>NC_066857.1:950000-6470742 GCF_025177605.1 Cucumis melo
TTTAGGAATATCTAGTGGAATGAAACATTGGACCTCTTCATACTTTGAACATGGTTTCCCTGGTAAAATGATCACTTTTTGTGAGTGAGGCTTTTTTTTTTTTAAATTAACTTTTTATGTAATTCTAATTTACTCATTACTCACTAAAAAATTCTTTTTGGATGTTAAAAAAAAATTCTTTTCAGTTAGGTTCTTTTTGTAAAATGAAGGTATTAGAAATATAAATATTGCAAAAAATGAGGGGCATTCCGAGAATCGAACTCGGGACCTCTCGCACCCGAAGCGAGAATCATACCACTAGACCAAATGCCCTCCTCATGTTAGGGAATCCAATGTTTCATAAATTACTTCATCATCATTTTATAAATTCCATTTTATCTATCAAACGCGGAAATTTGTTCATCAAATCTCTATGACTTCGCTGACGATTGATCAATAAAGAAAGTGGTCAATAATGAGATCTATGTGCCAATGTTGCTATTTTATACCTTTTAGATCTAGACAGCTGCAAAGTTTGACTTTTCTCAAATTCGGTATACAGAAGTAGGTACATGCCAGTCAATTGGGAGAGAAGAAAATATTGATGGAAACTAATCCCTAATACAAATTCTAGTTTGAAAGTTTCACTTGAACCACACTTTTTGAACACACAAAGTAAACAAATATAGAATACTAAAGATTTGGTTAGACATGTTGATTAACATCTATATATTTTCAGTACCAAGAGTTAAGTTACTGCTTCTTACTGTTGCATTCTTTACCAGTTCCTTCTACCTATAATCTCATTAGTTGAATTCACTTCCTGTGGGTTGGGTAGAAATATACAGTGCGATGAAGATGATGTTCAATGCTAGATCTATTAAAAGCTATTGCAGGTTTAAATATTATTTTGGTTATAAACTTATACTTCTTTGGGAATAATTAGTTTATTTAGATTCATGTACTTTCAACTTTGGTTAATTCTAATGATTATACTTTCAATACATATATTTTGGTCCTTGTACTTTGGTTCATGTTGGCCTCATTTTTTTCTACCAAAATTTTAGAATGACACTTCAATCACTAAATTCCTTAAAACTTAGTTTTAAACTTGAATTATAGGTTTTTCATTGGTGTATTAAATATTTACGGACATAGATCAACATGGTCACTTTACTTTTAAAAGTTCAAGGATCAAAATCGTGTTTTGAAAGTACATAGACAAAAATAAACAAAAGTTGAAAGTAGTGAGACCAAAAATAGTATTAATAATATTAACTGTTTATTTGAGTTTTTCAGTTACAAAATGAGAAAAGATATTTTGTCTTTGTCTAAAATACATTCAATCCCCATGACCTTATAGCAGTGTGGGAGATATTTATCCGTATAGTTCTGTTGCTTTTAAAATACCATTTCCTGCACCTTTGACAATCTTTTTTAGTAAAATGGAGTGAGGATCTAAATTACAGATCTCTTGATTGTTAGCACGAACTAATGGCAGTTGAGCTTAGCTCATTTTGACTTTAAAAATATGACATGCTCTGGGATTTAGGAGAATGTTGAAGAAAGCAATTACCTCGGAGCCTGTCTTCTTTAGTTAAAGTTCTTTTACTGGATCTCAGAGTTTCACTTTGTGTAATTTCCATTGCACTTTCTTTTTCTCATCATTTAATGTTTGGTCATCGTCATACAATAACACATATATTGAATCCTCTTGCTGCTGGTTGGGAATTTTTTACACTGTAAAATGGTATTATCATCATTTGCATCAACCTTTTTTTTTTTAGTTGAAGCAGTTTCCTATTATTACTGAAAACTCAAAATTGTTTTATCACTTTTATGCCATTTTCAGTTGACTGAAAATCAAGGTGCTTCTTCTCATACATCTAACGTTAGAAAATTGTCATGTGGCCTTATCAAAT
This sequence comes from Cucumis melo, assembly GCF_025177605.1. NCBI lineage: Eukaryota > Viridiplantae > Streptophyta > Magnoliopsida > Cucurbitales > Cucurbitaceae > Cucumis > Cucumis melo. Next base: position 951,902 of record NC_066857.1, read on the forward strand.
AGTTTGTTGATAATTAAATATGGAAAAATGATAAAAGAGGGAATAAAACCTCAAATACAATTGGGGCATTCCGAGAATTGGACTCTGGACCTCTCGCATCCTAAGCAAGAATCGATCAAATGCCCATTAATGGGAAGACATAGCTGAGTTGTAATACTTAATCAGATTGTCTATTTTTCTTGTTGGTAGTAGGATTTAATATCATGAAACTGCCAGTTTAATGGGGGATAACCATTCACTGGCTCTTGATTTTATATCTTTCCTGATACTGAATCCCGATTCTGCTGTGTTAGCTTCTACATGAAAATATATATATATATATATATATATATATATATATATATATATATATATGACTTCCAAAAAGGACAATTCTGTAACAGATTGATTAGGGCATTCCGAGAATCAAACACGGGATCTCTCGCACCCAAAGTTTGAATCATACCACTAGACCAAATAGCCTATTCATGACAGTAAATCTAATTTTTTTAGATCTCTTCATCATTATTTTATAAATTCTATTCTATCTTTCGAACTCTGAAAATTGTTGATCATATCTCTTTTGAATTTTCTGATGATTGATCAATAAATAAAGTGACGTTTCTATGTGCCCATATTATTATTTTATACCTTTTAGATCTAGACAGCTGCGAAGTTTGACTATTCTCGAATTTGTTATAGAGGAGCAGGTACAATCGATTGGGATAAGAGAAAAAACTGTTGGAAGTTAATATGCAAATTTTAGTTTGACTGTTATACTCGAACCGCTCATTTTGAGCATACAATTAAATGAAATATAGATTAGGCAAATTTGGTTAGACATGTTGATTGATCAACATCTGTAATTTTCAGTGTTTGATTTGGTTATGTTATTGCTTCTTAGTGAAGCATTTACCGTTCCTCCAACCTATGGTCTCATTAGTTGAATTCAATTCCTGTGGGATAGGTAGAAATATATATGGTGATAAGTGGATGATAATTATGATTTTCAATGCTGGACCTATGAAAATTACAGTAAGTTTAAATATTATTCTGGTTATTGAACTTTCGACTTTGATTTGTTTTGGTTCATAAACTTTCAACTTTTATTTAGTCTTTTTATGTAGCCACAAACTTTTATTACAGGGTTTTCATTGTGAGTGAAATTTGTGGGTTTTTTTAACATAGATTAAAATGTGATCACATGGAAAAGTACAGGATAAAAAATTCACGTTTTGTAATAAAAAACTAAAATTAATTAAAGTTGAAGGTAGATGGAGCAAAAATAAATATTTAAAACTACATTTCTAATTTATGTTTTGCCGTCACAAAATGAGAAAAAGTGTCTTTGTCTACATAAGTTTTTGTTTCTATTTTTATTTTTAGAATGGAAGTTAGATATGTATATATCCATGTAGTTCTTTTGCTAATACAGCGTGTTTCCTACCTTTGTAGCAATTTTTTAGTATAATAGGTGGAAGATTTGAATCACAAATCTCTTAATTGTTAGCACGTAAGTTATGTTAATTGAGCTAAACTCGTTTTGGCTTTTAAAAAGATGACATGTTTGGGGATCGTTAGGACAATAATAAATAAAGCAAATGCTTTGGATCTAGGTTTAATTTGTTTTTTTTGTTTAAGTACTTTTACTGGACCTCACAATTCCACTTTGCATGGTTTCTTCACATTTTCTTTTTCACACCATTTAATAATTGATCATACATTGACATATATTGAATGCTCTTGCTGCTGGTTGGGAAATCCACTATGTAATTGAGTTATCATTTGATTCAACCTTTTTTTTAAAGTTTATGTAATTACTGTTATTAACTGAATACTCACAAACAATATGTTTTATGTTTGCATGTCAATTTTATGCCACTTTTCAGCTTTCTTGGAAACCAAGGTACTTCTTTCTCATACATTTAATGGTAAAAATCACCATCTGCACCATGTGGCCTGATCAAATAATTTCATATGATGAATATATGTAAGTACTTTCTCACCCGCATCTCTGTCCTGTGATTAATAAGAGAAATTTGTTGATAATTAAATGTGGAAAAATGATAAATATATAATTCTAGATGTGGTAGTGCATTAAAAGAATTGAACTTAGGAAGCGTGGGACCTCACACATACTAAGTGAGAATCAAACCACTAGACCAAATGCCCATAAATGAAAAAATTCACTGAGCTCTAATACTCAATCACATTTTGTGTTTATTTTGTTGGTAGGATTATATGTCATGAAAGTTTATTGGGGATAGATTTACTGGTTCTTATTTTGATATCTTTCCTGATATTGAATCAGGACTATGCTAGTTTAGCTTCTATATGAATATCCACACATACTTATATATTTTGGATGAACGATATATAAACATATATGATTTCCTAAAAGAACAATTTTGTAAAAGATTGTTCAAGGGGCATTCCGAGAATCAAACTCGGGACCTCTCGCACCCAAAGCGAGAATCATACCACTAGTATTCATGGCCCTATTCATGACATAGTGTGCAATAAGTTTTGATAGATCTCTTCATGATTGTTCTATAAATTATATTTTATGTATCAAACATTGAAAAATTGTTGATCATTTCTCTTTGACTTGGAGGATTCATCATTGAAGAAAGTGTGGCATTGATGAAACCTTTGTCCCACTAGTATTAATCTTATACCTTTTAGATCTAGAAAGCTGCAAAAATTTGACCATTCTCAAATTAGTTATAAAGGAGTAGAGTAGAATCAACTGTGAAAGAGGAGAAAAAACTTGTTGGAGTGAGTTAATCCCTAATGCAAATTTTAGTTTGACAATTTTACTTGAAACCACACATTTTTAGCACACGAGTAAAAAACAAATGTAGAATGCTAAGCTTTGGTTATTTTGGTTTCTACATGAACTGATTCCAAAGAAAAAAAAAAAGGACAATTTTGTAAAAGATTGTTTGACATTCAAGGGGGCATTCCGAGAATCGAACTCGAGACCTCTCGCACCCAAAGCGAGAATCATACCACTAGACCAAATGCCCTTTCGATGTGCAAGTAATGTTTTAGTTTTTTCTTTACATTGTATTTTGGTAAGGTTTATTAGTAATGAATAACTTTGACATTTAATGAAACCCATGTGCAAATATCAATAAATAATAACAGAGCTTCTTCTACTTTTTAGATCTAAACAGCCAGCCCCAAAATGTGATCATTATTCTCAACTTGTTTGTATAGGGACGTAGGTAACAACCTATACCACAAGGATGATGAACAGGGAGCAAATGAAAGATCTGTTAAAAGCTATAAAAGCTATTACCCGATGTAAGTTGCACTTTGAGAACAAACGAAAAAACTTATGTAAAACAAAAACAAGCAACTGAGTTTCAAATTATATATGGCCTAACGAACCAAAATATTTATAAAATATAACAAATTCTTAACATTGATAGAAGTTTATCAAATTTTGTGTCTAATATTGATAAAATTTAAAATTTTATTATATTTTATAAATATTTACGGTAGTGTTGCCATTTATAATTATTTTCCTTTTAATAACTACTTTTAAGGTATTAATTTTGTTTTTAGTTTTTTTTAAAGTATCGTGTTTCTTTTTTTCTCTAAAATTCTATACTATGATTCTGTAGTTATTTCAAAATACTTGAATTCTTGACTATTTTAATAGTTTATTTTTTTTTAAAAAGAAAATCATGTTATCAAACCATGTCTAAAGCTTTAAAAACTATTTCATTTTTAGTTTTTGACATTAATATGTTTTCGCACCATTTATGTAGCATGATTTTCATCACAACTCTTCAAGAAACTCTTCAAGAAAGCTTTGAATTTGTTAACCAAATGAAAAGAGGAACATGTTTCGGAAGCTTTTAATAACCTACTTTTATTTTTGAAACTAGGTTAAAATTAAAAATCCAAATGCTATCTCAAACTTATTTTGACTTCGAACATGCATTTCTATTCATTACAATTTTATTTTTAAGCACTCAATGCCTGTATATATATGATGTGTGTGTGTGTATAGAAGCTAAGGTTCCATACATTGATTTTCTTTTAAAATGGTAAATAAGGTGTTGTCACATATTATTCAAACTTCATTTGAGTTTATAATTAGTTTCTTTTCCATTTTGATGTCATGTAACTTATTGTGTATTATGTTCCATTTTCAGGCCAGGTGAAAATTGGAAATGCTTGCTTCTGTTTCTCCCGGGAACTGAGGTCAAAAAAAGGTATATATGAAGTACTTTTCCCATACTTGTTAATATATTAGCCAAAAGTAAGAATTACCAACCAAAACAATTATAGGGGCATTCCGAAAATTGAACTCGGGACCTCTCGCACCCTAAGCGAGAATCATACCACTAGACCAAATGCCCTCTTTGAATAAAAAATGTTCATTTAGTATTTTGTCCATTCTACCAACAAAATCATTTACAAAATATAGTTTATTTGGAAAATTAATAACATGGGGCATTCCGAGAATCGAACTCGGGACCTCTCGCACCCAAAGCGAGAATCATACCACTAGACCAAATGCCCAACTTGCCCTAAAATGTAGGGCTCCAACTAGTAATCTTATGTCATACAGTCATAAATTTTAAAAGAGTATGTTTGATAGGTCTTCAAAACTCTCCATTTTGTGCATAATAAATATTTGAACTCCAGAAAAGTGTAACAAGTCCCTTTGTCTAATAAGTTTATTAATTTTTTCCAAAAAAAACTATTAAGATATCTGACATAAAAATTTGAAAATTAAATGTTTATTAGACACACAATAAATAAATTATGTTCGATAAAAAATTCATTAAATTAATTTTTTTTGCATATGCTATTATAAATAAAGCACAAACTTGAGTAAAATAACGAAAAGCTTTAAAACGTATTGAAAATAAGCACGATAAAGTTTAAAATGTCCTATCCTCTTACAAAATGCATGAATTCCTAAACTATAATAATATAATGAAAAAAATGAATTTAAAAAAATGTTGGGACATTCCGAATCAAGACCTCCTCGTAACCTAATCAAGAATCGTACCACCAGACCAAATCTCCTTTTTTGTGCATAATTTAAAAAAACTAAATTTACTTAATATTTATCGAAACCTTTCTTTTTTTCAAAATAGAAAACAGTTGAAATTAAATTTTTAAAAGAAAATGTTGAGGGAAAATAGACTTTTGGTCCAATAAACTTATGCTATATATATGTTTGATTAACAAAATCTCTAAACATACGTTTTAGTTTTTTAAATTTGGAAAATAGTGTTTAATCCTAATTTAATTTGGCTATGCAGTCGACTAAAGAAAAAATAATTTGACTTTTTAAAGTGGCACACTTCATTTTTCTTTTAAATTTTTATTGTACAACCATTCGAGTTATACAAAGATGTAGATGCAGTCCAGACATCGTCTACATCACTTTTTTTCTTCTTTCTCTCCCTATATATATGAAAGGGATTTAAGGGAAGAATTTTTAAATACTTTACCTTTATTTTCTTTAATATATACATATTTTATTCTCAACCTTCATAATTGGTTATTAATAGTAGCTAACTAACATACATTGCAAATGTTCCTTCAAAAATATTACATAGGTATAATCTCAGAATTCTCATGAGTTCATCAAATAATAAAAGTAGGTTTTAGGCGCTATATTATCAAGGTTTTCAGTTGATCACTATATAGCTATTTTGAATCATTTATCTCTTTCAAGTATATATAAACAACATTTTAAAGAAAAAATTATTTCAGTTATTTTTTCTTAAATAAAGAAAAGTGATGAGAGAGAAGAGAAGACTGCGATGAAAAACTAATAAACTTTTTCAAAGCATTCATCAAAGAGCTAAGGTAGAGAATTTTTATGGTATTTGTTTTATAGATTATTATTATTATTTTTATACAATCTTCTAATTTAATCCCAAAGAAAAAAAAAATTAAATTAGTTGCTATGAATTTGCTAATTATATCCATTGGCTTATCGTTAAACCAGCTAATTTGAACTAATCTCCACCACTTACATTACAATTCACACCCCCACAATTTTCTCATACAATTGTTGTTATTTTCTCTCTTCATGTTTTTCATTATTTAATCACAGCTTTAAAGAAAAACACAAACCCACGACGCAAACAAACAAACAAACAAAGAGAGCAGTGGCATTACCCAGAAAAGATAAAGAAGAAGGGAAGCCACTCTCTCCAGCCCGTTCCTCATCGTTGTTCGGTCGGTTTTAGAGCGTTTGGGGAGGCATATTATATAACAAAAAAAGGATGGCTAGCTTTGCAGGAACCACACAGAAATGCATGGCTTGCGAGAAAACCGTTTATCTTGTAGATAAGCTGACTGCTGATAATAGAGTGTTCCATAAGGTTTGCTTCCGATGCTACCATTGTAGAGGCACTCTCAAGGTAATGTAATATATGTGTGTGTGTTTCTGTATCGAAAACAATTTTACGAACATGCATTGGATGCTTGTTTGATGACAATGATTTCGATTTGAAAATAATTTCTAAAAGAAAGAGAAAAAGAAAAAGAAAATTTGAACAAATAGGTTAATTAATTGATTTGTATATAATTAATATGCTATATATGGTTTTGCAGCTTAGCAACTATTGTTCCTTTGAGGGAGTGCTCTATTGCAGGCCTCACTATGATCAACTCTTCAAGAGAACTGGCAGCCTTGACAAGAGCTTTGAAGGCAATTTTTCTTTTTCCTTTTTCTTTTTAATTTCAAATCACACCCTCTATATAATTTTCCTATCTTTGCAGAATTAGAACATTTGAAATTTATTTTAAACTTTATATATACATATACTGTAAGTTTTTCCAAAAATGATAGGGTATAATATAATTCTAAAATCGAATATTTTTCTTTTCATCAGGAACTCCAAAACTCATGAAACCAGAAAAGCCCAGCGAAAATGAGGTAATATTCTTTTTATCAATTAATTATACTTTTATATTTATATATATATTGAAAAACAATGTCGAGAAACCAAATTATAATCAAACAAGATTTGATTTTGGATTGAACTTTGGACATGAACAGAATGCAAAGTCAGTGTCCAACATGTTTGGTGGCACCAGAGACAAATGTTCAGGCTGTACCAAGACTGTTTATCCCATTGAAAAGGTAATACTTTACAATAAAAAGAAATATAATTTATCAAACAAAAATTACTGATGAGTTATTTATTATTACTATCATATAGAGTGTTTGTTACTTTGATACATAAAAAAATTCAATTTCAACGATCATTTAAAATATGCACTATATCGATCTCAAGGTTAGAAGTTAGACATAAAAATGAGTATAGATATAAAAATGTATAGGAAATTGGTTCTTTCACTCCACACATATCGTCCAAAAAAAGTTGAAGATGTTGTGTTTGTGGGTATAGGTAACGGTGAACGGGACGGCGTACCACAAAAGCTGCTTTAAATGTAGCCATGGAGGATGCACAATAAGTCCATCAAATTACATAGCACATGAGGGAAAACTATATTGCAAACATCATCACATTCAACTATTCAAGGAGAAAGGAAATTACAGCCAACTTGAAACTGAGCGCCAAAAGAACAATTCAGCAGTGGCAGCGGCAATCAAATTAACCACTCCAATGGAAATTGCAGCTGAATCATAGCAATATATGATATTATATCAATCTCTCACATCTTTTAATTCTTCACACCTTCAAAAAAATCAAATATTGTTGAATATTGTTTGTTGCAAAATTTGTGTTGTTTGTTTTCTCCATTTCTTTAAAAGTGGATTATTATTATTATTATTATCATTCTCTGTGGAAGGTCAGTTTGTTGATGATGTTTTCACCATTTTTAGTTGTAAACGTTTTAACAAACTATTTATATTATTTAATGTCATCCAAAGTTTTCTTATTTTCTTTTACATCTTATTATACATTTTTTTTTATTTATTAACAAGTAGTGTCTAAAAGATAAATAAATTTACCAGTCCTCAATCATCCAAACATACTCTAATATATGATCTTTTCCGAGAGTCTTATTAAAGTAATCAAGAAATTTGTAATTGGAACCATATAATGAGGTACGAAAATTCCTCTAACAAATCTTTTAAATCGACAAGTTAATTCAAAACACATATAATATATTAACTTATTTTAGTGCGACCTCCATCAATCTTTCTTCTTCAATTGCTTTTGAATACCTTACCATAATTTTTTTGGAGTTATGTATATGGACAATAATTTTTGTGTCATATCTAATTACCACTTCTAGTCATATGTTTTTGTGCTCTATCATGGAGTTAGAGAACCAGTAACTTTTGTTTATCTCCGAACACGAAGTTATCATCCACGATATTAATTTTTAGTTCAATGTTACGTATTTCGCGTATGTTCAATAGTACAAGGATATTCTTAAAATGACTAGATGGTAGGAGGATAACATACTTTAAAACTCAACATATTTTGAAAAGAAAAATTAGTAGAACGAATTGTTTTTTATTTCTATTTAACAAAATATGATATTTAAGGTATTGACACTTGTTTAATTAACACGATATGAGATAGAAAAATTGAAAGCAATGCTAAACCGTATAAGAACTCCATGTTAAATCAACAACCCAAATACACTAAAAAAAAAATAGTAGGAATCCAAAAAGAAAGACTTTTTGAACCATGACTTAAAATAGTTTGCACCTCAACCATCTTTGAACAAAGACTATTGTAACCCAACATATTATAGTAAACACATACTATTATTAACCAACTCTACACTCCAGACATCTCATATATTTTTAATTCTTAAGATCAATTACGCTCCAATGTGTAAACCTTGGGGATATTTAGAATAGGATACAAGTAATTTTAACGTAAAAAAAAAAATCTCCACCATAATCAATAATTGGTTACAACGAGTTCTTTTTAGTTACAACATACACATTGAATATCTCAATACAATAAATCTTGGTAACAACATAACAATAGTAGAGATTTATTTGGAGTTACCTATGATATCTCAATACCATAATCAATAACCGATTACAATGAGTTTTTTTTAGTTACAACATACATGTCGAATTGAGCTAAATTTTAACATGTTCTTGAGAAGAGGGTCTTACATCTAAATAGTAGAGATTTATTTGGAGTTACCTTTGGTTTCCACTTCGAAATCATCAAAATAAAATTTGCTACACAACATAACAATAGATGATTGACTTGCAAACAAAACATTATATGATTTCGACGATGTTAGGATGGATAATGAAAGATCAACAGAAGCATAGGTGATATCAGAGCTTGGTTCACAAAACTTAGATATTCTCCTCCTCACTCATTCCCTGTAGTCCCTCTCTTACAATTGTTTTTTTCATTCTATCCTCACCACTTCTTTGATATTGGCCTAACACATTGCAAGTAAAAATAAGGGCAAAATCCAATCACTCTCCCAACCCAATAACCAATCTTCAAATAATAGGCACAAACAAATCAAAAAAAGACCTTGTATTGACCAAATGTAAATTTCAACCATCTACACTTATAACAGAAATGTACAAATGTTTAGGAACAAATAAATTGGATTTCACAACTCAATTTCATCCGAGGGATAGACTAAAGGATACATGCATTTACAGTATGTATGTTCTAAACAAGCCTATAGTAATGCACATATTTCCATTTTCCTTTCTCCATTTTCCTATGGTACACACACATCCCCCTCACCCCATCATTTGCTCATCCATCAGTTTCGAGAGCAGAAAAATGGTCAACATCATATCCATAACCACGCGAGAATCCAAGGCCAAAGTTGATGAGAGTTCAAACAGTTCCATATCAAGAACCACTTTCAGCCTTGTAATCCTTTATCAACAACTCAGCAACAGAAACAAGGAGCTCAACCATCTCAAAACCAGCAGCAGAAACAAAATCTATCTTTCCCAGGCTAGCGTCTCCTTGTCCTAAAACATCATGAGAATCATGTAAAGTCTCCTCACTGGATCCAGCATTCGCCTCAGCAGACCAACTAATGGGTAAGGAGCTGCTAAGTGCAGTCTTTATGAGTTTTGCCTCATTGATTATGCCCTTGAGAGCTTCCAACATACTTGTTCCTGGACCTTCAAGCGTAACGGACTCTTTAGCCTGCAAATTAACAAAAGTTATAATTGTAACAAACTTGAGCCCCATAATAAGTGATTTGATGTTCTTCCAGTAACTCAAATGATGCAATAAGCAAATGGCCACCTTCAGAAGAGAGAGACGAAGCCTGTGAATTGAAGAGGTCAGTTGCTCCATGCTTTCAATACTTTCTCTAAGAGTTGCATTCTCAATTTTTATTCTGCAAACAGATAAAAAGAAAAAGTCAAGCCTTTCATACACGAGTAGATGCCACTGAATATCACATGCAATACCCGTTCATACATGAGTAACAATCCTGCAATTCTAAACCACATCACAAATGTTAACTAACCTGGCAAAATCCACAGCAGACTTCCGAGAAGAGTAATTTTCTTCATTATCCAAGTGAGCTGCAGCTTCACTTCCACTGATTTCTGGTGTACCTACCCAACGTCTCAGATATGTACCCTTCAGCAAGCCTTTTAATTTCCCCTCTCTCTCGTGGGTAACAATTTTTCTTTCCACAGTGTCAGCTCCTCGTTTCAAGTCATGAGCACTTTTCCTTGCATAAGGGGCATAACATGCGGGTCAATCGTACAATCCATATCCACAATGTAATCACTCTAGTTAAATGTTTGTTCAAATCATTTCGAGGAAAAAATAAGAAAAAGCAGTTGCAAACTTGCAGTCACAAATTGTATTTACTGGACCCAGTTCCTATGGTACATTGTCATGAGAATCAAACACAAGACAACAATCAGTCTCAAGCTCCAATTCACATACTCTTTAAGTAGTTGAAGCTCTTGCTTTACTTCTGCCAGCTCCATTAGTGCTTTAACTTTTTCATGGGTAACCTGGAGTCAATATCACTGTCATTTCATAATTGGATCAACCCACCATCACTTTCATTCCAAGTAATAGTGGCCTGTAGGCAGTCTTTTGAGACATTTTAAAACGATAATCTGAAATCTTGAACCCAAAGTGAAGAGTACCTGCAGTAAGTTTCTCTGGAGCTCCTCTGTTTTTCTTTGAAGAGCTGCATTGACATCTCTCTCCAGCATGTGCCTCTCTTCCTGTTGTGACAGAAGTAACAAAGCTGAAACCTACAGAAAGATCCATAATTAAGAGATCAATCGGAAGAAAGATAGGACAATACTCCAGAGATAATATAGAAGTGGATATTGCTGAATCACGTAAGATAACACAGCAGAGAGGCAGAAAAGAACGATGGGAATAATATTATACCTTTTCTTGAAGGGCCAAAGCGAGGGCTTCAGAGGCCTCAGAATTTCCATCAGCAACGGAATCTGGTAGGCCATGAATTTCCTTCTGTAATGCGTTCAAACAGTTGTAAGAAATTTAACTCCATCCTCATGGAAAACCATACATTCGCTTATAAAATTTTTCACTGAAGGATGAAAAAAAATTGGCCTTTGAGAACCAATGCCAATGCTTTTCACAAACATTAATTTACAATACTTTTCACAAAAAAATTGGCCTTTGAAAACCAATACCAATGCCAAAAGTTCTCATTCAGTTAATATAAATTAATTTAAGAAATTATATCTTATGAATAAAACATAATTTACAAGATACTTTTCATAAATTCGATTCCATCAAATTAAACGCTGCTAATATACATTGTCAGGCTTGTAGTAAATAACAATCTCATGCACATCCAAACGGTTTAATCCTGGGCTTAAGAATCTCATTCCTGCATGCTAAATGCTTCATTATAGTTTTAGTCTACAAGATATCACAGCTGCCATATAAATAACATGTTACTCCACCCCAAAGAAACACAAAGAAAATAAGAGCGGAATAAGGAATCCCAATAAAATGGACCAAAAGTAGTTTCATTAAATGATACTTACATACAAACAACCAATAGACAAATGGACTACTGCATGAGCAAATCGCAGATAGTAAATCCATAAGCCTATAATACTATTGAGTATTGACACAACAAGATACTGCATAGATTCTATATTATCATTTATTCCAAATTGAAGGCAGTTCATTTCTGCATCCAATATACCCACCTTGGCATTGGTACTCAAATGCCCATCCTGGGAATCATTTTCTTCTTTCAGCACTTTCTCAGAATCCTTCAATTTTTGAACTCCCCAGCCATATTGCATAATCTTTTCTTCAATCTCTCCTATTGTCGAATGCATATTAGACATTTCTTTGTCCAATAAATTCGATATATAATCTCGATATTGAGAATAGTATTGACAAAACCCTGAAATCTTGCTCTTGACTATATCATCCATGCGAATCTGGCATTGGAGGTAAACAAGATGATATATGTGTAAAATTAGGTTATGTCTTCTACCCAAAAGGTGGAAGAAGTACTGACCAGCTTCAATTCCAAATCATGCACCTTCTGCTTTAAATGCTTTTCAATTTCCACACCCTACACCCACATAAAAGATTCACAGTAAAACACCTGAAGAAGTTAAACGCAAAGTTGAAATATTGGAGAAACCAACATACCATCCGTAGCTTATTTTGAAGATTGTCCATTGTTTTCTTCATTGTCTCCAGTCCTTCTTCCAAAGAATTCTGTCTAAAGAGAAGTTAATCCATTTGCACAAGAACCATATTCAACCAAAAGACTGGAATAAATAGCATTATGTGCAATAAGGATGATTTCATTTGCTAGTAATAAAGAGCATACAATATTCATAAAAGCATTCAGTAATATGAACAGAATCATAAGCAGAACAGACTAATTACCGGACACAATAATAAAAAATAGCATTGATTTCAAGGAGATTTACAAGTTCCCAAGCACTTTGAGAAGCAACAACTCTCACACAAACTATTTTTAGAAAACACCTACACCAACACCTTAACTCCCTGTTATAACCACCTTCCAACAATCAACTCCTTTCTAACCACAAATATGGCCTCCTAAATACCATAAACATATATTCCTAACATACTCACCTCGCGATCAGTAATGACAAAGACCCTAGTTTACCACAATTGCACAAAGCTTACGGAAATTGGTAAGTACTTCACCCGAAAAATAGAAACCATTCCACTCCCCTTCCAACATTCCAAACTGCATATTAAATTACTAAAGCTTGGATAGACAATTACACTTTATCAATTAGGCATCTTGTTCCATCAGGATATTATAGAAATTTGCAAACTTGGATAGACATTACAATCTTTACCTAAAACTTGGATAAATGTGTTATGATTTATACATTCTAATTGCCTTTTGTTAGAAGGATAGTTAAAAGATAGTTTCATGTATGTTAATGAATTATAAAATATATGTCTAGTACATACTGATAGATGTCAAGTTTCAACACCAATATAAATTTAGTGGCTCAGTTAGCATAAATTGAACCAAAGATAGAAATTGTGACACATTTAAATCTAGGGCCTAATTTGATAAAATTGAAAGTTCAATGGGGAAAATGGATACACCTTGCTAAGTTTACGGTGAAAATTATTTTTTTCCCTGATTAATTATAGTAAGCTAGTAATTGAAAAATTAATCACTAGAAGAAAAATAAAAGAAAAAACATATCAAATAATCCATACGAATAATAAATCTCTTTACAGTACAATAACTATGGGATGGAGGACCAAACCTCCAACTTCTAAAAAGGAAGCCCATGACAATTACCATTAAGCTAAGCTCGCTTTGGCTCATACGAATAATAAATAATATCATACAATGAGAAAAATCCAATTCCTAATTGGAAACTTACTATATATCTAAACGTTGAAGAATCATTGAAACTCCACATTTCTGGAGGATCATGTAAAAGACACTGACATTTTTCGTCCCAGCTAGTATCCATAAATCCTTCAAGAGAATTCTGTCTGATCTCATAAAACTTATTGATTACCTAATAGATAGAGAGAAAATTGCTATTAGAAATGAGCGATGGGAAGAAATGAAGAACTTCGTGCAATGACCTCCATGCATTAAATATTGAATTCTCTGGAAAGGAGAATAGAGAGTAACAAATCAGAAACAGTGATTAGAAAAACACAGCTATATTATAAATTCATTTTAAGATTACTTTGCACATTTATCAAACTTAAATTTGTGAAAATTTTGATATCGTTAAAATTAATGAATTTACTTAAAATTGATTTTTTTCTTGGTTTGTCAAAATTAGTGAATGAACTAACAAAAATTGAACAAAGCATACGAATTGCAAAACTCGACTAAGTCAAGGGTCCAATGAGATGAAATTGAAAGTTTAGGATGAAAATTCATGCAACATGACAAGTTTAGGAGTAAAATTTGAAAATTCCCCATATTATTATTTTGATATGACACTATTTACATTGATAATATGACATCATACAAAGGGAGAAATTCCGATCAGGAGATTTTTTTTCCCTTTAATGAATAATTAAACTTTCATTGACAACATTTGGGAGTAAAAACCTCTTTCTATTCAATAAAACCCTAAAAATACCTAAGATGTTTTAGAATCAAACCAACAAAAGGCCTGCTTGACTTGAGACACCAAGAAACGTCGATATGAATCTTTGGGACAAAAAACAAATAATAAAGCAAGATATTTAGATGTTAGTTACAGTTTTAGATAGGTTGCAATATCATTTAGGGTTTAAGACTGAACTGAAGTGACAACCATCTAAAGATGTTCAAAATATCAGCACAGAAGGAGGATGGGAAGGTAAGGACTTTAATGGCTTGGTACCTGTTTTGAAACCTCATTCCACTCTTCTTGCTTGGCTAGATTAATGCGTAGTGTATCATTAGTTTCTCTCAAATTTAGACAGTCAGAAGACAATTCCTCTAATCTGCATCACCGACACAAGATACGTCACGGTTTTGGATGGAGGGAGGAATAGAAAGTACATGAAGGGAAGTGGTAAAACAATATATAGCAATCCCATAAAACCTAATAGAATATATGTACAATAAAGAGCACCGATTCCTAGAAACTATACTGTCCACCACCATTTGGAATTCCTTCTAAACAGGGAAAGAAAGGAACAAAATAACAAAAAATGAGGAGAGAAATGAAAGATAGATGATAATCACTAAAGTCCTTTATTGATGAGTAAATCCGAAGGGACACCCTGAACCTAATCAATACCCAAACCTCGACCCAAAGACTTTCCTTAAATTGAAGATTCCTATTTCTTTCAAGCAAATATAGAACTTGCACTTGATTCATTGTTTCACTCTAGTGTGATCTTTCAGCAACCAATATCTGATGAAAAGATATGAGATACCTATTTTCGACCTCTTTTAGCTTTTGCGACATCGTTTCTTCTTTCTCCTTTGCCTTCTCAGCCTGGTATCGATCATATCGCAGTTTCAAAATTATTTTTATTAGAAAGAGAAGAAAAGTATAGCCAGAAAACTTAATAAATGAGGGTTTTTATGACCTCCATAATAGAATGATCCCGTTCAGCAAAAGCAGTAGCAACACAACCTTGGAAAAACTTAAGCTGCTTCTCCGATTCCAAATTCTGAAAATAAAGAATGTTTATGATTACAACTGAGATGGAGGATGAAGCAAGTACAATTGACACAGCAAGTTTATTTGAATATTAACTAAAAAGACCTCCCTTCCTCCTTCGTTATAGTAAACTTCTTTAATTAATTATTAACGAAGGCATCGGTATATCCAATTCTTTTTTTGAAAAAAGAAAAGTTACTAAAAGAAGCACAAGTATACAAGAGCAGGAATCAAGAAAAGGACCTTTGCAACCTCTGAACTGTGCAGATCTGCCAGCTGACTCTGGTGACATTGAAGAGAAATATAAGCTAGTAAGGAGGTTTATCACTGACTTGAATGAAAAACTAACCATCATACTTTTATTCTGTAGGCTTCTGCGAGTTCCTCTTGAAGATTGTGATTCTCTCTGGTACAAGCAGCAAACTTCTTTTTCAGGTTCTCAATCTCCTGTTCCAGGCCAGCTGTCCTAATAGGGTCGTAAAAGTTTAGTAATCCCATTATTTATAACTCAACCATTTAAATAAGTCCAAGGCCAACCTTCAACTACACTAAACATATGGAAACCTACCTCTGAACAGGAAAACAATTTGGAAAAGTTATGGTACCTCTGAAAATGCATACGAGTAGCCACAGAAAGGTAACCAGGTCCAGCTTGCTGCATACATAATTGTTCAATATCTTTTCTTAACTCATCACGCTCTGCAGGATGTAAAAATCAGCATTCAAAACATCATAAAATAAATGTAGCAAAATAAACTATGGAAAACCCAGGCCTCAAAAACTAAAAAAGTTAAATGGCTACACAAACCCTAGTACCCTACCATACAAATAGGCAGAAGACTCCGAATTGTCAAATTTGAGCCTCAAAACTTTGTCCAAACAAATAATAATGATAAAGATATGTTACACAATATGAAACACAAACATTTTAGTTTGACTAGGGTGTTTGATTCAGACTCGTGTTAGACACTTGGAGACTCTGACACATGTAGATGATAAGACACTTGTTAGCATAACACATAGGTTAAACAAGCTTAGAACACTTGTTGAATAGACTAAAAAAGACACATATATGACAAAAATAACAAATTTTGAGCGTGAAATACATCAAACTAATTTTTTTTAGCATATAAATGCATCAAACCATTTACTTTGAATTTTCTTATGGTAAAAATTATATAGATTGTTAAAATGTACATTTTAATTAACCTGTCCTAAATTTTTTAAAAATGGATGTATTCCTCAGCACTATTTCTTCGAGTACAACTAATATGCAAAAGTACAAGAGATTCTCAAAATAATATATTGAAGCGATTTTGCCCACATTTAAAAACCGGTACAGGAAATGGGAGATGACATACCATATTCCAACTGTTGGATACGAGTGAGCAAATGTTCATTATCAGGTAACTCTTGATCCATTTGTAGTGTGATAATAAACCTGCAATTTGAGTATCCTAATAAAATAAGAAAATAATTGACTCTACTGTTATTGTTCAAGATCCCAACTTGAAAAATTCAGTGACCTCACAATCTTTATAAAATATATGGGCTACTCCACTCGCTCCCAATTGATTTTGAGATGGAACCCCATGTTATCTAATAGTTATGCATGAAACAACGTAATCCAAATAGTTATTGCTCCCGCACCCAACTTACAATTCAAACAACCGTTTTGAGAACCATGTTCTCCAGAGGGCAAATAGAAATCCCCATCACCACCCTTCTACATAATGAGACGGTGTTCTCCACTATATTTTCCATCCACCATTTTATCACCATTTCTACAAGGTCTTGATTTCATCAATACTATACACGCCATGAGTTAATCTACGAACCCATTTCTTCCTAAACCCCAACTAACCAAAAAAAACATATGACCTTCACTATTACTGCAGCAATTTACACAAAAATGCATGCGTACACACTGAATAGAGGGTCAATCGAATGAACCCAGATAAAATTACTTCAAAATTTCACAATAGAATGGATATTTCCGCACAGATAACCAAATTTTTTTTCCTATAATAGTCCGGAGAGAGACTTCCCATTAAAGAACTAACCCGCTGTCCAAGTGGGGTTCACCCTTCTCATAAAATCGGGACTCTTGAATCAAAAGAAACGACAGAAAAAGAAAAAGAGTTGGAAATCAATCGAAACATAGATAGATACCTGATCAGTTGGGCATATTAAAGGAGAATTGATGCGTATGCTGGACTTGAAAACGGAACTGGGTGGGCTGAAAAATGGGGGAGAAGGGTAAAGAACAAAAAAAAAGATAGGCGTTTGTAATCGAACCCCCTTTGTTTCCTCCTTCTCCCCTCGCGGTCGCGGCTGTTGACAGGACAGCTTCTGCTCTCCGCAAAACAACGGCCTTTGGCTCTCTTTCTTCATTATATTTAATTTGGTTCCCGACGTTTTTGGGTAAATTACACACTCTTTCTTTTCCTTTCGCAATAATCGAAGCCACCTTAATTTCACGACTTAATTTTAAATATAGACCATAGCCAATTAAATTGGTAAAAAATTGAACCTTTCCTAAAAAAAAAATATTTATTATTCGTCATGTTTTGTTATACGAATGCTAAATAGTTTGTTAATTTATTTTATTTTCGAAAAATATTTATTAAAATTGGTCACGTCACAACTTCTAATTCTAGAAAAATTCGTGAAGGACTATTGTATTTTTTTTAAAAAATGTGGACAATAAGTTTTATAGTAAATCACATGTTTCTGTTTCATATTTTTCCATATATTTACCGTCGTGTCGTGTAGTTGGATGTATGACTTTCTAAATATTTTATTAAACACTTTGTATATTTCCTGAATGCTTTGTATTTTATTCTCATACATTTGGGTATTTTATCTCTATACTGTGTAAATGCTTTTGTATTGTAAATGGAATAATCAGAAACATGATCTGTTATAG
Organism: Cucumis melo; assembly: GCF_025177605.1. NCBI lineage: Eukaryota > Viridiplantae > Streptophyta > Magnoliopsida > Cucurbitales > Cucurbitaceae > Cucumis > Cucumis melo. Next base: position 970,375 of record NC_066857.1, read on the forward strand.
TATATATCGGTTATGTCTTTGCGGTTCATGAAAGAGAAATGTGAATAATTAATGATAAATTTGATTTTTGAATTTGACATTTTTATTTGTTTCGATTTGATTTAATCGAACAAATTGGTTGGAAAAGATTTGGTGTGTTTGACTTTTTTTATAATATCCAAATATATTTGTTTATTAACCAAAAATTAATTCCATTTGATTTAATCAAAAATATTTCATTAACCAAATTGAACATTTTTTTTATATCTCATTAACAAGCTTTTAAAAAAGTCTCCAAATATTAAGTTTATTTTATTTTATAATATATATATATATATATATCCATTTTTACATTTAATTAGTTTAATTTCTTAAATATTAAAATATCTCATTAATCAACTTAAAAAAATTGATTTGCTTGATTTGTTTGTTTTCTTTAAAATATCTTGATAACTAAAACATATAATTATGTATCATGTATTATTTTATCGAATACAGAGTAATCCATGTAGTATAAAATGTTGCAATTTTAGTAATATCTTATTTTTTAAAATAAGAATTCTCCAATAAAATCGTTGAGATTTGAATTATATTTTCAAATGAATTATTTTAATATATTATAGATTTTTCGAGAAACCCGATCAACCTTCCAATTGAGTGACTTTCGTCATTTTCATTTTTTTTTCTTTCTCTTCCATGTTTAAATTACATTAAATTTAATTTTATGAAAACAAAATGATATAAATTGCTAAACATAATTGTAAGTTTGTACATAACAATTCTCTATCTTTTCAAGTCCAATAATTTTAATGCTTGACTAATTAAGACAAACAAAAGTAATCCAAAATAAAAACAAAAAAAATCAATAATTAAATGTTAAAAATGTATAACATATATATATATATATATGTTATATATATAAATGAGGGATATAGAAACATATTATATGGATATTACACACTGACAAAAAAAGATAAAATGAACATAATGGAGATTTAAAATTCATCAATATAATCAAAGAGCCCCCCAGCTTTATATACTTTGTCATCAATATAATCAAAAGCAAACATCCAACATAAAGCAGCAACAAAGAGCAGCCAAACTGCAAAATTTACAAACCAAATTTAGAGCCTTTTCTTTCTTCTTCTTCATCATCTCATCATAGTAATAATAATAGCAAACTATGTAGTTATCAAAATTGAGAGGGAAAGTGAAATTTGTCCAACCTAATTTTGTTTTTCGAAAAAAATAATTTGTTTACCCTTTCAAGCTATCATATCCAATTCAATTCAACGTCGAAACTAACTACTAAAACCGTTATGAAATTAAAACTTTAGGTACAAAATACATTCCTAAAAACTATCGGCTAAAAAAATGTAATAGAATAATAAACGGAACCAAATTTCCATCGATGTAATTTCATTTTTTATTGATATTTTTATATCTACGTGAATATATATAATATAAATAATAAACGTTTTATCTTGTTTTGGTTTTGAAAAAAAAATGGTAAAAAATAGAACATTTGACAAAATATTTACACTTTATAGAAAAATAAATCAAGTGTAATAAATTTTGTCTTTCATGATTTTGTTTTATGGAATTTTTTTATATACCGTGAGTGTTCGAGTCAACTTATACATAGTTCGACTAGTTCTGATATAAGATAACCTGCCCGACCTCTTAGTTAGTTATTGAGTCTATGTCTCTCTCTCGTTATACCACTAGGTAGGGTTAATTTGAAATCTTTTTACTTTTGTTCATTTTTGTTTAAAACATATCCATTTAATTTATATCTTGATTGATGTATAAATATAGTATAATAGTAATAATAAATAAATAAAATAAAAAGACATCTTCAAATCTACGTTAAAATGGATCAAAATATTTACAAAAGATAGCAAAATTTAAAAAAAAATTCAAAATTCTATATACTAAATATATATGTATATATATTATAGTTAAACTTATGTAATATTTTGTAAATATTTTTTTTTATCTATTTTGTTATTTTAAAATCATTTTTCTAAAATAAAGTCCCTTCAAAATTTGAATTTATAAAGGTTTTATTATTTTAAATAAGAAAAGTATATTTTATACAAAAAGAAAGAAGAAAAAGATCAAAAGGAAAAAAAAAAGACCCAAAAATTGCGCTATTGTTCATGTGAAAAAAGAAGAACTTTCCACCCTGTGTCAGCCATCACCGATTTGGATCGTCTCCACATTCCCCAACGACAAAACAAAAATTCCAAAACTAAAACCGCCGCCGCACAACAATCCATACAGACTTACTAAAACAGAAATAGAGACTTACCACCCTTCGACGAATCCAACTTCTTTCTTTTGGTTATTTTGATATTGCGGAGGAGGATGACCACCGTACGCCGGACCATACGGCGGCTGAGGCGGGTATCCCTGCGGAGGATAACCGGCAGGTGGATAACCACCCTGCGGTGGATATCCTTGTGGCGGATAAGCGTCCTTCGGAGGATATCCTTGCGGCGGATAACCTAAAATCGTCAAGATCGGTCAAATCAAACAACTAGCTAGCAGATGAGTTTTGCGGAAAAAAAGAACAGTAAGATCCATGGGATTTGGATCTAAGAATTGGAAAAAAAGTGAAGAGTGAGGGTTTTTAGACGTTACCCTGCGGGGGAGGAACGCCGACGGGAGGCGGTGGTTGGGCGTAGTAACTACTCATATTTTCTTTCTTCTGTTTTGATTTTCTTAGTTGGAAACACAAAGAGACGAGAGCTCTATAAACTATAAAGACAATCAAAGAATAAAGAATGCGGACTTTTTTATGCCTTTTTTATTTTCTTTTGAATTTTAAATTTATTCTTTATATATTATCGAGTTTCGAGGCATCGAGTTGAGTTATTACAAAATATTGTAGTTAAAATTTTGAGATCGAATTTTTCGATAAACTTTTAGAGGTGAAATAGAGAAGAATACGAAGTTATCGGTTGTTTTTAAAATTTTAAAATTTACTAAATATTAAATATTATTCTACTATTGTCGAAACGAAAGTAATTTTGAATTCAAATATTTTTTACTATGAAAAGTCGTATCAATTAATACTAATTACTTTAATTATTATCTAATTGACTTTTAATTTATTCATTTGTTTGGAGTGAAAGTTGTGATTTAATTATTGTTAATAGAAAGAAACAATGTCAAAATTTTATATTATTATTAACCTCTTTCAAATTAAATGTTAAGGTAACCTCCAAGAAATTTCTCCGTTGTTTCCATATTTCTAAAGCCGACTAAGACCTAATCATTATTATTAAAAAAATATAGTTAGAAAAAAGAGACCCTTCGTCAACTTTTGAGATGCCCTAACAAAATATTACAAATAGGGGTGATGGTTGGTGGAGTCGGTTTTTCGACCAAATCGTCACTAAACTAATCACAATTGGTCTAGTAAAATATTCAAACTGACTTCGACTATCGATGAGTAAGTATTGATCGGTTGGTCGATCTAATACTAAAAAGTATTTTAATTTTTTTATTTGGAACTTTTTCAAACCAACATCGACCGACTCCGATTTGGCGGTTTAATTTTTGAGATATTCTATGTCTTTGACTTTAGGAGCTTTAGGCTTTAAGGTTGCAATTTCAACTCTAAATACTTCATTTATTAACTGTTTTAGGGACTTCAACTCAAATTTTTTTAACCTTCATCAAAATGTTTAGAGATTTTAGCTAAACTTTATTTTGAAATTCGTTAAAATGTTTGGATTGATCTTTTATTTATTTTACGTCTACATTTATTTATTTTTTAAAAGTCTATTTCAAGCTAAATAGTCGATTAGTTTTCGATTTGAAATCACACATCATGTAGCAATAATTCCAATCATATAAGGTCGACTAGTTACAATTACAATTACAATTGGAATCCACAGCTTGAAGGTTGCAATGGTATATGTTAAAGTTAACAAAAAAGAAAATTACATTTTTATTCTTTAACAAAGCATAGTTTGAAAAATGTATAATATTGAAATTTCTTGAAAATTTTGTAAGAGTGTTTTTGTTAGTGTTCATAGAGATATAGATAATTGAGACATTGTACTCTTGATCCAATTGTTAAACATTAGTCAACTTCATTCACATGTCATATTGTATTAAAAAGAAAAAAGAACTAAAATCCTTATTATTATTCGACTCGGATACATGTATATAAATTAATGAGATTTTGTCAAAAATAAAAAAATTGATAAACTATTTACACTGTATCAAATAAAGTCACTAAAAGACAAAATTCATTGCATTTAATTTTTCTACGAAACCGTTGTATTTTTTTACCATTTTCTAATTTCTATAAATAAAGTAGGCCAAATTAAAATTGAGCCCATAAAATGAAATTACAACTTAGTCTATATAAGCCATTGAATACGATGAGATGCGCTTCTACGCATCTCTTCCCAAATAATTTTAATTGTCTCTGCTAAATTCTTAAATTTTCGTAAATGAATCAATTTAGATTCTTAATAAAAAAAAATCTTTAAAAAATTTTCATACATTTACTTTGATAGTTCATTTTGTGAAATCGACATTTGAAAAAATCTACACATGTTTGAGAATTAATTCACCGACGTTTTTTTTTTAAATAATTATAAAAATTGTCTAAATTGGTTGACTTGTGAAAATATATAAGTTTAATGGGGTCAAACTATAAGTTTCAAACAATGTATAATAGTCGAATGGTGGTTGGAGAACAATATATATAAATTGATATTTTCACAAAAACTATAGTTTAAATTGATACAATTATTAGTTTGTAGTTCTGGTTAATATAGCTATAAAGTCAGAGAGAGATATAAATCAATATCTACGAGATAAAACAAACTATATGACATCCAACCTTAAACTAATAAGATATGGGAGTGGTAGCGGTACGTATAAGTCAAGATCTAATCATCGAAATCAATGGCGATAATTGTTTTCTAATAACAAAATTCACTTTCTAGATTCATTCAAATTTTTTTAATTCATTTTCATAAGATAGTAATTAGAAAAGAAATATTGTAATTGAATGGCAAAACTGCTAAAAATAGTTATAAAATATAATAAAATTTCAAATTCTATTAATGACATACTGTTATTTTATTATATTATTAAAAGTATACGATAACATGTGCGGGGCACACCGCACATGGTTATTTGTTGATTTTAGAGAGCTAATTAGGAATCCCTATCTTGGTTTACACCTAAACCACGTTGAGTAGCATAATTAATTTGATTATGATATTATTAGGGAAATCAACTTTCTTTTTTCCCTTTATAAAAGATTAGGAAAATCAAGTCAAATTAGCTTAATTACTTTTCTTTTTCCCCCAAATAAGATTTAAACTTTATATTGTGTAAATGTTATATCTTTGATCAATAACTCATAAATTCAAGTCTTCATGCTAAAAATGAAAGAAAACCCTTTTAAAAGTTGGGATTAATTTTATAAAAAATTTAGTTTATTTCTTTTTGATATCTTGTATAATGATCTGTGTTATTCTTTATAAACACAACGGTTAAAGTCTTATTCAAATTTAAAAAACAAAAACTTCGCTTGTTTTTTTATATTTTAAATTCATTGATAGAACAAAGATAACGTAAAGAAAAAAATTAGTTAGAGATGTAAGTAGTGACTATAGGTCTAATTTCCAAAAACAGAAACAAAAAACAAAATGGTTACCGAACGTAGGAAATCTTAATTTTCCAACGAAACTTGTGTTATTCTTGTGGACATGACGTTTCACTTTTTTTTTTCTTTTCAATATTTTTAAACAAGCAATTTTTAATAGTAAAATTATTGTAAATGACAAAAACGATTTATAATACTTACAAAATATAACAAAATTTCAAATTCTATCAACGATAGAAATTGGTAGAATCCATCGTTAGTGTTTGTTATTGATAAGATCAACAATCGGCTATTCATGTTTGAAAATGCTATCTTTTTAATATTAAAACAAATTTATATATATATAAATATTTCATATTTCATATTAATTTTGATTTGTTCAAAGGTCATAATAAAATGACAGGCTTATTGACATTCCAAGTTGCAATTAATTAATCTGTCTTTGAAGTTGTAATTAAGGGAAGTATAATGTTGGATCAGAAAACAAAGCTTTGAAAAATTTGGTAGCTTAATTAGCATATATAATGGAATATTATTAAGAATGTGACAGTGTATTAATCAAATATTTTTCACATTTTTTTTAATATATAGTTAGCAATTAAATAATTAGACCATAATCTTGAGAAAAATTGTCAAAAATAGAATATTTCACAAAAAAAATTTACAAATAGTTTGTGAATTTTATTTTTATTTTTGAAAAAACCCTTATATTTATATGTCAAGAAACCTAATTCACATATTGCCAATCTCAACGAGTTACAATTTGGCGTAGGAATAATTTTGTTAGACGACTAATAACAAAAACACGTCTTTTTAAACTTTTTTTTCGAAAGGTATTTTTTCTTTTAATTTTTTCAAACTTTTTGAAAGTTTATAAATACTTTTTTAATGTGAGGTAATAATTTTTTTTAAAACAAAGTACTAATAATTAATTTTCTTCTTTTTTTTTATAGAAAAGAATTTTTATTGATTTTTTTAAACAAAATACAAAGTTTTTACAAAAATAAAACAAAATATTTATTTTTATAGTTTGTTTTTCCACTCATTTTTAAATTTAGTAAAATGAGTAGAATATTTATAAATATACTAAAAAAATATCACTCTCTATAACAAATAGTGATAAGACTATTATCTGTTTATATCACGATACAAGTAGACTGATAACAGTCATTGTCTATCGTAGATATATTGTGGTATTTTGATATATTTAATTTGTGAATATTTTATATGTTATTTAGAATTGTTTGTTTTTAAACAATTATTTTATTGAAACTAATTTATGTTTTTTTTTTTCATTTATTTTGTTTATTGCATCGAAAAATGTGTTGGTCAAAAGTAATTTCATTTAAGATTTTTCTTCCTTCCATTCAAAATATAACTATACCACCCTTTCAAATATTCCAAATTTCTTTATCTACCATTATTCTCTAACTAATTATTTTAAAATCAAAATCTTAATTTGAATATATTATTTGACATAAATGATTTGGCCAATCATAAATGATTGGTTTCTTCTATATCAATAAATGATGGACTTATTCAACTTTTATATAACAATATATAGTACTTTATACTTGTATCAAAATAACTTTATTAAAAAATAAAATATCTTGCAATTTCAATAATTTAAAAAACACCTTATAATAAAAAAAAATGAAACTAAAATAACATTTCTTGATTTCAATTTTATATGACAATGAAAACTTTTTTTCTCTAACTTTTATCACATAATCTAATTAAATAGATATAAAAAATATATACAGTTTGTAACTTAATCTTTAAAAATTATAAATAATTAACTTATAAAGTTCCTACACCGAATATCAACGTATAAATAAATAAATAAATAAAACAACATGTTTAATTCGTTCGATCATTATATAATCCACAATAAATCTACTTACTATACATTGATATCATTTTTTTAACTTGAAAATTTTCAAACGCACACTAACAATCTACTTTAGAGGATAAACGATTTTTTAAAAGAACACAGTTGACAAAAAATATTTTAAAAGCTATAATACTCGAATAAACCTAATTATCACTATATTAAAACTTGATAACAAGCAATAATTTGATCTATCTGCAATTACACAATTATTTCAAGGAGGTGATCAACCTAAAACATTATACATTAAAGATAATCATGAAATTTAAATTTTAAACAACATTAGAGATTCAAATTTTTATGTGGTTTGATCACTCTAACAAGTCATCTCTTCACATGTGTCCATTAACTTGTCCACCAAAGTATTTCAGAAATCCTACAAAATTTACAAGAAAAAAAAATTGTAAAAGTAAATTAAAAGCCCCTTCAAATCTTCGAGTGAAGATTAGAAGTACATTTTGAGGGTTGTAAAATGAAAGAGAAGCAAGAGATCGATGACTTATACCAGCGTCTGAAGCATTATCCATCTCTCTTTTGGTTTTGATCATGTTCCGGCGGAGGTGGATATCCCTGTGGAGGATAACCGCCGTGCAGTGGATATCCTGACGCTGTCGTAGTAGTCGGAGGACCATATCCTTGCGACGATGGATAACCTAAAACCGTTCAAAATCAGTAGTCAAATCGATCGAGATGAAAGGAAGGTATGTTTGCTTAAAAAAATTATTGTATTTCTGTTTGATAAAAACATTTTCAAATAAAAGTAGGTAAATGTGTTTGGCAAAACCCTTTCGATCAAAGAGAAAATAATGGTTGGTTTTTAGATGTTACCCTGCGGCGGAGGAACGCCGACGGGAGGCGGTGGCTGGTTATAATAACTCATCTTTTTCTCTTTGATGTTTCTTGAAAGCGATCGGATTTGTTGTTTTGATTTTATTAGTTACAAAATGGAGAAAAGAGAGCTCTCTATAAACTATAAGACTACGAATTAATAAAAAAATTGATTTGATGATTTAATGTTCACTTAATTATATTATAACTCAAATTCAGATTTAAAACTTTATGACTTATTTCAAATCTCAATTTTCATGTTGAATTTTAAGTCTATACTTACCAATATAACTTTCAATAAATGTTAAATGTAAACTCCCTTAAAAAAAAAATGTTTAATGTGACTTTTTAATTTTTATTGATCAACTAGTTAATTAGTAAATGAATATACATTAAATAATGTTAATTTGAACATAGAATTATATCAATAGTGAAGTTTTCACTACAACAATCAAAATTTGTTTTAACACGTATTGTCGTAGTTAAGTATTTTCTCATGACGTGAATCTCATTTTTTTGACGAAGAAAGCATACCGATCTTGTTATTTTTTTTCATGTATTTATTTTTTAAAAATTAGACCCATAAATTAATACATTGCTATACCTTTAATTTTGATTTTCTTTTTTAATCTACATTTTAGCATTATATTGTAAAACCTAGCTAAATTAAAATGAGAAGTTTTTGAAATGTTTTTTTTTTGTTTTTAGAATATTTGGCTAAAAATTAAAGTTAAATGTGAAAAGAAAGGCAAATGATCAACATATCCTTAATTAATTAATTATCATTCACATGTGATTTTGTTCCTTTTATGATTTTCAAAGTAAAAAGAATGGGATCTATGATTATTTTATCTTATTTTTGTTTGGAAAGAAAGTTATGATTTATTTTATTTCTAATAGAAACCATGTCAAAATTTTGCTATTAAATGTTTTATTCTAAAAAAAGAGAAAGAAACTATTAAATGGACATTTTTTTTAGATATATTTGATGATTTGGCTCAAGAACTTTGAATGAGCAATTTGAACACTAAATATTGTTGTAAGTGTTTAATTTTTAAAATAATTTATTTTTAAAAAAATTGGATTGTTCGATAAGTTCTCAGAATAATTTATGATACCACAATTTTCTTCTTACAGAAGTTTAAATAAAAATGAGTTTTTTGAAAAACATTTTTTTTCTCGTATCATACCAAACATACACTAAATTTTGTTTTGCAAACCATAAATTGATTTATCGATCTTTTATTAAAAAAACTATAAAAAAAATAGAAAAACTGACAAAATAACTGCACTTTTTAAAAAATTAAAAACAGAGTTATAAATTTTGACTTTTAGTAGTTTTTATATGAAGTGTGAGTAGTTTGTTTATTTTTTCTATTCTTGAAAAAACTCCATTTTTATTTATTTTATTTATTTATTTTGACATGAGAGATCTATCTTAAAAATTTGGATCGTTGCGGTTAAAAGTTAACGAATTCACAACCCTAAATCATGTGAGGTTGATCTCAAGAAAGTACGATTTTTATTTTCTTTAATAGTGATCATTGTGATTAAGCATAGTTTGATAAATGTATAACATTGAAATTTCAGAGTTAAAATCTTTATTTGTGTGTACTTTTTCATTGTATAGATACAAAGTTATATATATGTATATTTTCATGAGAGGGTATAGATCATATGGGTCTTAGATAGAAATTGTTACATGTTAGTCAACTTCCTTTGCATGCCATATTTCATAACATTATTATTTACCTCGACTTTGTGATGCATAAACATTTCCAATGAGTTAAATCTTAGTGATTAGGACGTGAGAATCAACCACTTTCTAATGCTATGGAAAGTACCGTATTTTATTTATTCATACTATAAATTTGTTTCATAACAGTGAATCTTACATATTGATGTTGGAGAGTTTGATCAATTTATTTATTTCTAAAAACATATTCACATGACACGTAATAAGTTGAGACAATACTCTTGTATGTAGAAGTTTTCGGGGCATTACGATGTCAGAATTACAAATGAAGATCTAGTACCCATCATCGAAATCAACAATTATGAATGTTTTTCTCGTAATGAAATAATCCATGTTGGACAATGCACATTTCACTCTACAGGTAATCGTAATAGCACAATGAATTTTATTTTTCAAGTATAGCGGAGTCTATCAATGATATAACATATCATTGACAAGAGTCTATCATCAATATAAGTGATCAATTGTGGATTAAATTTTACTATATTTAAATCTCGATGGTCTATGTCGATCAAGAAACAATTTCCTTTTAAAAAATGCTAATTGTAGTACTAAAAAAGAATTGTTTCTGACAATAATTTTCCTATAATTTTGACTTATTCAAACTTCAAATTATTTGTTATTTAGGTTCAAGATGTACAAAGTCAAAAAGAAAATAAACCTATTGCCAAAGTGATTTTCACTCAATAATAACTATATATATATATATATATATATATATATATATATATATATATATATAGTTATATATATGATGAGTTTGATCTCTATCCTTGAAGTCAAACGAAAATGTTGACCTTATTGAGTTGCAAATTGCAATTAATATATGTCTTTTGAAGTAGTAATATTAAAGATAGAATATAGTGTTGGACTTAGAAACAAAGCCTTGTAAAATTTGGTAGCAGAAGATATATAATATTATTTGAAAGAATAATGTGTGACTATATATATATATATATATATGAAACACAATATTCTTCTATAGTTCTTGAATTTAGGTTCCATTTAATTTATAAGTATTAAAAGTTTACAGCGTTTAATTTTTAATCCTTAGTATTATTTTCTATACGTTAATTCTAAAAAAACTAATAAACCTACATCACAATTATTTTAAATTAATTAAGCAATCTAGAAATTTATGGACTCATAGAACTAAAAAAACTTAAAAGTAAAGTTGTAACAATATAATTTTTTTTCTCTTTATGAACTTACTTCTTAGGAGTTATTTTAATTTCTCAATAAATAAGTAACAAACTTTATAGGACGTTAAATTTGCACACCTTAGGTCGATAAAGCCCACCTCTCGCTTGGAGCGGGTCGACCCTAACTTTTCATCTAGTGACTTAATGTCTTAGTCTAGATTTTGGGGCTAATGTTCTATAGTCTCGATAGTTCAAAACCATGTATAGATATAACACAATGTATAAAAGTTGGTAGATATAACAAAACTTAAATATGATTCAAACCTATATCACCAATAACAAAATATATATCATCTATATAAAAGCATATCATAATTAAAGATATATAGTACTAAACTCTAAATAATAATTACTAATGAAGTTTATTTGTGATACCTCATGTTATTGGATATATAGAGTCTCCATTAGTGTAGTGATTATAGTCTATGATTTAATGTTCACTAAAATATTATTTATTCAATGGAATATACAAAGATAATGGAAAGCTTTATTCTAATTATAATCTCAATAGAGGCATCCAAGTCCAAGATTCCAAAGGCAGCAACAACAAATGAGAGCCAAGCTGTCCAATAATAATTATTTTGCATTTAAATTAACCCAAAGTACTTTACAATATATTCAAAATATAAATTTAACATAAGCTTAATATTTTTAAGGATTGTGTATAAAATAATATTTAACATTACTATCTACTAAAATGGCATGATTTACTCCAAAGGCCTCTAAGCATATATGAGTTTTCTCTTGCACTTTTGTTTGATTTTTCTTTCTTTTAATGATTTTTCAATGTATGTCTAATTTCAAAAAATATATGTTTGATATGTTTTTGATCAATCCATAGTTTTGGGTCTAATTACATCGGTTGAAAAAGTTTATAATCTATATCGTTATATTTGTATGCTTAATATATGTCATATTGACTAAGTCAAAGCTTAATTAGCTTTTCGCACAACCAAAATCTACTTAATTACCGTATTTGATTTGTTAAAGTCAATGCTATTTTTCTTAATACTTGGGATCTAACATTTAAAAAATATATTCTAAAATTTAGCATTAAGTGCTTTATTCAAATCTAAAGTTAAAATTCAACAAACCCTATTCTGGTCCTGATCCATATTACATTTGGACGTTTTACTAAAACTACATTCATCATAAACTATTTTAAAAGCCACAACAATCTCAAACTAAGTCATATAGTTAAATATTTGTCGAAGTTCAAACGAAAGAAAGAGAAAAACATACCAACTTTCCAGATAAGTAGTTTCTTGTTGATGTTGTTGTTGTTGTTGAGATTGAACTACGACGTAGGTACATTGATTATGAGAGTTGTTTGGGGTTGGATATCCTTGTGGAGGGTAACCTTGGTAGGGATAGGGATAGGGATTGGGATATCCTTGTGGAGGATAAGGAGAATGTGGAGAATATGAATAATTATTGGGTTGGGGATTTCCTTGTGCTGGATTATCATGTAGAGGAGGGCATGATGGTGGTGGATATGCTCCCACAGGATAACCTAATTCATATATTATTAAATTTAAATAATATATAGTTTGTAAACATATATACATATATAAATACATGTAGAAGCTAATATAGTATATACCAACGTTATGCCAGTAGATCAATGACTATGCTCATTTTGACATGACAAAGCAACCTTTAGGTACTTGTAATTTTGCATCAAATTATAAGCTTAGAGTTTGTATGTCCATCTATTTAGTTTCTAAACTTTCAAAGGTATCCGAATAGGTTTTTGAATGTTAAATATTGTGTACGTCTAATAAGTTCCTAAATTTTAAATTTTTGGTATGTAATTATATTGGTTTAGAGCTACATAGCAAAGAGAGGTTGGGAGCTCTAAGAACCTACATCAAGCCCAAAATATATTCATATAAAACAGGGGCACAAAGAGTTTATACATATTAGACACTTTACTGAAAGTTTAGAAGTGAAATAGACCCAAATTTGAAAGTTTAGGAGACTAAAATTGTAATTACCGCGTGATTTATTAGACATGATAATATATTAAAAATTCAAGAATATATCCAACGCAGAAGTTGTAAGTTAAATAATGAACACTAATTATTAAACACTTCTTAAACGAACTTAATTTAAAAGTTTAGTATCGAAGACAAAATTATAATTAGTTTCTCGTCTTTAAATTAAGCATTTAAAGTTTTAAAACGATCGTATCTACACGTTCTAAAAGATCAATGATTTGAAGCATATATAGGATTAAATGAAACTCTAATTTAGTTGTATAAAAAGAACAACATTTGAAGTATAGGGTTCTGATCAAGACCACAAAAGAAATTAAAGACTATATTTGAGAAAAAGAATGAAATTGTTGAGGCTATACCTTGAGGAGGAGGAACCCCCACAGGAGGAGGTTGTTGTTCATGAAAACTCATCTTTGAGACTGTACTTTTCAACTTCTTTTTTTGATTAATTACTCCTCAAAATGGTAAAGAAGGACTTCAAATTAATGATTAGTGGACGAGGAAACCAAAGAGTTTTAATTTATTGCTATAATGGCATAGATTATTATTGTTAAACTTGTAATAAAATTATAATTAAAGAGCTAGGTGTTTGATGTAATCATTTTGTCCTTTTCTAATTACATTGTAGTAACCCTAATTAATCAATATATGGTTTCTCCAATGTCATGTAATCTATAACAACACATACGAAGTACTACACCAACACAAGATTTATAATTTAAAATTTTGAAATATAATTAATTAAAACATTTGGAATGTTTTGCAAATGTTTTAAGGGTTATATATAAGACACAATGGAAATAAAAGGAAAAAAAAAAAGGAAGGATCAAATTTATAAAGCGACCGAGAATTTGTGACAATTATAACATTTTAACTTTGTAAAGAGCCAAAACATATGTTTCGTATGGCCCAAGAGCCAACCATAATTCCAAAATCTAATTAAGTGGGTTTAAGAGAGAGTCAAGTCTGATAAGCAAACAAAACCTAAACTCACAGTTACCCTTTGGAAACTCCAGTTTCCGTTCATTTTAGAAGTTCAGAGTAATCTAGAGAGTTTAAAGAGAATTCTCTTGAACAATAAAAACTGTACACTAAGTTCTTTAAAATTGAAAAACTCTGTAAACCCAACACATATTTAAAGAGAGAATCGAAGAATCAAAATATTAGAAAGATAGTACAACCACATTCATATAAACCAACATAAACTCAAATTCTAATTTCATGAAACATGCATCCGAATAGTAAATTTAAAATTCAAAATCAATCTACTCCCACCACATAAAAAATTCATATTCAAAAGATACAATTATATTTCCAAGTGATTTCTCAACTATAATTTAAAAAAATCACACTTTGGCATATTTTGGGTAGAAAGTAATCAAAAACTATAAAAAGGGTCATAATCAAGAAGAAAAGACAAAAGTGTTTTAAGTAAAGGCCAAAGTGTGTCCAATGCTCAAAAACATGAAGAGGCATAAGTGCCCATCTATGCTCCCTTACTTGGTTTTGTTAAAAGGGTACACAAAGCCTTGCTGTCTAACCATGTGAATATAATATATATACATACATATATATATATATATATATATATATATATATATATATATATATATATATATATATGTTGCTCCTTTCTCTCTCTCCTAATTTCCAATTGCTAACCTACCAACCAACTGGCATGCAGTTTTTGATTCATTATTTTCCCTTTAAAATCCCCCTCCCTCTCAATATATATATATATATATATAAACTTAAGTGTTCATAGTTCATAAACTTTTCATATTCACTCAACTTTTTTTTTTTGGTGTTGGGAATGGATCATGGTCGTAACTTATTTGTTTCTTCAGATGGGTCTGTGGAATCTGGTTGGACAGTGTATTTGGAGAATTCTTCTTCTTATTTCAGTAGAAGAATTGATGATCATAAGGATTTTTATGATGATGATGATGATGATGAAGATCAAGAAGTGGATTTGTCTATGGTTTCTGATGCTTCTTCTGGCCCTCAAATTTTCCCGGAAAACAATAATAATGAACTTGTTTTCCCTCAAAATTACGACAATCCTCCGCCGTGTTATTGCGCTAAAACCGCCGGAAGTTTGCTAAAAACTGGCCGGAAAATGAAGGGCGGTGAGAGCGACCGACGGCAGCAGCAAACCACGTCGTTTCTTGATGACACTGCTACTTCTGATCCCAACTTCAACCTCAATAATTCGGTACAACTTTTTCTTTTGTTTTTTAATTTTACTTTTATTTTATGTTTTTTATTCAAGAAATTAGTCATAACAATTGTCTAAAATTCTTTTTTCTTCAAGAAATTTGAAGGAAAAAAAAAAAAAAAAACAAAAAATGAAAGTTTATGCAAATGTAGAGCTTACCTCAATGAACATTTCAATGGTCATAAAATTTGTAGTTTCAATCTACTTATCTTCGATTGTTGTATTAAAGAGAAAAGGAGAGATTTATAATTTCTTTTGGTAAACTATTTTATTTTGTTTTTAAATTTTTTTTTATATTAGAATTATAAACATTCGTTCGATCTCGAATATTTTTTGCTTTATGTATATTTTTTTTTTTACTTATGTTTTGAAAGGCAAATTTTTTGAAAACTAAAGCTCATAACCATTTCAATTTTTTGTTTTTTTTTCTTAAATTTAGGTTTTAAAATTTTCTTATTAGAACAAAAACTATATTGTTTTTGTTTTCTTGTGTTTTTTAAAAACGAAATATATTTTTTAAAGTTTTTTTTTTCCTATTTTCCTTTTTAATTTTTAAAAAAACTTATTTTAAAAAAATGAATTAATTACAAAATACACTTATTTTTTATAATTTAATTTTGGTGATTCTAATTATATTGTAATCATGCAGGAGAATTCAACTTACCAAAATCAATTTAACAGCATCAGAAAATCCTCTCTATCTGGAAACCAAAGGCAGAAAAATCAGTAAATATTATTCTCTCTTCCTTATCAATAATTCATATTCAAAGTTTCAAATTACATAATTCATCTTCAATTATAGTAATTTTCCCTAAACTTTTATGTTATATTATGTAAGCCCTAAAATTTATAAGACTTAGATTACTAAATTTTTAAATTTACGACCCAAGTATCTGGATAAATCAAAAATTCGATTATGTCTAAACTACTCATTTTCAAATGGTATCCACGTTGTTGACAAATATTCATTTTTTATTTAAAAGTTTTCTTATAATTTAATCCATAACAATTTTCGCATTGAACCCACAAATACTTGTATTTTTTAGTTAGATCTAGATCATTAGAACGTTATGTTGTAGTTAAACTTTTTCTATGCGTGTGCTAGTTCTTATACTGAAACTCTCACTTTGACTACTATTTTCACCTTCAGCACAAATAGAAGTATATATATATATATATAAATTAAAATTTATGTCGGTTTAGTTTCTAACCTTTAAAGACTGATTTGTAAAAAAATTTACATTTTAAGTTTATGTCTATTTTACTTTAAAAATTTTAAAAAACGTGTGATATATTCTTAAAACTATTTTCATTTTTATTATGTATTGAATCAGTTGTCGTTGACTTGTTTAGCATTTTTAAAATTTCGTAAATTCTATCAGACACAAAATTATCAAAAGAATATAATTCCTATTAGACATATATAAAAATAGAAATATCAGACTCGTTAGACATTTTTGAAGCCCTGAAATCTGTTGGATACAAAACTAATATATTGTTCAAAATCGTATTATTTTTTAACGCGCTCGTAGAAGTTAAAAGTTATAAGTTTATAAGGTCACAAATTTAAAATCACACAAGGTAAAATATTAAAACTTAACCAATTAATATTATTATTAAGAAATAATTTTTTTTTAATGTGAATATTATCATAATATATAGACTTGTGATTTATAATTATGAAATCATTTTGCTTCCTTAATTTTGTTATGTTTCTTTACTTGATATAGGTGGTTTAAAGGGAAGAAGAGATCAGGATTGAGGTAGAATTATATTAATTTTGGCTTTGTCAACTATGAAATTTGCCAAAAGGAGTGATGAAGAGATTACCAAAAGGAGTGATGAAGAGATTACTATCATATATATATGATTAGGGTTGTGATTGAGATATGATCAAATGGGGTTTTTTTTTATTTAATTTTTATTTTGAACATTGAATTTTCTTGTCAATGGGATTGGACTACTTTTGCTGTGTAGCCATGAGGAAGTGAAAAAAATGACAATTATTGTTGTACTAAATGAACATGTGTATGTTTGTAAAGAGAGAGAGAATAACTAAGCATCAGTAATATTTTTTGTTTGTATTATCCCGACGTTTTTAGAACTTTGGATGACGTTTTTTTTGGTAAAAGTGAAAATTTTTGTAGTGATTAATTGTCATAAAAAAATGACAATATTTATGCTTTGTAAAAAATTAATATGTAATGAATTTTAATTCATTCTGCTATATTTTAAAATATCCCTTATCAATTTTACGATATTTTGTTCGGTTAATGGAATTAATTATTGGGATCATTTTTCATGTTCTTTGTCATGAGAGAGATCAAATTTCTCTTGTCAATTACATAATTAATTAGTTCACTTTCACACACATACAATTTAATAAAGAATAATAGTAGTGTACATTTTAACATAATCTAAAAACTATTTACAAATATGAAAATGAAAAACTTAACAACTATTAATATATATATAACTAATTGACATCTATATGATACGTGTGATTGTTCTAATTAATCAAATAAACATATCATTGGTTAATATCTATTAATGATAGATTACTCGATTATATCTTATTGCAAAGGTAAATTTTATGAAATCCCAGACATTTTCTTTGAAACAAGTTCCTTTGTTTGTTTGGAGGTAAGATATATAGGGCTCGTGTTAACAACGTCATTGTTTCATGTTTTGTATTTCTGTTTTTGTAGAAAAAACAAATTTGTTTGATAACTGTTTTCATTTATTGTTTCTAAAAAAAATGGCCAAATTTTGATCGGAAACTACACCCTTGTTTTGTTTTGTTTATGTTTTCTCCTTATATTATTTAAATATGGTTGGTTTTGTTAGACAAAGATAGTTGTTTTTGCCTTGGTTGTGGGAAGTGCATGTGTTTTTTAACCCATTCAATAGTCGTTCTTTGATTTGAATACCCTAATTAAAACTAAGATTCAAAACATTGATGTTGATGGAAAGATTATAAAAATATCAATAGAAAAACCTAATTAAAAATATCGATGAAAACATTATGAAAACGTTGATAGAAATATTGTGAAAATACCTAATTAAAACTACCCAATTTAGGGTTTTCAATTTTATGAAAATATCGATGAAATTTGAGATTTCCGAAAACTTCATGAAAATGAATGAAAATCGGTGAAATTGTTATAATTAGTTATCAAAATTGATTACTTTGTTCAATTGTGACTTAAAGTATTGACTATTTTTATTCTATCAATTTTTTTTTGTAAAGATCGAAGAAAATGATGTTGTAGCGTGAGAGAAAGGTGAACTTTAATTTAATTGAGCACGTAAAGGATGTACAAATATGAGAGAATATTATTCATATCGATAAACCATCGAATCTACTTTCTTAGTTTTTAATGAAAATTGATGATAGATCGACATAGATAGAATTCTATCATCGCTAACTGATAGAGTACACTTGTAGAGATGTCTACAACAATTTTGAAAATAATATTTATTATTTTCATCAAATTGATTCTTACTAGTTTGTTGGCCTCCTTGTTTACATAGTTTAAATAAATTTGAGTTATATATAATATACAAAATGTAAATAATATATATGCATGAAAATGAATTTTTAAAATGTTTACACATATTATCTAATACAAATACTCTTCCACACAAAATTAATAACAACAACCAATTCATTTATGTTTCTATCCTTCAAAAATGTTGTCCATATTTGATATCTACACATAGTTGATTGTCTCACTCAAACATTGATTATTCGTCTTCGATAATGTTCGTTCATGTCTAACTCTATTATATTTCTTTTGTAAGTATCCTTCCTTTGTCAAGATTAAGTACTGCATGTTTAAATTTCATATAGCTAAATTCGAATTAATACTAAGCATATATACTAAAGATTAAAATTCAAATTTGAAAATAATACATAAATATTGTCCATATTATACTCTCTTTAATTTGTATATATATATAACAGAGTATAGATAGTAAACACTCAATTAATTTTTCTTAAAACTTTTTTCACAAAGTTCTTTCAAATTCTTATGAATACTCTCATTTAAAGTGATCTCGATTTATATTTAATTATATGATATACCCTTTCTACACTCAAACTTAGATTCTCACATTTGAAAAAGAAAAAACTTGGAAAAGTATTATTATAAATTCAGAAAATTCCTCTTATATATTGAGCTAAGAAACAAAAAATCATAAAGTCAACTTATGTGTCATTATTTAGTCGCTGCCAAAATTTTATGGATCAAAAGCATGTCAAATTAAAAAAAAAAAAAAAAAAAAAGTGATGATATGACCCACAAAATTTAGATGCATACACATGTTTATACATATAGAAATATTTGTATGTATATATATAATATACTGAATACAAAACAATGAAATGATGGATAAATATCAAATTTTGTTAGGTGGGATTTTTGGAAAATCAATATATATATATATATATATATATATATATATATATATATATATATAAATGCTTCCTTTAGGGTTGAAAAGGGCTTATGTTTGAAATAGGACAAAAGAGATCAAAGCAGCATGAGACAAGATGATGATAAGGTGTGTAATGGTGATGGGCTATCTGATCTAAATTTATGTACACAGAAAGAAAGAGGATGGAACATCCTGCTCAATATATATATATATCTATATATATCTATATATTATTGTTTAATTTGAAATTTAAAATGAATGAACTGATCCATTGTTAGATCATTGTACCATATATATATATATATATATATATATAAATCAATATATAATATTTAGCAGGTAGCCAAATTTTAAACCCATTTCATGTATGTTATTTGGGACTGTTATGGCTTTGGCCATTAAGATATAATGGTTTTCACAAATTGAGTTATTTAAGTTTGAAATACAAAGTTCATATTGTTTATGAGATGTTATTATGTAAAGATTTTTGTGAAAATATTACTATAACTCTTAGCTTGGGATGTTTGGGGTAAGCAATTGGTCATTATAATAAAGACTACAAAATAATATTAGAGATTGTTATTGAGTGAAATTCATGACCAAAATGTTATTTATTATTTAATTTTGTTTTTCAAAGAAAAAAAAAATCAATAATGAGTTGAGCAATGATTGAAGAGTAATAGAGACAAAGTTTCAATAAATTTATAATAAATAACAATAACCATTTTTTTTCTTTTTAATAATGATTATTTTCTTCTTCCTTACGAAATCTTTTGAATTATTAACCAAAATTTGTAAATAAAACAAAGTTTTTCAAAAGATATGAAACATAAAACCAAAAATTAAACAAAATGGATAACTTTGAATTAATCATATCTAAACATCATAGTTGAGTTTAACTGCTTCCTCGTCGAGCAGTTTTCAAAACCTCTCAACAGTCTTCTTCTTCTTTGATGAGGTTAATCCAATTTGGCCCTTTAGGGTTTCTTTCTTTCTTTCTGCTATGTTAAGCAATGCCACAATTTTCTGTCTCTTTCCCTCTCAAATTTTTCGTATTATAGTTTACACCTTCCATGAAAAAGATATTTTAATTCTTAGTGGAATAATAACAATAATAACTTTTTTTTTTTGTTTGTTTTAATTTTTATAGAGTCGACAAATAAAGAAAACAGAAAAAAAAAAAAAACAATAGAAAGTTGACACCAACACTTACGTGATTTATTAACAGTGTTATTCGAGAGAGAAAAAACCTAGGAGATCAGGGTTCTAGTTATATAATTTAATTTACCCCAAAGATTGATTTTTGGTTAAATTTAATTGTTATTGGTTTTGTTTCAAAGTTTGAAATAGTATAAAGAGTGCTTGTAATAAATAGGGTTTCGATATTTTGGTTTTCAAAATTAAGTCTCTAAATACTATTTTTCGATTTTATAATTTTCTTTTAGGTTTTTATCCACTTTTTATAAATTTTTTAGAAATCTAAGCCAGTATTTTTTTAAAAAAAAGTGTAGTTTTTTATTTTAAAATTTTGGCGAGAATTCAACTCTTATACTTATAAGAGAAATGTAAATTACTTTAAGAACAAATTGAGGTAAAATAGAATTAATTTTAAAAAACATGTAAAAAAAAACGAAAGGGTTACTAAATAGAGTTTCCGCGTAAAACCAAATACCAAATAAAATTAGACCCAACACTTATAAAAACGATATCGTCATGCTTAAATCATAATTTAACTTACCAAAACAAAATTAGGTTTGGTTGAAGAATTGAAACCCTTGGTTGTTGGATATATTTTAAAGTTTAAAATAGATAAAAATTTGAGTTTTTCAAATGCGAACTAAAATATTTACAAAAATAACAAAAATGTCACCATTTATCGGTAATAGACAACGATATTCAGAGATTATAGTCGTTTATAACTGCTAAATGTTTATCACCGTTTCTCGTTATTATCTACCATTGATAGGCTATATAACATTTTTGTTATATCTAAAATAATATTTTAAACAATTTTACCCTTAAAAACAAATGTGTTGGTGAGAGAAAAGATGTATATGGAAATATATATATATGCATAAGAAAGAAAGAAGTATGAGAATGGACAGAAAGAGTTAAAGAAGTATGGAAGAGACATGTATTGCCTTTAGAACCACCGCCAATAGACACAACCAAAACGATTCATTTTATATATATAGTTTGGATCTCAAAGGCAAAAACAAAAGGCTAATGCAAACACAATACTGCAGCAGCTGTTTGGTAGTGTGTTGTTTGTGTTTATGGTGACAAAACCCTTAAACCCCATGGGGAACATATTGCCACCAAATTGCCCTATTGCCAATTGCATATATCCATCATCCCTGCCATTTTGCAGGCTCTCTCCCATAACTTTTTTTGCTTTGTTTCATCTCTTCTTTTTCTTCTTTGTTTTACTGCCACATTCCAGCTGCATACCACCAATACCTACCTAGGGTGTTCTTTAATGTCTCCAATGACCTAATTATATGTTGTTTACGATCTCCGAATCGTCTTTTATCATTGAAAGATGAGGTAACTATAAGATATATGCATAATCTTTTATGTAGTTCAATTTTATGTGTCTAATATGCACGGTATCAAATGATTCTATGTAAGTTTAATTAATTATATAGATATGTAGACGTAAAGCGGTGCCATTTTGAAGAAATGTGTTGAGGGTGTTCTTTCACGTTGGAAAAGATCACAATTTATATAAGATACGTGGGTTGCGTTAATCCTTTCATATATATGTTGCTATTGAAGTGTAGAGCGGGTTGCAATAAATACCACCTTCCAAGAGTTTTCCTATTTCGTCATACGTTGATAAACCTTTTTGAAATTTTATATGGTGCAACTTCTACTAACTTGGTTCATCTAGATTATTATTTGACATTCTTTAGCAATTAATCAATACAATTACTTCGATCGCACTCCTTGCATAATGATCAAGCCAATTAATATTATGTACAAAGTTGAGAAACTCCATGCTAATATCACATTCCTCTGTCATGGTAAATTGAACGTAACATGAAATCTCATTTTCTTTAGATAATGTAACTATCCCATTTAGTGAGAAGAAAGACAACATTGACATTCGATCAAAACCCTTATTTTTTGTATTGCTCCAAATTGTTTGCAATATTTCTGACAATCACTCAGTTTTTTTTTTATTTTGGCATGTCTATTGGATTCATCCTAAGCTATAGTAGACCTTCCACCGCCACTCATAACTTGCGTTTTTATAACCTAGATTGTATTAACACATTCTTCACCTTGCTTCTACCACAAGTTGAAATTCATTCCTTCTGTCGAATTTCCTCCACTTCAAACTTTAATGGACTCGTGAAGTTTGACAATCACACATGTATTTCACACCTAACAAATTAACAAATAGTGTATGATCACAGTATCATAGCACGTTTCAAGAATTCTATTTTAACGTGGAAATTCAAACAATATAATGTTGCAACCACAAAGCATACTAAGTAGGTATATTCAAGAAATTACGAACCTAAAGCTCTAATTAATACCACTTGTTGACTAAACAAAATAATAATAGATGAATTAAAAGAAAACATGGAACACACAAAAATTCCAAACCAAATAAAAAGATAGCGAACCCTAAAGAAATTTATTATCTGAAAAATTGATATAACAATCACACAAAATAATTCTCTCCCAAATTATAACAACATCCTCTTGAAACATTATACCACTCGAATCGGTAAATGAAACCTAAAATATTTCAAATTAGAATGATTAAAAACAAAAACAACTAGATCACCACTTGTTTATGAGATAATTGTACTTCAATTTTTTTCATGAATAAAGTAACAATGTTACACTTTTACATAAACATCAATCTCTTATGGCCATTTTTATTTAAAACAAAAAAGAAATTAAAAAATACACAAATATAATTATTAAAACAAATCAATGAGAATCTAGGAAGGATGTTAATAGGATAAGAGAGTTTTTACTTTTGGTAGTGTACTTTTCTAGATCATAATCTTAAATAACCATAAACAATTGAATATGCAAGATCTGTACTTAATTAGTTGCTTGTAACGTTAGATAACATATTCAAAACATTTTGAACATGATTATGGATATTATAATTACAAGATATATCGTGTGGTAATTATTATACTTTTGATATATAATATGATGTGGTTTCATAGACTAATATTCCATAAAATAGCTCTCTTATACATGAGCCTATATATCTTATTCTTATGTACTTAATTGGAGTAGAAATACCTATATATATAGACATTTTAGAAAATAGTCAAGTGAAATAATGTAATATTCCAAAGTCCAATAATTGTAGACTTTATAATGTATTACATATATATTTTTAATTCGTTTGTTTATATTCAAGCATAGGAAATTTAACATTCTATTTTCGTAAGAGTGCACTACTGGATTTTATAACATATTGTGTTAGGGATCGGTCATAAGTATTGTAGCGTTAAGTGATAACCATCTCTATCGCTATAGAGTTTCTTTGTTGTCTTTTTTTTTTTTCTCATTTTTCTCATAGTTTGTTTCATATTTGGATGATAAAAGTATCGGTCGTAGTAAAGGTGGTTGTTGTGTTATGGCAACACTTGGTCATCCCTAACTCGATACCATTATAAAAGACACGCACAATTGCTCATGTTTTTCCAATTTTCTCATAGTTTTTTGTGAGCTTTTTTTTTTAATCTCGAAAGAGATGGTTAATCACGTCAACGTTAAGATAAACATGGTCACTTGTAATACAATACGTTATAAAATGTGGTAGTGCATTTTAACTTAAGCAGAATGTTATATTTTCAGACATTTGTAAGGGACGGATTATAAATCATAGAGATACTTGTAAATGGTTCATCCGTACAAAAACCTTAGTTGAAATAGGTTAATTGTCTAAATTTTTCTTTGGGCTTTTTTCTATGATATTTACAATCTTTTTAAGTTCATTTGATCTTTGACCCAAATTCACTAGGATAGGCTTACTTCATTCTTGGTCATAATTTCAACAAGTCCAA
This sequence comes from Cucumis melo, assembly GCF_025177605.1. Lineage (NCBI taxonomy): Eukaryota > Viridiplantae > Streptophyta > Magnoliopsida > Cucurbitales > Cucurbitaceae > Cucumis > Cucumis melo. Next base: position 995,375 of record NC_066857.1, read on the forward strand.
TTATTTGGAAGTATTGTCATTTTTAATTTGTCTTAAATTTGATAATTTATAATTTTGTCATTAATTTGATAAGAGTGATGCAATAGTTGATGAAAGAGAGTTAACTTTGCAAGTTGAATCAAAGGATCAATAAAAGCATTATGATCGGTCTATAATGTCGCCTCGAAAAACCTAAAGAGTTAGATGAAAGGGGACTCTATGTGTCATGTGTGAATCGACAAACCCAAGCTATGAAGTTGCGTTTAACTATTCAACCATTTATCTCTTTTAGTAAATATCAAATTAATTATTCAAGAGATTAGTTACCTAAGTGGCCATTATGAAAAACCATTTTTCTCTATAATCAAGACTAAAATACAACGAGTTCTCTATTCACTAGATCTCCTTCTACACTATGTTATGGACTTGATCGTTGGAGTAACCGTGACCAAGCACCACATTGGTACAAGGTATTCTTACTATGTAGGATGCTTATTTTCAATTCTTCCTAAACATCGTAAACTCACCATTGATAATACCAATTTCAACATCAACAAAGTAAAATTATCAATTTAAACCCTTCATTACAATTACCTTATGAAGATCATCCACAAGCTAATTATCAATTGTGTATAGACTTCTTTAAATTTCAATTTTACAAAATGAACGATCAGAGTAAACACATGAACAATTCTCAAAGGAAATTATTATACAAAGTCTAAATTGATTCATTTGTAAAAGTTTAAAGAGTTAATTGATACAACTATGAGTTCTGCATGTAGTTTTTCCAAATGGAATGTAATTGTCAGTGTAAATTGATACACACTTGTAAAAATATAAATTGATACAAACCCGTAAATTTTACGGTATACATAGATTTAACTTAGACATGGATTTAAAATATTTTCAAAATTGACCAAATTTGAAAACTTAAATTGAAAAGGGTTAGTTTCCCAAAAATTGCTTTTGACTTTTCAATTGATCCACTTTGTGAAAATTAACTAAACAAAGAAAAATAAAATTGCACAATACTTTGTTATTTTTCACACTAAGATTTTACAGTCAAGCAATTATTAATTAATAAAATTAGAGACATGAACTAAGACTGTTGTTATATTTATGGTAACTAAAAATGAAAAAGTATACTCTTTTATTTATTTCGTTTAAGCCACTCGACAATACCTTTTTCAGCTTCCGAAAGTTCGTTCTTATTCTTCACTGATCCTTCAACAAACTCAAAATAATCTTTGTAGTTTCGCTTGTAGTAACTTTCCAATCTCTGCTAAAATTATAGAGTTAATTTTGTATCAAAAGAATTAATCATGTTATCTTTAATCGTATATCTTACGATGTAACTAAAACCGCAAACGATCACATTTGAATCGTTTTTCAAAAAAGAAAATAAGGATTATTTTAACATTTTTAATCAATTAGAAAAATAGGTTAAATTATTAAATTAAAAATTACCTCCTTGTCATTCTTTTCTTTGTTTTCTTCAGACTTCTTGAGGTACCCTAAATACAAAAGTCAATAATTAGAGGAAATTGTAATAATTATTAGATACTAATTGTCAAACACCAAACATATTATTAGGAACTAAATTTCCAATTTCCAAAACTCTAAAAATCTATATATATATATACACACACACATAAAAAATCAATCAATTATTTAACATATAAACAATACTTACAAATATTTTATATAACACTATTCAATATAATTATTTATTTTAAAAATAGAAATCTTTTTTTTTTTAATTACAAGTACATTATAATTGTTTTTAATGCTCTACAATATGAATTTTCTTTTTAATACATAACATATTTAAAACCCAACTTTTGTAATTAAAAAAAAAAATTCATTTGCTAAGTGTTGAATAATTCACTAAAACCATTTTAGAACATAAAATTGTTAAAAAAAGATTTTTTTTTTTGGATGGAAAGAAATAAAAACAAAATTTTAATAAATTTGAAATTATTTTTCAAAATAAATAAATAAATAAAATTGCGATATTCTAGAAAAGAGCAAAAAATTTGTAAATTGATAACGAAAACAGATGAACTCAGTTGGATGCTTCGCCCAAAATTAGACTTCAGGAGAAGAAGAAGAAGAAGAAAATGGATATTTGGGGAAGATAACAAAGAAACAAATAACAATTTTCAAAAGTAAAACGCAAAATTGATGAAAGAAGAGAAATTAAAACTCCCAAAAGGAAGAACGAAGCTAGCTAGAGAAGAATGCACCACTTTTTAGCAGCTCAGTTCTGGAGTCGACCGCGGCGGCGGCGGCGGCGGCGGGGGCGACAGTGGACAAGAGGAGGTCTCTTCTTCCAATTGGTGAAGAAACGGTGGCGGTGGCTTTGTTTCTTTGAACGGATTGAACGTTGGAAGAAGCAAATTTGTTGAGAGTGACGGCGAGGGCCATCAGAATGCTTTGGCCTATGGAACTCATGGGGAGGAGAGTGGTAGTTTTTTTTCTTTGAGTTTGAGGATGAGGTTCAACAAGAGATGAGGCTTTCTTGGTCACATATAACAAAATTTCTAACAAACTTTAATATTTGTGATTGATTTTAACCCTTTTATATAAACCCATTCTCTTTTCAACCCAATCAATACTACTGCCCTTCTCGTCTAATTGGCATAGCTAAATTACGTCGTATCGTTATTGTCATTATCGTTAGGACTATTACTGTTACGTTACTTTTCAATAAAAAGAATTATGATTTTTGACATAAGGTAAAGGTAATAGTAAATAGTAAATGTGAAGGTAATAGTATGTTGTGATTATGTTGGCTATCCTATTTTCTTTTATCCTTCTTGTTGGCAACGTTGTCTTTTAACTTTTTTTTTCTTTAAAAGTCAATTTTGTGTTCTTTCCCAAAATGATTATCTTATAAAAAAAACATGATTATTTTAGAGAAATGTAATTTGGACGATATCAAGAGAGATTTTAGCCATATCAAAATCATTCATCGGACATATTTTTAATGACTGAAAAAGCACTTTTAAGTTTTGAGTTTTAATGCATGATCTTAGGATTTTTCGAAGTAAAAAACCATGGATTCATTTTGTTGAAGCAAGAATTACAATACTTTCACGTTAGATCAAAGCATATTAAATCACGACATCATTATTATATCATTATATTGTTAGACAACTAGTTTGCTAGTGGCTATAATTAATAGATGTAAAAGTAGTAATCATAAAGACCAATGTTGAAGATGAATTATGTAAAATATAGATGCAACATAATTGCAAATTACTTTCTATATGGCAGATAAATATGGAAATTAGTGCATTATAATTTCCTAAATACCTAAATAGTGTCGATAAGTAAGTAGTTAACTACTTAAAACCGTGAGAAAATTTGAACCATATATATCTCGATCGGAAAATTCAACCCTTTGTATTTGAATTAAGTAATTAATAAAGATTAATAAAGATTGTTAACCTAAACCATATATTCAATAGTTAAAATTCCACAATTTGTCTTTGAATTAAATAATAAATAAAAATCTCGACCGAATTAATTCAATATACAAGATTTAAGACGGCACAAAAAATAATTTTGAAAGAGTTAAAATCACCCGTCGTACCCCAAACCAAATCACTCACTCTCAAACTTTCTTCATTCATTTCATAGTCACTCTAAAAGCCAAATGAAACGTTATAAATTTTTATAACTATGCAACTTCTGCAATTAACTTATATCTACCAGCAGTATGGAAACAGCATTCATCTTGTAAAAGCTTCACCTTATTTCAACACAGCAGAATAATACATGATATCAAAATAAATAAATATGTATTAAACGTTGTATTAATTTAATACTCTTTTTGATCAGGCCAACTACACCGTTGGCAGCACGTTTCCATTCTACTACTCGAGCAAACGTTTGTGCTTGCACCATGCAATAGCAATGAAATACAAGAAGATGGTTCCTGTAGCGCCACCACCAACGGTCCACAGGAACTCTGGCATGCCTGCTTTTTCGGGTTCAAACAGTTCGATATGGATGTTCATCCCGAAGATACCTGCAACCACGACAAAAGCGCTCACAACAAGGGTTGCTGTAGTCAACATTACTCCCATTTGTAGAAGATGGTTCTGCTTGTCATCCAGCATTATGTTGATGTAATCTTCTGTGTCATCTACATACTCCCTCAGCTTAGAATGGATAAAAGAGTGTGTTAAAACTAAGACACTATTGAAAGGAAGAAATCAATCTTCAAATAAAGATTGCTTTTCAATGAAATATACTGAGAACTATAAAAAAACTTTACTAGTGGTTTTCTATGTTTTTTTATAATATAGATCTAAAATTTTCAATTAATTAAACAAAATAATTTATAAAAACAAAATTTAAAGTTGTATTATTATGTGGCAACGTTGTAACTCTAGTTTGTTTTTCAAATTTGACAAGTAAAGAAACATATTGTGTAATGATATTGGGTAACTCCCTCATTTGATAACGATTTCGTTTTTAGTTTTTTGTTTTCAAAATTTAAGCTTGTCTCCTCCTAATTTCTCTATTATGATTTTTATTGATCTTAAAAGGACACTCGAATTTCTAGTCAAATTCTTAAAACAAAAACCATTTTTTACAAATCATAGAAACCTCGAGTGAAAATAGGACTAATTTTCAAGAAACAAATATTGAAAAAGCAAGTGGCAAATAGTTATCAATGGGGCCAAAATGGTAAAGAAATATTTCACTTTTCTGAAACCAAATTTACTTTGCATGTTAAGTAAAGAGATCTTTCAGACCAAGGATTGGGTAAAAGTAAGTAGCATGGAATTGGTATAATCTACAATTTCAAATTTAATAAAGTAAATTTTGGTTGCTACTAAGGTTAATGCCAAAAGGAGGTGGAGAATTCAAAATTTCCTTTCTTTCGGTAGTGTTCCACTGCCATAAGTATTTGTATGCAAAATCACCTCGTGCACAAAGCAAATGTATTGACTTCTATGCTTCGAAAACAATATTTCTTTGAACAGACTAAAAACTATCGTCCTTCTAACAGGTTTCGTTTCTCTACTAGTTTAGCCTTCTCTGCAGTTAAAATCATGTTTTCCTACCCCAAAACACATGCTTGTTAGATTTATTACTTATTCGCAGGACAATTTTCATTTTATATTGACCAAAAAAATTCTTTTAGGTTAAAACAAGCAGAACATCTTCAAAATAAAACGGTTCACGTGGATGAAAGGAAACATTGTTTATTGTGCGTACCGTGGAAAGTTTGTTCAGTGTACCATCAATTTGCACAAAGTATGCCTCCAATAGCATCTCGAGTTCCTCCACATCGAGGTGTTTGCTTATAGCGCTATGGGTAGTGCTTGTCCGCGTCCCATGGCTGTCCCTGCCCACGTGTGATGCACCAAACAAATGATCCTGGGAAGCATCCATATTGCCATCATAATTAGCAGAGATCCCACCACCGTCCATTGATATTTCAGTCGGACTACTGAGAAAATCGGAACACAAAGCCCTTTAGAAAAGCAGAAATAAATGCAAACAACAAAAATATAATAGATATCTGTGAATCTGTATTTAAGGTGACATAAAACATGACTCGTGCCTGTCATCTTTGCCTAATTGCTGATCGTCTTCTTCCATGTCATCTCTCTCAGGAATTGAGGAAGTGGAAGAGTTCTCAAGTTGTTGCTGAACCATCTTCTCTGTTAAGTACATCTCAGCCATATCCTCATCATCATCTAGCAAGTGTTCTAATTCGTCCCGCACCTGTAAACAACCATAGCATTCCCATGAAAAGACTAGTTAAATAGAAAAATGGATTTCTCAAAGATAAAGTTACTGAAGCACACAAACAGAGAAAATGTGCCATGACTAGCAACTAAATCTAGTAACCTTTTGAACTCGTCCAGTTATTGCAACCAGTCGACTTTTGATCTGACGCACTCGTTCCAAATTGAGAGTACTAATCTTAGAAGTCAGCTTATCCAAAGCTGGGTGAGCCTCTAGCTCTAATGTATCTGCCTGGTACAGGAGATGACAAGCAAGGAGATAAGAGAGGTACAATATATATCTGCTAAATAGAATTAAGAGAACGAAACTAGATAAAATAAACAAAAATGTAAACGTTCATACTTCGCTTTCTAAGCAACTGCAAGCAGCTTCAAGGCAAGCCTCCAAAGCAACAAACTCAAAAGGAAGAACCTTCAATCCCTCCCGATTTTCAAGACCTTGTTTCATGCTTTCCTTCCCCTCCTCCTCTTCAGCCCGTGGAAATCCTTGGTATGAATTAGGAGGACTTTGAGTCCTTGATCGAGGCTCCTCTAAGTCATACAGATTCCTCCAATTAGAATCATCACTAACGCCCTCCTATAACATTGTAGATAGTTAAACACAAATAGCACCCATCAATGCAAGGAGAATATGAAATGAAATACTTTGGGTAGAAGAAACGGAAGTATTGTTTGATTGACTGGTAATAACGTGTCCGTGATAAAACTTTGAAAGAGATAAAAGGATTTCCCCAGTGACAAATGAAAATCAAACCTAAGAAGGATAAAAGTTCAAATTTCCAATATAAGTTAAAAAAGAACCATCCAAAGTTCCAAATTCATCAATGTTTGCATTCAAAGGCTAAGAAGACAGTCAATTGACTTGATTATGCATCTCTCCATGTTAGAAACTAGCTACTACTACATTGCACAACATTTAACCGTGATCACTGAATTTCACATCATATCAGTTAAATAACCGAGTTATGAGAGATTCACTCCTTGCTTTATGCCTATGACTCACACCCATTAAACCTTAGAAGCTTCCCCAACCCCAAAAGTTTTAAATTAAAATCCTAATACCTTATTCTCCAAACATGAAAGACAAGCTTCCATATTATGACATTAAACCCCACTCTTGATATACTTTGCATACGACTGAACAACATGAATTGTCTAGAAACGGTCCTCCAACCCACTAAAACATGCACTATACTGAAGGGTGAACAAAAATCAAGTTCTTCAAACCAAACAGAAAAGCTAGCACAAATGGATAAAAAGGAAATTAAGAACCCCATGATCAGTTATACTTCATTCACATCAACCAAACTAGGAGGAACATATGCATTAATTTTCAACAACTAAGTTGAAACCGTAATTCGAATTGAAACCTGAGAGGCCTTAGTGGCTTGATGGTGCCGCAATACCCGCCTTTGAAGCTCATCCACAAAGGGGGTTACAGACGGATCCCTAGCATTCAACACGAACACATCTTGAGCAGTGATAATAGCTTTGATGTGCTCCAAATTGATCACAATCGCTTTCTCACGGCCAAGAATCGTAGATGGATACGAGAGCAACGGATCGAGAATCCGAAGGTCCCGCGCCGGCAGACCGGTCCGCCGCATAATCGCATGTTTTCCGGCCTCAACCACCTGAGCTCCGCCGGTCGAGTCCAGGAGTAACCATGGTCGAACTCCGGTTCCCTTCTTCCGAATTCCGGTGCCTAAGGGGATGTTCGTTCCAGCAAGATAAGAGCGAACTGGTTCGTTTTCGTCATCGGGTCCGGCGGGACCCGACTTGAGTGGGTGAGAATGTTGTCCTCGCATGGAACTTCGCCGGCGGCAATGGCTGATCAACCTCGGGATTTGATGAAATTTATTCGGCAACGAACACAATGTTTGATTTTACTCTTTCCAATCTTTTGTTTTCGGAAGAAAATTCGCGGGTTGAGATAGATTTTATTTGATTACATTCACTTCTTATAATAGAAAAATTTAACAAATTATTAATTGAAAACACTAAAACATATTTGATTTTTTTAAGAATAAATATTTTATCAAATATTTTAATTTTGACAATTTTCTTAAAAAAAAAAAAACTAAATTTTGTTCCCTTTCTATTAGAAGTTTTAACAAAATTGAGAGATTTAGGTAACAATTTTTTGCTTAGACAGTGACGAATCTAACTTTGAATATTAAAAATTAAATAATTTTCGATAAATATATTTTATATAAAGACAATAAAATTGAGGGGATTCGAATCCTCTGGACCTATACTTTATCCATCAGTGTACTTAGGCATAGAGTAATTCTCTTCGTTTTACATCTTTCAATTCCTTCCCAGCGTTGTACTTCCTTGAGGACACATAATCAATTGCTATAGTTTAATTTGCAAAGCAAGATATATATAGTTGCATGTTGATCCCTAATAGCAAACTGGGATAGGTTAAATTAGTTGGTAATTTGTGAACATCGACGAGCATTGATTAATTAAGTCCAATTAAGCTTTTCATATTAGTGATTCATCTAAATTTAATGCATTTAATCCATATTAATCATTATGCATGCTTTTAATATAATTAAATTGATTAATTACATAATCAAACTCTCACCTAACCTAGCTTTTGCAAGTGAGTACATAACACAAAGTTTGGAAAAGAGATCCCAAAACGTTTCAATCTCTCGAATCTGATGTAATGGCTATCGAATTCATATCAAATTTTAACCACATAGTTCGCTAAAACAAAAAATGCATTTCAACTCAACTACCATAATACAAGGATAATTTCCTACTACTCCCATAATATCAATACTATCTGTATTTACTCTACAAATTTTGTTGATGTCAATAGGTCCCTACCATAAGGATGACATGGAAATTTTAGTATAGGAAATCTTTCTCATAATACACAATTGTAATCTTCCTCGTGATGTCCCATCATCACAGACCAATCCTCAAATAGATTATACCTCAAACCACAAACGTTCATACTGTTGAGGCTTTGCAGTGGTGCTGATTTTGAAGCTACCCTGTGATCGGTGAACGTAAAAAGTTAGAAGCTAATAGAACGGATTCTAGTGTTCTAAGTGGAAACTTTTTTGAAATTTAATGATAGAAACTACCACCGTTCGTTGATCTATTTAGCAAACACCAACTCAAATAATTTTGTATGAAGAATACTTTCACCGTACACACCTTGACAAATTCACATTATTTCTTTAAAAAATTTTAAGGAGCTTCAAGAGTTTGTCTCCCAAGGTGAAACATATACTAGAAGCAACATCTCGTTTACAAGATCTAAGAAACTCTACTATGTGGAAATCGAATTTTTAGATGAGACAAAAGTTTTGGGATAGAACACAGTGGATGGATAAAGTGAAAATCCAATTTGAAGAAGAAGCATGTTTGTAAACTAATTTTTAATAATTCAAACAGGCATGTACTTTCTTCGAGTTGGTTAAATATTTTTTTACAGAAATGCAACCATTAACAAAAAATGCAACTTGTAGAATTTAAAGGATGCAACTCGGTATAGGTACACATCTTGTGTGCATTTATCTAAAACATCCATGTAGACGAGTGCTTGAGTCTTCTCATATAGTAGACTAAGAGTCAGGTTTGCAAATGATTTTGTTTATTTATTAATACCAGAGTTAAATCCATCTTCATCTTATACCTAAACAGATTGAACCTGCGACCTGTGGATTCAACATTGAGTCTGCCTAACTCTGCAGTCCACTAAGCCAACAAGCCACAACATGTTTTGGTAGGTTTGCAAATGATTTTAGGTTCCTTTTAAATGATTAATGAAAAATTAAAATAATGACTAGACTTTTCCCGAAAAAAACTTAAAATAGAACATTTGAAGTTGACGGTTTAAGACAACATTTAAAAGTTCAATGACAAAAATGGTATTTAATATTACCTTCAAAATCTATTTCACGTTCAAATTTTTAGTTCATCCTTGAAGAAAAATAAATTAGATAAAGATATGCAGGAAAATCTGATTTATCAATACAGAAATATATGATGGTCAACGGCTAACCTGAAAGAGAGATTAACAGTTGGAACATTTTGAGTCGGACCACAACATGAGGGTTGATAAGATTGCGACTGTTGCAGTTTCAACACGAAGTCGATAAGGGCCAAGACCAACTGCAATGGCTCCAGCTTCTTTCATCATGCTCACCTCTTTCTCAGTGAAGTCTGAAGAATAAAAAAAGAGGAAAAGATGAAGAAAAGAAAATAAAAAAAGAAAAGGCATGGCACTAAATGAAGAGAAGTAAAGGATTTCTTGATATTCTCCAGAATGAAGGGGAGATGTCACTCAAGTACTAGTTAATGTCACCAACAAGACTAAAATGATCTGGTAACCCAAACAATTGTTTGCATTACATTAACCACTGCCGGTTTATTATTCCGTAGGTGGAAAATTAACAATAGATAGCATAGGTAATTTTCCATGCACGATAAAATTCCTGATAAAAAGTATGAAGTATAAGAGCTATTACTCTATTTCTTGGTAGATTAGTTTGACGACAAATACATCCACCACATCCAAAATTTTGACATAATGATGGACATTTAATCCATCACAAATTTCTTTTAAAAAAATGCTATTCATGACAGATTACAGAATCCTGAAATTTTTGCAAGACTTTAATATGCCTCTTCATCAGAATATTGAAACACTAACTACACTAAAAACCTCTTTTTAATATTGTAGGAAAATTGCACTCATCTTCAGAAGCAGGAGTACAATATAAAATATACCTCCTTCAGGTCCGATAACTAAAAGCCCACCAGACTCTATTTTTGTTGAAGCTAATGCACTTACGAGAGGTGTCGCTTCTGCAACTGCTACAAAAGATAGCTTCGTTTCATTAATCTACAGGGAACAAAATAAAACCAAAGCGATTATGAAATTAAGTTAAAGAGAAAAGAATTTGTAGTATAAAATGCCATGCAATTCTTTTGTAGTTTCTTCAGGCCGGGGTTCCGGCTCCTAGACTGCTTTTCTCCTCTTTATCAATATGTCTCAGATGCTTATCATTTATTAATATAATTACTAAAATAATAGAATATTCGTTTATGAAAAAGGCCACATCAAGTGGACATCATAATGATTACTTTTAAGATGGATCTACAACCTTGAATCTCAGAATGTTGAAAATTTCAAGAAAACCATAAAAAATGAAACCATTTCACCTAATCACTAGTACAAGAAGTACTTGACCATTTGTTGTAGAAATATGCTTAATTCTATAACGCAAATGTACATAAATCGTGATTCTTTTATGATTTTGTTTATTAGCACAAAGGAAAAGCTCTTTTCTATGTTAGCCAAGTCAGACTCGAAGGTCAAGAAATACAAAGTTGGATTGCAACTCACAAGGGGCAAAAGACCATCAATTTTCAAGGGAGAATTCAGATTCATTTGGTGCAGTCTTTGACCTGCAACGAAAGTTGTGTGAAATTTCCAAACGTAGTTAGACGTCAAGCAACAAACAAGATTGAAATGTCTCAAGTTCCCACTCCAAAGACAAAGAAACTTGACTTGAATAATGACTCACATTGTTTAGTTGCTGCCAATGTGATACGTTCAAATCTGTGAACCCGGTTATCAGATATGGTAGGGCAACGTTCTGTTAGCAGAGGAGTTACACTGCTGGCACCCAGTTCCTAAATAAAGTGAAAAGGCATCAAGTAAATTAGGAAGCACAAATTCTCATTTGCATCACCTTCGTCTATATTTACTTACTGTACATTTTTCAACAAGCCAATCAGCACGCCCACCCTTTAGAGTACCTAAACAGAGGTACGTTAACTTCCATGCCATAAGAATATAAGATGCACTAAAAGTTCGATGATTCCTTGTAAGAATCTTACCGCAAGCTGCAAATACATGCCATTGTGTGCTTTGAGGTAAAACAGATTTTGGTTCTTCCATAGCCAGGATGTCAAGTCCATTGACACGAACGTTCTTTATGCTCCCTTCAACTAAACCTCCATTTCCATTGAACAGCTCCACCCTTTCATTAACATCCAATTATCATGAAGATAACAAACAGATAAATAGAGAAAAGAATCCAGCCAATAACCCATATGTCCAGCTAACAGCAAACCATTTTGCTGTTGACTATTAGAAGTAGTACCTATCATTAGTCTTCAACCTCAATACTTTAGTCATATGCCAGACTTCATCGCCTTCTAAACGAATAACATCACCCTGGATAATGATGAAGCATATGATATAAGAGCAGTTCCATTTCCACAATCTAACTTTACAAAACTATCAAATCAAGTAAAGCATTAAGCTTACTACAGCATGACATAACACAAAGTAGTTAAACTTCCCTCTACTATCATTATATGGAAAATTCCTAAGACTTACTTGAAGGGACCGATAGAGATGCCACTAAGAAAATAATCATCCATCCCATCCCATCCCATCCCATCCCACTATGAAAATACACGAACCCCACTCATAATGACAACATTCTTTGTCTCCCAAAATTCCGAGTCATCAACACTCCACTTAAACCAAAAAGGAAAAAGTTAACAATAATCCATTCAAATCGACAGACCCCATCCAAAACTAACACAACCCCAACCCATACACAATTTTCAATCATATAAAAACTTAATAATTGAAAAAAAAAAAAAGGATTGCCTTATGAGAAGGTAGAACTTGGGAAAAGAAGCGAGGAAGGCCACCGCGAGATTGATTCGAGGAGGGCAGAGATGAAGAGGAGAGAGCTCTAACTTTGAAGCTTCTTAAAGATGAGGGGATCAATAACTGTGTCAATTGAGGTCGAAATGCTCCTATAGTTCGCATTTGGGATGGACAACAACTATGGAACATGAGGATTTGCCGCCGGTGGAAAAGCCTTACGATGTGAAAAAAATACCTTTTTATTCCCAAACTTTGCATGAAAATGCGTTTATTTTGGAAATAATTATATGACATCTTAAAATTATTAAAAATTATTTCTTTTCTTTAATTTTTAAATATCATATATTATTTTTTATTAAAAAAAATCTTCTTAACACCTTTTAAACCTCTACGTTAAAAAGATATATTTTTATTTTGAAAATGTAGAATTTAAATAACTCTATTGTTATAAATCTACAACTAAAAATAGTAGGTTTTTAAAATTAGTAAAGAATAAGTAGAAGAATGACTAGAAAGATTGTCAATCTGTTTTATTATAATGAAAGAAAGAAAAAGCATAGCTAAGTGAAGCGATTGGAAAGAAGTGCAAAAAAGACTACTACTACGAGAGGCAAGGAAGGAAAGCATATCCTTCCGTCGAACGAGTTCAGGAGTTTTCTTGTACGTGCCTGCACAATTGATTTTTTTAGGGCTCTTTAACAATTGTTAGTGGCCGATGAATCAGATCTTTCGACATGAGATCGAGCCCTTTCTGCTATATGGTTTAGTAGGAAGAGTCGTTATTCAACAAACTACTCTTGAAAGGGATCCTTTATTATCCACGAGCTATCACTTTTGATCTTTCCGTAGAAATGTATAATACAATTGAGTTTATAACATCACATATTATATTTTAAATTGTTATGTTCACTTAATACAATTTTGCATAAAATATATATATATTAAAAGAATTCGAGTAAATTGTTAATGCGAATTTATGTAAATGTAAATTCTAAAACTCTTTCATCCTCCCGAAGAACAAACAAAATCACCTGAGCCCGTAAGGCGTAAACTACTCTTTCTTCTTCTTCAACAGCTAACTATGTCCTTACCTGCCGTTCTTTCACCGCCGTCCCTTTTTTCCATTCCTCAATCTCAACCGCCATTTCCAACTTCTCGAACCTCGCTTCTTTCCCATCCCTTCCAAATTTCTCATACGCTCCTCCGGGCTACCAGAAGAACCTCCAATTTCTCTCAGGTCCATTTTGATTTCTCTTCCCATCTATTCACCTTTTTTTCCTGTGTTTTTGTTCTTAGTTTGCTCGATTAACTTCCAGGGAGTTGATAATTTTGTGGACGAGCGGCGTAATTGGAACCGCTCCGACTTCGACTTAATCGGTGGAGAGGAGGAGGAGGAGGAGGAGGAGGAGGAAGATGACGATGAGGAAGAGGATAGAAGTTTGGATCTTTTGGTTCGTTTTGTTGAGAATGTTTTTAGGAAATCCTCGAGGCGAGCTCGGAAGGCTGTGAGATCGGTTCTTCCTCAATCCATCCCTACTAAACTGGTAAAGTTTATTCAGCTATGAGCTTAATCGTTGATTTTTTTTTCTTCCTGTTTTGTTGTTGGTTCATTGTGTATCAGTACTTGTTTTTCCAGGTGGCATTTTCTGTTAATGGGGTGCTAATGCTGGCGTTTTTGTGGGTTTTGAAAGCATTTCTTGAGGTAAATGCTTCGAAATTTAGCCATTTTTAATGCTTTTCCTTTGGTATTTCCATATGGAATTGTTTCCTCAGCAATATAGGTAGTTGTAAGCTTTTCATTGCAAAGGAGAAATTTGTGTTCGAAATTTAACGATAATATTGGAGATGGAATTATTATGACGCTTTGCTTGTTATTTTGCTTGTGCATGGCAAACGTATCAACCGAAAAGAAAAAACAAGAAAAAACGTGAAAAGAAGACAAAAAGAAGAGATGTCTTAGGCTTCTCTTTGTTGGAAGAAGCTATTCAATGGCCTCCTGTTTAGTCATACTTTCTGAAAGTCAGCAAATTCAATTGGTTTAATGTTTAGAGCCTTAAGAGTTTTTTTTTCCCATCTTGAAGTTCCCTCCACAAGATATTTGTAATGGTTGCTTGTTGATAAGAGTCTCTTTGTAACTCCTTTAGTATTGCTGGTGCCATGGGCTAACTCCAACTCCAATATATGTTCTGATACGAATCCACCTCATAAACGATCTCCATATCTTATGAACAGTTGTGGTGTATTTAGTTGCTTAATTAGTTGTTAATTACCTACTACCTACTGAACTGGATTTTAGACTCTTTGACTTGTTGAAAAGGTGATAGGTCACCTTTGACTTGTTGTAGTACAAATAATAGTTATTATTCATATTCCAGAATGTTAATAAAAAAATACCCATATTTCTTGTTTCTGTGTTAATTCTCCAAGAACACACCAAGTTGTGAACCGATATTGTCATTCGAAAACTTTTTGAAACTGGCAAGTATCTGTCAATTAACGAAATATTCAGATTGATGGGTGCATTTACAGGGTTCTAGTATGAATCTTGATATGGTTAAAAGTGAACTCAGGGACCGTTAGGTTCACTAAATGAAGTTAATAAGCCTGAAGTTACTATGTTTGAGTTAGTAATATTATGTCTCGGCTGTGGAATTGTAAGATGGAGTTCTTTGAAAAATGTGAAAAGCAGAGAAAGAGGGAAAGGTAGAGTTACTTGCAGTGTTTTGAAAGGCGCACTTGGGGACACGTCTAGGAACTAGGCGCAACATTGGCCCCTAGGCGAGGCGCATTGAGGATTAGCGCACCTCTTTGAGCTTTTTTTTTTTTGACAAATCCCTTAAAACACAAATTTGGCTGCCATTTAATATGAAATATAATATATTTATTTATTTTTGACCTAATTTGAAATAAAGCATCATTATACAATTTATACCTATGGCTAATATTGATCTAAAGTACAAGCTGAAGCGGCAGATTTCTTATATATCTTGGTGTTGGATGACTAATATTTAACTCATATCTTTTTTTGTACAAATCTCATTTCTATCCATCTATATTGTGGTTGGGTAAATAAACATGTATATAGTATATGTATGTATATATATTATATATTTCTTATATATAGTGCACCTCACAAAAAAAATCGTGCCTTTTCTTCCACCTTGCGCCTAGGCTTCAGAGGGCCATTGTAACTTAGTGCGTCTTGGGCATTTTAAAAACACTGGTTAGTCGATAAATGTGAACAATAGAGATAAAGAGAGAGATGGAGTTTCTTGATAATCATAAAAATTAGAAAAAGAGGGAAGGGTGAAACTACTCGATAAATGTGCATACTTCATTGAGTTGAGTTGAGTTGTTTAACCAAACAAATTCTAAATCCTTAATGTCAGTTAGCCTTGTTTAGTTTTTATCAGTAGTGAAAGTACCAGTCTATTGATGTGAATCAACCGAGTTTGCTTCTGCTTGTAGACAGTTGACGCTAAAATCTCTGCTGGCAGGATGTGAGTAAGAAAATTCATGCCTATATGACTGGAATTTGAAGGAAATCCAACAATATGCATCAGAGCCACTTGCCAGTAGTGATCTTAGAGATACATTAGCTTTCTTTGGGGTTTTATTAACCAACGCACACAAATACTTGTGTTTCTAGAAAATGACAAAACTATTTGACTTAAAACCGCTAGTCTGTTGATGTAGGTTGATTATTGAGTTTACTAGTGGTTGTAGACAGTTTGTCTGTTGGTGTGAATTGACTATTGAGTTTCCTGGTGTTTATAGACAGTAGGTTCCTCGGGAGACTGTTCTGAAAGGGTCTGGTATGGGAAGAATAAAAAATTTCATACAAGCTGAAACTAATTAAGACTGTAATTTCTTGAGATAGATTTTTATTGAAAAACAAATTTGTCAATGCATTCTTGTTGAAAAGGTTCTCTTTGCCAGTTTTGACTATAATGGTGTTGTGTAAGTAGCTGAGGGTTTGACATAGAGTGGAATTTAAATGTTTTCTTTTTTCCTTTTCTATTCTTTTCTCCTTTCTTCGTTCATCGAGAGGGGTTGGTCAAATAAGAAATATTGAATGCTTGCTTTCTTTTGGATTTTCTTCCCTGTGGTTTTTTTGGTTAATCTCTCATAGGGTGTTATTTATTTTATTATTTATTATTTTTAAGTTGTTGACCTTTATTTTTCTACATGACATCACTCTCTTCTGTTCTACTTTCAATTTTCTCAACAACGCCATCCTTCCATTAAAAGGAAAAGAAATAATTCTCCTTTTATGAAAATCATACCTAATTTCCAAAGTTTTCTCCTTCGGTACTACTGTATTAGGACCATTTTCATTAACTCCCTTGGCTATATGAAATCTTAGGTGATATGCACACTTGGAACTGCAGTGTTTGTGAGCATACTAATCATTCGTGGAGTGTGGATTGGCATTTTATATCTGCAAGATACCCGCAGCCACAGACTCGAACAATTCGATGATGATCAGCACCATGCGTGGACTGGTGCACAACCTGCATCCTGAATGCTTCAAGCACTTAACTACTTACAAGCCACAAGGTTAGTGAACTACCCCCCCCCCCCCCCCCCCCCCACCCCGCAAAAAAAAAAAAAAAAGGGTATAGCTTAAATAAAATATGGTTTGATCCTATTTTGGTTCTTCTGCATTCATGCTTATCTCATTTTGATCTTCAAATTCTTGTACTCTTAATTTTGTATATAATAGTGTTTTAGTTCTCGCCAACACTTTCCATAAATAATTCTATTTTGATTTTTTAATTCATCTGAAAAGTAGATAACCGAATGAATAAGTGTTTGAAAAGCTCCTAATCATGTTATGCGGTTTGTTTCTAAATGAAGTTGGATTTTTGTTAAATGATTTATGAATAAAAGTGGCGAGGACTAAAATAACTATCTATACAAAATTTAGGAACTTAAGTAACTAAACGTTGTAAAGTTTATTGATCAAAATAAAAGCGTGAAGGCAGAAGTCTAAGTTTCAAAATAGAATCTAAACCAAATACAAACGCCACTGGAGCAGAAATGCTTCTACAAACTTGAAGTATAGTTTTGATTCTTTTGGTCTCGTAGCTCTCTCTATACGATTAAAGAAAGCAACACCTCTTTGCTTTTGTTACTTCTTTCAAGTCTATACGATTAAAGAAAGCAACACCTCTAATGTAATATTATGAGAGAAATGTGGTATAGTATTTGGTTGTAATCTCAGTTTTATCTTCCACTATTTATAGCTTCCTCATTTCATTCTTCGTTTCCCACTCTTTGCACTTTTCTCATCTCCTTTATTATTCTCTCATCTTTGCACACCATCAATGTAGTGAAGAATCTCCTACCTTTCTTATTTATTGTTTCAAAATCGATAGTACATTAGTTTACTCGGACGAAACAACATGTTTTGTAATGTATTGTCATCATACTTGTTAAAATTACTTGTAATATGACGTCTGTCTAAGATTAGACATACCCTTCTCCTTTTGCTGCCATAGGTAATATAAAAACATTCCACATTTCTCAACGCTTTCTTCTTGTTTTGCATATCATATGATGTCATTTGTAATGTTAAACCTTGTACATGTCTCAACACTTCCTTTTCGAAAAATGGCATATGCAAGAGGGTAAATATGCTCATTCACACCGATGGTTGTGGTTAACAAAATTTCACTCTAATTGTCATGCAAGTGAGTTCCATCGATTTGAATTTCAAGTGTCTAAAATACATAACAAACCATGGCTTTGCAATAATTGACTGAATAATGATATTGGTCCTTCAACCTCATGCAACTACATGTGATACTGGGAGTTTAGGTCAACATCAGTAATACTAAACTGGGTATGGATGTGACGATTTTATTATTAGACGCAGATATCGAACAAGAGCTAGGGGTTATGATAAGTTGATGAATGATTTTTCAATCAAAAGTTGTGATGACTTGATGAAACAAATATTTTTTCATTTAAAAATTGATTTAGATTATAAGTTTAGGTCAACGTGAGGGCTTTTGGGGAGAGGAGAAAGTTCCCAATTGATCTTCTATATCTATATTATCTAAGAAACTTTCGATTAATCATTTATTTATTTTAAAACAATGTCATCATTTAGTATAATGTTATTGAAAATCTTTATTTATGATTTGAAATCTAAGTCAAGGTACCTCCAATCTTTAAACTAAACTGTATTTTATAAAATAAAAAACAATTTGTATACATGTAAATATGATTTTTACGATCGACAACAAACTCGATGTTTTACTTGCAACACTTTCATCAGTCACAATATAACCTTACTAAAAAAGTATTAAAGTCCATCAATTGTCTTAACATTATCATAGAATAAGTAAACAAGGAACCCACAATTTAGATTGTTTACAAATTGTCCCAATATTTAATGTTGTTGCATTTCGGTGGAGCTAAGTTTCGTGGTGAGAAAATCTACAAAACAAATGTACGTTAATAAACAGATTGAGTCACAGGTTTTACTCTCTTTAAGGTGTTTCGTGGATCTTCTCTAATGTGACTTCATGTGCCATGTAGTCTCTAAGATAAAACTTCTAATTTCGTTGGAATAAATTGCATTTAACACACATGGAATCTTAACACTCGATAGACACTTATGTACTCGGTAAACAAAAAATAAATACGAAGAGAAAAAATAAAAAGAAAATTTAGGTCGAGAGAGATGGGAGGTGGTATGGTGATCTTTTAGTGGATGGGGGAGGTTCCAACAGACAAGTATTAATAACGTAATCATCTGATACTATGACGGTCAATGAAAAAATCATCTAACGACTAGTAACAGTCAAACGTTTTATGTTAGTAACGACCACGATCCCTCACAGTTTACCAACATCGCGTAACCACGATTATACGGCCACCATCATGTTGCCACAGTAGCTCACTGCCCATCACTAACTAGTAGCCACAATCGCACTCCCACATCCTTACAACCACGATCATATACTTTTTGCTTTATCAGACAGCAATCACAATCGTGTATTCTTCCTCTCTCAAAATTTTCATTTAACATTTACTTTAAAGATAAATTAGACAGTGATGATAGGATCTGATTGTCGATAACAACATATATAGACCTCGTTTTTCTTTTCCGATACCTTCAAGCTACAAGCCTACAACATACAAGTCATCCCAAATACGAAACCAAGAGCTAGGACATTGAAGAAGCAACACACATAGTTCAAGGTTAAAATAAGTATATACGAAAAAACAACGAACGAACAAAATGGAAATGTAAAGACTTTGGTGGAGACCAACGCAACTAAA
Source organism: Cucumis melo (assembly GCF_025177605.1). Lineage (NCBI taxonomy): Eukaryota > Viridiplantae > Streptophyta > Magnoliopsida > Cucurbitales > Cucurbitaceae > Cucumis > Cucumis melo. The sequence continues at coordinate 1,015,079 of NC_066857.1, forward strand.
ATCCAACTTACGAAGCAAAGCCGGCTCCCTCGCACACCTCACTGGGCCCTTTCGAGCGGCAAAGAAAATGAAGAAAATAGAGAAACGGTTACAATTTCAAAATCACCAACTTAACCATGGTTAATTCCCATCCAATTATTTTCTTTTAATTTAATTACTCTTAACTAACCCCGGTTAACCTCCACTACTTTTTTCCAACTATAAAAGGCCGCCTTCTTCCTTCTCATTTTCCATCGAAAACATTTCATTTCTTTCAAAAGAAGGCGTCTTCATAAACGCCTTCTTCTCCATTTTCGATATTTCTTCGTCTTCTTCTTCTTCTTAGGTTTCATTTGATCGTTATTTTTTTTTTCTTTCTGCCGGAGAATAAAATGAGAGAATGCATCTCGATTCATATCGGTCAGGCGGGGATTCAGGTCGGGAATGCATGCTGGGAACTGTACTGCCTTGAACATGGAATTCAGGTCTATCTCTTTTCATTTTCTTCGCTGTTTTGTTTCATTTGCGGTTTAATGATTTAGTTGAACACGTTTTGATGATTTGTTTGCTTTTTGTGTCTTTTCTTGTTGCATGTTTGCTTGATTGATTCGTAATTAAGTTTTAAACCGTACTTCTCAATTGCTTGATTTTTGTTTTGTAATATTATGAGCATGTGCTTATTGCTGGTTATTTTGATATATTTTATGCTTTTGTTGATTCCTGTGTGGATCTTTTAATTTTGGATATCTGATAGGATCTGTTTTTGGATTATTTGATTATGAGTTCTTGTTTTACGTTTGTTGCTTTTTCTATATAGAATATATTAGATAGCGTTGTCTTCCATCTAATGTTTCTATTTTCTCTTCAAAATTTTACGGAGGTCTGATTGATATTTGTGAAAATGATTTATTGTTTGTTATTAGAGTTTCTAGTTTTAAAAATGGAACAGCAATGATTATTTGTAGGTTTGGAATTCAATGCAAATGTGCTTGAATTCTTTCCTTTTCTTTTTCCATAAGAATGGTAATGAATTTTGAATTTGAGTTTCATTCTGTCTAAATTTTGTGGTCTAAACAGCCTGATGGACAAATGCCGAGTGATACGACTGTAGGTGGAGGCGACGATGCGTTCAATACCTTCTTCAGTGAAACAGGTGCAGGGAAGCATGTTCCTCGTGCTATTTTCGTTGATCTCGAGCCCACTGTCATTGATGAGGTGAGAACTGGAATGTATCGTCAACTGTTCCATCCTGAACAGCTTATCAGCGGTAAGGAAGATGCTGCCAACAATTTTGCTCGTGGTCATTACACCAGTAAGCATCTCTAATTGTCACATCCGTATAAACCAATTCAATCAATATACAACGTGCACCATAGTTTTTTCATGAATTATGTAATGATAATTGGAAAATTTATGTTTCAGTTGGCAAGGAGATTGTTGATCTCTGTTTGGATCGGATTCGAAAGCTTGCCGACAACTGCACTGGACTACAAGGCTTCCTGGTGTTTAACGCTGTTGGTGGTGGTACTGGGTCTGGTCTTGGCTCCCTCCTTTTGGAGCGTTTATCTGTTGACTATGGCAAGAAATCAAAGCTTGGTTTCACTGTTTATCCCTCTCCACAAGTTTCCACCTCTGTTGTCGAACCTTACAACAGCGTTCTCTCAACCCATTCCCTCCTTGAACATACAGATGTTTCTGTGCTTCTTGACAATGAAGCCATTTATGACATCTGTAGACGCTCCCTTGATATTGAGCGACCCACGTACACAAACCTTAACCGTCTCATTTCTCAGGTACATTTCAATTGCCTTTGATTCTCATGAATGCTACCATGACAAATTGGTTAAAATATGGGGATTTGTTCGATGTATAGTACCTATTCTTTCAATTTATAAAACTTTTCATACGATAACGGATTAGTGTTCCTTTAATGTGATGTTCAGGTTATTTCATCCCTGACCGCCTCTCTAAGGTTCGATGGAGCTCTGAATGTGGATGTCACCGAGTTCCAAACGAATTTGGTCCCTTACCCAAGAATCCACTTCATGCTTTCCTCTTATGCCCCAGTGATTTCTGCAGAGAAGGCATACCATGAACAACTCTCTGTAGCAGAGATCACCAACAGTGCATTCGAGCCGTCTTCCATGATGGCCAAGTGCGATCCTCGACATGGCAAGTACATGGCTTGCTGTCTGATGTATCGAGGAGACGTCGTGCCAAAAGACGTCAATGCTGCTGTTGCAACCATCAAAACCAAGCGCACTATCCAATTTGTGGATTGGTGCCCAACCGGTTTCAAGTGTGGGATCAACTACCAGCCGCCTACGGTTGTTCCGGGCGGCGACCTCGCCAAAGTGCAGAGGGCAGTGTGTATGATCTCGAACTCGACAAGCGTGGCAGAGGTGTTCTCTCGCATAGACCACAAGTTTGATCTGATGTATGCGAAGAGGGCCTTTGTGCATTGGTATGTGGGGGAGGGGATGGAGGAGGGAGAATTCTCTGAAGCCCGGGAGGATCTTGCGGCGCTCGAGAAGGATTACGAGGAAGTAGGGGCAGAGTCTGGCGAAGGTGATGATGATGATGATCAGGAGGAGTACTGAGGAGACCATGGAAGGAAACTCAATTATATTGTAATATTATATATTTGAAGTTTGCTATCTGTTTCGTTTTGTGTTTGGTTGTTTTTGTGGGCACTCTTTTGTCGGGAGCGTTGGCTTGGAGCTGTGGTGTGTTGTGTTGATTGTAGAGTGTTCGTTCGTTGTAATGCTGTTTGGTAACAAAACATTGGTGATTTGTGGTTTCTGTTTGATGGGAATATACTTAACTTTGCTTTCTTGTGATCTGTGAAAAAGAAGAAGAATTACCTTCTTTTTTTGTGATCTGTGCTTTCTATTTGAAGTTTTTTTTTTTTTTTTTTTTTTTTTTTGTTTGATGTAAAGAGTGATTGTGATCCACCAACTTGAACATAGGTTTAATTACTCTTATTAGGTTTATAAAACCTTTCTACTTTCCATAAGTCCATGTTACGCGAAAGAAGGAAAGATTTTAATGCAATGAGAATTTCCTTTTTTTTCTTTTGACATAACAAATCGAACTTAGAAAATAATTCTTAAACTTTATACTTGATTACAAAAATACCTTATCTTTAAAAACTACATCAATATCCTCACCTTGCAAATGAATAAAGCTCAGAGTTTTCATAATTGATTTGTTGTTTAAGTCGCCCTTACCATTTAAAAAGTTTTATTAAAAGGAAAAAGGAAAAAACATCTTTTGTACCCGATTAGCATATGACAAAAATATATATCTTCGTAAAAGAATATTGCATTCGAGAGAGTGACGTATATACTAGAGAAAGATCAGTGTACAGTATATAATGTATGTGTTTCTTTTTTTTTTTTTTTTTTTTTTACTTATTTGTTATTATTAAAGGTATTTTCAAAATGAACTAAAATTCAATATATAACAGAATTTCAAGGCTATCAACGATAAATCTAAAATTTTGCTATATGTTATGCAAATAGTTTCACTTGTATTTGGCATTTAACATAATTTTCCATATTATTACTTTTACTTAGAGTTCATATTAGTCTTCTCACTCATTAACATTTCATTCATTCCTCTTGTTCTTGGAGTGGAGAGAATAATCTGCAAATTTGTATAGAAATAGAAAGTTGGAAGCAAAAGGGAAGGCTTTTCAAGTGGTAAAAAAGTATGAAGCAGAGATGGAATCTTCTACACTATATTATGAATTGAATCTTCAAACAAAATATACTTACTAGCAATTTAGTTATAATATTATTGCCCATTTTCATTTGGATTATCTTTGTTCATAGTGCAATTACATTTCAATATAAACTTTTGTAAATAAAGTAATCCTTCATTCTAAGATCCACAACTTACGGATAAATCAAAGCCATAATCATTAAGATTATATATTTTACGTAAGATATTGTACATGATTTGTAAGAACAAGTTTACATAATTTACATTAAGAAATGATATGTACAGAAACCAATATACAATTAACGGGTTGCTTTTGGACTACCAAAAGGGGCACCACCTGCACGCAGAAAACAGTTTGATGTTAAACTACTAAACAGCAATGACTAGAATATGATTTACACACTTACGTACGCCACCGCCCATGGTGTAAAAGTAAAAGGCGGCTGACGGTGTAATAGTAAAAGATGTACAAGATAGTACATTTATACTGCAGGCAGTCCATAAGAAAACCGAGATATGGTAGATGGATAAAATAAAAGGATGACGGTATCGAGGAAAAGGAATGAACATTAACGTACCCGACGTAATTTTGACATAGGTTTTCGTGTGACATAGCTTGACCGATCAACTTCTCAACTTGAAGCTTAACAGAGAGACCATGATCAACTTCACGGGAATCCCCAGATATTAAGGTGCTGTGGTCGACTGCATGCTGAGCCGAGGCAGTCGACATAGAAGAACAAGTGGGGAAATCCCGTCCAGTTAGTTTATTACTCATACGAGCCATGACAACAACAGCACGCTCATTCAAGACCTCGTTGGCATCACCAAGTTGATTAACAGCCTACGCAATGTGAAGGATCAGTATCATCCTAAGAAAACTTGAAAATGTTGATGTCTCAAGTTTTTACCTGAAGAAGCTCTCTTTCACGAGCGCCTCGTTGAGGTTGAAGAAGTTCACGACTTTGAGCAGAATCTTCAGCATTCACAACAGCAGGGGCATGAGTGCTTGAAAACATCGACATTTGTGGGACTTCATTGAAGTTGAAAAGACGCCAATTTATGAGAGGGTCATGAACAAAAGCCTGAAAAAATTATAAGTTAAGGGCTGGTTACCGCTAATTCCATCATGATTGAGAGACGGAAGGAAAAGTGAAGTAATAAATGTAAAAAGAGTAGAAAAGTAAAGTTAAAAGAAAGAGAGAAAAATGAAGTTAATTGATAAATGTGCAAAGTTCGATAGTGTTTGCTATAGAAGTTGATTTATTTGCACCAATTTAAGAAATTTGTGGGTCAAACACCCCTCTTAAATGTCCAAGCTCAACATATCAAAATGCTCAAAGCTAACTAAAACAAATGCTGAACACAACCACTAACATAACTTCATACAATCATAAATTCACCAACATCTAGCTATACACATTAGTGTGAACGAAACTCAACCCAAAACTATTTCATGACAGGTTGAATATAGTAAATCTTGAAATAATGTAGTTAAATCAGAAAGTTTGTTATTGTCCAACGTCAACCACTTACTGACCAACCAGAAGCTTAAGAGGATGGGTCATAATAAATTTAATTATATCGAGACTTAACAGTTTTCATATCTATACTTCGTACGGTTTTCATGACTATACCTCCATCATAGCCATAACACTATCCTTGTTTGATCGAAGAACCTGCATCACATTTTCACAAGTTGAACGGAAGTTACCCTCGATACCACTAACCTCCATAGCTTTGACAAGCATTCTAGTCAGCCGAAAGGGTACCTTAAGAATTACAAACAAGAGATTAAAAACAGCAAATCGTGGAAACCAAAACAAAACATAAGAAACTAAAAGTTGAGAAAGACCTTCTCAGGAAACTTTTCCCTGTTCATTGAAGCTTCAAAGCAATCTCCAAAATCAATATGCAAAATCTTACCACTGCAAAAGCCTCACAAACAAAGGAAAATGAGAATATATCTTAGCAACAAATCAATATGCATACTTGTAACTAAAAAAAAAAACTTACGTATAACGATGCAGCATAAGGTTACTTGGGTGTCGATCACCCAAACCAAGAAGATAACCTACCTGAAAAAATCAACAACCATGAGAATAAAGAACAAACTAAAAATGAAAAGCAGTAAATAAAGATAAACGGGTATAAGCCAAAGGTTAAGTAAGCAAGTCAGATGCAACTAGAAATTGAATCAGTGTCCACTTTGTTCTTATATATATCTATATGTATTATAATTTCATGTTTATATATTTCACGTTCCTCTTATTTTATTATTATTATTATTTTCTCCTAAGAGACAATTCTATTGATAACATAAAATGCGTAAGCAAAGGGGGTACCACTGGGACGGACGTACTCACTTTTCCACAAAACCTCAGAACAAGAGTTTTTTATGGTGGAAGGAAGTAAATATCAACTAGCCTTGTCGAAGAGTACTGAATGGCAAGAACTCATTTTGGTGCAAAACAACCATAAGGAATTAACAAATAAAGACAAAATATCATTTCGGTCTTTTGTCATGCTAGAAAACATAAAATAATTTCAATGGGCACTGAATATATTTTCAAAATTTATAAAAGGAAAGCTAATGGTGATTTTTTTTTTTCTTTGGTAAAAAGTAATAACAAATTATCCACACGACTATTTTAAAGATTTATAGAGAGTACATAGACCAAAATTAAACATATAAACCACAGGAACCAAAATGAAACAAAAGCCAAAATACATAACTGAAAAATGATGTTTTAACTACAGATAAATAAATAAGCACCAATTAACATACCATACTCATGACTGCCAAACTTCGGGTATAATTAGTTCTCCTCTCTAACCATACCTCAGATGTGCGACTTTTCAACCAAAGAACCTACAAGAGGATAATCTACGCTGAAATTATATATTCAAATAACATTCAAGAAGTCATAAAACAGTAATATTCTGTAGAGTAATACCCTTGCAAGGTCATTTCCTTCGGTATTGAATAGTGCATACTCAAACACTTCCACTTTAGCTATGAGCGGTAAGTGATCATAATCGGGGGCAAAACTAAGCATGTACTTGTGCTCTTGGTTCAAGGTTATCTGGAACCACGAAGCAATATTAATACTCCAAGTAATGAATAAAAGAAAACCTTACAGTGTCATAATAAATCAAACGAATTCCAAATTTTAGGGATGCTTTCATTTAACGTCAACTGACCTTTCTGGCATCTCTATACTCACGAATGAGATGATGCAGGGTGTCGCAATGTGGGACCCAACCAATCAATCCACTATTAGGTGATAGTGGAATAACATCATATCGTTGAATGGAAAGATCTTTTTCAGCAGTTTTTCTCGAATTGTCCAGTAACGTATTAACCAAACCAAATAGCTGGACAAAGTCAGAAGGTCAGGATTAGTAAGGGGTAAATAAAATAAATGAACTTTCAACGCAAGAAGTAAAAGCTGAAGTCTTGGAAACTATTCAATCGTGCCAACTTTTTAGAATACAAAACCTGCATGACACGCTCATCTTGTCGTAAGTCTTCATGCCCCTTGAGTAAGAATGCATAATCCTCACCATCACTCCCATGAATCGTTAACTTTCGGGGCCGTTGTTTTGATGTTATCACAACAAGCTGTGTTGCAAATGATGCAATTGTCACGACCGGTGACTCTAGAAAATAGAAATTAGATGGGTAAGAAATACTTGTGTTCGTCAATATGTCCGTCAAAAACTACATGCTAAGAAACCATATGCTAAAGTACCTGCACGATAAGTACCAGGAACTGCAAGCTCCAAATTACGACATTCAAGTAACTCTGGAGAAACAGACTACAATACAATTGCAATGACAAGATTAATGCCACTTTCATAGTTACATGCAAATATATAAAAAATAGAAGTTTGGCTTAAAAATGTGAACTAACCTGAAGATCCAGAGTTGTAAGGCTCTGAAGTTGCTTATCTATTCTTCGAAATACATGGTAATACAGATCCCAAGCCTGACCAAATAATGAATATTGCTATTAGTTCGACAAGAAAGATGCAAAAGCAGAACTATACAGGTAAAAAGAAACTAGAGAGGTCCATTTAACCACGGAGACACCCAAATGGGGAAAGGAATTCAGATGGTGAGTGAGATAGGGAGTGAGGAAGATTATATTCCCCGCTGGCTAAATGGGGATGAAGATTATATTCCCCGCCGCGGATAGTTAATTGATTTTATGATTAATTACTTAAGTCACTGCATGAACGAAGTTAAGTATACATGTGTGTATATATTAATTATATTAAATCTTATTGAATACATATCCAGTCTTTTCTAACTGATAGACTAAGTTAAAGACTAGAGTATGTTGTTGTAATCTTTAAATTTTAACTTTTAAAAAATAAGGAAATTGAGCATTTTAATTATATGGAATATTACTGTTTTTAGTAAAAATTTTATAATGTTTTATTCAAATAAAAATAAAAATTGTATTGGAAAGGACCCATTTAATTTTTTTTTATAAGAAGCATATATATTCATAGAAGAAAAGATAAATAGCCTAAGGGCAAGGGACAAAAGGGCCCTCTCCAAGAAAAACTAAGAAGAAGGGCCTTCCAAATGGGAAATATTAATTAGAAAAACAAACGAGGAAATTTTCTTGGTAGGGAACTCTGTCCTAATCCCCACAAAGCTAAACTAGCTATTTCGCAAAAATGAAAATTAAAATAGAGGGTGAGGACGGCAACAGAAAAGGCTTCCCTGCCCCTCCCCATGAACTTTTCCAACACAAATGAAAAACCTTTAAAATATCACAAACAACAAGCTCACGAATTGTATTTGTAACCATTGCGTGCCACCATGAACACAGATGCACAAAGCTTGTAAACACCCCATGTGAACAGGCTGAATCGAGGTTATGCTAAGGCTAGACCACAATATCGTTAACTATGAAAATGTTGAAAGAAAACTTTCAGACATAAGCCTTGCTTAATTTGATGATTTGAAAATGGCATAAAAAATTTTCACTTTGGTTCTTTACTTTGTTTAATGTTGTAATTAAAAGACGAATAATCTGAAAAAGTTGTAACCTATGCTCTGTACCAGAGTCGCTGATTATTTGTATTCAGTAATAGATTTCCAAGAGTGATGCATCCTATGATTAATTATAATATTTTAAATTAAACTATTTGTATTCAATATGATCCGAGAACATTTTTCATAATGTTGTTATTCATAATTTTAGATATAAATAATAGTCGCAAATTATTCAAGGCTAACCGTCATTGTAGGTTACAAAATAATTATGCTGTGGCCAAGTAGTAATTTTTATCCTGTCGACATAACGGCATTTCTATCAACATTACCATGTCCATGGATTCAGCATTGCATAAGAGTGAATAGACATTTCGATTATACATTATACTATAGAAAGAGTTCACAAAGATATAACAAAAACAGCAATAAAGTATCCCCTAATGTAGACATCATGTTAGATGAATAATAAGACAATTTAACGAGCTAAAATGCTTAAATTGTCATGGTAGCAGCAGACCATGAAACCTAGTCACGTGAAACGAAAGCTCACGGAGAAACTCTCTAAGAAAATGGGGTGGGAGTATATACTTCCCTAAAAGTTATAAACAACAGAGATAAAATCGGCAGTGTGGTTTAGCAAACATACATTCACGGTGACATTAAAAGGGAAATTGGAGAAAGAAAAGCAGCAAATAAAAATCTTCAATGGAGAAAGGATGGGACACAGATAACAGACCTGAGTAAGTTCAGCATCTTTCCCGGTTTTCTTATATTTCATGCAACATTCATAGGCCTCAAGCAACTCACGGCGATATGCCTGATAAAAGTACATTATGATTGGACTATAAGAAATTGTTAGGAAAAATTTCATGATAAAATTATTGAGAACACGTGGAATAAACTATTAAGCGGTAATAAGTACCAACATCTATATTAAAACAAAGCATTAGGTTACATGAAATGTTTTAGACTGTTGACAGAGAGAGAGAAAAAAACTGTTGACACCAAAACCAAAAAATTGAATTGACAAGTTTCTACATTGTAAAAGTAGAAAGAAAAAATAATAATGGCACAACCTCAATGAATGCCCTTTCCTTTATCGTTGTGTTATTCTTCATAGCCCCATCTTCAAGCATTTCATGCAAGGGCTCCAAAACCTTGAGCATCCCCTCAATGTTATGTTCACCAAAGTACAAACGACTAGCTTCCTCTAGAGCCTCATGCCATGTTTCATGCCAAAGTATGGCAACTCGAATCAATTCTTTAGATACAAGTTGAGCCTACAGGTAAAAATATGTATAGATCAATTATTAATGAGGGCCAAAAGTAAAATAATCTAAAATCTATTTTACTCTGAAAGAACCTGATCAACAAGAACGCCACTATGTTGTCGAACTTTGTCAACAACTTCTTGAGCTGCAGCTCGGCGTAAATTGCTAATTGATTTACATGCTACAAGGAGAGGGTACATGAGCGCCTGTTAAAATAAAAAAGAGAGATTTTAACACTTCCATAAAAAGTCATCCCACTGGACACCTTTCATTAAAAGAAATTTCAACCTCTAAAGCAATCACAAAAGAGAATAGTAATGCAAGGAAAGACTATAGATCATTAACCAACAAAATGAACCTCATTATGTTACAAAGCAGCCTATTTCTTTAGAAGCTTGACCTTACGTAGATTTTATCAACCAGTGGATTATGACAAAGAGATCAAGAATTATAACCAGGTTCAGATATCCAAATATCTTAATGACACGCTACTAATTAAATCAAGGAACGCTGGGCTCTAGTAAACTTATGACTAGGCACCTCCTTAAACACAAGTAACAAAAAAAGTTCTATGTCAACAAAATTTGATGTTACTGCTCCCAGTATGTGCTTTGATTTTCATTTTGTAGGTCTTTTGGGCCTGGAGTTTGGGATTTGGGAAGTTCTACTGCCTCTTGGATCAAGGACTTTTAGCAATTCCATGTGGGATCCATCAGTATAGTGCCTTTTGTTGCAAAAATGCTGTCTTAAGCTTGTCCCCAAAATCTAAGTGAGAGTTATGCAAGATGCCTATTCCTCTTTTTTTATAAAGGAAACAAGCCTCCCTTAGTAGATAAAAAAGAAAAATGAGATTTAAGCTCATGGTACAAGAGAATTATACAATGAGCAAAATAACCTAAGGATCAATATGCTAGAGGCCTATTCAATTAACTATTATTATGAACTGAAATAAATAAAAGATGAAAATTCCAAATTGCACACAGCATGAAACCTGAGGATGATATCAGTAATTCAAATTTATATCAGGAGAAGGAAAATCTCATGTTCATAAAGAAACCCTGATGTACATACCCGAACCTAAACATAATGCAAAAGGATGATATAGGCAACAAACCTGAGGATGGCTTTGCCCAATTCGAACCAATAGTGACTGTATGAGTTCTCTTACTGCATGGTTATTTGAATGTATCCTTGCAATTATCTGAGGTAAGACTACAAGCCACGTGTTGATATTTACATGAGCAAATCCTTTTTGTAGTGCCATTTGGACATCTGCAGTGGCTCCATGGTTGAACCATAAAGTGAGAAGACGGAGGATATCCTGAAGAACGTAAATAGACGTAATGTGGTGAGTTGGAGAAAATAAGCACATAAACTAGTAAAAAGAGCTTGATCAAGGAAATGATAAAAACATGATAAATTGTTCCTTTTAACATAGTATATGCTAAAATAAAAGCTCGAATAAAGAGATTTGCAACTCAACATATTTAAATAATTCAATGGATATTTTTACTTCAACCCCAACTAAGCTTCACAAGATATTTAAATAACTCCATGGATATTTTTACTTCAACCCCAACTAAACTAAAACGTGCATGTCTCCATATTTTTTTCTCAACAAAATGAGCAAATACTATAATGTCAATTGAAAATCACACAGTTCGTATCAATTAAAATCCAGACAAGTCTTAGACCGATGATTTGAAAGCGGAATGCAGTAGAGAATAAAGAAACCAAATATGGTCGACTAAACAAAGTTTTCAAAGATACCTACATGTTAAAAGAAAAGAAATCTAAATGAAATATATTATTCATCGGAGTTTTCTTTTTTCTTTTAATGAGAAATTGCTGTATACCTGTAGACTGTCATCAACACCTTTAGAATTCGCAGCACATGCTATTGAGTGAAAATATCCCGTTACGGCAGCAACAACAAACTGTGCTGCAACATCAGGAAAACCTCTCATTGTATAATGAGACATCACAGCCGTATTAAACAGTGCCCACATGTGCCATGCCTTTGCCCAAGTATTTGCACACTGGGTGGCATTCCGGAATGCAGTCAGAATTTCTACAACAAAAATCATCGGCAAGAAAAATCAGCATTAGTTATAAAACCAAAAGATTAAATTAATAAAGGTAAAAATACCTTGTATAGAGTCATCATCTAATCCAGGAGATAGGGCCCATTGCCAGGTTCCAAGTTCAAGGCATACGCGAGCAAGCAGTGGTACAGTTGAACTTCTACCACTTGACAAGTTAATATGCTTGGCAGGTTGAATAATAGGTGAAGATGAAAGCTCCCTAGATAAAACCTAAAACAGACGAATTGCAATTCAACTATATGGGCAGATAAATATTGAAGTAAATTATACCGAGAAGTAGCTTTACTGGAGGAGAAAATCTTACTTGCAACCTAGCAAATGCTTCCTTGCGTTTAATATCCTCCCCAAGTGACCATTGGTATTTCAAGTATGCCAACATCACTTGAGGTGGTCCGGAATACCATCCATTTTCAGAAGTTTCCGGATCATACTGTGCAAAATCATGAGTAAGATGGAGTTCTTCAATATATGCGGAAAATAGGAAAAGGAGAAGACGGAACTCCTCAATAAATGTACAAATTCAATAATGTTTACTACAGAAGTTGAATAGTTTAACCCCAACTTATGAAGTTGGTGGGCCAAACTCCCCCTAAAAGTATACGTATAAAATAAATACGAAACACTGACCTGTAAGAGCTTAACAAGAGTAGATCTTGCCTGGCTGACTCTCCCACTTTTCCGACAAAGAGAAGCAAACTTTAGCCATGTCTCAATATCTTCCGTTGGAGGTAGCACAAGGGCTCTAACAGCCAATACTGCTTGCCAGACCTACAAAATTGATAGTAATTGCAAGGCTGCTAACTTCCAATGAACATAATAATATGATAAAATCAATATTTAGAAAAATTTGTCGAGAGAATATGATGTAGCCTAAGGAGTTAAAAGGAGAACTTTCTCCAAGAATCAAATCAAAGTCATTATTATGAATCAAAAGTTGTCTAATACAAGAAAAGAATCCTCTATTAAAGAGAATTAAATGTAAGATAGGATACTAAAGGATAACTAAAAGGAAACTAAAAACTAATTAGGAAACTAAATGTAATTAATCAAGGATTAACCAAGATTAATTTGAATTTACCAAATTATACTGATCTTATTACATCAGAATATCAAGAGAAGATTAAACTAGAATACATAAAAATATCATTCTGTCCACTATACTTTGTCGCTACGAAACCTCCACAACTAGAGCATTGTTATGAACGACATCTACTTTATTAACTGGCCATGTCAAAAGAGTGAACAACCCTGCAGCCTCACCCAAAACCTCACAAGTTCTTTTCTCTTTTTTTAGTCATATTTTTTTCAAAAAAAAAAAAACAATCAAAATCTTCATTAAAAAAATCTAAAAAACCTAATACTAAAAAAAAACACTAGGGTTGAGTGTTTGAAAAGAGAATCTAGTCTATGTGAACAAAAAGGAAAATCTATCAGTACCTCAACATTCCGTTTTGCTCCTTGTATGCGTTCTGTCCACATATTTCGAATAAGAGCTCGCCGCCCTTCAGCAACAGGATTACCAACTGGTAGTGTGCAGTAATCAATGACCTAAGTGAACACCAATCATGAAATAACTGTTCCTTTAAATAAAGAAGAAAAGGATGATGGAATCAAATGGTATATGTTATTCATATATCTACCTCCTCTAGTTCTGAAAGTTGTTGAACTCTGACCATATTGCTATAAGCACGCTCATAACTCTCCAGTACCTAAAGATATAGATATCTAGTTAGGGTACCAAAAAAAAAGAAAAGAAAAAAGAAAAAAGAAAACAGTCCTTAGGTTAATAATTTTAGACAAAAAGGAAAAGCTCCACTAGTATCACTTGAAATCACTTACTCAAGAGCTAGACGAAATTAAAACATTGAATCAATTCGGAATCTTGAATCTTGGAAAAAATCTAAGTAGAGGTGCTTACAAAATGTCAAGGCATAGGATCTTGCTTAAAAAACGTCTTGGTGGGATTTCATTTTAGTATTCATGCTCAAAAGCTTAAGCTGGTGGATTATGACAAGTATAATATTACATTAACATTCTAACAAAAAGAATAAGCAAGAATCATTGTCACCAAGACAACGCACATAGAGCATTAAACAAATCTGAAACGTAATTCATTTAATAACAACGTCATGCACCCCTACTACAACCAACCAGAGATCTGAACTTTCTTTATATTCTTTGGGGGGAAATTTCTTATATCCCCAGAATTTGTAACTTACATGTCAATTAAAATTTTGACTCATTATAGCAATTTAGTAAATGGTCAAGTATACAATAGAATTTAATTTTTTGGTTGGGGTGTGTGTGTTTGGTGGGTGGGGTTACTAACCAAAGCAGCAAGTTCTGTCGCTAAACATTTTCTGGCTCTGTCAACATACTCACGTGCTTCATCATACTGGGACAGAAACACTGGCGTCAAAACCCCCTTGAAAAATAGTGCAAATAAAATAAAACAAAAAACATAAAATATAGACAGTACCTTTCCTTTACGAACTAATAAGACAGCCCTGTAGAAAGTTCCACTACTGCTTCCATCACCACTAGCAGCAGTGTTACCCAAGCTACGAAGTTTGGTTTCATCACCATCATCTAACCGAGAAACATATTCTGCCATTTGGTCCCACTCTCCCATGTTCCATGCAGCACTTGCAGCCTGCACCCTCAGAAACAGATTAGCAAAAACTGTAACGATTCTAATATTCTTTAGGTCAATGTCAAACACTAACCATTGGAGCCATTTCTAGCCGAGCAGCTGGCTCAGCAGGGGTCCAATACTCCTTGCATAGATTATTAAGCTCTTCCCAACGGGCCAATGCAGCAAGGCATCTCATCCGCCCTGTTAAACATCCATAATATATTTAAAATAACCTCCAGCAATGGCTTCCATAGGGTATTTATAATTATAAGAAAAATACAAAAATAGTCATATAAGTTATATAACGATACATGCATTTAGAACAGGAAAACAGAACAACACATAATTGTAAGGAATGAGATGTCTACAAGTCACAAACCTAACATGGCATCTAAAACAAGATGTGGATTTGATGCTTGTGATGCCTTAGCAGTATATGCCTTAAGAGCATCTTCCCAGCGCTGCAATTTCTCGTACCTTAAAAGTAGCAAATAAGGTGATTACTAATTGTTTCACATTCACAAATTTAAAGCTAACGTTGCTGTTTTACATTGTTTTAAGGATTACAAAAGAATACAAGTAAAAGAATGAGAAATGGGGGAAATCCTATTCCAGTCCTCTTTCTAAGAAGCATGGATAGAGATAAGAGTAAGACACGACACAGATATGAACAGAACACATCATGTTTTTTATACCTACAATACGAGTATGAATACCGCAAGGAAATGTATTTATATTAAATATAATTTTTTTAAAACTATGCAACATTTTTATACAAGGAAATTCAAAGTCGATGAATTTATGAATCTATATGCTTAGAAAATTAGTTTGATATATTTTCCTTCCAAAATCGATTACTTTTGTCATATACATTTCTATTTAGTATATTTAACAAGTGTTTGATACATGTCTAATTAATGTTAGACTTGCTTTGACTTTTTTTTTTCTTCTAAAATTGAAACAAACCTCCTCATTAAGAAATGAGACTGATGCTAAGTACAAAATGATACCAACAAAACAAGACCTAAGGATTAGTATACACCTAGACATCTCAACTAGGTTGACACCCCTTAGCACCCTCATCGTATCCAACTTTATATAACTAGTATTTATCACATCCATTACACTAACCATTGTCCGATATGTGTTCAACAAGTATGGCAATGTTCAAATGTCCAACGAGTCAGACATGGACATGCTAGCCAAATAGACTGTGCCTCTTAGATTTCAATCAACGAGACAACTAAAATTATTGTCCGAAAGCAGGATTTCTCCCATGGTGTGACTTGCTGATAATAAACATCACATGCACGTGGAAGATCAAAGCATCTCTACATAGTACTTCCTATATTATGGAGAACTATATTATCATCACCATAGGAACTCTAAAGCTACCCTAAAACTTCAATTCAATCACCTTAAAATTTTCTAGTTCCATAACCAGTAACCACCCACCGAAAGCAATACATAAATTTGCTGTTTTCTTAAACGATAAAAAAACTCCGCTAATTCCATTGATAGTCAAACATCAACATTAACTATAGAGAAATGACCGATACAAAGTACTAACAAATAAATGGGTTTTAATTGATTAAATTTAAAAGTGTTAAATTTTATGTGAGCAATATTCATTTAAATTACATTATTTTAAAGTTGTAAACTGTTAAAATGAAAATAATAACGTTTTCACATTTTGTGATTAGCTCCACGAGGCAATTTTAACTTTAAAAAGTCAATGTCATTGAACTCCATAAAAGACATGAGTTAGTAGTCCTTCTAAGAACCAAATTGACAAATTGCCTAACACAACAAATAATTAAAATTAAAAAAAGAAAAAAAAAAAGTAAAGCATTCTAAATTACCAAGATTCTTTCAGCTGAACTCCCAAATGTTGTTGAGCATATGTCAATATACCAACAGCAGCCTAGAGAATGAAAACATAGATCACTAAAGGGCAATGAATATTTCAAGATTGGCTTTACATACTTGGAAGAAAATGACAAAAAAAGAAATGAAAAGAAAAGGTTAACCTCATGCTGGTGCAACTGATTGTTTATATGAATAAGAGCTTCTACTACAGAAACAGGATTAGCATCCATCTTCTTGGACCTTGCACCCTCAAATTCCATTTCTTTGTAATGCAGAGCTTTGGCAAATGCACGACACTGAACAAATTCTCACAATTAATTGCCTATTTGTTATTCTTCAGACACATCTGAGCTACAGCGTCAGAAAAAAAGAAAAACGGAAACATAGAGTTTACCTTCTCTGCAAGAGCACCAAGAAGACGGATGTCAATAGGAAGTGGCTTCTCATCATGTTCCATAAACTCTGCCTGCCAGATTTCCAACATGTTCCACAATACAAAGAATAAAAAGAACAGTTAAAGAGTTTAAGCCGGAGACGTTTGAATTTGCTGCATTGAAAACATAAGAACAATGCAGCAAATTCCAGCCAAAATTAAAAGTTAAGAAGATCCTTAAGCCTTCAATCATAGGTTGATGAATACAAAAGTTATTTTCGATCACTTCATATATATGGTAGCCCTCAACACATACGTGAAATTCACAGTTTTAGTTTAGTTCACAGAACAAAGTTTTTAATAATAAAAAAGTAAAGGAAATAGTAATAGTCTCCACCTTTATCAGCACAAAACAAAGTTTTAAGAAGATGCTAATTCAATATTTTACACTGTTTGACCCTATACATAAAAAGACACAAAAAATTGTCTTGTAACCACTTCAACCTTAATAGTTGTAATAAATAACAAAATAGGAATTTAAAAGGAAAAAAAAAGCAAAATTTCTCCTTCATTGCACCATTTATATATATTATAGATGTATATAATCATTTAGGTATATTATAGATGCATATAATTATTTGTTCATAAAGCACATAAAAGGTCCAAATCATAGAAAGAAAAGACGGATATGGGAGTATCATTTAAATCTAACCATAAACCCTCCCCTTATGAATGATGCTCTTCCAAAATATTATTTAAATCTAACCCAATCACACGCCAGATTGGAGTAAACACTGCATCCTATTCAGCACCTACTTATTTTGAGGTGCTTGACACATATTCGAGTAAACACTGCATCCCAGTTGGTAATTAGTTTATTGCTAACACCTATAAAACAAAAATTCGGATATGGATACGCAATACTGATATGACAAGATACAATAATACATCAATTTCTAAAAAACTAAGATACGAAAATGTGTAAGATACGTTATTTATTATTATTATTATTTAGGATATGCAAATTTGATATAAAAATATAAATTAGAAACATAAATGTGAAGTTACTTGATGTAGTAGGAAAAAAAATACGATTTTAAAACATTTTATTCTAATATTTAATTCAACATACTTTAAATTAAAATTAGACTCACCTCAAGTAAAAGTTGAAAGTTCGAAACTAACTAATTTAAGATTTTAAAAATATAAAAAATAAATAATTGAGTAAAATTTTGGTGAATTAAAAAGATGAAAAAGACACCTTGAGACAAATGCATAAAAAAAGGAAGCTTCTTGTTTAAATGACATTTAAAAAAATCAAATGTATATTCGATCCCATAAACGATGGTCTTTTCACATTTCTTTTTTATCTTTCCTTTTTATCTCTTCACTATTTTTTGAACCCTTCATCTCCCTTCATCTTCCCGATACGCTATTTTTTTCCTCTAATCACCGGCTAACCCACATACTTCTCCATGTTCACCAGCCAACACACATCCTTCTTTGTGGTCACCGGCATCCCATATTATTTTCAATTGTTGCGGACCTCCACCTACATTCTTCTCCAACTGACAAATTGGCAACAATACGCTCAGTATTTCTTAGTATTTGCTTTATTTCTTTGTTTTTGAAGACTTTGATTTACCGATGATTTTTCATTTTATTTCAACCTAAAAAATATAATCCGCGTATCCATTTTTTTCCCCTAAAGACTCGTCAAAACACGTATCTAATACATATCTTGACAAATCTGTATTAGATACGTATCTGATGTGGATTCCATCCCTCCCCTCACATATCAGTACTTCATAGGTTAGCACAGTGTAAAACGGTATTAACCAATGTCAACAATAAGTGAAGCATTTGTATCAACACAATCTAACTGCATGGATTGAGCAATAAATCATGCTTCAGAACAAACCAGGTTTAGAAGCGTCGCCAAAATTTCAGGAGGGATATTTGGGGAGGAAAATGCCATCTCCAAGCTCCGAACTAACTGCTTCTGACTTGTCTCATTTAGTTGTGCCCAACAGCTAACAAACCCAGCTGCAAATAACTCACGCCCAACAAAAGGCTGCCAACAACTT
Source organism: Cucumis melo (assembly GCF_025177605.1). Taxonomy (NCBI): domain Eukaryota; kingdom Viridiplantae; phylum Streptophyta; class Magnoliopsida; order Cucurbitales; family Cucurbitaceae; genus Cucumis; species Cucumis melo. The sequence goes on from NC_066857.1 coordinate 1,034,138, forward strand.
ACGATCAGAATCCATCTTCTGAAGATATAAATGCATATAAATGTCATAAACTAACCTGCAACTGTGCAAGTCTTGCACAGGTCCGTAATGCGGGTGAAGGTGACTCCTTAAGAAGCTCAATGCTGAAATGCCTCATCCATTCAGCCCAATCTTCCTTAGTACTTCTCTGGGATGCCTCTCCAGCAGTGCGCAATCTGCCATCATTAACCTACACAAGAAACTGTAATTTCAAAAGATATGTACAATTTGGCATCCCGAGGAGAAAAGAGGAGATTGTATTTTCACAATATCTACAATAAGGCAGAATGATGATAAAATTACAACCTCAAAGCATGCGTCTGAAAATCTTGGAAGCTCATGAAGAGGACAAAAGAAATATAAAGTTCGTTGGGCCATTGCATATAAAAGATAGGACTACCACAATATTTAAGACAGGGTGTAAGGGGTAGCATAAGGGTTTTTTCTTTCTCCACATGGAGATCGATGACAAGTTTAGTTATTGTAATGACAAATGTTTATTTCATACTTTTTACTATAAAATTTTTTATTTTCTTTATTTTGTTTCTGAAAAAGATCTTGCCTCCTCCATAAATATGATGAAGTAAGACTAGTTTCAATCATCTAGCCAATTTCTTTTGTTGATTCCACATGGAACCACCACCCTATCACTAATTCCCGACTCCTGAAACCGGAGACTGAGATTTATTTCATACTCTAACCTTACTGACTATACTTCTTCAATAATCTACAAATACGAAATTTATTGTGAAAGTGATGTGAGAGTGAATACAATACCTTCTCCTAAAGTTTAAAGAAACCATTTAAGAAGGGATAAAAGAAAATCTGCATCCAACAAAGCAACAACTATATCCATGAAAAAAGAAGACTTAATTGAAACAAATAACTTGAAGGAAAAATGGCCACAAAGGGAGGGCAAACTATAAGAAAGGGTTCCAATCAAAGGAGATGAGACCTAGCGAATAACAATATTTGAACTATTATTAGCAGTCAGAACGATTATTTCCATTCCACGACTTCATTTTTAGTGTCTCTATCTCACTTCTACATAATATTCTAAGCCATATGTAAAATCGATGCTTTACTTCTGCTGTCATAGAACTACACCCCCAACCATTAATTCTTGAGTTTGCATAGATGTTAACTACCTAGAGAAATACACATTTCAAAATGTTTGCACAAGCTCAGGTAACATTACAATACAAAAACAACGCAATAGAAGCAAGTAATGTCACAAATACCTGGTGACCCCTAAACTGTTTATGTACATCTGATTTATCTTCATAAGGATCAATGTCAACATCATTTAGAGGATCACTGATAACTTCCACTGGAACTCGTCGACTCAAACGCTGAGCAGTAGTGCTTCCCAAAATCAGTGGCTCTCGTCTTCGCAAACGTCCCTCAATTTCCTCAAATTCTTTATGCTGATAAACAGTAACGTACACTTATCATACATCAAATACAATTAAATAGACATAATAAATAAATTAATGTTGTCAGAGAGTAGGAAAACCCGCAATCGATGTTTCAATAGAAGCTTGTGTATTGATGGAATAAAAACAGTGAAATCTTCCCCAAGGGCCTGGGCTAGGCAACAAAGTGCGTCAACAGCATCTTTTTGGAGCTCATCATTCCTCCTGTACATGTAAAATTTAAATGAAAGGACTAATGAAATGTAAGAGAAAAATAAGTGAACAAATACGCACAAATCTGTATAATTCATAATTGTTCCAAAGTAACAAACAAATATTACTGTGAAACATAAATAGTCCTTAAGATAAAATAGCCCTTTGTTTCTTTGAGATGAAACTAACTTTCATCAATAGAGCAAAGTGCCACAAGGTGTCGAACTCCAAAGGAAAGTGAACCCACAGCTTTATAAAACTCCCTCATTTTACCCAATCACAAGAGAGTTGTGAGTTGTGCTCGTGTTGTTAAACAACACAAATCTAACAAGGGAGAACCCTTAAAATAAAAAAATAAAAAAATAAAAAAAACAAAGATTTATCAAATTTTTGCCATATCAAAATTTTATAGAATGACTACAATTTGGGGTAGAAATCATTATAGCGAACAACCAAGAAAGACCGAGAAATATGCAAGAAAATTCAAGAATCAGTCCTACAACAATTATGATGAAGCAGCTTATTCAAGAACGCTCAACTTGTACATCAATCGTGAAGCTTTTGAAGAAATGATGAAGGAAGTCGAGAAAGTCCAATGTTTCTTTGAAGAGATAACTCAAAACTTGGAACAATTTTCAAACCATTTGCAAGAACTTAAAAAAGATGTAATTCAAGAAATTAATTGTAAAGATATGAGTGATGAACAAAAATCAGGGAATCCACACAAAAGTTCAAAAAACAGAAGAAAACGTCTCTAAAATTGTAGGCTTCAACACAAGAGTCACCGAAGAAAAACGAAATCAATGTGCGGTTGCACATCTTGAACCAGGTGAGGAAGAAAACTTTAAAAAAATGAAGACATTATCTAAGGGAATGAAGCCTACGAAACAATTTTTAAATTAGAGCTTTTGCGATCCAAATCAAAAGGAAAATCGACACTGAGAATAGATGAAATTAAGTTGTCTGCAATTAATTTGAACGAATTTCACTGGGGCATAAACCCAATTTCAGAAAATAGGTATGTCCAAATCGTCTGTTCCTTTAGGTATATATTTGTATATTTGTATACACAAAGAAAGAAGAGTGAGAGACTGACCCATCCAAGACGAGCTTTAGGTGATGCACAAGCGAAGATATATGACCAGTTACCTGACAAAATGATTACAGAAACGTTAGCTGAGCAAAGAAATTTAAAAAATTATTTAAAGATTTTTGACTTGTTTTTGGAGAAAAAAGGTTAAAGATGCTATTTTAATGCTTATTTTTTCTAATTGATATAGTATATACATTTGATCATGAAGATTATTTAAATTATTTTTATTATGAATGTCATTTGTAATCAAAAGTTCAAAATCATCAGATAGTGATATTACCACAAAAACCCATCTAAAAGAATGGATACTTGCATAAAGCTTTGTTCCAGAACACCAGGTAGTGATGTTAAATATCAGTCAATGCCGAAACTAAAGAGAAGATGCATAATAAACAACTGCCCGTAGTTAAAAAAAAAAAAAAAAAAAACTCCTCTCTCCAGATCCAAATCTTTCTAAACTGTCCAACTTTACAACGAAAAATAAATAAATACTGTGATTTCTATACTGTACAACTGATCTCTTTACTTTAGGGACACCTACGATTCACTCGTTCTTGTTCATCTTTTTAACAGATCAATAATATTTTGTTTCTAATATAAGAAAAAATATCTAAAAAATAATAGAAGCAAAACTGCTTCTAGTGTATGAAAGAGAAAAAAACTTGAACATACAAAAGGGTAGTCAATGAAGAACCTGAACACGAGGGATTAATCTTGTCAAAGTTCTGATTGCAGCACGTCGTATTTCTGCTGGAGCATCCACCTTGAATAAACGAATAAGTGCAGGAAGAAGAAGATGCATATGTTCGTCCAAAGTGCCTACAACATGAATTACATGAACAAGCATGACAGATTACATTAAATAAGAAGGAAAAAAATAGTATTGAGACAAGAACAGTATTGGCCACAGGAAATTGCACATTGTATACAACATAATAATAACTGTAGCTACAAATATGATGAGTACTAACCGCCAAAAACTTCAAGAGTGTGAAGAATATCAAGAACATAGGTATAATCATTACAACGTTCAGCATCACTTAGTACTTGAATGCAACAAGGAAGAATAATGTGGAGAATCATTCTAAACTCATCATTGAGGGCTAAGCAAAGTTGTTCCACTAAGTGAAGAACCTAACCCAAACAAGTTAAAGAACAATATCAGCCGGAATCCATTTAATGGTAAAGAATGAAACTGAAAGGTGATTGGAATGTCATTAAGGGTATATTTGTAATTAGCTAGAGTAGTTGTTTGGGTATTTGGTTATAAATAGAGAGACTGAGGAAGGAAGCTAGGAAATAATTGGCGTTATCCTTCCAAATCTTTTGCAAGATTCTCTCTTAAAAAACGCCATTGTTTTCTAATTAGTTCTTATGCTCATTGATTGAAATGTTTCTTCTTGTCTTGTTATTGTTGTACCATGAGCATTAGTCTCATTTTATTATTTCAATCAAAAGCTTTGTCTCCTTTCTCAAAAAAAAAAAAAAAAAAAGACATGCTCACTGGATAGCCAAGTGGAGGACGACCGGTAGAGGGAAAATTGAAGGAAGACCACAATTCTGATATGAGAGAGAGCAATTCCGGTAAATATTTGCGAATGTGCTGCACAAACACAAGCATGAGCTTTAGGAGGTTCTTGGATAACATCATTTGTAGCATGGATAAAATGTCAATACACTGCAGTTTGTTATAAACCTGGCGGACAATAGAAACTAAGGTTCCAAGTTTCCACGTTATGAAGTCCTTTAAAGTATCATCACATGTGCTAACAGTGTGGAACAGATCGGGCAAAACCTGAAATTGAGAGTAGGAAAGAATTTAGATAACTATAGAAAATTCCAAATTAATTAAATTCATCATCACATAAACTGACCTTGGGTAAGTATGGAACAGAACCGAGCCCCATAGACTGTATTTGTACAGAGAAAATTTGGAAAAATTAGTGATAATGGAGCTAACTCGAGTGAGAACAACTAAAGGGAAAATAATTGCTTCAACCCTATACCTTGAATATGAACATAAGCGATCCAACCACCTTAAGATGATAACTAGCAAGGGAAGGATCTCGAAGTATTCTTAAGAGTGAGCTAATTGCAACCTGGAAATTTAAAAACAAGTGAATAAACAAGCACGCATATCTGAAACATCTATCCTTGTCATTCCTCTACTTTAGTCTTATCTTCAATTCAAATATCTCATAATTTGGAAACTTAGTGGAATTTATATTGTCAGCTGATAGCCCCAAATGGGAACTAAATCTGTGCCACTTGGTTGAATCTAATATTTAATTGAAACCTTAAACATCTTTCAGAGTTAGGTATCTATGTATTATACTTCATTGAGCAGAGTACCGTAGAATAATAATCCTCAGATGTCGCAAACGAGGGCCACAGCTCCATAGGAAGTTCATCTACGGATTGAATATGTTGACCAGAATCACTTGCTGCACGTGTTACTTCTCCATGCGACCCTGGCAAGCTTAGTTGGTTGCGTTTATGCACATGAGGATCCAGAGCACCCATTATTCCTAGAACCTGATTAAATTCAAGCAATTTAAAATTGAACACATTAACGATACAATTTTCTAGTTTGTTTGAAAAAAAATTTCGGAAAAAAAATGCTTAGTTGTTAATTTGTTTGGTATGGCTTTTTGAATGATTCTAAATTGGTTTAATTTGAACTTTTGGAGAAAAGCTTAGAGATGAGTTCTCCAAAAATAACTTCAAAGAGATGAAATTAAAATCTTGAAAATACGTAATAAGAAAAACAAAAATGTTTGCAATGAATAGCAACACTTTTTGAACATAGTTCAACATAAAGAAGTTGTGTTGAAAATAGAACTTTCCAAAAATGAAAATATAAAAGTATTTTTGTTAAATGATATTTTTAAGGAGTGCTTAAACTAGAAGGTATTCTAAACAATCACTTTGTCTGCTTATGGTGTGCCTACCTTTAATACTTCACGTCTAGTAGACCAAGCTAGCTCACCATTCAGCAATTTTAAAAGTAGGCCAAGCAACAATGGGTACTCATTGTACGGAGTTATAACATACCTATCATGATAGTGAAAAATGTTAATTCCTCCATCATTATCAGGGGTAAATTACTAAGCAAATAAAAGAGAATGCCATTCAAGACTTCTTCCAATAAAAATTTATATGTTTATTTTATGGAGCAGAACAACATGTATAAGATAAAGGAACCTGACCTGCAATTTTATAACAAGATGCAAAATCATGAAAAGTGATTGATACTCAAAAGATACAAACTAAAAAATAAAAACATTCCAAATTTAAACATTACAAAATCAGGAAACGATATCAAAGAGAGAGGGAAGGCAAGCCCAAAACTATTGAGTTATTTCATTCATTAGAATCATCATAACTTCTGCTTCGTTTCAGGAAAAATAAATAAATAAAACCCATCATGAGATCAACTTTATCGATTGTCCCTCGGCAACCTACCTGATGTCAATTTAGTGGACTTTTTTCTCAATTTTCTTGGTTTGTTGGATTGTTCCAATTACCAAGAAGTACTTCAGGATAATCATAACAAATGAAAGACAATTAAATCTTAATTTGTGGTGATTGATCCTTTATCCTTCCCTCGTATTAGTTGGCTTGAGAGTTATCGAGTTGATATGTTACATTTACCAATCTATTCAAGTTTCCTCGTTCCAATTAATTTCCGTTCATCAAAGATTAGATCTCCCATAGGATGGACGTCGGAGTGTTTGTTTGGCCTCCCAACTCCCAAAATGCAAAAACCAGCCAATCTAGACAGACCACCTACCCAAACCATGCACAAGCGCCTAATGCTCCACTTAAAAAAACTGCTAATTATACTGACCAAATCGTCAACGTAGGCAGTTCGGTTGGCACGATTCAACACCTAAGCAGGGTAATTTCAGTTTTCGGTAATTCTCTAATAAAATGTGTTCAATTTTAGTGTTTCCCACAAATTTAGTTGTACCAAGCAGTCTGCACTCCTATGTCATGTAATGTTCTAAAAGAAAATCATTGCTCGTCAAATATTCTATCATTACTCTTGTTCCAGAGACGAAAGAGGGGATCTACTTCTTTTAATTCAATGTAGTAAAATAGGTAATAGATACTTAGAAGTATTATTGCTCCAAAATTGATTTCAATATATTTAAAAAAATATGTTACCCAAGAAATCCAACACCACCAAAAAGGTAAGTATTCTCTCTCTCCTCTCTCCTTCTACCGCCATCTTCTCCATTGATCCTCTGCATTGGGTTGCATAGGCAAGATAGTTTTGAAGCAGCTGGTTGCATCTTCTTGGTGTTCTCTTTCTCCTTTCATCTTGAAGAATTGGGTGTGCAAGAATTTAGATTCGAGTGGGCTCTTTTTGAGGGAGCGTTTAAGTTTTGCTTTGTATTTAGTTTACTACTAATGTTTTGTCTTCCAGTGGCCTTGATTAGCTCGTTGTTTTTCTGTTTAGGTTTGTTTTTAAGTTTCCATCATATTTATGTTGACCAAGTATAGTCTTTGTTTTAGTTTTAGTGAAGTAACATTTGACTGCTTTAAGTCTTGGTAAGTAGCTGATGGAATTTAATTAGACTTTGTTAACTGGTTGTAAAGGTGATAAGTCACCTTCTGTCCTTGGTATAAAAAGCTTAAAGCTTAGGACTTTATGATTGAATTCAGAAATATTAATAGAAGAATAGAGACTTCGGTGTTAGTTGTTCAAGACTTCTCCAAGATTCATCATTTAGTCTGTATTTTCCCTTGGTTCTTTTTGCTCTTAGTATAATACTCTTGTACTTTGGGTTTTAGTCTCACCATTTATTATCATTAATAAAAAGGCTTGTTTCCGTTTAAAAAACATATGCTACCTAAAGTGCCTAAATCAATCCAGTGAAAATGTTAATTAGTTTGATTCGGTTTGGTTTGCCACCTAGTTAGAATCATTTAGGTTAGACAAATTTGAGCCCAAGGATTAGGCTGGGTCCAAATATATATCTTAAATAACCAACAACTTAAAGTAAACCAAAGAATCCATTAACATTTTTAAGGCATTATGAAAAGGTTGTGTACCCTGTGCTCTGAACAACTTGACCAAGTGTAGAAACAGCCACTTCACGTTTTGCAACAGCAGCACCATCCAACAGGGCTTCAACAATCAACGGCATGAGTTCAGGGAGGTATTGTCTCATTGCAAAACCACCCTGTCAACAACCATAGAGCAAATAAATAATAATAATAATAATAATAATTGTAAAACATTTGACTATGCTCTTAAAACGGAGACAAGCCTCTTTATTTATAATTAATGTCTCCTTATTTATAATTAATAAACAAGACATAAGCTCATAGTACAAGAGTGTATACTAAGAACAAGAGGATAGAGAAGAATTCAGTCAAAACTACAACAAAAGCTAAACTTAGGCAAACAAAGGAGATGACAAGCTAAAAAGTGAATCCCAACAGAAAAATTTAAGCTAAACAGAACCACAACCGAAGAAATCTAAATACAAAGCGTAATGAAAAATCCCCCTCATAAGGAACTTTTATATTCGTATTGCATGAAACATTTGACTGCTTTAAATTGAGAAACTCATAAACTGGGGGAAAAGTGTAAAAGCAGACTTAAGTTTTTCTTCACCTTTGTTTTAATGGTAAGAAACAAGATACTCTGATAACTTATATAAAATAGGTTTAGAAACAAAATAAAAATCTTTATATTGATTCACAATTTATAGACTTACAGATCTCAGCAATTAAGTAGTTGCAACATTTAAAAGCAGAAATAATAAGTGGCTACCACCAAATTCAAATAAGAAGGGAGTATTTGGAAGATAACCTTTACAACTAAAGCACTTTATAAGTGGTTAGTCACTTCCTTTCAGTTAACAAATGAACCCCTATACCTTTATGCCCCATAACCCTACAGCCGTTGAAAGACAAAACTGGATAGCCTAATTTGATCATCTACATACAGTAAAGCAGAGGAAAAAACATTTTCCATTAACGTTTTATTGTTTAAGAAACCAACAAACTGTACATCAATATATCAAAATGCAATTTCCTTGTTGACAGTTTATTCTTATACCTAGGTTCACTGCGAGAGTAGGTGGAATTAAAAGGGCAGCAAGGAGGTGGACCTAATAAAATCTAACGTCTGTAAACCCACAAAGCAATAAAAGGTGTATTGCAATTACAACCTTTTAAGGGATGTTTATCCAAGAGTTTGATGCCATTGCTGCTCTTTTAGCAAATGATATTTAAAAATGACAATTCCAATGCACCGTAGAATACAAGGTCCACCCTCCAGATATCATTGAAGGGAAACCTTACACCACCATACTACAACACAATTTTCTATGTTCAGATAAATGTTTTGAATTTTTTTCATAAAAAAAACATAAAACAAAAAGTGAAGGTGCTTTTGTCTAGTGTTACATAGAGGGGTCATTCAACCAAAGTATATGTGGCTCCATAGGTTACTAGGCTAGAAATACCCCCCCCCCCCCCACCACACACACACACATTCTTTTTTATTGGAAATGTAGTTGTTCCATGAAATAATGACTAGCACAAAATGGAGATCAAAGTACACCCTATACACATGAAACACATTTAGAAGGAAAAGGGCAGGGCAAAAGGACGCTCAAATTTCCTACCTCCTAAACAACAAGATGTAATTGGTAAAATTGAGTAATTATTTGGAATGTTTAATAACAAAGACTTGTAAAAGGTCACCCACCACTCTAGCAAGATCTCCGACGGTTACAAGAACTCCAGTGATAATGCCATTATTGGCATTCACCCCAGTGCCTTCGCTAAGTCTTGCCACAAGTGCCTAAAAAAATATCCAGAGTACAGATGAGAGAAGAGAAAGACAGAGAGTGCATGAGAGAGAGTGTATGTGGAGAGTCTGAGGGTGTTCAAATAAAGAGAGACACACAGAGGTTCATGAGTAACATCACATTTACCAAACCTTGTGAACTGGAGCAATGTAAGGAAGTATTAATCGTTCACAATTGCGTATCAAGCAACCCAGCAACTTCGCACTTTCTTCTCGGCATTTATTATCTGCACTGCTAACTTTAAAAATTTTAATAGAGGCTTAGGCAATCAATCGAACTTTTATATTTTATGATAATCATTATCCATTGAAACTGGAAGATTGGGCCATCCAAGATGAAAACCTGCTTCCCATTACCTTTGGTCCAAATAGGTTAACAGTTGTATAAGATGGCGACGAAGAGCTGGAAGAACATATGCAGGATTTTTTTCAGATAATCTCCCAGCAACAGATATTGCATACTCTCGAACATCAAAATCCTATATCATTATATCAAATTCACTTTTAAAAATTGATCCTTTTAACAGACAAAACATAAACAACACTACTAAAAAAATTTAGAGTTCAAGCACTGCTCTGAAAATGGTGACCTTGCACCCAGCATGTTTATGCAACAAAGTGAACTGACAAAGACATCCTCAAACTAGAATTTACAAGTGCTGAATTACCTCATCATTAAGTGCAGCAAAGACTGCACTCAAACTATCAGCCTGTGCTATAAAATCATCAAACCCCCTATTTCCATGCAGAGAGACAAAGATGGAATTGCGAACAGCAACATCAGCATCAGCAACTGCTGCAATAAGAAGCTTTTCCACAAGCTGTAAAAAAACTCAAATTAGTACAAATACATGGTGAAGTGCACAGGTTCTAGAACAACATATTTCATGGAAACACCAACAAAGGAAAAAACAGAAGTGAATACAAAAACAACTAACAAGAAAATCCCAAATTTTGTTAATAAGAAAAAGAAACTATGGTTTCAAGACAGCCATGAATTATATACGTCTATCCGTGTCCTCCCTCTGCTTCCTTTCACAGCCGACATGCTCTTGTGATGGGTTTTTTGGTTCTTTTCTAAAGTTGTTGCATCTTCTTCCTTTCTACTCGCTCAATGGGCCTCTGTTAAATCTTTCCCTGCTGCATTCCAGTCATCAAAGCTGTCTCTGCAGTAGGTCAAGTTTTGCCCTCTACTGGATGTCTCTTCGGTTGGAAAGTCTATTGTTTACTAGAATTTTTTTGCAGAGTCTGAACTCTTCATTTTTTGAAGACTAGACCTTTCTGTTATTCCATATTAATGAATATTGATCTTATAATGCTCTCGTCCTTGTTTTAAAATAAAATAAAACGAGCCTCTTTATTAAGATAATGAATAGACAATACAAAAAAGATAATACAACAAAGGGACAGGATAGAGGATCAACATGTGCACCCAAACATTTCAACTAGGGGGAAGAGAGGGGAGGAGTAACGCTCTTGTAGCTATCCACATTACCAATCCCCAATCCCCTCGTCCCTTGAAAACCAAGACATCCATCTCCAATTAACTAATTGTGAACCACCTCTTTCATCTAAGCCTTCACATAAAAAAGTTCTGATATGCTTTCTAGGTATCTTTGACCATCGCAACAAATTGAAATTGATATAAAATATACAATAATTCCTCAACATCACTTTTAACAAAGTAATCATGAAAGCTAGGAGTGTTCATCAATTGATCAATGTTGGTTTTTGGCTAAAACTGTCATCGATCACCAGCACGTCGATTTCGGTCAGTCGACCATTTTGAAGATTTTTGAGAGGTTGGTGAGACGAAGAGTGAAGAGGGAAAAGAAGAGAGAGAATGAGTTTAAAATTGAATAGTTACCATGTGAGAGGAATGAGGTTGACAAAAACACAAGTGGTATTGAGGAAACCACAGCGGTTTTAAGGAAACCGTGAGCAAAAACCTTTAAACCGTGCAACTGACACTATCTAGTTGGTTTTGATTTCTGAAGTTCTTACGGACACCCCAAGCGTCACCCTTGGAAGAATAACTTTCACCAAGAAGACTAACGTCGTAAATTTCAAGAAGAATCAGTACAAAGGAATTAATTAATTTCAAAATGAATGAGTACAAAAGGGAAGCCCCATTCATAAATGGGAAAAGAATTAAAATACAATATCCGCTCTTAAAAAGCAATAATAGGTATAACCCAAGGTAAAACTAACTTGAAAATTTAAAATAAATCAAACGCTAAAACAATTTCATTGCCCCAACAACCTATATCTAGTTTAACATCGAGGAACAAAGGGAGAAGAAGGAGTGTGTTAGCAAACAAAATTATAATAACAACAACAATAACAACAATGCAATGGCAAAGATAAAATTAAACAAAACCATTTTTACAAAATAATATACCTCCTCAACAAGGCGTCGACGTCTCCCACCTGCGCGACTAGACCTACTAGTACCAAATTGTGTGCATGCCATGACAGAAAAAGAATTTGCAACTAATTTGCAACAACATAGTGCAGCATCTTTACGTGTTGCTCCATCTTCATCATCCAGATACACAACGACCGATTCTCGAGCAAACTCAAGAAGATCATGACCCTAACCAAAATAAACAAAATTGTAGACTACAAAAATTTTGTATATAGAGTTAGTTTCCAACTGAACACAATGAACCTTGAAGTTAAAACGAGCAAGTGTTTGCAATGCAAGCTGCACAAGAGATGAACCACAAAGATCTGAAACTGGTTGAGGAACCGTCATCACATTTGCCCGCCCCACAACAGCAGCAGGCCTACCCTGAGGAGAATGTGATTTTGATAGAACCATTGAAATGGAATCTAAAAGCCGCTCTTGAATGCTGGGAAGCAAAGTGGGAATACTGATACAAAACAAAAGCAAATGGAAGAAACCATGAGATTTTTTTAAAGAATTTTAAACAACAGCACAAACAAGGAAAAAAGTAGGTGAAGGAATTATGTCTGCCTCGTAGTAATTTGCTCCAGGGATTCAACAAGTGTAGGTGAAAGACCAGCTGAGAACATAACATCCAAGAGACCTCGAACATGAGATTCCATAGCAGGCCCCATGGCTTTTGCAATGCTTCCAACACAAGCCAAAGCCTCAAGTGAGGGTCTACCACGACGTGGAGCAATCTGAAGATTAAGATATTTGAAACTTTTCACAAACCATCAAACTAGCTAATGGAATCTCCATACTGCAAGAAATAAATAACCGGCATATATGGCAGAAAAAACGCTAGCAACATGTTGACATACTGCATCACGTAAGTGATTTGTAATAGTCGGCAAATAGTATTTGAGTTCCCCATCTAAAGCACCAGCCATCTCTCCAAGGGCAATGAACCCACTAGCACGCTCAGCCGGTGTTCTCAAAACAGTGAGAATATGATTCATGCATATCTAAACATTGTACACACATATTAGTGAATCACAAAGCAAATAAGTTCCAAAACAATTTGATGAGCAGCCAAGCTAAGATAGTATCACAAAATAGAAGGCAAAATTAACTAACCGTTAAATAGTTTGTCACAAATCTATCACGTAAAAAATGAGCGATTCGAGGTAATAATGAAGTTATGCTCAAGCGTACAAGACGGTCCCGGTGTTCCAGGTACCTAAGGACAATATCAGCAACTTCTCTATATCTTGACATCATGAATTCACCAGTATTCCTATAAAAATAGAGAATATATCAGTCAACAAGTGGTTGCCACTTGCCAGAAAGACTAAATAGAGAAGAATGCACTGTAGTCTACACTAGGATCCTACAATATGAGAAGTCTCAAATGGGTAAAGCTTAAAATTTAAAATTAAATAAACAAAAACTTCAAGAAAATGAATTAACATTCTATCGTTTTTTTTTTTTTTTTTTTTTTGGATAAGAGACATTTCATTGAAAAAATGAAATAAAGGGGAAGTGGTTATTCACGAGATTGCCAATAGGAAATTAAATAAGACTCAAAAGCTTAAAAGGATGCTTATAATAGCACCAATACAAAGCAGTGGAAAGAGCCAAACTAAGAAGCACCGACACTCTCCGAAGAAAATCCGAGCTTCTTGGAGGTTTGCAGCTCCAAAGCTCAAGCATCTGCTTGTCTTAACAGGTCAGTCATTGTTTCCCCTGCTCCTAAGTTTTTCAATTAATCGAGTTTCACGGACCCTAATACAAAGATCACTTTATTACGAGGCTCCATCGAGTTTCACGGACCCTAATACAAAGATCACTTTATTACGAGGCTCCATGCCACTCTGCTGGTTCTGTCAAGAAGAATGAAAATGTTGTGCTAGTCTCGCCTTTCAATGTTAGTAACAAAGACGTGATGGGTTGCAAAGTCCTTATGATCATAAGGCTGGTGCGGAAGTAGAAGGAGTGGTTTTGATTGTTTTGTTCAAAGCAGATTGTGCCCCATTAGGTGACGCCCCCTGCTCCTCCCCTTTAAAATCATCAGACTTGCTGAAGGACCTGTTCCATAGTCAATGATTGCGGCATAGTTCTGGTTTGAGAAAGCTGTCCTATCACTGCACTTTTGTTATATTTCACCAATGAAGGAGTCTAAAATGGAGAGTTTTAATGCTGTTTTTATAAAATCATTATGGAGCTCCAAAGAAATTGGCTAGGACTTTGCAGAATCAGTAGGCTTTTCTGGGGGAATTCTCACTATGTGGGACAGGAGTAGGATTACGGTGGTGGAAACCATTTAAGGGAGGTTTTATCTTTCAATTAAATGCTCCACGGTTTGCAGAAAGAGTTGTCCGATTACCAACGTGTACGACCCGTGCGAATACAGAGAAAGAAGATTCGTCTGGCCAAAGCTTTTATCTCTTTTAGACTGTTCTGTTAAGGCTTGATGTACGGGTGGAGATTTTCAGTTAAGTCCCTTTCAGTTCATCTTTCTCCATCATCCCCATTGGACAAAGGTACATTCAAAGCTCTCTGGAAATCCAGCAGTCCAAGGAGAGTTAATATATTGATCTGAATTATGGCTTTCGGTCCCTAAATTGTTCCTTGATTATGCAAAGAATGATCCCCAAGAAGTGTCTTTTGCCCTCAATGTGCCCGCTATGTATGAAGGACAGTGAGGACCTGCTGCATCTCTTTATTATCAGCCCTTATTCAACCAATTGTTGGGGGAGTACACTTTCCCTATTTCATGTAGTTTGGGCTTTTGATGGATCATTAAGCTCGAATGTCTTTCGACTGCTGAGGGTTCCGGTATTGTCAAAGAGACCAAGATTAATATGGGAGAACGTGTTGAAAGCTTTGCTTGCAGAAATCTGGTTTGGACACAATCAAAGGATATTTCACGACAAGGCAAGGGGCAGGACTGACACAGTGGACACAGCAAAAAGAAATGTTGCAGCTTGGTGTTCTTTAAACAAGGAATTAACAAGTATTCCATTCAAAATTTATGTTTAAACTAGACGGCTTTCATTTTTCAACTAAGTTAATGTGTGCTGATCTCTCTGCATTTTATCCGAAGCTCAAGATATGCAAGTTTGCTGTTTTTCATGGAAGGACCCCTATTTCTATTGTTCGCTATAACAGTTATTAGTTATTACTTTTGGGCTTTTTTCTGAAATTGTTTATCTCCTGTTGTTCTTTACTTTCTGTTTTGTATTGGCCTTTATCAGTTGTTTGTTCTGGTTTATTCGGAATTTTTTTGTTTTTGGATGTACTATGAGATGTGATGTTGGCGCCTAGGGGGTGTCAACCTAGTTGAGATGTCCAGGTACGCCTCCTGATCCCCTTTTTTGGCTTCTCTATTATTTTCATTGAATAATTCTCATTGTATAATTCTCTTGTACGAGTTTTATATTAATAGAGAAGCTTCTCTCCATTGCGAAAAAACATCAATCTTTGTGACGGAAATGCATCATACCAAACTTCTGAAGGAATAAATCCCAAACATTGCTTGCTAAATGACAGCTACAAAGAATATGGTCCAAGTCTTCTTCTGCCCTTCAGCAAAGATAGAAAAAGGCCAACAAGCGAAGAGATAATGTCGATGAGCCGTTAATAAAGAAACTGTTGTATTTATCTCCTGATGAGCCATTATAGTACACGTCATCGTCCTCCAGCGGCTTCTTAAGGACAATGTTTTGCAGCTTCTATGTGGGTCATGAATACATTCAGAGGCTTTTTGTGAATTAATGCTATTAAAGACTTCCAAAGCTTTGGATGGAAAGAAATCATCATATTTTTCAAGGGGAAGTTCATTTATATGTTGATTTCTTTCCTTCTGCACGTTTGAAATCCTCCTCTGGGTGCTCTCTTTCAAAAAGTTATTGAAGGGTTTTCCATTCAAGATATTTTTTTAAATAGAAATGAGCCTTTTTATTAATGATAATAAATGAGACTAATGCTCAAAGTACAAGAGAATTATACTAGGAGCAAAAAGGAGTAAAATGACTAAAAGATCAATAAAAAAAACAATACAAACAACCAAACTCCTCTAGATCTCAAGCCAAAAAGGAGGAAAAAAACTACAAAGCAAAAGTAGTGGTTTTTCAACAAGAAACCCAGATTCAGCAGCAGACTTTCACACTAATAGCTTTAAAATGAAAGGAGAGAAGACAGCAAGAAAAGGCAAAAAACAATCTTGAGCGTGAGAAGACTTGCTAACAACTTTCAACCCAACAAACGACAAAATAACTTCAATTTCTCTTTCAAGAGGAAACCATTCTTGTGCCTGACGAGACATGATGAAACAAAAAACCAAAGCTCTGAACTGCCAAAAACAACATCTGAAAAAAAGAGGAACTGAGCCAAACAGGAACCTTGCTTCAAAATACCCCCTAAAGAACCTTTAAAACTTGAAAGAATATCCAGATCTGTATTAAGGTGACCAAGAAGCTGTAGATGGCCAAACTATTGAAGTATCCAACCAAAACCTCGTGATCCACTAATCAAAACTCAGAGATAATTGACTGATGAAGCAGAGATCAAGTCTACTTTTGAGAGCTCAACCCAAAATTATTCCACATTCTTCAACAAAAGACATCAAATGCTCTAAAAGTTCACATTGCTGAGCTTGAGAGGAAATTATAGGGACCAGCTTTTCAAAATTTACAACTTCCTCAATCTGGAACAGGGCATTTAAATCAGAATCTAAAGGGTTCTTCAGCGATTGATCCTCCTTCTCAGCTGTCTTCAACAAATGGTCATCTTCCTCACTGCTTACACTAAAGGGAGATTCAAAATCTGAAGCACGCTTCTTTCTGGAAAAAGGGAACGAAGTTCGACTAGGAGAGCCTCTAAAAAATTTAACCTTTTGAGTTAGGTAAAGAAAAAACAGAGTAGTTAAAATGCGGATGGCTAGAACTCTGAGGGTCCAACCTGTTTGGATGAGATGGGGCTTAAAAGAGGGCACACTTTGCCACTAACAAATCCAGATTCTGGTCTAACAACAACCTTGCTTTTAAAGCTTTTTGCTTTGAGGCCTCCTTCCAAAATTTCATGGATCAGAAGACAGAAAACAGAAGAAACCAATTTTGACACTGAAAGGTGTAAGATGCAGGCATCTGTCAATAAATGTTGATAAGTACAACTCAACATGGAATTCCCCACCTCACCCATCACAAACATTTCAAAAGATGCTTGAAAAATGAACTTTTTTTCTTTTTTGAACAAGGTAGGAACAGCTCAGAGAAGTAATGAAAAGATAGAAAAATGTTCCATGGAAATAAACTCCCAAAGGAAGCAAACGGATAAATTGATACAAATATCATAATGAAAATAGTGAACAAATAAATTAGAGAGCATGAATCAGAGGCTTGAATATAGTGGTGTCGAATCTTTCCATCCAAACTTTAGTCTAGTCTTCGAAGAACCTTCAGTTTCTAGCAAATCAAAGCTCTGAAGTTAAAGCTTTAACTGCCTTGACTCAAAGTAGATGATCAAGTGAACATAAACCCAAGCAAATATAATGTAGAAGGATGTTCTAACAAGAAGCAGTGAAGTGGCAATAAAAAAAGAGGTGCCATTGATTTTCCACACTGCCCAAACATAATAAAACATAGTAATGTTTCAAAATTATTCACAACTAAAGAAAGGAAAATCATAAGATATTGTGTGAAAAAATTAAGACATGAAAAATGACCCTTCACAAAACACGGATATCAAGGAAAGACAGCACTACAATAGTTCATGCATCCAAAATATACCATCTACACTAACCTCAAGAGCTCACCAACTGCAAGTAAGGAACCATGAATGCTGTGAACAGGAGCATTTTTACCCAACCCATCTTGTGTGGCTTCAAACATTCGATAGTACCTATCAGATGAAAGCAAAACATATGCAGTTTATTTGATCAAATACAGTACAAGTGAAGAGACACGCATTTGGCAAAGCCAAATGCACACTCACACAAAGATGCAACTTGCAAGCCAGTTAATTCTATGAACTGGTATTCAAAAACCCACGGGCATACATGATACAAGCACATAGAACACCATCAGATCTGCTAAAAAACATAATATATCCCCGTAACAGAATAATTTTTCCCAATAAAAAACAAAGGTAACAAGATAGTTCTTGAAAACCAGAACTCGCATCTCCAAAAAGATTTGTCTCTTCCTCAAAAAAAAATACCCATCTTGACAATCACCAAACCAACAATGAAAAACCAATAAAGAAATGGCACACATGACTACTAAAGGACCATGGAATTTTTATTCATTATGTGTTGTGCTAATGTTGAATCCCCGACTCATCTTTTTATTCATTGTCCTTTTGCTTGACAATTTTGGGATCTCATTTTGAAGGCTTTTGGTTTACTGCTTTGTCCAATGACATTTTGGACATCTTCAACTCTCTTATGCTGGATCACCCATTTATTGGTTGCAAGAAGGGCTTTCTTTTGGACTTTATGGGGCAAGCGTGATAAGTGCCTTCTTCAAGACTCTTCTTCATCTTTTAGTTCTTTTTTTGACATGGTATTGTCCACGGCTTTCTATTGGTGCAAAATAGGACACCCTTTTAAGAACTTTAGCTTATCGGTCTCAATTGCCAATTGGCGCCCTTTTTGTAATCACCTTTAGGTGCTTGGGGTTTCCCCTTATTTCATTTTATCAATGAAATGTTTGTTTCTTATCAAAAAAAAAAAAGGATCATGAAATTTGAGAAGGAAAATCACATATTTTTACACATTAAACTTTAGGTGTCGAATTTTTCAGGTCCCCAAACAAAAAGATGGAAGGGTGACCATTTAACAAAATTAAAAATTTTAATTTTAATTTTTTAAAAAAAAACAATATTTTTATGAGTGAAATGTCGGAAGAACTCTAGCGATGATTGCTTGTTCTAATTCATCTCATGGTAGACTCAATAAAAGTTAATAGGATCTTTCATATGAAGTTTATATAAGCTAATGACATCAAAGTGGAGCATGAAACTCTCTAGACATGTTTTTTTCCAAACACACTATCCCCCACCATCTCATATGTTTTTTTCCAAACACACTATCCCCCACCATCTCACCAAACGCCTCCCCCACCCTGCTTCCTCGATCAGATGGCCAAAAAGAAATCTTCCTTCACCAGTGACCAAAAACCCTTTACCTTTTCCCTGATCAACACACCAACGGTCAAGCCTTTCACATTACTGAACAGAGAAAAGACTTTTCCTTCTCCTTCAACCTCATGCCCCGCACACTCAGTGGCTAACAGTGACTGTTGGACAACTTATTGTCTCGCCAGTCACCATTCAGTCAAACAAAAATTCATGGAGGGACGTGTGGATGGATATGTCTATTGGGTAGGAAAACTCTTAAAATGGAGGGGGCATATGCATCGAAATTGCCAAGTTGAAAAGTAATGGAGGTTATTACAAACTGATTATCCCAAGTGGAGAAAATAGAAGAGGTTGGAGGATATTTATTGACCTTATCTTGAAGGTTCATCGTCATGAGCCTAAGAAAACAACCAATAATGTTACCAAAGCACATCCCTTAACCACCTCATTACCCAATAACCCACCTTCACTTAAGTCCATTCTACAAAGCAGTAGTAATGGGTCTCCAACAACTGACCAACAGAAGTCACTTACCTCAACCTCAAACATATGCCCTCACTTCATTGAAAATGACAGCAGTGGTTTTGCTATTTAAACGCTCATTCAATGACAATGGGTTCGGCATACTAGACACCCTGAGACATAGCATTAGCAACTTTTTCTCCATCAACCCCCTACAAGCTGACAAGGTCGTCCTTATTTGAGAAAGCAACAAACAGGCAGTAACCATTTTCACAAAGACGAGTTGGAGGTCTATTCAAACCAAACTAGGAACCATGGACACAAGACATGTGACACAATACGAAACACCACAACACGCCAATCTCTAAAAAAGTAGGACAACACATTAGGGGCAGATTTTTTTTTTTCTGAAAAGGAAACCTCCTCTTTAATAAGGATAAAACTCAAGCGTACAAGAGATATAAACTATGGCTACAACAAAAGAGACCTAGGGATCAGGGGACGCA
The DNA here is from genome assembly GCF_025177605.1 of Cucumis melo. NCBI lineage: Eukaryota > Viridiplantae > Streptophyta > Magnoliopsida > Cucurbitales > Cucurbitaceae > Cucumis > Cucumis melo. Next base: position 1,054,209 of record NC_066857.1, read on the forward strand.
TCCAGACATCTCAACTAGGTTGACAGCTCCTTAGCGTCCTCATTAGGGATAGGCTATTTTATTTAAAATAATAAAATAATTAATACAATTTTTATTAAGGGGAATATTCAAAAATAGCAAAATATTGAAACTATTTACAAGATATTAGCAAAATGCATGAAACCCTCTTAAGTTCATTTAAGTTTTTTGCTATATTTTGTAAATAGTTTCATTTTTTACCATCCATAACAATTTTCCTTTTATTAATTATTAAAAATAACAATTTTTTAAAAGATTGATAAAAAAAAGTAGAAGGGTATTTAAAACGAGCAGGAACAAAAAAAAAAAAAAACCCTTATTCATGTTTATGAAACTCACATCTTAGGATAGAAAACCCATTTAAGGTATAAAAAAAGGGCCCAACATTTAAAATTAAAAATCCTAACCTTAATATTTCCATCCTGCACTACTCCCATCTCCTCCCACGCAGCCACCTTCTCCCCCGATTCTGCTTTTCCCCCTTCTCCCACGCACATTCAGGCATAGCCATGAACCATGGATCGGATAAAGATCAGGAACTTACCATAGATTTATAGAGCAACCTTTGAATACATTGGTCAAGCATGTAGTGATCTCCGTGACTTTGCCAAAAAAAACCCTCTCTCGCATGGATATGATGGAAGTTTGCTTGAAAATTACAGAAAATGACCATGGCTTCCTTCCAACAAAGATCCAATTGCCTTTTCCACCCAAAAGAGATTTGATCGTTGATATCCTCTATTTTTAGTTGGATTACCTTGTCAGATACATCATCACCGTCCATGGAAACATATCAAAATAACCCACATGCCTATCCAAACACATGTTACTACCCTTTTAGAGGCTGCCCGCTCGACTCTGTCTGAGAGCAACCTATCACTGACGTAGCTCCAACACCATCTACCAAGAAGCTGCCTCCCCCATTTACCCAACGGACAATAGACCAATTTGTCTCTCCCCAAGCAAAACACAATTATGCCTTCCTCCTCTATCCCCGAGTCCACATGTGGCCCTCCTCATATGGGTCTTACAAATCACTCCCCTACCAAACAAAATCCACAGCCCACTAGACCTTCTCCCTTGAATCCAGATACTCAGCCGAACAACATTAAAAACCTCCCTCGCCCAAGCAACCAACACCAATTTTTTGCATACCCATCTTCCTCCTATACCCCAGAGTCAATCAGTGGGCCTACTCATCTAGGCCTTATACTAAGTGTTTATATTGTGCAAAACAAAAATTTAATCATCTACCAAACATATTTTTTATAACTGATCATTGCACAAGCCTAAATGTCTCACGCTTTTCAATAACATGAAGGCAAGCTCATAGTGGCCTTATTTTATCAAGAAAAGAAAAATTACTATTTATTCAATCAAACATAAATAATTAATAAACCATTAAATAATCTACCTACTGTGTTTTCTATAACTGACCATTGCACACGCCAACGTGTCTCACGCTTTTCAATAACACGAAGGCAAGCACGCAATGCCTCCACAGCCCGCTCCCGAACAGCTAGCTGTGGATCCCGCAAAGCAACCCAAATGGCGTCAACAAATTCTGGCACATGCACATTGAAGACCGTCGAAGCATTTTCTGCCATTTCCTATCACAATTTACACACACACGGACAAAAAAAGAACACTATGGTTGATTAGTTCACATGATCAAAATCCTTAAATAATTTTCCACTATAAAAGCTATCAAAAATATACAAATATACTCTGCTTCATTTTCCTCATTTATGCATCAAAACTCCATATAATCCAAAAATAATCTTTAAGAAGTTAACAATTCCTACCAAGAAAATAACATGTACTTCAATTCTCCAAGAAAATAACATAAACTTCAATTCTCCAAGAAAATAACATATACTTCGTTAGAGTTCAGAGATAGATCCAACTAGAGGTTAATAATAAAATTTTACTAATTATTACAATTAAAATGACGAATTACCTTTAGGATTAAGACAGCAGCAAAGCGACGATACTCGATTCTTTCTCCACGCAACCAGTCCAGAGCAATTTTTACCTGAGAATGAAAGACATGAGAACACTTACTTATACAAACTAATTAAATTAGAAAACAAAAAATTGACACAGACCTGGTGTTCAACTTCATCTGCAGTCATTGCTCCGCCTGCTCTAGCTAGATGACCCAAAACACGGCTAGCGAGGACCAAAATTTCAGGATCACGCTTCAGCTCAAATACACTCCTAATATAGTTAGAAAACTTTGAAACTTTTGAAGCATTTTCACCCAGAGCCACATCAATCAACTCATCAATAGCCCTTAAAGCACCCAAATTTTCAGCTACATCGTTACTTTCTAAAAGAGTAGAAATTCGATCATATAATTGATCCATGAACCGGGAAAATGCTTCCCCGTTAAGATCACGAGCTGCTTCTTCAATATGTTTCTTTAATGCCGATGGAGCCCCCTCCTATAAACAAATAATGGTTATGAAAAATTCAACAGAAGCAAACTAGTAAATTATCCATCTTTCATTATACCACAAAATTGCCAAATACCTTAAAAGCAAATTCATTACATTAAAACGAACAAGGAAATGGTAAAAGCAAATAAATTGTGAATTAAATTATAATCACCATAATAAACAGAATGCTACTCAAACATCAATAAAACGTAAACTACATTTTCCCACTGATCTCCTCTATATCTACCTCAAGCTCAAATTGATCAAAACTTCCTCCACCGAATTCAGAAAAAGCAAAAAAACACAAAACTGGCTCGATAGCAACAAACCCAACTTACGAAAAACAAAACCAAATCACTTAAAAAACAAGAATTGGTCATTTTCAGCTGTCCTGTAAGGTTTCGTGGAGTCCGAAAACAAAGCAACGAACAAAGAAGAAAGAGCAGACCTTGGGATGACCGCGAGTGCATAGGTCAGAGAGGATACGATTGAGGGAGTCGAAGTTGCCTCCGCTAGTGGCAGCAGAGGAGGAGCGGAGCGACTGGCCTGAAGTTGCCATCAGGCCACAAAAACCCTAAACCCCAGAAGAAGTTTTCTTGTAATAGAAATCTTTCTAATTCATTCCTTGGATTTTGTTTTGAGTCCTAAATCTTCAGAATCATTGAAATCAGCATAATTCAATTGTGTGAGAGAGCTTGTCTTGTTGAGCGTGAAGATGATGAAGAAAGGCTTTGTTAATTTGTCCGCGTCCTGCTCTAAGCGCCTCTCCAAAACCAAACATTGGATTATTTCTTGCTTTTTGTAAATTGCAACAAACATCCTCAAACTATTGAGTTTTACGATCACGTCCTCAGATTTTCAATTTTCGTTTCTTTTTTCTTTTTTTCTTTTAATAGCTCAAATTTTCACTTTGATCCATAGAAATTAAAAAATTGCAAAAAAAACATCTTTGAATTAGTGTGGGGTAAATTTTAACTTTAAATATAAAAAGTAGGTAACAATTTTTTTATAAATTTGATAAAACTGTTTGAAAATATTTATAAATATAAAAAAATTTTAGAAATAGTTATGTTGTTTTATTTACCCAATTTATTAAGTATATTTACTTAATTTCTATTAAATGAAAAATCTTTAAAACTTATTCATTTTCGGTATTTCTGTATATAAAATGTGTATCTAAGTGTATAATGTATATTAAATATATATCAATTATATTAAATATATCAAGTAGTGTAGCAATTGAGTTGAACTTTTTTTATATTTAATTTAAATTTTCTCGAGTTATTTTGATCTAAATTGACTAAATAATAGGAATAGTTTTCGTAAAATAAAATATAATATATGAATATGTTTTCAAAATTCATTGCAACAATATAAGTTTAAAAAAATATACAATGTCTAAATTGAATATTTATACAAATATAAAAAACTAATATTCGACGAATCATTTAAAATACGAAAATTAAAATAGAACAAAACTTTTAAAGTTAACAAGACCAACATATATTTTAACATTTTTTTTCCACATTTCATATAGATCAATAATAGTAATGCATGTATGCACAATATAAACTTGGATAATTAAGATCATGATCTTATTTTTCAGTTTATATATTAGTTATTGACATGCGATGATCTTGATCTCGATATTAAACCTTTCACTCCTTTTCTAACTTTTGTAGTCATAATTGAAGCGTCCCTTCACCATATGGCCTCTGTCCTCTAATATTACCTCTAGGATCATAGTTGCAAGTGATGAACGTACCCCCACTTTTACATCTCACTTTTGCACATCCAATTCTCACAGAATTTCTCCACACCACTTGAGTGTAATGGCCACAAATCTTGCCACGAACACATGAATTAGTATCATAGTTATAAAATTGTTTCTCACTCACCCACATACGAACTGCGACGGTACCTGCCAAGTTTCTGCTGCCCCATGCAATATTTTCTCCATAAGGTCCTTTGGAATGGACTAGGTTACAATCCTTGATGCGCTTGTTGGCATATTGACGAGCGTAGTCTGCCACTGTCTTGTTCCAGTGGACAGGACCGACGCCGACTTGAGCACGAGCAGCGTTGTGGGCATCCACAAAGTCTTTGATCGAGTCTTGGGCAAAAGAGAAGGGAAGCATGAGAAAGCTGATGATCAATGGAGAGAGTATAAGAGAAAGGGAGATATATTTGAAAAGATTCATTTTGGGTTTGTACTTGAAAAATGCTGCATGGCGTTCTTTATATGCAAACTTTCTTGTCGTTGTTCTTAGTAAAGTTATGGTGTGAATATGGAGATTTGAATTTCAACTTCAAGAACAAAAAATAGATGTCAATTATAACTTAAATTTATTAGTTTTAGTAGTGCTCGTGATTAATATATAACAAATAATTTGAAAATCGATGTGATACACTATAGCTATTGAGGTGTTAAATGTATGTCCAAATTGTGCTTGAGTCGTATTTTTAATCGGTCGAAAGTATTTTTTAATTAGAAAATGGTATATTAGATTAAATGCATGGATCAGAAAAATTGAATATCTAATAACTTTGAAGTTGATAATAAGCGTTATGTTAGTTCATATGTTCATTTTAGTCCAAAAGTACTTTTTTTTTTCTTAATCTTAATTGTCTATAATAATGCTTCATTTTTACTTCTTAAAACTAACATTCAATACTATTTATCGAACCACATTTGATCAAAATATTGTATTACAAAAGTGAGTATAACTTTTAAGTATTATCAAATGTTGCAACTAGCTTGAAAGATCATTTTATGGGACATGAATTCTATTTAAAAGATCGTTTTTGTTTAAATTTATTTTCTTTGAATAATGTTCGTACGGTTTACGCACGAGGTCAGGACAACGTGAAGAATATAAAGAAAAATCCATTAAGAGGTCGTTTGGTTTAAGGTTTTTAAAAATAAAAACTAAGAATACACAAATTAAATAATTGTCTAGGAATAAAAAATAACCTTGTGTTTGCTTGTGTATTGAAAATGAACAAGAACTATATGTTTTTGTTTAACTTATGAAAATAAAATGTACTTTTAATAGATTAATTAATTGAACAATATAATATCATTCAAATATATCGATAAAAATTAGGAACCTTGCAAAATAAACTAAATTATTTATAAAATATAACAAAATGTCACTATCCACATGCGATAGACGACGCTGATAGACACTGAATTGACAAAATATTACAAAATTTTAGATTCTATCAACGATAGATATTGATAAACACTGATAAGTTTCTATCAATTTTTACCAATGACACTATAATAAACACTGATATAAGTTTATCAATGTCTATCATTGATATAACTAAAATTTTGTTATATTTTCTAAATATTTTGGTTCATTTTGCTAGAGTTAAAAATGCCTAAGAAAAAATGATATTTCTTTTATATATATTGATCACATTTTTTTTAAAGAGCATCATTTTGATTGCGTGGAAACACATTTTGATCTACATATAATTATGCATAGGATAGATAAACCAAAAAACTTTCTATAAGTTAGGGCAACTGAGGGGGAGAGAGTAAAAGATAATATTACACACAAAAAATGAAAAAAAAATACTAAATAACAAAATCATTTTGTAATCAACAATATGATAGCTGTGATCTAGAATAGATAAAGTTAAACTTTCAAAGTCGGGATATTCATGAGGTAGAGTCGAGTCTTATCCACACAACAACAAACTATTCGATGAGATGAACTTGTCACAATATGACTATTTGAGCTCTTTAAAGTAGAGAGAAAAAAAAATCACGACTAGTTGAGCTCTCGGAACATGTACAATTGTATCGTCACATAGTGTATAGAGAGGATCATATATATAATATATGATTCGACTTCCTTGTGTTTGTGTAGTCTTTTTTTATTGTTAGCGCTTAGGAGTCCATTTTGTTTTATATGTACCATGTTGTGTCTTGTTAGGCCCTCCTCTAGTTTGGAAAAAAAAAAATAGAGTGTTTGATAACTATTCAAATTAGCTTTTAAAATTAATGTTAAAATATTTTTTATCAAAATAAAAATGAGTTTTTTTAAACATGTTTTTTGTCCCATGTTAATCAAAACGGGCCCTTAATTGCATCTAATATTTCACATCTAAAAAGTTTTGGTTTGGGTCTTCCTTCTCTTCTTCTTAAAAACATTATCGTTTGTTTTTTATTAATTGGTACGACTTTTCATCATCTACTTCTCTAAAATTTCATTATGGTTTTTTGAGCATCCATTTTTTCTCTTGATTCCAACTCGTCTCTAATGAGTACATGTTCGAGTTAGGTGTTATGTGTTAACTTTTTGAGAAAAACGATCTAAGATTTTCTCTTGCAAACCCAAGAAGAGACAGTGCAACTTCAAGCAAGAGAAATAACACTAGCATCCCAAGTTGAGGTGATTAAAAGAAATTAAGAGAAAAACAGCGTGGTAATATGATGGAATATGATGGAGATCATAAAAGGTTAAAATAATGGAGGAGAATTTTGTAAGTCTTTTCTCAAGTTGGAGACTTCTTCGGGCCCTCCAACTTTAAGAAACTAGTCAGAGAAAAGAGACTTAAAACTTGTTGTATAAGATGCGAATTCTCGGGACGTTAGCCCTATCGTCTACAACCATCAATTAAGTTTGAAAGATCTCTCTATTCTCTTTGTATTTTTTTTCTAGGGTTTAGAATTTGTGTGACTCTCTTTTTCTTTTTCTGTAGACTTTATTTTTTTTCTCTAAAAAACTCTATCTCAGTGTATAAAAATCACATTATATTGTTTATAAAGACAAAAACATTGTCCTTCGAGGATATGCCCTTCTTTTAACATAATTTGAAATTTTTTTTCCAAATGTAAATAGGCCAAAACGATGAAGGGAAAGTGAAAATTTGGTTAATTTTGGTGTTTTTACCCGAAACCAAAATATTTATCTTTATTTTCAACACTCCCTTGTTCAACAAAGACAAAAATAAATGAAAGTAAATAGATAAATAAAAATACAAAAAAAAAATCGATATCAAAATTAAACCGAACAAATAGGTGGCTACAAATTCGAAGTACTTTTTTCAAATAATTTGAACGTCGAAAAAAAGTTGTAAGCTACATCATAGCACCTTGATCATTGAACAATTTCTAGTCCATGAGAGTTAATTAAGTCTATAGTCCACACTCTCCAAATACATTCAAATCAATAATAATGACAAAATTAAGTCCGTTAATAAGTTGCATTGAAATGGATACAATGCCATAACTTTGAATAAGACATGTTTTTCTAACGTTTTGTTTTGCAAAATAAATGGAGAATATGACAGAAGAAGGTTGATTTTTTTCTTGTGAAAAGACTAGCAAATGGACAATCCTAGTTAAAGCCGCACCTCGCAAAAGGAAAGAACAAAAAGAAAGAACGAAAAGAACAAAAAGAAAAACTTTAGGGATAACGAATCAATATATGAGATGGAAAGATCGAATCTCTAACTTTAAAGTTGATAATATAAACAGTATATTAATTAAATTATATGATCATTTTAGCTTCAATCAATCTTCTCGGTGAAATCCATGGAGTTTTTATCCATTAATTTAGAAGTAATAGTTAATTAAATACCCATAACGTTGTAGTTAGTAGGTTACAAGTTTAATTCTACCCGTGTGTTGAAAGACACATAATTGAGAATATTACGTACGCTACTATATATTTACCCTTCCTTTTACTCCCCACCCTCGTCATTTTTACTCTAACAATTAATTTGTTTCAATTACTGATATTGTTTCATAGATATTAATATTAAACCTAAGGAATTTAAATGTCATGAGATAATAACTTTCTTTATATGGATTGATGATAATACTTAAAAAGAGTATATTAGTTAAAGAGTTTGAAATTCTATTTTATATTTTCAGATTTGTTGAGTTGTTCGATAAATGTGTTATTTGGCCGACCATCCAAAAAAACTATTTTTGGATTCAATGATTCAAGCCGTACAAATTCTGAAAAACAATATTTTTATGTTCACACTATAATTAGATTTTGAATTTAAAATTTTAAAATATAAAATAATATTAAATAAAGATAAAGACATTTAAAAATAGAAAATTTTTCAAAAATAACAATTTTGACAAAATATTTACAACATATAGCAAAATTTTAGATTCTATCAATAATAATCATTAATAGACACTCATATATGTTTCTATTACTGATATTGATAGTTAGTTAGAAGTCTATCAATCAGCTATTATCGACAGTATCCAAAAATTTTTTTTTAAAAAAAGTGACCAATTTATCATACCCTACCTTAGAAATTAAACGAGAGAGAGAGAGAAGACGTGAATGAAAGTTCCATCAATTTTTTATGTAGGAATTAGATAACAAAGTTAGTTAAATTAAAGGCTGATTAAAATTCATGTCATACTAATATTATTACATAGAGAAGAAAAGGGAAAGCTAATATATATTATATATCACTTATTATTATAATTTTATGAAGAAAAAGTGCAACATGATTCAAACAAATTGATTGAGGAATTCATCCACAGTTGTGTATTTAACATCTGGATACAATTGTGTGGCTTCCACTCCAAACGATGGCTCAATATCAAAGTTGGTATGATCTCCCTTCACAAATGCTGTATGAGAAATTGATATTAATATGTTCATCGGAAATGGAGCCTCTGCAAGAACAAACCAAATAACCCAACTCATTATTAGTTTTAGATTGACACAGAAATTTAAGTTACCAAGTTAAATTCAATATCATATTGTTTAATACTCTCTCTTATGGACGATTATTACTTTTACAAATTTCAATAATGGCAGAGTTATTTCTAGATGGGTTGTGTATGATTTAACCATTCAAATTCAAATTTGATGCAAGGAGAATTTTCAACAAACATTTTAGCAATAGCCATATAATATTTAGAAATGAAATTATTAAAAATAACAAACCTTGGATGTTCTTCAACACTTGTTCTTCTGGAACATAGATTCTTTCAAGTTTTTTTCCAATTTTTTTCTCCCAAAGAGACACAAGATCATTGAAAGAGTAGGTGTTACCAGAAGGCCTAATGTAGAGAGTTTTGTTCAAAGTTCTTGGATCATCCACAGCTTTGATAGTGTAAGTTCCAATGTCATCTTCTTTGTTGAAGATAGCTGAAAATCAAGCATTGTACGTATCGAGAACAAGTCGGTAGTTGGGTTTAGGTTACATTCAATCATCTTGATTATTATTAATTTTTCAAATATATACATCTAAAAGAGATTTAAAGAAAGTGCAAAAAATTAGAATTTATTGTACTTACATTTAGGATTTCCATCTCCTAAGATAAGAACTTTATCTCTTGGTGGGGTGGTGGCTCCTGGTTGAGACAAACTAGGAAGGAAGTAACTGGCAAAAAAATTGGAAGAAACATAAGTGTAAGGAATTTTTGCAGCCTCCACAGCTCGACGGATTTGAACCTTTACAGTAAAAGCTGATTTTGCTGGCTCAACAGCATGTCCACGATCAACATCATTTCCAAATTCTGATGGGAGAAATCTCTATATATACACAAAACCCCATAATTAAAATCAACATGAAATAATATTCTGACATATTTATTAGTGAATATAAAACTATGATGATGATGACCTTAACATTGCCAGCTTCTTTGATGGCAGCAATGAGCTTCTCTTGATCTGCTAATTGACCAGCACCAACGGTGGAAATTACAACATCCACCTCTTTTATGGCCTTAACCAAACTGTCGTGGTTATAGAGATCACCCTACAAATGTGTCATTCACACATTCCTTGTTATCTATTTATCTATTCGTTTTGATATTTCTTAGTGCTTTTCTGACTAGGCTTGTGTGTCACCTGGACAACTGTTTAACCCTACTACATTATTGTCGGTTCATGCATTTAGGTCAATTTGTACTCATCTCTACTATTTTTTCATCGGACCTACTGTATTTAGTTTTCCTACATTAGTGCGACTCTAGAAATATTTGAGTGCGTCTAATGATCTCTCGACCTCCGGTATTTTATTAAAAAAAATATATGCCTCCTACATTAAAACTCATGCAACACACACCCTCGACTATTCTTATATATGGATTCTACAACATTTGGTCTTGTTGAAACCTAGGTACGTTATATCTGATTCCTATAATCAGATTCGTTTGTGCTCATCTCAGAAGATAAAAGATAACAACTTACAGAGACTAGTTTGACTCCTAAGTTCTTGAAGTTATTGATAATATGAGACTTTGCATGATCAAAAATAGTAGAATCTCGAACAAGAGCATATGTGGGGTTTCCAGCCTTAGCACTCGCCTCCACAATAAACTTGCCAATATGGCCAGTGCCTCCAACAATTAGGATCTTGCTTTTGCTTGCCATTTTAATTAATTCAAATTTTCAAACAACAAAAGTTGATCATAATCGCAACTTTACTCAATAAATAGAGCGAATTTCAATATCTTTATGGACTGACAAATTGATTTGGCTTTAATTAGGGTTTTAGTTTGATTTTTTCAATGAAATCTATACCATTACTTTTAGGGTTCTTTTTTTTTCTTTTGGTTGTTCTAGTCTTCCTCAATTTTCTCTCATCCATGTTAGTTGCTAAAAAAGGTGTGTGTGTTGTATTTGTCAAAACCCATGTTTCATTTTAGGAAAATGAGTTTCATTCTCCTTTTTCATTTTAAATCTTATGATAATTATTAGTTATCTCTATGAAGCAAAAGTTTGTTCATCTTAAACAATTATTTATCTCATATATATCTAATCCCTCCCTTGTTTAATTAAGTTGGATCTTTTCGTGTACTCTTCTTTTTATATTATTAATGAAATAAGAATGATAATGGTACTACAGAGATGTTCCGATGTACCTATGGAATCTTTTTCAAGAAAAAAAATTAAGCTGGCACTTTTACGATGCAAGTTGATCAATAATCTTACAAAATCCAAACATTTTAGATAGAATAATTTGAAAGTAAAAACAATAAAATTATGAATGGAACAAATCCATCGAAATAACGTGTTCCCATGCAAAAAAAACTCCACCCACTAACAAAGTGTATATATAGATATTCAAACAAGTAAACATATACAAGCTCATTGATTACTAGTTGACATATTATTATTAATATTATTATTTTGGAGTACATACACACTAGCTACTACCTAGTTAACTTAATTAATGACTAACAATAGTTTGGTTTGATTTTTCTTTTACAGTTGCTTTTAATGATCGACAATTAACTCCTAACTCAACTGGGGCATGCGTTTACTAATCCTTTAGATTGCAAACCCTATTGATCTGTCAACTGATTGTTCTTCACAATTGATCTTTAATTATGTCTCTTTTAATCTGTGTTCTCGTCTGCCTTTATTAACTAATACACTTGTTTAGTGGACATAAGACATTTCCAAAACCAATATAGTTTTTATTTCACATTGCATCAAAAACATTTTGAATATAACAAATTTTTACATTCTATCGACAGTAATGCTGCATACCTGTCTGTATTTTAAGTATGATTTTTATATCTGCAACTGCTTTAACAAATACTAATATTCACATATTATGAACAATATATAATATCACAATCTCTTTAATACTAATTACCAACCTCAACACATCTAAATTGCTTAAAAAGGATAATTTTTACCTTACACTTGTGATTTATAAAGCTAATTTAATGTTGGATTTTCTTTTCTTTGGGTTAAATTTTACATAATGACCACACCATATAATTTGAATAACAATTTTAACATTTTTTTAAAAAAATTTCTTGGCAACCCATTTGTAAACCTTAGTAAGCAAAGTTTCTTTTATAATAACTAGATGAAGACTCCAACCACAAACTTTTTAGTCGTTGACATATACTTTATATGTGTAAATAAGAAGAGATATTTTAAAAAATAGCAAAACATGGAAACTATTTACTAGTAAAATCTTTTTTCTTTTTTTTTTTAACTATACATAACAATTTTTTTTCAAAACTACAACTTCAAATTAAGTTAAAATATATTTTTATCATCGTTATTTTTCTTTAGAAATTCGAGATCACAATTCACAAAATGCAGTTTTATTTCTTATTCTTTCATTAGAGTTAAAAACTATATGATTATGAGCCCTTAATAATTTTTATTTTCCCATAAGGGTCTTTTATTTTATTTGGGATCACACACACACACATATATCCTTTAATATGGCCTCTGACCAACAATATTGCCTCTAGGGTCATAGTTACAAACAATAAACACACCACCTTTGTTTCTGCACTTCACTTTTGCACATCCAAGTCTCACTGAGTTCTTCCAAACCACTTGAGTATAATGGCCACACACCTTTCCGCTGGCGCATGAGTTGGTGTTATAGTCGTAGTACTGCTTCTCATTCACCCAAAGTTTGACTGCATCGGTGCCACCCAAGTCAGGGCTACCCCATGCAATATTCTCCCCGTATGGTCCATTTGAATGCACCAACCTACAATCATTCATGCGTAGGTTGGCATATTGTCTGGAATAATTTGCCACCTTCTCGTCCCATTGGATACGCCGGACACGAACTGCAGCACGGGCCTGATTGTGGCCATTGAGATAGTCTTGAGGCGAGTCTTGAGCGGGAGAAGAGGGAAGCATGGTGAAGCAGTTCAAGACACAAAAGAGAATGCAGGAGAGGTTGAGAAGATCCATTGAAGTAATTGGAAAGTTATGAGAAGTATTGGTGAGAAGAATAGGATGTGATCCATATCGATGTTGTTTATAAAGTACTTTGGAGAAAAGATTATGTGAAGAATGCATGCATGAGATTGGCTTAATTAATTAGTGCGTAGATTGTTCAAAAGCAGAACATACACGCAAACTAAAATTAAATTTATAAGATATAAACGACTATTTCTTTTTACTTTAATTTGTAGTTAACTTCTTAATAATGCTACTGAGGATTAATCAACGATATATTAAATTTAATAAGAATTTGATGTAACATTGATATAATTGATGTACTCAAATATATATATGGACTAGGACTATGGCAAAAATTTTGGAAGTTCAAAGTAAGCCAAAAAGGGAGTATATAATAATTCATAATAATATAAGCAAAATCTTATATAGGAGGTCCAAAGTTTAAATAATCTAATCTCTCACACACATATGTTACCATGTATTATAAAAACCGAAATTTAATTTAATAGTTCAGGTTGGAGTGAGTTTGGTTCAGTGATATTGACGTGAACTCTCTATTATGTTCCTAAAAGCCATAGGTTCGATTTCTTATCATGTCGTTGTTATCGTATAAAAAGAACCAATAAGTTAAGAGTTTCCTTAGTTTAAAAGGGAGGACACAGCTTAAACCTATAATTGATGTCGAAATAATGTGAAATGAATGTGTTTGAAACTTCGCCAAATCCCAAGCAATCATTTTGAGGTCGCATATATTTTTAAATATATTATTAAAGAATATTTCATTCATAGGAGGACATTTTCTTAATTTTAATCAAATAATTATTTATAATAATTATTTTCAAGTAAAAATCATCGATCATCAATCAAAATCATTAATTTTAAGATGATAATTGATGACATTATTTAATGAGTTAGATTAGATTAACTTACATCCCTTGATTTCATGATTTTTTCTACCTTTAAAGTTTGCTTCAATTATTAAAATTCAACTATGTGTGTGTGTGATCATTTAAAAAAAAAACATGTTTTGAATGTCTATGACCAATATCAATTAGTTAAGTCTTAAATTTCTATCATTTTTAATTAACTTGCAATGTATTAATAACTATATATATGTATATATATATATATATAAAAAATATAAAATATTAATTTTTAACCAAATAAGATTCTTAAGTCAAGTTTTCTTGCCAATTACTTATTTATTTAGTGCAAAATGAAATGCGATGATGCTAAGTTTGCGAACACAACTGAAAGACACACGAAATGAATTCATTTAAAAAAGGATAAATATGACATGCAAAAGAGAAAACATGTACGTGGTTATTGTTCTTTGTTATACACTAATAATTAGAGAGTGAAGAGGTGCGAAAGATTCGAATTAGAGAGTGATATTCAAGTTACCTCTTAAAAAGTTGTAAGGTCGGGACATTCACTCACATCCCTAATGAACTGAATTTTTCTTTTTTCACAACCAAATTAATATATTGTCTTCTTTGGATTTATTCATTTGGTCTAAAATTATCTAAGATTATGAATTTGTAATATTATTCTATATAACATAAAAATATAATGTGCCATCAAATATTATTTTTATATTTACATTGAAAAAATCAATTGTAATTTACATATAAAAATTCTATAAAATAAAACCAACCAAGTAAAATGTTTAACGAAATAGGAGGGGATTTAATGAATCATATATTCTTTGGTCGTAACATGATTAAAGTACTAAGGAGACGTCGACTTAATTGAGATGTTAATTTGGGTGTATTTATTAAGAGATGAGATATTAAAAATTAGAAATGAATTTTGAATTCATTAGCATATTTACATCCTAAACATAAAATTAAATTTAATTTAGGTGAAAGAAAATGAAATGCACCCAACAAGTGGCAAAAAAAAAAAAAAAAAAAAGGACATGAAATATATTTAATTTTCTATCCTTTGCAATTCCTTAAATAGGATTAGTAATAATTAAGTAGGGGCAGTGCATGTGAACATGTTCAACGTTGGAAATTTAAAGTTTTAAAACAGCACTACTTATTTTTCTAAAGAAAATAATTCAAACACAAACATATATCATAAAATACAATACAAATTATTTCTTCTTTTGTGTTGATTTGATTATGCAAAAATCATTATTTGCTTTATCTTTGAAAATGATTTTCCTTTTTTATTTTTATTTTTTATTTTTATTTGTTGTACATATTATTAAGAGAAAGATGTTGTCTTGCTAGGATTGCCACTCTTATATCGTGTCCTGGGAGAAGTACTGTAGTGTTTTTGACAGAAGAAGAAACCTCTATGTGATTCTATAGTTTATGAAACAAGAAAATTTAATCATCAGGTCATTGTGGCTTGTGGGAATCATGGTTCCTAAGGTGTTTGATTCATTCTTGAGTAGATATTCTTGACCTATGGAGAGCCTAAACGACATCTTTCACCAATAACAGATTAATCCTTAGGGAGGATCCTAAGGTTCTTTAATATATTGAGAGGTTATTCTCATATTTAGAGAGAACCCAAGTTTATGATCAAGTGAATAAATATTCATTTGAAGAAAAAAAATAAAGAGATGATGATGAACAACAATAAAGCTAAATATATATGGTAACAGGAAGTCAAGCTTAGGGAGAGTCAAGTGATTCTTCATTCGTATTCGAATATTTAAGAGGAACTTAAAAATATATATTTTGAAAACTAAGGGACGACCATACAAATAGATCTATTATTTATTCTATTGATCACATAAATATCAAATATGGCCTCCATATTTATATATAAATATATATATTATGATCACATAATATGACCTTCCTTATTTTCATTATATGTGTGTATGTATATTGTATAACGTTCATATGGACATGAACATTAAACCCTACATGTTGATTAGAGTGACCAATAACGATCTTATTTTCGCTAGATAATTAAACCCTACATATCTCAATATGGCTTTTGGCCTATGATATTCCCACGGGGTTCATAGTTGCAAATGATAAACGTGCCACGATTATTTGTGCATCTCACTTTGGCACATCCAATTCTCACTGAATTCCTCCACACAACTTGAGTGTAGTGACCACACACCTTACCAGCCGCACATGTATTGGAGCCATAATTGTAGAACTGCTTCTCATTCACCCACATTTGAACTGCAGCCGTGCCTGATAAGTCTGGCATGCCCCATGCAATATTCTCCCCGTAAGGTCCGCCAGAGTGCACTAGCCTACAGTCGTTGATGCGTTGGTTCGCATATTGTCGAGCAAAACTCGCTACTCTTTCGTCCCAGTGAACCGGCCCAACCCCGACTTGGGCACGAGCTGCGTTGTGGGCATTGACGAAGTCTCGAGGTGAGTCTTGAGCAAGAGAAGATGGAAGCATGATAAAGGTCAGGACACAAAAGAGGGAGAGGGAGAGGGAGAGGGAGAGCTTGAGAACATCCATATTACTTGGTTTTGTATAATTGGAGTTGTGATATATATATAAAATGTTGAGAAGTTTTGGTGTGGAGAAAATCAATGGGGATGAGTGATTTATATAGGCATGAACATGCAGAATATTATGTGAAGAAGGAGTCGTTTTTTCTTTATAATTTTTATTTTTAGTATTGTAAGAATGTTCAAAAGGCAGAGCATACACGCAACTAAATTAAGTATTATATTTTCTTACTAGATGATATGTTTCTGTCACTATATTTTATCATTATATTAATAGTATTAATTAATCCTACATGAACCTGATATATAGACAGTTTGATCTAGTAATATATAAAAAGTGTTGCCTAAGATGTTTTTCTGATCACTTGGGATATAGACTATATTGAAATTTGCAAGTATATCGATCAAATTAGTTGAAGTGAAGACCGATCGTTTGTATACTTTTTTTCTAATTTGAATCTCTAATCTCTTGATAAAAGATATAATCTTAATTCTTTTAGTTGAGTTATATGTATATTATATACTTTTTAATATAAAAATAATAGCAATTTACGTAATAAAATAAAGATTCGTAGAAAGGTGAAATATATAAATATTCAAACTTAAGAAAAAAGACTTCTAAGTATGTCATTTACGTTTTAATTAATTAATTAATTAACTAAGAGTATTTTGTTCAAAACTTTGACTTCAATGCTTGTTCATTAACTTACTTTGCTCTTGTTTAAGATTGATTAGGAAAACTTAAACAAATAATGATTCAACCAAGATTGGGTCCAATTCAAGAATTAATTGTGAATTCAAAATGACACCGGCATGTTAAGATCAATCTCTTACGTTTAGAAAAATTAAAGAGAAACCTCACGATGTTTATAATATACGTGAGCTACTACTCCTGAATTTTGAAATAGAAAACCTCACATTTATTCAATATTAACGTTAAAGCTTATAAAGTTTCGATGAAAATTGAATCTAAAAAAATTGGGATTCGATTGGGGGATGATGATTAACCTAAAAAGACAATATTTTAAGGAGATTTTATCTTAAAATAATTGAGATCCAACTTAGAGAATAATGAACTCGAATACCTGTCATCTTAAAAATTATTTATTTAGTTAAAAAATTATTTAACATGAGGTTGAATATGAAATGTATATTTTGTAATCACCAAATTAAAAATGTTAAATTAAAAGTGATTGTATTTAGTCAGTGTTTTAGTATTGAAAATTTCAATAATTTCATAATGACTTTTCCATGATGTTTGTGGAAAATATTATCATTTTTTTCTCCTTCCTTTTTCCAACTTTATTTTTCCTTTGATGGCTGCTGCCTAATTTTTTTTTTGGCTATTTTTCTTCACATTGTTTTACTTTCCCTTTTCCTCCTTCTTCCACATTTAACTTTAAAATAAAAAAATTTCAAATATAGCCAAATACAAACCTTTCGATATGGTGACAAACTTTTAAAAGTCGATCTAAATTTTATCGTATTTATATATTGTTTTTTATCGTGTTTTATCTGTTTATACATTAAATTCCATTGATATATTTGGAGAAGAGAAAGAATGGTCAATACGTTAAATTTGATTGAGATATATTTGGAGAAGAGAGAAATGGTTGAGGGAAGAAGAAGAGAAGAGAAGGAAAAAGAAGAAAAAGATAGAGGTGGGCCACGAGAACCATGAATGGAGGAGGAGAATGATGCGAAGAATTAGAAGAAATTGAATGAGAATAAAAAGTATAATACAAAAAAGAAGGCAAAAAATTTTGTTATTATTTTCAAAAAAATTAAGTTTCTAATGCAATATTAAATTTTAATCGAAATATATCGATATTTTTATTGATACTTTCACATTTTTTTTTTAGATTTGATAATGATATGAGGTTTGAATTGATATTTTTATGACATTCTACAAAAGTCCACAAGCCAAAAAAAAAAATGCTACTAATATAAATAAGAGACGTTTGCAAAAATAGTAAAATTTTTTATGATAATAGGGTCCATGTCACCGCATTTTATTAATTGAAAAGTACAAATTAAAAACGAATAACTCTCTAATATAACCCTATAATATATCTAATTATTTGTCATATTCGTCATATTCGCAATATGCAAAAGAGGTGTTATGAATTGTTTTTTTCATTTTTTTTTGTCATATGATGCAATTTTTCAATAAATAATATACATATTTATTTTTCTATGATTTTTTGTTTTATTTTTTTTCTCTAAAAATATCCATCAAAATCAATATTTTATCAATATCTTTGTTAAAATTTTCGAAACACTAATATTTTCATTGACATTAATGCTTTAAACATTGCTTAAAATCGAGGAACTAAAATATTTTGTAATACCATACCCAAATATTAGAGACCAAAAGCATAACTTAAACCCTAAACTAATAATTGTATCAATCTAGTTAAATCCAATTTTTTTTTTTCAATGTCTTATTTTGTTCTTGAAAGAGATGCATAGATATGGTGCAACTCACAAGTTTGCAACAGTGATAAACTTTTATCTTTAAAACTAATAGCATTAAAGTATTTATTTATTCTCTTTTAGTACAAATTAGAAGCGGGAACTGATTTACCCTACGAATCTCTCGACCTTTAATATCTATCGATGATAGTTGAGTTAAATTTTTGTATGCAACTGCCAACAAAGTATTATATTACTCTGCTTTTAATTACTAATCATTTATGTAATGTACATGACAAATAATTATACACATGAATTCATTGAATTAAATGACTCTTTTGCCGTAATCATTGAAGACATTTATATATCATTACTGATATTTGCTACCGTTGAGAAAATTTGAAGAGGAATGCACTTCCCCACCAACCCATTGAATTGGTGCATTCCTATGTAAATTTAGTGGAGAACTCGGAGATCATCTTTTCCTTCATTGCAACGCTGCATGCTTCCTTTGGGACTTTTTACAAAGAGACCTCAATGTTACCATTCCAACGACGAGCATGGACCAAATCTTTTCCTTCATCAGCTCCCTCAATTGCACCAGCAAGAGAGACAGATTATTCACAACGGAGTAGTTGCTATTTTGTGGAGTATTTGGGTAGAAAGGAATAAGATGATTTTTGATAGTAAATATTTGCCTAAATCTCAATGGAGCTTATAGGAAGATTGGAGGAACCGTATAGGATTGTGGTGTAGTAGAGACAATGTCTTCAAAAACTACTCTCCTGTGTATCAATAGCACTGAATAATCTCAATGCTTTCTATACTTAGAACTAGAAGCTTCTCTCTAGCCTTTGTTCTTCTTTATTATATCAATCATATTGATGTCCTGTTCAGAATTAGGCTGCCTTGGACAGTCTTCCCCTGAACGGCGTTGTTTCTGTTCAAAAAAAATATTGATCTTATTTTCGCTAGATAATTAAACCCTACATATCTCAATATGGCTTTCGGAATATGATATTGCCAGGGGATCTAGTTGCAAACGATGAATGTGCCACCAATAGCATTTGTGCATTTCACTTTGGCACATCCAATTTTCACTTAATTCCTCCACACTACTTGAGTGTAATGACCACACAACTTGCCAGGCGCACATGTATTGGTGTCATAATCGTAGAATGGCTTCTCATTCACCCACAACTGAACTGCAGCTTTGCCTGATAAGTCTGCATTGGACCATGCAATATTCTCCCCGTAAGATCCGCCAGAGTGCACTAGCCTACAGTCGTTGATGCGTTGGTTCGCGTATTGTTGAGCAAAACCTGCTACTATTCTGTCCCACTCAAGTGGTTCAACGCTGACTTGTGCACGAGCTACGTTGTGGGCATCGACGAAGTCTTGAGGCGAGTCTTGATCATCTGGTGAATCTTGAGCAAGAGAAGATGGAAGCATGACAAAGATCATTTATATACTTTTTTTTTTATTATTATTATTGAAATTTAGCAATAATTTTGTCCATGTAGTCCCTATAATTTAGTTATGAAGAAACACCCATCTTGATGCCAAAAGGTATCCATAAAACCTTACTATTTTCTAACAGAGAGAACACCCCATCTTGACTTTTTAGTATCAATGTTATATAACCTAAGATGAAGCTAGTCGGAAAGAGTTACCTGTCCGGCGAGGGCCACCGCATTGAGGAAGTCCGATGAAGCGTCCAACACTAAAGGCCGATCCTCCAAATGGTAAAAGAGCCATAGAATCTTCATCTTCAATAATCGTCAATGCCATCGCCATATTTCCCAACTTCAATCCTACTTCACCACAAGGTACAATTACTAAAAATCCTAGAAAAATAAAGGCCAAAGTCATAATCAGAATTAAAGAAAAACTATTTTGTATCATGTTAATTATATCTACTATTACATCAAATTTGATCGAAGAGGATAAAGAAATGAAGAGGAAAGAAGGAGAAGAAGGATAGAGGTGGGCCACGAGAACCGTGAATGGGAGGAGGAGAATGCTGCCCAACAATTATGACAAGAATAAAACATCAAAAACAAAACAAACAAACAAAAGGACCAAAAGTTTTACTATTATTTTCTAAAAATTGACTTTCAAACACAATGATATTAAATTTTGATCGACATATTGATATTTTAATATTTTTTAGATTCGATAATAACATGAGTGATGAATTGATAATTTTATTATATCCTACAAAAAACAAAACGTGGAAATAAGAGATGCAAAGTCTTTCCCAAATAATACAAGAGAGAAAATGAAATCATATACAATGTTAACTGTTCTCTAATAGCAGCCAATTCCCTTTCAAGGCATTATAACATTTAATAGTGCGTGTTGCTAGTCCAATTTTGACCAAGTAAAACGTATTTGATCGATCTTTTTAGTGTAACCACAGTAAATTTATATTTTTGGAAAAGAGGGCTCGTTGGAATGTTTAAATCAAAAGGTTGAAGGAAGAGAGAATAGTATTTAATTTGATATTGGTTGTAGAACTTACTTACTGTTAGGTTTTGACTATCTTCCTCTAATAAGGGTTTGTGATTGGGTCGCTTCTTCATGGAATTTTTCTTAGATTGAGACCGACCAGCCTAACATCGATCCTTACTTAGTGCTTTTACGGTTTCATCCCTTTTTGGCTAAGCCTATGTTGAGCTTGTCTCAGTTGAGGATTCTTGATGGGCGCATGATCGTGAAGGCCTAAGAACTCATGTTCTTCTTTTCTTTATTTGTCGTTTTGTTAACCACTTTGCCTTTAGTTCCAACATTCATTCACCGACTAAAAAGATACATTTTTCAAACTCTAAAGATCAAACGTACATATTTTTTTCTCAAAACTCGAAGATTAAAAGGATAGTTTTTCTAAAAGTAAATTACTCACCAACAGTACTCCATGGTAATTTTCAACAATATATTGTATAGCCTTTTTTTTTTTTTCCTTCATTGTATTATTATTATTTCCTTTTATTTATTTCTTTGGTCTCTCTCTCCTTTATCTCTTCTCCAATTCTCTCGGAGGAAATTGCGCGGTGTGAAGAAGACGAAGACCCAACATTTTTCTATCAGTTTTCACCCTTTTGATCTTTTTATCTTCATCGAAGAATCTCACTTTTCACTTTTCCACATCAATATAATCTCTTTTTTCTTTTCTTAATTATCTTTAAACTTTCTTGATCATTATGTCTTAATAAGTATTAATTTGAACTGTAAAAGTTCTGCCAAGTAATTGACCAAAACCTTCAATTTTCTGTTTAATTGATATTTCATGTATTTTAGAACGTTTTTTCTCTCAAATTTCTTACCATGTACGCATGCACACACCCCAAAAGGGTTCCATTTGTCAATCCATTTTAAATTCCATTGCATAACTATTTGATTTTTTTGAAAAAAATGTCTGTTTTCTCTCTCTGTTACTGAACGATTTATACTTACCATGACTTTCATTTTTCCTACAATATTTGTGAAGTTTTAGCCAAATTGACCAAAAACAAGTTTTTTACAGATTGCTTTTTCTTTGTCTTGTTTTCTTCTTTTCTCTTGATTTTTCTAGAACTTGTGAATTTGGAATATACTCATAGAAAATAGACAATTAAGGGAGAAAATTAATAGGTGAATTAGTATGTATGTAAACATAATTTTAAAAAATGTAAATAGTTGTCAAATGGGTCCTAATTTAATTTGTTTGTTTTCTTTTTGTTTTTGCTTTTGAAATTTGGGATAGTTGCAAATGTAGCAATTGTATTCAAAATAATTAAGTATATAGCAACATTTTAAAAAAATTGCAAATATAACAAAATCTGTCAAAATCTATCAATGATAGGAGTCTATCACTGATAGACTATGTAGTAAATGTTGGTTTATCACTGATAAACCATAAAAGTCTATCAACGATAGAAGCCTATCACTGATAGATTTTGATATATTTGCAATTTTAAAAACCCTTGAAATTTAAACTAAGAAACGCTGTTTTTGAACATATAATGGTTTCTTTGTTATCTTCTTTAAAATCAAGGGTAATTATAATGAGTAGCAATTTTTAGAATAATTATTAAGTATGTAGCAATATTTTAAAAAAATTGCAAATATAGCAAAATCTATGTGTGATAGCTTCTATCGTTGATAAACTCTTATGATTTATCAGTAATAGACCAACATTTGCTACATGGTCTATCAGTGATAGACTACTATGATTGATAGATTTTGACAGATTTTGCTATATTTGCAATTTTTTTAAAATGTTGCTATGTACTTAATTATTTCGAATATAATGCTACATTTGCAACTATCCCTAAAATCAAAGCCATAAAGAAAAAGTAGTTTTTTAAGACTAAAATTTGGTTAAAACAATTTATATACATTTTTAGTTTTGATAAATAAGAAATAAATGAGAAAACAAGCATAGTTTTTAAAAACTTAAAAATAAGAAAATTATTTGGTAACGATCTTGTTTTTAATATTTGGTTGTTCAAATTTATATACACTTGGTTTTGATTAAAGTTCATAATATAGTTTTGTTTTTCATTCTTTGAAAAAAAAACACTTGAATGCATGTAATTAAAAGAAGAATGAGATTTTGATTTTTTTTCTCTCAAATTTGGTTTGATTTTAGAAAACGATAGTGGAAGATGAAGATTATAACAAAACCAAAGCCAAAGGAACTTATAAGTGAGAGAGTATTAAAATTTTATAAAC
Organism: Cucumis melo; assembly: GCF_025177605.1. Lineage (NCBI taxonomy): Eukaryota > Viridiplantae > Streptophyta > Magnoliopsida > Cucurbitales > Cucurbitaceae > Cucumis > Cucumis melo. The sequence continues at coordinate 1,077,909 of NC_066857.1, forward strand.
TTAACTTTCAAATATTAAAAAGCTAAAATATGACCTAATTATTAATGGAAGCCTTAGTGATTTCTTTGAGTCATTTGGATTTCAAAAAATAAAGTTTTATAAACATTACAAAGCACTACAAACCTTTGCAAACACATATGACTATGTGAGTCGAGCTAAAACTATGACAAAAAACATTATCATCTTCAACACTGTGACTATCTCTTTGTGGAATATTTGGCTTGAGCGGAACAATAGGATCTTCAATGACAAAGCCAAATCCACTCAAACTTTTTGGGACGATGTTAAAGCTTTGACTGGCCTTTGAACTACTAGTTCAAAGAATTTTTCAATTAGTTACTCGGCCTCTGACCATAGCTTTAAATTTGAATGCTTTTGTGTAACTTTTGTTTGAGTTGTTTGGGCTTATCTCTAGCCCGCCTCTCTCTCCTTACTTCTTGTATTCTTTTGTTTATTATTAATGAAGCACGGATGATGAGGATACTAAGGGGGTGTCCACCTAGTATAGATGTGCGGATGCACCTGATCCCAATGTATCTTTTTTCTGAAAAAAAATAAACATTATATCTTTCCTCATGAATTTTTCTTTATCATGTTTTTTAACCTTTACCAATATTTTCAAAATCCAAGAAGGTGTGTTTTGAAAACTTAGAAAAAGTCCCAAATTTTGTTTTTTCTCTTAGAATTTGTTGATGGATGATCATTCAAGAAAGATGATCTAAAAAAAATTAAATAAAACAAGTACATATATTCTCAAAATCAAATAAGTTAATTAAATGCGTGGTCTAATAATTATCAAATGAGGTTATTAATATTTTGTTTTGAAAAAAAAAAGCCTATAAACTTTTTGAAGAAAAAGAAAAAGTGTGTTCCTCATTTTACAAACATTTTAGCTTTGCTTGACTAATATGAATATAAATCAATCTTGTAACAACTCTAAGTCAAGTTCTTGTGTTTGAAATCTCTTGATCAATGTGAATCAACCCATCTAATCTCACCATTTCTACATAAAATTTCACATTTCCATTCTTATAAATAGCAAGGGATTCCAATCCCATTTTGCCCACAAAATTTCTCCCCATTAATTTTCCAACTCTCAAACCAAAATGGCTGATCTCCTCAAGATGATCTCCCTCTCCCTCCTTTTTTTCTTGACTTCTTCCACTATATTCACCTCCTCTATCGCTCAAGACTCGCCTCAAGACTTCGTCGACGCCCACAACGCTGCTCGTGCCCAAGTTGGCGTCGGACCTGTCAGTTGGGATGAAACTGTAGCGAACTACGCACAACAATATGCCAACCAACACATCAACGACTGCCAAATGGTACACTCTAACGGGCCGTATGGGGAGAATCTTGCTTGGAGCTCAGCTGATTTGTCAGGTACCAATGCAGTTCAAATGTGGGTGAATGAGAAACAATTCTATGATTATGCCTCAAACTCGTGCGTCGGCAGTGAGTGTCGCCACTACACTCAGGTGGTGTGGAAGAACTCTGTAAAAATTGGATGCGCAAAAGTGGAATGCAATAACAATGGTGGCACCTTCATCACTTGCAACTATGATCCTAGTGGCAATTATGTAAACCAAAGGCCATACTAAGTGAGCATTTACGAACTAAAATTATGTCCAAGAGTCAATAAAATTAAAGAAGCTTTTGAAAAAAGGGTAGTAGTAGGCCTTGGGTCGTCATCTTATATGGCTCTTTGTTTTTGTTTTACAACCTTGGGGCTATGAGCATAATTAAGTTCATCTTATTTGCATGCTGATCTCCTAAGTCCTATGCATGTTGTTGTTTGTTTCTATTGGTTTGATAACCATTTGGTTTTTCTTAAAAAAAATTGTGTTTCTTGTTGAAATTACATTACCAATTCAAACTAAGACAGCAAAATTTTAAAAAGCTATTATTAAGTCTGAATCTTTTAGTTACCTTCTCTTTAAACAACCTAAAAACATTACAACCGATTAGTTAATTAGGTTTTCAAATTGAATAAGAAATCTACTATCAACCAATCCTTCCAACTAACATCCTTTAGAGAAAAACAAAGCCACAAACTAGATCTTAAGATGGCATCTGCGACCAACTTTCTTTTTTGCATTTTGTGTTGTGGGATTATCCCTTATTATCATAGCTGCCCAATAACTCCCACGGTTGCAAAAAGCAGCCCCCAATGGAACTAGGAATCGTAATTTTACGAGATGAAATTGATTCACTCATTCATTCTGAAATAAAGTAAGCAAATGAGAAGTTCTCTTAGCCGTGGATTTTTCAAAGACTTAGAATAAAATAATTTCACTATGGGAAAGGAGTGTGACAAAGGAGTGTGAATCCCCATTGTTCAAGAAGTTATAAAGATTAAAATTCTAATAGTACTTTCATCCTTAAACTTCAAGAATTTTAAGAATTTATTTTTCATGACGATTGTTCATGGTGTGTTTGGTATAGATGGAATTATATAAATGAGAAATGTTGGAGTTCAAATTTTGAGAATAATGAACATTATTGTTTGAGAGATCAGCTAGACCCATGTGTGTTTGGAGACTTCATGTATTATATAACTTTTGCATGTGGAAATCAAGAAAATATATTAACCAAAAAGAAAGAGAAAGAGAGAGAAAGGACAATAAAATCTTATATATAGATCATATAGATTATTAAAAATTATTACACACATATATGATTGCACTAACATAACACAATAGAACACCTTCTCCTCAACTCATGGCTTCTAGATGCCTAGTTTCAAAAGAAACCATGTCATCATCATTTTAAACACCATCTTATTTTCAAGAACAAAAGCATATATATGAAAACCCTTATACTTACTAGGGAAAAATACAACACTCTTTCTGGTTGCCCCTGGGATTTTCAACGTGGGTGTGTTAATTTATTTTCAAAGTTTCAAAATAGTACAGTTATACACGTCTGAATTTTGAGTAAAAATCTCAGGAGTAAAAGTGTACCATTTTAAAATGACTATAAGTAAAAAACTAGCTTCAAAACGTAGAGATGAAAGAGGTATTTTTTCCCTTTATTATTTTTATTATAATCATACCTAAGAGTTAAACCATATGGTGGTATGGCTAATAAGGCCACTCTCCATCCCAGTTGCCAGGAGGATCATAATTGCAAGAAATAAACCACCAACCATCATTGCATTGAACTCTTGCACATCCAACTCTGTAAGAGGTTTTCCAAACAACTTGAGTGTAATGAAGACACTCACCACCATTGCATGCATTATTGCTATAACTATAATAAGGCTTTTCATCAACCCATAGCTTCACTGCAGCTGCTCCACTAAACCCATTGTTTCCCTTTGCAAGATTTTCTCCATAAGGTCCATTTGAATGGATCAATTGGCAGTCACCTTTCCTTGAGTTTGCATATGTTTGAGCATAGGCTGCAAGTGTTGCGTTCCATACAATATTCCCAACTTTCACTGTTGATCTTGCTGAGTTGTGCCCATTGATGTAGTCTTGAGCTGAGTTTTGGGCTTCACAACATCTCAGTGTAAGAACGACCACTGCAAGAAGAAAGAGTTGAAAAACACTTGTGAGTTTGACAAAACACATATTCTTTGTTTGTTGTGTTATCGATCAAGCTTTGGATGAGGAATAATAACTTGGTGTGTTGGGTCTATAGTATTAATAGATGCATATATGGTTAAGTTGAGTGCATTAGACATAAAGGATATGCACGGGGCTACAAAAAATGAATCCTCAAGTATCTCAACAAATAGTATCATATTGTCCCATTTTTCGATATATAAATCCTCTTACCTTTTCTTTTGTTTCACTCGCCAAATTACAACCTCATATCATTGAAGATATTTTCCCCTTCCTATTAAACCATCTCCTCATCTAACTAATATGAGACGATGATAGTATTTCCATTAGATTGAATTTCATCTTAAAACCAATTGCGCACAATATATACCTTTTGAAGGTGGTATCTGTCCTCTTATATTTATCATTATTAATAAAATTGGATCAAATATTTTCTTCTCATTATCCTGACGTCATATTAGAGAATATGAGATTTTATATCCAAACCAATAAACAGAAAATTAAAAAGAGTAATCAATACATAGATTCTTTACTATATTATTGGTTGTTGTCTCTCTTTAGTGATCTATATGGAAAGAAAGAAATCGTAGAATCTTCTGGGAAGATATTTGCATGCTTACTAGTCTTTGGACTAGCAGATCTACTAAGTTCTATAACTATACAACTAGCACCATTGCTCTTAATTTAAATGCTTTCTGTGAATTGTCATGGGTTGTTTGGGCTTATCTCTAGCTTCTTTTGTTTTGTTTCTCTCGGCTTCGTTTTTTCCTTTTCTTATCATTAGTGAAGCGGGGATGATAATGGTATTAAGAAGGTGTTCACCTAGTGGAGATGCTTAGGTGTACCTACTGACCCAATGTATCCTTTACAAAAAAAAATATAGATTCTAATTTATAGATTACGAAGTGTTTTCATCTTTATGTTTACTTCAACATGCTCCCTCAATACCTCAATATATTATGCTTTTATATTAATCTTATTCTTTAGTTGAATTCCAAGTTTTTTTTTTTTTCAGTCAAACACTCATCCGAGCTACACGCTAATCTCTAATATTACCATATTAAATCATCGGAGGTTCATCTCAAAATCAATTAAATAAATAAAAGAGTTGCTTTTATATATATTTTTATATATATATACAATTTGGGTAATAAGATTGTGAAGGTGGTAAAGTGAGTATAGGTAGGCATTTGCAAGAAAAGGGGTTTGTAAAAAAGAGGCAAATGGATACATTTGTCAACAAAAACATCCCCTCTAGACTTTGAGACACACTTTGCCTTCACCGTCAAATAAGCTATCAAAAGTAATAATTCTAATGGTGAATTATTATATTTGTTCGTTTACCAATAGAGAAGTCCCCATGTGCTACCTCTCTCTCTCTCTCTCTCTTTTTTTCATCAAAGAAGAAGAAACCATATGGATTAATTTTAGAAAATAATGGTTTAATTTCTTTAGAATTTTTGGAGTTGACATTATTTTAGCACGAAAGGGTAATTTATAAGGAATAATTTACTATTTTTCTTGAGTATTTTTTACATTATTATTGATATATACTTCTTTCATATAAAGTATATTAACGATAAATTATTTGTATTAATATGAATGATATATGTAGTATATGTCAATAACGTCGTGTCTAATACTTAAATATGAAGTTGGTGAAACAAAGTTATTGTGCATATTTTGTACAATACAATAATATTGCATATACTTTAATGAAATAAATAGTGAAAACGTATAGTTGTTTTTCGTCAAACATATCATTTGAGATCGGTCAATTATTGATTTCCTTAGGTTCAAAGTTCTGTTTTATAATTAATAGTTATTGTTAAACAAGTTTAATTAGCTATGTCAAAATATATATTTTGCTAGAGATATATTGTATAGGTCCAAGTGTATACCATTGCCACTTTGAGTGTAGGAAACTTAATGTTTGAGCCTCCAAGTCAAAGTAGGGAAAAAAAGAACAAAAATAACAAAGCTAAGGGTTGAAATTAGAGACCTTGAGCAATTATATATATATATATATATATATATATATATATATATATATATATATATATATATATATATATATATATATATATATATATATATATAATTTTAAAAGAAATACGCAGATCAATGCATCTGGCATCTCCACTAGGTGGACACCTCCTTAGCATCCTCGAGAAATGGCTAAAGATAAGCCCCAATAGAGTTATACAAAAGTAGAAATGTTTAAAGCAATGCTACTGACGTTATAATTTGAGGACTTCGATCTACTGCTCCAAAAACCCAGCCAACACGACTATATCATCCCAAGGCTGTATTGCCCCCTTTTCTGAGTGGTTGAAGATCCTGTTCTTTCTTTCAAGCCAAATTTTCCATAAAATCACAGCAATGGTATTGAAAGTAATGGTTCCTTTCTCATTGGTTACGTTGATACAACACAAATCTTTGTAGAGAGACAGACACATCTGTAAAAACTTGAGCAATTATATTATGCTTCAATTCGAGATTGTTCCTATATGTTATATTTTACATGCCTATTTGACTTTTTTATAGGTTTTAAGCACCCTAGCTAGAGGGTGAAAACGAGTTGTCATTCATAGAATAGAGTCAAAACGGACAAAATAAAGAGCTTAAATGCATCAACCGAGAAAGAGAACATGAAAATTACGAATTTGCTCCTGGTGAGGGGCGAAGTAGCTAGTGGCACCTACCTATTGCTCCATGCTCGGAGCTGTAAGGAATGGGAGCTTCAATAATTCCATACAAGACGTAGAGTGTTGTGACACTGCATGTGCCTTTAACCCCTGTATGGCACTTCGATTCTTCTTCGCCTAGAATTTAATATCGAGCAAGTAACTGGGGAATATATATCTTTAGAAACTAGGATGGGCTTCCTTTTACTTTTCTTGCAATCTAAATTCACCATTTTGAATTCATTGCGACTGATTTTGTTTTAAGAATAATGTTTCTGATCCCAAAATTGAGCCTCGTCATCTGCAGGTAATTAATTGTAATTAGTTGGAACAAGTAACATTTTTCTCTCTTATACTAATAATACACTATTGGTTTTTGTCCCCTAGTTTTGTTGTTTTATCTCTTTCTCCAACACTTTGCTCTTGAAATTTTTTTGATCCTCATTATTACCAATTTTCTCTTTTTAAAGTTGTTGTTCATAATCTTGATCTGTCATTATATTCTCCCCAAATTTTTTTATATCTCTGTAACTTTATTTTTGTATCTTCAAATTTTTGTTATCTCTGTCTAAATTTCTCATCTACTTCTATCATTTTTCATTATCATTTTATTAGTAAAAGATCACTTTTAGAAGTATATAAAGCTAAACAATAAAATGAATCCATATAAAAATGACTTTCAACAAAACAACTTATTAATAACGAGAGTGCTTTTCCAATATTGAGCTTTTATTTTTCCTTCTGGAGCAAAGATATACGTCTGGTGCCTGGCTTTGTGGATTTATTATTAATTGTCTTCGTTGACTCAAGCTTCTCTTGCTACATTATTATTAACTCAAGCTTCTTTTGGAGCAAAGATGTCTGATGTGTGTTGTGGAAACAATAATATGTTTATCCTTCTTATGCTTCTTAACAAAATCACATGTTCTTGTAAATAAATAATACATATACACAATGAATAATGTTTATCCTTCTTGTACTAATTACAAAATCAAATAATCCATTTATGTGGAAATTACAAGAACACATTTAAATGCCAAATTGATTCATCTAATAAGGTAGCTCTCCAGCAACATTACCAGCAGGACTATAATTGCATGAGACCAAAGACCAATTGTTTTTGCACTTGATATTGGCACACCCTATTAAGAAACTGTTCTTCCACACCAATTGGGTGTAATGGCGACACTCTCCCCCGACGCACGTGTTGGAATTATGGTCATAGTATTTCTTATCATCCGCCCATGCCTGTACTGCAGCTGCCGCTGTCAACAAACCATCTAGCGTTGCTAGGTTCTCACCATAAGGCCCATTGGAGTGCACCATCTCACACGTTGAAACCTTTGAATCGAGATAATTTTGAGCATACTTTGCAAGTTCTTCATCCCAAAAGACTGGATCAACCCCAACCTCAGCTCGAACTGCATTGTGGGCGTCGACGTAGTTTTGGGGGGTATTATGAGCAACGATCATGGGGATTAAGGTTAGCATGATCAAGCAAATGGATGAGGGAATGTTGGAGAGTGCCATTTTTGACATATTGTTGAAGGAGCTGATAGATATTATGAAGAAGAATGTGTGACTTGAATTGAGGTTAGGTTGGACGATGAACATTTGGTGAAGGTCTCGTTATTTATAGATGGTTTGTGTTAATGTGGTTCACATTATTCATTGGAAGTACTAAAAAGGAGAAATCATGTATGGAGAACCTTATAATTTGCCTAGAATTCTAACGATTTGCTCTCTCTTTTTAGTTGTTTAATCTCTACTTTTACTACAAATTTCTCTTGCAAAGGAGGGGATTTTGTGTTGTTATCATTTATTATTTTTCATGCATGCAACAGACAACAAGGGATTTGAGCAATAAACATTCTTTTTCTTTCTCGATTTCTTTTTTGTCACCGAACATTTTATTATACTATGTCAATTGAACTATAGTTTCGTTATTTATGTTTTTAATGTTAAGATTTGAAATAAATGTAAGTTTAAAAATTTTGAATTAGTATAAAGTAGATCGATAAAGTTACTTAGATATCTAACAAAGTCATATCAGATTTTCATTTTGTTCAATCTACAGCTGATTGGGTACTTGTTTTTTTCAATCAACAAACAATGGAGAAAATTTAATTCTAGACAAACGTTTTCAACAACACATTAAATATGACCGACATCAAAGGTGCGTCGTTATACTAAATAAGTATAGTGCAATTTCAAACTGGCATTAAATATGACTGAGTACTTCAAAGTTTGGACATTTTAATAACATGTTTTTTCATATACTTCGTCCATATCGTGCTTCTATAGCCAAAGTTTTTAAAGAAAGGATACTTAGGATCCAAGGGTGCATGCACCCGAATATTTTCACTAGGTGAATACACCTTCTTAATTAGCACCCTCATTATCTACGGGAATCATATTCATTAAGCACATAGAAGTACTGAACTTTAAATATCCTAAAGATTACGGAAAGCATGAATATTGATAGCTATGGGAATTACAAGGCAATTTCGTACTCATTAATGGCTACTATTACTTGTCTTCGAAATTTTGGCCTTTGATTTAAAGAGCACTTCTAGAAAGAGTTATCAGTGGGGAATCTAATGCCCAGTAGGATAACCACGATTTTGATTTTAGATAATTGTAAATATAATAATTAGATTCAAAATATTAATATATACAACGACATTTTTAAAGAAATTACAAATATAGTAGAATCTGTTAATAATAAAAGTTCATACTAGACCATGTTGAAATTATTTGTCTATCACCTATATAGATCATAAGAGTCTAATAGTCGATAGACTTTGCTATATTTGTAATTGTTACATAAGAGTTAAATTTCGTACCGGTTATTTTTTTTTATTATTATAGACAGAATTTTCATATGATATTTGGAAACATAACATAGATGTCTAACATCCTTGGGTTATATAACCCTATTTGATTTATTAAAAAAAATGTAAGGATTTGTGTTAAATGTAAAACTTTATTAAAATATGGCTTTGTAAGAAACCTAGAGATCTCAATTATTCTTTCATGTCTTTACACCATTTATATTTGTTAGTTAAATGGTATCTCTTTTTAGTTAAATCTACCTTAGATGTGGACTACCTTGTCCATATTTTCTTGACATACTGGTTTAAATGAAGTCCATGCAAAATGGATATAAAGCTTTCTGCTAAAAAAATCATTACATTAATTATCTTCCTTTCATATTACAAGTAAATGAAATGAATAATATTTCGATCATCACCTCAATAAGGTCGCTCACGTACAACATTCCTAGAAGGACTATAGTTGCATGAGATCACTGAAGACCAATTGTCCTTGCATTTAACAGTAGCACAACCCACCAAAAAACTATTCTTCCACACCAATTGTGTATAATGTCGGCACTTGCCTCCCACACATTTGTTCGAGTTATGGTTGTAGTACTTCTCCTCGGCCGCCCATGTGTTCACCGCAACTGCTGTGGTTAACACGCCGTTCGCTGTTGCCAAGTTCTCACCATAAGGGCCAACAGAGTGCACCATTTCACAAGTTTTAATCTTCGACGTTAATTTATAGCGTAAGCTTCAAGTTCTTCGTCCCAAAATAGGGGTTCAGCCCCAACCTTGGCTCGCACTGCATTGTGTGCATCGACGAAGTCTTGAGGGCTGTTTTGAGCAACGACGATTGGGGTTAGGGTTAGTGCAACGATGCAAAGGGTGGAGAGAGCGGTGACGAGTGCCATTTTCGACATCTTCTTTTAAGGAAGAAAAAGGAAGAAGAATGTGAAAGGCACAAGGTGAGGATGGAGTGTACATTATTTGGTGAAGAGTTATTTGTTGGGAAGAATGAATGGTTTTTGAGTTACTTATATGGTTGGATACAAAACAAGTGTAGTGGTCAGATATACACCATGAAATTCTAATTATGGATTACCTTAATTTAGTTCATCTATTCTCCAAGTTGTTTTTCTTTCCTCTTTAGTTCAACTGGAGAAATGGAGGAATTAATTTTGTTTTTTCTGATAAAAAATACGATTGAGTCCATAGGTGCATCAAAACATCTTCACTATATGGAGAATTAATTAAATTACTTTCAACCATACAAAATTAATTGCAATTACATATTTAAGGGAAATTTTTAACCAAAAATGAGTTTATGGAAATTTGTAGAAATAATCAAAAACCAAAATTTGACCACCTCCATATAGTCTAAATTATGTAAAAGGATCCAAATTCAGATTTCTTTCAATTTTACATGAAAGAAAATTATAAAAGTAAAATTAGCAAAAGAAGAAAATATTTATTTCTTAGATTAATTTTTTTTTTATAAAAAAAAACAGCTCTTGTATAATCTTAATTAAATTCATATTATATGGGACAATTCTGTATATAACCAAAGTGCACAACATCTTTTTATTAACTAATGAGTATAATCCCTACTCTTAAACACACTCTAATCTCCAAACTAATATTGATTATAATATTCATTTAATAGAAAATAACATTACCATTTCTCTTTCTTGAACATTATCATTTCTCTTTCTTGAACATTATTTTTCAACAACTAAAATCAAAGGAAAAACAATATGAGAGTAATATAATAAATCTATCCCTAATAGCTAAGCCCTCTCTCCACCTCTTTGAATTTCCTTTTTTTTAAAAAAAAAAATATATTGGGTAAGTTGGGTGTTCCCGACCATCTTCACTAGGTGGACACCCCCTTAGCACCCTCATCATTCTTGCTTCATTAATATAATGCAATAAGTACATGAAGCAAGGAGAAAAGGGCTAACGGTAAGAGCCACAATGTCATCCCATAGTATGTTGACGTCTTTTTCAGTGCCGTTGAAAATGTGACTATTTCTTTCAAGCCAAATCTTCCATAAGACCACAACTATCACGATGAATGTAATAGAACCTTTCCTGTTTTTAATATTTATGCATGCAACACAGATCCTTAATTACAGAGAGAGCTAACGATAATCAAGTTTTGGTTCCAGTTCAAAAGAGTTATATATCTTCACAGGTCCTTACCTCTTTGAATTTTCTTGTACTTCTTTTTTTAGTTACATGGATATTAATATAAATGAAAGTATTAAAGTTATATCAACTCAATTGAAATAATTAAAAAATTTCTAATGTAGTAACAGATTTTTCTAAGAGAAAAAGCTATCTCCATGCATCTCATATGTAATCTAACAAAATATGTCTCATGTCGTTTTTTTTCTTGTGGTAGAAAAGTGGAGAGTACAAGAGATAGATGGAGCAGAGTTTGCACTTTACCTAATCATTTCTATTTTTTGTTGGTGTAGTAATGTGTCAACATCGAGTATTGGCTGATTGGTTCACATGGCTACACTACAACTCCATAACTGACAAAGTCTATATATATATAAAGATTACGGCTGTCAATGCAAAGTCATGATTTTATGTATATAATATATATATATATATATATATATATATATAACAATACATATCTTCATTGGCCCATGCATGTGAGTGAGCATTCACTTCATTAATCTTGTTCTTTTCTTTTATCTCTCTAGAGTTACAAGAACATGCATGTCAATGTCAATGTCTACGCTTTCCTTTTATGAACCCATATATACCTATTATATATTATCATTTATATAGTTCATATAGGTAATAAACGAAATGTTCGGTCCATTTTCTAACGATATTTCGGTTACCTTTTTTCTAAAGAAAAAAAAAACTGTTAAATTCTCGGTCAAATTCTAAAACAAAAACTAGCATTTTTATTTGTTTTTTCAAAATTGTTTGGTATGTTCTTGTTGCCTTTTAATTACTTGAAAAAACATTTGAAGAAAATAATGAGTAATTAAAATACTTAGTAAGCAACTCTTCCACTATGTCATGTGTCATTTAAAAGCATTAAGTACTGTGTCATATTCCTGTTCAAGCTAATCTTGTCATGTAACATTCCAGGGCACTAATTGCGTCATGTGTTTTTAGGGAAAATTGTATCATGTGTCGTTTTAGGATGTAAGAAATGTGTGTGTAAGCTTAAATCGTATCATGTATTGACATTGTGAGTTAGGATTGGTCGGTTTTTATCGAGTTGGATCAATTTAATACTTAAAAATATTCTTTATAAATTCTCAATTTATAACTTTTTGAAATCGATCCTTCTTGTTTTTCAATCAACCGACTTCGATTTGGTCGATTGACTACTCGATTTTTCTGTCTATCATATTCCTCCTTAATAAACTAGAAGGTTAGTCATGTTTCTTGGTTTATTACGGTCACATTTTCATTCTCACCAACAATTAATTCGATTTAAAAGATCTGTGAGAAGGAAAGTTTTAGTTTATGAACTAATCTAATATATATCTATAACTCTTTCAATTTGTTGTCCACGTAATACAACACAAGGAAAATTCAAACCCTTTCTTTAACCCTCTCTACTTTTTGATTGTGACAAATATTATATATTTACTAAACTTCAAGACCATTAATGTCATATCTATATCTCTTCTAACTTTTCTGACACAATTCGGTTGCTTCGTATTTAATAATCAACCATAAAAAAACTATATCGATTTATACTTTTTATACATATTTAATATTCTTATACATAGATGCACATCAATGCATATTATCATTAAGAACATCTTATAATTCTTTCTAATAAAGTATAAACTTCTATAATATATTATCAGTAAGGATGTTGGCCAATATAGTTGCCAGGAGGATTATAGTTGCAGATCACAAAGACCCAATTGTTCTCACACTTCACTCTACCACACCCTATGTTTGTAGTGTGCCTCCACACTATTTGTGTATAGTGCCCACACTCGTCCCCGACGCATCGATTCAAATGGTGGTTGTAGAACTTTTTCTCGGTTGCCCAGAACTTGACCGCCTCCACCCCTGTCATCTCGTCATACCCCTCAGCTAGGTTTTCACCGTAGGGTCCATTGGAGTGCTCCATCTCACAAGTATCGATCTTACTATCAGCATAACTCTGAGCATAGGCAGCTAGAGTGTCGTCCCAGGAGACTGGGCCGACACCTACCGCTGCTCGGATGTCGTTGTGCGTATCGACAAAATCTTGGGGGGAGTTTTGGGCATTGGAGATGGTAGTAGCTAGGAGGAAACTTACCAAGCAAATGGTAGACAGAATAATAATGGTGGAGGAAACCATTTTCTGGGGGGGTTTTGGAGTAGAATATTCTTTTGTATTTGGTGGTGGAGATTTGGTGTATGGTAAAGGGTATTTATAGAGGAGAAAGAGATGGTGGGGGTTAGTGGTTTGCATTTGTAGTTGGGGAATTGTTTAAAGGGAATTTTTCTATTGTTTGTTGCATCCTTTTTCAATCAAATAATGGCACATTATGTAGATATATGGGCCAAACACATGTGTCATCTGACTTTGCTTTTGTTGATAAAAATTGCCTCTTTATTGGGTATAGAATTCTCCCTCCTCCCATCATTAATAGTGTCTGTTTTTTTCTTTTCTTGCCATCAAATTTCTATGGTTTTATGAAATACTAGCCCATTATAACCTATGTATATGCATATGAATATATAATCTATAGTTTTTATTTTAGTACATGGGAAGCATATATGAACATTTTAACTAATGAAATATATAAACATTTGAGTTAGTTATGAGGATTTAATCATTTTCAAAATTTGATATAATTAATGGCAGAGAGATTTTCCATGATATAACAAATCAGTGGACAGTAATGAAGACAATATTTTATTTGCATATATACACTAAACGAAAGATGGGCATACATACATCACTTGTTAAGTTCACATGCATTTCTTTTGAATTTTTTAGGAAGAAAAAAAAAGGTTCACATGTGTATTTTATATGAGGATGTGTTTATTCAAGAAAAAAAAAACCCCACCCATCCTTTTCTGAAGGAGAAGATAACACCAACAATACACGATATCAAGTTATTTTTATTGTTGAATAACTGCATCTGAACATTTTCATTAGGTGGACATTCTCTTTAGCATCTAAATATTTTTATTTTTGTGTTTATTTGTTGAGTTTTTCATGATTAAATTTTATAGTTTTGTATATTTAAAAGAAAAATACATTAGTTGATTTTTTAATCTAGAACCAAACCCCTTCACTTTATTATTTTTCCTACATTAACCAAAAAAATTTATCAAAGCAATAGGGGAAGGTAAAGTATGGTACATGACAAAAATTGCTAAAAATATTACAAAATATAGAAAAATTTTAAATTTTATCACTATCAGCCAATAGACGTTCTCAATATTTTTTTTCTTTTTAAATTATAACTATGATTTTCACATTTTTCTCAAAAAAAATTAAGAATCACATTTTAGAATTTTATAGCTTGACGTAGATTTTGAAAAACATTATTAGAAGATAGACAATAATAATAATAATAAAAGCTAACTAGTAGTAATGGTTATATTTAATTTAATTCTAAAATACAAAATAGAAATCGAAGGTAATTATATTTGGTGACCGTTTTAATAAAATAATATTTGGCAACGTCCATAAAAGTGCAATAAAATTTAAGATTTTGCATATAAATATTTTAAGTGGTAGTTTTGTCATTTACGATCATTTTTTTTAAATCGATTAGGAAATAATGCAAATAGAAAAGCAATTGATAAGGTAAGAAAGTAAAGTAATTTAATAAAGAGAGGGGAATTGTTCATCAAACTAAGCACATTTCAAAAGTAAAAGAAAGAAGAAAGATTAGAGGTTGGGGGTTGGTGTCATAGGTTCACATGTCTCACATAAACTGACAAACCCTTAAGCTAAAGGGTTGAATCACTTACACCAACTGTGTTTTTTTAAGAAGAAAAAAGATTATTGAGAAGCAATTCATGGTGTTAATAAATAGTACTTTGGACATGTGACTCCCAATCACTTTCATATATATATATATATATATATATATATATATAATATTGTATCTTGTTCTTTTAGAAAATATTCATATATTGCCATTTGCTTAACTTGTACGTTTGGTTTTAGTTTATATGCTGATTTGTCTCCAATTTTTACCTCTTAATTAATTCAACTTTTAAGGTGTTTCCATACAATTTCAAATGAAGCAATGCAATGTTGTTGCTATATGGTTTACATGAAATAAATTTGCAATTTTAGCTAGAGTAGTTTCAAATCGTTTTATATTGATTTTGGAAGAGTTAGTTGGTAAGTGATTTTCCTTGAGGTGATATATACAAGGGAGTCGGTCCAAAAAATGATTATATAATTTAGTTTTGTTAAAATATTGTTGGTTAGCTATATGTGAAATTATTATTATTTTTTTAATCTATGACGAGAAGAGATTGGTATACTTATCATTAAGGACTTAGCGTTAATATGTTAGCATAAATTGTAACAGTAGAAACAATTCGATCGAGTAAAAATATACGTTTATTTTTTTAAAAAAAAAATAATTATTATGTGCATTTATCTATCTAACATATATATTGACATTGAAAAACTTTATCTTTTTTTTTAAAGGATATTTTGGATCAGTAAGTGCACCCGGACATCTCCACTAGGTGGACATCTCTTAGCACCCTCATCATCCCCGCTTCATTAATATATAGGAAAAGTACAACGGGAAGCAAGGAATACAAAATACCGACAAAGGGTTAGAGGTAAGCCCAAAGCATTAAGATTAATGGCTATAGTGTTAGCGCTGTAACTGGAGAAAGCTGGATGTTTAGTGGACCAAAAACTTGTCAAAGCACAAATGTTTTTCCAAATATTAATGATAGAAGAACCTTTTCCTATGAAAGTATGATCATTCCTTTCAAGCCAAATCTTTCATAGTGAAGCCGAAATGACATTGAAAACTCTATCAAACTATCTGTTAATGATATATTGACAATTCCCATCATTGATAGACTTCTATTATTCTCTGTATATGGTATGTTAACATTGGTATACTTATTATTAAGGACTTAGCGTTAATATGTTAACATTAATTTTAATAGTAGATTGAGTGAAAATATACGTTTATTTTTTTTTAGAAAAGTATTTATTACGTGCATTTATCTATCTAACATATATATTGACATTTGAAAAACTCTATCCTTTTCTTAAAAATGATACTTTGGGTCAGTAGATGCATCCGGACATCTCCACTAGGTAGACACCCTTTAGCACTTTCATCATCCCCGCTTCATTAATATATAGGAAAAGTACAATGGAAAGCAAGGGATACAAAATACCGATAAAGGGGCTAGAGGTAAGTCCAAATAAAATTAGAAAGCGTTCAGATTAATGGCTATAGTGCTAGCGCTGTAACCGGAGAAAGCTGGATGTTTAGTGGACCAAAAACTTTTCAAAGCACAAATGTTTTCCCAAATATTAATGATAGAAGAATCTTTTCCTTTGAAAGAACTATTGTTCTTTTCAAGCCAAATGTTCCATAGTGAAGCCGAACTGACATTGAAAAACTCTATCAAACTCTCTGTTAATGATATATTGACAATTCTTCTCATCACTAATAGAATTCTATTATTCTTTGTATATTATCATTGGACTTTTATCTCTAGGGGCCTCTAATATGAAAATTTTTGTTATAGCTTATAAATAGTTTGCAAATTTTCTATATTTAAAATGTTCTTTTTTTAATAATAAATGCATCTTACATAGTTTTTTTTTGAAAAAAAATTAGTTGATGCATACATAATCCATAAAGTTTACAAAATTTTATAAAATACAATACACATAATACTTGAAATTACTATGATTCAAAAAGTACTTTCATGTTGCATTACAAACTGCTAGCCCAAGCAGCAAGAAAGCTAACATCTACCATTGATCTTTCACATTAAAAATATAATCCCCATATATCTATATATATATATATATATAGAAGTAGCCTTGTAATTCACCCTTCTAAAAGTTTAATATGGACGTTGGCCTATATAGTTGCCTGGAGGATAATAGCTGCATATCAAAAACACCCAATTGTTTTGGCATTTCACTTCTGCACACCCAACAGATTTTGTGTTCCTCCATACCAACTGTGTATAATGGAGGCAATTGCTAGCGTCATTCGTGCACGTGTTCGAGTTGTAGTCGTAATGTTTCTTCTCGTCAGCCCAGAGACTCACCGCCATCTCAGCTGTCATCTCTTCGTATCCCTCTGCTAGGTTTTCGCCGTAAGGTCCTCCCGAGTGCTCCATTTGACAAGTAGCGATCTTCGTGTTGGCGTAATTTTGAGCATAAGCAGCCAAAGTCGAGTTCCAATGAAGAGGGTCGACGCCAACTTCTGCACGGATGGCGTTGTGTGCATCAACGTAGTTTTTAGGGTAGCTTTTGGCCAAGATGGGGGCAGTAGAAGCTAGGGTTAGGGTTAGCCCCAATAGACAAAAGGTGGAGAGAATGTTGGCAAATCCCATATTTATAGATTATGGATTATTCGTCCTCTGAGCTAAGTAGTTGAAACAATCCCTTATTGATTTAATATGGGATGTGAAGATTTATGCAGTTTTGGGGTTTGGCTTAAGGTAGAGTATTTATGTAAAGAGGGAGAGATGGGGCAGAGTTCCATTTTAGGGTTGTTTGTTTTGGAAGACAAAGGAGATGTCTAATAATAGTGGGGGTACTTACTAAAGAAACAATGATTTCTTATGCCTTCAATATAAATTACTAAGTGATAGAATAATATATATAGTGTGTGTGGATTGATATCTTTAATTTTGGTCAATATTCCAAAAAAATCAAAAACAGATAGCCCATCAACCCCAATCCGAACTATCCAATTTGAACCATATGAGTTGAGTTGGGTAAAAAAGTTATTCAAAAATACATTTTCATCGGGCCTTGTGTTACGGCTTGAGTATTACATATTTATCATTGGTCATCATTTTTTCACGGGGACATTAATTAAGAAATGGTTATTACCAACCCAACTCAATAAATTTAACTATTGGACGATATTCAAATTTTTTTAAAATTAAAATATTATTTTGATTTCTATATTTAAAATTTATTGTTTTAGTTCATAATACTTGTTGAAAATCATTAGGGTTCATCACTTTTAAACTTTTTTTTTTGTAACCTATGCAATGCATTTGTACTTTTTCCAAAATGAACAAGTTTGTGGAATGATTGGTTTGTGTTTATTTAGGATATGGGGAGGGTATTCATATTGAAAGAGAAGAAATTATTGAAAACAGATATCAAACACGTTCTTTGACGTCGACCGCATGTCCATTATTGTACCTGATCTATAATTCATATCGTTTTTATCAACATTATTATAGTCCAATTTCATATACTAATGTATTAATAAAAACTCTATGTTATCTAATATCTCGACCTCAATATTATTAACCCACCATGTGTTCGATCATCTAAGTTGTTGTGTTAGAAAAGTTTGAGAACTTCAAGATGATTTCAAATTAAAACCCACATTAGAACGATGTGTTATATGTAAATTTGTAATTTAATTTCAATTAGTCTATCTAACTTCTTCCATGATATATTCTCTTCATTCTAAATATTTATTCATCATTGTACATTCCATTATCGATCATAGGTTTATAATAGTTGATCAATAATATTCAATTCAATTAACAAATGGGAAAACTGTGATAAATTTGATATCAAAGTAGCTCATTAATACATCCATATCTCCCTCTTGTGTTTTCCATTTCATCTTCCATAGTCCAAAGATGTTACAATAATGGTCTTATAAGCTTTTCTATTATTTTAATGAAGTTTCTTTACTTTGACATCATGAGCTTAATAATTCTAATTTTTGATACTCAAACTATGTGGGTTTGCTTGATTAAAAAACTAACAACATATTAGAATTCAATTGAAATTATTGATCGATAATTCAAGCAATAATTTTGTATATATTGCATACAAAAAGGTTAGCAATGCATCAAAGTAGCATCACAGATTAGGAAAAAAAAAACCATAACCTATATAACATCGTAGAGTTGATAATAATAATGATACAAAATTCGATTCATCGGCCGATCACCTTGACCTTGATCTCTGTTATTTTGCAATCAGCTGTTAATTTGCATATTTTGATCAGTATGGAAGTTGATCAGGATACCCTCCTGGAGGATAATAGTTACAGATAGTGAAAATATAGTTGTTGTTGCACTTAACTTCTGCACAACCAATCGATGTCGTGTCCTTCCACACGACTTGAAGGAAATGGCCGCACTCTTCCTCAACACACTTGTTTGATTTATGGTCGTAAAATTTATCCTCAGTAGCCCAATAGTTCACTGTCAATTCTGCTGTTGTCTTCTCAAATGCTTCGGCCAAGTTTTCACCGTAAGGTCCCATAGAATGCTCCATTTCGCAAGTAGCAACCCTAGTTTTGGCATAGTTTTCAGCATAACTGGCCAAAGTTTTGTTCCAAGTGACCGGGCCGACGCCATACTTGGCACGGATGGCATTATGGGCATCGACGAATTCCTGGGGGCTGCTTTTTGCAATCGTGGGAGATATTGGAGCTAAGATTAGGGATAGCCCAACAACACAAAATGCAGAAACAAACTTAGACGTCGTAGATGCCATCTTATAAAGGAAGAGGTTAGTTGAAGGATTATATTGGTATAATTGAGTTGATTAAGGAGATGTGTGTTTTGGTTTTGGGTATTTATATGAAGAACATCAAAGGGTGTGTGGTTCTATTTTAGTAAGTTGTTTTGTTGGGATGGAAATACCATGAAGAGACAAAAGTGGAGAAACATTGAAACTCCCTGAATTTTTGGTAAATTGAACATAATATTGTGTGGATGTCGTAAAATAAAAGTTGATATGGTCAACAATTTTACACGATTTCAATATGATATTGAATATTATTATTCCATATGATATAATTGCTACTCATTTGAAAATAATTCATTTTTAGCTTACTTTGTAAAGAGAACATATATATATGATGTTCATCTATATGTGTTAATATAGTTCCTTTAGAAAATTTCAAATTATACTTATATTGTCGATGGCACAAAAAATGTGTTATTTAGCATCTCTAATCTCGTCGGTTCATTGTATTTAATGTACTTAAATTTATAAGTTTAATAATGCTCACTCTCACTATTTACATTATTTTAAAATAATTATGAAGTAGAATTTTAAATTTAATAATTAAATTTCAAATTTAACTTCTATTATATTAAAAAGTAACAAAATTTAATTAATTGTAATTCTTTTATATTAATAGACAATAATTAACTATAAATGTAAATATAGAAAACTAAAAGACAAATTAAAACTCAAATTAATCTCAAAGATAATATATATTTTAAAACATGACGATCATATAAAAACAAAACTCGAAACTTTAAAGAATTTAAAACTCAAATCTCAAAGATAATATATTTTAAATTCGAAACTTGAAAAAACTTAAAATTCAAATTTCAAAGATAATATATATTTCAAAACATGGGGATCATACAAAAACCGAACTTGAAACTTAAAAAAATTTAAAACTCAAATCTTAAAGATAATATATATTTTAAACTCGAAATTTAAAAAAACTTATATATTTTAAAACATGGCGATCGACTGAACCCAAAAGTTAAAAGAACTTAAAATTAAAATTATTAAAAAGAAGTTAATTGGAGATGCAGGGTATCGAACCCTGTACCTCTCGCATGCAAAGCGAGCGCTCTACCATTTGAGCTACATCCCCTTCTTGTTGATTCAAATGGTTAGGTTAAGTACTCAATTATTCTATTTAGTGTTAATTAGACAACTACAATCTCTCTTCCATTTGAGGATTTGTCATTGTATCCCATGATATATATATATATATATATATATATATGTCACACTTTCACTTTCACTTTTTAATTAGACATATTGGTTTAGAACTCTTAAAGAGACCCACTTGTGTTTTCTTGGCTTCCATTAGTAATCCAACGTAACTTCCATCTAAAAGTAAATAAATATATAATCCCTCCTTTCGGTTTCTACTTTCTATCAAACTTTCTTTTACTATTATATATATATATATATGTATGTATGCATGCATGCATGCATGCATGCTTATGTATTTTTACTTTTGTTAAATCAAGGTTAAACTCACATAATTTTTTATGTATTAATTATCAAACCTTAAGTCAAAGATTTGGATTCTGTTGATGCTGTGTTTAAAGAAAAAATTATGATTAAGTTGTTGATAATGGTGATTTATAGTTAACGATTTAATATTGTTTAAAATATTATTACAATCAAGAGACCGAATTTTTATCATATGGTCAAAACTCAAAATTCACCACTATAAATGTTGTTTTTCGATGAAGAAAATGTAGTTATAATTAAAAAGAAAAACAAATGGGTAGGACCAAATGATGAGCGTATGCATAATAAATATTTCTAATGATCATAATATAATATCATTATCTTTGAATTACAATGAGTTATTCATCAAATTTTCAATATCTTATAATATCAGTAAGGAAATTGGCCTACGTAATTGCCAGGAGGATCATAGTTGCATATCACAAAGATCCAATTGTTGTGACATTTCACTCTAGCACAACCCACATGCTTGGTGCCCCGCCACACTACTTGTGTATAATGGCGACACTCGTCCCCGATGCACCGGTTGGAATGATGGTCGTAATACTTCTTTTCACTCACCCAGAAGTTCACAGCCTCCACCGCCGTCATCTCGCCATACCCTTCGGCTAAATTCTCACCATAAGGACCATAGGAATGTTGCATCTCACAAGTGCCAATCTTCTTGTTGGCATAAGTTTGGGCATAGGCAGCCAAGGTGTAGTTCCAAGAGACTGGCCCGACGCCGACCTTTGCTCGGGCGGCATTGTGGGCATTGACGAAGTCTTGGTGGGAGTTTTGAGCAAGGGTGATGGGGGCTAGGGTTATCAGCCCCATCATCATGAAGGAGATCAGAAGAAGCTTGGGCAATGGCATATCTTTTGATGTCCCTTTTCTTTTCTTGATACAACTCTTGTGTTGTTATTTTTGGAGCATTCTATTTATAGAGAGGAAGAGAGTCTTGTAATTCTTTTTTTTTTTTCCTCCTAGTAGAACTAAAGAAAAGATACAAGTGCATGAGAAAAGGTGATCCATCAAATGATTGTTTTATGTTGCTGTATTTGAAAATGTCTCTTTTTTAGCCGTTTTTTAATGTTGAAATTGATGTGTTTATTAATTTGGGGAGAGATAGATGCTATAAAAAAACAACCATATAGACTGTTTAAATATATACTGCTTTATATATGTATATATTGATTCATAAAATAGTTCGAGTGGGTAAAGTATACCTATAACTCATAAGCTTTTCATTCTTTTTTCAGTTTTTATGGAAGTAAGATTATTTGATTCTCTACACTTTAGGTCACAAACATAAGGTTAATATGAGCAATATATATTAAGGTTGTTGAGGTATATATATTTTCTAGGTTGAAGCTTTGACCTTTCACTCATCTTAGATCTTAGAAAATTATATGATAATTAATTAAGGTTTCGTTTGATAATCATCTTTATTAATTTTATAAAATTATGCTTATTATCTTACCATCTCATTGATATGGTTTTCATTCTAACGAAATATTATTGAATTATTGGCTAAATTCCACAAACAAAAGTCACTTACTTCACTTTTCTATAGATAACAAAACAAAATCAAATCAAAGAAAATAACAAACGAATGATCATATTACGAATGGAGACCTAAATTCAACTATGATACTAACGACCGATTAAACCTTATACTCTTAGAAAAGATGATCTAACCCTAACAAACGTAGAATTTTAGTTTTTCATAGTCTCATATACAATTATTCTCAAAATGAGGATTATTATATATTGTTGTTGTTGAATATAATTAAGCAAGTGGGGGAGACTTATATAACTAACATATTTAGAGAGGTATAGTAATTGGTAAAATATGAAAAGTAAGTACTGTGACCCAAAAATGTGGCGCAAACATAGCTTTAAATTATGGAAAAACAAAAAGCTATCGTGATTGGCTCACATGGCTATAAATAACTAACAGTCTCTAGACTTTTTCAAAATGTTTTGTTTAATATTTAATGAACTGATCAAAAGTCATTCTCTCAATAGTGCTTCTGTGTTTGCCCCATGTGAGAGTGTGTGTCTGTCTCTTTCCTTATCTTCTTCTTTTTTTTTCTTATTGACCTTTCTCAACTTGACAACATGCTTTCTCAACACATCTCTCTTTCTTTTTCCTTTTATAATTTGATCGTTCAAATCGTCATTGAACTCTTTGATCTATGTACTTTTCATCTATTAATACAGTTTATACAGTTTTCCTATTAATAAAATATGATTTGAGAATGTTAAAGATATGTAAATCTAGTTGAGGTATGGATACATACACTTTTACTTTTTAAAAAGAATTACAAATAGTAACTCAAAATTTGTCTTTTGTTTGAAGAATGTATTTAACAAGTTGTTTATGATTTTTGAACTTTCCCTATAAATTAATTTCATCTACTATTTTATTATTTTATATAACCTTTCTTTTCTTAAAATAAAAATAAATAAATAAATAAATAAATAAAAAAGGCTAGGGTGGCTTGTATTAGACTAAGCTAAGCATGGTTAATATAGTTTAATTGGAAATATAGGGTTTGATTATTTTATTCTTCTTTGATCTAAATAAATAGATATAACTATTGTTGCATGCAAGCTATGGCTATTGTAGTTTTCTTATAGTAATTTTGAGAATCAAAGATTTTCTCATGATCACCAACAAATAAAGACAATATATATGTGTGTATAATATATATATATATATATATATATATATATTCCCAAATTGTATGGAGTATGCAAGAAGCAAATTATTTGAACATGAAAAAGATAATGTTTTTGGAAGAATTTAAGGGGGGGAAAGAGAAATAATATACACCATTAAGTTTGACAATTTAGGGCAAATTAACCAATGACTTAGAGAGAAAGAAAAACCTTTTAAAAATTTATTTCATTTAAAAACTTTTGATAAAACTCCTTAAAATAAAATAAAATGTGTAAAATTTGGTTTGATTTATTATATATTAAAACTTCTGTTTTTATTAAATTCAAATAATTACCATAATCGGATTTGTTGAGTGTCTGAGTTAGTCGGTAGTATCATCAATGATTGTCGAAAATAGTGTTAAGAGGTTGATCAACGACGGTTGTCAAGAGATATATAGTTTAAAGAGGAAAATGGAGAGATATATATATTCCTAAATTGTAGTTTAAAGAGGAAAATTATATATATTTGTTGGATTAACTAAATTACTTGACCCTACATCAAGGGAATAGATTAAGAATCATCAATTAAATATAGATAACATTTTTTTTAAGAGAAACAGCGGAAGTCGGAGATTTAGGACTTCGGAAAGAAGCTTAAGACTGAACAAAGTACTAAAATATTATTTATAGCAGGGACCAGAGATAGCATTAGATTTGGTTTTTTTTTTGGAAAAACTAATAGCAACCCATCTAAAATTAAGGAAGAAATTTTGTTCCATTTAACAAAATATAGCATTATAAGTGGAAGATGAAGATTCAAACTTTCAAACTAGCTATAAAAATATTATTGATGTTTCTCCATACATTGCTTGAACAAGAAACTTTGTTCTCAACAATCCAACCAAGTCGGCGATCTTATAATGTATCTTCAAAACATTTGTATGTCAATATCAATATATCTAAAAATTTGAATAAGAATTACATATAAATATAATAAAACATTGTACGTTAGAAAACATCATTCATTATTGTCTTTCAAAATTCAAATAAAGTCGTTTTTCGACTTTATAGACTATTTAAATTGTGTTTTGAAATAAATTATCAAAATGAAAAGACAAAAACTTGACACAACCAAAAGATAAGAATAGTTTTAAAGAAAATTACCATAATTAAGTTTACTTTAAAGAATATAAACAAATATATATATGTATGTATTATAGAGGTGTGACAATAATGTTGAATTATGGTATGAAGAAAATGGTGATGAAGAGGGAGGGATAATAAACAAATTGACCACAAATTAAGGAGGTAAAAAAAAAAAAAAAAGTTATGTTGGTGGGTGGCCATGCATATGTGCTTACTTTCAAGGCTACAATATGATCAATATAATGAAGAAAATTGTAGTTTCCAAAATAATAGAAATTGATGAGTGCACCTAATTTAGACTTTTATAATCTCAAGTAAGGTTTAATTCAATTATCTTTTCCATAAGGGGTTTTAGTTCTTCCATTTTATGATTTTGGTAACTTGTTTGATTCTTGAATTATTACAAATTGTTCGTTTAGGAGCTTTGAACTTTTGATTTTACGTTCAATAGACGTTTGATGTATTCAGAACTTCAATTGACCTATTAAGATTTATATATATAACTGTTAAACCTAATGGAACCATAAACACTCACTTTTATGTTTAGTATACGTCTATCCATTTTTAAAAATCATAACTATACTCGTGAGACTATCGGGTGCGAGTGAATTGGTACCCGGTTCGTAAAGCTTATAGTTGAGATTTTAGTTTTTTATAAACTAAAAAAGGCATGCATTTTTATGGGTTTTTTTTTTTTTTTTGGTTATTTTTATTGTTTCTTTGTTCACTTTTTTTTCCACTATTATTCAATTACATGCATATATTTTTCAAAATTCCTAATACTTTCCTAGGGTGTAAACTCAACAAATAAACATATAGTTTTACAGTAAATTCCTAACACTTACTTAAGTTGTGAAAATTGGTTTTAGTAGCGCATTCTTAGTGTGCTGCTAATCGTCACTTTTACTGACGCATGGACGTTACTAAAACCTCACCTTTAGCAACGAATTAAAATATTTTCGAATCATAAATCCTAAATATAATCCAAAGAGATCATACATATTAATCATGAAAAAAAAACACAATTCTTGTGCCATGTAATTATCATAATATACCAAAGATACAAACAAGTGCAACACTTGAGAGAAATGTTTCTATTCTTACCTATAGCAACTTGCTGAACTGACAATGGCAGCTAATATAAGACAATCTAAACATATCGCAGAGCTCTTCAGTTTCCATGTAACTTTTTAAGAGGGCAAGGGAAGAGGAAAAAGAGAGAAATGACATCTAAGCACTTTGTGCAAAAACAAAAGCAAGTTTGAAAATATGTTGAGAGGAAATACAGTTTTGAGCTTTGAGATTCTCAAGAGTATGATTTGAGGTGGAAAACTTGACATGCTGGTCTGTAGGACCTCTTAGTTGCTGCTTGATCAAACTTCTTTACCACTGCTTCATTCTCATCTAAACTTGTCTGAACGAAATACCTTATCCACCATGACGAGCTTCGCAATTTCGCCTTCATGACAAGCAAATATTTATCTCAGTGTTATGATCTATCTCATCTTGATTGTTTTACTGCTTGGAAAATAGGCTCGAAATACAACAAGGAAGCAATGAATCAATTTTGTATGTTCATATACATCGCATGTTCACACATGATGGTTCTTCTATTTGTAGATCAATTGTAAGACCGACACAAAAGTAGCCCTATTGGTTACAATCCGTGGCCAGTCTAGTCATCAAACTGCCCAAAGAATGTCTCCAAGCTATAACTAAATTCTAGAAAGCTCCGTATTCTATTCATCCAGTCTCTTTCGATTCAATTACTATTATTGCTAACTACCTTTCTAGAGTAAAAGAAGGTACTTACTGGACGTCCAAATTTGGGTAGTTCTGAATCTTTAGCCTTTTGCCGACCTGGATAACCTGCAAATTGAAACAGCATTGAAAGGAGAGATATAAAATCAATCAATCTAGACTAATCAAAGTAAATAGATGAATTTAGACCAAAAAGTGATGGGAACAATCAGAAGTGTTCTTTGTCATTAGGACTTACGAGAGAACAGTTAATAACTTTAATACAATCAAAGGACAAAAAAGGACAACTTGAGATTTATTAGAAAATGTCGAAGTTTATCCATCAAAATTAATTCATGTACCACGAGTTGCAAAATCGTAAAGGGAAAGTATCAGAATATACACAGAATGAAGAACACAGATCACTATACAGTGATCGAGAAAAAAACTATGTAAGACTATTTAACAATTGCTCCAGTGAGTTTTTACCTGTTATGCAATTCTATCACAGAGTGAAAGAGAGGATTATAAATTAGATAAAGGAAAACCACAGAAAATGTAACTTGGGCTATCCATATAGACGCATAAAACAAAATGTGTTCCGGTTCCCCCTCATCTAACAAGATTAGGTGTATAGAAAAAGATTAAAATTTCAAATGGGCAAACTTTATGAACAGTGGTTTACCGGCAAATATAACAACACCATCAATGGAGACCCTTGCCAGTTCTGGAAGAGTTCTGTTAAGGTATCTGGGTGACAAGTAGTCCAATGCATCTGAAACAATGACAAGAGAGAACGACTTTGCTCTATATGGAAGGGGAAACTTAATATCAGCAGCACGCACAATACCCTTCCGCACAAGGCTTTTGCAACTGGCACCAACATCATCTAAGTCATAGGGCTCCACACCCCATGCTTCTGTATCCTCTTCTTTTAACAATTTAGACACCACTGAGCAAGTATCAGGGCCTACATGCAATACTTTATGCATGCTATCTCCATATGCTTTCTTTAGAATGGGAATCGCTCGTTGGACTTCTACAGTGCACGATGTACTACCTACGTACATGATATATATATATATATATATATATATATATATATATATATATGCTTGAGATCTTCAAATAAGATATATGATGCAACAACTATGGTACTTGATTGGGGAAAAAGTGCCTTTTACAATTACTATAGATGGTACTAATTAACAAAAATAAATCGATCTGATTCTCTGAATAAGATAAAACAATCATTAATTCTCTTCCACAGTTTTTAATGCCTTTGGCACATTAAGGATGCATCAAATATAACCCAAGAGCCCAAGGCACTATGTTCTATTAACCATTTGGACAAATTAAGTGGACTTTACCCATTAAACCCAGCCCATGCATGCAGATAAAGATAGAAAATGTTAAGTAATATAGTCTGAACACGCAGTGGTCAGATCATGTTGACTAGTTTAATGCCTGAAGGTAAAGGAAGGAGAAGAAATAATGACAAATTATAATACCTCCACTTCAATATCAATTGTATTTCAGGCTTGAGTTCTGGTGAAACTATGCTTTTACTCAAGAATACATAAAAAGTAAAATATATTCACCTTCAACTCTACTCACAGCCTCTAAATTGTTTCTTGATCCACCTGTCATGCAAATCAACAATGAATAAGCAAACATATACAGTTATTACATTAAGAAAAGAGGGAGCATCACGGATTCACAAGCCATCAGTAACCGAACAATTTTCAATAATCAACATCAACAAAAACTAATAAAAGAATATCAGCATAGTCGACAGATTTGTTCACGATCACAAAAACATGCCCTCACTCTTTTTCTTACTTCTCAGCTACCAGTTTCACATAGTTTTGCTAGTAGGAGATATCCATTATGAATTTGTACAAGTTCAGCTAGAGCTATTGATATGTCTCTTTACCAACTATCTAAAGCAAGCATTGTTAGAGACCAGCTGCTACAAGATAATCAGAGCACTTGAGTGATAAGTTATGGGCAGGGTCTATCAAAAAGAAACTGTTTCTCCAATATCACAGTCCATGCTCAAATTTAAAGAGACCGGGTAGAATAGGAGCCTGAATTTTGAAAAAAGGGGGCAATGCAGTAGGGCACTTATGAAAGTGGCAGTCAGACTACTATGCCTAAGGTGTAAATCTCTACTTGACCAAATCAGTGACTCTGACTAATTCTCAGACAGTACTTAGTCAATTGAGAGAGCATTTCCAGCAGAGAGTGTGACCAAAATAGAATGAGGAGAATATAAGGACGAGGAGCTGTCCATGTGTTGCAATACTAAAATTCAGTGACTGTGATTCTGTGGACATAAAATTCATTTAAAGTGAATGCAGAGACAGCATCCTAACAGAAAGAAACAAGCATATTGATGATGGAAAGAGAATTAATTAACAGTAAGTCAAGATAAGAGATAAAATAAAGACCTGCTTGACGGTAGCAAAATCCAACAAGAAGCATAGCACCCTGAAATTTTTAACCATAGCAAATTAAAATTAGTGGCTAATAGTACTATTCCCAAAAGTTAAGGAGGTAACATTTATTCAGTCATTTGACCCTCATTTGACCACCCTTCCCCCACAACAACAAAATGTAACCACTGTTCCTGAAAAGGGAAAGGAGAGGAGTAAGGAAAAGTACCACAACAAGCCCTATGGTTAGTAAAGGTGATGACCGTGTCTTAGAATGTATTGTTCCAACAAACGGAAGACTCCCACCATCAACAAGACGCCGAGAAGGATTTCCTGGCCTCCTTGACATGATTTTGTGAAAATCTGCAAAGCCACACTTCTTTATCAACAATAACAACACTATTTCCAAGTAAGATGTTTTCGCTAGGGCACCAATTTATGTCAAAACTCCAAAACAGAAAAAGAGGCAACGGTTGACGGACATAGTTGTCTAATTTTCTTGTAGTAACAATGAAATGGCTCACACAAGTCGACAAGTAAAATTCATAAATTTGCAGTGCCCACTACATCTTAGCTACTTAACAAAAAAACTCGGTGCAGTCAAACTTGCTAAAAAAATTTCAGCATCTTGCAAGATGTTATTTTGTCTCTAAGCATTGTCAACTTCTCTCGAAATTCAAGATTCTTTTTACCAACAATGCAAATTCACAAGAACTGGAAAAAACCAATAAATGTTGAGAAACAATTCCAACCTAATAAAGTAGAAACCACCTTAGGCAACATATTATATTGAGCCAAGAATCCATTACTCATTTCAAAAATTGACATTAAATGATCAAAATCAATTAAATCCTTAAATGCCAAACGGCTAATTAACTAATTTACATACGGAATCTAATTGACTTGGCTCAAGAGCTACTCACCGATTATATAACTTAAATCATTAAGCAGATGAAAAGTAAACCAAGAACAGCCCAAAAAAGAAAGGGCAAAAAGTTCCAACCTTCACGCAGGACAATCAATTCTCGAAAAAACCCAAATCAGAATACAACCAAAAACCAAAACACACACACTATTAGCATAAAATATCAAATGGGTTTCAAGAAAAAGGAATCAGATATCATAAAAACGGCAAATTTCACACAATCGAAGTCAAAGAAATGAAAATTAGGAGAGATAAAGTGAATTGAGAATGGGAAATGAACAAGAATTTAGGAAAAACAAAAGCTTACTGAAGCTCCTTAGAAATGATAGGATACGGAGGAGATTCAGATCTTGAAGGTGGTTTCAGATCTGGATTTCGCCCGCTTCACTCTCAAAGCGGAGGAGAAGCTAGAGAGGTGTCTGTCATCAAGACTCTCTCTCAGTCTTCACTGAAAAATCTTGAAAAGTTTATTTCTTTTGTAAAAAATAATAATAATAAACATAACAATCACAAAAAAAAAGGCAATTAAAACATTTCCATAATACATTTCTTGGAGATTTATTTTTAGAATTCATATATGTTTAGTTTTTAAATAATGATGTCCATTACTAGGATGCAAATTGTTAAACTAATTTTGTTAAGTTACTATGTCCCCTCTATATTCAGACTAGCTTATGCACATCTCGACTAATTTTAATACACTTGTACCACGTTTTTTATATCTTATCTTTGTTTAGATTTCAACGAATCATCCAAAACTTTATTATGTTTCTACTTTAGGAACATTTACAAAGGTATTATTGTATAACATGCGGCATTTATATATTTTTAATTTTTATTACAATATATGGGAGCCAGTTGATTTTAAGACCAACTTTTTCGTATATTGAATTAGGTTTATTTTGAAGAATGTTTCTATCTATGAACTTCAAAGAAAGTAGAGATATACCACCACAAAAAATACATTTCAATCTTCAAAGAAAAGAGTGACTTTTGACGTATTTTCTTCTTATTTAACCTCTACAATCGATTTATTTTAATCTTTGACTTTACAGCTTCGTTTATTCTTTTCTACTCGAATCTATTCATTTTTTATTGTAATATATTCTACATTCCATTGGTATAGCTGTTTTATTTACATGTATTTTGAATACACCTACTATTAGTGTTATAATTTCATTGATAATCAATTTTGTAATTTACTAATTAAGAGCTAAGTCACTAAATTATAAAGAATACTTTAGGGACAAAATTAGAATAAAGTTTTTACCAATAAAAATTGTGTTTTTTTATCCATCATATACTCAACTATTTTTGGGCCTGGCTCAGCTATTATTGGGCCCATAAACAATTTATCATCAAGCAATTCACAACAATAATTTCATAAAATGTCTAGAATTTAAATATTTTCTAAGTGATTATATGAATTATTTATTAGGGTTGATATGAACAAATAATAACCATATTGGTAGGACAATTTTATCATTTGTAGTGTTGATGTGGAGGCAAATGGTTGAAATTTTCATATTTTTTTTAGCCACATAAATTCTGAGGTCTCAATTAGAATAAAATTCTATGGAAATAGTAATAAAATAAAATAATGGGTATATGAATATTTTATACATTTTAATTCGTGTTGATATATATTTTATACGTTGATGTTGTATCTATGAAAATGTTTACATGCCGACAAGATTTTAATGTTATGAAACCAATTTTATTGTCAAAATCAAGTATTATATGACGAAATACTTATATCAAGTGCAATACAAAATTAAACGGTAGATAATTATATTAAGACATGCATCCTCGACCAAGATGAATATTATATATATGTAGAAAAAATTCTTTCCCGAAAGGTTTCCTCTATAATTAGGTCGACGACCATTTCATGATGATATCATCATTTATAAAATTAACATCACATTGTAACATCTTTCATCCTTCTAATTTTATAATTATTTTATTAAATTAGGAATGAAATTTTCGATAAAAATTTAATTTTTGTGGCGAACTAATTAACAGACTGTGGAATAAAGGATTATCCCGAACCTACATCGAGGTATTGACAGTGATTTAAGAGTTCAAACGAGTAAATAGCGATTGAGCGTATCAAAATCGAAGGCTCAAAGAATTTGAGTTACAGTTTCTCCAGATTTTTGGATGCAAACCAACTTCAAATGAGATGAAAACAAGAAGATCTGGATAATTGATATGGGCGAAATGATTATTTTTTTATATGTTTTAGAGTGATTTTGGAAAATAATGTTTATAACATCATTTTAAATGTTTGGTTTACAATTTGTTAAAGTAATTAAATTTATTTAACAATTAGGGTTAGAAATATGGAGAAATTTTTTTGAAAATGTCTATTTTTGTTTATTATTATTTTATCTTCAAACATGATATCAAATCCAATCATCCAAAACTATATAATTGAACAAACAATATTTTATTATGGTAGGGTCCAAATTTGAGGGTATATTTTACAAAATGGAAACCATAATTGATATATAATTAATAATAGTCATAGTCAATATGATTAACCAAAAAAATTGGTAAGTTTGATTGATTTGATTTTTCCAAAAAAAGGATAGATGAATGATAAATAATTGATGTGAGCATGTAAATAATCATTTGTCAACTAAACATATAAACAAAGTTGATATTTTGATCGAGTGATCGAAGACTTCTCACAAATTAAGTATCTATTCAAAATCAAGATTCAATCTCTGCTTACTTAAAAGCAAATCTTTCTCTAGTCTATAATTAGGATAGAAAGAATTACGAAGTATACATAAAAAGATTGTTACACTGCTACAAATCAATAAGACGATTGATGAAATGTAGTAGTATAGTAATAATATTTGGGACCTTGTAAGTTTCAAAAGGTCTATACACATGTGTAGTGTCTAACGTTTTAAAAATGACTATTGATGATGTGTGAATTTTGATATGTGATGTTAACTACTATTACTAATAGTTACACAAATAGAAACTCGATTGGACATGTTCAATAATGATTTGATATGATTTTATGTAGTTAATTTTGAAAGGGATGATTGCAAACGATCAAAGTTAACTAAATAACGAAATCAATCATATTTTCGTACGACATTACAACAACTATAAGAAAAAATAACGAGAAGAGGAAAAAGTACTCTCAAAGCAATTTCCTTCGTTGTATTCCTTTGATCTTGCCTTGAATTCACACCTCGGGATCTCAAGTGGACTCCAAACGAACCTCTAAGACTTTGGAAATTTCCAAATTTCGGGGTGTAATTAAATTCAATTTGCAGGCCAAAACCCTAAAATATACTTACAATCGTAGTTATCCTTCACTTAGATACTTACGATCTTTCTCTAATATTATCAATAAGGAGTTTAACCTTAGAGGACTATGTAAACTCGAGTACAACTCTTATAGCTATACACTTTTACACATGTTAGAAAAACTTAACTAAACATAAAGTTATACATAAAATTAATTCTTTAAGCATAACTCATTGCTCGATACACTAAAGTTCAAATCTGGTAGGGATAGTACGAATCCTATAAATATTTATATACAAAATGATACGATATTATCTATTTTAGTCATAGATACTAATTTAAGAATATCTCATACCATTAAAGATATAGTTATTCTCTTCCTTATATATAATGTTTCTCTTCTCTAACAAATGCGAAATTTATTTGTATTTGTTCGAATGCCTTGAATCGAACTATTATTTGACAATATTCCGAAAAACCACTACCTCCAAAACCTAATTTACAATTTTAGTCCTACGGTTTGAAGAGTGCGATATATAAATTTTCTAATCCTACTATTGTCTCTGTATCTATAACATTATATTTTAACTCTAATAATAAATTATTCTTTCTACGTGTTGATATGTAGTTTAGAAGAGTGTGATTGAACCAAATAAATCTTTACGTTGATTTTTCTCTTTTCCTTACGATTTTCTAAGTCGGTTTGATTGTCAATTTCTTAACTGCTTTGGTTGAAAATTTTATTTTTATTTATTACCATTGAATTAACAAAGAAAAAAGTGAGGGAGAATCTTTGTACTAAGCAACTTCCAACTTTAAAAAAACATGGCCAAAACAAAATTCAACAAACAAGATAAGAAATTTTGATATTGTCTCCTAACTTTTCCTAATTTCTTTCTTCTTTTAATAGATTTATCACTTTATTTTATACTCTCACTCACAAACACACACACACACACACATATATATGCTTTTCACATCAAATCATAAATTATGTGTCCTATACTTTCTTTCTCATGAGAATTACAAAAGAAAAAGTGATATCAAATTAAAGATTCTTGGGAAAAAACAACTTGTACCTTAAACCTTTTAAAGGTGTATTGATGTGCACTTTCCATTATGTTTTAATTTTTCACATATATAAGAACTACGAAGATACACGAATGAATTGAGATAACATCTAAAATAAAAAAGACATTAAATTATGGTTAAGAAAAAAACGTAAGAAGAATATTGCTACTTTCTATACCAACAGTGTGTATCTTTTTATTTGGAGACTAAATCATAAAAATTACACAGTAAGTATGTACTTAGCTTTAAGCAATTCGATGTTTAGTGTGTTCTTCAAAGGTAGAAATTAAATTAAAATAATTATGAGTTACTTACCATATTTTTAAATGAAAATTAAAGGAGCATGTAAATCGTTAAATTTGCAAAAGTATTTTTTTAAAAAAATATTTCAAGCATACTCGTTACTATTTCAAATTATTTAACAATGAATTTCAAACCCTTAAATGTCAATAATCTTAAAGTTGTTTCTTTTAAACGAATGACACATTTATAAGTGCATTTATAATTAATGATTCATCCTCCATGAATATATAAATTCTATATATCATTATGCTTACGTTATAACTTATAACGCACTATCATATTTTATAACGCTTCATGCTAGGAATGACCATGTTTATATCTATCATAGCCCTAATGTAATAACCCATCTTTATTTCTATAAAAATTTATCTAACAAACAATGGAAAAAAATGAGAAAAAAAAGCGCTTTATAACAAATCATGATAAATGTGCATGCATGGCCCAAAGCAACGACCAGTTCTATTGCGATCTCATTTTTGTCATCTAAAAGTGCAATAAAATGTAAGAAAAATGGGAACGCAACTTGAAAATATTAAATAGAAAAATTATCGTAAAATCCAAGTTGTCTGTTAATGTATCATCGATAGAATATGAAATTTTACTATTTTTTAAAATAACATTTTGACCTATTTTGCTATTTTAAAAAATGTTTCGTTTTAAATAATTAAAAACATAATTTTTTTTTTTAATAAAACAAAAGTGATTTGGAATATTATTTCGGGACATTTGCAAAAATAGCAAAAAAAATATGACAATAGAGTCCATGTTACTACATTTTTTAAATTGTAAAAATAGCAAATTTAAAAGCATATAACCTTCTGATAACTATCTAATATCTCTCTGATAGCTGTCCGATAGTTTTCGCTTTTCGGGTATCATTCATTACTTGTCATATTTATCATCTTCGTAATAGAAAAAAAGAGGTCCAATGAGTTTTCTTTTTCCTAATTTTTTTTTATGAATATGATGCAATCTTCCTATTATTTCACTATAACATTCTCATGTGCATACATGTTTGAACTCAAATAAGAAATTAAATTATATGAAGAGAAAATTCCTCCAAGATTATGTGTTATCAAGGGTAGGACCCACAAATCTTAGTCCAAAACAAAATAGTATTATTGTCTAATGAGCTGGACTTTGTTATTTGCCACCTCTGCTTTGTTGTGGTGCCTTCTTATAAATATTTTACCTTTGAGGACTTCGATGCAATAAAAATAAATCAATACAAAAAATAATTAGACTTTTAAAAGTATATAAACTAAATATCTATTTAAATTTTCTTTTTACGGTTCTCGTTCTAGTTCGTATTATAAATCTATGATCCGATGTAGTAATAAAAATGCTTGTGTTAGTTTATTCGTTGCACGAACTTTTGATTGTGTGTTAAGTCATATTAAGAAGGAATGTAAAGAAAGAAAGTTTGTTTATTTTTTCTATTTTAGTTTAATTTTCCCATTTTATTTCTTTGTTGTTAAAATTGAAACATAAATAATTAATATATGAATATTATCAAAATATGAGTTTAATTAATTGATAATTAATATATACCATTTCCTATAAATGATAGGTTTTACGTTGTTCTAATCGTTAAACTAAAATAGAAATTATGAATATTCTAAATTATATGTTTAAATATTATAATTAGATTCAACGATATATACTTACACGTTAAATTAATTATAGCAAGAACTTCCTTTTTTTTCCTTTTTTTTTCCCTTTTTTTTTGTTGTTGTATGACATGATCAACTTTTGATTCTCATGCATTCCAATTTAAAATTATATGAATATTTTTTTAGATCTTTACAAATTATATAATTATAATTATGAAGATGAGGATGTACTTTATGAGATTTAATTTAAAATTTTAAACTTACAAAAGCATGTGGAAAGCAATAATATTTGTTTAATTTCCAATTGCTATATTTAAATAATTATATCCTAAACATTACTTCAGATGATGTGTTTGGATATTTCTATATATTCCATATACAAAAATATTCCTTCAAATTTTGAGAACTCATATGATGATCAAATAATACAGGAAGAATAATTTATGTTCCAAGTAGCAATTAAATAATAACAATTATTATTATCATATAATTTTCTACAAAAGAAAAAACAATAATAGCAAGAGACTCGTACTTGGTGGGTTGTCATAACACGATTTTCCTTTGATAACATCAACAGTAATCATAAACACCAAGAGAAGAAATTTTATTTCGATAACTATTAGAGCTACGAAGATTAATCCCTCATCAATAAGAACCATAAAAGACAACTCTCACGGTCAATCATGGATGTTAAGGATATGTCAATTCAAATAGACCTTAGGAAGGCCAACTTATAGGGTCTGACATACGTGAGAGAGAAAAAATAATGTCTAAATATGGAGATAGGGTCAGCCATGGTAGTTTGGTAGCCAAATTATGGCTAAATGTTCGCCTATTAAGCCAACCATACGTGCTTGAGTTCATTTATAATGACTAGAATAAAGTTAGTAGCAAATCAAATTAATTATCTGGTCACAAAATCGTTTTTGTATATGACTCTGGAAAGGCTTCAAGATTTTTAAGGTACATTGAAAAACATCATAAATTCTCTATCAGCTAATTCTCGTCGTACGTTATTACTAACATAGCATGATTGTCAAGATGATGGTGGTTAAACACCACGTCGGTGTTTGAGGTATAGTTTTGTATTGTGCAAGATGTTGGTTTTCGAACATTATAAATTTTTCATACGTTATGTATCCATTTGAATCTTAAACACAACTAACTATTGAACTTCACGATATTACCGAATTACGATTACTACTATTGTTTAACTAACTATATATACATCTACAAAAACCCCCACTTAAAAATTTATTAGAGTTCATAGGAAAGAAGTATATAATTGAATTAAAAGAAAAGGGAAAGGTAAAGGAAAAAGGCAAATGTATAAAAATAGTAAATAATTTTCTTTTGTTAATACCTAAAGATAAAAATTATTTTGTTTTTTTTTTTAAGGAAAATAAAAATACAAACTTTCTTGAGATGAAGAAAAAGCAAATTGAAGAGTTTGGAATTAGAAAAAAAAAAAAAGTAATAATAATTTTGTTATTATTATTATTTCTTTTTTTTATGTCCAAACAGACCGAACCACCGGAGGGATGGGTCCCAGCAAGATTTAATAGTGAAAACGACATGACGGAGAGGTGAGCCGTACAAGTTTGACGCGACACGTCGTGCGTAGACAAAACTGAATGGCCAACACCCATAGCGTCGATTTGTTTTGAAATACTAAAATTATTAGGGTTTGTTGATAAATGATTTAATTTTTTTTTTTTTTTTTACCTTTGTTGGATACATAGATTAGGGCTATGTTTTTCCCAATACAAATGTAACTAATCAAATGGGTCTCATTTTGATATTTTTACGGATGTTACATAATCGAAGCTCCACTTTCAGATTTGTAGTCAAAATTACGTGAAAATTATATACTCATTATTATGGATACCGTTATGTTACAATAAGAGAATTATGAAAAATGTCACAAATAATAGTTATCATAATTAAGATGATAAATTATGTTTATGAACTAATTAGGTAAATGTGATCAAAAGACACAGTTCAATTACGATTGTGATTGATATTTATTATAATTACACCACATTTTATTATGGAATGATAAATATGATCTTAATTTTTGCTTTCTCTTTTTACATGTAAATTTCCTTAAACAATAATTAACTATGAATAAATTTTGAACTTGATAAACAAAACTTCATTGTCTTCGCCACAGATACGAACAATGTGTAGGTATTAAAAAAAAGTAAAAGTGAGCAATAGCGGTTAATCTAACAAGTGGTTTTCTACGTTATAATAATATGCATGTTGTAATAGTATGTGTTTGCATGACAAACTATTTTAATTTGAGTTATTATAGTTGTGTTCGGTTAGGGATACTATTTTATAGTATAGTCCCAAACATTTTGAAGGTTCTAATGATAATACTATGTGAAATCTTTACTATTTGTTTAGTCGTTCTTTTTGTTACTATATTTATTCTTTATTAAAATGTTTTGAAAATTCGCTAAGAATTCTTATTCTTACATAGGGAAAAAAATGAAACAACGAGTGAGAAATCGTAAGAAATGTAGTACAATTTTGTTATAATCTTCTATAGACTCTAGATAACATATTAATTTTCAAAATTAAATTCACTTTGTGTATCCTTTAATTAATTGAGTTAGGAAAAAAGGACAAAGTTTACTTGAACAACATTTGTACATTATAAATTAATTATAGTTTATAGGTAATACCCTCTTTTATCATTTAAAATGGTTTTACAAAATTTAATAGAGAAAAAAATCATTTGTACATTGTACATTTATTATTTATTAACTTTTTTTTTTCCTAAACAAAGATAAAAAGAAAATTCTCGAAATGCGTATAACTCAACTGACATAATCTTTGTAGGTATGAAGATCGACCTTATAGAATTGACTATCAAACCATATAATTTTTTCAGTTAAATATAGATGTCGATCATAGAATCGACTATCATAAGTTGGTAATCAAGACGTTATGACTAAGTATCGAGGATAACTGTAACACCCCAATGATCTCATGTCGTTCATTTTTTAAATTCAATTATTTATTTTTATTTTATTCATCTATTTGTTTATAATTAAATAATGAAACTTATGTCATCAAGATGTGAATTTTTCCCCTTTTAAAATATTAAGCAAATTTCAACTTTAATTATACTTGGTAATTAAAGATTTAATTGGTATTTGGAAGTTGAGGGAAAGGAGGAATTTGGGGGAAATATTGGTAAATTAGAGAGAGAAGAGTGAAATTTGGAATTTATTAAAGAAGAGAAAAAGAGGGGAATTTATTTTATAAAAGGAAAAGGAAAGGAAAAGAAAAGGAAAAGAAAAGGAAAAGAAAAAGGAAAAAGAAAAAGAGAAAGAAGAAGAAGAAGCCGAGAAACCCTAGCCACGCCGCCGCCGCCGAGTCGACGCACTTCGTCCCAGCCGCGTCGGAGATCAGGTCAAGTCGAGCCGTCGCACGCCAGCCGTCGCCCGAAGCCGCGTTACACCCGTGCCTGCGCCGCGCCGCATCGATCCGAGGGAGAGCAGCTGAAGCCGCGTCGCCGAGCCGCCCAGTCCCATCGTGCGCAACCGCCAACCACTGCGTGAAGCCGCGCACTGCCAAGTCACCGACCCGCAGCAGTCGACGGCGTCAGCCGCGCGCCTCCAGCCGTGAAGCAGAACCCGCGTTTCGGCTGATCTGCGCCCGCCCGTCGGCCCGAGTCCAAAACCGACCCGCGCCGCCCGCCGAACCCGAACTCCGCGCGCGCGCCTACTCCAAGCCGAGCCGCGCCTCCCTGCTGACGTGAGCCGAGCCGCTCGCGCAAGCCCCTTTCGCCAGGACTGAGCCGAGCCGATTCTGTCCTTCTTCCAGCCGAGCCGCCAAGACAATTTTGGCTCCTTCCACCTAGTTTTTGGTAAATTTCCAAATTCCCTAGCCTGCCCAGTAATTAAATGAGTTAATTTGGAAATTTAATTAATTTAATTACTTTCCTCAAGAAGCAACTTGGACCAAATAGCTGCTGCAGCTTAGGACTTCCTCAGTAGGAACTCATCTAGCAACATCTCGAGGTAAGAGATTTCTACTACTAGACCCATGAACAAATTGTAAGATTTCGCATACTGTGAGATATGCATACTGATGATTGACCGTATGGTGTATTGAACTGTTGACTGTATGACGATGTTATGATATTAATGCTCAGTAGTATGTGGCCGTATGTTGTGTTGAACTGCTGACTGTAGGAGGACGTTGTGATACGAATGCTCGGTAGCATATGACCGAAATGTTTGGAATTGTTCTGACGATGTAGAGACTGTTGAGGAAGGGAAGGGAGCTAGTGTTCACTATTTCGTCATAGTTGTATGATGATGAGATGTATATGTATGTTAAGACTAGGGTCCCTGTTAGCAACCCAGTAGAGTCGTACCTGCATGGGTGTCCTTCGGGATCACCACCTATTGAGGACTGTGTGGTCCGACGGGACGCCAGTCTAGCATGATATAGACATGACTCGAGTGACTCGACGGGGTCCTCGCATCCCGACTGTCCTAGGTGTCCCCGGGCACCGAAGACCAGAGTTTCGTTCCTACGGGAGCGCATGTTGCACGTGTTCGGGAACGTGCCAGAGATTGGGTACCAGTTTCAGGACTCGATAGGGAAGCCAACAGGCACCTAGTGGGACTAGTAGTGGGTCCCTTACTGAGTATTTTTATACTCATTCTCTTCATTTTATGTTTTCAGGTAGAGGACGAGGTAAGGGCAAAGGCAAGCTGGCGAGCGACGTGAAGTGACCGTGGCGAGCCATAGGGGTTTTCCTGCTTCCGCACATGTTTTACTTTACAGTTAAATTCATGTTTCGGCTTTCTGCATATTTACTTTGGTTATTTTTGTAGATAGGGCCCGCTTAGGGATTTTAAACTTAACTCGTATTTCTACATGTTACCTTAACTATCTTTCATAAATACATTTGCTAGATTTCTTTGCATTTATTTACACCAGATTTTATGACTTAAACACTGATCCTAGATTCAGTAACCACTTCGATTCAGCATAAAGAGTCGGGTCGTTACAGTTGGTATCAGAGCGCAGTGTTTTAGGTCCTGTAGACTGACTTATGATGTAAGTCATTTTGTTTTGATTTTTACCTCACCCTATGGCTATACGGTCCTTCGTCACTCGCCAGGTATGCCTAAAGCTTTACAAATATTAAGATTATAATGTTGCCTGATTAGATTAGACTTAGAGTGAGAATATTGAGCTCTAGTGGTGAAAAATTTGTTGGTGAATTTTAGGAAGAATGCCGCCACGTAGAGGTGCACGCCGAGGAGGTGGCAGGGGAGGCAGAGGAGCCGGTCGTGGCCAACCGGCGGAGCAACCTGCCGCGCCGCCAGTCAACCCCGACGTACCAGTCAACCCTAATGCACCGGTCACTCAGGCGGATCTCGCCGCAATGGAGCAGCGTTACCAGGCCATGCTGCAAGCTGCTCTAGCGCCGTTCCTCGCTGCTCAGCAGAACCAGGCCGCCCCTGTTCAGGACCAGCCTGTAGTCCCTCCAGCCCCTGTTCAGGACCAGCCCGTCATCCCTCCAGCCCCGGTGGAAGCTCAGCCGGTGCCAGTACAACTGTCAGCTGAGGCCAAGCACTTGAGGGATTTTAGGAAGTACAACCCGAAGACTTTCGACGGATCCTTGGACAACCCCTTTAGAGCCCAGCTGTGGTTGACATCCATAGAGACGATCTTCAGGTACATGAAGTGCCCAGAAGACCAGAAGGTGCAGTGTGCAGCTTTCTGTTTGGAGGATAGGGGGACTGCCTGGTGGGAGACTGCTGAGAGGGCGCTGGGAGGAGATGCCAGCAAGATCACATGGGAGCAATTCAGGGAGAGCTTTTATGCTAAGTTCTTCTCTGCCAACGTGAAGCACGCCAAGCTCCAAGAATTCCTAAACTTGGAGCAAGGCAAACTGAGCGTGGAACAGTATGATGCCGAGTTCGACCTGTTGTCCCGTTTTGCCCCTGATGTGGTAAGGGATGAGGCCGCCAGGACTGAGAGATTTGTTAATGGCCTCAGGTTAGACCTCCAGGGTTTTGTACGAGCTCTTCGACCAACCACTCATGCGGATGCTCTACGCATAGCACTGGATCTGAGCCTGCATGAGAGAGCTGGTCAATCTAAGGTTGTCGGCACAGGGTCAGCCTCGGGACAGAAGAGGAAGGCGGAGGCGCAGCCCGACGTAATACCACAGCGGACTCCGAGGTCAGGAGGTGTCTTCCAGAGACACCGTCGGGAGCTGGCAGCAGCTGGGAGAACTTTGAGAGAGCTACCCACTTGTACTACCTGTGGGAAGGTCCATGGAGGACAATGTTTAGCTGGGAGTGGAGTCTGCTTCAGGTGCAGGCAGCCGGGGCACACTGCTGATGCGTGTCCTCGGAAACCCTTAGAGACGACGCCACGTCAGCCTTCTGCTCCCCAGCAGGGGAGAGTCTTTGCCACGAACCGGCAGGAGGCCGAGCGAGCTAGTACGGTGGTGACAGGTACGCTCCCAATCTTGGGGCATTATGCTTTGGTACTATTTGACTCGGGGTCATCGCATTCATTTATATCCTCTATTTTTGTCAAGCATGCGGGTTTAGAAGTAGAACCGTTGGGTAGTGCCTTATCTGTCTCTACTCCTTCTGGAGAGGCCCTTTTGTCTAAGGAAAAAATAAGGGCATGTTGGGTAGAAATAGCAAACCATACCTTGGATGTAACCTTACTGGTGCTAGATATGCAAGATTTCGATGTAATTTTAGGCATGGATTGGTTGTCCACTAACCATGCAACCATAGACTGTTTCAATAAGGAAGTAGTCTTTAACCCTCCTTCAGGGGATAAGTTTAAATTTAGAGGAGCAGGCATGGTAGGTATACCCAAGGTCATCTCAGCAATGAAGGCGAGTAAGCTACTTAGCCAGGGTACTTGGGGTATCTTGGCAAGCGTAGTAGATGTGGCAGAACCAGAAGTTTTCCTATCTTCTGAACCAGTAGTAAGGGAGTACCCTGACGTTTTCCCCGACGAACTCCCAGGACTTCCGCCTCCTAGGGAGGTAGACTTCGCCATCGAGTTAGAGCCCGGCACCGCCCCTATCTCTAGAGCTCCTTACAGAATGGCCCCAGCCGAATTAAAGGAGTTGAAAGTCCAGTTACAGGAGCTGTTGGACAAGGGCTTTATCCGGCCCAGTGTATCACCGTGGGGAGCCCCAGTGTTGTTCGTGAAGAAGAAGGATGGGTCGATGCGCCTTTGCATTGACTACCGAGAGTTGAACAAGGTGACAGTTAAAAACCGCTACCCCTTACCCAGGATTGAGGACTTGTTTGACCAGTTACA
Source organism: Cucumis melo (assembly GCF_025177605.1). Taxonomy (NCBI): domain Eukaryota; kingdom Viridiplantae; phylum Streptophyta; class Magnoliopsida; order Cucurbitales; family Cucurbitaceae; genus Cucumis; species Cucumis melo. Next base: position 1,121,694 of record NC_066857.1, read on the forward strand.
GGGGGCCACCGTCTTTTCCAAGATCGACCTGCGATCAGGCTATCACCAGTTGAGGATTAGGGACGGTGATATTCCCAAGACGGCCTTTCGTTCGAGGTACGGACACTACGAATTCATAGTGATGTCCTTTGGTTTAACTAATGCCCCTGCAGTGTTCATGGACCTGATGAACAGGGTGTTTAAGGACTTTCTAGACCAATTCGTCATAGTCTTCATTGACGATATCTTGATCTATTCCAAGACTGAGGCCGAACACGAAGAGCACTTGCACCAAGTCTTGGAGACCCTTCGAGCTCATAAGCTATACGCCAAGTTCTCCAAGTGTGAGTTCTGGTTAAAGAAGGTGACATTTTTAGGGCACGTGGTTTCCAGTGAGGGAGTCTCGGTGGACCCAGCTAAGGTCGAAGCGGTGACCAACTGGCCTCGACCGTCTACAGTCAGTGAGATTCGCAGTTTTCTGGGTCTGGCAGGATACTACAGGAGGTTTGTAGAAGACTTCTCACGCATAGCCAGCCCATTGACCCAGTTGACCAGGAAGGGAACCCCTTTTGTCTGGAGCCCAGCATGTGAGTGTAGTTTCCAAGAGCTTAAGCAGAAGCTAGTGACGGCACCAGTCCTGACAGTGCCTGATGGGTCGGGAAGTTTTGTGATCTATAGTGATGCCTCTAAGAAAGGACTGGGATGTGTCCTGATGCAGCAAGGTAAGGTAGTTGCGTATGCCTCACGCCAGTTGAAGAATCATGAGCAGAACTACCCTACCCACGACTTGGAGTTGGCAGCTGTAGTCTTTGCACTGAAGATATGGAGGCACTATCTGTACGGTGAGAAGATTCAGATTTACACCGACCACAAGAGCCTGAAGTATTTCTTCACTCAGAAGGAGTTGAACATGAGGCAGAGGAGGTGGCTCGAGTTGGTGAAAGACTACGACTGCGAGATCCTGTACCATCCAGGTAAAGCAAATGTAGTGGCTGACGCGCTGAGTAGGAAGGTTGCACATTCAGCAGCGCTAATCACGAAGCAGACCCCCTTACTCAGGGATTTGGAGAGAGCCGAGATTGCAGTCTCAGTAGGTGAGGTTGCCGCACAGTTGGCTCAGTTGACAGTTCAGCCAACCTTGAGGCAAAAGATCATTGCTGCTCAGCTGAGTGATCCTTACTTGGCAGAGAAACGTCGTATGGTAGAGACGGAGCAAGGTGAAGAGTTCTCTATATCCTCTGATGATGGCCTTATGTTTGAGGGGCGCCTGTGTGTGCCGGAAGACAGCGCAGTTAAGACAGAGCTTTTGACTGAGGCTCACAGTTCCCCGTTTACCATGCACCCTGGGAGTACGAAGATGTACCAGGACTTAAGGAGTGTCTATTGGTGGAGGGGCATGAAGAGGGATGTAGCAGAGTTCGTCAGTAGGTGCTTGGTGTGCCAGCAGGTGAAGGCACCTAGGCAGCATCCAGCAGGGTTGTTGCAACCCTTGAGTGTGCCAGGGTGGAAGTGGGAGAGTGTGTCGATGGACTTTATCACGGGACTGCCCAAGACCTTGAAGGGCTACACGGTGATCTGGGTTGTGGTCGACAGACTCACGAAGACAGCCCACTTCGTGCCAGGGAAATCCACGTACACTGCCAGCAAGTGGGGGCAGTTATACATGACGGAGATAGTAAGACTGCACGGAGTACCAGTATCCATCGTTTCAGACAGGGATGCCCGTTTCACTTCGAAATTTTGGCAAGGGCTCCAACTTGCATTAGGTACGAGGCTGGACTTCAGCACGGCATTCCACCCTCAGACTGATGGTCAGACAGAGAGACTGAACCAGATTTTGGAGGATATGCTGCGGGCCTGTGTGCTAGAGTTTTCAGGAAGTTGGGACTCCCACCTGCATCTAATGGAGTTCGCCTATAATAACAGTTACCAGGCTACCATTGGTATGGCTCCGTTTGAGGGTCTGTATGGCAAGTGCTGTAGATCCCCTGTCTGCTGGGGCGAGGTTGGAGAGCAGAGGATGCTAGGCCCCGAGTTAGTGCAGACTACCAATGCAGCCATACAGAAGATCCGAGCTCGTATGCTGACCGCACAGAGCAGACAGAAGAGTTACGCTGATGTACGACGTAAGGACCTCGAGTTTGAAGTGGGAGATATGGTCTTTTTGAAGGTAGCACCGATGAAGGGCGTTCTGAGGTTCGAGAAGAAGGGGAAGTTGAGTCCACGTTTCGTGGGGCCATTTGAGATACTGGAACGGGTTGGCCCTGTGGCTTATCGTTTGGCCTTGCCCCCATCCCTCTCAGCAGTGCATGACGTATTCCATGTCTCCATGTTGAGGAGGTATGTCGCAGACCCGACGCACATCGTGGACTTCGAGCCCCTACAGGTCAGTGAGAACTTGAGCTATGAGGAGCAGCCTGTCGAGATCTTGGCAAGAGAGATCAAGAAGCTTCGTAGTCGAGATATTCCACTAGTCAAAGTCCTTTGGCAGAACCATGGAGTTGAAGAGGCCACGTGGGAGAGAGAAGAGGACATGAAGACCCAGTACCCAGAGCTGTTCGAGGAGTAGAGCTTTCGAGGACGAAAGCTTTCTAAGGGGGGAAGTATGTAACACCCCAATGATCTCATGTCGTTCATTTTTTAAATTCAATTATTTATTTTTATTTTATTCATCTATTTGTTTATAATTAAATAATGAAACTTATGTCATCAAGATGTGAATTTTTCCCCTTTTAAAATATTAAGCAAATTTCAACTTTAATTATACTTGGTAATTAAAGATTTAATTGGTATTTGGAAGTTGAGGGAAAGGAGGAATTTGGGGGAAATATTGGTAAATTAGAGAGAGAAGAGTGAAATTTGGAATTTATTAAAGAAGAGAAAAAGAGGGGAATTTATTTTATAAAAGGAAAAGGAAAGGAAAAGAAAAGGAAAAGAAAAGGAAAAGAAAAAGGAAAAAGAAAAAGAGAAAGAAGAAGAAGAAGCCGAGAAACCCTAGCCACGCCGCCGCCGCCGAGTCGACGCACTTCGTCCCAGCCGCGTCGGAGATCAGGTCAAGTCGAGCCGTCGCACGCCAGCCGTCGCCCGAAGCCGCGTTACACCCGTGCCTGCGCCGCGCCGCATCGATCCGAGGGAGAGCAGCTGAAGCCGCGTCGCCGAGCCGCCCAGTCCCATCGTGCGCAACCGCCAACCACTGCGTGAAGCCGCGCACTGCCAAGTCACCGACCCGCAGCAGTCGACGGCGTCAGCCGCGCGCCTCCAGCCGTGAAGCAGAACCCGCGTTTCGGCTGATCTGCGCCCGCCCGTCGGCCCGAGTCCAAAACCGACCCGCGCCGCCCGCCGAACCCGAACTCCGCGCGCGCGCCTACTCCAAGCCGAGCCGCGCCTCCCTGCTGACGTGAGCCGAGCCGCTCGCGCAAGCCCCTTTCGCCAGGACTGAGCCGAGCCGATTCTGTCCTTCTTCCAGCCGAGCCGCCAAGACAATTTTGGCTCCTTCCACCTAGTTTTTGGTAAATTTCCAAATTCCCTAGCCTGCCCAGTAATTAAATGAGTTAATTTGGAAATTTAATTAATTTAATTACTTTCCTCAAGAAGCAACTTGGACCAAATAGCTGCTGCAGCTTAGGACTTCCTCAGTAGGAACTCATCTAGCAACATCTCGAGGTAAGAGATTTCTACTACTAGACCCATGAACAAATTGTAAGATTTCGCATACTGTGAGATATGCATACTGATGATTGACCGTATGGTGTATTGAACTGTTGACTGTATGACGATGTTATGATATTAATGCTCAGTAGTATGTGGCCGTATGTTGTGTTGAACTGCTGACTGTAGGAGGACGTTGTGATACGAATGCTCGGTAGCATATGACCGAAATGTTTGGAATTGTTCTGACGATGTAGAGACTGTTGAGGAAGGGAAGGGAGCTAGTGTTCACTATTTCGTCATAGTTGTATGATGATGAGATGTATATGTATGTTAAGACTAGGGTCCCTGTTAGCAACCCAGTAGAGTCGTACCTGCATGGGTGTCCTTCGGGATCACCACCTATTGAGGACTGTGTGGTCCGACGGGACGCCAGTCTAGCATGATATAGACATGACTCGAGTGACTCGACGGGGTCCTCGCATCCCGACTGTCCTAGGTGTCCCCGGGCACCGAAGACCAGAGTTTCGTTCCTACGGGAGCGCATGTTGCACGTGTTCGGGAACGTGCCAGAGATTGGGTACCAGTTTCAGGACTCGATAGGGAAGCCAACAGGCACCTAGTGGGACTAGTAGTGGGTCCCTTACTGAGTATTTTTATACTCATTCTCTTCATTTTATGTTTTCAGGTAGAGGACGAGGTAAGGGCAAAGGCAAGCTGGCGAGCGACGTGAAGTGACCGTGGCGAGCCATAGGGGTTTTCCTGCTTCCGCACATGTTTTACTTTACAGTTAAATTCATGTTTCGGCTTTCTGCATATTTACTTTGGTTATTTTTGTAGATAGGGCCCGCTTAGGGATTTTAAACTTAACTCGTATTTCTACATGTTACCTTAACTATCTTTCATAAATACATTTGCTAGATTTCTTTGCATTTATTTACACCAGATTTTATGACTTAAACACTGATCCTAGATTCAGTAACCACTTCGATTCAGCATAAAGAGTCGGGTCGTTACAATAACCGATCCTATAATAGTAAAGTTTTGGAAAATTTTGAATTTTATCTCCTTTTTAATTCTAAAATTAACGATTTTAAAAGCAACAATAAACAAAAATATTTACAAAGATAAAAAATGTAATGAATTATTAATAATAGACAGTGATATTGATCTTGATAGACTTCGCGTGTGATAAATAACTGTAGTCTCTTAAAGTCTGTCATATATATTTTTTTTATATTTATAAATATTTTTAATAGTTTTGTCATTTTAAATAATTAATTAAATCAACCATTTTTATATTAAAACAAAAATGTCAATTATGATTTGTGAATTTTGTAATATTCCATTTGATGAATAATGCAAGCCACGTGGATCGCTTTATTTATTTATCCAATTTAGGAATACAATTTAGGATTAACTTTCTAAAATTAGAAATATAGAATTAGTTGATTTTTTTTTTGTAAAAATGACAAATTAATAACTAAGCTAATTTTGGAAAATAAACTTGCTTTTACACCAATCATTTAATTAGAGAATGTTTTGATTTCATCCTTTGTATGAAAAAAAAAATAATAATAACTAAACAAATATTTTAATTTAAAATAAAATTAATCTATAAACTATATTTAAAAGAAATTACCCATAATTTTGAGGATTTTAGGAAGAAATGGTAATTGAAATGTTAAATAAGAATGACACAAACTCCACCAAAAGTAATCTTAAACTTTGGTAGAATGACAAGATATCCCACATGGATACAACACATCAATTAATTCTTAAAACACATCCACAATTCAATTCTTTCTTCTTCTTCTTCTTCTGCTCCTCTTTTTAAAATATGATATCATGATTATATAATATAAAATATAATCTTTAAAATATTAAAAGACAAGTTTGTGGATATTTTAATATTTAATCTATGTTCTAGTTAACCTAAATTATTCGACCGATAGCACAATAGAAGTCGAGGTTTTAAACCACCAATTCTATTGTCGTTATTGTATTATGAATGTTAGTTACTATATTCATTTTCTCTATAACTAATTAAAATCACTTTCTTAAAAATAAGAAAATGGTTTATTGTGACAAATTTCAAGAATATTGTTTTTTTAAAACTATTGTAAAAAATAGGGTATCTAGAAAAGATAAAACTTCTAACGAGTTGCATAATGTACGTACGAGCATATCTCTGGATGTTCACAACGTCGGCATCCAATGACAATTTTATCAATTATTTGGTCAATAATGGAAGACTCAACCTTTAACATTTCATGTCAGGTAGTGGAACTCCAAAAAAAGTCTTCAAATCTACTTATTCTAGTTATATATTAACGATCCCACAACCAACTCCTTATCCACCAATAACCCCAATTGGATCTTAACGTCCTACAACGTGATGGTACATCTCCACAAAAATATGAAATGTGTAGGTCTTCGATATCCAACAAAAAAAAAAAATGGAAGTAAAAACACAACCTTCCTTTTCTTTTTTTGAGAAAAAGGGCATTTTCTTAAGGAACATTATTAGAACAAAAGAGCAAGTCGATGCATGTCTTTATTAATAACATAGAACAACTTTCCAAACCTTCGTTTTCAGTAGAAGTAGTTATGAGATCCACAACACTAACGATAGCACCCGTCAAAGAGGTGGGCTAACCAACATAGCATGTAAGCCCACTCTCTTCTTTAAATTAAGTGGTTTAGTTCCTTATAAATTTTATACCAAGTTAGTTGTTAAGTCTCTTGCTACATCTTCGTAAAAGCTTTATCAATTGTCGGCATAACTCAACAACAATTGAGATATAATAGATTTATTTTTTAAGTCGGCGATTCAATCCGCAATCTCCATATTTGTTTTTGTTCTTGTACTAAATCTTTTAAAATGTTAAATTAAAAAATTGATCTTTACGGTAACGAGAAAGTTTAGAATGTAGTTTTAATGATTTTCATGATAAAATCTCATAAATATACAAATATTTAAAGATGTATTTAGAAGGTTTTATCGAACTATAGCAACTATATGAACTTTCTCCAAACCAAAGCGAGACTAAATATGTAGTTTAACAAAAAAAAAAAAAAAAGATCCCTTCATATAAAGAAGATTAAATTACAAAATCGATTCATTTGGTCAGGAGAAAATTAGAATTTAGCTCGTTGTTAATTTTGAGTTTTATTAAGTTACTTTTTCTTTTTTAAAAGTAAAATCAAAATTATAACTTAACAATTAATTTGAATATTGAACTATTTTTCTACTTTTTAAAATTCAACGGATAAAAGAGGTCATTCAAACGGAAAAACGCAATTCATTCATAGTCCTAGCCTATCTTCTATTTTTGCTTAACACATCAATTCAGAGAAAGAAAGTTTATCGAAAGAAATAAGATCAACCCCACGGAGCAGAGAAAAAACCTAATAATGAAAAACCATTGATCGAACGAGAAAACTTCTATCTTTACTATACCATAAACCATGAAAAAAAAAACTTTAATTAATTAATTAAAAAAGAAAACTTTTTCACTCATTGATATTTTTAGGCTGAAAATAATTATTAGAACTTATTAAATATTGAATTTTTTTTATCATCATTATTGAAGTTAGGTCCCTTAAAAAGTATTGATTTTCAAATAGGTCCTTCTCTTCTTCTCCTCTACCATTATCATCATCATCACCATCACCACCTTCTTCTCTCTCTCTCTCTCTACTGTACACGTTCACCTCTCTCTCTCTCTCTTTCTCTCTCTCTCTGAACAAACGTATATTCTCTCTCTCTCTCTCTCTCTTCATTCTCTCTCTCATTTCTATCTATATATACAAATCCCTCTTTTCTCTCCCACTGTTTCTCTAATGGCTCTTATCCACCGCCAACTTTTCTAACTCAACCCCCCTTCCTCAAATTTCCTATTTCCTCAACTCACCGTCGGCCGGTTTGAATGGCCGTCGAATACCAATGCTGCAGCCCCAATTTCTTCATCCATATACTCATCATCGTTCTTTTGGTCCTTTTCGCCGGCTTGATGTCCGGTCTCACCCTTGGCCTCATGTCCATGAGCCTCGTCGATCTCGAAGTCCTTGCCAAGTCTGGTACCCCCAAGGACCGCATACACGCGGGTAAACTTTCCCTTTTCTTCTTCTTCTTCTTCTTCTTCTTCTTCTTCTTCTTTTTCTTTACTCTGCTTTCATTGTTTAATCGATTCGTTTCTTCATTTATTGTGTGGGGCCGTTTGTTACTACTTCTGCTTTCATTAGTTACTAATTCTTGTGTTATTCGGTATCTTTCGTTCTCCCTTTTCCTCTTTTCCATTTTTATTTGGGAATTCCCCTGTTTTTTTTTTTCATTTAATAATGGAATGAGTTGAATATGTTTTGAGGGACTATATGATTGGGAATTGGAAAATCGGAAATTGGAAACTGGAAATTGGGAATCGGGAATTGTGATAAGGATAAATATATAGGCGGTGGGGTTCATATAGTTTTTTTTTTTTTTTAATTTATTTTTTCATTTTTAAATTTTCAAATGCTTGCTTGAAGCAGAGAAAAGTTGCGGTGAGGGGTTTGATGAATTTTTTTGTTCTGTTTTGATTTTTGATTTTTGATTTGTTGCTTGGGTCAAAGGAAGGGTTAGTATGACGTCTTTTCAATGTACTTTTACTAGCTCTGAGTATTAAAGGATGTATATATCGACAAAATATAACAGTGCCAAACTGTAGCTTGTAAGTTACGTACTGCTTTGGTATATTGACGACTTTGGGAGATCTTAAACCCTAACGTGCAAGGGACTTTCCTCTTTTTGTTTCCGAAGGTCTTGTTATTGTTCTATCTGGCTAAGGATATTGAGTTTTGTTTTTTCCTTGATATTCAATGACCTTTGAAGGAGAGGTACTAAATGTTGAACGATTCGACTTTGGTTTTATTGACCTTTGAGACTTACAGTTAATATCTCTAAAATGGCATCTCCTACAAGTTACTGTGGGATTGTGTCACCATAGAAAAAGAAAGCATTGACACTGCATTGTATTAATTTATATCTCGTATGTCTTTGATGAGAAATCATAGCATACGATCTTAGAGATTGTTAGCTTCTTCCACTTATTTTGACAGTATTAAAAATTAAATTCTAGAAATGTTTCTCCAAGTATATTTTGGCGCTTGACTAGTAATTTTATTTGAAAAATGTAGTTGTTATCGGCAGATTTTTCTACCAATTTGAGCGTAGTTCAATTGACAAGACACTGGTTACCATCCTAAAAGTTGATGATTAAATTCCTCACTCTGCAATTATTGTAATAAAATACTGAAAAAGAAGAACAAACAAGAATGCTGGATTGGTTGACTTGAACTTCATAGTTGATATTTCCTAATTTTTGAAAATTTGATCTCATCTTGTTAAATTTTATTTCTTGTAGGTTAAAATGCATAACTATGTTTCTTTTTCTTTTTCTTATATAATATATATATATATATATATATATATATACTTTTGAAAACCATGCACTTGAGAACAAGAATCCGACAATTTGTGATGTTCTGTTTTGCTTTATTTCTTATTTAACAAACTACAAGGAGATAACTCCATGCTGAAGGAAAACAGTAAAGAATAACTAGGAAGATGAACAAGGATCGATTTTCAGGAGTAAATGCACATGCTTTATATGTGACATTTTCCTATACGACAAATTCTAACAGATACAAGGAAAATTTGTTAAAATGTTATATTTTGCTGTCTTAAGGTTCTGAGGAATGTGGCTTTTTACTCTTCCGTACTTCTGATGACCCCCCAACCTTTTTATAATGCTTTTCTGTTTAAACTTCAATGTGAGTTTGTGATATTGTGATTGGAACCTCTCCTTGATAATTTACTCCGTTTTGTACAGCAAAAATATTGCCAGTTGTCAAAAACCAGCATTTATTGCTTTGCACCCTACTGATATGCAATGCAGCAGCCATGGAGGTACATTTAAATAAGTGTGAAGGAGATTGACCAAATACAGTAAATTCAGGAAAAAATGCTCAATGTTTGAATTACCTGTTCGTGCAGGCTCTTCCTATTTTCCTTGATAGCTTGGTTACTGCTTGGGGTGCTATTTTAATCTCAGTGACATTGATTCTTCTATTTGGCGAGGTTAGAGCAATTATCTAGGGAACGACTTTCCTTTTTCATGTTTGGATTACTTATTCTTTTTTATTTCAATAAAAATTTGCAAGCTCTCTCAAGGATTAACCTGCATTGTACCATTGTGGATCTACAACTAATAAATGTGGACAATTAGCCAAAGTTGTCTATTCTTCACAGTTGCTACTTTTGGCTTTATTGATGCCTCAATTCACATTTTTCAGCTGGTGCCAAATTTCAGGGGTAAATTTAATTATTAAATATCTATTTACTTTTGATGTACAGATTATACCACAGTCTGTTTGCTCCCGGTATGGTTTGGCAATCGGATCAACAGTTGCTCCATTTGTCCGTGTTCTTGTTTGGATTTGCTTCCCTGTTGCATATCCAATCAGCAAGGTAGACATTGAGGACTTGGGTTACTTAAATCTACTACATTATCGTTCAAAATGGTTCCTTAATTACTTATGCAAAACGTGATTTCCAGCTACTAGACTTTCTACTGGGCCATGGACGTGTAGCTCTTTTCCGCCGAGCTGAACTAAAAACGCTTGTCAATTTGCACGGTAATGAGGTATATATGTGGGTTTAATGCCCATACAATTTGATTTTTATCTTTTTTTGTAAGATTTGACTCTACGTATGGGTGTCAGGTGTGTATGATCATATTTATTTTAAATCTTTGGTAGAGTAGCAACGTGCTTTCTTATGCAAACTTTTTTTCTTTTCTTTTCTGTTGCCTTTATTTTTATTTACTAATGCCTGATGTTATTAACCTGTTATAGGCTGGAAAGGGGGGAGAGCTGACACACGATGAAACCACTATTATTGCTGGAGCCCTTGAACTGAGTGAGAAGACAGCTGGTGATGCCATGACTCCAATATCTGAGACGTTTGCTATTGACATCAATGCGAAGCTCGATAGGTAATTTCATGTTGGAAGTTAGACAACAAATAACTCATCTTTACAATAAGCTAATCCGGTTTATAGCTTCTGAAGTACTTGTTATGATTGCCCAGGAATTTGATGAATCTTGTTCTCGAGAAAGGACATAGCAGGGTGCCAGTTTATTATGAAGAACCAACCAACATAATTGGTCTTATCCTGGTAAACTTGTTAATCATCTTTGCTCTCTTATACATCAAACAACCTCTCTATACAATGAAATCTGGTTTCTCCTGACTTTCTTAGAGGTCTCTTCTGAACAGACAATTTCTTCTACTATTATTGGTCGTCGTAGTACACTTTGTAGTTGGAACTTCTGTGGTTTGTCTTTTGTTTGTTTTTGTTTATCTTTCTGTTTCTGTTTTCCGTAATATGGAAAGGGTTATCTTAGAAAAGTATATGATTAAGGGATGTATTCCATGACCTGAATTTGAATATTAGAAGTAACAAGTACCCAATTCAGGGATCAAAAGTGAAAACATACGAATAATATTATTATTATGTATATATGGTGACGATAGTTGGTGCTTGGTTAGGGATACATTTTCTTTTCATATTTCCTTGGAACAATATCATTAACTTTCCTGTCTTCATTGGCATTTTCAAAATTTAGTTAAACAAATTTGAGATTGGTTTCAGCCTCTGCAAAAATTCTTTAGATCATTTTTACCTATTCACTTTGATGCTAAGCTGGAGGCTTTACTCCCATTTTTCTATACCAACAAGCACACTTTCCGGCAAATTTCTATCTATGTCTCACCTTATCTGTGTTCTTTGATCTCCAACTTTTCTAAATGCAACTGTCCTCCCTTGCAAAAGGTAATATCTCCTTTTGTTTAATACTTCTGGTTTTATGTATTAGGTTAAAAATTTGCTTACTATCCACCCAGATGATGAAGTTCCAGTAAAAAGTGTCACCATTCGAAGAATTCCTAGGTACGTTAGTGACAGAAATGACATTCTTGTTTCAGATTTGATGGTTCAAATTCTAGTTGTCACTCTGATGTTACATAATTCTGTTATAGGGTTCCAGAAACTATGCCGTTGTATGACATTTTGAATGAGTTCCAGAAAGGTCATAGCCACATGGCCATTGTTGTTAAACAGTGCAACAAAATGAATGGGAAATCTGATGATAAGACGGGTGACGGTATATGTACCTCTGTGTTTGTAACTAATCTGTTTGAATTTTTCAGCTTCTGTTTCTTTAATGACATTATGTTAATTGAAGTGCTTTCTCAAACTAGATTCTCAGAGAGATGTCAGAATTGATGTGGATGGTGAAAAGCCCCCACAAGAAAAAACTTTGAAGAACAAGAGGCCACTTCAGAAATGGAAAAGCTTTCCCACCACAAACAATTCATTCAGGAGTGGCTCTAGAAGCAAGAAATGGACAAAAGATATGTACTCTGATATCCTGCAGATAGATGGAAGCCCTCTTCCTAAGCTCGCCGAGGAAGAAGAAGCTGTCGGCGTCATAACGATGGAGGATGTCATTGAAGAACTTTTGCAGGTATGAACTGTTTCATTATGGATATAAAGTAAATGTTCATTAGTTGTTTCTTTTTTTAAAAGTATAGGCATGTCTTCTTCACAGGAGGAGATCTTTGATGAGACGGATCATCATTTTGAGGACTCATGATAGTGGATATTGAAGGGGAATGGTTGGTTCTTCTACTTATATAACACAGGGTAGATAATGACGAAAATATTAGTAAAATTTGTTGATGTTCTTTATAGATTTTGGAACGCGTACAAAACTCAAATGGAAGATTTTGAGGATTATAAGAAAGCAGGAAAGCATGTGTTTGTAGTAGAAAGCAGAGAATGAGTATGTTTAGATGTTAGTAGGAAGAAGAAGAAGGGGAAACTCAAATTTCAGATTGCTATGCTTACTTGCATATGTTTCTTCTTTTCTCTTCCCTTTTATTGTATAAAGGTTCCCATCATCTCCATCTGCATCTTTCCCTCTCCCTCTCCCTCTTTCTAGCCAACTTTGAATTTGTAATTTTATAGTTAGAATTTAGTTTTTATGACCGATAAAAGGTTCATCAACGGTTGGGTTTTTCGAATTTTAGTTAGTTTAAGAGACTATACATGAAGTTATATCAAAGCATAGAGACAAGTTTAACCTTTCAATCATAGGGATTAACTCCTAATTTTACCCACCAAAATTTCAATTTTTTTTGATTTATAATACATTCACATAATACAAATTTCTTTTTTTTTTTTTTATAATATGAATTGAGTTCATTACCTATTATGTTATATTTTTAAACATTTTCGTCTTTACTTAATATAGTTTTGCATTTAAAAATTTCAAAACTCAAAATTTGAATACAGTAAATACATAAAAATGTTTCTGTTTTTCAGATATATAATCTAGGCTAATTTGAAGAACACAAGACCAAAATTCAGATTGATAACTAAACAGGTCTTTTATACTTGAGGAATTGGGTTGGAAAGAAAAATAAGTACATTTTGGTTGTGTTCGGTTTTGTATATGACAAGAATCACTTTGCACTATTTAGTGCGTTTAATTATAATTGTTAAAAAAATTTGAATTATAAATATTTTAATCGATGTTAGTTGAGGTTATGGGAATACTCATTTAATATTATGGTTACTCCACAACTTGGGAGAATAACTGGACAACTTAAATATCTTAGCTCGTATGGTCGAGTTAGTTCTAATTTTGGATTAGATTGAGTTGAGTTTTTTTACGTTGGATTGGATTCGGTTATATTTTAGAAAATTATGGTTGAACTCAATCCAAATTGTCATTAAAACATATATAACTTATCTATATTACAATGTATATGGTGTTTGTATTTTGATATTTAACATTTAAGTTCTATAAAATTTTAGTTGTTTATACTTAAAATATGTCGATTTGTTGTGTACGAGAATCTTATCGAGCTTTGAAGTGAAAGAAAGAAGATGAAAATAATAATAATAATAAAATAAAGCTCAAGAGATAAACTCTACATTTAAGTTCATTTTCCTATAAGTAGCCTTTCCTCCTTCAATTCTTTGGACTTTGGGAGATACACTACTAAATACAATAAGGTTTTCTTCACAGAAATTCTCTTTTTTCATTTTTTGTGTGATTTTCATTTTTTTCTTTTCTTTTCTTTTCTTTGTTCCTTTGCTTTCACAACATAGGAGGTGTTCTGTAATATGCAGGCACTGTTGCGGGGAAGAACATTTGTCTCACTCCTTCATCCTTTATTATGGGAAAAATTATGCCCGCTGCTCCCTACAACATTCAAAGTTTAGATATAATTTAGCAAAATGCTCCTTTCAATCGATAATGTAAGTTCATATGCAGATGTAAGCAGGATTTGGATGATGATAGATGTGTGTACCGTAATCAACCGAACTCCAATCCATATACGCTTAGGTGAGGGGAATGGGATTAGCAACCGACCAACACCGTATATAGCAACAGCAAAGAAGTGACAGAACAAGCTTAATGGGCGTGGGTTAAGACCAGAGAGAAGGGCCACTGGTCCTGATGAAAACACGCCTCCTAAACTCAAATAATCGAAACAAGCTTCGCGCATTTCCTTCCTGGCTGGATCTGGTGATGCACAAAACACCTTGTATAAGGCACCTGCTAATGTGTTTATTGTAGATGCCACTGGCTGCAAGGGATGAATGAAAGCCACTGTTAGTTTAAGAAAGCTCGAGGTGAGGTGGTAGGCCAAAACTAGTACAACGAGGTGGCTCTATTAGCATGTATGTGATACCTTGCGCAAAGTGTAGAAGGATTCGAGATAGTTGCACAAGACATCAGCATCGTTTAAATTAGAAAGGGGTCGAAGAAGGTCTCGTAGCACAACGATATCAGAGAGAGCAACCGTCATTCCTCCACCTGTTAAAGGATGTCGCATGTTGAATGCATCACCCAAGAGAAGTGCTCCTGGCGTGGATTGTGGTGCTGCTGGCATACTTCTATTTGTTGTGCTTTTTATGTTTCCTTTATCGATTGCAGCAATGAAGGCAGGATACACCTCAGGCGGTAGCTGGAATATGAAATTCTCAAAATCAACATCGAGCCGAAAGGGCAGATTTTTGCACTTCTAGGTGCCAATGAAAAAAGAACATACAGAACAAAGTTCAGAAACCAATATGTTAAGGTACCTGAGGAGCTACAGCAGTTTTCAAGTAGTGTGCCATTTCACCATTAGCAACAGAAGGGACTTTTTGGCCGGGGATATCGACTAAGCAGCGTACCTCTGTGCTGCTAATCGGGTATAACAAGATAGGTGATGGATCTGCTAGCACAACATGTCCATGATTTTCAAGGGGAAGCTTGCAGTTCTCCAGGACCAAACCAACAAAGCATGAGGGAATGTCAATCTGCAGGAAGGATCATGACCAAGGTTTTCAGAGAACATCATCAGGGGCTTAAGCATCAAGTAATCCGAACTTCTATCAAATGACTGCTTGTAATATCACTTGCATATACTGATCAACGATCAGAACTTGAATACTTCTTCAATACATTCCATACGAATTACCTGAGGTTTGCAGAGCTTGCGACGCAAATTCGAAAAGCCACCATCACAAACAATTGTGAGGGGAGCATAAGCTGTCAACTCTTTGCCGTTCTTGGTTTTATATTGCACACCTTTCACAATCCCATCTTCTTCAACTATGGACGTTACAGTCCCTTGTTCCATTCTCACACTGGAAAGATATCAAAATTGAATAACAGATATAAACCAAGAATCAGTGAAATGGAAAGGAAGAAAAATGTCGAAAATCAAAGCAGTTGTTTTGTTATATGACGTTGCTCCTAAAATCAAATCCAAGAACTAACGATCATTTCAAGTAACATACAGGAGCCCATGATTTATGTAATAACAAAAACATCAGCTTTCCTAAAACACAAGTGAATTGGGAAACTTAATATTCAATTTTCTCCCTAAGCTTTTAAAACATCTAATGTTAGTCTGAACTTTCAGTTTTGTTCTTTTCTGTATTCCGTTTCTTACAAATGGATAATGTAGCTTTAGCATGGACATATAGAAATTGGCAAATGGCATGTTCATAAATCTTTGAAATGGTCAGAACAACCAAACCCAGTTTTGCTATGTTCAAAATCACTCCGAAACATGCTTCAAACCAATTCTAAATCAATGAAAAAAATGTAAAATAACATACCAGCTTAAGGGGATAAAATTAAAAAAATAATAAAAAGGGACTAAAATGAAAACTTTCTAAAATCCCAGAAACTACAACTGTCAGTTGAAAAGATCAAGAACAAAAAAACAAAACAACACCAAAACAAAAAACGGGGTATAGCAAGAAGAAAAACATGAAAGAAGAGGAGAAATTGAGTAAGTTACTTTGAAAGAGCAGCAGCCTTTTCCCTCAATCTCTGAATGAAACGGCCATTGTGAAAGCTTCTTCCAGAAACATTGGAATCAAATTTCTCCAAAGGATAAGCCAATCTGGTGTGACTGCCATTCTTGTAGAGGGCATAACCAAACACCTGCTGAGCATCGATTCCGTTCAGACTGTCTGTAGGAAATGGATTCAAAAAGCAGAAGAAGGAAGCGATTAGAAGTGTAGTTTTAGGAATAAAAGGGAAGATTGAGGAATTGGAAGAAATGAGAAATGGGAATTTGGGGGTTACCTTCAAGCCCCAACTCGATGAGCTTCAAATAGCCGCCGGGTTGAAGCAATTCTCCGACGATTCGATCTGGCTCCGTCAAGTCCCTCTCGATTACGTGCACTTTTCTTCCATCCTACATTCTCAAAGTCAAATCTCTCAGCCAGAGGTCAATCTCTAAGTCAAAACGTTTGACTCTCCGTTGTCAATAAAGAAATAAATTAATTAATCTATAGAATTCTAATCTTCTATTAATAATACACTTCCATAAATTTTACTATTTTTATAATTTTTTAAAATATTATTTTATTTATTAATAAATTTAATTACTATACTTTTAACTTTTTTCGTAATTGTATTTATTTTGCTCTATTCTATTTTTCGTATTTCCAATGGTCTAATTTTAATCTCTATCGTTCAAAAAAAATTCTTAAATTTAGTTTCTTTACTTTTGATAAACTTCAAATTAGCCCTTCAAAGTTATTTAAAAGATAGAATTCATCGAAGAATAATAGGATTATACGAATTTATTTTCATCATTTATAAACGGAATGTTAATATTGACTAATATTTTCTAAAAACAAATTAACAAAAATCAACTCTCCAGATTTATTAAAAAGTTAAAAAACTTCTAACTTTATACCATAGAAATCAAGTTATATTGGACTTTGAAATTATGTTATAATTTGATATTGAAATTG
This sequence comes from Cucumis melo, assembly GCF_025177605.1. Lineage (NCBI taxonomy): Eukaryota > Viridiplantae > Streptophyta > Magnoliopsida > Cucurbitales > Cucurbitaceae > Cucumis > Cucumis melo. Next base: position 1,138,703 of record NC_066857.1, read on the forward strand.
AATTTTATTAATAAAAAATGAAAAATTAAGGAAAGACTATAGAGATATGACCAAGCCAAATTAATAATTGGGGTATCAAAATATTTTCTTCCCCATTCTTCTATATTTAAATGAGAAATTAAACTATACAATTTAACTTTTTAGTTCATTCCTTATTAATTCTAATTATTTTTCATCAATAAAAAGAAATTAAAATAAATAAATAAATCATGCCAACAACTCCCTCCTCTTATAATTAATAATTAAAAACACAAGTTCTAATTATTTGAATATATCAAAGGAAAAGTCAATTTCCATAATCCTTACTTAATTAATTAATTTAATTAAACTTATCACTTACGCCAAAAATATTTTATATATATTCAAAAATTTGACAGCTACATATACTCAAAATTGAAATTAAAAAAAAAAAAAAAATCAAACACCTAAATCATATATATATATATATATATATACAAATTCTGCCGCTTCCCTTTTTTCTGTTTGAATAGCCAAAATATATACACGTAATATTTAAATAAATCATAGATTTTGGGCAAATTTGTTATTCTGCCTTAATGAATATCATATGGTATGAACTAAATTATTTCACAAAAGAAATTTAAAATTGTAAGTTGAATGTATTGGTTTTTTTTAAAAAAATTAGGTTGATGTGATGTAACATTGATGTTATGTTTCAATAGTTAGAACCCTATTTTTTTTTTTCTAACGTCACAAATTGGTTGTTAGATGGGTAGTCGATTAGTAGTGGAATTTATTTATCATTATTGGAAATTATTATTTGTTTTTTAGGCAAAGTTCTCATTACATTCTTCCAAAAAATAAATAAATAAAAAGATCATTAGATTCAAGTGGTCCTATTTTTCTTAATTTTAATTTTTTTTTTCAGGAAGAATTATATTTGTTTAATTTTAGTTTGAAATTTTTTTAATTTTAATTCTTAGAGTGTTAAAATTTTGATTAATTTTGTACTAAATTATGTTAAATAGGGAGCCTTATAAGTTAAGTATTTTAGTAAAGTAAATTGAAAGTAATTAAAATAAAAGTACTAATTTATTTAGAGACAAAATAAAAACTAAATAAATATGTTTAGAGTAAAAGTAAAATTATATGACAAGAAATTGAGGTCTTATTTCCTACAAAATAATAATTTAAACATTTAAATTTTTATTTATTTAGCATACACAATTTTAATAAATCATAAAATTAATTTAAATAAATAAATATATATATATGTTAATATATTCAAATAAATTTAATATAATAACAAAGAAATTCAAAAAATTAAAGACGAAGAGAAGGAAATGCGGGAGAGATAAACGACGGACCTTGGCGAGAGTAAAAGCAAGAGCGGCGCCGGCGACACCAGCGCCGACGACGATGACGTCAGGGTGGTCGTCATCGGAGTGGGGGGGAATCTGTAGGGCGGCGGCGGAGGGGGAATTGATAGATTTAGAATGGATGGGATTGGGAGGGGAGGAGCTGTTGATTCCATCTTTGAAAGCGAAGAAGAAAATGAGAGGAAGGATGGAAGCCAAGAGAAGGCCAAACAGAGCCGCCGATAGAAGCTCCATTTGTGTCTTGGAGATGGAGAGAGAGAGAGAGAGAGAGAGAGAGGGGGGGGGGGGGAGGGAGACGGAGATGAATTGTTTGAGAAAGGAATGTGAGAGAGAGATGAAGGATTTTTAGGTCTTTTTATAGCACAATTTTTTCCAATTCCCAATTTTTCTCTCTTTTTGTACTTTTAATTATTATTATTATTATTATTTAATTAATACACCTAATTTTTGTAGGTGAAAAGAAAGGCTATTGACTTAAATTACTTCACGTAAAGTACTTAATATTGGAAATAATTGCTTGATATAAGATAGATATTGATAGGAATAACTAGCCACTACAACAACGACACCCTCGACCTAGCTAGCATCCTACAATTTCGAACAATGGGTAGTAGAGACAATCCTAACATCGTTAAAGTTACATGTAACTACACGTGACTGTGTCACTGATATGAATCGCTCGTACATCAAATTATTAAATATAATTTAATTAATATATAATTTTGATGTAACTTTTGTATTTTTTTTCTTCAATTTTATCCTTCTCATAACATTTTGATTAATTAAATTATCGTATTAATAATTTGAGTGCATGAGTAGTTCATATTAGTTAGAGGAAAGAAAGTATAAATAGTTTGATCTAACGATCTAACATTGAAATGTAATCTCCACACTAATGCAAAGAACATCTCTTACATAGGTTAGCTCGACAAGCGAGGTCAGGCTGGAAGAAGCACGATGTATCCTGAAAGTCCAAACACACATAAAGGATTCGAAACAAGATTAAGTCAGATAGAAATTTAACATCAAACCATGACATTTTAAAATTTAAGAATCAAACAACAAAAATGGAACTTAATAGCTTCGAAGTAAAAATGAAACATATAAACATACAAACTAAACTCTATGTATGTATGTATATTTAAAAAGATATATATATTTTTTTTAATGGTTAGAATTTCATTCAATGTTGGAAAGAGGATGTGGATCTTTCTCAGTCACATGCTCATTCCTTTAAAGACTAAATTCTCAATCTTCTTTATTATTTCTTCCTATGTATATATATATATATATATTATCAATGAAGATTTCTTTTTGAAAAAATAAAAAGTAAGGGCAGAGCTTAGAAGAGAAAGGAAATTGAGTTAATTAAGTTGGTGGGGACTTAGGGTTATTAGGTTTATATGTTCATTATTATTATTCATATGAGTCAACTTATTTTAACCATCTTTAATTATTTAATATCATACTAATACTATACTATACTATATATCTTAGAAAATAGTTGAATTGGAATAAAGTTTAATAGGTTAAAAAGATAAAAATGACTTATCTTAACCAAAGTGTATATATGAATGTAAAATATAAAAGTGAATTTTAATGTAAATTAAATAATACAGATATTAAGTAACAAGATAATTGAAAAAAACGAAATAACTTAATGTAAAAAAAAAAATAGAGATACTCAGTCGCACGAATATAATGAAACCAGCTAGAGAGGTTGTTAGTTCAGTGATGTTTCTTTTCACCGTATATAAAGAATTTAACAATTACAAATAAGTATACTTATACGATAAACATATTTTTTAATGGCTCACTCATAGCTTATTAATTAATTACTATTCGGTTTTATCTTAGATTTTAACTTAATCAGGCTTTTCAGTTTGAGTTCCTTTACTTTCCATAACAAGTCTTCAGTTTAGACAACTTCTCGATTTGGTAACCATTTTTTTTTCTCTAAGTCAACACTATTTTCGCCTCCAACTTTCTTTATCTGTTATTGACCTTTTACGAATGACTTTAAAAACCAAGCTAAAATTTGGAAACAAAAATATAGCTTTAAAAAAAAATTTAAGAATTCAACTATTGTATTTAAAAAAGACGTAAATCATAGTAAGACATGGAAATAAAATAAATTTAATTTTTAAAAAATAAAAAATAAAATATTTACAGAACGAGACCTTCATATTTTGATTATTACGAAACGTAGAGAGCTCTTAGCCATCAAAGTTTTCTCTCTCTCTCTTCGTAAATAGTGTATTAATTCAATGTTATTTATGCCCAAAATATTAGATATATTTCTTTAATAAAAAAAATATAGTAAGCATCACATATATATATATTAAGAAAGTAATTAAACCACACAAGCTAAGTTAGGTTAGTGAATTTGTCCAAAAACTTACTCACATGGATAAGAATAATAAATAAAATAAATAAAGGATTATTTTCAAATTAATGTACGAAAATATTTACATATATAATTAATACAATTTATTTGTGATCGATTACTATTTGTCTCTATGATAAAAAAAAATCAACCGTTTTTTTATTTAAAATAATTTTTTATAATAATATTTTGTTGTCCACAAATATATATATACAAGTAGTGTTCAAATTTTCATATATATATATATATATGAAAATTTAGTGCAAGAATTTTCAAGAAATGGATCAATTTTAATGGTAGAGAATATTTTAATCCAAAAAATACCAAGTTTGAACAAGTAATTAATTTGGTAAACAAACAGTTCAAACAACTAAAATGTTAATATTATTCTTTATAGAATAACATTATATATAAAAAAAAAAGTAAAAAGAAGAAAAAAAAAAGAATATAGAATTAAGTTGAGTAACAATAAGGGTATTGGCTAAGTCAATTACATGCCTAAAATTTTATATAAATAAACCTTATGATAACCAAAAATGATTTTGTTGACTTTATGGGATTTGATTTGTGTTGTTTTGACCATTTTGCCCCTAGTCAACAAAACTTAATTTAAAGTTTTTCTTTGATTTGATTTTTCTATTATATATAAGATCATTGGTAAGTATTTTGAGAGTTGTTGTAGGTGGCACCCAGATTTGATGTACTTATAAGTTATATATATATAATAACAATGATGATGATGTGATGATTTATTTTAATTTATTCTCTTATATATATATATATATATATATATATATATATATATATATGTTCTTAATTATTTCTCTCAAGTTGACCACATATATATATATATATATATGGGTTGGGGTTATTCTTCAAACATATGGTTATTGTATAAATTATTTTTAATATATAGTTTTAGGTACAAACCCAATATTATATAGCTTTGTGTAGTGGTAGTGTATGAAAATTTTCCTCTTGTTTTGAATAGGAAAGAAAATATGTAATGGGTCTAGTAATTTTTCATCTTTTAAATAATTATATATATATATATATATATATATATATATATATATATATGACCTATTCGTTGTCATTTGAAATATTAATTAATTTTTATTTTTATAACACAAATGGAGTGGAAATTTGAATAATGTACCTCTTGGTTCTTAACAATACAATGGGCCGGTGGTTAAGAAAGAACGTGGAAAATTGATGAGTGATAAAAGATGGAAATGTTGTTTTTTTAGAGAATTTGAAATTATTTATTGTTGTGAGGAGGGGTTAGTTGTAAATAACTCTTGTGTTAATTAATTGAGTAATTATAATTGGTGACGATTTTATGAATAATAATTAAGTATATAATAATATTTGAAAAAATTGTAAATATAACAAAATCTATCGTCGATAGACTTGTATATATTTATACTATGTTCGATCGTTGATAGACTTTGACAAACTATTTTGCTATTAACCCTAAATTGAAAAGAAGATATGTTGCAAAGAATGGACTTAAAAAGTAAAGTATATAGATTGGTTGAATCGGGAGAAAGAGATACTAAATACATAATTAAAAATATTTCAAATTAGTTACTAAATAGTCAATAGATATATAACTCAATTAGGTTAGATACATACACTTTTATAAGAGTTCATATAAGTTGACTCTCTTCACCTTCGAATAATTGAGAACTTCTTATAACTCGTAGCATGCTGATAAGTTTTCGAATCCAATTTCATAAACATGGTCAAAATATATAATATATGTATTAAAATTATTGCTCTACTATCGTTACATATCAATACATTTAAGAAAATAGTACGTGTAATATCATGATTACTTCTCTTAAATAATAATTCTAAAACTTTGGAGTAAAAAAAAATATAATGTATATATAACAAATAAAACTTAGATTTAAAGTTATTTAAGTAAAAATAGAATAATTAAATTAAATTTGACTATCTTAGATGGCTAGAATTTAATTAATCATTTGCATGTGAAGAGTGTGGAGAGGAAAATAGTTTAATAATGTCTTTAAATTTTCTTTTTTTAAAAAAATACATAAAATTAAAGATTTGTATGAGAGAGAGATCAACTTCAATAACATGTGATGGCCATTTTCATTTTATATTCTAAATTGTTAATTTTAAGTTCTATAGCAAAATCATGGCATTTAGACGTATTTCTTTCATGTTCGTCTTTTTATTTCATTAAAATTTTAGATTCTATTAATGATATAAACGTTTATTAGTATCTATAAATATCATTGATATACATTAATAGAAGTTCAATGTCACTTATAGACACTAATAGAAGTCGATTAATGTTTACTAGTGTCTATATATCATAGATAGAATCTAAAATTTTGTTATGTTTTGTGAATACTTTAGTTTGTTTTGTTATTTCACAGCAATTTTAATTTAGTGTAGATACTTTAAATCAATTTATAATTATCTTGGTCTTATTAATCGTAAAAATTATTGTTAGCATTTAGTTTGGAGGGAAATTTTCTCAAATAAGAATATCAATAAACCAATAAGGAATGATTAGAAATCGTATTATGAGTGAGTAATTCAGGTAATACTTGAAAAGAAATAAGGTTGGATCTGCCTTGGTTGAATGAGACTATTTGTAAACCAATCATCTAGTACATGCTTATGGTCGCGTGTGACAACAAGTGTCAGGAACGTTTCCGCAGATCCAGGTTGTAAGGTGTCAGTTCGATCTCACAATTTCTTGACCCGTGTATATATTTATCAGCTCAGTTAGTCAACTCAAACCCTTAAGGCATTAACATTTCTTTTCTGGACTCGCACTCGATCTCCCCTACCTTTGGACTTTGGATTGTTTGTAGATTTTGGTCCTTACCTTGGACAACCTCAATCAAAGTAAACTTTTAAAAGATTAACTACTGACATTACATCACTAATTGTTTATTAGGAACATTTTCTATGTTAGACCATAAGTATAGACCATAATTATTATTAATGAAACAAATACATTTGCTTGACTTGACCATATCTCTAGACTATAGATGGTGGCATTAAACTCATTATAGTATTCAAGAGGCTCCAAGGTTAAAACAATTGATCATCATTATTAATCTTTGGCCTATGTAATAATCTTGACTTTCATTGCCTTTTGAATTATTGAATAAACATTATAGAGGATTTTATTATAATTAGAAAAGTGGGAAGAAAAAAAAGACTTCAACTTTGGCAAAATTATAAAATTATCCTTCAATCTTTATCATTTTTAGAAATTATAACGTTATCCTTATTTATCATAAAAAATTCTTAAAGCTTAGAAATGATAAAATCAATATCAAACAAGTAATCTGGAAAAAAAACAATGAATATATACGATTAGAGAAAACATGCACAATGAAAAACACATTTTACTTCTATATAACAATTAACACATTAAATTTATTTGAAATAAGATGAAAACATTGTTCGCATGCAAAATAAAAAATACACTAATGTGATGTCGACACACACATTCCAATGCTGAAGTCAAAGACCATAAACAATGGAAGGATTAGAATGAATCACATAAGATTTAGAGAAAACATACCTTCTAAGATCGAAGATATAGCAATACTTCCAATAGTATTGTTTGAACTAGGTCGTTTCCTTTTTTATTTAGGAATCAAGTGAATAGGTATTGTCAAACCAGCCATATTATTATGGGCCTAGCTACTAAATCGAGAACATGCTTAATCTCAACATGGATGAGGTCGAGAGGTCAATGTCAGACAAGACGAGCTCAAGAAGGCGTAAGACTCGATTCTCTTCTTTCTTTGGCCTAGTATTTTCAAATCTATCTTGTTTTTAGGTTATATTTATTCATTATATGACCTATAGCACACATACATACATAAATGCATACAAACATAGACTCTCTAATTAATTGGTAAACTAATTTTATATATTTATTTTGAGAAAGAAATTATTTAATTAGACATAGAGAGCATATTATATTTGATAAATGACACTCACGTTGAACACCATCAAAACGCGTAATTATTTCATTAATAAAATTGCAACTAAGTTATATATAATATATATATATATATATATATATATATATTATTAACTAAAAAATATATTTTTCTTTTTTTAAAGCAAGAAAAAATTATCGTAAATAACAAATTAGTAAAACTATTTATAAAATATAATAATATTTTAGATTTTATCAATGATAAATAATTTACTAGCTCGATAGAATGTAAAATTTTATTATATTTTGTTAATATTTTGGGTCGCTTTGTTATTTTTGAAAGTGTCTCATTATTATTTATATTATATTTATCTAAATGACTATTTTTCATGAGGGTTTTATGATATAATAAACACATCTCTTTCGACACATTGACATAAATTTAATTTCAAACGTGTAGGTTTAAACTTTACATTTTATGATATTCATTTTTTCCAAATTCACCTATTTTTCCTTTTTTAAAAAAAAATTCATTTGTTGTTAAATTAGCTTATGGAAATGTTGTTTATAGTTTATTGCTATAACAGTACCCATATTAAAAAAAAGAAAAAACAATCCACATTTTTCTCGTGTATTTTTTTTAATTAAATGCAATTTTATATATATTTTGTGATTTTAAAATTATTTACACCATGTTGATTAGAATTTTAAAAATATTATTATACTATTTCAATAATACTTTGACTTTATGAGTATTTTAATTAGGTAGTTGGATGAGAGAAAAAAAAAAGAAAGAAAAGAAAAAGACTATTTATATTTTCCTAATAAAAAATAAATTAAAAGGCAATAAATATCTTACCATAAATATTACTAAGTGTAAAGCAATAATCTTTTTTCATTTATTTATAATTAAATTAGCTTAGACATTTGAAAAAAAAAAAAAAAGAGAACAACAAATATCATTTTAATTTTAATTTGATATTTCAGAAAGCTATATTATTTCTTGTTTGAAGGGCTACCACTCAAATTCTTTGATTCATTCACTATGCCAAATTTGATTTGGTAGTTTGGTTTAATTATAAAGTCACAATCACTAATAAATACATGACAAGACAACGATAATTGAAAGTACATTTATCACAAGGAAGACTTGCTTTTGAGTTATTGAATTCGATGGTTCTGGAAAAAGTATGTGGAGTGATAAAGTCGAATATCTGACTTTTAGATTTATATAACAGAAATACTATATTAGTTATTTTAATACGAACTTTATGCATGTGGGGTTAATTTTCAACTTGAAAGTTTATAATATGTATGTTTTAATGTTTTCTTCTTTTAAAGAAATTATTTTATCGTGTTATTTACATACCAATACAATTGAGTTTAGACCTAAGTCGATATCGTTTTAAATATAATCAAATGATTGAAGTGAGAGACAACGTTATATTTCAAATATGGACAATACTTGAAGGATGATACGATTTTGTTTTCAACTTTGCGTTGTGTGTATATGTGTTTGTGTGTGTATATATATTAACAAGAAATAAAAAATAGATAGCAAACATGTTTCTATTTCATTTTCTTTTCTTTGAAACACCGATTATAAACCTTAAGAACTGAGAAACACCAAACATTATCAAGCATTGACAACCTAACGTAAATGGGTGTGAAAGAGATTCAAATTTACCACTCTAATAATCGACTTAACAAAAAAGAAGGGAAAAGAAAATTAACATCAAATTAAACTCTATTACAAACTACTAAGCTAAACTTTTTCACAGTGGTTGTACGCATTAAAGACTCTTAATTAGTCGACAAAGTTGTTGGTGGATATTGCTATTAAATTCTCTCTCCATTATTGTTATTATTATTTAGGAGAAAATATTTTAGGTTCAATTCCTAAATTTTAAGCCCAATTTCATTTAGTCCATCGATTTTAAAATTTTATAGTTTTACCTCTAATAACTTTGTAGATCCTTAAAACTTTACGAAGCTTTTATTACAAGTCCTCTAAAATCTCTATGGGTTATAGTTTCGCGAGTTCGTCCTAAGCTCTCTAAGCTCCTTTGAACTCTATTTGAGGCTATAGACTCCTCTATGAGTTTTCTCTTAGACTTACCTTTTAAATTCTCATAGGCTTTCTTTAATCCTTCTTTAAGCTTCCACAGAGTTCTTCTCTCTACGCTCATATATTCTTGAGCTTTACTTACCATAGGCTCTCCTGAGCCGAGCTACCTCTTAAGAAGCCTAAATCTACTCATAACAATTGTAGCTGTACATCCTAATTCCTTCTAGTTTTCGATTGTGTCGACCCTTAATTTAAGAACGAATATGTTCGAAGAAATGCTCAAAGAAAAAGGTTGTGTTTTGAAGCAATGATTTGTGTGAGTTGATAACAAAACAAAAAGAAAAAGTATGAAAAGCTTGAAAGTTACAACTAGCGGTTAAGAAATAATGGCCAGCCCTAAACAAACATTTCGAGGGCCCTAAAGGAGATTTTGGGCCGAATTTTGAAATCGGCTTTTTTTTTGGTCGGATTGGTTCGGGTCCACAGGATTCGGACCAAAAAGAAATTCAAAATGCCGAAAATACCCTTCACTTCCACCAGCCTGTCCCCTTTCTCCAACGGCTACTTCCATAAACGCGCCGATTTAAAATTTCTCCTCGGTTACCTCGCCATCTCCACATCTTCATTTCCGATCGTTACTCCACTTTTGCAAACCCTTTCTCTCTCTCTCTCTCTCTCTCTCTCTCTCTTCCCACTGATTCCACCATGGACGAGAATACTCAAGCTGTCAACTCCACCAGTGACGATTCCGGTGAAGATTTCTACGAGTTGATCGAAGCGCCTAAGTTCGTCGACTTCACCGTTTCTGATCCCTACGTTCCCGATGATCGCTACTGGTTCTGCTCCCGAGTCGGTATGGGTTCTTCTCATTTTTCTCTTTGACTGTTTCTTAGGGTTTTAAGCCCTTTTTCTTTGTCCTCTTGGAGTGGAATTATCTGATAGTTCTCTTTTACTACATTACGTTACTGTTCTCTGTTTTTTTTTTCTTTTTTTTTTTTTTTGCTGCTTAAGGAGGTGAAGAAGAAGAGTAGGAGTAGAGAACTCTGTTTTGGATTTACTGAGAGTTGTGATGGTTGAATTTTGTTGAATTGTTTTGAATTAGTGTAGCTGAGAGATGAAGTTCTTTAAGTTATCTTGGCTTGTTCTTCACTCTGATAACTTTTTTTTTATTTGAAATCCATTTCGTTGAGTTAAGAGTCCATAATTTATGTTTTGACTTCAATGCCGCAAATTGAAAATTGCATTGCTTTATTTCCTTACAAGAACGGAGGGTTTCCCCCTTCCTTGTGCACTCTAGAATTTCAAGTTTATTAAAATTGTAGGGTGTGAAGAGGTACATCCAGAAGAAATGGACTCTGATGTCGTTTACAAAAACTTTGTAATGCGGGTATGTGATGGATTAAGTTTCTCTGCAAACTTGTTGTCTACTTTTCTGTTTCATTTTCACGTAAGGAAGTGTTGAATCAAACAGGTAATGGCGGCGAGAAGTCCGAATGTACGGCTCCAGAGAGTTAGAAGGTCCGGATCCAGAATTTTTCTTCTTCTTCATACATTTTTTCCATTTTTTTCTTTTTTTGCACATGAATGATAAGTTATAGCATCGTTTTGTAACTATTAGGAACCTGAAATGCCCACTCACAGCTCCTCCGAAGTCTTCCAAGTCTAGAGTGGCAAGGCTAGCTCTGATTTCTTCCATTTCCAAAAGGATAGGGGATTCAAGAGTTAAATCTAGATTGCCTACTGCCAATCCTGCTACAACTGCGAACGTAAAGCCAAAGCAAGCTCATGCCAAGGCAATGACCACTCCAAGGAACAGGAAGCTTAACTCCAATACCAATTCTTTTCTGAGTGTTAAAAATTCTAAGACAACATCAGCTGAAGAGCCAAAGACTACCAAGGTAGCTAAGGCTTTGTTCTTTCAGTCTCCAAAAAAAGATACAAAAAAGAGAACTTCAACAGAAATGAATACCCCTGTGAAAACTATATGTGCAGCAATGAAGAAACTCGAAATTACCAGTGCAAATAAGAATGTATTAGGGCATGAGAAAAATGTATTAGGGGATGGAGAGTCATTGCCCCAGGATGTTCCGAGGAAAAAGTTAAGAGGACGTGAGGTGAAGAGCCGAGTTTTTGATTCATTACGAACTCAAGGTTGCAAACGCCAGGATGCCAAATCTGCAAGAGTTTTGAAGAGGAGAAGCAAAGAAAGGAAGATAAAGCCGCCTCTTGCCCAGCAAGTTGCCCCAGAAAATGTTGATGAGGATGCCAGTGATATGGATATTGATGTAAAATCAAGGCAAGTTTCAATGCAAGGGTGCTCTTTGTCAGTTTCTTCTAAGAGTAAAGAAGGAAATCCAGATGGACTTTCAAGACCTGAAGATTCAGATAATTTATCCAAAGATTCTGATAGAACTTCCATTTCAAATTATGAAGAGAGAATTTCGGCAAAAAGTGGTCTCAAGGTTGTCCAATGTAAAGTAGAGGACAAGAAGAACCAATTATACTATCATGAAGAGAAAGTCAAACCAGGTGTGTTAGACATGAATATTTTAGAAGTTCTGGTGAGTGATGATAAAGAAAATGTAGCTGAAATTAGTGATGGTAATCGAGATGAAATGGTTTTACAAATTGTGGAGCCTCTGAACAATAATTCTGATGATGATACTAAAGTATCAAATCCAGATGAGAAAAATCCAGAAGCAATTGATTTCAACACAGTTCTGTGTGAAGTGGAGCCTGAGAAGAATAAAAAATGCAACCGTGAAGGGAGAATGAAATCAGGGGAAGTACAAAAGAATATCTCAAAACTCGAGAGTGATGATAAAGAAAATGTTGTGGGTGCAAGTAAGGAAAATGCAGTACCCTCTGATGATGATATAGAGCATGAGAGTGAAACCACCACAGATGAAAATGTTGCACCTAATGACAACAGGTAATGAACTGATCAAAAATCGTGTACAAGTTGAATCTGTTGTTCTGATTATTAATTCATTGAAGGGAAACTCTTGCAGGGAAGACAACTCTTACGACCAGTCTGCAACAGTGGCATTTGGCAAGCTTGTGAGATCTAATGCGGCAAAGGTTCTTTTGAGAATGCTACTGCATCTATGACTTCTTTGGTTCTTTTTACTATGATATTTTTACTCTGCCCTTCTCGGTTTTTGCTTGTTATGATGATAGATAAAAATGATGCAGGTCAAAGAAGTATTAAAGAAGACTGTGAAGGAGACATCTACTCCTGCTACAGTTGGTTCTCATGGGCTGAAACCCAGCAGACCAAAGTCCACGAATCCCAAGCCATTCAGACTAAGAACTGATGTATGTGGACTGGTCCCTCTCATTTACCACCAAGCTTATTATTATTTTATCTCATCTCTTCAAATTGCTAATCTGATATCGTTGGGGTGGCGCTTTAGGAAAGAGGTGTACTTAGGGAAGCAAACTTGGGGAAAAAGCTTCATTGTCCTTTGAAAGACATCACTGCATCTCGAAGGCATCATGGGGACAAGTTGCAAAGAAAAAATCAATGCACGAATCAAGTGAGTTTTCTTCAATAATTTTTTTTACCCCTCTCCCCCTCCGTGGATAGATAAAATATAATTCTTTTTTCGTTTTGCTAGAATTCTGAATGTGAAAATCGTGTTGAGGAAGAACATGAACAAAGGAGGTTAGAGAACAAATTCCCAGACGATCCACAAGTAAGTTGATATTATATTCAAAAGAAAATTAATTTAGTTGTTTTTATCTAAGATCTGCCAATATGCAGTTGATTAACATCGTGATGTTTACAGGGCGGAACAATACTAGATTATTCCTCAAGCAACAAAAAAGGAGATTCTGAACACAAGTTATGTACAATGGACTCACAAAATTGTTTTGCTTTAAAACACCAGAAACCAAGACATTGTCGTCAATTTGAACCCGGCAATAAGAGAGCAACCAAGACAACAGATGACAATTTGAAAAAGACCAACTTACAAAAGATACAGCAAAGAGTTAGGAAGCCTAGAAGGTAACTAAAATTTGAAATATTTCGAACCTTTAATTACTAGCATCTGATGTTCTGACACAAGTAACTATTCTTGAAGGGATTTGTCACCCATAGAAGAAATAACTTCTCTGGTACCTAGCCAACACAAGGCAAGGAAAGAAACCTCTTTGAAGATATCGAGTCACAAAGAAGCTAGAAAACCATCAGAGGCATTATCTCGAAAAAGGAGGCCTGCTGCAACTATTCCTAAGGAGCCAAATCTTCATGGAAATCATCTACCAAGGAGAGCTGCTCAAGAAAATTGGCTAAGGTGATCCTGATCCTCACCAGAGTTATTCGTTCAATGCTGAATTCTTTTTGGTTTGTTCAATTAAATCATTGAATTGTATTTTACAACTTACATTTCTAAGCCAGGAGTGTGAAAATTGTATGAATTTGAAGCATAGCAAGCCAGTTGTGTATCTTATCCATTTTTAAATATATTATAATCAATCAATTCTTGTGCATAATATGAATTTCTGAGTTCTTATATTTTGTTCTATGACCTTATTTGATCCGGATCTGTTCTATATATTGTACAACTGTGTTCTTGAGTTTACGAACAGCTGTGCTCTTTAGTTTAAGGAATAATTTTCACTTTAATTTCATCTTTCTGTCTAAGTTTGAATGAGGTAGAACTTTATAGCTAAAGCAGGAGGTCGTATTTAACAGAAAAAGAGGTAAATTGTAACGATGGTGGCTAATCTAGTTCTTCATAGCCAATAAATACTTTTGTTGCAATGATTGCATTCTACAAACTTAAAGATTATGCAACTGGGGAATTAAATTGGCAGCCATATTTTACAATTGCTTCCTAACTAACGAAGCAAAAAAGCTAAAAGAGGAAAAAGTAGAAGGGGGGCAAAACCTTTTTTCTCCCCTCCCACGGATTTAGCCTCGTGGTTCCAAGCTTTTTGAGAAAGACTTGAAATCCTATTATGACCTAACACTAAACTCAATAAATGCTGTCCCCATTTGCTGCAGAAGTAATGATGCAAATGTTGCTGATTACTTTTAGTTTTCACATTCTTTCTTGACAACAATGTCAATAAAGTTATAAGGTTCAGCCTCTTCGAGCATATGAACCACCATTCTCATGGAGGGCCTTGTAGATGGAATCTTAGCCGTGCAGCGAAGTGCGATCCTTAGCACTTTGACTGCATCCTCCACCTGAGCCTCTGAGATGCTAGGATCTACCATATCTTTCAGATTACCTTTTAGTTCTCTCATTCTGCTGTGTGCCCATTGTACAATATCTTTGTTCTCCCCAAACTCTGCCTCATTGGGCTGCTTTCCTGTTGCTAGTTCCATTAGGACAACTCCGAAGCTGTAAACGTCACTCTTCTCGTTTATCTTGCATGTGTATGCATATTCTGTGGCATCAAAGTAAAGAGATAATCAGTAAAGGTCAGAAAGCAATCAAAATCACCTTTCTTTTGTCAAGTAACTTTATCTTTATCGTAAATTCAATTTAACTAACCAGGGGCTATATAACCGAGTGTCCCAGCAATGACATGAGATGAATCTCCAACCCCATGGCCATGGCCATCCTGCAGAATCTTCGCCAGCCCGAAATCTGCAATCCTAGGTTTCCAATCACTATCCAACAAAATATTACTTGACTTTACATCTCGGTGAATTACAGGTTGGTCACACCCATGATGCAAATACTCAAGGCCCCTTGCTGCTCCAACCGCTATTTCGTACCTTATTTGCCATCCCATCTCAATCTTCCTGCTAGTATGCAACTGATCCCATAAACTTCCATTCGGTAAGTACTCGTAGACCAGAAGGTTACTGTCCTCACTTGAAATGCTACAGTATAATTTCACCACGTTGTTATGCCTCACTGAACTCAATGTAGCTACTTCTGCATCATATTCGGATGACCTGGTCTTTCTTTTAGTTAAAATGGTTGCACTAGTCCGACAATTTGCTTGGTCGCTAAAGCTCGATTGCCATATATGTTTCACGGCGAGTTCTTTGCCGTTACTTAGTACGACTTTGTACACATTTCCAGATCCTCCTTTTCCTATCAAGTTGTGAGAATTGATTGAATCTATGATTTCCTTTTCCGTGAAGCACACTATGCGATATGGCTTCATATCCCATGATTTGGATTTCAGTAAATGCTTAGCATCCTTGTTACGTTTCAATTTCACAAACAACAAACACAAGAAGGACACAAGCAACAGTAGAATTCCAGCAATGATACATGACAACAACGAGGTGAGATGGCTGGATGATCTAGAGGTTGGTGAACATGAACTCAAGTATCTAATAGACTCACTACACAAGCCAGGATTTCCCATGAAACTTTCATCAAAGGCTTGGATTGCAAGTGAATCAGGTACTTGACCAATTAACCTGTTATTAGACAGGTCGAAACTGCTTAGCTTCAACTTTGAGAAAGTAGTTGGAATTTCACCTGAAAGTTCATTGTTAGACAGATTCAAGGAGTTAAGAATTGGCAAGTAACCAAGATTCTCTGAAATATGCCCGGAGAATGAATTCATAGATAAATCTATGGTAGAAAGAGAAGTGCAAGAGCCTAGTGAGCTAGGTATATTGCCGGAAAATTTGTTGTCATTCAAAGAAAGGCTGCTTAAGTTCTTCAACTTGCCGAGTGATTCAGGTATTGGACCAACAAAATGGTTGGAATCGAGCTTGATTGAGACTAAGGATGATACTTCGCCTAACTCGGCCGGTAAGTTACCCGAAAACCGGTTATTTGATAAGAATAACTGAGCAAGAGCTTTTGCTTTACCAATATCAGAAGTCACAGGACCTTCAAATTGATTCGTTGAAAGATCAATGATGCTAAGATTTGGCAGACTCCAAATCCCAGCAGGAACAACATCCGAAAGAGAGTTATTATTTACACGAAAACGATTCAAAGATTTACAATTCATGTAGCTTTCTGGGATTCCACCAATGAAATTGTTCTGTAGCATCAATAGATCAGTCATTCTGCCCTGCTTGCACATGTCTGGAGGTATAGGTCCGGACAAGAAATTCTCTGAAACATCAATGAAAACGAAGGCTGCCCAAGATCCAATTCTTTGAGGGAGATTGCCAGTAAGGTTGTTTTGGTAAAGAGAGAGCTCAACAAGGTCCTTAAAGTCCCCAAACTCCTCTGGGATCGTTCCGGAAAATCGATTCTCAAAGAGCTGCAAGGACTTCAAATTGGTCAAGAACCTCAACTCCGTTAAATCACCTTCAAGATTATTAGATGAGGCATCAAAGTTCCTCAGTCCAGTGAGGTTACCAAGCCCGACCGGTAGCTTCCCGGTCAAGGAATTCTCATGTAACTCCAACTGCCATAGCTTCTTCAAGTTCACAATCTCATAAGGAATTTCACCAATGAGTTTATTTTGTGAGAGTTCAAGATTCTCAAGCAAAGACAAGTTCCCAATCCTAGATGGGATTTCACCATAAATGGTGCAGTTAGAGAGGTAAAGCCAATGAAGGTTCTTAAGCTCAAGAATCTCTAATGGAAATGAAGTTGTTGGGTTAAATGTATTGTCTCCAAGGCTCAAGAACTCCAAATCAGTAAGATTGACAAGAGATTTCCATGGAAAATCTCCAGAAAACCCACTGTTATTCAAACTCAAGAATCTCAATCCCACTAAAGAAGACAAATCGGGTACTTCACCAGAAAAGGAATTCTGACCCAAATCCAAATACTTTAACTTAGAACAGTTCCTCAAACCATCACTGACCTTCCCATACAAAGAATTCAACCCAAAAGACAGCTTCTCAAGAGATTGCAAAGAGCAAATAGAATCAAAAGGAATAATCCCAGATAAGTTCTGAGCAGGGAGATTGATTTCTACTACAAAGCCATTGGAATTACATACAATGCCATGGAAGCTGCTGCAAACATCCTTCCCTTTAATCCAAGAGCTAAAAGCCGAAGGAGAAGAAGAAGAAGAGAAGGCAGATTTGAGGTCTAAAAGTGGTTGAAGTTCATCACAATGGGAGAGGGAAAATGAACAGACGAGGAGGAAAAGAAGGAGGAGGTGAGCCACCAGAGGAGGGCGGCGGCCGGAGGAAAATGGTGAATTAGTCATGGGAGAGTAAGAAAGAGGTGGAAAATGAGAGAGAGAAAAAGTAAAAAAGGGAATTGAAGAGAGATCAGATTCATCGTTGAAAAGTGATTGAAGAAGAAAATTGTGAGACGCAAAGTTTGAAGCTTCGTTGCATGAGCAATAGGAAGAATTTTGTTTTCAGCACAAAGGAAGTTTTAAGGTACATCTTCCCAAAATCATTCTTTTTAAAGTTTCATATAAAAGTTCATTAAAATATAGTGAAAAATGGATCCTTTTTAATTAAATTAGTTCATTACCAGCTTTGACTGCCCAATTCAGCATAACTGTTCATTAAGAGATCATCACTGGCAAGACGGTGCTGGCCAACCCCAAGACTTTATTGTTGGGGAAAAAGAGAGACAAAGTTGTGATTTTTAGTCAAATGGGAATTGGAATTTAGCACTAACTAAACTTATTCTATTATTATTGCTTCTATTTGAATCATAAATTTAAATGGAATATGTTAGAGCCACCATTTTGGACTTTTTTTTTTCTTCCCTCTCAAATTTCCATGTATTTTTATTATCTTATCTTATTTGATTTGATTTTCATATTCATTCTATTAATTAATTTCTCTCTTCAAATATGCACCAATTGTTTATCTTTTTCCTCTTTCAAACAAAAGGAAGAAAAAAACTTTGTTTGGTTTCAATAATAATTTATTTGCTTCAAATTAGAGACGTAAAGGAATCTCTCTTTAGAAAAAATGACGTGAAGGAGAAGAGGTTCATTCAAAAAAATCATTCCCATACTATTTATAGAGACTTTTAAAAGAAAATATTCTTTAAAAATCTATTTTCAAAACATTTCTTTTCCTTTTTTTTCTTTTTCGATTATATGGTCTAGGCCAAATGTTATACGTTATGGGATAGATTAGGAGTGTTAGAAAATCCGATCACTTAAAAATATGACCAATCTAATTCAACTTGTATAGTTTGTAGGATTATCAACTAATTTGAGTTGAATTGAGGGTAGAAAAAATGAAAAATTTTATGGATTGGATTAGTTTATGAGTTAATCAAAAGTAATCCAAATTAATACGAACTTGTTAATATTAAAATATATATGTATGTGATTTTTACTTATTATATTATTATTATTATTGTTATTATATCTTAATTTAGTTTAATGTTGAAATTTTTTTAAGATAATTTTTTCTCTAAAAACAATCTGAAAAGAAAATTTCCATAACATAGAATATATGAAATTAATTAAACAAAATTTCCATAAGTAATACATTTTGCTTAAAATTTGAATAAATGATCCAATGAATCCAAACAAACCTGGTTCATTATTCAATAAGATTATTTGGATTGGAAAAATATACGACCCGAATTATGTTTATACTCACAATAATTTTATAAATTAAAACTTAAAAATAAGTGATATAAACTATTAATTAAAGAAACTCCATCCAATTCATATTATTATAAAGGGATAATACAAATATATGTTATGTATTAATTAGGAGAAATTTGTACAAATTAACAAAAAAAAAGTGTCTTGTTTTGTTGAGATTGGGTTGAAATCATGGAAGAATTAAGGTTTTTTCAAAACAACATTATTGAATAAATAATAAATTAGGGTTATTTATTTATTTATTTATAAAAACAAAGTAAATTTAGTGAACAAAAAAAAAAAAGATTATAAGTTCAAAGGTTTTATGGAGAAAAATAAAAGTCAACAATTTTATGACAAAGGTGGGCCATTGCCACACCTACCTCTTTGACTCAAAAAGCTAATCTTCTTTTCTTCTTCTTTTTTCTTATCCTTTCAAAAAATAATTAAAAGAAAACTTCATTCAATAAAATTATTTTAATAGATAATCATGTGAAAATCATTGTCTAGTTTTTTCTAATTTATTGTTTTGTTCTAAATTTTAGTGTAGTTTTGTCTTTTTAATTTTTTTTTCTACCACAAAGCAATGAATTTCACATAAAATATAACAAATAAATGAATTAATTAACTATTTTGATACAATATTTATTAATAATAAATTGTCTATAGAATTAATAAAGGGCACAAAGTTCATTTTGATTTTTTGTTCAATTGTTTGAGATCAAAACTTTATCAAGAATGTATATCTTAATTATAAACTTGTAGTTCTTAATTTGGAAGAGGGATTCAAATAGGTATGGGGTGGAATGATCAATTTTTACAAATTAAAATTTTGGTGTATGGCTATCAAATAAGAGTATAATAATAGAATAACACAATAACTCCGATACTTATACTTATATGTAGATTAATTTATTGATCTTTATATATTTTAGAAGAACTGTTATCTCGTTGATCGAGCTTTCACCCCCTTTTAATATATAATTGGTTAAGTTAGTTGGTTGTTATAGAGTTAATAGTTGTCGGCGTTGATCAACGTCAAAATTAATTGGTCACTGTACTGAGGTGATTGTTGGAGTGCGTAGTCATCACAGTTAGTTGCAGAAGTGGAGAGTCTGTCAAAGGTGGTCGTTGTAGTTTGATTATTGAATGTGGGCTTCAGACTGATTGTTGGTGGTGGTTATTAGAGTTGATCGTTGATGATAAGGTGGGCTTCAAACTGGTTGTTGAATGTGTGGTTATTTGAATTGATCATCAGAGTTGGACTAAGTGGCAATATCAATTATTATCGATGTATAGTGATTGTTGTTGAAGTTGGTGTAAGTGGTTGCGTTCATTAGAAGCAGTGGAAAGAGGGAAAGTCGATAATTTTAACAAATAGTGCTATTATATATAGCAAAACAGAGGTTAGTAAAAACTCTGGTTCTATCTGTTTCACATGTGTACCAAACATTGAGTAAGTTATCATAACATCCATTCAATCCATTTTAATTGATGGTCAAACCATCCTCATATAAATCCCTCAAACTTAGCAACTTGAGTAAAACGATCACGATTAGGGTTTCTTTTCATAACAAACCTCATTAATTTTCTACCAAGATAAAAATTATTTATTTCCTTCTAAAATAAAAAAAAAAACATCTATTATCCTATTTTCATACCATTCTTCATATCTTATAATAATGTATCGTCAAAATATACAAAAAAAAGAAAAAAAACTAATACAAGCTACAGTTAACAATACCAAAGTTTAAAATGTCGATGATGATCACATTGAATTAACAAAAGTCATATTAATGTTGTCGTAGTTGGAGGGTGTGTCGGTACCAAACTTAGCAATGTGTCATAAAATTAGAATAAAGTTAGAATGATAGTGATAGTGATTGGAGAGAGTTATTTTTTATTAGGTCATTATTCAACCACAAGAAGAAGCAGCTAAGATTCTCTATATATATGTTTACATCACTCATCATTCTCTTTTATTTTTCTTAGTCAATATAATGTGTCAGAAAATAAATATTTCTTATAACTTTTCCCCAAAATATTTCATCCTTTCACATTACTTTACTAAGATATTATTTGGTCTTTCTCTTTGTTTCTTTCACATGTATATAAAATTAATTATTCACTATCACACGTGTGAAAAGGATATTGAATCTCATTTATGTTTGTAAAATTGTATCAACTACGTACTCATGAACTATAGGGTTTGGATATTCTTTGTGTCATGTTATTCATCTATTCTTACTAATATAACTTAAATAAAATATACGTGAATGATTACAATAGAAATGACGTGGAGACTACAATCGAACAAAGAAAATTCTTGAGACCACGTTTGAAGAATATCGAACCCAATAATTGAACGCAAGTTGAAATTACGACTGACATTGTAGGAGAGGGGAGGGGACTGAGATACGACTCCATTCGAAGCCAAATACAAAGAGAGATTATGAATGGATCAGAAAAGGAAACCATTAAAAATAATTACAATCATTAACAAATTATAATAACGATGTTCAAATTGAAAGTTAGAATTGTGTAATTGTAACCAACTCATTCAATAGAATATTTTCCATTATCTCTAATTTGGTCAAAACTTTTCAACGTGATAATATTTACACTTTTCTTATGGTAAGTTTGAATTATATATATCAACCAAACAATCATTCCTTCTTTGATGATTGAATTTGATTGAGTAGTGTGTTGGTGTGATCAGATGACTAGAAAGAAGACATGTTTCATATTCTAAGTTGAGCATCATTTTTGTGGACTTATTTTAATCTCGTTCAAATATATTTATATAATGTTTTTAACATAGACTTGTGTCTCATTCAAATTTTACATACATACATTTCCTTTAATGTATGTAGTATATATTATTGCTGTATCGAATACAATAATTAAATATATAGATATATTTTTTTATCTGTAATACATAAATTAAAACAAAAACCAAAATTGAGAAACTAGAAATTCAGAAGTTAAGAAATCCAAAAGTTGGGAAGGTGGGAAAGGTCGAAGATTAGGTTGAGGATGGTCTAAGATAAGGGTTGCATCCTCCACACTTCATAAGAGACCAAACCAACCTTCCCAATTCTCCCAAAAGACTCCATCTAATCTCCGACCATCCCTCAACCTAATCTCCGACTATACCTTTTTTCTCAACTTTTGGATTTCTTAATTTCTGGTCTTTTGGTTTTTGTGGTTTTGGGTCGTTTGGTCTTATATAGTATATAGCATGTGATTAAAAAAAATTAATTAGAACACCTAATTATAGACATGAATATATTAATTTAAATAGTAAATGTCTTAACACAAAAAAAAAAAAAAAAAAAAAAAGAGTAGAGTAATTGATTTTAAAATGTAAATGTTGGATATGAATAGGATAAAGAAAGGAAACCCTAATTTTGTTTTAAACAATTTAATTCGGATAATTAGAAATAGACTGAGCTGAACATAAACTCATGAATTTATGGTAAAAATTTATTCAAACCGAATCGAACCGAACTATTCCCACCTTCTCTCCAGAAGAATCTATCACTCTCCTCCCAATTACCACGACTTCCATGGCCAAAAGCACAAAAGATCTCTCTCCTCCTCACGACCACAACTTCCATGGGCCCTAAGCAAAGTTAAGAACCTATCACTTTCCTCCTCATCACCACGACTTCCATGGCCCAAAGAAATATAATTAGGTGACAATTTAGATTATAAACCGTATTACGATTCAATTTTTTCACAGAATCAAACAAAGCAAAATGTTGAAGCATCACCAATGTTTTCGGTGGTTACTGCTATTCTCCTCCGTAGGGATTATGATACCATATTTGGAAGGGGTTGTAACAAACAAGAAGAATGATGATCATCAAGTCATCATAAAAACAAAGACTTATAGGACTCCATTGTTCACTTTAAAACCTGGGTATGTAGTGGAGAGATTCTTCTATAATACCAACTTTCCCAAAGGTCATATTGCTATGAAAAGTTTTGATGTTGAAGTCGTAGATGAAGAAGCCAATCCCATCCCTCTCTTTGAAACTTATCTTCACCATTGGGGAATAACAAGGTACTATTGTTATTGTTATTATTTTATTTACTGCTTTTACCATTTCTCTCTCCCTTTTCTAGGCAATCGAACCTTTCTTAACATGACTCATTACAGTTGATATCAGACACACCTTCTTTATGAATAACAGTATTTCAATAACAATATAGTTTTTAATTTGTTGTTATTATAATCCGAGTGAAGTCAAATGATCTATATGTTTTTGGGGTGTAAGAGTATGTTACATCACTAAATTCAGGATGTTTATGCTTGCGATGCATTAAATGATTTGTTTGAAATGGAGTCAGTAATTATGAAGTATGAGTGTTTAGGTTGACTGTATTAGCAGTGTGATATATTAGTAGTGAGCATATATATATTATATACATACATGTTTAATTAATTATTTGAGAAACATTTATATTATTCCTGATCTAAAATAACATATTTTCTGCAACAACAACAGGTATTACCAACACAAAGATACAAAAGATCCAAACATCAACACTTCCTTCACTCAACTCCACGAACCAAATTTCATAGTAGCAGGAAACAATGGAGTATGTCAAAAACA
Source organism: Cucumis melo (assembly GCF_025177605.1). Classification (NCBI taxonomy): domain Eukaryota; kingdom Viridiplantae; phylum Streptophyta; class Magnoliopsida; order Cucurbitales; family Cucurbitaceae; genus Cucumis; species Cucumis melo. Next base: position 1,162,521 of record NC_066857.1, read on the forward strand.
TGCACTTCCACAGTTCTTTGGGACAGGGGCAGATTCAAGAAAAACATCCTCATTTCTTCCAAACCCATATGGAATAGAAGTTGGTAACGAAAAGGAAGTCCCTTTAGGGTATGAAGAGAAATGGGTTCTTAATATTCATGCCATTGATACAAGAGGTGTTGAAGATAGAATTGGATGTATTGAATGTAAACGTCATTTGTATAATGTTACAAAAGATGGGTTGGGAATGGCTTTAGAAGATGATTATATTGGAGGTTTAAGATGTTGTTATGATCAAACTCAATGTAAAATGAAAAAAGGGTATGGTAATGAATTAGGAGATGATCAACAAAGGAATTTGTATGTTAGATATACAGTCAAGTGGGTGGATTGGGATGATGATCTTGTTATTCCTCTTAAGGTTTACATTTTTGATGTCACGGATACTTGGAAGCCATTGATTGACTCAACAGGAGCTCCTCAACAACATAATTGTCTTGTAAGTCAACTATTCAGTCATACAAAACAAACAATTAGGAGCTTAAATTGATACAATTGATTAATTTTACAGTAACTTTTTAATAAATATGTTTAGATTATATGTTTATGTTGAGGATCCTACAAATGAAACAATCAGAAAATCGTTCTCGCAATGTTCATGAGATGCATGAATTGGTCTTCTCATTTGTTAACCCAAATGGAATCTGACCAATTGTATGTGGTGAGTCGAATCATTCTTTTGGTGTATTTGTTGGTCATCCCTATTAGTTATTATTTGATGGTTTGTGTATAGGTGGAGTATAATGTAGGAGGGTCTTGCTCCACAAACAATAAGGATGGTGATGAATGTAATGCTACAAAAATGGTGAGGCTGTTGTCTCCAAGTAGTGGCTATATCATATATGGAATGGGTCATCTCCATGCTGGTGGTCTTGGTTCAACGCTTTATGGAGAGGTATTTTTTTCTTGTTTATCTTAATAATTATCCCTAATAATTGGTCTCTTAGTTTCTTATAAAATTAAATTACATATTTTTTTAAACTTTGTAAATGTTTATGTCAAATAGCTTTCGGGTATATACTTACGAAGATATTAAGCATTTAAAGAATCGAGAAAAATGAGCTTAATTCTCAAAAATAAAAAACAAAAAACGAAATGTTAACAAATATAAAGTTGAATTATATGTAATGAAAGTTTTATTAAATTTGTGAATAATGTGCATTTTTATGTATTTATTAGGATGAAAGAGAGCTATGTTCTTCATCTCCCATATATGGAAATGGAAATGAAATAGGGAATGAAAAGGGGTATGTGGTTGAGATGTCAACTTGTTATCCAAAGCCAGGCTCAGTCAAAATCAACAATAAAGAAATGTTGACTCTAATATCCAAGTATGATCCTTCTCAAACTCACATTGGAGTTATGGGTCTCTTTCATATTATGGTTGCACAAAAATTACCAAACTCGATCATTCAAATGGAACCACTCGAACAACTTGCTGATGATCATAAGCAGAAGATCACCAAGTAAAATCTTTACATTATATTATATTCCAATTGGTCTATGAACAAGATGACGATAATGATCTCAGTCATCTACTAATTTAGACCTATGGTATGGTATTGTTACAAATCTAAGAGTATTGAACTTAAAAAGTTTGTGTCTTTGTATAGTGTTATAATATAAGATTGTACATTGTATTACATTTTGGAATGAACCAGAAACTATGTGTGTTTGAATATCTTTTCATAGTAAAAAAATGTATTTCAATTGCATTAAGTTAATTAAGACATATAGAAAAAGGGTTGTACAAAAATCACCAACCTTTCAAAAAAAAAAAGTAATTTAAAATTAAATAAACAACCTAAAATGAAATAATAAAATAAAATTTTGTAGAGAAACTTTGAATATCAGTAGTTCTTACAGAACTCAACTTCTCTCTGTATTCACTCGATATATATTTTATACACTTCAACCACAAAAGGGCACTGACCCCAAAAGACAACCAAAACCTGCAGATACTTAACTACAGGGTGAATGGATCAGATGGGGTATAGACAATAGGAGTTTTTGACATACTCACGTTCCCAAGTAGCACGTTAGGTGCAACCGTGTCTTCAACGATCACTGGCTTAACCGGCATTACCCTCTCTGGTATGATCCGCTCACCATCGAGCGTTGCCAGAACCTCGAAATGCAACCTCACAGCCTCAGGTTTAGTCCTCCATTCAGGAAATCCCTCCATGTCGATCCCATCTCCTTCTTCCAACTTCTTGTCAACACCAAAACCAATCCTCACGGTTGTTTGAGCGGAGACATTGGCCTTCAACAGCTTGAAGGAGCCCTTTCGATTTGCTTTCGGGCCGAGAAGGGATGTCAGGAGTGTCTCGAAACCAACTAATTTCGAGTTCGAGCCATTGATGGAGGTGATTGGCCACAGTGTTGTGAATGCCTTTGGTGTTAGAATGGTGGGGGCATTGGGTTGAAGATGGACCGGGGAAGGAGACTGGATGGCTTGGATGGGGGATGAGAGTTCGACTAGGCCAGGGGCAAGGCGCTTAAGCTTGAGCTTGTTGGTGGAGCTAGGAGATGAAGTGAGGGAGGTAGGACCAACTATGCGAAGAGAAAGGAGTGGGGTTGATTGAGATCGGGATGTGTGGCGGAGTTGTTCCGCTAAGGCTACCAGACCCGTAGCAAAACCAGGGGTTGTTCGATTGAGAGGGAGAGGAAGATCAAGCGGTTGGCGAAGGCTAACAGATCTAGCACCAGTTACAGTAACAACTGCTCCATCTGCCAGAACAACCTTTCTCAAGACACCAGCATCCACATCATGCTGCAAATTCAGTGGCAAACAAAGCTTACAGCTTAGAATAATGGCCTTTCATGTTCCAAATTAACTTGAATGTTAACATCTTTTAAGTAAGGTTCAAGACAACATCAAATCCATATGCCTTCAAACAATTTTTCATATTAGTGTCAACGGATCAAGCCAAAGAACAAAAGGCTACCTATTTTTGGCATCTAATCAGCGATGATCTTTTATTCAAAGTTAAGTCTAAAGCAGAACTTTCAAAAGTGGAGTCAATGAACATGAAAAATTAGACTAAGCCACCTACATTTTCAAACCAGGACTTCCAGACCTAAAGCCTTCATCAAGATATAACAGATAAACAAAATAGAAGACAAATTCTAATCAAATGGCCATCATCATCAACCATTAAAATCCCCAAAAGCACAAATTGCAGCAGTCCATCAAGTTAATAGAAACTTATAATGAACCAAATCAAAAACAATAAAAAGATACTCACTGGCAACGAGACCCTCATGCCATCAGCATCCTGAATCCAGAGTTCCATCGGTCCGGCGAGCTGAAAGGGAGACAAAACAGGTAAATCGGAGCCCAGATTACGTTTCTGGGCCAACAAATTTTTATCTTCGTGTTGAGACTGCTCTTGAATCTGAAAAATAGGCAAATCTACATAGTCCCATTGTTGGGAATTTTCCAAAAACTTCAATGGAAAAACTTGGTTATCAATCTCCAACTCAAACTCATAAGCAACCGAATTCCCAACCCTTGCATCTTTGAAATCAACTCCCGAGACCTTGAAATCGTCGCCCCTAAACCCTAATCCCTTCTTAATCATCTCTTTTAAATCCTTCGTAAACCCATCTACCATAGTTTCAATCGACTGTCCAAAGAAAAAAATAAGAACGCCACAATGTCAGTATAAAAAAAAAACACAAATTTAAGCATCAATAATCAGAGATTAAGAAAACCATTATCAAATTCATCAAAAAGCCAACAAACCCAGCCCATCAATAAAAGCACCAAAATGTAAGCAGAAAAAACCAACAAAAACCCTAAAATCCACAAATTAAAGCATGAGGAATCAGACATTTACAAAAAAAAAAAAAAAAAAAAATTACCAAATCCTTAAAAACCCAACTGACTGGTTAGAGAACCAAACAACACAACGTGAGCAGAAAATGATCAAAACCCTAAAACCCCATAGATTAAGCACCAAATAAAAAACCTGAAAAGAAACAAATTATCAAAACCTTTAAATTCTAACAAGAACAAACCCACTTAAACACCAAAAAAAAAAAACCCTCAACAGTTGCAAACTAAGCATCAAATAACCAGACCCATCAAGAATACAAAACGAGAAACCAAAACAAAAAAAATCAAATCCTTCAAAAAAAAAAACCCCAACAACAAAAACTTCAATCAAAGCAGAAAAACATAACAAAACTTGCAGATAACAATCAAAATCTCAAAAACCCACAAAATAAAAAATAATAATTAAAAAAAAAAAAAAAGAACCAAAAGATGATCGATGAGAGGAAGAATTACTGACAGAAACGGATTTGGGGTTGGTGGGGTTGAGATGAGGGGAAGAATGGAGAGCTCCATAAGAAGAACGAAGAAGAACCAGAAGCAGAAAAAGGGTTGAGAGAAAGAAGCTGGGAAGAGCAGCCATAAGAGAATCAGAAATTTGTCGTGGATTGTGAAAGCTCTTGAAAATGGATGAAAATTACCCACAGAAAATCTAGACAAGAAAGAATATAGCGGGGAGGAAGGAGATGGATGGGGGGGGGCGGGGGAGAATCGGATGATTAATGGGAAAGAAAAGAAGAGGAGAATGAAATTAAATATATAATAGAATGAATCGAAAAATTGGAGGTATTTTGAGGAGTGATGACGTGGTACCGCGAAGGAGGAATGGACCAATAGGAATCGAGTAAGTGATGCGATGGTGACACCGTATTGGCCTTTCTTCCGTTGGATTTTTTTTTTTTTCTTTATATTTTATTTTGGGGGATTCCGTTCCGTTCCGTTTTATCTCTGGAAGTTTCTTGAAAAAGTTAGTGGGCTCCACCTTTTCCGGTCCGCACTTGTCGCGGCTCTCATCCACGTGGAATTTATAGTTAGATAATGATAAAAAAGTATTAAAATATATTTTGGAAAATATTTAGAAAAAGCAAAAGGGTAGAAGAAAAGGAACATGGCGTCGCCCGGACTCGAACCGGAGACCTTCAGTGTGTTAGACTGACGTGATAACCAACTACACCACGACACCACTTGTTGTTGCAAAAGGTAAACTTTTCAATATTAATAAAGTTATATTAATAAAGGTTTAGGGTTCGGTTGTGGGTTTTCTTTTCGGTGCTAATGTTTGTATAGTTTAAAATTATTATACTATAGGATTGATCCAAATTTTAAATGGTATGGAACATAGCAATACCATACACTTAAATATGTGAATGATCGAATGGCCTTCACGTCCCCAAACGCCATAGGTGATGTGGAATATTGTAGGCTTTCATATAAATGAATTCTCTTCGATGTGGGAATATTATTTACTAATTTCCAATTTACTTTCACTTTTTCTGTTTAGAGACTAAGTGGAAATTACCTAATTAGATTAAAAACTAAATAGGTTCAAAACCATCCTTCTACGTTGTTTATACAATCGTTATATCGATCTATTTGATAACTGTTTCGATTTTTTATTAAAAACAAAACTCATATATGTTTGGTAATTTGGTTTTTATTTTTCGTTTTGAAAAATAAAAAAAAAAAATCTTTTTTTTAGAGCTTCTTTTGTTCATTCTTTATTTTCCTTTGTAATTTTAGATACGAGTTTCTTGTTTAAGAAACCTAAAAGGGAATTAGTTAACAAACCGGCCAACTAAATTATGAACCCTTGAGCCTTTTGAACCAAGAAATTCCAAAATCAAGCCTTAGGGACAATTTAGATCGTAGATATTGTTCGTTGGGATACACATAGTAAATATTTGGGATTTGAATGTATATATTCAAAATGTCTAGAATAACTACATTATAGAAGTTAAAAATTTGTATTTAATCTAATAATATGTATATAGAAACTCAAAGTAAATAATAATTTAATTAAATGCAAAAGATGAATGAAACTTAAACATTAATTTATTTACTGTCATGTTAATTAATTATAGGATTTGGTAGGGTCATTTGATAGATAATCTAAGGATTAAAGAACCTCAAAGTCTACTAAAACATGAAACCTCAAAATTAGCCTCATACCACTTGAGAAGATAATTTAGGCATTGAGAACCCCATTAGTTATTGTTTTATTGTTATTAGACAGAGATCTAATCTTAACAAAGTTTTAGCAAATCTATAATGTTTGTGGGGTTATTTAAATGTGAAAAATTAAATTTTAATTACCAATAAATCTTACTGTCTTCTTAATGATTATTATTGAAGTATATAACTTAAGAAATTGAATATAGGGTAGATGATTTCAAAGTTGACTCTCATTCTTCCAATGAACAAAGATTGCCAAGATTTGTGATCAATTGCGGTATATAATAACTATATATTTAATGTCTAAAAACATCGTAGTATATTGTGATACGAAATTAATTATTAATTTATTTTTATTACAATCATGATCAAACCTCTAACATTATGTAGAAAGTGTTTGTCAATTACACGGTTAGACTAAGCTTCGTTGTTACACAAACTTAATATTATATGTGTAAAAGAGGCGATTAATAAAGAAAGTTAAAAAGAGATTCGCTAATTTTGTAATTGGAAAGTTTGACTAAAAGATGTGATAAAAAAAGAGGGAGAACTGTAGTTTGGTAACAAAATGAAAGAAGCAAAGTTTATAGAACTATTTCATCACTTCCAAACAAGAGGCATTACAAACCAAAGTTCACTGAAAAAAGAGGCTCATACATTTCCATGAATGCCCTCTAAAACACCAAACAGAAGAAATCAACTGTCAAAAAAATACAAAAATACAAAAAAGAAAAGAAAAGATGAACAACAAAGACCTGTTCTGACCAACAAACTAAAAAAAACCAACCTCCCCTCTTCTTCATCTACATCCAAGAAGAAGAAACCACAGATTTTGCTGCTTCAAGAGCAACATCTTCAATGGAAAAAAAGGAAAAAAGAAAAAAAAAACCCTCCAAACAAGCTATGAAAAACAGGTAGGTGACAAACAGAACATGATTTCACATGCAAAAATGATAAAAGAAAACCCACCCTGAAATGTGAATCTCACAACTGGTTTGCTCGAAGGGTTGTTGGTCCTAATTTGTTGAAACATCACAGACCTGTAAACATAATGGCTTTAAAAAGGGATAAGGTTTGTCCATGGTTGTTTTTATTTTGTTGTAGCACAAGGGCTGCTCCTGCTCTGCTCCTGCTCCTGCTCCTGATCTTATTTAATACATTCTTCTATCTTCTCGTTAAAACAAGCGCAAAGTTGACTGCAAATTCTTCACTAGGTCCTTTAATGTTAAACAGAATTCATTATCCATCTGCAAAAAGGTGAATATGTTTCAAGAAACAGCACGAGGAAACTGTAAAATAGATACAAATGAACTGATTGTAGGTGATTCTTAAGCTTAGAATTTTGATTTCGAGAAATTTAAGTATTCGGTGGGTTATGTAGATGGTGTGTAGTTATTACCTGTGCGATAATAGTTATGTCGAAAGCGAGACTCCCAAATGACATAACGCTGCTGTTGACTATTATAAGGTGCAATTTTTCAATTTCAGCTACTGTTCTCTCTATGACATCTTTCTTTTTTTCACAGTGTATTCTTATAAGGACATTTTTGTCGCAAAATCTCGCTTCAATTTCGGGAAGTGGCTCATCCTCTTCTTTTGATGTGTCATTTCCATCAGCGAAAACATGGGATTTCTTGACAAATACCACGGATTCGATGTCTTTCCTGCGGGTTTGTTCCTCTAGTATCTTCACTTTCTCCTGAAGTTGTTTCAGGTACTTAATGGCATCTCCAAGAACTGAAGCCTTGTCCATCTATCAGCAAGGGAAATAACAGAGTTAAGAAGCTTCTTTCCGTTTCTTAAATGGATCAACTCTCGATGCAAAGAACTCTAGAACTAGAAAAACAGCAAGGGAAAAAAACATATGATGTACACCTTCTTTAGGCCAGGAATTATAGCAGACAAAGCAATGAACCGCTGGCTGAGCTTCTCTCGTCGTCTCCGCTCTGCAAGAATATGATCTTGAGCCTGGGGGATTCTACTGTTTGTAGAGGGACTTCTTGTTCCACGATTCGACTTGGTTGTGTGGCTTTGATGGGCTAATGAGCCCTGAGAAATCAACATGTCAGAAGGGAGGTTGCTAATACTCTGAGGACACACAACCTCCTCTTTTGGCCTAGTGAAGTCCATTTGGTTCGTGTAGTTAGAAGCCGAAACAGATACAGTCGGATAAGCAACAACTTGTGAGTTCGGTAAATGATTAGTTGTTTGGTATGAACTCCACCCATCACTCTTGAGCTGTTTCACATACCCAAGTATGGCATTGTGAGAATGGTTTAAAGAAGCCTTCTGATCAATATTTGTTTGAGCATAAGAATGCTGCAAATTCTCCCCAAAAGCAGCTGCTAATGGGTGCAAACCAAGATCATCCATTGAGCTCTTGTGCCACTGATTGACAAAGCCATTATCCTCCATTCCCTAAAAAAGAAGAAAAAAAAAGAAGAAAAATAGCCTTCATCAATGCCTAATTTCATTTTCCTAATCCAAACATTTCCAAAAACTAACACTACCCGAAAACTCGAGTTCATTTACTGTATGTACACACACACACGTAAAATATCCCTAATTAGCGCAAGATCCAACTAGTGATTACTAATATGAATAGGAAAAAAATAACAAGATTTGAACACAGGAACTCCTATTCTGATACATAGATACTATGATAGAAATCAGTACATCCAAAAGCTTAGGTAGAGAGGTTACAGTATATTCTTAAGAAAGATTTTACACAAGTGCACACAAGCAAATTCTAAAGTAGCATTCATTCAGTTCATCAAATCCTCCTACCATCTCAGAAAAAACCACCATAGAAGATTTCTCCATCCAAAAAGCTTCTTCTTCTTCTTCTTCTTCAAACAAAACTTGTCAAACAAATCCTCTGAACTACAAGAAAAAGGCATAAACTAAGTCAATTCACCAACCCTAATGTTCTCCACTTCCCATCAAAAGCTACAACAAAATGAACAGTCCTACAACAATGGAGAATCTCCAAACACCCATTAAACCCAATTATAAAGAAACCCATTAAAGTAAACATCAACCCATTTTCAGAAAAAGGGAAAAGAAGAGATTACAAAAAAAAAAAAGGAGGCAATACAGTTGTTTCTTCTCACCTCAATAATGGCGAAAAGCTTGAATTTGTCGAACCCCAGAAAGGGAAAAGACATGGAGAGCCTTTTTTTCAACCTTTATTGTTCAACTGTCAATGGCTAATTTGTAGATTTTTGAACAGTTGCTCTCTGTTTCTCACGGGTTTGAGTCTAGGCCATATGTGAATCAGGAGAAAATTTGATTTTGCTGTCAAATGAAAGAAAGTCTTGAAAGAGATTAAAGAAATTAATAAATGGGTCACTCTTAGCTGACAAAATGATAGCTTTGATTTGCAATTATTTTCCTTATTCTTTTGTTGTTTTGTGGACTTTTTAAGGGCAACTTCACCAACTAGCTTTTGAAATTTTTGGTTGATGGGTTGATGGTTGATTAAAATAATGTTCTTAGATGAAAATGTCTTAGTTCCAAATTCTTTTGAGAATATAGTATTGCTGCAATTATGGGCAAGGATTCACACATTTGATCAATAATAATAATGCTAATACGGTTTATTAATGTGACGTAGTTATCATGAGTTGGTATGACACAACTTTTTCTTTTGTTAGAGGTCGAAAATTTGATCTCTCATTTCTATCGTTGTTATACTAAAAAGAAACTGTTCAATATATGAGAAGTTAAGTTTACTGTTTGAATCCCAAGTAAATGTAATAAAACATTTAAAATCAATAACTACTTTGCAAAATGTCCTTAAAACATTTCTAAAAAAATAATCGGGTGGAACCTTGCCTATAACTATCTCCACGAAAATACTTTATAATGTAAGGATGGAGAATCATACATTTGACGTATATGTATATATCTTAATTACTAATTGAGAGTTGTACTTAATTAGTTGTCTATACATGTATGTGCAGACTGCAGTTATACCCTGTGTATATAGAGATAGCAATATGAACACACTTATCTTTATGCTTCTCACTCGTATCACGCATAAAAAAGAAATAAATTATTTTAAGAAAAAAGAAACAAAATTTTTTATATATCCAATTAATTATGACCGAACAAATGATGAGATACACAAAGATATATATTTAAATTGAATAATATATATTTTCAATACATGGCAAGTTCTTCTCTCGTTTTTTTTTTTGTGTGTGTGACATGAACTATATATACACACATGTATATATATAATTTCAAGTTGGCTATAGGTATCGATATCGAGACGATAATATTTTAATGATATTTTTTATTATATATAGGACATTTTCAAATATAGCAAAATTTCAGATATATATAAACTTTCTATCGATAATATTGATAAATACCAATAAAAGTCTATCATTGACATAATATGAAAATTTGTTATATTTTGTAAATATTTTCAACAGTTTTGTAGTTTACAATAATTTTTCTTTACTTAATGATTTTTTGCATTAACTAGTATTATGCCGTCGGATTTTTTAAAAAGAAAAAGACAAATGATGTCCATCTCTCCATTTTTCTTTGAGAATATTGATAGAAATGTTGACATGTTAGATTTAGAATAAACATTTAAATTCATTAGATATAGAAACAGCAATGTTAAAATCATAAGGACACATTAATGATATATTAATATGTTTCCTTTTTTATATATATATATATATATATATATATATATATATATATATATATATATATATATATTGTTAGTTCCTATTCATTTCCCCAAAAATCAAATAGGTTAGCTCATAATCTAAGAAACCTTTCACACTAAGTAATCTCTATGAGGCATATGGGAATATCTCAAGAGATATGAACCATATAAAAATCAATACATTATATGATACAAAGTTGAATTAAATTATCAATAAAATCAATTACTTGAAGTTTAAAATCAATCTTATCGATACAATTTAATGTTTAAAATCAAATTATTAACAAGCAACGATAATTATGACATGACTTCTCTCTTTCTCATTCATGCCGTTGTTATACTAAAAACCAATATTGATAAAAAAAAACCAATTAAATAATGAGATAGATAGTTACTTGAATTGGATCCACCACCTAACTACAATATTGAATTACTAGTTTTTTTTTTAATTTATGTTACAACTCAAACTCACGACCACCTCTAATAATTTGTTCCTGGTTGGAATCGATTATTATTATTATTATTATTATTAGAGATGTTGGGTACCAAAATTGTGTTGGGTGAAAAGCCATCACACACAAAAGGGGTATTTAGTGTATAAAAATCTCACACCCATTTCTAAGTGTTAGGTATGAGAAAAAAAGATTGTGGAAATCTTTTTCCTTCATTATTTGTTTTATTTTATATTCACAATAATATTTTCTCTAATAAAACAAAAAGAAGAAAACTTCATATTTCATTAAATTTGGAGCACACAAGTTTATTTTGTTCATATTAAAGAAGAATGTTAATCTTAATATAATCACACATATTATATTATATATATAATATATAATATATTATGTATGTATATATGTATATATGGGATGGATCGGGGAATAAGGACATTGTATCGAAGAATACAACAAAATAATAATAACAATAATATAGAAGATTATATATAAAGAAATGATAACCAAGGTTGGTGGAAAAGTCCAACATGGATGGATCATATTCTTCCAAGTCGTATGGATCAACTTTCAGTATATTCTATAGATTATATAATATTATAAAATACATATTGTCATTAAAAAAACAAATTGGGTTTACGATATGATATGATATGATATATATATATATATATATATTAAAATTTAAAATGTAGAATTATATCGAGTATAGATAAAAATACTTAAAAGCACAAATATATATTTGTATGAATTTACTCTGTTTTGATTATTTTTAGAAATAAAATCGAAATGGTAGATAAAAAAATATATAACTTGAAGAATAAACATAAAACATAAATCAAATTATCAAAATATAACAAAACTTTAAATTATGAATATTGATAGACTTCTATTTATATTTATCGTTAGTGACCTTTATTATTTACAGACATTCTCAAAAGCTCAATACCCTCCCAAATATATAATTCTTCAACATTTTTACCATTTAAAACAATTTTCCTTCTAAAAAAGCTATTTTAATCGTCAAATGTTAACAATCGAGTTAAGGTTTAGATTAGAAATATATGTTAATTTGTAACTCTAAATTTTAGGTGTTGTATAAATTCAAACCTGAACTTTGTTAATTAATCTGAAAAATTTCAAGAGTGAAAATTATAGTATTACTCTCAATTGAATCCTAATTCTTTCCTAAATTAATTAATTTTGATAAGTTAGTTTAATGATTATCTAAATCAATTTACTTACCATTTTTTTAAGTTTAATTAACTTAAATCAAGAGTTTTTGTTCAGGAATTAATTTTAGAAGAGATTATGAATTGATACATCTATTCTGTTTTAAATTGTAATATCGTAGAAAAATATTTACGAATTTAACAAAATATTATAATCTATCTAATAACTATCGACAGACGATAATATTTATTATCATCATCGTTATTTATTAATTATATTTTATTATATTTATAAATATTTTGGTTCGTCGATATTTTCGATGTTAAATTTTCATGTTTCAAATTAATACATAAAAGTTTGTAATTTTAATTTATATTACTCAAAAGAATAAAAATTAGGGACATAAATTGCAATTTCTTTTAGAAAACCTAATTGAGTAATTTGATCTCCGGCCGTCGTCTCCGGCCAATCTGCTGTGTCCGCCGATTGCAGCAATACCGGCGAGTAGGTTTCTTTTTTTCCTCTCTCTCTATATATACACATATCGGCACTTGCGCTCTCTCTCAGTTACTCTTGCAGCCGCTCTCGCACAGCCTCCAGTCTATCGCCGTCGTCCTTGCACGTCTCCGAAGGGTCGTCGCCGGTTCGGGATTTGCTCAGTGGGTAAGATTATGGGTTCCTTCTAATTTTCTTTCTTAATTGATCTTGAATACAATTAATTGTTTAGCTTGAAATTTATTTACACACGATGCTTTGGTCTTAAAAAATCGAATGGGGTCGTTGGACTTAGTGAAATGAATTAATATTCAAACCCAAATGTAAGGTAGAGTGGTGAGGATAAATTAGATTTAGAACTTTTGGATTTTGAGTGATCTAACATGTCAACGTTAATTCGCTTGCAGAATTGAAATGGAAGAAGTTAAATTTGATCACGAATCAAAAGAGAAGATTTTTGAGATTTTTAAAGAGTTCATGGCTAGGTAACTTTAGCCCCATATTTTCACTTGGTTTTATAAGATAGCACTGAACTAAGAGAGTCTGCTGCCATTTTCTTAATTGCTTTTAAATGAAACAAAAGTGTCAACTCCCTACTCGTTTGTATATCGGATGGTTTTGAGAATCTTATCTGTAATCAGTTCATATTACTCAAACTTATGTCTTGTTTTGTTCGTCGTGATTAGAATTAAATGTTTGATATCATTAATTTTCTAGTGTTGCCAAGCTCGATGAATTGGGGACACAAGGAAGCCAGTTGCTATCTGGCCTTAAACAAGGGCTTGGTTTGTGTCCTGCATCTGAATAATACTTGTCTTTGCTTCTACTGTTTTGATGAAGTGTTGTGTAGTGATTTGTACTCTTGCAGAGCTTCTTCGACGACCTTCAATAAATGGAACATCAAAGTTGATTGAGAATGTCATTGAAACGAGTAATACGGAGAATCTTAGAGCATACATTGAAGCTGGATGCATCAATACTCATGATGGCGCACAAAGTACAAAAAAATGTATGTTTAACTTTAAGTTAGCAAGTTTGTTGTTAATTCAATGCCTGCTTTGGTGAGATCATTATCTTCCTTATCCACTTTTGTGGTCTAACTACAAGTTTTTCTTTTCACATACATAGTACATACATGTCGGGTTGGACTGGATGATCATTTGAAAAAAGGTAAATAATATTTCTCTATCGAGATTGAAACCGTTTGCTATTTCGTAACAATAACTTCGCACATTTGCTCATCAATTTTGATATGCCTTGCACAGCTTGTGTATATTTTGTCCCCATGTTCTCTGCCACATTCTTTTTCCCTTTTCTGTTAACGAGATCTATTCTTATTGAAAGATATTTTCTTGTTCTGCTTCATGTATGATGGTACTTTGGGTACATTATCTTATCTCATAATGATATCTAATTAATTCATGTGAACAAACAGCAAGGAGCCTAATCGACGAACTCGAGCGCCTACATAATGATGTAAATATTGAACTGGAGACTGAAAATCCCCTGTGCACTTCAACAATGTCAGATGAAGATCTAGAATTGGATGAAGAAGAAGCAACTGTCCCTAGTAAGGTAAACTGCAACTTCCCTTTTCATTATGTTTCCTGTAATGGTCTATAATTATATTACTTTGAATTTTTGTATATTGTTTCTTAGATGCTGAAATTTTCGTGTTGGTTTACTGTATAATCAATTTCCGCCTTTTCTTGTTCAGAAACTTGATGCTAATGATTATGCTTTATTAATGGGGATAGTCAAAGTTATGATCAAGAAAAACCACATAATGCAGGTAATCATCTTCCATTTTTTGTTACTTTTCCACGTGAACATAACATGCGATCGTTTTCAAACACCCGCTTGTTGGCGTAGTGGCTAGAGCACACGTTTAGTTATGGTGATACGTGATAGGAGTTCAATCCTACAATCCACAGTTTGTTGTTAATTTAATAGCAATGCTATCATCAAAACTGAAACTTGCTGCAGGAGAAGATTATTTCGGGTTTAAGTCTCAAATCATCCTCTGGAGAACTCGAAACATATTGCCTAATGTGGTCGTTACAACCGTATATAGACGATGGAATTATGAGTTGGGCTTGGAAGCTTGTTTGATGAGTTACTATTGCTGCAGTTAATCTTTTAAGCCAAAATTTTGGTAGTTTAGGGGAGTTTGGAGTTTTCTTTTGGATCAATGTCATCTCCAGGAGCATTAAAATCTTTAAGTTGAACTGTTCGATTAATCTATGAATTTCTTTTTAGATTAAATGATGATATTTTTATTCTCTCCAATTTTGTATGAGTGAATATTCCATGTAAACGTATTTGAAGGCATCTAATGTAAGTTCAATGTTTTGTATTTTAGAAACCATGTCAGATTTTGTAAATGAGAAATGGATATCAATTATTAAATGCAAGTTTCAATTCTGCCACACCAATAACGTAAATATAGTTATGATAATTCGTAACTTTAGATTTTCTTTTTGCAATTCTTATATTAAGAAAAACCTTTATTCAAACAACCATACGAACTCCAACCAAACTCGAGAAGAATCTCTATTTAGATGAAAGTATATACTAAATTATTGATATGGGCAAAGAATAAAATGTTATGTACTAAAATTAAAACCAAAAGATATTCATTCATAGAAATAGAAAATATTTAATATTTTGTAACTAAACCAAAATATATTCATACCTAGAGATGGAATATTTTATATTTTGAGACTATTAAATTATTTTATCGTAAAAAAATCTATAAAACCTAAAAAAATAAGCAGCTGAATGTTATTAATATGAAAATAACAAAAATAACAGACATTTTAAATTTATTTTAAAGAACATAAAATGCTAGTTTACTAAGTTAAATAACATATTCGAAATTTTTGTTTGTATAATTTTCTTAGAAAATATTCATCTAACATCAACATTCTATTATTGATATTTTCATCGTACATTTTCATAAAATTGACCCCAACATTATAAACAATGTATAAATGACCATACATCGATGCAAAACGAACATCTGTCACCGCTGTCCTCTATAACGGTGCTCACATTACTGTTGTTCTTGGAGCACTGCTGCAAGGAAGAAACTCACACCATCAGAGGGAGAGGGAGGGAGATGGAGATGCCACCGAAGGAGAGCTGCCTCACTGTTGGACAAATACGTCACCAGATCTGCGCACAGTTGGCTAAAAGATTGTAAACAAAGGGGAGGGGAATTGGGTAAGGAAGAATGAGATGAAGGGAAAGAATGGATGGTTCTAAACAAATGAAAGAGAGATAAAGTTTTCCTTTTATGATTTTTGTTCCTTTTTAGGTTTTTTTATGGGGACATAACTTTTGTGAGGAAAAAGATTTGGCCTATTTGTCTGCTTGTAAGTTAAATTACCACTAAAAACTCAAATTTTTAAACGGGTGAATAATAGCACATACAATCTTTTATCAAGAATTTACCAAAGTGATACCGAAGTTTGTCAGGATGAATTCACCAAACGCCACGCATTGTACTCGTCCATCCTGATCATAAAAGAGCTTGATCTTGGCGAACCCCCACCACCATACGCCTTCAGGATTTAAAATGTTAAGAAACTCAGTAACTGGCTAACTGAACCTTGATAACTTCAATACAAACAACTAATAGTTCAAGCAACACTCACTTTGGAGACTTCTGATGTGTCAGTAACACCATCGGTAGTTCTCAAACACATTTTAAGATTGTTTCGTTGCATGTATATGACAGCTCCTATAGGCCTGAGGTACTAAATAACTTACAATTTCAAGATAGAAATATCCAAAAAGAATAAAACAACTAAATTAACTAAGAACCATGAACACTTTAGACAACACTTGTTGGACACGTATCAAACACTTGTTAGCACAGTATATATGTGTTAGTACTAGCAGGCACTAGTTGTTCAAAGTCAATCTAGGTCAAACATTTGTTAGGCAAATATTGAACACTTAAGTACACTAAATAAACAAACCATAATAAAGGACAAAGGAAAGTTTCAAACCTAAATACATCAAACTCTTATTTTAAGCATATAAATGCATAAACTGTTAAACTTTGAATTTCTTGTATGAAAATTTTATATATCAATAAATGTGTCCTGTTTTTTAAGTTGATGTGTGGTGAGACCGTATCATGTTGTATCAGACACATCGTATCCACACTCCATCACAAGTTACGAATGAAGGACATGCAGGGTGGGTGATTTGCTTTTTTGCTCTCCTCTTTGGAGAAGTTGGGTTCTTTAGCATCTTTACTGTACTCTAGAAAAATTGAAGACATTTTTTAAAGATACTAAGAAGTCTACGACTCTTTGAAGGAGGTGAAATACAATCTCTCAACAAGAGTTTCATTGTCTTTTAAGTGGTGTTTGGTCCGAGAAACTCGTGGGCCCAACAGCTAAAAAACATCAATTTTATGAGCCCAAAACTTCACACTCCAGATTTTACAACTAAACTCTTTACCCAAACGCCCCCTAAAGTTTTATAATTGTCTTTAATGTCTAATTCTTAATCTTCACATTGTCTTGCTGATTGTTATTCTTAAGCAGAAGTACCAGAGATACAGACCCACGTCAGTTTTCCTTTCTTATAGACTTATAGTAGTAATTCTAATAATCTGATTATACATGGATCTTGGATGCTCTACGTATTCAAGGACAAATCAAATATCATCTAGTTTAGTAGTTTCAACCTTCGAAATTATTCATTAGTTTCTTAGCATTTAATGTAACAACAGTAAATCATAGACCAGGCTGAAGACAACCAGGAAATAACTTCATAAGTGGTGAGAGCATCCTTGAGTCTCTAATCTCCGAAAGGCCAATGGTCAGTCCACAAAAAAAATTCACCATAATTACCCAAATAGGTTAATAATAAACAGTACAAGAAAACGGTAATGAGAGAAAGTCCTATACAACATATTCAGGGAAAAGCTTCATAATTTACCTCAATCCAGCTGCAACACTTCTCATACTCAGCTGCTTCCCAATTTCATCACTCAAGTTGGAATTCCCATCTGCTCTTACTGCCTGCGCACAGATATTCAAGTCCTTGGAGATAAGCATAACAAGTTCAAGCAAAAATAACGAAAAATGGCATGAAACTAATCCATCTATGTTCAGAGGTTCTTTAGCGGAAGGCCAAATTGAAAGATGGAGAAAAAGGTCTATGCCAGTTCTGGAAAAGATTAGCAACAAATCAGTTCTAAACACACAAAGACATGTTCTTACCAGACATTCACCATAAAGTCCCCTCCCCAAACGAATTTTAAAAGACTTGTCTAGGAATTTATTTGCAGCATTTTCACGAGAAGCAATGAAGTCAGTTCCCTTAGCAATCAATTCCAAAGAATTCATCTCCAGCAACTGCAAGAATGAGATTCACAGTTCACTATATGCCAAATATTTATAAGGGAAAATTATAACTTGAAGACATAAAGGAGATATCAGGAACATAGTTATTTTTAACCATATATAATGTCAAAATAATACACAGAAGCAGTGAAATAAAATAAATGAAAACCATCGATCAAAAATTTGAAGTCCAAGAAATACAAGTGTAGATGTTAAATGCTTTGATTTAATTAAAAAATTTCATACTTTCATACAGCAACTGCAAGAATGAGATTCGCCATGAGAAATGGCAGGAAAACAGATTTCAAAACTTCCTATAGAACATTTGTGGAAGCTTAGTTGTAGTTTATAAATAGTTAAAGAAACAAACAACTTTAGCATAGTGACTAGGAATCAATATAAAAATCAAACATATAGACTAGCCCAAACCTGTTCATACATGTATGGATTAGTGATACAGTTCAATTTTGATCGCCACTCACTGAGCCCAATGTTAAATGCCCTGATATCAGGTAAGTTCCACCTTCGAAGATCCCCATCCTCAATGTACTTGAGAACCATTTCTATTCGACTTCTATCTTTTAGTTCTAAAAGGTCTGCAACAGGACCCTGATCATGAGAATAGCAGAACAAAACAGTGAGTCAACATACACAAGCAGATGAGATAACGGCAAATGAATACAAGTCCATTCTCACTTTCACTTACACAAGGAGTTTCCATATCCACAAGTCTAGAGGAGAAATATTCATACACAGCTGTAGAGCTACTCTTCTCAAGATTTACGCGAATTGACAGATTCTTAGGACAATCTTCCATGGGGGTAATATGTGGAAGTGATGATTTACGATGATCAAAACATAGGACCCTAATTCAATTAACAAAATTCAAAATTTCTTATCAAACCAGAATGATTTCCAAAAAAAATCGTAAGAAATGGGGGGAAAAAAAACTTAAAGCGGATCGATGATTATGAGTACAAAACCAACTTACTCACATGTGGGTCGACGTGAAAAGGCGGCAGCAAACCCTTTGGGACCCAAGAAGTCAAGAAAATAGCACCGCTCAAGCCCATCCACATAAAAATCCTCAACCCTGTAAACAAATTAATAAGAGAAGTTGAAAAGGTGAATGAAAAGTTAGAGAATGACGGAGGAGTTGGGAAATCAAGTGAAATTCAGCTAAAAGAGTAGTGAATCGCAGCGTTAGAAACACCGGGTTGCTAGTGACATAAGCGAATGAGGAAGAGAAGAGAAAATCGATGGAACCTGAGAGGAGCAACAGAAGAGAAAGGGAGAATGAGGGAAGGAAGACGAAGGCGAGTGTGAAATAAGTGTGCGAAGAGAGCAGAGAAAGCTCCAGAAAAGGAGGGATAATTGTAAAGCACAAGATTGGGAACTCTATCTTGAGCAGCTCTGGCTATGGCTTCCAATGCAGCATCAGAACGGAAGGTCCGAAGCCTTGAATATGGCGGGAATGGGGAAGCTGCCCTTCCCCATTGTCGGAGAAGGAGAGGATTCATGGAAGGACAATTACGCTAAACTACGTGAAACTTGCGAGGAAGCCTTATACTAACACAAAGGCAAAAACCAAAAACGAGTATTTACCACTTTAACCTTACATACTTTCTTTTCTTTTTCCGGTATGCATATGGTTTTTAAGGATAAATTAGTAAATTCGCATTGCCATACCCTTCCCTCCATCTCTACAACAAAAGAAAAAAAGAAAAGAAAAGAAAAAAACCCTAAACCCTTTCATCTCTCTCTCTCTCTCTCTCTCTCACACTCTCACGTGCTTTCACTTCACCTTCTTCTTCTTCTTCTTCTTCTTCTTCTTCGTCCCGCCGGCTCCTACTTCCTTTTCAGCAGCTCATTGTCGTCGGCCCTCTCTCCCTTCAGTACCGCTCCGCAGTCTCCCTTTTAACGGGTTGCGCTGATTTCTTACTCTTACTGGTATCCTCCCAATCTCCGTCTATTTCTGTCTTCCCACATGAAAATTTTTATCTAATGGAAGAATGGTGGAGTTTTTTATGTGTATGGTTTGTGATAGCTATCGTCATCAAGGCTTGGGGAAGAGGTGGCCTAGTTGGTTTGATTTAGAGTTGGGTTCTTCTCTTTTCACATGGTTTACTTGAATATTGAAACAAATGAATTTATCAGGAAACAGAAAACCAATCAAATTGAAAAGATGCAACTTCCTTTCCCTTTGCTGTTTTCGTTTCTGCTATAATTTCTTCTATTTTTTTTTTCTTTTAGATAGTCAGTAATAAGTTAAGAAGTTGACAATGACAATGCATTTTCTAACAAGAAGAAGCCAATATATTTGGATTTCAGTTTATTAGTTCATACAGTGAATGCCACTTTTTTTAAGCTGTGCAATATTAAATTCCAGTTTCTTTTATACGTTCATCATATAGTGACACTTTAATCTGAGTTTTTTTATGCCAGAAAAGGTCAAGAGAAGTTTTTTATACAATGGGTAGTAAAAAGAAAGACTCTAACCCGACAGACGAAGTGGAGATTGAGAAAGATACATCGATGGATGACGTTGGTGCTGTTGTTTCAAAATCCTTAAAGAGAAAAATGAAGAAGGACAAAGAGAAAGATGGTGAACTGGAAAAGGGGGATGTTGGTATTCCCTCTTCTACCTTTCCTAATTCTGAGAAACCAATGGAGAGGAAAAAGAAAAGGAAAACATTTGACAAAGAAAGAAAACGAGCTACTTCAGAACAGGAAAAGCAAATAATTGCTAACTTTAAAGCCGAGGATACTAAGCCATCTTCTGTCTCTGTTTCAAGCAGTGGTCTCCCAGAATTTCATATCAGTGTTTTTAAGGACTTGGCATCTGCTGACATTTTGGTGAGAGAATCAGCTGCAGAAGCTTTGGCCACTGAGCTGCTAAAGGTTCAAGAAGCATATGACAAGCTTGAAAATAAGGACCTGGTTGAGGGTGGGTTAAAACTGGAAGCTGAGAAGGATGATGGCTTAGATAATTGTGCACCATCTGTGAGATATGCTGTACGAAGACTGATTCGTGGTGTGTCTTCTTCAAGAGAGGTATATTTTGATATTATTTATTCAAAGCACCCTTTGGTGTACCTTTTTAGTAGTACAATAAGTGGACGACATCCCAGACTATCTTAGTACAAGTTCCAGGTTCTAGGGCGATACAAAAAAACAAATTCTATTAAGAAAAGCACAATGATGAAACTAGCAATATAAATTAAATTTGCAAATGGAATAGGTGTTTGATTTTCTCATTTTATTCCATTTATCAATCAAGCATAATTTTGGTTCTTTCGAAAAAATCACATGGTTTAATAATTTCTGAGGCTGTTTTTCTTGTCTTCAATGGATCTTGATGTAGAATGCCTGTAAAAATGCTCCTTTCCTCAGGTCCTTCGCTTATTGTCCTAGTATTGGCTTTCATTATAGCACTTGAGACTCCGGTTGATAAAAACTTGGATGATTTTGTGGAGTACCCATTTGATGGAACCCTAACTTTTCACCCATGCTTGCTATGAATTGCAATTGCAGTGTGCTAGACAGGGTTTTGCCTTAGGATTGACTGCATTGATAAGTACACTGCCCAGCATCAAGGTGGATTCATTGCTGAAACTCATTGTTAATATTTTAGAGGTTTCTTCATCGATGAAGGGCCAGGTAATCGAGAGTCATGTACATTGATTTATTCTATCATTTTATTATATTGTTTCTTTGTTTTGTTTTATTTTTTATTTTTATTTTCTCTCTATAAATGTTACTTGATTACTTAATGGCAATGCAGGAAGCAAGGGACTGTCTTTTGGGTCGATTGTTTGCTTATGGGGCTCTTGTGCACTCAGGAAGACTAACTGAAGAATGCGCTTCTGATAAAAGCACTTCACATGTGAAGGAAATCATCAGTGTTCTTATATCTCTTGCAGCTAAAAAACGTTATCTTCAAGAACCTGCTGTCTCAATTATTTTAGAATTGATAGAAAAGGTATATTGTCTATTTAATGATATGCTCTTCCTAGGAGTTCTTTTAGTTTTTTAGATCAAGAGATGTTTTCACTTGAAATACTTTATTTTTTCTTTTTTTTGGGGAACAAAAAGCTAATGAGCACATGGTTTTTTCTTAACAATTGATAGGCGAAAATAATTTTTTGAAAGAGAAATGACTTATTTGTTTGTTCACCGGCTATATAATTTTCAATAGAGATATTATTTTCTAAATTTGTTATATATACATAATACATATATATAATGTGTATATTCATATATCAGATAACTTAGAAATAGTTTCGTTTGGTTTTCATTCCTTTTATGAATGTATGCCATATGATGTTGCATTGATTGAATTGTGAAATTGGTAGCTTTGAGGCAGTGCTTTTTGGATAAATTTGCCTATCTTGGTGCTTCTCAACCAAAGGTCATGATTTATGAGAGTAACTCCTAGACTCTAGATGGCCACGATTTCAAACATTCTGTTAAAGGTCTTTACTTTTAGCATTCAAGGTTCTAAAAGTGTTGTTGCTTTTCAATAACTGTAATTTTGGGTCACTTTTTCTTAGGCCAGTACCTAGTTGCTTTTCAATTAGAGTTTCTTTGTCTCAACTGAAGTTTTCCCTCCTTACAATGGTGTTATGGTTTTGTAGTTAACACCTGAGTCAGTGTTGAATCACTTGCTTGAAGCTTCTGGAATTCGAGAGTGGTTTGAAGCAGCTACTGAAGTTGGGAACCCAGATGCACTGCTGTTGGCCTTAAAATTACGAGAAAAAATTTCTGCTGATTGTTCAATATTTGCTAAACTTTTACCAAATCCATTCACTCCTAGTAGATTTTTTTCTGTTGATCATCTGTCATCTCTAGCCAACTGTCTCAAGGTACTTCTTGGAAACATCCATCTTCTTTCTACAAGGTTTTATATTTTAATAATAATTTGTGAATTGAATCACTTAAATCTTCTCTTTTGTGTGCATGGTACCCGGCAGGAGTCTACTTTTTGCCAGCCCAGAGTTCACAGTTTATGGCCTGTTCTGGTAAACATTTTGTTGCCTGATACAGTTTTGCAAGCTCAAGATTCAATGTCTGTTACAACCTCATTGAAGAAGCATAAAAAGAATCGTAAAAGTGGCTCTTCTGAAGAAGAAATTCTGATAAACTTCCAAAATTTTTTTGAAGTTATAATTGAAGGAGCACTTCTGCTATCATCTCATGACCGTAAGCATTTGGTGTTTGACATTCTACTTCTTCTCCTGCCAAGACTGCCAACAATATTTGTCCCCACTATGCTTTCATATAAAGTTGTTCAGTGCCTGATGGACATACTTTCAACAAAGGATTCTTGGTTGTATAAAGTTGGGCAGAACTTTGTAAAAGAATTATCTGAATGGGCACAGCACGACGATGGCAGAAAAGTTGCTGTCATTATTGCTTTACAGAAGCACAGCAGTGTCAAGTTTGACAATATTACACGAACAAAAGCTGTTCAGAACCTGATTTCCGAGTTTAAGACAGAATCAGGTTGCTTTCTGTTTATTCAGAACTTGATGAGCATGTTTGTGGATGAAAGTCAAACATCTGAGGAACCTTCAGATCAGAGTCAAACAACTGATGACAACTCAGAGGTTGGTTCAGTTGAGGACAAGGACTCAACAGGAACAATGGGGAACTCTGACTTTTTGAGAACTTGGATTATAGAATCACTACCATGCATGTTGAAACACTTGAAGCTGGAACCTGAGGCAAAATTCCGGGTGCAGAAAGAAATTTTGAAATTTCTGGCTGTTCAGGGTTTGTTCACCGCATCCCTTGGCACAGAAGTGACCTCTTTCGAATTACAGGAGAAATTCAAGTGGCCAAAAGCTCCCACATCTAGTGCTCTTTGCATGCTTTGTATTGAACAACTGCAGTTGTTACTGGCGAATGCTCAAAAGGGAGAGGGATCTCATGGTTTGGTAAATGGTCTTGAGCCAAATGACCTTGGCTCTTATTTTATGAGGTTTCTCGGTACTTTACGCAACATCCCTTCAGTTTCTCTATTCCGTCGCCTGAGTGATGAGGATGAAGATGCATTCAAAAAACTGCAAGAGATGGAAACCAGGTTATGGAGAGAGGTAAATTTCATTGTTTAATAAATTTCTAATGTCATTAATTACAGTAACTAGCAATATTTTTTAAACAATTAAATGGGAAGGCATGTTTGAAAATTTTAACTAGAGTTGAGGAAATTCTTCAGAATTGTTTCTCGATCTCAACCGGCCTAAAACCCATACTATAGTACGGATTAAAGATAAGCTTCTCTTTTAATTTGTGAACAAAAGTACAAATTTGTAAATGTTAATATATATTTTATGGTATGGTATCATTAAATAAAATATTACTTTGGTGTCAGGAAAGGAATTACGGTTTAAGTGCTGATGCAAACAAATTACATGCACTAAGGTACTTGCTCATCCAGTTGCTTTTGCAAGTGCTCCTTCGACCAGAGGAATTTACCGAAGCTGCAACTGAATTAATTATATGTTGTAAGAAAGCCTTTTCGTCTGCTGATCTACTAGGCTCCTCTGGAGATGATGAGTTGGATGGTGATGGAACAATGCAGTTAATGGATGTTCTTGTCGACACATTGCTTTCATTGCTACCACAGTCATCAGCACCCATGAGGTCTGCCATTGAGCAGGTGTGTGCATTGCAGAATGTTGTATATTATGTATCTGTATACTGGTTAAATTGACAGTTGTTTTGCTTCAACCTCTATCTTTGCATTTGATGGTTGGAATTATCATCATTTTGAAAAAAATATGGCATGGATGATGTGAACTATAGCTAACTTTGAGGATTTCTCTAATTACTCCCCTTTAGGCCTCAAATGGGAATTTGATGTTTGTATATATTTTGGGAGCTTTTGTAAAATTCGCTAATATTTCTTTTTTAGTTACTTTTCAAACACTAATGCGTTTTCTTTATTTTGTACTCAAGGGGTTTTCGTTGTATGAATTCTTCTCTCTTCTCGCATTTCCCCCATAATATTTATATCTAATGCTCCTGCCTTTTCAAATTTTCAGTAGCAACTTTATGCATGCAACGGATTCTAGTTTACATAATTCATATTATTGCTCTTAGTATATCATTTAAAGTACATACACACATGCTGCATACTCGAGGGGAGGGGATCAGTCAAAATGTCTTTGGGGATATAGTTAAAATCTTTGCTTCTTGGTGTTCTCTTATGATACCAATAGTGATACCTATGCCAGTTGGTGAGGTTTTGTAATCCCCTTGGCTTGGTGGGAATATCTCATCCATTTCCCTTTACACACATGCTGCATACTCGAGGGGAGGGGACCAGTCAAAATGTTTTTGGCGATATAGTTAAAATCTTTGCTTCTTGGTGTTCACCGATGATACTGATAGCGACATCTATGCCAATTGGTAAGGTTTTGCAATTCTCTTGGCTTGGTGGGAATATCTCATCCTTTTCCTTTTATGCTCATCTTCTGATCAAGGAAGCATAGTTCTTACAAAGAGAAAAAAGAATGCAGATTATGTACACCTAATGGTCATCTTATTTGTGTTTATCACTTGCTTCTTCCTTCTTAATGCTTTGTAATTTAGAAACCAAAACCTCGGTCTATTGGTTCTTTAATATCTTATCTCCCTGCTTGCTCCGTGGTGTAAATTACCTGTGTTAGACCATTCCAAGGGTTGATCTATCTCCTTTATTTGTATTATGGCAGTCAAAGATAACCGGTGGGAAATTCTCAGATTGATAGGTTAAGCATTATAATTGGCAAAAGCTCTGAGAGAATCTAACTTTATCTAGGCTTTTCTTGTAGGTTTTCAAGTATTTCTGTAGTGATATCACTGATGATGGGCTGATGAGAATGTTGAGGGTTGTCAAGAAAAATTTGAAACCTTCTAGACATCAGAATGCAGAGGATGACGATGATGATGAGGATGAAGATTTTCTTGATGTTGAAGAAGAAGAGGAAATTAATCAAGATGAAACTGGTGACACAGGTGACAGCGATGAACATACTGATGAATCTGAAGCCATAGATAGAGTTGGAGAAGTAGGGGCAAAACTTTCTGACGGTTCTGATGATTCTGAATCCGATGGAGGAATGGACGATGATGCGATGTTTCGAATGGATTCTTATCTTGCCCAAATCTTCAAAGAGCGAAAAAATCAGGCTGGGAGCGACACCGCTCAGTCTCAGCTTATGTTATTCAAGCTTCGTGTTCTGTCACTTCTGGAAATCTACTTGCATGAAAATCCAGGTATACTACTTCTCACTGGATCTTTTAGGAGTTGTGCAGATGCAACTTAATTTAATATAAATAATAAATTGAAAACATTGTAGGATTTAAGAAGAGTTATAAAGAAAGTTATTTCACAATTAGGATGCCACCTGGTGACCCAACAACATAGATGGACACAATTAATAAGCCCCTAGTTTCTTTTATTGCAATTAGGACCATGCTTGTATTAGCTTACATTAGAGTTTCTTTTATCAGAGTCCACTATTTATTGTTCCAAACGTTTGATATTCTTCCAGGATAATAGGATCTTCGGAGAATATCTAAAAATCCAATTTAGGGAAAATTGGTCTTTAAATTTATTTAGGCTGCTCAGGTTGATTATGATTTTGCCTTTTATCAATGAAATTTGTTTCTTATCAATATTATAATAAAGATTTCATTTTTAGTTTTCTATTTTTGAATGAATAATGTGCTTATTTCTTCTTAATTTCTATACTACTGGTTTTCTCTTTTAAATAAAGATTTGAAATCTTTGCCGAATCTTAAAACAAGGACTATTATTTTATTTTCAAAACTAGGTTTAGATTTTGAAAACACTTTATAACAAAACAAAGAAACTCATGGGTAGAAGTAACCTCTGTCAACTTAATTTTCAAAAACTAAAAATAAAAAATCAAATGTTATTAAATTGGGTGTTAGAAATCATTTAGTTCATAGTCCTTGGCTTACATTTAAGTTGGCTCCTCTCTTCCGGAAAATCAACACTTCCTTTCCAAGTAGATATCTGGTGGTCGAGTTGTAGTCTTTACAATAGACACCTGGAAGAATTGTTTGGAACGGAACTTTCCTTCGACTTTGATCACTCTACAGACCCGAAAGCCTATAAGCTGAAGAAATCCCAATCAATCTAATTCTCTATGTTAGTGTAGCACTAATATATTATCATCATATCATTCTTCAGAATAATTTGCCCTTTGAACAAGTTAGATTAATGTTTTAGTTTCCGTGGATGTTTTTCTGATAAGTAATACAATATTTTTTAAATGATTTATCATGTGTATCCAACTTCTTCATGGAGTAAGGATATTGTATGAGTTGCTATCTGATTTGTGCTTTTTGTCATCTTTTGGGGCACAGGTAAGCCACATGTGTTGTTAGTGTTCTCAAATTTGGCTCAGGTATTAGTTAACCCACATACAGAAGGTAGCGAACAGCTTGAACAGCGTATATGGGGAATTTTGCAAAAGAAGATTTTCAAAGCAAAAGACTATCCAAAGGGAGAAGCAGTTCAAATGTCCACGCTTGAAAATTTGCTGGAGAAGAACCTAAAGTTGGCGTCAAAACCTAAGAAAAAGAAATCTGTTGCAAATGTATCGAAAAAGAAGCAGTTAGCATCAAAGAATCATTACAAGATGATCGATTCCCTGGGTCAGAATTCATCGTATTGGATTCTGAAGATGATCGATGCAAAAAAATTGTCCAAGCGTGAACTAAAGAAAGTATTTGATATTTTTGATAGAGTTTTGGTGGATTATTTTCATAAAAGGTCTCAGATAAAGATCGAATTTCTGAAAGAGATGATTAGAAGAAAGCCATGGATTGGGCAGCATCTTTACAGTTCCATTCTGGAAAGATGTGTCAGTACAAATTCAGAGTTTCGGCGAATTGAAGGGCTAGATCTAATAACTGAAACGATAAAATCATCCATGTCCTCTGAAAATGGGCATCATGTTGCAAAAGAACTGATGGAGAAATTTCTTCATGAACTATGCAATTTGATAAAGGAATTACTGACGCATATGCCAGAAAAGCAGGCTCGGCGATCTGATATACGGAAGTTTTGTGGCAAGATTTTTCATTTCGTTTCCTCTCTTAAAATCAACAAGTCTTTTATTTCAAGCTTGGCTCCTGAAGCTGTAGCCTTGTGTGAATCTCAACTTGGCGACCAGTTCGGTAGATTGAAGCTTCGAGAATGATAACAATAACAAGTCTAAAGCTGAATGACTTTTCCTACAGACTCATCCTACTCTATTCTTGTGAACATCCATAAAGTCGAAGGCCAAAGAAGTAAAAAGTTCTTGTAGAATCTACTTGTTTACAACTGACGTGGAGACTTCGATGGATCGATGAGGAAAGCATCAGATAAACTCTTTACTCTGCACATTGTAAACGGCACGGAAATTTCAGATTTCTGCTTCAAGAACAAGACATTTGAGACCGTCTCCTGAATGAATTACAACCTTCTAATACCGGCAACGACCCGACTCCGGTGTTTGCTTTGCTTATTCCCAGACAATCGTGATCTTTTATTTTAGACAGTGTTAAATGTTTAGAAGAATATTTATTACTTGTTAGTTCACAAACTCAATGTTGAAAAAGTTTTGATCAAGTTTGTTCCATTCAAGTTGTATCCTTCATTTAATACCATTCAGATTGATTGGATTATTTTTGTTGTGTATTTATTGTCGAAAGAATCATTCGGCTAATTCTTCTTGATGTCTTCTTCTTTACAGTTTCTTTGCATTTGGCAGATGGGCTGCACTACCAGAAAGAAATTTGTAGTTCGTCTTTTATATATGGATGTTTGCTAGAGAATTATAATGTGTTATATATATATATATATAGAATTTGACTGTTAACTTAGACTAATTGCCAAATCAATGGAGTTTATTGTTATGCTCTTCTTGTCAAGTTTGAATGTTTGTGTTTTCTTGTCTAATCTTTAGAACTTTTCATTTAATATAATATTGATCAACAATAGCTTTGTTTGAATTTTCCTATGATCGTTTTAGGATAAGCTTCCTTCTAGGTTTAGGGTTTATTATTATTCAAGATTTTGACCCTTCAATTTCAGATATCTTTTAATGATTAGGTGCATTTATATGTATAGAGAATTCCAATAATCAAAATTTTCAAACGTGGTTGAAATTTATTAAACTTTTCCTAAGTTTCTGCAATTTGACTACGACATGCCATTGGTAAATTCTCATTATTACTTCATCTAATTAAGTTTGAATTGACTTTATAAGCACATTTTTAAGCATTTGTAAAGCCAATCCCAACATGACAAAGATAATAAAAAAGCTCACAAGAAACAACAATATGTTTTCTTCCTTTTTTTTGTGTAGACAGAACAAATCTCATTGCACATATAGAACGGGAAATATGTACACGATCTGGGAAATCAACGATTTGTTTATGTACACAAGCCTACTTTCTAAGAAAAATAATAATAAAATGAACAAATAAAACTTGAATCTATTTCTTCCATTCTAAACTCGTGCCATCTACAATTTCTCTTCCCTTCTGATATCTTTTTCGAGTTTCTTCTTATCATATCCCCAAAGGTCCATTCAATCACAAGCAATGCCCAGCAAAAGTGGAAAGGTCCAAAATTTCCAAAACCCTCTTCTTTTCATTAGTAACCCCAATCTAAACTTCACAATTCACATCTGAAAATCAGAAAACTGAATAATATAAGAGCATGAAACCCATTCCCTCTATTTTTTCAGACATGGTGAAGAATAGTGAAAGTAACAATGATAATGATGAAAGAAGCTAGTTTTCTATTCACCATACCTCGGAAAACTTGAGATGCTGATGTGCTTCGGTGGACTGCGAGTTCAGAAAGCGGCTGTTAGTATTTGGTTTATAGAAAATGGTCACCTATGATTGACCATCACCATCTGAATCACTATCGGAGGAGCTCCCATCTGAGTCAGAACCTACAGGAGAGATTGAAACGGTTAAGCCAAGACAAACTTCTCTATGATTCAGACTAAGAAATCCATAACAAATCATCATTCATACCACTTGAAGAGGAAGAATCATCACTTCCTGAACTACTAGAGCTATCAGAACTACTACTAGCACGAGCAGCTGCATCTCTTTCAATTTCAACAGGAGGGAAACCACCCATTGGTATCACCTCATCCCCAATGTCCACATCTTCTTCACCCACATCCCCTTTTCTAAGCTTCTTCGCCTCTGTTTTAACCTCATTCATCATCTCATTTGCAGATGATATCTACAGTACGAGATGATAGAAGTACACAAATCCAATCAGATAAACCAGCAACACGGCAAAAGACGAGGAAAATAAATTATGCCTTTAAGCAAAAATATGTATAGACAGACAACGGTTTTTACCTCATTATTCTCTTTATTCGAATCTGTATTTGTATTGTCATTGATGAGAGCTTGCCGCTTGACCTTACTCAGCATTTTCTTCCAATTCGTCACCAGCCGGTCAAGTTCCCAAAGGGTCTCGGTATCAACTGCTTCAATGTCAAGCTCAATCTCATCCCCATCCTGTCTCAAATGTCCACTTCTCTTCTTCACAATCTGTATCACCTGATCCATCTTTTCAGGAGGCAAGCCCTGCAATCCAATTCCCAATCTGTGTTTCTCCTCTAAACTCATATCCCTTTTGTTGGGATCCTTTGCCTTCGGCTTCGGCTGCTTTACAGGCTTCACCTGTGGTGCTCTCACTGGTGATGGGGTTCTCACTGGTGATTGAACTGAAGGCGGCTTCGTCAAGCTTGACGGCACTACTACTTCTTCTGGTCTGTTCCCATTTGAGTTGAATTTCACATTCTCCACCTCCTCAACATGATTCCATGAACTTGATTGCAATTCCTCTTCATAGGGATCTGGCTGCTTCAGTGCACCCAGCTTCCGACTAACAGGAAGAAACATTTCCTCAAATTTCGCTAACCACTGTTCGGCCAATACGTGAACTTCATGACCCTTGGGGTTGTACATCATGGCATTGTTAAATGTTAGCCTAACATCTTCAGCAAAATCCAAAGGTGAGTCGTATAAATTCTTAGACAGTGTAGATTTCACAGTCCCTAAATCCATTGGATGCTTAATAATATCATAATAGTCATGAAGACCCAACCCAACCACATCCACCGGTTTGTTAAAGATCAACCCATACTTCTGCTTCATCAATTTGTTCAAGATTTGAGCGCAAGTCTTCTTCAGATTCCCAACTTCAAACGAATTTGGAACCTGCAAATCTTTGCCAAAACTAGGTAGCACCTTCGGCCGCTTGTTCAGTCCCTTCGTCTTAGAAGATTTCTTGAAATAATTAGGTCCAGAACCAATGTTCCCAGATTCAATACGATTCTTGATTCGTCTAACTTGTTCAAGTTCTCCCAGTAAGCGTTTCCTTAGCTCAAACAAATCCCTCCCAGAACACGAAGTTATATTGAAGCTCACATATTGGCTGTACTCGAAGTTCGAAGATCCATGGTAACGATCAATTGATGACCCATTATCCGAGGGAGATAGAGTAGTTACGTTGCCCATTTCTTCACCCATCTGATGGAAGTTGTTAATTTCACCATTAGTTTTCCTCTTTTTCATATTAGGTTTAGATTTAGGGTTTGAGAACGGAACTCTCGTCATAAACGCTCCTCCTCCTCCACTCCCGTTGCTTTTGCTCTTAGGCCAACTGGGTTCGTGATTCGCTATAACAGCAGACGCCATGAAAAGGAACCCAAAAACCTTATAATGAACCCGTTCGATACAAAATAACGACCCGGTGAAGCTCCGGCGAGGAAATCAAAACGAAGAATCAAGAAGAACAGAAGGCGGGAAAATCAAAATCAAAGAGCTCTTGATTCTTCCCACTTGCGCGCCAAATCCAACTCTCAAAAGAACCAAAAAAGAATAAAACTCTATATAAGATATGAAAATTAGGGTTCGCGAAAAAACAATTTCGCCCTAATTTCTGCGAGCTACGAAGAACAATAAGGGGTAAGGGGGCGATACTTAAAGGCGTGGTGATCTGCCCGTGAAATTTACGGGAAGAGTTGTAGCCGTCGATGATACTCGGCTAACTGATCTTACGGTGGCTACTCCGTGGCTTGCTGCCCGATGGTCTGACCGAATGAGCTGGAATGAACGGTGGATACTGAGGATTTACGAACACGTGGCGAATTTCAAAATCGTTGGATTGCGGAATAAAAATAAGGCAGATTGTGTTTTTTGAATTTGGAATGCATTTCATTTGAGTTTCATGTTGAATGTGTCCTACACGGTTGGTGACGTGGACTAATGTGGGGACGCGTTTGGAACACTGTGGCAACTGGAGGGGTAATTTGGTAAACTCCCGTTGGGAAAAAACCGGGAAATATTCATTTTCCCTTTTGGGATATGATATTTTTTAAATTACAT
Source organism: Cucumis melo (assembly GCF_025177605.1). Taxonomy (NCBI): domain Eukaryota; kingdom Viridiplantae; phylum Streptophyta; class Magnoliopsida; order Cucurbitales; family Cucurbitaceae; genus Cucumis; species Cucumis melo. The sequence goes on from NC_066857.1 coordinate 1,195,176, forward strand.
TTTTCAAACTTTTTTTTTTTTAGAGATTTTTAAATGATTAATTTTTATAAATATAACAAAAACATTTATCCTATATTCTTTTTGAAATTATGATCTTTTTTCTACTGTTATAAGCGAAATCGATATTCTATCGATTTTATTGGACTATATGATTAAAAGTTAAATCGATTTCGTTAGACTACGAAATCAAGTAATACAAATTCAAGATCAAATGTAATGCAATTTTTTTTCTTGTTATAATTTACTAAACACTATTAACTACTACCTAATACTGATTTGCTTCATATAAATACTCAATTTTTCTAATAGTACAATTGCTAGCTATTTTAAAAGCTACGACAATCGCAAATAGAGCCTAAGTTAGATTCGATGAAGTTAGTTATTATAAAACACTTTGTATTTTTATCATTTATTATTTTAGTTGAAAAATATGATTGTTTTAACTTATAACAAAGGACTTGTTTGGATCGACGGTAACCATAATTTAGTGTGCATCATATAAAAGTTCGTCATTTATTGGTGTGGTTTTCACATGTCAAAAAGAGAGTTCCACATTTAAAACCTAAATACACACACATACATTCTAAAGTTTATAGACTAAATTATTCATTATATAAATGGCCCGTAAAGTTACTGTCAAATGAGTAAAGTAAACTCTAGAACAAAAGGCAGCTTTGTTCAATATATCCTTTCCAAGTTTATACACAAAACCAAACCATCCCCAAGACAGAGAGCTGGAATACTGCAACCACACAAAAATATATATATGTATATTAAACCCACTGTTAGTCAAAGATCAAATAAGTTTGAAGATCGAGATACTATCTTGTTGCTTCGATATGTTTAGAGCTCGAGAAAAGAAGATCATATCAAGAAAGTAGAGTGCTTTATTTGGAGCGCGTCTAGTCGTAGGACGCTCTCATGGATTATTGTGTCTCATTTTGTGTGTTGTTTATGGAGTAATTAAGCTAATCCACTTTTGTAGCAGTGTTTCTTTTCTTCACCTGCTCTCACTTATTATCTTTACATTATACAAGAGAAGAAAAGGGTGACTAAATGATTCAATAAGATTGCATTTACCAGACTTTAATTAGAAAATTAGTTCAGTGAAACGATTGTATCACCCTTCCTTGCAAATCTAACTGATATATCTTGGTGCTAATCAATGCTATTCAGTACGTAATAGATGTGTTGATTGTTGTTCTATACATTTGAAATTTGGTCGGTTGGGAATAGACGACCTTCCACAAGTCTCATCTTTCCACCTCATTGGAGAAAGAATGTCTATTTCTAAAAGAATTTGGAACAGAACAACATCCTGATCTTGAGTTTCTTCTCACAAAAAATACGTGTAATCACATTCCTAAACTTATGTCTATTGGACATGTCAGATCGAAAAAAATAGATAACTAGAAAGGGAACAAATTTAGATAAACATGAAATTTCATCTCAAAGATACTATCATTATCTAACGATTCTCGACATCATTTGCCTTTGAGGAGTGACAGAAAAATTCTAAATTTTGTTGGAGCATAGAGCATCAACAAGAAGTGTTACTGTCTAGCATCGATCTATAGTTTCCCTACTACTCACGAGCCAGAGAATGGATAAACACAGGTACGTATGCTGAAGTATAAAGACTAAATTTGCTAGGTAATGATCAGTAAATTTATTATCAAATGAGTATATAAACACTATACTTTACAACAAAGCAAGCTTTTATTCTACACACCAATCAATGTTCTTTCCCAAGTTTACACAAAATCAAACCACAATCACAAAAGAAGAAAAGAAAAGAGAAAAGAGATCAGGCAATTTACAGCTACAAAGGCAATGAAGAAATCTCTCATAGCATCAAGTAAGAAAGATAATGGAAGGGTCACAGCAGCATTCATGAAGGAGACAGCAGCAGCATAGAGCTGCAAGGCTGCAAACACAAAATTAAACCCTCTGTTAAGCCACACTAAACGAACAGGGAATCCAAACCTAAGATGTAGTTCAAACTTGATAGACGTTCTCGTCACTTCGATATGTTTTTTCCTTTGATTATCCTAACACTCTCAATTTAAACCTTCAGTTTTGATATATGCAAGCAAAAGCAAAACTATTAAAGAGGGAGTTTATGAACAAAAAGAAGAAGCTTTTTGGCATACCATCCCTCCAAGAAACCCGGTTGTCGTTTTGGCGGTGGGGCGGCGTACTGAGGTGGCGCCATCACTGGTGGCCCTTGATAATATCCTCCTGCAAACAAATCCACACCACCCCAAATTACTAAATCAAACAAAAACGTAACAACGAAATTACCATAACATAGCTCAACATATATACCTTGAGGAGGTGGGTAGGGATACGCATATTTGGGATCACTCATATCTTCTATCCAACAGAAGCTAACAAGCCAAAAGACGAAGAAGAAGAGAAAGAACAACAAGGGTATTTAAATCACAATACTTGATGAGAAAACTCAAGAAACTACGGTACTTTTTTTCCTTTTTTTCTACTTTATCTTTGTTTCTTCAATGGGGTATTAATTAGTTTCTGGGATTCTCAAAGAGAGATATGTGAACAGAAGAAACTTTATGAAAGGGAAGATTCTAGTTGTATTGAAGAAGAAGGTAAGGGAGATCAGTAGTTTAAATATGAGAAATTAGAGGAAAAGTAAAGCACATATATATCATATATATATATATATATATCTAGAGACTTCTGATCTCATTTTTGTGTGTGTTCATCATCTTTACTGATGGGGTAATGAAACTAATCCACTTTAGTATAGCTGTCTATTTTCTTCACCTGTTCTCAATTATTCTCTTTGCATTACATAAGAAAAGAAGAAAAGGTAGAATATGTTATTCCAATGCATGTTTGTTTTATATTTTTGAGGAGACCAAAGAGGTTAGTTGAAGTTGTAAAGAGATTCCAAGTTTTTGATGTGTTCACATACATGACGAATCCTAAACACTTTATGTTAGGAGACTTTATATATATTTTAATTCTTTGGAATGGGATCACACTAACAAATTAAATTCTCCACTTATGTATAATAGCAAACATGGAAGGAAAAGGGAAAAAAAGAGTTATTATAGACTATTTCATGCGATCGATCATATATCGATATATATTTTGTTATTGAAAATCTTTACAATATATAGCTAGTGATGTTTCAAATTCTATCAATGAAATACACTGATAGAGGTCTATTTATTGATTTTTATAAATATCGTTGGTAAACATTAATAAAAGTCTGTTGGTGTTTACTATACTTTGTAAATATTTTAATTTATTTTACTATATTTGAAAATATTCCAATTTTTAAGATATTTTTTGATTTATTTATTTATTTATATATATATATATATATATATATATATTTTATCTCTTTCTCTAACCTCTTTTCTTCCTTTTCCTCTTCATTTCCTTTATGCTAAAAATGAAATGAAAGGGTTTTCTCCTCCTTCTCTCTCAACTTTTTCTATGGTTTTCATTGTTCTATTTTTCCATGAAAGCTTTCCTTCAAACTCTTTTACAATGGTATATGTTCTTCACCATCATTTCAATTCATTGTTCCCAATTTGGAATAATAATAACAATAATAATAATGCTTTCTTGAGTTCTGATTCAACTCATGTATGGCTTCTTGGCTAGCAGAGATGTGTTTTCATTACATTACACAAGTCTTTGGTAACTTTTAAGTACAAATTATGAGACATGGAGGTGGGGATTTTGACCTCAAACATCATGAAAAGAAAAGAAGTATGTGTTAATTACCGTTACATATGACCAGCTTTTACTACTATATTATATTACGAGTTTAGTTCTTATAATAGGTTATCAAACTTTAAAAGTACTTAAATATTATTAATAAGTTTCGTTGAGGATTACCCGGTTTGAAGCTCGTGGTTAAACCTGAGCTGAAGAAAAACTACGAGGTGACATATGAAAAAAATACACAACGACCCGAAAAGGAAGAGTTAAAGTCGTCTTAGGTGCAGACTAACCAACTGAGTTGAATCGAGAAATAACGAAGTTGAGTTCATCTTGACACCTTACAACCTTGTGTGTTACCAACCACTCAGACATCACCAATGTGGTGCACGTAAACCACAAACAAGTGTCTAGAGAAGAACCGTTATAAATAATTCCATTCAACAGCTCCGAAGAGAAGAAGTAAGTAATATTCGAAAGAGAGTATTGAGCAACTTACTAGTGCTTAGTTGAACTATACGTTCTTTGTATACTAACTTAAGTATCAGAGTATACATAGTATGTTCGACATTACATTGATACAAATAACTCTTATGCACATGGTCAGCTCAAAGAACGAGATTATACAACAGAAGCGGTCTCACGTACAACTCAATAATGAAGTGAGCTTGTAAAGTTTATCACTAGAAAGTGTGATATAAAGCTTTTATATTTTGTGTAAAAGTAGTTAATGATTTAATATAAGCTTTTAAATTTTGTGTCCAAATTGGTCTTTGAAATTTTTTAAAAATATATTTATAAAAAAGTCCTAAACTTTCTATTCGTTTATTAATTTTTTAAAAAAATCATCAAATAGATTAAGATTTATTAGACATAAAATTAAAAGTTCATAAATTTTTTTTTGGCAATATACCAAAATGTCTACTTGGGTAGGTTTCGATCATTCTCAAACGATATAAAACTTAAGGAAATATAGCTTTAATCTTAAGCAATGTTACCAAACAATTAACTAACAAATGAATAACTTACAAAATTAAAGAGTTAAAGCATAACTAACTTTAATTTTTAGTATTCAATGATCAAATTCTCAAAAGTTTGTGGATGAAAATGAAAAATCATTTTATACCGATGAAGATAATGTTCAAAATTATATTATTAGAGAAATGAAAAGATTTTTTTATTTAAAAAAAAGTCATTTTTATTAAAATTGTTTTAAAATGAAATCGATCTTCTGCTTAAAATGTTTCGATCAATGTCAAATTAATATAAAAGATGATTATTGTTAAATTTTATATACTAATAGTTTTAATTTTGTATTTGAAAATTTCACTGTTAAACTTTTTTAGCTTATGATCGATCAACACAGTCGGTTGATTGTAGTTGATTGGTGGAGTTTGTTGTTGGAGATGATCATTGCAAGAGTTAGTCATAAAAAATGTGGTCTTAATTCGCGTTTCCTATCAAAGTTAGTTTTTTTCGAGGTGGACAATGAAGGAAGATAATACTTATTCTCAAATTCAATTAAATAAAGAAAGTCGACCTTTTAACCTTATCAATCGACCAAAGGGGCCAAGGAAGTTGATTCAAGATTTTGACCCAGACCACTCCTTGCCTTCGAGACCAAGACCAATCAGGCCACTTCGGCTCAAAGCTCAAAGCCCAATTTGCCTTTCTTCTTAAGGTTATTGTTTCATCTTCTCGATCCAGTTGCTTATCTATTTACTATTATCTTCTCCATCACGTCGCTTCTATCCTTTTAAGTCCAAAAATCACACATAACATAGGGGATCAAGAGCACCTTCTCGTACTTTTCCTCCGTAAAATTGGTAAAAATTTGAAAGGAAATTGATAGAATTTTGTATATCTCCTCTCCATACACATAATAGAATAGTACGTAAAGGAAAGAGCTACGAGGAAATAAATAGATTTGAAAAAGATTTTAGTGTACTCCTTGCCAAATACAATTATATATATATAGATCGACCTTGAGATTATTTCAAAACATTAGTAATTTACTTTTCGACGGACAATGAAAATACCATTTTACCCCTACAGCTATACCCCTATGTTTTATTTCTTTCTAAGCAAGTTAAAGAAAAACACGCCTTAACTTTACCCTTCACTAGCGTGAAACAACTCTAAAGAGTATCTCTTGCAATACTACCGAAACATCTTAACTTTTCCACTTAACTCCATCGATTTGTTAGCATTTTGACTCTCATAAAATTAAAAGATAACTTATTATATCCAACCTTCAAACTCTTTAAAGTTCGAGACTCTCTTTTAAATTTTGGATTGTTTAGAATAACAAAAGAGTTTAGAGGATTTACGTTGTATCTCTATAATAAGTATCACATACTAATAAAGTAGTGTACGTCTTATTAAGTCACCACTTTATCACACCGTCTCCTTCTCAACCCCTCTTACGTATATCACAAAAAGATGAGTCTACACCATAAAATCATATATATATAGAACTCACCTAGAAAGTGTTTAGTAAAATATACCCATGAAATGATGAGTTTTTCATCTGTCATACATTTGTATACAAAAACAATTTAAATAATTCAATGAAAACATTATCTTATAGGTTGGAACCCATCCTTTTCTACATGATATAATTGACTAAAAAAACTGGTGGGTACAACATGGAGAAGCTATAATCATGCTATAAATATCTCATAATTACCAATAATCACTCTAATAGATTCCAACCTCTATATTGCAACTTGTTCTTATATATATAGCTTAATAAATAAATTATCATGTGTCACCAAAGTCAAAAACTATACCCATTAATTAATTAATTAATTAATTTTTTTTATGTATTCCATAGTATTGCTGCCAAGTAATGTAAGAAAATGTCAAACAAAAGTGGCATATCCAATACAAGATAAGAAAGTGACATAAACTTACCCTTGAATTCAAAGGAAAAGGTGGGGTATAATGAATAGAAAAAGGAAAGAACATTTATGATTGAGTGTTTTATGTATGTGTGTGTGTGTGTGTTTGTTTGTTTGTTTCCCAAGAAAATTTATAAATATTTTGATGAAGTGTCAATTTCATTTTAATTAATTAGTATGTTACTTACCCTTCAAACGTGTCAATAGATTGCACAATTTGAAGGGTAAGAGAAATCAAAACCCAAAGGGTGGATGAATGATAGGACGACGTTAACATTCAAAATGAGGTATTGATCTGAAGGAATTAATTTATGTTAGTTCACTAATTGGAAAAAAAAAATTAATATTAATTATCTCTAATAATGGAAAGAGAAAATTTAGAAAAAGAAAAATTGGAAAAAAATATTCTATATACATACATGTGTGGTGTTGGGTATAGAATAATTGGGTGAATTTTACCCACAAGAGAATCTCTTTCAACTTGGAAGAAAACTTTCAAAGTAATCCAAAGTAAAATGCTTTTATAATACTAGAGAAAGATTTTGTGTTAAAAATTTGTTGAGTAAAACGAGTCCATCTTTATTTTTATTGAAAGATATCATTTTGAGTGTTCGTTTTAAAGTAACCTAGACGATTTTTTTCTCTCTTTTGGAATATAATTTATATCAAATTCGAGATTATTTTCGAGCCGAATTCAACCATATCATAGGGGTCGCCGAACAACTCTTTGGAACCACCAAAAGAGAAGAAAAGGGCAATAGAGGTGTATATAGAAAATACAAATATGTAGCAGTAAATAATTGGCATAAAAAGGGTGAAGTGAAGGGAATCTCTTTAATTATCTCTCATTCAGAAAAGGGTTATGATTGGATTTAGATGTGGATTTGTTTAAGGTGTTTTACAATTTGCAAATTTATTTCACTGCTAAGCTAGAACAAATTAAACAAACTCAATTGATTATTGTTGCGACATGAATGACATTCCCACGCAACATAACTACAAATTCGAATCACAAAGTCAATTTTTGCAGCATTCAAGTATATGTATATATATATATATATATAGCTTAATTAAAACTCAAATCATGACATGACACTTGCTCTAACAACAACCACTAAACCAATGCTAATCTAGGATGCTCAAAGCCTCTCCAAGGATATGATAAAACAAGGTACAAAAGTCATTAACTTAACTTAGGACTCATCCATCTCGGAACTTGGCCAATATCTGAGTCTCAATTTCTATACCAAACTCACTATCATAAAGTCTTGTGTCCAAATTTTCTTCCAACATCCTAATGGACATCATCCAAAGAGTATGAGTACCTAACCCAAATTGTGCAAGAAGAAAAAAAGAAGCAGAAATGAAAATGAAAATGGGTTTTTATCACTTCTACAGACCCAGGATAGATGGATGGATAGATAGATGGAGGGAGGGAGGGAGGGAGGGATGATTAGCACATGATATCGTAAACATAATGATAAGATGCTATATTTTTATCATAGATCGAGAAAGAAAAGAAAGACCATATCATACCATAAGGATGTAATATAAAATTCAGTATTCATATTATAAATAAAAATGAAAAAGAAAAAGAAAAACTCAAAATTTTTATACCACAAGCTGTTGTCGTTATTCAAACTGAGCCTTGTGAAATCTTTGCAATCAGCTTCCCATCCTGGCCCACTGCTCCGGTTCTAATATCGCCACTCATCGGCGCCGACACCCCCTGGTAAGGTGGCGGGGGAGGTGCAGGTAGTACGGTGGCCCCGCCGGTTGTGTAGTATACTTGTCTCCCCGTGCTGCTGTCATATGCCACCTGTGTGTAAGTGGGTGGCCCTGAGTCTGCTGCTAGAGTCATACCGCCGCCGGGATAGGCGGTGACCTTTGGAGGTTGTTGAGGCAGACCTGGAGATGAAGTGGCTGGATACGGCTGTTGTGGAGGTTGTACAACATTGTAGACCGGTTGTTCACGGTACACATCTGAGGCCATACGTTGTACTGCGTAGTAGCCTTGATTAGGCGGCGGGGTTACCGGTCTCACCATCGGATGTTGAGGCGAGTGATAGACAGCACCGGGATGATGGATCATGTAAACCGGCGGTTGGTCCGGTCCACCAGGTGTGGCAGTCATCGTCGCCGGAAAACCTCCGCTGGAAACCTGCTTCTCCTGCCAGTAACCAGCCGGTGGTTGCAACGATGGCGGCGCGTTTGGCTGTGGAGTCTTCTCCATCGGCTTTTGCGTGTAGTACTCACCGCCGTAGCCTCCAATAAGATTATTCTCTTCAGATTTTCTCTGATACGCCGCAGCTTGCTCCTGTTCGCTAATATGCAACCTCTGTAACTCCTGCAATTGACGATGAATCTCACCAGGATGAACCACAGGATCCGATATAGCGATCCGATCTCCCGGGACAGGTCTAGCAACAGGCTCGATCGGCTGAGCAACAGGCTCAGGTAACGGATCGTGCAGTTTAATCGCCACAGGCGGTGGAGGAGGAGGCGCGATTCCAGTTTTATCCAAACCAAACAGAAAATCCACCTTATTGGGAACAGATTGTTTAGGCGCATCACCAGGATGAGCAGAAGCAGAAGTCAAAACCTCCACAAATCGATCCCGATCCGACCTACCTCCATCAGACCCAAAGCTAGGGCTCTGATTAGCCGGAAACAAAAAAAGGCGCATCCTAGCGGGTCTTCCAGGAGCACGATAAAGACGATCGTACTCGTGCATCATATGCTCGAGATCATCATCGTTGGTAACCGAAATCAAGGCATCAAGATCCTCACCAGGGAGCTGATACTTAAAGGTAACATCAGTATCACAAAGCGAAGAAAGCTTCGCAATCATTGAAGCGAACTTAATAGAACGATCAACAGCGAAGATCTTAGTGTCACCACCGACGTAAGAGAGAAGGTTATCATGAGGACGAGGATGGATCTTACCCCCATAGCTACACATGAACTTGACCTTGTAGTTCTGATTCTGCAGCTGAGCGTCGTCCCATGGAGGAGGGTTTTCGAAATCGATCTCACGGGAACGAGGGGAAGAGTCACCGGATTCAGCATAGGAATTGTAAGCGTAATTATCCATATTACGATCACGGACGAAGAAGGGAAATTGAAATTTTGTATAATTGTATTTGTTTGAATTAGAAGAACAGAGTGGTTTTCCTTTTCATTTGATGATTTGATGATGAGAATTGAGAATTGAGAAATAGAAAACAGAGAGAGTGTTGTGTTGTGTTTGTGTCACTGTCTCTCTATATGTATTTGGCTTAGGGACACGTGGTGGGTTGGTGTTCGCTTTCTCTAGCGGTTTATTCATCTATCTTTATAACAAACAAACAATTAAACTCAACTTTAGTATATCATACAAATACACAATAATAAACGTATTATCATAAATCTCAAATACCAAACTTTAATTAAGAAAAATTAATTTTTGATTTCAAATTTTCGGGTTTAGTTTTTATTTAGTCTAACAATTTTCGTTATTTATTTTGATTTCTTTTAAAATTAAGTTTATTTTGTCTCAATTACTTCGAATTATCATCTAAAATTAGAAAAAAAGAAAAAAGAGTTTTTAAAAAGATCGTATTCTTAAAAAGTAAAAATAAGTATATCTATTGAGGTCGAAAAACATGACATATTTTTTAGTATATGATTTTAGAAAAATGTTTGTATAAGATAAGATATACTTCACAATTTAATATATATATATATATATATATATATATCAATAATAATGAGCTGTTTTGAATTTTTATTAAAATGTAATTACATTGAAAAATATAATTATTAAATTATTATGATAGCAACCAAGATTTTCAAAAGAGTATATATAAATAAAAACAAAATGACTATCAAACATAAAAAACAAAAAAAAATCAATAGTTTTCTTAATTCTAATTATTACGAACTTGGTAATTATTTCGGGTGTTTTGAATTTTTTAAGGTAATATAATTTGGTCTTTAAATAAGGAAGGATCGAACTAGGGAAGGTGATTATTATCTTGTAAAACAAACTATACTTCGATGAGTCATTTTCTTTAAGTGTGTAATCAAATAGATAGATGTTGTTAGAAATGGACCACTTCCCGAGTCATTTTAATATCAAAAGACAAATATATATATACACAATTGGGAGTACATAGGGTTTTGAAGTGATCCACCATAACATTTCAATCTATTTCATGTTATTTACTTTTATTCTATTTTGGACTATTTGATTTTGCTTTACCTACTTTCCTTAGCCACATCTCTTCTCCCTTTTATGTCACAAGTACGTGCAATAATGACCTAATTCTTGGGAAAAATTTCTCCAATTATTTCAACGACAAATCATCTAATTCGTATAATGTTTTATTACAATCCTTTCTCGATTCATACTTCTTCTTTCTATAAGTTATGTAGTTCTTATCTCTAACTTTGATATTGAAACTTTTTTTCCCCGTGTTTTAGCATCAAAGAGAAAGATCAGTAATACAAAGATAGTACGTTTGTTGTTAAAAAGTAAATGATCGTTTATCTCAATTGTATTTGTACTTTAATATTTCTTAAAATAAAAAAAAAAAAAAAAAGTTATGTACTTTTAACATTAGGTGCATAGAAGAAAAATAAATAAACTTCAAATTTCCACTGAAAAATCATACAGAAAATATACCAATATTAGATATCTAATTCCTGACTTCGATATACGGCGTCAAAAATAGACAACAAAGCCCGATGTAGTCAATAATTCGTTGGAAGAGACAGTATCTCTCGACAATTCTTTTACCTGTAAAATGTTTTTTTCCTTTTCTCGTAGTGACGTTTTTTAGAAGAAAATACTCGATAGTTTATGTTCAATGAATTCGGGAGTAGAAAAGTTGAAAAAAAGGGAAAAGGGAGACTATCACATTGCCTCAACTTTTCCACATCAATTGGAAAATGGGTTAGTTGTTATTCTTAACATGTGATTTTTGGCCTTTCATTTTTCTCTGTGAGACCTTTTTTGAAATCACATTTTTATCCATTTGATTTAAAAAAAATATATATTTTCCTTTAATAAAATATGAATTTAATCAACTTTAATAAACAAATCATATTTTCAATTATGTGCATTGAAGATAGCTAAAAATTAGTCATTCATTAAAAACATTTTATAAGACTAATTTTAACATGCACTAATTAAACCTAATTTCGATATAAAAATTTAAAGATGGATATATAAGAAATCACTTTACTTTTAATTTTATTCGACAAATATAGATGAGATTAATTTGTAAGAAGTAATAAAATATTCACGTATAAACGTTAAGAAATATTTTGTAAATATTTGAGTTTATTCTAATATATTTAAAAGTGATTGATATAATATATAATATATATTTATAGATTATTTAATTGGTAATGATTAGATTAAGTATTTCATCTAACATAAATAACTCTCTAAAGTCAAAATCAAGTTTCTTAGTCAAACTAAAATATAATTAATTTTAGAAGTATTTGCATTGGAAGTGATGAAATAAATAATAAATTTATTTTGTGCCAATATTTTGGTAACTATCATATCATTTTATTATCTTTAATTTGTTAAGGCATTGTTCTAATTTTCACTAAAATTTTAATAAATTGAGAGTTTTGTTCAACATCAAAACTATTTGACTGATTTTGTTGATTAAAAAAAAAGGAAAAAATACTAATCTATATTCATAATGGTATTAATCTAAAATTTAACTTTCAATAACATGTTAATTTTAATTTTATATTTTCTAAAATAAAGTTTAATTAGTAATTTCTTCGAGATCGAAAGGTTACATACCAAATATGTTAAACAAGTTAAATTGAAATTAATCAAATATTAATTCATCCTTTTAATTCATACAATAAAAAAAAAAATTGGGCATTGATATTTTACTAAAAAATATATTTTTCTTTCTTATATTTTCCATATATATATATATATATATATATATAAAGTAGAATTTATATGTAGAGTTGGTGGAAATGGGACCATATACATTATTAATAGTGCCATATAGAAGAAGAACAAATTAAAATAAATTACATTAAATAAATTATCTCCTCACCTTCTAGATATTTTCTATTTCTTTATTTAAATTATAAATTTTCTCACTTTCATTTTGAAAGGTTTTTGTTTTTCTCTACTAGAATGAATAAAAAACATAAAAGAATTAATTAACGATCAAAACAAATTTTAGAAAGTAATATAGAATTCACTCTTAGAGAATGATCTTCAAGTCAGATTTTTAAAGATATAATGTGATGCATATATATTATGTTTGTAATGTTTTACATCCTTACGGGTTGTGAGTTTGTGCTAAAGAAGTGACTGTTAGAATTTTGTAAGTTTTGACTATAATTAAAAGGTTTGGGTACCTTCTAGTTTCATTTCAACGTAATCCAGTCACTTTCTGTTGCTCTAATGTCATATTGTTCTGATCTTGTTTATACAACTTTGCATTGTTACCATAATATATCTTTTAGTTGAGTAAAAAGTGATGTCTTTTTCTTGCTGCTCATAGTTATCAAACCATATGGCTCATCCTCTTACTAAAGGTATCATTTCATTTGGGTAGTAGGAAAGTTTGTTTATTTTTTGTCAATCCACTTCTTTCAGCTTAGAAGAAGATACGAGATACATTTCCCGAAATTCCTAATTGGTTTTCCTTGACTATTTGTGAAGAAGTTCGATCGACTTTGTTAACCTTTGCTTATTGTCTAATTTCTAGGAAAAGACATCTAACATTATCGTGACGTTTTTCCAATTCTCATATTATTAAGAATAAAAATGAGGGTAGGGTACATATACATACATACACACACACACACGTGTATATATATATATATATATATATATATAATTGTATTTGTAAATAAAGGGATAGGGAGGGGCAAAAATGGAAAGTGTGTAAACGCGTGAGAAGCCGCGTGGAGAGGAGAGAGTAATTGGGGGGATGGGTTTGAGAGCGTGAAAAGAAGAAAATGACAAAAAAGGACTTCCCCGTGGCTTAAGTTGTTGGGAGTAGAAACAAAAGAAACCAAAAAGTCTCTCTTTCTTTCTTTCCCTATAATCATTGAAAAGCAAGGAATCAAATTCCCCAATTTCATCACCAAAATAATAACAATAGTTAGTAAAAAAAAAAAGTGCTTGAAGTCTTTTCACATTCAAATATGATTCTTCAATTTCTAATGTTACTTAATAATGGATTTAAAAAAAAAAAAAAAAACATTTTGCCACTCAAGTCTTTTCCCACTTAGAAAGAGTGTATCCTCTCATCTTCTTAACCAATGGAAGGACAAATATCACTTTATGAGTGGAGAAGACTTAAGAAGGAATGAGAAAAAAAATAAAAAAAAAGATGATAAACTTAAATTCTTAAGTTCTTAAAGGATATGGTTTAGAATATATAAAATGTTAGTATGGTAAAGAATAGGAAAATTAATTAGTCAAGCAAGGTTAGCTTTACCATATATCCAACCACCTTCCATATATCCCATTAATTTCATTGCATTTATTATGTAGCTTCTACTTATATTATTATCCAACTTTTATATGCATTTTTAAGTATTTGATATTTATAAAGTTCTAGTTGGTAATATATTTGGTCAATTTGTCATTTTTATAATTCTAAAAGAGATATATTATATATATATGTATATATGTATATATATTTTGGTAGAGTTGAATAGCTAAACTTGTGGTTAAATTAGAGTCCCTTTCTTTGAGTCGAAGGTTGACTTAGAGCACTTTGTTGCAAAAAGTTATCTAACGTTAATTTGAAAAGTTGGTTTTAGAAAAAATTAACACCGCACAATTTTGGAAGCTCCAAAGTGATTTTTTAGTTTATCTTTCTTCTTCAATCTTTCCTACTCAACCAAATTTCAATTCAATTCAATTCAACTACCAACTGACCCAAGCAGTTCACTCGCCTTCAATTATTTTTTCTTGTATGGTTGGACTTTGCGAGGAATTTGGGCGGCAATATCACTTTTTCGGTTATACCCAATTCCCATATTAGTATTCTCTACTCCTCAATCGTCTCTTTCAAACTTCGTCTTCATCGCCTTCCAATTAACCCCTCCTCCTCAATCATCATCCTCCATTGTCTTTTTTTTTTGTTTTTTTTTTTTTACTCAATTCCTTCAACTTTCTGTCTATCTCTGTCTTCCGTTTATTTTTCCAACCAAGTTGACATGGGGAAGAAGCGAGTGATGGTACCTGTCGAGAAACTTGATTTATCGGCAGTAAAATATGAGAAAGAGGTCATTCAAGGTCATTTTCTTAAACCCCTTTTATTCATTTCTTGGATGAATTGTGATATAGTGGTTGAAATTTGATTTTTGACTTTGTGACAGCTCCTCATTTGGCTGGGTTTCTCTTCAAGCTTTTTGTTGGGATCCTCGAAATGCCTGTTGTTGGTACTTTCGTGGTCTCCATATTGAAGAAGCAGAATAAAATAGAGGAGGTTTTTTTGACTTTTTGCTTCTGATTTCTTTATCTTCTTTTTGTTTGATTATTATGAGCTGCTACTTGTGTGGAGGATTACATTGAAGTTTCAATGTACTATTGTCATTGGCAGTTGCTGCTGAATACAGTGATACCAGAGGCACCTATGTTTAAGCCAGAATTTCTTCCTCAAGGTCATTTGTTCTTTTGTTGACTGATACTGTTCCAGTTAATTGCTTAGTCGTTCTGTTTGTTTGTCAAGCTTTCATCAATCGGAACAGTGCCTTTGTTTAGATGGATTAGTTAGGATTATGGATAGAACCACTATTGATTCTATCAAAATGTAATGGATTATGATTTAGTTGCTAACATGACCTGAGCTTAGCGGTTAACACAGTACTTCTTTCTACTAAACATTTTGTTGAACTAAAAAATTGTGTTATAGATTTAGATTTAGATTTTACTACTATGAATTGATTATTATCATACCATTGTACATTGAGGGTAGTTGAAATGGTGAAAATTTAAATGGACAAGTGGGTATAATTTAACGGGCAATGTCACATGATCAACCAACTGAACAACCCAAATGCTTCCAAATAATGTATGGTTCTCTGAGCACTGAAGTGCTTAATATCTATCTTATGAATTTAGAAGAAGAGCCCGTTGTATCGGCCCTTGATGAAGATGGGAAACCTGAAGACAGAGTAGACATAGCTTTGAAGTGTCTTCCACATTATGATCCCATTGCCCATGTTGAGGCAGGCCCGTCTTCACCATTCAGATATTGGAAAATTCGTGACTATGCACATGCTTATCGGTCGAGGCGTGTGACCCCTTCCACGGTATTCCATAACTAGCTTCTATTTGTCTGGAGATTGTTCATTGTGATTAATTCAGGTCACCAACTGAACTAATTAGAGTTCTTTCATTACGACATTGTAATAGGTTGCAGAACAAGTAATCTCAGTTATACAGGAGTTCAATCACAAAAAACCATCAGCACCTCTATTAATTTCTTTTGATCCTGAGGAAGTCATGAAGCAAGCTGCTGCTTCTACACGGAGGTTTGAGGAAGGTATTGGCTCATGTTTCTTATCTCCTTTGCACAAGTCTTTTATGTTTTGTTCCTTTCCAAGTAATAAGTTGCAATACTTGCTGACTTTCTTTTGTTGTTTAGGGAGTCCACTGTCTATCTTGGATGGGATATTCATAGCAATCAAGGATGATATAGACTGTTACCCTCATCCAACTAAAGGTTAACAATTTTGGGCAGAGCTAAAGGTCTTCCACAAAGTCTTGTAGATTAAGGTTTTCATTTTATTGCTTACAGGTGCATCAACATGGATGCATGAGGTACGCTCTGTGGAAAAGGATGCAGATTCTGTTGCTAGGTTACGTAGATGTGGTGTAATACTTGTAGGGAAAGCAAATATGCATGAGTTGGGTATGGGTACAACTGGAAATAATCCAAATTATGGGTATGTATTGCTCATTGCTCACTTGACAACGCTAATTGATGTTTTAGATGCATCTGTTTGGTATAATCTCATTGGGTGGTTTGGTACTGCAGAACAACAAGAAATCCTCATGCACCTGATAGGTATACAGGAGGGTCGTCCTCAGGTCCTGCAGCAATTGTTGCTTCTGGTATATGTTCTGCTGCACTTGGAACAGATGGTGGAGGTAGGGAACATACTTTTCTTAGGTTCTGTATTCTTGATTTTCTTGATTTTACTTTGTAATGTAGCAAGGATGTTTAAATTGCAATGAAAGGTTTATTTTCTTCCAGCAAATAAAACTGAAAAGTCATTCGTTATTAGTTCGTTTGTGAAAATTTTAAGATAATATATGGCAGGTTCAATTCGTATTCCTTCCTCCCTTTGTGGTGTTGTGGGCTTAAAAACAACGTATGGGCGGACAAGTATGAAAGGGTATGCCCTTCAACTAATATATATTAAAGAAGTATACTAGCCACTAGGTAAGAAGTGAACCCTCATAGACACAAGATACATTCATTTCCAAAAATCTAGAACACGTTAAGTACACATTAATTATAATATAAAATTTTAAAAATATATTATATTTATGTATTCCAGCATTTTTCATGACAAAAGTTTCTTTTAACTTTACATTGCATATGGAGTTATTACGTCTTATGTCAAACTTTTTAATATACATCCAAACCAACTTTTCAAAAAAAAAAAAAAAAAAACTCGTGCTTGGTTTGATAACCATTTTTTTAACAAGATACAAAACTTTTCATTTGATAGAAGAGATAAAAGAAAGCATAAATAACAGAACAAGATTACAACGAAAAGATAAAGACAATCCAAATTAGTATATATATTGTAAACGGTATTTTCAAGGTTACGTTCAAAGTAGTGCTAAGTTAATTGCTGACGAAATGAGTTGGATAGATTTTCATGTTAGATTTAAAATTAGTGTTCAGGATGTAGCCTGTGATGTGATATTATAGTTTAACTGGTCCATGCACTTCAAAGGTGAAAATACTCATTAAGGGAGCCAAAATACTTGTCCCTAATCACACTGTCTGGGAGCTAAGAAAGGAATACTAGTGATTGGAATTTTATCCTGATCTTTCTCATCTAAGTGCGTTGGCATAATTATATATTTTGCTTATTTCTTACTGCAATGTAGGGGTACGCGAATCTTGTATTATTGAGTATTACTGTAGTAACCTAAAAAATTATGGCATATATAACTAGGATCTGATAAGATGTGCATTAAATGAACTTTTTCTAAATTAAGCGCAAGAGGATGAAACGCGTGAAGTCTGATTCTGAAAGCTATAGAATTTTAATTTTTTTTGCATAGTATATTCTCCCAATGTACTGTGTACCTTACAAATGGCATAGAGTTCTGAACTTTGATTATTAGGAACGATGGGAGTTAGGGTATCTCAGTTACTCTTTCTCTTGTCCCTTATTTATTCATGGAGAAAAGATGGATCTCAATGCCGAACTTTTTCTTTGCAGTTCACTTTGTGATAGTGGGACTGTTGAGATTATTGGACCAATAGCATCATCGGTGGAAGATATCATGCTAGTGTAAGTGCTTCACATTGGGTGCCACCATAAGTCATCTGTCTAGTCTAAGCATCTTTATGCCGTTGGTCACATTCCAATCACATTGCATTATTTACCAATTATGATAAAGAGATGAAATAAGCGCTCCTAGGATATTGTAGTGAACCTTTAATGGCCAACTGTATGACATATTTTTTCACTCATTGTCGCTGTTACTTTCTTTAGTAGCTGGTAGCTGGGCACAATCATATTCATCTTTTGATTTTGAAACTATATGCCGACTGTCGTTAATCTTTAGTATCATGTTGATTGATTCAGAGCGCTGGTTACATTCTTCCCTTTTTATGTCTTATCAGATATGCAGCAATTTTGGGATCCACTCCTGAGGATAAAATCAGCCTGAAACCAGTAAGAATTATACGATTGTAAATAAGTAAAGATAGAACTTGAAACCATCCTAGTTTGGATTGGAATGAATCTATGAACAGCTTAAACTTGAACAGCCCCCTTTTCCATACTCGCTTATGATCAACCCTCGACCATGAAGCTTTGATAAATGGGGCAAAAAAAAAAAAAAATGCTGTTCTCTTGGAGTTGGGCTTATTGCATTGTAGGCTTCCCAGGATTGGTAAGTGAGCTATAAACATAATGCAAAGAGTGGGGCCTCCAAATTTGGTTATCAAAAAAGAAAAAAAAAACAGAGGAATTAATAGGCTGCTATTAATTCACCACCCTTTCCTCCTCAAGTCTTGGATGACCATTGTCTACTGATGAACTGCTGTTTAAGATGATCTATTTTTCTTCATTATATAAATTGACAACTTAATCATCGTTATGTACATTTCTAGGCCCCACCGTGCTTGCCAATTCTATCATCTGATGATAATTTGAATATTTTGGGATCACTACGACTGGGAAAGTACTCCCCGGTAACTTATTTTCTTGTAAATTGGTTGGTTATATTTGATCATTTTATGTATGAGATGTTTCATTGAGCATTTCACTCTTCTCTGACAGTGGTTTAATGATGTGTATTCAACTGACATCTCTGAAAAAAGTGAGGACATTCTTCAACTGTTGACGAAAACTCATGGTTGCGAAGTAAGCCCATTGTTATTATTTCTTTCTTAAGAAATGGCTTCCTCAGCTCTATAAAGTATGCTAAGAGCAACATCTTGTTTTTACTGGCTAATGTAACTCATCATGCTTAGACATTTTGTGTTCTTTATGTGAAATTTGCAAGATTGTAGAAGTTGTTGTGCCTGAGCTGCTTGAAATGCGCACTGCTCATCTTGTTGCTATTGGTTCTGAATTTCTTGCTTCAATGAATCCTGATATCGAGGATGGGTATGCTACTTTGGCTTTTCGAAAACTGGCATTGGAAGATTTATTACATCTCCTACATCTTAAGATTATCACATTTGAAAAAATTTCTGTAAAAGGGATTGACAATTTCTAAACTTAAACAGTTGTTTCTCAATGAAAAAGAAAAATTATCAGAAGATTGGATTTCCGGTTGATGAGGTCAGGGTAGCAATTAGCAAGGGCACCTTTTTCTTTTCCATTGCAGTATAACTTTTCAAACATTTTCAAGCGAGGCTCTTGTTTAGGAAAATTATATAAGGTGACACGACATGTATGCTTCAGAATATTTTCCCATCCAGTTAACCAAAGCAAGAAAATAGTAGAAGTAAAAGGATGTATTAAAATTTGATTGCTCCTTATATGCATCCCTTAGAGGATGAACCTTAATGCCATCCACACTTTGACACTTTTTCCTTGTTTAGTTATCCTAAGTGTATTCTAGGTTTGTTGCTTTCATATGATGTGAGTATCTATTTTCTTCAGGAATGGTAAAAGATTAACTTATGACAGTCGTACCAGTTCGGCACTGTTTCGGTCATTCACTGCATCGGATTATGTGGCTGCACAGTGCCTTAGGTGAGATAAACTAGGGACCAGAAAACTGTTGATATCTTAAAGCATCATTAGTATGTAGTGGTGTTTGATTTTCTTCCATTTTTCTTATATGCATATAAGTAAATATTATCACAATTATTTCCTAACATTTCGGCTTAATTACTTCTTAATTATTTCTTAGACGTGTTGAATGAAAAAAATAACATTTCAGCTTAGTTACTTCTTATATTTGTCGAATTATCCATGTCCTGTTGCATAATTGCATTATGATTCTCTACCCCCACAAAATGTAAATAATGAAGGAATGTTTTATTTTAGGCGGAGAATAATGCACCATCACATGGAAATTTTCAAGAAGATTGATGTTATTGTGACCCCGACAACTGGGTATGTTTCACAATCTCCATTCAGATTTCAATGTTCTTTAGAATCATATCTACTGACATTTTTATGTTAGTAATCAGACCATCTGCCGTTCATTGTAGAAAGAGATCAAACATAATTTATCTCCCTTTGCATGGGATTGGTTGCCCCTATAGACTTTGCTTTTGAGTTGTATTAATTTTCTTTGTCTAAATTATGCTCCTTTAATTTTAACAGCATGACTGCACCACTTATACCTCCCAGTGCTCATAAATATGGCGAGACAGATATGCCGGTTACAGGTTTGTGATCATGCTGCAAATTATGGTTTAAGTTTTCTCTGATTACATGCATATACGTACGTACTTACATACATAAATACATATATGTCTATATCCATAGATACTTTCACTCATGATATAAATTTCATGGCTTGAATGACGTTAGGTTATCTCATGCGGTTCATCATTGCGGCCAATCTTATTGGACTCCCTGCCATTTCTGTCCCGGTGAGTCCACCCCCAACACCCTATATTTAGTAAATGATTGATCTGTGCTCATTTTTTCTATATTAGAAGTTTGATGAGAGATACATTCGGGATAGTTTGATTACTTGTTGCATTAGTATTCCTTCGACTTTTATGCTCTCAGCAACTTTTTATTCTGTTTTGGTAAAGAGAGAAAGGAAGCATGCAGGGGGAATGTTATGGCTGGGGTATTCGTTATAGAGGTTATTGCAATAATGTTTGTTATATAGAAGAGTCAAAAGAGACTCTTCTTTTCTTTCCCCTAAAAGAAGTGTTTCCTTTTAATGTAAGCTTTCATTCTCAAAATATTTGTGATAATCTATGAATTCAGCTTCATTCCCTCCATTTGCCAATGTTATTTCTCTATCTTTCAGATTGGTTACGATAAACAAGGACTCCCAATAGGCTTGCAACTGATTGGTCGTCCATGGGGTGAAGCTACGATATTACGTTTGGCTTCTGCAATAGAGGTACAAATTCTTATTTTCTGTTTCTTGTTTTTTCTTAAGCAATTAAACAAGAAACGAAAACATTACCGAACAATATAAGGAAAATTGTTCTACTGATTCGTTTGGTCAACTAACAAACTTCTCTTGATATTCTCAGGAATTATGTGGAAACCCCAAGAAGCCAATGTCATTTTACGATGTTCTAACAAGTTAAAGAAACTAGAGGGAATAATGCAAGTGGTTTCAAACGCTATAGTCGATCCGAGAAACTTTGATGGTTTTGAAAGAAGAGAAATAAAAATGTTTTTCGCTTTATACACATGAGAAATTATGGAAATGTAGTTTCCATATACTTATATGAACTACAAGATGGTTGTATCTCCGGTTTGGAGAATGCACACGCGCGTGATTGTGTGAAAAAAAATACCCTTTGATTCATCAACCTCTTTCTTACCGATAGAGTATTGAGAGAGCTAAGAATGTGATCATTTACTTTTATATATTAATAATCAAAATCAAGAAATTTTCTTATTGACATCCCTCCTGCTCTTTTATATATTTTCCTTTATTTACTTGGTTTAATCTTTACAATAAAGTTATAACTTTTGAGAAATCGCATCGGATATTGTGTCAACAAAATTTTAGGCCATTTGTACAAAATGTTCAAGAACATTATATGGTTTTAGAACCCTTTATCTCTATACAAAATATTTCATAACATTATCTTTAGAAGGAGACTTGTCATGTGAAGAGTTTAAGGGATACCACTAAAGTAATGTGTCCTATAGGAGAAATATCTAAGAGATTAATAAAATAAGGTGCCATATAAATCATTTGATTAATCCCTCTTTCGTGTTTCACAACTTCATTTCGTAAAGCAAATATCGATGATTTCTCCCCTATTTAAATAAAAAGTTAAAAATTACGTTGATTTTAGTTTATCTTAGATGAAATTGATAATTTAAACTTTTTCGATACAATTTTATCGAAGATGAACCAAGGTTCACGTAAAATTTAAAAAATCATGTCATCTTTCCAAAATCAACATTGTCACTTCTTTTCAGTATTTCTCCAAATCCTAATTGATTTGTCGATTATCTAAATTATGTAAATCTCTCTTTCATGGTATGTCGAGATTTACCGAAAAAGCAAAAAAGAAAAGAAATGATAGTTTAGATATAAGTTGAAAAGGTTTAATTTTTATGACGCTCGATGACTATTCAATTTCGATGGAAACTTCAAGAGGACAATTTTCCAAAAGTGAATCTCTTTACTGCTTCTCTTAAACTCGCCGGAGCACCACTGATTCAGTTTTTTTTTTTTTTCCCTTCAATCCACCGCCATAAATGAAGCTCTGCAATGCAGCGTAAGCTCATCCGACCCCTTTTCCCATGGCTCATCCTTCTTCCCCTCTTAATCTTTTTTCTCTACTCCTTAACCGTGTCTCTTCACGCACCCATTTCGCCATCTCCAAAAATCAAAAAGATTTCTGCATCACCCACATGCAATCTCTTCAAGGGTCACTGGAGTCGAGACCCCAATCGCAGGCCCATTTACGATGAGACTTGCCCATTTCATAGAAACGCCTGGAATTGCTTTAGGAACCAAAGAGAGAATATGGGTACAATCAATTCGTGGAAATGGGTACCCCAAACCTGCGATTTGCCCCAGATTGATCCGTTCAGATTTCTCGATCTGATGAGAAATAGGAATATTGGGTTTGTTGGTGATTCTTTGAATGAAAATTTCTTGACTTCGTTTTTGTGTAGTCTTAGAGTGGCTGATTTGGGTGCAAAGAAGTGGAAGAGGAAAGGAGCTTGGAAGGGTGCTTATTTTCCAACATTCAATGTGACGGTTGCTTATCATCGTGCAGTGTTGCTCGCCAAATACAAGTATGATTGCTGGCTTTTTGTAGCATTTTTGTTAATCTTGCAACTTAGAATTTCCAATCAAAAATGGAAAGTAGCTATGATTGGTTAGAATGTTTTCACTTTTTTATGTTCTGAGTTTGCTAAATGATTAGAACTTCAGAAGTAAAATTTCTAAGTTAGCAACCATGAATTATTTTAGTCTGTAATATGGCTTTGAAAGAGGATCTTTGTTTCAAATTTATTTACAATTTTTTTAGTGTCTTGGATCCATCTAATGCTGTTTCCCCTGATCTTCGTTTTGTTCGGGGTACGTTTCAGCAATGTTGTGATTTTTGTGGTTGTAAAGAGTTTTGAAATAAGTGAGAAAGTTTAGGGGAAGTCAAGCTGGAGGCTTACTTTTGAAGTAGAAATATCTAATCTGATGGTTTTCTTTTCTATCTTGTTTTGCTGGTTTATGGACTGCAGTGTAGGTTCAGCTCGAATTCGCAATCATTTTTAGTTAAAGAGGATGTGATACCTTATCCTCTATAGTAGGACTTACACAATATGCTCATTTCTATCAATCAAATTCTCATTTTTCTGTAAAGAAAATTTTTGCATGGGAACTAGGCAGAGTTATACTATAACTCCAATATCATTTAAAATTTACCACTTAAGTTCATGAAATTTACTTTTGAGCTCATAACCATGTTCGAGTTTCAGGACATGTTATTTCTTCTATTATGGATTATTAACTTTTAACCAAAGAAATAGTCTGTTTGTGGAATTAAACCTGACAAATCTATTTGGTTTGTTTTCTTTTATATTTGTTCTTATGTTCTTGTAACTGATTAAACAAAGGTGGCAGCCAAAGTATTCTGCATCTGGTGATCAAAGTCAATCAGAAGGAGTATACAGAGTGGATGTTGATATTCCTGCAGATGATTGGGCAAACATTACCAACTTCTACGATGTCCTTGTATTTAACACTGGCCATTGGTAAATTCTTTTTCTCTTTTAAGCAATATGACAGTTAATCAACACAATTCTTCCAATGCCTTCAATATCGTGCTTTTATCTGTTAGATACACAGTAGACTATGCGAGTGAGTGATTTTATTGGAAGGTTAAGTAATCTGATGGTTGTTGGTTGGAAGTTTATAGATTGAGGGGCAGCATTTTATTAGCTCAAGAGAGGAATTTGAGTTGCTTGAAGTACAAAGATCACATCTTTGCATTCCCTCGTTATCTTGGCTACTTAGGCAAGTCTGAGTTTTCTTGTTTTTATTGTTGCCATAAGCGTAAAATGTATTATGAATTCTGGGTATAATTTAAAGTGAAATAAGTACATTCTTGGGAGAAATGCCAGCAAAGTTGTAACTTTAATTAAGGTACATTTTAGAGGGGTTGAGAGACTCTGGGTGAGGTGTAGTCCCCCTCTCTTTGGGTCCTGTGTGTAAAGATTTTTGTAATTACCCTTTAGACCTTATTTCGCTTGACTGGAGCTTCTTCTTGCCACCATGCGTGCAGTTTTTCAATATGGTTGGGCTTTGAAGTCAGATTGACAGCAGCAGTTCTCCTTGGACATTTATGGTCTCTTGTGAGTCTGTTGTTAGTATTTGATTTTGTTTTCCCTTTTAGGTAAAACATAGAAGCAAAATAAACTATCAAGATGTGTAAGTTGATTAGCAAAGTTTGAACTCTTGCCAGATCTTTTCCACTTCAAAAGTTCGAAGAAATGGAATATGGAGCACTGTTGTTGTGACACTGGGTTTTAGATAGGGAGATTGAGGAATGGGCTCGCTTAAAATCTAGAAAGCTATGCGTTTAAAACTTGAGGTAGACACTGGTGAAATTTAGATAAATCAAGATCTTATTCTTGCAAGTCATTTTTTGGTCACATCATTTAATGGTAAGGGGCTATCCTGTGGAAGGGAAGCCCGGGCTCAAGTAGATTTTGACTTGTGCTATTTTTTAGCATTGTTTTTAGATGATAAATTTTTAAACTGATTTTTCCAAGTCTTTTCAGCTGTATATAATTTTCTTTATGTGTTTTTTTAAGATAACCACACTTTCATTAAGTGGAAACCACAATAAGAAAACAAAGAGCGGCAAAAGGGAGAAATTTACCCTGTGGTGTGTTCTTCCTTCGGTAGCTCAAATGTGTTAGAATACTAAGCTAGGGGTGTTTGTCGGTACAATGCACCATGTAAGATAAAAATTGCTTTTAACTCTTTAGTTGCCATTTTACAATCTCACAAGGTTTAATTCTTACCAGGTGGGGTTACGATAAATTTCCAAAAGAGAAACCTTTAGTTTTTTATCGTGCTGGTCAACCAATAGTTCCAGCTCTCGAGATGATGGATGGACTCAAACTTGTTCTTAAACATATGGTCTCTCACATACAAAAAGAAATTCCTGGCAAGACACTCAAGTTTTGGCGTCTACAATCCCCTAGACATTTTTATGGTGGTGAATGGAATCAAAATGGCAGCTGCTTATTCAATGAACCCCTTGAAGAATCTCAGGTGAGCAAACCTTTCCTTTCAGTTAAGTTTGGCCCGTCTTTTAACTTCCTCTTCCACAAGGTGATTGAGTAATAATAACTGGACAGCTAGACATTTGGTTTGATCCAAGCAACAATGGGGTGAATAGAGAAGCGAGAACAATAAATCGTCTCATCGACGAGGCAATACGTGACACAGATTTTGAGGTTCTTGATCTCACTCACTTGAGTGAGTTCAGAGCAGATGCTCATCCGGCCATTTGGTTGGGAAGACAAGATGCTGTTGCAGTTTGGGGACAGGACTGCATGCATTGGTGCTTACCGGGGGTTCCAGATACGTGGGTTGACATTTTGTCCAAACTCATCAGTCATCACTTGAAGATGGAATAATCTCTAGAGTAAGAATATGTTCATTTTTGAGTTCAAGAGGTTTGCACATTTCCCACGAAGATCCTCTAACAACCTACTCATTCGAATTGAAGGTCTGGTTCTTGAAACATTAAGACCACAAGATACACATAAAGGGTATAGAGATCCATTTTGATGGAGAAATGTACTGCTGTCTGTAGGAGGATAGAATCTGATCATGATGATTTTCCTACAAAAGTAGGATAAAAAGTTGAGTTTCTTTTCTTCCTCTGTTTCTCACTCGCACTAAATGATTCTTGCTAGATTACAGGCATCATTGGCAATGTAATTTCTTGATTGTTGCTAATCAATCTATAATCTAAAATCAAATATTATTATCCGATTTAGAACTTTCTTTTAAAAAGTTTTGGCCTTTCTTGACTTGGAATGTTTGAAGAATAGTGGAACTGTTGACCAAGCAAGTATACCAAAACTTGTTCATCAGATTAAGAATTCGTGAGATGATCTGGGCCATGATTAAAAGGCAACAAAATCAACGTTTCTTCACCACACTTCCTTTATATTGTACATTACAGAAAACAACGAGTCAATTGCAATAGTTATTTTTCTCTATAGTCTCATTTTGATACATTACTTGGTATTCGCATGATTGGGCAATTCGCCCCACAAGATACAAAGGAATAGAAACTGAATTGTCAACCGTATAAAGCTACAAGCAGTCACAAGACATGAATGCTGCAACTGTAAGAATATCAACAAAGCCTCACAAAAGAATGCAACCTCTACTTCTGGCCACGTTCAACTTTTGCTCTAATCTTCTCTTCCAAGACAGACAAGTCCGTCTCAAGATCAAACATTCTGTTAATAGCATGCATATTCTGAAGTATCTCATCCAACGTTCGACTATCATTGCCATCACATCTCAAGTGCTGTATTGGACCATGAAGTAGTTTGTTAGCTATACCCAAGCTAAGATCATTAATAGCTACTTTCTTTTTCTTTGGTATGTCTTCACCCATCTTGGACAAACATTTGTCTAGTTCAGCGGCCCTGATCCTCTCAACATAAGCTCTGAACTTCTTGATGGTAGGAACAGTTTCAAGAGAATCCTTCCAGGCTTCAAATTTGTTTATTTCTTCTGCGATTATTGATTGAGCCTCCTGAACTTTCTCTAGTCTATCCTCCTTGTTAGCAGCAACCACTTCCTTGAGATCATCCACATTGAAGACAGACACGGTCTCAAGATCTGATACACATGGCTCAACATTCCTCGGAACTGATATATCGACAAATAAACATCTTCCTGTTTCTGTACCTGCAGGGGGGAGCATCGTTACATGTTCTTTCGTGAATAAGGGTGTTTTTGAAGCAGTGCAGGTGAAGATGACATCCGCTTCTGCAGCACATGCTAAAATCTTTGAGAGGGGTTTGTAGATTATCTCAACATCTTTGAGTTCCTTGCTTAGAGCATCGACATGGTCCTGAGTTCTGTTCACAACCACCATCTTCCTACATCCTTTTGCAACCAAGTGTTTGATCACAAGTTTCCCCATTTTTCCAGCACCAACTACCATCACTTTTGCAGTAGCATACGAAGATTCTGGAAGCTTCTTCTGTGCAAGCTCTACAGCAGCTGAACTAACAGAAACCGATCCCGAGGAAATGTTTGTCTCGGCTCTAACCCGCTTTCCAACAGTGATGGCATGCTTGAACAACCCACTAATTTTTCTGTCGAAACCAGCTACACCTTGCCCTGTTTTAACAACATGTTTCACCTGAGCAAGAATTTGACCTTCTCCAAGGACAAGAGAGTCAAGACCCGCAGAAACTTCAAAGAGGTGCTGAGTTGCATCGTTATTGTATAATAGAACCCTATGCTTACAAAGCTCTGAAATAGAAATTCCACTTCTCTGCCAAATGAAAAGAATAAGAAAGTTAGCAACATTTACTTATAAAGTCGTATTGATCGAAAAAATATGCATAACAGTCAGTTTACTACGCACCTTGGACATCCATTCTGTCACTTCTTTAACCCCACGATGCTGAGACAACGCTACAACATAAATCTCAATCCGATTACAAGTGCTAAGAACGGCCGCTTCTTCTATATGGTTCAGAGCACAGAGTTCAGCAATGGCCTGAGGCCATTGAGCTTCTGGAATGGCAAGTTTCTCACGCAACTCTACCGGTGCAGTGTGAACATTAAGACCAATCACCACAATACTGCTCCTTTCCCTTGTATATCCTGTTCAAATGAAAAAATGGGTAACAACAATTAGCTCCCTCAACATCTTTCAGAGCTTCTCATGACAAAAATTGCTTGTAGAAGTCAAACCATTACTGGAAAGAAAAGAAAAAAGAAAGTCACTATTCCCAAAGCACAAAAGTCTCAGAAAACTCAGGAATGTCGATGAAATAATTCCAAGATCAAAAGGAACAACAAACAACGAGTTGCTATCGAGATTAACATACATCTGAAATTGCCAGTAATCAAACTGTTATTTCATTGCAAGAGAGAATCTGAGCAATTCTACATCATCGGCAGAGGGTATTTAAAGCAAATGAGCATTCAATTCAAAGACGCATCATCTAAACAGATCTAAAATTCGAACACTCACTATTAACTGAAGAAGTCTTAAGCAATTCAAGAGCCGAGAGACCAGGTGCATTCGAACCAATCTGATCAATTCGAACCGAGGTGAAATTAGGATCGATCTCGCACTTAGGACCCCAACAACCTCCCCTGCGCAACACAAATCTCTTACCCTTAAAGGGTTTGAAGAACACACGCACAGGAGCAGAATACGACGTTGAAGGAGCAATAAATTCAACACTCGGACGAGCAAAGCACGTTGTCATACCCCCCACAGCCGCCGCCATTGGGTGCAAAAACAAGAAAACCAAAAATGCAGCTTCTAATCTGAAAAACCCCTCACCAAATCAAATCGAAGAGAAAAGCCCGATGCGAAACCGCATCGGCTGCAGATGGGGTTCTCCCTATATACTCGTTCGACGAAATGAATCGACGATTTGACGGGAGAGATTCAAAGTTCCATCTTTTCCATTTCTGAAATTATATGGAGAAAGATTCAAAGATGGGGTTTGGTATTTGGTGCGGAAAGTTTGACCAAAAAAAGTGGACACACGTTTTGGTAGAGCTGATGGGTCCCGCTGGCGGCAGCCACATGGTCGGAAGAAGAGCAGGAAAAAAATTAAGCCCTAATGTACATTCGTTGACAAAAGAGAAAAAGAAAATGTGCCCTAATCTTAAATGGATTGTCTAGTGAAGAAAGAGTCAAAATCACATCGACAAAATTTATGCTTTCACACCATTGATTAATGGGAAGGAAGGCACCATACAAGTTCATTCGAACCATAGATGACAAAGATGAAGGACAAAGATTCTTCTTGGTTGATTTTCTTTGTTCTTAATCTCAAATTAATTAATGTCTTAATAATGAAAAACTTTAATTAATTTACATTTTAGAGAAGTCAAACAATTCTCCCTCTTCAAATCTCTCTATTTCGTATTAGAACGGATAAGGGTGTGTTTGAATTACAAGAGTTCAAATTTAAAAAAAGATATTAGTTTAAAAAATTTTGAAATATCCGATAACTTAGATATGTATTTTTTTAAAATGAGATTGAAAAATAATCCAAACATTTAGAACCAAACTTTCTCGAAATACATATATAAGCACTAAAAAAAATCTATTCAATACATTTTAAACTTATTTTAAAGAAAGTATTTAAAAGAAAATATATTCTTGAATGACTTTTTTTTCCATATATAATCCAAACGCACTCTAAATCTTATTCCTCAAATGAGCATGTTCACTTATGTAGTTGTGGAGGTTATACAAACGTTTCAAAATTCTTGTGAGTCTATAACTTAATAAACCAAAAGTTAATTGAAAATAAATATATAAATTATTTTTAAATGATAATTATAACAAATTATCTATAATAAACCAAGATAGACTACTACTTAGTTTATCTCGATCGAGATGATGATATTTTGTTCCATTTTGATTCAAATTCAAATAATATCGGCATCTAATGAATGAAATAAAATTTTGTAATTTTGTACAAAAAATAGAAATATAAAATAGTTAACGATAATACATTTAGAAAGAAAGAAAATATTTCATTTAATATTGATCTTCTTTCCTTCCAATTACATTCGAAACATAAAATCTAAATATTATACATAAATAGATAATTTAAAAAGATTAATCTAAATTTGTTTTTTGAAAAAAAAATTGTTTCCTAATAGAAAGCTTTTTTTTTTTTTCCAAAACTCTTTCTTATAAATGTCTTTCATTCTACTGTCAAACTTCCACAACTCTCTCATCAATGGCAGCACAAATCTTTAATATTTGTAGGAATCGTCCCTTCGTCGGCATGTCACTAGAAATCAACGATTCCATTACGAGCATGAATCGAACACGAAAACGGATACGAACTCGACAAAACTCATCAAAATATGTCCAACACATCGACCTTAATTTCAAAGTCCAACTCAAATGCTCTCACTTTCTAGTATATGAAGATGGCATAACCACTACCACAAGTTTCCTTAATGAACACACATCTCGACCACATCCTTTAGCAACTTACAAACTTCCCATCTCCATCTTCAAGCATGGTGACAAAGCTTTGGAGCAATATCTTTTCCATAAGTTCCATGTCTATCGAGAATTCATCAACATAACACTCGTGGCTGATAGACTAATACAGCATTGGGTTAAAAGAGTCGAAGAAGATGATCATGAATACCAAGAGGAGAATAATAATCACGTCTTTAATGTATTTCAAAAGATTTATCCTCTCGAAATTACGTTAGAGATGCAGATCATTCGGAGGTATGTCGTAGAATCACCGGTAATGATAATGGTTCCAACCAGTGACAGTGCTATAGAGAGTATGTTAAAGAAGAGTGGAAAACGATTGGGATGACGAAGGAATTAATTGTGTAATTTGTTTGGAGGAAATAAGTAGTAAAGAGGAGGAAGAAAGTGAGAAATCAGTGTTGCAGATGCCATGTTTGCATATGTTTCATGGAGAATGTATAAATAAATGGTTGAAGACGAGTCATTACTGTCCAACTTGTAGATTTTCAATGCCTACAAATAATTGATTATTCTATATATACATACATATATATATATATTAAACATTTTCTTATTTTTATATAAACCCTATGTAATATATTGGATTTTTTCATATAGAAAAAATAAGAAAATTATTATTGTTTTTTTTTTTTTTTTGGATATGAGTAATTTATAAATAATTTGTAGATATGGAAAATAAATCTATGGATGTAGGAGAGACTTATTTTTAATTACCAATTATGATTATAAGATTGATATTTATTTTGATTTTCCTAAATCAAATTTAGTAAGAATTTCTAAAAAAGAATATTTTATGTTTGTTTTTTCTATTTTAATAAAATTGTAAATTGTAAGGGGTTGTTTTAGATAATTAAGAAGTGTGATTGCAATTGGTTTTTATGTTATATATTATAATTGAGTTTATTCTTGAGGTCGTAATTTAAAAGTAATATAACCGTTGAGTTCTAATCTATTTACTTTCAAATTTTCAATTTTAGTTTTTGAGCTTTCAATGAATTTTCCATGATTTTCTTTTTTATTAGCATTTTGACTAAAAAATTTTAAAATATTTTCACAAATTGTGTTTTTTTTAATGAAAATATTATTATTGTTGATTAATCAATTTCAATACATATTAACTTCAAGGGAATAAATTTAAGGTTTATTAAAATTGAACAGATTTTAAAGTCACCAAATTTCTTTGTCTAAGAAAAAATTGTAAAATTAATTATAGTTGCAAAGATTCGAAATATAAAACTGCATTCAAATTAATGTTACTTTGACATAAATGTACTTTTTGTTTTAACATCGCAACGAATATCTAACTCAATAAGTCGCTTTTTATATGGATTCATATGCGAATGAGTACATATTTACTTAATCCGTAACCACCTACACAAAAACATAATCAACACATCAAAGACTCGTGCCCGAAAGATTAAAGGACCAAATGAGTTGTGTCCCAACAACATAATTAGGTTGCAACGGACACCAATTCAAAAGTCGTGCCCTAGAGGTTGAAGTAAGAGTATTTGATAAGAAAGCCTTATTTAAATTAACTATTAACAAAAAGTGAATTAATTTATTTAATTGATCCCACATTAAAAGAATTTAATTATTGTAAATAAATCTTCTTAATTAATTCATTTGTTTACTTTAATTATATACACATGATTTATTTAATTAATTTGTAATGAGTATGAAATGTGTTGACAATTTTGGAAACATAATTTTATAGAGTGATTCAAATGGCTGAGAAGAACTAATATAGTTGTCAAAATAAATTATTAGCCATGAAATTTAATGGTAATTAAATAGTACTTAATTGTAATTAAAATTATTAAAATTATTAACCATGAAATTTAATAGTAATTAAAGAGATAAAATGAATAGTTATAGGATGTTTAGAAAGATTTATCTTCTTGGAAGTATATAAGAGTTGGTTGTTTTTTAGATAATTCGGACGATGTTATGGTATGTTAGACATAGTGGAAAACGAAAAAAATAATGAAATTAGATGATGACGAGAAAATTTATTGTGTTATTCAAGAGCCAGTAAACAATTGATTCTATATTAAGATTTTATTGTTTTGTTTTTTTTTTCCTTTGCTAGAAGTGACGATAAATATAATATATAGCTTTCAAAATTGTTGTTTATTTTTCAAATACTATGAAGTCTCGTTAATAATGGCCAGACGCCATTAATCTGGCCAGACTAGTTTATTTACATCGTGTAATTATATGAATTTGTTACATTTACATTTGCTTTATAGGTACGTTATAGGGTCAAATAGTAACAATAATGATAATGATAAATATGATAATTTGTAATTATAAGTAAAAAGATGAAAAAATCTAATTGTATTTATTATTGATTCACCATATTCACGTTTGCATTCGAGAATTAATCAATCTCAAGTCACTCTAGGGATTATCAGATTCTTTAACTTTTGCTTACACCTTCACCTGAAATCTTATGACAAAGGGTAAGCTTCACCATACCATTGGTAATAAGATCATTTTATTGAGCTCGGAAAACCCTCAATCCAACTGCCATTTGTAACGAGGAGATTCCACTTTATAGATGGAAGTACCCTTAGCCATTTCAACTGCTTTAACAATTTTATAATTTTTTTTTTATTCCTATCTATCTATCTAATGAAGTCGAGAGCTATTTTATTTGATAGTTTGGACGCAATTTGTAAACTTTTATTAGAACCAAGATTAAGAATGATCTATGAATACTAAGAATGGAAATCAAAACTTGAATTCTAGGAAGTAAAAGGACAGCGGTTTAAAATTATTGCTTTTGAAAATTTAGATATAAGTAAAAGCCTACTATGGATATCAAAAATGACAAATTTGACAAAATTATTTAAGAAAATTGTCAAAATAGAATATTTGATCAAATATTTATACTTCAAAAAAAATCAAATGAAATAAAAAAAATTAGTGGTTTTGTTCTACGTAGGATAAATAGTTTGTCGCTTTTTTTTATTTAAAGAAAAACTAAAAAATATTTACAATATATACCAAAATTTCAGATATTATCAATTATAGACATTGATAAAATATGTGTTTATAATGATATTGATAGAGAGTAATAAAAGTATATTTACAATTGATAGAATTCAAAATTTTTATTTTACTATATTTAAAAATGTTCCTAAAAGAAAATTATTTTAAACGACAAAATCGTTGAAAATTACACAAATATAGTAAAATACTACAATAAACGGTTACATTTCAAGTAATATTTAAAAATAATAAAAATAAATAAATAATAGTTACAAATATAGATATTAGATTTAAAATATTATATATACACACAACAACATTTTTTAGAAATTATAAAACTATATATTACTAAAGGTATTATGATTAAAAAAAATTAAATATCCATATCTAACAAAGGAAATAAAAAATTTTAAATTTCTAAAAAAAAAAAAAAAAGACTACCAACACTCGAAAATAATTGAGAATAAATTTAAATTTCAATTAAATTTCTTCCATTCCTATTCCAACCACATTATCTAAATACAAATATATAATATAAAGATTCTCAAAAAGAAAAAAATAATAATAATATAATTTCAAAAGATCATTAGTTTTACCAAATAAATTAAATAAAAAAATCTATTAGTTTAATTAATTAATTAACTTTTTATTTATTTATTTATTGGTTTCCTAATGGATTTAGTTTTCCAAAAACCTTAAGGAAATGGGAGAAGGTCTCTCTTATAAATATCTTTCATTGTATTCTCCAATTTCCACATCTTCCCATCGCTTTAAACTCTCTCGCCTTAGCCTTTCGTATTCATCTAAACGTCGATGGCTGAAGAAATCTTTAATATTTGCAGGTATGGCTCTGGTTCCTACATGGGTATGTCACTGAGAATTACCGATCCCAACCCAAGGCATCAACCACTTAACCAAATTGATCAAACTAGCTCGCCAACACTTGTCGAACAAATCTGCCTGAAATTCAAAGTTCAACTCAAATGCCAACACTTTCAAGTGTGGGAAGGAGGCAATGGACATTCAACAACTTTGGTTCGTGAACACATAAGATCACAACATTCGTTTGCAACTTTCCAGCTTCCTATTTCCATCTTCAAGCATGGTGACAAAACTTTGAAGCGAATACTTTTTCGGGAGTTTAAGATGTATGGAGACATCATCAACATCGAACTGCTGGCTAACGAAATAATAAAACATTGGGTTAGAAAAGTTGAAGAAGAAGAAGATCAAGAGAATAACTCTAATGTATTATTTAAGAAGATTTATCCTCTTGAGATTATGATAAGGTTGTTGGTTTCTAAAATGATTCGTGCAGTTCAACCACGGTTAGCAATGATAGATCAACCCCTTATGGTTCCAACAAGCGATAGTGCTGTGGAGAGTATGCTAAAGAGAGTGGAGAACGAAGAAATAATGAAATCAGGTGACGATGAAAGCATTAACTGTGTTGTTTGTTTGGAAGAAATTAGTAAAGAAGAGAAAGGAAGTGAGACAACGGTGTTACAGATGCCATGTTTGCATATGTTTCACGAAGAATGTATACGGAAGTGGCTGAAAACAAGTCATTATTGTCCAACTTGTAGATTTTCAATGCCTATAGACAATTGATTTGTATCAAGATTTTAGTGTATTTTGTTTCTTTTTGGCCAAAATGGCAATAAATACAATAATTTTCAAATTGTGATGACTTGCTGCAACTTTCTATCCAACAATTCTATAGTTTATTTTAGTACATCAAAGATACTTTTTATATAAAATAGGTCCACAATATAGTTATAACTACTGTATATAAGCCATCATTCTTGTTAAGAATTGTTTACTCCACATAAAGCAATAACTGTCAAACTCATGCTAATGCTAAACACCAGGTAGTAAGGATAACTCCTATGGCAAGAGATCAGTTCTAAGAAGTATCTCATTATAAGGGGGGGAAAGCTTTAAAAAGCTGTCGATTTGTCAATGTTTTACAGCTTAAGAAAACATAGACACATCGACACTCATGTCTAAGTATATAAACTGGAATAACACTTCAGTGAATCTGATCATACTAACACTTTGCTTTAGTTCATGGCCTTGGTTTACTTATGATACAATGTTCTATGTTCAAAATATCTAAAATACATCCCAAACCAACTCATCAAAATTAATCTAAATGCCTCGAGTACATCTGGATCGACAAAAAGAAGTTTATAAAAGTCAGTATTGCTCATGCGTATATATGTATATATTCCTCAATTCAATTGTCATTTTGATATGCAATTTGCATATTTGGTAAAAATAATATACTTTTGTCCAATTTCCATCCTTTTCCCTTTCATACGTTGAGATACCACTTAAGTATCAGACAGCAATTTTGGCCACTTTAACAATTTTATAACCCTTTTTCTTCATCTTATCGACCTTAAGGGTAGTGGAAGTCATTTTAAGCAAAAGGGGACTTTACTTGTAGGAAGAAAGAATTGTTTCAAGCAAGGAGTTTAAAACCTTGAGGGGAGCTTCAAGTTTGTAGACACTCTTAACCGATACAAGGAGCCCAAGTTATAGTCTAGGTGATCGATTAAGTTATAATGTTATCTGTGGGTCATTGTAGTTGTGTTAACATTAAAAATAAGTACAACATTATAATTGTAATTGATTAACATTGATGTTAGTGGAGTTATCTTTTCTCGACACACTTCCCTCCATGTAGTAGTCGATTTACACTAAATTGGGTTATCAATCTTGTCTGTTCATTTATTACTTGGAATGTATAACATTGTAAACTAGCGATAGGCATGCATTAGGCAACATCTTAATTTCTTTATCTTCATATGTGTTTGTTATGTGAAAAGATGCAATAAAGAGAAGCGTGTAGTTATTGAGCGAAGAAATGTGTATAAATGGTTTTAAAAATTATAGTTCTTAGATTATTTATAACTTAATAAAAAAACACAACTAAAATAAAAAGTTATATTTTAAATGATAAAACTGCTAAAAAATATATACATATACAGCAAAATATAAAGAGTGGGATATTATAATTAACGATTACACTTGAAAATAAATATATAAATTAACCATTCGGGTTTATTTAGTTTAAGCTAACTCGAACACTTATCGTATATTGGAAAAAAAAAGAAAAATAAATAAATATATAAATTTTGATTAAACTTCCATTCCTATTCCAACTACGTAAACATTATCTAAATATAGGAAATTCCAAAAGATTTAGTTTTAACAAATAAATAAATAAAGATATATTACTTTAAGTAATTAATTATCTTTTTTTATTATTATTGGTTTCCTAATAGAATTAGGGAATTCGTTTTCTAAAGGGTTAAGGAAATCAGAAAAGTCTCTTATAAATATCTTTCATTCTATTCTCAAATCTTCACATCTTCCATCAGTATAACTCTCTCAATTTATTCTTCATATTCATCTAAACTTCCATGGCCGAACAAAACCTCGATGCTTGTATGTCTGCAGGTTACTACATGGGTATGTCCTTAAGAATTACCGATCCCGACCTAAGGCATCGTCAACCACAAAGCCAAATTCAAACTCAACCTAACTCGCCAGCACTTGTCAAACAAATCGACCTGAACTTCAAACTTCAAGTCAAATGCCAACACTTTGGAGCAGGTGAAGAAGGCAGCACATTTGCAACAACTTTACTTAGTGAACACATAATCTCACAACCTACCTTTCCTGCTTTGCAACTTCCTATCTCCATCTTCAAGCGTGGTGATAAAACTTTGAAGCGATTACTTTTCCAGAAGTTTCAGATGTTTAGAGGCATCGTCAACGTTGAACTTGTGGTTGATGAAATAATAAAACATTGGATTAGAAAAGTTGAAGAAGATCAAGAGAATAATTCTAGGGTGTTTGCAGAGATTTATCCTCTGGAAATTAGGATAGAGTTGTTGGTTTGTCGAATGATTCCTGCAATAATAGACCAACCACAAGAAGTAATGATGGTTCCAACAAGCGACAATGCAATGGAGAGTATGCTAAAGAGAGTGGAGAACAACGAAGAACTAATGAAATTAGGTGACGACAGTATTGATTGTGTTATTTGCTTGGAGAAAATTGGTAAAGAGGAGAAAAGAAGTGGGAGGGTGGTGTTACAAATGCCATGTTTGCATATGTTTCATGAAGAATGTATAAGGAAGTGGTTGAAGACAAGTCATTTCTGTCCAACTTGTAGATTTTCAATGCCTATAAACAATTGATTATATATTATTTAGATTTTAGTGTGTTTTGTTTCTTTTTGACAAAAGAAAAAAATGGTAATAAATATAATAGTTTTCGAATTGTGTGATGACGTATGAATTTTTTTTAATTAATATAAAAAGGCTAAAGGTGTGATCGACTCTCGTTAACAATATTGTAAATTGTAACATTATGGAACTATGATTTATTACCTCTCTACATTTCGGTATCGATTTTGTTAGGGTTAAAACAGTGACTAGGATGATAATAGTAATATGACAATTTGTAATTCTAAGTAAAAAAAAACATTAAAAAATAGTGAATTAAAAACGTTGACAAATCGTTGAACGGTTCGAAGTAAACCGATGCAATCACAAATCATATTACTTTTGAAAAATTAGATAGGTAAACACTAACAATCACTATCACGAATTACGATCTATAGTTTAATTGGAATTAGACCAAATTATTTTTTTTTTATTTTATTTCTAAAGTAAATATGGCCTAATTTGATTGCAATTACAATCTAGGCTAAATAAAATGTTTCTTAATTTTGCGGTTTGCGTCAAAAATATTCTTAAAGTTTTAAAAGTATTTTGATATGTTGATATTGTATTTGATATCGATAAAAAAGGTGGATTGATATTTCGAAAAAAATCTACAAATCACACAAAAATAAACATTAAAATGACGTTATTATAAGTAAAATATATATTAGAAGTAATTTAACTTACAATTATTTATATTATTTCTTTGGCATCCTATTAATTATTATCCACACGATCCAAAGTCCAAACAAATCAAATTCCTCATCATCATCATCGACATCGTCATCTTCTCCTTTCTCTCGGGAATAATCTGCCATCTCTCTCATGGGCTTTTCCATTCTTCGAACTTCCCCTCTCTCTTCCTCTCGAGCTTTTCTCTCCAACCCCACACCCTTCCCCGCTCTTCTCCACTCTTCGCCCCACTTCCTGCTCTTCAAAACCCATTTCCAATCTTCTTTCGCCATCTCCGCTACTCCTTTCGCTGGGGCTTTTGCTCTGAGACCCCGTCGCTTCCGTCAGGGCCGTGTTTTGGCCATGTCTTCGCCTAATTCTGTCCAGAAATCGGAGGAGGAGTGGCGTGCCATCCTCTCGCCGGAGCAGTTTCGAATTCTCCGGCAGAAAGGAACAGAGTAAGTGGGTTCTTTTCATTTTGATTCTTTAATTCTGTGTTTGGTTGTTGATTGCAAAGTTGCAGCCTGTATGGATATTTGTTGAGGGAATCATCTTATAGGCCAAATATTAGGAGTATGTGAGAGCTCTAGTTCAAGATATATTAGAATCCAATTTGTCAGGAAAACTCAAGAACAACCAAAGAATTAGAAATATATCTTGTAATACCAATGAAGAAACTACAATTTCATAGCCTTTTGAGGGGTCTACATTCCTCCACATTCCCACAATAGACATTCCTTTCAAAATGATGCACGCAGTCTGAGGAGTAGGACTCTAACACACTATACATTTATAACCAAGGCACCCTTAGGCTAATGATTCACATGCCCTTACTATAATCCTACTAATAACCTAATATATCTATATATCTCTAACTAGGGCTCTCACAGAATATTATTTGGAGATCAGGAGTACATGATTGCCTTTAGAGACTCGTTAAAAAAGTTGGTTAGTAACAGGTTGAGCAGATAGAGTGGACGAGAGAGGAAAGTTAGTCAAAATCTTAGGAGAGTTATTTTGAGAGTGTTTAGACTCTCAAAGAGTCAAAGTGATTAGGCTCCATTTTTATTTTGCAATGTAATATAGTTTCGTCTTATTTTCTGTCGATCTCCATTGCAAGACTAAGTTCCTTTTACAGATCTAAAGTTGGGGTATTGCAGGTATCCAGGAACTGGCATTTATGACAAATTCTATGACGAGGGAGTTTATCACTGTGCCGGATGTGAGGCACCCCTTTATAAGTCGAATACGAAATTCAACTCTGGTTGTGGTTGGCCAGCATTTTTCGACGGTATCCCTGGAGCCATTAAAAGCACTGTGAGTTTTTGACCTCCATCATTCCTAGTGTGTAGGAGTCAGGAATCCGATCTTTTAGGAGCTCGTTGTATTTTTCAATATGATATATCATTTTCTCACTTCTCTGCAATATTGCAGTAGATACCTCTAACAGAGAGGGAGTTCCTTTATTGAAAAGAGGTTCCTTCTGACCAGAGGGAAATAGGAGAAATAAACTAGATTCACTCCCGAGTCTAAACTACTGACGTAATATGTGTATTGGACAAGTGTTGTCTATATGATACGAAGAAGTGAAAGACAAATGACCGAAGAAAGTAGAGGGCTAGACAGAATAGATTGTATCTAAAACAGACAACCAACATATCAGAATCCTCTTATCAATTGTGTCGTGTGTATTG
Source organism: Cucumis melo (assembly GCF_025177605.1). NCBI lineage: Eukaryota > Viridiplantae > Streptophyta > Magnoliopsida > Cucurbitales > Cucurbitaceae > Cucumis > Cucumis melo. The sequence continues at coordinate 1,235,510 of NC_066857.1, forward strand.
TGTCACACCAAATCAATTATGTATGTCCTGTATATAAAGAACATAGAAGAAATGAATCCAAATCATAGTAGCCTATCTTAGGTTTAATATCTTATGAGTTACATTGGCACCCAAACATAGTAGAGTTAGTCTATTGTTCCTTGAGAATAGCCAAGGTATGCACAAACTCGGATGAATATTCATAGATGGTGAAAGAAAAGAAACTAGCATGTGATCAATAAGCACGTCATATTATCATTTAGTTGACAACAAGAATGACATAGAACCACAATTCAAAGTTTTCCCTCCAGCAACATTCTAGAGTTGAAATAATGACATTGCTTTTGTAATGACCAGCCTGACCCTGATGGGATGAGAACTGAAATCACATGTGCTGCTTGTGGTGGTCATCTGGGTCATGTTTTTAAAGGAGAAGGCTTTCGAACACCCACAAATGAGCGCCATTGTGTCAATAGTATTTCACTCAAGTTTTCTCCCTCTCAGTGATTTCTATTCTCTAATCTCTATGTTTTTTTTTCCTTAATCATGTGATTATATTTAGAACCTTACTTACTCAATAAGTTTACTATTTCAAAGGGAAGGAAAAGAGATTTTCTTCTTTTCTATGTACATTCTTGTGGTGTGAAGCTAAATTTCTTCTGTCTCTATTCTCGCGATTTCAATACGTAATGAAGTGCTACAACTCTTGTTGAATTTCATACTTCATTTCTTGTAACCCTTCAATTAGGATGTTTTCTATTTTGTTTCATATTCAAGCATGTGATTCTATTTGTTTGTAATGATTCAGGGTAGGAATTTTTAATTTGTATTGTTATTGTTGAGACATCATAGCACTTGGATAACAAATTCTAAAATATGTCTATCAAATGCCCGGCTTCGTCATGCCATGATCACATATACTAGTTTTTATCTAAGATTTAATATCATACAAATTTCTTAAGCTATAATACAAGCGAGTTCTTTAGCAATCAAATGAAGCAAGTCTTATTTGAAAATTTAACCATCATGTGTGACTAGGGGCGGATTTATTAAGGGGAAAACAAGGCACATGCCCTCTCACATTATTGGTTTTTGTATTGTAATATTAATCTTGAAGTTTCAAATTAAAATATATGCTAAATAATACTTTCAACCAAAAAGTTTTTATAGACTTTTAACATTGTGTGTAAGCTATAATCTTATTTATTAAACCTTGAACTTTTACCAATAATTCAATTTAAACTATCGGTTAGAATTTAGGTTGAGAATCATTCGTGGTAAGTTATCACATTCCATTTTACTAATCTGACCGTTGAAGAGTGTATATGTGTAAGAATTATGCATCGATGATTTTTAAAAGTGATCTCAATAAAGAATATAAATTATTTTTTAACAAACTTTGAAAGAGGGTGTAAATTGATATCCTATCCATTCTTTAGATTTTAATGGATATAAAAGGTAGTTTATATTTTTATGTTTGAATCCAATTGTTTTAAGTTTTAAAATATTAATTTCATTCATAGGAATTTTTTCTAAATTTCATCATTTATACTTTGAATTTTATTTTCTAAGTCATTAATTTAAAATAATAATGAAGGTAAAAATAAATTTTAATTTTATTGACTATGAAAATAGTGAAATTTAATTAATTATGATTCTTTTAAAATTAATTAATAGTCATTACCACCCGAGAGACCGAAAATGAGTGTTTAATGCAATATCATGGTTATTTATATAAACTTCGAAGGTTCAACTTGAAACAAAATTCAAATTTTAAAAGTAAAATTATAATCTTTTGAAAGTTCGATACTAAATTAGAAGCATAATTAATTGCATTAGATTGAATCCAAATATTTGTTATATTTTGTAAATATTTTAACTTATTATAATGTATTTGAAAATGTCCGTAAATTTGTATTTTTTTTTAAATACGTGTATATGCATTTTGCACGTGTGACTTTGGATATAAGAAAACAATGTTATAAGAAATTATTTTATTTTAAAACTCTCTCTTCATTCTTAACCACAAATGGATTACACAGTCATTGGTCTGGTGGCTCAGATTTTGCGTCGTTCCATTTCAATTGTCTTCTTCCGGATTTGTATTAGATTGCATGTCCGATTGCACCCATTGCCATGGCCGCAGAAATGGACACGTAAAACATTGCTAGCCTTTCTGGGGTCTCCGCTTATTCCAATTTCCAACTCAAACTACCATTCTATCTTCCCGGTTTCTCTCAGCTGCATTCCAAGTTCTCCCTATGTCAATTCCTTTCTTACAATTCAAAATCCCCCAAATCTTTGGAACGTGGGTATTTTTTGGCCTCAGATGTTGAGCCCCCATTTTCATTTTCATTCCCTTCCTTTCAGTCTTGACTTGATTTTTGTGTTCTAAGCTTCTAATTTGGGCTTAGAAGTTTTGGGTTTGTCTTTAAATTAGCAAATGTTTCTCACTGTATTCAAATTGGGTGTATTGGATTTATGAGTTTTGGTAGTATGTTGGAGCCGGTCAGTTGTTGCCAGAGCTCCCAGTCCCAGGTAGCTTCTTGTCTTATTTCCTTTTGTTATTATTCATTTTTTCGTGCTATGATGTTTCATAATCTCGATCGACTTGATGAGTGTTATTGATTTTGTATGATCCTATTTATTTGACTTGTGAGTTTGACTTTTGATTGTTTGTCATAACTATAAAGTGTTTTGATACTCTCTCCAGTTTTTTAGTGGTTATATAATCGAAAGTAATTTTAGAAATTCTAAGAAGGCTTGAAAGTAAGTTCTTTTTCTTTTTTGTCAGCGATTCTTCTAAAAGTAGTTACTTAGTCTTAGAGTCTTAAAATATACTCTTCTCAAAAGTGAGCACAAACTCATATGATTGGAATTTGTTAGGGGTGATGATAATGTGGTAAATTTTTTTTCTAAAAAGTTCAACAATAAGTGGTGGTGAGGATGTTGAACCCTTGACCTCTTGGTATATGCCGTAATAGTTGATCTATGTTCAGGTTGGTGGTAACGAATGTCTATGGGTTTTTAAATTTCAATTGATCTTGTGAAATCATCCTCTTTAGGAATCTTGATGGGGTTGGGTATATGGATGGCTAATGAGTTTTCCAAGGCCATTTCCTAATGTGTTCATTAGTGATTATGTAATTTGTTTCAAAAATTGCATATCGTTGTGGTTTACAATGTTCAGTTTCTCATAAGAGAAGAATGGTTTGAAATTTAAAACAATAGAGCAAGTTACTGGGATACCGATGAGAATATCTAATACTCTCCTCCATGTTGTTTAAAATATTTTTGTGATCTTTGATTTCAAAGCCTGTAAAGAGATTTGGACAATAAAATGTTGAGCATGGATTACTAATTGTTTTTTAGATTTGTATGTGTTCTTTGATACTCATTTCTTCCCCTTTGGTAAGCAAGAAGAGGACTAATGCCATATGATAAAAGTCAAATTGCAGAACCGAAGAAGTAATAGTTCAAAACTAAGAGGTTCTAACATGCTTAAATACAAATTTTTAGTTTTTCAGAAATTTGATGATGAATAGAATAGCTAGTTATAGACAGAATTTGTAAAACTCTTAGGTTTGAGAGAATCTGAATTTGTATTCCATTCACTAAAGAGACGTTTATATATGTGTACAAGAGTGACCTAAGTGGAGAGCATAAAGACCATAAAGGACGATATAATAAAGATATTTACAAAAATAAAATAACCCAATATTAGTACTATAATAGAGTTTATTTTACACTGTTCAAAATTGAGGAGGTTTACTTTCCGGAGTTTCTCACTTGTTTCACTTGGTTATTATCATGCAGATTTATAGTGCAGTTAAACAAAAGAATCCTTTCAGGGCCTACTCTCATACCGTTCATCAACTTTGTGGACCTTCCTTCAACTTACATTATTCACACTCGAAGAAAGTGGCTGTTCCATCATGCACTTTTAATCACTGGAGGAATGATTATTCTTTGGTCCCTGTACTTTTTCACAATGGTGCTACTACATTAACGTTCAAAGTAGTTGGACAGAATGGGTACAATTGGTCTAATCGTAGGCCAAAACAGAGAGAAAGACTTAGAACACGTGCAGCTCTTGATGTTGCAGCTGCTGTTGACGTCATCAATGATTTAGGATTGGATACATTGACATTCCTAGCTGTGACTGTCGTAGTTGTCCCTTTATTTAGGAAAGTTAAGGCTAGCCCTGTAAGAATGATATTCTCTTCTCCACATACTTTTCTTATTTAATTATTATGATCTTTTGAAAGTAGATTTATCCTTCATGAATATAATGATTAAGAAATTCATATTTACATATTTCTACATGCTCATGCTAGAGCTATACATAATATTCAGCAAAGTTTTGTGGAGATCTTACATAATGTGAATTACTGTGCATTTTACATCATGTTTGATTCAAAATCTGACCATATGCTGGCCGTTTTCAGATACTTGGTTTCTTCTTTGCTGGGATTGTACTTAATCAATTTGGCGTGATTAGAAATATTGTAGACGTTAAAGTTTTATCCGAATGGGGAATACTTTTCCTGGTAAGCCACATCAACCCTCTCTTCATGTGCCAAGTTTGTGGGTGTTATGCTGCTTTGTGATCTGATCATTGAATGACATTCCATGCATCACATATGATGTTTCTTGTTGCATTTTGTACCACAATGGACTGAGATCAACATTAAGTGAATGAAATAGAGTCCTGAATGTGGAAAAAATGATGATGTGAAATATTAGAGGCCTGACCACCTTAGACTTGCATCATATTCCATTCCTTCTTACCCTTCTAAATTATGATTATAATTATGTGTATTGTTCGGGCACGGGTGTGCATGTGAACATGGGAGTGTCTTCGTTTAATTATACATTGCACTAACATTATTCCTCTCTAGCTATTTGAGATGGGTTTGGAGCTTTCATTCGCACGTTTAAAGGCTCTTGCAAGGTTTGCTTTTGGCATGGGATTGACTCAGGTATATTTCTAAAAATAGATGATGCATGACTGGAATATACCAATATATTTTAAATTGAATCTGCATATTCTTTTCTTGATTAGAGCTACTATGACGTGTCGTTCTACTGTCTATTTTTTTAGTATACAAATAATAAAAACAGGTTGAATTTTGTTGTCACATATCAAGTCAAAGTGAAAGTCAAACCCAAATAAAGATGCATATTGCTAGATGATATATAATTAAATTTACCTTCACCTGTCAACCTTCCGGGTTAGTTAGTGATTTAAGATGGTATTAGAGCAGGTGGTTTAGGATGGTCTTGTGTTCAAACCCCCTACAATCTTATACTTCCTCCCCAATTAAATTGATTTCAACTTGCTGGTCATTTCACCTATTTTTAGATGATATTTAATCGAAGGGGGAAACCTTGTCTGTTTTGTTAAGGATAGAGGGAAAGATGGAGTCACTTCTCAATTTGGAAAAGGTCAAGAAATAGTATATAGTTTTGAGGGGGTAAGGCACGTGGTCTCTTTCTACATTCGATATGGGATAGTGCTGTTATAATCCATCCTTCAAACTAAAAACCATGATGATACTGTGTTGAGTATTCTTTGCTCATAGTATCCATACCAAGGGCGATTCCACTTGGTACTGATTGTGCTAGGCCATTCATCTCATTATGATATAGCATGCTATTCATAAAATTGTTTAATGACTTGAAGTTGAACTTGCACTTAAGAATCTAGCTTGTAATGGAAGAGTGCCAAAGTGCTTCTAACCCACATACTATCTTATACCAGTTACGATGAGATTCAATAAGTCTCGAGTTCATATTATCCACTATCGCTTGTGGTTTCAACTTTTTTAACTTATTAACTTACACATTCCTACCTTTCCTTTTGAAGGTCATATTGTCTACTATCGCTTTCACAGCATTTGAACTTCCCACAAATGGGGCTGTTGGAACAAAAATTTTGGAGTTCCTTTTTCACGCCAGGTCTGACTTGGTAAGCACTCTATTTTCAGTTGGTATCCCTAATATGCATTGCATTAATGGAAATTCTGAATCTCAATTTATTTGGCTGTTGCATACTAGCAATTTTTTAAAAACAAAATCCATTGAAATTAAAGTTTGTATTGTTTTTCTTCAACAGACGAACAATTGAATTTTTATATTCTATCTTCTAAGGTTGGCAGTCTGATTTTATGAGTTGAGCTTGCAGGGTATCTTAGTGGATGAAAGATCCCTTTGACTAAAATCTTTTGTTTTCTTTCTCTTTTTCTTTTTTCTCATTATGGCCCCATAAGGATGTGTAAGTTAGATATTCCAGGTCAATTTATATTCTGTTTATAAAATCTCTCTTGGATATTTTCATTTCCTTCTCTGCGGTTGCTTGTCTCTGTGTGCATGAGTATTTGTAGTTTTTCTGCTCAATTTTGTTAGATTTTCAGACAAGAAAAGCTTCTCTTTTGAGTTATCACTGCAATCTTGGTTTGGAAGCCTTGTTCTCATTTCCATCTTTTATGCTATGATTACAATGTTGCATTTACTCACCAACTTGAGTTATGATTGTCTGAATTGTAGGTTAACATTAGAAGCGTTGATGAAGCTATTGTTATTGGTGCTGCCCTTTCTCTATCTTCTTCAGCTTTTGTTTTACAGGTAGCCTAATCAAGTACTCTCATAACTTTTATGTGCACTTAGGGTCGATTTGGATTGACTTTCTAAGTGATTATAAACAATTTCTTCCACTTAGAAACCCTTATTTACACTTAAAAAGTCAACCCAAACATGAACATATTCATTCAATCATGATTTTGAAGGAAAAGTATGTATTTGTTGATTGAGAACAATGGAATATGCCTGCAATCTGGATGTGTCTATGGTGTTAATTCTACCAAGCCTAGTGTGTAATTGAGCTAAAGACTTTCTATCAAGGTCTCTTTTTTCTGTAATTTCATGAAAAGATGCATCAAACCATTGGTGGGGACATGAAGACAAGACTACTAAATAGAGTAACAAGTATAAACTCCTGAAGATTGCAAACCTAATTCCTTCTGTATTTAATCGTCCAATCAAAGACGCTCCAGCTAATGAATTTTAAGAGACTGAGCAGTAACTGTTTTAACATTGACATGGGGAGATAAGGTGAAAAGAAGATTTTAACCAATCCAATGTTCACGGAAATAAGCTTATTACCCAGAGATAATATCTACAATAATGTAGTAGTTAATGTTAATAATGTAAAAATTGATTTTTTTTAATATCTCATTATCCAAATCCTCTTTCATTTCCATCCAAATTCCAGGTCCTATTATTACTAATTTCATTTAATTTAGTGAAAATGTAATCTGAAGAACAAAGATTTTAGTTTATTGAATGTTACAATGTTGTAATGTGCTAGCAGTAAGCATTTAGGATAGCTGACTGTTGACCTTACCTATCATAATGAATAGCTTCTTGCAGAAAAAGGAGAGCTCGCGACAAGATTTGGCTCAGCAACTCTAGGAATACTTCTTCTGCAGGTTTATTCCCCTTAAACCCTTCAAATTTATTCTCACGACTTGCTTTATATTGGTTCACATTTAGTATATTAGATACTTTCGTCCAAAATATTTTGGTCCTTATTTAAGGTTTCTATCAGAATTATGGTCTGTAACTTTTCTGCAATACCTACTGTTGGATACAGGATATTGCTGTTGTCCCTCTCCTGGTCATACTTCCAGTTCTTGAGAGCCAGGTATATGAAAGGATTCTTAATATCGTTTAGAGATATATCTTAACTTTCTTTCATTTTTTCTCAATGAAAGTAGTTCTTTTATCAAAAAAAAAAAAAAAAAAAAAAAAAAGCAATCTGCTGGAAAATATATTCATTGTTTTGCTCATGTAAAATGTTCCCTGTCATTGCTTTTGTACAATTAACTCTTCCCCCATCATCTTGACATCTATAACTTAGCATTGCATTTATCAAATAGTTTGACTTTGTGTATTGCTTCTTTTCCTTTTGCTCTCCATCCTCTTAGAATTTGGGCACAGAAAGTATCTGGCCAATGCTCGCTCAAGAAAGTTTGAAGGCTTTAGGTGGACTGGGTCTGCTGTCTCTTGGTGGAAAGTTGATTCTTAGGCGAGTTTTTGAGGTTCGCACCATGCTTATTTTTTACAGTATTAGTAAGGGTTGCTCCGAGTTTATTTTAGGATCTTAACACTTACAGAGAGCGGTTAAAATTCAGGTTGTTGCAGAAGCAAGAAGCTCAGAGGCTTTCGTTGCCCTTTGCCTGCTAACAGTTGCTGGCACTTCACTAATCACTCAGAAATTGGGCTTTAGTGATACGGTTTGTTTCATTTTTTCATGCTTATAAACAGCTGATGTGGATAGTTTTCATATTTATAATATCTTAATTAGAATTGATGTGCAGTACAGCTGGGAGCATTTTTGGCTGGGGCAATATTAGCAGAAACTAATTTCCGAACACAGATTGAAGCAGATATTCGGCCATTTAGGGGCTTGCTCCTTGGGTTATTCTTTGTTACCACAGGGACCTCCATTGATATGCAGGTGCATTGTCTTCTGTTTGCCATGTACTGGTTTAAGATTATTTTATCAGTTCGTATAGTTATGCAATAATTATCTATGTTTGAATGATGTATATTGCAACTCGAAGAATATAGGTCAGCTACAAGATATCTAATTACTTACAATGTTAATGTATGGAAGTTGAAATACATTAATTATTTAGTCTGAGTTTTATGAGTTGATAAGTAAACATTGGAAGTGTGCTCTCCTTTTGGCTTAAAGGTGAGACATGAAATACACAATGTTAATCATACTGTTTTTTTCCTACTTCATATGTTTGATATAATTTATCAATTTTCTAGTTTTTTCATTAGAAGTTAGACCCATCAAGTAGTACTATGATGACTTTATGGTTCCTCTGCATCTGGTTTTATAAGTGATTTCATTTCTATGCAGCTCTTGTTCCGAGAATGGCCAAATGTTCTTGCACTTTTGGCAGGTTTAATAGCAATCAAGACCCTTATAATAACAGCAATAGGTCCACGCGTGGGCCTCACTACTCAAGAAAGTGTAAGAATAGGCTTCCTTCTATCTCAAGGAGGCGAGTTCGGATTTGTAGTGTTTTCACTGGCTAACAGGCAAGTCTTAACTTAGATGGTGCATGACTATTCTCCCTCGTGAATCCTTGCTTAATGTTTCCTTATCATTTACTCTTTCATGGTAGCAGGCTTGGAGTGTTACCACTCGAGTTAAACAAACTGCTCATCATTATTGTTGTCTTGTCAATGGCTCTAACTCCCTTGCTTAATGAAGCTGGACGAAAGGCATCTGAATTCATCAGCGAAAAGTACAAGACAGAGGATGTATGTACTAACTTTAACGCTTCCTTTCAATACTGAGTGCTTGATTTGCATTTAACTGGACCTGAATTAAGTTTGCATTTGCTGCTGGCAATACAATTGTATTTTGTAGATATTGGTATCTGTACATGGTAAGCACATGAGGTTCCTGCTTCCAACTATGAAAACAAGCAGGAAAAATGCTTTGAAGTAAATAATCTCTCTAATCTGCTAGTATGAAAAGATTTAGGATAAAAAGAAAATAATACTTGGATGGTGGTCTAGACCAGTTAATCTTATACTGTACCAATTTATTCTGCACATTTTGAAATGTGAAAATTTCACAGAAAGCTGCAGATACGGTGAACTTTGACGCTACTGAACCTGTTGTCATTGTTGGATTTGGACAAATGGGTCAGGTATATATCCATATATATTTATCTTTTCTTTTTTTATATTAATAATCATTATTTAGCAAGGGTACAACCCCGAAGTTTTTCTCCTTTAAATCTTGTTTTTTCTTTGTAGGTTCTGGCAAATTTCTTATCTACACCTTTGGCATCTGGGATAGATGGCAATACTCCTGGATGGCCATATGTAGCATTTGACATTGATCTTTCCGTAGTGAAGGTTGGTTAGATTTTCGTTTTCTACAACTCTCCATGATCGACTGTTTTGTCTTTCTCTTATTTGCAATGGCATGATGTTCTCGTAAAGTAGTTCCTTTTTCTAAGTTTGACAGTAATTTTCATGAAGCTTCTTGTAATTTTTCTTCTTTAAAATTTTGAATCGTTCATACCTTTTTTCCCTCCATAAGTTTTGGGCTATATGGTTATCTGGCTCTCACACTTCTATGGTTTTTTCATCATCAGACGTCTAGAAAGCTTGGTTTTCCTGTTCTCTATGGAGATGGATCACGACCAGCAGTTTTGCAATCTGCAGGAATCTCTTCACCAAAAGCTGTCATGGTTATGTTCACGGAGAAGAAGGCAACAATCGATGCTGTTCAAAAGCTCCGGCTTGCGTTCCCAGCTGTAATTTTTCTCTCTTTAATGTATGTCAGTATGTGCATAATAGGAAATAGGAATGCCTCTCCACACCATAGAGGAGACAATTATGCTGAAAGAAATCCACGTTTTCTGTTTCGGAGGGAGAAAACATATATATGTATTCAGTTCTTTAAGGTTTCTACTTTGGTTACAAAATTTTGTTCTATTCGACTTGCTTCATTTTGTGCCACCTATGTGGACAAAGAGAACAAATGTTCTCTTTTATTAAGTGTCTTCTTTCATTGTGTTGGGTCACTGATTGTTTAACTCACTGGCCACTCCTTATTTTTGGTTTGATTTGAACATGACAAAACTTCTACGATACAGATTCCAATTTATGCCCGAGCTAAGGATGTTGTGCATCTATTAGATTTAAAGACCGCAGGTGCAACGGATGCTATTTTGGAAGATGCTGAGGTATTACTGTTGAGTGATCAGGGCGTGAGGCATAGCTTATTGATATTTGGCTTTGTTACTTAAGGTGCATTTTTGTAGACTCCCCTGGATACCCTAACATAAGATTCTTTGATTTATTTGTGCAGACTAGTTTACAACTTGGATCAAAGCTTTTGAAAGGGCTTGGAGTCATGTCAGACCAAGTGTCTTTCCTCAGTCAAATGGTTCGAAACTCTATGGAAATACAAGCTCAAGATGCACTCGACAAATCCAATGAACAAGAGTTAGAGATTATGAAACCGCTGCAGGTTTGTATATTTGATTGAAATGAAAGTTTAATCTTTGGTTAACTAGATTTAGGAGAAAGAAAAAAAGAAAGGAGAACCAAACCACATGCTGTAGGTTTTCAATGAATTTTCGTACAAGTTGCACAGATTATAGATATAGATTACAGCTGACAGTAGATACAACTTTTATCTAGGTACATAAGCTAATTTTTGCATCCTATTTGGTTCAAGTTTAGTAAGCTCTAAGGTCGTAAATAGTCAAAATGTGTTGAAAAAGAGCCATCCAGTTAGAGAATTTCACAATACACTTTGTTCATTTTATGAAAATGATATTTGGGAACTTTGGAGACAATAGATTTGAGTTGGGGATTCATTTTCCAAGAACTGTGAGCACCATGATAGAATCCTCTTCAGAACCCTCGTTATCTGGTGTAAATAGAAAGGCATTGTAAAAAGAGAACGAAAGAAATCATAATGGAATTCCGTTCAGAACTTCAATAGCATGAAACCGCATAGTCTTATCTACTTTCTCCCAGTTTCCATTCATCTTCTCAACGTCCTGGTGTTTGGCAAGTTAGAAAATTGATTATTTGGGATATCAAAATTGATGGTTTGGCAAATTATTTTTAGTTTGGAACGTTGAGTTGAGTTGATTCTTTGTATCTGGTGTTTGTTTATAAATCATCTGCATCGATAGTCTTATACTTTGTTATAGACTTGCTTCCATATCTAACTTTGTCTGTACTCACTCAGAAAATTGATGATGTTACTGATTTGGTTGATTAGATACGCGTCAAGGACTCAATCGAGTCCCCTGAGAGCGAACTGTCGAGACTGAACCGGGAAGATAAAACTCAAATCTTAAATGGAAAAGAGGTAGATCAAATGAAGCAAGGTACTGTTTTCCAGAAGCCTGAAGATTTAGACGGAAATGGAGTGTTATACTGTGAACTTGATACAGAGAACAACCTTTTTGAGCAAAATGTGGTAGAGCCTCCAACCCACATAACAGCCACCGATGGTCTAGAGAAGTGAAAAGTGAAAAGTGTTGTTGAAAGATTCTCTTGTGTTCCAAAAGTTTTTGTGTCTGTTCTCAAGAATTTTTCTTTCCCCAACTTTTGACTTGGTGCAGTGAAGTGTTTAGTGGGCATAAAATTTGGATACTATTGTAAAGAAACTTGTCAGTAAAACCTTTTCTTTTTCTTTTTCCCCATAGAAACCACACCATGTATATTGCTTCATTTGATAAACATTCAATTATTTGTCATTATCTTTTGGATATGGGTATTGGTTCTTGCTCCAAATTAGTCAACATGAATATATTCATCAAGGAAACACAAAAAGTTAAAAGATTGGTGTTGCTTGTAAATCAAGTTAACTATAAACCTTGTATGTTAAGATGTGTTTCCCCTACAAAGTTTGTGTAGCTGAGTTATTGTTCTATTGTTCTATGCTTTGAATCAATAATCATTTTATTTTCCTTTTCTATTTTTGAAAATTAAGCTTATAGATATTATACCTTCTTATTTTATTTATTTATTTACATTTTATCAATTGGTTAAAAAACCAATCTAAATTTTTTAAAATTTAAAAAAAGAATTTAAGAAATTGTTTTATTTTTTGCAATTTGGTAAGTAAAGAATATGCAAATTATTGTAAGATGGAAATAGACATAACTTTCAAAGTCAAAAAAAACAAAACGGTTACCAAATGAGGCCTTTGTTTTAGGGGTTTTGTTTTTCATAAATTATGAAAATATTATCAATGTCACTAATACATACTATTTTATAAAACTCTTGGTATATATTGCTATATTTAAAATATTCCGTTTTATTATTATTATTATTTTCTAACATGTATATTATGTTTTTACAATGGTGAGGTATTACGATAAATTTAAACGTTCTAGTACATGTTAGAAGAATAATTAAGACAACTTATAAACTCAAATTAAATTGAAAATAATTAAACATTTTAACAATTACCAAGAAAAAAATTGGAAAAGTCATAAATGAAATGATAAAAACGTTATTTTGTTCTTCAAAATTCTCTTACAAAAATAATCAAACTCCACTAAATAGAAGAGATGATCAATAAATTTCATGATGAAATTATGAATATCTATGGTATTACATCAGCAACTATATGCTATTTTTACATTAGAAATGATTCATATAGACAAAGTTAAATGTTGATTACTTTATTTTCTTTTAACACTTTTATCTCTCACACACAAAAGAAAAAGAGAGAAAACCATCTTTATTGCAAAGATTGATGGCTACAATCAACCACAAGTAATCCTCCTAATCCTAAGAATCACAAAACCTTTCACATCAAACTTCTTTCTCTCTCCACTCGATTTCATTTTCCTTTTCGAGAAAGAAATATTTTCCTTTATACGGTACGGATAAGAATCAAACCTCGAGATTTATAATACAAATTTATGTTAGTTGAGACAAATTCATGTTGACAATCAATAATCACTGAATTCTTCTTAGATAGTTAAAATGAGAATGTATGGATTAAGCATAGATAAGACGATGAATAATAGAATAGATAAGATTTTTTTTTTATTGATTTCAGGTAAAAATTATAAAATTTTCAATCTTACCCAATGCTCTAAAACTTTCTTTCAAGATTGTCTTCTCGATATTTCGATATTTTTAATTACATTATAATATTTTGTTTTTCTCATTAAAATTTATAACAAAAATTTCAACTTTAAACAATTTTTAACAATTAAAAGACAAATAAAAGTGCTAAAATGTTTTAAAAAATTGGTATCAAATCCATGATGATGAAGATATTTTGTATAATTAATTATCCAAAATAAAAAGTATTGGTGTAAGAAAAGTGAAAAAAGCAAATGGTAAATTTAAAGATATATACATTATTGACATTAAGGATTAAAAAGTACAAATATATCATTATCATAACCCACTAATTAAAATATTTGATTGGGACTTTTTTTTTTTTTTTTCTATTTTTGTTTTTATTTAATATATTTTTTGAGTTTCCTATGAGTTGTCACAAAAGCCAATTATATAAACCTTTTCCCAAAAGGTAATAATTATCTTTATCTTTTATTTAATTAATTTGGCTAAGTTGGAATCTTTTAAAGTACTTTGCAAAAACAAAAGAGAAAAGTCTTTCAAAGTATTTCCATTGGGTCTAAATTGGATATTCTTTATGCATTTTTGTTGAAATTTTATTTATATTCTACACTAATAAAATAATAACACCTTTTCTTTTCCCTCATTTAAAAAAAAAAAACGATCACAAATACAACGTCGAATAGAATTCTTCTATCATTAATAACTATCGACGTTAATAGATTTTGTTATATTTGTATGTTTTTACTTAATTATTATTATTAAGGTATATTAAATAATAATAAGTATATTTTTAAAATAAGGAAGGGTGAAATTGTTTAGTTTTAAGATTTCAAATAATTAAAAGATGTAATTAATTTATTGAATTATATTTAAATTGACTTTAAATATAATAATTAGTGTTTTTATCCGTAATAAAATACAAGTCGAATTGATTTTGAAATTTTAAAACACGACTAATTTTGGTCGGGTTAAAAAGGTAACAATTAAAAAAGTAATGATTTGATAAACTTAGTATACTCACGTTTTATATGATATATGTTGATAAAAGTATTAAAAATAAATTTTAATAAAAAATTTATGAAAATATCAAGTTATAAAAACAAGAACTAAAAAATAAATTTAAATTAATAAATGAGTGATTTATTATTTATAAATAAGTGAATGCGTATTTTATTTATATATGTTTATTTCATGTGTATTATATTCGTGAGTGTTCGGACAAGTTTATGTGTAAATCGATTAATCTTATGTAACCACCTACCTGACCTTACAACATTTGGGTATCAACGAAATTATTTAAAATTAATTCTTAAATAGGTGAGTACCATCATTGAACCTATTACTTTTTTATATCCAATGTGTAAATATTAAACCTATAAAAACAAGAAGATATATATATATATATATAAATAAATGGATAAAAGTTCAACACTATAAATAAACATTTTTTAAAAACGAATGTATTATTATATTAAGAGTGAGAAAGTTGAAAAGGTAAAATTGAAATGTTGGAGGATTTTAAATCAAATATACTATATTTTATTTGTTTATTTGACCATTTATCTCAAAAAAAGATAACGTTATTTAAAATTATTTTTATATAGATATAATATTTTCTTTTAAATACTTTAAAAAAGTTAAAACTATTTATAAAATATGACCAAATTTATTACCTTTTATAAAACCTATTTATATTTTTCCATATCGTAAACAGATAACAGATTTATCTTTTTTCGCTGTTCTTAAGAGTTTTTCAATTATTCTAAAATTAAGAGTTACTTCATATTATTTAAAGAATTATTAAAATATCATCAGAGGATTATTCGTTTTTAAATTTATTATTTTTGTAATTTCGGTGATATAAATTTTATTTTCATGAGTTTTTTTTTTTTGCTATTTTTTTTAAAAAAATCTTATTTAAAATTCTAAAATAAAATTTTCAAAAGGTAAAAAAAATTAGAAATTTAATTTAGTAACATTAATTATTATAAACATGATACTAAGATTTTGTATGTATATAATTTGAAATAATAAAGCCAAATATATGGGTCAAAGTATTTTTGCTTTTTGAGAGAGATAAAAAGAAAAGTTTGAAATAACATTTGAAATCACAGAATCTCAGCAGAAATAGTGAACACATAATTCCTAAACAGATCATATATATATATATATATATATAGCATTGTCTTCTTAAAATCCTAACCCAACTTTTCTAAATCTGTAATCTCCTATTCTTGGAATCCATTTTTTTTTTCCTACACTGCTAGCTTTTTCACCGTCATCCTTCTCTGTTCTTCCTGCTACTCTCATTCGCAATTCTCGTCACTTCACACACAAATTCACCTTCTAAACTTACCAAAGTTTTCTCCTTTTTCTCTTTTTGTTTCTGGGTTTCTCTCAACGCCATGTCTAAAAAGGAAGAGCCAGTTGCAAGTTTAGAGGGGAGTAATCCGTCCGTCATGAACTCTGTTAATGAAGCTTCTAACCCTTCTTGGTTTACGCCATTGAGGTAGGTACTGTTTTTTTAATTTTCGATGATTTTAGTTTATAAATGCATGTTTGTTTGGTGGATTCTAGCTGCATTTTTATTTTTTTTTGCGATATAGTGGATACTTTTTATGTTTTCTGGTATACTTATAATTTTATTTGTGCATGGTGGGTTTTCTCTTGTTCTCTTTGTCTTGTTTGGTGTATATGAGGGAAAGCAATTTGTGTAATTTTGTTTTCGTAGTGATTGTATGGTAGTTTGTAGCAATTGAAGGAAACCCTTTTGATTAATCATGTCAGCTTGCATCTGATTTTTCCCATGTGGTTTTGTTGTAGTGAGATTACTGTGATGTGCTTTACTAAGGAAATCAGCTTGTGTATGAGTTGTGTTTTTGCCTTTTCTTTTTGAAATTCTGGTTGGGAAGAAATAAGGGTTACTGTTACTGTATACTCTTGAATTTGGAACTTGGAAGAATTTTGTGATTTCTCATGCGTGTCTTTTAAATCATCTTACTGTAAGATACTCTCTCCTCTCACGTCTCTTTTGCTAAAGACCTTGGACTTCAACTCATCTAAGGTTGATCTTATTGATAATCTCGATTTTTTTTAAAACACTAAAATCACCAAAGACCAATACATTCTAATTTTTTTAGCTTGGGTAGAGTTTAGTCTCTCCCTGTGAAAAGCCAGGAGGACCTAGGAGACGGATTCTGAACTGCACTCCTAGTCATACTCCTTGTGCCAAACATGCCCTCATTTATTTTTATTTATTTTTATTTTTTATAATGAAAATATAGGTCTTACTGTGAACCTTGTGATATTTCGAGTTAATGTCTTGGGTCTTATCGTCCAAATTTCTCAAACAGCTTCTCAGATTTAATTGAAGTTTGCTTTGTATGAGTTTCTTTTTAGAAGTTCAAGGCCTCTAATACATATATGTTTATTTCTGAACTTGCAGATTGCTTATTATATTTTGTGTCATCCACCTGATAAATTATATGGATAGAGGGGCCATGGCAAGCAACGGTGTGAATGGGCACCGGACAATTTGCACAGCTGATGGTACATGTACAGCTGGTTCCGGAATACAGTAAGGTTTCTAACATTGTAGCTTTTTCTTTGTTGCTAAATCTATCTTTCAAACAAAGTCTTGTCTGATACAATGGTCCCTAATTTACCAATTTGATATTTCAAACACATCTGGTACTGTTTCATCTCTGGTCTTCTAAAGATGTGTTATTGGATTATTGTGCTCAGGGGGCAATTTAACTTGAGCAATTTTGAGGATGGAGTTTTATCCTCTGCTTTTATGGTCGGACTTCTTCTGGCTTGTCCGATATTTGCATCATTAGCAAAGAGGTAATCTAAATAATTGTTGAATGTTCTACCTAATGACTCAAGGTATAACATGTTTGAATTTTTAAGGCTTCCAACAGTAATTGTATGATAGAAACAATCATTTTATTAAACATTTAGCATGTCTTTTTCTTGTTTATTATTATAACTTTCTAGAACTGCTTCTTTTTGTTACAATTTTATGTCAAACTTCTTTCGTTTCAAATCTAGTTGTTGAAATATTCTGCAATTCTTTGTTAATAATATCTGCAAGAGTTCAGACAAGCTTGTGACATCTCAACTAATTGCATAAGACAATTTTAAGCTAGCTCAGTCGAGATGTCCTTGCTTACTAAATCAATAAAATGGGATGAAAATGTTTGGTCCACTTCAAAATTGAGATTCGTCCCCCACAGAAAATGGTTGAATCCCAATCATTCACAAATCCTAGTAAAATCCCATTCCCTTTTCCCATTCTTGTCTTCAAAACGTTTAATGATAGAGAACAAGCTATTCCCCTTTGACTATTATACATATTTTTCTTTTGGCAACATTTTAAAGTTGATTTTGAATGACCATTTTTTGGATTGAACCTAAATTTGACTAGTACAATCAGACATCTAGTCATGATAGTTCAATCCAAAAAATGGTCATTCAGCTATAGCTATACGCCTATACCATTTGGAATGAACCGTAGGACAATTTCACAAATAGAGAATTTATTAGCTTCAAAACCACGCAAAGAACACATCTGCAAGAACAAGCAAAAGGAACAATTTTTTTTTTCTCTAACAAATAGTGATTTAATCAAATTTATTTGTTATTGAAGCTCCATCTTTTTTAATTTTTGCAGGGCGAATCCATTTAGACTTATTGGTGTTGGATTATCTGTTTGGACTTTGGCAGTAGTTGGCTGTGGTTTTTCAATTAATTTCTGGTCTATTGCTGTATGTCGCATGTAAGCAAAGATCTCATCTTCTTTTTCCTGTCTCTGTTATTTTCTCTCCTTTTCTTTCTTTACTTTCTGTATTAATTATATGAGGATTATCCTATAATTAATTATATGATGATTATCCTATAATTAATTGTATGATGATTATCAGACAATTGATTATACGAGGATTATCTTAAGATTGGTAGTTGGATGCTTCATGGGCTCAATAGTAAAGCTTTTCATCCGAAGGGGAGCATCCTGTGGAGATGCACTATTCGATCTCTTTTGTGGAGCATTTGGAATGAGAGATATAGTAGAAATTTTTATGATAAATATGATTTTTGTTATTCTTTTTGGACTGTGGTTCAACACACAGCTTCTTGGTGGAGTATCAATTACACCAAACACTTTTGTAATTATAGCCTTTCTATGATTTTCAACAATTTGAAGGCCCTTATTTGCTACTTTTCTTTTCTGGGGAGGGTCCCCTCATCCCTTGCCCTTAGGCTGTTCTTTCTTTTGTCCTCTTGAATATATTTGTTTCTTATCCAAAAAAGATCATATGAGGATTATCCTCATCTTCATGAATGTAATGCATTTTCTCCGATCTGTAGGGTTGTTGGTGTTGGTGAAGCTTCATTCATAAGTCTTGCTGCGCCATTCATTGATGACAACGCACCAGTTGAAAAGGTTCATCACAATAATACATTTACGTGTCTATTCATTCAAAAATTTTAACCATGATATTTACATTGTAAACTACAGTCTACCTTCTATAATTTAGGCTGTTTTTAAATTTTGATTTCAAAAATTATAAACATTGGATACAATATTTCATTTTCAAATTCACAAGCAAACACAAAATTTGAATTTTGAATTCAATTTCTAAATTTTTAATGGGAATCAAGTGAATTATTTCTTTTTAAAACATCTTTTGGATCAATAATTATACAAATCTAATATATAAAGACCTAATATAAACTTTTCCTTTGCTATTGTCCATCTAATCACAAACATTTTTTTTGTCACAGAAAGCGGGTTGGCTTGGAATATTCTACATGTGTATTCCAACCGGTTATGCAATTGGTTATCTTTATGGTGGTTTTGTAAGTTTTTACACATTTGGATACTATCTTTATAGTTTCCTAAACTACAAATAAAGAATAATTTATAATTTAAAATTTGAACAATTTTTATTTTCATATTATTATCAAATTGAATAACTTTATTTTTTAATTCATAGGTTGGACAACATCTGGGCTGGCGCTATGCATTCTGGGGAGAGGCTATATTGATGGTTTCATTTGCAGTTCTTGGTTTTGTTATAAAACCCTTGCAATTGAATGGTAAGAATCAATTTTACATCATACAAACAGTTTTTTGTTCTGATTTAACAAAAACAAAACAATGGTTGATGCAGGTTTTGCTCCTCCGGAGACAACTAATGCATCAATACTAGTAGATGCAACTTCCTCTTCGGTTAAAGGTGCCTATTGTCTTTGATTTTTTTCTTTAAATTTATTTTTTTATTGTTAACTTATTTATATAAAAAATATAAGTAGGTTCAATTAATTAATGCTCTATAAGATATATTAGTTTTTTGACTAGAATTTTGTATTTATGTTTATCATTTTAAAAGATTAAAACGTGTAAAATCAATTTTTTAGTTTCTAGAAAATATTTAATTTTTCAACTAAAATTAGAAAAATATGATTGTGATCATGTGTTTGGCATACTTGTTTGCAACCTCACGTGCCGGGCCTGGCTCGTACTATAATAACTTTTTTCTTTTTGGATGGTACTAGATGATCTCCAAACTAAAGTTGCAGTATCGCCAGAGGATTTCCAAGAGAAGAGTGCAGAAAATTCTTCCAAGTAAGCCATTTATTGTTAAAGCTTGAATCTAGAACAACTCTTCGCGGTAGTTTAATTGTTAAATCTATTTATACTATCATTTATAAGAAAATGAACAATGCATAACATTAACTATAGGAAATTGATAGCACATATGAATAATAGATTTAGTAATAGGAATTAAATCTTAATATGCCATCTGATTCCGTTCTGTCCTTAATTTATGGCAGTTCTGTCCTTAGTGAAGTATTGCGATTTATGAAAGATATGAAAGCACTCTTGGTCAATATGGTTTTTGTCGTCAATGTTCTAGGTATTTCATTGTCTTTTTCGGTATAAGATTTTGGATACAAGTATTTTCAAGAATTTAGTTACTTTCAATTATTATACTCTTGACTCTTAATTATTACACTCTTTGAATTTAGTCACTATGCTTTTAGGTTATGTGGCATATAATTTTGTCATGGGCGCATACTCATATTGGGGGCCAAAAGCTGGTTACAGTATTTATCAAATGGTGAAATTACTTTATCCATTTACTCTCTCCCACTTTATCGATTTACTCTTCTTCTTGAAATCCAGCTTT
Organism: Cucumis melo; assembly: GCF_025177605.1. Lineage (NCBI taxonomy): Eukaryota > Viridiplantae > Streptophyta > Magnoliopsida > Cucurbitales > Cucurbitaceae > Cucumis > Cucumis melo. Next base: position 1,256,350 of record NC_066857.1, read on the forward strand.
TTGATTTTTTTTGTTCTTGAATTTCTGGTTGAAATCCAACATCTTCTGTTTGAGTTTAAAATCACTAATAAAATCTTAAAATTTCTTTTTAATTAATTAAATAAAAAGGTTGAAAACTTTATTGGGTCTAATACATAATCAAAAAGTTATTATGAAAATTTTATAAACATTTAAACTAATATTCTTGTTTTTCTCTCTTTAAAAACAAGACATGAAAAGAAACAAATGCTTCTTATATATAAAAAATGAGAAACTAAGTAGATCATATTAATTATTATGAATTGGTTGGATGAATGAGTTACTTAAATTGGAGATATTGTTGGATTTTAACATTTTGAAATATATTTGACAGAAAAATGCAGATATGATATTTGGAGGGATTACAGTTGCGTGTGGAATCTTTGGATCTCTGGCCGGAGGTTATATTTTGGATCGCCTAAACAACACCATCCCCAATGCTTTTAAGGTAGTCTCTGGTAATTGAAAAGGGATGACATTAAATGATAAAATTGAAATATTTAGAGGTTTAGAGAGAATTTGAAAATTGGCACAATCCAATAAAAATTCAAAATAGAGATTTTTTTAACAACACCATCTCCTTTTAAGATAGTCAGTATCAAGAAGTAATAAGAGCTTTGCACAATTAGGTGGGATGGATAAATATGAGTTTAGCCTAGAATATACTTAAAAGTTTTTTTCTTTTCTTCTTGTTCATTTATCTGTGTATAACGTAGTGTCTGAGATCGTGAACTATATAATATAACTTGCAGAAACTTCATGAATGAAAGGTTTTTTATGTATAATGTATTAGATGTTGATGATGCATATTATTGCTTACATTTCAAATGTAGCTTCTTTCAACGGCAATATTAATCGGCGCAGCATTTTGCTTTGGTTCCTTTTGCTTCAAAAGTATGTATGGCTTCTTGGTTCTTTTCTCAATCGGTGAAGTGCTAGCATTTGCCATTCAGGTATTTTCTTCTTTCCCTTTAGTTTTTCCTCGGAATTTATAACCTTCTCTAACTGATTATTACATAACCTAAATATGACTGCCAACAGTCCTTTCCTAATAGTGGCCAAGTTCCAATGAAATGGTCAGACTTGTGAAATTATAAATGTGTATATGTAATTGTAAAAAGGAGAATTTTATCTCTGAAAGGTAGTATGGACAGGGCAAACTTACCCGAACAAGATTTATTCTATAGTTTGTACAACTACTTCAATTCCAATAAAAATTTACAAGGACGGGAGGGGGACGATAGGTGTGAATGATGACAATGTTAACCAAGACAGCATATTTTGCTTATTGGCGACTTCTAATCATCCTTCATGATTTATCACTAAAGAGAACAATATCCAAACACCTTTTCTTTCTAATATAATTGAAAGAAAAGGTAACCATAGGCATAAAGGACTAGCACAGTTTGGCCAGATCTCACAATTAATCCTTGAATCATTTTAAAAATTTTTGCTTAGCTCCAAATCTAACATAATTGAAGTTTATAATAAAAATGGGGTATGGAAACACGTTAGTCTACAATGAATATATCTTATATATTTTTTAACTGATCACTCTTTTTTATTAAAAAGAAAGCTGTTAAGTGTTTATTGTTCATATAAAAGCTTTTTTCACTGCAGGGTCCGGTAAATTTCATATGCCTACATTGTGTTCCTCCTAATCTAAGGCCACTTTCTATGGCTATTTCTACTGTTTCAATCCACATTTTTGGAGATGTACCATCCTCACCTCTTGTTGGAATTCTCCAGGTTTGTCCTTTGTTTTACTCTCTTAATTCTTCCATTTTTTATTTTTGAGATAATGTACCATCCTCTCTGCTTCTTTCTTATGAGAAAAAATATGAAAGAATACAACACCAGAATCCCTATCCACTCCTACTCTGTTGTTTCTGTCATCCTATAAAACCCATAACAAAGAACAAACTCCTGCTAACCATATGAACTTACCCTTCTCACCCAATGTCCCTTTGATGAGCCGACATAAAATTATAGTTTCTTTGTAATTTGAGCACTAGTCTCTTTTCATTTTATCAGTGAAAAGTGTGCTTTCCATTTCAATAAAAAGCAGTCCTACATTGACCTTGCTAACTCACACCTCCGAAGCGAGTGATCAAGATCTACCAATTGATGAAGGCAACTTAAAATCTGATCCAACATGAGTTTGTTGCTCGTTTCTTAACTACATGCTTGTTATCCTTCGAAACCATATATCTTGTTGAAAGCTACAAAATAACTATTTAGTTAATGGTGGTAAAGAATAGAATGACAATTCAAAATTTAGGAATATCGATACATCCAAGATTATACTTTAAATTTGTAATTTAACCTCAAAGTTCTAATTGTTGCCATACTTTTTTTGTTAATCATATATCTTAGTCTCAAAGTTCTAATATTTTTTGTTCAAGTGTTAATAATATTACTGGCTGATTGGCTCTAAGTGAGATTGATGATTTTGTAGGACCATATTAACAACTGGAGGACGACTTCTCTAATTCTTACAGGATTTCTCGTCCCAGCTGCCATTATATGGTTCATAGGTAAAAGTTTCAAACCTTGTTCCTGTTTATTGCATTAAATTGGAAACATTCAAAGAATATTTGCAGATTGATCATGTTTGTGCTGCCCCTTAGAATTTAATAATCAGCGTTGGTATAGAAACATGGATATGTGACACGGATACGATAAACAAGTCGACACATAATTTTTATGAAAGTAGGACACAACACAATGGGATGCAGTAGTTTAGATATTTAATACCCTAAAAATAGATTTAGCTTCTAAATTCAAACACTGAAAAGCATTTGGAAGGAAAATGTGACAGGGAACTAATTGTATTGTTTCATCATTCAGTAAGATTTACTAAACAAACTTGACAATGCAATAAAAGAAAAAAGTACGATTCCTCTTTTCTTTTTAATACATTTAGTTTAGGTTTGTTCTTTAAGTGGGTCATTTGAGTTCTTAACGTGATGGGGAATTCAAACTTTTGATCTCAGGTTGAAGATATATGTATGTCTTAACTAGTTGATCTATGCTTCGTTTGACATTACATTCATCTTTTAGTGGACCATGAAGATTGGGTTTCTTCGCACTTTTGAAAAGACATGTCAATTGTCATGAGTAGAGTCCATAATGTGTTAGAAAAGTTTAAAATCAACTAAATGATTCGATGCTAATATTTATGCATCTAAAATATGTAGAGGATGATCTGAGTGTAAGTTTCTCATTAGAAAAGAAGAAAGGCTGATTATTATATCGACACATTTTTCTCTTGAATATCAGGAGTATTTCTTCCCAGTGAAGATAAAAGTAATGAAGATTGTGAGAAGCAAGTCATGCCGAATAGACCGACTGCAGGTTCTGCACTCGAAGTGGAGAAAGTACAGCAAACAAACAAAGCTTCTGCCGAAGCTTAAGGTTCCATATTCCCAACTCTCCCTTTTTAGTATGAATTTAGTGTTTCTTTGGTGTAAATAGACAATATTTTTTATGATTCATATTTCTTTTAGTGTTTCCACACAATTCTTTCAGATAATAAAAGGTGGAAGAGCCTTTGCATTTAGATCATCTTAACATTCCATGTTTCTGTTCCTGGTGAAATTTTTGGGTTGAAAGTAAATATTTTGTGGATAAAGTGAACTACTCTTATCATGAATGTATATGAAGAAAGTTCCTTTTTCTTTTACAAAAACAATGAATTGGATAGTTGAATAATCATATTAAAACAGTAAATCAAAGAACTCACATATTCGAGGATCTATCCATTTGAGAATAATTAGGCTACGTTTACCAAACCGTAATAAAAATTGATGATTAATGGTAATGAGCTTGTATCAGCATCGGTTACCGTCAAAATTAATTTTTTTTTTTAGTTCTAACAGGTGAACGTTGCCTTAAATCAAATTGGTTGAACTATTTATTCTTAGCCAATACATTTGTGATCTTACATGAAATGTATCAAAGAAAACAAAAGAGGATTATCATATGATTACTATTCAAATGATCAAAATACATTTTGAAGACAGCGATGCCTTTTACAAGATTTAATTCATTTGCATCAGCACTTCTGATGAAACTAATCAGCCTTTTTATTTATTTATTTATTTATTTTTTGTTTTCATTCTTGAGTTAAACAACTGTGAGCTGAATAATCAAACTGTCAATATTTTATATGATAAAATGCGAAAGAAACCTGAGAAAATGAAGCACAAAATATCATTATAAACTTTGGTGGTAGGTTTTGATTTTTGCAGAAAATTCGAAGTGGGTCTACCAAACCAACTCATATTGGATAAAATATGTAAACTTTTTTAAGGAAAGTTATGGTAGAATACCTCATTTTCTACATAAGTGGGAAAATAATAATAAATATGTTAGATGAATAAGAAGTGTCAAACAGTTGAACATTGATACACCGCTGAATTCTTATCCTGCAAGTAATTGTAATTAAATTTTTGGATAAACATTCAGTCTCATACGTGACTTGATCATCTTTCCTCAAGCATAAACATGGATTTAAGTGTAGTACGATTATTTAAATCGAATACATGTATAAATTTAATTTGTAAAGGAAATTATATTGAAGCGTGTAGGTGCTTTTAGTTTTTAAAAGAGTTTTTGTCGACGTTTAGATTTGTTTTCAAAATCGAAGCTAAGTTTTGAAGATTAAAACAAATAGTTTTTAAAAACTTGCTTTTGTTTTCTCAAATATAAACAGAGAATTCAAATGTTTAACTAAAAAATGTGAAAATTGTGGGTACGAATTTGTGAGAAAACGAACATAGTTTTTAGAAAACCAGATAATAGTGAAGCGAGGTCTAAATTATACTAAACTTACGAAGGAGAGTTCACCAATATTTTACACTCTTGCACCACAAGACGATCAAGCATGAAACTATTCCTTTGCAATGTCAATTTGAACTATATCAGAGATTCAAATAAACATCTATAAACTTTATTTATAAACACGTATAGATAATAGACTCCAGTAAAAGTCTGCTAGTATCTATTTGATCTACAATATATTGACAAAATTTGAAATAATTTCTATTGATTTTGGTTCATTTAGTTGTATTTGAAAATGAACCCAAAAATTAAACGTCAAACGTACTTAGCATTAAAGTTGCAAGAAAGTGACTAAATTATATAGGTTACAAATACATCACTTAGAAGTGATATTCCAATGCAAAAATTCAATACTTATGAAGTGAATATCTTAAATCATGTCTAAAATGTGGTGACGTGGTAGACCGATAGTCGATAATTCTTTTACGTTATCCTTTCCACGTTCAATTAATATAATAAAATAGGGCTCTCATATGCTAGGGCTCTCCCTTACTCACCCCTTGCATTCAACTAATCCAGTAGTATTCTCACTGGCTAGAACTATTCCTCCTTCGCTCTTTCATGCTCTTCCTCGCTTTCACTCGCATTCGTTGTTCTAAGAAACAAATATTAACGGTTGTTTGTAACATCAACAAAAGATTATTGAATCATATATAGTTTTAAAAAGTCGGACAACCAACATTTTAGACATGAAATTTGGGTCACCATCGATGCAAAAATCAAATGGTTAAGGAATAAACAAATTAACAAAATTCACAAATTTCAATGGGTCAAAAAGGTTGGAGTTTTTGAATTCCCATTTTAGGCCTAATGGTGATTGGAAATTACAATGGCGGCTCATGTGGTGGTCTATCTCTATATAGACATTCCCTTATCCTCTTTCCAATCTTTAAACACATTTTCAAGTTTCAACCAAAACAGAGAGAGAGAGAGGAAGAAGAAGAAGAGATTAGATGGCTGGCTCTTTTGCTGGGTCAGTCGGAATTGGTCTTCCATGTTCCACAAAGCTCTCCCACACAACTACTTCACGATCCTCGCGTTTTCATCGTGTGAAAATGGCTGTCACTCTCGATGAGAAGAAGAACTTCACTCTCAAGAAATCTGAAGAAGCTTTCAATGCTGCCAAGGTACACATTTCCCATTTCCTTTCATTTGTCCATGAAATCTTTCGGTTTGATTGGTGAAACCCCACCCTTTTTTTGTAATCGGTGGATTTTTCCCTGTTTGCCTTAGGTTTTGAATTTTTGTTTAGATATGTTTGATTTGGTATTGGGAGCCTATTAATTTTGATTTCTAGTGGGATCAAATTTTCGTTGTAACTCCCAATTTGTGGTTGCTATCTGAGATTTGTTGAAAGTTCGATGTTTTGATATGTCTGGTTTGTGATGCTTGATGATGAAAATAGTTTTGAACTCATTTGCGTATTATATCTAGGAGCTAATGCCTGGTGGAGTGAATTCCCCTGTTCGTGCCTTCAAATCTGTTGGTGGACAACCGATAATTATCGATTCTGTGAAGGGCTCTCACATGTGGGATATTGATGGTAATGAATATGTTGATTATGTGGGTTCTTGGGGACCGGCGATTATTGGCCATGCTGATGATGAGGTACAATTCCACTTAGTTTGTCTACTTCAATTTGTTTCTACTTGTGTTATAATTTCAGTTACTTGGATCTTCTGCCTTGCCAAGTGTAAAGTTTCTCATCCTTAATTTTTTTTTTTTTTTTTTTTTTTGCAATGTTCTGAACTTTCAATCCTCTTACTAAGTTTGTTGTCTTATAAGCATGTTGTATTTGTTCTCCGTCACGAAATTCCTTAAAAATTGTTCTAGAGAAATATTGTTCGGTGTACATCAAGTATGATCAATAATTTTGTCTCAATCAATGCCCAGACAGTAGTAATCGTTCAGTTCGGATTTTTTCTTAGCTGAAACCCACCTTGGTGAGTATTTTATTTTCTTTGTTTACCTCATATCTATTTTATTGGAAATGTAGTAGCGACCTCTCTAATCTACCATGACAAAACAAAGTAATCCTTTTTCTATTATATATTCATCTAAGAAACAGACTTTCATTTGGAAGCTTGGAGCACAGTGTCAGTTCTAAGTGTCAGTTCTAGAGCCATCTGACACGAGCATGCTTAGCATTTTGAAATCTTTTTCCTTTTTAAGAAAATGTACTTGTTGGGACGTCTGTAGAACGTATTAAGACATGCTGAGACATGTTTTGTACGGTTAATGTTTTAAAAATATATACTGTTACAAAGCTGATGCAGAGATATTTAATTCCAAGTTTTAACTCTACAAAGAAACGTGAAAGGTTTCTATTATAGAAAAGAACAGGGGTAATTATAAGGAAAGAGAATAGACGGACTTGGTGAAACAATATATTAGATCTATATGGAAGACTAAAATACCGAAAAAAGTAAAATTCTTCTCATGGTCGCTCGCCTATAGAAGTCTTAACATTCATGAGAAACTCAGAAAAAATTCCAGTGCACTATGCTCAGCCCCTCGATTTGTTGCCTTTGTCTCAAAGAAGAGGAGACCCTAGACCACTTATTTTTGCACTGTCTCTTTGTTAGGAAAGCTTGGGACACTTTGTTTAGAATTTTTGATTTGGAGCTTTGTCTTCCTAGTAAGGTTGATAGATGGCTGATTGAAGGGCTCAACATTAGAGGTTATAGCCCGAGAGGAAACATCTTATGGAGATGTGCTACCGGTCCCTTTTGTGGTGCATTTGGAAAGAAAGGAATAGTAGAATTTATGAAGATAGCTATAATTCTTTTGATTCTTTTTGGACTATGTTGCAACACACAGCTTCTTGGTGGAATACGAATTACAACCAAACACTTTGGTAATTATAGCCCTTCTATGATATCCAACAATTGGAAGGCCATCATTTTTTAGTTTCTTTTGGGGAGGGCCCTCTTGCCCCTTGCCCTTAGGTTGTTCTCTTTTGTTATATGAATATACATGTTTCTTATCAAAAAAAGATCTATATGGAAGAAAGCCACAAAGACAGCAGATTAACTTGTCTCCTAAAGTGAGGCTGGTTACTTCTCTTTCTTCTATTATTGGGGTATTTGACTGCTTCTTACGAACATTGTGAAGAATATTGTATCTTCAGAAGAAAACAAGCTTTCTTTTGATATAAAATTTTGCAAGTTTAAATTTCTAGATAGCGTCTAGTATAAGTCACCGTGTCCCAACTCTAATTGATACATATTTATTTACATTTGAAAACTTTCTGAAAGATAATGAATGTTTAAGTTTGTCGGTGGCCTAACTCTTTTAAAGGGACATGTTGAAGTGTAGATGTTGGCATTTGTCCATGCTTCTACATTGATATTCACCACAATAATATTCTCATAGGTACTTGCAGCCCTAGCTGAAACAATGAAGAAGGGAACCAGCTTTGGCGCCCCATGCCTTTTGGAAAATGTTTTAGCTGAGATGGTGATATCTGCTGTTCCAAGTATAGAAATGGTTCGGTTTGTTAACTCTGGTACAGAAGCATGCATGGGTGTTCTCCGGCTTGCTCGTGCTTTTACTGGCAAAGAGAAACTCATCAAATTTGAGGGGTGCTACCATGGACATGCTGATCCGTTCCTTGTCAAGGCTGGTAGTGGAGTGGCAACATTGGGCCTTCCTGATTCTCCTGGTGTCCCCAAAGCAGCTACCTCCGAAACTCTTACTGCACCCTTCAATGATTTATCAGCTGTAGAATCCATTTTCAATGCTAATAAAGGAGAGATTGCTGCAATTATCCTTGAGCCAGTTGTTGGAAATTCTGGCTTCATTCCTCCAAAACCCGATTTTCTAAATGCCATACGCAAACTTACCAAGGAAAATGACGCTCTCCTCATCTTCGACGAGGTCATGACCGGATTCCGATTGTCTTACGGTGGAGCTCAGGAGTATTTCGGAATAACACCTGACTTAACAACACTCGGGAAGATCATTGGTGGAGGTCTCCCTGTTGGTGCATATGGAGGGCGAAGAGAGATCATGGAAATGGTGGCACCAGCAGGACCAATGTACCAGGCAGGTACCTTGAGCGGTAATCCATTAGCAATGACTGCAGGGATACACACACTAAAGCGATTGAAAGAACCGGGTACCTACGAATATCTAGACAAGATCACGAGTGAACTTGTTGAAGGGTTGGTGGCTGCTGGGAAGAAGGCTGGGCATGCCATATCTGGAGGATACATAAATGGAATGTTTGGGTTTTTCTTTACTGATGGCCCAGTTCATAACTTCGAAGATGCTAAAAAGAGTGACACTGCCAAATTTGGTAGGTTTTACAGGGCAATGTTGGAGCAAGGTGTATACTTTGCCCCTTCACAATTTGAGGCAGGGTTTACCAGCTTGGCACATACTTCTGAGGATATTCAACATACTATAGCAGCTGCTGAGAAGGTTTTCAAGCAAATTTAGGTTAGATGTTTTATCCCTTTCACTTTTCTCAATTTCTATCTTCTGAAAATTTTCCCTGTATCATTTTGGTCTGCCCTGTAACTGAGTGAGAGTGGAGTAAGAACTTCCTCTTAGGAGATTTGTATCTTCCTGATTGTATCCGAGTAAGTCGTTTAGTGTAATGTTGTTCTTGAAGATTAGCAGTATTCTATGTATAATTCTTATTTTCTACTACCAAATGTCAATGACCTAATAAAAAGATAAAACTTCGAGGTGTTTATCCCAATTTATTACTTATTGCAGATTTTTAAAGTTCAATCGTGAGTGGGTGGGATATGCAAACTTCTGTCTTTTCACACTGTGAAGTTCATGTTTCAGTGTCATTTAAGTTATATTCGGTTTCACAATTGAAGTACTAGCATGTAAAAAATAACTATAATCTTATTGCAACAAGCTTAACCCAAACGTTTGTGTTTCTTCTTAAAAGTTTCTCAATCTACTAGATTGAAAATTGCAAAAGAAAAGCGAGAGGGAAAGTGACAGCAAAAAAGGGACTAAAAGCGAGGGGAATAATCGTAGAGAGCGAGAGAAAAAGAGAAGGCGAAAGTCAAATTGAGCAAGGGAGAGAAAAAGATAAGAAAAGAATAACAAAGTTTGAGAAAGTTTGGAGAGGGAACAAGGTAAAAATGAAATGAACCTCATAAAATCAAATAATTGTAATACCATCTTGTAAGAGAATGAAATTATATGTCCCGTGTAATAAAAAATGGTGAGTACAATTGTTTCTCATTGCAGAGTTACTACCAATCTAGTAGTATGCATCCCACAGTTCTTAATTCTCATTTTCTAGTTATGATTTCTAATTAGGATTCTAAGAATATCAACTTCAACTGATGGATTGAGTTCAATAAAGTGGATAAATTGAAAATCAACTTCAACATCATTGGTTCTTTCATGTGTCAGAGCAGATAACAAAATGAACCCTATGCTTATCCATTCCATTACACCTTTTCTTCTAACCTAACAAAGACAAGACAAGACAAAACTAAACAAACTATAATGAGTTCCAGTTAAATTTCAGCGTATTTGTGAGTTGGTGGTGAGAATTTTCCCTTGTAAACTGGTATTCCTTGATAATTTTCCCATTGTTACTTCCCCTCAAGCACTTCAATTATTATAGAGACAAGCACTCAAAAATCAAGTAGTCCAATACAAAATCAAAACCACCAAATGGTCATACATTATTCTGTCTCAAAAATGGAAAATGGGTTCTACATCATTATAAACATATAAATGACGGATTCGGTTTCAATTGGAGCACTTACATAATTAGAACCTGCATAATCCTACAAACTACGGATTCTATACAAGAGATAGCTCACCGGAAGGAATTGATCTCTTAACAAGATTGGCCCAAGATTTGTTGGTCTCTTCAATAACTTTAAGGGCATAATCCTGCACACCATTTTACAACTTAAGCTCAAAGACAAAAGTATGGCCCCCTTTGAGCTATAAACAAAAAAAGAAATGCAAAGGACTAGAGGATTGAAATCTTGAGGTGTAGTTCGTGTCTTTACCTTGTTTGCAGGCTTGTTTCCCAGACCAAATTTGTTAGCAGGTTTTCCATCGGGGATCTTGTAGTCTCTAAACCAATCCCTAATAGCAGTTAAAGTTCCCTGCAGGTAGCTCTTGGATTAGGTAGGTAAAATCTTTCACTCCAATAATACACAACATATTATAGCATAGAGTACAGCAGGATAGCTAGATACCTCCCCCCAAAACAAAAATAAAAACGAACTGCTTTAAAAGGTAAAGAAAAAATACCGGGAAATGTTTCTCGACATCATCTATATCATTTACCAATGAAGCTTTAGGATCATCAAGTGAAATTGCAACTATTTTCCAGTCAAGTTCCCCTTCATCAATCATAGCTAAAGCAGCCAGTGGTTTTACTTTTAGAATCTCGCCTATCTTCCTATCACTTTCACCGATTTCAACGACATCAACTACAAAATAAAAAGAAACAGTTATAGAAAAATGAACAAAATCATTGGGTCTATGATTTGTGACATTCTATTCATTTGGGTTAAGAAAGTTACAAAACCTAACATGAAAGTTCAAGGAAAATATCACATGGTGCATACCGGGATCATTGTCTCCAAAGGCACCATCAACTTCAGAGTTAGCAAAGGATGGGTCTTCCCATGTTTGTGGAAGTAATCCGTAATTCCAGTTGATATTGTAGCTGCGAGACATAGCAGTCAAGTGGTTACGTATTGAGGGTGATGGTATTAGAGAATCATAATGTCATATGCAAGGGTTGTGCTTTCTACATCCATCCATTTACATGATCAGGCACTTGGCCAACATCTAAATTTATTATATGATGTCTAAATCTAAAATACTTCAGTGCCCCAATCAGATCCAACAATAAAATGTAGCATAGCTAAGCAACAAAAACATAGATTTCTTACGGGTAGTAGCGAAGCTTCCCCTTTTTGGTATCTTGCTTTATAGGAGTGAACGGCTCATCGGTTGCAACCTCCATCTTTGCACTAGTTTCTTTAGGAATTTCAACAATGAAGTTGAAAACACCATCCCCCAAATGCAGTGGTACATCATGCCAAGGGGAGACCTACACCATTGACAGAACTTCCTTTATAACATGATGAAATAAAATGTGAAGGAGTATAGCATTCTTATTAGTTCTTATAAGCCCGTAAGATTTTATTCGAATTAACTGTTTAGAACGAATACAAATATTCAATTTTTGTAAGCAATGAAAAACAAAAACAAAGTTAACGATCACGATTCTTCTATTCGCAGCTCTTCAAAGAGATTGTTAGAGAATCAGAATAAAAGGTGCACATTTACATATATGGGATTCTACTACAGTAAACACAGAACAACAGAGTCTCCGTAATCCATGATCTACACCCTCGCATTTCAACCACAGTTCATGATATTCCAAATATCCATTAAATGGCTCCCCAGTTCAATAATTCCAATCAAACCCATTCATCTTAAAGTCCCAATCAATTCTTTTCACATTCATTAAAAGAAAAAAAAAAAGAAACACCTTTTTGCCGGACTGGTCAGTGAAGAAGACGCGATAATCGAGGGTTTCAGGCTGGCCTTCCTCCTTGATCTTGACCTCAGGGAGATACAAAGCTCTGCAGGAGAATGATTTTCTGGAGGAGGGGAGTCTTCTGGAGAGGGAAATGAAATTGGAATTGAATGGGAGGGTGTGGTTGGGGAGAAAGGAGGTCTTAGAGAAGAAAGAGGAGGCGGCAGCGGTTGTGGTGGCATTGGCTAAGACTCTTGCGGCGGCCATAGCTGAGAGATGGAGTGGTTTGGTTTGGATCAGAGGGGAAGTGAGTTTGAGAGTTTAACCACAAAACACGAAGGGGAGTGGATGGATTGGCTAAAGGAGAGAATGTCTGTGGCCGTTTGATTGACCAATTTCCCATTTATACATTTTCAATATAAATACAATTAATTAAATTTATTGTTTTTCTATTTATATTAACATTTCTCAAAACAAATAAAGAAATATTTTTTTTTTGAAGGGGAATTCTTATGAATTGAAATTTTTTTTATAATAAAAAATAAAATTCTACAGATTTTGATAAATTTTATAAATAGTTTTAATATTTTACAAAATTCACTTTAGATCTTTATCTTCCTTCGATCTTTCTCTTTTACTCTTTTTTCATACTATTTGCTCGTCAACCACTAAAATAGGAAAATCGAACCATTTTGCCAACGTAATCGAAACTAAATTCATGCAGTTTGAAGAGATTTAAATATACATGTCACTTTTACTAATCCATACTCAAAATCATTCTAATTGGAATAGGTTTACATTCATGTATCAAAGAAGAGATCCAATTGTGTTTACTTTGAACCGATGCAATCGCAATAAAATTCACTAGTATTGTTTATTTTCATACGGTTTGAATCTACTTGTCAAACTTAATTAAATTGATGATCCTCTCTAATACACTATTTGATAGAGGGTAAACAACAACGATCTTAATCAAATTAAGCTTGATTAACATTGATTGATTAATGTAAACATGGCCTAAGTTCTAAATATGTAATTTAGTTGTTAAAAGAAAAGGTGTAATTTAGTTTTTCTTTTTCCTCTTTTAGAAACATTCCGTCAATTCCACTGCTTACTTCGTCTCGACCCTTCTTCATTAGTCTTCACTTAAAGCAGGCTTTCAAGAATTCCATAGCAGCTCTCTAATTTTCTCCCGTGCCACTCTCCTTTGTTATCCTCACAGCATTTAGCCAATTGGGTTTTCCATTTCCTCGCAGGAAGTTTAACTACCCCTCGTTCTTTCCTTGGTTTGTATCCATTTCTACCTCTTTCCTTAGAATTCAATTGTTTGCTTACCCTTCTGATTGATTTTCGGGAACTTTGCTTTGTTCTGGTGATTTTTTCGATCACCCAGAATTCGAAATGTAACTGGGCTGTGTTAAATTTATGTGGCTGTTGGTTTTTGCTTGTGTGCTGAATTTAATAGTCTGATTTGGTTGATTGGTTCGGATTAAATCGAATTGAGGAGTATTTTTTGTCACTTGTCCTTATTAATTTGAATTCGTTCTACTTTTTGACTTGCTTTATCTGATTAAACTGAAAATTTGGTTAAAAGAAAAATAGAAAGTCGATTTGTTGCTGGATCCCTCCCTCATTGGGAAGTCAGTTTTTGAGTGGTTTGGAGGATTAAGGGTCCAAAGAAAGTCATTTTTTTTATTTGGCTAGTCCTGCTTGGTCGTGTGGACACCAATGATAGGATTACTAGGAGGACGAGCTCGCTTGTTGGGCCTTTTTGCTGTTTTTTTGTCGGAAGGGGGAGGAAGACCTGGATCATTTCCTTTGGGATTGCTGCGCAGGCTTTGTGGAGTTGTTTTCTATAGGATTTTGATGTTAGTGTTGGTGGATAAAGGAGCGTTTGTTTGGCAATCGAGGAGTTCCTCCTCTATTCGTCTTTTAGAGAGAAATGTTGTTTTTTTATGGCTTGTTGGGGTATGTGCTGTGTTAATGGATATTTAGGGGGAGAGGAATGATAGGATGTTGAGAGGTAGGAAAAAGGACATGTTTGGTCTCCCCATTTCTTTTCTTACTTGTTGTGGATGTCTTAAGTCGGCTGATAAGTAAAGGTGCTGAAGGAAATATCATTGAGCCTTTTAAGATCGGCAGAAATGAAGTTACTTATCCCACCTCCAATTTTCTGATGATACAATGTTATTTTGTTCTGGAAAAGAGGAGTCTCTCCTCATCCTCAACCATACGGTTGCGTTCTTTAAAGAAATGTTGGGGCTGAAAATCAATAGAAGCAAGTGCACTTTTTTTTTTGTATTAATTCTGACCATGCAAAGTTACAAAGGTGGGGTGGAGGTGTTTGATTGCAAGGTTGGTTCTTTCCCGTCGTTTTATCTTGGGCTCCCTCTGGGGTAATTCGAGAGCTATGTCCTATTGGAATCCTATTTGTGAAAAAATTCGTAAGAGATTGGCGGTGTGGAAGAAAGGGTTCTTCTTTAAAGCTGGTAGATAAAATCTAATTAGATCTGTGATGTGTGGTATCCCGCTTTTTATCTTTCGTTGTTCAGGGCCCCTGGCTTGGTGTATAAGAGCATTGAAAAATAAATGAAAGATTTTCTATGGGAGGGGGTGGATGAAGGTCACGGCTCCCATCTGGTGAGTTGGGAGGTGGTGGGGGGCCTTGTGAGTTAGGGGGAATTAGGGATTGGTAATCTTAGAATCTGTAATAGAGCTTTGTTGGCAAAGTGACTTTGATGCTTTTATCTTGAACCTGATTCTTTATTGCATAGGATTATTGTGAGTAAGCATGGTTCCCATCCTTTTGAGTGGACAACGAAAGGGGTTAAAGGCACTTTCTGAAATCCTTAGAAAGATATTTCTTTCAAACTCCCTACCTTTTCGGAGTTTACTTGTTGTTTTGTGGGGGATGGTAAGGACACTTTCTTTTGGGAGGACTAGTGGGTGGGGGAGAATTTCCTCTATTCGATTTTTTCGCATCAGATCATTTATCCTTGTTAGAATTAGTGGGCTTGGACCGTAGGGAGATTATGGGAGATTTACCTTAAATCTTTTCCTTTTTTATCTCATTGTGTATTCTATTTATTCTCCTTCATTGTACCTATTGTAATTTATCAGAAAATAATAAGAACAAAAATATCGTGATTTTTTTCAGTTATCGAGTTTCCAAGTAAGTCAGTATTTCGTATTTTTATTGCTTTCAATAATCCTCTTCCACAAATTGTAGTGTTTCAGATCTTTTGGTGGGATCTGAGAATTTCATGTCTTTTACTTTCGGGTTTTGTTGTAATTTGACCAATAGGGAAATAACGGAGGTGACCTCTTTTCTTTCTTTGCTTGAGAGATGCTCTTTTAGAGAGGGGAGAAGGGATGTTCGTGTTTGTAACCCTAATCCTCGTCGGGGATTCACTTGTAAGTCTCTGTTTAGTCTATTGTTGGATCCCGCTCACCCTAAGGAGTCGGTTTTTTATGTGGTCTAGAGGACTAAGGTTCTTAAGAAAGTTAGGTTTTTTATCTGGCAAGTCTTGCTTGGTCGGGTTAATACCGTTGATAGGCTTGTTAGGAGGAGAACTTCGCTTTTAGGCCTTTTTGTTGCATGCTTTGTCAGAAGGCGGAGGAAGATTTTGATCATTTTTTTTGGGAGTGCTAGTTTGTGAAGGTCGTGTGGAGCTTTTTCCTTCCGGAGTTTGGTGTTAGCTTTTCTAGTAATGTTCCTCCTCCATCCGCCCTTCAAAGACAAAGGGGTTTTTTTATGGCTTGTTGGGGTGTGTGCTGTTATTTGGGATATTTGGGGCGAGAGAAATGGTTGGGTTTTTTGGGATAGGGAGAGGGGGCATAGTGAGATTTGGTCTTTGGTTAGATTTCACGTGTCTCTTTGGGCTTCAATTTCAGAGAACTTTTGTAACTATTCCATAGGCAATATTTTACTTAGTTGGCCCCTCTTTCTTTAATGGGGTTTGTTTTGTTGGGCTAGTTTATTTGTATGCCCTTATATTCCTTCATTTTTTTTCAATGGAAGTTGTTGCTTTCATTAAAAAAAAAAGGTTTGGTCATGTCCCTTTGTGCTTCGGTTTCGATGCTCTTTTGTTATTATTTCCTTGGTAACATTTTACTTAGTTGGAACACCTTCCTTTAGTTGGGCTATTTGTGTGGGCTTGTTCTCTTTTGTATGCCCTTGTATTCTTCATATTTTTTCTCAATGCAAGTTGTTGCCTTAGGTAAAAAATTGGTTAATGAAGGTTTTGATGGAAGCTTTAGGAATATGCACTTATTTCACTGAACACTACTTAATCTTTGCTGGAATTCCTGGAAGATTACTTGGGAGCCATTTACAAAGTGATATGATTGGAAATGCCAATACAAGTTTTAATGGATATTAAAAATTGTTCTATTCTGCATTTTCCTCTTTTCTATTAAACTGTGGATTCCTTCTGTTATCCTCTGCCAACCCTGATAGATTTTATGGTTGGATGGTGATGTACTATTTTGATTATTAACTCCTCTCCCCCATCCTTCTCCATCTTTGTACCATGCAGAGAAGGTTCTGCAGAGGGGTGTTGTTGTTGTTCATGTTCATGTTCTTGTTTTTTTTGCTTGTTTTCGGATATCCAACTTACATTTTCACTCTTAGTTACTTTCCTTGGTATTTTAGAGTGCATTCAGCTATCTCACTGGTCCTACCTTGGGATTTGTCACCTGAAGTTTTTCCTTCCATGGCTTCGTCTGAGATTGAGGTCGTAGCATCACCCAACTCAAGATCTCAGACAAACAATGAAGTTGCCATCGTGGACGTTTACTCTGCTTCTGCTTATGGGGACTTCCAGAAAGTGAGG
The DNA here is from genome assembly GCF_025177605.1 of Cucumis melo. Taxonomy (NCBI): domain Eukaryota; kingdom Viridiplantae; phylum Streptophyta; class Magnoliopsida; order Cucurbitales; family Cucurbitaceae; genus Cucumis; species Cucumis melo. The sequence continues at coordinate 1,273,537 of NC_066857.1, forward strand.
AGTTTCGTTGAAGACCATGGAGCTTCACTTTTGATTCCTGATTCCAACGGGTACTATGCTCTGCAATGGGCTGCTCTAAACAACTTCTCTGATATCGTCCAGTACATCATTGAGGTTTTTTGAATTCTTTTTTCCCGCTTGATTGAAATGATATTATGTCTGTCTAGAATGTACTATTTTGATTATGTCTGTTCTCTACTGAAGTTTTGACGATTTTTTTGTTTTTATCAGCATGGAGCAGACGTTAATTCCTGTGACAAATTGCAGCAGACAGCACTTCACTGGGCAGCTGTTCGGGGTTCAATCATGGCTGCAGATGTCCTCCTGCTGAATGGAGCTCGAGTGGAGGCAGCTGATATAAATGGGTATCGGGTAACTTTAAATATTTAGCAACTTTTGATTTGGTCAGATATTGATGATGATGGGAGGACAACCTTAGGCTGTTCTTTTACGTAGAGCTGAGCTTGATGTATTTCTATTAAACTATGAGAGCTACGCACTAGCCAACTGCACCTGATGTATTTCCATTCATTATTCAAGATATTAATATTTTAAATTTTAGTGTAGAGGATCTTTAGTGTCAAATCTAGTGGAGTATGAGTTAATGTCATTGCTAATGAGAGGATCTCCGATATTTTGTGAGTTTCATATTTAAAACTGTAGAACTGTTCACTATATGATATCATCTCATGATTTATTTGTTTAGCCAAACACCCAACTTATTTAGAGTACTAGTTACTTTCCCAAGTTGAGTCCTATCTACTAATGTAGATGGCTTACATTAAGTTGTTGCCCGTTCAGAATGTGTTTGCAAGGAAAATTTATGGTTTCCATGATATTACTTGATCAGAGTTTGGGTTCTCATAATATACATTAAGTCACTAACAGAGAAAAATTGTTTTGTCCATTTTCATCATCTTAATGCATATCATTTTATTGCATTAAGAAATCATTCTGTATATATATTGTAACTTCATTCTTCTTCGTGATGGATTGCTGACTTCATTCATTATCCTTTACTCTTCCTCGTTCCTTTGATTTGTTTTTTTTTTTCTTCTTTTTTTTAATAGTTTTTTATTTTTTATTCAACATCATTTTTCTTAAATTTTCTGCGTAACTTTTGACTGAATTAGTTCATTACGTGGACATCTTGGCCTGAAATGTAGGCAGTTCATGTTGCTGCTCAATACGGACAAACTGCATTCTTGAATCACATTGTTGCCAAATTCCATGCTGACTTTGATGTTCCTGATAATGAAGGGAGGAGTCCTCTTCATTGGTATGTCCCGAGACTTTGGATTTAGATAATAGATGCTCTGTATATTGTTTATTCATTTGAACTAAGCAATTAATTGTATGGAAATATGGAGATTGATAACATCCATTTTCCCCTCCTTTTTAGCCTCTGACATCTGTAGTTAAAACTGGGATGGTTTAAGTAAGTCTTCCAGACCTTTGTCACAGATAGATGTCAAATTTTGTTTTTGGTAAAAAGAAACATTTCATTGATAAATGAAATAAGGGGAAAACCCCTTACAACAAAAGATGATTGCATAAGAGAATGCCAATTACTGACAAGAAAAGATAAACTAAAGTGAGTACAAGGCGCACTGTTTTACACCAAGGAAAAGCAGTAGACAACCAATTCCATAAAATGAGGAGAGGTAGAAAAGTTCATGAAAAAGTCCTCTATTCCTTTCTCTCTGTAAGCTCCAAAAGAAAGCACGCATGAGAGCCAACCAAACCAATTTCTTTGTACCCCCAAAAGGATGGCCCATCAATAGAGAAGCCAATTGGAGATGGAATTAGGGCAAGTAAAAGGCCATACAAAAGCAGGCTCCCCACTAAAGTATGGCAAATGAGCAGTGGAAAAACAAGTGGATTGGAGATTCAGCCTGATGAGAACACATATGATACCAAGAGGGGGAAATAGTCACGACATGTCAAATAAGTTGAGTTATTTAGTAAGAAAGGATTATTTATTTATTTATTCTCTCTTCTTTCCCAAGTCCACCATTGAAGGTATGCTAGGTAATTGTCGTAACTGAGTTACTATACATACATGCATGCATCTTTAAATATGTTAAATAGAAATATTATAATATTTAGCAGTTTTACAATTTCTTGCTGATTTTTGTTTAATGTCACTTGGCAAAGATTAATGTAGGGAATATTCATCATTGGTTAGTGGGGAATATAATTCAGTGACAACCTCTGGAAACTAAGGATAACTTATTTTTTGTAATTATGACCGAAAGGATTTTCCATAAGATCATTTAACATCGTATATTCGTATGTGGACTTTTGAGCTTTTGAATTCGACATTTCTTGAATTATCTCTCCTAGAAGAAAATTTTGACTTAACTGTAAAAAGATGTCAAATGCCCTCGGCTGTATCAAATAATTGATTCTTTCACATTCAGGCTTGACTTTAATTTTCTGACCATTTGAATTGTGTAAAAAGTTATGTATTCTCTTGTTCACCTAAACAAATTGATTAAGTGAAGGTAAAGGGTTGTCGTAATAATATCTTCTCTTTATCAATGTTATATTTGTGGTCTTCTCCCCCAGCGCAATGATAAGTATACATTTTAGCTTCTCATGGTTTCTTTTGTTTTTCCCTTCATTTAAATGATATCTAGAAGCTTTAGAACGAAAGTTCATCTCATGGTTTCAATCAGGGCTGCATACAAAGGATTTGCAGATACAATTAGACTTCTTTTATTCAGAGATGCAAGCCAAGAAAGACAAGATAAAGAAGGTATACTACACATTCATTTCTGCATTTGGACCGCTGTTATTTGATGGTCTCTAGTTTTTCAATTTTTACTGGTGTCATTTCCAGTGTGATCATCTTCCTGGTATAGAAGAAGAAATTTGCATTCTCAAATTTTAAGCTCAGAAAGTTTTGTGGTAGTGATGGCTATATTTTGTACATTCAGTGTCTGACATGTCCACAAAAAAGGAGATGAAAAGCTATCACATCTATTTCTAATTGTGTCCTTAGTCATCATATACTCTGTACTTCTTTTCCGTGCTTTCCCCATGTGCATTCTTTGTGCATTCTTTTTTCTTTATTTATTTCTTTATAATATGATAAAGTTTCCAGTTTGCATCCCTCTTTCAGCATTACGGCTTCAAAGATGTGACATAATTTTCTGAAGCGTTGTTTTACATTAAAATTTAGGTTCAGTTATTGAGTAAGAAATACTTTAAATGAATGTAACTGTCGAGAAAGAAAACTAAGGCCAATCAGCGGTTGGCTTTGCGCTGGATAACAATAACTCATTGCGCTTATAGTGATATTCTTATCACTCCATCAGATTGTTCAATTTATGGTAGAGGACATGCTAATTATTTAAATATTTAATTGTGCATCTTGATTCATCTAATTATTTTGTCCTAGATTTTATCAAGTTTTTCTTTGCTTTGTGCTTAGGCTGTACCCCTTTGCATTGGGCTGCAATAGGAGGAAACGTGGAGGCATGCACTGTTCTTGTGCATGCAGGAACAAAGAAAGAATTGTTGATCAAAGACAGTGCCGGTTACACACCTTTTCAACTTGCAACTGATAAAGGTCATCGGCAAATTGCTCATATCCTCGTATGTTACCAAACAATAATGTGCCCCATGCTTTTGATAATGAAGTTTTATTGTCTTGTTTAGATCATATTCAAGCTGATATGATATTGGGTGTTTTGATTTTTTATAGTCTAAAGCACAACGGACGCATCGCAGCCACTTGGGAGCAAAATTTTGTACTTGGAATATTGGAAATTTTGGTTATGCTCCTATTTTACTATGTGTCATCATTATTCTGGTGATCCTCTTCATCAACTCAGTTCTTGCAGGTGCTTCACCAAGTTATCTTTTCATTAAAAATTGCTACTTGGAGATTATGTCTGACTTATTATTGACTGTAGGCCCAAATCTTGCGAAGGTTACTGCTGTTATTGGGCTTTGGGCGTGGACTGCCCTCTGTTTGGCATTTGTTTCTTTGTTAATGTTTTATAGATGTAGTAGGTAATTCCCTAATCTCTATGGCACGTACTCATTCTCTATCTAACTTATTTGATCTGTTCTCTAGGGGGTTTCATAATTTATGTGATGTATGAATTCTTATTATTTTTCTCAGAATGAGTCTGTTATAAAGTTATGTTAAATTTAAACAGTTAAAGAAATTGATTGCAATTATACAACCTATGAACATCAATACATCATAATGGTCAGGGGTGTGCAATGGTCGGTTGGGGTCGTTTTTCGACCAAACCACCACCGAACTGACTATAGTTGGTCTGGTAAATGTTCAAACCAATCTCTTTAAAATATTTTTTTAGAAAATTTCTAATTTTGTTTTTTTCCAAACCGACACTGACCGACCCTCAGTCGGTCGGTTTTTCGGTCTATCGTGCTCATCCCACGATAATGGTGACATGACATTTGTCAATCAAACCTTTAAATAGTCTCCATTTTTCTCCCTTTCATGTTAAGGTAATTGGGGCCACTCTTTTGCAGTCTATCTTACTTCCCATGTAACTTGATTGATCCGTTCTCTAAAGGGTTCATAATTTATACGAGTAATTCTTAGAATTGTATTCCCTGAATGACTCAGTTATAAAAGTATGTTAAATTCTAAAGATTAAAGAAATTGATTGCAATTACATTACATGTCCTATTTACATCATAATGGTGACACAAGTTTTTTTACTCTTCACAGTAGCCCTCACGAGAGGAGAGTAACAAAGTAACCCAAAAATAGACAATAATACTGAAATACAATGAATGATCTCGAGAAAACTTTTTGCTCCAAAGATTCAAACCTTTATGAAAAAATGAACAAATAAAAAGAAATAATAACAGTTCAAACAAATATAAATCCTTTTCAAAGAACCAAAAAAAAAAAAAAAAAATCCAAACGAAACACTTAAATAAAGGCCAAGAATGATGAGTTTTGAGCAAACGAGACTGAAGGAGGGAGGAGCCAGGGGAAACTGATGAACAATGATCTTGAAAAACAAAGATGCTGTGCTAAACAATAGACCACCAAAGTAAAAGCCCCAGATTCCACCACCAAAAAAAATATAATGAAATCATAAAAGGTTAAAACTCTCATGTTTAATGAGAAGCTAACAGCATTTCAATACATTGATTAAAAAAAGCTACAATTCAATACATGTAAGAAAGGGTTCTAAATATGGTCTAGATTTAAAAAAATCTTCTAGAAGATATTGATTTTGCTCCTCACATTTCATTAAACTCTTGAGAGGTTCATGGAACTCCCTCTCTGAGGTGAACTCTGTTAAATCTTAAGTATCAAGACAACGGACCTGGTTCCTTTTTCTTTTTTTCCCTTTATATGTTTACTCTGCCAACTGCCGTGACTAGTTTTTTGAGTCAGATCAGCAGCAATGGTAGCAATTTGTAGTATTTTTGGTTCATAGCAAGGATAGGATACTGTGTCCTTTTTTATAATCTTTAATCATGATTAATGAAATTGTTCCTCAGCTTAGGAAAAAAAATGATAATTTTTACTATTATGTGCAGCAAAGATCCAGGATATATAAAAAGACCCGGAGAGTTGAATCCTACCAATACAGAGGTATATGTGTCTCTGTTTGAGGAATTTCAGTGTTTCTCTTTTACACCAAAAAATAGCATAGTAAATGAGAAGATCAAAGACCACATAAAGGGATGCTGTTTATCAAAAAAGGTTCTTTGTTTTCTTTCCTTCCAAAGAACACTAAAGAAAGTATGGGTGAGATGCATCTGCATTAAAGCCTTGGCAGTGTGAAGGGGTGGTACAGCAATAGAATGCTAAGAAGATATTTCACATCTCTAGGAAAAATCAAAGACCATCCAAAAGCTCCACATATGCTAAATCATATTTTCAATGCAAATGTACAATGAATGAATAAGTGGCTTTATGATTCACCATCAATCTTGCCAAAGAACACCAGCCAGTGGAGATGGCCAAATGTGGCTTTGTCCTTTGGAGAACGTCTTTGGTATTAATGGCCTTGTTGGCAATTTCCTATAGGAAAATTTGATCTTCTTTGATTTGTCTTCCATGCTTGAAAAGAAAAGAACGTGGGTATCACTTAACTTTTACCTTCCAGAGACAAAATTTCCCCACCCCCAATGTGTGTTCGCAAGCGTGCTTCCATTTATTTCTCTTCTACTCTTCTTTTGTTGTCATCTTTTAGCAGAAAACTGGTTCTTTCATCTTATTACTTTTTATTTCATAAATGAATATTTTGCATTTTTAGGATCCTTTGTTGAGCATTGATCTCAACAATTCTTCAGTGTGGGTGGGGAATTGGTCTCAACTATGCCCCACATGCAAGGTTTATCTCAGAAACCCTTTGATATTAAATGATATTTTAAAGAACATAATTTGTGGTGTAATTGATGAAAACGTTCTCTCTGGTGATCTAAGTTAACATTATTACGTTTCCTTCAGATAATTAGACCCGTTCGTTCGAAGCACTGTCCTACTTGTAACAGATGTGTGGAACAGTTTGACCATCATTGTCCGTGGATATCTAATTGTGTGGGGAAGGTGAGAAGTTGTGCTTGTTCTTAATTTTGATCTTTAATGTGTTATTTTTTTGTGGATCTTGTTCTCCAAGTTATACGGACAACTAGATGAATTAAGGGAGAATGCTGCACAGATTGTTCTAATTATTATGTTATGTTTTTTTTCATAGAATAGTCATCATATTATTTGTATAATAGATTATCTAAGAGACACATTCGGACTATAAACTTCCGTGTCACTCTTATCCTTATTAATTAGAATGCTTATGAAATTTCCCTTGTTATTTTTTTTTCTAATTACCTGACAACTTTATTCTTTTTAATTTTTTCTGATGCTCTTGCAGAGGAATAAACGGGACTTTTTTGTTTTCATCTGCTTGGGAACTTTGACATCATTCCTTTCTGGCTATATTGCCATACAAAGTATGCCATTCGAGACAAGTGAATGATACCAGTTCATAAGTCTTCACTTTTTTTCTTTTGAAATTGATATGAACTTTCCCTTCTATTGCAGGAATATTTACAGTGCCTTCAGCATTGCCAACTGGAGAAACTTGGTTTCATCATGTGGTGGTTCATTATCCTGGAATCATTACGTTTCTTTTTCTGGATGCTATTATATTTATTGCTGCCACAACTTTGACCGTAGCTCAGGCGTCTCAGGTAATTGTCAAAACCATCGTAGCTTTTTTTTCTTTTGTTAATAAGAAACGATTTCATTGATATATGAAATTACAAAGAGAGGGGAAGAAGCGGGGAATCATTGGAGTTACAAAAGACATCTCCAATTGGTCAAAAGGGAATCCAAACTATAAGATTTGAAATGTTTAGATAATTTACACACTGGCTCAATTTTCCATATCAAGATATAGACTATATAGTCTTCGTAGTTGCATATCTGTTTCTGGCTTCTTCTGAGACCACCTATATTTGAGGACGTATTGAACCTCTTGGGTTCTTGATAGGATCGGACTATTATAACTTTTTACTCTAAACATTCTTAGCCACACACTTAGTAACTCTCAGCCTACTGGATTGAGTTTTGAAGGAACCTGCGGTCTAGTTTCTCAATATGTCACCAAAGAACCATGCAGTGTATTCTTAGGAGATTAGAATTAATAAGAAACTCCGTTATAACCACAATGGGTTGGCATGTTATTGTGTGCAAAAAAGTACATAGGGACTTTAAAGAAAGGGAGTAATCCCACAATGATCACTTATCTAGAGTATTATTAAAATCTTAGTTTATTGGCAACCAAATGTTGTAGGGTCATACAGTTGACATGGCGGGTATAAACTTGAAAAGTATGCTCATATATATTAAAGGGAAAACTCGTTACTTTGTTTGAATGATTAATTGTCCGATATCATCCACCTTTTTCCTGTTTAAGTTTTGTGACTGAACCATATGTTAATGCCGTTAGGTTTTCATGGAATTAGCATATATTAGTCGTTGTTTGATTTCCTCAAGGGCTGAGCAATCTGATTGTAGCCAGGACTAGGTGTTCCAATAGAAATCGTTACCAGATAGTATCCAAAGCAATAGATTAGAGGTTGAACACTCCCAATGGCTACGCATTCAAACCTTTCAACTTTATCTTTGTTTTTCTAAAAAAATGAAACAAACTTGTTGAAATATCGTTAAAGGACTAATGCTATGCCCAAGACACAATGACACAAAGTAAAACATGACTAGCCCTGCTACAGCTAAACATAAGAACTGTGTCGGAAAAACAAAAACATTCCAAGTCAAGCATAAATCTTCGTTAGAAAAGTTTGCAAAAAGCTGGAAAAGTGAACAATACGAGGAACTAAACACCATGAGCTCAACTAGCAATCATGAAATGTTTTAGATACTTAACATTATCATGGGTTTACGTCATTTCCCAACTTAGTATACTAATATTGATAGAAGGATGATTCATTGATGCAGGTAGCACGAAATATCACCACTAATGAACTGTCAAATGCCATTCGCTATGGTTATCTTCGTGGTCCAGATGGGAAATTTCGGAATCCATATAATCATGGATGTCGAAAGAATTGCTCTGATTTCCTCATTCAAGGCTATACAGACGACGAGATTGCTTGGCCTCCATTACAACGAGCTGTCAGTTAGATTGATCTCCATTGCACAGTTTTACCTATATTAGTCACAAGCCTGGACTTGGCATCTTCAAATCCTCTTGGAGCTGATTATTGGCCAACGGCGTTGTTCGAAATCCTTCTGTTGTTGATATACACGTATGAATGAATTAGAATGTCCATGCTGTCTAACTGACAATGTAAGCCCTGAAATAGGATAGAAATGAAAGGTCATAGAAAGATATTTTTATAAGTTGATTACCAAATAATGAAGCAACAACTGACTGTAAAATTCATTTGGTACAGTTCTCATGTAACTTGGAAGCTCTAATTTCACACATGAGATTAGAATCTCCTATCTTGTTTCTCTATTATGGTTGCACATTGCTTTTGTGGTTTTATTTTGGTGTTGATTGAAAGCCCTTATTACTTCTTGCACATGAACTCGTCTTTGTCTATTGACAAATATTTTCTACACGAGGTGAACTATATTACCTACAAAATTAAGTTGGTTGGAAGAGAATCAGATTCTGTGGCTACAATGGCCAAGGCAATACCGACAAAAGATCAGTTTGTTTACTTTTTCTTTGGATAGTTTTTATTCTTAGAAGGAAGAATGTCATAATATTGATTATCATTGAGTTAAACTTATTTGGTGATGTTTGGATTCTTACTTTCATACGTCATGCTTTAGACTAAATATAACCATCGTCTAAATTAAATTGTATCATATTACAGTAGATCTTTCAAAATTAATAAATACATAAATACTATCATGAAAGTAAGTTCCCCAAATGATAATATTAAGTAATTAAATGATGTTCGTGTACAATATTACTCATCTACTGTAATGGTGTAGTATACATTACTAGTTAAAACTTGATGCAAGTTCATGTACTACAAATAAAATCAACTATCACATGTTTTGTAACGATAGAGTTGTCCATCTTTATGATTTTATTAAAATCAAAGTTATTTTTAAATATAACAAAATAATAATTTATTTTGACATATTACATAGATATTTTATTGTATACTTAAATATTTTTTTTAAAAAAAAATTGTGGTTTAATATAATCTTTTTAAAGGTAATATTGTAATTTAACAAAAATTGAACTATATATTTTAGTTGGAGGTTGAAATGCTCCGCCCCAATCGCTACATGAAAAACCCAATTTCCTTACCCATCACTTTCCCCCACCCCAAGATATCTTCTCCTTTCCCCATTGTATGTGTCTCTTTGCTGCAGCTTTTCTTTGCCGGTCCAACACTCAATCTTCCTCGATACTACTCCTTGCTTCCCATCGCCGACCATTAATCACTCTCTTCGGTCTTTCGGTTGGTTTCTCATTTCCTCACAGCAGTTTTCTCCTTTCCTGGTATTGTTTCCATTTCTTTAACTTTCTTTTGAATTCAAGTTCTCTCTTTCCATTGGTATTGATTTTGGGCTTAATCCCTGAATTCCACCAACTTCTTCTTCTTTTTTTTTTTCTCTCTCTCTCTCTCTCTTTCTTTTTTTCTTTTTTCCTGAAGTGAAATTTGTTTGTGTACAATTTTATGTGACTGCTGCTTTTTGCTCATGTTCTGGAATTCGAATTGAGTCGTTTGGTTCATGTTCTTGAAAGATATTGAATCCAGGGGTCTTTTTGTTGTGATTTTTTCTCGTTAATTTTGGTTCCGTTTTACTTCTTGACTTGTTTTATCTGTCTTTTGTCTTATGTTCTTTTAAAATTGAGAAATCGTTGCCCCATTGCTGATTGAAGTGAAGGTTTTGATCCCACTCTATAGGAACATATACTAGCATGAAATTGTGGGTGTTGCTTGATGATTGCCCGGGAACTATCTGAGGAAAGAACTATAGAGATTTGTAGAACTCAGAAGTTGTGATTGTTTTTTTCAAGAAAAAAAATTAATAGTTCTTATAGATTAGATTGTTTCATTCCTTCACCAGCCACCCCCTTTTTCCTATTAATCAGCAGAATCATTTCTGATAATTGATCCCCTTCCTCCATTCTTCTCCATTATTACATGCAGAGAATGATATAGAGAGGGCTTTTCTTTCTTCATTATTATTTGTCAATCTTGTTTGGGGTTTCATTCACACGTTTTCATTCTTAGATTAGAGCGAGAGTACACTCAGCTATCTCCCTTGCTTGGATTTGGGTTTCACTTCTTGCATCAGTTTTTTGGTGGTGTTCTCTTTTGGAAACAACTGTTTCTTATAGTGCACACATAGACCCGCACACGTATTAGTAGACAATTTTCTTAATGTTCATATTTTCATGACAGGTCCGGCACATGTCCTCTTTTAGAACTGCACAAATTCACCTAGTGAGTTCTCATCGTGAGGTTTATGAACCCTGTGATGATTCGTTTGCTTTGGTTGATGCACTGTTAGCTGATCGAGTTAAATTGTTAAATCATAATCCAACATTGTGCTTGGAATTTGGTTGTGGTAGTGGCTATGTTATAACATCGCTTGCTCTTATTCTGGGAAAGGAAGCTTCTGCAACCCATTATATTGCTACAGACATCAATCCTCATGCAATTAGAGTCACTCAGGAGACTCTAGAAGCACATGGGCTTCATGCAGAGTTGGTATGCACTGACCTTGCATCTGGTTTGGAGAAGCGACTGGCTGGATCAGTTGATGTGTTGGTTGTGAATCCACCCTATGTTCCAACCCCAGAAGACGAAGTGGGTCAGGATGGAATTGCTTCTGCTTGGGCGGGAGGGGAAAATGGTCGCAGTGTCATTGACAGGATATTGCCTGTTGCTGATGTTCTTTTGTCTGATAAAGGCTGGTTGTACATGGTTACTCTTACAGCAAATAATCCCTTTCAGATATGTCTTCAAATGAGAGAAAAAGGATATGCTAGTAGAATTGTTGTGCAGAGATCAACTGAAGAAGAGAGTCTTCATGTGATAAAGTTTTGGAAGGATGCTGATCTCCAAGTTGATGGAAAAGATTCAACACATAAAACAGGGCCTGGAAGGGTTGTGGAGTCTCTAATTTCACAACTTCCTCGTCTCTCTTTTTGGAGAAACAACAGCAACACTAACAGATGAATGAATTATCAGAGTACGTTTCAAGACCTCATGTCTCCTCTAATGATTCATAGTTTTTATGTTAATTTTCTGTGCTTTTCTGCTTTTCCTCATACACTCGACCAAGTAGCTGTTACTGAAGGTCTCATTTTAGTGAAAGCAATAAGTTATCATCCCTTAGTTTGGATTTCACAAGACCTTAGTTTGGATTTCACTCTGATTACTATGCCATCTTTCTTCAAAATCCTGTCCCATTATCAATGTTTCTCCTCACTGCCCATCTACGCTAACTAATGAAGCATCGAATTCAATGGTGTGAATCTATTTACCATGTCTAGGTTTCTGCATTTCTTCCTTGTTTTGATTTTTCTTCATATTGTCTAACTATGCTTGAAAGATTCCCCACAAAACTTGCTTATATTTAGGCTCCATTGGATTTTTATGTTTTTTAAAAAGTAAGCTTTTAAATATAGTTCTTTGACCAATGGATTTCTCTATTCACTTCCTACGCATTGTGCTGAAAAACCAAGCCAATTTAAAAATATTGTTTTTAAAAACTTGTTTTTGTTTTTGGAATTTGACTAACCTTGTAGGGGTTGAGTTGGTTGTTATAGTTAGTAGTTATTATAATCAATCAATTATAGTTTGTATTCGGATGCAAGCTAATTATAGTTAAGGTAGGAAATAGTAAACAGTGTAACAAAGGGCAAAGATAGAATGGGTAGGAGATAGTAAGCAATATAACAAAGAGACATTTGAAATCGTAATATTGTAGTTAACTGTAGGTGTAGGTTATAATTGTTGGAACAACTAACTATTATAATTAAATAGGATAATAAGCCCACTACACCCACTTGATGTTGGGGCCCAAAGCCCCCTAGATGTTTCTTTGATAAAGATAAAAATCTTTGGGCCCCTAGATGTTTCTTTGATAAAGATGAAAATCTTAATAGGGAAATGAGAAGGTGACAAACATAATTTTTAAAATTAAAAAACAAAAGGTCAAATGGTTATCGAACGGGGTTGTAGTGATATAATTTCAATACCTAAACATCGTGGGTTAATAAAGGCCGTGGGTTTAACGAAGGACTCACCTATTTACGAATTGACATCTCATGACACCCATATGTTGTAGGATTAAACAGGTTCTCCTGTGAGATTTCTTAAGGTGTGGACGAGCAAGCTTGAGCACTAGGAAAAAAAAAATTAACCTCATAATTCCACATAATTTACAGCCTAAACATACACAACCGGCCTCATCTACCAATTGGCCTACAAAGTTTGAAGTTAAAACTAGTAGACTAGGCACATGCATGCCTTTGCTTTGTTTTTAATATTAGTTTTAACGATATTGAAACTTGTATATACTATAGACTAATTTGAGTAGCCATCTTCTTGGTCGTGCCTCTCTTGCAGGACTTGAGACTCATCCATACATCCTCCATTGTTACAAGCAACAAGTCCAACCTTCCAATTTTTGTGCATTCCACAGGTGCATCGTGTTCGTTTTTGTAAATGCATATGCTTATTTTGACCATATAACTTCTTAGAGATTTGTCATAGTTAGTCATTAACTGTCACCTGCTGAGCTTGAAACTCCAAGTTCTCTTAGATCATAGGAATCATGGTTTCATTAACAAAATATCACTGAAGATATATGAATTGGGGCAGTTGCAGTTGCGTTGCAACAATCTGTCTCATGTGTTTGATATGCCACATTTGTGACAATTTCAACTTTGTAGTTCTCATCTGATGATCCCGTTTTGTCACTATTTTATGTTCTTCTAGTTCTATGTCTGTTCCTTAATCCATTTGGTTGAATTTCATTTTGGCCATTTCATTTCTTTTTTTGTAAGCATCATACTGGCTTTGATCCTCTGCTTGCAGTAAACTATGGTATGTTCGAGAATGATTTGGAATAGTTAATAGACATTTGGTTTAAGTAACAATATTATCAATCGTTTAATGTTAGTGTGAAATTCCTGCTTCCTATCAACACGTAACTATTTTCTTTTAAATCACTTATTCAACTTAAGAGTTCTTGAAGACCTTGTATAAGAGTTGAAAATCAAGAGTTGAAAATCTAGCATGATAGAAAAAATAAAAGAACATGATCATAAATCATGGTCAAATTGTTGCTATATTTGAAAATAAATCCTACGATGAAATAAATAAGCTTTACTGAAAAAAATAGTAAATAGAAGAATGTTATTCTAATTTTGAGGAACTTCATAGACCATATAAATTTGAGACAATTTTTAAATTAAAAGTTTTGATTTATTAAATATGCAAACTATGAAAATGTGTGATTTGCTGATTTCTACTCGAATCAAAGATGGAAGGAAGTGAAAGAATGTGGAATTCACTCAAGCAAACAGAGAGTAACTTAGTGATCCAAATTTTTCTTCAATCAATAAGACGTTAATTTTCATAGCAAAAACATAATTTTATGATATAATTAAACATGAAATTTATCAAAATTAAATTTAGATTGAAGATAATCAACAAACTTCCTCCAGGTAGACATTCAATTCTCATCCTTGCAATTATTGTATTAAAAAAAAACCCAAATTATCTAATAGACCAATTAATTTTTCAAAACATTGAATTTGTTAGGAATCTTCATAAAACTATCAACGGTTTTGAAAGTTCAAGAACCAATAAATACAAACTTCAAGGACTAAGCTTTCCATATAAACATGCTCTAGCACAAATATTTATGTAAAACTTTCCCTTTAGATGCATTCCTTGGAACCACCCAAACCTAAATACAAAATTTGTCTATAAATTCTCTTCATTTCCCTTCATAGAAAAAGAGTTTAGGAGTCGACAAAGACCAAGATGTCTTATTCACACAAATCTCTCAACAAGAGACGTTTGGATTAAAAAAATTTACAATTTGAACAATTCGAATCATGAAAGTTTTCATGAGCTTAATTCAACGATACTTGACAGGATCTTATTTCCAAGAGTTGACATGATTTTATTTCCAAGAGTTTGAAGATTTGATCTCCACCTCGTAATTATTATCGTACCGAAAGAAAATCCAAAACAATCAACTCTTTCAAACGAATCCTCAGTGCTTTGATGATATCCTAGTAGAAAACAGAACAGGCAAAGGTGAAAAGGAACCAAAACAGTATGCTTTTATTTATCCCTTTTCTAGCTGACCAAACAGGACAAAATTATTAAACACTAATCAATCATCAAATTAGCCGAGCTATGTATGAGGCGTCTCTCAACTTTCACAGGCATTATAACGAGGAAAGGAATTACCTCATAAACCAACCATTCAGTTAAAATCATAAAACAAAACTGCAACGGGGAGATATGGGATTAGAGGAAAATTGGACATGCCTCCAAGTCTGTGAAATGATGCCGGACTTATCTAATAAATGTCTACATATGAGAATGGAGCTCCCAATTGATAGTTCGAATCAAGTTAAATACAACGGTTCATCTACATAGATACGAAAATGTTATACCTGATAGTTGCTTTTATATTCTTTTTTTTTTTTTTTTTTTTTCTGTTCGATGATTCTTTATTAAAAGAAAAAAATGTTACACATACCAAGCAGCAGCGACTTAAATATCAGCTGTTTTGGATTCCACTTGGCCATGTCTGATTCTTGACAGGGTTAAGGATAGCTTCAACCTCCGACAGAGTTTCCTCATCCCTCCCAAATGTGGCAAGTTCTTCAGCAGCAGCTACGTTTTCCTCCACCTGATTCCAAGTTTTAGAATATATTTAACACAACTGACTTAGCAACTAGTTTGGAAACTAAAATTGTAGAGATAAATATTCGTGAGGATTTAAACTAACTTAAGCACGCCTCAACTAATCTCACCAATCTCCAACTTTGTAATATTTGGCCATATAATAATTTGTAGGGTTTTAACATTCTAGGTAGGAATATAGGATGAAAATTATAATTCTAAAAATAAGGTTACTAGTAGTATTCAAATTAACAACCGGGACTCCAACTTTATAGGCAAAAAATAAAAAGGAATGGCCAAATGGGCAGACATAATCCGTATCAACAGAAAACTCCAATTTGTCTCTCCTTGGTTCTCTTTCTAACCAATTTTGCATATCTGCTAAAATCTTGATCAGTACCAATATGAATGGACATCGGATAAAGATTATCATTAAGTTATCATTAAGCTATCAGTACCAATATGAATGGACATCTCGATCAGTGCCTTAGACATTTTATCATTAAGCTATCACCTTAGACATTTTAGTTTGAGATGTCCTCCCTCATCTTTTCAGTCGAGACTTCTTCCTCTCCTTTACAGTCTTGCAATGAAAGATATCTGCTGATATGGTTAGTAGGAATAGAATATAGCGTATATGCAACAACTTGTCCACTACTGTTTATATGATTTCTCAGTCAAGTAACATTCCTGTCTTGCCCTCTTGATTCTTCTTCTATAACCTTTAATCTCCATAAGTAAAGGAAGACTAGCCAGAAACCAACGAAGAGAAGTTTTGCAGACTTATGCCTTAGCCACTTGGCTACGGTTCCCCATAGAATCCAGAGAGCTTATGCAAGCTCTTATTCTCCCAGGTCTCAAGGAGGATTCAAGGGGCCACAGCTGCATTAGCAGTTTGCCTAGACCGGTCAAGGTCAATCAAAATGGGGATTCACAGATCGACAAAAGGAAGATGGAAATGAAAGACGAAATAGTACTTAGGTTTCTTTTCCATCACTTCTTTGGAATTGAAATTATTCTCCCTAATTAAATTTGTATTCCCTAACAAATGTCCGTTCTAAAAACCTCACGACCCTTCAACTGCTTTCATTGAGAGAAAAAATGAAAGAATACAAAGGGCATATACAAAAACCAAGCCCACACAAAATCCCACTAAAGGAAGGGTTTCCAGCTAAGTAAGATATTGTCTAGGGCATAATTACAAAAAAGCCTTCGAAATTGAAGCCCAAAGAAAAGCATGAAATCTCACCAAAGACCACTCTCCACGTTTTGAAACACACTATTGTTCCTCTCCCCTCAAAAGTCCCCTGACAATGTACACAACCCCACTAACAATAGAAAACACCCTTTCTCTTCGAAGGGCGGATGAGGAAGAACTCCCTAATCATCAACCGAACATCTGTCTACTGAGCCAGTGAAATATTGAACTCCTGAAAGAATCATTCCAAGCAAAACTCGCAAATTGACGCTTCTTAGAAGGTGATCCAAGTTTTCCTTTGCTGTCTGACAAAGGATACAACAAAAAGGACCCATGAACGATGGCATCTTTTTTATAATCTTATCAAATGTGTTCACATGACCAAGCAAAACTTATTAGGAAAAAAACTAGACTTTCTTTGGAATCTTAATCCTCCATAAACCATTAAAGACTTTCTTCTCTAAAGGAAAATTACGATGTCTTCGCCAATGAGTAGGCTAAGAAGATGAACCAACTTTTGGTTTTCTTTTACTTTTACTTTTATTTATATATTTATTCTTTTTTTTTTAAATAATTTTTGTCCTATCAAATATTAAATTAGCCACATCATCAAATATATTTTTGTTTAGAACTAATTAAGTCATCATCTTAGTCAGCCTTCCGTAAGGCACTAACAGTTCCGTTAATTTAAGGACTAAAATTAAGCATTATTGAAATTTCAAGGACAATAGCGTTTAATTTTGAAACATAAGAACCAAATAGAAACTATACCTAAAACCTAAGGACCAAAAGGGTATTTTTCCCTCGAAAGTAATATTGAAAGAGAATACCAAACAATGAGATTATTGAGAGAAACCTGTCTGACAGAGTTCATGCCAACCAGCACCGTTGAAATATCTTTGTTCACCAGACTGTATTGGATGGCTAACTTTGTAATATTTCTTCCCTTCTTTCTACAATGATCAGCCGCAGCTTGACATGCAGACTGTTGGAGTTTAAATAACAGAACAATTTTATTTTCCAATGTAAAGCAAAAGCTCAAACAAAGCAAGAGTAGGACAAATAAAAGATAAAATCATAGCACTAGAACAAATGGTTTTGGATTAGCTGGTACGGTCGAACAAATTAGTCATTATAGCATCCTATAATAAATACCTAGAAATTATTTTCATTTCATGAGATCAAATTCCCATAGTGGGATCCACGACCCATCAGAGTAACGAACGAGAAATGCAATCCACCAAACAAATGCGTCTTACATGAATGATGAAACTAGTCAACTGAACGTGATTTCCCTGTTCAGGCTTTTAAGTTTGACGATTCAAGTTCCAAGCTAATAAAAGAAAAGGGTTGAGGAACTTGACCTTTAATTCCGGTGAAGCTGGGTGCCATTCTGGGGGACCTTGATCGGTTAGAAGGCCCATTGCTAGAGGAGAAGCACTGATTATTCCAACTCCCTTACTCTTCAAGTAAGGTAGTAAATCTAACAATGTTGAATCATTAATACTGTAGTGACAATATGAAAGAATCACATCAATGGTTCCAGGTGGTACTCGATCAAGCACATACGTAAATATTTCCAACGGTAATCCTGTAATACCAAGGAAACGAGTCTTCCCAGCTTCTTTTAGCTTTTGAAGTGCAGGAATCGTCTCGTTCACAATCTGAAATAAACTTAGGCGGTTTAAGATCTACCTTTTTATTTTAAAGTATAACAATAATAACCACGTTATAACTATTTAGAACTCAAGGATAAAGTAGTACAACCTATAAAACAGAAGGTCGTATGACCGTATTAGGGGCCGTTTGTCCCAAGGGTCATCACTATTGGGTTGGGTTATGGTAACTCAATCTTGTTTGAGAGAAGGGTTATCATAACCCTTGTTTTAGGGTTATCATAACCCTTGTTTTAGGGTTATCATAACCCTTGTTTTAGGGTTATCATAACCCTTGTTTTAGGGTTATCATAACCCTTGTTTTAGGGTTATCATAACCCCTCTTCCCTCTCTTTCCTTCTTCTTAAACCTTTTTCAACTCCCCGTAACTCTATTTCTTCAACTCCCCCACAAAACTACCTTTTTAAACCCTTCCACCAAACACATCTTATCATAAAACTACCTATTCTCCCAAACACATGTTATGTTAAAACTAGATTTATCATAACACTAGTTTTATCATAACATTAACCCTCCATAACTCAACCCTTCCCCCAAACGGTCCAGTAAGTTCCTGAAAAACGCATTTACACACCTGATCAAGAGATCCAAATTCAATATCATGGCAATGCAGTATATCGACATAATCTAGTTGTAGCCTAGCCAAACTCTCATCAATGCTCCTTGTCACCCTCTCAGCACTGAAATCAAAACCCTCGCCATATCTCCCACACTTTGTTGACACTATATACTCACTCCTTGGAACTCCTAGAGCTTTCAGTCCCTTACCAAGCATCTTTTCTGATAAGTTCCTTCCATAGTACCTACATGCATGTAGTAGAAGAAGCAAACCCAGATTGAGTACTAGAGCCAGACATTAGTAAATCACATAATTAATCCATTAAATCATGTAGAAAATAACTAAACAAGCTTAAAGTATCTTTACTAATGAATTAAACATATAAAAACGAATGATATAATATAGATACCTAAACCCTAAACTTTCAACAACATCCAATTGGACATCAAACTTAACAAGGTTGCAGCTTTGACATTTGTTAACAACGTCCACTTACCCAAACCAATCTCAACACACAAAAACAAAAGTAATATAAAAAATCGGGTAAACAAACAAAATCATCAATGAATTCAATACGGGGAGGTGTCAAAGAAGTTGATGCCGAGACGGAATGCTTCACGAACGGCGGCGACGGCATCCTCCTCGGAAACGGGGCTGAAGACGCTGCCTAGAGGGGAAGCACCAAAGCCGACACTGCTGGTTTTGAGGCCAGTGTTTCCCAGTTCCCGCAATGGGAGCTTGGGATAAGAAACCGCCATTGGTTCCGATGAAGCTAACAGAAGTAAGAAGAATGGAATTCAATATTCCCGGGAAAGGAAGTGAAAAAGAGATTCCGATTGTGAAGAAAAAAGCCAAGTTGAGGGACCAGGTTGAAGATAGGCCATTAAATTCGATCCTTCCATAATTTTTACACACATTGGATCCCTTCACTCTTGATGAATTCTACCATTAGAGACAGTGTATTAAGAACACAAAACATAACTGCAAATTACAAATTAGTATCACTTAAAAGAAATTTTGTGAACTAACCCAAAAACTAAAAACTTTTTCCTAAATAACCCATTTTCTAAAAAAGAGATAATTGTCATGTGAAGTATGTAGGTTTACTCTTACTTTTTAAAACATTACGTTCATGAGTCCGATCTCTCGTAAAGCGATATTGGATGTAAACTAATTCGTAAATACTTACGTTCTCTTTGTTTTTAGTTTTGACAATTGATCTTCCTCTACATGATCTAAGGACAAAATCTGAAAAAGGTAAAAGCAATAGACAAAAAAAAAAAAAAAAAGCCTGAAACACCAAAAAAACAACGGAAGAAAGTGTTGAGTTTTTATGTTCTAAAACTCGTGATCTGTGAACGTTAAAACGATCTTGTTTTATCATTCAACAAAGTCATCATTAAGGTATTGTTCTTCAACAAGAGATTTGTTCATTATAAACTAAAAATCCAATACACTAAACGAGAGTACGCCTTATATTATAAGGCCAATTGGTTGACTTACTAACCATGATAGATTATATCAGGTGGACATAAATATATCTACACTGAGAATGTGAGCTATAGGTCAATTACGATATTGTTAACTATATATATTAGTATATAGTTACAATAATTAATTGGCCACAAACCCAACGAGCACCAGTGGTCTAGTGGTAGAATAGTACCCTGCCACGGTACAGACCCGGGTTCGATTCCCGGCTGGTGCATTTCCCTTTTTTGCTTTTATAAGACCAAATTTCTCTTTTTTCTTTTAAAAAAATCTCATTCTATTCCTAAATATATTCCGCTGTTGTTACTAAATTTTAATATTTTTCCATATTAAGATCTCAATTGGAAATCTAAGCAATAATCTCTTACAAATTCTTACTAAGTTTAGTTATATGATTTTAGAGTTGTGGATAACACATAGCTAAATTATTTGATAGATAATTAAACTCTTTGATACATATTTGTTTAGATTTATTGAATTAATCAGAGTTTTATGTTTTGAAAATTTAGGTGTATTTTTCTTTTGATACAAATATCAAAGTTCAAAGTTGAGAGATATTTATAATTATTTTTTTACATGGTTATTTATTATTTTATTATATTTTAAAGAGATTTTGATTTTAGAATTTTGCGAGTTTTTTAATTTTTTTTAGTTTTATTTTGATAGTTGAAAAGATTGATGTGAAAACTAGATAAACATATGAAAAAAGAATTATATGTATGGGTATTGTCACGAATTCATGTGCAATTCTATTAATTACACGATATTTCTAAATATGACAAAATAAACTAAAATACTTACAACATATAACATATACTTTTATACTGTCTAATTTTTGATATAAAAAATAATTATAAAATAATAACATTTTTAAATGTGACAAAATAAACTAAAACATTTACGACATATAATATATACTTATATACCGTCTATTAGTATCATTGATGAAAGTAGTCAATGTCTATGATTAATAAAGTTTGAAATTTATTATATTTTATAAATATTTTGTCAATTTTACTATTTTCTTTATCAATTTTCCTATAAAACAACAATTCTTAAAGATATAAAACCACTTTAAATTAAGGGTAATTTTCACAAATGTAACAAACGGGCCCGTGTAACAAAACCACGAAATTAAATATTTTTTAAATATTTCAGATTTTTTTTTTTGTTTTTTCTCTTATTTGCTGCAATTTTTCATTGTCTCCCTCCTTTCTACTATTTCTTTGTTTTCTTCTTTTCCTCTTTCCTTTTTTACGTCCTTTAAATTAGGATAACCAAATATAAGTAAAAAAATAAATAAATGATAGATAGACAAATATAAATAAATACCAAAATAATTAAAAATATAGTTTAACTAGACATGTACTAAAAATTAAAAATGATTAGATCTAAATGTAAATGATCGTATATCAAATATGTTACGTATATAGTTTTATTAGGATGATATGCACTTTTATTTCTTTTCGAAATTGTTACGTTTAAATATTTGTTGGCTTTTTGAAAAGATGATTAAATTAAACCCAAAAGTGCACCGAACATGGCAGGCATCTTTACGGTACACGTACAAGATGTCCCTTCGCGCGCTTGAGCCTCGTCCCCATGAGGCAAATCTGTGGCAGCCATGGATGGGTTGGCGATGAACTGAATCGGAGGGAGTAAATGCCATATGCAATACTAGGGGATTCTGTACCGTTCTCTCTTCCAATTCTCTACACTTTCAGTCATGGTTGGGCAATTGGTAAAGGGAGTAATATTGGATGATTCTGTACTATTTATCAATTCTAATGCCCATAATCCCAACCATTCACTACGACCCAATTCCGATAATCTCCTCCGCCACCTCCGCTATTCCATGTTTCGAACGGTATCTCCCATTTTCCCTCTGCATGCGTGATTTTATCTGGAATCATGTTTGGTTTTTTTTTTTGGTTTTTTTTTTTTGTAAAGTTTGAGTATACAAGTGGGGTTGATGTTCTTCATTTTCCTTATTGTGGTATATAGACACACTTCCCATTTGGCCGTAACTCATGAAATTGAGGATGCTAAGGAAAGAAGACAAATTTAGAATTAATGTTAAACTATTCAGTGTTTTCTCAATACTCTGCGAATCATATATTCATTTGGTTCATACCATGGAAGATATACATTATTTTAAAGTGTAAAGCTGATAGATTGGTGTAGCTGGCTTGCTTGTCTAGAAGGGACAAAAGGAAGTGATAGAGGAAGAATTGTTTTGTAATTTGTACAAACCCTATCCCATCAAATGACCATAGCATTCCCGCGTCATTACCCCTACCTTCAAGAAAAATTGACCTTCAACTGATAACGTCAGCAGTTATTGTCCGATTAAGTCGGTGATCTTCGGCACCAGCCCGTTGATAAAAATTGGGGTGTTTGCTGGGGGAACCTAGTTCGATGTTTAACTGGTGATAAACTGAAGCAATGAGATGAGATTTTGTCTTGGCTTTGGCAGAATTTGCATTTAATCACATGACAAATCAATCAACAGGGAAGTCACCATTTGAGATAGTTTACACTCCAACAAATTACTTTTTTTCTAATAATGATCGCAGTGTTGAAGCAAATCATAACACTTTTTAACTTATCTAACCTTCCTTCTAATACTGATCTTAGTGTTGAAGCAGATCATGTGACCAAGTAGGATGAAGGAAATTCATGAAGAAGTTTGCTCCCATCTCAAGGAATCCAATGCTTAGTAGAATCAGGATGTCAATGCTCACGTAAAGCTTAGACTTTTAATGTTGGTGATGATCTAGTCATAGCCCATTTGAGGAAATCAAGCCAACGCCAGACACCATACCAAGATGACTAGTAAAAAGATTTAGCTCATTTCAGATTTTGGGCTGCCTACAAACTTGACTTTCCCCCTTCTTTGCGCATTACTCCATCATTTAACGTTTCAGACCTCTTTGATCATCATTGACAACTTTTCCTTGGCTGACTAATCTCATGGTCTAGTTTTCCTTTGGGGGAAAGGATTTGATGTAGGATCATCTTGATGTTCTTGACTTCTCTTGACTCTTCTTGTATTACTTCTTGATTTTTTTTTATCTTTATCTAGTAGCTTCGTTTCTTTAAATTCTTGGTCAAGTTCTTGTATCTATGGTGGTTGGGGTCTAATTTACTAACCATCCACCTTCTCAACGAGTTATATCCTTGTATTCTGCCATGTCTATAAATATGGCAGTCTCTTGTACTTTTGGGCATTATTGAATAAAACTTGAGGTATTATTTTTACTTCTTCACTTCACTAACTAGACCACTAACCTTAAAAATTTCTCTGGGCAAGATCACTAAGCCATTAACCACCTTAAATACGTCAATTTATAATAAGCCAAGAAAAAAAAAAGAAAGAAAGAAAGGAAAAAGGCCACTATGCCCCATCAACAGCAACCCTTATGCTAGACAAGTCAATATCGAACTCCTTAAGAAATCAATCCCAAACTGCATAAGCCAGATTTCAACTCGGATGAATATGACCAAGGTCTTCTTGGTTCTTTGGAGAATTAAGATTCCTAGGAAAGTGAGGTACTTGGCAAGTTCTTCATGGTCGTGCAAACATGGTGGATTGGCTGGTTAGGAAATCACTTTAGCTTGTTGGGTCGTTCTGTTAGTC
This sequence comes from Cucumis melo, assembly GCF_025177605.1. Classification (NCBI taxonomy): domain Eukaryota; kingdom Viridiplantae; phylum Streptophyta; class Magnoliopsida; order Cucurbitales; family Cucurbitaceae; genus Cucumis; species Cucumis melo. The sequence continues at coordinate 1,297,488 of NC_066857.1, forward strand.
TTATTTGTCAGAAAGGTGGAGGAAGGCTTGGATTATATCCTATGGCAGTGTGAGTATGCTAGCTATGTCTGGGAGTTGTTCTTCTAAATGTTTGATTTCTTGGTGGCTCGTCAGAGGAGTTCCTCAATCCGCCTTGAGGGGAGAAGAGTTGGTTTTAATGTCTGGCTGGAGTATGTGCTATTTTATGGTCTTTGTGGGGTGAGTAGAACAATAGGACTTTTAAAGGTAGGGAAAAGGACTCTAGTGAGACTTGTTCGTGGATCACTTTTCGAAGATAGTCAGAGGATATTGTTGAAGGATCTCTTTAAGGAATATAGTCGGAAGACTTGTTTGTGGATCTCTTTCAAGGAATCTCTTTTTGAAGATAGCCAAAGGATGTTGTTGTATCTTTTGGGTTCTTCATTCTTCAGCTTTTTACTCTCTTCTTTTGGTTGATTACATGATCTTGCTGCATCTCTGTTTTATGTGCATGTGCTCAAGCTTAGTTGGCATTAAAGTTCTTCTGTTAATGCTTGGGTTTGAAAGAGTTAAGCAGTTTATTTATTATAAGTCTCTTCCTTGGATTGCACACTTTGTTTCAACTTGAGTTCAATTCTTTTCAGGTTTGATCCAAATTGATTTTCTCTTTCAGGTTTAATCCTTTTCGTTTTGTTGTATTTGTTTTGGTAGTTTTAGTATTTTAGTTTGGTTTCCTTACCTTGAGCATTAGTCTTTGTTCATTCTATCAATGAAAAACTTTGTTTCCTGTTAAAAAGAAGAAAACTTGTCTGCACTTATAGACCAAGGCAAAGCTAGGGACTTAGGGGAAGAGGGGTTGACTAGACAAAGAACAAAGGATTAAAAAAAAAATTGTCAGTGGGATTAGGACTCCAAATACCCCTTATCTAGGAAAAGATAGTAATTAGACACAAAGGAAAAATTTAGCCAACTAGGACAAGTTTGACCTAGAACTATTCTAGATCGATGGCATGATTGTGGTATTCTTTTTGTGATTTTTACTCGCTTGTTTCGTCTTTCTTGTACTCCTGATATTTCTGTTGCTGAAGCATGGCTCGTAGATTCTGAGACTTGGGGCTTGCACTTTCGACGTAATTTTACTAATTATGAAATTCAGGAATGTGTATCTTTGTTTACTATTTTGTCTTCTATTAGATTCATAAGGTGGTTGATTCTTGGAGATGGCCTACTGACTCCTCATCTACGTTTACCGTGAAATCTATGATTGAGGACTTGATAGGTGCTCTTGAGCCTTCTGAAAAGGGATTTTTATTTGATCATTTGGATGGATCACTTCCAGAAGAAAATTAAAATTTTCTTTGGGAGCTTAGTCATAAAACTATAAACACTGCTAATCGTCTCCTACGTCGTATGCCTTATATGTCTCTTTTTTTTTGTTGGTGTATTATTTGTTGTACTAATGCTGAATCCCTTGCTCAACCTTTTATTCATTGTCCTTTTGCTTGACAATTTTGGGATCTCATTTTAGAGGTTTTTGGTTGGTCTACAGTTTTGTCCAATGACATTTCGTACATCCTGAACTCTCTTATGGTGGCCACCCGTTTAATGGTTGTAAGAAAGTTATTTGGCTGGCTGTCCTTCGGGATTTCTTTTGGACTTCATGGGGCGAGCGTGATAGGCATCTATTTCAAGACTCTTTTTCATTTTTTAGTTCTTTTTTTTACATTGATTTGTCCACGACTTTTTACTGATGCAAAATTGGGCACCCTTTTAAGAACTTTAGCTTATAGGTCTAAGTTGCCAATTGGCGCTCTTTTTGTAATCACCTTTAGGTGCTTGGGGTTTCCCCTTAGTTCATTTTATCAATGAAATTTTTGTTTCTTATAATTGAAAGTAGAGACAAAGAACAAACACAAATTTTACGTGGCGTGGAAACCTTAGTTCAAGTAGAAAAACCATGGTGCAAATCTTTCTTATTATTTTCTTATAAAACTAATGATACATGGGAGCATTAATTTATAGGCAATAGAAGCGTAATTAAAATAATGGAAGATAATTAGGGCAACATAAAAGACTAAAAAACCTTTGGACTCTCAACATACTACAAGCCCACTAATTCTAACACTTACTAAAAAAATGAATGAGACTCCTACATCATAGATTAGAATAATTATAATTTGATCAACTTTTGCTGTATAAAACTCTGTTTTTTATGATATCATTTTAATGTTTGACCTGGCAACTGGTTTTCATTTTGGCAGGGAATTTCTTCCAGGCTGGACTCTTCAGATTGTAAGGTGGATTTCATTTTACTTTGTTTGGAACCCTCGTCCCTAGGCATACTATGAGTTCGCATCACAAGAGGAGAGTGATATGATATGTTGACATAATTCTACATCTAGGAAATTATTGCAACACATAGATAACATTTAAATAGGCTGCTCTCTTTGAAAGAAGAAATCATGTTGCTTGTTGGTAGCTGAATTTCCAGAAGTTCCAATATTTTTTGTTGTTAGCATTTTGATGTCTAAAATGACTCTTCTACTATCCTCTATTATATAGCTCCTGATATAAATATCATATTGTTACAGGATATTATCAAAGAGAAAGCAGAGTCTCACTCAATCGATTGCTTCTCCTTGAGTGCATTTTTGACAGAAGATGATATTAATGAAATCATGCTATCTTGGGGGGACATTCGCAACTCTATCTTGTATGTCATCTCAAGTGAGAAGAAGGACGATATCAATCACCTAATTGATCAGGGGTGGCTTGTTGTTGTTTTGAGTGAGTACAATTGTATTCTTTTTACTCGACATTCATGGTTTCTTACCTTCCTGGGTTTATCTATTAACCATAGACATGGTGTTCTTTCGTGGCTTCTTCTTCCAGAATGAGCTACTATGGGCTCTTTGTTTTTGTGGGTAAATGTAGGATTGAACAGAAGATCTTTGTAATAGAATCGATTCAAAAGGAGATTATTTTAAATCTATAGGAGTGCCAAATTCTTTGGAATTCCCTGAGAAGTTGATTGTAGTCTAGTTCTTTATTTATTTGATACGATAGTCTAGTTCTTGATATGCTTCCAGGCCTTTTTGTTGTTTACATGAATTTAAGTTTCCTTGATAAGTAAATGATGATGACAACTCCTTTTTGGATGAAAAAGCTCACTATTGAAAGAGCTTTTCAGAAGTCGCATGAAGAGAGGAATCAAGTATTTAAAAATAGTGAGTTCCTTGTAATACAAACGGTTAAGGGAGAGAGAGCTTTCTGAAATTAAAGATAGACAGAGAACTTATAAACTTTACTGGTTTGACGAAGGGAAGAGAGAGCTTTCCTTTCTCTCTTTAATCTTCATAATGGAGAGAGGACATTGTTTACCAGGAGATGACCTGTGAAGAAGTATGTTTTCTCTCACTCTCCCCAAAATTAATTCTGTAAAACCTAGTGGAACCGACAAACCGCCCTACCATGCCCCACTTCAGTCTTTCATTTCTTCCTTTCTTTCTATTTCTTTATTATTATTATTATTATTATTATTATTATTATTATTATTATTATTATTATATATACATAAATTTTGTAACTAAAGCATTACCATATTCCTCTTTTTTCTTCTTATTTTCAAAAACTGGTTCATTTTTCTTGATTATTTATTGGTTAGCTGAGATCACATTAAACGTGAAATTTTAAGTTGACCTCTTCTTCTAAAGTTATATGTATATGGCTACATTTATTTTCAAGTGTTAAATATGATAACATATATACATAAATTAAAAATAATTTGGAAACGAAAACGTGTTCCACGATGTTCATCTCCAACATATCTATGTTGCATCATATATATATCCTGTCCTCTGTGTGTCTAGTGTTGGTGCTTCTTAGGCTGGTAAGATCTTCAAGATCTTTAATTTCTTATCACTTTTAAAAAAGTTTAAAGGAGTATATCAAGTCCAACTTCTGTGTGGAGGAACATTTAGAATCAAAGTTAAACTATCATGGAATATGGATTAATGTTGTAAAAACAATTCTTTTAGAGTATTTGGTTTGAAAAGAGCCAATAAGCTTTGAAAGAAAAGTCTTAGATTGGTTTGAAAGATGACATTTGCAAGTGCTACTTGTTGAATCTCTTTCAAATCCTTCTACTTTTTTTTATTTCTTTAATGGGTATTTATAGTTGCTTTGGTCAATGATTGTCTTTGAGTTCTAACAATGAGTTGTTTCTTTATTAAAAAGAAAAAAAAAAAATAGTTGAAAATTAAAAAGGAAGACAAATGGTAGGGCTCCTTGGACGGCCAATCTTTGGATAAATTCTCCATGCGCATTTGATTGTCAACAGCCTTGAATTTCTGTAGTGTGGGTCCCTTGGGTGAGAATTGTTAAGCCAGTAACTAGCAGATGATGAACCATGTCCAAGGCCTTGCATGTTACCATTAAATTCCATGACTGAAATGATGGAAGAACCATACTTGGTAAATTTCTATGGTGTATTTTTCAAGTGGAAGAAACAAAGAAACTGCTGGTCCACATGACCTCCATTGAACTCTCCTGTACTAAAAGTTCTATTTTTCTCGAGCCACATTTTACACAAAATTGGCGAGAAATTATGTTGTTAGTTTAGACTTTAATGTTAGCCATGACATATCCTATAATTAGTTGGGAGAAATGATTGGTTTTTTGTGCTATTGTAGGTTACTCAAACAATATAGTAGAATAACACTTTGGTGTGATGTGGTTGACAATGGTATTTTGCTTTCAGATGTTCAAGATGACAATACATGTGAAAATTTGGGAGCGATTTGTATTAGCAAACTAGAAGAGTTGCCTTTGAGTATTTGTCGCTTAAATAGGAAGGTACTGCCTCTCTTGTCCTTTTGTTACAATAATATTAGATTAATTTTATCATGCTTCTCTATAAAGAAAATGGGAAAATGGGGTTATCATGTCTACGAAGCTTAGGATTATTAGTTCAATATACTTCTTGAAGGTGTAAAAAAGTATGGTACCAACCTTTTTCAGTAATTTACATAGAGCACCGATAAAGGAAATAAATTTAGGTAAAAGTTTGAGGTTTTAATTTTGCATGCAAAAATATAAAATAAACTGATGAAATCGTAAGGATAGCAGTAGAAACCCTATGTAATTTTGTTGATTCAATAAAATTATTGGAGGAGGGAGAATAACCTACTTTTTTGAAGCCGTGTCCAGGCCTGATGTGGCTGCATCAGTACTCTTGCACTACATATATACACATATGTTGGCCATCTTTGAAGTCATATCAGTCAGGCCCCATTAGTTCTCTTGCATTATATCTATCTATCTATCTTGGCCTTCTTTGAAGCCATATCAGAGCTTACGATCAATAGGGGTAAGCGTCAGGGTATAGGTATTCATTGTTCTCGGAGAAGCTTAGGAGTTGAGTTGGGTTGAGGGGTTGAGTTGTGAAGTAGGTTCTTTTACCTCCTGCTTAAGGCTCCCTTTTGGAAAGAATACAAGGCTGTCTCGTTTTTGGAATGTGGTGGTTGATAAGGTTAGGAAAAGATTGGCCTCTTGGAAGAAGAGCGTCTTCTTCAAAGTTGCTAGATTGACGGTTATTCGGTTTGTTCTAAGTGGCATCCCTGTCTACTAATTCTCTCTGTTAAGAACCTTTATTTGGCATGCAAGATTATCGAGACTCTCATACGTAATTTCCTATGGGAAGGGATTGATGAAGGTAAGGGGTAGAACTGGTAAGAGATGAGAAACTGGTGAGAAATCTTAGAAATTGGAAAGTCAAGGACTCCAAACAAAGCCTTATTGGCTTACGTTGGCATCTTTCCCTCGAGCCTAAGACTCGTACAGCCCTGACCCTTTTGAGTGGTTGTCAGGTGCAGTTGTCAAAGGCATCTCCAGTATTTGTGAAAATATACTTCTTATGAGCTGCCCTCTTTTTCTTGCCTTGCGCATTGTGCAGTGAAGGTAGGGAACGACATACCTCTGGGAGAATTAATGGGTGGGGTATACAGTCCTTTGGACTTTATTTCCTTGTCTCTATCACTCGTTCTCCTTCCATTAATGACCCTGATTTTTCTGCTTGATGGAGGATTTAAGATTCCAAAGATGGAGAAGTGCTTTTTTTGGCAAGTTTTATATGGAAGAGTTAACACTTTGGATCGGTTGTTAAAGAAGTTAACCTCGTTTGTGGGGGCTGATTTATTGCATTCTGTGTCAGAAAGTAGAGGACAACCTGGATCATATTAGCCCGCCATAGGGATGCTAGTGATGAATGTGGAGAAGCACGTCTGCAAGATTTGATGAGATTGTTTCTTCCAAATCCAGACTTTTGGCTTCATGTTAGCCCGCCATAGGGATGCTAGTGATATGGGAAGAGTTTATCAGTCTGCTTTTTCCCGAAAATGTGTCAATTTTTATGGCTTGTTGGTGTGCGCTATCTTTTGAGATTTTACAGGTTACTTCCCTCTTGACTTGGATTGTTTCTTCTGGTTTTCTTTAGGAGTCTCAACCCTTTGGAGGGTTTCCCTTGTGAACGCTTTGAGAGGAGCAACATTCCTTGGTTTTAGTTGTAGCAGTTGGATCATGTGATCATGACTTTGTTTCTTGATGATTGTCAAACATCCTACTTGCATCAATGTTATACCACCAACAATTGAAAGTTGGGAGTGTTTCAAAGTGCATTTTGCCTTGAATTATTTTTACTTTTGTGCTTTGAGCATTAGTCTCATTTCATAATCTTGTTTTCGTAAAAAATTGTTTCAATTATGTTGCTAATGGTTATATATATACATATATATATCCATGAGTATCCCAGACAGCTTACACGCACTTTGACTAATCTCACTGGAAACTTGCTTAACCCTACAAAATTTAGTTGTCAAGGAAATTCCTAAAAAGAATTAAATCCTAGGTAGGTGACATCATGAATTGAACCCTTGACTTCTTAGCCATTTATCGAGATTGTCTATTTTTTACCACTAGGCTCATGATGGACATCATGTTAATCTATATGCCTTGGATAGCAATAGATAACTACATATTGTTCATCATTTTGTAGATTTTTTATTTTATTATTATTTTTTCAATCAAATCTAGTATCCTACATCTCTTATCGGCCTCTCCAATTCACTTTGCTAACAGGCAGTTGACTGTAGCATCCTTGTAGTTGGTTACACAATGAAGCTTTCACGTGAACTTGATTTTTCCAAGGTGAGCATTCTTATATATATGTACACACGCATTCTTCTAAGCTGATTTTCTTAGAAAACATATGATTGATCCTTGTATTATCTATTCATTTTCTTAATGAAGAGGCTCGTTTCCTTTGGTGAAAAAAAAATGAAAAAGAAAAGAAAGAAACAATATGGTTGATCCTTTTTATGGTATTGTTTATGTTAATTTTTATTGGTTATTTGGAAAAGTACTTTAGTACAGGTATCACTTACCAGAATATATGTGCTTCATGGGAACTTGGTTTCTCTGTTACTTTGTACCTCTAGAATCACTTTTACTTGCTCTTTTTTAGATTTGAGAATGTGGATTTAACAGTAAAGCTATTAGATGGGTTGATCATCCACCTTTTTTGTCACCATTGTTTACCATTCCCACAGCCCAAACGTTTAGGAAATCAAGCAGTCACCACATTCTGCGGCTCTGTCAAAAAGAGGTCTTCTAATCCTCAAGTCCTAAGTTTCTTGATCACTGACCCAACAGTCAACAATTGAAACATCTTTCTTAATTATAATGGAATAAATATCAGGGCATTTGGTAGCCAAAGGTTCTGCATCACACCATTTGTCCTCCCAGAAACTTGATTTGTCTTCTATTTCCCACCACAAAATCTACAAAGCTGAAAAAATGTTTGTCCTTCATAAAATTGGACCACAGTTGCTATGTTCCTTTTCTTTTAGAAATTTTCGAAGGCCCCCATGATTCATCCCATAGATAGCACAAATAACTTTCTCCACAAGTTTTCCTCCGTGGGTGAATCTCCACAATCACTTAGGCTACATCAGAAATACCCTTGTGCTTCTTCCTTATGTTCGTTTTTTGCAACCTGTAGATTGTCCGTCTGTGCTCGTTTTTAGTTATTGTCATGCTATTAAGTCATTTCTTCCTTTTATAGTTGAAGTTCGATTTTTGATCTAACTTGCATTCTGTTCACAAACAGCTCTGTAACGTTATTTTAGTGCTTGCTAATTCCTTTATTGCCGGACTTCTATGTCTTATTTGTATTCAGTTGGTTTGAAATTTATACATTTCTCTGAATGTTTCAGAGGGGTGCCTTTCCTCTGTGTCCTACTGACAATGGGTTGATTTTCATGCCCCTGACGTTTGATCTACCTTTATCATCTCAATTGTCTGAGGTTGACATGATTCTCCATAAAGCAACAGATGAAATTCTACATGTTGAGCTTAGCAATTTTTCAGACCCCTTTAACAAAATAACCTACTCCAGCAGAATGCAGGAATTGCAGAGGTAACATGAAGATTTCATTGAATCATGTTATTCAATTAAAAAAATACATTTCCTGGAATTATGGTACTTATATTTTATATGAAGTGATGATTTCACATATTAGTTGTGGAAGGTGAACAATATGGGGTTGTCCTTTTTATATCGTAATTTTTCATACATTTTTTGTTTGTTTTCTTAAGAAATAAATCCTAACAATTTGATATACGTGCATTACTTGATTGCATGAAAAAAGTGTATTTTGGGATGGGGTAATGCCGTAATGTCAAGAATGGTTCTAAACATTATTAGGGTACTGAGACTATATTAGTCATTAGCCAAAGTGTTTGTTAGTAGGAGGCAGTCGGTTATAAAAAGAAGAAATGGGAGAGAATGAAGGTAGGCAATAATGGTGGTTTATGTACTTTCAATACAATTTCTAGGCACTAACAAACTCCTGCTGGCATACACTTCAACTCATGACTAATGATCTTTCCCTCCTTAATGATGTTCCTAACAAACTCTTTATCCATAAATGGATCTTTAATTAATTCTTAATTTTTATGCTCCCACAGGTATATTGAAGTCCACCCAGATTTATGCGTAATTGACCCACTTAATAATATAAAACCTGTATTGGATCGGTTGGAAATTCAACAGATTCTTCTCGGGCTGGAGGCTCTCAAACCCAAAGGCTGCATAATCAGGGGTCCTTATTTTCTCAAGGTCTTATTCTTGTCACGTTTCTGTAATATTTGAAGGATTCGAGGATGCTAATCTAATGTGGATGATTCTTACGCTCCTGTCAGAAGAAAAATTAAAATGTTCTGAGTCATTCCTCGGTAGCCTCTTATGTACGATTTACATTAATCATTAAACCTTGGAAATTTTAGAAAAAAAAGAAGTGATTGAGACGTGCATTAAATTTTGTGGATCCATGTTTCGTCACTTGTTTTTTTTAGAAAATCAGCATATGATTGATAATTTGAGGGGTTTGAAAATTCTTACCACAAGAGACCTGGTATTCTGTAATCTCCAAGTAAATGCAAAATGAACTGTTTGTTTGGTCCTGTCCTATGTTGTGTGGAACGTGTGAAGTTTCTTTGTATTAAACTTATGTGAGTGGTGCCTAACTACGCAGGTTGGTAATTTTAACGAGGCTAACATGGTGCAGAAGCTATATGAAGCTAAACTATCTCTTCCTTGTATAGTGAAGCCCCAAGTTGCTTGCGGAGTTTCTGATGCTCACAAAATGGTATTTCTGTGTTTTTTTATGTTTATTTTTTATATGAAATCAACAACTTTCATTAAGAATAAATAAAAGAATACAAGTGCATAAATAAACCATCCCACCAAAACCAACTAAATGAAGGGGCAGCTAAGTAAAATGGTTGGCTATAGAATAGTTACAAAATCGTCTTTATATGTTTCTTCAATTATTAATTTGATTTCTTGTGTTGTAGCAGCAAAATTTTTATAAGAATCATTTGCTTCGCATAATTTTTTTATGATCTGTTATGTGACAGGCAATCATTTTTGATGTTGAAGATCTCAAGAATTTGGATGTTCCTCTTCCAGCTATTATTCAGGTGAGAAATGTCATGAGATCTTTGACGAGTTATCCCTTTGACCTCTGTGTTTGCCTGCTAGCTTATATTCTTCCTGTGGTACATTGATTAAAGACCTGTTGGAAATTGTCGGTGCTGAAACTGCAGGAATACGTGGATCATTCATCAACTCTCTACAAATTTTATTCACTAGGTGAAAAGATTTTTTATGCAGTTAAGAAGTCTACACCAAACAGAAGTATATTGATGAATTTACGCCAAGGTGTTGGACCATTAGTCTTTGACAGGTTGCACTTCTGCTCAATTACTACTTTTTGTAGATATCTATAGTACATCTTTACTTCTTAGGATAATGAAGTGAATATGACATAACATTATTGCTTTTATGCACAGCTTAAGATCTCTGCCCATTGCCAATGAAAGTCGGCATCATTTAGATGGCAAAAGTTCTGATAATAAAAACAAGGACCTCAATTTTGAGCTTGTCCAAAATGCTGCCAATTGGCTTAGGAGAGTACTCAATCTTTCAATATTTGGTTTTGATGTCGTTGTAAGTAATTCTTCTTCTTCTTCTTTGCCTTTATATTGTTCATTTAATATTCTTTTTCCCATCTACCTTATGGGAGAGGGTTTGTTTGTTTATGTTTCATGATTTATGTCCAATCAAGGAAGTTGGCTGTTGGATCTGTCAATGCCTGTTAATATTATTTCTGCTTGTGTTTGTTGGAAGATGATTTGGTTTCTTTTAATGTATTAAAGATTTGGTTGAAATTTTTTTCAGGTTGAAGACAAGAGTGGGGATCATGTAATTGTGGATGTAAATTATCTGCCTTCTTTCAAGGAAGTTCCTGATGACATTGCAATACCTGCTTTCTGGGAAGCCATCAAGAACAAGTATGAAAACAGCAAAAACCCTATCAGTTAAAACTGTTTCTTCTTATCTTGTGAGCAAATTTGTATTTTTAGGGTTATCTAAATAAAAATTTAACTCGTTATGGTTTGAAATTTTAGGATTTTAAGAGAGAACACTATTTGAGTTAAATCTAATCGACTGGTTTGAAATTTTAGGATTTTAGGAGAGAACACTATTCGAGTTAAATCTAATCGACTCTTTTATTCATATAGTTTTTGCAGATAATCATCAAATATTTCGTTAACAACACAACCCTGAAATTGGATTAAATGGAAAAAACAAAAGAATGTATACAATATATAAATTAAGAAAAGAGAGAGAAGTTGGATTAAAAAGAAACGTATATGATATAAGAATTTGCATTTTTAGTCTCTGAGTTTTTAGGTATAAACTTGCCTGGTCTACTCACCTTTTCGTTCTCGTGTTTTTAAGAAATGGAAGTTCGTATGAAGGGATATCATTGACACCTTATTTTAAAAAAAGAATTGGAGGAGAATCGAGGAGGAAGAAAGGTAGAATAGGTCAATCGGAGCAATTGAAGCGAATGAAAAGAGTCAAGGGAGAAGATAGATAATTTTTTTATAGTTTTTTTTTAACATCATATCATCATTTAAATTTTTATATTAAAAAATAATCATAGTAAATAACAAAATTGTTGAAAATATTTACAAAAATGTGAATATTTTTTATTATATTAATAAAACTAATAAATTTAGACATTGACTTATAGATTTGAAATCTTGTGAGATTTTATAAATATTTTTGCAATATTTAAAAATTACTAAAAAGAAATATTTCAAAGATCTTCAATCATATATTATATTTTTAAATTTCGGTTGACGAGGATATAAATTCGGTCGGGCCGGTTCCGTTTTTCGAAAATCTCTTCTTTAAACCAACCGTTAATCTACTTTTCATAGAAACCAACCACTGAATGTCGGTGCATTTAATTCTTTTTGTCGTTTGAATCAGTTTTTCGAGTATTGATGTTCACCCTAATTGTCATTAACACAAAGGATAGAACTACCAGGAATTTAAAGTATATCACTTATATTTAAGTTTCTTAAAAGTTGATCTTTGTATATCTTACACATTTTTAAATTTGGTAGATTTGGATATTTCTTTTGCCTTATTTTTCAATTGTGCATTGACCTCGGTTTTCAAGTCGTTGGTTGAACAAAGAAATTTCCTAAATCCTTTTCCAAAGATTTTCCAAATGGAAGATTTAAAAATATAAAAGTATTTAAAGAAAAAAGGGAAAGAGAAACAAAATTTATAGATCAACAAAGTGATATCAAAGAAGAATAATGTTCGAGACGCGGTAAAATATATATTTTTAATTTCAATTGGAGGGAGTCAAGAATGGCTGCCCATAAGAGAATTAAATAAAGAATGATTTCGCACCCAGAATCCAAAAAGCAATCTTTACTTCATCTCCTTCTCTTGAATCCCCCACGAATTTCTTTTTACCTTTTTTTTTCCATGGCTGCCATAATCTCCATTTCCAGTTTTCTTTTTCCTCTGTTATTCTTCATCAACATCGTATCATTCTTCTCCACACTTAGACTTGCAAATTCTTTAGCTTTCAATTTCACATCTTTCGATTCAAGTAATACCCACATATTCTACGAGAGAGCATTCCCATCCAATAGAACAATCAAGCTCACAGGAGAAAGGGTTAATAAAAACCAAAATTTCACAGGACGAGCAACCTACTTTAAGCCTTTGCATCTTTGGGACAAACCCTCTGGGAGTCTATCAAGTTTTCAAACTCATTTCTCCTTTGCCATTGATTCAGAAGGAGCAGAAAGGTATGGAGATGGGCTTACCTTCTTTTTTGCTCCTAAGAATTCTAGGCTTGATGCTGAGATCTCAAAGGGTAGTGGATTAGGGATTGGGTATAATCCCAGTTTGACAGATTTAACATACAGTTCATTTTTTGCAATTGAGTTTGATATCTTTAGTAATTTCTTTGATCCACCTGAAAAAGTAGAACATGTAGGTATTGATATCAATTCAATGTCTTCGGTTGCTTACTCAATATGGAAATGTGATATTAAGAGAGGGAGGAGGACGGATGTTTGGATTAATTATGATTCTGCTACTTTGAATCTGAGTATTACTTTTACTGGGTACGAGAATAATAAAACTATATTGCAGAAACTTAATCATGATGTAGACTTTAGGTTGACTCTACCTGAATGGGTTATTTTTGGGTTTTCTGCCGCAACTGGAACTTTATATGCAACTCACAACATATATTCTTGGGATTTTGAGTCAACTCTAAATTTGAACTCTGATTCTAATTTGAACTCTGATTCTAATTTGGCCCCAAGTCCGGATCAGGGTAGCAAGGTAGGCCTAGTAGTTGGAGTGGGTGTTGGTGTTGGTGTATTTTTCTTAGTGTGTGGTTTGATTATAGTTTGGATCTTTTTTTGGAAGAAAAGGAAGAAGAGGATGAAAATGAATTTGGAAGAGGATATTGTGTTGGATGATAGTGAGTTTGAAAAGGGTAAAGGACCTCAGAAGTTTTCGTATAACGAATTGGCTCGAGCAACAAATAACTTTTGGGAGGATGAAAAGCTTGGTGAAGGAGGATTTGGTGGCGTTTATAAAGGTTTCTTAAGGGACTTAAATAGCTATGTTGCTGTGAAGAAAGTATCAAAAGGGTCTAGACAGGGAATAAAAGAGTACGCATCTGAGGTGAAAATCATCAGCCAGTTGAGACATAGAAACTTGGTGCAACTCATCGGTTGGTGCCATGAAAGAGGTGAGCTGTTACTGGTTTATGAATTCATGTCAAATGGAAGTTTAGATGCCCATCTTTTTAAAGAAAACAACTTCTTAACATGGGAACATAGATACAAAGTTGCTCAAGGCGTTGCCGCTGCTTTGTTATATCTGCATGAAGAGTGGGAAAAGTGCGTGCTACATCGAGATATAAAGTCAAGTAATGTGATGTTGGATTCAGATTTCAATGCTAAGCTTGGTGATTTTGGGTTGGCTAGGCTAGTGGACCATGCAATAGGCTCACAAACAACAGTTCTTGCTGGCACAATGGGCTACATGGCTCCTGAATGTGCTATAACAGGAAGAGCCAGTAAAGAATCAGATGTCTTCAGCTTTGGGATTGTAGCATTGGAAATTGCTTGTGGAAGAAGACCCTATAACCCCAACGTAGAGGAGGGAAAAATGGTGATGGTAGAGTGGGTTTGGGAGCTTTATGGGCATGGAAGGCTTCTTGAAGCAGCCGACTCGAAACTCCATGGAAGCTTTGAGGATGAACCTGAACAACAACGACAGATTGAGTGTTTGATGGTTGTTGGCCTATGGTGTGCTCATCCAGATATAAATTGTAGACCATCAATAAGACAAGCAATTCATGTGATGAACTTTGAAGCCCCATTACCCGTTCTTCCCTTACAGTTCCCTACACTTGCTTATCATCCTCTTTCAGTGAACAGATCAATTATTTCTTCTTCATTTTCATCAACACAAGATAGTGTTGTTTCTCAAATTGGTAATGGCTTCAACTCTGCTAATGTCTTAACTAGTTCTTCACAGGAGACTACAACTTCTTCAACTTCTTTTTCTGCATCAACTTCACTTTTGGATACACGGTAATTTATCTCTCCAAGTGAGAGAGACACAGGCCTATTTTTTGGTTCTATGTTTGTGAAAAGTTTTGTTGGTTATTTATGTTAATTCCTAGTAATTGTAACCGGACTCTTTATCACAAATTCAATAAGAGAGAATCACTTTTTTTTTTTTTGGTAATTATAATAGGTAACAATTTTTAGAATAATTATTAAGTATGTAGCAATAATTTAAAAAAAGTTGCAAATATAGCAAAGTCTATCAGTGATAAATTTGTCTATCGTTGATGGTTTATCAGTGATAGACCAACATTTGTTACATAGTCTATCAGTGATAGACTTCTATCATTAATAGATTTTGATAAATTTTGCTATATTTGCAATTTTTTTAAAATGTTGCTATATACTTAATTATTTTGAATAAAATTACTACATTTGCAACTATCTCTTTTTTTTTTTTTTTTAATGAAAACTAATTAATGGACCGTTTGGATTTACTTGAGATAAATATGTTTTTAAATAAATTCATTTTTTGTTTAGACTCATTTATGTGACAACTGTTTAAAATACACTCAAAAAAATAGTTTTAAGTAGATTCCAAACATTCTAATCTTTCTCAAAATAATTTAGTTTTTAAATTAAACACTTAGAAAATGTAATCCAAACGCACCATAATTTAATTCTTTTAAATTAACTAGTTAGATTATTGCATAAACGGTAAATATATTTTTAGTTAAATTTAAACGTAAATATATCCAAAATGAAGTTTTAAAAGTAATGAAAGAGATGATGATGTCTTAAACTAATCTATTTGTTATTTTTAAACAAAAGATTAATATTCCATTCCTTTAAAGTATACTTTAGTCACATTTTATATTTGCATGTGTTTTAATAAGTTATTGGTAAACAACTATTTCTTTTTTTAAAAAAAAAAATTAATTATTTGTTGTTAAAAAAATTTGAATGCCTCCGTACAAATATAATCAAATAATCTTTCTACAATTTTTCTAATGACAAACTTCAAAAAATTTCAAATTATATTTTCATTGTACGATCAGTTATGGTAAATGATAAAATCGTTAAAAATATCGACAATATATAAGATATTAGATTCTATTAATGATAGATATTGATAGACATTAATAGAAGTCTATTTGATATTTAATTTAATCAAATTCTATTTTTTTTCCTTAATTGATATTGTCATTATTGTTATATGAGAAAACATATTAGTAATGAACAACCTACTACTTTTTTTTTTTTTTTTTCTGGGTTATTTTTACGCGCTCCTTCAGATAAGTTATTAACAAATTTTTTTTATGGACAATAATCGAAGACTGAGGGAGATTTGAATTTCAAGTCTTATGGTTACCTGTACATTCGAATGTCAGTTGAGCTAAATTTGTGTCATTTGAATGCCACAAATCATTTTTATGCCACTAGATGTATAAATATTTTATGTTAGTTACAAAATCGGTCCCTACGATTTTGAAAAGATAGAGAACTTATGAGTAAGACCGACTATATATGAGGTTTTATCAAACTATAGAGACTAAATCATTACTTTTCTTCGAATAGTATACAGACTAAATTAGCAGTTTAACCAATCTTTTAAATATAAATTAATAACAATTTATTGTCAGTGAATAAGTAAAAATAATTTAATGAAGTTATCATCAAACACAAATATGAAAATACAAAATACAAATTTATTTTCATGGGAATCTTTTTCTTTTCAAATTCTCTTCTATCTCTAAAGTTCTTTCCCCTATTTTGTATGATGTGGAAAACATTATAAACTAAAAAAGTATTAATACTTTTTGGGAACATATCAATGAAAGTTATTCGATTTATGTATATAATAACAATTGTTATATTATAATAGAATATGTTGAGGCCTTTGCTTGATATAACCCATTGAAAAATGAAGCATTATATATATATATATATATATATATATATATATATATATAGTACACTTGATCTTAGCCAAAAAGTATTATAATGAAGAAAATGGTACATAAGTCAAAGAACTTTTTGAGAAGGTTTTGAAAGTTAAATTTGACTAAAAATATTCATAGAGTCATTGGTTTTGTTTTGTTTTTAATTTTTGGTGTTTAATTTATAGTTTTGATAGAATGAATAATATGTTTAATATCCAATTTGAGTTTTATGGGTATTTTCAATTTTAAAACATTTCCTCTACTCCTTTCTATGGTTATTGATACTCTTTATTAATTACACTATAGGCTTACAATATTCCCTTGTGACAATAATTTTCTTTTCTTGTTTTTACTTCGGGTTAGATATATCGTGTTATAACAAAATGAACAAAATTGACAAAATATAACAAAATTATTGATTTTATCAATGAATGACACTGATAGATATCGATAGATTTCTAGCGGTACATGAGTATTTATCAATTATAGAATCTAAAACTTTTGTATATTTTGTGAATATTTTTAGCAGTTTTGTCTTTTACAATAATTTTACTTTTTTCATTTTTGCTATATTTAAGTTTCACATCAATTTTTATTTTTAACAAGAGAATATCTTTAAGAAAAAGGGTCTTTTAATAAGTAATAAAAAAAAAACAAATTATTTACACTTAATTTTTAAATATTTTGTCTATTTTGCTATTTTTAACAAGTTCCTTGAAAAATGTTGTATGTTCCATTTTTTTAAGAAACTTGTCAAAAATTAAAATTGTAGTCATTTGTATGTTAAACTTCTAACGATATCTCGATAATTTTACATTTGTATAAATTTGACGTCGAGATGAGAAGTGAATAGACATTTCCATTAATTATATATATATACACAGAGAAAGATACCAAAATAAAAGAACAAAATTATTCCACTCATATACATATAAATATACATAAAACAACAACAAATAATGGTTCTTACGATAGAAAAAGTTAGATATGCTTAGAGCTCGATTCGATGACCATTTGGCTTTTGAAAATCAAATGTATAAAAGCCCGTTTCACCTTTAGATCTGTTTGTTTTGTTATCTACATTTATGTACCAATATTTTCAAAAGCTATGTCAAACTCTCAAAATGAAAAGAGTATACCATGTTTGATAAGCGGTTGATTTTTAGTTTTAAGTTTCCTAGATAATTTTCAAATACAATTGAATTTATTTAAATACTAATTATTCTTTTTGCAGAAATACCCACCAACATCGACATTTTAAACCTTCAACATAATTAACAACCAAATGCAAAATTAAACTCAAAACAGCAGCAATAACATGAATTCAGAACCTTAAAAGAGTGCAACGAACCCAAAACGAAAACTAAAACACAAAATATAGGGTCGTCGGGACTAAAAACGTCGTTTGACCTCGATTATTTTATAATAGATATAGTGAAGAAAGAAAGTAGAGATCGTCAACATTACGGTATCATATAAGATTTATTATTGCGTAGATCTCGCACACATATAAGTATAAACTTTCGATTATACATATAACTTTTTCAGTTTTCCTCGACGATTTGGTTGAAAGACACAAGATTCCAGCCAGGGGGAGTGCCACAGATTTCAATCACAACAGCATGATACTGGAGGCAACGATGCAAACAGTCTTTTGCTACTAATTCAATACTATACTCTTTCTTGCCATCAACATGAACAACAACCCAAGCTTCCAAAACGGCTTGAAACTGGAGATTGTTTCCATGTTTTTGGTTGAAGACTTTCACTGCAAACTTAGCAATTTCTATGATAGCAGGATCGTTCACACTCTTAATTTCAGTCCATTTTTTTGAAGGATCATGACTCTTGCACCCCCCCTTTCTACCCCTGATACCGATGCCTCCGCCGATCGATATATTGATGCCAGGAATACCAAGGCCGATACCGATTCCTCCACCAATACCAAGTGTCATTTTCTTGTACTGATCTTTAGTTGATATTTGATATATAGTATTGAAGATTTTGTGGTGTGTGGGTTGCCATTGCATGAGTTGATGAAGCTTTATATACAAGTGCAGTCATGGGGGGAAATAGTGTAAGTCAAAGAATAATTTTTGGTACCCTTTTGGGAAAGAATATTACATCTTTGAATGTTATTCGATTTTTTATAATATACAATGTGTTAGGGTTTATGTTGTGGGGTTTCTTTGATTTTTGTTATCTATATTTTGTATAATATTGTGGGAAATAGTATAAATGAAAGAATATCGATACTTTTGGGAAATCTTAGCTTTTGAAAGTTATTCTATTATACTTTTTAGTAACTATTTTTTTAGTTGATCGGGTTTGGCAACTACAACTAATTTCGCTTTTTGTTTCTTATTTTGTATTTTAATAATTCTCTTCCACGTCTTCACCGACGGATTTAGCATAGGCTTGGGGGACTCGAGCCCCCCTCAACTTTATTGTCTTTATATAATATGTATAAAGAAAACTACTTAATTATTAATTTTTATCATTAGCTTAGTGATTACTCTGACTATTAGCCCACTTCCCACCCACTGCACGTCTTACAATGATTTACATTTTTCTTAAATGAAATGGTTGAATTCTTAGCCAAATCCTTCGAGTTCCAAAAACTTATCAAAAAAGAAAAACATGAAAAAAAATATATTATCATCCAATTGATTATCTCTTTTAAATTTATATATATACAAGAGAAAAAATCTATACACTTTTTGGTAGTTTTCAAGAATAGGTTTAAAATGTTCCTCTTGTTAGCTACAAAGCTGACATGACAAGATGAGTCGAAAAAAAAAATATTACTTTGAACCTTTTTATTTGATCTAATTTCTCCCTCGGTTACAAGTCGGAAAAAAATATGTCTACATTTATGTACCAATGTTTTCAGAAGCTATTCTAGATTCTCAAAATTAAGAGAATAGGTCTAGCTGTCTAATAACCAATTGATTTTTAGTTTTTTTAGTTTCTATTTAATATTTTCAAATACAATTAAATTTACTTAAATACTAATTTTTGCGAAATTTATTGTTTTTAAAATTTTCTTTGCAGAAATACCCATTAACATCAACTTTTTTTAAACCTTAAGAACCAAATACAAAAACTAATTAAACTCAAAAACTCAAACACAAAACTGCAACATTAGTCTAGATCAAACTTTAAAAGTGCAACAAACCAAAAATGAAAACTAAAACACAAAATATAGGCTCAGGACTAAAAACTTAGTTCGGTCTCGATTATTTCATAATACATATAGTAGTGAAAGAAAGTAGAGATCGACATACTACAGTATCATATAAGATTTATTATTGTGTAGATCTCACACATATATATAAGTATAAACTTTTGATTATACATATATATAACTTTTCTCTTTTAGTCGAAGATTCGTTCGAAAGACACAAGAATCCAAATCTTCTTATGATCAACGGTTTTTTCAATCACGACAGCATGAAACTCGAGGAGACGATGCAAACAGTCTTTTGCTACTAATTCAATACTATACTCTTTTTCGTTATTAACTTCATGAACCCAAGCTTCCGTAACGTATTGAAACTCAAGATTATTTTCATATTTTTTGTTGAACGCATCCACTGCAAACTTAGCAGCTTCTAAAACATCAGGAGCCTTCACATTGTGAAGTTGAATCCATTTTTTCGAAGGATTGTGACTCTTGCACCCACCCTTTCTACCTCCGATACCAATGCCTCCGCCGATCGATATATTGAAGCCAGGAAGACCAAAGCCAATACCAATTCTTCCACCAATACCAAGTGTCATTTTCTTGTGATCTTTAGTTGATATTTGATGGTATTGAAAATTTTGTGGTGTGTGTTGCCATTGCATGGAGTTGTTGAAGCTTTATACAAGTGTGTATTCATGGGGGGAAATAGGGTTAGTCAAAGAATATAATATTGGAAAGAATGTTTGATTCTTTTTAGGACGATATATACCTTTTAATGTTATTCGATTTGGTTAAATATAACATGTGTTAAAGAGTGTTTATGATTTTTGTTATCTATATTTTGTATAACGTGGGAATTAGTAGTAATGAAAAATGAAAGAATATTGATACATTTTGGAAATTTTTAGCTTCGGAAAGTTATTCGATTATATTTTTTAGGGTTGTTTAGTAACCATTCTTTTAGGTTTGGTTTGGCAAACGACCCAATTTCGTTTTCTAAAATTTATAAACCTATTTTCTGTTCAGTGATTAGCATCTTTCTTAAATACAATGGTTGAATTCTTAGTCAAATTCTCCGGTTCCAAAAACTTAATTACTATTTGAAAGCTATTTTTTCTTTTTTAGTTTTCAAAATTTAGCTTTTTTTTAAAAAAAAATTATATATTGGTAGAATATATAAATAGTAAAGGAAGAAAGTTGGAGGCGGAAGAATTGTGTATAAACTTAATATTTTCAGAAACAAAAAGTAAATATTTTATGTTTGTAAGCATTATCTTGGATCGATTTCGTGTTATGATACTGCCTTGAAGCTAGCACGACGATGCTCCAAACAATTTGCCAGAGATCATGTGTTGTGCGCTAGCGCATCACCGTGGTGCCATGCATCTATGGTTTATAAAAGTTAACTCTTTCGGTTTTAGGTCTAGTTTCACTTGAGCTTTCACCCCGGCCTCAACCTGATTTTCTCTCCTCCCCTCTATTCTTCTTACTTATGGGTATGTATTTTATGTTAGTAATCATTATCTTGGACCAATTTCGTGGCTAAAGTGAGTTGGTGACTTAGAGCAAGGTGAAACCAATATCAACTTACTACCAACCTTACTTTCACAACCAACAAAAATTGAAAAGAAAGGAAAAAAAGTAGAGATCCAAGTCTTTAAATATAATCACTGTGTTCTAAGGACTTTCGACAGCGAAAGGGCGTGTGATCAGGGCGGGGACCCGTGAGGTTCTGTTGCCAACCCTAATCGATTGTGAGAGTTTTTAATCTTAATATGTATTTCTCTTTGATATCATGTGATTCTCGAATGAATGATTGTTAATTTTGAAGCTTAGATTTATTATAATTGGATTGATAACCCATCCTATTTTCTTTGTTAGGCTGGCGATATAATTGCATCTATGTGTATGAAACTCATTAGGGAAAGGAGTTCAAATTACATGCTTTTGTTTGTGTGTTGTATTTTCTTTGCTAATTAAGATCTTATTAATCCATTTACATCCTGAATTGAAACTAATTAGTACCTCAGGCTATCCATATGTTATTTAACCATCTTTGTTGAACACCCATTGAGCCTAATTCGATTGCTTTATTTGTTATGGACGATGCCTGAGCAATTAGACTAATTGAGAAGTAGTTAAGAACGATAGATGTAAGATTTCTATGGACGCTATCGAACTCGATTGATCGAGCATCTACTTTAGTTAAGTGGTCTATTAGCACTTAATTTGCTTGTCTCGGCTATTCGGACAAGTTGGCTAAGCACATTCATTAGCTAGAAATTGTATTTGCGCTTCGCTACGAATCAACCAAGTCATGCTGCTATTGCTAAGCCAATCGTAGTAGTGGTAGTCGTATTTAGTTCAGTAATTATAAATTTTATTGGACTTATGGTCTTTTGAGCGATACCAAAAGGCTATTATCAACCATCCTTCGATTTGTTGCGATAGCGATGTTTTCTTTTTTACTTTGATTTAAAATTTAAATCGTAGGTAATGTAGGGAGTTCAAAAACAAAAAATTCTGAACCAATTCACTAAAAGATTAAATTTGTTATACTTGATTTTTCTATGAATGGTAAATATTTTATCAAATGTTCTATTATTTACAATTTTTCAAAAAAAAAAGTTCTATTTTTTAACTCTCACCCTCAATATTTACAAAATTTCCATTTATAGATATGAAGTTTTACTATATTTTGTAAATATTTTCAATAGTTTTGTTCTTTACTCAAAATAAAGGTTTCACTTTTGCTTCCAATTAGTTTCTTTTATTTATTATCTATTTTTGAAAATACGAGAGTAAAAATCAAAGAATATTGATACTTTTTCTAAAGATTTTTTAAAGTTATCCAATTATCTATATACATTATTAGTGAATTTTGAGTTAGAAAATTAGGGAATTAAGGATAAGGGAAAGATAAGATCTTAACCCTAACTTATTAGGATTAGAAAATATCTCATCCTTCCACCGTAAATAAAAGAAAAGAAAAAGAAAAAAGAAGAAGAAGAGGTAACTTTATCTAATTCTCTCTATACAAATACATCGTTGTATCTTAATCCTAATTTGAGATCTGATTTAAACTAAAAACTTTTGATTATATACTTCTATAAGTAATTCTCTTACGGAAAAATTTACCGTTGATGGCACGTGAAGGTTACTGCGATTTATCTCTTTTGCCAAAATTTGACATCTAACACGCACGCACGCACGCACGCACGCACACGGTTTCTAAAAATAGTTTGCAAAAATTGAACTAAAAAGTTGTTGTGAATTTCATTCGAAGATCACCCTGAAGAATCTTTCATGACGATTCCAACAGTTGGTTGTGCAAAATCCAAATATATTGTCTTAATATACTGTATTTTATATATATATATATTCTATAGTTTGTTTTGATTCAAGTCTACATTTTGCCAAAGTTCTATGATTGACTATAAACTTGACGATATTATGGATGGTTTTTATTGTTTATGGAATTATATGCATTTCAAGTTGGAAACATTTACACTATAGTTTGAAAAAAAAGTATAGTGAGATACTTTTAACTCCTTGCACCTCAGACGATGCCGATGATCAAATATTTTGATTCTGAGAATGATAGTCTATATGGAGTGGTTTATGAGTCAAATTAAAAAATTTTAAAAAGAGACTATTTTGGGCATTAGAACGATGTTGTGATCGTTACACAAGAATATAATAAAGGCAAATTGATATTGTCTAACACATTCCATTGAATAATATATATGGTGTCATTTGTCACAGAATATAAAACCTCGATATAAGGAAAAGCTCGTATCCTAATGGTTTTTGTTCAAATCCTTTTAAATAATATCCCAGACATAGCTAGAGATCACTAATTTGCATATTGTGAAAGCTTTTGACAAACATCAGAAACTAATACTACATGATTAGTCAACTATATAACATATAGATAGGGAAAGACGAATTAATTAAACACACACAACCATATACATAAAAGTGGTAAAGAATATTGTAGATGTAGAGCCCAACACAAAAGGAAAAGTTTGGAAAGAAAAACGCTTCATATATAAATTAAAACTATTAATCTAACACCAACAACCAAACAATCTAAGTCCTCAATCCTTACAACCACCCTCAAAACTCAACAAACCAAGAAACCCTAAAAGTCGTCTGCACAAAACGACACCTTACTTGATCCACAATAGAAACGTGTTAGAGCGATTTTAGAAGAAAGAGAAACAAAACTTGCCTGAAAAGCTTCAAACCTAATACAAAAAACTCGTGCCATTGACTCATCAATTACTACATATGATTATTCAAATATAACAAATATATAGATAGCAAAAAGACAGTACAAAACAAACCAGAAGGAGGAAGAACACAAGACCAAAAGGGAAAGGAAAGTTTGATATATATTATTATAGTTACTTTGTCTTAGAGGTAGGAAATTATCCGATCAAAAGACTCAAGAGTGATGGTAGATTCTTCGTTATTCTGAGCATGTTGTTGGAGCAAAATAGCTTCAAATTTGAGTAGACGTCTAAGACAGTCGTATGCTTGAACATGAAGACGGTACCTTATAGTATTTCCATGATCATCCAACTCCTGATACCAACCTTCAACAACATTCTTGTATATCAGGCTCACGTCATATTTTTTCTTGAACTCTTCTACTCCATGCTCTGCAATGGCTTGCAAACAAGGAATCAAAACACTAGGCAATTTAATCCACTTTTTGGAACAACCACTTGGCAAAGAACTCATTTGGATGACCTTAGCTAGTTTTATGTGTGTAAATAATTAATTAATTTTGGGGTTGTACTTCACGAGTTCGTTGTTTGAAACATATATATTAAATAAGTCTGTCAAATGTGGATGAATGGATAATGTAGTCAAACTAAAGTTTCGTAAGAGATAAGATCGGTATCTATGTCGCTCGTGTGTATTACTGTGTCAAAATGTTTTGTCAACCTTCGAATTAGTGATTTTTTTTTGTTTTCAAAATAATAAAAAAACGAGGATAAATTTAATAACAACATAGTTGATCAAGAACATATCTCAACTAATATTAAATTTGAGATCATATATTTTAGTTTCCCCTACTAAATTATATCGTATATTTTAGTTTCCCCTACTAAATTATATCGTAAAAGACGACAAAATAAAAATTGATGCTATTTTTTAAAAGATGGAAATATATCTAATTAAAAGTTGATGGCTTGGTTAATGAGAATAAGTTTCTTTTGACCAAAAGTTTTTAAAGCTAAAAAGTAATAGTAATAATAATTTTTTTATTGAAAAAAAAATTAAGGAGAGAGAAAAGATAAAAGTTATTGTAAATATAACAAAACTTAAAAATAAATGCAAATATAGCCTTATTTAGATTTTTAAAAAAAGCCTAAAATTTACTAAACTACCCTTTAACACAATATATAAAAACACACCATCCACATTTTAAGATATCAAGAAATATAGCCTTCTTCTTTTCATATCACTAATATATGTCACTGCTATATCGATATCTAGCTAAGTTTTCTCACTAATATCTAATTCATATATCGTCATTGATGTCACCTATATCGTCACTCTCATACCGATACCACTCATATCAATGAGACAAAGATATTATTGATGTCTACCTAGCAAAGTTTTGTCATATATATATATATCTACCTAAGTTATCACCAATATCACTGATATCGTTGAGATTTCATAGAGACTTCTATTAGATATTACTAATATTGATCATCAATAAACGAGTGTCACTGATAGAACGGTATTAGTAATTTTATATATATTACCTTTAGTTCTATTTTGATCTCACTAATATTAATGATATCTCTCTAATACATAGATATTATTAATATCTACTCTTCATATCATCAATATCACTAATCACAAATAAGTATCATACAGTGAAAAGGGATTATTCAAACTAATTAAAACATTTTTTTAAATGTGGGCCTAATAATAATAATATAAAAAAAAAAGTTAATAAATTTGTTCCCTATCAAATGATTTAAACGGGAATTTGATACAAATAAATTCATTTCAATATAATTAAAAAAAATTAACCAACACTTTTGATGACCAACCTATGTGATTATATTAACAAGACTAAATTTTATAATGAGGTTCGATATAAACTCACATGCTCCCTCTTTAAGTATGTTATTCAAAGTTCACTCTTTCTACAGTTAGAGTCGAACTGCTATAACATTCTTTTTCTACGAGCAAGAGAATAACACAAATTCAATTCTCTTTGACGGTTAAAGATCGAACTATTACAATAACTTGATCTAGGGATTACGTGTCAATTTTTGATTGGCTGGAATTAAAAAATTGACCTAAATATTATTATTTTAAAATAAAATGAATTATCTCAAAAATAATAAATAAATAAATAAGTCAATGTGTTGAAGTATAATTTGTTCGAATAGAATATTATTACTTTTTCAATAAAAGCTTTTGACCGTTGCTTCTTTTTATTACTATTAAATTCGTTTTATCTTTTTATTATTTAAATGGTGACATGTCCTCATGTTATCCAACCATGCATTGCCACGTCATTAAATTGAATTATTTCACTGTTAGCTTTTTATTTTAGTTTTTGGAGTTTTTTCGGAAAAAAACAAACAAACTATTTTACACACCATAGAACAAAACCACTTAAATACAAAAATTATCACACTTGATTTTCATGAAATTTAAATATTTTGTGAATGTTCTATTTTGACAAACTTTCTTAATTTTTTAACCAATTTAAATTTTAAAAAAATCTTATTAAAATTATTTTCAAAATTTGACTTTGACTTAGTTTTTGTTTGTTTATTATTCTTTTCGTTGATATACATTCATTAAATGCATGATATTTCAAATTAATGTTTTTTTTTTCCAATAAAATTTCGGTTATTTTTTTCGCCTTCCAAGTTGAAAATCCATTACATCTCCATTGAGATCTCAAGTATATATATATATATATATGATAATATTTGTAATATTTTTAAAAAGGTAAAAAAAAGGTATCATATTTCATGGTTTGTTCTTTTGAAAAATACTCAATTGCTCATTTCAAGAAACACGTATTTTTATGCATATATCTCACCAAATTGTCTAATCATAATTTGTCGCAAAACAAATTCTTCTTACTTCTTTATTAAAACATTTTATTCATTTATTTTAATTTATATGTGTGTAATGAGAGTGATATATAAAGATTCCATGCAAAGTATTGATGTCTTTACAAATATACACTTGAAAATGAAAATTAACACGACATATATTTTATGGTGTCTAAGACAACATATTGTACAAATTATCATGTTCGTGCACTTGTATGGTATCAAACATACCTTGTTTTCTTTTTTGAATGAGCCCTTTTTCGATTCTTGCTTTCATCTATGAGAGGAAGAAGTTTGATTTTTTGTATAATAGCATGTATAAAATTATTCAAGATAATGTTGAACTCTTCTTCATCAACAACATTCTCCATCAACAACTTCACGATAGGAATATAATAGCATGTATAAAATTATTTATTATATGTTAAGAAATTACTATTTAGAAAAGAACTCGAAACGAAATTACACTCTTCTCTCAACTAGTTTAAGTAAAACGTCTGGAAAGTCATACTATATATATTTATAGTGAGATGTCACACAAATAAACCATTGGAAAATTCTCACCAATAGCCAAAACTTCCATACTTTATATACAAAACCAAATGTATGTACATTCCAATTGGATCAATGATTTTTAAAAGAATGTGACTATTATAATTAAAGGAAAAGCTTTCGAATCTACGTTGTCATCTTCACACAATTTTAAATTTAAGACAAACCAAAAGAGCAATAGAGAAATTACCTTGAGTCCCATAGAAAGGAGGAAGCACAAATTACAAGGATGATTTGGAGGAAACAGGCTGAGATGTATCAGATTGCAATGATACTTGAGAGCTTGTGTTGGTTGAGTAAGTATAGGAAACAGGGTTTTCATTGGGAGCTGTGAGAGCATAGTACATAGGCACAGGCATTTGTGTTGGGAGTTTAGGCAAAGGGGCCTCGAAGTTCAGCACTTGAATTGCTTGCCTTATGGAAGCTCTTAGGTTATGATTTGGGTGTGCACACCATAGCCCCACAGTCATTAAACGCACCATTTCTTCTTGATTGAATTCTCCATTCAATGCCTTATCAACTCCTTCAAGAAGTCTTCCTTGTCCATACAATCCCCAAACCCAACTCACCAAACTAATCTTTTCTTCTTCTTCTTCATTGTGTTCCACTGCTTTTCTCCCACAGGCTATCTCCAATGCCACCACCCCAAAACTAAACACATCTGATTCCTTACTCGCTTTGTTCATGAGGAGGGACTCTGGAGCTAGGTAGCCCATCGTGCCTGCTACAATTGTTGTTGGCGAGCGGAGACCATGGTCAACAAGTCTGGCTAAACCGAAATCGCCAACTTTCGCGTTGAAGTTTGAGTCTAACATCACATTGCTTGATTTGATATCTCTGTGGACAACGCATTGTTCCCATTCCTCGTGGAGGTAGAGCAAGGCAGAGGCTATTCCTTGGGCTATCCTATATCTTACAGGCCAAGAGAGGCGTAATTTCTTCCCAAACAAATGGGAATCTAAGCTTCCATTCTGCATGTACTCATAAACGAGTACGAAATGGCCGCGTTCGTGACTGTATCCGACAAGTTGAACAAGATTTCGATGTCGCAAACGGCTTATAATGTTGACTTCAGAGATGTACTCCTTTTTTCCTTGCTTGGAAGTGCTTGATATCTTCTTTGCTGCTATTTCCATGTTTAGTTCTGTCACAAAGCCTTTGTAAACACCACCAAAACCCCCTTGTCCAAGCTTTCCATCTTGAGAAAAATTGTTGGTTGCTTTGACAAGTTCCTTATAAGCAAATCTCTTTGGTCCTGTTCCTTTGATGAACTCTTCTTCATCAACAACATTCTCCACCATGCTAATTTCCTCATCACCAAAATCATCATCATCATCACCACCATCTCCGTCTTCTTTTTCTCTCTGTTTCCTCTTTGTTCTTCTCCACCAAACAACAAATAAGAATCCAGACAGAAAAGTCAAGCCAACCAATCCAATAACCAGACCCACAATCCACAATTTGGATTTACCCTCAACAATTCCAGTTACAACAATCAAATCCAAACTCGATGTGAAGTTCCAACTTCTAATTGCTTGAATTGGGATTGACTGACCTGTTGATGCAGAAAAGCCAACGATCACTCTAGCCGGAAGAAATTCCTTCAAATCAATCGGAACATCAGTAAGATTCAACGTAATCGACTCATTTGGAACCTGAGGATCTTTCAGCGTAACATCCAATCTCCCCAATGTTCCATTGTAAGTGATTCGAGCACCCAAAATATCTCCAGAAACCATTGTATTACTCCAAGTACGATTAGCGATGGAGACGATGGAATTCACGTCCACACCAACATGATTATCGCTAGGATCCCATGGATCTTTAAAGATATCGAACTCAATGGCGACGACCTGATTCGACGGATCTCCGTCGTTGGATTGATTGAACAACCCTAGCCATCCGCCGCTGGAATTCAAAGGAGGCGATGCGGAATCCTCGGAAGCTATGAAGAAGGCAATTCCACCGGCAGAGGCGTTCGAGATCCGCCCGTTAGGAAACGAGATCACAAACTCAAAATAAGTAGTGAAATCAGAAGATATGTTAGTAACTGGATCCCATAGTTGAATCGGCTCAGAGAAGTACGCTCTTCCCGTGCTGTTGAAGACGCTGCCGCCAATCTGGTTGTCCGTTAGCCGGAGAGAAGGATGATCGAAAACTACGCTTCTTGAGGCACTGTTGACGAAACTGATATTGGAGGAATCGGGGAAAGAAGAGAAGGAGAAATTGGTGGAGCTGCAACAATGGAAGGAAGTGAAAAGAAAGTAGAACAACAAGAAACAAAAACTAAAACGGGAATTTGAAGATTCAGAACACATATTATGGAACCTGAAACAAACAAAAATGGGAAGAAAGGGTAGATGAAGTAGAATTTTACCAGAAGAGGGTGTTGGATTTGTAGATTTACGCATGTTCTTGACAGCAACCTACCGGATTTGTCCATGGCCTATTGAGAACACCAAAAGCGACCCAGTCAAGAAGATTGATTGAATCGTCAAGACGTCAAAGATTTGGACCTTTTTGAATTTTCTTCGGCCTTTTGAGTTTCGTCATTCATATTTCATTCTTTGCAGCTTTGGCGCGTCTTTATGAGCGCGACAGTCCCTAAGTTCTAAGTATGGAAGTTGGCTGGACGGTTTTGGATAAAGGAAAACCGACCATGGATGTCAGTGGATCGGCGGTTTGGTTTTCTCGGTTCATTTTGGTCGGTTCAGTTTATTTAATATTTAAATAATATTTCTATTACATATATATATATATATATATATATATATCTTATTATTATTTTTAGGTTCGGTCAAGTTTAGTTGGTTTTGATCGGTTTTTTGAAACTTTTTAATTAAACCACCGACCGTATTTTTAATAAAATCGATCATCGAGTGTCGGCTTGGTCGATTTCGATCGCTTGAATCAGTTTTTTAGGTGTTGATACTCATCCTTAGGTGTAAATAAAGGGATCGAAAATGATAGTAAATACCATGATTTAAGAAAATAAATTAAAAATATAAGACCACCATAAAATATTTGTAATAATAGTAAATGTTGATTAAGCAACTAATAAAATTTTTTAAAATGCCAAATTTGTTATGTTGTGGTTATCATTGATAAAAGTTATTCTAAGGTACTAAAATCTAAATTTTGTAATTCTAATGTTTAAAATAGATTACATTGGTGATATCAATATTATTACTTGGGGAGATATCAACGAAATCAGTAATAAATCTAATGATATCAATTATATTTGTATATGAGTTAAATAACTTAGGTAGATATTAGTGATATCCGTGTATTAGTAATATCATTTATTTTTTACATTCTTGATAAAACTTAGCTAGATATCAATAATATAAGTTAGGTAGCTATCAACGAATATTTGTATATTAACAATATTGATGATAAAACTTATAGACATAATAGACTTATATCATTAATAAGACTCGAAGATAGAATTTCATACCTAAGATGTGTATTTAATTAATTTCCATCCATTCAAGTTAAACTTTGAGTTTTGACTTGGTTACTTATTTTAGATTAATTTTGGCAGATTGAAGTTTTATTATTGGAGTTGGTTAGGTGTTGTTTTCCATCGATTTGAAATTTCTAGATTTCTAAATGAGTTATATTGAAGTTAATTTGATCGTTTGTGGTTAATTTTCAATTTTGGATGAATATAATTAAGAAAGTTTGGAACAACGAGGGCTCGAAAAGAGTTTGTTCGTAGGGAACGTAAAATATTTAGTTGCTTGAAATTATCGATGTTCAACATTCTTAGATAACCATATTTATTTTGTAGGTATGTTTTGAAAAATATCTAAGAATATTAGGATATATGTGTTTTTTTTTTTTTTTTTTTCTGAAAAGGTTTTTACTTGAGGGTTTATTAAATTTACATAAATTTTCAAGAATATTTTTACGACTTTGTCAAATATCCAACACCCTACATTTTCGACTATGATTGTTAAGGCCACGAACTTTTGTCACTACCCAATAATTTTGATATGGACTTTTGCAAAAATAGCAAAAAAAACTTTATGAAAATAGAGTCCATGTTACTACATTTTTTAAATTACAAAAGTAACAAATTTAAAAATGGATAAACCTATGATAACCCTCCGACAATCTAAATTGTCATCATATTTGTCATGTTCGCAATAAGCAAAAAAGAGGTGCTATGAGTTATTTTTTTCTAAATTTTTTTGTCATCTTATGCAATTTCCCTTATGTATTATGTTGAGGAATGTCGTTCCTCTAAAGAGTATTAACTTGTTAGGTCATTCCCACCTTTGAGAAAGTGTGAATATAAAATGACGGTTGATAATCCACTATCGTATGTATATATATGATGTCATTTCATAACCGATATTCAAAGCTAAAATTGTTGTAGTGGTATCGTTCATGCACAATTTGATCATCACTCAACAGATTATTCATCTAAAAAAACAAAAGGAGAATAATACTTTGATGATATAAATAAATATTTTGAAGATGCTTAAGTCTCGGTGTATTTTTAAAATGAAAAATATTCCAATCTCTACAAACAAAGATATGTCATTATCATTTAGTTAAACTCATTTTTAGCCTGACGAACCCACCTTACTCCTCTTCAATCGTATCGAACCTCTCTAATCTAAACGATAACCAATGAGCTTCATCATTGGAAGTTGGATTAATTAGTCCCAACAATGCTGAGTCATGTCCTTGTAAGCATACACCCAATTCTATTTGTTAGAGATTCTCTTTTAGGTTAAAGGATATAACATTAATTTAAATATTATGTTTTTTCTTTATTGAAATATTAATTTGTTAATCATTTCTGTTTTTCCATTTTTTTATTGTTCTCTCTCAATATTTTTTCCTATAGATTTCAATTTTTCTTTTTTATTGATACATGTTAATTCTTAAGAAGTTTCAAAATAGAAAAACTTAATTTGTGAGTTTAAATAGACTTAAAAGAAACCAATAATATTTATAAAATCAATTTTTAAAAACTAAAAATTAAAAATCTATCAAACTTATAAATACTTTTTATGATTTAAAATAACAAAATTTTGGAAATTAAACAAATCAACTTTTACTAGTATTCTTACTTTAATTTAACTAATAGTTCACATAATCCATCCATTTAAAATCAATTTTAATATATAAAAAATTATATCTAAAAGGGTAGAAAA
Organism: Cucumis melo; assembly: GCF_025177605.1. Classification (NCBI taxonomy): domain Eukaryota; kingdom Viridiplantae; phylum Streptophyta; class Magnoliopsida; order Cucurbitales; family Cucurbitaceae; genus Cucumis; species Cucumis melo. The sequence continues at coordinate 1,329,931 of NC_066857.1, forward strand.
TAAATGTGAAATAAATTTACATCATCACTTAAAAAGTAACTTTAACAATTTTAAAATTACTTTCGATATAAACAATTAGGATAAAATTTAAAAACCTAATTAATAGCTAATTATACAAATTATCGTAAATTTTTGTAAATTTTCTTGTTTGAGAAATTTTATGATTTAAAATAAATTTTCTAATTATAATCAAGGAGAATAGTAAAAAAAATAAAAAATTTGATAATAGAATATAAATTTTTTTATTATATTTTTAAATATTTTAATTTATTTTATTATATTTGAAAATTTCATCTTATCAAATCCTCAAATTCTTTATTTATTTATTTAGCAAAGCTCACCAAACAACAAAAGCACGCTACTTAATAATTATCCAATAATAACACTAATATAAAGTTTCCACCGTTAGATCCCTCAAAACTTACATCATCAACCAGATCAAAACCATCCAACGGATCAAAATGAAATGGGACCCACCGCTCGTGTTTAACCAAAACATTGTCCAGTCCAGCTTTTGCTTCTAAACAGTCAAATCTCTCCGTAGCGCTTTGTGTAAGAGTGTGATCATCTTCTTCAATCGGCGCCGGAGAAAAATGTTGCAGTCTTCGATTTGGCGAGGTAAGATTCTTTGATTGTGTAGATTTTTGTTTTCTTATTTCTGAATATTTTTTTTTCAATGGAAGTTGCTTGTTGATTATGTTCTGATCATGTTGCAGTGAAAAAATTGAGTGTTCTGAGGCCTCAGATCTTTGCTCTTGGAAATTTTCGTTTCTCCACTTTTGCTGAACCGTCTTCAAAGCCTAATCCTCCGGTAAGGATGCGGTTGTTTGTTGGGAGACTTCATTTCGTTTTGTCAGCTAATCTTCTTTTGGCGGTTGAGCGCTTGAGAGGCTAGTGTTTTTGGATGCTAAGCACGTTGCATTATTTTTGTTTCTTTATTTCTTTAATTAGGTGATTTCTTGAGCATTTGGTTTGAACGAGGAACTCTGCTTCCGTTTTTTTGGATTCTGAGTTATGCTTTGCTTTCTACTGTCCACAACTTTGCTTACTTATTTCGTTTGTAATTAATTATTGAAGAGAATCGCATTCGCTGCTTTAATTTCTGATATCGAGGAGGAATTCTTTGGGATGGTCTTCTTAACTTGTTAGGGGGTGTTTGGCTCAACCAAGGAGTTGGGGGAACTCTACTCATTCTTTCATCCAAGGAGTTTGTGGTCCATGACTATAAAACATCAATTTTATGCCATATTAAGTTCATAACTTCATTCCTTGCCAAATGTAGTTTGTCTGTCAAGTCATCATGAAAATATTATATTTGATGCAAGTGCATGCTTGTTTTATAGAGCATTTTTACGGAAAGCTGATGTATACTTCATCTACACATGCCTTTCTTCATCTATAATCTTTAACCATCCGTTGATAGAATTCCATCTTTCATCTATTTTATCAACTTAAACGGATTCAGGATTGTCAATTGTGGCATTTTCTTATAATGTTTATCTCTAGATTGTGTATTTCCCTCTTTGATTTTATCTCTTTTATCCTTTTGTTTTGTACCAGAGGGTTCCGAATCTCATAGGAGGGACTTTTGTTGATTCTCAATCCTCAGCATTTATAGATGTCATAAACCCAGTGAGTTACCAGCTCATATGTCCTCTTTTCTATTTCCGATTTGTGAAAGTTGAGTTCCTTTTGGTATGGGTAAGAAAATGTGACTTTTGTCTTTAGGCAACGCAAGAAGTTGTTTCTCAAGTTCCATTGACCACAAAGGATGAATTTAAAGCTGCAGTGTCTGCAGCAAAGCAGGCTTTTCCTGCATGGCGTAATACTCCAGTTACAACTCGGCAACGAATTATGTTCAAGCTTCAAGAACTTATTAGGCGAGATATAGTAAGTTTTTAGGACATTTTTTTCCCATTTAATGGAATATTCTAAATTCACTATAAAAATGGATTTTCCCCATCATTTCAGGACAAACTTGCTCTAAATATTACCACGGAACAAGGAAAAACATTAAAGGACGCGCATGGAGATGTATTCCGTGGGCTAGGTTATTATCCTTTAGTTCCTTCCTCTCCCTGTCTATGTTTGTGTTTGTGAGATGGAAAATTTGTTTTATTGTTGACCTGAGCAGAATATTTATTAGCAAGTTGAAATGGCCTATCTTATGTAGAGGTTGTGGAACATGCATGTGGAATGGCATCTCTGCAAATGGGGGAGTATGTCTCTAATGTGTCACATGGAATTGATACCTATAGCATCAGAGAGCCTCTTGGTGTTTGTGCTGGGATTTGTCCGTTCAATTTTCCAGCAATGATCCCCCTTTGGGTTAGCCTGTTATCCTTCACTGTCAATCCCAGTGGTCATAATTTCAGCAGTGGAGAACTAGTTTGTTTTCTATGAAATTTTTTTATCCCCCAAAAAATTTTAGAACTCTTTTCATCTTTCCATCCAGATATTATCCCTCCAAATAGCCTTTACTTTGTTTTCTTTTCTTATGATATTAGACTGACATCTCCTTTGGATAATCCTCTGCAGATGTTCCCAATTGCTGTTACATGTGGAAATACCTTTGTTTTGAAGCCTTCAGAAAAAGATCCTGGTGATCATTGTTTTTTAATTATTCCCCAAATCACTTTAATATGAACTTGTTTATTTACTGTTTCCATTTAACACAGTCACTCATACACAGAAACATATATATATATATATATATATAGGATTTATTAGTATTGAGTTTTTTTTATATATACTGAATAGTAAATAGCTTTAACCTAGTGGGGATCTCTTTGAGATTTATGGTTGGCTTGGGGACACGCTCGCACACATTGACTGAATAGTGAATAGCTGCCTTAAGTTTAAATGTAATTTTGCTAGTTAATTGAAGCATATCATAGTGGAGATCATCTCCATTTCTACAGTTTTGTTATATTTGAAAGATGTAAATTATTCCTGTCATTTCAGTGATGTTTAAACTTCAAACTTTCCTGCTTTTTCAGGGGCTTCTATAATCCTTGCAGAGTTAGCAATGGAGGCTGGATTGCCTAATGGTGTCCTAAATGTGGTTCATGGTACTAATGTGAGTTCTTTATCTATCTTCTTGTAGGGTTGTTGGGTGGCAAGGCTAATATTGACACCTTGATTGATCTATCTACTAATAAATCCTAGATGTGCAAGTGAAATCAAGGAAAATATATATTTATTCTGCTATTGTTTTTAGCATTTTTATTTTCTCACGTGGTATTCTAAAGTGTTTGCAAGCTTACAACTCTATTGCTAGATGCGGGAACATACCCATTAGATTTAATTGCTATCTTAAATGTGTTGGCTGTCAGTTGATCTGCTTGCAGCTTCAATAAAATGTTATTTTAATTGTTGTGATTTTTCTTCAGGATGTTGTTAATGCCATCTGTGATGATGAAGATATAAAAGCAATATCATTCGTCGGTTCAAACATTGTAAGTTATTTTAAATTCTTAACTGAAATAACTTATACTTCACAGAGTGAGAAATTTCAATACATTCCAGACTCATTTCTACAACTGGTTCTTGCTGCAACATACTAAGATTCCATCATAGGATAGTAAGGGCCTTTTCCCTTTCTGTTTTGAGAACCAGAATTATTAATTTGGACATTTCTTCATGTTGTCTGGAGTTTTTCAAGATATTTATTTGATGGAACATCCTACTACAGTTGAACCTCACCATTCTTTTACCTTCTGCCGTGGTTCAAAGTGCTTTGACTTTAGGTTTGTGGTTCTAGCTTATTGGTTGCAGTATTAAGTTTAGATTTGGACAGTGTTGAGCAATTGCGTCTATTGATTTTCTTTCTTGTCCTTTGGGAAGTTCTCTTTGGAAAAAATATAGAACCGTTGCTATTGAGCACAAACCAGAGACTGGCCGGCTTTCATCCCTAGGTTTTTTAGTTTTTTTTACTATTTCTCCTATTTTTTATTCTGAACTTCTTGGTGTAGTATATAATTTTTACTTTGTTTTGTAATGGATTCTTTTCAACTAATGCCAATTGGAGCAGTTTATATAATCATTTTTGGTATGGGATTTTCCCTTTATCTTATTTAATCTTCACTTATAAGCAAAAAATGTTTGTTCCTTTCAAAAAAGGAAAAGAAAAATTGCCAACTTGCGCATAACTCCGTCGATTTTGGCATATACCTTCGACCAACAGGTCAAGGTTGGATTCTCTTAACTCCGCATGTTCTTGAGCTAAAAGGAAAGTAAGAATAAGTAAATAAGTAAATAAAAGGAATTGCAACATGTTTGGTCTGCAAGGTAAATCAACCTACCGTATTGACTGAATTTTACTTTTGTTTTTTAATCATCTTTTAATGTGAAAGGCGGGCATGCATATATATTCAAGGGGATCAGCTAAAGGAAAACGTGTTCAGGCAAGTAAATCCAAGCTCAAATTTTTGGATACTTTTACAAGTCTTCTTGTTTCTGAAACTCTTCTAATTGTTTGAGTGACTGTTTATGATTGTTTCAGTCCAATATGGGTGCAAAAAACCATGCCATTGTCTTGCCTGATGCTGGCATAGATGCTACTTTGAATGCTTTGGTTGCTGCTGGTTTTGGTGCTGCTGGACAAAGATGCATGGCACTTAGTACAGTTGTCTTTGTTGGAGACTCCAAGTTGTGGTATTCTTCCTATTCTTGGAATTTTGAAATTATTTAAGCGTACATCACCTCTATTCATATAGCTTTTATGTTCATGTTTCTATGGGTAAAGTTGAGTTCTTTTTCATTTGGAATCTTACTATTTTGAATTCATATAATGCTGTTTGTATCTTGAATGTTGTTAACTTCTTTCAGTCATGAGCGATTGCATAGACTTTTAATGGTTAGGAAAATTCTGAGGCAACTAAAATTGTTGATCTTATACAGCCTGAACGGTAGAGTTTTCTTTTGGGAAACTTCATAACTAATATTCTCTTCTTCCAATTATTAATTCAAGTTGCGAGTAATCTTTAGCATTATGAGATTCAATGGTTTGGGATCATCAAATTTGTGTTCTATGTAACCGTCATGGGTTAATCTAGTGATAAAAAGAACAGTCTCAATAAAATGTCTAAGAGGTCGATGATTCAATCCATGATGGTCACCTACCTAGGAATTAATTTCTTAAGAGTTTCCTTGACATCTAAATGTTGTAGAGTCAAACAAGTTTTCTTGTGAGATTAGTCGAGGTGCACGTAAGTTGGCTTGATACTTGTGGATATTAAAATTTTTGTGGATATTAAAAAAAATTGTGTTCAATGTGGAATTTCAACAAATGTTTATCAAAATATATGGTGAATATCATTTGGATAAGGTACAAACTTCCAGAATTGAATGTGCACACACTCTCATATCTCTTTGTACTTCTTGATATTAGCAGATACCATAGCAAATTACATGGTTTCGGTACTTTGGGATATAGTTGTCCTGTGTCTGTTCCAAAAATACTTTTAGATTGCAGCCAGCCATAGTACTTGTTTATCGCAAATGAATCATAAAACCTTTTCCAGGGAGGATAAACTTGTAGAACGTGCCAAAGCTCTAAAAGTAAACTCTGGAACAGAACCTGATGCAGATCTTGGTCCAGTAATTAGCAAGCAGGTACTTATCATTTTTTTGCCCTACATTTTAAACTTCTATTTTTCATATATCATTATGCCCTTGAATGTCCCTCGGTGGTATCTATGTGAAACTTAAAATATTTCTTTGTTTCACAGGCAAAGGATAGGATTCACAGATTGGTTCAATCTGGCATTGATAGTGGAGCCAGACTACTGCTAGATGGGAGAAATATAGTGGTATCTTGTTACTTTTCATGTTGCAGTACATTTTCCCTTTTTCCTGCAGTTACATGGTAGATGTGGCATAATGTATCTACGCTCCATATGCTCCCTGCAAGTGGCATCATAATATGCTAGCTTCTTGAGGCGTAATTGATTTTTGTTGCTATGCAAAATGTAGTCAAGTGAATAAAGAGATTTAGTAGGCAGAGATGGTAGTTCCAAAATTGAAGGTCCTAAGAAGATAAACTCCAATCTATTGTTTATCCAGGGAATAGCCGAGGGAAGAATCATAGAGCTTCCCACCTCACCTAACTCTTGAAATGCAGCTAACGTTAGGGGCTGAAAGATATGTTGAACTTCGATAATTCAGTTGAATTATCTTTCAATAGTTTCTCTACACATTCTTATCTCTTACAATTGTTCCTTTACATGCACATTATCTTTCGTAACTTCTTCACGAAAGTACACTCACTGGGGTGGTAACATTGCAATCATTGCTATATTAACATGATGAAACATAATGAAACAAAGAAGATTTTCTGGACTAATATCCCTGGGGTGGTAACATTGCAAAGAATAAAGATTTCAACAAAAATGTAGATGAACGTTCCCTAAGCATGTTGTCTCTCTTTGACACAATTCAGATTGCTGAAATAAGAACAATGGGTTTTTCTCTATGGATTTTCTGATGATATATAATCCCCTTTCGAAGTAGTGTTATAACAGACTCAATGTTATACCATATCTGCATCACGTTGATAGTTATTCATGATTGTAATTTAGGTTCCTGGATACGAGCATGGAAATTTTATTGGCCCTACTATCTTAACAGATGTGACACCGGACATGGAGTGCTACAAGGTAATTCTTATATCTTATTATGAGTGAAACATGTATTATAACCATGAATGTCAGACTAAACTTGGAAAATTTATTATCTTGCCCTTTCTAGGAAGAAATATTTGGCCCAGTTCTGCTTTGCATGCAGGTATGCTTTTCATATTATTATCATCATTATCTGTCCGATTCTTCTATCCATTCATAAAAGAGGTCGTTCCATTTAATGCTTTATTGTTCCATCAGGCTGAAAGTTTAGAAGACGCCATTAGCATCGTTAATGGAAATAGGTACTGATTATTTGTTGTTCCCTTTATTATCATAGCAACTACTCCTTTCTCCATTGCCTTACGATCTTTAGGAAAAATCATGTTTGGATAGGTATGGCAATGGAGCTTCCATATTCACCACATCTGGGATAGCCGCGAGGAAGTTTCAAACGGATATTGAAGCTGGACAGGTAACAGTAACACTTAACATTAGAAAGAAAATGATTCTTTTTCCTATACACACACACACACGTACATACAAAGGCCGAATTAAATAATTCCTAGCCAACCCCTCCCTAATCTTTCAAGAGACTTTTGCCAACCCACCCCCGAATAAATAAAATGAGTTTTCAGTAAAGTTTTTATCTAGAGCTTCAAGCCCTTTACTTTGGAGGGTATCTTCAAACATTTTAGCTCTTATCATGCATTCTTAGAGGACAAGAAAATACTATTATTTTAACATAGATTTGCATGCTAGTCATGTTCCTCGAGAATGCAAAAGAAAGTATATCCGGAGAGGATGTATGTTGGTTAACATTTTGCCTCTGTGATTATCATGTAAACTAAATAATCTCAATACTCCCATTCTATTTTAAGGAATAGAAGCCAATAGCATCTGCAATTGCTTGGCTATCTCTAATTTATATATGAAATACGTCTCAAAATTACTTTTGAATCTTTGATACGAATTAGGTTGGGATCAACGTTCCAATTCCAGTTCCCTTGCCTTTCTTCTCGTTCACGGGCTCCAAGGCATCTTTTGCTGGGGATCTCAACTTTTATGGTAAGTTTTTGGTTTAAACTCATTTCTGTTCCTGATTTTTTTACATTCTTTTCTTCTTCTTTAGTCCTTATATCACGAAATACTCGAACTTTCGTACATATTACTTCCATGCTCAATACCAAAGTGGATTCATATGGCATCAAAAGATAAAAATAGAATAGTTGAAAGAACGATAAAAAAAAAAAAAAAAAAAAAAAAATAATGAAATAAATGAGTATATGTACAAGGCTTATCGGTTAATCCATGATGGTCACTTACTTAGGACATCCAAATGATATAAGTTAGGCAACGGTGTCGTTGGATAAATGTATGGAGGGTGGCATGGCTAGATTTTTGTTTTGGTTATCGGGATTAAGAGATTGTGTGTTTGTGGAAACAGGGAAGGCAGGGGTGAACTTCTTCACACAGATAAAAACAGTGACACAACAATGGAAAGACTCAACTGGAGGGAGTGCAATCAATCTTGCAATGCCAACCTCTTTGAAGTCATAGGTCACACCCTCTTTCCTTTAACTTCTTGTAATTACTCTCAATAAATCTTTATGCGCCTTATTTTCAGTTCATATAAATAAAATTAAATACTTTTCCTTTTCTTTTGGTTCTTTCTGTTTGATTTGAGTTGAAAAGGGAGGAAGGAAGTACTCGAGTAGTTCTCCACATTTTTAAAATAATATATATCGGAAAATTGTTTTGAATGGCAAAGCTTTGGGAGAAAATTTATAAATATATAAGATGATAGATTCAAATAGATATCTGTCGTTGCCTATCACTCTTTTAGTGCTGCCAAATTTAAAAGGATAATTATATTGGGTAGCATTGTTAGGGATAATAATTAAAATGTATAACAACATTTTTAAAACCTTGCAAATATAACAAAGTCTATCTCACTCTTATGATCTATTAGTGTATTATAGTTTTTATTATTGATAGACTCTAATAGACTTTGCTATATTTGTAATTTTTTAAAAATGTTGCTATATATATGCTAATCATTTGAATCTAATTGCTATATTTACAATTGTCTCTCCGAAAAAAGTGTTAATATGAATAGCTCAACTAGTACCCGATTGGAGGTTTGAATTCTCACTTCTCGAGGTCAATAATAATAATATTATTACTATTACTATTTTAAGGAATATATTATATGTATCACATTTTTATATTGTTGATGCTAAATTTTGGTAAAAAAAATACATCTAACCTCCACGTGACAATAATGGCAATAATAGTCGGGAAAGAATTTAAATGTTTTAGTTTTTTCATACGAAGCAATAATGGTGTACATACCGAAGATTTTACTATAGGGTTTGTATTAAAATCTACTCTAGATAAGATCAAATATTATCTTATTTATTTTGATTTTTGGTTTTGTGGGTGAAGTCAAAATCCACCCATCATAACACATAGTATATATTGATTTATTTACTAATGTTTAATCACTTTTATAAAAAGATCAATAACATATTCATATATACACCTTGGATGAGGATTAAAATATTTATGAATCCAAGTTAAGTTAAGGAGTGCATTATGACCTTGCCATCATTGTCTTCTCATGTCTTTCAAACTCAACCCTTATAAATTATGAATTTCATGTTAATATAACTAAAGAGATTGAATAATTAATATTTTTAAGTATTTCTTTTTATGTGAGGAAGATGTGAGAGAGATCATCTAATTTTTCAATTAGATGAGTAATTTCTTGATTAGGTTAATCATGTCTTAATTGACTAAAAAAAAAGGACAAATTGCAAAAGGTTACCCTTGAAGTATGGTGGTAGTTACAATTACATTATTGAACTTTCAATAACAACAATTTGAATCACTAACCTCCTAAAAGTGTTAATATTGGATCCACAAAATGATGAAAATTAAATCCTCAAAAAAGTATAATTTATTAGATTTTGTAAGTTTGAGAGTTTAATTTTAGAATTTGGATAAGTTTAAAGGTTCCATTTTGAAAGTTTAAGAGTATAATTGCAAATAACATTGTGTGATATAGGAACAGTTTTTGCAATAAGTTCGATGAAAACACAAGATTCATGAGGAAAACTTATATATTGACCCATTGCCATGTTTTTTTTGTGTAAAAACATTACATGCCTTTTGATTTATAAAATAATAATAAATTTATAGACAATAAAAATCTATTGAATATATATATATATATATATAGATGGTTGAAATATATGGTTTATGACTAAAATAGTATACTTTTTTGTAGGAAAAATTTAGGTAAAGATAAACTAGTTGTTAAAGATTGATTCCTAACATTTTTCTAACTTAGACATCTTTGTTTGAATTAAATTTATTTTCTTATTTTCTCAATTTCTTACTTCTAGTTTCCATTTTTTTTAAGTGGTAAAAAGGTTTTCTGATAGAAACTTATCTGATAAATATATGTTTGTAGACTTTACCTAATCTATATCTTATATTTATTGTATAAAAGGGGCTAAGGTGGAGAAGCATTTGGTTTCCTTCTTTTTTTTTTTTTTTTTTTTTTTTTTGCCCCTTTTACTTATAAAATCATTTGGTTAGAAATTATATGTTGTAATTTTAGGTTTAAATCAAATACTAAAACAACCTTTTAAATATGTCATCATTTATATGACTAACCTTATATTATATTTTGTCATGTCAATCAATCTATCATATAGCAAATATTCGCTATATACTAATTATATATCAGTTGCATATAATTTGATATATACCGTACCCCTTGTCGAGAATTACCTACATCTACCTAACTACGCTTAGGACCCATAACAAATTTACATTTGGGAGAGAGTTTCTTGTCTCATAATGAAATTCAAACCCCGGTTAGGAAGTTGATTGGTATAAATATATAAGAACTTTATAAGGGACTTGCAAATTAGAATGCCCGCATGATTTGAGAGTCGGTTGAGGCATTTTATAAGGAGTCGTCATGTTTTGGTGTAATCTCAAATTACCACCTCATGGGCATATAGGATTACTTTAATTCTAGACATCTTCGTTCTTGTTTCGAACGATTAGTTTTCGAAATTTTCTACTATCATACATTAGTAGAATTACCGATTTTACCGATAACCCTAATTACAATATAATTTAGCCACCAAATTTATTTGTTCTTTTTTGTCTCATCACTTTTTCATAGAACTCTAGTGTGTGTATTTGTGAGCAATGTATTTTTCACATAATTCCATTTCTTACTTCTTCTCCATTTTGCATTCTCTTATACTTCACTTTTTTTTTCTACCCTTTCACAAGATGTTGTCTATGATATTTATGTTGAGATCTTCTTTGAAATTGAAGGTCTCAATTGTCTTCCCTATGAAATTCATATGGACAATATTGTGAAATTATTTACATCTAAAACATTTTCGTGTACCTACCATATCTATATTTTCTTGACATTTGTAAAATTTATATTCCTACGGAACAAATATGGTTATCCAAAGATGTTCGACTTTTCTATAAATTCAGTTATATCTATAATTCTGCCCATCCAAAAATGTTATAATATAATAATTGTTAGTGAGAGTGGTAAATCTATCTTTCAATCCTCTCTAGATCTAGGTTCGAGTCTAGATTATAACCATCCCCATTTCGATTGGTTGGAAATTCGTTGATATCAAAAAACCGTTACTATATATATACAATATATTTTCTCAACCCAAGTATTTATTTACAATATTCATTTTTAAGTTGACGGGCACACGTGCCCTACCCCTTAAACCCAAGTATCATAGATATGTCAGTAACTTAGGTAAGTTTTTGGGTTAAATTATATATAAAAAAATGCCTCTAGACTTTGTAGTTTCTGTAAATAATATTCTTAAGTTTTGGTTAGTGTAAATTTTGAAACATTGAGAGTATTTGAACATTTTTAAGTTTAATAGTATTTATGAAATTTTCAATAGTTGAGAGATTTTTTTAAAACAAAATTTTAACCGTTTTCATCCAAAACTAAAGGCAACGATATTTTTGAACTTTTTTTTTCAGTTTAAAAATATTTTTTAAACTTTTCAAAGTTTTAATAGTTTAAAAATATTTTCAGTAGTTTAGAGATTTTTTAAAATAAATTTTTAACAGTTTTCATTCAAAACTAACGATAATGATATTTTTGAACCTTTTCGACTACGTGATATTTTCTTTTTTTACAATTTAGTCTAAGTATTTGTTATGAATGTTGTTTACATGTGTTAATAAAGTATAAAATATATTAAATAAGGCACTAATTAAAAGACCAACTTTCACTATCTAACAAAAATAACTAAACAAATTACCAATTGGATGAGAACACAAAGGAGTGCAAATAAAGCTCAATTATATTATATTCTAAATAGTTTTTTTCCACTATAAAATGTCAAATATTCCAAACAACTTTGTCTTTTTTACTATTATTTTGAAAACATTTCAAATGTGAATAACATTATATCATATAACTAAAAAAAAAAAAATGAAAGACCCATTAACCTTACCTCTAATTTAACATTTTATTACATAAATGATAAAATTTTATTTTCTATTAGTGACAGATTGTAATAGCGACTTATAGAGACATTTATGACTTTAGTTTTTAAGATTATAATAAACAAAAAAGTTTAGGTAATCAATGTAATTGAATAATCTAAATAGTTTAATTAATTCGCATTGTGAATCCTATCAAGACCCCATTTTTAAAATTGCTTTTGAATTTCTTCTTTCATGTATAGTTTGGTTTGATGCACTTTTTGTTTCTTCGTATATCATTTCTTATTTTGAGGTCCAAAGGGAATATTAATCGATGGGATTCTCTATTTTTTAAAGGTATATGATGCCGACCCTTTTATTAATTCACATCCATATTTGAGTTATTGAATTCGGTTCATATTGAATAATCAAAATTATAACTAGACACGATAAAGAGTATACTGAGTGTATATATCTACTCGTAATAATTAGTTGGATCATACGAAAGTTGAATTTTTTTTAAAACTATTTCGTAGGTTAACGAAGATGTGAAGGTTAAATATTTATCATGACGAACATATTATAGGATCACTAACAAATTTTATAATAATGAATAATAATTAACATGCCTCTCCTGATGTATAACCTAAACGACGATATGATAAAATAAATATTATATTAATGTAATTTCTTAGTCAATGTCCAATTTAAATGTAAGTGTGTATTTTTACAAACAAAAACACACACATATATAATCTTTAAATGTGATGTTGAAGGCATACACATATATATAATCATAATATGTGGCCATAAATAAAGTAATTAAAAGAATAATGGATGTGTGACTCAATGTTTAATTATTAATATGACTTTTTAAAAGTGTAATCAAACATAACAATATCATTCATTATACTCAATCTTCTTGGAGTAATATTCTATGACACAAAAAGAAAAATTATGCATAGATATGTTGTATATATTTGAAAGCATGCATTATAAGACCAATCAATAAGAAAGTCTTGATTAATCTCCATGCATTTTATTTATTAAAATAGAAATTAAATCAAATTTAAAAAGCACCCAATTAAAAAGAAAATGGTATTGTTATTGCTTTTGTGAGATAGTCTCCACATTCAATAAAGTTTCAATAAGAAGTTTTATTATGTGTATACACTCCAACTTTTGTCCATTCAATGGTTGTCTCCCATTACCACAAACTTCTTGTTTCATTTCCTTAATAAAATTTAGTGATGTTGCATCCGATGATAAAAAAAATTTAGAAAAGAAACGGTTCATAGCATATCTTTTTTGCATATTGCAAATATGACAAATAATTAGATATATCATAGAGTTATTCACTTTTAAATTTGTTATTTTGCAATTTAAAAAATGTAATGACATGAGTCCTATTATCGTAAAGTTTTTTTTTTTTGCTAATTAATTAACAAGATTTAAGTTTAAGTTTCCAAAAAAAAAAAAGAAAAGAAAATTAATTGCTTTTTAGGTATACTTAATTATTTAGTCTAAATGTATAACTTTTCCTCTAAGTGTTGTTTGAGTGTGTAATTATGTCCTTAATTTTGTTAAAAGATTCATTATTTTATGGTACGTAGATATCATAATATTATTTTTGGGTCTAATATTTTAGATTTCTATGCTATTTTAATTTAATTTAAATCTTTTGAATATAGTTCATATATATTTTTATACTAAACTACAAATATAGTTCTTTTGAAAAGATTAATTTTTACCCATATATAATATTTGTTAAAATACACATATTTATTATGTGTAAGCTTAAAAGTCAAGATTATTAACATTCAATAATAATTGTTTTAAGTTAATGAAGCTCATGAAAGAAGACTTAAGGCACATTCTTTGACTCTAATATAATGGCAAAAATTAATTAATATCAAAGCCTAATCCCATCGCAGAACCAGAAATTTTGAACGACCAATCACAAATTTTTACGTTATTTAACATCAAAATACCAATAATTGAATTTGGGACTAATTAAAAGTTGACGTACATGTGTCCGAAATTGTGAAATTGAAGACATAAATTGGTCAGTTCTAATGATGTCATATGTTTTCATCATAACCGTAGGATCAAGTTAACTATTTTGGTTTAATGAAATATTATTTATTTCCTGAAATTCAATTGAGTAAAAAAATAAGCTTAATTTAGTATAAATGCTAATTATCACTCAAATCTATATGATTGAGCATAAGTCTGATATATGGACCAACAAAAGCCCAAGACTATAAGGCCATTAGAGGATTCTAGTTTTGAAAGAGACAAGATTTTTTACTCCAGGTATAGAGAGAATTCTCCTAAAAACCACTAACTTACCGTAAGATTGAGGTTCATTTGAAGATACAAGCTTTCTTCCCAGACTCAAACTTTAAAAGCATCACATGTTCCGCTTTCTCGAATCAAGCGTAGACATTCAACCGAAAGAGAGTTAGAGGATCAAATGCTAGCGAATGAACCACATCCATCATAATCAACATCAATACAAGTTCAACTTCACGAATCACATTTCTTCGGAAACCTCGTGTGAACACCCATCTCAATAAAAAAAATTAAAATGTATAATTATATTTTATTAACGCTATGATAATGAATATTCATTATGTTATATTATTAGTCATCTATTAGACTAAATTTCAAAGCTTAAACTAAGGTCACATTTACCAGTTCATAATCAAAATAAGTGTACGTAAGTAGCGTTGCAGTCACAAAACGATATTATCTTATTATTTTTTATCACGTTTACTTATATATAGTTTACCGTTTCTAATACCTTTGTCGTTAATTGATGTCCAATCCTAACGAACAGTAATGCTAACAGAAACGTCATACAATAAACATGATCATTGATTCATAATTATATTATTATAATAGTATTAGGCAGTTGATCTCATGTAATTTTCAAAAACACAATGAGATTAATCACCCCTCCAATACTCCTTAATCAATTTGCATGTTTCATAATAAATTTGAAAGTGAGTTCCATTGTATCAATACACGACAATAACCATAAATGGAATCAAACGAGATCTAATATTTTTAACGCCGAGTAGGTATAACTAAAAATAATAATATTTTTTTTTTTAAAAAAAGGAATGGAATACCCTTTGAAAACCAATAATATAAAGGAGAGGGGGAAGGATTTAAAAAGGTAAGTAGTGATGATTGAGTGTGACACAAGAAGAAAGAAAAGAAGAAGAAGAGAGATTGAGTGATTGGAAAACCAATTTGATATTGGGCAAATCGTGTAAAGCACTTTGCCAATAAAAATGGCTAACAGTTAAGGATTTGGCAAATGAAATTAGTTGTTTTTGGTGAAAAAAAAAAAAAAAGAAAGAAAAAAAGAAAGAGAGTTGTGTTGAATTACTATAAACTTAATTTTGTTAAAGATGATGAATCATATTCATCCCATGATTCAAATCTTGCCAACAATACAACCACATCCATTTTCTAACTTTTTTTTCTTCTTCAGAAAGAAGAAGAACATTATTTTTCGGTATAACGAATGATACTTGGAGACAGTTATTATAGCTTTTAGGTTTTTCTTGTTTTTAGCTGAGCATTTGAATTTTTAAATAAATTTAAAAAAACAAAGAAAGGTATTAAGTATTTTGCTCGATAATTGTTTGATTTTTTTTTAACCTTTTAGACACAAAACTTTTAATTTAAATAGCTTTGCAATCCATGGAAGACTTCATGGATATATGTTCTTAATTTCAATCATCAAATAATATATATTTTCTAATTTCACAAGGAAGAAAAATGACTTTTGTATAATTATATATTACTTAATTTAATTGTTAATCAACAATATCTTGGAGTTGAATCATCACCAAATCAATATATAAATTAAAGTTTATAAGGTCATATAGAGATATTCTTTTAAATTTTGACCATATTTCTTTTATAATCTTTTTTTTTATATATATATATATATATATAATTATTTTTGTTCATATATTTATAATTAATTTTCATGAAATTAATAAGCAAAGAAGTGAAGGAATTAAAAAGAGAAGGAAGTAAATAAATAAATAAATAAGATGTTGTGAATTATTTAACTTTAGGTTATAAATTTATTCACTTTCTTCTTATATACATACATTGTGTTAGGGGACAAATTATTACATTTAAAGCTACCCAAAAATATTATGAAAAATTAAAGTTTGTGTATATGTTATATATATATATCTATATACTTTTATGCATTAATTTCTTTTAAATACTATTTTAATGAGGGAGGAAATTAAAGTTTGTGTATATATATTTCATATAGTTTCTTTTCTTTTTAAAGGTGTGGTCGTGTGAATCTAAATTCAATTCGGTTGATAAGTTATTGGTTACCGATTCAAAAGTTAATTCATACTAGCATGTATAATTTAGAGTACTCGATAATTAAATGTACAACAACATTTATTTGCAAAATAACACTCTTCTACTTTATTGATAAACGTACTTTTATTAGACTTTTATTATTGATACTTCTGTAGTAGTGGTATAGTCTATCACTAATTGACTTCGACTTCGGTATTTACACTTTGCTATATCTATAAATTTTGATAGCTGCTATCAGTGATAACTTTTTATTTACCACCATTAACACTCTATTTTATTACTGATAATCCTAGCTGTGGTAAAGTCTATCGTTGATTGTCTTCGAATCCTGTATTTAAATTTTGCTATATATCTACAATAATTTTTCTTTTATTTATGCTATATTTATCTATACTTTTGGTTTTATTTGACCCGATCGTTATATTTGCAAATGTTTATGAATTTAATTTTTTTTTTATATAAATCAATGTGTAATACAATTTATTTTTCTTTACTATTTTTATTGAAAAGAAAGAAAAGGAAAACTATAGCCTTTTGGTAAATCCTCACCAAAAGGTGAATATTCCCAAATATAATTATTGATAGAGAGTTAACTAAACCCACTATTTAGAATCTTTCCATTCAAACCAAAGTTAGGATTCTACAAATAATATGTTTTCAAAATTATTCTTTTTCCTTATTAATTGCACTATGTGTAGGTTAGAAATTTAACCCTTTTTTTTTTAACTTAAAAGTAAATTGTCTAACAGTTTTGTTAAAAAAAAAAACCATAAATAATTAATATATATTAATGTTATGACTCAACTAAAATAACTTAAAGTTAAAACATTCATTTATTGGTTGAAATATTTATGAATTAGAAGAGTTCCGATATTGATATTAAAGATTATTTATCAACGTTTAGTACGTTTTATAAATACCCATAAAATGTATTTAAATTTTGATTAGTTACCAATATAAACTATAATTAATTTTTTCCGAATAAGAAAAACATAAATTCTTAGTGATCAACCACGTGTCTTTAACTATAATTGAGTTATGCTAAAAAATTAACATTTTCGATAATGTATAAATATTAAGAATAAGACGTTAACTTGAACATTATCTTCAATTTGTTTCATAAAATTTAGAATTATTATTGATTTGAATATTATCATTGAATTTCATTCTACGGATATAATACATATTTTAAGGTCAAGTTGGTGTGCAATCTAAAAATATTTCATTGAAAATAAATGCCAATGTATTTATTTCATATAATTTTTTTTTGTTAAAAATAGAAAAATAGCTATATATATATATATATATATATATATATATATACACACAAAAGTCTTTAAAATATCAACAAATATAACAAAATTTTATTGTTTAATCCATCGGTATTTTATCACTAATAATAGACAACAATATTTGGATATATATCTACAAATATTTTGGTTCAATAATAAAAGCGAGATACACTAATGACATAAAAAACACTCATTTATAATTTGTCCTATTTATCCTACAAAATCCAAGTAATACTTATTCAACCCAACACGACACACATTCACCTCAAAAACCCTAATTCTGGATGATCATCAACACAACACAAGATTGGAGGTTTTCTTTTCCTTTTTTTTTTTTTAAAAAAAAACTATAAACTCAAATAGATAATTACCAAGCAAATGAAAGTTGTAAATATTGAAAAAATAGCTGTGTGGGAAAAAGCAAAAAAAAAAAATAATAATAATAATAATCTCTAAATTAACAATAATAATGTGTGGCAAAATGGTAAAAACCCCAAAAACCACATGCCCTTTTGGGTAACTTCTCCATATAAAAATACAACCCTTTCTCCATTCCCACCCTTAAAGCATGCAAGAAATTTTGTAAAAAAAAACAATCCTTAAAAAACCTCTCTTTCTCTCTCTCTCTCTCTCCCTCTCTAAAATCCTAGAGAGAGAAACCTCGGCGGCCGGAAAAAATGGTGGGAAAGCGATTTGCCGTACTTCTGTGTGCGGAGGATCCAGAGTACGTCAAGAAGAAATACGGAGGGTATTTTGGGGTTTTCGCTAAAATGTTGGGTGAAGAAGGCGAAATTTGGGACTCGTATAGAGTCACCGCCGGCCATTTCCCCGACGACGCCGATATCGGGATTTACGACGGTTTCGTCGTCACCGGAAGTTGTAGCGACGCCCATTCTAACGACCCTTGGATCTGTCAGCTCCTTCTTTTGTTAAAGAAGTTGAACGCCTTGAAGAAGAAAGTCCTCGGAATTTGCTTCGGCCATCAGGTACGTCGTCGTAAAATCGTTACAACTCTATTAGCTTTTTGTGTTATGACTATAAATTCTTTGTCATTAATGATATATATTATTAAATGCTGCCTCCTCCTCCTCCTCATCATCATCATCATCATCATCATTGATGAACAATTAGTGGTTGAAAAATCGAAGATATGAATTTATTATAAGAATAAGAAGATCAAGCTGTTTTTCAATATATATTAATGTGTTTGCATGAAATTTGAGTTATACTTTCTTTGATTCTTTAATGTATAGTTCTCGTTCTTTAGTTGAAAAATAAAAAAAACAAAGAAATTGTTAGGAATTAGAATGAAAATAGAAAGGTAGAGTTTGATGAATTTGGTAATGGTTATTTTATTTATTGAAAGAAACAAAGGGAACAGAAATAAAAATGGAAAAAAGGAAATTAGTGGGCGACAAGGGAATCTTGTGGATGAAAATTATTTTATTTACTTTGAAGAAAACAAAAAAACTAAAAAAACAAAACAAAACAAAACAAAAAAAAAAAAAACCAAAAATGGATTGTGCCGTTTGTTTCCTCATATGTTTTGGTCGCACACTTTTCTCCCTTTTAATTATTATCTATATTGATTTAAATTATAATTATATTAATTTGACTTTATTTAAATAAAATATAATAGAGAATTTAAATTGATACAATTATAAAATTTTCGAATTTAAAATTTAAAAAAATATAACCTCAAATCAATTAAGTTTGAATTTATATATAACCGATATCTTCCCTACTATTTTTTAATCTTCCATGTAAAGTTGATTTGAAAATTCAATTTTAGTTTATGGGTTCATAATTACTATGGAATTAAATCAAAAGAATGTAAGAATGATTCTCAATTGACTAGAATGTTAGAAATATTGTAAGATTTAAATATTTAATTTGTTTTTGTTTGAATGGGAGAAAACTAGTATTAGTCAATATTCTTGTGAAATGAATTACAAATTTTTAAAAATATGTATATATTATGAGTGTTTTGTTGGAGTTTAGTTTCCAAATTGATCAAGTTAGAATGTTCAAAATGAAAACTATTATTATCATTATTAGTGATACTATTGAAAAATTATAAAATAAGATGGTCAATAAATAATAAATCAAAGTAATTAATTTTTTGCAACGTCATTAAATTTTTATTAATGTCATTATTAATATACTGTTTTTTACCTTATAAAAGAATTCCAATGATTTTTTTTTCTTTTTTTTCCCCACTTCTTATGTATTGTATATTACCATAATTATATTAATTTTCAAAAACTTTATATTTTAAAAATATTAGATATTATTGTTTGAGTAAAATCATGTTATTTTTAAGGAAAAAGATTTAGGGTTTGTCTATGATCATTTGCTTTTTGAAGCCTCAAATTTTCTCTTAGGTGGAAAATCAAATAAGTTTATATAAAATTACCTTTAAATTTCCAATTTGGTGCAAAATTAATTAGGTAATTTTAACAGCTTTTAAACCCTAAAAATTCTAAAGAAAAAAAAAAGGTCTGAAATAAATAATATTTTAAAATTTCATTCTTCGCTTTTTTATATTATTTCGTTTAATTTCTTATTAACATTTATTTGTCTAAGAATTTTAAAATAACTTTATTTAAAAAAAAAAGTTGCAATCTAAAATCATATAAAGTCTCAAACAATTATTACCTTACAATAATTGTAAGCTTAATCAAAAAACACTTTGGTATGATCATTCAAATTTAAAATTATTTTTTTTAAGAAGTGGAATATTTACAAAGGAAGAATGACAAATTTACACAAAACTCCATGTAAAATAAAAAAAGAGATATTGTTTGATAAAGACATTGAAAAAGAGTAGTGGAAAATTAATTGGAAAAATAGTAGAAATGAATAGACATAAACCATGTGGGTGGATCATGGGTCATTTCCCCAATGAGAGTAGGTGTACCTTTTTTTGAACACATTACATGCACAATATATATATATATATATATATATACCTAAGCTAAAATCTTCACCAATAAAAATAGAGTATTTAATTCCCTCTTTACAAAAGCATTTAATTAGGTATTTATTCATAATTTATTGTTAAATGGTCACATGCAGAAAGAGACTTTTCTCTCTTTTTTTTTTTTAGCACAAGAAAAAGTGACTTAAACTATATATATATATATAATGAATTATTCTCATGAATATATATATTGAAAAATTTTAATTGAGCTATGTATGATCTTCACTTTAAATTATTTAATTTTGTTTTTGTTTTATTTTTTATGTATCAATCGGGGTATAAAATTAAAAGATTATTTATTTATTTATTTATTTATTTTATTGTTTTTTTAAATTAAAGGATTATTATTATTACTATGTCTTTTACTTTATTTGACCATATATGAAGATTAGGGTGGTAAATCAAACATATATATCCGTTTTGAGATTGATAATATACATACATACACACACACACACATATATATATATCGATTGAGCTACATTCTAATAAATTTTTTATATTTTAAAAAATAAAAAATGAAAAAAATTACTTTGACAAAAGAAAATACCAAAATTGAAACATAAAAAGAAATAGTAACAAAAAAATAAAAGTTAAATTTATTGGATTTTATTATTATTATTTTAGGATAATAACAATTTTATTCTTTACTTCTGTAATGAATTAATTGACTGAAACTTTATGCCAAAATTGAATTTGAAGAGATAGAATTAGTATGTTTATCAATTTTGAGTTGGCTTTTTAAAAATCTTTTGAAGTTTTTTTTTTTCTTTTTGAAAATACTTATGTCATTGACTCCTTTGTTTGGTTTAAGTTAGGTGAATTTTGTACTTTATATTCCAATAGTAATAATGTAATTTTCTTTTTCTATGGTTGAATTTCAAGTTTTCAAGCATTATATTGATAACCTTTCATAAATATAAAATCTCATCCGACTAAGCACGTGCCCAAGGACACTACTTTATCCCCAAAGACAAAACATGGTGGAAATTAGTTGGCATGACGTGTTTCCTCTTGTGTATATATATTAAATTTCGTAGATAATAATCAAGTGTATAACAGTATTTTAAAAAAAAAATAACAAATATAGCAAAATCTATTCACGTTAATAGACTTCTATTATTGATAAATCTCATATCTTCGAAGTTGTTAGATATACTAATATTTTTATTCATATTTCTAACTGTTTTATAAAATAAATTTTTAAATAAGCAAGTAGAAAATTGAAGAAAAAAAATATCATAAAAGGTATTTATAGCCCAAGGGGTTTGTTTGGGTCATGCATGCTACTTCAAGGTTAGGTTATATCTATTGAAACCTTGATAACAATTTAAATTCTCTAAACCCTACTAGTGTATCGATTTATATTATTCATAACATTTCGATTGGTTAAGACATATATCGTGAAAGATTTGAGTTTTTTATGATTCCGTTTCAGGGCTTTTTAGGGTAATAAGAAAAAGAATAAAGCAAAGAAAAGCCAATTTTGGGTGCCATCCAATTTGTGTTTTCATATTCATTTCCTTGTCATCCAATATCTCTTGGTTTATATATAGTTATATTTTTTTTAAGAAGGTGTAATCCAATTCATATAAGCTTTAAGTTGTCTTATTGGTAAGTTTTGTATGTTTAGATTTGGAGGTTATTTCTCTTTTCTTAAATATATATATATATATATATATATATACACACACACACTAATGTTTAAAAGAGATTTAATCATCATAATAATTAACAATTAATGTCATTAACCATGTTTAGATTTCTTTTCCATTTTAAATTTTGTAGTAGTTCTAGATCTAGTAAAAACAACCCATTTAAAATACTTTTACGGTTAAAATATCCTTTTGATACGTTTTTAATTCACTATAATATTAGTTTATTGTTCACTTTTCATTATTTATTATTGTTATATTTGTTATCTATAACGATTTTATTGTAAAATTTTGAAAATATATTCAAAAATTTTATTTTCTTGAATGAACGCAATCATGTGTTTTTATCAAATATCATTAAACATGAAACTTAAAGAAATAAAATATTAGAAAATATAAGAATTAGTATGAAATATGAAAATACAATATGGTTACTAAAATTAATTAATCAAAGGTAATTTCATGAAACTAAAATGTAATTTTGACCACTTTTTATCTTATGTTATTTGTGTAAATTCTTAAAAAATGTAATAACGTAGAGTTGATGACTGTCGTGCGTAGGTTTTGTGTCGTGCATTAGGGGGAAAGACGGGTAGGGCAATCTCAGGATGGGACATTGGAATCAGGGCCATACACGTGTCACAATCCAACTCAAAAGCCTTATCATCGTTAAAGATCCCATCAACACTATCGATAATCGAATGTCATCGAGATGAGGTACGTATATTTGTTAAGTAAACTCGGTCGCACATTAAAATTTCTCAGCTTGATGATTCAGTACGGTGTGATGTACGAAAAATTCTACAGGTCCGGGAACTTCCGTTAAAGGCTGAAGTGATCGGATGGTCAGAAAAGACTAGAATCGAAATGTTCAAGTATGGAGACCACATGATGGGCATCCAAGGCCATCCTGAGTACACCATGGACATTCTTTTGCACCTCATTGATCGTCTTGTACAACATAATCTCATCACGGTATGTCCACGTTCCGATCGTTTTGATATAAGTTTTATAGATTTATGGATTATTGACACATATTATTATTCTAAATATTCGGTTCTTGAAGGAGCTAGTTTACCTTCTTGTTAATTACTTAGTTAGAGGAAGTGGAGTTGCCAAGTATAAAAAAGTTGGAAAACCTAGAGAAAGTTCGTTTAATTGTAAGATTGACCTAGAAATTAAAATGTTATGAAATTGAAGTTTCTTAAACCGTGGGCCACAAACTTTTCAAACAAATAAGTGAACGTAGGACTTATGAGTTTAGTTTTCAAGATTACAAGTTTAGTTTCTATTTAATTTGGTCTCTAAGTTTTAAATGGTTAGTTTTGGTTTTTAGTTTTCTAACTTTAGTCTTTAGGTTTCGAAAGATTCATCCTAGAATTGAGTTTTGTTTTCACTTGTTTTTAAGTATCAAGATTTACACTTCTAACTTCGATTCTTCGCTAAAATACTCATTTTTCTTATTTATTTAATGTTTATTTAGGTTGATCAATTTTAAATAACTACAAGAATAGTAATGAATTAAGTTATTTTTCATTTTTCACCGCTTAACTTTGAAACTCCACTTAATGGGCACAAAACACGAATTTAGAACAAACATTAATAATGAAACCTAACGATGTAATTATAAATATTGTTTTTGTATAGGAAACATATGCCAAAGAGTTGAAGGTTAAAGTGGAAGAAGGAGAACCAGAGAGAGAGGCATGGAAGAAGCTATGCATTAACTTCCTCAAAGGAACATCTCATGATATAAATAATAACAATAATAATATCATAACATTTTAGATATATTAAAGAGATCAGAAGAAGAGAGTAGAGAGTATGTATATAAGAAATATACATTAAAAGCAGATTGAATAATAGGAAGGGGCAGGCAAATAATTTATTGCACTTCAATGGATTTATATTTTTTTGTTTTTTTTCTTATTTAGGATTTAAGAATTAAATGTTGGGACTTTAATTTAAAACTTTGTTTTAGGGTTTTTATTTCCAATTATCAAACTTATCCTATGATCCACACATTTGTGAAATGGGAAGCTAAGCTTAGGTTTTTCATTTCTCAATTTTATATACTTAATTCCCTTCTTTTATCAATTGATCAAAGTTTGTTTAAATTTTCAAATTAAGAATTGCATCGTAGCAAACCAAGAGATAATGACACTAATGATGATTGAATTTCATTAATTTCTTATTCTTGTTTCTTTTATTTCTTCTACATTGTGATAGAACATCCATATAGCTTTGAATTTTCTATCACAAAGTATGGTGAGATTGAATTGTCCAAATTATATGCCCATTGGTTGTGTTCATTTCATTTCAAACTTGGCAAGTTTTCTCAATTTCAACGAGTTGGTTACTAAAATTTAGATATTGCAATTTGATTAATGTATAAGAATGTATAGTTAAGGTTACATCTTAAAAAATACTCTGAAATTAGAAAATTATTTTGATCACGCTTAAAAATTGTTGAATGACGATTGATAGGTAGAATAAAATTTGAAAAAAAAATCCATATTAGGAATACGGAGGAAGTCATATGTGATCAAATAGAAATTTTTTTTTGAAGATAATCGTATGTTTATGAAAAAGACGATGATAATAGGTTTATAAAAAAAGATAATTATATATTTATAAGAATAGTCGTAAGTATAACGATTATATTGAAAATAATTAAATATATAGTAATATTTTTTAAGAAATTGTAATATATAATAAAATCTATAAGGATAAGAAGTGATAGAAATCTATATCAATTATGTTTGGGCTCTGTGGGCTTATTAAATTAGAGTTGGGAGAAATTGGGCCTAAAGATGGGCTGAAATTTTGGTGTTTGACTCAGTCAACTCGGTTTTCTTTTTCGTCTCTGTCTCTTTCTCTCGCCCCCGTCTCCTTCCTCTTCACTCACCCCAGCGCCGCAGTAACGTCCACACCGGATAACAACTGTCGCCGGTAAGTCTACCGTCTCTTCCAGTCGTTCTCTCTCTATTTAACTGTCTAATGCCCGCCGCTGATTTTGGTTTTGTGTGAGAGTTCTGTAAGTTTCATAGAAGTTTGTTATAGCATTTTTGAGAAACTGCTACAGAAATCCCAAGTTTGTTATAGCGTTGTTGTTGAAGATCTCTGATTCCTCTTGTTGAACATTTCGTCAACATTTTCTAAGCCTTGGTAAGTTGTGAAGGTCAGTCTTTTATTCCCTTCTTCTCTTCGTTAGCGTTTCTCTTGTTCATAACTCTTAGTTCCTGATTTATTCTCGTATTTATGGTGCCCAAATCCATTGGCTTCGTGTACCCATTTCTTTCTAATCGGATCACCTCATCTTTCTTCACTATTTCTTCCCTTTTAACCTATTCAACACAACGAAATCTGAATTCTGAATCTGTTTGTGGTCGTCCTCATGATGCAGTTATCAATGCTTCTCTTCAATCTCCACAATTAGAACAATCCCTTGATAGTTTTAAACTAATGGTCCTTAAAGGTCATTCTCCGAGTTCATACTCTTTCAATAATGTATTGGATTTACTTGCTAAATCAGGGAATCTGGATAGAACTTGGTGGTTTTTCACTGAATATTTGGGGAGGACTCAGTTTGACGTGTATAGTTTCGGGATTACGATTAAAGCCTTTTGTGAAAATGGCAACGTAAGTAAAGGCTTTGAGCTTTTGGCTCAAATGGAGACGATGGGCGTGTCTCCTAATGTTTTTATATACACTATCTTGATTGAAGCTTGTTGCAAAAATGGTGATATTGATCAAGCTAAAGTAATGTTTTCTAGGATGGATGACCTTGGTTTGGCTGCTGACCAATATATTTATACAGTCATGATCAATGGATTTTTCAAGAAAGGTTACAAGAAGGATGGTTTTGAGCTTTATGAGAAGATGAAGCTCATGGGGGTACTTCCCAATTTATATACTTACAACAGTCTCATTACTGAATATTGTAGGGATGGAAAATTGAGCCTTGCATTTAAGTTGTTTGATGAAATATCTAAAAGAGGGGTGGCATGTAATGCAGTCACGTACAATATTCTAATAGGTGGGTTATGTCGCAAGGGACAAGTGTTGAAAGCTGAAGGACTGTTAGAACGTATGAAACGAGCTGATATAAATCCAACTACTAGAACATTTAACCTGTTGATGGATGGGTTGTGTAACACTGGAAAGTTGGACAAGGCCTTAAGTTATCTCGATAAACTGAAGTTGATTGGTCAATCTCCAACTCTAGTGACCTACAATATTTTAATTTCAGGTTTCTCTAAAGTAGGAAATTCTTCTGTAGTTTCAGAGTTAGTGAGGGAGATGGAGGACAGAGGTATTTCTCCCTCGAAAGTGACGTATACGATTTTGATGGATGCGTTTGTTCGATCCGATGATATAGAGAAAGCCTATGAGATGTTTCATCTCATGAAGAGAATTGGTTTGGTCCCGGATCAGCATACCTATGGTGTCCTAATCCATGGTTTGTGTATAAGAGGTAATATGGTTGAGGCATCAAAACTATACAAATCAGTGGTAGAGATGCATCTAGAGCCTAATGATGTTATCTATAATACAATGATAAATGGGTACTGCAAAGAGTGCAACTCCTACAAGGCTTTAAAGTTTCTTGAAGAGATGGTTAAAAATGGAGGAACTCCAAATGTGGCTAGTTACATTTCCACCATTCAAGTCCTCTGCAAGGATGGGAAGTCCATTGAGGCGAAACGGTTACTTAAAGAAATGACTGAAGCCGGTTTGAAGCCGCCGGAATCTCTCCGTAGTAAAGTTGGTTAAGCCAAATCTTGTGCATAAAAATTAAAAATAAGAACAAAGGCATTTTAACTGCAACAAAAGGGATGTAGAAGTTAATGATGCTACTCTAGGAAAATCGTGGTGCGTTGAATGAGAAGTTAAAAGGTTCGTTATGTGACCATTCACTTCTTTAAAATTAATTCTATTTTTTTCCATGTGAAAAGCATTTTGCTTGATGTGTTTAATGTGACCTTCGAAATTGTTGAAAAGTAATATATACTAATGATATTTAAGGTTTATACTAAAATAAATACTTCTAATACACTAAGGGGCTAAGAAAAGGACTACATTTGGGGCAAGGAACAGGGGGAAGGAATAGGTTTATTCCCCCCTATTCCTTCCTATTCCTTCTCTTTCTTCCCCTCAACCCATCTCAATCTTCCTCTTAATCTTTCTCTCCTTTCTTCCCAATCCCCCTCACTTCGTGTGCTTTCTCCTTCCTTCCACTCCATCCATTCGCTCATCTCCTTCCTTCCTCTCCATTCGGCCACTCATCTCCTTCCTTCTTCTCAATCTCCCTTCCTTTTCTCTACAACCGAACAAGCCTTTCTCCCATTTCCTCTCATGAACTCCTTGCAATTCAGCCTACACCATCTCAGCTCTCGAACACATACGTTTTGAAATCTATATACCATCTTGTGGACCATTAGCAAGTTCCCCTTATAGTAGCTCCAAATGGATCCAATCAAACTCGTCGCCTTTTTGAATGCTTTGACAATCGCCCAACGTTAGATGCTACTGTCGTTGGTGGCACTCTTGAATGTCCACAAGAAGAAGCACGACATGTAGACATTCGAGATGTTCGACCTCATTTGCGACGCTATGGATTGTGCGAATGACTAGTCCAAGGCCATTGCGAAATGACCGGATAGAGCTAGTTAGAAGGAGGACATTGTGCGGCAGGAAGTCATTACACAACTACAGCCTATTTCGGGCCTCAATGTGGAGGACCTCGCGAAATGTATGATGGTAGTGATAGAGAAAATGTCGCACATGAAAACCTTTTTGTACATACCCGATGAGCTTAAGTCCGCATACTGTAGAGTCATTCTTCACGATAACCCATTATTGTCTGTCTGCTTCCATTGCATAACCCTTTTGTGTTTTGGTATCCCTTGCTTTTTATTTTTTCTTACTTTGCATTATTATGATCTACGATGCAATTGGCGTTCATCATTTAACTGAATTCAGAAAGAAAAAAAAACATTTGTTCCTTGCATTCCATTTCATTTCAATGCTATTACGTTGGTTGCAGTTTTTTGAAATCAATTGTTAATGATACGCAATTTTTCGATATTGCATTTGTAGCATCAATTAATTTTTTGGCCCGAAAAGTTTGCGTGCAAAACGTTCAAAATTGACATCGTTTTTAAGAAAGCAAATGGAACATGTGATAAAAATTTTACAAAAAGTTATGAACACTCGACAAGGTAATTTACTTAAAGTAGTATAGGACTAGTATCTTTATTTTTTATAGATCATGTCATTGAATCTATGCACCTTCTCAAAGGTTGGGTCTATAATCTCATTTAAATGGGTAGTTTTAAACAATAAGTTGACTTATTTGGGCCAACTAGATAAATAGTTTACTTTATAAAAACAGGAAATTTTATTTTAATTATAAAAATGGCAAAAACGAAAAAATGGAATAATAAATGGTTACAAGTCCTAAATGTCACTGCTCTAGTACAAACGACATTTTCTAAAATACAATTATTGTGAAAAACATAAATAGTTTAATACAAGATTCAACTAATAAAAAGGAATAAATAGCTAAACGTTAATTAAAGATAAAAGATTCAATTAGGACATCATTTGTTTAATAAATATAAACATTTATTGGATGTAAAGGTTAGGATATAACTAATTTGGTATATGGATAGAGATTCATACAGTAAAGATTTGGTTTAATATTCTACCTCAAACAAATTTCATATTCAATAAGATCCTCGAGTTTGAAAAATATGCATATCGAGCGATTTATACATTCAAAACATAGCGAAAATCATAACATACCACATAATCAGGGACAAAACGGAAATAAAAAATCCAAGAATTTTTGCTATGAAACTTATTAATTCAGCTTTTTTTTCCCCCAAATTATGGGATTCAATCCAATTCCCTAAATCATATTAGGTTGAATTTTGTTTGGGCTCTTTGGTCATTGATATTGGGAGAAATTGGGCCTAAAGATAGCCTAAAAGTTTTGGTGTTTGACCAAGTCAACTAGGTTAAAAAAAAAACCAAAAAGTAATTAAAGTTTTCCTTGTTCAGCCGCCACCGCCACCCCCCCCCCCCCCCCCCCCGTGCGCGCTCTCTTTCTTCTTCACCGCACTCCAGCACCGCCGCAACCTCCTCTACCGGACGAAGACGACGATTGCCGCCGAACGATGCCGGTAGGTCTTCTGTCTCTTCTATTCCTTTTATCTCTCTCTCTCTGTAACTCCATGGGATAAACTAGGTGTGGAGTTTGCAATTTCCGTCTGAACTCCCTCTTTAGAGCCAAACAACCCTAGGTGATACATGTCAAATAAATGTTGGATGTACTTATGTTTGCAATTCATGTTAGATTTATCTTTAACTTAAATTATACCGAAAAAATCAAAATTTAGATACAAAAAAATTTCTCATTTTTAATAAGAGGCTAAAGTGAGAGTGTAACAAGAAGAATGGTTTTATTATACAAGTGTCCTTCAAAACTAGTGAATGATCTGGACAAATAAGTGTTCTTGTATGAAATTGAAGGATGAGTTGAGGATATGAGGTTTTCCCCCTTTTTTTGGATAAGAAACATTTCATTGCTGGATGAAATATCCAAAGCAGGAGAGAGTCATGATAGACACATAGAAACCTGAGAAAGGAGTAGAAGAAAACCCCAGTAATAATAAGAGATGAACAATAGAGGAGGGGGAGGCCATGCATAAAGGTTAGCAAGTATTCATCAATCCTGGAAACAAGAACTGACAAAAATATGAAGAGCCTATTGGATGCTACATATGATAGGGTTTAGGGTTCCCCCCCCCCCCCCCCCCCCCCCCCCCCCCCCCCCCCCCCCCCCCCCTTCAAGTTTTAGTTCTATTAGTAGCTTGATTAAGATTGGTAAGCGAGCAAGAAAGTATAGGGTTCAAGAGCCTATTTGATGTTACATATTATAGGACCAAATTAGTATGATACTGTTTTGAATTGATACAGGACATAATACTAGATTTTGATCTCATTTTTCCTCAAACTGCAAAGCTTATTACTAACTTTTTCTTTTTCATCTTTCGATTATGTATAGTTCCGTTTGTTATTTTTATGGCAAAATATTCTATAATATTCAAAGTGAGGAGTAAGAATTTAAAATATTCTATGGTTATGTGATATGTGCTATGCGATTACCATGTTCATGAAACTTTCTTGAATTTAAAATATTCTATGGTTATGTGATATGTGCTATGCGATTACCATGTTCATGAAACTTTCTTGAATGAGGAGTTGCAATCAATAAAAGTCATCTCACGTTATCTATGTGTAAAGTAAAGCCCTTATGCTCGTCATAATCTAAGATGATTTTGTTGATCTATCTTCACATATATATTTCTTTTAATTAGTGATATCAATACTCTGCAATAAGCATTACTTTTCATATAAAAAACGTTTTCCATCCATAAATTTGTTATTTGAATTTTGATGATTGTTCCCTTTACTTTCCAGGATTGATGAATGGGTAGATCCTTGGGAAGAAGCTTTGGCTGGCTATTGAGGAATGTATGTGCGTAATCTTTCTTTGCATCTATATCCCTATGCTTTGGCTGTTTGGCTGTTGTGCTTTCTTTTGTTTTGATTTTTCAATCCTGGAAGGTAGAGAGAGGCTTTTTTTTCTTTCTTATTTTTATTTTGATTTGATTCTTTTTACGTTTTTCTTTTTAAAAATATAGTTTCAATTTTTGATTTGATAAGGGGATTTATGGGTTTTCTTATTTTTGTTAGTTTTTGTTTCTGCTACTAGTCTACTCTACTAAAGTTTTTAATTAGCCAAGCAGATAATTGCTATTTCAGATTGATCACTTTATCATATCTTACTCCTGGCAAAAACTCTTGAGAATTCTTCACAAAGATGGTATTTTATTACAGAATTAGGTTATGCCTTTTTATTTTTTATTTTTGGGTTTCTTTGTGTGTTATTACAAAAAGATAGAAGTGAACTGAAAGTCGTGAAGTTCTAGAAATTGAATAGAAGGTTTGAACATGCCATGTTTTTTTGTTGGTATTGTGCTAATGTCAACAGTGTTCTTGTTATGGGTTCAACCTCCCTAAGGCCTTTAATGGATATAAGGATATAAGAAACTCCCAATACAAATGTGTTCACTTAAGAGAATATCTTGTTTTCAAGACATTTCCATTGATATAATGAAACGAGTCTAATACTAAAAAAGACGAGAAAAATTGCGCTTCTAAATAGTAAGGAAAATAACCACTTAAGGGGCGTTTGACCCTAGGACTATGGGGGAGTGGAGTGGGTTATGTTTGGCCTTAGGACTATAGGTTTTCCACAATCCTTCCTTTCTCTCTTTTTCACTATTCCACTACTTCCCTGACCCTTCTCACTCCTTCCCCAATCCTCCCCCCAAACACATACTATCATAACACTACTATCATAAACCTTTCCCCAAACGCATACTATCATAACACTAGGATTATTATAATACTAGGAGTATTATAACACTAACCATTCCATAAATCAATCCTTCTCCCAAACGCCCCCTTGGGATTTAGGAAGCATGCCTTTTTTTTTTTTTTGTAATTTTTTTAAATGTAGTTTTTTTCTTAATTATTTTTTTCTTCTTTTTGAGTCATTTGCCTTGAATATAACTCTTTTTAGTTTTTGCTATCGGACATGACTTGCTCCAGTTTGGAGTAATTGACAAAATAAGGTGAAATCTTTTTTGAATATGAAATTGAATTTTTGCAGTTCAGCAATTAATTGCCTTTTAGGCGATGGGGAGTAGTGATGGAGGAGGAGAAGATCTGCGGAAGCAAATGACAGAGCTGAGCAAAACCCTAAAAGAAGGAGAAAGGATTCTAGCACCAACAAGAAGACCCGATGGTACTCTTCGAAAACCCATTAAGATTAGGGCCGGCTATGTTCCACAAGAAGAAGTCGCCATTTACCAGTCCAAAGGGGCTCTGGTATGTGTGCCTCATGCACATTATCTTATTTCCATCTTTTCCTGCTCTCTGTTGTTTTTCTTTCTGTTTTTCCTTTCTTTTGTATTGAGCTATAGTTTCTTGCCCTTTGTGCCTTGCTCATGAAAATTCATACTAGAAAAATGAAATCGTCCTTTGAGTTGCTGTTGTGTTAATTTTTACTTTGGTGTGTTGTAAAGGACGAAGCTAAGGGCAAAAAGTGCAATACAGTAGCCCATGACATTAGACAATCATTTCATTTGAGGAAATACATAAAAGTAAAATAAATAATGTATGTACATGAATCGTGATGGAATAGTACTGTGAAAAATGAAAATTATGAGATAATGGAAGTTTAAAGTCCTTTTAGGAAAATATTACCTCACACATGGGTTGGAGGATTCTGAACCCATGATACCGGTGTAATAAGTGCCTTTTTAACAATTCAATCAAAGATATGAGCATTTTTATGCCATAAATTTCTTATATCTTTAATGAAAAAGGAACTATAGAGATTGTACATACCTCTTGTTGACTCAATATAACTTAAGTCTACAATCACATCTCTTGAGCTGCCTCTTGTTAATTAGGCACCCTTGATAGGAGGCCTATACATCATACAGGACTCATTGGAATCCTTGCATCATCCACAATTCGATATACAAATTGAAATGAGGCAAATCACACTCATTGGTGTGCCTAGGTTGCTCTCATTGACTTTTTTTCTTTTGTTGCTTAAACTTAATCTTGGGGTGTGCTCTTTTGTGCAGTCTTTGGGGAAGAGGAACGATAGGACCTTTAGACAAGTTGAGAGGGACTTTAACAACATATGGCCCCTGATATGTTCAATGTTTATCTTAGAATGCTGTGTCACCTTTTTTTTTAATAATTACTAGTTAGGTCTCATTCTTCTTAATTAGATCCCTTTTCGCTAGTAGGGCTACGTGAGAAACCAAACCAACAATTTTAAAGGTCAATTTTTTTCTCCGGCAAAATGATGATGATTGGCTGATAAAATTTAAACAAAAGAGATTTTATTTTATGTTCTGGAAAATTGATGATTCGAGTGAAAGGCATCAATTTCATTCTATTATTTTTCTGCTAGTAAGTTTAATTCCTATATTAGTGTATCCTAGAAGTCATCATTGTGGTATACATTGGGATTACTTTTTTTTCTGTGTGCTACAGTGGAAAAAGGAGATGGCATCCCACGATGGACCTCCTGGCTATGATCCTCCGGCAACAGATGTAAAAACCAAGACCAAGTCAGCTAAGCGAAATGAGAGAAAGAAAGAGAAGCGACTGCAGGTTTGTCATCCACTTTGATGGGATGGATATTTTATGTTTTTTATGACAGTTCAAATATTGTGGGGATTTTTTTTTTGAAGAGCTTAATGGGAGTTCATTTTTTGTTTCTTTTCCCTGGGTAATATGGTGAACTGAATTTTAGAATCTCAGTTGTGTGTCATTAAATAGTCAGATGGTGAAACTCATTCAAATGACATATAGCTGCGATGATTAGGCTCAAGTAACTATGGCAACTTCTGGTAATAGAGTTTTCAGAAATTGAGTGGAGTTGTCGCATATAGTCTAAAGGTTCTAGAGTTTAATTTTAGTCCTACAATCTAATTGATGATAGTTTTCAAATAGGATTCTCTAAGTTTTCCCGTGAATAATTTTTTTGGGAGGATCATAAATTGAAAATTGCCATTAGTGTCCATATGCAATAAAATGTAGGACAAAATATAGGTAAATATATAAGAAACTAATTTTTTATCTCTTTCTTTTCTATTTACAACCATGGTTGTGACTTTAATTGTCCAATTATCCCTTGGGGAATAAGATCACCCGTATTCAAATCGGCATGCTTTTCGATCTGAATAGTTGGTTTAGCTGTTGTAGCCTAAGTGACTAAAGGAGAGTGCTCTCCAATAAGTCTATCTCAAATCTATATTATGAATCAAAATGGTAATGAATATATGAGAGCAATTGGTGAACAAAGGAAAGTATTAAAAATGATGAAAAGATACTAAATGGAATTTATCAAAAGGTAATATTTAATCAGCCACTAGTCCTACTACATCAATAGTTAGAAAGATATTTTATCTGCATCTTTGGATTTTACCGTATGCAACTTAACCTTGTTATTTTTAGAAAGGCATCTTATAACATAAAATTTGACGGGTTTAGTTTATATTTTTTATATTTATGCTGGTTCTAACTTGACCATGATTTAGAGTTTAAGTATAGCTGTGTATTTATTTTCTAACAAACAGCTGTTCATTTTTTCACTTTCCTTTTTCAGCAGGCAGCTCATGAAAAGGACAAAGTCTTGGAACAAGTGGTTGTTGAAGAGATCACTGAAGCAAAGGAAGCATACGTAGATAATAGGTTGGAATCCATCCAGTCATTAAGTTCCCAGATGAATGAACTTGCTGTTTCTACCAATCTGAAAGTTGAAAGCCCTTCTTCTGAGCCGATTGATGATCCACAGTTGCCTTCCAGTGACCTTGACAAGAGAATTAGAGCAACTAAAAAGAAGGTGAGGACAAATTTGCCATGATAGACTCTTGCTAATCATCTTTGCTTCAAAGTCTCGTGAAAATTTGTCAATCCATTGCATGCACATATATGTTTTATAATATTGGAATTATGTTCAAAGTTGATTTCCTTAAAAAGGTGTCGTGTACATTAGGTTTCATAGAATGCATCCAGGCAACAGTTTTCATATGAATCATATCACATACTGATTTCAGAGCTAATATCATACTCTTTGAACAACTTTTTGCATAGATGTACCTGATATAGTTAGTTCTTTTATGATATTAAAGTCTCTCTAGGGGACATGACTTGACAAAGGGCCAACAGGTCCTGAGTTCAATCTGTAGTGGTCATCTCCCTTGGATTCAATATATTATGAATTTTCTTGATACCTAAATATTGTAAGGTCAGTGAGTTTCCTTCCACATGGTTCTTAGCAATCTCTCTCATAATAACTGTTCTATTCTTTTATGCCCTTAAGTTGGGTCTGCCACTGAAATTTTTTGTTATCTCCATGAAATCCATTGCGTACCCTCCCATATAAATTCTAGTCATGCTTCAACCTCATATAATAAGTTCTCAGTCTGCTTTCCTCTTGCATCTCCCCACTTCAAGGTCTTGTTACCAAAGTTGATAGACCCTAAAAATTGAAGAGGTGGAAACAGTCCCCAACGAATGATTAGGTTTCAAAAGTCCAACATTGACTTGAAATTCTCTCTGATCCCTTCCTAGTTGTGTAAGTATTAGTTCTAGTTTTACAGAGAATAGTACAGGAAGAATATATTATTTAACTGCTAAATTAGTTACCGCCCCTCAGACTAGAGTTGGGGTTTGGGATAACTTTTCAGACAGTTATCGTAGTCATTCTGGTGGTTGTTTGTTGCTTCTAGAGATGTAGAAGTGCTTCAGCTTTTTTATATGTCGTTGAATAAAAAGCTCCGGTTCCTTTAAAAGAAAAATGCTCCCTCTAAAAGCACATTATGTTAGAATTGACGAAGTTACTTTTGTTAATGTAATAAAGAAACATGAAAAATCTGAGCTCAAAATCTTAAGGATGACATCATTACAACATTTTCACTGAGCCTAATGGATCTTCCTCCTAGTCCTAGCATGGTTAGGAAAAAATCTAGTTGTAAGATTCAAAAGCCTATAATGTTTTTTGTACTTGGTACAAGTACAACTTGTTTAAGAGATTCATCTGTTCTTGCACTATTAGTACTCAGTGCCAAAGCCTTATAAGCCAGCATCTTCTAACTCAACTGATTATGTAAACTTCTTTTAATGAATTATGGGTACCTTTGTTGTGAGATGAAAGTTTTTTTCTTAACATTTGCAAGTTTGTTTAGTCCGTCTAATGCATTACATCATCTTTTTGATAATTTTCCTTGCATCGTTCTCCTGTTTGGATATGCAGATTCGAATGGCAGAAGCTCAGTTGCAAAAAACACCACTTCAAGATATGAAGCCGGAGCAGGCGAACAAGTTATCGAAACTAGAAACTTGGCGCTCCGAACTAATGCTTCTAGAAGAACAAAGGCTAAAACTAAATTCTTCATCATGAATGAGAATGGGCTGCAGGCAGCATCATTGTTCACTTTATTTAATCCTTTATGTTGAGAGAAAAAAAAGAAACCGAAATTGCTGCAACCAAAAGGATTTCGATTTGCACTTTCGAAAGTCTTAATCACCTGTAAAACTCTACTCGTGTGTGTGTAATTGCATTTTATTCAAACGCTTTGGCAGCAACCGTTTGAACTGTAGATAGTTCTGATACGTTGATTTTCTTTTCCCTCTGACATGATTTATTTATGTGATCTCCAATCATAACGATGAACCAAATACTTTGGCTTATCGGATTTAGAAATATATTAATGAGTTTTATTTTATTATTTTATTTCTCTTCAATTTTGTTTTGAAGAACAAATTAATTTTTACATTTGAAGAACTGTGGCCATTTTGCAATTTGAAATTTGAGTTTCCATTGTTGTTTCTATAGATGTTAACAAAAATTTCAAGAAAATGTGTAGTAAATCTTGAACGGTCAATGGAATTTATTTAAATTAATAAATAACAATATTCTTTTAAAAAATTGTAAAAAATGATAAATTAAAAACAAAATATTTATAAAATATAGTAAAATTTCAGATATATTTTTGCATAGATAGTAATAGAAAACCTATCTGTTTAATTAATAATTAGAACTTTATTTTCTCAAGTTTCTTAATAGAGTAAAGAATAATTCACTTTAAGAGACAGAAGACTTTAAATATGTTTTTTTCAAATAAATTTCTATTGCAGTGAGTACTGATAAAATCACTGCTCGTTTCAACCACCACTCAATCTTCTTATGCCTCCATCGATTAATTTTCCTTATAATATCATTGTTGGTTAGAACTAGAAGACTTTCATCACTGTATGTAGTGTGTAAACATGGAAGTATTTCAAAATTCCTCATTATATGCAAAGTTGGAAACAATCCTGCATTGCATTGGTGGGATAGGACAACAGCTCAATATTTAGTTACACAAAGATCACCTCAAAATATCAATTACAAAAGTTTGGGCTATAACTCGTATCTCCAAACATACAAAACCCCTCGATAAAATATGATGTAGAGCAGCAGAGTTAAAGATATAAAGTGAACGGAGGGAGAAAAGAAAAGGGAAAATTACAATTGATGAACTATAGGAGCTCCAAAATTAGACATTGATTCCAAAATCTGACCAATTTCACTGGCAGTATATTTTTACAATCAGCTGATTTTCCAAAAAATGGAGAGTTCATCTGCTCCCTATTTATTCTAATGGCAGCTTCATAAATAATGCAATCTAACACTAAAGTATATCAAGATAGACAGGAAGTTGTGTAGAGGAAAAGATGTTAATATCTTGGATAATTCTGGATGGTAAAACTCCAAGACTTGGTAGCAGTAAATCAAATATATTGCCTTCATTCGGTAATGATTGGAATCTTATGCACATTGGAAGTCTTACAGATTAGTAGGCGGATAATTTCCTGGGGTTTAGGAGAATCCATTTCCGTTAGAATCAGCATTAGGATGGAATGTAGACAAGAGCTCCCCTGAATGAGACGACTTACGGGATTTCAGATGCCTTGGAGAAGCAGAATATGAATCACCGGAACTGGATGTAGAATACATTGATGATGTTGGCAGTCCATGGATCCTCGGTAGTCCCGTTGGATCGGCACCCACATTGTATCCCTTTTCAACGGTTTCAGTCTCCAGAGGTAATTCATCCAATGTCTGCAATCATTGGAAAAATGATATTTTCTTAGAATTTCATGCATGCTAATGTCATGATTTAACAGCAAACTGATGATTAGGAATAAAATTTAATTCAATGGGAACCATGACAGAACCCTCAATAAAATTTGTTAGTTGGTCATCGATCTTCTCAGTGGTTTACTGTCTGGTGACTCCTAGCTTTTTTGTTCTATGAACAATTTTCATCAAATTATGATGATTAGGAATCCATCTGTCTAGAATCTAGATGCTTTATGACATGTGATCATATATCATTCTTTTTCCTTTTTCCTTCATCTTTTGCCCTTTTATTTATCTACTCTTATAGAACTCATCATCCAAATGGTTATTTTATTATTATATGTTATTTCAAGGCTGAAGAGTTTCCATCATGAACGATCTCTCGTCATATCAAGATGAAAGCACCACCACTTATCATGTGGCCAGGAAAACCATACCCGAAAAGCCTGCTGAAGTACGCGGAGAGTTTCCCTAGTACGCTTTCTCTTCATTGCCACTTCATCTGGCTCCTGTAACATTTCTTCAAACAGGTTCTCTCTGTTTTACAACATTACATCAGAAAAAGAAACATAATTTAGAATATCAAAAAGTTCAAAAAGATACAAGGTCACGAGCACCCAAAAGCAGAATCAGGATGGTAGAAGAATGATACATACCGGTAAAGTTTTTTGATGAATACATTGTGCAGATCTCGTTTGGCGTGGACTACCTGAATCAGAATAACCAAAATATAAGCAATAAATATGATCCTATTCAGTTGTCCTCTCAAAACATGGTCTTGGACTCGCACTAAAAAACAAGGAAAAAAACAGGAAGAAACTGAATATACATCATTAGGCAGGTGGTATTGCAAAACACATATGAAACTTGTCTAATCAACTAGGTCCTGATGAGCTTACCCAGTCGGCCTACCTCAAAAGGATTGTAGTTTGAAAGGGGAGAATATAACTTTCGTAAGTTGATTGGTTGGATTGTAGGGCTGTTAAGTTAGATGGTCAGTTGTTTGATAGACTTGTGCTTACACATCAATAAATGCTGCGTTTGCAGCATTAGAAAAAGAAGAATCTCCCTATTCTTCTCAAGCTCATTGGTCTGCAACATATGCGAAAAACTAACCTACAGTGAGATCTATAATGTCTCCAAACAAGGATTAAAAGCTTCCTCCATGAGCTCTCTATCTAAACTTAAACCTCAACTAAGTTGGCGTATCTGTAAAATACTGAAGTTGGCACCAGATATCAACAAAAGGATACTGCCAAAGCAAATAAGCATATCCTCCACCACCCGCTTACAAAGAATACACTTCTAGGGGAGAAGGCACGAGGCTGAACTCTGAGGTACGAAGTATAGTCTTTTGTTCATCAACTCTAGTTGTGAGGACATGCTGAAGAATCTTTTCAAGTGGGTAATCGCAGCAAATAAGAATCTAAAAAGTGACAAAAAATGCTATTTTATCACGTAATATCTTCCATTGTTCAACCATGAGAAAAACTTGTCCCAGCTCTTGTGGGAGGTATGGATGGAAAGTATCCAAGGAATATTTTTAATATTTTAAATCATTTTATTTTCTTCAACAAAATGGCATGTTAGTCAATTCACATCAACAAATCATAGTCCAACCGCTGTTAAAAGGTAAATAAGAGACCATTTAGAATCACTTTACAAATCACGAGGGACAAAATTGTTTCCTCTAAAATCTCATGGACCAAATACATAACCATCCAAACTTCAAGGACCAAAAGTGCATTTTGCCATAAAGAAATAATTCCTCCATATTGTCTACATTACTGACTCAATCAAATGTCTTTCCTAGAAGTGTGGGAGGAACTGAGGTTTAATGTGTCTTTGTAGGCGTCGTATACTCAGAATTTTTGTAATTATCAACATCACATCATTCTTTTAGATTAGAGGCATTTCCTATAGTTGAGGTCTCGTTTCGTGGGTTCATCTGTTTTATGTCCACATATATTCTTTCATTGATCTCAATGAAAGTTCGGTTACTCAAAATAATAATAAGAATAATAACAAAATAAAATAAAAATGTTGTATACTATAGGGTATTCGCTCAAGGGAGAAACACCACAATCTTTTAGTAAACAGGGTTTTGTTGTCGACCCTTAAAATTTTCATTTCTAACCCTACCAAGGTTCACCGGCTTCCCCACCACATCCAAGCTTACAGGGCGTGCTCCTTTCCCCTTCTCCACCCTTTAGAGCTTAGCTTTTCAAACATGGCAGGACAGCCCATACCAATTTGCTTCCATGTTTGGGTTGGTTGTTCTACTTGTGTCTTCACAGGACCTGTTTAGGGAGGATCTCTATCAATTTGGTGTAAGTTGACAAACCTAGGGAGAAATTGCAGGTTGAAAGAAACAAGCAAGAGAGCGGATAGCCATGGAATAGAACCTTGGTCAAACTCACAGCAGAGGCAAAAAAGGATTACAAAAGAGAGGAAACCTAGCATCATGGCATTGACAATGACAGATTATCACCCGGTAAACTGGAATCATTGTTGCACAGTGAAGGTTCATCACAGAACTTTAAAGGTGGAAGGGAAAGAAAATAACCCTCGTTCAAAAAAGGGAGGAGAAACGTCGAAGGTCAAAGAAGTCATAATAGAACAGTTGAAGTTTAAGGTGGACATGCTCCTATCAGGGATCACATACTGACATTGATTCTAGTGCATTAATATAAACATGTCAATTATCAACTTGATTCTAATACCTAAGGTAACTAGTTAATTGTATTTATTCTTGATGATGATAATGAATTAATATGACAAAAGATTTAGAAATTTTCACTTCCCACCAACATAAACATGTCTATTATCAACTTGATTAAAGAGATACGATACTTTGTTTTCTTTTTCTTTTTTAAATATATAACAACTTTCATTAAGAAAGAAGCAATACAATTCTTTGTTTGACTAACAAGAGGAAAAAGATGCTATTTAATGATTTTTTTTTTCTTGAACAAGAGAGAACATTTCATTGACTAAATGAAAAACAATTAATGCTCAAAGAAACAAACTCGACAAGAGTGAAAAAGAGAACACAATTAAACACACCAACCACTATAAAGCACCAGAAAGAACAACATATAGAAAAGAACTCCCACAATGAGAAACACGGAGTGAACTGAACAAAAGAAACGAACAAAGTGAGTCTAAAAGACCAATCTCATTACAACAGGCGGTACTCTAAAAACTGAACCAAAGACTACTGAGAACCAATAGCTTTGGAAACTAAGCGGAGAAAGCTCAAAGAGCCCCCAACTAAATAGAACGACCACAAATAATTTTAATAAATTTATAACAAAAAAGCAAACAGTTCTATTTCTCATGGCTTGCGGTAATTAATTGAAGAAAAATATGACTTGAACTGGAGGTATTAATAAAGATTTTAACTTACTAGGAAGTTCATGATCGCCTTGGGTACATAGTCCTGTATATTCTTCCTAACGATGTCATAGTAGGATCTCAATAGCAGTTTAGTTATAGCAATTTCCATAGCCTCCTGCTCCGTAAGGTTTTCTGAGGGCCTCAAGACAGCTGGTGGCTAAAACAATGTGAAATATGTCAGACAGCTGGTGGCTAAAGCTACAAAACTCGATACAGTTGATTATGGTATTACGACTAACCTCTCTCAAGTGGATCATTGAGAAAGATTGCTCCACACCATGCAAAGGCTCGCCAAATGATTTTTTTGATGAATTTTCTTTAACTGGAGCATGGCCATCACTGCTAGTACTGCCAAAAATAGCTGAAATACCCCAAGTGGAATTCCCTGTGCTTCCAGAAACGGAAGGATGCAATCACATTGATGTTAATGACAAAAGTTCATACACATTAATCAGAAAAATGTAGAAAGTAGTTAATGGATCAATCAACAATTAAATGCACATTGATAAAAGTAAAGTTGTAATGACCCGACTTTTCGAGATCCCTAACTGAGGTTATTACTACCATACATGAAATTTTAAACCAACACCAATTGACCGTTTAGACTCAAAATAAAGATTTTCCAAACAAACAAGAGTTCACTGAAATAGTCTAAGGAGCTCTAACACAGTTTATTTTAGGATCCCTAAAACATTGATGAAAAATAAAATAGTTAAATTTAATGCTAATAAACTCATCAGTTTGTTTTTAAACATCCAAAACGTCCTGAAAACATGACATGAAGCGGAAGTGTTAACACTAATCCCATATTGGTGTCTCGTTAAAGGTATTTGTAATTATGAGATATTGTTATATAAATACAATTAGGAGTACTTTACAAACACCATTAAGGGGACACCAATCAAGAGTACCTTTTACATCCTCGTTGGTCTTTTACAGCATCTCATTTCCGCTCATTTTGTAATAGCTCTATTTTAATTGTAATTCTCTGTTTTCTATAACCAACCCCCCCCCCCCCCCCCCCCCAAAAAAAAAAAAAAGAAAAAAGAAAAAGAAGGAAAATATGTGATATTACCAGGAGCAACTTTTTCACCTTCTGCCACTGGACGAACAGGCTGTTAATCATTTAAAAAAAGGTGATAAGAACACTGGGCAATTAACTCTCAGTTTACCAATATTATATCGAACAGAAAAACAATGGGAAAACAAGTAATCAAGGAAATTGACTGGAATACATTGTCCCCACTAATTTACAATATTTGCTACCTGATCCGCTACAATGCCGTTTACTTGCCTTGCCAGAATCCCAACAGTTTTCAAACTTCTCTCTGATGATGTGGCCTTATCAAACTCTATACTATC
Source organism: Cucumis melo (assembly GCF_025177605.1). Classification (NCBI taxonomy): domain Eukaryota; kingdom Viridiplantae; phylum Streptophyta; class Magnoliopsida; order Cucurbitales; family Cucurbitaceae; genus Cucumis; species Cucumis melo. Next base: position 1,372,902 of record NC_066857.1, read on the forward strand.
CTAATCAACATAAAAATTAGTAATTAGTGTTAAACATCCATCAAGAACTACCCTGGAAAGAGAACATGTAACCCTTTTTTTTAAATAGAGAACAAGAAACTGTATTTGCTAGAATGTCGGAGAAAGATGTAATAATAGATGGATTCAGTTAGGGTTAAGGGTCACAGTTTTATTGATGCACTGACGTTGAATCAGAATTTCTTGATATCTACCAATGTTTTTACACCAAACAAAGAGGAAATCAATCTCTTCCAACTGACGATATTGGGATCCTATTACAGCTGACCAAACCATTGCCTTAGAGGCCCCATTTACTGAGATGGAGATTTGGCATGCTATTTCTAACCTTGGTAATAATAAATCACCAGGCCCACATGGTTTCACCTCAGAATTCTTTAAAAAGAGACCAACGTCTGGACCATGAGGAGAAGAGAAGAGTTATTGTGATGCAAAGTCACACTGTTGAAAATACAAGGCCGGTTGTTCAAGCAATCCAAGGGACCGCAGGTCCATATTGCAAAGCAATAAGAGCTTATCCACAATAAAGATACTTATGTGGTTGGAAATGAGGCTTCTACATCCTTCAGCAACGATACTTGGACTGGAAATTCTCCATTTAAAGTTGCTTGTCCCAGATTCTATGCTCTTACTAGACATAAGGATGCTTCTATTGCACAGTGCTGAAATTCTGATTATAAGGATGGGACCTTGAGCTACGACGAAATCTTAATCCTTGAATGGGCTAATCTTTACTCTTTACTTGTTGCCCCTCGAAGTACCGCTGATGCTGACAAATGGAGGTGGAATCTGGATTGCAGCTGGCAGTTTACTGCCAAGTCCCTGACTCATCACCTTGCTTCCAATGCCTGCACAATCAGTTCGCTCCTCTTTATAAAAATATTTGGAAGGGTCCAACCCATAGGAAGTTTCGCTTCTTCCTATGGGAGGTCTGTCATGGTAGCATAAACACTGTTGACGTTCTTGTTAAAAAGGGTACTTGGATTGCTTCGGCCCCTAATTGGTGGGTCCTTTGACGTCAGAGTAATGAGATAGTCATGCACTTGATGGTTTTATGTGACTACGCTCAATCTTTTTGGAGGAGAATCTTATCATATTAAACTAGAACTTGATCATCCGAAATGATCCTCTCCTCCTTAATATGCTCCTCCAAGTTGAGATGTCCAAATGCACTTCTTGACCCTTGGTTATTGCTCATAGTATAATCCTCTTGTACTATGAGCTTCTGTCTCATTATTAATATATTAGTAAAGAGGCTATCTCCTTTTCAGAAAAAAAGTATGCACATCATTGGCCACCGTTCAAAGATAAGAAGATCGCCTGGGCTTTCATCGTCAACCAGGGTTTTCCCTGGCTCATTTGGAATGAATACAATCATCACATTTTTTAGGATACGGAATTGGATTTCACATCCTTTCTTGATCTCTTGTAATATACATCCTTTCTAAACTATTTTTCAGGTTTCACTCCTTGCCAGTTATGATTTGTTGCCTCCCTTTTCATGAGCTTATTTCAACTTGTTTCTTCACAAATTATGTGTTATAAAACAGAAATTTTCCAGATGGGTTTATAGGTTGCTTTTGCTAAAATGGTTGAACAAAATCAATCTTGGTGGCAAGCATGTATAGAGTTCTGTTGGCTGTAAATAAACTAATTATCTGTAAGCTTATAAATGATTTTATTTTATTCTCAGTATTATTCTTTCCATTTATGCACTAAGCCCTTTATATAGAATACGTATCTTACAAATATATGATTAGAATACAAATATTTTACTTCATTCAAATTCACATGATTTCAAAGTCCATAAAGCCCAATCCGGTATTCGGTCCACTAAAAAGAAATTGAGATCCGGTCAAGATTGGTGAACCCAAAAGAGACACTAGCTTGAGGCAACATGTTGAGATGTTGAGAATCCAACATTGGATAGGATGTAAAATCCGATTTTTCAGGATAAGGATTCAGATTTCACATTCTTTCTAAACTACTCGTTTGTCCTCTTATGCTATAAAGTGTTTAGGTGTATTTGTTAAGTGCATGTTCCCAGTCACTTTCGATCAAAATTAGACCATAGAGTTATTAATGTATTTTCTTGGGTTATGCTTCCAACAAAATGAGGTACAAATGTTTTGATCCTCAAACAAAAAAAACTTTATGGGATGTGTCGTTTTTGGAAAACCAACCTTTTTCACCCAAAACTGTCTTCAGGGGAGAATACATCAAATTCAGAAGATGGTAAGTTTTGGAATGTAGATGTATGTCTCTTCCAAATGTTATTTGTCGTAATCATACTAGTTCTTCAATGCCAAGCATAAAATCTTCTAACACACGGGGAAAATTACTACAAAAAGATTCCACTAATCTGAATCCTAAGTTTAAGTTTTATGCTAGAAAAAGATCCAATCAATTGAGCAAGGACCAAATAGCTGACTTGTGACAAATCCAAACTCATAATCCGAGGGATGATTCTGAAACTCCAGGTAACCAACCTTCTACTCTTGTTTCTCCTGTTGTCATTGAATATACCTTGTCTAATGTGGCTCCAAACCACTATTTTGTTATTTATTTTGATTAGATTAGGATTAGTTTCGTTGGTTTAGTGGGATTAGGATTAGTTTCTTTGATTAATTAGGATTCAGCAATCGTATATTTGTTTAATTCTAATTTGGTTCTTGTATTGTAATGAAGTCGTTGCTTTTGTTTCTGTCTCTTAATGTTTTTAGTCATGTGCTGGTTGTATTTTGCTTATTTACGTATTTGCTCTAAATTTGTGTAATTTTGTCGATCTATGTCCAAATATGATGAGAGCGAAAAGAGAGTGTTAACCTAGTTGAGATGTCCGAGTGCATTTGTTGATCCTTAGGGCTTAGATCTAGCCTCTTTATTGTAATTTATCTCTTCGTATTGTCTATTCATTATCTTAATAAAGAGACTTGTTTCCTTTTTTGAAAAGGGAGGACCAAGATTAGTTTGCTTTCTGATTCTCTAGAAATAGAGAATTTGTCCTCTTGTATTGGTAACTTTTGATTCATAATTAAGACTTTGATTTAATTATTGGAGATCTCTCCTTTTATTCTTTAGGCTAAAGCACTCTTTTCACTATATCAATCAAAAAGTTATGTTTTCTTCTAAATAAAAAAGTGACTTAAAATCCACTCTTTTTACGTTCTTTTATTTGATTCTTATTTTTTTTGTGCTACAAACTACAAAACATTAAATGTTTTTCTCAAATTTCTTTATTACATCAACCTATTACCTAGTTTTATATATTTTTTTAACCAAGAGAACTTTTCATGATTTCAATGAAAAAAAATATCAGCTCAAGTGATACAAACTCCACGAATGAGTGATATAAGGAAAAAGGGTAACAACGTAACAATTTTTGTGCCAATTACAAAAAGAAGAATTGAAAGAGCAGTAGAGCCCAAGGTTCCTAAATATTGTCCATAATATTGCAAGTTCAAGGTTCCTTAAAAGTAAATTTTCCATAAAGAAAGTGCTTTTTATTATATACATGTGTGATGTGTGTATATATATGCATGTGTGAACAGGAAAGATAACCATTCATCTCCTTTACCTTCTGTCTGGAAATAGGCAGGGAAACCCTAGAGGACTTCACTTGTTGCAATGCAATCTCAACAGCCTTGCTTCCACCAATAAAATTTGGATGTGAAGTGTTTATGTAGTTCATCTACAAATACAAATACGATATGATATTGAGATCAAACATTCTATAAGAATAAGGAGCTGAAACAGGTAAATAAACAACTAACAACTACTAAGACGGGCTCCTATATATTGGCGCTGAAAGGCCACAAAAATAATTATGTTGAAGTATTAAAATAATTGAATGTTTACCTTCGCTCGTTAGTTTAAGCTTTTGGGTTTATTGGTTTTTAACAATTATTTTCACACAAACTTTGTTCAAGAAACATAAATCAATGTCTATTGACGAAATGTCATCCAACAGAGGGACATATTCTTTTTTTAATAACAAACTCAAAGACAACAACTATGACACTTCATTTGTCTTAACCGTCACATAAAGCAGGAAAACAAAATAAGAGGGGTAAATTTCACCAAATTCTTCATTATCAATATAAAATGATTTGAGAACATTGTGTTGGCCATATTAGGATTTGCCGAGGGTGTTTCGGGGTTGGCCACTTGGTTGTTTCTAGTATTTTGTCCTCCTTTGTATCTAAGTATTGTACTCTGAGCAATAGTCTCATTTCATTATATCAGTGAAGAGGTTTTGTTTCGTTGAGAAAAGAAAAATTGTTCGTATGCTTGCTAATGTAGAGCACCAAAAAATCAAACATAGATGTCATACCTCCATATCAATAATATGCCCAATAATGATCTCTGAGGGTTCAAGACCTTCTCGTAAAAAATTGCTCATAACTTCATCCATGCGCTTCCTTAAGACAGGAAATCTTTGTAGTTCATTTACCATGCAACGATGGCTAATCTGAAGATAGCTCAACCAAATATTAAGAAATTATAAGCAAGCAATATGATAAGCAGCACAAAACAAAACACTAAACAATAATAAACAAGTAAAATCCCACCTTTATTAGTTCATCATATATGAACCTTGCACACTGAAGGCTTGGATCTAATAAGCGAGCTATTTGCTTGCGAATAAGAACTTCAAAAGGAACCTACACATATTGAAAGATGAAATAAACATCAAATTGGGATAAACCTCCTCCATAATATGTTATCACTAAATTCTATCAAGCATGGATGATGTACTAGGATCAGGGTAAATTAGACTATCTTAGTCAAATCCTTATGGGGCCTTTCGTTTAAGGCTTTAAAGACGGCCAGAAATTAAGGATTTTGGGAATATTGCTGAGAATAAAGAATGACCATATTTAGTTGTGCATGGGAATGTTATCAAAAGTTTTATATTTAGTTGTGTATAGAATATTATCAGAAGTTTTATGGAACAAATTATCTTTGTATTTAATCTATAAAAATCAATCATGAAACCTCTATAAATTTTTAATAGATTAATTGATAAACAATAAATTCAGTTCAAAGTTTTGAGCAAAATTAATTATTTAATAATCAAATAATAATATTAATTAGATTATTAATTACAATTATTTGTAAAATGAATAATTTATAATTAAGTTACATGATTACATAATTTACTATTTAATGAATTTATATAATTATGATTTATTAATATTATTTATTTATTTGTTTTTTTTTTTTTTTGAAAAGAAAGCCTCTTTATTAATATATTAATCATGAGATAGAAGCTCATAGTACAAGAGGATTATACAATGAGCATATAAACCAAAGATCAGGAGATGCATCTGGACATTTCAACTAGGTTGACATCCCCTTAGCACCTTCATCATATCCAAACAAGCTAGAATAAATAAAAACAAATATAAGGTACTAAATCTTGTCAGGTGGGGGCACCCAATGTGAGAAGAACTTAAAAACATGCAGAAAATGATGAGTTATTAATTTAGATTATTAAAGCATAGAGTAAAACGATAACTATGAGCAACATAGAAGTGGAAAACAAAAGGTACCATAACCTACTTCGGGAACAAATAAAGCAGATTTAGGACCAGTTGCATTCTGGATAGCAGTTCGGATGTCAAGATCAGTCAAGTCCTCACAAGGATCTACTTCCTGCGGAATAACATTTCACCATATCAATGAGAATTATCACTCCCCACTACTTTGACAGCATTAATTGCATGAAGAAAAAGAAAAGAAATACAACTAAAAAATCAAGCAGAAAATCTGCACACAGAATAAACTTTTCTTGTTTGGTTCACTCATTTTAATTGTTGCATCTAGGAGATGGAGAAAAGATGGACATAAGATATGTTACTTGACTAAATCCCCCTCCCCCTCCCCCTCCCCCACAGCTCTCTCCTCTCTCCTATTCTGGGACTCCAACTGTCACCTTCTTTTCCAACTGCTTCTCCGTCGAGTATCCGACATTCATCTCTTGCTTATCCTCCATGGTTTACTTGATATGATGAAGTCAGCCTTTTCTTTATTTCTCTTCACTTCATCTTCGATTTGTGTGCTGCTTTCTCAATTCATGAGGGTGGAAGTAGGTAGTTGCAAGATACAAAAAGATCTCATTCCTCTCTAGGTGTTGAATCTGTATTGGGACTTCTATAGGTACAGATGAACGAAAGCTGATTAAACGAACAAGCTTTGCCCTCTCTGGCTGGCTGAAGCTCCCTCTTCAACAAGAAAACAGCTGTCAGCAAGACCCTTACACATGTTTATTTCTTGCAGCAGCAGCAAGTTTTCATTTACTTTTCTCTCATACCGCATCAATCGCATGGTCACAGTGCAATGCACCATAAAGATCTGCCAAGCATCTACTTCGACTCACATTGAGCAAATTATAGTGTCTATTGTCAAAATGCTGATCGAAATATTTTTCTTCATAGAATCTTTTTCTACAATATCCACACTTCTAGTCATTTAAAATCTAAATGGCCCTTGTGCTGTTCTTGATCTCTGAACATGTCATTATCAGGGTGAAGCCTTCACTTAGTCAAAATCTCATATTTCTTTTTTTTTTCCACAAAGGGCATTAGATACTCCTCAATTACTTTCCACACCACTCTACTCCTTTCACTCGAGATTAATAACTCTTTTTGAATTTTGGTCGAAGCTGGCAATTTTTTTCTTTAAGAAGCTTGTTTCCATTTCAAAAAAAAAAAAAAAAGAACACTTCCCACAAGCAGTTGCCAACTCTGTTGTCAACCCAAATTAACTAGTTCGAAAGCTCCTTAGTAGATTTACTTCAGCAGCAGCTTTGCCATTTTATCCATAAAAAAGATAAGAATGAAGATGGAGACACTCTTTTGTCAAAGGTTCATTCTTCATTTGGTCTCCCACAGGGGGTAGACAGTCTCTACTTGTGCCAATGGGTCCATGCTCCATTGAAAAAGGAAGGGCTGGCATTCTGGGAAAGACTAGGTAAATTTTTGAAGACTAATCGTATTATCAAAGATGCCATCTTTATCTCTGGACATAGCCGACTCATTCTCTTCATCAACATAAGAGTTATGCTCAAGTAGTTGCTGGTTCATTTCAAACACTCACTTGATGGGTCCTTCACTTTCAATCGGTAAACCAACTAAAGAAAAAGTGAAGATAGGGTCTTATTGAATTCGTAAAGAAGCTAAGGTCTTCTTTTAGTAAGAAACATAACTTTCGGCATCACACATAGCACTAGACAAGGAGGGGGAGATGAGGATCATACAAAAAATTACAAAGAAGAAGCCCAACTAGTATAAATTTGGGTTAGGCTATAATTACAAAAAAAAAGTTAGAAGTGGAGGATACTCCTAAGAAAGTTGCTATTAGTTTCTTGATCCAGAGAGATTCTAGAGTGTCTTTCAAACCACAACCACCAAAGTTGGGCGAAGATCCCATTGAACCAAAGGGGATTTTTGTGGGCCTTCCATCAACTGTGGAAGAGCATCTAAAGTTTTCTAGGGCCTTGCATTTTAATTTTTGAACAACCTAAACAGTCTCCCCAACAATCAATAGCAAAGGGATAGAAGAAAAAAAGGTGCATCAAAGACTTCTCACTGTTTTACAAACACACCAATTAGGAGAGAGAGCACAACTCTACATTTTACAAGTGTTTAACCTTCAAAAGTGGAGATCCGCAAAAACAAACTTGACTTTTGTTCTTCTCAAAAACCTTGACTTTTGTTGAATATAGAAAATATTCTCCCATTAAATTCAGCAATTCTTACCTTTTCCAATTTTACCTTTTCTGTAAAAAAAATTCCTTATTTTCCTTTCTGACCGTTGTTCATATTTCCTTGAATAATTCTTTTCCCTTATTTTTGGATAAGAAACATGTATATTCATATAACAAAAGAGAACAACCTAAGGGCAAGGGACAAGAGGGCCCTCCCCAAACGAAACTAAAAAATGATGGTCTTCCAAATGTTGAAAATCATAGAAAGGCTATAAATTACAAAAGTGTTTGGTGTAATTCGTACTCTACTAAGAAACTGTGTGTTGCAGCACAGTCCAAAAAGAATCAAAAGAATTATAGCTATCTTCAAAAGTTCTACTATTCCTTTATTTCCAAATGCACGACAAAAGGGACCGGGTAGCACATCTCCATAAAATGTTTCCTTTCAGGCTATAACCTCTAATGTTGAGCCCTTCAATCAACCAACTATCAACCTTACTAGGAAGACAAAGCTCCAAATCAAAAATTCTAAACAAAGTATTCCAAGCTTTCCTAGTAAAGAGACAATGCAAAAATAAGTGGTCCAGGGTCTCCTCTTCTTTGAAACAAAGGCAGCACATCGAGGGGCTGAGCATTGTGTGCTGGAATTTTTTTTGGAGTTTCTTGTGGGTGTTAGAACTTCTATAGGCGAGCAACCATAAGAAGAATTTCACCTTTTTTGGGATTTTAGTCTTTCATATGCGACGAATCAAAGGAACAGCAATGGAGGGGGAACTCTTGGTTAAATTAAGAAAAATAGACTTCGTAGTAAAGCTGCCATTAACGTTAGGAGTCCATTTAAGATTATCATCACCATCTGAGGGGGCCCAAGAATGAAGAATTTCCAGAATTGAGGTCACATTGTCAAGCTCGTTATCGAGCACATTTCTTCTTAGGCCCAAGTTCCACGAATGAGTAATATTACACCAACAATCAGCCACAAAAGCATCCTTGTTCAATGACAAAGGAAAACAAGTTAGGAAATTTTTCTACGAGTGGTTCCACACCACACCAAACATCCTTCCAAAATCTGACTTTGGTTCCTTTTCCCAACAAAAAAGCCGAGAATTTAAAGACGGTCTCCTTGTGCTTCAAAATACCAGCCCATAAACTATAAGACCTTCCCCCAGTTCGGACCTTTGACCACCCATTCTCCTTTAAGCCATAAATGGCCACAATTAAGCACCTCTCCTTTAAGCCATAAATGGCCACAATTAAGCACCTCCATAAAGAGGCTTCTTCCTTACTAAACCTCCAAAGCCATTTAGTGAGAAGAGTGTTGTTCTTTTGCCTAAACGAGCCAATCCCAAGGCCATCATAACAGATCGGGCGAGAAGTACAGTCCCATTTGACAAGTTGGGCAACCGAATTAGTAGACCCTCATATTCAGACAAAATTCCTAATCATCTTTTCCAATCTATTGATAACACCAACTGAAGCTTGAGCAAGGGAAAATAAATAACAAGGAAGGCTGTTGAGAACTGATTGCATAAGAGTTAACCTGCGCCCTTTGGATAGGGACACATTCTCCACCTATCGATTTTATATTTGAATCGCTCTGTAAGGGCGTTCCACATCGCTTTTCTATTACGAACCCCTCCAATAGAAAAGCCCAAGTAGTTAAAGGGGAGATTATCAACCGAGCACCTCAAAGAATTAGCATAAGAAGCCAAGTCATCACTGTTAAGGTTAATACCGATTAAAGACGTTTTGGAGTTGTTAAGGGATAAACCAGCTCCCCAAGAAAGATATTAATCACCTTCCACCATGACTCAAAATTTCCATCCTCCCAAGAAGAAAAAAGAAGAGTATCATATGCGTACTGAAGGGGGGTTAAATCTCTGCCAAGCTCTCAAAATGGATGCCTTTTATGATCCTTTTCTCATTACAATAGTGAATAAGGCACCTTAGAGCATCTCCCATGATCGTAAAAAGAAAATGGGCAAGAGGATCACCCTGACAAATACCCCTTTTAGCAAAAATCTTTCCTCTAGGCCCACCATTGGCAATAATCGAGAAGTTAGTCGTCGATATACAGCCCCAAATCCATCTCCTCCATCTCTTACCAAAGCCTTTAAGTTCCATGGCCATATCAAGAAAAGACCAGTCCACCTTGTCATAGGCTTTCTCCAGATCGAGCTTCAAAAGAACGCCTTTTCTACCTTTTAAAGACCATTCATCAACAGCCTTAGAACCAATCAAAATAGCATTAAGAATTTGCCTCCCCTCCACAAAGGCCATTTAAGAATCATTAATTATTGAGGGACGAATATTTTTAAGTCTTGTTGTAAGCACCTTAGAAATAACTTTATACAAGGATGTAGCTAAGCTTATAGGTCTGAAATCACTCACAAGGGCCACCACTTTCTTTTTGGGATGAGGCAAACATAAGTCTCGTTACATCTTCTATTAATGATTCTGTTTTGAAAAAAATCTTGGAACACCCTTACTAGATTGGACTTCAGAATTTCCAAGATTTTTTACAAAACTCTCCAGTCATGCCATCAGGGTCGAGGGATTTAAGACAACTCATCCCGAAGACAGCTTCTCTAATCTCTTTTTCAGTAAAGGGGGCCTCAAGTAAGCTAGAATTCTGCAAGCTAAGGTATTTGTATGGAAAATAAGAAAATATTTTCAGTAATTAGAAAATACATAACTTTCTTAGCACAACAGGCCTTTGAAATATGATCAGATTTTTGCCTTTTCAAAGCTATTTGCTTCACAATGAGCTTGGGAGAGAATTTGAATTTGGATCTGCATGCAGTGCTTTGACCATGTTTTCCCATAGCAAAATTCTCTCCCAAGCATTACAACCTAGAAACAATCATCAACAAATTCAAATTCACCACTTCTTCATATTTTCTTATCCATAGAGAATAGAAAGCACTGCTTCAACCTTTTGAAATCTCGTTGACTAGAATCCCAATCCCACTTTTTGCATTCAAATTCTTCAACTTCATAGAAAGTTTTTATGTCTTGATTTCAAAACTAGCAGTTGCACCATACAGGTTTGAAATCATTTTCCTAACAAAGTTTTTATGTCTTGATTTCAAAACTTGCAGTTGCACCATACAGATTTGAAATCATTTTCTTTGTATTCTTCAATTTTCTCAACAAGTAAAATTCATCATTAGGTTTGCCATGTGAAAATGTCAGTGACAGCCGGAGCAAGCAGCTCATCCAATCAAACGAACCAAAAAAGGAAAATTACACTATGACTAAGTACGAGCCTGATAATTTCGTATTGATTATTCCATGAAAAAGCACTAATGGGGACTCAAACGATGGAACTTCACAACTTAGAAAATGAAGCCACAAGTACCTCTAAACTTTTCACGAAGATTGATTGAAAAATATAGTGAATACGAGTTCCACCAGTGAGTTCAGATGTTGACATTTCTTCATTCTTCCCATCAACCATTGATGAAAATGCTGTTTCCAACAACAAACATATAGTTCAAATCTACTTAAGTAGAAAATAGCAAGAATTATAAATGACACCACTTGCATGATTCCACGTGGAAAGGAAAGAGAAATGAAGCAACACTTACCTTCACAATATTTTGATAAAATGTTCAGAAGAAGAGCACCTTGACCAGCCTAATATTAACAAGAAGTAAACAATTATGAAACCAGTAGCAAACATCAAGCAGACTGAACTTTTAACCAAACAAAAGTAGCAATCGCAAAATAGTATAGAAGCCAGGGAGACTTTTAGTTTCCTCAATACAGGTAGAGAAAGTTGTCAGAGAAAAACGCAACAAATGGAGTGAATTTGCTGGAGAATTGCATGCATTAACATCAATAACACCATGGGACACTTCATAAGACTCAGAACACAATGTGAGACCTTCAGTAGTTCATTGTGAATAATAGATGGAAGAACCTCAAACAACAAGAAATACTTTTTGACTGTAAAAATTCTCAACCATAAAAATAATCTTTAGCCATCAAATATACCTTTGACTCCGTGATTTCTCCATAACTGGCATGCTCCTTGGCAGCTGAAACTAGTGCAGAGCTTATGCGTGACTTTAACCCAGGTAGAATTGCATTTATATGTTGCACTAAAATCTGCAAAAAGTTATTATAAAATCAAATTAAAAATAAATTCATAGAATTGGATCCGAACTTGAAAAGTTTAAACTAAGTAGCCAATAGCAGGCAGACTAAATTTGAAAGTCAATCAAATTGAAGGAGAATGTTGGAGGGAGAGACGGAGATAAAAGCTGGTAGGTCACACCTATATGCTAGTACCTCATTTAGAAGCAAATATAAGTACACATCTAAATACCCCATTTTAATACCTGGTTCAACTTCTTTGCCAACTGAGGAACACCACATCGATCAGCCAGACTATCATATACCTGAGTAACAGCTAAACCATAAATAAAATATGTTCAAGAATCCTACTCCATTGCATTAACAAGGGAATAGCATGATCATACTGGATGGCTGCGGAAAAATTTCTCCTCAGCTATAAGTGCATCTTTAATACTCCGGTTGAGTAAGATATCCTGGTTTAGAAATGAAAGCAACAAATCAAATCAGACCATTGCAATAAAGTGTGCATCTAAATGATTATAAAATGAAATATTGTTGAATTGCCATTATACTTTTAGATAATAGATGTGTGTTATGTATATATTTATAGTTTATTTCCATAAGATTTTTTTCCATTATTGGAAGATGGTCTCTCTTCTATATAACAAGACCTCCGATTTGCTATATAAATAGAGAGAAATATAATGATATTTTCTTACCCAAATTCAAGTTGGTATCAGAGAAGGTGGTCTCTAAAACCCTTAAAAAATCCTAGCTACCTTAAGTCTTTTTAACATTGAAGAAGACTTTGAATTTGATTCTTGTAATCATAGAAGAAATTAAAAAAAAAATCATCCCAAAATGAAGTAATATGATCATCGATTATCATTGTTCCTTCATGGCTTTTTAAGACTTAAAAATAAAGATACATTATCTTTCACACACACATAAATATTTTTAAAAGAAAAAATCAGACAAACTTGACTACTAGTTTGTGAAATTTAGCTTTGAGCATTAATCTCTTTTCATTAAATCAATAAAAAATACTGTTTCTTGTTTACGAGAAATCAACAAGTTCATATTAAAAAAGATCAAGAACTTCAAAAATTAAGCATCATTTGCAAGAGTTTGCATTCTTGTCAAGTTTATAATTACCTCCTGACTTCGATTCACAACACCAAAGTAGCCAAGCCGCAATGGAATCACTTTTCCATACAAAAGATTACGTGCATCAGTGCCTCTATCCATTATGTCTAGCTGCAATTATGAGGAAGAGAACCATCAAAAACTGACTTCATCTGCAAAGTAGACTTATACCTAGTAAACTTAAGAAGCACCTTTGTGATTATCCCAATCGTTCTAAGACCTGAAAACACGTGAAATGTGTTAGTTAAAAGGGAATAAAGTACTAACTCATGGACTAAATGCTGTGAAATAACTTACCATCAGGATCAGCATTTCCAGCAATCTGAAGAGCATCTGAATTGGCCAAATCAGAATTTGCTGGTGTAACGGCAAGAATCAAACAACTTGGAACTTTAATGTATGACATAATCATTGTACGAATGCGAGCTTCAATATCAGAAGGTTGATCTCCAACTGGAACTTTGGTTATACCAGGAAGATCAACCAGAGTTATATCAAGAACATTTGGTGAAAAGATCTTCAAACGAATTTGCTTGTCTGAGACACCTTTATTTCCACCAGCCTCCCGATCAGTCTCAGCCTACAGCATAAAAGAGGACACATTGCAAGTTGGAGATCGTTATTATGCTTCAACATACTTTAAATGCAAAGTCATGTGACTCACTCAGCAGATAGCTAGAGAGAGAAAGATTGTTTTGTTTTTTTACCGAGAAATGAAACTTTACATTAAGTGAATGAAAAGTGATTCTAAGATACAAACTCCAAAAGGAAGAAAAGATAATAATAATTTAAATGATAATAAAAAAATAATAATAAAGGGTATTTGAAAGTTATTTACACAAGGAATTAGAAAGTATCAATAAAGTAAACATTAAGTGAAATTAAATAACAAGGTATCTTCCATACCGAAAAAAAAAAAAAAACTAACAAAGTATCGATAAAGTAAACATAAGGAATTAGAAATTTAAAACTATACAGAAACAATGAAAACAGTCTAGTTAAAAGGGAATAAAGCGCTGCAAACTTCTTGGAGAGAAACAATAAAGACAGTCCAGTTGTAATAGCTACCCTAAATAGGAAGCCCTGTGAACTTCTTTGAGAGATGTTGTATTAACATCTATCAAACATACAGAGGAGAACATTAAGTATGCTCCAAAAGGTCGGACCAAGGAAGGCACAAATAGGTTCCCCAACTGACATTAATTAGAATAGAGGAAAGTAACAAAACTGAAATGGGGTCTACAAGAAAATTAATAATGACTTGGGATGTGTTTGGGATTGTTTTTGACAGCGTAAAAGTAAATAAGTAAAAATCTGAATCATTTTGAGTGTTTGGCAAGGTTGATTCTTGATTGTGAATGAATTTGTTAAAAGCATTTTTTCAAACACGCTGTATTTCTCACACTTCTTAAAATCAATTCCCTACTACCTTCAAAATAAGATTCTCATAGAATATGCGGTTACTTCCTAACAAGTTTTAAATTTTCAATTTTATCCTTTATAAATTAAATTGGAATCAAAGGGTGTTCCATGATAAATCCTTTGTTTGGTTGGATCACTTTGAAGTTGCCCGTAAGAATGACTCATCGTGGTGTTCCTTCTCCAAGCCTTTCAAAAGCTACAGCATTCAAGAAATCTACTCAAATCGGGGAGTTTTTATCTTCCCAGCTTAATTTACATGTTGAGTTTAATCTTCTTTTTCACTTTTGTTTAGGTCTTTTGTATGCTCTTTGTTGAAACCTTTGCAAGGCTAGTGATTTATAGTCTTTTAGTCCTTTTTGTGATGGCTGAATTTACAAGCCTCGGCATGATTTTTTATGTTATGTCTAGAAGTATATGATGAGGGTGCTAAGGGGGTGTCAACCTAGATGAGATGTTTGGGGGCACCTGCTGATTTTATGTATGCTCTTTGTATAACCCTTATGTACTTAAAGCATTAGTCTCTTTCATTTTACATATATATATGAATGAAGAGACTTGTTTCCTTCTCAAAAAATTAAAATGAATTTGATTTTGTGGATTCCTAGCCCATTGGAGGGATTCTCGTGCAATTCATTTTTTTGTAGTCTAATTGATCCTTACCCCTTAGGTGAGTACGAAATTACTTGGCAAGTTTAACATAAAGAGTAAACGTTGTGGATTGGCTTGCAAAGAAGATGCCCTTATTAGTTGTTTTGTTTCATTATATTCTCCATCGAAAGGGGGAGAATGATTAGGATCACATTCTTTGAAAGTTTGAGTTCTCGATAATTTTGAGTTCTTGAGAGCTCATCAAAGGGATAATAGTGATATGATTGGGGAGTTTCGATTCCATCTGCCCCTTTATGATAAAGGTCATTTTCTTTTGCCTATCAGTGCATTTGCAATTATGCGGGATCTTTGGGGTGAGTGAAATAATCGAGTGTTAAGAGGATCGAAAAGGGACCTTGGTGATATTTTCTTCCTTATTAATTCCAAAGACCTTTGGGTCACATTGCATTTTTTTCAGAGCTTGTCTTTTTATTTCATTGTTAAGGATTTGTAATATTTTGGGTCTAGAACTTTGAAAGGATTTGCTGTATAACATCTTCCAGTGACCCCTCGACCAACTGCTGAGTCTTTTGAGAAGCTTCCTCTTCCATGTTGAATGATCCAATTTCAACAAATCAGGCCTTGGATCGGGCACACTTTGATACCAATTTGGTGCACTCTTAACTTCCAAAGAACACCTCAATTCTGAAATTAACTTCAAATGAAAGCCAATAGCCATATTTATAAGCTAAATGAAGAAAGTTACATTCTAAAGTAACCCAGATAACCGAAAGGAAACAGAAATTTACAAGCTGAAGTTAATGCTCATCTTATTGCCTGGCATGTGACATTCTAAGAAGTAATGCAGCATAGACTACGAAAATTATCTCATTTCGGGTTAATAATACTCAAAGCCAGAAATGATATTTCGCACATTTGCAACTCTAGGCTTTAAATGCACAAAAAATTCAAACAAAGAAAGAAGACAACAGCTAAGAAACACAAGCCTTACACGAATTTCCCTTCGAATTTCAGAAAAGTCGTAGAATTTCTTCCCGGTTATGTGCAAGAACTCCCCATACTCCTCCTCAGACTTAGTCTGCACAAGCTGAAGCACCAATGGCCGCCGCGTGCAGATATCAGAACCCCTCGGCAAGAAATCGCGACCAACGAGAGCTTCTAGTACGCTGGACTTGCCACTGCTCTGACTACCAACGACAGCAACTTGAGGGAGCTCAATGGTGGATTGGCTACCCAACTGAGAGAAAATGTCCTGAAGCTTGTTCACTATTGGGATGACGGAGTTGCCCAACGGAGAGACGACATCAGTGGAGGAAGACGATGGAGAAGGAGGCACTTGCTCGTTGGCCATGGACAACGATGGATCGGGGGAATGATCGATGAGAGGTAGGATTGGATGAAGAAGAGATTAGTGGGTCTGTGGGAAGGTAGCGGCGGAGGGAATCAACGACGGTGGATGAAGAAGGCGGTGGTGGACATAAAATCAGGCCCCCCCTCCAAATTTTGGCGAACAAGCTTTAGTCTTTATTTCTTTAATTCCAAATCATATTTTTTGTTTAGGTTTTTCTTTTCATATAACAACACATGTGGATCATTTTAGAGTTATTATTTGTGAATTAACAGTTCATCAAATGCCTAATAATTAAATCAAACTTAAATTCAAATCCTAACAACTAATATTTCTTTACACAATTATTATTCAAAATCAAAACAATCAAATTATATTAATTATTAAAAGTTTGAATTATATGGATTTCAATTTTGATGAACCAAAAGCGTATCCATTGTGTTTATACCCTATTTCAACATGATGAACCATAATACATAAACATAATACAAACCAATATGTTGTATGCAAAATATCTGTTAAGTATTCTCAGAAGACAAAAAGTAAGATGTAGCCTAGGGGTGATCATGGGTCAAATTCGGTTGGTTTTGTGTAAAAGCCCGGGTCGAAAATCGATCTAGTTGGTTCATACTAAGGAAAATCGACAACGATGTTCAGCGGGTTGGTTTCGGTCGGTTTTGTGAAACATTTTAATTAAACCAACCACCGACTAGAATTTTAATAAAACCAACCATCAAGTCTCGATTTGGTCGATTTCAGTATCAATTTTTGGATGTCGATACTCACCCCGAATGTAGCCTAAATAATCTCATTGAATAATCTTTTAAACGTATTAGGTTTGGGGACATTTCTAACTCAATCCATATTTTCGAGTTGATTGGATTGACAACTTAAAGAAAACCAAAATTTTAATCCCAACCGTTGGATAGTTCGAGTTGTCGGATTACAAAAAAATTAATCTAAAATACTTGATTTAATTATCAAATTACCCATTTTACATCTCCCTTTCAAAAAGAAAATTCATCATCAAGTTTTTTTTAAAAAAAATGGAACCAATATCACTTATTTGTCACGAAGCTTTAATTTCTTTTATCTAATGTGAATAATAGCCATGGTTTATTCCATGAAGTCAAGTTGAAGTCCACCATGCACTCTCTTCATTTCTGTATAAAAACTTCACCAAAATAAGACTTTTTAGTCTTTATTCTCATAAGAACTCATACTTAGCTTCCTCTGTTATAACTCATTTAAGTTTTTTCTTTTGCTATATTTTGTTTTATTGTTTTGCTATTTTTTAAAACGTCCCTTTAAATTTTTATTTACTTTATCTCTTTTTCTTTTTTTTCTTTTTTCTTTTTTTTTGTTTTCCATTATGTATGTCTTTTATTTAGGTATCTTTTTAACGAAACAATGCTTTAAATAATAAAACTCTTGAAAAAATATTTTGAAATACGGCAAAATGTCATGAGTTATTGATGATAGATATAAACAATTAGATAATGAAATTTTGTTATATTTACGGACAATTTGATATATTTTGCGATATTTGAAAATATTATTTTTAGTATATGTTATTCATCTAAACTTATAGGCTCCTAATATTATACTACTTGTGTAAACTTCTTTTTTGCAAAGCTAATATATTGTTAAAGGGAAAGAGAGATCTAATAGCTAAGGGTTAAAAGACGCACAAACAAAACTACAACTCAAACATTTTAGCTTAAAAAAGAAACACCACAACGTACAACTTAAGCAAACAAGTTTCAAGGAGAACAATTCACATGGTTAAGTTCCCAAGCACTTAGAACGACACATAAAAACCTCAATATGAATATCTATACTAATCGCATGAGGAGAACTCACGTGAGTACCATGACACATCTATCATGCTTATCTCAGATATGGTAAATAACAACATACCAAACAACACTTTGAACTTTATGCCTCAATTGTTTACCTCAATTTGCTAAAATGACAAATCCAATATAATTGAGTTCAAGATCTTAGAACAAAATTTTACAAGAGCACCGACCTCACAACAACATATCCTTCAAGGTTGGCATTACTTAAAGAACACTTCAAATAACAAATGATGCCTAGATTCCAAACCAATTGCACACAAAATACAATCCCTGAGGATATCAAACACCATTGCCTAACCTGATCACATATATGCAATCGATCAATTTCGTATAGCAAGCTAAGAAATGAAGACATGCCTAGGAATATTACCCTCAAATTAGGAGTCGAGCTCGAGACACCACAAGATACGTAGGACGTAAAACTCCCAAGCACTAGCAATCGAAAACACACAAGATTGATGAGATATTCGTATAACACAAATCAGTCCTCCCAACCTCTAGACTAGGTGTGAGCATGATAAACTGGAAAACTAAGCCAACCGACCAAACCGAAGTTAGTCGATCAAAAAATGAAAGGGGTCGGTGGAAGTTGGTTTGGAAAAGTTTCAAATAGAGAATTTCCAAAAGGTATTTTTAAGTGTTAAATCAATCCAACCGACCTAAAAAATGCTGAATGACCGATCCTTACTCATTGATGTTGAAATTGATTTGAAACTTTACGAAAGCTACGATTAGGGTTAGTTTACTGAATCTACGATCAAGTCGTAGGCTTGATTTTAGGCGCTTGTCATATCAGTCGTTGTTTATTAGTGGGCCGCATAAGGCCCAAAAGCATTAAGTAAAAACCTTGACTCAATCCTCATTTCCATCTCCATAGCCGAAAAAGTCAACAATGAAGACAAAACAAAGCAAAATCCAATTACCATTAAAACAAAAACATTCAAAACTTTCGGTGACCTACTTTCTTAAACCGCTCCTTCCGACCTGCCGCCTGATTTTTCAACATTTCAACTCCTCGGTTCTTCAAATCCGCCATGGATTTCCTCTCCTCCAGAAAGCTCCTCTCCTCCGATGACGAAGACGATGACCTCAAGAAATTATGCAAAGACTGCTTCGATTACTCTTCCTATTCTTGCCCTTCCTATTGCCTTGAAAAATGCAAGAATTACTGCTATATCCATATTCCAATCCCACCACCGGACGCTGATGATATCAATCAGACTTCCTCCACTAAATCGCCTCACAAACTCTCCAACCTGGTTACCTCCACCATCGCCCTTCTCTCCTTCACCTTCCTCCTCGTCCTCTGCTACGCCATCTACGCCCGTTTCTACTCCGGCCGCCGTAGACGGATTCGCCTCCCCGATCCCCCACCGCCTGAGACCCATCACCAACATGAGTTTCTGGATGAAGAACAGGGCCCTGTTTTAGATCATCCCATTTGGTACATCCGCACCATCGGCCTCCCGCCGGCCGTAATCGACGCCATCGCCGTCTGTAAGTTTAAATCCGGTGAGGGTTTGATTGATGGAACAGAGTGCTCTGTTTGTTTGAGTGAATTTGAAGAGGATGAAACCTTGAGGCTTTTGCCCAAGTGTAGCCATGCTTTTCATCTCCCATGTATCGATACTTGGCTTCGATCTCATACCAATTGCCCCATGTGCCGTGCTCCTGTTGTAGCTCAGTCCAGCGCCGCCGCCGCTTCTCCGCCACCGCCACGGCCTCCGGCGGAAACCCAGATAGGGGAATTGCAAAGGGAAGAGGGAGATGGAGCCAATTTGGGGGAAAGTTCTGCTAGAAATGAAGAAGAACAAGAACAACAACATGAAGAAGAAGAAACCCATTTTGCTGATGAAGATTTAGAAGAAAGAAGCAGTGATATTCAGCCAGTGAGAAGATCTGTATCTTTAGATTCTTTATCAGCTCTTAGAATCAGCTCAGTTTTTGCTAATGTTAATGAAAAATTGGATTCTGATGCTGAAACAATACAGAGAAAGGGGAAGAAATCATCACAAGGGAGAGGCTATTCTTCTACTTCTTCTATGAACAGGTCAGTTTCTTGTAGTGGGAAGTTTCTAATGAGAAGCTCCACTCAGATAAATACTGAAACTAATTACAGTTGAGCTGTTTTTGTTTTTCTTCTTCTTTTTGTGATATCTCTGAAGATGGAGATGTCTATACAAACAAACTCTCAGAAAGCTGAGAGGTTTCAAAGGTTGTTCTTGTTTTTGTCAAATACAGATGATATAAAAGATCAATGGTATATATACATACAAAACATACAAAGTTGAAATATGTTTCTTGTGAAATGTTCTGACTCTGGATGTTGCGATTACTTTACAACTCTATCATGCTTTCTCAATTACATGATTATAAGCAGAGTAAATCAATATTATTATTCAACAGAACTTAACTAAGACGATTTTTGTTTGTTTTTAGTTACTGAGTAAGTAAATCTTGGCATGAAATCATCAAATTTCTCAATAATCTTTTGTTAATATCTTAATTTATATACGTTTTTGGTAGTTTGATTATGTTTTTAGAGATCTCGAAATGTGCCATTTTGGTCTTTTTTCATTCAGTATTCCGAGTGATTGGTTCGTTCATTCGTTGGGATTCAATCAAACCCCTCAAATTGTACCAATTACCGTAGAGGGGAAGGCCACTCTAATCTTGAGAATGAGTACTTGCTATCTTTTCTTGATATAAAAGATAAAGGTTGAAACTTATGGTTTAAATAATCTCTATTTATATGGTACAGACAAACAAGATAATACTTCTTGGGTTTTAATTTGTTCTAACCGTTTGTCTTGTGATGTTCGTTTGCTCTACTTAGTACTAGTTTGTTTATGAATTTTATCACCTTCTTAAATGCTCATTTCTGCCTGTAATGAATGGAGATAATATGAAAAATATTTTGTCTCGTGTGATGTATTACTCAAAAGACAACTAAGTATATATCAAATGCAAGTGTAGGTTATCCAGACCGCAAGTCATCACATAAACATGCTATTGAAGAAGCTTCACCACTTCCACAACCATAATGTTTATAATGTCTTTGTACTCCAAAATGGCTAATAATATTGTTAGGTAGCATGGTTTTCTCTATGCTAAGTTAAGGTATATATCAAACATCACATGGTTGCGTCAACCATTTTGTTTCAATTAGTTTCCGAAGGAAAATCATTTGGGAATTGTTTGGCCTTTCAACTTAAATTGGTGTTACATAACTTGACTACAATAGTGAATATTATTGAAGTTCACATTTATCGAGAAACTTCGAGAACATTTGAACTTTATCCAACAATAATTCATCCACACAAACTTTTTAACCTCTAACATATTAATTTTAGACTTCATAACTCAACTCAGTGTCCAAATATAGAAAAGTGACCACCAATACAGAAAAATTAAAATTGCAGAGAAAGAAGATTAACCACCAATACAAAAGCATAAAAAGGTCTATAATTCATGATACAAAAATTATTTAGGTATATCATGAACTACTCTCATCTTTATTTAGTCCATCCAATGTTCAATTACACGTTTCGTGTTTTTTTCTTATGATCGAGGACGATGATGCATGAAAATAATTGCAATAAAGACTATACTTAACTATGACTTATTTCATCTTGGACCATCCAAAATTGAGCTTCTAGGAAGTTTCCTGTCTTAGTTCATGATTGACATGTTGCCACCTAACTTAAGGAAAAAGAAAACAAGAAGAAAATGAAAATTGGAGATGTGCCCAACCTGGCAGCCAAACTAATGTCATTTGGCAAACAAGTTTCACAATGACATAGAACTATGGGATCGTTTTGATAAAAAAACAGTAAAAACAACTCCCTTCCAATGGCTTCTTGATAAATATTTTAAGACAGATAAAATGAAAAAGGATTTTTTTAATAAAAAAAATGCTTTAAAATGTCATAGATGATCAGTCTATCAGTGTCTCTAACTAATAGAACGTGCTCCTATGGTGGTATGAACATGTTCCTATATTTGTACATGTTTTGATTTCTTTTGCTATATTTGAAACATTTTTTTATTACAATATAATTATAGCTACGAGGGATCGAACATTCCAACTTTAGAATATGAGGTCATGGCAATCATCGTTGGGGTTAAACTCACAAGGACATTTGTACGTGTTCTTAGCAACAACATATTTTAAAATAATGGAGTTCATGTTCCTTCCAAAATCATAAAATGCAAAGAAATACATTGACTTTACTTTCTCTTTTGCAAAGATAATTTATAAGTATAAGGAAGGAGAATCGTACCTTTAGCTTTGAGGTTGATAATAGAAATATTATGATAGTTGAGTTATGTTTGTGTTAAATGCATTGGCGTTTACGATTGAATCAAAATCATAAATTTTTTACACAAATCTTAAAATTTCAAATATTTATCTATGGGTTATTCCACAATGTCCTCCCAACTTTTGAATATTTGAGTAGAAAGTTTTTCATGAATAAAATGAAAAGAAAGAAAATTGGATTCAAGTAAGTAGTTGTGCCTTTTGGAATGGTAAAAAGCATGGAAAATGTGTCAAAAGCTCTCTTTTCCATTTATTATATATTGAATACAATATCTTAGAAGAACACTTTATCAAATATTTTGACCATTTATTCAAGCAGGTAGTAAAGTTTTTTTTTTTTTTTTGTTAATTGTGTCTTGCTATTTGTTTCTTTAGGACTACGTGTAATATTTTTAAATATAGCAAAATAAATCAAAATATTTTTAAAATATAGTACATAACATTTCGTCTATTAGTATTTATTATTGATAGAATATAAATATTTGTTATATTTTATAAATATTTTCAGCAATTTTGTCATTTAAAATAATTTCCCTAACATACACAATAGAAAACACATATTTTATAAGTTTCCACTAAATTGGTCGTAAGAAAATGTATAGAAGTAATACATTATTCCTTGAACTTTAATTTGCAATGATTTAGTCTTTATTTTCGTAGTCTACATTTTTTTTTCGGAGGTTACTCATTAGAATGCCACCAAACAAATTGTGCAAGCCTAGGAACATTTGTCATGCAATGAGCTTCACATGATGACGCTATAAGCATGGTATTTAAGCGATGTCCTAAATACGGTATGATGGGTTGACAAGGTCGATGAAAAGAACCCTTGATACCTACTCATATTTTTGAAAATGCATCAAAGATAGTATCTAGTCTAATCCCAAACGATGCGACATTTTAACGTTGCAACAGGACAACATATGTGCTTCGAACAATACTGTAAAATGCCTTCGGTTTGCAAGACAACTTGGAGCTATGTTTTCTAATACTAAATTTTTTCATGATTCTTGTTATAGTGTGAGTGTAAACTTTGTTAAAGAGAATGAAAATAAGTTTGAAAATAACCTTTAAGTTAAAATGTTTTTTAAACAAATAAAACACTTGTTTAGGAGCCTTTCATTAGGGTTTTTATTACGTATATTAGATCAATCTTTTCTTTATTTAATTTTATGATATTTTATATGATAATGCATGCATTACGTTGCATTCAGTCTGATAATCTAAAATGCTCTTAGTTCAATTGTTAGAATGCGAGTCTACAAAACTTGACGTTGTAGGTTCAAATTTTATTGAGCATATTTGAATGGACGACTCATGCCTTTACATGATGTTACTTTACCATTGTATTAAAATGCATGTTTGATCCAAGATATGAATAAGTTACTAGTCACAACGAGGCTAATTTATACAATAATTATTATAAGTTATAAACAATAAGACACGTAACATGATTATATCTTATCCATATGAAATAAAATGATTGACACAAGGAAGAGCACTTGTTATTTGTTGGTTATTAGATGCATATGAAAAACAATTAGACACAATTTCAACTTGAGGGAAAATTCATCTTCATAGCAATTCAATAATCGAAACGCAAGGGGCCAAAGTTCCTTAATCGCACTCGAGAAAGGTGCTTTAATCGGGTTGGATGGTTTCTCGCGATCGAGAGGAGAAAGGTTTAACCCATTTAAAGTATTCGTTGAGGTATGTTCACTAGAATTAGGGATGGAACCCCTTACATGGTAATTCTCCTAATCACTAGAGTAAAGGTTTAGTCCATTTAAAGTTTCCATCGAGCTCGAGTTAGAGCATCGTAATCGGATTGGATAGATACTTGTGAGCTCAAGTGAGGTATGCAAAAGGTTAAAAACCCCTAAGGATGGGTCATTCAAAACCCTTTGTTGTAGTGAAAAAAACATACAAACGAGTCGCCGATTCAAAAGTAAGCAAAACGGAGATCGGGTCACCCAAATTGTAGGATCCATTTCCATGGCTTCTCGCACTCTCTTCCTCGCCTTCAGCCGGTAAGTATAGCTGTTCTTTCTTTCAATGCAATCTCCGTATCATCTTCTTCATTATTTGAGAATTTTTGTGTAAATTGATCTGAACCTAGAAAACTCAGGAATAGAGGCTTCTTAAATCAAAGTTTCAAATCGATCCCAGTCTTCAATGAAGCCAATATTTCGAACTATTGCTCTCATGGAGCTTTGAGGAGTGAATCTTTTGATGACTCAGTGAATTCTGAAGAATTCAATGACTTGAAAAGCAGAATATTTCAGCTCAGATTGCCCAAGCGAAGTGCTATACGTGTTCTTGAGAGATGGACGAGTGAGGGCAACCAAGTTACGATCACTGAGCTTCGGAACATCTCCAAAGAACTCAGAAAGATTCAGCGGTATAAGCACGCTCTTGAGGTATTGTTTTATCTGTTTTCTTTTTGTTTCTTACAATTCTCTATTAAAGAGAAAAGTTTTCTGTGGTTTTCTTAACTGTTGTTGCGGTAACACTCGAAGAGATCTAATCAAACGTGCAACCCTATGTAAATAAACAAAGATACAAGTGAAAGTAGACAAATGCTTCGAAAATTTTTAGTCAAATAAGGAATGGAGAGGCGGCCTTCTAAAATCTAATTCAAAAAGGAAAAAAAAGAGAGTGAAATTTAACTAATGTACTTGTGATCTGTATGTTTACTGTCGAGGGAACTTGTATTTGTAGTTTTTAATTATAGTATAGTTGGTTAATTCTTATTGAGTGAAGTATACTCTCTAACCTTATTTTTAACATTAGAACAAGAAGATTTGTATCTACGGACCAAGATGTTTGAGCCTTCAAATCAAACATATGGAATTTGCTAGAAACAATGTTCATGTAATTCAAACATGGACCCCTTTTTAGGTGCTTTCTTTTGCTCAAAAGTCAAAACCCTTGGCTTTCAGTGTTGTCCCAATACAACTAATGATGACTTGAAACAAGTGATGCACGGAATTCCTTTAAGAGAATAGAAAGAAAAGAAAAAGAAAAGAACAAAGGAATTATTTTGCCAGACCCATGCTATGTCAAGAATGATAATTTTTGGGTGAGGATTGCTGTATTAACTTCTTAATGGAGCTGTCTTTGTGAAATCCTTATTAATTTTTGTTATTGACGCTATTAGGATGCTTTTTTGTTAGCTTCTAGTTCTAGATCATTTTCTAGTTGTTCCAACCGTTTGTACGTTTTCAACACACGCATGTTGTTGATGAACACGAAGACAAAGACAAGATGATGGAAGGAAACACTTCAGTAAGGATGCTTCTAAACTCACCCTTTGTAGGCATTTGAGTTTCTCACTAAATTGGATCATTGTCAATGAAAGCATGAAATTGTAGGCAGAAAGGTTCGGCTTCATATATGTCTGAGGGAGAGTCTGATAGGGGTAAATATATTATCAGAAAAACTTATATGATATTATGAACTTGATACTGGTTGAATGGAGCTGGTCCCGTACTTTGAATGGTTTAGCAGCTAGATGACCAGATGAAGGAGAAGAGACTTATGCAATGCTTAGACGAAGTTTATACTTTATTTTGCTCTTTCTAAAGAGTGTCAAGAGCGGAGAGAAAGATCCCAGGGGACAAGTGGCAGGACGGCCAATATGTTGTTTTGATGAATTTGCTGAGCTGGCACTGTTAGCATGGAGCAAAATTTGGAGTTTCTAGATTTTGGAGGGACTAGAACTATCGGATAGCTTTGGGTTTTGCAGCAGTAAGTGTTAGTCTCAGAGTGATAAGACCCATCCTTTGCCTTCGAACAGTGCTACTCTTTCAGTCTTGTCCTTTATGCAGCATAAAGAGGAGAGAAATTCAACAACTGATAGACTCAACAAATGTTTTGTAACGAGAAGAATGCAAAAGGTATATATATGGTCAATATGAGAAACAGAAAGTGGTGATGCATAAAAATGTTTTGTTGAAAAGAAAAGGAGTAATTTCCCCGTTGGGGGTCTTCCTTAATCCTTAAAGAATACAATTCACGTATTCTGAGGTGAGGGCAATTAAATGTTTGAAGAATTTTAGAAGTGTTCTAGTTCCTTCAAACAATACTTGGCTGCGTAAAATTATTAATGATGTAATTATATGCTAATAATGAGGAAGAAAGCGTCAAGTTGCAGTGTACTACAAGGGGAGTTGAATTTTATGATTGCCGAAATCTTTCTTATTTTTCGTTTGAGAAAAAGGATAAGGAAGTTGTTAGAAAGGTCTCTATCGTTTTGTTTGGCTCATAATCTGTAGAACACTGATCAGGGGATTGATTTTACGTCTTCTTCTCTATTTACAATGAACTGACAATCTGTCTACATTACATTAAATTTTCCGCATAATTCACTGCCAATACTATTTTCTTTCTTACAGATTTTAGAATGGATGGTAACTCATAATAAGTCTGATTTATCTGATTCCGACTTTGCAATCCGCATTGACTTAATGACCAAAGTATTTGGCGTCGATGCTGCCGAACGATACTTTGAAGGTCTGCCTATTGATGCCAAAACTTGTGAGACTTATACTGCTCTCCTTCACTCTTTTGCTGGGTCCAAATTGACTGACAAAGCTGAAACTCTCTATGAAAAGATAAAGGAGTCAGATATACCTCTAACAGCCCTTCCATTCAACGAGATGATGACTTTGTACACGTCGAATGGGCAAGTAGAAAAAGTATCCTCAATCGTTGATGACCTGAAACAAAAGATGGTTCATCCTGACATTTTCACTTATAATCTCTGGATCAGTTCTCTAGCTGCAGCTTTGAACATCGATGGTGTTAAACAGATTCTCAACGAGATGAATCATAACCCCAATTCAAATGAAAATTGGGTGCGATATATTGAACTCGTCAACATATACATTAAGTCAGCTAATCTATTGCATTCAGGGTCGAACTCTGTAGTTGAGTCTGCGAGTGGCATTTCTCAGCGAGAATGGATTACATATGACCTCCTCATAATCTTGTATGCTGGTCTGGGAAACAAAGACAGAATCGATCAAATTTGGAGATCATTAAGGATGACAAAGCAAAAAATGAAGAGCAGAAATTATATTTGCATTGTATCTTGTTACCTGATGCTTGATGATTTGAAGGAAATTGGTGAAGTTATTGATCAATGGAAACAATCAACTACAACAGATTTTGATATTTCTTCTTGTAATAGGCTTGTAAATGCATTTGTTGAAGCTGGCTTGAATGAGAAAGCCAACAGCTTTGTAAATGTTTTGATTCAGAAGAACTGTGACCCCACAGTAGCTTAGTGGTGGAAAGTAGAGGTTTAAATTCATAATCTAGTTCATCTCATTTTGATTAAATCCAAGTTTCATATACTTTGTTTTTAATTTTTCAAATTTCAAATCTCTGTCTTGGTCTTTATAGTTTGTGTCACACTTAAACTTCTTCTCAACGTGTGTCTTTAAGTTCATTTCATTTCTTTCTCTTTTGTAAGAACCGACTATTTAGTCCTTATTTGCAGGAATCTAACACATCTTATATACAAGAGGGCGATTATTTAATGCATACTAATATTTCTAAGATTAAGTTTGCGAACGTCTTCTCATGGTTTAATATCGGACAAAAGCTAAAATGGTATTTTTTTCGATAAAGTTCACCAAGATGAAGTTTACACACACAATTAAGATTCTATTTTAATTTTAAAATCATGTTTGTAAAGTTACTTGGTGTGAGTGTTATATATAATTATGATGTTATTTTACGTTTCTTGATGGATTATTTTAGTGGTTCGACTTGAGGTTCTTATTTATTTTATCAAATATAAAATGTAAAAAAAAAAAAATTCTTTTATCAAACAAAACCTAAATAATTAATTTTTTTTAATCCAACCCTATTTCCTTTCCAAATTTACTTCACATATCATATCATATAAAAAAAAACGAATAAATGTGAAAGAATAATTATTAAAAAGCATCACAAATATGCACAATAACATTCATGTTAATGCCATTGAAACTCTTATATTCTTATACACATCATTATATTCACACCCACCCACACAAAGAAATAAAATAACTATTTGAATGTAGCATAAATGAAAATTTAGACATATTTTTCAAAAGAGAAGTAGAAGAAAAAAGGACATTAAAGTCACATGGCAATGTCTAATTAAGCTCCCAAATATAGATAATAGGTCAACAATTATCCCATCATTTATTGCCCTAGAAGACCCAATTGATGTAACTTTATATTATCTCTTCTATGCTTGCAAACTCCAAAGACATTGATTGTTTCCTTTGAAATTTGTCTCAATAAATAATTTATGAATTGACATTTCAAATTTGTGAAAGTAGTGACCAAATTAATTGTGATGTATATTTGAGACCTATTTATTCTTATCGACGAGAAAACGATTCCTTTGTTCGGAAATGGATGTCACACAAATAAATAATTTGTAAATACTTTTTGGATTACCATTGATGATGTTAAAATTAAAGTCATTTTTATAACTTTTTTTTGGCTGATATCCAATAAAATTACTGTATTGACACGTTGTGTTAACGTGTTAAAGCTCTTGTTGTCAAGTCTAGC
The DNA here is from genome assembly GCF_025177605.1 of Cucumis melo. Classification (NCBI taxonomy): domain Eukaryota; kingdom Viridiplantae; phylum Streptophyta; class Magnoliopsida; order Cucurbitales; family Cucurbitaceae; genus Cucumis; species Cucumis melo. Next base: position 1,401,998 of record NC_066857.1, read on the forward strand.
TTTTATTTTAAGCTTATTTGCTTTAGTATAGCGAAAAATTTTACATATTTATAAATTTTGAAAATTCTATTTTCTCACTTTTAACGTTGTTTAATGTATTCAAATCAATAATCAAACTTTAGAATCTTGTTTTTCATTCTCGTTCTCTTGCTCTCATTTCTAGCTTGTACTTCCCTATATATTGTGGATTTTTTTTACATGTTTCAAACTATTCAAACATTTATTTTTTTTATTGTAATTTTTTTTTGTGTTTGAATCAAGGTCAAAATATAGGAAGTTGAGAAGATTTCAGCTTCTATTATTTCTTTCGAGAATACATCTTCACTAGTAAAGTTATGTTTAGACAGACAACGATGATATATATCTTAACGAGTAATGTACATATATGTCTTAGCTTTTGTGACATTATTTCCATAACTCTTCAACTTAATTGAGTGGTTGTGACTTGAGCAAGTTGAGTGAGAAGGACAACTCTCTCTCTCTCTCTCTCGCCCCTAACCATGTCAAGCATGTAAGGTTTTGGCAGCCAAAGTGGGAAAACAACACAAAACCCTTATTCCAATTATCTCTAGCCGTTGTTACGGTCAGAGTAATTTAGAGTTTAGAGTTTAGGGTTTCGGTTGTGACGACTAAACAATCTCTTATTCAACTTCTTTACAAGCGCATTTAGAAGTTGGATCGATATAAGAAGATTTTGACATGATCAGCCTCTTTCACTTTTGTCCTCGTTGCAAAAAAGAAAAGAAGCAAAGTTCATAGAAGATAAGCACAAGGAATAAAATACACAAATGGATTGCAAATTCAATAGTCAATATGTATATCAATTGCAGAGTTATTCAATAGATTACAAATAAGAAAAAACTACACTGTTGTATCTTAATAACTCATTTTCTGTAGTGGTCGTAACTGCAGTAATAATCAAATGAAAGAAATGAGCTTGAAGTTCTGTAATTCTAATCCTTTTTACTTCAACTTTAATTTCTAAAAACTCTCTCCCATGTCTTCTTTTTCCATCAATGACAACCCTCTTTCTCCAGTAGTATTTGACATAATTGGTGACATCCATGACAATAAGCAGAGTTACTTTCTTCTTCCTTCAATAATGCAGTGATTACTTTTATTGTTGTATCTTATAATGAAGTTGTGGAGTCTATCTTGAGATATGTAATAAAAGTCGTGCAATCTAACTGAGGAATGAAGGATGGATAATTTAGTTGTGGTTAGGGGTGACATATTAAATTCTAGAGAAATAAAAAGGTTTACACAACTTCCATTTAAAGTTCATATATTGTATTTCTTGTTCGTTAACTACCTTAGCACAAAAAAATACCCAAAGAAATGGAGGAAGATCAAATTTTAACGCAGACGGAAGCAAACAATATGTCCATGGCGGATCAGGGGAGAAGACCCAGAAAGAAAGATCCAATGACATTGCATACTGTAGAATTCCCCGTGAGCAATATCAATCCAATTCCAACAACTGTCCAAGCCGACATTTCAACCAGCATAAATCCAACCAACCCATGTGGAAATTCTTCTTTTTGACTTCATATCTCTGTTTTTTTTTTTTCCATCCCCACTTTGATAATTCGTTGTTTCCCCTCAAGCTAAATTTTCAACTGAAACTTTTCAGAGTTTTCTCCCTTTCAATCATGTGGGAATCTGAATCTGAATCTGTTAGAGAACGTGGGTATGGCGATGGACTCCTCAGTCCAACCAAACATAGCCTCAAGACCGATGGGTTTGAGCTTAGAGGCCGTTCATGGTTAATTCTTCTTTAGAAACTGCTTTTTCCTTTTTGAATTTTTTTTTTCTCTTTGGATATTCACATGTTGCCTTTATGGGTGTAGTGAACATCAAATGTATGTTGAAATGGCTGTGCCAAATTTGAACCGAGTTCTCATGCAGGGTTTTGAGTTTTATGGTTTGTTTTGCTTAGGCATGTTGGAACTGATATTCCGAGTGATCTTCTTGTTCAAGTTGAAGACGTGGATTTCCATTTACACAAGGTAGCACATTTCCTTTTATTTTTATTTTTCGGTTTAGAGCCTATGTGTTTTTGGAGATGAGTTTTTTGACCATTTGTTTGTTTTGATTTGTTGTTTTTTCCTCATTCTTGTTGGAAAGTGTCTTCTCTTTTCTCGAAGTGGGAAGATGACAAGACTTGCGTATGAATCAAGGGATCCAGATTTGAGCAAGATTGTTATCAAAGACCTTCCGGGGGGGACTGAGGCGTTTCTATTAGCAGCGAAGTTCTGCTATGGCATCCCTCTTGATCTAACCGCGGCCAATATCTCTGGCCTAAGATGTGCTGCCGAGTACCTTGAAATGACAGAAGATTATGAGGAAGGGAACCTCATATTCAAAACCGAAGCGTTTTTAAGCTATGTTGTTCTATCATCTTGGAGCGACTCGATTCTAGTGTTGAAAAGCTGCGAGAATCTTTCACCGTGGGCAGAGAATCTTCAAATAGTTAGAAGATGTAGTGACTCCATAGCTTGGAAGGCCTGTGCCAATCCAAAAGGAGTGAGATGGAGTTACACTGGGAAGCCTCAGGACATTCAAAGTCCAAAATGGAACGAGATGAAGGAGCCGATCCCAGGTGGAAGCCATACCGTTCCTGTGGATTGGTGGTTCGAAGACGTATCAATTCTGAGAATTGATCACTTTGTGCGAGTTATCACTGCTATAAAGGTGAAAGGGATGGGATATGAACAGATTGGAGCTGCAATAATGTACTATGCATGTAAATGGCTTCCAGGTTTAGTTAATCATGAGAATGGAGAAGGCACAGAGGCCACAAACTGTAGCAATGGCAGTGGCAGTAGCAGAAAGTACAATTGGAATGGTGACCTTCATATGGTTGTGGTAAATCCGAAGAACAAAATCTCAACGATTCAGGTGAAAGAAAGGAGAATGATTATTGAGAGTCTGATCAGCATACTTCCACCACAGAAGGACAGTGTTTCATGTAGCTTTCTTCTACAACTTCTAAGCATGGCAAATGTTTTGAAGGTTGCTCCTGCTTTAGTTACTGAACTCGAGAAAAGGGTGGGGATGCAATTTGAACAGGCCACCCTCAAAGACCTTCTCATTCCTTCTTATAACACATCTGAGACCATGTATGATGTTGATCTTGTTCAGAGGCTTTTAGAACATTTCCTGATTCAAGAACTAACCGAAGATTCAAGTCCCAGCTGTCAATCCTTTTCGGGAAAAGATGCATTAGAAGCATCTCAAACTACTGCAAGTTCGGACCAAAATGCGAAGATGCGAGTGGCAAGGCTTGTTGATAGCTATCTCACAGAGGTGGCTAGAGATAGAAATCTTTCTTTGACAAAGTTTCAAGTCCTGGCTGAGGCTCTTCCCGAATCGGCAAGATCATGTGATGACGGACTTTATCGAGCAGTCGATTCATATCTTAAGGTAAGTTGAATGTAATCTTTTTAATCTATTTGCTTGATCAAGTTTCATTTTTTACCGACTTCTGTTTTGGTTAATTCCATTCATTGGTGTTTTTAATTGTCATTTGTCCCCAAAGAAAGGGATTTTGAAGCAAATATGCATATATAATTTCAACTGCATAACATTTGGCGTGAAACAATAAAAGACTTGGATACATTAGAAATCCTTATAAACTTATAAAGGGGATTATGTAAGGAAAGGTTTCGTTAAAGAACTGCATCAAGTTCATTCGACTATGGATCCCCATTAACTTTCTTCTTTTTACTTATTTCTTGTTAAACAAAATCAACAGGCACATCCAACGCTATCCGAGCACGAAAGGAAACGGTTGTGCCGGGTGATGGACTGCCAAAAGCTGTCTGTTGATGCCTGTATGCACGCTGCACAAAACGAACGACTCCCATTACGCGTTGTCGTTCAAGTTCTCTTCTCTGAGCAAATAAAGATAAACAATGCCATAGCCAACAACACAATCAAAGAAGCTGGCGACTCACGATTTCAACCAATCGCCTCAAGCAGAAAAACACTACTTGAAGGGACACCTCAATCATTCCAAGAAGGATGGACAGCCGCAAAAAAAGATATAAACACACTGAAGTTCGAACTTGATACTGTGAATATAAAATACTTAGAGCTCCAAAACAATTTGGAGACTTTGCAGAGGCATTTTGAGAAGATCCTAAAGCAGAAACAAACATCATCATGGAGCAGTGGATGGAAGAAACTAAGTAAACTGACAAAGATGAATGCCATGGAAAACCAAGATTTGGTTGATCAAGTTCCAACAACAGGAGAGAAGGCTAGAAAGACAAATAGAAGGTGGAGAAACTCAATATCATGAAAAGGAAATTCAATAGTAGGAGGCAACAGTACAATATTGAGGATCTTACCTTTTCTGCTTGGTGAAGGGTGGAATTATTGGAAAGTTGTGGCATTTTTCAGGCTTTTATGTGAAATGGTAATTTTATTGTAAGGATGTACAACTATCATTATCTTTTTATTACCACTTCAATAAATCAAAATCTAAACCAAGTTTTCGTCTCATAACTAAAGTTTGTATTTGGTTTGAGATTTCGACTAAAAATTCATATCTTTCTTTTAAGAACAGTGCCAACTATAATAAGATATAATTAAAAAGAGGTACAAACATAAACTTCGAAAACTAAAAACGGAATGATTTTTAAATAGGATAGTAGTTTTGTTTTGTGTTTGGCCAATGGCCATGAATTCAGTTATGACCTAAAACATATGGATGTTAGTTTGCCATCCATGTTCTTCCAAAGTTGTGATCTTAAAATAACATATCAAACTTAGAAGATTCTTGTCTATAAAGTGATGGAAGAGAACCAATATGATACGTGTTTTCTTAGATTACACATGTTTTGTTTATTCAATATACATCATTCAATCTCATTTTCCATTTATCTATTTAGAATTGGTTTTGTATCTATATTTCATTATATTTGTAGCCATTCTTTTTAGTGTGTATAGTCATATTGTTTTTTTCTATATATGACAAACTTTTTAATTTTTTAGTACAATGTCAAATCGTAACTATAATCGATCTAATATATTTTTTTTATCAGTTTGAACTTTTCATAATATTTATAGAGTATGTGACAAGCACTAGATCGACGCGTAGGTTTTCTCTTTTGTAAACCACACGTTCTTTCTCTATTAAAACAAATTCATTCCTTATACTGTCATGTATGCTTTTTCTTTGCTCAACTTTTGGCATCAAATTTAGTGTCTGCTTGTGGGCTGGGAAGAAAGTTGTATAATGGTAAAACCTACAAACCTTACGAATATGAATAAAAGGGAGGAGGAAAGGAAAGGATCTAATCAAGACTGCCACCTACGGAGGACTAAAAAATAAATACCTTGAATGAGTTATTATCTGACTCGACTAACTACAAATCTACTAATAAGCAGAACCCTTCTTATGCAGTGGTCCATGTGAAGCATTAATACATAGTCAATGCTAGAGGGAAATAAAAGCTCCTTTGGATAAGTATATGTGGGAGAAACAAAGTCTTATATATGTATTGGATTTTATGCCTAAACTAAACAACATGTTATTTTATCTTAATGTCTTCAATTTAATTTGCATATAACTATATCCAATAAATTAAAATATGGAGCTATTTGCATGTGTAGAAAAAATGGTGAGTATGGACTTGGGTGTAGCCTAAACTAAACTAAACTAAGTACATTGCTCTTATGATTTAAAATAATTAATTAGATGAGATGTGAATAGTTAATTACCTTTTAAAAGCTAATAAATAAATTATTCTAAACATATTTGAATAGTGATATATGGATAATTTGTTTTATTAAAAATGTAACTTGTAAATTTCAAATGGATCCTAAATACTTTGCTGACATTTTCAAACATAGGCATAATATTTTAGCAAAAGTTCAGATTTTATCAACGATAAACATTATGATAAATATTTTTAATAGTTTTAGTGTAAATAATTTTCTTAATAATAATGAGTAAAAGAGAAAGAAAACGATGAATTTATTATGGAGAATAAAGAATGGAACACCCAAGTGTGGTTGTTAGTACAAGGAGTAATGAAAGTGTTAGGATAAATGTCAATGTCCCACTAAAAGCCTTTGAAGAGTGAGCATTGTTGGAGACAATGGTAGATGGTCACAGTGTGCCCAATTCCAAATTTCCTTAAACACTTATTTGGATAATGAGAGGTGTGGCTGCAAAAATCTCAATCAACTTCCAAAAAGAAAAGCCTTTTTGGTTCATCACTTTGCTTTGGAGTTGTGTCAAAAACATTCGACCTTGACAGGAAAGTATTATGTTTTCTTTTGCTTTGTTTTTCTTCTTCTTTTTCGGTTTTATGAGTTAGTAGGGTTTGTATCTTAAGTACGTAGTTGATTAAGGATAGTAAACAATTGTGAGGATGAGAGATCGAACCTCTCACTTTATAATGAAATGTCATGCCAATTATAAGTTAAGTTCACACGCTTTTATTTTTTGACGAAGAAACTTTTAAGTTATAAATTCATGGATCCAGACAACATCAATTTTAATTGAACTCAAAACATGTTTTGAGTTTTAACCCCATCTTATTTTTCTTGTTTCACAAGTCATTAACTTTTTGGAATTTTTTTTGTAGATGACAATAATAATAATAACAATAATATTATTATGTTGAAAGTAATATTTACAAAATATATTAACATTTCAAATTTTATCAACGATAAACTTCTATTAGTGTCTATTGCATTGATAGAAGCCTATAAGCGATAGAATTGATTTCTTTTTTCGTATTTGTATCTTTTCAAATTTTTTAAATGAAAATGTTAGAAATCAATGAGAGTATTATAGATATTTGAACTTGATTTTATGTAATATTGTAAGTTATTAAGCTATTCATGAAAAAAAAGAATGGTACATTTAGGTCATTCTTGCTTACTATTAGTGTAGGAAATCTTTTTTTTTAAGTAAAATATAAAAAATATCTAATTAAGTGTCCAAATTTATGTGTATGAAAGTTTAGGGTATAATGATACTTTCCTTATCTTTTATTGTCCATCATCCTCATGCCATTTGCCCTAAATTATTAAATTAAGGCAACAAGGTTACTCAATGTGAAATGAAAAGAGAATGATATCAAAAGTTTGTTGGCCCTATCTTAAAAGTTCTCACAATTTTCATCTTTTTCTTCATAAAGTAATTCTCAATTCCAACCAGAAAACAGTTAAAAGTAAAGATATTGATCCATCTTGAAAAGACAATCATCTTTTCTTTGTAATACTTCAATCATCCAATACACTCAAAGCCACAATGTTGACAAACATTGAAACTTAAGGATCAAAGTAATTAGATTAGATCCTCCATCCCTACCATTATTATACTAAAAACAAAGACTATTACAAGTGGTAAAATGTACTGGCGAGTCCTAATCATTTTGTAAGAGAAGAATGGAATTAGAGTGGTTAGAAATGCTACCAACTTTAGTTAGCTTCAAGTGGGGGCATCTTCATACCTAATCGGTTTTGTAGGCAAAGGTGTAGATTCTACATATCCATTAATCACATCGTGATTTCAATCTTGTCGATAGAGACCACGTAGTCCTCGGAAATTAATGGGTCTAGTTCTTAATCTAAAAGTCTTTGTGGAGGCATGCTAGCATGCTTGACATTTGGCAAGAACGAGATTGATGTATACACACATACACACCCATGCTATGAAACAGTGCCACTGGAAAAATTTTCTATACTACGATGGTATGCAGTAATTGTCAATCATGTTACCAATATTTGAAAGTGATGTAGATTCCACATGCATAAAAGAATTGTCTAAAAGCACAAAGTTATTGTGTGAATCCAAGAAACATCCATTTCTGTAGTACTAGAAAATTTTCTTTTGTTCAATTGTATTTGCACGAGAAAGTCTTAGTGCACGTCTGAGCTCATCATGTGGAGCAGCTAATCATGATTGTAGTGAGGAACCACCCTTGCAGTAATCTAGATCAAGTATGAAGAAAACTTTCTATCTTCATTTCAGCTATGCAACAGAAGTGGGAGGTGCAATTATCATTGTTACATAGAAGTGGGAGGGGCAATAAAAGCAAACCAGAAAGGTTTAAACAAAAAAAAATATACAAAGAAAACTTATGGAAAGGAAAGATAAAAAAATATAAAAAAAAAAACAGCTAAAAAAGAGTGGAATAGAAAACAAGAATGCAGAATTCATCCACCAATTATTCATCATCTTCAAACTCAAACAGACCATTAGAAACAACAAATCTAAAAAACAAAAGCAGAGTACAGGGGAAATTCTCACGAGCAGAACCAGAGGCCACCACCCCCACTCTACCTTCACAAATTTTCTCTGTACAAAAAGCAATCACTTCCCACTTTGCAACAAAAAAACAAGCTTACCTTTACGGCATCATTGATTAAAGCGCAACTCCAGCTCAGCTCCTACCATATTCATCATGAAACACATTGCAGTACTCTCACAATTTGTTGCACCTGAATCACTTTTCCAATACTTTTCATTATCTGCATTTTGTTTTTTTCTTATCCATACAATGTAAAGAGAAGGCAAAAGCATGATATAGAGAATGCAGGTGGAGAGTTTAGTGGAGGGTGGGGCCTAAGTAACCAAATGCGCATGCACTAAATTCATGGGGTTTCTCCATGAAAAAGAGGGGTCCCTCAAAAATACAACAAATACCTCCACTGTCACCTTCCAAGTAGTCAAATCCCAGTGATTCCTTTAATCTTTAGTGCCCCAAAAGCAAATAGATAACAATCATTTCTGGTCAACATTACCCATTTTGTCTTTCAATGGCAACAAGCAAAGACCAGTATCTGCATATTGCACTTAAATTCCTTTAGTAGCCCATTACGTACAGTCCCATAATGTCCATAGGGTCCCATTACCATATTGATTTTCAAATACAACAATCATTCTGTAAAGAAATCTTTGCTTACCACCTTTTTCTCCCATCCTGATATCCTTGACCGACATCACGGTGAGGGAGTGTGGCAGCAGCTAGACCCATAGCTTTTGCTTTAAACTTTAGAGACTTCAAGTAGTCTATAGCTTCATCAATGACCAACATTGGGTGCTTGCCCTCAGCACCAGGGACCATGGTTTCAAGAAGTTTCAAAGTCTCTCGTAACTTGTCTTTTTTTGATGAAAAATTGGAATCCATTAGATGTCCTTGGCTATCGCCACCACTGTAGCTTGACTTCATATCAACTCTATAGTTGTTAAGTGCATCTACTTTCACTGAAACGGGAGCTTCTGACAATTTCTTGTGCCCACCATCTACCATTCTCTGCCTTTTTCTGGGGCCATCGGAACTAGCAACTTCCTCATTCATTTCCTCAATTTGTTTATCATAAAGTTCCTTAATCAGCGGTGGAGAATGACCAGTGCTAGTTACTTCATCATCACTGATATAGTGATTGTCATCATCTGAATAAAGCAAGGCGTTTATTTCATCTGTGTCTTCATGCATCTCACTCTCCTCACCAGCAATTCCATTTTTCAAAGGATCTTTGTGAAATAAATAATTTTTTAAATCAATATCCCCAGCAGCATCTTCTTCATCATCATTTAAGCCATGACTACAATTCTTTGCACTAATTGAGATGGGAATCTGAGCAGTATCAGAACTATACATTACACTTGTTTGATTTCCAGTCTGATCAAAGATGATGAATTCCCTCTTAGAAAACTCAGTATTTGAATCAGGTATGGTCATTCGCCCAAATCCCAAAGATGAATCAAACTGTTTCTCCACAAGGCCTGGAAGTGCATTGGAATGCATGGTCCCGAAATAAGATGGAAAGCTATGTAGCAACCCGTTCCCATACTTCTGTTCCCAATTCAAACCACCATGATGAATAGATGATCCCCAAAATTCCGTTTGTGCAGAAGAGACATTAGTGTCTGGGTTCAGACATTGCAACCTGAACTTTAGCAACTCATTCATGCAATTTAAATTGGGCAGGTTCCCAGCAGAATGCCCAGGCTGAGGCCAGGAATCTCCAGTCTTAACCATCCAACAAAAAACAATCGCCTAATGTTGACAATGAAAAGAAAAAAACAAATTTTCAGAAAGCAACCAAAAAATTAAAAAAAGATTGCTCGAGATCATTTCAGCTGTGGTAAATAGGCAAGACTGGCAAAACCTACCACAAGATGTGAATATATCTCTGATTTCCCCTGTTCAATTACTCGCTGATTCTTTCAGAAACAAATAATTAAAAAAGAACAAAAGAGAAAAATTTCAGCTCAAGTTTATTGCAAAAATCACTAATTGATCTACGTGACAGGTTTGAGCAAATGACGGAAGTACTCAGCCTGGAAAAAAAAAACCACAGGAAGGTTAACCATATAGTTCCAGGAGTCAATGATATTCAGTACCGAAATTAATTGACCATTTATAGGGTTTAGAAACCAAGCTGTGGATACCTGGCAATTCTGCAAAGGTTGAAAACATGCTATCACTTTAACAATAATTGTTGGCTTCCCAGCAATCCCATTTTCATGTTTCAATGCCCGAAATCGTGTTTGACTCGCTGCTTGGCACACCATAACTACTTTTAACCCTTTACTATAATGAAGGATGAAAAATGATGTGAGACAGAAGGGACTACACAATGAAACAAAGGCCAAGTAGGTTTGTCAAAGTTCAGAGCACACCAACCAGCAAACATAACACGGGAACTGAACAAAAGTAGAAAATCGGAAAAATCTTAAGCAAACTAAGATGAAAAATAGCTTGGAATCCTTAAATTGGAATATAGAACTAAAGCCTAAGACAGAACTAAGAAGTTAAACTGGCTTCAGCTAATGTATATATCAGAAGCAATGATAAAAAAGTGATTGGATCCCATGGTTAGATGATATGAAGCAGATAAGAACTGAAATAGGAAAGGTTCAATGGGAGGAGAAATGATTTATAATATAACCCAACAACATATTTTCAGGCGCACAACTTTATGAAACACGTCGACAGTAGAACTCGACCAAGGCATATTTTTTCTTCCAATATAGTTCTTTTTATCCCCCAGTACTTGTTTACAGTCACTTCCCCTAATTTACCTGCAAAATAACAAGATCGCGATCGAGTTTTCAGCAATCAAACCTCCACCACAAAATTACTAACCAATAAAATTTAAAATACATAAAAAGAAACAAGAAGCTAGCTATATCCAAGCATATGAGATGAAGCATGAATAGTCTCAATCTCTGAGCTAAACATCATAACCATTTGCAGCTCTACAGACACAAAGGAAGAGAATTCTCAAGCATATCCTCCCTCTTGCCCCTCCAAAAACTACGGAATAAATGTTACAATCCCAACAGTAGAGAACATTGATGGAAACATGTACTCCCTCTTGCGCAGGAATGAGAATACATGTTCTCATTTTCACAAAGGGAAAAGTAAAAGCTTTCTAAATTCCCAATTCAATAGAAAAATAAAGCAAGAATGGCCACCCCAAAATTTCCTTTCCCAAAAATAAATTACTATTTGCAGGTCCGGGACAACAAAACCAAAAGAATCAAAGAAAACACAGAATCACAACATCGATATATCCCAAGATCGCAAAAGATAAATCGAACCCATTAATAATGCAGCCACTCCAAACAACCTCCCCATTATTCCATGGAAGAAAAATCAAAGAACCCATTAAGCAAAAGAAGGAAAGAAGACAGTGAGAGGAAGAAAAAAGACAAAAAGCAAGCATAGAATTAAAAGGGGAACTGGAAAAAAAACCGAAAGAATTAATCAGGAGCTCACCTTTTAGCAGAATGGTGTGAAGATGGGGAGGGGAAAGAAAAGTTTTTTAGAAAGACAAAGGGAAAGTGGGAAGGGGAAAGGGTGAGGAAAGAGGGAACTGTAGAGGAACAGTGAAGAATAGGAAGAGGGAATGCACGCTTAACGTCCAGAGATCGAAGACCGATAAAAGGATGTCAAGTCAACATTATGGACAAATCCAAATTACTCTTTTGCCCATTCCTTTTCTAATTTTCTCACACTTTCTTTTTCTTTTTGGAAAAAATACTTTTTCTTTTGGAAAAAAAAAAAATCATTCTCCTTTTATTTATTTTCAAATATATCAAAAGTAATAAAAATATCAAAGGGTGATCAACCTTCCATTCGAGTCAGTTTTCTATCAAACTCACTTCGATAAACCACAAGTTGGTATAAGAATGGCTGAACCGACTCCGTCCACCAATCCCAACAAAATCCAACTCCGAACCGATTCGAATGGTCGGTTTTTTTGTTGGAGCAGAATTTTCTTTTTTAATGATTTTTAAAAATGCTTCATATCAATTGTTAGTTTTTTTAATTAGAATTAACCTACAACCTGCTATATTTAAAAGAATAAATGATCATATAAAAAAATAAAAGATTTTAAGTACAAAAACCCATAAAGTTCAACGATCTTTGCTTTTGTATTAAAAGGCAGAAGTAAGGCAATAAAAGAAAAAGTTGCTTTTCTATGTTAAAAAGCAAAGTTGGAATTGAAAAGAGAAAGTAGAAAGGAAATTTGGTAGCACCTTCCACACTGGCAAATCACAACACTCATTTTCCATAAGAACATAAACCCCATTGTGTTAACATCTTCAAATGGGATTCAAAGCCTCAACGGAAGACAATCCTGTTTCTCTCTCTCTTTTTTTTTTTCTTTCTTTCTTTTTCTATAGCCCCAACCATTCCCCTCCCCACTCCGATTTCAATTCCTAAAACGCTTCTTCTGACGAATTTAACAATCTGATTGGGGGTACAAAATCGACAAACAAAAATGGGTTTTTCGGTTCCAAATAGGGTTTCCAACTGGGCTGCGCCGGGCCGAGGGAGCCGCTCGTCCCCGCCCATCACCGCCATATGGAGGCAGGGACGGAGGTGGGGATTCCCCATTTCCTAAAACAAAACTACAATTTTGTGTTTATTAAAAATGTGGGCGTAGATTGAGCTATCTATATTTTTGGACTTAGATTGGGCACTTTGGTTGGGCTTACATTGGCCTCAATCTTCTTCCGATGTAACCAAATTAACTATTACATTTTAGTATAATTATAATAGGTAGCAATTTTTAGAATAATTATTGAGTATGTAATAATATTTTTAAAAAATTATAAATATAGCAAAGTCTATCGGTGATAGAGTTCTATTATTGATAGACTCTTAAGGTTTATCAGTGATAGATCAACATTTGTTACATAGTCTATCAGTGATAGACTTCTGATAAATTTTATAGATTTTGACAGATTTTGTTATATTTGCAATTTTTTAAAAATGTTGCTATATACTTCATTATTTTGAATATAATTGTTATATTTGCAACTATCCTTATATTTTAAAATGAACTAAAATATTTACCGACATATAGTAAAATTTTGGATTCTATTAATGATAGATATTGATTGACTTTTATTAATGTCTATCAATATGATTGAAAGAAGAATATTAGTGTCTATCAATGTCTATAATTGATAGAATCTGAAATTTTGTTATATTTTATAAGAATTTTGTTAAATTTACCATTTTTGACAATTTTCCTTAAAATAATTAAATATATAGTAACATTTTATAAAAAATTGCACATATTACAAAATCTATCGGAATCTATTGATGATATAAGTCTATCACTTATAAAAAATGTTGGTCAATTAGTGATAGAAGTTTATTACCGATAAACTTTGTTATATTTGTAAATTTTAAAAAATATTGAGATACATAGTTAACAATTATTCTAAAAAATGTTATCCATTATAATTACTTTAAAATCATTATAAAATATAAACAAAAAAAAATTAAGAGAACCGTTAAAGAATTAGATAGATTTTGCTATATTTCGTAAATAATTTTAATTTTTTACTATATTTGAAAATATCCATGAACGTTCCTAGATATAAAAACCCAAGAATATCAATGGAAATCCTCTTTCTATTAGACAAGATAATAAAGAACAGTACTCATCAAAAGTCATATATATAGTTCAAACAGAACTAGTGAAAGGAGCAGAAAATGATTTAGAAAAACCACATACACCCATTAATGGAAATTAATTAGTTGCTTCAAAATTAATTAATTAATTAACAAATCTTACTGATTTCCAATATGCTATACTTAAGAAAAAGCTTGGTTTTCCTATGTATATGTATGTATACAAATGTCTCTAATAGTGTATACTATACAATATAATAGTGGCCATAATTGCAAAAAGCTAAGAAAAAAGTTTGGTTTTCCTTCCATGTTCTTTCATTATTAACCCCATAAAAAGCAGCTGCACCATATCATCAAAAAGTAGGTTAAGAAAAAGGAAAACTAAAAATCTCTCCCATTTTACTTTAAGACATTGTTAGCCCCCACCTAATGTCTGTAAAAAACAAAACTTGATATGATGTGAGTAAAAACCAAAAAGAAAAACAAAAACTTGCATTGCAAGTAGAATTATGATATATACAACAACTGCGCATGATTTGTAAGCTAATTTGCAATTACTACATTTTGCTGTGCACTGATCTTTTTAATCTTTACACCAATCATAATCACCACCTGTAACGTGGGTGGCCCTCGTGGAAGATAAAAGCAGATTCAATGAGTTTTTGCTTTAATTTTAATTTGCTGCTGCTGTAATATGCTCTACCAAAAAGCATGCAAGTTTTTTCTTCCTTATTTTTTTGGTTGTGTGTTTATTATTATTTACTTTCATTATTATGTATATGAATGGAAGAATGTAGGTAGTGTTTTATTCAATGAGCTACGTTTGATTGATATTACTACGTACACCACCATATGGCCATGCACCGTCGTCTCTACCGCTGTCCTCTGTCATGATCACACCATTTCCTGATATATGCTGAGATTCATCCTTTGTAAGTGTTTTTCTTTCTCTTCAACTCTAATTTCTTTCCCTTTCTCTCTCTTTTTCTCCTTTTCTTTTGTCTCTTCTCATTTTCTAGAGCCACCCTCCATGCACCGGCCGGCCTCCATCATGGTCTCAGTACTCTTCTTAACACATTCTAAGTTTCTTTATTTTCTTCTCACTCTCTATTTTTGTTGGAGATGATCAGCAACTTAGTTGAATTGTATATCTTGTTGCAAAACCATTTAAAAGTATACAACTATCATTTTGATTCTCAAAACCAACTTAAGTTGCACATAGTTTTACTTATGTGTTATCTAAGTCTAGTAAATCAGATATAAAGCATGTGTTTTCATCGATTAGTGACTACTACATGAATGTATCATGAGTATATCTAACATCCATTGAATATTTCTCGTGTAGCAGTAGTATATATATATATAATAAGATATAAGACATAAGTGTATTAAACAGTGTATTATGTTAAAGTATATAACAACACTAACTAGAATTTTCTAGAGATATTAAATGAGTAAATTAAAATTCTAGAATTATGTAAACCAAAGAAGAAACCTAAAAATATCTTAGATTTTTTTAGGACAGAATTCTCATAAGAATCAGAGAGAAATATCTAGAATTATGTAAATAAATTTCTAGAATATGTAGAACTCTCGAGAACTCCTTTGACTTGGACTCCAAGGTATTGATGCCTATAAATAGAGGTATGATCCTCGTTTGTGAACCAAGCAAAATCAAAGCAAGTAAGCAAAGTGAGGAAGAGAGAAGGAAAATTAGTAAGAAACTTTGAGTGAAAGTGAGTGAGCAATGTTCTTTCTAAAAATGTCAATTATTTATAAATTGTATTAATAAAACTTTCTTTCTTCCAAGTGAGTGTCTCTTTATTTAGTGTCAATTTCTTCAACAATATCAACGGTATATTCAAAGAAAGTTTTTACAAATGAGGATCATATATTTGGAATGTTTATTGATGTTAGTTATACTATCAGCCGTGTAGACGATCATTTTTACTAGCTCCCCCCACACATTAACTATTGTGTATTAGTAGTATATTTAACATCAATATCATCAGTATATTCAAAGTGCAATATAATAGTAATATTATATATCTAATATTCATCAGTGTCCAATTGATAACTTAATTTGAAGTAAAAATTAAAACTGCCAAGTGCATCAACAATATGTTGTACTTTAAAAAACGAGTATCAACAATCAACATATCTCATAAAGACATAAATATATCAGATATTAATAAGTAAATACTCGTAGGTAAGACATGAGGGCACCAAGGGTATAACTAATCTAAAAACCTAGTTTATCGATATTTTCTATTTTTGAAAAAATTCGTTTGAAAAGAAAAATTATAAAATATAAAATATTTACCAAAATATTTACACTTCATAGAAAAATCAATTGTAATAAAATTTATCTTTTAGTGATTTTGTTCTATAGAGACAGTTTGTCAATATTTTCTATTTTTTAAAAAACCTCTTTTAACAACTACAAAAATTTAGTTCTAATTTTAAAAAGTTTTCCAGAATTATGAAAAAATGGTAAAAATAAACTAAAAAAATATATCTTTTTCTATATATATTTTTTCTTTTAAAAAACTAGATTTCTAGAACATGAAGTTCTGATTCAGATCTAATAATTAATTAAAGTATAGAGAGTGATTATTGGATGGGAAATTAAAATTAGGAAATGGATAAGATTGAATCACTTTGACTCTTTTAGATAATATTTCCCACCTCACTTGTTCTCTTTAAAAGACATAACTAATTAGGGAATATTATTTCATTTTTGGCCTTTATATATTCTTCATAATGGAAAGAGAACAAATATTCTTGCAAAATAGAATCAATCAATTTGGTATATATATATATATATATAAATAATGTTGGGAATATTAATTAATTATTTAATTTTATGCTTTTGCCATTTTATACAAATAAAAGAACAACTTGTGTATATATATGCAAGATTAAGATCGTTGTTACTAAGTTTAAAATATCTTTTTTATATATATTAGTTGTCGTGTAAATCTACGTGAAAGATGCTGTATAATTAAATGATATCTTTTCGTTTTTAATCACATTAATTTCTATCGTATTTTAATGATGCAACAAGAGAGAATAACTCTCTGTATGGTGCTTTTGGAATAAATTTCAAAATCTAACGGTAAAATTAAAACGCTTCAAAATCTAATGACACATGAAAGAACATGAATTAATATCAAGCATTGTTTGAAAGAATTCAATGATTATTTTTTCCCAAATAAATTTTGAGAAAATTATGTTTGGTTTGAGATGTAGAAACAAGACATATAATGTTTTATTGGTTTTGTTCATTAAACGTATGTTGTTTAAAATGTCTATCTGATGGGAGATGTTCGAGTGTATGTACGTAACAATTTGTCCAAGTTGAGTTTGTGGATGAAAGAATGGATATATGTATAGAATCAAAGAAGAGAATTAACAAAAGTGCTTATTCACATTTAATTTATGGATTTTGATAGAAGTCATTTTCTAAAAGCACATGGAGATGTCATTTTTTTTTCTCTTCTTCTTTTTTGTTTCCATCTTTAATTATAATAAAAACAAATGTGTAGTGTCATTTTCGAAGTTTTTGGGTTGATATATGTAATTGGATTCATATACTTCAACGAGTCCATTTTCACTTTCATGTTGATAGGGATATATATATATATATATATATATATATGGAAAAATAGAATTGAAAATAAGAGAACTTTGGCATATTGTTTTGGGAAGTCTAACTAAATTATATTATCTTAGTCCCTTTTTGAAAACGATTTGTTTTTTTGTTTTTTTTTTTTTGAATTAAAACTAAGCTTATAAACACTAATTCGATTTATCGAATCAAATTTATATTTTGTTGTCAATATTTTAAGATTGCAGTTTTAACTCCAAAGCGAGAATTTGTAAACTAAAAAGAATTAGAACCCATTTGGTAACAATTTGAGAGTTGTTTGATACCCATTTCAATCTTTAGAAATGTAATACATGTTGATGGGTTTAATTTTAAAAAAACTAGAAATAAAAAACCGAAAGGTTATCAAAGGGACCATAGATTTCAAGAACTTGTTTTTATTGTTAGAAATTATAATAGAATAAAAAAATTTACGAGTAAACGAGTGTGAGAAAACAAACTAATTTTCAAAAATTAAAAATAAGAAATATAATGGTTGTTGAACGGAGTCTCAAAATGATTTGTTAAAAAAAAATATTTTTTAAAAAATTAATATATGATTACAAAAAAACTAAAATGCTTCGTATCTATCAATGGATTTGAGGGGACTAAGGTTTCATATCAAAACCGTCGACAATAAAAAGAATAACTTATCTATCTCATAAGAAATGCGAGTCATGGTTTTTCAACGTCAGACTTTCAACATCTCAATACATCATCGTCTCCAACCATTATTTTAAATTTTTTTAGTTCATAATATTTTATAGTTATCATTCATAGTAATATAATACTAATACAGAAGCACATTCAGTATATAATGAATCAAACAAACTTGTAATAAAACACTTTAAACAAAAACAATTCTCACTGACATTAGAATTTTATTGCAAATAGCGAGTGTTTTTTTCTGATCTCAAAAGTGTCGAAATGAAACCGATTTAATTTTTAAAAGACATATTCTTAATTAAGTTAATGGAAACAAATTCTAAAAGACATGTCGATCGAACAAAGGAGAAAACTATAACTGAAAAGTTGAAAGTGAAATCTTATTGATTGAACAAGATAAAGGTTATGTTTTCTCGGAGCTTGATTCTATTTGTAGAGTTAAACTACGAGTTTTTCGTAGTTCTTCGAAAAATGTGAAAACTAAAACTTTAAAAAACATAGAACTTAAAACAAGGCCGTGACCAAACCAAACCCTCACAGAATATAATTTTCTTTTTAACAATATTCTACTTGAATCTTTTCGGTTTCCGAATAATTTTGAAAAATAAAAGCAATATTTTAGAACCATCGATTAAAACATACAACTCATTTAATTAAGCATCAACCCCTAATCTCTTAGGAGCGATAAATTCAAACTTTTCTCTTAATTATTTCACATATATATATATATTTTGCATTTTTCACATTATGAATAAATTCAAAATATAAATCTAAAAACTAAGTTGATTGGATGATTAATTGTTTGATTGAACACAAAGATCCATAGTTTTTGAATAACATAGAGAAGAGAATTTTACATAGAAAGTATATATATACTTCTTTTTCCTTTTTTTGTTTATTTTACCAATGGCATTTCACACCATAAGCTTTGTAGATTGAATTATACAAAGAGGGGATGGAAATGTCATGCAACCCCATGCATACAAGGCATGAAAGATATAAGCTTAAGCTTCCTTATAATCAAACGGCCAGAAGCCTCCCATACAATAGCCTCATATTTACCCTCAATTTTTTCTTCTTTAATTACCTCGAGGATAAGACGATATTTTATACCTCCCATCTCCTCTTTAATCCAACAACTTAGCAACCGTTTGTATTGAGACCTTGCCATTTTTTCCTTCTCGAACTCTCTCACGGCGAATTTCGCGACTTCTTGCACGTAAGGGTCTTCGATAGCGCGAATCGATATCCATTCGGATTGATGATCACCCTTCGTATCCTTTGACGTCACATGGAGGATGGGATCATGTTGACCGATGTTGGCAAGCACGGTAGAAATCATTGTGATATCTAACTTGATTTAGTTATTGGTGTGTGTGTATTATGGACAAAAGGTTTAGTTTGTGATGATTTTGGTTCTTGTAGCTGTTTGATATTTATAGAAGTGTGTATCAATAATGGTGAGATGTCTTCTAAATGGTGTAGTTCTAGAGCCTTTGTGAGATTGATACCTATTGGGAGGAATGGAGCACCACCCAATTCCAAAGAATTCTTTTTGATATAATAATTATTGGGAAGAAAGGAATTTTGATAACTAGTTGAGTGGGGAATATGATTCTTGGACCATATCCTATTAAAGTTTGAAAGGAAAAACAAAGTGAAAATTTCCCTGCTGGTGGACCAAAAAGAGATGGTACTTTTTATTATAATTATTACTATTATTTTATGTATCATATATATGTTTTGTTTATGTTATCCTTTGATCTTTGTGGTTTCTTTTAAGATTTTGTTTTTGTTGGAGTTCAAATTTGTTTGTTAGGGTAATTAATTTAAAGATATTAAACTCTTGCTTTGAACACATGATTGTTTGTGTTGGTTTGTTTAGTTAATTTAATTAAAGACTTTTTCTCCCTATTGCAATCATCTTTTGTGCATATAATTAAATTGTATATGTGCTTAATTAATTATATAATGTAAACTTAGATTAAAACATCATTTGAATGAGTAATTGTAAATTTTGAGACAGAAAGTTTCAATGATGTTGTTTTAGAAGTTAGTATAGGAAGGAACTTAATATACCTTGTTGGCATGTCTTTAGAAATCGAATACAGATGTTAAGTAGTTTTAACTTAGAGCTTGAGAACTAATTGCTATATCAACGACAGATTTAGAAATTTTGTTGACGAGGGGTTTTATATTCTAAGAATTAATTGTGCTATATATACTAGCGTGACAAAAAGAAACTTAAACTTTTTAATTTCGGTTGACTTTGGTGTTTGTAATAATTAATTGCATGTTTGGTATACAATTTAGTAGAGAGGTTATGACTAAATTATATTTAGATATATATAAAAAAATTCTTAACATTTTAGTTTGGGTAAAAATTATATCTCTCTTAATTTTCAAAAAGTCTTAAACTATTTATACTAAAAAGAAAAAAACTATTGAAAGCGAAATTTATTATGTTTGAATTTTCTATGAAATGTGAATAGTTTTTTTTTTTCTATTTTTACAATTTTCTTGAAAAATACTCGTCGGAAAAGTTGTTCTTTAAATATTATTTATTTAAAAAAAATTGAAAACGTAAAATTGTTAGTTTTTTCAAAAACCAATCTTGTTTTTTTTTGTTTTTTGTTTTAAATGCAAGCATCTTAGTGGTTAGGCACATGTCTGATACTCTACCATCTTGGTATCGATCTCTATGACGATAGATAAGACATATTTGGTCGAGGATCCGTAAAGAAACAAGAAACAACAAATATTAAATGAAAACATAGTTGTATTTCATTTTTTAATTAAACATATATATATATGTTTGGCCGTAGAATTCATAAGTTGAATTTTAATTTAAACAATTTGTAGACTAGTTAAAAAAATTGTATAATTATAATCTACACGAAGAAGTCGAAATTTAGGTCTAATTACGACTCACGATTAGAATTTATCCACTTCTATGATTCGATAAAAACTTCCTAAATAGATATCATCACATAATGGTGAGTCAGAACTAACATAGCAGTAGTTATCCCTTTCAATGCATTTCATCACAGCAGCCTAATCCTTGTCAACAAATCCTCTAATAGAAAAGAAAAGTTTGGTGAAAATTAAAAAGAGATTCTTGTGGAGAGGATGAAGGAGATGTGAAAGAACATCCCCTCAAAGGAAGAATATATAATAAAGGAGAAGCTCTTATATGAGAGGCATTATGCATTGTGATAATGATGATCATAAAAAGGGCATCAGTTCCTTGGTTGGCAATAATCAATTAAAAAAGTGGGCAAAGTAGAAATTCAATTACACCTCTCTCTCCTTCTACAAGTTCAGATCATGATACTTGAAAGTGGTTGAAAGTTAGTGTATGGGAATATAAACATGCATGGCATCACAAACAAAGAGTTTTTCAAATGTCTGTGTGTGTGTATTGGTGGGGAATTTGGGGATAAATAGATTCTTTTGATGTCTGTGGGGTTTTGGAACCTTTTAATTGAAGGTGAAAACTCATAAAGCAAGAAGTCAACTAATGAATGGATGATGTATGAAAGAATAATCTTAGCAATAGTATTAATTATATTTTTTTCTATATGAAAATTCTAGCAAATTAGAATTAGAAACTCTTCAAAGATAAGAGGGTTCTTAAATTTTTAAGTACTAAAATCTCTAAATCAACTTGATTTCAACCTAAGGATTGGGTTAGTCGTGGATTGACAAATAGCCCATGGAATCAAATATATTTAGAAAAAAAAAAAAGAAGCTAATTTGTTATCCAAGATTCGGACACTCTACTGGGACATAGGGATGATCGATCTCATGTGAGTGTTCTTAGCATGCAAGAAAATAAGAATTGCAAAATTCAAATCTGCTTAAACTTGAAAGAAACACAAATGACAAATTTGAGTACATATCATAAAACGACTTAACTCAACACAATTTAAAAGGCAAAGCTTTAAATAGTCTAACAAGAAAAATTGTTATCCAAGATTCGGACGACACTCTACTGGGATATGGTGATGATCGATCTTATATGAGTGTTCTTAGCATGCAAGAACATAAGAATTGCAAAATTCAAGTATGCTTAGACCTGAAAGAAACACAAATGACAAATTTGAGTACATAATATAAAACGACTTTAACTCAACAACTTAAAAGGCAAAGCTTTAAATAGTCTTAACAATAAAAACCCTAGTGCATCATAGTAAAATGAACAAAAGTACCCTATTTTAAAATGTTATAAAAAGGATAAGATTGAAAATTGCTAAAACCACATCAAAATTATTAAATATGAAACCTAAATAATAATTTGATATCGAGGCAATTAATTGTATGATCATTTATGTTAGTGTACATTAGGATTTGTTAACTTTAGTCTGTATACTTTCGAATGTAAAAGTTTAGTTCTTGTACTTTCAAAAAATCTTAAATCTAATTTGAATGAAAAAAATTAAGATTTTAGAGAAGAGACACGGGATACAAAATTTGGCCTCAAACTAAAATCTGTCCCATCTTTTAAAACATAATTTTTTTTTTTACTCACACTCATGTCATTCCTAGTGTGTGAAATTACAAAAACGGATCGTCGTTTTGTACGTGGATTAAGATTTCACTCTCTTGCTCCACTCGTTCCTTTGGATTTAGGTTTTTTTTAAGTTCATTGCTCCCTCTATTTTCTCTCCCAATTTCTCACCCTCTTGCTCTCGCTCCTCTTGGTTCTCTCTCATTCATTTGGGTTTAGGATTTTTAGTTAGTCAATCTTTCTATTTCCTCTCACTCTTCTCATTCTTTTTGGGTTGATTTTTCTTGCAGTACCTCTCTTCACACATTGATCCCTCAATGCTCCATAGTAGCAAAAGCCCATAGGCATGCACAATAATAATAAGGCCACATATTTTGATATAATTTCTGAGATGATGACTCAAGCAAAAGTTCAAAAAACTTAAGGTTTGTGTAATAAAAAAATTAATCGTTTTTTAAAAAATTAATTCTTAGCCAATTTTAGTAGACAACCAAAGTGAATATATTTTTGTCTTTTTATTGTATTCTACAACAAATTTTGTTCCATTCAAAATTTGAAATTTGGATTTAGAATTCGCGTTTGACTGTGAATTTTAGAAGTGCATGTAATAATATATTTCATGTTCATAGTTTAAAAAAAAAACTTTTAGAGAAAACGACAATTTATTATTTTTAAAATTAAGTAACCAACCACATTTTGATAGTTTCTCTTTTATTTTTTGGTTTTTTCTTTTTTGAAAACACAAAAACAAAAATGAATAACAAAGACCTTTTGAAGTTTAAAAAAGTGGGGGGATAATTCATTTAATATCCAAAATCTTGGTTTAGACTATACAATATAATAAAGCCCAGATTTTAGTGAAATTGAGTAAATAAATAATAATAATAATAATAATAATAATAATAATAATAATAATAATAATAATAATTTTTATGTTGGAGAAATTATAGATAATAAAATTTTTAGAAATTAAAGTCAACAATAAAATAGGGTGAGGACTAAAATTAAAAATTATTGAAAAGTGTAGGGACAAAAGTTGCAAATGATATGTCTAAATTTCTACAATCTTTCATGTGTTCATTAATTTCGTGGATGAATTGATATTTCCATTATAGTATTGGAAAATTGTTGAAATACTAAAACCATAATTTAAATAAAATATAACTAATGATATACGTATATTAACAAATTTGTTCTTGTTTTTATCATCATTTTGAACGTATATTAACAAACATTACAAGATATATGGTATACTATGACACTTTTCATTACAACCCCAAATTTAAGAGAGAAGAAAAAAAAATGTCACAAAATATTAAAATTCACGTTTTTTTTAGGGGAAAAAATGCTGTTTTAGTAAATTTTCTATGATAGTTATTTGTTGTCATAAAAGGTAAAAGCATTAAAAAAATTATTTAAATAAAATTTAATAAAAGACATGCTTCTGTTTTTCCCCAAATTTTCAAACCTCACAAATACCCATTCTCAACGTCTCTAAACACCGTTCAAAGATTCGAACATCCACCTCCCCAAACGCTGTCGTCTGTCATCAGCAATCGTTGCCCACCGTCCATCCCTGGAACTCCTCAGGTCGTTTCCTCTTATCCCATAGAAAGTAGTACGTCACATATATAATAGGTTTTGTTGTTTTTTATTGTTGACTTTTCTAAAACTTTTATTGTTGACTCTTCCAAAATTTTAGTCCCTCATCCTATTTTCTTGTGGTGTGGGAGATTTTAACTTGGAAACTTGGTTCTTAGCACATATAGGTATCAATTGAACTAAATCCTTTAGGATAGATTGTTGTAGATTGTTGTTGTAGTAATTGGTTGTGGTGTACGTGTTTTCAAAATTAAGTTTATAAACATTACTCACATTCATTAGTTTCTATATTTGGTTGTCTACGTTTCATAGCTACTTTCAAAATTAAATCCAAATTTGGAAAACTACAAAAAAAAAAAAAAAGTTTTCACATAATTTTTTTAAAAATTGGCTAAGAATTTAAAGATGAAAACTATGAGTAAAAAATGGGTAGAAAACAGACCCAAAATTGTCAAAGAAGATATTTTGAAATTCATTATTAAATGAAAAAAAATATCTTCATAATGAAGAATGAAGAATAATAAAAAAAAAACTTTATTAGGAAACTTATGCTTTTTTTTAGTGCCTATATTTGATTCTTTTTAACTTTGGCTAAGATACCCATCATTCATTTCTTCTTACATAAATTCTACTCAGCACTTTTGGTGATTTGATTGGAAAATTATGTTAATAATTTTTATATTTCTCTCATCACAATCAACCTAAACCCTTCATTTCCAAATATTTAATTATAAATAATAGAGGATTTTGTAAAACAAAATTACTTTTATATAAATTGGTTACTTTTATATAAATACATTCTTGTGCTGGGTTCGGTCTTAGGCTTCTATTGGAAGTCCTAAGCCTCCGCTTATGTCGTTTCTTTCAAAAAAAAAAAAATGTTAGGGAGACTTCCTAACTTTGAATTCATCAATTCTATACTAATTTTTTCTTTTTTAGTACAATGTGAGAGCTATAAAAAATAGTTTAATTAAAAATAGTATTTTCTGACAACGCAAAAAAAAGGGAAAAATGTGGGCAAAGATATGATGTGTCGACCTAGTCTTCATTGCATGGGCACATCTTAGTTTTGGATTTGGATTTGAAATTGAAGTTAAAATATGATGACTGTGCTAAAAGAGTATATGATGATAGAGTGTGGTGCTGGAATAGCTCAGTTGGTTAGAGCATGTGGCTGTTAACCACAAGGTCGGAGGTTCAAGCCCTCCTTCTAGCGTTATAATGTTCTTTTTTTTTTTTTTTTGTGAGAATGAATGAAAACACAAAGTTAAAATATGATGACGGTGCTAAGAGAGTATCAATTTAGTAGGGACATTTTATTCGGCTGTTCCACGTACTTCTCATGATACTTTTTAAAAATTTGAATCAAACTCCCATCCCCATAGAGACAATGCATAGCAATTACACTACTGACTACTAAAAAAAAAGGATCTTTTACAAAGTGGAGAAACTCAATTGAAAGCTGCATTAGGGTTAGGGTTAGTTAGGGTTAGGGTTAGTTAGGGTTGGGGTTAGTTAGGGTTGGGGTTAGTTAGGGTTAGTTGGGGTTAGACATCTTTTTAAGTATTAACTTTGGTTTAATTTAATTAAGAACAAAATTTATGTCGATTATATCGATGAATCATATTCTCTATCGCCCTTCATCCACCACACAACTTTTTGTCGTTGCTTTTTAAATTTGATCATCAATAATCATATTCTCTTGAATCTACATTATATCAACGTCTATTCAATACAACCCATTTTAATATACCAAATTCTTTTAAATCTCAACTCTTTATTTTTCTAAAATCCTAACTTTTTTTCTTTCAATAATGGGTCTATTAATAATACAACTTGCTATAATATATCAACAAAATTCTTTTTAATCTCAACTCTTCAAATCTTGCTAAGATAAGATTTATATCTTTTTAATCTCAACCCTTTCATTCTTCTTAGATATAAATCTCAACCCTTTCATTCTTCTTTGTATATGATAAGAATATTTGTTTTGATACAAGATTTATTAATACAATCCATCATAATATACCACAAATATATATTAGAAAAAAGCATACTTTCAATTACAATATTTAGGATTTATTAAAAGTAGAGGGACTAAAATTATTCAACTATTGAAAATCCATGAACTAAAATATGAACTGAAATACAAAATGTAATATTGGACAAAAAAGATACCTAAAATCTTATTTATAAAAACCGTAAACAATTTATTAATTATCTAGTATATATGAATTGTAGTGACTAAGAAAATAAATATTTTCAAATGATAATATAATGTTCCTTTCTATTTAGTGATATACAACAATACATATGGATAGATGTCCATCATCCGCTATCATAAACAATGATATGATAAATGTTTATTAGTGTTTATTACTAATAGACAGTTTTGATATATTTGTAAGAAAAATACTTAGATACATCTTGTGTAATACCTATCTTTGTGTATTCTGCCAAATTGTCACAATCATAACTTACCACGTAGAATGTACCCAAGAACCAGAACCAAAGAGAAGGGACATTACAATTATATCAAGTAGATGTGCATCCTAAATTAATTTTAAATGTTCTAACTCTTTTTTTAAGACAAAATTATTTGACTGCATTTATATCAGTGGGCGTGAGAAACTCGCATGTACGTAGGACTTGATGTTTGCATTGGTGTGATGTCAAGTTGAGTAAAACTCTCAATACTTAAGTAGTACAAGAAATATATTTATCAAGCTGATCAACTAAACATAGAGAGAAGTACTTGCGTTCTTCCTCTTTGAGATTCATGTCAATATGAGACTATTTATAAAACTTTTCCTTTTAATACTCGCTTGGAGTTACTTGTGTAGTGTCGGTGGTGTTGAAATGGGTGTGGTTTCTCGAAGTTGCAAATTAAAGTGTCAATGTCAAGCCTAACTCAATAATTTCTCCTTTATTTTGAAATTCCACGAGTTCCAAAACTCAAAGATTCGATGACTTTTTCTTTTAGGATCTATTCAAGTCTCTGTTTTTCTCATTGGACTTGGGCTTTGGACGTACTTTTCCTATAAGATTCAACTACATGCAGAGACGACTCCTATATATATCCAACCATTTAGTAAAAGGATAGAGCCATCTCGATATTTCTTCATACACAAAAGTTTACAATGAGTTGTGAAGCGATTGTCAATCATGAGATAAAGGATATGAGAAGAAGGGGTTTGAGTGCAGGATCACATGGACACCACAATTCGATCCCCACGTTGTACATCCATCTGTGAAAGAAACTGCAGAGTGAAGAATACAGTAAGAAATATAAAAAGAATTGGAAATGCAAGCGAGTTCAACAAGTTTGGTACTCAATGATGGACAATAATCAAGCTCAATATCGTTTCTTTCTAAGAGCAAGATGATCAAGTTCCTCAAGGAGATGAGAAAATTTATGAAGCTGTTGTGTGTTAGAAGTTCAATCAATTTATGATTTTCCTCTTCACTTTACAAGAATTAATCTCATACTTTTCATTCCATACTTCAATTACTGATCTAACTTTCTCTTCTACTTCTACAATTTAACAATGCTCTTTACAATCACTTATGACGATGTAGTTAGAACTGTAGTGGTGTTGACTATATATATTTGTTCATGACTCCTAGCTAGATGACATCATATGAATTTTAGTGTTGATCTTGCCAACCCAACCATATTATATATACTTATAAATTGAACAAAATATTAAAGCGATGGAATTTAGTTTTAAATGAAAACTTCATCGAATTTAGAGACTTAGAACATTCTTTTGGTGTCGCGACGATGTTTTGATAACATTAAAAATAAATATGTGTTACCAAACATCAAGATATATATGAGAAACTCAAAAATCGAGGGATTGATCAGAGCAAAATAGATATTTCACATCTTCAAAAACGTCAAAAACAATATTTATTACGCCTTCCTACTATATGGCATTGTGAGATAGAAAGACATTTCAAAAAAAGAATGAGTGAATCGTTTGTCTTACAAGCATTTTGGATTTTCATCCAAAGTAAAGCATCTTAACTATCGTATTTGTTTTGTGGTATTGTAAGATGCCTTGACATCTGAAAATTTTTTTAGCATACTAAAATGCGTGGAAAAAGGGCAATTAAAGAGCTTTGGATATACCTCCTGAAACATGAGTTTTTCATATCCCGAGTTAAGAGCATCTCCATTTTACATTTTTGTCCTTTTTTATTTTCTACATATATATATATATATATATATATATATATATTAATCTTCATTTGCATTATATAACTAAAATAAAGACCAACTGTTTATATCAATTTTTATATAAACGGTTGGTCTTTACTTTATATATATCATAATTCTTATTATTTTAACAAGATATTCAAATTCAAATTTCAATTCAAATTAATAACTATTTTATAAAAATCTTAACGTATGATATATTATTTTTTGTTGAGAAAAATAACATATAAAAATAATATAAATTTTATTAAGGAGTATTTGTAAAAATAACAAAAAGAAGTATGATAATAGAGTCTATGTCACTATATTTTTTAAATTACAAAAGTAACAAATTTAAAAGCGGATAACCTCTTACAGCCCTTCGATAGCCGCCTGATAGTCATTTGGTATCATTAATTACTTGTCATATTTGTCATATTTGCAATATGCAAAAAAGAGGTGATATATATGAACTATTTTTTTCTAAAAAAAATTCATCCGATGCAATTTCCCCTTCTAATATTAATTCAAAAAGAAATTTAAATTCATAAAAACAAATATGTTGTTATAAGAATCCTAAGAGCATTTTTTAAATCTTATGTAAATTTAAGATATTTTAAGTAGAAATCTTGCCTACGAAATATCTAAAGACCGACATCTATCATTCCAAATATCTAAGACCAACATCTAATTTTTTCTTTTTTAGTACAATGTGAGAGCGCTATATATATATATAAAAGAGATTTTAATTTCCGACTTTCCAAAGAAAAAATAAATGACGATTATCGTTGATAACACTAAAAGAATTTTGGTTTCTGCTGACAGGTTTTTCTGGCAACGCAAAAAGAAAAAAAAAACGTGGATAAAGATATGATGCGCCGACATAGTTTTCATTGCGTGGGCACATCCTAGTTTTGGATTTGGATTTGAAATTAAAGTTAAAATATGATGACTGTGCTAAGAGAATATATGGTGATAAAGTGTAGTGTAAGGTCAAAGGTTCAAGCCCTCCTTCTAGCGTTAGAATGTTTTTTTTTTTTTTTTTTTTTTGAGAATGAATGGAAACACAAAGTTAACACACAATCCACTCTTACTAAAACTTACAATATTGTTATACATTTTAACGTATAACAATATTGATAGAAAGATATTTCAACAAAAGAACGAGGGATCGTTTGTTTCACGGACATCTGGATTTTCATCGAGAGTGAAGCATCTAAACTATCGTATTTGTTTTGTGATATTGTAAGATGCCCTTGACATTTGAAAATTTTCGAGCATACTAAAATGCTTGAAGAAAGGGCATCTAGAGAGCTTTGGATGCCCTCTTGAAACATGAGTTTTTCATATCCGAGTAAAAAGCATCTCCATTTTACATTTTTGTCCTTTTTTATTTTACGTATATATATTAATCTTCATTTACATTATTAATATCATAATTCTTATTATTTTAACAAGATAATCAAATTCAAATTTTAATTCAAATTAATATCTATTTTATAAAAATCTTAAAGTATGATATATTATTTTTTTTAGAAAAATAACATATAAAAATAATATAAATTTTATTAAGGGCCATTTGTAAAAATAACAAAAAAATTATGATAATAGAGCTCATGTCACTACTTTTTTTAAATTGCAAAAGTAACAAATTTAAAAGCGGATAACCTCTAAAAGCTCTTCGATAGCCGTTTGATAATCATCTGATATCATTAATTATTTGTCATATTTGTCATATTCGCAATATGCAAAAAAGAGGTGCTATGAGCTGTTTTTTTCTAATTTTTTTTTGTATGCAATTTTCCCTTTTAATATGAATTCAAAAACAAATTTAAGTTGATAAAAACAAATATGTTGTTATAAGTTCAAATTATATTTAGTTAATTATAATTTACTAAAGAATCCTAAGATCATTTTTTAAATCTTATGTAAATTTAAGATATTTTAAGTAGAAATCCTACCTACGAAATATCTAAAGACCGACGTCTATCATTCCAAACATCTAATACCGACACCTATCATTCCAAACATCTAAGATTTCGATTATCTACATTTATAAAAAAAAATTGTCCTAAATATCTGCAACCTTTGAAGGAAAAATAAAAATCAAATTTTACATATGGTTATCTCAAAGAATCATATTCTATAGCCCCCTTTATCAATTGCTTTTAATTTTAAAAGCACATCATGAGGTTTTTTTTTTTTTTTTTTCTTTTTTTGAGGCGATCAAAGGAATCATATTCTAATTGGTGTTATGTTCGACATCCAATAATACAACCCCATTCATCATATCACAAAAGTCTTTAAGTTTTGTGTACAAAACATTAATTTACTTGCATCTTTTACGAGTACAACAAAATTTCATTGTTTATTAACAACAGACGTGTTGAAAAATATCTATTAACGTCTATCCGTGTCTGCTAATTATAAATGATAATAGTCTATAAAATGAGACTTTTTTTTGTCATTGACATAATCACTCGGTCTACATACATAAAATAATTTTAATTGTTATAATTTATTATTGATAAACGAAAATTACAGGTATAATATCTTTTTGGAATCTATAGAAGTTTGTTTAATTTAGTCCTTATGCTTACAAATGTCCGATTTGAGTCTATATCCATTCAATAAATCTTAAATTTAGTCTTCAATATATATATACATTTTAAAAAAAGTTGATTTATTTATTAGCATTTTAACAATATAAATCTTATTATCATTTTTAAATATAGTAAAATAAATTAAATATTTATAACATATAGCAAAATTTTATATTTTATCGTTGATATACATTGATAGACGTTGATATATGTTTTCATCAGTGATAGACACGGATAAACTTATATTATTGTCTATCACTATAACTGATGGAAGCATATATCAAAGTCTATCAATGTATATCAATGATAGAATATGAAATTTTGCTATATTTTGTAAATATTTTGTCAAATTTACTATTTTTGACAATTCTCCTAAATTTTATTATTATTTTCTTCAATTTTGATAAAAGTTTATTATGCATATATAGCTAATTTAAGGTTAGTAATAATTCAAGGATGCTAAAATTGGAAAATTGAAAATACAGAGTCCAAAATTAAATAACTCCGAGTATATATACCAAAGAGATATTTTAAATGTGAAAAAATAGTCAAAAAAATAATAAAATGGACAAAATATTTATATTTCATAGAAAAATCAACTGTAATAAATATTTATTTTCTTCTATAAAGCATAAATAATTTTTTTTTATTATTTTTTAAAAAACTATTTACATGTGAATGAAGAAGATCCACGTAGACTTAATATACAACCTGAATTACACCCAAGTATTTCTCATTCTCTCTTTACAATATTCGCATATTAAATCCTCCATATACGTCCTAATACTATATATCATTCTCCTATAAATATCGAACAACTAGATGAACAAAAATATTAAAGCCATACACACACACACACAAAAGTACTTACTGATTGCTAAACATGAGATAAAGGAATGTGAAAAGAAGAGTAATATGAGTATCACATGGACACCAATTCCCAACCTTGAAGAACCTCATGTGCAGGAGGTTGCAAAGTTTGGAGTTGAAGAGTACAATAAGATATACAAAAAGCATTGGAAATTAAAGCAAATTCAACAAGGTTGGTACTCATTGATCGACTATAATCAAACTCAATATCGTTTCCTTTTAGAACAAGATCAAGTTCCTCAAGGTGATGAGAAAATTTACGAAGCTATTGTGTCAGTACAGGCAACATATCAGCCTCCTTATCAAGTAATCAAGACTCTTTTACTTTTTATCCCATACTTCAACTATTCATCATCTAATTAAAAACTCTAAATCCACTTTATATGATGCAGATGTAGTGAAGTTTGATTATATATTATGTTTATGTTATGTAGTACTTATGAATAAAAGCCATTCAAGTAATTGCTTTTTCTCTTTGTAAGCTTTTGTTTCAATAGTGTACGAGAAAAAGTTTAGAATAATTCGGTTCCTACGATTTATAATTAGAATTCGGGTTCGATAAAAAAAAAAAACGTATAAAAAATCTACAATTTTTTAGAAGTAGTAGTTTAGAATCAAACATAAAATTTCTCTTATAATTTGCATCATATATTCCAAAACCAATTGTCTTCTCTTTTTTTTTCTCAATACTCTTCGTTCTTTGTTTGAAGCTAAAGTCCTACGGTTTTTTACTATTTCAAAAATAAAAGATAAGAAAAAAAAAAACATTAAACAGAATTTAAGCTTGGAATATATTTTAATTTCATGGGTAAGTTGGAAGGGAAATTAGTTTTTGAATGAACTTTAATTGATTGTTTTAGCTTTTGTTATGGTTAGGGTTTGACTAAGAAATTTCAACCAATCACAAGTTGACATAATAACAAATTTGGGATAAGGAGAGCACGGCCAATCAAATTGTGCCATTTGGCAAAAAAAAAGGCTCGTCAACTCATATTTATTAAGATAAATTAGGTCAAACCTAAATTAATTTAAGTCCAAATACAAAAGTTATGATCATATAAATAGAGGAGGTCACCCTTCATTTCATATATTCAAACAGAGATCTAAAAATTAGAATTATATTTAGAGAATTCACAAAGTGGTATTCTTTGAATTAAATTTCCTTCATCAAAATCTCACGTGTATAGACAGATTTACCGAAATAAGCTAAGTAAATTAGATAACTCTCACATACATAAATTAGAGAAATAGAATGTCTAAAGAAAGAGATAAATGCTTAAGAGATGGTTTACCCAAGGCCAATAGGATCCACATCCGATCAAGAGTCACCCACGATCTTAGAAGATCGATTAGGTTGGATCGACTAAGATCATTAAAGACCTTTGCATGACCCATGAAGGACTTTTGCAAGATACGATGAAGGACCTAGTAGTTCCAATGTAGGACCTCTACATAATTATCCATAAACGATCTTAGAGATCTATGGAGAACCATTGCAAGAGCCATGGAGGGGACCTAATGAAAAACCTCTCCAAGATCTATCGGTTATGAATTGTGCAGGCATCAAATTATTAATTAAAATTTTTTAAATAATTCTATGTAATTTTAGTATTTTTCTAATTTTATCCTTTTTAATGAATATTAAGTAGGGGTAATCTAGTTTTTTTTCTCTTTTATGATGAAAGATTGTTTAACCAGATTGTGATGAATTAAATTTTAACCTTTGTGCTTGTTTCGAGTTTTTTGAATTTGCAATTTTGTGTTGGAAGTGTTCGAGGCTTTGGCTTGAGAACTTTCTTGTCTCAAGATATTTGATATCAAGCAATCCTTGTCTAGCCCAAAAAAGAATTTCTAATTCCAATTGGTAAGGATTTCATATCATTTGAATCTTTCTCTTACGCCAAATAATAGTTACAGAACGATAATTAGTGAATCAATTTCTTTACCAATTAGTATAAGATAAATATATGATAACAATTAATATTAAATACCAATCAGATATTAATAAGTATTGAATAGAAATTAGTATTTAACAACAATTATATAACAATTATTCTCAAATAGCAATCATTATCATTAATAGTTGCCATCAAACAAAAATCGATATCAATAACAATCCATATATTACGATCAAGATTAAGAAAAATCAAATAACAATCAATATCATTTAGTAATTACTAATTAGTATATTTAACAACTAGTATCAAATAATCATACAACAATCAAACAAACAATTGATATTATAATTGAAATAAGATAAGAAATAGAGATCTAACAATAATACAACAAAAAATTAATCTAAGAATTTTGCCAATTTTAATTGTGAGAGATAGGGGTGACCATGGGTCAGTTTCGGTTGGTTTTGTACAAAAGTCTGGGTCGAAAACCGACCTAGCAAGTTCATACTAAGGGAAATCGACAACGATGTTCAACGGGTTGGTTTCGGTCGGTTTTGTGAAACATTTTAATTAAACCAACCATCGACCGGATTTTTAATAAAATCGACCATTTGGTCTCGATTTGGTCGTGTCGTTCTGATCAATTTTCGGGTGTCGATACTAACCCCTAGTGAGAGACATTTTTGTTCATTGGGGATGGGAAGTTGAGCTTTATAATTTTGTCATTTTTGCAAAATCAACAAACATGTGCTATAGGTCTAATTTTAACCCTTTAATTTGACATTTCTACCCTTTGGAATATCCTTTTGACTTAAAACTGAAAACACTGCTCTGACACGGACCCTGTCATGGTGAAGGCCTAAATAAAGCAAAGCCCTTTTGTCTTTCACGACAACGCACGCTCATCGTACTCAAACCGCTCAATACCAATCTCGCAAATAGCAATGCGTATTAAATCTCCCAATTTCTCCTCGACCCTTTCCCCATCCAAAACAATCAAAACGAAAGAAAAAAAAAAAAAAACTTCACAAATCTCCTCATCTTCTTCCTCCGCTCCGGTCGGATCCATGGTGTTTCAGCCGTAATAAGCAATGCGTCATCGTTGATCCGATCTGGGTCGGTGATGAATCTAAAGAAAATAGCCATGGAGTTTGAAAGAATTCGAGATTTGTTGCTCATTTGGTGCGGAATCCGAAGCCTTCGAGTAGCTCTCGTGGGTGGAAATCACACCGCTGCCAGGTTTTGCTCTCGCTAGAATCGCTTTTCTCACTCCTTATCTAACCCCACCTCAAATTTCCTCTTCTTCTTCATCTCATCTTCAACTTTTAGCATCTGGGTATTTCCCTAATTATCAAACCATTCCACATTCACCCACGAATTTTCCATTGAAATCATGGATTTGGCTCGTTTCAATCGACCCAATACCCATGCATTTGACAATATCAGCTGGAATTCTAAGACCCATTTGGTTATTAACTTTCCCAATACTCGAATTCTTCGTGTGATTTCTTATTCGTCGTTTTTCGCTATGGTTATTCTCACGTTTCCTTGTATTGTGTCCATTCTTGGGCAAGAAAGTGGGTCATCTGAGTTTTTTTCTGTATCAGACATGGTTGATTCTATGAAATTGGATTTGTTTTTTCGTGATTTGGGTCATGAAGGTTTTTCCAAGAACGGCCATAAGGTTCTCATTTTGAGCTCTGCTGAAACAAAGGGCTTGATTCAGATACGTGTGTTGGATGGTGATGAACACAAACTTAATATTGTTGTGGACTCTGATTTTGATCGGACTGGGTTGTTTTCTGACGATTCTTTTGATTTTGTGTTATCTTGGGACTTTATGGACTCTGATTTCATTGATAGAATTCTGAAAACAGGTGGCATTGTGGCTTTTCCACTCATTAATAACAATGACCCATCAAATCATTTTGAGAAGAAACCAAATTACAAACCTATGTTTCTCAATAGATACACCTCCATTATTGTTGCAATGGAGAAGACAGCCTTGGCTGATAACCTAGTTTATGCTTCAGCTTCAAGAAGACGTCTCTTAAAATCCTCATTGCCAACTACAAATGCAGCTTTGAGAGACCTTGAGGATGTGACCAAACCAAACAAACTTGGGAGGAAAATCAATTACCTTCCCGACGTTTTTAAACTTGAAGAAGAATCTTCAAGCAGTGTCACGTCAAGAAATGCTGTCTGAGGTTATTGTTGGAGTAGAAGAATGAATGGTGTGAGAAGAAGAGGAAAAGAGAGGTTATGGGGGATTGTTGAATGTTGATGTGTTTGTATGTCAAAGTTTGAAAGATGAGGGAGTGGGGAGTGTATTTAATGGTGGGGTTAAAAGGGAGAGTGTTTTTTCTTCTGTAATTGTGTAATGTGGTAGAAAAGCTAGTGCTATGCTTCCTGATGTGGTTTTAAGAAGTTCAGCAATGGTGGATGTTTTCTGTTTGTTTGTTTTTGTTTTTGTGTCATATATATTTGGCTTTGGCATACACATTTGCTTCTTACAAAATATAGAATATTGTTTTATGGGATAATACAATAATTCACGCTTTGAAAATGTTTCACGTTATCTTCGTGTTTTCAAATATAACAAAATAAACCGAAATATTTTCAAATATGACAAAATTTTACTTTCCACCCGCGATAGATCCAGAAACAGTGGTCTATTCCTGGAAACATTTTTATTTTCAGCAATTTTGTCATTTGATACAATTTTCCTATATTTGCATGTATTTTTCTAACACCTATCCAATAAATGACCCACAACTGAGCAACGAAAAGTTTGTTCATATTTCAAACCACACATCCAAATATTTTAAACATATAATATACTTATAAAGCTTGGTGTCCCTCCCTCTTTGGACATTAGCTTCGTTTTTCGAAATTGTCGTCGTGCTTGACCATTGGGTCTTTGTCTACGAGGAGACATGGTAAAAGAGTAATAACAAATTATTTCAACAATAACAAGCATTCATCTTTTCTTCCTCCATGTCGTGATCCTAAATTTCAATATCCATCTTTAACTTAAACGACTTGAAATGTTTACTCTAGATAAGTCATTTGAAAATTTAAATTTGAATAGTTTAGAAGATTCAAAAGTTGAGTTAAAAGTAGATGATCTGCATCGAAATTATTTAGATCCAACCCCAATTTAAAACTTCTATTTAGAAGCATATTTTTCATATTGCTAGTAATTTACTCCGTTGACCTTAGATAATAGATGAAAACACCAAATAACTCGATGCTCCAACACATGTACACCTTTAGTTGTGCGATGCATTTTACTTTTAAACGATGTATATTTGTAAAAGAAAAGGGAAGGAAGAAGAAGAACAAACAAAGAAGATATACAATGTATCGATGGTTTGAAACGTCATGTAAACCTATTATTAAAAAATTTAAAAACTACAAAGATACATTTTAAAATTTAGAAACCAAAACACACTCGAAGAAAAATTCAAAATATTTAACAAACTAAAATATTTATAAATTATTGATATAAAAATTTATCATTTATAAAATATAATTATAGAATATGAAAAGTTTATAATATTTTTGACTTTTGGATTCTCTAAGGAGAAAAGAAAAAGAAAGAATTCGGGTGTGGTTAATCCAATCATTATTAACCAAAGGTACTTAGAACCCTAAGGCCTCAACACAAAGCAGAGGGAGAGATTTAGAACCACAAAGCAAAAATGGGAGTAGAGAAAGAGTTGCTGAGATCTGGAACCGGTCCCAAACCCACCGCCGGACAGTTGGTCACCGTCCACTGCACCGGCTTCGGTCTGTCTTCTTCCTTTACCCATTTCTTTCTTCAACAAAACCCTAACCTCGAAATGTTTAATATCTTTGCTTTCTTTGGTTGCCATAAAATATGCATGTGAAAACAATGTTTGGGTCTGTAATCGCCTTTCGTTTTACTTCACACTTTCAACTACATCGCCATTTCTTTACTCTTTCTTTCGTTGTTTATTTAGGATTGCCAATCCAGTCGAATCATCCAGCCTTTTTTTTTTTCAATTGGGTCTATCTAGTGTTTTTGATCCTCACGATGATGAGCCGTGATATTTAATTCTCATTGATGGGTTACTCTCTTTTCTCTGATTTTGTACTCATACTGCTCATCCCTATGTGGATCTCTCTGTGCATTTAATTTCTTAAAAGGCTTTTAAGTATTAAACCATCTCCAACATTGAACTCAAGCAAAATGTTTACTGATTGATCTTGTATGCATAGCTACTATTATGTTATTACATTTGAAGTACTGAAAGCTGATATGGTTATGTAAGACTTGTTTCTTTCTTTCTTTCTTTTTTTACTCAAACTGCTCATCAAGATGTTTATCTCATTTTCCTTCGTTTTCCTCACTGTTGAATTTCTTCTGCAGGAAAGAATGGCAATTTGTCTGAGAAATTTTGGAGGTAGGTTGTTTTCCTGTCCTCATTGTATTAAATGTGCATGCCCATGCACAATTTGTTCATTGATGTATAATTTTCTTTTATCTAGCACAAAGGACCCTGGACAGAAGCCTTTCTCATTTAAAATTGGTCAAGGCGCAGTTATAAAAGGTACTTGTCCTGTATATTCTCTTAGGAGTTGCTTAAAAAAATAGAACATTTTTGCATTCAATTATCAATCAAACGCTTATTTTAGTTTTTGAACTATTTCTTTTCCTCCAACTATGAAAGTTTATCCTTTTTGGGGTCATTTTTTTTCCTTCCAAATTCATCTTTGGAAATATCAGGGACAAAGTTGAAAAATGATATATACGTTTGGGACAAAATTATCTTTAGCAGTGTTTCTTCAATCGAAATTAAGATTGATCTGATTGGCCGATTGTTGGAAGAACTATGTTTATAAATTGTAGATGCTCGGTAACTCATAGTCTTATCTGCAAAAAGCATATAGGTGATTTGTGTGAACACTTTAAAACCTACACCACCATTACTGGATGTAAGTTATCTACCTTTGCAATAGTGAGGTGACAAACTTAGAACTGAGAACTAAATCAAGCATTTTAAATATTTAGCATGGGTTAATAAAGTAATGATTTTTCAGGGTCAATGTGAGAGTTGATCAATAATGAGAAGGCATAAAGTGGTTTCAAAAAACTTCAACTCTCCTTTCAATTATATTCTTTCTCCATTGACGTATCAGCAGTTCATCATTTGTTTATTTTGTTCTGTTTTTTAATTAAGAATGTATTTACTTGCAGCATTGTATGGCTCAGCAGGTCACTCTGCAAAAGTTGGCTTACCTGTTTTTATCTTTTACCCAACATATGATTTAGGTTTCATGTTACAAGTTTTAGAGTTAAGACAACCTATAGACTTCTGCCAAACCTCATTGTATCTACTTTTTATACAAGGATGTTTTGAAAACTGTGTTAAAATTTACTACTGCTTGAAAATGTTATTAGACCACTAAAACACTTCATAAATTGAATGTTTCTTGGTTAATAGGACTTTGTTGGCTATTTGAATGTTTGTTTTGAATATTGATTTGAATTGAATCTTTGATTGAAATTCCGTAGGTTGGGATGAAGGTGTGCTTGGCATGCAAGTAGGAGAAGTTGCTCGTCTCCGGGTAAAATATTCAGCTCTATCTCCTTGCCATTCTAAATGATAAAACGCTTTTAACACAACTATAATTTGTTATCACTGTTCTAATTTTTATGTAAGCTTAAACATGCGTTACACATCCAGTTGGTTTTTACATTATGTTGCATTTAGTTTTGCTTCAGCCACTGCGATATGTTTTACTTCTGTATGATTTGGCCAAAACAGTTCTACTTGAGCCTTAAGCAACTTGGTAAAGTTGGAATGGTTTTAAGAATGTCCACTTCTGAACATTAGAAGTAGCTATATGTATCTTTTTAGGATGTAAGATGTAGCTATATGTATTTCTCTTTGTAATTAGATAATTTAGGCCCAACTTGGGTAACCATTTGGTTTTTGAAAAGTGAGCCTATTTTTTCTTAACTTTTTACCATGATCTACATCTTGAGTTGAATTTTTAACAAAATTCCAAAAATGAAAACAAGTTATTATTTTATAAGAAATGAGAGAATTCATTGAAGAACAAAAGGGAACAGGGCAAGGGGTTGAGAAGACCCCTCCCCAAGGCACTAGTTAAGAAAAGCCTTTCGATTGTTAAAAATCATCAAAATATTATAATTACAAAAGAATTTGGTATGATTAGTGCACCACCAAGAGGTTGTATGTTGAACAACAGTCCAAAAGGAATCAAAAGAGGCATACTTAGCTTCAAAAACTCTACTATTCCTATCCTTCCAGAGGCACCACAAAAGAGCCCTTGAAGCACATCTCCAAAGAATTTTTTCCTTTACCCCCAAGGGCAAGACCATCAAGCAACCAGTCATCAATTACCAAACGGGGCTCAAATGATCACCATACAAGCCGTAATGTGCTGCCCATTAAAACTCCCAAAATCAAGCATGTAATTTCAACTTATTTTTGAAGTAGCCATTTCCCTACTCGATCCAAATGCCCTCCTCATCGAAAGTATATTATTCTCTTACAACTCTTTTGGACTCGTGATTATGGCCGTGTGATAGATCACCACTACTTCTACCCTTCCTGATAATATCTACCATTTTAAACTTCATATTCTATCTCGACTAACGTTAGCACTTATGTGATTACTTCCTGCAGCAATTATTTCGGTTATGGTTTCTGTGCTGTCTAGAACTTTTTTTTTTTATTTTTGTAATCTCATTGAAAGCCATGAGTTTCAGGCATCTATTTATGTTATATACTATAATCCATGTTTTTATCTTTAACACTTTTTTTCCCTTGTTGAATGATGATTGAACAGTGCTCTCCAGACTATGCTTATGGCCCTAGTGGATTCCCTGCATGGGGCATACAACCAAATTCAGTCTTAGTTTTTGAAATTGAAGTTCTGAGTGCTCAGTGATCATCTCTTTTTAAATTGCAAATGTAGTTTGTTATGAGAAGCTTTGATTTTTCTGTGTTTTTCTTGATGAATAATTGCCATCTATTCGAACATGTTATGTATGTTTAATTTTAAGCAAGTTATGATCCTCTTGGTTATGAAGCTGTATTTGGTTTTGGCCTTTATTATAACTTCTATTATGACTACATTAACAAGAAGAATTGTTGTGCCTTAATAATAGTAAGGTTTTGTTTTGTTTTGTATTTTTTCCTTTCGTTTCATACTACTCAATCACAAAAAAGTTTTAGACCTCTATTGTTAACCATTTTATTTATTATTATTATTATTAGTTTTTCAAATAAACCTTATTTTCTCCCATTTTTTTTTAAGTAAAAGAATGGAATATTTAGTCAAATTCTAGAAAAGAAAAGAAAACAGTTTTTAATTTTTAAGACTTGAATCAGTTTCCCAAAAATTGGTACAAAGTATATTCCAGATGTAGAGGTAAAATGAGTGTTTGAAGTTTTAATTTTTATAATTTGAAATTTTTTTACACATAAATGTTAAACTATTTATAGAAATAAATAAATGAAAAATACCGATAGAAAGTCTCTATCAACCTCTATTGATAATAGACCGATTCATTATTAGTATTGACAAAATTTCAAACCACGTAAGAATTGAGAGCAACTAAAACAAAATATAGACTTTTGAGTAACATTAGATGGATTTATTTAAGGGTTTCTAGTAACTATGACAAGATAATTAGGTTCGAAAAATCAGGCTTATTAAAAAAAAACACCCATGCACGTGGTATACCTAGAACTATAATAACCCACTCTATGTTTGGTCAAACATCCTCCAAAAATGTGTTTCACGCCATTTGACTAAATTAGTGTTGATAAATATCAACTTATTTACAAAAATATCACATTATTTTATTTAGCCAAAGGTCATTAGACATATCTACCATTAATTAAATTAAAAACCTTTAATATTTTGTAATTTTCAACATTTACATATATATGTGTATCAGATGTATCAGGTATATCAAGCATATCAAATGAGTATTGGTGTACTATCATATGTATTAAGTATATATCGGGTGTATCACTTGGGTTAAACTTGTTTTTGTTTTTCTTTTTTGCCATACTTACAAAATAAAAGAAAATGTGTGAATCCTAAACTCAAATTGCTGGACAAAATTTTCAACCAGGTACTACATAAATCTTTTGTTAATTATTCTTTTGATACATAGAGTATCTTATTAATATTTTGAAAAAATATTTCAAAAGCTTATTTGCTATAGTTCTGACAGCTTAGAAGGTGAATGTGTTCGATTGGAGCAATCATAACTTTCACCCGTGATATTTTTCAAACAAAATTAACATTCGAAGAGAGTGTACACTTCATACCTTATAAATATTCGGGTTTAAATTTATACAACTATTAATGGAGAGTTAATTGGATACAATTCCTAAAGAAGTTTAGGGACATAGTTAATCACAAATCCACAAGAATACCAAAAGACATAATAATAATAATCAATCACAGAAGGGGGAGAGAGAGAGATCAAGTGTAAAGGGATAGGTTTGCACACAACTATATATTAAATTCTTATTCCATAATAATATGATAATATATCATTATTTCCACACAAATAAACAGGAAAAAGTGACACAGACACAAATGCATGGAATCAAATGTGCACTTTCACACCCTGTTTTTGAGGATTACATATTAAGAGTCAGCTCTTCCTCTTGAGCTTCCATTGAAAACTTAGAGAAAAAGAGAAAACTAAACAGAAGTCCCATTATTTTTCATCCATAACAATACCACCAAATAACCCACATAGAAAGAGAGCTAGGGAGAGAAGAGAGAGTGTTTATCAGAGAATTAAGCTCAGTTTCTGGTCAAGGAGAAGGATTAGATGGTGGAGAGAAAAATGGGAAGTTGGGAAAGATGGAAGAAGGAGTATTCGGGCCAAAAAATGTAAGTGGAGGAGGCAATCTGAATTCAGGGTAAAATGGTGGCACATTGAAATCCGGGAGCTCCGGAAAATCTGAAGCCAAGAGCTTACGAGATACGATAGTGGAGGAGGAGGAGGAAGAGGAAGAAGAAGAACTCAAGCTTGAAAGAAGCAATGTGGCAACAAAAGCAACGAGAAGAGTAAAACGAGCCATTGTTTAGAATAATAATGGTAATGTGGTTTGAGTTAGAAGTTGGATTATTTGAGGTTTTATATAGATGAATAGTGTGGGCCATCTTTTAAGTACATTAACAAGTATTATTAGTTAAAAGCTAGGTTACAAAATCAACGATTAAACATTGTGAAGAATGTAAAGATTAACACATATATAATGGTTATTTACTAACCGTTAGTAAAGAGAAATTGAGATTCGATTATGATTTTTGGTCTCATTAGATT
Source organism: Cucumis melo (assembly GCF_025177605.1). Lineage (NCBI taxonomy): Eukaryota > Viridiplantae > Streptophyta > Magnoliopsida > Cucurbitales > Cucurbitaceae > Cucumis > Cucumis melo. Next base: position 1,445,262 of record NC_066857.1, read on the forward strand.
GGTATGATTCATGCATGCAAAGTTTGGAGGAGTTACTTCCATCTAAATTAGAGGTGGGTTTTATTGTAGAGGGGATCTTTTTATTTATGCCTATTGTAAATGTAGTCAAATTTGGTTGTTTAAAATGGTTGAGGTTGGAGAATTATGTAATAAATAATAGAAGGTCCAGAAGGTTGTAGCTATTAAGCTAGCTGCTTTTATGTGTGGGTAATGAATGTGTTTAGGAATTGTATAGAAATAAATGAGTAGCTAGATACGTTTTTTTCTTGGCATTAGAGATTGAAATTATTATATAAGATGATATACTTGAAAATTATTCGAGGGTTATCTAAGTCAAAGACGCAAAAAGGTCAGTATGATGTAATCAAGTTTAAGGAAAACTGAAGGGTGATATGGTGGAAAAACGTGCCCCAAATAAAGGTTGGTACGTTCTCAAATATTGATCAACCAATCTCATGAATATATATAAATTAGGAAATAAATAAGTTTGGCTTGGTTTGGCATTTGCAATCTCAAGCAACAAATTGTAACATCCCAAATGTTTAAATAATTCATTTGAATTAATTTTATCATATATATATATTACATTAAACAATACAATAATCAGTGATGGTATGTCACACACTAAAAGAAGTACTCATTCATATATAGTATATGTTTTATAAGAAGACATCATATAACTGTATCGACATGCTGATAGGAAAAGAAAAACAACACGCCATAACACGTATCAGAAATCATACAACTAAAGAGAAAGTTACATAACAAAAGAAAAAAGAAAAGAGAACAATTCATTTTCTAGTGCTTTGGATGAATATGTGCTATTCAAGGGTTTGATGTGGTCGTGTGGGGTGGGTTAAATGAAGGGAAAGGCATGTCTTTTGGAAGAGTAGGAAAAACTGGTTTTGGGAGAGGTGATAATTCAGGTAATTTAGGGAGTTCTGGTTTAGGAACATTTGGTAATTCAGGTAATTTTGGGAGTTCTGGTTTAAGCACATTTGACAATTCAGGTAATTTTGGGAGTTCTGGTTTAAGTCCATTTGGCAATTTAGGTGATTTTGGGAGTTCAGATTGTGGTGGATTTGAAACTTCAGACAACTTAGGAAGATCAAACTTAGGCACACTTGGAACTTGAGGAATTTTGGAGAGATCGAGATTAGGTACTTTTGGTAATTCAGGCAACTTTGGGAGTTCAGGCTTTGACAATGCAGGAAGTTTAGGCTTTTCCAAAGGTGGAAGATGAGGCAATGGAGGTAACTCAAACTTTGGTAGTGGAGGAAGCTCAGGTTTTGCCAAAGTGGGTATTTCAGACTTTGGAAGTTCTTCAGGTACCGTAGGTAATGGCGTCTCCAAAAGATGCCTTGCACTTGCTGTCATGATAAAGAAATCAAAGCTCATCATTATCATAAGAACACCAAATATGAGGTGCGATGCAAAGGTTGAGTAGCGATGAGTAGACATTGAATTCAAGAAAACACAACAAAAAGCAATAGCAAAATCTATATAGATAATGGATCTTGAAATGAAGTTGATTAGATCAATTACGTGAGCTTTGATGGTATCCATTTGTGACATATAGAAGTATTCATAGGTAAAAGAAAAAGGGTATAAAGAAGATATGATTGGAACAAAAAACTAAAAAGTGTTAGTTCAACTTTCCCACCTATTTACTTTCTCTAAAAGGCAATAATGTGTGGCATTGTGTATTAATATAATATAATATTAAAATATTTAGAGAATTGAATTAAAAATATAATATCATATAGTATAATATAATATATAATAATCAAATGTATTGAGAGAATTCAAATTTGTATATACATGTCTAAGCTATGTGTTGCAATATCTCATCCTATATCTATTTAGGCTCTAATGTCCTCCAATGATTTGTTTTATTTATGTAATGTTAAACTAACTTAAAATATATTTTAGTTTCTATGTTCCTTTATTTAAGTTTAGTTTATACAACTTTTTATTATTTTTTTTGGGGGTTGGTATACCCATTATATGATGAAACCTAACATATTTTTTTCAAGCAAATATACCAAATATGAGTTTGTGTTACAAAATATATAGTGATAATAATTTAATTAGCAAGATTAATTTGGCCAACCAACTCATATATATATGCTAGAGAATGTAATTTAAATTGAATATAATGATGTTATTACATTTGTTGGATAACCAAACAACATTTGACCTAATGGAGATATATGGGTGAAAAGCTTAAGAAAAATAAATATTTGATTAATTAATTACCTAATAATATTAAATTAATTATACTTTATAATTAATTTATTACAATGAATACTTTTTAATTAAGCTCCAACATGTGTAAAACTAATTAATACCCTTAAACTAGTTAAGGAATATGATTCTTTTGATAATATATATGTAAATATATGAGGTAGGTAGGAAAGTTGAACTAACACTATTTTTCTTCCTATCCTTTCTTTCTCCAAATCATATATGCTTTTCTAATTAACACTACATGTCTTTTTATATATAAAAGCTTTACATGGTCTTCAAAATGCTATGACCAAATCAAGTTCATTATATTCCTAATCAATAATCTCTTCTCGTGTGGTAATCTTAGTGAAAGTTCGATGGCAACTCTTCGCTTCTCAACTTTGGTATTTCCTGTGATACTTGGTGTTTTTATGTTGATGAATTTTGATCTTTCGATCATGACAGTGAATGCGAGGTATCTTTTGGAAACTTCATTACCTGAAGAGCTTCCAAAACCAGAAATACCTTCTTTGCCAAACCTCGAGCTACCTCCACTGCCAAAGGTTGAGTTACCTCCACTGCCTCATCTTCCACCCTTGGAAAAGCCGAAATTACCTGAACTCCCAAAGTTGCCAGAATTACCAAAATTACCTAACCTTGACCACTCAAAAATTTCAAAAGATTCAAGCTTGCCTAAACTATCCGAAGTTTCAGAACTGCCAAAACCTGAACTCCCTAAATTACCTGAATTGCCAAATTTTCCTAAACCCGAAGTTCCAAAATTGCCAGAATTACCAAACGTGCCCAAACCAGAACTTCCTAAGCTGCCTGAATTGCCACCCCTCTCAAAGCCAGTGTTGCCCTCCCTTCCTAAGGACATACCTTTCCCTTCATTTAACTCGCCCCATGCCACCACAACGAATCCTTGAATACCATATTTGATCTACAAAGTTAGAATTAAATATACATTTACATACAACATTGAAAACCATGTTCTATCTTGTTCCTTCCTAATTAATTGTCGTTTCTAGTCAGTCTGAGATTACTTTTTATGTATGGTTTGTTCCTATTAATTATATCAGTGTGTCCTTATAGTTACATGATGTTGTCTTGTAGACTTATATTATGAACAAAAACATATTTTCATCTATGATATATATGTTGTAATGTTGTTTCTATAAATGTAGTAGAACTTCTCCAAATGGTTACATGCATGGGTAAGTTTAATAGCTGAGGTATATAAAAGTCCAAATTATTTACTTGTAGTGACAGTAGCATACTGAGATTAACTACAAGGACATGCAATCCAATGGAATTATATGACTACTTCAATATAAAGAAAATTTTAATTTATTAATGACTAAAAAAACAATCCTTTTTCCATACATTATTAATTAAAAGAGAAATGATAAAATGAGAGGAAAGTATACAACTAGTTTAAAGTAAGATGTCCTAGCCATCCTAGTAACAACAAATAAGTGTAAACAACGAATCGATCAAGAGACGCATAAATTCATAGTTTGATAATCCAATTCAATGACGAAGAAATTATATGACTGAAAAAGATAAATTTCCTATTATGAAAAAATGAAGCATTTTTACAACAACTTTACACTTATTTGGAAAAAGTTAGATTCTAACACATTATAGTGACACATGCATAAAGTCTAACTTATTTGATCACCCAAAAAATTTATAGTGAAATGAAAAGATAATTATAAAATAATATAAATATAGGTTTTTTTTTTTTTTTTTTTAAGTTTTTCAAATTCAATTTCTCTAGAAATTAAAATTTCGAGTTAAAAATAAAGCTCAAAATTGAAATAATAATAATAATAATAATAATAATAACAAATCAACAAAAACCCTCATACTTTAATTTGTAAAAAATGATCTTCACATGTGAAAACTATAGAATTGTATCATATGTGACTAACGGAGCTAATTCAAATGAAAGTTGAAATTTTCTTAAAATGTCCAAATTTCTGTCACAATAAGAAACATGTCGAAATATTCTTGAAATATTCTTGAAATATTCTGAATCTTGAAATTTCTTGAAATTCCATCAAAATGGGGAAAACAATTCCCCTTGTTGAAATTTCAAAGCCTTCTTCGAAATCTATTAAAATTTCAAGATTGAGATGGGAAAAATTTTCTATAATGGATATAAATTCAATCAAAGAAATAATTACTCCCTAAGATGTTACTCAACTCTCTAAGAAACATTTTAAAACAATTTAAGTACAAAATAATTAAGTAGGGTTAAATTACTAACTTTTTACAACATTTTTCTATCACGAGAACTTAGAATATAAAACGACATTGTGTTGTGAGAAAATGGTCATTAATATTTAGTTTGATGGTTCCACCAATGCAACCTACCCTTTTCAAGACCAACCAACCAAAATATACAAATCCGCACCCTACAAGAAATCTAGTCTTTAGCAACGCACAAAATTTATCGCTAACAATTTTTTTTCGTTGCAAAACGACGGTTTTAAATGGCAAAAACAAATCATCACATCATTTCGTTGCTAAAGCCAAGACGGTGAAAGGTTTTACGATGCTCTAAACGTAACTATCGCATGATATAAAGAATCCAAAATTAAAATGAAAAAAAGAAAAGAAAAAGGAAACATCTACTGATAATAATTTGGCCAACAAACTTCATATAACTTAAGAATAAGTTATTAGCATTATCTATTTGTTTGGTAAGCAAACCACATTTGACTCAATTGAAGACATTGGTGAAAATCTTGAGCCAAAAATGTCAAAGAAGGAAAAAGAAATAGTAATTACATAATATTGAAATTTATTATTTGAACACTAAACTCCAAATTAAAAGGTACAATATTTGATCACTTAAATTTTATGAAGTTATTTGATTAAATTTATTTGGACATTTTTATGGTTTTTTTTTCCTTTTAGTTTCTTGATTTTGTTTATGGATAATAAACTATTGTTTTTCTCATCTTTTAGAAGTACTTAGATAACTATTACTTATTTTTACTAATATATGGTTTGTTATTGGTAAAATTAAATAATGTATATATATATATATATATACATACACACAAATGTATATAGAGAGGCTTTAACTTTTGTTGCAACTAACTAATTTTAATTCTTTTTTATTTGGTTTTTTATTTCTAATTTTTAAGAATTTTATTTTTGCAAGAAATGCAACTGAAATGTGTAGGTGTGAAAGTTGAACTAACACTTCCTCTACCATTATTTTCATCTCTTCTTTTTTACCTATAAATACCTCTACATGTTACATATTGAGATCATCAAACACTTATCTAATCAAATCAACTTCATTTTGTGTTATTATTAATTCCTTAGTCCATTGTTTTCGATTCCAATGGCTACTCATCGCTTATCAACACTTAAAGCTCCTTTGATACTTGGCGTTCTTATGGTGATGAGCTTTGATTTTCTTATCATGTCAGTGAGCGCGAGACATCTCTTGGAGACGCCATTACCTCATGTACCTGAAGAGCTTCCAAAACCTGAAATACCCACTTTGCCAAAGCCAGAGCTTCCTCCACTACCAAAAGTTGAGTTACCTCCATTGCCCCATCTTCCGCCCCTAGAAAAGCCTAAAGTTCCTGAATTGCCAAAGCCTGAACTTCCAAAGTTACCTGAATTACCAAAAGTACCCAACTTTGATCACTCCAAAGTTCCTGAAGTTCCAACCATACCTAAGTTTGATCTTCCTAAACTTGCTGAAGTTTCAGATCATCTACCAAAACCCGAACTCCCAAAATTACCTGAATTACCAAGTGTACCAAAACCAGAACTCCCTAAATTGCCTGAATTACCAAATATTCCTAAACCAGAACTTCCTAAATTACCCGAATTGCCACCACTTCCAAAACCAGTTTTGCCTACTCTTCCAAAGGACATACCTTTCCCTTCATTTAACCCACCCCACACAACCACAACTAGTCCTTGAACACCATACTGAATCATGCATGTCTAAAAGAACACAGCTGATTTTACAATCATACACACTTAATGTTTTTCTTAAATTTTCCCTTTGTGTACGAGATTTTTATGTTTGCTATTGTTTTCTTTTTCTATCAGTGTACTGTGTGTTCGTATCTATACGTTGTTGTCTTCTCGACATATAGAAACATTACATTATGAATAAATATATATTTTAGTGTGCTATCAGTTTTTGTTGGTTTTTCTTTAATATATAAGTGTGTAACAGTTCATGAAGTTTGTCAATGCTAAGTTGTTCTTCATGGCTTAAAATTGACTGCTGAAACGGGATTTATACCTACAAAAAAAAAAAAAAAAATCATCTATCACATAATTATTTGAAGGAAAAGTGATTTTGACCAAAGAAAAAGCGACCCAGAAATACACCCTTAAAGGTGAAATCTGAATTCTCAAACTGATCTGGTGAGAGCAACTCATATTTGAAGTCTAGGTTAAGTTCTCTGATGGTGTTATATGGGGAAGAAAGGCTTCAATATATCCACCGTCTGTTAAGGTAGACCATATATTAGTGAGCCCATTTTTTCCTTTTTTCCAAGGGCTCATTCTTTCATTATTTTGGCTCTCTATCCTTCTCGAAATATGGTTTGTAAGTCTGTATTGCCAACTCGATATTGCTCATTTTCTTGCGGGGCGGGCTATGAGATCGAAATAGTGTAAGAGGGATTTAGGACTCTGTCTCCTTGGCTTTCTCGATCGCAGTTACAAGCTTCATCGACATCAATAATTATTAACGAAGTTATTATATTCCATTGAAAAAAAATTTGAAAATCTTTTTACTGTAATAACATTTGAAATATAAAGAATATCAGTCTATCTATGCTAAACTGCGACCGACTACTATCTGTATCTATCATGCAATACACATAGATACAAATAATAGTCTATCGTAGATACATTGTGATATTATGTTATATTTGTAAATATTTTCAACAGTTTTGTCATTTAATATAATTTCTTACGATCATTTTCAAATATAGCAAAGTTAACGAAGTTCTCGTTAACCTATTTAAGTTTAATTTTTTCCCTAGACGTGAAAATAGTTTGAACTTTTTTTTTCTATTCATAACGATTTCTCCTTTTAAAGCTCATTTTTATTTAAATTCATAAAAACAATTTAAAATAAAATTCGAAAATATTTTCTAAACTACTTTGAGTGATTGTCAAACAATTTAACTTTTTTCAAAATGACTTGCTTTCAAAATTTAAGACTTGAAAAATTAAACAACATATCCTTATTCTAATCTTAAAGATTTTTTTTTAAATAGCAAAGTAAAATATTTGCATATATAGAAAACTTTTACTTTATATCTACGATAGACGACAGGAGACCGAAATGTATTGTAAACAAGGGTTTAATAACGACACTCACAATGAATTAAATCATTCACATTTAGCACCTAATAATTATAGTAATTGACTAATTAAGAGGGCACTTATATTGAATTATATTGGGAGTATCTCTTAATTAATTACTACAACCTTTTAGGTGCTTGAAAGGCTATTTATGGTATGATCCAAAATGCAACAAATTCAAGCAAATTTAATTTTAGTAATTGTGCTTGCAAGACTACACATATTCATTCGACCTAATTTATTGCATAATAATTCATATACCTCCTCACTTAATCCTACCTTATTTATCATTCTTTTTTCTTTTTCTCACTTTCTCTCTCTCTCTATATATATTTTTACCAAATGCACTCTTTTTCAAATGGTAAATTACTGATCTTTTGGTTTGATTCAGGTGCCAATCTTCAGCAAGATAATTCAATAATCAAGCACTGGCAATCTGCAACAACAATAACTCAAAATAATGATGATGATAACAGAAGAAAAAGTAAGGCTGTTAGTTAACACAGTTTACAAATTAAAATTTGGGTTTGGATGTATAATTATTAGACCTGCACCAGTTGATATGAGATGACAGCTTGAGATTTATATTTTGACTGATAGAGAAAAGATAATAAAACAGCAATCTTTTATAATATTACCAAAACAATAGTTTATGGTTTAAACCACTATGTAGTTGTATACCTTAATTAAGCTCTTAAATATTTTATGTTTAATCTTAAATACAGTAAGGATAGTTGATTCTGATGGTTGTTTGATTCGACGTGTCGTTGATCAACATTGGTTGAGAAGTTGAAGTCGAGGGTTATTGATTCAAGCCGAGCTCAAGTGATCTTTGTTGTAACTCAAGATAGTGTGTATCAAAAAGATAATTAAGTTGTGTACTTGTAATCCTTTTAAACTCTAGTGGACGTTTCTTCTCAATGGGACATAGTCTCTCAGACGGAAGTGTGTTGCACCAAACTGGGTTAACTAGTTGCTTGTGTCAATTCTTCTTTCTTGTCTCTTTACTTTGTTAAAACACCTGACGTGTTTGACTTTTGGTCCATCATTGTTCTCTTGAATAATTATCCTCTTCGTATTTCAATTTCATTATTTGTTGTTTTCAGTTTTTGGAAATTAAGTCTACTTTCTCTCTATTGTTTACAATGATCTACATCTTTCTAGATTACGATAGTTGAATTTTGAACCAAATACTAAAAACAAAATCAATGTTTAGAAATTTTGGGCTGCTGAAATTATTCTTCAAAATAACCTCTCTCTCATGCCCCAAATCCCTTCCTCCTTATTTTCCATCTCTTTCTCTCTCTCGGCTTCATCATTCATCAGGTCCCACAACCTGATTCGGAATCTAAAGAATAGTAGGTCAATTCTAATGGTTCGATCGAGTTCGTGTAAAGAATTTCGAGTAAATGGAGTTTCAAAGGTAAAATTTGACCTAATCTAATTAAGTTTACTTTAGGGTTTCAACATGTTAATCATAGCAATAATTAGGGTATTATTTCAATCCGTTTTTCAATGCGCATGCCTAATTTTCTATCAGTATAGACTTAATTAAAAAACAAATCATTACCAAACGGGATCTTAGGTTTTGGTTTTTTATTTTATAAAAATTAAGTCTATATATAAACACTTCTTTTACATTTAAGTAATCGACTTTTTACTTAGGTTTTCAAAAACCAAGTCAAATCTTGAAAACTAACAAAAAATAAAAAATAGTTTTAAAATTTTGTTTTAATTTTTGAACTTTGACTAAGATTTCAAATCTTATCCTTGAGAAAGACGTAAACTATGGTAAAAAAAAATAAAAAAAGGGGGAAACTATAGACTAGAATTTTAAAAAAAATCAAAAAACGAAAACGAAATTGTTAGCAAGAGTGCCCAAGAAAATATCTATCAACAATATACTTTTGGAATTTATTTCACATAAGCACTCGTAGGTGTCATTTTCAAAATAAATTCATAATTAGGTATGAAAATTCAACCGAGAGAAAAACTATGATCTTGTTTAATAACTATTTTGCTCCACAAATTTTTAACCATGGTTTTTCATTTTTTTCTAAGTAAATATTTAAACGATTATCCAAATTCTAAAAACAAAAGCAATAGAAAGAAGCCTTTGTAGAACACATTTTTAAAAAACATAATCTGGTGTGGTTATCAAACGATATCTAAAATATGTATTTATACAAAAAAAAATGTTTTAGACCCAAATTAAGTGTTTAATTAATCAAAGTAGCTCATATATCTTACTCTCGTAGGATCCATTTCGATTGACTTTTACCGATACTAATAAACAATACATAATATATACCAAACAAATCCTCAAGAAAAAAGAAACAAAACAAAAGGAGAATTTTGGAATAGTTTGAAAATTAAACTAACCCCAATTTGAGAGAAGTGTCAGAGCTGTCATAATCTTGAGAAGGGTTATTTGATGAAGTTGAATTGTTCCCTACAGACTCAGAAGAATTCCCTTGTATGTTCTGCATTATTATTTGTTCTCCCATTTTCTCCACCTCCTACCACAGACAACAAAACTCCAATCATTTTCCTTTTCTTACAAACACTAAAAAGAAACAAATTAACATGATTTGTAAAACTCACAAGCTCGTTCAATCTCTTATTTTCTTCTATCAGCAAATCAACCTGAATATTCAAATTGTAATGTACTCAGACCATTGCAAATGCATGCCATGACAAAAATAGCTGTTTTAATCATAGTTAGTGTTAAGGGTAAGATTAGACCGAAACTGAACCCAAAGATCTGAAAGGAAATCTTTTTGTTTGTCAACAATATAACAGTAAGTCAATTCTCGCTCTCAAATCTTAAAACTTCTACACTTTTTCACGCCGGTCAAGCTCTTCCGCCTTTAAACAATTTTACTATCGTTGTCAAGTGATGGTCAGACTCTTTTTCTTGTCCAAAGTTTAGCATCAACAAAATGCATGCATGAGATTTCTCTACCAAGTACTTTATAAACCTTGGTTTTGCTAAATATATTTATACCATTAATATACACATTATATTGAAAAGTATCTCAGCGCTGATTCAATTCTAACAATAGCAATGAATTACAACAGCCACAGAGCATAAGAAATTTAAAATTAATTAATGTATTCAAGTAGGTTGGTTGAAGTAACATAGATATTGACAGTTACTTCTCCATGATCCAAAGTTAAATTGTTTTACTAGTAACAAAATGATGCATAAATAGAAAAACATACCAACTTAAAAAACATTCAGAACCTCCTAAAAACATAATGCAAATCTTAGTTCAATTACAACTGAACAGAACAAAGATGCCTGTGATAATTCTAAATTTGGTAGCATGCAGCAAATATATATATGAAACCAAAATAGACAGTAATGGAAAGCAGACTGATAGAAAGAAAGAGTGGAATTGAAAAGTTTGTGAGATAATAGTAAGAAAAAAACAAAACTAAACAAAGAAACATAATCTTAAAGTAAAATCCTCTAACAATTTTTTACTGCAACAAACAATCAGAAAGTTTTTGGTAGAAAGTCTTAACAGGGACGTGCAAAACTGTTTACAAAAATATTTTGTGATTATTTTGCAGGCTATCCACCGTGGCGTCCCACCACAATTTGTCGTGTGATGTTTTTTTTTCTTCTTTTTCTTCTTTTTCTGTCGTGTGGTTCTGAGGAACTTGGCTCATAGAACTTCTAACACTAAGGGGGTTTAATCCCCCAAATTGCCTTCGATGGAGGGGCTATTATAATTGTTCTCAGGGATTATAACCAACATTCGTAAAACTATTTGAAAACTCTAAGTATCTATTGCGTTTACTATCTATTGTAACTATCTTCTCATTTAATTTGTAACCCATGCTAGAATAGTTTGCTCTTAAACACAAACAAAATAATAATGACTAGAAAAATCATATACTATAATAACCAAGTCAGCCTCTTACACAACTCCTGTTGAGTCTCCTCCTACACTTCAACGTATTACAATCACAGATCTTTGGAATCTTTGAAACGAGAGAAACAATACTACTTTTTAATGAAAAGTCTTTTTGTAGCAGAGCACAAATTTAGAATAACAGCGTCACCTTAACAGCCATTTGGTCTACAAGATTGGAACTTTTTACGAATTACAACTCTTCTATCATTACTCTTTAGATAATTTAACTGGATATGTTTGTGAAGAAGAAACAGGAGCTTAGCTTGGTAAATTTACAAATAGGATTTTTGCACTCTAAAGCCACTTGACCAGATAACAATGATTTTCAATCATCAAGTTTTCTAAAATTCATGTTTTAGGATATTGGGAGGTTAATCTTGTCTTTAGCTTGTTACATTATAGAAGAAAAATTGAAAACCAAAAGTTGTACCAAATGACTGACACAAGATCTGCACAAGATGAAGTTCCAATCAAAAGAAGCCAAACTAAAAGGAAAAAAGAAAGTTATATCAATAACAAACCCCAATAGTAAATGTAATCATGTTAGAAAGGGGTAAGAGAGGGAAAATAATTGTAGCAGCTCAGCAGGTATATTTTTTGTATTTAAGCAGTGGAAACACAGAAACCACCCTCTCAAACTAGTGGCTTCTTGGTCTCTGCTTTTTATAGACCTTCAAATATCTTATATTATTAACTCTGGTCATAAATCTATATGACTTTAGATTTAGTTTCAGTTAAAAGACATCATGCCATTAGAAATAGTTGTCTTCCTTTACATATCTGTGACTATTCCTTTATCTAGCCATAATCTGTATGGGATCAACTAACCATCCTCCCCTGAAATTAGGATGATTAAGTCTCTTCACAAACTGAGTTACACTTGATCACATTAACTTGAACGAAAGCTCAATCACAAAATTATCATGGGTAACCGCTCATAGATATCACCATGACTACAACTTTCAAAGCTCTCCACTTCTTTCTTCGACACTCGAGAATTTTACCCCCATGAAAAAGTGAGAGCATGACTCTGATACCACTTGTTAGGAACAATAAACCTCCAGATATCTCTACAATAGTAAGATATTATCCACTTTAGGCATATACCCTTACTTTGTTTTTTGTCTCAGAATATTGGGAATAGTTGTCTCCGACCTTATCTATTATCCATTGTATCTTTGATCACATCCCCAAGAAATGATTATATCTCCCTGTGGAATCCTTACAATAAGAGTTAAGGCGGATGGATGATCCAAAATAGAGGGTTTTGGTCCTTTGCCAACATCATGTTGACGTGAAATTATAAAAGTTGAAAATTGCATATACACGGATTGGCCTCTCGCTCTCACTCTTTCCTCTCTTGCTATATCTTTGTCACGCACTTCTCACTTTCTCGACCTTCTCTGTCTCTCTCACTCTCTCACTCACTTTTAATATCATCTCTTTCTCATTGTCTTCATTGTCTTGCTCTACTACATTTGACGTTCTGAGCAATGTTCTGATGGCTAATGACAACACCTATACAACGTTCCGAGGACCAATGGGTCGTGACAAATGGAGAATGGTCAGAGCGAATCGAGGAAGCCACTCACCATTACAACAATATTTAGATTGAGTTACATGAAAACCAAACGTCTAAAGGAAGCAAATTCTACACTAAAAGAGAAAAAGTCAAGATCCTCAACTGTATTCCTATGGATGATATAATAATATGACTATAAAGTAAGACCAGTTCTTCAAAACACGATCTCAAGTGTTAATTGAGTACCTTCTTCAATTATACTTAAACAATATTTGTACCATCAAGCAAAAAAATAAAATCATATTCATGGGAGACAGCAAACAAAAAGTTGATAATGGCCACAAGCTCAACCATGTCTACATCTCTAAAGTTTTGTTCTTTTCTCTATCTTTGCTTTACTCTCGTATTGTTTCTTTTATCAAAGTATCATCTTTGGTGTTTGGGAATATGATGAAGGTGGCTAAGGATGTGTCAGCCTAATTAAGATGTCGGAGTGTGCCTATTCATCCTATCTGTCTCCTCTGGTATATTTGTTCAAAAAGAAATTTTTTCTTCAGACTACATATTTGCTTTGCTATGGTTAATTGAGGAGGTGCTACGAGTTCACTTTTTGATAAAGAATGTCAAAACTGTGTTATGCTAAGTTCTTTTTGATTGTGGGGTATCTAGATAGAGAGAAACAATAGAATTTGTAGAGAGGCCGTAGATAAACAAAGCCTATTTTGGCACAGTTTTGTGAGATCGGAGTCATTTTCATAGTTTGTTTTGGACCTTTTTTATGCCTTTGTTTTTCCTTCTGTATTTTTCCATGTAAATTTCGTTTATCAAAAAGAAAAACAAAATCATTTTCCATGGGGAATACTCAAAGTTAAATCTCAATCGTCAACGATGTCAATAGGTGATAATTATTGGTCAGATGTTGTGAGTGAAAGCAATTCTAAAAGGGTAATGGGCAGATAGCATAATCAGTTTGACTCGGTTCAGTTTAAAGTATCAACATGATTCACCATTATTAGTGAAATTCCAAGGTAATTGCAATGATAGAACAATGACAAATATAGCAAAGTCTATCAATGTGATAGACACGATTCTTACTAACAATATGATCTATTACAAATAGACTCTTGTTAGCCAGTGATATGATACTCTATCACTAATAGACTTAGGAGGTTGAATCTAACTATATCTAATTCTTTTTGGATCGTGCTTGTTACCATATTTTCATATTAATTAGTATATTATGAATTGTCAAGGCTAATTTAGAGGCTAGACTTAAAATTTTCTTATTAATTCTGCATTTTTTTTCTGTATATTTACTTTACTCCAATCATTTTTTCGTTCAAATTTCCCAAGAGAACATATACTTGAACTTTTAGTTTCTTTTTTCTTTTTATGGATGTAATAGAGAGAGGTATTGAGTTGGCACAGCACATGATGGTAAAATGACTTTTTATGCTCGTTTTGGCAGGTTAAAAACGACTCACAGTATATCAGAGCCTAAAGCTGAGTAAATTACAAAGGAACTCATGTTTTCTTTTAACAGAAAGTAACAAAGGAACTAACGTGAGTTTTCAAGTAGGAAAGGAATATAAGTTGTGTAGAAAATGGGATCTGTTGTGTTGAATAATTTCAAAAAATCCTCAACTCAAAAAAGAATTATTAAGAACACAGTTGTTAGTATCCGATAACAGTCTAATAAAAATATGGAAAAATATTGGTTTACACCTTTAAATTTTAGAGTTGTATCAATTATCCTTGCAAAAATGTCAGGCTAATCTTCTATGTATTGTTCCAATTTTTGAAGTGTATCAATTAACATCATCCATCAAACTTATTAGTTTGAAAGATATCGTGTGGGAAACATATATAATTGTTTCAATTAAAACTTTAGAATTATTTCGAACAAATCAATTTGGACTCTATACTAAAATTACATTTGAAAATCGTGCATGCATTCGATTCTTATACTTGTATAATCTTTTCAGATTGTCAAAATAGGAAAATGGGTGAGTAGTGTTGCAATCTCACGTGCATCGAAGTCGATTGCATCCCCAAGTTTGTCACATCAAGGACGATGACAATTTAAGTGGAGGACAGTGTCACTAAGAAAGTACACTGTGACCCACTGATACATAAAGTGTAGTAGATAGGAACAAGCGAGTGTTGACATGTTAAACAAAGATAGAGGGCTGAGAGAAGTATCGTGATGCGACCGAGGAGGAGGGTGCAACATCTAACACACCAAGATAAGTGGGTAAATATGTCAAGTTGAACATCGAGCAAGAAGATGAACATCAACATCATTGGTGGTGTTACTGACAAGAAGCTCGACGGGGACCAAATACGACTCCACCATGATCTCAAAAGAACTCTTAATTGTGATTCACTTATGAAATTTTTAAGCACTAGAAGAAATCTGGTCTTTAATGTCGGGTGGAAAAAATGAAAAATAAGCTTTAATGTCGGTTTTCAAAAAGCGGATGTTTAATGTCGGTTTTAAACCGACATTAAAGCTTTATCTTTAATGTCGGTTTAAAACCGACATTAAACATCATGTTTTTTAGAACCGACATTAAAGGTTTTTTTTTATTTTATTTTTTATTTTTTTAATTTTGTAAAAAGTTGAATTTTTCTCTCTCCTACTTTACTCTTTTCTCCTTTCTTCTCTACCAAACCCTAAACTTTACTCTTTTCTCCTTTCTTCTCTACCAAACCCTACGAAAGAAGGTTTTCTCTCAACATTTCTTCCCTTTCTTCCTTTCTCAATCTCATCACTTTCTAATCTCCCCTTGGCTTCCAGTCAAAACCTTCATATTCCCCACCTTCACCATCGCCGCCGTGAAATCCGCCTTCCAGAGGCTCCGACTACTCCGATAACGATATGAAAATTAGGGATGATAAGGTACCCAAATATTTTGTTTAGTTTCTTCCTTCCATGGCGCTAGTTAAATCTACTTTGACTTTCTTTTTCATATAAGTTTGGACAATACAGTTCTTCTAACCTATAATTGGATGGAACAGGAAATTGAGGCCACCGTTGTTGATGGAAACGGTACTGAAACAGGCCATATAATTGTAACAACCATTGGTGGAAAGAATGGCCAACCAAAGCAGGTGATTGTCAAAAAACTTATTCTCAAGACTACTGTTATTTAACGTCCTTTCTGACTCCTCTTTTAAAACTTGTTTGGAAGAAAAGGAAACAATATAAAGCTTCGCTGTTCAAAAAAGAGAGTACTACGTCCAAGGCTTTCAGGCGGAGATTTCTACGACTCACTCGCAATACCCTTTTGAGCCCATAAGTCTTTGATTGTTCACTTTCCGCTTCCATTTCAAGCTACAATTTTTCTGGTTTTCAAGGTTAGATTTCTTTTTCTCATTTCTTCATACCATTTTCTTCAAACTGTGTGGTTTTATCGATTTGTTTCAGTTCTTTTCAAATGCTCTGGATCTGACTGTTCCGTTACTTGGTTTATATATTGTTTGATTTTGAAGCTGGGGTTTCGATTTGGCATTCAATTATCCTTTCATTTTCTCAATGGGAAGGAATGAAGGAAAAAGAGAGCAAAAAAAAGTTGATGTTGCTTTTACTACCATTTTTCTTGTGCTTTTTAGCTTCTGGAGATAGATATTTGTTGATGTTCTGTTTTTTTCTTTTTTTTAGTTAGAACAAAAAAAAAAAAAAAAAAAAGTTGGGCCACAACTTTACATGGACAATCAAGTGTCGTTCTTTTTCTTTATTTGTCGTGTTTTATAGCTATAAGAAAACTGATGAATTACAAGTTGAAATATGTTTTCTAATACCTATTTTATGAATAATCTGGATAGCTAGTTTCCATCGTCACTGGTTTATCGTAGCCTTCTATCCATTTTGGTAGATTTTAACATGTATCAGGTTGCTGTGACTTTTATTATAGGATATGGGTAATGTTTGTAATTTCAAGGATTGGAACTTTTCTTTTATGTTGTTTATGTAGTATGGTTTGTGTTTTTGCAAGACTTTTGTGTTTCCTGAAGGAATCATCTGAATATCTTGTTCATCTTTATGGAATACACTTGTTGAACTTGGAGCAGTTGTCTTACTTGATTATATGTGTTACTTCATTAGAGTATATCTATTCTGACGCTTCGTGGCCTCTTTCTTTAATAGAGTCAGAAATGGCAGCAACATCAGCAACTAGTTTGTCAATTGGAGCAACTGCATCACTTAATACTAAGCTCAACTTGTTTTCCCAGTCAAAGTCTACTAGCCTAAGAATCAATTCACAAGAGAAGCTTCAGAGCTTCTGTGGCCTCAAGGCAGATTCATCCCTTCGTTGTGACTCAGAGTCGTCTTTCCTAGGGAAACAGAGCAGCGCTGCCCTATGGCGTCATCTTGCTCCTTCAGTACAAAGAGCGAACCTGAATTTATGCAAAAATCTTCAACCTCAAGCCTCTTACAAAGTTGCTGTTCTTGGAGCTGCTGGAGGAATAGGTCAGCCTCTGGCCTATAACCACTAAAGAGATTTAGAGTGTTTTTGGTTGATTTAGATATTTGATATCATTTAGATATTTGTACAATAGTGTTCTTTGAGCGTTCCGATATTATATGTAGATAACAATTGTTTTTGTCGTGCTTGATTGAATGTAGATAACTGTATATTTTTCCAGGTCATTTTCTACTAGAGGAGGATGATAAGTTTCTAGATAAGGTTTGAGCTACAGTTCAGGAAGAGGAATGTCAAGCCCTTGCTGCATTTGGTGCCTGTTTCCAATATTAATAATTGTTTGAAGAAGCATTTTCGAGACCTTTAAAATGTCGTGATTTTTGAATTTATATAATTATGTTTGGTTGCAGTTAATTTTACAAGCGTGTTTTCATTGTTGGTGGAATCAGACTTGAATAATATGAGATTTATGTGCTTTAAGATATGAATGGGATTTATTGTTGCTTTAAGATATGAATGAGATTTATGTGCAAGTGCTAATAGCATTTTCATTGTTGGTGGAATCAGACTTGAATAATATGGTTTCCTACGGAATATGACTTGTAGTTTCAAGTTTGTAGTTAATTTCACTTGTTGGATTCAATGTTGGTTTATAAAAAATGGACAATAATACAATAAATATAAATTTCTAAAAATGGACAAAAAACAAGCCTTTGATGTCGGTTTTAAACTGACATTATTGGCCTCTTTAATGTCGGTTTTAAAACGACATCATAGCCCAATCGACATTAAAGGGCTTCAATAACACTATCAAAGATGTCGGTTTAAAACCGACATTAAAGCCAAACCGACATTAAAGGGCTTCAATAACACTATCAAAGATGTCGGTTGAAAACCGACATTAAAGGCCTTTAATGTCGTTTTTAAACCGACATTAAAGAGGCCTTTAATGTCGTTTTTAAACCGACATTAAAGTCCAACCGACATTAAAGGCCTTTAATAACGCTCGCAAAGATGTCGGTTGTCAAGTGACATTAAAGCCCTTTAATGTCGGTTTTAAACCGACATTAAAGGTCAAATTTCTTGTAGTGAAGGGTCCAATTCATAAAATTATGAGTCTCATGAGATGTGTCTATCCCAAAACAACTTATTAGTGGATGGAAAAACTGATACACTTCCAAAATTCTTCATTTAAACGATACAATTATTAGTTAAAGAGTTTATAATGATACAACAGTTAATATTTAGGTGTAAATTGATATTGAAACACACTAAAAAAAAAAAAAAACTAAAAATATAATATTAGTCCACCTATATAATTCCATAAATGATTGAGACGATCCTTTGTTCTTTTAAAAGAAAAATTGCTATATAAATGTATTGCCAATATACATTTGCAACAATAAAACATGACCCAAAGCTAACAAGTGTAATAGAGTACTACAAATTTTAGAGTAAAAAAGCAATTAAGGCTCCAAAGAATACTTCAGAAAAAAAAAAAAAAGAAATTGCAAAATAAACCTTAGGTGAAATGAAATTGAATCTCAATTACAACATCTAAACCACTACTAAAATCACACACACTGAAATTAGGAACAAATTAAACATACAAAAAGGAAAATAATTAAACCGAATCTAACTTAAGTGAATGGATTATGAACGATATCAATACTTTTTAACATTCTCCTCATCCGTAGATTTGAATATTTGTGTGTATGAATGTTAATCAGGAGATAAAAGGACATTACAAAGGCTCGAACACAAAGCTTATGCTTCAATACCATATCAAAAGTACCACTAAATCTAAAAGCTTAAGTTTATAGTTGTAGTAAATTTAATTATATCAATTCTTCAATTACGTGGCGGTTTTATTTGAATCACAATTCGTACGAGTATTTCAAATTTGAGTATAGAGGAGGGGCATGTATTTAGGTTTAGGGTTTAAGGAGAGTTGAAGTATTGTAAGGTTCATATTTGATGTAACAAAGTATTCCTTGGGAAAATGGTGGGAAAAAAGGGTGGAAGGCTAGAGTCAATCAATTGAAGGAGAAGATAGTTTTATATGATAAAGATATTCAGAACCTCACCATCTATCTACACCTTGTTTATGAGGTCTTATGACTTCGTTTTTGTTTTCGTATCAATATTTCCTTAACCAATATGGGATTTTGCTTGTACCTAACAGTACTATAAAAGCCTATAACAGACTTTGTGGTTATTAACAAACCAGTGTGTCCTGCTCATGATTTTTTCTGTTCATTAAAAGTTGTTTGTAATGTTCATAAAGAGAATATATTATCTAAACAAAACTGAAATGGGTGTCTCTTTGGGTTTATTATTCTAAGATCGGATTCAACTTCTTGTTTTGGACCAAATATCAACATGAGCATCATCATGGATTTTGATTCCATATTAGATAGCATATGTTTCATCTCAAAAACCAACCGAGTATTACGAAGGGACGAAGAACTAATCTATATATCTTGAAAACTTAATCTAATGGTTCCAAAATAAATAAAATTTGAAGAGTTTAATTCATTAATGGGTTACCTTCCTTCCAATAACGCTGAGCAATTCAGAATTTTTTCCATCCTGAATATATGAAATTAAATTAAACAAAGTTAATTAGGTAGAAATGGGATGGTAAAGTTAGATTGAAAAAAGTAATTAAAAGTGATATATATAGAAATAATTAACCATAATTTCAGCAACACGACTGAGTCCTCCTTGAAGTGATTTCTCTAATTTCTTAAGTTCTTCCATCCCCAAACCTTGAAGCTCCTCTCCTTTCATTTGCCTATTACATTTATTCACACAGATTTTCATTCATTATGCTTACAAAGAATTAAAAATGCATTACTGTGCTTCTGCACTCACCTTAGTTCATGGCTCTTTTTCTCAACTTCTTCATTCAACTTCGCTCGAATATTACTCTCGAGCTGTCAAAATGTCATATCGTCATCAAACGAGCTCTAATTTTCAGTCCAACTTCTTTATGTTAAAGAACATCTTATATTTGATAGGTTAAATAAGTTCATACTTTTTTTTTTATTTGAATTATAATTTTAATTTGTTCTAACTATGTCTGATTCCGAAGCTGCTACATCAAGAAATCTCCTTCTGTAAGATGCAATATTTTGATGAAATAGACCCTCTATGAATTAAATTGATATTCAGGATCAGAAGACGCACCCAAATATCTTAACTAGAATTAGGTTGACACTTCCTTTTAACGCCTCATCACATCCCAATCCAAAAAGATATCATTAAATAGATATTATAAATTACCTGCAACTCAACTGATGGTTCATTCAAATTGGGAAGGTTGTCTGAATGGACATTATTATGCCTCTCAAGTATCTCCTGGATGCTTCACAAAATATGCCAAAAAGAGAGAAGAAAAAAAGACTAAAGTTATATGATATTTAAATGTATACATAATACTTTATACTTTGTATATATTTACTACTTGATATATAAATCAAAGAAGTGAAATTTACTTCCCATAGAATAAAAAACCAAGAACAAATGCTACACAAAATGCAAGCATATTATCTCTTACTTAACCCTAATCTATAACCTGTGGAACAAAGCATATTATCTGTGAATTTACCAAAGAGCTGTGGAACAAAATCGAAAGCCTCATACAATGGCAGCTCTCTCATAGTGGTGTTAAAGCTTTATGCAAAGAAATCTGTTTAATCAACCAAAAGCATGCTAAAGGGGCCATCACTTTTAATCTCATTTCTGTCATGTTGTGGGCTATTTGGTTGGAAAGAAATCAAAGAATATTGGTGGGCAAGAAAAAATCTGTTGGAGAGAAATGGGATGATATCCGTGCTCTCACCGACCACTGGTCCACAAGATCCAAGTTCTTTAAAAACTACAATGCTAGTTATATAGCTTTAAATATTCATGCTTCTATTTAGATAGTGGGATCTCATGTGCCGGGCTTAGCTCTAGCTTGCTTTTGTCTTATTCTTGCTTCCTGTATTGTCTTTGATATATTAATGAAGCAAAAATGATGAAAGCGCTAAGAGGTGTCCACCTAGTGGAGATGTTCGGGTACGTCTACTGTCCCAAACCGTATGTAGTTCAAAAAAAAAAAAAACCAACTCTATAACCTTAAATTGTACTTCTCAAACTAGGTTTAAAATCTTGCTAAAAAAATGAAAAAACAATCAGGTTTAAATAATACTTTGTCATATTTTTTATTTTTGTTCACTTGGATCGGAATACTTTGAATTTTTTTTTTTTTTGTTAGTTTGGTTTGTGAACATTTAAAGTTCCTTACTTTTAAATGAACTTCTTATTCAAAAAAAAAAAAAAAAATACATCATCTCTGTTTATATTTACTACTATTCCAAACATTCACATCTTAGTTCTTTTAACAGTTACATAGAATATTTTTCTTTTTTTAATAAAGATACGATAGGTCAGTAGGTACACTTGGCCATCTCCGTTAGATGGACACTCCCTTAGCACCCTCATCATATCTGCTTTATTAATAAATCAGAAGAATTACAACAGGAAGCAAGCAAGATAAAAAACAAAACAAAGAGCTAGGGATAAGCCCAAATGTGGAATTAAAAAGCATGAAGGTTAATGACAATAATACTAGCGCAGTAGCTTGAGAAGGAAGGGGATCTCGTGGTCCAAAACCCTATCAATGCACAGACATTTTCCCAAATATTTATGATGGATGATTATTTTTCTTTGAATATACGATTATTCCTTTCCAACCAAATATTACAAAAGGGTTGATGCAATTATGTTGAACCTTATAATTTCCTTCTGTTGCCTTTGGTTGTTGCACAATTCTGTACATAGAGGAGATATTTGAGTGTTGCATATTCCAACTGATCAAGTTTTCAATTTTTCTACACAAAGATTTGGCGATGCTGCAATGGATAAATATGTGGTCAATGTCTTCAAAATAGTTTCTACAAAGAAGCATCAGTTGGGACTAATATTAAGAGCAAGAATCTTTTTTTGAATGATATCAGTTGTGTTGATACATCTGCGAAGAAGGGACCAAATGAAAAATCTGCAATTTTTGGGATCCTGGCTTTCCAGAGTTTTTTGTAAGTCCCATCATAATTGGCATTATTCAGATTAGCTTCAACAATGGCTTTCTTAATTAACAGATGCAATGAAGAATGATCCACTAGGATTTAGACTCCAAATGGGAAAGTCATTGCCTCTATTTGTATTTGGTGTGGGAAGAACCGCTTTGATATTGTTCCATTGCTGAATTTCGTGATTGCGGCTGGAAATTTCAATCATTTGCAATTTGATCCCAGTTGTCTTTTATAGAGCCATTCTGACAACAAGATAAAGCATAGAGTCTGGGAATATGGGAAGTCAACGGCCCTAGATCACTCCAATTCCCTTTCCAAAAAGTGATACTTTCCCCATTGTTTATATGCCACTTGATCATCCCTCTAAACCAATCCAACGCTTTGATAATGTTAATGTTTCTCCATGGGGCTTTCATGGAGCCATGCTTTGACTCAATAGGATAGTCCCTAACGTAGGATGTAGAGTATTTTGCCATAAAGAATTTTCTCCATAGCGCTCCTTTTTTCATTTTAGAATCTCCATAACCATTTGCATAGAAAGGAGAAATTTATGTCAACAAATCTGTGAATGCCCAAGCCCCCATATTTCGATGCAGTAGTGACTTTTTTCCAACTCAACAAATGGGTAATTTTGTCATCATTTCGATTTTTCTAAAGAAAATTTCTCCAAAGTTTTTCAATAGATTTGCAAGCACCAATGGAAGCTTTGAAAACTGATAATTGATATGTAGGCAGGCTGTTCAAAGTGGAATGTAGAAGAGTAATCTTGCCCCCTTTTTGATAATAATGAGTACTTCCAGTTACCCAATTTCTTTTGAGTTTTCTCAATAATATTCTTACCCAATGAATATTACAAAATTCTTGATTTAAAAAGCCCTAACAAGTGTTTGTGGGGACTGTTCTTTCTTTTTTTTTTCATTTAAAAGAGGTGCAACAAGAGAACATCTCAAATGGTCACCCAACTTTTTTGAACAAGAGAGTGGGATCAAAGGGTTCACCATTACATCTCAAACTAGATTGACACTTCCTTAGAACACTCGTCATACCCCGAAAACAAACGTTGCATTCTCATTCAAAAAGGAGAGTAAGCCAATAGTGATCACCCAACTTAATACTACTCTCGCACAAGCACGCATAACTACAAAGTTTAGATGGCATCCAACATTTCTCTTGGTATGATCGCACTCTCATCTACCATTGAGTAACACCTTTCTCATTACTTAACAAGTTAAGGCTGATCATGTCTTGATTACCCAAATCCCTACAATTACTCTTAATATATTTTTGAAGTTAATCTTTTCAATTATTTTAGGTTGCCCAAGGGTTTTTTTCTTTTTTTTTTTTGCTAGACACAGAGATGTCTAGATTTTTAACATATTTAATTGTAGGAATTTGGGTAATCATAAAGGTTTTAGATCCAATTTAGTAGGGTTTGATCATATGAAATTCTTTAACGGTATATTTTTATTGTAATTCTGTGCAGTACTATATGTGAAATATTTGAACTGTGTGTGTGAATCCCTCACATTATTACCTGCTAGCATAGGTATCTTATAGGATAAATAAGTTACTGATGATAGACACTAAATTATCAAACACGATATTAAAGTCCATAAAACCGAACGAGTATTTGGTCCAATAAAAAAAATTGAGATTTGGGTCAAGATTGGCATACACTATGTAATGAATAAATTACATAAGGATTGGTTAAATTTATACATTCACTAGAGATGCAAGGCAATTATTTTAAAATTCACAAGAGAAATTTGAAATGTAGAAATTTCAATATTGGAAAGATCGACACTTGCTTGAGGCAAATGCAAATTTAAGATATGTTTGATACGATGCGGATTATCTGAGTCCTAGAAGAGAAGACCAAAGAGTGTGCTTTCAAATAGTGAAGTAGTGATGTTTATTGTTGGAATGGCTGGAAATGTTATCTTGTGCTCTAAATGGCCAGAAATGGGGTCTTATTGTATACATATTTATGTTACTTATAAGTTTGGCACTGAAGTTGAGAGGTGTACGTTACATATAAATTCTCTACCTGTAGACATAGGTAATATAGTGTTCGTAAACCAGTGTATCTCTAAGTGATCTTTTACATTTAGCTTTCTCATATTATTTATTTCTCAATTTCGTAACAAATTGGTATCAAAACCAAATTGTAACGATTTGAAATTTTGCATATGTTCCACAAACAAAGATGTTTATCATGAATGTGAAAATGGATAAATGTATAATTCCTTAAGGAAAAAAACAATTTCAATCTGTGATAGATTAAGATGCAATCCCTGCTGATCCAATAGGGGTTATGGGTGTTTTTGATTGATAGGTCGAAGATAGTACAAATGCAAATGATGAAGAGTGTGGAAGATTTTTGGAGAGGAAGGGTTCGTCCCACGATGATCCTATTTTTGGCTGATATAACACTATCATCGAGGTTAGATGATGAAACTTTTGTTGTGGAAAGTCTTTCATAACGAATTCATTACCCAAGAAGAAGTTACTTTTTGAGCAACGTGTGTTTGGTCTGCATATGCAAGAAGGTGTATCTCTTAGAGATCGTCCAATCAGTTGAATGAAATTATGTCAGATCTAAGTAACGTGGATATTAAAATAGATGACAAGGATGCTGCATTAATTTTGTCTGCATCTTTGCCATTCTCATATGAGAATTTTATTGATTTTTTTACTGATGGGAAGGACACTTTATCTCTAGAAGAAATGAAGATCGAAGTTCTTACTAGAGAGGTCCATCATAAAGCAGCAGGTTCAGTTATAGAGGCGTCTAGGTTAACCACAATAAGCAAGGGACAAAAAGAAATCCGCTAGAGAAAAGTAGAACCATAAGTTTTTCAAATCCAAGCGTTCTATCCCTCATGATATTTGTAATTACTTCAAAGAAAAAGGACATTGGAAAATTAAATGTGTTAAGAAAAATACACAACATGAGAAGGAGAAAGCTCATTTTGCTGTGGGGAATATTGAAATCGATTCCAAGGGAGTTGGGTTAACTTCTAATTAAAGGAAATCGAGCTAACAATGTTGTTGGCAAAGTATTTGTAATAGGCTCGGTTAGGATACAAACACACGATGGGGCCTTCTACATCTTGGATGAAAGTAGGGCATGTTCCACACTAATGACAAAGATCAGTCTTATATCTTCAATTCTGTTTAATAGCCTGGGTTACGATTTCAAAGGTTAAGGTTAAGTCATGTATGTGTACAAAGGATCTGAGGTGATTCTAAGAGGTGTGAAGTAATGCCCTAGCTTAAGAGAAGCACATATGAATAAACCGTGTTCATGAAGATATAAAAGTATGGTTAGAAATGCTTAAAAAAATTAAAAGTTTACTAACTATACCAACAATGGTGCATCTTCCTTTTTGGTAGTTCAATTGTAGGAACTCTAGAGTCAAGCGTGTTTTACTTTCAGCAATTCCATGTTCAATGACCTAGTGTGAATTTTTTCTTGGATGCATGTGAGTGAAGACAATATATAAATGCTGAAAGAACCTATATTGATTTGTGGGTCCAACTTGCTCTAGATCTTAATGCGATTATTATTAAATAAATTGTGTATGTATCATCGTTTTGATTATAAGTATTAGTTAGTTGTATAGGACAATTGGTTGGGATTTAACTTTAGATCTAGTGATAAAATTGTCGTAAGCGAACAAATTAAGATAGTTAGTTTCGTTTGGACCCAAAATAAGGATTTATTATTCATTGAATTTAATTATAATTCACTTTCGTTTCATGTAATTTAGCTTTCTTGCAACCGAATTTAATCTCAACCATCCCTCCCGGTTGGAAATTTTTTTGGTTAGAGAAATTAATATGCTTTTTGAGTTTGACCCAGACTTACCACTAAAACTAGCGCTTGGTGTGTATTTTGGCCAACGAAATCCGTACGTCAAGAACTCAGTTTCATCTTCTCATTTCCACCAATATGATTTAACTATGGTAACTGGATTAGAAGAAAAGGGGAAAAAAACACAATCATGCTACACAAAGATCGTTGGAAATGTAGAGAGTGTTGAGTAAATGGAGAAAAGATCGTTAATGGATAAATTTTGTAAAATGGGCCTTTAGCTAGAATGAAAGCTAACAGTGTCTCTCTTTTCAAGGGAGACGGTGACTTCATCAGAAGAAAGATAGAGTTCATACATATGACATATTTGTTTCAAATTGATAAGAGAATATGATGTTAGCATCGTATGATCAATTTACACATGAGCATTATTGGCTTGACAGTGGAAGTTATGTCTATAGTTGAAATATTTTAACTGAGTTGAATAGATACTGAAGGTGTTGTTGCAACCGTGGTTTTATTTTAATATTAGAGTAGATTATAATTCTATGAGTTAGAATTAGAATTGTGATCATCAGCAAAAAGATAATGGAGGGTTATAGAAGCTGCAATCTAGCTTTAACCATCTTCTTAATGTATAATGGATTTTGTTGATTATTATTATTATTAGAAAAATATCAAAAATGGGAAAACCCTCACATGAAAAAGACAATATAGTTCATGTGAAATGTAGTAAAATGAGGATTTAATTAGTATAAGTTTTATTATGATGGGTATGGCCTAAATTCCTCAGTTATATAATAACTGCAAACTGCAATGTTTTAGAGCCAATGTTTGTCCTCTCAACCTCAGTTGTATACTTGTCTTAAAGGAAAACAAACAATGGACAATGTACAATTTGAACGCATAATATAGGGAGGTTAAAAATGTAACATTTTGAAAACTTGGTATCATTAATGGAAACTAGAGCCAAAACTTCGGGAACAAAGGATATTTTTCTAGAAGTCGTCTATAAAAGATTCATGAAAAACGTCACACATAACTCTGAAGTTTTCAGTATAAATATTTGGAAAGGGCTGATCTCATTGTTCATGGAAGAAAGACAGCCCTAGCTAGAAGAGAAAGATAAGCCATCAATGGCTCCAGAAGAAAGACTGTTGAATTGCTAAATGACGACTATATTTTTATATAATGTATAGTTTTAATAAATCAAAATTTGTTGGTTACCATCATTTATGAACCTAAAAATGAAATTTTTATTCATGATTTTCTTGAACTCAGAAGATTTTCTCTGCCTGCTTTAAAAGCAGTCATTTGATTAAAGAATGAGTAGTTTAAAGAATTATCAGTACTGCTGAAACTTTTGAGTATAAATATGAAGATTGTTATCAACAACTCAGGAATGGAATAAGATTGAAATTCCTAACTCTAGAGCATCTTTGAAGTGTTGAAAAATATCACTTGTTGTGTTTAAAATCTATCTAAGATGTGGAGTTCTAAACAGATTAATTTTGAATCAGAAAGGGAATTAGTTGAAACCCTAATTTTGATTAGAAAATGTATGGAGTTATTTTAAATGGTTAAAATTACATTGTGATATCCAAAATGTAGTATAACTAAAATGATCATAATAAAACATAAAATTAGTTAAGAATCCCTAGATTTTCTCTATGAGTATATTTGGAAGTGATTTTGAAATACTTTAAAGAATAAAAAGAAACCATTGATAATAACCAATTAATTGGAATAAATTGGGAATCTCTAATTGTGAGGAAATGTAAGAAGTGATTTAAAGGTTATTGTGAAATCACTTAATCATGTTCAAAATCCATATATGACATGGAGTGTTCTTGACAAAGTTATTTTAAATCCAAAAAGGAATTAGTTAGGAAACATCCAATTACGAGCACATGTTTGGAGTTATTTTAAATGGTTAGAATTACTTGTCATGTTTTGAAAACGAACCTCTAGTGATAGTATAAACTTTCATCTCAAAACTCATTGACAACGGAGGAGCAGTTCATCGATCTATCTTATGTTAGACTCCTTGATTTTTCCAATATAGAATTCTCAGCGAAAAATGGTATTTGGGTTTAGGAATTCCCTAATTTTGCCATAATGTTTGGTGTGATTTTGGATTATATAGTAGTTGAAAAACTAATCATTTTGTAAGGTTGAAGATCTATTTGAAACTTGACAAAGTGATTCAAAGCAAGAATGGAATAAGTTATGAGTCTTTGATTATAAGGGAATGTTATATTGAAGTGAATAAAAAGGTTGAAAATCCATTTGAAAAGCTTATTTCTTCACAAAGTGATTTTAAATCAGGAATGGATAGAGTTAAGAATCCCTAAACTTGTGGAATGTATGAGGTGATTTTGATGTTGATCATGGGATGATGAATATACAAAAGAAGAGATCTCCTATTTAACCCTTCTTTTGACCAAAGAATCATTGATTAGTACTTGACAGTAATTTCTTGTAGAGATCAGAAACAGAAAATCTCCAAATTTATAGGGTTTTGTGTGTTTAGGGTTGTTTGTGGGATACAAACCCTAAACAATATTTTGATCAATTTTCTAAAATTTGATCAAAATAATAAGTGGTTCATCAATTTGAGATAGTTTTATGAAGAAAATTAGAAGGATTTCAACAAACTATGGAAGACATATAAAACATTCCAATTGGACACATAAAATATGATAAATAAATTAAAGTTGCCACATCTTTAATAAAAAAAAATTAAAAGGTCAAACTAGATTTCACTAATTATTTTCTCTTCTTCTAAGAGATAAATAAGATATTAATTTTCTAAAATTTATATATAAAAAAAAAAAGTATGAGAGACATAGAGAATAGCTTATGAAGAGAAAACTAGAAGGATTAAAAGACTATTATATTGTTAGTATAACATTTGTAAGTTCTAAAACATTAGAATGGAGGAAACGAATTCTATAGGTATATCTTGAAAAAAAAAAAATCAAAGTAGGTTTTCCAAATTTTGTTGAGTATCTTAGTTCAAAATTCATTTGATAAATATTTATTAGGAGCCTTTTAAATATAGAAAGATAGGCTAAACTATTTACCTGTTGTAGCAGAATTTCTATCTTCTTATTGTTTAGATAAATACTATAATAGATCCTAATAGAAGTCTATGTGATAGTTTGTAAGTCCTTTGACCTTTTCTACTTCCCTTCAGTTTAATTTAAAGTTAGTATTTTAGCATTGACATAGTAAATGTTAGATTGGAAGCTGAACTTTGTGTTAGAGAAGAAACTTGGTGAAGGGGAAATCGGCTAAGTTTAGAACCATGTGGGTGAAGTAACTAGTAAGTAAGAAGGTGAGAATTTTTGTACAATGGACGTTGCATACTTCAGCAAAGTGGAAAAGATGAGTACGTTTAACACTCGGGAAAAAGTAGATAAAGGAAAAACCATGCATTGAACTACGCGTTTGAACGGTTCGTCGACAAGTCATGCGTTGAATGAGCTAGCCAAAACCAAGAAGCCACGGGATAGAAATTAGAAGTCTTGGGCATGGTTACCCATGTGTTGAACTTGTTGGAGTTAGGCTAGGAAGTGTGTCCAATTAGATTGCTTAACAACGAGGGTTAAATGATGATCTGAGTTAAGTAAAGCTAGGTGGTGAAACAAGAAGGAAATTGACTAAGTGAAAGAAGAAGGTGATCAACTCTGAGGTGAGGAAACCTTAGAAGCAGATCACACGTGTGTGTGGACAAATCTGAGGTGTAGAAGCACCATAAGTGGACACACAGCCAAATTTAAGGGAGGAGCTAGCAAACAAAGGGACGTGGGGTGGCTGACATGCAAGAACAAATAATTAATCCTGGGAGCTTATAAATAAAAGTTCTAAGAGGAGTAAATTCACATATTCGTTTGCTAAGCTTCCTAAAGAAATAAGAGTGAGGGAAGATCTTAAGTATTCAGAAGAAAAAAGGGAATCAGATTGGTCGACAACATGCTTGATCTATGCCCCCAACATAGCTATCATGCGTTGAACTTGCCATCCATGTGTCCAAAGAAGAACTACCACATGCGCTGAGGTCTCTCTCATGCAGCCAACTGTGTTGTTTAAAGAGAAATTGTTGAAAATCTCTTCAAAGGAGGTTATGCTTAAGAAGGATGTTTGAGTTAAGAGGGTTAGTTGGGAAAGAAGGGAACTTAAGGTAGAAAAATCGGGTCAAGAAAAAACTTCAACCGTTAGTTTTACGACCACGACAGTGAGTATCCTTTTCCTGAAAGAAAAATCTATTTTTAACTATGTTTAAAAGTATCTTATGGTTTAAATTATATTTATGAGTTATTTCAAAGCTTGTATTGATAAATATGCTTTTATCATACTGTGTAGAGTCGTAGGTTTAAATATAAACTCTTGTTTTGATTATTCATACAACGTTTTGATGCGTCCCTTATTTACAAACAATAAACACACCAAAGCATTGATAAACTTCTTTACACACAAAACAGACCAAAATGTTTGTGGAATAAATCTAATATCAACATTTAGAAAGAAAAAAAAAACGATAAGATCAGAAGAGGAAGAAGAAGATGACATAGGGGATTATAGTGGTTTGATCTTAATTGACCTACACTCATTGTGAATAGCAGTTTGAAAATACTATATTTCTTGGAAAAGAAGCTCAACAAGTTAAGAATGTATGACCCTCACTTGCACCCTCTAGTGTAACACTTTATGTTACTCGTATTTCATTGCGATTCCAAAGTACTTATACTGTTAGATATTTGTTAACTAACTAAAATGTTTTTGTGAGAGTTTTCCGTGTGATTAATTTTTCAGTACAATCACACAGATGCTATTTCAAATTCTATTGGTTTTCAGCAAGATGTGAAGTTGGTGAGTTATTTTCGAAAAATATTGGGAAATAAAACTTGATATTACATGCCTAAAAAATGTAGTACAACTAGGGACAGAGTGATGTTTGGAAGGGAATAAACCTAAACAACAATGGCATTTTGGCTCAACCTTACGCACAACCATTCCTCATGAAAGTGTAAATAAGAAGATTCCTATATGAACTGTAGAACTTCTTCTTCTTCTTCTTCTTCTTCTTCTTCTTTCTTCTATTGATATTAATTTGGAAGTTGAGAGATCACTATGGCTGAATGATAATGGAACATAACTATACACCAAAAAGTCATATGGAGCATTTGCAATGGATGAAACTCACTAATACCCTAAGCAATAATTCAAAAGGAAGGTTTTCAGTAGGCACATTAATTAAACTTAGCCCCTTTCACATCCTCAATATATAAAGGGTTTGTCAAAATATCAATGGAGAGAAGGATTTAGAGGACAAGGATTCTATAGTGTAATTTCACCTTTAGTGGAAAGGAAAGAATTGAAATGTAGGGTTTTTGGTCTAGATAAAGGAAGATCATATAGGAGAGGGAGGGGAAAGGTTGTCATTGCAAAATCAACAAACTTAATAATGTCAATATTAATTAATAAAAATATGCATATAATATATATACACACACACATAGCTTATAATATAAATTAAAGAATTAAAAAACTAATTAACACAGGTTAACAATTTATACATTTTGTCACAGTGGTTCAAGAATATAAATTCTTGAAAGAGAAATAGTGTTTAGAACCTTATGAAATTAAAGTTCTCTAAGGTTCTAAAAGGACTACCAAATAAAGATGTTTTTTTTTTTATTTCAAGACTATAACTCTAACAAAACTAGTTATTAGGGTAAAAAGAAACCCTAATTGCATAATTAAGTTTTGTCTTTAACCATGTCAACTACTAACATTTTTTTTTTTTAATGTACTCTCATTTATAACATTTACTTCAATTTCATACATAATTATATTGGGAAATAATCCCAAATCTTTTTGTAGAAGTGTTTCTTAAATATGAATATTAGAAAGAGAAGGCATAAGAACAGGAGGGGAAAAAGGAAGGTTTATTTCTTTACTTTTTATTTAATGGCATTTTTTACTGTAATTAATTATATATTCTCTTTGAGGTAGTTTGTGTAATATTAACTCTTTTTTTCTATTTTCTTTTTTCTGAAGTAGTTTTATTTATTTATTGTTATTATTTAGAGTGGAATTATGCTACACATTCTATCATATTCTATCCTTTGTGGGATAGAATTGAATAAAACGAACAAATTATTGATATCTCAATTTGAATTCAAAACATGAGTTTGAGTCACACTTCGTGTTTTAATAACTCCAAATCCTTTTCTTATATATATATATATAACAAAGGTTTCTTAGAAGCAATAAGATAATATTAAAGCAGAAAACATGAAAGAAGTTGTAAAGATATTTAATAATGGAGAGAGAGCATAAATCATAAGTAAAGCATATACAATACATAAACATAAGGAGAGTGCAATGATAAATAAATAGAAGGAATAATATTGGCTTTATGCATGGCAAACCTATAACTAAAATAATGTAAACAACAAAGAAAATTTATAAACTTAAGTTTGATAAATATTTATATCAATTTCAAAAAGAAAATTACACTTTATTTCACAAAAGAAAAATCACATGAATTATTTAAGATGTAAAGTTTTCCTAATAAAAAAAAAGTAAAGTAAAATTTATCTTCATCTTCTTTTTCTTCTTTTTTTTTTTTTCTTTTTTATGAAAGTTCTTGATAAAGTTAATATTTTTAAGACATTATTCTTTCAACATGTCTTGTTATTACAGAAACTATTTCACTATGATGATTTCAGTTCATCTAATGACATTCATTTTACTTTCTAAGTTAAATTTATTATTTATTTCTGATTTTCCTTAAGCTTTTAGCCTAGGTTTAAAAAATTAGAATATGGTTGTTGTTATTTCTATATTATATGGTGCAAGTATCTAATATCATTCTTTTATGAATATCACTATATATCTTGGGGAGTCTTACAAGGGTGTTATGAATGTGTCGATTTAGTCTAAACATTTGAAGCGTACCTACTTATTTTCCAATGTTTTTTGTTCAAGAAAAAGAATTATAATGCAAAAAGAAAAGGTAGTTGAATATATAACTTGTCTTTCCCTTATAGGAAACATATGACAAGATTTAAAGTTCATAGGATGGCATAGAGAATGAGGTGTGGGGACATCGTAACAAAACTAAGAAAAATACAAATTTTAGGTACATTTTAGTGAGAGAAAAAGTTAATAGATTTTAGAAAGAGAGAGTCTAGGAAATAATGTTGTGGATGAATAGTGAAAGCTAAGAAGAATAATTTGTGTTTGTGTGTGTCAATATATATATATAAGGCTATATTTTTCAACCTCTCTCACTATATATATGTCTATCTATTGAAAAAGCCCTTTTTTCTTTATAGTACTTGCTCTAATTTTTTCAAGGGAAGATTTATGTATATTTCATGTTTCATTTGTTAAGAACATGGAGGATTTAAGCTTTACTGGAAGGGAATTCTCTTATCAGACAATGTATATATTGTATTATTTATATATACACGTATAGCAGAAAAATGAATGCAAACAATCATAAAATGAATGCATAATGTTGAATATTGTACTTAACTCATACATAATATGAACATATGAACAAAATTTCTATCTTCCAAGAGAACCCAATATGTGAATTAATCAAATTTAGGACCAAACCCATTTCTCTAAACTTCCAAACTAATTCCCTCTTCCAATTTTATACTGAACTTTCATGAAATTTGACCTTCTATATTTTATGGGGTAAAAATTCCTATATAAAAAGGCTTTCAAATCCCAACTAGCCTACATTTCAGATTGCACTCGTATGGTCTCTTTTGACTAGGATTTGTGTACTTGGCTTCTTCAGAATTATTTCAATTGATTTTAAAGTGATTTTTTTTTTTTTTTTTTTTTTTTGTGGTTTGAAGCTAAGATTCTCTCTCCTCTCTCTCTCTCTCTCTCTCTCTCTCTCTCTCTCTCTCTCTCTCTCTCTCTCTCTCTCTCTCTCTCTCTCTCTCTCTCTCTCTCTCTCTCTCTCTCTCTCTCTCTCTCTCTCTCACTCACTCACTCACTCACTCACTCTCATGATGCAAGAAACAAGAATAGAATGAAAATCTAAGAGATTTAAGAGAGTGAGAGAAGAAGGAGAAAAAATACCTTGAACTTGCATAATCAAAGAGCTTCCCAGAAGCAGAAAAAACAAGAAGGCCAATCTCAGCATCACAGAGAATGGCAAGTTCTTTAGCCTTCTTGAAAAGCCCTTTTCTTCTCTTGGAAAATGCCACTTGTCTTGCAGCTATGTTGTCAATCTTCTTGATCTGAATTTTCTTCCTTGTCATGATCTTCACTTCTTTCAAATTCAAAAAAGAACAAAAAAAAAGAAAGAATTAATTAAAAAGAAAAGAAACGGAATTGAACTTTAAGAAAATAATGGGGTTTTTTCTTCTTCTTATTTTCTCACAGATAATGGATCTTGAATTTAGTACGGATGAAAATCGAAACAAAACCCCAACCTTTAGAGGGAGAGAGAAAAATAATGATAACAATCTACAATCTGGTTTTTTGTCAAGACAAACAAAAGACCATCCACTAATAGCAAAATGCAAATGAAAGAGAGAAAATCAATATGATTTTTTTCTTATCTATGGAGAGAAATGGATGATGAAAGAGAAATCCAAACAAAATAACAGAAACAAACCCACCAAAGATATGATGAAAAAAATTCTTTTTTGCGAAGGAAAATTAAGAAAAGAGAGAGAGAGAGAGAGAGCTTAGAACATTACTACAATGGAAGAAGGCGAGTTTGAGCTTTTGGGATTGATCTGTTTCTTCAATGGGTTTTTTTCTTATCTGGGTTTAAATTTGTGTGTTGGTAGCTTTTGAGGTTTACTACTGACACAGCTTGAAGAGGGGTTTCAGACAAGATACCATTATTTGGAAAGTCCTCCAATGGGTTGAAGAGAGAGA
Source organism: Cucumis melo (assembly GCF_025177605.1). Lineage (NCBI taxonomy): Eukaryota > Viridiplantae > Streptophyta > Magnoliopsida > Cucurbitales > Cucurbitaceae > Cucumis > Cucumis melo. Next base: position 1,480,553 of record NC_066857.1, read on the forward strand.
AATAAGAGAAGAAAAAATAAAAAAGGAAGGCTCTGATTTAAAGATATTTAATGTTCTTCTTACTTATATTTATATATTTCTTTTTACTTCTTTTTTTGTGTTTTAGTTTTTGTGGTTAAGCACTTCCCACAAAAGTACTTTGGTTTTACATGTTGTTGTGTTTGTCGCCGATTGGGTAGCGATTGATGAAAAAGGCAGCCATGTCTGCCCCATTCTATCAACTACTCTCACCATATACAGTTGGCAATTTAGCATTTTTCCTTTTTTTACTTTTCTTTTCTTATTTGTCCTTTTTGTTTGTTGTAATTGAAATTATGTTTTAAATGATAAAATCGTTAAAAATATTTATAAATAGGATAAAATTTTACTTTTTTATCGATAATAAATTTAAATGATTTATCACTGAACCGTCGAAAATATTTACAAATAAAACAAAATATCGCAATTTATATTATCTGCGATTAACTGTAACTTCTATTATATTTGTGGTTATATATGTCATGATAGACACCAACAATGTCTATCATGATTCATCACAAATAACCGGCGATAAATTGTTATATTTGTAAAAAAATAAAATGAATTTTACTATATTTGAAAATAGATTTATAATTAATTTTTTTACTTTTTTTTAATTGAGAGTTTCAAATAATTATTGAGAATTATATACATAATTTTATTTATTTTTGTGAATTTAATTGTAAGTTAAAAATAATAATATTCTGAAATGAAATTAAAAAATAAAACATAATAAATAAATTTTATATATAAATATTAGAAATAATTAAAAAAAAATGGGCGGGGTTGGGGACGGAGACGAGGTGGGGATACCCTCTCCGTCCTCGACTAGGAATCTGATTTGACCTCTACCTTCGGCTATATTAGAAATTCCTCATTCCGATTGGAGAAGTGTAATGAGATTATCCTTATCAACCCTACATGGTTATAGATTAATTTTAAAATATTAAGAGAAATAGTTATATATATATATATATATATAAATTATTTCTACTAATCTAGATATAATGTATTACTTTATCACGTTTGTTCTTGGTTATTGATTCATTTTTTCATACTTCTAATTTTAGTTCATCTTAATTTATAGCTTTCTAGTTGTGATCAATGAGGTTGTTATTGAGGTTGAGGGACAATATATTAGATAATGTGAAGCATCATAGTAAAATGATGAAGAGACTTGGCCCATCTTTACCTACATCATATCGTTGTCTAAAGTTCGAACGATAAAAAGACTCGACCTATTTTTACTTAGAATTGCTATTACATGTCAATTGAAATTGAAAAATCTTGACTAGACAAAGAAAACGATAAGAAACCTTCATAAAATAATTTTTATTTTCAATATCTTTTTTTGGTCTCCTAAATTTTGAGTTTAGTTTTTGTTTTATTTCTAGATTTCACTATGTAATACATTTAGGAAGAAAACCCCATAAAATAAGAGGAAAAAAATCTTTCTTGATCTCGTGGGTCAGTTTGGGTTTAGTTTTTGTTTTGTCTTTAGGTTTCACTATGTTATATTTTTAGTCACTATAACATTTTATAACATAAGGACGAAATATAAGTTAAATTCAAAATCCTACAAATAACTATAGAAAAGGACTGTTTTTTTATAAGGAAGTTAAGTTTGACTCATGCATAGCACAACTATCAAATATCGATTCTTCTGATCATTCACCTTTAAATATATTGAAAGAGGGAAGTTTGCAATTTATGTACAAGAGAGGTTTAATTACGATCATTTTCAGGATCCATGGATGATTTAACATAGTATCAAGTATGATATATAGTATGAATCGCAAGGTTTTAAATCTAAACCTTTTAGTCAATCAACAATTTAACATCGTACATACCATGATTGAAATAACATCTTAGATGTAGTACACTCCAACTAAATACAATCATTACAATACATTAATGATAGGGTAATTATACATAGAAGCTAGCTAGCAATCAAATTAGATGAGTACTTGTTATTTGATCAAACTAAAAATAGAGCTCGTTTAAATGGAAGAAAGTACAAGTTTAACATATGAAAGAGAGTTTTGTAATTGAAACATCATCCAATTTGATTGTTCTAATCCAATTTAAAATTTTCACAAATGAATTTAATTCATCTAACTTTTCACTTCGTTCACAATATTGTAAACATCAATCCTATAGTTAGTAACCAATTAGTAGAGTTGAATTTGACACTCTTTAAAGATAGTGCGTTAGATATAATATATTATATCAACATTTCAAATGTAAAAATTGAACCCTCAACTTATTTAAATTGTAAAAACTTTAACAATTATACTAATTTGAGGGTTCGATTTTTTATTATCGAAAAGTCTAATTTCTGTAACTATTATAAGTTTGAGGATTATATTTAATATTATAAATTACTCTCGAAAGTTTTGAAGTATAATTACTACCACAATTCTAATTGAGAGAGTTTGTTTTCTAATTTATAAATTGAAAACATATTCTACATAGATACTTTTTTTTTCCTCATACTTCATAAATTATTGTTCGCGCACACACACACATATATATATATATATAATTTTGGTTGGGTTTAAAATTGGTAGGGCTAACCGTATATGAATGGTCATTTAACCATATTATCGGTAAGATTGTATCAGTCCCGATACCAAATATTAGATATTTTATCGTAATGTTTATTGATATTGAAGTTTCTATGGATATATATTTCCATAGAATTAAGATTTTGATATTTTTATTGACATTGATATTTTGAATCTTGATTATTATACGTAAACTTTTATATTTTAGGATGTATATTTAGTCTCTAGAATTTAAATATGTTTAGTTGGTCATTGAATTTTTAATTTTGCGTGTAATATGGTATTTAAACTCTTAAAAAGTAGGCTTTGTAACGATCGACTTTCAATTTTTTGTTCAATAAATACATGAACTTTTGATTTTGTGTCCAATATCTCATTTACTTATTCATTGTAAGAGTTACCGATGTACCAGAGACAAATTCAAAAAGTTTAAGATTCTATTAGGCATAACAACTTAATTCTATACATAATATATAAATTAACTTTTAGAAGTTACGTTGTAGATATAATCTATTAGGTAGTTTTATAGTTCAAGGATCAAATCGTTATGCAATCAACAAACAAAAAAAATACATAAAAAATATAATCTAGAGAAGGATCAACAAACAAATTTGCTAGTTACCTCCACGAAACAGAAGAAGAACAATTTTACTAGAGAGAATGTTACAGGATATAGAATGGTAGCATCGTCTCTAGGATTTGAGGGTATATAGTTTACTTTTTTTAAATTTTAAACCCTAAGGTCATAATAATCATAAATACATCGTAAATAAACAAATATGTCAAATACAATTTTTTCTTAGGTTTAGGAGGTGTCACCCTCTAACTCTCACTAGGGCAAGGCATCTTTGGCCCCCAACTCGCTCTGGTCGATGACATCCTCGTACTTGATCATCTAACACATTCAATAGATTTAGGGCATACCAACACACAGATAAATAAAAACTTAAAAATCTAAGATCGTTAGGTGACCATATTTGGTTTTTGAAAATTAAGTTTATCTTCTTTCAATATCTTACGCTGGTTTGCATCTCTGGTTTGCATCTCTCTTAAGTGGAGAGTTCAATTCTTATTCAAATTCAATAAACAAAACAACGGTTTCATTTGATAACCATTTGATTTTTCAAAATTAAGCTTATTTACTCTCAATTTCTACATTAGCAAATCGATAATTCTTAAAACAAGAACAAATAAAATTAGAAATAAAAAGGATGTTTATATAGGTTTAATTTTTAAAAACTAAAAACAAAAAATCAATGTTTTTTTTCTTCTTCTTCTTTCTTGTCTTTTCTTCTTTTCTTTTTTTTTACAAACTTGTCTTATTTTTTAAAACATCGGTAAAAGGTACATAAGAAAACAAAATTTTTAGAGATAGACCGAATGTTTATAAGCTTTATTATAGAAAAACTAAAAAGCAAATTAAGACTGAGGTCCAATTTGACAAGTATTTCACTTTTTATTTTTAGGTATTGAAAATTAAGTCTATTTCCGCCACATTTCTTACAATAATTTTTATCTTTCTTAAATACAATGTTCGAATTATAAGTCAAATTTAAAAAACAAAAACAAGTTTCTAAAAACTGTTTCTTTTTCAAAAGTATATCGCAAACAAATAAATTTGAAGATAGTAGAGGTCTCTATAAGCTTGATTTAAAAAAAGAAAAACGAAATGATTATCAAACCGTTCTAATGGACTACGACTCGGATCTCTAATAAGGAAGTGAACTATTGGTTGAATTTGATTGAATTATTGGTTTCTCTTTTTCTTTTTCTTTTTTTTTTTTCTCTCTTAGGTTTAGGTTTTAAAGAGTGGGGCAAAAGAGGAAAAGGGTTTAAAAATGGAGTCAAAATTCCTTTGAATGTTGATTCTCAAAGGTGGGGGCAGAAGATCTATTACTGTCTATTACTAAATCTTTTTATTGTATTCTCTCTTTCACTTTTTTTACAAATTAAATGCCAAATAAATTAAATATGACGCAATAACTCATTTTACATTTTCCATTCTTCAAATTTTTAACAATTTTTTTTTTAAATGAAGAAATTACTATAAAAAAAATATTTACAAATATAGCAAAATGACACAAACATTAGATTCTGATAGTATCAGTAATTCGTACATATTAGTTTATTGTATTTTATGTTTGTAAATATTTTAGTTTATTTTATTATGTATTTATAGTCCATGTATTTTAATAAACTTTAAATTATATTTCTTAATTTTGTAATTATTCTTTTTTTTAAATACTTTTTTTATCAAAATTATTTAAAGAAATTATTTTAAATAACAAAGTGTTAGGAAATATTTTTTAGATATAGCAAAATTAGTGAAGTGGTAAAATATAATTTATTTTATTTTTATATCCCACATAATGTGAGATTTACCTATAAAGAATTAATAAAAGATTAAGAGGGTAAAAGAATGTGTTATTGTTTTAATTTAGTAGAAAAGGAAATAACAAGAATAAAAAGAATAATAACTACATTCTACACAACATTTAAATTGATAATTGATGGATTAGTTTAGCATATATGAATTATTGCCTATGTTATAATGCATAAATAATTTTGTATTTTTTATAGTACATTTATTTTACATATTGATGTATGAATTTAATTCACTAATAACTAATATATCTTTTTTTTTTTTTTTTTTTTTTGCTTTTTGTTATAAATGAGAATTATTGGGTAATTCAATACATAATTTTAAATATATTTTTAAATATTTTGAAAAATGACACATTCTTAAATATAGTAAAATAAACTAAAATATTTAAAACATATAGCAAATTTTTAGATTCTATCAATGATAATCTTCTATTACTATTTATCAATGTGACTGATATAAGCATATCGCTGTCTCAATTGTCTAAAATTTTGTTATATTTTGTAAATGTTTTGTCAAATTTGCTATTTTTGACAATTTTCCTTCAAAAATAGCAAAATCTATCCAAAATCTTTTCGAAGATTTTTTTTTTGCTATATTTTGTAAATATTTTTTTTTTATCTATAACAATTCTCCTCTGTTTTTTACAAAATCCGATTGATTAAAAAAATAATAAAAGAAAATCATTGTTTTTTTTAAATATAATTAGTTTTAGTAAAGCATATCTAATTGATGAATGTGAATATATTTTGGTTGGAGCATTGATCTTCTTTTCTCTCTTATTATTATTGTTGATGAATATGTTGGTTATGTTTCAATCACTTTGTAATTGTTTTTTTTTTCCTTCATTATATTAAAAATAATAAAAAGGAACTTTTGCAAAAATAGCAAAAAAAATTATAAAAATAGAATTCATGTTCTGCATTTTCTAAATTGCAAAAGTAGCAAATTCAAAAGTAGATAACCCTTTGATAACCTTTCAATAACCCTTTGATAGTCATTATATTTGTCATATTCGCAATATGCAAAAAAGATGTGATATGAGATTTTTTTTGTCTTGTCATCTTATGTAATTTCTCTAATAAAAATCAATACAAAAAATTCAAAAAAAAAGTAGATATTAAAAAAATAATAAATAAGGAGAGAAGAAAAAAAATCATATTCTCGAGAGGGTACCGAATAACTCAAACAACTTGTAGTACTCTCCTCCTTCTATAGTGATAAAGATAAGTATAGGTATATTGTGAACAAAAAGAGAATATGGTATCCCAAATAGGTACTATAAAAGTTTTTCGTATAATCTTATGCTCATACGAATATAAAAACTACGAGAATAACTCTTCTTCCATTAAACCTTTTTCTAAATGTTGATTCTCACCTTTTAACTTCTACGTACATGTCTTCGATACAAATAGCTCGTAAGCTAAGAGACGGTATGTTAATTTCAAATAGTTTTACTATAGAATTTTAGACAAATCTTTATATATCTTATGTTATATAGGATTTCACTTTTTTGAAACTTAAGTTTTATAGTAGTGATTTTAAAACACTTATCCCTAATGAATCTTTTATTATCCTTCATAAAATAAATATTAATTAATAGTATACATAAATAAAAACTCGAAAGCTTACAAAACTAAATATGTAATTTGATCTTTATTTTAATTCACAAACACAAATTGAAGGCTAAATTGGCAACCTAACAAACACACACATGTAATATATATACACATACACATATATTTAAACATACTATATGCTTTTTTTTCTTTTTTTTTTTTTCTATTATTATACTTTCAAAATATTCATTTTGATTTTAATAACTTTTAAGTTTCAAATTCACTTTTCTCTTTCCCTTTCAAAAAATGATTTTTTTTTAAATTTGATCCCTAGTTATAAAATTTTAATAGAAATCAATATGATTGTATCATAACTCACTCGTAAGAAATTTAAAAGACAATAGATAAAATGTTTAGCTATAATTATCACTACAAGAAATCGGGGAGTTCCTGATGCACAAAACAGCGTCGGGATAGACAACTATTCTCAACGTCATTTTGTACACGTCGGGACACAGCGAAAAAATTAATTTAATATTACATTTTCCCAACATTTCATGAAGGGTATCGAGAAACAAGATGTCATTCCCGACTTTTGGGACTAAGGCATCAGGAATAGTTCACAATTAAATTAAATATATAACTTTTTCCGACAACATGCATGGGACATTAGGAATGGAGACACCTGTTCCCGACGGTTCTGATCATGCATCAGAAATAGGTAACACCATTTCCAACGCCTTGAATGGACGGTTAGGAAAAACTCAAATATTAATTATGTCAGATCAAGATTCCCGACGTCTCGTGCATGGCGTCAGGAATGGTGTTGCTTATTTCTAACGCCATTAGTGATTCGTCGGGAACAGGGGAAACTCCCTATGTCTTCATGGTGCGTTGGAAGTTCCTCTATATATTTTATCTCAGTTCTATATTTCATAGAAACTGAAAGACGAAGAGAACGAGAAGAGAAGAAAGAGAAGAAAAAAAAGACCTCGTTGTCGTCTCCCTCGCCGCCGCTCATCCCTATTATATATAATGTAAAATATATATACAAATATTAATATTAAAATGTAAGAGCTTGAACACACAGAACTTCTCATAAATATAATCATCAGTTGATCCAAACACTCGTGTCGATAGATGAAGATAGACATACAATAAATTTAAAAATACATATTAATATTGAAAGGAATTAAGAAAGAAAAAGAAAAAGGGTGAAAAAGTAGAGGAAATAGTTAATTTAATTTAAATATATGAAATGAAGTTTGCTTCTTTATTGTTTTATTGTGATTGTTGTTAGTACAAAGAGTCAGTGAGTGGGCAGTGGGTGGCAGTGGGGGCAGTTTGATTTATGACTGATGAAATGAAAAGATATGGTGAAGAGGAATTTTCAATCCAAAACACACGAGCAAAACGAGCTCACAATATTCACTTTCTCACTACCCACTCATCATAATTCTTCATTTCACAATCACCTTTTTTTTTTCTTTTCTTTTCTTTTCTTTTTTTTCTTTTTTTGTGAGGATTATAAAAAATATAAAATTCGATAAAATATTTACGTTTCAAAAGAAAAATTAACTTTTTTATTTTAGTAATTTTATTTTACGGAAAATAAATAGTTTGTTATTTTTTTTCTATTTTTTGAAAAAACCTTCTTTTTCATTATTATTATTATCATTTGAAACTTTCTAAATAGTAAATGAGACGTCTATTTATAAATTTTCTTCTTTTATATTATTGACTTTTGGGTAGGTTGTATTTTAATTACTTTGCGGGTGGATTTTATATCTTGATTTTATATGTCTTGGATAATTAATGTGTGAAATTTAAATATTTTGGGTTTAATGCACTATCGGATAGAAAGTAAAATTAAATAAGTAGTTAAATAAATGCTAGAGTACATAGATTTGCTATTATATTAAGTAATTATTAAGTTAATAAAATTAAAAAAATAATTGAATTAATTATTCAAAATAATTAAATTAATTAGAACGGTGGTAATTATTATTAATAAGTGGGATATTTTTAAAATAACAAAATATTGAAATTATTTTAAAAAAATGTATAAAAATTAAACTAATTTGGCCTGTTTAATATTATTTTGTTATATTTTTAAAAATAATTTCAATATTTTTTACAATTCCTAATTATATTTTATATTAAAGAGCCAAGTATCATTACTTATTAATTAATGATGAAGATATTAGTAATATATTTATATTTAAAAATTAATTAAAAGTAATACCAATAAATAAGTAATATTAATTTATAAATTACTTAAAGCTACAAAAATCTCACTTTTGTAGGGTATTAAATGTCTGTTTGAAATCCAAAAAAAAAAAAACTGTGAAACAAATAGGGTTTTATGGATTTTAAAATTTTTCATTCTACACTGCATAAAAATATTTGACTTTATGATGTATTTGGAATAATTTTAGAAGTGACTATTTTTAAGAAAAAAATTATGTATTTGACAAATATTTTTTAACATTTTAAAAAACAACAAAATATTGAAGCTATTTACAAAATATAGCAAAATTCATCAAACTTTTTGTAGTGTATTTAAATAGTTCATTTTTTTTTCTATACATGTAAAACAAGTTAGCATAGGATTAACATTTAAAACCAACTTTTAGAAGAGTGAATTTTTGGTGTTTAATAGTTAATATATTCCTAATTTGTACAAATGAACTATTACCATTAGTCAACTTCGAGCACCACCTATTATGATCTTTGTCGACCACTAGTCAACCTTTAACCACCACATCTACCTACCTGAACTATTGTCGACCACTATCTTTGATGATCTCGCCACCCATCAACCTCTGATCACTACTTCTACTGACCACCTCCTAGCTATACAACTAGTCAACTCTAGCCACTATCGAATCAGGAATAACAGCCAGATCTCGTTGAGGAATATGCCACCGTCTATCAGTAGACAACGATAGAATTCTATGACCGTTTATAACTCTACTAATGTCTACACCTGATAGATAATTAACGATAGAATTTTATCACCTATCATAGAATTTTATCGCTTAGAGAGAAACTTTCATGTCTCTACATCTTCACACAAACCCTCAAAACGTCAAGTTAAAAATCCTTTAAAACTCAAGTAAAACAACAAAATTTTAAATGTAATAAAGGTTGACAAAGAGAAATATCCCCTTTTTTATCATTGAAATTTTTCTTACTTGAGATCTCAACCAATAGATTAATTCATTCATGTTTTCTTTCCTCTTTGTTTTCCTCAAAACAGGCATTCTAATTCAAATTATAACAAAAAACCTAAAAAAATGTTTTTCTTGTTGTGCATTAATTAAACCCCAAAACATATATATCATTGTTAAAACATTTAAATTCCAAGGTTTTTTTTTTCTTCTTCTTTTTTACTTCACATTATTCTCTCCCTCTCTTTCTTTTTTTCTTGCTAGAACTAATTGTATACTTTAATTTGAGGGGGTAGTTTTACAATTTGGCCAATGGAATAAAGGAATAAAGAGGGAAAGTATTGAAAAGTATATGTGAGAAAAGAAAAATATACAAACTAGGTCATAGATTAATTAAAGCAGTTATTGAAAATTGAAGTAGGAATAAATGATGGGTGTTAAATATATTTTGAATACAAACACAAAAAAAAAAATAATAATGATATATTTTGATTTTGTGCATCTAAAGTTTATTTAATTTGTCTTTCTATTAATAAACCCTAAATTTGATGAGATGAGTTAAACAATAACAATAATTTTTGAGAAAAGAAAAATAACATGAATATTGTTTTTAAAATTTATGGTTTATATATCAATAGGTAATTAAAATGTTTTTAAGATTTATGATTTATTAAAAGTATAATAATTAAAATAAAACAAAGAAAATTTGTATATAAAAAATATATTTAAATATCTCTAAAATAAAATACGACAGATAAAAGAGGTTTTTCAAAAATAAAAAAATAAACTATTTACACTCTATGCCATTAAGAACAAAAATTCATTACGCTTGATTTTACCATAAACTGTAAATTGTTTGTTTATTTTGTCAACGTTGTCAAGGGGCGTTTGCAAAAATAGCAAAAAATTGTATAATAATAGGGTCTATATCACTACATTTTTTCAATTGTAAAAATAACAAATTTAAAAGCGGATAACTCTCTGATAGTCTTTCCTCTGATAACCCGTCTATATCATTAATTACTTGTCATATTTACCTTTGTCATATCCTGTAATTTCACTTTTAACCATTCATCTGAATAAAATATTTAAAAAAAACTTCAAATATGTAATGATTTTATTCTATATGGGGGGAATCCTAATTAAACAAATTTAGGAAAAGAATATATTCTTTATAAAAACAATATCCTAATAGTTGACCCAAAATCTAATTAAAATCAACTAAGGGTCAATTAGGGGGTCCCATGTCATGTTCATTCATTTTGGTTTGTCCTTTTTCTTTTTCTTTTTTTTTTCTTTTAATATTATCATTATGTCTTTTTTTATTAGAAACTTATTAATTTATTGTATTTATTTTTGGGTTTTCTTCCACGTTTTCATTTGTCCTTTTCACTCATTTAATTGAATTTGTGCAACGTAGACCCAATTTGCACCACAAAAATAGAAGGTTTTACTCTTTTACATTTTTTCTTCCTTTTTCTAAAGTTAGGAGAGGATGACGAAATCCCCCTTCCCTTCTCTATCAACTTTTCTATTTTTTTCTTTTTTTTCTTTTCCTTAATATATTAAATTTAGTGGGGCTAGAAAGAAACAAATAATAATAAATTTATTTTTGAAATTTTGTTGAAAAAAAGAGAAAGAAAAAAAAAAGAAAAAGAAGAAGAATTTCTGTTAAGAAAATTAAGGAAAGGGCAACATCACTTTCATTAAGAAAAACACAAAAATAAATAATAGAAAAACAAATAAGGTAGAAATGGAGAGAGAAATTACTTTCTTAGAAAATTTATTTATTATTATTAAGTGTTATAAAAATATGTTTGTGTTGGGTGTTTTTTTTTTATTATTTATTTAAATAACTAATAGTTATAATCAACTTAGGAATTTTAATCTTGTAAAAGTGTTCTTTAGAAGTAATTTTTAAATAATAAAAGTGTTGTTTATCATAATTTTGAAACTATTTAGTTTGTTTTTTTACTTTTTTTTTTTAAAAAAAAAATTAAGTATGTTTTTTTTATTTTCGTCAATGATGAGTATCTTTTTTAGTTTCGATATGGATGAATTCTTAGTTTAATTAATTTAAAAAACAAAAACAACCTATTTAAAATCTAGCTAGTCTTTTTAGTTTTAAAATTTTGACTCGGGTTCTTTTTAATCGTTATTTTGACATGCGTAATATCCATATACCCAATTTTCAAAAACAAAAACAAAAATGATTGTCAAATGGAACTAAGTTTTAAACTATTTTTAAAATGGTTTATATCGTTCAAACGATCCAATATCTATTTTTTATTTTGTTGTTTTGGTTTTTTAGAGTAAATTTGAACAAAGGCTAAAAGGTATTATTAGTTAGGTTGGATTTTATTACTACTATGATGTTCAAATCCTACGTTATGGTTCTTTACCTTTGTTTGTTGTTTTATTTTGGTTATTTAAACTTTCAAAAACGTTTGTTTAGTCCTTAAACTTTTGAATAATGTCCTCTTTGGTTTTTATTGTTAAAGTTTTTGTTAATTTTTTAATAGGACCGTGAGAGGTGAATTTTATTTTTAGTTGAATAGGCTATCAAATATGTTATCCACTCTAGAAGATTCTAGGGTTTTAGTTTCTTATCGACACAAGTCGAGCAACTTAATTTGATTCTACTCTAATTTGATGTTGTTTGATCCGAGATTCCAATTTAGAAAAGAAAAAGGATTTTTGAAAAAAAATAATTCAAAAGAAAGATAATGGTCTTTTAAAGAATTAATCAAATCTTAACAACAGGGGTCAAAGTAAGATTTTTTTTTTTTTCAAAATTCAGTGTCTAAATTACATTTTTTTAAAAGTTTGGGGACCAAACTAAAACATTCAAAGTTCATGGTGGATTTGTATTTTATTATTATTATCGAAAAATTAGTCAAAACCAAAGTATATGAATATATTCTTAGCATTTGTATAGACAATGTATCATTAGTATTTTTACTAAAAGTTATTTGGTATGAGCGTTATACTAATTGGAATTGGAAGTCAGTAAATTTATTTAGAGTATTATGTTTTTTTCCTTCTTTTTTTTTCTTTTTGTGGTCTATCGATAAAGTAGCATAGGTATCTATCATAGAACGAGGTAAGATGAAGAGTTAGTTTAGGCAAAAAAAGAAAAAGAAAAAAGAAAAATCAACCACACAAGTAGGATGAATCTAATAAAAAATAAGAATCGTTTCGATACCGATTTAGGATAGGTTGAAATGACTAACCTTGGAAACGTTTAGTAGGGTGTGTTAAGAATATAGAAGTAAAAGTTATTTTAACTCTCATTTTGTCGGTAGTTAAAATAATAAACTCTCCTTTATTTCAAACTTTTCAATGACTTTATTTACCGAATTAAGATTAATTTCAACGACCACTTCAAGTGTCCAACTTTGCTAATCATCATAAATATTACCTCCAATGCTTAATATCAGAGAAAACCATCTTTAACGACCACCTACACAAGCAACTAACTTAATAATAATTATTCTAGCAATCATATTTTTCACAGCGTTTAAAATAAGTTTAAATGCACAAATTACATACTCACATCGTTTACAAAAATGAATTACTTTTCTATGGTGTGTATCAAACCATAACAACCTATCTAAATTTGGTAAATTCAGTAGACTGAATATATATATTTCATTTTTTTTCTTTTTGTATACATTAGTTGAATATATACAAAATGCAAAAGTATATTATATTTAGTACAAAAGTTTATCATTTAAATTAATATGGAAAAGAAGAAGAAGAAGAAAAAAACCCATATTTTAAATATATTTTTTTCGATTGAAGCCTTGGAGTTGGAGCCAAAATAATTCATAGTGGCAATTTCCCATTTAGAAATGATAATTAAGGTTGAATGATATTAAAGTGGCCAACAAAAGTGAGTCAAATCAACTTACCCAATTTGTTCACAATGAGAGAGAGAACAATAACATCAATATATACACATTCACACATATATATATATATATATATGCGCGCGCACTTTCCAATAATAGAAGAAAATATCGAAGTTTGAGTGCGAATGGAGAACTTTGCCTCAAGTCACTTTGAAACTTTGAATCAAATCAGAAATAAATTTCTTCTTTGTTTCTATTACGTTCTTAATATCAAACCTTCAAATCATAGCATTTCCTTTTTTGTTTTCTTTCCTTTATTTTATCAATGACGACAATTACAATTCTCAATTGAAGTAGAGGAAAACACAGATTAGGTTAGATAGTAAAAAGAAGAGAAAAAGGTACGTAAAAATACCCTATTTTGATGACAAGAAGATGAATGATTGACTAATGATATGTATGCAATATTTTCGGATAACGAGTGTCGTAGTTGTGAATTTTTAGAATTTACGGTATAAAATGTTATTGAGATGTAAAATTATGTATTTTAATCATGGATCATAAGCATAAAACTAGCTAAACTTGGTCAATTTTGTTGATGATGTTTGAATCTAGGCAGTAATCTTCGAGAATGATCAAGAAAGATCAAAGGGTTTTACTTAGATTGAATGTTAATTTTTATAAATATAAAAAAATACTAAAATATTTACGGATTTATGTAACAAAATAAAAAATTAGGAAGTCGATAAAATAATTTCATAAATTTCGGATTTTTCTTTGATATATTTTTAAAAAAGAAAATCATATATTAAAAAAATATAGAAAAATTCTCTCGGATAACACAAAGAATTGATTCAATTTAGAAAAGTAGAAGGAAAAAAAAAAAGAAAATTTAATTTATTAAAAAATCATAAAAAATAGAATATTTAGGAAAAAATTTACACTCCATATATAGATATTAATATAATAAAATTTATCTATTTTATTAAGTATAGATAATTTGTCAATTTTTTTTTGTTTGAAAAAAAAGCATTATTATTTTCATATATATTTTATAAATGGTTTGAATATTTTGAAAATTTAATTATTTATTTAGAGAAAGAGTTTGAGGAAAAAGAAAACAATCGAGAAATGAATATGGGAGGGGGGGGGGGGGGGGAAGTGGTGAATATCGATGTGGAAGCCGTACGAGGAGGGGGGGTGTTGTATCGCTGTCACAACATTGTACCCTCGTACCCGTCGTGTCTCTCGGCCACTCCCCTCCCCTCCCCCCCCACCCTCTGACTACTCCCATTTTATCTTATTTTCTCGTAAACTCCCCCTCTTTTCCCGCTCTTTTCATCTCTCTGTTATCTCTCTTTCTTCTTCTTCTTCTTCTTCTTCTTCTTCTTCTTCTTATTATTATTATTATTATTATTACATCACATCGTCTAATTCTGGGCCTGGGCCTCCAAGCCCACCACCCCTTCTTTTCTCCTTCATCAGAAACCAAACCTCTTCTAATGTCCCCATTCAGGTGTGGTTCGGAGCATTTGTTTGCTTCGTTTGATATTATTCTCCGTCGCGGAGGGGCGGCGCCAGAATCATTGGTGCTCTTTCACTCCGACGGTCATTGGAGTGCTTTGGTTTGGGCTCCTACTCTGTTAAATTGAAGAGATGGATGAGGTGTTTAGGGCAAACACATGACATAGATTCGTATTACGTGAATGTCCATTTCAAAATTAACTCCACACTTTCATTTTTATCTCTTTGAATTTTGGATGTAAATACAATTTATATTTATATTAAAATCCCTTATATATCATTATTTCTTTTAACCTATTTAACTTAAACGGAGCGTTTGGAGCGAGACAATGACTTCTAATAGTTCGAAGATTGTAATAGTATCCCCAACTTTTGTCGAAGAGGAGAAAAGGGAGTGAAAATACGATAATGCTAGAATTAGGATTCTTCTCGATAATAATAATGCCAAACAAGGAAGCGCTTGATATTTTTAAATATAGTAAAATAAACTAAAATATTTAAAATTTTGAATTAATAATATATGTTACCGATAGAATCTGAAATTTTGTTATATTTTAATCAAATTTGTAGTTTTTGACAATTTCACTAACTTAAATATTTTCTTATATATAAGAATTTATTTTAAAATAAAATAATTTATATCTAAATTTGGTAAATTCTGTAGACTAAATACAATTTATATTTATATTAAAATCCTTTACGTATCATTATTTCTTTTAACCTATTTAACTTAAAAGAAAGTATTTGGAGCGATGAATTACTTCCGTTTTGTGGTGGCTACTACTGAGATTTCCATTTTAACTTGATCCTTTTCTTTTACTCGATAAATATTTAGATAGTGAAGTGAGAAAGGGGAGTGAGAGTTAATATTATGATAATGTCAGGATTAGGATTCTTCTCGATAGTATTAAGGCCAAACATGGAAGCACCTAAAGTAGTCCACTTCACTTCTTCCCTGGAATACAAAGCGATATATTTTTAAATATAGTAAAATAAACTAAAATATTTACCATATATAAAAAAAATTAAATTAATATAACCGACATAATCTGATATTTTGCTGTATTGAACTAAAATCGATGTTTGTTAGCATTAAAAAGTAACTCAACCCAATGGAGCCCAATTCACCAACACCAACCTCCTAAATTCAAGAAACAAACCCAAATGTTTCTCTTTTTTCTCTTTTAGCAAAGAATTAAATGTCCATTTCAATTGATATTCAAATTAGTCTCACTCTCATCGATGTTTTCAAAAACTTTATGTAAATGGACAGATGTTTGTATGATGAGTTCATGAAACTACAATTAATTTACATTTTGCATTCATCATTTCTAGATGTCTATAATAAATATATGTGTAGATGTTGATGTTTCTCGATGTCTATAATAAATATATGTGTAGATGTTGATGTGATTGCAAAAATAATTTCAAAAGTAAATGAAAATAAATTTACAACACGACATAAATTTAGAAATATTTTTTTTTAAGTAAAATGATGTCAAAATTACGAAAGTTTGAAAAAAATTCACTTTTATTTTTGTTGTTCCCGGAGTTTCAAAATAGACGCTTTGGTCTCCTGTATTTGCTAAATACTTTAATTATTGCTAAATACTTCTAAATTGACCCTGAGTTAACTTTAACTTAATGAATGCTGAAATGGATATCAGTTATATTTAATGATGGATAAATTGTATTGAATTAGTTAGAAAATTAATTAAATTAAAAGCTTTAAAATATACTTATAACTTTAATTATCATAATTATTATTATAAATATCAATTATCTATGTCTATTTACCATTTTTTTTAACTTACATGTTAAACAAAAAAGCTTTTTGATTAACAAGTTAAATTAAAAAAAAAAAAAGATTTTAAAGTTATAAGTATATTTTAAAGTTTTTATTTTAATTTATTTTCTAACTAATTCAATATAATTTACACGTCCCACTAGCATCCCATTAGATTAAAATTATATCAGGGATCATTTAAAAGTATTTAGCAAACTTGGATGATCAAAGAGTCAAATTTTGAAATTTCAAAGATCAAATAGACATGAACTTTAAATCTAAAAATCAGAAATACATTTTACTCAAAACAAGTATACGTTTTTAAAACTCAAAATTCATTTAAAATGGAAAGTTTTGAGTTGAAAATCAAATTTTGTGTACAATAAAGACAATAAAATTGAAAAATGTTGATAATAAGTTAAGAAAAGTAATTAAATGAAAATGTGAAAATTTTGCTTATTGTGATGAAGGAGAGGAGAGATTAAAAGAAAAGAATGAGAAAAGTGGATAAAAAGAGAGTAGTTTATTAGGCATTAAAATCATGCACAAAAAGACCATCAAAAAGCCAAATTTATATATATATATATTTCTTACTTTTTATCACTTTTTGGGATAATATAAAGGTCAGACTCAGGCATTTATTCAGACTTGACCCCTTTTCACCTTTTTTTTTTCTACTTAGAAACTTTTTCCAAACTTTTTTTTCTTTGCCCATAAATAATTATCATTATCACCTTTGTGTATTGTATTCACTTCATTTTAAAACTACAATTTTTACAACATTTATGGAATCTTTTGTAGAACTAAATTATAAAAAAAAAAAAAAAAAAAACCCCTTGAATTGGTTATATTAATTTTCATTAATTGTTTGGTTTAATTTGAACGGTATGGATTGATGTAGATTTTTGGATTTGATTAGTTCATTTAATTTTAGTAAGTTATGGAGTTTGGATCCATGAGATTTGAAATAGGTGTGTGAGTGTTCCTAAGTTTGGCGTTACTTTATAAGGTATAATAAAATGATTGTGACATGTTTTATAAATTCTTATATGAAGTATCCAATTTTAAGTTTAGGTGACTTTTCTTTTATTTTCTTTTCTTTTTCCCTCCGGTCATTCTCTAATTTTATTTGGCTTATATTCCTTATTAAGTTCTTTTCGATTAAAGTTTAGGTCAAATAAATAATATTTAATTTGACTAAAATAATTAATTTAATTAAACAATCATGATGAAAACAATGAGAATTAGCTAATCTATGTCTTCAGTTTTACTTGGTACACATGTTAATTTTTAATTAGTCTTAAATTCAATTATTTGTATTTTTTTTGTCTGATAAAGACAAGACAATTGGTAATTAGTTCAAAATTTTTCATTGAACAAGTATCTTTTTTTTCTTAATTTTTTTTAATATTTTCAAAAATCAAGTCCATAAATTAACCATTTCCCTAATAAATGCAAGAAGTATAAGAAAAAAAACATAAATTTCAAAATTGTTATAAAAAAAAGAATATATATATAATTTTTTCCTAAATTTTTCATAAAAGAAGAATGAGAGGAATGAAAAATATCATCCAACTAGAGATGTGTAAAAGGTTTTGAACCTACGAACATAATTGACATCAAGAAAAAATATAAACAAAAAAGCCAAAAAAAAAAAAAGAAAAGAGAAAAAGATGCACGACGAAAATGGAATCTTAGGACCAAAGTGAGCTAAGGGAAGGGGCCTAGCTAGCTTGGGCCAAGCCCAAGCCAACGTGTCTAGTCTCAACCGAGCCTAAAAAGGTAAAGCACCTAACAATGCATCATGGTCTTGACTCAAAATTGATCGTCCCGAAACTAAAATGGTGTTGAGGAAAGTGGGTGTTTGGTCCCAACCAACTCTAATAATTAAAATGCTAAATAAAGCACGACCCTCACATGTCTCAAACTCAATGACTGGATGAACTATCTTAATGTAACAGGAAAACCCTATCGATGAGAATCTAATTAAGTCAGCTATATCTATAAATATGGTAACTTACTAACGTGGAGTAAGTCCATTATGATATTACTTAAACTCTCACCTTAGCATGTTTATAGATTCCATGATTTAACATTAATAAACACAAACAAACAGAAAACATCATAAAACCTTACTCTACTTTCCAAAATCTAAGTCAAAAATCTTGTTTTGACTTCACAGCTTGTTGAGGAGGAAGATCCAAGATCAATAATAATAACAATGAAAATAAGTAAAATAATTACTTATACCAACAATACCCAATAGTTATTTTAATTTTAATTTCAATTTCAAGGTTTATAAAAAATAAAAACTAATTTTTTTTTTTAACAAAAATTAATTGTTTGATATTTTCTTTTTCCATTTTTCCCTCAACGGCAGAAATTACGAAAAATTGTAAAATCGTGGCGCACGTGTGTAGTGTGGATCACGTGATGTAATCTCACGGTTATCTGACACGTGGGGAAATGGAGTTTACATCACAAAAAATTTCAAAATTAATCAAAACTTACTTTATTATTTTTGGGAAGAAAAGAAAAGAATTCATTTTTCACCTCAGGGTGGGTTAAAGAGAGAAAGTGAAAAAGGAAAACTTAGGACAGTAAATTTTCTTTTTACAGAAATAGTTGTCTCTATGTTAATGTTCCTCCAGAGCTTAACTCCAACATCGGAGACATTTTCATCTAAAGAACTGTGACAATGACGAAGAGGAGAAAGAGGAAATTATTTTTGGATGTTTGTCAAAAGACCAAAAATACCCTTTCAAACCTACCAAGAGTGGACGAAATGGGATCGTAATTGATGGGAGATTCCTGTTCTTTTTGGTCATTTCACAAACCCAAAGGCCTTAGCTCTTTTGTCTTGATGACAGTGGAGAACAGAGGACCAGATCAGTGGAAACTGGGAAGAGAGAGAGAGAGAGCTGGAGCTTGGAGAGGAGAGAGAGAGAGTGAAAGAGAGAGTGAGGTGGGGAAATGGACCACAACGGCGGCGGTGGGAATAGGGCGGAGGCGTTGCGGTGGCTGAGCATAGCGGAGAAGCTTCTGGCGGCGCGTGATTTTTATGGAACTAGGAGCTTTGCGATCCGGGCTAGGGAATCGGACCCAATAGTGCTGGAGGCGGCGGATAGGGTAATTGCTGTGGCGGATACACTGCTGGCGGCGGAGGGACGGATCAACAATCAGTATGATTGGTATAGTGTTTTGCAAATTTCACAGCCGACTCAGAGCATTGAGCTAATTGCTACTCAGTATCGGCGACTAGCGCTTCTTCTTCACCCGGAGGCCAATAGAGTGGCTTTTGCGGATCACGCTTTCAGGCTTGTGTCTGATGCATGGTGTGTGCTTTCGAATCCGTTGAGAAAAGCGTTGTATGATAACGACTATCTTATGTGCTCCAACAAGTTTAGCCCTGGAACGACTGGGTCGAGTCAAAAACCGAAGTCCCCGCCGCAGCAGCCACAATTTCCGCAGCCGGTTAGAACTAGTCCGACGAAGGAGACTAGGATGACGGTAGAGGAGCCTCAGCATCAGGAGCGGCCACCGCCGCCGCCACCGCCGCCACAGCCGGAACGCCAGCAACCGCCACCGCCACAACCTCCGGTGCAGCCGCCACAGCCACCACCTCCTCAACCATCTCCTCACCGGCCACAGCAGCAGGAAGATCCGCAGCAGCAGCAGCAATTTGTAAGAAAAACCCCCAAATCGATGAATGCTAAATTAACCTTAGAGGAAGAGAGGCCAAATGTCAGTGATGTCAATGCTTCAACTCAGGAAGCTACTCAGCAGCACATTGATTCAAGTCCTCCCTCACGGGAGGCTGAGTCTACTTTACCGACTGAGTCCACTTTGCCGACTGAGTCGAACATTCCGAGTTTCTGGACTGCTTGTCCATATTGTTATAATCTGTATGAATACCCTAAGGGTTACGAGGATTGTGTGCTTAGGTGCCAGAATTGTTCCAAGGCATTTCAAGCACTGGTTATTCCTTCACCGCCGGTAGCTGATAGTGCTTCTACCTTCTGCTGCTGGGGGTTTTTCCCACTTGGGGTTTCTCCCAATGCTAAAGGGGCAGTGGGATCTGTAGCCTGGTCGCCTTTTTCAGCTATGTTCTCCTGTCCTTTGCCTGGTAAGGTGGGAATAAAGCCGGGGAAAACTAGAAATGTTAAACCCGTCAAGAAATCTACACCAAAATTTGTTTGTGAAGAGGATGATATTTATGTCGAAGTTTCCGAACCAAGTGACAGTTCTGATGAAGAGTGGGGAAGGATAAGTAAGAAGAAGAAGCCTAAGAGGGGTTTGGCGAGTAGAATTGATAAGAGAGCACATTCTGAGAGCTCACTCAAAGGAAACCAAGGAAATTTAGGGAATGGAAACACAGATGAAGTTGTGAATATGAATGGGCAGTTTGGAGAACAAAACGGGTTGGTGAGGTTCGGTTTGTCAAACTCCACAAAGAGTGAGCCCAGTAAGAAGGCTGTGGCAGCCGCAGGGGGTACTGGGAAGAAGCATAAAGGGAAAGGGCCAAAGGAACTAGGTAAGTTGGATTTGAATGTGGAATTCAGCAATGAGGTTGAAGAACCCGCCACAGGCGTAAGTGAAGGACATGGGGAGGATAACATTGAAGGAATTGGGTTCTTTGAGGGCCTTGATGAATTTTTGAGTAGTCTGCCAATACTTAATGCTGTGGCCGATGATAAGGTCAAAGCTAGTTAGTAAGGCTCTTGGATGTTATTCTTAACGTAAGACTCTTCCTTTTGTTCTGCATGTTGTATTTTGTTATTGTAGTATAAAAATAATTTGAAGCTCCAATGCCTTTTGCCCAATCATACCCCTTTTTTCACTGCCATTAACATAAATCTGACCTATGTGCCGGTGTTTTCTTTCTCCGTCAAGATTTTACATTACCTAAAGGAATTAAAACTTCACTAATATGAGAACTGTGAGATTATGCAGGTGTAGTTGTGGTTTCTACGTCAGATGTGTATCCTGCGCATTTTCTCTGCTGACTCAATTTATATCTATTGGAAATATATTTTTCATTGTTTTGATTTTCTGTGTAATATGTCTATATGGTTGATGGCATTCTGGAAGTTACATTTTGCTGTAACAGATGGCTTACAATTCTCCATTTCCACCTGCATGTCAGATATTCATACCTGGACACTAATTTCCCTATCTTCTTGTGAAATTGGATTTGCTCGGATATAGCATTGGGATAAATCGCTAGTGAGATGCATTTAGCAAATAGTATGCTTACCATCTTTAATGGTCTAACTTTTCAGCAAATTTTCTTTGTTTCTTAATCATTAATGATGCAACTGACTTAGCAAATAATAGCATTTGACATCTGAAAGTTATGTTTTGTTACTTCATGGCATCTTCTAAGAAAATTTTAGTGAATTTATATGGTGGTCTTCTGTAAATTCTTATCTTGTAATTAGTGGTAGATTAAGAGTATTTTGAGCCTCTACTGTCATTCTTTTGGCTTGCCAGTCATGATGTACTTGTCCATCTTTTCTACGATGTTCTAGAACTTTTAGTATTAGGAGAAAGCATTCTATTGGAATTCTTCAAGTCATGGTCGGACCAATGGCAATTCATGTGTTTAAAAATTCTCATCTTTTCGATCGATTTAAGGGTTAAACAGTTAAGTGCATGTTTGTAATTCTTTTAGTGTTTCTAATATGGCGTCATCATTTTGTCCCTTCATTGGCTTGGATTTGTTTACATCAGTCGCCATTTAACATATTCTGGAAGTACTTCCTTTCGATGATATCATTAGAAGATTTATAAGAAATAAAAAACTTATTAAAGAAAAGGTGGTGGAGGTGAGATAGAGGTGTAATGAGTGCTGGATTGTTGTATCTCCTTGATCCTCTTTCCTCAAAAAACATTGTGATATAATAGTATTCTATTTTCTACTTTTGGAAACCTGAAAAGTTTATGGTAGTAAATCAATCTGCATCACCATGGATATGAATGGCGATTCTTGTTATCCTCTTTAAGCTTTGTACTCTCTGATAGTACAAGTTTCTCCATTGGGACATAAGAAAAAGAAGACAGCTCTCATGTGCAGGTAGGGCATTTTCATAGTTGATGTTTCATGATAAACATTGCATGCTTCTTCAACTTGCCTGTTCTTTGAAGTTTCTTATCCTTTGTATTGTGAGCATTAAAATGATATCTCAAGCTTTTGTTACAGTGTAGACTCTGGACGGAAGACACAATACCAGTGCCCTCTTGGGTAAACAACTTGCTCGGTAACCCTCATAACGTTTCATTTGGAAGTATAAATTTATTTTTCTTCTCCATTTACCGTTAGATTGTCTGTCTACGAATTTAGCTATTTTGTTTCTGGCTTGAAGTTCATTGCTATGGAAAAACATAATTCTCCACTTTTGTGTTCCTGTTAATTTCTATGGATGTTTCTGAAGCCTTCAATACAGGGTGAAGTGATGAACATTGTAAAAAATGAAAAGGTAAGAAGGCTCCAGGCATTTGCTGAACTTGGTGATGTTCTTTTCATTAGCGTTCGGTTGCCTTATAATATTCCAATAGGTGGGCTTGTGGGGAGCGGTACAAAAACACATGGAAAATATGGACTGTTACTGTTTATTGTTTAAATTTTGGTGGCTGTCAGGCAATTGTTCTTTGTTTGGTATTCTTTCATTTAT
The DNA here is from genome assembly GCF_025177605.1 of Cucumis melo. Taxonomy (NCBI): domain Eukaryota; kingdom Viridiplantae; phylum Streptophyta; class Magnoliopsida; order Cucurbitales; family Cucurbitaceae; genus Cucumis; species Cucumis melo. The sequence continues at coordinate 1,504,091 of NC_066857.1, forward strand.
TTTCATCATCAATACAGTTGATTTCACCATGTTGATAAGTTGGAATCTGTTCTCTCTCTCTCTTCCTTAACTTTTGCTTTATTATTCTCATTTCTTTATATATATCATTTTCCTTTTGTTTTCCTCTTAGCAGGCATACAAGTTTTTGGGATGCTGATAATAAGTGTCTGGAAATATGCACAGGAGGAGTTTTTTTTTTTTAAAAAAATATATTTTCTCTATTATCATTTTTCTAAAAACAGCTCCAATGCCTTTCTTACGTTTCCTATTATTTTTGTTTTTATATTTTAAAGGGATATCAGTCACATTTTTTGCTTTGACGAAGGTTTTTCTTATGTTGGATGGGAGTGAGAGTCATCTGGGAGTGGCAAGAAGTTTGGAATATATCGTCAGAATTAGGTTAAGAGTTGCTTGATCTGTCATTTTATCGTCTTTCTTGGTGCAATTCATGTTGGCCACGTATCAGTTTTTTACGAATTCCCTTAACACTTAAATGTCGTAGGATTAGAGGTGTTGTCTACCCCATAAGCTCGTGGATATAAAAGAAAAATCACCTTTCATTTGATTTACTTTTATCTTGTGTTTCATTTTATAAAAGTTCCAAGGTTAAAAGGTTGAAGAATACCATTAGACGTCGGATACTTTAGTTCGTCAAAGTAAATTTAGTTTTTCAACATTAAGTTTAAAGAAATGATGTTAATGATAAAGTAAATAAATAAAATTGTATGTTGTTTTGTATGTCAAAATAATAACGAAAACAAACTAAAATATTTTGAAAATATATTTAAAAATTTCAATTTCCAATAGTTACGGTGATACTTATTGAAATGATACGAAATATGTTTATCATTGACAGAATATAAAATTTTGGTGTTGTTTGTATTATATGGAAGAGGGATTATCTTGTTTCCTTCTAATTAAAATGAGTTTGACTAACACATAGATAATATGTTTTAAACTATTTGAAAATTTTGAAAAAGGAAAATTATTAATACGGAAGGAATCAAGCTTATCTTGACTAGTACCTATGTGTATTTAAAAGTAGGTGAGCGTATTGATTTCATATTTACTTAAAAGCACAATTCAAACGTGTACGGGAAAGTTATGGTATTATTACATGCCTCATGAATGCTTAGAGTGGGAGTCCTAACCTAACACCCCCTATATTGCGTATACGTGTTGACATAAATTTTAGAGAACTACAATTTCAATTTATGATATGTTATAAGTGAATTTATTAATGCTTTAATTAATTTTAAATTTACTTATCCACTTTTTTCGGTTCAACAACATGTAAACGTCAAACTCAAAGGTTGACTTTTTAATTGAGTACGTAATAATTTCGATTTATCAAATAGATTTGGAACGGTGTAAATCTATTGTTTCATGTTCATATTAGTCAACAAATTTATTATGATGTACAAAAACTTAAAAGTTGCGTATTATTTAGAAATGTATAAATTTAATATGTGAATTGTCTAAACAGAAACCAAAAAACAAATTAGAATGCATGAGTCATTCGAAGCTCTAGAAGGATGTGAAAATGCTCAAGACATTACACAAATCACGATTATGTTGTAAATATGAAAATTTCCTATTGTTTTATTGTGCTTATTTAAATAGTTTTAACAAACAACCGTTTTATCTTTTATTTTTTGTATGTAGTTCTTGTTCAACGAGATTTTCAGAGAAATCTAATTCATTGGACGAGCTTGTAGTTGATATTGAGAATGTTTGTCTCATCGAATGCAATTACAAACGACCAATTACCATTTATCTAGACTCATTTTGATGACTAAAGGTTAGTAATTATATTATTTTACCATTTGAATCCAAAATGGTTTGAAGTGAACATAGATTTCAACTGTGAATATAATTTCCATTGTATCATTTTACAATTTTGGTTGAATCTTCAAAAACTTCAGTACCACTAAAATTAAAAAATTAATTAAAAAGAGGTCTTTAAAAAACATAATATTGCAGTAAAATATTTATTTATACTGTATAGAATAATTTCGAAAACGGAAAAAGTTTACAGGTTTACAATAAAAAATAACAAAAATGTTTGTGATTGATTAGCACTACATAGTATATTTAGTAAACGATGGTACACGGTCGCAGTATAAAAATGGAAAGGAAGAGCAAACCTGAAATATTTAAAATAACAGCTAGGTTAATGAATATTTTTTTTTCGTAAATATTTTGGTGTTTTGTTATATTTATGAAAATTAACAAAAATTATTATACTAAAATATTTATTTATATTTGTATAGAACAATTTCGAAAATGAAAAAAAAAAAACAGGTCCATAATAAAAAATAACGATGGTTTAGATTTTGCTATATTATAAAAATGGAAAGAAAGACCAAACCCGAAATATTTAAAAGAATTGTTATGTTAACTTTTTTTTTTTTCGTAAATATTTTAGTGTAGTGTTATAGTTATGAAAATTTCTCAAAGGTTTAAAATTAACAAAAATTATTATACTAAAATATTGATTTTATTAAAAAAAAAAAAAAAAAAAAAAGGAAAGAGAGAGAGAGAAATAGAGATTTTTATAATAAATAGTAGAGCGTGAAAAGGACGCGCATGTCATAGCGTGAAAATAGGACGTAGTTGCTTAGTTTTCCGTTAGTATCGTTGGTTCCCGCTAAAGACTTGCTCTTCATCTTCCACTTCAAAAACCCCCACTCTCTTCTTTTTCTCTCTATTCCTTCTTTCATCTCCTCCTCCCTCTCTCGATCTCTCTTTTTCCTCTTCCCTGCTCCCATGGATGAAGAATACGACGTTATTGTTCTCGGTACCGGCCTTAAGGAATGCATTCTCAGCGGCCTTCTCTCCGTCGACGGTCTTAAAGTATTCTTTCTCTTATCTATAACTTCTTCTTTCTTTTTTCTTTCTATTTTTTTTTATGTTTTTTTTTATCTTAATTATCACTTTCCACTAGTAGATTTCGTTGAATCTCTGTTCATAATTAGAATTTGTGTTTTGGTTTGCTTAGGATTTGGATTTTTTTTATAGATCTGTGAAATGTATCTGTTTATGAATTTGGCGTTTGGAAATCTTGTGAGGATGATTAATGGAGTTTGTAAATGATGTATTAGATAGTGATTGAGCTCTTCATGCTGGATTTACATAAATTTTAACCACGTATGCATGAGTTTTTATTTTTTATTTTTTTGTGTTTTGATTCTAATTTTGTTTGAATATTTCAACAGTATTGTATCCATGCCTGGATTTCTTTATTTTGAGCTGCTAATTTTGTTTTTCGAACTATGACTTATAGAACTAAAAACTTTTCTGCGATGGATAAATTGTTCTTCGAAAGTTTGTTTTCGTTAGGAATCTGTTCTTATCCTGGTCTGATCTTGAACATGGAGAGTACGTTTAGTTTTTCCCCCTTGATTTTGGGATTAAACGAGTAATCAATCTTCTGGAACAGGTACTTCATATGGATAGAAATGATTATTATGGAGGAGCATCAACCTCTCTCAATCTCATACAGGTTCATTATAATCAAATTCGTGGTTTAAGTTTTCAATTAATTAAAGTTTTTATTCCCTTTGCCAAAATTTCTGTTCTAATATTTAATATGTTTCACTTCCCTCTCCCATATAGCTTTGGAAGCGTTTCAGGGGGAATGATAAGCCTCCAGAACAGTTGGGCTTGAGCAAAGAGTACAATGTTGATATGATACCCAAGGTAGGTACACATTTATCCATTGTCATCCTATGTTTTTTGAAAATCGTAATCAAGTTCCCACTTTATAACTATTTATTGGTATTTGATGAATGGTAGTAATTAGTTAGGGAGTTAGTTAAGAAAGTTGGTTATAAATAGCGTGGAGAGGAATGGAGAAGGTAAGCAATATTTTTGGAATATGAATTAGGCCTCGAGAGTCCACGTACCTCCCTTCAATACTTGATTTATTTTGTATTCCAACTATCTTTTATATTTAAGTATATCCAGGTTCTATCACAAACATAATTTATAAAAACAGAAAATTAGAAGAAAACTGTTATCATTAGGGACTTGAGTGTTGCGGTCGATCTGAGAGCTTCTGTCCATTTCTTCCTCCATAGTTCATGATGGCCAATGGCGGTTTGGTTCGAGTTCTCATTCACACAGATGTTACCAAATACCTACACTTCAAGGCTGTTGACGGTAGTTTTGTGTATAACAAAGGAAAGGTATACTGAATGCTTATCGAAAGTTTCCCCTGTTTCTATTTTTTTATTCTTCTTTCTCAGCAATTACAAGGAACAAAGAAAGAAATGTTAGGCTGTTAGTGTATTTGATCAAGTTAACTGTCAACACACTGCTTTTTTTTTTCTCCTTCTATTCTTCAGATTTACAAAGTTCCAGCTACTGATGTTGAAGCTCTGAAGTCACCACTCATGGGACTTTTTGAGAAACGTCGTGCTCGAAAGTTCTTCATTTATGTCCAAGATTATGAAGAGAGTGATCCAAAATCTCATGAAGGTTTAGATTTAAGCAAAGTTACAGCTAGAGAACTCATCACGTGAGTTTGTCGTCCCCCATACTAGTTTTTAAACTAGATTTGATGTGACTTTTATTTTGATTGGAAGTCATTCATTCTTCTGCATTTGGTATTGCAGGAAGTATGGACTAGAAGATGATACAATTGACTTTATTGGACATGCTTTGGCACTACATTTTGACGATAGCTATTTGAATGGGCCAGCATTGGATTTTGTGAAGAGAATGAAGGTAAAAACAACTGTCTTTTATGCTTTTTATTTGTTCTTTAATGATAAAACATATTTGAAAATCTTGCACTACAATATATCAGAATGGTAAAGTGCTTGTCTTCAAAGGAATTGACATTTGTTGTATATAGCTTTACGCAGAATCTTTGGCACGCTTCCAAGGAGGATCTCCCTATATCTATCCACTCTACGGACTTGGAGAGTTGCCTCAGGTATGTTTATAACTTTCAGATTTAATATTATACAAGGGAAATTTTTCATCGTGCCATTTTAAAATTTTGGCAGGCATTTGCCCGTTTAAGTGCCGTTTATGGTGGAACTTACATGCTCAACAAGCCAGAATGCAAGGTAAACTGATAGAGTACCTTGCTAACATTTGCCTTCTAGCCTAGGCTCTGTAAATTTCCTGATCATCATCATGTTCGCCATAAATCGATAACTACTAAGCAACTTGAAAGGTAAAAGTAACTGATTTCTGCTGAAAAAGGTAAAAAGTTATAGATTAGCAATAAACGCACCTCCTATTCCCGTTATTTCTAGCTCTTTTGAAGCAGGAAACAGTGATATTTGACTGCTGGATAGTGAATTAAAACATACCAAGTTTATAATGAAACTAACCTTTTAAGCCTTTGAAGTTTAACGTAGTGCTAAGTCATCTACAAACACTTCTGTTATTTGCTTTAATGTGACAATTCACTACCTTAATATTGTTCACAAAAAAGTTCATCTGTACTACTTTCGTGTTGCTAGGGAAGAAATTAGTTACTCCTTCTGAACATCCAGCATTCGTTTCTTTTGAGATTAATTGATTTTCTAATAACAGGTCGAGTTTGATGGTGACGGTAAAGCTTATGGTGTAACTTCCGAAGGAGAAACTGCTAAATGCAAAAAAGTTGTTTGTGACCCATCGTATCTGCCAGACAAGGTAGTAACTCTTGACAACGAAAAAGTACTAAACTATGAGTTATTGGGCTGAATCAAATTCCATGGTTATGAACCATTAACCAGAAGGCCAATGACTGATCCTTATATGCAAAATTGCTTATATATTTTCATCTGCCGATCCTTTTCTATTGATTCAACAGGTTAAAAAGGTTGGAAAGGTAGCCCGTGCAGTTTGTATAATGAGTCATCCAATCCCAGACACCAATGATTCTCATTCAGCTCAGGTTATCCTGCCGCAAAAGCAACTTGGCCGTAAATCGGACATGTAAGAGTTATGCATAAACATTGAAAGAGATTTTTGTGCAGATGACAGTAACTTGCCCCCTCACAAACCAATAGAATCTAACTTTTCAAATACATCAAAACACGCACTATTGCATTTTATACAGTATCTTGTCAAGGACGATTACTAACACGATGACCATGTCTATGTCTATGTCTATCACGATCTTCATATTTCTCTACTCTACCACAATATTGATGGTAAAAGTACAACAAAGTGTGAGAAAAATGAAGATCGTGATAAATAAACATGTCCATCTGTTTCTCAGGAAAAGAGTCAACTCTTCTTGGCATTACATGACATGAAATGGTTTGGTAACTAATTAGTTGTTTTTCCTTTTTCTTTAATTGTTAGGTACCTCTTCTGTTGTTCATATGCACACAACGTTGCTCCGAAAGGAAAATTCATTGCTTTCGTTTCGACGGAAGCAGAGACCGATAATCCTGAAGTAGAATTGAAGCCTGGGATCGACCTCCTTGGACCCGTTGATGAGATATTCTATGAAACTTACGACAGATATATTCCCATAAATAACCATGAAACAGACAGTTGCTTCATTTCTACGGTAACTTCTTCACAAATCTATTTCTTCCATTACTCATAAAAGCAACTGTGTTAGAAATATGTCATCGATGTTGTTTTACTTTGGGTGTTTTATGAGGTTTTGAACATTGGTTTCTTCTTATTAAATGCAGAGTTACGACGGAAGTACCCATTTTGAGTCGACAGTGAAAGATGTGCTTGCCATGTACAGCAATATCACTGGAAAGGTAATATAATAAAACGTCAATTTTGTTACCACTCCTTTTCAAACACTTCCAAGTAATTCTTTTCGCATCGTTTTGAAAATCCTAACTTCTCACCATTTGGGTAACGATTTTCTCCCCCCAAGAATCCCACATTTTTAAGAAACCCTTACAAGTCTTAGTTAATTTCTAAAACAAAATTAAGTTTTTGAATTCTAATTTTTCTTTTTCCTGATTTTCTAAAACATTAATGAAAAACAAATAGAATACTGTAATTGTTTGTTTTATTTTTTGAAAACAAAACTCAAATGAAATGTAGGAAAGAATTAGTAATAATGTGTTATTATGGTTTTCAGGCAGTTGATCTTTCTGTGGACCTCAGTGCCGCAAGTGCTGCTTCCGAAGAATGATATCATAAATTAATATAATCCCTCAAATTCTATTCTTCAAAAAAACAAAAAAACTAAACTAAACTAAACTAAACATTTTTGTCTCTTTCTTTCTTTCTTTCTTTCTTTCTTTCTTTCTTTCTTTCTTTCTTTCTTTCTTTCTTTCTTCCTTAATTTATTTATTTATTTTTCTACAACTTCTCTTCTCTTCTCCAATTATTTTGCTCATTTTAATTTAATGGAGATTTCAAATATAATATTCAGATGTCGTTTCTGTTGAATTACTATCTTTTCCTTTAAATTTCACATATTTATTTATTATATTCTCATTTAATCATCCCCACAAAATTCTCTTTACTACATCTATTCAATTTACTTTCACATAATTGTGTTCAATCTTGCAAATGCAATCATGAATTTTTATGATAAAATATTAGATTTTGAATTTAGTTTTTTTTTTTTAATATTATAGCTATCACAATAACTAAAAAGTTTAGTCCCTCGATTAAATTTATTTCATTAATTTTCTTGTCTAATGAATTCCATGACCTACATGATACATTAGTTGTTTCATTAGCGTGAAGAAATATGCTAAATTTTTTACAAAGCTAAAGTTCTTATTAAAAATAGTATTTATGGTTTAACCGGTGTATGAGTGGTAAAAAGTTAAAAAATTTCTAGTGTTTTGTACCTATATGATGACTAACATCAGTTTAATTTGTTCAATAATGCAACTAAATGTGACTTGAAAGATAACCGAGAGAAATTATACTTTGAATGAACAAAACTTAATTTGAAAATAGTAGACAATGGTAATCGAACAAGGGGTCGTCTACAATGTTTCAACCTCTCATGTTCCTACCGAAGAAGTAATGCTATAGCTAGGATGTGAAGTACGCATGACTTATTTGAAGTTGTATCAAGTTCCTTTGAGAGCCCTAAGCAGCCACTATCAAATATACCCGTGGGTAGTTGTATCTTACATTAATTAAAGCTTAGTTTCTTTACACAACGGTGTGATCTTTCTATTCGTAGGCTCTTAGTCTTTGTCTCCCTTTGTGATATCTATTAACACCCTAGCCTTCAACACTAGAGTTCTACCCGTTTGCTGAAAATGATCGGATTAATTTATCAATTCTTCCATTAAGTTCGACAAAGAGAATGCATAAAATCAAGGTGGTGTGATGTGCAAAGTTTACTCAAGCCATGAAAACCCTAAAGAAAACAATGGATAAAACAAACATCTTTATTGAACCAAAGGCCATCACTAACAAATCAGTTCGATGGGGAGAAAAAGAAGTAAAATAAGTAGATGAAATACAATGGAAGAGCGTGCTGGAAACTGCAACGCAAGAACGTGGACAGAATCCCCGAGCTCCCAAGTCATTTCCTAGGATGATTCTCTCTTTTCCAAGGTGAAAATTGTCCCTCAACACTCACTTTTCGTGGGAAGATAGATTCTAGAGTCGATACACCTCATAGGAACTTCCGTTCTTGATGATTCTAACTTGAAACGTAAGAAGAATCCCTAGAAAGTTGCTGGAAGAAAATGACGGTTGGAATGATGAAGATGGGTTTCTGTGTTCGAGAGTTGATGATGAAATGAAGGATCTTTGCCCCTTAAATAGGCTCAAGGGTGGTTAAGGACAACTGAATGTCATTGTCTCAACAATGGTTTCCACGAGGTGCAAATATAAATAAAAGCATGCTTACAGTTTTTTTTCCATGCTATATGACTTTTAAGTGTTGTCTTCGTTAATCTTGACTTGTAGAAAAAAACTTGGGTGCATCTTGAATGTACCTATCTAGGTGCTTTCGTATCTTTTCACCACACAAAAATAAAATTAAAAATTATTCTTTTAGAAGATAAATTTTAATATTTTGTTTTGTGTAGAAAAGAAATAGAGCATGTAAATATATGCATCTAATCATTACCCTTTAAAGTATGTTTGGATTACAAAATATTTATTTCTTCTTTTACTCGTTAACTAGCCTTTTAAGAAGCAATATGAAAGCCTCTTGAATTTTCTTGGTCTTGATTCTTGTAACAGGTCGTTGATAGTAGTTGGACTCGCATAATCTCTTTTTTCTTTAAACAATTTTGTCCTTAAACTAGGATGAACAAAGTAAACCGAAAAACCGATCAAACTAACCAAAAATGACCAAAATGGTCGGCCAAAGTCAATTTTCGGTTAGAATCAAAGTGTGGCAAATTGATATAGCTATTTGTAGTTAAGTATGCATTCATCTCGTGCAGATGCATCATTTAAAAAAGAGGGAAAACAAAGCTCAAAAGTATTTGCAAAAATACTACAAAAAATTTGTACAACATGCAAAATTCATCTCGTGCAATACTTTTTTTTTTCTTTTATATTTTTGTATAATTTGTAAACATTTTGGCCTAGTTTGCTAAACACAAAATCAAACTAAAATAGGTTAATTGAAATAGATAACACTTTTGCAGCAATAATGAGTATACAGTAGCATTTTAAAAACCGCAAATATAACAAAATCATTTATCATTAATAGACTCCTATCATTGATAGAGTTCGAGAGTTAAAGATCTAAATTTTGTTATATCTACGTCTTGTTTTACATTTAGCTATATTTGTTAATACTTTTTGTCTGATTGCAATAATTCTTCGAAAATACAATAACTAAAATAAAAAACAAAGTAAAATTTGATCAAAGTGATATTTTTCACTTTATTATTATGATCATAATATTATGGATAGAATGACTAGGATTGAGTAATTACAATTCATTTAAGGCTGAGTGACAAAAGATGGGAGGTGGTGGAAAGTATGCTAAGGTTGTTTCTATATATATATATTCACAAACTGACCATAACTTTACAAAGGCTGTGAAAACGAGATTATTCGATCCCAGAAAATATATACACAACCACCTATCTTAAGTCATTTCAAAATCAGGTAATGAAAATTTCAAAATATGGATCCTAATGAGTTGATTAATTTCGCCTAGATTCTTAAACTCTAAGCCTATTTGGGCATATACCGCTGCTTTTGTAGAATCGTGTGCGTTGGATGGATGTTCATTTCTTAGTTATGTGATTATGTTCATGTTGTCTATTATTATCACTAAAGTTTGCAGTAGATTCAACCACTTGCCTTGATAGGAACAAGTTGTTCCTTGAGGAGGAAGAAACTTCGATCTCGATTCTGTCGTTCCTTTCATTTCCCTCCTCCTCTGAGTCTTCTACTACACAATTGATAAGTTCATCACTTGAGCTGGTTAAGATCTCTAGTTGATTATCTGCTTCAGTTGGATGGTTCGGGTTCTTTGTTGCTTGAGGTGTGGAATTTTGTCCCAATTTCAATGTCGTTTGCAACTCATGAAGTGATGGGCGTGGAGATGGTTTTCTACACATATCTTCTTTTACGTTTTGAGAATATCTTCCTTCCCAAGATATTTCTAATTCCGTAAATTGTTGGCCGAAACTGAAGGCTGATGAACATTCAAAAACTGCCGAAGCTTGGAGGCGATCGTCTAAGCATTGTGGTGAATCAGCTGTTTCACCATTCTCATCTTCCTGTGCCCCAAAAAAGGAAATGAAAACAAATGCAAATGCTCGTCTTTTAGATAATATAATATGAAATTGCATAATTTGTATGTAGAGCTACGTGAGTACAGATAAAAGACCAAAAACATGGCTATGATGTGATAGCCAAGACGCTCCACACATTGCCTCCAATCTGATATCTCAAGAACAAACTAAATATATTAATAAAGACTTACAACTACTTTCTACAAAAGACATTGTTTGGGCTGCTTTCTCATTTTTTGTATGTTTTTTTCTCCTTCGACTTTGTCTTTTATCAAACCCGTTTGAAAGTACAAGGACTAAAATAGAGAAAAATGGCATTTTGACTTTTTTCTTTTTCCTTTTTATCACCCCAAGCGAGAACAAGATGAGAATCAGGAGGATGGCGTTTTTTCTTTTCTATACTATTGTGTCTCCTAGTCATAACGTACCCATTTGTTGATTTATCAATGTTTGCATCTGTTCTAGTTTCCCTCATACCGGCACATAATTCAAATCTGCACTAAAATTAAGGGACATTATAATGACGTATTTAACACCCATTTTCCACTCCAAACCAAAAACTATCATAGCCTCTAAATTGAAGAACACATATTATGCTGGCAGAGACAAGCCAAACTAAAGTTTCATTAATAAACTAGTATACATACACACAATCACCTCCATAACCGATGACTGTGAATCAGTAAGCAAACGAGAAGTACAGTCGTTATATGAAAGAAAACAATAAATTACCTCAATGGGTGGCATAACACTCTCCTGTCCTTCTATTCGTTGATAATTCGTGACAGATGATACTTTGGACACCGATCCAAATTCTTTTCCAACACTTGAAAAGTTGTCAGAATGGGTCATTGTGAAAATATCTGCCTCTCCAGACACATGTTTTGATAAATCATTGTCCGAGTCATTAGCATCAGAAGAAGGATATTTACCAACGCTACCAGAAAGTTCCTTTGCTTGATTACAGACCATGATTTCATAAATTAACTTTAGGATATGTGCACGTTTTAGAGAAGCCTCCGCAGGATGGAACCAATCCTGGCTTAGCTGGAGTTCGTATTAATGTTAGACATGCAGAAACTTACACAAATAAAGGCAAAACAATGACTGTTACCAATGTAAGGCCATTAGAGCAATAAGGTTCGGTACTTGCATCATAAATATAAAAAATCTACAAAACAATAAAGGCACCGAAAATAGAGGAGGTGCACATTAAGGTACCAACTGCCCAAGTGCTAAATAAATATAATGTTAGGAAAATGCATGACAGAAATTATCGATGAAATAGCATGTTAAAGTAACTGATAGATTGCATAAATTGGTGGGTTACAACCCTGTTCTTATGGGTTCTTGATGTCAAATGCTGTTTAAGAACCAGTGTGCCAGTATGGGGGAAATCTTATGAGAGAATGCATGATTGTTATGTCTAATGTACACTTGATAGTTTGGATAGACTAAGAATGCAACATGTTTTGATTGATGATGTTAAGTATGCTTGTGAGAAGACTAAAACTGGGTTGTGCTTGCATTAAGTTATCACGAAAAGTGTTGGCTTATGGGAATGGAGAATAAGAAAGGTGCTGTGAACTGTCCTTGTTTAAGTTGAGTAAGTGTGGAGGTTATGAAATTAAAACTTGGATGATTAGTGTGATTGTCAAATACAAAGGTCGAGAGTCCATATTCATAATTATATACAAGACATACCGAGGTATCGAGGTATCTGGGTACCAAGATTGGGAGTCTATTTGTTGTATTTATTGGAGATCTTGGGGCGCCTGGATACAGAAGCCAGTAGCAAATATTCTCCATATGCACATATTGTTACAACTTATTTCCTCAATCCTATAAATCACTAGCCCAAGCCCAGCAATAGAGTTTGCATATATATTGAGCTCCGCCCCTATCAAATGTTGGTGTTTGACTCATACCAACTCAATGTTTTTTTTTCCTGAAACGGAGACAGAAATACCAACTCAATGTTTGCCCACCAACTTTAAATGTCGGTGGACTTGAGTTGGTATACTATACCAACACACCCCAACTCTTCCTTCTTCCCATGTTTTTGATGGGTCCACCCATCGGCCATTGTCGACGACTACCATTGCCGCAATCTAAGAACCCTCTTCGACGACCACTTACACTCGGCCAAGTCAAACGACGTCCAACTTCGTGCTCTGACAACCAACTCCGGTGACCACTTCGACTTCAACTTCACATTACCAACTCCAACAAACCAATAATGGGATTCACTAACCATATCCGACAACAAACTCAGACTAAAATCACCTTCAATGATCAACTTTGACAACCACCTTAACGCGACCAACAACTCCAAGATAACTTTTATGCGATCAACTTTGGTGTTTACTGTAGTGTTAATTGTTAAAAAATCTTTTTATTTTTTCTGGTTTTTTTCTACTGTCTGGTTTTTAAATTTGTAAGTGTTGTTTTTATTTAATTTTTTTGTTGTTCATTTAATTTTTGTATTTAGTGTTGTAATTTGTAAGCCATTACAATTTTTTTTAATTTACACTTTTCAATAATTTATGCTTAAAATTGGGGATGGGTCCCCGCAAGGACTTGATTCCCGAACGATGAAGTTCTCCTGCAAGGACAAGGATGAGGAATCCCTCCCCACCCTGTTGCCAACCCTACTTGTGTTCAAACCCTACAATGTTATTTTCTCTCTAATTAATATTGATTTCCACTTCTTCAATCTTCTTCATATTTCAAGCTCACAAATGAGGGAAAGTATCAAATGATATAATATTAAATTTGTCTTCACCCATCAACTTAAATTTTTTGGTGAATCGATGATTTAGGAGTTTCAGACCCTCGACAAAATAGAAAATTGTCTCTCTTGAAGATACCACGTATGTCTTAGATCAGTCCTTCAAACTACTTCACATTAGCTAGCAAAAAAAGACATTCATGGTGTATGAGTGAGGACAATTATCTCTATTGGCATGAGTGTGAAGTATATCTTTGTTTGAGGGAGAAGGTCCCACAATTATGCTCTACACTCTCTAGATGTTCTCAACTCACCTTAATAAGAGAAAATAAAGCTCTCATCGTCAATGTGAACAATGCTCATGCACTATTCAAATGTTGGCTTGGAATTGATTGGTTGTGCCACCAGATAAAGACCAAGCTTTATTGGGGTGGATGGATTTTTTTTCCAGGGAAGGCTCTCAAGAGTGGAAACTTTTTTGAGGAGAGGATTGTTAGGTCCAAATGAAGTCCCACGTTGATTGGAAAAGATAGAGATTCATGGTATATAAGTAAGGACAATTATCTCAATTGGTAAATGAGTCATTTTAGATGAAATAAAAAAAAAATGGTAAGAGTTTATGCTCAAAGTAGATAATACCACACCAATCTGGAGATAGATAGATTTTGCATTGTCCTCAACATTTAGGATCCTTGATATACTAAATTTTAATTCGATAAACGTTTTGACTCATGAGTTAACAATCTTGAAAATAAGGTACCAAATATTAAAAAGACAAATGTTTAGTAAGTGGATAGAACCAACAGGATACTCCACAGATAGAGAATTTGTAATTTGATCAGATAGAAGGACAAAGGACCTACAAAATTTGAGAGCTTCAAGATTTTGAGTGGGCTGAAGTTCACTGGCGCACCCTCCAAAAAAAGTTCCACATAATGGAGTAAGAAGAGACCGCAATCAAATGAATTTTCCTGTTGTGGCAACTGACCAAGCAGCGAAACAAAAGTCAAGGTTAGACATGGGAACACAGTATGCACAAATATCTACTATCAGACAAATCTTCTAAAAAATTGTTGACCCACAGAGTGATTATATTTTAGTTGACTAACCCACAACAGCCCCCTCCTCCCCTCAACCGGAAAAAGAGCGAAAAATCATTGTGTATATTCTATACACATTTCTTTAGAACTCAAGGACACAGATGTACAAACCTATAGAATAGATCCTATTCAAGTAGGTCGTATATGCTATACACATTTCAGGCAAACAAAAGTAACAAATTGTTCTTTGGTCATTGTGGCATTATGCTCCACCCCATGTGGCAAAACTCTAATAAAAAGAGATATCAAGAAGTTTCATTTATTAAGCTCTTCGCCTAGAGCATCAATCAAACACAAAACCTGAGAAATTTTCCATCACAGAATCCCCAAATTAATCAAGGTTTTATTGATACTCGTGAGTGTCTGACCAGTAAGGCATCTCAATATAAGATAAATATCATTTATCACATTCTCAAGCTACAAGTATGTATGCGGCAAGAGAATTTCTCTTCAAGATTCTGCCAGCGGTAGGCTCAGTCACAATATTTGGTTGCTTAATTAGACATCTGCAGATCTAAATCAACCAGTGCAGTTCAGGAGGAGAAAAAAACGGAACCTAGGAGAATGAGGCCTGACTCCATATCCTCCACATATTAACCAACATTTAAAAGTGGGGATATTTCCTATCCCATTTGAGACATGCACTCAACCTCGAAAGTAATTTCTCAACTTACAATAAAAATTTAGAAAGAAAAAGAAAGATTATATGGTATCATAAAATATGAGAGGTATCATTCTTCCATTTACTGTTCTTTTAATTTACTTTTTCCTTTATTTTATTATTATCATTATTAATATTGTGTTGGGGGGTGAGAGGTTGGGGGGTTTGGGGGCAGAGAAAATGGAGGATCTTGACAAGGGCAACACCTTCAAAATTTTAATCTCCCTGAACTAAGAGACTAAATTTTTTAATACTTCCATACCTCTAGAGGGATAAATGGCAAGGTTAAGAACACTGCAGAAATATCTTCGTCGTCATCTCCATCACCATACCTCTCTTTCCACTCTTCACATAAATAACTGTCACATTAAAATATAAAATAATTATCGGTAACCTTTGACATTGGAATTTCAAAGTACGAAGAATCTTACAAAATATACGCTTTTAAACTAACATCACAAGAAATCTATAATGATTAGACAAATTAAGATATAAAATTCAGAAAGAAAACATGAATAAAGGAGAACAAAAGGCAGAAAAAAAATCATTAACATTAACTCAAATAACATGAAAGATATTCTTGGTGAAATGCTTGATGACAACAAAGAAGATAACATTGATTCACAATGCAAAACGAAAGTTCCAAAACTACTTCCAGTTGGTTCCAGTCAGTTCTAAATACCATTAATATAGTACTGTAAATTGTACGATTTTTTTCAATCTAGGTAGTCACCTAATACAGAGAAGGGTTTTCTTTTGTCACCTACCTTTTATCCCAGCTTAACTCTATTTAGGAGCCATCAACTTAAGTTTAATTAGGAGCCCTTTTAATTCCAAACAGATCTTTAGCCTTGCTAAAACCGGCCCAAGAGATCATGGATCTCTCACCTAAATCTATTAGCGAATGCATCTTGAATGAGTTGGAGAATACACAAGGGAAATGTCGTTGTGTTTGGAAGAGAGGGAGCCTGAAGTTCTTCGCGAACTGTTTGGCTAAGTGATGGCACACACTTGCCTTGCTACTCTTGAATTATCAAAAGTCTTTCTCCCACTTGTTAGAAACCAGAGATCTATTGAAATAATGTAACCTTGTGATAAAAATAATTTTTTAAAAAAATCCAAATTCAACACCTCCTTTTCTTTGTTAGTTCATATTTCTTTTGGAGGAACTTCTGCTGCAAACAACTAATGATGCAAAGAGACCTACTTAGTAACAGAAAACAACCTTCACAACATCAAAAAAAAAATATAAAAATCTCCTTGGAGCCAATCAAATGGATATATGAGCAGATTACCTTTGAAAAAGAGACTTCAGCCCTCTGTGGCTCCCTTTGATAGAATCCATATGCAAGATGCACGGTACCTTGGATAAGTTATCATGTTTTTTATCTGCAAGATATTATGAAAAATTACATGAATAAAAGATGTGTAAAATGTATTTCTCTTATTTCACTTAGAAAGAAAGGGGTTTTCTTAAATAGAAGAAATTCCCAATACAAAGTAGGAAAAACAAAATAAGGAAAAAATAAATACACAATTATATCTTTAAATACTATGAAAATTTTCACAATAAAAGAAAGAATTAACAAAGGAATTAATCAACAAAAGATCATCTTAGTACCAATGACATTTTCATTAAGTGCTAAACATCTTGCCTTTCAAATTTACCACTTCACCAGGATGGCAGATGACAACCAAACTCCAATGGAGACTGTCATCAAGACTTGTAATTAGAATTAGAACAGAATACATAAGGAAGGATGGTCAACTTAATATATATCAGTTATAAGTTATAACCTGTAGTTAACAGGAATGAAGAGATAATCTTTTTGAAAAAGATTTACTTTCTTTGTCCATTTGTGAACACGCTGAAATGCATCCCTTCCTCCACAAGCACTTGATAAATCTTTGTCTAGGTCCGCAAGCTTTCGGAAGAAAAAACTATTGAAGAAGTAGAACCTATCGTTTTTCTCCGAAAGAAATTTATTTTTTAGATACCTACAACCATTTCATGTAATAATCTTCAGTTTGCTAATTAAAAGGGAGGGAAAAGCGCTCAAACATGAGGTGAAACAATTGGCAGTGGTAACAGAGATAAAGCAAGTGTAATTGAAATCGAATAAACAAATAAAAAATCCTACTACTTAAATAGATAAGTCTGTTAGTTGGTCATAGAGTTGGCAATTCGTTTTTTTCAGTTAGCGTTGGTGATATATAATTAAATTTGCCTTCAACCACCAGCTTAAGCTTTTGGGTGAATTGGAAGTTTAATATGGTATCAGAGCAGGTGGTTCAGGGAGGTCCTGTGTTCAAGCCCCTGGCATTGTCGTTTCTTCCTCAATTAAAATTAATTTCCACTTGTTGGGCCTTTCAAATATTTCAGTCCACAAGTGAGGTAAAATTGATTTCCACTTGTTGGGCCTTTAAAAATATTTTAAGTCTACAAGTGAGGGGGAGTGTTGGTGATATATAATTAAATTTGCCTTCAACCACCAGCTTAAGATTTTGGTTGAATTGGCAGTTAGTTAGTAATAGGTTAAATAATACAAAATACCTCAAAATTTGGGCCGTGTTTCAATTTTTCCCATAAACTTTGAAACTTTGTAGTTGTTCCAAAAAACACCTTGCTTCTTCTAACAAAACAGTTACGGAATCCTTTTAGGCAAATGAAAGTTTACTAAGAGTAACCTCTTTGGCTGCATGAATAAGGTTTTACTTGAGCTTTTATCCTCTGGCAGTGGCGTGGCTCACAAGTAACCAAGCACCCGGAGACGAAAAGTCACACAAAGCCAATCTTTAAAGGAAACTCTTTCCCAACCTCAAAATGGGAACAATAAAAGGTGAACAAGGAAAAGGATGTCCATTGGACAAAGGTGCCCAGCTGACCTATGCAACTTTTGTTGCATGCTCGTATGTGTCTATTTGCACCCTATACGCATGTGCACACACACTCGCCTGTCTGCATTTCTACTAGCTTGAGTATATATGCACACGCCCATTGCATGTGCGACGTTCGTTAGGCACACACCTACGCCTACTTTCCTTTGGGGGTGAGCGTCGACCTACGCCCCTACCCACCAGCACAATGTGCTTCCCAACCTTCACCATGCTCGTGTAAGTCTTGTGCATCAAGACACAAGGTTGTAACCAAACCTCCACCAATTAAAGTCCTCAACCTACATTGTCGTTCAGGAAGATGAACCCATTGTAGGTGAAAGTGTAACTATCACAAGGTAAAAACTGAAGTAAAATTTTCACCTATCCATGTGACCTAAGAGAATTATCTTGGTCAGCCTTCTTGTTCATCCAAAAGCTCACGAGATTGTTTTGCTAGAAGAAGCATGAATGCACAACACACAAACAAACAAATTGGCCAAGGGGGATCAATCCCCAAGTTTTTCTATTACACTATCTACGTTTATTTACACAAGAAAATGTGTGCATGAATGAGATGCTTTTACAAGTTGGACCTCTCCCCTATCTGTACAAATCCTCCATCAATCACTTTCCACAATTCATAGGTTGTTGGAGACTCTACTAAGTCAAGTTAGCTAATTATAACTGTTGATTTATACTTTAATATTTGATTTAATTCCCTGTAATTATTATGTAATTATATTTTTGTAGGATCCTTTCCTTTTATGTTATTAGGTATGCATTCTATTTTAAGTTAGGGCTTTGTCTCTTGTAAAAACAACAAAGTGAGAAATAATTCAATAATATTCAAACTTTGCCACAATAACAAACCAACTTTTCTACATTTTAGCTCTACTCTTTGAGTTTTCTAAATATAGTTTATTGTCCCAGACGCCTCCTAAACTTCAGGACCCCCTTTTACTTGGCCCACAATTTGCTCTTCACTGAACTGTCTTTCTTGAGTCTTCAATTCAAAGCTTTACTGATGTAAGCAAGTTTCCCCTTTTTGCAACTATAGTCTCAACACTTCCATATCCTACTGAAGGAATTTTTTGCAGCTTCCTTCAATGGGAACTCCTATTTATATAAGGGTTTCATTCTATCAATGAAATAGTTTCCCATCCATTAGCAATCTAATCGGCTGAAAGTTAAAAACATATGAAATTCCCAAGTAACCGTGGAACTAAAATTGAAACTATCTCTCGTCATGATTTGGATTTGCTTGCCTTTCTATTTCGAAAGTACACTAAAATTTTCTGCACTATTTATTTCATCAATAAATATCCTCACTAAAATAAAGGAAATAAAAAAAAAAAAAAAAAAAAAAAAAAAAAAAAGAGGTTTTGCAATGGTAATCAATTCATAATAAAAAAATTATAGGGATTAAAATGAAGGAATATAATATATGTAGCTAATTTTTAAGATAAGGACAAACAAAAACCAAGAGAAACAGACTTCTGCTGGAGACAGGAAAAAACTCAAACTTACTTAACATAAAAGTCAATGATAGTATCGTTAATAAACATCCCTGGCTTCAGAAGCTCAAGGTCTCTCTTACTAATGGTCACAGCATCAGGATCCCCCTTTGGATAGATGACCTCTTCAAAAGTATCAACAAATCTGAATAGATCGGTTAAATTTGTAAAATGTACAGTAAACATCGGAAGATCCCATTAACCCAAAATGAATAAAGGAAAGAAACAATTTTATAGACGCGTACTAACATTATAAAGCCAAAAGAACCAAAAGAATTAACAATTAAAAAGATCTTTCTTTCCTACGGAAATAAAAACATTGAAAGATGCTGAAGTAACAATTGAAAAGGTCTATGAATAAAATTTTCAATTATCCAATTCTTACCCTACATAAACTAATGATCTGTCTATCCAAGATCTAAGCAGCAAAAGTATTTATTTAAAGAAAACGATTCCCCACAATACATATGCTATTTCTTATGCATGCTTGGGATTCAAAGACATGCAAATATAGGCATCCTATCATCTCATAGAGAAACATAGAAATTAGGCAGTCTTAATATTTTTCCCTGAACAAGATAAAAGTTAAAGTAATTGAAAAGAAACAGAACATGGAGAA
Source organism: Cucumis melo (assembly GCF_025177605.1). Taxonomy (NCBI): domain Eukaryota; kingdom Viridiplantae; phylum Streptophyta; class Magnoliopsida; order Cucurbitales; family Cucurbitaceae; genus Cucumis; species Cucumis melo. The sequence goes on from NC_066857.1 coordinate 1,524,254, forward strand.
ACTGTACAAATTTTCATTTTCAAATACATCTAATTCTCCACAGGTACTTTCACAACTTACAGTGAGTATAATGCCAACCATAACAGGGGAAAAAAATCCAAGTCTTGATTCTTTTTTTACTATACTTAATTTATGTGGAATCTACGTTTAAAGTCTCAAGAATCTTTGATAAAACCTTTAACAATATTTAGCACTACGACAGTTCCCCTGGGTTCAATTTGAATTCAATTTTGATGGATTTTAAACAGTCTTTAGTTGCTCCAGAGCATTTCTGAATAAATAAGCTGGACTTCTGAGTATAAGCAAACAGCTGCCCTAAGGAGTTAATATTTTTTGGATATATTAAAAAACGCCATTAATAAAAAGAATTAGGTATGAGGGGGAAAACTTAATAGCAACCCCATTCTATAATTTCCCACAATAATGTTGATGCCAATACAACCTATAAGGCTTGCAATTGAAACCCTGATCTGACCCACGTGATGTCTTTCTCTACAAAACCCACACAACCCAACCCATTTCCATCGGTCTACAATTATCAATGTAAATTGGCTGAGGTAAACAGCTTCCTATCATCCAGACAGGCTTTGGCCCCCATGAAAATCTAATGCATTTCCAGATTAGATTAACAGCATTTCCAGTATTTAACAGAGGGAACGGAAGGCATAATGTAAAAGTTATAATTCTACTCACTCAGAAAAGCAATTCTTGGGAAAAAACACATCACTGTGCCTCCAGGAAACAATTTCCTCCCATTTGACCTTGTCATTGTCACTGCCAAGAATGTTAAATAAAAAATAGTTAATTGTCTATAGTGATCTAAACCTCGAAATGAGGAATTTCCTCTCAGATTAACTAATTCAATATGGATCAGATAAGCAACATCCGTGCTGAAAGTAGTCAGGATAGTGTCTAAATTAAACACTCAATACATGCCAGATTTTTCAGTGGCTAGATAAGATGTATTCTTTGGAGTTCAAGAACACATTTGTACAACCTATAGAACAAATCTTGTTCAAGTAAGGCCATGGCTAGATAAGATGTATTCAACGTATTCGTCCCTCTTCTTCTTTTTCTTCTTCTTATTCTTGAAAAGGATACTTCAATATATTTGTTGATGCTCTCCTAACTTTGATTAATTCAACATACATTTTTTTAAAATTAATAATAATAAAAATAAATAAAGAGGTGGTAAACAAATGCAAAATTCTAATTATAGGATTTTCTTTCTGGCATCAAATTGTATTGTATTGCTATCAGTCTCCAACCTTAACCCATTCTTATCTTCAAATAATAATACTAAATAACAATAATTGAATTCTTTAAGCAGTTTCTTGATATTATATTATTATGTAAGCAAAATGATGTCAGAAAAGATTCAGTCTTGGCAAGCCCAAAGAAAAACAGAAAGAAGGAGAAAAACTCACTCATAGTCTGCATTCCATAAGTCATTATATCTAACATTCAATGTTCTGATTGCTTTTTCACTTTCAGACCAAAGAGGGTCACAAACCGAAAACTTCAATAACTCTATGCCTGCACAAATGTTAAGAAAGACAGGGAATGATGCCACCTTAGATTAAGTCCAAAAAACATCCAGAAATGAAACTATCCTCCATCGAGGAAGAAGATAAAAGATAATCAGTAGGTAGACCAAGTTTAATGGACTTGCGGTATTAGACTTTGGGAGTCAATTACAGCCTAGACTTAATCCTCCCCACATTAGGCCACCTAAGGCAAGATTCAAGCTCTGAATTCCGAAGGATTGCCAATTGTCGGGATATCGAAAAGGGTATCTATCAAATTAGGCGAATGGATAGGAGATCTTGATTGAGTCCTGGTTCGTATGGATGACTGAGACCTCGTACTTGGGATGGAGTTCCTCTTGGAACATAAAGTCATCCCCATGCCATTGGCTCAATGTCTGGTAGTAAGGAGTAAGCCAACAGTGGTTCAAGCAAGGAAGAGTGGGGTGAGAATGAGAAGCCCCACTCTTGAGTTTAGTAGGCTCTTTGCCTTTCCCTTCTTTATTAGGTTATTAGGAAGGAATGCTCTATTATCTACTGGGAAGTAGGAACATCCGCCATCTGCTCGTAACCACGGAGTGGGACAAAGACGAGAGGAGGTGGATTCCTTTGACCGCTTTGGCTGAATCTCCATGCCCCGGATCTCTTGGCTCAAAGCCTTTGTTCATTGAGGACCTTTGTTTTTGCTGATATTTGTAAACACCGGTCCGTGGTAGCTTAATTTTCTGGAAAACAGGGTTCATGCCTCATTCCACTCTTTCTCTTATTTGAGGACCGGACGCAAACCCCTTTTCATTCAAAAAGCCTTGAAACCACGTAGTGCATTCAATAATCAGATTCGCTCGAGCGGGGATCTCCATACCTTGAGGAAGTTGCTGCCATTGAAGGAGGTCTTGTTCTTCCCGTAGCTGTCATCGCTGGATAAGAAAATGGAATAGGACAGAATACGAGGGAGGAGGTATTCTCAATAGGGAACGTGGTAAGGCATCAATAGGGAGAGGTTCAAATCCTCCTGTCCCTGGGGAAAGAAAAGCTGGATCCGCTCGTCATTGGGTAGGATGGCGAACCCAAGACCAATCCATTTATTATGAGAGGTCGGTTCATGTGTTAACTAACCCGAGAACCCGCACCACATACAATGATAGAAATATATCTATGATTTAGAGTGATGATTTCATTCAAAACTTTCAAACTATTAGTCAAGCGTGGCTCGCTTTCTTTTTGTTAGGAGTAGGTGCTTCCCCTTAGTTGGGTTAGGATAGGATTATTCAATATACTTTTTGAAGCGCAATACAGAGTCAAGCGCGAACAACCCACAGCGAAAACTCACTCATCTTCAGTAGTCGGGGAAGAGGATTAGGCTCGTCGTACAATAGGGTCAATAAGGCATCGGATGACGAACTTTACCTCCTCAAGGCCATTTGTAGAAACCTATTTAACCCTAACAATGTGATCAAACCATTTCATGAAAGTACTATGTAACACATTCTCTCCAAGTTGGGGTGACAGTGTCTATAGGCTTGACATCTTTTTCATGTTACATCTTCCTATCTCTGAATGTAGGAATAAGTCTTCCAATTCCTCTCCAGATAGAAAGAAAGGAAAAAAAGAAAAAATATATATGATGACCCAAAATGGTGTTTTAGAAACAAGACCAAAACCTCATACATATAGTTCGGATTTGTACTTCTAATAAAAGTTTAATATTTTTACATAATCAGCCTTCAATTACCCATAAAAACTTTGATTCCAACATAAAAAAGACCTGAAATGTCATTTGAATTTTCAGCCCCCGTGAAATGCTTTCCTTTGAGACGAAGATTAACAATTGCAGTTTCAACCTACATGAGAAAAATACTTACAAATAGACCTACACAGAAACACATAAAACAATGACGGGGAAAAACAATGTTATACCCTACTGCACCATTCTGACTCAATGCCAATAATGTCGGAGACAGCCCATTCGGAATCAAATGTTCTCTGCAACCCACTCAGTGCTGAACCTTGGAACTTAATGCAGCTACAGGAAAATATTAACTTCGATGTCGTACACCAGTTACCTTCATAGATGACAAAATCAGGGAAAATAACCGTGAAATCATCCTGAAAAATAATTTTGCAAAAACACAAAGGTTAATACAAGCATCTCACCTCATTGAAAGGAAGTTAAGTAAGATATCAATGCTCAAGATTAAAAGAAAAAAAAAAAAAGCAGTAAATTACACATTTTATTGAACTTATAACTTCTGATATCAAGATCAATCACAGAACTACTGTATCCAATAGATTCTTAACTTGAACTTTATAGTCTATAGTCCTTTAGTGCATCACAATCGTACATATATTTCTTAAAATGAGATAACGTGCATTCAAAACCCAATTTCAGAAGCAGCATCAGAAACCAAGAACCTCAAGTTTAAGATCATTTACTTTCTTTTCAGAAATGGATGTAACTCTTCAAGACATGGCCCTGCTTCCAGATGGCGTTTTCTCTCAAAAAGGATGGAGCTTTCCATGAGCTCTCCCTTTGAAAACTAGGATCCCCCATTCTTCATGATGTTATTATCCAGAGCATATTGAAGGTTCAAAATTCCAGGAGATTCAAGTAGAGATGCTCGATCGAAGTATTTGTGTTATGTTTGGGGAAATAATTTCTTTTTTCTTATTTCTGGAAAAGATCCTATAATGGGTAAATATAATAAAAGAAAAATTCAAACTAGGCAAACTAGTTATAAAAGAAAATGACATTTAAAAAAACAATTAAATGATTAATCCAAATATAACCATATTATACACAAATCTACACTACCATCCAAGCTAGGTTGCCTATATAATACAATTCAAGCTTGATAAAGCTTTGGTGAGAATGTTGGAAATTTGATGGTGAGAGTTTAGTTCCACTGCATTATTGTTGACCTCAGATATGAAACGTCAATCCATCTCTGTGTATTTCGTTATGTCATGATGTATAAGATTCTTCGCTATGCCAATTGTTGCTTGACCGTCACTAAGCATTTTAAATGAACTTTGAGTTTCTATCCTTAGTTCTTCCAAAAGCCACTGAATCCACATCCCTTCACAAATTCCCAGCTAAGGCTCGATGTTCAACCTATACATTGCTTCTGGCTACAACTGCCTGCTTTTTGCTTTTTCAAGAGACTACATTGCCCAAAACATAAGAGCAATATCCATATGTCGATCTTTGATCAGTTAACTCTCCAACACAACTAGCATCAAAATAAAGTTCTACCATTCTATTTGGTGACTTTTTAAACAATAGCTCAACCTACAGTACTTTTTCAGATCTTAAAGTCATGTTAACAATCCTAAGATGGTGTTCAATTGTACTATTCATGTGCTAGCTAACAGTGCTTGTAGAATATGATGTCTGATCTGGTATGTGACGAGTAAATTAACTTTCCCACAAGTGTCTATCGTTTGATACATGCCCTTGCCAATTAGACTAATCTCTTCACTATGGTCTTGGCCTGGATTTGGATCCATCTGTGTTTCAACAAGTCCACACCTAAGATTTCCAATTTCCTTTAGCAAGTCTAGAATATATTTTTGTTGAGAAATGACAATACCATCCTTAGACCTCGTTGCATCCATTCCGAAAAAGTATCTCAAACTTCCTAAGTCCTTGATTTCAAACTCAGTTGCAAGCATTCTTTTCAAATTAAGGATCTCCCATAGATTATTTCCTGTCATGATGATATCATCTAACTATACAATCAGGATTGCAATTTTGTTGTTTGCATATTTCACAAATAGAGTATGATCGACTTGACAATAATGATAACCGCTTTTAATCATTACTTTGGCAAATATGTCAAACCAAGAACTACGAGAGTATTTTAAACCGCATAAAAACTTTCTTTGACTTCTCTGAATTTATGGCCAATTGTATCCTACATCAGAATCAATCTTCTCCTAAAATTGATTTGTCCATTGACATTAATAAATGACTCAATCGATTCTGTCATTGATACATTCCTTCATGTAAAACCATTACATACACTATCACTTAATTCTAACCCCCATGGTCAGAACCAAACCACTCTAAACCTAATTTGATAGAATCCAAATATATTGAAATATAAAAGAAAAAACAGTTACAATATATCTCCCCAAGTATTCAAGGTATATGGACCCTCCTCTCTTGAGATATCTCTCAGGCCTTTGTTCACCACTTCCTAACTTCATCCTTTCTCATTCCCTCTATTCATGACTAAATACCATAACAAACTCCCTGACTAATTACTAATATATCTTTAATAACATTAATCTTCAAGAAAAAATACTCATCAAAGACATTAAACAAAGTTCTTCCTTTAATATCGTTTGATAGAGAGTTAGTGGAAAGTTTATGCATATCCCCCACTATAAGTTGAAAAGGCCTCATTATAAGATCATTTAGAGTTATTATTTAGTAAGAAGATTTCAAGTTCTTAACTCCTCCAATTTCCAAAAAATTTCCTTGCCATGCAAAGAAAAGGCATTGAAGTCCTTAACCAAAATCTTCAAAATCAAACTAACCATATTAATGAGTACAAAACCATCAAGATCAACAATAGGGTAATTCAAGGGTTTTTCATGCTAGGTAGATGTATACATCTTCCACGAAATTTGTACCAAACCACCAGACTTAACATCTCCAATCACCTCACCCTTTCAGCTACTTCCATTATTCCTCTCCTCGACCTTTTTTTTTTTTTTTTTTTTTTTTGCTTTTTTATTGAAAATCAGAAATCATGCTCAAATTTCCTTCCTTTATGACAAAAGAGTCATTAGGATTAATATGATCTTCATGCTAAGACCTCTGTCTTTTATTAAAACAACTTCCATTGAAAGATATCAAAAGAATACTGTAAGGCCCCCTATCATACATACTTACCAGCGTAGGGGAAGAAAACCAAATACCCACATAGACAACCCGGCCCAAGAAAAAAATGAATAAAGAATATTATGAGGAAGGGGGGCCCACTGGAGGAAATGGAGATATTTAAGGGCATGTTTTTCGTTAGAGAAAAGGCTGCTGTGGAGGCTGCAGGGAGACACCAGCATCCCGAATTGCTGGGAACGTTTATTTGTTATTTGTTTCTTCATTCCCTTTGTTGCTTATCTTCTGGTGTTTTGTTAAACTTTCATTGGGAACTTTCTCCCTATTATATAAATAAAGTTCCACATAGTGCTGCCTCTGTTTCTTGCATTGTGTTGGGTTTTTCTGAGTGCAGGGAAAGGGCCTTAACAAATACACGATCATACAAAAAACCAAGTCAACAAAAAAAGGACCCTGCTAAAATGGGGCTCCCTCCAACTATACAAGATAATTCCTATAAAATAGTTACAAAAATGTCTTCAGAATACATGTGATAATGTGAAACATTTTTCAAACCTAATTTTTCATTTCTCGAAGATGAAATGCTCCCATGTACAACCACCAAATTAATATCCTTTTGTCCATGTCCACCCACCTCATTAATACTTCTTTGATAGAAAAAACTGCTTCAATTGAGAAAAAAATGAAAGAATACAAGGACAAACAAAAAGCTAACCTCATTAATAGACTGCTCATCATGCATGATAGACAAATTAAATAACTTTTGTACGTGCATTAGCATACCTTTTTAATAAAATATCAAAATTAACTGCTATTTGGTCACCCCAGTATAAATAGGATGTTAATCCCACATGAAAACTATAAGAATTAAATATTTGCAACGCGATTAAAATGATACTAAGTTGGGAAAAACTTCAAAATCCATAATAAGCCGGAGTGTCTACCTCATTAGTTGAAGAACGAGAACGCAATAGATCATTGGTTTCAAGAATCTCCTGCTTCATAGATCCACCACCTTCAAGTGACCCATCTACAGCAAATGCAACAAAAGATGTGCAATTAAAAACTGTAACAGAAGCGTCAAATAACCCACAGCAGACATATATCTATGCATGTATATAATAAATTAATAAAAAAAAATAAAGAGGAAGAAGAAGAAAAGATGTAATGCTACATCTTTCTAGAATATTTTTCTTCTTTTCCAGCTTAACCATTAGGAGACGGGATCAAACATAAACCATAAAAGTGGGATCACCTGCACATGTATCTTCAGCATTAAGATCAATCGGTCCCGGGCTAATTTGATGACTTGTATTTAGAGTAGAGATAGAAACTGAATGGGAGGTTCGAACTTCAGTTAGACAAACAAATTATAAAAAATAAAAATAGAAGTAATCTGAATGCACAGAATCTGGGTCTACTAGGGATTTACACATAAAAAGTAAACATGAGGAGCTTTCAGTTAACATGAAAGAACTGTAGAAATAGTTGCACAAGAGATCATCCATTCTTGTTCACAAATGCTCCATCTTTTCTAACCGACCACATTCTATTTCATAAGAAACTATATGCCATAGATGGTAAATATATTTTAAATTTCGCTTGAGGAAGATTTTGGCTAGGAGGAATTCCTTAGGTTTTTTGGCAACAATTATGAAGTCATATGCGGAATGGAAGAATGCAGAAATGAAAACTCTAGTGGATGAATTTAGATGAAAAGTTTAGTTCAAATTCTGTCTATTCTTTCCAAAGTAGATTGAGATGATTCAAGGCATGTTGAAAATCAAAAAGTTCAAAAGCCAAGTGAATATTTCTAAATCAATGGTGCATGAGGAGGCTTCAATTCAGCCAACAAAACCCAAAGAAAAGGTTTAGGAATGGCTTTGCCTCCTTCAGTATGTGTTTTGTGCCTCTTAACAGATGAAAATCAATCTCATTTGTTCTGTCATTGCCCACAAGACTGGAAATTACTGTTGTGTACATTTGAATTGCTCTTGGTTCTAGATAAAACAAGATTGTTAAATCATCTTTAAACATTATTTCCGAGGATTATTTTAAAGCTAAAAACAGGTACAATGTGAGTGCTAACAATTAAGAATAAAAAATCAGACAATACCCTTACCTTCAGAATCAATGTGAATCAGTTCGTAGCTAATATCTTCAGAGAAACTATCAGTGTTGGCACCTTTTCCAACTGAAGCAGAGGTAAAGGAAGAAAACAAACTTCAGATGCCAATCATGTTATAGTTTTCATGGAGTCGTGTCAAACCATGAGAAGGAAAGGAGGGGTGGGAAAAAGTATGAGACACTTCACGTGTATTACTACATACAAGGAGAAACAGATTTATAACAAAATAAATAACTAATTAAAACCCAGAGAAAATGTAGTAATAAGGAAATTAAATATATATATAACTGGTGATGCTCGAAGGAAACGAACAAAAAAAGATATTACCTTACCTTCAGCATCAATATCAATGAGCTCATCGCTAAGATTCCTGCTTACACTTTTCGCGCCTTTTCCAACTGGATAGAAGGCACATGAAATAGTTCAGGCGGCACAATTACTATATTTCCCAAATTATGAACACAAAACATATGCGCACACAGGTTGCATTTTGAAGTTTGATCTAAAGGGAAACTCTAAACCAACATAAGAACTCGCAGTCATAAATTGTCATGATTATTGATGATAACATATTTGTAGAATATTTCTGAGTCCTAAAGAAGGCAAACTGAATAATCATAGTGCATAACCAATATACTTTGTTGCAATGTTCAAAATTAGCTGATAGTTAATGGAGATATCAACCCCTGCCTGTCATACATTCATTGGACAAAAAAGCTCCATACAAGAAAAGAAATTCCAAGGAAACAATTCGATATCAATGAGGTTCGATTAAACCAATGTATTTAATTTTGTATTTACAGAATTACATAGATGTTTCTAACATTAAAACCAAGTCTCAAGACTTAAAACACATATCTGAATTTACTCAACGCACAATTTCCTCCATAACTTATGTTTAAATTTTTGCACTACATGTTTTTCATTTCTACCAGCCGCCGAACTGGGCTCTGTTTTACGGTCTAGCAAACAAGAAATCGGCAAACTAATTTCAACCATTTATCCGAACGATCCTTCCACTGACGGTAACTTCTCCACACACAACAACAATCTACCCTTCCAAATCCTATAGAAGACAACATCCTTTCTCACTCAATTGCCGAGTCTTGATTCTCGTCTCCCATAACCAAAAATGATCATATCCACACCTCCCAAGCACCGAAAGCAAACGATTCCCGTTTTCACCACAATCATCCATAGCGATTGAAAAGTAGTAGTAGTACAAAGCACTCACAGCAGTGGAGAAACTGATGCTTGGTAACGGGAGAACTCCTGCGGGCAGAAAACTTGCCGAGTAAACTTCGAGAGACTTTCTCAACACGAACGTCCTCTTCGCTGAAGTCGAAAACGGAAAATCTCTTGCCTCCACCCTCACCTCTGCCTCTCCCGTTTCTCCTTGTCGATGAAAATGGCTTGGAGCTGGAGGTCCGAGTCATGGTTCTCAAGCCAAATGCAGCCAGTAACGATCAAAAAGGCGCTACGATGGCATGTGTGTGTATATATATATATAGTTTCTATTTTGAAAAAATAACTTTGTTTTCCTATTAATATTTGAATTACACGTGGATGTTAGATTACATATCTACAAATATCTTTTCTTGTCCTCTAAACAAAACCTAACCTATCACTTCTAAGATGGAAGATCGTATTAATTAAAGTTCGGTTATTTTGATTATATCTACAAATATTTTTTTCGTATATTTTTTTTATTTTTATATTTTGTAAAGTTTATAAAAAATGTTCGTCGAAACTTTGAACGTCTCATCGTTGAAGTTAATTCATCGGAATAAAAGTTTAAAAATGTGAGTATTTAAATTTTGATAGTATATGAGAGCATAGGTATTTGCATAATTTGGCCGGTAAAAATTTATAATATTTGATATTAGATTTATTTGAGTGATTACGTTGGGTAATCCAGTAATGTTAATGAATTAACATCGGTTAGATAACGTTTTTGTTTCATGTTTTATGTGAAAATTTAATCAGCATTGTTATATTTTATAAATGTAAGTGCACATTGATGAATTTAGTTTAATGATTGTACTTTCTTTTTCATTTTTTTTTTTTTTGTTTTATTGTAAATAGACATTGATTCATATGTGGTTTTGTTTAAAAAAATGATAATATTTTAAATGTTTTCATCTTAACAAAAAACAACATTTTGTTTAAAATTTAATATATTATAGATTTCTAAAAAATAAAGTAAAATAGACATATGATATATTAGTTTTGATTAAGATGATAAAAGTAAAATTTGAGATGTGATAACTATGTGTCATCAATTGAGATGCGATAACTAGGTACGACAAAAAACATATATTTTGATAACAAGTGTAAGTTAACAAATTCAAAACAAAAATTAGTTAATCGATGATAAAAATGAAAACTGCTTTGAACATTTCGTAATAGATGACACACATTTCTAACACAAAAAAATATTCTAGCTATGCTCGAGTGCTATATTCTATAATAATGTAACCATAGATCGTCTGTACAAGAATCTCCAACTAGAATATACGTGAAAAGGTGCAACGATGGCAAAAAAGAATTATTGAATCTATTGGAAGTGCCCATAGTCATTAGTCATGATGCTGCTGCTTCATTTTTAAGTTCATATCAGAACAGTTACGTTACTCAACATAGCATAATTCAAACCAAGCTGTCCAAAATTTCTTCGCTTTTTCTTATGTGAATTTACATTTTGTTCGTTTGTTGATGGAGTGGAAAGAAATATTAATGCTGTCTAATAAAGGAAGCAAATAATTCTTTGCTCGAAGATTGAACTTTCTATTATTATTATTATTACTAGATCGAGTCTGGCTCTTCAATGGTCGTTGACGAGACAAAGAAAGCGCTTTGGCAAGTGTAGTAGGCATCTGATCATCATCTTTCACTGTCGTAGCAGCTTCATTTTCTTCGTGCATGAGATAGGGATGCTGGAGTAACATATCAGCCGTCCACCGTTGTTTACAGTTTCGAATAAAGCATTTCTTGATAAAATCCTTACCTTGTTTGGATAACTCCTTAGGTATTGTTGGCATATTATAATTCTTGTTATCCAAAAGTCTCATCATCAATTGTCTAGAATCTATAAGATCATCCCAGACAGATTTTCCAGAAATCATTTTAACCAAAACGCAACCTAACGACCAAATATCATGCGCGTCATTAACTTCATTGCAAACGATGGATTCGGGTGACATATATCGAGGTGTTCCTTTAAACTTTAACGAACTGCAATACCCACCATACTTTCTATCTTGATCATCATCATCATCATCATCATTCCTATACAACTTGCATCTCTCAGCATGTCCGAAGTCAGCAATCTTTAGCTTCATCTTATCATCACTTTGAGGGAATGCAAGAATGTTGTTAGGCTTAAGATCAACATGAACAAACCCCTTAGAATGAACACAAGAGAGACCTTTGAGTATCATTCGAAGATAATCTTTCACCTCATTTTCAGGTAACTTTTCTTTCTGTTTGATCAAGTCGTCCAAAGTCCCTCCTGCAGCATACTCCAACTTCAAAGTGTAAAAATCCTTATCCTGAGGCAAATCTCCTCCTCTTGTTATCTCACTACCTAAATATTGAACAATTTCTGGACAGTTCTTGAACTGTTTCAACACTTGTTCTTCCCATAACAACGAAGAATTATGTCGAAGAGGAGACAGTTTGACAGCAAAATAATAGTGAAGATTCCTACCGATTTTTCTTCTGATGGTTTGTTTTGCTAACCAAACTACACCATCAGAGCCTTGGCCTAAAACCTTTACGAAAACCCATTTCTCCATTATCGTACGTCAGGAGAGAGCTTTGAGAAGAATATGAATGAATGCGAAGAAATCAGAGTGATTTATTTGAGTGTGGAGATTGAGCTTTTTTTATTAAGAAGGATGAATGTGTTTCGAGAAGGGAAAAGGAAAATAAATTTGACTTCCTTTTCCTTATTTGAAATTGAATTGCATTATTATATCAAATTACCGAATCAATTAAATATATTCTTTTTCTTTAACGTTTTGTTTTAAGAATTTTTTTTAATAATGTATTTTTTAAAAATAGGATATAAGGCAAACTATCGATGAAAATAGCCTGATTTGGACAAAGTATATATTAAATAACGTGAAAAAAGAAAATGTGGGGTCCTCGTAGACCCCGTCTACTACTTCCAAGTATCGGGTACGCACAAATCGGTTTATTTTTGACAATATTTTTTAAAAAAATACATTATTAAAAATAAATCTCTCAAATTTATTCCATTTATGAATTTTGAAATTAGTTTTCAAAAATATTTTATTTTCTTTAATATATAAAAAATAAAAATTTAGGGTAAATTGTATAAAATGTTAGTTGAATTTTCAAGCAATATATAAATAAATGAAGAATTATTATGGATGACAAATTACAAACACTAAAAAAGATTATATAGAGATCTATGTTTTTTAAATAGTTTCAATATTTTTGGTATTTTTAAAAACGTCCCCATATAACAATGGCTATTGCAAAATTTGAATTTCAAAATTAGAAAATAAACTTTTTGAAAAAAGTTGAAAAAAGTATAGAAAAATCTACATTTTTAGTCCCCAAATTTTAATAAATATGTATTTTTTAGTCTCTAAATTTTAAAAATCAACTTTTTTAGTCCGCATGTTTAACTTACAAAATGTTATAAACTATTGTATAATACCTTTATTGGGTAATTATAATGGATAGCAATTTTTAGAATAATTATTAAGTATGTAGCAATATTTTTAAAAAATTGCAAATATAACAAAGTCTATCGGTGATAGACTTCGATCATTGATAGACTTCTATGGTTTATCAGTGATAGACCAACATTTACTACATAGTCTATCAGTGATAGACTCCGACTTTGACAAATTTTGCTATATTTGTAATTTTTTTAAAATGTTGCTATATACTTAATTATTTTGAATAAAATTGCTATATTTGCAACTATCCCATACTTATTTGATCTTCGAGTTTTTAAAATGTACAATATTAGTCTCCAAATTTTAAAAAATATGTTTACAAGGTTCTAAAAGTACTTATGTTTGACCTTTTCAAAATAATTATACGATATTTAAAATTTTTAAAAATAGTTTTAGAGAGTATATGAATTTTTAAAATGTCATATAATTAGTATAAAGTTATTTGATGGTCTTTTAAACCTATTTTTAAAAACTCATGAACTAAAAATGTACATTTTAAAACTCGGGAACCAAATGAATCTATTTTTATAAACAACTAAAAAAGATCTATTGTTAAAACTCGGGATCAAAACACATATTCATTAAAACCTAAGGACTACAAAGCTAATTTTTTTAAAAAATATATTTAAATGTATCAATAGAAATTGAAGTAATGCATAAATTTAAACATAAAAAATTTTAAATTAAAAGCTAACTATTAGATAACCATTGCAAAGAAAAATTTGCAAGGAGTATTAAAAAATTAGGCAAAGTTAGGAGAAGTGAATAATCGATCAAATTTAAAATGTAATTATAACTAAGGGTGTGTTTGGATTGCCTTCTCAAATGATTAAATTAAGAAATAAGTTGTTTTGGAAAAAATATCATGTGTTTGGTAATCACCTAAAATAAATTTTGAAATAATGAATTTATAGAATAATGTAGTTTAGGATAAACACCTTAAACCAACTTAAAAAAAAATATATGTTGTGTGTTTAATGGTAATTAATGTCCCTAAGTTGGTCATTTATTTTTACCGTTGTTGGCTTATTTTTGTCAATTGTTTTATGGTAGCCGTTACCAGTTAACTTTTGTCAATCGTTTTTCTATGTTCGATATCGGCCAACTGCTAACGACTATTTTTTTTTTTTTTTTGTAATTGACATTGTTTGACTTCCATTGACCATTGTCGCCAATTTGTGATTATCATTTTACCGTGAATGTGCCCGACTACCTCAAACCACCATCTTCGACGATCGTTGTCGAATTTCTATCAAAATCTCCACGAACAAATTCTAGATATATAAATCTTTGCTCTATTACAAATCAAACAAATTTTTGTCTAAGAACACATTTGAAAAAATAAAATTGCCAAACACCCGTGTTTTTCTTTCAAAGAGTTTTTAGAAAAAAAATATTTAAATGAAAATACATTTTTTAGAAAATATTTTTTTCTCAATTCATTCCAAACCGTCCCTAAGTCATACTTTAGGGTTAGTTTCTACTTCCCAAATTTTATTTGTTTATCTTCTTTTCACAAATATCAATTTAAATTCAGTATCAATTCAAACATTATATTTTAAACTTTGAACTTTCATATATGTATCGATTTAAACCTCAAACGTATAAATTTAAGAAAAATTGTTATAAATAACCAAAGAAAAAAAAAGAAAAACTTAAATGAGCTATAGAGATTTGTACGTATTTTACTTATACTTACACACGCAGAGAAATTGAAGAGTTAAATTGAAACATCTAACTTCCAAGATACTTCCAACCAAAACCTTTGGTGAGGGCAGTTTTTAAAAGAAGAGAAAACAATCCAACTTTTCAACCGTTGAACGACATTAACCAATCAATTACTCGACGTAGCGTTAATCCAAAGCGTTCCCCATCGTCGGAGTGGAGGAACCGATATGGCCGACGACAGCGTCAAGGCCGAGGCTCTGCAGATTATTGGAATGTTTCAAGTTCTTCCCAAATTGGTAGTCTTCGACCTTGATTACACTCTCTGGCCATTCTATTGGTAATTTCTCCCTCTCTTTTTTCATCTTCTATTTCACTTTCTTCCCATTTGTTGACTCAGAAAAACCCATGCCCATTGATTATTTCCCATAACTGTTGCTTCTATCGTTTTCATTTTTGAGCCGATTCAATGCTGCTGTACTTCCTTTTGCACTTGGGGGAATTTTGATGAAATTCTGTTTTCCTTTGCTTTGTTTTCTTTCCCGTTGAATTTTTTTGACTCGGACGGAAAGATTTTTCTAAGAAATGAAAATTGAAGTACAATATTTTATAGATGAATTTCATTAGCTAAGCTTCGTCCCTTCTTCCGTTATTTGTTATCAAGATTATTAGGTTTTTTCATATCTGAACTGATGTTCGTGCTACTTGAGCGAATTTAAATTAAAATGGGGTCGTTTGTGATATTCAGATTTTCTAGCTTGCAGCAATCTCATAGATGAGTTCAATATCAATCTGTAGTTATATCCTCTGTCAATGTGCAAGCTTATGGCGTCTATCGCTTCTTAATATGTAGTAATTTTGAAGTTTTATCTCATCCAAATCATACACGAGTACAGCCACTAGATGTAGGTTTCAACCACCCCACTGCCTGCTTCAAGAGAAAACCAACCCATTTGATAACAATTTTTTTAGTACAAATAGGGGACGGTAATTTGAACACTGAACTTCTTGGTCCTTAACACATACAGATGTCAATTGCGCTAAACTCTTGCTATTTGATAACGATTTTATTTAGTGTTTTCTCTTTTCCAAATGTATGTTTATTTTCTCTTTATTACGATTTTTCACATTTCTTAAGAAAACATTTGAATTATTAGTCAAATTTCAAAAACAAAACAAAGTAACTTATAGGTGTTATGTTACTTAAGAGTTGTGTTTATAAGCAAACTTAACCTTTCAAAAACAAAAAACCAAAATTCAAAGTCCAAATAGTTATCAAATGGGTGAAGAGTTTTTAGCCTGCAGTTAAATCGAGAAAATGTAGAATGTCTCTTACCGTCTCTTATATCTTGGGGTTAGCTGAGGACGATTTGTTAGTCATGCTTAATATGGTTGTTTTTGCGAAAGTTATCTAATCAAGTTTGACCCTAACCTCATCTTTCTATTTTGACAGTGAATGTCGCTCCAAACGTGAAATGCCATCTATGTATCCTCATGCCAAAGGCATATTATATGCTCTTAAAGACAAAGGAATTGACCTTGCCATTGCTTCTAGATCACCAACATCTGATATTGCCAAGACGTTTATTGGTAAATTGGGAATTGAGTCAATGTTTGTAGCTCAGGTAAGGATGCAAATGATTACACATTTTACATTTCTTATTCAGTCATCGTCTATGAAGTTTATTGTTTTTCTTCTGTTACTTTGTGGAATGAGAATTCTCCATTTCTCCTGGAGAAATTACGAGTTCCTAGCACGAATGAACCTTAAAATATTGTAGCTACAATTATACATCAATCAGGAAAAATTGTAATTACTTCCCTAATAGCATTAAAAATGCACTTTATTTCTTCTAACAACCTCCTGATTTTCTAACTGGGGTCTTAAACGAGCATTTATTGCCATTGGTATTTTAAATAATCAGCTTATAGTGAGAGATTTTTGCGTATTAACGCTATCCTGTTTTTCATGCTGGACGATCATTTCCAGGAGATATTTTCCAGTTGGACACACAAAACGGATCACTTCCAGAGAATTCATTCTCGGACTGGTGTACCATTCAAGTCTATGCTATTCTTTGATGACGAGGACCGTAACATTGAAACTGTAAACCCATCTTTCTCATAACTTTTCTTTGTTCCTTGTATTCTAAGATAGTTCTTTGAATTTGCATTGATTGGCATAAGAAAGCATTCTAAGAATGCCATATCTATCTACTGCCATCTTAACAAAGTTTTCTTTTGGCAACTACAGGTTTCCAAAATGGGAGTAACTAGTATTCTCGTTGGCAATGGAGTTAATCTTGGGGCACTGAGGCAGGGACTCACAAGTTACTCCCAGAATGTGAATAAGATTGAGAAGAACAAGAAGAAATGGACAAAGTACACACAGAACTCAACTTCATCAGAAAAGACCGAGTAAACGTGATTATAAACTGTGAGATTATTTTCATTTTCCCTAGTATTTGGGGGGGATTATTATATATTTTCAGATGCGTTTTGTCAACTGCCTTAAGAACGTTTAGCATATATTTATTTAGGCTCCTAGAAACTTAATCCGATAGTTTGATGCTTAAAAGAATATATAGTTGAAGTAGCACTTTGGTTCTTCAAACTCGTTCATACCATTGGCTTAGATCCATCTCTGTCAGGGTCAACAGTATATTTAGAAGCTGTGATGGGAGAACAACAATAATGGCGTTTGTTGGTTATATCTAACTACAAATTATTGAAGTCCGACTGGTTTATGAATTTTCTCTCTCTTGAAAGAAATTGTGTGTGCCTATTTACATTGAATTCTTGGTCTGTTAAGTTGGGTTTTGGTAAAATGTAGGGGAAGGTTTCCTCTTTTTGGAGTTGGAACCATCCCTAACTCAACAATCATTTGAGGTTTTCTGAATCAAATATTCGTTACATAATTTCCATTTTTAACACTTCTATTGAAAATAAATTATGCATTTTCCCTTAACAATGGTTTTCTTTACTCTTCCAAAATTGTGAAGTTTCTCTTCTTACATATAATTTTATTTTGAATGTAGTTATACTTTAGTTATTTGAATCTCTAACCCCAAGTAAAGATAGTATAGGTTAGTTATTATTTTGTACTCACTTTTGAGTACATAAAATGCAAATTATATTAATATTGGTAGAAAATGTTGGTCCAATATATACTTTCAAATTTAATCTCTATACTTCAAAGAAATTTTAAATTCAGCTCCTCAAACTTAAATTTGTTTAAATAATATTGATAATTTTTATGCAAGAAAATACCATACGTATATGTTTCTAACTTACTTACAGTAAAAATTCAAGAGAAATAATCAAAATATAACATTTGACAAAATATTTAAACTTCATAGATGTTTTTAGTGGTTTTGTTTCATGAACTATAAATAATTTATCAATTTTTTTTATTTAAAATTCCTAAACTAAATTATGATCGATTGAAAGTTTAAAAATTAATATTATTTTAAATAACAAAACTCTTGAAAATATCTCGCAATCCATATAGAAACTTAGCACAAACAATTTATCAATTAAAGATAGGCTAATTTGCGATATTTGAAAATAATATTTTAAAAATAACTCTCAAATACACTATCATATCAATAAGTAATTTAATATCAACTTTTATACTATATCATCCAAATTAATTTCGAAAAAATAAATACATACCTAAACCAATTTTAAAAAGAAAAATTGCATCAGATGACAAAAAAAAAAAAAAGAAATAAAGATAACTTATAGCATTTTTTTTGCATATTACAAATATGATAAATATTACAAGTAATTAAATATATTAGATATTAGAGTACCATAATTTGTAATCATTTTGAAATCACTCTCTATTCGAAAAAAAATTCAATTTAGATTTCTTTTTTTCTTTTTATTATTCAAATAGATTGTGTATCCGTATACAATTTCGCCTAAACTAACGTGTTAATATTTTTCTTTTCATGTCCTATTTTTGACATTACTTCTAAAAAACGCGATATTAAAAAGAAAAATTCTTCAATTTACAAAAATCATATTTTAATGCACTCTTAATTATGTTTTCTTATTTGTAATGTACCAAACACATGCATCCGAGGTGTGTGCTGTGATGAAGCGATAAAGCTTTAATCCCACGTTAGTCTTAATAGAAACGACAAATCATATAATCAATCATCGTCGCCGTCGTCGTCGTCATCGAGCAATTTTTTCTGTATATATCTATTTTATTACGCCTTTTATCTTCCTTCAATTCAACAAGATCAGTGAAGAGACAACAATGGAGAATAGTAATACCTCAATCACTGACGCTGCAAACGGAGAGCTCAACGATGGAAAAGACGCCACTAATAATGGCTCCGTCTGTGGTTACGACTCGCTTCATCAACTCCTTGCTGCAAATCTCAAACCTCACATATTTCAGGTCGTTTTTTCTTCCTTTTCTTCTTTAAGCGAATTTCTGTGTGGAAATATGAGCGAAGGGATTACGGAAAATTGTTAATGATCTGTTTGTGGATGTTGATTATTGTTTTTGCTCATTTCTTTGAGCTTTGTGTGATTCCGTACTGTTGGGCGGTGGATTATGTGAATCTGGGAATCTTTTCCTACTTTATCTGAGAGATGCCGCCTGAGTTTTTTTTTTCTTTTTTTTTTTTCTGATGTATTAAGTTTGATCAGTCGCATAAGCGTTTTAGTTTCGAAAGTTAGTTGTTAATTGTAATTACTTTGTTCTCGGTTGGTGGAGATTCGTACAATTTCTTTTTTTCTACCTGAGGAGCCTTTGTTTTGTTGAAAAGAACTAATTGTAGCCAACTGTTTTTCCTTTGCAGCTACTGAATTAGCTATATCTGGTGTATGTACTTGAGAATTCTTGACCAAATTTTGTACACGATCTATTAAATTCTATGTCAACGGGTTAAAACCAAACAAACTTTTTTGTTTATGGTTTTCAAAATCATACTTATTTACTCACATGTTTTCTTTATCTTCTAATCTACTTCCAAGCCAAATTTTGGAAACCAAAAAGAAAGGTACATGCTATTTTGTTTATCATGGGTATAATTAGTTTCCATATGCTCCAGTTCTTAGAAAATAGGAAAAAATCACAAAATCATTATTAAATAGGGCCATGAAGAATTATTGAACAACAATGTGATAGAGTGCCAAGTTTGTTAGATCCACGTAGCAAAGTACTGGAAAACAAATAATCGTGGTGTGTACTTGCTGATTATGACTTTTATATGACCAGTGTGTCTGGTCCATGCTATAGCTATTTTATCTTTATTTGGATTATTATACTATTTCATTGCCTAACAAGTACAGTATTTTTTTTCTTCTTTTTTATTATTGTTATTCCGGTCTTCACTGCTTTAGAAGTTATTAATAAACATTTTTGGCATCTGCTGAAACATTGGACATAATCAGTTCAATTTTTTCTTTCCTCCTCAGGCCAACATATTCTATTGCATTATTGATTTGTGTTCTCCTAGCTTGGTTCTAGCATTTATTTGTTTGCTTTGACCTTCGAAAATATTAGATGATCTTCAACAATGTGTTGCTAATCCCAGGAAGTTAGCCGGTTGCTGTTAGGGCTCAACTGTGGAAAGCCACTTCAAACTCTTTCTCTTGCAGAACCTGTGAATAGTCTTTCTCTAGAGCATGATTTTGACCTCCAGGTAATCACTTGTAGGAGTCTCTTCTTAAGTTTCTTTGTTAACTTTGATCGTGTGTTATTGACAATAGAGAAACCAAATTAATATTTATGTCTCCTTTAGTAAGAGTTTGATTGGGTTCCAGTCTGTTTTACAAGAAGCAGTTAGCAATCTGTTTCTTATTTTTATCGTTTAGTTGTGATGTTGTCAAATGTTGGTAATCCATTATTGTAATGAACCCAAAATCTTAACTCGATGAGTTATGGTAAATTTAATAATATATCAATGCTTTAACCTTTCTCTTCACTTGTGTGCTTGAAAATTGGAGTAAACTCAACAAATGCTTATCAATATTAATTGGAGAGAAAATGACATTACGCATGTTTGAACATAGGATCTGCTACTCAAGTACCATGTTAAATCACTGCTGAATTCAAAAACTTAAGTTGATGGGATGTGTACATTTAATCTTATATCATTACTTTAACATGTTGGATTGCACTGGAAGTAATTAACTAATAATTTGGTTTTTGTGGAGCACACTGAAGAAGTAATGGAATAGAGGACCTTAGACGTAGTTTTTACATAAGTTTTGTTCATATTTATCCTAGAAAAATGAGAGATCAGTGTAGGCTTAGTCTTTTATAATACACATTCATTGCTCTATTGCCCTCTCTTTTCCAAAACATAAAGAGGAAAATAAAAATAATTCAGTGTAGTAAGCCAGAGCTGTTATGGTCATTCTAACACATTAATTATCCAACAACGTCGAGATGATACCGGTAATATTAGGATACAATTGAATTTTTATGGGATTTGAATGCCTCAACTCTGCAAATTGTATAGAGAAAAGGCTCCTCTGGAAAAAATTTATTGTGACCTTCAAACTTCTACTCTATATGTCATAGAAATTACTATATTCACCGTGCAACATTTATGTGGTGGATAGCTCTTGCGGGATTTTCTTATCTTTCCTTTAAATTTCTATGGACTTTTATTGATGTTTATATCTATTGTTCTTTTGAATCATTTCAGGCTTTCCGCTTTCATGCTGACAAGGAATCAGTGAGAGAACCTCGAATAGTAAGGGTGGGTCTTATTCAAAATTCTATTGCTCTTCCTACAACTGCCCCCTTTTTAGACCAAAAGAGGGCTATTCTTGAGAAAGTGAAGCCAATTATTGATGCAGCAGGTGCTTCTGGAGTCAACATATTATGCTTGCAAGTAGGTTATCCTGGCTAACTTCTTTCTGTGTATTTCTACTTATATTTCCTTTTAGGGGTTTTACATTCATAGATATATACGTGTAGGAAGCATGGATGATGCCATTTGCCTTTTGTACCCGTGAAAAGCGGTGGTGTGAATTTGCAGAGCCAATTGACGGGGAATCTACACGGTTTCTTCAGGATCTTGCAATAAGATACAACATGGTCATTGTAAGTTCAATTCTTGAGAGAGATGTTAGTCATGGAGATACTTTGTGGAATACTGCTGTTGTTATTGGTAATCATGGAAACATAATTGGGAAGCATCGCAAGGTAAGTGTTAGTTATGGAGTTAGTTTTCATATCACAATTTCTCGGCTGTAGAAACTATTTAGGTTAATTGCTTTTTGCAGAACCATATACCAAGAGTTGGTGATTTTAACGAGAGCACTTATTACATGGAAGGGAACACCGGCCATCCTGTGTTTGAGACAGCCTATGGGAAAATTGGAATAAATATATGTTACGGGAGGCACCACCCTTTAAACTGGTTAGCTTTCGGTTTAAATGGTGCCGAGATCGTTTTCAACCCTTCTGCAACTGTTGGTGAACTTAGTGAACCAATGTGGCCTATTGAGGTTAGTCTTTTGAGTTGTTTTCATTCGTTTCTTGTTTGTTCCAGGTAACCATTTCACTTATACCACAAATGTCAAGCAAGGCAAATGATTGCAAATTCTTGTTCTCTTTCCTTCCCTTTTGAATTGCAAATCGCAATAACCAACTTTTTCATGACTTTACTTGAACAAGATCTATTCTAGACGTTGAACAACTGTGTCCTTGGAACTTGTTCTAAAGAGAAAACAGTTCTAAGGAGAAAACGTTTGGCTTTTTTGCCTTTGACTTGGATGCTTCAAGTTTGGTCAGTTACATTTTTCGGCTTCAGTTGGAAATTACGAATCTAGTTCCACTGTGATTTTTATTTGAGCAGTCGGTGACTATGATAGCTCTATCCATTTCCGTAGAGAACTCAATATACTTTTTCTGCCCTTCTTATCGTTTGAAATTTTGATCAACATCTTCTGTGTTTGCAGGCCCGAAATGCTGCAATAGCAAATAGTTATTTTGTCGGATCAATCAATCGTGTTGGGACCGAGATTTTCCCAAATCCATTCACTTCGGGCGATGGGAAACCACAACATACAGATTTTGGTCACTTCTACGGGTCCAGCCATTTCTCTGCACCAGATGCATCTTGCACTCCCTCACTCTCCCGTTTCCGGGATGGTTTACTAATCTCTGATATGGATCTTAACTTGTGTAGGCAGCAAAAAGATAAGTGGGGATTCCGAATGACTGCTCGATATGAGTTGTATGCCAAATTGCTTGCTCAGTATCTAAAGCCTGACTTTGAGCCTCAGATCATTTCTGATCCTTTGTTACACAAGAAGAAGGCTTCTTAAAGTATAGTCATATTGGAGAATTTAGAAAAGAAGCCATTGTGTAAGTTAAACTTGTTGAATAATTTTATAATCCAATGTGAAAAGTAAGCTAACTTTCCCTTCTGTTTGTAAGCTTTGCATAATTTACCTGTTCATAGACAAAAATATTTAGAAAAAGAGCAATGAAAGAGGCATGCTGTTAGATGGATGGAAATTGACAACAGTCTCGACTCTTGAGTTGTTTGATGGCTTTTATTTTATGTTTCTTTGGAGTAAGAAACACTTTTATTGGAATAATTTCTAAGAACAGTTTAAGAGAGATAGAGAAAGAGTAGAAGTTTTATTTTATAAATTAGCCAATGGTTTTAACATAACATCACACAATGGGAGAGATATTAACTTGGCCTCTTGGAGTTGGGGACAATTAGGGGCATTTGAGCTAAGTAGTCAGTTGTTATAGTCTTAAGTGTTGGTTATTAATATTGTTTTTGGAAGGGAATGACCTTATGGACAAGACTTACAAATCAATATAGTCTTAGACAAGATTTATAAATTAGGGCATCTGAGACATAAAGTTGGTTACTATAATCTTAGATTATTATAGTTGAGTTACAATAAGTTATGTTTGAGACTTAGATTATTTTAATTTAGAGTGTAAGCTAAAAGAAAATTAGTTCTGCTTTATATATCTTTGTTTTTAATTTTCACATGGTTAGTTTCTTTGGTATTTGGAGTGTCCATGCTAAGAAATTACTATCCTTAGCAAAATTATGACTCGTTTTGGAGGTTCAAAATAGAAAATGAAACCCTTATAGAAACAATTTTGGTAACCGACCTTTTGTGGATGTCATTTCAATTGTCTTTGTTACCCATCTAGCTCTCGAGTCTTCGGTCTTGCTCATTGGCTCTCGCTCTTTAAGTGCTTGCATGATGTTGTAGTGTCTTTCATGCCGGTTTTCTAGGCCCCATTTATAGAACGTTACGGGATTACTTCTAATCCTATTAAGACTTGAAATCAACATTTAAAGGAATCACTCCTCGAAATTAGCATTTAAAGAAACCACTCATTTACTTACTCTATGGGGAAGGAGTGAATCCATCTTATGAAGTTATGCTTCTATCTCCCCATTTAATCAAGTCACATAAATGGTAAACTGATTGAATAGACAACCCGAGCCAATCGCATGAATACAAATCAAAGGGCATGACCTTACAAACAAGAGTTACAAATCAAAGAACACGACCTTACAAACGAGAATTTGTAACTACTATAATTAAGGTTGAATCGTACATGATCATTCCACGAAATATTCAAAATTAACGAATTTACAAATAGAGATTAATTATTTCACAATTCGGTCTAATACAAGCTCTTTGTATTGGATACCGCTCACATATCTGAACAATTTGGATCAAACAATTTGTAACTATTACAAAATGAGTTGTATTCAAAGTGTCATTAACCTTAAATACTTATAGTATTACATATTCAATAATTAAATTAATTTAACTAGATAACTACGAGACTTTATGACATAAATCACATGTTGGACTTTCTTTTTACTCGTTGTACATCAATATTCTCAAGTGTTGCTCCCATGGCTCGATTATTGAGAAAACACTTCTAAACAACATCAAAGCAAACAATTAAAATGTAAACCAGCCTAAGACCCTTGAAACAATACTTTTCAAGTGCTATCACTCATTGTGAAATAGTCCCTCAAGCTCAAGTGTGAATTCCAAGTCCAATAAAACTTATTAGCTTGTCCTTCCTTAGAAGGCCATATATACTAAATGTGGGGGTAAATTGATTGGTATACACAACAATAGAACATGAAAGCTAAATATGGCTTTGATGGAGATGAGTCAAACAATTCAAGGAAAAAAGAAAAGAAAAAGAAAAAGAAAAAGGAAAAACTCCCATTTTGTCAAGATTCTATGTTGAGCATCACCATACAAAAAGGAAGAACTCAAATGGAATTTCTTACCCCAAAACATCATTCCTTATCCTCTCTCTCATACTTCACAAATACAGAGATGAAATCACAAAGTTACAAAATGGGTATCGCAAGTTTCGATCTTTCCACTTACCCATCTCATAGTTTCTAGCCTTTCACTCCCTCTAATCTCAAATTATTCTCTCTGAAAAAGCTACGTACAGGCACCACAGATACGGGTCTCATTCATCCATGGCTTCCATTTCTCCACCCACTCCCCATCAGCTCTTCTTCTCCACCCCAAAATTCCATTACCCAACTCCATTTTTGAAACCATATGCACCATCCCCGCCATCCCAATACCATACCATCTGCCACTGCCACAACCCTGATTCTCCTTCTCCGTCAGAACCTTCCCTTCCATGGGGATGGGGCTCTGCACTTCAGGACCTCTTTCAAACGGCTTTCAGACGTTTCGATTCTCTGGTGAACAACCGTAACGATGGCTCTAAGGACACGCGTCCCAACGGTGAGGCTCTGCAGGGGCGGGGTGTAGTTGGAGCTGACAAGAAAGATGTGGACGATGATCGGAGTTGGGATTGGGATCGGTGGCG
The DNA here is from genome assembly GCF_025177605.1 of Cucumis melo. NCBI lineage: Eukaryota > Viridiplantae > Streptophyta > Magnoliopsida > Cucurbitales > Cucurbitaceae > Cucumis > Cucumis melo. Next base: position 1,549,971 of record NC_066857.1, read on the forward strand.
CAAGCATTTTGATGAGGTCGACGAGCAGGAACGCCTCGTTTCTTTTCTTAAGGTATTTCTATTTCTATTTCCCTGTTATTGTTGGAGTTTGATGTGTTCTGGTTTGGAGTTTTCTCGGATCGTTCTAATTAGCTTCTGAAATTATTAGAATTAGGAAAAGAGGAAAGAGTTTACTGCAATTTAATAGGAAGAAAAGTATGGAGCAATGAGTGAAATTGCTATGGAGGAGGCTGAAACAGATTAAGGCAAGAAGAACAGAGAAGAATTTCTCTGAATGATTATCGGAGAAAAACTGATTTTATTTCGTTTTTTTTCCTGCGCAGTCGCGTTTAAGTCATGCGGTATATGCAGAGGACTATCAGGATGCTGCTAGGCTCAAGGTAGCGATTGCGGCTTTGGCTACAAACGACACTGTTGGCAGAGCAATGTCTTATCTCCATGTTAGTAAATTTCTCACTCTGATCTGGAACATAATTCCAATATTTGAAATTTTGATATCGATTCTTCTTTTTGTCTGTTTGGCATTATTTTACCGTACCCAGAAGTATTCGTCAGTTGAAATTTGATTTGTAATTAAACTTGGTTGGACCACCTAGAACAAGAAGTATTCCATTTGTTGCTTCATTGATATATTCTCCCATGTCCCTTTTTCTTCTATCACAGAGAGCTATAGAGGAGGAGCGGTACCATGATGCGGCCTTCATCCGGGACAATGCTGGCGCTGGGTTGGTGAGATATTCAAAGAGTTTCAAAATAAAGTGCTGGCTATAATATGTTCATCCTCACCCCCTTTGCTCAGTCATTTGGTCCTTGCAGTTTGTGCATGCCTTAAAGATTTTTTGGTTGATCGTTTAAAAAAACGTTCATGTATTTCAAGCTGGTTGTACTTCGTTTTTGTTCAGTTCTTTTTTCTCGCAAGCCTGGAACTAGTTGTTACTTCTTTACTTTATGGTCTTTAAAGTAACTCAGGAACCCTCTCACTGGAGTCAGCCATTTGCTAAATGAGTTTTATGATTAAGATATAAGAGCAAGAAGTTTGACTTTCTTGGTGATCTTTTTCCAATTTTATTTACGTGCTATGATTGTCTTTCATGATTAAGTAATTACATCTGGATGCTCTTCTTAACAAACTGAAACAGGTTTCACATTTATATTACTACACAAATTTATGATTTTCTACATTTGGTTTCATCCTCTCAGGTTGGATGGTGGTCTGGCATTTCAAAAGACAATCACAATTCTCGTGGTCTGATTATTCGAATAACTGCTGAACATGGAAGATACGTTGCTAGAAGTTACAGTCCTCGGTATGATTTTGTCCTTCAACTGTATTGCACTACACAGTTCTTTTTTTTTGGCAATTATACATGTCTTCTTTTGTCAACTCTTATCTTGCTGAGGTCATCTACTTTATAAAATGCTCCCCTAAATATTTTTTATTTGCTTTTATTTTTCCAACTTTTGGTGATAGTGTGTATTAATTCTTTCGTTTGATTGTTCATTGACCGATGGAAACCTCTATTCTACTATTGGGCATCAAACTTTAGCTTTTTTATTTTTATTTATTTTTATATTTTTTTTGTGAAAAGGAAACACACTTTTCATTGATTAACGAAAAGAGACAAAGTCTAAAAAATTACAAGGAAATATGCAGAAAGAAATACAACCAATGAACAAAATAAAGGTCTAAGCTATCAATGAGACCAAGAACATGAGGAGAGAATCCAATAGTGATACAAATACAAAATGACCCTAAAGTCAAAAATAAGATAGTGAACACAAAAACTGCTGATTATTCGGAGGGAAGATTAAAGCCAGCCAATTCATTTTGCAGTAGAAAAGCTAATGCTTTCTGAAAAGTCTCAATGATCCTTGTTTTTAAAGACTTTATAATTTGCTGCTGCAGTAAAGAAATCTTGATTTTTGTTTCTCAACTTCCTCAGACAGCTTGCCACAGCTGCAGATGGTGTCCCCTTGTTTGAGATTTTTCTCAGAGTGAACAAAATGGGCGAATATAAACAGCAGGTACCTGTCTTAAAGCATCTAATATTATTTACTGTGCAAATAATTTTTTTTTTTTTGATAAGCTTACTAACATAACATGGTGGGTCAGCCGTAAGTGTTGTAGAATTAGAAAGGGACTTAGAATGTTGGTCCAATGATTTTGAGATGATCTCAGACCCTAGGATTAATAGAGGCAATGCCAACTTTTGATTCAATCGGTCCTGAGTAGCATTCCTATTTACTTCTTGTCTTATTTTAGAGTCCCGTCTTCAATTGTCTTATTTTCTTTGTGCATTGTGTTGGAAAGTTTTTACTTTCAATTCTGCTGCTACTTTGCTAGGTGATCTGTTACAGCCAAGCAGATTCGACCACACACATTTATCAACTTACATAACCCAGAAATGTTGGTTATGAGTCTTCGTTTTTTCATAACAAACTGACTTAATAAAAAGCTTGATGCTGAGTATTTCTCAATTGCATCTTTTGGTGGCTTGTTGAGGTTTGTGCAATTTTCTGAGGTCTTTGGATTGTGAGGAATAATAGATTATTGTTAGGCTTAGGGGGTTTAGATGTCTAATGAGGACGTGTGGGTTGTTAGGTTCTATGTTTCTCTTTGGCCTTGTTAAGGTTTTTTGTAATTATCTTATAGGTTTTATTTTTGCTTGATTGGTTTCTTTTTTCCCTCGCCCCATTCTTAGATTGGCTCCTTTTGTTGAGGGCTTATTTATTTATTTCCAATGAAAGCTTGGAATTGCTTAAAGAAAATTATCTCTTAAATGCTTCTTTACAAATGATTGATAACTGTCCATGCATTCTTTATCGTCATACGAATAGGTTAGTTTTAGATTGAATATTTAGAACCTGTTTTAAAATGTTATAACGGCTACAATTGGCTACTCAAGGCATTCTTTTTGGGGTGTTCAGGCTGTGTACTTGAAGCGAAAAGGAGTTTTATCTGATAATTCAAATGGTCCGTTTAAAGGATTAGATTCACCTAGTGTATTAAATCCCTTGGACCCCATTGAAGAAAAAGACGATCTTTTCATTATAGGTGGTGAAGAAGCTGAAGATGTTGACATTAGGAGTGAAGATTCTGATATAGCTGTTGGATTTCCAGTCTTTCAGAATATCTTGAGAGATATGATTCCTGGAGTGAAGGTCAAGGTTTTGAAGCTGTCAACTCCTGGAAAGGTTGACAAAGACGTGATATCTAAGGTGATTGAGCAAATAATTGAGGAGGAAGAAGATGAAGAAGAGGAAGATGAGGACGATGGAGAAAGTGAGAAAGATACTGACTTTGAAGATTTAGAAGTGGAAGATAAGATTAAGGATGACCACCAAGAGAAAGATGCTGGCTTGGATGCTGATGATGGTTTCCTTGAAAATCAGGGACGAAATGAAGTTGCCGTCAAAATCATTGTTGGTGGTTTAGTGCAGAAGCTTTCTGGCGGTGTTTCTTCTAAAAATGTAAGAGTGCCTGCAAAATTAGAAAAGAAGGGGCGTTCTTCATTTTCTTTCTCCATTGAGAATGATGTGAACGAGCATGACTCCCTTGGAAAGGAACTAAAGTCAGTGGATAGGAAGTCCAAGCCTCGAGGTCAAGGTAGCATTGACCATGTTATGCTTGATTTAGCCAAATTTGTTGGCAAAGAGAAGATACCGTTGAAGGTTGGTTTAAAATTCTTGCATGTTAATATTGTAGTTGTTGGTCAGTTTAGCAATCCTTAGGTGGTAAATTTTTTAGTCTTACTTAGTCATGCCTTGACCCTCTTTTTCCTTTTGTGCGTTATGAACTTGTTTTTTCAGGCACTCAAAGATTTGAGTGAGTTAATAAAGCTATCCATCAGCCAGGCACAAAACTATCAACCTCTTTCTGGATCCACCAGTTTCGATCGCATTGAAATTCCCACTTCTTCAGATCCTCTAAATGGTATTGTTCTAGTATTTTTCTAGGGTTATTTTTCCATTCAAGTATCAAAAATAGCTCACATCGAGGCATCATGGAGAAATCATTCTTTTTCAGGACTGTACATAGGGGCACATGGAATATATACATCAGAAATTATTCATCTAAGACGCAGATTTGGTCGATGGCAAGAGGACGGAGGAGGGGATAAGGAGCCTTCAAAGCTTGAATTTTATGAATATGTAGAAGCCTGGAAAGTTATTGGGGATCCATACGTACCCGCTGGAAAGGTAATTGGCTAATTGCTCATTTCTCAGCTTTGACATTTTTGTAAACGGAAACCATTGAGTTTGCCTCCAAATATTTGAATGCACATGTTTCTTTTATTTGTTTACTCGGATATTCCATCAAAAGTCTTGTGGGAGTAGTATTGATTATTGTCATGGAATTTCAGGTGGCATTTCGGGCAAAGGTTGGAAAAAGATACCAACTTCCTCATAAAGGGATCATTCCCGAAGAATTTGGAGTGGTAATTTTTATTCTTTATCAACTAAAATTTGATCCTTTTGTCTCCTCTTGACACTGAATGTTCTTGTGGCATCTTTGGTTTGTTTTATCCTAGGTGGCTAGATATAAAGGACAAGGTAGGCTAGCTGAGCCAGGTTTTCGCAATCCACGATGGGTTGATGGTGAACTTGTTATTCTTGATGGAAAGGTTTGGAGTTCTCTGTTTATTTTATTTTTATGATTTCTTAATCAACCCCTTCTATATATCTTTGGGTGATGTTGTTCCATCTGTTACAAAGCTTGAGTCTAATCTATCCCCTTCTGCAGTACATCAAAGGGGGACCTGTTGTTGGATTTGTTTATTGGGCTCCTGAATTTCATTTCCTGGTGTTTTTTAATCGGTTGAGGCTGCAAGAGTAGATTTCATCTTATTTTAACCTGAAATCTTGTGCTTGTCAATTCATTTGTGCTTCCACCGATTCTTTAAGGGTAAGATCATCCTTCTAATTTATAACATCTACATCTTTGCACAGTTTGGGTACCTTTCCTAACCAATTAATGATCTCAATTGGTTACACACACATATATAAACATGATCTCAAAAAGTTTAGCATGTGCTTATTAAAAAATGTATTCATATGTGTGTAATGTATGGTTTTTGCTCTTATAATATATTAAGGTTTTTCAAATGTTACTACTTACGTCTATTTCTTAACCTAACTAGTGTTAGAGCTAATGTGTCATTGTACCCGTGTTGTATCTCTGTTCTTTTGTTTATGTTTATGTTCTTAGGTGTGTGAAAGCTTGTCCCTAGGTAGGGGTAGCTCCCAGGATAGTGAAGGGTTGAAGTAAGGCACCCTCTCCAAATCGCACAGAGGTGCTTTAGTACAAGTGCACACACAAATCAATGTGCTTTGAAGCCATGAAAAATTTCTTAAATACTAGCAGGAAATTTTCTACTTTCCTTGATTACCACAAAAATTCCATTTTCTTATAATTTTATTATTTTATATACTTTTCAATGCATCAAAAAGTACATACTTTCTCTATCGTGCTCTTCAAAAAGTGCACATGCATTTTTCTTTTCGCCTGGCAATTAAGCTCTAGAGAAGGCTGTTGCATTGTAGTGTCTGTGACTTGAACTAAAAAAAACGTTTAACGATCCAGAGTTAACAAATCAATTGAAAATTTAGAATTTCTATTGGGTTGTTTTCAAATATAGCAAAATGAGCTAAAATAATTACAAAATATTGCAATATTTTAGATTCTATCGATGATAGATACTAATAGAAGTCGATTTCTATCCGGATCTATCATTTATAGATTATGAAATTTTGCTACATTTGTATATATTTTCAACTGTTTTGCTATTTGAAATAATTTTCCATTTCTAAATTAAACCATCCGAAAACCTTGTTTCTTTGAAAATTTTCTGCGGAAAAGCTTAAAGGAAGTTTTTAATTAGATGCCATAAGTTCCTTCCATGGTACTCAAGTTCTACATAGCATTGGTTTGAAAGAGTTCAATGGTTTTTGCATAATATGTCCATTCCATGGTTTGTTTTATTTCAGCTCGATTTCAAGCTTCTTCACGTTCCATCTGCATTGTTTTTAGTTCTCCTGCTTAGTCTTTTTCTTTTCCCTTTTAGTTTCCTTGTACTTTGATCATTAAGCATTAGTCTCCTTTCTTTCCTTAATCAACGAAAAACTTTCTTCTTCTTCTTCTTCTTCTTCTTCTTCTTCTTCTATCAAAGAACTCATTTAGATGTAGCCTTATCCGTTTATCAATAAAATCTTTTCTTATATTGAAGAAGAAATTGCCATTCATATAAACCATAGTTGCATTCTTGCAGTGATCTTGATACTTACCATTTTGTTCTCATTTTTTGTGATGTAGTTATGGTTATATGGCAGTTTTAGAGGATTTAAAGCCCTCGTTTAAAGATAAGCAGTTTAGCAGCAGGCAAAGCGAGCCATTGGTTATCCAACTGACTTATCACCCTTGTCTGACAAACTTGATCACCAAAGCTTGGTCCACACTGACACTTGGTACTCCTGATTTCTTCCTTCTCTGGGCAATTCTTTCCCTGCTTTTGTATATATCAATCTGTTCTCTTGCTCCATCAATTCTTAACCATCGAGTTTTGTGGTTTGAGATATCACTTAGCCATACTTATTCATAAGCTGTAGTAGATTGAGATGTCATTTGTAAGACAGGTTTTCTGGAGGTTATCTAATTGTTTGTAACCACCTTAATCCACTTTGAAGTCTGGAACGATAATCGTCATCTGTTAATATTATGACAAATTATTAGTATTTCGATGAATCGTGCTACCTACCACTCTTGTAATCTTCTTCGTGCGTGTTCACCTTTGGCCTTGCTTGGGTTTAGGGTAGGCTTAAAATGTCCACAATCACGGAAATGATGATGTTTCAATTTTATGGGAATATCGTAAAATGTTGATGTGGATAAAAGTATCCAAAAATGTAACGTATATATCGATGAATATTTAAGAGAAATACTATTGTAAATTATTTAATTAGTAAATGAATATTTGAACTATGTTCAAATATAGAAAATATAAACAAAAAAAATAGTTATAAAGTATAGCAAAATGTCATGTTTATTTATGATAGATTGTAATTGATAGACACAAATAGTAGTTTATCTTGGTTTATCGTGATATCACTGTTAGATAAATTGTGTGATGTTTTGTAACATCTGTAAGTATTTTCTAAAGTTTTGTCATTTAAGATAATTTCTTCAAATATTTATATTTTTAAATCGGTTAAATTGTGTATTATTTATATCATATTTATATTAAGAGAACATTTAGATTAGACATATAGAATTGTAGATGTATCTGAGGAAATTTAATTGTATGATTATCTAAAAGCATATGAATTAGTTCCTAAATTTTATTTCATTTTATTCTTTAAGCTTTTAAAATTAAATCGTTTAGTCTTGTAAAAGGATCGCCATCATTTTAGTTCACTGATTAACATGCTAGGTGTAGAAAGGTGTCGAATGGAGTTATTAAGTTAAAAGCATATTTAGTTTGTAAAGTGCTAAGTTGTTTAGTTTAGAATTAGGAAGTTTATGTTGTTGAATTGTTTCGTTTTAGTTTAAAAAGTCTATCTTTGGAATGATAACAAAGATCAAGAGTTCATGTTTATGCTTGCACTTTATTTTTCTCTTTCGTACAATTTTTAACTTTTTAGTTTTAAATTTTATTTTCATAGTAGTAGTATACAATTAGTCACTAATTAAAAAAAAAACTTAGCGTTTACTAAGTTATGGAGATGTGGTACACATATGAAATAGAGTGTCTTATAGTTTACAACATATACATCATTTTTGTGGCAATGATAACTCACTGTATAATATGTCTATAGATACCGTTCACGAAGAAGACTATAGATCCTCTTCTTTTAGCGGGAGTTCCATACTCAACGTTTGGAAGATCAAGATCATAGTTTATTTATTTGGTTACAATTCTTTAACGTTTGGCATTAGAGAGGGCGAACTACTAGTTAAGCATGGTGGGTTTATATGTTGGTTCCTAGTGATATTTTGTTGGCTATGATTGCTCCTCTTTCCTTAGCCATGTACAAGCCTACATGATGCATGAACTCCTGCCACACAAAAACAAACTTAAATAGTTAAATCCTATACTTCATATTGAAGAAAAAAGAGTGCATTTAAATAGTTAAAAAGAAAGGACATAGAATATTTGCTCTAAAAGTATTTTCAAATTTTGGGGGTTTTTTTTTTTTTTTTTTTTTTTCTTTATCTTATTCAATTCAGTCTTCTGTAAAGACTAAATGTTATTGAACAAAGCAACATATGGGAAGCCACTTAGTGTGAGGTTTTGAAAGAAACAAAATTGAAAGACAAATATAAATTTTATAGCATATGTGAATTTTGAAGGAAGAATCGTTGATTTTATGGCTTAATGTATTTGCAAAAGTAAAGGGGTGGGGGAACAAAGTACTAAATTAATTTAAAATGTAATTTCTAAACCTAATTTTTCTTCCCAAAAATGTCTTAGACACATAAAATGTGTAATTAAAATATGTTTGAAAAGATTGGGGAGGATTTGGAATAGGAGGGATTGTAATTTATTAAAATACAAAAGATAATTTCGATGAATTAAAAATTCAGTTTACTCACATTTCGATTAATATCAGTCTTTTCTAGTTCTTCTATTGTTGAAAATTATATATCTTGATCTCGTCACTTTCAATTTTAAACATACATTTTAGTTTGATCTCATTACTTCATATTATTTTCTACTTCGTTGTTTAATCACAATGACAAGAAATGTCAATATATTTTAAGAAAGTGTGAAGTAAAAAAAAAAAAAAACAAAGACAAAGACAAAGAGAAAAGGGTTTTACCTGAGGATGGGGGAGAGCCGAGTTGGTGTCTTTAGCAACATGAAGAGGGACATCAAAGGTAGCACAAGCTCGAGAGTACAGAACGACATCGTTTAAGGGATGAAGAAACCCTAAATTCTTTGCAGACATAGTCGAGCACACAAAATCTAGCACGCAAATGTCCGTACATATTCCAACCACCAAAAGCTTCATCCATGAAATAAGAAAGAAAAAGAAAAGGTTTTTAAAATTCATACCAAATATAATCACATCTACCTTGTTAATAAAATTATAAGTTTTATAACCATTTGCTTCCATCATCATCATCATCGTCAAGCAAAATTACAAATTTGGTACTCATTCCTTAAATTTTGGTACTCAGGATTATAAAACATCTTGAGTTTGAAATGAAAAGCATTGAAAATGAAGAGAGAAGAGTAATGGAGAATCGTACAGATTTGATGTGATTATTTTTAATCCAATCGACGAAAAGGTTGGAGCCATCAGGCAGGAAGGAGCCCATATATCCATCGAAGCAGCCCTTTCGCCTTATCGTCACGTTCGCCTCCTTCTCCATCCATTGCAGAGCTGCAATGAAAACTTTTAGTATTTTTGCATGTGAAAAAAAAAGAAGTTAATAAAATTTTGGAAGTGTCTTAACACATCCATGAATTTTGAATATTATGTCTAACAGATTTATGATATAATCGAGCTTTCTAAAAGATAACTGTTTCTTGTTAGAGAATCGAATGCAGGTGTGTACAAATTCTTGAGTATTGTCCATCACAAAAATGTTTGGCAACGGGACTTTCTCCATAAAGATAATATAGAGATTTTCAAATAGTTTTAACTATTATAATGGAAGACCCAAACACAACCGACTACAGTAAGACGAGTTGGACACTCAAACAACCCCTTAAATAATGCATGCCGAATAAACCAATTCATTTACAAGCTTAAGAAGCATATACTTTGTTTTAAAATCATACATTTCACATCTCTCTTTAAGATTAATCTAAATTTGAGAGGTGAATTACTTAGGAAATTTGTTTGGTATCATTTAGAGAGAGGGGAAGACATGCCTGGAGCCAAGTTCGATTCATGAGAACCAACAATACAGTGAGGAGGATATGGTTTCTCAGGTTTGTTTGGTTGGTGAGAATCAATAAATGCCATCACAGGCCATTTCTTCTCACAGAAAATCCTTGCAATTCTTGCTGATTCTTCCACCATTTCAGATATCTGTCTATTTGGCTCTCTTGGTGCCTGCAATTTAAACACATCCCGAACTCCAAATATTTCAGTATATACACAATGGTTTCTCTTGCTACATCAATTTATATGCCTTTTTTTCTTTCACAGAACGAAGCAAATGTGTGTTGGATTATCCTAATTACAAGTAACAACAAATAGGAGAGAATGCAAATACAGTCACATGTCGGTTAGATGTGTAAAAACCATTATTGTTATAAATAAAAAAAAATTCAATAATGTTGTTTCTATTTACCAGGGAGATGTGATTTTTAGAGGGGTCTCCCAGATATGCAACCAAAGTTTCATATTTGTTAGGTAATGGATGATCATCATGAGTTTATAAGTAACGTCAACTATCTCTGTGATGATACTAGAACTTTTAGGTAAAACTAAAAGCAAAATTATGAAAATGTATGTCTAAAGTAGACAATATCCTACCATCATGGAGATATCGAGAGAATTGTTGTCCCTAACATGTTTCTATAAGTTCAACTTTAGCTTTCCTAACTTGCATGGCTGTAAAGAATCGATCATCGAGCTTCCTTCTTTATTTGCCTTTTCGTAAAAATGAGGGTTGTTTTGTGGAAGGCTAGAGATTTTATGGAGTCTTTAGAAGTGAGAGATAATATATTTTGCTGGGAGGAAGAAATGTTATAGCGATATTTGGCTCCTTGATTAGATCCCCTTTTTCGTGGGTTCTCTTCTTTGTATGCTATTGCCTTCTTTTTTTTTTCTTTCTTTCTTTTATTATTTCTCTGCTAAAGTTTGATGTTTCATTGAAAAGAAAGAATGGAAAAAATAATTTACAAGAAAACTAGGTGGACTTAGTAGCATCAAACAGATTATATTCCAAAAAAGAAGCAATAAATCCCAAATCTTTACTCAATTCTTTTGTAAATTCACACAAAGGCGCATAACATCAATACAAAAATTACTTTTTCTTTCAAGTAAAACCACAAAAGCATTTCATCAAACAGATGGTGTGCAATACATACATATAAGATCAAAAAATCAATAAGTGAAGAAAATTTTACCAGATTTCCAGCGCCAACGGTGCAGAAGCCATTGATAATATCAACGAGAACAAGACCGTTCACAGCATCTTCAGCCAAAACCACAGATTCCTGCTTCAGTGGAATCTCCTTCTTCAAAACATCAATGGAGCTCGAAACCATCTTTTTTTAGGCAACTGTTCACACCCATCAATTGTTGTTGAGTTGGCTGTTTACTTTAAATAATTGCAATTTGATCATGAGTTCAACAAGTCAAAAGAATGTATAAAACGTCAATATATATCTTTGAAATTTTGGATCTCTCTTTAGCGTCAAAGAAGAAATCTCTTCCATGACTATCTATGATGACATGAGGCTTCAATCATATCAAACAAAAATATCTTCAATTTTGCATTCTTCAATGCAAATTAAAATATTTTCAAAATTAATAAATTAACCTAAATTCATTCCAAAACTTGGAATTAGTTTAAAATTGATGCATTTATAACTACCGAAGTTTAATTCGAACGAATCACACTCTATATTTCGATATATCAATCAATTGATATAGACATTCGCTTTAATTGTGTTATAGTTGACATTGTTGTTCAATTATGACGACTATTACTTTTATTTTTATTCATTTTGATATAGATTTTTTATGTTTGACAGCAAATATAAGTTATTAGCTAGCCTGTTTTATTTTTAAATTTACATGATTTAAATGGTATATAGATTGTATTTAATTCATTGTATCAATCGTAATTCATATTCTTATATTAGTGATTAATATCTCTCGTTAAATGATGGAGAGGAAAAGACAATGATATTTATAACGATATTTACAAGTTATAAAATTGACATTTTGATTGTATATTAGAACTAATTTACAATGAATTGCAAGTAGGTCATTAATGCATCAAATACATCATGATGAGCTCCGATCCAACTGCAATACCAAGCATTCGAAGGGAAAATCTCGAGATCTCATTTTCAAGGTTTAAAATGTTTTTTGCTTTACTACTTAAAATACAAGAATTTTGACATTTTCAAAGAGTGAGAGTGAAAGTGACAGTGAGAGTAAGAGAGCGAGATTGTGTGATAAAGGGAGAGAGAAGAGCGATATGTGAGGCCAAGCTCCAAAGAGCGAGAGTAAGAGAGCAAAACCATGAGAGAAAGAGAGAAAGGGCAACAATCAATGAGGCGAAGCCCGAAAAGAACGAGAATAGCAAAGCAAGAAAGGGCCTTCTGCATGAGGGAAGTCCCTTTTAGCAATTTCTCCCAAATTTAACATTGGGAAAGGATAAATAAAACTCATTTTCAGAACAAATTTACACAATCATTTCCAACAGGAATCACAAACATCATGTTACTAATTACCAACTTTAGCTTACCTAACCTGTTTTGAAGTGACGAATGACAATTCCAAGTCTCATTCTCATCTCTCATGAAATATGGGTTCCTTGTACGATGACCCTCTTACAATTATTGTGGCATGGATGAAAAATATGCACCAATTGATATATGAATGAAAAATTGTTTTTTTTTCTTACTCCAGCACATGCAAACTTACCGATTAGACCTTGAGAACTACCTGAGTGATGCGATTCATAAGTTTTTTTCAATACTCAATTCTCAGACCTTGATACTCAATATTCGTAAGTTTTCTCGATACTCATTCTCAGACCTTGATACTCAATACTCGTTGCTCTATGTTATATACTCACTACTCGAGGCCCTACACTATATGCTCTATGTAGTATTCTTCTTGCTCGATGCTCAAAGAAACGCATAAAAGTAGAAAAAGAAAAAGGAGGAAGAGGATAAGTAGGACAAATGGAAAACGTTGAAAAATCACCCGAAAACCTGAATAAAGAAAAAAAAAATTTAGTTCGTACATTTACGGATAAAGTGTAATTTCATATGATGGTAACATATGATGTAATTTCATATTAATTATCATATACGAGAGATGACCTTCATTTCATTATTCCCATGAATTTCCCAACCCATCACCCATTATGATCCCATCGGCATCAACTTCCGCCAAATCCCAAAACCCAAAACAATCCACACAATAATACTATGCAATCCACTACCATTCCTCTCTTCAATCCCCCCGTTTCCTCTCCCTCAAATCTCCCTCGTTTTGCACCAACAATCCGCCATTTCCCCCCTCCATCCAAGCTTCGTTTTCCCACAGCTATGGCTTCTACACCTTCTGGCCTCGCCGTCGGGTCGCGAACAGGGACCGCTCCTAGAGGGTCGACAGGCACTGATGGACTCTGTACTTTGACTGATTTTGTGGGTAAGGGAGGGATTGGTTTGGGAGATGATTTAGTGCTGCTGTTGACTCATATTCAGTATGCTTGCAAGAGAATTGCCGCTCTCGTCGCTTCTCCCTTCAGTTCCGATCTTCAAAATCCGGCGGGTTTGGCTGTTGGGTCTGAGAGGGATGCACCCAAGCCGCTCGACATTGTGTCTGTAAGCAAATTTTCATCCATTTTGGATATTGATTTTATTGGGAATCTGTTTTACTTTGTCCTTAGTGGTTGAAGTTCGAATGCATAGTTTTCTTAATCTTATAACCCTCGAGGTTGTTTTTCATTTTTTTTTTGCATAAACTTTTCTGGTTAGTCTTTAAATTAATTTTATCAACTGAAGCACCATGGATGTTTCAGTTTCCACTATATGAGCTCAAGTTCAGCTTTAGGAGTCTCGTTGGCTCTGTCAATAGTATTTAAATTTTGAATTCGTTGTTCTGAATCTTATAAACTTTAAGGCTGACTTTGTTTCGGTGTGCAAATTGCTCTGGGTAATAATATCCAGATTAGTTGTAGGGTAAGTTACAAAACTGACTGAAAAAAAACCCCTCTAAACTTTGCCTGTTGTTTCAGAACTATCAATATTTTTTCAAAAAATGAAATCATATACTTTACTTTTCAAAACTAAAGTTGGCCCTGTGGTGCGGCAGTGGGGTGAAAAAAGATGCAATGGTATCTGAGTCCCAATTTATTTCAGGTCACCACCACACCGTTATTGGTCCCAATTTCCATTCAACATTCTAACATCGCAAATTCTGAAAGAATAAGGATGCTTTTATTTCTTAAAACAAAGGCCAAAGGTCTTTTATTTTTATTTTATTATTATTATTATTATTATTATTTTGTAATTTATCCTTACTTGTAGTTGTAGCAACTAAAAAACAATGAAGGTAGCAATTTCAACTATTCGAGATCAACTTCAACAGTCTCGTTCTATTTGCTTTATTGGTCATCGAAATATAAATCCTTTCTGTTTGGGTGGTTAGAGGCAGAGCCTTGAACTTCAAAGGTTCAAATATAGCTTTGTTATGTTGTTGCTGTAACGCTCTAAACCTAGGATTTGTACAAAGGGACCAAAGTTCAAAGATGACGTTGCCAAGTGGCAGAGAAGGCAGGAAATGTTAGGGCTATCAGGTATCAAAATTTAGTCAGATCCTGGTACTGGGGCTTACAGTTACTAAAGTTTACCCTTATTTTAATCAATAAATCGTTTCTGTTTAAGTCCACCGAGTATTATAATTTTTGTTAAGTCCTAAATAACTTTAGTGTTTACCATCAAAATCTTTAATAACAAAGTAGCTTGACTCATTTTCTTGTTGTCTGGAATGTGCGATCTTGAATGTTACAAGATCTATTTTAATTCTCGACTTCTTTCCTCTGTTCTAATTATAGATCACAAATACAATTCTTTTGATTCTTTTTGGACTGTGGTTCAACACACAGCTTCTTGGTGGAGTACCAACAGCACCAAACATTTTTGTAATTATAGCCTTTCTATGATTTTCAACAATTGGAAGGTCCTTATTTATTAGTTTGTGTTCTTGGGAGCCTCTTGTCTCTTGTCCTTAAGCTGTTCTCTATTGTTTTCGGGAATATGTCAATTTCTTATTAAAAAATAGATCGCAATCTAACCTTATTTTTTAAACTTTTAAATAGGCGATGTTAAATATGTCTATCATGCCATATCCATGTCATCCTACTTTAGAGGAGGTTATTGGTCAAAAAACTAGATTCTTTTGTGCCATTTTCCCATTAATTCATAACCTAGATTTAACAGTTAGGATGAAATTGGGGAATTCTTAAAGACTTGATTGGCTAAATTAAACAAATTAGAAATAAGGTAAATTATAGGGATCAAAGCTATACTTTACCGTGTTTTAGTAGTGTTTTCAAACTTACCAATTGTTCTTAAACTGTTATTAATCTTAAAATCGTTCAGAAAAATGATTGTTTGATTTATATACTAAGAAAGACCAAACTAGATATCTAATAACAAGAATTTCATAATGCAAAAAAGAAAAAGTACGCCAACTTTTATGAGTTCTATATTTTGAGGAATTTTTAATGTCTGACGGAGCATTAAATGTCTAAATGTTTCCTTTTAATTGCCAGCCATGCACCGTAGATTCATTTTTTAAAAAAGAAAAAGAAAAAAGAAAAAAGAAAGAGAAGAAAAAGCACAGATATCTTTTACGAAAATGGACAACTTTAAGGACACTCTTGAAACACTTGGATTTTGAAGGCCTAAATTGCAAAGATACAACTTGTTGAAATATTCAGCATATTATTTTCAGTTACTGCTCGGGTTTTCTAGTTTAGCAACCTAGGTTTTCTGTCTTCTTTGCAAATGCATCCTAGAGAAAAGAAAAACTAAACTCTGTGAAATAATCTCTCTTTTTTACAGAATGAAATCATCTTATCATCCCTTAGAAATTCTGGAAAAGTTGCTGTGATGGCTTCAGAAGAAGATGATGAACCAGTTTGGATTAGAGATGATGGCCCATTTGTGGTGGTAACTGATCCTCTTGATGGTTCTCGAAATATCGATGCATCAATACCTACTGGCACAATTTTTGGGGTTTATAAACGTCTTGTTGAACTCGATAATTTACCGAGAGAAGAGAAGGCCGTGCTTAATTCTCTACAGAGTGGGACTAAACTTTTGGCTGCTGGATATGTTCTCTACTCATCAGCTACAATACTTTGTGCCAGCTTTGGCTCTGGGACACATGCATTTACACTGGACCATTCAACAGGAGACTTCATTCTTACTCATCCTCACATCAAAATCCCTCCTCGAGGTAACATGTCGGGTTCCATGGTTCAAAATATAGCACAATATTGATATGACTGTCAGTATAATTCAGCAGTGTTGTGTTCCATGTTTAGGGGAGAGGAACAACAAAGTGTTTAGATGTGTGGATAGAGAGACCCTAGTGAGCTTTGGTCCTTGGTGAGGTTCTACGTTTCTCGATAAGTTTCGGTGTTCACTTTTTGTAACTATTCTCTGGCTAACATCTTGCTTAGTTGGAAACCTTTCTTTCAGTGAGGTTTTCTGTAGGTTTTGCTTTTTTTTTTTATGCGTTTTTATTCTTTTTTTTTCTCTTAGTGAGAGCAGTTGCTTCTATCTAAAGAAAATATAGAGAATTTTAATAACTTTTGCCGTGGGATTTCCTTATATTGCATGTCTTTTCCTATATGACTTCTTTTCTTTTAATCCAAAGAAGGTTCTAGTATAATCCCCTTTGCTTCAACTTGCTTTCCTATTAAGAATTCACTGATCTGGTAATCCATTTTCGGCTACTCGTGGGGGAATGACGCTGTAGACCTCTGCACTGCACTCAAATGTTATGAATATTTGGAGAATTAGCCAAAGAATTTTTTTTAATGTGAATAGAATGATTATACTTAAATGTTATGAATATTTGGACAATAAGCTGAAGATTTTGGGAGTCTTAGAAACCTATATTTCTTTCCTTTTAATGAATTATAAACATTTCGAGAGACAATAAGAGGGATCTTTTGGACCTTATTTCAACTGCTTTCTTATTCTCCAGGGCAAATATATTCCGTAAATGATGCAAGATATTTTGACTGGCCAGAAGGATTGCGGCGATATATCGACACAATCAGACAGGGGAAAGGCAAAAATCCAAAGAAATACTCTGCTCGTTACATATGTTCTCTGGTTGCTGATCTCCATCGAACTTTATTATATGGCGGAGTGGCAATGAATCCAAGAGATCATCTCCGTCTAGTATATGAGGCAAACCCTCTTAGCCTCCTCGTTGAGCAAGCCGGAGGCCGAGGTTCAGATGGTAAACACCGAATTCTTTCATTGCAGCCAGGTAAGCTGCATCAAAGGCTGCCTTTGTTCTTGGGGAGTTTGGAGGACATGGAGGAGCTTGAAAGCTATGGAGATGTACAGCAGAAAGTGAATCCTGGTTATGAAGTTTGAAGTTGTGATAGAGAATGAAGTTTAAAATGTAAAAAACAACCTTCAAAACGAAAAGGTCAGTGTCTAGATTTTGTGTAGTTCATCACATTTTTTTTTCAGTGGCTTTGCATGCTTTACTGGAAGGTGTATATAAAGTGTAGAATATTAACAGTAAATTATGACAGCATGTGAATTATATTAATTTGCAATCTGAAGAAGAGTTATGTTCTTGTAACCGATATATAGGACTAACATTTTGAGCTTCTTTCCATATTTGGAACTCGTTCATAGACTTTGTATTATATTTTCATGGACATTGTTATCGATATTCTAAGGGATGACTAAATAATTCTGTTATATTGCATAAAAAAGCGTGAAACATAGGAAAGAATAACAAAATATAATGGCTTCAAAATATTTTTCACAATTAAATCTTCCGGATATGGGTCTTGATAAAGCTCAATACTCGAAAAACCCAATCAACCCAAGTGAGATTTGTACGGTTCGAGTTGGGTTGGGTTGAAAAATGAAAAATCTTTGGATTCATTTGAAACAATCCAAACCTAACTCGGACGGATTTATTATTAGTTTTTCTAAAAAAATATTTTTTCTACCTATAATAATAGTATAATGCACATATCTTTATTTATTTTTCTAAGGATCCCTAAAAACAACTGAAGTCGTTTTTTAGTTTCTAGATTTACAATGATAAATCTATTTAATCTTCAAATTTTCAAAATATATCATTTTAGTCTTCTAATTGTTAAAAATAAATTTAAAAAGTCTTCCAAATAAATTTATACTATTATTATATCTTCTCTAGAATAATTTCTTTCTAATTTTAAATGTTACAAACAAAAATTACTTCACGGATTTTTTAAATCTAAATTTAAAAACTTAAAATCCAGACCTAATAGACCTATTTTTATAAACGTACCTTTTTTAAATCTACTTATTATTCTAAACGTGGAGACTAAAATGTCAATTTGGGCTGTAAATTCGATGATCCGCTATGTATTAGATCTTTGCACGTTGAATCGATAGAATTCAATTTTTTGTTTGAATATGTTCGTGATTTGTCTCTATTCCGACCCAACCGGGTTATGTATATCAATTTCGTTTTTCATTTTGCCTTATTTGGTCCTTTCATCCATAAAACAAAACCAAAACAAAAAACAAAGGGTCACTATTTACAATATCCTATTTTCTTGCCTCGTTTCTTCCTCTTCAACTGTTGCCGCAGCTGCACCCCCCCGCCCACAGGCTATTTCTTTCTTTTTTGTTCCTTCTCTCGATCTTCTTTCTCTGTTGCCGTCGCCGATTTCCGATTGCCGATCGACGCTCCAACGCTACTTTTCTCTCTCCTCTTCTTATCTCACTCTCGTCTGCGATCTAATGCCGGCAGGCTAACCCCGGATTCACACCACAGACCATAAAATCAGTTAAGCAAACTGCAAAAGTAATGGGAGAAACTACCGGTTAGATTTTCTTTCACAGGCCTTCGTTTTTCTTTGTAATTTCTTCTCTGTTTATGTCTATCGTCGCGTTAAATTTCTTCGTAAACGGTTTCTGAAGAATTTGATGTTTTGAAATCCTTCTGTAGCATACTAGTTCCAAAATCTATGATAGCTCATTATGCATGACTGAAGTTCGCTTCGAAATCTAGGGCTTGAAAATTATTATACAAGAAAGTGGTGGGGGACAAAACTCTTTAGTGATCATCGAAGTATTTTTCGTGGTTTTAGCTTAGTTGGATTCGTTGTCACTGTAATTAATTAGTGAGACTAGTTCGAAACGTGTTTGTTAGAAAATTCGCTATCCGATTGAATTTGGGTTTGAGAGACTTTGTTGCAGGCTCATTGTTGCAAATGGAGTAATTTGATTCCTCCCCAAGGATTTTGGCTGTATGAATTAGCGATGTCGGTAAATAACAACAGTGTTAATAGCAACAGTGCGGTGAGGAATGTTGGGGCAACTATTTCGGTGAATAATAGCTCTAGTAGTAACAATTTAGGGAGGAATGTTGTGGCCCCGCATTTTGGGAATTCAGGCATGGTTCCGCAAACAAGGCCACTGAACCATCATGGCCATCTACTCTCTCAGCCACAGCCTCAAATACATAGCGGATCACATTTTTCAGGTCATTTTCAGCTGTCTGAGCCGCAGACACGTACAATGTCTCATGTACAGTACACGCAGGCTCATGCTCAGGCACAAGCTCAATCTGCTCATGCACATTTTCAAGCTCATACTCAACCTGTTCAGCTGCATAGTGCCAATGCTGGGTCAACACCCTCTATTTCAACTCCTGGAACGGGGAATTCTAAGAGGCCCACTCAGAAGCCACCTTCTAGGTCTGCAGGGAATTCTTACACTATTGCTACTTCACCATTTAAAACCATGGAGCTGACTCCAGCCCCTAGAAGAAAGAAGGTTAAGCTTCCTGAGAAACAAATACCTGATAAAGTTGCGGCTCTTCTGCCAGAATCTGCTATCTATACCAAATTACTCGAAGTTGAAGGTCGTATAGATGCTGCTCTAGCAAGAAAGAAAAATGATATTCAAGAGTCTTTAAAGAACCCTCCACGCGTTCAAAAAACCCTACGGATATATGTCTTCAATACATTTGAAAATCAGAATCAAAGTGGTTCTGATCAGAAAAACGTAGAATCCCCTTCATGGTCGCTTAAGATAACTGGGAGGATCTTGGAAGATGGACAAGATCCTGTTATCACTGGAGCCATGCAAAATTATGATTCTACATACCCAAAATTTTCATCTTTCTTCAAGAAAATTACTGTATACTTAGATCAAAGCCTTTATCCAGATAACCATACAATTTTATGGGAGGCTGCCCGTTCTCCTGCTTTGCAAGAGGGCTTTGAAGTGAAGAGAAAAGGGGATAAAGAATTTACTGCAGTGATAAGATTGGACATGAATCACACCCCCGAAAAGTTTCGTCTTTCGCCTTCTCTGTCAGATGTGCTTGGAATTGAAACAGACACCCGCTCAAGAATTATGGCTGCACTATGGCATTACGTGAAAGCTAACAAGTTGCAGAATTCAAGCGATCCTTCTTTCATTACATGTGATCCAGGTCTTAGAAAAGTGTTCGGTGAAGAGAAGGTGAAATTTTCTATGGTCTCTCAGAAGATATCACAACATTTAATTCCTCCCCAGCCTATAAACTTACAACATAGAGTTAAGATTTCGGGAAATTCACCTGTTGGAACTACATGTTATGATGTCATGGTCGACGTGCCTTTTCCAATAGAGAAACAAATGTCTGCGTTCTTAGCAAACCTTGAGAAGCCTAAAGATATAGATTCCTGTGATGAATTGATTTCTGCTGCAGTAAAGAAGATACATGAGCACTCTCGAAGGCGATCTTTCTTTCTTGGCTTCAGTCAGTCTCCAGCAGATTTTATCAATAACTTGATATCTTCTCAAACTAAGGATTTAAAGATCGTAGCTGGAGATGCTAGCCATCATGCAGAGAAAGAACGTCACTCTAATTTCTACAGTCAATCATGGTGAGTAATAGTTGTTTAATTTATCCGGCTTCCCTTCTTGTTTGTCTATTATATCGTACATCGAGGTCATCCATTGAGGCCGTGTGATGAATGTTTTTATGAATCCAGGTACTTTCTTCAGCGTATAGTGGCAGAGTGGGTTTTTAATGATTTTAGCACAAGTGATTTAGAGCATGGGCATGTTTTGAAATGGTTACAATCACATTTTCCATATTCATAGTCACTCTGAATCACGTTTTCATCCTTCAAAATCAAATTTGATCCTTGAAAGTCATATTTAAAAATGTTAAATCAAACGTTAAATTGATTTTTGATAATTGAAGGCATTTTCCAAAGATAAAAAAAGGTTTTACCACATGATTTTGAACATAAGAAAAATAATTTTAATTATTTCAAAATCATTCTTAAGTATCCCTTGAGTATAAATGGTTTTGTAAAACGTGTTTTACAATAAATTATTTTAATATTTGGTTTTCCTCGTAGTAAAACAATTTATTGTTATTTAAAAAGTGATTTCATAATCATCAAATTACTAAAAAATCAACTATGAAATAATAGCTGTTTTTTCAATGAAATTGGTTAGTCACATTAATGGGATTGTGGGTTTTTCTAAGCTCGCTTCTTTGCCAAACATCACTATTTCAAAATGATAGTGATTTTGGCAGTGATGAAAGCAATTTTGGCATGTTTGTCAAGATCACTTGCAAACATGAGTAGCTTTCTAATTACAGGCTACGGCAAAAATACCCCATATGATGGATGCAATTTGTGCCCTGTGCGCTATTCTGTATATTTTTTTTTCAGAATATGGGCTAGAGTGACCCATTCCTTTGGATGTCAATATGTTTTGCTCTTCGTTTTGGTGGGGGTGGGGGAGGAAGAACCCTTGGATTACAGGACAGTGGAGTGATAGACACAGATATCTAACATGAAAATTGTTCCTAAAATGATTGTTGATAAATTTATGTGATTGTATTTGTATTGAATCAGGGTGGAGGATGCTGTCATTCGGTATCTAAACCGTAAACCTGCAACAAGTGAAGTTCCTAGAAGCGCATAAGGATCCCATGCAACATCTATATTGAAATCGGTGACATTTGTCTGATATTCATCACATTTATCACTCTTTCCTAATAGAGGACTAAGTATCTGGAAAGTTATAGGAATTCTGTATTTTAACCCTTGCCTTGTTTGACTGGGTAATTATCTAACCGGGGATAGTCTTCTTAATTGGACTAACCTAAGATATTTCGATTCTGTACCATTTTTAAGCTAGATTTTAGAATCATAGTTGATTTGCTTGTCTGTTGTCGAAAGTTCCTTTTCATACAAATTACATTCCATCTACCATTTTTGTTTCTTAGTAGCCTCTCGTAGAGCTATCAAATCTGATTTGCGATGTAGTTTTAGAGCCTGTAGGTGGTGAAGCGTTTTCATTCTCTGGAGTTCGCTAATGGCTAATAACCAAGATAGACGGCATAGACGACTCGACTCGTACTTGAAACCAACACAACCCTTACCCGGGGCTATAAAAGAGAAGGTACACACTCCTCTTGGCTTGTTCTCATAAAACTGACCCAAACTTTGTGAAACAGCATACTGCCATTAAACTCATTGCTTTGGTGCTTTGCTACGCACATAAAACATGCTCCCAATTGTCCTTGATACAAATTCTTATCGTGTATATAACATTTATGAATATTCCGGATTGGTTTCAATAGAAATAACTTGAGCTGTTTTGAGGTTTTCATTTGAAATTTATTTATTTCTATATCTACTTTGTCTTTTTTTTTTTTTATGCCAAGAAAAAATAAAATTATTTGTGAATTAGATTAACGCTATGGTTGGGTTGTTGAACATTTGATTTATTGTTTTGACAAGGAGTTTATTGTGTACTTTAGGAAGTGTTTTCAACTGCTTCCTTGCAACCAATCAAGGAATTGGGTTGTCCTGTGAGATTAGTCGAGGTGTAATTTGGCCCGAACACTCACAAATATAAACTAAAAAGCACCCTTTTGGTCTCGGTTGCTATGTGTGGTCAGCTAGCTGAAATATAATTCATACAAATACTTCACACAACTGTACTGAGTTAAATTCCAACTTAGTTTGATATTTGAATCATATCTTGTTACTTGGTTGCTTTTCTTTTTGTAGTTCAATAATACGTGGGTGGAGATTCGACAATTCATTGATAGTCAAGTCGTGCTTAAGTTGGTATAACTTAAGTCTTGTTTTGATAATTATTGTTTTATTTTTTTATTTTTATTTCTAAAAATTAAGCTCGACATTATGTTCTATTGTTTTGTTTTTTATTTTGTTATCTACTGAAGAGTTACTATTAATTCTTTTATTTTTACAAAATTACTGTTGGATAAAAAAACATTAAGAGAACAAATTACTCATAAAAGAATAATAGATCTCTCGGTCACATTTAGAGAAGGAGTGAGCATTGTCAATCGGATAGTAAGTTTTCTAATAGTAAATTGTTACGTCTCAAAACACGTACTTTACACAAATTGAATACAACCATTGATGTATCACTAAATTGTGGAGTTCCCCACCTTAGTAAGAATGTTATTTATTATCTTGAGGAGACAAGGAGGCCTAGGCCGATGTCAACCCACAATGCTCGAGACTTTCTCAAATAGTTGACTTTTGAAAAAAATTACTTTGATAGAGAGCATTAAAGTTAAAAGTTTATAATAAGGTGAATATGCTCCCAAATTCAACAAAAACAAACAATTACGTAAAACTTTCATAGAATAATCATTCGTACATAATAGAAGGCGTTCATGCAAAAGGTAAAAAGGTATATAAAGAAGTACATAAAAGAGAAAAAAAATACAAGTATTTAAGAAGTAGGAAAATGTTATAAACATTATTTTCACGATTCTCTTTATAGCTCAAGAATTTGAATTAAAAACGAGATGATTGAAGAAGCAAAACTTCTCTTTAATCTAATATCAATATCAACGAAAAACGAATTCTAAAGTATGAGAATAGAAAAAAAAAAAAAAAAGAAACCTACAAATTTATGATAATAATGGATTATAACAAAATAAATGACTATAAATTTATATCAATTAACAAAATATAAAATCAAAAGTAGAAATTTGATAATAAACACATTGAAATTTAATCATAGATTCTACTTATTATTTATAAGCTTAAATTTTTTAAAAATATATGTTTGAAATTAATTTAGAACTTTTTTATTTGGTCAAATCTTTATCCACTTTTTATTTTTGTATCGGAGGGCGAAAATAAAAAGAAAATTTTTTATCAATATAACAAAATGGTAAAATATTTACGGCCTGTGTACAAAATAAAAAAAGTTCGTGAAAGACGTTATTTTTTAAAAATATTCTAGGTTTGCCCGTCTTTCAATCTCTTTTTTCTCTTCACGTTCTGTAATTTTTTTATCTTTCTTCTTTTCTTATGCAATAGATCTATTCGTATACGATCATGAACAAAAATCGTTGGATACTGGTATACAACTAAATTTAACAAATATAAAATCTTGAAAAAAATCGTTGGAATATTGATACGTAAATTTGACCTTGGAATATTGGTATATAACTAAATCGTACGCAAAATCTAAACGATCATGTACCAAAACTCGCCAGTGGCCAATGAAGTTTTTTTTCAATTTTCGAAATTAGTGTAAATATTTTTAAAATGATCCATTTTTAAAAAATAGCAAAATTTGACATAATGACATTTTTATGAAACGTAAATATTTTATCATATGTTCAATTTTTTACGATTCTCTTAAATAAAATAAGCAAATTCCATTTTATAATATTATTAGGAAAAGGAGGAAAAAAAAAGGAAAATCAAAATACACAAATGGCAATCCAATGTAATGCGCGCACCGATGGTGCGGTGCGCCTCCAAGTCCTCTCTCTCTGTCTCTCTCTCTCGTTCCATTCTTCTTCTCTTCCAATTTCCAATCCATCCAAAAACCCTATTTCTCCTCTTCTCTCTGCTCCACTCTTTCTGTAACAGTCACCTAAAAACCCCAGAAGCGTATTCATTTTTCAGTTTTAATTCTTTCATTTCTCCCACATTCATTTGTAATTACTGCTGTCAGTTTCTACCGTAAGATTCTGTTGGTTTGAAATCAAGAAGAAAGAGGTGTTGAGAGATGGGAAGTAACTTTCCCTCTCTTCCAGTGAAGCGAGCAGTTGCATACATCTCCGCTACTGGAATGGGGGGTGATACACACGTTGGTGTATCCAATGGTTCATCTAAGTCCAAGAGGTCCAAGCAACCTCCACCACTCATCATTCCTCCCGGCCATATCGCCTTCCGAATGCTTTGCCACGCTTCAAGAATTGGTGGGGTTATTGGGAAGTCGGGATTCGTGATAAAGCAACTTCAGCAATCTACTGGAGTTAAGATTCGCGTTGAGGAAGCTCCGAGTGAATCACCGGACAGGGTTGTAACTGTTATTGGGTCGCCGGCACTTACTTCCAGGGTGTTGTTGGAACAAAACCCTAGCGACTCTGGGGTCAGTGGGGAGGAAGTTGAGGCTTCGAAGGTCCAAGAAGGGCTTCTGAAGGTGTTTGAGAGGATTTTGGAAGTAGCAGCTGAGAGTGAGGGTGTTGGAGTGGGTGCTGAAGTTGGAGTTGTTTCTTGTAGATTGTTGGCGGACGTTGCTCAGGTCGGGTCAGTTATAGGGAAAGGAGGGAAGGTTGTTGAGAAGATAAGGAAGGAGAGTGGGTGTAGGATCAGGGTTTTAACAGATAAGTTACCGGCTTGTGCAGGACCTTCTGACGAAATGATTGAGGTAAAGAAAAAAAATGTTTCATTTATTTTGGTTTTCATATTGTTGAGTCTTGAGTTTATCTCTTAGGTTGGATGTCGATGTAGTTATAGCTGAAATTATGGGTTTGATTTTGTGGCATGGTGTCATGTCGAAAGTAAAGTTGGTTCATTTCGTGCCTTTAATTCAGCCTCTCCTAGTTTTGGTATGGGTTTTGGAGTGAGAATTCAGCTTTCTGGTGCATTAGGCTTACATTCATTCATTCTTAAACGGAAGGAGGTGGGAAAAAGCCCTTTCAGCTCATCTTTGGTTAAAAATCATATTAAGAGGTTAAAGATTTTAAAGTTCTCTATCCAATTTTCTCTCTGAACTTCCAAATTATATTATATGTATAAAAAATTAGAAAGGAAAGCTGTGCCCCTCACAATGAAAATCCAATCCAATCCAATCGGACTCTGTTCAACAAACAACCTGTTGACTGTGAGACATCAAGGCAATGTACCTAGTATCTATATTATTCTGCTCTTCTTGGAAGCTTGAGGTTTTATTATTTTGGTTGCAGCTTGTTTGAAGCGCTTAAATTATTTTTCTCCTTAGTGGTGATGAGATAATTTGCCAGTAGTGATATACGAGAGACTGGGATTTTAGAGGGGATGGGTTGAAATGAACTTCAGAGAAGTTCAGTGCTTCTCCATCTTCATTTTTTTGTCAATTGAAAGCTTGGTATTTTATTAATAAAGGGAGCCCATGGCGATATTGATGATTAATGTTAATCTTGACAGCGTATGGATGGGAGGAAGAAGAAACCAAAAACAAACTTATTGTTATCGAAAGGGATGATACTTCATCAATGACAGTTGTTGAAAGTAATACAAAGGACTAATAATAATTTCTTTATTCTCAATCACATTCCCTTATTTTGTTCATTCTTGAATGTCTTTGATCTTAATTTAGATTGTGGCCATTCCATTTCTTTGGTTAGTGTAAGATGTGTGTTTGATACAGATGCATTTTACATTACTACATATTAGAAAATCATCATTTCTTTCAGTCAATCAATGTGATTTTAATGGTTTTGCCAATTGCTTTCCAGCTTGGAAAGTGTTTTTATCCTTTTCCCGATTATTTTTCTTAAATAGTTGTTTGTTCATTTATTTTTGTGTTCTTTTTATTTATTATTTTTTTTATGTAATATTATAAGAAACAGAAATGTATCATTGCCAAGAAGAAATGAAATGGCCTAGGAGCTGGGGGACAGGAATCTCCCGTCTGACAAAACCTAAAGGAAAGTTTTCCAATTATTAATGATTATGGAAAGGCTGAATTTTAAAAAAAGATTATGTTACTAGTACACCACCAGGAGGAGGTGAGCTACATTTCTACAAAATGAAAAGTAAGTGTGAAATGAAAGGACTTATCTTCAAGTGTTTTTTTTGGTTCCTTTCCAATGAAATATGCCCCAGCCACACAACTCCACCAAAAATTATCACCCTTTTCTCGTCCAGCAGAAAGAGCTCTGAAGACCCTATCATCAGCAGACCAACTTGCTTTGGTAAGCAGCAAGAGATTCCAAAGATATCGAACTGAAAATTCCTATTGCTAACAGCAAACGGATAATGGAAAAAAGACGGTCGATTGATTCTCCCTTCATGACACATAAACAACAAACCAAAGGGGAGACAACCTAGTGACTATATCTTCTTTGCAAATATCGTGAGCGAATAAATTTTAACTTTTATTGGAATTTTGAACTTGCAGATTGAGATAAATAAGGGAATACTTAATTCTGGGGCTGTTTCTAGGAGTTTAATGACGGTAGACTTCAAAGAGAATTTTCCCCTGCCTCAAGAGACCAAAAAACTACTTTTATCCTCTTTCCAGCATTCCTCTATAGTGGCCTCCTCCTTAATTGATTTATTGATTTTATTTTTCAGAAATTAACTTCAAGGGATTGTTCCCTAGCTTTCCCATCTATCTTTCCAGAATTTGATTTTACTCCCTTGGCTTTAAATTCCAAATAACTGAAAAAAGAAACCATTTTTCTGGCTATGTCAAACCATAGTCTACCTTTGGTCTTTGATCTACCCTCTCTTCCTCCTTTGAGGATTCTCACTTTAAGTGCTTGAGATCACCTTTCTCTTCATAGCCTCTTAATCTTGAGTAAATGTCTACAGTCACTTGAGGAGGAGGGGAATGCTTTTCTGATGGAAAGCCCCGGTCCTATATTGAATGGGAAGGGAAATCTTACCCCAATTTCACTAGGTGGTTGCAAGGTCAACAACTACTAGCATTCCGTAAAAATTCGCTGAAAGTCTGTCCAGTTTATCAGAGACTTCCTTTGGTGCTTGAAAACTGGTTGAAGAAGCATCAGATGCCCTCCCTTGGGAAGAGTTCAATTACTCCATTTGTCCATCTTTTTCTAAACTTGTCTATCAATGGCTCCAAAAAGTTTGTATAGTCTTGGAAAATTATTAGTTGGAAGTGAGAAGAATTAGAACTAAAGTAGATAGATTAGGATGCTGGTTGGGGCCTGATTTTCCTATTGAAGAAAAGTTCTTTTTAGACCATTAGAAAATTTTTATTTTATCTGTCCTTTTATCAGGTTTATATAATTTTTATGATGGTATACTACTTTAATTTGCGGTGGGATATTCCATTTTGTTTTATTTGTTTTATTGTGTGTGTGTAAATGTAGGACCAGGTTCGTGGGGAGAACTGAACTAAAGAAGTTAGATTAAGATGCAGCTTGGCCCATGATCTTATTTGAATAAAATGTTCCTTTTGGTCCTGATATTGTTTCATCAAATATGGTTTGTTTGTTTGTATGTCTTTTTTTTTTCTTTTTTTTTGCAAAAAAAATCCCGTACTATGATTATGAGTTGACCTAGTTGTCATGGAGGCCGTTGAAAAAAAAAAAAAGCTTAGAGTGAATGAGTTCTAATTATGGTGGTCCCATACCATAGATTTAAAATCCTATGAGGTTTCTTGACCTTGGGATTAGTTGAGGTGTGTTAAAGTTGGCTTGGAAACTCATGGATATCAAAAGAACCAGCAACTTATGAAGGTTTGGTTGATACTTTCATCAAAATATGTTCCCTTGCTTATAGGCTTTTCATTTGTAAAATTTGTTTTAGAAAATGAGTTTCTCATGTTATTGCAATCATGACATGCGTGAGACACTTCTTACAAGTCACTAAAAAAATTCATCTTACAACTTCCTTGCTCTATTTACTATTGTTGAATGTGTAACTCTATTAGAAAATTACATAGAATTTATAGGAGATTTTTATGTCTACGAAACTCTTTATTTGGTATTAGCTAGCCATGTATCTGCTGTCATGAATATACTATTGTTCTGGCAGATAGAAGGGGATGTTTTGGCTATCAAGAAAGCACTTCTTGCTGTCTCTCGCCGTCTTCAAGACTGCCCTCCAAGTGAGAAGAGAACAGTCAGACCTGCTGAAGCAGTCGTCCATGAGACTTTACCTGATCTTCATATGGATCATATTTTGCAAAGGAATTCGGTTCTGCCTATTTTGCCAAGTAGTTCAAACATTTTTGCTTCAGGAATCCATTCATTGTCTATAGATGCTGATATGCTGCCCCCAGTAGACACAAATGTTGCCCAGCAGGATGTTGTTTTTAAGATTCTTTGTGCCAACGATAGGATTGGGGGTGTGATTGGCAAGGGTGGTACAATTGTTCGAGCCCTTCAGAATGAATCTGGTGCTACAGTAAGTGTTGGACCATCAGTAGCTGGTTGTGATGAGAGGCTGATTAGTATTACTGCTTCTGAGGTGTGACATACTTTTGTAGTAATTTATCCATCTGATTTGTTTATCCATACCAGTATGTACCAACACTAACTTTTTTTTCTTTCTATTTTTCTTTTTCTTTTTTCTTTTATTTTTTGTCTTGGGAAGAACATCGAATCCAGATACTCGCCAGCACAGAAAGCTGTTGTTCTTGTTTTCTCTAGGTCTGTAGATGTGGCCATTGAGAAGTGGCAAGAAAGCTCAAGTAAGGGATCTCCTGTAGTGGCACGACTTGTTGTTCCATCAAATCAAGTTGGTTGTGTGTTGGGTAAAGGAGGTGTTATAATCTCTGAAATCAGGAAAGTTACAGGGACAAACATAAGAATAATATCGAGTGATCAGGTCCCGAATTGTGCTGCAGAGAATGATGAAATAGTACAGGTGAGAATAAAATACATTATATTTTTGCTGGTTACCAAATAGTCATTCCCTTTCTAACCTTACTTTCTTTGGACATGCACCCAGCCTCCCCTTGCAGGCATTCCATGTTTAGTTTTTTTTTAAAAAAACAAAAAGTTATCCTTACTTTGCTTGTACTTGGGAATTTTATTGTTGTCACTCTAGAGTATGTTTGACTGACTGGAGTGAAAGTATATTAGCATCAAGCGTGTTCTGGTAAATAGTCATAGTTACGCTGGCTTGTAGTACAGAAAAGCTTAATCATACCATTTTTAATATTTTTTGGATTTTGGTTCTCGGTAATCATTATTCATTCAATTCCACATTGTCGAAAAGAACTTGATTTTGTTTGTTGTTGAACTAGTGTACGTTTAGTTTGAGATTGTTGTAGTTTACTTTCAACTAAATACATGTTTGATAATGTTATCAAATAAATTGAAATCTGAATCTTTTTGCCAATTGATTCAAAACCTATTAGATGGGTTTTTTCTCTCTGGTCAGCCTCTTCTAAAGAAGCATAATTAGTTTTAATCTCTGGAATTAGTTTAGCTTGTGCGTACACCAACTTGACCATTTTTGAGCTGAGTATGAGCTCAATTGTGACCTTTCCATTTCCTGCATGCTTGGTGTGGTGCTCAAAGGTAGTTGGCAATGGGCTTGACCTATCATATGCATTAGAGATGTGCGCAATTTATTCATTATTCTAATGCATGACAATTTTGTAACTCCTCTGTGGTTATAATACCATAATGTATTTTTCTTTTCAACATTTTTGCTGTTGGAAGGTTTAGGGATGTGGACCCACTTCTGCTATATACATATGCTTCTGGATTAAATAGTTTTCAGATAAACTTGTGACTAACATGGGCTTTCCCCCAGGCCCCAACCCCCCATTTTCATGCATTTATAATGGATCGAAGGAAGCTATGCTAAACTTTGCAATGAAGCATGATTTTGTGAGCCTTTAATTTCTAGTTATTTCATGGTTGTCTTCTGACAGATTTCAGGTGAGTTTTCAAATGTTCAAGATGCTTTGTACAATGTAACTGGTCGACTGCGGGATAACCTTTTTTCTAGCGTCCTGAGTAATTCTGGAACAAGGAATGGTGGCGTTACCTCTATATATCCTGAGACCAGTCCATATGGTAGATTAAGGGACCCTGCACCTCTAGTTCGGAGCACTCCGGTTGGCACTTCTCATGGTAGTTTTATGCAACATTCTACAGCTCAAAGTTCAGACGACTTGGGTCTTTCTCACAGTTTAGACAGTCCATCATCACCTGGCTTGTGGCCATCACAGGTAGATTCTCTTTACTACATCCCTAAAGGTGAAAAAACGGTGTGCGTATGCAAATTCTGATTCTCTGGTTTTCTTTGTACTTAATTGCAGTCTTTATCTGGAATAAGTTCTAGGGCCATATCAGATGCTGGGAGGGGTTTGCCATCCCATAGGAGCGGAGTACAACTTGGCAGGTTGGTAACACACATCCCATCAGCTGGAATATCTTTGAAATTTTAAAATATGGGCATTTAATCGAAAATCTGTTAACTTAGCTGGTTTTTTTATGCATGTTATTTTGGCATCCTCAATTTTTCATAAACATGGGAAAGCCGAAAGGCTGAGTGGGTTTATTCTGTCAAACTGGGGGTGTGATTGGGGTAGGACAGTAGCGTTTTGATGTTGCATTCTGAAATCTCTATGCATCATTTCAAGTCATCTAAAAACTTTTTCTTTTATGTTGGCAGTGGGAACAAAACTGCTATTGTGACGAACACAACGGTTGAAATTGTAGTTCCTGATGATGTTATCAGTTTAGTGTATGGAGAGAATGGCACAAATTTAACACGTCTAAGACAGGTAAAGTCAATGCTTCAAGTGTGGGTTTCATAATGTAATGACGAAAATAGAGTCGGTGTGTAAAGTCCTTTATGAATAACATTTAGAGATTGGCAACAGGATCCATTTGGAACTAACAACCGTATTTAGCTAAGTAATAAGAGTTCATTAAACCACTAGTTTGAAATAAGAAACTTTTTACTATGACAGTCTCATACCATCTCCTTTCATTACTTGCAATTAAAAGGGCATTTAAGAATGATCTGGGAGTTTATGGAATAAAATAGTATATCAGTTAATGATGTCTCAACTAGCATGGTTAAATCTCTATGGTTTTCTTCTGGTTTTTATGCAGATTTCCGGTGCAAAGGTGATAGTGCACGAACCGGATCCCATAACGAGCGATCGGCTTATCGTCATATCTGGAACACCGGATGAAACACAGGCAGCACAAAGCCTCCTCCACGCGTTCATTCTCACTGGTTCCTCATGACAAGTTTGGCTCTAAATTTTACAGATAGCCTTCTTCGGACCCCTCCCCAAAAATATTGTACACTTGAATTAAAACTCGGCATAAGTTTATTCCAATCTTATTAGCTCAGGAAAGGGTATTTGGCTCTAATTTATATATTTTCTGCAGGCTAGATGCCGAATTATAAAGAGTTTTCCCAGCTGACTTCCCATCCCTAGAAAGAGAGAGAGAGAGAGAGATGGGGGGGGGGGGGGGAGAGAAAAAGAAAAAGTAAAAACCACGAAGAAAACCAAAAAAAAAGAAAAAAAAGGCATGGGAACATCTTGATCTGGGCTCTTTGAGATTAACTTTCCAAAGGTGAATGTAAGATGTGAATTAAAAACACAATCTTTAAATTTAGTTTGTAACAATTGTAATAATTTAATCGTTTTCTCATTGGTTTTTTCTCTTTTGGAAACATTATTTTTGAACATTGAACGTAGCAACAATTTAAATATTGTATTTTCCAAAGGGGCTAAGGATGGTTGAAAGTCTGAGTTACTCAGATGTTTGTACTGAGACTGATGCCGAAGTTGTTTTAAAGCGTTTCTATACTATGAATTTTGCCATCTTGCCTTTTGGTGTTCTGTAGGATGAATCTATTGCTTTAATTGCTCGGTTGAACATTGCTGGTCTCAGTTTTTCCCCTAGGGAGTGCAATTGGGTTGTTCACTATCTTGCACATCATGTTTTATACACTGGTTTCTCTTGTTGTCGGAGATGGTATTCCCTTTTTTCGGTTACTTTCTACGAAAGATTGACCGTAGCGGCCTTAGATATTAACTAAAGGTAAATCACTGACTATTACAACTAACTTTGTCAAGCATCTATTGGTGAAACATTTGACAGTGATTGTATTCATGAGCTAAAGGAATAAGTTATCATGGAATAGTAATTAATTTTACTTATCTTGCAAATTTTAATGCAGCAAACTAAGACTAAATTGTTGGAAAGAGAAAATGAGACTAAATGTCACCTCCAAGTAGAAAACTAGAACATACGATATGTCACCTCCAAGTAGAAAACTAGAACATACGATAGTCCAAGTGATAGCAATTAAACACTATTTCAAAAGAAATTATATATATTGTAATATTTATGAAGAATAAACTTCTAGTAGTAATAGATCATTAATAAATTAATATACTAACATATTAATATTTGTCGTATGATTTAACATTAACAAAAACTTTAATAATTTTTTGTTATATTTGTATTTTTTTAAAAATATTAATAGATATGTTAATATTTTGAATCTAATCGCACAATTGGTAACTGTCTCTCCGAAAAGAAATTATTTCAAAATTACTTCAATTAATCATATATCAGCTTCCTAATTAATTTAATTTATTCTTTTTTTATTTATTTACTTTTGTTAGAAAAATAAAACTTAGAATCTTTCATTAGATTTATTATTATTTCGAACTCTTGGATTTGGAGAAACATTAGAGAGAGAAAAAAGAAAGTGTTGATAAATGATATGGATGCGTTCACCACCACCATTGGATCTTGCAATCGGTAAAGATCAACTCGATGAACCAACCGTTCGTTGCAGCTCCTTCTTCGCCATTTCTTCTCTTCTTTTTTCTCCTCGCCGGCGCTGTTTCCCCGCCGGCTCTTCTCATTCCGTCGAACTTGAAGTGAATTGGAGTGGCATCAATCGTAAAAACGCTTAAAATTGAAGGTCATTTTCCAACCCACGTTATCTTTCTCCTTTTTCCCTTCCCTTATCAAAATTCAGATTCCCATTTTGCCATTTCAATCTTTCATTCTCCTGTTCCTGCTGATTTTTTTTTGTCCAACACTTTCACCCGCTTGGAATTTCTAGGTTTTGCCCCTCTGGGCATGTTACTGAATCGTTTGTGTGTTTTTCGGGATTGAATTTGGACTCTGAATCGGTTGCTTTTACTTGGTTTCCAGCTTCTTTTGTGTTATTGGGCGGGGTTGATTAATTCTCCTTTTCTTTTCTTGGTAGAACTATCATTTTCGGAATTTTAAATTCGAGAGCTTGTATTGTGAATTGTGAAATGTGAGTTATCTGTTTTTCATCGAGAATTTGTTTGGTGAGGTTTTTCGATCATCTGTCGTATTTGGTCAATCAAATTTTTGGGGTTTTCTTTTTCTTGGATTTTTTCTTGGGTTCTTTGTTAAATTCAGCGTGTTCTCGGCCTTCCTATGTGATTCTATAAGAAATGCCGGACTCCAATTTCCAAGACGCGATGTACGGTTCCGGAGTCATGAACGACGGTGGCCGGGATTTGGGTAACATTCAGAACAGAGTGGACGATGAAGATGACGACATCAACGGTGGGGAAGAGTCCATAGACAATCCTCAGATGCGGTTCGAAGACTCTGGGGGAATGAGCGGCTCGGTCTCAGTAATTAGCCGAGTTGAGGACGTTGTTCCTTCGACGTATGTTTCCGGCTCTGATTACAATCCTTTGACTGGAAACGGCGGTGCTGACCAACTTACGCTGTCGTTCCGAGGGGAGGTTTACGCTTTTGATTCTGTATCGCCGGACAAGGTTTGGCTTTCAATTGGGTGTCAATGACCTTCGTAAATTGTGCATTACTTGTGTAATTAGTTGCTAAAGATTTATACTATTTGAAGTATAAATAGAATAAGTTTTCTAGTTTCCGAACAATTTGATGATTTTTGTTGGCGTGGTATGAAACCGTTGATTTAGCCAAGACTCGATGATTCTTTGTGATATGCAATTTCAAGCTCGTTTTATTTTACAATTCAGATTTTTTTGTAATTTGTTCAAATTGTGGACCGGTTAAAAGGATTTTGTGAATTATTAGAGAAGTCGAATTGTTAGACTTTTTTTTTTTTTTTTTTTTTTAAAGTTTCCTACAGGGACCTTTCTGTATTGCGTTGCTGTATTGTTGGAACAAGGATGATGTATGGAAAATTTTGTTTTTTATGAAAAATGAGTAAAAAAGAAAGAAATTTGATGTTAAATGAACGGATGGCGCGAGTTGAACTTGAGATTATGGTTTCAAATTGGATTTAAGAATGGTTTGGTGCAAAATCCACATATGCCATAGCATATACTATCTAAAGGTGTTGTTTTTCAAGTACATGAACACTAACATGAGAGGTTCGCATTCAAGTGCACCTCCAGATCCCTACCGTTCATATCTTCCTATGATTTTATTGTCTCTTTGTAATTCAAGTATTAGTCCCTTTTCATTTCATCCGTGATAATCATTATTTCCATTAAAAAAAACACGAACATGAGAATTTTTAAGTTTTTCCGTGGTTACATTGGATAGGTACAAGCCGTGCTTTTGCTTTTAGGTGGATATGAAATTCCTTCAGGTATTCCTGCAATTGGAAGTGTTCCCGTCAACCAACAGGTATACATTGCAAACTATTATTTGAATGGTCTACCTTCCAAATATTGGCTTAAACCCATCTGGTGTTTCTTATTTCCTACCACATTTACTATTGTTCTAATTCTTACAGGGTGCCGATGGCTTTCCTGTCAGGTCGGTTCAACCACAAAGAGCTGCTTCATTGAGTAGGTTTAGAGAGAAGAGAAAAGAAAGGTGTTTTGAGAAGAAAATTCGCTACAGTGTGCGAAAAGAAGTAGCGCTCAGGTATAACTTCTAAAGTAGATACCAGTTTAATTACATGTTAGAATGTAGAAGTTAAGTCAAGGGAGCTAGCTCCCTTCCCTCTCCCACTCTCACTCAGATCAAGTACAAAATTACCAAAAGATACCCTCTGCTGGATGGCACCCACCCTAACCAACTAATATACTCGAGTCCAGTACGAACTATGAGAATATCCTACTTGTCTCACCATTTCCTTGTTTACCAGTGTACACCTTAGTGATTGGGGCCTCCCAGTATATCAATCAAGTAGAATTTACGATTGGCAAAAAGGAGGGATAGGGTAGTATAAAACAGCTATATTGTGCTTGCTTGGAACCACCCATTCTTGGTTGGTGTCAAGAATTTTCTGAAAATTTAGGTTTCGAGGCAGGTGGCATGACAAGTTTAGATCTTCAGATGAGGAGAGGCCGATGAACTTTCTGATGTAGGTGTTTTATTGATGAAACTGAGGAAATTACAAAAAAGATAGGAATTACTTATGGTTTATCTTTATTTGATCTTGTGAAAAGAAAATTATATTTCTAATACTTTCCGAAAAAGAAAAGGAATTTGTAACTACGGTGATGTATTGCAGAAAACGTATTGTTTCGGTAGCTTTTGCCTTTTGGAAGGGTCTCTTTTAGAATAATTTTAACCGTTTTACATGTTTCCATAGTATTCCTTCTTCTTAAATCACTTTTTAATTTCTTCTTATGCGCATAATCACCTACCTTCTAGCTTCTAAAATCAACTTTCCTAAAAATCTGTCGCATTCTCTAATACTTGTTTTAAATTACAATCCCATGCTTTTATATACCTTTTTTCTGTCACATCTACTTCATCCTATATCAGTAAAATTTTGACTGATTCAATATTTTGTAACAAGTTTTCTTCCTCGACTTCTATAAAATAATTTTGATTAAATAAAATCACTTGCAATTTAAATCATGTAATTTTTTAAACAATTAACTTAGAATAAAATAAATGTGAAATGTTAATATACAAATAGTTAACAATGTCTAATTTAGTCCTTATAGCTTTTGGATGACGTAAGGTTCTATCTCAAACCAATTCGTTACGAGTAGAATAGTCCATGTATCTTATAAAGTTGCGAGGTCCATTGATTTTTTCAATATGGGATATTCAATATGACCCCTCAAAATGGTCTCTTTGGGTTTACTAACCTTCGATGAAATCCCCATTTTTGTTTTGGACTGTATACCCGTTTGGGTTGCATGAGCTTTGATGCCATATTAGATAACATTAGGTTTCATCTTAAAATCAATCGACAACGGAGAGGAGTAACCCATCCATGTATCTTATATAGATTGTGAGACCCCTTGATCTTTTCAATTAGAATACTGAACAATTATATGGTAGAAGTTTGAATTTACAAAACACTGTCACTTGCTTTTTTTTTTTAAGTTTAGAATTGAAATTTACCAAACAGTATATATGCTTATGATAATTTTTTTCTAAGAGCAATTGTTTAAAAAGATTTTACAATCCCAAAACGGAGCCTTAGCCTTAGTGTACTTTAAGATGTATTTTTATTAATTCAGTGCTGTTTCTGTTATATGCAATTCGATGTCATATTTATGAATCATCCAGAGTATGTATAGCTGAATTACTTTATCGCAGTTTTCCCATTTTATTGTCTGTAGTGCTCAGAATATGTCAGTTAAAAAAGTTAAACCAGCTATAATCAAATGCTCAAATCATAGGAGAGAAAGATCCTTTTGTTCTTGAGCCTTGTTCTAACATCTCTTGTTTGGACTCATCAGAATGCAGCGGAAGAAGGGACAGTTTATATCCTCTAAAGCTATTGGAGATGAAGTGGGCTCATCTTCAGTTTTGTCTCAGACGTTGGATTCTGGACAAGATGATGGCTTGTTGGAGACCTCGTAAGTCTCTTTGATCCTCACAAGGTCCCATTTTCTAAATTTAAATGACCCTGCTGGCAGTTTGAGGATCATCGCTGTCACTTTACTCCCCATTCACTTTTCTCCCGATGATGATAATATATGCTTGAGTTGCCTTGCCAGTTGTTGCATCTAACTGGAATATTAGAATGCTGGATGGAACATAAAAATGCTCAATTCTCATTCATACTGGAACGGTAAATTCAGTGATATCTTTTCATAATATTAATATCCGTTATTGTTTGTGCAGATGTACACATTGTGGAACCAGTTCAAAATCTACTCCAATGATGCGTCGTGGGCCTGCTGGTCCAAGGACTCTGTGCAATGCATGTGGGCTCAAGTGGGCCAATAAGGTTTGTTTGTTAATCTAAAATTTAGAGACCTTCCATGAAATGATTTAGACTTGCCTTAGGCTAAAACCCGCATAATTTTTTGGAGGTAAAGTGATGGGGGGAAAGTATGTTGTTTAATATTTAATTATCAAAGATACATGATCTTGACGTATGGTTTCGATCTAGAAGATGCTTTCACATGGTTGATGATGGTCGTAAGTTAGTTTTGCAGATCAGTTTTGGTTCTTATATTTTTATTGATTGTGAACTTAGGAAGGAATACTAATACGCACTAGACCTTTAGAGTATCAAAACTGACAGCATTGCGTTTTGTTGTAGCATTCAAACTTTCTGTGTGGCTCTACTTCTTCATTGATATCCTCAGTTATACATATTTGATTAAAAGTCACTTTTGGTCCCTTAACTTTCATAAAAGAAATAATTTAATCCATGAATTTTGATTGTAATTATTTAGTCCTATACTTTCAAAATTTTACTTAGTCCTTGAAATGTCACATGTAATAATCTAATCCCTAAATTCAAATTTGTAACCGTTTAGACCCTACACCTTCAAATTTGTAATTTTGTAGTAATTTAATCTCTATCATGAAAAATCTTGTCAAACTTGGTTGGTTCTCAATATTGGTTATATATAACCACTTAATCTTTATAGTTTACAAACAAACTAAAGTTCAGCAACATAATTCTTACTTGCATAAATTCAGGAACCAAAAGTGATTTTTAACGTACATTTTTTGTAAGGTTTACAGTGAAAGTAAAACATGTTTTGGAGAAGATACTTCCATTTGTGGATCTTTTGCTGTAGGCAGTAGGTGGATCTTTTGCTGTAGGCAGTAGATAGATCTGGATGCAATCGGTTCTAGATGTTTAACTTTGTCCTTGACTATTGAGTTCCACCACGCCATCTTTTGCCTTATTTAGTAGATAGTCGAGTTCATAAAGTTCACAAATTATACCGGTTTCTTTTCCACAAGTTTTCATATGAGCTATTCAATTGTGATTAGCAGAGATCTATTTTGTAGCAAACTAAATGTTCGATGACATGTGAATGGATTGATTACTTTCCTAAGTTCTCATTAGCAAACTTTGAATGCAACAGGGAATTTTGAGAGATCTTTCCAAGGTTTCAAACCCTAGCATTCAAGAACCCTCTGCGAAAGAGATTGAACAGGTAGACATTTAAATTAAGTTAAGAAAGAATCAATAATTAAATAAGAACAGCTAATTCGAAAAAGTAATATACTTCCATGCATTTCACTACTGTTTCTGGTTTCTGTTAATTACTTATTCTGTCCTATTTTAGAATTTTTTTCAGGTTCCCATCTAAAACAGACCGTTCTCTCTTTTTGTTCAATATGCATTCAATTTGTGATCTTAAAACTCTCCATTTTCTCTCATATCAGAGCGATGGCGAGGCTGCTAATGAATCCAATGCTGCAATTAATGTGGATATTCTCACTTCTAATGGAGATAAAAAACCACAAAAGGTACTCGTAGATGTACAAAAGTTGATTAACTGACTCTCTGCCAAGTAGCCTACTGGTTGAAGTTGGAGCATTTGAGTATTCCAACTAAATTATATGGAAATTCTCCATGCTCTTCTCTGTGTGCACTTTAGAGAGTATAAAGGACCAACAGCAATAAAAGAATTGATTCTCCAATCATGTAGCTGAAAATATAGATGGAATTTTCAAAGGGTGGGGTGCTCATTGATTTTGCACTCTTCAATGACTTTTTGGTCAAAGTAGAAGAAGAAGAAGAAGAAGAAGCTTCTCAGTTACAAGAAGAAGCTCTGATCAAAAGGCTCATGAGTTGATGATATGAAATTAGTAAGTTACCTTATTCTTCTTCTTCTACAATGTTTGGTTAAAGATGTATGCAATCTTCCCCCATGTATAAGTGCAATTAAATGCTTCAGATCATACATTTTTTTTCTTCTTCTCATTTTTACATCCTTCCATTTTCATTTTTTTCTTACAGTCTAGAAGTAAATAAATATATTTTAGAGTAATTTTCTGACCTCATAGGAGGGGTAGTTTACTTACTTTGTAATTAAGGCTAAGGCAATACTTATATTTGCTTCTCATCTTTCCCACACGATATAATCTAGAAGTAAAGAAGTTAAGATGGTCTGTAGAGGACTGACGAAGGTGGTTTAGCTACATCAGGAGTTTGTTTCCCCATGGGGTTTGTATTTAAATATTGTCGATTTGTCGATATATACGTTATCATTGATGTGTATACGTATATTGCTAACTAAAATATTGACATCTATGTTTTGATTAGGGTTACACACCTTTAAGTTCATTGTTTAAATTGATATATTTATGAAAGGCTTAGAGTTTTAAATTTATATAACTTCAAGATATAAATTGATACAAATACCACCGAAGTTTAAAGGTACATTTCTCAAATATACTAACAAAAAGATTCATAACTTGGTTGGATAGAAAACAACTTAATTATTAATTAGTATTTTTTTATAAATTTTTATCTCTAAATATATACCTTTCAAAATTGATATTTGATCGTATATCGTGAAAATTGAAGTTGAAAATATAAATATTGAAACTTGAAGCTGGAAAACTCAAATTTGAAGATAAAATTATAAATTACAAACTAAAATTTAAAATTTAAAGATTACAAGTCTAATATTTTGAAACTTATGATCCATGAAAACAAACGTCAAAATCTATGGATCGAAATCGTATTTTTCTATATTATAATTTATTTTGAAGAAGGCTAAATTATACACAATGCTTCCAAACTTTATATTATGTAACAAAAATGTTCTTGAATTTTTAAAATTTTAATTGATACGCATAAAACTCTTAATTTTGATCTCTAAACTTTGTATTTTGTTCTATTTAGTTCTCAAATTTTAAAAATATTAAACTTAAAAAAAAAAAAGTTTTGAACATCATATTAATTAAATTGATCAAAATTTTATTAATTTATTATATAAATCTTTTATATTGATTCAAAAACCATAATCAACACAATCAATTTAAACAAACTAATTTTGTTCTAAAATTAATTTTATTCCTTATCCCACATTCACCTATTATCCATGAGAGGTGAAATAAAACTAGAAACATAAAATTAAGAAAAAAATAAAAAAATAAACTCCATAAAATTGCATTTAGATATTATCATAATTAATGCCTAATTTAATAAATGTAGAAGTTATTAGAGAGTTAACACACTCATTTAAAAAAGTTTTGCCATAAAAGTAGAATTAAATACACAATTTAGAGATCAAAATGAAATTTAAAAAAAAAAAAAATACATACTTAAAAGATTTATTTAAAGAGAAAAATTCATAGGCCATGAACACACACATAGAGCATATCCTTTTATTCTTTCTATTGATTAGTTGAGTTTATTAATTCACACTTGTGATGTATTTTTGAATTTGACAATTTTTAGTCTAAAGTTCGATTATAAAATCCAAATTCGACTCAAAGATTTTCTCTAATAATCAAATCCTAAATATACCAAAATTCTTTCAAAAGAAAATTGAATCAAATCTTATCTTTGATTTTAAGTTTAATAACAATTAATTTTGATTGTATTGCTGTGTGTAGTCTCTTCCACTCGAGTCGTCTCCCGCGTCCTTCTTCTTCCCCCCGTTGCCTTCGATTTGTAGGAAGCTCGCCGCTGATTTCCGCTCAACAGTCCTTCGCCTCCCTTTATGCGCAGATCTACTTCTGACCCTCGCCGGCGTTCCCTGCAATCATCGCCAATCGCAAGGTCGTTCTACTTCGCGTTTCTTCCAGTTGTCGCCGCGCACAGACTCCCACCTCCGCCCTCTTGCTAGTTGTCGGAATTTCGGTTTTTTGGGGGTAAGATTTTTAGTGTTTTGAAGTATTTTTAGGAAGTATCTTGAATACCCATTGACACAAAATACAAAATTGAATGATGTTTTTTAAGTCTTTAAAAGTCCAATCGAGGTTAGCTAATATAGGTATTATGTTCTTCCTCTTTAGAACTCTTTAGAAGTGGGGGAGGTTGGATATCTCATGTCCACTATTGCATTTGTTAGTGCTAAACAAAAAGGTCATATTTTGATTTGGGCTTCGAAATGGAGTTTCCATGAGAAAACACCTTTATTACGCACGCAAACCTTACGCCCTAAATTGGATTTTGTGGTAATGGAATTATTTAGGGCACACGTTTTTGCTCCTTCCTTCTCTCTGCTTTTCTTCTTTCTTTCAACATCCCAATTCCTATATATATATATATCATGACACTGTTCCTAACTCCAACACACTCCCCAGGGCACTCTCCTCTCTTCTTCACTCCACATTCCAACTCCAAGTATTTTCTCTTTCCCCTCTCTTTCCTGATTTTTATCCCCACTCCAACACCCTACGTTTCGGTTGATTTATATGTTTTGTTGATCAAGCATATTCACTTGTTTTACTGATAGTTTATATGTTTTTTGTTGTTTTCTGATCCTTTTTCGATATTTTATGACCACCCATTGGGGTGAGCATCAATCTGTTAGAGTCCTATAAATCAACGTCTGACGGATTGATTTAGTTCGGTTTAAATTTTTGAATTTTCTTTTAAAATGTTGTCGGTACCGACATCAACCGAGCCCTTTCACCATCTTTGATCTATCATGCTCACCCCATGTCGCTATCTTACTTGTACTAGGCCTTTTATCTCTATTCTTTTTAATAGAAATGGTGGGATTTCTTTCCCCTACTTTGTTGGGATTAAATGGGTTGATGGGGTTGTTTTCTATGGGGAGCTCTGTCCTATTGGGGATAATTTTTGCCTCAAATTTCGAAGATTAAACTGTAGATACGACTGAAATTAAGGTTTTGTTGTTTTCTATTTAATAAATGTTGGCTTCATTGACAGGCGTCTTGGTGTGCGGTACACATAAAGCAATAAAAACAGAATGGGAGTTGGAGATGTGTGTACGAATTTTTGGGTTATACTTAATCAGATCTTTGAACATGTTATTAGTTTATTTAGGAGATTCACTTTTGTAGTTCTATCGATGGGTTCGATTCCTGCTCATGTTGCTTTTATAATGGATGGGAATAGGAGATATGCAAAGAGAAAAAAGCTGGCTGAAGGGGGTGGCCATAGGATTGGGTATTTGGCTTTGACATTCATGCTCAAGTATTGCTATGAGTTGGGTGTGAAGTATGTAACTATTTATGCCTTCAGCATTGATAATTTTAAAAGAAGTCCAGAAGAAGTTCAAGGTGTCATGGATCTGATGTTGGAAAAAGTTGAATTGTTGATTAAAGAAGAAAGCCTTGTGAACCAATATGGAGTTAGACTTCGTTTCATAGGAAACTTAAAATTATTGAGTGCACCTGTGAGGGACGCAATTGAAAGAGCTATGGAAGTCACTAGAAACAACAACAAAGCAGAACTTTCCATTTGTATTGCTTACACTTCCACTGATGAAATTGTTCATGCCGTTGAAAGGTCTTGTGAAGAGAAATGGAATGAGATGAATTCAAAAACTTCAAATGGAGTAGGATATGGTTTCAGCAAATTAGATGTGGCTAAAAATGGTGACAACTCCATAACATTAGCTGATGTCGAGAAGCATATGTATACTGCCGTTACTCCCGACCCCGACATATTAATTCGCACGTCGGGAGAGGCTCGCTTGAGCAATTTCCTTTTGTGGCAGACCTCTTCATGTTATTTGTATTCTCCTTCCGCACTTTGGCCAGAAATTAACTTTTGGTATTTTCTGTGGGCTATCTTGAACTTTCAAAGAAATAATCATCATTTGGTAAAGAAAAAGAAACAGTTATAGTCTTCATTACTAGTTGTCTTAAGGAAATAGATTTGATTAATTTTTATTAAGGTTCATGTTTAGTTTAGCCCTACTATTATTGGGTAAGTTAATGTCACTCTATTATCT
This sequence comes from Cucumis melo, assembly GCF_025177605.1. NCBI lineage: Eukaryota > Viridiplantae > Streptophyta > Magnoliopsida > Cucurbitales > Cucurbitaceae > Cucumis > Cucumis melo. The sequence continues at coordinate 1,593,920 of NC_066857.1, forward strand.
TCTTTTGGAACACATCTTATGTATGTTGTATACAAGTTATGATAATCATACAACGATTTTCCCACTTATTGTTATGTTGATTTTACTTGCATAAACAGGATTCTGTCTAACAGGCACTCTATATTATAATTGATATGAAGTGACAGTCATGGTTCATTTTAAATTTTTTAATTTTAGTACTTTGAGTTAAGTTCGTAAGTCTATGTTTACCTTTCTCAAGCCGAAGAACAAAATAATCGTATAGATGACCTATTTTCAAGGTCTAAAATGGTAAAAGATGTGAAATGTTCTTAGTATATGAAGTTACAATATTCACTTGAATTTGACGTTAGCAAAGGGTTATTCATCTTTTTTGCATTTCTTTTTCCATTTTTGCACCAAGAACTATGGTAACACTTTGGTATTACCATAATTAATTTGTTAACCAAGTGTTTTCATTTATTTGGCTACATCTATATATGGTTTTCCCCCCTTCTTTTATTTCCTTTTGACATTACCATAAAATTTATTAGTTTGTTGTGCCCCATCAATTAGGTTGTGTGCATTACCAATAAAGTTTGCATCTCAACATCAAAGGTGGGATCATCTTTTGTTTTTTTGTTCATTTCCCTCAATGGGAACTACAAATATATTTTCTTTCTATTATTTGTCTCTTTCAATACTATGTTTGTTCAAACCTTTTCTTACACAACAATGGTTTGGTTCTTTTATATGATGCATTATTTTCTTCACATGCTTATCTAATCAATTTACCCTTTCACTCTTTGTTAAAATACCATTTTAGTCTCTATACTTTAAAATTTGTTCAATTATAGTTCCGATACTTTTAGTAAATCTTTCTTTTTTTACTGAAATTGATTAAATGATTATAATAATTTTCATGTAAGGAAAAACAATATGTAAATATATTTTTAGAAATTTATAGTAAGAATACTAATAAAAATAAAAGGTAATAGAAAAATCTATAATAAACTAATAGTAGAGACTATATTTAAGATTTATTGAAAGTTCAAGAACTAAAATTAAACAATCTCTAAAGCACCGATAATAATGATATTTTAACTTTTTTTTTTTTAATATTTTAAATTTACCTCTATAATAACCATCTCTAATTATACCCATTGAAAGATAATTAAGGTCAACGTTGACAAATGCTTATGAACATTTAGAAAGTACTAGAAATGATCTAATGCATTTGTTCCAGATATGTTTTTAGAAAGTTAATCCAAACAAATTTCTATTTTTTCTAAAAGATAAACCCTTTTGACGTAAAACGTGGATGGAAAAACTTAAACCAAGCCACCAATGGAAACAAAACAAACAACCTAGATCCATGTCAGTCACCACACAATGGTTCAATTAGTATTCGTTTAACATTCTATTAAGAAAATCTAAGTTTGAGATCATTAATTTAGAATTATTTTAGCAAACGTGAAAGAACTATTTTATCAAAGTAAAAAAAAAATGCTCCAACCAAATTCCAACTTTACTATTATTCATTATTTTCTTAAAAAACTATCTTCAAAGCTTCTTTAAGAGATAAATTCAAAGATAATGTCATAAGAAGAAATACACACTTAAAAGCATTACATTATTCAATACTTTGAAGTAACCACCAAAAGAGAGATAACCCAAAAAGCAATGAAATAATAAGAATGCTTGTAAGCAACAAGACATCCCTTTTGTATTAATTCATTATCATCACCATCGACCTTCAAAACACACACAATTCCTTTGCTTTGAAAGGTCTCTGTGTTCGACATGTCGTCAAAGTTTGGTCATTGGAGAACCATGCTTCTTCAACTCTTTCGTAAGACAGACAACTCTTCCTCGACAGACGTCGCTTTACATCGTCCTCGTCGTCGGGTATCCGAACCTCTGCAGGGCTCCTCCTCGGTCGCCATGGTGGTTCCATTTGGATCCACAACGTATCTGTCGTCCCTACTCAGATCATATTATGGTCGTCCCAGGTTAGTTTTTTTAGATATAATAATGTTTGATCTTTGAAGTCTACTTCTTCATTCCTTTTGGTTTTGAATTCGAATGGATATATAGGATGAGACCACAGAAACAGGAAATTAAAGATCATCGGCCATCATCATCAACTTTTTTCTTCTTCCCTGCTTGGTAATTAACTCAACAACAATAATATTCAAAATATTCATCTTCAATTTTTTTATTTTTGTTTTTGACAATTTTGATAGTAATTATTGTTATTTATTTATTTATTTATTCTTCTTGATTTAATGAATATTTTAGGGCAAAGTGGATTTTTGGTACCCTATTGTCCCTATTGGTACCCAATTGGAATAAATTGCAAAGGATTGAAGGTATATATTTTCCATTTATTTATTAAATGAATAATTTTGGTAATTTTATTCAAAATAAATGATTAAAAATAGAATATTTACCAAAATATTTAATTCGTCGAAAAATTGAGTTTAACAAATTTTGTTTTTTAGTAATCTCAAGTGAATAATATGTCAATTGTTTCGATGTTTAAGAAAATTTTCTTTTATTTCACTTTAAATAATAGTTATTTAATATGTCAATTGTTTTTCATTTTAAAAATTGTAATTGTTATATTAAAATATAATTAAATATTTGACTTTTTAGTTTGGATTTTGGAAAACACTCGGAAAAAAATGACAATATTTATCGATTTAATTTTTAAAATAAAAAACCTAAAATCAAATACCGTCGTAAAACGGATCTTAAAAACTCCAAAATTAGAGAATATTCCAATCCCAAGTCCCAAATATGGGTTAAAAGTACTTTTTTTTTTATCAATATTTTCATCGATGTCGAATAATAAATTGATATGTGATTGACGTCGAACGTTTAGATGAAGCGGAAATGGTTATGGAAGAGGTGGAAAATGTAGCAGAAGTAGTAGAAAAGGTAGCAGAATTAACAGAGAAAGTATCAACAGAAATTAGTGAGAAACTTCCTGAGAAGAGTAAGCTCAAAGAGGCAGCTCAAGTTGTAGAAAATTATTCTAAGGAAATTGCCCATGATGCTCACCTAACACAAGATATCCTCCATAAGGTTTGTTTCTCTATCTAATTTTCATTTCCTTTTTCGTGTTTCATCGACCAGGTTTTACAAACGAGTTATCTTTGATCATCGTTAAAGAGTTATTTAATTTTGCAACGTAATAAGAGATTTATATATATATATATATATATATATATATATATATATATATATTTAAAAAAAGATGTTAGTTGGTATAGTGAGTTTAATTATTAATATCTTAATAATTCCAGCTCGTTTGATAACCTTTTTTTTTTTACTCTATCTAATTTCATTTTTTTTCGTGTTCCATTCACGAGGTTTAACCAATGGGTTATCTTTTATCATCGTTGAAAAGTTTTTTAATTTTGCAACGTAACAAGAGATTTTTTTTTTGAAATAGATGTTATTTGGTACAGTGGGACGATTATAATATCTTTTAATCATTTAGGCTCCTTTGGTAACCAACTTTTCGCTCTCTCTTTTTTTTTCTTTTCTTTTGAAAATTAAGCATACTTTCTTTTTATCTTATGGCATGGTTTGTATCATTCTTATGCATGATGGTTGAATTTCTAGTCAAATTTCAAATTTTTGTGTTTTTGTCTCTTTTTTATCGTAGGTGGAAGAGTGGAAGCAAAAAATAGATAAGTCGAAGATAGATATGAACGAATCGAATAAAGAAAGAAATAAGGCAAATTAGAGCAAACAAGTGACAAAGCATTCAATCGACGGATCAAAATATATATATATATATATCATGTAACATAAATTATAGCATAGATAAATAAATTTGATTTATTCAATCAATAATGGAATTTTTTTTTAATAAGTCAATCAAATTAGACAATTAATTCTCAACACACGTACTAGTTTTTTTAAATCTTTGTTTTACAAAAAGAATGATTCTTAAAATAATTTCTATCGTAAGCCCTAATCTTTACTACGAATATATAAGATTCTAATCGATACAATTTACGTGAGATTAAAAAAAAATGTAAATTTCTACTCACTAAAATCAAAGTTTAAACCGATATTAATAGAAATATTAATCAATATAAGTTACAATACCATTTTTATTCCTATACTTCAAGAACCGTTCGATCTTTAACATTTTATATTTTTCGATTGTCTAATTCTAGTCCCCACATTTCCAATAAATCATAAATCTATATGTATTTGATATTATATATATATATATATATATGTATGTATATATATGTATGGAAAACTTTGAGACTAATTACCAAATTTATATATATTACCAAAAATTAAGAATAATAATTTCAATTCTCTCAAACCTTTTCCTATTTATATTGATATTCTCTTCTTAATTTCTCCATCTCCAAAGACCCTTTTCGTAAACAAAACCAATCCCTTTCTCTCAACTACAATGTCTCACTCTCTCCTTCTCAACACCCTCTTAGCGGCGGCGCTGCTTCTCTCCGCCGCTGCCCTGTCCCCATCATCGGCTCCGTCGCCCACTCCTCCGGCCTCCCTTTCCCCTCCCTGGAGATGGACCCCCATCACCAAGCCTCCTCCTCCACCACCAACGCCGTCCCATGAAACCAAGCCCACTCCACCGCCCTCGCCTACTTCAGTTCCCCCGGCGCCGGCCCATTTCCATACACCAACTGCACCACCAGTTTCCCCTTCTCCGTCTCCGTCGTGGATTGCCGGACCCCCTTCGGAAGCACCGTCGCCGTCGAAAGCAAAGAGCGATGGGTTTAAGAACAGATTCTCGGTGGTGGGATCGGTGGCTTTTGGAGCCATGGCTGCTGCTTTGCTTTAACGGTTTATTATTAATTTACAATTTATTTTAGTTTAGAGTTTATTTTGTTTAAATGTATTATCATTTCAATGTTTGAATTCAAATTGTTCTTGATTTTACATTATTTTGTTAATTTGATCCATCAATTACTTTTTCCATTTTAATTTCATTCACTTCATATTTATTTAATTCATTCTCTTTCTTTTTGTTGGTGAAAATTATATTATATATATATATATATATATGTATATGTATATAATTGGAAGATTTTCTTTTTAATTAGAAAAAAAGCAAAATTTCTAAGGTTTATTAGAAAATCTTGAGACTAAAATGGAATATTTTCAATCGCATAACCAAAATAGAATAGTTTTTTTTTTTTTTTTGAATATATCGAACAAAATCGTGTATATATATATAGAAAGAATTTGGAGACAAATATTTAGTGGTTGAATCTACAAAGATATTTATTTTAACCTTATTTACAAATTTAAATTTATGTTTTTAGAATTTTTCTTCTGAAAGATGATTGTAATTTCCATTTTTTGAATTGTAATTAATGTGATTGTTATATATAATTGGTTGATATATATATTTAAGGAATTTGAGGTTTCCATTTTAGACAAAATTTGGCTAATTATTACAAATATTGGTCAATGATTTCAATAAGATGACTTTATAAGCTTTATTTATTATTATTGTTTTTATTTTGGTTGTTAAAATTAGTTAATATTCTATATCAAAACAATTTATAGTCCTTTAAACTTTCAACGACTCTTATTTATATTGTATGTTTGGTGTAATTTTGAGTAATTACCGAACATTAGAGTTTTTTTTTTTTTTTTTAGTAATTACCAAATATTTAAGTTTTGATTTATTTTTTAATTTAAATATTTAAAAATGTAATATTGATAGAAAAAATATGTCAGATTTATATAGATTTTTTTTTAATATAACAAATCGATAAAATATTTATGAAAACGAAAAAAGCCCGCAGGCCTATAATGAGAAATAACAGAAATACCTCAGTCAACACGCAATTAATCGATCACACGCACGAATGACTAACTTGTTCTAAATAATTTTGTGCTACAGTCTAAATGAAAGATCTACGATCATTTAGGTCATGATACAAGATCGTGTATTTCTTTTTATCGATGAAGAAAAATGCTTCAATTTTAAATGATTGTGTTAATCATGTTAAACGATTGTGTAAATCATGAAAAACGATCGTGTTGATTATGATAAGTGATCATGTAGTCCGATGTAAATGATCGTGTTGATTGGATATTATTTTTTTATGTAATAAAATTCTTTTACCGACGCTTTCAATAACGTCGCAAAAGTATTGTTTTTTTTTTTAAAAAAAATTGTAGGACTTTTTAGTGGCATACTTCAATAAGTCACAAAAGCTATTTGTAATGTCACAAAGTAACCTCCAGCAACAATAAAATTTGTCACGAAAACATCTTCTTTAAAACATTGTCTTTAGTGGCATGTTCAAATCGTCACTATAGAAAATAAAGTGATATAACTTACGTTACCTAAAAGTAAGCCTTTAGTAATGCATAAACGTCGTTAAAAGTATATCTTCTGCGACTCGAGCTCTAGCGTCGCTAAAACTTTAACCAATGTGGAATCAGCGATAGGCCTAGCAACGAATGGCTCTTCTTTGGTAATACTTTTAGTGACGTGTTTTTGCCTTTTAGTGACGTTTTTTGTGCGCCACTGAAAACACAATTTCTTGTGATGGTTAAAAATTTCAAATCTAACAATCATATTAAATATGCTAAATGATCATGTTGATCATATTAAACGATCATGTTGATTATGATAAGTGATTGCTTAGATCGTGTCAACATGGTCGTATAGTTTGTTTTAAACGACGAAAAATGCTTTAAAGATCGTGTTAATCATGTCGACACAATCGTGTAGTTCGTTTTAAATGATGGAAAAAAAAATTTAAATTTAAACGCAAACGTGTTGACAATAGTAAACGATCGTGTTGATCATTTAAAACAATATTTAATATTATTGAATATAGGAAGACGAAGAGGAATATTGAAACAATCATAAAATAGCATCAAAGAATCTTAAAAAAAAATGACGAAGAAGAAATATAAGATATAAATAGAATAATGAATTGTTTAAAAATAGAAGATGAAAAAGTCTGCAATATTCAAGAGCAAATATGTATATAATGAAAATATTTTACCGATTTTGTGAGCGTTTTATTTTTTTGTTCTTGTTACACATACCGTAAATATTTTTAAGTTTGATTAAATTATTCTTGTATCATGAAGCACAAACGTACAGCAAGTCATGTTAAGTTTTTGGTCGACTTAAAAATACGTAACAAATGTTATATGATACAAAAATAAATTATATATATATATGATATGAGACGTCCACCTAACACAAACAAATTAAATTACATAAATATATGTCCAAAATCCTCTACAAAGTTTCTTCCACCTCCCAAAAGAATTCAATTCATACTTTATTATTGCTTACTAAGCTTTTATTTGGATTAAAAGCAAAATAATAATAATAATAATAAATCATTTTTATTTTAGTTTATTTGTTAGATATGAAAGTGTTTTTATTAATATCAAATTACTATAAAAACGACAGTAAAATACTAGGATCTAATAATTTCAAAAAATTGTTAAGGCATCCATTGGATAGTAATCATAGTAATCTAAGTGTTCATACACATAAATACACATACACATGCATAAATACTTCGTATGCTAATCAAGTATAATATAATTGCAAATTGTGTCTTTCCTACATAATTAATGAACTATATTTTCTTATTTATTATATGAGTCAGGTATGATTGCAAAATTTATTTATTGAATTTTATGAATTTCACCAAAACTATTCCGTAATTAATTTGTGGACGAGTGTTTATGAAAATTTTTGTGTAATGTTGAGTAGAGATGTTCAAAATATCATTGAAAACCGAACCACAAATGGAATGTGCATGTTTCTTTTTCTATTAATCTTACATTCTCCCCTCCTCTCTCTCTCATTCAATTTTCATCCTAAATCCTGAAAAGGGTTTCATGGATTGAAGCCAAGGTCAGTTTCATATCCCCTTTCAATTGAGAATCTTTGTTATTTTGTTACAAGATCGACTCTTCGTTATTTTTTTACCCTTTCAGTTAAAAGATGATGAACCCACAAATTATTGGTCGTAATCTGAGGGGCACAATGACACACTCTAATTTAGGGACTTTCTAGTAGCGGATACCTAAATGTTGTGATAGGTAAGACTACCAAGACTCGGTTGGGTGCAGTTTCAACTTCGAATACAATACACTTCGATGTTGTTGCGGCTAAACAGAGTATGCTTTATACCAAAGTTAACTGAATTTGAATTTGGCAAAAAAATGTGCCAACTTAATTAGACTTAATTAGGAACTAGAATTCTAATTAGGGATAATAATCTAATTAACTAAGTTACAATTTCATTCACGTAATGTGGATTAATGCTAAAAAACTAAGCGGAAAGCTTGCGATTGAGGGATTATAATTTTCTATTTATTGATAATTTCTTTTCAATTTCGTATCATGATTATTTATTTGTTCTTAAAATTTAAGATGGCTTTTTGGTGTACTTTCACATTTCTCCAGCACTTAGAAGCAAAGTTTGAGCAATCTAAAACAAAATAAATAAATTGAACACAACCAAAATAAATCTGATAATCATAATTCGAATGTGATATAAACCAATAAAATCAAATGAATGTGATAAAACAAATAACTAAATTCCATCATAAACAAAAACCAAAATTAATTAAGAAGCAAAAGATTCTAAACGAACAATGCAGCAGCAAAGATTCCAACACTAACAGCCATTGATCCAGAAACAAAGCCAGCGCCGCTTGCTGCCGGTGCAGGCGCCTCAACAGGAGTTCCGGAAATCGAAGACGGCGGAACCGACGGAGCTTCGACAACGGCCGGAGAAGGTGCGGGCGCCGGAGACTTCGGGTGTGAATGATGATGCCCTGCCATAGCAGAAGAAGCTACCAAAGCGAGCACTAGAAGAAGAACAAGGAAGCTTCTTGAAGCCATTGGATTGTTAGAGAAAGATTTTGGGAATCTGTAAGGGAGAGGAAAATTTAAGAGAAGAAGAAGAAGAAGATGAGAAGATTTGATTTCTGTTTGGATTCGATGAGAAAAAGGGGGGGGGGGGAAGGGGAAGGGAATTTATAGAGGAAGAGGGGAAGAGACTGCGCCGTTGGATTTGGCGGAGATCTCGAGGAGAGGGAGGATCGGAGGGTGGTGATTGTGAGAATTTTAAGCGTTAGGAGTTGCAACGGTCGATTGATCGGACGGCTTTGGTTCACTAGCCGTTGGATGAGAATTGATGTCTTGGGCTAATAATACAAATCTGTGGCTTACACTCTTTTACTTTCGGTTTCGTTTCAAATTTTGAAAGAGAATGAGGTGAGGTTTCTTTAGGTTTTTTCGATGATAAAATATCACTTTTGAATTTTATTTTTTTATTTCTTTGGATTTCTTTTATTGGAAAAATAATTTTAATCGACAAACTTTTTAAAAATATTTACGTAGATAGAGTGAGATATTTTGTTATATTCTGTAAATATTTTAAAGAATATTTTTTTTAAGAATAGAAAAAATTGACAATCCATAGAACAAAACCACTTAAACACAAAATTTATTATACTTATTTTTGTATAAAGTGTCTATTTTTCTATGAATTATAAATATTTTGTTTTCAATTTCAAATAAAACAAATTCGCGTCTTTTTTATTATAATTCTAATAATCATAGTTGTTAGTTATATGATGTAGATTATTTTAGTTTACATTGTATTAATATAGCATACGTTTAAGATGTAAACTTTTTTAGTTTGAAAAAAAATAGCACATATTTTAACGAGTAATAGAAAATGATGAATGTAAAATAATAAAATAGTAAAAATAGTAAATATTATAGAAAATAGTAAATAATACAGTAAGTGAAGATTTTATTTGAATAACGTATAAAACAATATTTATTGAGTTATTTTTTATAAAAAAAATCAATATAAAAATGATAAAGAATATGGAGATTCACAAAAATTCAATAATAATAATAATAATAATAATAATAATAATAATAATAATAATAATAATAATAATAATAATAATAATAATAATAATAATAATAATAATAATAATAATAATAATAATAATAATAATAAACATGGGAAAGTAGGAAATAGGTCAATACAAAATTTTCGATAAAGATTAAGAAAAAGGTGGAAGGAGGGAAGAAAGCAATAAAGATAAGGATATCATGGAAACTCAGAAATATAAAGATGGATAAAAACGATTAGCATAATAAAGATGAAATAAAATTTGAAATCTCCTAATTATTTTCTCAAGAAAAATAATAATAATAATAATAATCCAGCAGATATTAAAATAAATAATAATAAAGGAATTAAAAACTGTTTATTCTATAGAATAAAAAGAGAAAAGGTAGAACTTTCATGCAAAATTTAGGATCTAACGATCTTCGGATATAAAATTTGAAAACAAAAGAATTCAACTAAGAATTTGTACGAATTTAAACCCTCTTTTAGGTAGTATTTGAACACAACTATAAAAGTTAACGATTTATATTGATACATCTAAAATATCCAACAACCCAACTTTTTGAATAATCTTGAACATCTTGACAATTTTTTCTTCAAAACAACCGTGATTATCTGGAAGTAATGTCAGCCCTCTACATTTTTTCGGTATCTACAGTTTCAAGCATTTGAAGATTTTGGCTGTCTTGATTCTTTGCCTTCATTCAAGGTAACAACACTATTCGTCCACCGATTTGAGCTTATCAAGAATCAAAGTTTCTTGCTTTGCATCTAGTAAAACATGGAGTCAAGAACTCAACATCTTACAAGTAATGTAAATAAAAGAATGGGATGAAACAAAACAATAACCCTAATCTTAATACTAACTTTTAGGTAGAAAAATTAAGAAGTGAAAGCAGGAGAATGGAAGAGGTTAACGAAACAAATGCCTCATTCCTAACATAATTCCTTACCAAACTTTGGGTTTGAAAGGTAGAAAAATTAGTATGCTGAAAAGTATAAGATAATTCCAAAAGATTCAGATGCACTGTTTAACCACAAACTGAAAGATGATATTTGAATGAATCTTTAGTTTCTATAATTTAGATCCTATAACATTTTTCATCCCGAGATTTGGAAGGAAATAGTCACTATTAATTTGGAAAAGAAAAGAAAAAACACAAACAATAAATGCTTGATCAAGTCCTTGCATTAAAGGTTTGGAAAGTAGATGAACTTCAGATTTGTGTTGGATTCATTCACTGACATTTTATGTGAAAGTTGTTTTTCAATGAAATTTGTTACGTTTATGAAAGTTAGAAAAAAAATATGTTGTAAGAAGCAAAATACAGAGACTAATAATAATATATTTGAACCTAAATGATAATGTAAAAATTTAAAACCAATTTCAAATTTTATGCAGACAAATACCAATTAGTGGCTTGATAGCAACTTTTTATATTCCCTTTTGTAGCTAATATAATAGAGTTAGGATCCATGAGAAAGTAAGAATTATAAATTTAAGCATAGCATCGGAAGGATACATTCCTCATCTGGGTTCTCGGTAAAATTGGAGTGCAAGGCATTCCCAACACTATCCACTAAAGCAGAGGTCATCATGGATGATTCGATGCACAAAATAGCCGTAATGGCATCGAGCCGGGTAACCTCATTTCTAAACATAAGGCGTGCATGTGCTAAAACGTTGATGGAGAAGAAGCGTTAGAAGAGAGATGAGAAATTTGTCAAGAAAACAATGAAAAATAAGACGAACAAACCTTGTGCTAAGCGTATCAAGCTTTCAAGCATGCGTACCGTTGTCCTGGCTGCATGGTTTAAGAATCCAGAATTAGAAGGATAAAATTAGACCAATTTCGTGGTTAGACCATTTTCAAGCGAGACCTGCATTATCCATTGCTGATCTTCTTTGAAGCTGATAATAGTTTGAGATAATTTGTTCAGCCTCCTGAGTCAGCACCGGTCTGAAGTATCCTTTTACAAATTGGATGTATCTACAAAAGGTTTTAAAATTAATATGGTAGCTTAAGCAGTACCATACAAAGTTCTCCCTTCATCTCCTGATAACGGTAACTATAATGATAAGCGGATCGAACACTCTCAATTCATCAATCAGATTATGTTATTTCAGTACAAATTTGGATGTGGGTCTCATGTATCAGTACAAATGCAGAACCAGTAAGCAACACTAAAAGTAATCAAATGGAGCCCACGTTTTTTATTCCCATTGAACTATTACGTTTTCACTAGGGTAAACATGGCCTAACATCAGAATCATCACTAGCTTCAGATGAACAAGGTGAGAACTGCTCATTTACCTTTTAAAAATTCCTTTAATAAAAGTGACCTTTGAGCCTGGGATGGAAAAGGAAGATTGACATTTTTCTTCTAAGAAATTTTCGCAAATATCATGATTAACCATTAACTCATATGTGGCTTTTTTTCGAGGGTTATGGAAAGGAAGAGTAATATTTGAATTTTTGGATACAAAATTCTGATTGGATTCATTTATGACAGCTTTTTTAACTTGGTGAAGACAAATAAGGCACGTTTAATGTAAACTTGCCCATTCATCAACAATCAACTCATATCTTCCTAGTAATAATTGGTACTAAAAATAGTACTGGTATGAGATTAAAGTTGTTAGGGCTCCAATTTATTAAAGAATGAAATCACAACAGTAATTTATCCCACTGAAATTCAAATGGTAAACCAAATCTTGTTGTGAAGACACTCATACCTTCGAAGCATAGTAAGAGGCCAGTTATTTGAAAGATCATTGTCACGCTTTCCCTTTTCTTGTTCGCTCTACAAATAATCATCATTAAACAATTACAAGAACATAAAAGAAAAAAGAAATTGATAACATAATCAAGAGAACACATGTACCTCATAGAGAATATGAGATGAAACAACTGCATCCCATTCAGGGTTTTTTGTATCTAAAAGCACAAGAACGATATCAAATCTGCTCAATAAGGGACCGGAGAGTGTTGTATTGACAGAGAGAGCTAATCATGTTAAGGAAGACCAAATATTGCTTTCCAAAGTATATACATCATTACAAGAACACAACCATGCATGCACATAATCGAAGGAGGGGATGTTGAAGGTGAAAATAAAAAGAAAATTATAAAAAAAGTTGAAGTAAAATTTGTCGATATTGTTAGTACAAATCAATAAGATTTGATATGCTGGAAAGAAATTTGACTTTGAGAACTTCCAGAATCTTCAACTACTTTCCTAAAAAACCATTTGATTCTACATTTACACAAGACCCTTGGCCGCTTTGAGAACTTACAGAATCTTCGAGTGCTTTCCTAAACAAACCAATAAGTAAACCCAGCCCCAAATAAATGCAAGTTTGTGTTATTTAGAAACCACACTCTTAAGGTTGTTAGATTAAACCACAAATAATGTGAAAATGATACGTTGTTCAGGGTCATAATGTCCTTTAGGATTTGTTGCGCCAAATACTATCGTTCTAGTACTGAGAGTTGTTACAAGACCAGCCTAAAAAAGGTAAACACAAAAGAAAATAGGGTAAGAACGTAGGTGAAAGAAAATATGTAAAATTGCAGATATGCATACTTCTTAACTAAAGTAACTTAGCAGAAACAAATATGCAGGAAGATAACTACAATGCTGGCCTTCTAACTTGAATAAGGTATGGCTGGACGGCTTACAAACAACAAACAGTTGTCATATATTTGTATGTAGATGTTATGCCTGAGCCTGATGCTGAATCTTGCCATTTGCTTACTCTGTTATTTTCTTATCCTACTTGTACGTTCAATTGTTCAGCTTACTTTTTATTTATCAGTTGTCTTGAACAACGTAAGCAGACATTATCAAACTCTGTGTGGATAACCTTCAAGTTAATACTTTATGTAACTCCAATATTTAGACCATTTGTTTGAGAAAAATACCACCCAAAGAAAAAAGTAACAGTATCAAGGAGAAACCAAGCTTTAAAGTGAAAACAAAAGCAGAAAACAAAGGAAATGATGATTCATGAAAAAGAAAGAGAAATGGTTACGAGAACTACAAAAGTTCTTTCTGGAGCTGCAGGTGGGGCCCAGCTGGTGGTTGTTGTAGGGTTTTGTTAGGGCCAGGGCGTGAAGAATTTGGTTGAGGCTGAACGATTGGAGAGAATTTTTAGCTCTCAAATGTCCTCGAGTAATTTTGTCATTGTTCTTTCTTTTCTTTGTTTATCTTTGGATATTTTGATAATCGGACTTAACTACTAGCATGGATTGTGAATTTGAATTTTACTTTAGCATTATAACGTTCAACAGGGTTGTTATTACTCTGTTTTACTCAGGGGAGAGATTTTAATGCCCAGCAGAAACTAATATTAATCCATATCCGAATTAATCAAATTCTAATAATAATCAACTAGCCGTTCAGTTGGTGAGTACAGCTTCGAATCTTCAATCATGGTGGCAGCAAAGAAGACAAAGAAGACCCATGAGAGCATCAACAACACTCACTCTCGTCATGAACAGTGGGAAATACACCTTGGGATACAAAACTGTCCTCAAGACCTTGAGGAACTCCAAAGGTAAGCTGATCATCGTTGCCAACAACTGCCCTCCACTCCAAAAGTCCAAGATAAAATACTATGCAATATTGGCCAAGGTTGGAGTTCACCATTACAATGGAAGCAATGTTGACCTTGGAACCGCTTGTGCAAATACTACAAGTATGCTGCCACAGCATTATCAATCCCGGTGATTCGGATATTATCAAAAGCATGCCTGAAAGTTAGGTTGCACTTCGTTTTAAGATCATAGACTTTTGTTTCAGAGTTTCTTCTTGATTTTGTGTTGAACGTAGTGATGTGTTTTGCTTGTGAGGCATGATATTATTGAACAATGGTTTCATTATAAACCCTTTTTTTATGTTAAAAAAATAATAATCAACTAAGATGACCAAAATACCTCAACTTACCCTAATCCTACTACATCACAAATTCAGATAAACTAAACTAGGTCAAATATCTTGTCTTTTTAATTTTTAAATAAACTAATTTTAATATATATTTTTAGGATTATTTAAGTTGCCTCCTTCCTTTCAACCTTTCCCTCATTTTCTGCTTTGGTCTCTCTCCCGCTTATCTTATTTAGGTTTGATTCTAGACTCTGCAGACAATTTACCAAAATTCACATATAGTACAATGTGTTCGCCAATCATCAGTTTTTACACTACATAATATTCATCATGTTTATATCTAGTTCAAGAAGAAGAAGAAGAAGAAGAAGAAGAAGAAGAGATAATACAATGTGTTCACCAATCGCTCCTTTTAACACTACATAATGTTCATCATGTTTGTTTATCTCTAGTTCAAGAAGAAGAAGAAGAAGAAGAAAAATGTTGTTTATCTCTAGTTCCAGCATAGCATCTAAAGCATCATTAGTTACAAAATCCAGCATAGCATGCTCTCAGAATATCAACTTAACCATTTATATTAGAGATAAATAATACCTTTGCCACACTTATAGTCTGTTGCTCCATTGCTTCATGGATCGTGGCTCTGTCATGTTCTCTCATGCTGATAAAAAGGAAAAAAATTGTATCTTGAGTTCCAGATAAGAAGAAAATGAACAAGCATCTTGGTCCGGGGCTTAAAGATTTTCAAATCTACTATTATTTATTTTTCAGATGAAAAATAATATATAAAATGGTTTCAATAAAATTTTAGCATAGTGCACATGTAAGGAATATTAGTCCAATATTAAGGATGCTATCTCCGGCAACTGTTTCTCTTCTCTTTTCTTTTTCTAAATAAAAAGATGTCATTAGAATACTAGATGTGCACATATCAATTTTTTTTTAAGAAACAACAGTGTTCATTGAGAAACAAACCATGTGAACAAAAACCTTATTGAGAAAAAAAAACCTATAACACTCATAAGATCGACCATCATAGCCGTTCATGAGGATAATACGCTTGTCCATCATAGCCGTTCGACCTCATTGAGAAAAAAAAAACCTACAAAAATGGGAACTTCCTTTACAAAAAGAGGATTCCAACTATGTGAAACAATGTCTATAGAATAGTTACAGAAAGTCTTTGAAATCGAAGCCCACAACGAAACATGAAAACAAATGAGGGACCATATTTCCTGAGGATTCCTTTGCACTCCTCCAAATGGCCTACTATTCCGCTCATCCCATAACACTCATAAGATCGCACACACCAAAATAGGCCATAAAAAAGGCGGATTGAGGATCACTCATGGCACAAACATCTTTGTGATGAGCATACATCATACTGAATATTTGAAGAAAAGAATCTCAAACACAACACAAGAAATCACAAAGCCAAAAAATATGGTCCAAGTCTTTCTCCACATTCTGACAAAAAAAAATGTAACAAAAAGGTCCAACAAACGAAGACATCTTCCTCACAAATCTATCCAACATGTTACCACGACCATGAAGAGCATGCCAAGCAAAACACACCTTCCCGGAATCTTAATCCTCCAAAGAAAACCATAAAGACTGACACTCCTAAGGGAGAGGATCAACCAAACATTGAAAGAAAGACTTGCATGAAAACCCTTCTAAAGGATTAGAAAACTTGGAGCTCTTTGCTACTAATTGAAAGAAAGACTTGCATGAGTTCATTGTTGGCAATGGTAAGAAGATTAGATTTTGGGAGGATATTTGGTGCAATCCTCAACCTCTTGCTGCTATATTCCCCAGACATTTATGGTTTTTCTCTCAGAAAGGAGGCTGTGATCGCTGATTGCTGGAGTGCTAATAGCCTCTCTTGGAATTTGGGCTTTAGAAGACGGGTGTTTGATAGGCAGATGAGTGACATGGTAGCATTGCTGGAAATTCTTAATTCCTAGACTCCTCTTGATTCCCCAGATTGCCTTAAATGGAAGATCGATGCCTCTGGTATGTTTAATACTAAACCAACTTTTCTAAATAGTGTCAAAAGGCCTCCTAGCTCCACCCTTCCCCTGGTTAGTCTTGTTTGGAAGCTTAAAATTCCTTAAAATGTTAAATTTTTCCTGCGGTCCTGTTAAGATTCTAAACCTGAAACTCAGAAAAATCTCAATAAGGGTCAAAACAGAGAAAGTACTTTGCAGTAATATATTTGATATCAACACAAAATATTCAACAGCTCAACCATTAACACAAATACAAGAAATAAAAGCAACAGGAGTTCAATAAAGACAACCCAGCTCCTGCGAGAAGGCTGGAAACTTCTCCCAAAGCCAACAACAGCTTTTAACCAAAATCAATACCTAAGGGCCCGTTTGGTAACGTTCCTATTCTCTGTTTCTTGTTTCTTGTTCCTTGTTCCCTGTTTCCTGTTTCTTCTTTTTTTAGAACAAGAAACATTAATGCGTTTGATAACTGTTTCTATTTCTTGTTTCTTGAAAAAAAACAGAAACAAAAAATGTGTTTGATAACTGTTTCTTGTTTATTGATTTTCTTCTAGATTTATTTTTTATTTTTCACATCTACTTCAATTAAACATTAAACAAAAATATAGGTCTATCCATCAAACATAACAAATAAAATTATCAAAAGTTTATTCATTTAATACGAAGAAGTATCAATGCACAAATAAAAATAATAACATAAACATAAAATTATATTTATCCTTCAAATGTTGCCAAATTTGATTGGCAATATCATCTCTTACTCAGGCAATTTCTCTTTTTAATCCATCAATTTCAACAATCTCATCGTTATTTCGTGACATCTAGAATTTAATATTAATTTTAAAGTAAATTATTATGTCTTCAATATTCAGAATTGAAAGAAACAAAACAAAATTTAACCTTTAACTCTTAACCTATGATGCTTTAGAGAAAAACCCAGATTTGCACAAAGAGGAAGATGAAAACTATGGATTCGACGAAGAGGAACAATCAGGCAAAAACTATGGATCCGACGAAGAGGAAGAGTTCGGGTTGTCGAGGAAGACGATGAGAGATGAAGAGGAAGACAGTGTGCAGAGAAAAACGATGAGTGAAAGAGGAAGAGGAATGATTATTTGGAGAAGAGGAAAAGGAAACCAATAAAAATAATTGAAAAAAGAAAAATGAACCAATAAAAATAATTGAGAAAAAGGAAAAGAAAAGAAATAAAAATAATTGAGAAAAATGAAAAGGAAACCAATAAAAATAATTGAGAAAAATGAAAAGGAAACCAATAAAAACAATTGAGAAAAAGAAAAAAAAAGCCAATAAAAATAATTGAAAAAAATGAAAGGAAAAAAATAAAAATAATTGAGAAAAAGGAAAACGAAACAAATAGAAATAAATTGAGAAAAAGAAAACCAATAGAAGCAATTGAGAAACGGAACAGAAGAAACTACTTTTTTTTGTTCCCAATAATTCCTTATAAAATGAGAAACGTTTCTACTTTTTTTGAGAATGAGAAACGTTTCTACTTTTTTTGAGAACGAGAAACAAGGAACGTTATCAAACACCTCCGTTTCTTAAAAAATGGAAACAGAAACAAAAAAGAGGGAACAAGAACGTTACGAAACGGGCCCTAAAGGACCCAATCCCCAAAAACATTCCCTATTTATACTCCCTTCACAGGTGCTATTCTCTCCTGGTACTGTGCATTCCCCTCTTTACCCCTTCTTTTATATGTGTGCAGAATCGGGGGTCTAACAGGTCCCTTGCCTACAGAAGTTTAAATACTCACGATAAACTTCAAAGAAAAGGGGATGCCTCTCTCCCCATCTATTTGCAGCATGTGCGGGGAAAATGATGAAACTCTTGACCACCTTTTCCTCCACAGTGAGTTTGCAGGCAAGGGTTGGTCCCTTTTGTTTGACATTTTTGGTTTGGCTCGCTGCCTTCCAAAGAAGGTTGACGATTGGATGATGGAGGACCTTGACTGTCCTGTCTGTCCACTGTTTCCCTATTGGAAAGAGGGCGGCAAAACTCGAAGGAAAAGGAATAAGAGCTCCCAGACCACAACAAATGATACAAACAAAACAAAGCACAGACAATTTTCTACCCCACCCAATTATCTTCCAAGAAATATTTCTCTCCCCTCCCCACCACACAACGGACCAAATGAACAAAAGAAGGGAGCTCTTTTGAAATATCTTTCTACAAATTTCAATGAGTACATTTAATCCCTTTAGACAACCACCCAAAAGGATGGAGATCATATTTCATAGCAATGGTCCTATGCCACAGAGAATTATGCTCAGTGGAAAAACGTCATAGCCATTTGGCTAAAGTAGCTTTGTTTCACACCTAAGAGGGGCACATATATCACTGGTAAAAGTTGTTTTTTATTTTATTATTATTATTTTGAAATAGAAACAAGCCTTTTCATGGATTAAATGAAAAAGGGCTATTGATCAGATTACAAAGAGACGTAATAAGCGAGCTCGAATACGAGATAATGAGTTGTCTAGCGAAAGGTGGTTATAAATATGGCAAATTAGATGGTTTGGCATTGTGGGGATAGGCAGAATTTGGAGAACAGTTTTTTTAGTGAAGTCCAGGCCTCTCAAGGATATTGTAGATCTTGTTTCCTCTTTTGATAAATTTTCTATCAATTTCAACTGCAATCTACAGATTCCTATCAACATAAATGGGCTAGTCACTTATATTTGAAGTTTTTTTTAATTATTTCATAGGTAACATTTTTGTTAGTTGGAGACTCTTCCAATAGGCCTTTTTGTGGTCGTGGTTTTTTATATGTCCTGTATGGCTGTATTCTTCCACTTTTTTTTCTTAATGAAATTTGTTGTTTTAAAAAAGAAAAGATATTTAAATTTTTTTTCTTTCTTTGTAAATTGTATATCCCCTGTCCCTCATTCTTTCATGGCACCTTTTCAGGTCCATTGGCTAATATGTAGGACCAATGAAATACAGAGATTCGACGCCTTCATATTTATTAAATAAGACCAGTTTCACCCGTGTAGTCCAACATGCAAGTTGTTATTATTATTATTTTATGTGAAAATCAATCAAAATTTCATTGATGGTATGAAATTACAAAAGAGCAAGTTATAGTATCAAATATTTCTGTCTCCAATTTAAAAGAATGCACCTGTCCACTTCATCTATGCAACAAAGTCCTCCATCAGCCAATACAAGTGCCCCAGCCTCCAGCATCCATTCCCCTGTCAGTTCCATGAATGTACAAATTTGTTGTTTAAGAGGAAGGTGGATGAGATGCAAAAAATTCGCAATCGAATAAAAAAGACCATCCATCTAAACAAACTTAAAGACTAATAGTGTAGGTTACAATTAGATTACACGGCCAAAGTTGCTATATTTAAATCATCATCCCTTCCACTTTCTACTAATATTCCAATACAGATGTACAGAATGATTACGAGAGACTGGGAAACAATATCTTAAGTATAACTTATTTATTACAAGAAACAAATGACCCCACACATATTGGTTTCCTAAGATAAAATTTCATCATCAGAATAAGACTTCTTCAAGTTTCCACCTTTAGCTTGACACTCAAATATGCTTGTCATAGCCTCTGGCACTATGTTTCATTTCAAGATAGTAAGGATACGTCAATCGACCAAGTTGGGGCAGAAAAACAAAAGGATGATCACAATTGTGGTTTCGAATTTAAACCAAAAGAAGTAATAGGTGTTCTTTATTAGTTTATGTTAAGAGATGTTTTCAAATATAGCAAAATGAGCTAACTTATTTACAAAATATAGCATTGATCAATGTCATCTAGCTCTATCACTGTCTATTATAGATAGAGAGTAAATTTTTTATTATATTTGTAAATATTTTCAACAGTTTTGCTATTTAAAACAATTTGTCTTTTAAACTTGATTTTGCAGATCTTTCAATATGTATAAAGAGGAAAAAGTTTTGAACGTTGCCTCCATCCTTAACAGCAGCAACAGTTAGTCCAGCGCTAGTGCTTCCTAAACCGGTGGTAATAACAGCTCGGTTGCTCAATTTGGCAGCAAATTTCAGGAACTGTGACTTTCCAGTACCTGGCACAGATGAACTCCATACATATCTATAAATATCTAATATTGCATAATGCAGGATTTCAAGTTTAAATGCTATTTTAATGAAAGTTTGGAATTATGTTTCCAAAGAAAAAAAATAGTTATATTTGTTAATAAAGCTAATTCAGGCTGTTTATGTAACTGGAAACATCAAAAGAAGCACATAGGGCTCAAAATCGTAAAATTTATACCTTCATCTACGTCATGTTCACTGATTCGGATTCACATATAATAACACTCCATGAGCCTTAAGTTTAAAACTTCAATGGTAAAAAGTGATTTGCACCAAATCAAGCTATTAACAACCAAACAATTTTGAAATTGAAGTACTAAAATTGCCTGGGATCTTCAACTTTTCATATTAACATTTTCTCAATCAGTTTCACCGTAAATTTTGGTGGTCGTGCTTTTAAATTAGAGAAAATGAGAAAGTCCAAATTTCCCAAATTACCTTGAAGTTCTACACGGTGACAAAATTTCCCCAAATTATCACAATAACATAATTATTGACTTTCAATAATAGGGAATGTGCAAAAAGTAATGAAGCTATGTATGAAAAAAAATTGTTTTATCTTTCATTGAGTGAAACAAATATTTATACAAGTCCTGCCATAGATCCGTATACTCTACCACTAAACAATTGGCCTCAGCCTAAAATGAGAATGAATATACCCTTTGATTAATGGTCCTCATAAGGTTGAAAAATGGTTTAAAGTGGTCCCTTGATTAAGTTCACCATTAGTTGACTTAGAAAAGATTATCTTGGGAGTTCGTATCCTTTGACATTTTGTTAGTGATATATACTCCTTTGACATTTTGTTAGTGATATATACTTAAATTTTCCTTCGACATGAGCTTAAGCTTTTCTGTTGAATTTGCGATTTAAGATGGTATCAGAGCAGGTGGTCCAGGAAGTTTGTGTTCAAGCCCTGCAATGTTGTTTCCTCCCCAATTAAAATTGATTTTCAACTTGTTGGGCCTTTCAAATATTTCAAACCCACAAGCGAGTGGGAGTGTTAATGATATATAATTAAATTTGTCTTCAACCACTAGCTTAAGCTTTTTGGTTGAATTGGTGGTTCAAGACATTTTTATATATTTTCATTAATCAATCTTGTATCTTTTTTTATGGTTAAAAAAATGGAATGGCATAGATGTATTTTGCTAAATTTCTCATTGTACAAAAAAGAAAGGATCTTTAATAAATGGCTCTCTTAGTTGTGAATAAATACACATCCTAGGAACATAGCTCATAGACTTCCAACCTTTACACACAAAATCAGTATATTATGAATAGGATAAATACAAAGAAGGAATGAGAATACCAGGATCACCAACCAACAGTAGATGAGATTCACCTCGAACTTTAGTACCAGATATATCCACATGTTGTACACCTCCAATGAGTGTTAAAGCCACTAAAAGTTGACAAAAGGGGACAAGTATTGAAATTAATTCAATTTAAGTGCACAGAAATTAAGAATTAGATGTCTGCACACTTTTATTTCGACATCTTTTGGGAAACTGGGGAGGGATGAAGGATGACCTAACTGAATGGATGAAAGAGGACTTATACCTGCCAGTTTTACAGTAAAAAGTCCAAACACTTGAGGGCATATACCTCTTAGAATAGCATTTCTTCCTGGATAACTTCAACCATGTCAGCATCACAAATGAAATAGAACTTCGCATAAAAGAATCCACATTTATGAACTGAGGACCTCAATAAAACACAAGCATTGAAAACTTTATCATGAAAGGCAATAAATGATCCTTCGAGTACAGGCAACAACCACTGATATAAAATGTAAGTAATACATCATATTGCAACTTAGTGAAAGTTAGTTGCACCTTTTAGAGGAGTGTCTTTGAAATTTGACCAGAACTGCGTGAATTTCATAATTATATCATCAGGGATGTCAACCTCGACCTTTAGTTCATTGGTTCTTCTACAAAAGAAAAGAAATGAACATAAGGCATTGTTAGACCCTATCAGATTAGGTTGAACGCTATTAGGAATTTCAGTAGAGGAGTATGTGGACGCAAGGTTCATGTTTTTTGGAATTTCATTAGAGGAAATGAATGATGAAACATAAAATTGAAAAATCCAGAAGTAACAAGGTCAAAAGGTGGGAGACTTCTCACAGAGAATTTTAGGGATTCTATAGCTTGCTAGCCAATTGGCCATTTATTTTAGAAGATAGGTTGGGGTAGGTCACGGAAGTATCTCCCATACCAGTATTAGAAGAAAAGGAAAGTAAAAAGATAATAAAGGTCTGCCTAAGATATTTATAATAATACAACCATACTAATATTAGCACTACAATACTCCTCCACAAGTTGGGGTGTACATGTTAACTATATCCAACTTGTTAGAAGAGAGAGTCTATATGTGCTCTATGTAATGCTGCCGTGAAGATATCTTTTGATTGCGCTCCAGTTTTCGCATGCTTTGGTATATTACAACCTTTGCTATATTTTCTTACAAAATGACAGTTGGCTCAATATGTTTTTTGTCCACCCATGAAATACTTAATTTAATACAATATGAAGAGTTGCTTGACTATCACACTACACTTTGATCGGTGTTGTGATAATGAATCTCACTTCAATAAAAAAAAAATTGACCTATCGAAACTAATTCAGACAATGTGGGTTTCAGTATTTTGTTACCCGTAGGACAACACATTTGGATCCATCATGGTCTATGTCTACCATATAGAAAGTCAAAGTTTTTCTATACTTGTAAATATTCTCAACATTTTTGCTATATTTGAAACATCCTTTAATTAATTAATTAAAAATAAAACACTAAACATTAAGGGACGTTTGGGGGAAGGGTTAGTATTATGATAATCTTAGTATTATAATAGTCCTAGTGTTATGATAGTATGCGTTGGGGAAGGATTATGATAGGTAATGTTATGATAGTATGCGTTTAGGGGAAGAATTATGATAGGTAGTGTTATGATAGTATGCATTTTGGGAAAGGATTATGATAGTAGTGTTATGACAGTATGTGTTTAGGGAGGATTGGGGAAGGAGCGAGAAGGATTGGAGGAGTGAGAAGGATTGGGAAAGGAGTGGAATAGTGAAAAAGAGAGAGGAAGAATTATGGAAAACCTGGAGTGGAGTGGAGCGGGTTAACATAACACACTCCATTCCCCCATCTAGGGCCAAACACCCCAAACATAAAAGTTTATATCAAATTGTTGCAATGATATAAAATATTAATTACAATTTGATAACTATGAATAATATATTAATGTAAAAATTCGTTAAAAATAATTAGTCAAGATTAGTCAAAAGTAACTAATTAATTAAGTTGTATTTCTACTGAACATGTATAAAAATCTCATTGATATGGAGTTAGAAAACCCACGTTTGATGAGTTTTTAACATCCAATTAAACAAATAAAATAAATTATTAATCTTCGAGGGCCAATTCCTAGCAACTTCAACAAGTTCACTATAGTGTCCTTTTTATCGACTCTAAACCGTTTTATGCTCTCAATACATGAAAGGGTTTACCATTCAGAACTTTGAAGCACTAAGAAAAATCAGCCATATAATTACAGGACAATTCTGTCCAGACTGATTATTGAGGTCATTTCCCACTGACCTAAACGCAAACAAATTTATAAACTGGCACGTCTCTCCCAGTGCACTTAGTATTGCTTGTTTAATAGGCCTTGAGAATCATTCTCCAAAGCCTCTTTATCTCTTCGAAATGTAATCTTGAACCTCATACCTTGTAGTTAAATAGAACTTGTGTAAAATTAATGTGTTTATCGGTATTTTACCCTAAACAGTGGAAAGTAAAAAAAATTAGAAGTAAATTGCAAAAAATGATTTTAGCATCCTCATCCTCTTCTTGCTTGTAAATTACACATGTACTAAAATAACTTTTTCTTCTCCATTTAGAAAAAGGTAATGACGATGTAAAAGTTTGCAATAGTTTTGATATATAAGATGTCAACTCAAGCACCAAGAAGACAAAAACCAGAAAAAAAACATTTTGATAGGTGCAATTAAGATTTAAGAATGAGCAATGCATTTGTATCTTTCAAAAATACGTAATTAACGCACTGTCAATTGTATAACCAAATTCTTGAAGCAGTAACCTTCTGGAAAGAGTTGCATGTACCTCACATGATTTGCAATTAGCATTGGATCAAGGTCACACCGAACATCTTTGAGGTCTGGGGACCACTTTGCACTCAATACTCCTGTAACAATAACGTCATCTGCCCCAATAATCAAACACCCCATCCCCATTGAGAAGGAAACAGTAAGGAACCAATAACCTCATCTGCTATAAACAAACAAATATATATATATATATATATATATATATATATATATATAGATGCATATACATATTAAAAAGAAGTGACATCCATAAGATTCTTGAAAAGAGATAATCTACATTTATATAAGTAGCAAACTCAGGGCCAAAGTAAGATTTTGAATAAGCTCCTATTGCTGACTATTGTTTTTTTTTTTTTTTTATCTTATCCTTTTGTTTTTTGTTGATGCCAGTTCTTTTTTTTCTTTTTTTTTTTTCTTTTGTCTCCTTCGTAACAAAGGAAATATTTTCTTGATTTCATGAAAGGAAACACACGTTGAGAGGTAAAAACTCCCAAGAGGGAAGTCATTCATTCATTCTAAAGTGCCTAGCAAAGATTTATGTGCTATCAAAAGTGTAGCTGTATTTTTTTCTTTTCTTTTTTTTTTAAGAAAAAATAAGAAGAACGGACATGTATTGCATATAACAAAAGGCAAAACAACCTAGGGGTCGGGGTAGAGGAAACCCTCTCACAGAAAGCTAACTGCATTTTTCTATAAGATACAATTTCATCGACTGAATGAAATATGCAAAGAGATACAAAAGGGGCCCATATGCAGGGTGTACAAAAGATTTCTCCAATTTGCAACAAGGAAATTTAAACTATGAACATGAAGAGGCGGTAAAATTTTACACCAAAATAAAACATGGAAAGCAGCTAACTCAATGACATATCCAAAGGATCTTTCTTTGTCTTGGAATTTCTCTCTTCCCAAATCTTCCATAAAACAACCTTGATCAAGCTGGACCATAACTGTGCCTTTGTAGCTCCGATTAACTTCTTACATTATCGACCCCAACAGTATTTAGTGAAAAGGATAAGCCAGGTTCTTCTCCTTCCCATTGAAAGTTTTATCATTCCTAACTCTGGCTGCCATGAGTATTTAGTGAAGAAACAAATCTCCAAGTCCAAATGAACTTGAGAGTGAGTTCTTAAGTAGTTGGAATTTAACAAAGGAAGATTGCATGAGATGATCAAAAGCTTCCATAGAAATGGCTGCCTAAGCACTTGCATCGAGCAGAACTTTATTTGAAACATTATCTTCCAATGAATCTTACTACTTCAGGATATTACGTCTTTTCCTAAAGGATCGATAGCGAAACATTGAAATTTTGAGTTGAACTCTTGGGCTATAAATTTTCGTCGGTTATTAAAGGAAGAGATAGCAGAATTTCAGAAGATTGGTAAAATTTCAGCAAGGAGAATTTCTGAGGCACCTGACAAAAGAATTTGGTCCCTAGAGAGTAATGGAAGATTTTTGGTAAAATCTCTCACAACTCATCTTTCCCCATCTTCACCTTTGGATAATGTGTTGCACATGGCTTTATGGAAGACTAATAGTCCAAGAAGAGCTAACGTTCTTGTTTGGGTTTTGTTGTTTGGTCATTTGAACATGTCTTCAGTATTGCAGCAAAAATTGCCAGCGGGTTGCCTTTTCCCTTCAATCTGCCCATTCTGTCTTCAGCATGGAGAAGATCCGTCTCATCTGTTTTTCCTTTGTCCATACTCAGCTAAGTGCTGGGAAAAATTGCTCTCCGTTTTTAATATGTCATGGGTTTCTGATAAGGACTACAGTGAAACGGTTAGACAGCTTCTAGGAGGGCCTTATTTCAATAAGACCTCACAGTTATTATGGTGGAATGTGGTCAAAGCATTATTGGCAGATTTCTGATTTGAAAGAAACCAAAGGACTTTTCATGACAAATCTCTTGGTCAGTTAGATCATTATGAAGTTGCTCATAGGCTTCATCGTGGTGCATTCTTGCTAAGGAAATTGATATGTACAGCATCTCAGAGCTAAATCTATATTGGAGTGCCTTCATTCCAGCAGCCTAACTAGGGATTGGTGCTAAGTGGTATCATATCTCATTTAATTGTGTCATTAATCAGATTAGATAGTTCTGTGTATTAGGGATTGCGTCACTTGTTTTTCATGAATTATTATTTATGATGTAAAGGTTGTTTCTTGGACTCAGTAGTTAGGTATTTCCTAGTTTCTATGGATATGATGAGGACGCTAATAAGGTGTCAACCTAGTTCAGATTTCAGGATGCGCCTACTGATCCTTAGGTTCTTTTGTTCATTGTATAATTTTCTTGTACTATGAGCTTTTGTCTCATTATTACTAATAAAAGAGACATGTTTCCCTTTCAAACGGAAAAAAAAATGTCTTTTCTACAAAATGAATCTGGGAAAAATGAAAAGAGACTAAATGTTCAAAATATACTTACACCAAAAAATATATAGATATATAAAGTACTATAATAAAGACAACCTTTAGTATATAATGTTTCGAATAGTGTAAACATAAAGATTAAAAAAGTAAATGTCATTCTCAAAAAAGATCAAATGTACATCTCATCTACTGTTGATCCTACACAAAATGCTTTCTTTAAAGGCAGGCAGACTCTTGGTCTGATTTTTAATTGGAAACAAATCAAATGTACAAATGGATATTCTGGGACTGCTGAAGGATGAAATTTAAGTCAGTGATGAATGGAATGGGATGATCAGGGAGAAAAATAAAACAATGCATCCCTCCATACCTCCAGCTTTAACAAGGTCAACAAGGTCATCCTTGAGAATGACTAGAACGGAGCGAGGAATGGACCCCACACCCAAAACTTGTGTACTCTCCTGAATTTTTATCTCTTGGTAATCATGACGTACAACAGAACCTTCCAAGCACTCAAAACTTTTCCCTTCACATGGTTTTGACCTCTATGATCAAAGTTAATAAATTAGTCCTATTCACAAAAACTAGCTGTAACCAGAAAAATTATACTAGATAGACAATTGAAAAGGCAAGGATCAAATCAAATCTTGAACTCGTCAACACAGTAAAATGGTGAAATGAATCCATGATACATTACTAATAAATTCCAAAGCATAAACCATTTTGGATTGGACAAGGAAACAAATGAGATATTCAAAAATAGAAAGAAGAATTAGGAAATGACGTAGTATCCAATTAAATTTAAAACTAAATTAAGTTTCTAAATTTAGTAAATGCAGATATGCAGTGACTTTCATTCAGATTGCAGCGACTTTCATCAGATTTTTTATAATTATTTTTAATATTTAATAATAAAAAATTAAAAAGTACAACCTAAATAAATATGTGCTTAGAATGAAAGGACCATTGGATTGCCAAAACAAAATGCTGAGAGAACGACAAAGAAACCTGCTGAAAAACCAAGATCTCTTTTGTTAAATCATTAATTGACCAAAAAGCTTAAGTTGGTGAGTTATGTAAATCTAATTACATCAATACTTCAACATCCTCTACTTCAATGGAAGAATGCTAAAACAGGAGACTTTCCAGAATTAAAATCTTTAACCAATATTAATAAATTATAAAACTACTTAAAAATTCTGTCACAAATTAAAAATTCTGTCACAAATCCTTGGCTAATCATGTAATGTAACAGTATTTTAGCTCTTAGTATGTGTACCGTAGTACAGCCTACACGCTGAGTTATTACCGTAATTCAGTTTCTCATAAACCCATACATTGTGGCTAGCTACAAATAGAAAGAGAGGCAAATCTACTTTATGTTGATTAGACCGAGAATTTATTAAAACCATTTGGAGCAATATGCTAGTGTGTTGATTCATATGCATAATACATGGGAGATATGAAATATGAGATAACTTGGCAGGAATGTGGAGCTAATAAAAATGAGACAAACGACATGGAATTAGAAAACTAAGTACCTGAGAGGGACAAAATGATGGTAACTGTATTGAGTTTCTAGTTTCTAGCTCTGGATAAACTGGGAACCTTCACAGAGAAAAGTAAAACTGTTCAAGAAATAAGAAGAATCTAGAAATGGTGAATACAAACAGGCATGCTAGATTACCTTTACCAACTGGATAATCATAAAATATTCTATTATAGATACACACACACACAAAAGAAACAATTTCATTGGTGAATGAAATTTAAAAAAGGGATGGATAATCCATGATGATCACAAAAGACTATCCCAACTAGAAGAAAGGGAAGTGTAACTACAGAAAAAGTTAAACAAGATCAAAGAACACTTCAAATGTGTGCCATTTGTCCAAAAAAAAAAAAGACCTTTGATTCCTCTATTTCCAAATAAGCCAAAAGAAGGTCATGTTCATATTTAATAGATTTGGCATCCTTATAAGGATGCTCAAATAAAGATTAAAATCCAACACTACATTATAAAGGAATAGAAGTTCGCATTAGATTCATCACAAGAGTTATCCATTTTACTTCATGTAAATGAATGCTCCACAAGATTTCAGTTTCAGCTACCTATTAATTATAAAAAATCAATCACAAAAAATAGTCAATCATGTAGTCCTGCAAGTCTAGCTCCGCTTCTTAATAAGCCCCATCCATGGTGAGGGATTTAATATCAATGACGATGGACCACTCAATGTTGCTCCAATCTTTCATGGTGAAAGAAGACCACCAAGATGGCGATCAGGGAAGGTCTAAGGTGAATCGGTGATGGGAGACTGATGAAAGGGGAAGGGGGAAAGAAGAGGAGACCATAGAGTTCACAACTATCACATTTATTACAGTAAAATTGAAATGCAAAGCTACCAAATACCAAATTACTAGAGTGTCTTTTCCTTTCAAAAGATATACCAACATTCTATCGCCCGTTCAAGCTAGTTTTGTTGTTAATTCAGCAATAATGTTAGCATTAGTAATTGAACCCAAGGGCTTGGAAGCTTCCCCTCCTCCGTCTCTAAGTTGTTTGGGAGGCTGAAATGTAATTGAGATTACAATAAAATATTAAAACCAGTATTGGAAGGAATCATGAAGCATCGAAACAGTGGGAAAGAAGGTTTGATTGAAAATGGTGGGAAGTGAATATAGTAAGGATTACAAACAAGGCCCTAAGCTCTAATCCAAAAGTGGGCTTGGTATTATACCCATTACATTCCAACTTCCTAAATAGGCTCTAACGTCCTTAACCGTTCGTAATATCCTATTCAGAATTAATAGGATCGAGAAAAGGGTGGATCATACAATTGAGGTCCCAAAGATGGTAGAACCAAATTATAACATGGTGAAAACTTGAACCAACAAGGTGTTGAATGTAAGTAGATACGTAAACGAACGACGTGTGAACATAAGTAAAATTCAACTCACTTGTGCTTGCATTTCCGGCAGATATACCACCTCTCACCCTCGTACATCTTAATTGTCCCGGATCGGATAACCGTTCCTTTGAGTGTGAGAAGCACTCCATGATGCTTCACTCTGACAGACCCAATACTAGGAAAAGTCTCTAAAACCAAGCAGAACACAACCAACAAGAACTCAATCAAACGAACCCCATCTTTCACAGAAGAGTAATCAACATTTCAGTAATAAAACTCAGAAGCAGATACATACCAGGAAATTCAAGCGGGGAGCCAGTGACATTAATGCGAACATGGATGAAATCCTTTTTAACTCCATTCATGGACCCTTTTGAATCACCCAAAATGATCATCTGCAACCCCAATCACAAAAACGAACATCAATAAGCACGAGGAGAGCATAAGTAAGCTTTTGCAAAACTATTAGATTACAAACATGAGCCCAAACAGCTGCATCGTCAAAAATACGCAAGTAGTCGGTCGGACGGGAGAAGAGAAGACGAGCAAGAGGTGGGTCGTCGTCCATCAGCTCAGCGAATCTAATGAAAATGACAAATGCAAATGAGAAAAGAGAGAAAAAAGAGAAAGAAGGAAGGAAATGGAATTGCTTACTCCACGAATAAAGGGTAGTGGAGCTTAGGATCAGGGGAATGAGCAATGGAGCGGAGCTGATCGGAGTGGTGGCGAATAAGAAAGGTAGCAAAGGCCTTGAGGGGAGTAGTAGGAGAATCATCCATTGATGCCAAGGAGATGTCCATGGCTGACCTCCCAGACGTCTCGAGGGTGGAACTAGCGGAAGCACGAAGGTGAATTTGAGCGGGAATTACTTATATAGTATCCCCTCTGTTCCCGTTGGTTGATTATTTGGGTTAATAATTTATAAATACTTTTCATAAATATAACAAACCCAAAAAATAAACCATAAAGTCTAAATCTAAACGATTTTGTACCAAACAATAGTCAAATCTAAAACATCTTATACCAAACGATACCAAATATATTACGTGATTGTTGACGGGACATTTTTTGTATTTTTCATAGTGGTACTGTGGTCTTTTTTTCGTTTTTATAATTGTTCAATGGTAAATATTTTGTCGTTTTTTTATATTTTTTAAAAGACTCCATTTAAAAATACTATTTCAAAACTCTTAATTTACTGGGATATTTATTATGTTTGACATTCATGATTATTATTGTTGTTTTATTCTCAAACTAAAATAATCTACAAACCAAATACATAGTGTTATAATTAACACTCCAAACATAAATTATTCTGTATGAAACTATAATAACTTATATCACTTCTCTCCAAACATGATGTTACTTGTTAGAGTCTACGAACTAAATTTTTATAAATTTAATAGTATTTGGACTAAATTGTTAACGGTGGACAATTCCTTTTAAAGAATTGATTTTCGTTCCAAATAGAGGGTAAAAACATAACCTCGAGGCAATCTAGTGCAATGAGCTTCAACAAAAGCCTTAAAAATATTGATCAACAATGCTTAAACCCAATAATAGGTTTACGTCTCTACGCTACATTTTAGTTATACTACCTGTGAATTTTATATATTAATGAATAAATCGGTGTACACGACAATCTTTTATATAAGTAAATAAATAAAAGATAAGATAATATTCTCTAAAAGTATAGAAGACATAAATTGAATTGTTACAATCTTTTTTGCATAAGAAATTGTTACAAATTTCAATTATTATGAAATTTGTTACGGGGTGGTGACCATTATATTTGATGGAAACGAGACTAAAGTTTCATGTTGGCTAAATAATACGAAGATCAATGGTATATAATTGAAAGACAAATTATCTCTATTTGATATAATACTCTTTTAATGAAATCAAAAACAAAACTAGGAAAATGTACGTTAGAAAGTATAGCAAATGGTCACTCTACGAATCTTGCAAAATTTGATGGAGGGATCAATATAATGTAATTTGGATTACACTAAGCTTTGAACGAAAGACGAAGCACTAGGCAAGAGAGTTCTTGTGAATTGTAAGTAATTCATGTCTTTTCTTTTTTCTCCCAATTTTGAAGTTTTCAAACGTCAATTTCTCAAATTATACTTTTCTGCTGACATGGTAGAGTAGAGTGAGATTTTTTCCCAGCATTATTATAACTTGTTTGGAACCTTGTAAAGCTACTTTTTCTTTTGACTATTGTTGTTTACAAGTAAATACTACATGTTAAATATCAAGAAACCCAGAAAAACTCTCAGCTTACTCTAAATAGTCCCCTTGAAGTGCTTTGCAAAGCCAAGGAATGTGTCATTGTGCTCTAGCACGAGCTATTCTTGATAACATCATTCTTTCCTTAAGAGTCCAACCTTCAATGGACCAGATTCTCGCAACAACGAATGAGATCGCTAACACGAGCTGTTCTGGGGTGCCCCCGGAATGTGATGTGTTGTGCAAATTCACTAGAACATCTCAAAAGAAGCTCAAGACATTATTGTTACAACCGAGCTTAAGCTTAAAGTGAAATTATTCTTGATGTATTAATTGTAGAGATCAATCTAGCTACAACAAAACCAGCAGCCAACGCAAGTCCAAATATGGCATGTAACCTCACACAGAAATACTTGGCCATGAAAATTTTCTGTTTATCCTGCAAATTTGAAAGAGAATCAGTAATCTAGTTTGATATAACAATCATGGCGAAGTATATTCTTACTAATTTCACATTTTTATGATCTCATAACCATCTTCATTTAGAAATGATATTGCTAGCACTTCCATTTGGTAGATCACTACTCTCTTAAGAACAAAGAGAAATCTTCTTTGGTCTAATCACTAGTATACCTAAAGACTTAACCATTTAGTTGCTGAATTTAAGATCTGAAAAATATGTTATTGTTTGTTAATTATTTGGTTTTAAATTTTTAGAAACTAACCTTATAAGTTTTAATTTCTTGTTATCCACTTTCTACGTAAGTTTTGAAAACAAAGGTTTGATATTTTTTAGAATTTGATCGGTAATTCAAGTATTATTTTAAGATAGGTGAAACCATAATAAAGTAATTAAGAGTAAACAAGCATAAATGTTAAAAACGGAATGCTAAAAAAGAAATTGATATCAAACGGGACGTAAATCGTAAGCCAATCACCTTGTGGTTTTCTTCAACAAAGCTAACTACCAGCTTGCCCACAGGAACAGTAAGACCACAAAATAACTACAATGAAAAATAGCAAAAAAAAAAAAAAAAATGAAAGATTAGTAAACTTTATTCAGTTTAAAAAGGAAGCCGTTTGTTTTAAGAATGGACTTACAATGCAAGTAAATGGAAGATTCTTGCTTAAACCTAGGGCAAACAGAAGCACATAGAGCATAATTACTGCAACCTTCACCACCTTGGAACCTCTTTCTGTACCAAGCCTCACCTGCACAATATATTAACAAAGATACATGTAACACTAAAGTGTCTCCACCTAATAATTTTTAAAAACTGAAGCTGCGTGGGTTCATTACCAAAGGAGACATTTTTCCTACAGCTCTATCTCCCTCAACCTATGCACGACAATGTCGGAGTCAATTAAATGATCACTAAAATAAACCATGAGGCGAATCAAGAATGTGCATGTTTGTTTTTCTGTTTTGTCTTTTTTTTTTTTTTTCTTTTTTCTTGAGGTACAAATACCTGATGGAAATGGCTGCAGAAGAGAATTAAAGTCGTTGTCGTCCCCACAAGGATAGAAGCAGAAAGAATTGTATTGGATATGGGAAGATATCTCATCGCCCTGTGGACCAGTGAATCAATATGCAAACCAGACAAAACAACTACAAATCCTAACTAAATGATTGAAGCAACCTTGCGTTACTCTGTAATAAGTAAAACGCTGTTGTAGCAAATGGACCAAAAGCAGCAAAGCACAAGGGCTCTCCTAATCCTTGGTAACTTAACCGGAATGGTGGACACTGCAAAAGATCAATTGTCAGCAGATCAACATGAATAGTTTGCTATTCCCAACTCTCAGTAAATCAGAAAATATGAATGGGTTGTTATTCTCCTATACT
Source organism: Cucumis melo (assembly GCF_025177605.1). Lineage (NCBI taxonomy): Eukaryota > Viridiplantae > Streptophyta > Magnoliopsida > Cucurbitales > Cucurbitaceae > Cucumis > Cucumis melo. The sequence continues at coordinate 1,628,318 of NC_066857.1, forward strand.
GATCTCACATTATTCTACCTTTTGTTATCTTCATCTCTTCCTCTGACTTTAAAGGTCATATAATGCTTGAAATCTAAACTGGGCTTTGAATGCTAAGCCTTGACAAGATTTAGACTATTCTCTATCTCAAAATAATTCTAAGCTCTCGATGCCATCAAGTGCACACATAAAAATAAAACACTCTTTGGATTGTAGAAGTTGCAACAAATATTGAGTTCCCTTACACTATACTTCACAGAAAATTAGTTTAATTATCTAACAAAACCAAATTTTTAGTTAACCCTTTTCAGCTGTGTACTTCACAACCTATATGATGCCATGGTAGCACAGTCTTATGCAGAGTATTAAATTGAGATGTTACCTGATATATGTAGCCACAAACAATTGAAAAGGCTAAAAATAATATTGAACGCAGGTTCCCAGCCTCCAAAGAAGCCCATGTCAATCCCATGAAGCCAAGAGCAAGAAAAGTGTAGGCAGCAACAAGTGTTCCTGTAGGGCTTATTCCACCATAAATTTAACACAAGCAAGAAGTCAGCAAATTTTTTATAATAAAGAAAATGAAACAAGATTAAGAAAATCGAGGAGGCCTTAGAAAATAAATTAGTGTGAACTTTACCTGCCAACAAGTTTTACAACCGACTCCTTTTTGTTCTTATCAGCTCCTGTACTGAAGTCATAAGCGTCGTTACTGCAAAAGAATCATTTTAATTCATTAGTTTCAAATGGTAGAAAGAGCTTCATACGCTTTTTTCCAGAATTTCATGATACAATGAAATGAGCCACCTAACCCTCCATGGATCGTGATGTTGAGAAATCATTCATGTGAGAATTGAAGACTACAAAACACTTCCCTCAAAATGGTATAGAGATCTGGAAGCAAGGCACAGCTGGGAAATTTAGAGAGCAAAATTCAACAACCCAACACTGTTTTAAGCTTGCATATTGCGAAGATTTAAAGAATTCCAAGCGAACTTTCTTGTGGAGCAATTTATATCACATAAAAGAAACTCTTTTCCTTGTCAGATAATCTCGTGATAACCAACCACAAAGTAAATCCAACATCTAATTATTTCCTTGGGCTGTCCCAACTTGCTTGCAGAATTTTAGACTCTTGAGATTTAAGGATTGACATCAACCAAAAGGTTCTCTTTTATTTTACTTTTTAAAAGAAACAAATGATATAAGCATTCTTAGATTCACTTTGATGGGGCTGCATAACATATACACAAATGGAAACTCAAAGATGTTTTTTTTTCTTCCAAAATTCGAATCTCTATAGTCTATACTAAGCAATATGGCTATAGAAAAGATTTCCCAAAGTTAATACTTCCGGGAACACAATTTATATTGTTTCTCAGTAGAGTTTACCAAGGAACAATTGTATATGCAACCATTCAGCTGCCAAAGATTTTGGTTGAGTGTGAACACAAACATGTCGGCCGTATGAGGAATACTTCTTCACCTTAAATTAAGCCAACTGATGATAAGAACTGAGGAAGCCAGGATTACAGCAAAAAGCCGAGAAGAGAAGTTGCCAGACTGAAAATAAGCAGCTGCACTGCCTACCTGTTTGTAACCGAAAAGAAAAGTTTGAATACATAGCATCCACATTCAACCAGAATAAGCATCTTCATGCAGTTAGTTTATATTCCTAAGAGATGGCTGATTTAATACCTAAAAAATTGAACATCACAAGATCAAAGCTCAACTAATTGGTAAGAGAGAGTAAAAAACACTGCATTAATATAAGAATTGACTTGTAAACAAACAGAATCACATATCCTTTTTGTTAAATTACCATTTTAGTGACTCCCTGATTCCCTCCTATGGTTTTAAAAGATTCAATTTAGTGTTTATGGTTTAGTTACACCTTCCGAAACTCCTTATTGTTACTAGATCATAACAATTTCTTACATAACATGTCATGTCTCTTTATAACGCCTGTCTTCTATCAACCACTTCAAAATCACGTCACATAAGAAAACGGAAAACATCTGATAACCAATAAATAAACTTTACCGATTCAGGGTACTAAATGGGAAATTGGAAACTAACTTGAAACGACCACAAACCATGGGGACTTAAAAAAGTGATAATCTAACAAAGGCTTTACACTCCTTTTTCATAATAAAGAACAAAAAGAAAGCTCAAGAGCAATCAAGTTTATCATAACTAATTAAAGTCAAACACTACATTTCTCAAAAGAATGATATAAAATGACCAAACATCTAGCTGCTTTACAGTGTAATGAACACCCACCATTAAAGGAACCAAGGCAACTGAATAAATTGGTAACTTAATTGCCCTCCAAATCAGAGTCCCCATACCAACATCCTCTTCCCCATTCTCTTGGGGCATCGAATCAACCTCCATCGCTTTACATTCCGATAACAAACCTCTAAAACGGACATTTCTGCACAACCCCAATTGCGTTCTACGACTCCCGCAGGCAAATTTATGAGCATCAGTCGACAAACTCGATGAATTTAAACGACCCAGATGAAAGCTGTGATAGTAGAAGAGTCAAGAAGATAAATGGGGCTAAACGATAAGGTTTTGAAAGAAGATGTAGTTGCCATTGTGAAGTGGTACTTGCCTTGGAGTAATGGTGGTGAAGGAGAGGTGGTCGTTGAGTTTGTTCTTTAGGGCGCCGAGTTGGGTGGGTATGCAGACTATGGAGGCCATTGGCATCACATAGCTGAAGATGAAACTGCAGAGTGAAGCTGCTTGTTGAAGCAGAGGATGGATTAATTAAAGTGGGACGATTTTAGTTGTGTCTTATCTTCTTCAACTTTATGTTTCCTCTTGGTTTGACACGGTTTTACCATTATCGCTACCATTTTAAGTAACAATAGTAGTGATGAATGGGTAAAATATAAATCTTATTCCATTGTTAGAACCTTCGACAAGTTTTTCATTATGTGTGGCTGTGTTTGACCCACCAACTCGAGTAGAGTTGAATTTGTTTGGTCTACTATATTTACAAACTAATATTAAATAACAAAACTCTATTAATTTCATCGGTGTTCACCGTTGAAATATGTACATTTAGTATGAATCTTTATCTATTTCTCTCTTACCCTTCCTCTAACATTTCTAGTGCCTCCATCATCAATTGTCATCAACGACGAAATGTGACGATAACTATAGTCAACGAGTATTTCCACCTTACTTTGACAATATTCATTGCCAACAATATGCTCTTGACGACCTCTAGCACTCCACGTATGATAAAGACTACATTTGATGACCAATTAAGGAAATCGTATTTGACACCACATTCCAATGGCTATCTCTAGTGATCAATTTCGACTACCACTTGTGGTTATCGACTTTCAACCATTTCTAACGACTAACTTGACGACCATCTTAATCAATCATATACTAGAAAAACAAAAAAAAAATAACTCATCAAATGGAAACATTTTTAAATGCAATTTTGAAACTACCACTTCTTTGTATTTAATAGTAATTTGACATTAACAAAAACACTTTTAAGTATATAAAAAACCAAACAAACTTGTATATAAAACACTTTTAAAAAAACGGATGTAACCAAACACACAAGTATTTTTCTTTTAGATCGTTTTTTAAAAGATAGAAATAAAAATATTAAAAGAAAAGCACCTTTTTACAAACATGTAAATCCAAATCAAACGTGCTATTTTTAATACTAAAAGAAATAGAAAAAACATGTTAAACATATCCATTAGCAAAATAAAGTGAAATTCCAAGAATTAGAAAGATGGTTTGAAAATTGATTTTATAAAGCGAAGAAAAACCTTTTTCCCCAAAAGAATAATATTCTTATTTTGGAAAAAACAGAAAACAAAAAATGTGACAAAAAGTTACATTCCTGCGGATTTGACCCTCTGGTGGCTGCATTCGAATCTTTGATTTCGAATAACTGAAGTAAACAATAACCAAAGTCCGTCGAAATCTTCCTTTTTTTCATTTGGGATTCCCTCAATCTTCATCACCACCATCACCATCATCCCCTTTCACTCTGTTTCCCTCCAAACATCAAAAAATGGCGCTCCCAACCACTACCCCTCTCCCAAAATCTCTCCCCCATCCCCTTTTTCCGATCACCTCCAAAACCCCCCACCACCGCCGTCTTTCCCCTTCCGCCCGATCCTCAAAACCCATCTCCGCCATTCATGCTGCCGACCCATCAAGGTCGTCCAAATCATCTATCCAGGTCCCGACGAAATGGACCCTCGATAGCTGGAAGTCGATGAGGGCTCTGCAACTTCCCGAATATCCCGATCAGGCGGCGCTTGAATCTGTCCTCAGGACACTTGAATCTTTTCCGCCGATCGTCTTTGCCGGAGAAGCTAGGTCCTTGGAGGACCGGCTGGCGCAGGCGGCTGTGGGGAAGGCTTTTCTTCTCCAAGGTGGGGATTGTGCTGAGAGCTTTAAGGAGTTTAATGCCAATAACATTCGTGATACTTTCCGTGTTCTGCTGCAGATGAGTGTTGTTCTTATGTTTGGTGGTCAAATGCCGGTTATTAAGGTTGATTACTGTTTCTGAGCTTTGATTTTATGTTTTGTTATTGTTATTTTTCATTGTGCGATGGTTTAGATTTATTTTGATAAGTCTTTTTCAGAATGATCGAGTGTATGTTGTCTCTGCTAGGAAGGGGCATGTACTCAAAAAATTATTTTAGCTAGCCAAAACGATAACAGTTGAACGTGAATTCGAAAATCTAGCTACATACCCTTTGTAACCAAATGATATAAGTTTGAGATATTACTCTCATACATTCCTGGGTTATTCCTAGGTTATTCCAGGGTATCTTATCTGGATTACATTTGACGGTTGTGTAATAGGACTTGTGTATGATGTAGGTAGGAAGAATGGCAGGTCAGTTTGCAAAGCCAAGATCAGACCCGTACGAGGAGAAGGATGGAGTGAAACTCCCAAGCTACAGAGGAGACAATATAAATGGTGATTCGTTTGATAAGCAATCTAGGATTCCAGACCCAGATCGAATGAATAGAGCCTACTGCCAGTCAGTGGCAACATTGAACCTCTTGAGGGCCTTTGCCACGGGAGGTTATGCTGCAATGCAGAGAGTTACGCAATGGAATCTTGATTTCACCGAGCATAGTGAGCAGGGTGATAGGTTTGACTCTTGAGTACTTTATTTTTCTATGTACCATTTGTATTGGCATTTGGTTCCATTATAGTCAGCCGTGTAACGTTTATAGCACATCATTTCCTTATAGACTTCACAATAAATACCTGTCAACCATGTCGATAAAGTAACCAATCAGCCATTCATTTTGATACCTTATTGGTTGTAGTTCCATAGTTTGGTTACATATTTTGGTTGCACTTGTGTCAACAGATACCGAGAACTAGCCCATAGAGTTGATGAGGCCCTTGGATTCATGGCTGCTTCTGGACTCACTGTGGATCACCCTATCATGACCTCGACTGAGTTCTGGACATCTCATGAGTGTTTGCTCCTCCCTTACGAGCAAGCACTTACTAGGGAGGATTCCACTTCTGGGCTTTACTATGACTGCTCGGCTCACATGCTTTGGGTTGGAGAACGAACTAGACAACTTGATGGTGCACATGTTGAGTTTTTGAGAGGTGTTGCTAATCCTCTTGGCATTAAGGTACCTCTATCTAAAATTTAGATGGTGATGTTTAATTCCATCATTTTTTTACTATCATCCTTCCCTTTCCCATTTTGTCTCAAAACTGAACTTTGGTGTCATTGCACTATTGCAGCATTCCATGGAGTATGATCTTAATATTCCGATTGGAACTACCATATTAGAACCAATTCACAATTTACAAATATAATTGAAAAATGTTTTAAAGCTTTATTACAATAAATTGACTTTATTATTTGGAGCTCAAATTTGTGGATGATTTTGTATATATATATTTTCATTTATCAATTTTTGCTTGATGACCTTTTACTACGTTTACTTGTGGAGTGTTTCGTTCTTTGTCCCGCTAAACACTTCTACATATTATTTTTCTCTAAAGTGATTTATAATGGTTCTTGAATTGTTCCACTGGTGAATGTAGTAGAAATTTGCAACTGATAAATTATAGCATTTTGATACAGGCAAGTGATAAGATGGATCCAAAGGAATTGGTCAAGCTTATTGACATTCTAAATCCCAGGAACAAGCCTGGAAGAATTGTAGTGATAGTAAGAATGGGAGCTGAAAACATGAGAGTGAAACTTCCACATTTAATCAGGGAAGTACGGCGAGCTGGTCAAATCGTCACATGGGTCAGCGATCCCATGCACGGGAATACAATCAAAGCCCCCTGTGGACTAAAAACACGTTCATTTGATGCTATTAGGGTATGGTCTCTCTTTCCAATTAAAATGTTTGATTGTTTGTTTCTTGCCTTCTTGTCCAGGTTTATAAATAGTTTTCTGTTGACAGTACTATCAACTTGTTACATGAATAAAAATTTTGGGGAGGACTTGCACAACAATCTTCTGGAATTATTTATCAATGCATTGATCATTCTTCCTTAATTTGATTGGCTGCTTGGTTTTTAGCCTAAATATCATGAATTACGCTTTAAATCCTTATTTAGAACAAATCTTTTTATGCATTTAGTTGAGTTTTACTCAACTTTAGACTTGACTAAACGTTTAGTCTGATATCATTGGAGTTGTACTTCTTTTCACTTATCTCACTAATTATTGTTGTATTTATCAATTCATTGGTAACAGGCTGAGGTGAGAGCATTCTTCGATGTACACGATCAAGAGGGAAGCTACCCTGGAGGAGTTCATTTGGAGATGACAGGGCAGAATGTAACCGAATGCGTTGGAGGCTCACGAACTATAACTTATAATGATCTGAGCTCACGGTACCATACTCACTGCGACCCCAGACTCAATGCTTCTCAGTCTCTAGAGCTTGCCTTCATCATCGCCGAGCGGTTGAGAAGAAGAAGACTCGTAGCAGGACAGGCTTTGGCATCGGTCTGACTCCCTGGTAATTCATCTTCTGTACCCACAACGTGCTTCGATTTGTTGTTTTGGGTTGATGTATAAAAGCTAAAACGCGTTTGGAGTATTACACACTTTGGGTTGTATAACACCTGCCATTGGTATGTTGAGCCGAAAGGCTTAAAAGGGTGTTGTGTGAAACATAAAATGCAGTAGAGATGTGGTGAAAATAACTTTATGTAACGTTACTACTCAGGTTTTTATAATAGTAATAATAAAAGTCTTTTTGAGAGGTAATAATTTGAACTATCACTACTAATTTTGCTATCAACTTTAAGAGCATTGAGGACAAAATTTGTACTCTGTCCTACAATCGATAAGTGTGACATGCTTTTAGAATATCTGTTTTGGAAATTTTTTAAATACTTAGGCTTCGTTTACCGATCCATAATCAACATTAGTGTAATCATAATGAAATTTCATTGATGGATCAATTATAATGGATCTCAATTTTTTTTTCTTTTATCATTATTACTTAAACATTTTACAAATTTAAATTAATTATGCTGAGGTTGTTTACTTTACATTGTTTGGTATCATTGTCTTTTTATCGTTACTGTTTGGCAATAACAATATCTCGTGGTAGGTATCATATAATATTCAAATACAATTCGATTGATTACTTTAAGCTAACAATTAAATTGCTTGTTTTTTGATTACAAATTTGTCAACGAGCCCCATATTTCATTATGATTATATAGTAGTAAATAACAACAAATATAATGAAATAGAATCCAAAATAGATACCACCTTAATATTAAAATTATCATCACTTTTTAGGAGAAAAAGTCTCCTATCTTATAACCTTAATATTTTAAATGAATGCTCTCAAGCAAATGCAAGGGTCGGTCAATGACATAAACTTTACGAGCGGAGACAAAGAGGAAAAGAGAAACGCAAAAGTAATATGAATATGAGATTTTATTATATTTTATAAATATTTTAAGCAGTTTAGTCATCTAAGATAATCTAATATTCAATTATAACGGAGAGAAATCAACCCAACTAATATTAGTTAAACAAAATCAAAATCAACATAAAGTTCTTTATTTAAAACAAATCTCCACCTAACTCACAAACAATGATTCATATTCATTGATTCACAACACATTGGTCTTTATTTATTTAACTTTTTTATTTCCCACTAAAAATAATGGAGGACATGATAATAACAAAAACCATTATTCAAACCAACAAGGAAAGTCCAAAACAATAAAAGGAAAAATTGTACACGTCCTCCCTCCACTACGTCGTCGTTTCGTAATACTCGACAGACTATAGTGAAGTATGCAGCGTAACTGCTTACGCGTTGAATCGGGCAGCTCTCACGTAATCTTCAAAGCCGCCTCCCATGGCTTCCACTGCTACTTCCCTTCCTTCCCATATATTCAAATTCTTCACTCTTCTCTCTACCAACCCATTATTGCCCACTCAACACACAGATTCAGATGAGTTTTGGGGGATTACTTGGTTTTCAATATGGCATAGTTCAGGCTCCGCTTGGACCTGATATCTCCGGTCCCGAACTCGTTGCTGCCGTTGCCAATGCCGGTGGACTTGGTCTTCTCCGAGCCCCCGATTGGGTACTTTTACTCTTTATTCTTTCTTTCTTTCTTTTTTTATTCCTTTACCCATCTTGGAAATGAATTTAATGTGTTGTGGAGAAGTATCTCTGATGTGCGATACGTGAGTCGATACGGAGTTTCTTCTTTTGTTGATTGATTGTTCGATCGTACGTATTCGGATTTTAAAACATTTTATTCTTGATCGATTTGAATGTTTGGCGTTTTAGTTTTTGCAACTGCTTGTTGCATGGTTTTGTAGGAATTCGGACGATTTTGGTGATGATTGGTTATGGAATTATGGAGGAGTGTTGGGTTTAACTGGGTACTTAGTCGGGGGAATTGATAATGTTAATGAAGAGTTGGAGCATTGATCCTGTCAATCTGATATGAACAGTTTGTATATGATATGAATGGAAAGAATTTTATTAAAATTATGGATATAATTAAATGTACCACAACCTTTTATGTAAATTTGTGATTTAACTTACTCATTTCTATCTAATTAATATTGATTTTCATTTGTTGTACTCACAAGTGCGGAAGTATGGATATAATTAAAATTATTGTTTAGGATTAATAGGTGATGCTTAAAAATTTGTATGTGTCCCAGGAGTCACCTGATTATGTACGAGAATTGATAAGGAAGACCCGAGCGTTAACGGATAAACCATTTGGAATAGGTGTCATTTTAGCATTTCCTCACGAGCAAAATCTGAAGGCCATATTAGATGAGAAAGTAGCTGTTGTGCAAGTTTACTGGGGAGAATGTTCGAAGGATCTTGTGGATCAAGTTCATTCTGCTGGGGTGAAAATTATTCCACAAGTGAGTGTTCTCTTGCAAAGCATGTTAACAATGCATTTCCCAAGGATCAAATCAAGTCTGATAGGTTAATCTCATCATTAAACTTTTTATGCATGGTTGTGGTGGCTTAATTTCTATAAAAACATTTTGTTTATTGGAAAAATTTTGTGCATGGACGTGGAACTTGGAAGTATAGTCTGAAATCATGTGCTTATCTTGTTTTCTAGTCTATCACTTCAGGCTTCATTATTCTGTTCTAGGGATGTTATTGGTCTTCTACTCATATTGTGGCATGTTGCAACTTAAAAAATACTTTTGCAGGTTGGGAGTGTTGAAGAAGCGAGTAAAGCAGTTGATGCTGGCGTTGATGCAATAATTGTGCAAGGTCGGGAAGCAGGAGGGCATGTTATTGGTCAAGTATAGATCTTCTTCTTCCCGTTAATTTCATTAATTCATGATCCCATTGTGTTTGTTTCCAACTTTCCAGACTTCTTCCATTATAGGTTTTTTCCCATCCTCTTAATCATTTGGAGGCTATGTTTTTTTCCGGTTCTTCTCCTTAGTAAAACATTCTCTAAGTTACTAGAAAGGAAAGAAATTAACAAGGAAGATAATTTGACTTAGATTAGAAAGCTAATTCATCAAACATCTGTTTCTCAATTCATTAAGAGGCTGTTGTCTTAGTTCAGGTACCCACATACTTACCCTGCTCCAGGTTCACCTTTTGAAGAATATTCAACATTGGTTTCGTTGACACAATGTTTATGTTAGATGCATGTATTCAGTTTGAAAATCACCTTTGGAGAGAAGCAGAATTTAAGAAATCGATCTTTATCATATAAGTATTTGAGCATTCTTCCTTTTTGACATTAATCATCCATGCGTATATGTTTTAAGTAATGCCTAGTTTTCTTCTTTAAATTTCAAACTGCTGGTTTTTTATTTGCTGCTTCCAGTCGGTGGATATTACTTTGGTTCATGCTTCATTAGTCACATTCTTCATCTTTCTTCACATTTGTATTCCAACTATATCGTAACTTATCTCAAATCTATATCTTTTTTCATTATCAGAAAAAATTGAAATCGACTACAGAAAGTTGACTTGGTTCTTTACAGGAAGGTTTGATTTCCATCTTACCAAGGGTAGTTGAAATTGTTGGGAATGAAGATATACCTGTAATTGCGGCTGGCAGTATTTCAGATTCCCGAGGTTATGTTGCTGCCTTGGCCCTTGGCGCTCGTGGTGTCTGCCTTGGAACTAGGTTAGAAAACCTCAACTGTTATCAGTCACAACTTAGAGAACTTATTGCAAAAACCTGGTAGATCCATGCTACAAAATATCGCTCAATTTGAAACAATTTCCAGCATTAAAGTAGAATGTTCACACTTTTCGGTCAGGTTTGGCTGAGAGTCAATATATAAGTATGATAATAATGCCAGTTCAGAAACTTCATTATTGGTCCATGACATGTATTCTTAAATATATGTCTAATTTTGGATCATCTACACCATGGAAATATAGCCATGAGAATGGTGTTGGAGGAAGGTTTAAGGTTGAGTGGCCGTATCATAATCCATCTATTAAATAGTTCAGAGGCAGAAAACCTGTCTTTCTTTGGTGTAATCCAAAAGTTGCCGTTATTCTTATTATTATTGTAATTGGAACGATTGTATAATCTTATAACGAAACAAATCTCATAAATTTTAGGTAATGCAACTATTGCTCTTTTGCATCATCATAATATGAGTTAAATGGAATATTGCAGATTTGTTGCTACTGAAGAAAGCCATGCTCACCCTACATACAAGAGGAAGTTGGTGGAAATGGAAGCAACCGATTATACAAACATTTTCGGCCGCGCAAGATGGCCTGGTGCGCCACAGCGTGTTCTACAGACTCCCTTTTACGATGATTGGAAGTCACTTCCTGCCAATGAAAATGAAAGCAACCAGCCTGTCATCGGGCGCTCAACAATTAATGGCTTGGTGAGCTCCTCCTTTCATCTCTTTTCTACCTAAACAAGTCCACATGCTTGAGAACAAATTCTGCAATTAGTATGTAAGCTGGACCACTAAAAGATTAAATATTTAGGTTGAGGGTATATTCTGTTCTGCTCTTATCTAAATCATCCTTCATTCTTGGTACAGGACATAGATATACGGCGCTTTGCGGGTACTGTGCCAAATGCAACGACAAAAGGTGACATCGAGAGCATGGCAATGTATGCAGGGCAAGGAGTAGGACTGATCAAGGAGATTCTACCAGCGGGAGAAGTGGTAAGGAGGCTGGTGGAAGGTGCTCAACATTTGATCCAGACACATCTTAGTAGTTTTGTTCATAAAGATTGATGCTCGTAGCTGCAATACTATTCTTTTAAATTTTCTTGAAGAAATAAGATCGAAAATCCCTATGTAGTTTTAGATGAACGGCTGGAAATTGATCTCCACTGAGTGTTAATCATGAACGCAACGAACCTCATGTTTAAATACAGCAGTGATTGGTACTTGATATCTGGTTCACAATTCATATTCTGTTTTATGTTCACAAATTTATCTGAGTTTAGTGAACACTAATTTATCTGAGTTTAGTGAATATGCGTTCGACAAACGATCCAACATTTGTTTATGAAAACTATTTCCTCATTTTGTAATCCAAACCATGTAAATTCTTATAAATTATAAGAAACAAATTAAAATTTAACCTAATTATTAGTATATTACATAAACTGTCTCTATGGTTTGCATAAACCGTCTATGTGGTTTGGATAGATAAAGTTAAAAGTGAGTTTATCTGGATAGATAAAGTTAAAAGTAAGTTTATGTGGTCTGGATAAATAAAGTTAAAAATGAGTTTATCTTGATAGATAAATTATGTGACTTAAGTTTGATATAACTTTACATATATTCTCTTTAGTTTGTCCTTTTAAACATTTCCTATTAAAAAGACTATTTACGTATTAAACCAAATGAATAAATTTTAATTAAATTCTAACTTTTATCAAACCGTATGGATAAATTCTAATTAGATCTAGATTCAAAGTAACTTATTCCAAACCGTTGATATGAAAATTTCAATTCATACTATAAATGATATAACATTAGAAAAGAGTAGTTTTACAATTTTTAAGAGTTTTTAAATATTTGTGAAACTTTCTCTCCTTCGACAATTTTCCATTTTTCTAACATAAAATATGTTAATAAATAAATTAATAATAGTGTTGAATAGTGTCGTTGATTTACGAGGACGGTTTCTTAAAAAATATACAATAATTTCTCGCGCCATAGGAAGAGACAGAGAAGCTCCATTTTGAAAGGCGAAGTCAAAACAGCTCCATGGACGCAATCAGGCACACATGCCTGAAGCTTGAAGTACCAACCAACGCCCAGCCAGACGAAAGAAGCTCCATCTTCGTCAAAGGCACTTGGAATCATCACCGTTTCGATCTCTCCATCACCGACGGCCTCCACGCTTGGACGTGCCATGGTTTCATTTCTTAAACTTCCACTCAATTTAACTTTGTTTAGTTTCTCTTCTATTCCGCTCTTCTTTCGAGTTTGTTCTCGTATTTTCTTTTTGTTATTACCCCATTTTGCCTGCGACAGCGACGGAGGACGAGGTTCGATTGCGCGCTGCACAATGGGACCAAAAACCGTCGGACTATGTGGCATTGGCCGAACGCTATTTAGGGTTTCAACAGCCTGGTTCGATCTATGGCTTTGCCGATGCTGGAAATGGGTACAAGAGGGTTTGTACTTACTCCCTTTCGTTTTCTTTTCTTTCTTTCTTTTTTTTTTTTTTTTTTTGCTCCCTTAGTCGATACTGATGAGGTAATAGAAGATTTTTTGGGTATTGTTCGTTGTATAGGTACTAGGAAATAGACGATCGGCTCACAATTTGGTTTTGATTTCGCCTCTTTGAATGCCTTCATTGTTGTTAAAGAGTAAATTGAATGGAAATCTGAATTCTGGCTGAAAAGTTTTAGCTTCCAGGTCAACTAGTGAGTTAACAGCAATGTGGTAATGGAGTATTGAAAAACAATATTTTAAAAAAATGCAGGTTCAAAACAACCTCTACAAGCTTATATGGAGAATATTTTATACCTAAGACAAGGGAAGAACTTTTGTTTATGAAGCATAAAATTGGAGAATAAAGACATTTTTGAGAGATTCTTAAAAGAGTTTGATGTTCTTTTCTTATTTCTTTAAGATGGGAAACTAAAAAGAGAGTACCTTTAAGATGAAGTGAAGTGACATGTGTGCTGTGTGCTGAGGCACTTGCAACAAAAGGATCAACTAAACATATACGAGAATAAAGTACACAATTGGTTGCTTAGTTTGGTTGGTGTCTATTTGGGGGTTTCTAAAGGACACTTTAGACCCTTATGTTTAGGAAATGGATCGACATGGCCCTTGAACATCTTTGACCATTAATAACTAACGTTAAAATGATTTGGCGGTTAAATTATAAACAACATTTTCTAATATGGGGAGATAGTTTAATTTAATAATATATTTTTATGACTAAAAATACTTTTTCCACGTTGCTTCCTCCTATGGTGAATCTTCCCATTGCTCGCCAATGCCCTTCTTATGCATGATTGAAGTGTTTATTGTGAAATCTCATGGACCAAATAGATACTAACCTCATATTTTAGGATCCAAAAGTGTAGTTTGTCTAGTATACTATTATATCAGGTTAAGCTTGGTTGAAATTTTTAAATCTACTATAAATTTAGGAATTCAATTATAATCATCAATCTATTTGGGTGAATTTGTTGGTTTCGGTATCTCATATACCAAGTAGGCAACTCTCTGTAGTTTAGGGGTCAAATGTGTAGTTTGTCTATACTCTATTTCACCAGGTTGTGCTTGGTTAAAATTTTTCAGTCTAGTTTAAATTTAAGAATTTGATTATAATCAACAGTCTCTTTGGGTGAACTTGGTGGTTTTGATACAAGAATATTGTGAATTTGGGAGAGGAATTCAGTTATCTAAATATTAAAGTTTGGGTTTTCATTTTAACTTTGGAACATATTGATTGGCACTTTGTACTGGTTCTTATGCAGCTTTCTTGGACATTTGACAAAGAAGGGATGAAGTTAGAATGGCGATGGAAGTGTCAACCAGCGTCTGATAATAAGACAACTACAGCAGAAATATTGAACTTTCTTATGGATGCAAACATAAGGCTGAGCGTAATACTATGCCTCCTTGTTGTGTTTACAATGTTTTAGATTTTCTCAAGGTTACTTCTATTCAGCTATTAGCCATACTTCTCATTAATTTTTTGAGCATATTTTTCAATGATTAATAGTTGCTTATTGGTGATTTACATGAATGGATTAACAAGATTGACAATTTCCCCTATCCTATTTCATGACCATTGGATTGGAGTTTTTGTTCCAGCTTTGTTTTTCTACATCGAAGGACTTTAAAGTTGAATAGCTCTAGCACATGACTTGTAAAACAATGATCACAGCCCTCTGTTTGCTTCTATTATCTGATTGCTGACTGAACATGTGGATAGTTATTTATCTTTTCCAAGTTTTGATATGGTGTCAGAAACATTAGTTACCATGTAAATTCCGAAGTACATTAATTTATTAAAAAGAGTCTGATTTGAAAGTCTATGAACTCCAAGTCATTCTTTATTTGAAATGTTGATTTTGTCATTCTGATTTCCTCTCTGTCACACTATGGCCTTTGAGTTTTTTCTTAAAGATGTTCAGTTGTCAACTTTTTCTTATAACTTATGCCTGCTTTATTTTTTGTATGAATAGGAAGAGGTTGTGAGAAAAACTCAATCAGTTGAGAGGCTGAAGGCAGAATCTGAGAAGTGTTTAGCTCAGAGTGAGAAGATTTGTGATGAAAAAGTGGAGTTTGAAACTGCAATATATGCAAAGGTACGGAAAATTTCATATACTTGTGATTTGAACTTCACCCTATCTGTTTTCTTCTTTGTGATCTTGGTCAGTTTGAGACCATTCTGAATTAACTCTTCTTCAGAAATCACGCTACATTTAGCTTCAAAAGTGTAACATGATGCAATAAGTACATTTTCATTTTATCAATGCAGAAAATTTTGTTTCTCGTATTTGAAAGTGTAACATGATGTCTTTGTGGTAAGAAAAACTATTGTTCACATAATTGTGTTCTCTTTATAACATAGTTATATTAACCCAGACTCTAAAGTATCGGAAAAATAAATACTTATTCAATCCTGCAATCAGGAAATATTTCCTTTGGCATTAATCTACTTGTCAGATGTGTTTGTGCTTCATTGATCAAGGTCGGTAGGCTCCAGAAGTTGGTAAATTGGTATCGGGTATTCTGTTTCGATTTTCTCGTTGGAAATTCCCATTTTTGATTCCTTAGTGAAATATAGGATGGAAAAGTTATTTCTTGCTACCCCTATCATAACATGCATTATGGGGAATTTCTTCGATATATTCATAGATTTAGTGACGATGTCAATGTTCCCAGCCCAACACGACTGGGATTGAACTGGTTTATTTGCTTGAGACTTGAGCGAGAGATACAATGCCAAAGATTGCTGATTTGCCCGACTCCTATTTCACATCTGATCAAAACACAAGTTAATTGTATCGATACTGCACTCTCTTTCACATGTGTGGCTGATAGGGTTTGAGGGTTACAAAAAGGATACCCAACACGCCTTCGCTATTTGGAGGGAGCCTACTCATATCTTCGTGATAAATATTTTTGCAGAACGGATGTTGGTTAGAGCTTAAATTTATATTTGCATCAACTTCTATATGCAGTACATATCAAAATGCAATATCAATGAGAGCATAAAAGTAAATTCCCAAATCTCTGTGAGCTCATAATCTTTAATGAATGTTTCATCTATTTGTTAGGCCTCCAATTGTGACTACTTATATTAGAAGGGGTTAGAAAGGAAATGAGTATGAAGCCACTCGTTAGTTGGTTAGAGGTTAGTTTGTTTTGCTTTTTTGGTTAGGCTTGTGTATGGCAGAAGTCTATTAGTAGGTTGTCTTTTGGATGTTGGTTTATCTTTGGCATTTTGTAATAGAGCCATGGTTCTTAGGGAGAGGTACCCGCCTTGAATTGACCGGTTAGCTACTTTGTAATTGTTATTTGCAATCTATACTATCACCGGTGAGACCTGGAGTCTTTACACTACGCACCTCCTATTTCTTATTTGAAATCTTTAAATGTCTTTTTCATTGCTTCCAGTTTCTGAATGTCTTGAATGCAAAGAAGGCAAAGCTTAGAGAGTACAGAGATCAGCTTTCGAAACAAACCACTACCGGTAGCAAACTGAAACAAGAAGAGTACTCCTCTGATAAAACCGAATCTTTTGACGATGAAAGCGATGCAGAAAAGAACTGACAGAGTCGTATGACTTGCGGATCAAGGAATGTTATATGTTAAGCTTTCTTTCTTTCTTATTTGAGCACAAAAACAAATTTGGAGATTGAGGATTTGAATCTTGTACTGATGAGCTATATTTATAGAGACAGCAACGACACAGACTACACTTTGGAAAAAAATATATATATTATTGTTGGATTTTGGCTTTGGCTAAAAGTGTGTTCGAGTCATGGCTCTTATTGGTGTGCATAGAAACTTCAACTTTAAAAAATAATTAGCAGATTGGATTTGAAAATGTGTCCATAAAGCAACCAGGTTATCATGGGCTGAAATTGTGCAAAATTATATACCTGGTTTCAAAGAAAAATGATGATATTCAATATGCCAATGGTCCATTTCTTAGAAGTTTTTTGTTAGTAAAAGAAAACGATCAACTAAGTCGAATAAAAAGGGTAAATTTATCAAAACTTGCAATATGTTCACAATCTAAATCATAACTTTTTCTATGCATAATTACTTTGAACGTGAAGAATTCTTGGAGATGGGTGTTAAGAAATGAGTTTACGGAGAAGTATTATCTTCATCACCAAGCATTGGGTAAGTATTTTAAGAAAAATGATCATAAAATCATCAAATAAGAATACAAGAAATGAGAATAAGCATAAATGAGAATAGGCATTTAGACTCAGAAAGAACGGAAGTATGAGTCATTGAAAAGCATTGTTAAATGTTTGGATGTTTGTAAAGAAAGAAGCAAGTGTGACACTGTTTAACAGAAGACTACTAGTCTAGGAAGAATGGAAACCGACACGGCGATACACTAATTTAAAAAAGAAAAAGTAGGACACGACATGTTGGAGACACGTTACTTTTATTAAAAAAATTAAATTTTGTGTTGTGCATTTGTTTATATGTGAAATATTCTGTTTGAAAACATCAAAATAAAAGTTAAACACCAAATTTACATGCTTCTTCTTTACTCTTTTAACTGCATCACATTCTCTCCATTTCCTTGACCGTTTCTTCAACCATTCAACCCAGTGGACCAGAACAAAACGTGACAGAAAGTCGGTGACTTGTACAATCCATGACATTACGTTGTATATCTGGAATTGAACATAATCACCGAAGTACATGAACACCAAATACTTATGTCGTCATATAGCTAAACGAAGCCACTCCAAATGAGAATTACTACTCCTCCAAAAAGGGATAATCCGTGTAACCAATTGTAGGATCTGATATATAAAAGGTATCTCTATTGTACTGGTTGAGAGGAGCATCTATCTTGAATCTCCTTGGCATGTCTGGATTTGCCAAAAACGAACGTCCATAAGCAATAAGATCCGCTCGATCCTCAGCAATGGCTCTGTTTCCATCTTCCTTATCATACCCTCCAGCAGCTATGAATGTACCCTTGAATGCCTTTCTCATTGGTAACAGGCTGTGAGGACTCTCAACTTTCCCTAAGACAGTTTCCATCCTTGGCTCCACCATGTGGCAGTACAAAATTTCATATTTGTTCAAATTTTCTGCCATGTACAGTCCCAAAGCTTTAGGATCTGAATCTCCCGCCTCCATGTAATTGGCAAACGGCGATAGTCTTATCCCAACTCTGTCTCCACCTATCTCATTTACAACTGCTTCAACTACTTCTAGAGCAAATCTACAACGGTTTTCGATAGACCCTCCATATTGGTCTGTTCGGTCGTTCACTTGATCTTTCAAGAACTGATCAATAAGGTAACCATGAGCTCCATGGATTTCAACTCCATCAAAACCTGTAAATTTATTATTCATTCATTCAACTGGCATATCAGTGCTTCGCACAAATAAACCGTAGATGGCAAACACACCAAACAAAAAAGAAAAAAAAGAAAGAAAGAAAGAATAAGCCACTGAGTACCACTTTCTCTTTTGTAGCTTTTGATGAATTTTTAGACTTAACCAGTAATCACAAAAGAAGCTTAAAATCCAATCACAGCAGGACTTCCATTAGGTAAAAGAAAACAGGACTTACCAGCTTCAATGGCATTCCTAGCAGCAAGCCTAAAATGGTCGACAATTTGAGGGATTTCATCTGTCCTTAGACGTCTTGGACGTGTAAATTGTGCAACATCATTTCCATCAGCCTGAACTTGCGATGCCAGCGGCTTGTCTGACGATGAGATTGGAGGGTGTCCATTTGGTTGAAAATCTATACATATAGCCAAAATGGAAACTTATTTCTTAAAATAAAGAAAAGATTGATATTTTATTTTGGGCAAATTGAAGTAAGAACCTTAAAAGAAAAGGCACCTGGATTTGAAACTCTGCCTGCATGCCATATCTGACAAAAGAACGTTCCACCTTTGCAATGAACAGCATCCACAATGGGCTTCCATGCTTCAACTTGTTCTTTTGTCCATATCCCAGTGTATCAGGATAGCTTGGAGGTTAACAAGAAGACAGTAAAGGTAGAAAGTTGTTACCAAATCGCGAACAAAAGAAAGCGTGTATAGTAAACAGCAGAGACATTAATAGAAAAATTGACGTGGTTCACTAACACCGACTATTGAGTTAACTGCATCCACTTATAAGTTGACAGATCATATTAGAGAAAAACAAATAATACAAATTGTAAAGTAGGATTAGAAGTCACCCATTTATACTCTAGGACCAAAATCGTAAATAACATAAATATGCGTACACAAGAGGTTAGGTCCTTTCAACGAAAACCCACTAGAGGTGTCACGTCTAGACTTTGACTCACTGACAGGTCAGTGAAATCCTTGATAACAGATTCATGACACTCTAACTGAATTACACTTAAAACGATAATGATAATAATTAGGTACCCTTGGGCAGTGTCAGAAACACCGGTGGCCTCAGCTATTAAGAAACCCCCTTTGGTGGTTCTCTGAGAGTAATACAAGATGGCATGTTGTTGGGGAACATTGTTGTAGGATCTTTGTCTTGTCAATGGAGCCAATACGATTCTGTGAGAAAGATTAAAGTTGCCCATTTTGTAAGGAGTGAAGAGATCAGGAACGGTGGGGATTTGGTTAGCCATTTCTATTGCTTTTTAACTGTTCCTTTGGGTTGGTTACTTATAAAAATCAGCTGCTTGATGGAGCAGTGAGCAAAAAAGAGAGGGAATGCTGAATGAACAAAAGTTGGTTTGATTTAAACCAAATGACGTGGGGAGGAAAAGGGCGGATATGGTGGAATTGCTTATAAGTGAATGAGATTTGGCCGCCTCGAAGTTATTGCTTCAACGACTTTGGTTTACCTTACCAAACAAACATACACATTAAAGTTGGATCAGGGGAGACTACAGCTATCTCCATCATTTTCTTTTAATGAAAAGAAGAAAATGAAGATTGAGAGAATATATTTGTAGGGAATAAAAATTCTTCGTAAATAACTAGTGGTTGAAGGTTGAAGGGTGCAACCAACCTGAGTTGGGTTGTCTCATCAACACAGCGGGATTGCCTAGTTATTTTACATACTCCAACAACCACAATAATTTGCCCGACCAACTCCAATGGCCACTTTTGCATTAAGCAACTCTGGTGACATAATCTGTCTTCCATCTTCATGCAGTCGACTCCAATGACCAACTCTAGGCTCCGCCAATCATCTTTGATGGCAACTCTAGTGACTAACTCCAACAACTACCAATGCACAAACAACTCCGACGACATATTCCAATTACCACCTTCATATCACCAACTCTATGTTTCGACAACTACCTCCAACGAAGACCACCTTGGATGATCTAACTTCCAATAACAACCACCTCTAACAGTAACATTTACTCAAACGATCAACTCCTAATAAATGCCACCTCTAACGAGATCATTAATGAGAACCCAAATTTTTTATGAACATGTAAATAGATGCTTAAATGTCAACCCGAATTTTTGCATGTTCAACTCATACATTCTACCAATATACTGGAAGGTTTGTCAGACATTCTAACTAAATATAGTTTGTTATATATTTATTGTATGGTTCAAACTAATTAAACATTTCCTCCAACTAATGGGCAAACGACAAGAATTAATTATTTTGCTAACATTTATGGTTTGTTCATTTGATAGAAATTGGGTTACTTCAAGGTCGTGTTTTAGAGCACTAGGAAAGAATTGGGATCACATTGGAGTTAACCAAACCTTAAATATAATTGAGCAACTGAGTCATGAAACTTACAGTTCAAGCCAAAATAGACCCTAGCATGACGCCAAAATGCTATATAAACGATTTCTGAAGAATGTATAGCTATAGAGTTTGACAAAATATGTGTACTCCTGCTTGTTTTAGTCAATTCTCGAAATTTGGACATTGAGCATCTCAATTCTATTAGGTTTCGAGTTGATAGACCTAAACAGACCGAATCAAACACTGTCTGTCAAAGATAAGAGATGTTTGGTCGGCGTCAGTTTAGGAAAAATCCAGACCACCAATATTATTAAAAAATTACAAAAGTTTAAACCGACTAACCAACGAACAATTGGTTTGTACTCTTTAATGGTCAGAGTTGGTTTGAACATTTACTAAACTGACTATAGTTGGTTCGATGGTAGTAATTTGGATAGAAAACCGACTCGGACCGACCGACGTTTACCCCTCATTAACTCAACCTTTCAAAGTAAAGTTGGCTAAACGACGTTAATTACGTGTGATTGAATGATATATTAAATATCTAATTGAGCAATTAGGTGAATTCAAGTTTATAGAGTAGATCTTTTGACAAATCTTTTACCCATTTAATCTGTCCCAATTTTAATTTTGCATGCCAATTAATATCACATTAAATTCTCATTAACTTCAATAACATATAATGTAAGTGTGAACCCATCCCTAGTACCCCTTGAGTTTTGAAGTGTAGTTAGAGCGAATAGTACTTAGATGGAATCATCTCCATCGTTCTATTAACTACTACAAGTTTAATAATTTGGTTCAAAACTTTATTTTATCTATAGGGCCTTCACATAATTCCTACAACTATATATATATATATATATAGTAAGTCTTTCATTGTTGTGTGAACTCATTATATATGAATCTTGTAATAATGGAGAAAATGAAGGGTGGTTTCTCTATTCATAGAACTTTAGGAGGATCAAGCCATATGACCGTTTTGAGTTAAGACTACGTTAACTTGGTTAAAATATTATTTTAGTCATCGTATTTTGAATAACATTAGGATTAGATCGAAAAACTAAAGTAAAGCGATTAAAATTGAGTTCGTACCAAACTGATGCTTTAAAAGATAGTTTGATGTTACAATACAATCAATTTGTTTGACATTGAGTTCTTACAAGTTGAACAAAGAATATTTGTCAATACCAACCAAATATTAGACAGGTGTTTCTAAATCTTTCAAAATTGGAACCACTGAGATGAATTCAATTATGGTCTATTGATATATTCCAATGAGATTTTCAAGCAACTTTAGATAGATTATATCTTTATTGATGACATTGATGCTTACAAGAAATAGACCGTTTACCCTTTTTCAATGAATTTATCGTTGATAGACTTCTTACAATAGAAACCTACAAATAAATTACTTAACTTATAAGAAGCCTAATTATTGGGTAAGTTATATAGTTTTGTTATTATTGAATAACCTACGATTAATAGACTTGAAATAAAAAAACTTCGAGTACAAATATATAAACTTAGCCGCATTATTATTAAATCACCGATTGAAAGTTTAAGCTAGTGGATGAAGCGAATTTAAACATGTATCTATTAGGAAAATTTAATTCTTAGCTCATGTGTATACTCAAAATCTATATATGTGAGAGTTAGAAGCCTATATCACTAACTACCTTTGAAGTGTGTCGATGATATGGGTGAGTGAAGTGTATCGATGATATATGAGTCTATATTTGTGATAAACTTCAATATATATATATATATATATATATATATATATATATATATATATATATATACACACACACACACAATCAATGACGATAGATATCAAATAATATAAATCTATCAATGATAGACTTAATCACACTAATTAATAGATTTCTATCTAATAACAAAGTTGATGGTAATTGACATCTTATCCATTTTAAGAGTCGAAGGCTCAATCCCTCCAACCTCCACCTGTGACAATATACGTTAATCAGCGATAAATTATGATAACATTTTCTTTTTCATGCTTTTTATGGATTTGAAGTGAATTATGTTATATTTGCATTCTATTATTTATTTGCTACTACTTTGGACATTGTCACTTATTATTATTATTCTTTTGAAAAACAAGCACTAAGATTGAAAAAAGAAAGCATTTAAATAACTTTTTCAAAGAAAAGTTCTATATATCAATAATATTCCTTTAACATATATTTGAGAACATTAATTAATTTTAAAAATTAATGGTACCATTTTACAATTTTATATAACAAATAAAAACCAAATGCATCCAATCTCATATATTCCTACAATTTTACATTAAAGTAGCACATTCTCATATATACATATAATGCCCCATTATTTGGGAATAAAACTTTATTTGAACATGGCACACATCAATAAATTGATGTATACACTTGTTTACGAATAATTGGAAGTTCGATATCTCACCCCATTCAATAAAGAGTCTTGCTAATTTATTCGTTTTAAGAACCAAAATTGTATTTTGTGTCCATTATTTCTCGATCTTCTTAGACTAACAATTGTTGTGTTGAACTCAATTAAATAGGCACCAACCATACAAAATTGTTGTAAAATTGTGTTAGTCTTTTAAGATCTCTTTTCCATATTTTTCATCGTAACTATTTTATTTCTTATCTAAAACGTCTTAAATCTCATTATCTATATGTGATTGAAAGACAATGATAGATTTTGATGAACATTTATTAGTGTTTATATCACTTTTAGTCGCTGACTGTGATAGTTGTCTATTAATATATCTTTGTCTATAATCAAATAGATAGAATTTTTTTCTATATTTATAAATAAATTGATTCATTTTTGGTATAAAAACCCTAGAAATTACGACTAATCTAATTTATGAGTGGTTTGTAATTACACACATGAATATTATTTGAAACCAAATATATGACTACACAAAGAAAGTGGGTCAAAAAATGAGATGATTCCAAGATGCGAAGTAGCACTAAAAGAAGCAATGATCAAAGTGTAGATGAATAAAAAAAGATGAAGATATGAACGAACCACAAAAAAAAAAAAAAAGAATTCAAAAAACATTTTGAGTTGTAAAACTTGGATTCCACAACTGATGACCTCGATGTACCGTGCACTTTTCTTTTGTGGTTCAATCATAGGAACTTGTCTATTTAGCTTGAGCAATGTTATCTCAAGTTATTACACATTGAAAATTTTCCTAGAGGATGAGTAGTGTGCATGAGAACAAAGCATGCATGCTTAAATTGTCCGTGTTGGAATAGTAATCTTCACTCTTAGAAGCAGATCAAAAGAAGATGTTGACAGAACTTACACAACGAAATGTTTTGGAGCCATCACGTGTCGAATCCGATTCTGAGTCTTGGTCTTGGAGCTATGGTGGCTACATGAGTTTTTAGTCAATTAGAAAAAAACTAAAACAGAATAATTATGTGTATTTTGTTTTTGCAGCCTATAAAATGGTTGTAGTTTCACATTTCCGAATCTCCAAAACTAGCAAGCAACCATTTTAAAGAAAGATCAGAAAAAGGAAGAAAGGGACACAGAGAAGTCCAAAACAATGGGTTCTATCTCACAAACTAAAAAACCACATGCTGTATGTATCCCATATCCAGCTCAAGGCCATATCACCCCTATGCTAAAGCTTGCTAAGCTTCTCCATCACAGAGGTTTCTACATAACTTTCGTCAACACCGAGTACAATCACCGTCGTCTTCTCAAGTCGAGAGGCCCCAACTCGCTCGATGGCTTGCAAGATTTTACGTTTCGAACCATTCCCGACGGCCTTCCGTACTCGGATGAGAACTGTACTCAAGATATTCCAGCACTTTCCCAATCCACCTCCAAAAATTGCTTGGCTCCTTTATGTGATCTTATTTCACAACTTAACTCAATAGCAGCTTCTCCTTCTAGCAATATGCCACCAGTTAGTGTGTTGTTAGTGATGGTGTTATGTCTTTCTCTATGTTGGCTGCCAATGAATTTAATATCCCTTATGCTTTGTTTTGGAGTGCCAGTGCTTGTGGATATCTTGGTTATTTGAAATTTCTTGACCTCGTAAATCAAGGCTTGATACCACTCAAAGGTAGTATTATTTCCATTCTGATTACTTTTATGTTAAAATTAGAATAATTTTTAGGACTAGTTGTCAATTGTTTGATAATCGTTCTTTATTTTTATGTTTAATTGACAATTTTTTTAAAAATATCTACAAATATAATAAAGTATCACAATCTATCTGTAATAGATCCTATCTGTGTCTATCATTATAGATGCAAATAATAGTCTATCTTAATCTATCCTGATTAAATAGATGGTAATATTTTACTATATTTTGTAAATATTTTGATTCATTTTTCTATATTTGAAAATAAACTTTTTACATAGCTTTTTTAAGAACTAAATAAAAAATTAAAAACTAAAAAAGTTCACTAAAAATACAACTCTTAGAACAAAATGAAAAGAAATATAGTCATAACTTTGGAATAAAAGTATAAAAAGGAAACCCTTAGAGAACTATTAGGATATGCAAACATGTGAATTTAGACTCACAATTTAACTAAACTTTTACTTTGGGAGTTTTGTGTATTTAATTTCGACCTTTTTATTGGTTGACAGATATGAGTCAAATAATAGATGGATTTTTAGAAAACACGATAGAATGGACTCAAGGAATGAAAAACATACGTTTGAAAGACATTCCTACTTTTATTAGAACAACGGATCTAGATGATATCATGCTCGATTTTATCCTCCAAGAAATGAAAAGATCTCGAGAAGCATCTGCAATTATGATAAACACATTTGATGCACTCGAAGGAGATGCCAAAGATTCTCTTTCTTCCATCTTTCAATCTATTTACACCATTGGTCCAATTCACATGCTTGCCAACCAAATAGATGATGAAAATCTAACAGCAATTGGCTCAAACCTGTGGGCTGAGGAATCAGAATGCATTGAGTGGCTTAACTCTAAGCAACCCAACTCAGTTGTTTATGTGAATTTTGGTAGCGTCACAGTGATGACACCACAACAAATGATTGAATTTGCATGGGGATTAGCTGATAGTGGGAAGCCATTCTTATGGATTACAAGGCCTGATTTAATTGTGGGAGATTCAGCCATTTTGCCTCGTGAATTTGTAACACAAACTAAAGATAGAAGCTTGATAGCAAGTTGGTGTTGTCAAGAGCAAGTGTTGAACCATCCTTCCATAGGAGGATTTCTAACACATAGTGGATGGAATTCAACTATTGAGAGTATATGTGCTGGTGTTCCAATGATATGTTGGCCTTTCTTTGCTGAGCAACAAACAAATTGTTATTATTGTTGCAATGTGTGGGGGATTGGAATGGAGATTGATAACAATGTGAAAAGAAATGAAGTGGAGGAGTTGGTGAGAGAGTTAATGGATGGAGAAAAGGGTAGAAAAATGAAAGAGAATGTTATGAGTTTGAAGAGTAAAGCTGAAGAAGCATATAAACTTGGTGGTTCTGCTTGGAAGCAATTGGACAAGGTGATTGATGAAGTTCTTCTATCAAACATATGAAGCCCATTTGCTTTAAATTTCTCCTTTAGTCTTGCTTTGTTTTCTTCTTTAATTTGATTACCTTCAAAAGTGTTAATTGTGAGGATTTATGCTTAATTTCTTGTTTCTTGCCGAATGCTTACGGTTGTTCTAGTTCGATTTAACTTCCATGCTTAGTGTTATATGTTGGATTTGATCACTCATGTATATTAACTTTTTAAGCAAAAGATCAACTTGTAGTCGGAGTTACCCTATAAGTTTAACCAACACCAAGGTAGCGATAAACCGGATGTTAGGTGTGTGGCATGCACAACGTACCACGTAGTTGGCTTGATTAGTTTAGGATTAAGAACGAAACCGCTTAGACATCACCTACTGGCTAATCATCTTAATGAACCCCTTAATCGTAAAATATTAGTGTTAAATACTTGTGGAGTGTGTTTGTACTCAATCCATCAAGTATATATAGAGTTTAATTAGTAAGTTCTTAATTAATGTAGTCAAATGCTTGTCACGATATTATCGAACAAGTAGGCTAAGCATTTGCAAACTTAGTATTTATCAGTGTCATTAATAGACACATTGATAGTTTATTTTTTCTAGAATTTAAAATTTTGTTATAATTTGAAAATACTTTGGTTCATTTTTCTATATTTGAAAACAACTCTATTTATAAACTGAATCCTTTTTTATAGGAAAAAAATTCAATGAAAAATTGATTCGCGATAATTTTGCTTTTAAATTGTTTTTTCTAATAATTTCTTTGTGTGGTAAAGAAGAGGGAGATAGTTAATTGCAACTAATCATTGCTCTCTTTTCATATGACCCAAAACCAGAGATGATTAGTTCCTATTTCCGGGCAAAAGAGAATTATACATGCAAGAGTTGAAGTTCGTGTATGGACTAAAACCAAGTGGTTCAACAACTATGGTTGGACTTCGCTAATGCCTCGTAATTGTATTTGTGGTTGGACTTGACCAATGCTCATAACTACGAACTTCGATTTTGATATTTAAGAAGTTGAAGGATTTTGCTCTCAGTGTTCGGTTTGAAATGAGGATATGAGTGGTACTTAGAAAATTTTAAGTATATATATGGAGATTTATAAGGACATACATAAACCAAATTAAAAGCAAAGTCACAAGGGTATATATCTAAAATAATAAAATATCATCTCATATAAAGGAGATAGTTGTCTCACTAATAAACTCACGATCATCACTTATTTAGTTGATATGAGATTCTTATCGTATTCCTAATAGTCTATAATGGTTGTGACTTATAGAGAAATTCATTCTATCTTATCCTTTGTTATATATTTCATCAATTGACTTGGAGAAATTCTATCTTATCCCAACTTTTTCTAATAAAATAACCTAAATGTATGGATGCTTGATTGATTATATTATTTTTTTTATAATCTCAAGATCAAACAATTACAGCATCCAAAAGCCCCCTGCTGTTATGCATATACCAACCATCCAAAAGCCCCTGCTGTTGTTATGCATATACCATTGTCTACTGATATTTAATATTGAGGGGAAGTTTGGTTAATGATAATTAAAACAAAAGGTTGAGTCGGTAATAACATAGGAAAGTTATTGGAGTAGTTGATACAAATAACGATACAAGAATGTGAGTATTTTGGTGATAAATGTGAGTTGACGAGAATAACGTGTTAATAAACTTCTTTAATTATTGGTGAACCAAACAAGGGTTGGTTTTTTATCTGTCCAATCCAACTCTCCCAAATTATTTAAGTTGCCAACCAAAATTAAAATACGATAATACAGGCCCTCAAATTGGAATTTATTGAATAAACACACACTTCTCAACACAAAGAGAGTAAAAACGAAACAAGACTAAAGGGAGTAAACAAATTTTGAAATCAAATGGGGTTCTTTTCATATTTTGATAAAAGAACTTCATTGATGAGCTTGTCCAATTGCTTCCAAGATAAACCACCTGGTTTATATGCTTCTTCAGCTTTACTCTTCAAATTCATAGCATTCTCTTTCATTTTCTTACCTTTTTCTCCATCCATTAACTCTCTCACTAACTTTTCAACTTCATTTCTTTTCACGTTGTTATCAATCTCCATTCCAATCTCCCACACATTGCAACAATAACAACAACTTGTCTGTTGATCAGCAAAGAAAGGCCAACATACCACTGGAATTCCAGCAGATACAGTCTCAATAGTTGAGTTCCATCCACAATGTGTTAGAAATCCTCCTATTGCAGGATGATTGAACACTTGTTCTTGATTACACCAACTTGCTATCAAGCTTCTATCTTTGGTTTTTGTTACAAATTCAGGTGGCAAAATGGTTGAATCTCCCACAACTAAATCAGGCCTTGCAATCCACAAGAATGGCTTCCCACTATCAGCTAAACCCCATGCAAATTCAATCAATTGTTGTGGTGTCATCACTGTGATACTACCAAAATTTACATAAACAACTGAATTGGGTTCCTTGGAGTTGAGCCACTCAATGCATTCTGATTCCTCAGCCCATAGATTTGAGCCAATTGTTGTTAGATTGTCATCATGTATTTGGCTGAGAAGCTTGTGAAGTGGACCAATGGTGTAAAGGGATTTGAGGTTGGAAGAAAGAGGACCTATAACATCTTGGTCAAGTGCATCAAACGTGTTTAATATAACTGCATCAACATCTAGAGCCCTGTTTACTTCTTGAATGAAAAAATTGAGCATGATATCATCTGGATCTGTTGTTCTAAGAAAGGAAGGCATGTCTTTTAAACGTATACGTTCCATTGCCTTTGTCCATTCTATTGTATTTTCCAAATATCCATCTGTTATTTGGCTCTCATCTGTGTTAATACCATGAAAGAGCTCAAAATTAAATATGCAACTCACAAATTAAGAACCCTACTATACACAAAAGAACGAAAAATCCTAAATTTATTCTTGGAAAAGATCAAATCATACCTTTAAGTGGTATCACGCCTTGTTTAACGAGATCCTCATATTTGGTGTAACCAAGATAGCCACATGGACTAGAAGTCCAAAGAAAAGCACAAGGAATGTTAAACTCATTGGCAGCCAACATAGCGAAAGACATAGAAGAATCACTAACAACGCAAGTAACTGGAGGCATATTACTAGAAGGAGAAGCTGCTATTGAGTTAAGTTCAGAAATAAGTTCACGAAAAGGGGCTAAGCAATTCTTGGAGACGGATTGGCAAAGTGAAGGAACATCTTGAGTACAATTGGCATCCGAGTAGGGAAGGCCATCGGGAATGGTTCGAAACTTAAAATCTGGCAACCCATCCAACGAGTTGGGGCCTCTGGACTTGAGAAGACGACGATGATTGTACTCAGTGTTGACGAAAGTTACGTAGAAACCTTTGTGATGGAGAAGCTTAGCCAGAATTAGCATGGGGTTGAGGTGGCCTTGGGGTGGATGTGGGAGACACACAGCATGTGGCTTATTGATTTTTGAAATGGAACCCATGTTTGAGTGAGTACTTACTCTTCTCCTCCCAGCTTTGTTTTTTTTTTTTTATTTGTGTGTGTGTTTTGAAATGGGAGCTTTGCTATGTTTTGGAGGAATTGGAAAGAAATGCAATAACTTTGGATATCTTATATAGTGTGTGATATAAATATGATGGAGAAGACTTTAGGTGCAGCCTTGCTCCCATCCAATTGAAACGTGCCATGTCGCACTTTCGTTTTCTAGAAACACAAATGTTTTCAAAGATTCTTTTATTTGGGTGGTTGAGTAGGGGTGGTTAGGTTCATCTATCATTGCTTTTCGATATAATTAGAGGGAATCGTAAAAAATGGTAAATTTGACAAAATATTCATACAGTATAGTAAAATGTCAGATTTTATCGATGATATTAATGCTTCTAACAGTCATATTGATAGACAGTAATAGAGGTCTATATGAGTGTTTATTTTCAATAGAATCCAAAAATTTGTTATATGTTGTAAATATTTTAATTTATTTTAATATATTTAAAAATGTCTCTATAATTAATGACATGAGATTTTTTTTTTTGTAAATATTTGATTTTTTAAAGAGACATTTTTAAATATAGTAAAATAAACTAAAATATTTACGATGTATAATAAAATTTTGTATCCTATCAATGATAAACACTGATATAAACCTCTATTACTGTCTATCAATATGACTGATAGAAACATATTAGTGACTATCAATGTCTATCATTGATAGAATCTGAAATCTTGCTATATTTTGTTCAATTTACCATTTTTTACAATTCTTCTTTTTTAAAATCAAGTCTCTTTTATCTCAAAATTTTATCATGATTTTCATTTGTCTAAAGTAAAATAGTTGAATTATGAGCCAAATTCTAAAAGAAAGAACATAACGTTTAGATTTAGTAGACCACGAAGCAAGAAACTTTGCAATAAAAATGGTACTTAGAGATTTTTTTTTTTAAATACCAAGACTTCGTCTAATAACCATTTAGTTTTTTTATTTTTAGTCTTTCTTAGATTAAGTCATTTCCTATCTATTTTTTACGATAATAAAATGGGCATTTTCAAATATAACATAATGAAGTAAAGTATTTACAAAATATAACAAGTTTTCAAGTTTTGTCAATGATAGATAACGATAAACTTCTATTGATATCTATCATTAAATTTCATAGATATTGATAGATTTCTATATATCAATATACATCGTTGATAGAATCTGATCATATTTTGTTATATTTTATAAATATGTTTAACCGTTTTTTTTGCCATTTTCAATAGTTACCATAATAAAATTTGTTTTTTTTAGATTGATTGGAATATGTTTGAAAGATAGATATAAAGTTTTGGAAGATAAAACAAGCACATAAAGTTTGGAAGAGCATCTTTTCATGACCACATCACACACATTATTATCTTGTTCATAATAATTAACTACTTATATTTGAACAACTCATCTCAAATTGTTTGGCTTTTTTTGTCATGCAAAATATTGGGCTTAATTATCATACTTGATTTTAAGATTTTTAATTTGTGAGAAACCAACACAATTTGATTTTAAAAACCAAACTATTTGAATTATTTACAACACAATTTTTTTTAATACAACCATTGCCAAAATAAATAAATAAATAAAAGGAATATTTAACCCTCAAAATTTAAATAAAATGTATATGTCAATTCATTGGGCTAATGTGTCAAATGTCAAATAAACAAGCATTTTATTCTTTGGAATATTTGATTTATATACCTCGATCGAGGTGATTCTTCTCTAAATTTGGTTGTTGTGAGCATGATGTTCAGACCGAAAAACCAAGGCGACTAAATGAAAAATGGTTGGTTAGTTAGAGATAAGAAGAGGTTACTTGATGTCAGTTCGGGAAAAATTCGAAACCGACAATTTTTTTAAAAAAAATTGGTAAGACCTAAACCAACCGATCCACGACCGATCACCAGTCCATTTGTACTTTTCGTGGTCGTGATTACCATAGTTGTCGTTTTGGTTGGAAAACCGACTCCGACCAACCAATGCTCCACCCCTCTATCAAACCGCACATTGTTCCCTGAAATGGATAATTAAGTCATATCTGAAGTCTCGTCATATACACACTTTGTTTGTTATTGGTCAAATTAAGATTTTACGATGTCTCGAAAATAGTTATATTCCTAGAACACAAGATCGTCGGGTTTGTAGGAGAATATAAAAAAGCTATACAAACTTGAACTATTTTATATATTATCAACTTTTCGAACACCTGATTGACTTAAAATTTGTAAAGTTTATAATTATATTCCTAACAAAAATTTCACTTTATTCTATATTTGGCCTTTCCCATATTTAATTTCATTTCACTTTAGTTTTTCTCCCTCAAATACTACCACTTTTGGCCAAAATCAATTTCCCATATATGCC
The DNA here is from genome assembly GCF_025177605.1 of Cucumis melo. Classification (NCBI taxonomy): domain Eukaryota; kingdom Viridiplantae; phylum Streptophyta; class Magnoliopsida; order Cucurbitales; family Cucurbitaceae; genus Cucumis; species Cucumis melo. Next base: position 1,660,616 of record NC_066857.1, read on the forward strand.
AAACTATTTTAGTTTCTCGAATTTATATAAACTTTTTCGAAGAATTTCTTTTTCCTTTTCTATAAATTTTGTTAGTATTTGATTCTACATGACAATGTTATCAGAATTTAATTGAGGAAGTAATATAAATCATGTTTGTACTTTATTAATGAAGTTAATCTCACATAATTTTAATGGATTAACTAATAAAAAATTAAGTACTTGAAATTAATCATTTTCAATAAATTGGTTATTGTATGATCTCGGATCCAATAAGACTTTAGATTAAAGTTTCTCTATCACTAACTCTCCACCGAATCATTTTTTATTCGGGGTAGTCATTTTTAGGCCAATTAGTTTAAGTTAAAGTTCAATCTCAGTGATTCACTCGGTCGAGAGAGACAGAGATAAATGCTACAAATAGTTTTTTAAATTTGAAAAAAACCTTGGGGTCGATCTAGACCGAGATTCACCCCGAGAAAAACAAAATTATGAATTTTCTAAAACTTTGCTATTTTTGAAATATAAAACCAAAAAAGTGCTAATTTTGTCAATTTTTCTTTTTTTTTTCCTTCCTTTAATTACTATTTTAATTATTGTTATTTTATTTAAAACAATATAAAAAAACCTAAATAATGGAAGAATGAATAAATTCATTGATTTAAAGGAATGCTAATTAGAGAATTACCTCTTCAAAACATAGAACAATAATAATAATAAAAAGAAAAAAGAAAAAAAAAGTCAAACCCCAATTCAACAACATTAACCCCAAACACAAGAAGTAATCTAACTGTATGTCGTAATTAATCTTGATTTATCTGTTAGATCGTCGAACATTTCTTAATAATTTAAATTATAATAGTTTGTATTTAAGATGTAACGACCCAACTCCTTATGCTGAATCGAAGTCATTACTAAATATAGAACAAGTGGTTTAAGTCTAAAATTTTTATTAAAAGCATACGGTTCAAGAAATTCATTTATAAAAACATAAACAAGGTAGTCATGCAAAAATGTAAAAACGTTCTGAAATCCTACTCGGGCCCTATCTACATAAAAGATAGTGAAAAATAAAAAGTACTCAAACTCAAATGCTAAAATCTGAAATAAGAAATAAGCGGAAGCGGTAGTCCCTATGGCCCTCCTCGGTCTCACTTCGGGTCGCTCGCCAGCTTGCCCTTGCCTTTGCCTCGTCCTCTACCTGAAAACATAAAGTGGAGAGAATGAGTATAAAAATACTCAGTAAGGGACCCACTACTAGTCCCACTAGGTGCCTGTTAACTTCCTGTTAGAGTCCTGATAACTGGTACCCAATCTCTGGCACGTTCCCGAACACGTGCAATCATGCGCTCCCGTAGGAACGTAACTCTGGTCTTCGGTGCCCGGGGGACACCTAGGACAGTCGGGATGCGAGGACCCCGTCGAGTCACTCGAGTCATGTCTATATCATGCTAGACTGGCGTCCCGTCGGACCACACAGTCCTCAATAGGTGGTGATCCCGAAGGACACCCATGCAGGTACGACTCTAACAGAATCAAGCTAACAGGTACCCTAATTGCAGTATACATACACATGGCATCAGCATATAACATGTCACATAAATCATTTCTACACTCTCCGCCCCGACATTCGTCGTAACCATAATAAATCTTGCCACGCATAACAGGCTATAGCACAACTATATCGTCATTTGCATCATACTAACATTTATTTCAGGCATCATACTGTCAAACTCTCAATATGCAACATAGGGCATACACAGTCTCATACTTCAAACATGAAACTAGTAGTAGAATCTCTTACCTGGAGATCTACTTGTCGAGTCCTAACCGCGAGGCAGTACGCTTTCCAAGCGACGAAGTCCTAACTGTTTAATAAGTCAAAATTCGTAAACAGGTCGCCAACGACCAACGGTTCGAGACTCAATTGAATTTAACTTACCCTAGAAGGAGGTTGCAGTGCTCGAGCCCCTACTGAAGAAATCCCGCGCTGCAGTAATTTCTTGGTCCAAGACGTCCCTTGAGGAAAATAATTTAATTTAGACCCAAATTAATTTAACTAACGTCCGAGCATGGAGTCTTACCGGAAAGACCACAATAATTAATTAGCTTACCGAAATATAGGTGGATGGAGCCAATTTAGTCCTGGCGGCTCGGCTGGAAGAAGACAGGACCGGCTCGGCTTGGGCAGACGCGGCTCGGCTCGGTACAGGGATTTCGCGTGCGGCTCGGCTTGCAACAGGGAGACGCGGCTCGGCTACACAAAAGCGCGCGGCGCGGCTTCACACGCGGGCGCGGCTTCACACGCGGGCGCGGCTTCACACGCGGGCGCGGCTCACGCACGGGTGCACGCGGGCGCGGGTCGGGTTTCCGGAGGGTGGCGCGCGTCGGTTCGGGTCGCGGGGCGGGTCTTCGGTCGAACCTTTGCGCGCGAGGCTTCGGCTTCCGGATCTCGGGTGGCGCGGCGGCTGCTGGTGGTCCGGCTACCGCGGCTTCGCTCGGCGACGGCTACGACTGGCGTTTCGGCTGCGCTTGCGTCGGATCGGAGCGGCGCGCCTCGGCTGGCTGACGGGTTGGCTGCGGACGCACGGAGGCGGCTTCGACTCGGCTTCGGCGTCCGACGGGCGCTCGGCTGCGCAGATCGGCTTGGACGATCTCCCGGCGCGGCTGGAAACTCGGCGACGGCTCGGTCGCGATTGCGGCTCGGCTGCGCTGCTGAACAGAGAAGGATGCTTGGTGGCTCGGGTTCGCGGCGGCGGCGGCGGCGGCGGCGTGCGGCGGCGGCGGCGGCGTGCGGCGGCTAGGGTTTCAAAAGGAAAATTTTTTTTTTTTTTTTTTCTCCCTTTTTCTTTCTTTGAAAATTTTCCTCTTCCTCTTTACGCACGAGTCCCAAGGCCTCTTTTTAAAAGAAATAAAAATAATAAAAATAATAAAAGAATCTTTAAAACCCTCTTTCCTCTCTCCTCCAATAACCACTTTTGACCCTTTCCAAGGCCATTTATTTGTTAAGCCAATAATTTATTTCACCCCCTAACTTCAAAATTAATACATAAAAAAAAAAACTTTACTTTAATACTAATAATAAACACACTTTAGTATTAATATTAATGGTCAAAACAAAAGGAAACCGAGATTGTTGGGCGTTACAATCTTCCCTCCTAAAAAAACTTTCGTCCTCGAAAGTTCTAATCCTCGAACAGCTCGGGGTGCTGGGCTCTCATGTCCTCTTCTTTCTCCCACGTGGCCTCTTCCACTCCATGGTTCTGCCAAAGGATTTTGACCAGTGGAATTTCTCGACTGCGAAGCTTCTTGACCTCCCTTGCCAGGACCTCGACAGGCTGCTCCTCGTAGCTCAGGTTCTCGCTAACCTGCAGTGGCTCGAAGTCCACCACATGTGTTGGGTCTGCGACATATTTCCTCAGCATGGAGATATGGAATACGTCGTGCACTGCAGCAAACGATGGGGGTAGCGCCAAGCGGTAAGCCACGGGGCCAATCCGCTCCAATATCTCGAACGGCCCTACGAAGCGTGGGCTCAGCTTCCCCTTCTTCGCGAACCTCAGAACACCCTTCATAGGCACTACCTTCAGAAAGACCATATCTCCCACTTTAAACTCGAGGTCCTTACGTCGTACATCAGCGTAACTCTTCTGTCTGCTCTGGGCTGTCAGCATACGAGCTCGGATCTTCTGTATGGCTGCGTTGGTCGTCTGCACTAACTCGGGGCCTAGCATCCTCTGCTCTCCAACCTCGCCCCAGCAGACAGGGGATCTACAGCACTTGCCATACAGAGCCTCGAACGGTGCCATACCGATAGTAGCCTGGTAGCTGTTGTTATAGGCAAACTCCATCAGATGCAGATAGGAGTCCCAACTTCCTGAAAACTCTAGTACGCAGGCTCGCAGCATGTCTTCTAAAATCTGGTTCAATCTCTCTGTCTGACCATCAGTCTGAGGGTGGAATGCCGTGCTGAAGTCCAACCTTGTACCTAATGCAAGTTGAAGTCCTTTCCAGAACTTCGATGTGAAACGGGCGTCTCTGTCTGAAATGATGGATACGGGTACTCCATGTAGTCTCACAATCTCTGTCATATATAGCTGCCCCCACTTACTGGCAGTGTAAGTGGATTTCCCTGGCACGAAATGGGCCGATTTCGTGAGTCTGTCGACCACGACCCAGATCACCGTGTAGCCCCTTAGGGTCTTGGGCAGTCCCGTAATAAAATCCATCGACACACTCTCCCACTTCCACCCTGGCACACTCAAGGGTTGCAACAACCCTGCTGGATGCTGCCTAGGTGCCTTCACCTGCTGGCACACCAAGCATCTACTGACAAAGTCTGCCACATCCCTCTTCATGCCCCTCCACCAATAGACACTCCTTAAGTCCTGGTACATCTTCGTACTCCCAGGGTGCATGGTAAACGGGGAACTGTGAGCCTCAGTCAAAAGCTCCGTCTTAACTGCGCTGTCTTCCGGCACACAGAGGCGTCCTTCAAACATAAGGCCATCGTCAGAGGATATGGAGAAGCCTTCACCTTGCTCTGTCTCTACCACGCGACGCTTCTCTGCCAAATAAGGATCATTCAGCTGAGCAGCAATGATCTTTTGCCTCAAGGTTGGCTGAACTGTCAACTGAGCCAACTGTGCGGTAACCTCACCTACTGAGACTGCAATCTCTGCCCTCTCAAAGTCCCTGAGTAAGGGGGTCTGCTTGGTGATTAGCGCTGCTGAATGTGCAACTTTCCTACTTAGCGCATCAGCCACTACATTCGCTTTACCTGGGTGGTATAGGATCTCGCAGTCGTAGTCTTTCACCAACTCAAGCCACCTCCTCTGCCTCATGTTCAACTCCTTCTGGGTGAAGAAGTACTTCAGGCTCTTATGATCGGTGTAAATCTGAATCTTCTCACCGTACAGATAGTGCCTCCATATCTTCAGTGCAAAGACTACAGCTGCCAACTCCAAGTCATGGGTAGGGTAGTTCTGCTCATGGATCTTCAACTGGCGGGAGGCATAAGCAACTACCTTACCCTGCTGCATCAGGACACAACCTAGTCCCTTCTTGGAGGCGTCACTATAGATTACAAAGTTTCCCGAACCATCGGGCACTGTCAGGACCGGTGCAGTCACTAGCTTCTGTTTGAGCTCCTGAAAGCTCCTCTCGCAAGCTGGGCTCCAGACAAAAGGGGTTCCCTTCTTGGTCAACTGGGTCAACGGGCTGGCTATACGTGAGAAGTCTTCCACGAACCTCCTGTAGTAACCTGCCAAGCCCAGAAAACTTCGAATTTCACTAACCGTGGACGGTCGGGTCCAGTTGGTCACCGCTTCAATCTTTGCGGGATCTACTGAAACTCCCTCACTGGAAACCACGTGGCCAAGAAACGTCACCTTCCTTAACCAGAATTCACACTTGGAGAACTTGGCATACAACTTGTTGGCTCGAAGGGTCTCCAAAACTTGGTGTAAGTGCTCCTCGTGCTCAGCCTCAGTTTTTGAGTAAATGAGGATGTCGTCAATGAAGACTATGACGAACGAGTCTAGAAACTCCTTAAACACCCTGTTCATCAGATCCATGAATACTGCAGGAGCGTTAGTCAAGCCGAAAGACATCACAACGAATTCGTAATGTCCGTACCTCGATCGAAAGGCCGTCTTGGGGATGTCACCGTCCCTAATCCTCAACTGGTGATAGCCTGATCGCAGGTCGATCTTGGAGAAGACGGTGGCTCCCTGCAACTGATCGAACAGGTCATCAATCCTGGGCAAGGGGTAGCGGTTTTTGACTGTCACCTTGTTCAGCTCTCGGTAGTCAATACAAAGGCGCATTGACCCATCCTTCTTCTTCACGAACAATACTGGGGCTCCCCAAGGCGACACACTGGGCCGGATGAAGCCTTTGTCCAGCAACTCCTGTAACTGGACCTTCAACTCCTTTAGTTCGGCTGGAGCCATTCTGTAAGGGGCCCTCGAGATTGGGGCAGTGCCCGGCTCTAACTCGATAGCGAAGTCTACTTCTCTGGGAGGCGGAAGTCCTGGAAGTTCGTCTGGAAAAACATCGGGGTACTCTCTTACCACTGGTTCGGAAGATAGGGAAACTTCCGGCTCTCTCACATCCACTACGCTTGCCAAAATACCCCAAGTACCCTGGCTGAGTAGTTTACTAGCCTTCATGGCTGAGATGACCTTGGGTATACATACCATGCCTGCCCCCCTGAATTTGAAACTAGCCTCGGAGGGAGGGTTGAAGACAACTTCCTTGCCATAACAGTCTATATTTGCATGGTTGGCTGATAGCCAATCCATGCCTAGTATCACATCAAAATCCTGCATGTCTAACACTAGCAAGGTCACGTCTAACATACGATTCGCTATCTCTACCCGACATGCCTTTATTTGTTCTTTGGATAACAGGACCTCCCCAGATGGAGTAGAGACCGACAAAACACTACCCAAAGGCTCTACCTCTAAACCCACATGCTGAACGAAAACGGAGGATATAAACGAGTGGGATGACCCAGAGTCAAATAGCACAAAAGCATAGTGCCCCAAAATTGGGAGCGTACCTGTCACCACAGTGCCAGCTCGCTCGGCCTCCTGCCGGGTAGTGGCGAAAACTCTCCCCTGCTGGGCCGCAGAAGGCTGGGGCGGTGTCGCCTCAAAGGGTTTCCGAGGACACATATCAGCAGTGTGCCCCGGCTGTCTGCACCTGAAGCAGACTCCACTCCCAGCCAAGCAACGACCTCCGTGGACTCTCCCGCAGGTAGTACAAGCAGGTAGCTCTCTCAGAGTCCTCCCGGCTGCTGCAAGCTCCCGTCGGTGTCTCTGGAAGACACCTCCTGACCTCAGTGTTCGCTGCGGTGCTACGTCAGGCTGCGTCTCAACCTTTCTCTTCTGTCCCAAGGCTGACCCTCTGCCGGCAGCCTTAGACGCATCGGCTCTCTCAGGCAGGCTCAAATCCAGTGCTATACGTAGTGCATCAGCATGCGTGGCTGGGCGGAGGGCTCTGACAATGCCCTGAAGGTCTAGCCTGAGTCCTCTAACAAATTTCTCCGTCCTGGCAGCCTCATCTCTTACCATATCGGGAGCAAAGCGGGACAGCATATCGAACTCGGCGTCGTACTGCTCCACCGTCATGTCGCCTTGCTCCAAGTTTAGGAACTCTTGCAGCTTGGCGTGCTTCACATTGGCGGAGAAAAACTTAGCATAGAAGTTCTCCTTGAACTGCTCCCATGTTATTTTGCTTACATCGCCCCCTAGCATTCTCTCCGCGGTCTCCCACCAGGCGGTGCCCCTGTCCTCCAAGAAGAAGACTGCACACTGCACCTTCTGGTCTTCTGGGCACTTCATGTACCGGAAAATGGTCTCTGTGGACGTCAACCACATTTGGGCCTTTGTGGGGTTGTCCATGGATCCGTCAAAGGTCTTGGGATTATACTTCCTGAAATCCCGTAAGTGTTTCGCCTCGGCCGACAGTTGAACTGGTACTGGTTGAGCTTCCTCAGGGGCTGGAGGAGCGACGGCCTGAGCCTGAACAGGGGCGGCCTGGGCCTGAGCAGGGGCGGCCTCGGCCTGAACAGGGGCGGCCTGGTTCTGCTGGGCGGCAAGGAAAGGCGCCAAAGCGGCTTGCAGCATGTCCTGATAACGCTGCTCCATTGCGGCGAGATCCGCCTGGGTGACCGGTGCGTTTGGGTCGACTGCCGGTGCAACAGGTGGCGCCTCCGGCTGGCCACGACCGGCTCCTCTGCCTCCCCTACCACCTCCTCGGCGTGTACCTCTACGTGGCGGCATTCTCCCTAAAATTCACCAACAAACTTTTCACCACAAGAACTTAACACCCTATATCTAGGTCTTAGACTATTCAGGCAAAATTGTAATCTTAACATTAGCAAGGCTTCAGACATACCTGGCGAGTGCCGAAGGACCGTATAGCCATAGGGTGAAGTAAAACCAAACAAAATGACTTACATCGTAGGTCAGTCTACAGAACCTAAAACACTGTGCTCTGATACCAACTGTAACGACCCAACTCCTTATGCTGAATCGAAGTCATTACTAAATATAGAACAAGTGGTTTAAGTCTAAAATTTTTATTAAAAGCATACGGTTCAAGAAATTCATTTATAAAAACATAAACAAGGTAGTCATGCAAAAATGTAAAAACGTTCTGAAATCCTACTCGGGCCCTATCTACATAAAAGATAGTGAAAAATAAAAAGTACTCAAACTCAAATGCTAAAATCTGAAATAAGAAATAAGCGGAAGCGGTAGTCCCTATGGCCCTCCTCGGTCTCACTTCGGGTCGCTCGCCAGCTTGCCCTTGCCTTTGCCTCGTCCTCTACCTGAAAACATAAAGTGGAGAGAATGAGTATAAAAATACTCAGTAAGGGACCCACTACTAGTCCCACTAGGTGCCTGTTAACTTCCTGTTAGAGTCCTGATAACTGGTACCCAATCTCTGGCACGTTCCCGAACACGTGCAATCATGCGCTCCCGTAGGAACGTAACTCTGGTCTTCGGTGCCCGGGGGACACCTAGGACAGTCGGGATGCGAGGACCCCGTCGAGTCACTCGAGTCATGTCTATATCATGCTAGACTGGCGTCCCGTCGGACCACACAGTCCTCAATAGGTGGTGATCCCGAAGGACACCCATGCAGGTACGACTCTAACAGAATCAAGCTAACAGGTACCCTAATTGCAGTATACATACACATGGCATCAGCATATAACATGTCACATAAATCATTTCTACACTCTCCGCCCCGACATTCGTCGTAACCATAATAAATCTTGCCACGCATAACAGGCTATAGCACAACTATATCGTCATTTGCATCATACTAACATTTATTTCAGGCATCATACTGTCAAACTCTCAATATGCAACATAGGGCATACACAGTCTCATACTTCAAACATGAAACTAGTAGTAGAATCTCTTACCTGGAGATCTACTTGTCGAGTCCTAACCGCGAGGCAGTACGCTTTCCAAGCGACGAAGTCCTAACTGTTTAATAAGTCAAAATTCGTAAACAGGTCGCCAACGACCAACGGTTCGAGACTCAATTGAATTTAACTTACCCTAGAAGGAGGTTGCAGTGCTCGAGCCCCTACTGAAGAAATCCCGCGCTGCAGTAATTTCTTGGTCCAAGACGTCCCTTGAGGAAAATAATTTAATTTAGACCCAAATTAATTTAACTAACGTCCGAGCATGGAGTCTTACCGGAAAGACCACAATAATTAATTAGCTTACCGAAATATAGGTGGATGGAGCCAATTTAGTCCTGGCGGCTCGGCTGGAAGAAGACAGGACCGGCTCGGCTTGGGCAGACGCGGCTCGGCTCGGTACAGGGATTTCGCGTGCGGCTCGGCTTGCAACAGGGAGACGCGGCTCGGCTACACAAAAGCGCGCGGCGCGGCTTCACACGCGGGCGCGGCTTCACACGCGGGCGCGGCTCACGCACGGGTGCACGCGGGCGCGGGTCGGGTTTCCGGAGGGTGGCGCGCGTCGGTTCGGGTCGCGGGGCGGGTCTTCGGTCGAACCTTTGCGCGCGAGGCTTCGGCTTCCGGATCTCGGGTGGCGCGGCGGCTGCTGGTGGTCCGGCTACCGCGGCTTCGCTCGGCGACGGCTACGACTGGCGTTTCGGCTGCGCTTGCGTCGGATCGGAGCGGCGCGCCTCGGCTGGCTGACGGGTTGGCTGCGGACGCACGGAGGCGGCTTCGACTCGGCTTCGGCGTCCGACGGGCGCTCGGCTGCGCAGATCGGCTTGGACGATCTCCCGGCGCGGCTGGAAACTCGGCGACGGCTCGGTCGCGATTGCGGCTCGGCTGCGCTGCTGAACAGAGAAGGATGCTTGGCGGCTCGGGTTCGCGGCGGCGGCGGCGGCGGCGGCGTGCGGCGGCTAGGGTTTCAAAAGGAAAATTTTTTTTTTTTTTTTCTCCCTTTTTCTTTCTTTGAAAATTTTCCTCTTCCTCTTTACGCACGAGTCCCAAGGCCTCTTTTTAAAAGAAATAAAAATAATAAAAATAATAAAAGAATCTTTAAAACCCTCTTTCCTCTCTCCTCCAATAACCACTTTTGACCCTTTCCAAGGCCATTTATTTGTTAAGCCAATAATTTATTTCACCCCCTAACTTCAAAATTAATACATAAAAAAAAAAACTTTACTTTAATACTAATAATAAACACACTTTAGTATTAATATTAATGGTCAAAACAAAAGGAAACCGAGATTGTTGGGCGTTACATAAGATGTATACGATGGTAAAAGTCAAAAGTAGGAACACTTATCAAATTTTTTAATTAATTTTCTTATACTTAAATTTAGAAAGGAACTTCATTACCTTTTATAGACTTCATTTTTATAACTACGCTATATAAAAAGCTAAAAGAAAAAAAAAGGTGTAAAAGCTAAAAGGAAAAAGAAAAGTCAAAAGTTTAAACCTTTTTCAATTTTTTAAGTAATATTTTTATACTTAAATTTAAGAAAGGAAATCTATTACCTTCTTTAGCTTTTTCTATTTTTTTTTTACAATAATACTAAAACTTCAAAAAGAAAAAAAAAAGAAAGAAAGAAAGAAAGAAAGAAAGAAAGAAAGAAAGAAAAGCATCTAAATTGAAACTTTTTTTTTTTTTTACTTTTTGTAATTACATTTACTTTAATTTAAGAAATGATTTTGCTTGAACTTTTTCTAATGTTGGTTTTAATGGTAAAAAATAGTAAATTTTATCCGATTAATAGCAAAATTTCAGATTTTATCAATAACAAATATTTAATAGATACTGATATTCTTCTATCGCTGTCAGTGATAGATAGTGATAGAAGTCTATCCGTTCCTATCATTGATAGAGTAAAAAAAAATTTGCTATAGCTCGTAAATATTTTAATTTGTTTTGCTATTCTTAAAAATGTACCAGTAATAAATCTAAAGACATAACAATAAGGTCAAAGTTGAAAAATTTTAATTTTGTTTTGGCATATAGCATGTCATACCTAGATCCAAATTAGCAAAAATTATGTAACCTTTTAAAAATGTTTTTCTAAGTAAATGGGTAGCAAATTAAAAGTTTCAATCTATTGTAAAAAAATTATTAGAAAATAAACCTAATATTAAATAAAAAAAATTCATAATAATTTCAACCTTGATAACCCTAAAAATCAAATGAATTGACAAAATACACTCCAAAATAAATTGTTCTAATCATCAAGTTTGTCTAAATTACCTACACAACTGATCATTAGTAAGTTCAAAGATCAATAGCCATAACACAACCATTTATCTATATACTATACTTAGCATTAGCTATACCACAATTTTGGACTTCCATAACACAATGGAATAGGGAAGTTAGGTTTGGAGGGAGAAAAATGTGTCATAATTAAACGTAAAATTATAAATAAAAAAAAAACATATTTTTGACGAAAAAAGACGATAATTTTCAAAATTGAGTATTTTATAACACTTTTTAAATTGTCACAATTTTATGAAAGTATTTTTGAACTCTTTTTTTCTTTTAAGTTTAAGGGTATTTATAGAATTTTTAAATAGTTTAGAAGTATTTTTGATATAAAACTTTAACTGTTTTCTTCTAAGACTATTATTAATGGTATTTTTTTTTAACTATTTTTGAAAGTCAAGGACATTTTTTAAACTTTGAAAGCTTAAGATTATTTTTCACACACCCTACAAAATTTATGTACATTTTTTTATAGGAAAATTGCATCAGATGACAAAAAAAAAAAAAAAAAATCTCATAGTACATCTTTTTTGCATATTGCAAACATGACAAATATGACAAGTAATTAGCTATATCATACAACTATTAGAGGCTATCCGTTTTTAAATTTGCTATTTTTGAAATTTAGAATATGTAGTAATATGAGACCTGTTATTATTCAATTTTTTGTTATTTTTGTAAACGCCCCTTTTTCACAATTTAATTACATATAAAAGTTTTTCTTCGATTCTCATTTGCTTCATTTTGACCATATATGATAGGCTTCAAAACAAGGTCACCTATAAACAAAACAACAACGAGTCTAAGATTTGCACTAATTAATTTCTATTTGTTTGTCCATTTCTTTAGATGAAAGAGACACAAGATTGACATTCGTGATCGATGAATTTCATTTTAACTAATCTTAAAGTAAGAATTCCAAACTAACGTATTTATGAGCCTGTTTAGATTGGCTTAAGAAAAAAATATTTGTAAAAAACTATAAAAATTATTTAAAATACAATTCAAAAAAATGTTTGGATGGCTGCCAATACTCTAACTTTTTTTTAAATGATTTAAATTTTAAATCAAACCACAAAATATATTCCAAATGCATCCAAAAGAAACCTATCATTATCTAAAAGAATCGACATGTCTATCGTTGCCACACGTCTTGTCCACAGTTGGGTGGGATACTTTGGGGTAGAGGTGCGACAAAAATATTAAGTAATACATCACGAAATTGCCTGGGAAATAGTATGTGTGGTAAACAACAAAACACTTTACTTAGAACAGTACAACCAAATCACTTCACTTATCTTTTGACTGAAGAACTTCTTCTATCAATTTATCCAGTTGTTTCCAAGCACAACCACCAAGTTTATATGCTTCTTCAGCTTTACTTTTCAAATTCATCACATTTTCCTTCATTTTCTTACCCTTTTCTCCATCCATTAACTCTCTTACTAACTCCTCCACTTCATTTCTTTTCACATTGTTATCAATTATTTCCATGCCAATCCCCCACTCAGTGCAACAATAACAACAGTTTGTATGTTGATCAGAAAAGAACAGCCAACATAACATTGGAACACCAGCACTTATACTCTCAATAGTTGAATTCCATCCACTATGTGTCAGAAACCCTCCTATTGAAGGGTGTTCCAACACTTGTTCTTGACAACACCAACTTGCTATCAAGCTTCTATCTTTGGTTTGTGTTACAAATTCATGAGGCAAAATGGCTGAATCTCCCACAATTAAATCAGGCCTTGTAATCCATAGAAATGGCTTCTTGCTATTTGCCAATCCCCAAGCAAACTCAATCAGTTGCTGTTTTGTTATCACTGTGATGCTACCAAAGTTAACATAAACCACAGAATTGGGTTCCTTTGAATTCAACCATTCAATGCATTCAGATTCCTCCACCCAAAGATTTGAACCTATTGCTCTTGTTTTTTCATCCTCAATTTGTTTGACCATCATGTGAAGTGGACCAACTGTATAATGACGAGGATTGGAGGAAGGGAGAGTGCTAGCCACTAATACATCCTTTTCAAGGTCATCATATGTGTTTAATATCAGTGCAGTTGCTTGGTTACGTATGTTTATGAATTGAATAACAAGATTTAGCATGAAATCATTTGGATCTGTTGTTCTAAACAAAGTAGGAAGATCCTTCAATCGTATATTCTCCTTTCCTTTAGTCCATTCTATTGTTTTTTCTAGATATCCATTGGTTAAATAGCTTGCATCTGTAAAAAAAATGATATAAAGTAAAAAAAAAGTAACAAAATTATTAGAACATTTTGTGGGTTAGAAATTTCATTAGAGATTTTAATACTATTTTCCCTCATAAAGGATTAAGTCATTACAACTCCTTAACTAAGCTGAAAGAATATTTACTAATGGAAACAATTTGTAGAAGTGTCAAAATATAGGTATATATTCATTTCTGACTTTGTGTTCAACATGTTTTATTGATCATATCATTCTAGAATTATTCAAAGCGGAATCTCTCATATCCTAAATTGAGTCTGCAAGTATCATAAACTAGATTAATTTTTACATGTAAATTTTTTTGTTAAAACGACTAATTAATGGACAAGAAATAAATTGTTACCAAACGAAAACCATGCCTTTGAGTGGAACCAATCCTTGCTTCATGAGCTTAGGATATTGTAAATAACCCAAGTAGCTGCAAGCACTGGCTGTAAAGAACAATGCATAAGGAATCTTAAACTGCTTGGCAGCTGAAACTGAGAAGAACCCAACAGCATCGCTAACAACACAACTAACTTGTGGAGTGGCATTAGACGAAGTAGAGGCGTTCAAGTTTATTTGAGAAATAAGGTCACAAAATGGGGCTAAGCAAGTTTTGTTGATGGATTCACAAAGTGCAGGGATATCTTGGGTGGAATTGGCCTCCGAGTATGGAAGGCCGTCCGGAATAGTTTTGAACTGAAAATCTGGCAACCCATCGAGAGAGTCGGGGCCTCTCGACTGGAGAAGACGACGGTGATTGTACTCGGTGTTGACAAATGTTATGTGGAAACCTCTATGGTGAAGAAGCTTTGCCAAATTCAACATGGGAGTGATATGGCCTTGAGATGGAAATGGAAAACAAATAGCATGGGGTCTTTCATTTTGTGAGATACCGTAACCCATGCTGAATCTCCTTCTTCAAATAATGATGCGTTAAGGGTTGGAACTGCGAAACTCTATTATTATAGGCTGCAAAGCAAATAAGCGTACAAAACTCTGACCCCCCATGCCATGTGGTAATTATCCTTCACGAGTGTACCAAACTTAACGAACGTTTGTAGCCACAATATATGCCAAACTCTTAGTAACTAAAAGGTCTGTTATTCATATCTCCAACCTTCCATTATACTGAAAAAAAAAACTACATTATATTTGAGAGTGAAGTAATGGTTCAACCACATCGTAATATATTTTCTTGGCGAAAAAATAATTTGATAATGGTGGCATCATTATTAACAGTAGGATGTGTATTATATTAAAGAATCTACATGTCTTCCAAGATAATCAACCAACATAATTGTACTCCAAAACACCACAGATTAATCACCAAACAATAATTACCTTGCAATCAATCAATAATGAACATCAGTAAACCATAGAATTTAGGAAAACCAGAAAGTAAGGAGCACACGAATTATACATAGAAAACTTCTTCAATATCAAGAGAAAAATCCACGAGACTTGTGAGGATCAGTTCACCTTGTAATGTACCGAAAAAAACAACAACGATAGATATAGATACAAAGGGATACTGTAACGTATTAAATTAGTTAACTTATATAATGAATTAAATTAGTTATTATTATACATGAAGTTACGAATACACTTTTTATATTTAAGATAAACCACAATAACGTATATACACTTTTATATATATATAAAAGAGGTTTGATGTTTTCCAAATGAATGAAGGATAAAGTGAAAGAAGAGGAAGACTTATTAGAGTGAGGAAAAAGGACAATGAAAATTACAAGAGAGGGGAAATATGTGGTTTTGATTTTGTTTCTTTCTTCTATCTTCTTTTCACATAACTAAATGGATTTCAAAAACAAACAAAAAAAATTAGATTTAAAAAGAATCAAAGTTGATATGTGCAAGAAAAAAAGGAATTTTAACATCCACACATCTTTATGTATATAGTGGATCCAATCATAAGCCACTTTCAACATAAAAAAACATATGAGATTTAAAAAGTATAGCGGATCTAGTAACAATAATCGAAAATTGGGTTAAAAATGATAAAATTGTTGAAAATATTTATGGTAGTTGGTTCAAATATTGAAAGATACGATGAAGCAGGTACTAAAGCAATAAGGCGTCTAAATGTTTGGACACCTAGAACTTGGTTGTTCGGATGGTGGATGCTTAGGACAAAACGCCTAGACTGAATACCTAACTAACAAAACAAAAATTTGTTGGATCGATGTTGAGCTTAAGTCTCATGTTCTCTTTAAGACGTTTTGCGGCTCTGCTAAGAGTTGCAAACAGTTTTATATTGTTACGTTGTTTTGAAGATAAAAAAGTTATAATAATAATAATAAAAAAAAAACTTAATTGGAGCTGCATCGAAACCAATCGAAAAACCAACACTTTGGAATGACTTTGCTTGGAAACTAAAAGGAGATCAAGTTTTCTAGAGAACTTTTTTGTAAGATAGAAGTTTTTCGGATGATCCAAATAATGGGAGAAGGAGACGAGAGTACTATATGCAGGGGTGAGTTTCGTAACGCCTCAACAATCATATCAGCATTAATACATGAGATCTGTAACACCTAAATGACCAAGTCAACACGTAAGGCTTTAACGACCGTGTTAATGATAAAAAAATTAAAAAAATATCATTTAGTAAGAAATATTGTTATTTTATTCTTCATCATAACACACGATTGCCTCGCTTTGCCAAACCCACAATATGAGGGCGATCACAGTTTTACTAATGAACTAATCATTGGTGTATAAGCATTATTTAAGTGCTTTTATATATTACATATAGAGATTAATATATAGTTGAGAGCCTCGAGCTTCCTGTGCCTATACTATACTAAAATCAACGGTGTCTCTCACAAATTAACATTCTCCAAATGACTAATTGTCCTAATCCTCATCCCTCTAGATCAGAGTTATCAGTCAAAATGGAGCCCTGCCACTGTACGACCGATTTTCTGCCTTTAAGAAATAAAAAAGCTTTAGGTTGGTCATGAGCTATTGGCGCCAAAGAGAAACCAAAAGGAGAGTTTTTTTCTTCTTCTTTAAACAAAATCTTATTAAGTTACTTAATAATGGTGTTTGTATATGGTGCTAACTGCTAATGGAGAAGAAAAGAGAGGATGAAAAGGATGAAGAAGGTACAGGTGGGGGGGTATGGGAGAGGTGAGATAAAAAGGTTTTTTTTTTTTTTTCCTTTAATTACTCTTCTAATTATTGTTATTTTATTTAAAACAATAAAGAAAAAAACCTAAGTAATGGAAGAATAAATAAAGTCATTGATTTAAGGAATGCTAATTAGAGAATTAGCTCTTCAAAACATAGAACAATTTCATTTATCTTTCTTATAAAAATCTTGATTATTCTTTAGTTTAAAATGTGTACGTTCAAATTGTAAAATTGATTTGTTGGTATGTCTAAAAAGAATAAAGATATAGGCTCAAAAACAAAACGAGGTAAAAATATCAAAATAACAATAATAATAAATAAAAAAAAAAGTCAAACCTCAATTCAACAATCCAAACACAATAATAAAAACACAGCAAATCCAACTCTGCATCGTAATTAGATATACGATTTCAGTAATTTTGATTTGTCTTTTAGCTCATCCAACATTACTTAATAGTTGGATTATAATAGTTTGTATTTAGGTTACATATCACGGTAAAAGTCAAAAATTCGAAACAATGTTACCTTCTTTATTCCTTATATATATAATTGTACTAAAACTTAAAAAAGAAAAAAAAACATCAAAATTGATTTTTTTTTTTTTTTTTTTTTTTTTACTTTTTGTAATTACATTTACTTTAATTCATGAAAGGAGTTTGATTGAGCTTTTTATATGGTTTGGTTTTTTATAACTATAATAAATCTAAGGAATAATATTTTTAGAAATAAGATTTTTTTCGAAAATAATGATAAAAATGATAGTATGGAAAGAAATTTCAGAAAGATACACAACTTCCATTAATCCACGTCAGTCGCCATTTTGACCAATTTTACCACGTGTCACGTGACTAGATTAAAGGAAAGTGTACACGACTCCCTTAAGATGTTGGCAAAAGGGTGGTTTAATTTCTCAAAATCTTAATTAATCATGCTCTTATTTTTATCCTAATCCAACCAAAATTATTATGATTATTATGCTCATTTACGACGAACTTTGATTTCTATGTTCAGTTGCATTAAAAATTCCTTCACACATTTTTCGTTTTAACATAAACATTTAAAATTCCTTCTCCACCTAAATCACTTGCATTACTTACTATCAAATTCATACCGACACTTTAAAATAAATTAATTAGAATTATTCTTATGATCTAAATTTTGAAATCATAGTGACAACTTAATGCATAGTTGAAGGATGTATCTTGGAAGCAATGAATTAGGAGAGTGCCATGAGATTTGCTGTAAAATTAAGTTAATTAAAAAAAAAAAGTTGTATATTTTTAAGTATAACTTTTTTCTTTAAGCTTTCAAGAATTATTTTTTACCTTAAGTTTGTAATATGACCATGGTTTTGGTGCAAATAAAAATGTATTTTCATATAATTCTACATTTAAAATTGAAATAATTAAAAATTTGATTTATAAACTAAACATTATCTTGATCTCCATCTACGACATCATCATCCTGTAATCGTCGTCTACGTCAAATGTGTCTTTGATTCGTGTCAGCAACATTGAGTCATTTGGTATATTGAATAATATGTTCTATATATTTTCCAAGGCTTGATCACACATTGAGCTCAAATCTTGTAAGTTCTGTTTCATCGAGTATGCATGTATGTCTTGAAAAAAAATATTATGAACCATTATTAATAATATAATTAAATAATGTGTATGTTATAAAATTATAAACAAATCATGTTAAAATACTTACCAATGCAATAATAGTAATTAACGTGACACCAGGAAAATAGGAATTCTTTTTTAATAATGTATTTTTCAAAAATATTGTTAAAAATATGGTTGAAGGCAAACTATTGACAAAAATAAAGCGGCAAAATCGTGTAACCTGTACACGACTTTACTTGAAAGTCGTAGACAAAGTCGTAGACAGGGTCCACGACTTCAATGCGTGGACCCCACAGTTTTCTTTTCTCCCATCCCATGCCTTTCTTGGTTGGACCAACCCAACCGGCGATTTCCGTCTTCCTTCATTGGGAGAGCAAGAACAAGTCTCTCTTTTTTTTGGGGGGGGGGGGGGAGCAGAGCAGTCAAAGAAGTATTTAAAATATATATTAATATTTAATATAGTGTGGACCTCACACCTTTTTAACATATTTAATATACATATAAATTTAATATTTAATATATTGTGGATCCCACATTTTATTTTTAAGATAATTAATATATATATATATATATATATATATATATATATATATTAAATATTCAAATTTCAATTTAAAAAAATATCTTTCTTACTAAATATTTTTTCAAATTCCAATTTTTAACTTTTAAAAATACATTTTCTTATTTAATATCTTTCCAAATTTCAAATACCAATTTTCAATTTTTTTTTAAAAAATATATATTAACAAAATATGTTATTAAATATTTAAATCTTGCTAGAGCAAAGAACCATTCAACCTCAATATCAAAAATGGGTGGCTAAATTGCTCGGGTATTCATTTGAAGTCATCTATAAACCCGGTTTGAAGAACAAGGCAGCCGATGCCCTGTCAAGAAAGCCTGCAGAGGTATTGTACTTTAGCATATCAGCTCCCATTTTAGTAGATCTTAACACTATTAAAGAGGAGGTTGAAAAAGATGAGTTGCTGCAAAAGGTGTTTGCTGACGAAAAGATAAGAGACAATCAGCAACCAGCTAAATTTTCACATAAAAATGGCTTGTGGCACTATAAGAACCGATTAGTTTTATCTAAATCTTCAACATTAATTCCCGCCATGTTATCCAACTATTATGACTCAGTAGTAGGGGGACATTTAGGATTTCTACGTACGTACAAAAGGTTAGCAAGCAAAATGTATTGGTGGGGTATGAAGGCAGATGTCAAGAAACATTGTGAAGAATGTATAGTTTTTCAGCGAAATAAGACCTTGGCATTATCTCCAGCTAGACTATTAACTCCTTTAGAAAATTCCACAGCAAGTGTGGAGTGACATTTCGATGGATTTTATTGAGGCGTTACCAGCAAAAGGGTTTGAAGTGGTGCTCGTAGTGGTTGATTGACTGAGTAAATACAGCCATTTCATACCACTTAAACATCCTTATTCGGTCAAGACAGTTGCGGATGTGTTTGTAAAAGAAGTAGTTCGACTACATGGATTTCCTTCATCCATTGTATCTGATCGCGACAAGGTTTTCCTTAGTAACTTTTGGAAGGAAATGTTCTGTTTAGCTGGCACGAAGTTGAATGGGAGCACAACTTACCACCCACAGTTTGATGGACAAACTGAAGTAGTCAACCGAGGGCTGGAAACTTATCTCCGTTGTTTCTGTAGCGAGCGACCAAAAGAATGGGTGTCATGGCTACCATGGGCAGAATATTGGTACAACACCACTTTTAATCGATCACCGGGCACTTCACCCCTCCAAGTGTTATATGGTAGAAAACCCCATCGTTGTTATCATATGGGGATGGCGCCACTACGAATTCAATGTTAGCTGACCAGTTACGCGAAAGAGATACAGTTTTGGCGACTCTTCGGGAGCAATTATTGTTAGCACAGCAACAAATGAAGCAATAAGCCGATAAGAAGCGAAGGCATGTAGAATTTAATGTGGGAGACTGGGTGTTGTTAAAGATTAGACCCTATCGACAACTTTCGTTACGAAAGAAACGAAACCAAAAATTATCCCCAAGTATTTTGGGTTGTATGAGGTTCAGGAGAAGGTGGGAACGGTAGCATACAAGTTAGATTTACCGGCGGCCTCCATAATCCATCCAGTTTTTCATGTATCACAACTAAAGAAGTTTATTGGGGACCGCACGGGTGTCCAGCCGACTCTTCAGCTTATCATTGAGAATTTGGAATGGCAAGCATACCCAAAGAAGCGTTACAATATCAAAAGAATAGTGCTGGTGTTTGGGAGGTTCTCATCCGTTGGAAAAACTTACCTGAACATGAGGCTTCGTGGGACTTTTATGACGAAATAGAGCGGCTGTACCCCACCTTTCACCTTGAGGACAAGGTGAATTTAGAAGGGGAGGGTAAAGTTAAACCTCCTCCTCCTATTAAGTTTGTATATAAAAGAAGAAATAAATCACATTCTTTACACATGTGAAATATCAAGTAGTTGGTTGGTTAGTGGTTATAACTGTAATTAGTTAGGAGAAGTTGTTATAAATTAGGGAAGCTAAACAAGGAAGGGCATCAGAAAAATTTCATGTAAAAGCATGGCTGTTGAATCTGGAGAGAAAGATCAACAGAAGGAATTTGTACTCTGTTCATTGAGAATAACAAAGAGAGGTTTAATATCAAAAGTGGAGTTTCATCAGTATTAAAGAAAATGGTCACACTAACTAGGTTGTAAAAAAAAGTAATAGATACTTTAAGGCAATAGTGTAAGAGTAGCCTTCAGTCCAACCTTGGGAAACAAAGAGAAAGGGATTGATGTAATACCATTGATCGAGAAATAAACAGAAAGAGAATGTTGTCTCACTTAAAGTCATTGTCATCACCTAACAAACAACCATAAGCTTGAAAAATCTTGACATTGAAGAGAAACTGTGAAATTGAAGAGAAAAGGATATAAAATAAGACGATGAACTATTATAACTGTAAATTTTACTGATCAAACAACTATAAAGCAAAAAAAACAGAAAACATGGAGAGCATAAGAACACATGACCATGTGTTTGATAGCATGCAATCTCTAGAATACAATAACATATACTCCACCAATACGGTACAATAAAATCACTTCACTTAGCTTTTGACAGAAGAACTTCTTCTATCAATTTATCCAGTTGTTTCCAAGCACAACCACCAAGTTTATATGCTTCTTCAGCTTTACTCTTCAAATTCATTACATTTTCCTTCATTTTCTTACCCTTTTCTCCATCCATTAACTCTCTTACTAACTCCTCCACTTCATTTCTTTTCACATTATTATCAATTTCCATGCCAATCCCCCACTCAGTGCAGCAATAACAACAGTTTGTTTGTTGATCAGGAAAGAAAGGCCAACATAACATTGG
This sequence comes from Cucumis melo, assembly GCF_025177605.1. Taxonomy (NCBI): domain Eukaryota; kingdom Viridiplantae; phylum Streptophyta; class Magnoliopsida; order Cucurbitales; family Cucurbitaceae; genus Cucumis; species Cucumis melo. The sequence goes on from NC_066857.1 coordinate 1,682,233, forward strand.
AACACCAGCACTTATACTCTCAATAGTTGAATTCCATCCACTATGTGTCAGAAACCCTCCTATTGAAGGGTGTTCCAACACTTGTTCTTGACAACACCAACTTGCTATCAAGCTTCTATCTTTGGTTTGTGTTACAAATTCATGAGGCAAAATGGCTGAATCTCCCACAATTAAATCAGGCCTTGTAATCCATAGAAATGGCTTCTTGCTATTTGCCAATCCCCAAGCAAACTCAATCAGTTGCTGTTTTGTTATCACTGTGATGCTACCAAAGTTAACATAAACCACAGAATTGGGTTCCTTTGAATTCAACCATTCAATGCATTCAGATTCCTCCACCCAAAGATTTGAACCTATTGCTCTTGTTTTTTCATTCTCAATTTGTTTGACCATCATGTGAAGTGGACCAAGTGTATAATGATGAGGATCGGAGGAAGGGAGAGTGCTAGCCACTAATAATACATCCTTTTCAAGTTCATCATATGTGTTTAATATCATTGCAGTTGTTTGGCTACGTATGTTTATGAATTGAATAATAAAATTTAGACTTACATCATTTGGATCTGTTGTTCTAAGCAAGGTAGGAAGATCCTTCAATCGTATATTCCCCTTTCCTTTAGTCCATTCTATTGTGTTTTCTAGATATCCATTTATTAAATAGCTTGCATCTGAAAAAAAAGAAAAGAACAAGACAAACAAACAAACAAAATTATTTAGAACATTTTGTGGGTTAGAAATTTCATTAGATTTTAATAATATTTTCCCTCATAAAGGATTAAGTGAATATTTACTAACGGAAACAATTTGTAGCAGTGTCAAAAAATATAGGTATATATTCATTTCTGACTGTCTTCAACATGTTTTATTTGTCATATCATTGTATAGAATTATTTAAAGCAGAATCTCTCATCTCCTGTCCACAAGTGTCATAAACTAAATTAATTTTTACAAATTAAAATTTTATTAAAAGGATCGATTAACGATTATCATTAAAACGACTAATTAACAATTACTAATTTGAAAGTAAAAAAAAAAAAAAACTAAATTAAATTGTTACCAAATTAAAACCATACCTTTTAATGGAACCAATCCTTGCTTCATGAGCTTAGGATATTGTAAATAACCCAAGTAGCTACAAGCACTGGCTGTATAGAACATTGCGAAAGGAATCTTAAACTGCTTGGCAGCTGAAACTGAGAAGAACGCAGCAGCATCGGTAACAATACAACTAACTTGTGGAGTGGCATTAGACGAAGTAGAAGCGTTAAAGTTTATTTGAGAAATAAGGTCACAGAATGGGGCTAAGCAAGTTTTGTTGACGGATGCACAGAGTGCAGGGATATCTTGGGTGGAATTGGCCTCCGAGTACGGAAGGCCGTCCGGAATAGTTTTGAACTGAAAATCTGGCAACCCATCGAGAGAATCGGGACCTCTCGACTGGAGAAGACGTCGGTGATTGTACTCGGTGTTGACAAATGTTATGTAGAAACCTCTATGGTGAAGAAGCTTTGCCACATTCAACATGGGAGTGACATGGCCTTGAGCTGGAAATGGGAAACAAATAGCATGGGGTCTTTCATTTTGTGAGATACCGTAACCCATGTTGAATCTCCTTCTTCAAATTAACAATGATGTGTTAAGTTGGAACTGCGAAATTAACTCTATTTTTGTAGGCTGCAAAGCAAATAAGAGTACAAAAATCTGACCCCATGTCTTCTGATAATTATCCTTCACGAGTGTACCAAACTTAATGCACGTTTATAGCCACAAATTATGCCAAACTCTTACCCTCGCAACGCTCCTAAAATATCTGTTATTCGAATCTCCAACCTTCCATTATATTGGGAAAACTGTACTATATTTGAGAATGTATCTAACTAATGGTTTAACCACATTATCGTAATATATTTTCTTGGTGAACAAATAACTTGATTATGGTGGCATCATTATAACAGTAGGTTGTGTACTAAAGAATCTACATGTCTTCCAAGATAATCAACCAACGCAACTGTACTCCAATACACCACAAATTAATTTATCACCAAATAATAATTACCATGCAATCAATGAATAATGGACATCAATAAACCATAAAATTTAGGAAGACCAAAAAGTAAAAGATCGAGCACATGAATTATACGTAGAAAACTTTCTAGATGTGAAGAGTAAAATCTACCAGACTTGTGAGGAGTCATGAATTAACATATATGAGGTTACAAATACTGTCTTTATATTAAAGGTAAACCACAATAACGTAACAGAGGTCTGATGTTTTCCAAATGAATGGAGGATAAAATGAAAGAAGAGGAAGACTTGATAGGAGATAGGAAAAGGACAATGAAAATTACAAGACAGAAAATATGTGGTTGATTTGGTTTCTTCTTCGTCTATCTTTTCTTTTCACATAATATTAAATGGATTTCAAAGTTGATAATGAGTACAAAAAAAATGGAATCTTAACATCCACATGTGTCTTTTATGTATAAATCATAGGGGGCCACTTTCAACTAAAATTAAAACGTGGGATATTGTGATGTACAACCTAGTAATAATAATAGGAAATTGGGTTAAAATGATAAAATTGTTTAAAATATTTACATTTGGTACAAATATTGAAAGATGTTGTGAAACAGATACTGGAAGCAACAAGACATCTAAATGTTTGGATGCCTAGAGAACTTGGGTCGCCTGGACGGTGTACGCTTAGGACAAAATGCCTAGCTAGACTGAATACTTAATTGTAAAACAAGAATTTGTTAGATGTAGAGCCTACGTCTCATGGTCTTTCCAAGATGTTTTGTAGCTCTACTAGGAGTGCAATTAGCAGTTCGATATTGTCACGTCGTTTCCGAGATAAAATAGTAAAAAAAAACTTGATCGGAGCTGCTTTGTGACCAATCTAAAAGCCGAAGAAGCTTTTTAGAGATTTTTTGTAAGATATGAGTTTTTCAAATGATCCAAATGAAAGGAGGAGGAAAGAGTATATGCAAGGGTGAGTTTTGTAATGCCTCAACAGTCATATATATGGGCACTAATGCATGAGATCTATAACGCCTCAACGACAAAGTCAACATGTATTGCTTTAATGGTCATGTTAATAATTAAAATAAAATTTAATAAAAAATATTATTATTTTATTCCTCACCACAACATACATCGCCTAGCCCGCCAAACCCTCAACATAAGGTAGAGTATAAAAGGAGCTCCCACTTTGCTTTCTTAGCAACCTGAAAATCTGAACTTAACAATTTTTCATCAACAATTACAAATATAACAAATTTTACTTTTTGTCACGATTTCTATTACAGATAAAAAAGTACAATTTTTGTTATATTTGTAAATATTTTATATAAAAGTATTAAAATTAAAAAAATTAAGAAGAATTTGAACTTACTGGTGAATTGACATGATACGTATATTTTAATAATTAACAAAAAAAATTATCTTGTAACGTTTAATTTTGAAATTAAATTAAATAAATATATATATATAAGTAATGTAAATGTAAATTTAAAAATTACATAAAAGAAAAAAGAAAAACGAAAGAGTAATATCTCTATCGAATATTGTCGAGAGAGTGGAAGTTTAGATCACCGACTTTGTTCATTTTTTTTCTAAATATTTGTTAGATAACAAATTATGGCTAGGAAATAAATTAGAATTTTATCTTAATTATACTTTGTTTAAAATTATAAAGCATTATTTAATATATATCGTAATCTTTATACTTCAAAATAAAATTATAAAGCATTATTTAATATATATCGTAATCTTTATACTTCAAAATTAATATTAAAATACAAAAAAAACCAATAATGTGACTATATTACGGAGCATTATAGATAAAGCTACAAGAAATTAGGATTTGAACTCGGGACCTTTTGTCTACAGATACATATAAGTGACAGTTAAAATAAGTTCATTTTGGCTTAATGTTGGCTTTAAATTTCCATTAAAGATGAAAATACATTAATGTACCTATTTTCTTTTTTTTTTTTAGAATAATAACAAAGTTAAAAACTATAATTTCTTTCCTATTTCCCTCGGTTCAATTTTCATTTTCCAATATCTACTAATAAAGTTAGAAGAAACAAGAGAAAAAGAGAATAAGGAATGTTTGAGGTAGGAATGGGGTGACATAGTTCTAGTTTTTTTCTTTTTTGATATTCGTGAGTGTTCGAATCAGCTTTCCTATGCTTAGACTAATCTCATTGGATAACCCGCCTGATCCTACAATATTTAGGTATGAGGAAATTAATTTAGTTTTAGATTATTATAGTTTGTATTTGGAATTATAGTCTGATTAAAATAATTGTATTTGAGGTGTAAATTATTTTAATTTAAATTATAATAATATAAGTTTAGTGCAAACTATTTTAGTTTAGTAAGTAAATAGTAAATACTAAAAAAGATAAATGATGAATATCATATAGTAAAATCTATAGCAAATCAAGAATGTTGAAACAGTGTTTATCGTAACTTTTAAATAATATTTACCATAGCTTAGGATAAACTTGGTAAGAAATGACCTACAAAGAAAGTCAAAAGTCAAAAGTCAAAACCCTGATTTCTTCCTAAAATCTCAAAATCCAATTTTTTCTTCTCCGCCATCTTTACGGCTCCCGCTGGTGCTCACTCTCTCCTTCACGCAGCAGCACCGTCTCTCGCTGACGCCGTCGTCATCTCTCGCCTCGGTTGTTTGTCCGCCGCCGTTGCGTCCTACCGTTCGTCAGCGTCAGCAACTCCGTCGTTGTTTGCCTGTTTCAAATCAGAACAGCTCCTTAAATTAATCTAGTAGATTACAAGGGTAGAGATTTTTGTATTGAATTTCTTCATGGCTCTGTTATAGAAACATAAATTAACTTTCTTTTCAAAATCCAACCACTTTCTTTAATCCAGGTACCCAACACATTGGGCAACACAAGTTGAACCACAAATATTAGCCAAGTTGTCTTGGCAGAACTGTTTAGATTGCTCAACTTAAATTGGGAATTGGCTTCAAATACATGATTGGTTGGGGGTGATCGTGGTTAGAGGATGGCGATGAAAAACCTGAAACATAGGATGTTAGGAGGTCGTGGTATGTGTAGGAAATGAGCCCATTGCTTCCCTAGGTTCACTTAATGTGGTTGTTGACTTCCCAAACGGTCTAACTATATAGACATAGTGGTCAACTTGGTCTGCAACAGGTTAAGGCAGAGAGGGGTTTGTGTGGCTTTGGATGTTTGCTTACTTAGTGCTCGCCACAAATGACAATTCGTTTGCAAGATTAAGTTTGTGGCATAGCAAGAATGCTATTTTGGATAATCATTCTCTTTCATTTCTGCTTCTATTTCTTCAGAAGCTGTTTTCCTCTCATTTTTATGATCATTAATGGGTGGATTCCTTTAGCTTTATTGTAATTAATGAAGGTAGTTGGTGTTTATCGAGAAACTATTCAGTTAGGCCGCCACAGTGTAGCTGATAAATTTTCACTATTGGAAGTACAAGAGAGAAGATTCTTGATGTTATATTTAGTAATTATTAAGTGACATACAAAGTTTTGAACATTCGTTGTGCAAGACTCCCATGCACGAGTAGCAATCCATGCACTCATTGTTAGTCGTCTCCTTCTGCAGGTAGCACTCATGTTTGGCAACTCCATCTTTCCTTTGGCACCAACAATCCGAGGAGTGACGAGACTGGCTAGCAATAATTTTTTTTCCCTTAAGCGGTAAGGATAGATTTCTTTCCTACTAAGGTGTCGTATTTGACTGTATTTTATTCAAGAATTTTGATTTGTTGAAGTGTTTTGGGGTTATCACCGGTCTTTGATGAAAGATGGATTTTTGAACTTATAACTATTGTGGTTTGATGAAAGTTGTGGGCTAGATAATAATTCAATACCTTATGGGTTTGCTTTTATTGTTTGTATTACTTGATAATCCGTTAAGTTTTAATGCAAGATTATGATTACCCTTGGTGTTTGGAGGTTAGGTTGTACATTTTGAGGTGTTTCGAAGTGCTGCCCAGCAGAAGTTGAGGTTTCAACAGCTTTTGGTAAGTGTTTTTACTGCCGAGATATTGGTTGATTATTTTTGGATTGAGAAGGATTTTAGATATTAGTTCCCTTGTTAGGAGAATAATTTCTTTCATAGACTTGAGGATTTTGGGTCTACTCTTGTTTTTATATATGATCTTTGTGTGTATGGATCGTCCATGTATTATCTCTGTCTCCTTTCCCTATTTCTTGTGCTATACAATTGTTTTTTCTCCATTTCTCAATTGAATCTCTGTTTAGCAATTGGCGGCCGACAATAGATTTTGGCAGTCTCCATTGGTCTCTTCCTTTTATTTTCTTTTGAAAATTTTGGACAACAATTTTGTGGTTATTGATTTGTGAGTTTGACTTCTACTTTGGTTTTTGGTGAGTTGCTTCGGTTTTAGTGAAAGATTTTATTCTTCTTTGGTTTCTCAAATTGTTATTTGGTCAGTTCCAATTATGATGAACTGTTCCTCTGATGTGTAACCTTACTGCTGCTTAGTTTGGTCGTTTTATTGAGTTTATTGAAAACACATGATGTATTTGTGTTCTTTCTCTCACTTGTTGATTATTTTGTTCCGTGTCTTGGTAATCAAAATAGCTTATGCAGTGACTTTGATTGTTGCAGATTTGGACTCAATGGTTCTGATGTCTTGGAGAACTTGGCCTATGTTGGACCATAGAGCCCTGATCATCACTCAAGGCTCTTGCTAGAAGCTTCAATGATGTCGGGAACAAGGTAGGTATGATAATTTGTATGGGGTAGATATGTATTTAATAGAACTTAGTAATAATTTAATGTTTCTTAGTTATCTCACGTTCATTAGTTTAATAAATTCTAAGACATTTTTTATTGTAGTTCCATTGATGATTTTGATTAACGTGTATTATTGAATATTCACATTATAGTCAGGTTTTCTCTCATGATAGTCGATAGTGTTATAGCTCTCTATAGTGTTGATCTTATGACTATAGCTCTCTATAGTATTATTGATCTTATGATAATTTTTAAGTTTGGTTTCAATTTAGTCTCTAGGTTTCAAAGTTACACTTCGTAACATTTTGGAATAGACAAATCAAATATAATAGAATTTAAACCCACAACATATGACCAAAAAGATGAAACCCAAAACATGTGTTTTTTAGCTAGATTGATGGAATATCTAAATTTTTACTTATTTGTTGCGTGGATTCCTGAAGTCATTGTATACCATTGGTGGACTTCAAAACAGGTGAAAATAAATGCAATTATATAGGTATTTCATATTGTACAATTAAAAAAAAAAAACTTGACGTGCAAAACGTATTAATTATTAATTTGGTTGCCAACTTGCTAGTGTCAAGAGGAAATTTCATTTGATCAATAATAAATGTCAAGAATTTAAATACTTGACAGGTAAACCAAGTCTACTGATCTCATATACATGACATTTACAACATGAGTAACTTTCATCTTGACACTTATACCTTGTCAAAAATATTTCTCTTATTCTTCACACTAGACTACTTGACATTTTTAAAATTGTCAAGTAGATGGATACTTGACTGCGAAAAAACATCAAGTTATACAGTTTTTTGAACTACTAAAAGATAAGCAAACAGTTGGATGCAAGCGGATGTACACGGTGAATTGTGAAGCTGTTGGTAGTGTTTAAAGGTACAAGGCCAGATTGGTTGCTAGGGGGTTTACTCAGATCTATGGAGTTGATTATCGAGAAACATTTGCTCCAGCTGCTAAATTTATTTTTTCCATATTTGTGATGGGTTGTTCTAAGAGAAAACCCTTCTCTCTTTGTGAAATACACAGAAAGCTACATTCTTTGGCACAAACGCATGTAGTTTCTCTGCCAAATTTTGTATTTTACTTGTTAAATTTTGTTCAATTTGCGTTGTTAATTAACGTGCCTTGTGAAGTCTTGTGGAATTTGTTTTGTAATTTTGGATAGAATTGACAATTTTATAAGTTTATGAATTAACTAAACATACATGTAATTTCAAAGCTAAAGTTTGTTTTTCTTTTCTTATTATTTTGTTCAATGTGCATTCTTTGTTAATGTTCTTACTAATTGAGTGTGATTTGCTTTGCTTTGTTGTAGGGTTATATTTGGGTTGCTTGTGGCTTTTCCTATTACACTGGTGTTCTACATCTTGCCATCGCTCTAAGACTGCTTCACTTTAAATATTATTCATGTCCATTTTCTCGAGTTCTTTTTCAATTTTCAATGTTATGATACATCCCCGTTGTGGTTCATATCTTAGTCGAATCCTCATCACTTCAGTTCATTTCTATTCTACCTTTACAACTTCTCCTCCCACCATTCCCCTCATTTCCTTATTGAGACAATGCAAGACGTTGATCAATGCGAAGCTAGCTCACCAGCAAATTTTTGTCCATGGCTTCACCGAAATGTTCAGCTACGCTGTTGGTGCCTATATCGAGTGTGGTGCTTCTGCAGAAGCTGTATCACTCCTCCAACGTATTATCCCCTCACATTCCACCGTTTTCTGGTGGAATGCACTGATTCGACGTTCTGTGAGACTTGGTCTCCTTGATGATACATTGGGTTTTTATTGTCAGATGCAGAGCCTTGGGTGGTTGCCTGACCATTACACCTTTCCTTTTGTTCTCAAAGCCTGTGGTGAGATACCGTCGTTTCGACATGGTGCTTCAGTTCATGCCATAGTTTGTGCAAAAGGATTCGAGTCAAATGTATTTATTTGTAATTCAATTGTGGCTATGTACGGGCGATGTGGGGCATTGGATGATGCACGCCAAATGTTTGATGAGGTGCTTGAAAGAAGGATTGAAGACATTGTGTCTTGGAATTCAATTCTTGCTGCTTATGTACAAGGTGGGAAGTCAAGAACTGCCCTTAGAATTGCTTTTCAAATGGGTAACCACTACAGTCTTAAACTTCGCCCGGATGCAATTACGCTTGTGAATATTCTTCCTGCTTGTGCGTCAATATTTGCAATTCAACATGGTAAGCAGGTACATGGATTTTCAGTACGAAGTGGATTGGTTGATGATGTATTTGTAGGCAATGCTCTCGTGAGTATGTATGCGAAATGCTCAAAGATGAATGAGGCGAACAAGGTCTTTGAGCGGATAAAGAAGAAGGATGTGGTTTCTTGGAATGCTATGGTCACCGGGTATTCTCAGATTGGTAGCTTTGATAGTGCCCTTTCCTTGTTTAAGATGATGCAAGAGGAAGATATCAAGTTAGATGTGATAACGTGGAGTGCTGTAATTGCTGGGTACGCTCAAAAGGGGCATGGTTTTGAAGCCCTTGATGTATTTAGACAAATGCAGCTTTATGGGTTGGAGCCCAATGTTGTTACTCTCGTGTCTCTTCTTTCAGGTTGTGCATCTGTGGGAGCATTGCTTTATGGAAAGCAAACACATGCGTATGTCATAAAAAATATTCTCAACTTGAATTGGAGTGATAAAGGGGACGACATGTTGGTTCTCAATGGTCTAATTGATATGTATGCTAAATGCAAAAGCTATAGAGTCGCTCGTAACATTTTTGACTCGATAGCAGGAAAAGACAAGGATGTGGTGACTTGGACTGTGATGATTGGTGGATATGCTCAGCATGGGGAAGCCAATGATGCATTACAACTGTTTGCTCAGATATTTGAACAGAAGACCTCTTTAAAGCCTAATGCCTTTACTCTATCATGTGCCTTGATGGCATGTGCACGTTTGGGTGAGCTAAGGCTTGGAAGACAACTCCATGCCTATGCTTTGCGGAATGAAAATGAGTCTGAGGTTTTATATGTAGCCAATTGCCTTATTGACATGTATTCCAAATCAGGGGACATTGATGCTGCTCAAGCTGTGTTTGACAACATGAAATTACGAAATGTTGTTTCTTGGACTTCTTTGATGACGGGCTATGGTATGCATGGTCGTGGTGAAGAAGCTTTGCATGTTTTTGATCAGATGCGGCAACTGGGTTTTGTTGTTGATGGGATTACCTTTCTTGTTGTTTTATATGCTTGTAGCCACTCTGGACTGGTGGATCAAGGCATGAACTACTTTCATGATATGGTCAAGTGCTTTGGGATTACCCCTGGAGCTGAACACTATGCATGTATGGTTGATCTCTTGGGTCGTGCAGGTCGTCTTAACGAAGCAATGGAGCTTATCAAAAGCATGTCAATGGAGCCGACCGCAGTTGTATGGGTGGCATTATTAAGTGCCAGTAGAATCCATGCAAATATTGAACTTGGGGAATATGCAGCAAGCAAATTGATAGAGTTAGGGGCAGAGAATGATGGTTCATACACATTGCTTTCAAACTTGTATGCAAATGCACGACGTTGGAAAGACGTAGCGAGAATTAGGTCATTGATGAAGCATACGGGGATCAGAAAGAGGCCGGGATGTAGTTGGATACAAGGGAAGAAGAGCACCACAACTTTCTTTGTAGGTGATAGAAGTCATCCAGAATCAGAGCAAATATACAATCTTCTTTCGGATTTGATTAAACGAATCAAAGACATGGGGTACGTTCCTCAAACGAGCTTTGCTCTTCATGATGTTGATGATGAAGAGAAAGGTGATCTCTTGTTTGAGCATAGTGAAAAGTTGGCTGTTGCTTATGGGATTTTAACAACAGCCCCCGGACAGCCAATTCGGATACACAAGAATTTGCGCATCTGCGGCGATTGCCACAGTGCCTTAACCTACATTTCCATGATTATTGACCACGAGATCATATTGAGAGACTCAAGTAGGTTCCATCATTTCAAGAAAGGCTCATGTTCTTGTAGAAGCTATTGGTGATGGAAAAATTCAGACAGAACATTGAGGTTAGTATTTTATTTGATTTGTATTAGTTCATACCAGCACAATTCATATGTTAGCATAACTTATATGTAATCAAATGTCAAAGTTTCTTCTCAAGTTCAATTCCTACTACAAAATTGACATTACTTGACACTTGCAACTTTTAATTATTTGACATTTTTACGAAAAAAATGTCATATGTAAATTTTTTCTAAAAAAGGTCGAGAATAATAAAAAAAGTGCAGAGTTTCATGGAATTTTTTGGATATTTTCACGCTTGCTAAACTTGACATTTTAAAAAAGTCAAGTAATATCAAGTACACAAATTATATAATTATATTCATCTATATTTTATTTTCCACTCTCATTTTTGTTGAATAATCCTACCTCCTTTGCATGAAAGTAGCCACAACACACCCATCCCCCATCATCTTCTTCGATTCTCTCTTTCTCACCCCAACTCTTTTCTTTGACCAACCCCTCTCAACGTTGAAAGCAGCCACAACTGCACGATTGTTGCTCTCTCATTCTCTCAACTCTCTCTAGCACTTCCTACTCGAGTCATTGCTCCTAGGTCCCCGAGTCCACTTAGAGTTTTGAAAGATGTGATATTGCTCAATCATCTGATGCGATTAGGTGACATGAAGGTTGGGTATTTATGTCTCCACTTAAGGTTTTCATTTTTCCTCTTTTGTTTTACTTTAATTCTAGAGGGAAAGGGGTAGTGTCATGGGTCTCCTGATCGAGTGAAAATTGTTTTTGACATTGTATTATTTGTAGGTTTTTATAAATTCTACTCATGGGATGGGAAAGGCTGCTGTTTAATTTCACAGATGGAAAGCAGGGCAAAGTTTGGAAAGAAATTAATTCATCTATCGAATGTTTCTGTATTCGATGATGGTTTAATTGTTGTAAGTGTAATTCAGTTATGTTATTTTGTGATTTCTTCTCAAATTCAAATTACTTCATTAAATTTATCACTTTTTGCTTTTTTTTTTTGGATTTATTGATTATGGGTATTTATTTTGGTTTTAGGATCGGAAAGCGAGTAGTTCATTCACGAAGCGGGGTTCAATGATTTACATAAATATTAATTGATAAGAGCAGTTCAGTTATACTGCAATTTGATTCAAGACCTCTTTGAAAGTGAAAATAAATAGGTTTGTAGCTTTAAAGCCAAATGTGACTTATGCTTCATTTTTTAGTTGTGTGTAATATGGATAAAGAAAATAACGATTTCAGGATAAAACCATTGGCTTCATTAATCATATGGTCATATAAACTCTAATTTGTTTCAGAGTGTCCTCACAAACTTGACCAGAACGTGCTGCCCTCCCACCGTGGAACTCCCATGACTCATTTTCTTGGATTATTTCTAAAGAATTTCTAACAAATGCAGAGATGATTGCCAATCAGCTTAAATCTAAGGGATATGAGGTAGAAATTTTTAACTGGCTGACAAATTGTTTTTGTAACATTGGTCATTTTTATGATCTAATGGGTGGATTCCTTCAGCTTCATTGTAATGTAATGAAGGTAGTTGGTGTTTCTTGAAAAATTATTCAGTTAGGCCGCCACGATGTAGTTGATAATTTTTCACTATTGAAAAGATTCTTGAAGTTATATTTGGTAGTTAGTAGGTGGCATACAAAATTTCAAACTTTCATTGTTTGGGACTCCTGTGCACGAGTAGCAATAAATGCACTCATCGTCAGTCGTCTCCTTCTGCAGGTAGAACTCAAGGGTTGGCAACTCCATCTTTCCTTTGACACTCTTTCCTTTGGCACCAACAACCCGCAGAGTGACGAGACTGGGTAGCAATAATCTTTTCCCCTCGAGTGATCAGGTTAGATTTCTTTTTCACTAAGGTGTCATATTTGACTGTATTCTATTCAAGAATTTTGATTTGTTGAAGTGTTTTGGGGTCTTAAAACATTGTTTTCCTCTTCAAAGGTTCTAAAAATTTCTAATTGAATTTGCTGATTGGGGCTTGTTGAAGTGATAGTTTCAGGTCTGAGTCCTCATATTGGTACTTGTCGGCTCTGATTTGAGTACCCTGTTACATGCATATTTTTTGTTTGCATTCAAATTTTGTTGCTTTTGTTTGCTAGTTTAGTGAAATTTAGTCAGGCTTTATTCACTGTAGAGACCGTAGAGAATAACCAATCTTTGACATTCTTTTCAACAAATCACATGTGCAAACAATCATAGTTTGGTCTACTCTTGTTTTTATATATGATTTTTGTGTATAGATTGTCCATGTATTATCTCTGTATCCTTTCCCTATTTCTCGTGGTACACAATCGTTGTTTCTTCAATTCTTGATTGAATCTCTGTATTCAATTGGCGGCCGACTAGAGGTTTGGCAGTCACCATCAGTCTCTTCCTTCTATTTTCTTTTGATAATTATGGATAACTATTTTGTGGTGGTTGATTTGTGAGTTCGATTTCTAATTTGGTGGTTGGTGAGTTGCTTTGGTTTTAGTGAAAAGATTTTATTCTTCCTTGGTTCCTCAAACTGTTCTTTGGTTAGTTCCAATTTGGATGAACTGTTCTTCGGATCTCACTGCTGCGTACTTTGGTTGTCTTTTTTAGTTTATTGAAAACACATGATGTATTTGTGTTCTTTCTCTCACTCGTCGATCGTTTTGGTTCTGTGTGTGGGTAATCAAAATAGCTTACGGTGTGACGTTGACTGTTGCAGATTTGGACTCTATGGTTCTGATGTCTTGGAGAACTTGGCCTACGTTGGAGCATAGAGCCCTGATCATCACTCAAGGCTTTTGCTAGAAGCTTCAATGATGATTGGAAACAAGGTAGGTATGATGTTATTTGTATAGGGGTAGATATGTATTTAATAAAACTTAGTAATAATTTAATGTTTCTTAGTTATCTCACTTTCATTGGTTTAATAAATTCTATGACATTTTTTTTATTGTAGTTCCATTGATAATTTTGATTAACATGTATTAGTGAATATTCACATTGTAGTAAGGTTTTCTCTCCTGATAGTCGGATAGTGTTATTGCTCTTTGTAGTGTTATTGATCTTATGATAATTTTTAAGTTTGGTTTAAATAGTGTCTAGGTTTCAAAGTTACACTTTGTAACATTTTGGGATAGACGAATCAAATATAATAATAGAAATAAAACCAAAACACGTGAGCTTATGAAACCAAAAACATGTGTTGTTTAGCTAGATTGATGGAAAATTTAAATTTTTAAGTATGTGTTGTCTGGATTCCTCGATTTATTGTATACCATTTTCGGACTTCAAAACAGGGGAAAACAAATGCAATTATATATGTATTTCAAATTAAACAATTAAATAAAAAGCTTGAGGAACAAAACGTGTCAATTATTAGAAAATCCATTATCCTTGATCAATAATAGATATCAAGAATTTGTATACTTGACACGAAAACCAAGTCAATCTAGATATATATAACATAGTAAAATATTTCTCTTATACTTCATATACAAATACTAGAATGCGAAAAAGCGTAAGTATCATCAAGTAATACAATTTTGTATTAGTGAATTGCAACTATTAAGAAACTTTAAGGACATAATCGATCAAATTAAAAGTTTAAGAGTGTGGTTCTGATTTATGTAAGAAGATATATTAATAATATGGATAATGAAAAAATATATATAACTCTAGAATGTGGTAAATTACAAAACAATATGGACACAATTTATTTTAGAACGGTACAAACAAATCACTTTTGCTTTTGACAGAAGAAATTCCTTAATCAGTTTATCCAATTGTTTCACAGCAAAACCATCAAATTCCATCTTCAGCTTTACTCTTCAAATTCACAACATTCTCTTTCATTTTCTTACCTTTTTCTCCATCCATCAACTCTCTTACTATCTTCTCATCTTCTTTACTTTTCACATTGTTATTAATCTTCATTCCAATCCCCCACACACTGCAACAATAATGACAATTGGTTCATAAGTATTTAGATTGACATAAGAGAAAAAGTGTTTATAAAAAAACTCATTTTTTATTTAAGCTCTTTTTTAACTGTTTAAAATACTAACTCAATTGAAGATCTATAGGTATAGGTGTCGCTGCCGCTGGCTATAAGTACGTATACTTATCTAAAAGCATACCTAGATATATATTTATAGGAGCTTCATACCCTACGGAACTGAACCTCACGTGAGAGAATGAGAGAGAACCTTAAGCTAATAAGTCGGTCCATTAGCAATCTTCGTGACAGAAAAGTGGCATCGTTGACTCTAAAGAAGTAAGCAAAGGACTGCTGGTATGTTGCCTTGGTATCGGCTACATTCCTTATCTATCATGGAGCTCGGTCGAATTTGCAGTATTAGTGTGAGTAGCATTTTTTATGGCAATTGACGTTGTGAGTATCTCGAGTGTGAAGGAGAAACATCGACATGGTAGTACAATTTTATCCGTTCGAGTTTAGGTCTACTGGTATGTCATCTCCTGTGAGTCAATTCTCGCAAAACAATCGCAAAACAAAGAGAAAAAAAGATGGAAGTACATTCAAGCCAGCAAAGGACTAGGATGAGAAAGGTAACGAGAAGAGACCATCGTTATTGGTGCATGACAAAGAGCTTTCCTATTGATGATCTTTCTTGGTGCATGAGCAAGGGTTAGTGGTCGAAGTAGTTGCTTAATCAAAAAGTTGTTTAAGTTGCTGGCCAATACTCACTTTTTTCAAATTGACTTAAATTTTAGGGTAATTAGAATAGATAATAATTTTTAGAATAATTATTAACTATGTAGCAATATTTTAAAAAAATTGCAAATATAGCAAAATCTATCGATAGACTCCTATGGTTTATCAGTGATAGACCAACATTTGCTACATGTCTATCAGTAATAGACTCCTATCATTGATAGATTTTGACAAATTTTGTTATATTTACAATTTTTTTAAAATGTTGCTATATACTTAATTATTTTGAATATAATTGCTACATTTGCAACTATCCTTAAATTTTAAATCAAACCTTTAAGAATGTATTCCAAACGCACCACAGGAAAACCCAATATAATTTAAATGAATTTGACACGCCTCAAAAGAAGAATCCAAAGTTAAAAAAAAAAGTTAAATTTACATCATAGCTAGTAAAGAACCAATAAAAGAAATATAATTGACATATATGATCTCAAGAAAGATAGACAAACATTATTTTGGAAAGCATACTAATTGGGTCGTCTATCATTGTCACGTCTAGTCCACAATTTGGTGGGGGTAATTTGAGGTGGAGTGAGACAAAAATATTAATTAAGACAACATGAAATTGTCTAGGAGTATATGTGTGGTAAACAACAAAACAATACTAGCTCAAACAACCATAAAGGAAAAAAAAAACAATAAACATGGAGAGAATAAGAACACATGACCATGTGTTTGAAAGCATGCAATCTCTAGAAGTACAATAACGTTTACTCCACACCAATACGGTACAATAAAATCACTTCACTTAGCTTTTGACAGAAGAACTTCTTCTATCAATTTATCCAGTTGTTTCCAAGCACAACCACCAAGTTTATATGCTTCTTCAGCTTTACTCTTCAAATTCATTACATTTTCCTTCATTTTCTTACCCTTTTCTCCATCCATCAACTCTCTTACTAACTCCTCCACTTCATTTCTCTTCACATTATTGTTATCAATTTCCATGCCAATCCCCCACTCAGTGCAACAATAACAACAATTTGTTTGTTGATCAGAAAAGAAAGGACAACATATCATTGGAACCCCAGCAGTTACTCTCAATAGTTGAATTCCATCCACTATGTGTCAGAAACCCTCCTATTGAAGGATGTTTCAACACTTGTTCTTGACAACACCAACTTGCTATCAAGCTTCTGTCTTTGGTTTGTGTTACAAATTCATGAGGCAAAATGGCTGAATCTCCCACAATTAAATCAGGCCTTGTAATCCATAGAAATGGCTTCTTGCTATTTGCCAATCCCCAAGCAGACTCAATCAGTTGCTGTTTTGTTATCACTGTGATGCTACCAAAGTTAACATAAACCACTGAATTGGGTTCCTTTGAATTCAACCATTCAATGCATTCAGATTCCTCCACCCTAAGCTTTGAACCTATTGCTCTTGTTTTTTCATTCTCAATTTGTTTGACCATCATGTGAAGTGGACCAATTGTATAATGATGAGGATTGGAGGAAGGGAGAGCGCTAGCCACTAATACATCCTTTTCGAGTTCATCATATATGTTTAATATTATCGCAGTTGCTTGGTTACGTATGTTTACGAATTGAATAATAAAATTTAGACTGATATGATTTGGATCTGTTGTTCTAAGCATGGTAGGAAGATCCTTCAATCGTATATTCTCCTTTCCTTTAGTCCATTCTATTGTTTTTTCTAGATATCCATTTGTTAAATAGCTTGCATCTGCAATAATAATAATAATAATAAAAAAGATAACAAAATTATTAGAACATTTTGTGGGTTAGAAATTTCATTAGATTTTTATACTATTTTCCCTCATAAAGGATTAAGTCAATATTACAACTCCTTAACTAAGCTGAAAGAATATTTACTAATGAAAACAATTTGTTGCAGTTTCAAAAAATATAGGTATATATTCATTTCTGTGTTCAACATGTTTTATTTTTCATATCATTGTAGAATTATTCAAAGCAGAATCTCTCATATCCTAAATTGAGTCTGCATAAACTAGATTAATTTTTACATATCAAAGTTTTGTTAAAACGACTAATTAAGGTTACTAATTTAAAAGTACAAGAAATAAATTGTTACCAAAACAAAAACACGATACCTTTGAATGGAACCAATCCTTGCTTCACGAGCTTAGGATATTGTAAATAACCCAAGTAGCTAGAAGCACTTGCTGTAAAGAACAATGCATAAGGAATCTTAAACTGCTTGGCAGCTGAAACTGAGAAGAACGCAACAACATCGCTAACAACACAACTAACTTTTGGAATGGCATTAGACGAAGTAGAAGCATTCAGGTTCATTTGAGAAATAAGGTCACAAAATGGGGCTAAGCAAGTTTTGTTGATGGATACACAGAGTGCAGGGATATCTTGGGTGGAACTGGCCTCCTAGTACGGAAGGCCGTCTAGATCATGAAAATATATCACTCTAGAAATATATATATGTGTGGGGTAAATTACAAAACAACTGTTTTTAGAATGGTACATTAAAATCATTTTACTTTTGATAGAAGAACTTCTTTAATCAGTTTAATCTAATTGTTTCTTGAATTTTGTTGGCAAGAACTTCTTCCGACATAGATACCATGACATTTTTGCCGACGCAAAAAAAAAATACGTCGACATAACTTAAGCTGACGTTTTTTGAACTTTGGCCGATGTTTTTTACGTTGGTAAAAATGAAAATTCTTGTTGTACCTATTCAGCTGTACTCTTTAAATTCAAAAACACCCTCTTTCATTTTCTTACCCCTTTTCTCCACTTCCATTTCTTTTTACATTATTGTCAATCTCCAGTCCAATCTGCCATCGAATGCGACACAATAATGACAAGTTGTACAATTTGTTTGTTGTTCACAGCAAAGAAAGACAATGATATCATTGGAACAGTACCAGCAAATATACTTTCATTAATTGGTTGAGTTCCATCCACTATGTGTTAAAAACCCCCCTATTGAAGAATGGTTCAACACTTTGTTCTTGACAACACCAACTTTTTATCAAGCTTTCTATATCTTTACTTTTATTAACAAATCCTTGTGGCAAAGTGGCTGAATCTGATCCCATAACATTTTTCTACCAATTCTCTGTTGGTGGTTGTGGTGGTTTGGCTGTTACATCAAATATAATATAGTCTCTTAATTAATATTTGTTTTAGACATCAACTTATTTTTCTACTGATTTATTTTTAATAACTGAAGAGTTTGAAAAGGGAGACTTTATTTTGGAACCACAAATTATAGAGGACTTTCTAATATTTCACATCGATATACTATATGTTATATTCCAATGCAAACACATTATTTCGGATAACTCGACAATCCGAATTCGAATCGTAAGGGTTGTGTTGGATTAGTTTTTATTTTGGGTTGGATTGAATTGAATTTTTTTTTTTATGTTTTTTCGGGTTACATTTTTTAAAATCGAATTGACCCAATCCAACCCAAATTTCTAATATTATTAAAATATATATTACAACTTATGAACAATAGAATAATTCGTACATATTATTATGAAGTGATCTTTTCTTAAGTTTGTAATAGTTATGTTGAGTTTTGATATATTTAACATTTGAGTTTTATGAAATTTTAATTATTAAAATGTGTTGTAGAAAAATTTAAGTGTTTTAGGTTAATAAATAAAATAAATAAATAGATAAATAAATAAAATCCGACAAATCAACCGAACTCAATTCGAAAATAAATAAATAATATACAATACGCCTTCTAAACGATAGGTAACAGATAACATATCCATTATATTCTAACATATACCACAAATTCTTTATATATATTTTTCTACTAATTAATTCTCCTCAAAATATCAAATAGGAGTATTTATTGAAAAAGAAAACCATGCAATAATATTTCAATATCATAATACATAGGTTCTTAAAGAAGAAAAGCAGATCAATTAAGTGTAAAGCAGAGAACTTTGGATATACAAAGTTTAAACCTTCTTTATGTTTGACAAAAGTACTTCATTGATCAGCTTATCCAATTGCTTGTAAGCAAAACCACCTGGTTTATATGCTTCTTCAGCTTTACTCTTCAAATACATTACATTCTCTTTCATTTTCTTACCTTTTTCTCCATCCATCAACTCTCTCACTAACTCTTCCACTTCATTTCTTTTTACATTGTTATCAATTTCCATTCCAATCCCCCACTCAGTGCAACAATAACGACAATTTGTTTGTTGTTCAGCAAAGAAGGGCCATGAAATCATTGGAACACCAGCACATATACTCTCAAGAGTTGAATTCCATCCACTATGTGTTAGAAATCCTCCTATTGAAGGATGGTTCAACACTTGTTCTTGACAACACCAACTTGCTATCAAGCTTCTATCTTTAGTTTGTGCTACAAATTCATGAGGCAAAATGGCTGAATCTCCCACAATTAAATCAGGCCTTGTAATCCACAAGAATGGCTTCCCACTATCAGCTAATCCCCATGCAAATTCAATCATTTGTCGTGGTGTCATCACTGTGATGCTACCAAAATTTACATAAACAACTGAGTTGGGTTGCTTAGAGTTAAGCCACTCAATGCATTCTGATTCCTCAGCCCATAGGTTTGAGCCAATTGCTGTTAGATTTTCATCATCTATTTGGTTGGCAAGCATGTGAAGTGGACCAATGGTGTAAATGGATTGAAGGATAGAAGAAAGAGAATCTTTGACATCTCCTTCGATTGCATCAAATGTGTTTAATATAATTGCAGGTGCTTCTCGAGAGCTTTTCATTGCTTGAATGATAAAATTGAATATGATATCCTCTCGAACTGTTGTTCTAAAAAAAGAAGGAAGATCTCTCAAACGTATATTTTTCATTCCTTGAGTCCATCCGACCGTCGTAGTTTCTAAATATCCATTTGTTATCTGACTCATATCTGTTAACCAGTAAAAAGATCAAAACTAAATACACAAACTTCAAAATGAAAAAAATTGGTTAAAATGATGAGTTTGGTCCACATGGTTGTGTAATGGATCCTAATAGATATACTCCAAGTTCTTTTTTTTTTTCTTTTTTTAACTGTAAGATAGTTTAAACTATTTTGCAATTTGCAAAATTTTCTAAATTTCTTATCATACAAATAGACGTTGATAGAAGTCTATAAGCATCATCCATCAATGATAAAACTGATACAAGTCTATCATCACTAATGAACACATAGAAATCTATCAATGTCATCTATAAGTGCTAGAAACTAGTTTTCGACATGTTCTATAATTTTTTTAAAAAAGTGGAAATAAAATTTTAATTTGGGTCTAATGGACAATTAAATTTAGTAACTTTTAAGGCTAATAGGTTCTTAAATTTTTTAAAATGTTGAATAATGGATGAAAGACTTAATAGAAAGGAAAACATTAAAAATTCCAAGAGTTAGATACAAACATTAAAAACTCAAAGATTTATATTAGAAACTTTCTAAAATTTAGAGATTTATTAGAAATAAAATTAAGAAAATTTATTGTATCAAATATAGACACTAATAGAAGTTTATCCCGTGTCTATTATTTATAGAGCAATGTCTGTCAATAATATCATTGATAAAATCTGAAATTTTGCTATATTTTGTATAAACATATATTTTAGTTGATTATGCTATATTTGAAAATATCCCGCTAAAATTAAAAATAATTTTTAAACTAAAATTATACCAAACAAAAATACATTTTTAAGCAAGATTGACAATAAAAGTGTTAGGTCAACAAGCCTCTTAAATATTTTAACAATGGTATGATATTGTCGACTTCGGGTATACACCGAGACTTTGTTTTTAGTACCATCCAAAAGATTTCATACCAATAAAGATAGTTGTCCTCACTTATATACCCGATCATTGTTTTATCTACCAATGTGTTGTTTTGGTAACATTACAAAAAGAAAAGAAAACACATTAAAATGAAACCATACCTTTAAGTGGAATCAAGCCTTGGTCGATGAGATGTTCATACTGGAAGTAACCAAGGTAGCCACAAGCACTAGCAGTCCAAAGAAAAGCATAAGGGATATTAAACTCACTGGCAACCACCATAGAGAAAAACATAGCAGCATCACTAACAATACAACTAACTGGTGGCATATTACTGGAAGGAGAAGCTGCCATTGAGTTCAGTTGTGAAATAAGATCACGAAAAGGGGCTAAGCAATTCTTGAAGGTGGATTCACAAAGTGCTGGAATATCTTGAGTAGAGTTGGCATCCGAGTACGGAAGGCCGTCGGGAATGGTTTGGAAGGTAAAATCTTGCAAGCCATCGAGCGAGTTGGGGCCTCTCGACTTGAGAAGACGACGGTGATTGTAGTCGGTGTTGACGAAAGTTATGTAGAAACCTCTGTGATGGAGAAGCTTAGCAAGCTTTAGCATAGGGGTGATATGGCCTTGGGCTGGATATGGGATACATACAGCATGTGGTTTTTCAGTTTGTGGGACAGATCCCATCTTTGGATTTTATTTTCTTCTTGAAATGGGAAATTGCTCAGTTTTTGGAGAAGTAAAAATGTGTAAGAATTCTGATATTGTTATAGGCAGCTGCAAAAGCAAGAAGTAATAATTTGAACTATAAATATATATTTTCTTTGGATCGATAATTAATTGATTGATGATGTAGAATTGCAGATACGTATCTCAATTATTTATTAACATATGAAGCTTGGAAAAGAACAAAAAACCAAATGTGACCATTACAGCTGCCGACTTATCGTTATGTTATATTAAAGATTGGACCAATAAATTTATCAATTGTCAAATAAGAACAACAATAATAATTTGTATCATCTCTAGCCCCTAATTCTCAGATTAAACATATTCAAATTTTATAAATTAAAATACTTTGACCAATTCTATTTTAATGGAGTGAATTAGAATATGGAACTAGTAATTTATTGATGAAAAAATATCTAGTTTGATGGAAATATCGAGGATTCGAATACCTATACCAATAGAAATTAATTTAAAAAACTTTATGGAGATCAAAATTGATGAAATTTGTCATAATTAATTAATAAAATTTTGATTATAGTTGAATTAGACCCATAATTGACCATGTTTAAACATTTAGATGTATATATTGTCAAATATTTGTGTAAACGTTTATGTGAGGGTAGAAATTTTAAAAAGATAAATAAAAAAAGGAGATAGTTAAATAGTTACCAAATAATATCTAATATTGGAAATTAATTATAAATTTAAAGGGCCGAAAATATTTACACAAAATAATTGTAAATTGTTCATGGATAAAAAAAAAAATAAAAACAATTGCATTAAAATTAACATTAAATAATTAATAAGAATAGAAAAGTCATAACATAGAACAAAACACAATTAGACTTGGCGTTTTTTTTAGATAAAGATACATATGGGTTATGGTAGCTAAAGAAGCAACCATAACACCAACTTTATTGATGTTAATGGGAGTTATAAGCAGGCTGGAGAGGAGCCCAGAAGTACATAGGATTAATGTAATAAAGCTTTAAAGAAATAGTGGCTTGACAATAGTTCTTGAAAAGACCGCTTTTGGTAGACCAAATACCTGTAAGATTGCAGACCTTCTCCTATTGGTTCCATAAACTAGTTCTTTTTTCTTTGAAGATTTGATTATTTCTCTCTGTCCATATTGTCTAAAGGGTGGCAGCAGCAGCATTGAAAGGGATGATGTTTTTGATATTGTTGCTTTGAGTCTCGCAGAGAGCAAGACATTGAACTTTTGTACTTATCATGGGCTGAGCAAGATCAATTATATTTCCAGAAACAATTTATTCCATAAGCTTTGCGCCTTGGTGCAGTGAATGAACAAATGATTTATATCTTCATTTGAGGATTTGCATGTGATACACCAATTTGGATAAAGACAGTTGCTTGGATTTCTCTTTTGGATAATATCCATTGTATTGATTCTGTGATGGATCACCGTCTAAATGAAGATCAACTTGCATTTCAAAGGAATATAAGATCTCCACAGACTTTTATAAGCTTGAGGATCAGAGCTAACTGACATGAAGGTTGATTCTTCATAGAGGGATCTTTTGACTGATGCAATAGAGAAAATCCAATTGCCATTAAGGTTCCAGTGAGGTTTGCTATGCCCTTTATTGATTGATATGGCAGGCAGATAGACTTTGATAGATTGCTAGGTATGGATCTCTCTATTGTTTAGACGTCTTCTTGGCAAGAAATTCCAGTCGTTCATGCTTGTATTCCAATACTCTTTAATAGAAGCTTCTCGACAATTTGATAGAGCATAAAGTCTTGGAGTCTTGTGAGCTAACAGTAAGTCATTATACCAGTTGCTGTGCCAAAAAGAAAGGTTCTCTCCATTATATTATTTGGAATCCAAGAGATTTTTTAATCAAACCAATCCTTTCCTTTTATTATATCTCGCCAAGGTGCATTTGCACTGCTGACTACAAAAGGAATATCACCCAAAAATCTTTTGTTATACTTAGCATCAATTATCCTTTTCCACAAAATAATCTTATCTGCATGGAAATGCTTATAAGAGAACTCTAGCTAGTTTGCCTGATCTTGACCGTTGACATTGTTCTACTCCAGTCGTCATGAAAATATCTTCTAGTTACAATCATTGTTTTTTTTTTTTTATCAAAAGCTTTACCTGAGAGAGCATACCTTCTGAAATCTGTAGTTGAACTCCTTTTGCTTGAGCTATGATCATCTGAATCGATTTTGTGTTTCTTTCTGTTTTCATCCTCACTACTATGAGTGAGTGCCCTAGCATGACTTCCTAGAGATGTAAGAGCTGTTGGAGGAAGAAGATCAATAGCGTGGAGTAGGATCTCTTCTTTGATTTCAGAACGAAGTCTTTTTGAAGGGACGTTGTTGTGCTTGAACGTGATCATAGCTAGGAAAGATTTCCAACCAAATTTATCAAAGCCTTCAGGAGCTAAGATGCTGCATGCACTTTCTACCTTTGTTGTCAATTCTGAAAATCTCAGCCGTGATACCTGACTTACTCTTATTTTTTGTCTTTTTCACCCACATGCAGTATCTTCTTGTCTTCTTTCGGTAAAAAAGTGCTTTGTAGTAGAAGTATCCAGCAAAGACTTGAAATATTTTCTTACCCAATCCAGAGTATCAGGGGTAATGTGCACTGAAAAAGACTTTGTGTTGACAAA
This sequence comes from Cucumis melo, assembly GCF_025177605.1. NCBI lineage: Eukaryota > Viridiplantae > Streptophyta > Magnoliopsida > Cucurbitales > Cucurbitaceae > Cucumis > Cucumis melo. Next base: position 1,706,883 of record NC_066857.1, read on the forward strand.
CCTTTGTCAACCACATATGGATGAAGCCAGTCTTGTTGTCCAAAGAAAGAATATATTCTTTCTTCTCAATTTGGCACGTCTTTGGAATAAGTTGCTTGATGAAGGACATGCTGGAACTGAATATAGAAAGTGAAAACTGAAATTAAGTAGATGGAGAATTTACCTTTTTTGGAGAAGGAACTGTCGCTTTTAACGTTGAAAAAATATAATGAATGCAACTTGGTGGAGGTAGGTGAGATAGGTTGTCTTCAATTTTCCTCCTGAGTTAGTTCTTCAAGCTCACCAAGTGTAGTTTCTTCGGACTTTGTAACTACTTGAGAGGAAAAGTTACTATAGCAAGCCGACATTCTCTCCCCACAATTACACTTAGTGTTGTATCTAATTAATTAATTAATTGCAGATCAAAGAAGAATCGAGTTAGTGCTTAGGTGTGTTTAGAAAGAATCGAAGCTCAAGAGAGAATACTTCGATGAAGATCAAAGAAGAGAGTTCTCCACTGAACCTTTTCTTTTAATACGGTTCTAAATCATCAAGCTAAGAATGAAAGGTGCGTGTGACGAGACTATAAAACCTCTTATTAGTGGAGGTATTCTTTACTAAATCTCCACATTCTCTCTTTCGTGGTGCAGTCTCGACTCTAATTAATCAAAGTAGCACATCCTGGGATTTCAAGAGCCAGGCAGCTAAGCCGAGTAGGATAGGGACAAAGGTGAGTTCCCTTAGCATGCCGCTCCAAATAAGCTTTCCCGGATTGAATGAGGAATGCATTGGCTGTTGGAATCTCAGATCTCTTTCTAGTTCGTAAAAGAAAGAAGAAGATAAAGAAGATATTAGACTATTGAATAACATCATGCAATGATGATGAAATTCCCACTTAAATTTAATTTATTATATTTAAAGAGCTAAAAGTAATAAAAGGAAAAAAAACGAGCGGTCATTCGCCCAAAACTATCGAACTATATCAATATCGATAGACCTGAAAACCGAAGAAGTGAATTATTTTTTTCTTTGATATCCATGAGTTCTGAGTCAACTTACGCACGTATCGATTAATCTCATAGGATAACTCATTCGATTCTACAACATTTGTTGAGGAGACTACAACAATCATCTTTAGCAAAATGACTATATCAATAGAAAAACAACCCTAATCAACCTAGTAGTACTAATTAATTGGATTTCACTTATTTCTCTAATACTTGCTCAAACCTCGCAGTAATCTTTAATACTTACTCTCAACTTAATTCTTGGATTTCCACTTTCTTTCTACTCTAATAATAAAATTTTCCTAACAGAGATCTTTTTAGGTCAAGTTGTTAATAGTTCTTTTTTCATGAGGACCTTTTACTATTATTTGAATTTGTCCCCACGGCATACAAATTTTCAAATTCATGCCAACAATAATAACGAGGATGTTAAGAGATCTCATGCATATATATATTGATAAAATAGAAAGACATTACGAATCCACCAATAATTAAGATAAAAACACAGAAAAACGTATACAATGTAAAATCGATATAGATATTATTTACGTAATTCACTAACAATGGGTTAGATATATTCATGAACAAAAAAAAAAGCAATCTATAGATACTAGATAACATATCCTTTCTAACATATACCACAATCTTTATATACATTCTCCTACTTGATTAATGAGATACTCTTCAAAATATCAAATAGGAGAATTTATTGAAAAAGGAAAAAACCATGCAATAATATACAATATCATAATACATAGGTTCTTAAAGAAGAAAAGCAGATCAACTAAGTGTAAAGCAGAGAACTTTGGATATACAAAGTTTAAACCTTCTTTATGTTTGACAAAAGTACTTCATTGATCAGCTTATCCAATTGCTTGTAAGCAAAACCACCTGGTTTATATGCTTCTTCAGCTTTACTCTTCAAATACATTACATTCTCTTTCATTTTCTTACCTTTTTCTCCATCCATCAACTCTCTCACTAACTCCTCCACTTCATTTCTTTTTACATTGTTATCAATCTCCATTCCAATCCCCCACTCAGTGCAACAATAACGACAATTTGTTTGTTGTTCAGCAAAGAAAGGCCATGAAATCATTGGAACACCAGCACATATACTCTCAAGAGTTGAATTCCATCCACTATGTGTTAGAAATCCTCCTATTGAAGGATGGTTCAACACTTGTTCTTGACAACACCAACTTGCTATCAAGCTTCTATCTTTAGTTTGTGCTACAAATTCATGAGGCAAAATGGCTGAATCTCCCACAATTAAATCAGGCCTTGTAATCCACAAGAATGGCTTCCCACTATCAGCTAATCCCCATGCAAATTCAATCATTTGTTGTGGTGTCATCACTGTGATGCTACCAAAATTTACATAAACAACTGAGTTGGGTTGCTTAGAGTTAAGCCACTTAATGCATTCTGATTCCTCAGCCCATAGGTTTGAGCCAATTGCTGTTAGATTTTCATCATCTATTTGGTTGGCAAGCATGTGAAGTGGACCAATGGTGTAAATAGATTGAAGGATAGAAGAAAGAGAATCTTTGACATCTCCTTCGAGTGCATCAAATGTGTTCAATATAATTGCAGATGCTTCTCGAGAGCTTTTCATTGCTTGAATGATAAAAGTGAACATGATATCATCTCGAACTGTTGTTCTAAAAAATGTAGGAAGGTCTCTCAAACATATAGTTTTCATTCCTTGAGTCCATCTGATTGTCGTTTCTAAATATCCATTTGTTATCTGACTCATATCTGTTAACCAGTAAAGTGACCAAAACTAAATACACAAACTCCAAAATAAAAGAATTGGTTAAAATGTTGAGTTTGATCCATATGGTTTGTGTATCAATTGTGATAGATGTACTCCAAGTTTTTTTTCCTTTTTTTAATTAGAATATGGGTTAAACTATTTACAAGTCATTGCAAAATTTTCTAAAATTCTTATCATACAAATGGATGACTTTGATAAAAGTCAATCAGCATCATCTATCAACAATAGAAATTGAGTCTACCATCACTAATGAACACATATAGAAATCTATCAATGCTAGAAATTGATAGAAACTTATCATTGATAAAGGTTGATAGAAGTTTATCGATAGAAATTGGGTAAAGAGAAGTCTATCATTAATACTAACTATCAGTGATATAAATTGATACTAAGTCTATCGTAAGAGGTTAAGAAGCTTATCACTCTAAATTGTTTGGCATGTTTTCTACCTATGAAATTAAAATTTCTCTTGAAAAGATAAGTGTATATATGATTTGTTTCTAAATTTTCAACTTCCTATCCTAATGTCTAAATATATATGTCATCCTTAGGTTTTAGACATGTTCTATAATTTAAAAAAAAAATAGAAACAAAAGTTTATTTTGGGTCCAATGGACATAATTAAACTTGGTAACTTTTAATTTAAGGCTAATATGTTCATAAGTTTTTCAAAATGTTGAATGGATGAAAGACTTCATAAAAAGGAAAACATTAAAAATTCAAAGAGTTAGATACAAACATTAAAAACTCAAAGATTTAATTATCATAAACTTTTCGATGTTTAGAGATTTATTAGAAATAAAATTAAGAAAATTTATTGTATCAAAGATAGACACTAATAGAAGTTTATCCATGTATATCCATCATAAAGTAATATTTGTCAATGATATCAGATAGAATTTGAAATTTTGCTATATTTTGTAAATATATTTTAACAAAAATCCATTTCTAACCAAGTTCGACAAAAAAAATTGTTAGGACAATAAACTCCCTAAATATTTACACAATGATATGATACTCTCCACTTCGGATATACTCCTGAATGACTTTGCGTATGGTACCATCCCAAAAGATCTTATACTAATGGAGAGATAGTTGTCTTTATTTATACACCTAAGAATAATTAAGATCATTTCCTTATCTAATCGACGTGGAACTTTGAAATAAAAGACAAAAAAACACTTTAAAATGAAACCATACCTTTGAGTGGAATCAAGCCTTGATCAATGAGATGTTCATATTGGAAGTAACCAAGGTAGCCACAAGCACTAGCAGTCCAAAGAAAAGCATAAGGGATATTAAACTCATTGGCAGCCATCATAGAGAAAAACATAGCAGCATCACTAACAATACAACTAACTGATGGCATATTACTGGAAGGAGAAGCTGCCATTGAGTTCAGTTGTGAAATAAGATCACGAAAAGGGGCTAAGCAATTCTTGAAGGTGGATTCACAAAGTGCTGGAATATCTTGAGTAGAGTTGGCATCCGAGTACGGAAGGCCGTCGGGAATGGTTTGAAAGGTAAAATCTTGCAAGCCATCGAGCGAGTTGGGGCCTCTCGACTTGAGAAGACGACGGTGATTGTAGTCGGTGTTGACGAAAGTTATGTAGAAACCTCTGTGATGGAGAAGCTTAGCAAGCTTTAGCATAGGGGTGATATGGCCTTGGGCTGGATATGGGATACATACAGCATGTGGTTTTTCAGTTTGTGAGACAGATCCCATCTTTGAATTTTTTTCTTTTCTTCTTGAAATGGGAAATTGCTCAGTTTTTTGAGAAATAAAAGTATGTAAGAATTCTGATATTGTTATAGGCAGCTGCAAAAGCAAGAAGTAATAATTTGAACTTATAAATATATATTTTTTTTTTGGATCGATCATTAAGCGGTTGATGATGCAGAGACGTATCTCAATTATTTATTAACATATATGAAGCTTGGAAAAGAACAAAAACCGAACGTGAATATTTCAGCTGCAGACTTATCGTTTTGTTATATTAAAGATTGGACCAATAAATTTATCCATTGCCAACTAAGAACAATAATAATAATAATAATTTTGTTTCATCTCTGGCCCCTAATTCTCAGATTAAATCAATTCAAATCCTATAAATTAATACTTTGACCAATTCTAACTTTAGTGAAGTAAATTAGAATACGAAACTAGTAATTTATTGATCGGAGTAATTTATATAACTAGTTAAAATAATTATGTTGGTTGAAAAGTTTAAAAATATCTAGTTTGTTGGAAATATCGAGAATTTGATATCGATAGACAAAATTAATTTGAAAAATTTTATGAAAGTAGAAATTGATAAAATTTATTATGATTAGTTAACGAAACTTTGATTATAGTTGAATTAGACTATAATTGATTATGTTTAATCATCATATATATATATATATATAAAATAATATTAAATATTGGAAATTAATTATAAAATTAAAGCACTTAAAATATTGTAAATTGTTCATTATAAAATGAGGTGGATAGAAAAAATATAAACAATGGCATTAAATTAACATAACATAATTAATAAGAATAGAAAAGTCATAACATAAGACAAAACACACAGTTAGACTTAGTGTCGTATCTAATTAATTAATTAATTAATTAATTAATTGCATGAAAGCTTAGGTGTGTTCATAAAGAATTGGAGCTCAAGAGATAATACTTAAATTTAATCTATTGCCTTTAAAGGGCTAAAATGGGGCACCACCGAAGCGAAAGAGATTAGAGTCATCCCTTCCTTTCTGTAAAATCGTTTGAATGTTCCTTGTCTTCTTCTGCACTATATATCTTGTCTGAACGGAAGTTCTCACCCACTCTATGATTATGATGTATTTGCATCATTGAGGTCCGGGTAGAAACCATAATCTTTTCCGCTCTTTAGTTTTGTGTGGAAAGAAAGAAAGACCATTTTGGATCCTTTTTTACGTTCTCACATACCCATTTGATCGGTCATTCCTCCAAAACTACTTAACCTTTGATGGGTTAACATAGATCGAAAAAGTGAATTTATATAAAACATAATAGAATCACAGATTGATGCATTATATTAAGGGTGTTCGTGAAAATCTAAAAACCGTAAATAAGTCGAACCGAACGGAACTGCTTATATTTTAGATATTATATATAAGCAAATAAATATATATTTATATTTTTTTATAGACAATGATCTTGTTATGTGTGCCAAAACAATAACAGAGAAAAGAAATGAATTTCATTTTCCCCATTTCACGTTCACTCAACCCCAACTGCTCCGGTCCATCTCCCTCCCTTTCTCCACATGCATCAGATCAACCTCTCTTTCTGTCTCCCTCCCCGTCTTCACATCAGGTCCACCGCCTCTCCCTGTCTCCCCTTTCTTCACCTCACAATGGCATCCCTTCAACAAAGTCCAACATCCCGTCGCTCTTCCAGCCACCACCGAACGTTCCCACACTCTCCCGCTCACCCTCACGGCTCATCTCATCTCACTACCACGCCTCACCTCCACCGTACTTATTTTCTTCTTCTTCTTCTTTAAAGGGATTTTTCATAGTCCTAAACGTCCTCGAATTATTAAATCCTTACAAAATAGACTACATAGCATGTGAGAGAGCAATAAACTTGACCTTTAAGTGGAAAAAAAATAGCACATTAAAGATATTAATAAATATTAGAAGTTGTCTTCAAAGAAAAGAGAAGAAGACAATAAAATTAAATGAATTAAATATTAGAGTATATCCCTAAATATTAACCTACCTACATCATGAGCTTCCACATATGTATTATCAACATTAATGTATAAATTAATGCTCAATTTAATATGTCTACCCTGTCAACTAATTTTAAAACCATTATATTAATTACATTTGAAAAAGTTGTATATGAACGTTAAAGGTGTAACGTTCGAGTTTAGAATAGGAACATAAATAAACTGGTATCACATTTGAATGAGATAGATTGTCCTGAGGACATGAAAAGTAAGGTTAAGAAATACTTAAAAAAAATTAAACGTTACTATTTATACCAACAAGGTGCACCTTCCTTTTTGATGCATCAATCATTGGAACTCCAAAGTTAAGCGTGCTTAGTTGCAATTTTATGTTGAGTGTTTTCCTGTAAATTTTCCAACAATGCATGTGAGTGAGAACAAAGCAGGTTGAAAGGACTCGTGTTGGTTCGTGGGAAAAACTTTCACTATAATAAGTCTTTAAGGCAAATAAGGATGATGTTGTCAGGTCGTAATGATGGAAAAGAATGTAAGAGAAAACTTTTACTTTAATAAACCTGTAAGACAATGTTATTTTATTATTATTATTATATTATGCACACCCAATCATGTATACTTTCTAAGGCTTTATATTTACCGCCTCGCCATTGAAATACTTTTTTCATCCTCTTGGTTTCATTTTGCTTATAACACTTCATATGAATCTTAAGAATGTAACTATAACTACCATCATATACATATGATATTTTTGTAATTTTCGTTTTAATAAACATAAAAGTTGGTCAATTTAATTTTCTCAACAAAAATTTGTACATGTTTTTGTTTGACTTGAGACTTGAAGTAAATTAATGAAAAGAAAAAACACTTTAGACCCTACCACACAACAACCTCTCGTTTTCAAACGTTGGCAACTGGGAATGGTTGATTAAATTATTGTCTCCTATTTTATTGGACGTTATAACCGATATCAACACATCATATGAAAAGCTGGCTTTGTATTATTTTATTGACTTTTTTATACTCTTTATTACCATTTATATTTTTATGTATATACAATATTAAAATAAATATGTTAGAATGCCTTTAACTTGTCATGTTGCACTACAAATAACCCATTAGGTCTCATTATAGAAACAATAATCTAGTTTTTTAGTTTCATCATTGACCGTTTTTAGTTATTTACATTTTTTACTCTAAGGTTTAGAGAAATGTAATATATAAACTTAGTGACGCCGTATTTACTTTAAAACATTCTCTCTAATGATATTTGTTCTTCCTCTGTCTGTAGACGTAGCTAAACATACTATTAGTGAAGAATCATGTATATCTCTATGTCGATCTTTACGTTCTTTGTGTTGCTTCGCTTTGTTGACTATGTAACAAAACCATATATTCATTTCTTCTTCCAAACATTTTTCGTCGAAAATATCCTTCCAAAGTTATATTAGTTTACGGTTAGGAACATTCTAAGACAGTTAATTAATTAATATAAGATGATCCAAATTTTGATGTTTTTATTGTGTGTTTTTGTGTTGACTAGTAAAAGACACGTGCATGACACGTATAATGCGTAGATTTAAACTATAGTAAACATTATATGTATATGTTTATGTTGTGCTAAATATAAAGATATGAAATTCAAAATGTAATAGAATTAGATGTACATGGAAAGGAGGTTATAATAATTAGATTAAAATATAAAAATTTAAATGTAAGACTTGTATATATCAAAAAAGGATTTATTTATAAATAATATATTTTATACAATTTAAAAGTAACTTATTGTCGCCTATGAGCTTGATCTAAACTTTTGTTGTTTTCACTGAAATTTCTCTAGATAGTGCAACATAGGTTATCCATGAGGAAACACAATTTTCAAGAAGATATATTCCAACATTAGGAATTGTTTGTCCATGTGTTTTGTTAATTGTCATTGTAAAGCATAAATGAATGGGGAATTATTTTCACTTGAACTTGAATGGATATCCGTTGTCATTTGATGAGCTTAATGGTATTCGTGGAAGAAAAAAACTTATTTTCTTGCATGATCACTAATTGCTATTTTAGCATGTATAATATTTTTGTTGAATGATTGATATACCAATCTTGTCCCATTACACAATCCATTGGATGAATTCAAATTTCTCAATAACAACGTTGGTAGAAAAAAAATCAAGGAAGATGTAGAAAAAAAATGTTACAACAACTTTTCAACTTTCTAGTATTTAAATTTGTATTGTTAATTAGAACTAATAAGATATTTAATTTGTAACTAATTTCTAAAATGTAAATGAAAACCCATTTGGATTTCAACTCATCACATCATATACTTTAATTCCACTAAACTTAAGTATAATTAATTAAAAAATAGTGAGTAAATGAAAAACCATTTGCATTCAACTTTTCACATTTGTAAATGCTTTAATTCCACTAAACTTTAGGTAGAATTAATTTTAAAAGTAGTAGGAAATGGTGTGCCTTCTATAATTATATATATTACTAAAAAAGAATTAAAAATAAATTTACCATAAAAGTATAGACTAATTTGGAACATAGAACTAAACTCAAGGGTATAATAAAAAGAAAAAAAAAGTTTCCACGTTGAGGCAAAATATATACTATAGATATAGATTATTGTTGAATGTGGGTAGGAAACGTCTATCAGTCATGCATTGTGCTCAGTACAGAAGCAAAAGTAGTTAAATGTAATATTGGAATTAAACTAAATTGCCATAGCCTTGAGGGTGACTTAATTATAAATACAAAGAAAGTTATCTTTGAAGATATCTCAAGCTTTGCATAATGTTCAATCAAATCAAATCAAATCTCCTTTGGTCTCAGCTAAACTGATAAGGAAGGGGTTCATGATGTTACATAATTGGTTACATAAATTATGTTATATAATTTTAAGGATTCATTCTATCTTCTTATTTTGCATGGCTGCTAATTAAAGCAATTGCTTTTTGTTTTGGGCCTTTTTGGAACATATATACAAGAGCCCTTCATCCCACAAATTAAAGTACTGACAGAAGCTGAAATTTGAGAGAGTAAATTTTAAAGACAAAAGATTGAAAGGGGATGAGCATCATGGAAAAATCAAGTTGACCAACAAAGATCGAACTAAAGGCAGTCGGTCGAAGATGGAAGAAGGGTTTGGTCGGTGTTGGTTTGGGAAAAAATCCAACCGACAATATTTTTAAAAAATTACAAAGACTTAAACTGATCAACCAATCAACTGAACAATGCATGGACGTCAGTTTGTACTCATTCAAGGTCAAGTCGGTTTGAATATTTGGTCGAAAAACCGACTCTAACCAATTGATGCTCATGACTCTAACCATGGCAGCATGGAAGAACTGTTAAAATGTATTTTCTAATTTTTCATTAATCTTTGAGTCTTTCAATAGGACTTTTAAAATTTTTCGAAAGTAATTGTCTGAAGGTGATATACGATCACCGATGCTCACTCCATTGACAACACCAAAGATTGGGCCTTTGACAGAATATACTTCAATCACAATTTTCCTCTTCACCATTGGCAATTCTTTACACGTAATTATATTCACTTTAACAACGACCTTCCATGTATAACAAATTGGGGAAAAGTTCAAGAATGTTAGTCAACTAGCAGTTAACTTCTAGATCTGTTCTTTTTTTTTTGAATATTCGTGCAAGTGTTTAATTATATACATAATATTGAGGTGTCAAGGAAGAATTTCAATGGAAAAATAGTATACTTTTTTCACACATGATTGAATTCTTTTACTTTCGGACTTAATTAAAGAACCCAAGATATGTCTTGTGTTGAAGTTAGAGAGTTGATCAACCCCTTGTGATCAAGAATGTACAGATATGGTAACCTGCTTTTGACAGTGAATGGTTCTAAATTGATAGATTTGAAGATATATATGATATATAAGGCTATCACAAAAGTTCCAAGAGGGTCGCTGTTAGATCTGTGCATTGCCTATATTTATTTATTTAACACACTTCTGAAATAGCTTTTGGGCAGTTTATGAGTGGTCTTTGTTTTTGTTCCCGTAGGACAATCTTGTCTCAGAGGTTGCGTCTCACGCTGGTGCCAAATCTGTAGAGTATTTTGTTCTCTTATCTACATTATTCTGCAGAGTATTTTCTCTAGTATGTATTTTGTTTTCTTATCTACATTGTTCTACATAGTGATCTGCGAAGGTTTTTAATCGATTGTATGTGTAACAAAGCATTTTCTGCATAGTGCTTATTTCAAAGAAGAAAGTATTGTCCTTTGGTATGATGGTGTTTTCTGCAATTTTGAGAAGTATTGTTCTATCTCAAGGGGAACTGAAGGATTTCTCTACCTTGGAGTTATCCTAAGGCATTACTCTTCCAAGGAAAGAATTTTTAAGAGACTTGGGGAGAAGTTTAAGTTTCTTATGTGAAGGCAGTTCACAATAAAAAAAACAAGAAAGGTATCTTTAAATAAGAGGGAGTCTCGCATATATACTTAAAAAGGAAGGCTAAGTGCACTATAAGAGAGAGGAAGAGTCTCACATCCTAAGAGAAGCTTGGATTTTTAATTAAGTCATTCTAATCGTTTGAGTTTTATATATTTTTAGTCGTTAAAGGCAATAGCGTTTTAAAAGCAATATCGGTATGTTACTCTTGTTTAAATTAAAAAAAAAAAAAAGAAATAGCTAAACACTTCGACAACGTTTAGCTAGTCAAGAGGCCAGAAGTATTTATAGCTAAACGTGATTAGTTATTGGTGGAGTGGCCACTAGATGTTCTTACTTTAGAGGAAGATCTTCTTGCCTTAGATTGTATAGAAGATCATACTAAATTAAAAACTAAAGGGAAAACTAGCTCTTTTCACGTAATAAAAATTGTATAGTAATCGTAATGGAATTTTCATTGCTAGATCAAATGTAACAAGAGCTTAAATAAATCAATTAGTGGGTACATTGCAATTACAGGCGCTTTTGATGTGGTGATAGAGTCATACGACTTGTGTCATTTTGCTTATTGTTGTGAAGCTCTTAATGGAAACCCTTGAGTGAGTGGTTTTAACTTTAGATATTTCTTTCTTTACGAAGGCACAGTTTTTGGAATATGAATTAAAGATATAACATCCATTTGTAGACTTTTTAAGAGTTCATTTGTAAATACTTTCTTCACACTAAATATTTAAACACTTAAAAAGTCAATTCAAATACGCTATCTTATTTTAGTTTCTATTAAATTATCTTTGACAATTGTTTATTTTAATTAGAAAATGTTGTTTCATGTCAAATGCATCGGCACATCGTCAATGCTTCTTTAGAAAAGTATATGTTCAAATATGTGTATTCAAACAAACGTTTAAAATACACTTCTAAGCGTAGTGAATCGAGTTAAATTATAAATTTAGTTTTCAATTTTTTCAAAAGATTTATGTTTAATATATTCTTTATATATATACAATGGACCTTTAAGTCCCCATAATTTGTCACCATAATAATTCTACACCATCCATTCAAACTTGTAAAGGCATTGTTCTATTCAAATGTCTTATTAATACTTAATTAATTAGATTCAAATTTGTAAAGGAATTATTCTATTCAAATTAAATGTCTTATTAATACTTAATTAATTAATTAGTTTAAGGTTACGTACAAACATATTCCAAGCAGTTTAATGTCTTATCAATACACCTAATTAATTAGTTAAGGTTACACACATTATTCCAAGCAGTTGGTAAAAACCAAATTAACTAATCAACTACTTTACGACATTAAAATTGATCTATAAATTCCTTAATTTTATAATTAAATGCTATAAGATCAAAAGAATTTTACAATACTCTTATATTCTTTCTCAATGGTGTGCTCTAATATAAGATTAATCGGTCATCTGTCATCCATTCTAATAGCTAGTTCTCTAAAAGTCCTCCAACCAAAAAGGACGTTAAAATTTTGCAAGTTCGTTTATGATACCAAAATAGATTTCGGTCCAACAAAAATAAATCAAGATCAGATCAAGAATGGTGAGCCTAAAATAGGCACTATATCTAGAAAGGGTAGGTTAACAATTCCACGTTACAAAAAGAATCGTCAATTAGCTAGTTTTAATGCGATGAAACTTGATCATATGTTATCGAATATTTCTTTATCCTTGTTAATGCATGTCGTTATACACATTTCTAATATTATATATAACTATATTGTCTTCAAAACTATAGTATAAACAAGTAATAGTTATCGAATCAAAGGTTTTCGCTTTTTTAAGAAATAATAAACAAAAATCTTTATCAAACATATTATTATTTCTAGCTTTTTTTTAATAAAAAAATAGAAGAATGAGAAAAAAGAATAAGTACTAGTAAACGCCTTAAATATAAAATATTATCAAAAAGGGGTCTAACAGGGTAACCTTTGTAGGGAATAAAAGAGAGTTTTGTTGTGTTTAATGAATATCTTTTGAAAGGTTTGGAAGATGATGAGAATACTAAAAAGGTGTTCACCTAATAGAGATTTTCAAGTGCAACTCCTAACCCATCGTATCCTTTTTAAAAAGAAAAAGATTTGTGGTGTGAGATTGATCGAGAGAGGCAAAAAGGAGATGGGATTGTTCTTTATTCGATCCATGTTATATAAAGTATTAAAGAAGAGAATAGGATGTGGATTCGTTGCTTGATATGTTTGAAATGAAAACATATATATATTAGGTTAGATTTGATGTTACAAAACACTTGATTCCCACTTCACCACCATACCCTTTTCTACATCAAGACTTGGGATTCCTTCTTTAAAGCTAATTAAGCTAATTTAATTCACACAATCACTTCATTTAATTTATTGAGAAATTATAATAAGTAGTAAAAAGAATATTAAAATAGTTGGAAATTTAGGTATGGGTTTTCTCATTAATTCTAGCAATAGAAAGTACAAACTTTAAAGACATATACTTTAATTTAAGTATAATCTGAACCATCCAAATTTAAAGTTGTGTTTATAAAAGATTTCAACTAGGCATCATAAAATGAAAAGGTCAATTTAGCACACTTAAAATAAATAATAGAAAAATTGCATCATATGACAAAAAACATTTAGAAAAAAGCAGTCTACGGCACCTCTTTTTGCATATTGCAAATATGATAAATATGACGAATAATTAGATATATCAAACGGATATCAAAGGATTATCTACTTTTAAATTTGCTAATTTTTACAATTTAGAAAATGTAGTGACATGGATTCTATTATCATGAAAAAATTTGTTAATATAAAAATAAGGAAGAAAAGTGAAAATAAAAAAGAAAATAAAAGGGTGACAAGAAAAATAACAAAAGAATTTTCATGATTATATGTTATTAATTATCAAAAGATCATGAAATTAAACTACCCCTAACGAAGACAAAAACCAATTAGTCTAAGAAATTAAATATAAAATTCCAATGATAATTACAACAAACATTTTATTACATATTAACAAATCTAAATATAATTTTAAAAGGATCGATTCAAAAGAGGGTTTAGTTGCATAAAACACAAAAAAGTCTAAAATAAAAGCATATATTATAACATAAAAGATAAAATGTTGGTATATAGATAATTGTTATTAATTATAACTGTTATATGTTAGTGGTAGTTTTAAACTTGAGAAATATATTATCAGTTGTTATCATCACCCTCGTATATCTTCTATTAATGATGTTGCTATCCGTGAATAATATCAGTTGAAATCTCAATCCTTTTTCTCTCTCTTAGCTTATATGTTGTCAAATCAAAGTGGACAGTTGTCTTTCAATTTTTCTTCTCCTTTTGTAAAAAGAAACTAATGAAAATACTTAATTTTCTTTTTTGTTTTGTCTCGAGCATGCAACACCAAAAGGAAAAATCACATGGGAAGAATTTGATTCAAGCAAACTTGAAAGAAGGGAAGGGAAATGATCGAAAGTAGAAAAGAGAGAAAAAGTAGAAAAGAGAGAGAGAGAGCGTCCACAGCCACCAAACCCTCCAACTATTTCTCAACAACACTCTCTCATGCCTATTGTCATCGTTCACCATCGTCATACGGCACCCGATCATTTCAATTTGGTCTCTATGATTTAGATAAAGTTAAAGACTTGAAAGGTAATTTCCTATATAGTTCAAAGGAATTTACTAAAACCTCGTTAATAGTTCGTAAAACAATCAAGAATAAATTCTAATTACAAACTATAAATCCTAAATTTTTTTTAACTTAATCCAAATTATAGAACCAAAATATTTCAATTTTCTCGATAAATTATATGAGTGTAATATTTTAAAAAATATTAACGGAGAGCAACTTTAGGAATAATAATTAACTATATAGCAACACATTTTTTAGAAAAACTATATATACATAACATAAAGTCTATAAGTGATAGAGGCAGATTTATCAAGGGGTCGGGGGCACGTGCCCCCTTACATTATTGATTTTTGTATTTTAATCTTAATTTTGAGGTGTCAAATTACAATATATATTAAATAATAATTAATTTAATTAAATTCTGGTTTTGGTGTAGTGGTTGTGCCCGTAAAACCACTGAGTTAGGAGTTTGATTGATAAAACTCGATGATCCAAACTTCCACTCTGATCTCAAAAATTATTCTAGTAAAAAGTATCATTCTAATTATTCTAACTAAGATAAATTCTAATTATTCTAACTAAGATAAAATTCTAACTTATTTTCTAATCGTTGTTTGTTATCTAACATAAAAGTTTTTTTTTTCTCTGTTTGATTCAATTTTTAATTAATTCACATTTACATTACAAAAAATCATACGTGAAAATTGCTAGTCTTTTCTTTATTGTAATGTTATTGGAGCATCAGCGAAACGTCGAGAAATTTTTCTAATATTTTTTAGTGTGTTTATTATACAGTGTTCGGTGCTTCTCTATATAAAATTTCTGGTTCTACAACTGATTAGCGACATGATCAACTATAGATTTCTATCATTTCACAGATTTTGACAAATTTTACATATTTACAATTTTTTAGAATGTTGTTATATATATATATATATATATATATATATATATATATATATATATATATATATATATATAATCTAATTGTTATATTTGCAACCATCTCTAACTAAATTCTTCTACTGCATGTGGTCTATTTCCTTGTCAAGAAAATCGAAAAGCACAATCAAAGTTCCCATAACAAAAGCCTTTCCTACAAAGTTTCGATCTTGATTCTCTCTTCTCTGCCACCGGAAATGTTGAGTGCAAAATCTTAAGTTAGCCAAATGAGTTTTTCTCTGTTTTGTTGGTACAAAAGTTTCAAAACCAAAAAGTTTGGGCACATCATCATCATATCGACTCCTTAGAACTCATCGAGGTATATCAATTTGTTGAATGATATGCTATCATCGATCTTGTGCTAAGCTTGTAACTGTCATTGATTAATTACGCACTCCATATGGAAAGATCAAAGTGGATCGGATTTGCAGAGAACATAAAACTATTATATCAATCGAAAGCTTATATATTATTGTAATTTAAAAGAAACAAAATAATATTAATATAACAAATATGAAAGAAAGAAGTTAGGTGACACACAATGCATGTAACACTGATCTACACTTAGTCAAGGTTATAGCAATCCTAAAATAAAGTAATAAAGTACACACAAGATCGGTACACAACTTCCACTAATCCAGTTCGATGCAATACCGTCTACTAACAGAACTTCTTTCTACAAGAAAATGTTTTGTGTTATATGAATTTATGATTATTGTTTATGGTTAAAGTTACACAAGGTCAAAGTCATTTACTGCATTAAACCAAGTGTTCGAATCTACATGAACACGGTAACTTCAAATATTGGTCGAGTTGTTGATACGAACATCTTAAGAAGATAGTAAAAGTAAACTTCATTAGGAATTGTAAGATGAGAATTAAAAAACAATAGAAAAATAGTTAGTGCAAAACTTGACTATAGACTCTCATACTATCATAGTTACATTAATCAAAATGTTCTATAGATATAGCAATGTGCTCTTTAAGTGAAAAAACTTACTATACTCGTCTCCTGATGCAATCTAGACCAATCAAACTGGAAGTCATCCATGCTAATTCAATGTGTGTTTACCCCCATTTTCTCTATAGCTTGGTGTCTTTAATTATCCCTAATTATAAAGACTAGAGCCATATATGTACTCTACACTATAAATTAATGAAAACCTTTGTAATATTTCCACACTCGACCTCAGCTGCTTTAAATATTTTTCACACACTTACTTTTTCTAAAGGTCCATGTGCTATCATTTTACAAAAAAAAAACACTTCTTATTATGAAGAACTTTTAAACAATAAGATACACAATAAAATTAAAGATATATTTGATTAACAATAATAAATTGATATAGCATAGGCCTTCAAAGATTTAGTATAGCCCAGAGCACATCTCACCTTTATGCACACCTTTATTTATATATATATATATATAAACCTAAATTTAAGTCTCATTTTTTACATTTTTTTTTAATGTTTTTACTAAACTATAAATTATAAAGTTCATGTCAACAAAATTAGTTTCCGGATCCATCGAGCATTACACTATAAAGTTAGCTGGAAATAGTCGTTAAAATAATTTTTTAAAGAAAAACTACAATGATGCAGCTTGAATCCTGATCAGGATCAGGTCTACCCACGATCTCCCATCTCCAAGAAGCTCCCCTTTTTCTTCTTAGAATTTATATTCTTGAGCTCCGTTCTTGGTCCATTGTTGGTGGAGAGCTAGGGTCATTTTATAGGGAAAATATATGGGACCCGTTTGAGAACCAGTGTGTGACAGTGCTGAAGGCCGATAATGTTGGTTTAAGTAATCAAGTCTCCTTTATGGTGACAGCTTGACGTGACAGTAGCTCCCTTATCTCTACAACTCTCAGGTGAATTGAGGTGTTTGGGGATAATTTGGTTCAAATGATGCAGACACCCACCATGCTGCAACATGCATTGTTGTAGGCTCTGTGATTTTGATTCATTGTTCACTTCTACCACCTTTATCTAAGTTGGCGTGCTCAAAGGATAAGTTGGCGTCTTAGCGTAACGATGATCACTTTTGTTGGTACAGAGTCTTGTAGCTTTGAATTTATGCAACGTTGTAGCATCATTTCATGCAAGTTTAATTTCTACACGACATCTTTTATATACTATTCTTGCATAACATGATTTTTATCAACATCTTGCATTTCTTTTCTTTTGCATTTTTAATAGGGTTTCAATATAGTTTAGTGGTCTCAAAACATGCTTTAGGATTTCAAAACTAAGATTTGTGGTTTTAGAGTATTAATAATAGCTTTGCTTTAGTAAGAAATCAATTGCATATGGAGGTATTAGGGAGCCCAATGAGAGATGATCACTGATAATGAAACTAACTGTTCATTGTTACACCATTGTTTTTATCTATAAATAAACGAGAATTACATCGACACACAAATAACTTAACTCAGTGAAGGATTACTTAGGCTCTCCTTTGAGTGTGAAAGTACTCTCTCTGAACAAGAACTTCTACTCTTGCACACCTTCAAATGAGTACCACTTTACTTTCAGGTTATATCAATTAAAGTTAAGAAAAATTATCGATTTAAACCCTTTGAGAATTTTGTAAGTCTGTGATCTGTCACATTTCATTGAACCATTATTGTGCAAATTGTATATTTTGAATGAATTAAACTCCAAAATCTTTTTCCTTATAATTACCTTTGAAAATCATCCATGCATTGATTCTCAAACGTGTGTAGACTTTTTCAAATGTCGATTTTACAAAATGAATGATTATAGTAAATGCACCGATAGATTTCAAAGAAAAATCTAATTAAAGAACATAAATCGATTCACTTATTATGAAATTTTACGGGTTTAATTTATATAAATATAAGTTTCACAATAGATTATTTCCAATAAGATGTAATATAAAATGGAAAGAAAGTATCGATGCATAGACTTTGAAAGTTGAAATTTAAATTATGGATATAGAAAACTCACCCGCTCTTTTGTTCATCGTTAATTAAAAAGGATAGCTATTGAACTCGCTCATTTCTCATCTTGTTATTTGTATCAACTCCCTCAATCTCTCGTATGATAATTATACCAACTCTAACTCTACACAGGAATTAAACGTCCTTATAAGAAAAGTGTGAAGAAAAATATTGTGCATAATTAAGGAATAAAAACCACATTTTCTATTCAATCATCATTTTTGTTGCATTAACATGAACTGTTAATTAAAAAGTATAACAACCAAAATAGCATAAACAATGTAAATTAAGTCTAAAAGGTTGAAGAGAATAATAACCAAAGTAAAAAAGAACAAACATTTAATTATATTATAAGATTCTTTTTCTTGAATTTGTTCCCAAACATGCACCTGATCAGACCTTTTATATATTCTGTCTTTCGATCACTCCTTTGTCTTGAAGGAAAGGCATAAAAATGTATAGCAAAAGTGAATATTGTTGTTGCAAGATCAACAAGAACCACACAAAAATCAATAATGGCTTCAAATATTGCAAATGCAATAATAATCACTCCTTCAAACCTTCTTCTTCCTCCTCCTCCTCTGGTGCCGGAGTAGCGTTGCGACGGAGACGATACGCGAGTCAAGATGACGAATCGAGACCAGATCATCAAACGGTTCTCTGGCCGTCGTCAGTACCGCCTCCGACGAGAACCCTCTCGTCCACCTCCTCGGACGGGCGGCGGACAATAAAGCGTGCTCTCCTCTGTGGGGTGACTTACAAGAATTGGAAGCATAGGCTACAAGGAACTGTGAATGATGTTCGAAATATGCAAGATTTGTTGATCAATTATTTTGGATATTCCAAACAAAACATTCGTATTCTTACAGGTAATATTATTTCTCTTCTTTGTGCCTTCGTGTTTTCTTTTTTCTTCTAAGATTAAATTTATGAACTTTTCTCATTTGAAATATCTTTTTATATTTTGGTGTTAAGCACTTGCTTGTTGATATTTTTTGTTTCTAATTTTCGGAGTTTCTAAGGAAGAAACTTTTTCAGATTTCCAATAAAATTTTGTTTTTTGTTTGTTCAATTTATTCTTATTTTGCTCTTAGTTTAAATTATTTAAAATATATTTATATATAACCAAAAAAAAAAGGCGGATTAGTCCGATTCATTGACTTTTTCTTAACTATGTTCGAAAATTATCTACTTTGTCGTTTTTTACATCATCATATGACAAAATTTTACTCTATTTAATTTTAACCCATTTAATCATTTTTTACTATTTATGATAGTTTTAAACGATAAACTTGAATACAAGTAACTTTTACCCTTAATTATTAATAGTGAGTATTTTTTTAGAGGTGCATCTTCTTCCCTAAATGTAACGTATGGCTTTTTAGTTTCTATAATCACTTTTGAAGAATACCTTTCTTTTCTTTTGAAATATCTTTAAAATCCTAATTTTATATATATATAATGTATAATACTTTCCCCTCCACCTCATCCAATTAAAAAGGAAAATCTCAATAGTCAATACTAACAAGAATATGATACTTCTTAGCTTTGTCTATTATATGTCATGTAAGCATCTTTTTTTATTTTATTAATTAAAATAATATAAGTTTTATATATATATATATATTTTTAATATAAAAAACAAATTAAAATATTTACAAAATACTGTAAAATTTTAAATATGTCACTAATAGATAATTGAAAAGAAATTTAAAATTTTACAATGTTTTGTAAATATTTTCGACCATTTTTCATATATATATATATACTATCCAATTGAATTTTAATTCACAATTATGGTCTTTGATCAAATCTATTTTAGTTTTTGCTGTCTTCCGTTCAAAAATCTGTGGCTGCCAAACTTTGAACGCAGCTGACACTGATGTATTCTACGATGTAATGAAAATGGTCGATGAAAATTTGATATTATTTTACTTCAACAGAGGATGAAACGAAGCCCGAGCAAATACCAACAAAGAAGAACATCCAAAACGGTCTAAAATGGCTAGTTGAAGGTTGCACTGGCGGCGAAAACCTCGTGTTCTACTTCTCCGGTCATGGACTACGACAGCCAGATTTCGACATGGACGAGCTCGATGGCTACGATGAGACCATATGTCCAGTTGACTTCATGGAGGAAGGGATGATAACGGACAATGAGATCAATGCGACCATTGTTTCCCCTCTAAAGAACGGTGTCACTCTCCACGCCATTGTCGATGCCTGCCATAGTGGAACGATTCTCGATCTTGCCTATGTTTACGACCGCAACAGGTTTTGATCAATGACGCTCTCTCTCTCTTTAGATTCTTCTTTTCTTTGATTTTGATTTTGGTTTGGTTTGATTTTTTTTTTTCTCTCTTGTGTGTGGAGAAGAGATGAGTGGTTGGATAATAGACCGCCATCGGGGGCGAGGAAGGAGACTAGTGGTGGATTGGCAATATCTATGAGTGCTTGTGGAGATGATCAATTTGCTGCTGATACTTCTGTAAGACTGCACATATTATATTCCTCATCTTCTTTTACTTCTATCACTTGTTTTTCTTTTCTTCTTTTTAATTATTTTAAATGAAAAAACTTCTTAAAATAAAATAATCTATTATAAAATAAATCACGATGAGATAAATAAAGATAAACTATTACATCTATATATCATATAGTAGACATAGATAGTAATATATACGATTCATCGCAGATTGACAGTGATATTTTTCTATATTTTATAAATATAATTGTGGTTTTTCTCTTTTTTTATTTGTTTGGTTTCAAAAAAAACTTTATGTTCGTGTTCAATAGCTTCGTATTCTTCAAGAATATTTAATAAGTTCTAGATCTTTAATTTTGTATCCAATTGATTTTTGACATATATTGAATCTTTTTAAGAAAATTGACGAAAAACTACTTGATTGTTAAAGTTTCGATTTGCATTTAGTAACCGTTTGAACTTAAGATCACTTTGATAAGTAAAATAGACAATGGAACTTTCACCTAAATCTACGAATTCAATATGGTTTTCTTTGTCCTCCCAAAAAAACATCATATTGATGATTATATTGTCTCTCTCGTTATATACACATAATCTACGATCTTCTTTTTATATAGCTCATGTGAGACTTCGATCAATTTTTGGACAATCCTTCCCTTCAAAGAAAATCATGAAATCTACTCTTATATAGTCATACTCAAATACTATCCAACTCTTTTTTTCTAAGCACGCCCTCTATTCAATAGATCTAAACCATGGTTCATACCGATTTTTAAAGACTCCAAAAGAACATGATAAATATGGTATGATGTTGTCTAGTTTATTGGCATAAATGACCCTCGTAACTTTGGCTTTTAGTTTCACTTAAAATGTCTCATACCGATAGAACTTCATGTTATAGTGAAAGTATATATGGAAGTAGAGGTTGACGATAGAATTAAGGAGACTGATATATATATATATATATATAAATTATAATGCAGATACTAACAGGGAAGACAATGAATGGAGCAATGACATTTATTTTGATTCATTTGGTAAAGACTTTTGGAAATTTGACGTACGGACGGCTGCTTGAATACATGCATGATACTGTTCAAAGGGCTAACAAACAAGGATGTTTCTCTTGTTCTTTTCTAAGAAAAGTGCTTCGTTACAAACAAATTCAGGTCATTTCACTACTCCCTTACTCTTTTCCCTATTTATCATTTTACTCTTTTTTAGAAAAAGTTACAATGGATATATAGCTGTTTTAGAACTAATATATATTAATATTCTTTTTGGATATTTTGATGTTTTTGAGCAGGAACCACAACTCTCTTCATCAGAAGTGTTTGATGTACACAAGAAAATATTTACGTTGTAATTGCATTTCTACTAAATCTAATTGTACATTCTAAAACAATACTTTGAAATTGTTTGGAGAGAAGTTGATTCTCTTGATTATCAAAATATATACATTATGATTTCACGTGTTCTAATTACCAAATACTGAGCACAAGCACTATCCATAAAATTCTCACCCTATCAACTTGTTAAACAAGATGTTTAGACTAATACTAAAAGCAAGAAAGCTCAATTTACATGCTCGAGGTTCTGTTTTGGTCATTTCATCCAAATTCGACGTTAGCAAAGGTAAAAAAACCTCAATTTCAAAACTCGTTTTCTGTCATCTTCTCTGAACACTTCTTGAGAATCAGCGGAAAGGATAACAATAAACTTGTTTAGAAAAAGATGAAAAGAAAATATTTCACAACGCTAAAGAAGCACCCAGAATCCCAATTGAAATTCCGGACGGTCAAAAGGTTAAGAATTCCACAAGGTCTTGTGCCAAAATAAGGCTGATTACAGTTTCATATATACCAACAAAATTGGCAGAGCAGCCGCTAGGCTCTGACTCGTTTCCAACTCTACCCTTTACTTTCATTCCACAAATCACAATTACAATGCCTCTATCACCTTGGCTTTTGTTCTTTTTATTTTTATATTTTCTTCTTATCTTGGAGTCGTATCATTTGGGTTTTATTTTTCGTTTTCCATACAAGAGTTGCATCCTCAACTGATCAGTTTTTGTAATCGCTTTTCAGCAAGATTTGCAACTTTATTCTGCGGTTCGAGAACAAGAGCATGCTTGAAATCTGCAAAATTTATGAGAAAGAAAACCAAATACTTATTGAACATGTACCGAAACTCACTTCCATTAACAGAGAAAACACTTCATAATATGAATGCACACAAACTCAACCGAACGAAAAGTGATGCTTTCACGACTATCTTATGTGAATCATGAATATGTATCTAAAGACGTTCCAGAAATAAAACCAAACCACTAATAGCCTATAATGACAAGACTTGACATCTCTGTTTTCTTTTTCAGGGGAGACTTATGTTGAGTATTCAAACCTCTCTCTAGAGACCTTGTAATAAGCTTCACTGTATAAGAAATTTTCAGGGTTCTAAAGAATACTAAATAACTAAATGATTAGCCAAAAGTTCTACTAGATGCACGAAATCAATCTAAGTGAATATAATTTCTCTGAACTTGATTGCATTCAACATTCATGATGGATTGTCCAAGATTATTTATTTTTAGTAATGAAAATGAACATGCATACGCTTGCATGCAAAGAAAGCGCAGAGCTAGAACATGAACAATCCATCTTCAGATGGATTATAAATAGTTTGAAGTCTTATAGTGAAAAAAAAAATCATAACTCTCACCTTTGATGGCTTCTTTATAGAGAAGAAGAGACTCTCTGGCAGTTCCCCGTCTGAGATATGCCTTCACATTCTGCATGAAGCAATTAAATGTTAAGAATATCATCATATAATTGCAAATTTTCGAACGCTAAGATGAAATTGTTTTGATAAGCATCCAGCTCGCAATATGTAGTAACAGCAAAATGTATTATGATTATCCGTTCCCACTCAACCGAAGACTTAGCAATTGATTCATACGGTTCACAAAGTATCTTCTTCATGGGAAGCTATCCGTATGAATAAATTGCATAATAATAACTGAGGGAGAGAGAAAGAGAGGGAGTGAGAGAGAGAGAAACAGCAATAATAAAAACCCTGCAGAAAGTTTTAGTTCATCCATCCACATCTTGTTGATAAAGCAACAAATTAAATTCCACTGGAGTCCTATTTTGCTTTGATCACATTTGTCCCATTTAGATGTGAGGTCAAACTAGGAGGTAGTGCGGAGCGAGACTATGGCCAGGTAACAGAGGTGCAAGGACAAACCCAAAAAAAAAAAAAAAAGCTTAAGCTGATTAAAACCGCTTGTTGGCTCATGTTGAAAGATGGTTGGTTTGGCACTTTTGGTTTGAAATTTAAAAAATCCAAAACTCAGTCAGGTTGAATTTGGCAAAGAACAAACCAATTCAAACTGAACTGACCAATTATTAATATATATATATATATATATATATAACGTTTGTGTTATTTCTCAAATTGCCTTGGTGGTGTAGTTGGCGTTGGAGTAGCACTGATATAAGCCAGGTTGAGTTCAAGCAGCAGTAAATTCAATATTTTGGTCAGGTTGAGTTCAAGTAGCAGTATATTCAATATTTTGTTTAATATATTGGATTTCTGTCCACCGATTCTCAGTAGCCACGTGCATGACATTATTGTAGACATGTGAACAACCTATTTGACTGAACGAACCGACCGTCAGTTAGTCGGTTCGGTAATGACATGCTAGTGGTTCAGCTTAGTCTTGGACTTTTAATAATATTGTTGTTTGATTTTGGCTTCCCAATCCAATCCAGCCGAACCAATCCATTTATACCCCTACTAGATACCATACAGCGCCTTTCTCCTTAAACCATTTGTGATAGAAGATTCTGTAACATCTTTTGTCTCTTATCGTCAATATTTGGAGCCTTTTCTTATAATGCTTTCTTTCGGTTTTTGACTATGAATGTGTGTGTTCGGTACTTTTGTGTTGGCTGTTTTTCTACGTAGTCATGCATAAATCAGATAGTTACCTTCTTATCAAGTAATATGGCTTTGCTGCAGTCATCTTCAGCTTGTTGAAAGCTACATAAAGTGCAATTCAAGTAATAGATGAAGTCAAAACAAACCAGGTAGAATAAGTAAATAATGATTGGAAACATTAGGTTAACATACCAGCCTAACTCTAAGTAAGCGGCAGCTCGGTTGCAATAATAAGTTGCATTTGTCCCATTTAATTTAATAGCATCTGCGTAGTAACTAACAGCTTTATTCCACTGCCTTCCTTTAAAAGCTGCATTGCCCTGGAAATCATTATTTTTCATTTAATTAACCGTTGAACAAAAAGAATTGATTAACAATCAACGATCAAATTATATTGGAATATGTAAGCTAGTCAACTTTTTATGAAAAATAAAAATAGATAACCCCAGATGTTTTAGATCAAACAAAGTGCAAACGAAGTTGGCTATCATACAAGACTTCATTTCATGCAACTACAGAAGTGTTTGCGCAATATTTCCCATACAAAGCTCAAAAAATTGAGTTAGAAGTAACTAAATGAAAATAGAGATCATATTCACAACAGTCTATGCATAAGACAGAACAAATTTGTCCCTTAAGAGGGGGTAAGAGAAGTGAACACTGAAATACCAGGTATAAAGAGTAGATAGACCAGGTGGAAACATGTTTTCATAGCAGATACAGTCGAGGGTTTATGACATGTGCAAAGACAAGATGGAGAAATGTAATACGAAAGAATTCAATTTTTTTCTTGAAATCAAAATCTGAGACCTTCGTTGAAACAGACCTAGGCCTTCACACATTCTGTTCAAGGATTCCTAGGAAATCACTGCATTTTTCTTATTCGTTCAATGTTACCAGTCACTGAATTTTTAGTTTCTAAAATCAGAGTTCAAAAACAATTTTATCTTGTAATTAAACCAGAAAGTGTAAATGTTAGCAAAATAACTCTTACAAGTTGAATAATAACCCACTTTACATCAAATTATATCATGCCTTCTGTGGGCTTTTCTTCTCAACGCCTTTGTATTTTTTTTTTTTTTAATGAAAATCAAGTTCTTTTATAAAAATTTAAATAGAAAAAAAATTACATCATATCAATACCAAGACTGACATTATTCATCCCATCAACAATTGAGCCAAACCTTTTCTTTCAATAGTTCAGAGGCATCCATGTCCCCATTGGTATCAGCAAATGGCAATAAATTGTTAGAAGCAATGCCAACTTGCTCTTGAAGAGCTGAGAAAATATCCAGGACAGTGTCCAGAAGAAACTTATCGGCACCATGAAATGTTATGAGTGAAACTGAGATGGGGCAGTCGTCCTGCTTTCCCAGCGGAACAGCAACCTGATAATGTGATGTATCAACAATAACATATTACTCTTTGAGCCCTGCCAATAGAAAATAACTAAAACTCGATTGTTAACTTACTTCACAGCAACCAGACATGCTTGAAATGCTTGATAAAGCAAATGTCCTATCACGAAACTCAGAAGCAATTCCCTTCTTTGTACTAAACTTTGGTGGGGGGTCCGCAACTGTAGGAATTACTAATATCCCATCATCCTAGAGTGAAAAAAAAGATAAGAATAATAACAGATTAATTGAGCAGAAATTGTTATAATAAGAATTACTGACTAACAACCATTCCAGAGTGAAACCATACATTCACAAATAATAACCCTTTTTCTTCTTGGAACAAGAAAAAACTATTTCTCAATAAGGTGGAAAGTTACATATAGGTACTATACAACAAAGAATGATAGCATGATAGATCCAGGTTAAGTGGTCGGGCATCTAAATCATCACAACCTTAACCATCTTTCCCACTGCACAAACATGATTAGTATCTGTACACTTCTCAAATCTTTCAACACTTTTTCCTTTCATGGCCTGTCATATCAACTCAAACTTTGTAGTTTGCCTCCTTAAATGCTGTAAGGGTTAAATGATTCCACAGAACAATAGAAAAGTAGTGCCCTAGCTTTAAGAAAGTCAATTGGTATCGGCTTGATGCTAAAAAAACCGATAGAGTTACAGAGAAAAGGTATTTGACTGACAAGTTTTTGGAATGTAACAGTGCTAAAATCTGAATGTTGTGTATGAATAGCATAAAATATGAGAGGCTGAACCCATTGCTGAAGTTGACTCGCCGAAACAAGTCCTCTCTCACCTCCTCTCTCCTCAACTTCAGCCACCTTACCCTTGCTCACAGATTTGAATCAACTATGGCAAGCAGTAGACTCTTGCAGGATTGAGGGAAGGAGTTTTCACTTGCTTTACCTGGGAAAAAAGACACTACTCAAAGAAAATGGCACATTCAACTCATGTGCAATCTTAATCCGTGGAGCTTGATGGTTGGTCGAAGTATCTTGTACCTGGCATCATTACCCCCCTCCAATATGCAGTCTTCAGAAAGGTATGAGGGAAAGTGATTCCTTTTGCATAGAAAGGATGTCTAGTAAAAGAGGTCAACTCACAGAGGGCAACCATCCCAAAAAAATTGGGGTGCAAAACAAAATTTATTCACTTCGAAGAGGGGAGAAGATATGCTCAGACACAGCCATTGCAAGTCTGATTGTGAAGACCCAGCAGCTTATATTCAGGGTGAGTCCCTGGGGCGACAGCGAAGTTTGGTGGCTCAAAAAGCCAATAGATTCCAAAGTAACACGATAGGAAGATACAGTAAAAGCTGCCCTCTTCGAAGGTTTCCAGTTCATGGATGGAACAAATAGTCTCAGATCAAAGAGGTCCTTAAAGGAGCCTTCTCCATAGCTTTATCTTTAACTTTTGATAAAAGATGGTTCATCCTATGGTTTCCAGTTCCACTCCTTCTATGGTCAAAATGAGTCAGGGACAAAAGCATACTCTTCCAGAAAAGAGACGTACAAACCGGCTTAAGTGACTATATATTACAATCCCCTCAATGTTCTCAAGGAGAACCAATTGTTCTTCTCTCTATAATAAAGGCTGGTGAACAACTACGATGCAAAATACCTTCATATTTTAAAAGGAGATCTGATGGATATTTGAAAACCGATTCTACAAGACAGATCTCAAAGACTGTCACAAGTTAATTCTCAAAAATCCCCATACACTGGTGCAAAATATGATGATCAATTACTGATAAAAGATGCAATATGGCCAGCGGCTTTGTAAATTCATGGGGTAATCCAAGGGAGAAAGGGGCAGGCAACCCCCTTCCCCAAGGGTTAGTTACAAAATTACGTGGCAGTTAAGCAAATACATACACTCCAATAAGAGGTCATAAAATTGTACAAAATCACAAAAATAGAAACGACAAATCTTCATACCAAAGAACACTAGAATTTCTCATAATTTATAAAGCATAGCAAACTTATTAGAATTGCTAAAAAACATACATATTTACATGCACTCATTTCAAGGTACACAACAATAAATTGAAGATACCTTTAATAAACTTTTAAGTGCAATTCTCGTCTCCATTCTGACTTTGTATAGAGTTTTTATATCATCATAAGATGTTTTAATTGCTGCAAGAACATCTTCAGATGCATTAGATCCTAACTTGGGTTTGACTGACTTAATCCATTCTTCGTGATTTATTTTAAATTCACATCTGAAAAGTGTATGCCACATCACACTCATTAGTAAAGGGGTTTGTAGTCCTAAAAAAACAACAATCAAAAGATGGAGCATATGTCCAAACATACAACATGAGCTCAAATATCGACCATCATGCATTTTAACAACCACCACTATGAAGCAATCGTAGTTCAATAGTAAAAGCTCTCATTGAGCAATTCGAACAGTCCTTCATACTAGGAGTGTATGATGTAGACATTTGCATAGGACTCTTTCCAATATTCCATCAGATGACGTGACAGGTACACCAAAAACAAGATGTCCATACTACTAATATTTGGTATTGAGCATGCCATTCATAATGCACACAGCACCGACAAAACAGACATATTGAAGGAATGTGGAAAAGCCTAATAATTTTAGTGGTTAAAAATAATGAGTAACAAGGTTCATCTCATTGCAGCTATCTGCCTGTCTCTCACCTGACCTCTCGTCTCTCTCTACCAAATTTTAAGAGATTATAATGAGTCACTTAATTTCAATTTTCATGCAACAAAGTTCGATTGAAAATTAACATGTCATTTGACATGAATCATGAACACAATTTTAGGTGCAATGCCTTGAATAAACACATTTCACCAAGTAAACTTCGCATTTTTCCTCTTTATTGAAATATACTGTAATCATGCTCAATTACATTGATTGAAGTTTATATCAAAAGAAGATCATAGGTGGAATAGAGAAATGCAAAGAGGATAGTAGATATCTATTTTCATCATATCAATGAGATAGAATATGTTGGTGTTTGCTATAAAAATGTAATTATCTGCATGTAAGAAATTAAAGAAAACAAAAGGCTAAAATGGGAAAAAATTAAATAAAAATTTTCAAATTTTGATTTCATTGCGGTGCAGTGCATGCGTACGAGGATGGTCGCCCTCAATATGCGTGCTACGTGATATTTGGGAGTAACAACCGTATCAAAAGAAATATTGGGATAATGAACTTGCCAATACATTTCTTAGTACATACTCTATAATTGCCTCCATGTTTTAAAACATAAGAAGAATGACATGAAGAGTGAAAAATTGGGTAGTCAAGAATCACCTGCGCTTACCTCTGTAATAAAATCATAACAGAAGAGAGAGCTTTTAAAATAGTAATTCCTTTTTGCAATTTTGATGATTGATCAAGGAACCCTTTCAGACTGGGGACATTAGAAGCCAGGTACTGGCCAAAGTTCATGTGTTTTGGAGACTGATCTGCAGAAACAAAAAGCTACATTTAACATCACAGAGACATTTTGTAGCTCTTTTTATTGCCAAAAATCATTATCACCCAAAAATGAATCTTTAAGCCTTTTGAACTGAAAGTATCAGCGGGAAATATCTGTGAACAGTCATGAAACTTACAACCAGATAAATTTTCTATTGCTTTTTCAACAACATGAACAGTCTTTTGCAAAGGAACTTTTGAAAGCTGAAATAGATCATCAGCAAAAACAAAGCGGCGCATCCTCCGAGGTTCTACTGAATTCAGTTTAAGTAGAACATGCCCAACCCGATGCAGAGTAGATGGATCACGAGCAAACCATCCTTAACAATGCCACACAAGAAAAACATGAATGAAAAGTCTATAATAGAAAATGAAGAAAAAAGTCAAAGGAATAATATTCAACTGATGTGCCAACTTACCAACAGTATCCAAGCTCGGGGAATTCGACAAAACTCTATTCATTGGTACAACTCCATGTGAGGGCCGAAATGCAAGTATACCACAAAAGGAAGCTGGAATTCTGATGCAACCAACCGTATCAGTGCCTATAATATTACACAATAAGAAGTTACTTTATTATTAGATCAAATTGAATTTTGCCAAACCGGTGAGTATCATATATACTGAAACAGAAACACTCTTGGAAGGTCAATGTTCTTCACATAAAGTGCATATCTTGCGAGGTCCAACATGTTGATTCTTATGTGTTGATTGTTGATAAGAATGGACCAAGTTTTTTATTTTATTTTATTGAAAAACAAAAAAAGACTGCTAAGACAACCTCGTAAAACAATGTATTAAGCAAATGTCAAATGACTCAAATGTCCCATCCACGCATGCAACCAAATGATCATAAAAACACTTTGCACATTAGAGTGCCTATCCACCCAAAAATTTAGCAATACGTCATGAAGAACAGATAGAAATCGCACTGACCAAGAGCAAAGTCAACAAGCTCTCCTGCAACAGCCACAGCAGACCCACTAGAAGAACCTCCAGGTACAAATGATGACAACTTTGGATTGGTAGGAGTTCCATATTGCTTGTTATCCCCAGTAATCCTAGATTAACAATCAAACAAACACCTCAAAAAAACATTGGCAAATAAGAAACCTCGGAGAACATGAACAGAGGCTTACCCAAAACCCAGTTCATCCATAACAGTCTTCCCAACACAAGCAGCCCCATTCTTGAGCAGAAGAGTTACCACCTCATCAGTCTTCTCAGCAACATCATGAGTTCTCTTCCAGTCCGGATTGCCAAACCCCGTCACATAGTCCTTCACGTCAAATCTGAAGAACCCCACAAAAACAAACGATCAAAAACACCAACCCAGATAAGAAAAATAACCAAGAAATCAAATTTCAGAGAGAAAGAAAACGAAGAGTACGAACACATCCTTGACGGCGAAAGTGAGGCCAGCGAGAGGCTGTCTGGCGGCAGGGGGCGGAGGCTGAGGGAAAGGTCGAAGCTCAAAACGCTGGATGAAAGCACCAAAGTCCTCTCCCTGCAAAACTTTGCCATTTCTTCCCCTCCTTCGTGTCTCTGCTAAAATTACGACTCCAGCTACGCCGACCCCGATCAGGATCCAGAGTTTCGGGTTAGAAGCATTGGCTTTCAAAAGCTTTAGGGGGTTTGACATGAATCAGAATCAGAATCGAAATCGGAAGAGATTGACTGGGTTTGAGAATGAATGGTTGGAGGTTAGAAGACGATGAAGAAGTTGAGGGGTTTAAGGAAGGTTTTTGGAGACGATCATAAATGTCGGAAAGTCTAAAATAAAGGAATTTCAATATGGGCTTTGTGGCTTCGGGCATTTTGAAGGTGGGATTGGAGAATGTGAATTGGTCGAATGCCCAACTGTGGCCAGAAAAATGTCGTCATTTCCACGCATGTAAAAAATGTTAAATTGTATAAATGTCTCAAAACAACTATTCATGTTTCTTCCATTGGTCGTGACTTTGGTATATTATATGATTTAATTGCGTATGATAGACTCTAAAGAGTTTTTTGGCACAGGAGATGAGTTGAATTGGTATAATATATCAATTTATTGTGAAATGATTTAGCGGTAAAAAATAAACATAGTCTCAATAATTAACTAAGAGATTATGGTTTAATTCAATCAAATAATTAACTAAAACTTAACTTTGACATCCAACTCGCAACTTCGATCTCCAACAACTACTTTTAGGATAATAGCAGAGCCATAATTTTTGTGTTTAGGGACACAATCTCAAATAAAATTAGAAGCTTAGGTCATGCACTTCTAGAATTATTTCTATATATCGATTCCAAATGTTAAGGTGTATAATAGACCACTAAAACATGTTTATTATGTGTTTGATAGATTTCTATAGTTTAAAATTTCTATCCAATGAATCTTATATGTATATATTAGAAAACCGTTTCTTTTAAAAAATAGTAAAAAAAAAAAACTATTTACACTCCATATAAAAAAACTACTGAAATATAAGCTTAATCACACTTAAATTTTATATGAAAGTATAAATATTTTGTTAATTTTATATCTTTGACAGTTTATTTGTGTTTAATTGGTCACATTGTTGCTGTCTGATTCAAAAATCTTATACTAAAAAATGTGGTAACAAAAGTATTTGTAGTTCTATAAATAAATCTTAACTATCATATCTATATGTGTAAATTAGTTCTTGTACCAAAATCTATAAATAAATTTCATAAATTAATTTACCTATAAGATCTATTCGAATCAAATATATATTTATTTTTTTAAGATAATGACTTTATTATTATTTATCTTTTAAAATATTCATATGAGGTGGAGTTAACCGTGAAAAAATATTAACTATATTAAGTATTATGATTTATTACAAATATTTAAATAAATGAAAACTCAAATGCAGAAAAAAAAGTTATCTCGATAAAGTTTGTAATTTAATATTTTTAATTAAAATTAAAATTATGGTAACACAAACTTATAGATAAAAGGTCCCGGATTCAAATCTTCTAATTACAATGCTTTTTCAATAAAAAAAATCAAAATTATTTATAAAACTAAAATATTAATAGATAGATTTTGTCTCAAAGAAAAAAAGGAAAAAAAAAAAAAAAAAAGAGAGAAAACAAAAGCTAATATTTATATTATTATCATATTTTAATCCGCGTCATAATATCATACGTGTCATTCACTTTTGCACAAGTCAAGTTAATAACCGTCCACGTGTCTAAGATTTCCTCTCTCATAGACCAAATTACGCTCTCTTGTGGCCGCGCCCCCCGCATTAATGGCGAAGAAGCCTTCTTCTTCTTTCCCTTTCGCGCGGCATTAACGAAGCATAAAAACCCCTTCTCTTTCTCCCATTTTCTTCTTTCTCCATTTTCGAGCTCTAATGGCGAGGGCTTTATCCACAATCACCTCTACGGCTGGAGGATTCCAATGGTGGAATGAAATTGATGATTCGGAGCATTGGCAGAAAGGGATTTACTACACCTTGGCCGCTTCTTATGCCATCATCTCCCTCATTGCCTTAGTACTCCACTTCTCTCTGTTCCTTAGTCTTTTTGTTCTTTATCTTCTGAATTTCATTACTTATTTGAAGCTTCATCTTCTTCTTTCTTCTTTTTTTTTTTTTTTATGTGTTCATCTCTTTATTGGAATTTAACATGGCTTCTTACATGATGGAAACAATCCCAGAATCAAGATGTCTCTTTCATATTTATGATTATAGTAAAATAGACTTGTGGGTGGGCTGTGTGCTTATACTATATGTGTGAGGTGATTACAATGGTTAGAGGTACTGATTTTCTGTGATAATTTAAAGATAATTCTTTGGGTTCACCTCAGTCGAGTTGGGATTCAATTCTTTGGTAATTAGAGTGATCAATTAATGTCTAAAATTAAACTGTGATCTTAAGAATGAAGTTTGATTGAATTGTATGGGAGAGTTTTTTTTGGAGCGTTTATGGAAACTCGATATAGCTATTACACGTTGGATAGGAAACAAGACCAACACTCAATATGCCAGTCACTGGCACGGCCCTTGGACACCTTGCAAAGGTTGCATTAGGTGTAATTTGTATGTGTAAATTGTTGTTGTAGGTGCAGACACGTGGAAGAAAAGTTGTTGCTTTAGGACGGAGGAGGTGTTTTGCCCCACCCTCCATTTTGTTATTAGGGTTTTCTTCTTTGTTGCTCTGCTTTTTCTGCCACCTTGCACTATGGGAGATTGGGTTAGATAGAAAGGAGAATTTTCAATAGTTTTGACTGTGAGAGGTCTTGGGAAGATGTTCAGTCTTGTATTAGATTTAATACTTCCCTTTGGGCATTGGCATCAAAGGAATTTCATAAAAAATCTTGGGAAAAATACGTTTTTGGTTTGGTTTGGTTTGGTTTCCATATGCTCCCTAGGTTTCAAAATTTAACACATTTAGTCCTTAAGTTTTGGGTTTGGTTTCAATCTAATCCCTAAATTTATAAATCTTACAATTTATAAATTTTGTTTTGTCATTGAATAATCTCTATTGTTGTCCATGTCTATTAATTAATTTAAGATGATTAAGAATTAAGATGTAAATTTAATTTCAGTAAGGATAAAATATATTAGAACTTATTTAATCATAATTATTTTGAATTAGTGAAATACATTAAACTAAAGACGGAAAATGAATACGGAGCGGAAAATCATCCAAATTGAAAGAAAACTCAAATATGAAGGTTAAAATTGTTACAATTACTAATTTGAAACTAAACTCAAAACTTTGAAACTAAACTCAAAACTTAAGAACTAAATGGGTAAAATTTTGAAAACTAGAGACAAAATAGAAACTAGATCGGACCAAAAAGGTTCATTTCCCTAAATTCTTTAGACATGGTTCTCTTGGATTGGAGCCTTTCTTTTACCTTTTCTTTAGATAGCTAGTTCATTTATCGGTAGCTCCTTTTGTAAAGGTATGTCTTTTTGTATTCTTTTGTTGGTTCTCATTGAAAGAAAAAAGAACAAAGAACTTGCATAATTTAGATTAAGTAGCTGTCGTGGGAAAGAGAATGCAGCATTTTGTTTTTATAATAACGCCTAATACAGTGAGTAATTGCTCAAGTTTCCAGGTTCAACTTATTCGGATTCAAATAAGAGTACCGGAATTCGAGTGGACTACACAAAAGGGGTTCCATTTGATGAATTTCATTGTAAATGGATGTAAGATTGTACATTTGTTATTTTTCATTAAATTTTAAGGTTCTTTTTTTATGAGTTAGTGCTTCCCTTATTTTCATTTTGACAGTGAGGGCTATTCTCTTTGGGCTTTACAAGAGTGTCTTCCTCATCAAACCGAAGGTAGGTTTCTTCTGTTAATTGTTGCCAACTACCATTGTCTTGCTTTTAATCCCTATTAGAGCAGTGGCTATCACCTGATCATCGAGTATATCTAGGTCTCATTTTGATGTTTTCTTGAGATTATTTAAGAGTTAAAAGGATGATAATCTAAACTAAAACTTTTGATTGATCTTATTATAAGCACCTTCCTTTTGTTATTGGTTACTTGTTACTTCGTAACATTTCTAGGATAAATTGTTCTATTCTTAATTCAGCAAAGCTTTCATCCAACATGCTAAGATTACTTGAACAGACGTAAAGGGAGAAAACAAAGAAAAGCTAATAACAGGACAACGCCTCCACACATCTCCCAAATAGTATGATATTGCCCACTTGGCATAATGCTTCATGGTTTTGTTTGTGGTTTCTCCCAAAAAAAGAAAAAAAGAAAAAACCTCATATCAATGAAGACAATTGTTCTCACTAATATACTCTCAATTGGCCTCTTATCTAGCCAACGTGGGACATTGGTCACATACCCAACAGTTCTTATCTGGATAAAGGACCAATAAGCCTTTGCTTAAATAGTCATGCATTTGTTTAAACACTTATCTAGGTTAGCTCTTCTTCACCGGAGCACACCACCTATTTGATAGAGTCAACCGCAGATCCCCCGTAACATCTTTGTTTCGCACTTGAGGATTCTATCGACATGGCTAAGTCAGAGGCATTGATCTAATACCATTCGATGAGGACATCTACCCCCCAAATTATCTCCACAATAGTATGATATTTTCCATTTTTGGGATAAACTCTCATGGTTTTGCTTGTGGTTTCACCTTAAAATGCTACATACTAATGGAGATAGTTATTCTCACTTCTTTGCCTCTAATCATCCTCTTCCCTAGTCGGTGCAGAACTTTGGTTGTATTTCCAACAAATTATTCATTCACATTTGTATTTGAATTTATGGTAATATCTTATTCAATTTTCTTTGTTTCCTATGAAATGTCAAGAAACATAAATAAACATAAAAAAAGATTCCGGTTGCTATTGGACTGTTTGTCATAAAAATCCATGGATTTCTCCCCTCATCTGATAATGGGAACCATACCATTATTAGATAAAGATTTGTTGCATTATGTTTTTTTGTTACCCATCACAATCCAGTCAGCGGGCCATCTTATTCCCATATCAAAAAGGCAAGCCATTATGTAAACTTAAAATTGATAATCTAGATGTTTAAAGAGACCCACGTTCATTTTCCCATGCTGTAACTGTGATTAATCTCTCTGGACTGTACGGGTTGAAACTTCCCTGCTGGTAAAGGTTCTTGAAATGGTGATTATGGAGATTCCTGGACTTCTATTCTTTTCAACGTACACACTACTTGTTCTATTTTGGGCAGAGATATACCACCAGGTAATTTGTGATTATTATTATTATTTAATCTAATCGGAGTTACATTACATATTATATCAATTCTATGTAAGACTCATTCTCCATTTGTATTGGTGATTATTTTTCTTTCAGGCACGAAGTCTTCCTATTCACAAACTTAAGCCTGCTTACTGTATCATCAATGGAGTTATGTACATTATACAGGTGAAATAAAAGATGTCAGCCAATAGTTGTTGGTGCTATATGAAACACAAAATGCTGTGATTAATATGTTTATATTCAGCTCTGTTTCAATCATTTTATTTGTTTGTCATTGTGTTTCAGATCGGCATTTGGATTATTGTGATGTTAGAGCATTCTCCTGGTGCAGTTATAGTTGCTAAGCTCTTCTTTTCAGGTTGCAGCTCAAAACCTGCTTCTTTTCTCTTATAAAGATAAGAAATGGGATGTATAATTGATGTCATTTCAACTTGAATCTTTTGTCTTCCACATTCTACTTTATGGAGACATCTGTGTTGAATTTTTTCTTTACTATTTCCAGTGGTTTCATTCTCTGCTGCACTGGGTTTCCTGATATATGGTGGGAGGTAATAGATGTTCATGAATTCAGGAGCTGTGGTTAATTATGCTCCACCCTGACAATTACTCTCTTAACAGGCTATTTGTCATGCTGAGGCAGTTCCCAATTGAATCCAGAGGACGCCAAAAAAAGTTGTATGAGGTGGGCTCCTTAATGTGTTTTTTTTATCGACAGCATTTGAAAAATGTAAATGTACCGTAGGACTAGAAACATTTAATATAATTGAGTTTAAGAAAGCCAGAAGTTCACAAAATTAGCCCTGCTTGATAGTGCCATTGAAATTGAATATTAGAAGTGTATCGTGATGACATCTTTATATTTCATAGTTCATGTAGCATTCAGTTAAAGAAGTCTACCTTGATTATTTTGAACTCAATGCTGCTGATCAATTATTGAGATTGGGCGTGTTAAACATCAAGGATATAACTGACGAATGGTGTATATTTCAAGGGTCAATAACGAATTTAGGCTCTCAAAAATTAAGTTTAGATGAGGCTGGTAGGAGTAACTTTTTCTTAAGCACCATGAGTTGGCTTAGCAAACCACCTGGGCTCATGTAAATAATAAAGAGCGTGGAGGGAACGGGTTCAATTCATAATGCTCACCTACCTAGAATTTAATACCTTATGAGTTACTTTAACTACCAAATATAATAAGGTTCATGAGAATGAAGCTAGCTTAAACACGAGGATATGAATAAAATTAAAAAAACTCATATTTTTTGCTTATCTTGGCAGGTTGGTTGTGTGACAACGATTTGTTTTAGCTGTTTCTTTATACGATGTTTTGTGGTGAGTTTTCATTTGGTTACACTAATCTGGATCCAACATTCTCTTAGTGATTAATACATGTATTTGTTCATCTTGTAGCTTGCTCTATCTGCATTTGACAAGGATGCAGACCTTGATGTCCTAGATCATCCCATTCTCAACCTGATATACTACATGGCAAGTTTCTAGATCCCTACTTTGTATTCTAATTTCCTCTCTAGGATGCATGGATTACTTCTTTTTAGTTAGAGGTTGCGAGTAGATCAACTATGAAGGTTCAAGAATGATTTTACTTAATGGAATTGATAGGGTTGTTAGCTAACTTTTCTTTTTCCACTTCTCAAAAATAATATATTCACGACGATTAAGCTGACATTATTTACACAGGGAGAAAAGTTCTTGAACTTTCCAGAATTAGTTACAACAAAGCTTGAAACTAGAAAAAAGGGTCCTCAATTCTGTTTAATTCAAAAATTATCAAGATCTTTATTCCATTAGTGGATTGGTGGTAGCAAGGAAGATGTCTTCGTTAGTTTAGTTCAGTTTGTAGTATTCTCTGCCAGAAGGCAGATGAGAGTTGTTTGGGGTGATTTCTCTGAAACGTTTGTTCTCTCTCACTCGTCAATGGGACACTAGTGATGTGATCATGGAGTTTCTCCTCACTTTTTTCTTTCATGAAAAATGATTTTCTCTGTGTTGCAAGTGTGCAATTAACAGGATCTTTGTGGTAAATAGATTAATCGAGTGATTAGAGGGTTAGAAATTGATTGTAACGTTGCTTAGTCTCTTTTTAAGCTCCATGTTTCCTCTAGGATTTGATTTCGAAGACTTCTGCAATTGCTGGTACATTTAGATGATCCTTGGTAGAGGGCTTTCTCTTATCCCATTATTGTCCAATAGGACTTCCTGTTATTTCTTGTCTGGTCAGCTGGTAAGATTATTGAGTGAAAGATGAAGAATCTCTGATTATGTAATGAAGCTCTTTGACTAAGTGGTACAAAGTTATTTTAAATATGGATGACCTGCACCCTTTTGAGTGGGTTGCAAGTTGTAGGTCGCTAGTTCTTAGAGCCCTGGTAAGAACCTCTGACTTCTTGTGCTTCAATTTGGGCTTAAAAAACTTTCTAATGGGCCTCGAACCAAGTCAAACCTGATGATTAATGTCCACAAGACCCAAAGTTGACAAATTGCATATACACAACTAGAGTGCAACTTTCTGGTGTTGTGTTCTCTTTGATTTTCTTCTCTTGAAAGAAGTTGGTATCTGTGGTCTTGTAACTTCCCATTGTTGTTGAACAAACCTTTTCTGTTCTGTCTAATTTATTTACTTTATAGTTGTATAATATTCTGATAAAATTGGTGTGCATGTTACTGCAGTTGGTAGAGGTTGTTCCGTCGGCACTGGTTCTGTTTATACTGAGAAAACTTCCTCCGAGGCGTATATCTGATCGATACCACCCCATTGAGTAAAGCTCTCAACAATAGATGGCATTTTATCTTTAGGACTTTGATTAGAGAGCTGGTTTTCTCTATATCTACAATCTGCTATTACAATCCCTTCTAATTGAATCTAAAAGTAGTTCTATCAGCTGAAAACAAAACATGGCCAAGAGAATACATCTTTTGCGAACATGCTGCTGCACAGTTGGTATAGTTTCTTACATCAACATTGGATTTCTGTACTGTGAAAAGAAAACTTCCTCCGAGACGTGTACCTGACCGGTATCACCCCACAGAATGAAGCTCTAGACAATTTCTGGTCAGCAGAACTTACCATTCTAACTATGTATTTACAACAGATACACTCTACTGAATGAAGCTTCTTGACAATTTCTGGTCAGCAGAACTTTCGCTTTCATTGTGTATTTAATTTTTGTAGTTGTTTGTTCTTTAGGTACTTGCATTACAGATTCTTTTCCCTTTTTTTCCCTTTTTTGTCTGTTTGGCTGGATTTACTATACATCTGTTGCTTCTAATTTAATCCAAACGTAGTTCTCTGACCTGAAAACAGCTACTTTGCTTATGTGATAAAACAAAAGATCCCATCAGTCAAGGTGCTTTATGATTGCAAATACAGTAACCGGAATACATTCTTTAATGTTGTTGGAGCAGTCTAATTATATTACATTAGAGAGGAGATTTGTAAATCAAGATGCATATAAATCCAAAATTATTTGCATTAAGTATAGGTACTTCAATGAAGCAACCTTGTGAACTATTCTGTTTTTGTTCATGTCTTTTCTTCTCCAGATCTGATCCTATAATATAGTTTCTCGCTTAGCTGCTTTGGGGGTGCCATCATTGTCAAAATTGTCTTTAAAATACTTCCATGGGGGAAATACTATAGTGAGGACTAAGAAGTGAGTGTCTGGGGATGGAAAACAGAGTGGTTGATGCTTGGGATCGCTTTTGGTGCAGGGTTTAGGGGTGTGGAGTAGAGAATGAGATTTAGGGAACTGGTGATGTAAGTCATTTTTAAGTTCTAGGATGCTCTTAATCACTCTAAAATACTCCTAATCCTTCATGATTAGTTTAATGTTCTGACTGTTTCAACATTGGAAGCATTGGAATTGTTGTAGGTAAGTTGATGCTTGGTGTAATTAGATTAGGGAATATCGTAAATTGAGATGAAAGCCTGTATCCATTCAAAAGAAAAAGAAGAGATGAAGGTTCATCCTTGGTAACCTCAAGGCTAGGAAGTTAATAGATGCGAGAGGGTTGATGTTTTTGTTGGGGTGGGTAGCTTGCACAGGCCTTTAGGTGCTCCTTTTACCCTCCCTTTTGGTCTTGTTTAACATGACTGAAATGACATTTCAACAGAATTCGCATTGGTGTGAGCTATTTATAAGCTCATCTTTTAACTCAATTTAGAATATGCATAACATTGGTGGTGTTATGTGGTGGCTTTCGAGGCTGCAATGCTAATGGCGAGCTTGGCTGAGAGATTCTATTCTTTAAGCTCGAGTGGTCGGTTAAAAACATGTAGGTTCTATTTGAGTCTTGTTTTGTGCAATCCTCAACGAAGCAGTGGTATTGTTAACAAGTGTGATATATGTTGGGTGGGTGGGGGTTGGCTCTTAGGAAGATTGACAATGAGATAGGTTTCACAATTTCGCTGGATCAAACGTTTTCCAGCAGGAGAGCAGAGACAGCAAGCACCCTATTTGGCTATTCTTAATATCATTAATTATTGAAAATATACTTTTCTATCTCTTAAGTTTGGATTGGTTAATGAGAAACATAACATTTATAGAAGAAATTCTAAAAGAGATTTGCAAAAATAGCTAAAAATATTAATATTCTGGAAAATCTAGTCACAATAGCTCTAGATTTGCGAGTAGAGCATACAAGTAGTGCTCGATTTCCGTCTTGTCCCATTAGTGCATCAACATTTCTATTAGCAATGTTATTGATACACCTTATATTTTATACATTAGTTAACTGCTTATATATGAGATATAAGGTTGATATATCAAATTGCGTTAATGATTATCAAGTTTATCATCAATTGTGTGCATCACATGTTATCTGAAAAATAATAGGGCAATGGAGATTAAACCCAAGTTCTCTCTGGATCCAATAAAAAGACTTCTCTTAAACACTATATTGTAACTTCTCGATTGATATTGATCATGTTAAAAGCAAACAGGTTTCTTTAAGTAGAATAATAAACAATCTTTAAAGCACGTAAGCTTCGATTTTGAACATCAAATTCTATGGGTGTGGTTTATTTTTCTAGGTTTAATCTCTCATTGTACACCCAAAAGAAAATACTTGTGGACCACAGCAATGAGGAAAAAAATCAACCTATCATTAAGACAATCACTCTATGACCAAAGCAACAAGGAAGGAAAGTCTTTTTACAAATTGTAAATGATCAATTGTCTTCTTTATCACAAATGTAATTGGATTGTTTACGAATGTATTCTGATTATAATTGAGGTTGTGTTT
Organism: Cucumis melo; assembly: GCF_025177605.1. NCBI lineage: Eukaryota > Viridiplantae > Streptophyta > Magnoliopsida > Cucurbitales > Cucurbitaceae > Cucumis > Cucumis melo. The sequence goes on from NC_066857.1 coordinate 1,748,649, forward strand.
TACTTTGCTCATGTTGTCTTTTTATCTTTGTTATTATTTCGAGCGAATATGTAAATAGTAATTGTGAAATGTTCATAATGATCACAAATTTGTTGAAAAACCTTTCAAAAATATCTAAAGAGAATCAGTGGAACCTATGCAATCGTTAAATTTAATCACGTTGATTATTCTTAGTTTTTTAATAAATCTCACATTTCATTACGATCAAGAAACACAAGCAAGCATCAACAAATGTAATTAACAAGATTCACTTTTTAAATAGATCACGTTTCTTCGAGGACAAACATGATTTATTCTTCATCATTTGAAGTGTTATTTCACTTGTAATTGTCCTTTTTCTTTTCTTTCTAACTAAAACCATCTTTTTATACTGAAAGCACGAAATTTATAATTAAAAATGGTGTTGGGCGTAATTTTCTTTAAAATAAATAAACCAAACCTTCAAAATTTTGAGATATAGATTATTGTTTTTGGGATCCACTCTCATTTTTCTTTGTTTAACAAAAATTGAGATATAGATTATTGTTTTTGGGATCCTTTTTATCAACTTTATTTCCTCAACAGTTATGTACCAATAAATAGAACATAAAATGGATATGATGTACCAAACACTATAACAAAGGAAGAAGATATATACAAAGATATTGCCTAGACCAAACAGAAGATCTGTTCCATTACAATCTTCCAAAATCATCTTTTCAAAAAAAAGCTTAGAGAGATGATGATAATAAATCTTCATCACAATCAAAACACACAAAAAAATATATATATATATTTCTAGTTTCTAAAACAGCCTTTAAAGCATCTAAAAGTCTAGGAAAATACTAAACAAGACATTTCTAGTTTTAGAATCTATAGAGTCTACTATCATATCAATCACAATACCACCCATTACTAGACCTTTCCAGATGAAAGCAAGGCCCAAGGTGTGCGCTTCATGGGGTCTTTATCAATGTGAATTCGATACTATTGGTATCCGTCAAGAAAGAGAAGTGATCTATTGAAGGTGAAGGTGATGATTCTGGGGATTTGCAAGGTGATGACGGTTCAAATCCTCTTCTTCCAAAGAGAAACAACTTCTTTGGAGATTCATCAAATCCTGCAAATTCATCCATTTCCTCGAGCTTCAATGGACTATCAGGCTGAAAAAACCCGAAATGGTTATTATGTTTTGCTCCAAAAGACTAGAGAACTAAGGGAAATATCATCAAAACTAACCTTTTTCGTGGTGGATATCTTCAACTCTTTAGAGTGATCTAAATAACAAGAAGCAAAAGATATGAAACAAAAATTTCTTAGAAACGTCAAAGAGAAGTGGGTTTTTCATGAAAGATGTTAAAACTTGACACAACCATACCAAGTCCAATGATGCTCAAAAATTGATCCTTGTCTAAGCAATTTTGTGCTTTAATACAGTCTTGATGGTTGTGCAGGAAGCGCTCCTCACAAATAGTATTGTGATTGATGTTCTTTCCAAAGTTTGAAATATCTGAGAGCACTTTTCGAGTACCCTTCTGCACTTTCTCCGATCCCTTTGGGATGTTTTTCGTTTTTCCTGCACCATTTTCTTCATCAATAAATGTGAGATTCTTCGTGGTCTGCCGTTTTGATGATTGGTTAATGACTGGCTTTCTTGAGTTTGATAGATCGCCAAGGGGCTTTCGCCCACTAAGCCCATTTTTCCTTTGTGAATTCATGGCATTAGCCTTCCCTGCAACAGCCGATCCTGTGATGCAAATTACAATTTTAAAACCATACTAAATGGATCAAGAACGAACTAGATTTCAATTCAAATAAAAAGCTTCAGTCACAACCTTTAGTATACTGAACATTGAGATTCTCATCATGAATGAGACCACCATTTTGAAATGTCATTGCCATGTTGTTGATAGTACAGATGTCTATTCTGTCCTGCGAATAGAAAGAAAGGAACCCAACATGCAAATTAAATGATGAAAACGAGGCAAAAGGCATATAACATTTGGATCCGTTATAATAAAAGTTCAAGTAATAACACCTACGAAAATCAGAACGTAATCCAATTCATGGTTACAGAAACCTAAAAAATCATCCGATTGTGAATGAAGATTACCTAAGGCTAATCTTTTCCCATTTTCTTAATCTTTCGTTATGAAAATCTTTCCTAATTTCAGATCATACTTCAGCAATCTCAAAAACAAAAGTACATATAGAAAAACCCTAATTTTACATTATGAAATTTCTCCAAGTTCCCATTTCATCATCTACCGACGGCATGAATCGAGAGAAAGGACAATAAATTTCCATTAGCAACTTTGACCAAACAAAAACCCTAAAATCTTGTTAATCACTACATTTCATCGATTTCTTGTTGTTCCATCTGTTTCTCAATTAAACACAGCAATCGAAACAACACAACAGCATGGAAATGGAAAAGAGAAGAGAGAAACTCACAGTCAGTCACAAATTCCTTGACGATTTCGATTTCCTTCGATTTTCAAGAGGAAGAATTTCTGGAGATATTTTTTCGAAATTTAGTCCGTTGCAAAAATTGGAAGTACCTTTGAAGGAGACTGAAGTTTAAATAAACGCAACGTTTCTCCAACGGTAACTTTGTTGTGAGTTTACGTTAATGGCCTTCATTTGCTTTCGTTATTTGGTTAATGCCATCAACTGTTTTCTCTTTCTTCAATCTCTCCCGGGAGGGACAAAAATGGTAAACCACTCGACTGATAAGCAAAAGTCGAGTGGTGTATAAATGTAATCATGACTTAAACTCTTATCATCACGACAAGACATAATTTTCAACGCAATCAAATTGATCATCACCACTCGTAAATTGGATTGCGACTTTTGTTTATGAATTTGGACGTAGGTCTAAACTATATGCAAAAAAAAATAGGTAAACAACACTAAACGTAATCACATGGAATCCATTTTTTAAATTATTGTTGATTCATTTCCATTACACTTTAGTAATACATTGGATGTTTCAATTTAATTTCTATTTTTAACTTTCACGTTTTTACTACTGCTCGTTTTTAGTGTTTAATAATAATTTTTCAATAAATTTGATTCAAAATTGATGATATATTAGTGAAATTTAATTAATAGGCGACAACATCATTGGCGAACAAAAATAGTATTGCATAAATGAGTATTGAGGAAAATAAAAAGACAAATAAAAGATAACAGTACAATATATTGAATGCAAATATTTTGAAGCACATGGATACCAAACCCGAAATCTAGGTTTATTTTATTACTTACTATTATTACGTACAAAAATCATGAACAAGGCCTGAACAGTAAATTGACTCAAATATCAATGAAAGTTTATAATTCATTGGACTATAGAAAACAATAATATAAGGGAAATTGTCGTGGATAACAAATAAATGAAACTATTTACAAAATATAATAAAAAGAAAAATGTACAGGAGAGAATTTGATAGATTTTGCTATATTTTTATAAATATTTTTTCTTTTTACTATTTTTCGAAGAGCCTTTTAACTAATATTCGAAGTACACTATTTGTTGCATTGATAGTTTGTCTACACATTGCTTAATTAACTTATATCTCTTAATCGATCTGTTTGGAGCAATCATCTATCTACAGTGTTATCAAGTGAATTCAATTGTTATATTTAAATGGGTTGTTGTCCTATTGATTACACATACATATTAGGACTCTATATAGCTCATGGGTTTAACGAACCCCTTTAAAATAAATTTGCAAACAAAAAGCATTCTCATCGAAAAGGTCAACGAAATCAGAAACTCGCACAATCTCAATTTGCCAAAAATCTTATTTCCGCCAGTTTTTTGTTTTCTTGTTTTTTTGTTTTTTTTTTTTTTTTTTTACTATAATTAGAACCCAAGATTCGCCATTTAATCTCTATGACTTAGGGCTTTTCCATGAATGGGCCAAATCCATGGCCCATCTGTTGATGAAATCCAAATTGCTATTATTGGAAGAGAGGCCGAGGCCGAGGACCATTAAAGAAACTAAGGTATGTAATCTATGTAAGGCCCAAACAATAATGTGCAAGTTCAAAGGGTTTTTTTAAGTATGCTATTTTTTAAATTTAAAACCAAGAAGGTGCTATTTATCAAAATTTTCCTTTTTCCTCCCTTTTAATTGATAAATTTTCAAAAAACTGAAAAAACACCAAAAATTCCCTTGTGAAATGAATGTCAAATTTTTGTTCAAAATAGACCTTTTGAACCTATTCTTTTAAAACTTAAGAGGACTAAAGGCAGTCAATTTAAAATATGAGGAACTAAAGGGCACTTGTTCCTCAAAACTCAAGGACTATTTCTATTTCTTTTTCTTCCTTCAAACTAAAGAAAGAAAGAAAGAAAGAGAGAACAAAAACAGTAAGCAAGATTCTTGTTTTAATTCTTAAAAATCAAGTAGCGAGTTATAGACAGGCCCCTAAAGCACTTATTTTAAGGTGCTGACTCCCTTGGCGACCCTTCAAAAGCATTATGAAAAAATCAGCCTAAAGCTACAACAATGACCAAAATGTACAAGCCAATCTATACGCATATGACACAAGTAGTAGAATTGAGAGTCTAACTCTAGCCATTATTATTGATTAACAGTGAGATCAACAAATTATGAACAAGGAGTAAATTACCATTGGTTCAGAGAACAAAAAATCTGGCCGCGTTGTAAATATCGAGCAATTTATCATCCTATGTATTAGATCACTTTTGAGAAATTTCACATTCTTAACAGACAAGACTTTGCAGCAGGTCTCCTTGAAAACAACATGCATTGCAAAAACTTTAACTTCTTTTCAAATGGTTAAAAGTTCTTCTTCTGTATGTCTGGCTAACTGCTCCAATAGTACGTATATTTCTTCCTTCAATGGATGTAATCTATCAGATGCAATGAAAGAATGTATCTTATTTCCAACGTCAATCCAACTAATTGCACGTTCTTTCCTTATAAATTTCTCGTCCATTAGTTCCCTCACCTTTTCTACTGACTCCCATTTCCCAAGAAATGCATATAAACCTGCCAGAGACACATAAGCAGCAGAAGATTGAGGCTTCAGCTCGATTACATGCTCAGCCACTTTTCTTCCAAGCTCTATATTGTTGTGTATCCTACAGACTCCGAGTAAGGCACTCCATACTCGATCATCAGGTTTACAAGACATATTCTCTAGCTCGTTTACCAACTCGATAAAACATCCAGCTCGACCCAAGAGGTCAATTAAGCATGCATAATGTTCTTGATCAGGGAGAACACCGTGATCGTAAGTCATGGCCTTGAAAAACTGAAGTCCTTCTTGAACGAGACCTGAATGACTACATGCACTAAGGATCACAATGAAGGTGATCCTATCAGGCTTAACTCCTGATTCAACCATGTGATTGAACATCTGCATTGCTTTTTCCCCATGACCATTCTGAGCTAGGCCAGATATCATTGTATTCCACACTACAACATCCTGCTTATTTCCCATAAGATGAAAAACGTAGCAGCTAGCTTCTAACATCCCACACTTTGAATACATGTCAATAAGAGAGCTGACAACTATCGTGTTGCATCTGAAGTTAGTTCTGATCAAATAGCCATGTACTTGTTTCCCATGCTTTAGTGCAGCAATGCTGGCACAAGCGCAAAGACAACTACTGAATGTATACTGTTCAGGATTAATTCCAAGCTTCATCATTTTTGTAAAGTAATCAAGTGCTTCATGCCCCAAACTGTTTCTTGCATAGCCTGATATCAGAGCTGTCCAGGAGACAGGATTCTTTTCAGGCATTTGGTGAAACAACTCACTAGCTGAATTCATATCACCCCATTTCGCATATCCAGACACCATTGTGGTCCATATGTGGATGTCTTTAACGAGCATTTCGTCAAACAATCTCCTTGCACATCCCATCTTTCCACATTTTGCATATGCATCAACGATAGAACAAGAAAGCACTAAATTAGACAAGAATCCAGCAACCAATACCTGCCCGTGAACCTGCTTCGTAAGCTGCAATTCCTTAAGCTTCACACAAAGAATCAAAACACCAGAAAAACTAAACGCATTAAACCCCATATCGAGTCTTCTGAAATCTCTATATAATCCAATAGCTTCATTGAAACACCCCTTCTTAGCATAAGCAAGAACCATAGTATTCCACGAAACAACATCCTTCTCCATCATTCTATCGAACAACTTCCTAGCGTGATGTACTTCTCCCAACTTAGCATACCCAGCAAGCATATGGTTCCAAGAGTACAAATTCCTAACAGACATTTTATCAAACACCTTCCGTGCCTCTACGTCTCTGCCACATTCGAAGTACATACCAATCAAATGGTTGGCTACAATAGTGGTAGGGCGTTTGAAACCCGTGTGTTTCAAATGCAGATGAACGCATTTACCTCCTTTGAAGTACTTGGCTTTGGCACAGAGTCGCAAGAGGTCGACAAAAGTGCTAGTGGGTAAGCGTATGCCTCTTTGGGCCAATCGGTCGAGATAGGAAAGGGCTTCCGGGAGACGACCTTGAGAAGAGAGGTCTAGAAGGGACTGAGCGATACAGATGCGAGTTGAATCCGGGCTTTGCTCACTCTTGGGGCGAAACGAGGCGGGTTTTTTCAAGGCTTGGGAAGAGAAAGATGGCATTGCAGGGCGGCACCATGTGAGATAGAGAACCCATTCATCTATAGGGGGCAGCGGCGGCGTTGAAGTAGCTCATCGGAGCCTCCGAATAGAGAAACGGTTCAAATTCACAAATCTGAGGTTTGCTGCTATGGGTATTCAGATCGGTGATGACAAACGCATGGTTCTCGCAAGTCAATTAACTTTGGTCCATTGGGGTCACTACCAAGAGACAGATGATAACATACTGCAAAGTTGCTGGACGTCGCCGAAGTGGAAGACAGGCCGGCGGCTGGAGAAGGTTAACGAAAGAGTGCGCGAGGGCGTCCGCGTTCACGAGGAAGAAGAAACCGCCGTTATGGGTCGGGCTTGCTCGCCCTGAGGCTGACCCAATAACTCAAAAACCAAACTAAAGGAAAATTGTCCAAAATGACCTCTAACGTAAAAAAATTATTTACGATCGATATCTTCTTGAAAACTTGTTTTCTTATTTTTATCCTTTTTCACATATGAATACCAATTGTATTCTCTATTTTTTTTAACCTTAGACTAGCGCACTTGTTCGCTTACCATATTTGAACGATCGTTTGCACTCTTCTTTTCTTCTTATTATGTGACTATTGTTCTCGGTTTTCTCTTTATTTTGTCCATCGTCTTCGATCATTTTGAAAGCATTTGAACACCTTTTCTTTGTTCGTTTCGACATCGTTATGTTATCACTTTATCTTCCAAGTATGTTACTTGATTTCTTTTTTGTTGTTGTTTGAATGCTTAGCCTTAACAAAAAGAACCTGAATGTAGTTGTTGTAGTTTGTGTTTATGAAAGAATCTATAATGCAATCATTGAGTACAAGAATAGAGTTCGTGGAGCAGAGGGTATGGATCATTGAGCACATGGGTGACGATCGTTGAGTACTTAAATATGGAATTGCTGAGAAATGGGTAACGATCACTTAGTATAGAGTCAATGATCGTGCACTATATACTCAACGATCACTCAACTTTTGATAAGCAATCACACATGTACTAAACGATCATTCAACTTGAAGCAAACAACTATTCACCTTCTGTTCAACAATCACGCACCATATACTCGGCGACCGATTACCCATTAAGCAACTATCTTTTTGTGGTTACTAATTGCTTGAATGTATATGTTTGTCAGATTGCTAAAATGGCCCATTCAATCACTACTAAGACCTACTTTCCTGATATCGTGTCTTGCTTAGTCCACATTGGACATTGGTGCAAGAAATGTCCTATTTAAGAAGGAATAGATGACAATATCTAGGAAACCCTGCTGGTACACTTCCGGATGACTTCTATTTAATGGGCAACTATTACATCACTTTTTGTTAAGAGAGGTTAAAGTAGAGAATCTAGATGTCATGAGGAAGAAGTTACATTAACATTCACCCAACATAATTTTAATTTGATCACTCGGTTGTGACCAACCAAGGAAAATTTTGAAGACATACCAACGGGGAGAGGCTACGACACCTTAATTGGGAGAGTGGGAACCAATAGATGTAACTGCATTTTATGTGTATCTCAAACCTATCTGAATCATGAATCAATTCAGTTGTTGGCGTAAAAGACCCACTAGTTCATTACACATCGTTATATTGTTTCTAACCTTTAGTCCTTTCATGGAATGTCCAACACAATTTTTTCCAATCTAATCTCGCTTCCCACCATAACGTACAAAGATGTAAACTAGCATTATTGATATGTAAAATGACAATTAGGGACCATCAGGTTTGAATTGCACATCGAAATTACAAAGTTAAAATGTATTTGGTCGCCGATAACAATGTGATTGTTGATAACATGGTATACAATTACTCACCTATCTTCTAAGTGACCATTAATACCATGTTATAATCGCTTATAGTAGTATATAAAATCATTGATAACAGGGTATGTAATCAACTATAATTTGTTAAGCAACCATGCATATGTGGTCTACATCCTATTCTTTTTCGATAAAGATGAGTGACATAAGTTATTGAACACTTACCTTCTATTTGTTTTTTGAGTAGATGAATCATCTTCTTTGAAGAGTTCTTGCGAGACCTATAAGAAAACTAGAAAAAAAGTTGAAAGTAATTGACCGTGAAAGTGTTTCTGCTAAAAGTGAGAAAGTAGATTGCAAGTGAAAAGTTGAAGTGATCAACTTCCTTAACTAATCTTAAGAACGAAAAAAAAATGTTATTTTCACTCTCTTGAAGTAAATGGTGTCTTAAATGTTACTTTTTATCTACGATAGACCACAATAGACTTATATAAACACATTTTAGCGATGGATGTTGATAGATGTCTATATGTAGTTTATCGCAATCTACATTGATAGAAAGTAAAATTTCACTATATCTATAATTACTTTGACACTTTTGATATTTGAAACAACATTCTAAATATTCATATATATTTGTAAATTAGAAGTTATTGTTATCGATAACATTACACCCTTAGCTTTAGGTTAGGTTGGTTAAATTGACTAGGTGGCTACTTTTGTTGTTTCTCACTAGTTTTGGTGTTTATAGTGAATGAAGCTTTTCAACTAACAAGGAATTGGTTGTGTATTTCCTTGGATCACATATTGTTAGTGAAAGATAGAACAATTGAACATTTAAACTACAATGGGTGCGCCTTCATCCACCATAGATTTGAGCAACAAAATTTCATATGGATTTACCTAAACTATAATGATTACCATTCATCAATATGAAAACAAACAATGACTAGCATTTGTACTAGAATTGGTTTCTGGAAATGCATCTTGCCTCTCCTCTCATTAAGATAGACAATACTCTAAAATAATTAATGTTTTAAAATCAAACAAGGAGCAAAAATCCTAACAGGGAAAAGAAATTGCACTCGACACCACTTATTAGTTATTTCTTCACTCGAATTCTCAGTCGTTTTCGACGTAACTTTAAAATGAGTAATGCTTATAATCCCTTTGGATTGCTCCTTGCTTGATGATTTGTTTCACTAAAATGAAAACGACCTGACCATGTTTCCAAACTGAGTGAGAAAGGGATGTTCATTCTGTTTATATATGGCATCATTTTGGTCTACTTTGTGTTGTTTTGTTGTTACAACTCCGTGGAGCAAAATATACTGACAACCAATAGAAAGTCGAGCAAGAACATCCAATATCATATACATATATAAACATTTCACTAAATTCAACAAATCTTCAAGATGGGAAGTTGATGAAATTTCTTAACGAAAGTAGAGTTGAAAAATAAAACGAAATGTGCTGCAAGGCAAACTTCAAAATTACCTTTCAGAGAATGACACTAAAACATACAAATTGTAGCAGTAACAAGTGTTCTTTCCATATACAAATTCGCTAGTAATTTGGTTCAAATTTAATCAGTTGACACAATCTGGTTCTCCTCCATAAATTACATCAGGTAAACCTATCAGCAACCTATAAAATCTATACCCTTGTTTTGGTAGGCAGCCAAATACTGTGTGTTCATATATAAAGATCTGAATCTGATACATTAGTTAGAGTTGTATTTACAAGCAAAAGCTTAAGTTAGGAGCATCAGAGCAGAAGGCTGATTGATAACACAATCTGTTTCTCAATCAAATGTCATAGACATCAAAGCATCGTCATCCAGCAGTGTGTCGATATCAATCATGTCATCGCCTTCTATTACCTCTTCTGAAGTACTAGTAACAACCATAGCACTCCCCTGATAAATTTTTTGCAAACAATAGAACAAGCCATCAATGCACAATTATATTTGATCACAGAAATCAGTAGGAGAAGAAAGAAAGTTCCATAACCAAAGTACTAAACGTTATTAACTTCTTTCAAAATGAAACTCGAACCTACTTTTATATGAAATCAGTTTAAGTTTATCCAACAAATATATACACTTATATAGATGGATAACAGAAATAGTTGTTGCCATAGGCTTGCCTACTACAATATAATCAACTTCGTAGAACGCCCAATTCAACGCAATATTAAGAGTCAACATCTGGCATGGATATTAAACATATGAAATTCCCAACATATAAAGAAATGGAACTAAAACTAGAATCTATGACAAAACAAGACGAGCAAGAAAATGAAATGGGATAGATATTAATACCTTGGTTTCTCGGCACTTTTGGACCACAGTAAGAAGCCTACGGTATTGGTCTCGTCCCTCAGGATACTGCGCCATGGACTTGACTCTAGTAAGTGCTTTTTGAAATCTCTCCTCAGTCTGCCTCCTTCCTTCCTTCAGAAAATCATAATCATCCTCTTTAGTAGGCGGTGCCATCAAGGAGGGTGGATCCTTGGCAACTGCATCTGACCGGAAGCCTCGCAAACCACTGCCCTTCCGTCTCCATCTCAAGATAATCTTGTCTATCATTCCTACTGACCAGACAATCTTTCTATATTGCTTCCTCACCTGGTGTCCTCTGACATGGGCCTTGTAATTATGAAAATGAGAAGTTAATTTTCTGTTTCATCCTTCATGTAGCAGAAGAAAGTTCACTAATCACAAATCATAAATCAAGTAAAATGCGCTTGGAAAGCACCTTTCACACAAAGGTTCAACACAATACAGCAGTTTTCGATATATATTCTCAAAATTGTTCACAGCTGGCTATATTTTAGAACAAGTTTGAAAATATATTTTTATTTCACCAAAATTGGAAGGGTATCTTTACATCGCATTTCAAATTTTTCCTCACTAAACTAAAGTATCAGAATCTTAGGATATTACATACTGAAAACTAATTAATAGATACCGAGAGAAAATTAAATCCACAGAAGTAATATAAATTTTCCCCTGTTCGTCTATTTTCCAAGAATGTTTCATACCAAGAAAATTTAAGAGTTAGAACTTCGAAGTTTTCCTTACCTATTCTCATTCAGTTAAATATTCATAATTAACTAAACATATCACCAATATAATGGAGCTTATTAATTGTGTATGAGAGTGTAAACCTGAATTTTCACTATTCTTTGACGTATTAGCAAGAATTCTTTCCTCATTCTCCAACCACGGAACTTTTTCTGTATCTGAACTGCAGCAGCATGAGCTGGGTTGTTACTTAGTCCAGACTTACGTGCCCTGGCTTTCATAAATGAAAGAATACTATTATCTGACGATCCAAATTCATCAGTTCCACACTCCGATAATTTTTTCCTCTGAAATGACTGTACTCTTAATATCTGATATATACGGCCAGCAGCTTGAGTAGCATTGCAGACAGCAGTCAATGAATCCTTCAAGGACAAATCGCCAAAACCATCATTTACCGGTGTGGCCTTTCGTTCAGAAACAGTTTGCACAGCTTTCGTCTTTGAAACGTCTGACACACCATCGTCTACAGTTTCAGCCATTGATATGGAACTGACATAGCTGGTCAATGCTGCCTCTGCGAGGAAACCAGAGATCCCTTTGTGTCCATTAATAGATGCAAGATCCGCAGGCACTATGCCCAAAGGAACTTCTGGAGAAGGATCTGACATCAGTCCAGGAGAAGCATCCAGTGTTATAAGGGTTACAACTGTCAACTCCCTGCATGAAACAGGGTCATCAGCATGGAAATCTACTTAAATTCAGATTAGCAGAAAGTAATTAGGAGAACAAAATATAACTTTTCTAAATATTTACCATTATATGACTTATAACATTCTTTATACTCGAATATCTCATAACTTTCCATTCCTCACCAAAGCAAAATAAAGATTATATCATTGCACCCTGATACTGTAATTTTAGCATTACTCTTCCTTCCATCTTTTTAGGTTCTTACATGCATCTACACCAATCCTACTGTATCTATATATGCTTAACATGAAAGAGAGAGAAAAAAAAAACAACTAATTCCAGTCAGCCCCATTGTTTTGTATCTTCACGAATTTTCGAGCTAACTTTTGAGGAAATAAAGGTCTCTTGTTGATTGATATCGAAAGAATAGGCACCAAGCATTCTTTTTTGCTTTATCAATGAGTCAGATTAGTATGAATGAAAGGGTTTTCATTTGCAAGTTTCAGTATCCTTGCCTGCCACATAATGCTGCCCAATGAAGAGCAGTCCATCCATTAATATCCCGAAAGTTGATACTCACTCCAGCAGCTACAATTGGTCTGATGGCCCAATCATAACCAAGGGCTGCTGCTAAATGAATTACCCCCTGCCCCTCACCATCCAATATATTAGGACCTTTGCCACCTTCAATAACTTTGTGGATAAGCCATGAGTACAGCTTTTCTTTCATCAGCTTTACAAAAAGGAACTCCTTGCTTTGATGCTGAATTTGATCATTCTGAGGATTTGGATCTTCCCCATAACTATCATCTTCTTCCTTTATTGTGATAAGCTCTCTGATTAAGTTTTGCTTCTCCAAAGCACCTTCAGAGAGGTCATTTGAAGGATCTGAAGGTTCAAGGGACAATAACCTCTCAAATCGTAAATGCATATGTAATTCTTCTGTAGCACCAGCAGTGTATATATCGGTAACATCTACATCTTGCGCAGAGCCCGCTAAGTAATCAAATTCACGCACCTCACTGCAAGCTACTCTGTTGGAACATGTGACATAAAAGGGGACTCGCCCAACACTATGTGGTGGTGCATGACAGCACAGGATTCCATCAGCCAAAACCTCTGCAGGGACCTCAACTTCCCCAAACATACATGACCAGTGGCAGTTTGTGCCATTATTGTTCCCCAGAAACCTCCCTATAACCACAACCTGATTGAGTAAAAAGAAAATAAGATATTTAGTTTTCTGGAAAATAAAAAAGATATGCTTGGCTCTTTTAATAAATAAATACAATTCATATATATAGAAAAAAAAAAAAACCACAAACCTTCAATGACTCACAAGTCGGCAAATTATGTAAAACATAGAAAAGAAGAAAATAACATATTATTTAGAGCAGGTGAAGTGAAAGAAATCAATAAGGAAATCTAGACAAATGGGGATAGTAAACCCATGAATTTCAAAGGCTTTGGTGGGACATTTCTCAAGATTAATTGGAAATATAACTTTCTCAGTTTTACAAACATTGGTTTACCTCAGTTTCTAAATCTGTAACTGTCCACTTTGGAGAAAAGGCTGTTATACTGAAAAGCTGGTCTTCAGAAATAGAAGGGCTTAATGACGAATCATCAACCATATCACCACATTCTACAGTGGTCCAAGACAAGCCAGATGATGGATGCATGTGCAAATCATCAACTTCCCCAAGCTCCTTAGATACCCACCTTGAGAAGCTGTCGACTTTCTTCAAACTCTCCTCCCCATCTATTAATGATTGTTTCAAAGTCAGAGAATAGCTGATGGTACCTTCTTTAGGCATATCATTGTCAGAACTCAACCTCATAGCTGGATATGATTCTCCTTCTTTGAACTGTAATTCAAGGTTTGGCAAAATCTCCTCATTCTGTTTGCCAGGATGAGCACAAAACATCTCATGACCACTTCCAAAAGTTGCATCGTGAGATTTTTGCGCAGTTAACCTGCTATCTATGTCACAAACTGAATACAAATCTGGAAAATGATCAACGTGCTCTTTTGAAAAGGACAAAGTGTTGTCTTCAAAAGGAACCTGCAGTTGAATCCAGAAAAAAGTTATAACTATCTGTAGCATGCAATTTTTAATAAATTATTTCATATTATGAGTGTCGAGTAACACGACGAGTGAGCAAGAACACAATTGAATAGCATAACTCCATTTGAAATAAGAGGTGAGGTGACCAACGACTTTCATGTGACATTTTTATCTAAAGACTCCAACCTTCCTACATTACCACCTCAAACAAGCCTACATCTAGATTTAGAATATGGTTGGAACTTTAGAAGCAACCTAAGAATTTGAGCATGAGTCCGACCAACCCAAGCCGAACTCCCTACAAAAAAGCATGAGCCACCACATTCATAAAGTTTATATCCAGAGTAACCAAAGGACTATCAACAACTCATCATTTTCAACCATAGTTTTTTCAATCAACTTCTCCTAAATATGTTTTCATTCTTTTAGAGAAAAAGTTGGTTACCTAGATTAAAAAAGGAATAGATAAGTGAATACAACTAGGTTAGAGTGAACATAGCTCAGCGGTAATTGACATGACCTTCTACCGTAGAGGTGGAAGGTTTGATTCTCAACCACAAATGTTGAACTAAAAAAATAGATAAGTGACTACATGAACCACTTGTTTAAATATGTGTAAGTATGTAAAGTGTAAACAATATAACACAACTTGCACTAAATCTCCCACCCTACATATTGTTGAACTGAAAATATGTGTTTGTCAGTGTGTATGTGTGCATGTACAGTCATATTAGTAGCTCTCTTAAGTGCAAGTATGAAACAGAAGAATTATAATAACAAGCCAGGCTAAGAATCACTTGCCCCTCTGTGATATAATGCCAGGCTGGTAAACTTTCTACAACAAAAAAAACTTCACCACCCAAATCTAGTCTACCATAGCCCAACCCAACCACACCAAGTTTTCTTGGGAGGTATTTGAGGCCTATGTAGATTGAATTATTTTCTTCAATCAGATGTACAGATTGGATTTAAGAGAAAAGAAATGGAACTGAACAAATTCAAAATACCTGCCAGTTTGATGTCATTGTCAGAGAATTCCCAAAGTCCTCTTTAATAGCACTATTACTGGTTAAAATCTTGTCAGGAGTTGAATTCTCTTGTCCAATGACAATTCCAGAAGACAGAGGTTCAATTGAAGAGGTTAAAACATGAGAAGGTACAGTTTGATATCCAGTTGTACATTGATGCAAGATCTCTTCCCACGAGGCAGAACTGAGTGTCTTCTGAGAACCCATCATACTAGTATCACCACTGTTACCCCCCAAGTCCATCTTTCTGGACTTGTGCTACATAATCCACAGCAGGAACTGATGACCAACCTTCAACGTTGTCTGACATGTTACACAAGTCAATATTGTGAAATGTCAGATTATGTCAAAGCTTCTATCAGAGAGAACTTGATAACTACATTGTATATTTTAACTATAGTAGTGGGGTTTGGGGGAAGAATTCTTAAATGGCCTTACTGGAAGAGGAATGCGGAAAATAAAAATTTGATTGACCAGCATCTGGTTTATTCACCAGAAGACCATTTCCCATTTTTGGTGACGTGGGAAATGAGTGAAATCTTGAAGTTGCTTGGTAAGTGTCTTCTGCACCAAATTGCAAATTCAAGTGGCAACCTCCATAATAAATGTAGAGTAAAAACTTCGTAAACAAAAACAGAAACCAAAGCAACATCTATTTGTTTAACTTTTTTATCCACTGAATAAAATAATCTTAAGACCTTGAGATCTACATAAAAATAGAAAAAATTCAAGGAGCAAGAAATAAACAGCGAAGGAAAATGAAAATACCATTATCAGCATCTTCACAAAATGATGTCAAAGTGCTAGTCGGACTGGGGGAGTCTGCATTTTCAGAAGCTGCTTGATTATGACTGCTGGAATAGCTAGAACTTTTAGTACTGCTCTTCTGTGAACTTGTTGAAACCTCATCAGTCTCAACGACAGCTCCAACATTGGTTCTATTACCCTGATTTAAAAATTGATAATATGAGTTGGATAAATAAATTAAATATTAATGTCAAAATTCATAGCTGTTTTTGAAAAAACTACAGATGCATAAACAATGCACGTTTGCAGAAGATGGAAAAATACTTCATCCTATCGTATCTAGGGACGATACCAATCAAGAATGAGATACTAATACAATCTCATTAGGCCCAAACAAAAGTTTTTATAAACATCTGGCTTTTGACCATTTTGTCAAGAACTTCGTCTTTTGTTTACCTAAATAAGAAAACTAGATTATTCACTGAAAATAAAAATAAAAGAAAACATGCCCATAAGAGGAAACAATAACTTGTCAGAGAAATCGAGATAAATTAAAATAATAAAGGTAAGGAAAATTAGATAAATTGGACAACAGAAAGAGCGAACAAGTAAAGCACTATATTACCTTGACTTCCAAGTAGTGGACAAAAACTATGTGCATTAAATGCCTGCAACAAGCAAATGAGCCGGTGAGGGAAAAAAAGAGGATTATCGCAAATGGCAGAGCTGTGGAAAATATTTGCAAAATATAGCAAAATTTCATATTCTAGAAATAATAGACACTGATAGACTTCTATCAATCTATCAATGTCTATCGATGATAGATCTAAAAGTTTGTTATATTTTGTAAATATTTTGGTTCATTTTGCTATATTTGAAAATGCTTCAAATAATGAAAAGGAAAATTAATTTATTAAAATAAGTGAATAATTTTTAAATTTTAAATCTAAGCAGAAAGGCTATAATAGAAGGCAACAATTAACCTAAAGGGGATATTGAGAAGAATTTTTTTTATTTCCCCTTTTGCCCTTTTTAGTGATTGGTTATGGAATATTTTAGGTAATTTTGCATCAAACATAACTTTTTAAAATATCTCATTTTCCACTTATTTTTTGGCGTGAGCGTATAAGGAAAAAAAAATAAAATAATTTTCCCATGTTTTAAATCAAATGTTATATCTACTTTTGCATTCACATGTTAAGAGGTATAGCATAATACACATATGGGGCATTTTCAAATACAGCAAGATTGAACAAAAATATTTACAAACTATAGCAGCATTTGAGATTCTATCAATAATTTTCCTACACATACTATGGTTTTATTTTTAAAAAATAGCATAATAAGAAAATTATTATGATCTAAACCTCACAAATATTATATTCTAAAATAACACAAGTAAAATCTTAATATATTAAAATAAGTTTCCATACACACACACGCACATATATATTAAAACATGTGTAGCTTAAATTTTTTACCATATTACGAGACAACTATACTTTACATTCTAAAGCTTCCGAAGCCTGTACCCCACTGGTTTCCTAAACTCAAAAAGTTTTAAACCTACATGCTTCCCAAATCAAATTTAAAATATTAAACACCCCCCCCCCCCCCCCCACCCCAAACAACCCTTAAATAGTAGAAGAGAGCATTTCTTGGATGCACTCCCAGAAAATCTACAGTATTATCCTTTCTTGTCTTCAAGCTTCATGTTCTACCCATGGCCAAAGAAGACACTCTTCACCTTCACCTGCCCCTCCCAAAAAAATCAATCATGCAGACTTGACACTGAAAATCTAAATAAGTAAAGGAAATACATCCAAATTCCACTTAGAAAAGACTGAATCAAGGTAAACCTTCCTTCCACAATGTAACTTATCTTCCAAAAAGGAAGAGACTATTTGAGTTGTCTCATAAAATAAGTCAAGGTGCGCGAAAGCTGTCCTGGATACTTATGGATATAAAAATAATTAAAAAAAGAAAAAGAAGGAAGAGGCTATTGAACTTCTCCGCAGTAAGATCCTAAAATGAATGGCTCCTAGGTCTGCGACCAAGAGGAAGGCCTAGGTAAAAAGATAGGATATCACATAAGCTACCCTAGATGCCCATCTACTAAGCTTAGAAGGATCACATTTAACCCCAACAATAAATATTTTTCCCTATTGATATTTAATTCTGACAGTCAAGTAAAAATTTTTACTTCAATTTTTACACGGTCTCAAAAAAGATAGAATGCAATTCAGATTAATAAAGTCCTTCCCAAGGAAAAGAAGTTCATATCCATAATATATTAGGCCCAAGATTCGGACCAAGATTCTAGATTCAAATTTGGCACCTAATGGTCGACCTTACAACATCACTCTTACTTCTCTTGAACTATTTTAAGAGTAAAGACTATCACTCAAATCAATGGGTTCTTTCATAATGCTTTATGCTCACTCACATGCTTGTTAAGAAAACTCCAACGGTCCAAGTCAAGCATGCTAACGAGGTAATGCTAGAGTTTCTATGATTGAGCCACCAAAAAGGTGCACCTTATTGATAAGTAGTGAGTCAATGACTACCAATTCTTTTAAGCCTTTTTTAACCATATTTTCATATTCTTAGGATCTCTCTCATTCAAAAGAGGTCTCGACTCATCATGTACCTCCATTCGCATTACAATTTCGCCAGCGAACTATAGGTGAGAAGATCAATTTGTCTCTACCCACCTCAAACCCCTAAGGGAGTTGTTGTCAACCTCTAAGGAATGATCCCACTCATAATGTCCCACCACAAGTAAAAATAGAAAGGAGAAAGAGGTACACTTTATCTTCAACCTCTAGTGGCATAAAATTTACCTCTTTTAACTTTACTATTGATATTTATAAAACATACAACAAGACTATAATTTTGTTATTGAGATTTTGGGTCGTCAATTGGAAGTTTTTCTTTTTTTTTTCTTTCCACTATATTTCTTTGATTAGGTTCTTCTCACGTGGCCTTATTTGTTTGCAATTTCAGTTTTCATATTTCATGATAATAGTCCTACATCTTATCCCGAAAGAGCACTTTCCGGATAAACTTAATACAAATGTGATGGTCACAAAAGAAAAATTGAACAAACTTGCTCCAAAACTGTTTGTGAGGGAAAAATGTGAGAATCAATCTCATGAAAGACAAGAACAAAGCATAAAGCAGATTACAACGAAAATGTAAACAAGAAAGGCTGAGAAAGATTTACAGCGGCATCATACTTACTCTTCAAGCATCCAATAACTGCGCCTTTGAAAGTTCTCATTTTCTTCTCCATGGGCATAATAGCAGTGCAATACATCAATGCTTCCAACCTAATAAAATTGTTAAAGAAAAGTTACCTCCAAAACTAAATAACAAAGTACATGTTTTCCATTAAAAGGAGTAATAAGAGATGAAAAAAACAAGAAAAGCCCAAATATCCAGTAGCAAGGAAAAAAGATTATCAGAACAAGATAAATAAATAAATATAATAGCTTAGCTAATAGCTTAATTTGGTGATTGTAGAGAAAAAAAAAATCTATATTAAGAAAATGGCGCCTTCTGTAAGTTACCTTCAGCTTCTCATGAGCTTCCCTTACAGTTTTGCCATCTTTCTTCTTCCTCCATTTATGTCCATCCTTTCTAAAGTACCTCAGAACCTTCCGGTCAAAAAGAAAAAGTGACCCACCTGAAAGGTAAAAGTAAATGTTAACGGGAATGGTATATCCAAGGAATGCTAGCCTTAGTAGTTAGTGGTAAATGGAGCAAAACTAGTTGAACTATTTCAAGTTGATGAGATAAAGAGATAGGTTAAGTTCCATTTTTCATCATAAAATCTAACCATGCCATTATTGTTCAATAAAACAGAAATTAAAATAATATCCAAATTATATAAGGTTGGGAAGGAACACAGCTTCTGGTGCAATGGCATAGTGGTTTCGGGGAGACATGGAAATAAACAAGGGAAAGTGAGCCACTGCACAATTGGAAGGCAGCTATCGCCAAATCTCAAAGAGGCAGTCAGCCTTGGAGTGGTTTACTCTTTGGTTGCCTTTAGTGCCTTAGCATAGACTACGAATCTTCAGGGTTTTTCAAGTACAACCTTTGCAGTAAACTGACGTTACTATAGATAGTGCTTAAAACCAATATTCTTTCTCGTGGGAGGAGAATCTGAGGTATAACTTACTTATGAATTGTAAATGGAATATACATTGGATGAGGAACATTTTCTAAAATAGAAAAAAGAGCCCAATTAACACGTTTTAAGAGTTCCTTACCATGCCCCTACCACTGAAAGAATAATGCATAATGCCAACATAACCTATTACGAAAAGCACAAGAATAGATGCATTTGAAATGAAACCCCCATTGTACTTGCAAAGTGTCCAAGAATAATATTAAAATGTGAAGATCTTTGCCAGATGTGACTTTTAGGAAAAAAAAATTGAACATGGGCGAACAAATAAAATTTCCAGTTTCTGTTTAGATGTGGATGTACATCAAGTGTGATAGGACATGAAAAAGATCTTGTTCTGTTTCATCAATCACCATTCACTATTTATTTGATGTCCTTCAATTTTCAGATTTTACAAATCAGATTGTTGCTAGTTGTTCCACAGTGGCCAAGTAAACATTTTATTCCGTATTCAAATTATTTGCTGGTTTGGCGATATTCCAGGTAAAAACCTTCAATTATCTTACTTTGTGTTGATCGTCTCAAAGAAGAAAAACAGAAGATAATAATGGAGTACATAAGACTGATTAAGCAACCTTGGCAGTCAAGTTCACATAACTAAATATTTGTTAAGTAATGATTGTAAAAATCATACTTGATGGTCTATCTGGAGGCTCTGAAGCAATACGAAACTTAGTGTAGTTCCGTAGTATTTCACAAATTTCAGCTGGACGTAACCAACGATGTTTTGCTTCTATCAATAACTGCTCGATATCTGCATGAATATAGGCCATGTCAGCCATGAAAGAAAAAATCAAACAGTAGTTCACTTCACAAACCCAAAAAGTATATGTGTTTTGCAAGTAGAAATGATGGCCAATGATAGATATTAAAACTATGCTTTATGGCCTACTAAAATTACTAAAATTGTTCAATAAAAGCCAATGCTCAATAGAGAAGTTTTAACAGCTGTGAGAAGTGAGCAAGTGTATGGCAAACATGGAGCTTCAAGAACTAAAAGCAAGAGTGCAGAGAGAACCTAACGAGATATTAACATTTATTTTTAAAAAAACGGTACATACAACAAGAACGGGTTGGTTAAAATATTTCCCATAGAGCATGTATGCGCACATTAACAAAGTAACAATGGTTTTGCCTTGGATATTCCATTTATTCAAAGAAACCATTTCTTATCCAAAAAACAAAAACAAAAAAAAATATCAACACGTAATCTTTCTTCATACAAAATAGTTTGAACAGTTCACTAAACAACGAACAATTTTTTTAAAAATAAAAACTTACAAAAGATCAAACTACCAAAACCTAGAATTTATGCCGACTAAGAGCCTTTCGTTATAGGGTAAGAAACCAGAAACCTTCTTTGTAGCCCTTTTGGTGCGATGATATATCTCATCTCCCCCTTTTTTGTATTCTCCTCTTTGTTAGTACATATTTTGTCTTCTATCCCAAAAACAAAAAATTTAAAGGTCTGTTTCCTTTTCACAAATAAAATATAGGCTCTCAGGCTTTTGACTCCAAGCTTCTCTCTCTTTCGTGTGATTGGACATGGCCACATGGGAGAGGGTATATTGCACATACACAAAATATTGCTTTAGCAAGAATGAGATATATACCATGGTAATCTTGAGGCATTCTTTACTTTTGTTAGGGCCACCATGGCACACTCTTTGTTCAAAGGGCTTGGATCACATTCTTTGGAAATGTAAGTTTTTTAGTACGATTTGAAATCAATTTTTGGAGTCCTTTCAGTGTAGAACCAAAATGAAAAAATTAATATGCATCAATTAATTCAATAACACAAGGACTAGATTAGTATCTATACTAGGTTTGTAGTGGAGGGGTTGTGTGTTATTTTGTGCAGCCATTGGGGTGAAATGAACGACAGAGTTCTTAAAGGGCTTGAGCATTCACCTAACAATATTCTTTGTGGCCTTTGGTGGCGATGCCTTTTGTATTATCCATTAGGATTATCTTATTTTGCTTTATGAGGCCCTTTTTGCAGTTGTCCTTCTCTTTTTGTGTGCATCTAATGAAGCCTAAAGAGATATAAGGAGAATTCTCTCCAAGAATCCAATCAAATCTATTACTTATGAAAGCTGTTCATACAAGAAGAGAGATTCTCTATATATAGAGAGAATGGTACGATTTTATCCTAGTCCATGCTTGATTTTTTTCCTTTAAATTAAAACAATTGAATTTTATACTAGACAAAGTTCGTCAAATCTAAAGACAAATTTAAGAATATAATAGAAAAAAAATTAGAAAACACGAATTGCCATAAAAAAAAATTGCAATTAAAGGTTAGATTTGAAGATGTGGATGACAGATAAGAATTCCAACAGTAGTTTGAATCAAAAAAATGCAAATGAAGTTTCAATCAATAGGAATGATCGTTTTACACAACTTTAGACGATAATGATTTTAAGTGAAGTATTTTTCGTAGGTTAAATTATAATAAAACTTTGTTACGTGTTTCAAAAACATCCTTATACTTTCTAAACTAACAATTATACATTTGCTCTTTCATAAATGTTTAAAAAATACCATCGGATAGAAACTCTTTGAAACATTGGGAAAGAAATTTTAGACGTAAAAATGTTAGTAATAATAATAATTATAGAGTAACGTATCAAACTTTTGAAAACACACGAGTAATCTTGAGATATATACCATGGTAATCTTGAGGCATTCTTTACTTTTGTTAGGGCCACCATGGCACACTCTTTGTTCAAAGGGCTTGGATCACATTCTTTGGAAATGTAAGTTTTTTAGTACGATTTGAAATCAATTTTTGGAGTCCTTTCAGTGTAGAACCAAAATGAAAAAATTAATATGCATCAATTAATTCAATAACACAAGGACTAGATTAGTATCTATACTAGGTTTGTAGTGGAAGGGTTGTGTGTTATTTTGTGCAGCCATTGGGGTGAAATGAACGACAGAGTTCTTAAAGGGCTTGAGCATTCACCTAACAATATTCTTTGTGGCCTTTGGTGGCGATGCCTTTTGTATTATCCATTAGGATTATCTTATTTTGCTTTATGAGGCCCTTTTTGCAGTTGTCCTTCTCTTTTTGTGTGCATCTAATGAAGCCTAAAGAGATATAAGGAGAATTCTCTCCAAGAATCCAATCAAATCTATTACTTATGAAAGCTGTTCCATACAAGAAGAGAGATTCTCTATATATAGAGAGAGAATTAAATGCAAGAAAAAGTCTTAGAAGGATAATTAAGAAGGAACTTAATTTCTAAAATGGGAAAAAAAGAATTACTCGTGAATAAACCAAGTTATCCTAAAACCTATTACATCCTATTCTATTCCTCCTAAAAAAATTTGTCCTTGAGTTTCAAAATAAAAAATGAGGATAGAAATAAAAATGTAAACCAACTCCATCAACGTCTTTTTGCTTACCCGTGTACTCTTTCATTTTGTTTTTCTTGGCGCTTTGCTTTTTTGCTACCTCGCAAAGATTAAGTTTAAGAGAGAAGAATTTATAGTGGTTTAAAAAGGTTTCAAATGTCTGGTTCCTAGGAATCTTGTAACTGCCCCTCGATTTGATTTTCTTGGATGAAGCCCTTGGTTGTATAGCTAGACTTCTTTTTAATATATCCGTGAGTGTTGAGACCAGCTTATAAACACCTCAACTGCTCTCACCAAACAACCTGCTTGACCCTACTTTATTAGTCCATCGCTCTTGTTTACTATTAGACCAGCCCATTATGGACTTTTTTGTCGCTTCTTTTGTTGAGGTGTCTTTATGTATGTGGTATGCCCTTTTATTATCTTTCATTTTTCTCAAAGAAACTGGATTTCTCATTAAAATAATTGATAACAAAGATAAGCCACCTTTGAAACTAAAATCCAAAGGAACTTGCAAAATATATCTCGACTGGCATGGATGAAGAAAAGAGTGATGTAAGCTTGCATATATTCCTGCTGTTTCACTATAATTCTCTAATAACTTCACACCAAATCTTCCACTAAAAATCTTAGAAACATCAAGCCAAAGAACTCGTGAGCAATCTTATCTTCACATGTATGATGAGGTGATAAAGGAAAGGAAGCAGGGGTGTAATCGGTTCAAGAGGGAATTTAGCCAAAACCAATTTTGAAATCATTGTTTTACTAACCCAAACCAACTACTCCACCTACGCCAAGCACCAAATCAAATTGAAAGAAAACTACCAAAAAATACTATCCAAAATGCAGCCTACGTCTTTTCATATTATATCTAGAAAATTTACCTAACTGACAACTATAATTCAAACCAATCAATTTGACCAATATCATGGGTTTTTTCTGTATTTTCCTGAACCAGTAGATAGAATCAATCGAGCTGCTTATAAAGATCCCTAAGAAAGAAACCATGCTATCCCATGTATTGTAGAAAGTTTAAGCCCTTACAATTATGAGAACTTGTGATAAAATACAAAAGGAGAATTTGAACCAAACTTTCACTTAAATAATGCATTCACAGTGAGCATTGGAAATGAAGAAAACCATGTCAGTTTTCAACAATACTTGGTGGTAGGAATTCTACATTTCTTATTAAAAATGATGCAAGTGCACCAATTACCATATTTCTGTTCAACACCTCACCAATCATCCCTTTATTGCCAAAGTTAAGATTTTGAGAATTAATGTAGTTCTCAATACTTGAGAGGGAATGTCATAAGGAAGAACTTCTTAATTTTGTATGCTCAAAATAGAAATTTCCATGTAGTCATAGATGGTTTATTTGTCGATTTCTAGGCAAACAAACTACAACATTGTGACATCATTCCCCATTAAATACATGCCTACTGAATAGGCTTTTTTTTATACACTTCCTGGGAAATTCAAATCTATGGCCCCATTAAATTCAGCATTGGCCTTGAACCAATGAATTACCCACACTATCAATCAATAGGAAACTACTTTGGCGTGCTTACGTTTGTGCAGTTATGTGGGTTATGTGGGATGAGAGAAATCATAGGGTTTTTAGAGGGATTGAGAGGGATGCTAGAGAAATTTGGTCTCTTGTCCGTTTTCATGTTTCTCATGGGGCTTCAATTTCGAAGGACTTTTGTAACTATCCTTTAGATACGATTTTGTGGGCTTGGTTTTTTGTATTCCCATGTATTCTTTCTTCTTTGTTTTCTCAAAGCCGTTTTCGTCAAAGAAAAAAAAATACAATGTAAAATAACTTCAAAACTTTCCTCAAAGTAAGTGTGAGAAGCATCACATGATTAAAAGGTGAACGACATATTCCTTCGAGCTTTCGCTTCTTTGGGGACTTCATCCCAAACTAGGAATTTTTCTTTGAGCTGGACTACTAGTGATTTGAATGAGTTTGCCTATAGCTACCATCAACGTGGAAAACTGAATTCTCTTCAGTTTTTCAGAAACGTTTAACAAAGACAGTCGCAAGTCCGAGATCCAACATCCAAGGAGTTCTTGAATTTTTTGTTCGTAGAAGGAAGCTTCAATTTCCACGGAAATACTCGCAAGTAACCACTAAGGTCATAAAATGGTATTTAACTAACGAGATCCGTCAAATATACAATCCCCCAAGTTCTTTCTCACAAACAGAGCATATGTTTCATGCCAAAAACTACTCCGTCTGCATAATCATAAAAATTGAACTCCCCATCGAAATTTAAATTCCAACCAAGTCAGTAGCACAAAAGAACCTCCCACCTCCACCCCCCACCCCCACCCCCACCCCCACCTCCACCTCCACCCCACCAAAAAAAAAAATGATTCAGATGTAACTTCAGCTAAAGAAAACTAGCTCAAGCGTCTGCTTAGTAAAACTAAAGACCCAGAATAATAACCTTTAGAACAAATGAGACCAAATTTGAAACACCCTATAATTGCTCAAACAAACCGAGAACACGGAATCACATTAGCCCCGATTCCATCCCCAGTTCCAAACCCAACCATCCATTCAATAACAACTTCCCAATAATTCCCAGGCCCAAAGAAAAGCAAAAAAAAAAAAAAAAAAAAAAAACCCATTTCACCCAACCCATGAAAAACCCACATGAAATGAAAGAAACAATCGTAGAATTGAAGAAGTAACAGAAGTAGGCGAAGTAGAGCAAAAAGAAGCCACAAAAATAAAATAGAGAGAAATAAAAGAAGGAGAATCGAAAAATCTGACCTAAACGAGGAGCCAAGCCGTAAGATCCACGGTCCGCCATGGGAGGAGAGTAAATCAGAGAGAGAGAGAGAGAGAGAGAGATTGAGGATGAAAGGGAAATGGAAGAGAGAGGTAGAAATGGGGGAAAAGACTTTCGCAGTCAGTCTTTGTGAAATGTGAATGACGTAACCTCGGGGAAACTTAGAAATGAAAGGAAAAAAAAAAAGAAAAAAGAAAAAAGGGGAAGAGCACATTTATTATATTTTCCTCCGTAAAAATAATTTTATTAATTTATTTACCAACACTAAAATTAAATTAATTTTCAAGCTGTGGGACCCATTTGTCCTTTTATTTTTTTCCTCTCTCTTTTTTCTTTTTTGAAAAATCAAATCAAATATCCTCTTTTCTTTTTTCTTTTTTCTTTTTTCTTTTTTCTTTTTTCTTTTTTCTTTTTTCATTCCGTATGTTACATTATGAAAAACTATATAATAATAATGTAATAATGTAACGGAATATTAAATCTCGAGCTTGCTATTTTTTATTTTATTATTTTAAGCAATGTGGTGTTTTATTTTAATTTTTATTGGACAAAGATATATATATATATATATATATATATATATATATGGATGGATGGATATTTTTATTTCATATTATTTTGACTGCTCTTTTGTTTTATATACAAAATTTAAAAATATCATCCAACATTTTAAATCATTTTCCTCCAACAGTCTTTTTCGATGGCTTTATTTCTTCCTTAGAAGAAAATTACACTCCCAAGTTTTTAAAGAGGGTAAAGTAAATCAAAATATTTATAACATATAGCAAAATTTTAGATTTTATCTTCGATAGATTTTTATTACTGTCTATCAATATGGTCTATAGAAGCATATTGGTGTCTATCATTATTTATTATTGATAGAATCTTAAATTTTGTTATATTTTATAAATCTTTTGTCATATTTGTCACCTTTTAACTGTTTTCTTTTATAAATATAGTATCAAATACACTTTAAACAATCGTTTAGATTACAATTCGATATATGAATATGATACTAAACTTAACCTATTGTTATATAACTTTTCTATTTTCGATCAAATTGATTTGTCGTATGGGATCTGAATTTATTTGGAAAAATTACTATGTTGGTGTCTCACTTATCTGAATTTAAGGCCACACCTACTCGTACACATAGGGCATGTAACAAAATATAAAAACATGTGAGTGAATACATGATGATATGTAGGATTCTTTTTGTTTTGTTTTTTTCTTTTGGCAACATTCTTGTATATGTAGTTCACCTCAACATAAACAAAGGTCTCCTACTTCATTATTTTAGCTTTGTTAGGCTACTTCTCTTGGACTAAGATTTTTTTTTTTTTTTTTTTTTTTTTGCCTACCTAAGTTTTTGTTTAAATAAAAAAAACATTGGATTATATACTACTTTTGACTTTGTACTTACGTCTTTGGTTCATTTTAGTCTTTGTAGTTTTAAAATATGTTCATTTTGGTCACTGTACTTTCAATTTTCATTCATTTTTGTCTTTCTAATTTTATAATGTTCGTTTGTTATTGTGCTTTCAACTTTAGTTCATTTTGGGTTTTGAATTTTCAAAAAGTTACCACTTTGATACAAAAAACATGAAGTAGAATGAACATCTTGAAAGTATAAGGACCGGAATGAACAAAAGTTTAAGGTAATGAAAACTAAAAGGAACGTTTTGAAAATATATCGACCAAAATAAACGAAAACTGCGAGTGCAAGGATAAAAATAGTATTTAAACAAATAACATTTTAAAATTTTAACAACGATTATATTTTTAATACAAGATATAACTGAGAAGGTGCACAGCTATATCTTGAATTAAAAATGTTTTTGTTCAAATTATCTTTTTAGTACAAATAAAATTGTGGGGTTTAAGCTATAGATCTCTCGCTCATCGACATATATAAATTTCAGTTGAACTAAGTTCTTATTATATATTTGAACATTAAATACATCCAATAATAAGTCGTTCATACAACCCATCTCCGTTACACTACTGAGGAGAAAGTTCCACGATAATTTTGTCCTTTTGCACTTTATATATCCTAGCAAATAATTGGAGATGAACTGATCAACTCACAATTCTCCGATACAAATATTTTTATTAATAATTATCTATTTGTTACAGATTTTTTTCCGAATCTGAAACTTCAAATTTGAAAGTATAAATTTATGTTATGATAACTATGCTACGATGTAAAATATTTATAACTAAAGAAGGAAATGCTTAGTTCTAACGTATCTAAAACTTACTAAGAAAGTAGGATTATAAAAAAATGAACTTACACAAAAGTTTTAATGTTGCAAAAAAAGTTCACTTAGCAAGTTTTCTTTCCTAACTCCTGAAATGTGATTGTGTATAGGTTAGGGAATAGACGTATTTATAACAACTAGAAGTAAGGATGGTACGATTTTGTCCTATCCAATAATCGTTTCTTAGTTCAATATCGTCCATGCTTTATTTTATTCCTTTAAATTAAAACAATTGAATTTTATACTAGACAAAGTTCGTCAAATCTAAAGACAAATTTAAGAATATAATAGAAAAAAATTAGAAAACACGAATTGCCATAAAAAAAAATTGCAATTAAAGGTTAGATTTGAAGATGTGGATGACAGATAAGAATTCCAACAGTAGTTTGAATCAAAAAAATGCAAAAATGAAGTTTCAATCAATAGGAATGATCGTTTTACACAACTTTAGACGATAATGATTTTAAGTGAAGTATTGTTCGTAGGTTAAATTATAATAAAACTTTGTTACGTGTTTCAAAAACATCCTTATACTTTCTAAACTAACAATTATACATTTGCTCTTTCATAAATGTTTAAAAAACACCATTGGATAGAAACTCTTTGAAACATTGGGAAAAAAATTTTAGACGTAAAAATGTTAGTAATAATAATAATTATAGAGTAACGTATCAAACTTTTGAAAACACACGAGTAATTTTAAACAGAACTGTACATCTTTTGCTATTGGAGTTTTGGTAATATTTCAATTTTGAATTTAAACGATTAAAAAATAGTTCATGTTGGTTTTTTAAAATAACATTATTAGTTTAACCGATATTGGAAATGTTGTGTCAAATTTTAAAACAATAACAATCTCGTCTATCAACTTTTTTTCCTTTTTTCAAAGCTCTTTAGAAAAAAACATTACAACAATTTAAAAGAACAGACTCAAGCCACGAACTATTAATATTTTTAGATTAAATTATCATTTTTAGTAATTGTAATTTCTGACTTGTTCAATTATAGTTTATATATTTCTAAATATCCAATGTTAGTTTGTATATTTCGATAAATTTTAAATTTAGCTATTTACTATTATTCATTTTTAAATTAAAAGAAAATTGTTGATTAACTTTTTCCTTGTAAGTTTGAAAACATGTATTCATATATTTTATACTTTTTTCCTCACAAATTATCATTATTATTTTTAACCAAATTTGCAAATATATAACTTTGAGAAACTAAATTTAAAATCATACATTTAAAAATACATTAAAAAAAATTAACCAAATTTCAGGCAACATCATAGTTAAAACAAACTCGAAATATTTAAAAAAGAAAAAACACTGAAAACTTAAATGTAAAATTTTGAAACGTAAAACTAAATCGACACTTTACAAATCGAAAGGTTATTTTAAATGACAATCTGTTTGTAAATATACCGCTATAAACTACTATTTATATCTATCCTAATACAAATATATACAGATAGTAGTCTATCGCAGTCCTACATCAATGAACGATAATATTTTGTTATATATTTTGTTTCTTTTCGTAATTTGCTTTCTCCCCTCCTTCCTTTTTAGTGAGTAAAAAAACTCCTTTACATTTACGACAACAATATGTTTTTGTTCATTTTTTTACGTGTTAGAAAGAAAAAGGCTAATTAGAATATTTGGATCTAGCAAAGGCTCTCCCTTTAAGTTAATACTTTTTAAATCCACCCAAATTAAGGTCATGTGTTCACAACACACAAAAGCCACTTTTACATCTCAAGTTTTGCTAACTTTATATCTACATACTTCACTTTCAATAAATCATTCTTTACTTTATTTTATTTTCAACCAACACTCTCTCTCTCTCTCTCTCTCTATAGTATTTTAGAATATTTGAGAAATAACCCAATCAATGTAAGATATAAAGTTAAGGGGAATTGTCAAAAATAGCAAGTTTGACAAAAATATTTACCATCTATAGTAATTTTTTTTTAGATTTTATCAATGATAGAAGTTGATTGACTTCTATCACCGTCGCTGGGGAATTGTCAAAAATAGCAAGTTTGACAAAAATAGTTACAAGTTATAGCAAAATTTCAGATTCTATCGATAACAAATATTTGATAGACACTGACATCCTTCTATTAGTGTCATTAATAGACAGTGATAAAAGTCTATCAGTTTCTATCATTTATAGAATCTAAAATTTTTGCTATAGATGGTAAATATTTTAATTTATTTTACTATTTTTAAAAATGTCCCTAAAGTTAATGTATAAGACTAATGATTTACTTTATTTTACATGGACTCACTATTAGACTTATAATTTTAAATTGGTTTTTTCCAAAAAAAAAATTTATACTCGGTAGCAAAATATATATTTGTATATATTTACTTTAAATTAATCAAAACACCCACTTAAGAAAAATTATCAAAAATGATAAATATGAGAAAATATAGCAAAATTTCATATTCTATCACTGATAGACATCGATACACACTGATATGCTTCTATCACTAATATTAATAGAGAGTAATAAAAATCTATCTGTATATATCATTGATAAAAACTAAAATTTTACTATATGTCGTAAATATTTTAATTTTTTTTTTTACTATATCTAAAAAAATATCTCATTTTTAAATAAATCAAAACTTTTAAACATTTATATTTTACTAAGTTTATAAATAATTTTAGAAGTTGTGTTAATTTAAAACAATATTCCAAAAAAAAAAACAATACATATTGTTGGAAATTTTAGAGAGCATCTTAGGAAGCAAAGGAAAGGGCGGTGGTGTGTCCACAATGATGACATGGGAATGGGACGGAAAGGGAAACAAAAAGGGGAAAAAAAGGGTAAAAGTGGGAATTGTTGAAACATGAGAAAATACTTTATTTAGGATACTTATTTGTAATGACAATTGGCAACCATTTTTGTTCTTCTTTTTTTCCTCCAAGATAATTATTTAAATTAATCATTCAATTACAAACCACACCATTAAACTTTGTAGTAATTATTATTAATTTTGTTTATTTTTTAAAAAAATTAAGTATATTAATACAACATATATTTCTAATTAAGACACTGAGTAGGTGTCTGAGGAACTGAAATATAACCGTCGTCAATGTCAAAAAAAATAAGATTTAATTGAAAATTGTTGAAATTGAAAATATTTTATTTAAGAATATATGGAATTTAATATACATATGATGTACGAGTACAATTGGCGCCTTGTCATTTGTAGATCTTGTACTTTTTTTTTTCCTTCAAAAGTTTTATTTAAATAAGCTATTATTGAATCACAAAAATGCTACAAAGTTTGGGAGGACAATTACTTGTTTTCTAAAGACTACTATTACGGATACAACTTTTGAGAGTTCTAAGTTATGTATTCCTAAGTATATTAGAAAAATTATATTAAATAACAAAACTTCTTAAAATACTTACTAATATTATTAGATATCACAACAGCTTATATTTGATATACCATGATAGACTACTATCTATACAAGTAGGTACATATAGTGTATCCGAGAAAAAAGTGGTTTTTACCCACTAATTCCATTTGTATATGTTCATATGTTCTACTACTCATACATTCTTAATGTCTATGTAATCCATCTCTTACTTGTCACGTGCCCTCCAAGCATATTTTTTTATGACTATGTAATTGGTCTTATCATTTAACTTATAAATACCGAGGTTTTCAGTAGATTTGGTAGAGATAT
The DNA here is from genome assembly GCF_025177605.1 of Cucumis melo. Taxonomy (NCBI): domain Eukaryota; kingdom Viridiplantae; phylum Streptophyta; class Magnoliopsida; order Cucurbitales; family Cucurbitaceae; genus Cucumis; species Cucumis melo. The sequence goes on from NC_066857.1 coordinate 1,780,934, forward strand.
GTACATTCGTGAAGAATCCAAAAAAATACGGAGATAAGTGAAAAACTTTGGAGAAATTTCCAATTTTCATTTCCATTTTAGTCATTTTAATTATTTATCACTGTGTTACATTTTCTTCACATCTATGTTATTATCATACATCGTTGTGCTTCTTGATTTTATAACATTAATGACATTTTTAAAGATCTTGAATTATATTTTAAACAAAGTAACGAACAAGCATAGAGCTTATAAAGGGTTAAAGAGTATTATTACAACTTTTAATAGTTCAAACTTATTTTTGAAATGTGATAATAACAGTCTGTTTATACACTATATATATATATACACGATAATTAAATTTTAAAAAATTAAGTGATACTTTCGAACCAATCAGACTGTAATCTATAATTTTTTTTTTTTTAAAAAGAGAATTATTGGAATGTGAGAAAATATTTTATTTAGGATATATATTTTGTACGACAAATGACAACCATTGTGTTTAGAATTTTTGTCCTTTTTTTTTTTTCTTTTTTATTTTGCAAAGAAAATTGTATTTAAATAACCCATGGAATTACACACTTACATGTGCCCCCTAATGATCCTTGTCGGACTCCTCTTGTCCTTACCAAATTCTCTCTTCATTCTCATACGTTCTACTAAAACTAATATGAATGTCTTTCTCTCTCTCTTTCTTTTTTTTACGTATATCATTTTCAAATGTAGTTCTACTTTCGTTTTTGTGGTCGGATTTGAAAATATCTTAAAATGTTTAGATTAAAATACCATTTTAGTTCCCATATTTTGGTTTAATTTTAATCTCGACACCATTTTAGTTCCCAGATTAAAAACTAGCATGTAACGGGTTATGAATTCCGACACCAACCTAAGTAGTTACTGTTTTTTTTTTCCTTTTTGTGTAAACACCTATATATAAAGGTGTATAACAAAAATAGCGTGGGGGGGGGGGGGGGTTTACATGATTTTCAAAACAAAAAGAGAGAACGGAAGCAAGAAGGAAAGTCTTGTAGTCATCCCAAGAATTCTTTAAGAAAGCGATCTTTTCTGTGTGGAAGTAGGCATTTTCAACCGAACCATGTATATCTTGTGTTCATCTTTTATTCTCTTTCATCTTCGATTTGTGTGTGTTCTTCTATATTCGTAATCTAAAATCGCCATCAATAAAATATGGTTTGCAGAATAAGAGAGAAAGAGACCGAAAAGAAAGATAAGTATTTCATTACAATTTCTTTTCTTTTTGTCTTTACCTTTCGTACGTGTAGGTGCATCGTGTAGATCCATCGTGCAGGTGTTTCGTTTAGCCATCCTCCATTTGTTTCGGGCCAACGAGAAAATCAAAATTAACCCCGACATAGCATATATATATATATATATATACCCACACACACACACACAACTTTGTTAAGTTTTTTAGAGATAAATAAATAAAATTTGAAGACATATACAAAGGGAAAACAAGCTTTCTGTTTTTGTGGGAGAAAGACTATTGTTTCATGTTCTTGAGCATATATAGTGGAGAGGCATGTGGACCTTATAAGCATTTATTTCTCACCAAAATGTAATATATTAACGCTTATTTATTTTAAAATAGCTTATGAATTTGGACATTCCTACTTTTTCCTGTTCTTTTCTTTTTGATATCTATATAACCCTATGACTACCACAAACCACAGAGTTACAACAATAGAGATAACAACCCTGGACAGTTACAACAGTAGTTTCTATGTCTAAAACCAAACTTATGAGGGCATAACACAATCAAACTCATAAACAAGGGCAAGAATATATCCATACCAAACTTGGGATATATATATATATATATAAGTGATTAAGATAAACCCTTGATTTAGAGCAACCAACTTCTAAACTACTTTTAATGCCCCAAGAGGACTTCATCTGCTAACACCAAGCAAGAATGAGAGATCGAGTGGAGTACTCACGTACCAACCAACTAATGCCACCAGCTGACTCGAAACGATATCAATCCAAAAGGCATTACTGCCCTATCTCTCTTCACTAAAATAGTTTCGATCTTCTTATGTGGATTTTCGTGTAAAGAATCTTGGTATTTGACTCGACCTCAGCATTCACATCAAACCCAATGACAATGGAAAGGGTGTGGGGATGCGTGAATGAACGACAACAACGTTCTATCGTTGTAAAAGTGACAAATCTGAAAAAAAAAATCATATAGAAAACACTATATCTGTTAAATTTGCAAAACACTATGAGAGTGGAAGCACAACCATCATAAACATATTTCGTCTAAAATAAAACATTATTTAATATATATTGTAATCTAACACTTTAAAATTAATATTAAAAATACAAAAACTGATAATGTGATAAGACATATGCTCCCTCTAACCCCCTACGTAAATACGTCAGTGCATATTGTACCTTTTCATATAACTATTTGTGCTTCCAAATATTTTTCATAGACCATATTCATGAGAAATGTTCTTGAATCTGACAAAAGTTGGAGATCCCAAGGAGTCATTAACCACCTACCTTGCCTTTAACCCTAAGGTCTCAAAAACTTATATATATGTAAAAGTATTGAATAATTAAGTTGTAAAAAAAAGTTAAATTTCAATATAAAAGCCAAAATGCATAAGGCTTAGCATGAAAACATACAATTGATCTCACAACAATCAAATACTGATTTTACTAAACACTAGCTCTTAATTTTTAAGTTCAAATTGAATTTTACCAATGACATATATACTACAAACCGATTCTATCGCCAACGATGATTTTTTGAGGTAAGAACTAAGGATTATAATAACATCTCTTGATACAATAAATAATATTACCTAAAAGTCTCCAAACATTATTTCAAAATCATTTATTTGTTATTATATTCACTATTCTAAATTCACCATTTTTTTTCATTATTTTTAACGGTGTTTACTATTTTCTTATCAAACTAAAACAGTTTACACATCAAACACATACTATTACGATCCAAATAAGAACAATTTATACTTCAAACATAAATTATTATAACTAAACTTTAATAACAGTGGTTGCCTCAAACACTCCTTAAGAGAAAATATACAAAACCAAATGGATTTTAGTGAGAAAAACAGAAGAAGGGAAAAAGTGGAGGAATGGGTATTGAATTGATGGGTGTGTAGGACTTTCTTAACAAAGACGCAAAATCCTAGCTGTACATTAGTCAAATTAAGACCAAGTCAACATTTTGTAATTAAGTATCTGTTTTCCTTTTTTGCAATTTTTCTTCTTCTTCTTCTTATTATTATTAGAGTTTGAATTAGTCAAAAGACACAAAGTTTCGCCCACGTGTCATCCTTACTGGAAAGGTCGCAAACTTCATTACTGCTTTGCTGTTTTAATGGCCGTAACGCGCCAATTCCCCCCTTTGCTTTTATGACCAAATATCTCACCACTATACTAATAAGCTATTATGTTTAAATAATATTTTTGTTTTTAAATCTTCGGTTTTAGTTCATGATATTTCGATAAATCTTAAATATAGTTTTCTAGTTTTTATTATATATTTTCTGAGAATTTTTTTACAAAAAATAATAAAAGAATACAAACTATCTACGTGTTATGGCAAAAAATCATTAAATGAGAAAAAAATTATTACACTTGATTTAGCTATGGAAGGTAAATAATTTGTCTATTTTCATTTTTGACGATTTTCTAATTTTTAAAATTAATTTTGTTTTTTTATTAGTATTTTTATTCTAAATTTTTAAAAAATATATTCACATATTGCGATTATTTAATTGGTTCAAATAAAAGTTAACCTCGATCCACTAAATTTAAGATTTATTTGATGTATAAATATTAAAATTCAAAAAATAAAAAATAAAGTATTTGAACCAAAATGGTATTTTATTCAAAATTTTATTTTGGTTTTCAACTTTGAAATTTGTGCCTGAATTTATTTTGTATAATTTTACTTTTTCTTGTTTTTAGTAGATTTAGATCTAAGCTTTTAAAGTTAGTTTTTATTATATAATAATAATAATAACTTTTAGAGAATAAAATATGTGTTTCAAAATTTATAGAAACATCGATAATTACAGGTCTTTTTTTTCTTTTTTAATCGACGTTATATAAATTTAAAATTACAGAGAATAAAGTTCAACCATCGAAATTAAACATGTTTCCAAATATAAGAACTAAAACGATATTTTAACGTACAAATAACAGCTTACACTGTTTTTAAAGTTTTGGTAATAACTTTTTCTTTCTTTCCTGAAATATTTTAAACCTAAGTAAAACTCCGCATGCATTTCACATAATTTTGCAATTGAAAAATGAAAATGATCGAACGGTGAATTGAAATAGTTTGATGGTCTCAGCTATGTCATTTTAATTCTGTACTTTGCTTCGATATTTTAATTGAATAAATTGAAACTCAATTGGAATGGAAAAGAAAAATAAGAATAAATAAAATAATTATGGAATATGAGGATAAAATATAATTGATGAGAGGATAAATACACACACTCTTATTCCAATTGAATTGAGGACTTTACATAGATTACGTACCTTAGTTTCTTTAGTGGGCCTCGGCCTCTCTTCCAATTATGGCAATTTGGATCTCATCAACAAAATGGGCCGTGGATTTGGCCCGTTCATGGGAAAGCCCCAAGTTATTGAGAAATATGTAGGAATGACGAATTTGGGGTTGTCACCATAGCAAAAACGGGTGGGAATAAGATTTTTATCTAACTAAGAATGCACGAGTTTTTGACTTTTTTGACCTTTTCGATTACGTTGCTTTTTGTTTGCAGATTAAGTTAAAGAGGTTCGTTATACCTCGTAAAAAACAGAAGTTAAGTTATAACTTTATAAAGGTAATTCATACGTGATGTGGTGGAGTCACATCCAACACCTCGTTTGAATACCACAATTGAATTTAGTTGGTAACACCTTAGATAGATTAATAAAATAAATAAGTTGAAATTAAACAACGTGTAGGCAAACTATCAATGCAATTAACAATACAAATACATTGTACTTCAAATATAAGTTAAAGAACTCTCGACATATTAAGTCTTCGTTGTAGACCTATATTACATTACGAGACGTTTTTAAAATTAACAATATATATACACACAAAATATAGTAAAATCTATCGAATTTTATCTTTTTTTTTTTTAGATTTTAAATAGTTTCATCTGTTTGTTATCCATAACAATTTTCCTTACATTATTGTTTTCTATAGTTCAGTGAATAATAAACTTTCATTAATACTTGGGTTAATTTACCGTTAAGGTCTCGTTCATGATTTTTTTATACACAGTAATAATAAGAAGAACCTAGATTTTGGATTTGGTATCCATGTGCTTTAAAACATGTTGCATTCAATTTTGATTTAGTTTTTAAGTATCGAAATATTATAATTTTTAATAATTCGATATTATATTGTTTATTTATTTTTCTATTTTACTCGATACTCATTTATTCAATTCTATTTTTTTGTCTTTCGATGTTGTTGCCTAGTAATTAAATTTCACTAATATTTCATCAACTTAAAATTAAATATAAAAAAAACCACATCATAATTATTTTAAATCATTTAATTGAAAATTACCGTTAAACGCTAAAACGAGTAATAGTAAAAATGTGAAATTTAAAAAAAATTAAATTGAAACATCCATCGTGTCACTCAAGTGTAATGAGAATGAATGAACTGTAATTTAAAAAGTGCACTCCATGTGATTACGTTTAGTGTTGTTAACCTATTTTATGCATACACATAATATGCACGTCCAAATTTATAAACAAAAGCCACAATCCCATCAACGAGTGATGCGTCGAAAATTACATATTACCATTACGGTTATAACTACATTTATGTAAAAAAAACTTCATTCTAACACGTTTTTTTTTGTTAAATTTTGAGAAAACTCACAGTTTTAGCTAAAGCAACTCAATTACATTTATGATTATTGTTTATTACGATTGATCTATCAATAAAACTTAAGTATAATTTTAGGAACAGATAAACAAGACCTAAGTATCTATGTTCAGTGAGAGTATAATTTATAAATATAGTCACCGACCACGTGTTAAATAAGAACAATAATAATATGATAATAAGTGAGCACATTTTTTGAAGAAAAGTGGGGGAAAAACTGACGGACACAAAAGCGCCCATCAGTCGAGTGGTTGACCATTTTTCTCTACCCGGAGAGATTCATTTCTTCCATGGATTCCGCCATCTCTCTAATGGCCTCCAATTCCTTTCTCTCTACTCTCTCCACCATCCCCCGCAGCTCCTTCACCTCCATTTCCACTATCTCAACTCTTTCTTTCCCGCTTCGAGCTGCTCTTCCTCCCATACACCGTCGTCAGAAATTCGTCTCCGTTTTTGCTTCAGGTAATGGCAATGGCGGCGTTCGAGGAGAGAGCGGCGGCGGAGGTGGTGGCGGCGATGATGGTGGACCAAACGGCAGCGATGTCGACTCGAAATTGCTTGCTGGAGAAGCTGACGACGATGCCACGCTGTCTGCAGACGTCATTGTTATCGGTGTTGGAGTATGAGACGAGTTCTACATGTTTTCGGGTTTCGATTGGTGCTAATTTTGATGGGTTTTGTTCTCTTTGGTATAGGGGATGACGTGCAAGGGGTGTTGTGCGAGTGTCAAGAGGATCCTTGAAAGTCAGGTGGTTATATATACTTTTGCTTTCTTCTTGTCTGTTTTACTTGTCATTATCTAAGTAAGAGAGATGAGCTATTTGCCAATTGGTTTTGGGAAGAATCCATGTTATCCAATAGTATCAAAACCCTTAGAGCCCAAATGCACCTTAAGTTGAGATTCCACATTAGACGAATCGAAAGACCTCACAATGCAAATAGATGGCTACTCCTACTATTGGTACTTGGGTTTTGAGAAGAACCCATATTATCAATAGACTAATCCCTATTTTTTTAGTTGCTGGTTGAATTTACAATCTATGGTTGAATTTACAATGTAGAAACTGCATAGTGTAGGACTTGATTGTTTTTTCTTATCCTAAAAACAATTTTCTGTTGTTTGATTGATATCTAAGAATAAGAGATCGAAGAGGGATTGTTACAGGGTATAATTGCATTTTCAGTATTGAAATTACTTGTTTTACATTTCTAGCTCTCCTCTACTGGTGTTAAAGAATATATATGTGGAAGATTAAATTTATCATAATCAACCAGCTTAGATTTTTTAATTGACCACGGTTTGATATGGTATTAAAGGTGAACATGCGGCTTGATAATTTCATTTTCTTTTCAATCAGTATTGATTTTAATCTGCCAGTAAGACTACAGACTTTCTCTGCCCTCTAAGTAATTCTTCATTGTTATTCTTTTTGTATTATGGATAGCCACAAGTGTCACATGCTAGTGTTGACCTTGCTTCTGAGACGGCAATCGTGTGGCCTGTAGCTGAAGCAAAAATCACACCCAACTGGAGGGAAGAGCTAGGAGTGGCACTTGCAAAGCATTTGACTACTTGTGGTTTTTCTTCGAAGGTTCAAGGTCAGCAAGCACCATAAATTCATAACTCATTAGTCGCAACTCATAATCATATCTGATTCCTTGTGTTAGCTTCCTCTTTCTACTTTTGTTGTTGCTGTCAAGATTGCCACTTTCAGATCTTAAGATTTTTTCTTTGCTGTTTGGTTGGCCATATGAAAGGCTAAAACCTATTATCCCATCACAACCACCATGCTCACTGGCGCTTGAGCTTTTAAGCTAAGATATATGGTTTTCTTACGGTGCTTTTATGTAGTATTATATTTAAAGCTTTCAAGAATCTAGAATCTTTTACGAATCCTATTGTCATCTAGGTCAGCACAGCTATAGTTGCTAGTATTCATTTGTTTTGTATTTCTGTTCACCATTCACTGGGAGGTCTTTGACAGATTCCTCCACAATCAATAATGGGATTGGTTCTGAATTTTAGAATTCACCATGTATGATTGAATGACTAGGATTTTGCTTGACCAGTTCGAAACGAAGTAGTCTGAAGTCTCCTCCTCTTGTGCTCGCAGTGGCGGATCCAGAAAATATATTGAGACAGAGGAACCACTAAGCTAACTATAAGTATTAAAAATTAAATAGTTTTATTTATATTTATCATATAAAGACAATAAAGTTGAGGGGGGTTCGGCTCCCTGGGCCTATACTAAATCCGCTGGTGTGTGCTCCTGAAAATTTCTTTCTGCACATACACACTTTATGGGGCCTTATTAACTTTCATTCTACAATTCTGGTTCTACTTTATTCATTCACAGTTCAAGAATTCAGTTGAAGCTTCTTTGAACTACACAATTTTGCGGCAGCTGAATTGCATAAATTAATTTCACTGATGTCTTATTGGTTAGTGCATTCTCGTTCTTGCATGCATTCTAATTCAACTAATGCTCACGAATATCAAAGGGTGGTTTCTTTAGCCTATTGTATTTCTAGTAGTTTTGTCCGTGTTTGATCAACTCTTGTTATTATTACAAAAAATGATGCTGAGTTTGATGAGACTTGCCCAGCTAATTATTTGTTTGACATATTTCAGTTTCTTTCTGCATTCGGTATATCCAGGGACTTTTGGACTTAAATTTATTTTTTTCTTCTTCTTTCCTCATCCCTTAGAAATTGGTATCTGAAAGATTAAACCATAAAATCTTGTTGGATGGTAAACAAAGCAAATGAATTTCTAGTACTGATAACAAAGATGGCTTAAGAAAATGAAATGTTTTTCACATTACATAAATCTACTTGTGATACCTCTATCACCAAGTTCATGATCTCTATTTTTTCTTTTATCTCAAAGTTCATGATCTCAAACATTGTGAGATTTACAATACAATTAACTTTGAAGTTCCTTTATTTTCCGTAGGGTTCTGTATGCAAAAGATGGTTCCTAACAAGTATTGCATTTTCTCTTAATTAAAAAAAAAAACTGTCAATGCTTATGTCCATATATCAACATTTTGCTAGTCTTGAAGTGCTAGATATTTTGTTGTTCAGAATTGCTTTATCATTCATTTATAAATTTAGGTAGAAAAGTTCCTCATTTGTCAACATATTTCATTTCCTTATGAAAATATAGGAAGGGTACAAAAAAGCTTAAGGAACAATACTTCAGTCTTGCAAGAGAAAAGAATAGAAGAATTATGTATTATCTCAGGATATTTCTGTTATTCTCATAACTTATGTGAATTATGTGGTTCTTTTTACAGGACAAGGTGCTATCGGAGGCGACGTTACATTATAGTAATGCAAAAGTTCAATGGGGCAAGTGAATTTTATGCTATGTTATGACACGACACGAATTTCAAGTAGTTCTATCTACTAACTTGAATTGAACTCAACAATAAGTGCAGAAGCCAAAGAACAAGACTCAATTTGTTGCATATCAATATGTATCAATAAAGTGATTAGTTGGAGACCCTTGAGACCGGAAATCTTTTGTTGCATACTGTGAAAAGAGTGACATGTTTTCAGGTATGGTATAACTAGGAGTGTAGTCTTGGAAGTTGATTACAAACTATAGTTAGGGTTGTTTTTTTATGTGCAAAGGACATTATTAGTTGCTGTTATGCTCGTTGTTAAGAATGTTAGCATTTGAAAAGTTACCTTTTTCTAGAACAACTTCTCTATAAACTCCTTCACGCTACTCCCAAACACTAAACATGGACAACAACTCATGATCAAGGTAATTGCAATGAGTAGCATTCTCAAGACTAATAAATAAGTGTAAAGGAAAATTTATAAGTGAAAAACTTCATCACTTATAGACTTTTACCAACAATTTGATAGAATACGATAATCTAAATTTTGTATATACAATTACCCATACATTCATGCATATAATCATCAAATTTCTTTATGAAAAATAATAAATTCCAACACTTAGTGTGTAATGGACATGCTAACCCATTCATTTATAGACTTATTAGACTCACACTGAGTTTTGAAAATTAGTAAATTCCTAAATTTACATCTATGTATACTAAATCTACTAATATAGAAAATGCTTAATGTGTAATATAACATTTAATTTTGAGTTTATTAGCATAAAAATCAAGAATTCATGACATATTTTTTAAAAGTTTAGTAACTACGAACAGGCGCAAACCTAGGAGTTCGTGGGTTAGACCATAGATAGAAGGACGGGGGAGATAAAATAAAACGATAAGTAATATAATGTATAAAAATGGTTTTCGTTCATGTACTAACTATACAATCATATTTAATAATTACAAATATTTTAATTATTATATCTAAAATATACTTTCTCGTAACCTATTTTCTTCTAATTTAAAAAAATTTACCACACTATTTTACATTTTTTTTTTCTTGATTAAGAGCACATATAACAAATATATAAATTCCTATTTTTGACTTGTTATCGTCTGTCTTCAAAAGTTGGTGGGTCAAACGGTACATTTGTATAAAAAAGAAAGAAAAAAAAGTGTGGAGATGGCACACACGTAATTAAAGGGTAATAGAAGGGACAATTTAGGAATACCTATTTTGCTGATTTATTCCTCCATCTCTATAAATATTGTGTCTGGGCATTTCAGGATAGTTCTTTCTTCAAGGAGTTTTCTTCTCCATCTATCTTCTCTAACCCTAACCCTAATCTTCTTCCTCTTCCTTGCACCAACATGTCTCACTTTGGAAGGTCTGGTCCTCCAGATATTACAGATACCTATTCGCTTCTCGTGCTCAACATCACCTTCCGTGCGTCTCTCTCTCTCTCTCTCTCTTTCTTTCATTTATTGTCTGGTTCTGTATCTTATTCAGTTCCCACTCGGATTTTAATGTGGTTTTGTAGGTACCACTGCGGATGACCTCTACCCGCTTTTCCATAAGTATGGGAAGGTTGTTGATATCTTCATCCCCAGAGATCGAAGGTATAATTCTCTTATCTGTTGCGTTTCTATATCCCTTTTCTTCTTCTTCTTTTTATTTTTTTATATTATGGAATTTGTTGGATTTATGTAAGAGATGATTGATATCTTTATGTATATTATATATATAATAGCTGGGAAGAGTTTCTTGTTAGTTAGATTGAACGTTTAGGGGTTTAGGATTGAAGTGATTTCCTTTTTATTGATTTTCGTCTGGTTCTTATGGAATCAGTTGTACGTGACGGTGAAATGATATTCTTCATTCAACTTAAATGCTGCTTGGACTTAGTTGGGGATTTTTTGGCTCCTCTGTTTATTCATTTTTTATTGGGAATACTTTATTCTCGTTTTGATTATTTTGTTATGTTATATTGTGGTTCAGGACTGGTGATTCCAGAGGCTTTGCATTTGTGCGTTACAAATATGCAGATGAAGCCCAGAAAGCAGTGGAGAGGCTAGATGGTACACCAGCTACTTTTTTTTTTTGGTTTTTGTTTTTTTTTGTCTCCTGTTTGATTTTGTTATTGCCCTCTCCATGTGCAAGTAATTTGTGGATATGAGTTACAAGGGGAATGCTTGATACTTTTGTTTGAGGAGAGAAGGTTGATTATTGTTAGGGCGTTATTCAAATCAGTTTGGGTTTAGAAGTTCAAATTTTTCTGAAATTGATGCAGTCACTTCATTGTTATTTCTGGTTTTGAATTTCAGTTATGCCTCTATTCCTCACCGTTTGATAAGTTCTTAATGTAGTTGGCTCGGGGTACTAATCTGCTGCATGTTAATTTGAAAACGGATATATATTTATATATATTTTGATTCTGTTATATTCCAGGCACTATGGTTGATGGACGAGAGATAACTGTTCAGTTTGCTAAATATGGTCCAAATGCAGAAAGGATGTGAGTAATGAAGTAGTGGTTTTTCGCAATAAGTTGTCATGTTTACGCTTGACGTTTTAACTTCAGATATATTTGTTTTGCTAATCCATATTATATCCATGACTAAATATGCTTTTAGTCACAAAGGGAAGATCAGCGAAGCATTTCCCAAGTCAAGATACAGGTCTAGAAGTCGAAGTCCAAGGAGACGGTAATTTTCTCCTCCACATTCACAGGAAATTTCTTTTAAGATGCTGTTTTTATTTTTAATTTTTTATATTTTTTTTAAAATTCAGATTGAATATTTGTTATCCTTGTCCTTGAAGAATCTAGTTTTGTCATTGTTGTTCCTTAATGGAATTATTATTTCACTAGCTTTAGATGTCAAGGGAAAAATCTCCTGTTGGCGTAGGATATTCGAAAAAATGATGCAGCCACAATTTTTGAACCCTTAGATTACTGTGAAACTGTTTGTGCTGTGGTTTATTGTTTACTTTGGCAAAGTTTCGTATCTGCTATCTCAGATAGAAGGTTCAAAGATCTTGCATCCATTGACCTTCATTTTCTAGAGTTGCTATGGCATGTTATTTAACATGAGATGCCATAATTGTGGCAACGTGAAATATTTTAAGATCTAAAAGGAGATTGTAGTAGTGTATTGCACTCTATATAATATTGCTAGGAGTAGGTAGTGGCGCTGAAACCTTTTTCTTTCATGGATCCAGGTTTTGTCCATTTTTAAAGCCTCTTATTATTTTGAAGTCACTTATTTGAATTCAGTACTGGCTAATGTAGTCCATTTATATTTTGATGTTCCCCAAAAATCAAATTACTTACTGTAGTTTCTTACTTTCAGATATCGGGATGATTACAGAGACAGGGATTATAGGAGGAGAAGTAGAAGCAGAAGCAGAAGCCGAAGCTTGGACAGGAGTGATCGTGATAGGCGTGGTAGAGAAAGGGAGAGGGAAAGAGACCATCGCAGACGAAGCCGGAGCATTAGTCCTAGGCGACCTAGTCCTGATTACTCCAAGGGAAGGGGAAGAGGACGCTATGATGATGAGCGAAGAAGTCGTAGTGTTAGCCGTAGCCGAAGTCGTGGCCGTAGTCGTTCTGTGGACAGGTTGTGAAGTTGTAATTTTTATCCAATTAGACAGAAGTTGGGAATTTTATAACTAATAATCTTTATCTCTTTGGGTAAAAGTGCGGATTGGGGAATTTTATTTCTAACCAGTCATTGTTTTATATGCTACAGTGGTTCTCCTGGTAGACGAAGCCCTAGTCCAAGAAGGAGTCCATCTCCTCGAAGGAGCCTCTCTCCTCGTAGGAGTCCATCTCCCAGGGATGAAAGTCCTGAAAGAAATGGTAATGGTGGTGGAAGGTCTCCAACTTCTAGGAGTGTTTCACCGAGAGGGCGACCTGCCGACTCACGAAGTCCATCCCCACAAAATTCAGATGATGTGAGTTGCTTTATGACTTACTTTTTTTGATTAGACTGGACTTGGTTTAAGTAGTTAACTATTCGCTTGCTTATGTTGACAGAAGTGAATACGGATGGGAGGAGAACTATGGACATAACCGAACAGGCAGGAATGAATGCTTTGAGGACTTGTTGATTAAAAATGTTATCAGACTATAAATTCTAGTTTTGGTAGGACTTTCCTATGGTGTTCAATTCTCATATATTGAGCTTCATGTTCCTATCTACTATCTTGTATCAGTTTGATACTTTTTACCTCTGCAGTCTGTATCCTTATTTCCAGTCATAGGTTATAGCTTCGGGACATGTTCTTCCTTTATATTTCTGCTTCTCTACTCTGTAGTACCAGTACTATGTTTTGAGCAATTGTGGTGTCTTTTTCTTTTTCCTTGTATTTTTTTAAATTTATTTGAGCCATTCTTATTCATCATGAATCCTCTATTGGATTTTATAGTTATGTTCGGGGTAAGAGTGACTGGCGCCTGATTGGCGGATGTTGATTTTGTGGCTGTTGATGCTGTTTCTATGTGATAGATGGGTGTTCGTGACTTTGATGCTGGTTGCAGCAGTTTGCTGACTTTATCAGTATGATTTGTCTATGAAGTATGATGTTGCTGTGGGAAGTTTCTTAACTAATATTCACTGGATAAAATTGTTGGTAAGGTTTTTGGTCACGTTTAAATGTTTTTTAAAAACTTAATAATGCTTTAGGATTTGATGTTTGACCTGATTATCCATTCTGGTCTATCCAAGTTTTGAAAGCACTTTCACCCGCAAGGAGATCTAGAGGCCTTGATATATAGGTTTGACCCACCTATGTTGATCGATTTTTTTTAACGCATAGCTGATGATGCATTTGAGAGGTGTATTGATTGATTTTAATGGTGAAAGTTGGTTGAAGATAATTTAGCTACAGGTTTGAACTTTTAGCCATCGTAACAAAAGTTTTTAGTTTTCTATGTTATTTGAAGGGGGTGGCTTCAAACTCACAGGTTTACTATCCCAAACATTTAGATCAATCTCTTGCTGCTTGATGTGGTGACTGACTGTATTGTAGCTTTCGGATTACACAATTGGTGCTGTGGTGTTTGATAGCAGATACGTTTGTTGATGTACGATAGACATGAGTTCGATTGGCTGTTGCTGCCCTTGTGGGGGGTGAGACTGGCAATGATGCTTCAGTTGCTCGGCAATGGCTGTATCAATGCTTGCTTTCCTTTAAATATAAGGGTCTGCATGTATAGTGGCTTAACATCTCCTGAAAGAAAATTTATTTATGAAGAATTATAATATCGATTTGCAAAATTCGGTTCCATTGCTTACTTTGTTTCTGATTTTGGTGAATACGGGGATGGCTACTTGCTTGCTTTTAATCTGTTGTTTTCTGTAACTAGTTTTGAACTTTGAAATATTGCCCCTCTGATTTTTTTGCCTGCTGCACGATTGATTGATTGATTGAACTCATGAGATCAGGGCTTCGTGTATATATATATATATATATATATATTATATTAGATTCTCCATAGTCCATTCTGAGACCAGGACGAGGACTCTATAATATATATTCTATATATATTCCATCTGCTCTTTATGTCCACTCCTTTTTTATGATTGATTGAACACAATCTCGGGGGTGGTGTATATACAATATTGGTTTTTAAGTAGTGTGTGTATATACATTAATTTTGAAGTACAATTGAGAGGATGATGAGACTAAAACTTCAATGTTTTCTTTTTATCCAAACAAAATGAGAACATTTGTAAGAGTAGTACTGGACAGGAAATTTTGATGCATCGCCAGATATGTACTTTCTTATTTGTTTGATGAACGTTAAGCAACGTTGGGTGACCAGAGCCAACCACCACCTCCAAAGGGGTAAATTGGAGTATCAATTGAAGGTGTCTACTCCATTTCATTCTCCATAGTTTTCATTTTATGAACACCAGGACAGGGATTCTATACGGTGAATTTGCAGTAATGGGGAATGGGTTCTTGGTGTCCATTAGACTCACAAGCTGGCTGCTGTGCAGCTGCCTTAGTTTTCATAACTAATGGTAATCATTTTCATACTGTTTTCTTCCTTGGGTTCTAATTGTTTTAGGTCCTTTTTCCTATTTGGTTCTTTTATTTATTTACTTGTTATTATTATAGTAGAGTTTGATTTGAATATCATTATTAGGGAAGAACATTATTCTCTCTTACCTGTTGATTTTCGTTTAATGTTGTCATCTTCATTGGAGTTTAAAAGATGGAGGAATATGAAATCAAGCAGCAATTTGCACAATTTAAAAAATGACAGTTTCTTTGGTCCCATCTCTTTCCTTTCTGCAAGTATTGGAGGGTGGGGAGTCGGTTAATTTCAGATGTTTTCCCGTTATATTATTAAATGTTTGGCTCAATTCTGTTTTGGCCTTTGAAACATCTTTCACCTCTAAATCTCTGCTTTCAAATTTTTAACCAAGTCGATTCTTTTGACATCACAAATTTTAAACCAAGTTGAAATTTGAAGATGAGAAGATTTGGTTTCTGAAAATTTGTTTTTCTTTTTGTAATTTTGTTGGGAGCCCTCATAAAAGAAGTGAAAGAACCATTGAACAAGGTGGTTATTGATGTTTTTACATTTTTTGTTTTCCAATTTCTTACCATCTTAAGCGAGACCTCAAAGTCAAGGTTTTAAAATTATTATTTACTTTATCTTTAGTTTTGAAATCTTAGCTACAATTTTTGTGGAAACATTAGTTAAAAGAAATAACGATGCAAGAAATTCAGAGGTATAAAAGCGTATTTAAACAAAGAATCAAATTGCTTTTTGGCTAAATTGAGTCAATCTATTTTATTAATAAGTATGACTCAAACCTAGCAAATTGGACTCACAACATGATCTATTATCATGGTAGATCTACGTTGGACCATGTGACATAAATCTCTCACCAATTGTTCAATTTGTAAAATCTTTTGATATGATATAAAATTTAACAAGGGAGCACTTTTAGATACAACAAAATCAATCAAAATACATATAAAACATAACAAAATTTCAGATTTATAAGTGATAGATATGATAGATTTTTATTATTTGTCAGACATGAATTTATCAACATTTACAATTGACTAAAAACGTACTATATTCTGTAAATATATTTAACAGTTTTGCATATTTTGAAAATATTTTAATATTTTATGATGCATATATTTTCTGAATTTATGACGCGTTACATCTTCTTCCCCATGATGTCACCTTCTAAATAAGATATTTATTATATAATTATTGTAATCTTTAGATCTCATCACATGTGGGGGAATAGATAATTATTTGTTTACACTTTTTCAATTTCATTAGTCGATTCAAACTTTAACAATTCAAGATTTGTCAAGACTAGAAGAAATTATTCTTTATATTATCATACTTAAGGTTTCTTATAAAGGGTTAAAAAATGCACGTGAGTAAAAATGAAAACCAAAACAAAAATTAGTCTATAACTGCAAGCGCAAAAAAAAAAAGAAAAAAACTATTTGAACATTTTAAATTATAACAAAATGAATCAAATATTTACAAAATTTACCAAAATTTCAAAACCTATTAAAATTTCAAAACCTATCATTGATAGGTATTGATAGACTTTGTTATAGATTATTAGTGTCCATCGGTATTATTGATAGACAACATTGATAAAAGTCTACCATACGCTATTAGTGATACTGACAGATACCGACAAAAGATTATCATACTATTAGAGATATTGATAGATATTAATAGAAGTGTTATCACTACTTTGAAATTTGGTTATGTTTTACAAATATTTTCAACAGTTTTGTTATTTATAATAATATTGAAAATTTGCATGCCTTCTTTAATAACCACAAAACATTTAACATACTTTTATTTATAATCTTTTGTTAACGTTCTAGGTTAGGAGGTGTGTCAGTGTCAATACATTTTTTGGGAATAATACACGAAAAGATAAAAGAATGTGTACTACCAAATTTGTAATAAAAATCGTGTCAATTATGTTTGTAGTTCAAAATCAGTATATTTGTTGTGATCAATAAAAAAAACCTTGGGTTATTCCTTTGTCGACTCTTTTGTATATTTGGTGGTTCATCGATGAAAGATTTTGATTTGACACGTTGTGAGATTTTATTGGATTTTACGCTTTAACTTAAAAGTTCTAATTTTTATTATGTTGAAGAGGAATTGACGTAAAAATTGTACAAATAGGGAAATAGGAAAGTATCTATATGAAGAAAGAAATGATGGTATCTATACCGGTTGTTCAATTTGGTTCTTTCCTAACTAAGTTAATTTCGAAGAAATTCACCATACCAACATTTAAAACATTTTTCTAAAGGTTCAAGATACAAATGTAATTTTCGAAAGTTTAAAAATATTTTTGAAATGAGGTACTATCGATTTTTGTCCATATACCAACTATGAAAGCGTTTTTTAATTTTTTTTTCTTAAAAGTTCAAGGACATAGTTAAAACTTCTAAAAATTCATGATTTCGATCTAAAACTTATGAAAGTGCATGTTTCAAAACAAATTTTTGAGTATTCTTTTTATTTACCATATTTCAAATGTAAGAAATTTTTTCTGAGCAATCACCACATAAACACACCACAAATGAAGTCCCACCAAAGCCACCTATATTGTTAATGGTGAGAGAGCAAGTTTGAAAAGTCAAAGCCAAAATTTGGGGTGAGTTTTAGATCATATGTGGAGTAAAGACCACTTTGAAATGTAAATCAACACCAACAAAATACAATAAATCCATTTGACTTTGTGACAGTCCATCTCCTACTCTATAGCATTATATTCTTGAAAACTACTTCATTTGACCTTTCTTTTCATTTCTTTATTCCATGCCAGATAAATCCATGTGTTTCACTTCAATTTCAAGAGTGATGTGTTAAGTATCTTTGACTAATCCCATTCTTGATAATGGAAATTTGAAATATCCCTCACTGTCCTTGAAAAAAGACAATGAAACCAATATCAGCCAAATATTGTCTCTCCCTCCAATCTCTTTCAATTGTTGGAAAAGAAACAGTTCAGTTGCAATCTCTCTCAGTTTTTGGGTTTGGCCAATTTTCTTCACACACGCACTCAAACAAACACATATATGTTTTGAAGTACGAATTTAACCCAAGGAATTTCATGCTTTTGAAATTCTAGATGATGCAAATCAAGCCAGTTCTACATCTTTTCTTTATCTTTCTCATTTTTCATTGGCCCATTGATGTTACTTCTTCAATTCAACAGCAACAAAGAGAGGGAGAGCTTGAAGCTTTGCTTCAATGGAAGTTTAGCCTTAAGAACAGCTCTCAAGCTCTCCTTCCTTCATGGAAATTACTCCCACTTCCAAATCCAAGTCCTTGCAATTGGGAAGGCATTACTTGCAACAATGCTCAAATTGTGAATCATATCATTCTCAAAAACATTGGCTTGATAGGTACTCTTGAACACTTCAACTTCTCATCATTCCCCAATCTCCTTACTCTTGATCTTTACGGTAACCGACTTTTCGGGACCATCCCTCCTTCGATTGGTAAGCTTCCTGAACTGATCAAGCTCAACCTCAGCAGCAATGGCTTTGAAGGAGGCATACCAAAGGAGATTGGAGGGTTGGTGAAGCTTATTTCATTGAGCTTCTCACAAAATCTTCTTTCGGGTTCGATCCCATTGACGATTCAAAACTTGAGGAGCCTTTCAGTTCTGAGTCTTGGCAGCAACCTTCTGTCCGGCTCAATCCCATCTGAGCTAGGAAAGTTGACGTTTCTTGTTGAGCTTCGGTTGCATTTAAACAATCTGACCGGTTTGATCCCGCCGACTTTAGGAGATATTTCTGGTCTAAAAGTGCTGTCCCTCTATGGAAATCAATTGTCTGGTGTGCTGCCAAAAGAGATTGACAAACTCACCAACTTGACTCATTTCTTCCTCTCAAACAATACCATCTCTGGCTCTCTACCACAAACTCTGTGTCATGGAGGCTTATTGCATTGCTTCTGTGCTAGTAACAACAACTTCAGCGGTTCTGTCCCTAAAGGCCTAAAGAACTGCACCAGTCTAACTCGACTTCGGCTCGATCGGAACAAGTTTCATGGAAACATATCCGAAGATTTCGGTATATATCCGAACTTGGATTATATCGATCTTAGTTACAATGATTTCTATGGGGAAGTTTCACCAAAATGGGCAAAATGCCGACTTCTCAAAAGCTTGAAGATCTCCGATAACCAGATTAGTGGAGAGATTCCAGCAGAACTTGGAGAATCAAGTCCCTTACATGTTCTTGACCTGTCTTCCAACAATCTTTCAGGACAAATTCCCAAAGAAGTTGGAAATTTGAAGTACTTGATCTACCTTAATTTGAGCAGCAACAAGCTTTCTGGTTATATACCTCAAGAAATTGGAACCTTGCCTGATCTATCATATATTGATCTAGCAGACAACAAACTAAATGGCTCAATACCAAAACAAATAGCTGATCTCTCAAAGCTGTTGTATTTAAACTTGAGAAGCAATAGCTTTGGAGGAAACGTTCCTATAGAGTTTGGCAATATGGCCAGTCTACAGTTGTTGTTGGATCTCAGTCACAACACTCTTTCCGGGGCTATTCCGCCGCAACTTGCAAATCTGGTGAAACTAGAAGTACTAAACCTCTCCCACAATCATCTTTTTGGCTCGATCCCATCGGCTTTCGATCAACTGAAGAGTTTACGGCTCGTCGATTTGTCATATAATGACTTGGAAGGCCCAATTCCTGAGAGCAAGGCTTTCGAAGAAGCATCAGCAGAGTCATTTGAGAACAACAAAGCCCTGTGTGGAAACCACACCAGCTTGAAGAATTGTCCAGTTCATGTGAAGGATAAGAAGGCAGCTATTTCTTCACTTGCTTTGATTCTCATTCTTTCTTTTTCAGTTTTGGTAGTAGGATTGTGGATTAGCATTGGATTTGTATGTGCTCTGAAAAGAAGTGAAAGAAGAGAGAAGGTTAAGGTGAGAGATTTACACAATGGAGATTTGTTTTCAATTTGGAGTTATGATGGAAAATTGGTATATGGAGACATAAGTGAAGCAACTGAAAGCTTTGATGATAAGTATTGTATTGGGGTTGGAGGACATGGAAGTGTTTACAAGGCTAAGTTGTCAACAGGCCAAGTTGTGGCAGTGAAGAAACTACATTCTGTTCATCACTCCAAGTTGGAAAATCAAAGAGCATCAGAGAGTGAAATAAGTGCATTGACGAAAATCCGACATCGAAACATTGTTAAGCTTTATGGGTTCTGTTTTCACTCTCGACAATCTCTTTTAGTTTATGAGTACTTAGAAAGAGGAAACTTGGCCAACATGTTGAGTAATGAAGAGCTAGCAAAAGAATTGAATTGGATGAGAAGGATCAATGTTGTCAAAGGGATTGCGAATGCTCTAAACTACATGCATCACGATTGTGTGCCTCCAATCATTCATAGAGACATTTCGAGCAACAATATATTATTGGATTCAAACTATGAAGCTCACATTTCCGACTTTGGAACAGCTAGACTTGTAGACATCGGCTCAACGACTTGGACCGCAACAGCTGGTACTTATGGATACATAGCTCCAGGTAACTGACTTACCAAATGATGAACATATTTCTATAAGATTATTTTAGAACATTCTTCTAAATACATCATATATCTACCTACAGAGCTTGCATATACAACGAAGGTTACACCAAAATGTGATGTTTATAGTTTTGGAGTAGTGATACTTGAAACGATCATGGGGCATCACCCTGGTGAGCTCATATACGCTCTTTCAACGACATTATCGCCTTTGGAATCGTCAAATGATGTGGAATCTTTACAGTTAAAGGATATTATTGACAAGCGCTTACCAATTCCTACTGCTCAAGCGGCTGAAGAAATACTCACAATGACTAAACTAGCATTGGCTTGCATTAACGCCAATCCTCAGTTTAGGCCAACAATGAAGAATGCAGCTCAAGAATTATGACTCCTCGGCCAGCACTTCTCGATCTGTTTTCAAGTATCACATTGGGAAGACTTGTAAACTTGGATGATATCCAAGAAGGCAAGAACCTTTTTGATTCAACGTGAAGAAGTTGAGAGGAACGTAGAATAACGAATGAAAAATGCCAAAAAGAAAAAAAAAGGGCCACCTTGTTTGCGAGGAAAATTGGATTTTCCCTATTTATTTTAAAAGATAAAAAATAAAAAACACATTTAATCAATATTTTCTCTCATATTCTTTTTCCTTTTGAGAAAAGTTAGAATTGAATCTTTGTAATTTAAAATATTAGAATTTAGCCTATGTGATTTGGAAAAATCTAATAAAGAGCCTCTGTGTTTAAAGGGGATAGTTGTGATCCTATGTGACAATTAACTAGCTATATGTCGTATGAGGTATTAATAAAGTGGTATTTTACGTAGCAACAAAATCTCAATTTTTAACTATTAGTGTTTATTTTCAAACATAGCAAAATGAACTAAAATATTCATCAATGAACTAAAATATTTACAAATATAATAAAACTCTTCGATGTGATTATGTAACAAGAAGTAATTAAACATGTAGGATAGTAAAAAGGCTGGGATTTCTTTTAGTCAAACATTATAAATTGTCTTTTTGATGATTCTCCCCAGACTCCTAATTGTTGATTTTTGGAGAAATATTATATTTCAATATTACCAATAAAGGGTAAAGATAATATGAGATAAATCCCCTTGGAGTAATTTTTGTGACCAAATTAAAATTTTCATAAAACGTATATACAACAAGCGTATTGAATATGCTAGTTTTTATAAACACAATCTATACAACATATAGCATATACTTTATTTACAAAACATATATAAAAAATAATTTTAACAATGCAGGGTATAATAGAAAGTATTGAGCATTTTGACAAAGCAGCCGGAATAAACCATCTAATTCTTCTTAAATCATATCTCCTCTAAAAAGCATATCATTGCCTCTAATATTGAGTACACACAAATAACCAAATCAAGTACATAGTATGATTTTGGTAGAACAAATCCCGAATATAATCCCCCTAGGCTTGATTTGATTATGTTAAAAAAATTCAAGAACCAAACAGATGAAAGTATAGAAGTCCGGAGAAGGAAACAAGTAATTGCCCTGTTTTATAGAGATAGAACTAAGTCTTTAAAATACAAAATCCAGCCTAAAGAAAGTTGCATTTGGCCACCTTCCCATGCTAAGTGACTCCATTGATAGAATTCAGTGAAGTAATAACAAAATCAAACAGCAATTGTAGAACATAACTTACAATGATATTCCAAGAAAAAAAAAGTGAAAAGTACAAAGACAACTGTAACCTTACCCATTACCACATCTTCCAATTTGTTGTTCAGTTCAGTATTCTGTACAGTTCCCTCCATCAGATCTTCATCATTTCTCAATTGGCATTAGGGGCAGAAGCTTCATGGAGTTCATCATATGCGCCAGTCTCCTCATTATAAGAGTACCTAAAAGAAAAAAAAAAGAAGTCATCATCACTTCAACATTATCCAATTCTCAACGATCGAGTCTAGAGATATTTTGTATCCCAAAACTAGCCGTTTGCCTTGTCAATTATTCTTGGCTGATCGAACAATTTAATTTCCTCATGTCAATTATTTTGGTTGGTTCAGTCTAAAATTAGAATGGCAAAATGAAAAGATATGTTGGAACTGAAACAACGAGCAGATACATTTCTGGGTATTATCAAGCCAAGATATAAACAAAAATAACCAAACAAACAATTTTTTAGATTCCTAGCCCTAATACCCTACTCTGAGAAGCAAGCAATACTAGCAGAATAAAAGTTTCAAGCCGTTATGCCAGCAGAATCAACCAAACAACTTCAATGTTTCCAGCCATATATAAAATAAGTTAAGTTGCAAGATTACAATTAAAGTAAAAAAGTTACAAGGATGAGTACACTACCATCGTCCAGACGTAGCAGAACAAAAGAGTCCCGTAGATGGATCATAATAATACCCCAAACTGCTACTGTAATAATACCTGAAGATAAAATTCAAACGACCTTATAGACAATAAAAAACATACAAATAGTAAGACGAGTTTCTAATGTATTTTTTCAAGAGAGACAGTCTTGTCATTTCTATAAAAGGGAAATAGAGGAAGAAAGGATGTCAGATAAAATACTTAAACAAACAGACTACAGAGTATTATATTTTATATTTAGTTATACTTATAGGAGTTACAATAGTACCAAACATTTGAGAGGCTTGGACTCTCCTAGATTACCGGTTCTCACCTTCCTCGAAACCTCTTGTACCCTGCCTACTCCAGTAGTATCTACTAACAAACTACAAGTACGTCGCCAAAGAATAAACTAATGGCAGCTATCCTCCCTCTTCCCAATTTTTCCAAGTAAATCCACTATTGGCCTATTCATATCAATTTCACAACCAAAATTTTAAAATCCTTAACCAAATGACCATGCCACTAAATCAAAGAATTGGCTGTTTGTTGTGGACTAAAGACAGGGCATATGCGCACCAACAATGCTAAAGGGCATATAGAAACAGCAATTTTTGCTAGAGCTCCATAGAATAGCAAAGAAGACAGTTAAACACAACCACCTTTAAGTCACATGAATAGGAAACCTTAATGCATACCTCATGATCAGTAAATTACAACTTATAAGCCATAAAACCTATAAGGGGCCATCAAAACTTGCAGATTACTTCTCACAGGGGCCTCACAAAAGGAGCATTTCCAATTATGACATGTGCTTACTGAACATTGAATGCCATCTCTCTACTGTTAAATTCAATACGGCAACATATTCGATCAGTGAATTTTTTTAATCTTTCGGGGCACTTGAAACTGAGCTTAATGTAGAACGTCACCATTTGAGGGGGCATCTGCCCCCTAGTCTCTTAATACATTGGCGCCTGGGCCTTCTATTGATTATGGAAGTATGAATACCTTCCAGAAGGCTCTATATGAGACCTATGCGCTAGCTAACTGCACCACCACCCAAGTTTCCGAAAGGCTCTTACTAGAGCAAATTTTAACATTAATTGTGAAAAATACTAGAAACAAGGAAACATTAAATATACATTTATATATATGGACAAACTCAACCACTCACCAATCTCTCAACACACAGAATCCTCACAGGGATCACCACCACTATCTAACTCATACTACACATCCTTCATCTTCGTTTTTAGTTGCTTTCAATTGTAGCTTTCAGAGTATCAAGGGAACAGCTTATGGGAAAGGCCGTTTTTTGAGGTTTGCTGGGGTCCGTGTAGTGTCAAGGGATTCAATCCTAGCTACCTAATTAATACTACACATCATTGGTCTTCTTTTTGAGTTGCTTTCATTCCCTAAATCCTATATAATTTACTAGTTTAAATAATCAAGTCTTAAAATACCTAATATTTTTAGCAACAATTTAATGGATATAAGTAACTATAAGTAATTGATTTGTTCAAGCCAAGACTTTTAGAGAAATTTTTTTTGGATTTATTTATGTCATCATTAACTGTTAGCATGAACTCGCACCAAAAATGAAGGGCTTACATCTTGAAACGAAGCTACAACATTTCGCACCAAGCTTATGACAACAATATATCTTCTCATTCTGGCTAAATCAAACATAATGAAATGATTCTAGTTTAAAAATCCAAAAATCATGACCACTCCTCCCAAACCACAACCCATAATCCTCACCGAGGAGTCCCCAGACTAGGTCTCTTCTTTGACCATCACACTCAACTTGCTAACCTCTCCTCCTCACACCTAGCCTATTCTTGCAACTTTCATAATTTTAATTTACTCACTCCAGATCCCTTTTACCAAAAGTGATTTTTCTTTTTTTCTTCTATCAAAACTACCAATTCCAATGCAGTTATGGAAGTGATGTCCCATCTCATCAAACAGCTTAGTCACTACTTCAGTGTATAACTTGTCAATACTTCTACTGCTTCCCCTTCTATTTTTTCATCAATCACCAAACCATCATTTACGCAATTCTGAAATCAAGTTTCACCTTACTGCCTCCATGGAGTAATAAGTAATATCGTACTTCATCCTTCTCTGCACCCTCATAGGAATAGGATCTGCAACTCCAGTTTGATATTTTCCCCTTCTTTTCCATCACCTTAATGTTGAGAGATGTATGCTTCTTCAATTCCTCCTTCATCTAAATGTCTCAAATATAACCTGGTCACACTCCCCTGTTAGTCCGTTTGAGCCTTCTCCATTTCTGGCAAGACTTAAAAACAAGAAACTGACTCCCCGGTTTTTCTTTTGTTTTTCCTTTCCTTTTTTTTTTCTTAAAGGATAACCCAGTTTCAAGGACAATGGGATGATGACCTTACATAATTCATTCCTCACCACCTTGAAAGATTGGAATTTGGTTATCTTTTTTGAAATGAAGACGAGCCTCTTTATTAAAAGTTTTAATGAAAGAGGCTAATGCTCAAAGTACAACAGAATTATACTAAGAGTGAAACGAGCGATCACAAACAAATGTACAGATAAATTGAACACAAACGAAACCCTGAGCAAACAATAGAAAACTAAGAACAAAATGAACTTAAAATCTCTCAACAAGAAGCCCAAAAACAGGTGAAGATTGCAGACTAAAAACTTCAAAAGAGATTGGAGTAAAAGACTGAGGGAGAATTTGAAATTATATAGATTTGACTAATTAAATTTCTCATTATTCAAAGAAATTTTCATTTGCTCCAACTCTTCAGTAACTTCAGCATAGTCTTTTAGTACTCCCAACTCCCCCTGCTAACAAACTCTAGTATGTGGCGCTGCTGCTAATATTAGAAAGACTATTTAGCCCCTTTAAGTCTAACCATTGCCCATTACCTACTCTACTGGTGAGTCTAGGCCTACGTTCCACACACCCTCCTTGCATTTAAAAACAAATAGGAGATTTAACATTCCTGTCAGAATGTCCCGTACTCAAGAAATCAACAATTTCACCACCAAATAAATAAACAGCAGAAACGGAGAGATTCAATTATGACCCCTGAATCCATAAGAGTGGGGAGATGGCCTTACCCTGAGGATTCATCATAAACATAGTCATTCTGTGAAGCTTCACCTGCAGGCCAAACAATAAACAAGAAAAGTCATTCGGGAATATACTAATTAAAGAAATTAAGTGCAACTTCCTTAGTCATTTACATGGGATGGAAAGGCGTACTCTCAGAATTAGGGTTAAGGTTACTGGGAAATTGTTGATCGACTCCATTGGCATCAGCAACTAAATTTTCATTAGAAGATGGATCTGCATGCTCGTCTTCGTCAGCAAACATATCATATGTATCAGTTCCACTGCTAGTGATTTCAACTTCGGGTTGATTGGTGAATAATGAGCCCACACCAGGATTTTGAACATCAGACAACAAACCATTTCCCTTGTTGGCGTCAGAATTTCCATGATGCAAGCTCAAGGATGATCCTTCCTTAGCCCGAGCTAATGTCTCATATCCTTCTGAAAATCGAGGATATAGGAGTTAGCAGGGAGATTTTTTTTTCTCGTTAAAGAACATTCTACAGAGGTCCAACAATTGAGTATTCATGTGCAAAATGAGAGTTCATTATTCTAACTTAAATAATAAAAATTGATGCACGCTCAAGAGTCACACCGATGACATAGCTTGTAGGGGGAAAATTTTGTTATATAAGTTAATAACAGTTAACAAACTCTACTGGTGCTTCACGCAATTCCAACACAATGGCTTGTCACACCCATTAATCTGTCAGTGTTTCAGTTGCCACCTTTGATCTGGAGCTTGGCTCATCCTATCTTGGATACAATAATTCGCTCGAGTTTGTTTGATCAAACTTCCTTTTATGACTGAAGTAAGTGCTCGATTTCAGAGGCATTTTAGGAAGAATACAAGAGCATACAAAAAAACCAGCCCAACAATACAACCCCATTAAAGAAAGGGGGACCAAGTGAGTAAAATATTGCCTATGGAATAGTCACAAAAGTTCTTCGAAATCGAAGCCAAAAGAGCCATGTAAAATCTAACCATAGACCAAATCTCACTATGCCTCCTCTCCCTACTGAAAAATCCGATCATTTCTCTCGCCCCAATATCCCAAACAACAACACACACCCAGGCATGCCATAAAAAACCCCCTTTGTCCCTGAAGGGCGGATGGAGGAGGAACTCCTTGATCATCACTCTGATACTTCGCTTACCAGCAAAGCTAACACTGAACCCCTGCAGGGAAGAGCTCCACACGGCCCTCGTAAACTGGAACTCCAAAAAAAAAAAGGTCAAGATCTTCCTTCGGGTTTCGATAAAGCATGCAACAAAAAGGCCAAACGAAGTTCTCCTCCTAACAAGCCTATCAGCGGTATTAACCCAACCAAGCAAGACTTGCTAGATAAAGAACCTAACTTTCATAGGAACCTTAGTCCTCTAGACCACATCAAAAACCAATTCCTTAGAGAGAGATGGATCTAACAACAGACTAAAAAGAGACTTACAAGTGAATTCCCAACTAGGATTGGGGTTCCAAACACGAACATCCTTCTCCCCTCCCTAAAATAGCACCCCTCAAGGAAAGAAAGAAAAGAGGCCACGTCCATTGTTTCCCTATTGGTCAAATTACAACGAAACCATAAAGAAAAAGACACAGAATTCTCCGATCTCACCAAAAGATCCTAAATAGTACAATTTTTGGAAGAGGATAAATGATACTGATGCAAACAAATCAAACAAAGGAATTCTCCCCCCACCCACTGGTCCTCCTAAAGTAAGTTTCCTTACCATCCCCCACAAAACAACAAGTAAACCGTGAAAAGGTAGGGAGCTCAAAAGAAATATCCTTCCAAGAATTTCAGAAAGTGCCTTTTAACCTCTTTCGTTGTCCATTCAAAAGGATGAGAACCATGCTTACTCACAATAATCCTATGCCATAAAGAATCGAGTTCAAAGCTCTATTGCGGATTCTAAGATTACCAATCCCTAATCCCTCCTGTCTCATAGGATGCCCTACTACCTCCCAACTCACCAGATAGGAGTCATGACCTTCATCCACCCCTTCACATAGAAAATTTATCATGTACTTTTCAATGCTCTTACACATCAAGCAAGGGGCCCTGAATAGCGAAAGATAATAAGCTGGGGGGGTACCACTTAGCACAGATCTAATGAGAGTTAATCTACCAACTTTAGAGAAGAACCCTTTCTTCCATACCGCCAACCTCTTACAAATTTTCTCACAGATAGGATTCCAAAAGGACACAACTCTCAAATTACCCTTATAGGGAGCCCTAGGTAAAAAGACAAGAAAGAATCAACCTCACAATCAAACACCTCCGCTGACCTCTGTAACTTTGCATGGTCAGAATTAATACAAAAAATAGTGTACTTGCTTCTATTGATTTTTAGCCCTGACATTTCTTCAAAGAATGCAATCATATGGTTGAGGATATGGAAAGACTCCTCTTTTTCAAAACAAAGTAACATTGTATCATCAGCAAATTGAAGGTGCGATAAGACAACTTCATTTTTGCCAATCTTAAAAGGCTTAATAATGTTTCCTTTGACTCATTTACTTATCATCTGACTTAAGACATTCACAACAAGTACGAACAGAAGTGGGGACAAAGGATCCCCTTGTCTTAAACCCCTAGATGCTTGAATCGACCCTTTTGGAGATCCATTGGTGAGAATGGAATACTTCACATTTCTAACACACCCCACGTCCACATTATCCATTTATAATCGAAACCTTTCTTCGTCACCACTCTATCTAGAAAATCCCAATCCACATGGTCCGCTTTCTCAAAGTTAAATTCTAACAAAACACCCTCCAAATTCTTCGACCTATACTCCTCAATTGCTTCATAGGGCTGTGGCATAGTATGGAGGAAAGGAAGCAGCCACAACAAATGTCGGCTCTCAAGCCCATGACGAAGCAATCAATCTTCTTGTCCTCGATATGCACTAAACTCGGATCAAAATGGGAGAGTCGTCTCCCTTTCATAAGTAGCACAACGGTCTCCCTTTCATAAGTAGCACAACGGACTTGTCGCCCTACTTATGGAAGAGAATTCACATGACTCTTCTCGTTTTACTTCAGGTTTAGCAGGTACAAAAAGACAAGAAAATCGCTTGCTTTGTCATGGGCTTGAGAGTTGACGTTTGGGACATTTTTGGTTGCTCACTTTCCTCAGAAATTATATCGCAATTCACAACCCTACAAATAGCAAAACTAATTGACAACCAAGCCCAAAGCACCCTCAAGATCAAGCATTTTCCTCGTGTCAGAAGAAGGCATTTGATCAAACAAAACTCAAGAACAAAGTGGGATCAGTGTACCCAAGATAGGACGAGTCAAACTCAAGACCAAAGTTAGCAGTTGCTAGCAAGTCAATGGTCATTACAAGCCATTGTGTAAGAGTTGTAAGAAACACAACTTGGGACGCTGCCTAGCCAAAAAAACAAGGTTTAACTATGGGAAGGAAGAACACTCTATTTGTAAATTGCCGCCAGAGGAGTATTACGGGCAATACTGGTCACTTTCTAGCTCTTTGAATCACTTGATTTCTTAAGGGAATAATAATTTTTTTTAACAAGAAAAAAGCCTCTTCATTAAGATAATGAAATGAGACAAATGCTCAAAGTACAGGAGATTATAAAAGAAAAAAAGGAGATTTAGGATCAACAAGTGCTCTTAGACATCTCGACTAGGTTGACACCCCCTTAGCATCGTCATCATATCCAAAATAAAACTATAACAATGGAGAACTTAAAGAAAACAATACAACTCGTACTAATAGTTTGTGAGCTAGTACAATCAAAGAAGAAGTAAGTGGTAATAAGAAACTATAAATAAAAGAAAGTATTAAAAGGTTGAGTTGCTTTCAGATTTTCTTCACTCTGAAGGATGCTAAATAACTCAGTAGCTTATCTCATCTACCATACAATGCTTTCCTAGCAATACCTTATAGACTCAAGATTTGTTACAATCCAAATGACTTCTGAAAAGAAAAAAGAAAAGGAATCTAAAACCCGAAAAATAATTAGGAAATTCTCAGGTAAACAAAAATTTGCATTAACCACTAGCTTCTGATCACTTGACAAAGTTTTTTCAACCAGAATAGTATAATCGATGAGTTCTGCATGCAACTGTTACTTGTCAGTAAAATATATTAAATAAAATGGTCTCAATTAAGAAATTGGACGATGTGCCCTTCAAAGCAAATGCACAGAGGAGAAACTATTTTGGCTCTTCAATTCATATGAATAAAACCAAACAGAATGCTAACCTGCCTCACGCTCAAAAACCTCTTGTTTTTCATGATAAACATCTGCATAACGAAAGTTTGAACAATAAGCAAAGCATAGTTGCCAACAAAACGTGATTTCCTACAAAAATCCAAAAATAGAAAAAGGTAATACTTATTAAATAAAGCATTTTCGAAGGACCATCACAATAACATAAATAGCATAATCGAGGAATGCTCAGTCCAAAGAATTAAACCCGACAAAGCAACATACTTAACTGTATTCACCATTATCCATAAGTTTCATAGCATCTTCTGTTAACTTGTCAAATATATGCTTTATCTCAGCTGACATCTTCTCCTTCCTGTCTTTGGAATTTCCTTTCAACCTTCTCAAAGCTTGAAGAACCTGTCACCAGTAGAATAACTTATATATAGGTCTCAGCAAACACCTCTCTCCAAAAGTTTTATCTGAAAAGCAAATGGAATATTGAAAAATGGAACATAAGGATAAGGCTTTGCATAAAGGAGCACATAACATATGTTTATTTCTGTATTTATTTTTCCCTTTTGAAAGGGTTTGTCTATTTATAAAATTAAAAAAATCTATAGCAACTTGATGCTATTGCTAGGAAGATATTTAACTTTTTTTTTTTAAACAGACGATAGAAATTGCTTCTATTGTCATTAATGAATGTGCAAGTATAAATCATGACTAACAAAAAAGTTCTTGTAAGAAGAAGTGTCCTACAAAAGTAACAAACCTATCGAACTCCCACTTATAAGAAAGGAGTTAGGAAACAAGGACACTGACACGAAGACACACCCAATTTCTAGAAAAGTAGACAGTAGCTCCTTCCTTGTAACCATAAGTTTGTTGAAGGACCATAAATTCTTCATATTGGTCTACACTCTGATTTCTCCTAGTACCATCTTAGTTAAAAAAAAAAAGCTCTCATTTCTTTAATTCTTCGATATCTCATGCTTAGTAGTAGGCTTTGTGTGTGTGTGTGTGGGGGGGGGGGGGGGTGCAATTCACACAAAAAGCAGCCACTTTCTTCTTCTCCTTCTCCTACTCCTGCTAGGCACCAATGCTCAAAACTTCATAAGGCTATTGTATCCCAATGTGCTTCATACTCGGAAAAAAAAAGTGGTTGAAGTAACGACTTTAGGATCACTTTTCTGTAAGTCATATATTTACTTATGTGGCTTTCATGGAGTTTGCTCCCATAAACATAGCCATCCCAACGAAAGTCTAAAAAGTGTTTTCATTAGTCCAGGAATATCCCTTAGATTGGGAACAAAAAGTTCATTACAAAGTAAATTCAGAAAACATATTCAAGATTTTGAGCTTACCGTTTCACCTGGCTCAAGCACATCAGCAATACGTCTCTTTATTTTTCCAACTTCTTCAGAAGATAGCTCTTGGACATCATCTTCGTTATTTATTACTATAGAGCTTTTCCCAGTATATTTTGGATCAATGTCAACACTATCAAGCCATGCATCCTGAAGGGTAAGTAAACTGCCTTAACAAACTAGTAGAGTATCTATTTCAAGAAGGGCATGGAAAATCATACAGCTATCCTTACCTTGATTTCTTTATCATTAACATATTCAACAAAATTACCAGCAGCATCAAAATAACCTTCTTCCCTCTCTTTGTCTAAATTGAAAGGTTCCAATTGAATTCCATCAGCATCAAAGTTCTCATTTTCCTGTCAATAGGGGAAAATGTTTAAGGGGGAGAGAGACACATTAGTAGCTCTCCTTCCATTTAACTTGAACCTTAGAGAGAGAGAGAGAGAGAGAGAGAGAGAGAGAGAGAGAGAGAGAGAGAGAGAGAGAGAGAGAGAGAGAGAGAGAGAGATTGGAAACATTCACTTCAAAGGCCAAAGATTAAAGAACGATATTTTGATATTAAAAAAATTGACAAGACAAGAAAATGCACATTCTTCACCAGTTGATAAAGAAACCAACCAGTGACGGCAATGAGCAGGACACCAGAGATTAAAGAATGATATTTTTGAACAAAATTGAATCTCAATTGAAACATAAAAGCATTGACAAATTAGGAAAATTACACACAAACTGTAAACAAGACTCACGGTGTCCAATAGAAATATTTCTCCTCAATGAAGAGGGTGGATGACAGGACTAGAAGGAAGATTCAATCAATAACAATGGTAAAAAGTTCAAAACAATATTAGGTGGATAAAAGTAAGAAACAAAACAATGCAATTATGCGGACCTACAACTTAGGCAAAATTCTTACTAGTTCTGTGGAAAAAAAAACGTAATTCACAGGTTGGCGTAAGCATGAAAAGCACCAGGTTAAGAACACGAGTGAAACTAAATCTTACTTCATAAGTCACTTCAGCTGCTGATATGTCATTTACGAGGCCTCTATTCTCTTCACTAAAGAGGTCAGCAGTCATTTGATTCCGTCGCTTTGCACGCTCTTTGGCAGCAAGTCGCGGGTCTGTTAAATCATCTGGGGTTTCTTCAGCTTTCCCTTTATCCAAAAATGCATCTCCAGATTTCAACTTCTTACCCTTTGGAAACCTAACTCGCTTTTGGCTGAACAAATAAAATTCCATGGTTGGTGAGAGGGAAAAGACCCCTTTATACAGATGCAATAAATGAATAAGCTGAATAATCATGATACTGAACCAAGGGAGTTCTGTTTAGAAGCACACAAGTAAAAGACATCCAGTTATGCTCCAATTAGATGCTCAGAGAAAAGGAGATACATGATCAGCAAATTGCAAATTTTCAAGAAACATCGCTCACCCCATAGATATAAAATTTTACATTCTAATCTTTAGAACATATTTTTTCAGTTTTACAAATTAAGGAGCAAATTAGCTGGAAAATTTTGATTTCATAGAATTTAAGACAAAGTAAGGGGAACCTCATTCCTCCGCCCCTGAATGAATCATACAACCAACAAGCTGACTCGAACTATAGTTCCTTTTCTAAGCTAAGCAATTAAAAGCACAATGAAAATTGCAGTCAGACACATAAATCGAGAAATGAAAAAAAAAAACATTAGGGAAATTAGGAGCTACAAGAGCACAGAAAGTAACAAATTGATTAAAGGGTATAATGGAATTCCAATAATTAGAAGGAAAAACAAAAAAAGAGGAGAAAGAAGAATGGTTAGGAGGTTGAAAGAGAGCAGAAAGTGGGAAATTACGCAGTGGGTTTGAGGGAATCGTCATCTTCGTCTTCAAAGAAACGGCGCTTGAGATTGGGGCGCGAAGGATTGTCCTCCATAGAATCACCGAACGAACAGAATCAGCAAAGCAACTGAGAGAAGTAGTTCGCGGTGAGTTAACAAATTCTTGTATTTCTATGTGCCGATGCAAAAGGCGAGAAATTGGAAATTTAACATTCAAAATATTTTGCGCACCGAAATGTCAGTCTCAAATTACTGTTTTTCTTTTTCTTTTTTTTTTTTCCTCTTTCCCTTTTCAGAATTCATAGGAAAATTTTGATTTTTGTAAGGTTGGAAATATCGATATTGTTTCTAAGAAAAAAAATCAATTAATCTATAATATTGAAGTCTCGATTTTATCAAATATCGACGATGATGAAAATTTCATAAAAATTAGTTCACAGGAGTTGTCTAGAAAGCTGAAATATAAGAAAACAATGAAAAATGTTTGAATGAAATGAATTTTATATTAGAAATCAAGTCCAAAATGCTTAATCCAACATGTATTTTGAATTACATTACTTTACAATCTCTAATGGACTTATAAAAATTGTAATAGCAAGTGTTAAGTTGACCGTGACTTAATTGGATTACAATTTACCATTTTCAATTATCATTTTATAAAATAAGACAACATTTATATGTACATTGTCAATAAATGTATGCATGTCAATGTGCGAGTTAAAAAGGAAATGGAGAAAAATAATTGCGAAGTTTAGAAATATTTCAAGATGAAATGAAGTGAAAATTAATGTTTTGAATTTTACGAGAAACAAAGCTCACATTAATTCTATTTTAAAGTGAAATGATGTGAAAATTCAATTAAAAGTTTGAATGAGCTTAGTTAAAACTAAGATCAGTAGAGAATTGGCCCATGAGAGTTCATTAGAATTATGGAAAGGGAGGTTAACTAGGTCATTGTATTGCCAATTGGCTCGCCACGGCTTTGGAGGTTGAGGTCCATGCCAACATGTACTTGGCTCACACTAGCCCACCTAGGGCGAGGTTGAGCCCAACATGCATGTTCCTCATTATAGTGGTGATTTGGTTCAATCATTGAGCATCATGTTTTTAAAATGATAAAAGATCCTAAAAGGATGAGTAAGGCCCTTAGTCTAACTTCACTATAAAAAGTATAAATGCTACATTAATTGATTATTTGACACGTCATTAAATGATTTACAAATTTATTAAATAATTATTGTGTAGACCACACACAATAAATAATAATCGCTTACGTGGGCAACAATGAAGAGAGGTAGCATAAAAAAATTTCTATACTAATGTAATGCTAAAAGTTTCCTAACAGACCAACATAAAGTAAGTTCTTTCGACTTTTAACTTGCTTCGACTCTTTGTTGCTTGTTCACTTAACATTGGAGATTTTATTGCAGGCACCACATCAATGTGTTCTTCTTCTTTGTTTTGTAGGTCGTCTTTCTTCCTCAAAATTACAAATTCACTGTTGAAGGTAGGTGAAGGTTAGATGAGTCTTTCAATCTAGAATTTGCTAAAAACAAAGTTAATAATAAATAGATTTTTTGTTATATTTTTTCAGATTAAATTTCTTTAGAAACGAAAGTTTTAGATTGAAAATAAACCTAAAAACCGAGAAATTTTGGAAATTAAAAGAAAGATAGTACAATAAAAATGTACCATTCTTATTGGAAATTACATACACATATGAAACTATACAATTGTACGTAATGAAGATCATTATAACATTGAAAAAACTTGAATTAAACATAACTAATTCCTTAAGAAAAAAAATCAAACTTCCTCAAATTTTAAAAGTTCTAAAAAAATTTCTCAAAATGAGAGGGGAAATGAAATTCCTTTTGTCAAAATTTTGATGGAAATATCATGGTCATGTCTATCTAAAAAGAAATAAGATAAGACAAAACATATACTCGGTTTTTCTTGTGTTTATTTTGTTTTTCATATTTAAAAAAGTGCACTTTAATGAGAGATTTGAAAAATAGTTTTAAATGAAATTAATATTGAGAAAACAAATACGTAAACAATCAGGTTGAGGCACAAATATCTCAACGGTAAATTTCAAGGATATTCAAGTCCTCTGCGGTGTGTGTTGTATCTCTTTATAGATATATATATCAACCACCAGTGCAACAAATATTTATCTAACTTGTTCCCTTGCCACGATACAACAACTCAACTAAAACAATGTGTAGCTCAAACCACTCTGTATCGAAGATTGGGCTCAAAACTCCACAGCTAATAACACATTTCTTTTCACCAATTAATCTTAATATAAAGAGATAATTAGAGAAAGCTAAAATTCTTATTCTGATGTTGAAGTTGTGTACATCGAAAGAAATATATTATCATTACTTATACTAAAAAAAATAGACTTTGATAATTTAATGTTCATTGTAAATAACAATTAAAACCGAGTGTGTGTTAAACGTTCTATTGAGGAATACAACCAAAGTTTATTAAAATCTCTTTCTTTTAACTCAATTAGAACTCTGTCGTTAAATGTAAAAAATGTAACAACACATTTTGTTTGCTTTCTTCTTCCACTAATTTTTTTTGCTCTACAATCTTCAAATAAACCATATTGCATTGAAATGAAATGTTGGGTCTAAGTATTATGCTTAAACTCGACCAAGGAAAAAACGCATAAATTTAGATGAAATTGTTTCACCATTGGAAATAAGGATAAGTTATCAATAAATTTTAGTCTATTAACTTAAAACAATAACAAACTCAAATTTAAGGCGAGACTTCGAACAAAAAGGGTTGCTTTCTTTCTACCTTGTTTTTGTATCGTTTCTTATACTCTGGTCAATGAGGACATTGTCTTTTTTGAATTCCAAAGAAGTACTTTACATTTCTTTTTATCGAAGTCATTATCAATATAATCTATATGGTTAGGATGACAATCCTCCTTTTCGAGTTAGCTAATAGTGAAGCTTGATAATATATATATGTACTTGTGTTTTCTCTGTATGAAATGCTTGATTTGGAAAGTGAATGTTTGCCTCAAGTATATGATCGTTGCTCATAGTCAAATGTTTGCAAGTAAATTGTGGAACAAGCTAGAACAAAAGTAAATGTGACACTGAGGATCGTTTATGATGATTTTGATACACAAAAATGTAAAACGAGACCTAGTTCTTTTAATCTCTTAGCCTTTTGATCTTGTTTTTCTTCTAACCTCATTAGATTTCTGAATAATCATGATATGATGATATTCCTTTAGCTTTTTTGAACCAATATTATATTACAAAGTAAAATGAAAACATATCACACAAAAAAGAAACAATAAAATTAGAAAAAAAAAAACATACAATCTTAGAAAGACATATACACTAAAATTAAAATTACCAAAGAGAAGAAAATATTTGGTAGTGGATGTTCTTTTTTGGGTGCAAGTGGGAGTGGGAACATATGCTTATACCAACTACTCTTTTTGACAAGTAATATTATTCTTACTTGGTTGGCATATTTACACTTAGCTTTGATAATAAAAATGACAATATTTGTTGATACCCAAATCCTCTTTTCTAGAATCTTTTTTGTTTTATTTGTTACCAAATCATTTTCATTATTCCCTTCTTCTTGTAATTCTTTTTCAAAATTCATTAATCAATTTTGATATTCCAAAACTTAAAAGATTGACTGCCACGTAATTATGTATCCTTGTTCGTATTACATTTTATTGTTTGAATTTGAAGTAAAAAGTTATTATCTGTATTTGATGTTATTGAGTATTTTAGGATTGACTAGAAAAAGAAAAAAAGCCGACCATTCTATCTACTAAGAGAAACATGCATTTAGTAGGGGATACCTAATAATTCATATTCAAGTGTTTTTAAATGATAAAAATTTATACGGGTATAGTTTTAGAGGCCTTCTATATCTATTACGGCCTTATAGAAATGAATATATATCAGTTATCATTGAGCTATCCATTTTATTTGAAAGTCTTTTATATAATTTAAATTTATTATCGAGGTTGGTACTGCTTTTATGAAAAGAAATAATGGGAGTTTCTTTGAGTATTTGACAACTAAAAGATGTGCGATTTATTTTGGTGAAAAGAATGGTCGACTAATAATAAAACAAAATGCATTTTAAGTATTGTATCCAAAAAAACCATTTTGCAAAATTCAATTAAAAAAGAAAAAGAATTCTTAAACTACACTTTGGTTTCAACCCTAAAGATTAAGAGTAGTTAATTGATTATGTCTATATAACCCTCTCATGTTACCTGATTATGTTTACGAAACAAATTTATCTCTCATTCAACTTTAATTCAAATGATGGTGAGAGTCTACCCAATTAAATCTATATTTCTAAGATTACCTTTTACATTTCAATTTTCAACAATCTGATTACATCCCAACTAGATAGCCTCGAAGTAAAAGTCGATTACATTGAGTTATTTGGGGTTTGTTGTCTCAACATTATCATGAGTCGTGCGAAGACTCCTCTATCAAATTACCAACTTTTGACTTCACATGACATGCAAGCTCAACTTACCTTTCAAGTATGAACGGAAAAAGAAGTATTTATTTAAGTTATAATAAATAACTTCGAACATTTGTATTTGTTTAAAAAATACTTTTATAATTTTTAAAATTATAATATTGCTGCTGAAATTTCATAAGTTTGAAACTATCATTAAAGAGTTGTTTGGATCATATAAATTGTTTTATGGATATAAATATTAAATATATGAGATTTGAATGTTTAAATTTTAAATGCCTAAGATAATTAATGTCTTGGTTTGAGCATGTAAGATAAGTGTAAAAGTTCTTTAAAAATTCAAACAAAATTTGAGACTTAAAATGACGTGTGGATGAACAGAAATTTAGGTCAACACAATGTTCTAGTTAACTGCTACATCATTTCAAATTCCGATTTATGTCCCTAAACTTGTAATGAGTTTATTCGTAAGGTTAAGGAGGGCAAAAATTAAAGCTTTAGAAAAATATTGAAGTGTTGAAATAAAATACAAAGCAAAAGAGGTATTTTTATAATTTAGCTAAAATAAAATACTTAAGTTGATTTATAAGGCTATTTTCAAATATAACAAAATGATTTGTGTGTCCTTGTATATTCTTTTATTTAACTATATTTTGTGTGTCCTTGTATATTCTTTTATTTTTCTCAAAGCTTCGTTTTTATTTGAAAACACATGTTAAAAGAATCACATTTTTCATTTACCACTTCAACAACATGTTTTAGTCGTGGCTATTTTTTCGTGAATGGTCGACTAGCTTGCACGTACTTTAGTTACTCTTGTGGGACATTCATCATCTAACTTTATTGCATTTATTGCCACAAAAGCTCATGTTTTACCAAATACATACATCAGTTAAGATTCTATCATAGCCACTTTTAATATTCCCAATATCAAACTCCAAATGCACTTAAAATCATACAAGTGTCCACCATAGCTTGAATCCATTACTTTACGGTCTTTTAACCTATATCATGATGGTCGACATATGTCACCATCCAACTCACCGACCAACATCAAGAGATGATTTCATAATCAGATAATCAAGAAATTTGGTAGGTAAATTTTCAAGAAGAGAATGTAAAACAGACAACTCAAGGTTATTTATGTAATCACATAGGAAAATCAGATAGTATACATCTAGCAAGCCATTTTCACTGTGGTACCACCCATTATGAGGATAGTAAAAACTAAAGAAAAGTTGTAGAGAATATTGTTGAGAGAAAATAAAGTTCAATATGCTAAATTTGCTATCAACTAAAGGAAGCAGTGGATTAAATAGCTACAAAGGAATAAAGGTAGAAGCCATGTGTAAACCAATGAAAGGAAGAGAGTAACAGAGTAACAAACTAAATGGAAATAATAAACAATCCAAAATAATGGATTCTAACATCCCCTCAACAACATTGTACTAGAAGCAAATTGAGCTTGGTTTTTAAGCTTTAAAACTCTTGAGGATTAAAGTCTAAGTCATTATATATGCAAGTTGATGTACAGAGAATATAAAAAAGTCTTCAACTTGTGGTTCGTTCTTTCTTTTTCTTTTTGAAAGGGGAGGGGAGACATAGTCAGTTTCTAAGTTTTAATCAGACTCTCCATCACAACCTTACTTCAACAGGATTTGTTCGGTAGGTTGTATGGTTGTGCCTTTGAGTGTTAATATTGTCACAGAGTAGTTAGATGGAAGTAAGGAGAATGCATGATGAAGCGCTCAATCCACATGTGATTGTATCCACACAATTTCAGAAGCCACATTATCTATTCAATAGTATACATTTGAACACTCAATTTGTCAGAGCTTTTGGCTTTGAGGAACTCCAAGAAACCAAACTAGATACAAGAAAACAACAAAGTTCTACTTGTACTTGTTCCATCGACAGGATAAGTAGTCTGAACAGCTTCCAAATAATAAACGTCAAGATAAAATCTTAAAGCCAAGTGAAATTATGTTCTTTCAGACAGTGTGAAACACCCCTTTTACTGCTTGCGGATGAGCTGACCTTTGATGCATGTAAAAATTGGCTAGCTGAGTTCTAGCAGGTTAAAGTGTTGCAAGCTCCTAATATGCAACAATAGTTGGTTACAATCACGAGTAAGGAGATTATTACTGCTCTAATATTCATAGGAGTAGCATTGCACTTGCTGTCAATCATGTCGGCATGTTAAAGGTGGTGCTAATGTTAAAAGAAATGTATTATCAAATTAGCAAATTCGTGTGCAAGAAAATAGGATTGGTTCAAAATCCTTTGAATAAGAAAAGGTTGGAAATAGGGAGACGTTTGAAATTTGTTTGAGTTTCCAAGTTGTTCTCTGATACTAAAATGTCATTAGAAATATAAGAAATGTGACAAGGTAAACCTTGACTTATTTTTCATTCGTTGAGTCTAGACAATGAACAAGAGTTTAGTAGTAAAAATCAACCCTTGCTAAAGACTATAGAGAGTATTATGAAGCTTGCAAACATGAGAATCCACTAAGAAAACCTTGAGGTTGTCGCATAAATATCGTTTTCGTTAAGCTTCCCATTTAGGAATGCATTATGGAATGAACATCAAAACCCATTGACAATTGAAGGAGTAGTTCTTGAATCGGATCTTAGTTTTTGTTGGACCCAATTCCTGTTTAGACTTTGATTAAGAGTTTTGATGCCATGAAAGAAATACTTCTGAGGTATATTATTCAATATTCAGAATACTCAAGATAGAAAATAAGTATATTTCAAGCCTCTTTATATAGAAAGCTTAGTAACAAAAGTATAACAATAATTAACTGACACTGAAAGCAGTAAAGTACAACTGAAACATAACAATCATTGAGCCAACAAGAGCAACATTAAGGATGAAAGTCTCAGAATAATCAACTCAATCCTTTAACTACAAGATTAGCCCTAACTCATATCCATGTTTTCAGTATCAGTTGACAGACCCATTTACACCGAATCAATTTGAATTATACAGAAATCGAAACAAGTAACAAAAGTCTTATGATCATGTAAAGAGCAAGACACTCATTTTCCATTGTTTCTTTTCATGGATGGCAGTGAGGTTGTAAAAACAGCAGGTAGCAGCACTCTAAAGTTAAAAAAAGTGTATAGTCTTTGCTCTCCTTGTCATTTGTTTGGGCATAGTTATTTTGTAAATTGGTATTGGCTATTCATATATGCTTGATGCTTTTCTGCTGGTCTATGGTTATGCCTAGAAAGATTCAGGATCTAATATCCTCTAGGTTTTTGGAACCTTCTTTTCATGACACTAAAAGAACTCTATGGTTGACAGTAGACAGATCATAGATTCTACAACCAAGGAAAACGAATGTAAAATAAAGAAAAATACAAATTTCAACAAACATTTACATTTTGTCTTTTGAAAATTAAGCTTATAAACACTACGTAATTCATGCTAAGTTTTGAAAAAAAAAAAAAGAATAGTTTTTGTTTTTAGAACTTAACTAAGAATTCAAGTGATTCTTTAATAAAGGTGAAAATCATAATTTGAGAAAATTGTAAGAAAACAAGCATAAGTTTCAAATGAATACATTAATGAATAGAGATTTATGGATAAATACAAACCAAAACACCAAAATAGCCGATCTATAGAAGCAACAAAAATAGAACAAAGGGGACATCCAAAACCAATGAAAAGCTAAAAAGATGTCATCTAAGTTTTTGAAATGCATAAATCACCAAATGCCATATAATAAGTGGGCCTCAACTCCAAGAACCAAGCAAAAGCCATCATGAAGAACAGAATCAGAATGGGGTAGGAGAAGCTGATTCTGTGTATAGTGGTGGGCAAAGAGCTTTTGATTAGAAGATTGAAAGTTATTGATGTAGGCCCTAAGGTTAGTAACTTAGTGAGCAATAACTGAGGTGCAGTTTTATTGTAACAAAAGAATAGGAATGTCACACCTATGCTTGACCTCTGTCAAAATCAAATATCTTAAAAGGCTCTTCAGACTTATCATGAAAATGCCTGTACTATGCCATCTAATGATTAGAAAAATAATCGTGATTTACCTAATCCTTTAAAAGTATTAAGGTTCGAGTCATGACAACTTGAACTAGGACTCATTTTATTTTAAAATGGTCAAGTGCTCGGTGTCTAAAACCAACACATCTCCAACGTATGTGTGTATGACACACCAACTAGTAGGTTTATTATATTGAATTATTATTATTATTTTGCTTTTCTAAATGTCAAAAAGACACGCCATCTACAAAAACTAAATAAATAATATAAAACAAAATAAAATTTTAAAATGAAACAAGACCCACTATTCACAACCCATTTAAGGATATTTTAAGCCGAATAAGATTAACCATTTGACGCTTTATTTTTTTAGAAGAAAAATTCTAGGATTTTTACTCACTTTTTCTACTCCAAAAATTTATTTTTAACTTTAAAAAGAACCGTCTATACTACCCAATTTTGCTATTTATCAATAGTAGCAACTTCTAACTTCAATGTCTGTGATCCCAACAACTTATTTTTTTTTCTCGTGTTAATTATATGTATAAATATTTTACAATATGTCAAAATATACACATATTAATTTTTTTGTAAGAAAAAAAAATTAAAGAGTGTGTCACTAATACGCCATGCCCTACCTTCGTCAATGTCACCATATCGTGCTATTTTGAAGATAAAATATTTATAGTGTAAATCAATCCCATTGATGATAATAGTAATAATTGTGATAACGAAATCCTTTTTGAATTTTGAATTCAGGTGAATTTTCTTTCTACAATTTTATATAATGCCCCATGCTGCTTGAGCCACGGATTAGAGAAATACTATTAGCTGAGCTAATTTTTTATCTGCCCCAAGCAAAGTCCAATTGATCAACAATGGTTTGTTTCTCAACTGAAATCCATAGCTTAGTGGTAGACTTATAACATCCACTGAAATAGGTTGGCCTCTTTAACATTTTTGCATGGAAGCAATGGAAGAGTTGGCATTTAGAGCCTTAAACCATCAAGAATCTGAAAAACATATTCAAATTATGAACCACAAACGATAATCTTAAACCTACAAGTTTTACCTTCAACAAGCTACTAAATCACAACTCTTCAAATCAATTTTGGAACAAAAGTAAATAACTATCTTCATCAAACATATCCTCATTTTCTTTTATTCTCATAGTAGTTGGCACTGGGAGCAAATAACTTGTACATTGTCATCCAATGAAATGTAATTTGAATTTGATTTATCCATTTTCTAAAAAATGTTAATTCAC
Source organism: Cucumis melo (assembly GCF_025177605.1). NCBI lineage: Eukaryota > Viridiplantae > Streptophyta > Magnoliopsida > Cucurbitales > Cucurbitaceae > Cucumis > Cucumis melo. Next base: position 1,824,380 of record NC_066857.1, read on the forward strand.
TAAGTTCAAAACAATATATTACACACCAAATTCCTAATCAGATTCAACCAGACTATCCATAAATATTTTACACTAAAACTTCACCCACAAAACAAAGAAAAATACTAACATCCTAATAATCAAAATCTAAACCTCACATATTTGCAGACTTTATTCTCTCCCACCAAGAGTTTGAATTATTGCTTCCAAGAGCTTAATATCCTTATCACGTTTGTTGATTTCTTCTTGCTTCGCGCGTAATTCATCCATATGCAGTTGAAATACCTCTGCAACATAGCAATCAGTAACCTATTTTTGGTTTACAAACGTCTACATTATCCTAATATCATTCATTAATATTAGCAAACTAATTGTGAAGATTAAGAATACCCATTTCAAGGAAAATTCCTATGGTACTAAAATGCCATGAAGAACCATAATTGCCTATTAATAAATTTTCTATTTTTCTATTTATTATTTTCATACGAGACCATTTCATTGGGATCGTATAATCTGTCTTCATATCAAAGTTAATGTCTTCATCTGAGACTAGGAGGAGTCCATAGAGTCATAGACTACCGAGTTAACCTAAATAAATAAATAAAAAAAAATATATATATATATATAAAGGAAAATTATTTCAACTTTCCAAATTATGACATAATGGATAATGTTTCCTTTCCTTTATAATTCCAATATCCACTCTTTGAAGATTAGTATAGCCAAGTGAAACGAATAAGGGAATGTTAGATCATGTCAATAATATAAAATTGATTCCATCACTGCCGAATCACCAATATTTCAAGGTACATATTGACCTCAACCAAAACTTTAGAAAACAGCCTATTAAACTAAATCTTCTTCAGAAGTTCCACTCCCTTCTGTGTTCTATTCTGTTGAAGATGGGGTATTTCTTACAAACTCAAGTCTCATACAAAGAAATGTAACCGTGCTCATTTATCATAATAGTTGATTTCACAACACACACACACACACACACACATATATAGTAAAAAATGTGAAGTTGCGCCTAACTATTTTTGTTTGTTCGTGTAACTTTCTGTGGGTGCTAAAAAGGAGAAAAACAAGAAGACAAATTTATAATTGATGTGTATAGATCACAATGCAATCTCCAATTACAGGAATTTGACAACATACCCAGACCCCACAATACTGAAGGCCAACGGCCAAATAGACAGATTGCTGCTCAACAGATAAATTGTTGATTTTAAGTTGAATAAAGGAAAGAATACCATGGTGAAATATTAAACAATCATTCCTATCGTATGTTTCCAAACAAAAACTGTAGTCTCCTATCTTAGAAAAAAATTTATCGAAAATAGAAGAGAGTATATTAGTACTTCACTAGACAAAATAAATCATTTCTTCACTCCTTTCGAGGTTAGTATCTTTTAAGGATTAATCTCTTCCCATTTCTTCAAATGACGCTTCTTATTTAAAATTCACAAGATGAATCATGTTTGCAAAAATGTCTCAATGCATTAGAAAATAATGCTAATAGAATGTAGTAGTGAAGCATAGGAGAAAATATAGAAATCTTTTCTAACTTGGGAATGTTTGAGTGTGATGTCAAGGCTGGTCTATCAATATTTTTATTTAGAAATTAAAATATTCACAAGATGAATCATGTTTGCAAAAATGTCTCAATGCATCAGAAAATAATGCTAATAAAATGTAGTAGTGAAGCATAGGAGAAAATATAGAAATCTTTTCTAACATGGGAATGTTTGAGTATGATGTCAAGGCTGGTCTATCAATATTATTATTTAGAAATTAAATGGACTAAGAGTCGAGAAAATTAGAAGAAGAGAGTGGAAAAAAGTAAGATATTTCATACTTGTAGTGTTCTCTAGCTCTTTAGTGACCTCCTGTACATGTACTTCAGCAGCTCTTTGTGCTGCCTCTGCTTGACGTTTTTCTGAACGAGCATGAGCCGCAGCGGTGATAGCAGCATCAAGTTCCCTTTCCAAAGTCTCAACCCTTTGTTCAAGAACCTAGCAAAAGATTATTACATTGTCATCACCAGTGGGTAAAATTGTATCATACATCAGTAAAATAAAAAGAGCCAAATGGCATGTGATTTCAACAAAGACCATCAGTTAAGCTCATGTGTATGATCTTTGATCTTTGTATGGTGGGGTGTCATGGGTGTTAAAGCAAGTGATGTATGAGTCCGTTATAATCTAAACAGAGGTAAGAAAATTGGAAAAAGAAAAACTGACCAGGTTCAAAAGCCAATAACAAAGTACTTGTAGTCAAATACAGAATGCAAGATATAAGTACATGAATTTGTCTACTTAAAGTCATCCTACAAAATTAATTAAAGAAATCTAACTTAATACACCATGAGGATGATGAAATGAAAGCCAAAGGAAGAAATATTTATCATATATTGGTATTTGGATTAAAGATTCTTCTACTACATTCCAGCCAAAATTGTCAAATAAAAAGATCCAAAAGCATTTATCCAGCATTCCTTTTGCCCATTGAACCTTGGGATCCATCAAATCAATCGAGCCATTTGATTGAAGCCAATTCATCCATTCTATCCCATCTCATATCCTGGTCAACATAGTTGTGGGATTCCATAGGGGAGAGACTCTTCTATAAAAAAGGCTTATGCAGTCAAGTTCCTATGTGAAGGGTTGAGAGGTTCTTCACGGTGTATCTTAATGATGGAATTCAATGGGTTGTTGGAGTAAAGCCACCATTAGGCTTAGCCAAGCTTCGTGTGTAATCTATGGTCGGCGCCTTAGGGTATGCCCATCTAAAGCTGACATGTTTTGTAACACTATTCCTATATACTAGATTTGTGCATAGAGGATGGGAAGGAATTTCCTATAAGGGTTGGGATTTCGTGGCTGTGTTGTGTGTTAGCTTGCTTAATTGTTCAACAAAAGTTGTGTCAACTGTGACAGAGGTTCTAAGAGTCATGTCCCAAAGAGAGGCTTGAGAGAGTTGAAGGGTTTAGTTACTTCTGCATTAACCATCTATTACAAACTACACTACGGTCAGGAAGGCAAGCTAAGAGGGGTTCTATAACTTAGTCCCACGATCCATGTACATGAGTAGCCACTAGCCGGACTAGAGAACCTCTTAGCATCGCCCGATGCGAAAATTTATATTCCAGATTTAGAGTAACATGTGATATCAGAGCCAAGTTTTTGATAACAGGTTGACTTGGAGAATAGAGGCTGAGATTAGATGTCAAAAATCTTGGCCCGCAGCCTAAACGTGAATGGCTAAAGAGGGAAAGACGCACAACCATCCCTAAATCCCTTATATTGGAGGATAAAAAGAGACTTATGAAACCCCTCCCTAGACTCTACACACGACATGCCCATGATCATTCATACACACTCTTTGCTCTTGGCTACATAATAAGTAGCCAAGTGGCATCTGAGATAGTCATCTCCCATGGACAAGGCCCATTTGACCTACTATTCAAGTAATAAAGCAGTACACATGCATCTTCTGGTTTCGAATTGCATGAAGAGGCTCTATGGTCCATGCCAATCCATTTTCTAGTTGATTCCATGCTCCATGCCACTTAGCTTTTCGGCTCGGGTTGCACTATGGTGTTAACCCTACACGATCTTCAAGAAAAATTTGGTGGCAAGGGTCTCGTGCTGTTTAGAGATGCCATACCATATAAGAACTTGGATCAAAGACTCCAAATGAAAAAAAACAATAATATTAAAAACCATACTATCTCCAAGAGTTAACCTTTAGGTGGATGAAGACTCAAGCCTCCCTAGGGACTAGTAGAGTGAGCCATGTGCTGATTGCAAAGAATGAGGTCCCGCATACACCGATTATAACTATAATATAAATAAATAAAAGTACTTTTCAATATGGCATTGATAATTTTCACTCCATATATTCACAATGGAGTTATAGTGCTTCATCTTTCTCAATGCTCCAGAAGCCCTCCTAGATCATTTTTAAAGGAGAAACTGAACCCTTAAACCGATCCCTGGATTCTCCCTACCCAGTGAGTACGCTAGTATTTAGCATCTCCGTCTCCATCTATTTACCTAAGACTTGACCATCTCCTACTCATTTGGCAGAAGTTCACTATTCTACGCAAAAATCCATTTCCTCAAGAAGGTCTTCGTAGATCAGGCGTAAGAACCTACTGGTTCTTCAAAAACCCCACTTTCAAAATTCCCTCTTGACAGGATCTATTTAAGAGAACGACTCCCTAAATCTGCCAAAGCTGCTAATCCCTAGGACAATCCCTCACATTCTCGAGCAAAATTAAAATTCAAACCCTACGTCAGACATGTATAAGCAACCTTGATCAACATGTACATCATTCTGATTCTGTACATAGCATGCAGATTAACATTTTGATCGGTAACACGAGCGAGGGCAATTCGATAATCATCCTCCAGAAATCTCACCAATTCATCAATCCACGCAATTTCAAATCGCAAAGTCGAAATTCCAACCCAAAATTGAGATTAAAAAAATACCCAACTACAGGAAGAGAGAGAGAGAGAGAGAGAGAGAGAGAGAGAGAGAGAGAGAGAGAGAGAGAGAGAGGAAGTATAGTAACCTTGATCGTCCTTGCTTGTTCGGAGCACAAAGAAGCTCTGGCAAACGTCTCGTCGTCTACATAGACGGCTTTCTTCAGTAAAAGCTTCTGGAGTAAGTCGAGGTTGGAGGTCATCTCTGTGAGATTGGCAACGGCGCCGCTCCATCTGTCCGTTCCTTTGCCCTTGTCCTCCATGATCCGAATCTTCTCCGACGCTTGCAGTTTTGCAAATTCACGATTCAATTATGGTTGAACTTCATGATCCGTGTAGAGACTTAGCGAGAGAGCTAAGAAGTAAGAACCCACCCGACGATCATGTTTAGCATTCAATTTTACCGCGTTATCGTTTGTTCTTACATTTCGTATTTGTGCCATTTGTCTTCCCATAAAATCAATAAAAAAATTTAAATCTTATGTTTTTCTTTTCATTTCAATTTGATTTTTATGCAATTTTTAGTTAGGGCTTCAACTTTCCAAACTTTGTTTCTCGACAATAATTAACATCTACTTCTTTATATAAATCTTCAACTTCCATGAAATAAATCGTGGTAATTTCCTTTGATAAGAATCTATTACGAATAAATTTTATTATATTTGCAATTTTTTTAAGTGTTGTTATATACTTATTTATTGTAAATTTAATTGTTATATTTGCAACTTCACGTAGAAATAATACTACACAATAGAATAAATTTAGACTTTATTTTTTTTTATCATGTGAAATATTTTTGTATAACCATACACTAAAAGGTACAAGAGAGAATCAAATATTTATATATTTGTTTGAATGAGAATTCATTTCTTTTCTTTTGTTACCAAACCCGTGTTAAAAGACATGAAATACAATTTTGTGTTTCATTGAAATCATTTCCTTCGAATTTTTATTTTCAGATTACCTACAAGTAGACAGTCTTCTACTTTAGTTATCATTGACGTAAAATTACCAAAACGACTCATTGTGCATTGTATTTGACAAATTGACTCTCAACCCTCTCTATTACACATCCATGCACTTTCGACTCCTACTCTTGACCCTCTACTTGCTCCCCTTTAATAAAGAGAGCGATAACAAAGAGCAAGAAGTGAGAGCAAAGAGAAAAGAAAAAAAGCAAGATTAAGAGCAAAGAGCAAAGACGTTGCTATTTAATCATCATGAAAGAGAGTAGGAAACAATAGGGGAACAGGAGGCAAAATGAGAAAAGTAAATGGAGGGTGAGATCGAGATCGAGAAAACTACGATGAACCTACGTGCTAAACGCTTTCTAAAGACAAAAACAAATACTTCTAAGGTGTAAAAAAGTAAAAGTACTATTGAATCATTAATATCCATGAAAAACATATAAGCATCAAGGTATAAACATATACTTTTATGTAAGATAGCCTTATGGAACCATTAATAACTATGGCTATCACAATGCAACATTTTTCTTCATACCACATTATATGGTGAAAGTCCAACTAAAACCACAGCGGCGTAAAAGAAGTACTCATGATTTACCTTATTGACAACAAGAACACATAATAATATCCAACATAGACTTGGCTCTTGGCTTAATCACTCTCTTTACCAACCAACGCAAGAAGCATTGATTCATAATCTCCAGAGGTATCGCCTTTTATTGCCTGACCAAAAGGGACACTGTTTCTCCTATAATACTCTTCAACGATGCGTTTCATGTCAACCTCAGCTCGAGTTACTACTACCCTAGTCAAAGCCTCTTCATCAGTCCCAAGCCCTTTGATGGCTAAACGAAGAACTTTCTCGAAATATTTCTCAGGCCAAGTTAGACACTTTATAGCAGATCTCAGAAGTTTAAGGTAGTTGTCATTGGGGTCGGTCTTTAGATCCTGCATCATCACCAATTGGTTAAGCATAAGAGTATAGCTACTGTTAAAGATACTTTGAATATCACATACGCACAAACCTTGCTGATAGCATTCCCAAATTGGTCATTGTAATGATTAAATGTAGCATTTAGTTGTGCCTTGCTCCTAGTGCTTATAATCCTGATGAGCTCCTCATCATTGTAGGCTTTCTCAGTAATTTTCTCGTGAAGTATCCTAGCCTCTGATGTGGCTAAGGTAGCGTTTACCTCAGGGCCATCATATCGATATGCAGTCACGAGGGGCACCAGAAGCTGTATGAAAAAAAGACGGTAACTTCAAGGGAAGTAACTAATATCAAGGAAAATGTTCGATAATTAAATACAACTACCATATCTATAGTATACAAGAGAGTTCAAACCTTGTTTGGTTGTAACTTAAGCATCAACAATCTCTTTCCAATGTATTATTTTTTTTGTTTGATTGGGTACAAACCGGTTTTATCCTCTGGTTCCGTTTATTAATTAGTTAGTTAGGTTGTTTGGTCCTTTGCCTATAAATTCAGGCGTGACTCTTAATTAAAAGTTCAATAAATGTTTTGAGTATTCTCTTCAAGAGTGGTATACACCAGGGAAGCTAATAGTTTCTGATGGTTTAGATAACCGTTGAAAATGGAAATAAGAATCAAATAGTGTCTAGTAAACCACAGACAATTGCAGCAAACATTTGTAAAAAAAATCAAGCCTGAAGCTCCTGGATGTTTTCAAATCCAATATTTTAAAGCATTGCCTTACCCTGCGAAAATCACCTGTAGTGTATTGTGCGACATCTTCTTCAATTGACCGCTTGAAACGAGCATGGTATTCTTCCTTCACTAAAAATAGATCCCGTGGAGTTCTACTACAAGCTATTTCCAATACAACAAAATGCTTAAGTTTCCTTATTGCTTCATTGGCTAGTAATGCATCACGTTCAGCAGGATGTAATGTCCATAAAAGCACAGCTCTCTGTTAATGGAGGGAAAGAAAACATCATTTCAACGTTTTTTTCCTAGAAGCTTATCATATTGTTCAAGTTTCAAGCTAACACAGCTACAGAAATGCAGTTTTCAACATCATTTGAAAAATTGGAATGCTGTACAAGAGAAAAAACTGCAACAAAAAGTGTTTATATAGCCTAAAATTATAATCAATCAGAATAAATGAAGGTTCGATTCCAAATTCCGACCTCAAAATCACTTGAGAGTTCTTTGTCGAGCGACTTCAAGAGATCTTCTCCATACGTTTCGGCATAGGTTTGACGAATCAGACTGCGCTGTTTAGCATTTCTGTGAGCCAATATGGATATAATCGCCCCCTCATCCGTTCCCCAGCCTGCAGGAAGAGAAAAAGTAGCTTTACATCTAATATTAGACCAGAATAGTTTCTTGTCTGACAGAAGTTATAGTTGCTGAATGGTTCTTGTTTTTAGACCAAAAAAAAAAAAAGAAAAAAAAAAAGCATAGAATGAGATAAATCTAAAACTTCCCCTGAAGCGCTTTCTTTGTTGTGTTTCTTCCCCACCCTAAAACCACTGTAAGTTGCAACATTTTTCAACATTATCCCGCACTCGGTATTGACAAATTAAAAGTGAATTTAATCATAAGAACCAGAGACCAAAGACAACAAAGTTTTTTCACAAGGATAGATATGAAATGTTATGTTAAATCACTGGTTGACCAACAAACTGGCATTGTGACTTAGAATCATTAAACAACAAAATTTTGAGAAGGAAATTATATATATATATATATAAAACAAAATCAGGGGAAAAAGCACAGACCAAAAACAGAAATCAAGAATCGCAAAGGTTAGAAGAAAACCGAAAAGATGTTTGATGCGATGGGGGAATTAGATCAGAAAAACAACCAGTTACGTAATTAAAAAGCAGCAGAGAATTTGGAAATGGTTAAAAGCAATTGAAGGAACAAAAGAACGGGGAGACCTTGAAAGGCATTATGGAGGCGATCGCAATCTTCAGCCACCGGAGGTAGCTGATCGGGCACCGACAGAGTGGCCATTTGTGTGTGTATGTGTTAACAAAAACGTAGACCGATTGAATGAAGAAAAAGATGGATTCAATTGGACATCGCAATGATTATATGGAAAGATTGAAAAGTTTGGTATCACTATCTTTGGATAGTCCAATCCAACACGTGGCAAACACGGGAGGCGGCGAATTTGAAAACTGAACAAACCAACGAGAAGGGCATGAAAAGCAATGTATGAACGTGGATTGAAATACGCGACAAAGTTATACTATCACCTACGTCATCTAATTTGTCATCGATATTTTATAGTAATCGATTAGTGATAGATTCATCGATCATCGATATTGTTGAATAAAATTTATGAGTGATAGAAACATATCATTGATGCTTCATTTCTAATAAAAGTTATCAAGCCGAATAAGGGATAAAAAGTATAAAATTTAAAATATATCGATAATATATTACTGTTGATCAGAGGTTATAAGAATTGACAATAAAGGAGAAGATTGATCCAAGATCCAAATCAAAATATAATACATAAATAATAAAAGGAATAAATCATTGTAACAAATTTTGGGACAACATAAAAGAAATGACCCCTTTTGTTAGGTTATTATAGAGAAATGCAAATACCAATTCCAAAACAGTATTAGAAAAACATGATCATACATAAGAAAAATTATAATAATGACAAATGTCGATGTAATCAAATTAAAAGAAGGAACGAAATCAATACTCAAATTTAGAACTTACTGCTACCGATCAACAATGATGGCCTTTGCTATTGTGGGCTTTGATTTTTAACAATTTAGACGAGATATTTTCAAAATATTAACGGTTTAAAGCCTAAACCTCAATTCATACACTTACAAATTTGATATATGAGTAATATTTTTAAGATGTCATGAATATTTTTAGGATCAAATTTATCTTTAAACTACGAATATTAAATTGTTACGTAGTAAAAATTAACTTAATGGAATGAAATTTACCATGATAAAGACTAAATTGTTGCACGTTAAATTTAAGATTGAATTGTTATCAATTTTAAAAATACTCGAACTAAATCGTTTTAAATTGGGTTCATAGACTAAATTTTTTAATTTTATAAAAATTCACTCGACTATGAATTTTTTTTAACCGAGAATGAGAGTGTAATACTATTTAAAAAATAAAAAATACGTAGTTTTTGTGTAAGTTTTATAGAGTGTGCAACTAAAATCAACCCTATTAAAAGTGCATCAACTAAAATCAAATCAAATGAAACTCAAAATTAAATTTAACTTAGGGGTAGAATGATATTCTAAGCAACCTTTATTTGACAAACTGTTCGTAGTTGGCATGTTCAGTGGTTTAGGTAATAGGTTTAGGTAATAACAAAATGATTTGTTAGAACAAACCATGGACTTAGGATTGGAACACTGATAAAGAACACAAAATAGTGTTAAAGCTCAATAGCTTTAAACTTATTTTGCAAATTCTGAAAAGCAATTCTTCTCATTGCAACAATCAATGAAGTTGATCACTTCGTAACTCTGTGAAATTTGGAGTGGTTTTTCCTTGGACACTGGTCTATGTTCCGACCATAGCTCGAGGTTGACCGTTCTAGTTCCCCAGTGGATGAGAAATTTGTGAACCTCCTTAATGTCTAATTTGTTGACTAATGCCCATCCCAAACATTTATCAATAGCTTCCATTCACCTGAAATTTCATTCATTTTAGTGAGAAATCGACTTTTCTTTAGGAAACAAAGGATCAAGCTTAGGAAAAAACATATTTCTTGCAGCTAAGATTAAGCCTTTATAACCTTCTCGAGTTTGGTCCTTAATTTAATGATTAAGTTTGTGTCCGTTTAATGTTTATGTGTCATATTGATGGTATTAAGAATTATATGACAGGAACATGATCATATCTTCGATGACATATTTGAGTTGAGGCTAGAGAACTATTAGATATAAGTTGAAAGTTTATGAGTCAAATTAATCGATACAACTCTAAAAGTTCATCGACCTACTTGAAGATTAAATAAACACAACCTTGCAAGTTCAAGCTCCAAACTTAAATTTAACATAACACATTTTTCAAAGTTCAAAGACCTACTCATATCGTCCATTTGAAAAACCAAAAGCCTTGTTATTAAATGATCATGATACTTCCCAAAATTCTTCAATGGAGAAACAACACCACCATTTTTGTTCAATAAGATACCACAGTAATGATTGACTCACTCCTATTTCTCAATGATAACCCACCATTAAGACAATTTGATATGAAATTAAATACTATCTCTAATCTTGACCTTTTAGAAAAAGTAAACAAGTGGAATAAAAAAACAAAACTGAAAGAAAATGATTATTACCATTACTAAAATCTTATTAGACACAATCAACATTCATATTTAACCAAATATATATATATGGACTGGTAAGTAAGAGAAAATGATTATTACCATTTGGTAAAACGTCTCCCTCCAAATACTGCTCCCCTGACTCAGGCCAGAATTCATGCACAGATCCGTCGATGGACGTGAATGAAATAAACGATTCTGATGGATGTAAAAGGTTAAACATTGGATGGACTCTAGACCAACCTGCAAAAACAAAGAAACATACATAAGTAGGCAACTTAACAGATCTCTTCAACTTTTCAAACTTGTACTCCTCCAAACATCCATGTTTCCAGTGATGAATGAAAATCTCTGAGAATAAACTAGTAGCATATAGGAATATTTGGAGCAAACCTTGAGAATCCACCAGAACCAGCACCTAATTTGACAGCTACAACGCTGGAGTTACTCTTCAGTATCTTTGCATCTTCCTTCGGAATGTATATTTTTCGTCTTAGAACTAACCCTCCTTCAATATCACCTTCGAGTTCAAGAGATTCCTCATCCCCTACATGTTCAAAGTTTCGACTAACAGAAAACAGGTAATACAAAAAATTTGCCACGTTTTTGGGTGTTGTATACACCAACTTTAACATTTATGTAGCTTTGATGGTTGAAATTTGTTTACCTTTATAGGTTAACTTGGGAGCAAGTATACAATACAATTTATTGGATTCTATGAATGAATACTCCACATAAAGTTTAACAAATATTTATAAACTATTTGTTCCAGCCAACCTTCAACTGTGGAGGAGGTTTTTCTTCTATTTTTAGAAGCCTTTTCCACCAACCTTTCTATTCTTTCTGGACAGAGCGAATTATGTTTCCTCAAGTTAACCTTAGTTTTACATCCCTGTATCAAGCAAAGAAAAAGCTCCCGCATAAATTATAAAGTAATGTTAAGCCAGCACAGTAAGAGTGCTAAAGTTTCCATCTGATTGTCATTCTTGCTGTTATATGTCAAATCAATGACTGTATGCCACATGTGTGCTGGTTTGCTTGTAGCTATAGCTATTTGTTGCTTGCCCCTTTTTAAAGACCCTTCAAGACAAAGAGCAAAATCAGAAAATATTCTCCTTTTCCTCAAATTTCTCCTCTCCTTTCTCTGATTTTCTTGATTCTAGGTTTCAAGCAAAATGATCAACAGAATAAAATAAAAGAAAAATCACAGCATTGATGCCATTTCTCCAAACATTCAAAAGTTCATTTTTCAAAAGTTCATTTACCAACTTCAGCTCATGTAATCTTCTTCCTTACACACATAGGAGAACAAGAAATTATAAGATTCGTCACACGATCTTAGGCAGTCTAAACAGATTAGAGAGGTGCATCAAAAGTTAATCAATAACTCACCTTAGGCACAACGGAGCATCCAAAGAGGAGAGGAGATCTCACAAAAGCTTAATCCAAAACTCTCATACTTCTCCATTGTCATAATATTTTCTCCAAACATTGGCTCTTCATTCCAAAAGTTAAAGTACAATGCCACAATTCAATCCAAAACTCAAATACTTCTCTATTTGAGCTGTTTTTAGTCCTCCATGTTCTTTTTACCAATTACATTAGTATAGCAACCCTTTTTTTCCAATAACCATGTCCATGGAAAATCACCAAATTCGTTAAATAAAAACTTAATATAGATAAACAATTGCAAGAGTTCATTAATTCAAACCTTGAAGTAAAATCACACACTTCAAACCAAACTCTCATATCCTAGTTTTTCTTTTTCTGCTGTCTATAGTCCTACATGTGTCTTTTACCAACTTTGTCCACATAGCAAGACCTTTTTCCTTATATCTAAGTATACAGCAAATCACCACAACACTTGAGAAAACTTAATCTAATTGGCTACTCTTACTCTTAGTGCATTATCTCAACACTAATTAAATTTGATAATTATTTCTCCAAACAATTGGCTAGAGTTCTTTAATCCAAAATTTGAATTCCAAAGCTACACTCAAATCCAAAACTCTTAATTCCTAACTTTTCTTTTTGTGCTGTCTATAGTCCTCCATGTGTCTTTTCCAGTGTTACTGATATAGCCAAACCTTTTTCTCCTATATCCCTGTTCACTGCAAATAAGTTCATTCCATGAATAAAAACTTAATCCAACTACCTAATCTTACTCTTCATGCACTATCTTAACACTTAATCCATTGTGATAATCCTTTCGTCAAACATTCGCGAGAGTTCTTCATTCCAAAATTTGAACACCAATGCCACACTTCAATTCGAATCTCGAATATCCTATCCTTAATTTCCTTTTTCTGTCATTTACAATCCTCTGTCTCTTTTTACCAATTACTTTTGTATAGCCAATCTTTTCTTTTCCTATAATCATGGCCATGGGAAATCACCTAATCTCCTATGAAAAATGTTAATCGAATAGCTAATCTCACTCTTATAGTCCACCATTCCAAAGCTAACCCAATTTGGTAATCCTTTCGTTAAACAATTCAAAACTTCTAACTTTTCTTTTTATGTATTCTATATAGCTCTTCATGAATCTTTTTCCAACGTCATCTTTATAGCCAAACTCTTTTTCTTATATCCATATCAATGGCAAATAACCTCATGCCTCGAATAAAAACTTATCCAGTAGGCTAACGTCACTCTTAGTGCACTATCTCAATGCTTTCTTAAATTTAATAATCATTTCTTTAAATAATCACAAAAGTTATTTAATTTTAAACTTGAAATCCAAATGTAACACTTAAATCCAAGACTTTCATATCCTCCATGCGTCTTTTTCCAATGTTATTTGTAGAACCAAACATTTTTTCTTATATCCATGTCCACGACAAATCACCTCGTAAGATAAACTCACCCCTAGTGCACTTGATCAAATTTAATAATCCTCTCCAAACGATGGCAAGTTAACCTAGAATGAGAAAGTTGATTATGTAATAAATAGACCTAAGCAGTAAGTATGTAGTCTCCTCTCTCCTCTTGCCTCCATCCTTCCGTCATCTTCTCTTTTGAATTTCCACTCCTTTCCAGTGATTTCTCCGACGTCTCTTTCTTTCCTCTTATATTCTCCGGCCTCACCTCCTGTTTTTTGTCTAGAGTCTTCTACAGTCTATCTACATTTAATGGAAGTACCAAACTGTAAAATTCTTCATTTGCATTTTCGTGTTTGGTTGGATAATAAACTATTTCACGTGGAAGATGTCGAAGCCCAGTGTTCTCCAATTGTCTCAAATGCCCCCACCTGAACTACTTTCTCGACGTGATTGCTAAATCCAATTTGATAATGCTTTATCCAAACAAACAATTGCAAGTGTTCTTTAATCCAAGAATTGAAGTCATATATTTCTAATTTCATTTGTATAGCCAAACATTTTCTTTCCTATATCCGTTTCAACGAATAAACAACCAATCACATAAATAAAAACTTAATTCAATTGAATAACCTCGCTTTTAATGCATTATCTCAATACTTAATCCAATTTGATAATCCTTTCTCCAAACAATGACAAGAACTTACCTTGTGCCGTCTCTAGTCATCTATGTGTCTGTTTAAAATTTCATTTGTGTAACCAAACTTTCTTTACTATATACTTGACCACAACAAATGACGTCATTTCTTAAATAAAAACTTAATCCAATTGGGTAAACTCACTCTTAGTCAAAGTAAGAAGTGAAAAAATTAAATACCAAAATAAAAGACAAGAAAACACAAAAAAGGTGAGAAAGCAGTGATGGTTATTGATTTGGTTTTTAGAAAATGATTTTACCAAAAAGTATTTATTACCCATCATTACCCTAGTCCGGCTCTAGGGTAATGATGGGTAATACAAACTTTTTGGTACCATCCTCTGCTAAAAACCAAATCAATAACTATCATCACCTTTTCATTTTTTTGGTCTTTTATTTTCGTATTTTCTTTTTCCACTTTCTTCCATTGGTATGTTCCTCTTTCCACTTTCTCTTTTCTTTCTTTCCTATTGCCTCTCAACACTAATCCAATTTGATAAGCCTTTCTCCAAAAGATAACCAATTGATTCCTAAACTTGAAGTAATATGCCGCACTTCAATCCAAAACTCCCATCTACATTGTCTACTATCCTTTATGTGTCTATTTCCAATTCTATTTATACAGCCAATGTGTTTTCCTATATCCATGACCATAGCAAATCACATCATCTCTCAAATAAAAACCTAGTCCAATAGACAAATTTCATCTTAGTGCACTATCTCAACGATTAATTAATTTCCCAAACAATGACAAGAGTTATTTAATCCCAAACTTTAAGTCCAATGTCACATTTCATTCCTAAACTCTCATATTCTAACTTTCCAGTTTGTGTCGTCTATAGTCCTCCATGTGTCTTTTCGCAATGTTATTGCCAAACATTTTTTCCTATATCCATGTTCAAAAGCAAATCACCTTATCCCTTAAAGAAAAACTTAATCCAAATGGCTTAAACCAACTAATAGTGCACTATTTTATTACTTATCAAATTTAATAATCCTTTCTCCAAACAACAAGAGATCTTTAATCCAAAACTTGAAGTCTAATACCGCTCTTCAATCCAAAACTCATGTGTCCTTACTTTTTTTTTGTATGTCGTCAATAGTTTTCCATGCGTCTTTTTACCACTTGTAATTGCATAGCCAGCTTTTTTTTTCCAATAATCATGTCAATAAGAAATCACCTAATCCCAAACACAAAAATTTAATCCAATTATCTTATGTCACACTATCTCAATTAAAAACACTCATATATTAACTTTTCTTTTTATGCCGCCTATAATCCTTCATGTGTACACCTAATTTCATTTGTATAGCCAAACAATTTTTCCTATAACCATCTCCATGGCAAAACACCTCATTCCTTAAATAAAAACTTTATCCAATAGGCTTGTTTCTCTTAGTGCACTATCTCAACAGTTGATCAAATTTAATAATCTTTTCTCCAAACAATGAACCAAATTATTTAATCATAAACTTGTACTCTAATGCCATGTTTACGGTCCTTAACGTCTATAGTCCTTAACGTCTACATTTCCAATGTCATTTGTATATGATTCAACCCAAGCAAACTCAATGAGAAATCCTCCAAGAACCAAGATTGTGGATCTTTAATTAAAATGAATAATATGCTTCATACAAGAGGAGTAGACTCCTATTTATATTACAATTTGGGTAAAAAGGGAACTAACCTAGAATATTACCTAATTACCCAACTAACCCTTAGTCTTCTGACATCAATATAGCCAAACTTTAGTTCCTATAACCATGTCCACGGTAAATAATCGCATTCGTTAAATGCAAACTTTATTCAATTGATTGATCTCATTCTTAGTGCACTAATAGACATTGAATCCAATTTGATAATCATTTCTACCAAAAATGCCAAGAGTTATTTATTCCAAAACTTAGGGTTTGATCCCATGCCACATTTTTATCCAAAACACGCATATCCTTACCTTTCTTTTTGTGTTGTCTATGGTCGTTGATGTGTCTTTTTCCAAACTTTTTTTTCTACAACAATGTCCATGGAATTTCACCTAATCGCTTAAGTAAAAACTTAATTTAATTAGCTAATCTCACTCTTAGTATATTATTTCCACACTTAATCCAATTTGATAATCTTTTCTCCAAACAATGACAAGAATTCTTTAATCCAAAACTTAAAGTCTCACAATGCCAAACTTTAATACAAAACTCTTTAATCCCAACTTTTCTTTTTGTGTCGTCTATAGTCCCCCTCCATTTGTTTTTTTTCCAATTTCATATGTATAGCTATTTTTTTCTCTTATCCATGACCAAGGCTAATCACTTCGTGAATTATATCAACACTAAACCCAATTGGCTAATCTTATTTCAAGAAATGAAAAGACTTCTATAATAAAAAAACATGTAACTGAAAAAAATGCTAATCTTATCTCCGTCCTTTTCCTTGTTCAGATTAAGAGTAGGTTGGATAATGAATGCTTTCACGTGGAAGATGTGGAAGCTCAGTGTTCTCTAGTTGTCTCAGATGCTCTTATCTAAACTGGTTTCTTAACGCAATTGCAAATTGGTCAGGACCCTGCAGCGACTTCAAGTAGACACTCGACCATTCGAGCTTCGTTTTTTTAAAAGAAATAAGTGTCTTTATTCATTTAGATGTAAAACGAAAGAGAATAATGCTCCAACAAACATGAAAGTTATACAAAGAGCATAAAGCATTAAGAATACTTACTACTTTCAAAAGAACTCCCCAAGCAAAACCCCTATCCATCCCTCTCGAAAAAAGGGGAGTCTTGTTTTGATTCTCCTTTCAGCGTTAGTAGTAAGGAAATGGAGCAATTTGATAAGACAACCAAGATCGAGAGGTAGCAACATTTTGAGCCTCTAGAAACATATCTTAACTCCCTTTTCCAGTGCGACGAAGACCCAATTTTAGAAAAACTCCCCCATGCTACTCACCCCATACCTCAACATTACGAAATACCAAATTACCTAAAATGAATAGTTGCTAATTGCAAAATTATTCTACTATGATGCTTTAGATGTCCATTGTAGTCCATTCAGTTGATGAACCACTATTGCATAAGTTATCACTTTAAATTGTATCCCCCTAATTCTTTTGCTTTTAGTACAATACTCTTGTACTTTAAGCTTTAAGTTTAAATTTATTATCATTAAATAAAAAAGCTTTAATTCTAAACTAAGAGTCTAATACCAACTCCACACTTCACTAAGAGCTTGAGATCTAATGTCAATGCCACTTGAGATAGTTATCAAATTTTTGCTATCTTTTTAGCCTTCTACCTATGTTTCGACTTGGAAAGACTTTATTTTGTTTTTTACGTTTTTCTTTGACTTCGTTTGTTTAGGCTTTCTTCTTCTTGATGACTAAGTTTTCACTTTAGTTTATATTCCCCTAGTTCCTTTGCTCTTTAGGACAATACACTTGTACTTTGATCTTTAAGTCTCGTATAGTATCATTAAAAAAGTGGCTTTAATCCTAAACTAAGAGTCCAATGTCAATGCCAAGGCCAATGCCACTTGAGAGAGGTTGTTAAGTTTTTGCTATCTTTTTAGTTTTCTATGGTTGTTTCGTCTTGGATAAGCTTTATTCTGTTTGTTACGTTTCCTTTTGACTTCCTTTGTTTAGGCCTTTTTCTTCTTGATGCCTAAGTTTTCCCGTTAGTTTGTATTCCCCTGAGAGGCTTCAATTCTAAACTAAGGGTCCAATGCCAATGCCACACATAACTAAGAGCTTTAATTTCAATGTCAATGTCACTCCACACGTATATTAAAAAAAACGATGGCAAGAACCATTTAATCTCAACACATAATCCAATTTGATAAACTTTTTCCAAACAATTGCAAGACTTCAAGTCCAATACCAACGCAATTGCAAATTACTTTTCTTTTTGGGTCGTCTATTGTCCTCAATGTGTCTTTTTCCAATTTCATTAATATAACCAAATATTTTTCTACAACCATTTCGACGACGAAACACCATATCTCTTCGATAAAAACTTAATCCAATTGAATAATCTTACTTTTAGTTCATTATCTCAATACTTAATCCAATTTGATAATCCTCTCTCCAAACAATAGCAAGAACCTATTTTATGCAAAACTTGAAGTCCAATGCCAAACTTCCATTCAAAACACTCATATACTAACTTCTCATTTTGTGCCATCCACAGTCCTCCATGTGTCTGTTTCAAATTTCATTTTTATAGCCAAGCCTTTTTTCTTATACCCATCTCCACGGCAATTCACCTCATTCGTCAAATAAAAACTTAACCTAGTAGCCAAATGTCACTTTTAGGGCACTATCTCAACACTTACTCAAATTCAATAATCCTTTCTCCAACCAATGGCATATCCGTACTTTTTTTTGTGCCGTTTATAGTTCTCCCATTTGATTTTCTCCAATTTCATTTGGATAGCAAAATTCTCTTTACTATAACTTGTCCATGAAAAATCAGTTATCCCTTAAATAAAAACTTAATCCAATTGGCTAGTTAAAGTAAGAAAGTGGAAAAAAAATACTCAAATAAAAGACAAGAAAAGCGAAAAGACGATGATTATTGATTTGGTTTTTAGCAGAGGATGGTACCAAAAAGTATTTATTACCCATTATTACCCTAGTCCGGCTCTAGCCTAATGATGGGTAATACAGACTTTTTTGTACAATCCTATGCTAAAAACCAAATCAATAACCATCGATGCCCTCTCACTTTCTTGTTATTTTCTTGTATTTTATTCTGGTATTTTCTTTTTCACCTTTCTACTCTCTTTTCTTCCTTCTTGCCTCAACTCTTATCCAATTTGATAATTCTTTCTCCAAAAGACAATTTAATCTAAACGAAATTAGGAACAAGGAGCAGGTTTTCATATTGGTATTTTCTTTTTCCACTATCTTACTTTTGTATTTTCCCCGTTCCACCTTCTCTTTTTTACCTTTCCTACTGCCTCAACACTTATCCAATTTGATAATCCTTTCTCCAAAAGACAATTTAATCTAAACGAATTTAGGAATAAGGAGCTGGTTTTCATTTTGGTATTTTCTTTTTCCACTATCTTACTTTCGTATTTTCCCCTTTCCACTCTCTTTTTTTTCCTTTCCTACTGCCTCAACACTTATCCAATTTGATAATCCTTTCTCCAAAAGATAGCAACCAGTTCCCTATTCCTATACTCGAAGTAAAATGTTACACTTCAATCCAAAACTCTTATATCCTAACTTTTCCTTTTGCAACATCAATAGTTCTCTATGTCTTTTTTCAATTTTAGTTGAACAACCAATGTTTTTTCCATGCCCATAGCGAATCACCCCATCCCTCAACTAAAAACTTAATCCAATAGACAAATTTCATCTTAGTGCACTACTTCAAAAATTAATCAATTTGAATAATTGGTTCTCCAAACAATAGCAAAACTTGTTTAATCTTCAACTTAAAGTCCAATATCACAGTGCATTCCAAAACTCTCACATCCTCACTTTTCTTTTTGTATCGTTTATAGTCCACCATGTGTCTTTTCATAATGTTATTGCCAAAACATATTTTCCTATACCTATGTCCAAAGCAAATAATCGCATCTCTTAATGAAAAACTTAAATCAAAAGGTTAAACTAACTTAAAGTTCCCTATCTTAAGAATTATCCAATTTAATAATCATTTCTCCAAACTACAAGAGTTCTTTATTAATCCAAAACTTGAAGTTTGTTGCCACACTTCAAATCAAAACTCATATTCTAACTTTTCTTTTTGTTCCTCTCAATGCGTCTTTCAAAATACCTCATCCCTCAAATAAAAACTTTATCCAGTAAAAACTTTATCTAGTAGGTTTATTTCATTCTTGGTGCAATATCTCAACACTTAATCAAATTTAATACTCCTTTATCCAATCATAAGCTAATTTTTGGTGTGATGTCTACAGTCCTCCATATGTATTTTTTCAATGTTTATTTTTTCAATGTCATATGTATAGTCAAACTTTTCTTCCTATATCCATGTCCACGGTAAAGAACCTCATTCGTTAAATAAAAACTTAATCCAATTGGCTATACATCTTAGTGCACTATATCGACACTAAATCCAGTTTGATAACCATTTCTACAAACAATGGCAAGAGTTATTCAAATGTTAGCTTTGACGTCCAATACCATACTTGAATCCAAAACTCTCATATTCTAACTTTTCTTTTAAAGTCGTCTATAGTCCGTCATGTCTCTTTTTCCAATTATATTTGCATAGCCAAATATTTTTTCCTATAACCATGTCCAATGGATCTCATTTAATCCCTAAGTAAAAACTTAATCTAATAGGCTAATCTCTCTTAGTGCATTATCTGAACACTTAATCCAATTTGGTAATTCTTTTTCCAAACAATGGCAAGAGTTCTTTAATCTAAAACATGAAGTCCAATGCCACACTTGCATAGACAAAAAATTTTCTATAAACATGTCAATTTGATCTTACTTAATCCCTTAAGTTAAAACTTAATTTAATTAGCTAAGCTCACTCTTGGTGTGTTGTATTCACTTAATCCAATTTGAAAAATCTTTTGTCCAAACAGTGGCAAGAGTTCTTTAATCCAAAATTTGAAGTTTACTCAATGTCACACCTTAATACAACTAGATTCTTTTTTTTTTGTGCGTCTATAGTCCTCCATTTGATTTTTTTTTTCAATTTCATTTATATGGCCATTTTTTTCTTATACATGACCAAGGCTAGTCACTTCGTGAATTATATTAACATCAAACCCAATTATCTCAAACTTAATCCAATTTGATAATCCTCCCTCCAAACAATAGCAAGATTTTTTCTATCACCACCTCCATGGTAAAACACCTCATTCCTCAAATAAAAAGATTATCTAGTAGGTTTATCTCACTCTTACTGCACTATCTCCAATTGTAACAATTTGATTTGAACTCCTAAACTTGAACTCCAATGCCACATTTCAATATGAAACACTCATAGTCCTTACTGTGCATTTTTCCAATGTCATTTGTATAGCCAAACTTTCTTCTTATATCCATGTTCACGATAAATATCTTAATCCAGTTGGCTATCACTCTTTAGTGCACTATTACGACACTAAATCCAATTTGATAATCTTTTCTACAAACAATGACAAGAGTTCTTTAATCCAAATTTCTGTTTCATCGACGTACAAATTTAAGCCTTATTGTTTGTTTATGGTAGCTTGCTTGATATGACTTTTATGTTTTGGTCTCTTTATTGCTTGTCAAAAGGGAAGTTTTTTTGGGGGAGTTCTTTTGGAATCAATTTATCCGAGTTCTTTTAAGTTTTCAACAATTGTTTTGATTTTCTTCTTCTTGTTGCCTAAGTTTTCACTTTAGTTTGTATTCCCATAGTTCCTTTCCTATTAGTACAATACACTTGTACTTCGAACTTTAAGTCTCATATATTATCATTAAAAAAGAGGCTTTAATCCTAAACAAAGAGTCCAATGACAATGCAACACTTCACTAAGAACTTTAAGTCCAATGCCACTGGAGAGAGTTGTTATATTCAAATGGGCTCCTCTTGATAGAGTTGTCAAGTTTTTGTTATCTTTTGTGCTTTCAACAGTTGTTTCGTCTTGAAAAGGCTTTATTTTGTTTGTTACGTTTCTTTTTAACTTTATTTGTTTAGACTTTCTTCTTCTTGTTGCCTAGGTTTTCAGTTTAGTTTATATCGCAAAAATACCTTTGCCCTTAGATGAACACCTTTGTACTTTGAGCTGTAAGTCCAATGTCAATGTCAATGTCACTTGAGAGAGTTGTCAAGTTATTGCTATCATTTTAGCCTTCTATAGTTGTTTCATCTTGAAAAGACTTTATTCTGTTTGTTATGTTCTTCTTGTTGCCTAAGTTTTCACTTTAGTTTGTACTCTCCTAGTTCCTTTGCGCTTAGGATAATACTCTTGTACTTTGAGCTTTAGGTCTCGTATCATTAAAATATAGGCTTTAAACCTAAACTAAGAGTCCAATGCCAATGACACACTTCACTCAAAGCTTTAAGTCCAATGTCAATGCCAATTGAGAGAGTTGTCAAGTTTTTGCTATCTTTTTAGCTTTCTACAATTGTTTCGTCTTGAAAAGGCTTTGTTCTAATCATTACGTTTCTCATTGACTTCGTTTGTGTAGGCTTCTTGTAGCCTAAGTTTTCTCTTTAGTTTATATTCTTCTAGTACCATTGCCCTTAGTACAATACTCTTGTACTTTGAGCTTTAAGCCTCAAATATTATCATTATAAAAGAGGCTTTAATCCTAAATTAAGAGTCCAATGTCAATGCCAATGTCACACTTCACTAAGAGCTTTAAGTCCAATGTCAATGCCACCTTAGAGAGTTGTTAAGTTTTTGCTTATCTTTTTAGCTTTTTATAGTTATGTTTTTTTGACTTTGTTTGGTTAGGCTTTCTTCTTGTTGCATAAGTTTTTACTTTAATTTGAATTCCCCAAGTTCCTTTGCTCTTAGTACAATACTCTTGTACTTTTAGCGTTAAGGTTCATATACTATCATTAAAAACGAGGATTTAATCCTAAACAAAGAGTCCAATGTCACACTTCAATCCAAAACTCTCATATCATAACTTCTTTTTGTTTCGTATATGAGTCCTCTATGTGTCATTTTTCTATCATTTGTGTAGCAAAACTTTTTTCCATATATCCATGGCCCAAGAAAAACACCCCATACCTTAAAAAACACTTAATCCAATTGGCTACTCTTCCCTCAATATTCTTTGAGCCTCGATCATTGATTGCAATAATCTGATGAGTCTTGATTACATTGCTTTAGTTGAAGCTCTTGAAGCAAAGGTCTTCTTCGATCGAGGTATGCTCTTCCCCTATCTCTCTTTCCCCAGGCCACCAAATCCCATCAATCGAATCACTCTTTCAAGATATATAAGACATCTAAGTCATACAAGTGAAGAGATATATTTGTTGATAAGAAAAAATGTGAACGGTGGTTATGACCTATTTGATATTTTCGTAAGTCCTATGAGCCTCTTTCATTAATATGAAGATCATGGATTCCTTGTCTTCAAGATCTCTTAGATCAAAGATTCATCATTCTTCTTTTTCTTTCATCCTTTTTAAAGGGCTCAAAGTTCATAAATTGACATCTTTTCAAGGCATCCTTATCTTGGGTGTGGGCGTATGCATAGGTTTCACTCTTAGTGCATTATCACATCACTAATCTAATTTGATAATCTTCTCTTCAAACAATAGCAAGAGATAATTTAAAACTCAAAGTTCAATGTCACACTTCAAACCAAAAGTCACATAGCCTTGTAGTCTAACATTCTTTAATCCAAAACTTGTAGTCTAATGTCACACTTCAATTCAAAAATCACATAGCCTAAATCAACTCATAGTGCACTTTCTTAAAGCTTATCCAATTTATAATCCTTTCTCCAAATGGCAAGAATTCTTTCTTTAATCAAACACTTGAAGAGTTCAATGCCACACTTTAATAAAACTCATATATTCTTACTTTCCTCTATGTGATGTTTATAGTCTTCCATGTGTCTTTCAATAATCCTTTCGCCAAACAATGGCAAAAGTTCCTCCTTAATCTAAAACTTGAAGTCCTATATCCATCCTCACGACAAATCACCTCATCCCTTAAATAAAATATTATTCTAATTGGCTAGTCACACTTTTATAGCACTATCTCCACACCAATCTAATTTGATAATCTTTTCTCCAAATAAAAGCAAGAGTTTTTTAATCCCAAACTTGTAGTCTCATGCCACACATCAATGAAAAGCTCTCATATCCAAAGTTTTCTTTTTTGTATCGTCTATAGTCACTCATGTGTTTTTTTTCTAAAACCATGTCCAAAGCAAATGATCTCATTCCATATATTAAAACTTTAATCTAGTAGGCTAATCTGACTTTTTGTGCACTATCTCAACACTTAACCCAATTTCATAATCTTTTATCCAAACAATTGCAAGAGTTCTTTAATCCAAGACTTCAAGTCCTATGTCACACCTTAAGGATACTTTTCTTTTTGAGTCGTCTATAGTCCTTTGTGTCTTTCAATTTCATTTGTATAACAAAACTTTTTTTCCTATATCCATTTCGATGACGAAACACATCCCTTCAATAGCAATTTAATCCAATTGAATAATCTCACTTTCAGTTCATTATCTCAAATAATAAATCCAATTTGATAATCCCTTTTTCAAGCAATAGCAAGAACTTAAATTCCAATGCTAAACTTCAATCTAAAACTCTCATATACTAACTTTTCATTTTGTGCCATATATAGTCCTCCATGTGTTTGTTTTCAATTCCATTTGTATCGCCAATCGTTTTTTCCTGTACCTATCTCCATGACAATTCACCTCATCTCTTAAATAAAAACTTAATATAGTATGCAAATCTCACTCTTAGTGTACTATCTCAACACTTAATCAAATTCAATAATCCTTTCTCCAACCAATGACAAGAGTTCTTTAATCCAAAACTCGCATATCCTTACCTTTCTTTTTTGTGCCGTTTACGGTCCTCCATTCGAATTTCTCCAATTTTATTTGTATTCACAAACATTTTTTACTATATACTTGTTCATGACAAATCGCGTATCCCTTAAATAAAAACTTAATCCAATTGGCTAGTCAAAGTAAAGTGAAAATGAAAATACCCAAATAAAAGACAAGAAAAAAAAGAAAAGTGAGAAGACGGTGATGATTATTGACTTGGTTTTTAGCAGAGGATAGTACCCAAAAGTATTCATTACCCATCATTACCCTAGTCCGGCTCTAGCTTAATGATGGGTAATACAGACTTTTCGATAAAATACTATGTTAAAAACCAACAAAAGTTATCACCGTCTTCTCACTTTTCTTCTTATTATTTTCTTTTATTTTGGTATTTTCTTTTTCCACTTCCTTTAGTATTTTCTCCTTTATACTTTCTCTTTTCTTTCTTCCCTACTGCCTCAAATCTTATCCAATTTGATAATCATTTCTCCAAAAGATGACAACCGACTCCTTATTCCTAAACTGAGATTAGGAATAAAGAGTTGGTTTTTATTTTCATATTTTCTTTTTCCACTTTCTCACTTTGGCATTTTCCCTTTTACACTCTTTTTTCCCTTTCCTACTGCCTTGACACTTCTTCAATTTGATAATCCTTTCTAAAAAAAGATGGCAATCAACTCCTTATTAATAAACTTGAAGAAAAATGTCACACTTCAATACAAAACTCTTATATATTAACTTTTTCCTTTTGCATCATCAACAATCCTTTATGTGTCCATCTCAAATTTTAGTTGAACGATCAATGTTTTTTCCTTTATCCATGTCCTTAGCAGATCATCTCGTCCCTCAAATAAAAACTAAATCCAATAGGTAAATTTCATTTAGGGCACTATCTCAACAATTAATCAATTTGAAGAATTGTTTCTCCAAACAATAGCAAGAGTTGTTTAATCTTAAATTTTAAGTCAATTGTCACACTTCATTCCAAAACTCGTATATCATAACTTACCTTTTTGTGTCGTCTATAGTTCTTCATATATCTTTTCGTAATGTTATTGCCAAATATCTTTTTTCATAGCTATGTCCAAAGCAAATCACCTCATCCCTTAACGAAAAACTTAATAAGAAAGGTTAAACAACCTCAAAGTGTCCTATCTTAAGGATTATCAAATTTAATAATCCTTTCTCCAAACGGCAAGAGTTCTTTAATCCAAAACTTGAAGTTCAATGTCACACTTCAATCCAAAACTCATATTCTAACTTTTTCTTTTGTGTCGCTTATAATCCTCCACATGTCTTTTAACAATTTCATTTGTATAGACAAACATTTTTCCTCTAACCATCTCTATAGCAAAACACCTCATTCCAAAAAAAATTTAATAGTTTTTTCTCCAAACAATGGCAAAAATTATTTAATCCTAAACTTGAACTATAATGCCACGTTACAATCTAAACTCCCATATCCTAATTTTTTTTTGTTTATAGTCCTTACTGTGCATTTTTCCAATGTTATTTGTATAGCCAAACTTTTTATCCTATATCCATGTGCACAGTAAATACCTCATCCATTAATAAAAGCTTAATCCGGTTGCCTATCGATTTAAGTGTCAACACTAAATCCAATTTGATAATCCTTTTCACAAACAATGGCAAAAACACCTAATACCATACTTGAATCCAAAACTCTCATATCCTACTTTTTCTTTCCATGTCATCAACAATCATCCATGTCTCTTTCACCAATTATATTTGCATAGTCAAACTTTTTTTCCTATAACCACGTTCATGAGATCTCATCTAATCCTTCAAGTAAAAAATTAATCCAATTGGCTAATCTCACTCTTAGTGCATCATCTCAATCTTTTTCCAAACAATGGCAAGAGTTTTTTAATCCAAAACATGAAGTCTAATGCCACACTACAAACTCGCATATCTTAACTTATCATTTTATGCCAAACTTTTTTCCTATATCCACATCCACAACAAATCACCTCGTTCCTTAAATAAAAACTTAATCTAATTGACTAATCTCACTCTTAGTGCACTATCTCAAAAG
The DNA here is from genome assembly GCF_025177605.1 of Cucumis melo. Taxonomy (NCBI): domain Eukaryota; kingdom Viridiplantae; phylum Streptophyta; class Magnoliopsida; order Cucurbitales; family Cucurbitaceae; genus Cucumis; species Cucumis melo. Next base: position 1,851,175 of record NC_066857.1, read on the forward strand.
TTTAAACTCATTCCTCCAAATGTTGCAAGAGTTCTCTAATCCACACTTTAATCATGAAGCCCAATGCGTACAACACTTTAATCCAAAATTCGAATATATTTACTTTTCTTCTTGTGCCGTTTATAATCTTCCATGTCTTTTTACCAATTACATTTATATCGTCGACCTTTTAGTTCTCCAATATCCATGTCCATGGGAAATCCATTCAATAAAAACTTAATCTCAATTTTAGAGTTGCACTATCTAACACTAATCCAATTTGATAATCCTTTCGTTAAATGATGGCAAACGTTCTTTAATCGAAAACTTCAAATAAAATATCACACTTCAATCCAAGACACTCATATGCTAACATTCCACCACATGTCTTTTTCCTTTTTCATTTGTATAGCCAAACTTTAACTAATCTCATAAATAAAAACTTAATCCAACATCGAATCCAATTTTATAATTCTTTCGACAAACAATGGCAAAAATCTTTAATCCAAAACTTGTAGTGACATGTCACTTCAATCCAAAAATCACATAACTTAACTTTTCTTTTTGGGTCGTCTATAGTCCCTCCATGTGTCTTTTCTAATTTTATTTACATAGTAAAACTTCTATCCCTATATCCATGTCCATGGAAAATCACTTATCCCTTGAATAAAAAGTTTGATCCAATTTAGCAGTTAGTACTTTCTCCAAACAATTGCAAAAGTTCTTTAATCCAAATTTCTCTTGCGATGATGGATAGATTTAAGCCTTGTTTATGGTAGCTTACTTGATATGGCTTTTATGTTTTGGTCTCTGTTTTAATCGCTCACCAAATGGATGTTTTATTCTGGGGAGTTCTTTCGGAATCAATTTTTGTTTATTCTGGAAAATTTATTCGATTTCCTTTGGGTTCTAGATGGCACTTACAAGAATATTACTGTCGGAGTTAGCTGCTTCTCCTTCGCACTTCTCGTTCATCTCTCATATTGAAGATTTAGGTGTGCAAGTTATTGTATTCAAATGGGCTCCTCTTGAAAGAGTTGTCAAGTTTTTGCAATCTTTTTAGCTTTCCACATATGTTTCATCTTAGAATGTCTTTATTCCATTTGTTACGTTTCTCTTTGACATTGTTTGTCTATGTTTTCTTCTTCTAGTTGTCAAAGTTCTCGCTTTAATTTGGATTCCTCTCTAATTCCTTTACTTTTAGTACAATACTCTAGTACTTTGAGCTTACATATACTATCATCAAAAAAGAGGCTTTGATCTTAAACTGAGGATCCAATGTCAATGTCACACTGCACTAAGAGCTTTAAGTCCAATGCCACTTGAGGGAGTTGACAAGTTTTGGCAATTTTTTTTAGATTTCTACATATGTTTCGTCTTAGAAAGGCTTTATTCTGTTTGCTACGTTTCTCTTTAACTTTGTTTCTTTAGGCTTTCTTCTTCTAGTTCCCCTAGTGCCTTTGCTCTTTAGTACAATACACTTGTACTTTTAGCATTAAGTCTCATATAGTATCATAAAAAAAGGCTTTAACCCGTAACCAAGAGTCCAAGGCCAATACCAGTTGAGAGAGCTCTCGACACTTGTTTCGTCTTGAAAAGGACTTGTTTTGTTTGTTATGTTTCTCTTTGACTTTGTTTGTTTAGGTTTCATTCTTATTGTTGCTTAAGTTTTCACTTTAGTTTGTAGTCCCCTAGTTCCTTTATTCTAAGTACAATACTCTTGTAATTTGAGTTTTAAATCTTATATATTATCTTTAAAATAGAGGCTTTAATCTTAAACTAAGAGTCCAATGTCAATGACACACTTCATTAAGAGGTTTAAGTCTAATGTCACTTGAGAGAGTTGTCAAGTTTTTGATATCTTTTTAGCTTCCTGTAGTTATTTCATCTTAGAAAGGCTTTATTCTGTTTCTTTTTCTTGATATCTAAGTTTTCCCGTTAGTTTTTATTCCCCTAGTTTATTTGCTCTTAGTACAATACTCTTGTACTTCGAGCTTTAAGTCTCATATACTATCATTAAAAAAGAGGTTTTAACCCTAAAACTAAAAATCCAATGGCAATGCCACTTGAGAGAGTTGTCAAATTTTTGCAATGTTTTTAGCTTTCTACATATGTTTCGATTTGGAAAGGCTTTATTCTGATTGTTACGTTTCTCTTTGACTTCGTTTGTTTAGGTTCTCTTCTTCTTGTTGCCTAAGTTCACTTTAGTTTATATTCCCCAATTTCCTTCGCTTTTTAGTACAATACACTTACTTTGATCTTTAAGTCTCGTATAGTATCATTAAAAAGATGGCTTTAATCCGAAACTAAAAGTCCAATATCAATGTCACACTTCACTAAGAGCTAAATCTAATGTCAATGCCAAGGCCAATGCCACTTAAGTGAGGGTGTCAAGTTTTTGCTATCTTTTTAGTTTTCTACAATTGTTTTATCTTGGAAAGGCTTTATTCTGTTTGTTACGTTTCCTTTTGACTTCCTTTGTTTAGGCTTTTTTCTTCTTGATGCCTAAGTTTACCCATTAGTTTGTATTCCCCTAAAAGGCTTCAATCCTAAACTAAAGGTCCAATGTCAATGTTACCCTCCACATGTCTATTAAAAAAAACAATGGCAAGAACCATTTAATCCTAAACTAAGAGTCCAATGCACCTATCTCAACACATAATCCAATTTGATAATCTTTTGACAAACAATTGCAAGAGTTCTTTAATTGAAGACTTCAAGTCCAATGTCACACCTCTCAATCCATACTTTTCTTTTTCGGTCGTCTATTGTCCTCAATGTGTCTTTTTTCAATTTCATTTATATAGCCAAACATTTTTTCTATAACCATTTCGATAACAAAACACCACATCTCTTCAATAAAAACTTAATCCAATTGGATAATCTCACTTTTAGTTCACTATCTCAATACTTAATCCAATTGGATAATCCTCTCTCAAAAAATAGCAAGAATTTATTTTATGCAAAACTTGAAGTCCAATGCCAAACTTCGATCCAAAACCCTTATATACTAACTTTTCATTTTGTGTCATCTATATTCCTCCATGTGTCTGTTTCAAATTTCATTTGTATAGCTAAACATTTTTTCCTATACTCATCTCCACAACAATTCACCACATTCCTCAAATAAAAACTTAATCTAGTAGTCAAATCCCACTCTTAGGGCACTATCTCAACACTTAATCAAATTCAATAATCTTTTCTCCAAACAATGGCAAGAGTTCTTTAATCCAAAACTTGCATATCCATTTTTTTTATGGGTTCGTTTATAGTCCTCTATTTGATTTTCTCGAATTTCATTTGGATAGCCAATTTCTTTTAACTATAACTTGTCCATGAAAAATCTGGTACTCTTAAATAAAAACTTAATCCAATTGGCTAGTTAAAGTAAGAAAAAGTGGGAAAAAAATACTCAAATAAAAGACAAGAAAATAACAAGTGAGAGCGTATCAATGATTATTGATTTGGTTTTTAGCAGAGGATGGTACCAAAAAGTATTTATTACCCATCATTACCCTAGTCCGGCTCTAGTTTAATGATGGGTAATACAAACTTTTTTTTGTACAATCCTATGCTAAAAATCAAATCAATAACCATCGATACGCTCTCACTTGTTATTTTCTTGTATTTTCTCTTTTCTTCCTTCCCTACAACCTCAACTCTTATCCAATTAGATAACCCTTTCTCCAAAAGACAATTTGATCTAAAAGAATTTAGGAATAAGGAGCTGATTTTCATTTTGGTATTTTCTTTTTCCACTATCATACTTTCGTATTTTCCCCTTTCCACTTTCTCTTTTTTTCCTTTCCTACTACCTCAACACTTATCCAATTTGATAATCTTTTCTCCAAAAGATGGCAACAAGTTCCTTATTCTTATACTTGAAGTAAAATGTTACACTTCTTTTGCGAACGTCCATAGTAAATTACCATGTCCTTCAAATAAAAACTTAATCCAATAGACAAATTTAATCTTCGTACACTACCTAAAAAATTAATCAATTTGAATCTCCAAACAATAGCAAGACTTGTTTAATCTTAAACTTAAAGTCCAATATCACAATGCATTCCAAAACTCTCACATCCTCACTTTTCTTTTTGTATCGTTTATAGTCTTCCATATGTCTTTTCATAATGTTATTGCCAAATCATCGCATCTCTTAATGAAAAACTTAAATCAAAAGGCTAAACTAACTTAAAGTTTCCTATCTTAAGAATTATCCAATTCAATAATCATTTCTCCAAACTACAAGAGTTCTTATTAATCAAAAACTTGAAGTCCGTTGCCACACTTCAAATCAAAACTCATATTCTAACTTTTCTTTTTGTACCGCCTATAGTCCTTTCCATGTGTCTTTTTCCAATTTCATTCATATAACCAAACATTTTTCCTATAACCATCTCTATGGCAAAACACCTCATTCCTCGAATAAAAACTTTATCTAATTGGTGTATCTCATTCTTAGTGCAATATCTTAACACTTGATCAAATTTAATATTCATTTCTCCAAACAATGGCAAAAATTATCTAATCTTAAACTTGAAACATTTCAATCTGAAACACTCATATGCTAATTTTTTGTGTGCTGTCTATAGTCCTCAATATGTATTTTTTCAATGTCATTTGTATAGCAAATTTTTCTTCCTATATCCATGTCCACGGTAAAAACCTCATTCGTTAAATAAAAACTTAATGAAATTGGCTATCACTCTTAGTGCATTATATCAACACTAAATCCAATTTGATAACCATTTCTACAAACAATGGCCAGAGTTACTCAAATGTAAACTTGACATCCAATACCATACTTGAATCCAAAACTCTCACATCCTAACTTTTCTTTTTGTGTCGTCTGCAGTCCGTCATGTCTCTTCTTCCAATTATATTTGCATAGCAAACTTTTTTTCCTATAACCATATCCAATGGACCTCATTTAATCCCTAAGTAAAAATTTAATCTAAGTGGCTGATGTCTCTTAGTGCATTATCTCAACACTTAATCCAATTTGGTAATTCTTTTTCAAACAATAGCAAGAGTTCTTTAATCTAAAACATGAAGTCCAATGTCACACTTCTATCCAAAACTCATATACCCTTTTTCTTGTTGTGTCATTTATTTTCGTCCATGCATCTTTTCCCAATTATATTTGCATAGCCAATTTTTTTCCTATAAACATGTCCATGGGATCTCACCTAATCCCTTAAGTAATATCTTAATCTACTGAGCTAATCTCACTCTTAGTGCACTGTTTTCACGCTGAATCCTATTTGATAATCCTTTCTCCAAACAATGGCAAGGGTTCTTTAATCTAAAACTTGGAGTCCAATGGCACACTTCCATCTAAAACTTGTATATCCTTACTTATCTTTTTATGTCATTTATAGGCGGCGTCCATGTGTCCTTTTTTCAATTACATTTGCATAGCCAAAGCTTTTTTTCTATAAACATATCCATTTGATCTTACCTAATTAGCTAATCTCACTCATGGTGTGTTGTCTTCACACTAATCCAAATTAAAAAATCCTTTCTCCAAACAATAGCAAGAGTTCTTTAATCCAAAATTTAAAGTTCACTCAATGTCACACCTTAATGTATCCTAATTCTATCTTCCTTCTTGTTAAGATAGTCTTTTTCTCTTATTGTGTATTCAACCAATAGTCCTCCATGTTCCTTTGTTTCTATTTAACTTGTGTAGTTTAGTGTTATATTTCCGTATCCAAATCCATGACCTATCACTTAATCACACTTACTCTACCTTATTAATCCTTTACCTAAAAAATGAGAAGTTTTTCAATTGAAAACTTAAAGTTCAATGTCACACTTTAATCCAAAATTTTTAGTTTCTAACTTATGTTTCTTCCATTTAATAAGTCTTCATGACCCTTTTTTAAATGTTATTTCCATAAACCATCTTCTTTTTTCAAATTCATGACCAAAGCAGATCAACACATGTCTTACATTAACACTTAACCCAATTGGCTAATCTTTTTTTCAAATAATTAAAGGACTTCTTTAATAAAAAAACTTGTAGTTCCATCTCACTTCTCAATTCAAAATTCATGTATCTCAACTTATCTTCCTTTCTCGTTACATACATTATTCCACTTGATAGTCCTTCACATAAGTCCTTTTCTTAGTTCAATTGCATGGTCTATTGTTATCCTCCAATCTTTATGTGTCCATAACAACTCACTTAGTGAACTATCTCAAACACATCGTCCAATTGACAAATATTTTTCCAAAGAATGAGAAGATTTGTTTAATAAAGAACTTGTAGTCCAAGTTCACACTTTAATCCAATGTTATCTACCTTTATCCATGTCTATGACATATCACTTAACGTAATATTTGAGCACTTAATTCACATTGATGGTCCTTTATCTAAAGAATGATAAAATTTCTTCAATGAAATACTTGAAGTCCAATGTAACGCACCAAGACAAAATTCTTTTATTGTCCAATCTCTGCATACATTATATTAAACTTAATCTAGTTGGCTACTCTATTGTCTGAATTGGGAGCTTTTATCTTTCATGGTTGATCTTTGAGTTGTATTAAGTTGCAGTCGCTTATCTATTGTTGTCTTTCTTCTTTTATTATTATCATTTTCTAGTAATTTTAAGCATTATTCTCTTCATTTTATCAATGAAAAGTTCTATTTCCTCTCAAAAAAAAGTTATATAAAAGTGTCTTTTAATTACCCTTTAGGTCCTCGTTTCTTATTCGAACCCCTTTTTTGTCTTTTCTTATGTTAGCTTTGACGGTTGAAATTTGTTTACCTTTATAACTTGACTTGGAAGTAATTTCCTATTCTAATTTTAAGAATGTATAAGTTATATCAATCAAGTATACCATTCAATTTATTGAATTCTAGAAATAACAAACATTTATCAATTATTTCATTTGTCAAAAAACCTAGAATATGTACTACGAGTTAATATTCAGAAACTATTGAGATTATTCAAGTGTGGGTTTGAGAATTTACTCAATGATGCTATATTCCTCGATACATCCAGCAGATCAATACTTCGCACCACTATACTCTTCTAAAATATTGATTTTAATCTTGCCTTGGAGCCATTATATCCCTGCACTCACAAAGATAAAATGAGGTAAACCTCTTCTGTTACATATGTTGACACAATTAAAACAATATTTTCTTAATGATAAACTTTTTTAAGTTGAACATGGGTGAGAATTTGACTTTAATTATAAGTCACATGTTAACCAATTCAATTATGCTCAATTAAGAAATAACTAGAAAAGTATGTCAAAGTGAACATCATCATTTTAATCCTCTAACATCTAAGAAGGGGCATTAAATAAGAAGGAGCCATTGGAGTTAGATGAAATAGAAATTTAACCAATAACCTTAATGTTACATGCCAACAATTCTACTACCTCATACTAACAGCAAAAACTACTTGCATCAGTGGAAGAATAGGCAATAAATACATCTACAGCTAGCATATCAAGAAGAAGATGCATGCAAAAAGGACTTGTATTGGCAGAAAAAATTATATGCCTAGACCTAACTCTACCTTACGAGCATTAGTATCATTTAGTATAAAGTATGGAGCAGAAAATAAAGACACCATTTCAAAGTTTGTAAGGGAAGGTTCAAGAATATATGACAAAACGAAAGAAGAAAATGAACAATGAAGCTGCAAAATCAGCTAATGAGAGAACAGACAAATGTATAAGTGCCAGCTTAAAAATGCCAGACAACTTTATCAGCACCAATCAGACTTGATATAGAAGTCAATCAAGAAAGCAATCTAATTGTTCTAGGATATTACTTTACAAACCTCACCTTCAAGTAGTTGACAATTTCCAGCCACCTTCCCTAGTTTCCTCTTGCCTTTTCCAAGTCTGGTAGATCTGTCAAATCATAAGAATAAGTAGAACATTACTGCCCGTTACATTTGACAATCATTCAGCTTTTACAAGATAATAAACTTATTTACTGACAAGGACAATTCCTCGGTATCATTATTTACTTTTTAAGAAAATTTGGAAAACAAGCCAGCGAAAATTTTCAGAAATTTGAAAAAAGAGAGAGATAAAGAAATGGTCGGAAAGGAAGCATACTGTTCTTAAAAATAGGAAACTAAAAACAAAATCATTTAAACAAAGGTTAATGCAATCAAAACATCTACTTAGGGTTATAGTTTGAAAGAAATCAATGCAAAGGATTTGTTTTAGGAGAAGACACTAATTTGAAAGAGAGCTGACCATGTACATGGAGGACTTTGTCTAATTTTCATGTAAATATAATTATATATGGTAAATTGTTTTAGGTAATTGTATATATAATTATCCAAAATCTAAGTTTGGAAAAGAAAAAGTTACAAAATAATTTGTTTAGGAGTAAATTAGGAAAAACTCACACATTATTATTTATGGAACAAATGTAAGTATATACAGTAAATTGTTTTAGGTAATTATATATATAATTACCCAAAATTTAAGTTTAGCATGATTGAGCTTTTGGGCAAGGGACTTGTCCTCATCGGCTATACAGGGCCGTCACAATCAGTGCCATCACTGTCGCTAGATGCATAGACCCGGTTCAACAGCTGCATCCATCAGAAACAGAGAGTTAAATATAAAATGCTAAAAGAAAACTGGTGGCAGAAAATATGATAACAAATATCTCAATCAAAGAAGAAAAGGGAATGATTGGTCCCATGACTAGCTCAAAATCATTGAGATGAAAATTTGTAAGAAAGGGTTACTCCTGAAGGCATTCAAGAGCCTTCCACAACCTCCCACTAAAATATAAAAGAATACTACACTCACGTTCGCTCTGGTAATTCATTGTTGCTTTATTGTTTGTATTCTGAACAAAATAAAACAACCAACCTTCTCATCGCGTGGAACATGATTCAGCTTAGCCTAGGGGTTCTCACCACCAGTATTCTTAATCTCCCGAAGATGCAGCAAATAATTGTAACCATCGTCAGGGAACTAAAGCTCCAAAAATCTCTCTTCTAACATTTTCCAGTGACAACGTTCCACCAACTTCCCCACGAGACTGCATAGATGACCCAAAACCCCCATTCTCTTCCTCATCGTAATCCTCAGAAGCATCGGCAAATGTTGAGTTAGGATCTCCGTCCTAGCAGGCAGAACCGGAAGCATCGACTGGACCATCATCGAAGGCAGGGAGAGTATAAGAGTGGTTGTCAACACGAACAAAAACAAATAAAAAAGCATATACATGTGTGTGTGCGCATTCAGCCAAATAAGTTGAAACGTTCCTCAAACATTGATACACAAAAAAGAATAAAAACAAAAATGCAAAAACCTTGAAACGGAAACCAAAACGGAGAGCGAGTGCGTCTGGTTTGATCGGAGTTACAGTCGCCGGCTTCGTCTAGGAGAGGGTGAGCGGCGTTCGCCAGCGTCGTCTGATCGGAGGGGAGGGGCCGAACGTTGAAGATTGGAGAGAACTAGAAGAGAGTGAAAGAGAGTGAAGAGAGTACTTAGGGTTTGCTTTCTACCAAAGGGGATGAAGTTAAACAATAAAAGGGAGATTAGTGAATAGCGTTTGAATAACGCTATTTGTTTGACCACGTTGACCAACGGTTATTTATTTTAATTTACCTAACTTTTCTCTAATTATACTTAATGCGATATATTAAACATTATTTTGGTTTATTTTCCAACTAAATAAAAAAAATGAAAAGGTTTGTTTTTGTTTTCGTTTTTATTTTTATTTTCTTTTCCTTTTTAGTTCGATCAAAAACCGTTGTATATGATACTATGAAACAAAGCTTATACAATGAAATCACTACAATCATAAAACTAATTATCTTTATAAGAACATAATTTCATTATCTTTAGGGATAATTCTTGGGTGACTTGTCAACTTGAATGAACGAAAAAGAAGAATAGGGTAATTTCAAATTTTCGTTTAAATTTGTTTATTTACCTTTCACCATTTTCAATCAAGTATTTTCTTTTTAAATTTTGTTGACATTATATAACGAAAAAAGTTTCATAATATATGAGAAAGTAAAAACTAATGTACGATTATCCTACTTTGAGTTTTTTTTTAGATTATTTTGATATTCATTTGTTTCATTCTCATATTATCTTCTTCCCTTTTTATTATTTTTATTTTTCCATAACAATAAATACAAACAAAATTAAATGAGTTACTAAAATCAACAAACATATTCTTCAGATTCTCCGATAAACACACAAAATTATCTACATGAGTTGAATCACAATAATTCAATCACACTAATTTAATCTCTAACATGTCATTCGGTGTCAACCAAAGAAAAATACAATAGAATTTTCTATCCCATGGATCACAAAAAAGATCTTTGAATAATCCAAGGATCTTCCAATGACGCAGTGGTATAACCATCTAAGTTTAACAACTTTGATTTGATTCATCATCATAAGCAATTCCATTCTTGCAAGCCTTCCGGTCCATCCCCCACAAAAGCAATATCCACGCCAAAATTTGGAAGCAAGCACTTCTTAAACTCGCTCAACTCGTATCTAACACCAAAACTTTTCCTACTACATAGGATTAGAAATTTTCAACTGTGTGATCCATTGAACTCATCAAGCAAAGCACATACTGCTGCTAATTTTGCTGTTCGGTTGAGACTATCGAGGACATTCATCTCCACGTTGTCCCTGTAAACCGAGTTACGTGATGAGAAAGATTTTTGTGTGTTTGATATTCAATGTTGATTTGAATGGCACAAGTTACAACATAGAGTAGGATTTTTGTGTGAGAGAGAATAAAAAGAGGGAAGAATCAACACTAATTTGCAAGGTAACATTTTGGTTTACCAAAACAAAATGTCTGAGTATCAACTACATAAACCTTACATGATTAATATCACAGATTAGTATGAATGATCACGGTACACTATCTATAACAAGTCTCCAAGAGCTCATAGACATTAAATATGAAATTTTCTAATCAAACTGTTGTCTCAGCTGCATCTCTGTTTCACTCTTCCAGGTAGCATGAGATGATTGTCCCCTCATTCGCTTTATCTTTTCCTTATCTTTAACGGTAGATCCCTTCTTTTTGGTCTCACTGTCCGGCTCAGGAGGACGATCGCCACATAGAGGGCAAAACATCCCTCGTGCATTTGAAAAGGTCTTTGGAATGCCACAATGCAAGCACATTCTGGAAAAAGAATCACATGATACTATCTTAAAATGCCAGCACTTGCACAATAAATTTATAGATATAGTCTAGATTTACATCCGAAACAGCTATGGTTTACCTCAGGATTCTAAAGAAGAGGAGAAAAAGAAAAGAAATGTTTACTTTGCAATATCAAAATTCTTAAAAGTAAACCCTCTCGACTCTCTCCCTGGTAAGTGACATTTTTCCTTTTTTTTTTTTTTTCCTATGTGTATGTAAATGCATATTGTGAAGGAATGAATCATATCACTCAACACGGATACAATTTTGAAAATACAATAAATGTACCTAAGTAGTTCTGCAGCATCTTCAGCATTTGGATTTGCTGCGGTTGCCACGCGCTTGCCTTCCGCTGTTGCATTTGAAATGGATGAATTTGATGCATGATTACTTTCAACGTCACTCCTCACTCGCTCATGAATCCCTACTAATTGAGCTTTTGCCTCCAATACAGCACCTTCACAGTATAACGTTTTCAAAGGGGTTATTATAATGAGAAAATATAAAAGTTGAGGAAATTACACTTAGCACTTGAAGTTTGGATTAGGTTACATATAGGTCCCTGAATTTTCAAACTCAACGATTCTACCCTTGTGGTCGTAATCGTAGCACCTCCATTAATTACTACGAAAGTCTGAAGTAGAACCTATTTTTATGATAAATATAAATTTTTTCTATTTTTTAATTACTAAACTACAAAATAATTATTTTTAGTATTTTTATCTTGTTTTTCTCTCTCTCTCTTCCATCTTCTTTCTCCCTCTGTTCCTTCATCTTCTCACTTTCATTAAGACCAACCACTTCCACCTACCACCATTTTTTGTCGCCGGCACCACCACCAGCGGCTGTATATAGAGAGCTAGAGAGAATAGAATATTTCATAGCATGAGATGACATAACTGATTCAGCATCAGTTTCTTTCCAATAGTGGAGAGATATAGCAGTGAAGCAATAAATAGTCTAGTAAAAGAAATAAAAAATATACATCATCACTTCATTAGATAAAAATATAGGCCTGTTTGACAAATTACTTTCATACATCCTCTTCTACTTCAACCATACGGACTTGCCTATACCAACCATACAAAGCAACTACACTTTGTATGCAATTAACACATTTTCCTTGCATGTTAGGCAACTGTCATTGTAAAGAAAGATATAGTTGATTGACTAGACCCTTTGACCCAACTCCATTCTCTGATTTCCATCTTTGCCGTCATAAAGCAAGCAAACTTTCCAATTCTCATCGAATAGAGCATTTTTAGCACATTACTTATCAATTTTTCCAAGCATTTTTGGTAGGGAAAATGAACTCTTCACATTTTCACAATGATACATGAGCATAAGTCCACATAGCTTTGATTTTGGTCTCATGCCAAGAAAAATGTTTCCTCTTCACTTATATACCCATGATTTTTCCCTTTTCTAACCGAGGTCGCCTTTTGGTTGCACTCCTAATAGTCTGAACCTCACAAAAAAAACCACATCGGGACCTCTCATTTCCCAACAATTTTCTTAAATCAATTTCCATCTTCCCTACCTCTGGGGGCGTATTTTATCCCTTAAACAGACGCACATTACATATGGATATCTTTGCTCTTTTTGCTTGCTATCTTCAAAGAAAATTGCTGCTTCAAACTTGAATATTAGATCTTGTTCAATACTTCAACATTTCTTTGGATTTCTCCTTGTAAAACATTCTTAGATCATTATTTGGGTAACAATAGGCTAGGGCACACACAGGTACACAAAAGGGACGCGCATGAATAAGAATAAGGTACATTCTAGTTATATGGCTCAATGTACATTCACATAAATAAATAAATACTCCAGACTTATTTAAAAACGTTCACCCAAACTTTGAAGGAAAACTACGGAATTTTCAAATATGTAAAACGAGGGTACCTTATTTGAGGCATGCCTCATCAATGTTCACTAGAAGAAATTCCCAAATGAAGATAATGGCCTTTTCGGGGTAGTTGTCCTTCCAAATTATGACACTTTTGGTAGAATTAAGTTGATGAATCTACAACTAAAGAAGCCCAAGGAACCATGAGGCCACACCCAATACTTAGAGCCACCATTAATTAGCATGTAACATGTAGCTAATTCGCACTAATGAGTCCTCTGTTACGAAACGAAAGGAGGTGACTAAAGCATTTAACTTTTAGATTCCTTAAATGACCCAATAATCTGGTTAACCAAATGCAAGGGCAACTCAGAAATAATTTTGTTTCCCTTCAACTTCCAAGCAGCCCAGAGAAACTCATGACAACAAAAGTTAATACTAAATCAGAAACCGAGCCCATACCAGTAGGCAAATCTTTCTTCTCCTTACGATTCCTACGGCCCCCATGTCCCCCTCGCGGCTGATCGGCATCTCTCGGTGCAGCATACTCCTCAACCGAATTATTCAGAAACTCGGGCGGTCCTGAAACCTCCGGTAGCCCACAGAAAACAAAATCAGGAAACGAACAGTAATCCAAATAAAAAAAAAATAAAAGGAAATCAGCCAAAGAGGCGTACTTCGGAAAAAGCGTCGAAAGCAGAAGGTAGGCCGGGCTGAGAGGAGGGCTGCGGAAGTTCGAAAAGTGACTTGTCACGAATGGAAAGATTGACGGTAACCGTAGAGGCGGCGGCGGCGGCAAGATCTTCGTCGTCATCGTCGGAAGAGGTGTGGTTGAAGACAGAGTTGTGTTCAGCTTCTTCTTCGGCGGAAGAATAGCCTTGGAGAAGTGCCAGACTCATGGCGGATTCAGTTGATGGAGATCGGAGTGGTTCGATTTTGAGGCCATGGATGGGGCAGACGATTTCAAACTTTTGACCCATACAGACCCGAAAGCCCGCCCCAGTGTATCCATTTTGGCCCAAATCTAAAATTTTGGTGTTCGACCGTAGATGTAAGAATGACCCGATAATCCAAACTACGAACCCATATTATATGTGTTGGATTTTCTCATTGAGTTGAGTTGGATTGAAAATTTTGATTTTTCTTCGGATTGGAATGAGTCTCAGGTTGGGGTTAAAAAATTTGGGTCAAACCTAATACAACCCGAAAAAATAATATTTATATTGTATTATAGGTATTTTATTATTTATTTAATATTTATGGATAATATTTGAAATTTTTAATTTTTATGAATGTTTGAAACTTTAAATTTATAAATGTTTGAATTTTTTGATGTGAATCTTTACGTACAACAATTTATAGCGTATAAATTTTAAGAATGAAAAAAAAAAGTAAATAATACAACCCTAAACCCAACCCATATTTAAGGGTTGAGTTAGGAGTATGCGTTATTTGGGTTGTCAATCCAACCAACCCGAAAACATATGGGTTGGGTTGGAAATATCCCTCAAGCCAACCTATTTACACACTTATATGCCACAACATGGCAATGATAGATTGAATGGTTCTCATTCAAATAAACATTATAAATACAATCTATCTTGTAATTGTTACAAACAATTAGATTTAAATTGTTCGTGAGAAAACATGTGAATGAGAATACTTGTATCAAGAGTTTGTATAGAATTGTACTGTATCACGAAATATTTTACATAAATTTGTTGATCGAAGAGATTAATATTTTAAAAATGATCTTAAGATGATCATTGGTTCTAATGAAAGTTAACCCAAAATTTCAAAACCAATAAATTTTGGTATTTTTGTCTTTATGTCATCGCTATAGAACCCCAAATGCATACTTCTATATCTATATATATATATATATATATAGATATATATATATATATGTGTGTGTGTGTGTGTGGAGAAAAAAATATTGCACTCATAAATAAAAATGTTATTGATCCAATATATACAATAAAATATACTTTCTCTCTTTTTTCTGTTCCTTATTCTTCCTCTTTTTTTCTTTTTCATTTCTTCTTCCGTTTTTTTTTTCTTTTTCTTCATCTCTTTTCTTTGAGCATGGAGCATAACATTTGGCGAACACCGGAATGTAAATCATAAAACATCGAGTATTGAAAAAACTTTTGAATCGTAGCATGTGGATGGTTCTTAGGGTCGAATGGGTAAATTCAGAATGTTTTATCGTTCATATCTCAATTGTGGGCTATTTTTCATTTGGGCTCCTAAAAAAGATCATCCGTACAGAAAAATAAAAATCCTCAATATTTTGACAAATGATCATATGTAACTCGATTTTAATTCTAAATTAGTTATAGTAAGTTATGAATTCCTACTTGTGAAGGATCATTTTTTGGTTTGCATACGTGAGAGTGGCCCGATTAACCTATTCAATATGTCTATCATTTTGGTGACTTGACTAAACAAGAAGCTGTAAACATACTTTTACAAGATGAAATTCATTCATTTCTATATAAAAAAAGTAAACGAGTAGTTCCCTTTAAGTGCTGATTTTGGGACTTCAACAAAGGAGCTCACCCTCTCACTGGCTCAAAAGAGACTTAACCGAAACAAAATGTTTATTAGAGAATAAGTGGTCTTAAAAGAGAAGTAGGTAACTATAAGGGTGAAGCTAACATTTGACGCATAAACAACTCATTGAAATTCAAAACGCCAAAACACTAAAACCTTCACATGTGTCACTATTCATTTTCAACCTTACAACAATGTTAATATCCAACTTGAACATAACTTAACTAGTTAAAACATATACTCTCAACTAACAGGATAGAAACCAAATCTCTTACTCTTATATGTTTTTCAGCTCATCCAAAAGAACAAAACAAAAGCAAAAACAAAACAAAAATGTCCAGTACAAGTCATTATGCATGTGAGCAACAAATACTGCTAGAACCTATAAAACAATGGGAAACACCTGAAAGAGATTGAATGAAGTATTATTGATTGGACCAAAAAGTATAACTTTAAGACAATAAAAGCTTTGTGTTGTACCTCAGGGAATCATTTACTGAAACCCACCTTTCCCTAACAGTAAAGAAAAAGAGTAACAATGAGAAGTACAAAAACCTGAATAAATCTGATTGGTATGTCGAGTATGTTAGCACGACGAGCAAGTATTGACAAACTTGGTTGGAGTAATTTAGTCTCAAGGCACCTGAACTTCTTGATTAATTGAAATGTGGGAGAGTTTTAATCTGATGGCCTCAAACTCATCATTTTGCTTTTCTTCATTCGTCAGCCACAAAGTTAAACAACGTTCGATGAGGTCATTTCCGCTGCTTGGTGAGAAGCCACCCTTCAAAACCCGGGTCCTTCCAAATCTAGTGATCTTTGCTAGATTTGATTCCGAAGGCTCTTCGACGTAACTCTCGAGAATATCTCGAATGGCACGACACCAAACTGGCCGAGCGGCCTTGAGGAAATCATGCATAGCAAGAACAGGAAGGTTTACACTTCCAACTTCAGATTCACTATGTCCACCTCTTCCATGAAAATCTGATCCTCCAAGTTTCAGAAGCCCATAATTGTCGGCTAGGTCACTGTATGCTGTCAAATCAACAAACATAAGGAATTGATGTTAATTGTCTAAGTCGAGACATTTTAAAACCGATCCATACAGCTAAAAGCCAAACATGATATGTACCAGGGAAAATTGTTTACTAAAGGAAAGATGTTAAGAGGTTCTTATGTTCAAATTATGAGAAGATACTCTAAGGGCCTTTAGTTTTCAGCAAAGTTATTGAGTGAAAAAGAGTTTCCATAGGCTCCAAATTTATTGCATTGCAGGGACTCTAATGTTAAAAAATAGGAACAATAGTTTAGGGGGATGTTTCTTGGTTTTGGAATTTTATTCTTAAACAGCTAAAACCCTTTCATCATCTTTCTTTATTTCTAATCGACTTATTCATATCCTTCTTAAAATCACAGACAAAACATTTTAACCCTAAAAGTATTTTCTAAAATTTTTATTTTGAAGTTCAATTAAGATTTTTAAATTGCTCCTAAAAGTGAAAAAAATTAACAAATAAGTAGTAGATATTATTAGCTTAATATTTTAAAATTTAAAAACAAAAAACTAAAAAAATGGCTATCAAAAGTTCTTTTTGAATCGGACAACAAAGGGCTGAATCTCGGATCATGGCAGCAAGCTCACTATGCCACTTAAAATACCCTATCGTGTATCAAACAGTTCTTATAAACTTTGGTTGCTATACCTACATGAAAAACATGATTTGATAGATAAGTTGGGTTCACTTCACTGTGGCTAGTTGACACGCTTATAAAAAACGAAAATGCATATCAAATCATAATTTGTCAATGAGGCTGTGTACCTGCCAATCTTCCATCGCTCCTGTAAACCTCCAGCCCGTGAAGACCAGCATCTTTCAATCTTCTAATGACAGCAACGGGATTCTTCAAGGCCCATGGATGAGCTAGTACGGCCATACCACCTGTATCACGTATCAATTGTATTGCTTCTGCTGCACAAGGCTCTGATCCCCTGGAAAATGAACCCTATCCTCATTGTTACAGTCTAAAAATCAGGACAGCAGATACACACAAGTGGAAAAATCAACTAGATATCTAACTTAAACATCCACAAGAGACTTATTTAAAAATTTTGATGTCACACATTCACTAACAAAAAACCTTGCTTAAAATTATGGACACAATTCGATTTTAACTACCTATTTCACTTTTATGAAGATAACAGTTCAAATGTTAGCCATCATAAACACAAGATACAATGCCATGGATTGTCAAGTAGAAGGGATTGGCCTATGGGGAAGATGATTATGGTAATATCACAAATATTGTTCAACAATGCATGAAAAAATAAAGTACAGCAAGTTCAGATTCTTACGTTGAGTAAGCCGGTCCACCATCAAAAAGGTATCGAGAAAACGCTTGTTTTAAATTTTCCACATAGCCTGCTTCAACCAAGGCACGGGCCACATGGAGTCTCCCAGGAGCAACTCCTTTACCAGTAATCTTAGCTACATGATCCCATTTAAGAGGCAGCTTTAGCTCATTCAGTTTCGACACCATGTTCTTTGCACGCAAAAAACGCCCCTCCCTTATATTTTCTAAGAATTTTTCCAGCTTCTCAATCTTTGCTGGTCCACAGCTGCTGTAGTATGCAAGGATGTGTACTGGTTCTTCGGATTCTGAGTCTCCACTGCAAATATGTTACTAGATATCAGAAGGTAAGAAGAAATGAAAACGAAAAAAAGTTTCAAATTTATCAACTAGTGAACATGATACTCACAACCATTCTCTCTGACAGTAAACAGTCAAATTTATCATTTTTCATTACTGTTTGTAAGGAGATGGAATTGATGGGAAAAAGAGAAATGGAGTGGAATCATAAGGGGTGTAAAATATGCTAGATATTAAATAATATAAAAAGGTGCAAAATCCATTATTATAACACGGAAAATAAATAAAACTCAACTCACCCGTTAGAGAATATGGTACTGATTTCAACACCTGGAATTATTTTGATACCAAATCTCCGAGCTGCCTCGACAGCTTCAGGGATGCCAGACATTGTGTCATGATCTGTCAAAGCAAGAACTTTCACCTGTTGTCGGTACATATTTCTAATTAACTAAAGCTATATTTCATAACATATTGAGGAAAACATTGACAAAAGGCAGAAATGATAGAAATGGCTACAAAATATAAGGCAACTAAGGTAATGCTTGGACCACTAACTATTATAGTTAACGAAGAAATTTTCAATTTTACCGATGACATTGAATCTCACATTTTAATGGATACATCCATCACATTTCAATGAACTACACCTTTAGACCAACTCAACTGATGCCAAGAGCTATATATTTATGAAACTGCAAGCAAGCCACTTCCTTCAAAACCAAAAGAACATAAAGCATTGAACATTGAATATAATATAAAACCATCTCATGTCGTGTGTATAGTCACTTTTTCTATAAGCAAATCCAATGTACAAGACTAAATCAAAACCATATTTGAAGGTAGGCTTCTCGGTTTCTTTAGTAAGGTTTTGCACCCTCCAACTCTCCATGTAAATGATAGACAAAATCAATACCAAAAACACAACATAAAAACCGGATAGCAACAGAAGAGCAGATATCAACAAAAACTAAAAGCATACATAGGTACATGATGAGAATCCAAGAACAATTTCAATAGTGGCTATTTCACATAAACAGAGCATAATAACAGTAAACACAGAGTATAAAAACAATATATTGATAAAAAAAAAACAGGGGAAAAAAAAAAGAAATGAAACTGACCCCATTTCCGTGAGCTCTCTCAACAAGCTTAGAAGGGGTAAGAAACCCATCACTGCATTTGGAATGGGAATGCAACTCAAAGACCACCTTCTCCCCACCTTTGCCAAGACTCTTCTGAACTCCAAAATCATCCACAACAGAGGCAGCAGCAGAGGAGGCAAGAGAATTAGATTGATCCAAATAAACCCATTCCGTTACATACTTAAAAGCGGCAATCTGTTCGGAAGTCATCTTCTTCTTGGTGCCACCCCGTTTCTTCTTCTTGGGCTTGGATTTCTTGGAATTGGAGGAAGACTGAGGAAAGTGAGCGTCACCCACCATGGAAAGGGATGCGGAGATTTGAGAGAAGGGGTTGATTTAGGTCAATAGAGAGTGGGGAATGGAAATTGAGAGAAAGTATAACAAACAAAAGGAGGAAAAAGAGTGAGACAGATGGGTTTTTGGGGAAAGGATATCTTCCAAAGCGCAGGTGTCCTCTATTTTCCACCCTTTTTCTGGATTTTCCTCTCTCTCTTGTTTGCTTTTTTCTCTGAATACTCCTTTTCCCAATCAATCAATCACACAAAACTAAAACTAATTTGTTTCTTCTTCATACCTAAATTAATTTCATTCGGATTAATTTCCATCTACCTGCTTGTCTTTTCATTCAAAATCAACAATGTGATCTTCATTGGATACGCGATAGAACCCTAAAAAAATCCCTTCTCTTTTATATACTGAAATTTGCTACCAAAGGTGAATTTGTTATTTCTTAGAAAGAATCAAACAAACCCAAAATAAAGATACTCATAACCCTCTTGTGACAATCAAGTTTGTAATTGTTTAGAGAAAGGTAAGATTATAAAAGTTGAGATGCGTTTCAGTGTACTTCAAATGTCACAAGTCATCTCGATTACATAGAAATGTGTTCCGTAACCGTCATTAGCTAATTAACTTCTCATGTCATTAATAAGATTGTTACTAATTCTTGTAAATTGTTGGATTTATTTCCTTCGTGACTCAAGTATGTGCAAAAATACAATACTTAGGCATAATTTTTACCTTCAAAGGGTCGACCTCCTCAAGCTCTATGGTTGTATCCCTACGGACTGGCCTCCATACATAGGCATTATGGTCGATCAAGATGTGTGGAGTTTCACCTATTAAATTACTAATTGATCCAAAAACTTAAGTTGATTGGTAAAAGTAAATTTAATTATATAACATTTAACACACTCCCTCGTAAGAGTCAAAAATATGAAGAAGGGTCAACAAGTGGAAAATAATATTAAATGAGGGAAGAAATAACCTTGTAGAGGCTTAAACACAAGACCACTACTTGACATTATATTAAATCCTAATTTTATTCAATAGTTTAAGCTAATGGGTGGAGGCAAATTTATTTATATAATATTTAACATTGCTAAAATTTGGGCTTCTTCGGTCAATCAAATTTACATATCGACTGGATTTATGCTTTTTGCCAAATAGCATATGTCAAGTATTTATCGTTTAAATATTTTTTGAATTTTTCGTTTTATGATATTTGTAAAATTATCCATCCAATCACATCTTATCTATAACGCCATTGTTATTTTCATAAAATTGAGACATTCGAAAAACAATAAATTGAGATACACTGGGTTCGTTCCCCTACGTTTGCAAATTCGACTTTGTATTATTGGCTCACTTTCTCTCGTGAACTCTTGAAGGAGACGAGCTTCTTTGCAACCATTGGCTAAATAGTTTCCGAAATATTAACTGCTCCGACCATTAGGATATGGCTGGCCGTGTCTTCCTCATGGGCACATTGAGCAGGTACCTCAACCATATGTGTCTCTCTACCTTCATCAAGAAAATGAGCCTAAACATTAACTTATGGATGGAACAGAACAGATGATTAGAAGTAAAACAATCAAATCAATGACATAAAAGCTCCAAGCAAGTTAGGATAATTTTAAGATCCTAATCGACAAGTCCCATGAAACGGTCTCATAATCACTATATTTGGTAATATAGTGAGAATATTTTGTGTCCCCTACACAAAAAAACATAAGGTTCTCGGAGGCGAACACACTACATCCTCAATTCTAATTCCGTTCAGGCCAACTCAAGTAGATATGTGAAATCAACTAATAAGGTAAAGTAAGTACTAACCTAACAAATATAAAGATGACACTAGTGTTGTTGATGATAAGATGCTAGCCAACAGAGACCCTTAAAATGATTACAAAATCGTATGTGATTATATGATCAATTCAATGAGAAATTTGTATATCTGCATAGAACCATGAAGCTTCTTGAAGATCGAGAATACTCAATATCCTTGATTTATCAAGTAAATCAGGTATAACTAAGTAGGAGGTTTTGTGATGGTATGTGAAATAAAATCAGGTCCAGCAATGTATGACAACCAAAACAAAAAAAAAAAAAAACAAAAAAAAAAAAAAATATCTGAAAGAATCTGAAGTCAACACAAATGGTTAAACAACGGGGTGAAATCTCATGTCTTTCGTGCAATTGTCAAACCGTACATGGCCAGTCAACATCCTTATAATGATACTTAAACAAAAGGAATAACCAATAATATATTCTTAAGTGTATGATAGAATATAAAATTTTGCTATATTTTGTAAATATTTTCAGTAATTTTTTCATTTACGATCATTTCCTAATAAAAAATAAGATTAAGAAAACATATAGGAATCAATCTTAAAACTTCCAAAGGATGCAAAGATATCTTTAAACTTATATGAACAAAGTTACACGGTCAACAGTAGAAATACTTCAAATTTAGACCACACATGATTAAGAATACGTGCAGATCAAAATTATAAATAAAGTTTTGGCATGCTTAAATAAATAGAGGAAATGCATACAAAAATAACAGAAAGGAAAACCAAGTACAACACAATTCTATTTTACAAAAGACATGGGTAGTACAATTTTTCTTTCTTCTGTTTTGTTTTTTTTTTCTTTTTTGTCTCTTTTGACACTCAGTGGATAAGTACCTTTTAAGTCTTCGTCATTCACACATCTGTACACAAAGGATCCAGGTGCATCGTCTGTTTGACCATCACCATTTATTGACGAAAACTGTTGGTCCACAGCTCTAAGATAGACTATCTCAGAAGATAATTGGTGGCATGCTCCTAATCTGACATGTAGTATCAAAAAATTCATGGTGGATGATTCAATAGAAGAGGAGTTGGAGCAATTCAAATCACAACCTTCGTAAATGTTTGTTTGAGAAAATCATATCTCACTCTGTGTAAATTTAATTATATATCTTCTAATACTTAAAAGAAAATCTAACAAATGGAAATAAGTATTAATTGGAGAGCAAACAACAATGCAAAGGCTGAAACAAGGGAACTCCATAGATCACTTGCTCTGATACCATCTAAAATCACTAATTGACCAAAAAACTTAAAGCTGATGAGTGAAATCAAATTTAAAATTATATCATTTAACAAAAATATGTATTTAAATAAATATATCCTCATGGTTATCATGCCCTAGATTTAAAAAAAATGACATGTCGCTATATACAAGGCCTGCCATATCCGTATTGTTCTTCTTAATTTACAACAATGGCTTACGACTTTTACATCTCAACTTATTCAAAGAACATTTATGCTTGACAAAAGCCAACTACAACAATATGTGAGTGGGAAATGACAGGTAAAAATCAAACGTTACTGGTCAAGAGTTAACCATGGATTCTTAAGCAGCATCTTCCTTTCTCCTCTTGAACTGAGCTAGATGCTTCTGAAAATCTTCAAGTTCTTTCTCCAACTTTTCAATGAACTGGCTTGTATGTTCAAGTGATTGTTCATACCTATATTTTTCCAAGGCCTGCAATATTTTACATAGGAAAATTTATGTTGCTTGTTGTGTCATTTTCCGATGGCTTCTCAAATTGAAAAAACATAACATTATAATCAAAATAAAGAGTTTGATTTAATTCCCCATTTCTTGATCCACTCTTCTTATTTCCAAATTCTATTAATGGCAAATTCTACAGATTAGTGGTTAATTGAAATTTGAAGACTTCCAATGTGGTAGTTTAATTAGCCTTTTGTAGTTTTTCACATCAATCAATTAAATATAATTTCAGTTTTCAGGAATGAGATCAGCTTACCTTGTCTTTTGATAGCGTATCTGGAGGTGACATTACTTCGGGCTGCACATAGTTCTTTCCCCGATAGAAAATTATGCTGTTGTTGGGTTTTATGTCAATCACAATGCCTTTGCTCAATCGAGATAGTTCTTCTGCATATTCATGAACCTGCCCAGGCTTGCAAGGTTTGCAAATAACTTTAACAGTTTCATGCTTCTTCCAATGCATATGCATATTGAGAACAACTCCGCCAAAGACTCCTCGCCTCCCCAACAGAACAAAGTTCTTCTTTTTCTCCCCTGTACGCTTCAAGTAGTGCTTCTCTTCCTCAGTAAGAATTTCAGGATCATACTTTTCTACAACAGATTTTGGAATCTCAAATTTCCTCAACTTCTCAATTAGCCACGCTTCTTTTCTTTTGGCCTACATATAATACTTGCTTCTTCAAAGATCAAATAACTTCATAGTTCATAAGAACAAATGATAATTAAGAAGTCTTAGAACAATTCGATTGGTCCACATATTAATTCAAAATTCAACTGAACCATTAATGTGCACTTGCCTTGAGTTGAAGGTATTAACACTAAGTAAATTATTCTTGGCTCTTCATTTGAAAATTTTCTATGAAATATTTCTTTTTGTTCAATACAAATGATTCCTATAAAAAAGAAAAGGTTTACAAGAAACTTTGATGACAATCACTTGTATTTATAAATCATTAGTCACGCAAAGCCAGTACACAGACTAAACAAAAGAATAAACTTTCACAGTTTGACAAATGTGTAAAGCAAGTCAGAGAAACAGTGATTACTGGGCATTTTATCACAGGCACACAGACACAGCTACTCGAAGAAATGCTAATCAAACTTCAATCACCTCCATCAGCTACACAAACATATTATATGTGGATAAAAAGCTTTTCAGCAGGTACTGAAATCAAATACTCCTCTTACAAGACAATGGCCACACACTTTTCTATAAAGGAAGAGTAGACTCCACTCAATTATAAGCCGGAGGAATAACTAAAGTTATAGATAGTATCGAACCTTTTCAAGGGAATATCTGATCCTAACTTCTGGATTGGGAGATGTCTTCTTCTTTTTCGCCTTAAGACGATAGAGTCTGAGTTCATTCAATTTATCTTTCTTAGACAATTTCGTTTTTGCCACCTTCTTTTGTTTCAGTTGGGAACCGTTAGTACTAGAAGGACCAAAAGAAAACCTGACAGTATTGCTGTCTGTTTTAAGCTCCACAACGGCATTGCTAAAATGCCTAACAGATTGCCATCTTTTAAACCCACCATAGCTCTCCCACATACTGTATCTCCAAGTCAAAGAGGACCCAGGCGGACAGTCCCTAGACGTTGATTCGTTGAGAGACTTCACTATACGACTACTTGCTTGATGCTCACAACTTCCATGTGAGGACTGCCCAAACGATGTAGGAACGCTCAATAAAGATAGAGGTGATGCATTTCTAATCAGAGAAGTGAATCCAAACAATGAACCCCTGCATAAACATCATACCACAATCATCCAATTCCATATGCTTCCAAAGGGAAAATGTGTACACAACAGATGGAAAATATCATAGAAATCCCTGAAATCTACTTAACAAGACGATACACTCCGTTAAGATGAATTTGATAAATGTGGAAATGTATTCAATTTCAAAACCATCGAATGAAACCCATGAGATTTCCAGAGATGAAGAAAGTACCTCGAAATGGTGATGATAGATTGACCGCGGCAGCGAGGCATGGTCGTAAATCAATAAATTCCTAGCAAAGAGTTGTTTTTTAAATAATCCCTAGCAAAGAGTTCGTTAACTGCAGAACGGAGATGAAAAGGGAATCAAGAACAATCCAAGAGTTAAGAATGGGTGTCTTCATTGTTCATCAACAATTTGCTAACTAAGATGAAATTTGAGGATTTTGGGCAGATTGAAAATTGTTACTATCGAAGCTGTTACCACTTGTTAGAATTTACTGTACTAAAACAGAGAACACAATACGCAAAGGGTTCGACCAATTTCAACTACATCCACTTTGAAAACCACCTTGAAAATTTTTTATTAAGAGCAAGTAAAGTTACAATTACAAATACTGTCGGCTGCTGCCTCTGATACCCAGACCCAAAACCCACCGGAGACGACCTCCTCCGACCGGTGATCAACGTGTCAAACAACCCACTGCAAACTCAAGAAGAACCCACGGCAGAATAACACCCAACGGCTAAACTAACCTCTGACGGCTTGAAACCACGGCCAAAACCACCGCCAAGCCGCTCAAACGAACGCCGGAGCCGGAACGCCGCTGTCAAACTGCTCGAAAAAACAAAGCCGAACGCCGTCAATTGAACGCCTCTCCTAACTCGCCGGAAGAACCTACGCTGACGTCGATCTCCGTCCAGTAGCCGTTCGACTCAGTTCCTCCGTTGCAGAAGTTTTCGTCGGCTGCTCTCTCCCTCTCTTTTTCGTATTTTCGGCTGCCCCTCGGCCCTCTCATCTCCCTCCCTTTTCTTTTCTCAATTAAAAGACATGAAAGAAGAAGATGCGCTTAATTGCAAAAATGCCATTAAGGCAAAATTACAATTCTACCCCATTAGTAAACTCATTTTAGAACTTAAATTTTGTTATTTTCTACAAAAATTTTCACAAAATGACCTTAAAATCTAAAAATAAAAAATAAAATAAAATCATACCATTTCTAAAAACTTTATAATCTTTAACTGAAGAATATGTAAAAGCACTCTTCAGACGAAATAAAGACCGACTCCTCAATCTATTTTGTAGCAATTTGAATTAGAATAGTCAAATTAAGAATTGATTCGTCTCAATCCATGTTAAAAAAGTTCATTATTTGAATCAAGGTAGAGTTAAATCGAGACAGAAAATGGATTCCTAATCGAGAATGAGATGGAGACGAGAATGTATTCCCACTTTTTCTTCGACTCATTTAACAGACCTATTATGTATACACAACATATATATATTATATTTGAAATTATTTGCAAAAATACAACGAAACGTACATTTTCCTATTTTCTTTTAGTCTTTTTGTTTTTTATGAAGGATAGGTTCCTACGGGGACCTAATTCTTCGACGAAAAATCCCGAGTTTCGTCTCCGCCTTCAATTGGTGAGGATGAGGGTAAAGATGGAGATCGGAAATCCCCTTCAACTCCCCAGTTGCCAATCTACCAAATATCACGAAATTGTCGAAAAATGAACCAAAATAACTCTGAAAAATTAAAAGGTAGTTGTAGTAATTTTAATTACTACTTTCCGAGATTAGATCTTGTGTAGATTTAAAAATAGTTGACCAAATTAATGTAAAATAATAATTTTCTAAATACATAAACAACAATAATAAGATTTGATTTGAGATATCTCAAAAAACTTTAACCAAACTCAACATTTAAATTCCAAATTTCTAACTCGATCGTTCCAAACAAAAACACACATTCAAAATCTCTTAAATACTCGAACATCAACACTATTCCCATATATGACACATTCAATAGATCTCCTCACCATCTGCTTGGTACGCATTTTTTTCGTTTACCTCGCCAAGCATTTTTGCATGACCTACACAAACCCGTCATCCTATTAGCATTTAATTTATCACAGAAGGATTGTTGTTGATTAGGAGGAATAACACCCACGAAGAAAACCCTAGCTTTTACTCAATTCCATACATAATTAACTTTCTTTATAACTATATTCTCTAAATTAAACGTAATCAACTTCAATTCAGTCTTATGTATTTATCCGTCTCTATCAAATATAAAACTTAAAAATTTGTTATATTTTGTATATATTTTTAATAATTTTATCATCTACGATATCTAATTATATGTATTTTATTTTTAATCAAATAATAGGAAATGAAAGTATTAAATTAGTAACTCGTTCATACGATAGAAATTCCATTTTCCCTCTCCTTTACACTTACTTTTAAACTAAAACCTCAGTTTATTTATATTTCTTAACTACAAAATTCAAGTCGGTTCTTACAAAATGGAGTTAGCATATATAAAACAAAACTATCATAATGTTTTCTTTTCTTTTAAGTACAACTATCTATTACTTAGGTTTTGTTGGATAATCATATCAATTTTTTTTTTTTTATATCAATTTTTTTTTATTAAAAACAAAAACTCGTGTTTAGTAAATGATTTTGGTTTTTTTTGCTTTCTAAAAATAAAAGTTTTAAGTATTTTTACGAAAGCTTCTTTCTTTTTGTTACCTATTTTTCTTCATAATCTTTTTGAAAAAATTCCTTATTTAGAAAAATATACAATAATAAACTATAGTTACAAAACACACTAATTTTTTAGAAAATAATTTTCAAACTATATTGAATTTATCTCTCTCCTAAATAGATAATGATGCAATATTGTTTATCTTTAAAATCAATACAAAATATATTGTGATAATACAAACATATATATACACAATAATAATAATAATGCATGATGCAATATTTGACTGATCAAAGTTAAAACGACAATTCTGCATGGGATGTCCAACCAATTTTGCTTACTCCATTGTTCGTCTTCCTTTCTATATATATATAACTTCTCATTTCCACAAAACATTTATACAAATAAAGGATAATCGATCACAGCATTTCTCTACTTTAATGGCAAAAGTTGGTTTCATTTTAGTTGTATACGTAGTGGCCGTGGTGTTGCTTAGCACCGCTGTGCATGGCCAAGGCACACGCCTCGGCTTTTATCGCGCCACGTGCCCTCAAGTCGAATCCATCGTTAGATCCACCGTTCAATCCCATTTTCGAATGGATCCATCGATTGCTCCTGGGTTGTTAAGAATGCACTCCCATGATTGCTTCGTTCGAGGGTGTGATGCTTCTGTGCTTCTTGCCGGTCCCAATTCTGAGAGGACGGCTGTGCCTAACCGTACTTTGAAAGGGTTTGAGGTCATTGACGACGCCAAGTCCCAACTTGAGGATGTCTGCCCAGGCGTTGTCTCGTGCGCTGATATACTTGCTCTTGCTGCTCGTGACTCAGTGGTTCTGGTAAAGTATTCAATTACTTTGTATGTGAAAAAATCTCATGATATTATCTTCTTTCTGGTCTCAATTTAATAGCGTTATTTGGTTGCTGCAGACGGGTGGAAGAAGTTGGGAAGTTCCGACGGGACGAAGAGATGGTAGAGTTTCGTTAGTATCAGAGGTGAAGTTGCCTGGTTTTTCAGATTCCATTGAAGTTCAAAAGGAGAAGTTCAGATCTATGGGTCTCAACACACATGACCTCGTCACTCTCGCAGGTATATATATATATATATATATATATATGTATATATGTAAGACAGTTAATTATATGATAAACAAGGCCTTTTCCAAAGACCAAAATTGTTTTCTACTTTTTAGGGAAACTTCAAAACTATTTTCTCTTAACATTTCTTTTCTGGGTTGAATTTAAAAAATAAAACAAACTTTTTTAAATTTATGTAACCATTTGGATTTTGGGTTTTTTTTTTTTTTTCAAATTAAGTCAACTTTTCTCAATGAATTTATCTTAATTATGAGAGTTGGATTTTTAGTCAAATATAAAAAATAAATACATATTTTTTTTAAAATAAATACAAGTTTTTCAAAATTGATATTTTTTAATATAGTAAAATAAACTAAAATATTTTGGATGCATATAAGCAAAATTTTAGATTCTATCCAGATTAGACAATCTACTATTATCTAATAGAAGTATATCACTACTATTATCTAATAGAAGTATATCAATATTATTATCTAATAGAAATATATCAGTATCTATAGATATTTATCATTGACAGAAATTTTATTATCTGATAAATATTTTTTAAAAATTTGTCATCTTTTATAATTTCCCTTCCTAAAATCTACTATAACTAATGGGTATACCACTTTTTAAAATGAAAATTATGCTATGAGCACTCATCTTTCAACCTACTTCAAAAACTAAATTAAAAAAACTTGGTTTCTTTTTCGAATTCTACTCATAATTAAACTATTATACTCTACAAAAGATACAAAATACATTAAGAAAATACATTAAGCAAATTGAAGAGAAAAAAGACTTAGACTTTCAAAAACAAAAAATGAAAATGTTGAATTTGAGAATCATTTTATTATTTAGAATTAAGTTTATAAACATTATTTTCCACCTCAAAATATTTTTTCTAAATATTTAAAAACCAAGTTAAAAGTTTTGAAACTTAAAGAAAATAGTTTTTAAATAGACTTTGTTTTTTATTTTTGGAATTTGTATAAGAATTCAACTATTCTAATCAAGAAAGATGCACGTCATCTTTAGGAATACAGAGAAATTTTGTTTGATCGATTTTTAAAAATCCAAAACTATAAATGAAATAGTAACAAAATGGATTCACCTTTTTCCGTTTTCAAAACTTAAATTGGTTTACGAAAACATAGATATAAAGTAAATAACAAAGCTATAAATTTAAAAGTGAAGATAAAAGTAAATAGTAAAAGCAATATCACTATAAATATAATGGTAGAGATCACTAAAACAAAATAGTTATGAATTCACACCACTTTCTTCCTCACCAAACCATATATATAGGTGCCCATACCATCGGTACCGCATCATGTCGTTTTTTCAGTTATAGACTCTACAACTTCACAACAGTCACTGAAACCGGTGCTGACCCGACTCTTAATCCATCACTCGTCGAACGACTACGAGAAGTTTGCCCCGCAGACGGAGATGGCTCAAGCAGAGTCGAACTCGACTTCGATAGTTCAGAAAATTTTGACCTATCGTTCTACAAAAACTTGAGACTAGGGGGAGGGATCTTGGAGTCCGATCAAATGCTGTGGAACGATGCTTCTACTCGCCCTATCATCCAACACTACTTGAGTTTAAGAGGTTTAGTAGGGCGTTCAAGCTTTAGAGTTGAGTTTGGAAGATCGATGGTTAAAATGAGCAATGCACAAGTTAAAACTGGCTTGCTTGGTGAAATTCGAAGGGTTTGCTCTAAGGTTAATAACTGATCATATGTGTTTAAGCTGTCTTTAATGTATTTTAAGAGTGGGTTTTTTCTCAATTTAATATGTTGGTGTGTGTCTTTGAGTTTTGTTTTAAACTTCTTGATCTTATGTTTTAATCATAGTTTTATATTTACTGTCATATTTCTATGTTTTGTGGGTTTGACATCGTACATGAAAAGTGAATTATCGATATTTTCATGTCAATAGTTTAAATTGTGAAGTTTATTTTTTTTTCTCGTGTTAATTTTAAAAGAAATGGCTTTGAAGAAAAAACTTATGATTATGTTCAGCTACTTCCGATCCTCTGCCTCCTCTTCATCCTTCCAATTCTAGCATCCAATTCCAAAAACAGTCAAATCGAAAACCAAACTGAATCGAACCGAGCTGATCATAAAAATAGTTAGGTTGGTAAAGAAAATTGATCATGTTCTTAATATCTCATGCTTCTTAATTTGGCTTCAAACAATTAGTAGTCAATTAAGTTTGCATGAGAAAATATTGTTACGGAGATATAATTATAATTCAAAAAATAGTTTCTAGATTATTAAAACATACTGCTAACTAAATAATTCATAGGAATTAGTTTTGTATGATTTAATGAAGTAATTAAGAAAATCAATTAGGGTATAAATGGATCGGTTGGGTCGAATTTTCATTTAAACAACTTGATTCAACTCATGGTTGTTTTATATGGATATAAGACGTGACTCGATTCTAGCTAGTTACTTAATAATATGTACAAAATAACATGTTTAGTGACATATAGTCTTGATAGCTTATTAAAAAAACAATTTTCTAACTAGAGTATCGATCAACGACGATACACGAAAATGAATTAAATTGCTACAAAATTATTAAATGTACACATATATTTACTTACTAAAGTTTGGAGACAAAAAAATGTTTTGATTAAATTTAGACAATTAAAAGTAGGAAAAAGATAGAATAACAAAAAAAAGAGGATATTTTAACCTAAAACCATAAAGGATAAAGGATAAAGGATGATGGGATGTTCACTCTTCATATAAATGTAAAAGTGTATACATTATATGTTCCATTATCATTGCAATTTCTTCTTTTTACTTTAAACATTGCAATAATGTAAAAGGAAAATTAATACAAAGATTCCATGTGTAGTTAGTTTAATTAACTGCAGAACAAACTTTACGAATTTCTCCTTGATTTCCAGTTTTAACTTCAATGTTACTCATCTTCACCATAGATCTCCCAAACTCAAGATTGAAGGTCAAACCCAAAACGCCTCTCAAACCCAGAAACCGTTGTACAAAAGTACGAGTGGAAGCGTCCGTCCATAGCTTCTGATCCGACTCCAAAACCCCACGTCCGTTCCTTAAGTTTGAGAAGAAGGTTGTGTCGAAACGCCCGACGCTGCCCGTGTCCAAACCGACCCTACGGGTTCCATCTCCGTTTTGAGGACACAGTGCCTGCATTTGAGTCACGAAGGCTGGGTCCATGGTTGGATCTGGACCGCCGGCTGCTGTGAAATTGAAGAGTCTGTATCTGAAAAATTGGCATTGTGTTGTGCCAATTGTGTGTCCACCTGCTCCAACATCCAACAGTTTCCTTTTCTTATTATATATAATTTATGTCGTTTTTAGCAATAGTACACATCATATTTTGCATTCCAATGAGAGGCCAACTTGTGATTATATTGGGTCATTGAATTGGACGAAAGGAAAAGAACAAAAGAACAAAAAAAACAAACAAGCTAACATTTTTCGTCATTACGTTTTGAAATGTCTTAAATTTGTTAAACCATATTTTGAAACGACTAGGTATGAGGATGCACTTTAGTAGGGTTTTGGAGGCAATGACCAAAAAACTTAAATGACTTGCATAGTTATCATTTTTTATGTAATTTATGTGTTTATGATTTCTAGGTTTAGAGAAATTCATTACGTAAACTCTCTAAATCATAGATAGATGCACATTTATTTTGTACTTTATAAAATTCTTTTATAAAATTGTCGACTACGTGGTTCATGAGTAATGAGCTTTATAAAGTGTTCTATAACTTCTTGAAAATTTATATTTTACGGTGTTTCTCTCCCAAAACTTTTAGTAAAATTTATATTTTACGGTGTTTCTCTCCCAAAACTTTTAGTTTCTATGGGATAATATTTGAAATTGTAATTTGATGTCTAATAAGTTTTCCTAAAGTCTTTCAATGAGCCGAAATTTTTATTTCTAATCATTTTGACTTTTTTGATGTTTTGAAATATTAAGAGTGTCTATTTAGACACATAATTTAAAATTTTGATTATTGATTTGACATAAAATTAAATTCAAATTTATATATAAGACAAATTAGTTTTAATTGTTTTAGAATCCTAATAGAATCTATTATAATTTAGGAAGTTATTAAACTAAATTTAGAAACCAATATAAATTTAGATAGGGATTAATCTAATTAATAACATAAATTATAAGTTCATATTATCTTACCCACGAGAGTGACAAGGTCTTGAGTGTTGAGACCTTTATCACTAAATTTTTGCTTTTGAACCTCAATAGAATCTGTAAATCCAGGCAAGTTGTTAGCTTCTGAAGCCACCGAAATTGTCCCATCTCTTCGTCCTGTGGGCACTCCCCAACGCATTCCACTTGTCTACATCCAAACAAAATAACCCTTTGTCAAGTCATGGGTGCGAGAGAAGTTTAGTTTTCATTATTAAAATTAGATATAGGACAGACAAAACACATGCATGCATATAGATTATCCTACCAAAACTACTGAGTCACGAGCAGCGAGAGCAAGAATGTCCGCACAAGATACAACGCCAGGACAAGCAGCTTCAAGTTGAGATTTAGCATCGTCAATCACTTCGAACCCATTTAACGAAAGGTTAGGTAATGCAGTCCTCTCACTGTTAGCGCCAGCAAGGAGCACGGAGGCATCACAACCCCGAACGAAGCAATCGTGGAAGTGCATTCGTAATAAACCAGGAGCAATCTTAGGATCAGATTGAAAATGAGATCGAACAGTTGATGCAACAATGGACTCAGCTTGAGGGCAAGATCTGGAGTAGAAACCAACGCGTGTGCCCTGACCGTTCACGACGGTGAATAACAACACAATCATAAACATGACCGGGACAAGCATTGCAGTACCAAAACCAACTTTTGTCATTAGATTAGAATAAGATCAGAATCGAGGTTGGAGAAGAGGAGATGTGTATGTTTTTGTGAGGAAGGTTTGCATGGAAATGAGAAGGCTATATATAGAGAGCATAGAGAGGTGTGGAATAGTCAAAAAAGTGGAGTAAGCAAAGCCGGCTTGGGAGGAGGATGGGCGACAGCAAAGCAAACGTTGTCGTTTTGAGGGAGTGTTGAGGAAAAGTCAAAGAAATGGATATTATTTGTAATTCCGCGTGGGACACATACATAACTGAGTACTCATTTTTCAAAGCGAAGACTCAATCAACCATTTGATTGGGAAAGTGACAAACGACATGTCGGATTGTCCACATCAAGGTCCACAAACCAATTTTTTTCCAGTTTTATTAACGTTAATGATTTTTCATATTTATTTATCACCCAAATGTGACCTTTGAAATCATATGATCATTCAGAACTTAATTTAAGATATCCAAATTTATATTATATTCATATGCAAGCCAGCTAAGTACATACTTCTCTTTTCAAAAAAAAAAAAAAAAGAAGAAGAAGAAGAAGAGAGTTTGGGTAGTGATTTATGCCTAAATATATATTTTAACCCTAAACTTTTAAATAATTGTGCTACAAAAATATGAATAATATTATAATAAGTGCATTTGGGTTTAGTTTAATAATAGAAAAGGCAGTGTGTACTGGTGCAATAGGAGGTGGAAAATTATTCGAAGAGACCATTACGATATTCTAACAATTTTGTATCTAGCTTATAGGGTAACTCGAATTTGTATCTATTAATTATTAGTTGATAGTTATATATTGGAAGCAATTTTATTGACTATTTTGTTCACATATAATATCGAACGTAGAGAATGAAAAAAATAATCAAAACAAGCTAACACTATAAGAAATTATGGATCTCCCGACGTCGTTTTACATCGTCAAGAGATATGACGTCGAGAGTTAGGGCCTCTCTTGACATACAAACTGAGGTATCAAGAGAGGCAAGAATTTTCGACGCTCTACTTAAAGCGCAGGGATATATCTAAGAACTCCGCACAAAGCAAAGCGTCGGGAGTTCTTGGATATATCCTGACGCATTAAATAAAGTGTCGAGAGTTCTTGGATATATTATCCCAACGCTCTAAGTAAAGCGTTGATAGTTAATCTTTAAAAAAACCCTCTACCTTTCACAATCAGGGTCGGTGTCGTTGTCGCTGTTAATGCCGGTGCATCGTCGTTGTCTTCAGTGGCCGCTTTGTCCGCCATCGCCACTCCCTCCATCTTCGTCTCTGTCACGACCTCTTTGTTGGAGGTAATTCAAAAGTTTAAAATCTTAAATAGAAACCCATTTGAATTTGTTCTTAATTTTCTTTTCTATTAGTAGGTTTTTCCTTTTTATTCTAACTCTTCCAATATTTCTTCTTGATTTTTTTTTTTTTGTTATATTCAATTGTTTGGAATGGGGTTGTAATCGTTCTTCATGTTCTTGGCAACAATGGTGAGTTTAGAAGGTAAAGTATGATTTTATTTATTTATTTTCGTTTACTTATTGCTAGTGTGTCTACATGGTTTGATTTTTTGCCTGAATCAGTGTATGTTTATGCTTGTTGTGTGTCTTATGCTCGTTTGCACACAGAAGCTGCAAAAGAGGAGGAAGTTGAAGAAGATGATGAAATAGATGGTTACCCAAGCAATGAAGATGGAAATAGGTAGATCCTCCTTTTCTTGTAGTGTAAAGGCAATGCAAAGGTGCAACAAAAAATCACTATCTTTGAGATAGTATTTCTAGTGAGATCTTTGTCTTGCTTTGTTGAGGTTGTATCAATTTAGGTAGAGTTACTTTTATGGAAAAAAATACTCATTATTAAGGTTGTATCAATTTAATCTAAATTAATAATATTCACACTCATGACTTTGCTTTTGGTATCACCTTAAAAGGTTTTATATCAATGGACATAGTTGTCTTCACTTATATGCCCAAGATCATTCTCTTATCTAACCTATGTGGGACTTTGGTCGGATTCACAATATTATTAAAATGATTTGATGCATGAACAAGTTTAAAAAGAATATGATCGAGAGTTTAACAATAGGTGTAGTTACATTTTTTTCATGTCAAGATTCATGGGTACTCGAGTAGGATGGTCGAGATCGACACCGACAATCTCATGTATTCTTTCTTATCCTTTATATTTGAGAGACATACTCTAGGTCGTTGATTATATTTTCAATCTCAAAGTTGATGATAGAGATTTGCTTAGACCCTTGAGATAAAAAAAAAAAAAAAAAAGCATACACACACAATTAATTAACAAATGTCTCCATAGGTTTGCAACGCAAACACAACTAACTTTTGTTCCTAAGAGAATGAAAATGGAGCAAGCCGATCACCACTCTTAGATTTAATTAATTTAGAGGGTGTGATTGAGTACCCAAAGATAATTAGCTAATATAATCCACAAGTAAAAGATAAAAGGGTCAATGAACCAATTAGGTATCTAGGAAAGTTATTAACACACACATGTGCAAATAATGAAAATTCTATTTCTTAGCTACGAAAGAGGCCTTTGTGGAAATAAAAGAAAAATTTGATTTTTAAATGTGTTCCATAATCGTTAACATAAATAATGAACAAACAATCATGAGCAGCAAAGTCGTTAGAAAAATTTATTTAAATTTAATTTTATATATTAATTATGTATAACACTCTTATATACAATACATTTGGTATACGTATCAATCAAAGTCTACAAATAATAGCAAATGTACATGTACTTATTGACTGGTAATTATTATGATATATAAACGATAGTTTGATATATCAATTTTATATATATAACCTAATATACTTTATGTATGCTATAATAGTATCGATAAACTTATACCAAACATGAACATAAAGTGTATTAAAATGACTGATATATTAGATATGAAGTATAAAAGATATACCGCTCATATATACATATTTGAATTAATAAATATGAAAACCTACTTAAATGTTTTATGCTATATTTGTAAATTTGAAAAATAAATTACCATTAAAATATTATTCTTTAAACTATAAATTAAAACATTTTTTAGTATACAACAACTGGGAGTATAGAAATCCGAACTATAGACCTGACGGTTATTAGTACATTCATATAGCAATTGAACTAAGTAGCTTGTATGACAAAAACTAAAAACTTAACTCAGATGAGAAAATTAAAATGAATATCCTCAGTTCAAAGTGTTTATCTTTACTGTTAAATTATGATGTTCCATACATACAATTTAAATCACATTCATACACGAAAAGTATTTTGCGTATAACCATCGGTAAAAACAAATAAGAATTATTTTCTAAAACTTTAAAAATCAAATGCAATTTTGAATGTGTAAATATAGGTGGAGAAATGGAATTTGGAAAGGTTGGATTAGTGGATTTTGCACATTTGCAATATATATAGTGATTAAAAAGATAACTCCAAAAGCCATTTGTTTTTGTTGACTTCATTTAGTGTTGACTTTGGTAAAACCAATATCAAAAATTAATTTTCTAATGTTTCTTCTTTTTTCCTCTAAGTTTATTAAAAATAATTTTGAGCATTATTTTGTCTGACGTGGCCACTCAAGTCAAACTGTCATAGTCGCCTTCTGTCCTTTTCCTACGTGGACAATTATTTATTTTGAATGTTAAAAAAAATTAGTTTTCCTCACCATTTTGTTTTTTTTTATATTTTATTTTAATATTTTAAATTTATGAAATTCTTTTCCACATTAACTAATAAAGAATAATTACGAGTAAACAAACGAACACGATTATTCTCTAACAATACTACGACAAATTTTAAGTGAATTAAGTAGATGGATGTTGTATGCAAATTTTGATATCTGAGTAGATTATTTAAAAAGACAAATAATATGTGTGTGAATATCAAATAATAATCATTTGGATTCGTCTGATAACATTTTCGTTTCTTTGGTTTCTGTTTTTTAGAAAAAGAAAGATATGTTTTCCTTTTTTTTCTTTTCTTTAATTTCTTTTTATATTTCATACTTAATTTAACTTTTTTTTAATATATATTTACTTTAGTTTTTTTAATTTTACATTTTTCAATATTTAGAATTATGTATATTTTTTTTTATGTTCAATAGGTATATATCAATATTTTTTTTTAATTTTTTAATTTTAAATTTTAAATTTTAAATATGCATATTTATATATTATTTTAAATTTAAAAATATTATTTCTAGTACAATCGAAATCGAATAAAATTTTACATTATATATATATGTGTACTCATGCACATACATGATCAAATTATATTATTCAAATTATAAATTAAGATGAGAGAAAATGTTAGGTGAAATTATATAAGAAATAGTTACCAAAAGTGGTTTCTATCTTTCTATCCACTTCTTTTTTTAAAAAACAAAAAACATAAGTTACCAAATATATTCTAATTTCTAGTTTTCAAAAAATAAAAAACAAAAAACAAGGAACAAAGAACAAAAAAACGAAAATGCTATATATTAAAGAATTATTGAAATTTATTTTAAATAAATGGCTAAGAAGATGTGTGGTTTGAAAATGGTCAAAATTTGTCAACCTAATGAGTACAAAAATTTGGCATATATATATATATATATATATATATATATATATATA
Source organism: Cucumis melo (assembly GCF_025177605.1). NCBI lineage: Eukaryota > Viridiplantae > Streptophyta > Magnoliopsida > Cucurbitales > Cucurbitaceae > Cucumis > Cucumis melo. The sequence goes on from NC_066857.1 coordinate 1,889,419, forward strand.
TATATATATATATGTTAATTATGAAGATTCTTCTACCCCATGCTTTGCAAACTTTGAATTTTTTGTTTTGTGTATATCAACATCTACTAAAACTAGTGGAGCATACCTAACTTCTCAAAGTAATACACACACTCAAAATTTATATATATATATATATATATATAATGGTGCCAAAAATACCTAATCCAGCCTTTACTATATGATCAACAAAATGTAGAGTAATGGTTCTTTTCCCACTGACTATATGATTTATTTTTAACTAATATGGTTTAGAAGGAGATTGATACATAAGTACACAGAGTTTAAATTTTTAAACGACATTTTAAAATTTAGCATAATTTTGAAACTATTTTACAAAATGTAACTAAACCTATCTTATGTCGTTTTTTTTTTTTTTGGTTTTTGAAAATAACACATCTTCCACTTATGAATCATTTGTTTTGATATCTATTTTTTACCCATGTTTTTAAAAAAATAAAGTCAGAATTTGAAAACTAAAATTAGTAATTTTTTAAAAACTTGTTTTTATGTACGTAGAATTTGACTAACAATTCAATTAATTTCTATACTTAAAATTGATACAAGACATAGTAAGAAAAATAAACTTGATTTTAAAAACGAAAGAGTTAGCTAAACAAACTTTAGCAATTTGCTTTCTATTCTCTAGAAAGCTATCTATTTTCTTTGCTAATTACTGTACTTAACTTTGAACGTCAATGTATTCAATTATCATAATCATCCAAATTGAAAGCATTTCAACTAGCTCATCGTCACACCATATTATAAAAAAAAAAAAAAAAAAAAAGTATGTTTTGTGGTGTGACTAAACCAATATACATACCAAATTGGAAAAATTGAAACTATAAAAAACAAATCGAAACAAATTTTAAACTATAAATACCCAATTGAAACTTTAAAAAGGATAAACGATGACCTTTGTGTGAACGTTATATATCCACAAACACAATCATTTACACCCATCTAAAATGCATCTTTTTGACTTCCAAACTAGCTAGCTATATTGTTTAGTTCCAAACGAATAAGTATCACAAACACAATCATTTACCTCTATCCAAGCATGTCAAAATCAATAGTGATATATTTACCTCCATCCAAGCATGTCAAAATCAATAGTGAATATCACGGAGCATACTATTTTAGTTCAACGCAATACCTATAATAGGAGATTCAAAACATTCGACTTCTTAACTTTTAGTAAGTACTTTAGATCAGTTGAGTTGTGTTCATTTTGGTGCATTTAGTAAAATTGAATCTTATTGACGTGTCTAAGATAAGGATCGTTATCCTAAAAATATAGTAACCCCACGTCTTGTCAATAGTAAATATTATTCTGTAGTTTCAATTAAATATCGTTAATACTATTTCAAAACTTCAATTTGCTATAGTATTTATTATTTACTACAATTTTTACTATTTTATATTCATCAATTTTTTATTCTTTTTACCATCTTTACTATTTACTTCTCAAACTAAAATATAATTTATACTTCAAACACATATCATTATAATTCAAACTAAAATAATATACATAAAAAATAAATTAAACTATTATAATCCAATTGAATCAAATCAATCTACAAACTTAGTTTAATTTTTAGTATAAACTAAACATCTTGCTTTGATGAGAGAAAACAAAAACTTATCGGCACAAATCAATTTTCCATTGAACAACTTATCAAACTCAAAGGATATATATACACACACGACAAGAAAATCACCGACAAAATTTTAGTGGGGCAAGTAATTTTAATTTCATTGGTAAAAGGTCATTTAGAGCAACAAAAATGTGTTACAAAATATTATCATCAGCAACACATTTTTATTCGTATTGAAACTTGTAACACAACAATGAGATGACACTAAATATTAAATAATTTTAACAACAAACGTCGATATTGCTACGACGAGAACAAAATTCACTCCCCAACTTTTCCTTTCCTTAATTTCACTTTCCTTCTTTACATTTTTTATTGAAAAACTAGGAAAAAAGAAAAAAAAACAAAACTTTCTTTACTTTAAATTTCCTCTTTGTCTCACACTCTTCCTCCATGAACGCACGAGACGAGCACTCTGAAATTAAACAACACCTCACCAGTGGTGACCCACGACTGATGGCGAGCTCTCCCACGAACCGCTCCCCACGCGGCTTCTGCTCGCAATTTCCCTCTTCTTCCATCTTCTGCTCCAACGCGACGGCGACTGCTCCCGATCCTTTCAACACATAATTGATCAATGCTCTCGAATGACGAATATACGATTTACACTTCTCGTTTAACTTTCATTTCACTTTTAGGTGGTCAAGCCCTAACCCAACACAAGCCTTTAAAGGTATGAATATTAATCTTACTCAATCTCTCTATCTTTACTCTTCCCTTATTACTTTTCAATAGAGACATTACTGTTATATTTCAGAATCTAACTCACAATTGTACTTTATTTTCACAAACTGCACTTAATCTTTACTCCAACGCCTAATTGATTGAAGATGATAATATTGTGTTTGGAAAATTATATATATATATATATATATATATATATATATATATATATATATATATATATATTACAAATACCTTCTCAAATTAAAAAAAAAATAGTAAACAAAACCCATTTAGAACAAGAGTGGAAATAGAAAGAGAAAGAACAGTAAACTCGTCATAATACTATAACATAACAAAAATTCAGAACGTTGATACGTCCTAATAGAAAGCTATAAGTAACTACAATTTATCAAACTAAAGTGTACGAGGAAAAATGAAGAGAAAAGTTACCATTGAATATATAATATATCCTTTTGGGGTTTTTATGATTGCTATATATATATATATATATATAATGTCACTTTTTGCTCATCTTTTCTATACAAAATTCTATTATCTGTATATCTCCTGATCTCTCACTTTAATTTAGTTTCTTTCCCTTTTCAGATCACTGCACTAAAACATCAGTAGTTAGGGCAATATCTCATCGTTGCATGTATATCAGTGACATGCAGTTATCTAATGATATATAAAATATCAAATATTAATTAAACAGCAAATAGATAACAAATCAGTATCACTAGCCATCAATACAAGGTAACAGTTTGATAACAACAATGATCAAATAACAATCAAATAGAATGACAATTAAATGCAATCATCGATGAGCATTTTGATTATTCAAATATTTCAATTGGGATGGTTTATTTTGTATTTTTGTATTTTTTCATTCTTCCAAATTTAAGCTATTGAAGCTATGGGCCTGATTTTATGTTTGGTTATTTGTGGAAGTGGCCCATTACAAAATATATGGAAAAATGATGTAACAATCTATTTCAACTATGTGTATTTAGATTGATTTATGAAAAAATGTTTTTGTTAAATAATTAGCATTCATTTCCATTTAAACACTTTTGATAAAATTCTTTAAAATTAAATGAAAACATCTATGTATTTAGAAAGATGTAAGTAGTCATTTGTGACAATAACTACCTAAAACTACGATTAATAACCACCTTTTGCTATGGTAATCTACTTCTACATGTCAGACACAAACTCTTATAACTCAACTATACAATAACTTAGGAATATAATAATTCAATCGTTCTAAATGTACTTTAAGATTTTTTGTTTGGTTTGTTATATATTAAAAGTGATGTTTTGATTAATTTCAAATTAATATAAAAGAATTTGCTTGTGACAGTGGTGTATCCATCGCTGAAAGTTGTAGGCGAAGTTGACCAACGATAGTCATTAGAGACGGTGATAGGAGTTTTTTTTTTTTTTTTTTTGAGATATCAACCAATAAACATTCTAAATTTATTTTTTTTCTAAAAAAAATTAGTTTCAAATAATGTTTATCATAAACCATTTTATTTTATAAATTATTTTTTTTGCCCAAACGAATTAACAATCTTTTTCAAAATATTTTTTTAATTTAACCATTTACAAGAACTTCTATTATAAATCTCCCTATTATTTATGAAAATGTTTACTTTTTGCCTGTTTAGCTTTTATTAGAAAAGAATTTAAATTTTTTTTATTTGTTATTTTTCAAAAAAGAAACTTCATGAAATGTTGACATTAATGTAATACAAAGTTTTTAAATTCCTAATATGTGTAGTAATTAATTCTAATGATTTAGTAGATCACCTTATTACAAAATTTACAACCTTTGCTATTAGATAGTCAACTTCTTCTTTTTCAAATTTATTAAATAATTATATTATATAATCTATGTACTTTTTAAAGGCACTTTTCAGAAAGTTTGGTTTTTTATTTTTTAAATTTATAAATATAAATAGTAATGTTATAATTCTCATCATTAGTGTATGAAATGTAACATTCAATTATTATAATGTGAAAACTTTTTCACCGCAAAAAAGTGTGCTTCTAACTTAACTAATAATTAAGTGTCCTCATATACTCATATTGTAGTACTAAATAAATCACTAATTTTTCAGGTAGTAATTAAGATGTAGAATAATATGTAAATCGAGATAGAAAAAAAAGACGCTAAATAAGTAAATATAGGTTTTAAATGAACCAAAATAATTATAAAATATAACAAAATTTCATATATTATCAAACGATAGAAATTGATATATAGGCACTAATAGATTTTTTTAAAAGAAAAAAAAAAGATACAACGATAGAGACTAAGAGTGTATCTATTCTTGATAAAATTTGAAATTTTGCTATACTTTGTAAATATTATACAATAATTGTCTGCTTTATAATAACAATGGTACGTTTTTTTTTAAAACAAAAATGTTTTTTTAGAAACTAAAAAACAAGAAATGGACATTGAGAAGGGTTAAAAGAATATGTTGGTGATATGTTTTGAAACACTAATAATGAAGTTGTTTCCATATGAAGAGAAAGTAAAGGAGGGAATTGAGGGAGAGGTGAATTAATCAATTATGACAATTATGATCATCACACCATGCCTCTCTATCACACCTTATAATAAATATATTAAAAGGAAAGTGTGGAATAATAATCAAAATAAAAGTTGATTTAAAAATGGTTTTCACTTTTTATTATTATTTTTTTCTTTTGTTTAAATAATTACAAAGTTGAAGTTGTGTATGGGTATCATAATGATTGGGTGTTTTTATAAATGAAGGCAGCTTTTCCCCATTTTTTAGGGCTTTTTTTCATCTCTTTTTTATTTGAGTTATTATCATGTATTACATTATATTGACCCCATTAAACATTATTTAATAAACTTAGATTGTGTTAAATAAATAAATAATAATAATAATAATTAAAAAAAAAAAAAAAACACAACAACAAAAACCCTAGAATGTGTTTCATGGAATAGGAGTAGTTATTGTTTATATATATATTTCACCATCTTTATAAGATGGGGTCGAATCTCATACAATATAGAACTCGAAAGGTTGAAACACATATATATAATTGTATCCATGTTACGTTCTAACACTCTTCTTTATTGCTTTGATCAACGTTCAAATCTATCAAAATCACTTATAATTGCATAAATATATTGTCGTGAGATTTGGCTCTTGGAATAGTACTTCTTCGTCGACGATGTATGCTTGCAATTAAACTATATATATATTTTTTCATTCTTATCACTCATATAGATTTGCTAAATCACACATATACATTACGTTGTCACATATATATTTCATTAGAATTGTAAATTAGTTAAATCTTATGCTAATTTTGTTGTTTCTTTTATTCCTCGTATATGTTTATATTCTATATATATGTTTCTTTTATTGTATAGTATTTAAGGATATATCAATTAAACAACACGAATAGTTATGATTGTCATCTCAATAATATCTTGTTAACATTTTAAATTTGATCATCCATTATTAGAATCGAAATATATGTTATTCAATCTAAAACCTTCACAATCTTCGTCTTCTTTTATTAGGGACTCAACCTAATTTTTCAAATTAATTTACATTTTCACCCGTTTCCATCATTCGTTATTACGTACTAACTAATTTGATGATAGATTATGTTGCATATTCTTCCCTTACCTCTCTGCAAAAACAAATCAAATAAATTTTTTAATAGAAAACAACTACAATAATAATCACATAATATTAATTACTTGATTTTTTTAGATGGATCTAATACAAAATACAAAAATCAAACGACGAAACACGCATGATATAACTAATAAACAGAACAACTTGATATAAACAAACAATAACAATACAGATATAGAGAGACACAAAGACTAGTAACGAATTTAACCACAATATTACTTATTATATGGATGAAAACGATAGTACGTTAAATGGAAAGAAATTTCGTTGTATAAAGAGTTAATAATATATAATTATAACAAAATACTTATTTGATAGAATACTCCCTCTTTAGTACTCATAAATAACAACGTTAAATAGCATAAATCCTTATGCTTTCCATCATTTCATCATACAAAAATAAAATTACCAAATATTTTTTTAAAAAATACATATTCGTGTGATATATGAAAACGAAGAGCATATGAGATAATAGGCATGCATGCATTAGAATGCACTAATCATCATTATCCCTTTAACAATAAGATTAATTAATCACATTGTTATAATAGTTTTCTGGCCTATTAATTAAAGACTTTTTGGTTGTTATTTGTTATATATTTTTTTGAAATAATAATTTGAAGTACTTTTGATGAGAAAATATTAGAATATATATATATATATATATATATATTAATAGATAAAAGCATGCAATTGTGATTATGGGATCTCTTCATCTTCAAAGTTGAGCACTTCCCTCTCGTGGATCCTATCATTTTTACTATATTATTTTATTTATTACATAAATTATTATTATTATTTACGTATTTTTTTAATAATAATTATTCTATTTTCAATAATTATTTTTCTCACTTTTTATTATAATTTTAAAAAGCTTGAGTTGATGAACTATGGTATATAAATATAAATATATTAGATACTTCAATGTGAATTTTCAATCTTGTTTGATATAATAGACATTTGAACTTTAAAAAGTCTTTTTAATATGTTCTTAACTTTAAACATAACATCGAACTGATCTTTAGATTTTGATGAATTATCATAAATGGTAAAACTTTTGAAAATATTAATAAAATATAGTAAAATTTTAGAAATTATAAAAATCTATAAATATTTTATACATATGAAATTTTACTATATTTTATAAATATTTTAATTTATTTTGTTGGATTTAAAATTCGTAAAAATGTATTGCAGTTAAAATAAATTATACAAATTTTAAAGTTTAGATGCTAAACACCTAATTTAATATAATGTATGGTTAAAAAGAAAACCATTTTCCACCTTCTATGTCATATTATCGCAAAGTAATTATCTTCTAAAATAACAAACTATTTAACGATTTATAAAATATAGTAAAATTCATAAAACTTTAGATAATTTATTTAATTTTTTTTCTATTTTGTAAATAATTTTAATATTTTACTATCTATGACCACGTGTATTAAATTTTGAAATTTAAGAGCTTAAATTTGTAATTTAATTTAATTTAATTTATCTTGAAAAATAGGCAAAATATAGGTAAATGACATAGACCTATTAAAAATTGTTAGAAAAATATTTAGAGAACGGATAATGAGTTTTTATGTTTTAGTGGATTTTTATAAGCGTAAATATTTGTTTTTCTATTATTATTATTTTAAAAAAACCCTATTTTTTAAATATTATTTTTAAAGTTTTGTTTATTAAAACCATATATTTTGTAACTTATTTTGCTTTTATTCTTGAAAAAAGAAATGTGTTTTAAATTCTTTAAAAATTAATTTTAAACAACAAAAATTAGAATACGTAAGTACTTATTTTTATAATCTCAATAATTAACCATGCATGCAATCTTATTATTTTTTTTTTTTTTTACTGTAGTAAAAAATAAAAAGTAAAAAGAGTATTCTTTTTACCTTTTTTTTAGTTTATTTCAATAAAAGGTTTTGTGAGTTTACAAACTTTGGTTGGTCCCACGAAATTGAATGTCTTTATAGGAAACGGTGCGTTGCGTTGCGTAGGCTCCATAATCGCTGCCCAATTTGGTTCCACATTTAATCCTAAAGCGTGTACGTTTCCCCTCTTCTTCTTTCTTTCCCAACCTTCTTTGTTTCTTTCTTCATTATTTCCTTACATCCATAATTTCAATATCTAAATCTTTGCTCTATAACTTATTAGCGGTTTGTTTGAATTGATTTTCTAAATGTTGTATTAACATAATTTATTATCGATGTTTTTCAAGAGAAACATTATTACACTAAACATGAAATTTAGTCTCTCGTATCCATACCATAAAATTAGGTTTTGTCTTAAGAAAGTTACCATAGACAGGAGGATTACAAATTTAGTAATCAATAACACTCTTGATATACTTTTATATGTTAGTCAGTGGCACTATATAATAAACACAGGTAAAAAAAAATTCAAATATTGAAATTTGCAAATGTAATATTTGAACCCACAATCAATTGGTTGTAAGAACAAGGGCATAATCACTGTTAAAGTAGAGTGTTATTTAGTTAAAATCTAATATTTCAAAATTAATATTAAAATACAAAAATCGATAATGTGAGGGGGCACATACCCACGTTGGTCACTTAATACATCCGCCCATGATGTTAGTAGTAGTAGGCTCTCATCGACAATTTAGCTAAAGATTTCAACAATAATACTTTCAAACAAGTAAACTAGATTTTCTTTCTTGATATCTCGTGGCAAGTGTAGGCAATTAGTACGATGTCTTGAACTAACCGTATCTAGTTTGGAGATAATATTTATATTTCAAACATAATATATATATATATATATATTAATTTAAGGAAAAAATAAAAAGGAATATATAAAACAAAATTATAATAAATAGTGTATGTCATGCTCATTTACTGCTATCATCTTCCAAGTTTCAAAATTCCACCTTTTTTATTGTGGGTCAAAACTTTTGACTCAAAAGTAAGTAACCACATTATTCAAATTCACATAATAAAATATTTCATTTCAAATATATATATATATTTTTTGAATAATGAACTAATTTTTTTAATGTCCATATACTAGAGTGGGTCCCCTATGAATAAATTAATTGTCTTTTATTTATTTTTTAAAACAAAAGAATAAATGAGTTACTTAAATTAGTAAATTACATATTAATTAAGTAACACATTTACTTATTATTATTATTATTTTATGTTTTTTGGCATGATATAAAATTGGGAAAAAGGAAATATAGATTTATTTAATTTAAGGCGTATGGTTTGGATGTGTGTGGGAAATGAAGCATTTAAAGCAATTTTGCATGTAAATAAAATAAAATAAATAAATATTTAAACGACAAAACCACATAACTGAACCGTTGGATGTCCGACACGTGTCCTTTACCCACTCATTTCTCCCACATGGCACTATCCTTTACAGCCGCACATAGAAACCTCCCTTTTCCCACGTCTTTCTTTCTTTTTCATTTTCCCCTTTTCTTCTTTTTCCTTCTCTTTTTCAATTTCACAAAAACTCTCTCTCTCTCTTTTAAAGAAAGCCTAAAATATTAAAAGAAAATAAAAACCCTATAAAATTTGTGGTTTGCATTAAAATTATTATTTAAAAAATACTTTTAAACTTTACAGCGGTTAAACTGCAGAAATTAGATGAAAATCGTCAAAGTTTTGTTTAAAAAATACTTTTGAATAATTGATTTTTCTCTTCAAAGTTTAAAAATACTCTTAATGATTTAATTATTATACCAAATTTCTCTATATCCAATATAAAAATATAAAATTTCACAAAATCTAACGAAATTTATAATAAAAAAAAAATTAATTAAGACATACTAAAACAATAATTAATCAAATAAAAAAGATTGTCTATTAACCACGCAAAACTATTAACAAAGAATTTTGTTAAAACATTTAAGTGTTAAAATTCCCTTGTGATTTCTATTATTCTCTTTATTTTTATTAAAGTATCGAAATTTATATATTTATTTGTATTGAAGAAGAGGGAGGAGAAAAAAGAAAGAAAAATTGAGAAGTAAGACAATGCTAATGACTCGTGCTATATAACAATAAGAATATTTTCTAACTTTTTTTTTAATAGGAAACCTAAGAAAACCTAAGAAAAAGAGACAACACAAAGCTTCACGCTTCCGACCTTAGCTTCCTCAATAAATGAGGATTTTTTTAAAGAAAATATCTTCAAACAATTTAGACTCCACCAAAATGTTAAAAAATACAGATGATCGAAGAGATATGAATAAATGTATAAATAAAGTAAACATATAATACTTTCATCGTAACATGAATTTTTTTTTTTTATCTACTTTAACAAATAAAGTTAAGTTTAAAAATAGATAACATCGTTAACTCTGATAAATAATATAAAATTTAAATTTTTTTGAAAAAATTTCAAAGTCGATTTAGAAAATTTAAATTTTTTTGAAAAAATTCCAAAGTCGATTTAGTTTAGGGTTATTAGATGAATGAAGTAATAGAAAAATAGGAAGACAAGAAATGAGTGAGTTTTTCTTATCCATCCAACTCGACCCCACATTGAGGCCAAACGGCTATTAAATAGGTTTGATATTCAAATTTTCGTAAAAACAAAAACAAAAACAAAAATAAAATGTAATAATAATAATAATAATAATAATAATAATAATAATAATAATAATAATAATAATAATAATAATAATAATAATAATAATAATAATAATAATAATAATAATAATAATTAAAAGAAAAGTTGAAAAAGATTTATTTTATATGATTAAAGAAATAATAATTAATTAAACATCAGAAAATCTGCTTATTTAAATGACTCTCACCAACTTCAATCCCCACTCCTCACTTCCCCACTTCTCCATCTCCCAGTTTTCCCTTTCCCAATTTCTCTCTTTTCGCTGTCATGGCCACCACCAACCTTTTTCTCGCTATCTTCTCTCTTTCATTCCTCGCACTACATTTCTCCCCCCTCTCCGCCGCAAATGACGCCCCAGCCCCGGCGGTCGACTGTTCTAGTCTCATCCTCAACATGGCCGACTGTCTCTCTTTCGTTTCCAACGACAGCACCACCACCAAGCCTCAAGGAACCTGCTGTTCCGGCCTCAAGACCGTCCTCAAGGCCGACGCTGACTGTCTTTGCGAAGCCTTCAAGAACAGCGCTCAATTAGGCGTCGTGCTCAACGTCACTAAAGCCCTCTCTCTCCCTGCTGCTTGCAAAGTCTCCGCTCCCGCTGCTTCTAACTGTAAATGTAAGCCTAATTATTCCTTCCAATCGATCTATTAATTTCTGCTTAATTACAACACAAATGCGTAGGTAAATTAAGTGATCTGATTGAGTGAAATCGGTGTTTTCTTTTTGCAATTTTGCAGTGTCGATTTCTCCTGCTTCTTCTCCAGGTACTATCTCCTCTTTAAACAATTCTCGATTAGTGTTAATTAGTTTGTTGATTCCGATCTGGAATTTTTCTGAACCGTTTTGTTGTGTTTGGATGCAGCGGTTACGCCATCAGCTACGCCAAAATCAGCGGAGGCAGCGTCGCCCGTTATGAACGAGCCAACGGGGGCTCCTGCACCTGGAAAGTCGGGAGCGACGGGAGCTTTGGCCTCAGTTGGATCTGTAATGGCGGCCATCGGGGTTGCTCTGTTGTGCAGTGTCTGATGATGCGGCGTCGTTTTGATTGGGAAAAAGGGAAATGGAAATTTGTTTAATGTGTTATTTTATTTTAATTTTCATGGAAGGGAATATTTGTTGGGAGTGTTTGATTTTGGGTTTCTTTTGTGGGTATAATTCGTGGTGTGTGACACAAAATGCCATATTATAATATTCTTTTCTTTTTCACTCACTTTCACTCGAAACATATCTCTTTCGTTAGACCAAATCATAATATTTCATATTTATAGTTTAGATCACCGAAATTTATACTATTTTGTTTTGCAACTATGACTCAAATTGTGGTATGAATCGCTTTTATACATAAAAAAAATACATATTAGTTTGTGGGTAAGAGTCCTAAAATAATGTAAATACTTTGAGGATGTTTACGACGACGAGTGACTTATAATAGTTTGGGGATTATCAAACTATTATCTCAACTTTCGTGCTTCATTTTGTGGTAGCTGCTATTGGAAGAGGGGGTGCGAGAAAGAGGAGAACGGATAGTGAGAGCAAATATTATTGTCATAATGCTAGGGTTAGAAAAATTATGAGCTAAAATAGTCAATTCCACTCTAGGCCAAAAAACCCCTTCATTCTCATAACTCGAGTAGATGTAGTATAAATCTAATGTTCATTAAAATTACATTATAGTTTTTTGACATTTAAAATTGATTATAGGTTTTTGGTATTTAAAATTGGTTTGGCTATTCAAAGTCCATTGTTACGTACCAAATAAAGAAATAGTTCATGAAGTTAAAATTATTTAAAAAATTTTAAAATGTCTAATACGTCCTTAAATTTGTCCTTTAAATTCCTAAACTTAGTTTACAATCGGGTGTGACGGTAATTTAAAATAATAAATAAAACTATAATTTACATTGAGAAGAGAACATGTAATCCAAAGAGGGGATTCCAAGTAAAAAACGTAAAATAAAATTACATAATTTAGTCTTAAACCCACACATTTGTTGTTTATAAAAATGACAAAAACAAAACTCATTCCGTATATAAAAATATGAAATATTGTAATTAATGCTTTCATTATTGATATATCTTAAGTGATATATGATTAGTATACTTACTAATCATACATTTGTTTATAACGCTGATAGACTTGACAGATATACTGCTAATAAATTTGTCAATCATGCCGTGGTTAATATTGGTGATAAACTTGATATAGTTGATTAATTAGTATGATAAATATTTGGTGTAAAATTGTTTTCTTATGAACTTCCATCACACGTGCTGGCATTGAAGTTCATAATCTTTCTTAAACTTTCCCCACCAAAGTAGCAATCAAGGTTTGGATAGGCCTACTAGAGTATTGTCATATGCCACCAATTATACATGTAATGTATTGTTTGTATATGTAAATGAAATATATTATTTTGACCTCTAAATTGAAACAAACCCTACAATTCATAGTGTAAATTGATTATTTGTCATAAGGATATTTTTATAAGCTCAAAACATGAAAGCTCTAAGTATATATATATATAAAAAAAAAAGGTTAATTTCAACTATAACAAAATGAACCAAAATATTTACGAACTATAGTAAGATGAACTACGATAAACTGAGATAAACTACTATTTGTCTCTATCCGTATCATGATAAACATATATAATAGTTTATTTTGGTTTCAGTTTATCACACAAACAAATTGTGATATTTTTCTATATTCATAAATATTTTCAAAAGTTTTGTTATTTAAAAACAATTTAAAAAAAAAAACACACTTATTTCATAAATTTTGAAAAATATATCTTAATTCAAATTTTCTAAAATAGGACAATTACAAATAACAATATTGATATAAATAAAAATATCTTAAAATAAATTATAAATATAGCAAAGCTTGTCGGAGTCCAACGCTAATAGACCATATTGCAAATATTAGTCCCATAAGAGTCTATCAGCAGTAAAAATATATCACTCATAGACTTTGTTTTATTTACAATGTTTTAAACATTTTATTACACACTTAAGTTTTTAGGGAAAATTTTACGTATAGTAAAATAAACTAAAATATTTACAATATATAGAGCAAAAATTTGGATTCTATCAATGATAAATACAGATGAACTTTTATTATTGTCTATTAATATGACTGATAGAAGCATATCCACATCTATCAATATCCACTATCGATAAAATATAAAATTTTATTATATTTTATAAATATTTTTGTGAATTTCTTTTTTAACTTTTGACGATTTCCCGAATTATTATCTAAAATTGCTAACCCATTCTAATTAATTTATGTTATTGGGCCATAGTCCATGTTTGGTTTAAACCTAATTGGGCTTACGAATACATAATGGGCCGTAAGCAGACAGCCCAACCCAACCCATTAGTCTCATAGTTGAAAAGTACCCTTTGGGGAAAAATGTTAATTAGAAAAACGAAAAAGGAGAAAACTATCTGCTAATTACTGCCTAAATTATTACTTTGGTTTAAATATAAATATCTTGGAAGGTGACATAATATTAGTATATATGAAATTTTGTATAAATGCATTACAATTTATCAAGAAATTAATAAAAGGAAATCAAAATTATTATTATTATTAATTGTGTTGTTATTATGGTTATTAATAAACAAATTGGACAAGAGAAAACATTTTTAATTGAATATTGATTTCTATGTGCCTCAATTGTAGACATATCGACTTAAAAAAGGGTTAAAATGCACACCGATGTGGTGCTTGTTGGTTGCCATGTAAATTTTAATGATAACATGCAATGTCAGACATTGACGACAGACATTGATAGAAGTCTATCAACTGTTGTTGGTATCTATCATTGATAGAATTTAAATTATAGTTATATTTTGTAAATAATTTGATTTATTTTACCATATTTAAAAATGATTGTTCATACAGAGTTTAAAAGGAAAGGGCCGAAATGAGTTAAAATTGAATTTAATTTGGATCATTGATAATCGGTAAAAGAAAATTGCATACCCAAGATTTAAAAGTAAAAGTAATAATAATATTTTTCAAGAAAGATGTAGCAATATAATTAGTTGAAGTATGTGTTGATTTTTCTTTAAATTTATAGTAAAGGAAAGCTAAAAATTTACCCTCATTTTTGTTAACTTTATTCCATGACCTAATATTTTTGTTTAAGTTTTGATTTGAGTGATTAAAAGACAATAGAATCATATTCGAAGTTTAATAGCTATACGAACTATTCAAAATATTAAAATGATTAGTAAAAAAATATCAAATTTGTTATCGTCAAACACGGCAAAAATATCAAAATATCAAAAGTTAAAATGTTTAATATACTTTTTGAATCATTTTGTGTATCCCAAATAGGAGAGTTGGTTAGAATATGAAATTTATTTACTATATGTTTCCTACCCAAGAAATATCTACAAACATATTAATTAATGTTCTTTTATGGATAAATGATTAAATTTTAGGTGGATACCTAATTCTTTTTTATGACACTCTTATTCAACTTAATTAATTAATGAGGAACTAATTTACAAATAGGATGCTTTCATATATTTTAATGTAGCTGTATATACCGGTGGAAGGAATTTAGGGTAGGTGTAGAGGCTCGAGTTTTCCTCAATTTTTCACTCGTTATATATAATATATACACAAAAAACTGATTTCGTATCAATATCTCATTAGTTGGTCTAGTGGTAATTAAATTGTTCTCTTGATCTCTTCTAGACTTCAATTCAACAAAATTTCTACATTCGCGTGGTTAGATAAAGAGAAGAAATCTTTCTTGGATGGTTGTTAAAATAATCAATAATTTGTTAGAACAACAAAATTTAATTATTGGGTTAGTTTGAATTAATTCTAAATTGCTTTACTTTATTAAAAGGAAAAAAGAAAAAAAAAACTTCACAAAGTTCTCTTTATTGTGAAATAGAATACCCAACAAAGAAAAACTACTCTTTTAGCATTAGGTATGAAAGAATATATGAAGGAAGCAGTATTTGACTGGAAAGCTTAAATTCAGAACAAAGGCTAACAACGGCTGTGAGCTTGCATTCTTGCGGCCCATGAAGCAGGTGCGGAGCGATCTTTGCGTAGAGAGGAGCGACGTTTGAGCTCAAGAATCTGTCTTTGCCAAACAGCAGCTGAATCTCCTTGAAAGCGTTTTGTATTGAATCCCATAAGAGAGTCATCATATTGTCTTCTAAGAACAGGATCAGAGAGAGTCTTGTAAGCTGCATTAAGCTGAACAAACATTCTAGTTGATTGTTCTTTGAGCGAAGGATCACAAACAAGATCAGGATGATATCGCAAAGCCATGGCTCTGTATGCCTTCTTGATTTCTTCAGGACTAGCATTGCAACCACCACTCACTGAAAGCAACTTGTAATAATTATCTCTCTCTCTAGTACTGGCGGCAGCTTTACATGAGACGCAGCAGCGGCCACGGCTTGCCTGAAAAGAAGGAGGGGTGGCCTTGGAGGGGAAGGATAAAGAAAGAGAATTTGGTGAAGCAAACATGGTGTTTCAGTTTGGTTTTGTTTTACAATTGGAAGATGGAGAAGGGAGAAGGGAATAAGAAGGAGGAAATATTAGTTGATGATATATATGTATGTATGTATGTCTGTGGGGTTGTAGAGTGGAATATTTATAGTGTTTTAGTTTAGAATACTAGGTTTTTGGTGGAGGGATGAAAGTAAAGTAAAGGATGGAAAGAAGTGAAATGGTATTTAAACCCATTGTTTTAGTTAGAATTGGTATTGAGGGGGGGAGGTGTGGGGTGGAAAAGAATGGAAGGAAAAGAGACAAAAAGAGGAAAATGGTTTTTAGGGGTTAAGGGGAAATTTGGTGGGCTGGTGAATACCAAAAACGACGGCTAATTCAGGGGACGATTGACGCGTTTTGAAATGCATGGTAACCATCGAGAGACAACTCTCTCTCTATATTGTATTTGTGGCTAACAAACACCCAAACACTCTTTTACTTCTTTTCTTACTTTGTTCGTATTTAAAAACAAACTATATATGGAGGTTTTTAATAACCTTCTAGATCTTTCTTTTCTTTCTCATTTATTTATTATTATTATTACGTCTAAGATGACGATTAAGTGTAATTAAATTTACTTTTACGGTTTAATTAAGTTTTAGGTCAATTGATGATTTTAGATAGTTCAAGAGTATGTTGGTTCAAGAGCTCATTACTAGAAAAAAAAAAAAAAGCCCTTTCCCAGGACATTAAATAAGTGTTAGGAGATAGATATACGTTGATATTGTACATGAGCATCGATACTATGAATAAACTCCCAACACCGTAAAGAAAGCGTCGGGAGTTTATTCCAACTTTAGTTGTAAAATGGGTGTTAGGAGAAATGACCAAAACTCTTTATTTAACATGGGTTGGGAGTTTATGAGAAGTTATTAGCTTTTCATAAACTCCAGATGATTTACTTGTAAGAGCCGAGAGTAACTTGCCAACGCTCGTCATAGGTAGGGGCGACCATGGATTGGTTGGATCGATTTTTTGAAAAAATCAATACTAGTCGGTTTGATAAAGTGTCAAACCGACCTCGATATCAATGAGTAAGGGTCCGTCGGTTTTTGTTAGGTCAATTTAACACTTAAAAATACTTTTTTAAAATTGTTAATTTGAAACTTTTTGAAACCGACCTCGATCGACTTCAGTTTGGTCGGTCGACTCGGTTTTTCAGTCTATCATGCTCACCCCAAATTAAAGATGTCAATTGAAATTAATATTTATAAAAACCTAACCCCAATTTTCTTTTTTCAGATCTCACGCCCCTTGTCTGTTCCCCTGCGATTCCTCCTCCCTGTCCATATCTCGTGCAACCTCTCGCCGTTCGTCTCACCACTGGATCGTTCCAGCGTTCAAACCCCTACAATGTTGTTTCCTCTTCTTTTAATATTCATTTTTCCACTTGAGTTGCATTATTTTTCATATTTCTAACCCATAGTGAGAGATAGTGTATAATCATACAATATTAAATTTACCTTTAGCATATCAAGTTAAGCTTTTCAGTCGATTAGTGATTTAACATAGTATTAGAGTACGTAGTTCACGGAGATTTTATGTTCAAGCCCCTAAAATGTTACTTTTCCCTTAAACTAAAATTGATTTTCATTCGTCGAGCATTCCACATATTTTATATAATTAAATTTACCTTCACTAAATTTAATTAATTATATCATCATCGAACAAGATGCTTCTCTATTTTAATGTTCTCACATCTTCTCTTTTCCTAATCTAATGCTCTAGTTAAAATGAATGTATAGCAATAATATGGTAAGTGAATTGGTATAAAAGTTTTCTATTTATTCTTTTATCTCCAATAATTGTCAATATATTGTTGTTGGGTTTGGAGAAATTAAGATTCTTTAGACCTCACAAATTGCCACAAGATATATAGTATATTTAAATTTATGAACAAAGACAACCCAAAGTTTAAAAACAATATATTTTTAAAGATTGAATTTGGTCTTCCATTACTCCACCTAATAGCACCAATAGAACCTCCATATGCCAACCAAAATTATTCAACACATTCATTCTTAAAATCAACTAAATTGGATTATATATTTTATAACAATCTCTACACTTATAAATATTACCATTTACCCATCTCGAGATTGAAAGGATTAATATATATATATAACAATTGAGTGATATTATTATTCATCTCAACGGTTATTATTTCAAGATACTAAAATTGCATTGATTAATTATACGTGTCATACCCACGTATCATTAACGCAAATAAAATACAATGTTTCTTGGTTAACTTTACTTTTCTTAAAAGTTACGCAAACACGGTATGACCGTTTTCTATTGTATGAACGTTTTTTTTCATTATCATCGATAAACGTGATAAAGCATTAAAATTATTAAAAGAGAAAAGAAAACGTTAGAATATGCCAAAACGTAGATGCATGTATACACCTCGACTTTATATTTCTTTTTTAATAAAAAAAAAGGAAAATAAATATATAACACACATATATATATATATATTTCTTTTGAATAAGAAAAAGAGGAAAATAAATCTTCTAGAAAATTAATATTTTGCTAAGCCTCCCAATTTGGCAATATTCTTAATTTTTTCTGTTTTCTTTTCTGGTTTTATCTTTCTTAATTTTTGTTTTTGTTTGGATAATTATGGTTGCTTAGTAAAATTGGTTGTTATTATTTATAAATATATACAAATATGTCTCATAAAAAAAATAAATAGTTTCAAATATTATATTTCTTTTAACTTTCCAAATTTATCAATAATTTACCTGGAATAGTTTATCACAGATAGATCTGTCATGTTAATATAAACTTCTCGTTAACAATTTCTTGCTTTTTAACCATTTATATATATATTTAATTGCTAAAGAACATTCTTTTTTATGTTTATTATCATACTTAATGTGTGTATTAAGGTAGTAAATCTTTTTTTTTTTTATTAATAAAGGACTTATATTGTTGTGTTTATTAATAATAATTTCTAAATATTTGGTAGACTACTTAGATGTCTATATGTTTGTAGGACATTTTTATGTTCAATTACATTGTTAGACCATTTCTACCCCTTTCTATTATAGTTACATAGTCATCTTCATATGAAGTAATTTTTTGTTCGATAATTTCTTAAAAAATAATTATATGATATTTAAAATTAGAAGGAGATGATATGATCTTTAAAACTAAACTTATTATTCTAATTTAAAATTATTTGAGGTATTTCTAAACTTGGTTTTAAGAATTTGAAGACTGAAAATGTACATTTTAAAAACGATCGAAAATGTCTATTTTTATAAATGGGAACTAAAAATATACATTTTAGAGAACAAATACTTTGAGAACTAAAACGTTGTTGCATAAATTAACATAGAGTGGTAACGATTTTATTACAATACCTTTGGAAAACGAAAAGAACCAAATGGATAATTGTTGTGAGAAAGAAAAAAAAAATCATCCATATTTATTATGCTATACTTTATATAACAGATGAATTATATATATATATGTTCTTCCCAAATATAGATTATAAGTCAACAATACCTTTATTTAATTTCTAATTTTCAAAATTGAGAATATAATAATCCACCATTAACAAACTGATTTTTCTATTACTTTAATTATTATTCCATGTGGCTAAACACCCTTTTCCTTTTCTTTTTTTTGGCCTTGAAGTTAATTATGTGACTAAACATACACTGCATAGATTAACAAAGTCCATCAAGTAAATGGACAAAGAAAAATATGATCCTAAGTTCAAATTATTTATTAAATAATTTTAAAATTAATTGAGAAACTGATAGTTTAATGTAAAAGTTAAGGACTAAAAACAAGACATGCACATACATTAAAATAGTTACGTAGTTTATATTATTATATTATGTTAGACTATATCTATATATAATTATGTAGATGAATTTCACAGTTGTGACAAATTAAATATTAATTCAAAAAAAAAAAAAAAAAAAAAAAAAACAAGACAAAAATTCCTTAAGACGACGACCATCTGTAGCAGTTGATTTTTGACTGATACAACCAATGGTTATGAAAATATATGAACATGCATATATATATATATATATATATATAGCCGGCCAACACATGCATGTTTAGAACATATTTAGCATATAATTAATTAGTTAATACTATAGTGATTTAAAAAGGAAGACCTAAATGGAAACTTAAGACAAATTTTACTATTCTTTTTTTTGTTATTTGCTTGTTCTTGTCTGCTTGGAATTTGCTTTTGGAAGATTATGTACACAGATAGACCAATTTTGCTAATCCTAAATATGTGTTAATTGGTTGTGAGAAGTCAAAGTTGTTTCATTTTTAATATGATCTTCTTAAGACGAAATATAAAGTGTATTCTTTTTAGTTCTTATTTGTAGCAATGCATTATTTTCAGTAATATCGAGCCAAGCATAAATCATGAAAAAGAAAATACGTAAATTGCCTTTGAAAGCATTATTCTCTTGTGCTATTTATTCTAGTGTGTTGTTATTTATCTCGATACGCCATAGTGTGTGACTTGTGTTGTATGTTAGATATATCTAATTTTAATACTAATTAAATCATACCCTTATTTTCCTCGTTCATACGATAAAATAAATAGTCTTAAAAGCATGCTAATGAAGTAAAGAATGATGGGACAATGCCAGTATATATGTTTATTAAACTGATATGAACATAATAACATAATGATCTAATTGTTGGGTTTTTATAAGAATGAGATAAGAGATAAATTTCTATATTTGAAAAGGAATAAAAAAATGACCAGATGTTCCTACCTCCATTTCATTCTAAAGGTCTAAAATTGACAAACAGATCCGTTTTTTTCAAAAAAATGTCAAATGCCCATTTGGTGATGTCATGATTCATATATGAAATTACAGCATTGTCGTCTCTCATTTATCAATTTAATTAGGATTTTTTTTTTCTTTTTCTTTTGGCTAGGGTCATCTTCGTCGTTTCTCACTCGTCTTTCTCTTCTCGCGTTTGCATCTTTTCTTCTATGCTTCTCTGACACATGTGAGACTAATTGAGAGAGAGCGAGATAGATTGAGATCGAGAGTCGCAGAGATAGCGATGGAACAAAAGTAGTTGATTTATGAGTGAAAAAAAGAAGCGAGAGAGCGAGATTGAGATTCTTTTTCGTGTGCGCGCGAATATATTTTTTTGATTTTACTTGACGTCAACAAAGGGTATTCGATATTTTTTAAAAAACTGGATCATTAGACAAATTTTGTCAAATTTTTGGGCCATCCATCCCGACGGATCAGACTTGATCTCTTATCACTTAGGTTTTAAGTATGTAGAAGTTTGTTTTAGTTAAAAACACACTTAAAGCTTCGGTGCACTAATTGATCTAGTTAAATTTCATTTTCTATTCTCTAGTATTAGTAAGGAAAATGTTGCCATTGGTATAAAAACTAAGGGTATCTAACACAGAACGTCACATGTCACACACAATATAACGTAACAAGATAATAACAATTACAAAATGAAACAGAAAGAAGAGAGTAGAGTTAAAAAGAGACAGACACACACTAGTTGGTAACTCTCAATTTGGTGCAAACCTAATGTAAAGAGAGTTCACTAAAATAAAATTAGGCAACAAGCAGTAGTGAAGAAGCAACAACACTACTTATCCATATTAGAAAATCTTCTACAAGGACTCATTGTACATCCTAATTTTATTGTGTAATAAAATTCAGGCTCTCCTGTGGGAGACTTCCCTTTCAATAGCAGTCACAATCTTTCCTTTCCTTTGTCTTTGAAAAAATAAAACACACTTCAAACAGTGATTTAATTAAGCTCTCCCTTTTGAGTATGAGAATCTCTCTCTTCAACCTCAGTTTCACATTAAGAAAAACTCTAACCCATGTTTAGAATATAATTATCATATAATTATAACTAAAAAATATGTCATTATATTTCTACAGCAGATCAGCTAACATGCAGTTCAAAAAACAAATATCCTCACACACTGGTTTAAACACCTCAATTTGATGTAATTTATTATATACTCTCACACATGGTTTAAACACCGATCATAACTATATACACTACATCTATAAACAAAAAAAAAAAAAAAAAAAAACATCAAAACAACAATTATAGACATGTTAGGAAATACAAATATAATGATATATTACACACAATTCGTGGATTTTTTAAGGATCAAGAACAGCATTTGGGGCATAAATCTTAATAGCTTCGTTAACACTTAGGAAAATGTTGTCTTCTCCAATGAGCTTATCGAACTCTGCAGCTACGAGCTTCTCCATGATCACTGGCCCTGGATTTGCAAGTGCAAGGCTAATTTCCTTCTTATGCAAATGAGAGTGCAGACCCTCCAAGGCATGAATGCCGCTCGTGTCGATATCGTTTACAGCTGCCATGGAAACAAAAGAATTGTTATATATATTTATGATCCTCTTCACCATTCATGCATATGTGTATATAGATAGAATGACGTCGGTCGATTTACTTACGAGACATGTCGACGATCACAACTTTGATCGGCATAGATTGGTCTTCTAGCTTCTCTGTTTCATCTGCCAGCCATCTCAATATCCTGGATTGTTATGAGAGTCAAGTTATGAAATACAATTTAAAAAAGGATGCGATAGTTAGGTAAAATGAGAACCTGTTTGTCATAATTGTCATACAAAAAGCTTGAGAATGGGAATCAAATAAGATTAAACAAATTTGTAAGGGATAATCATGCAAGCCCACATATATAAATTTACAAGTATTTACATTTTTCATCCAAAAAATGCATCTTGTATCAATGAAAATGTTATCCTTCTCACTTGTATACACATGATCTTGCTCAATTGCTCTTATCTTGCCAATGTAAGATTTTCATCACACTCACAACAATTGTCCTTTCAAATGAAGTATCATATAGTCTCTCCTCGAGTGGTCTTTCACTAATTAATTATATACTCGCCATTTCCTTCCGATCCTTACCTAGCCACTAGGAGACTTTGGTCGCACTCTTGAACAAAGATGGGTTCAAAAGGAGAAAAAATAGAATTTAAAGTAGAAGTAGAAGTACCTTTCTTTGACATAGTTAGCATTGGAGAAGTATATTGAAGAATCGACCCTAACAATTAGAACTCCAGCAATCTTCTTTGCCCCAGGGTACTGCAAAATGTTCCTAAAAATAGGAATCTTTGGGAGTTTTCCAAGCAACGCAATTCTGGGTCTTGTTACTTGCAATAGAATTTTGAACAATGACAAACTAACCTGCCATGCGTTGTTTGAATTAGGTTCCTTTTGAAATTACTATGTAAAGAAATTTTTTTTTTTAATTGCAAAAAATAAGAGATATAAAGTTTTAGTAGTTACAGCAATGAGAAGACCAATCTCAACGGAATCAAACACGACGCCGAAGAAAGCTCCCATGCAGGCAATGAAGTCGAATTTGTCAATCTTCCATAGCAAAATCACAGCATCGATGTCGATGAGACCGATGACAGCACAGATAATAATGGAGGCAAGAATGGCGTTTGGGGTATACTTAAAAAGGGGTGTGATGACTTGTAATGTCAAGAGAACGACGCATGCCATGACGATGTTCGACACCGGTGTGTTGCAGCCGGCCATGTAGTTCACTGCCGACCGAGAGAACGATCCTAGAAATCGGCCACCGTGGAAAAGCTTAGTTAAATTAAGATTCAATGGGATCAAGACAAAGAAGAAGAAGAAGAGAAAGGAAGTTAATAATATATATATGTTTAGAACCTGTTGCTACATAGCAAGAAGTCATTGAGCCAGCAATGTTCATGGTTCCAAGAGCCATCATTTCTTTGTTACCATCAATTTCATAGTCTTTTAGGTCTGCAAATGTTCTTGCAATTGCCACTGCTTCCTACAATTCAATCACAGTGACCACGAACTTTACTTTTTTATTATAAACGTAAATTTTTAATCTTGTTTATACGATGGAAAGAAATACTAGATAAAGATGAGTGCAGTTCAATATCAACTTCAATTAGAGAGTATACCGTAAGGCCAATCAAACCCGCAACCACTCCAATTTTGAAACCTTTGGTCAGATTGTCTCCATGGAAGAATATCTCATCAAGAGATGGGGGATTTATTCCTTTCTCTATGTGTTTTACCTGAAAAAAAAAATTAAACATAATCCCATCTATATTTTGTAAATAATTTCTTATCTATAAGAATTTCTCTTAAAGAAAAAAGGAAATCGTCAAAAAGGATACATTTGACAAAATACTTTTTCACAAAGTTTTGTCATTTTTTTTTTATTTTTGAAAGACAAAAAAAACTATTATTACTGAAAAAAAATTGTATCATAAATTAAAATATTTACGAAATATAGTACAACGAATTGAAAATTTTATTATATATGAAAATCTTTTCATTGTTATCAGTGACAATAATTTTCCTGAATTAAATTGTACTCCAGAGTGTTTACATTTTAACTTAGATTAGAAAAAAGTTGCCATTGTTATATGTTTATATAAGTTTTCTTCGATTATATAAACATCTACTCAGTATAAATTTTTAAAATCTAGAACAAAAAAAATTAAAGAGATTAAAGCTAATTTGTGAACTTGGAAACTATTATTCCAAACCAATAAGTTTACAAACATTATCAAATTACATTTTGTTAAAATTCGGACTGAATTTGTGCAAATTAAGTCTAGAAATTGTAACACATAGCTAATAAAGTGAAATTTAATGCAATACTTTAATACAAATGTAATTAATCTAAACATAAAAAGTGAAAAATAGTCTTACTTATATATCAAATAATAAGTGGGGAATTTCTTCATCATATGTGACATAAAGAATACTATTATATAAAAATCAACATCGTTAATTAAAAAACAATAGTATAATGTATATGCATTAATAATAATACTTACAATCTGAACTCCATGTTTATCTGCTCTTGTGATGTACACAAAAAATGTGGAAAGTATAACAGATATTAATGGTGCGATGGCTGGAATCCAGAACAATTTCTTGTATTTCTTGCCCTGTAATACATTAAAGTCAAGACTTTATATATATAAAAATATATTGAAGAGAGAAAAAATAAATAAATAAGTTGAAAGGGAAATGAAAACCTACAATATATTTTGTAGCCAAAAGAAAGGCCAAAAATGAAACCCCAATGAGTATTGTCTGCCAGTTCCACTGCAACCCAAACAAAAATTAACCATTTGAATATATATATATATTGCCAAAAAGTTTGTATATATTTGTTTCATTCATTTGGCATAGAGATGTGACAAAGCAATTACAAATAAAATAAAGGGATTCAATCAAAAACACAAATAAATAATACTGTCAAAATTTTTATCCCAGCTGAACTAGTCAAGATAGCATGTTTAAACTTACTCTAAAACATATTTTTAATGGTTTTAAATAAGTTAGAACTATTTTTATCGTGTTCAAAAATTTTCTATCGATTTATTTTATATTTGTAAAGTTTAGTTCAAGTTACGCATACGTTGACTGATCACTAAAACAAATTTTTAATGATATTAAAAAGTTCTTTTTCCAATAAATCTATATCTGTACAGTGACATCATTTGGCTAACAATATCAAAAGCATAAACTATAAAAAAACTCATAATCAAAGTTAGAAGAGAAGGAAAGATTGTCAAATTTTTTTATTAACTTTTTTATGGAATATAAAACAAAGAAAGAAACAACAATAGCAATAATTAATGAAGGGAAGAAGCTAATTTACCCCATGGTTCACATTACTCCAAACAGATCTCATCACAGAAATGATATCAGTTTTCTTGGTGAAGTTTGATATGCCAAGAAGACCTTTCAGCTGCTGAAGAGCGATGGTCACGGCGGCGCCGCCCATGAACCCCACAATGGCAGCATGCGACAGAAAGTCGATCAAGAATCCCAGCCGGAGGAACCCTAAAGCCAACTGAGTTACTCCGGCGAAGAAAGTCGCCGTAAAAGCCAACCTCTTGTACTGCTCCAACTCTTTCACTGGATCGTATACTTGTCGCAGCAGCGTCCCGAGCAAAAGCGATACGACAGCTACGGGGCCTATTGCAATATCCCTTGAGCTCCCCATCACTGCGTATACCAATGGGGGGACAAAGCTACTGTCTACAAATACATAAACAACCATATTAATTGGAGAGGGAGTCATCTTTTAAAGAACTCAAAATCTCAAAAACTCAAAATCTCAGACGATAACTAAATTCAAACCTTCGCGCCATGTTCTTTTGATTATTTGGATTTTTAGTGTTCGAAGTCTATAGATACATCTTTCTCCCTAAAATTTCAAAAACTAAGTTGATTTGAAATTAATTCTAACTATTGTTTTAGAAAAAATGTTGTTATTAAAAGAAACAGAAAGGAAACAAGTTTAGTTTAGAAAACCAAAAAAACAAAACAGTATGTACTAAAGTCTTACAAATGTTATCGATATTAATTGGAAATAAAACGAAATGAAATTGCAAGAGTTCGATCTACTGGCCCATATTGGGTTATAGAATATGTTTTGTATATTCTATGACCCACTTAGTAATTATCAATGGGGAAATTTTAAAGTTTCAAAGCCTTAAGATATGTTACCACTCGATCAATCTAAAAGTTTAAGGCGATATAACTTACAAAGTCCATTTTCAGCGGGCAAATTAGCGAGTTTGGCGTATCCGATGTCTTGAGGAATGCAAAGACTAGCAATGGTTAGGCCAGCAATGAGGTCTCCTTTGAACTTAGTAAAGTTGTATCCTCTTCCCCATTGAAATATGGGGAAGAGACCTTGTACAAACAAAGCAGCCTTCTTGCGCTTAGGTTGGTCCTTGAATTGGCGAAGAGGCTGATCAGAGAAAAACGTCTCTTTCACTACACAATTAAACTCTTCCCACGCGTTCTTTCTCGGTGGCACGCCCACCTTTGAGGGCGGTGCCACTTCGTTTCGCTGCTCCAACTGTCTCGTTCCCTCATTGTTCACGATCCGTCCGCTCATTTCGAGAGCGTGTTAGAAATCGAAAGAGAACAAAAAGAAGATCAAGAAGAAGAAGAAGAAAGAAGGAAAGTGATCAACTATATAACTAACAACTGTTAATTAGTTGTTTTGTGTGAGGGGCGAGGGATTCTAGGTGAGTGTATTTATAATGAGAGTTCTGAGAGGGACTTTTTGTGTTTGAGACAAAATGTAAAACAAAACAAATCAGATCAGGTCAGGTCAACGCTTTAAAGGGCAGCACTTTTCCCACTTCCCACAATTTATTGTGAATATGGACTACTATTCATTCCTAATACAAAAGCGTTTACTTTTTTCCTCTTCTTTCCTTCATAAAATCATGAGCTGTTTTATTTAATGTTTCACTTGTAAAAGAACCTATGGATGACAGAAGACATATCAAGTAAGTTGATACATGAATTTTGATGATAATACTGAATTTTTAATGTCCCAAAAAGAAAACGGGATAACCATCGTGCAAAAAGAATAAATAATCTAGCAATAATGTGTGTTTAGCCACGACTTAGTATTATGGTAGTATGGAAAATTTACCTCGATCTATTATTGCTAATCACCTAAGCAAGTATAGTAAGAATTGTGTGTGAGGGTCTACGCCCTAAATATTAATTTATATAAATTAATAAATCATTCAATGATACGTATCGTGGTAACACTAGATCGAAAAAAGCTAAAAATATTTTTCGATGAATGACGTCGGAGATACACCCGTCCATTGGTATGGATCAGTCAATAACACAGAAAAGAAACATTTTAGAATAAAATAAAAATGTGTAAGACAATAATGGATTTAAAAATACTATATTAATTATCCAATTAAACACTATTAATTAGAGTTGTTTTATTATTGTTGTTGTTAGTTGTTGATGTGTGACTTGTGGAGGCAACACAGTATTTGGCAGAAGAATTCACGGCGGATGCCATTGATGGCGTTGATAGTTATGGTTGAATAATGATGGTTTTACGATCAAGGCTACAACCAAAGGTAATTAATTGAGTATGTAAACAAGGAGAAGATATTATTAATAAATAAAAATGTAAAAGAAATTTTAGAGATTGATTTTACAAAAAAAAAATGTTCAAGAAACAAATCTTAGTAACCTAGTTCGAGTTCCATGATGCAGCTCCTACATCTGGGGATCCTTGACCCACTGTAAGTACAAATATCGTCACATATGCTCAACATGTTGCGTACGTATATTGACGTATAAATCAAGATAAAGATTTTTCATAATTGACATCATAATAATAAGAGAAGCACTCTCCCTTAATCAGAAGTTCATCATGCAAAATGAAATAGAACTGTCAAGTTAATTTCTCTTGATCGTCTATTATCTCTTGTAAACAGAGAAACGAGGTTAGTAATTATGTCGTAGTTCGACCTAATGAATGTCGTTTGTAGAGCAGTCCGACATGTCGTTTTCTTCTCTTAATGCTAAACCATCTATGTACTACGATGCCTAC
The DNA here is from genome assembly GCF_025177605.1 of Cucumis melo. NCBI lineage: Eukaryota > Viridiplantae > Streptophyta > Magnoliopsida > Cucurbitales > Cucurbitaceae > Cucumis > Cucumis melo. The sequence continues at coordinate 1,918,030 of NC_066857.1, forward strand.
AAACATCCACGTATTCCTGAGTTTTCTTCTTTATCTTAAAAGAATTACTATTCATTAAAATACTATAATTCTCTTTTAAAATAATATAATTTTAGAGTTTTTTATCCATTGATAATTTGGTAAACTATAATTGTATTATTTTTTAATTACATACTCAAAATCTATCTAAAATTTATGGAATAATGCATGCAATTATTTATAACAGTTTAAAGAGAAAAAAAAAAGGACAGAGAAACTATCGACCTTTGATTCATATGTCTAAGTTGAAATGCTATACATTATCTGTTGAATTATATTAGAAAATGTTGATATTAAAATCGAGGAGTCTCTAACATAGATTTTGACAACAATGGTAAATGTATATATCTATACACCAAAATTGTAAGATGTTTTTTTCTTTTGCTAAAGTTTTAATATGTAAATGGCAGAATAAGATAATTTAAAAGGAGTTGAAATTTTTATTTTAGAAAAGATACCAAAGGTGGGGATCGTAGGCGCATCGGACCATCGTCTCAAATAAATCGACACCATTTTAACACTCTCGTCATCTCCTACGCATCTTGAAAATCCTTCATTAATCATAAGAAAATGAGTTAAAAAGAAAAATCAATGTAACATTAATTAAGTTTCATCCGCACCCACCTAAAGTTATGGAATAGTTACAAATATAACAATTAAGTTCAAAATATTTGCATATATAGCAAAATATTTGTCAAAGTCTATCAATAATACAAGGTTATCAGTGATCATGCTGAAAATATTATTCTATTGTTATGAGTTTGGTAGACAACCAAGATTTTGTGTCTGAAAACTGCTTTTGAGTTATGTGATATAAAACACAGTGCAACTTCTAAAAACAACATTTCTATGCTTTTATTGAACTTTACATTTCAAAATGTAGAATTATATTAAATACATATACAAGCATTTAAAAATACAATATGTCATGTTATAAACTTAATTCATTTTTTTTAATATAGTATGTATTAGTAACGTCTTATAAATTATACAATATAACATAGTCTTATAAATTATACAATATAACATAGCAACAATTATATAAATATTTTGGGTTAAATTATAAATTTTGGTCCGTATGATTATATTAAAAAAGATATTGAGTTTAATATTAATATGTCTTATAATTAGAATTTAGTTTCTTTGGTTTGATAAAATTATAGAAAATATACTTGTTCATAGAACTATTTATGAAGTTTTTTCAAACAATAAGGAATATATATATATATTATATTCTATCCAACTATAGAAACTAAGCTCTTACTTTCTGTGAACTATAAGGATTAGGTTTTCAATTTAATCATTTTTTAAGATGTAAATTATAAGAGAATTGTTATAAATAGCAAAAAAAATTAAAAATATTTACGACATATAGCAAAAAGACCTAAATGGACTAAAGGGAGTTTGATGATTTTGCTGTACTTTACAAATAATTTCAATATTTTGTTATTTTTGAAAATGTTCTTAAGTTATATTTAGAAAAAATTATCGATAACTTATTGTCAACTAAATTTGAGTGGATAAATAAGACTAGATTGATGACATATAAATATATAGTATAAAAAATATCTAAATATTTTTTAAAAATTAGAATAAAAAATCTAATGAAAACATGAAATACAACTCTGTTTTGATTGAATCTCTTGTGATTTCGAATCCTTTACCAAAACATGTACATGATGTTTTTTAAAAATGTCGATAAATTTAATGTAAAAAATAATGGATAACTTTGACCAAAGAAAAATATCAAGTTATATTATTTTTCTTAGCTTTGATATTTTCTTTTTCATATTAATAATAGTCACAACATTGCCACTATGCCAAAAAAAAGATTTTTTTTTTCCTCAAATAGTTTAAATATATCGTTTCAAATCCTAATCTAATACATACCTTAACCCTAATCTCAAATTAAAGTAGAAAGCGAGGATTTAAAAATTAATCAAGTTTTATTAGACACACACAAAAGTACTATAACCTCCTTTCGTTTTCAAAATACGTAAACCAACACGATAATATAAGTTATATTTGACTTTGATATAATATTTCAAATACATTGTTGAAGACAATTCTACAAAATGTAGATGGAGAAACTCGAAAGTCTGAATAATTAACGAAGAGATAACTTCTTCCCTCGTAGAGACTTCTTTTTATATGTCACTAAAAAAAATGAATTATAATAACAATGGAGAGGTTGAAGTTTACTTTAACCGTCTAGATTCAGTGAACCTAGGAAAGGAAAACATTGCTTTGTTCGAACAAAACCTAAAGAAAGACATTAAATAGGAACAAATAAATGACACAAACACACACACACACCCTTATGTTGTTTAAAGATATATAGGCAACTTGAGGAAGATCTAAACAATAATAATATGTGTGTGCTTGGTTTTTCTTATCAACATATAAGCAAACTTCTTCTTCTTCTTCTTCTACTTCCAAAAATGTGATTGTAAGTTGACAATCCATAGCTTTCTTCTCTCTCTGTTTACCTATAAAATATCCTTTTTGCTCATTGTTACAATTCATCTTCCTCTCTCTTCATACATTTTGGTTAACCTAGATGATTTATTGATTAGTCAACTATGGATTAACAAATATAATTACCCCCTTGATTTTACTTTCTTACTTGTTAATTAACGAGTGTTTCTTATATATGTGTGTATATATATTATGCCTATAATGATTTGGAATCAATTATATAGTTGATACGACGTTAACTATATGATTTTTATATATTTACTACTTACGTTTATATATAATAAGCCTCTTTATATCTCTACGACAAAACAGGAAATATCATACCTAGTTTTGTGTTATTCAAGTTATAAAGCATTATTTTTTTTTTTGCTGGTCTACCTAAAATGTCTTTTATATCATACACAATGGTGATGTTGTTTTTGTTTATTGGGAAATTGCATATAAAGAAATTTAAAACAACATAATGTCGAATGTAATACGATTTACATCAAATTTGGAAGTATGAGACGAATTTAACTTCTATCAAAACCTATTCACACATTAAGTTTAACATAGGATGATGTTGTGCTGGTGCATACCTCAAATTATAATATAATACAATAAGCAAATGAAAAAAAGAAGAAGAAGAAGAGTGCAAAAAAAATTCTTTGATGGAAGGAAGATCATTAAATATCTATTATTATATGCCCAAATTAAAACAAAAAAATAATCTAAAATAAAAGGTTTGTAAATATAAAATACCATAATAAAAGGTCAATAAAAAGGTCCTAATATCTATTATTATACCTAAATCATATAAAAAAAAACAAATATCATGAAATCATGATGTAAAAATAAAAAAGAGTTATTTTTAGTATATATTAGAGACGAAGAATTGGAATTACAGACATCTTAATTACTAAGATGTAATATTAATAAATATGAACGTAGTAAAAGATCAACATCGAATTGAATATTGAATATGACATTTTTATATTTTTACAAATTAGTATATTATTGGTTACTCTAAAACTGACTAACCAAGGTCACATTATTTTATTTTTAAGTTTACTTAAGAGTATTTCACTATAATTAAAAAGTAGAATAATTGAAGAAAGGGAAAATGGAAACTCCCATATTAAAATAAAAGCATATTATTATTTTTAATATTTTTGATGGAGACATCTAAAATTAAGGAGTAAGGCTCTTATGAGATAATATATTAAAGAAAAAGGATATTTTATGTAATAATAAGTAAAACCTTGGCTTAAAACACGTCTACATTCAATGAATTTAATATGCTTAATTGCATTCTCTTAGTCATTAGGACAACAAGTCTTTTTGGCTTTACTTTTGATATCATCCCAAAAGGTCTCATACCAACGAAGATAATTATCCTTACTTATATATCCAAGATTATTCATTTATCTGACTGATGTGGGACTTTGGTCGGATTCATACATGCCAATTAAAAAATAATTATTTTCATTAATATACTCGTTTCATCAATGATCACTAACACCATGTTTTAGAATCATAGTGATTATTAGAGACGTACAACTTTTTTATTCAAACATTGTAGTTCTCATTTAATTATAAATAATATAAAAAGTTATATTATTAAAAAAATAATATAATTTAGAGCAAATATATTTTTAATAAATAAAAAATTTACTTGAATGAAAATAGTAATTAATACGATAAAACAATACACGTTTGTGTGTATGATTTTTCAGCAGAGATACAATAACACGTATAATATTTATTTATTATATACTAAAACAACTAATATTTTAAAAAATAGTTAGAAGTACAAGGTTTGGCTATTGAGTTTTAGAAATTAAATCTTTTAGCTCTCAAGTTTATTTCAATAGACCCATTTGGCTATTGAGTTTTCCAAACATACTTTTTTAGTGATTGAATTTTAAAAAGTAGGTTTATAATGTTTTAAAAGTAATTTATGTTTGATTTCTTAAAAATAATTAAATGATATATAAAAGTAAAAAAATAGTTTGAAAGCAGAGATCATTTTTAGAAGTTATTCTTCTAATTTAAAAATTACATGTAATTATTCAAAAATAAAATTATAAAATTATTTGAAATGTCATTCCAAACTCATTTTTAAGAAATCAGGTACTAAAAATGTAGATTTTGAAAAATGAGTCTATTCTCATGAACAGTTTATTTTTTAGATTTAACGCAATATTTATCAAAACTTATGGTCGTTTGGCCCAAGGGTTGTCACTATTGGATTGGGTTAACCCTTGTTTTAGGATTATCATAACCCCTCTTCCCCCTTCTTAAATCTTTTTCAGCTTCCCATGACCCTATATTTTCAACTTCACCATAAAATTCATCTTATCATAAAACTATCTTTTTAAATTCTTCCCCATAACACTAACCATCTATAATCTAATCCTTCTCTCAAACGACTCCTTAAGGGTTAAGAAGGTAATTTTTCTTTTATTTCATAGGCACCAACAAGCTCTAAATTTCAAATTAAAGATAGGAGTGAGATCATATTTAAACAAATGAATTAAAGCTAGTTAATTAATAATAATGGAGGGTGAAGTAATTATTGTTGTTTTGTAACATCAAATTGTGTAGTTGAATAGTTTAATTAAAATCATTGGGAAAGATGAAGAATTGAAAGTGCGTCCAGATTCAATGAACCTAAAAAATTTCAAACATTTTATTGTTTGACTAAAAAAAGGAAAAAACTAAAGGAATAATAGTAATTAATACATTAATAAGAAGAAGAAACAACAGCACACTTTGCTCTTTCTCTCTATATGGTTTGAAGATCCACAAATTTTGATAAACAAAGGTATGCCAACTCCATAAACCCTTTCTTTTTCCTTCCACACAAATTTTAATTCTAAGTTTTTTCCCACATTTAATCCTCTTTCGTTTCTTCCTTTCTTTTGATCGTTGACCAAATATAAAAGACGTTCTTAGGATGTTAAAGTTGAATTATATATCGAATCTAGAGTTTGTTAATTAATCTGTCGAGTTAAATTATTTGTATTTTATATGTACAGTTGAAGTGAAGAATCAGAATTTTGAAACATGCACGTTGACTTTTTGTTTCCTACGAATATCAGATAATTTGAGCTATATTTCATTGTTTTTTCTTAAATATTAATAAATAGAAATTTAAATTTATTCTACATTATTTTAATCATATACGTTTTGATCTTAATTTGAAGCTTTAGATTTAAGTTATTTGAATTTGAATATTACAATTTTAAAAGATATTTGGAAATAGTTTTGAAATATATATGTCTAATTAATTTTAGTTCAAGGGAAATATCAAATTTTTTGTTTAGTTTTGTTTTAGGAATTAATTGTAATATAAAGATTTGTGAAGTTTTATATTTGAAATAGAAATTTGAGTATATATATATATATATATATATATATATATATATATATATATATATGGCCCCATATACAATTTGATTCAAATTGAATCTAATTTATATTATCCATATTGATATTATTTGTATTTCTTTACTCAGAGAAAAGTCTTATTTATATATATATATATATATATATATATATATATATATATATATATAGTAAAGTGCTATTTGTTTTTTTCCACTTCTAATTATTATTGTATTATATTCCCAACATTTTTCAAATTAAAGTTTATTCATTGAAATATATAGTTATTTTATTTTAATTTGCATATTTAATTTTGTACATACTCTTCATTCTATGTCTATTTGAAATTAAATTTGTTTAGTTACATTATTACATGTAATTACTTAACAACTCTTAATATTATATTTTATATGATTATTTTCTTAACCAATATTTTGTAAATGATAAAAAAATTAGTATTATATAAGAAGTATATATTGTCCTTTTTTTTTTTTTTCACTTCATCTTTTGATAAAGTGCAATATGAATATCATATCAACATACATAATTTGTTCTTAATCTTTTAGTGAGATGAATTATCGTAACTTGGTTGTAACACAAATATATGTTTTCTATTAAGTTTGTTTAAAACCCAACTATATAATATGTGTAGTTTCTTATAGCTACAAAAAGAATTGAATTAAGAGTTTTGTTATGATCATATTATCATTCCTTTTAAAAAAAAGAAAAAATGTCACATTATCCACTAGATTGACATTAACTATGACCATTCATTTTTGTTTATTTTTTTAAGCAATTAATTAATGACCATTCATTTAAATAATATTATGACTTAAATTAATATTATTGCTAATTTATATATATAGCTTTGGATGTTCTTCACCTTCTTATATTTAATTAACTAATGCAAGTTGTTTGGAGTTATTCTAGGGGTTTAATTATCGATATGGATTAGATTGTTTAATGGAATATTGATATGTCTATGCTCGAATAATTTATGCAAAAAAAAAAATCATATAGAGGTAGACAAATAATTTTACTTATTTTCAGTAAGTTTGAGTTTTTCTTTTTTAAAATAATTATTAATGTTAGGTTAACGTTACACAAAAACATGTGAATCTAAGTCGATAAAGTAGCAAAGTCAAACATTTTTTGTAATTGACATAACATGAGAAGATAGTAGAATGAACGTAGAGAGTTGATGAAAAGAACTTCACTATTAAAGTTTACGTTAAAACAATTACAAAGGTATACTTATTTGATAGTGTTGTAATAATATAATTTATGGAAAACTTAATTATTCCAAATGGAAATACTTTAGGCTCACACAAACTTGAAACTTTATTTTTCTTGATTGAACTTCACGTTTAGCATACTACCCTAAACTCGAGACTTATTCTCCTGAAAGTTTTAAGAGTCTTTTTATCTTATGTTTGAAAAAGATTTCTAAACACAATCATCTAGGGTTCTCTAACAACCTGTTTTTGCATTAATTGCAATTCCACACTTCTAAAATAGAAAAACAAACACAAAATAGTGAAAGTATGTTTGTGACGATTGGATAATACCGTTGAATAGTTCATTCGTTTTTCTTTTTTCACAATTAAATTCCACATAAAATATGCACTAAAATAAAGAAGAAAAAAAAGACAATAATTCATCCTTTGTGTTTATGTCAAACTCATCAACGTATTAAAAATATTAATATGGATAAATTATTGGGCTGCTCACAATCAAAAGATTATATACATTAAACTTTTTATTATTTTATAATAAGTCAAATGGGTTATGGGAATATTTATTTTTTTATGGAATAATTATATCTAAACATGATATTGATGTAGACATTAAACTTGCAAAGTATTGGGAAGATTCACTCATAATATGCATCTAATTATCTTCAAACCCAATTAAACTAATAAATAAAACATATAATGCTGAGTGAGATTCTAATCAGATAACCATATGTATAATATATATATATATATATATATATATATATATATATATATATATATATATATATATATATATATATATATATATATATTCTATTTATGCTTTGGCATCTACACATAAATATAACATTTTTAATAGGTTAATTAAAAACACATTACTATATAAGTATGGATTTATTTAATCATTTGGATGAAGTAAGATTGATAGTACTTTCAAATTTATATTGATTCATAATTTAATTAAAATTATGACATACTTAGCTTAGCTAATAGCTATTATGATTGATGCCCAATAGTATTTGGATTCTAAATTCTTCTTATCTTAATTTTTTTTTTCAATTATATGCACCAAAGTTTGTACTTTAAATTTCTAATTCCTTTTTTTTCTCTCTCTTCAATTTTAAATTTACGTAGTTATGTTCTTAAGGTAATTTGACTTTAGGATTTAGTTAGAGATTGGTGTAGCTCTCGTACTTCTGCTTTTAAAAAAGTTTATTTGGATTTAAACAAACTAGCGTTGTGTAAATTTCAGTTTTCAATTTGAGAAAACTAATTAATTACGTTTGCTAATTAGTGTTGAATGGAAAGTAATAGTTTGAATTATGGGTTGTTTTCATATATAAAAGTTGAACTAAAATGATCATAATCATCGATATGTACTATAATGAATTACTATCTGATAGATCTATACGTAGTCCATGATACTGATGTTTTGCTATATCTTTAAATGGAAAATTATCAAAAATAAAATATTTAACAAAATATTTATACTTCATAGAAAAATTAAATGTAAAAACTTGTCTTTTAATGGTTTTGTTCTATGGATTGTGAATAGTTTGTCAAATTTTTTTATTTTTGACAAACCCCACTTTTAAATTTAGTTGTTTTGCTATTTAAGACTATTTTTCTTGAATTATTTTCATACACATATTTAATTTATAACTTACTATAATATAATTATTTAAAATTTTATATGATATAAATTGTAACTAACTTAGTTTAAGCTAAATTATTTAATACAAGTGTATAAGAAAGATAATTGTGATAAACATATCCTATACCAACACGTAGAATAAATGTATGATGTCTTGCAATTTAACAAAGGAAATATAATAATAAAATAAATAGAGTTATAATTCAATTAGAGTGTAAATTTATTGGAATTTCGGATAACAAGTGGATTCTTTACGTGGATGACTAAGCTGCCAAATAACTTAAAAGTCTAAAGTTTTAATTTTTAATTAGAGGAGATGGTAAAAGGCTGTGAGGGAGCGAGGATGCGAGAGATTTGAGTTTTAGAGAAAATAAAGAACAAAATTAATTTTTGGGTTTATTTAATAAATGAGTTGATTATGTTTTTCTATTATCGTAAAATATTTATAAAATAAATTAGCTAAATTTTTTAGTTATTTATCAATTTAAAGTAATATAGTTAATCGTAAAGCCTAATCATCTAAATATAGAAGTTACATCATCATTCCGTTTTAACAGAATGATAACGAGAAGGATTAAAATAGGATTTAAACAGATGTTTTTAAAAGTTTAGGAACTAAAATAGAATAAGATTAAAGCTTAGACTGATTTGGTACCTATTCGACTTTTTTTTTTTTTGTTATTCTTGACTTTTGAAAAGTAAAACTATAAACATCAATTCGGTCCCTTCTAAGTTTTTTTGAATTTGTTATATAAATTTCTACCAACATTTTAAAGTAACAAATCAAAGTTTTGAAGACAAAACTAAGTAGATTTCTAAAGATATGTTCTCTTATTTTCGAAATTTCACTTAAAAGTTTAACTCTTTTAAGATAAGAAATTAGGAAGAAATCATAATCATAACTTAACTCTCTAAATATAGGGGTATTATTTTATTAACCCAAAATTAATATCGCATAATGAGATAATTATAATTTGTTTAATATTGAAAATAATTCAATAAGTGCATGCCTCATTGATCATAATAAATAAGGTTTAGTCTTTGATAAAATTTTGTAAAAGAAGAGAGTGGATAAGATAATGTTCATCTTTGATAGCTTATCTATATAATAAACAAATTGATTCCTTAATTGTTTATAGAATAATTAGAAGCAAAACCTTCCCTTAGTCAAAAGCCTTTGAGAGCACATGATCTAAATATAAATTCTTTTTTGAGAAATAATAAAAATTTAAATGAATGGTTATTAGTGTGGCCAATAATATATTGTAAAATATATTGATGATATTACATGTTATATATTTTAATTTCTCTACCACTCATAATGTGATATAAAATAATAACAAAACTTAGAGTCAACAATGCCCATTCATTTGTTTTAGGGGCATTTTACAAAACTAAATTATACAAACCATTTATTATGGATTGTTCCAACAAAAAAAAAAAAGTTTAAAATCCCCAAATATTTCATTTCAAATGAGGGTAATTTAATATTGATATATAATTTGGTTTTAGATGGATATGTTTCAATTAATGCTATCGCTTATAAATTCTAAGGTACTCGGGTATATTATTTTACACTATGTATTACATTATACGATGTATGCACATGAGTATTTGGAATGATTTAGTGACGTTGGATTTTTTATATAACATGGAGACTAGATTAAATAATATTTTGATCTATATCTTTTTACTTGAGCTGAAATAGTTGTAAAGTGTGGAAATCTCCGGGTTTGCTCCAAAAATTTTCTTGGAGATATATTTCTTCCTTATCACCAAAAGATTGTCATTAACTACGATATGCATTTAATTATACGACAATTGTAGTTCTCTTTGTGAGGATCTAATGAAAGCCATTAATAGCATTTTAAAAGTTATATCTCGTCCAACTTATTTGAGACTCGTTCTAGTATTTATTATATGTTTATTAGATGGTTTTGTAGATCTGAGTATTTGGAAGCTAGAATTAATTGGGCGTTTGGTTAAAAATTAAGCTAAAACAAGGTATTTCGAGCCATAATTCACAAACTATGTCAAAGAGGAGAAAAATACCAAAATACTCCTAGGACGACCAATGTTGCAACACCACGACTCGTTGCTCCACCGTAGTACATAGCGTCACGGTGCTTTTGAAAAAATTCCGAAGGCATGCAGTTCACAAGTCGACGCTAGGGGAGTGCTAGGCTTTTTAAGATAGCGTTGCAACATTCTTTAGAGCCATTGTGACATCGTTGGCCTGCCATAAATACTACATTATTTTGTATCCTCGTTTAGGTCATGGAAGCTCTTATTGATTTCTTTCCCTCTTTGTCTCTTTTTGTGCATCTTGAAGTTGCTAATTGGATAAAGCCATGTATAGCATAGGGCGATTAAGACAAACCCGATTGTTTTAGGTTGTGAGGATTGATTTGATCTTAAAAATGCTTCAGATATATTCTTGACATTGTTTGTTTAACTTCTATGCTCTTAAATTTTATGTTTGGCTTGATCTACTACAAAAGCACACATAAGTGCTTTTTAGGACATAGGACTTAATTTAGTTAGTTTGCTCGATATAATCATGTTGTTTGATGCTTCTTTATTAACTTTTTAGAACCCCAACATGTGAATGGAAATTATTGGAAGAATTTGGATGAAAATTAGAAGAAATTTATGAGTGTTAGGAAGGTGAGAATATGTCTAATAAGACATGTAAAGAGGCATCAAGGAGTAGAAGGAGGCTTTTCCCAATCTTCTATTAAATTGAACTTTTTTTTCTTTCTAATTTCTCTATTAGTTTTTTTTTTTATTTCTTTCTCTTTTCCTTTTAAATTATATTTTTATTTTAGTATTGAAATTCTCAAATATTATGATTATTTTTTTGTGATAAAATGTACTTTAATTTTATTTTGTAGACTTTGGGTCTAATTTATTTTTAGATTTTAAAATGTTATATTTTTAATTAAAAAAATTATTATTTTGAGTAAATTTTGTTTCAATATTGGTTTCAATATTTCATAATGTTACAATTTTACTTTAAGATGAAAATTTTGTTTCAATCTAGTCTATAGAGTTTCAAGATTCTCGTATTTATTTAAAATTAATTAATAGACATTACCAATAAAGATAAAAAGCATCAAAAATTAAAATTGAAAGTGCAAATATTAAAATCTACTAACTAGATTGAAACAAAAATTAAAAATTTGCTTGTATGGCCTCTAACAAATTAAAAAATGAAAAATTGAAGTTAGACAATTCTGGTTTAAATTTCGGTTCGTATGGAATTATTTTAATCCATTCATTCACATTATTATTAAATAGGAAAATTTTCGTAAATATAATAAACTACCAAAATATTTACGTTTCATGTAACAAAACTCATAAATTTATAAACCATGTAGTAAAACGTCTATCAATGATAGACTCATAATCTAATCATTGATAGATTTTGACAGATTTTGCTATATTTACAATTTTTTAAAAATGTTGCTATATGCTTAATTATTTCAAATATAATTGCTATATTTGCAACTATTTTTTTTTTTCTTTTCATGTCTCGTATACTTATTATATGATAATAGTCAGGGGCGGTTTTAGTTAAGGTTACAGCACTCGAGTTCTTCCAAGTACATTACTCTTAATATATATATATATAATATCAAAAATGTTAGTTTAACTCGATAGTAAATTTATGTTAAAATATCATTTTGGTTTCTATACTTCAGAGTTTATTCGATTTTGATCTTAATACTTTCAAATGTCCAATTTTAACCTCTAAACCTTTTATAAACCTTTTATAAGTCGATAATTATTAGCATTTTCACTGTATATTTTAAAAGTATATTTACAATTGTGCATAAAAATTATTTGTGATTTATTTAATCAATTTCAATTAAAATTAACTTCAGGACTAACTTTAAGATATACTAAAAATACAAAAAGATTACAATTGAATACTTAAGGTATAAAAGCTAAAATTGAACAAATTTCAAAGTACAAAAACTAAAATGATATTTTAACTATAAATTTATCATCCAACCCTCTCTATACCCAAGTTCAAGTCCCACTTTTGAGAAAAAAAATCATTTTTTTCTTATGCAAAGCACACTCGTCGACAAATATTTTGGATATGCTATAGAGGCTATGCGGATACTATAATTGTGCACAAAAAATATGGCCAACAACGTTAACAGCCGGTGGTAATAGTGCACAACTCCAAATGAACTGGATTTGGGATTAGGTCCCAGAGTGAGTAAGAGTGTTTAGATATTCCAATACCATGGTTCTTGGTAGAATTTGGGCTCGAACAGGTTGCACTATATTGTAGATCCCTCTACTTCCCATTTTTTTTGTGAAACTGGAGATTGTGGCACACTGGCTCTATCATTTGGAGATGAAAACACACCTGCTACACCTTAGTGTTGAATTCACATTAGCTCAATTGTCAGATGGCATAGATTTCTATGTTATCAGTCTTCGTTGATGGCTTCAACGCTTACCTGTTTCCATAACACCAGTTGGTAGAACAGGACAACAAATGTGTATCACCTACATGTGCTTCAGATATGAATTAACAGTTTGTGTGTAACAAGGGTTGAGTAAAGGGATGAAGACCCTATATATAATGGGCTTCAATGGGCTGGGCCAATTAACCAATTAACTAGTTGCTACAACCAAAAAGAGTTTAACAAAAACCTAACCTAACAACTTCAGTAGACTCAAGATTTACAAAGACTCCAGCAGTGTCCAAATATCTGATTTGAGTGTGGAAGGGAGAAATGAGGATATGTTGTTGTGTGCAAGAGTTCATGTGTTGCATTTCAACGAGATGAGAGGATTGTATTGTTGTAGACGTGGTTTTGATAGCCCAAGTGTATGTAAACCGAGCACCTTAGCTAAGATATATATTTGAGCATTAACAATGTCCCCAGGCTTTCAGCTATGTACATGATGATGAAAATATTCTCTGTTCTATAATGTAGGTCACAATGTAAAATTGGATGGGAGGATATAAAATTTTGTAACAAATGATGGTAAACATTACATAAAGCGTAAAGTAAAGATTTAAAAAATTTACCAAAAAGTACTTTTCATTAAAAGTAATTAATATTGACGAATTTCCCTCCCCTCTCGATCCTTTCAAACCATTGTCTTCTTCTTTCTGCTGCTGAGTTGAAGCCCACCATTTCAGACCTCTCCACAAAAAACCAAACTTTCCCTTCTCCAAAGTGCAGATCTATCACTTTCAATTCAAACCCATTTTCCCTTTCTCCTCCATTAGCCTTCTTCCACCTTCAAACCATGAGCAGGTTCAGCAGATTCAGTAGATTCCAGTCCATTGACCCCTACTACACCCACTGTCCTCTTCTTCTTACCGATGCCGAAACCTCCATTATCCTCCCCAAACCTCTCTCATTTCCCTTCCAATCCTTCGTCGAGGAAGTTGATGATTTCGATTTCGCCTTTGACCTCTTATCCCATCGTCCTCTTCCACCTCCCCCCTTCCACGTCTTCGATTCCTTCACCGATCTGGTTCGTATCGACGAAACGCCGTCGTTTTCGTCTTATAGTCGGATTCGGAGAGTTGAGCGATCGAGTGATGAGGTTTTGTTGCGGAGGCTTAGCGATCGAGTTAGTGAGCTCGAGGCGCGGTTTGATCGGCTGAGTAGTGCGAGGGTTAGTGGGTATGGCGATCGGAAGTACACTTGGACGAAGGAAATCAAAGGAGTGGAGAAGAATGGTGTCGATCGGAAGTATAAGTTGGTAGCTGAGATTAAAGATGGGAAGAAGAACAAGGAGGGGAAGAATGGTGGGGTTTTGCAGAACTACAAGTGGAGTGCTGAGATTAAGGGAAAGGATGAGAGGGATCCGATTAGGAAGTACACTGTGGAGGTTTCGAGTGGAAATGGAAGTGAGAGTACAGAGAAGAAAGAGGAGAAGAAAAAGAAGGGGAAGAAGGTTGGGAATGAGACGCGTGTGGTTGAGATTGAAGACACCAATGATCAAGGAGCTGTCGTTTTAAGACAGGTAATGACATTAAATGATCAGTTTTTCACAATACTTCCAAAATCTGGTGGCATTCTAGGATTTTGTCTCGACTTTTTTTTTCTACCATTTATTCTCCCCTTGAAATTGGTTGAATTATATGAACAGGATACAATAAAGAGTGCAGGAACTTTTGGGATGGGGAAGGGGAAGGGATGATTTGGTTGAGTTCGGATTGCCTTTTCAATGGATGCTTAAAACTAGAGAATCGATTCGTTTCCTTTAAAAATATATTATTAAGCAAGCCGTAGATTGAACTCAAAAGCTTTACAGAAAGGAACATTTTTGGCCAGTTACTTTAAGATTGTAATAGAGAAGAAAGGTAGGAAGTTGTTGTGCCTTGAAAATGTTGTAGAGGGATGGAATTTCTAAGCCCCTTCGAGACCCCACTTATGATTGATTAGGTAAATGGGTCAAGAAACAATGATTTGATTCTTTGAATTTTAATATGCAATTTTCTGATTATTTAAATTTTTATCATTCGTAATGGAACTCAGCTCCATGTTTAATATTCTAATCTACAGTTTCGACTCTGTTTAGCAAAATGCATATGCTGTGTAAAATACCAGGAAGTTATTGTGGGGTAAGGAAGGATGCAGAAAAATGGCGAGCAATGCCTAATAAACTTGTAGTTTATCATTTAGGGATGTGTCGTGTAGTTTATCATTTGCAGAATTGAATTATCGAGCTTTACTGTTAAATGAAATATATAGGGAACTTACCAAAACGGGTTTTTTTGTGATGAAAGGCCTTTGCCAAGAGAACTAGAGTTGTGGAAAATAAGAAGGGTAAGAAGAAGGAGTTGTCTCCTCAAGATGCAGCTGTTATCATTCAAATAAATTTCAGAGAATACCTAGTTCACAGGTCAAAGGTTCTTCGTGCTCTTAGAGATCTGTCAGTTGCCAAGACAAAGTTGAAGGAGATCAGGGAAGCTTTCAATAATTTTGCTTACACTCAGCGGCTAGCTCGGGATGCAGAGGAGCGCCAAAGGTTCAGTGAGAAAATAATTGTCTTGCTCCTCACTGTCGATGCAATTGAGGTTAAGATCTCTTTCTTCTCTCTACTCGTAAATTAACTCATGAGGCATATGTTTATGTTCGTTAGTATGTTATAACTATAATATTCTTTATCCTTTTAAAATATTGACTTTTATTCTACAAAATCATATATATTTTTAACATGTTACCGTTCGTTCCAACTCTTTGTTATGATTTGACTTCGATTAGATTAAAACTATCACAATTGTAAGCGTTGCTGGGTATAATCCAACATCATAGAATAATCATGTATTTCCCGTCATGTAGGTGTACCCCCATTTCTTTTTATAAGCTTTGTTTTCTACGGTTTAATTTCCTTCCAAGTTTTGTTATTTAGGAGAACCTTTTTGATTCAAAGAGTAATACACCTACTAAGAGGAATCATCTAATGAAAAATTATGTCCTCGACAGCTTTGGCTTGATTGTAACCTATCGCTTGAGTTTTGAGTTTTGACCAACATATTGTCTTCCTCTTTCTTTGAAAGAAACTTTATCGCTCACTTCATGTAGAGTCATTTCTTTGGCTCATCCGTCTTTTTTAGTCTCATGTTCTTTGATGTCTTCTTTCACACGTTCAGACCAAAAAGATGTTGCTCAACCGTATTCCTCTGCTTCCATTTATTTATTTATTTTGAAGAGTATATCATGTGAATTTTTCGCTTTGCATACTTTCATGTAGGTTGCTAGTTTCAGAGCTTATAACTATTTTAATTTTTATTTTGTATTTATAGTAAATAAAAAGTTTTGATCTTTAGGGGGATGTTTGTTAGTTTTAGAATGTTAACCTAAAAACAGCTTTCATCTAATTCAAGGAAACTATAATTTGTTTAAGGCTACCAGGGTGAGAAGTACACAATTTGGTTTGGTTTGGTTTAATATCTGACTTTGGAACAACACGGAACTCGACAATGACTAGACTTTGTAAAATCGAAACAAATTATTTAAGACTCGGAGTTCTGTTTCTTTTACGGCTTCTGGGGTCTCGTTGTAATAAAATAGTTGTTTTATGATGGAGGAGGTTCTCTTCCTTCCTTCATTCCACGATAAAAAGTTGTATCCTTTGGCTCTGTGCTTTCTTTGCAATTTCCCAAGTTAGTTGCCTCGAGGAGATTAATGATTTTGAGATGTTCTAGGAGGAATGGGAGGTTTGGTCTGATGCATACATAGGCAGTTGATTGCCCGATATACAAATACAATGAAATGTGTTGATACATTGTAACTTTTCTAGGGAGTTGATGTGATGGTGCGAACTGCAAAGAGATCAATGATAATCGAACTAGAAGCCATGCTTGATGTGGTCGATCCCCAACCGGCTAAAAGATCGATTTCCTTTCGTAGAAGGATGTTCGATATGCCCAGTGGAAGCATCAATAAGGAAATTGCAGCTGGTGTAGCTCAGGTAGTCCAGTTGATTGATGAAGCAGAGAACAGTGTCAATGCTTTTGAAGCCTCCGAATAAAGAGAGATGATTTCTCAACTTTCAAATAAGGTTGCTGTAGAAGATGAAGCGGCTTAGTTGACGAGATGTCTTATGCCTTTTGTACGTTTGGGTCTAGGACAGAGCTTTTGATTATGTTGTACCAACGTTGGTTGAGTTTATTAGTTCGCCTTTCAGGTATCTGTCTATGCTTATGCTTCTGCCATCTGCTTGTATTGTGGCTTTTGCTTGTAATGTGTCGAAACTAAATATTATCTAAATATGCCTCTCGTGGATTGATATCTATCTATGTCATTTGAAACATTTGGGAATTGTTTGTTTTATTTATTGTAGTTTCTTTCTGTTTTTCTTCTACTCCAACTTCCATGATGCCGTGATCGAGATTGTAGCATGGAAATTTTCTTTTTCTCCTCTTTTGAATCGAATGAATGAGATTATAGAAAACAAATATTCAAGAAAATACAACTGAAAAGGTTGGCTCATAAGAAAGTGAAAAGTTTACTAAAATCGAATAGACAATTATGTTCTCAATCATTTTCCTGTTTTTTTTTTTTTTTTCTAATTTCCACTTTTCCTGCTTTGTGAATTTGGCCTTTATTTAACGTTTTTTTTTTTTTTTCTAATTTCCACTTTTCCTGCTTTGTGGATTTGACCTTTATTCTTAACATTTGCCTTCAAATTAGGAAGACTTTGACATTTCACTTGCTACGTCATTTTTAAGGCAACTATCCCTACAAACCAACATGATTCTTTTCAACAAGTTTTATCCACGAATGTATTCAAAGTTCTTATGATTAAGCTTTATATGAAAAAAGAATGCTGTACATTGTTGTGTATGAACAATAACTTTCTTTTTAGGTCTTTCTTAACAACACTTCAATAATTTTAGAAATTTCCTCAAAGTGATTTCAATTTGTCACAACTAGTTTGTCAAATAATTTACAAGTTGCTCAACAGAAGGCACATAGTGAACTTGGACAAATTCTCGAACCAATTGATCATGAAGATAGTGAACGTTAAACTAATGTCAATCATACCTAAGTATAAAGGCTTGGAGCAGGTATAAATCCAATTTCAAGGATTTGTAAGTTTGTACCCAAGATGTCTCAACAGCCACATGAGCAAAATGTAAATCTGAGTCAGATTTTACGGAGCGAGGAGTTAAACTAGATATAGCAATAGGGTGGATAAGAACTCGAGAGTCGGAGTAAAAAATATTATGGTTGTGACCTTTTCAAACTTAACACTAAACAAACTACAATGTTTGTATACTTAACAGAACCGCTCAGTCAATTTGTAAAATAATCCATTCTTAAATCTACACTCTAGAGCTAAATTGTAATGCCCAAGGTCTATGATTCAAAATCTAAATTGGATACTTAAAGTCAACGTCCTTCTTTCTTGTCTAGAATGCCTTTAAGAGTTGTTACTACAAACCAACACCATCTTTTCAACCTACTTCGTCCACAGTTATATCATTTTGAAGTTCATAGTCACACCATTAATAAATTATATATCATTGTCATACTCCAGTTGTGCAATAGGATAGAAATTGCACTGTTACACCATCTTTTCAACCTACTTCGTCCACAGTTATATCATTTTGAAGTTCATAGTCACACCATTAATAAATTATATATCATTGTCATACTCCAGTTGTGCAATAGGATAGAAATTGCACTGTTAACATCATTCTCTACAGAACTTCTGGGAAACAATTTTGGTTAAAGTCTAGTAAAACTAGTTTACAATATTTTAAGATTTAGGCATGTTAAGATGCACATGCTAAAACAAACTAAAATTAAGCGACAGAATTATTTTTTATCAAAAATGTGGAATAAAAGACTAACCTTTACTAAGATATTTTGGTTCTAAGTAAATCTACTAAATAGCTAAACCACAAATGAATTCTAATCAAACAAGATGAATCCTTGTTATAGCAGGACAGTCATGGGATGATTCAATCTTTACAGTAACTTGGTGGAAGTTAAAGTTCTCATATTAGTAAACAAATTAAAAGCTTATTATCCTCAAAGTTGTGTTGAGGGATGTTCACAAGGATTGCTAGGTCAAAGTCATGAACTTGAGATAAAGTCTATCTAGTTCATCTCGGTCCGAATTTCTGGCTTCTAAAATTCATAGAATGTGAATTGAACTACAAAAGTGACTTTCATGTGTAGATAAAAAGATATAGAACTTCAAGGTATGACTCATGGCATAGAGTGAAATCTATTGGGAAATATTAAAATCTGGGCTAGGTTTATCACAGATATAAAAAGAAAATGCACATCAAAGGCTAATTTTTTTCTAAAAATGATTTTTCTTTTAAACTAAAAAATGTATAGAGTGTATTCCAAATACACCCTAAAATAATATCAAGAATGATCAGATAGAGCTAATACAATAATTGCCATCATGACAGCAATCAAAATCATCAATGTTCCTCATTTCATTCTTGATGATTTGAACCCCAACCAAATAAACTGAATAGAAATCCAATAACAAGAAACAATTCTGTAAAACAAGACCAAGAAAATCAAAATCAATGGCACCAAAACTGCTCAGCAAGAGAAGTACAAAGTTAAGCCAAAACAACCTTAATAAAATTTAAAGAATGATCAGATAGAGCTAATACAAAAATTGCCATCATCACAGCAATCAAAACAAAAAGTATGTTCCTCACATCATTCTTAAAAATTAGAATCTTCAATACGCAAAACAAAACAAAACAAAACAAAAAATAAAAATCAACCGCTGAAAGAATGATCAGCTAGAGCTAATACTAAAACTGCCATCATCACAGCAATCAAAACAAAAAAGCTCATCATTTCATTCTTCAGAACGACATAGAAAATTAGTCAGATTCAACTGGGGGAAAAAGATAACAACGAATGGATTGAAATTGTTCATACCCGAGCGGGCTGCGCCAACCATCGCCAAGCTCTTTAAATAGGGTCCTAGGGTTTTAAGCGGGAGTTGGGTTGGGCCGTTTTAGAGGAATCCAAACCCTAATGGAAAGTGATGAAATTACAATAAAATTGGGTTTTCTTCTTCTAATTAGGGAAGAAGAATGGTAATTAAAATGGGAATATATATATATATATATATATAATTTGTCCAACAAAAAGAAAGGAATTTACATATAACTCCTCATGGGTGTTTTACAAATTACACACATTTTCTTTCTTTTGGTGTCCCATTTTGGGTATCTTTCTTATATAATGAAAGTGATTAATGAATGTAATTAACTAAGGTTGGGTTGGCCATAACTCAGCTCTTTTCACCTTGGAAATACTCTGCAGAACACCCAGCGGTGAAATATGTCCCATCACAGTCACTCTCTTGGCCTCAAGATCTATGCTGAATGACGTCACTCCTGTCCTTTCCCAGATTACATTCAAACACAAAAAATGTATATTTCTCATTCATTATATTCTTCAACTATTGACTTTTACTAAATCAAGAAATATATATGAATTTCATTTTCATCCTTAAATTTTATGTTTTTTACATTTTTTTTTCACTAAATTTTGAAGCTTTTATTTTTGTAATTTTTATTTAAGTTTTAGCAATTACTAAACTTTGGATATAAAACTTAAAATCCCCTTTAAAAATCAATGAAAAATATTACATAACATTATATACAAGGAATTTTCAAAAATAGTAAAATATTAAAAATATTTTAAAAAATATATATATAGCAAAAAGTCTATCGAATAACTTATTTAACTTTTTACTATATTTAATAAATAATTTTTATATTTTGCTATTCATTTATATATATATTACAAAAGGAAAAAGGACAAACTTTTGCATGCAGTTAAATACAATATTCATAAATTTTATATTTACGTAGAACAAACCATTAAAATTATGAGAAAATTTAAATATTTAGAAGAAATTTTTTTTAGTTACAAAACTTCAAAAAATACAAAATATATTGACTATTTTTTGTGTCTATCATATAAATATATGATATATCTTGATCTGTTACGATCCATCTATTTATTTTTTTATATTTGAAAATAACTCATATCTAAACGTAGATCTTGAAATATAAGTCTAAAATGTTATAAAAATTTAAAAAGAAGTATATTTTAAACTTAGGTTTGTAACTCATTTAGGATGGAAAAATAAAAATAATTATTATTAATTTGAATCATTTTAAAAAGATAATTATTATTAATTTGAATCATTTTTATATAGTTCTATTACTACTGATATATTAATCAACATATGTTGGAATTTTTAATTTTACCAATATATATCCGTAAAATTGAAAATTGATATTCACAAACAAAACATTATTATATATTTTAATCACATATAGAAATGATCATATCATGATGAATATGCATGGATTTTACTATACCTTCCATTTTGGAGAGATGTCTCTTAACTTTACTGGCACAGCCTTGACAGTGAAGCGCCACCCTCATAACCACCACATGGAAGACATTGTTATTCTCCGCCGGTGAAGAAAGCATAACCGGCATGGCTGGTTTCTTCAAATTGATCTGCTTTCCCTCGCTCCGAACACTCAAACTAGGCGATGATTCGACAAGCTTCGAGTACTTCACAGCATTGCTCACCAACCTTGCACGGTTGCCATTGTTGGCATGATTATTGTTGACATAGTCGGCTCTAGCCAGCCTTCTTGACACAACGGCGGAGCGGGGATCGGCGGGGATGCAGACTGCGGTGGTGGCAGCAGAGTGGCACATGAATCCACCAAGCTTCTTCATGGTGAATATATATGAGGGTGAGAGTAGTACTACTAGAAGAAATGGAGGCAGAGGCAAATATTTATGCAGATTTATATTGATGAAGTTACTGAGGTTGTCTTTCTCCAAAGACGTTAATGGGGATCAGAGAGAGTGACAGAAATGGTACAATGCTCTATGATGAATATTTCTTTTTCTTCCTGGGTTTGGATGCCGATGGTTTATGGACCACACACTTAAATATGGCGTATTAAAATTTGAATGTTTTATTTTCTTCTTTTTCTGTATTAATTAGTTGAATTTGCAGGGATAGATAGACTCTCCGATTATCTTTATAATGATACGATATTATCTACTTTAGTTTGAGCATAAGTTTCTTGTAGCACTTTAGTTTTGTGTTTCATCTAAAGTTGTTGATTGATTCTATTAGAGATGAGAAAAGCAACGTAATATGATTATATGGTTAATTACTCTCGGAAAGAATCATCGTCTAATTTGTATATTTAAGCTTCATTCTAATTGTGCACGTAAAACATTACTTTGAATCACAAAGTAAAAACCAACCGATGAAAAATTCCAAAGAAAGTTGTTATGACAAACGAAATCGACAAGCAAAAGATAAAGAACAAGAAATCGACACACAAAGATTTACGTGGTTTATTAACAATATGTTAGCTAAGTACGTCTACGAACAAATGAGGAAAAGAATAATTTTTTTAGAGAAAAAATCAAATAAATACAAATGTAAATATGTACCGATGCGATTACAGAGTTTATATTAGGCTCGATTAGATCACAATCAATATATTGTTAGGTTTGGATATCACTTAGAGCATGCATCAATATCTCTAGATCATGATCATTTCATAGTCTTTTAATTTTTCTTTTTATAGTTCTGCAGGTGACCACTTCTTAGAAAGATTCAATCAACATATCCAATAATAAATCTACGTAGGGAAGAAAAAGATGATAGGAAAGAAAGCAAACTAAACCTCCCATTTGATGATTTGAGAGACTTTCTATTTTGTAGTATTAACAAATATAATGTTGACACATTCGTTAGTCTTGTAAATGTCTCGTAATTATTATTAGTGATATACTTTTTTCAAAAGTCAAAAAGAAATTTTGAAGTGTTCTTCAAATAATGTGCAATCAACACACACCCATGCTTCTCATGGAGCACTATTTTCTAATGATCATATGACCACCTCACTCGCTTTCTAGTTTGATGGAAACCACATCTTATGGATACAGGACATCTCCTCGTAAAAGGACTTTACACTTTCCACATTCAAATCTGCTTCCCCCATTTTTGTCAAAAGAATCTTTCAATCTTCTCAGGGATTTTCAATTTTCACCCTCCATCATTCATTCTATTAGAATGTCTCGAAATGATAGTTGGATTATCAATTTAGGTACAACTAATTATTTTGTAAACTTGATTTTTAATCAATCGGATTTATGTTTCGTACCAAACTCTTAAAAGTAGTTTTTATATATTTAGAATTGGTTTTTCATCATTATGATTGGTTCCAAAAGCTAATTTAGATCTAAATTGTAAAGATATGTTCTATTTATTTCATTGATAAATTTTTGTATGCATGGTTGATATATGTTTATATATAGTTGTGGAAGAAAATTTTATACATTTGTAATTGTTACTTTTAATAACAATTTATCTATTATCTGATTCTTCCAAAATCAATTTGAAATGATTTTATATTTTTCTAAAATCAAATTTGTCAAACATCATGATTTAAAGGAAAAGTAATTTTGACTCGCTCCCAAACACCTCTAAATTAGGGGTTTAAGATTTTGTTTTCGCTGCTCAATTTTCTCATCATTGTTATCATTCGATGAAACCTTAATTATATTTTATTTTTATTTAAATTCTAAGAAAAACATGCTTTTAAAAACTATTTTATTTCAATATTAAGATTTAATCATGTCTTTGAAAACATGATACAAAATAGACAAACAAAATCGAGAGTATTTATAAATTCATTAATTACTTTACAAAACCAAATTAGATTATAAAATGTTTGTTAGGAGGAAAAAAAAAAGCTTATGTCTTTAATGGTTTGATTAAATTCAAAGATAACATAACATTATACTCCCGACAACACATCAAATTAATTCATCAAATTCG
This sequence comes from Cucumis melo, assembly GCF_025177605.1. Classification (NCBI taxonomy): domain Eukaryota; kingdom Viridiplantae; phylum Streptophyta; class Magnoliopsida; order Cucurbitales; family Cucurbitaceae; genus Cucumis; species Cucumis melo. The sequence goes on from NC_066857.1 coordinate 1,942,159, forward strand.
AAGAAAATATTTGATTCTATTTAGATTCTCAACTTTGAGACTAATAATTTTTTTTATATTTTTTTTAATATGTTATTGATTTTTTTTTAAGGGAATTAAATTTTCAATGGAACATAACACTAAATTATTTATGGTCTGTATGACAAAGTTTCCATTTTTCTTCTTCTTCTTGCTACAATTTTTTTCATATCTTCTTCCTTTTTTTTTTCTTTTTCAATTGCGATTTCTTTCCATGTTTTTTTTCTTCTATTTCTCTTCTTTTTTACTCTTCCAAAATTTGGGTAGTCAAATCTAAACGTACTAGTAAAATCTAAATGATGGTGTATAAAGAATTTTATTTTCCTCTATTTTTTTACGTCCGAGTAACCAAATCTAAACGTACAAAAAAAAAATAGCAAAATCTAAAAGATAGTGTATAAAGAATCTTAAAAAAATCATTTAGATTTGAGTAACCAAATGTAAACGTAAAAAAAGTAAACGGTCGTGTGAAAAAAATAAATCATGACAAATCTAAATGTTAAAAAAAGAAAATCGTTTAGATTTGTAATAAACGATTAAAGCCAATTCTAACCAAATTAAAGTAAATTCTAAAAGATATGTAATAAGCAATAGTCAAATCTAAACGATTATGTATAAAAAAAAAAAATCGTTTTCAGTATAAATATCTTGACGTTTTATTATTATTATTTTTTTTTTAAAAAGACCAATTTCTCTAACGACGTAATAATAAAAATAACAAAGTAAGAGAATTGAGAGTGGTAACTTAAAAATGAATATTACGAAACCAACTGCTCCAATTATGGTTGTGTTGTTATATTGGAAAATTTGAAAGAAAAGTAAATGAGAGACTGAGAGGACCAGACTTTGTGAAGAGGTAAACGACAGGTTTACCGAATTGCCAGCTGAGATGTCACGGTTATCGATGTCCACGTCAACCTCTTTAATTCTTTTTCTGTCCACTTTCCATTTCTACACTACATTTCAAATATAATGTTTTCTCAACCCCCCCAAAAAAAAAAAAAAAAATTGTCAAGAATAAGGTTCATCTAGATATTACGTGTTTAAAAAATGTATAATTATTTTAAAAGTTATAATTTCTTATAGATAGTTCAAAATGCATCTATTGGTTGAATCATCGGAAGTTTGGGATTGAGAACAATTAGTATGATCCTATCCTTTCTTTTTAGACACAGTGGAATAGGTTGATGAGTCAGGCAAATAGGAAAGAGATCTCGAAAACAAAGCTAGAGGTTAGAGTCACTTTGTGTTAATAAACCCTTGCACTCAATTATAGAATATCTTACATGAAGAAAGACAAATCCTAATAAGATAATAGAATAGGAGAGAGACGTTCAGTTTCATTCTATATTAATGAGAAGTTTATAGAAATTATATAATTATTTTAAATTGAAATTCAACTTTTGATCATATAATTAAAAATATATTATCGCTAGAAAAAAGAAGTTCACACATTAAAAATGAAATGAAGATAAAAACAAAAATAGTAAGTGTGTAAACTCATCCTTATCTTATATTTTAATTTGTAATTTAATTTTTAAATCAGATGAATTTTTTTTTTAAAATATAAATTTAAATTAGCTGAGTGTATATTTAAAAGTATATAAAAAATAAAAAAGATTGAAATAATTAACTTTGTTTCTTATTTGGCACCATGAGTACTTTAACAATAGAAAAAGTGCCAAAATTAATTTGTTATAAGTAAATTAGCAAAAATTCACCTTTTACATTATTATTTATTCAACAAATATATAATTATATATGGTAAAAATTGTTTTATTAATGTAAAAGTTGTTTTAAGTAATGAGAAAGTAAATATGGTATATATATATATAATTTATAAAAATTTAAACTCCAGAGAAAGTTTTTAAGAATAATTAGTTACGAATAAGTTAAGAAAAATGGTTTTTTAAAAAATATAAAAAACAACCAAGTATTTATGAACAATTCCGAAAATGGAAAAAACTCAGGATCAACCGTATAAAATATCATAAATGCCATATCAACAATGTGCGTAATCTATTTGGTAATGCTATTTCTATACGGTCGTTTAGATTTGTCTACACAATTTAGATTTGGGATTCCAGATCTAAATTTTTTTTTCAAAATTTAGCATAGGATCGTTTAGATTTGGGATTCCAAATCTATTTTTTTTTCTTTTTTGTGTAAACCATTTTTTTTAATATTATTTATACACAAAAGGAAAGGAGAAAGACGATAATGATGCATATACCTAAAAAAGGAAAAAGAAGAAAGAAGAAGAAACAAATGCACGTACATAGAAAAACAAGAATAGAAATAGATTTAGTTATCCAAATCTAAAAAAAAAATGAAAAAAACGACGGGAATACATATGAAGACAATAAAAAATTGAAAAAAATATAGAACGACAAATCTGAAATATTTAAAAAATGATTTTCTTATCCATACTATATTTCATTACATTAGTTCGTTATATTTAGAAAAATTTTCTCAACAAAAACTCAAATTTGAGATAAACAAATATAATTTTTTATGTAATGAGAAAGTAAATAGAGTAATTATAAGATTAGAAAAATGATTTAAATATTATTGAGTAACATGGTGAATGAGCCACGTCTAAAGGTGACGACGAGATATGGAAAACGTGAGGCGACGGAAGCCAAAATAATTGAGGATTCATGGGATGCTTTTTCACTCAATGGCTTAGATTCTTCTCAAATATGGAACCGCGTTGCAGCTGATCACTCATGGTTGGTGGTGACGATTTTCGGCTGTTCACACACACATCCCCCTCCCCCCCCCCCCCCCCCCCCCCCCCCCCCCCTCACAGACGGTTGAAACCAAGAAAGAGAGAGACAGCTTCAGATTTCATCACAATCCAGTTTTGACCTTCCTTCTCCTTCGTCTTCTTATTCATTCTTGGTAATTGATTTCTGTTCTTCACATTTCCCATTTCTTTTCCTTGTCTAAATCAAATGATGATAATCCCCCCTCCCCCCCTTCCCCGATCGATGCCACATTTTTTGGGATTTTGTTCGACTTGTTAAATTCAGGGTTTCCTCGCCATTTATGGGATTTTGCTCAATTTTTGGGATTTGGGGTTTTTCATAGGTTCCTTTGATTATTTTTGGCATTCGATTTCATAACTGATGACCGAATTGGGTCTGTGCCCCTTTAGCTTCGGGTGGAAATTTCCTTCCTTTTTTTCATTTTTTGAACTTCCTCCGTGTTTTTGCTTTTGCTCTGTTGTAATATTTCTAATTACATTTTCCATTTCTGTCTTTGGTGTCTTTTACTTTTGTGTGAGTTAATGTTGTTTTATTCCCTATAAGCATGAGAGAAATTGTACCGAAATTGTATCGAGCTGTGGGATATGCAGTTCTCAATTGTACGAGAAGTCTCTTGATTTCCAAATTTTTTTTTTGCTGTTATGGATTGCTTGTTTGTGTTGCTACATTCATGTATTTCTATCTGGTTTTGTGAACTTTTTTCTTAATGCTGGTTTACCTCTATGGTGACTTTGCATAAGCTTAGCCAATTCCTTTAACTGGGGTTTGTTGTGAGCAATTGAGAACTGTATCTCATGCGGTGCTCCCCATTTGCATTATATATTTTGGCAGAATGTAATGATCACTCATTGTTTATTATTGTTGGTAAAAATGCATAAAAAACTGCAATAACTGAGAACCCCTAAAAATGCTCCACCCCTCTGTCCTCTCGACTACCTCAACCTTCATCCCTCAACCTTCAACCAGTGCATCTTCTTCAGAATCTCTCTCAAATTAAGTATGTTCTACCGTTTTATTTCTTTATAAGATTCCATAAGTCTCATTCTAGTTTGGTTAGTAGCTCTTGCAAGAGAAATGTTACTGCAATCTCTTGCAAATGTGAATGATCTTATGTCGCAGATATGGAATTTTAGTCAGCCATCCCTCTCTTTAAATCAACTTTGATGCTTTGAGATGGTTGAGTTGTTGAAATGTATTGAATCTTTGTTTTTCCCTAAGCAAGATAGACAAGGTTTTGGAATTACCTTATTCATTAACACAGGGCTTCCTCAGAGTTTTTATTGTATTGTGTAGACTGTAGCCAATATCTGTTGGAAGGAGTGATTAGTGTCCCTGTGGGTTTCTGAAGCGAGGATGGTTTTATTTCTGTGGTATGTTGAGAAATTTTATCATGAAGTTTGAGGAAAATTATCGGTTTTCAAAGGATCTAACTAAGTTGCCTATGGTTAAGGAATTTTTCAATTCCAGAAGGATGTTAAGAAAATTATTGGTGGTGAACATGAATTTTAATGAGTGACTGGTTGTTTCTGGACTGTTTGCTCACAAGGATTGGAAGGATATTGAGGGGGTATTAGAGGATCTTTATGAGGTCACTATTTTAATCATTTCTTTACACAGCTTTTCTTAAAATGGATGAAGGGTAGAATTTCAAATGATCTAGGATTAAATGGAAAATGAAATCTGGTAATTTTCATTTTCATTTGAGAAGTAGTAAGGAGAAAAACATTTTCATTGGAATCTCATTAATACATGTGGTATGGTAGATGGATCTATGTCAAGAACTTATCTCTAACTCGTTGGGAATGGAACACTTTTGAAGCATAGGGTGAAGACTTTATTGGTCTTGTTAGTATCTCTTTTGAAACACTTAATATGATTTATTGGACTGAGTTTTGCATTGATGTTAAGAAGAATTTGTGTGGTTTTCTCCTAGCAGCTAGAAGTTAAGAAGAATTTATATGGTTTGTACCAGCAACTGTTGCAATCAAGGATTGAACAAGAGGGGATTCTTTTCTTAGATTTGGTGATGTTTCTCCATAAGATCCTACAGATTTCATTCGAGGAAATTTATCCTTAAATACCTTTTCAAATTCTCTGGACATAAATCATATGCAATTGGTCTTGGCAGATGAAAAGCACGTGAACTAACTTCTAAATTAGTGAACCAGAATTTCTAAATTAGTTGGCTGATGTTCTCCCTTTAATTAGCCTTCGTCAATGGCAGTACTAAATGTTCCAGTCCTAAATGAGAATATGGTATTAAAATTTTTTCATGTTAACAAATGTAAGAGTTATTTTCATAGAATCTAATGAATGTCTGTTGCTGCTTGATACTACCCCCCCTGGATGTAGTTATTGTTTTAATCAGGTTGTTGGAGATGTCCCTTTAGATGAGCCTTGTCCTCATGTAGCATTCGATGGTAAATCCCTGTTTGAGAACTTTTTCAAAGGATTATAGTCTGAAGGCACCTTTTCACTTCTCTTTGGAAGAAATTATTATGCGTGTGCCTCGTGGAAAAGTTGATCCTCCACTTCTTTTCATCATTAAAGAGGTTAATAATTATTTGATACATAATTAGTCAATTTGGGATGCAGAAGGAAAATGAATGGGTTGGAAGTCAATTTTGTTAAAGAAGCAGATTTTGAAGCATTGAGGTTGATGTTAGTAAGAGAAATGAAGTTTTTATTGGGCAAAGAAATTGAAGAGTCCGGTGATTATTTAATCTATTGGGATTCTTAAAGAAGCTGAGTGATCTTCGATACTTCCGATTATTGAGCCAACTGTTGAGAAGTCTTTTAATAAAGAGGAAAAAGAAGGGATGGATTCTAAAGCTTGATATGGAATAAACTATTGATTGCATGGATTGGAACTTTCCTTAAGAAATAAGGATGCTTTTTGGTTTTGAAAGACAATGGATATGGATCAAAGGTTGCATAAGAGCTACAAAATTCACAGGTTTTATAAATGGAAGACTTAGGGAAAGGATTGTGGCTTCTAGAGGATTGAGGCAAGAAGATCCATTATCTCGGTTGCTATTTGTTTTGGTAAGTGATGTCCTTTAACAAACTCATTGAAAAGACTAGTTCAGATTGTTTCTTTGGAGGCTTTTGATGTCCCTATTTCACAAATAGCGGGCGACACATTTCTCCTTTGCAAAGATGATACTCATCTTTTTCTTTTCCTGTGATAATAAACTGAACTTCCGTTGGGTAAAAAAATAAACCTTTTAAGGGAATCCAATAAATCAAGTCCGCAAAGTGGCATGCGCCTAAAAGGAGGGATCCAATCAATTTCAGTCAGACCTAGAAAATAATTATACAATGATTCATCACTAGGGTCCAAAGAGAAACATAGAAACTAACAAGAAACCGAACACCGTTTAGGGATTTTTTCCATCCCTTTAAAGGTCCTATTATTCCTCTCCTCCCACAAATCACACAACTCAGTGCGAACTCATGTTTCCCCAAAAAAAATCCCCCTTCTGTTAAGGTTGATAGAGAAGGAACTCCTAGATTATATATCTACAGCATGCCTAGAAAACTAAAAACTAAGCACGTCATAAAAGAAACTCCAGCTGGTCCAAGAAAGTCTCCAAAGAAATTAGTCGAGATTTTCATCTGCCTTAGAATAAAGGTGGAACAAAACAACCCAGACTTCTTTCTTAAAATACTATCTAAAGTGTTGAACTCAGTCCATGTATGACCTACCAAACACAGAATTGAACCTTCTTTGTAATTTTCACCTTTCATAAAGAGAAAAAAAAAGACTCATCAGTCAGGTATGGATACTTCAAATGCCGAAAGAAAGAATGACGAGGAATAAGAAGCTTGCTCACTCTTCTTCTTTGCCCAAAGTATTTTATACTGTGGAAATCAAATAGTCCCATAAGAGTAAATGTTCTTGTGTGGATCATTCTGCTCATCCGCTTAAATACATCAGATTCTTTTATAAGAAGATGCTATCTACATCCAATATCCGTGTTGCCTTCAATTTTTCTATTTTGTTTTGAAGCAGCTAAATCCATGATTCACCTATTCTTTGGATGTTACTATGCCAAGCATTGCTGGGAATCAGCGTTTCAAAATTTTAATGTGAAATGGGTTTTATCAAAAGACTCAAAATTCATCACTATTCATTTTTCATTATTTCAGTGGAGATTTTGTGTCTTATTTTTTGAAAAATATATCTGCAATAAATGTATCATTGGTTTCACTTGTTTACTTTAGATATACGTAATGTTGGTAGGAGAAAAGTGACGAGAAGCAATAGGATGGGAGAGCATAAGAATATTTTAGCATCAGATTTCTCTTGGTTATGGCTAACAAAAAGGATTCGGGGGGAAGGGCAAGAATGACAACATAGAAACATGAGAGAAGAGGAAAAAAGTTACAGTTCAAAATTGGAATTTTGGAGTTCCACGTTGTGTCTTTCAGATGAGAGGGCCTTAGTCTAGCTTATGCAACCCTGCTGGAGAGAGGGAAGAGAGGAAAAAAAAGAGTGATGACACTGTTTTGGTTGAGCAAAAGAATGATATGGATGGGGGTGATGTTTGGTCCTGGCTTTTGCACATTAATGAGATGAGTGAGTGTTGTTCCTGAGTTTTCTATTCTCTAAAATATAAGTTACTTTGAAATGGAAAATTTTCAATTCGTAGGTATGAAAATGTGTATGACACAAACAAATTAAGTTTTGAATCTATTTGCCTCGTCATATTGGTGGTCTTAATTTTTTGATAATGGTATGTTACCTAAGTCCATATCTATGCTTCCTATTATGCATTCACGTTGAATCTCTCTCTCTATATATATCAATTTTCTCTTGAGTGTAAGATTTCTCAGGTTTCTTGAAACATTTTTGTAACATCGCTTCTCTCTCTACCTGCTTCCCTCCAGTTGGTCATTCACTTTCACCAATAGCATGGTCTAGTTCTTGGTTTCTCTGTTCTGTTGGGTATTGCTTATCCTCATGTTTTTTCTTAGTGTCTCTTGTCAGTTTGCTTTCGTGATTCTTTCCTTCCATTTATGATGCCTTTCAGATGTGATGTGGAAAGCCTATGGCAGTAGTTGTCTTGCTTAGTTCAGAAGAGTTCTATTTTTGTACACTGAATTGGCCAAACCTTCTTGATGGGAGCTAAATTGAGCATAAACATTTTTGGGGCTAGAGAGGGTGGTCCCAATGAGTTTGTACCTGTTGAAACTTGCAAAAAGCAAAAATTGATGTCAAACTATTGGGAGGAAAACCAGAGACTGATTTCCAGCCTTCCTGATGAAATTTCTTTCCAGATTTTAGCTAGAGTTCCCAGGATACATTACTTGAGACTTAAAATGGTCTCTCGAGCATGGAAACATGCCATTACAAGCAATCAACTCTTTCATCTCCGACAGGAACTCGGAACGGCTGAGGAATGGCTGTACATATTGACAAAAGTTAAGGATGGGAAACTCGTGTGGTATGCTATGGATCCACAGGCTAGACGATGGCAGAAATTGCCCCCAATGCCTACCGTTTCTATAGAAGATGAAGCTAAGAAGGGTCTAACTGGGCAACGGATTTGGAATATGGCAGGTTCTAGTATGAGAATAGCAGATGCCATAATGGCTTGGCTTGGGAGGAAGGATGCATTAGATCAAATGCCATTCTGTGGTTGTGCTGTTGGTGCAATTGATGGGTGTCTGTATGTGTTAGGTGGATTCTCCAGTGCTTCGGCAATGAGGTGTGTCTGGCGATATGATCCCGTGGCAAATACATGGAATGAAGCACACCCTATGTCAATTGGTAGAGCCTATTGTAAAACTACAGTTTTAAACAACAAGCTTTATGTAGTTGGAGGAGTCACGAGAGGCAATGGTGGTTTGTCACCTCTACAATCTGCTGAAGTATATGATCCAAATACTGGCATGTGGTCTGAAATGCCGAGCATGCCCTTTGCTAAAGCTCAGGTATTGCCTACTGCATTTCTCGCCGATCTACTCAAGCCAATTGCAACAGGATTAACATCATATCAGGGCAAGCTGTTTGTGCCTCAAAGTCTATATTGCTGGCCTTTTTTCGTGGACGTTGGAGGAGAAGTATATGATCCAGATGTGAATACCTGGGTTGAAATGCCCATGGGGATGGGTGAGGGATGGCCTGCAAGGCAAGCTGGAACAAAATTGAGTGTCACGGTTAACGGGGAACTGTATGCATTGGATCCTTCTAGTTCTCTTGACAATGCGAAGGTCAAGGTATACGATTCCCAATCTGATGCCTGGAAAGTTGTGGCAGAAGACATTCCCATTCATGACTTTTCTGATTCAGAATCTCCTTATTTACTCGCCGGTTTAACCCAAAAACTTCATGTCATCACCAAAGATGCAAATAACAACATAACTGTTATGCAAGCTGGTGTGAGAAACCACAATCTGGCTTCCTTTCAATCTGCATCGTCATCATCGTCTTCACAGGATATCTGTTTCAGAGAATTGCAAGAATTAGAAGAAGAATCTGAAAGTTTTACAAAAGTGATAGCCACTCGAACCGTTGGGTCAGCCGAACTGGTTAGTTGCCAGACCCTTGTTATATAGCCGTGTATAGTTTCAGCATAATTATTAATACTCCAAAGTCGAAAGTCTCAGAATTTTTCTCTTTATAGCAGCAAATATTTTATGCGGCCGGTAATAGCAAGTCTTATTTTCCAAAGTATTGTGTAGTCCCCCTCAGTGGTTTAATGGATTGAAACTTCATTTTAAGTGGATATGTCGTATTTGCTATTTAAGAGACTATTTGCCTTCCTTAATTTTAAGTTCATAAGCTGAGATTTCGTCTTCCAGTCAGTCGCTGAACTGAAATCTTGCATGGAAATAGTCAAAAAGCAGCTGCTCGTTGAAGCTTGAATTTCCATTGTACAAAAATTATGTAGATACTTTTGACAATAGTGGTTCCAGTGTTTGAGCTACTATGTTTCTTATAGAATTGTTTCTATGGATATGATCTTTTTATTAATCTTAACTTAGTGTTTTAGTTGCTTTTTTTTCTCTATATTTTTGGATTAATATATAATGCTATTCTCCCATTTTCTTGGTCTTCGGAGCTTTTATGATCAAATATGCTTTTTCTATGGTTGAAAATGATAGATATTGATAAACATCTATTGTTTGATAGTTATATATATCAATATATGTCTATTGCTATCCATCGTTGATAGACGGTAAGATTTTGCTATATTTATAAATGTAATTTTAGTTTATTTTGCTATATTTGAAAACATTTTTTATACTTTAGTAACATTGGTTGTAATTCAAATTAAAATGAACTAGTTTTTTCTTTTTTTGTTCAACTAAAATGATGATTGTTTAGAAGTAGTTGCAAATATAGCAATTATACAATAAATATTAGTGAATATATTAGAAATCAAAATTTGGATTCAGTTCTCAAAGTTAGACTTTATCAGGTGATAAAAACCTATCACCAATAAAATTTATTTGAAATCTTTTAGAAATGTTGTTATACACTTTATTAGTTTTAAAAGTGTTATCTACTATAATTAGTTTTTTTTTTAAATTTAAGGTGATTCAATTTCATTTTTGACCTAATAATCTTTCGTAACTTTGAATTGATTGACGATGATATGGTTTTTATTGGAAAATTTCTTGAAGTAACTTAAATAGTAAAAACTTTTTCTGATCCATTTCTAAAAACTTTATTAAAATAATCTTTTTGTCATATGAATATACATTCTAACCCGTATATTGTATAGTCAACCTTTTTGAAGACATGAAGAATGAGGATAATTGATCAAAAGATTCATTTTGAAGCTCAAAATCATTTTTGTCCGACTTTTTAAAACTTAAAAACTTGAACCTTTTGTTCTAAAGTCATCATCCAACAAATTTACAAAATTACACTTCTCCTTCTCCGAGAGCGATAGCTACTTCTTAGGTTCTTCTTTCTTTATTTTTTCCCCATTTCCTCCTTTTTCTTTGGCATGACTACGACTTCTTTAACACAACAAACTTCTGTAAAACCACATACCAACTCTGACGAATCAACACGTGTAGTTTTGACACGATCAACTATAAATCTTAGAGCGAGATCACGTAGAAAGAATAAAAGAATCAAAAGGTAACGAGAGAGTAAAAAAACACAATTCATATATGTGAAGTATATTTTAATAATTTCACTCGAAGATGATATTATCAAAAGAATCAGAAAGCCGCAAATTTCATTTTTGATCAAAATTTAGGTCAAACATGAAACATGTAAGAAAGTAGCCGTTGAAAAGGAAAATAAAAAGAAGACTCGCAATAGTGAAATGGGTCCGTTTTACTAATAATATTTATTAGTCTTCTTTTGCTTTGGCGTAGTTTCTTTCTACAACCTTCAGCTTCAGCTTCCTTCTTCTTCTCTCCCAGTTGACTTCCACCATTAAAACAAAATCACCTTCTCTTTCAGTCAAACCATTCCCATTTTTCTATTCTTCGTTTCCATGAAGAACACGACTTTCATTATTCAACCAACGATCCTTGAAATGTCTTCAATGATTAACTCCATCACTCCGTCGCTCTCTTTGACCCAACAATCAAGATTGCTTCGTCTTTCCCAGATACCCCATTACACACCTTCCTTCACTCAAACTACCTTCAACGCCCCCACTTTCGTCGTTTTCAAATTCGACGCCATTGTTTCCCCCTATCGGTTTTTATTATCAAATGACCTGTGTAGAGATGAGAAGCAATGAAATGGGGAGATTAAAGTTGGTGTTTTCAGGTGTTTTTTCTTTCCTGCGCTTAATTTTCGTTATGGGGTTCGTTTTACGGGTTTCTGCTAATGGGGAAGGTTTGTGATTCTCCTACTTTTTTTTTTGGTTCCAATTTTCCATTTATTTTATGTACAAGAACATTGTATTACGAATCGTATTTGGTGAAAGTCCAGCGGGCGTGTGGTTGTATTCCCATTATTGGCTGTATAGATTATGTTGGAATAATTTCCCTGTTGAAGGGTTCTATATGAAATTGTTGATGGGATTCCAAAAAATTGTGTAATTGAGATATATCACGTGTATGTTTCCAATTTCTTTGTGGGTCTTAAACAGGTGATGCCTTAAATGCCTTCAAGCTGAGTCTGGTTGACCCCGATCATGCCTTGGAAAGTTGGAATACCATCCTCATGAATCCTTGCACATGGTTTCATATTACATGTGATGAAAATGAAAGAGTTATACGTGTGTAAGTTTATTAATCCTACTCTGTTTTGTTTCTCTAATTAGTCACAGCTTACTAGAATTTGTATGCAAAATGTTTCCTGTGACTATTTTGCACAGTGATCTTGGTAATGCGAATCTGTCTGGAAAACTGGTTCCACAACTTGATCAACTCACAAACTTGCGGTACTTGTAAGTCATTCTGATTTAAGGGGAAGTCTATGCTTTCTTATTTCCTTTTTGTGTTGTATATTATCTGTTTTCCCCCCCCTTCTCTTTTCGGTCTTAGCACTGATGACTATTATCTCTTTCAGTCTGTAATTCTTAACCATCCACAGTACTTAGTATTATTTCTGACACGATGAAGGTGGTGGTGAAATTTTAATATTAGCAACCAAATACTATATTTTCTTTTCGTTTGTTAATAGTGAAAGTTGATTAACTTCTACTTGACTTAACTAATGCCTGTATGCGCATTGAGAAACCAAAAGATGATTCTAGGATTATTGGAGACTTGCACAGGAACTAGAAATAGTTCCAGTACTACTTGGGCGATAAGTTAATGAAGAGCTGTTATAACCTGAACCAAATAATAGTCAAGGACCTTCTCAATCTATTTTGACTGAGCTAGAGGAAGAATTCTTGTGTTGTGCCATTGCTTATTTTAATGAGGATAATTCAGAGGAACTTTCAAGTAGTAATAGAATACATGAGTTAGATTCCCCCCACCCCAAAATTTGAGGTTAAGGAAAAAGAAATTAGCGACAAATGGTCACAGTGAGGAGCCAAGTTAGCTACGGCATCATACTGCTTTGATATGTGGAAAACATTATTCCACTTCATTATCTTTGAATCGGAGGATGAGTTATTTTTTTACACAGAGGGAAATGAAATAGTAAGATTAGAAAGTCCTGTAATTTTTTGTTTGAAATTGTTGATCGTTAATGTTAGATGGAAATAGTTGTTGGTTTTAGTAGTTTGTTTGTCAGTTGGGTATTCTCTAAGTAATTGGTATGCTTCGTGGTTTACTGTATTCTATAAATAGGACAATCTCCTGTATTTGCAAGATTTTGATTAATAGAAAAAGACTTGTTTTGAGTAATTTTGAAGCCCAATCTTCGGTGTTATATTGTATCGATTGGTTTGATCCTAAGACCAAGTTTAACCATTACAAGTAATGGATACAAAAGAGGCAGTTTTACTGTATTCCATCTATACCATCCATATCACCAGCACTATGAGCATCATTGATAGCAGAGAGTACAAATATATGACTTTCATCTCTCTCTCTCTCTCTGTATCTTTCCCTTTCTACCCTTCCCTGTCCTGAAAATATCTTTAGTATGAACTAAAATATACTGCAATGGCTATATTAACCCGATGTCGTTTTATGCATGTTGTTATTGGTTTGAAAGTCATTCATTGATCTCTGACAGGTAACTTTTCATTAATAACATTAGTGAAACATGTTAAGAGGGTATAAATAGTTATGCATATTGTGGTTTGAAAATCATTCATTAATCTATGTCAGGGAACTCTACAACAATAACATCAGTGGAACAATTCCAGAACGATTTGGGAATTTGAAAAACTTGGAGAGCTTGGATCTTTATTCTAACAGTTTAACTGGTTCAATACCAGATACTCTGGGAAAACTTACAAAACTAACTACCTTGTATGTAGACTTTCCTTTCTATTAGATTGTTAGTTGGGTAAATTTAGATAGTATTTTCTTTTCTATCTTGTTACATTTATTTTTCTATTTGTTATATCAATTTTCCGCTGAAATTTATTTTTGAAAAATGTATACGTTTTACCAATTGGTTTTTAACAACATGAATTTTCTTCGAAGAAGAGAAACATCGTACTTTGATATTTTCGACTATTATCGTACATTGATGGGAACATCTGACTCCCCTAAAAACAGCTTTTATATTTGTCTCTGTTGGTTGTGATATACAGGCGTCTGAACAACAATAGCTTATCAGGAACCATTCCGATGTCTTTAACCACTGTTCCACTTCAACTTCTGTAAGTCTTGCATCAAATCTACTTGTTGACAATTTACTGTTTCTCATTACCTTTAATTATTATTACATTAGTTCTTTGAGGTGTTCCCTCGATGACAACTATATCCACCCAATTTTTGTTTCAGGGATCTTTCAAATAACCTTCTAACAGGAGATATTCCTGTCAATGGTTCGTTTTCTTTTTTCACACCAATCAGGTTTGAATATTTTCAATGTGCTATGGATTTGTCATTGTATGCTGTAATTATAAGGCTCCGTTTACTTGCTGTGAATGAGAATGGAGGAATAAGATCAAAGAAGTTTTACTTGAGTTAAGGAATATGATAAATTTTTGTAACCCACCTCAAATTTGGAAAACCAACCCCCCCAACAGTGGGACAATCCCATTTCATACTCTAAAAAATCTAATCAGTTTTATTTAGCATTCCTTATTTCACCTTCACATGACCAACTTATTTACCAAGTACCGTACGACTTTCATTTTTCCTCTCTATTATTTGGGACTCACAGTAGTTTTACTAAGTTTTGTGCAATCTTTTTGTCTAATAGGCCCTGAACTTTTAAAATTCATGAACTATTGTTATTTAGTTTATTAAAATAAAATGTTGTTTTTGGATAATATGCAAATTAAATTGAAGAATAATTTTCACACAAAAAATTTCTTCTTATAAAACTATTCATCAATTTTAATAATGTTTCTTCTAATAAAATTATTAATGACATTGTTTAAAAATAAATGTGGCATTTTCATATATAGCAAAATGAAACAAATTATAGCAAAATTTCAAATTCTATTGATGATAGACACTGATCTATTAGTTTCTATCAATGTCATTGATAGCCTTTTATCAATGTCTACCTATAGGCTTTTTTCAGTGTTTATCTGTAGGCTTTTATCAATGTCTGTATGTGACATTGATAGAAACTGCGAAGCTTAGAATCTGAAATTTTGTTATATTTTGTAAATATTTTTAATTGCTAGTTACAATAATTCCAAAAAATAATCCATTGTTATTAAATACAATAAGATAATTTGACGAAATATTTAATACCAACCACAGTTCTTTTAATGATATTTTAAAAATTTATTTCTAATGATTTCATTCTCAGGTGATCTCTATTGTGGTTCTTGTCATTTTGGTTTCTAGTAAAAAAAGGGTCATGTAAGAAAACAATGGCTGATATCTTTCCACATTTTGTAGTTTTGCCAATAATCCTCTTCAAATTTCTCCCTCTGCTTCTCCTCCCCCAACGACAGATACACCACGAACATCTGCAGGTATGCTTGGTAGCATTTATACAAAAGTATGTAATACATCATTTTTAACTCTTTTCAATTTTGATGGAATTGAAATTACGTTTGTTGAATTCTACCGTTCTTTACATTGTTTCTGTTTTTGCAAACACATATTTTGTAAATTGTATAGTTTAATCACAATTTTTATAAAGAAAACAATACTCCTTATGAATCAATGGGGCTTGAACCTAAGTCTAGGAGGGGCTAGGAGATAGTTTTACGACTAGATTAACTTCTAGAATTGATATTATTTCGGTATTTTATATATATGTAATATAAAGAGCATAAAGTTGAGGGGGGCTCGAGCCCCTCGGACCTATGCTAAATCTGCCGATGCTATGAAACATAAATACTTCATGTGAGGCAAAGAATCAATATCGAATATGTATCAGATACCATTGCTCTCAGTTACTTTCCAGACATGCGATTTGGTGTAATGTCTCTCTTCTACACAAGAAAACCTAAATTTCACAATGTTGGGAATTTACACTAGATATAAATAAATGTCGAATAAACTAAATTATATCTCAAACTCCCACTTCACAGGTTGAGCCAAATAAATCGATCATAAAATTGTAAATAATAAAACGAAGGGAGAAAAGAGAACGAGACCAAAAATTATACTGGTTCGTCTCAAACTTAGGACAACGTCTAATCTTCTGCAACTTCGGGTTCTAATATGATGGAGATTAAAAAGACACTCGAACACGCTTACAAATCTCTCTTCCCAAATAGTCCAACAAAAACTATTTGAATTCAAGTACCAAAACTATGTAACTTGAATAAACAACAAGAGAAACTCTTAACTCAATTCATCACTGTCACACTAAAATGACACTGGGATAAAATTCCATCTGGTGTATTTTTTTTTTCTTCAATGGCGAGGGGCTCGGCACAACTGTCTCTTCTTTCGATAAAAACCCTTACAACACTTACGCCTCAGAGCACACACACATTTGTGGTGCAATTTTTGTTCTTCCATAAACACACATATATATAGGTATATTTTGGCCAAATGGGCCATAGCCCGTTAACCTCCAACCACGTAATTTTCTTCTTTGGCGGAAGGTGGAGGAAGACCTTGATCACCTTTTTTGGAATTGCCAGTAGTGCGAGCTGTGTGGAGGTTTTTTCTGCAAGAGTTTGGTGTTAGCCTTGCTTGGCCATCGGGGCATTCGGGCGATGATCGAGTTCCTCCTTCATCGCCCTTTAGAGAGAGGGTTTTTTATGGCTTGTCGGGGTGTGTGCTATCTTATGAGGCATTTGGGGGAAGAGGAACGATCGGGTGTTTCATGGTAAAGAAAGAGATTATAGTGAGGTTTGATCTTTGATCAGATTTCGTGTTTTCCTTTGGGATTCAATTTCAAAGACCTCTTGTAATTACCCCATTGGTGACATTTTACTGAGTTGGTTCCCCTTCTTTTAGTCGGGGTGTATTTGTGGGTTGAGTTTCTTTGTATGCTCTTGTATTCTTTCATTTCTTCTCAATGAAAGTTGTTACTTCTATAAACAAAAGAACAAAAAAGTAATCCATCCATAATTGCTTTCTCCACCGTCTAACTTTTCTTGTTTTGATAACCCACCTTTGATATTAACCGATCAAAACAACCTCCAAATATAACCAATCAAATTGTAATTCTTTCGGGTTAAGGAAATGTTATATGAATAATATCATAAAAAAAAAAACTTGGTATGTCGAAAAAAATCAAAGCCCAACCAAGTCTCCTTAAGATAATTTTACTCACTCTAGTGCCTGAGTTTCATGAGTAATTGTCTCATAGGATAAAATAGATTAACTTTCTTATTGAAGCAACACCTCGTCCACAAGATCCAACGAACAATACTTTGTTATAAACCGAACTTGAACAAAATTTACAAAAGGGAGAAATGTCTATGAGAGAAAATCATTATGAAAAAAGTTCTCAAAAGAAATTTGAAGAAGAGTTGTATTTATAGACTATTTGTGGCCATTCAAATAGTCGCGTCTTTTCATCAAATTGATTTTTTTCAAAAAGACATTTTCATTCATGTAACAATGCAACTCTACACGAATGGTCATATACCATTTATTCCGACCGGAAATAAAATTGGGCCAAAATTTTGGGCTTGAAGCTTTTGACTCCAATTCCTAACACACAATTTAAATATAGATTGACAACCTATTTTATCCTCTCAAAATTTGGAGCTCTGCCGATTCAACTTCTTCTTACCCTGTAGTTTTTGTTTGGCATTTCTTTTATTAGTATTTATTATTGTTATTTTAAATGAAATTTACTTCTTCCAAAGGACTTGGATAGATCATTCAACATTTTTTGCTTCAGGTGATGGAGTTACTGGAATCGTAGTTGGAGCAATTGTTGCTGCAGCTTCTTTGTTGGTCATTGTGCCTGCTATTGCATTTACTCTTTGGCGAAAAAGAACTCCACAGCATCATTTCTTTGATGTACCTGGTTGGTCAATCAGAAGATTTCTTATTAGTATGTGCCGTATTTCTTGTTTCTCTGCCACACTTGATTGATTACATTAACGTGTATGTAGCTGAAGAAGATCCTGAAATTAACCTGGGGCAGCTAAAAAAATATTCTCTACGCGAGCTGCAAGTTGCCACCGATTATTTTAGCCCACAGAACATTTTAGGCAAAGGTGGATTTGGCAAGGTCTATAAAGGTCGTTTGGCTGATGGTTCTCTTGTGGCTGTTAAACGATTGAAGGAGGAGCGAGCTGAGGTTGGAGAGCTTCAATTTCAGGCTGAAGTAGAGATGATCAGCATGGCTGTCCACCGTAATCTACTCCGTCTTAATGGATTTTGCATGTCACCAACTGAACGATTGCTTGTCTATCCTTATATGGCTAATGGAAGTCTAGCATCATGCTTAAGAGGTAATCTTGACACAAACTTGTTTTTCCTCCTGAAAGTGGATCAATTTTACAATTTTCCTTTAAGATGTGTTTTTTCTTATTCATTAGCGTGTTACACTGTAGTTTGAAAAAATGTAGAATCCCTTGGAACTGACACCTATTGTCCTTTATATCTATCGGTTATCATCATTACAAAGCTAAAACATCAGACTCAAGAATGGTTCTTGAAACCCAAACAAGTGATTCTTGTGCTGCCTTCATTTCATATGATCAGTTTATCTTCTACTAACCTATGTTAAATATTCTAGAGCGTAAGCAATGCCAACCACCACTCAACTGGGCAATACGTAAACAAGTTGCTTTAGGGGCTGCACGAGGACTTGAATATTTACATAATCATTGTGATCCTAAAATTATTCACCGTGATGTGAAAGCTGCAAATATATTATTAAATGATGAATACGAGGCAGTTGTTGGAGATTTTGGGTTGGTTAAACTCATGAACTACAAGGACACTCATGTCACAACTGCTGTTCGTGGAACAATTGGGCATATACCGCCGGAGTACCTCTCATCTGGAAAGTCCTCTGAAAAAACTGATGTTTTTGGTTATGGAGTAATGCTTCTTGAACTCGTAACTGGACAGAAAGCCTTTGATCTTGCTCGGTTAGCAAAAGATGACGATGTCATGTTGCTTGATTGGGTATGTATTGCTCTCTACTCTAAATTCTTGTGCCATTTTAAGAGTTCCCAGCATTAAATAATAATATTCACTAATGTCTAATATTAGTAGTAGAGGGCTCCAAATAAAGTTCATGAAAGCAAAATGGTTTGATTTTTGTCATCGGTTATTTGACTAGAATGACTATTTTGATTAATAAATTATACCTTTTAGTTTCTTTTCTGTTTAGATTATATGGGTTTGTTTTATGTTTTTTTGGATTTCACAATCATATTAATCCGAATAATTTACCTGAAAAGTTTGATCCTAAAGGATCCTAGATCCATTTAGAAAGTTTAACTTTCATATCCATTTTGGTTTAAGTTAGTTTGGGTAAAAATGACTACAAAAATCAGAAGCGAGTGTTTTTTCTACTATAATATGTTGATAGAAATGTTTCTCAAACTGTAGTGACCTGAAGTGAAGGTTAAAATAACTTTGGTTTTATGATTCCAAATGACAAGTTGAAAGGGGTAAAAAAATTTCCTTCTCTATCCTTTTGCCGGCCGGTTTGTATCTCCTAGTATTTTTTATGTTATTCAATTGACATCCTGATTATTATCTCTCTTAGTTGCAAAATTCGAGCATGTGAAAATAACCTCCCTTCAAAGATGCACGGTATATCTTTCTCTGAGGTTTTACTGCTAAAATCAACAAAGATGCATGGCATATCCTTAAAAGATGATATCCTGGCAATGTTTGGAAATAATTGTATTTACTTTTTATTGACAGGCTTAGAGTGGGTAATTGAAGGAGTGGATGGTTCTCTGGCCACTGAATTCAACTTAAATAATAAGACAACTAATTACACAATCAAACCCCTTTTTAGCATAAAATACCAACCTAACGAGAAAACTCAACAAAAAGAATGCAAAAGATAGCAATATATTGCAATACTAAAAAAGGGAATATACCAATAGAGGGCTATCTCTCTCCCAAGGTCTCCCAATGAAAACTTTCACCAAAATCATCTACACGCTCTATGGTCCATAACTCCCATTATTTATATCCAATAGACCAATAATTAATGACCCACAATACCTTTTATTAATATCATACTAATCTTACTTATATACCTCTAATTAGGATTCTCACAAATACTTTTAGAATAACTGTGATTTTGGTTGTCATATGGCGGCCCTTAGTTTTTTCTCGTTCAATCAAAGGCCTCGTGACCGATATTCTATTGAAATAACAAAATACTAAAATTAATCTCCCAAGCTTTACAGTTTGCTGAGACGCTCCCAAACTATCCCTCCCAGAGTGTTGTGTCAATGATATTGTAATATCTCCTATTCTTGAGGAGTTGTTTTGCAATTTCTCCCACAAGCTTACTTTCAATTGATCCTCTTGTGATCCTCAGTTTCACTGCTAGAGTTTTAGTGTTACTCAGTACACTTTTATATGTTCTTTTTTGCTGATCCGTGGTATTTTGATCTTCCTAGTAATAAACAAACACTTGCATAATAAAAGGTGGCTGACATATGAACTCAAAACTGAAGGTCAAAGGACTTCTGAATGATAAGAAACTGGCAACATTGGTTGATCCTGATCTCGGAGGTAATTACGTAGAGGAAGAACTGGAGCAGGTAATTCAAGTTGCTGTGCTTTGCACGCAAAGCTCCCTGGTGGAACGACCGAAAATGTCGGAGGTGTTGCAAATGCTGGAAGGCGATGGTTTAGCTGAAAGATGGGAGGAATGGCAGAAAGAAGAGAGCTCACGCCAAAACTTCAATAATATGGTTCATTCTTACCACTGGAGTAGTAGATCTCCCCAGTTTATTGATTCCATTGCTCATCTTCCTCCTGATGTGTTGTCTAGTCCAAGATGATGATTGTGTTGAAATTAAATTAATCTAAACTTAATACATGAATTTGCATTATTAAATATGCACGAATAGTTGGGATACATGAAATAGTTAATCACTAAATACATTGATATATGAAGAGTCACATGTATTGATATTTATTGTTAATGACTTTTAATATACTTTTTTACTAGTATAAACATGCGTAAGGTTTCTCATTTGTATGTAAGAAAGAGTAAGAAATTCAAGTTTAAGAAATATTATTCAATTTCTTTCTTCTCAGTTGTGTGAATAAGAGAACAATATTCTTCTATTGTTTCTTGATTTGTATTGTGAGGGCCTATTACGTTTTCAACAAGTGGTATCAGAGCTCCGGTTAGATATGGGTTCAAATGGTAACATGTTGCAACCCCAACTTCCAAGGTTCAGCAGGAAGAATTTTAATCAATGGAGTATTCAAATGAAAGTGTTATATGACTCAAGAATTGTGGGATATTGTTGAAAGAGGATACACTGAAGTTGAGAATTAGAGTGAGCTCACAAATCAATAACTTGTTGAGTTAAGAAAAAATCCTAAGAAAGACAAGAAGACTTTATTCTTCATTTATCAAGTTGATGAATTTATTTTCGAGAGAATTTCAACAGCTACTTCTGCAGGCGGCTTGAGATATATACAATCTACCTATCAAGGGGAAGATAAAGTAAAGATGATAAGGTTACAAGCTCTCAGATCCGAATTTGATTGCATTAAAATGAAAGAAACTAAAACTATTGAAGAATTTTTCAATCGTATTCTTGTAATTGTTAATAGCTTAAGATCAAATGGTGAAGAAGTAGGCGATCAAAGAGTTGTTGAAAAGATTCTTAGAAGTATGCCAAGAAAATTTGAGCATATCATCGTTACAATTGAAGAATCGAAAGACTTATCTACGTTGTTTATAAATAGCTTGATGGGTTCTCTTTAATCCCATGTGCTAAGATTAAAACAATTTGATGTTAACCCCGAGGAAGTTTTTCAAATGCAAACTTCATTCAGAGGCGGTTCACGTGGAAGACGTGGTGGTTGTGGAAGACGAGGAGGTGGAATAAACTATGATAATAGAAACTATGAAAATTCACAAGAAAGCTCTTCCTTATCTCGAGGAAGAGGAAGCGGAAGAGGAAGCGGAAGAGGAAGAGGCTTTGGCAGAAACCAAGGAGGTGGTCGTGGTAATTTCTCTCACATTCAATGCTTTAGTTGTAGAAAGTATGGTCATTTCCCAGCAAATTGTTGGACACTAAAAAATGGAGATGGAAATACCACCATGAATATGCATAAAGAACAGAAGAAAAATGATGAAGGCATTCTATTCCTCGCATGTAGTGTTCAAGACGATGTTGTAGAGCCTACATGGTATCTTGATAGTGGTTGTAGTAACCACATGACAGGAAATAGAAGTATATTTGTTACTTTGGATGAATCTTTCCAAAGTGAAGTGAAGACTGGTGATAATACCAAACTACAAGTCAAAGGCCAAAGAAAGACTTGTGAAGACAAAGAAAGGCACAAAACGAATTACCAATGTGTTCTATGTTCTAGGTCTAAAGCATAATCTTTTAGTATTGGCCAACTGCTTTAGCGAGGTTTAAAAGTTTCATTTGAAGGTGATATATGTGCAATCCAAGATCAGGCCGGTGTTCTTATTGCCAAGGTAAAAATGACTGCTAATAAGATGTTTCCTCTTAACTTTATATATGGTCAAATATCTTTGCTTCAGCAGCATATTGAAGGATCCATCCTGGCTTTGGCATTTTCGATATGATCACTTAAATTTCATATCACTATCTTATTTGTGCAAAAATCACATGGTTAGAGGCATACAAAATATCCACCATGAGACAGATATTTGTGAAGTGTGTATTCTTGCAAAACATCATCAAGATTCATTTCCAACTAGGAAAGTCTGAAGAGCCACTAAACCTCTCGAGTTGATTCATACAAATTTCTGTGGTCCTATGCGAACAACAACAAATGGAGGTAATCGATATTTCATAACCTTCATCAATGATTTCAGTAGAAAGTTGTGGATTTATTTTTTGAAAGAAAAGAGTGAAGCACTTGTATGTTTTAAATCCTTCAAAACTTTTGCTGAAATCAAAGTGGTCACGAGATAAAAACTTTGAGATCTGACCGTGGTGGAGAATATATAGCTTTTGGTAATTTTTTCAAGGAGCAAGGAATTCATCATCAAATGACAGCTCGAATGACTCCACAACAAAATGGAGTTTCTGAAAGAAATAATAGAACAATTATGGAAATGGCGAGAAGTATGCTAAAAGCAAAAAATCTGCCAAACGAAGTTTTGGGGAGATGTTGTTGCATGTATTGTTTACATTCTGAATCGAGCTCCAACAAAGAGTATTCCAAGTATGATTCCTTATGAAGCATAGTGTGGTGAGAAACCATCTCTTAGTCATTTGAGGGTATAGCTTATTCTCATATTCCAAATCAGCTAAGAGGCAAGCTTGATGATAAATCTGAAAAAATGTATTATGGTAGGTTATAGTGAAAATTCTAAAGCTTATCGATTGTATAATCCTGTGTCAAGAAAAATTATTATCAGCAGAGATGTGATTTTCAATGAGGATAAATCATGAAACTGGAATGACGACGTTGATGAAGTTAAAAGTCCATTTCATGTTAATATAGATGAAAATAAAGTTGCTCAAGAATTAGAGCAAACAGAAATTCAAGTTGTGGAGTCATCTTCATCTTTAACGCCGTCTTCCACAAGTGATGATGAAATCTCACCAAGGAGAATGAGGAGTACTATTCAAGAAATTTATAATGCTACTAACAGAATCAATGATGATCATTTTGCTAATTTTGCATTGTTTGCTGGTGTTGATCCTATAACTTTTGATGAAGTCATCCAAAATGAGAAATGGAAGATTGCATGCTCAAGAAATTGATGCGATAAGAAGAAATGAAACATGGGAGTTGATGGAGCTTCCGACAAACAAGCAAGCTCTTGGAGTAAAATGGGTGTACTGAACAAAGTTGATGTCAGATGGTAATGTTGAAAAATACAAGGTAAGACTTGTTGTAAAAGGCTACAAGCAGGAATATGGTGTGGATTATGAAGAAATATTTGTCCTTGTGACAAGAATTGAGACCATTCGATTGATTTTGTCATTAGCTGCTCAAAATGGATGGAAAGTTTATCAAATGGATGTAAAATCTGCTTTTTTGAATGGACACTTAAAAGAAGAGATATTTGTTGCACAACCTTTGGGCTATGTGAAAGGGGGAGAAGAAGAAAAAGTGTACAAGTTGAAAAAAAAGCCTTGTATGGATTGAAGCAAGCTCCGCGAGCTTGGTACAGTCGTATCGACAGTTTTTTCTAAAGACAGGATTTCGAAGGTGTCCATATGAGCATGCATTCTATGTTAAAGAAGACAAGTATGGCAAATTTCTCATCGTTTCTCTTTACGTTGATGATTTACTTTTTACTGGAAATGATAACTTTTTGTATGATGATTTTAAGAATTCCATGAAAAAGGAATTCGAGATGAGTGATATGTGTCTCATCCAGTACTTTCTCGGAATTGAAGTTAATCAAAATGAAGGAGAAATTGTCATTTCACAATAAAAGTATGCTCATGATTTACTAAAAAAATTCCGGATGGAAAATGCTTCACCTTGCAACACTCCCATGGATGCAAATTTGAAATTGTGCAAGGATGATATTGGAGAAGCAGTCGATCCAAGTTTGTATCGAAGCTTAGTTGGAAGCTTAATGTACTTGACAGCAATAAGACCTGATATTTTATTTGTTGTAAGTATGTTAAGCAGATTTATGACAAACCCGAAAAGAAGTCATTGGGAAGCAGGTAAAAGAGTTCTTCGTTACATTCTTGGCACCATTAATTTTTGAATTTATTACAAGAAAGTTTCAGAATCGGTGTTGTTTGGTTTTTGTGATAGTGACTGGGGTGATAATGTGGATGATCATAAAAGTACATCTGGTTATGTTTTTAGTATGGGTTCAGGTGTTTTTTCATGGACTTCAAAGAAACAGTTTGTTGTTGCCCTTTTTACAACCGAAGCAGAATATATCTCGTTAGCTGCAGCTGGATGTCAAGCTTTATGGCTTAGGTGGATGTTAAAAGAATTGAAGTGTACTCAAAGAAGTGAAACTGTTTTATTTTGTGATAATAGATCTGCCATAGCATTATCAAAGAATCCAGTTTTCCATGGAAGAAGCAAGCATATTAGAATCAAATATCATTTTATCAAAGACTTGGTTAAAGATGGAGAAGTGATAGTAAAATATTGCAAGACTCAAGATCAAGTGGCAGATATTTTTACAAAGGCGCTCAAGTTTGACTATTTGTTAAATTTAGAGGAAAACTTGGAGTTGCTTAAGTCCAGATTAAGGGAGAGGATGTTGAAATTAAATTAATCTAAACTTAATACATGAATTTGCATTATCCAATATGCATGAATAGTCGATACATGTAATAGTTAATCACTAAAAATACATTGATATATGAAGAGTCATATATATTGATATTTATTGTTGATGACTTTTAATATACTTTTCTACTAGTATAAATATGTGTACGTAAGGTTTCTCATTTGTATGTAAGAAAGAAAGTAAGAAATTCAAGTTTAAGAAATATTATTCAATTTCTTTCTTCTTAATTGTGTGAATAAGAGAACAATCTTCTTCTCTTGTTTCTTGATTTGTATATCGTGAGGGCCTATTACGTTTCCAACAGATTGCCTCTTAAAATCGTTTGTACATTTTAGTATTATTTTCCTTGCCTTTTTGCTTTTGTAGCAGTGGTATACGGATGGGGTTATTGAAGTTTGTAAGAAACTAAAAATGGCATGAAAAATAAAATTTGCAATAGATTTAAATGTAAACGATGCGATGATAAAGGAGAATCTGGGTTGGTTCTTGTTGCAGTTCCTTCTTACTACTTACTAGTAACTATTTTGATATTACTTGTATGTCATATGGTTAGCCAAATTAATTAAAAATGTTAATGAATTGACTGATAGTTTGAAATGAGAAGATGAAATTAATGCATTCTAATCAATCACTTTGGCTATCCTCAACAGGAATGCTAAGATAATCATACCAAATTGACTAGTCTGTCATAATAACAAATCCCAGCAGGAAATTCCTTTGAGTTTTACCATGTTTTTGTGGCTATACTGCTCTCTGTTGGCCAACCGGGGATACTATCGACGACCAACTTAAACAACCATATCTAGAAATCACCACCACCAATTCTGACAGCAATCATCTTAGACGACTAACCATTAGTTCATAGTATTTTATAGTCGTTGATGGATGGTAAAAATATTTTAAGAAACGAATGGTTAAATAAGTAAGTTATTTTATTTTATTTTAATTAAGTGTTTTAATAATAATATTTATTGAAATTGAATAAATAATAATAATAATATTTTTTTTTAAAGAAAAAGAATATACTTTTTCAAATACCAAAAAATGAATGCTAATAGAGACAATTTTTTTTAATAAAAAAATCAATAAACAACCACCATTAATGTTAAAAACTTTCTTTAAAAATAATATAAGAATTAAATTACACCTTCTAAACAATTGAGATCCAAATGGTATTCAAACTCTTTTATTAAGACTTTTCAAGATTAGCTTTCCCCCAAAATAAATATCCTCTAGAAATATTCATCGAATCGATATGTTATCTATATTTTTATCGAAATTTCTGTAAAAGTTAAGACCTCATTATTTTCATTGACGATATTTTAGTTAAACCTTGCATACACATGTTTATACTTTAATTGTTGTATGAAGTTGACTTGTAATCAGTTTTTTTAGTGTTATATACTCAATTTCTTTGATTATTTTTTAACCTACTTGGTTTTATGTTAATTAGATAGGATCATTTAGAACTTTTGAGTTAACGTTTGATGTGAGTAAAGTAGAACGTTTGTGTATATTGATCCGCTTGCGAATATGAAGAAAAAGTTTGGGAAACATATACAAAATCCCAAGCTACCTTAGCCCATAATCGACAGGCCGATCACTGGGTTCATAAGTTTAATTTACATACCTCTTAAGGAACAATAATAGAAGAGAGAAAGCAGAGAAAAACAACTCAAGAAAAGCGATTGGGATCAAACCTTTTAACCTAAAATCGAATCAAGGTCAAATAAATAATATATCACGATAGCACCACAATGCTAGGGGACAGCATCCCAGCGCTGCAGGGTGTGTGCATTCAAGATGTCTTTGGAGCACAACAACGCTTCTAGGCTATATATCGTGATTGTGCAGTCTCTTCGTTTGACCCATTTTAGCTCTATTTCGTCTACCTCTTAAATTCTCAAAACATACCAAAATCGCATAAAACCCAAGATCAAGCAAAGCAAGATAACATAGTTTGGATGCTATCGGTAAACATTTTTATCATCGAATATAGTTAATTACCTATAATCAATCATTTCAATATAATTATGAACATCAAGAGAGATCACCTCTCGATTGTTTCTCTATTTTATGGATTGATAGAGGTTTTCCATTTTTTCCATCCATTATTTAAAGTGAAACATACCCACAATTTATTTATTTATTATTTTTTTTTCATTTATAGTATTTCTTCTTTTTTAAATAGAACTTGAGCCACCACTTTTTGTTTTTCTAATCTCACATAATATCTTATTCTTCCCTCTATTATATATCTCATTTTCATCCATTGATTTTTTTAATAATAAAAGTTTGAAAATAGTTGGTAGAAAATGATTACAAGTTGTTTTAAATGACAAAATCAGTCTATAGCAAAATATGAACGCTAGGTTACTATTTGGGTCTATCGTAACATTGTTGAAAAAAAATTGTGATATTTATAACTATTTTAGTTTATTTTATTATATTTAAAAATAATTTAGAATTTTTTATATTCGCACGTGTCTCATCTTAGTTACTCACATTTTGACTAATCTTACGACACAATTAATCTGATCTAAAAATATTTAAGTATCGAAAAAATTCGTAGAAAATTTATTTTCAAAAGAGTAGCCACCATGAATCGAACGCATAATCTTTTAATATTATCAAATATTTTTTTTATAAAAATTTTGGCATATTATTACGCTGAAAACAAAAATTCAAAAGAAAGTTATTAGAATTTGACTTGTCACCCTCATGGTAAGTTGAGAGAGAGAAGGAAATTGGAGTTGATATATACATTTTTGTCTTTGATTACTCTCATATATCTTTCCAACCTTCTTTGAGATCTACATTCAACAACAAGTTGGCACACAGTCCAATGAACATCCACTTATTTATATTAAATAAATCATAACAAAACCAATATAAATCAAACATGTCTCAATAATAGGAAAAGTCAAAAGAAGACAAGAGTTTCTTGTCTTGCATTTATGTAATATGCTTATTTGACCATCCAGAAAATAGTTATTGCTTACGTAGAAATATTCTGTTAATTTTGAGATTTAAGGTTCGATTTATCTTTGCTTAAAAGAATTTCAGAAATGACTTGATCCAAATTTGTTAGGGATGACCCACCAATCTTACAAGCCTCTTCGGCCTTCCTCTTCCACTCTTTGGCATTTCTCTTCATGTCTTCACCCTTTTCTCCTTCCATCAACTCCCTCACAAGCTTCTCCACATCCTCCCTCCTCACATTGCTATCAATCTCCAACCCATTTCCCCACTCCGTCTTACAATAGCGACAATTAGTTTGTTGTTCTGCAAAGAACGGCCACGATATCATAGCCACTCCTCCTGCAATACTCTCCATCGTCGAGTTCCATCCGCTATGTGTCAAAAACCCTCCAACAGAAGGATGCTTCAAAACCTCTTCTTGGTTACACCAATCCCCCAACATCCCTCTTTCTTTGGTTTCCGCCACAAACTCCGCTGGCAACAATGCCGTCTCCCCTTCCACTAGATCTGGCCTTACGATCCACAAGAATGGCTTCTCACTATTGGCAAGTCCCCATGCAAATTCCACCAAGTGTTGAGGAGACATCACAGTTATGCTTCCAAAGTTGACGTAAACTACTGAGTTGGGCTGTTGTGAATCAAGCCATTTCATGCATTCTGATTGCTCGTCCCATAGATTTGAACGGATGCCTTTGACTTTGTCGTCTTTGATTAACTCAGTAACTAATGAGTTGATTGGACCAATAGGGTAAATGGGAGGGAGTTTTGAGGAAAGTGCTTCTAATACGTGGTGCTCTAAGGAATCAAACGTGTTTATGATTATCGCATTGGCTTTGGGAAGTGTTTCCAATTGTTGGATGAAAAAGTTGAGCATTATATCGTCTTTGTCTGTTGTTCTAATAAAGCTTGGAATGTCTCTCAAACGAATTTTCTCCATCGGCGGGATCCATTCTATTGTTTCTTCTAGATCCCCATTACTCATGAAGTTTTCATCTACAATACAAAAGAAATACAAATTATAATTTATAAGCATAAGGGGTTGAGATCGTTAAATATTACATTAAATTTGTTTCACCCATTAACTAAAGATTTTGGGTCATTAAAGATGGTATTAGAACCAACTGTCCAAAGAGATTATGTGTTCATGTCTCTAAAATCTATTGGTGAATTAATAGATAATATAATATTAAATTTGTTTTTATCGATAAAAGAGACATTTTTAATTGTTATATAATAAAAATATTATTATCATTTTGAGGACAAATTAATTTTAAATTAAGGGAAAACAACGGAGATGAGATAACCAAATCAAACAAATTATTTTATATTAATTGATAAAGTTTCAGATTTTTTTTTTTAATTTCTTTTAACTTTATATTAAAATAATGAATCAATACAAAATAAATACAAATTATAATTTGTGAGTAGAAGAGGTTAGATTATTAAATATTACGTTAAATTTGACTTCATCCATCAGTTAAAGTTTTTGGGTCGATTGATGATTCAAGATGGTATTAGAGTCGTGGTTCAAACAAATCATGTATTCAAGTCTCTAAAGTTTATTAGTAAATTAATAGATAATATAATATTAAATTTGTTTTTATTGATAAACTTATTTTTTTTTAAATCAATCAATAATTTAACGAAGACATTTTTAATTATTATATGATAAAAAATATTATTATCACTTCGAGGACAAATCAATTTTAAATTAAAGGAAAATAATGGAGTTCACATAACCAAATCAAACAAATTATTTTATATTAATTGATAAAGTTTCATATATATTTTTTATTTCTTTAACTTTATATTAAAATAATGAATTAATACAAAGGAAAAAACATCAAAGCAAAGAAGATACTCTCGGGAAATCTTATTAAAATACAATTTTGAATATTTTTATATATGAACTTCCAAAAGCTAAATTTTTTCGAGTTTGATTTTAATTTAGATTTTTTTAGTTTTCTTTTCATTTAATTTTAATTTTCAAAATCTTTCACTTGTTTAATTGAATACTCACTTATTGTCTCTTAATTAATAGAATTATAATTAATTAAAAATTCACAATTTCTTCATCCCTATTAAAATTAATTTTAAATTTTCACTTCATAATTACTTTTAATATTAATTAATAAACATTTAACGCCCCCATAATGAAAACCAAAATAAAAACCGAATCCAAAACTTACAACTACCACAAGATAATTTTCCCATTATTTAAGAAGCTAATGTGCTCCTAGTAAATGCTAACTTTAGATCAAACAATTCAAAATATAAAGTTAATGCTCATCAGTAAATATTTATTATATCAATACATATATCTACCCAAAACTATCTTCAAAGCTGCGGATCTAATAGTAGGAATTATACGTCAAAATTTCAAAAGCATTGATAGGATGTTTGCGGCACAGTGCTATATAATAATCACTATAGCAGAAATAATATTATTAATCAACTGGACGAAAAATAAGAATAGTAAACATGTAAATTAATTTATATATATACCTTTAAAAGGAATCATCTGCTGTTCAACAAGCTTAGCATACTGCATATATCCAAGGCACCCACAAGCACTAGCCGTCCAAAACGAAGCAATGGGAATACCGAATTTCTGGGCAGCAAAAACAGTGAAAGTCATGACCCCATCGCCAATAATACACGAAACAGGTGGAACAGTACTGCCACTCGAGTTGATCTCCGAAATGAGACTACAAAGTGGAGCCAAACAATTACGGGAAGTGGAATAGCAGAGTGAAGGAACATGTTGGGTGGCGTTGCCATCGGACGGTGGGAGGCCGTCGGGAATGGCTCTGAATTGAAAGTCAGGCAAGCCATCCAAAGAGTTGGGACCTCGGGATCTAAGGAGACGTCTATGGTTGTATTCTGTGTTGACAAACGTTACGTGAAAGCCTTTGTGGTGAAAAAGCTTTGCAAGCTTTAGCATAGGACTTATGTGGCCTTGAGATGGGTATGGGACGAACACTGCATGAGGTTGCTGATTTTTTTGGTCTACTTTGGAAAGAGAACCCATCTTTTTTCTTTCTCTTAATTTCTATGCAGAAATGATTTGTTTTGAAGAGAAATGAGAGATGGGGTTTTGGTTTTGGTTTATGTTCTTTTTTATAGGCTTCAAACTCATTGGGAACACAAATTGTAAATTCAGTTGTTTTTATAATGGCATTAGTATTGTTTTATTTTAGGCTAAGAATCTTTGGTTAACTATTCTATCTTGATTCTTTAAAATTGAGTTTATAAACAATTATTTTATCATTATATAACATATAAAGTATAAAATTAGAAGGTGTTCGATGAAGGTTTTATTTTCTCTATCCAATTAATATTGGTTTCCACTCGATAGATTTTCTTTTTTATATTTTAAATGTCAGAAGAGAATGAAAGTGTTAGATGATATAATATTATATTTTTCACGCACCAAAATGCAAATAGTTTTTAAAGTCATGTTTTATATATTTAAGAAAGATGCAAATGAGACTTAATTTAATCTACTTTTACTTGTGTTTAAATCTCATAATATGTCATACTAATAGAATAATTGCATTAATTCAGAAAAATACTCTGATACATCTCATACATCACCTGTTGTCGTTGTCGTGCATCGCTTCAAATTGTCCAATTATTTCTTATTTCATTTATAAATAGTTATATTACTTATTTGATGTGAATGATTAGAAGAAACGGTACAAAAATAGATGTATCTCAATATAGTTAATTTATAGTAATGATTAAATACATAAAAAAAAGTCTTAATTTATATGCTTATAACATGGGATTTTTTCAAAAATAGAAAAAAAAAATATTTATGCTCATGGAAAAAACCACTAAAAAACAAAATTTATTGTTGAATAAATGGTATGTGAGACCCTTTATATAGAGTTGCATTGTTTCACGAATGTTCATCTTTTTTCGAAAACAACCAATTTGAAGAACTGACGCGACTATTCAAATGACCACGACTAATTTACAAAAACACATTTTCTTCTAATTGCTTTAAAAGAACCTTTTTTCCATAATGATTTTTTCTCAGACATTCCTCCCTTTTGTAACATTTGTTCAAGTTCGGTTTATTTCCATTAAGTATAGTTCGTTGAAAGACAATTACTAATGAAATTCAGACATTATATAGTAAATAAAATTATCTTTAGGAGACAGTATAAATTCATTAGGCTCAGATTATTTTCGATATGCCATGTTTTTAATTTTCTATTTCTAGCTTTATGATATATTATTCATATAAAATTAATTACTCTTGATTTTTAATTTTTTTCTATTTTTCACAAATTTCTTATAATTCAATATTATTGGACTCATTCTCTCAATAATTACGGAGACATTGATTTGAAATGACATGAAAATGATTATTGAGGTAATCTACACCATGTGAGATTTTATCTTTTTCATAAAACATAAACCACTACTTGAAATTGGAAGACTCTCGTGGTAAACTCATTACCAACTTCCGATTAATATTTTCTAAAAACTTCGAAAACATGTAGAGGAAATGTTGATTTATGGAAGGGTTAGTGTTATGATAATACTACTATTATAATTGTCTTAATGTTATGATAGTATGTGTTGAAGAAAAAGATTATGATAGTATGTATTTGAGGAAAGATTAGGAAAAGAACAAAAATAATTGGAAAGGAGAGGAATAATGAAAAAGAGAGAAACGAAGGATTATGAAAAACCCAGGTGGAGTGAGTTAACATAACCTACTCCACTCTCCCACAATCATAGAATCAAACGCCCCTTCGTTTTCATAGAAACGAAATTTCTATAACTTCTCCTCCCTTAGAAAACATGAAATTAATTACCAACACATAGATATTGAAATCAAATTAGTTGGTTTGTTTATCACAAATTCTTTCCAAAGGGAGTTTTTGAGGGCAAATATGTAGATATATATTGGAATTAGCATAAAGACTTTTTTGTCTGACAAATGAATAAATATTGTGTACCATAAGACTTGTCAATGGTCACACTTTGAAAATGATAGGAAAGGACAAAAAGGAAATCAATTAAAATGAAATATCAACACCCACTCCACTTGGTTCAAAATTCTGGGCATTTCACTGCAAAACAATAACCACTCTTACCCAAATTAATGGGATGTCCAAAAAATGGGTTTTTTTTTTCTTTTTTTGTGTGATACAATTATTTATTTCCACATGTTTTGAAAGTAAATGAAAAATGAGATCCAAACTTAGGTTAGTACCACGTGAAATTATCTCTTTGCCTTAAATTCAATCTGTCTAGTCCACAGCACTCCATCCTCGATGTAGGATACTCGCTTCTCGTTGCTCGAACCACAATGCTTATCGTTAATGATAGTCAATTTGATATTATTTTAATAAAAATACTTAGATACAGATGATAAGCTACAAATTACTCGATTTAAACTAAATTAAAAAAGTTATCTTTAAACTTTTAAAAGTTTTAAAAATATTCTTAAAATTTAAAAAATAGTTCATAGTTTTGAATAAAAATGATTAAATTTTTATTTAAAAAATATCCAAAAGAAAAGTTCCATAATTACCTATAAACTAAAAGAAAAAAAAATAAAAGGATATTCTCATTAATCTATTTTTTATATCAAATTTCTCAACACACAAAATAAAACCAAAATTTTAAGTTAAAACATAAAAGTCTAGAAAAATCTCATAAATTTTCAAAATTAAAATCCTTCATGAAAATATACTTAAACAATAGTTAGTCAAATAAAAAATGTATTTAGCTATTAGTACAAACATAACTATTAACATCTCGACTTCATTAAAAAATTTAAGTCTTAAATTTCGTTAGTGTTTCCATTAATTTTTTTTATTATTATTTGTCTCAATATACCTTATTAAAGTGTGCATAAAAAATAGAGAAGCAAGACGATATTAGCCGTCTGTGTTGTACAACATCAAATGTATTTTTTAAAACTTTTTTTTTCTTCAAGTTGAAAGAAAATTTTTGAAACTCTAAATATATTTTTAAAATTATAGTATTTTAATAATTAAATATTTTTTTTACCTGAGTAGTTATTGTTTTAGTATGTTTTAAAGGAAAAATTTTATTTTAGAATTTTGTAATATTTTTTTGAATTTTATGTTTTAACTTGAAATTTTTTTTTATTTTGGTTGATGAGAAAATTGTTGTAAATTTTTAACAATAAGAGTATATATATATATATATATATATATATATATATATATATATATATATATATATATATATATATATTAGCTTTTTTAGTTTAAGGGATGTTATGAAATTATTCAATAATTGAGTAGTATTATTGAAACAAAAACATTAATCATTTCCAATCAAATTTAACGGAAAAAGCATTTTTTTTTAATATTTTTTAGAAAATTTAAAAATATTTTTATTTGTTACATCGACCGTAAATATTTTGATATTTTGTTACATTTATAAAAATTAACCACATATATATTTACGTTGGATTTTGGATCTAAGTTTTAGTTTGTTTCATAATTCATTTTAGTCTAATTTTTTAAGGTTTGACAATTTAGTTACTCTATAAAATACCCATGAAGTTAATTATTTTTTAAATATTTCAGGTCTGTTCTTCCGTCTTTTTTCTCTTCCTCGCTATGATTTCTTTCATCTTTTTTCTTCTTTTCCTTTTCATTTTTTACATCGTTTAATTTTTCTATCGTCTTTCTTCTTTTCATTTTCTTTTTTTTCCCTGCCGTCTAAACGACCGTCTAATAAAAATAGCAAAATCTAAAAGATCGCGTATAAAGAATTTTGAAAAAAAAATTATTTAGATTGGAGTAGTCAAATGTAAACAAACATGTAAAAAAAGTAAACGATCCCTACCTCTCTCTATATATATATATCCTATATATATATATATACACATTTCTCCAAAATGATGGCAACAATAGTTTGTTGGCATTTCCTTTCAAGTTTTTATTTTTCATGCAATAAGAGTAAAAAAATGAAAAAGCTTCGAAATTTGCCATAGCATTACATGTGACATTTATGACTTCTTTCTTTCTTTTTGGCCTTATATGAATGAAGCTATATTTTAATTTATAGATATTTTCATACTTTATTAATATATTATTTATTATTGTGAATATCGAAGACCTTCTCCTTCATTGATTTGTTATTTATTTATTTATTTTATAGATCCAAATGTGATGGAGAGAGAGGACACATACTTTCTTTTGTTTAAAAAAAATAAAAAAGAAAAAATTATCATATGTTTCAATTCTAATTATTATAAATAATAACCAATTATTTTAATAAACTTTTTCCTTTTTCTTTTTTTAGAAATTCAAGATTAGCCATTAATTAGTTTAAGGATTAAATCGATAATAATCTTAAACTAATTTACTTACTTTGATAAACTTTTTCTTCCTATTTTATCCTTCCTTTAAAATCATTTTCGTAATCCATTTGATGGTTAATTTTGTCATTTATTCCAATTCTTTTTTAGTTTTTTTTTCTTTTATCATTTACCTTTTATTTAAGTTTTATTAATAGAAATGGTTTCTAATTATTAATTAACATTAAATGTAATCAAATGTGAAAAAGGTAGAATATGAAATGTCTTTTATCTATTTATTTCTAAAAAGAAAATTACTCTAGAATTTATGACTTTACCTTTAATTATAATTGGATTGGTTCACAGTTTTTGAAATTTTAGTAGTTTTGTAATATCATTCTTGTTACCGTAAAAGGAGTCTTCTTTACTACATTTTCTAAAACTTATCTTCTTTTGGTTTCTTTTGTACACAACTCAATTTATCTCAAAGTTTATTTTTTTTTTATTTAAGAATGATATATAAAGACATTTTTTTTTGTTTATTCATCTACATAGTTTCCTCTAGCAAATTCTATTTTGTATGACTGATAGACAAAGATAAAAAAAATTATTAAGGATTTTCGTTGCACTCCAAGAGTTTTTAATAATTATTAGTTCTTCCTACTCATACCAGCAAATGTTTGTTGAATGAATTTGACTAGATCATTATTGAGTCTTTAAGACCATCAATATGAATGTTTTCCTTTGTTATGATATTTTTCATATTGACATGGTTCTTTTTTTTACTAAAAAAAAGTCAATTACACTGTGCTATACACTTAATTACTTGGTAACTAGAAATATGTTTTTTAAGGTTTTCATTTTCTTTTAATCGATAAACTCTTCTTCTTGCTACAATAATAATAAATAATGTGAAGTAGTCCTTTATTTTATAATATATTTTAAAATCAAAGTAACCTATTTTTAAAGAAAAATATTTGTTTATAATTTAAGAAATTTTGTATTAATTACAACCTCAGTTTTCTTAGACCCTGAACTCTAAACTTGAATTTCTTAGCCTTCAAATACAAAAATCTTAACATTCTCACATTCTCACTTTCCTTTTTATTTTCAATTTCCAATGTTCATTAATTTGTAGTAGAAATTTTTTAGTTTATAATACGAAGAGTTTGAAAACTAATTAAAATTCTAACTCCTACAATTAATTACTATATATACATCAACAACTATGTTTACTATGTTTTGTTTCTTTTTCTTTATTTTGAAGTTACGTTTTGTTTTCCTCTTTATATTTTTTCTTCTATATTTGAATATAGAAAGAAATCTTTAATAATTAATCTATCTTTTATTATTTTAGCAATTTTTTTACTTCTTCAATTATTTTTGTCTAAGTTTTTAAAGAGAATCTAAAAATAATAAAAAATAATAAATCCAAGATGAATGTGACAGATCATGATATAGAAAAAGACTTGAAATATCACGGACATCGCACGTGTTAGGTACTAGTTTTTTTAAAGGTGTAGAAATTTGTGTGTGTTAATTAATTTATTTTTTAATAGAAAGATGAAACTTTTACTAGCATTGATTAACTAGAAATTGGGAAGCCTTTGAATCTAACATGTGTAGAGTATTTAATAGAGTATTCATTCGTTGAAAAAAAAAATCATTGAAATAGAGTAACGAATTAATTAACATTAATGCATATTATTGTGAATATAATGCAAATTTGGTCATAATCAAATGTATATAAACATATATATATATATATATATATATGCCTCTATTTGTGTGGTCAATTGGGTAATTTCATGCCAACTTGAGGAAGAAGTAATTTTATAATTTGATAAGAGATTTGATAAGAGATTCGATGCGTTTGGTAGGATTATACTTCATATTCTCATATAATTTGTATATATGTGGACATGTTTTAGTCCATGTTTCCCATATTAAATTCTAATTTTCATACACGGATATTTAAGTAGCGGTAGTCTGAATATTTAAGTAGTTGTAGTACCAATTAAATATTAAGTTGAATATAAACTAGGTTATAAGTACAAAATCTAAACTATTACCTATTTGAAAGCATAAAGACTAAATTGTTTACAAATTAATTGTTACTTTCATCGACGTTCAAGAATTATATTTATTTATTTATTTTACCTCTAACCAATAATTGATTAATTTATATACACGTTTTACGTTAAAATTTAAAAGATATTATAACCTTATAATGTTATATAATTAATAATACAGTTTAATAATGCCAACAAGAACTTAGCTTTGCTAGTCAATGAAAATTTTTATATTTTAGTTCGTTTTTGCTATATTTAAAAATAACACAATGCATTACATCATATTTATTTGGGAATTAAAAGTATATTTTAATCCCAAGTTTCGAAGAATGACGTTTGTTCTTTTGAGTTTTTACAAAAGTACCTTTTTTATCGGAGTTTTTAAAAGTAATTAGTTAGAAGAATAATTTCTAAAAATTGTCAAATTCAAAGTTGGAATAGATGAAACACAAAATCAATTTTCAAAGATCAACCCAATCCATGAACTCTTCAATATGAAAAAGATAAAACATAACCGACATTAGATCAAGGCCACATTCATGTGGTGTGATTGAGCAGATTTTATCGGCGCTCAAATCCGGATCAAATAATTTATCTAATTAGACATTTAGAGTTAGTTCTAGTGGTAAATATCGGTCGAACTCAAGGTGCATGCAAAATTCTCAAATAAATTATTTTAAACCTAAGCTAATCGGGGAGGGGGGTTAAGTTGTTTTCAATCACACTATGAAAATAAATTGCAAGGAAAAGTAAATATATTTGAAAAATTCAATATTAAGATCTGCTTAGGTCGAAAGGAATTTTTTCTGTATTCGTTCATTAAATCATCATTACTTAATTCTACGTATCGTTTTTACCTTATCAACTTAATTAGAGAAGCTAACTAAATTGCTCTCCATGTTTCTGATCATTCCAATTCAATTAGATGAAAAGCATTCATAATTAATTGTCTTAAGCATGCATATTTCTATTTTTTTTTTTCTCTTTTGTGTTTCTTTAAGTATCGAAGCATCGAACAACAAGAATATATCATAAATAATGCATAGAGAATAATCAGATATTTTGCATTGAACATCAAGTAGCGAGTATCTAGTGGAAGGGGAGACAACATTGTTGCCGACTTAGACAGAAGGAAGAAGGATGTTGGGGAATCGGTGCAATCAAGAAGAGGTTTTGAAGCATCCTTCGGTTGGAGGGTTTTTGACGCACAGTGGATGGAACTCGACGATGGAGAGAATTGTGGGAGGAGTGGCGATGTTGTCGTGGCCGTGCTTGGCAGAACAATCTTATGTTGGAAGCGTTTGATGAACACCCCAAATAAATAATCACCAAATAGAATATTTGATAGAAAACAAAAACCTTTTTGAAAGACTTGTTGTGTGTATTCAACTCACACTTGGATGATTTAGATTACAACATTTCAATCCTATTTATAGGATTGTCATAAGAATAACTCATATCACAATTAAATACAACAAATTAAATCCTACATTTAACTAAGGTGAAACTCTTACTAAATTAACTCTAACATTTTTAACTCACATCCTTCTCTAACTTACATAAATTAACTCACATATAACTTATTTATTTAAAACATGTTTAATTTTCAACATCCTCCCTTAAACATGTTTTTTGTTTTGAAAAACTCCAAGCAAAGTTCTTAAGTTGTTAAACACATTAACTTTGAGTGGCTTCGTAAAAATATCTGCAATTTGATCTTCAGTCTTCACATATTCAACTTGAACTTCCTTCCTTGAAATGCAATCTCTGATGAAGTGAAATCTTGTATCAATGTGTTTGCTACGATCATGGAACACAGGATTCTTTGCTAAAGCAATTGTTGACTTATTGTCTATATGAATCACAGTTGGATCTTCTTGCAAAATTCCAACTGTCTTTAACAAATTTCTTAACCAAACTGCATGACAAACACATGAAGCTGCAGCAACGTATTCTGCCTCACAAGTGGATAATGTCACAATAGGTTGCTTCTTAGAACTCCATGTAAATGCAGTATTGCCAATGAAGAAAACATATCCACTAGTGCTCTTTCGATCATTAGTATCTCCAGCCCAGTCATTATCACAATAGCCTTCAAGCTTGAATTCTTTAGATGAAGAATAAAACAACCCATAGTCAAGCGTACCTCTGAGGTAACGAAGAATTCTCTTTGCCACTTTCAAATGAGTAGTTGTAGGAGATTCCATAAATCGACTCACCAATCCAACGCTGAAAAGAATATCTGGTCATGTGCAAGTCAAATATCTCAAACTCCCAACCAAACTTTTGAAATATGAAGGATCAACATCATCTCCTTCTTCATGTTTGGACAGTTTGGTCCCAGTTTCAATCGGAGTTGCGACAGGCTTAGAATTCATCATATTGAACTTCTCTAGAATTTCTCTAGTATATCGTTCTTGAGAGATGAAAATTCCTTCCTCTGACTGCTTCACTTCAATGGCAAGATAATATGACATTAGCCCTATATCTGTCATTTCAAATTCTTGGGTCATCGCCTTCTTGAGATCTTCAAACATACTTGCACAATTTCCTGTAAAAATGAAGTCATCCACGTACAAACAAACTACCAAAATATCTCCATGACCATTAACCTTAATAAAAAGAGAATGTTCATAAGGACACCTCAAATACCCATTATCAAGGAAATATTTGTTGATTCTGCTATTCCACATTCTTGGTGCTTGTTTCAATCCGTATAATGCCTTCTTCAATTTTAGAACTTTATCCTCTTGGCCTTTCACAGAATAACAGGAGGTTGTTCCAAGTAGACTTCTTCTTCTAGATATCCATTCAAAAATGCCGATTTGACATCCATCTGAAAGATCTTCCAATTATTTTGTGCAGCAAGAGCAATTAACAACCTTATGGTTTCCAAACGAGCAACGGGAGCAAATACTTCATCATAATCAATGCCTTTTCTTTGAGAATATCCTTTTGCAACTAATCTTGCTTTGTATCTCTCCACTTCTCCCTTTTCATTTCTTTTTATCTTGAACACCCATTTGACACCTACTGCTTTCTTTCCATTTGGAAGAGTAGAAAGTTCCCACGTATCATTCTTTTTTATGGCTTTTATCTCTTCATCCATAGCAATCTTCCATTTGTCATTTTGCGAAGCTTTTTCAAAATTCAAAGGTTCACTGTCACCAAATAGACAAAAAAGAGTAAGGTTATTAAAACTTTGACTTAACTCTTCAGTTTCATCATATATGTCTTGTAAGCTTCTCATGCCACGAGGCCCTTCACTTGAACTTGCAGATGATGAAGATGTGCTTTGTTGTGGAGTGATTGGCGATGTTGGTGGAGAAGCAATGTCACTAGGCTCATCACGATCGTCGGGAAAAAACACAAAATTGTAATCTTCTGGTTCGTCATTCCAATTCCATGATGCTTCTTCATCAAACACAACATCTCTGCTTACGATCGTCTTCTTTGTAACAGGATTATAAAGCTTGTAGCCTTTTGAGCTTGCATCATAGCCAACAAACACATATTTCTCACTTTTATCATCAAGCTTACTACGCTTTTGATCAGGTATATGCGCATAAGCCATGCATCCAAATACTCTCAAATGACCAATGGATGGTTTTCTTCCTGTCCATGCTTGTTGAGGAGTTTTGTTCCATAAGCTTCTAGTAGGGGAACGATTTGACAAGTACACTGCACACTCAACAGCTTGTGCCCAAAATTCTTTTGGCATCTTCTTGCACTTCAACATGCTTCGAGCCATGTTAAGTATTGTTCGGTTCTTCCTTTCAACAACACCATTTTGTTGAGGAGTAAATGGAATTGTCATAGGGCGACGAATTCCATTTTCTGCGCAAAAAGTTTTGAATTCATTTGAAGTGAATTCACCTCCCCTGTCTGATCTCAAAGCTTTAATGTAATAACCACTTTCTTTTTCAACAAGAGCTTTAAATCTCTTGAACATGTCAAATACTTCTGATTTCTCTTTGACAAAGTAAACCCAAGTTTTCCGACTGAAATCATCAATAAATAATAAGAAATAATTATTCTTACCAAAAGAACTTGGTTTGATCGGTCCACAAAGATCAGTGTGAACTAACTCCAGTGGTCTCCTTGCTCTCGAAGATGATTCTTGTGGAAAACTCTTCCTTGATTGTTTGCCATGAAGACAACCTTCACAAAGTTGATCTGGAAGTTTGACATATGGCAACCCTTTCACCATGTTCTTCCTGGCTAATAATCTTAAGCCATCAAAGTTCAAATGCCGAAATCTCAAGTGCCAAATCCAATTGGGATCTTTCAAACATGACTTTAAACATTGAGCAACATCAGTTTGAATGTTTAATAAAAACATTCTATTTTTCGTCATTTGCACTTTAGCAATAATTTTGTCATGATTATCTCTTATCAAAAGACTACAATCCTTCATCAAAATATTATAGCCTTTCTCTAAGAGTTGTCCCAAACTCAAAATGTTGTTCTTCATATTAGGCACATAATAAACATTAGAGATAAACTCATGCTTCCCATTCTTCAAATTGATCAAAATCTTACCTTTTTCTTTAACTGGAATTTTTGTGGCATCACCAAATACGATATCGCCACCAACAGATTCATCAAGTTCAATGAACATTGATTTACTTCCACACATGTGATTGCTTGCACCACTATCGAGATACCATGCACTGTTTTCACATGTTTCCGCACCCTTGCATGCTAGAAACAATGAGGAATCACTGCTTTCTTCATCTTTCTCAGCATAATTTGCATTTTCTTCAACTTTATTTCTGCATTCCCAAGAATAATGGCCGAATTTATGACAATTATAACATTCAACCTGTCTTTTGTCATATCTCTTGTCATTATTTGATCTTTCCCAACTTGACCTCGAATAATGTTGTCTTCCTCTACCTCTTGATGAATTTGAGTTTGAATTACTCTCATCAAATTTTCTTTGACCGTAGCTTCCTTGACCTCGATCTTTGAAATCACCACGTCCACGATTACCACCACGTCCTCGACCTCGATTTCCTTTTTCTAGGCTGCCTTCCTTGTCTTTTAATTTCAACTTTGACTGAAAAAGTTGCTCAGTCATCTGCTTGTTCTTCTTAAGAAGCTTCTCTTCATGGGCTTGTAAAGAACCCATAAGTTGATCAATGGACATTGTACTCAAATCCTTTGATTCTTCAATAGCTACAACGATGAAATTAAATTTTTCATCTAATGAGCGAAGTATCTTTTCTACTACTTGCTCATCGCTTATTGTCTCACCAAATCTTTTCATTTCATTTACTACTGCTAGCAATCTTGAAGTATAATCTGAAACTGATTCAGACTCCTTCATATGTAGTGATTCATAATCACCTCTCAATTTTTGAAGGCGAACCTTCTTGACTCGATCTACTCCTTTATACGTATTCTCCAAAATTTTCCATGCTTGATATGCAGTAGTTGCTCCAGAAATTTTCTCAAAATTGTTATCATCAATGGCTTGATGAATGATGGTGAGAGCCTTTTGATCTTTTTTTCTTGTATTTTGTAAAGCTTCTCGTTGAGCTTGATTCAAAGCTGCATCACTTTCTGGTTCTTCATAACCATTACTAACAATGTCCCACACATCTTGTGAACCATATAGAGCTTTCATTCGAATACACCAACTACTATAATTTTCTTTCGTAAGTCGAGGTACTTGGAAGGGAACTAAATTGTTGTTTGCCATTTGCAAAACCAATTTTTTTACTCCAAACTCAAGCTCTGATACCACTTTGTTGGAAGCGTTTGATGAACACCCCAAATAAATAATCACCAAATAGAATATTTGATAGAAAACAAAAACCTTTTTGAAAGACTTGTTGTGTGTATTCAACTCACACTTGGATGATTTAGATTACAACATTTCAATCCTATTTATAGGATTGTCATAAGAATAACTCATATCACAATTAAATACAACAAATTAAATCCTACATTTAATTAAGGTGAAACTCTTACTAAATTAACTCTAACATTTTTAACTCACATCCTTCTCTAACTTACATAAATTAACTCACATATAACTTATTTATTTAAAACATGTTTAATTTTCAACATCTTATGTATAGTCATTATTGTAAGACGGAGTGGGGGAATGAGTTGGAGATTGGGAGAGACGATGTGAAGAGGGAGGAAGTGGAGAAGCTTGGTGAGAGTGTTGATGGGAGCAGGAGAAAAGGGTGAAGAGATGAGGAGAAATGCCAAAGAGTGGAAGACAAAGGCTGAAGAGGGCTTGTAAGTTTGGTTGGTCATCAACTACTCATCTTATTGAGCTTAATTTCCATGCAAAATAAGTTTTAATTAAGTCCTTAATATTTGGATTTTACAATGATGTGATGAGCTAATTGTCACTAAAACTCTAAAAACCCTAAAACTTTGTTTTTGGACATTCACTTCATTTCCTTCCTTTTGATATGCATTCATTATTATTACACCCATGTCGACTCCATATGAATTTAATACTATATATACATATAGTTATATGCATATATCTATATTTCATACGAATCGAATTCATATGAATTTAATATTTGAAGTTCATTCAAATATATAGATCATACCTAGAGATAATGTTCATTTATGGGGCTGGGTCCTGGGAATGGGGGAGGGAGTGGGAAAAAATTTTCCCCGTTGGCAACACGGGGCCGAGGACGGGGAATACATTCCCCGACCCCGACCTCGGTCCTGGCCCTGCCCCGATCCCCCGCCCCAAACAAAAATATAATTAAACATAAACATATATATATATATATATATATATATATATATATATATATATTGATTTATTTACTTATTTAATAATAGGTAAAAGGTAAAAAAACTTATCTCCCTATTATTCCATTCCTCATTTTCTCTATTCCATTTCTTTTTTTTTCCCCTAATTCTATTTATATATTGTGAATTTTCCTAAAAAGTGCATGTATATGTTTTACATTGATTTGTTTTACATTGATTTGTGATTTGTAAACTTTTCTTAAAGAATATGTTGTTGTGTCTTAAAAAAATATAATTGAAAGCTTTGTTAGAATACTTATGTAATTTATTTTATATAAATTATTGAATTTTATTAATGAATTTCTAAATGTATCTCGTAATAGTTAAATTTTTATTTTTTGTAAACAATTAAAATTTGACATTTTGAATTGTTTTACATAAGAAAATTGATAGTGTTCTATAGAAAATAAAACATTGAAAATGTATATACATTTGAAATGTGAATTGGAAAATGATACTAACTTAAAAAAAACAATAGGGAAAATTTTCCCCACGGGAAATCCCCGCCCCATTCTCCATGGGAAAATTGGTGGGGATGGAAAATGGGATAGGGGGGTGGGGACGTGAAGTGACATCTCCGGCCCCGCCCATGAACATCTCTATTTATAACCAATACACCACACTACCAAAATACCAACACTCTTTACCAATATCATATATTTGTCCTCTACAATCAAAAAGAACATGATGAATAAGACT
This sequence comes from Cucumis melo, assembly GCF_025177605.1. Classification (NCBI taxonomy): domain Eukaryota; kingdom Viridiplantae; phylum Streptophyta; class Magnoliopsida; order Cucurbitales; family Cucurbitaceae; genus Cucumis; species Cucumis melo. Next base: position 1,987,150 of record NC_066857.1, read on the forward strand.
AATTGATACTCTGGCAATTAAAACTCACATCTTTAAACAAAATTTTTTTTTTCATATACTTACTTCTCTGCATATGATCATATTCTTCCAAATGGGTTCTCCTATTACGCATCTTGTATCTCTCTCGGTAATAATAACAAATAAAAATAACATGGACAACCTCTGTTTAAAGCAAAAGACATATTATTATAATTTAAACTACCCTATCAAATGTTACATTTTTCTAAAATCTTCTCATGGGGCTGGATGAAATTTACGCCCTGGCCTCCCGAAGTTTGCGCTTCACTGTTATCATCAAGCATCCCTCCTCGTTCATTTTCGGTAGCAAAGGCAAAGCACAAACCTAAACTCAGCTCAGGCTCCAACTATATGAAATATTTGTAGGATACATCAGTGTGAACAAACGTAAGCATTCACCGGCGACCTCTTCTACCTCTGCTATTTCCACCCCTACCTCTGCTGTTTCCACCTCGACCTCTGCTATTTCCACCCCTACCTCTGCTATGACCTTGAGAACCTGATTTATTGGCATGTGGACCCGAAAATTCAGTGCTTCTCCAATTCTTCTTACGTGGGCCTTCGTCATCGTCGTCTTCCTTATACCTGGCTGAGCTTCTTGGCTTAAATGAGATCTCTCGTGACCCTCCTGGTCCTGATTTAACTTCGTTTAGAATTCCAGAATCTTGCTTATTGTCTCCGATAGCAGCAATCTTCTCCTCCATAGAGAGTCTGTCCTCCTTAGCAAGTGATACACGGTTCCAGAACGCCTCGGCATGCCGTTCATCCTTGACCTCATACAATCTAGAAAATGACATCAATCATGTTATCAAAATCTTCTCCCCTCCAAGGATACCAATATTTAGCATGAAAAATTCATATGGACTCCGTCATAAGAGAGATTAATTGGTACGTATTTCTTTCCCTTGATGGGAACCTTAAATTCTAGGTTTGAAAATCGGAAAACTCCCAACTCCTTACAAAATAAAATTATTGAAAATAATTAGGGCAAATTGGAAAGGCCACTCATTAAAGTACGGTAGTAGTTGCAATTACACCCTTGAACTTTGAAATTCTAAAATTGGACCCTCAAACTTGTATAAATTCTTCCCATGATTCAAATTTTGACCATTTGTGCGTCCAAATTTTACGATTATTATTGTAAGCTTAACAATCTAAATTTAACACTTTTAGAAGTTTAGGGACTCAATTTTTACTTTTGAAGGTTAGGGTGATTACACTTAACACTATACCGTAGGGGTTCTTTTTGTAATTTGCCCAAATAATTATTATGAGTTAAAATACTCACTTTGGAACTCGTGCTCTCTTATGTTTATCGTTGCTGGGTTCATCTTCAGAATCTGATTCAACTGAGGCCTCAGAATTACTCAAGTTTTCATCACTGTCCTCCAAGACAGGTTGAAAATGCTCTTCCACCAAAGATGGCTGCTTTGTAGAAGCCATTGGATGCAGCGCAAGATACTCTTGTGAAAGCTCATCGATCTCAAAGTTCTGTAGCACAACATAATCCAACATTAGATCAACAAAGAGCTACAACATGATCCAACACAAACCAAAAGTCAATGCCCCACGTAAAAAGTCTCTTTCTTGACATTTGTCTTGTTAAGAAACGTCTATCCCCATTTCACGAGTAGACATTTGCATATGTAATTAAATATTTGCTTATGACCTCTTCTAGATGATAAGATGAAACCTTGAATTTTTTTTTCCCTCCATTTTTGTTTGCAAAAGTTGTTGAGATGGGCAAATAAGTAACAGAAACGTAGAGAACAAAATGGAAAAGGAGCGTCTGACAACCGAGCGTACCTCATTTTTAAACATATTCGCAAAACGTTCATCTTGAAAGATTTCGCTATTGAGCCCTTTCTTCTTCTTTGATGCCTTTTTGGTCTTGTTGATATCTTCTTCCTTCTTTTCCGTTTCAGCTTCTTCCTCTTCAAGGATTTGATTCGCAAGCCGCCTGTTGACTTTGGGTAATTTTCTTTTCACCTGGAAGAAAAAAAAAGTTAAAATTATATATATATATATATATATATGGAAAACTAAGTAAGGATGGCATGAAACAAAAAGCAATGACGTCCAAAATAACAGGAGTGTTGTCTGTTCATATGTTGTAGTTCTTTTAGGTGAGGAGTCATGCTCTTTCTAGAATAAGTTTTGCAGTAGAATTTGAAGTCTTGGACACAGCTCTACTGCTCATGACGATCACCGGCAGAAGACAATGGTTGAATATGAGAAAATTTTCACAATGATTGGTCTAAAATTTGATTACCTTTTAGGGACAAGGTGAATATTGCAGTATAACTCTCCCAAGTCCCAAGTATTTCTCAACTGAGTAAATACAACGCTAGATTGTTGTGCATTAAAGGCAGTCGTCAATAAATGCTTTTGTAATTTTTTTTCAATAAAAACAACTTTTAATTGAGAAAAAAATGAAAGAATACATGGAAATACAAAAAACCAACACCACAAATACAGGAGCTCCCTCCACAAGAAGGAACTCCAACTATTTCGAAATTACTATTTGTTTCTTATTAACACCAATTGCAAGATCTATTTGCAAAATTTTCTTAGTAAATTTAAATTTCCTAAAAGGAAAGAGACTAATAATAATGAAAAGCTATGGTAAGTGAGTCAGAGAATTGTATACATGAGATCCAAATGAAATTTAGAAGCAGCATTCACCAAATGTGTGGTAAGACATACAAGAATATTAAAAAACTGATCAGGAACTCGGGTAACGAAACAATAAATATCAAAAAGTTTTGGGGAAAAAAGTAAATTACCGTAATTCGGTTCGCACGCTCCTCATCTAGTTTCTCCTTCTTCCTCTGCTCTATGTAAGCATCATAAGCGAAAGGATCCACCAGTGCTTTAGCCTGCAAAATCACAAGCATGCCATAACAAAAAGTAACTAGCTCAGCACTTCGAAAATTCTCAAATCAACACAACACAATTTATTTTTTTCCAATGGTACCGTAAATTGGTTACCCACCCACTTACCAATACAGCTAAACAGACAACACCTAAAATTTACACAGGCTATTCTGTAAACAGAACACTAAAATTACCTTTTTATACAGGCGATAATCAATAAAGAAGCCATGAAGGTAAGCTCTTAGCAGATTTGTTCCAATCAGGTTTGTCAAATTTAGCCTCCCAAGTTCTTCTTTCGTTACAAACTTGAAATCGTCATAGATTGTTGGCTGTGCATTCTCCTCCAACTCCTCCTACATTAAGAGAGAGGAATTAATCGAATTACAAATCAAAGATACCATACAAAAGAAGACAAAAGAGAATAATGTTCAAAAGCTCACCGTCAAATTCTCCAAATAAGAGCACCACTTTGGTGCAGGTCCCAGCGCAGGCAGAAAGTAAGAAGGTATTTGACTTGAATTCAAAGCTAGTAACATTAATCCACTGTCTTTGAACACACAAGTGTCATTTATTGGTCCAAGTGTGGGCTCGATACTGGTCATTCCTTCTCCCTAAAACATAATATTTTTATGATTGAAGGAGGATTTCAGAAGTTTTAGTCTACCAAAGTAAAAACACACAATTTTCTACTAATCAAAAGATCAATGAGAAATGAACGATGAAGTTCTATAATTGAACAGTTAAAAAAAATAATTAACAAATCAATATAATCCTCAGCACCTTCATAAATCAATATAATCCTCAGCACATGTAATGTTGATTACTCTCCAAGCTAGAGCACAATAATATCCCAATTTTATTTATGCATAGACTTAAATCGTACTAGTTCTAATTGAAGAAACACCATCTACCTACGGTAAAAATGTACCAATGACAAAAAACTTATCAAACACCAACCAGCATGAATCTGAGCTCCTTGGTTTGAGCTGATCGGCCTAAGCTTTTAGAGATGATATTGGGCAACAATGAGTTAGTAGCCTAAGGCCCTTAAGTTTTAAGATTGGTATAGTTGTGTTTTAATTTTTGGAATGATATTTTGGTGGATAAATTGTGTTATTTTTTTGGGTGTCAAGGGGTAAGTGTCTCTTTTATCACAATTATTTTTTATGACTTTCATAATTCGAACACAATTTTCAAAGAGGAATTGGAAGAACTAGCTCGAAAATGCTATATGCCAATCCAAGGATGGTACCTTTTTTTAATGCAACAACAATTATTTGAGGACCAAATTGAGAAAATATCAGTTGCAGTATTTCTCAATGTAAAGGGGATTTGTATGAAGGTATTATATAAATTACGAATTGTGTTGTGAATGAACATGCTATCAGAAGGGTATGCCATTGAGAGGGATGATGACCGCAGTTAGAGTTTACGATGATTGATGACTATGGTTTTGACCTGAAATTTTAGGAGAAATGTCTTTCCATTATTTTTAACTAAAGATTACACTTTCTATACAACATTATAGGAGGCTGAAAAAGTAAACTACTCCAATTAACCCTAAACTTGAGGGATAAAAGAAAGAGTGAAGTACAATAAACCTAACTTCCCTACAAGCTTTTTACAATAATGCCTCAACTTTGAGGCTCAAATTCAACAAATATTAATCATCAAAATTATTATAAAAAATTAATGTAGATTGTCCCTTCTGAGTTAAAATCTTTTAAATGATGCAAAGTTGAAAGAGGCATTGATGATGTGAAACGAGAGTTTACACCTAACCCAGTGCACATTGCTCAAAAAGGTTGTCTTAAATTGACTGTAAAAACAGAGGCAATGGAGAGATGTCTTACGGTATCTGGGTCCCAAATTCTAACAATGTGCTTGTCAGTGGTAATCATTTTTGGTTTTTCAGAGTTAAGAGTGCTATGCCACTTAATGTCCAGAATTGGACTGTCGTACCTGCAAAATAATCATATTATTATAATCATATTATTTTAATCAGTATATGATGGTTAAGTCCTAAGTCTAATAAGAGAAAGTAAACTCACAAGTGGTCTTTGATTCGAATAGGATCTGATGAACGTAAATCATAGATCAAAACCTGCATGTGATGTGATAAAATAAATCATGTCAAAATATAATTTTCTTCTTTAACAAGATATGGTCACCTGGAAGATGAAGCTTTAGGAGATGAAGCTTTACCTTTCCTGAGCTACTGCCAACGGCCATTTGGAATCCACTAATATCATCAAATGCTAATGCAGTGACCTCCTATATGACAAAAATATAATATTCGTTAAATTATTGATTAAATATTTTACTACTGCGAGAGATCTGATAGAAAGCTTGAGAGTTGAATTTTTTGCCAAAATTGCAGAAGACAAAAATTTTCGAAGTCCTAACCCTTAATTCAATCTATCCAAAAGACAAGTAATTGCAAAAGATTCAACCAGGAGACTTACCTGATCCTTATCTCCTGCAGGAGCAATAGCATCAAGTCTACCAATTGAAGATAACTTTGTTCTGGTGTCGAAACATTCTACAGCTCCATCAATGCCGCCACAAGCAACGATCCCATGAAGTTTGCTGCAATTGTTGAGGATATTTTAACTTTGATAAAGCAAATGAAACTACTTGAATCACTACTCAAAAAATAAATAACAAACCAATTCAATTAATATGAAAATAGTATGCTCATAAGAATGATATTAACTAACCTTCGAGAAACCACATTTATTGCTGGTGATTCAGTGTTAAGAGGTGGAAGAAACCGTCCCTACAAAGAAACAAACAGTTATTTGAAAACTTGTTTGCAAGAAAGAATATCATAAATGACTTCGAAACTATTGAGTATCACATAATAATATTCTCGGAAAACAAAGAAATCTATCAAATATATTCAGAAAGACATTGCATATGGCACATTGACCCGTCTTTATACATCACGTGCAAACACGAAAAGACTATTTGAGTCCTTTTGATGGGCTGGCCCTTATATACTATTTAACCCTTATAACGAAAGGGTTTCCAACTAGTCCTTTTTTCTAGAGAAGCAACAACTTTCATTGAGAGAAAAATGAAAGAATACAAGGGTATACAAAAAAACAAGTCCAACAAGTCCCACTAAGGAAATCAGATCCAACTAAGGTTAATGTTTTCGAGCGAATAGTTAAAAAAAGCTTTGAAACTGAAGCCCAAAGGGACACATGAAATCTCATCAAAGACCAAACCTCACAAGGTCCCTATCCTTCCCTCTTAAAATTTTATCATTTCTCTCCCCCAAAATATCCCACATAATAGCGCACACCCCGACAAGCCATAAAGAGCAGCCCGTCTCTCTGAAAGGGGGATGGAGGAGGAACTAGGTAAAATAGTGCCTATAGAGTAATTGCAAAAGTCTTCAAAAACAAAGCCCAAAAAGAAACATGAAACATCAGCAAAGACCAAATCTCACTAGGGTCCCTCTCAATGCCCCTAAACACTTTATTGTTTCTTTCACCCCACAGGTCCCAAATCATAAAGCACCCTTTCTCTTTGAAGGACAGATGGAGGGGGAACTCCCCAATCATCAAATGAACATCACTCTAACAAGCCAACAATACTCCAAACTCCTTCAAGAAAAGGCTCCAGACAGATCTCGCAAATGGACAATCCTAGAGAAAGTGATCCAGACTTTCCTTCGCCTTACAATAAAAAATGCAACATCTTTTGTAACGACCCAAATTTTTCAAAACCAAGCTAAGGTCATTACCAATCTAATCATCTTAACTTTCTAAAAACAAAAGAGGAAGCATAAACAAAGCAGTTCCCATATGGCCAGTTGAGGGTCTTTCTTGTTGCTCACCACCTTGCCTTTCTCCTTAACTTTGCCTTAAAAGTCAAACATGGAAAGGGTGAGTATATACAGTATACCCAATAAGTAATCCCCCTACCAGGTCCTTTTGGGTGAGTTGTTAAACTCATTCCAATATAGCCATAATGTACGAATGATAACTTGGCATAGGCAATGGTCTTGAAGTATCACAAATCTTAACATAGGTAGTGAACCCGAGAGAACAAAAAAACATAGCGTAAGTAGTGATCCTGAAGGAACACAATTCATAGCGTAGGTAGTGATCCAAAAGGAACACAAAACATAAGATGTACATAGCCTATCAAGAGCGTTGACAATCACCGCAAACAAATCCATTCATTCTTTCTCAAAAGATGCCAACAAATCTCCACAGAAATTGCCACATAAATCTACATCGGAAATAAGGGGCTTTGTTGATAGTTTATAGCCTCGAGGGTATTTTAGTATTTCACTTACCCTAAGTTTATTTCTTTTTTAGTATTAAGACTTGCTAAAGCCTATACAGTTACCTTCTTTTGTAACTTTCAGTGTGGGTGAAAATAATAAAAAGAGTCTCTATCGAGGTTTTTTCTCCCTGTTCTACAGTTTTCAATGTAAACCTAGTGTTCTCTTTTTTACCGTTTAACAACTCACATCATTGTTCCTTAAACATTTCATCAAATTCTGCTATCACGCCTCCTAATAAAATGAATCCAGAAAGTCCAACAAAGTACAATCTGCATTCAAAAATATATATTTACAAAAAGACAAACAGGAAAACAAAAAAAGTATAACAACCTGTTGCAAACTAATTCTGTACAAATCTGGAGAGGATGCAGCACAAAGCAAATCAGCAGACCAGTAATCAAATTCAATATTCCTTCCCACCCTGTTGATGCCATAGATAAAAAGATTTGAGTTTAGTCATTCATAAGAACTACATCAAGGTTGATATGTCGTAACATCAAGAATTGACTTCCTTTCTATAAATATGAAACTATTTTTATTGAAAATAAATTTACAAGTCACCAAACTTACAGAATCAAAGGTCCAAAAGATTTCTCCAATTGATGGAAATCCTAAAAGGTCATAAATTACAAATATACTAATCCAAAAAAGCCACGAGGCAGCTACAAAAATGTAATCTTCAATGGATTCTGGGCCAAGTTAGATTAGACTTTTACTTTAGAATGGATTCTGCGCCAGGTCATTGATCATACATGCTTCCTTGTGTATAAAAGGAGTCATGGTCTGAAACTTATACGTAAAATTTAAGAGGTAAGATAGTTCAGCTATTGGAATGGCCAATATTTGAAGCTTTGGACAAAGTATTAAAGTTAGAAAACATAATAAGGAAATTCAGGATGAGAAGAAAGTCAGGAATCAATAAAGTCTTGATCTAAGAGGCCAAAAGAACCATTCTTTACCATTTAATTGAAAATAGTTGCCCAAAATTCAAAAGAAAAGTGTTCTTTGATCTTGTCATTTATTATTGCATTTATTGGTGTAAAACATCTAGCATATAGCTTCATATACATATAGCTTTGCTTCCCTTTCATCTTATTGGGAAGGCTTTTTGAAATCATTACAGATGTTCCATCTTAAGATCATATATCAATGAAATTGCCTCTAACATGTGTGTGTGCGTGCATATATATATTAAGAAGAATGACTTTCATTGAGAAAAAAAATGAAAGAATATATCTAAAATTATATGATGCCTCTCCATTTCAAGAATTGCAAGTTGTTTTAGTCACTCTAGGATATTCTTCTTAGACTTCAGTGCTTGCATTTATGATAGTTTTGATCCTACAGTTAAAAAAATTAGACAAAATGATTTGGAAAAGATATGAGGTCACAATAGTTGTCATCCAATTCAATGTTCTTGAAGTTATGTAATTGAGTCACCACCGAGCAGAAGGTTTCTTTAGGGAGAAAGTTGGGTGGGTGTCTAAACTTTTAGAGATAGGATTGCTTCCTTCAATATTTTTGTAATGTCAAATACGAGTCGGAACCTCGTGTAGTTCCAATCACGAGAAATTCTCTGGTAATCACAGTGTTCTTCCAGTTAATCTTGAATTGAATACTCATGTATGGGCTAGCTCTTTTGGCAAGGATTTAAATCTTCTATAGTCTCTATTAAAATAAATAATAATAATAATAATAATAATAATAATTATTATTATTATTATTATTATTATTATTATTATTATTATAAACCCATAATACAATAAAGCTAATATTTAACAAAAGGGAAGAAATTGCAAAACTATATAAGCAACCTTATAACAACACAAGGTAGGAGGTAATGCTATTAACCATAAGAAAGTAACCTTGGTATCCTTAAACTGTGATGTTTTCCATATTTAGCATGAAGAACAATAGAACGATCAGCACACATAAATGCTAGCTTCGAGTAGTCATCATCCAGTATCTATATTAGGAAAAATAACACATTAAACTCAGTTATATTGCAAAATCTGGACAAAAAAACAATCCAAAGTAGCTAGGCCTCATCAAATACTAAAACTGTCTTCCATCCATTCCAAAAGGGGGGTGGAACATGAGTGAAAAAGATACAGATAATTGGATAAAATTTAACTAATTTCAATCACAAAGAAAATAAACATTCAATTATATTTCCTTGAATGGCAATGAGCGTGGAAGAACAACTATGGGACAAAAAATTAATTATTTTTGGGTGGCCCTCTCATTTTGTTCATTCGTTAAAGCCTAAACATGTCTGTCTTCTCTGATTCATTGTCCTATACTATGACAATTGACATTAGGGCATATCAGAGTCATTATATTCCATAAAGATCATATCATTCAAAATGAAAATGATAGTAAGCCCCCTACTTATTAAGAAAAACAGGTTTGCTTTTGTTCTAGTTTTCAATGAATATTTAACCAGTTCCATGCTACTTCAAAGAATAGACTATATCAAACACCTTCACAACCCAACCCAGAGCTGCACAACACAAAATTTACCTGGAAGTCAATTATCTCAGAATCAAAGTGCCTTTTGAACTTCAATGACAATTCCCTCAACTCATATACTTTAACTTGTGGTGGATAGATACCTATTTACAACCATATATAAGCAACAATAGATGATAGCAAAATCGGTAGTCTTATGAATTTTCTTACTGAACATTGATACCAATTTATGCTTGCTTAAAATCACCTGATGCTATTAGAAACTCTCCATCAGGGGTTGCTTTAATTTTACTTGTTGCAATATCAAACCTCAAATCCTGGACCAAGTCCACCCTTGATGTATAATCTAGAACATAAACAAATGAAATCATAAACAACAATAGATGATAGAAAGAACAAAAATAATCTATTGCCCTCACAGGAGACCAAAGCTGCAGAAGAACGCCAGGGAAAGGCTTCATAAAGAAATTATTAGTAAGGCCTCAGTAAATAATGCAGAAAAACATGTTACTTGGGCTACACATTATAGGCAGAGTACTACTCATATAAGGAAACCATGGAACCAGCACAGAAATCAGATCAATTCAGAAAACACAAATCATTATAGATCATAATCGATCCACCATGCTAGAAAACAGGTTGGACAAACATAGATGTTACAACATAAGGCCAAGATGAACAGTACACTTATTTGGTTCATCCTCAATCACGCTTCAAAGAAACAAAGAAAAACCTCGCCTGCATTATAATAAAGAATTACATTTTCGATTTTCCAAGTAATCTACTGACAAAGAAATAATTATACACAAACTACATACATTTGCACATTGTAATGGACATAGCAAAGATTGCTTAACAGAACAATGTAAATGACAAGAGTGAAGAGAGAAACGATTAAGATTCAAATAAAAAACAAACAAACAACTTTTTTAGAACACTTCAACTAAAGAAACATCAATAATATTGAGTTTCCCACAATGCAAATTATCAAACATAGCCTAAAAAAGCAAACTGCAAGTTAAAAGTTAGAAAAAACACATGGAGAGAACTAGGGATGAAAAAGATAGCCACCCACCTTTGTCTTTGCGAAGAGCACGCAGCTTTTTAGGATTGAGCCAAGTAGCAACAGACCGTTGTTGGGAAGCAACGGTGTACAATTTCACCCCATTAATGGAGGTAGACTTGAGGTTGCCTCCTTCGTAGGCCATTGGAGATTTGTAGGAGACAAACAGAGAAAATACTGAAAAATCAAAACCCCTACTATTTCGGTTTCTGAGAAAGGAAAAAATAACAACTCCGGTTGCTCTTGGAGGTAATAGAGTGAGAGAGAAGGCGGCGATAAGTTCGTCGGGAGGCCGAGACAGCGGCGGTGGAGGGTTCAGCTTGCGGCGGCAAGCGATGAAACGGCCTCCGGCAGAAGCAGAAGGGGCGGCGGTGTAAAGCGGGATGGGGTGCAGTGGTGGTAATCGGAAGCAGGTGGTGATAGAGCGCGAAGTCGTTAATATTAATAGGGTTTAGAAAAGAAAACAATTTCTTAGAAAATAAACCATCCTAATCAAATTCCATCCATATATCAATGCTAATCCACCAAAATTGTGAAGGTTATTTGATTGTTTTTCATCCGGTAACTATAACCACAATGGTAATTATAAGAGTAAATAGGTCAAAGTTCATTATATATGTCAAAAAATTTGGTTATACTTCGGTGTTGTTCGATCGGTTTTGTTTAAAAATCGAGACTGAAAACCGACCTAATCGGTTTATAATAAGGAAAATCGACAACGACGTTCAACGGATCAGTTTAGGTTGGTTTCTATCAATTTGGGTCGGTTTTTTGAAACATTTTGATTAAACCGACTACGGGCGAATTTTTAATAAAATCAACCATCGAGTGTTGGTTTGGTCGTTTGGATCGGTTTTTCGGTAATCGAAGCTCACCTCTAATGAGATAATAACTCTCCACTCGTCAATCAAATTATGGCTTGTTTTACGGAATTGGACATTGATGCATAACACGAGGAAACAACACCAAATGTAACTACATGTTTCACCCACTTTTTCAACTATCGATTGTACTCGGTAAACATGGCCTAAAATAAAATAAAAAGTAATAAAAAGTGACTAATGAATATTTCAACATATATTACTTTAAATTTCATTTTTTCTAAATTTTGCTAGGTAATGTTCCATTACCTATTTTTTTTGGTACACTTAGAAACTAGTTTTTTTATTAAAAAAAAACTTAATTCTATCTTGGGTAAAATACAATTTTGGCAAATGAAATTGATGTTTGTGTATATTTAACTCTTTTAGTCATCAAAATTTACAAAATAGTTCTAAATAGTTCATGAACTCAAATAGATTGACAATTGACTAATGAAAAAGTCATATACAATAACCATGTCATCTCCTAAAGGCCTAAAAGTACGATGCGGAAGATCTATTATATCTCCTGATAATTGTTATACATAGTCGAGAGTAATCACTAACTCCCACCAACTATTTTCACAGCGTTGAGATATTGTATCTCTCTGGACTATTTGATTGTTGATGCTCAATTCTAGTGCCACATTTCTAGTGTCAGTAGATGTATTTTTTTCTTGAAGTGTCCTCTTTTTCTCTAATGTTTTTTTCCCTTATCAGTTTCTTTCTTTGGTTTGTCTCTTAGTATCATGTGTCTATGTTGTTCGCTTACTTCACCCTTTATGGTATTTCAAGGTTAGACTCTAACAATGACAAGTCTAGGCATAGTTTTCACTATGTGCACTTTCACTAATGTCTTCTCAACACGTAGAAGATCATCATCAATCACATCTTAGTAACGGTTGATGTCCGTTCTCTACACAGTCACCCTTTTAAACATACGTTGATCCCTCTATGTTGTGAGATATGGTATAGCTACAGTTACTAAAACCATTATAATGATTGAATATCTTAAAGGTCAGACTTCATGGGTTACCTGAATAAGCAATTATAGCTCATAATTCATTGTTTTAATGTACTCGTTGTAAGCATATTAAAGTGGAGTTGTGTTTTTGATATCTTTGTATACAAATACTTAAATTCAAATTAAAGTTTTCATACAGATTAGAAGCATGCAATCCCCTATTTTCCAAATATTGTAATATTGTTTAGCTGGCTACATAAATAACATACCATTTGAAGCCAATTTAATTATGATTCAATTACAGAATGTAAAAGAAGAAATAAATTATGAAACATATATGAAAAGAAGAGTACTAAAAGCAAAATAATTTTTCAAAAAGAGAAATAAACTTAATCCAATTCTGTCTGAGACTGCCCTTATATACCATCAAAATTATTCCTACAATAATTTAGTTTTGAAAAATATGGATTTAAGAGGTTGTTCCTTTGGCTTCATCATAAAGCTCTCATGGCTACTGCCTCTCATCCTCCTCCTTTTGGTTCCATTTGCAGCAGCAGAAACTCGTCATTATAACTTTGAGGTACGTTAGGTGAAGATTTGAATCTCGACATTCTTATTCGTACGTTCTTTCTCTCCTTAATTAACATCTCTTTAATTGCAAAATGTATATATTTTGGATTGGGAATTATTTTGTTTGTGGAATAGGTGAAGTTATCACCATTCACCAAGCTTTGCAGCTCCAAGAAAATTTTGACAGTGAATGGAGAGTTTCCGGGGCCAACATTGGAAGCTCATAGAGGAGATAAAATCGTCGTCTATGTGATTAACAACACAAAATATAATATCACTTTTCATTGGTTCAATCTCTTTTTCCCTTCCTCCTCTCTTTTACACACAATTGCTAATATAGATTAATTTCCCTTTTTACTCCACTTATAACAAAAATGTAGGCATGGTGTAAGACAAGTTAGAAATCCATGGTATGATGGTCCAGAATACATAACACAATGCCCAATTCAAGCAGGAAAAAGCTTCACTTACCAAATTCAACTTACCACTGAAGAAGGAACCGTGTGGTGGCATGCTCATAGCGGCTGGGCTCGGGCCACAGCCCATGGCCTTCTCATTGTTCGTCCACACCCATCATCTTCATATCCCTTTCCTAAACCATATGCACAAATCCCTATTATCATTGGTATATCTCTCTCTACTTCTATTCCTTTTTCTTAATTTTCAATACTTCATTGGTATATATCTCTCTACTTTTATCCTTTAAAATAACTTTCGTAAAAAAAGAAAACTGATTTTTAGATAAATGAATTTAATTTGTTTTAGGTGAGTGGTGGAAGGAAGATGTAATGGAAATACCAAAGAATGCAAAAAAAAGTGGTGGAGAACCATTACTTTCAAATGCATACACTATCAATGGCCAACCAGGATATCTTTATCCATGTTCCAAACAAGGTATATAAAATCTCTTTAATTAAAATTCCATACAATTCTTCAATTTCTTTGAAGATTAATAAACATCTTACCTTCTTTCAAAATAATAATAACTTCTTACCTTATAAGCATTTGAGTTTATACTGTTTGAGAAAAGAAAACTCACTTTCGTTATATTCCTTGTCAAAACAAGCTTTTCATGTCAAAACAATGTTCAAAGAAAAACATATCCAACTTCTTAAAATATGTTTTCTTATTTCCCTCGTGAAATATATAATCATACCTATATGTATATTCTTACAGAAACATTTGAGTTCACAATGGAGAAGGGAAAAACCTATCTTCTCCGAATTGTCAGCGCGGTTATGGACGAAGATCTCTTTTTCGGAATCGCAAAGCACAAAATGACATTAGTCGGGAAAGATGGCATCTACATGAAACAAATCAAAACAGATTATATCATGATTACACCAGGCCAATCAATGGACATACTAATCACTGCAAATCAATCCCCAGGAATGTATATTATGGCTACAAGATCCTACTCAAGTGCTTTTGGTGCTGGCTTTGATAACACCACAGCCACAGCCATTCTTAAGTACTCAACAATAACATCACCAAATCCCCCAAATCCCTTTTTTCCTCACTTACCTCCCTATGATAGAACCGAAGCGGCAACGGATTTCACCAAACGTCTACGAAGCTTGAGGACCGTAGATGTTTCTTTAAACGTTGACACTCGTTTGTTTTTCACTTTATCTGTTAACCTAATGGATTGCTCTAACGAAGATAAGCCTTGTGCTGGGCCATTTGGGAAGAGATTTGCTGCAAGCATCAACAATGTGAGCTTTGTGACACCATCAGTTTCTTTACTTGAAGCTTACCACAACAGAGTTGGTGGCGTGTTTACGACAGATTTCCCCGAAAACCCGCCAAGAAAATTCAACTACACCGGTGAGAATCTACCCAAAAAATTGTTGCCTACTTCTTTTGGGACTAAGGTAATGGTTTTGGAGTATAATTCTAGTGTGGAGCTGATCTTGCAGGGTACTAATGTGCTTGCAAGTGATAATCATCCTGTTCATTTGCATGGCTATAGCTTTTACGTTGTAGGATGGGGATTTGGGAATTTTGACCCGAAAAACGATCCGAAACGGTATAATCTCGTCGACCCACCGGAGGAGACGACAGTTGGAGTTCCTAAGAATGGCTGGGTTGCTATCAGATTCAAGGCAGATAACCCAGGTTTGTTTTTCAAGCCCAACTCAGTCTACATGTTTTTGTGGGTTTTCAGTTTTCTGAGTAAAAAGAGTTTGAGTTCTTACTTAAATTCTAAAACCAAAATCATTCTGTGTTTTTTAGGCTTCAAAACTTGTCCTCATTTCTTAAAACATTGATGGGAAGTATTAAACAAAATACAACAAAAAAGATGTAAGGTGGAAAGAGTGTTCTTCAACTTAATTTTAAAAGACTAAGTGCAAAAAAGTCAGATTTAGTGAACATTTATTTTTTGATCTTTGGTTTTTGAAAATTAATAAACTTATAAATACTCTATTCATCTCTAATTTTCTTATCTTGTTACGTACGTCATACCAATTTTTTCGAAATTCAAGTTAAGTTTTGAAAAAAAATTAAGTTTTTGTTTTAATAACTATTTGGTTTTTGGTCCATTAAAATTAAACATATTTCCTATTCCTATCAATTTATTACAATGGTTTTCATATTTTCTTGAATACAAAATTTGAATTATATTCTTAGTCAAATTTCAGATACAAGAAAAAGTTTTTTTAGTTTCTAAAATTTGATTTGGGTTTTTAAAAACATTGATAAAAAGTAGACAACTAAATAAGATATTTAGAGATCAAAATTGTATTTATAAATTTAATTTTCAAAAACTTTACCAAACAAGTTGTAGTTTTTATTTTCTAATTCAATTGACAAAGAATTCAATTCGTTGTACCAACTTAAAAAAAGATTTAAACCATTGTATGAAAATGAGGGAAAATAGACCTTTTATTCTCGTTCGTTTGATTTAAAAAAGAAAAATTGTTAACATTTGCTAAATATATATGAATACGCTTGCATGGTTGAATCCTTTTACGCATCTTATTAACGAAAAGAATAACACTTATGGAAATTAGATAATTAAATTCATACCGATTCGCATACACACACATATATATAGATATAAATTTTGTAAGTGATTATTCTAAATATACTTAAAACGCCATTCCAAACATATTCTAAAGAACCGAATATGTTAACGGGTACTTTTATAGGAATGTGGTTGATGCATTGCCATATAGAGCGTCACCAAGCATGGGGCATGAACATGGTGTTCTTAGTGAAAGATGGACTTGCTCCTCATCAACAAATTCTCCACCCTCCACATGATTTGCCTTCATGCTACAATTAGGCTTAAGTTGTTGAGTTTTATATATCATTGTTCATTATTACATTGTTGGGTTTTGTGCCCTGTGATTCTAGATGTATAAACAAATTAAGATAATTTTTGCACAACTCAATTCAATAAATAAAATTTGATGTTATTTATATGAATCTTGAACGGTATATAGTTGACATTTGTAGCGAATTATGTTCGAGTAGTAATAATTTAAAGGGTCTATAATAGATGGATAATTAAACCCTAGTAACAATAGGGATGCTACCCACTTTTTACAAACGATGTATTCCATATTGTAATTATGTGGAGACATGTGAGTAGGGATATCTTATATAAAATGAGTTTTGGTATAATATTGGACCGTGGAATCATTAACGTCTCTCTGTAACTTCGTTGATTGAACAAATTGATATTTCACACAGGATGATCATATATAACTCGATCTTAATTGAGTGAGTTGCAAACTTCTTGCCAATGAGGGCCGATTCTTTTGACTTATATAGATGAGAGTGACACGAGTGACTAAGTAATATGTATGCCATTAATTTGGTGACAAGACCAAGTGAGGAGTTGGATAATCTTTACTTGTTTCAACAAAGGAAAAATATATGAGAATATTGAAAAGTAACTTAAATATATATCTTATTTGAAACTATAAAAATCTAACTTAACTAAACTTAGGAGTAACCTAAATTATAAAGAGAGGGAGTCTTGCAACAATGGGAAGTCTCGTATTTGGGGTAGCCTAAATGTAATCTTGAACTAAGGATCGATTGACTCAATTATATTGGTTGATTATCTTTTTAGGCACACTACCCCCAAGACGTGGGTATATTATATTATATCACCAAACTAAGATTACTAACTCTTTGTGTTATTTTTGTTTCTCTTTATGATGATTTGTTATATTGGTTTTTGTGATCGTTAGGATGTGTTGTATGACATCTCAAACTTGTGCGAAAGAATTGCTTTTCAAAATTTAAAAAAGAATATATAATAAAAATTACATCTAGATATAACTAGCAAAAAAAAAAAAAAAAAAGCAGTAAACATGGAGAGAATAAGAACACAACATGACAATGTGATTGGAAGCATGCAATCACTAGAAGTAGTCCAATAACGAGGACTCCACCAATATGGCACAATGCCTCACAAAGAAAATGTCACACCTCATATTATTCTTTAAACAGTCTCTTACCACCACCACCACCACCACCCAAAGAGAAAACAATACTATGAAAATTTAGCCAATGCCCAAACTAATTAAGAAAAAGCTTCCAAGGGCCCAAGACCCACAACCCCAACACAGTACACCAGTCACATTCACTACACTGAGATAATACTAATTTTAAACAAGTTTAAGAGATTGAAATCTAAACAACTCAATTAATAAATAAATGTGTTATGGATGGAGATTGGGAAAGAAAAGCTGGAAACCCTATGGGAAAGGGAAAGATGAAGGGATAGAGTGGTGGCGGTGTACGTAATCGATCAGCTTAGTCAATGGGCATTATCATTGGGAGACAATCTGACACGCACCAACCTAAACCCTCGTGCCCCATTACATATCACATTCTCGCATTTCCATTTTCTTATAATATATAAAAAGAGTCATTATACCCCCTTTCAAAAATTATCATGAAACGATTTCGAAACATTTTCGATATTGACCTTTGTCAAATATCCAACAGATCGAGCATATTTTATGCAGGACATGTCCTAATCTAAAATAACACCGATCATTTAAAAAAAGATTGACCCTAGTTGATCATGAGGTAACCGGAAAACTCTAGAGAAGATCCCAAGTCAAACTTTATGTATAAGTACATCATATTATATCTTCACAAAAGATAATTTGAGTTCAACTTTCAAATTCTCTCCGTCTTTCACACTCTTTTGATCTCTACTTAGTCAATAAAGAGTTACTATAAGAATTTTTACTTTTACAGAAAAAAAAAACGTCGACCAAAGTCTAAAAAACGTCGGCTTAAGTTATGTTGACACCTTTTTTTACTTCGACAAAAACGCCGCCTATCCTTATCGGGAGAAGTTCTTGCTGATGAAATTGATACCTTTTTTATCGATATGGAGGGTTTTTTCTTTTGTAGGACATACTCTCCTCATCTTCAAACAAATTTACCATTGATCACATGCACTTTATCTCTATTCAAATTCTTGCCTCAACAACAATAATTATGATTCTAATAATAACACTCTCAAACTAAGCTTTACAATGTGTTAGACATGATTTTAATAGAGAGAATTCACCTAATCTTCACATGCCACCAACGATAAATTTGTCTAAAAAGAGATCATTTGTAAAAAAGTCAAAATCATCCAATGATGTGGGGTTTGCCACATACACATTATAATGTTTAAATTTCACCACAAAAGTCAAAACCAATATTTTAGGAAATTTTTGAACTTATTGGATATAAACTCTATCATAATGTGCACGAGATACTTTGACAATAAAATTTAATTCGAGGAAATAGACTTAATTTTATTGATTTGTAGGCATTTAAGCCGGACCATTTGATTTTTTCGACTATGATGAGTTTCATAAAATACATAAATTGGTTCAAGTGGAAGATTAGATCAGTACATAAAAATAGACTCCAACAAAAAAGCATGGCCTCGTTTGAATATATATAAAAAACAAAAAGTGTGTACTTTTTCTTAGAGGCATGAATTAAATATATAGTTTAACCTAAGGGTTGTTTGTATACTTCGAAAGTGATAAAACATTCCATGCTCTCTTTCATTTAAGTGATTTTGATTGTTACACATGAAAAGTTGAGTCAAACTCATACATTATAATTCACTGAAGATTTTAAGAAGGTATTGATTTAAAATAAAAGGATTGTTATTATTATTCTTTACAGAAGAGTATATATCTATTTATAATTGGCTTGTACAATTAGCCGTTAATCTATTCCTATAATTACGCTGGATGTTAAATATGGTATAATTGCAGCCTAATGCTTAATTGTAGCTAAATCCTATATATGTATACTGTATTAGCCGTTGACATGTTTCCATGTACAGCCTATGATGATTCTATGAATCTGAGGCCATTAATTCTGATCTTAATCCTTCAATACTCCCCCTCAAGTTTGGTTCGAACAGGTTGTGAGCGCCTAACTTGCTGAGAATTTGTTGAGAGGTTTTCTTGTCCAAAGCTTTAGTGAAGATATCCGCTAGTTGTTCTTGGCTTCGGATGAAAGGAATCTCAATTTCCTTTGACTGCACTTTATCTCGTATAAAATGACAATCTACTTCTATGTGCTTTGTTCTCTCATGGAATACGGGGTTTGAAGCAATATGACGTGCCGCTTGGTTGTCACAGAACATTTGTATAGGTTCTGAACATTCAATTTGCATGTCGTGTAGCAGATGCTTGATCCAAATGAGTTCGCTTGCCGTTGATGCCATCGCTCTGTACTCAGCTTCTGCACTTGAACGAGCCACCACGTTCTGTTTCTTGCTCTTCCATGTTACTAGATTGCCACCTACGAAAGTGCAAAAACCAGTGGTTGATTTTCTGTCACAACTTCCGGCCCAATCTTGTTGAAGGTTGCCTTGTTCGTGTTGATCGTCGTCTGATTGTATCTTCTCCTTCTTCTTCTTGTCTGTCTTCTGTATTGTTCCGTTCATCCTCATAATCTCCCCCTGAAGAAGATGCGGAAGGATTTTCTTCATCGTCAAGGGAAGGAAAGAGGAATTGCAGAGTGCTTGGTGTTGCAGCGGTGGTGTCTTGTGTAGGCGTGAAGAATGGTTCATGCTCTCTGAAAACTACATCCCTGGAAATATACAGTTTATTTTGTTCGGGATCAAAGCACTTGTATCCCTTTTGGGTTGAGGAGTAGCCAAGAAAAATAGTTTTCACAGAGTTTTTATCTAGTTTGTCCTTTCGTTTTATATATACAAAGCAGGTGCATCCAAATACTCTAATATGATCTAAGTCGATTTTTCTTCCTTTGAGAATTTCAAGAGGACTTAAATTATTGAGATTTGGGCTTGGTAATCTATTTATGATATAAGTAGCAGTTAGAATTGCATCTGACCAGAATTTTTTTGGAACATTATTCTGAAGTAGTAAAGCTCTTGTTTTTTCAAGAAGATGTCTGTTTTTTCTTTCAGAAACTCCATTTTGTTGTGGTGTATGAGTACATGTTGTTTGATGAAGAATACCATGTTGTTTGAAAAAATTGGTGAATTCCTTATTCACATACTCAGTACCATTGTCAGATCGAAAAATTTTGACTTGAGCATTGTATTGGTTGGTAATAAAATTAAAAAATTCTTGAAAGCATGAGAAGACTTCATTTTTGGTTTTTAAAAGATATACCCAAGTAGTTTTTGAAAAATCATCAATGAATGTAACATAGTATTTATAATGATTGTATGATTCTTCGGGAGAAGGTCCCCAAACATCAGAATGAATTAAATCAAAACATTTTTCTACTTTAGTTATGGAAGTAGGAAAAGGTAAACGAGTTTGTTTTGCAAATCTACAAGTATCACAACTAAAGGAATCATAATTATAATGAAAAAGTCTATTCAAAACCTGATCAGATGGATGGCCAAATCTTAAATGCAATAAATGTCCACGATCAGTGTTTTTACTTGATACAAAGCATTTATTATTTTGTTGAAGATAATATAGCCCGTTCCTAAGAATTCCTTCACCAATCATCTCCCCTGAGACTATGTCCTGAAAAATCACTTTTTCTGGTAAGAATATTACAGCACAATTAAGATCTTTGACAATCTTATTAACAGATAATAAATTAGAGTGAAAATCAGGTAGATACAAAACCTCATTGACTGGTTTGTTAAAAACAGAAATGGTTCCGGTACCGAAAATTTTGGTCTGACCACCATTAGCAGTTGTGACAAATTGTGGTTCATTGGAGGTTATCAAGTTTAAAAAATTGTTTGGACTACATGACATGTGATGCGTTGCTCCCGAATCAATAATCCAATTTGAGTCATGCTTATTCAAGTATATTGAATTATTTGAAAGTTTGAGTTCAGATAAACCTGAGTTCTGTTGCCTCGGCTGAAGTAGTTGATTTAATTGGTTAACCAGCTGCATGAGTTGATCCGAATTAGGTCCGGAAGGCCCAGCAGGCGTGACAAAGGAGATTGGGTCTTGCACTGGCCCAGCAGCAGTCGTTCCATAGAAGCCTGGTGGCCCGTGATCAGCTGGCCCTTGAGAGGGATTAGGGTTCATCCCATTCATCCCGAAGTCAGCCTTCGTATTTGTCCCGCTGTTGAGTTCTCCTATGGCGGAATGTGCCTCTCGGCGCCACCCGCCGTTGTTGGTACTTCCGCCACCTTTGCGTTGGGGCTTGAGATGCGGATGAAGAACCCAGCAACTCTCCTTGTTGTGACTCGATCGTTTGCAATGATCACACCACAAGTTCCCCTTTCCTCTGTCCTTGTTGTAGGTTGCGCGAAATGCTTGGTTGTCTGTTGATGGAGCTGGCGACGGATTCATGAGCCGTCTTCTTGATTCCTCCTGCTCAATCTTGAGAACTACATCATCAAACTGTGGCATTTCTGCCGATGAGAGAATTTGAGCCCGAATGGGTTCAAAACTGGAATCTAAAGCCCCGAGATAAGTATAAATTAATTCATGTTCGTTTCTTTTGTAAATTTCCTCTGGATTTATTGTTTCTGGGAGATACATCTGTAACTCTTCCCATTTGGTCAGTATTTCGGCCACTAGGTCTGAGTTATTGAGGTTGCCTTGTTTGATGTTGGAAAGTTCTTGTTTTAATGAAAAAATATGTGCGAAGTTTTTTCCTTGACCATATCGGGTTTTGGCTTTTGTCCAGATTTCCTTTGAGGTTTTACAGTACATAAGAGCACTAGAGATTTTAGTGTCCATTGTGCTTAAGAGCCACGACATGATCATCTGATCTGTGGTCTCCCAATTTTCTATGGCTGTTAGTTCATCATCAGTAGGGTTGGCTTGGTCTTTTGGTTTTGGTTTTCCTTTGGATCCATTAATGAATGACCTTTTACCCTTACCCCCTAAGCCTATTTCCACAGATCTGGCCCATGGTACGTAGTTATTGTTACCAGTGAGGATATATGTGGTGATTTTGTTGTTTTCGATCATGTTAAGTTGCTGGTAGCAGAAATGTAATCCAGAGAGAAAAATAACAAAGAAAAGAACAGTTTTAAATTGATACTGATTTTGCTGATTTTTGCTGAGAAGAACAGATGCTTTCCTTGTTCCTTTCCACTGGTTGTCTCCCTCGGTTATGTTTTGCTCGATGAGGACAAATTTGAATTGATGCAGCAGAAGTTTCGTCACCTTTGTGGCGTTGAGTACTGCTTGCTAATGGCACCTTTGTGCTTGGTCTGAGAGCTTGAAATTGGGATCAAATTGCTCTGATACCATGAAGATTTTAAGAAGGTATTGATTTAAAATAAAAGGATTGTTATTATTATTCTTTACAGAAGAGTATATATCTATTTATAATTGGCTTGTACAATTAGCCGTTAATCTATTCCTATAATTACGCTGGATGTTAAATATGGTATAATTGCAGCCTAATGCTTAATTGTAGCTAAATCCTATATATGTATACTGTATTAGCCGTTGACATGTTTCCATGTACAGCCTATGATGATTCTATGAATCTGAGGCCATTAATTCTGATCTTAATCCTTCAATATTCACTAACCGGTAAAAAGGAAATATTTCTAAATACGATGATTTTATCCATTTTTAACTACAAAATATATTCTTATGGACAGTATAAACACACTATAAATAATACAAATTATATGATAATTATGAGTCAAGTGTATGAAATATAATCCTACCATATCAATTAAAACATGCACTCAAATGCCACATTGGAATAATAGATCATATGGAGTGTAGTTTAATGCTTATATAATGAAACATACACCTTATAAAGATTGAGACCAAGAAGGGTAAAAAGAAAGAAAGATCAGAGAGGAGAAACTTGTGATAAAAGCAAAGGTAGCACTCATGAACATAAGTGTGAAAGAGTTGAAGCCAAGTTGTTGAAAGATAAGGTGTGGGGAATATTGTTAAGTTATTAGGTGAGCAGCAAATGATAGCTTTTTAAAAGAGAAGTTATTGGATGTGTGTTTTGATATATCATGAATGTGTGTGGGGTCTTTCGAACAATATATGTACATTTCATAGTTTTCATTCAATGCTTTGGAATTAAATTAAATCTCTCATCACTTACCAACGGAGAATATGATCTTGTCTTCTTATAAATCATCATATTCTACCTAACCACATGTTCTTTTTTTTCTGTATATTCTGCTCCAAGCAATAACCTACATAAAATAATGTTACTTTTTAGTGGATTCGAGTTAGGATATACGCAGTAATCTCAAAATCAACGGACTATTAGAGAAGTTGAGTAACTTGTCTATCTTTTAGCTAAAGATTAGTTTTCCTCATATTTTCAACTAAAAGTTCTCGAGTGAAATAGAGTTTTTATAACAATGTGAAAGGTGAAGATTTTGTACTTCAACGAATACCGTAAACAATTAATATTGTATCTTAACCAAATTGAGCTATATGTAAAGGTTAATTAAAAATTTTCAACCTTTTTCTCAAAGCCTAATATTAGTACATATTATACTTTATGAAAATTTCACCATTTTGTAAGAATATGTGATATAAATTGTTTGTTCGAAAATTATAAATACTAACCTTGAAGCATCATTTACCATTACACACCCTCAATTTTATTTGAAAAATTAATCACTAGAACTTATAAAAGTGTTAAAAATGATCCCTTAAATTGACATACTCTAAGAGGTTAAATTTCTACAAGTTTGAAGTTTGGAGACTCAATTTTAACAATTGCGCATAAGTTGTGAGAGTTTAATTTTTTGTCATTAAATGTTTGGATGTCTAATTTTTAGACTACTATGTAAGTTTAAAAGTCCAATTTTAACATTTCTAAATTTGTTATACACTTTAAACTACTACATATAATAAACGAAAACACTAGAATGAAAATGGTCTTTCCAAATGCTTTCTTTCTTTCAAAACAATGCATATTATTAGTTTTATACCATCAAAAAGTGTTGGGATATTTAAATGGGCTGCAATTCAAAAATCTTCTTATGCATAAATAGGTTATCACTATTGTATATGGTTGGTGTTATTGGATCGATTTAACGAGGTAAGCAGGGTTCAAGAGATTAAAAAGATAGGAGGTCTATGAACGGAGAGAATCTAGAGTAGGCTCAAAGAACCTACTAGAAGAGTTTAGAGATAGTTCAAAGGGGATTTAGGGGATCGGAAGACTCATGGACAACCTAGAGAGAACTTAGAGGATTCATGAAAAAACGTAGAGGGTACTCAAAGAACTCATTTAAAGCATTTAGAGTGAGTTCAAAGAACCTATATGAGAAACCCTAAAGTTAGCTTACAATACATAAAAGACCTATGAGAAACTTAGAGCTGTAGCTTAGAAGACTCACAGGAAAGCTTAATGGTAACTTAAAAGATCCTTGAGAGAGTCAATTGGTAGCTCGAAGAACCCACAAAGGGAGCTTAGAGAGGTAGCTCAAAACCCATGGACAGCTTATAAGGAGCTCAATGTAGTACCCGTGCACAGGATCCAAGATCACGCGTGCAGAACCTTATGATTCTATAGGATGGAATATGATTGAAATCATTGACTTTTGAGATGATTAATGGTACTTTTTAAGCTATGTTTTAATTCACCAAAATTGCACTTAGATTTTTTATATATAAAGATATCCCTTATAAGTATATACCGTCACAATAAATATATCTCATTTGTCATATTGCTTATACTATCCATGTTTTAAAAAATAGTTTTATGAAAATTTCTTTTTCTTTCTGTAAGATCATTTTGAATTTAACTTTTGAGGATAAAAAGCAGTTGAAAACAAAAAATTACTTTATTCTTCTTTACATTGTTTTTTTAGACATATTGTTCAATTCCAATTCTTAGTTTTTTTTTTTTTTTTAATGAAACTTGATTTGTGTTATTTTTTTGATATTTAAATAGAAAAATAGTTTTGAAAAGGACATGAAAGATATCTTTAATATAGATTTAAAATATATATCTATCTATAGCATAATATTAAAAATATATATATACACATTTTATAGTAAAGTCAGTACCCAATAATTAATTATGAAAGAGAAAGGAATTGAAAAGGATTTGCTATGTAACTCCAAAATACTTAATTTAGATTAAAGGTTTGAATGGAAGAGAAGGTTAATATTGTCATTTTAGTTGTGACACAAAGCATAAAATGGCATAATATATATATATATATATATGTTAGAATATAATTAATATAATCACGAAATAATTTGATTAGAAAAAAGAAATTTTTTTGTTTTGATAGAAAAGATGGGGGGCCAAATAGAAAAAGAAAATATAATTGTGAATAGGAAAGAATTTTGGAATGTTTAGGGAACTTTATTACAAAGGGAAAAAAAAAGTCTTTCCAAAATATGAAATTCATAAAAATTGAAAAATAATTATCTTTTTTATAACATGGAAAACAGCAAATCTTCAAACATAATCGTAATAACAATCCATTACGTTTTTTTTATTGAGAAAAATATAGCTCAATTGGTATTTATATGTATTGTGATCAAAATTAGTGGTTTGAATCCTTTTAATGTATTAAATAAAAAATAATAATTACAAAAAACTGTAAATATAACAAAATCTATCCGTGAAAGACTTTATCACCGGCATACTTTTTTACCAGTGATATGGTGGTCTATCACTTATACACTCATACTAATAAATATGATCATCTACCACTTATTGACTTGAACTTGATTATATAACAAAGTTTTTTGCATTGTATTATTCTACTGATATACTTTGAACTCGATTGTTATACTTGCATCTATCGTATATGACAACTCATAAGTTGTGTGGTCTTATTCGTACATTTTCAATGTAATAAATATTTAAGGAATATTTGTTATAACCTTAGAATATGTCCCTACTCAAAGTTGTCTATTTTGGTATTATATACCCAAACACATCTATTCACTTCATTATGTATGATAGCAGTTCTTACATCTCTTTCCTTTATGTATATATGTGTCCTCTTTTTAATTTGGTCTCTTGATTAATCTTTTAAAACTTTTGATTTCATGTTTTAATATATTGAATATTTTTCAATTATGTTCTTACAATCACTAAGTGTTAAAAGAATGACAAAAATAAAATAATAATAAATTTATAAACAATAATACTCATATATATATATATATATAGGGTTGTTAATGGTTAGTATACCAACATTTTAAGTGTATGTACCAACTCAAATGAAATTAGTTTGTACATTTTTATTATTTTATTGAGAGAATATATTATGTTTGCTTCATCAAATCAAGATAAAAAAAAATCACATCTTAACTAATTTTAGAAAAATTACTTTACATCATCAATTTGACAATATAAATAAGTAAATACAATTTTTGGCACCAAATTGGAAAAAGAAAAAAAAGAAAACTTCAATATTGAAGGTCAAGGTATATAATTAATTTAATATTTAATATGAAAGGGATGAAAATATAAAATAAATATAATTAAGAAATGGTGTTCAACCCCAAGGAGTCAACAAATAAATTAAACTTGAAATTAAATTATGATATGTTTAGAAGTTTACCTAAGGTAAAAGGGGATTTTATGGTTGTGTTGATTATTGCTATAACTTTAATTAATTAGCATTATTGACAATATATTAGACTTAAAATAATTATGATAATAATATTAACAATAATAATTTTTAATTTATTTGTTCATTTGGAAAGTGGGTTGCTAGTACCCGAATGATGATGTGACTTGGTACCCTAAGAAAAAAATAACTTAAATGAAATCAACGAATCGTACAAATCGATTTGAGGTATTAGAACGATCATTTATGGTGAAATTATAATTTTTGATTTTTTTTTAGTGCTTTCGTTCTAAGAAAACAGTAATTATTGTTTTATTATTATTACAATGATTATTGAAACTTAAAAGTCTCTTAGTTTCAATTATTCGATCTCCTTCTCATATATCTAAATATAACCTAAGGTTTCATTATTTGAAATCATCTTTTTTGTTTGTTTGTGGTTGAAAATTCCATTATACATATACTTAGCATTTAGTAAAAATGTTTCTTTATTTATAATTCTCTCACATTCCCAAAAATTAAGAAGAAGAAAAAATGAGATTTTATTTAAAAATAATATTTGGAGGCAATTAAAGAGCTATATATATATATTAAGTCTGTTTTTCCAACATTGAGATTCACAAGATTCATCTCTCATGACCTATCCACTTTTTCCAACACTCAACCCCCATGCCCTCAAACTTAATAATTCAACACTCTTTTTCTCCTCCAAATCACATCATCATACAACATTTGAAACACTAACCTACAAATCAATCAAAATGAAAATATATATATATATATATATATATATATTTTTACGTCATTCGAAATGTTTTCTCACATTCATAGTCAATGTATAATAGTTTTGAAGTTCTGCTAGTTTAATTTTAGAGTTTCTATAAATATTAAACCACTGGAGGATATGCATTTTTGATCGATCGTGGTATTAACAGTGTTAATCTGGGGAGTGCATGTTGGTATGGATAGGATAGCCCCAAACATTTGTCCTTAAAATGTCTCACGTGAACTTTCCTTAGTCAGAAAACAGATTCATATGTGCCCAAATTTCTTAAGTTGCTGCCTAATTTTTAACTTTATCTTCAACTCTACACTCCAACAATTCTCTCTCTCCCTCTCCCTCTCTCTTTCTTTGCATGTGTGTGTGTGTGTATATATATATATATAATCAATAAGAAATAGTGATTTTTAATTTGATGTATTTTGTTCTTAATTATAAGATCCCTATTTTATATGTATTCCAAACTTTTGTGATAAATTATCATTGTGAGAGTCTATTGGATATGGTTTGTTAATCCATATGATTTTATGTTTTTTATTTGTTCAAATACTTATCTAGAAGAGTTTTTATTTTGTTGTTTAGTCATCTTTTTTTAGCGTTTTCAAAATTTAAGTTAATTTATAAAAATTAATTTTATTTTTGCAAGATGCGAATATTAATATTAGTTTAAATACAATGAAAACCATTAAGATAATGAATTTCTAGAAAATTAACGTAATTTTCAAAAACCAATAAATAAAAATTAAGGTACCGCGAAAAAATGATCATTTATTTTTAGTTTTTGAAAATGATAGGTTGGTTTTTGTGTACTTGTTTTTTTATAAATTTTTCACATTTTTAATACATTTGAATTCTGAATCACATCTCAAAACAAGATCAACATTCGTTTTTTTTCTCTAAATTTTCAAAGTATTGTTTAGTTTTGAAAACATGTCGATGAATAAATATGTAATAAAGTACTGAAAAAACTAAGAGTGAGTTTGGAAGACATTTTCAATTGTTTAATTTTAAAAACAAGTCATTTTGAAAAAAAAAATTAAAGTGTTTGACAAACACTCGAACTAGATTATGATGTATTATTTTAGAAAATTTTTATTAAAAAAATGTTTAAATAAAAATAAGTTTGAAAAAGTATGGTTGATTTGAGTCAATCTAAATGGATTCAGAATTCATCGTATTCTTAATCTATTAATTTTCCTTTCTAGCTTTTCAACGTTGTTCGGTCCGAGACAAGGTGAATGCTTTGTTTGGATAAATAGAAGTTGATTTTTCTATTGAAAAAAACTCATGATTGGTAAGCTTGATTTCTAGAAGTAAAAAAATTATAAATAAAACAATTGAATTATGGATGGAAATGATTGTTATAGGAACCATAATATAATAGGGGCATTAAATTAAATTTCAATTTAGGTATATAAGATGACCAATTTTCAACGTGACAACTTTTAATTCATTGGAGTTTGAGCCCTCTCAAAGCCTAACCCTACTAAATTAGGTTAGTCTCATATGTGTAGTGGAAGAAGCATGGCCACCCATCAAGACACAGAATGATTGGTTGGATTCGTTCATTTATATAAATATGTCATATCAACTAGATCGAGGTTAAAATGAATTGTATGGGACAATCAGCTTTGTCTTATAATAATACGTGTGTGGTTGAGGTGTAAATTATTTTAATTTAAGAACGAAATAGTAAATACTGTAGTAATCTATATACGAAATTTGAAATAGTATTTACAGTAGAAAAGCAGAAACTTTCGTATGGTAATAAATGGTGATTATTATAATCTTGTATAGTTTTTACTTCAAATGTTAACAAAAAAGAAAAAAACGAGACTTGAAAATTAATCTTTATACTTTTAATAATTATGTCAATTATAAGTCAATAATGAGGCAGCAATAGTAGCTCACCCAACCTATATTTCATTTAATCTTATCACATAAACAAGGTTTGGTGTATGAAATTAGGTGCCTTTTTAAATAGACTACACATATTGTAGTTTACAATAAGCTATAGTCATTATTTCACTCTAATTTAAGATTTTTGTTGGTATAACTAAATATTGACACATATTTGAAGTTTATTATAAAGTTGAAATTGTTGAAGTTATTAGAATGAGTTTTTTTCTTTTTTTTTAGGTGCTTAATTATTAAAATTTGGAAAATTAGTGTTGGGATAAATTTTAGTTTTAAAGATTTAAAATGAAGCTTAAAATGTTTTGGTAATTTGGTAAAATAGGATAATATTTAATTTTAAAGTTTTTATAAGAATTATTTTTTATAGACTCTTGTTAGATAATACCCATTTGAGTTTTATAGGCTCTGATATCATGTTAGATAATATGAGAATTCTATCTCAAAATCAACAATAAGAGAAATAACTCGTATATCTTATAAGAAGTGTTTATTTTTCAATGTGAAATTCTCACCATTCTTTAAAACCAACGTTACTTAGTTTTGAAGTTAGTTATTTGATTATTCCCAAAATCAATAATAGCATAACCGATAGTTGATACATAGTACTACGTGATAGTATCAAGAGATTCAATTTTCCATCCAACTTATTTTCTAAAAAAATAATGTTGGATTCTTTTAAATGATCAATGTCATCTGATCCTCAATGTATAACCTAATAAACCCACAATGTTAAGAATTATTAAATCGTGAATAATGTATTGAATGTTATTATAATACCTTTTATATCTATTAGTATTTAAATATGAAATTCTTTTTTAGAGATTAAAATTTTGAGCTTTTTCATTTTCCAGTGAATAAAACGTAACAACAATCAAAAGCAATTGCGTTTGTTTATTAATGAATCACCAATAAAGCTTTGAGCTACCATTTCAACGTAGAATGAACGACTATGCAACACAACATTTCAGTTTGATTATTATATCTTAGGAGGCAGATCAAAAAATATTTTGTCACACTAAAGATTGGATATAATGAAGCATAACATACATAGCAATAACTTGAATCTTCCTTATGAACGTGAGATATCTACACTTCAATCTAATTAATCTTTATATAACATAAATATGTTGAAATTATGTCGGTTTTTTCTTTAGTTCTAACAATATTTGGGGTGACATAATTCAAATATGATGTTTTGATGACATAGATATCAATTAGTTAGTTATATGTATATTTAAGATAAATTGTTTAAACAATTTATTTTCATTTTAAAGAAGAATATATATATATATATATATTAAAAAAAAAAAAAAAAAACCCAAACCCAAAATGCTTAAACCAATAAAGTTATATTTGTTAGGTTGAATTTGATAACACATTTTTCCTCAAACTATAATTACTTCAACATACTATTTGATTTGCTTCGAGAGAAATCAAATCACGGGGCTAAGTTGATTGATTCATATATATTATATTGCTAATTATTACTCTCTTTTTATTTCTCCTTTTAGAAAAACCAAAATATTTATAAAAATAGAGTAAAATTTTAAATCTATCACATTGTTATCGATGTCTATCATTCATATAATCTGAAATTTTGCTATATTTTGTAAATATTTTCAACTGTTCTGTATCGTTTAATGCCAAATTTTGGTAAATGATCTAATGTGACACCAATAGTTGAATTTACAATTTTGGGGAGAGAAACAAAGAAATAAGACTATGATGCCTAAGTCAGTAAGAAAATTGTAGAATAGAGAAAAAGTTGGAAGTATGAGTTACCCTTATCATATAAACCCATAAAAAAGTGTATTTATAAGGGATTTGGACTATGATTTTTTGTCTAACTAGGATCAGGATATGAGTTTTCCTAATCCTATTCATAAGTTAACTTATCTTTCAAGTTGAATGACCCGGATGTGCAAAATGGAGAAGACCGACCTCAACCTCATCCTAGTTCACTTTTAGCCAAGACTGGGATCGAAAAGGTTGGTTTAGACTTTTAAGCCATACCACCATCTTTCTGCTACCTAAATAGGTTATAGTATGCTCCAATCACTAAATAGAGAAGGCCAATCATAGTATACTCCGTTCATTGAATAGAGAATGTCGATCTTGGCCTCATCCTTGACCGAGACTAAACCCGATTGAACTATTTTGGTTCAAAGTTTCATTATCCTTTTCCTTGAGTCCATTTCCATCCATTAAATTTTTTGTTCTCATACCTTATATTGAACAAATTGTTGTGAATCTTCTTTGGATCGAGGTTGGCTGACCAAACATTCTTACTAGGCACATTAGGGTTTCATCTCTTAAAGCCTAGGCTATTATATGGGTTGAGGCTGACTAGATCCAATCTCTTAAGACCTAGGTTATGGCTGGGTTGAGGCCGATCATATCCATTACTTCATCTTCTTTTGCTCCTCTTTTAACTCTTTTAACAAGATTCTAGATCAATCTATCTCCAACAACAATAAGTCTCCCAAAAACTAGTTTCATTTTAAAAATTCAGTAAGAGACCTCAAAACTTTAATAACAACATAAAATAGTGGCCGTGAAATAATATCTTTTAAGTTAAGTTGTAACTAAGAAAACAATTATGGATTAAGAACCTATATTCTAAAAAAAGCATTAAAATCAATTTAGAACACTTTTGAATTTAATCCCCAATTAGCATATCTGTGAAAGGAATAATTTCTAAAAAGTGCCTCTTTTTAGCCAAAAAGTAATTTGCTTACTAGTTTTAGAGGTTAAGACATCTTTGGAAAAATTTCCTCAAATAAAAACATAAGTTGAGAATTCAAAAATATTAAATAGCCTATAAAATCAAATGAGCTTCCTATAACAAATTAAAAAAAAAAAAAACATGTTCAAACAAAAATTAATTCATCAAAATAATAAAATTAAAAAACAAATTACTTCACGTACGTACTTTTAATTTTTGTATCAATTTAGTTTCTAAACTTTTATATATAACAATTTTAACTTTATACATTCAAATTTGTAACAATCAATTTAATCACTTTATATTTTTTAAAATTATCTAACGTTAATTAGTTTAACAATCTTCACGCTAATTTCTACGCTACATACTAAATCACTACGAATTACGTTATAAAGTTTAAGAACTAAATTATTATAAAATTGATAAGTCAAAGATTAAATGAAACAAAATTATTAGTTTTTAGTAAAGTTTGAAATTAAGGTTTATTGGTAACATAATAATAATAATAAAAGAAAAGAAAATAAGTAGTCGGTCTCACGGACTTGTAGGGTAGCCCTCAATTTCATTCAATTAAATTAGATTCCCACTTGAATTCCTTTTTCTCTCAAGCAACCAATCCCAATCCATAACTCAATACTACTTTTCCTTTCTTTTTTTTTTCCCTTTTTCTTTCTTCTCTTTTTTCTTTAGTTAAATAATTGCATCCTAGTCCCTATGCTTTTGTTCGTACAATTTTTTAAACATTCCATCCATATAATATATATATATATATATATATATATATATATAGACACATATATATTTATATTTAAAGAAAAAATAACTACTTCTATGTTTCAATGAACGAACTACGTCGCTCTTTATGAGTCAAAAGGTTGCACTCTTTCAATAGAATAGTTAAGAGGTGAATGATTTAACTCTTATCTTTAAAGAGAGGACATAAGTACGTTGAAGACAATGCTAGAGAACAAAATAAGGGATTAGAACATCGTGGGGTTTATGAATTGTGACACACCGACAAACTAAAAGTAAAAGTTGCACTATCAAATCTAACGATTTTTCTTAAGCACAAATCAACCCCACAACTAAAGAGAAGAGACTTCTAGTTTTACCAAAAGAGCGAGAGAGAAGCGTTTTCTATGAAAGTGTATTCGAGTTCTTGCCGTTTCGTTTACTGCCAATTGGATCGAAAATGAGAAATAAATAAATGAATGTTAAAAGAGAGTTGAATATATATAGATGGAGTAGAATTTAACTACAGTATGGGGACTATAATGAAAAATGTTAATGTGTAATGTTCGAAAGGACAAAGAAGTTTGAATTTTGATTTTCATTTCTTTTTCTTTCTCTTCTTCCAAATTATCCATCACGGGTTGCTAAGAAACAACGTGTTTTGGTTTTGGCGCTTCCATAATTCCCTATAAAATAAGTGTTTCATTGCATGTCTCAGTACAACATATACCCTTTTCTCTTCTTCTCTTTCACTAAACTTCTTCCCCACTCATTTCCATGGCAGCCATTCAGCTCGCCATGGCATCCTCCCCATTTCTAAGAAGTACAACCACACCACCAAAAACCCTCCTCTCTCTTTTTACATTCTCCTTCTTCTTCTTCTTCTTTTTCCTTCTCTCTCTCTCTTTCTGCGCCACTACCTCTGCCCAGTCTCCCACCGCGTTTGCCTGCGATGCCGGAACCAATCCATCCGTGTCCGGGTTCGCCTTCTGCGATTCATCACTCGGGTTTGAGGCGAGAGTGGAGGATTTGGTGAAGCGGCTGACACTGCAAGAGAAGATTGGGTTTCTAATCAACAATGCTAGAAATGTGACCCGGCTTGGGATTCCAAAGTATGAATGGTGGTCGGAGGCTTTGCACGGTGTCTCTTACGTCGGTCCAGGAACGAAATTTTCAAATGTGGTTCCAGGTGCCACCAGCTTCCCTCAGGTCATCTTGACGGCGGCTTCCTTCAATGCTTCTCTGTTTGAAGCCATTGGAAAGGTATCATATAAAATGCTATATGCTTCTCTTTCTTCACAATGTGGCTTACACAAAATGCTCGCCTTAGATTATTGGTCCACTGATTAGGACCCTCTTGCTTTTT
The DNA here is from genome assembly GCF_025177605.1 of Cucumis melo. Classification (NCBI taxonomy): domain Eukaryota; kingdom Viridiplantae; phylum Streptophyta; class Magnoliopsida; order Cucurbitales; family Cucurbitaceae; genus Cucumis; species Cucumis melo. The sequence goes on from NC_066857.1 coordinate 2,021,773, forward strand.
TTTTTTATCTACAAGATGTGTTTTTGATAAGTTTAGCATATAAAACTCGGAACTGACTCAGTGAGTTGGGTGTACAACTCGAAGGTTTCAAATGGTTCTTTCTGTTTGTTAATGCAAATCACATTTGCACAGGAAGAAAATGGATGAGTTTCTATTTTTCCCCTTTAAAAATTTCATTTCAAAGAAAAAACAAAAGAAAGAAAGAACTCCATCTTCCTGTGACAGGACTTAAAAAAAGATTATCTTTCTGAAGGTGGATGCTGAAGTGGGATCAATCAATTGAAGCAAAACTGAAGTGTATCAGCCCTTTTTCAGAAGAAAAAAGAATCAAATAATATTTTTAGATTATTTCCACCTCATTTTGTGTCAGAAAAGTAGATATTAGATTACCTTCAATAGCAGCTACTAGGCAAGTTATGTGGAGGTGGGTGGGTGAAAGATTTTTCAGAAATTTGTTGCCTTAAAGAAGAGAGAGGAAAGAGAAGAAAGAAGTGAGAGATTAAAAAAGGTTGATTAAAAAGCAAATTATCCAATAATTGTTAGCAAAAGAAAATGGTAGTTGTTGACCTACTGGATTAGGAAAAATGGAAACTTGTACACAAATTCATGAGTTTTTCAAAACTTTTTCATGGTTCCAGCTCAAAAGGAAAATTTTGATGCAGACATTAGAAACTGCCGACAGCTCACATATAGATTTTTTTTCTGGATAATCTAAATGAAAAATCCGAAAAGCCCAAAAGAAAAGGGAAAGAAAAAAAAGAAAAGAGTTGTAAGAAAAAGTAGTAATAAATAAAAATATCCCACCAAGATGAAGAACACAAGAGCAGTAAGATTAGATTTGATTAAAATGAAAAATATGAAAGCTATTTTACTTGATGATGCATGCAGGTAGTTTCAACAGAGGCAAGAGCAATGTACAATGTGGGATTAGCAGGACTAACCTATTGGTCGCCCAATGTTAACATTTTCAGAGACCCAAGATGGGGCAGAGGTCAAGAGACTCCCGGGGAGGACCCTCTGCTCTCCAGCAAGTACGCTGCTGGATACGTCCGAGGCCTGCAGCAGAGGGATGATGGTGATCCTGACCGACTTAAAGTTGCTGCCTGCTGCAAACACTACACTGCCTACGATTTGGATAACTGGAAAGGCACAGATCGTTATCACTTCAATGCAGTGGTAATAGTTCACTTTCACTGTCATTGATTTGAATTTGTCGATGGCAATGTTCATTTTTGGCTCCATTTCTGAAGATGGTTTTGTATTTTGATTGAAGGTGACACCGCAAGATTTAGAGGATACGTTTCAGCCACCGTTCAAGAGCTGTGTGATTGACGGCAATGTGGCTAGTGTTATGTGTTCTTACAATCAAGTTAATGGCAAACCAACATGTGCAGATCCAGACCTTCTAGCTGGGGTCATCCGAGGGCAGTGGAAATTGAATGGGTATGTTGGTTTCTTCTTTTGCTTTTCTTTCTTTCCTTTTCCCCCTAAGAAACAGAACGAAAATGAACTCACTACATATCGATTAGGTTGCGTATTTGTTTTAGTTTAACTTGTGATGTTTAAGAAATACTAATTTATGTACTTTTAACTCGACAATGACGTGATATAACCACAGTGAGCTTGGCTAATTGATATTGATATGAACTCTGTTTCTAGAGGTTGAAGATTTTTAGTCCTACATTCTGCAGTTGATATACTAAAAAAGAAATGATGACGTGACATGTGTATTGGACAAGTATTTATTGATTTAACATAGTGTAATAGAACTAAAAGTAGACAATTAGATGAATCAAATGCCAAATTCACAGATACATTACTAGAAAGAGGACAAATGTGTCATTTTATTTGGTCTCGTGCCTACTTCTTTCTAAATTAGTAAGCCATTAAAGTTGGGACAAATTGTTAATTGTGGGTAATGATTTCCGACAACACTGGAGATAACTGCAGATATATAGTTTCGGATTGTGATTCAGTAGATGTGCTTTACAATTCTCAACACTATACCAAATCGCCGGAGGAAGCTGCAGCTAAAACTATTTTGGCAGGTAATCAACCACACGAAACAGTCTAACAAAGTTTGAATATCAATATTTTCTATAGGAATTGCAGTGTTATCATGTATAGAGGTTGAAAGAGAATGATTCAATGTTTAAATTTGTTGATTTAACAGGGTTGGATCTCGACTGTGGTGATTTTCTCGGGAAACATACAGAAGCAGCTGTTAAGGGGGGATTGGTGAATGAAGCAGCAATTGATAAGGCAGTTTTTAACAACCTTCTAACATTGATGCGGTTAGGCTTCTTTGATGGCAACCCCAGCAAGCAGCTTTATGGAAAGCTTGGTCCGAAAGATGTTTGCACACAAGAGCATCAGGAGTTGGCCCGTGAGGCTGCAAGACAAGGCATAGTCTTGCTTAAAAACAGCCCAAAATCTCTGCCCTTGTCTTCCTCTGCAATCAAGTCTTTGGCAGTAATTGGTCCAAATGCAAATGTCACAAAAACCATGATTGGAAACTATGAGGGTACATTATTTTCTAAAAATTCATCTTCGAATCTACCCATTAACTTGATCTGCTCTTGTAAAAATGGAGCACTATTTTGACTTGGTTACCTCTTTGCAGGCACACCGTGCAAATATACAACACCTTTACAAGGCCTATCAGCCGTAGTATCCACCTCGTATCAGCCCGGCTGCGCAAATGTGGCTTGTGCATCTGCTCAGCTAGATGAAGCAAAGAAGATAGCTGCATCAGCAGATGCCACGGTACTTGTAGTAGGTTCAGACCAATCAATTGAAGCTGAGAGTCGAGACAGAGTCGACTTGAATCTTCCAGGACAGCAGCCACTCTTAATCACAGAGGTGGCCAAAGCATCAAAAGGACCTGTAATTCTTGTCATAATGACTGGTGGAGGGATGGATATAACATTTGCCAAAAACGACGACAAAATTACGAGCATCTTATGGGTCGGTTTCCCTGGCGAAGCTGGGGGTGCTGCCATAGCCGATGTCATCTTTGGATCCTTTAATCCCAGTAAGTCTACGTCTCTTTACACTTTAAGCACCCTCCAATCACACAATTCACTTAATTTCATCTAACTAACATGGGTAAAACAACTAACTACCATGGACATTAATAAGAACATTTTCAAAAGTCATTGAAGCATTTCATCAAACAGGTGGTAGACTACCCATGACTTGGTACCCACAATCGTACGTAGAGAAGGTCCCAATGACGGACATGAGAATGAGGCCAAGCCCTTCCAATGGATATCCAGGAAGAACATACAGATTCTACACAGGGGAAACAGTATATTCATTTGGGGATGGATTGAGTTACTCCGATTTCAAACATCACCTTGTCAAAGCCCCAAAGCTCGTATCAATCCCCTTGGAAGAAGGCCACATTTGCCACTCGTCAAAATGCCACTCGCTCGAAGTCGTCCAAGAAAGCTGCCAAAACCTGGGATTCGATGTTCATCTGAGAGTAAAGAACGTGGGACAAAGAAGTGGAAGCCACACAGTTTTTCTGTATTCAACTCCGCCATCGGTACACAATTCGCCTCAGAAACACCTTCTGGGCTTCGAAAAGGTGTCTCTCGGAAGAGGCAGAGAAATGGTGGTTCGATTCAAAGTGGATGTTTGTAAGGATTTGAGTGTGACCGACGAAGTGGGAAGCCGGAAAGTTGCTTTGGGTCTTCATATTCTCCATGTAGGAACGTTGAAACACTCGTTGAACGTTAGGGTTTGAATCGGAAGAGCCGTCAATCTCTTCCTCCGCCCCCCGCCCCCCGCCGCTGCTCCCGGTAGCTGATTCTGATTGTTTCTTTTTTCTCTGTCTTTCTTTTTCTGGAAGAAAGCATTATGGTTAGGAGGGAAATCAAATTGTAAAATAAGTTGAGAGAGTTGTAAGAATTTTCTCAATTCTTATTTAAGAATACACAAAGAATGGAGTCCAAACTCTTTAATTCTTTGAAATTATCATCTAATTTTTCTAAAACTCTATTTTTCTCGACTTTTAGTAGGATTACATGACCGACACACCAACATTCTTTTAACCAAATGTAAATGATAAAAGAGAAGAATTGACCGCGACAAATGTAAGTAAGTGAAAGTTTAAAGATCGGAGGTGATTTGGTCGACAATTGGACCTCGTATCAATTGTTTACTAATACCATGTAATTCTTACGAATACTAAGTATTGTATTTTTAAAAAAGTCATAATAGACTAAATATTAAAATAGTTTGATTTTGTTTTTGCATTTTTTGTTTGAACATTCGAAGTCTTATATACTTTTTTATTGGGAAATTGCCAAAAATAGGTTAAAAAAAGAGATTTAAATGAATTTTGGGACAAGTTTTCAAAAGAAAGACTTTTAGGACAATTTGGGTGTGAATAGACAAAAATGCCCTTCATTAAATTTCTATCGCTCTCTATTGATTGTTTCGCCTACCCACGTTCGCTTTCCCTTCTCTTTCGCATAGAACACCTGAAGTAAAAAAAAAAAAAACATCTCCTTTCTTTGGCTTTTCAAATTTCCCGCTCTGCTCTTCGAAGATACTCCGACTGTTCGTCTGTCGTCGGTCCTCCAGTGCATTTCGTCGCTTCTCCTTTTCGAACCTAAGAATCAACTTTGAGCGTGTTCTCTTATTTCAGTGAGTTTTATCTGTAACCCATTTTCAATATATTTGCTTTTTCTTGGCTTGAATCATGACATCGACTTCAACATCGACCGACGGACCCTTCTACAAGATTAATCCTTCCCATCATTTTTATTCCCTAGTAAGCTGTTTGTCTCATTTGGAAAAGACAACACATAATATTAAGGCCAAACTCAAACCCGATCAATTAGCCTTATTTAGGAAAACAAAGTTTGGGCACTTTTTGGACCTAAATATTGTCTTCAATGGGCCACTCATCCACTACTTACTGTTAAGGGAGGTGGAAGATGAAGGAAAGGATTCTATAAGTTTCCTACTAGGGGGCGTTGTTTGTACTTTCGGTAGGAGAGAGTTTAACATCGTAACTGGACTATGGGGTCCTAAAGAGGACTATATTCAGTTGGGTGGGAACAGTCGACTGTTGGAGAAGTTTTTCAAAGACAAGGACTGTGTTTACGTTAGCGACTTAGAAGATATATTTTTGGAATACGAGGGTGATGACGATGATATCGTCAAATTAGCTTTAGTCTACTTTATAGAGATATCTTTGTTGGGAAAAGATAGGCGAACCAAAGTGGACATTGGTTTTTTGAAGATTGCTGATGATTGGAATTCATTTAATAATTATGATTGGGGTCGGATTGTTTTTGTACGCACGCTAAGTGCATTGAAAAGAGCCTTGGACAAGCAATATGCCAAGGGAAAGAAGAAATCAACACAGACAAAAAAATATACTATCAATGGATTTCCGCATGCATTACAGGTATTTGACTTCTTACTTCTTACTTCAAAACTTTAAAAAGATCGTTTAGTTATTTGAAACGATCGTTTAGTTATTTTAAACGATCGTTTAGTTATTTTAAACGATCGTTTAGTTATTTAAACGATCGTTTAGTTCTTTTTAACGATCGTTTAGTTATGTTAAATGATCGTATAGTTGTTTTCAAACGATTGTATAACCACTTGTTTATATATCTATATATATCTTGTGGCACTTTCTAAACTTGTTTGTCAAATGTGGAATAGGTTTGGGCATATGAGTCTATACCAACCATCATTGGATGTGGTGTAGATAAAGTAAACGATCATGCCATACCACGAATGCTGAGGTGGGTGTGCCAACAATCACCAAAGTCCCAAACTATAAGCCAGGTGTTTGACTCGCCAATGGTAAGTAGCAAGCAATAGTAACTTACTTAAGGATCGCGTGATTTTGTGCTTATTTCTTTGTCCTAAATACATTTGCCTTTTTCTATTTGCAGTTTATAATTAAGGCGGTCATTGAGATGACACCTGAAGAGGAGCAATTGAAAATTGCTTCAGGTGAACTTTTTGAAAACTTCCGCTCATCTACCATTATTCAGTCGAAGAATGGTGGTTCAAAAAGAGTACGAGAAGTTGTTAACGATGAAGATGAGTTGAAAAAGAGTAAGAAACAGAAGTCCAAGATTAAGATGAAAAAGGCTATTCGAAATCTCCAAGATCGAGTAGCGGTTGTTGAAGGCCAACTTAATACTATAAAATCCGATATTGACGAATTGAAGGGCCTGATGTCAACCATATTGAAGCACATTGGACTTCAAAGAAAGGTTAGGAATGAAACTGTTAAGTGTATTCACGTTAGTTGTTTCATATTTGGTAACCATGTTCTCGCTAATTCATTTTGAGGTTCCATAGGGTGACGAAGGGGACCACAAGGTGTCCGAAGGCTTGGAGGATGAACACATTGAAGTTAAAAAGAAGGTTTGGTTCCATGTTCATGCTAATATTGATGTTTAATTTCTATCATTATATACACTAATGCATTATGAGCTTCCATAGGGTGACGAAGATGTGTTGGAGAAGAAGGTTGATATTGGTTTAGAGGAGCCAATAGATGTCGTTGACGATGAGGACGTCATAGAGATAGAACCATTTCTCACTCAACGACCACACGTTCGGCCCGCCCGTAGGAAGCGTGCAAGTGTTTACCTATCAACCCCATTCACAACTCTACCTAAACGGTCTCTGACATCAACCACCAGCACCTCTGAGTCTGAAGCAATTGTTTATGATCCTATGCACAAAATACTTGACGTCCATTTAGATAGACTTCGAGCGTGGATTACAGACAAGCGTACAGACGATGAGCTGCGTGAAACCTTTCATGGGAAAAAATCGAAGGCTTTTTTCAGAGACTTGTTTATGTGTCGCCGGTGGTTGTCGGATGAGGTATGGGATTATCTTATCATTTATGCAATTATAATTTTATCATTGTTATGGTTCTATACATTTACTGCTTACTTTTGTTTGTATTAGCATTTGGATGCACTTTTTCTTTTCATTCGCTTGAAGATTAAGGCAGCCGGGATACCTTCTTCTCAGAACTTCACAACTGCGGACACAATCTTTATGGTTTGTAATCGTCTCGTTACTTTATGTATGTATTTGCGTTTGATATTTGTCTTTCGGTCTGATATTTGCGTTTGTATGTTTTTCTTTGCAGCGCATTTTAGTTTCGAAGTGGCCCCTATACAAAGAATGTATTAAAGAGAATCGCCCGTTTGACTGGGACGAAGAGTATAGGTTGGTTGACTATGTTGTCGGGTCAAAAGTGGACTTCCAAGATCCTTGGGCAAGTGTTGATTACGTTTACTCTCCATTCAATGTCCATGGCAACCATTGGGTTCTATTATGCTTGGATTTGGTAAGTTGTCAAGTGAAGGTATGGGATTCGCTTCCGTCACTTACAACTGCCGAAGAGATGACAAACATATTACTGCCCATTCGACAGTTGGTGCCAAAGTTGTTAGATAGTACTGGCTTCTTTGATAGGAGAGGTAGATCATCGACATACAAGGAACCTTGGCCAGTTGTCATTGTTGACCCAATTCCACTTCAACGAAATAATTGTGATTGTGGCGTATTCGCAATTAAGTATTTTGAGTACATAGCTGCTGGTGTTGGTTTAGATACATTATGTCAAGAAAACATGTCATACTTTAGAAAACAATTAGCATTTCAAGTATGGACCAACCAACACTCCTATGTATTGAAATATTAACATAAATCACAAGTATCAATTGGCTGTTCTATTATTGTGTATGTTGCATTTCAATTAGTAGTATCGATTATTCTCTATGTTGCAAAACTACTTGTAGCTAAACGATCGCTGAATTTTTTTATGATTTTAAGAATATCGTTTAGACTTTACCAAACGATCGTTTAGACTGTACCAAACGATCGTTTAGACTTTACCAAACGATCGTTTAGACTTTACTAAACGATCGCTTAATATTTTGACGTTTATTAAGAAGATCGTTTAGACATCGTTTATTAAGAAGATCGTTTACACTTACCGAACGATCGTTTAGACTTTACCAAACGATCGTTTAGACTTTACTAAACGATCGCTTAATATTTTGACATTTATTAAGAAGATCGTTTAGACATCGTTTATTAAGAAGATCGTTTATACATATGTGCGCGATGAGTATTTCTCTACACGAATATTTTGTGATATGTATCTAAACGAATACAAATATTAACTCAAATATTCTTTCTCAATTTTGGTCGCGTTTAATTGAAAATATCACAAAGTATTTATTTTATAACAAAGTTTAAAATTATAATATGTTATTCTCTCTATAAAAATTACATAAAAAAATTATATAAACGAATACAAATATTAACAAAAGTATTTATTGGCCCAAAGTTCCAGCACATATTGTTGTCTAAACAGTTTCATGTTTGGCACAGTTAGACAACCAAGGTCACTAGCAGTTACAAGGCATTCAACAAATTTGGTACAGAAAATTCCACAATCCAATGAACGCCCTTTCTGTAATGTGGCCTTCGATCTGCGTATTGGCCAAGGGCCATATGTGAAACGATCTGAATGGAGGTTGACTCCAATTGCAATCGCGAGTGAGGCAATGCATCGTGCAGGCATTTGAAGAGCTTCATCAACAAGTTTCTGCTCAACATAATTTGGCATTGAGTCGAACACGTAGATCCTGCATTTTCTCATATCAGCTGCAATAGCCAACCAGTGTTCTTTTATGTTGATGCAGGTAATCACGTAGTTGACATCTCCCCACCCTGGTATGTCGTTGTAATCACCAACAGCAGTGTTGAAATAGTATTCGACATCTTTTTCTGTCCATATACTTAGGTGTGCTGTTGGGTCTGTCCATTCAGCTTTCTTATTATCTGGTGTCACCAGATGAGTATCAAAAATGTGGTTCCAAACAATGCAGTCTGGTTTATTGATTCCAGTCTTCAAGAACAAGTCAAAATTTAATCAGAATATAATGATGCAGTTTAACTTGTATACAAAAAAAAAAATTAAAGAATAACAACTTACCAGAAAAGAGGAATGTAATATTCTAAAAGAACGCTTGCAATGGTGCTTGAGATGCAACATTTTATTCTGCAAGTGGGCGAATAGCAGATCCAATGTCTACAAAGAAAAAATAAACGATCGTTTAATGAATGAAAGGAGAGGATAAGCGATCGCATAAGAAATGTACATGTGATCGTTTACGTAGTAAGCGATCGTGTAATATTAACTTAACGATCGTTTAGTTAATAGAAGCGATCGTATATCAAATATAAGCGATCGTTTGGGAAGAGTACTTACGTCTCCATGTACCCATGTGTTTTCTTCAAGCTGTCTGAAAAAGTCTTTCTTTCTGGTTGTGGAGACTACTTTCCTTTCTTCATGGGTTGTTTTTCTTGATTTTTTCCATTGCAAGTATTCCTTCCATAATTTTGGATCCACTTTCCACATCGGATTATATGGATCTACTTCTCTGATTTCCACATCTGGGACAGGTGTTGTAGATACTGATATGATCTGAGCAGATGTTGTGGGTGGATTACCTTGTTCATCTTCATGTTGCACCTCTTTATTTGCTATTTTACATAGCTTTCTTCTCTTTATTGGTTTTTCTTCCACATCTTTATCAGGCACAGTTACTGGTTCTTTTTCAACCAAAGTAACTGCTTCATCATTTTTTTTCATCTCAACCTGTTTTTTTGTTGTTTCCTGCAATGTAATCGTATTAAACAAGTAACAAACTATTCATTCAAACGACTACAAATTTGTTGTGTATACATACCAGTTGAGATTCTTCATTTACAATTTGTACAGTTTGATCCATTGGAGCCAATTCACAAAGTGCAAGAGGTTGGCTCACATATGGAAGGGTAGTAATCATCTGTGGCAGGTCTGATTCTTTCTGAATTTGATGACTTAGACTATCCGATATATCTCTTATAGTCATTAGCAAGTCTGCATCCCTACCGTCTATGCTTATATCACTACCACGTTCCTCTTCATGTTCCCTAAACAAAATGAGAAGAAACATGAGAATAAGAAAAAAAAATACAATTGTTAGGTATTTATAAACTAGTAAACAATGAATGAAATGTTAACCTTTGGGTTTCCTCTTGACGTTCAGTATGTTGTTCTTCAGTAGGTTGTTGTTGAGTATGTTGTTCTTGAACAACATACTCATTGTCATTCTGATCAGTATGATCATTCCCTTGATTTTCAGTTTGATTCTAACAAACAAATAAAAACGAACATAAAATTAAAAAAATAATGTATTGTTAAACCATCGTGTATATAAAAGTAAACGATCGCGTAACTTTGATAAACGATCGTCTATCGAAGTTAAACGATCGAGTAACTTTGATAAACGATCGTCTATCAAAGTTATACGATCGTTTATCTAATGTATGATGAAAACAAATTTTACCTGGACCAATCTCTCCAGCATCTGCTTCATTTCATACAGCTCCAATGACTGCTTTGTGATTGTGTCATCCATCCTACAGACTATAGAAGTCAGTGTGGATAAATCCTTACGAACTTCTTTTATTTCCTTCTTCAGTTTCTTGTAGGATTTTGAATGACTTCGTTCTTCTTTGTCATTGGACTTCTTTGATCTGAAATGTTTCTTCTTGGTGATTGGATGCATTTCAGACTCCTCAGCCACTGTTTGACTTTGTTCCCTTTGGGGTGAGAGTTGTTCTCTTTGTGGAGATGAGTCTGATTGCTCCAATGATTTGTTGTTCATTGCTCCAATGGATTCATCCTCCTCCATTTGCATGTTATCATCCCCTCGAATTCGACTCTCCATGAAAGCCTTCTCTTGGGTTGACATCTTGAGTTTAGGTTGAACAACAGTCTGCAATGTAATTGTATTATTGGATTGTGTAATTATATTAAACGATGACTGACAGGTTTTACTTACATTTTTGTTGTCGAATATGTTATTCTGCAGCATTTTGTAAGATGGAGCTTGTGTACAATTCCATCTCAATATCCTTGGGATTAATCCCTTACTGTTTCTTGTGGCCAGGTGCTCATTTGCGGTTGAGAGTACTTCATAAGCCCACACCTACAACATTTAAACAAATATGTTAAACTTTGATGTTCAATTGGCATTTACTTAAAGTGTATGAAGAAATAAAAATCACCTGAAAAGCAAGGACGTAGCCTTTGATGTTATAGTATGACACTGCTTTGGAACTTCGTGTCTTCTTCAGCTCGTATGCTTCTTTTTTGCCTTGGAGACTTGTCTTTAAACTGTTGAGCAGACGAGTGTAGAAGAAAGTTGACCAATCGAAGCTTTTAAATGCTTCTTCATCATCAACTCTTCCCAAAATGTCCATGTCAAACTGTGTTTTCTTATCCTTCCCGACCATCACAGTTTCTATAAAGACGGCCAAGGCGACCTTCACAGCATCGTCATCATTTGTAAACTCAAAATTCTTGAAAATTTCCTCAATTTCCAAGCATGTTATTACTTTCTTATTTTCTGATCCGAATAGAAGACTTTGCAGTCGCTTGCTATCGCAATCTTTCTCCAATGGATTGTTTGTTGGCCACAATCCAGTTATGATGTTGAATTCCTTTTGGGTAAAACGGACGTTCTTCCCTAAAACCGAGAAACAGATTCCATCTGCGTTACCGTCTTCAGGTATCTGCCTCAGCAAGAAATGATGGATCAACTGGCCGTTGAATACCATGTTCACATTCAGCAATGGACCAAAAATTGTTTTTTCGAACATTTGCAGCTGGTCCTTGGTCAGTTTATCCTTAATAAGACTGCCAATCTTGTGCACTTGGCATGACACAGTGGCAGGGAAATACTTTTCGCTAGGTACAGCCATCCTGAAATGAATATAATATATTGAAGACAGAAGTCGAACCCGAAACCCTAAACGCTTCACAATAATAATATAAGAACACAGTGATAGTTTTTGAAGACAGAAGTTGAAACGTTTGAAATATAAACAAAGGAAAAGTGTAACGTTATAGTAGGAAAAGTTCGGGAAAATACCTTTTAACGTTGACGAAAACTATGGACTGAGACAAAAATGGTCTGAGAGAACAATGGACTGAGAGAAAACGAAGGTGTGATCAGTGCGGTTGTGTATTGCGTAGTGACGAAAAACGAAAAGTGAGAAGGCGGAACGTATATATATATCGGTCGTTTTTACCAAAGGGGCAATATTGTAAATTCGCATACTTTTTTTGAAATGTTGAATCGCGGTTGTAAACAATTCGCGGGTGTCTTTCGTTGTTTCAAAAGATCGTTTAGTTTATGTAAACGATCGTTTAGTTTTTTATAGTCGATCGTTTAGTTAATTTCAAACGATCGATTGGTTGTTTTAAACGATCGTTTAGTTTTGTTCGACCAATCGTTTAGTTTTGTTTAACTGATCGTTTAGTTAATTTCAAGGTATCGATTGGTTGTTTTAAACGATCGTTTAGTTTTGTTTGACCAATCGTTTAGTTTTGTTTCACCGATCGTTTAGTTTTGTTTTAAACTATCGTTTAGTTGTTTTCAAACGATCGTTTGGTTGTTCTTAACCGATCGTTTAGTTATTTTTAAACGATCGTTTACATATTTTTAAACGAACATTTAGTTATTTTTAAACGATCATAAAACCAGTGTTTGTGTTCTTAAATGAATAAGTCAATCGTTATTTTCGTCTTCTTCATCCATTTGGACGCACAGAAAGTAAGAATGTTGGGACAAATCATTAAGAAAACACATCATTAACAAACATTCATTAATTAGTGTAATACTTGGTACATTGGTAGGGAAATTTCTAATCTTGTATGCTCGACTTGTCGGTATATGAAATTGGATTGGTACACGTTAATCTGTTGTGACCTATTTGTTTACACCGACCACACTTATGCAATTTCGGAGCTTCACCAACACTTGGAATCCTCTTTTTCTTCGGTCGACCAACTCTTTTGACTACTTTTGGAGGTAAAACAGTCATATGTACGTAGTCTTCGCTTGTCTTCCAATCTGACTGATTCCCAACTGGGTAGACGGCCTCCGCATATGCAGCCAACAAACATTCATTAGTGTAATAATTAGCACATAAACTATAAACATTTATATTACGAACCCGTGCTGCAGCAATGGCATGTGAGCATGGTAGTTGCTCAGCTTGAAACTCCTTGCAAGTGCATTCTTTAGTCTGAAGGTTTACGACCTCCTCCTTATCTAAATCTTTGACATGAAATTGGTAACAGTCAATTGGGTTGACCTTCATTGTCAAAGCTCCTTCTTGTTTCTTTTGAATAACTAACTCTGCCCATTTGGTCAATGTAGACGTCACTTTAATGCCTTCTTCTCGACGCTCCCAAAACCAACGTTGTAGCAAAGCTCGAACATTTTCAAGGAATGAAGCAATAGGCAAATCTCTAGGTTCTTTCAGTATAGAATTCATGGACTCCGCTATATTTGTTGTCATCATGTTATACCGTCTTCCTGGGCAGTGAACACGAGACCATCGTGCTATTCCAACATCATTTAAATATTTCCCTGAACCATTAGGAAATGAAAGAAGATGTCTCCACGCTTCAACAAACGTTGATTCACGATATGTTCTCGATGCATTATAAAACAAAGTAGCAACCGTGTCATTCTTATATTTATCATGCAAATTTTGACTCAAATGTTGGACACAAAGGCCGTGGAATGCAGATGGGAAAACTGATGAAATACCCTTGGCGAAGCATGTTTTCCGATCTGTCACAAAGCCTAGATTAGGCACCTCCCCTATTGCACCTTTCAATTTTTCTAAGAACCACTGTATTGAGTCATCTGTTTCTCTATCAACTACTCCAAAGGCTAGAGGATAGATCTGATTGTTACCATCTAAACAAACGGCCACTATCAACTGACCCCGATATTTGTTCTTAAGAAATGTTCCGTCCATGACTATGACCGGTCTAATGCAATTTAAGAATCCTCTAACACATGCACCAACAGCCATAAAAAGATATTTAAAGAAACGATCATCTTCGAGTTCCATGTGAAATATTGTACCTGAATTTGTAAATTTGAGTGCTTCACCATATCTACGCAAAAGATTATATGACTCTTCAGGAGACCCTCGCACTCGTTCATATGCATTTTCTCTGGCACGCCATGCTTTCTCATAACTCATATTTATGCCATAGTCTTGCCTCATGTCTTCTATGATATCACGTGGTTTGTATATGCGACCGGGCCCCTTGAATTTGGACTTGATTAATTCTCCAACAACCCAAGATTTTGCTTGCCTATGGTCACGATTCAAAAACTCAAGAGAACATGAATGAACTTTCACATACTTTTTAATCTTGAATATATTTGAATCCTTCAGTCTAACCGCTCGCAATCTCCAACCACACTTGTTGTCGATGCATCTAACGAAAAGAACCTCTTTTGTAGACTTTTTTACTACAAACTGAAAATTTTTTTTCATTGCCAACACACTTAATCTCATTGACAAATCTCTCTTGCAAAAAAATATTTGTCCTACATCCAACTCTTCACTTGTAGAGCTTTCTTCCGACCAGCCACTTCCTTTTGTCTTCAACTTCCGACTAGAGGACCTGTAGTCAACTTTACCTTTTCCTTTGCAATCTTTTGTAGGAGCATCTCTTTGTTCTGGGATGTCAAACAATTCATTGTACATCTCAACTGACTCCAATGTAAAAGTATCATCTATTGAATGATATGACTCATATGATTCCCATATAGCCGAATTGGTCCCTATCATGTTATGACACAAGCCACCCTCGACTTCACCAATATCAACTTCATTCTCATCTAATCTATCCATTCCAATTGGAGGAGGATGAGGGTTTAAATTTTGAACTTGGTTGCTCCCAGATACTGAATTGTAATCTTTGTTTAACACTTTCATGCTTCGATTGCTTGTAGGCTCAAACGATAGGTATAGGGGGACCTCCAATGGATTTTCACTAAGAATATAAAACTTCAAATCACGGTCATTGCTTAACTCAAATGGAGGAGCTTCCTTTTCCCCTTTGATCTCATATATACATCTTATCTTTATGTCAAACTTTGTAGGGTCAACTTCTGCAAGGTCATATAGTTCAGACTGTAAATCTTTGTGTGTTATTTCTTTAGGGACAACAATGCCTTTTAACACTCCTCCTTCATATTTTCTTCGTCCCTCATCCCATTCACCACCGTGACGCACTAAAATCCGAACATGTGCCATCCTTAAACTACCTTAAGTACTTTTGTATCTTAAAAAATTGATTTGAACTTAAGAACCTACAAAATGCGTGCAAGATGTAAAGAAATGAATTAGGAGGTGTACCAATTTGATTTTGAAATAAATAGTGGAAGTTTGGAACGTGCGAGATGTGTGCGAGATGTGTGCGAGATACGTGCGAGATGTGTGCGAGATACGTGCGAGATAAAGCATGAGGGCCTAAGAGAGTTACTAAACATGCAAAGAATAGCTCTAAATGGATTAGGAGGTGTACCAAGTTGATTTTGAAATAAATAGTGAAAGTTCGGAACGTGCGAGATGTGTGCGAGATACGTGCGAGATACGTGCGAGATAAAGCATGAGGGCCTAAGAGAGTTACTAAACATGCAAAGAATAGCTCTAAATGGATTAGGAGGTGTACCAAGTTGATTTTGAAATAAATAGTGAAAGTTTGGAACGTGCGAGATACGTGCGAGATAAGTGCGAGATAAAAAAAAAATGCGAGATAAAAAAAAAAAACCTTAATTCCTTCTATTCCTATTGCTTACTCCTCCTCTATTTGATCCAACTAAATCCTCATCCTCTAGTTCAATTCATTTTTCACTAGCCATTGAACATTGAACTTTCTAAGAACCTAAAACCAAAATTTGACTAAACTAATTTACGGCAAATAAGTCCAATTCCAAAAACCAGACAATTACGGATGAAAATAGCACCAAATACCCTAACAAACATTTACTTACAGCAGATAAATTGAAAATCGGTTATACATGAAACTCACCTAAATAAGACGCTCGAAGTTGATTGAATGGTCCGAATAGGAGCGACGAAATGCACTGGACAACGACCGACGAAGGGCAAGCGACGAAGGGCAAGCGACGAAGGGCAAACGACGATGGGCAAGCGACGATGGGCAAGTGACGATGAACAACTGACGATGGCCGGAGTAGGTTCAAGTGTTCTACACGAAAGAAAAGAGAAGGGAAACGGAACTATACGCGAAAGAGAACGAATCAGAGAAGGGAAAGCAACGTGGAAGAGGGAAAGGAAAGGAAGGGCATTTTTGTCTATTCACACCCAAATTGTCCTAAAAGTCTTTCTTTTGAAAACTTGTCCCAAAATTCATTTAAATCTCTTTTTTTAACCTATTTTTGGCAATTTCCCTTTTTTATTTTATATGGTTATAAAATTATAATCCTGGTAACAAATACCGAGTAGTTATATTATGCTGCTTGACGGGGAGTTGTAATGATATAGTTTATACTTGAAAAAATATATACTATGTTCTTTTTGTAATCTACACTTTAGATTGTGAGGATAACGAAGTTACCCATAATTTACCCTTTAAGATAATTATACAATATCTTTTAAATTTTTTGATGAGATAATTAATAGTATTTATTGCTATGCTAATGTTCCCTAGAATATTTGCCCATGTGACAATTTGTGTGGGATCACGTGATGGTCATTATTCGAAATTTTTTATTTCTCTTTAATAAGATTTCAACGGGGAATTAGGTTTTATTTAAAAAAAAGAAAAATTAAGTGTTTCAAAAGTATCTATTTTAACTATTTACTTAGAACTCTCATTATCAATGTATTATCCTAACAACTTCTCAACCTCATCATAAATAGTTTCAACGAGTAAGTAGTCTTTTAAAAAAACTATTTTAAACACAATTCCCATCGAACAAATTCCAATCGAATAGATTCGTGGGTGAAACAATCGATTATTTGATTAAATTAAAGCAATTAGTTCTTGTTTGGAACTAGCTCACTGTCCCGAGCTATTGATTTTAGGTTAAGATAAGCGAAGGTAACAACTTCAAACTCAGAAAATGTAAAGCATAGTTAAGATATTAGGGCCACTCAACTTTCAAGAATCACACTAACTAAACCCTAAACAATGGCATAAAGAAAGAATCATATAATGACATTTTAATAAATAATAAAATTCCATTAAAATATGAAAAGTTGTGGATTTGGGCCAGAAGTTATTAGGCCCAGAAAGCGATGGGGAGTCCACAGAAATCACCCACCGTGAAGAATCATAAATCAATGCGTTCGCAAAAGTCTTCAATTCGTTGACTGCCTCTTTGCCCTACACCCACCCAGTTTTAACCAATATCACCGCCACTTTGCCTTCTCCAGCTTTCAGGTTCTCTCCTTAAGCGAATCCAATTCCTAAGGGCTAGGGCTTTCGTTCTTCACAATTTGTAAGCTCAATTCATTTTTCTCTCTTGCTTTTATGCTTTTCTTTATTCAATTTCCCATATAACACTCTCGATTTCGAATTCATATTTGCGCAGTTCCGTATTCTGCTTGGTTGTGAGGTTTTTTTTTTTCTTTTCTTTTTTCATTTTTTAATTCTTCGGATCCAGAAAGTTTTGAGTATTTTTTCCTGTTTTAAATCTCTTCAATTTCAACGAGTTTATTGCGGGGGGATTTTTTTTTTCGAATTTTTCGCTATTCTTCCCAATTCGGGAAATTCAATTTATTTGACTATGGTTCTTCGATGAAGCTCTCATAATGGCTGACGAGGTGGAGTATCGCTGCTTTATTGGCGGCCTTTCTTGGTCAACATCTGACAGAGGTCTGAAAGAGGCGTTTGAAAAGTTTGGGCATCTTGTCGAGGCCAAGGTATCTGATTTGTTTTTTTTTTTTTTTCCCTTGATCCTTTCTCCTGTAATGCGATTTTTCATTTTATATTTTTATTTTAATAGATATTGTTTGTCATTGGTTCTTTCTATTTTGTCCTGTCGTTCTTTCTTTTTGTAATAGAAAAAGGGAAAATGTACTACTTGAATGACAATGCTTCTATTGATTAATGTTTACAGATAGAGATGTGAGAAATGTAATGTTGGTACTTGTTGAATTTGATAATTTTGGATGATAGCGTGCTTAAGGAATTTCCATAGTCACCTGTTCGATTTTGATAATGCACCACCATTTCACAGGTAGTTGTCGACAAATTTTCTGGACGTTCCCGTGGTTTTGGATTTGTCACTTTTGATGAGAAAAAAGCTATGGATGAGGCAATCAAAGCCATGAATGGAATGGATTTAGATGGCCGGAGCATTACAGTTGATAAGGCTCAACCAAACCAAGGTTCTGGTAGAGATCATGATGGTGACCGTCCACGTGGTGGTCGTGATCATGATCGCGATCGAGGTCGTGATTTTGGTGGTGCACGTGGATCTAACAGTGGAGATTGCTTTAAATGTGGGAAACCTGGACATTTTGCTAGGGAATGTCCCAGTGAAGGTGGTAGAGGAGGTAGGTATGGAGGTAGGGATGACAAATATGGTGGTGGTGGCGGCGGTGGTGGTGGCGGCAGTGGTCGATATGGTCCGGACCGAAATGGAGATAGATTTGGTGGGCGCAATAGGAGTACTGGTGATCGAGGAGGTTCGGGAAGTGATCGATATAGCCGTGACCGCTCTGGTCCATATGAGCGACGTGGTTCTGGTGGTTTTCGTTCTGGATAGTATGGTGACTTTCCTTGTAGGGTGTGTACCTCAACTCAACTTTACTGGTTCTTTGCGGCTGCTTTGTACTGATGACTTGTACTGTCTCCCCATTAAATGCAGCCAGCTTACATGGTGGGATCTTGCCGTTATGTACTGCACAGTGTTAATGTTTCTGTCTACAGGTTGTCTCTCGTACAGTTCAGAGTTCTGAAGTGCAGAGCTTGACGTTAATGTTGAGATGTTTGTGTTCCTATGTGATGAATTTGGTATCTTGCTACAGTGGTGTGGTGTCTAATGTGTTCTTGACATATTCATTCAAACCTGGTTTTATGATCTTTAAGTGCCCATTGTAGCTGCTGCATAACTTGTGACACACACACAGGGAATTTCAATAACTGCTGCACCATTTCATTTTGAAAAAAAATTTCTTTTAGAATACAACTAGACCTGGTTTTTGATATTGGATGGGTATTGACCATTGAGAGGACCTTGGCTTTTGATAAGCTGCAACTAGAGATTTGTGTCCTGACTTGGAAACTTTGAAGTGAAATCTCCTTTTCAGAACGTTGGTTCCTATTGTCTTATAAATTCCACATGAGTTTACAGGTAATTACTCATCCTTCTATTGCGTTGCTGTCCTAATATGGCATATCATCTATGTATGGTGTTATATTGATGTTGTGAACTTCTTGGCAGCATCCTTCCTTTTTATGGTCTTATTGGGTGCATAGTACAGTTTCTTGTTAATTGGGCGCTTTAAACTTAAAAACTTACCAAAGCCTTTGGGATGCTCAAGCAATTTTGCAAATAAACACACTTAATCTTCAAATACGTCCTGCTGGCTTATGGTTGAGGGGTATTTCATGTGCTAAAATGCTCGGCAAGTTGTGTTTGGACCATCTTTTGCACTTACGGTTCTATTTCCACTTTGTTCTTGTTGGGGGAGACTTTTGATGTGTTCGTTCTTGCCTGTTGTGGATCTCTACTTGTTCTTGGTTTTGTTTGCGGAGATTAATTCAGATGTGTGATTCTCTGTGCATCCAAGGTTTTCATTCAAAGTTTATTTGGAGTTTCTATAATGATCGTCCCCCTTTCTTCACCATCTGGATCAGTTTGGTTTCAAATCCATTGATTGTTCTTTCTCTTCTCCAAATGTGATCAAAGGACCCGTTTCGCGTCTTCTGTAATTTTTACTCATATGTATCTCAATTTTTCATCCTTGTTTGCTGCCATGATGAATGTGTTACAACAATTAATGTTTAGCAATTATATTTTGAACTTCTTTGACTTTTTTTTCTTTTTTTTTTTCTTTTCATGGTTTCTTTTCCATATTTTTGTTCTTGTATCTATCCTTGTCCTGTAAGGGATGGATTTTTTTTCCCTTCTATTTTTGTGGCCCTAAACATTTTCAAGCTGTAAACTTTTTATGGTGAAGTCCAATATTGACATGTTTTTGGGAAGTGCAGGTCAAGTTATGTGAAATTTCACTTGGAATGTTTAAGGTGTGTTTAGTTTGACTGTTTTTTAGCGAACAAAAAGTGTTTATAAACCCTTAGGAAAGTTAATTTAGTATGTTTATAATGCTCTTCTCTCCCTCTCTATGGTTTAATTCTTTGTTGAAGGGAGGTTATCAATATTTTCTTAATTTAGAGAATAAACATTTCATCTTTTTTTTTTTCTTAAATATATATTTGAGAATAAGTTGTGTGGTATTTGATGATTCTTGTATTTTTAGGTTATTATTGTTGTTATTATTTAGAAATTAAGAGAGATTCTAGTCAACCTTGGAATGGTTGTCCTATGAATTTACAATTTTATCATTTTTCTTGATGATGCCTATTCATTCATACCCAAACATTCAAGATTAGTTATTTCTTTTGTTTATTGTTTTTCAATGGTCATTAAGATTACTATTATTGAATTGGTAAGTTTAAGTTTGATCTTCTACTTTGCCACTTTGTTATATTTTCATTTTGTTATGCTTTTTAAATAAAGCAAAACGAACTAGATATAACAAAACACACGGATAAGTTTTAACATTCGTTAGATTTGTAACAGCGTAGTTTTGTTATTTAAAGGGACAACAGTCGCATCATAATTTTGTTATTTTCGACTTCAATTCGTTAGAAATTTTTGTTATTATTATTATTATTATCATCATGTTCCTCACGAAAAATTGTCAAAATGTGCCAAAATGTGCTTATAAATTTTTATTTTGGACATGAAAGGTCAAGGAAGTGTGAGGCACTCCCATTACTCAATTCAATTAAATAATGTTTTTGAAATAAGTACATTAATTTAGCATTTTATATTTAATTAAATGTATATTTGAACTGTTTTATAATATGCTTTTCCAGAATTTCATTTCGATTAATTTTAACTTATATGATAGTCTAATTTATTATTTAAATCTAGTTCAAATAAATTAAATCTGCCCTATTATATAGTTTAAGTTTGCATCTTGAAACTCATTCAAAGTAACTTCATATTATAATGTATTTATATATATATCTTAAACAATATCATATACAGTCCATATGAACTATAACAATTTTAACATCTCCAGTTCTTCCAAAACTAAATAATCTTACTTTATGTGAGCTAGCTGAGAAACTTTATAAATCTATAGTTGTAAATTTAATATGAGATTAAGTAATTAAACTCTTAAAACTAATTAACGAGCATTCAATAAATATAAGGTATTCTACTGGATCAATGACTCTCAAGTAAACTAATTATTTAAAGTTGTGTCAAATCACCGTTATTCTTGTAATTACCTCTTATTTCTTAAGTATCATTAATCTTCTAATGAGCAATCTATTTGTGATACAATCATAAACAAAATCTGTCTAAAGAGGTCAAGGCTTCATTGTTCAATCACATAGTATCGTTAGGGGAATAACTTACCTATTTACTATAAAGGTGAGAGAAAAGGTTAATTTCATCTTATGTAGCTATTTTTCTGACTTCCTATTCGGTTTCATTTTCAAAATGTTAGGTTTATTGATTCAACAGCTTGGATCATTCTTACCCATCATATGTACATAGGAGTAGGAGTTCATAATTCCCTCATAATTGAGAACGGGTTGCACATGATCATCGTTTGAATTTTTAATCTATTAAGTCAAGTGTTACAAGGAGAGATTATATATTCTATTTATATACATATCTCTACCTAAACAATTTGGATCAAATGATTTGTAACATTTACAAAATGGATCATACTCATAGCATTACTCTAACAAGATATCAAACCTTATTCATATACTATAAATTACAAACGTCAACTTATTTGCGGAGCGGAAAATAGGGGGTAAAGTCAATGGCGGAAATCGGTGAGGAAGTGAAGAACAAGCAGGTGATTTTCCGGGATTATGTCAATGGCTTACCTAAGGAATCCGATTTCATCATTTCCACTGCTACCATCCGCTTGAAGCTTCCTCAAGGTTCAAATGGCGTTTTGCTCAAAACTCTCTATCTTTCTTGCGATCCCTTCATGCGAATGCTCATGGACAGTCAACCCTCCTCCTTCTCTTATTCACCTGGCTCTGTAATTACTCTCTCCCTCTTTTCTTTATTAAGAAATGAAACTTCGGATGCAGGAATTCAGTTTTATACTGAGATTGACCATTGAACTCTTTATAAGTTTTAGTCTAACTCTCTGACGGAAACGAACATTTTGGCAGTTACTATTTGGGTATGGAGTAGCTAAAGTTTTTGAGTCTGCCCACTCGGATTTCAATAAAGGTGACCTAGTTTGGGGAATGCTGAAATGGGAAGAATACTCTGTCGTTGAGGACCCTGAAAAATTCATCAAAATCCACCATACAGATGTCCCCCTCTCGTATTATACTGGAATTCTTGGTATTACTTTTCTGTGTAATGCCCTGAATTTTCAATTTACTATATATCACAGTGAATTTGGGATGATTTTGAGTATCGTTCTTTTAAGAAGAGTACTTGTTTCTGTTTTCTATAAGGAGTTTTGGGAGAAGTAGCATAAATAAGAGCATCTAGAATGGTTTTTAGAAAATTTACGGTCACTTTTGGTGAAGTTCGGAGAGTTATTCTTCTAAAAGTAATACCAAACTCATTATGTTTCCTATCTTAAGAGAAAAAATCATACCAAAGTCACTCTTATTCTTGTATTCTTAGTACTTCTGTGTCGTGTTTGTCACTTCATTTCTTTTTAAAACTTAGCAGTGAAATTTTGAAGTTTATGGATAAATAAGACGCTAAGCTGTACAGGAAAATAAATCTTGATAGTTCTGGCTTCTGAATAATTCACAACCTACCATTTGCATTGTTCCTTTTTTTTTGAGCTTTACATGGAGGCTGCAGCATTGCTGTATTGATGACGTAGCAGCTTGACTTGGACTTATAACTCCAAAGCAAAAGCAAGTAGCACTCTTATTGTCGAGTTTGATGTCTTTGGGATTTGGAACGATATTTTCCATACACATCTTGGCATTTTATTCCTAATTTGCAATACACATCTTGGCAGGATTCTTTACATCATGTACGATACTTTCTATTTGAGAAAGTGATAAATGTCAAGATTTGTTTTCTCATTGGTTGACGTTATATTTGGTAATTGATGTTTACAGGTATGCCTGGTATAACCGCTTATTTTGGGTTTCATGATATATGCTCTCCTAAGAAGGGAGAATATGTGTTTGTATCAGCAGCTTCTGGGGCAGTTGGTCAACTTGTTGGCCAATTAGCAAAGTTGATGGGTTGTTATGTTGTTGGGAGTGCTGGAAGCAGAGAGAAGGTGAGCCACTATGTTGTTAATTGTTAAAGCTTGCTTCCATATCCTCTTTCTCTCAATCATCTGTTTCTTTGACGAAATTCAGTTTCATGCAATTAGAAAATTGTTCAATCTTTCGCCTTTTCTTAATGAAAGTAGTCTTTTCTATAGAACAAAAAAGAGGATTTTGTGATATTTATTCATCTATGCAATTGTGCTGTTTATTATTTTCCTTTTTTTTTTATCAGTATTTGTTTCGTAGATATACATTTTTTTTTGTCTAATTTGGTTTCCTAATATAACATTTGTTTTGTTTTGGTCCATAAGCTTTTAATGTTTTTATTTTAATTCCTTTATTTTCAAATGGCGTGTTTTAGTTTTAGTTCATGAACTTTGCGTTTAATAGTTAAACTATAAATTCAGTCAATGTACTTATTTCAAGGTTAGGGGGTTAAACCGAGATAAGCATCCAAGTTTAGGTACTACTGTAAGATTTAAATCAAGTAGCACGGTTGTACTTTTGGTTTTTGAAAAGGGCCTTGTATTTTTAACATCGTTCTAATTTTCCAACCTATATTTTCTGATCTGTCAGCTCAGCTCATTAACATCCATTAATAATGGATTCTTATCCTCGCCAGATATTCTACTGAAATATCCATATCATGTCTTATATGTATGCCTGACATAGATTGAGCTGCTGAAAAACAAGTTTGGATTTGATGATGTTTTCAACTACAAGGAAGAACCCAATTTAAATGCAGCACTAAAGCGGTCAGTATCTCTCAGACTCTTACATGATCTACAACTTAGAAAGATTGATGGACCAATGGACTATTGTCTGAATAATAGGAAACTATAGCCCTTTCCTAATCATGATTCGGATGTATAGTTTAAGTCCCATTTGATAACCATTTGATTTATTTTTTTGTATTCGAAAAATGAACTTACTGATACTATTTCCATCCATAGGTTTTGATGTTTAGTTATCCACCTTTTACTCATGTTTTCGGAAACCAAGCAAAGTTTTAGGAACTAAGAAAAGTAGTTTTAAAAAACTTTGCATTTGTTTTTTAGAATTTAAACTCAAGTGCTTCTTTTACAAGGATAAGAACCATAATTGAAAATTTGTGGAAAAACAAACATAAATTTTAAAAATAAAAAAGTAAAAAATGAAGTCGAACAGGACTAAAGTATCTAACTTCACATCCTATTCATATTCTTGAAAATGGAACCCAATCTTTTCATGTTGTTTTGGTGGCAGATGCTTCCCTGAAGGTATAGATATTTACTTCGAAAACGTAGGAGGGAAAACACCTGATGCAGTGCTTTTAAACATGGCGACCTCATGGTCGTATTGCAGTATGTGGAATGATATCTCAATACAACCTCGATCAGATGGAGGGGGTGCATAATCTCATGCTTCTTGTACTTCAGCGGATCCGCATGGAAGGTTTCAGTGCTCCCGATTATTTCCCCCTTAATGCCAAGTTCTTAGAAGCAATGTTGCCCTATATCAGAGAAGGGAAGATAATCTATGTCGAGGACACGGTTCACGGCCTCGAGAGCGGCCCAGCAGCTTTGATTGGACTCTTCAGTGGTCGCAATATTGGGAAACAAGTAGTTTCCATCTCTACGGAATGATTCATATGTAATTGTTTCTTCCATCCATTCGGGTCTTGGGTGCTGTCTGTCTTGAAATGGAACGTGCATAAGAAATAAGCAGTTTCCATCACCACAGAAGCAGCCTAGGTACTTCATTACTATCATGTTGTTGCATATACTAAAAACAAGTTAGATGGTTGGATTGTACGATGCAAGTAGCATGCTTTTCGATGTGTACTTGCCGTTTACTTTCTCTCTCAAGTTATCTTATATTTACCAGTTTCGAATAAATTGTATTTAATGTTGTAATTGCAGTTTATCTAATCTTCATTACACACATTGCATATTCTATTGTATTATCTCCATCTTTCATATTTGATGGCTTATACATTAGTCAAGGATTCAATAAAATACAATGTAAATATGATATTAGCATTTTTTAGTTCTCGAATCCTCTTCACTAGTTCCTGTCTTCTTACTTCTCCTCTTTCACTATGCATTGTTAACAATCCAGTTCATTTGAGAAAGCACACCAGTAAGGATTAAATGACTTCGAATTTGGATGAAATTGCCATAAGTTTTGAATCCCTTAAATATCAAAGACTACTTTTTAGTTTTTATCTAAAAATAACTTTATAATATTTAAAAATCAATCAAATATACAAAACTATTCATAATGAATGTACGTATCACTAACATGCAACCATCATGCAAAAGAAAGAATGAAAGGATAAAAGGAGCAAGATCAAACAATGATTAACGAGAGTCGAAGGGCGACGTGGAAAATAGATAACAATCGGTAAGGATAATCAAAATGAAAATTGAAAATTATTTTGGTCATTTTATTATATATGAAGATTGAAACCCTAACCAATAATGGGTCATTATTTAAAATAGAAAGGGACATTTTTCAAAAAGAAGAAGTCAACAAGAAAAAGATCAAATATGTCATCCGTACAACTTTCCCGGTATCTTTTCCTTCTCACAGTTTGCTTTTCTTTTGTCCATTTCCTCAAATTCACCGGTTAGTTATCAGAGCGTGGAGTTAGTGGTGGGGAGTTGCAATGGCGGACATCGGAGAAGAAGTGAAGAACAAGCAGGTGATTTTCCGGGACTATGTTCGTGGTTTCCCTAAGGAATCCGATTTCATCATTACTAGTGCTACCATCCGCTTGAAGCTTCCTCAAGGTTCAAATGGCGTTTTGCTCAAAACTCTCTATCTTTCTTGCGATCCCTACATGCGCTGGTTCATGGAATGTCAATCCGCCCAGAATTCCTATTCTCCTGGCTCTGTAATTTACCTCTCTCTCGTTAATTACTTTACGTTTCAAATCAGCGCTTGCATAAATCATTCCGCGCCCCCTTTCCATTCATTTTTTTCATGGTTATGATGATAGTGAAGGAAAAATGTGTTTTTGTCGTAGCTTACAAAAGGGTAAATTAAGAAGTGGAAATTTCAGATGCAGGAAAATTAAATTTATAGTTATGTTTTTCGTTTATTTCTCTGATGGAAAGGAAACATTTACAGTTGATATATGGGTTTGGAGTTGCTAAAGTGTTGGAGTCTGCTCACTCGGGCTTCAGTGAAGGTGACCTAGTTTGGGGAACATTGAAATGGGAAGAATACTCTGTCGTGGAGGAGCCTGTAAAACTTATCAAAATCCAGCACACTGATGTGCCTCTCTCATACTACACTGGAATTCTTGGTATAATTTGTGTGTGTAATGACCTGGAGTTTCAATTTACTAAGGCCAGTTTGATATTCTTTTGATATCTGGTTTTTGTTTTTGAAAATGAAGCTATTTACGTATAATTTATGTGTAATTGGCTGAATTTTCCATTTCCTAAGGCGCCGTTTGATTTTATTGTTTCGTTTTAAATAATTCACCAGCTACTACATGCATTGTTGTTTTCTTGAGCTTAACATGGAGAATGCGGCATTTCTGTATGGATGATGTTGGAGTTTGCTTGGATTTATAACTCTAAAGCATGCATGTAGAACATAATATTTTCCATACACAACTTGGGATTGTTCTTTCCTATTTTTCCGCACTGTGAATCCCACAAGGCCATAACCATAAAGTAAAGAATGGGAGTTGTCTGCATGTTTTCATGGTGAAACATGATTATGCCTGCATCATACTTTCAATTTGTGAAAGTGATCAATGCAATAGTTTACTCAATCATTGAACCTTATATTTGATATACGATTAATCTTAACAGGTATGCCTGGGATAACTGCATATTTTGGATTTCATGATATATGCTCTCCCAAGAAGGGAGACTACGTGTATGTATCAGCAGCTTCTGGTGCAGTTGGTCAACTTGTTGGCCAGTTAGCAAAGTTGATGGGTTGTTATGTTGTTGGGAGTGCTGGAAGCAAAGAGAAGGTGAGCCACTGTTTTAAAGCTTGTTCCCATATCCTTTTTCTCCCAAGCATCCCAAGCATGAAATAAGGAGACCATCATACTCTGTTTAGGATTTTGTTATATTTAATTCATCTATGCAAATGTTCTGTTTATTATTTTTTCTTTATCAGTTTTTGATTGATAGATACACATTTTTTGTAGAACCTTAATTTGGTTTCTTAATCTTAATACTTGTTTCTTTTGGTCCATAAACTTTTAAGTCTTAAACCTTGTTTTATTTTATTTCCTTAAGTTTCAAATTGTTTATTTTAGTTTTAGTCGATCATCTTTGCATAAAAATTTTTAGTTAAGCTGTAAATTTAGTGAATCTTATTTCCAGGTTGGGGGGCACATTATAAGCATCAAAGTTTAGGAGCTACAGTATGATTTAAGTCAGATAGCATAGACCCCAGTTGTAGTTTTGAGTTTCGGAAAGAGCCTTATTCTTTTAAGAACTTTTAAGATTGTTTTAATTTTGCGACCGATACTTTCTGATCTGCAAGCTCTTTAATATTTATTAACAATGGATGTATTCTACTGAAATATCAAATCGTGCCTTATATGTGTATGCCCAACATAGATTGAGCTGCTGAAAAACAAGTTCGGATATGATGAGGTTTTCAACTACAAGGAAGAACAGGACTTAGATGCAGCACTAAAGCGGTTAGTATCTCTTAAAGTCTTCATAGACTTTTACATGATCTACATCATAAAAATATTGATGGATTGACGATTGTCTAGCATCTGTAGTCACTTTGAAATGAGAAGAATTTGTGTCGTGGCAAAATCTTTTGGATCAAACAAAATCTGTAGAATAATTGATCAAGAACTACTAAAACTAGGTAGGAAATAGCATGAGACCCATAAGGATCCTGCGTTTTTCTTTTCAACTTAGATGGCTAGATTCAACTTAGCGTTTTTCTATTCCTAAGGTTGATTACGTAATGTGATAGACATAGGACAAATGCCATAAACGCAATTAAAAATTATGTATGCAATTGTCACGATTACTGATTACCAAAGCATACATGAGCAATCCACACTATGAACAACTAATTTGTTACATTAATTAAACACACATTGCACGAATTCAAGCAAGCAGTAGAAAACAGTATGTTAGACCTCCAATCCTTCACACTTATAAAAGAAGGGGCAAGAAGGGGAATTCACAAAATAGTTCATTTGGGGAGCTGATTGGAGAGGAAGGAAGTACCTGAGGGCCCACTTGGTTTGTTGGTATAAATAGGGACTGTTTTTGGGATTGCTGAAAGGAGGTATCTTTTGTTAAAAGCTGCCCTAAGCTTTTAGGAGAGAGGCTTCTGGTCTTCTCGAAGGAGCTGGGTTTATTTTCATCTTTATTCTGTATTTTGCTTTCCTTTGTCTTCATCTTGTTTTGTATGTTGGCTTGTAGAATTCTTGGTTGGTATTGCAATATATTGTAGTAGAGTGCTGCCTCTATTTTGCCATTGTTGGGATTTCTCAGTTTCAGGTTGAACTCATTGAAGAGTCCTAACACAATAATTCAGTAAAAGTTAAGAAACCCATATGCATTCAGTTCAAAATCTCACAAAATCGATAAGTTAAATCCAACAAACCTCTAAATCAGTGTTTCAGGCCTAGTCGAGCATCGAATCTCGATTGCAAACGCCTAAATAATCAATTATAGACCAAAATCAAGTAAAATTCATGGGTTTTGGCCAAACTTGGTCACAACCGAAAACTAAAAGCCTCTAAAATCTCCACAAACTGAGCTAAAAATAAAAGGGCATACCTATACTCTTTGTGAGAGTGTCGAGATGCTTGCAGTGTTGGCCCCTACACTTTGCTGTGTCAAGAGGCATTGCACATCATTTTCACCTGAGAGTTTCGAAAGACTTGGCCTGTCTTTCGACGACGTGTAGTGTTAATCTTGAGCCGTTTCAATGCTATAGGCAGGGACATTTTGGCTTTTTAGCTCCTTTAAGCTCCAATTGCTTGAATAAGCTTCCAAATCCTTCAATTTAACTCTGGTTCATCGTAAATGCTCTCAAATGCACCTTCTGCTTGATTTCCTATAAATAACACATTTTAAAACGTGAAAAAAAACTTACACCAACAAGAAATATTGGATATAAGATAGTTCGTTTGTGAAGCTATCACCTTTTCCTATTTATTTGGTTTGAGGTACCGTTTATAATCATGTGGTTTTCTTTTTTATTTTCTGGAAATGAAGGTTGTAAATACTACATCTACCTGTAGATTGTTATCCATCTTCTATACTCATGTTATTAAAAACCAAGCTAAGTAACAAAAACTAAAAAAGTATTTAAAATCTTGTACTTGTTTAGAATTTATCTTGGAATTCAAGTGCATCTTTGATAAAGATAACAACCATAATTCAAAATTTGTGAGAAAACAAACATAAACTTTAAAAACAGAAAACTAAAAATGATATCATTTCATAAATGCAAGAATCTTTCCATGTTATTTTCGTGGCAGGTGCTTCCCTGAAGGTATAGATATTTACTTCGAGAACGTAGGTGGGAAGATGCTTGATGCAGTGCTTTTAAACATGAGACCTCATGGTCGGATTGCAGTATGTGGAATGATATCTCAATATAACCTCGATCAGTCGGAGGGCGTGCATAATCTCTTGCGTCTTGTAGTTCAGCGGATCCGAATGGAAGGTTTCGGTGCTCCGGATTATTTCCACCTTAATGCCAAGTTCTTGGAAGCAATGCTGCCTTATATCAGAGAAGGGAAGATAAGCTATGTCGAAGACACAGTTCATGGCCTCGAGAGCGGCCCAGCAGCTTTAATTGGACTCTTTAGTGGTCGCAATGTTGGGAAACAAGTAGTTGCCATCTCTACAGAATGATTCGTATGTAATTATTTCTCCCATCCATTCGGGTCTTGGGTGCTGCCTGTCTTGAAATGGAGCATGTATAAGAAATAAGCAGTTTCCATCACCACAGAGCAGCCTAGGTGCTTCATTACTATCATGTTGTTGCATATACTAATAATAAGACAGATGGTTGGATTCTACGACGTAAGCAGTATGTTTTTCGATGTGTACTTACCATTTACTTTTTTTCTCGAGTTATCTTATACTTACTATCTTTATTATAATTTAGTTCGATGTTTCAAATAAATTGTGTTTATTGTTGTAATTACACTGTACCTAACCTGTCATTTCACACATTGTATATTCTATTGTATTATGTCCATCTTTCATATATTTGATGGCCTATACGTTAGTCGAGGATTCAATGAAATACAATGTAAATATGAGATTAGCATTCTTTACTTCTCCAATCCCATTCACTATTCTTGTTTTTTTTTTTTACTTCTCCTCATTGTTCATCGTTCAATTCACTTGAGAAAGCACATTGGTTAGGGTTAAATAACTTTGAATTTAGATGTGATTGTAATAGGTTTTGAATCCCTTTAATATCCAAGACTATTTTTTTAGTTATTTCTTGAAATAACTTTACAATATTTAAAAATCAAGAAGATAATTCTTCGTTTCAAATGTAAAAAACTGTCTATAGTTAATGTACACATCACTAACATGCAACCATCATATAGAAGAAAAGAATAAAAGGATGGAGAGAGCAAGATCAAACAATGACTAACGAGAGTTGAACGACGATATGAAAATAGATAATGAATGACGATATGAAAATACAAAATTTATTTTAAATGACAAAATATCATAGATATTAGTCTATCTTTATCTGCCAAAGATGAACTTTAATATTTTTAAGAGTCATTATTCAAAAAGAAAAAATCAAACAATGTGTCATCCGTACAACTTTACCGGTTTCTTTTCCCTTCTAGAGTTGTCTTTCTTTTGGCCATTGCCTCAATCTCACCGGTTAGTTACCATAGCGAGGAGTTAGTGGCGGAGAGTTGCAATGGCGAACATCGGAGAAGTGAAGAACAAGCAGGTGATTTTCCGGGACTATGTTCGTGGTTTCCCTAAGGAATCCGATTTCATCATTACTAGTGCTACCATCCGCATGAAGCTTCCTCAAGGTTCAAATGGCGTTTTGCTCAAAACTCTCTATCTTTCTTGCGATCCCTACATGCGCTTGCTCATGGAATCTCAATCCGCCCCGACTTCCTATTCTCCTGGCTCTGTAATTTACCTCTCTCTCGTTAATTACTTTACATTTCAAATCAGCGCTTGCATAAATCATTCCGCCCCCTTCCATACATTTTTTTCATGGTTATGATGATAGTGAAGGAAAAATGTGTTTGTGTCGTAGCTTACAAAAGGGTAAATTAAGAAGTGGAAACTTCAAATGCAGGAAAATGAAATTTATAGTTATGATGAACATTGAACTCTTGTGTTTTTCGTTCATTTGTCTGATGGAAAGGAAACATTTACAGTTGCTATTTGGGTTTGGAGTTGCTAAAGTGTTGGAGTCTGCCCACGCGGACTTCAATGAAGGTGACCTAGTTTGGGGAACAATGAAATGGGAAGAATACTCTGTTGTGGAGGAGCCTGGAAAACTTATCAAAATCCAGCACACTGATGTGCCTCTCTCATACTACACTGGAATTCTTGGTATAATTTCTGTGTGTAATGACCTGGAGTTTCAATTTACTAAGGCCAGTTTG
Organism: Cucumis melo; assembly: GCF_025177605.1. NCBI lineage: Eukaryota > Viridiplantae > Streptophyta > Magnoliopsida > Cucurbitales > Cucurbitaceae > Cucumis > Cucumis melo. The sequence continues at coordinate 2,053,800 of NC_066857.1, forward strand.
ATATTCTTTTGATATTTGGTTTTTATTTTTGAAAATGAAGCTATTCTTGGTATATTTTATGTGTAATTGGCTGAATTTTCCATTTTCTAAGGCGCCATTTGATAACAGTTTGATTTTAGTGTTTCGTTTTAAATAATTCACCAGCTACTACATGCATTGTTTTTTTCTTGAGCTTAACAAGGAGAATGCGGCATTTCTATATAGATGATATTGGAGCTTGCTTGGATTTATAGCTCTAAAGAATGCAAGTAGAACATAATATTTTCCATACACAACTTGGCATTGTTCTTTCCTATTTTGCCGCACTGTGAATCCCATAAGGCCATAACCATAAAGTAAAGGATGTGAGTTGTCTGTATGTTTTCATGGTGAAACATGATTCTTTGCCTGCATCATACTTTCAGTTTGTGAAAGTGATAAATGTCAATAGTGTACTCTTTCGTTGGACGTTAAATTTGATATACGATTAATCTTAACAGGTATGCCTGGGATAACTGCATATTTTGGATTTCATGATGTATGCTCTCCCAAGAAGGGAGAATATGTGTTTGTATCAGCAGCTTCTGGTGCAGTTGGTCAACTTGTTGGCCAGTTAGCAAAGTTGATGGGTTGTTATGTTGTTGGGAGTGCTGGAAGCAGAGAGAAGGTGAGCAACTGTTTTAAAGCTTGTTCCTATATTCTTTTTCTCCCAAGCATCCACTTCTTTAGTGAAATTCAATTTCATGCAATAAGAAAACCATCATTCTCTGTTTAGGATTTTGTTATATCTGCAAATGTTATGTTTATTATTTTTTCTTTATCAGTTTTTGATTGATGGATATACATTTTTTGTAGAACCTTAATTTGGTTTCTTAATCTTAATACTTGTTTTGTTTTGGTCCATGAACTTTTAAGTCTTAAACCTTGTTTAAGTTTCAAATTGTTAATTTTAGTTTTAGTCGATCATCTTGGCATAAAAATTATTAGTTAAACTGTAAGTTTAGTGAATCTTATTTCCAGGTTGGGGGGGCACAATATAAGCATCAAAGTTAGGAACTACAGTAAGATTTAAGTCAGGTAGCGCAGACCACAGTTGTAGTTTTGAGTTTCGGAAAGAGCCTTATTCTTTTAAGAACTTATAAGATTGTTTTAATTTTGCAACCGATACTTTCTGATCTGCAAACCCTTTATATCTATTAACATATCAATTTCTACTGACATATCAATTTCTTGTCTTATATGTATGCCCAACATAGATTGAGCTGCTGAAAAACAAGTTCGGATTTGATGAGGTTTTCAACTACAAGGAAGAACAGGACTTAGATGCAGCACTAAAGCGGTTAGTATCTCTTAAAGTCTTCATAGACTTTTACATGATCTACATCATAAAAATATCGATGGATTGACGATTGTCTAGCATCTGTTAGTCACTTTGAAATGAGAAGAAAACCTAGCTAAGTTTCAAAAACTAAAAATGCATTTAAAATCTTGTATTTGTTTTTAGAATTTAACTTGAAATTCAAGTGCATCTTTGATAAAGATAACAACCATAATTAAAAATTTGTTAGAAAACAAACATAAACTTTAAAAACAGAACTAAAAATCACATCATTTCATAAATGTAATCTTATCTTTGCATGTTATTTTCGTGGCAGGTGCTTCCCTGAAGGTATAGATATTTACTTCGAGAATGTAGGTGGGAAGATGCTTGATGCAGTGCTTTTAAACATGAGACCTCATGGTCGGATTGCAGTATGTGGAATGATATCTCAATACAACCTTGATCAGTCGGAGGGCGTGCATAATCTCTTGCATCTTGTACTTCAGCGGATCCGAATGGAAGGTTTCAGTGCTCCTGATTATTTCCACCTTAATGCCAAGTTCTTGGAAGCAATGTTGCCTAATATCAGAGAAGGGAAGATAAGCTATGTGGAGGACACAGTTCATGGCCTCGAGAGTGGCCCAGCAGCTTTAATTGGACTCTTCAGTGGTCTCAATGTTGGGAAACAAGTAGTTGCCATCTCCACAGAATGATTCTGCTGCCTGTTGTTTCTTCAGTAATCCTTCCTTCCTTCCATTTGGATCTGCTCTTGATTGTATATAAGAAATAAGTAGTTTCCATCACCACAAAGCAGCCCAAGTAATTTTTATTATCATGTTGCAGAATGTACTAAGAATAAGACATATGGTTGGATCGTATGATGCAGCTGTGGGTATTAAACAATGTAATGTGCTTTCCTTTTAGTCAGTTGCTTATTTTTCAGGAAATTGATGCAACTTGGGAGATTGTTGTGAGAGCGTAGGTGGGTTTGGGAGTGTCAAAATCACTTCCCTTTGAAATAAATATGTTTGCCAAGAAAATAAAAAAATCGCTCTAAATTGATTTGTGACGTATCACTGGCCAAGTGATTTTTGTTTTAGTGATTGAGTGGAAATTTTAGAACTCTTATTGTCCCAAATTTAAGAAGAAATTTAAGTTGAGGAGCCTTTTTCATTAGTTTCATATGGAAAGGGAACTAGCACGGTGCATGAAATTGACAATTCGTTACTTGATCAGGATTTCATGCTTCAATTCTTGAAGCTTCTTTATTGAAATTACTATTGAATGTGAAATAGAAAGTCGATGATTGGGTTTATCTAAAGTTTATGACTGTATTGCCAATTGTCCTCTGGCTAAACATGCTCACTTGAACCTCGCTCTACGATTTATTGGGTCGTTGAAGAAATACTTGTTTTTGGCTTGTGATCTATTGACTTACCTTACCACAATACTTGGTATTCATCTTGTTTTCATAAACTATTGGTTTCAATTTATCGGTTATTCTCATTTCACCGGTGACCATCGCTTTAGAGGCATCATTGGCAACTTACTCAATTTCTTGACTTGATCAAGCCTCAATTTCCTAACTATTATCGTGAGGATGATACGGTGTTTTGACATGCAGATAATGATAGACTCTATGAGTAAGTTAATATTGGTAAGCATAGGAAAACCTTAATTTCCTAACTATTATCTTGAGAATGATATGGTGTTTTGACGTGTAGGTAATGATAGACTCCATGAGTAAGTTAATACTAGTAAGCCTAGGCACACAAATACAAAATTTCTAAAAATATTTATAAAATTCAGTAAATTTGACAGGTATATTTTGTAAATGTTTTTGTTTATTTTATTATATTTGAATTTTTTTTTTTTTTAAAAAATCATTTCATAGCTACGATGACGCTTAGGCGCTATCAAATTTGGCCCGTTGACTGCCAATAGGAAAGGTGCAATGGCGCAGATCGGCGACGAAGTGAAGAATAAGCAGGTGATTTTCCGAGACTATGTCAATGGTTTCCCAAAGGAATCCGATTTCATCATTACCAGTGCTACCATCCGCTTGAAGCTTCCTCAAGATTCAAATGGCCTTTTGCTCAAAACACTCTATCTTTCTTGCGATCCCTTCATGCGAATGCTCATGAAGAATCAACCCTCTCCGTTTTCTTACTCCCCTGGCTCTGTAATCTATCTCTCTCTCTCTCTCTTTTCTTTACTAAGAAAAAGAAACTTCAGATGCAGGAAAATCAGTTTTATACTGAGATTGACCGTTGAACTCTTAAAGATTTCAGTCTAATTCTCTTCTGCAAACGAAAATTTTGCAGTTAGTATTTGGGTATGGAGTAGCCAAAGTTTTGGAGTCTGGCCACTCGGATTTCAATGAAGGTGACCTCGTTTGGGGAATGTTGAAATGGGAAGAATACTCTGTTCTGGAGGATCCTGGAAAACTCATCAAAATCCACCATACTGATGTCCCCCTCTCATATTATACTGGAATTCTTGGTATAATTTCTCTGTTTAATGGCCTAACGTTTCAGTTTGCTAAATATTATTGTGAATTTGTGATGATTTTAGGAATAGTTCTTAGTACATTTTGCCATTTTGTGTGAGAAGTAGCTTAACTAAGAGCTCTTACTGTCTCTTTTGGTGAAGTTTGGAGAGTTCTTTCAAGTGACAAAAAGCCATTTCCACCTTTCTAAAATTCATACCAAACTCACTCTTATTTGACACTTCATGTTTTTTCCCCTAATCTTTGCAGTGAGTTTTTCAATTTTATAGATAGGAAGGTCTGTTTGGTTGATAATACTGATTCTGTTTTATATTTCTAAATTTATTGAGTTCAACCTATGTCGATTTAGTAGAGAAGTCGAATTCTATAATCCAAATAGTTCCAATTTTGAAGACTGACATTTTTTTTAATGTTTTTATTGTATATAGAATTTAAATTTTACATCCTAAAGGCAGAATTATGTTAAATACGTATACGAATATTTAGAAATACAAAATATCATGTTATAAAATCAAATAACCTTTTAATATAATATGCAATATGTGAATAAAATTATGAGTATGTAACATTCTTATAAAAAATTGTAGTATGTAACTTATATATTACATATAATAATTACATAAATATTTTAGGTTAAATTATTAATTTAGTCTTTATGGTTTAAAAAAAGATAGAATTTAGTCATTAAGGTTTAAAATTAGAACGTAGTCTCTTTGGTTTGATTTCATAGAAAATAGTCTCGTTCGTAAGGGACTATTTAGGAAGGTTTTTCAAACCACGACGACTATGTATGAAGTTTTATCAAATTATAGGGACTAAAACCCTTAATTACTTTCTCCAAACTAAAAGGACTAAATTTGCAATTGAACCAATTTTTTAAGTATGAATTAGATTCATTAATAAAAACTTGTTGTCATCTAAATCTTAATAGATAAGTAAATATATAGTATCAAACACATTTAAGTATTTTTTAAAATTAGGATCCAATTTTTGAATCGATCACCAAACACATATCTAGAAACATAAAACACAACTTTTTTTTTTTATTAAATCTTTTGTTTTCAAATTTTTGTTTTCAGATTCTCTACCAAACAGGTCTTTAAATACGGATATTTGTCAATAATTCACTTCCTACCATTTGGATAGTTGTTTTTCTTGAGCGCTTTACATGGAGGCTGCTGCATTCCTAATGTGCTACTCTATGAAGTCCATAACCAAAAAAGTAAAGGATGAGGATTGTCTGGGTGTTTACATGGGGAAATACGATTCGTTGCATGTATGGTGCATTTATATTCTATTTGAGAAAGTGATGAATGTCGAGTAGTTTTCTCATTGATTGAACGCTATATTTGGTATTTAATTAATCTTTACAGGTATGCCTGGTATAACTGCCTATTTTGGATTTCATGATGTATGCTCTCCCAAGAAGGGGGAATATGTATTTGTATCAGCAGCTTCTGGTGCAGTTGGTCAAATTGTTGGCCAATTAGCAAAGTTGATGGGTTGTTATGTTGTTGGGAGTGCTGGAAGCAGAGAAAAGGTGAGCCACTGTCTTAAAGGTTGTTTCCATATCCTCTTTTCTCCCAAGCTGTTTCCTTGCAAAATTTAGTTTCATGCAATAAGAAAACTGTTCATTCTCCGTTTAAGGTTTTGTGATATTTATTCATCTAGGAAAAATGTTCGTTTCATCAGTATTTGATGATATACGCTTTTTGTTGATTTTTCTTTTTGGTCCATAAATTTTTAACATTTTTATTTTAGTTCCTTAAGTTTCAAATTGTGGATTTTAGTTTTACTTCACTAACTTCACATTATTTGTTAAACTATTAAATTTAGTGATTATACTTATTTCAAGGTTAGAGGGTATAACGAGATAAGCATTGAAGTTTTGGAACTAGAGTAAGATTTAAATCAGTAATACAATTGTGGTTTCGACTCTTGAAAAGTGCCTGATATTTTTAAGATTATTTTAGTTTTGCTACCAATACTTTCTGATCTATAAGCTCATTAACGTCAATTGACAATGGACTCTTATTCTCTATGGCATATATGTATGCCGATATAGATTGAGCTGCTGAAAAACACGTTTGGATTTGATGAGGTTTTCAACTACAAGGAAGAACCTGACTTAAATGCAGCGCTAAAGCGGTTAGTATATCTGATAGACTACATAATCTACATCATAAAAACATTGATGAACCGATGGACTACACCTCTGATGGCAAACAATGGTCGTTGAGTACTCGAGATTCATAATAATTTGACTTCTTGTTTTCGAAAAGTAAGCTTTTAAATACTATTTCCACCCATAGGTTTGACTAGGAATTCATATTGTTGAGACCATGATTGAAAATTGCTAGAAAATAGACAAAGTTTTAAAAGTAGAAAACTGAACGAAATCATTGAACGGGGCCTCGAGTGTTTTTCACATTCAATTCATAATCTCGTAAATGAACCTCATCTTTTCATATTGTTTTTGTGGCAGATGCTTCCCTGATGGTATAGATATTTACTTCGAAAATGTAGGAGGGAAGACGCTGGATGCAGTGCTTTTAAACATGAGACTTCATGGTCGGATTGCAGTATGTGGCATGATATCTCAATACAACCTTGATCAGACGGAAGGTGTGCATAACCTCATGCGTCTTGTAACTCAGCGGATCCGCATGGAAGGCTTCATTGCTAATGATTATTTCCATCTTAATGCCAAGTTCCTAGAAGAAATTTTGCCTTATATCAGAGAAGGGAAAATAAGCTATGTTGAGGACACGGTTCATGGTCTCGAGAATGGCCCAGCAGCTTTGATTGGACTCTTTAGTGGTCGTAATGTAGGGAAACAAGTAGTTTCCATCTCCAAAGAATGATTCTAAGTAGTTTCTGTTCGTTTACTACCTTGCCGTAGAATATACTGAAAATAAGGCTGATGGTTGGATTGTGTTGACATTTGAGATCTTTAAATGATTTCTTGTTTGTTTCTTAAATTTCTTGGTCCGATTCAATTCAACTATTAAGGTGAATTTTCATCACATTTGTATTATCAACAACATTTTTTTACTTCAATAAAAAAGTTTATTGATTCGTTGGATGTCACTCTTGTTTTCCATTTTTCACTCTTAGTTTACCAAATACTTAAAATTTTCATTATTGCTTCTGCAAGTTTCATTTCTTCTATCGATTTCATTTTTTCAACAGTGTGCAATGCAGTTGTGTCTTTTCTTGTATTATCGTTTACCTTCAAATGACAAATTTAAGATTAAGGGTGTAAATGCCAAGGTAGAAGAGAATTAGAACAATCTATTCTATTCATTGAATATATTTATGTAAACACCCTTCCACCAGAGTGGCTATATATTACTAAGTTCGCAGAAGTACATATGCACCCGTTCGAGGGTGTGAAGAGCTTTCCTTGTGATAACTTTCATGAGATATCTTAGGCCAAAATTACACATACCAAAGCAAATAGAAACTGATGCTTAAATTGAGGATGTAGAGATCAGATATGATACGGTAGATTCAATAGCTATTGATATTTGTGCTTTAATGATGTAGAGACCTCTAGTTTCTTGTCCTTTACCAATAGTCCTCTCTTCGTTAGAATCTTGAAATAAGCAATAATTAGGGTAAAAGAAGGCAACAAGTTCCTAAACATGACCTTTAACGACGTTAACACAACAAACTCCATCTTTTGAATTTGATTACTGAGTATTGGAATAACCTTTGGAGGTATTTGATCAATCCCCTATGTTACCTCTATCGTCATTTGTGCACCCAACTAATGAGATGCTTGAACTAGATCTTTGGCCATATCATATTAGAGTTAGGTAATTTCGATGTTTGGGATCCCTGAAGGGATGAGCAGTGTCAAAAAGTAGTGACAAAAACATACCACACTCGCAACGAGATGATAATTAAGGATAGTGGGAGAACATAGGTGCAAATTGACTTCCTAAAACGCATTGGAATTTTTAATGGATTTACTTTTTCCGTATAAAACCTTTTCCAAATTTTCGTGTATAAGTTGACCGATGAACAAATATTTTATCTACTAAATGATTAATTTTTAAGTCAAGGCAGAATTTCATTCTTTTGAGATCTTTTATTTTAAATTCTTTCTTAAGATATTTTATTGCCTTTAAAAACTTTTTGAAAATTTTGATTATATTTAAGTTGTCAACATATATAGTTATAATAACAAATTTTGACTGTGATTTCTTTATTAAAAACACACAAACATATTAGACTGAATCCTTCTTTCAACAAATATTCACCCAAGCGATTATACTACATTTTTTATGATTGTTTTAATCATATATTAACCTCTATAACTTTATTGAATATAGTCTGCGTGAACTTTAACTTAAATGTTTCAGATATTGTAAATCCTTCCGAAATTCTCACCGAAATGTCATTATTAAGAAATCAAAATATAAATATCTTGTGGTCACATGTAGAAGATGCATATCCAAATTTTTTTACACAGTCAGACCAATTAAATATCTTATAAGTGTAGCTGTATCCACCACTAAAGAATACGTATCTTCATAATTATCAATACCAAGTTTTCGTGAAAAACACTATGCGACAAGTCTTGTTTTATACATTGTGGCCTTATTGTTTTCATTTCTTATTCTCACAAATACTTCTTTTTCTCACAAATACTCATTTGTATTTCACAAGTTTGACACATTCTGGTGTTTGAACTATTGGTCTAAAAAATCTCATGTTTTGTAATTGAGCTCGATTCTGTCACAATTGCTTCTTTCCACTTAGGCCAATTGTTTCTATGTTGACATTTCTCTACAATTTTTAGTTTAGAATCCTCATTTTTAGATATAATATCAAGATCAACATCATATGCAAAAATGTTATCGATAACGACATTAGTCTGATTGTCTTTTTCTTGTCCTCACATAGGTTATTGAAATCTCTTTACATCTTTAGGTATTTCATATGTGTTGACCTCATAGTTAATATTAAAAAGCTTAATAATTATTTGTGGGCACAATTCCTTTTTAAATCCGCGATTTGTTTTATCCCTCTTATTATCTAATTCAACCAAAAATCCAAATTTCGATGAAATCGAAGTGATATATTATCAATTGAACTATACCCGGGTTAGTATGTTATAAATTTACGTAATTTTTAAGTTTACCAGAACCTAATGACAATGTTATTGCCAACGAATTTTATTAATTAGAATCCATTGGAACATTTATTTTTGGTGGGATTAAAGAGGTTATTTATTGCATTGGGTTAAAGTACATTGATGATACATACCAATCATATTAATGAACCCAACAAAATAAAATAGGAGTGTAGTGTAATGTTATATAGAAAAAAGAAAAAAAAAATAGTGTATAAATTAAAGAGTAATCAAAATCAAATAGTATCTTTCTCCCTTGAAATACAATGGTTATTTAATATTTTTCTTAGTACAATACAAGCTTCTTTAAGAATATGATACGTTTAAATACTTATTCATATACTTCCAAGAATTTTGTTTGATTTTAGCATATGTATCAAATTTCTAATTTTAGTTTAAGTATTTTAAAACATAGTTCAAAATTTTAGGAAACTCGTAAAAATGATAAAATTGATAAAATATAGTAAAATTTTAGATTATCGTTGTTGTATATATGTTCAATAATTCAATAAATGCATAAGAGAAAATTTTCACCTCTAGTTGGAGCGAAAATTCATTAGAGGGTTAAAATTACCGCATACCATATGAGTTTAGAATTAAAACCGATGAAATTAAAAGTTTATAATTCCAAATTAACACAATCAAACGTGTTTAGGGTGAAAGTTGATTTTTTTTTCTTTATTCTCCTAATTTATAAATTTCCAAAACATATTTTTTTTCAACTAACTATATAACAACAACAACATAATGTAACACACTAACATATAAATTATTGATTATATCACATATATATAATTTGATTGAAACAAATTAAAATACCAAGAGATACCATAATAGCAAAGTACAAAAAAAAAAAAACAATCTCATTTCTAAATCCAAAAATCACAACAAGACAATCCTTAATCTTAAATAAGATTATTCAAGCCTTAATCAATAATCATTAAAGAGTCAAAGATTTACACATTCAAATCAAACTAGGAACATATACTTTGTATCATCACCCATTTTCAACTATATATTAATAATAACCCCAATCCTAACAACTCTAAATTCAAACCAAAAGGGTAAAAAAAAAAAAAAAAAAAAAGCACAAATAATTCTTTTTTAAGAAAAAGAAAATACTTACAAAACACATATACCCCAACTTCATCATATGATCACAGATAAAATTCTCCCCATTTTAGAATAAAATTATATAATCAACATGCATGCATGCATTAGTAACTCAAAATTATGAATAATAATAACAACAATTTACCATACCCTTAGTTAAAAGCAGAACAAACCCTTCGAATCTCTCCTTGAGAGCCAGTTTTAGTCCCAATCTGCCCCATTCTCAAAATGGAGTTGATAAAATCACGTTGAAATGAGGGGCCAAGAATGGGGGAAAGAGGGCTAAAGTACGAGTCCATGATGGCTCGGGTCGATGGGTCGTCGTTTAGACTAGCATCGGAGGCGAGGACGGCAAAGCCGTTTCTTATGTTTTGAAGAATGCTGATGTCGAATTTGCCCGGACTGCCACGGTCGATGCCAAGTCGGACATTCACGTCGCCATTTCTAGGACATTGCGACTGTAGCTCCGGTAGCAGCGCCGGGTTTATGCTCGGGTCCGACCCCCCGCCCGGGAAGCTGTAGAGGCGATTTGTCATGAAGAAGCATGCGGTGGTTCCGATTGTGTGGGCAGCTGCGGGCGTTTAATTTAGAGAAGATTATATGATAGAAAATGAACTTTTTTTTCCCTAAGATTCTATGACACTATGTAAAAAGAAAAGTAACGAAGGATGAGTACATTAAAGATGTAATCTAAATATTACATATTAGGTTAAAAACACACCTTGGACCAACTTAATTTAGAATCGCATTTTCTAATTTAAATGTCTACTTGACTCTTGAACTATGCTAGTATAAATATTGTATCTAACCTAGGCGTCGAGAGTTATCCTCGTTATTTTGATTTTAGATACCCAACTCTACCCAACGGCAATATAAGCCGTTGAGTAAACATACAATAACCTTCGATGCGGTTGGTAATTGAAGAAACAATATCTTCCGACAATTCTTGTTTCCACAGAAAGATTCTCTTTTTCTTATAATAATAATTAGAGTTCAAGAGAGATTATCTATATCAAATAATAATTTTATTAAGTTTACAAATTCGAGGCATACAAATAACACAATAATATTAAATTTCTAATAATTAAGTTAAAACACCAATTAAATAATTACAACAACATGAAATTTCAAGGTTAAAATTAAACACAAAAGATTAAAAAACAAAACAAACTTTTAGGACTTAAAAGCTATGCTAAAGTGGAAAAAAATTAGTTGTTAATAAATTACTCAAATCAGTTTCTAAATTTTAATAAATCACCCTTAGTTCTGGTTACTTATTATTGAAGTTAATGGTTTAATTTATTCACAAATTTAAATTACAAAAACAATCATATATCATTCATTAAATAGTCATTTTAATGAAGGTTACATTTGAATTTAACCAGACACAAATTCTCAACTTTGAACTTAATTAAGCATGATGGTAAAGGTGTGAAGAATAATTCTCAAACACAAACTTTATAAAGCTATAATATGCCTTAGTTAAAATGCACAAATCTCCTAACCTAATTAATAAATGTGTGTAAAGAGAGAGACAAAAAGTGGATAAAGTGGCTTAATCCTATATGTATGTATGTATATGTATGTATAGTCACGAGACGTGTCGTACAAGAGTAAGTAATTAATTTAAACATTTCCTACTATCATTACATTATATATATATATATATATATATATATATATATATATATATATATATATATGGTGAAAATTAAATTATTATTATTGTTAAAAAAAAAAAAAGACATGTCTCAGAACAAACAAGACGAATGTTTATCAATTTATGTCACTTGGAGATTCGGGACATCTAAGATTGGCCTTTCCAAGAGGCAACTTTTCAAGTTGTTTTTTTATTACATTTTTGGGTTTGTCCCAAGTCTAAGCTACATTGACATTTAGCAAAAGAAAACACACAACAAAGAACAAAAAATCTGACAACCTTATGTTTCAAGAAATTAGCTAAATGTAAATCCGTGATTGATTTGGAGAATCCCATGTGACATTGAATAACAGCTGTTTTTCTTTCTTTGTTTCTTTATTATTATTATTATTATTATTTTCATTTAGTTATATTATTATATATGGTTAGTACTAAGGTGAGGATGACTCAAATTTTGGCAAGTGGGATTGGGTTTAAACTTTAAATTAAATTGTGAAGGAAAAAGATATGGTGGGCTTTGCATATTATTGCAATATTCACAAATATCTTGCCCCTTTTATCAACCCTAGCTCTTTCACAACTTTATGCAATTAGATGTACATATAATTAATTTATTTTATCTTTCAATTTTCTAAATAGTTTTGAGTGGTTTAGAAGAAAAGAAAACAACTTCTCTTCTCAATGAACATGACATTACATGCATTAATTACTTGTAAACATTGGTTTTTCAAAAACTTGGAAAAGAAAAAAAGAGATCAAATTTTTATTGTATTCTCCTTCAATTTGTTTTAATATAGTAATATTTGGGTGTAACTTGATGATCATTTTCATATGTAAATTATGATTGAAAACTAGCTTGGATGGATGGTAGAATTAATAATATATCCAAATAACTTTTGAATTTACGAATATTCTATTATTTGTCAATGTTACTGTTATTAATTTTTCATTAATAATTTAACAAAAACATTGAAAATGTTTCAAAACTCATCTCTTTATGGATTGCACAGCACATGGCTTTAAATGTTGGCTATGGAATTAAACACCTACTCATCAAATAAATTAATATAGAGAGAAGGCTTTCTCAAGTGTTTAAAAATAGTAGGTATGGTATAAATTAATTATTAACAATAATCCTCAGAATTGTGTTTTTATAGTCAAGGGTAAAAACAAAATATTTGAAATAGTTAGATCAACTCATCAATTTAGTTCAAACGACCCAAATTAAATCAATTTTTCAAAGAGGAAAGAACACAATAAGGATTAAAATGAAATCTAATATCTATATCTTTAAAAATTAGTTTGAGTTTAATTCAAATAACTATTTAGGTTTTTTAAAAAATAAACTTATAATACTATATACTTTTATCTATAATTTTTCTTACAAACATTTAAATATCCAAACCGAATTTTAGCTATTAATTAAAATAATTTTTAAAAACTTTAGCCAAATTATCAAATGGGGTTTATATTTTTCTCTAAGTCGTTCGCATCATCGATTTTAAATCTAACATTTAAATTTTAAACATATATATTTTTGTTGAAAGATCAAACCATAAAATTTTAAAAGTTTAAAAACCGACAAAAAAAAAAGAAAAGAAGAAAGAAGAATAAAATAAACCATAATTAGTTTAAAAGAAAAGGCATGTTTTGATTAAATTAAACATAATATAATTGTGATAATTCTTAAATGGTATGATATCTTAGGTAAATGATGAATAGTTTAGATCAATCCCTATTCCTAAATGTAATAACTTATTAAAGCACATAAAAGTAGGAAATGTGAATCATCCATTCCCTTTCAAAGTACATTATGTGATGGTGCCCATTTGGATGGTCCTATTGACCTTTGGGAAAATTAGTTTCACATCTCAAATTATATATATATATATATATATATACACACACACATACATATATCCTGCAGTTGGACCTAACATGGCTTCCCAATCATAAATGGAAAAGTAGGTTTTGGTTTTGCCATTTATGTGCCCTCTTCAATGTTTACAAGTTTGACAAACCTAGTCTTTTTTTTTTTTTTTTTTCCTTCCCAAAATTTATATTCTTTATCAAAATTATGGCAAAATGAGGAAAAAAAAAAAAGAAAATCTAATATAAATTCAAGACTAATGAAGTAATTTTTTAGTACACAATTAAGTTTAGTCTTAGGCTATAGTTAGCCCCCATCTTACCCTTTCCTTTACATTAAAAAGAGATGAATTTGATAACTTTTTATTGCCAAACAACACCCAATTAAGTATTTACTTTCTTTAAAAAATATAATTCATGTCATTCTCCTTCCTCTGTCAAAATTAAAACTATATTAAAAATCGTGAAAACATTTTTAAGTTACGAAAAGAAATAGATTATTTAACTATACCCGTAATTAATACTACGGTTCTACTTACTATTTTTATTTATAATTTATCACATCATTATTAATTAATAAACTAGGGGACTTCAAATTATTATTTTTTAGATTCTACCTATCATACCAATGAATAGAGGTAGTATATTTTCCTAAGAGATTAACCTAGCTAGGTTAAGTTGATTCAATAACCTCAGTGATCAGGGAATATTATGTGTATATATTTCTTTTTTCCAATAGAGGAGTAATGAAAAAAGAAAAGGATAGATATGGATGATGATGATGATGATGATGATTATTGAATGAGGTAGGGAAAGTAAACTCATTTGTGTTGGCTTTCCAACCACCTTAATATCACCAAACGTGCATGAGAGAGAGAGAAAGAAATGAGTGTATGTGTGTGTGTGTACCTGTTAGTAAAACCAAGTCCTTTTCATTCATCCCTTTCTCTGCAAATTTCCTCTTCAAAACGTCAATTGAATCACTCACATCCGGCAGCTCACTCGCCAGAGATACATCCGAAACTCTACCGTCTCTCCGTCCGGTTGGAATATCGTAGTCCGGCCCATTTGCCTGTCATAATTCTCCAACTATTCAAAAACTAAGTAATACTTAGGTGCATCGGGTAAGAGTTTAATTCAATGAATGTTAATGTACTTCGAGGTTCAAGAAGTTCGTGGTTCAAATTACGTAAAACAAAAATAATTTATTACCGAAACAATGGCATCTCTAGCAGCCATAGCTACGATATCAGCACAAGAAACAATTCCAGGACATCGTGTTTCCAGTTCTCTCTTGGCTCTTTCTATTACATCAAACCCCCGCACTCCTTGATGCCCGAAAGCAAGTTTCTCAGACCTTGCCCCATTGTCGACCAAGATCGAACCATCGCAACCCTGTTAATCAAGTTATTGCATGATAATTTGTTTGGATTGGATTGATTTTCAAAAGAAGTATTAGTCAGGAATAAGTGCGCATTTTCTGGAGAGTTTACCTCTACAAAGCAATCGTGAAAATGGAGGCGGAGCAATACAGCAGCCATGGTGGCATCATTTCGAATGGCGTCGTTCACAACGGAACGAACGATGGATTTGGCGTTAGGACAAGATTGAGCATAGAATCCAAATTGCAATTGGCCTTGAGAAATGGAAGCAAAGCAACCAAGGAATAACAAGAGATTGAGAAGAACCATCAACTTAGCCATGGATTTGTAGAGAAAAGAAAGTTTTGTTTTTTTTTTTTTATTTAATCAATGGTGAGGGTGAGAGGCTAAAACATAAGATATAAGAAGTAATTAATATATGAAGAAAGGAAAAAAGGGAAATTTTTTGAAATAGAGAGAATTTGTAAAGAAAGAGACGTAATGTCTTAAAATAAATAGAGAGAGGAAGTTGACAGATTTGAGAATTTAAAGGCATTCGAAAGCTGTCATTGTAAGTATTGCATGAGAGAGAGATTTGTCATTTTGTTAATTAATTTTATTTCTCATCATCTAACCCTTATAAAAATTTAATCATTTAATTACTAATTCATCTATAATTAATTATATCCCTACCCTCTTAATTTGCCTTACTAATTTAATTCCAATGCGTTTTCAATAATCTAATTCCAATTTTACTCATTTAAGAGAGGGTAATGGAAGAACCCTCTGATTACTCCACTTCCCCACCTAGGATTATTGCTTTTAAAATCCTACCCTACTCTTTTCTCTTTTCTTTTCTTACCATTTCTTTTTATATGCAAGAAGATCAGAAACAAACAATCACAATCCTAACATACTAACCTTATCAGAAGAACAAGAAAAAGTCAACCAATAATAATAATAAAAATAAAAAAAATTTAAAGATCAAGTGAAAACCACACCATAAAGATATCCATGAGAAGCCAAGATACGAGCCATACTATTCAAATCTCGATAAATAAAACGAAAAATAACGTTAGTAAGAGCACACATGCCAAATCCCAAATTTTCATAATCAAATCACGAACCTTAATTAATTCATAAGAGGGATGGTTGTTAATTAATAAAAAAACCTAGGAATCAATCCGAGAAAATGGTACAAACACTACAACCTCGTTTTTTTCTACCATTTTTACTCATTACCTCTTAATTAACCTTGCTAATATGATTTTACTTTTATCTCATTGTGGTTAATTAGTTAAATTAAAAAGATTAGTGTGTGAGAAGGTTTGTTAAAGTGTTTTAGTTAATTAATTTGATCATTTAGTTAGTATAGGTTTATTGATACTTAGATATGGTAAGGAGGGAGAGGTGAGAGACACGGCTGTGGAAAAGATTATATGTTAGTGGGGAATATTTCCTCATTAAATAATCTCTGCAAATTAATTTGGCAAGCTTTACAAGTTACATTTTATGATCCTTAATTTAATTTCCACACGTTAATGAGGTTGGGGTGGCCAATTATTTTTTTTTATCCATAACTTCAAATTTCTAAGATTTTTCAATCTAAATGAGTTTTCGATATAATTAGAAATTTTGTTTTGTTTTTATTTTTCAAAGAACTTATTTTGTTTCTTATATTTTGATGAAAATTTCGATGTTTTTCTTAACGTTGTCGGAGAATTTGAAAAAATTTCAAGAAAAGTTTGATTTTTTTTTTAGAATTGAGTTACGTTATCTTAGTTGAAGTTATTTTAATTTTGTGTTCCTTGTTATATATATAATTCTATACTAATACGTATCAATGTCATTTTCGATCAAGGATGAAGCTTTTTCGATATGTTACCCTTTTTCTAGTTTTATACTTTTCCCAACTTTAAGTTTTCTTTTAATTCAAGACTTTAATTTGCAAAAGGAATTGAATTTGAAAAAACCATAAAAAATATATATATATATATATAACAATAACCTATATTTCTTTTTAAACTTATTCAAAATAATTTCCATTGAATTTTTGCATAATTTTCGAGTTGATGTAAGTATTTTTTTACGAACCAAATCTTTTGGTTTCACATCATCTCATCTCAAAATATTTTTGAACTTTACATTTTGTTGTAATTATTTTTTGATTTCTTTTTCAAATTTATATTGTCGGTAAGACATTTATACATAAATTTACATTATACTTTTAAATATTGTCTTTATAGAAATGATAGATTAGAAATGGTCGATTAGATTAAGCCAATAGGCAAAATTTCATTTACTAATTATGATATATTTTTATTAGTTTTCGCAAAAATTTTGTGAGCAAGTGGGAATCCTATGTAATTTTGATCATTTGATTATTTTTGTTAATTAAACATACATTCGATTTATGTGTGTGCACAATGACTCATTAATCCAACTAAATTCATCGGATGCTACTAACAACCAATTAGGCTAAATCGAGTTAAGTGCTCTAATTACTATCACTTAAAACCTAGGCTCTAATTAAATTACATGCCTTAATTTAGAATTTTTATTTGGATTCGATAAGCGATCATATGATCAATAATTCCATTGGGTATTTAATTAATTAATTGTATTCGAACCTAGTTAAAGCATGCACAACTAAGTCCAAAGATATTAGCTAGTTATAATTTCTTGTTTTGTTTGGATTTGCCTCTAGCCCTTTAACTCTTGTTTTTGTCGGGTCTCTTTCTTGCTTCTCATGTATCTCTTTTTTATATTAATGAAGCGGGAATGATGAGGGTGCTACGGAGTGTCCACTTAGTGAAGATGTTCGGGTGCACCTACTGACCTATCGTATCTTTTTCAAAAAAGAAAAAACAAATACTAAGTCCCGATATATATATATAAGCTTAAAAATCCAAGCATACAATTAGATTCAACTATTTGTTACTTATGGTGATACATTATAGATGGATGAAGGAGAAGACATCATGCAAGATATGAATCGAGATTTAACAAAAACATATAACTATGAGAGGGGCTTGTGATCAATCCAAGCACATAAGCATGCATTTAGAAAGTTAATAAAGATTCAAAGAAAATATATTCGATCAACAGAAAACTCACAAAATTAATTACATCAGGATCTTGCTCCCAACACTTAGAAACCTTACCTCTTGATTCATAGACACAGATCACAGCAAATAGGGGTTGCCAAAAGAATGTAAAAAACTAACCTAACTAGATAAGAAATACTAATTTAGGGAGAGAATGAATTTTGGTAGAGACTTTTCTCTCCATTGAAATCCCACCTAAAAAACCCTACAAATTAAGAAGGATAATATATACATAAAAGTCACAGAGCGTTGCAGTGCCTAGAAAAATATTTATAATGAGACAACTCTACTTCTAATATATTTTCAAAACTTTTAACTAGATGAAGGTTTATCTCATGCCTGAGAATAGATGTTTCAAATGTGTTTCTATCATGAATAGAAATCCTAAACATATATGTTGATCCATATAGTCATAGTCTTGATTAATTTGTGCATGAAGTGATTTGAAGTTTTGAGTTCAGAAACAAGTTTTCTTTACTTTTATTATTGATCATCTCTAGGTAAATCCATTCTCTTCTTCCTTAAAAATCAGTTTGGTTTGGGAGTTTTAGTATATTACTGATTTAGGAGTTTGCATACCAATAAACGTTGTTCTTAGATCCAATTAGCTAGAGCTTTCACGACCCTTTTGGCTCACCTCACACCTCAACTTTTGTAAGAAAAAAAAAGTTAATTACAACGTAGAGAAATTTTAAGAATAATAATTAGTATATAGGGATGCCAATAAACGTTGTTCTTAGATCCAATTAGCTAGAGCTTTCACGACCCTTTTGGCTCACCTCACACCTCAACTTTTGTAAGAAAAAAAAAGTTAATTACAACGTAGAGAAATTTTAAGAATAATAATTAGTATATAGGGATGCCAATAAACGTTGTTCTTAGATCCAATTAGCTAGAGCTTTCACGACCCTTTTGGCTCACCTCACACCTCAACTTTTGTAAGAAAAAAAAAGTTAATTACAACGTAGAGAAATTTTAAGAATAATAATTAGTATATAGGGATGCCAATAAACGTTGTTCTTAGATCCAATTAGCTAGAGCTTTCACGACCCTTTTGGCTCACCTCACACCTCAACTTTTGTAAGAAAAAAAAAGTTAATTACAACGTAGAGAAATTTTAAGAATAATAATTAGTATATAGGGATGCCAATAAACGTTGTTCTTAGATCCAATTAGCTAGAGCTTTCACGACCCTTTTGGCTCACCTCACACCTCAACTTTTGTAAGAAAAAAAAAGTTAATTACAACGTAGAGAAATTTTAAGAATAATAATTAGTATATAGGGATGCCAATAAACGTTGTTCTTAGATCCAATTAGCTAGAGCTTTCACGACCCTTTTGGCTCACCTCACACCTCAACTTTTGTAAGAAAAAAAAAGTTAATTACAACGTAGAGAAATTTTAAGAATAATAATTAGTATATAGGGATGCCAATAAACGTTGTTCTTAGATCCAATTAGCTAGAGCTTTCACGACCCTTTTGGCTCACCTCACACCTCAACTTTTGTAAGAAAAAAAAAGTTAATTACAACGTAGAGAAATTTTAAGAATAATAATTAGTATATAGGGATGTATTTTAAAAAATACAAATATAACAAAGTCTATGGATGATGGACTTTTATCGCTGATAGATCAATATTTGCAGTATGGTCTATCAAATATATTTTTTGTAAAAAATTTACAATTTTATTAAAATGTTGCTACATATGCTAATATTTCAAATTTATTTAATTACTATATTTACAACTATTAAAAGAAAAAAAATAAACCAATTGAGTATCTCAACTCTAGTTTACAATATAATTTAAACTCATAATTTTTAAAATTGGTAAACAATTAAATTTCCTCACTTTAATAGGTAATAAGTTCCTCCATTCTACATTATTTTTATTAGCAATTTATTCATACCTTAAAACCTTTTCATAAAAATTTAAGTCTTTAATATATATCGATCATGACTTTTATGTAAAAATTTAGTTTATTACACATTTTTAAATATAGTAAAATAAACTAAAATATTTTAAACATATAATAAAATTTTAGATTCTATAAATGATAAACATCGATAGACTTAATAGAAGTATATAAGTGTCTATCAACATCTATCATTGATAGAATCTAAAATTTTGTTATATTTTATAAATATTTTGTCAAATTTATTATTTTTGACAATTCTCCTGATATATATATAGTTTTGGTTACACATAGCTAAGAGATTCTTAAATCATGAAACAATTTCTTAAACAACAAGGAACTATGTTTTGGGTCCAATATATATCTTAGAGTAAAATTGGAAACCCTAAACTAAAACTCTGAAAACCAACCAGATTCTGCTTCAACAATAGATGTCATTATTTCTTCCAGCTTGTTCGAAAATCCTAAAGCATTCTAACATTATAATTGTTTCCTACCTCTTATTTGGGCATCAAAGTGTGTTAGCAAGTATCATCTTTCTTAATTCATGCATGTTGGTTAATGCATTCCTCAAAATATTCCATTATTGTTGAAGAAGCATATGCGAAAATTTGGCCAAAATTTTGCAACTATATGCATTACAAACCGCCTTGAATATTTGTATGAAACTAATAATTAAGCATAAAAAATGATTTAGAAGGTGAAAACAATCCCACCCCACAATTTCTTAATTATAACCAAAAATATGAGGTGGGGATCGATTCAAGTTGAAATTAACTTTGGGATAAAGAAGGAATGAGAATAAGCCATTAATGTATCATTTATATGATCCAATCCATTACTATTTAAAAAAAAAAAAAACGTTCATGTAACATGTGAAACTCTACATGATTGTTTACTTGAGAGTGTAACAATATTACACACACACATATATATATATATATCCCATATGTGATCTGGTGGGTTTGAACAAAATTTGAAAAGGTCAAAGCTTGGATCCATAAATAAACCCTTCTATAAATATTATTTCTCTTTGAAGGAAGAAAAGAAAAGGAAGGAAATTGCTAAGAATAGATAAACTAAAACAGCCTTATATGACAAACATTACAAAGCCTCCCACTTTTGGATGCTAAAAGAATGGGAAATGCAACGTTGATAGAACGTTGAATTTACGAGGAACAAACAAAAACAAAAACAGAACAAGAACGAAAACAAGAGAGCGAGAGCAAGAGCAAGAGCAAGAGAAAAAACAATAACAAAGTGATCGATCATACCCCATGGCACCAAGCAAGATTAGACGAGCATTAGGGGCAGTGAAGGACAAGACAAGCATAGGTTTGGCGAAGGTTGGAAGCAGCAATTCATTGTCGGATTTAGAAGTAGCCATTGTGAAAGCCACAAGACATGAAGAGTACCCAGCCGAAGAGCGACACGTACGAGAGATTCTTAGCCTCACCTGCTACTCACGAGCGTACATAAGTGCATGCGTAAACACGCTATCCAGGCGACTGAACAAGACAAAGAATTGGACAGTGGCACTCAAAACCTTAATGTTAATCCAACGGTTGGTGTCGGAGGGCGACCCAGCATACGAGCAAGAGATCTTTTTCTCGACAAGGCGTGGGACAAGATTCTTGAATATGTCTGATTTTAGAGATGCTTCTCTATCAAATTCTTGGGATTATTCTGCTTTTGTTCGTACTTACGCTTTGTATCTTGATGAAAGGCTTGAGTTTAGGATGCAAAGTCGAAGAGGGAGAAGGAGTGCCTTTGGATTGGATGAAGAAGATGAACACCATCACCACCAACAACAAAATAGCTGCAGTAGTAATAACAACAACATTGACAACGACAATAATGACGAGGAAGACAACAGCAAAGCCATTGTCATAAGAGCCACACCGATACGAGATATGACGTCCGACCAAATATTCTCGAGGACACAACATTTACAACAGCTTCTTGAACGCTTTTTGGCTTGTCGTCCTACAGGTTCGGTTCGTTTCAATACTACTTTTGTTTTAGTATTTTTGTATCTTTTTTACCTGTGATATATTTTGGTTTACGTTACTTTCAATCTTGATTCGTCTCATTCCTTATTCATAACGTTCATTTTGGTGACCTACCATTTTTATCCATATTTACAAGATTTTAACACAAAATTTATGCATCACGGAAAACTTCTAATAAAATTTCATGGTTATTTTAGCGAAGAAAAAGTAATACAATGAACGTTTTGAAAATACAGGTACCATAAGAAAAAAAAAATACATAATAAAAAAGAATGCTTTCTTAGAACTCCAACCTATGAGGGTTTACAACATATGCTCACATTAGGATATTCACATTATCCATTATTTATTAAGATTTTAGACCTAAGATCTAAAATGGTTACTTTTATTATAATTATGGAATGCAGTTGCCCCTTATCTGCATTGATTTGAAACGTATTTAAAACACGAAGAGAACTTGCTCCTCTAACAAAAATACAATTGAAAATCTATAACTTAAAAGAGTCTTGAAAACCACTATTTGGCTATTAAATTTCATGAAATTGATTTCTATTATATGTTAATTGATGTTGATTCTACATAAATATAGGTGCTGCTAAGAACAACAGAGTGGTGTTAGTGGCATTATACCCAATCGTAAGAGAAAGCTTCCAAATATATTATGACATAACAGAAATCATGGGGATCTTAATTGATCGTTTCATGGAGTTAAAAATTCAAGATTGTGTCAAAGTGTATGAGATTTTCTGTAGAGTTGGGAAGCAGTTTGATGAACTAGAATTGTTCTATTCTTGGTGTAAAACAATTGGAATTGCTCGTTCTTCTGAATATCCAGAAGTTGAAAAAATAACTCCCAAGAAACTTGAAGTCATGGATGAATTCATCAAAGACAGATCTGCCTTAGCTCAATGCCAAAAAGATAGAGAAAAAGCCCAACCTCAATTGGAAATAGCAGAGGAAGAACACAAAGTAGAAGAAGAAGAAGAAGAAGATATGAATTCAGTTAAAGCTCTTCCACCACCAGAGGATGTCAAAGAGGAAGAAACTACAGCCACGGAAGTGAAAGAAGAAGAGAAAGAAATTAAAGATGAAATGAAGAAGGATAATGAAAATTCAATGATGGGTGATTTACTAAACCTTGGTGAAGAACATGCAATGATAAGAGAAGAAAATGCAGATAAATTAGCATTAGCATTATTTGATGGAAGTGGACCAGTTGATTCATCAGTTAAAGCATTACCATGGCAAGCATTTAATGATGAATCAGCAGATTGGGAATCGGCTTTAGTTCAATCAGCAAGTAATTTATCAAATCAAAGAGCTGATCTTGGTGGAGGATTTGATATGCTTCTTTTAGATGGAATGTATAAACAAACAGCAGTAAAGTCAACAATGGCTGGATCAGGATATGGAGTGAGTGGCAGTGCAAGTAGTATGGCACTTGGGTCTGCAGGGAGGCCAGCAATGCTTGCATTGCCAGCCCCTCCAACGCCTGAAGGCAGTGGGACGAGCTCATCGTCGGTTGTAAGCGATCCGTTTGCTGCATCGGTGGCAGTGGCGCCTCCGCCTTACGTTCAGATGTCGGAGATGGAGAGGAAGCAGAAGCTATTGGTGGAAGAGCAACTCATGTGGCAGCAATATGCAAGAGATGGGAGACAGATACAGCATAATCCTTATACAGGAGGCTTCACACACAGTTATTAGGTGGTTTTTTTGGCTTCACTTGTTTTCAATCAAACTCACATTGTAATTTTTTATGGTAATTTAGTTTCTATTTATCTTTTTTTTTTATTTATTTTTTAATATTTTTCTTTTGTTCTTTTTCTGTTTTTTACTCAGTAAAAGACAACAAGAACAAAACAGTGTTTGTATGTGCTGTTACTTTTGGTAGGGATGACACAATGTAAATAAATAAACTATTTAACGTTAGATTTGTGTTTATTTAGTTTGATGATATTCTAGTTATCAACATCTTTTCAAATTCCTTTTTTTTCCTATGAAACAACAAATTTAATCGAGAAAAAACAAAAACATAAAAAAAAAAACAGCCCAACACAACACTTCGACTACAGAAAAGGGATCCAGCGAAGAAAAATGTTTCCGAGAGAATAATTATAAAAAAGCTTCGAAATTGAAGCCCAGATTTATTTTCTTACTCGATCAATTCTTTTTCCTCCTTTTACTTCAAAATCCTCTTCATTCCTTCTCAAAATTATGTTCCACTCAAGTACATATGGAACTCATACAAGTTCTTAAGAGAGAAATAAGAAAATAAAAGGGCTTGTTTGTTTTTCTCTAGGTTAATAAAATTTAAGAAAACGAATATGGATGAAGGATTTAATTTAGGAGAGACTAACACTACTGCTAAAACAAAAAAACCAAGATATTCTGCTATGATAATCTCCTATGGAAGATAAATTTCTAGAATGAAGATTTTCTTGGAGAATATTTCTTCAAATATAATCACATATTTAAACTCACACACACAAACAGACACATCTATAGTTAGTCATATAGATACCGATTTTTTTTCCTGTTTTTTTAACAATGAATCCCATTATTCCTGATTTTAGTATTAAAATATGATATCTTTTTAGACTTTGTTAAGCTTTTGGAAAGATATTTGAGAGTTTTATGATTGTACTTTTATAGTCATTTTCAAATGTATCTTAGATTTTACGTTCTGAATTAACCTAATTAAAATTAAAAACCATCCATAGATATCGAATTTGACTTAATAGACACTTCATTGATGGTTGCCTATTTATCGCATCAACAATCAGCTAGGAAGTTTACCAACTAGTTTCTTTTTTAGTAGGTTATAGTAGAAATTTAAACCCCCAACTTTAAAGGGAAAAAAAAACATGTCAATTAACAGACTAGTATTTACTTGCGGAAACCACAATAAAAATTTAAACAACAAAAATTCAAACATGACAAATGACTCACAATTCCCACTAAATACCTAGAAATGTGCATAAATAACCCGTGAATTACTGAGTTAACATGTGACTAGTACTTCTGATAATTTATCTATATGGAAGCAGTCATTTCAAACACAACCTTCACACCTAGCTAAAAAAATATTGAATTCGTTGTATAAATGAACAAGAAAATATTCATAAATATGAAAACAGAAAATAGGTTAATAACCCTTCTCAAGACCTAAAAAGTAGAAATACAAACTCATGATTGGCACAACTTACAACACAATTGTTATACATACACTCGTTAGTTTTATTGATATCCACAAAATCGATCAGTGTTTTTTTTCTTTTTTTTCTTTTTTTTTTCCTCCACCGTGGGACAGTGACAGATCATAGTAAATAGATGGAATTGCAAGATTCACAAAAACATTAAGACAACTATGAACAGAGTAGAAAACGAGACATACACAATTGAGCTCATTTTTGGTCGTCTATGGCACAACGACTTACATCTGGAAAATCGGTTTGAGAAACTCTTCTGGTAGAAAGACCAAGCTTAGTCCCGACGCGAACCAACGTTTCAAGTGATCTGGAACTATTTGCTAACAGGTCCTCATCTAATTGGATCGAATCCTGCATGACAATTTGAAAATTCTACTAAAAAAACTTGTTTTATAGATGGCAGAAGTGGGGGATTGTGAAACTTTTCATTATTCAAAACTAAAACTAAATTTCAGAATTTAGAAGGAAAACAACGTATAGACCACAAGAATGCAGTAAAGTTGTGAGATCAATGAAGATTTCTAGGGTGGTTTGACGCTCATATTCAGAACGATAACGATGCTCAACTAAATTAACTGAACTGCATCTGTTTGTAGGTCCCAGATAGAATTGAGAATCCTACAACAACATTGGAAATATGCACCCGACTACTCCAAAATTATTTATAGACTTTAGTGATTACTTATCTAAAATCTAATAATAATAAATTCTTAGAGATTAAACATCGACCGTTTGGGACAAAAACTATAATAACTACCTCTAGCTATATAGTAAATACTATTTAAATATCTTCTATTACCTACGATAAACACTATTTCAAAACCTCTTGTTTGCTACAACTTTTACTATTTCACATTCATCAACTTTTTATTATTTGCTATTGTGTTTGCTATCTCCTCTTCAAACTAAAATAATGTACGCCATAAACACATTATTGTAATCCAAACGAAATTAATCTACACCCAAATACAAACTATTATAACTTAACTATAATAACCTATAACTATAATAACCTATAACTATAATAACTCACTTCTTGCCCCGAACACCCTTAAGTGTCTAATTTGGAAAAAAATTATAATATAATAAACAATAAATTTTCAACCACTCACTTTATATTAATTATCTAAATATAATAATAAATCATAACAGTTTTATTTATCTAAAAAAAGGTTTTTTTCCTATGTATTGCTCGATTTAACTTTTCGAGTGTTTAATTTGAAAAAAAATTAAGTATTTGTCGACCACTTAAATAACTTTTGAGACAATTTTAATTCATTTTAAATAGTTTTTATCGAGAGAGTTTAAATAAAAATAAGTTTTTTAGAGAAACACTTTTTTCTCCGATTGACCATTAACAAAAGAGTAAAATGCAATTTTACGAACGACTTTCAGTTGCAAAATTCTTGTGTGCTGAAATATGAACATTTCAATCATTCGCCTTTCTATTCTTCTGAAAGATTAGGATTTGGCATGCATAAATGCTATTCCTGTTATTCTAAAAATGTGAATCTTTCAAACAAGCATAGCGCCAGACGAAAGAAGATTAAAAAGCTCTTCTCTAAGATTCCCCCAAAATTTTCAATCACTTCAGTTTGGAACTTTTAGTAAACTTCCAAAGAGTTCCCTATCCATCAATGCAAGCTTTTTCTAAAAATCTATGACTTCAGCATCTCCATAAGTATTGAAATTTCATGTAAAATAGATTCCAACCTCCACGTGATTGGTACGAAATGTTTGACTTAATGAACATAGAACAAAGATACAAATTACAAGAAACGAAATGAAATGCTAACCTTTTCAAAGACACAAATTACAGTACTTCCACCGAAAGAGAAATACCCAAACTGCAGAGAAAGTGAATCAGTTAGAAGATAATACACAGTCCCATCTCCCATAGTAATATGCTACATATGGAAAAAGATATCTATTGTAAGCTTACCTCTTCTCCTTTCTTTACATTATCTCCCTTCCCTTTTTTGAAGGTTATGCTGCCAACCATGGTAGCTCCAATTGCAACAAAAGCAACCTACAGTTGAGGGCAACACTCATTGTCAAAAGAATAATGAACTAAGTTTGTCTTTCAATGTCAATAGACTATGGTCATTAAATACAAAATTGCTATTGGCAGCAAAAGCAACCTAATATATTACACTTGCATGCCATTGACAAACAACTCGACAATTATAAAAGCCACGGTTGACAGTTAGCCAACCAATGCAGCAAATTCAAGCAAATCATTGGAAAAAGAAAATCATAACCTACTATAAGTCAACAAGTAAATATTTAAATTTTTTAATTTATATAAAATAGACTCGTACATCATATGGTCCAATACAACTTCAAATCTACAATGTACAATATCGTTTTGCTCGCTCAATTCATATATTTTCAACGGCTTTTGGTTGAGTTTGTTACCATAACAACAAAGGTACTTTTTAATTTTTTTTTGATATTTGTGAGTGTCCGTGCTAGCTTACGCACACCTCGACTAATCTCACAAGAGAACCTGTCTGACTCTACAACATTTTGGTATCAAAGAAACCCGTAATTCCTAGATTAGGTGGCAACAATGGATTGAACCCATGATCTCTTAGTTAATTATTGAGACTATGTCTCCCTTTTTACCACGGATGGTTTATAAGGTTGCTTATATAGTTTTGGAATTTCTTCCCTTTTGTCAAATATTAGCTTTACTGTATTACGGGTTTATGATTATTATTATTTATTTATTTATTTTAATAGAGACTACAGAAGACTTAAATCCTTGTCAAAAGAGCTAGCCCATAAATGAGTATTCAATTCAAGATTAACTGGAAGAACACTGTGATTACCAAAGGTACTTAACCTTAGAAGAGGTTCCTTCTGATATTTGAACTATAAAATGTCTCCTTCAATATAAATATCTAGTTAAAAGAGTAGGGATTGCATTTCTAAAACAATCTTGATCTCTTAAATAAATGACACATGGTGAGAATGGATGCAAGTTTGTACATAATCCTATACCATTCAATTAGAAATCAGGACATATTACAGAAGTTCAGGCTAGCATGGACTAATAACAAAGAATATTTCTCACACATTATAGCATTTTCAGTGTTATAATATGTGTTTATATCATAATTATACATAGCCGTCCTTTATTGTAATTTTACGTTCCCTAGAGTAGGGTTTCTTAGTTGTCTCTCTCTCTATATATGTGTGTATCTTCAACCTGATTAAATGATATGATCATTATATTCAAACCAAAAGTAAATGAGTAAACCTTGCCAAAATCGGATGTTGAAATTATAGCTACTGAACGCTTGTTCTCTGTGAAGACATTGCAATACTTGCTATTGACAGCAATTGGATTAACCTAACAAGGAAAAGAACGAGTTTAATAGAACATGCAAGTCCTAAAATTATTCTTTGAAAAGAAAGAAAAAAGAAAACCAAACGTTTTTATGTATTCAATGAACATACAGTATACAGGCATCCAGGTATGTCTACAATTTGTTCAATGAAACCAGAGACTGGAAAATGAAAGCGATGATAATCCTGAAACAGAGCAACCCTGCTTAGATTAAAATATGTGATAAGGTTAAATATCACCCATAGAGAGAATAAGGAGAATACTTGTGGTGCCAATCGAAATATCACCAACGTCCCATCCATAAAAGCACTTGCACTTATATCTTGCCCTAAAAGACCTTGAACTGAAAACTTCCGCCCCTACAATTACGAAACAATAATTTCAAATAATTGACTTTAAACTGCCATTCATTGTAGTTGTAGCAGAAATAAGGAAAACCCAAAAATAGTTTGCTATCAACCGAACTTCTGTTGTACTACATTTGCTATAGACATGTTTTCTTCAAGGTAGATGATATATACCAAATAAGAGAATTTTATTAGAGTTCAAAAGTTGGGAATACAAGAAGACAAGAACTAATTCTAATCCTAATAAACCAAAGAAACTAATCCTAATCCTAATAAATTAAAGAAACTAATCCTAATCCTAATAAATTAAGGGTTCGACCATAAAACCCTACTTCCTACCACATCAATAGACCTAATATATTATTTAAAAAAAAAGCATTATCAAAAGTTTTTCTTCATTGCCTGATAGATAAAGCATTCAATTTCAATACAGTATAATGATTTCACTGGAGAGTTTCCTCCAGAATTATTTAAAATAGCATTTCTATAAAGCTTTGTCTGAATTTTTTGCATAATGAGTTTTTATTACGGGAGTTCATTAGGTTTTCCACCCTTCTTAAAAAAACATATGAATCTAAGCAAAATTTTAAAACAAAATCAAATTTTCAAAACCAATTTTTTTTCATTTCAAAACTTGGCTTAGTTTTTGAAAAAATGTTTAAATAGTAGATAATAAAGTAAGAAAACTATAGCTAGAAGTAGTGATTATATGCTTAGTTTTCAAAAGCATAAAACTAAAACACGGTAATCAAATGGGACCAAACAAACAAGAAGTTATCCAATTTATATCAAATTTTCAACTTTTGAACAGTTATAAACATAATCATCGACTACTACATTTTAAAGAACATGACCGGAAAACATACACCCAATACTGACATCATCAAAGATAAAAAGTACCTTGATCCACAACCTTAGGCTGTCATCAATTGACTTAAATGCCATTAGTCGGCAATCAGCAGCACATACTGCAACATCATCACATTC
Organism: Cucumis melo; assembly: GCF_025177605.1. Classification (NCBI taxonomy): domain Eukaryota; kingdom Viridiplantae; phylum Streptophyta; class Magnoliopsida; order Cucurbitales; family Cucurbitaceae; genus Cucumis; species Cucumis melo. The sequence goes on from NC_066857.1 coordinate 2,083,686, forward strand.
CACATGCGCAATTGGTCTAACACCAGGCTTCAACTCTCTTATAAAGAATTCATTAAATGTCTGCAAATGTGAGAGTCAAAATTTATTGTCATTATTTTTTTTTAATAGCAGAAACAACACTTCATTCATAAATAAAAATAAAGTTGTTTGTATCCAAGCAATTGAAATAATGCCACAGCTAATGCAGATGTTTATGCACTATTAAGGAAATTCAAGTATGCAATAGGACGGTAATAATATACTTTCCCACTTCTAGCACTACTTGGAAGTCGGAAGGGAAAGTTATTGCTTCCTTGTCATTTAAGAGTAGTAGAAAATTGACACTTCAATATCCTTTTCACGATACATTTACTTTTGGCATTTAGAGGGTTGGAAAAGAGATTCAAGAAGGCAGGCAAAACACCAATTAGTAAACCACAATTTAAAGCTTTACAAAATGCCTTACTACAACACACTCAAGTGACAACAAAAATCCAAAGCTTTGCAAAATCTCAGTCATACGATATTTCGACACAGTGTGCCCAAATTGTAATAGAAAGCAATATTTGGCATTAGTTGGTGGAAACAAGGATCAAATCATAGGGCACACAGTCCCACTATTGTGCCTTGAAAATTTGCACAAAGGTCCAGAATGTGGTTTTCAATATGAACTGGGAAGAAAATAACATTATAGAAACTCAAACACATGACCTCCTACTATGGTAGGACATTAAATCACCTCTCAACTACAAAAATTTAAGCCCATGGGCTGTAAATTTGATATTTTATCCATAATTCAACAAAGCATGCAGGCTAGTAAAACAAGCTGCCATGTTTTCTCCAAAAAAAGAAAGTAACATACCTTGAAATATTCCAAAGGGTGCTTCACCTCATTCATATTGATTTGATCCTGCAAAGCCCAATAGAGGTTGTCATCCACAAGATGCGGCTAACATAATTGTAGTTTACCGACAAGCAAAATATGTAAAGTTGGATAGATAAATTCAGAAAATGCATGCAAGACTGAACACAATAAGGTCTTGTGTAGTAGGCAGTAATCAGAGACTGACAGGGAAAGAAACAGTACACCATAAGCTCGCAAGCTCCTCGTGGATTTGGTGTTTTACTATGCGCTTTTTATTCTTCTCACTCATGGAGGAGATTCCCTCAGAAGTACATTGATTTGGTGTTTACTATCCCCTTTTCATTAGATTTTTTTTTATATCTGTGAGTGTCCGGGCCAGCTTACGTGTACCTCTAATCTCACAGGACAATCCGCCCGACCCTACAACTTGGGTATCAAGGAAACTCGTAGAAAACTAATCCCTAGGTAGGTGGCCACCATGGATTGAATCCAAGACCTCTTGGTTATGTCCTTTTCATTAGTTCAATCTGAACACCATAAAAAGATCCCGGCCCCTGAATAAAATCCCCTTTGAGTTTGCATCTATTCTTCTCGATCAAGCTGGAATCTCCTGAATAAGATCCCCTCAGAAGCACATTGACGTCAGTCTTCAATGTTTTTACTATGCCCTTTTCATTAGTTCCATTTGTACACCATAAAATGCTAAATGGCAAAAGAAATTTGGTTTTAATTAGAAAATTCATACCATCACTTCCAAATATCCAACTAAATTTCAACAATCCAAAAGGTTTACTAGATCCAACTACCAAAAACTCATACGGTCAATTGCAATCATTCAAGCCTCTTCATCCAAAATTTAACCAAAAATGGACCAGAAGGGTACATCCTCTGACTTTTCCTCCAATTTGACTATCTTCTAGAACAGCCAAAATATGACTTAAGAGCCCCAAATTCAGCTTCCTTCTTGTAGTAATTTTCCAAGATTGGAAAATTCCATCCCAGAAATCAAATACTATAAAATCTGTATATGAAGCAACTATAAAAAGAAGCACAAACTGATCATCCAAGGTAGCTCACTGAAACCTGCATCTTTCCAGAATCAGGCTTCTTTTCCATCATTCTTGCAGCAAATAGCAGGGCATGCATTTGAACCTCCCACTTCAAGGGAAGAAGTAGATACTTGTTGATTTATGCTCATGTTGACTTCCTTCTCCAATTTTAATAAAAGAGTGTTTCTCCATCATCCCATAGATTAGAAATATTTTCCCAAGGATTCAATTGTTGCCAATTCTCCAACCAATTGAGCGGCACCTGAGAATATTTTCTTCAGATGTTTGCAATTACCTCCATCAAGCTCTTCAAAGAATCACCACCCCCATTTAGCTGATAAGTCCTAATTTTTAAAGAAAACTACTAGGGTGTAGCCAGTAGCCCACTAATTAATCAATTAAAACCTGCCATGTGGCAAAACAAATTTGACTTATTAATAAAAATTTAAATTGCTATTTTATTACCTTGTGATAAATGATGGTCTAATGGAGATAGATGTAGCCTCTTTGCCCATTTTTAAATATCAGGTAACCAGTTTTTTTCTTTTGTGGATAAGACACGAGCACTTTCCATTAAGAGATCAGGAAGTACAAAATTACCAAACAGCTAGACGAATGCTCTCCAATTGGTTTGTCAAATTCAGGCTGCCAATTTTCAAACCATCTACTTCTAACGGTTAAGAAAATTTATACCAACCAATAAGATGTTTTAACTATCCTCCCCCACTTACTTTCCATAAGTGTGTCAATTTTCTCCCTAGCATATATCAATCTAACTAGAATATGGTATGTTTAAAATAACTCAAGAAAATATCCTGTTAGGTACTATATAGGAATATTAGTATATTAGTATTAAGGGGTATAATGGTCATTAGATGGAAAGTTGGTTACTGGATGTTGTATAAATAGTATGAGGATGAGTGAGTGAAGGGGAGACTATTTTGTGGAGTGATTTAGGGCTTGGGTGAGAGCACTCTAGAGGGAGGTTCCAAGTTCCTTTATACTTGGATTATATTGTAGTTTCTTCTTTAATTATCAATATATTTTAGATCTTGATTCTTGTTAGGAAGTATCCTAACATATCCCTTCTTTGTTCTTTAGACAAAAAGCTTTCTACTTACAGCTGATACGCAATGTGCTTCAGTAATATTTAGGTCAGTATTAAAACCATCTTCTCTAGAACACATCACGGATTTATGTACTTTTTCATTTTCATTTGCAAAAGCTCCATCAGTAAAAGATACTAATAATAGTAATAACTCAAGAAAGTGATCTTTGATCACTATAGTACTTATTTGAAACTTGGTGAAACTTGTGCGGAAATAACTCAAAAAAATAATCATTGCCTTGAAAGATTCAATGAAACTTGGAATATCTTTTGCAGATTCCACTGAATCCATTCGCTTTCCTTGCTTTTCAGAAATGCTATATAAGAGTTCTTTCACCCCTGCATTAACCCATCAAAGAATGTACGTTTAAATCAAAAGAACAAAAGGAGTGAATGAAACAAAATAGCACCTAGTAAAAATGGTGCATTTAATTGAAGTTTAACTAAAGATTTAATAATAAGATCAGAGTTATGCAGCTTATATCGGGTCTTTTTCTTAGTCCCAAGGGCTAGTTGCTTTTGATTAATGGAATGAAAGCAATTTTATCACCATTATGGTTAGAATGTAATCAAAGAGTTTTCCAAGACGAGCATCTCCCTTGGCTAGATCGTTTTGAATTTGCTTGTTTGAAGACTTATTAATCAAAGCAGTTCAGGATTTTTTCTATGCAATACATTTTCTCGACTGGGTTGCCTCACTAATCCCTCTTAGCATCGAAATCTTGATTGATAATCTAGTTATACTTCTTTATTTGCTTAATCTTATATATATATTTCGGTTACATTTTTTATTTCTACTCCTTTGTATAGTTTGTATCGTTTGAGTATTTAGCCTCTTTTTATTATATCAATGAAAAGTTGTTAGGTACTTAAGTACATTGGAGAACCCAAAAGCTAGCTATTGAGGTGGGACGTGGAAGAGCCAAGCCACTTAAGTACCACATTGGTCATCCCATTCTAACCAATTGAGACAAAGGCATCCCATACTACCTTGGTTTCTAACAAAAGTTTGTCTCTTATTGCAAATTACACAAGTGAAACCATGAAGGTAAATAAAATTTAGTACTTAATGTAATATGTTGAAGTCTAATAGAGTCCAAATTACAAGATAAATAATTGTAAGATAAACCAAGTGTTCGAGGTACTTGAACCCTCCTATTAGGATACCACCTAACAAGAACACAAAGAAACACAAGAATACTAAAAGATAGATAATATATTGCAATATAAAAGAAGAAACTATGATAAACCATAGTCTTTTGAGATGGCTACTCTCTCCAAAATTTCCCAAAAAAAATTACTACTAAATTCTTCACCCCCTTGCTCACAATCTACTCCCTTCTATTTATAACTAAAAACCCTAACAAACTTCATATCTAATTATTAATATGCCTCCTACTAGTAATCCTACTCTCCCTAACTAGGAGTCTTACTCCTCCCAATCTTGAGATATTCTCAAACCCTAATTCATACTTCAAAATATTGCCTACCCTCATCATTCCCCAACCCCTCTGTTTAGCAGCAAGCCTAACAGATGTTGTAACTAATTACTAATATATCTTTGAGGAAAAGGATGGGAAAAGGAAGGAGATAGAAAGATGAATTACAGGTCCTTGACTTCCATATGTGAGGAAAATTTCAACCGCTTGTAGAAGAGTTAAATAAAACCATCATGGGTTGGCCTAACGGAAAAAAAAAAAAGAATCTTAATAATTAACTAAAAGGTCATAGGTTCAATCCATGGCGGTCACCTACCTATGAATTAATTTTCTACGAGTTTCCTTGACACCCAAAGTTGTAGGGTCGGGATTGTCCCATCAGATTAGTCGACGTACACGTAAGCTAACCCGAACACTCACGGATATAAAAAGAAAGGAGTTAATGAAGTGATAGCAGGAAAAAGAGTACTTATGTTCTAGATCATTAGCTTAGGTTCCCAATGGCAGTCTCTAGACTCGTGTTTGGAGTTGTATTTTCAGTTGTTTTGCTCAATTTTCTATTTTTTATTTTCCTTTTCCTAAGGAGCGAAACCAAGAATTCATTAAGATTAATAAAAGAAATGCATTCAAGACAACATTCCAACAGAAGGAGCCAAAACAAACCCTAAGCTAAACAAATTCAATCTATATTATAAGCTAAAATGTTTTTAGTTGCATTGTTCTTTTTGGTATTCTTTAGGTGGTCTACTAAGCTCAGCTTTTAGTTGACCGTCCTCTTTCTAAGTTGGATAAGTTATAGAAAAACTTATCGTAAATTTTCATGCAACTTATTGAAAAATAAGACGAAGAAAGAACACAAGATCTACATGGAAACCCTAACATGGAGAAAAACCACGATATATTTGTTTCTTATTATTTTCTAATAATCATAAAGGTATAAAGAGGAAAATTTATAGGCAGCATGAGCCTAATTAAAAGAATAAAAAACTAGGGCAAAGTAAATCTTAACTGCTCATGGGCTTTCAACAAGGTCCACAACTAATCAAAAATAGTTTCTGTTTATTGAGAGAGATTGTTAAATGGAGTGAAAAATAAAATTAGGAGAGTAAATGTTAAACGAATAGAAAACATTGACAAAAAGCAGAAAGAATTCGAGAACAATACTTTTTTAAGAAGCTAATTAGATTATTATATTTTAATTTTTATGTAGGTAGCCACCAAAGGTTTTGAACCCATTTCCCCAAGTACTGTTACTTGTTTTCCCATGATCCACAATCACGGTGAATACAGGGTGGAATATCAATACTAATTATTCTAAAACATGAATAATAGTTATGCACAAGCCATTGTATTTTTCCTTCATTTGATATCCATGAGTGTTCGAGCCAACTTACATGCACTTTAACTAATCTCACAGGACAACCCGTCTGACTCTACAACATTTTGGTGTCAAGAAAATTCATAAAATATTAAACCGATGCCACCATGGATTGAACTCATGACCTCTTAGCCCTTTATTAAGGTCATGCCTCCATTTACCACCACTAAGTCAACCCATAATGGTTTATACACAAGCCATTGTATAGAGGAGACAGAAGGAGGGTCAATAATTGTTCTAACAGGCTAAGCGGTAAGTTTCGAAACAGGTGTAATGTTACATATCAAGATCACTTCACAAACTAAAACATACCTTTATCCATAAGAGTGAGACCTACTTTTGACTGATAGATGGCCCTCATCGACAAAACAATCTTTCCATCAATTATCTCTTCCACTAGCCTTTTTTTCTGCCGATCATAAACCTAAAAAGTAAACTGTGAGCTAAGAAGCAAAAAGTAAAAGATGAAAATACTAAGCTCAGAAAGATATTGATAATATTACAAATAGCTCCGACTCTTATCCAAAAATATTACAAATTAGTTCAAAAACATTTCAACAAAACCAGTTTAAAAGAAAATATTTGGTTGACTTTTACAAATATTGATTCAAATTCTCTCTATTCAAACTCTACTATGTTAGACATTATTTTTTCTTTTCTTGAGGACTTTAAGGTTACTTCAACGTTAGTAAAAGGTGCTGAAAATTATTAACCGGTACGCGTGAATAGAAAACCAAGGAAATAGAGAACTGTAAAATTTACAAGAGATAATCAATTTATCATTTGGAAACATGCTTTTAAAGTTGATCAATTTTCATTTTCATTCCCAAGATGATTCCTTTAAAATCTGTAGGGACGTACTAAGCTGCAGAAGTGTTTAACAATACATCCATTGAATGTAATTAATTACACAAAAAAGAATTTGTATACGGAAGTTATTTAATTTGGAAAAGAGGTGAAATTTAGAGAAGCTACATACAACAATATGAGATGCACTCGAACCAGAGTTTAGACCAACATCATAAGATGAAAAATGCGCCCATTCGCTTAATTTAAACATCCACCTGCAAAGCATCTGAATTTCTCAATCTCTACAGGAAAAAAAGGAGTCAAATATCATTGGTGCATCGATGCTCCTTGCCTCACATGAACAAGGTGTCCTCACTAAGATACATTTCTTGGCAAGGTCTGCATTAGGGTGCACCGGCAGTTTTTAATTATTTAATTATTATACTTAAATTACTGGGGTGATTTAATATTGCTAATGTAAGATATTTTATGTCACCACAATGCCATTTTCTTTTTTATTTTTCTTTAAAACAGGAAAGGAGAAAATTCGTTGATATAAAGGAAGAGACTAACGCTCAACATTACAAATCTCCACCAAGGAAAAGAAAGACAACAAGCGAAGTACAAATGAAAATAATAAACCAAACAAGATACCAAATAAAGCAGAAAGGGAGCTAAAGAGAACCAAAATGACCAAAGGGAAAAAAAAGAAAAAAGACAGATTACAAGAGCCTGAAATAAACCAACTATCCAAATTCTCCCAATTTTGTAGTTACTGATATTTTGATGCAAATATTTCATATCCAAAAAAATGAATGTAGATTAACCTGAAAGGTTTAGTTTAAAAACTTTAGAACTCAGATGTTTAACCTATAGAACAGAAACCTGTTCAAGTAAGGTCATGTTTATTTAATTTAAAAACTTTAGTGGGATCTAGCAAGATTATTCAACATTTATCTCATTTTCTCTGGAAGTTCTACTGCTCTGTTTAGCTATCTTGGCCTGAGTCAAAAAAAGAGCTAATGTACACAAAAACTCTACCCATATGCAGCCTGTTTATCAGTCAAGAAGCCTCCGGTCATAACTTGGTTTCCAGTTCCTTCGTCAAAACATAAAGTCAAGTGAATCATATTGTTCAGTTTATCAGAAACTTCAAGAGTTTCACCACAAACAGGACAACGGTTCATCAATGGCTCCCTGCAATTTAAAGAAAAGCATCAACATGCTACAAAAATGAAAAGGAATGTGATGAAGAAATAGGAGAGTTGTAAGCACAAAAAATTAAATATATACATTCCACTTTCAACCCCAATCAAAGTTCATTAGCAGGTTTTTCACCAGTAACTGTCTCTTAATTGACACTACATTCCATCTTCATAACATTCTTGCTACTGTAGTAAAGATTTTGTTTGCTGTCACTTAACAATAGTTTGTCTTACCTTATTAGGCATGAAATGAAAAAAAAAAAGTCTCAAATATGTAAAGTACTGCTTGCATGGGGATGGGCAGAGAAACTTTCCAAGATGTGCATCGCACAAGTAAATTCTTCAATAATATGCATAAAGACAATGGTAACTCCACTATCCAATTTTCACAGAGATCCCCAATTCTTTGTGTTTCAAGCTTGTTGTGCTTATTTGGTTTTGAATAGTAGGTTTTCCTTTTTATTCTTCTTATTTCGTATCTTTTGAGCATTAGTCACTTTCTATTGGTCGAATGAAATATCTTGATTCTTGTTAAGATAAACACTTAAGAAAAAATTGCAACTCCACTATCAATCATTCTACTTTACCATGAAATCTAAAAAATTTTCCGATTTTCAAGTATCAAATAATGATCTGATGCAAGAAATAAGTTAAAAACATTATTCCAAAGAATGATTTAAATGGATCATTACTTCTCTTGTTGAGCAGCAAGAAGAGCAGCCAACTCATCAAGCGTGACAACACCATCCCCATTCTTGTCAGCTGCCTTAAAAAGCTCCTCTTTCTACAATATTAATAACTATATCACTAAGGAAAATTAATATAAAACCAGATAGAGCAACGAAGATATTTATTTCAGAGAATAAGTACTTTAAATTAGAATAAAAAAGAAATTAAAAGAACTTCAAACAAGATAAACTGAAAAATAAACATCTAAAGCTGATTCAGCAGATTTTCATCCTTGGAAACAGAAGCAAAATTCAATTTTAATCAGATAGTAGAACCAGTGTAGAATGAACTTATTTTAGGAATAAGGAACTTATGTTCCATAAATAAAGGAGAAAGAATCACAAGGATATAATGGGAGAATAAGAAAAAAAGAAGCGATCTAACTTCTAATTTCTACCATTCCAATTAACAGACCAACGTCAGAATCATTTCCTACAATGACTTAAATGAGTAGAAAAGAAACAGAGAGAGAAGATCATGTTTAAACGCCAAACCTTAGAAGCTGCCACTTGATTGCCAAAAGCATCAATTAAATCCGAAAATTCAGGAAATGAGAGCTCTCCATCCTCATTATAATCCTGTGAAAATATGAGAGCTCAAAAATATGAAAGTCAACAATATTAAGTAGAAGAGTTCTAGAGACGAAAATGGGATTACATGCTTGTGATGTCTGGCAAACATAATTAGAAATTATATAAATATATAAAAAAAATAAAATAAGAAAAAGCGATATGTAGTAAAACAAAAAAGAGAGAGAGACAACAGCCTAAGAGCGAGAAATTATATGTATGACTAATTTCTCCAAGGGTTGGTTAAAAGATCAACAGTAGTTTCTTGCAAAAAGAAGGGTGGTGGAACCCCAACCCAACACTCTGAAGGAAACTAGTCATTTAGGAATTTTTCTTTCTTTTTCTCTATTACCATCAACTGTCTTTTAATAATTATTATTTTTCCTAGTATCACTAGACTTTCTTGGAACTGTTTATATTTTGATATAAAGAATTATACAGATACATCAAGATGGCCAAAGATGTAGTTTCACGAGGTTTTCTATTTTTTCTATTACCATCAGGAGATTTTGGGTAAAATCAAGTTGTCGAGTCTCCGGAAGAGCTTAGCAGCCTTGAGGACTCGCTTAAGGAGGAAAGGTTATCATTAAGGCAGAGTTTGCAAAGCTGATTAGAAAGGATAATTTACTTGACACCTTCCACTTCCGATATATGTTCTTTAGCACTTCCACTGCATAACATCAGGTTTTGAACTAAGTTTTCAAAGTATTTCAGTCGGCTGAACTTGGTTTGCTAACCAAGTACTACTAAACATTGCCGTGAGTGTAACTTTAATGCTAGTATATGACATATTTTAAACCAATTCCAAGTCAAGCATGCAAGTATTTTAAATACAACAATGGTCCCAAAAGACACAAGAATTTACTTCTCATTTTAGTTCAAAAGAATTTCCTCCTCAAAGTCATGAAAGAACTTCAAATATATCCTACATATACTAATTAAAATTAGACGACCATCAGCTTCCATCAAAATAACGAAGAACATGCTATCTTTACGAGATTCTTTTTACTTTCACTTGGGAAGCATCGTTTAGATAAAGTAGCAGAAATGGTGAAAACAATGCAGGTGAAGGTAAGGGTTACATGATGAAGGAGAAAATATGGGATTTTGACCTAAGCTTTAATCTTAGGCAATTTATTCAAATATCTACTGTATGAGAAATTTTTACCAGATATCCTTGAAAGAATATAGCAACCTACATCAGTCTTAGCAATAAGCAATAGAACTTTTATTCCTTATATCATTAGCTACAAGAGAACATTGTAACATACCACAATAGATAAGATTCGCTTTGCAAAACGTTTCTCTGTTTCGATCGGGTCCTGCCAATAATAACATAAGTTCTTCTAGAAAAGAAAACAAAACTTTTCATTGAAAAATGAAAAGAAACTAATGCTCCAATTGAATAATACAAGTGCCTATCTGAATTTACTAAAGACGTGAAATAAATATTTTCACACCATATTATAAGGTGTACAAACAAACATAATTCTTAGGTTGTTTTCGGTTGTCGTAAAAAGGTTTAAAAGAAACACACACAAACACAAGCATAATTTGACATATTGCGCACCTCAACAGAGCATGACACAGAAATTTTGCCAACCACTGCATTAGGTGGTGATGGATCCAACAATTCGAGTTCCTCAATATCAGAGTCTGAATCCTGCAGCACCACAATAGAACAAAAATTGTTCATGAAAGTAACAGAAAGTGAGAGAAAAAAACTGTCATATGCTATTACTTAAAAATGATGAAGATAGATTTGGCAAAAAATCAGATAAACTGGGTAAAGGGCTGCCAATCTAGCCCATTCTAACAAAGGCTTTTTATTTTGCACTAGAAGTTTTAAAATAATATACACCTTTGGCAACTTTGTAATAAAGCATTAATTCCTATCATTCACAATTCTATTACTTTAAAGTTCAAAGTACAAGAGAAATATACATCGAGCAAAATAAATAGACCAAAGGATTAGGAGGCACACTCGAACATCTCAACTAGGCTAACACCTCCTTAGCACCCCTATCATGTTCGAGATTACAAACCAAAGGACACAACATAGTCAACAAATCGAAACGGCCTTGGGGGTCAAATGACCAAACCTTGTGATCCTCAAAATCAAGAGTTTTTTTCAACGGAGAGAAGGGAGAGTAATGATTCAAATTCAACAATTTCTGCATCTTTTAAACTTCTTCTAAATGATAGGGACCAAGAGAGAGTAACAAAATCCCAATAATCTGCAACCAAGCCGTGGGGGAGTAAGGCTATTCTGTAGAGTAAGGTAAAAAGAACTTTGAGAGGAGAAGTTCCAAACCAAATGTCTGGCCAGAAACTAGTTCTGCTACCATTACCAAGTTTAGTTAATGCTAGAGATTCTACCGACCTCCACACCCTTGAGATGCTAATCCATGGGCTCCTTAGACTATTTCCGAACTTTTCCTATGTGAACCAACCAAAAGGCTCCTTACTGTGGATGCTACAAATGATTTTCCTCCAATAGGCAGAATCTTCCATAGCAAATCTCCAGCCCCATTTTGTTAGCAGGGCACAGTTGTGAGTTTTGAGGCCACCAAGATCAAGACCCCCGCCCTTTGAAGGGAGGGAAACCAAATTCCATTTGACAAGATGATTAAGTTTGCTACCAGAATACCCTTCCCAAAAGAAATTCCTTGTGATTTTTTCCAGTGAGACTGCCACATTTTGAGGAATAGAGAACGAGGATCGATAATAAGTTGGGTGACTTGCCAAGACTGCATTACACAAAGTTTGTCTTCCTCCTCTAGAGATGTTAAAGCGCTTCCATCTGTCTAATTTCTTATGAACGCAATCAATGACTGGTTGCCAAAACTCTTACGTTGAGGATAGCCTCCTAAAGGGAGGCCTAAATACATAATGGGTAAAGTTTCTGCCTTGCAGCCAATATGAGCAGCAGTTTGAAGTAGGATGTCCTCGGGTAATTAACTCCACTAAGAGCTAATTTTTCCCAATTAACTTTCTGCCCCAAACACCATTCGAAGAGTCTAATGGCTTCCTTAAACTTGAGAAGTATTTGATCATCAAATTTACAGAATAGAAGGATATCATCAGCAAATTGCAGCAAGGGGAGGTGGATCAAATCCTTGCCCACGAGGAAGTCCTCATACTGTCCACTTAAGTGAAGCTTGTTAGTAATGGCTGTTAAGACGTCACTTACAAGGAGAAAAAGGAAGGGCGAGAGGGGGTCCCCTTGACGGATTCCTCTTGAAGCAGTTATACGGCCCCTTGTCTTGCCATTGATGAAAATGGAGAATTTAGGATTTGACAAACAGGCCATCATCCATGCTATCCATTTGGGGCAGAAACTTCTCAGATTTAGAACCTTTTCTAAAAATCTCCAATCTACTCAGTCAAAAGCTTTTTCGAGGTCTAGTTTCGAGATCCAACCTTTTTTCTTTTTGGCTTTGTAATCCTCCATTGCCTCGTTTGCAATCAAGATAGGATCAAGAATTTGCCTTCCTTCAATGAAAGCACTTTGGAAGGGGCTGATGATGGAGTCCATTACTAATTTCAATCTTTCTGCAAGGACTTTATAGCAATCACCTTAAAAGAAAGGGTTGTGAGGCTAATTGGACGAAAGTCCTTCATAACTGAGGCATTCTCTATTTTCTGAACAAGGCAGATGAAATTCTCTTGAGCACAAGCGTTTAGCCTATTCATAAGGTGAAATGGTTAAAGAAATAAGATCATATCGATTAGTACTCTTTAGTCATTCATATATCGTCGGCTATAATAATAAAAAAAAAACTGCCTATACTGTGTTATTCGAAAAAATTGTATTTAATAGTTAATACTATGTAGCAGAAAGATTTTAAAATATAGGGAGTAACTCGGCACTTGCAAAATGCTAAAGTTAACAAAAATGAACGTTTCCATGTGAAGCGTTTGAAGTAATGGAACTAAATGATCATGGATGGGTCTGATGTGGTAATAGCTACTCACCTGTGATAGAAATTCGAGTAGATCGATTTCACAAAACCCTACAAGGTTGTTTCGGGATATTCTATTAGTCTGCAACATAAAAGGATAATTTACAAACTTTAGATTACACGATTCCATGGAATCTAAATGAATGCCTATAAATAATTCATGCTCAAACGTGTGTATATTCCTGGTTTAAAAATTAAACAAAAAAGAGATATTTAACTCTCTAAATTTTTAATAGCAGTCAAAGTTGTACGTGATGTGGCTGCTACTACATTTTTCTCATACGTTTCTCTTCTCTCAAATCTACAAAATTATGCAATTCTGTAATGCTACTTTCATTATCAATATTCTATGGCAAGTTAGCATTGTTTTTAATATTTGACATTACTGCCCCTAGTGGTTACAAAGTTGTAATTTTGAGATAAAATTACAAAAGCGGGAGAATTTGAAAATTTAGCAAAAGTTGACTTCAGTTTCAACTCTGGTTTTCTTTCCACAAATTTTGTTTCTTTCACCCATTAAAGTAAGCAATAAATTAATTATCATAATGAACTTCTATAAAATTCATTCAAAATTTTTTAGAATCATAAAATTATACTAAATTAGATATATGATATGTTAAACTAATAATTAAATATTGAAAAGTTCTTTTAAGGTCATATATTACTTTTGAATTGAAAATTAATTCGTTTTTCTATTTATATTGTAGTAATAAATAAAACTGGAGCTACAGAAACTTAAGCTTAGCAACCTTTTTTTTCTGGGAAATCTCAAATAAACCCTAAACAAAGTTAAAAGCATTCAACTTAAAAGATGATTACTACCTCAAAAACAGAAATTCTCGCAATATGAGGTCCATCTTTTTCCAAGAGAAGCTTCTTTTCCTGAGAAGAAATATTGTATTTAAACAAAGCTCCATATGTCAGGTGATTCAGATATTAAATACGTATTAAATGTGGCCCAACAGTTCTAAACTGAAGAATAAGCATAAATGTTCAATTACATTACCGTAAATCCTTACTTCAGATTAAACAAATGATATTTAAGTAGGTTTTCTTTTTTCTTTTTTTTTTTTTTTAAGGAAACAGAAATCTTCATGGATTGTTTATTTAAAAAAAAAAAATTGATGGATGAAATGTAATACATAAAACTATAGAAATAGCAGCAAACATAGAATAGAAAAACTTAATTACAAGATTCTAAACACACAATTCATAGAACAAAAACAAGAACACTAGATACACTAGAATCCCGGACAGAACAATCTGTTTCAAAAAACAAAAACAAAAAAAAAAACATGTGCGCTTGCATTTTTTTAAATTTTAAAGGAAAGCTAATAGGGAGAAAATAGAACCAACTGAAGGAGGAACACCAACCAACTGCAGAAAAAAACAGAAACTTGACAACACAAGAAACTGAATAGTGAATACCACGAGGACAAAAAAGTTCAGAACGTAAAGTCTTCAAAACTTCCAATTTCCAAACGTCAAGAAACTTTAAACTTTTAAGAAACCGTGGCCTTCTTCCTCACTTCCAAAACTGCATTTTCTTCAAAAGAAATGGGATCTTTAACATATTCATAACTTTGATTTGAAAAATGACAAGTCATCCAAACCAGTAACAAAATACAGGACTCAAAAATTCAATGAGAACAAACCACATCAAAACAACAAAAACTAACTCTGTTTCAATAAGGAACCTAAAAGCACTTTAGCTTTAGAAACTAATCAGTAACTTCCTCATGAGATGAGGAAAAGACAACCATCCTTCAAAATAGTAGCTTTAGAACCAAAACAGCAACTTCCTTCATTCTGGCAGGTTGGGGTGATGCCTGGGGTATGTGCTATTTCGTGGGGGTCTTAAGGTGAGATAGACAACATAACCTGCAGAGGGCACAGGAGATCTTTTGACGATGTTTAGTTCCTTGTTAGATTCTCTGTTTTTCTTTGGACCTCTATTTTTAGGCTCTTTTGTAACTAATTGCTTGGTTTTATTTCTCTTGACTGGAGTTTCTTATTGTAGCTTGGCTCCGTTTTTTGAGCTTTTCCTTCTTTGTACCCTTGTATATTCTTTCAATTTTCTATATGATAGTAAAACTGACTTAAATAGAAACGCATTGATGGAACAATTTAAATCAATTCCTGCTCAAGAAGTGATAGGGAAAGCATTTTAAATACAAATGCAAACAAAAATTTTAATTTAGTTGAATACAATGCAAATAAAGAAACTCAATTTTCTGCAAAATAGTAGAGGTCTGAGTACTCACAGAGTTCCAAGCTGGTTCTTTGGTGCTGCAGAACCAATGAAACCCAATCAACAAACTCAACATTATAGATTTACGCATGTATATGTATATGAAAGGTATAGAAAATTTTATGAACATGTCAGATATCATGCTCCAATTTTACCAAGGGCTCCTAAAAATGGCAGTTAAAATTGAAAATGTCTAGGATGATAAAACCAAATTGGCCAGCCCAGACAAGAAAGTAAAAGTTTCGAGTCAATTGAAAATGACAGAAACTTTAAAGTTAAAACTTGTGAATTTAAGTTTGCATCCCAGGTAAATTTTACAAAACTACAAGTACGGTTAAATTTATAACTCTTTTTATTCCTGTAGTCCCGAAACCTGATTCTTAAAAAAGTAATAATAATTCGTTCAGTTGCTACGTTCAAATTCAAACTAATCCCATGAAAATAGCTAACCTCCAGAATAATGATTTCGCTTATTTCTTTGAACTTTGTGATTCTTATCAGATAGGTTTTCTGTACTTGGTGAATTGTTCATCACAATTAGAAAATTTGCAACATTGTCAATACTCTTCTGTGTAAGAAACTATGTAATTCGATGAAAGATTTTCCTCTTTTCTCTAAGAATAGCGATAAAAAGCACCTTTCTGCTCTAACATTCAATACAGTGTTAATAAGACATTTAAACAGCACAAAAGTTAGAGAACCCAAACGTATTTCCAACGTTTTAGATATTGTTTATACTGTTTCCAATTTTCACTTCCCACCACGTCTCAATTTTTCGGGAGAAAGCAAAGGTTTATGCGGACAATGTAGTAATTCAACTCTCATAGTTTTCCCCACAATGTAACTTTCCAGCACAGCAAACCAACCTTTGCTTTTTCCCTTTTACACCATAAAAGATTCCCTTCTCCAAGATGGAACAACATTTTCCAATTACAAGATTCCCATACCTAATTAATTTAAAAAAATAAAACGATAACTTCATTTCAGCTATTGTCGCTACAGCAGGCAAATGAGAAAAAGCGATGAAATCAAGGAATATACGTGCGGGTGTGTAGCTTGCTTCTTTGTCTAACAATCACGTTTGTTTAAAGATCAGCAGAGCAGTCCCAAAGGATTAACCAAACACAAAAACTGTCAGAAGAACAGAGACAAAGAACCAGGCACTTAACTGGTCAGAGATTCCCGTTCGAAAAGTCTGTTCTCCAAATGAAACACAAGCTAGCCACCTGTCCTTGAAATCCATTCGCGCCTACAAACAAACAATAGCAAAACACATAAAATAAAATAAAAACAGATAGAGAGAGAGAGAGAGCGGAATCAAGACGAGAAAGCGAAGTTAGGCAGAGAAATACACGAATAAGAGTTAGAATAGCGATTCCAGCGAAATCCTCCGCAGAGCCAAGTTTGGTATGAGAACGAAAACCTCTGCCATTGGTGACTTTACGACGCCTACGAAGAAAACGACGAAGATGAACACGATTCTTAAATCGAGAAATACGAGATTCTTCGGCATCGGGATCGGAAGAAGATGAGGAGGAGGAGGAGGAATCGAGCTTGGAAGTGCCATTCCCCATTATCGGCTCTGGCAAAGCTGGTGATGCCGCTCTTTCGGTGTGGAAGTGGAGAAATTGGATTGGAAAAATGGTAGAGAAGTTCACGTCATGAGGAGGAATTGACTTGGTTGGGTCAGTGATTTCATGATTATTGTATTTGAAGCCAAGGTGGGAATTGGTATTGGAAGAATGTCTCGGTCAATTCAAACCTTTTGGTCTGCCTTTTTATGCTCTCTGCCCGCTGGCGGCTATTCCTTTAAAGCAATCAATCATTTTTCTTTTCTTTTGGCGTTTTCGTTGTGTGTTTTGTTTATTTTATTTAGTGGTTGGATCCATAATTCGAATGCTTACTTGCTTCTTCAACCTTATCTTCATTATTGATTCTCGAGCCCTGCTTTCTCATCTTCATACTCAAACTTAATATCACCATTTCTTTTTGTTTATTAACAAAAGCAAAATTGATGTTTGTTAGAGGTGAAGTTGATGTATTTAATACATTCAATCAATCAACACACAGAATAAACTCTATTATCCAAAACAAAATGTCATAAAAAGCTTAAAATCGAGTTCGTTGTAATGGCGTTTAAGTCATGAGGCAGTGTGTCCATGAAAATATATTTTTTACTAATACAAAAGACATGCAGTCCCAAAAATGTACTTATCTATAAATAAATGGTAGGAATTAGATTCCACTATGTAGATATTATTTTTTGTTTAAAAGATTCAGTGATGTATATACTTAAACATACAAAATAACACATATTGTATCACGTGGATTTAGCATAATAGGTACACAGAGACTCTCGAACCCTTCTCAACTTTATTGTCTTTATATAATATATATATATATATATATATATATATTTATGTTTTAATATTTATAGTTAGGTTAGTGGTTACTCTACCCGTCAGCTCCCTTCCAATTCAGGTAATTTAAATTCCCCACTGTGTTGTATAAATTAATAGGAGTTAATAAGTACTAGTTATAATAGGTATCAGTTTCTAGGGAAAATAATTAAATATGTAACAAATTATAAATATAGAAAATTTGGTCAAAATTTATTGGTGATAACTTCTATCGTCGAAAAACTCTTATGGTCTATTAATAATAAATCAATATTTTCAACATAATCTATTATTGATAAACTTCTATCAACGAAAAACTCTTCTCAAAGTCTTGAACTCCTTGACACTCACATAAATTTTTATAAAAGTCAAGTAAAAAAAAAAAAAGCCTTAAGATGTAATTGTGTAAATATAATACCAATAAATAATGTATGAAAATTAGAAGTACTAAAGTAATTTACATATTAACTCTATTATTATCTACTGATTTAAACATATTTTAACTTTTTCACATTTCCTATCAGCATCAAAATCGTCAAACCTTAAATTATATATTTGGTCAAATTTAGCATTTATATTCAAGTTGTTTAGTTGGTCAAATTCTATGTGTGTGTTTTTTTTTTTTTTTTTTTTATTATTATTATTATTATTAGAATGTTAAATTTAATTTTGACCAAGTATGAATTTGAATATCGACTATACCCATATGGAATTAGTTTTTAGTAAAGTTGAAAGTTAAAAAGAAAAAAGAAAAAAATGGATTCACAAATTTGACTTGAGTAAATTGTTTGTAGTGAAAAACATCATCCATTTTCTTTTAATTTCTTTAGATTATATTTTAGTGTTTAAAAATAAGATCATATGATTGAGTTTTTATCTTTATTCAAAAGGCAAAAGTATCTTTATATCAATTTCAAGAATAAAAGTTGGGTTGAAACTTTTATATCATCTCCTATGGTAATGAATTTGTTTTGAAAGTTATTTATTTATTTAATAAACAAAAAAGTGTTTTGTATTCAGATTGTGAGTTTTTTTTTTCTTTGAAAAATAAATGAGAAAGACAAAAATAAAAAAGAAAAAAAAAAGATCTATGTTGCATAGATATTTTAAAAATTAATTATAAGAGACTTTACATTTCTGCCATTGACTTTGGATTTTAAAAGCATTTCAAGAATATTAAAAACAAAGTGTTTTAGGATTTTTTTTTTATTTTTTTTTTTATTTTTTTTATTTTGATAACGAATTTTTATGGAAATTGATTGTGATGTTACCTTTTGGTCTTCATTGATCAAATAGAATATAAACATCTAAAACTATATAAAAAGTCTTGTTTTTCTTCTAAGTGTAATCATGTTTTACCGGTGAATAATTTGAGTTTTATTTTTTTAGCTTTTTGATCTATCTTTCGACATTAATCACACTTCTTATCGAGTGAACTAATTTACGCGTTTTCAAAGGTTTTTACGTGTTTGTTTTTTCATCTCGATCTTGGTCACAATCGAAGTAATCTCCATCTTTAAAGTTCTTGTATTGGTTTCATTGTGTTTTGGGGTTTTTTTTTTTTTTTTTAAGTAGAGTTAATTCGGTCTAATTGACTTTTAGGTCAAACCTTGAAGGATTATTAACTATATAGGTTGCCTATATGACACATATGTAGCTTATACCAATGAGATTATTAGTTCCAATTTCCAATATGGTCCCATGCCGACATGTTTGCTAGATGGTTTTTTCCATCCACAATTTATTTCCCCAAACGCCTTAAAAGTTTGGGAACTTTTTTTTTTTGTTGAAATTATTAAAATTGAACAATCTAGTACAAGTTTAGTATGTGATTTTAGTACAAGTTCAGTATAAGTAAAATTTACTATACAAGTTTTAGTTTATGATCCAATTTGATGAAATCATAACGTGGGAATAAGTTATTAATCTATAGAAGTTTGATCTTAAAGTTGTTAGATTGATTTAAGAGAGAGTTATCTCTTTTAAAAAAAAGTTGTTCATTTAAACTATTTTGATTAAAAAAAAAAAAAAGGTGAGTTGGGCTCATGACCTTGGGCCCAAGTCCATGTTGAGTGTGAGTTTTGACAACGTGACTCATGAATGTGGGTTGCTCATATTGGGCTTTTACCTGAGTTATGTAATGCACCATTGGCTACGTTGTTTTTATTTTATTTTATACCTAACTTGATTTAGAGCATGTTTGGGGTTAATTTTGAGAGGGTTTAAAGTGACAACTGAAAAAAATTTAAATGTTTTTTTTTTTTTGTGTGTGTGTTTAAAACAAAAAACCTACTTTAAATCCATTTAGATAAATTTAAGTTATTTAGATTTTCAATTAGATTTTTCTGATCAATTATGGAAAGTATGATAACTCGTTTATAGTAAATCACCTTTTTGAAAGTTTATGAGAAATTTTGGTTTTCAACCAATTGTATGGATTGTTTTATCTATACAACTATTGGGTATTATATACAAAACAATGGTGGGGATTCAATAAATCAAGAAAACGGTAGTAGAAAAAGGTTAGACCCGAAATTTAAACAATGTGGATTAATGAAAGAGCGAGGACATGATAGTTTCAACTATGTTTTTGTGCTTTTGTCCAACAACGTCATTTTGATCATAGTGTATGGACAAAAGTGATTCGAAGTGACTTTGGTAGTAAACAAAAGTTAAATAAAAAATTGATTGGTGTTAAAAAGTTACATACGACCAACTTTCAAATTTGTGTGTTAAATATCTTGAATCGTATATATATTTTTGATGTTGTTATATACAGTGAACGTCACTCAATAATTAACATTACTATCTTTTTTTAAAAAAAAAATTTGAGGTTCAAATCCCTCTATCTCATTTGTTATAGTAAAAAATATTCACTTGTGTCGTATTACATCCTTTAAAATTGGAGCTTAAACTATTGGTTTACGTATTAGCAACAATTGCTAATAATGTATTTCATAGGTCAATGTCAACAACCCAATTAAAGGATGAGTCATGCATGGGAGGGAGTATTGATGGATCGATCTATAGTTATTGTTCGAAACTTTCTTAATGGAATAATGTAGTCATTTAAACAAATGGTAGATCATTGAATGAGACCACTATATACGTTGTTTCGTAATATAATGATTTAATGTATGTAGATTTAAAAATATAATTTGTTTATATATCATCTAACAATCAATCGATATAAATTTGACTTTTATCTCATATTCTGACCATTAAAAATTGTTGGCCACACGTTTTATGACAACTTCACCAAATAATTTTTTGTCGAGAAGACCATTAATTTTTCTTAGTTGAATACAGACGAAAGTTGAAAAAGGAAATGAATGCATTGTACAACCAAGACCCAAATAGGGTAGAACAAGCTACAAGTACAAACTATTGTGTTTTGAATTGATGTGGTACCAATTTAGGACATGATTTCAAGTATATGTGTTTGTTTATAGGTAACTATAAATGCAGTGTATATGTAATTTGCATAAATTATTGAAGCAGTAGTAAATGCTAATTAAGATTATAGTAATTAGTTTTGTATATGCAAGTACATTAGTGATTTAATTTAAGTATGTTTGCAAATTTCAATCTCCACCAAAAAGAAAAAAGGTATGAATTTTTAACTCAGGAGTTAAATACGGGTATTTAAATTCCCTTAAATCCACAACTTTATCGATGATGAGATGAGAAAGATATAATCTTATCCTTACATTCGAAGTTTGTTTAAACAGTGATCACTTAGTGTGTTTATTATAGTTCTTTGAGCGTTTAATTTTGAAAATAAATTATTTTTTAGAAAAATGGTAGTGTTCGACACAATCATCAAAACAAAAATCTTTGATCTTAAAGAAAGAAACTTTGATTATCTATTAATATTTTTACTAATAGTTTTTAAAAAAATATTAATACATTGTATTTTTATAGACAAAATTATTATTCTTTTAATTAAAAACTAATTTTGACTGCCAAGTTTTAGGATCAAAATATATAAATTAAAGTTGTTTGCAAATATAATTAACAAAACAAACTAAAATAATATTTATAAATATGCCAAAATGTCACTGTCCAGAGCGATATATATCGATTGATAAATTACTGTCATCTATCATAAATTAATCATAACATTTTATCATTTTTTTAAAAAATATTTCCAATTGTTTCGTTTAAAAAACAAATTAAAATATTTTTAACAAAAATTGAAATTATTTACGAAAGAAGATAACAAATATAATACATAAAATAAAATAAAAACAGATAGAGAGAGAAATCAAGACAAGAAAGCGAAGTTAGGCAGAGAAATACACGAATAAGAGTAAGAATAGCGATTCCAACGAAATCCTCCGCAAAGCCAAGTTTGGTATGAGAACGAAAACCTTTGCCATTGGTGACTTTACGACGCCTACGAAGAAAACGACGAAGATGAACACAATTCTTAAAGCGAAAAATACGAGATTCTTCAACATCAGGATGAAGAATAATATTTATAAATATGTCAAAATGTCACTGTCGAGAGCGATAAATATCGATCGACAAACTACTATCATTTATGATAAATTAATCATAACATTTTGTCATTTTTTAAAATATTTCCAATTATTTATTCGTTTAAAAAACAAATAAAAGTAGAAGAAAGTAAAATGAAACAAATTCAAACCAAATTAAAATATTTTTAACAAAAATTGAAATTATTTTTTTTTTAAAAAAAAAAAAGATAAAACTTTTACTATATTTTAAAAAAGTTTTAATTATTTTTGATATGTGAGAATAATTCTCTTTCATTGGTTAAGCTTAATTAATAATTTTTCTAAATAATAATAATAATAATAATAAAGAAGAAGAAAATAAAAGGAAGAAGGGATGTTGGTTACGTCATGAATGACTGTATGCTTGTGTAAGCAAGGCAGTGCAATATTTGGAGTGGTTACATTAAACTGACTCATAAACTTTTAAAAAATAAGAAAAAGTAAGAAAAGTGTTTCACTTTCTGTGTCTGCAACACAACACAACACAACACAACACAACTACCATGTATATATATATATATATATATATATCAAATAATGATAATAAGGTAGAAGGTAGAAGGTAGAAGGTAGAGAAGAGAAGATAAATATTGGGTTCATCATTTTTAGGGTTCCCCAAGTTCTGCCAGCACAGTGCTTTCTGGGCTCCACACCTTACACTTACACTTTCTTCCCATCTCTCTTTTCTTCATCTTTTTATTCCCTTTTTTTTACCTTCTCCCTTCTTCACTACTTTAATTATCCCAACATTCTTCCTCCATCTTCTCTACTTTTCTACTTTGTTCTTTCACATGCACTCTTGTTTCTATACATTTTTAAGTATAGGACGACGAGTAAGAAGAAGGAAAAACCTCGAAGTTTAATTACAATCAAGGAATATAAATTTTCTGAGATTGAATTTGCAACTATTATCCTTCTTAGACAATTCTAGTTTTAATCAATTATCGTATATATTAATTATTTGTCTATGTTAGTTGAAGTACGACAAAGTATCAATTTAAAATGTTGATATATGATGAAGTTTGTTCACTAATGATGATTTGGTATGTGTAATCCAAATTTAGTTTAAGTTCGCAATAAATCACTCTATTCGTTGTTGCATGATCTAATAATTGAAGAGGTGTAACAATTTTTTTGATACTATGTTTATGTTTACAAATTAATGTATCAAAACATCTTATATTTTTCTAATTTTTACTTTTTTCACTTTTACAACCAACAATGAAAGTTGTAGGACTGGATTTACTGTTTCAATTGTAGAATCTCGTGCAAGCTAGATTAGGTTTTCAAGGTTGTATTAACTATAAGAGAAACATCAGTTGTTTTAATTTAGGAAAGTATGTTATTGATCATGCACGCTTTTGAAAAATAAAATGTCACATGTGTAATTAAGGTGGTGTGGTGATGGTGGCACTTGACACCTTAACTTTTAGTATATTCTATCAATCGAGTTGTTTACACGATAATAAAATTTCATCAACCATCGAAAAATAGTCGGTATCTTGTAGTGTAAATATAACATAATAAAAAATACTTTACCTTTCTTAAATAGCATATAATATAATGTTAGTTAAACACATTGAGATTTAAATAAGTAGCTAGATTGATTTTTTGTTTTTTAATCGATTTTATAAGAAATATTTACAATAATTATTATTTTATCGATATTTCTATAAACAATGTTTTTTTTTTTTAAATTTTAAAAAGTAATCAATCTTATTAGTATTAATTAGTGTATCTTTTAATATTTCATGTCCAATTACTGAAAGACATTTTCTTTACCTTTATAAAGACATCAAATAATTAATTTTAATTATCAATATCTAACCTTTGGAGATACACTTATTGAAAAACATTATCATGCTGATAATTAGCCATCCCATTAAAGTGTTATTAGAAAATTTAATAATTAACATCGATGCCCTTCATTTCCTTAATAATCATAACCTCTCATGTCTATTAAGAAGAAGAAGAAAAAAAAAACAATTGTAGAATTCAACAAATTGAAACAAGAACTAATAATAATTAAGTATACATTTAAAAAGTAACATTCCTTACATAATTAACATAACAATATGAAAAGGGGGAAGAAAGAAAAAAAACAAAATTGTACCCTATATAACTAAAGTTGAGTAAAATTGGAAATTTGTTTTTAACATATATAACTAATTAAAAAGAAAAAAAAGAGCATAAAGAGATAATAAAAAGTGATATATATATATATATATATATATATATATATATATATATATATATATATATATATATATATATATATATATATATATATATATATATATATATGAAAAAGTGGGATTGGGTTGAGTTGGTGATTTAGAGAGGGTTTGGGTGGTGGAGGGGATGTAGTAGTAGTAGTAGTAGTAGTAATAATAAGTGCTATAGATCACCACGTGGGTAAGAAGAGTGTGTTTGGGTTGGGAAGCATATATTTAATTAATGTAATGTAATGTAATGTAATGTAATGTAAATGGTTTTTGTTGTGTTCATTGGATGCGATTGGGTAAGCTTATTTCGTCCAGATCGTCCAACGTTAGAAAAACTTCATCCAAACATGATAGCTCCGCCCCATCTTCTTCTTCTTCCTTTTGATCTTCATCTCTTTCGTAAACTCTGCATAATACCCATTTGCTGTAATCCTGTAATAACCAATCGTTACCAAACTAATTTTTTTTATCCTTTATGAGAAATTATCTAAAATAAAACATTTTACAAAATATTTACATTTAATGGAAAAATTAATAATGGAAAAATTAAGTGTAATTAATTTTGCTCAGTTTGTCAACTTTTCTATTATTGAAAAATCCTTAATATAATATACACACCAATATTTATTCAAATTTCTACTTTTTACGTCAATTTTGAGTTAAAAAAGATTTTCTTAAAAATAATAGAAAGAAAACACTATTTACATATTTACATTTTATAAAGTACTACTAAAAACAAATTTTATTAGACTTGATTTTTCCATAAAATATTTTTATTTTGACAACTTCTTTAAAGAAAATTACTTTAGTTTTAGTTTTTTTTTTAATTATAGAAGTCTATAGTATTAGTTATTAAATTTTGAATTTAATTTCAATCAAATACTTATTAATTTTTAGAAATTAAACTATTTTTATTTTTTATAAATTTTTTTTCCTAGTTTTTCTAGACATAAATTTTATATAGTTTTCGGTTTTCTTTAAAGAAATTTGTTTGGAATGTTTAAATAATTTTTAAAAAACTATTTTAATTAAACATTCCATTGATCCAAATGTTTTATTATCTGTAGATATTTTGATGGTCTTTTTTTTTTTTTCATCAATCTCTTAAAACTCATTTTAAAATAATCTATTCTTAAGTGTTTCCTTAATCATGTTTGATAGATTTTGAATTAATTCAATCTCCAAAGTACTTTTTATTTACTAAAATTAAAGAAAAACCCATGTGGAAAGTTATACTAAAAAAACATTAAATTGTTTTTTTTTTAATAGAAAATTTGATTTGGTAGGAAGAAAAGAAAAAAAAAAACATTTTTGATTTTCCCCCAAAATGTATTTTTTAAAAACATTTATTAGAAAATTGGTTTGAAGCTGAGAGATGAGGTGGCGTACTCTTTTTGGCCGTCCACGGCGTCTAGAGGAAGAAGAACTAGAGGCGGCGGCAGCATCGGCAAGACGAAACTCATGCATTATCCAGTTAGTTTTGAGAGGTCCGGCATCGGCGTCTTGGAGGTGAAAGAGAAAATATTTCTTCATTCCGACGACTTCGGAGGTGGCGGTTGAAAGAACAGGGTCATCTCTGCCCAACGGATTCCAAAACCCATTATCAGTAACTCTACCTTCAATCTTTCTGCTGTAGAAATACCAACGGTTTCCCTCTCCCAACGCCTTCCCTAAAACACAACCAATCAGCCACCAAACTTTTCCTCTCATCATAACCTTTTCCCAACTTACTTTCTTTTTTAAGTAGTAGTTTATAAGATTCGTCCTAGTGTGTAGTACTGATTTTTTAAATAGTTTATAAGATTATTATTCGTCCTAGTTTTGAAAATACCGTAGATAACAAAATTCCAAATTTGGACGTTTTCTTTAAAGAAAATCAAATGGATATCAAATGGGGTGTAAACAAATAATAATTTATACCGTCTAACTCCCAAGGATCGTACGTGAAGAGACTGAGATCGGGAATGACGTCGGGGTGGCAAGGCAACAAGGCAGCTTTACGGTGGAGGAAATGAACGACCAGTTCTTCATCGGTTGGATAGAATCGGAATCCGGGAGGGAGGTTGAAGTTATGGCTATCTGGTGCAGCCATGGAGATTTAATTTTGAAAGAAAGGAGGAATTTTAGGAGTTTGATATAATTAGAGGAGGGAATAGTAAAATGGTAAGAGGAATGATGATGTATTTATACTAAGAGAAAAGAGAAAAAGGAAAGGGAGAAGGTGACGTGGGAGTCAAGTTGGGTAATCAATTTCATCACTAAAAACTTTGTAATCACCACCCCACACAAGTGCCCTTACCTTCACAAAGTTATTCAACTACATTGTCACATTCAAATGTAAATTTACTTATTTATTTATATGTTTGTTAACCATTAAACAAATCAAAATTTAACTATATCAAGAAAGTAGCAAAAAAAAAAAAAAAATGGAGAGACTTCACAATGTTTATATGATATACAGTAAAAAAAAATTACTTCACGAATTAGTTTTATGAAATTTACGCATTACCCTAACAATATCTATTTATGAAAGTAGAAAATTAAAATATAGTTTATACTTGTGTATAATTCATTTGTTACAAAAATGAATTGAATTCTTAACTAAAACTTTATCCTACTATCCCACTATCAAATTAAACTAGCAACGAGTCACAACATATTCAAAAGTGATATACACAACATTTTCCTTTAAAATTCCAATGAAATGACATCAAAGGGACAGCCACCTTAGAAAGGTAACTTTCCGTTAACAAAATGGGTTAATGTTATAATTGAAAAGGAAGCAGCTAAGGCGGCGGGAAAACGGACGATATCATAATGGGTATGGAAATGAATGAGAAAGTTAATAGACATATTCACTTTCTGAAGCAGAGTCAACTATTTCTTTCCATACATATAAACAAAATATTTATAAAATCCACAGGGTGTGTGGTGAGGTGTGGTGTGTCACCGCCTGGCCTGCGCCCCTTTGTCTCATTACATAAACCATATCATTACTCCCCACTATCCCCTTCTTCCCCCCACACCCTCCTTTCTTGTTTATATATATTTTTATATTTATTTTGTAATAATCTTTGTCTCTCTTCCTTATGTTCCCTCTCATCATTTACTTTTTCTCTCTACCAATTCCATTACTTTTAATAAATTTCAATCTTTAATTTTCACCCAAAACCCTAATCTCCTATTTTCATAACTCAAACTTCAATTAATTATATTACTTCTTCTTTAAAAGTAAGTAATATAACAGTCCCTACCAACCACAACCACATGTTCCACAACCTATTTATCTAATTTCCTATTTACTTACTAAACCCCATGTGTTTATTATTATTTTCTTGGAGATAGTATTATATTTGATCGCGTTAACTTAAATTCAAATTCAAAACTAATAGTTATAATAATTTGAAGTGTAAAATTTTCGTAATTGTATGTATCAATTTACATCCCACATTGTTATGTGTAATTGTTTCTATTAAAATTTTAAATTGTCCTATGAGAATCAATTTAGAATATTTTTAAAGATCGCGTTTGAAATTGTTAGTGGATTTATTTCTCACATGGGTAGATTTTTCTTTAAGTGTCGGTTAATAAAATTGATGAAAAATAATTTTAATTGAAAGTCTAAATTAATTTACTTATAAAAGTTTAAAATTTTTAATAGAATGTTGAAATCTATATAGTTGAAAAAGTTTATGAATTTATTAAATTGATACAATTATATTTATCAAATGCTAGATGGTCATGATGGTGATGATAATTAATTATTGTTTGTTACTTTATTTAGTTCGATGAGAAATTTAAATTTGTAATTTTGATGGGTGTGATAAATGTGTTTATATAGTTGAGTTTAGTATTTCTACAATTATTGAATAACTCTTATTATTTGTATGATTTCTTTTTAATCTAAATATACTTATTTGGTCTATTACTCTTAACTAATAATGGAGAGATGTGCTTGTTGAAATTTAGTTAAAGCTAGAGACAATCATAATTATTCTTTCACTTATGGCAACTCATTATTTTGTACCCATATCTATAGATAGAGTTATATGAATCCTTGTCTCTTGGTACTTGTTGAAACTATGTGCTACCTAGATAATTATTTCATTCTTTTATTTTGTACATTAATAATTTCCCAAAATTATATTTTACATCTTTATACTCTTTAAATCAAATAGCTTTAGACACACCCACCCTTTTTTTTTTCCTTCAAACCTTTAAGATTGACATCAAAATTTCAACTTTGTTTTTGATATAATAAATTGAAAGGCATAAGGTTATTGTAAATGATAAAAATTATTGAAAAAACTTTAAATTCACCCATTATCATCAACATCTCTATAGAAGCGTTTGTGGTTATAAATTATTGTAGTTGAGTTATAATAGTTTGTGTTTTTGAACTATAATATTATGTATTATTTGTGGTATAGATTATTTTATAAGTTTGAGAAAAAAAATATAGTAAACACTATGACAACAAATAAAAAAATTATGAATGTTCAATAATAAATAAAAACTCTAGCAAATAGTAATTAAGTTCGATAGCAAATGAGAAATTTTGAAACAGTGTTTCCAGTAACTAATTGAAAATTTTAAAACAATATCTGCAGTAGTTAAAAGTAATTATAATAGTCTTGCATAATTCTGGTCCAGATGAGATTTGATCGATTGAATTTAAAATTTTGTTATTTTTTTAACTATGTAATTAAATTATTGTATATATATATATATTTTTTTTTTCTTGTTTGGAGGGGGGAAGAGAAATATGGAAGAGTGTGAAAATAGAAGACTTTGAAGCATCATCACACCTCATGCTTATATCACCCCCACCTGCTGTCATCCACGTGTCACGCACGAAAATGGGTTTGGTCGTGGACCAATTTAACAAGTCAGTAGGCCCACATCATTGGAGTGTCAAGTGTGCATATATACCCCCATTCATTATTACCTTCAACAAATACTATTTTCTTTCTTTCTTTCTTTTCTTTTCTTTTCAAAAATTCCTTTTTCTTTTTTTTACCTCTCGTCTCAATTCAATCTCTATACATAACAAATCCTTAATTGATTCATCTAATTAAGATATATATATATATATATATATATATATATATATATAATCTAATAGTCGAAGAGAATTGAATTTGGAAGGCAAAAGGAAAAAAAAGGGAGGGTGGGGGGGGGAAGGGAGAGAAAAAGGCATACACATTCCTCTTCTCTCCCACATGAAAAACCCACAAAACGCAATCAACTATTTCTTAGGATTGAGGACTTCCCAACTGATTTGCCGGCATGCCTCACGTGGATCCCACCTCTTTCTTACACATTCTAAGTAACTCATCTCAATTATTATTATTATTATTATTATTATTATTATTATTATTATTCTAAATTATTTTTTTAACTTAGAAGAAATATATATATATATATATATATATATTATAATTTAATGTAACGTATGAGTGAAGGAGAGTGGTGTGGTACTTTGCTTATGACTTCTCCAAGTCAAATAACAATAATAATTACAATCCTAATTTTTATATATATATTTTTTTTTTAATTCTATAAAATAATATTCTGTCTTTTCCCTTTGATGGGATATGTTTGACATTGACGTAACTGAGTTTACCATTTCACTTTTATTTCTTTCCTCCCTTTCTCTTTTCCTCTTTAATTTAATACCCATAATTAACCCCTAATCCAACTCTAACGTAAATTTCGTTCCTTATTTTAATCAACCATTCTCCATGGGTGCCATTATTTTTTAAGATCTTCCAAATATATTACAAATGATGTATGTGTTTTGTTAATCTAATTTCCAATTTTAGAAATGATCAATTTTAATTCTTAATTTTACTTTTTTTTTTTTAATCTTGTATCTAGTTTTTCTCATTGTCTCTCTTTTTCGATCTTTGAGATAATACTTGAAGTGTACTATATCTCACTTTACTTAGTTTAGATTCGTTTTCTTAGGTTTATTATGTTTATTTGATGACACTGTATGTTTCAAGCATCTAAAATGGTAGTATCGAGCAAAGTATCAATGTATCGACTCGGTTAATAATAGGCAAAATGATTATAAAAGTAAAAAAACTAGGGTCTTGCTTTACAGTGTTGCCGCAATATTAGGGTTAACACTGAGTGTCTTTCCATCTAATCTTTGATCTTAGAACGAAATGGTGAAATCCAGTGTTTAATTAATTTGAGAGTATGTAGCAACATTTAAAAAAAATTGCAAATATAACAAAATCTTAATAATAGACTTCTATCGTTGATAGACTCTTATGATTTATCAGTGATAGACCAACATTTGCTACATAGTTTATCAGTGATAGACTCCTATCATTAACAGATTTTGCTATATTTGCAATTTTTTTAAAATGTTGCTATGTACTTAATTATTTTGAATACAATTGCTACATTTGCAACTATCTCATATAGAGTTTTAGAGTGGTTTGGGCCGTAATCGAAAGAATTCCATAAATTCAAGTTGAATCAAATAGAGATAAATCTCATCAATCTCTTCGGGTCCATAATTAAATCCATTGCACAATGAAGTTGCATCAACAATTTACACTTAATCTTCATAATTAAAGTGGGATTTGTGGCTTTCATCTCATTAGACTAACATGAACAACAAAGGAAGCTTACTCATGAAAATCCACTAAATATGGGATAATCCTACTTAAGTTAGATTTCTCCACTAAGCTTGGTCTAACAGTCAACTAGTTTGACTTTGGTCAAATTTTTTTACCCATACGATTAAAAGTCAAATTTTCAAGCCATTAATCTTAATCTTAATTAATTAATTTAATTTTAATATTCAATATTAAATTTCACTCATTCAGATCAATTGTTCTAATATCCAATATTTAATTTTGATTTTGCATATAGATTTTATTGCTCCTTGATTTTTAAATATTAGAATAGATCAAGTTTTGACAAATTATATAATAATAATAAGCGTAAGATTTGAAAAAAAATATAAAGAAATATTTTAGTGAGAAAAATCAAACATAGAATTAGGGTGTTACCAACTTTTTCTCTATTTTTTTTGCAAATAATATATATATATATATATATATATATATATATTGCAAAATTTAATATTGGAAAAATTTTAAAAATTATGTAAGATTTGACATGAGAAGACCGTAAAACAATCTATAAGCTAACAAAAAGTTGTTTTTTATCTTATCAATCTCGTTTGAACAAAAAATGTACTAGTTTTGTAAGTCAAAACTTGATGTCGATAATTTTGACAATTTTCTATTCTTGCTTTTGGCCACACATTAAATCTTCAACTTTAGCACTCTCATCATTCGCCATTTCGAATGTTTGCAACCAAAGAAATGCGAATTTTATGAAATTTGCGAGCGTGATGTTCCTAAGCTTTACCATACGTGTAAAGGTGATCAAGTGTGTGTGTATATATATATATATATATATATAGGATCTCAGCTCAGATAAGATTCCAAACTCCTACAAACTTTTAAATAAAGGAAAGAAAAACTATCACGTTTTCTTCTTTTGCATGGGTTCCTAAATCGTCTACGTGAGTTGCAAGCCTTCGATCATTATCTTCTGTTGTAAATCAGATACATCTCTGAATTTTACTCATTGTTTTCCTTTAACCATCTTCCCAAATTAAACAATTTCCGAATCAATTCTTCCCCATTAATTACACATCTCCGCCGCCAATTTCTGGCCTTCATTCAGCTCATCCCATTCCTTGCGAATGGATACAAATAGTTGGAGACTCCTACTCAAAGTGGAATCGAGGCCGGGGATTGGAGCTTCCAATTGCACCCCGATTTTCGACAACAAATTGTCAACGAAATGTATGGTTTTTCCTGCATCTTTTATAGCTTTTATAGCTTTGCCCCATTTTTTAGAACGGAGTCATTGAAGAGGCAACTTCTTGTGAAATGAAAATTTTGATTAAGGGACACCCAAGTTTTGGAAGGGGTGATGAGCAATATCTCCATACAGAGGTGCGAAACGTTAACTTGTTTCTGTTTTGCATTACATGTTTTGACCGGTAGGCAACTTAACCACTACGTGAGCTGACCATATCACTCCTTTCAGGCGATTTGCAACAACACTTGTTTCTGATCAAGAGGGATTGAGTGAGATACGAAAAATTGTTGCAAGGTTTAAGGAAAAGATTTATATCGTCTCTATCAATCAGGTGTTTCTGCTCACTTTGTCCTAGTTTAAGCCAAGGATTTTCATATGCGTTTGTTCCTCACACACACATTTAAAGAAACATATTTCATTGATATGTGAAATTTACAAAAAGAGGCCGAAGCACAAGCCAAAGGCGTTATGATAGCGGTCTCCAATTGGACAAAAGAGACAGATATTAGATAATGATATCAAAACCGCAATCAAAGGAGCTCCCTCCATATCGAATAGGCGATTTTTTTTCTCTCTTTCCAAGTAATCAAACACGAATCAAATGCATCCATATTACCTATCATTCTTTTATTGGTAAAGGGATGGCCAGTGAGAGTCCATCAGAGGATGCTGACAACGTTCTTAGGTAAGGCAATGTACCAACCAAAAGAGGAGAAAATTTCCTTCCAAGACCTTTCAACAAAGTGGCCTGCAGTTGATGAATAGATGGCTACTTAGAATATGTTCTAATAACAATAAGATTTCAATTGTTTGATTTACTACCTAAGATTTAGTTGTGTAATGCGTACTTCTTTTCTTTGTTGGGGTTGATTGTTTTTGTGTCCCCATGTATATTCTTTTCACTTCTTTTACTGTAATCGCAGTTTCTTACTCTCTTTCTCTCACTATGTATATATAGTGAGTTTTACATGTGGACTTACATGTATAAATCTTGTTTTATTATGCTATATCGTCTTGCACTAGCTAAACACAACATCGTTTTAGTGATCTCTTGAGTGAGTACTATATACTATTACCAATTCTATTTTTAACCTTTCATTTCAGTTTGATTACCTAAGGAAAACGTTTCTGAAGATCCTTACCGTGGAAATCATATCCCAGCCCCCTATGGGGACTTTTCATTACCATCCAATTCTATGGTGCCTAGCAATAAGTCTCTGGATTTTGGTAAGGCATCAATAGACACTTTGCCACTATGTTGTACATGATAAAAGTTTCACCAACACTTTTAAAGTCAATTTGTGAATGAATTTCTTATGGTAGAGATTTTTTTAAAAAATATATTTAAATCTGTTTATTTCTCTGTTCTTGGATATTGTAATCAGTTCTCACTTAACATGTGACGTATTTTTATTTGACTTGATGTTGTGTATGTTGTAAACAGCATTACAAAGCATGAAGTTTCAAGTTCTAAAGCCAAGGGCAATCTATTTCTGTCCCTCAGTCACAAAATGTAATGGATCAGCTTCAAGTTGGAAGTCAAGCACCAGGCTCCTTGCTTCAATCACAAAATGTAATGGATCTGCAAAAAGCAGTTGTATCATTCTCATAGAGCTCTTCCAGAGACATCTTCAAGTATGCTTTCTTGCTTTGTTATAATTTTAGAGCCTTATCATTGATTATTGAATGATCAAACCAGTAAGATGTTATTAATGTTAGCTTAATCTGGTGACCTTGTACAAAAATGAGGTGTTTGAAATGAGAAATAGGAAAAACTAGAAGGGAAAGAACAGTAGCATATGTTTGATTTTTGAGATTTGGAACAATGGAGTTTCTTGAAAATTGAATGAAATCAATGAGTTTTTATGAAATTTGTTACTCTGATGACCCTCGATTTTGTTCTTGAAGCAATAAAATTTCTCCCTTCTAAATAAAATTTTAGTCATAAGATCAATGCATGCTTCAATTTTCATAATCATGGCGAAGTTAGGCATGCAGTATTTGCTGTTATTGTGTTTCTCTTTAAGTACTTTAACTTGCGCTTCATTATATGAGTTGAATTTGTGTAGCTTATTGTTTCTTTGGGTTTCTATGCACACAAATATTGCAAACTATAGAGCCTTGCATTTTGAATTTTTTATGCTAACATCATCATTCTTTGGCCCATTCTTTATCGCGAACTGCAGCGTACCTCTTCTGTTATGTTCTTTTGGTCTACCTTCAGCATTTTTGTTATGAACATGGATGCACACACAAATACGATAAGCAATGTGATATTTCTTGAAAAATTAGGATAGACAATACGATGAACGTAGTTTTTCAAAGAATATTATGCAGCTCAGAACTGTGCACATGTTACAGAGGAATTTTCAATTTTCAGGTTTATTGTACTCTTTATTTCCATCTCTTTGCAGCTGAGAACTTACTTGTATATTGAGGAATATTTTACTATGTTTTATCCCCTTCTATTTTTGTTTTTTTCCAAAATAAGAAACTGTAAATTTAAATCACTAAAGAGAAAGCAAACTGTAGGTAAAACCTTCCGGTCTAAGATTTGATGGAAAAAAAACAGTGGTTATTACTATTTTCATTATTGTTGAGCAAGAAACAAAACTTTTCATTGATGGAATGAAAACAGTGACTGACGCTCAAAAGTTATGAACTCTTTTGATAATAAGAAAACAAAAAAGTTGACAGTAAAATTAATAGTATGCCAAACGAGACATCATGAATCTTGAATAGGATGTCCAACAAAGAGGTTGGAGAAAACACACTAGCACACAAAGAAGAGGTCTTTGAAGGAGTCTAAATGGATCAATCGTACCAAGGATATTATTATTATTATTGTATCCATGAATATATGGGCTTGCATGTGCACGCCTTGACTGCCTAGCCCTGATTTTGATTTAGAAAAAGGATATAGGTGTGGTTATTAGATAGAGATTTGTGAAGGGCACAGTAATGTGAGGCCAGACTGTGTAATGAATTATGGATGTAATCAGAAACAATCTGTTATTTTTAGATTTAATCTTATATACATAAGGAAAGACTAGAAAGCTTTTTGCTGCCGTTACTAGGAGAGTCTTTGTAAGTTAAAAGTCAGCTTTATGTGGAGTGGAATAGTTGTAGATGAAGGTAAATTACTACCACTGCTACTCGTCTCCATTGCAAGATTGAGCATCTTTCATTGCTATATCTTGGTTTTCCACTTGGTGAGTACCCGAAAAAGGTCTCTTTTTGACAGCCGGTTATGCATAGAGTACAAAAAAAGTTGGATAGGTGGAAAAGATTCAATTTTTCACATGGTGGAAGGGCTACTTTGTGCAAGTTGGTGTTGTCCAATTTACCTATTTATTATGTTTTTGTTTCTTATGCCATCAAAGGTCATCTCCATTGAGTGTTGAAGGACTTCTTTTGAGAAGGAAACAAAGGCAGTAGGATAAACCATTTGGCAAAATGGGATTTAGTTTCTAGATCTCTTATGGATGGAGGACTTGGTTTTGATGATATAAAAGTTTGAAATGTGGCACTTCTTGCTAAATGGGGTTGGAGATACTTTTACGAAGCTAATTCTCTGTGGCATATGGTGATTAATAGTATTCATGGAAAGGGAGGATTCAGTTGGCATACGTCAGGGTGTTTGGACTTGGCCTCAGAAGTCCTTAGATTAGAATTTCCAAATCTTGGTTGCAAGTTGAATCATTGGTCAGTTTTTAAACTTTGGTATTGGGACCGGAACTGATTTTTGGTGTGATGTTTGGTTTGATGTTTTGCCTTTAAAAGTGAAGTTCTTTGATTCATATAGAATTGCATTCTTACCCACAGGCACAATCTCTCTGTCATACATACTAAAAGATGATGAAATTAAATCATCGAATAACCCAAAAACTTAAGCCCGTGAGTGAAGCTAAATTTAATTATATATCTTTTTCATCGTGGGTTTGTGGATTTAAAATACTTGAAAGACTCACGAGTAGAAATGAATATTAATTACTTTGATACCATCTTAAATTACCTATCGATCCAAAAGCTTGAATTGATGGATGAAGATAAACTTAATTTTATATCATCCAACGAGATTAAGAGAATTTACTCAACCCGATGTTCGCATTTGGTCTTTGGGGAAATTTTGAGTTAAATCCCTTTCCAAACATTTGGAAGTTTCGTCTCCATGGGAAACAGTGGTTTATAAAGCTTTATAGAAGACAAAGAGCCCTCCGCGAGTTGACAATGATTCTTGGAATGTTGAATTGCTCCTCTACTCTCCAAAGGAAACTACTTCAAATTGCTTGCTGCCTCCATCTTTGCAGTTTGCAAGATGGATGGTGAAGATCTTCAACACACATTCTTTGAACGTCAATTTTCCAGATCTTACTGGAACCGTTTGCTAACCACTTTTCAATATCCAATGGGTTTCTTTGTGAGACATTCAAAGACAACGTTCTTCAGATTTTGTTTGGACTTTCTTCAAAGCCAAAGTTTGGACTGTTATGGTTAATGGCGGTCAAGGCCATCATTGCATAATCTTCCATTCTTGACGTATGGATCAACTTTTTCTAGGTAATCTTCCTAAATTTTATATAAAAATGTTGTGTAAATTTATATAATTATAAAATTGATTTAGAATCTCAAGAAAATTAGTTATGTTTTGGTATAAGATCATAGATAATAACAAGAAAAAAAAGTAGTTAAAGATAATCGAAATTGAAAAAGTGATATAAATGTCGGTTTTCAAATTCTTCATGTAATATCTACAGAGATGAACCGAGAAAAGCAGCTGTTTATAAGAGTTTCAATGACGCTGTTTGTTGCCGACAATTTCCTAAAAATTTCTGATGTTTTCCATAATCTATTTTACGAAGGAGAAATGAAAATATGGAACTTGGGGGGGGGGGGGGGACATTTTCGATAAATTGCCCGGCGGCTGGCGTTAAAGTTGGGTAGGGAAGAAAAGTAGAAAAGTTGGTTTGCATGTCATTGGCTGGTTGGGTATTGACGAATAGGGACTCTGTGTGTGGGCTTGTGTTCGACGCAAGGAGATTCTTCTCCATCCATATAAAACACACACAATTTCCAGATAGTTTTCGAGCTAAATCGTCTACAAGCCTTCGATCATCATTTTCTCTCTGAAATCTCCTTGGTTTCTCCAATTTCTCTGAATTCGACTCCTTTCCTGATCCATTGCCCAATCGCCCTCTTACCTTTTGAATGGATACAAATAATTGTAGACCTACTCAAGGTGGAATTGAGGATGGGGATTGGAGGCTTCAATTGCACCCCGATTGTCGATCATGGATTGTCGAAAAAATGTATGATTTCTTACATTTTTCTTCTACCATTATATCTTATTTCACATTTGCGTTTGACCCTTTATAGCTTTTTGTTTCATACTTCATTAATTAGGTTTGGTGAAATAAACTGTACTCATCACAGCTTTGTAAATACACGACTGTCTTCCATCTTTATCATATTTTTTCAAAACATTTTCTTAAATTTTGTGCCTCACTCACACATAGAGGCGAAACTGTTTCCAGAACATAATTTGTTCAAACTAGATTGAAGATATACTATGTAAGGTTTTTTGGGGGAGCTTTCTTTTTGTTTCTTCAGGTACTATCCATAAAATATATATTTGTGGCCGTGTGGATCTTTCTGTCTTTATCTGGATCATTCCTTCAAAGTCCATAGAGTATCTAATATTTTGAATCATGGACATACATTGCTATTGTAGCTTTCCTTTCAAGAACGACTTCTCATGCTTTTGCATTTAATGTACTAATTAGCCATTATGCTTTTATCTTTACCTTTTTTAGAATGGAGACGTTGAAGAGGCACCTTCCTGTCTCTGGTCAAGAGGGACTGAATGAATTACGAAAAATTGCTGTAAGGTTTGAGGAAAAGATTTTTACTGCTGCTACCGATCAGGTATGCTTGCTGTATTGTAGTTTAAATCAAGGATTGTCATTTATGTTTATCCCATATTCTAATAACAATAAGATAACAGTTTGATTTGCCATCTAATTTTTAGTTGTGTAATGAACTGAAATCCTGGTTTATTATGTTATGTTTTCTTGCACCAAACACAACTTTGTTTTAGCAATCTCTTGACTGAGTACTCTCAATAATTTTATTTTTAATCTCTGATTTCAGTCAGATTACCTAAGGAAAATATCTCTGAAGATGCTTACCATGGAAATGAAAACTCAGCACCCTATGGGGAATTCATTACCATCAAATCCGATCAATGATATTGAAGATCCTGAATTAGGTAATTTTTTTTCCAACGTAAGCTTTAATATATCATTGTGTATATATATTTTATAAATTATTTTGTTGTTTTTTTTTTCTTATAGAATATTTGAGTGAACTATCCACAAAGATGATCGAAGAAGAATGGAGTTGGGAAAAAGTTATGGATTTTATTGCTAATATAAAATAATTAGAACTTTGTAATGTGCAATTTAGATGAGAGATTGCGAAT
This sequence comes from Cucumis melo, assembly GCF_025177605.1. Taxonomy (NCBI): domain Eukaryota; kingdom Viridiplantae; phylum Streptophyta; class Magnoliopsida; order Cucurbitales; family Cucurbitaceae; genus Cucumis; species Cucumis melo. Next base: position 2,122,497 of record NC_066857.1, read on the forward strand.
CCATTCATCCAATTGTATGGCTTTAAATTGGTTATAAACTATGTATGAAGTAAGAGATAAATTCAATCGAAAACTCAAAGCTTAAATGGTTTTAACTTCGAATTATTTTCCTTTTCTTTATATTTTAACCCTTATTTTTTCGGGGCATGTATGGAATAGTTCATGTTTGGTGTTTGAACATGCAGAATAATTAATATTGAAATTTAATTATACAGTAAATGGACTAGTCAAACTTTGAAACTATCTAGAAAAATTATTTATACAATTATTACATGTAATACTTCATTTTAACTAACTATGTATTTTCTGTCTAATTTTTTTTCTTTTATTTCTACCGTTGGCTTTGGTTACTGAGCATAAAAATTACATCTTCAATCAAAATTTTAATGACACCTACATTTTAAATAAAAATATATTTCATTCCCTTTGTTGTAAACAAAATAAGAGAATTTCCTATTTCCTTGACACCAAGATGTTGTAGGGTGTGTGCTATTTCGTAAGTTGAACCGGCCCGAACAATCACGGATATCAAAAGAAAACAAAATTGTAAGCTGAACCGGTCCAAACAATTACAGATATCAAAAAACAAAAGCAAAAAAAAAAGAGAATTTTTACATGAATATAAAATATCAAGCACATGTCATTTATACAAAACTTTGAATGAAAATTATACTTTTAATTCACAAAAGTCACACTCATCATTAACAACACTCATCACTAACAACTATACAAAGTGATTGAATTTTACTCTCTTCGTAATTTCCTAATACAAAAAGACTAACAAAATTAGATCAACTAAATAACTACACCCATGTAAGTGAAGCTATTAATTAAACAATATAGTCACGTTCAACCTGGCTTTGATAACTTAAATATTTGCATCACTTCCCGACAAATCTCATAAACTCGTGTCTAAAGGTAGAATCTCCAATGATAAAAATAATCAGCAAGTGTTGGTCCTTCACTATAATCCTCCAGGCTTGAACATGCTCCAGCTTCGACAAGCTATTCATAAGCCATCAATTGACATTTTCTCATCGTACAACTTTGTTTCTTTTAGCACCATTGGTTGAAGCAAATTTAGTATTTGGTGAGCTGATTCATAATATATAGATTTTATGATGTAATAGTTATAACAGTTCGCCTGTTGTTATAATAATTAGTCCGTTAGTCTATTGTTAATTCAATCTAATCAATTATAAATTGGTTAGTTATTCAAACCCCAACTCGCATCATTTTAACTCACATTGAGCCAAGTTTACAAGATGTTGCACCAAAATTTATATTTTTTTTATACGATTGAAGTGAGATAGCAATCTTTTTCCATTCATTATCACAACCATACTACAAATTTGTATGAATATGAATGGTAAATTTTCAATGTATGAAAACGAAGGCCTTTTGGCCATTAGACAACTCTACAACACACGAAAATATCAACAAAAGAAAATAACATATATTTGAAACAATTATAGTTTTAAAGATAACAACAAATGATTCATATGTACCTTAACAATGCTTTTTTCAAATTCGTGTTCCAAAATTTGTTATTTGTTCAAAATTAAAAATTATATATATTTTTCAAAAATTGGTCCATGTTACCCATCTAAAATATTTTAAAGTATATCATTCTTTATTATTAAAATTTAAGCATGAATATATCAAAAATTATTTATATATAAGAAAAACTAAACACAAATATTAATTTTATATTAATTTTTGTATTTCTTATATATCAATCTATTTTTCTATAATTTTTAAAAAATAGATCATTTGAAAAAATATACCTTTCAATATATTTTATCTTCTAGGGATTTTTATTATTATATGGACATCCAAATAAAATTAAGAAAATATTTACAATAAATAAAGGATAATTTATTCCCTCTGATTTTGGTCAAAGAAGTCAAACTCTCACATTAAAGGAAGTTTTGGTTCCAAATTTGGAACTTGAAAGGACATTTTCGTAAAATTGCTGGGTCGTGTAAGTCTTTTAGGCAGGGAACATAGCAAAGAGAGGCATAAAATAACTTTGTTTATCAATGGCTGTTGCTGCTCGCGAAGAAGACTAGAACAAACAGGTTTCTTTCTTGGTTTGTCTTCCACGCATGGAGATGCTTCTCGATCCACACAATACCCACACGCTCTCCTCTTCCATGGCTCGCTAAATCGCGCTACCTGATTAACAATCCTTCGATCATTTATATTCTCTCGTAAATTTTCTAGGTTCCCCCTATTTCCAGATAATCTCTGAATTTGACTCATCATTTCCTGTAATCAGCTCCAAACAATTGCAGAATCCATTCTGCCCGGTTACCATCTCCACCGCCAATTTCTGACCTTCATTGAGCCCACCCCACTCCTTGTTATTGGGGTTTTGGACACACCCTTTTCCTTTGGGTTGTTTGGGAATTTTTGAATGGATGCAAACAATTGGAGACCTACTCAAGGTGGAGAACCTGGAATGGAGGCCGGGGATTGGAGGTCTCAATTGCAGCCAGATTCTCGACATCGAATTGTCAACAAAATGTATGATTTCTTAAAATTTTCTTGCATCCTGCTCTACTATTATATCTTATTTAACATATGCGTTTGAGATTTTATAGCCTTTTCTTTCGTAGTTCGTTGGTTAGATTTAGTTACTCGGGAATGGTTTTTTGAATTCTGTTTATAAAACGTAATTTGTTAAAACTACACGTTATTGGCTTTCCCATCCTTGGATTGAAGATATAGTAGGTTGGGTTTTTGTGGGGAGGTTCTTTTTTGTTTCTTCAGGTATTAGCCTCTTCTTTAGAAAGAAGAAACGTAAGCTATTTGTAGAAGTGGGGATCTTGCTGAATTTGTCTGCGCCATTTTAAAGTATACTCCTCCAAAGTATCTAATATTTTGAATCATGGACATAGATTGCTATTGTAGCTTTCCTTTCAAGAACAACTTCTCATGCTTTTGCTTTTGATATACTAATTAGCCATTATGCTTTTATCTTTATCTTTTTCTAGAATGGAGACATTGAAGAGGCACCTTCCTGTCTCTGGTCAAGAGGGACTGAGTGAACTACGAAAAATTGCTGTAAGGTTTGAGGAAAAGATTTTTACTGCCGCTACCAGTCAGGTATGCTTGCTCACTGTATTGTAGTTTAAATCAAGGATTGTCATTTATGTTTATCCCATATTCTAATAACAATAAGATACCAGTTTGATTTGCTATCTAAGTTTTAGTTGTGTAATGAACGTACTCCTTTTTTTTTTTTTTGTGTGCCCATGTATATTCTTTCATTTCTCTCATTGAAATCCTGTTTTATTATGTTATGTGTTATTGCACCAAACACAACTTTGTTTTAGCAATCTCTTGAGTGAGTACTCTCACCAATTTTATTTTTAACCTATGATTTCAGTCAGATTACCTAAGGAAAATATCTCTGAAGATGCTTACCATGGAAACGAAAACTCAGCCCCCTATGGGGAATCCATTACCATCCAATCCTATGGTGCCTAGCAATAAGCCTTTGGATGCTGGTAAGTTATCAACAAACAATTTGCCACTATTTTGTACATGATGAAAATTTCACCAATAATTTATGAGTCAATTTGTGAATGAATTGCTTGTTGTAGAGTTTTATTTTATTTTTTAAAAATTATTTAATTAACTAATTTTTTATTTTAATTTTAAAATTTTTCTGTTCTTGGATATTGTAATCATTTCTCACTTGGTATTGCATTTTGTTTGACTTGATTTTGTGTATGTTGTAAACAGCATCACAAAGCATGCAGCCTCCATCAATTTCTGTTCCTCAGTCATCCAATCAGTCTCAGCAGCGCCAGCAAATAATCCCTCAGAACATCCCAAATAATATTGTTCCCCAGAGTTCATCCAGCTTATCTTCTGCAGTACCTCCTGTTGCTGGATTAGCTCCATCTTCAATGTCAAACATGGTTGGTCAGAATCCGAACATTCAAAATGTGTCTGGAGTTCCACAGAATTCTGGTGGAAATGCTATGGGTCAAGGGGTTCCTTCCAATGTATTTACCAACTCTCAGAGACCACTACAAGGAAGACAAGTAGTTCCCCAGCAACAACAGCAGCAGCCGCAAACCCAGCAGCAGCAGTATCTTTATCAGCAACAGCAGCAACAGATGCACCAGATCATGAAGCATAAGTTTCAGCAGGGAAATATGTCACACCCACTTATGCAACCTCCTCACATCCCACAACAGCAACAAAATGTAATGCAATCAAATCAAATGCAATCGTCTCAGCAATCTGTCATGCAACCTTCTATGATGCAATCTTCGCTTTCTAATCTTCAGCAAAACCAGCAATCTCCCATTCAACAGTCCACTCAATCCATGCTTCAGCAGCCTCCACAACCAGTTCTTAGGCAGCAACCACAGTCCCAACAACATGCTGTCATACATCAGCAGCCTACAATGTCACAGCAGACGAACTTGTCCTCCCAGCAGCAACAACAGCTAATCAATCAACAAACAAATTCTTCAAACATGCAGCAGAGTCCATTAATCGGGCAGCAGACCAGTGTTGGGGACATGCAGCAACAGCTGCCTCAACAATCAAGGTCGCATGGGCAGCAGAGTAATCTGTCGAACATGCAGTCTCCGCCATCACAGCAGCACATGGCTCAGCAAAGCAACCTATCAAGTTTGCAGCAGCAGCAGTTAGGACCTCAAAGTAATGTTTCTGGACTACAACAAATGCATGGAACTCAGTCAGGTAACTCAAACATGCAATCAAACCAGCACTCCATGCATTTGCTGCAACAGAACAAGGTTCAAATGCAGCAGCAACCTCCACAAAATACATCGAATTTATTGTCAACCCAAGGTCAGCAAGGTCAACTTCAGTCATCCCAACAGTTGATGTCACAGATTCCGTTGCAATCCACACAAGTCCAACAACAGGTTCCTCTACAGCAGCAGCAGCAGCAGCAGGCAACTGCCATGTCGCATGAGCTCCAACAAAGGATTCCAGTTGGAGGTCAAGCACCTGGCTCCTTGCTTCAATCACAAAACGTAATGGATCAGCAAAAGCAGTTGTATCATTCACAAAGAGCTCTTCCAGAGACATCATCGAGTATGTTTTCTTGCTTTGTTATAATTTGGGAGTCTTATCATTAACCATTGAATGATCAAACCAGTAGATATTTTGAATGATAGCTTAATCCAGTGATCTTGTTGAAAACGTGAGATGTTAAAATGAGAAATGGAAAAAACATAGAGGGAAAGAACAATTGCATATGCCCGATTTTGGGATTTGGTGCTATAGAGTTTCTTGAGAATCGAATGGAAATAATGAGTTTTCACATAATTTGTTATTTTAATGATCCTCGATTATGTTCTTACATCACCTTTTATAATTTCATATTTATAAAATTTGTCTCTTCTAAAGAAAAATTTATTCTTGGGATATAGCATGGTTCGATTTTCTTAAATTTCATGGCGAAGTTATTCATGTAGTATTTAAAGTCATTGTGTAATTTGGTTTTTTCTTAAGTTATACAGCTTCTATCTTAGTGAAATGGAATTGTATAGTTTGTTGTTTCTTCGGGTTTTTATGCAAAAAATTTGCTAATTATGGAGCCTTACCCAGCTATAAGTCTTCAATGTAACTAGGAAGGCATAAGGTTAAGTTGAATAATCCAAATGTATAAGACTAAGCTCCTTTCCAAAAAAAAAAAAAAAGTAAAAGATTAACTCTCAGCAATAAACCTACAGTAACGGAAGAGGTGGTTGATGCTTCCTTTGTCGAGAGATTAAAAATATCCCAATGAAGAAAGAGCCCCCAGCTTGAATTCTTTTTCCATAGAAGAAAAGATTGAAAAGCTTAGCTTCTTTTGCAAAAGTAATCATAAGAAAAACTTGGCTTCTTTTAGCACTTTACCTTTTGTTTCCATGTCCTTTTGTTCTTGTGGCTTTCTTTTATGAAGAGCTGGTTTCGGGGTCCCTTCATTGAGACAATCAAATTAGACTCTCTTTTCATCAGCCTTGAGTTGAGGATTCTGACCTAGCTCGATGACCCCTCTGTGAAGCTCTAGTCCTTTCTGCGTACAGTGCTGATTGGTAGTGATGGTTTTGGTGATGGTGTGTTATTCATCACCCCCTGTTTTCTGTTTAACATTTAAACTTTCTACTTGGGCCCCGATTCTCATTTTTCTTTTACTGTTCTCAATGAAGGCTGAATTTATTATTAGGGAGCATGTTATTCATCCCTATTTCTGTGCTGCAGTATAGCTATATCCCTCTGGCACACATTTTCCTGATCTGCTGACATTTGTTTAATTTATGTAGCATCTTTAGATTCCACGGCTCAGACAGGACAAGCCAATGGTGGTGATTGGCAAGAGGAGATTTATCAAAAGGTACTAAGCTAAACTCAATTTGCAATATTTTTAGAGGAGGTACAAATTGTAAATGTTGGCTTTACTATTCTTTGTTGTGGCACAATTTTACTACCAAGCAGGCTGTTTAACTTGATTTTTTTTTTGATAATATAAAAGATTCCTAATTTCCCAATGTAAGCAAAAGGTTTGACAATCAAGTAGATTAGGGGTCAATTTTGAGCATAAGCTTTGGGAAAAATCCTTTATAACTAAAACTCCAGTGATTTGAGTCTTGTTTCCATTCTAGAGGTGGTTTACATCGGTAAAGACCAGGGTCTTTAGGTTGTGTATGGAATTGACCTGGGAAAAGATGGATTTGATAAACAGATCTTTTCATATTTTAAGAGCTTCCTTATAAAAGTGGAATTCATCCTTTCCCTTTTCTGTTCTCTCTTTAATTCTTCCTGGATCATCTTAATTGGGTTCAAACGTTTACTTATTGTTTCAAGATGTTAAAGGATGCCATCATTCTTTGTATTACTCCGGTAGGAATACAAAGAATGATGACCCCTCTGTTGTGGAGGCAAAGAATTGGGCCATAAGTGGTGATCGGTTTATTGGATCACTTGGACAATGGCATAACTTGATAAGAATGTTCAAGATATATACTTTGGGATTCAAAGAGGTCGTGGCCATTTTTCAATTAGATGTGATTAAAATGTGAGTTTATGACTACCGCAGAAATTGATACTATACATGCCTCTGTCAATTGAAGTTGGTTTTTCCTGCGAAAACAGAATCTCAGACTTTTCATACACGTAAATCACTTTTCAAATGTGTTTAGGAAAAATCATTTTTGCTCTATGAAATGGAGTAGAAAAACTTTTCAAATCCCAAAATTTGTTTTAAATTCTCCAAGATATCTTTAAATTTTATAAATGAATGTCTCTTTTTATTTTATTTTTGAAAGGAAACACAACTTTTCATTTGATATAACAAAAAGAGTCCAATGCTCAACTTATAACGAAACATATAGTAAAAACAATAAACTTAACCAAATCAAATTTTGGACAATCTGAACTCAAGACCAAAACTAAACAGAGAAAGTGAAGATTTTAGTGGGGCCTCAATTGAAAGTTGTTCCTCATCTTATTTGGGTAGATGGAGTCGAAGCGGTTCTATCAATAATTTTGTTTGAAAGGAGTCAAATTTTCAGAACAAGGCCCTTCCTTGGATGGAGCGTTATGAGATTGTGCAAGTCAAAGCTTCCTCTTCCTGTTCTCTATCAAAATTATTTGTAGACTTCTCAATTCAAGATATTAACTTAAATTGGGATTTTCTTCTTTTTTTATTTGGAAACAGAAACTGAACTTCTCATTAATATAATGAAAAGAGGGTAATGCTCAAAATACAAAGAAACCAAATTACAATTAAAACTCCGTAACATAACATAAGGATAAAAGAGTGAGTAGGTGCACCATGACATTTTAACTAGGTTGACACACTGTTAGCATCTCATCATATCCAAATACAAGAATTCCAATAAGTCTTAGTACAAAAGTACATAGAGGATACAAATGCGTTCCGACTAAGACATTTATTCTAAATTGAGTAATCCAAAAAATAACCTGTGGATTGAGCACACCAAGAAGAAGCTAGGTGATGAGCGGGCCAAAACGATCTAACCGATCAGAGAGTTTATCATCAAATACTCTTTGGTTGCATTCAAACCAAATTTTCGAGATCAAAGTTTTAACAACTTTGGACAAAAGAAGGGCTTTGGAGGATAATAACGAGCCAACCAACAATTGGGAGACATTTTCCCTAATTGATTGCATGAAAACTCAAAGTAAGTTGAAAGAAGAGAATAACTTAACCAACAATTGTTGGAAAACGAACAAGTAATCATAGGTGCCACAAATCTTCTCCACTTGCTTAACAAAAGGGACAAATTGAAGGGGACAAATATTGATCTCGAAGCTTGTGTTGCAGAGTTGCCGAGCCATTGGATGGGGGATAGACCCCTCTTTTCTATGTTTCCTTGGTTGTATCATTTATCGTCCTTTAAAAATTATCTTGTGTCAGATATTTGGTTTAATGGGGGAACTCTGTTTCTTTCTTGTTTGGTTTCCGTCATTTGTTGTCCAATAGGAGGGAAACGATGAAGGTAGATTCTCTCCTTTCTTTGATTGAGGGTTTTAACTTCAGTTGTGGGGTGAAGCACTTTTGATGGCTTTTTTGAACTTATTGTCTTTCATGCTATGACTTGGTGTGAATGTACATCTTTCTGTAGTTCATACAATCTCTCCTCTTTTGACCAATTGAATGAATCTTTTGTAACTCTGTTGGATTGGGCTTTGACCACTTTTTGTAAATTTCATATATCAATGAAATTTGTTTCCTATAAAAAAACTTCAGCCTTGGGAGAGGGGATGTCTGTGTTAGCAGTCCTAGTCCTTTAGAGGGCCTCTCTTATAAGTCTTTTTTTAGGATTTTATTGGACTTGTCTCCTGTTGTTGTTGAGTTCTTTGATGTTTTATGGAGGATTTAGATTTCAAAGAAAGTCAAGTTCTTTTCTTGGCAAGTTTTGCTCGGTTGTGAGAACACAATGAATAGGCTCTCGAGAAAAATGCCTTCGTTAATAGGTCCTGTTTGTCCAAAGGTGAAGGAAAACATGGATCACCTTCTGTGGGAGTGTCAGAGTTTGCGAGATTGGTGGAAATTGTTTCTTCCTAGAGTTTGATTTTGTGCTTGCTCACAAGAGGGGCATTCACCGTTCAAAGATAAAGGTCGTCTTTTCTTGTGTTAGAGGGTGTGTGCTTTGTTGTGGGAACTTTGGGGGAATATGTGTTGAGATGAATTTTGAGTCTTTGACCATCTGCGGATGAGAACAAAATATTCCCAAGGATTTTCTTCAAAAGCACAAGTATAAACTTCTGGAAAAATAATTTACTTGGTAATGATCAAGGTCGAAGTCAGGTATTCTCAAGTCAAATAATCCTATTAGGGGGTGTTTGGTTAGCGATAAAAATAAAGAGTTGAGTTGGTAATAATTATAGGGAAGTAGTTGGGGGGCGTTGACACGAATAACGAAGTGAGAAATGTGGTTGATGCGAATAACGAGGTAAAAAACCTCTTTAATTATTGGTGAACCAAAACAGTGGGTTGACACGAATAACAAAGTGAGAAATGTGAGTTGATGCGAATAACGAGGTAAAAAACCTCTTTAATTATTGGTGAACCAAACGGTGGGTTGGTTTTTTTAACCCACCCAACCCAACTCTCCCAAATTACTCAAGTTGTCGAACACCCCCTTAATGATTTCTTTTTTATTCAAACATATTTAGGACTATCATTCCTGCAATAGAAGATTGTGACAAGCAACTGGATTATTAGTGGCATGATTTGTAATTTTAAGATTCGAGAAAGGGAAACATTGTCCAAAAATGATTATTTACTTCCACTTTTTAAGATAGTAAGATAAGATACCAATTCAACTATTTTCATAGGGTGGCCAGTGGTGGAATTAACAAAAATGTTATTTTTGATACCCTTGTTAGTATTAATGGGAGTATGTAGAGGTAAGTAGAGGAGGTACACCAATTTTTCTTATCTCTTTATAGCTCGACTATTTCTCCCAAAACTTTCCTTGAAGGGCTTGATTGGTCCCCATCTTGACTGAAGACAGGGTGGTTTCGGATTCTCTTTCTCTCTTGAGTATATTAGGTTTTTTCTTTCATGATGACGGGTTTGTATTAAATATGATCTCTTGAAAGTGTTATTTTAGCTCTATTAGAAAGAAGGGTTGAAAAGGGTCAAGGATTTTAGAGGATTTTGATTAGCTCGTTGTTATTGTTGAGTTTTATTTAGTTATTGTTTGTATATGTTTTAGTCCTTTTGCTCTCTGTATAATTCTCTTGTATTTTGAGCATTAGTCTCTCTTGTTATTGTTATTAATAAAGAAGCTTGTCTCCTTTTAAAAAAAAGGGTCAAGGGTTTTAGACCCATTCATTTGATTACTAATGTTATAAAATTGTGGCCAATGGCTTGGCAGATATACTTAAGAAAGTCCATCCTAGAACCATCTTTGACACACAAGGGGCCTCCCATTGTTGGGTGGCAAATCGCAGACCAGTCTTTTATTGCTAAATGAGGCAACAGAAGAGAATTGTGAAGGGATTATTTTAAAATTGAATTCGAAAAAGCTTAGGATCACGTGCGCTGGGATTTCGTGGATAGAGTTCTTGTGTAAAGAAAAAAAAAAGGAAAAAGAGAAGGGTGTTGAGTATTGTTGGAGTTGCATTGAGATGGTTAAGTTCTAATCCGTGGGAAAACTTGGGGCAGGAATATCGAATACAAGCCACTCGTGTCTGAGACTAGATTGTAGTTTCTTTATTGATAGCAATATACATTTCTATCTTTAGTGTTCTTTATGTTCTTGAGTACTCTTGTTAGGTGGCCTAACATCATTACTCTTTAACTTTCCTAATTTTTATGAAAAGGAAATCAGCCTCTTTATTGATAATAATAAAGTTTAAAGTACAAAAGATTTATACGAAGAGTGAAACAAAAAGGCCCATAGGATCAGTAAACGCACTTGGACATCTCAACTAGGTTGATACTTCCTTAGTGTCTTCATCATCCAACAAAAAATACATGATAAAAACTTACAAGAATACAACAATCAGGGGCTGTAAAGCAAGTAAACCAAGCAACAAGAAAAAAACAGAAGAAATGAGGCGTGAAAGGCCTGAAGAAGTGAAGACAAAAGTCTTTCAGTGATAGCTGCAAAAAACCTGAGTCATGAAGAAGGTACTAATGGTTTGGAAAAATGAGGGCCTGCTAATTAAGACTTGTTCTCTTGGATGGAGAATGCTTCAACATCTCTGTGAAGTACACCAAGCTGCAGCGTTCCTATTAGCTATCTCAAAGCGGTCTAACCAATACATCACCTTATCATGAAAGATTCTTTGGTTTCTTTCTAACCAAATTTCTGCCAACACAACCTTTGATAAGTTTGCCCAAATTAGTCTCGGTCTTTTCTTTGAAATGGGCCTCAACAAAACTTACTTTCCTAATTACTTGTTTATGTATTTGAAGCATCCGAGGGTTAAGAGGATTGGGTTTCTTAGGTACCTTTTGTCAAAAGGTATGATTTAGAATGGTGGGTCCTCTTTGATTAATTGGAAGGTTGTGTCTTATAAGGCGCTTTAGTTTTTAGTTTAATTTTGTTTGTTTGTTTCGTTTTGTTTTTCGTTTTTCTTTTTTTTTTGTGATTTGGTTTGTTTTTGTGTGGGTGGGGTGGGGGGATTCTATTTTCTTCGGGAAATGTACTTTCTTTGTAGAATTTAGCATCCTAAAAAATATTGTTTAACTGCTTTCTTCTCCTTCTCCTCCTCCTTCCTCTTTTTTGTAGATTAAAGCTATGAGGGAGTTGTACTTTAATGAATTGAAAGAGATGTACCAGAAAATTCTTCCAAAAGTGCATCAGGTATGTGATTCTACATCTATATCCTAGAGCATTTGACTTTTGATATTATTAACTGTCGTGGTAGCTGAATCTTCGTTGAGTGCGTTCATTGATCTATCACCTTTCCATATGTTTGCATGCATTGTAGTTTCTTTCATTCCCTCTGTGAGTATGCACTGATATTGTGTAATTTGGTATTTTATTGTGCAGTATGACAGTCTTCCACAACAACCAAAGTTAGAGCAGCTAAATAAGCTGAAGACATTTAAGGGCATTTTGGAACGCCTTCTGACGTTTTTACAGCTTTCAAAAAATAGTATTGCAATTGAATTGAAAGATAAGATAGGCCAGTATGAGAAGCAGATTGTTAGTTTTTTACATTCCAACAGGCCTTCAAGGAATCGAGCCCCTACACTGCAGCCAGGACAGCATCCTACCATACAACCTATACAACAGTCACAATCACAGATGACCCCGTTGCAATCTCCTGAAAATCAAATCAATCCCCAACTGCATTCTGCGAACATGCAAGGTTCTGTTGCTCCTGTGCAGCAGAATAATATGAGCAGTCTGCAGCATAATTCTCTTCCAACTTTTTCAGGATCAGCAGCACAACAAAACATGACGATCCCGATGCAGCCTGGTTCCAGTTTGGAATCAGGACAAGGTAATTCACTGAGCTCGTTGCAGCAGGTTGCTGCTGGGTCTTTGCAACAGAACCCTTCAAACAGTTCCCAACGGTCAAATAATGGTTCTTTGCCATCACAAAATGTGGTGAACACTCTGCAGCAAAACATCAATTCTCTTCAATCAAACCCTAATATGCTTCAACATCCACATCTGAAACAACAGGATCCACAACAGTTGCTGCAGTCACAACAACTGAAACAAATGCAGCAAAGACAGCTGAAGCAGCAGGTGTTGCAACACCAGCAACACCAGCAACACCAGCAACACCAGCAGCAACAGCAACAGCAACAGCAACAGCAGCCACAATTACATCAGCAACAGTCACAGCTTCATCAACAAGGAAAGCAACAGTTACCCACACAAATGCAGACACACCCAATGTCACACCTTAATCAAATGGAGATCAGTGATCTGAAAATAAGACAGGGGCTTGCTGCAAAGCCAGGGATGTTTCAACATCTCCCAGCAACTCAGCGTGCGGCTTATACCCATCAGCAGATGAAACCAGGGACTTCATTTCCTATTTCTCCCCCAATCTTTCAGGCTGCATCCCCTCAAGTTGCCCAAAATTCTTCTCCACAGGTCGATCAACAAAGCCTTCTTTCATCCATTACTAAAACTGGAACTCCTTTGCAATCTGCAAGCTCCCCTTTTGTTGTACCATCTCCTTCAACACCCATGGCTCCATCTCCAATGCCTGGTGAATCTGAAAAGCCCACTTCTGGTGTCTCAGCACATACAAATGCTGGGAATGCTGGACAACAAACTGGTGTGTCTGGGACACAAGCCCAATCTCTTGCCATTGGCACCCCTGGGATATCTGCCTCACCATTGCTAGCTGAGTGTGGTACAGATGGCGCTTATGCCAATGTGTTACCAACTGTTTCTGGCAAATCAAGTTTTACAGAGCAGCCTCTTGAACGCTTAATTAAAGCGGTTAGCAGAAACCTTGAGTGCTTCTATTTATTTGTGGATTAAATTGTTAGTATTCTTCTTGATTGTTTCTTCATTTGTAACCTTGTTATGGTTTTCAGGTTAAATCTATGTCACCTAAAGCTTTGAGTGCCTCTGTCAATGGCATTGGATCAGTTGTCAGTATGATTGATAGGATAGCAGGCTCGGCCCCTGGAAATGGGTCGAGAGCTGCAGTTGGGGAGGATCTGGTTGCCATGACAAAATGTCGGTTACAAGCAAGAAATTTTTCACACGATGGACCAAATGGAACCAAAAAGATGAGACGCCACACAAGTGCAATGCCCTTAAATGTCGTATCATCAGCTGGAAGTGTAAATGATGTTTTTAAACCACTGACTGGTGCTGAGACATCTGATCTTGAGTCAACTGCAACATCTAGTGCCAAAAGGCCCAGGGTTGAGGTATTAGCAACTTTACATATTGTATGTCGTATGAGGGTGAAATAAAATATTATTTTTTTTATAAAATAAAAGATATATATTGTTTTTTGTTTGTTTTGTTTTGTCTTTTTTCATAAAAAACAATTTCATTGATTGAATGAAATATCCCTAGAGACAAAAGAGGCCCAACCACAGGGAACAAAAAAGATGCTTCCAGTTAGCATCAACGAAATTCAAACTATGACTTTGTAGAGGTGGTAGATGTTTATCCCCCCAAAAAAACGAAACATTGAAAATAGCAAACACGAGTATCTCTCCAGCATCTTTTCCTTTGCCATGGAAAATTATGTTATTTCTTTCTTCATCCCCATATCTGATATCTTTTACAAAACAACCCTAATTAAGCAAGATGTAATATGAGCTTTAGTAGCCTTGAATCACTGATCAATAAAAAGCATCCTGATCCAATGAGTGTTTCAAGGTAGGGGACAGTAATCCAACCAGCAGATGACAGGTCAGTCCATATTTTAGCTGAAACTTGGCAATGGAAAAAGATATGGTTCTGTGATTCAATGTCTTTTTTGCAAATGTAGCACCAACATTGAGAGAGGTAGAACCAAGGGCATACCTTTTGAAGCATATCTATTACCAATTTAAGGCAACAAAAGGGCTTTCACGGGGCAGCATTATCAGAGCCACTCTTTGGAAGATTTGGAAAGAGAGGAATTTTAGGATTTTTAAAGGAAAAGAAAGATCCTCGGGATGTTCACGAGTCATCTATTTTCAATGCCTTTTTTGGTGTAGAAATATACAGCCCCTCGGTAGTTACAATTTAAATTTCCTTGTATCCAAGTGGAGGAATCTTTTGTAATCCCATTTTCTACTCTTTGGAGATTTCATTTATCGATGAAATAGTTCCTTTTGTAAAGGGAAAATAAAACAAAAAACAAAAAATGAAAAAACAAACTTGTTTTGGGCAAGTGAACTTCCAAATAGGCTTGTAAAGAACTTGTGATGATGTGATGAGTGGGGGCTAGTTTAGATAGATAGTATTAGGAGACCCAATTTAAAGAGCAGATAAGCTTCATCATTAGTTATCTAATTACGTTTAGAGGTCATACATATGCTTCCCTTTTTTTCTGTGGGCTTGGTTTTTTGTATGCCTGTGTATTCCTTCAGTTTTTTTCAATGAAGGTTGTTCATATATATGCCTCACATTTTTCTCCTTTTTCCTTGGGACATTCTTCTGTTTTATTAGATATTTTTCAATATTCAACTAATTTTTGTAACCATTTTGAACTTGATATACATATTTTACTTTGACTTTTGCTCCTTTTTATTTCTTTTCTTTAGGTGGCTGGGGGTAAGTATTAGTAACCTACATTGTTGTTAAACATCAATATGCTTACAAGAGTGTTAATGATGTAATAGTTATAACAGTTAGCCTGTTGTTATAACAATTAATTAGTTAGTCTGTTATTAATTCAAACTAATCAGTTATAAACTGATTGGTTATCCCAGCCCCAACTGTCTATCTAATTAATTGTTATAACAACAGGCTAACTGTTATAACTATTACATCAGTTAACTTTAGCCCCTCCTCAATTTGTCCCTTTTTTACTTTTTATTTGATGGTCCAATGTCTTGTAGTTGGAGAAATATAATTTCAAGACATAGTATACTTGTTTGATGTAGGAGTAGTTGTGTAGGAATAAACTGTTTAAGTCGCCGTTTTTAACAGCTTGTTTTATTCTACGACTATTAGCAAGTGGCTGTTCAGGTTGTTATCTCTGTTAGTTATCAATCAGGTTGTTTTTTCTTTTAGTTACAGTTAGTTTGTTATTTCCAGCCCTACTGTTTATAAATAGGCTTAAGGGCTTCTTGCAATTTGCTCGTCATTCTTTATGTCAGAATATCAACACAATATTATCTGTTTTGAACTTGTATTGGCTCACTTTAGTTTTATCGATGATTTCCTTTACGATTTTAGTTATACATGTATATTTACATATTGCAGGCCAATCATGTTCTTCTGGAAGAAATAAGGGAAATAAACCAGCGTCTTATCGACACTGTGGTTGTTATCAGTGACGAAGTAGTTGATCCAAGTGCTTTAGCGGCTGCTGCTGATGGGAGTGAAGGAACAGTTGTCAAGTGTTCTTTTAGTGCTGTGGCTCTCAGTCCCAGCTTAAAATCCCAGTACACTTCTGCACAAATGGTGGGGATATTTCTTATGTATCGGGTTTGGGTTCTTCATTGTCTGCATAATTATCTGTTTTCTTATATTTGCATTTTTATTTTGCAGTCTCCAATTCAGCCTCTACGGTTACTTGTTCCTACAAATTATCCAAATTGTTCTCCAATACTCTTAGACAAGTTTTCTGTTGAAGTCAGGTTTGTACATGGGTTCTGGGTTTTGTTTGTCTTTCTTAACAAATTCAGTTCTATCGTCACAAGTGCTTTATCAATCGTAACGTATAGTTTGATCAAGTCAAATTGGATTTTAGTTAATGGAAGTTTGCGACTAAAAAGAAACGGCACACTTTTGTATTTTTTATTAGAAGAGTATGTATTATTTCCTTTAAAAAAAAGAAAAAAATTGTGGAGGATATGATTAAGGTTGTAATTACAAAAGTTAAAGAAAGAAGTGAC
The DNA here is from genome assembly GCF_025177605.1 of Cucumis melo. Classification (NCBI taxonomy): domain Eukaryota; kingdom Viridiplantae; phylum Streptophyta; class Magnoliopsida; order Cucurbitales; family Cucurbitaceae; genus Cucumis; species Cucumis melo. The sequence continues at coordinate 2,138,998 of NC_066857.1, forward strand.
TTATCTTCGAAGACCCTTCTATTCTGTTCTCTCCAAAGAGGGCACGAGCAGTACAGCCCCATAGAATTTTAGCTTTACCTTTGAGGCCCCAACTTCTGAGAGCTTCCACCAGCCACTCATTCATCTTATTAGGAATACAGATGTTGATGCCAAAAGCCTTAAAGAGTTGCTCCCAACCTCTTCAGCAGAATTACAATTTAGGAAAAGGTGATTGTTGCAGTCCTCATCTTTGAGGCACAAAGGGCACATTGATGGAAACATACAACGACTCCTAAACTTCTTTTGCATTTTCTCATGAGTATTTAGGGTATTCTGGTCAAGACTTCAAAGATTTTAACCGGATACTAAACTTCCCCTTCCTTTTAATAAAAAGACTGTTAGGAGAGATAGAGTACTAAAGATTTTATCTACCGTTGATAATAGTTCTCCCAATTATCTACCCTTGTTTCTCTTTACTACTTGAGTCTGCTTCTTACCCTTGTTTCTCTTTTCTACTTGAGTCTGCTTCTTGCTTAAAATCCTGAAATTTTCCGTTTAATTCCATTACTATATTTTGATAATTTCGTTTCAGCTTTATTGGTCCCAAACCACCGTCCTATTATCTTAATTATCATCACTTTTTCTTGCAGCAAGGAATATGAAGACCTTTCAATAAAGGCCAAGTCAAGATTTAGCATATCCTTACGAAACCTTTCACAACCGATGTTGCTGAGGGACATAGCAAGAACATGGGATATCTGCGCACGGGCTGTTGTTTCTGAGTACGCTCAGCAGAGCGGTGGTGGCAGCTTTTGCTCAAAGTATGGTGCTTGGGAGAACTGTCTGAGCGCTGCATGATTCGAACAATCCATCTACATCACAAATTTCCGTGAACCATCCCAAATGATTTCCAGCAAGCTGACTGACCAGCCCCGCATGCTTGGGGAAGACAGGCAGTTTATTTAAATAATGTTAACATATCCCAAAGTAGGTCCCTCTTTAAGCTTAAAATCTTGTTTATTAAATGTCATATCATGGGCAGTAGGCTAATTGAGTCTTCGTACTTTGCCACGATGGATCTGTTTCGCTTGTCAAAACCGATGCCTCTTTTGGCTACCTATCTGTAAATCATAATATGGGGGACTGTAAAAGGGAAACCCCTGATGTTTAATGAATGCATAAATATATCTGTTTGATAGGAAATTTTTTCCTTCTACATTGTCTCGATTGAAAATTTCATGTGGAATAAAATGTCTCTACTGTATCATTGCCCTTCTTTTTTATGTAATATGTAGAAGTTCAAATTCTTATTTTGACAATATTTTAAGTTTTCAATTCTTGCTAGGAAGTTCTTACCTTTCTCTGGCATTTATTGCTATTGTAGACATGTTTTGAAGTATAGAATAACATATTTAGCGTAGGTTCTCTCTCTTTATTACCTATTTCAACCCCAAGAAAATAATAATTTCTTCATCGTTTCCATTTTGTGTTGATCTTCCATTTTCTTGCTGTTGTACTTTTTATTCACATTTTCTGTTTTATATGTTGGGATGCAAATTTCATTCTCTTTTTCCCCCTTTCTTTTCCCCTTCCCATCACTACTTCCCTATTGTGTTCATTTTCCTCATTCAATTTCACATATATGTTTTAATATTACGAACCTATTAATTCCTTTTCAGACCAAATTGATTATTTAATGTATAAGTTGAATAAATTATATGTAGCTTCTCTCTACACTTATTTTGACAAAGGTTGAGAAGGTTATGGTATGTTCATGAATAATGAGAGTTTACATATTTGTATATTTGTGAGAAGGGACTGGAATAGAACAACCCAAAATTTGACTCGTGGTCAATTGTCTATTTTATTTTTATGGCTTTTTTAATTTTCTAACGTAAGTTATTTCGAATTGTAATGATATTTATAACTTTCTTATCGTGGCATAATCTACCGAGAAAAGTGTTTTTGTTTAATGAAGGTTATTTATTAAGAAAAATGAGAGTTGTAATCTTTGAAATATGGTTGGTCTTTGTATTGTTTATGCAATTGTGCGAAGATAGTACAAAGATCATTATTTTTAGTGCAAATCAAGTTTCTAAAGTTTTTCTTTTGAAATTATGGTCTTTGTGTTAAAGCTTGAGCCTATAAAAAAACAAGAAAAATACAAAATTGGTTATTTTCCAAGTTTCTTGACTTCCCAAAGTAAATTATAACAGTTAGTCTAGTTAGTTTAGAAGATGCATGAAAAAATTTGGACAAAGACTATGACGAATAAACGAGTGACAAGACTTTGAACCAAGATTGACAAGAAGCTTTGCATAATCATAGATAAAAAAAAAAAAAAAGCCATTGATCATTATTCATCAAAGCCATCGATAATGCAAAATTTTTTAAGATTTTCAAAGCAACTATTGCAAGACAAATATTGTTAATTTTTTAGGATAGTTAAAAAGACATAGATTGAGTTAAGAAGGTTCACCTTCTAAAGTCGTGAGGTGATGAAGAATCATTACATATCGAGTATAATTTGGTTTCATATTATTCCTTAGCAATAGTTGATGAAATGGAGATATATGACCATAAAATAAATAATAAGCAAATAAATGAATAAATATTAGCTCATTTGATGAAACATTCAACTTTATTATCGTAACTATGGGGAATCGAAAGGCTCCCAACCCTTTTTATATTTTTAGATTCATTTATGTTGTTTAAAATTTGGATTTCTAACCCTTGTATATACATCTCTAAATTAGGTTCACGCTGATTTGGAATACATTTTTGAGTTAGTATTGTTATTTGATTAAAATACAAATATTATATTTCAAGTATGTTGATGCCAAATTTTGACCAAGCAAGATGTACCTGATCACCATAGCGTAACAACACTAAATTTGTATTTTAGGGGGAGAGCTCGCCTACAAGCTAAAAATATATCATCAATATTAGATAAAAAAACGACAAAATTCACTATACTTGAACAAATATCATCCATCACGATCCGATTAAAATTATGGTAGGTAAAGTTATGATATTTTATATTTCATATAGTTAAATGATTGAAATACCAAAAAAAAAAAAAGAAAAAGAAAAAAAGAAGCTAGAAATCAGATTTAAAATCTTGGTTATATTTACAAATTTAGAAAACATGGGTAGTTTTACAAATCTATATACATATATATATATTTAACATCTATTGCCGGTTTCGTTAAGAGCGTATTACCCAAATACTACTCGGGACTGTGGCGCCCCTCACTCCACCATGCTCATCCGGAGGTTTCATAGAGCCGCGGCATGGGCGACGCCTCTGTTGCGACACCCAACCGTAAGTCTTCGAATTCGTTTTTCTCTTCATTTGTCTCCTCGAACCTTTGAATGCTTGGATTTCCGTTAGTTCTTTTTGGTTTCAATGTTTGTTAGTTGTCTTCCTATGTTTTTCCGTTTTGCTAATTGGATTGGCAACAGGAAATGCTTAGTTTCTATTTTTTTTTCTGCCTAAATCCCTTGCATTATTGTTTATTTTTATGTTTTCAACAAATGGCTAATGAAAGGACCAAGGGGAAGAACTGGATACCTCTTCTTACAACCCTGAACTTACATTTGTTATGTATTTATTTATTTTTATTTTTTATTCGGGAATTTCTGGGCTGATTTACTTGCACTTCGATTAATCTCATGGGAGAATCTGCTTGACCTTACAATATTGAAGTGTCAACTCGTAGGATATTATCATAAGTAGATGACCACAATGTTTGAAACTGAACTTATTTGGTTGTTGTGATCTTTCCCTAATAACGTGAATCTTGCATTAGGATTTTTTGGATTGCAATCATCTATTGTTGATAAATCCTCTGTTTTGCATTACTTGGGGTATAATTAACTGTGGCTAAAGGCTCTCCCCGTCATTGATTTCTTATTGTCTATATTAGGAAATCCTTGGTTTACCCAGAACTAAGCCTTTGTTGGCCTAGTCTTATTTTGGAACCTCAAGACCTTGGTTGGATATACTTAGAGCAGAATTGCGTATTAATTTCCTGTTAATATATTAACCTATGATACCTTTCTCGACCTTTTGGCTAAGATCAAGTGTATAATATATTAACCTATGCTAACTAGTTTCAGACTGCTTTTAAGGAATCTAAATTTTTCAATAAATGAGCACACAGGTAGGGAAAACCATGGAGCTTGGAGTCAGCAGGCTGCAAGTTGGGTGCTCTTGGTACTGCACAATGATACAAGATCAAATGTATAAACAGCTTGCTGATAAAGATAGAAAAAATAAGGTATCTGAGATAAATTATATAGTCCATGCTTCGAAAGTATGACATACTTCTGAAGTCCTTCGATGCCTCGGCAGATTAAAATTAGTTTGGTTGATATTTTAAAGATTTGGCCTCTTTTTCCCTTTTGGTATAACTGTTGTAGCTCTCACTGTTAATATTGCATTATTTGGCAGCAGAAATGATATTAAGGTTGATGAAATATTGTTTATCGAAGGGTTTGAAGAAAAAAGAGAGTCCTGTCATCTTTGTATTTGGACTTAGGAGGATAAAATAGCTCATCTGGACTTGTCAAGTTTCATGTGCTTTCAAATCTTTCCTGTAGTTGTTAGTCTCTTCTCTTATTGTGCATTAATATCGGGACTTATAAAATGTACTTTATTTATTACTTTTGTTTGTTTCTGTTTTTCCGGACAAAGATTACACAAATTGATATTCCTTCACAGAGTAACAGTGAATATTGAAATTATTGTAAATTTATTTGTTGGTAAATTAGTTGACTGTTGAATTCTTTTTACCAATGATCCAGGATGTTGACAATAGTAAAGCTTTGGGGCACATTTCAGAGCAAAATATTGGAGACATTAGAAAGCACAAAATTGGGGAAAATGTTTCACGGAAAGACAAAATTAGTTTTCTTGTAAATACGGCAAGTATAAATGGGAAATATCTCCCATCTCTCTCTCTCTCATCACATATGGGTGTATTTTGATTTCATAGAAAGCTTTAGGAATAACTAATAGTCTAATTCTGAAAGGGGAAAAAAAAAGCAGAGAACGGCACTTTGAGTATTCAAATGCTAAAACTGTTTGCATCAATAAGAGTTGCATACGTCAAACAGTAATTGGCAAGACTTCTTGTTTCCTGCTAAAAGTAATAGCGATAAGCCTTTCAGATCTTCTATTTCCTTCTGTAACAAACCTAACACTTGATTGTACAGATCGGTTGGGTTCAACACAGCTTCTTGCCTCATCATGGTGTTTTTAATCAAAAGTTTTTCCTAGTTATTCCGTTCAGAACATTTGTCTGAAGTTTGAACTTGAATGCTTTCATTAATTCAGTTTAATTTATGCTTTCATTAATTCGGTTTAATTTATTTCTTTGTCTTTTTAGTCTTGGTATCTAGTATTTTGGAGCACTAGACTCTTTCATTATGTCGATGAAAAGTATTGTAAGTTGTTTCTGTTAAAAAAAATCCCTATTTTCTTCTGTCGTTACTATACATTAGTGATATATAATTAAATTTGTCTTCAATCACTAACTTAAGCATTTGGTTGAATTGGTGATTTAAGATGGTATCAAAGAAGGTGGTCTAGGGAGGTCCTGTGTTCAATCCCTTGTATTGTTGTTTTCTCCCAATTAACATTGATTTCCATTTGTTGGGTCTTTCAAATATTTTAAACCCACAAGTGAGGAGGAGTGTTAGTGATATAATTAAATTTGCCTTTAACCACCAACTTAAACTTTTGGTTGAATTGGTGATTTAAGACTATTATTTACTTCATTACATCTTTTCGCTTCTTCTTTTTCACACTGGGTAAGAATGGATCAAGAGATGGTCAACAAGCTATGGTTGTGTCTAGATTGTTTGCTCCTAATAACTGCAAGTAGATTAAAGGTGCTCAGGTAGATCATTTTACCATCTCTATTTCGCTTAATCTTTCCATGGCAGATATGGCTCTACTCAAACTTGATGATAGTAAGATTAGTGGGTTGGAAGCAGACCCCTCTGGTCGATGTTCCCTCGTCTCTTTCATCTTTTTTCCTTTAAAAAAATCATGTGGTGTTTTGGTTGAGAAGATCCTTTTCCTTTTCATTGCTCTTCATTCGATGGGGAAGCGATGGATGTCCCTTTGTCCTTTCTTTATGGGGCTGTTTTTAGACAGGGGAGAAAGGATCTTAGGGTGTGGAGTCCTAATCTTTCAAAGGAATTTCCGTGTAACTCCTTTTTTTTGTATGCTTATTAGTGCCCTCCCTTAGGCGATTTGGATTTTCTAGTTTTTTTGGAGGATTAAGATTCCTAGGAAAACTAAGTCCAATTGGTGAGTTCTACTTGGAACACTTTCCTTCTTTTTTTTCATTTTTTTAAGAAACAGAGGAATATATACATATATAAACAAGAAGAGAACAGCCAAAGACCGAGGGATTGAGGGACCCCCTAATCATGAGAAGGTTGTAATTACAAAATAACTGTGTAGTTTGTACGCCACCAAGAGGCTGCATGCTGCATAAGAGCCCCAAAAAGAACCAAAAGAACTAAACTTATCCTGAAACACCTAATATTTCTTCCGAAGATGTCACAAAAGCATGCAGGTTCCACAACTCCATAACATTCTTCCTTTTCCACTAAAGCTGCGTCCGTTCAAACCCTCCATCATTCTATCATCAATCCACAAGGGGAGACATCCATCCATCCACTCCTGTCCCTATGACGAACATAAAAGATACCAAACGTCCAGAAGAAGAACTCGCAAACTCATATCGCCAAAGCAAATGATCCAAATTTTCTTCCGCCTTTCAACCAAGAATACAACATAAAGGACCAATATCCGGACGCAGCAGGACATCTTAGTTAGGTTGGCAATTCCTCAAGGGGGGCGAGTAAAGGCATTGAATGTGTCAGCCTTCAAAGAATATACTTTTAGATAGACAAATAGAGCTGAGTACATCCCTTAATTGCTCAAAGTAATGCACCTGTTTTGGATGTAGCATAATTCAACCAAATAACTATTAGACCAAGAGGGGAATCACCTGACTGTTCTTCGCTTCTTTTACCCAAAAAAAAAGAAAAAAAGAACATTGTATTTTCAGACCAAATACAAAAATACCTTTTACAGATGCAACTCCTTGTCTTCATAATGCAAATTTACAAAATAATCTTTTCTGAATATGTTAGCAATAGAATATAGATGAAGAAGTAAACGAAATCACTGAAATCTGACACGAAAACCAAATAACTCTTCAAGGCTAAGAATGAAGGGATGGATATGGGATGGGAGGAGAGAGAAGAGAGAAGAGAGCATTTCCTTTGCTCTCATTCCAGTTGCCTTGATGCAGTCTTATGCTAAATTGCATTTTACAGGGAAGATGATTCGTGAATGATACAAGTTCAATATTTTCTTTACGAAAAGTATATTGTATATTTTGCCCATACCAGATGCTCTTGTTTCTTATGTATATTTTTATGGTCAATATCAAACTTTTATTTATTTTTAAGTAATTATACAAACTTGGAGGTTTATGAGTTCTCTAAATGTTGCAGCTGCTCGATCTGAGAGATAGTAAGGAGGCTGTTTATGGTGCTCTTGATGCCTGGGTTGCATGGGAGCAAGACTTTCCAATTGCATCCCTTAAGCATGTATTGGCTGCCCTTGAGAAGGAACAACAGTGGCATAGAATTGTACAGGTACGAGTTGTACCAGCTATTCTTTATCTACTCTCTTTGCCCTTTACCCACTCTTCCCATTTTTCTTCTGAAACTGAAAAAAAATCTCTTCATTGAAATAGATATGAAATGAAATGTAAGGAATCATCAAATGATGATGCAATGGCATAAATAGACCAATGGTATTTGTAAAACAAACAAACATAGTTAAGAGGAGATACATGCCTACCAATTTAAACTAATATTTTAAATATAGTATTCAGCAAATAATTTGGAGAAAGAGCACCAGGAAGAAGGTTTGACCCAAACAATCTCATAACGATCAAACCAAGGGAGAGACTTATTTTGAAAAGTATGCTGGTTCCTTTCAAACAGAATTTTTAAGAGAATCATTTTGACTCTGTTCACCTATAAAAGGCGAGGGATAGCTTTTAACGAAGGCCCCACTAGAAGCTGAATTATATTCTCCTTGAAAACAGTGCTTTACACCACACCTGATGCAGATTAAACATAGCAAATTTTTTTGGAGAAGCTACAATAAAAAAAATATGTGCCGGTAGTCTTCCAGATTTTCCATACCCAGTGGGCAGATTGAAAGCATTAACGAATGGCTTGGGTGCTATCTTTGAAATTAAGAGCTCCATAAATCGTTACACAAGTTATGATGTTAACTCTTCAAGGACAGTTTGATTTCCACACAGCTTTGTACAGCTTTGAATCCATGGGAGAAGAGGCCGTCAAATGCCTGGATAAAGATTTAACCAAAAACTGATTTGAAACTTCCAATTTCTATCTTTCGACCACTTTTTGACCCTCTAATACAACCAATCAATTCTTGAAATCCAGCAGCTCTTAATTCTTCAGAAACCTACAAAAGTAATAGACCGTGAAACAACATTCAAGTTCCAGTGGTCGGAAACTGATCCGTTAGGAACTGAGGCCATACGACCATGCATCCAATGTCAGGCCCTAAATGGGCTCTATTTGACCCTGCATACAATTTCAGATGCACCTTATCAAACAACTTACTAAGTAGACGTAAATTTTCAGAACTGTTTGATCCAAACCAAAATTTGGTCATTTTTTGTAGGCTAACATTGCCATTTTTCGAACGATTTGGGTTCCACCTAAGTTCACCACTAAGGAGCACCTATCATGGCCCTTAGCTCACTTTTCTGTGCTAGACCTTGCTAGAGATATGATTCCACACTTATCATCCCATAATCATTCAAATAGAGAGGTGCAGGACAAAAAAAAAAAAAAAACTATTGGAAGACTAGTTTGGACCAAAAAATAAAAACCGAGTTTGGGGCTTCATTGATCAATTTTTTCTCAAAAAAAACTTCAACATTCCTCAAAACGAGACCACTTACTAAGTAGATGTAAACTTTTAGGACTTTTTGACCCCGACCAAAATTTGATCATTTTTTTGTAGGCTAATCTTTTGATCATTTTGGGTTCCATCATAGTCCACCACTAAGGAGCACCAATTGCGACCCTTAGATTATAAGGTATTAAATTATCCACAATGTGTACTTTTTTAATTCCAAGTTATAATTAATAATTGTGAAGATTAATCATTGTTCCCCAGGTAAGTTCTCTCTCCTTTCTCCTTTATCCTTTCTCCTCTCCTTTTGTCCTCTACCTGCTTCAACATTTTCAAATATCAGTTTTCCAGCAAGTAAGTTAGAAATGGAGGTGGAAAGATGCAGAGTTCTAGACTCTCCCTATTGTATTTGGTAAGAGAAGGAGTTATTCCAAGTTGAAGATGTGGAAGCAAAAAAACTCTGCCTTTATCAGGTTCCCAACTCTGCTGGTTCCAAGAGGCTGTTGAAGTACTATGTTAACAATCAGAAAAGAAGTACATCTACTAGAAAGAAATAATAAAAATGACGTAACAGAAGTCTGAAAATTCAGAGTTGGGAAAAGTTGGGTTTTAAGATGCAACTTTTGATTTAGAACAGGAGGAAGATCTTTCATACATATCCTATCGGGCAAGGGAAACAGAGATGGCAAGCGTTTCCGGAAATGATGAAAAGCTTCAAATCCAAGCACTATTATATGACATGGTTTTCAGTCCAGAACAAGTTGAAAAGCAGTCACTCTAAAGGTTTTGGCCGATCACAAGAGAGAAGGATAGTTATGCGGACAAAATTAAGCAGAATAAGACCTTGTTTTGGCCCCGGAAAAATAGAGGAATCGCCAACATTGGATTATCAAGAATCCAAAGGTCTTTCGAGCATATTTCAACAATCTTTGGGTTGTCACATGTCTATTTGAGTTCAATAGCTGGGTCGAGATTGAAGAAACTTTACAAACTGCCTTCAAACCACTGTTATCATCAACTCGTTGTTTGCAGAGAATGTTGTTAGATACCTAGATTAGTATAGAGCAGGGGTATAAAGGTAAATTAGATATGTGGCAGTTAGATGGTTATAAATAGGAAGTTGGGGAGTGATGAGAGAGCATGGAGATTTTAGTAAAGTCAAGGGACTGCTATACTCCTTGAGAGAGAGGGGAAGCAGAAGGCCATGTGCTTTTGTTCTAGTCAATTCATATTGTAATTTCATATTAGATATCAATAAAGAGAAATATTATATTAATGTTCTATCAAATTGGTATCAGAGCAGTGAATCTTGGGAAGGAAATCAACAATGGAGCAAACACAGATCGAAGAAAAACTGGAAGCCTTTGAACAAAAAGTGATTGGGATGAAGAAATAATTAAGCAAAATTTCGGTAATCGAAGAAAATCTGAGATCCTTAACAAAGAGCCTCCGGTGGTTAAGAATTCAAGCCGAGGAAAATCAACAGTTGTTTTTACAATGCGTTGAAACCATGGTGAAGGATAAATCGACAATGAGTGAAAGAATCGCAACGAATCTACCAGTGATGAAGAGTATAGTTGAAGGAGGAAGTACATCTATGAAAAGGATCGAGAACGAAGGACAAAGGAAGGAAATAGAAACTGAAGAGAAGGTGAGCGAAGAACAAACGGAGAAAATAGAAACTGAAGAGAAGGTGAGCGAAGAACGAATGGAGAAAATAGAAATTGAAGAGAAGGCGAGCGATCGAAATAAGTTCGAATGGTCAGTGTTTAGCGTAGCTTCAGGTTGTTATCGGTCACTGGAGGAACACGATCCATTCAAGAATTGGTTGGAATTAAAACAGAGGCTGATATTTAGTTTTCGATCACTAAGGGAAGAACTTAGCCGCGAAAATTTTTTAGCAAACAAGCCGTAAATCATGGAAGATCGACAAGAATTACCGGCGAGACCCGAAACGAAAATCTGAGTGAAGAAAAAGTTGCCGTTCGGAGAAGCTGAAATTGATTGGCTGCGGTGGAGAAGGAAGACACCGGAAGTCGCCTTCTCGGACAACCACCATTTGCCGGCGTTTTCTTCCTCCTTCTCATCCACACGACTGCTGCCGTCTTCTTTTTCCGTCGAAACCAGTCAACTTCCGGCGTCTTCCTTCTCCACCGCAGCCAGTCAATTTCAGCTTCTCCGAACAACAACTTTTTCTTCACTCGGATTTTCGTTTCGGGTCTCACCGGTAGTTCTCGCCGATATTCCATGATTTCCTGCTTGTTTGCTAAAATCATCCGCTGCTAAGTTCTTCCCTTAGTGATCGGAAACTAAATATCAACCTCTGTTTTAATTCCAACCAGTTCTTGAATGAATCGTGTTCCTCCGGTGATCGATAACAACCTGAAGTTACGCTAAACACTGACCATTCAAACTTATATCGATCGCTCACCTTCTCTTCAATTTCTATTTTCTCCGTTCGTTCTTTGCTCACCTTCTCTTCAGTTTCTATTTCCTTTCTTTGTTCTTCGTTCTCGATCCTTTTCGTAGATGTACTTCCTCCTTCAACTATACTCTTCATCACTGGTAGATTCGTTGTGATTCTTTCACTCATTGTCGATTTAACCTTCCCCATGGTTTCAACGCATTGTAAAAACAATTGTTGATTTTCCTTGGCTTGAATTCTCAACCGCTAGAAGAGGCTCTTTGTTAGGGATCTCAGATTTTCTTCAATTGCCGCAATTTTGCTTAATTATTTCTTCATCCCAATCACTTCTTGTTCAAAGGCTTCCAGTTTTTCTTCAATCTGTGTTTGCTCCATTGTTGATTTCCTTCCTAAGATTCACTACTCTGGTACCAATTTGATAGAACATTGATATAATATTTCTCTTTATTGATATCTAATATGAAATTACAATATGAATTGACTAGAACAAAAGCACCTGACCTTCTGCTTCCCCTCTCTCTTAAGGAGTATAGCAGTCCCTTGACTTTACTAAAATCTTCATGCCCTCTTTGCACTCCCTAACTTCCTATTTATAACCATCTAACCGCCACATATTTAATTTACCTTTATACCCTTGTTCTATACTAATCTAGATATCTAACAAATGCTTTAATTGATATTGAGCAAAGATCATTGGATGAAGTGATAGAGCAACTCGGGAGATTGCAGGATTTTGGTGCTTTCCACTTAAAATTTGAAAAATGGGATAAGATATTACATAGTATACCACTTTATGCAAGAGGATATGGTGGATTGATTTCGATTAAGAACTTACCTCTAGACTACTGGATTAATCAAACTTTTGAAACTATTAGGGCTTACTTCGGGGGCTTATTAGATATATCCATGGAAACGTTGAAATTTGTAAATGTTTCAAAAGCTAAAATTAAAGTTAAAGAGAATCTTTGTGGGTTCATTCCGGCAACACTTGGAATCAATGTTGAGAAAATAGGTAATATTTTCTTGAACTTTGGTGATATTTCATCAGTCAATCCACCTAGTAAGGTCAGACATTTGTCTATAATTTTTCAAATCCGGTTGATGCTGTTAGATTAAATCAAGTTTTGAAGGCTGAAGGGGTTGATTTGTTAATGATCAATTTGAGTTTCTTCTACCAGCAAGGATGCTTGAACAATACACTAGAAATCCATTTATCCAGTCATAAAAATTCAACTAGTTGAAACGTTAGAAGTCGAAATCTGTTTCACTGGAGCCAGAGAAGGTGGTTGTGCGTGAGGTAAATCCAAAGGTCACTGAACTCTCTATTGGAATTTGTAAAGGTGCAATCAAATAAGAGAGAAAGTTCTTATGGGCTCTTTAGTTTTCTTGAATGGGGAAAGCCAATCAACGACTTGCAATCCAAAGGTAGTACTGGATTCTTTGGTGCAGCCACCTGAAATTACTAAGGAAGTCAATCAGTCGTTGTTTAATCAACAATCTCTTCATTTTTGGAGGGAATATTGAAGCAGAAGTCGAAGAGGTGCTTTTAAAGAAGAAAGAGAGTTTTTCAGCTGCTACTTCTTTATTGCCCACTGAGAACCCAAGAGACACTCGACCTATCTCCTTTGATTTAGTCCAATCGACTAAATTTCAGAAATTTTCCGCTTCTTGTTCTGTCGTTAGAAGGTCTCTCTCTCCTACTTCTTCAGCATCAGGTGCCTCTTCTGCGAAGGTCAGGTTAGTGCCAATAGTGCTCCTTCTAAGAAAGCCTCAAGCTTCTTCTCTTCATTTGTGCATTTATCTTCTTCATCCCATGCATCTTCGGCCATGTCTAGTCTAAGAGGTTTTTTTTGATAAGCATACAAAATCAAAGAAACCCTCGCTTCCCTTTAAGACGTTACCCAAGCATTTTGTTAGAAGGAGGCCGAAGGATCTCTTAAGAAAGGCTTTCGTAAAGACAAAGATGTCAGACCAAAATCCTGAATTTTTAAAGGTAAAAGACATCGAAGGCCAAGCTACTTCATCTTCAATAAGGTTAGACATCCAGAGTTCAGAAAAGATTGCTTCAAGGGTAGAATGGAGTTTGGATCAAAACCCTGATTCTTTGGAGGTTAGTTGCACATGGATTCAAGTTCCTTCTCTTTCAACCAGATCAAACCCTCAGAGATCCTGCCAACCACATTTTAAATACTTTGTTTTTTCCTTACCTTCTTGAAAAGTAAAAGTTTTGAGAGGCTCTCCTTGTCAAACTCTAGGCCTTCCATCCAAAAAGAATTGTGATTCAAATTGTGACTCAAATATTAGTGTGAGTTGTGTCGAAGATGATCATTTGGGGAAGCTAAATGAGTTAGAGGATCATTCTTCGAAGGACCCCTTAGAAACCAATCTCAATGATTTGTTTCAGAAGGAAGAGGAATTGAATGACGTAAAACAGGCCTCTGGAAACCCCTCTTAGTCTAGGCATTGTGAAATTCCAACCCATTTAAAGTCGATAGTAGAAAAATGCAAACTAGTTTTTGTTTGAAATTTAATTTTAGTTGCTTTTTGTTTCAATAATCGGTTTCTTTGTGAGGTTTGAAGGCTGCAGATAAAATGTTTGGGATTCAAGTCTCTTGAACATTTAATTCAGAACTAGTTCTCCCCTTAGAATCATTGAAGAAGTTGGGCTGAAGAATTGTTTCCAATCGATTGAACAGTTAGTATTTTTAGTAGTTCCTGGTTTTCATCCTAGGAAGATTCAGCAAGGATGGTTGTTATTCTCTTGGCATTCCTTTTCACTCATCTCGAAGCTTATTGTGAGCATCATAATTTAGTTTTCGACATTTCGGTTGAGTTGGTTTGTTCGTTTCATCTTTTCTCATTGGGTGCAAGAATGGCTTCTTCTTTTCAAAGAAATTAATGTTACTTTGCTGTTTGTTGGTTTGAAGATTGTTGGCAAGTCTTCTCGGGCTCAAGATCGTTTTTGTCTCCCATTGGTGTTCCATCTACATTCTTTTCGAAGCTATTAGTGTGCAATTCTTCCACAAGAATTGGCTTCTTTTTGAAAGAGCATTATTTTGCTTGGTTATTCTTTCTCCTTTTTGGCTTGGTTAACTTTATAGAGGATTTTGGCTTGTTTGTATCGTTATTTTGATTGTCCTTTTAGTCATTTTTCTCCTGATTGCTCATAGTATATTGCTCTCGTACTTTGAGCGTTAGTCTCATTTACTATCATTAATAGAGAGGTTCGTCTCTGTTTCAAAAAGAAAAAATAATAATTGTAATTGTGAAATGTAGATTAGTTAAAAACTTGTACTTGTTTAGATTACTTACCATAAACTGAAGAGTACTATGTGTCTCGGGGAATACTTTGGCCAAATAATATTATAAATATTTTGAGTTAAGCTGTGGAAACATCAAGTTCTAAAATATTTCCTCAAAGCTTGTTGCTATCGAATTTAGACAAAGTCATGTGTAATTCTATAGGTCATGATAGAGATAGATGCTGTTAGATTCATGCGAATGTCTTCCAGGTAATCAAATGGATGCTAAGCAAGGGCCAGGGAACCACAATGAATGTCTATGGGCAGTTAATTCGGGCTTTAGACATGGACCATCGAGCGGAAGAAGCACACAAATTTTGGGTTATGAAGATTGGTTCGGATCTTCATTCAGTTCCTTGGCAATTGTGCAGAAGCATGATAGCAATATACTACCGAAATAAAATGCTAGAAGACCTTGTAAAGGTATAATTTTTTTTTAGATTTATTTAGTCTATTGCGGTTCTAGTGCCTTCTGGAAATGACTTTATGTTTGGGATGTTTGTTTTTATTATTTATTTATTTTTTAACTTTCCCACTAAACTATTTGGAATAGGAAATAAATTTTTCCTCCCATTTTCAAAACAAAAATAATTTAAATGTTTCCATTAATAGAGGAAAACATTTTTTTATGAAGGAAACAAGCCTTTTCATTGATAAAATGGTAAGAGAATTGAAGCGAAATAAAACAAACTATCAAATATTTCAGCTAAAGACAACCAACATTATCTTCCTAATACTTAAAAACTTCCTTGTAATGGACCAAGTTCTAGTACAGTGGCGAACTCTCACTCTTTCCAAGCGTGTACTTATTCTACCATTCAAATTTGGTCCCCATCCTTTTGAGTGGTTGTCTAGAGAGTGTAAAGGCAATGCACCGGAACCTTTGGAAAGAAATTTCGAAAGAGCTTCCTAAATTTACTCCTTGGGTCCTTTTTGTGGTGGGGGAAGGGAAAACTACTTATTTTTGGGAGGATTTCTGGGTTGGGGATAAACCTTTTTGTGCCTCCTTTCCCACTTTGTATCTTTTCTCTTACCTGAAATATCACTTCATCGCCGACTTCTTAGTATGGTTGGGGAATTCATAATCTTTTCACTTTGGTTTTAGTTGACACCTTACTGATGGGGGAAACGATGGAGGTGGTTACCACTTTACCCTCCTTTCCTTATTGGAGGATCACCACTTTCGTCAAGGTAGAAGGGATGTTAGAATATGGAGCCCCAATCCCATGAATGTCTATTCTTGCAAATCTTTCTTTCAAACCTTGGAGGATTAAGATTTCTAGAAAGGTGAGATTCTTTTCTTGGCTGGTGCAATATGTATGACAGACTCGCTAGGGGTTATGTCCCTGTTAGTTTGGCTGGCTCTTTTTGCTCTGTTCTCTTTTACAAGTCAGCGGAAGACTTAGACCATATCCTTAGGAGCTGTGATTATGTGAGTACTGTATGGGATTACTTTGCTCGATGTTTGGTAGGGATACTGCTCGCCCAGTGCAGTAGGTATGATTGAGGAATACCTCCTCAATTCGCTTGTTGAGGAGAAAGGAAAGTTTCTTTGGAGTGCTACTGTATGCAATCTTGTGATTTGTTTGTCTGCAATCTTTTAATTGTTTGTCTGCAATCTTAGAGTTTGTTTGTCTGCAATCTTGTTTGTTTGTTATCTTCGTTTGGATCTTACTAACCTTAGCTGGGGTCCTTTTTTGTAATGTGACTTTCTTGGGGCTTGGCTATTGCCGCCCTTGTAGTTTATAAACCAATAGATTTCACAACTCTTTTTCTTCTGAATTCTTGACTAAAATACACTCCTAGACTTGATTTTGATCTGTACTGATCCGACGTGGTTCATAGTGCGTCAAGTTAATGGTTCTTTTTACTAGGCTCATGTTTTGTGGGTCTTCGCAAACATTTCAAACCTTAGTTTTGTTCTTAAGATCTGAACTAGAGTTCAATTTCTCAAGTGACAGAATGGTAAATGATTATCATATATTCCTATGGCCAGCAGGATAAAAAATCAAGAACGGGGCTATGTAGATAAAATATGGAAATAAACAAAGGAGCACTAGGATTTCAATAAACAAGAAAGAGCACCAAAAATCTTTTTAGGAATGATCCATTTGATATGGACCAGGGGTTCAGTTATCTATTGACCTTATCTTCGTTGCCAAAATAAAGCTTGAGGTTATCCATTGAAACTCTATGTTCTTATGCCCCTTTGATAGTTCCCACTTGAAGAAAGGATAAACAATGGACATTTGGAACCCAGTTGTTTTGTAATGTTAAGGGAGGACTATCACTCCAACAGCGCATCAAACAAAGGAAGAAAAACAGGAAAAAAGGTCTCCTGTTTCCTATGAATTAGAGCTCCACATGCAATTTACTTCACAACTTCGTATAAAATCTAATTCCCTTGCAGGCCATATTTCAAACTTTGATATTAATTTATAGGTAGGTATATTGTTATTGAACTCCATATTGGTAGAACCTTCACTTGGTCCGGCGGTCATCCCTCCTAGACTGAAATAAATGCCCCAAACAAGAAGAGAAATTTCCGTTTGTCTTAGAGGTAGGAATGGTCAATGAGAAAAGAGTGTGTTTGATAACCACTACACTTCAGAATGATTGATTTACACTTCACAATGATTGATTTACAGAAAGATGGTTGATGTATTGGTGCAAAATGGTTGTATTGATGAGTTTTAGATTGTTGTGGATCTGATTGCATTACCCTCAATTCTGTGTTAATCTAAACTTGTCTTCTATAATCAAAAGCTTTTTAAGGATCTCGAAGCCTTTGGACGTAAACCCCCAGACAAATCAATAGTTCAGAGGGTAGCAGATGCTTGTGAGATGCTAGGCTTGCTTGAAGAGAAAGAGAGGGTACTCGTAAAGTACAAATACCTTTTTGATGAGAAGCAAGAGTCCATGAAGAAATATAAGAGGGTTTCGTTTGAAAAATCAAAGAGAAAACGAAAATCAACAAAGGGCAGTGAAGACAATAGCAACCTTGTGAAGTCTGAATGAATGAAAGAAACAGGTAAAAATATGAAAGAAATTATGTGTTAATTAACTTATTCATTTATCTCAGCAACCCTGATTATAATGGTGACGTCTTACGGGTATCAATATTTTGCTTCGGCTTTTGTAAATAATTGTTTTTTATTGTTAGAATTTTAGTTCTCGAACTTGTAGCACTGACATGTATTTAGCCCATAAGCAATTACCCTCTTGAAATCCATATTAATTCGAGAGTATTTGTAGTGAACGATAAAATTAGCTAATTCTGGGCATAGCAAGTTGGTTTTCTTTTTCATCTAGATTTTCTTCAATAGCTTAAGCCGATATTAATGCCAACATTGCCTCCTTATCGTATGTAAGGATATGTTCCAACATTGATAAACTTTTATCTACATACTATAGACTGTTTAGGCTATTCAAGATTACATCTAACAAGCTCTTGGATTACATCTAACAATTCTCCCTACTGTTACTGTCTAGTAGTAAAAGTTCTAAAAGTTCTTGATGGGTATGTTATAAATGTATTTGATTGTGAAGACCCTCAACAAGTTTTGCTAACGAGATTCAACTATTGAATTGCATTAGGGTTGCCACTTGCTTCTAGACTAAATTATTCAATTTAGAGTACATTTTACTCCCTCTTCATTTCACGCACTTTATTTTTCTGCCCTTTAGTTTCACTATCTACACAACTCCATCTATTGCTTTAATTAGGGAATCATCTTTGCAAAACATATCTCGAGCTTCCCTATGGTTCGATTTGATTTTATTGCTAATACTACCTCATTTTAATAGTTCCAAGATCGGTAGTTCATAAATTTCATTTGGTTGGTAAGGTAAGACCTTCAACGAGTTTTCTTTGGCATGTTGCCCATTCTCACAACCTTTTTGAGGTTGTGATCCTCACCATTACCATCTTCTTCAAGTTATGAGTTCCTAGTAGCCCGCTAATTTATTTTGAATTCTCATTTGAAGGTTTTATTTAAAAATTTCTTCTCGATTCTCATTTGAAGGTTTTGTTTAAAGATTTCTTCACAAATGATGCTCGCAATTGTCGTCAAAATTCACATATGAGAAATCTTACTTAGGTCACCAGTATTCTATTAGCCACAATGCCTTAGGTCTTAGGTCACAGTATTGTCCTACCCACAATGCCTTAGGTCAATACCAGACTTTAGTTATAGCAAGAGTTACATGGATGATAGTGAACTTATTTCTTTTGTAGTCGTAATAGACTTAACCTCGAGCTAACATGGTTGGAAAATGCATTTTGCATGTCCCACACGGGAAGGCAAATTAAGTTGCCTTTGGTTTTTCTCCCCTCTCCTAGGCCCAAATGTTTTAGAGAATGCTACATTGAGTATAGTCTATTCATTAGAGGAATAATCTCGACTAGATCGAGGTGGACCAAGTCAACTGCAAACTTTTGTTCTAACCCCTTTTGCTTTTAGGCCCAAAGTCTATTGACTTCGTCAAGTTCTCTTATTCTTTAGGCAAAGTTGATTATGCTCTCTGGTCCAAATCTACTCATAACAATTACTATTGCTATTTAAATTTTATATTATTATTTTTAAATCATTAAAATGATAGATTTTAAATATTCTTTTCGGATATACAACGAGAATGGAATAGAATGTCTGACGTTTATTAAATTTATTCTCTCCCTTGATCATTCTCACATAGATTAGATTTTTATTTTAATATATATGTACATATACATGCATATATGTTTTAAAAAATAATAAAGTTTAATTGTCACATTATCTAAGATAAAACCTTCATTTATATATATGTCCCTTTTTTGCAAATTTAGCAACTAATTTTAATTAGAAAGAAAGAAAAAACAAATGTAGGTAATTAACATTTTCCGAAATGAACAATAAATTTTCAAAATAACTTTATTTAATTCACAATATCAATTAATGAATAATTTTACAAAAATTTGGAATCTTCAATAGTGTTGTGGACATATATTTTATAAATAAAAAATTTAATTCCACAAAGACTTTTGTTACTATTATACCTCTAGACTTAATAATCACTTTTTCTAAATGTTTTACTTTTTTTTTTTAAGATATCATTAAATCTTTAACTTTGTTTTTTTTTTTTTCTAAATATCCGTGAGTGTCCGGACCAATTACGCACACATCTACTAATCTAGGTGGGTAATTCATTAATTAGTTATTGAAACCATGTCTCTCTTTTTGCCACTAAATTAATGTATGATGATTTATGAAAATTTTAAATCCATACCACTATTATTGATTTAGGGTCCGTTTGGATTGCCTATGTAAAAAAATGTTTTTGTAAGAATACATTTTTGAAAAAATATTTTTTGTAAAATGAGTTTAAAATTTAAATACTCACATGTTTGGTTTGACCTCTTTATAAATGTTTATATACAAAATTGTGTTTGTTTTGGTTTATATTTATGAACAAATTTCATAAAAAATACACACATTTTGAATCTTTTTTCATAAATATATTTTAAAATTAATTGTACGGTATCTTGAAATTATTAAATTTTTAGTTACTTGAAACTAAACATTAATTTAATTTTTTGTATTAAATTTTTTTTTTGAAAAATTCAATTTTAAAAGTACAAATATCTGGAAATGCAAAAATATAATCATAAAAAAATTTGATTTCCATCAACAAAATATAAATAAGATAAATAATTTTTTTCGAGACAATATAATATCAATTAGACAAAAAAGATGTGGAATTTGATTACGTTCTTCATTCATCTTTATTTTACAAACCGAACGATCATATTTTTCATTAACGTCCTCATGATTTGTGTAAAAAATAGATAGTAAAAGGGAATAGAAAAATAAAGGAAGAAAAATAGATATTTGGAAGGGATTTCTTATTAATCATAAAGAAAAAGTTTATTATAAAATTTGGTTGCATATGTTTTCTCTAAAATGATTTATTTCATAATCTCATTTTTCAAAAAATTATTTCAAATGAATGTCAAACACCTTAGTTTATCTTAAAATAAATTATTTTAAAAATTAAACACTTCAAAAATCAATCCAAACACACCCTTAGAGTTTTAACCGATTACAATTTTCAAATTTTAAGGTTTGTGCTAAATTCCTACTTTTTTAATTATATTACAAATAAAAAAAATGAGGTAAAATCACACTAAGCATTATTGAAAATGTGGTGCATTCTTGTACTCAATTAATTGTTTCTTTCTTTATATGAATAATTGTTAATTATTCTTGAGAATGGATAGATATACTAAAATCAATTAAAAAAATTATAAAATATAACATATTTTCAAATTTTATCAATGATAGATAATATATATGAATTTCTATTGATATCTATCGATCACATTAATAGAAGTTACTGATAGAATTTGAAATTTTGTGTTTTTGTAATATTTTTAGTAATTTTTCTCGATAAGATACTTTGATAAAGTCTATTGAGTTGTAAATTAAGAATATATGTAAGATATATCTTTTAGAGAATATAAATTTGTTCTCAAAATGAAAAAAAAAAAAAGAATATAAACTTCAAATCAATAAAATTTAGGTACATGGAGGGTTCTTATTGAAGATTTTTGCCCCATTCATTCTTTTAGATTTACTTTTATCCATTTGTTCTAAATTTCAAACGAAGAAAACAAATAGACATATTTCCGTAAAATTTCTAAAAATGATATAAATTTAAAAATTTCGAGATTTCAAAAGGCTCAAAAAGTAAAAAAGAGAATATTCCGAGAATATATTTTTATTGTATTTTATTCTTTTTCATTTTGATAAAATTTTGACATTTAGAGAAATTTCGATAAAATTATAAAAATTTTATTTAGTTTCATAAGCTTAATTTAAAATTTTCAATTTATAGTCTTTATTATATACAATTATATAGTTTTGCACATTATAACGTTTTTTTATGGATAATGAAACTTTTACCACCTATTATTTTTCTAATGTTCATATTTATTTTGAACACTCAAAACTTTTATTTCTAAAGAAATTGAATTCGAAACATAAAAGAACTCCTAATTTTTTAAGTTCGCTAAAACGTTTTTTTATTAAGTTTTTAACTCACTTCACCTCAAAAATCGAATTGATAGAGTTATTTTCTTTTACCATTTAAGACTTTCATAATTTTCGCATAATTTCACTTGAAGATACATTTCTAGATTTTATATTAATTATGATATAATTATTTTTTTCATTTCTTTTTAAAACTTTTGCTCTCGCGTCAATATTTACACATACAATTATAATAATAGACATTTAAATATTACCTTACTTCATAAAAATGATTAAAAATGGTCAATTAGTTAGGATCTATTCGATGATATTTTTGTTTTTTGTTTTTCTTGTTTATGTTTCTCATTTTTTAAGAAACCGACATATATGATAACTATTCTCGTTTCTCGTTTCTAAAATTTGAGAAATATTTATAAAAACAAGGCTAAATTTGAGGAAAAGAAAAAGAAAAGAACAAAAGATTTTTAATTTTTTTTTTGAAAAAAACTTTTAAGCATGAGGTTAATATTGTTACAAACACAAATATCAATTGAACAATGCTATTTTTGAGTAGATTAATATATTTAGGATAGTCTAAAAGAGAATAATAATGTATTAATTGTAGAAATGATATAAGAGAAAAAATGAATATAGAAAAGAAAGCATACTTTTAAAAGGGTATCAAATTCCCTTAGACACGACAGGACACACAAACAAAAAAGTATATGGTAATGACTCTCATTCTCATGCATATGATACATTTTTAAGCTTCGTACTACTAAACAGAAGGACTTATAAATATTTCCTTCTCGATTCCCACATTAATTCACATCTCCACTTCTCACTAAACAGAAAAAAACAGAACTTGACAAAATGTGTGATAAAGGGTCAGTAGCAAAAGAAAAATTAGGAGCAGAAGTGAAGTATGGTCATTGCTTAGAAGTTATATGTAAAGATGCAGACGTGCAACTTCATTGGCCTTCCTTTGATGAACTTTATGCTCAAGTCTCTCATGGAATCATATTGCACGATGGATGTAAGGCAAGTGAATATATAGATATATGTATATATATATATATAGCCACATATATACACTACACATTTTGTTTATGTCTGTAAATATATATACTTTTAAGTACAATTTTAATTACCATCAATGTTGATTATGAAGGATTAAAAAGGGTTTTTAATCATTTTAAAATTACTTCCAAAGAGTTGCATATTGTAGTAAATTGAAATTTATATAAGTTAATATGGTCTCTCTTTGCATTTGCTTTGAATGCAGAAGTATAAGCTTGATAAGAATACAAACTGTAACTGGTGGCTTGTGGGTCCAAAATGCTTATCAATAGCATGGATTGACGATACTCGGTACTGGAGATGGATAACCATCAATGAATCTGGGTATTATTTTTATAACCATATACTTATAATTTCTTCTTTACAAACCATCTCTTATTTTCATTTCCAATATTATAACAACATCCCAGAAGTACGCACCTTATGGAGGTGAAAAGATAGATAATGAAATTGTTGTTATGCAGGGAAACATGGTTTGTGGCGGAGCTTCTACAAGTATCTTGGTTTGATATGCGTGCGAAAATAAGTGCAACTGCGCTGTCATCAAGAGTTGTGTATGATGCAATATTTATAATAATGTTAGCCGATAGAGCTTCAGGATGGGAAGTTCCTGTGAGCATAGAACTGAAGAGGCCAAATGGGTGCAAGATAGAAAGCAAAGTAAGTCTGCAAGGTGTGAAACGAGGAGAATGGGTGGAGATTGTGGTTGGTGATTTCATCGTCGATAATTGTAGCTGTGAGAGTGGTGGTGAGATAGAGGTTAGCATGTATCAACATGGTGGGCATTGGAAGAGGGGACTTCATTGCAAAGGTGTTGAGTTTCGACCTCGTGGATCCTGTGTTGCATGAAAATCATGATCATCTATCAAATATATGAAGATATATATAATCATATATTATGTCATAAATAATATCCCTTTTTGCTTATAAGCAACAAAGGCTGAGTTTTAAACATCCTTTTGTTTTTAGATACCATATAAATGATGAATGCATAGAACGAATTTGCTAAGTAATATTATGAAAAGAAGATAGAATTTTATATATATGTTATTATCACCCTTAAGGCCTTAACTACTGTCAAGATCAGTTTATTCTTGCAACACATGACAATCTTTAATTTGTTTAGTAAAAGTTGTCTCTACGTGATATATTCTTAATCTCAAAATAAACTAAAAACGTGTCTAAAATAATAATCCTAAAAGGTTGCTTAAGTTAAGGTTTGTTTTCTAAAATGTATTTAAATGACATTTTCCCTCGAAAAGAAACTAAGAAATGTCCCCAAGTCTCACTTTCACTCTCATATATATGCTCTTAAAAGACAGTCACCTAGCCATTGCATGCCCTCACTCTCTCAACAAAACTGAAATGTCTCACACTTTGACATCTAACAAGTTCCATAATGAAAAGGGCCTAAGTTTTCCTTTTTCAACTCTCAAAACCACTCAAAGTATTCTCTCCCTATATATTGGAAGTTTAATTTAAAGGAACATAAAAGGTAATAAGACCATGCTACAACCTAGAGAAACTTGATTGCAAACAACAACTCTTCTAATTAACCAATCAAATGGGTAAACTAACTGTCAAAGTTTAGTTGTAACCATCATTTAGAGTTTCAAAAAGCATTTAGAATGAGTAAACTACATATAAAGTATATTCATTAGTTATAAACTAGCGTACAACTGATAGAACTTGAAATGTGTTATTTTCTTCCTTCT
This sequence comes from Cucumis melo, assembly GCF_025177605.1. Lineage (NCBI taxonomy): Eukaryota > Viridiplantae > Streptophyta > Magnoliopsida > Cucurbitales > Cucurbitaceae > Cucumis > Cucumis melo. The sequence continues at coordinate 2,163,498 of NC_066857.1, forward strand.
AGTTTAACGTGCTTAATTGACTATCTTACGTATATTTAGTGTTTAAGAAGTAAACCGAAACATTTAGAACAAAAAAGTGTTAAATTGATCCAATTAATTCAAGGTGGAATCGCATGAAGTGGATTAAAAATACTATATTGTCCATGTGTTCAACGAGTTTGTCGTCTTTGCATGATTAGCTAATTTAGATAATAAAGACGATTGATTAGAGTTCTAATCAATTTGACTAAACTTAAACAAGTAATTAATTTATTAGTTTCACGATCAATCAACTATTCGGAAAACTATGAATTAACCTAAACTAGCTAGATCATCTCATCGTAGATAAAAAGATTTAGTGAATTACATTTAGTATCGTTATATGCAAACTATTGAATTAGCGTTTAGAAATTTATAAGTTAATATGTATGTGTGTGTGTGGTTCATACTTCATAGGGTCCCTAAATTTTGGAATTCGCTCATCAGTTTTTCTCATACCAAAAATGGAGTCGGAGGTCCAAAAGCCTTCATCAGAGCTCGCCGTTCTCTCGCAAAGCACCGAGGAAGACAGACCACCGCCAAGATCCAGGCCGCCCCCGAAGCGGTTTGTGAAGAATCAAATTCCCGATTCCATCCTTAACGATCCTGCCTTGAACGCCGCCATTTCTCTCCTTCCTTCCAACTACAACTTCGAGGTTCACAAGTGCGTATGGCGAATTCTCTCCTCCTCCGCCTCCCGTGTTGCGCTTCAGCTCCCCGAAGGTCTTCTCATGTACTCTCTCATCCTCTCCGATATCCTCACCACTTTCGGCAAAGCCTCCCACTGCTTCGTTCTTGGCGATGTCACTTTTGGCGCTTGTTGTGTTGATGACCTTTCAGCCTCCGCTCTCCATGCCGATCTCCTCATTCATTACGGCCATAGCTGCCTCGTCCCTATCGACTCCACTACCATTCCCTGCCTCTATGTTTTCGTAGACATTGCTATTGATGTGCCTCGTCTTGTTAATACTGTTCGTCTCAATGTTGATTGCCTTGATTCCACAAACTTGGTACTTGCTGGAACAATTCAATTCGCCTCTGCTATTAGAGCTTCGAAGATGGAGCTAGAGAGACATGGCATCAGGGTTTTAATTCCTCAGTCCAGGCCATTGTCTGCTGGGGAAGTTCTGGGCTGTACGGCTCCTAAAGTTTCTACTGCTGCGTTCGGTAATAATGGGGAGACTGTTGCGATTTTTGTGGCCGATGGGAGGTTTCATTTGGAAGCTTTCATGATTGCGAATCCTGGAATTAGGGTTTTCCGGTATGATCCATATGTTGGTAAGTTATTGCTTGAGGAGTATGATCATGAAGGAATGAAGGCGTCGAGAAAAGGCGCGATTTTGAAGGCGAAGGAAGCTACAAATTGGGGTATTGTGTTGGGAACTTTAGGAAGGCAAGGGAACCCTAAAATTTTGGAGAGATTGGAGGAGAAGATGAAGTCTAAAGGATTTGATTATACTGTTGTATTAATGTCTGAAATCAATCCTTATAGAGTGGCTTTGTTTGAGGATTCGGTGGATGCATGGATTCAGATAGCTTGTCCCCGTCTTTCAATTGACTGGGGAGATGCTTTTGCTAAGCCTCTTCTTACTCCATTTGAGGCTGAGGTAGCTCTTGGACTAATTCCTGGTTGGTGGGAGAGGTCGACCGCAGCTAAATTGAGTTGTAATGATTGTCGGGAATGTGGATGTAATAGCGATCAAACAGATAAGGCGGAAGCTGAAGGAGAATATCCTATGGATTATTATGCTCAGGATGGTGGTGAATGGAACTCTTCCTATGTAAAGAAGAAAGTTTCTCGCCCAGTTCGGAGAGATGTTGTTTCCTGTATCAGGGACAAAGCCATTTCTTTACATTAGCCTCTTCAAATAAGGTATACAAGATTGTTTAACGTTTTATAGGTTAGAACTAGAAGTTCTGCTTTCTCTGAGATTTTTTATTGTACATATAAGCATCCAACTTTATTATCTACAGCCTTATTTAAATATTGGTCTGACACTGCATTTTAATTTGAAGATTTATTGGTGGCAATGTTGCTTTCTGAAATCATTCTTATATCAATCATGCGTATGAATTTACTTTAGTATGGTTGACTGTTGGGTTGTACAATTTTATTTTGTTTGGATTTCTTTGGAAATGTAGTTTAATATTTTGGATTATTAGTTATTCCAAGTTTATTGGGCAGTTAGGTGAATTTTGGCCCATCTATAGACATGTGTTCTGTAATTCAACGTTGAGTGCAATGTAATACATGAATTGCTCTGTTCTATATGTTATTGTAGCATTTTTTGGCCTAGTACTTCATTAGAGCTACCTTTTCTCGTATTATCCTTCAACTTTTCTAAATTTGAATGTCATTTTCTTTTATGGCATCAAAAGCGTTTGGACAATATAATTCAAATGATTTGTCTGACAGAAAATCAAATTCTTCGGTAGATGAAGCTACTCCCCCTTATAGTTCGAGACATGGTTAGGCTTTACAAGTCTCGTGGAGAAAATTACTTGTCTTGGAGCTGTGGCTACTTATTATCTCTTCAATAGAAAACGAAATAGATTTCATTGATGATGATGGATACAGACATCATTCTGGTGAGTCTGATACTTTTATGCATTCATGGCTTCGGAGTGATGATATGGTGATTTCTTGGAATCTAAAATTGAATTTTTTGGCAAATTTTTCTCTTTTTTATGAATAACTAAAAGATGAAAGGGCAAAAAGTGAGTGCAGAAGAGGCAACCGACAAGTTGATCAAGAAAAATATGACCTAATGGGCAATTACAAAAATACTTTGTCATCGAAGCCCATAGAAAACACATAACCTAACAAAAGACCTTACATTGCCCGAAGATCTTGCTAGCCCTTCAAAAAATCTTTTGTTCCTTCCTCTCAGAAGTCCCCACAAGGTAGCTCACATTCCCAAGGCTAGCCTTTTTTGCAAAAGATTGGATGGAGAAACTCTTTTGCAACCCCTATGCCTAGCCAAACCAAGACCAAAGGATGCAACAGCACGACCCCCCATTATGGACACCTTCCTCATCACCCTACTCAAGTTGTTAACTCTTCCGTCGAGCTCCAACCAAACGAAGAACTTGATGTTAAATTACAAATTCGGTCTCTATGGTTGGATGAAGTTCTAATTTACTCCTTAACTAGAAAACTACTAACCTCGACACACCATAGAGGAGATTAGGAAGCATTCAAAATAAACTTACAAGTTTACAACTCAAATACTAAGACTAAAAAGATAGAAGAAGAAAATAGGTTGTGCCTGCTGAAATCCTCCCCATCTCCTCCATTCTTTTCTTGTTTTTCAAGCCCAAAGATTTGATGTGTATATATATGAAATTGGAGTGGCGTTGAGGCATCTTTTCGCAGGGATGCAAGCACCAAAAGGTGATGGCACAGTGACACTATCACAGAATAATACCTTCTATTTCTAGTGTTGCACGACAATGTGGCGCTGCACTGTGGGGCATTTTTGTCATTTGGCTCCTTTTGTTGCTATTTGTTCTAATTGAGCCCAACTTGTACCAGAACGTCCCGAGAGTCTCCTTTGCTCTATTTCCTTTCAAAGAACACATTTAAGCATTAAATTCATATGAACAAACTTGATTTAGGCAGCTCCGTTTTTTATTTATAAAACAGCTCTCTTAGGGAGCTGTCATCCACAGATGATTCCTTATCGAAGATAAATGGTATGGACAAAGAAATGCAGAGTAGAGGGGTCTTAATAATTCAAACTTATTCGACTAGCTCTCATTTAGGTAGTTTTTACAAAGTTAAAGATTGTTAGGGAAGGGATATGGACAACTAGATTGCTATTCTTGAACTGCGTATTTCGTGTAATGTGATCTTTATCTCATTTCTATCAGGCTGAATACATGATATTTTTCCCGATAGAACTAGTGTGCATATCCTTCTCTTGTGTATCCAACACTTCTCATTATCCTAGTATTTTCTGATGTTGTAAAAAACATCAGCACAATATTATAGTCGTCTACCATTGTGATTAGTCAAATTAGTGCATGAACTAATACTAGTTTCCTTGATACAGACGGAGAAGTCTTGCACATATTGTGGTGCATCTGCGCACGTGGTTGATAAGTGTTATAAAGTTTGCATGGATATCCTTCTGGTCAAAGAGTGAAACAATTCCTGAGGCATCCTTTCTCTCGCTTTAGAGTAGTCGAGATTTTCATTTCACAGTAGTTAAAATGCTTTGGAAATTCTAGCTTCTGCTGCCATGGCTGATTGGAAGAGTGTCTTCCACCGAGAGTTTTGTTCCATCTCTCTGCCAAAAGCAGTGTCAGAACTCGATCTTGATGTAATGTGGCCGTCAATCACTGCAAAATTTTACAAAACACCACAGTTCACCTAGGCAAGTTACATATCTTTTGACCTCTTCTCGATTCCTGTATTACTTTTTTTCCCCTCTTTGCCGCTTGTTCTGGATGCTTTTACTATACTGTCAAATGATGAGAACATTTTTGTTGAACAAGTTTGTGAAGCTCGAATATCATACTGAAGAGTATTCTTCTTTTGCCAAGTTTCAGCCTCCATATGTTGCTGTTTTTCAACCAAATCTTCTTTATTTGTGCACTTTTTTTACTGGCTCATGTTCTAAATCAGTTGAGTTTGGAGATGGAAAGTGGTTGGCAAGGGTAGGGAGGACGGTGCATTTAATGTTTAGAAGACTGCTTGAAATTCTATTAGGACATAATTAACTTTGGTCTTACAATTGCTTACTCGTTTGCCAAGGATTTCTGTTATGGCTCAGTTTATTTTATTTTTCTGTGTTTTCTTGTCCATAAACAATTCAAGTTAAAATTATGACATGGGACATTGCAAAACAAAGTGATAAATTGTGAACAAACATGAAAACGAGTAAATAAATATAGTTCTAAATATAACAATTTTTGAATATTGGTTTAGTTTTTACTATATTTGCAACTACCTTCAATAAACCATTATTAAATATTGGTTTAGCTTTTACTATATTTGCAATATTTTTAAATATTATTATTCTTAAATCTGTTGGCAATTGATTTTTTTGTGTTTACCCTACCAATATTTATAGTCGTAACTAAAATCATAATTCTATTTTTGCTATGTTTTTATTCCAACTTCTTCCAAGTGATTTAAACAATAACAATATTGGATGAAATAAAAGATATAGCAGTAATTATGTTTCTAAAAATTTATAGTGAAAAATATTATAGATATCAAAAGAAAAAAAAGAATAAGAGATTACTTGACATAAATAACTAACCAAAATAAAACATTTAAAAAAAATTGGTAAAATTGAATAAGACTTTAAATATACAGATAAAAATGGTATTAACTTTTATTTATTTATTTAAAAGTTAAATAATGAAACAAAATAAGCAAACATCATTCATTCCCAAAACATTAACATTTATATAACTCATAACAATTAAATTCAAAGATTCAAAAACACTCTTTAACAAAAAAATGATACAACTCACAGCTAATACCATCACAAGAAGTCCTATTACAATGTGTGTAAATGCATACAACTCATGACCTCAAAACCAACAAAATATCACTCACAAACAAAAGTCTTGTTCTTGTCCATACTTAGCCCAACTATTCCAAATACTAGTTTGGCATACAAAAAAAAAACCTACCTCTAGAAAACTCTATATATATTATTTTTGTTTTCTTTTGGAAAAATAAAACGCATTTCAAACTTACAACTTCAAGAATCCAGCTTACCGATCTTCCTTTTGAAAATATAAACAATTCTTCAAAATAAAAAACTAACCAAACTTTACTTGACATATGACACAAGATGGGAGTAGAAGAAGCTTGTTGATTTTAGCATCAACTCTTCTTAGAAGCATTTCCTGTGAACTATAGCTGGACCCGACTCGTCGTATTCAGCCTTTGTTATCCACATCTGCATCATTCAGTTATAATTGTAAGCAAGTGCAAGTTATCATTCATTCAGTTATGATTGTAAGCATGTGCAATTTATCATTCTACTAATTGTTTTTTATTTGTAAGATTTGGACAAGAGAATCTTAAAAATGCTAGAAAACTATGGAGTGATGATGAAAGTAGTGAACATTAAAGTTACCTGTTGGAAGGTACTGAGGGATGCTAGGATGGATCCTCCAATCCAAACACTGTACTTCCTTTCGGGAGGAGCAACAACCTTGATCTTCATGCTGCTGGGGGCGAGAGCTGTGATTTCTTTGCTCATTCGATCAGCAATGCCTGGGAACATTGTTGTACCGCCACTGAGGACAATGTTACCATATAAGTCCTTCCTGATATCAACATCACACTTCATGATGGAGTTATATGTGGTTTCATGAATTCCAGCAGATTCCATCCCAATCAGAGATGGTTGGAACAACACTTCTGGGCAACGGAATCTCTCAGCTCCAATCGTAATCACCTGCCCATCGGGTAGTTCATAGTTTTTCTCAATGGCCGAACTAGTCCTGGCAGTTTCCAGTTCTTGCTCATAATCAAGGGCCACATATGCAAGTTTCTCCTTCACATCACGGACAATTTCCCGTTCTGCTGTTGTTGTGAACATGTAACCTCTTTCGGTAAGGATTTTCATCAAAGCATCAGTCAAGTCACGACCAGCAAGGTCGAGACGTAGGATAGCATGAGGGAGTGAAAACCCCTCGTATATGGGCACTGTGTGACTCACTCCATCACCGGAATCCAACACAATACCTGGCGAAGTTTTAAAAGTATGGTAAGAAAATAAAACAATATTAAAAGTTCACGCAACTGCGTTTCACTCTCAATCAAAGAACTACCGTAATATATTTCCCATCGATAGCCTATTTGCAGAGAACAAAACTTTCATAATACAAAGTATGTTCTTTTCAAAAGGAAGTAAGAAACATTGCTAGATAAAATAGTTGAATCCCCATCTCATCTTCTTAAAACCACAGATGACTCCAATCATAAAAGAATACGTTGGATTAAAATTTCAATCTCATAAAAGAATACGCTGGAACCAATATACCACGTATTATCATTATGTGATAGTAAAGTTCATCCAAACGAACCTGTTGTCCGACCACTGGCATAGAGAGATAAAACGGCCTGGATTGCAACATACATGGCAGGTACATCAAAGGTTTCAAACATGATCTGAGTCATCTTCTCCCTGTTTGCCTTCGGGTTGAGTGGTGCTTCAGTAAGAAGTACCGGATGCTCTTCAGGTGCAACACGAAGCTCATTGTAGAAGGTGTGATGCCAAATCTTTTCCATGTCATCCCAGTTGCTAACAATTCCATGTTCAATTGGGTATTTCAATGTAAGAATACCTCTTTTCGACTGAGCTTCATCACCAACATAGGCATCCTTCTGGCCCATTCCAACCATCACACCAGTATGACGTGGTCTGCCAACAATACTAGGAAACACAGCCCTTGGAGCATCGTCACCAGCAAATCCAGCCTGTAATGTTTCATGAAAGGTAGTAGCGATAATCATTATCACAACAGCTCTAAATACATATAACTGTAGGGTACTAGAAATAGGCATCACAACAAAAGCTTTACAAACATATCAGTTTATCACTTACTATAGAATTAGTTGACAGTTCTAAAGCAATTTTGAAATCAAAGAGCTCAAATACTTTGATTTTTTTTTTATAGAAATATCCAGCTTATTTGAATTATGATTCTTACAAGCTAATAATTTAGTCCATTAATGTTTATGTCACTAGTTTTATTTCATCCCAATTTTTCTTTCTAAAACTTTTTTAACTTCATATAATGTTTTTCAATTAAAACTAAATGCTTGAAAAAAATATCAACATGAGAATTTAAAATGGCAATGATTTATGATGCTGTAAATTGTTTCTATGTAAACACTTGAATAGGTTAAATATCTATAGAAGTATGTAGTTACAGGTCAGATATTTAACTACATGTTTGTTCATATAAAGTGAGTAAGTTTTTCCATTTCATGGCTCCTTATGTCTATTCTACAATAGTAAATTAAAGACTCAATGAATAAAGTGCAATTTGATGCTAACATCATCATTTTGTGAATCCATTCGATTGAAAAAAGAAACAATAATTGAAAAAAGGTTCAAATATTAAAGATTAGATTATATATTTAGCCCATCTATTGCCATAAATTTGGAATAAAATTTTCAAGTTGATATTTGCCATTGCAAGGCATGATCTATGTGAACTTATGTATTGAGCAGCACATGTATCAAATTGAATACCAAATTATAAAATTATATTCCCATCTAATTCATCACGAAAAACAATAATAATAATAATAAAACAAACAGAACAAATTCTAAAGAACAAACATGTATTTGACACAAACCTTGACCATTCCAGTTCCATTATCACAGACAAGAGGTTGAATATCTTCACCATCTGCCATCTTTCAAACTCCACCAAAAACTGATACGACAGAAACCAAATATCATCATAAAAAAAAAAAAAAAAGAATGATCTTTTGAGTTTTGACTAAAGAAACAGATTATGAATAATAACCAAAAAAGGTAATTTGTTCATTCTATCATTCATATCAAGCCCAATTCCACGGCTGCATATAATTTCCCCAAAGAACATACAATATTCCAAATATCATATTCAACAGAAAATTCTCAAAATAAAACAGACCCGACTATTGATTCAGATAAAGACACAAAAGGAACGATCAAGGAAAGAAATGGAAAAAAAGAGTTAACAAATCAATAGAAAGATGATCAGATAATCAGACTCGATTAGGAAACAAGAACCCAATAAGAAGAAAAATGCAACCTGATCATAAAATCCAACGATCAAAAACAGAATACAACAAAGAGAAACTGAATTCCACATGCAAAAGTAAAAGGGAACGATGAAGTAATGAAAAGAAAAACAGAAACCCAGATGGAAAAACTGCAAAAAAAAAAAAAGTCAGCAGAGACACGAACCTTGATTGAAAGAAGAAGCAGAGAGAGAAGAAAGGGGTTGTTTGAAAATGGAAAATAGAGAAAGGGATAGAAGACAAAGGCTTATAAAGGATGAAAAGGGGAAATGCAAATGCAAATGAGACCGAAATACAACAAACCCCATTTGAAGAGAAAGAAAGAGAGAGAGAAAGGGAAAGAAAATTCCAAATTCCAACTTCCAAATTCCAAATTGGAGTGAATGGAAGAGCCGACCATGGTTTGAGTTGAAAAATATTCAAAGGCTGAGTGTTTATGGTCAGAAGAATGGAAAAAAAGGTGAAAAGAATGAAAGAAAAAAGTTTGATATTACCACATCAGCATGCCATGGGCGGCTCTAAAGCCAAAGCAAGGACGGTGCCATTTTTGGATGCCAGCTGCCGCCCCTCATGTCCCCTACCCATTTCTTAGTTGGCCCTGCCCTACTTTCTCCAACCAAAATCTTCTACATCATTTTGTTTTGTTGATATTCATATCTATTTATCAACTTTACTATTTACTTATATATATATATATATATATATATATATATATATAAGTTGAATTATCATATTTGATCTGGACAAGTATTGGACCTGACTTGTGCCGGAGAATTGCATGAATGTCAGCAAAGCTAAAGTACACTATAGGACTTAAAAGTCACTGCTATACCATATCCCCATGTAACTAAACGTTCAAAGAATTACTTAGTTCCTAAGATTGTATGTGTGGTTAGCTTATGCTTTCGGATTAATTTATAACTTAAAAATAAGGTCATTTTGTAAAAATCGCTTTTGGAATATATATATAATAAAGTTAAAATGAGTGCAACATTTGAGATTTCAACTATAAACTCATTTATGTGATTTCTTCTTTGGTGAAACTATTATTAGTTCGATTTTGGTCGATTTGATACTCAAAGTTTTGATTTTTCCTTTTGGATATCTTACATCTCTATATAAAGATCATATATAAGTAAACAAAAAAAGTTAGAATCAAACGTTCATAAACTAAACTTTGTAATTCGATATTTAAAATATATGATTATTTTTCTACGATTTTGTTTTATAGAAAGGTAAATTAACATTAAAATCTCTCCTCATTGATCTTCTTTTATTTTGCATTTTATAGTAAGAAAGTATAGTGATAGTCGATGAAGATAACATTGTTGTTTATTATATAAAATTAAGGAAACAATTAAGCCTTTACATCATGGATTGAATTACTATAATGTGTTTTGCTTGAATGTGTGAAATAATAGGGTCAAGAAGATCAAAAAAAAAAATGTGTGGCTTGTTTTCCCAATCTATTTTTTTTTTGTTTTGTTTTTTTATCTTTTTTTTTAATTAATATTTTAAAAATAGGTATATTTGGTAAGTGATTAATCAATAAAAAAAAATTTGTTTTTTTAAATTACGAAAGAAAATAAAAGGCGAAAAAAATAGAGTTTTTGTAATGTACTTTTAATTTTAATTTTGTATCTTATAAATCCATAAAAAAATTAAAATTTTTAAAATTAATTGGATCTAAACATATAAACATTTATTTTTAGGTTTATCGGTAGATCTTTAATTTTTTGAAAAAAAAAAACAAAGGACTTGAACAACTATTTTGGTTTTTAAAATTGAATAAAAGTATGAGAAAATTAATAAACAATCTTCATATTTAGAAATAGAAATTTGACGCACACATGCATTTTATTGTAACATCCTATATTCTAATGAAAGTGATTCTAAGGATATAAAAGTATGGTTAAAGGGTACACTTTTTTCAGTGTCTCAACTATAATTAAGAACTCCAAAATAAAATATGCTTATAGCTTTCTGGACGGATCAAGGGAAAAAATTTAGATTTTGAATTTTGGCCTGAATCCTTGGCATGTATAGAACGTTATAAATATTGTATCAAAGTGGAATCTCTTTGAATAAGACGACGTTATGTAATGCTTCGAGTAAGAACTTCTATCATCAGTTTGTGGAGACAAATTTCAGTATAAAAAAAAATCTACGAAACAACAAAAATTACATAACAGGATCATAGGAAAAAAGACAGAACAATTAAGAGGGTAGATTCTAAAACTTGGGAGACTTATAAGTTTTGAATTCGTTTTCGAGATCGTAGGTATATAAATAAAATAGAGGAAGATACGATTAAGAATTAGAAAATGAAGTTGACATTACTATTTGTTTTTTTTTTTTTTTTTTGTATGTATGAATACAAGTTGCAATTTGTCTACATCAATAATTGCCATAGTCCAATATCAATAAATAATAATTAAAACCAAGAAATTTTATGAATTGAAAATTTGAACATTATTATTTATGAAGAAAACCATTATTATAGAATAATTATTGGACTCCACCAACCGTTGATAATTCTTCTTACTGATTCTCTTATTATTTTCTCTCTGAGACAAAAAAGTTCACACGGTTTAGATATAAAAACACCAACAAATAAAACTTTAAATAACTATAAACTACTTTGTTAAGTTTTTGTTTTGATTTTAGATGAAAATTAAATTAACAAAATAGATATATAGATAATGATATTTTAAAATATAATTTGGTTAAAGATGAGTTCGAAAAGAATAAGTAGTTTTCATATCAAACTTTGAAACATATAATTAATTAGCTAGCTTTGAAGAGAGTCTTCTCTCCATACTTGAAGTTAAGTTGCAGTTACTTCTTTATAATTTTTATATAGTGAATTTTTGGATCATTACCTTCTTCACTTTCTTCTCCTAGCTTTTCACTATTAAGATTATTGTCTTAGATTGATCCTTCTTATTAGTGAACGAATAGATACCTGCATGCATGCATACTCAACCAAGGAACGAAATAGAAAATGAAAGAGAGAAAAAAGCATAAATTACGCTTAACACAGATATTGACAATCAATTAATGGCCATAATTGCCAACCTCTCTCCATGGTCTTCATTGATCTTAGCTTATTGGTAAAGTCATATGGGATCCTCCAATTCTGTTGAAGCTTTCTAAGAACTTAACGTGTCTTGAATTCTTTGACCACAAACCAAAATGCTACCATTGTCATTAAACTTTATGTACTTTCTATTTTGCGACGTACTGTCATTATTGCAAGATATACCCAATTTTGGTAAACTGGAATGATGACTTTACTTGTAAAAACTAAAAAATATTGTATTACATCATTAATTGCAAGATACACGAATATTGTTTTACAGTTCCTTCATTTGAAAACATGCAAACAAAGACTCGAGTTTAAGTGTGGTTCATGATCATCAAGAATGGAGGAACATTAATTCAGAGTCGTATGATAACTCAACACCCACAAACCGTTGTATTTTCTTATGCTTATAGTCTCTGAGGTAATCAAAACATGGTGTTAGCAAGAATTAAACAGAAGCAAGAAAATAAATTATGTAAGAGGTAAAATTGTAAGGAAAAAGAAAGCAAGAGAGAGAGTTGTGAAATCATTATTAAAAAGGTCCAGTTTGGGTTCATTTCAAAGTTTTTCCTAATTAACTTAATTCATTATCCAACTCTAGATTGCAATTATTTTCTATGCTCAACCAAATTGATTAGTAATACTAGCCAACTATCTTAATTAACTAATACATTTAGCCAACATGAGTAGATGAGCAAATGGTAATCACTGTATAACACAAATTGCATACATAAAGTTTTATAGGATCAAATTCTAATCGATAATGCTCGAGTATAGAAGCTTGATGTGATTTTCTTCTAGGCTTGAGTAAAACAATGTTCGTTAGTGGTCAACTCAAAATTAACAAGTTATAAATCTAACCTCTTGCTACTTAGTAATTTAGGGATTAATAAACGAAGTTTAAATCATTAGCAACTACTCATTCAATTTAGGATTGTTATTCAGACAATTCATAGATAAATTGATCGGTAATCGATTCATTCAAGAGATAAAATTTAGAAACAAGAATGGTAAAGAGTTTTCAATGAAGAGCAAATCTCACAAAATTAATCTAAAAGGGGAAAAACTTGATCCAAACAGCCATGCTGAAACTACTTACCTTAGCCAAGAAATCAACCTTCAAGTTGATGAAGAAAGATTAATACAAGTCCTGATTGAGCAACAATAGCAAGGTACAGAAGAAGGATGACAATAACATCAGGAAAAATTGGAAATTTTGGATGATATATCAATAGTGTCGTGGTTAAGATTTATTAATTCTTAATAAACGTTTGATCAAAGCCCTGCATCGCTCTTACACGAGCAACCCTATACTTCAAATTTCAGAGTGTCACGACACTCAATGCATCATAGCCTTTTCGAATTTACATCATGCCAAAGCATGTCTACTGACTTAGATAGGGTGCGCGTAACATTTGCAATGAATGTTGCACAATGCAATGTCATTCCCGCAGTGGGCCATTTTGCTAATTTTGTTTCTTCTTTGATGCACTTGAGTCCCGTTTGGCTCGCTTTAGCTTCATTATGCTTCTAACGTTTGGTTCTTCCTCTACGATGACACAAGACTTGTAAAATAACTGAATATAAACAGAAAAAAAAAAACATTTTTGGTGCTATCATCATATGATTTTTCATTGGACAATGAATATCTCTTTGGTTTTTATTTTATAAAATCATGCAAGTTAAAAATTTTCATTGTGGTATCATAGAAACGATTTTTCACTGGATGATTAATAATATAGCTTTTATGTTTCCCGTTGCAAACAAATATCTTTATCATGACACATCAAGTCTTTTATACTAAGCTTAGAACATTTAGTCAATGATATACAATTTTACATAACTTTTATTAGAAAAATAAAAAAGATATAATCGATTACCACTGTCATGTTCTCAAGAGTTTTATATGTAATTTTTAGTTTCATGAGTTTTTCATTGCTATTAAATGCTTATTTTTAATTCATATATTTCCTTAGGGTTTAGATTTAATTAATTATGTGTTATTTGCTCTATTAACGTTTCTCTCTCTGTCTCTCTCTCTCTATACAATATTTCTTCAAATAATGAAAAAAGTTAGAAACTAAACCAATACCAAAATATAAAATACAGACTAACACTAGCATATATAATTTAATATGTATAAGTTTATACCATGAGCTTCAACCTTAAAGATTGAATTCTGCTCCACCTCATGCATTACCCAAAAAAAAAACGAATAATTGAAAATATTATAATTTATTGGTATGCTGTGATTAAGAGTAATGTCAAATTCATTTCTTTTTGAAAAGTAGTTAAATTTTAAATTAATTATTCAAAGAGAATACTTTTCTTTTCAATTTTTATAATTTGTTAATTAAAAGGTTCAATCTTTATATTATAGAGAAAACGATGTCATCCTAATCAAACTTAATTATAGTTTTCATAAACACATATTCAAATGATCAACCAATCATTCCAACCACATACAACCAACTTGTCAAACAAACACCAAAGCCACCAAATTGGACCTAGTTAATTTATCGATTAGATTGTCAAGTTGATAGTTTATAATCTAATTAAAAAAATGGTAGATGATAGATTGAAATATATACACTTTATTTTAATGTTTGATCATGTTTAATATATAAATAATGTCACATTGGATGTTTACGTCTGCACCAGATGTTTCAAAAAAAATTGTTATCATTTCTAGAAAAATAAATAGCCAAAAACTCACCCAAAATCATGCCAATAAACAAATATGCATGCATACATATGTCTATATAGTATATTCAAAACATCATAAAAAACAAATATATATATATATATATACACATATATATATATAAGAAAACTCAATTTATAAAAAAAATGATAAAAGTGGTCACTGCTATGGGTAAATCCGAACTCATATATCGTATTTTGTCTTTTACTTCTTCTAAGCTCTAATTCATGTGTTAGAAAAAAGGTATTCAGACATTTAACCAATGTTTGAAGTATAATTAGCAGTTTGATTGTTAAGTGAATTATCTATAGATGGATTAATAATTTTAATCATACAACACCCCCCACATTATGTCGTCTTTCATTTGTTTTTTCTACAATCCCACTTATTCCCAAAATCCTAATCCTATTCTGCGTAGTCAGTCAATGAACAAATTTTTTAGCAAAATTTTCTAAAACAATCTTTTCCTTATTTAAATGTATAAGCTTTTTTTTTTTCCATTTAAAGTTGGTTTGTCTTAACCATGCATGCATTATAGCCATTGAAACGTTGAGATCGTTGAGGTCATATTAGACCATTGATGTGTTACGCGTTGAGGTTAGCCTATGAATTCAATCTTTAACACAGATCACATGAATACATTAGTCAAAAAAAGTTTTTTCCTATTTTAATTTTGTCTGTTTTCGAACTAAAATCAAAGTGTATTTTGATCGGTTTTGGTGCATCTCTAATTGAGTTATTGGTTGCGTTTTATCTCAAGAATATTGTGCCATTCTCAAAATTGTTTTTACTCCGAAAAAAGCCGTTTTACAACGAACTTTTATTCTACAGACTTTTAGTCCCATTTCTTAGGCGTTCAAATTCAGGCAACTAAACCGGAATGCATCTTCCTCTAGGCGTTGAGTTCTCGGCTGCTTCCTAATTACCAAGCGCTCTCGTTACCGAGCTGTTAGGCGTGTCAAAATCACAAGAAGTTCAAAATTTCAAGTTTAGGTATCCTGCCTGACATCCAGCTTTCGAAGCCTAACTCCCTTTCAAACATATATATCGTACGCTGTACTCAGTTCCAACACAAATCTACTCCAAAATCTCTAATAAAAACGTATGTGAAAATACTAACCAAACGCATGAAACATTATTGATCAAGTCCAAAGTCAAAAATGGACGAAATGCAGTCGAAAGAACTGGAGAAGAAGACGAGGATCGAATGTTTGATGGAGAGAAGAGGAAGAAAAGAAAATCTTGAATCTTTAATGCAAAGGAAAATAAAGGATATAATAGTTGGGTCCAAAAATACATTATTTTTTAGAACTGTCATTTTTTCCGATTAAAACTCAAATGAAGCAAAATATATATATATATATATATATATATATATATATATATATATATAGTAAAATCTAAAAAGTATTATATTGAGATGGACACAGAAACTAAATTTATCATCTAAATATTTTTTTTTTTTTTGGAAATATTTGATAATTTAAAAATTATTTTACCAATTTTAGCCTTTATATACATACAATAAAATAATATTAAATAAAGTTATATCTAGTAGTTTCATAGAAAACAATAAATATATAAAAGTGGAATGATTATGAAATAGACTTTATTATTATATTGGAAAAAGAAAAGTATTAATAAAGAGGGTAAGGTGACATAACTTGGTTCACAAGGTAATCAGAGATATGGATCTAAAATTTTGATATTGTTTGATAAGAATGAAAGCAGGGTTCAGATCAGAAATGATGGTGACGACTATGTGTTGTTGGATACTGGAGATGTACTCATCACTGTCCTATCCAAAGTACTGATCGATATAAGAAAAGAAGGCTTATCCATATCATTCTCAATAAACTCAAATCTTTCAGTCAGTCAATTTGATACTTTGTTATTGTCGAGAAAGAAAGGGGATGAATCTTCTTTATTTAATTTCTACGCTACGCTCCATTTTCTGACTCTTCTTTATTATTCCATTCCTGTCTTGGATTGGAAACTACTGCATGCAAACATTCATTCTCCAACTATGTTACCATATACATAATTAATAATTTACCTAATACAAACAAATGATATACAATTAGAAAAATATGAGAGGGATTTGAGTGTATATTTGTTTTTGCATGGTTGGAGAGAGATGTAATGTTAAAGTGGTCCTAGAAATTGTAATAAAAGTGATATGATGGTGTGGATATGGACGACCTAAGACTTGTGTAGATGGTAATGTAATGTGAGCTGATATGTAGCAGCAGCCTAGAATTATGGGTTTCCATACCACACTCTCTCCCCTTTCTATCTAGTTTACTTCCACCTTTTCACTTCTCCCTTCTCTCTCTCTCCATCCACCATCTTCAGCATAGTCTACTATTTTGTGTGGGGGTACAAAACCAATATACAAAAACAGAAAAAATCAATTGTATATAAATTATTCAAACATATATGATTCAAACTAATTTTAAAATTACATTTTACGTGATTAGCAAGTGAATTTTTAGATGAATGGAGGATCTAACCAAAGGACATACATTCGCACGGTTTAGAAATAAAATCTAGCTCTAAATCATTGCTGACTAAAGTTGGATAAACATCTCATTATAAGTTCATGATGCTGGTGTTAATTAGTATCACATAAGTTATACAATAAATTCAAACTATGTTTCTTAGTTGGATGTGAGAAATAGAGACATCAAAGCCTCCTAAACCCTAGCACGCACACACAACCAAAATGCAAGAGAGTGGATGGAATTAGCATAACAATAATTACAAATTAAACACAACTGCTGGTGTTTTAAATCAACGTCTGCAACAGTGAAAGAAAACAAAATTGTCTCTAAAATTAGAACCTCAAGTACAATAATTTAATGAGAGAAAATTGTTAGAATATTATTTCACAAACAAGTTGCATATAGGTTTAAATTTTCAAACTAAGCTTTTTTTATTGAAAAGGAAAATTTAAGACTAAGTTGCTGCGTTTAATTAATTATTATTTAGGACTATTTATTTTACAGTCTTTTACATTTATTGGACTTTACGTAGTAACAATGTCTCTATAACCATACACCTTCCCCTATTGGTTAGTGAGTTAGAATAATAATAATAATGAAGATTCAGTGCGACGTATGCAGCAAAGACGAGGCGATGCTTTTTTGCACCGCCGACGACGCCGCCCTCTGCTCCTCTTGCGACCACCGCCTCCACCACCAACAACAACCCGATCTCCTCTCCTCTAATCACCATCGTTTCCCTCTACTCTACCCTAACAACAACAACAGCCATTTTCCTCTTTGCGATATCTGTCAGGTCTCTTCACCTTCTCCCTTTTCTCCCATAATAATAAGTTTTGAGATGAGATAGCTCTATTTAAATCTAATGTTAGATATTATATTAAATTTGTGTTTACATATTTTGGATTGAGTTAGTGATTTATGATTAGGATGAATGGTATCAGATGATCGAGGGAAGTCTATGCTTTTGGGTACACTTTGTGTTTGTGTTCACTATCGTTCAAATATTTTGGTTGTAGGAGAGAAGAGCGTTCTTGTTCTGTCAGGAAGACAGGGCGATTCTGTGCAAGGACTGCGATGTTGCAATCCATTGGGCGAATCAAGTTACTCGGAATCACCAACGCTTTCTTCTTACTGGTGTTAAGCTTTCATCAGCTGCTTTTTCATTATCTTCTTTACCTAATTCCAATTCGCACCATGTAGGGGCTAATGTTTCTTCTACTCCTGTCTCCGATTCACCTTCCGTTGCTGAGAGTTCTACGGCCACTGCCTCCGCCGCCCACGGTTACGGGTCAATGAATGGTATGGCGGAGTATTTGATTGAACCGCTTCCCGAATGGCATTTTGAAGAATTTATTGACTCTTCCTCTACTCCTACTACTGCTCCTCCTCATCATCATCTTGCTTTCTCTAAGGTCTGCCCACTCTGCATTTACCTAACTATTCTCTTTTTCTCGACAAAGACATACAATCATCTCAACGTATCATTGTTCAACTTAATCTCGTACTCCCCATTTTTAACACAAACCAGAAATTAGAAAAAGAAAACTTTTTTTTTTTTTAAATCACAAAAGATTGTAATTTATTATTAGGTTTACAATGATCTGTGTTTGAGTGTTTATTATTTTAGTTTTGTTTAGATTAAAATATGGTAGAGTTTGAGAAGTAAATATTTCGCATTTGAACAAATTATAGAAAATATTGAATGTTATAATCTTGAATGTTATTTGCCTCAAACATTCACTAAGTTTAATTTACACTTTTAAATTTGTCTATTTTTTCATTAATTTTACTTTCAATGAATTTTAATTTTAGTCTTTGAAATACTTTTTTACCACATCTGGTTAGATAATAATAGTAATAATTTTCATTCCATGTTTTTAAAATTTATAACAAAAATGTCAATAAATAATAAATTGTTTTTTTTTCTAAAAAATTGAGAATAAATAGTAGTGTTCGATTAAGATTTATTGAAAGTATAAAAATTAAAATTGAAAAATTTTGAAATGATATTTGTTGGTTAAATCAAATTTAATTCGTATAAATATCTTTTTCAAGCCTGTCGTTGTTTTTCAACCAATTTTGCTAAAAAAAATTAAAAATAAATTGGGCTTCTAAAGTTGTTTTTGTTTGTAATGGGAGTGTGTTGAAGATAGGTGTAAAAATGTTTATTAATTGTATAAATATATAAACCCAGCTGCAGAGCGATGAGGGTGATTGGATTTTTCCATTTGTTGATACTGTAGTGGAATTAGAAAAAACCATGACAGATTCTCTATCGCCGGAACACTGGAGGATTTCAACTTCTGTCGATATCCTTCCTCTGCATGTTTTGTTTACTATTAAGTTGTGAGATCATCGTGACGGAGAAGAGAAATGGATGTAGCGGCGGCGGCAGCAGCGGCGGAGATTGTACTTTGGTTGACACACCATTAAGATGTTCTTGAAATCTCCTGCATTTCATTGCAATGGGCAGGCCTTTTGCGCCTGCTCTTATGTTTGTATGTCTACTTAACATTTTGAATAAGAAAGAAGTTTGCTATTCTATTTGCTTCTTCCTATGTTTTAACTTTTGTGTGGAATTTCTTTTCCTTTGTTATTACATATTATTAAATATTGTTTGTGTTTATTGGTGTCTTCAAATTTTTTGGCGACGTTAACAGTTAAATTTGTGCATTTGTAAAAAAAGATTCTGATAAAACAAAGAAAAAAATTGGATGCGAGATGTATGTATTGAATATAAAACATGGCACTGTGAAAATATAAAACTATCGAAACCAATCAATGAAAAAAGAAAAGCGACTTTCTCAAGGCTGATTTTGCACATTCAACTTGAGCTTAAGAAAGGAGAGAAAATCATTTCTCTGGCCAAACCAAGCAAAATGATCATTGCACTTCCACACAAACTTTGAAATCAAATTCATCACCCACACACTAAGGTTAAACAGCAAGACAAATTAAAGAGTTTCAACAATTGAAATCAAATCAAAGAGTAATTCTTAATTTTGCTGAACCCAACAATTTTAGTCAAGATCAATTAGCACTTTAGCAGTCAAATTAAAACGAGTTCTGAGTCTAAAGAATGGTTATTATAGAAGTTGTGGTAGACAATGCAAACTAAGGACGTCGATGGTGCAATCATGCTAGTATTAATGCACCGGATCTCAATAGAATTTTGTTAGTTAAGCATGCTTAAACTATAGTAGTACCAAATTAGGTAACTATTTAGAACTTTACGTGTTGTTGCACTTACGGATGTCGAGTACAGTGAGCTTTACACATGTATCGACAATCATAGAAGCAAGGTCCGCCGCAGTGGAGTGGACAATCTAATCTCATTCCTCTGCACCTTCCTTTCACCATGCATTGTGCAAATTCTCCCATTCTATAATCTTTCTCGTTGTACATTTTCTTTCTCTTCACATTTTTTCTTCGTCCGTTATCGTCGCGTCGTCCTACTCTCTCGAATTTTGGCCGTCCTCCACAACCCCATTTCCACCACCCACCTCCACCTCCTCCCCATCCCCATCCTCCACCACCACCACCACCTCCACCTCCTCCTCCTCCTCCTCCTCCTCCACCACCGCTGCCCCATCCCCATCCATAGCCACCGCCACCGCCACCTCCCCCGTTCTGCTTGCTGACCTCAACTGTACTAGTATTGCTAGAACTGTTTCTCCTCTCCCCCGCATTCCTCTGTGGCAGCTCTGAGAATGTTAAGAAAGTTACATTTATGGGCATACTTCCATTTCCTAAACCTTCAGCAGCTCTTGACCCATAAATCACTGTTGCTAAAATCACCAAAGCACTTAATTTGATTGGATTTTCCCACCCCATTTCTTGCAATTGGATCTACTGTTTGAAAGCCCATATATAAATGTAATGTAAACTCCATTGGGTGTTTGTTATTTCTTCTTTTTCTACCCCACAATCCCAACCAAATGTGGTGTACAGATAGGATGCCTTAAAGCATACTTCTTTCTTCTACCCCACTTAACCAAAAGGTACTGTTTTTTCTTTTTTCTTTTTTCCTCTCTCTCTCTTTCTTTCTTTCTTTTATTCCAATGAGATCCTAACCAAAATTGGAAGAAATAGTTGGGCCAAATGATGCAAATGTAAAAGGAATTTTGACAAGTTAGTTTGAGAAGTTGGAGGGAATTGATGAGTTTTATAGAAAGGCAGTGAAAGAAATTAAAGAATTATGCACTCAAACATCAAATTAGACAATGTTTCATTTAGAAATTTAACTTTTGTATGTCAAATAAATAGTTTCTTTTATTTGATGAATTTGTAAAGTAATTATACAGCTTAGATGCATTGACATATGGCTCCATTGTTGTTGTTATTATTATTATATATTTGGAGAGTTTTAAATTGTTAGATCTATAAAAATGATATTGAGTTGAGTTGGAAAGAAAATAACCAAGACAAGTAGTTTGATTGTATTGTTATCTCATAATAACTAGTCGATCGTTATATTCTACTTAAGATGATACTATACTCTCTTTACGTTTCATGTTGAGCTAATAACTGTTTTCAGGACAATACTTTCTAAACATGTACAGGACGATCTATTATACAATTTCTACAAAATCTTGAAGATTTTGGTTATCCAATTTATGACCCTTATTATTTCATCTAATTGACTAATTATCACCTGCAATGCCTTACATGAATATCATTTTTTTTTTTTTAATATTCAATTAAGGAGTAATCAGTTTCTTATAAGCTGTCTGGCCTACTTAGTGAGATTAACACATTAAACTTATAAGATAACAACACATATGATTCTAGTAAAGACTCTGTATTATTATATTTATATTTAAATTTTGTAAATTTATTTATCGGTAATTGTAAAAAGTAGATTGAGATGAAAAGATAAAGTGAATGTGAAAAGTAAATTATGTAAAAAAGTAAAAGGGGTTTTAAGAAATAAGTTTGGGATATAGAAGGGAATTAGTTGGAAGGGTATGGAAGTGAGGGGAGGATGATTGCAAGTGGTGGGGTTGTTTGGTTATTTTAGAAGCCAATACCAAACAAAAAGTGGCCTACACACACTTCAACTAAATATACCCTTACAAGTTTTTAACTCCAAACACATCCAACTAAAGTTTGCCTATTAATTGTCCAATATCCAAGGAACCGCCAAACCTCATATAATATATTATATATATGAAATGTTGTTTTGGTGTTTAAATACTTTGGTTTAAATTTAAAAGGTTTATATTATATGGTGTTACCTAGATGCCAAATTTTTAATAAAACATAATGTAACTTATCTCTACATGACAACAACGATAAATTTGTATTTTTAGGAGAAGAGATTGTACTACAAAATGAAAACGAAACTGCATACTGGCTTTAGTAGTTTTTAAGTTGGCTTTCAAGAAAATCAAATGTTTCTTGCAACTAAATTAAAATAGGGTTACCTTGTTCAAAATTTCTTTTCCCTCTTATTATAGAGTCTCTTTCTCTTCTTTTTTTTGTTAGGTTTTTGAGTAACTCCTTATTTCTTAAGTTTTGGATCCTTTGAAAATCAATACCCACTTTGTTTTTTGGGCTATTCATCGGGATCACCCATGACTTGGGTTGAGGTCGAACTTCAATGCTCGGGTTATGGCCCACGTGCGATATTTACTTAGCTTCCCTCTATCTTTGGCAGTTGAGGCGGTCACATACTTACCTAATTTTGTTTTTATCCGATTCTACCCTTGGTTGTAAACCTATCCACAACAAATGGTATCAGCTACTTTTTGAAAATTTTGAAGTTTATGAGATATCGATATTTAAAATTTTCAAAGATATCGATAGAAAAAAGCAACATTTATAGCATTTTTTTTACTCACAAATTAAGTTATAGATTTTATTGTCACCATTTATATGTATATTGAGGCTATTATATGCTATTTTAATGTTTTATGTTTTTTTTCGAGATTCGAAAGTTATGGGTTTTATCAACGGCATTTATAAATTTGATACTTACAAGTAACTATTTTGTATTTTGGTTTTTGGTTTTTGAAAATTAAGTTTATAAACACTTCTTCCATCTCTAAATAGCTTGCTTTGATATCTATTTTTCACTCGGGTTTTCAAAAACCAAGTCAAAATTTGAAAAAAAAAAGTAGTTTTAAAAGACCTATTTTTGTTTTTTCAATTTTACTAATAATGTAACTCTTCCACTTAAGATTGATAAAAACCATCCAATGAAAGCGAAAGAAAATATACTTAATTTTCAAAAACCAAATTAAAACCAAAATCGAGAGGAGTTACCAAACAAGACCTAAGTAAATAGACTTATGTATGACAACACTTAGTCAATTTAGGATCGAAATTTGCATTTGTTTTCGTCTGTCTAGCATTACTAGACAATTGATTAGGCTATATAATTAAATAGCATTTGTAACATTTCATATGATAAACCAATGAATTAATTCATTGATAATAGTTCCACGATCTATTAGTCATAAAAGATATTCTCACATATTGCTTTCTTCCCATCCCTCAATCTATCTTGTCTTCTACACCGTAAATCCTTGAATTTAGTTTTCCTATCAACCAAAAACCAAAACCCTCAATTTCTATTTCTTTCAGGGTGAGAATTAAACACAAGCAATCATCTGTCCATCGATCGCTTTTCATATCTCTACTGAGAAGGAGAGAAGAGGGATAGTTATTATTATTCCACCAGTGGATTCTTTCATCGTCGTTAATGAGCTCACTATGCTTGCTTTTATTAACATTAACACATATACAGAGAAATTCTATAAGAAGAAGACACAACTCCTTCAAGACTTATTTGGCTCAGAGAGATTTTATCTTAGATTTTCTATCGGTGCAACTCGATTTTACTACTGAGACTACTAATCACTTAAAAAAAATTGATCGATATTCTATAAATATCATTTGATTGGTCAAATACCCACGAAAACATTCGGCTAAACAACAATAACCACATTGGAGCTCAAGTAGAGAAACTCAATTAAAAGCAAGAGTATATCATAATAGATCCATTTACATTTCAATCAATTATGTTTATTTCGGAAAGTTTCTAAAGTTTTCAAATTTTTAAGGACTCCGAAATAATAAATCCGTTGTAGTCTAGTTGGTCAGGATACTCGGCTCTCACCCGAGAGACCCGGGTTCAAGTCCCGGCAACGGAAACCCTTTTTTTTCATAATTGTCGAATTTTAAGGTTTTTTCCTTTTTTTTTTTTAATTAATATGTTCTTTTTCCATTTTTTAATTAGTAATATTCCATAACTTTCAAATTTCTTACTTTGGTTACATTCAAAATATTAATCATTATGATAATTTTTTTGTTAAAATGTTTTTTAAATGTCTAGAAATAGGAAAAATTTATAGCAAATTATACTTTTTAGTAAATAAACTAAAAATATAGCACAATGACAAAATATATGTACAAGTGTACCGATGTATATATCATTGATACATTTAGAATATGTGGCATGTCATCATTTAATTAATTAGTGATAACACTTCTCATAATCTGTGATATATACTATATAATTGCATATTTTAATATAATTCAAGTGTGTATATATATATATACTTAGATGAAAAGCCTCTCAAAAGGCTTTGATTAGGGCCTTTATTTGCTGGGTATATATGTCTATATCAGAAAGCTTGATCGAAACCCACAAATCTATGTGGATTTTGATTTGTTTGAGGAAAACAAAAGGACTCCAGGAATAAAATTTATAGCCATTATTGGGGTTTTGATGTTATTGTAGGGTTTATTATGACACATAGTGCAGTGTGGTTAAGTTGGAAATTGGAAAAAAAAAAATATAACCTCTAATCTCTCTTTTTGTTCCTATTTCTCTACTGTCTAAAATTCCATCCAAAATGTAAGAAGACAATGAAAAAGAAGCATTTTATAGTTGTCTCATAATTAAGTCTTCATCGCCGATGTGCTTTCTCTATAAGTCACATACGTACGTTTAGTTGTGAAAATCTGTGCATCACATACCGTAAGGGTTTACATTCGTATGAGTGACTTACCGACACTTAATGTAGTACTCTTTCTTTCTTTTTTTTCTTGGTTATGGTAGAAATATGTCAAAGGTAAAAACACTTGGAAAGTGTTTTATTTACCTTTAATTTATTTAGATTTTTTATTCATTATTATTGAATTTGATGTCGTTTGCCTAGTGGGTAAGTGTTTGAACAAGAGCGTACCAGTATTGGAAGTGAATAGAGTAAGAACATATCAATTTTGCCCATTAATGACAAAAATACGCTAATTCTTCAAAATAAGGAAGAAAATAAAACAAAAATATTCAAAAGTGAAGCATCATATAGCTCTCCACGACGTTACATGTTACACCCTAACCTAATGGCACAACTCCGGACAGCGCCACAACAATGATGTGCCATTGGAGATGGCATCAACTATGCAGCCTTGCCATACTTATATATATGTGTGTGTGTGTGTGTTGGACAATAATCTCCGTACCATAGGGAGATGTGAAGGAACTAATAACTTGGTACAAAAATTCATCCAATAAATTAGAGTAATATATTGATTCAAATTCAAGCCATGTGATTGTTATTTGCACTAGTATCAACAAAAATTGCTAGTTAAACAAAATACCAAAATTCAATTAGAAAAAGAAAAAAAAAAGTGCAAACTCATGAAGTATAAACCCTAGTACGTCATAAATCAAAAAAGAAGAGAGAAGAAAATCAAAGGCATTAAATATATGGATTTATACTTAATTTAGAAGTTAACACATATAATTGAATTAAAGAAAACAAAGACCTTAATAAATAAGAATACTTCCATGGTCTTCAATTAGCATAGAAGCCAGTCCACGTGACAAGGTACGGACAATAAAAAGCAATGAAAAAGAGATATATTACTTAAATTCCACAAAATGATCTACTTAATCACCTATTAAAAAAAAGTTATTTAATCCATACACATTCGACCATAGATATAGATATAAATGAGAGGGTTGAATATTTGATCACCCAATATTTCTTTTATATAGATATATATATATATATATAAATGAAACCATGGATATATCGATATAGTTGAAATACATGTATGGATATTGTAAATTAATCTTCTAATATGCAAACTACCCTCTAAACAAATTATTTATCCAAAACCAATAACCTAATTATTATGGGAAACCCAACACATGCATAATCTATTATTTGCCCTGTTTTATGTTCCTAAGTCTAGCCTTTTGTAATTATTAATTTTTTTTTTTTAACTATAGAAGATATCAATATTCAAACTTTTAATTAGTTGGTTAAATAAGTAATTTCATGTTAATTTAGCTATACCAACATGGTAACAATTTATGATATGAGAATGCAAAAATAAATGTGGGGATGGATAGAAATTCAATCTAGTTATCATCATCATCATCGTATACTCATACATTAACTTAATTAAAATAACATCATGATCTTATTTTATTGTCTTCATGCATCCAACACACATCATTAAAATGGAGGAGTTTTTTTTTTTTTTTTTTCTAGTTTATGAATCCCCATTTTTCTTAGGCTCTTGTGGATGGAAAAAATTGCGTACCGGTGTTGTTGTTGTATGTGTTGTTGATTGGGATAGGATATAGTGAAGACTCCACAAATGGGGCAGATGATGATGATTGACTAACTCTCCCGCTGCCGTTGGATGCTCCAATCACGAGATCGAGCGGTTGACTGTCGTCTTCTCCCCCGTGGCAGTATGATGAGCTCTCGCCACCAATATCGATACTCATATTTTGACTGGTTTCGGGACCGTGGTCGTAAAGAATGCCTTTGAACATATGGCCACCAATGTTCACAGATGTTTGATAAGCTAATTTTTCTTCAACGTTGTCAATGGCACTGACTTTTACACACCGGAAATTAGCTGGGGAATTGAATTCAGCTGGAAAATGTGCAACTTCTAACCCTAATTTCAGAACCACATTGATTAGAACAAACACTCAAAGCAATCATCTCCACCAATCTAAGCCATTAATTACAACACAGAGTTCGAGGTCCAAATCATCCCCGCCCCCATCCCAACCAATGTTTGTTTAAACTTAAGAAAAATAATAATGATAAATTTTACCGTAAACCATCGGCTTAAGCTCATCGTGAGTTTAATTTACCTGAAGTAACAGTAGGAGTTGCAAGAAGTGGCTGATTTTCTCCATATCTTTTGAGAGTGGTCTGATCTGATTGATTTGCTTGAGATTGTTGTCGACGATGATTCTGAAAAATCTGATGACGTTGTTGTTGTCGTTCCCGTCGCTTAGCAGCCGGAACCCAAGTACTCTTAACATGGGTTTGGCATTGAAACCCTCGACTCTTACAACAAGTCCTACACCTCAAATGAGAACAATCTTTCTTTGCTTGATTCCCACAATCTTGACAATTCATCCCACCACCACTACCTCCTCCTCCTCCTCTCATCATCGAAAACCCTAATCTCGAAACCAACTCATGATCGGAGGCGTTGATGATCAAGTTCTTCCTAGTAGGACCCACAACTCCAAAGGAAATGTAGTTCTCCACATTTTGTTGAGGCCAAATCTCCAATCCCTTGGAGTAGATCTCTTCATTATTATGATTGTTTGTACTACTATACAAAAACAATTGTTGTTCTCTTCCTGATCTTAGAATTTCTTCTTCATCTTCCTCTTGTTTCCCACCTAAATACAACAACCCTCTCATACTTTCTTCAACTTAATTTTTCTTTATACCATTCTTAATTTGGCTAATAACTTTATATATACTTCAAAGGCCCTGCAAAAAAAAATATCTGTAGGTTAAATATTATAAATTTTTATTAATTTTGTAGGGAAAAGTGAAAGTGAAAGAAGAAATTAAGAAAGAGGGTTAGGTCATGGGTTACCAGTGGAATTTGGAAGAATATGGCCTGAACACGTCGTCGTCTTTACTACGGCCGGGATTTGCTCTGATCATTTAACGCAACTAAACCAACACACACTCACTCATACTAACTCTATAAAATACAGAGGGATTTGTGATTTGTTCTTTTTTCTTTTGCAAAGGAAAAAGAAAAAGTTTTGAGGGCTTTAGAGAGAAGAGAGAGAGGTGAGAGGGATTTAATTCACCATTATTACTTTACTAAAACAGTAGATCTAGTTTTTTACTTCAATGAATCCAATTGATCACTGTGTAAATGACCAAAGATATATCTCCTCTGCATGGGAAATGGATTTGTAAGAACGACGACACAACTGTCATTTCAATTTTGCTTTTAACAAAAGAAAATGTAGCTCGTAAATATGGGAGGAAGGTATATTTGAAGAAGGAAATTATGTATTAACACAAAAGGAATTTTGAGTTAAAGAAAAGATAAAAAAGGAAAGTTATTCGTGAATTGATAAATTATTGATAAATTATGGTTGGACAATTAAACATATATACATGATGGTCTTAAATATTCAAAATTTTACTTAACTCTAAATTTGAACATTTTAACAAGTGTATGTTGTATATTGATGAGTGAGGTCAAATCAGAAAAGAATATTTATTGTTTTGTTTGGAGTGATGAAAGTTGGAGAGTGTGTGTGTGTATTAGTGTTATATTTGTTTTTGTAATGAAAAGTTTGGAAAATATATATATTGTGAAATAGGACAGATGTGTTGAAGTGGAAAGAGAGAAGGAAGCATAGCATTAGTATATATTAATTGAGGGAAGAGGAATTAATATAATTATTAATGGTTTAAAAGAAAAGAGAATAAAGCAACATTTAATTGGGAATAATGAGAGGGGGAAAATAGTACATTATAATTTGTTACATTGTAGTTGTAGGGGAAGAAGATATAATTATTGGATTTAGATTAAAAAAGAAGAGCACTAAATTATGATCATTAACGTTGATTTTGATGTGATTAAAGATCAACAAAACCTACTTAACTGTAAATAATAATAATAATAATGAAGCTCATAATCTATTAGAAAAAATCCATATATTTCAACTTACGATGTCGCTTTAAAATATACTAACCTAATTGCGATATCTTGATGCATTCTTAAAATTCATCTCTCTCGTTTCTTAATATTTCTAATAAAAAAAATATTCGAAGAAACTAAAATGATAAGATTCAAAAATTTTCCACAATTCCTATACTTTTGATTTCACTAAATTTAATTCATAATAAGCGTAATAATTTATTTTTGCAACACTTATATTTAGAAATACTTTCAAAATATGATAAAATTTTTAGATTCATTAATAATACAAATAAACTTTATTGTATTTTGTAAATATTTTCGTTATATATTTTAAAAATTCACGAGATAATCGTGATTTTTTTAAATTATATAAAAGTGATAATAATTAAAGGAAGAGATTTGAAACTAAAAATTTATGGTTTAAAATAATTTTTATTTCTTTTTCAAAGAAAACATTATTATTTATTAGCATTTCTATAAATTCACATATTAGATAGATAGATTTCTTAAAGTAATTATTATTATTATTTTTTAAGTCAATTAAAGAAAATAACAAAAAATATACTATTAAAGAAGTAATCAAAATAGTATTTGGAGACTTTAATTTTGTCTTTTTAGTTCAACATTATGTATAAAAAAAAATTAAAAAAGTTGAATATTTATCAAGTATTGTATATATATTGGTTTAAAAGAATGAATGGAATCCTAAAAAAAGAAAAAAAAAATGGTGTATAAATTAATAGAATAAAAATGGGGAAAAGAGAAGAAAAGACAAATATTTCTTAAATGTTTTGGGGATTAATTAAATGATGAAGCGGCGGTAGTTGGACATGTGACCTCCAAACAAAGGAAAACCCATATCACATCATATCATACCATATAATATAATATAATATAATATAATATAATATATGTAACAAAATATGAATATGAATTAATTAATTAATTAATTAGTTAATTAATGGAGTTAATTAAATTAAATTAAAATAGTTTAGTTGGTCAAATAAGATGAGAAGTGTTTGCAGAATTTGCGGGTAATATTATTCATTAATTGCCTTTTTCTTTCATCTAATCATTTTCCCTTTCCTTCCTTTCGGCTTCGCTTCCCTTTCCAAAATTTCTCCATTTTTGTCTTTGACCAAATAATAATAATAATATCAAACATCATCTCATCAGAATTCTACCCTATCTATACCTTAAATCGTATTAAGTTTTCGACTTTTTCATTGCACGATCAAAAAGTTTAACAATCTATTAATATTTTAATTGATGTTATAAGAACACGACTATGTTAGAATTTTTTAAATTTGAAATGTTGTTAGTTTTTGTTTTCAATGTATATTAATCAAATTGAGCATAGTCGAACTAGTTAACGAGATGTGTTGCATTTAATTTCATTAAGAAGTTATTTGATTTTTTTTTTTCTTTCTTTCTTTCTTTCTTTCACGAGTGGTTACACAAAATATGTTTAATTTAAAATTGCTTTTGGGAAAAGTGAGTCAAAGTCTTGGTGTTGTGGTATAGCTAAAGTATTGATCATATTAGTGGATAGGTGGCTGATTAATTAGACAAAGTTTGTAGATCATCACTTCATTAATTTACAATGAAAGATATATTAAAAGAGAATTTAAAAAAAAAAAAAAGTGATATTTTTCTTTTGGCTAAAAATAAAAAGTGATAAATAAAAAATATAAAATCAAATTTGAACTGTCGGGAAACTAAAGACAAAGATGAATAATAATAATAATAATAATAATAATAATAATAATAATAATATGATCATATCACTAATAATCTCCTTTTCTAAATGAAATAAATAATAGATTAAACTTTTTTTTTCTTTTTGCTATATTGTAGAGAGATTATTTGACCAATAATTCACAAAAAAATAGTATTATAGAAGATCAAAGTAAAATTAAACTGGTTTAAAGATTAAATTAAAATTAAGATTAACCAACAATACAATTAATTAAACTTTAAATTAAAATATATGCAGAAGTAGTAAATATTTTTGAAAGCTTTTCTTTAGTTTAGTATCTATTTGTGGTTAAGTTACTTTGTAGGGTTTTTATTTTAGGGCTACTTTAGGGATATTTTTATTTAGAGAAAAAGAAAAAGATGCTTTGGTTTGTTCTCTTTCCGTTCCATGGAAAAGTTTTGATGTTTGAGTGGGGATGATTTTAAATCAAAAAGAGTTAAATGATGTAATGTCAAAAATAAGAAGAAAAAAAAGATGGAGAAGATGGTATAAATTGGACGACCAAAAGTAGTAACTTAGGACCAAGATGAGTCAAGGAGAAGCGGTTAACTTGGCCCTCGGCTCTACCCAGTGTCTGGGAGCCTCACCAATTGTTAAATAGGTGATGCCCCATGCACTGCATGGCCTAGAAAATCATTCTAGGCCCAAAATATAGCAAAGTTAAAGATGTTTGGTCTCGACGAGTCCTAGAAAGAGACTAAATGGGTCATGTCTCTCCCACGCTTCCGCCTAATAAATCAAAGGCTAAACCAAAGCAACTTGAAAAGTAACCTAAAGATTGGATTCCTAGGTCAATTACTCCTTTAAATACATATAACCCTATATTCATTTGGACTAGTACCTATTGTATATGGAGTGTGGATGTATATATACATCACGTTTATTTCTACATTTTGTTTTCAATTTTTTATGCATGGTTTTATTTCAACTTTTTAAGGGGTTTATTTTTCAAATAACATGAGGATGTCATCTATCTTAGTTTATACACATGTATAATATAACAAAGTATGTGGAATATATCTTTCAATTTCAAATATATATATGTATATACACTTGATAAAATATGTGAATTATATATCTCTATTGAAACAAAACTAAAATTAAATCCTTGTCTACACATAAAAAAAAAAAAAAAAAAAAAAAAAAAAAAAAAAAGTAAGCAAAAACAAATATTCGTAATTATAATTCTACATTGTGTGGAGACCATCCAAAATCAGAGATTTTGAATTTTGAGTATTGAAATCTATAAGAAAAATACATGAAAGGGAAAAGTTTGTGATTGAAAAAAAAAAATATATCTTTCGAAAACAAAACTTCTAAAATTAGTAATTTAGGAGAATATTACAATAACAAATCTTGCATTAAATAAATATAAACCAAATTTAATAAACGGTCATCTTGAAAAATCAAAATTCGTATGGGTGAGAATGAACCAAAAAAAAAAAAATTGTCCAAAATTATAAGTAAAATCTCTCGATAAAATAATTTAAAATTTCAAGACATTATTTAATAAGATGTGTAGAGAGAATTTTTAGTATTAAAAATCTTAACTAAAAATTGTGAAATCTATTAGACAAAAGTGACCATGTGTTTGGAATTATCATATTCAATCTCATTTCTTACGTTCAAATCCCCTCGTAGAAATTTTGATCCCTAGTGTCCCACTTTGAGAAAGGAGCTAAGTTTTGATTTTGAGACGGTCACTAATGTACTTAAAAGGCATTAGGATAGCCTCCTTTACAGAGCATTAAAACAAGCCAAATGGTCAAAACTTAGAACCTCATAGAGTACATGACATTGATTATGTTCCAAAACATTTTGTCAACCACTCATCTAATCCACTGAGTTTGAATTTGTAATAAATCTTGAAAAAGAAATAGAATGCTGTCGTATTTAAATAAGTAAATTTCATTTAAACGGTAACTTGTATCCTGTCTTTGCAACCTTCATGTCTGCATTCTCTCAATTTATTGCATCTTTTTGGAAGGGGGAGTGGGTGTGTTTTTTTTATATTCCCAGAATCCCAGTTTTGGTGTGTACATATCCTGATTCAGATCCTTGTATGAACATTTATGATACTTGTTTGTATTTCAAAAATAGATGTTTAGAAATATTCTCACTATATTCTGTTGATATTGATTGGAGAAAATTTTGTTCATAATCTCAAGGGAAGCAGACCTTTCATCAGCCAAGGTTTTGGTCAATTCTTGATACATTGAAAGCCCTATCTGCAGTAGTTTGACCTTTTCATCATGTGTTACACAATCAAAGAAACTCTCCATGTTTTTCAACCAATGTAAAAACTTCCCAACGTTCATCCTCCCGGTATGCCAATCTTCATCCAAATTCAGATTTTGGTTGACAAATCAAACCGTCTTTTGTTTCTTCTTGGGAATCTTACGTTTTTAGTTGTCTTGAACAGTTTCTTGCAGCATTTTCCATCATTTCTACATCGCCAGGCACTTGTTGATTTGTTGTGAGTTGCTCTACTTGGCAAGATAATTGAGCAAACACACGATCTTATATCAATCATTCCTTTCTTGATTTCCTTAAACGAATTCCCACCCGACTGCAAGCATCGGACCAAAACTGGGTGAGTGCCTTTTGCTTCCGTTGTAATCCAAATTAGAAAAATTCTAGTATTTAGGTCGTAGGTCGCTCCACTTTAACGCCAAACTAACAATGGCTGTAAAACATCCAAGACTCTACTACGATGATTACCAATGAGCTAAAATAGCTTGTGAATACACATTTATAAGCTGAACAGCAGCCCTTACAAAGCAATAGCAAGCCACATAATCAAATCCTAAGATCTAAATCTTAACTGTGGTTAAATAGCATTAACCAGGCCTGCAGAAGTTAAACATAGACTAGCCAAGAAACCACTGCAAAAGCCCGAGAAATACAAGAAAGTCTAAAAGAAGACTTCCAACATCAATTACCTTCAATTTGACCTCAAGCTGGCTATATCAAAAAGGATAGCAACTTCAGCTGGTGCTCATGTTTGGATCCAACTTGGATTTCTAAAGGAGTAACCAGAATGCAGGTTTGAGTCAGGTATCGTAGCCAGGTTGGGTAGAGAACGAGAATAGATTTACCTATATCTTCACAATTTGGTTGGACAGCTCCTCGCTGATGTTACCGGCCAAAATAATCTCCAGAAAAGCGTTGCTATTGCTTCCCATCTTTAGCAATCCAATGAAACCTCATTGAGAAAAAGACGTCCAATCACCAAAAGTCAAACAAAATTCCTACTGAATTAGTGAAACAAATAGAATCCGCATTTCAACTCATATACCGGATAACAGCTTAACACACTACCTTTCTTACTCCTTAGGTTATATTTTGTTAGATTAGAAGACCCTTGCTCTAGGGTGCTCCGAGTTCATTTTTGCATGTTCTTGTATTCTTTCATTTTTTTTTCCAATGAAACACAGACTTTTTACTTATATTCATAATAATTTTTTATTTATTAAAAAAAACTTAACCAGGTATACCTAAAGAACCCATGAAGTGCAGAAAAACGAGCACCTCCCAAGTGTACAACTGTTAATGCCAGCTAGGTTGTCATCTGTCATCATGATTGAAACTCCTGTTTGTGAGACATCTTGCCTATGTTATCCAAATACTGCTTCATACAAGTTTGGTTCGACTCAAATATAAATCGCATTGCCCTTATCTGCAAATGCACACAGATGAAAAGGGTAAAACATTCAGTTCTCAAGCATAGATGTACAGCCCAACACGATCAAGGTGAAAATTCGGAATTCCAACCATTCCCAGGCTCCAGGCCCACAAAGAATAGTAATTTAACAGGTAAAATCCGGAACTGCTGTATCATCTAAACATGTTTTAAGCAGTGTCTACCTTACGTATATTATTTCATCCATGGGAAGAGTGTGTTTTCTTTACATACCTTGGGTCATTTTTCTCCCATATAATGAAAATCTTGAAACAACAGTACTTCATCCCACCAGTAAATTAAGCAGTTTTCCTTACAGTAACTAGAACATACCTCAATAATGCAGCCAGAATTAAGTCGCAGGCAGTGACCAGGGGCCACATCCTTGCTATTTATGGAGATCGAGCATTTGCCAAGATTCTTCAGGGAGAAAAAACCATCTTGATCAATTTTTATAATAGCCTGGAAAGAGTATGATCCATCCATTTCCATTAGGAAACCATTTGAAAAGGAGGTAAATAAACAAGCAAAAAACTGTTTAATAATTTAATTTGAGTAAATATTGAATCAACTCTACCTGCCGTCGAGATATTTTGTTACCACTTCCCTCCCTTCCTAAGTCAATGTCCACAATGACGTCCTCCGTTGCTCTACCTAATAGAACCTACATACAAATGACACTTGATAAGCCAAGTCAGACAATATTCCTTTAACTTTCCTTTAGGAACAAACCCACTCTCATTACATTCTTTGGTTGCTTCAGGGCATTTTAACGAGTGGCTCAACATCATCCCGAAGTTTTTATATTGAACTCAACTACATCATTCTCAACCAATAGGAGGTCTGTCCAATGTCCAAGACGCTAAGGAAATCATTGAGTAGGGAATCAAAAAAGGACAGCAGGAAAATGAAGCATACGGTAGGGAATTCAAATAGCAGAAAAAACCGCCAAAGGAAAGTGACCTAATACTCAGATGTTCATTGGACAAAAGTTGTCACAAAACTGCCATATCAACATCCTCGGCAGTGGCAAACATTTTACATTCTATCCAATTCAAATCATCCAATGGCCTCGTAAACTACCCCTCAAACAAGAGCTCAGTGATTAACCATTGATAATTGGCTTACTTGAAAATATAAATCATTTAAGTACCTCTGACTTCTTAATGAAATGCCTCGAACGCCGGCCATGCAGAACTGCCAATGCCCCATGAGACGCAATAGATCTTTGCGTGCAAGCATTAGCCCCTTGCTCCAGTCTTATGATGCTCTTCCTTGTCTCCACATGTTGGTATTTTAAGACTAAATTGAACAAGAATATAAGCATGTGAGGATAAAATAAATAGAATGTTACTCAAGGTAAATAGAACTGATAGTGTACAAATAAAGAAAAGCTAAACTTGGATCGCAACCACGTGGATCTGCAATAGAGTGGTCACGTAATGTGAGATTAATGTGCAGCCACTTGTAGGCACACAATGGCTGACAGTGGAATCATCAGCAGGCTAGTTCTGGATTCAATGTATTAGGAGTATTTATAAGCTAGCTATCAAAAGCCAACTAATATTTGAAATTAAATACTGATACAAAATATGGAAACTTGACTTCTTTCAAAAACGAAGCTTGGAATATATAGGAGGTTCTGTACAGGAGGTATCAATTTGCCATACAATATTTTCAATATAGTTACAAAAACAATTATAACAAATTTGCACATTACACTAGAGCATGTGCATATTATACATGTCTAAATAGATTTCTTACGAAGCATTTAAAAGATGAGAATAAAAGCATCTTAATAATGCAATCCATTGATGGAGAGCACCGACCAAAATAGAACCAAGAAAGTACCATAAATTAATTTAATTGACAATAAACTTTCTGACATTCATTATTTTATTCCAGAGGAGATAAAATAGGAATAATGAAACTAAAAAAAATTGTTTCGAATGTTCACTAGAAGTGCTAAGAATTTGCATAGTTCATCATTATACCCTTTTAACTATCTAAAACCTGACTCCCTGAGAATGAAAATTCAAAATATGATGAATCCAATGAATAATTTGCACTCGAACTATGCAAAATCTTTTGTGATGAATCAAATTCTAACAATTTCAATATGGATAACTTCAAACCAAAAACAGAATTTAGAAACACCATTGATTTTAATCTATTTATATTATATGATTACCCAAAGAAACAAAACAAAGAGGGCACTTCGATCCTGTATTATGATATCAGCTCCAAAATTCCATGAAAGCAAATGGAACATCACATGCAAACACACAAAGATAAATAATAGTTCACGGCTATTTCATCCTCACATGACAAGGACAATAGGATTTGCAGTTAGCAAGACAGCAACATATTTAAGAACTGACTTAACCAGAAATAACATGAATAAAAATTAATAATTTAATAACTATTAGTCATCTATATGTTACCTTCTTCACTAGAATACAGATCCTGATCTTCTGGATCCAAGTCCATATCAAGTATCTGAAAGAGAGATTTAAAAACCCTTAAGGGACAAATCAAGCAAGAGTTACAGATAACCATCTGTCACTCAACTAATTATCACAAAAATTTTACCATTGCTTCAATATCTGAAAAATGTGGTATGTCGTCTTCACTGTCAATAGATAATAACTCGTCTTGATCAGATGTCGAAGATATTCCATCCTGTTCTGCACAAAAAACACCTCGGGTACCCTCTTCCTGTGATAAACGATGATCTTTCAATGTAGCCAATATATCTGGTTCCTGTTTAATGCCACAAGCAGCACTTGGTGTGTATCTTCTAACATTGTCAGAATCAAAGCCTGGCTTCTCTACATGAGCATTTAAAAAATTTTGGCCAAGATGATTTACCCGGGAAATTTCATTGTTTTCTTCCTTGAACACAACAGGTTGGATGGCATCACTATTTACATTTATTGAGCTAATATTATTCACAGGGGACAAGTGTCTGGAGTTGCCATGGGATAATTTATTCAAATTAACTGAAGCTCCACCAACCAGATGCTTTTCAACTCTTTCAGGGAAACCATGCAATGCACGGGGTTGTCCATGATTTTTCCTCTCCCTCACAAGGTATTGAGTCTCACCGGATTTCTCATTAAAAGTGAAATCCTTGGTAGATGAAAAAGTAGAATCTTGAAACTGGCTCCCCATAGGTGTTAACGGAGGTAGAAAAACATCGTCATTGCTCGGGATTTCTGGGTCTTCTGTGTTCAAGGCGCAAAAAAGAGGTTCGTTACCTTTTCCAGGGCATTGACTGCCTAAAGAAGCGGATGGTGACGGATGGGCTTCTGAACTACAATCCAAATGTCCAACACCACAGTGGGATTCTTTTTCATATAACTTTCCAGAACATGTAGTGGGGGGATCTACCAATGCATCCGTTGGCAACCCTGTTTCTGCATTGATTGCAGTAGTTGTTTGGTCATGGTTGACTTCATTTGGTGAATTCAACAAAAGTGAGCTTAAACCATCATAATATGACTTATCAATCACATCCTTTCCATCAACATCCATGAAAAGTAGCTCATCTTCATTGCTTAAGTTCAAAAGAGAATTAGACAATTCTGCAAAATCAACTTCAGCAGTGGCATTTGGACTTTTCAAATGATCGTGCTGGACTTCAATCTTCAACTTCAAGTCAGAGTGAGTGTCATAGCCTGCTAGTCTTGCATTTTGAATGTTTTTGTTCCCATCATCATCAGGTAGTTCAAAAGAGTCACCTATAGGCATATCCTTATCTGCAAAGCCATTAATAGGCAAGTCTGGTGCTGAGATATTTCTCCATATTGGCATACCAGGAAGAGGAGATGAGCACTCAACATTGTGAAATGATGCACCAGAATCAGAAACAGGAGAATTAAAGACATCATTATCCTCTAGTTCGGAGCCCATCGCTCTCTGATCATTGCTCAGTTGACCAAAAATAGAATGTCTCACCTCCAAATCATTATCAAAGAGACTATGGACTGGAAAGCCAGCTGATGGAGCCATTTCTTCTACATGAGATTCATTTCCCGAGAGAGGCAGACTCTCTCCCATAATGTGAGAAATTCCCTCCTGTCCATTCTCAAGGCTCCTAGAAAAATGCTTTTCAACTGTATGTTGGCATTCAGAATGAAAAGTGTGTTCTGCATCCTCAGTATTCATCCCATTTTGGGCAAAATTACATCGCAAGATCCCCAGCTCTGAGCCCTGAAGTCCGAAATCATCTGATGTTGGAGGGATACAATTTCCTGATATAGGTTCTTCAACACCGTAGTTACTATCACTGGGTCCAACAAGAAAACTCAGATCCATAGGGTTAAATGGTTCATTGCAAATTCTTCTACGCAAAGTATAATACCGACGACGTACAGTCCCATATTTCCTCTTCCCACCAATACCTTTAGTTTCTTTAGGATTCCCAAATTTGTTAAACTTAGACGGAATGGGAGAAGAGCGCTCAAAGTCAATCATGGACATAGATGCATCTTCAGATACAATTGGATCATAAAGTAAAGAATGCCATCGTTCTTGTAATTCTCTTACTGTGTATCTTCGAGAAAACTGCACAGCACCTTTGGCAAGGGATTCCAAGGAAGCACCTGCCTGGAAGTTTATAAAAAAATGTGTATCAAAAAAACACCAATCCACTAGTTCTCTTGACAGCAAAAAAGTGTTGAAATGCATTCCAAAACAACTAGAACATATACGAAGAACCTTAAGCATAGTAACCAAATAAGAGTTTAAAAAAAAAAAAAAAACTATGTTTTTAGTTTCCAGAACTTGGCTTGGTTTTAAAAATTGTTAGAAAGGGCAATAAAGTAAGAATGAATTTAGAGGTGGAATGGGTATTTATAGCTTTAATTTTTAAAAACTAAAAACCAAAAACAAATTGTTTATCAAGATTGGTATTTAATTTTCAAATTATAACTTCCAGATAGATAGGGCAGTTAAATGCTTTCCAGTTATAAAGAAAAAGTTCCTATCTGAATAATCCTCCCACGGATTTTCTAGCACAAACATCCCCCGCAGCATAACTTGAACTTCGTGTGAGAGTGAACATACGTCATAAACATAATCACTATGTGGGAAGAAGAAATGAAGGCATTCAACAGAAAGAAACCAAACAGCGACCAAATTTAAATCAGTTGAGCGGTAAGAAATT
This sequence comes from Cucumis melo, assembly GCF_025177605.1. NCBI lineage: Eukaryota > Viridiplantae > Streptophyta > Magnoliopsida > Cucurbitales > Cucurbitaceae > Cucumis > Cucumis melo. Next base: position 2,203,142 of record NC_066857.1, read on the forward strand.
GAATTCCCCCCGATTGACAAAATCTAAAACAACCACAGTTGAGAGACAAACAAAACCGAGTAATCAAAAATAAAAAGCCTACGCATGAATCTCCAAAGGAGTTCAGTTCAAAAGAGAGGAAATAGTTTTACCTCAACGGCATTCTTGAGCAGAATATCGTCTTCAGGAGTCCAAGGCGCGACAGGGGCAAGAGCTCCCATCTCCCTAGAGCAACAATTCCAAAACCAGTCTCTCCTTGTAGAGTGTGTAATGTAATCACTAACCGTAGCAGCGAGAGAAGTAAAACGAAGAAGAGTATGGCTCCAAGTCCAAGATCAGAATCGCCGGTGGTTCGAGGGTCGGTGAACTGCCACAATAGCGTCGGAGAGAAGACACAGTCGGCGGAGGTGAAGAGGACGGGTGGTGCGTGTATGGCGGCTTGAGCACACGTGAGAGGGAGAAGGAAGAGGAAGTGGATGGGGCTCATGGGGCTTAGGGTTTTCTTTCTTTCCCACCCTTTCTCTTTTCTTTTTTCTTTTTCTTTTTTTCCTTTTTTTTCTTTTTTTAGAATTTATTTTTAATAAAATCGAAAGAAAAAAAAAACTTTCCATCTTATATACTAAAATTAAAATAAATTGGTCATCTGGCACAACGATTATCACTCGGTTCGGTTATTTATAACCCAACCTCTATTTCGAGAAATGTTATCATAACTCTTCTTCTTAAACCGTCACTCGGATCATACATCAACTCCCCTAATTTTATTATTTCATTTGTTTTTCAAATTTGACTCTTTTATTAAAAAATATCAATTTTTAATTAATTCAATTATCTTAAAAATTTTAATTTATTTTTTATGCAAGATTAGTTTTAATTAAATATTAATCGTAATTAGTTTTACACTGGGTCCTCATATTTAACTTTTTTTTTATTTCATGTATTTTATTTGTTTTTTACCTTCGTTTCGCCAACTTTTAAAAATATTTTATTTAAAACGTCTATCTATATCAAAACTATTTTCGATAATTTTAAGTTAAATGAATTTATAAAAAACTGAATTTTATTTAATTTATAAAAAATCAAAGCAATCAAATCAGATAATTTAATATTAAATTAAATAGTTTTGACTCCTTAAATAACCTAATAATATATAACAAATATTTTAAAAAGTATTTAAACTTTAAATGTATAAAAAATTTCTTTAAAGAAAATCCGATATTGTAGTTATATCCTTTCTTGCAGTGAATTTAATGGTGAGATTTGATTTAAGATTTATTTCAATTAAATGTTGAATCTAAAATTTTTATCCATATTTTTCCAAAACGTAGTCTTTTCTCTTTCTTCTTTCTTATTTTTATATCTATTCATTATAATATTTATTTTAAAAGGAAAAACAGTATTTTATTCAACCGATTACTTAAAAAAAATTAAAAATTCCACGTCGTATTTAAATAAATTAAGGCAATTTTTTAAAAAAAAAAACTATGACGGTTTGTTAAATTAAATATACGAAATTCGTATATTAGATTTAAAATACGAATTTAAAAAAAAAAAATTATTCTCGCGTAACAATTACTTAAAAAAAATTTGGCAAATTGTTTTTTATGAAAACTAAGACGATTTTGCAAATTAAATATACAAAATTTGTGTATTAGAGGTAGAATATGAATTAAAAAAATTAATAATTTATTCGCACATAATAATTACGTAAAAAATGTTGAAAATAGACGTTGTATTTAAAGAAATTAGTGAAAAATTGTGTTACGAAAATATGACATTTTGAAAAATTAAATATACAAAATTTGTGTAGTGGATTTAGAATACAAATTTTTTTAAAAAAAATAATAATTTATTCGCACGTAACGATCTCGTAAAAAACATTGAAAATTGACGTCGTATTTAAAGAAATTACTAAAAATTATTTTACAGAAATAAAACAATTTGGTAAACTAAATATACAAAACTTGTGAATTGGATTTAGAATACGATTTTTTAAAAAATGTATAAAAAAATAAATTTCATAACACTACCTACATAACCGTTTCACCAAACACATCTTTGTTATAACAATATATCATAACCCTACTTATATAACATTTTTCCCAAACACATCTTATCATAAAACTACCTTTTTAAACTCTTTCTCAAACACATGTTATCATAAAACTAGTTTTATCATAACACTAACCCTTCGTAATCCAATCCTTCTCCCAAATTGCCCCAAATATTTGCCTGTATGTTCGAACTTTTAATGTAGGAATGGACGCAGATTTATAAATTTCAAAAATATATATTAAATTATTTTCATGAATGATTAGATTTTAAATTTCTATCCAAATTTTATGTAAATACAAGGGATAAGTTATTGTAAATGGCAAAACAATCGTCAAAGTTAGTTGTAGAGTTAGCGGTGGAGTTTCAACGAGATATTTAGTAGAAGTGGTTTTCATCAAGTCTATTATCAAAATTGATCTTGCGAAGGTTGTTTTGTCTGAGTTCATATATTCTCGTTTGAGGTACAAAGTTTTGTTTATATGTTACGAGTATTTAGTGTAATTTTTTTAATTTTAAATAATATGTTTTTAAGCTTATTTTTTTTATCTATTTTTGTTTGAATAAAATATGAATTGCTTTTTTTTTTCTTTTAATTTTTCTTTGTAATAAACAATAATTAACTCACTACATTTATCGACATAAATAAAAAAAAATGTAAAACAAAAGAAAGAAATCAAAATTATTTATTCCTACATTTTCTTCATGAATTTCATCTACTTCTTTTTCTTTTTATTCATATTGTTGCTTTTGTATTTTTCCCCTCAAGTAATCTCTTTTAATCGAGTCTCATCCATCATCTCAATAGTCAATACAATGCCACCATTCCTCCAAATTTGTTGTAGAATTGTCAATGAAACATATCTTCATTTTCACTAATCCTTGCTATAAAATGATTTAGAAAAACAAATCTCCATTTTATGGGTTCTTTTTTTGTTATTTGATACTTTTGTTTGTTTTTTCTTCGTGTTTTTATTCCACCATTTAATTGCATACATACTTTTCCCAATTCTTAACACTTATTCGACATATAAATTTAATTAAATAAAAATATAATAATATGTACATATATAGTCAACAAAAAAAAAAACCAATTGTAAAAGAGTTGAATTGGTTGGTATGTATAATACATTTTCATTGATTTTAGTGATATTGTTCAGAAGCAATCGATCTTCTAAATGCATGTGATAAATAAGTCTTCAAGGCTATCGTGACCATCCTTAGACAACATCTCGATATCAAGTTTATTACAGAAGACAACTATAAACATTATAAACTAATAACTTCCAATTTTGTACTTCAAAGCACTTTTGTTAGTCAAATTCTTTATATACACACATATATGTCGTATATTATTTGGTCATGTTAGTCGTTGAAAATGAACAACAAAGTTGTTGGTTCGAGTTAGTTGCTCAAGACGATTATTGGAGTTGGCTGCCATATGTGATTGTTATTAAAGTACATCGTTAGAGGTGGTCTTTGACGTTCTTTGGTTGTCTAAGGTGAACATTGCATTAATTGTTAGAGGTGGTTGTCACTTGTCATTGAATTTGATTATCAAATGTGATTTTCGTTAAAGTTTATTGTAGTGGTAGTTGTTGGACCTTGAAGTTGAAGATGGTTGTCAAAGTTGATTTATCAAATGTGATTTTCACCAAAGTTTGTAGTTGTAGGTGTTGTCGGAGGCAAAAGTTGGTAGCACAAAAATGATATTGGAGTTGGTTGTACAAGAGTTTGTTGTTGGAGCCCAAAATTGATCAGGCGAAGATGATCATCAAAGTTGGTTTTTCTTGAAGTTTGCTATCGAAGGCGGTTATTATCAAAACCCCAAAATTGGTCACGGGAGGTGGTTGCCAGAGTTTGTCGTTAGAGGTGGTTTCTGAAATTCGGAATCTATTATTGTTGGAGTTGGACGTATGAAAGTGGTAGTCGAAGTTGGCTATCAAAGTTTGACAATGGTAGTTGATGGATGAACCCATTGGAAGTATATAAGGAGAAGAAGAGTTTGGGTGAGTTGGTATATCGATAGGTCAAACCATGAGTTGGTATACAACACAAGCTCAACTCAACTTCGTTAAAAGCTCTTTTCTTCCATTAAAATTAAAAAAAAAACAAGCTTCATTTATTGTCTATTTGCTCTATTCCTACAATGTCAATAAATGAAAATATCAAAGCATAAAATTAAACAGACAAAAACTAGCTAAAGATGTCATAGAGAAGCATGTTTCGAGCGATTTTCAACATGCAACCAATATGCATTTGCATCTTTCCTTTTCAACCGAGAGATGTTAAATGGCGATAATAATTTGTTGAAGATCAAGAAATCATTCTTCTCCTTCATTCAACAATCTATGAGAGGTCGTTTTAGGCAAAATAATTCAGCAACAATGGTGGCGAGTGCTAAAAATTCTGCTATAGCGAAGCTTCGTTATGCCAAGTTTGCTCATGTGGTACCCAATATATAGGGTTAGCTCCCAAGTAAATAACAAAACCAATCGTAGAATATGTAGTTCGCATTTACATAATTACCCCTTCCTCCAACTCACGTGGAACGTTCGGTTGACGATGGAAGCAATAATTTTTCTTCCTTTCCGTTTGTCAGCGGCGGAGTGGCTATTATCTCTCCTTCCCCATTGTTGGATAACTCGCGTCGCAACTTAGTTAAAAGGATAACGGAAATGGAGAGTGGAGCAGAGCCACTGGCGGTGGACCATGACAAATGGCGACTCTACGAAGCTTACAATGAGCTTCACGGACTCGCTCAGGAGTTCCACACTCCTTTCGACGCTCCGGCAGTACTCGTGGTCGGCCACCAAACCGATGGCAAAAGCGCCTTGGTTGAAGCTCTCATGGGCTTCCAATTCAACCACGTCGGTGGCGGAACCAAGACTCGCAGACCCATTACTCTTCACATGAAGTACGACCCCGACTGTGAAACTCCCGTCTGTCATCTTGTCTCCGATGACGACCCCACTGTCGCCATCCAAAAATCTCTCCACGAAATTCAGGTATTGTTGGTTGCGCTGACCAAGCTTTTGGCTGTTAAACTCCCGATTTGTAATCGTCTTCTCTCCTGGTGTTCTACAGGCATTCATTGAAGCTGAAAATATGAGGTTGGAGAGTGAAACAAGTCAATTCTCGGCCAAGGAAATAATTATTAAAGTGGAGTATAAGTATTGCCCTAATCTTACGATTATTGACACTCCTGGGCTCATTGCTCCAGCCCCAGGTCGAAAGAATCGGGTGTTGCAGGTGAATTCGATTGCTACTGATACGTTTTATTTGTTTTGGGTAATGTTTCATTCCTGAATTTGATGCTAATGAGTCAATGAGGTGCCTCTGTTCAAGGCTCAAGCTCGTGCAGTCGAGTCACTAGTACGAGCTAAAATGCAGCACAGAGAGTTCATCATATTGTGTCTTGAAGATTGTAGTGACTGGAGTAATGCGACTACCCGAAGGGTCGTAATGCAGGTACGCATACATACTTTAAACTTTTGTTCCAGTTTTTTTATTGTTTTTGCGAAGAATGTAACATTAGTTTTGCTTTTAGATTATTGGAAAAGGATGTGTTTTTGTTGGAGAGTGTTCAGCGTGTCATGTGAAACGTAACTTTAGTGACTTTGTCATCAGTTCTTTATCTTCAAGAAAACAGACCTGCTTTTGTTAGCTGAATGCTTTACTAAATAGTGGGGATGGTATGAAACAACTCAAATTTCATTGTAGATTGATCCTGAACTCTCAAGGACTGTGATTGTATCAACCAAACTTGATACCAAGATACCCCAATTTGCTCGTTCTTCAGACGTGGAAGTCTTTCTTTTGCCACCCTCTTGTGCACTTGATGGCATCATATTGGGGGACTCTCCATTTTTCACATCTGTTCCTTCAGGCAGAGTTGGTTCTGCACATGATTCAGTTTATAAATCAAATGACGAGTTCAAAGAGGTATTTCGATGCAAGTTATATTATCTTTAGACACACACACACACACACACATTTTCTCTCTCTCTAATAATCCTTGTTTATGTTAACATGTTTATATATTCCATTTTTGTAGTAGAGTTGCTATTCGTGGATGGTAGGTAGATAAATTTATTAATAACATTTGAGATTGAATGAAAATTTCAGTTGGTAATTACCGTTGGTTATATTGTTTATGAAAATGTATGTATCTCTAAACACAATTTGAACAACTTCTAGAATCACAATACATAGTCTAAAACACTGAAAACATGGAACACAATCTTTCTGTTTTTAAATAACTTTTTTACTGAATTCTTTTTGGACGGTTGCGCAACACATAACATCTTGGTGGTGTGCGAATAGCACCAAAGTCTTTTGTTATTATGGTCTTTCCATGATTTTTTTAAAAATGGAAGGTTCTTATTCAATAGTTTTTTTCAGGGGTCGTCTCAACCCCTCGCCTTTAGTTTGTTCTCTTTTGTTTTTTTGGCTGAATATACAAATTTGTTTCCTATAAAAATATAATTTTTTTTATAGACCGTCTTATTTTTAAATATATGTTTCTAGATCTCCAACCAAATGCACCTCTAGTTTCCTATCGCAAAGAAAGAAAAGGAAAAGAAATGAGATTCTATGATTAAAAATGCTTCTGGGACTGAAATCTGCTTAAGGGTATTTTATGCTTATACATTTATTGAGTGTGATGATAAACTTGATAATTTTGTGGAATTTAATCGTCTGTATATTTGTTGGTTTCAGGATTGATGAATTTTTTATGTACTTTGGGACGTTTTAGGTATAACTGTATTTATGGTGCAGGCTATAGCTTTGAGAGAGAAGGAAGACATTATCCTTTTGGAGGAAAAGTTGTGCCGACCTTTGGCTGAGAAAGAAAAAGTGAGAATTGGTGTAAGCAAATTGAGAACGTTCTTAGAAGAACTGCTACAGAAAAGGTTGTTTGTTTTTCTTAGGTTTAGTTTTCAAGAAAAGTCAGTTAAATAATCGTTGGCTGACTGTACTTCTAGAAAAATCAGCTATGAAGTCTGAAATTAGTGTTTAGTAAATTTTAGCTTGAAACCTTAAAAAGTAGGTTATGGTGTTTGATAAATAAATACAAAAAATTATTTTAGATATAATAACTAAAATAGACCTATTATTAACTTTTTTTTTTTTGTCTATTTTCAAATATAACAAAATGAACTAAAATATTTACAAAATATAACAAATTTCACTGTCTACTACTGTCTGTGTCATGATAAACATAGATAGTAGTCTATCTTTGTCTATAGTGGTCTATCAAAATAAATTGTGATATTTTGCTATATTTGAAAATATTTGAAGAAGTTTTGACATTTATAATAGTTTTTTTAATAGATTCTAATTTTAAATAATTTTTTAGAATGATATATTTTGTTTGCTCTTGATTACTTTTTCAAATATCAAGGGAAAAGGTTTTTTTTTTTTTTTTTTCATCAATAAGGTATAATTCTTTTAAAGTTGATGCATTCGACTTATGAAACTTAGAAGATAGATTTGATTACGCGAAGAATGGATAGATGTATAAAATAAATCTTAATTTTAAAGGAAATTGTTTTAAATGACAAAACTGATGAAAATATTTAAAAATATAGCAAAACATCAGTCTATCAATTATAGATTGATAGACTACTATATGAATCTACCACGAAGTAGGTAATCGTTTATCACTATCCATCATGGTTTTTCGTTAATAAAAAGTAAAATTTTGCTATATTTGTAAATATTTTGGTTGTTTTAAATGATAAAGTTGAAAATTAAATATTAATTACAAAATAAAAGCATATGATTTTAGGAGAATCTAAATGCTGATAGGATACTGCTTTTAAAGTAGGTGTGAAATGAGTGTGCTCTTAAAAGTGATTTTAACGATTTAATCCCAATCTGTTTTACCAAACACACACACACGCATACACACAAAAAAACTGTTAAGTTTTGTTTTGTTTTTATTTATTTATTTTTTGTAAACACTCTATCTCTTCCAAAGCAACCCCATACACACCCTTAATCTTGCCCTCAACTACGGTCTGGTAGCAGATGTGCATTCTTTTTGTTTGCTAATTTATCGACTAAGCTTTTAAATTATATTGCATTTATCAGAAGATCTGAATATCTTATTAGGTATATGGACAGTGTGCCCTTGATCATTTCACTTCTTGATAAGGAGTACAGGAGCACAACTCGAAAACTGAATGATATTGATCAAGAACTCAGGTCAGTGTTTTCTTTTAGATAAAGCATTTTCATGAGGAACTGCCGGTAATAGTAGCATACATGCATTTATGTTTAATTGCTGGGTCTTAATGCCTCTTCTTGGTGTTGTCTTTCTAAGGTCTGCGGACTTTTCCATCCAAGACTTTTGCCTAAATTGGAGAGAGCTTTTATTTTTACTTGTGTTGTCGGCCTCTACCTTATTTTGTTTAGTATTGTTGTTTGCCGTTAGTATCAAGATTGGTCTCTTTTATGATTGTATTTGTACTGGGCATGATATTGATGCTAAGGATCTGTCAATCTAGTTGAGATATCCGGCACATCAATGAGGTCTGGTTTCTGTTTTTCTAAAAAAGCTAAGTGGAGGTGTGATATAGTGAACTTGGCTTTGTTGACTTGAATTCCCTGTAGGAAATTCCATTTAGACTGTCCACAACAAGGCAAAGCAAGGAAGGAGAAAGAGGATTGGTACCGATTATATATCGCCACAAACGAAGTAAAAAGGTCATGACAGGAGAAGCAATTAATTAGTTACGTGGGAGTGAGGGAGTGCAATGAGAATATTGGGTGTGGGGACCATTGGTAGTGTTTCTGAAGTGTATTAGTAGGTTAACTAGGGTTATCCTTTTCTTTCATCGTTCTCATGTTATGCCTCTATTTCAGTTTGAGTTCTTCTCGAGGGAGAAAGAGGATTGTATTGTCTTAGGGCTAACTATCATCATATCGATTGATTTAATACATGGTGTGGAAGTTTCCTTACATAGACCTCTTGTGGCATACAGCCTATCTCTTGGTTTGCCGTTAAGGGTTAAATATCTCATGTTGTAATGTAGTTAAAACCATGATCTCCACTTGTTTCTGAATCTTTTCTTATTAAAAATTTTATCCAAGAAATGTTAAGCCACATGATCAATCATAAAAATAATTCCCCCTGACTTACGACTTTTAACATTAGCTACAAAAGCTTTGTCCAAGATTTTTCCAGTGGCAATAAAAGCACCCTGAGAATATGAGATTTCTTTGGGAGGACTTTCCTTAATCTGCCTGCTACAACCTCGGCAAGGACTTCTCTTAATTTTTATCACTGCATATAATTATTTAGTACCTTACATCTGTTCTCATTAAATTCTCCTTTATTGTTTTGATTTTTTAATTATTATTTTTTGCATGCAGTAATTTGGACGAAGTAACATTGAAGGAGAAAGGAAGAGCATTTCACGACTTGTTTTTGACCAAGGTCTATCTTACATGTATCTTCATATTGTGGCGATGTAATATGATTAATATAAAAAGGATAATTGACCTACTTAATTATTTAATTGTGGACATATAATTCAAATGTTCAACTTTATGAACCCATGACCAACGCAATAGCTTAAGCCAATGGATGTAGGTAAATTTAATTTTATATCATACAACACTCTCCCTCACTTATGGGCTTGAAACATGTAAAAAGAATATAGAAGACCCAACACGTGGAAGTCAATATTAGTCAAGGAGGTAATAACATTACAAGCGCTAAATATAGGACCTCCTAGACCACCAGCTTTGATATCATCTTAAATTGCCTATTGGCTTAGTTTAAGCTAATGACCATAGGGTTTAGGATTTAGGGTTCCGTCGTCATTTGTCCAATAGGAAAACGACAAAGGTTGCGTCTTTTCTTTCTTTGTTGGACGAGTGCAGTTTTAAGGTTGGAAGGAGGGATGTTCGTGTTTGGAGTCCTAACCCTAGTGAAAGCTTTTCTTGTAAATCCTTTTTTAGATTGTTGTTGGATCCCTCGGGTCGATTTTTGATGTGGTTTAGAGGATTAAGATCCCTAAGAAAATCAGGTTCTTTGTTTTTCAAGTTTTACTTGGATGAATTTTTTTTTTCTTTTTCGAAAGGAAATCAGTCTCTTTATTAATAAAGTTATAAATAATGGGACAATAGCTCATAGTACAAGAGGGTTATATAATGAGCAATATGATTGGATCAACAAGCGCATTTGAGCATCTCAACTAGGTTAACACCCCCATAATGCCATCATCTCCACAATCTACAAAAAGAACAAAATAGGCCAGGCAAAACCTAAACAGCCTTTACCACCGGATACAATTGTGTTGCTCATTACTTTAGATAGGCTCTCTAGGAAGATGACCTTGTTAATGGGGATCTTCGAGGTCTGAAGTTCTTTCCTCCACCCCGTATATTAAAAAAAAAGACTAAGAGGAAAAATAATAGTATTTAACAACTAAGAGAGTAATTTGTTCTTAAAAAAATGAAGAGAGATTGAAGATGTTTGGGAAGTTTTTATTTTTGTTTCATCTTCTTGGTATCTAAAGTTTTGGTCTTATTTTTCTTGATTATTCAATACTCATTAGCTATAATGTGTGCAAAGAGATCCTTTATTGGCTCTTCTCCACTTTGGGTAGTTTTTTTCTTTTCATATTAATCAATGAAATTGTTTCAATTATTTATTTCTTTTCTTTGGTAAATTTGGATTGGAATTCAAATTAGTATTCTTTCTTGGAAAGAATGAAATTATTTTGAATTTTAAAAAGTTCATAGAAATACTTCTATTTAATGGATTAAGATTTCTATATGACTTGGCCTTTTCCTTTATGCAGTTATCTTTGCTTTTAAAAGGAACAGTTGTTGCTCCTCCAGATAAATTTGGTAAATTTTAACGATGCTTGAAATGAAAAGTTTTGAACATGTAAACCTAGCTCTGTTTTTTATTTTTGTTTTAAAAAATATATTTTACTTCAAAATACTTTCTGTTTCTTTGTCTCTAAGTTTTCCTCTCTGACTTTATATGATTCCTCCTTTTAGGCATAGGGTCATCTTGTCCAGATGGCCTCTTCTACGTTGTTTCTTTTTTCAATTAAATTTTCTCAACTTATCAAAAAAGAAAAAATGACATGCAGGTGAAACACTTCAAGATGAAAGAATCAATGGAGGGGCTTTTGTTGGTACCGATGGTCTTCAATTTCCACAGAAACTAATCCCGGTAAATATTCTTCTTTTCAACTCAAATATCATAAAATACTTCCTTCTCAAATTGGTTGTCACATGTGGACTAGTGAACTTTTGGTTCTGCTTTATGCCTTCTTTACACACCAATGCTGAGACCTAAGGCATCAATATAAAAGAGATGTATTATTGTTCTGTTTTGTAATAAGGAATATATTGTTTTTGTGAAAAAGAATGCAGGCATGCGTTTATATGGTGGTGCACAATATCATCGTGCTATGGCTGAGTTCCGTTTTGTGGTTGGGGGAGTAAAGTGTCCTCCAATTACTAGGGAAGAAATTGTAAATGCATGTGGAGTCGAGGATATACATGATGGAGCAAACTACTCTAGGTACTATTGTTTTTGTGTATTCATGATCTCCATAATACGTTTGTTAGGTGTGAATTATTCCTATTTTTCATATTCTTGATTATCCTTTTCCTTTGCAATTTATAATGAATGGTTAGAACGGCTTGTGTGATAGCTGTGGCCAAAGCTCGAGATACCTTTGAACCATATCTTCATCAGGTGATATTTCTGTATATCTCAGTCGTTTCAACTTCCTACATTTGTTTACTTATCTTTTGAGCCATTTTGATGGAAGGTATTTTTTTTCTTTTCTTTTTTCATTTTTTCTTGTCACCTTTTTGTTTCACTCCAATATTCTTTCTCATACTTTAATTCTTGATCTAGAAAGGAGTGAAGGAATTACCTTTTTGTCACCTAATGTTGAATCGCATACTTTTTAGTGCATACCTAAAGTATCTTTTCTTATTGCCTTATTAATTTAGCCTAAAGTAGCCTCAAAGAGAGATCCTCCCAGAATCAAGATTGTAAACTTTTTATTAGAATGGATAATGTGTTTCATACAAAAGGGGAAACTCCTATTTATAGAGTTCTATTAGAAGTGGGGTCAAAATGGAATTAACCTAGAACATTACTTAATTACCCAGTTAATCCCTATTCTCTTTACATCATTCTACTCCACAAAGAAAACTCATTCTCGATATTTAAAAACAAAAAAATGAATTAACCAAGAAAGAAAATAAACTTGTTTAATGGCATATGGCCAAACCAACCTTCTACGATTTAAACAAAATTATTCCAATTAAAGAAGTAAATTGAGACAGAAAATCCAATATTCCCACCAAAAGATGAACTTCTCCATCGGCCAAGTAGATATGTTATGCCAAATCATACATATATTTTCTTATATATATGAATAAGAAAAAAATCATCATTCCTAAAAAAAAAGAAAAAGAAAAAAAGAAAAAAGAAAGAAAAAAGAACAAAAAATCATTAGGTGGAACGAAGAAGAAGAGATTATAAAAAGTTGGCCCGTTCATTCAATAAGGGATACTGTAGTGCCCAGTTATATATTTCTCAGTATGCTATCACGATTCTATATTTTGTTTCTTCGGAAAATAACTGTGCTATGCTTCATTTGGAAATGTATTTTGTCTGCCTCTGATATTTGAGAAGTAAGACTATTGTTGAAATTATACCATTGCACTTTGCAAAAGTGTGCCGAAGCAAGAGCAATAGAGGTTCCATGAAATTTTACCAAATAAATCTCAATGAAACTAGTTGTGATTTAACATTATGTTTGATTCTCGTGGGATTACTTTTTGTAAATTTCACGAATTTGTTAAGTAATTTTTTTACTGCTGCTGATTATGGAAAACTAACACGTTTTATACTTGATGTAGTTGGGTGGTAGACTATTGCACATTTTGAAGAGACTGCTTCCTATTTCTGTCTACCTTCTTCAGGTTTGAGCTTGTTCTGAAGACTTTTTGGATGACACTATCTTTTGTTATTTAATATTCTTTAGAACCCTTCAAAGTTTGAAGCAACAAACGAATTTTGACCTTTGAAAAGTCTTTTCACCTTAACTTGCAATTTTTACAGAAAGATGGGGAGTATTTAAGTGGTCACCAGGTGTTTCTCAACCGTGTTTCTTCTGCCTTCAACAACTTTGCTGAATCTACTGAGAAGGCATGCCGTGAAAAGTAAGCAATTTGGTTCTTCAAGATTACTGCGATTTTAATCTGCCTCTGTTCAAATTTCTATTATTTGTGCTCAGTATACTGAAAAAATAGGATAGTGCTAGTTTACATATTTTGTTGTAAGAAACAATTTCATTTATGAATGAAATTACAAAAAGGGGAGGGGGAATGACACCCCAAACCAAAGGAGTTACAAGTTTACGATTTAACATGTTTGCTAGGTTTTAAAAGTAAGGCTTAAGAGTGAGAAGCGTAAAAAAAATCAAAGTTTTGTGTATTTATTTATTATTTTTATACACGAAAGAAATATAATATTATAAATAATAAGATACAGATAAATATAACAAATTAAAAGGTTAGAGATTGGGAAGTTAAAGTGTGTATTTTAGAGAACTTGGTAGTTTCTTTTTAGAGCATATATTTATTTATCGTTTAAAAAGAAGGATTTTGATGCTGAGGCATGTGCTGTGCACACTTGCATTGAGGCTTGTCCTTGAAGTAAGGTGTCTTCTTGGTAGTTATTTATTTAATTATATTTATTTTGTATTTTGATTCTTTTGAACATTATGATTTTTTCTTATGAAAATCATTTTAAATAAAAACTAAATGGGACACCTTAATATTTTATGTAGGCAAGCAAATGAGCAATTTTATTGTTTTTTTCTCTTCAAGTGAAGGTTAAGCCTTGTCCAAAATAAGTATATTGATAAAAATGATGAAAATGTAAACCAAGTATTACTAAACACAACAATTTTGAATATCATTTTCAACATCGTCAACAGCGTCATGCCAACAATCTCCTCATGTCTATCGATAGTTTATTTAACTCATGTCTATTGATAGTATCTTTCTTAAATAATATTTTACATATCATTTTCAACATCCTCAACAGTGTCATGTTAGTCTTTGAACTTTTTCATCAATTTGTTCTTTAAGTTTTGGTAGCAAAAGTCGTCATGAGCTAAATTACCAATTTTTGTTGCAGTTTATTTACACCTAAATACGTAAGTGAATGTTTATGTTTTTAAAGAATTTTATAAATGGTTTTATTCTTCTAGTCATTTCAGAATGCATCGGGTGTAGACCTTAATTGTGAATATAGATGTTTCTGACAAATGTTTTCCACTATGTTTATTACAGCATTGAATAAGGAGAGAAGTATCTTAGATTTGCAAGCTTTTGAATAAGTAGGCCACATATATGTGTTAATGAATGTTTTACCACATTATGCATGATTTTTATTATGTCATGTGGTTTGTTTCATACCAAATTCTTTATTCCTTGTTGCAGATGCATGGAAGATTTAGTGAGCACTACCCGCTACGTCTCATGGTCGCTTCACAATAAGGTCTATTAATGAAAACTTTGAAATTTGTTTCTCTGAAGAGTCAATAACTTTGCGCCCTACTTTAGTGTTTCTACTCACTACTTATGCTTTTGTTTTGATAATGATTATTTTGCAAGGCATGTTTTCAAGTACAGGCTCTGATATATTTGAGCTCAGTTCTCCATGTAGCTTTAAGAAAATTTGCAGAATTGTCATTTAAGTTGCATTGTGGATCTTATCTCTCTTTCTGTGCAATGCTGTAGAATCGATCAGGGCTACGCCACTTCCTAGACTCATTTTGTGGAAATGATCAGTCCATCATGGGAGGGAATTTGGCTTCTAGTGGCCTTTCTCAAGATTCAACTTTTGGTTCTCTTAGCAATGAGCGGCAAGACAATAAACCTAGGCCAGATGTAAAGCTCAGTCAATTGGCATCAGGAATTGACTCCAGCTCTTGTATTCAGGGAACAGAAACAAGGCTAGTTGATCTCTTAGATTGCACGCTTTGGAACAGAAGACTTGCTCCTTCATCTGAAAGAATTGTTCATGCTCTAGTACAGCAGATATTCCATGGAATTAGAGAATATTTCTTGGCTTCTGCAGAACTAAAGGTTGGTCTCTCGGTCCTTTTTGAATAGATCTTATTTTAATGTGCTTCTGCACTTTACTTTGGAGTTTGGACATTAGCGTCTTTAGATCAGGCGGCCTATTATGACTTATGAAGATAATGTCTTAAATACCTGCTTGTAATTTTTTTCTGTCCAAAGTAACTCGGGATTAAACAATTCCTCTATGCTGGATGTAGTTAGTTTTTTTCTTAAAAAAAAAAATAGTTTTTTTATCATCATTATTATTTTTTAAATGTTGCATGTATTTTTATCTTTTATTTTTTTTTGTTTTTAATTAGAAAACCAAACTTTCGTTGAGATTAAAATGGAAAAAGCACAAGGAAGGCCCGACAATAAAACACACATAAAACAAAAAGTATACAGAAACAATAGTCTAAAAGGACTCATATTTGGAAACCATCATGGGCTGGCCTAGTGATAAAAAAGAGTCTCAATAAATAACTAAAAGGTCATGAGTTCAATCTACGTTGGTCACCTACTTTAGGAAGTAATTTCCTATAAGTTACCTTGTACCTAAATGTTGTAGAGTCAGACGGGTTGTCTTTTGTGAATTGAGATTAGTCGAGGTGCGCGTAAACTGGGTCGGATATTCACGTAAATAAAAAAAATAGAGCCAAATATGGACTAGTCTAATGGACAAGGTTTCATAGTTTAGAAAATCTTTTGACGTAGATGACCAAAGTGAGACATTAAGCTAAAATATCTTAACTATTTCTCCTGATCAAAATACATTATAAAACAACAAAATATTCAGCTCTCTATAAAACCCAGCCTTCTCTTGAAAACGGAACCAAATTTCCTCCGTCATCAGATGACACTCGTCACTCTGTTATAGGTCAAACTGACTCTAAAAGCTTCAAACAAACCCCTCCAAACCGAATGAGTTATCTGGCAACTCTAGAGTAGATGATCCATGTCCTTACCTAGAAGTTCTCATACAGACTACCCAATGGGAGAAAGATTCTCTTCTCTGTCCTTGTAGGTTTCTAAGGTAAGTTCAAGTCATGTAGTTCTAATATAGAGAATAGATGTGAGGCCAAGAAATTTATCTTTATGAGTATTTATTGGAAGGAAAAAAGTGGGATCGTTCCTTTTTTTCTTTTTCTTTTATTATTTTTTGTTATTATTATTATTATTATTGTTTAACTAAGCTTCCATGAATGTCTTGCAATGGTGATGGTTGCTCCTCTTCGGGGAAGTCCTTTCATTGTTTATTTATCCAAACAGAAGCATCTTGAAAATGGTTTCTTTAGGATCTAAAAAATTACAATCTGTACGGCTGGGTTGTTGGCGCAATTAACTCAGCAATTTTAAAAGTTGGTTGAATTGATTGGTGTGGTGAGGATGTTGGAGTACTTAACTCAGCAACTTCATATGCTAATACAACAGCCTCATCTAATCAATTTGTTTCTTGGCTGGTGAAGTTTTCTCCCCAATTTTAAAGGAGCCTTTCTTCTATTTTTTTAATTGTTGGATGACCCTAAATAAATCGTCTATCTCAAAGGATATTTTTGGAGGTGTGTCTTTATCTTTTGGAGTGGCTCACTCTTTGAATGAGTCTTTCCCATTGGAGGCTTTTAGACGTGTCAAATTCTCTGTTGATGGAGAAACCATAAATGAAAGTTCTTTGTGGTTTCTGGATGTCTAGGAGTTCCTTTGTTCATTTTCTGGTTTTCTTTAGCTCATGGATATTATTTGTTTTGCCTTTTTAGCCTATTTTATTTGATTGGTTTTTCCTTTCCTTCTCCTTCTAAGAGGTCATTTTCCTTGGATATCTTGTATCTTTCCATGTATTATTGAAAAATGGTTTCTTGTTAAAGAAAGAAACTCATCTAAGATTTTTCACACACAGTCGTTTATCTTTAGATTCAATCTTAAAATTCATTGTCATGATGAGTATAATAGTGCAATGAGCTTCTCCAGGAGTGAGCTCACTTATTGAAACAAAAGGTGTGAGTTCCTACTTCCTATTATTTTATATCGTATCCAGAGCTTCGATGGTTCTAGTGTTCCCGCATTGACTTGATTGCTTTGTGCTGAAAAACAAAGTGCATTTACTGCTGTCTATTTTTACCTATCCAAGGCTCAAAACCACTTCCAAGTTCTTCACTTAGCTCGCCTTTCTGTTTGCAGTTCAACTGTTTTCTTCTAATGCCAGTAGTGGACAAGTTGCCAGCACTTCTACGCGAGGACTTAGACTCTGCTTTTGAAAATGAACTGGATAATGTTTTCGATATCACGAATTTGGTACACTCCTTGAGCCAGCGAAAGCGCGATGCTGAGGTTGAACTGAGAAGGGTATGCACTCCCCTTCTCTCTTTTCTTCTCACTACTAATATTAAGTCTGTTATCTGACAAAATTGTAACTTCTCCCAGATTAAGAGGCTCAAGGAGAAGTTTAGAGTGGTACATCAGCAGCTCATACTGCAACAATCCAAGCCTGAAATGAAAACTGGAGAAGGTGATACGAAATGAAGCGAAAGGGAAAAAGGACGATCAAGAAATCATCTGTTGAGATTAACTGTGCCACTTCTGATATGTTTCTGATATGAGAGTAGCATGTATAATAGGTAATGTGTTTAAACATACTGATATCTTAGTTTTGTTGTAGCCAAGCATCATTTTATACAATAGAAAGAGTGAATATCAACAAGAGTTTTAGCAGGCTCTCTTTGATCGTTGATAATTCTTTCCTGTTAATATGTGCTGACTAATTTACTCAGTTTAAGTATTTGATTGAATTTTAAATTTTTTGTAACAACCAATTGCGACATAAATCACGAAAATGTTCAACAACTATTTTGATTTTTAGTTTTTCAATGTTTGAAAATTCTACTTCTAAGTTTTTTCATTATCAAATTTTTACCAATGTTTTCAAAACTCAAGTTAAGTTTTGAAAATCAAAGTCCGTTTCATAACCATTTCGTTTTTGTCTTTGGTTTTTAGATTAAATTTATTATTATTATTATTATTTTTATGTTTTACGACGACTTGTATATTTCTTAAATACAACGGATTAATTTTTAGCCAAATTTAAATAACAAAAACAATTTTTTGAAAGCTATTTGTTTATTTATTAATCAATTAAATTTTAATTTTAGAAACTTGGTTTGTTTTTTAAATCATTGGTAAAATGTAGATAACAAAGAAAGAAAGTTGAAGGTAGTATTTATAAGCTTAATTTTAAAAATAGAAAAAAAAACAAAAAGGACTAAAAAATGGGGTCTAAAATATTAGTTTTTTAAAAAATATTTATTTTTTAGAATTTGTTAATAATTCAATCCACGTGCTTAAGTAGAAGGGATAGTTGCGAATGTAGCAATTATATTCAAAATAATTAAGTATATAGCAACATTTTAAAAAAATTGCAAATATAGCAAAATCTGTTAAAATCTATTAATGATAGGAGTCTATCACTGATAGACCATGTAGTAAATGTTGGTCTATCGTTGATAAACCATAAGGGTCTATCAACGATAGAAGTCTATCACCGATAGACTTTGCTATATTTGTAATTTTTTTAAAATATTGCTACATACTTAATAATTATTCTAAAAATTGCTAAATTTTATAATTACCCTAAGTAGAAAGGGAATTGTTATAAATGACCCAAAAAATAAAACTATTTTACAAAATATAACAAAATGTTTAAATAGACTATAGAGAGTTCGATAATTTTACTATATTTTGTAAATAGTTTCAATATTTTGCTATTTAGAAAAATTCAAAATATTGTAAGAATCGAAGAGAAAGACTTAATGTTTAGAAAAAAAAGATAATGATTATCAAACTGGATATCAATAAATTAGTTTTAATCTATCATTCCTTAGAGTCATTTCGCAATGACAACTAGGCTAAAAGTTCATTTTACCCATATAATTACTTCTATATCCTTAAGTACTACTAATCTTATATAAACAATTTAATTTATGGTTCAACCATAAACTAAGTACTCTCGAACCAACTCCCAATTGTTCAAGTCTCGAAGTCAGCATTTCAGATAACTATTTATCTATTTATCCAATACGAGAAGGCATGAAATTCATCTTGTAAAATCATGTTCTCAACTCCCTATGCAATCAAGTCCTCGTAATGGTAGGTTTACTAATTAGTGGACGACTTACGCCACTCTCATCGATCCAAATCAAAGGACAAAATCCAATAAATAGAAGTTTATAGCTTACTAAGGATTATCCCGTAAAATATTAAATAATCTCTTCAATTAATGATGTTATAAAGTCAAATTAATTGTTTCATGATCCAATCTCATATAAACTATTTGTATAGGATATTACCTTCGCATGTCTCCATACGAATGATTTAGATAACATCGTTTGTAACACTTACAAAGTTACTAACCATATTCGTGTACTATAATACTTTTAAGTTATTACTTGAACACGGTCCGCTTATATTCCAACTATAATGAAGAACTCATTATTGCATATTTAGTAATTAAGTTAAATACTATATTAAATAACTAATTAACTTTGAGGTTAGTTTTAGCCCAAAACCGACGGATGATAAAACAAATTTGAAAAGGAAACCAATATATATATATATATATATATATATATATATATATATATATATATATATATATATATATTTCAAATGTACGTTTTAGTATTTTTATTTTATTACTATATTATGTACATTAACAGTTTTAATGGTAAAAATAAAACAATTTCGAAAATAGTTATTTAAAGAATTTTCTTTTTAAAATAGAAAAAATTGACAAACTATTTACACTAAATAGAACAAAACTACTTATAGAGAAAATTCATTACAAAAATTTTGTCAAATGTTCTATTTTTGACAAATTTCCTATTTAAAGTGTGTAAATATGATATGTTTTTCTAAATATGTTTTATCGTATTATTAGTTTATTATCTTTTAAAAAATTTATGAATTTTGTGGAGGGTAACATAGGTGTCTGGGTCATTTTCTTTTTTCTTTTTTCTTTTTTTTTTTGCAATATTTCATCTATGAGGCTATTCATGAAAAAAAAAAAACAGGGAGTGATATATATTTTTGTAATTGTACCTGTTTAATCAAGTTATATGTGTAAGAAATCCTAAAAAATTTTATATTCGATACCAAAACAAACCCGGAATTTATAATTTGGAAAAGAAAAAAAATCTGCAAAACCAAAAAAAGATGACTTAGATATCTAAGTTAGGAAGATGATAATAGAATAGAGAGAAGCCATAAGTCTGGACTTCATATGGAGGTATGTCTCAATTTCATATGGAGGTGTGATTTATCTTAATCCTACAAGGATTACGATTTTGAATTTCCTGAACTTTAGCAAAGAACAAATCTTATATTATCTTTACTTTTTGATTCAACAATCATGATATGAGTATGAAATCAATAGAAAAAGAACGTAAAGAAGTACATCACACATACCTTCACCAAATAACCAAGTCCACAGTTACAATGTCCATCTAAATTCTCTATTTGATAGGTACGTTCACCAACTTTCTTCCACCTCATAGATGTTATTTTTATACCACGAACTTGAAATATCTATGTTATTCCAAGTCATTTTCATTTAAACAATTTGAAAAATACCGAACCAAACTAAACCGTAAATTTATGTGAATTGATCCGTGCTTAATACAAACAAAGAAATAGAAAACATAAGCGAAGGAGAGCGAATGAACGCTGCCAACTTCCTGCAAGATTTTGCTCAAAAATCTTCATCCTTTCACATCTTGAACCTAAAATTACAACTAAAGAAAAACTCGACAAAATTGAAATTATAGTTTCTTTTGGGCAAAGTTGGAACCTATTCCACATACACTGTTGTACATTACAGTAATAGATAATTAAGAGTAATAAGAGATAAAACACACCCTCTCATCATACAAACTCAACTCCAACTTGTCATCATTGACAAGTTCTCTACAAGAGCTATTCTTTTATGAACTAAACTAGACAGTAGACACATTCAAAGTCACTCAGTATCGCCTCTATCAAATCATATCATGACGGTTTTGAAACCACCTACTACTTATAACTATCCATCACTTTGCTGCTGAGTTTGTTGTTGCTGCTGTGGTTGGGTATGCGGCCATGGCATGAAAGGCATCGATGGTCGGGGCTGTTGTGCAGTGGCACCATACATGTTCGCTTGATCTAATTGCTTCCCCATTATCATTCCTGTAGCACCCACCGGATGCTGGGATGGAACATAGTAATAAGGAAGATCAGCTGGGGAACCAACTACGGGAAGGGAGGCTTTTGTGATTCCAAGACCTTCCTCTTTCAGTTCATCTCTTGGAATAATATCAACCAAGAAATCAAAGACATCTGTCCTTGAAATTGCAGCTGCAATATCGTTCTTCTGTAAAGTTCTCCTTTTGTTCTCTTCTGTGTGAATCCATGATCGCAGAGTCAACTCCAAGATGAACATTTCACATGCTTTTGCAAATATAACCGGTGCTTCAGCGGAAATCATTCGGACGTCTTCATCTGCTTTCATTATTTTCTTGATTCGAGCAAGAGGGAGACTATGGTTCTTAAAGTCAGTTGTTTGTTCAATCTCTTGCATTTGGTTTGCCCAAAACATTTGGAGCTGTTGTTGTTGTTGCTGCTGCTGCTGGTGGTGGAAGTGTTGAGCCTGCTGGTAGGCAAGCTGGTGTGGAGAATTGGAGAAACTGGATGGTGGCTGAGTTGGGGGAATTGTAATAGCAGGAGTTCCGGAAGCCACCATCGGAGCTGTTTGGTAAGGATTAGAATATTGTAATTGGCCTGCACCCACACCACCTGCAGGTTGCTGTGATTGTTGCTGATGCTGAGAACGCTCCGATTGATCCATTGCTCACAATACTTGGTGTATTTTTTCCACACTGCTGATTACAACACAAAATTCTATCAACATTATGAAGAGTCTAACTCAGTTGCAAAGAACTTTACCATTCAAGATTCCCATAAGTTTCAGCAGAATCAGTAGCAAACACAGGTTCTTCTACTTGTATACAAATTCAAACAACAAAAGACTTCGCTTTCTTTCTTTCAATTTTCCATTTCTCAGAAACAGAAATAAGAATAAGATGCTTATTGTTGTTTTACTTGCAAAATGAAAAATTAAAATCTTGGAGAACAAGAAAAAAAAAAAAAAAAAAGAGTAAGTTTCTGTTCCTTCGAAAGAAAAAAGAAACACAGAACAAGAAAAGAGAATATTACCAAAAAGCCGCATCAAAAGTAAGCAGTTCAACATTTTTATTATGCTTAAAGAACCTCCAAAGTCTTGATCATCTAAGAGAATAAGGAGGATTCTATTCCCAAAGACTTACATTACACTATTAACAAAGCTATTAAAAAAAGCTGCAGGCAGCATCAATCAATTAAGTAATGAAAAAAGAGCAAAGACCTCGCTTTCAAACAGCCTTCAATAAAGCATTTAAAAAGAATTGAGAAGTGATTCCATGCCAGAAAATATAATCTACACACTGATCAAAGAACTAGTTCGAACTAAGGAAATTCATCAGAAGTGAAAGAGAGAGTAATTATCCACAAATGAAATCTATGGACACCCAATCCCTCCCTCCAACAGAACCTTTAATCGGACACATGAATTATTTTCCAAAGCTTGGATTGAATCAATCGCTTAGCTATGGATTCAAATTTGAAAATCATCCGATGGTGGGAAAAAGCAGAAAACCAAGACAAACCAAATGGTACTGGAATCGTGATCTTCCTAAATCAAAACAAGGCAGAGAGTTAAGTAGAAAGAAAGAAGAAACAACATGCAAAAATTCCATCGCTTTCATCTCATGCACCAAAGAGCAAACCAAAACCCCCATAAAAGCAGAATCAAACCAAAAGGGGAAAAGAGTTTATGAAAATCAATACCCATGTTCCAAAAACAGTTATTAAACAACAAAAATAAGAAGAAAAGGAAAAGAAAAAAAAAAAAAAAAGAGAAAAAGATCACCTCTGATCAACAAAGCAGAAAGAAGAGAGCAGCAAAGCTCATCAGTAAGCAGAGCAGAAACCCTAAGGGAGAGACAGAGAGAGAAAGAGAGAGAGAGAGAGAGAGAGAGAGAGAGAGAAGGATCAAGAGAGAGAAGGTGTTTGAGAGAGAAAGAAGGAGGAATGGTATAAAAGAGAAACGTGTCGAGGTGTGAGAGCTATGGCGGAGTACAAGTGGCGGAGAGAGAGTGGGGGAAGAAGGAGCAATGGTGAAGGGGACGTTTTTCACTAAAAAACGACACCGTACCCTACCCTTTTCTTCTCTTTTCTCTCAAAACTGGGGTTTTCCAATTACAATTACAATTACAATTACAAAAGTGTTGTTTTACAAATGGGCCTTTCCAATTCCCTTTGGTTATGAAAGTTTTCAATTTGTTTGGTCCAAATGGAGGAATTGGGCCTTTTCCTTGTTCATCATACGTCAATAACAAATAAGAGAAATGCTGACATTTACTTCATTATAAAAGGGTGGATAAGAACAATAACCTTTTTTCTTTTTTCTAAAGTTAATAAAGACCTTCATTTATTATAAAAATAATAACAATAAACTCATGGTACGAGCAACCATACGTATCGAGTAATAATGTAGTTAAAACGATCCTAAACCAAGTGTATATCATTTCTAGAGAAATTGGTTTTCGGTTCTTTTAGCTACTTAGAGATCTTTTGAATTTTATTTAGGACCCAAGTGCAATGGAGCCTTAGCTAATCTACTCCTCGAAAGTGAATAAAAGATAACAACTTGGTTTTACCGAGCAAAGACGGGTCCTAGGGTAATGACTTTGTTAGATTAATTATTTTAAACCTTAGTGGATTTTATTCTAACAATAGACCTAGGAGTCTTTTGTCTAGGTACGTACTCTCTTTCAAGCTCAACCCTCTTTAATACCTAAGATTAACTCATTTTCTTGCAATCAATTGGTTAGGTATACCGTTACAATCCTTTATTTCTAGTCTCTATATTAATCTCTCCTATCACCTTCGCATAATCAATTAACAGTTCAATACTTGCTCTCAAGCAACACATAACGTAACAATCATTCAAACGGTGGCTATGTGTTCAAAAACACTAATATCAATACATGCTAAAATAGATTGTGCATAAATCAATTCCAAGAAAGAATCAAGAAGTTTGCAAGAATCCATAACTAAGTCAAAAATCCCTCCTACCAATAGTGGCAAATCCGAATTTTATATGAGGGACACAATTTCATATAAGATTAAAAGTTGTATTTTAAAATTTGTTTAAATCATGGTCAATAGATTTTGAAATGTGTATAATTCGCCCATAAAATTTTTATTATTGACCGTTTGATAGATTTATATGGTTTCAAGTTCGTATCAAATAGGCCTTTTATACATATATTTTTGTAAATGTTAAAAACTAATCGTTATACCATATATATATATATATAACTTTTTGTCCTATATATCTCTTGTATGTTTCTTTTTTTTTTTTAAATTAACCTACTATCAATGACTTAAAAAAATTAAAATTTGAAGGCTCATTTAAATACAAAATTATTTTGTTTGTCCAATAAAAATAATTAACTTTAATATTTTTCAACATGTTGGAAGGGTTCTACAAAATTGGGAACATGTAACACATTTATTACTTAAATTAAAATTTCAGAGATTTATTAAAACACAATTTAGGAATTTTAGAGACCAAATTTATAGTTTGAACATTTATAAAATTTAAAATTTATTGATCCAAGCAACTAAGTTAAGTAATATGGTCGGTAGTTATGGAAAGAGAGGATAAATGCAAGAGATAATTCTAAATTTTCATTATAATTCGATAATGAATACAATATTTCCCAAATATATAGAGAAAAGTAAGGATGAAAAACTCTTTGACCCTAAACACACACTGATTAATTCCTCATATAACAAACACTTTCTAGAAGAGAATACATTGCACTTACTGGTGGAAAATGGAGAATGGACGCTTATACAAGACATCGAAACAACACAAAATAAAAGAAACATTTAGCCTTGGATATATAAAGGATTAACATATCTATATGACTATGACATACATTCCAATTTTCATCTACCCAAGTGTTCAATGACATAAACATAATTGAAAATCAATGCATTAAAATAAAAGTGAAAGATTTTAAAGCAATATATAACAAAAGATATATATATAGTTCTTAATCAAGTCAAATTTTCTCCGTCAAGCTAGAAATGAATTGATCAATGTTCTGCATGGAACTGCCACCTTTTCCAAGTGCTTTCAACCCAAGTTGTTTCCATTTCAAAGCATTTTCTTTGAACTCTGAGGCCCCATCTCCCTCCATCACTCTTCTTATACAACCTTTGATCTCTTCTTTCCTCACAATCCCATCCTCGCCCACCTTCACTCTCACTCCCACCTTCCACACATCCTCCACGTACTTGGCGTTGTTCGGCTGATCGGTCCACTGTGGCATCCCCACCATTGGCACGCCCAAACACAGAGCTTCCAGCGTTGAGTTCCACCTGCAGTGTGCGAAGAAGCATCCAACTGCTTCATGTGAAAGCACTTCTAGTTGGGAGCTCCAATGCAATATTAGCCCCTTTTCTGGCGCAAAGGAGGTAGGGAGTTTTGCCTTCTCTGATTCCCTAATCACCCAGATGAAGTAGTGGTTACTTTCAAGTAATCCACTAGCCAACTCTGCCATTTGTGTTATGTTTAGGTTGGCCATGCTGCCGAATGACACGTAAACAACATAGCCTTTTGGTTTGGTATCAAGCCACATTCTTGTTAAAGATGCCTCCTCTGGATCGATTTTGAAGAGATCTAACTTGTATTTCTTGTCATCTATGACATGGCTGTCTACGTAGAAAGATGGAATCGTTGGTTCTATCGTTAGTGTTGGACCAATTTTTGATAGTTCATCTGCTTCCTGTGATATTTGGATCTGAATACAAAGTAATTAAATATCATTCATTCAAGTTTTCAACCACATAATCATTAAATGGTAAATATTGTTTGTTCTTGAAAAAGAGATGGTCCATATTTTGCTCTTGTTATATATCAAATAACTGTTTGACAGTCTTCAACTTTTCAAAATTTCCTAGAAAAACTCAATATTTTTTTTGACGATTTTTTCTCGATCCATTGGAAAAGCATCCTCTCCTAATGGTTGTTCGGCTGTCGAGAGAAGCTAAATTTCATTTGGTTCCATGGATTAAAAAACGTAACTTTAAGGGTCGTCTTTCCTAACACCAAAGCTTTTAAAAAATTGTTGAGCTATGTATGGTAATGTTTGCTTTAATAAGTCTTCCCCTTAGTTCGACAAAATAATGGTATTGATTGTTTCCCTATATAAGATTATTTTTCACTTTCCGCTAAGTTAAATATTGATATTTTTATGTTTTCAAATATAAGAAGATGAACCTAAATATTTTTAAATATAGTAAAGCAAAGTGTCACTATACTGATAGACGATATCCATTTAATAAGTGTCTATATGTGTTTACTAGTGATAGACGACATCGACCATTTTGTTAGGTTTAAAATTGCTTTCAGCAGCTATTTCTCTTTCCTAATATCTATTACTAGTTTGAGTCTCTGAGAGTTCATTTTCGAAAACACACTAAAATATTTATTTTCTTTCATGGAAATTTTATTGTTTGTTACTTTTCAATTTAACTAATTTTGATATGAAAATTATTTGTGAGGGATTCGAAAGTATAATTTTAACATATTTATATCAGTTTTTTTTTTAAATGGAGAGGTTTTCTAGACTAAAATATTGCAAAATTAGAAAATGTATCCGTTTGCATCATATGAAGTGTTTAATTTGAAAATTAAGTCATTTTGAAAAAAAAAATTAGAATATTAATGTTTGTTTAGAGTGATTTTAAACTGTTTTTGTAAAAAGAATTTAAATAAAAATGATTTTTTTTTTTTTTTTTGTAAACAAGTTAATATTAAGAAACTAAATTGTTATGGGAAAAGTATCTTTTCTATCCTTAGAAAAGGACGTGTGGGCAATGGATGATTTAGTGGGGGTGGAAGAAGAGACCACGATGTCGAGGGAAGAAATGAAAATAGAGGGAGAGAGAGAGAGAAGAAAAACAAAGAACCTTTGGCTCAAATTCGTAGATAGAATTAACAAGAATCCAATCCACTTCCTTTGTGTTGGACCACTGATTCAACACCAACTCGAAGTAATTCGGGTAACACTCCGGCGTCGAGATGAAAGACGGCATCTCCTCCACCCGAAGCGGCGGCAGCCCAGCCACAGAATCCTCCTGATCCAAAATGGGAAGACTCAACAACCCCTCATGAAAACAGTAATAAATCAAGTTGACCGAGCAAGGCTGCGTGAAGAACGACGCTGCCATAATGCCGAAGTCCTTAACGACATCTAGAGCCCAAGGCATGAAGGAGTCGTACACGACTCCGTGTATTGGACGGCTGGAGCCTTGGCGACGGTGGATTAGGTCAGTCAAGGTTCTTGCACCGATTGTCTGGATTCGAACAAGATATTCGTCGATGCTGTTGGCTTCAGCGAACCCGCCTTCGTCGAAGCCATCGGAGATGGTGTCCCAATCGAAGAAGACATTGGTGGAGGGTTTGAAGGTGTTGAAGATGAAGGTGGTGACGGCTACTGTGACGTCAAGTCCTTTTGAGGGATAAGAACTTAGAGAATTGGATTAAAGGGTTTAAATGGCCTTGAGTTGGATATGGAATTACCAATACATGAGGTTTCTTTCCTCTCTCCATCTCTCTTTATCTAAGCTTTTTTTTTCTCTCCTTTTTGCCAGCTTTTTTGAAGTTTCTATTCTTATAACTTAAAACTCTGTCTTTTCATGTTATTGTCTAGTTTGGAAGTGAGTCACATGGAGATGGAGAGAGATCAGTCGAGTTTAAATAGATATTTCTCAGTTTTGATGACCTTATATCAGGAAATTTAATAACAATAATATACGTGAATTTGAAAGAAATATTGGAAAAAAGTAAAGTTAAATTAGACTAATAATATGTGAATTACTCATGTCATTATCGTTTAAGAAATAATTAACTTGATCATTAACTTTATTGCTTTGTCTCGACTTGTTAAACGTATGCATTTGTCCCACCTGTGAATTTGAGAATTGGATTATTATAATTATTCATAATGTTGACACATTTACCTTACTATCTTGTGTCATTGTAGCCTTTGTTTAAGATTTCAAATGTTGAATATTCAAAGAAATTTCACTGTACCACTCAACAATTTTCAACATTTTATTAGAAGGCCAGCAACATTTCACTTATTTAGTCCTTGTTATATTATATGTAATCACACGATGTGAATTAAGGAAATTAATGTCATTGTAAATAATTCTCATCATTCGTATATATACAATGTTAAAATATATTTAATAACGATTTTGATCAATTGCCATCATTAAAGATAATTCGTTATCGTACCTTACAATCACACATATCACACATGAGAGTAGTTTATCCATCATCATACGTATACGATGTTGATTTAAAACAAATTACTGTGTTAAAATTACTAAAATTGTTGTAGTGTGTTTGGTTTAATTCACTAAAAATAGAGAGAATACGTAGGATGAATACATGCCGTAAAGAAATCATAGGGAAAGTTTTGGGGATGTTTATGAATGCAAAGAGA
Organism: Cucumis melo; assembly: GCF_025177605.1. Lineage (NCBI taxonomy): Eukaryota > Viridiplantae > Streptophyta > Magnoliopsida > Cucurbitales > Cucurbitaceae > Cucumis > Cucumis melo. The sequence goes on from NC_066857.1 coordinate 2,231,950, forward strand.
TTAACAATCTTGAGTAGCCAAATAATTCATTTGAATTCCCAGTTCTAAACTTTTAATTATCTTCTCCAAAGGTGGGGAACGACTCATTTTTCTTCTCTTACGTGTCATTCCAAGTTTAATATAATTGGATTGAACAAAGCTTCAAAGGATGATTTGGAGACCGATATGGATAGATATCAAGAAATCACAGATTGAAGAGAAGGCCTAGAAAGCAACTATTATTGGCAGGGATTATATTATTAATGGTAATATTTTATTTGAAAGAATACAAAAAAAGAAGAAAAAAAAGAAAAAGAAAAGGACAAAATTTTTTTACTTTCTCTTCCCCCTCCCAACTATTTAAGAAAAAAAGGAAGAAAGAAAGATCGTGTACATGGATTCTATTGATAATGATACTTTCCTACCACTAATAGACTACATGTATACTCATTGAATCTTAGTATTTTTGATAAATGGAACTACTTCAATTACGTTATCCTAGGTGAACCTCACGATAGTAATAAGAATAAATCTAATTAAACAATTAGTTAACAACAAAAAAAAAAAAAAAACTAAACAAATTTGGCTTGGAAAGATTGATCAAAGATCAAGAAGAAATGAGAACTTGTTCTTAACTTCAAAATTTCGAACTCTCCACAATTTAATTGATCAAACTAGATTGAAAGTCCTAAGTATGCATTTTAATACAAGAATACAAAGGAAAGCATAAAGCTTTAGAGAAACACTCTATGAAAAATTTCCATTCAAATTCAAGTTGTTGTTCAAAATCTGGAAACTACAACCCTATTTATATTAATTTCAAATGTTATATGAAATGACACAATATTTTATTTTATACCCTTTCAACTACCATATTAAATGAAAGTCCGTACCATTAATTAAATATATATTAAAGATGTGAATGAATCTAAAAATGCGTTAAATATGTGAACATGAATATGAATTTCTAGATTCATTATGATCCTTGGATATCCAAGTGACTCTTGAAGTTTCAGCTCGTCATTAAAAGCAGAAAATTTAGCTTGAAAGGGTTACTTGTTCTATGCTTTAGCTAATCAATGTCAATTATTTGCTTATCAGTTTTTTTCCCTTTTTTAAGCTCCTAGCTTTCAAGTTGAAAGGTAAGAGAAAGAAGTTTTCTTTCTCAACATATATAGTATGGATTCTTAATACAAGAATTATGGAAATACAATAAAACCTTTTACCTTTAATACTAAAGATTATTCATCACCCGTTGATATATACTACGATCGAACAATTTTATTTTTATACGATGAAAAGATAAAAGAACATGTCAAATAGGTACATCTTAACAAAAAGAAAAAGAAAAGAAAAAAAAAAAACAAAAACAAAAGCAAGTTTCATAATTGGGAGATGGAGTTGTGCAAATAATTTGGCCATAACGTGACCTAGTAAGTAAGTGCTATTCCACATGGAAAGAATATCAAAATGCTTAAAAAATATAAAGCTATTTATTAAATATAAGACAACAGCTTTAAAGTTGAAGCCCCTTAGTAACTTCATTTAAATAACAAAGATTTAGCAAAAAAAAAAAAAAACATTACACAAATATGCATAATAAAGTTTGGTTTACAAAACTAAGCATAAGAAAATAGAAGTAGCAATCCCCAAACATATAATAATAGTTAAGCTAATTAAGGTTTTTAAACACTTGGTATAATCTTGTCCCTCAAACCAGAAATGAATTCATCAATATGCTTTGATGAACTCCCACCTTCCCTAAGTGCTCCCAAACCAAGTTGTTTCCATTTCAAAGCATTTTGTTTGAACTCAATTGCTCTCTCTCCTTCCATTACTGCTTTTACACAAGCTTTGATCTCATCCTTTCCTACAATCCCATCCTCACCTACCTTCACTCTCACTCCCACCTTCCACACATCCGCCACGTACTTCCCGGTTGTCGGTTGGTCCGTCCACTGCGGCATTGCCACCATCGGCACGCCCAAACACAACGACTCTAATGTCGAGTTCCAACCACTATGTGTGAAGAAACTTCCGATCGCTTCGTTTGAAAGTACTTCTAATTGGGAGCTCCATCTCAAAACTAATCCTTTTTCCGGTGCAAACCCTTTTGGAAGTTTCTCCTCTTCCGAAGCCCTAACCACCCAAATGAAGTAGTAGTTGCTTTCAACTAATCCAGCTGCTAGTTCAGCCATTTGAGTTGTGTTTAGTTTGGCCATACTACCGAATGACACGTAAATGACTGAACCTTTTGGTTTGGTCTTGAGCCATTCTCTTGTTGACGATGCCTCCTTTGGCTCGATTTTGAATAGATCGAGCTCGTATTTCTTGTCGTTTTCGTAGGATTTGTCTATGTAGTAAGATGGAATGGTTGGTCCGATTGTCAACAATGTTGGACCAATTTTGGCCATTGCATCTGTTTCCTGTAATAATTTAAGACGAAGGGAATATATATATTGAGCACTGTCCTTTTATTAAATAATAGTATAATATTACTGAATTTTGGAAGTTTGAATTATTTATGTTCAAATTTAAAATAAAAGTATAAAATTATTTGAAATACCTTTAAAAAAATTAGAGATTAAAATAAGTACGTATTTTGGAAATTCAGAAACTAAATAGGTTTATTCTTAATCGTAAACCTAAAACCAATCATATTCATTTTTAAAACTTATGAACTAAACGACCCATGTATTCATCGATACTAAAAGAATAATTTTTCCAAAATATAAATACTATGGTTCCAAATTGCAATGATTAAAAACATATAATAATTTCTTTTTTTAGTTATCATTTTCTTAATACTATACTTTAAAATTTGTTCAATTTTAAATTTTATATTTTTAATTGTCTAATTTTAATCCATTGTCTTTTTAAGGAACCTACAAAAAATCAATCACCAAAACTAGTTATTGATTTTCTAAAAAGAAAAAAACTTTTGTTGTATGGTGACACTTTGGCTATAAATTTTGAAAACATATTTGTAACTATTATCTTCTTTTTCTTTTTTTAAATATATTTATTGAAATGTACTGACATAGAATAAAAAAATCACTGATCATGAAATTATTAATATAAACGTGATGTGAATTGAGCTATACTTAAATCTATATTACATTTTCTTTAAATTACAAAAATCACCCTTTTAAGTAATTTACATTAGAATTTAAAATACCTCAAATTGCAATTTGACCATTACCTTTTCCAAAGGGCTTAAAAAACAACATAAATATATTGGACAAAAATGCACTTATCACAAAGCTGTGTTGCCCTGACTTGAAACAAAAATGGAAATCTTTTCAAATATCAATACACCCATTCCCATGTCCAACCCCCAATGAATCTCTATTTTCATACTCCATTGGAAATATATTAAAGAAAAATTATTAGTTTTTATGAAAATAAATAAATATAATATAGTTAAAAAGTATAAAAGAATTATTTATTTTTCATTCAATCTTGGATTATAGTTCAAAAATGAATGTATAATAAAAAAGATATGATGAGAAAGAGAGAGAGAGAGGATATAGTACCAAAGGTTCAAACTCATGGATAGAGTTGACGAGAATATAATCGGCTCCCTCGATATTTGGCATCTGATTCAACAACAAGTAAAGATACTGAGGGTAAGATTCCGGAACATAAATAAACGAAGGCATATCCGGTGGCATTAGCGGAGGGAGGCTCGGAAGGCAGACGGGATACGAATCCTTTGGGACCGGCAATCTAACCAAACCTCTATCTACGTAGTAGTAAATGAGGTTGACAGAACAAGGCATAGTAAAGAACGTAGCGGCTGTAAGGTTGAAGCTTTTCGCAATATCGAGAGCCCAAGGCATTAAGGCATCATACACGACAGCATCGATCGGGTGGCCAAGATCTTGGTGGCGCTTAATGAGCTCCGTCAAGGTCTTGGAGCCTGCCTTCTTCATTGTCTCGAGGTAGTCTTCAATGCTGGTGGCTGCGGAGAAGCCACCTTCATCGAAGCCATCGGAAATGGTGTCCCATTGAATAGTATTGGAGGCATCGGATTTAGGGTTGAATGTGTTGAAGATGAACTTGGTTACCGCGACTGTGGTGTCTACTCCTTTGGAGGATAAAGACTTGCAAAATTGGAGCATTGGGTTGACATGACCTTGAGTTGGGTATGTCAATACAAGCACATGGAGATTCTTATTACCTTCTAAACCCATTTGTGGGATTTCTTTTCCAAGAGATACTTTCTCAGTTACCTGTTTGAAGTGTGAGTACTCACTTTTGTTGATCATATTGTTAAACTATATATAGAGTTCTTATTATTGAATACCTACCTACCACACATACCAAGTTGTTAATTAGACTAAATATTTTACTTAGTTTCCAACACAAACGTCACGTTTCAGAAGTACTATTTAATTATATGTATGTGTCTAGGTTTGCGTGATTGCTTTTGATTTTATTTTCACTGACAATTTATATTTGTTTTTTTTCCGAATTTTATAAAGCAATTGAAAATCTCGATAGAATTAAAAAGAGAAAGATAAGTTATTGAAAACTATGCTTTTGTTTGTTTGTTTGCTAACTCATTGTTAGACATAATGTGTATTGTGTTTTAGTTTGTTTTTGAAAATTAATTTCTAAAAAATAATAGTATGTTCGGTAATTTTATTATTATTATTATTTTTTGTTTTTAATATTACGAAGAAAAATTGAAAATGAAAAAAAAAAAAAAAAGTTAAAAACACATTTCGTTTTTGAAAAAAAATTAATTATCAAAGATTTGTGATTTTTTTTAATAAATAAAATTTTAGAAAACAAAAGAAAAAGAATTAAAATGGTTATCAAACCAATCATGAATATGAATATTCACTTGGTCTTTTACTTTTAGGTTTTGAAAATTAAATTATTTATTAACATACTTTTTGTTTTTAAATTTATTGTTTTGTCATCTACTTTCGAGAAAAGTATTGAAAAACTAATTTAATTTTTAAAAACTAAAACAAATCATTTTCTAAAATTTGTTTTTTTTTAGTTTTCTAAATTTAGTTAAAATTTAATTTTCCTTTTCCTTTTGTTTCACTTAAAAAAAGTATTTAATTTGATGTAACCATTCGAGAAGTAATAGACTTAATTTTAAGAAATTCACCAAATTAATTGGATTTTAAGTTTCAAAAATTGGATTAATTTTTAAAAATTTTAATGGAAAGAAAATAACAAAACAAACAAACTTGCAAGTAAATTAATATACGTTTAAAAACTCAATATTATTTAACTCAACAACGTTGGTTTCGAGTTTCTAAATTTAAAGGTAAAGATGTTGAATAAATTCTCTAGAGCTAAATATATATATTAAGTTTTTAAACATTAATTTTTCTCTTTGATTTAAAATTTAATTTCATATCTAATTACAAATCTTAGAATCTTCCCAAAATTGTCAAATAGATCTTTTAGATCTAAAAGTTCAAAAACATTTTTACACATATATATAAAACTGAAATCAACGTGATCCTAAATAAAAAAAAAAATGTTTAAATACCAACTTGACCCATATCTTAAATTTTAATTACCAAAATTATATATGACTCAAAAGTTGGCATGACAACTCAGCCCAATTGAAAATTGTGGGATGACCAAAATGTCTTTACAGTTAAAAGTATGAAACTTCATCTGAATACCATCCGATTGTTATTTGATTACAATCTAATTATCAATGATATTGATTGTTATTTGGTTATTGTGTAACTGCTATTTGATGTTCATTGTCATCAGCTGATTGTAAACTTATATCAATTGTTAATGATATTGATTTACTATCTCAATGTTATTTAATTAAATATTGATTGTTATCCAATTGCAAATGATATTGACTGCTATCCGATGATCTTACAATTTTTTAATAATTAAGTAGTTTCTAATAATCATCTTATTACGCCTTTTATCTTTTGTCAATGATTAAGTAGTTACGTTTTTACCGTCAAATTATCATATAATTATCTTTTCGTTTTTTGGTCGATCGCTAAGAGTTTGTATTAGGATTGTCATTTGATTATAACCTCACATTTTTTTTAAATCCAAATCCAAAATGGTAACTATATAGAAAGTGAATAGTAATTATATAGCAAAAATGAATTGTAGTGTAATATATTAGATTACATAATATATAGATTTAGTATACAATGATGAGTTGGAGTTGGGAGTTTTAATTTTGTTTTCAGACCCAAAGTGAACTAGAATTCAATAATATATCCAAATGGAATAATTTATATATATATTAGTGGTTGTTGAGATGTGTGGTGGAGAATTGTCCACGTTGCAAACAAAATGTGATGAATCATGTGGGGTTGTCGTAAGAGTTGGGATCTAATTTTGCAGTCAATCAATTTGAAATATTTTACAATCATAACTCTCCATCTTATTTTAATGGCGATTTTGCTAGGGAAATTGAAGAACAACAGTACACATGCATCCAAATGATGATGAAGAAGAAGTTGAAGAAGATGAAGACACATAGTAACTCCAACACAAAATAAAAAATTTGATCACAATATGGCAGCAGAGAAATATAGTTAGTGCAATAATGCAGTCTAATTTTGACTTCTTAAAATCCAAATTAACCTAAACAGAAGATGGCCGATGACAGTGGCTGAAGAGTTTAGAGGGAGGGAGACAGAGAGAGAAACAAGTGGAAGAAAGCTAAGGAACAAGATGAGATTTTGGGGGTAATTTAGGAATAATTATTAAATTAAATTACCATTTCGACATTTTAATTACAATAAAAGAATCTTTACAATTTATAATAATAATAATGATGATGATGATGATGGTTTAAATCTTAATTACGTCCTCAAATCACGTTCTAGGCAAAGTGGTAGGTAGAGATAATCTTTTTTAATTAAACCAACTAAGGTTTAAATCTTACTTTTCTCATGTTTCTTCCTACTCTCTATTTGTTCATTATATATTCAAATCCTTTTCAAAAAAAATTGTTTAATTATTTATATTAATTAAAATATAATCAAGATGTATAACAAAATTTTACTTTATAGACATTAACTATTTTGAAAACAAATTGAATTTCGGGAGATTAACCGATTTGAAAAATTATCTAACCCAAAGATATAAGAAATAGCCGAAAGTCCCACCACAACTATACACATTGTGTCTCGTCTATTTCTATTATCGGTCTCCTCGTTAAACAAGAAAATTGCATTGAGCGAAAAATTAAAAATTGTTTTCGAACTTTTTTCTTTTTTTTTTTCATTTCATATACATGATCTTTATTTTGTTGAGTGTATATATCAGTAGTGGTTTTTTTTTTTTTTTTTTAATTTTAAAAAGTAATATGTCTATACTATAAACATAATATAAAAAAACTTATTCTACAAACGAGTCATAGATCCAATAAAAAAAAGAGAGAGGTTTTGGTAGGGTTACATAGAAAATCAAACACCCTATAGTTTAAAAATTAAATTAAAGGCATTAATGGGGTAAATAATCAATGTTGAATAGATTAAACTTTACTCAAGAGAAGAAAAATCAAATTTTTTAAAATATATCTACTTCATTGAAAGAATAAAAATAGAAAAAATTCAATTGAAAATGCTTCTTTTAAAAACAATGTTACAAACAGGTTAGTAAACTAATCAAACAAAATTTTAGTGGTAAGTTTGGTAAAAAATCAAAGGGGGAAATTAATTATCATGAATAAAATAAAAAATGAAACTATTTGTAATATATATATATATATATATATAATCAATTGAATTATAAAGAATAGGATGAATTTTACTATATTTTGTAAATAGTTTTCTTCAAAGCTTTTTGTAGTATTTGATAATACAATTGAAAGTAATTTAAAAAAATGGAGTTTTTTGAAATATAACAAAATTAATCAAAATATTTATAAAAATATCACTTATCTATCGGTGTTATATATTGATGAACGTTATTAGACATACGATAGTCTTATGTCATTGGTAAATACTAATAAATTTGATTGGTGTGTATATAGTGACATTATGTTGTATCTAAAAATATTTTAAAACATAAAGTTAATTACGTGGTGTAAATAAGAGAGGCATATTATGTTGAATGAATGTAGTTTGTAGTTTTCATTTAGTTATTTGGGTTACGTTCTTTAATGTAACTTTTTGTAATGGGTAAAGGTTATGTTAGAGAGGCATTTGATACATATAGAAAGATCATTTTATTTTTCTAAAGAATACTATTTTAATTTCTAGGTCATTAACTAGAATATAATTCCTTTCAAACTTCTATTGACATCTATAACTAGATACCTACGAACAAACACTTGCAGTTGATTATAGGTTTTGTCAATAGAATAATGGAGTTACTAGAGAAAATGTCATTTTAATTAGTTGGATCAATTATTAGAAGCATATAAAACTTCAAGAAAAATGACGGTAAGAAACTGGGAAAGTTCATACTTTAGGGTTTGAAGAACAACTCTTCAACATCCAACAACACCGGATTTGTTTAAGAAACATCCAAGAACAAATTGCAAGCGTTCAAGGGACACATTGATAACATCCAAATATCACCAAGACAGAGGACTTTTCAAAGGAAAACAACATCAATAATTGGAATTGTCCGGTGAAGAAGATCTAGAAGATATGGTTCGTTGAAGATCGAAGATGTCAAACAAGATAACAATGATCAAAGCATAGCGACAAAAAGAGTGTCAGAAAAGCTTGCATAGCTTCAAACGTTGCAATATCATCAAAGGAAGTTAAATCGGAGCATTAGGTTTTCTATCTTTAAAAAATCGATAACCGACACCTTATACATATACGTTAAGAACCAAGAGATATAGGTCAAATCCTTGTGATTCCAACGTGGTAAAAAAGAAACTCTTGTGGCATGATGATGGTTAAGTTGGACAAGTGTGGCAATAGGGGCACATGTATAATTGATCTCAAGTAGGATGAAAAGCTATTTTGGGATAAGAAATTATAACAAAACATTTATGGGCCAAGGGGGAGGAAGCTTGGGCCAGCCAACCAAAGTACCCAATAGCCTTCTTGCATGTATTTGTTAAACTTCCATTTCACTTCTAAACCTAATGCATCCAGTGAGATAATTAAGTCCATTCTTTTCAAGTTTAATCCAGTTATATTAATATGCATTTTGTCTTCAGATGTTAGGGATTGTCTCGTTGTCCTAAATAAAAATATTTATCATTTTAAAACTCTAACGAGTCTGTTTGAAATCCAACTTGGAGTGACACGTTGATGACAAACATCATACGGGTATATGATGTCAAATATGGAAAACTAATATTAAAAGAACATGTTATTAAAGGTATTTAGTATTGGTTCTCTTTAAGGTCACGTTGATGACAAACGATGATTGACGTTGAAGAATTCGTTTGACACTAAATATACGTCATTGTTTATTTATTAAAAAAAAATTAAAAAAAAAAGTATATTTTTCCTTGCATGCTCAATAATATTTTTCTAATGCTTAAGGTGACAAATTAAAAACCTCACGGACTTAATAATATTGTTCTGTTACTTAAAGATACATTATTAACTCACGTTAGATGATTCTATAGAGCCTTTTGGGTGTTGTGATGGCACATAACGTCTATAGAATTTATATGTATATAAAGAGTTCATATATTTGTGTTTACATTATTGTTTTATGATTAGAACAATAGACAACATTATGCTTTTCTTGTGGTTATGCTTGCTTTCACATTGATTGTGAAATAAAAGATTATTATGTTTGAGTGTTTGATCGAGAGAGAGAGTATTTTAAAATCTTCTCGTTGATTGTGTTATGTTTGAGTAATTTTCTTGCTTGCAAACATTATTCATAAAAAGCATCAAAGTTAGAGTTATGAAGATAAGAATGCAAGCACTCGATTTAACTAATAGTAACAGTACTAACGATCTTTTCACACAAGAAGCTAACGATTATGAAATTATGAAGTCTCGAATGTGAAAGATTATGGAGATGGTATTAATTATATTTTAGAAGAAGGACTTGGATAATAAATAATATTTAATATAGAACAAACTTTGAATTCCAAAGTAATTGTTAATATATATTATTATGGAGAAAAGAAGAAGAAGAAGAAGAAGAAGAAAGTCGCAACCAACCACATGGTTTGAGCCTTAAATTCTAATGAAAGTTTGCAGTATTTTATGGGTCAATGTCGGGGTTGACCGAATCAGCGTTTACTCTTCAAAAATATCTCATTCAACTGTCTCCAATCATAAATCAAACTTAGATCTCATCCAAAGATATTCATCAAAATCATATATATATATATATATAGTATTGAGTGGGAGTTAAAAAAAAAAAAGAAAGAGAAAATTAATAAATTAGAACATAAGTCTTATTCGGTAATTATTTGATTTTGAATTTTTTTCTAAAAAATTGAAGATTATAAATGCCTCTTTTGTCAACAAGATTTAAAATGTGAATCTCGATGAAAAAGTAAAGTTTTAAAATTTGAAATTTCGATGAAAATAATGATAAAATATTGATTTTGATTAATATCTTTTCGAAAAATTCTATAAACGAAAAAAAATCTTTTGAAATAAACTTGGATTAGTAAATAAATAAAAATATCGTGATTTTTTAAACAAGTTGACATGTTTATTATTTATATTGTATTTACCTTTTGAATATTTAGTTACATGTTTTTTTTATTGATTTTTCTATGATATAATGGAAATATTGATTTAGTTTTTATATTGATGCTAAACTCATATAAATATAAAAAATACCGATAGAAATATAGATATATCGACGAAAATTTAATACTATGGTCGTTATATGTAGGGCAATAAAAAACCAAGAGTAAGAAATCATGAGAAAACTAAACTAGTACAATCTTTTTTTAAAAAAATCTACATTCTATTAATAAGTGTAAAATAGATTTAGTTTCTATTATATTTCAAAATCTAATAGTTTTGTCCTAAGATTTGAATAATGATCGATTTTAATGTTTGAGATAACAAAACAACTAGTGACCTAACAAAAGATTGATTAGGATGATGATTAGACTAATTTTAAACCAAAATATATTGATGACCTCATTATTCGCTCTAACACAAAAAGTAAAAGGAAAATGAATCGTGGTTGGTGGGATAATAGCTAAGGATGGAAAAAAATAGAAGTGAAACTGAAACTCAATCAAATTATTCTTTACCAACGCAATTTTTTTTGTTTATTTCTATATTTATAGAGAGTTTTTTCAAACTAATCAATTTTCTATAAACGGTAAATATTTCGTCGATCTTTTTTATTTTTAATGATTTTCTCTATTTGTTTGTTTGTTTATATATATATATATATATATAAACGGGTTTTTCAACTCAGGTTAGGTTGAGTTGTCGGGTTGTATTATTTTTATTTTCTTTTTTCGTTTGTAAATTTTAATGTTTCTAAATGAAAATCATCAACCATAAATCGAATATGTTTTTGCCTTAAGTTAAGCAAAAAAAAAACTCTCGTAACTCAGAGATTGTTTAACTTTTATTAAATAAATAAATAATAATGAAATATAATTTATATTTATTTATTAATATTAATATTTATTATATTAATTCGAGTCGGGTAAACTTCCATCCCATAATCCAATCCGACTTGAAAAAAATCAAAATTTTCAATCCAACCCAACTCACATTTTAAACTAACCTAACTCAATTCATATAATATATATTTTGATGGGTTAAAAGACTTGGTATCGTTGGTGAAGTGGGAGCACACGCCCATGACGTGGCAGTCGTGTTTCCACCCTGTCACATTTGCCGACATTAATTTATTTATTTCCCTTTTCTCTTCTCTCTCTCTCTCTCTCTGTGTTCTCATTGCAACTAATTAATCAATCAAATCCCCACCACATGACCACACCACTTCCCTCTTCCATCTCTTTTCCCATCTTCTAATCAATTACTTACTTACATATTTCATCCCTATCCTTTTCTTTCAACTTAAATCTGTTTCTGTTTCTGTTTCTTCTTCACAATCTCATATCACCTTTCATCCAATACATTTTAATTTCATTTAGAGTAAAAGATTGAAATTACTCTGTGAAAAACAAAGATGATGAAAATAACCAAGTTTTTCCATAAATTTGAAAAGTAGAAAAATATTTGAAAGAGAAGTACTTAGGTGAGTTTAAAATTTAAATTTAATTTATCTTCCTATTGTTTTGATATAGATAATTAATATAAGAACGAAGTGGGGCGAGTCATGAAATGTGAAATCTATTTGCAATAACTTTGTTCGATTAATTTACTGTATCTTTTGCGAGTTAGGTGAGCAAAGACAAATTTAGAAGGTAAATTAAATATAAAAAAAGTTGGTTAGTTGTGTGTTGCATATTATTGATAGTAGTAACCGAGTATGTTGAGAACCAATCTATTGAAAACATAACCATACTATAAGACAATATAATTTTATGACGGAAATATTGGTAAATCTAATTTGTAACTATAAAAGGTATATGCTCAATGTGAAAGACAACAAGAAAGACTATATGTTAAACTATAATAGAAACGTAAGAACATGGAGATATTGGTAAATCTTAAAGACAGAAGAGCTCAAGGTACTTTTTGGAGTCGAAAATCTCCAAAAAGAAAAAGTAAAAAAGTCGGGATATCTCATCTCTCGACGGTTTGGATGACATTGGTTGTATCATTGAAAAAAGCCCACCAAAATAACATTTTCCAATATCCACATGGCTATAGTCGGGAGAAAATCAATCTCCAAATGCAATACATATATACAACGTTAAGATATAACTTATTTGAGCGTACATATAATGCCCGTGTCAATATAATGATGTTTCACGACGAATTGTGTATGTCGGAAAGGAAACTATTGTTCACCAAGATAATTAATTTTCATGGTGCTCTCTCAACGATAGTATTTGGAGATATGTTTTCTACTAATCAGAAGGTTTGCACTATCAATAGATATTAATTAATTTTTCGACGACTTTTATTTTATCGTCGAGAAATGACAATGATAATTACTATCATTATTATTGTTATTACTAGTCCTAGTCTTTGTAACCTAAAATTTCGACACAAATAATAACCAAGGCAACCCTTTTTATTACAACATTTCATGGTATGGTGTTGTTGGGAGAGTTATAAATCTATCAGCAATGCTATATGCATATTGAGAGACTAATTCTCTAACATCTGTTCTCGTTACACCTTTTTCTTTTTTCTTTTTGGGTCAGGAGAGTCTTTTTTTCATGTAGTAGCGGTTGTTGGAAATTTACAACAAATAAGGAAAAATACACCTTCATAGCGTAAAAAAAAAAAATTTGACGACGACTCCCTTTTTTCGTTCCATAATAACCTTTTTTAGAATGTCGACCGCTCCGCATCGTCTTAGATATGAGAATCAAATCTCCAACTTCAAGAGAAGAAATAATACGTTGTCATAGTTGACGAACTATATTCATTACTTTGAAATCAATATTATCAATTAAACTTATTCAAGCAAGATGTTTTTAAAGAAATAGCGAAAATGGTTGAAGATCTTAAATTAGGTAAAGTAGAAATGTAGCGGTGATCGACAAGTTGAATGTAGCGACTATACAAAAACAAAAAACGACGAGGCATTAAAACTTGGTCAAGGCAAGGGGGATTGGGTCTAGTCGTAGTGTATGATAGTGAGTTGTTGTTTGGTTGGCCTTCATTGGCGTTTTGTGAGGACTAGACTTGGTCATTTAAATGACACTTAACAATATCAAGATGTTGATGTTTAGGTAAAACACATACAAACTTTATTATTATTCATTTCTTCACATTCAATCAAATTATAGAAACATAAAGAACACTACTTATCTAATTATTGCCTTTTAGTTTTCTGTTTTATTTGGTTAAATTTATACGTGTGAAATTTAATAATAATTTCTTTCCCAATAACCTAATTATTATAAACTTGTAAAGTACGGAAACTAATTAAACCGTTACTTGTTAAAGTTCAGCGCCCAACCTATGGGAAAGGATAGGGGAAGGGAATCAAAGAAAGATGTCCTTTTAGGAACATGGCTCCTTCATTCACTAGCTAATTCACTCGCAGCTTCGCCAGAAGCGACTAGTCGCCTCCGCCTCAAGATGCTTAGCCGGAAGCGTTAAATAAAGCTCCAGATGAGTAGTTGTCTTTCTTCTTTGAACCTTGCTTTACATGTTATGAACTGACTAAATTACTCTCTTCTCATCCGCAAATGAAGCAGAGCGGAGTCTGATAATGGAACTTGAATGTTATTAAAAGTATCGAGATGAAACTTTTACTAACTAAATTCAAGAAGTAAATTATTATGTTTTGACGAAAGTTTGAGGACCAAAAAAAAAATTTTAATCGTTCTATCTTTATCTAAAAATAACGTTCCTCTATTATAATAATTAACAAATATCTAACTATTGTACTATTAATTTCGAAGTCAGAGCAATTTCGTTATAAACCTAAACTTAGTCTCAACCGATTTATATATCAAAGTTTTTGAAATACATATATTATATAATTTTAAGTTGAAAAGACATTCTCCACAAAAGGATATGCATCTCAACAGTACTTGGACTATTTTCTTAAGACTTTTTCTTACAAAATACTTGAGTTAGGTTATAATCTCAAGCAATCAAATAATGAAGGTGTGAGATGTGATATGTAACAAAAACATTTTGTCTAAATTATTATTAATTCATTTATTCTTATATATCAAATCTCTCTCTCTCTCTCTCTTGCTTTAAAGTGATTTTCTTTGCTTTTTCTTTTGGCAATTGTTTCAAAGTGATTTGATAAATAATGGAAAAGGAATGAAATGTGTGGCCAATAATGGGATTTATATTTTAGTATAAAGTTTGGCCTAAATTATTAAACAAATGAAAAGTTGTGTTGATCATTGTATATGTGTTTGTGGAGCCCTATCCAAATGGTCGGTTAGTGCACAAAATGTTGATATGCTTCTATTTCTCTCTAACAATGGTAACTTTGTATTTAGTTTTTTGAAATATCACTTTTTGTTCGAGTTATTTACATCTCATAATATATAGTCCCTAATAATAAAAACGTTGCGAAAAAAACTTGTTGTGGTCATCTATAGCCATGTCTCTTTTTTAAGTTGGTTATTTTCTAAAAGACGTGTTTGTCTATGAAACAACGTAACTCTACATAAACGGTCACATGCTATTTATTCCAACATATTATAGATAGATATTTTGACATAGGATCATTCCTCCACATAGAAAAAGGGATTATCCACTGAGGACTCCAACAATAGAAGTTTTCATAATTAACTACCCTTGATTTCATAATTAACAATTAATGCGAGGAAATGATCGACAACACGTAAAGATCATTATATAAAAATGTTAGGATATGAAATGACATCAATAAGTTTAGAGACACTTTGACATTTAAATATTTCATTAAACTTTGTTAGTCTATCTTTTTAGCATCACATCCAATACATTAAAAAAATTAACATTTTATCTATTAACATCATAGATTTTTAAATTTGGTTAAAAAATGTCAAATTTTTGTGAAATGATAAAGGTGGGTTTCAATTTTTTCTAATCTCTTTAATTCTATCATAATTTTTTTTTTCACTTTTAATGCTCTATTATGCTTTTCACCTTTTCCTTTTTTACTTTTTTTTTTTTAGATCTCCTTTCAATGACTAATCATTTTTAATTTTTATTAACAAAGTCTTTCTTTATATTTTCACTTACTAAATAATTCCTATTATCTTTTCTCAATTTAGTAGGGTTTAATTTTCTTTTTATTAAATAAATTAATTTAAGTCAATTCATGTTTACCATTAATCATTAAAGAAATATTTTCATCTTCCTCTTTTTTTTTTTAAGATTTTGAGTTGTACGTATTATTGAACGATTTACGAATTAATCTAATTTAAACTAATTCATGTTAAGTCGTCTTTGTTTGACGCGGATAAAACTCATAACAGTTATTATTTTTACCGTATTTTAGTTAAAAAGAATTACTATTAAAAATAACATATTTTACATGTAGTTAAGAAACTACCAGACATCGATCTTTCTTTATTTAAAAGAGAAATTGGGATAACTTAGAAAAACCGATTTGATGTATGGATGAAGTTAGAGTGTTAGTAGTTTCTTTTTGAATTGTTGCTTTCACAAATACTTTATTCGCTTTTTATTTAATATTTCACATTAAAACTAATAATTTCTCTCGTACAAAAAAAATATAATATTTGTTTTTTTTTTTAAGCTAACATACTTAATTTCTTCGTTATACAATTAACTTTTTTTTTCTCTCTACACTTAATTTGATTCAATAATAACTAATAGGTACTTAGATTTTGAATTCGACTTCAAAGAAATAAGTACTTATTAGTTATCCTCGAACTATGTTTACTTCAACTTATTTTAGGAGGCAATTTTTGTTTACTGCTCTATGTTTGGTTCTTAAGGATTTATTCATCTGTTTTCTTTTGTCTAATGCTCCTATTTCGTAGACTAACCGAGTTGATTAATTTCAAACCAATCAATATTTTAGTCTGAACCGATAATCAATTTCATTCATTTTAAGTTGTTTTTTTCGATTTGTTCTTGCATTTCTCTATTCTGCAGTTAAACTTTAACCAATTAATTATAAGTAACACCTAAAACGTGTATATAAATATATTATAAGAGCTAAAAATTTCGCACGGATTGATATAGGTGAGGATCGTGTGCCCATCTTGAGTGGGTAGATATGCTAATGGAAGAGTTTGATTATACTCTAGATAATGATATCACTAAACTATATATCATAATCATTATTCTTTAAGTCTTATCTATGTGATGATTGATACATTATTGTTTTTAAATTCTAACAATATGCTATGCTAATTAAGAAAAAATTGAACACAAATATTAAAAATAGAAGAAAAAAATTGAAAAAAGAAAAAAGAAAAAAAATAGAAGAAAAGATTTTTAAAAAAAAGAAAAAAAAAATCTAATTTGATATTTTAATTTTCAACAAACAAAACAAAAGAGATAAAAAAAAAAAGGGGGATTTTCTGCTCTGTATTCTTTCCATTTTTTTCTTTGAACAACAAAATTGGTTTCCCTTAATTTTCTGTTCCCCCTCGTCTACGCTTCATTCGGATCTCTCCCTTTTTTCCCTCTCTTCCCTTTCATGTTACCCCTTTCATCCATCCTCCTTCTCGGCATCGAGAGCTTCCCCTCCTTCATTTTCCCTTTCCTTCAAGCTCTCGATCCCCTTCTCACCCACATCGTCATCAATGGACAACATTACTGCTCAATTAAAGCGAGGTATCTCCCGCCAATTCTCCACCGGTTCTTTACGCCGTACCTTAAGTCGTCAGTTCACCCGTCAATCCTCTCTTGATCCTAGAAGGAACAATTTGAGGTTTAGCTTTGGGAGGCAATCTTCTTTGGACCCTATTCGCCGTTGTCCCGATGAAGATAATGAGCTTTCTATACCTGACAATTTGGATTCCACCATGCAGCTTCTCTTTATGGCTTGCCGTGGCGATGTTAGAGGTGTTGAGGATTTGCTTAATGATGGTACTGATGTTAATAGTATTGATTTGGATGGCCGTACTGCTTTGCATATTGCTGCTTGTGAAGGTCATGCTGCTGTTGTTAAGCTCTTGCTTAGTCGTAAGGCTAATATTGATGCTCGTGATCGTTGGGGGAGTACGGTATATTTTTTTTTTCTTTTTACTCCATTTTCTCTATATCTACCTTTTAAATTTCTTCCCCTAATTGAAATTCTTGCATTTTAGTAACAACCCCCACTTTTTTTTTTCTTCTTCTTTTCTCTGTTTTTGGGGAATTCTTACAGGCAGCTGCAGATGCTAAATATTATGGAAATACGGAGATTTACAATATTCTCAAGGCACGAGGAGCGAAAGTTCCGGTATAATATTCCATTCTTTATCCTTTTATGGAACTTAGAATTAATGAATCAATTTAACCAACCCCCTTTTTAATTTCATCTTCTCTGTTTTAGAAATTTAGGAAAACACCAATGACAGTTGCAAATCCTAGGGAAGTTCCAGAGTATGAGCTTAATCCATTGGAGCTTCAGATTCGAAGGAGTGATGGTATATCAAAGGCATGTCCCTTCACCATTTCTTTTCTTTTATTATTTGCTTTCATTCATAAATTATGTGGAAACGGTTGTTGTGGAAACGGTTGTTGTAGAAACTGCTTTAATTATACTCTAATTGGTGAAGGCATTTTGTTTCCATATTTGTATTTATCCCTTGTTAAACTCAATAATAAGTGCTAAATAATAAATCATTGTTCCACAGTTTTAGAAAGTGATTTTACGAATCCTCAGATTAGATTACTAAAATTGACTTTCCATATAATGATTATTTTTCTAAGTGATTGACTGGAATGCATTAAAGTGATTTCAGATTTTTTCCCCCTTCTAAAATTGCATCTACAACATTGTCTTACATTGTACCTTAAAAAGGAAGTGATTTTGGCCGTATGAAAATCTAAAACATGCCTAGTCTACAAAAAATCTGTTATAGTTTCTGTTCCTTCAGTTAAAAAAAGAATAGCTGTCTTAAACTGTTTATTCAATCGCTGATATCTTTAGGTATCAGGTATTACTGAGTAGATCTAGTTTGTTTGGTGGTTTCATTCCATGTTCTTCATGTATTCAATTACATCTCCAAATTCAGGAATTAACTTTTGTCACAATAAGTTTCTACTTGTTTTTCTTTCCAGGGGGCATATCAAGTTGCCAAATGGAATGGTACAAAAGTCGCTGTGAAAATTCTTGATAAAGATTGTTACTGCAACCCAGATTCTATGTACGTAGTCGCCTGAATCCTGTTATGTTTGATTCAATTTGAATGATGCAATTATTTATTTGTGTGCAATAATTCTACTTCTAGCACCTAAATTTAGAAAACCTACTAATTTTGCATCTAATTAATTCGAGGCCCCACTTTTCCTCTTCTCTTCCTACCTACTGTCAACCAATGTTTTTGTCTTTTGTTTTTTGTTTCTTGTTTGCAACAAGTACTCTTTTCTTATATCTTTTTTAAGTTTAGCAAACGTGTGGGTGACAATTTGAGTCTCCAATCTCAAAGAAAGGAAGTAGTGCATTAACCGTTGAGCTATGGAATATTCTACGATCTTTCAGTAGGAGTGGCCTACTTGTCAGTGGCTAGATAGTTGGAGCGAAATAAATCTCTTTCACCATCATGTTTGAAACTATTTGCTACTGTTTCATTTTGCTGAAAATTGAAGACTTTGTTTAAATTTTGTATATCTTTCACATATTGCAAGTTTTCTTATTTTATTGAATTTCGCACAGAAATGCATTCAAACATGAGTTGACATTATTGGAAAAGGTCCGACATCCCAATGTAGTTCAGTTTGTTGGTGCCGTTACCCAGAATTTGCCAATGATGATTGTTTCTGAATACCATCCGAAGGTATGGATAAATTTTCTTACGCTTTATTTTATTCATCATGTTCCATAGCAAGCATTTCATTACATCTTTTGTTCATATATGATGAATGATGATTAGTTTTATATCAACTTATTCCCTCTTCCATGTACATTTCATCTTCCAGGGTGATTTAGGTTGCTATCTTCAAAAGAAAGGTCGTTTATCTCCATCTAAAGCCTTGAGATTTGCCCTCGATGTCGCTAGGCAAGTTCTGTTTTTCTCATATATTATTTTAGCATTTATAAATTTATGATACTAATTTCTTTTATAAAATCTCATATTGAGCTGACACTTTGTAGATCTCTCAACTTTGAGTGACATTTTATGTGAGCCTCAAATGGCTTTCTTATAGTCAAGCATTTTGATATTCTATACGTTTATAATTTATAATACATTTCCTTTCTATTTTTGAACCTTCTAGCAATATTTTGTATCCTAACAGGAGACTTAATCTTCTATATTGTAACTTTATGTAAGTTTTTTTATTATCAGGGGAATGAACTATCTTCACGAATGCAAACCAGATCCAATTATCCACTGTGATTTAAAGCCAAAGTAAGGCAACCATATTCAAAAGTCAGTCTCGGGATGATAGTTGCTTTAATTTGAGATTTAGTTTGCATCATAGACGTATTCTTTTTTAATTATGGAAGTTTTTGTAAGGTGCCAGAAATATTTTGCTGGATAATGGAGGACAACTCAAAGTTGCTGGATTTGGCTTGATAAGATTGTCTAAAATGTCACAGGACAAAGCAAAACTAGCTCAACCAGTTGTTATTGACTATTCAAGTAAGTCGTCATTTAAAGATCTAGATAGACTGCCTTTCTTATTGGATTTTAATATCCAGCAGTTTGAAGTTTGTAACATATTTTAGAAGTGATTTGTACTTTATAAGTGAAAGTGGACCTTTTTATTGCAATCTTGAGTATTTATTTGGTCATATTGTGCCTCCTTGTAGACTTGTACTTAGCACCCGAGATTTACAACGATGAAATATTTGACAGAAGCGTCGATTCGTTTTCATTCGGTCTCATTTTATACGAGGTATCTACAATTCAATTTCTTTTTGCATTTCCTTAATCTTTTTGTATCATTAAGAGTTGATTCACATTTGGAAGCAATTTTTTTATCACTTGATAATGACTTCTTTTTTTCTTCTTTTGTATTTGTATTTAATTTGGTTTTCATGGGCAGATGGTTGAAGGTATTCAACCATTCCATCCCAAGCCTCCAGAAGAGGTTGCCAGAGCTATTTGTGCAGAAGGAAAGAGACCTCCATTTAAGATCAAATCAAAAAGTTATCCACCTGATCTAAAAGAGTAAGTCTCATTGCCCAATGTTATACTATTACCTGAGTAGCTTATAGTACATGAATGTTTGATGACCTTATGCTAGTGCCTACTTGTGAGACAAAACATATCTTGATAATTAAAATCCCTAATAAAAAGCAGCTTCAAGACAAAACGAAAAGGCAGAGAATAAGATCCAAGTAAACAGTCAAGTGTGGTTTGGTTTTTATTTCAAACAAGAGAAACAAGAGAAAGCTTTTCTCTTCTCTTCTTTTCTTTACTTCTTGAAAGACACTGCAGAGCATTGGCTCTTGAAAGACATTGCTGATATTGCATATTAACTTCAAGTTGATTGGCAATCTTTAAAAGCACGTAAACACGACTCTCGAACAACTATGCTTGGACAGAGAATAAGATATTAGATGTGGATTCTGAGTTATGCTCATACATAATTGCCACAAAATGCAGATTGATTGAGGAATGCTGGGATCCAGAACCTGTTATGAGGCCTACTTTCTCCGAAATTATTGTAAGGTTGGATAAAATAGTTGCCAACTGCTCAAAACAAGGGTGGTGGAAAGACACATTCAAACTTCCCTGGTAGGTTCTTTTCACTATAAATTGGGTCTCATACTCACAATTGATAATATTTCCTATGCCTTCTATTGTTGTTTCTTTAAGGGAAAAAGAATTTCTTGTGGCCCCTAAATTATAAAATGATTTGGATTGTGTGCAGGAAATAAGAAGGTAGGGAACTCAACCCACTTGGTCTTCAGAAGGAGGCAAAGTGAATATGAATGAAGGACAATTCTCATAAAATTGAGAGCTTCATTGTTGAGATTGAGAACACCATAAATGATATTCAACCCCTTTTTTCTTTCCATAAACTTATTTGTCTCTCATTCATTTTCAGATTTTATTGTCTCGATGGACTGGAGGGCTTCCTGTGTAAAATGTGTGAAAAAGGCAGTATCGTTTTTTTTTTTCTTTTCCTTTTTCTTTCTTTCTTTCTTTCTTTCTTTCTTTCTTTCTTTCTTTCTTTCTTCTCTCCGATATGAAAGGGAAATTCCATTTGTTCTGATTTAGTCTTGCATTTTACTGCTACTTGGGGAACATTTTTACTTGCAACTGAACCAGTTCAATATGGCGTCAAAACAATTCGTTAATTTTTAACTAACTAGAGTATATGGAACTATAAAACTTAATGGAAATATGAGATAAATCAAGTAGTATTCGAGGCATTTTGGCTCTCCCAATTTTGAGTTCACTTTAAAGCTTTAATTTGTTTGGTCTTTTAAGACTCTTTGAGTTTTAATAGGTACGTAAAAGTATCCTTTTACGCTTCAATTTGAAGTCTTTCTAACACTCTATCCTCATTCTTTTTTTCTTTTCACTCTCTTCTCTATTCTCATGCATATTCCTAACCACTCTTTTATCTTCCTTTCAATCTTCACTTTGACTTGGGATCGATTTCATCAATTTTTTTTCAACAAATTTGTCACCAATTATGTACGAGTAAAATTTTTCACTTTTAGATCACTTTATGTATTTTCACTTCGTTTTCTGCATTATCTGAAGTTATTTTTATTGGATTTCATCAAGTTTCATCCGATTTTGGTTATCTTAGATTTGGTTCAAATTTTATTTTAAATGCTTTAAAGAAAGGCCTAAAAATGTAAGTTTTTTTTCTTTCAATTTTTGTTAAATTTTTTCTCAATAGATTGGATTTATGTAATTTTTATTTTAATGTTTTTTTTTTTTTTGTTCAAAATCTTGTAATTTAGGAATAGATTACATTCCTTTTTTTTCTCTCTCTATTTTCCTAATTGGCAAATACTTTTATAATATGTATTAATTCTAATCATCATCATTGAATTTTTGTTTAGGATTAATTTGGGTTGTATTAATGCTTTAATCATCAAATCTAGCTATATATGATCAATACGTGGATGGACATTTAGAGAAAGTCTTTTAAGTTTAAAATTTTATTATATTTAATAAATATTTTAGATCATTACGCTAATATTTGAAAATATCCTTAATAAATACATAAGACATCCTGTTATTATTTATTACAGACTAAAGATGCATAATAATAAATCCATTGAAGCAAAAAACTTAACAAAAAAAAATACATACCATATAACATAATCGAAACACAGTGTTTAACTATTATATTATTTCTTTTCGGGTTGGATTGAGCTCAGGTTGGAAGGTTGAAAAATTCGGATCAACCCACCCCGAATTAATAATAATAATAATATATATTCTTGACGATTTTCATTTACAAATATTCAAATTTAAAAATGGAAAAAAAAGATTAGTACGATCCGACAACCCAACCCAACTCATATTTGACTTGCTTGGAAACTTAATTCGGATTATTTGGGACCCAACCAACTCGAAAATATGGGTTGGGATGTTCACGTCTCACCCAATCCAATCTAACCCGTTTACACCTCTATGTTTAACAATAAACATTTTTCTAGAAAAACCATAAAACTGAGTATGGATAAAAAAAACAATACGAGCATTACGATTAGCCTAAATAGAAACAAAAGGAAAATATCATACATTATTAGGATTTATAAGTTGTGTCACAGAATCACCCATGTAAAATTATGCCTACTTTCCTTTGGGAATTCCACTGGTAAAGAGCCTCTAAAAGTAAGTTCCAATAAACCTCAATGAGAGTGACAAAACACCCCCACTGATTTGTGAGCCAAAACTCTTGGACTTGGGGGCACCATTTCACCACCATTTTTATCATGATTCTCTTTTTTCAATATTTAACTTCAAACAACAAATTAGCACACCCAATTTGTACACCCTTATGTTAAAACATTTAAGCTTTAAATTCATTTCCATTGTTCTTTTTCTTCTTTGTACAGTCTATATATACATTTGATTGACAATTAAGTAATATAACAAACAACGTTATAAGTCATACCCATAAACTTTGTATATTGCTTTTAAAAGTTTAGAAAAATATGAAAGTCTAAAAGTACCATTGTCGGATTAGATTTTGGATGGAAATCATTGGTATTTTATTTCAAACCATGAATAAT
Organism: Cucumis melo; assembly: GCF_025177605.1. NCBI lineage: Eukaryota > Viridiplantae > Streptophyta > Magnoliopsida > Cucurbitales > Cucurbitaceae > Cucumis > Cucumis melo. The sequence goes on from NC_066857.1 coordinate 2,255,731, forward strand.
ATTCTTAAGCTTTTAATAAACAAAATTAAAAAAAAAATACCCTTATTTTTATTAGCATTGACTATCTGTTTAAAAATAAAATCTCACATTGTTCCAAAATAGTAATCTTAACAATAAGTCGTCAAACACAAGAATATATGTATTTGGTGATAGTATCATCACAACACTGTAGCTTAATGCAAATATCTAATGCTCTTCACAAGGGGTGTAAGGCATTAATTAACTAATGTTTGGGAGAGGAAGGATCAATGGAAGAAGCAGAGCGTCACTCGAGAATAATGCATATAACTCGATGGATGCATTATTGTTGCTACACTCATGCAGGACACAATAATTAATGTGTTTCTAAAACTCAATTCTTTTTCGTTTTAGGATTAACTGGAGTCCCATCGGTTGTTAATTCTCTCTCGTTGCATGTTATCGTCTCTCATCATTCCAACCATTAATTTTCTTTCATTTTAGAGCTCATGCATACAAAATACTTAATAGTTACTTCTGCAACATTTAGGTTATTGATGGCCTAACGCAACTATTCCTATTCATGTTGTCGCCTCCTTGACACTTGGTAGCATGAACAAGATGAATCGTGGCGAATTCATTACCCTACTTTTGTCAATAACTTTATCGCAACTCTATTTTTTGTTACTGTTTATTTTGATAAGAAGAAAAAAAAAAAGAAGCAGAGAATATATAAGAATGAACTACTTCGCTTCCTTACCTAAGTTAGAGACCACAGAGAAGGAATGGATGGAATTTTGAGATCAGTTGGGTTAATATAATGCATAGATACCCATATATCATCCAACATCGTGAATCACGTTGGAAATGATTTGGATTTGTATATATAATATCAATCTACCAATATAGAAGATAAGAGAAACAGTACAAAAAAAATATATATATATATACATACATACAAGAAAATAAACAGAAGATTAATAGTGGAATTTATCATTCTTTAAATGAAAAATTAAGAAGATTCCTTGTTAAATTAGTCTATAATGTTGTTATTGTTTTCGTTTACTTTATGTTATCTTTTCCGGTTATTTTTTATCATAAAAGTGGAAAGTTTATCTCAACAAAAAGTACATACGTACGTTTGACATATAACTATCTAAATTTTTTAGTACATAGTTGTAGGATTAGAGGATTAAACCTTTTACGTACATCTAGTATAGATGATTATACCTAAACTTACTTTGATGGAATTCTTCTTTTTTTTTACAATTTAAAAACAAAAAACTAATAAATGTTTTATTTATAATTAAGATGGTCCATATGGTAATTATTGTCAATATACACAAAATATAACACTTTAGGGTTATAAGTGTGGGACCAAATATAGTTCTTCACACCCCTCTCCTCATCCCTATGTGAATTCAAACTATATATGTATATAATATCCTACATTTCGAAAATCTAAGAAAAAAGATTCTTAAAACAAAGTAATTGGAAATAGTTTGGATTGATTAAAGTAAACAGATATCGGTCTAAGAACATAAATTTCTTCACACTCATCTCTACACATTTGTTACAAAGAGAGTTCGGGATTACTTTTTATAATCATATAGATTTATTGGTGTCTCACCCACACATACATATATCATAACTTTTCCAAGAAATTAAATAGCTCCTTAATGGATACCAAATCATTACCGAAAGCTAAGAAATTAAATGGTAAAATAATATAGAAATTAACTAGTTCTCTGGATAATACTTAGACCATCCAAAACGAAGAAAGTAACAAAATCCGTTCTTTGTTAAACTCTAGACTAAAAACAACAATAGGTATGATAATAATATTAATACGAAGAAAAACAAATAGAGATATAAATCACTCTTAAATAATATAGTAAGGTATTAAGTAATAACAAATCTTTCCATTAAATTTCTTGTGGTTTTTCCTCAAACCATGTGAAAAACGTGGTCCAATAATATTTGGATCTTTTATCTCAAGAAAAGCCCTAGAAATTAAAATCCACTCTTTTCTTCAACTCTACACAAATTGTATATTACAAAATTCAAAGCCTAATCATAGAATTAAAATATTTAGTAGAAAAAAAATAAAATATAAGGTAAATTAGAATAGACATTTTATACAACAAATTTGTCAATAATCAAGTGTTTAATATAACTAAAGTACTATTAATTTTATTTGAAGAGTTGGATTAAATTGAGATATATAAAACATTAAATTAGGGAGCTTTTTAAACCATAAAAGTTTAAAGGAAAAACTCAATTCAATTTACTAAAAAAAACAAAATTCAACCTCAAACTAAATTTGAAACGATTTTCTCCACATTTTATTTAGAATGAATTAGGTAAAAATTAAAAAAAAAATGATTTGGGTTGGTAAAAGAAAAAAAACAAAAAAAAAGAAGGGAATTAATTAACAGTACAATATGATTTCGACCTAGCTAGCTAGGTCATAAATTATAATTGAAATTGTAAAGTTCTCATTGTGACAACTTCATTCTATAAATTATGTATAAGAGAAGACAACAAAAAAAGAAGAAAAATGGAGAAAGTGAGAGAAGAAGGCAAAGTAGTTCACATTTTGGTGATTCCATTCCCAGACGAACAAGGGCACATAAACCCCATCCTCCAATTCTCCAAACGCTTAGCTTTCAAAGGCCTTAAGGTCACTCTCCTCAACCTCCTCCATGAAAACAATACATTAACAACTTACGACCCCAGTCGTTGTTCGTCGTCCAACTCCATTATTAACGTGTTGGAGAGGCCTCGAGCGCCCTACAACAGCACCGAGCCCGAGTCGATCGAGTCGTACATGCACCGTCTGAAGACTTCCATTTGCTTCCATTTAACAAAACTCGTGACGCAATACCGAAACTCAAATTCTCCATTCACGTTCGTGGTGTACGACTCTCTCATGCCTTGGGTTTTGGATCTTGCTAGAGCATTCGGGCTTCGTGGTGCTCCTTTCTTCACTCAGTCTTGCGCTGTTATTGCCATTTTTTACCACATCATTCATGGTTCCTGTAAGAACATTCCTCCTGTTGCGCCTGCTGAGACAAGATGTGAACTGTCGTTGACGTTGCCTGGGTTGCCACTTGATCTTCATGCTTCTGACCTTCCTTCTCTTTTATTACCTAATAATAACAATCCCCAACAGAACAATCCATTTTTTCGCAAGTTGATGATTGACCAATTACATGACCTCCCAGATTTGATGTTCGTCAACTCCTTCCATGCCTTGGAACCACAAGTAATTCTTCTAACTCTCTCATCACTATACTAATTTACTGCATTTTCTTACAAATTCTGCATCCCTGATATATGAAATTAATTCATTGTTTAAAAATATGCTATATGTATTTCCATTTTGGGTGTTGTTTGTCAGTTTGTATGTTGAAAAAATTGAAACCAAACACAGAGATATTCACTTGGAAGAAATTAAAAGAAAGTTCTATTAAGAAAATTAAAAAATGGTGGAACATACTTATTAAAAATTAAAATCATACTTCTCTTATCTTTTATCTAAAAGAATTTTCAAGAATTCTTTATCCTAAAAATCTAGAATATTTCTAGATTTTTTTAGTTTATTTATACATTTAATATTTCAAGAATATTTGCTATATACTTTAACAGTGAATTTTTTTCGTTTGTATGTTTCCAAAAATTGGATAAACCGTTATCGAAAGGATTGTATTTTTTTTTTTCCATTTCTTGACAAAGTTTATGGAATGTCGAAATTTTTGCTGTCCATAAACAAATAAGATAACGATAGCTATCTTGTTTTTGTTTTTTATTTTTATTTTTTTTCTCCTCTCTCTCTTATATGATTAACAATTTTGGCTCTTTTATCTTTAAAAAGATAAAAAGTAAAAATAAAAATTGTTTGGACCTTTTACTCTCTCTGTCTTATGATTAACAAGTTGGGGATTTGGTAGATAAAAAGAAAAACTATGATGCATGGTGTACACAATACATCAAATTTTCACCTATATCTAATATTTTACCTTCTATCATGAACGTGAGTACATACAAAAGTAGACATGCGTGCAAAACTATACAGAATATGTGGCAGTTGTCACGTAGTTCGGTTGGAACTTAAGAAGCTCTATCTTGCAGGAAAAATAAAGGGAAGAGAGGTTGAGCTAACAAGTACTCCAGCTGTGAGTACTGGTGGTTTTATTTTTAAAAAAAATAAACACTTTAAATATATAAAAGTATAAAATCCATGAAACATTGATGGAAATTAAAAACCAGTAATGATTGAGATAAAGTACGTGCAAAGTTTAATATCAGACGTATATAGTTGATTAGTTTCCATAAATTAGTAGTAGAGAGATAACGTTAGTAATTTCTATTGAAAACATAAACATGAACAATGAATTTGTCAGGAAACTTAGTACCCAACATGATGCGCGGTTAAGTATTAATTAGTTTAATTATTTAACAAGTTATCGTAAAACGAATTCAGGTAATAGAATTTATACAAAGCCAGATGCCACTGAAGACGGTTGGGCCAACAGTTCCATCCATACTCATAAACAAGGAGTTGATGGACGACGACCATGATTACGGAATGAATCTAATCAATTCAACTGATCAAGATGACAACAACAAAATCATGGGGTGGTTAAACTCTAAAGCTCGCCATTCAGTCATTTACGTGTCATTGGGAACTAGAGTATCAAACCTTGGAGAGGAGCAAATGGAGGAGCTTGCATGGGGGCTCAAAGCAACCAACAAACCATTCCTTTGGGTCATTAAAGAACCTCAATTCCCAAATAGCTTTTTCCAAAGAGAGGTGAAAGAGATGCATGGAATGGTGGTGAAATGGTGCCCTCAAGTCCAAGTTTTGGCTCACGAATCAGTGGGGTGTTTTATGACTCATTGTGGTTGGAACTCAGTTTTAGAGGCTATTACTTGTGGCGTTCCAATGGTAGCGATGCCACAATGGGGAGACCAAATGACTAATGCTAAGTTTGTGGAAGATGTGTGGAATGTTGGGGTGAGAGTTAGTACTTCACAGGAAAATGGGATGATCGTTAGAAGAGAAGAAATAGAGTTGTGTGTTAGGACAGTGATGGAGGGAGAGAAAAGTCGTAAGTTGAGACAAAATGGAAGAAGGTGGATGAAGTTGGCAAAGGAAGCTGTGATGATCAATGGAAATGGAACATCTGATAAGAACATTGATGATTTTGTGAAACAACTCAGAAATCCTTAAGTATATATATTGATGATTTTCCCATTTAATTTTCGAAACCCCATCGTGTTATGGTTTGATCTGTTAGTTTGTTTCTCTTTAGAAAATGGAAAAAAAAAAATCATAAGATAGATAAGAGAGATTAGAAGAAGATATGCACCGGAACATTCCAACTACATTTGCACTTTCAAACATCCAAATTTTGTATACTATAGATTCTAAACATATTAAAGAAATTTAAATTAATTTAATCTTTCTATTGAACAAAACAACTAAAGTTGTCTAATTGGATCTTAAATTTTCAATATTTTCTTTTTTAATATAGAGAAATAAATGGGTAATTATAAGTGGCGTTCGAAAAATAGCAAAAAAAAAAAATTATGATAATAGGGTCCATGTCACTACATTTTTTAAATTGTAAAAATAGCAAATTTAAAAATAGATAGCCCTATGGTACCCATTTGATAATCTTTTGTTAATGTTATGATATACGTAATTATTTGTCATATTTGCAATATGCAAAAAATGATGTATTATGGACGACTTTTTTCTAAGTCTTTTTTGTCCAATTTTCCTAATTATAATAGGAAACAATTTTATGAATAATAATAAATTGTATAGCAACATTTAAAAAAAAAATTGTAAAATCAATCGGCGATAGACTTTTATTGTGGATGAACTCTTATAGATCATATTTTCAATATGATGGATGAGATTTCTATTCTAGATTTTAATTATCCCCTTGTGAACACAACACCAAAGAAAAGCCCAATGGGCTACAATCTACTTCTCTCATTTAAACAATGGGCTACGATTTTCCATTTCTTCCAATTCCCCTCTACAAATAATTGAAAGAGAGCCAACTTGGGGCCGAACCCTCCATTAGACATCACCCGATTAGTCGGCCTTTGTGATCAAACCATTATTAACTGAGCAACGAACAAAAGTTACATAAAATTTGTAACTCTTTTTTTTTTAAGTACAACAATTATAGGAACGTTTTTAAATTAAAACTCGTGTTCAACTAGCATTGAACAATGCTCGCTTCCGTATCATCAACTTGGGAATGAAATAATAATTTTTCATCTTTCGCTAATTTTTCTTTTGTTTTTATTTTGTAGTTTCATTCCATATATCTTCTAGTGGATAATATCGCAAAATAATTTTGTTTCTATTTTCACTCACTCTCCAAATAGTAATTTGTTTATTTGGTCCAAATGGTGAAATCTAAGTATATATATTGCTATAGTTTATTTATTCATATGATTTTAACATTTTGAACAAAAGGTGAGTTTGTTTAGTATTAAAATCACGAGTTAATTAACAAGATTTACAATATTAAGCAACTATTATTATAATCTAATCACGGAATGAGTTGTTGAACCAAAATTTATTAATAAAGTTTTCTAAGAATGTTTTGTTACTAAAAATGTAATTAGTCTAACAATGTTACACATCTTCCACCCAATTTTGATGTGATCGATGGTATAAAAAAATTAGAAAAGAGAATATATGATTTTCAACTTCCAAATTGATGGGACCAAAATTTTCTCTATTGATTAAGAAAGATTGTGGGTTTTATAGAAGTGAATAATTGATTAAAAAAAACAAAAAAAACAAAAAACAAAACAAAACAAAACAAAAAAGACTTGTGTATTTGAGATATTTAGTCCGATATTGAGCAACGAAGTCTCGATTTTGTTTAAGGGTACAAGTTCATATATATGAATATAATTTGGAGTGTTGAAGTGAAAATCAACTCATCTAATATCAAAAAAGTCATCAGAAGTGATTGACATATGAATGTGTTAACAACTAAAATTATTTGTAGCTTTATTTTCATGATTGGATTTTTTTTATTTTAGATTTTTTTCATCTTTTATACATTTCGACTTTATAACATTTTTTTAATCTTTGAACTAAATTATAAAGAACTATTTTCAAATATAGTAAAATAAATCAAAATATAATAAAATATCGTCGTCTATGAACTATGAACCATTCGTGAATATTAATAACTTTGAATACCATTCGAACTAAGCTTTGGTCTATAATTATCTATTCTTTTCCTTCGAGGAAGAAAACTTAGGGCCCGTTTGGTAACGTTCCTATTCTCTGTTTCTTGTTTCTTGTTCCTTGTTCCCTGTTTCCTGTTTCTTCTTTTTTTAGAACAAGAAACAGTAATGCGTTTGATAACTGTTTCTATTTCTTGTTTCTTGAAAAAAAAAACAGAAACAAAAAATGTGTTTGATAACTGTTTCTTGTTTATTGATTTTCTTCTAGATTTATTTTTTATTTTTCACATCTACTTCAATTAAACATTAAACAAAAATATAGGTCTATCCATCAAACATAACAAATAAAATTATCAAAAGTTTATTCATTTAATACGAAGAAGTATCAATGCACAAATAAAAATAATAACATAAACATAAAATTATATTTATCCTTCAAATGTTGCCAAATTTGATTGGCAATATCATCTCTTACTCGGACAATTTCTCTTTTTAATCCATCAATTTCAACAATCTCATCGTTATTTCGTGACATCTAGAATTTAATATTAATTTTAAAGTAAATTATTATGTCTTCAATATTCAGAATTGAAAGAAACAAAACAAAATTTAACCTTTAACTCTTAACCTACGATGCTTTAGAGAAAAACCCAGATTTGCACAAAGAGAAAGATGAAAACTATGGATCCGACGAAGAGGAACAATCAGGCAAAAACTATGGATTCGACGAAGAGGAAGAGTTCGGGTTGTCGAGGAAGACGATGAGAGATGAAGAGGAAGACAGTGTGTAGAGAAAAACGATGAGTGAAAGAGGAAGAGGAATGATTATTTGGAGAAGAGGAAAAGGAAACCAATAAAAATAATTGAAAAAAGAAAAATGAACCAATAAAAATAATTGAGAAAAAGGAAAAGAAAAGAAATAAAAATAATTGAGAAAAATGAAAAGGAAACCAATAAAAATAATTGAGAAAAATGAAAAGGAAACCAATAAAAATAATTGAGAAAAAGAAAAAAAAAAGCCAATAAAAATAATTGAAAAGAATGAAAAGAAAAAAATAAAAATAATTGAGAAAAAGGAAAACGAAACAAATAGAAATAAATTGAGAAAAAGAAAACCAATAGAAGCAATTGAGAAACGGAACAGAAGAAACTACTTTTTTTGTTCCCAATAATTCCTTATAAAATGAGAAACGTTTCTACTTTTTTTTAGAACGAGAAACAAGGAACGTTATCAAACAACTCCATTCCTTAAAAAATGAAAACAGAAACAAAAATGAGGGAACAAGAACGTTACCAAACGGACCCTTAATAACTAATCATTCCTTTCAAACAAACACAAAAATTACAAGTTTTGAAACCTTTATATATATATATATATATATATATATATATAATTTGATTAAACAATAAAAGAAAAAAATTATAAAGCAAACAAATGTATAAAAGATTGAAAATAAATCTAAAGAAATGAAAGTTGGACGAAATAAAAACAAAAAATGAATTAATTTTGCACCGTTGAGTTGAATAAAAAATGAAGAGAAATTATTTGAAAAAAGAAAAAAGTATTAATTATCTTGAAGAGAGAGTCAATGGAATAAGACTGTTTTTCCAAATAGTTTACAAATCACACTATTTTTACAAAATACTTTTCTAAAGTCACCCTAAAAAATCACACTAAATATTAACATTAATGAAAATATAAATATTATATTTAGGTGAATATGATCATTTCCAAATTAATTTCAATATTAAATTTAGGAGTTTTTCCAATAATATAAAAAAGTGGCAAAGTATTTACACTGAATAATTTCGAAAACGAAAAAAGACCAGAGACCCACAGTATAAAATATCAAAAATGCCCATATATTTGGTACATGATCGTTTAGTTTATTATTTGGTACACGATTGTTTAGATTTTTTTTTCAATTTTATCGTTTAATTTGGTTACACGCAAATCTAAACGATTTTTTCTTTTTTGTATAGGATCATTTAGATTTGGTTAGCGTTTTTTTTTCAAGATTCTTTATACACAATCTTTTAACTTTGGTTACCCTAATCTAAATGGCTAAACGATTTCTTTTCAAGAAAGATGCACACAGTGAACGAAAAAAAGAAAAAGAAAAAAGACATGCACGCAGCGAAAAGAAAAGGAGAAAAACAAAAAATACGATAAAATAAAAAGAAATCAGATATCTAAACGACGTTAAAGAAGAAAGATGGAAGAAATCGTAGCTAAAAAAAGTAAAAGAGGAAGACATACAAAAATCAGAGAAAGAAAAAGATGAAAGAATAAACCTGAAATATTTAAAAATAACTAATGTTTATTAGATGGACTGTAAATATTTTATTAGATTGTTATATTTATGAAGAAAAAAAATTCTAACTTTCTTTTTTTCTTTTTTTTCTTTTTTGTACCTTTTGAATTGTGGAATAATAAATTTTGTTTTTAATTAATATTTTAACTATTTTTCGTAGTGATAACATTTAATTAAAACTCTTTTGTGAAATTACTGACTTGGCAGTTACGTCATTAACAAACGTCTCAGTAGGTGAGGGGTAAATTCGAGAATTGATAAATAGGAAAAAGTTAAAGAAAATATATCACATGAAATCATAGGGAATCAATTTTTGTCATACGTTACAAGAAAAAGACAAAAAAGTCTACACATTTTAAAAACATTTATCAAATATCAATTAATAATAATAGTTAAACAATTAATTAATACCTTAATACACACTTCCCCACCCCCTAAACTTTCCTAAACCTAACCTTTTGTTCTTAAAAGGTACGTTTTAGTAACAATTTAGTTCTCGTAGTTTCTATTAATCTAGTTCGAGAATAAATTTAAAAAAATATTAAATTTAATATCAAATTTTATTGTTTTATGATATATTTCGTTGTTTCGTTTAATTATACAAGAAATTTTATTAAACTTTTGCATTCAGAAACTAAATTGTTACTTCGACTAGAGTTTTTGGAATAAATATGATTTTTTTAACAATAATATTTCTAAAGTTTTAATGGTGTTTATAATATTTATTTTAAAATATTTTTTTATGTTTGCAAAATAATATAAAATATAAAATTTTTAAGTTTTTGTATAATAAATAATCCGTGAGTTTTAAAATGTTTTTTTTAATACAATAACTTTTGAACTTTCTAACTCTAAAATTGTATGTGTCAATTGTTGTTGAACTAACTTGTTTTGACCTTTAAATTTTCAAATTTGTTAAGTATAACCAAAAACAGGAAAGTTGTAGCTTTGTGACTTTTTTTTTTAATTTTCTCATTGATGACAAATGAACTCGATAAGCTTAACAAATCAACCAATCAAGAATGGGTAGCTTTCAACAGCGAACAATAGTACAACAAGATCACGGTTGGAATTACAAACACTAGCTCCCATTTTCCCACACCATTGTTAAAAACTAAGCAAACAATGGTTTTGAGTTGTAGTTAACTGAGGGAAATAACATACAGATAAAATCAGATTGATAAAGGCTTGTGCTAAGTTGTGGAGAAATATTTGATTTGCAAAGGAAAAAAAGAACATCATAGTAACATAAATGAATCAAATTAAGATTAATTAAGACACCAAATAAACCAAATGCATTTACTACTTCCCCTTACGTTGCCAATTGCCATAGCAAAACCACATAACACAACGAACAAACACATTATATTATAAGTTAATTAGACAAATTAAAAAAAAAAAAATCCATATCTATTTATTTATGCATTAGCATTAATTAATTTTGTTTTAGAAAAACAATGTAACGTATTATTATTATTATTATTATTGATATGGTTTTAACATTTTACCATTTAGAAACACAAAATATAAAATTACACGTGGTAGGTGGATATGGAATGAAGCAACCCTATTAAAACCCCTCATTTCTCAACCTTTCTCCTTCGTCTCCCGCACTACCCTTTGCTGACTCATCCATGGCCGCCGCCACACATTTCGCTCCCTCTATCTCAGCCTCTTCAACCAAAACCCTAAAACAAGCTGCTGCTTTGCAGCCTCTATCTCCTTCCAGCTTAGGCTTTTTATCATCTTCTTCCTCAGGATTATACGCTCTCAAAGCTGTTGGTATTTGTGGTGCCAATGGCGTCGGTTCAGCTCTTGGTGCTCGCATGGTCTCTGTTCCTGCCATCAAGCCCTTAACCTCGCTTGATTTTGATACATCTGTTTTCAAGAAGGAGAAAGTTAACCTCGCTGGCCACGATGAGGTTTTTATTTCCCTTTTACTTGTATTGGATTGATTTGAGTTGATAGAAATGAATTGCTATGGTTCTATTTACTGAGATCTGGTTTTTTCTTTTGGGGGGGGGGGGGGGTTTGAAGTGTGTTGTTTCTTGATGAAATGTTTTTTTTTTTTTGTGATTGTTTTGTTTGGTTTCGGATTGTAGTATATTGTCAGAGGAGGCAGAGATCTTTTTCCCTTGCTGCCGGAAGCCTTCAAGGGAATCAAGAAAATCGGTGTCATTGGCTGGGGTTCACAGGTAATGTTATCTTCCACTCTGCTAACCGTCTTGTATTTGTTTGGTTTTGCTGCCTCCATGATCTGATGGTTATGCATGCAGTGAACTGCAGATGTTAACATATAAAATCTTATTTTTACTTTTGAGATTGTTTGTTTCACTTTCCAGTTGATTTTTGTGTTAATACTAATTGAGGAAAAAGATGTGACACTTTACTAAAGCGATGACAAATTGGAGAATTTACATTGCAACTTTCAACCTACGTGCAAATTTTTTATTTTTTTTCACTTAGGCATATGATTGGTATGAACGTAAGGAGTTGTGGAAACTAGAGCACGTTGGTTTGAGAAACTGAGTTGATGTGTGCATCTGCATGTAGAATGTATGCATGGGTCTTGTTCACCAAAAGTTTTCATTCTCATTCAGAAAAGCGCTTTCTTAAAGCCCATAGGCTCTTCCCTTTTCAGGAAGGATGAACTTTTTCTCTGACCCTTCTACTGATTCTTTATCAGGCACCTGCACAAGCTCAGAATTTGAGGGACTCCCTTGCTGAGGCCAAGTCTGATATTGTGGTTAAGGTGATTTTATTTTATTGTACATTAAAATTTATTTAGTCTCTTATCTCTGGAGTGTTTATTCTCTATAGTACTGTAGGTTTTGATATTGTGTTTAGTGATCGATCATCTATGTTAATGCTGATGTTTCGTATTGGTTTTTAATGATACAGATTGGTCTGAGGAAGGGTTCCCGCTCTTTTGCAGAAGCTCGTGCAGTTGGTTTTTCTGAAGAGAATGGAACTTTGGGTGATATATATGAAACTATATCCGAAAGTGATCTTGTCATGCTTCTGATTTCTGATTCTGCACAGGTCAGTTGGTGAAGTTATCTTAATTTTGTTGCTTCTACTACTATTAAGCTAGAGTTAGGTGCTTTTGATGGTAGATATATTTATTTGTTTGATTTTCTGCATGTTCTGAGTTTCTCAATATCCCGAACTTTGCAGGCTGATAACTATGAGAAAATATTTTCTCACATGAAACCAAACAGCATTCTTGGGCTTTCCCATGGGTTTCTTCTTGGCCATTTGCAATCATTGGGGCTTGATTTCCCTAAGAATATCAGCGTGATTGCTGTTTGTCCAAAGGGGATGGGTCCATCTGTGAGGAGACTTTATGTACAAGGAAAAGAGGTCAATGGCGCGGGAATTAATTCTAGTTTTGCAGTTCACCAGGTAATATCAACTTCTCCACTTTGAGGTGGATATTGATATTGATTGATGTACTTGGTTGCTAACTATGTACAGTTTACAGGATGTTGATGGCAGAGCCACAGATGTTGCATTGGGTTGGTCCATTGCACTTGGTTCTCCATTCACATTTGCAACAACACTAGAGCAAGAATACAGGAGTGACATCTTTGGCGAGCGAGGTAGATTTTCCACTCTACTTCTTGTGTAACATTCAAATACACATGAACTGTGGTTACCCAACTTCTTCTGCTGTGGTTGATAGGTATTCTACTTGGTGCTGTTCATGGAATTGTGGAGTCCTTGTTCAGAAGGTACACTGAAAATGGAATGGCGGAAGAGCTGGCTTACAAGAACACCGTCGAAAGCATAACAGGAATTATATCAAGGACCATTTCTACCAAGGTTGTATCTGCTTACTAGATTTAACTTTGTTAATTTTCCATTCATTCACTTGCTTTTATGTTAATGGTTGAGACTTTTTCTTCCTATATAGGGAATGTTGGCAGTGTACAATTCCTTCTCTCCTGATGAGAAAAAGGAATTCGAGAGAGCATACAGTGCATCATATTACCCATGTATGGATATTCTCTATGAATGTTATGAAGATGTTGCCAGTGGAAGTGAGATCCGCAGTGTTGTGCTTGCTGGTCGACGATTTTATGTATGTTGGTACCTTTTTTTTGCCTTAACAGCAATAATATTTAGTGAAAATAAATACTTTTACTGAAAATGAAATCTTCCTTTTAATATTGTTATTACTCTCCTATTACAGGAAAAGGAGGGTCTCCCAGCTTTCCCAATGGGCAACATTGACCAGACCCGGATGTGGAAAGTTGGTGAGCGTGTCCGACAATCACGTCCTGCAGGTGACCTTGGTCCGTTGTATCCTTTCACTGCTGGTGTATATGTGGCATTGATGATGGCACAGGTACGAAATCTCTGTCCTAATAGCTGACTTTTTAAACCTTAGATTTTATTGTATTCCGCTGGTTTTCAAACGAAGAGATGTTTGCCTGCTTCATAATAAAATTCTACTTTCAGATTGAGATTCTGAGGAAAAAGGGCCACTCTTACTCTGAGATCATCAACGAAAGTGTGATCGAATCAGTCGACTCTTTGAACCCGTTCATGCATGCCCGTGGTGTTTCTTTCATGGTCGACAATTGTTCCACAACTGCACGATTGGGATCTCGAAAGTGGGCTCCTCGTTTCGACTACATTCTCACCCAACAAGCTCTGGTTGCCATTGACAACGGTTCAGCCATTAACCAAGACCTTATCAGCAACTTCCTGTCTGACCCAGTTCACGGAGCAATTGAAGTTTGCGCCCAGTTGAGACCTACCGTTGACATTTCTGTTCCAGCTGATGCTGATTTCGTTCGCCCAGAACTACGTCAATCGAGCAACTAAAATATGCCAAACTGAATTAGATCGATCATGCTCGACGAAGGACTGCTGTATGTATCTACAAAATATGTACTGTTATCCTGATCTTCTTCAAGATCTAGTTTTTTCAAGTTTACTATAAGAGTTAGTTGAGCGATTGGTAATAATAAATAGAGAATGTTCCTGAGTTTTCGTGGTTGTTTTGGCTAAGTCGTTCGTTATGTAGACCTGTGGGGATAATTATCAACTACCTACTTTTATGGCATCTAATATTAGTTTCATCCTAAATTCCATCTACCGACAACTCTCATGTCTTACCGATTCGTTTGATTTGGGTTTTGATCTAAGTAGCTGAGATGATTAGTATTCATTTCAAGTACTTAAACAATAAGTTGGAAGCCAACCGGCTGGATTCGAGAAGCGCCAGACCTCTCTAAGTTACTGTCTGCAAAAAAAGTACACATAAGAACAGGCCTTGCCCTCGATATAAGATGTCAAATCAAACTAACCCCCAATTCAACAATTCACAATAAAAAAAAAAAGGCCCATTAATTACTCGGCCTATGAACCCTTTTCTTTCTTCTCACATCGGTGGCCCAACACAATCTCTAACTTCATTTCTTTGGATATTAAGTGTGTGTTTCTTCACCAGCTAATTAATTCAAAGCTCAAAGATGAGAGGTGTCAATTTTGTACATCTAACTAATCAGTAGGTGTTGTAATCATAATAGTAAACTCCACGTTTCATATATTACGATTACATGTAGTAGCGACAAACTCAAGCAAATGGAGATTCCTCTTTTCATATGTTTTTGTTGAAATAATAAACAGTGAGCTAGAATTGTTTCAACTTCTACAGTGAGACTAAAACCGTAGGTCATGGTCAATTTCAGTTATATCACCATCAACCACAACCAGCTCTTGTAAGTTTTAAGCTTCGAAAATGTCCTTTCATGGCTGCCACGTAAATGAATTAACACAACTTCTTGGAATGTGGAACACGTGGAGAAGTGGCCCTTTAATTCAACTCCAAGTTCAAAAATAAAATAAAATAAAAACATCAAAATTCAAACAAGTTTCAACTTTTAAAATTAGTTTTCCTCTATAAACTTCATTGAACATACTCATATCATGTTTCATTCTTACATGGAAATCTATCACTTAACTGATTTGATGAGAATTATCTTCAAAAACCTTTTAATCTCTTTTGAGTTCATAAATTTTTTTGTTCGAATCAATACCCATTTAAAATTTCATGAATCCTAATATAAAAGGTAATCACAACGAATAGAATTTATAACGATTTTAGAATTTGTTATATCCATTCATGTTTTGGACTTGATGGCTAGATTTACAACTATCCCTAAAGAAAAATTAGCAACCAAATGAGTAATTCATGTATTTTGGGGTTCTCTTGATAATTAAATAGAATGAATTGTTAATTGACCAATTACGACTCTTTGTCTTTAGGACAATCTACATTTGTTTGTTCGATTTCAAGGAAAGAAAATGATTAATCTTAGCGTGACATTGGAGCTTCCTTGATAGAAGATGAGAAAAAAATAAGAGATATCAAAGGAGAATAGTTCAATCTATGCGATTGGAGAGTCGGGTAAAAAGATGCAATTCGATCACAATAACTTTCTTACACCATTGTCAATCACATAAAAAAATAAATATTAAAAAAGCACAAATGTTTTTTTTAAAAAAAAGAAATTTGTCACGTGACAATTTGTGATTAGACGCTTGAGTGAGCTACACAAAGATAAGTATAGATCATAATAAAATAAAGTATTTTTCACATACCACATTCAAAATTAAACAAAATATAAATGATGTCAATCATAATTTGTATTATTGAGATTAGCATTATGGTTTATGTTAATTACAATTATTGTATAAATAAAAAAGAAAAATCAAAGAGAATCAAATTAGAATCACATTCTCATGGTCTAAAAGACAAAAAAAAAACCACAACGTAATTATCCAAAATTGAAAAAAAACGGTATCTTTTTGTTCCACTAATAACATGATTTTTTTTTTATTATTATAAACAACATACCAATATAAATGAAACATTAGGAGAGAAAAATTAATCAATTATGAAAGGAGTAAGTAAAGAACAATAATTTTATGTGAATTAATAAAAAAAGATTATTATAGAGCATTGGATCCCCTAATAACGTGACTAAACCCATTTTTATAAAAACCCATATAACTAACAAAGTTAGATATACCCATACATATATATATATATATATATATATATATATATATATATATATATATATATATATATATATATATATAATATATAATCACATCATATAATTGTGTGTATGTATGCATTAAAAAAGAATTACATTTATTATAATACATATAATGTTGACAAAGGCTCACGTTAGTGCTTAGCACTTAGCATAATGTTTCCATTTTTGACATTTGAAATATTAATATATTAATTAAGATGTTTTTTTTTTTCTTTTTTAAAAAGGAAGAAGAAGAAGAAGAAGAAGAAGAATATTAATTAAGATGTGATGTAGTGGAATGTGCTAGACCATGCTACATATATTGTAAACATTATTATCACAATAAGTTTAATTTTATGAAGGAAGAATGAATGATTTGCATCTAAAGAATTCTTAAATAAATGGGGATAAAAATTTGCATTGGCCCACTGCTTTATTTATTATTTTTTATTTATTTATAAAGACAAAGGGGACTAATAATAAAAGATTATATATTACAACAAAGAAATTTATATATAATAAAAAGATTAAGAGCAAACTGTCCTCATGGGATAGCCACAGCTTTTTGTTTGTTTGTTTTCATTTCTCTCTCTCTCTCTCTCTCTCCCTCTTTTTTCCTTCTCTATTTTAATAATTTTTTAAATTTATTTCTTGGAGACTAAATTGTAATAATTATTAAGAATTGGTAAATTTTGGAATGAATAAGTAAATGAGAAGTTAAAAAAAAAAAAAAAAAAGAGAGAGAGAGGGTTTTGAGGAAAAGGAATCAGATTCCAAATTCTACCCTTAGCTATTTTTGTGTTCCTAAAGACAAAGACATTATCATTATTTGGCAATAGAGAGAGAGAGAGAGAAACATTACACACCCCATCACTTACCTTTGACCAATGGAATTTGAAATTCCTATGCTTCTCTACTCTATATCATCTTCTTTCCTTTTCCTTTTCTTTTTCTTTCTTTTTTTTCCAATTTAAAAAGATAACCACACACATTAATTTTAGAATTTTTTTAATATATATATGTATGTATGTATGTATCGATCGATTAAAGTCTATTAATGTCTATCGAAGTTTATCACTATCCGCCAATGTTCTTTTTTGAAGAAATTGTATTAGATGACAAAAAAATTTAGAAAAAGCAGTTTTTTTTGTAAATATGACAAGTCAAATGACAATCAAAAGGTTATCTGCTTTTAAATTTGCTATTTTTTCAATTTAAAAAAATGGACTGATATGGACCATATTATCATAATTTTTTTTGCAAATACCCATTTTTTTTTTCTGTCGGTAAAGATTTATCTTATAGAGAATTTTTTGAAAAAAACTTAAAATTAATGTTAATAATGATTTAAGAATGAATAAACATCAAATCTTTGATATTTATGAACTAAATTAAAATTAAACTCAAAATTTTAAATAAAAAGTTCAAAGGAAATTTTTTTTTACTTATAATTTACAATTAGATTAAGTTTGAATTATCATTTACAATTTAACAAATAATAAAAAGTTTGTAATTTATTTATTAGAAGAAAAGAAAAAGAATTATTAGGTTGGGCGTAAAATTAAGGAAAAAAAAAATAAAAATAAAAAGAGGGGTTTTGTTTGTTTTGGAGTATAGTGGAAAACTTGGGAAGATGGAAGAAAGGATTATTGTTAGGGATAAGTTTAAAGTGAATAGGTGTAGCCAAACAGGATCATATCTTCCAAAGACAGAGCTAACGGCGCAAAAAGGCATAAATGGTTTCGGCGCCTCACTTTGCTTAGCTGTAACCTCTCTTCTCATTTCTTTTTCTTTATTTACTTCTATCGACTCTTTTGCCCTTTTCCCTTCCCTACTTCAAATCTCATCTCAATCCGATATTCAATCAAATCTTCACGAAATCGGTTTTATAAATATTCATACCGACTCCGTTCGTGAAGAATACAATAGACCAACTAGTTTTCGTCGTTTAAGCCTTTGAAATTTCAAAATAGTGTTGTTGGTTTGATAATTTTCCAAATCAACACCGACCAATCTCTTCGTTTTATCTTATTAATATATTTAAACACGTGAACTTGTCATTCCAAATATTACTTTTAACGAATGAAATTTCAACTTTTTTTTTTATAAAATTATTAATATGAAAATGAGAATTCGAATCGGTTATACTTTTTAAATATTAAAATCATATTATGTACAAAAATTTTAGAAGCAAAAACCTAATTTAAACACATATATAGGCAAATTATGAATTGAAGATTGAACTTTATTATAAAAAAAAAATGCTAATTATTTCATATAATATATGGTTGTCTTTTTCCTGTAAAGAATGAAACCATTTCTTGACCTAATTTAACTCAAATAGCAACCAAAAGTACTTTTCTCTGACAGTAACATTAGAATACATTAGAATGCTATTGTCTTAAAGTCTGTCCTCTCCTTCCTTCCCCCCCTTTTCTTCTTTTTTCTTTTTTCTTTTTGCCAATATTTTATATTATAATTTAGAGACAAAATTATAACAAAAATATATATATATATATATAGCTTTTTGATTTATAAGTTTTAGATCTAATTTATGTTTGGTTCTTAAGATTCATTTCATTACACGTTTAGCTTTAACTTAAAATGTTATATTTTTATTTTTGACATTTGAATTTTATTTCAATTTGATCTATAAATTTCAAGTTTTGCATTTTTAATCTTATTTTTATTTGACTACATACTCATTTTTTCGTCTTTTGTGTTTATGCTATTAAATTTAAAATAATTGAACAAATTATAACTAATTAAATTTTACTATTTTTCATCCCTTTCGGTGTAACCATAGTATTAAATTTATATCAACATGTTGATATTTCCATCGATATTTTCACGTTTTCATAAGTTCGAAATTAACATCAAAGATAATTCGATATTTACATTATACAATAGAAAAGAGAATATCTTTAAATATAGTAAATAAATTAAAATATTTACACCATAGAATAAAATTTTGGATTATATCAATGATAGATACTGATAGACTTTTATTACTAATTATTAATACGACTGATACAAGCATATTAGTATGTATCAATGTCTATCATTGATAGAATCTAAAATTTTATTATTTTTTGTAAAATTTTTACCGAATTTGCCATTTTCTTTGACAATTTTCCATAGAAAATTTCATAAAGCATAGCAAAAGAGAAATTTTCATGAATAGCAAATAAAAAAAAAAAAAAATGAAACCATTTCAATGATATAAAGAAAAACTCAAATGTGTTACAGAGAATTCGAAAGATTTTGCTATATTTTGTAAATAGTTTCAGTTTTTTTATTACATTTAAAAATATCCAACATAAAAAAAATAGTCAATAAAACGTCCCGAACATAAACTCTTAACTAGTTTTAAAAATAACAAAATGTTTACTTAAAAACTTTAGATTGTATAAACCTATAAGAAAATATCCATGAAAATCAACATTTTATCGATATTTTCAACCACTCGATAATTCTATCGACATCGATGTTTCAAACGACGAGAAGGATATTTTTGGTAATTGAGAGAGAGAGAGAGAGAGAGGGGGAGAGGAATGTAGGGTTTAGGGCTGGAGGGGTTAAATGAAGAGAGGAGTGTATAAAAAGTTAAAAAGTTAAAAAGTGAATTTTGATTTGGGTAAATACACGTAAGCATAATTTAACACCCTAATTGAAAAGGACACGTTCTGACGTCAGCACCTAGGACCATGCCAGCTCATTTCCATCAATCCTATACCTTCCCACTTTTTTCTTTTCTTTTCTTTTATTTCATTTCTCAAATATTACAAAATAATAATAATAATAATAAATTAACAATAAAAAACTTCACAAAAAATCTATATATTTATTACATATTCCAACAACTTATTACCAATTCCACCTATAGTAATGAGCTATTTATTCAAGACAAACAAATAAATAAATAAATGAATTAATGAATTAATTAATCAAACTTCAGTTCCAAATTTAGTCTAACTTTTTAGGTTTGATAGCAAAAAAACTTGGAAATTCAAAAAATCCATCTTTTTTTGTCCAATTACAACAACCTTAAAAAAACATTTAATAAATTTTAATGTTTTCTCACATGTCTGTATTAAAATTTGAATTTTTAACCGAATTTAAAAAAGAAAGAAAGAAAAAAAAAACTCATTTTTTAAAATCTAACTTAATTTTTGGAAACATTAATAGATTGTTAATAATGGATTTGTTTATTATAAATATTGAATGTGTCAAAGATTTTTTATTAAATACAAAATGGAAAAAGTGATAGAGAAACTATAAATATATATATAAATCATACACTTAACTTGTAATTGAAAAAAAGGAACATAATGATTTGTTTAAGGCCAAACATTATAAAATGTAAAGAAGAATAACAAAATATTGATTTGAAATAAGATCGTAAAAGAGAACACATCATAAAATAAGAAGAAAGAAAGAAAGAACAAATACGGTAACATTTATGAGTTTTTGGCAGTAACATAACGAAATATTAACGATTTCTTTTTTGGATAAGGATCGAAAACGAAACCATAAACACACATTTTTGTTGTCTTCCCTTCCCTTATGGGCTCAATGTCGTCAATCTTTTTCTTGAAAAAGATTCAATTTTTCCATTAAATTATTGGAATTTGATACAACCCATTTAACCAAGAATCCAAAATGGGTGAAAGAATGAACAATAATTCAAAATTATTCTCGAATAACAGCCTAAAAAAAAAAAAAGAAGTAGAGTGAGAAAACAGAATGTAATCATCTGGAGGATAGAGAAAAATGATAAATTAAGAGAATGTAGGCGCATATATATATATATATATATATGGTGATTGATATATAATGGTTGAAAATGGTGATTTGTTAAGTAAACGGGTAGCCGTAGAGACGAAGAGAGAAAGGGAAGAAAGCGGTGGCTCGTGAAGAAGGAAAGAAAAATTCGAAGAAGAAAAAGTATGGAAAATCTGAAAAAGAAATTGAAAAGAAATTTTAACAAAACTAGTCCAATTTGTTTCTCTTTGTAGATTCATTCCTTGCTTCCTTCTTTAATTTCACGGGATCCCCATTTTCTTCTTCTTCTCCTTCTTCTTCCATGTCTTTCTCAGACACCTTCTGTTCTTCTATTTCTCTGTTTTCTTTCTCTTTTTGTCCTCCTTTCTCTATACTATTCTTCTTTCAATAACAACAAGGATAACCAAAAAAGCAGTTTGTGTTTCCTTTTATGGTAATTGGGTTTTTGATTTTTGAAAGTAATTTGTGAAGCAATGTCTCACACTGTGAAATCGATTCAAGAAATGGGTTCTGATTCTTTAACTGGGCGATTTCGTGATGGGTTTAGTTTGGGAGATAATAAGCCTGATGTGAAAGATCACGATCTGAGTTCACCGGTTTCGCCATTGATGATGACTCGGAGCTCGGGTACTGGTGACAATGGCTACGGGATTGGCGGGCCTAACACTTCTAGTAGCAGTTCAAGCTCATCTGGTTCTGTTACGGGAAAAACTAATAATACCCAAATGGGTAAAAGATTTGAGGGCAAACCCAACAATCATTCAGGAGAGCTTTCAGTGTCGTCTGAGACGAGTCCGAGTGGCTCCGATGGCCACCGATCCGCCGCCGCATTGCGGAATTCTAGACCAGGTCACCGACGGTCGTTTTCGACCGGATCGCCACTAATCTACTCAGGTAAAACTCTTACAAGTACGAGCAATGGAGTGAATGGGAATGGAACCAACTCAGCCTCTTCGAACCCTAACAGCAATGTGTTTCCAAGCGGCAACATTTGCCCTTCCGGCAAGGTTTTGAAGGCCAACATTGCGCACAGAACCTCTAATCGGACTGACACGTTGGGGTCCGGCACAGGGAATTACGGCCACGGCAGCATTATTCGTGGCGGTGGTAGCAGCGGCGGGGGAGCCAAATTGGGGAGTCCAGGAAATCTTGCTGAAGGGAATTTTGGGTCTGGGAATATACAATTTGGTAGTGAAACTTTGGTGGTTAAAAGGGCAATGGCGAGCTCCGATCCAGAGGAGGTCAAAAGGGCTGCGAATGAATTGTATAGAAGAGGGAGTTTTGTAGAAGCTTTGTCGTTGTATGATCGTGCAATTTCATTGTTCCCGGAAAATGCTGCTTATCGGAGCAATAGGGCGGCGGCGTTGACTGCACTTGGTCGGCTGGGTGAGGCAGTGAGAGAGTGTGAGGAGGCTGTGAGGCTCGATCTTGGCTATGGCAGGGCTCACCAGCGGCTTGCTGCTCTTTATCTTCGGTAAGTGTTTGAAATTTTTGTTCAAAATGAAGCTGTTTATGATGCTTGGATATAGGGAATTCTAAGGAGATGAGGTTTTCTTTTTTCTTGGAAGACGGTTTGATGATTTGTTTATGTAGTTAAGATCTGCATGGTTTCTGTTATTGGTATTAGTGCTGATTGCTTCAATTTTTAGGAACATAGGTAGATTCATAGTTAATTTGTACTACTTTTTACATCATTTTTTGACACTTGTTTTATTAACATTTTTCCCACTTCAATTCTAGTTCTAAATGTTGAGGCAGATATCTTTAATGGTGCTCCTCAATAATGTGATAGTTCCCCAGTTGTTTTTTGTTTCATAAGCTATAGCAATGGGGGATATTTTCGTGCTAGAATTCTATCTCCTTGGTTGCGACGAGCCTTCTGAGATTTTTTGGCTGAATGCAGTTTCTGGTTTCGTTTGGCCGATATTGTTTTTCAGCTTTGGGCAGGTAGAGAAAGCCCGGAGCCACCTTCTTTTCTCAGGGCAGCCAGATCAGTTTGAGTTGCAGAAGTTGAAGTTGCTTGAGAAGATATTGAATCAGTGTGCAGATGCTCGAAAAGCCGGTGACTGGAAGAGTGCTTTAAAGGAATCTGAAGCAGCAATGGCAGCTGGCGCAGATTTCTCTCCGCAGGTAGAACTCATAGATATGTTTGTTTATGTTTTTTTTGTGTATTCAGATCTACTGAAACTTATGTGAATGCAATGTAAAGCTTGTTGCATGTAAAGCCGAAGCCTTTTTGAAACTCCATCAGCTTGAAGATGCTGACTCCTGCCTATCTAACATTCCTAAGTTGGAAACTGTGGCTTCATGCTCGCAAACCAAGTTCTTTGGTATGCTTGCTGAAGCTTACGTGTTCTATGTTCGGGCCATGGTTGAGATGGCACTGGGAAGGTAATATATTATTGAAAAAACAAGTTTAGTTTATAGTTTAATGTTTAATGCTCACATTTTAGGGGTGAGTATAAGGATTCGTTGGTCTTCTTGCAGGTTTGATAATGCAGTTCTGGCAGCTGAGAGAGCGGGCAAGATTGACTTTAATAATCTTGAAGTTGCAAACCTGTTGAGCACTGTGAAAATGGTAGCAAGAGCTCGTTCTAGAGGTTTTGATCTTTTTAGCTCTGGTAGATATACAGAAGCCTGCACAGCATATGGAGAGGGCCTCAAGTATGATAGTTCAAACCACGTTCTTTATTGCAATCGAGCCGTGTGTTGGGCCAAGATTGGACTTTGGGAACAATCTGTTCAGGACTGCAATCAAGCCCTCAATATTCAACCGAACTACACGAAGGCCCTTCTTCGCAGAGCCGCTTCAAATGCAAAGGTGAAAACTGAAAGGATGCTAGGTGCTATTCTTCTATTTTATGGAAAATTATTTTATATGTTCTGACGTGTTTTCGTGTGTTTTCGTGTTCTCTCATTGAACATTTTAGCTTGAAAGATGGGAAGATGCTGTGAAAGATCTAGAGGTTTTAAGGAGAGAACTTCCTGGAGACCATGAGGTTGCTGAATCTCTGCATCAAGCACAGGTTGCATTGAAGAGATCTCGTGGAGAGGTAGTTGATCATAGAACCGTAAGTGGTGAAGTAGAGGAAGTTTCTACTCTTGATAAACTGAAGGCTGCAATTTCGTCAACCGGTTAGTTCATTTGGCATTTACTGTCTGAGAATCTCATACATACATCCGTCTTTAAACATCATTTCTACTCTGTTTTTGCTGCCTTTGAAAGATGCAAGTTTGGTCTCTACAATTATTTCCCTCCTGTCTCTGAAGGAAAACTTGGATTTTTCAGGTGTTTCCGTGGTTCATTTCAAAGTTGCAAACAATATATGCGACGAAACATCTGCATTCGTGAATATGCTATGCATACGCTACCCTTCTGTTAAGTTTATAAAGGTATCTATTCTTGTGATCATCTTCATCACAATGACATACCTCATCATAGTATAATGCATTGTCTTGCACGTACAATTACATTAGACGATTTAGAATCTCCACTAATCTAAATCTGATGTTTCAATGGAAGGTGGATGTGGAGGAGAGCATGACCTTAGCGAAGGCTGAAGGCATAAAAACCGTTCCAGCATTCAAAATTTACAAGAATGGAGAGAAGTTGATCGAAATGATCCGACCAAGCCACCATTTTTTGGAGGACTCAGTGAGAAGTTGTATTCTTCAACAAACACTGCCAGCATTGTCTCATGGTTCAAACCTCTACAACATTTGAATGGTAACTTTTATCATACAGAAAAAGCTAGTAATTTTACCTGTAACATAATCAACTACATAATTGTTTCCTAGAATTCTAGGCAGAGGAACCCTCAGAGACTAAAAGTTTCTTACTTCACATTTGCGGAAATTTATTTCTTTCATTTGTAATATTCAAGCATATTCTTCCTTATTTGAATCCCATTTATTTTTGGCCTGTATGCCTTTCTTTTTCCTTTTTCATGGTCTCATTTGTCAGTCTCAATTCAAAAATTTTGTCCAAATGAGTATTCTGTACAAATGTAATTATTTTGTCTCCCTGGCAGTAAATCATGGGCACGATTCTTTTACCCTTTTTATTTATTTATTTATTTTATTTTAATGTGACTGCTCAATAGTTAACAGTTTGGCATGTTTGGCATGAAATATTGGCTAATTTTGAAGTCTGTTGTCGATCACTTCTTCTTGTCTGTTACTATTTTTTCCACGTAAAACAAACAATGTTATGCTTTCTAGATATATTCAAGTCCTAGAAAAGTTCCTGTAATCTCTGTCACTTTATGTTAATGTGACATGTTTTCGATTAATTTTTAGCTCCATTGATGTTATAATGCGGCAAGTAGTTGGATAGAGTACAAGGCTGTTTTGTTGAATGATATTAAGGATCAGGACTGTAATCTTTGAAAGTTTCGAGATAGTTTTCGAATTTTAGGGACCAGATGAACCATTGAAAACCCGTGTCCAAACTTGTGAAATGGTCACAAAAACCACATCCAAATTCTGAAAGGAAGGAAAATGGCAAGAAGAGCCAATCTTTTCTGTTCTTCTTTTCTTTTTTGTCTGTCCTGCTGCGAAGTACTGCAGCTTTCTTTGGATTGGCACTATTGACTTCATTTACTTATTTTTTAACTTTCAAACTAAAACTGATGTTTGTGGTAGATCAGACGAGAACCGACATGGCAGAGAGCTACACTTCCTTTTCATCTTCTTGGTTAACCAACCTGTCCTCTGTCCACTAAAATCTCTCTGTACAACCATGCTCTACTGGTATTCTTGTGTTCCATTGTGTACTTGTTGACCAATAACTCACCTTTTTCACCACATACACTGGGATTTTAAATAAATTTGAGATGGATCGAAGAACTCGATCAACTTACACTCAAACTTGTATGGTTTGGGTTTGGTTAAGTTTAAAGCTTCTAATAAATGAATTTTTTCTGAGCTTGGTTTGAGTTGGTTAATATTTTATTCAATATAAGAAAATAATAAAAAATGAAATATTATTGGTTTACTTGTGAGTATTCAAATACAACTCAAACGTTTCCTGATATATATATATATATATATATATATATATATATTATTTTGTAATTGTAATTGGAGGAATTGTTTGTTTATTATGTTATATGATAGTGTGTGTGTGTGTGTGTGTGTGTGAGTGTGGGGACATGGAGAAATGGAATCAAGATTAAGGGCCCCTAATGGGGTGGGGGTGAGTGATGGGCCTTTGTTTGTGCTCTGCTTTGTGCTTTGATTTGACAAGTAAAATTGAAAGGACTGAGTGAGTATACCCCATTTGCCATTGCTAAATGTTAGAAAAGATTGGGATGCCATGGGCACTGCTTTTGTCCTCTATTGAATCTAAAAAGAAAAAAAAAAAAAAAAAAAAAGAAGAGAAAAGGAAAAGAAAAATACCATTCATTTCCAAAAACGGTGTCGTTTTCATCTTCTGTTGGTGTTGGTTGTCACTCACCGACTTCAGTAGATTTAGTATTCATGTCTACGACTACCATTGTCTTTCATAGCTTCGTTCATGAATGCTATAGTATAGCATAGCACCACCATGTTTTCTTAATTGTATTTTTCTTCCCTAGATTTTACTATTTTTATTTTTTATGTCCAATTTTTTTCTCCACCAAATACTTGTTCTTCACTCACTTTTAGTTAATATGAGAAAAAGAATCAATTTTTTTTTCTTTCGCAAAATACTTATTTTTCATTATCTATTATTATTTTCGTTATTTTTAAGATGAAAATTAAAAGTTTAAAGAAGAGAATGACCTAAACTGATCGATCTCGACCAAGAGTAGGTTTGACTAAATTGCCTAGCATATATATCTTGGGTTAATTCGATGATTTTGTGGAGGCTTCATCCTATCATGCCTGAAACCCTGTTGGATTTTTGGTGAGATTGGTTGAAGTTGCATCAAGATTCATTTAACTTGTCCCGAGATTTGAGTCATTGTTGAGTTTCAAATTGCTTTATGTGTAAAATCTCGAGGTATAAGTGGCCTGAGATTGCTCTGAGACTTTATATAGAATGCAACTTAAAATCTTTATCTCATGGAACACTGGGGTAAAATGTCCCAAATTCTTCATGAATAATGCATGATTTCTACTGAGTTTTCTCGAGTTTGCCTTGAGATTTCATGAAATTTTCATAGAGATGCTTCTGTCTTGTTAATTTTTATACTTGATTGCCCCATGATTGATTGTCCAACAAGCTTGTTTTTTGTGATTGTTCCGGTGTGTATAAAGGTTCTTGTGATTTGTTCAGCAGATGACATTGGTAACTAAAATCTATAATTCTGACTATTTTTCAGATAATTTGGTTTGCTGTTCCTATTTAGCGAAAACTTTCTTGAATGTTAAGAAGTTAACACCTAGACAGTTGTAAATGTTTAGGCAAGTTATTAAGTTAGTTTTTAACAGACATCTATCCCATTTTATTGTGTAATTAAAAGAGGATACAGAAGATGTTATTAGCTAACTTATTGCGGAAGGTCTCTTTTGGCCATGACGAGGTTGAGGTATAGGCCTAGACAAGGAGTTAAGTTTGAATAAAGTAAAGCTCTTAGGAATATCAGACAATTATATTTTGGTGTTGGCTAGATCCAACAGTTGGACAAAGATTTTCCAGACCTTGAGTTTCAGAGTGATGAGAATGCGGTGAAGATAATCTTATATATTCTATTTCATTGAGTTGGTAATGTTGGAAAGGAAAAAGCAAAAACAAATGGGCTGGACCATGTTAAGACTCATAGATGACTTGGTGGACTTTAGTAGCTAGCTACGACTGGAGGAATATGATTTTCAGTAAAACAATGAGTAGCTTGTAGGGTGCACTTAACGGGAAAGTAGTGTCGATGAACAAAAAGGAAGCCTATGAAGAATAAGTCACCCGAACCATATAGCTAATTTATATGGATTTTCGATCGATTTCCAGGTTCATTAATTTTATTTTATCACAATTGTTTTGTTAGAACCCACCTTTGTTTTAAATCATATATCTATGTCTTAGATGAGGCGTACGTAGTAAAGGTATTGGTGGGTGAGCCAAGGGATCCATATTCTTCTGTAGCTTATCATTACATGACATAAAGAAGAAACAGTTAACAAATTAAATTAGCATATACGAATATATATAGTTTAGGGTCAAGGAATATCATTTGCTGCTTCAAATATCTTCTCAAATGCATCTTCCATACAACAATTTAACTTGTGGGCATCAATGAAATCCTTTTCTGTTCTGAATGAAACTCTCAGTTTCCCCATATAACTCAACATCGTTACCGTAACACTCTGCAAAAGAAACACACACACACACACACACATATATATGAGTTGAGATTAAAAATATATTATATACAAAAAAATACCCAAAATAAACAATGAAATAAAAACCTGAGGTGTGCCCACAATGGTGAAGTATAAGCCGCTAATGGGATGATTATCTAAAGCCATTTGCTGAAGTGGACCAATCACATTTGAGATTACTGTGGTGGTGTTCTTCAACAAATTGTGGAGGAACTTTGCTACTTCCTGCCAAATTATATATATACAGTGTCGGGTTACATAAATTATCTAAATTAACTACAAACTACATTAAATCATTTAAAAAAATTAAGAAACTATATTGTTCAATCACATTTGATCTATTTAATTACTATTTTAAAAGTTTTCATTCAGTCTTAATTATTGAACTTTACTTAGTTTCAAATTTGAATCTCTACATACCCTTTTATCCTCTAATATCGTGTTAAAAACATGGACTCACCTACATATTTTTTTAGCAGTTATATAATAGAATTACAGGATGCATCCAAGTTTTTTTTTGTTGTTAAACAAAGCTAATGACGATGTTCGAGCTTTTGAACCACAGTAAACTAAATCGAATGGGATAGGTCAAATCGAAAACAATGGTTAAAGTAATATTATATATTATATAGTAATAATTATTTTACCTGATGACCTCGAAGTTTTCTCAAGAGATTCAAAAGGTGAGCCACAACATGAATAGTGAAGGAGGTTCGTTTGTTGTTGATGGAGCGATGAGCAGCCATGACAAACTCTAGTGGGTTAGTGACGTTGGTCATTTTTGGGATCATAATTTCCAAGTAAGATAATTGGTTTCCCCATAGTCCTTTGCTCTCTGGTTTTGCCATCTCTGTCGCCGACCGATAGTTTCCAATTACTCTCGTGTTCACTATTGTCAATGCCGTTGCTGCGACTTCACCGGAATTTTTCTCTATTTCTTCCATATACAACCTTAGTCCCATGAAGATTATCCCTGTTATCACATCATTTACTGTCTGCATTTTTCAGTGAAGAAAAAAAAAAAAATTAAAACACTCATTAGTTAAAATGCATAGTAATGGTAATGACCAAACAATGGAACTTTTTTTTTCTTAAAAAATTGAGTTAATGACTAAATTGGGTATTACAAAAACCGAGAGACTAAAATAAATTGTTAACCCTAGTGGTTAAAAGGGTTATGAGTTTAATACGTGACTGAGAAGGATGAATTCAATTAATTCATGATGATATCATTTTATGAATTTTCTCGACATTCAGTTGAGGTTTGTGTATGCTGCAGACATGGAGACACATGATTTTTTTTTTCGCAGCTTCAATATGTATGTGTTTTTCATTACAAAACTCACCACTTGGAGCTTCGTCTTGATTTTCTTTATGTCATTGAGCGAAAACGACACGGTAAAAGTATTCATCGGCATGAACTGTAGCCCTTCACGTCCTGACCTTATAGGAGTTTTCTCATCTATTCCTTTAAAAACGCTCCACCCCAAATCCGACGCCGTTCTACAAACGGCGGACACAATTCCAGTCAAAGACTTCACAACACCGTTGTTGAATCGTCGTTGACGTCGGGAAGGAAAAGTGAGAGGAACATTAGGGTCTGAGGCTGTGTGGAGACAAGAAAGAACGACACCCATGAGAGAATAGCCATCGCCGAGGGAGTGGTGGAGCTTTAGAATCATGGTTCCGGCGACGGTTGGGGATGTTGGATACTTGAACAAATGAGTTTCCCATAGTGGTTTGTCGGGTCGAAATTCTTCCATGGATATCTTCGTTAAGTACTCATCAAAATGAGCTTTGTATGATTCTATAGTTAAACCAGGTGGAAAGATTGGATCTTTCACATGCTCTTCCACTTCTACGTTTACCCTTTTCCACTTCTTCTCTCCTTGCTCATTTGTAACCTGTCATTCGATACAAGTTGAGAAGGGAAGATATTAAGCTGTGACTATAGAAATTTTACATTTGATGAGAATTTTAAATACATATATGAATGGTTTATATGCTCCAATGACGTATGTCTAGCTATTAAGCTAAATATATTATTTTACACAATATTTCGATATGTTCAAATGACTATCAATATTAATATTAATCGAAAAAAAAACAAAATCTAAAATGAAACGACATGGATTATACACAATTTTGCAAAAAGAAGAATTTGAATACAAGATATCTTGCCTTTAACATACAATTTTAAATTCTTATGATCAACTTCAAGTTAACATATATGTTTTCATCAACATAAGATTCAACAACACTAATTCCGAAAAAATGCCATTATATGAGTTTGAATACATGACATCTTGTTTCGAACACAAATAAATTAAACCACTACTAAGCTCATGTTGATAGAGACAAAAGAAAATTGATGCTACAATGATTTTCAATACAAGTTTTGTCTCTTGCTATGGTACAATATAATATTAAACTACTATATGCAAACGAAACTTAAAAGTTTAAGTTGATAGGTACAATCTTTTCTTCATATTACCAATATGGAGGAAAACCGAGGGTTGATGGGGAGGAAGAGGTTCCGAAGATTGGAAGCAAGATCCAAGGTGTGAATTGGGACTTGGAATTCCAAGATAGCTAGAACCGAAAGAGAGAGCATGGGGGAGCTTAAGTATTCAGCAATAGGACTTAGTGGTTGTTGTAAGAGAGAAGAATCCATGGAAGAAATGGAAGCTAACGTTTCCAAACTAAAAGCTCAAAATTGAACAATGCAGGTAAGCTCTCAAAAAAAGGTTTCTCATTTATAAAGTGAATGAGAGGTGAGGAAGAAACAAATTAGGTTAGGGTTTAGGTTAGAAATCCATGCTTTCAATTTGATAACCCGCGATTTGAAGTATCAAGTATGGAGTCACGTTTGATAATCGTCTTTTATTTGTAGTTTAATTAAACTATTTTATTTAATAATAGATTACTTTTTCTTTGCTTATCAACCTAACACAATTTCTACTCTTAGCGAATCATGTAAATCTTTTATGTTATGATTTTCTATAATGCTCTTTTTACACCTTTTTTTTTTATTTATTAACTTCATATATTAGTTTCTTGACCTAAAAATATTACTTAAACACGAAAAAAGATAATTTATTTCATTAGTGATGTTTAAAAACTTAGTTATTTCATATAAAGAGTCAAAAATGACTATTTTTATATAAAAAAAAAATCAACAATAATAAACAACATCATCTATCTTAAAGATTTAATGTAAGTAGGTGGCATTCAAACTAAAATTAGAGATTTAAAAGTTGAACTAAAATACAAAAGTTTTTTTTAACAGACTTTTAATCACTATTATCTATATATTTTTTAGTGTTTTAAATTTTGGATTGTGTTGAAAAAATGGTACACTTGTCCAAATTTGTAAGATAATGAATCAAATGAGGCCATGATAAATTTCTCATGACCATGATGTGATGCATTCGTCAATCCATATATATTTGTATACATATATATATATATGAAGATTAAAGATATAATTTTATGAAAACATCAAATTTAAAATATATGATCAATATATATATATATTTAATAATTATATACCATATCAACTATATTGGCTATTATCCTATGCTAATTATAAAATTTTCCATGTAATTTGAGTTTTATATGTAGTTAACGTTTTTAGAAAATTATTATTATAAATAACACGAAGCAACTTAAACCATAAATATATATATTATATTGATGAGAAAAAGAATTGGTTTTGGTTTTGAAATAATAATATGCATGGAGTTGGTTTAGGAGTCTCGTGGAGTGGATCTAAAATGCAACACTTGTCACTCACCTTTCACTATTAGCACGAGTTTCGACCAATTTCATTAAATAAAGAAACTGATCTCCTTTGATTTTTTCAAATTCATTCGCGATTTTCCTTTTAAAATGTAAACTAATTGGATTAAAATGTATATTTTAATTACTTACTATTTCATTTTAGTTGAAATATAAGTCATGAATTGAAGAAAGATATAAAATATAGCAAATAAAACTTAAAATTAATGGTGTATGAAACATTTGATAAATAATTTTAATATTTTGCTATTTTTGAAATTGTCTATCTAGTTATCTTATTTTAATTATTCTCTATAATTTCAATACTTAAACTTTTTGACGTAATTATTTAAAAGCATGTATTTTCTATTAGAAAGCATAATCAAACTATTTTCAAATATAGCAAAATGAACAAAAAAAATATATATAACAAAATATCTTAGTTTATCTATGATGGGTTGTGATTAGACAGATAAAATAGTTTATCTTAGTCTGATGTGGTTTGTAACATATAGATTATGATATTTTACTAAATTTGTAAATATTTTAGAAGTTTTGTCATTTAAAATAAATTTCCAACGTAATCACATATACTGTATTTTCTTGCATGAAAATAATAATAATAATTCTACAAATTTTGGTAAAAGTTAATTTCGAGGGACTAAACTTAAGATTTATTAAAAATACATGGATTAAAGTTGGATAATTGAAGTACAAGCTAAAAGTAAAATCGAACAAACTTTAAAATATAATACCCAAAATTATATTATGTGACATTTCTTTAAAGACTATTACATCAGAATAGTAGAAGTGATCATGGAGGGACAGAGGATTGATATCACAAACCCTAATCTTTAACTATGTTTAAATATGTTTATTTATTTTGACATAGAAGTGAAGAGGTTTGAATATCATTGTACCTAAATAAGACCCTTTCATTTAACTTTAGTGAGGTAATTGAATTAGTGCAATTAATCCATGATTAATTATGGACATTCTAACTTGGGAGAGACTATATCATGGTAGGGTTAGTAGAATAAATTAGGGTTAGAAAATATATTAAACACAAAACTCCAACTAAAATCAACCCATTGATCAGAAGCCACATGTGTTGTTGATGAAAATTCTTTTCTTTGGAATTGTGTGTTGAGGCCAAACTTTATTTGAAGCCCATTTCCTTTCTCTAATTAATCAATCAAGTTGTACCACCAATCTTTTCTAATGGGTTAATTTGGTGGCTTCACTGCAAGAAGAAAACGAAGAGTGACGATGGATAAAATATCTGTAAAAATAACAAAGGTTGATCGCAGTAGAGTTTTTTTTTTTTTTTAATTAAAATGCAAAGTCTACCATCCTTCTTCGCTGTTAGTTTCACTTGTGCGGTTGTTTTCGATACTTTATCCCTTCTGTAGTGTATTTTGATTGTTATTTTATCTCTCCTTGTTGGTTATTTCTTACCCACAACAATGTGCAATGCAGTTATTATTTTCCTTTGCATATCAGTGAAAGCACTACGTACATGCACATAGCTTTCCCATTTTCTGTCTTTCTTCTTGATTTTTTTTTATTCGTATACACTCTCGTTATGGTTGTGATCAGTCTTCCTCCAAGAGAAAATACAGAGAAGAGAACATCGTCGTTGTTGAATACAAAATACGTGGAAGGAATCTAGAGGACGAGAACTCAATGAAAACAGCAGAAGCCAGGGCTAATGATATGCAGAGACAGAAAAGAGTTTTTAACGAGAAGAGTAGCTAATGATATAATCTATTTTAAAGAGGGTGTGAGGTCTCTTGATTCCTGACGTAACTTCTTAATAATGCATCTTTTTGTCGGTTCAATCATATCTATTAACAAGTTAAATGATCCATTTAATTTTTAACATCATTGTAAGAGACATATTAGATGGACAATTGATATTTTAAAGTTTAGAACTATGGATAAACACGTTAATAGATTAAACTTCTAACCTTCTATAAATTTGTTACCCTTGGCATAAAATTCTAGCTAGAATCTGACAAAATATTGTTTAGAAAATTAATATAAAATTAAATTATAAATTTAGTCTATATGGTTTTCAAATAAAGTTATTATAATTTAGTTTCTCTAATTCATAATTAGAATTTGGTTCTTAGAGTTTGATAAAACACTCGTAAATAATCTCTACAGCATAGAGACTATATATGAAAATTTATCCAATCATGCATAGACTATTTATAAGATTTAATCAAACAATAGAGATTTAATTAATATAATTTTGAAAATCTTGAAATTATTTCAAATAATAAATATGTTAAAATATTTACAAAGCTGTAGCAAGATTTCAGAGTCTATTAATAATAAATATGGATAGATAATTATCGGTGTCTGTGGGTAACATCAATAGAAGTCTATTATTATCTACCGCCGATAAATTCTAAAAATTTGATATATTTATAAATATTTTGGTTTATTTTGATATACTTAAATTTATTTTAAATTTAAGAACACAACATATGTATATAATTAGCGTACACACACGATAGTGTGACCGCCACCCACCTCGTATGAGTCCCAATCGAGTCTCCCGACCACATGTTCATTTATATGAAGGTTAGGTTGTTGAAAGTTCAATAACAATGGTGGACGAAAGCCACATATAAATTTGATGTTTTAAATACTTCATTAACGAATTCCAAAGATATTGTTTTTCATCGAGAATCTTTTGAGAACACCACGAAAAATGAATGGCCACAAATTGTTTAAACCATTGACATGAAAAATCAATTAATAGCCATTGATGTGAAAACACATTTGGAGATGGTAGAATTTAGTTTGAATTTTCTTTCTAGAACTATTTTTAAATGTATATCAAAATAAACCAAAATATTTATAAATATTACTGTCTATCTATCTACGATGGATCGTGATAGACTAATATAGAGTACTATATGTGTCTACCAATTATGTCATGATAATCACATATAATAATCTATCTTTGATCTATAGTGATTTATCGCATATAGATAAGTGGTTGCTATATAATGTAAATATTTTTAGAAGTTGTGTCACTTAAAATGGTTTCCCTTTAAATAATGGTTTGTGTTCATACCAAGAAATGGATCAATCCTTAATTTGTACTCTAAGAAAAAAAATGTTTAAGCGTCTTGTGAGAAACAAAAGAAATGGAGCACTGGTGTATTGTCAAGGTACATACACAAACTTTTACGCTCAAGTTAATCTCAAATTTTGGAGTCGATAATATAAGCTATAATTGTCATTCCACTATTGACATAGAGTTATACGTATGCTTTGTGTAGTCTGTAAGTCACATTGTGCAAGTCGATTCTTTACGAGTTATTAATAATTACAGTTCCATATCAAATGTCTGTTTTATCCCCTAAAAGTACCTATTTCACCTTAAGTACTATCAATCTTCCGATGAATGACTTTTTTTATAATCCAACAACTGAAGCAAGAGAATGTGGCGCCCCATTATATTATTCAAAGTCTTGAAATTAGCACCTAAGGTGGTGTAACCGATTCATCTACATTTACCCTCTAGCAGTGAGAAGTAGTGAATTTCATCATATGAGATTATAAGTTCTCGGTTCCTTATTTGGTCTTCAAAATTGTAGGGCTCAATGAATCGGCTACAAGAACCACTTCCATTAATCCAAATAGGATGGGATCTTATAGGTAGGAGTTCAAAATGGACTCAAAATTAAATTTTGAGTCGTCGCATATGATCATCTTGTTTAAATATTAATCTTCTCAATTATCAAATTTACAAGGAGGGGTTGAGTTTCAAGGTCCAAACTTATACAAACTAGCTCATTGTATATGATACTATCACTCTCATATGTCCCTAAACCTTAGTTATTGATTATTTTGCAAAGAAGTTTCTCTCATACGTCGCCTTCGTATATCGTTCGAGATTAGTTTTGAATAATATAATATAATATTATACTGTAAATATAATATTAATTGTGAGACTTTAAGGCATACAAATTCCTATGTATACAAGTTTTTCATACATGAATTTAACGTTGAAGCCATCTAAAACTATTTTTGAAAAAAAAAATCAAATTTCAAGAGCTAAAATAAACACTTTTCATAGAGTTGTAGAGATATATTTGAAATGGAATTTCTATAGCTGAAAAGTCTTATTATTATTAACACAAAACACTCAAAGCAACTCAGCATAGGGCTCCCAATGTACATGTATTAAATTAGTTAGTAAGAGAGACATGGAAAAGATCAAAAACTAAGTGCAATCTAAACTATATCTAATCTCATGCTCTCTTTTTTCTTTATAAACAAAGAGAAAACAAAATAAATCATAAAAAAAAGAGAGTTACATGACACATTTCTATAGAATATTGTCAATGGAGATGTACAAAAGAGATGGGTACAACCCAACTGTAACCAAGACTTTGTAGGCATATAATTAAATTTGATACCACATAATGTACAAAACACAAATAATAACAAAGAAAGAGTGCGATAGGGAAAGAAACAGTAACAAAGAAACAGTGTCTCCATGAAAAACATGTTAAACCTTGGAGGGTTTTATTTTTTTTGAAGGTGACGACCCTCGTGGCGCAATTGCCAAATTAAACTTAAATTACAAACTACATTTGATTTCTTCCATCCATATTTTCAATCCAACTTAATTTCCTCTATAAATATGGCAAAATCTTCCCCTTTCTTATTCCAAAATCATCCAACCTTATTGGGATCATATCGGTATATCACTTTCTTTCCTTCTTTAACCAAAACACTAACAGATACTCTAATTTTAGAGGGAAAAAGTAGCTTATGAGTTCATTTGATGATTTAAAGTTTTAATTATTTCATTTTTTTGAATAAATGGTTCCTTTTTTTTCCCTTTGAAAACACTCCTAAAAATAGGTAACTGACGTAGCTTTTGAATATTTTTGCAGGCATTATTGAAAGAATTATAATTTGTACTCATAATAATAATGGAGATTTATGAAGATTCAACAGCTCCCATGAGCCCTTTGAGCCAATACTTCAACACTAGTGAAATGTGTGTATCTGTTTTGGGTGTGATTGAGATTGAAACTCCAATTTCTTCATGGGAAGACATATCCTCCATTGTCACTGATGTTCTCATCCCTGCCAACCCACGTTTCTCTTCAATCATGGTTCTTTCTTCAAAACTTCTCTCTCTTTGAGCTAGAAATATAGGTGTAAAATTGCATGTTACATTTTAGTACTCAAACGACACATCTAGCATGGTTAAGTTTTTGAGTTGAATGATAATTTAATATAGTATATTATTAATGACGATGGTTTAGTGATAGTTTGTTGAACTTTGTTCGCTAATTTTAAATCAAAAAGAGAAATAACGAAACCAAAACTTTTTTAAAATAATTTCTTAAAAATTAGTAGTGTTAAATAACTATTTTATTTTTAATCCTAAAGCTTTTAAACATGGTTCTACTTTTGAGTTTCCTAAAATTTTCTAGGTCAATTATTCTTCTGTTTAGTCATGTTTTGAAAACTATGGTTCTTTTTTATTGTTTTAGAAATTTGGCTAGCTATGAGATTTTAAATGTTTTTTTAGAGAAAATATATATATATATATAAAACAACGATAAATAATAATTATGAGAATTAATACCACTATAATTATCAAACGAGATTTAAAATTGATGGAGACTCGAACCAAGACTTGGATGGGGCTCGAGCACGCACACCAACAATCTAAACATGCAACAGTGTTGTAGATTATTTTGTGTACTAATTTCTAAGAACATAGACACAAGAGAATAATTATGTTCTGCTATTATATATCTCTTCTTTTTTTTGGAACGTGGATGCTTAAATCCTTGTCTTACACATTGTTTTACACTAAAAAGAAGTTTAAGAGAGCATAGGGTTTCATAATATGAAAGAAAAAGAAAAGAAAAAAAAAAAAAGAGGATTCAATTTACTTATTACTATGAATAAAACCTATCAACTTAAATTTGATAAATGAGATTTTGGTAATTGGCATGCAGGTGAAAGAAAAGACTGAAGAGCGAAAATGGAAGACAACTAAGGTTAGCCTAAAAGACCATATTTACATACCAAATTTCCCAACGGAACTCTCATCGTATGAATATGATGCTTACTTTGATGAATATGCAACAAAAACAGCCACGAAACCTTTTTCACAAGCCATTCCTTTGTGGGAAATTCATGTTTTCAATTACCCTACAACCCATGCAACCTGTAGCGTAATTTTCAAGGTTCATCACTCGATAGCCGATGGATTTTGTCTTATGAACACTCTTTTAAGTTGCCTTAAGAGAGCCGACGATCCTTCTCTTCCTCTCACTTTTCCGTCTCGGCAACGATCAAAACAACCCAAAAACAAACTCGATTTTTGTCGTCTTAGACATTTCCCAGCTCGGTTTTCCTCTTCTGTTTCCAACTTCGTATTGAACTTTGGATGGAGTATCATGAAGAACACTTTCGTTGAAGATGATCCAACGCCCATCAAACCACAAGAAGATTCCATGCAGCTTGTTAAGCCAATTGCCATATCAACCATGACCTTTTCTCTTGATCAAATCAAACAAATCAAGAATAAGCTTAATGCGGTATACTTCTTTTATCTTTTCTTTGTAAATTAATTCATCATATATTTTCTACTCTATTAGCAACCCACCAAAATTTATAAATTAAAAAATATATTTTTATATTAATTGAGACTTGACGATTTGAGGTGATCAATACATCGAGAGATATAACGATTGATTTTAAAGATATCATATGTAGAAACAATTTCAAATTTTTTATTACATAAAAAGCTTTGTTTATACCTTTCAAAATGAATACTATATTTCTATTGACATCGATATTCTAATAACAGTCTCGTGGTGTGATTTTGAATTTCTTATATTAAACAGAGCGTTAATGATGTACTCACTGGAATCATATTCTTGGGAGTTCGATTGTACATGCAAGAACATAACCCCGAATCAAGTGAAGCAAATTCAAGTGCATTGATTCTACTGAATACAAGAAAGGCCAAAGCTTATAAATCAGTTAAAGTAATGGTCAAGAAAGACAGTGACGCACCATGGGGAAATAAAATTGCTTTTTTGCCAGTTCCAATACCAAAGCTAATCGATTCTCCTGTTGTTTCATCAACCCCTTTGGAATTTGTGGAGAAGGTCAAAGAAAAGATCACGTTGCAAAGAAGCCCTCTCTCTGTCTTTTTAGCTGCTAAAGTTTTTGAAATTCTGAAGAAATCACTGGCCCTGAGGTGAAAACTGTACTTTAGCCAATTAGTTACTTTTTCTTATATCATGATCGTATATGACTATGGATTTGTTTGTGTTAGATTGGAGCAAAGTTGTTCAAAAGGAAGCTAAAAAATTCAAGCATTATGATATCAAATTTGATTGGACCTGTGGAGAAAATGGCTTTGGTCAATCGTCCAGTTAAAGGCTTATACTTTACGGTTCCTGGGATGCCTCAGGTATGAAATGGTGAATCTTAAAAGTCACTATCTTGAACCACATCTTGAGGATTCAATATTTGAAAAGATGATCGGAAGTCATTGTTAGATAGGATCAACTTCTATCTTGAAATCAATTGGCAATGAGTCGTTAGGTAGCTCATTTCTCATTTATTTTTTAATTCTCCGTTCTTAGACTGGATACTAAAATAGATACCACATCTCGGTTTGTTTGAGCTTCATTGGTTTGACACCATATGAGATGAGTGACCTATAATCTCTATTATAAAAATGGTAAAGGCTCTTTGATTTTTTTTATAGACAATCCGTAACGAATCTCATAAATTTTCATAAAATAGATGAATCGTTCATTTCATTATTAATTAATCTTGAGATAAAACCTCGTATAAATATCATATGATATCAGAACTGTTGAAGTATAAACAAGTATTTGGTCTAAAAAATGAGATATAAACCATAGAAGGTCAACCCAAAAAGAATACCATAGTCAAAGAGAATTGTGAATAATTTCACGTTAAAAAGATAAAAAGGAGAGTAGAGGAGTCGGAGAATTAATGGAGTTGTGAATTCACTCTTTATTTGGGTCAAGAAATTGTGTGCCTAAAAATCAAAAAACATACGTCTTTCTGGCTATATGAGCTTGAGATGTATACAAATTCCAAAACTTCACAACTTTACTTCTTATCCTAAACGAATCCTAAAAGTTACGTAGACAACCTAAATCTTAGGCTTGAAAGTCTATAATATATGATTTATATATATAATTAGTATATATAATTAACATTTTTTGTTAGTCTTTGATTGCAGAGTCTAATGATAACAATTGTGAGTTACATGGGAGACCTGAGGATTGTGTTTGGAGGTGAGAAGTGCTCAACAGAAATTGAAAGTATGCATTGAAGATGCTTTCCAAAGGATACAGACTTCGATTAAACAAAAGCTTTAATTTCAAAAAATAAAAATAATTGGTCCTATGAGACCTAAAAGCTCCTTATTGTCTTTGAAGACCACAAAAAGAAAATTTTAGTTTTAATGCATTAGTTAACCGTTCAACAGGGGTAAGTCGTGCGTTGAATGTATGAACTATCTTCATATTGACTATTAATACCAAATAATGTTTTATACTGAAAAATAATCGAACAAAAACGAAATTATTAGAGCTAGTTGAATTGTTGAACAAGATCTCTAGGCTAAAAAAGGTCTAGTCAAGTATACCACGAACTCTTTGAAAATGTCCAACTAACCTTATGGAAAGTGATCACACAAATATATACACTACATTCTTAAAAAAACCTTTGATATTGAGTTGATGTACACAATAATGTGGTATCAAAAAAAAAAAAAAATGTAGTATTGGAAATTTCAATTAATTTGATTTTCATAAATAGGTAGAACCAACCCAACCTACTAGGAACTAATTTAATATTCAAGGCATTGCATGCTAACAGCCACACACACACAAAAGATAAAGATAAAGATAAAAAGATTGAATTCTAAGATTTAACATTTTTCAATAATTTTCAAAAAAAAAATTATTCATTTCGTCAATATTTTCATCTACATTACTAAAGATCGAGATCTTAATATTTCTATCAACATCTCGATATTTGAAACCTTGCAAATCAATGTCCATGACATAATTATTCGAATAAGTTGAGTTTTAAAGTATACATTG
This sequence comes from Cucumis melo, assembly GCF_025177605.1. Taxonomy (NCBI): domain Eukaryota; kingdom Viridiplantae; phylum Streptophyta; class Magnoliopsida; order Cucurbitales; family Cucurbitaceae; genus Cucumis; species Cucumis melo. The sequence goes on from NC_066857.1 coordinate 2,297,311, forward strand.
TCATCATTTGGTATTGGATAATCAGTAAAACTACATGTTTAACATTTTTCAAATGGGCGTTTGTAAAAGTAGCATAAAAATTTATGATAATAGAGCTCATGTCACTATATTTTATAAATTGCAAAAATAAAAAATTTAAAACCGAATATTTAAGTTCAATTGTTTTTTTAACCAAATAGATATAAAACTTAATTGGTGTGAAGTGTGAACTTAGAGATGTCCATTTAATGTTTTTCTTGTGGCTGCATATAAGAAGTACTTTGTGGCTGTCCATTATACCATGGGTATGGTCAAGAGGACTATTCTCATTTTAATTTTTGGATAAACATGTCCAAGATTGTTGGAGGGATAGCCCCAAATTTCTAAACCATAATCTCCAAATTTTGTTTAAAAAATGCAGCTCTTGGAAAGAAAAAAAAAATTACTACTTAGCATTGGTCTTTTATATTGGTTTTAAAATGTTGCCATTGGAAGTTAAATAATAATAATAATAATAACTCATCGAACTCTCTTTAGTTTATTTAAATTTTTTTGCTATAATTTTGTAAATAGTTTTGCTTTTTTGTACTGTATTCATAACGATTCCCTCAATGTTGGATTGAAATACAATTTTTAAATGGAAACATCAACGGAAGCTGCCTTATACATATGCTCGAAAGCTTTTTTCATACAAGATGTGAGTTTCTCTTGATCTATAAATTCTTTCTCACTCCCAAAAGCAATCCTCAAATCTTCCATGTAACTTACCACTGTTATCATCAAACTCTACAAATAACAAACAACTAAATTATTATAATTCTCTCGTCAACATCTAAGAATAGCACAGCACAGATGGTGAAGTGTTGCATTATTAATCTAGAAGTCACAAATTCAATTCTACCACTCATATATTTATATAAAAAAAAATCATTTAAAGTTCTTTGCATCTATGTACTTAATCAATGCTACCGTATTTCTTCGATTTAAATAATAACAAATATTTAGGGTTTGTTCGGATTAACTACTAAACAAATTTGTAATTTTTTTAAAAAATTTAAATATAGCAAAATTTTACCGTTCATGTCTATGTCAACGTCCCGAGGTATACCAAAAATGGTGAAGTAGATTCCTTTTGCCGGGTGGCCAAGCAGAGCCATCTTCTCCTTTGGTCCGATCATATTTGATATGCTTAAGCTTGAATTTCTGGCCATCTTGTACACACATTTGGCTGCTGCCTATGGAAATTTTCGTACGTGCATTATAAACATTTTATAAACTAAATATACTTGACCACACAAAGCTTGAAGGGTTGCGCAATATTTAGTCGATACGATTCGGTCAAAAGTAGATATATGATCACAAAAGAAATTAGGTTTACGTACATACCTCTGGGCCTTTAAGTTTTTGCACCATCTCCATGAGCTTGTCAAGGAGAAAAATAGCATAAGAATATCTCTTCCTCTTGATCAATTTTTGTGCGGCTTTGATGAATTGGATTGGGTTTGAAAGCTCGTAATCAGTGAGTTTGGGAATGTCAATAAGCAGCAGGGCAATGCGATTCCCCCATGGGGCATTTGAATTGGGTTTTAACATATCTTCTATGGACTTGTAATCTCCAAACATCCTTGTGTTGAGTAAAACAATTGTTGTTACGTTGGATTGGGTTGAGTCGGGACAAGTCTCATGCATGTATAATCGAATTCCCATAAATACTATTCCTGAGATTACATCATTGATTGTCTACGAACGTGAATTCACGTTTGTTAGTTGTAGAATGATTTGAATTCTGTATCTATTTGATCCTTGAAGTTCTATAACCGGTGAAAAGTTTTTTTTGCAATCACTAAAATCAAATATAGAGAACGCAAAATCATATGAAACTATCACATCATCATTTCGTTGGATTAACTACTCTAGAGTGTGTCTTATGTTTACTAAAATAAGTTTTAAACAATAGTTAATTTTATAGACATAGAAATGAAAAAATTAAGCCATACCACTCTAAGTTTGGATTTGATTTGTTTGATTTGATGAAGAGAGAATGAGATTGTACATATTTCGACTGGCCTAAACTCCACACCATCACCACCAGATCTTATAGGTGTCAGATCATCTTCAAGAACACTGCTTTTGATAATGCTCCATCCAAAATCTAAAACACTATTCATAGATGACAACAAAAATTGAGGCACACAATTTAGAACATGATGCCTTGAATTTTTATTATAATTATGATCATCTGAATTAATTTTCCTTGAAGGAAAAGTTAAGGGAAGAGAAGGGTTATCTGCCCTTTTCATGCTTGAAATAAGAAGGCCCATCATAGAATAGCCATCTCCAAGTGAATGGTGAAACTTGAGAATTAAATTAGCAGCTGCATTACTTGTTGGATACTTTATGATATGAATTTCCCACAAGGGTTTGTTTTTGGCTAACTCTTGGGCACCCAAATTTGTAATATATTTATTGAAATATGCATCATAATTATTGATGTTATCATCATCAACTACTGACAAACTTGAGGGGAAAGTTGGCACTAAGATATGTTCTTCAAGATTCACTTCAACTTTCTTCCATTTTCTCTCTCCGTTTCTATCCTCCACCTGTTGGTAATCATATTCACTTGAACGTTCATAACTCTTAGGAATGTAACTAATGTTACACTTCAAATATGCTATGATAATATTGAATTATATTATCGGTATATAACAAAATACTAAATATATATATTAGATCTTATGTATGTTTGATATTAGATAATTGTTTCAAATGACAAAATTATTGAAAATATTTACAAATATATAACAAATTTTCATTGTCGATTAGTGATAGACAGTGTATGCATTAGTAGACGTTTATTAATGTCAATCACTCTATCTATTGATAGACAAATAATTTTATTATTATTTACATATAAGTTGGTTCATGTACATAATAACTTGTCTACATATTATTTGCAAATCTAGACAAGTTTTACTCTTATGTTTTTCTCTAACATCCATTGAAAAAAAAAGGATTGAACATGACCAAAGAGATATTTATCTTTTGAATATCATCTTTCTTTATTTTGGACATAATATATAGTGAAAAATATGAGAGAATAAACTTATGGTATCTAATCTAATAATTAAAACTATTTAGTCGAGATAGCGAGAAACAGAAGAAACATATGAGGATCGACAAAGAGAGTAAATTTGAGAAAAAACTAACGTATGTTACCATAATAGAAGTAAGCAATTTAATAGTGAAGTTTGAGGAAATTACCATAATATATAGAAGTAAACAAGATAGAAGTAAGCAATTAATTGATAGTGAAGTTTGAGAGAAAGTACCATAATAGAACTAAACAAGGGGTTGAGAGGAATGAGATCCTTAGCATAACACATAATTTTAGCTTCATCAATAGGAATTTCAAATTCCAACACAACAATGACAGAAATAGACAATGAAGATGAGTTGAAGCATTGAGCAGTAGGGCTCACTGGCTCTAACAACTCATCATCTTCTTCTTCTTCTTCTTTCTTAAACTCCATATTATGCCAAAAGTAGAACAGAAAAGATCCCTTATATTACAAATTAACTCAAACCCTAATTTTAGCTAGTCTTGCAACTCCCAACACAAATACACTTGTGTCATCTATATTTTTATAGCTACTAACTCTTATTATTTATGACTACAATAATAATTTTACAAACATAAGGTTGTTGGGTGATCAACATTAAATTCCCTAAACCAATATATATAATTCTCTCTGCCACCAATGGGCTGAGTACGTACAACCACCTCCCATTAACTTCCCTTGGACCGTTAGTTTGACAAAATTATGAACCACTCCTGCCTCGACATGTGACGCGTTATCGTAATAACCTTAAAGTGCTCAACCCTTCGATAATGAGTGTGTGAGACACCTCGTAATTATACATATTTGACAAAAGAGTTATTCTTAGAGACCCACCTTGAAATCTTTGGTTAACAAACATATATATGGTTTTTGTTTTTAATAAATAGAAATTAAGAAAAGAGAAAGAACAAACACAAAATAATGAAATGAATATCTAGGAGGTCTAAGTTAATCCAAAGATTATGGACTGTCTCCTAAAATTATTGGGGTAGTTGGCTCGTATTCGATTGCAATGGATAATGATTATGAATTGCAAACAAAAGACCGCAAACTTCAGGGTTACACATGGTTGGATTTATTAGAAATTTAGAACAATTAATATATCCAAACAAACAATTAATAACTTTAATCTACCTATACCATAACCAAAGTTCAGCTCAATTGTGCCATTCGACTACGAGCCAAAAATTTCTGGAATTGTTATACTAAGAAACTAAAAATATTTAGCAACTGCATGATAGGGTGTAAGAATAACTCGATAACCTAGACTACCCAAACCATATTATATGGGTTTGATTGGGTTGAAAATTTTGTTTTTTTTGGGTTGGGTTGGGGTTGAAAAATTCGGGTCAACCCAACCCAACCTGAATATAATTTATATATTTATTTATTTATATTATAGATATTTTATTATTTATTTAATATTTATGGATAATGTTTGGAATGTTGAACTTTTATGAATGTTTGAAACTTTGAATTTATAGATGTTTGAAATTTTGGATATGAGTATTTATCGACGTCGTACGACAATTTTAAACTGTGTAAACATTAATAATGAAAAAAAAAAATAATACAGCCCGACAACCCAATCCAACCCATATTTTGAGAGTTGGGTTGGAAATATAATATGGGTTATTCGGGTTGTCAACCCAACAAACCCGAAAATATGGGTTGGGTTGAAAATGTCCCTCAACCCAACTCATTTACACCCCTACTGCATAACTAAAGAATTAGTGTACATATTTGACGTGTATTGTAAAAGCCTTGGTTCATGCACGATGTGAGCTTTGCTAGATCTATAATTTTTTTCTAATTATTTGATAATTATAGTATCAGATTTCATATCAAAATCAATTGCCAATGAGAAAAGTAACTCGTTTGTTTTTTGAGAAATGTAAATCTCTTTGATCTTTAAAATATGGAATTCTCAAACATCTCGATTCCGGAAAAGATATTCTCAAGTTATTTTTTAAAAATGGTTCATTTTAATCAAACACATTTTCATCGTTGGAATTATTCCAACAGTGATTTTTTTCTTTTCTTTTCTTTTCTTTTCTTTTTCCTTATTTATACCATTTTCATCATTTGTATAGCATCGGTGCATCGACAGTGTGTCAATACTCATTAAAAATAAATTCTCAAACTACACATTATATCAATAAACTGGCAAAGCTATTCATCATATATATGTTAATTAAAATGATCAATTTCACATCACTACCATGAAAATAGAAATGGTTAAAATTCTCTTTGGTTGATTCATTTTTTTTTAATGTTTTTAAGAGTAAAAATGTATATAAAAAAAACAATAAGGCACGCTATTGCATTTTTAAATTCACACCTAAACACAAATTTTGAATTCTGTGAATTGAAAATTTTAATTTATTTTTTAATCCATTGAAAAGGATGCATTCATTTTTGTTTTCTACTAATTAATTCTTTGTTTTCTAAAGTAATTTTTGCTTTACAAACCAAATACGACTCGACTCTTGAAAAGAATTGTCAACGATTCTCTGAATTTTTTTAGTAGGATAAAATATAATATTTTTAAATTTTTTTCTAAATTCGATGAAACTTTTTTCAGTAGTATTATTTAAATCGTATAACTCTCTGACGCTAACATATATTATATCATGGAATGTCAGCTGAACTATATTCACTTTCGTGGTTTATTTGATATAAACTTTATGGGTGAAATTAAAACACAACTTGTATTATTTAAAATCATAATCAAAATAAAAAATAATAAACCAAATAATGTCTAAATGGAAACGTCTATGGAAGCCTTGTGTATATAGTCAAAAGCCTTTTTCATACAAGATGTGAGTTTCTCTTGATCTATGAATTCTTTCTCACCTCCAAAAGCAATTCTCAAATTTTCCATATAGCTTATAACCGATATCTTCAAACTCTGCAAATAAGAAATGATCATTTTTAATTCTGCATGGTTTTTTTACTAAAACAATTAATAACAATTCGTGTTTCTCTATATATATATATATATATATATATAGATTATTATTAGTAGTAGTAGTAGTAATGTGCATAGGTACCTGAGGTATACCAACGACGGTAAAGTACATTCCTTTTGCCGGGTGACCAGTCAAAGCCATCTTCTCCTTTGGCCCGATCAAATTTGATATGCTTAAGCTTGAGTTCTTTATCGTCTTGTACACATATTTGGAAGCTACCTATCAATTAAAAAAAATCCATACGTGTGCATGGTAAAAAGATTGTAATTAGTTGAAAGGTTATCATAAGTTTAATGTTCTCGTACGAGCTAACATAAGACTCAACATTTTGGTTCTTGAGGTTGATTAAAGAGAAAATAACAGTACAAGATCAGTTTAAACCTAAGATATTATATATATATATATATATATATATATATATATATATATATATATATATATAGACTACCTTTGATATCATGTTAAACTAAAATTATATTGAACCTATATAAAATCTTAAGCTAGTTAATGATAGAGTGTATTTCTAGTGGTTTAGATATAAATTTAATTAGGTTTCATAGTGTCACTATATTCTTTTTTTTCTTTTTGGTAATTTTGGAGAAAGTCAAAATGCTGCAATCCTACTTTTGAAATTTGTAGTTTTATTTCAATGTTTGGTATTAGATACCATAAGTGCTATTTTAATTAAGACCAATGGACAATGGGGATACCCCACGTGAAACTTATAAATATTACTACGAGTTCTCTTGATTTTTTTTTAATGTTTTTGGATTTTCAACATGCTCCTTCAATATAGTATCTCTTTGAATTTGTCATTGTCAAATGTGATTCTAATTTTTATATATATTTAGACAGATGTCTGTTAGAGCTTGAATGTAGAGATGTCAATATAGTTGGGAATATGTTTTGGTGTACTTAGGTATTTTTCTAGAAAATATGAATCAATTAGATAAATATGTAAACGAGTATATTCTTTTAAGAAGGTTTTGATTTTTAGGACTAAACTATATATATATAATGTTTGGATATACCTCTGAGCCCCTGAACTTGTGTATCATCTGCATTAGCTTGTCAACAAGGAAAACAGCAGAAGAGTCTTTCTTCCTCTTGATCAATTTTTGTGCGGCTTCGACCAATTGGAGTGGATTTGAAAGATTAAAATCAGTGAGTTTGGGAATGTCAATATGCAAGAACGCAAACCGATTCCCCCATGGGGTATTTGAATTGGGATTCAACATATCTTCCATACATTTGTAAGTTCTAAACATCCTTGTGTTGAGTAAAACCAATGCTGTTGAGTTGGATTTGGTCGACTCCGGACGAGTCTCTTCCATGTATAATCGAATTCCTAAAAATAACATTCCTACGACCACATCGTTCACCGTCTGCAAAAAAACATGAACGCTAAAACTTATCAGTCCTCATGTGTGGTGAAAAGCTTCTGATCAGTATGCTACTACAATAATGAACCATAAAACTTAGTTTCTAATTGGTCTAAAAATACACATCAACACATTAAAGTCAATCCAGTCAACATAATTAGTCTAACTATCACATCAGGTCAATTTGTATCGAATGAGAAAGAGAATAGTGTCATCTGTAAATAGTAATAAAGAAAATGTAAAGAATTAAATGAAAGAAACCCTACCACTCTAAGTTTGGATTTGATTTGTTTGATATGATGAAGAGAGAAAGTGATTGTCCATATTTCAGTTGGCTTAAACTCCACACCATCACCACCTGATCTTATAGGTGTCAACTCATCTTCAAGAACACTGCTTTTAATTAAGCTCAATCCAAAATCCAACACAGTATTTATAGATGACAACAAAAAATGAGAAACACCACTTGAAATTTGACCGAATTTGTTTGAATTAATTATTTTCCCAGTAAAAGGAAAAGTTAAAGGAAGAGAAGGATTATCTGCTCTTTTCATGCTTGAAAGAAGAAGACCCATCACAGAATACCCATCTCCAAGTGAATGATGAAACTTGAGAACTAAATTAGCAGCTGCATCACTTGTTGGACAATTTAGTATATGAATTTCCCACAATGGTTTGTTTTGGGCAAACTCTTTTACACTCAATTTGGTTATATATTCATTGAAATATACATTGTTGAGCTCAATTGACAAATTTGAAGGTGGAGTAGCTACAACAATTTGCTCTTCAACTTTCACTTCAACTTTCTTCCACTTCCTCTCTCCATTTATATCATTTACCTGTGTTTCAAAAGATCAAATCAACCCTTGAGGAAATTGTCTTGAATAACAAAAGTGTTGAAAATATTTTTAAATATAGTAATTAGTCAGGAATCATTTTTATTTTGGGTTCTAATTGTGACACACATATGATTATAAAAAAGGCTCAAATTATAAAATAAAAAAATAAATCCTATATGAACAATATGGGTTGGTTTCAATTGTTACCTTGACGACCTTTAAAAAGTTTTAATTTAGCCCTTAGAATATGGAGTTTGTTTAAAAACACAAAGCTAAAAGTTAGTAGCTACCTGGTGTGAACAAATTATCTAAACTCATAAATTTAAAAGAAGAAAAAGAGTGCATCTATGAACCATATTTACTGTCATCTTCGTTCTAATTTCACATCTCACCCCCACCCAATTTTCTCTCTCTTGTTTTGTTTATGATTTTTTTTTTCGTTAAGTCTACCTCCCAAACTTACTACATTTATGTGTTTAGATTTTTTCACATAAGCATATACAAACTTTGCATAAATTTGACAGCAAAAACTTTCCACAGCAACGTTTTGATAAAGGGAAAAAAAGTCAATGTAGGAGGGTATAATTGAAACCAAACTTCCATAAAAGAGAAGTAAACAGTGTGGAGTTTGAGAGAGTACCATAATAGAACTAAACAAGGGGTTAAGAGGAATAAAATCCTTAGCATAACACATAATTTTGGCTTCATCAATGGGAATTTCAAATTCCACAACAGCAATAACAGAAATAGACAATGCAGATGTATTGAAGCATTGAGCAGTAGGGCTCACTGGCTCTAGCAACTCATCCTCTTCTTCCATTTCCCAAATCCCCCTTCTTCAATAATTATCAACCCTTTATTTTAGCGACCATAACTTTCAATAATATATATATATATATAAAAGGTAATGTATATGTGTGTGTTTGTGTTCAGATCATACATATTATAGCGTACTAGCTAGCTAGGTCTTATTATTTATGACTACAATAAATTTTAACACAAGGTTTGTTGGCTCAACATTCAATTCTTACCCTTCTCTCTATGCCACAGTACAATCGTGTCGGTCGTTGCCAATTGTATCATAGGTGATGGGTCGATTTTTTGGGATATCTTTTGTTTTCTGTTGAAGAAATTGACACAAAAAAAAAAAGACACTTACTTAGAACAAAGAAAGTTTTAAGGAAATTGCATCTGATGACAAAAAAATTTAGAAAGAACAACTCATAACATTTTTTTTCTTTTCATATTGCGAATATGACAAATAATTAATAATATCAGACGACTATCGAACAACTATCAGAGGGTGATCCGTTTTTATATTTGCTACTTTTGTAATTTAAAAAATGTAGTGACATAAGTCCTATTATCATAAATTCTTTTCGCTATTTTTGTAAATGCCCCAAAGTTTTATTACAAAAATTTACAAAACACCGACACTTTTGGAGAGAGAGCATGCTCACTCACTTTCACTCAAAGTTTCTCGCCAACCCTGAAATCCTTAGAGCCCAAGTATTTTTCTAGATTTCTACCTATTCTAGATATCTTTTGTCTCATCCTTATTCAAAAGGAACTCTCTAAAATTTCCTAACTTAAATAAAATCTAGGATAATTTTAGGTATGTTCTTTTGAGATATTTATTTACATCCTTCACTAGAAAAAAGAACTCTTTAGAATTCTTTAACCTAAAAATCCAGGATATTTCTAAATTTTTCCTTAATATTAATTTACATCATTTTAGAAATTTAATCGACACCTTTAATATTTTAAGAACATTCTAGTTAGTATTGCTATATACTTTTAACATTTTCTTCTGTAAATGCTTACTCGAGCTTCATGGACTTTGATATTGTATCAAGAAGTTTCATTTCAAAACCAATTAGCTACCGCCCAAAAATAAATAACTAATTTGTAATTTCAATTTTTTGAACTTATTTTAAAATTCTTGCGAAGTTTTAAACTATATTATTCTCAAACAAAAATTCCAAAATCTGTCATTGCCTACCCTCTCTTTTCTCTTCTCTTTAACTTTGCAATTCATAGACATGTTAATAAATAGTGCACCTAATCTCATGACCTACCTTTATCAAAGAGAGTGAAATACATTAATTTCCCCCACCAAAGTTTATAGTAAAGAACTCAAACCTAAAATCACAAGCTTCATATTCGAAAGGTTTCTTTCCTAATTGGGTCTTCTTTTCTTTTCTTTTCTTTTCTTTTCTTTTTTAATAACTATAACGTTTTTAATAACCCTATCTATAATAACTACGAACATTTAATAAAATCGAGTAGGAACTACAAACATGTTTCATAAAGTGGAAACAAAATGTACAGGTTTGAAATTAAGACTATTCAATCTAAAACACAATTTCATATACAAATTAATGTTTGAAAACAAAAACACAATTCCGAATAAGTAAAAAATCAGAAAAAAAGTAGAAAAGATAACTTGCCTTAAACAAAAAAAAAAAAAAAAAAAAAAAAAAAAACCATTTTGATGTGGTTCTTGATTGTCTCTCTCTCGAATTGTCTCGAGGTCGATAAGGTTGGACTAGTATGATGTTTTGTTGGTTTTCTTTGTTGTAAATAAATAAACACATTTTGATACTTAAAAAAGAAATAGGGAGAGTAAGTTAACATAATAGATAATTCAGAGGGAGGGGAAGGGACAAAACATGATCGAGAAAAATGTCACTCACTCCTACTATAACATCCCTAACCAAACCAAGAGACCTAACTTGTATCATAATGAGTTATTATAATTTATCGGTGATAGACCATATCATTTGTGATAGTCTATCATTAATAAATCGTATACAAGTCTATCAGCAATAGAAGTTTATCATACATAACTTTACTATATTTGCATTCCGATCACTAATATTGTGACCAAAACAAAAACTTTGAACTTTTTTTTATTTTTTAATTTACTCCCAAGATTTCAAATGACTTTGAGTTTGAATGAATCTAATAGTTTCATATATGGCCCAAAGTGGATATATTGAAACAAATAAAACAAATAAAAACTTTATCCAATTCAAAAACTCACACAACTAATACAAACAAACTCTCACACCAAACCATATTCACAAACTCACAAGTTTTTTCTAACCCAATGAAATGGACTTTATTACCCCTCTCAACACAAACTTCTCAAACCCATCTCTTACAACACCAAATCACAAGTGGGAAGGGGCAACAACGGAAGAAGATGAAAAAATAGGCATCGGAGCCGGCGCCGGAACCGCCGCAATACTAGAACCATAACCTCCTCCGCCCCCACCGCAGGGATGCTCAAAACAATCCACAGGACGCTCAACCACCGCACTACATTCCTTTTTACTCCTCTGAAACGGCTTCTCCGGCAAACAATTCCGCCGATCATCAAAAGCAATCCCTTTCGCCGTCAAATTCTGGCAAATCCCTACTTCTTCACAGAAGTAATTGTAAGAAACCGTCACATTCTCCAAATTCGGAAGGCTACAGATCCCTTCGTATAAATTCCCACTAAACATGTTATGGGCTAAATTCAATTGCTCTAATTGTGCTAACCCAGTTAAACTATACGGTAAAGGACCCATTAATTTGTTAAAACTCACATCCAATACCTTCAATTTATACAAAAACCCAATTTCTGGTGGCAAACAGCCTGATAAACTAGTGTTGATCAACAAAAGCTCTTCTAAACTGTTTGCAAAACTTGCAATAGTTGGTGGAAGACAACCCTTCAAATTGTTGTTAGCAAAAACAATTACAGAAGCTGATTTTCCACCGATGTTTCGTGGAATAATGTTGGTGAAACGATTGCTGTTTATAAAAATGGCGTCAAGGGATTTGTTGAAGAGTTCAGAGGGAATTGGACCTTCAAATTCGTTGAATCGAAGATCAAGATATTTTAATTTTGGAAGGTGAAGAACAACAGAAGGAAAAGGGCCAACGAATCTGTTGTTGCTTAAATCCAATTCAAAGAGAAGAGATAAATTGGCTAAAGATTGTGGTAAAATGCCACAGAATCTGTTACTATTGAGATGAAGCAGAGCAAGGTCTGCTAAAAGGCCCAATTCGTTAGGGAGGAATCCGGCGATGTCGCCGTGGTTTAAGTCAATTCCGGCGACGACTTGGATTTTTGGGTCATCTAGAGATGGAGCACAGTACACTCCAAAGTAATTGCAAACTGACGGCCCCACCCAATTGGTGGTGTGGTTTTTTGGGTCTGAGTAAATGACTTTTTTCCATGCTTGCAAAGCAAGGAATGCTTGATGAAGTCTTGGGTTCGAGTTCGGTGACCGGACACGCTGGTGGTGGTGGTCGTCGTGGTGTTTGGCGGTCAGACAGTTGAACAGAAAAGATGACTGGAGGAGTAATAAGAACAAGAATGAGAATGAAAATGGAGCCATTTTGTCTTGAGTCTATGAGAGTGATTAATAGGATTATTGGTTTATATAAGGAGCTACATTATGCAGCTAAATGTTCAGTCTAATGCTTAATTATGCTTTTAAGTACAATAAGAAGCTTAATTTCTTCATGGGATGATAATGAAGGAAGAAAGTTTCTTTCTCTCCTTTTTTCTTTTTCTTCACAATGGTATATGTTGTTATAGCGACGGTTAACCGTTGCGATTTGCTTGTAACTACATATTTGAATAAGGATACTGAAATTTGAATGCATAGAGGGGAGATTGGGTTTGATGAGGTGAAGTTTTCAATGGAGAGAATTGCTTGAGCATGATAAAGACTTTGCTCCTCACGGTTGTTTTCGCAGTTTGTTTGAAGTGGAATTTGAGAGAGATGGCTTTACACTCTTTAAATGAGGTTTCTTGGAACTTAAGGGATAATTATGTTCAAGATTTTCATTTGTTTGATCCAAATGAATAATTGGAATGAAACTGTTTTGTATTTTCAAGTCTTTGTTATGTGTCAGTGCAAAACCAATTCATATCAGAAAGGAAAATATTAGTGTTTCTTAAGTATCAAGTTAGTTGACTAAATATGCTTACTTCTAAATCAAATGAATTTAAAAGAAAAAAAATTAATGTCCCACCTTGTGTGTCATAGTTAAGAGAATATACATTTTAAAATAAGAAATTCAAAAGGGAATCTGTAACCATAATCCTCATAGAATCATGATTAAAATGCATGAGAGAACTATATTCATTATTAAGAATGGGGTTAACTGCAAAATGCTTCATTATTAAAAGTGAAGTTCTTCAATGGTTTGGTTTCAGGTTTGGCAACTCATTGAAAGCAAACGTGAATGATATTATAAAAGAAGTTACACCAAAAGCAGTATCCGAGACCGACATTCTGCTAAGAACAGAGTGCCCGTGTTCCTTATGATATGTGCAGCAAAATACAAACATTTCTGCACATGGCAGATGTTAGCAAAAGTCAATCACTATGTCAAGCTCAAACACAAACAACAAACACTCAGAGATAACTTATGAGAAACTTCGCAATCTTCACTCATCCCTGCAGTCTTAGAAGCTCTTTTAACCACCACCACCAGAACCATATTTCTTGCCAAGAACAAGGAGCTGAAGCTTATCGTAACCAGCCAACACACCAGCACCGGCAACAGCACGTAGAATGTTTGCCCCAGCACCCTTGAAGAGAGATTTGGTTCCCTCATTCTTAACGATCTGTTTGAATGCATCCAATGAGCTATTATATTTGACTGCTTCGCCTGAGGTCATCATCATTCTTCTGCGAACAGTATCGATTGGGTAAGAAGCCAAACCAGCTCCTATCGTGATACACCAACCAAGCAAGAAACTAGCAAGGAAACTATCCTGCCAACATTGACAAAAACACTAGTTAATAAGACTTCCCGTCTTGTTGCCGCTCATCCAACCAAGATCTCTTGAGAATAAAAATTTGATCTATCTTTTAATCAGGCAGTATACAACTGTATTTAAGTATGATTGATTTATCTAAAGATCACGAAAGAGATCATACCAAACAAATAAAACTACTGACCTGCAAATCGCCAACCAAAACTACGGGCTTCATTGAATCATACATTCCAAAGTAAAGACCACGGTACACAATAATTCCAACACAAGAGATGTTAAATCCACGATACAGCCCAGCAATGCCATCGGATTTAAGGGTTTTCTTGTAAACGTCAACAAGACCATTAAACTGCCTCTCGCCACCCTTTTTAGCAGCCTTAGCATCATTGGCCAGACGAGTTCTAGCATAATCAAGGGAATAAACGAATAAAAGAGATGAAGCACCAGCAGCACCACCAGAGGCCAAATTCCCAGCAAACCATTTCCAGTAACCATCTCTGTCTTTCTTGAAGTTGAACAGCCTCTTGAAGTAATCCTTGAAGGCAAAATTCAAAGCCTAGTGCACCAGAATTTTTATATATTTAGCATCATTATTCTATAACGGTAAACAACGGGAGGAAAAAAAGAAGCAGATAAAAAGGAATAATGATAATTAATTATTTAGAAAAGTTAAAATTATCTTATTAAAAGGAAACAGACTTGTGTGGGGAAGTATCTGATAACATTTGCAGTATTTCCCCTCCATAGAGATATGACTCCTTCATCTTTAATTGTTCGGGCAAAGCAGTCGGTGATTCCTTTGTATGGCTCAGATAGCCTACCAGTCTTAAGCATCTCATCCTGATTTTGGATCAGCAATTTGACACGCTCAATTGGAGCAGCAGCTGTTTTAGAAACAGCAGCAGATACTCCTCCCATAAGAAAATCCACGGCAAAGCCAGCTGCACCTTTCTCAGAAGGAGCTTGTACCAGAAAAGGAGAAGTGGGTGAAACTCCAACCAAGCCAGTCCCATGATAAGCTGTCTTCAAGGGATTCTCCAAAACACCATTAGCAAATACACCGGTCAGCCGTGCGGAGTGAAGGTCAGGGGAGAGTCTAGAAGTGAGGTAAGAATGGCCACATATCTTCTGAAACACCGATGACTGGTGTGAGGAATCTTCCATCGTAGAGACTCAGATGGGGACCTACGTAGGTGCAAAATAAACATGGATAAGTTTTCTTTTTAATAAGAATAATTGCAAGATAAAACCAAGTTTTAAGCATAGAAAGCATAACTAAATAACTTTGCTCAAAATGTGGTATACAATTATAACAAGAGCTTGGCAAAAATAGGCATTAATTACATTCTCTATCGGATATAGTATAAAGTAGGCTACTCTGGCATGGTCCTTTCAACTGAAACCATTGATATAAGAGCAGAAGACATATATGCAACTACCAAGAATATTTTCCCTCATATATAAAGATCTCTTAAAAACAAGATTAGTTCGTTAAATCCTTAAATTCTAGTCATACACTGAGCACAAGGGACTTGAATAGAAGCAGCCAAAATTTTATTATAAATTACGGATTCTAAAGTAATTTGTTCCTTACAGTCAGAAAAAAAAAACATAAATATGTACTGATCTCCTAAACTAAAGAAAACAAATCATAGAAATTTTAAAATGTAAGGCTTCTCCAATCCATACCAGCATGTGGTGAGCCAATACAACGTATGCCATAAAATATGTCGAAATCCAAGGGTACAAACGGAACCTAACCATACTTATCACGGTTATAGCTTCCAAATAGTCCACCCCGAGACCAATAGTCTTTCTCCTCTAAAGGAAGAATTTAGTAAACATCCAAATATAACATTTGGCCCACCTACTATAGACAAAACCAAAATAAGAGCTCTGGATACTAAATGTAAAAGCAGCAATAAATTAAGCCAACACCCAAATGATCACCTTTGTACCAGATAAAAGGAAGAGCTCCACTCTTCACTATCTGTGGATTCTTTCAGTATAACATTTTTTGGTACAAACTCGTGCTTGTGAATCTAAGAAATTATTAGGATATCTTTCTCCTTTATAAATAGGATAACTACAATCACACCATTAAGTTTTCGACCTTTGAGATTCCCCACTTTGCATCAACCACACCAATAGCACAGAATATTATTACAAGAAATATACCGAGAAGCATATAATGAGCTGAGTGTAAGAGACACAACCTATTCTCAATCTCTCCACAAGACTAAGAAAATTAAAAAAAAAAAAAAAAATCACTTTTCAGAGATCTTCCTGAAGTTAGTAATAACAATGATCTCCAACAACAAACAAAATACCCTACACCTCCAACAAATACTCAGTAGCTACAGAGCCCGAACATGACGAACACAATCATAAGAGTGGAATTACACTATGATTGCCATTAAAAACAACGTAGATCGCCACATAATGAGTTAAGAAGCAAAAACGAACTAAAATTCTTTCCAACAAACTTGAATATTCTCAGTAAGTAGAGAAACAGAGTGGAAATAATGCATGAAATGAAATCAAAGAAGAAGAAAAGTCCGACCTGTAAAGGCCGGTGAGTGTGAAAGAGACAGAAATGGTGAGATCACCAAGTGGGTGCCTCGCGAAATGCGACTGCATGCAGAAGAAGAAGCTTCGGTATATAGTCAGAGTGAGAGAGCTCGGAGAGACTAGGGTTTGAACCACAGATGACAAATTCACCCTTCCATGTACATGAAAATGACAACTATGCCACTCCCTGTTTCAAACGATTAACGAACTGTAACTGAATGGCGGCGGAGCTGGAAGAGGCCGCGAGGCGACACCGTCGGTGAGATAGTGGGCCTAAAGTCAAAGCCCAAGTTTACTACGGAATTTAATTGGGCTTGATTTGGCTAACTGGGCCCCAAATTGGACGGTCAAACGCCCTAATTTTATCGGAGCATTTTACAAATATTTGTTTTTAGTAGTTTTATCATTTGCAATAAATTTGTAATTTGCTGGGTAGTTTATTTGTTTAGGATATTTTCTTGTAGAGCTAATAATCCATTAAAATCACTTCTAAATATCCCTTAATACTTTCATATTATTATTAAGTCTTAATCATGCAATTCTTAGGCATTATTTTAAAGTATAAGAATAGTGTGGGGCTTAAGCAATCACAAAGTTTCACCCAGAAAAACCAAATTTGAAGTGAGTAAGTGAACAATTTAACCTATGTGAAACGATTCTCTATTTTTATCACTTCCAAGAGAATTCATATCTAAAAAAAATTAGGGAAAACAAAGTGAAACAACATATGTGTGTGTATATATAATCTAAATGAATATCTGCAACCTACTACATTACAGCTTACCTTTAGGATAAACAATGAACCCCACAAGACACAGTATTTCAAAGAAACCACTTAGTTACAACTCTTCTAACTTTTTTTGTTTTTAATAATACAGACAAGAAAAAAGAATACAAACATTTCATCATGAGAGCAATGAGCTAATCTAAGTTTGCTAGAGGCAGACATGAACCACCTACATTTTTTTTGGGAATTTACATATATTCAAGAGGAGGTTCTAGATTAAGAAGTACACAAGGAAGCTCTTTGTTTTACAAGTAATTCCTTTAACTTCCTTATAAGTTGAGGATTGGAGCACATGTAATCCTGGAAAGATTTCCTTAAACTCTGCAACAACTCTTTGTTGTATTGACCTGGTGTGATATTAAGCAACTTCGTGAACAGATTCTTCCATAATTCAATGTTCCAATACCTATAGAGGAACAGAGAGAACAAGTCAGGGGGAGGAGGTGAAGAGGGCAGTTGCTCTCTATAAAACAAAGTTGTCCATCTAAAACTCTACAAAGAATCTAGAAGAGTTAAAATTCATGCACAACATATTTATCAGGAAAAAGCAGAAAACAGACAATTACCACTCTCCGTTAACTATTTGATATTTTGTATTTTATTTTTCAAAATCGGGTTTATTTTTCAAAATCGGGTTTAACAACTCTTCTTCGACATCTAAATTTATTGATTTGTTTTCTACTTTTTTAGCTATGTTTTCAAAACCAAGCCATAATTTGGAAACTAAAGAAAGTAGTTCTTAAAATTTTGTTTTTGTTTTTGGAATTTGACTAAATCAAACTTTTGTTTTTAAGAAAGATGAAAAGTATGGTAAGAAATCGAGAGAAAATAAGCTTTAGTTTTTAAAACAAAAAACAAGAGGAATACTAAATAGAAACTAAAAAGTCAGAAATTGTAACTAATACCGCTTAAAAGATGATTTGGGTAAATAAACAAAGTCACCATCGGATGATGCCTTTTTCTCAACTTCCATGTAGGAACCGTGAAGCATTGTGTGGACGACTACACATAAGCCATAGATGTCTACCTGTACAAACGACAAGATGCTGTTGGTAGTGCTTCTGTTTTCTTATTTACAGTGGGTTTTCTCTAGAGCTGTTATAAACAACCACATTGCAGAAGAAACTGACCTGATATTTCCAAGGTCTATTCTCTAGCATTTCTGGACAACGAAAGCCGGAAGTTCGGCAATCTCCTTTAAATTCTACATTTTCGGGAAAGAGTTGCAAATCTATACCTCTTCCCCAATCAACAAGGCAAAGCCCCTATAATATAAAAACTACAAATAATCTTGTTTGCTCACGGTTAATAGGGTCGGCTTGGAATGCCTTTAAAAGTGCTTAAAACGCAATTTTTTTCATTTAAAAACACTTTTTTCAGCACTTAAAAGGCCATTCCAAGTAGACATGCAATGACTTGGGAACAAAAAAGGGGATGATACTACATACCTGATCTTGCCAAGGACCACGACGATCCTGAAAATCATCTTCTGTTAGGTTTTCACTGCATAACGGTTAAATAAAATAAATTGGTAAAGAACTATTGAATTGGAGTACACTCTCCAGTCGGATGCTAATCACTGTTGGTAGGCTGAAGTTGTATATAACAACTAGAGGTCTCATCTTTTAATTTACTATGGTTCTTTTCTTTTTTTCCCGAGTATTCTTTTTTTCCCGAGTATATAACAATTATATAAGGAAATCAACTCTCAGAAAGATGGATGTCATCAATAAAGATCTAGAACCAGAATATATTTACCCCGCATAACGAACAAGAAGATTGTCCGGTTTAAAATCCCCATGGATAATGCCAATGCTGTGCAAAGTTTCTAGCATGTAGAGCATCTCTATGGTGTAATAAATGCATAAAACTTCTTCCATTGTCTTTCCAAGAACTACATACGAATTTATGGCATCCTGCACGAGGTTTTGACAAGATAGTTACTTACAGTGAATATTTTAAAATGTCATACAGTATAGAAGGTTCAGTGATCTGTATACTAACCTGCAATGTTCCATTAGCCAAGTAATCACATATAAGTATGCTGTAGTCAGAATAGAGATACATGGCATGAGCACAACCAAAACTTGACCTCTGACATTATGAGAGATAGAGTAAGAGTATAAATCGAGTTTCTGACATTTAGAGGTAATAAATGCTTGATGAAAATAAGGGGCTAGTAGCCTAGTACATACTTCCTTAGCAGCGACACGTAGATCAAGTTGACGATACATGTAGAACTCCCAAGGAAAAGGAGGTGTTTGTATCTGGGAAGCATTTGAAGGGAATCATGATATCCAACTAGTTCACATTCAGGTATGACATATAAGGAATGCTGGAAATAAAGAACATATGCATATTGCATATCAATCAATAAGAGATTTTACCTTCAGTGCCACTACATCATCCGGGTTGCTGTCAAGATATGATTTATATACTTGAGCAAAACCACCTGTACCGGCACAACCTTTAATCTCATACTTCTTTCCACCTGTAAATGTTGGTAAGGATATCATTATAATGAAAAATGAATCCGTGGCATAAGAAAACTATTTCCTCCATTTCTTATACAATATTTCAAGAAAGCTTGTTCGTTTGAAGGATAAACTGAAGGTAGTTCTATCCGTTTAGGTGACAAATCTAACTATAATGTAACATAAAAAATTACCAATCTCAATAATCTTATTTCTTGATGAATTGCGCAATGACTTTAGATTCATCTTCTTAGAGTAAGCTTTGGTACTTGAATGGTAACCCTGAAACACACATTAAATTCATATTAAGGTTAGCTTGACAGTAATTTATTTGAACAATATAACCAGCTTGCTTTCATCATTTGGCGAAAGAAAACTGCGAATTCTTACATCATACTTCATAATCTTTGGATTAATCTTGTTTAATAAATCGTTCATAATGGAGGAAGACCAAGGGTTGATGTAACTTTCTGCAAATTTAGTGGATTCACTGACATCATTCTACAAAAATGAAAACGAACCGTGTCAAATTTCTTAAATTATACGATTGAAGGAATGTGAACTTCAATGGTTTTATGCTTTAAGATCACGTACCACTTGCATTGAATGAGTATTGACCAACTCAGATATCCTATCAATAAACAATCTTTTTGCCTTTTTCAGCCACTCAAGGGGCTCAGCGTTCCTATTATCAGTTTATCACTTTAAAATGTAAGGAACTAAACAACACAGAACACAACCAAACAAAAAAATCCTAATCAACAAAAATTTTCACAGGCATAATCTACACGTATTTAACAGCAGTCAATGAGAGAGAGAGATAGGAATACCTCATCAACCCAAGCTCATAAACTATGTTAGCGTCGTTCAACCTCCCCTTGGATTCGAGAAACGCTGCCAACCAAATATAAAGTAAAGAATTGCCAATGCATATCTCCTGCTCCAACAATTCCTTGAACCCAGTTTCAAAATCCTCCCTCATACCAATCTATTTGCACGAATAACATAATGCTAATCTTTATTCAAAATCAACAACCGGATTAAAAATTGTCGGAAATGCCTAACTTTTCAAAGAGATCCAAGCATTTACACATAAAACAAAATTATACAAATAATCTAAAGTGAGCATCATAGGAAAAGGAAAGAGAAGTGTAGGGAAATAGATAGCATAAGCAAATTTCAAAAGATACTTCATCCAAAACATAGCACATGCTCACATACAAGTTATCTAATCAACCACACGTATGAAGCAAAGACGATAAGTTAAACCCACAAAATATAACAGTTAAAGAAAGATAATTACGCACAGAGAGAAACCAAATCTTGAGAAATCGAACATCGTTTTTGTACTTGACATTGCCGCTGAAATTTCCAATGCAATCGGAGAGAAGCTTGGCGAGTTCTGACCCAGAAACATTGCCTGAAGTTGAATTTTCAAGAGCACCCTTGATAGACCTACAAATGGAACCAAATAGCACGACCAATTTTCCTGAGGTTGAATGTAAGAATGGCTGTAAATAAGCTCTATCACACAACAGAAATGAAGGAATACCAGAGCCAAGGCAACAAAGGGTCTTGAGCGGATGCTGTGGTGGAGGAGATTTGAGAATCGGCGAAGAAAATCGTCATTGCTGGTAGCTTTCTGGTCGTCGATGGACGAAGGGAAATGGAAGATGCCAACTCGGACTGTACATTGGCTCCAAGCTCCAAGAAGAGCGCCTTTTTTGCAATTCAAATTTATTACTTATTAATTTGAAAAGAAAAAGGGAAAAAAAAGAAAAGAAATATTATTTAGGAATAGTTGATATAATAATATTTAAAGGTTTTTCTTCTTTTACTTTTTTTCTTTTTTCCAATCTCATCTAAATGGGTCTAAATTTATTAGGGTAATTATAATAGTTAGCAGTCTTAGGAATAATTAAGTATATAACAATCTTTGAAAAAATTGCAAATCTAACAAAATCCACAAAATGTATAACATTTTAAAAAATCGTTAACTTCAATCGTTGATAAACTGTTAGTATATATGCTAAAAATTTGAATATAATTACAATATTTGTAACTGCTCGTTTTTTTAGTTGGATTGAGATTGAATCTCATGTCTTGAGATTGATAGAATCTTCACCCGTTCATAGAGAACATTTTCGAGTGGAAGAAGTGGAACTTGATGAGGTTGACCTTAATGTGGAAGAAATGTGTCCTATAACACAGTCACATAGTCAGACTGACTATGGTAGTTTCACGATAATGACGTTAGCATTTAGTTCAGAATATTATGATTCAAGGGTTGGTCAATTATCTTTATACATACATGTCGATCCATTAACTTCAGTCATGGAGAATGAAAAAATATTTGTACTATGAAGCGCTTACGAAGGTATCAAAAGCGGTCGGAGTACCAATAAAAACCCTAATCAAGAAGGGTTAGAAGTGGAGGACGACGAAATCAAAGATGACATTGATTTTCTTCTAATTACGAACCATTGTTAAAAAAAACCCTATCGTACATATCCATTTTTTCTAATTATTAAAATATAGAGTTTTTCTTTTAATGACGAGAGGATGAGAAGAGAAAACATAATACATATAAAAGAAAAATAATCAATCATCCGTAAAAGAAAAAGAAATGTCAGATACGACCATTGTTAAAAGAAACAATCTGGATACTGATTACACGAGACAGAGAGATCAAAAATCACCATATCACCCTCTTTCACTAAAATGTGTTTGCGTGTTTGTTTGTGTTTGTGGTTCCATTTACCATTGCTTTAATCCTCCTATCTCTTTTCCCTCTATAAAACTCCTCATACCCCTTTCAAATCTTCTCTTCTCCCATGTGGGTTTCTTTTATGGATGTTGGTAAAATTGAAACAACAATTCATCATCATCAGAAACAGAGGGGAGAGTGATGGAGAAGGGTGAAGAAGGAGGGGAAAGTGAAACAACAATTCATCATCATTAGAAACAGAGGGGAGAGTGATGGAGAAGGGTGAAGAAGGAGGCTATGGTGGAAGGTGGAAATATAACACATTAGACGACCTTGACAGAGAGAGAGCACCAATTATTATACCTATATCCATCCAACCAAATTTGCACTTATAAAAAGGTAAAAAATGATGGAGCCACACGAGTTTTTTATAATAAAATTTCGTCCACATTTTACATAACATTGTTGCTGGTTCCTCTTGTTATATGTTTTTGTCAGACGAAGAAAATGGGAATTTGAATATTATCTCTACACCTCTAATTTCCCAAAGTTAATTCTTTACATGGTGATTGAAAGAATATAAAACTGGTACACATATGAGATAAACTGAAGAATCTCTTATCATGCAGCCTTTCTACGGTTCTACCACAGACTCTGGGGGGGTTCAAGAGTTCTTGAACAACAACATACATTGGGTCTGGTTCTGTTTCCCCTTCATATTCACCTTAACTGAGTTGCGGGGCTGGACATTGCAACTTTAATCAAATTTTGCCTCTCCTTTCTTCTTTGAAGGACACGTAAATTCGGCGACTTGGCCTTTGTAGTTTCCTTCAGAGACCTATTTTAAACGGGAAGATGATGATAATCAAATCAGTCAAAAGAAGATTTTGGTGCGAAATAATCACAAGATGTTTGAGTTTTATTGACCTTTGGGGGTGAAATGGATGGTCGAATTTGGGGACTGGTCTAGCATGATGAACCAATGTTCTTCTCAGTTGTTTCAATGCTTTCTCTTCCTCCACCTGAAAATATATATGTATATGTGTGTGTTAAGTATTTCTTGGGAACAGATCTGGCTTGTTATTGCAAGAAAATGAAATGCAAAAGATCTGAAGAGAATAAAATAACCAACCATTTTTGCTGCGTCACTCTCTTCTCTGTATCTTTTGTACATCATCTCTTTCTCCTTAATCTGTCAAAGGGTTATTTCAAAATTAGCAAACAAAAACTATCTTTGTACTTATTAAGACGACAATATATATATGTATGTATGATATATTGCACCTTCTGATCGAACTCTGCTCTATCCACAGCGCGATTATCAACGTGAAGATTAAATTCCTGAACTTGTGTGAGGGGCTTCCGAGATTTCTCTGGTAGTGGAATTGGGTCCCTGCCAAGTTTACACAGAATACACTTATAATCCTTATTCTGGCCTTTAAATTTCTTGCCTTTCTCCGTTTTTATGATATGTGTAAGAGTAAATGAAGTGTTACTTACTCTTTCAAAACCGGCTGAGCTTTGAACATTCTCATTCTGGCCTCTTCTTCCTCTATTCTCCGTCTTTCTTCCATTTCCCTTTGCATTTCTTCCTCATGCCTCACCAGGCTTTCCAGTTGGAAAGGTTCAGGTTTTGTGCAGTGCTTGGGCTCTGGTTTTGGTGGAATCTGCTCAAACAACAGTTATTCATTATTTGTTTTTACTCGTAAGTTCTTGAGTCAATTGATTTTGAGAAGGATCTTTCTAACCACCTTACTTTAATACCAATCTTAAAATTATTGATCAACTCACACTCAAAAACTTTTATACTATATCATTCAAGTGTTAGATACTTACCACAGGATAATCGGTGGTATAAGGATATGGGGTAGCCCTCGGAATAGCGGCTCTTTCCTCTTCTATTTGCTTCTGCCAAAGTCCCATGAAAAATTTCCTTTCTTTCTCTGCCCCTCTTTCCTGATGCCAATCACAAGAAGCAAAAGGTGAAAAAAATTGAACTTCAATTATGATCTTGTAGCTTAATAAGATTGGTTGGCAACTTACCTCTGTGTAAAGATGAAAGGGGTTTGGCCTGGTGTTTCTTGGCAACGGATGCTCGCTGCGAGTTTCAGAATTTATTGACAGCTGCAAGACCAAAATTGAAGAAGATGGTTAGTATTTGAAATTATCAATAATACCAATCATTTAGAACTTGAAGAAATCGAACAGCTACTACCTTGTCGAACAGATCAGCAACGACAGTAGGTGCTGGAGGAATTCTCTCGTTTGTTGCAAAATGAAATTCTTGCGGTTTTGTTACATGTTTTTTCATGTTACAGAACATCCCCAACTCCCCCTTACTTTCAAAAATCTGCAGCATATCAGAAATGAAGACAAATCAATCGTATAGAACATAAAAAAAAAAAAAATTACTGTTTTCATGTAGTCAAGTACACACCTTTTTATCTAATGGCCTTGCTTTAAACTTGGGAATTTTCTCCAGCGCCTCTTGTTCAATTTCAAGGAAACTCTTAGCTCGTGGTGGACGAGCCCTCAGTGATGTGTGCAGAACAGGGGTCTTTGGTTCGGTAAGATGAGGTTTCCATTCATTATTCTGAAGAGAAAATTGAAATAGCCACTAGATTTAGCTGATTGAAAAAGGGTGTTGGAGAGTAATATACTACTAAAATGGACTTCTTAAAACCTGACGAGACGATTCTGTAGAGATTACTGAAGCTGAATCTGCATGTTGGTTCGCTCTAGCCATTGTTTCAAGGTGAAATTCCTGCAATAATCATGTAATCGGTTAAGTCAATCGAAGTGAAACTCTAAAATTCTCCATCACTGTTCTATTTTATGGCTCTCTCACCTGGAATTCAGGAGGCTGGGGTGTGCTCCTCGGTACTACAGGTACTTTGGGAGCTTCCAAAATCTACACAGCATAACATAACGAGCAGGTAAATTATATTCAGTGTGCCTATTATTATAACGAAGTAAAAAGACAAGAAAAATGGTGTCAAGTTGCCAATATTTACCCTTTTGTTGAGTGGTCTAGCTTTAAACTTGGGCATTTTGGCCATCATCTCCTCCTCTAGCTCAGCTGAACTCTTCACCTTGGTAGAGCGAACTCTTTGAGCTGTTTCAAATTCAGGAACCTTTGGCCTAGTCAAAGTCAATTTGGGCTTCGTCTGTGTAAAACTACCAGCATCCTGTAAAGAGAAGTGATCAGTTACTGTCGAATAAATGAGACGTGGGTGGGGAGAGAGGGAGAAAATAGGATTGAATTAGAACACTTACATGAGGCAATGATAAATCCCTGGTACTTGACTGAAATTTCCTCATCATTTCAGCCATTGAAACGAATGGTGCTGGTTCCCGAACATATATTTTTCTTTCTTCTTTGTTAGTCTTGTCAGCAACTGAAGAACACAAATTAGAGGTGCCAACTTTTGACTTATGGGGCAAAGTATGGGGTTTGACATTAAGAATCTGAAACAAAGAGAGTTTATGGAAATTATATCAGTCACAGCTTAAGGAACATCAACACACAATTTTAGGAATCAAATAACAACAAACAGTCACCTGTCTAGACAGACCACCATCTAACTTTTGACGCTTAATTGCTTGATTCTCTTGAACTAAAAATGAAGTCCCACTTGTATCTTTCACGTTTGTTTCCCTGTAGAAACTTCTAATCATTACATTTCTTACCATCAAAAGTCTGATATCGTAGAGAAAATTAACACAAAATCTAACCTCTTCACACTATTTGGTTTAACGCTTTTGGTTTGTGATAACAGGCTTCTGGCTTTCAGAGTTGATGGGTTCTTCACCATACTGGCAATCTTTCTGGCTGTCTCGTGCTTCTTAGAAGTGGCACCTTTAGTTCGTTGTTCATCTTTGTAAGTACTCAAAGTTGGAAGTGGAGTACAAGCTTCATTTTGAACTTTAGATAATCCACTCCGCTTCTGTTCATTATCTTTTGATTGGATTCTACCGTTTGAAGAAGTTCCTCTACATGAAAGCAGAAAAGTTAGCCAAAGAAGAGAGTGAGAAAGTTTGGCCCCTTTTAACCAATTGAACAAATAAACTAACCTTTCATCTTCACAAGTACGAGTAGTTTCGTTTTGGGTAGACGCCTGAAAAAAGATAATACGATCAAAAACCGAAGAACACGTGACAAGTTGGTTAATAACTCGATATCAATAATGATAACAAACCTTTTCTTCTCTGGGATCATTAGGAGTTGCCTCTTTTTTAGTTTCACTTGGCAGAATTACAGTTTGAGATGTGGTTGGATCAACGGTATCAACAGAATTGGTACCAGATTGCTCTAAATCCTGTGTAAAGAAAAATTCAATTTCATATATATATCAGAGACCCTTCAAAATAAATCCATATGCGATATAGATACTATAAACAGTGAAAGAAATCCCAACCTTCTGCATTTCTTCCGCTTGGTTGAAATCGCACAAGTTCTCGACCTTAATCGATCTAGCAGTCTTGATTTTAGGCATACAAGCTGTAAGAAATGGATCGGAATTCAATTTATCTTCATTGTTTCAAATCAGCATAAACTAATTGAATATCCAGTTCAATTGACAAAATAACAACGAGTCATTGATTCAGTGCCCTAAAGAAGTGGCTTGATTTGCTTTAAAGTATTGTGACCGTTACTCCAAATTTTCACTGTTACTTTCTTTTACACTAATTCAAACCAAAAGATGCGCAGATTCTATTCTCTTTCAAAGTCAAAAGGAAGCTCCTCTATTAAACTTTCGTAACTGCCTAATTTGGAAAAAAGAAAGGTTCCATTTCCTAAACATCCTCATCGAATCTCATCAAATTATACATTTCTAGACGTACACTCCCTCAGCAACCACCAAAACCCTAGAAAAATTTCCAAAATGAAACTGAAATTCCCTAAGATCGACTCAATCGTTATAAATCCACTTCAAGAAACAAAAAAGAACCATTAAGAAAGAAAAAGAAGAATTAAAAGTTAGAAGTGATGAGACATACGTGAAGGAGCATAGGTGAGAGCGGTGTCGAACCAGAGTTCAGCTTGGCACTTATCCTCCTCAGACTCGCCATTGACGAAATCAAAGAAGCGAGGCGCAGAGAATTCATACGTTTCATCAATCATAATCGACAGATCACTACTAGAAGAATCGTCAACCGTAGCGGCCATGGATGAAGTTGAATTTCCTTCTCCAGAACAGATATAATTTAGAAGAAAATTGAAGAAAAACGTATTAAATTTCTTTCTCGTGTTTAGAGGAGAAAGATGAGGAGGGATTATTGTCGTAGAGAAGCACAAGTGAATGTGATAAATGAGGAGGAGAGAGAAGTATAAACGTTTATTGGTATCTCTAACGGTTAGAAATTTCAAATAATTGTGCATTGTCCAACGGCCATATTAGGGAGAGCTCTTTAGTAACACATTCTACTTCTAGTCTCTAACGGCTATATTTCACTCTACGACTATTCGACGTCGTTTCAAAGCGGATCACATTCCAAATGCATCAAAACGACGACGTTGATTTACTTGAAACGAGGCCCAAGCCCAACTACAAGTCTAGTACAAGGCTGGGCCCAAATTGGTTGATATAAAACTATCTATGTATTTACATCTATGCCCTCGATTCTATTCTTCCAATAGATCTTAAAGTGCAAAGCATGGTTAAGACAAGTTCGAAGGTTGTGACCACGGTCAAAAGGAATCGGTTAAAACCATGGTCGCGCCATAATTACTTTTAGGGTAGTGAATCATTCACGATGCAAAAGTTCTTTTTGACATTCATTCTTACATGGATAAAGCACAATTAACCTCCAGATTTAGGTACACTCGCCGAATATATGGACTATAATCAAGAAAAGTGTTTAAAACAATAAGAATAGTAGAGAAGAAAGATTAGAAGGAAGATAGTCTAGAAAGCTTAGATCTATACCAAATCTGATGATGGAGACCGAGTTAAGAAGAAGAGAAAACCAAAACGGTTAATGTTACAATGGATATAAAATGAAAAAGATAATTTTAATCACAAAAATCAAAACATTTAAATTTAGTGTCTAAACATGAACCTATCCACCCAACAAACAAATGACACACATGTGGTGATAAGGTTATATTATCACCATCAACACACTTTGGTCTTACAACTAGCATGTTTCGATATTTTTAACCTCTAAACATTGTTAAATTCTCCAATGTGAGGTAAAGGTTTTCCCATTCTCTTAACCTTTGCCATCGGCCTAAGCCCAATAGTCATTTCCAACGATCCATATATTTCATTCTTACACGTTATTAGTGTTCATGTAATTTCACTACCTACTTGCCAATTTGTCTATAAGTACTAGTATTTGGTTGATATCTTGAAGGAGGAATACACCTAGGTGAGAAAATCCACTTCACAATTCCACTTTGAATTTCCATACACGATTCTATTTATTTATTTTATAAATTTTAGTTATCTATTTTATATATTTAATGTTATATTATATTATATTTTCTCATTCTTAGTGTTCCAAATTGCCTCCTTTCGCTTCTCAAATTTACAATAACTAGAAAACTTTTTAGGTTTTCATTTCTAAAAGCAATATTTTCATAAATAATTATTTCTTAGATAGCTTTCTATTTTGTTTGTAAATATTTATTGTTAGTGAGTTTTCTTTTTTCTAAAGTAGAGTGGAAGGATTGAACTTCATACCTCAAGGTCGACCGAAAATTTTATGTTAGAGTTACATTACACTCTTGTTTGTTATATCGTCGAAATTTTCAAATAAAAAAAAGACATATCAATACAGATATAACTCAACTATAGCATAAAACTTGTATAATCAATCTCAAAATCAAAAATTCGATTATTCACTCTACGTATCTTTCAAGATAAAAATAGAAAAGTTACCGAGTTTAATTATTTATACCCTTCTATTTAAAAAGTAGAATAGATGACGAATTATTATTATTATTATTATTATTATTATTATTATTTTAATGTGTAGTAGGGAATTTTGGACCGTAATATCAATATTAATCAATAGTCAATTTACTTCGTTTTGAAAATTAGAAAACATGTGGAACACTTTTGAGACTTGACTATTGACTATTTAGAGTGTTCTTTTTTCTTTATTTGAATGGTCTAGAAAACTTATAACATTTAATATTTTTGCGGTTTAATTCATCTTAGAAAAAAATGTATATAATTATTAAATTTTACAATCTTAAACTTGAATAAGTCTTGATTTTTAATAGTCTTATTTTTCAAGATTGTTTTAAAAAAGTATTTTTAGGTACACTCAATGTATTTACTATTACATATAACATATAATTGGTATAAAATAGATTTTATTTAATAATAATAATAATTGAGTGGGGTAGCTGTTGGTTGAAATTTAATAGTTGATTTTGGTGTTTGATTGAAGATCAATAATCTTTAATTTTGTTTTAAAATAAATGTTTCCCTTCAAACAAGTAAAGGTTTTTTGTTTCTTGTTGTGGGACATTTCTTTTTGTTGAAGCATAAATCGATTAAAAGGTGAGATTTTTGATAGATTTATTTCCACTGCTTATCTAACGTCTAATTTTGATAGATTTAATACATTGTGTAGAAAGAAAATCAACTTTTACCTCCAAATTCATCGAATTAAATCCTAAGCTTAGGTATAGATAGCATTTTTTTTTTTTGTATTAAAAGACTTCAAATCATTTATAAAGGATATTACAATATTATCAAATATCAAGTGAACTAAGTTTAATATAGATCGAAAAGTAACCGACATTTTCTTTAGAAAGTAGATTAAATGAAACATGACAAAAAAAAAATTAACTTTACAATTTTACAAAATAAGGGCAAAGGTAAACGGTTAAATTATATAGATTATATTTATAAGAATCATGGTTAGAATAGTAAAAAAACAAAGTAGAAGAAGACTAAAGAAATGAGTTCAATAATGGGTCAAGCTTAGTCGACCTCGACTTCTATCAAGGTCGAGCTTAGGGAGAGGCCTAATTGACCGAAAGTCTAATGGAAGCTAGGTTAAAAAGGGATTGAACCCTACAAAACACCCTAGTAAGGATAGGAATGAGACCAAACTTAAGGTGGAGCGGTTCATGAAAGAGGTAAGTACTTCTCTCACTAATATTAAATACTCTCCTCTTTTTTAACCTTCAATCTTAAGCATTGGAGTGGTTGTAGGTTACATTATACTGGTGTCTAGGTACCTCTTTGCTTGTAGACGATCTTTCTTCCTCTAAAAAACAAATTTATTATTAATATATATATATTTGATGCTATTGAATATTTAGAAAAGTAAGTCCTTCGAAAGAAGCTCTCTAATTGACTATTAACGATAGTAATTGAATTAGTAATGTCTAATACCAATTAGAATAGTTCTCGTGGAACCAACTTCTAAAGAAAAGTTGGTCAACGTAGAACACATTTTTTTCTTTGGCGGACGAGAATTGTCAATAATTTATTCATAATCGCTTGACCTCTACCTTAGACTCTAAATAAATAATATCAATATTACACTAAAAATAATTCAATCGGTGGAATGATCACAATGATCTTTCATCGATATAAACATGTCATGTATATAATCTCATCGAAATTCTGAGTATTATCAATTTTAAAGTTAGAAGTTTGATTGTTTCTCCTCCATAGTTTATTTGAGAAAAATAAAGCTTGATTTATTTATGAAAATATAATGTGGAGATAAAGAAAATTGATGTCCTCGAATGAGGATAGGATATAAATTTTATAATGTATTAAAAAAAATACAATTATAAGTTTTATTTTTAAGGTTAACTATTTCAAAAAAAAAAAATTAAAACTTCCAAGTTATTGATTTTGTTATCTACCATCCAATGTTTTTTTTATAAGCCAAGTGGTATTTTTAAAGCTTATAAAAAATGTTTTATTTTTAAAAAATTTTGAATAATGAATTAAACTGTTTTATTTTTTAAAAAATTAAAATATTATCGTAAGAAAGTAAGAGAAAATAGGTTTGGTTTTCAAAAATCAAACAATGTCAAATTATTGAGTGCCATTTATCTATTCAGTATTGCCTAAATTTTTAATATTACAAATTTAGTCCATGAACCTTTTAAGACGTTTAGTAGGAAATCAAAAAACAAGAAATTCAATGAAAATTAAAATACATTCAATGTATTTTTATATACGTGTTTGGTACCAAATTCATAAATTGGGTTCTACTTTAAACAAGTGTTTAAAATGCGTTTGATACTAACTTATAAATCATGAGAATTCACTAAATATAAATTAATAATAAACTTATTTTAGAAAATTATTAATTATTATTTTGTAGTCATACTCACTAAATATTAGTCGCAATAAACTATTTACTGATCTATCTAGTAACGCTTTAATAGAAAAAAAAAAAAAAAAGTTAAACAATCATTATTTTGTCACACTATATTATACAATATATATTTTAAATTTTTAATAATGAATTGAGTTTTTACATGTATTGACGGTGTGGCCAACGTTTGCATCATTAACCCAAAAATCTTGCTAATTTATCATATAAATCTTGTCAACATAGAAAGATAATCAACTCATTTATCACATAAACTTAAAAATTAATTTTGCTCTTTTTCTTTCTTCAAAATTCAAATATCTCACATTTTCCTCGGTGGCTCTCTCACTCTTTATTATTTTTATTTTATTTTTCTAAATTAAAATCTTAAATCAAATCATAAGAACATTTTTTTTAAAAAAAAAGCATATTGGTGTCAACGTTCATGACAAGGTAAAATAAAAACAAAATTAAAATAAGTAAAATAATAATGCTTCAAAATGGTGTCGATCAAAATCTTGAAGGCAAAGTGACTTTTTTAATTCTCTAACAAAAAATAAACTTATCATCTAACCTCTATTTAAAAATTAGAATCCTAAAATTTTAAGAGTAATCATTTTATATGACAGCTCAATCATCCACACATAGACGTTGTATCATCATTCTAAATAGTTAAGAGAATCTTTAGGATAATGACTAAAATATGAATACAAGGATATAAAATTTTAGAACCTTTCCCCCCTTAAATAAAATTCTTTTATCCAAATACGTCCATATCCAACAAGTGTATTTAGAACTTATAATAAGCAGCCATTTTATTTATTTAAAAAAGATCTTAGCAGCCATGTAATAAATTTGAACCATATGCTAAAAATAATAATAATAAAAAGAAAAACCCATCCTATGCATGAAGAATAGAACAAAGAAGGATGGGTATCATTGCTGTAATAAATATTTGGACATTTCTAGTGTGCAACTTTGACTCTAACCTCCACCTAAATTAATGCCTTGAAATGACATTAAATTATATAGAGAAATTTGAGGGAAAAAATCAATTTATCATCATCGTCAATATTATTATTTTCAAAAAGTATTGAAGTCTAAGATACACAAACAACTATAGAAAATTACAAGAAAAAAGAAAACGACTAAATGCATCTAATTTGATCTAAGTAACATAACTCATGGAAACACACACATATATATAAGAGAAGAACTTACACGAATACTCGATCTAGCTAAAACGTCTAAGACAAAACATGTCAACGTATATAGTGTAGCACATCAAATTTAATGATCTAATAAATCATTTGAAGCATGATGTACCACTATGTTTATTTTTCCCTTGAATGAAATATTCAGATGTAGAGAATCTCAATCTTGATAAAAATAGATGGGTCAATTCTCTTATTGTCAATTGGTTTAGATGAAATCTCGTATTATCAAACATGATATCAAAAACTCTTAAAGTAAAAATAGGCATTACATTCAGTAAAATGAAATTGAGATTCAATCAAGATTGGTGAACTCGATACAATCTTGAGGAGACATGTTGAGAATCTCACGTTAGAAAAACTAAAGCAACTCACACTTCTGAGTAACTCATCTCGTTATCAATTGATTTTGAGATAAAACCTCGTATTATCAAACATGAAAAGAGTAGCGATGAACAACAAAATTCGTGCTTGTAAATTTAATTTGTCCATAAATTTTAAAATATATTTCGATATTTTTTGCCAAAAAAAAAAAATGATAAGCTAAGCACAACTCGATTCATTAAGACAAGAAATTCATCGAGTTTTAATAAACATTAAAGATCAATAACAAGGGTATGTTTTTTTAATTGAAAACTTGCTCAAACTCCACCCAAATCTTAACCCATTCTATCTATAATGCTCGTGTTTCATGTTATCTTATAACCAAGATTTAAAAACAAAAAAAAAAAAAAGAATTAAAAAGGTATTTCACTAATTTTCTACCTAATATAAGAAAATTAAAAGGTGGATAAATATAGTAATGTTAATTAACATATTTGATTTGCATAAAGTTCAAAAGTTAGGTTGGAAAATGTCCGTCCACATGCACAAATGTTAAAGATTTGGTCCATAATGGATGATTATCCATCAACCTTTAATATCTCACCATAATATAATTAAATAACAATAATAATTTAATACAATAATGTCTATGCTAATTTTATACACTAATTAAACCCAAACCAACTTTGATTAATTTAACTTGGAATTGACACCTCTAATTTTCACCTCATATCCTCTATATACTCACTTCAAATTTATAATTCAAAAACCCAAATGCCTCTCCTTAGGTAGACCACGTCAAAGAAAATGTGCCACATGTGTCTAAACAAACTGTGTGACTTGTATCACCTACCAATTTTGTTTTCCCATCTAATATTATTTCATTTTATAGGGGCTTAAATCATGGTCATGATGCTATTTATATCATATGAGCAATTATAGGGCTTGATTTAATTCACCATCAATCTAATTGATAAATAAAGATGTTCTGCTTGTTACTTCATAACTATCGTTTTTTGTGTTAAAAAAATTAAAATTACCATTATATATTCACATGTTCTTAGTAGTATAAACAACGTTTTTACTATGAAAGGAGTCAAGATTATTATTAATCTATATTCTCGTAATACTATCACAAGTCTATTATTCTATCATTTTATAAGTTATAATTTAGTTATTATTATAAAATTTTTTGAAATTATTTATACGATAATATCATTTAATCAAATCAACTAAATTATAATATTGGGATTAAATTATCACTATCTTCTAATCATATATAAAAAAAAACAAAATAACAAAATTTTACAAAAATACGAAAATCACCTCAACAAATTAGTCCTAAAATTAAAATCCATAGGAACATATATGGATTGTTGATGTAAGCTTTAAGCATATAAATTTTAGAATCAAACATTCGATCCTCTCTGCCCTCATCATTGTGAGGAAAGCTTTGTTAAATTATCCAATGATAAGCATGCAGTAGGAAAAACTATGAGAAATTAAGAAATATCGTCGGCAAGTACGCGTTTTCTTTTGAAGGAAAAACACGTTCCAGATTCGGGAAAGTGGAATTCTTTTTTGTAAAAGAAATGTAAAAAAAAATGTAATTACAATAATAAACAAATAAAATTATGATAATTGAATCCACCAGCTCATCACATGTTCTAAAGTCAAACCTATCTATTTATATCCCACCTGTCTTTCTCTCTCTCTAAAAGTTACACCTCTCTCTCTCTCTCTCTCTCTAGTCTCTACTACTCAACTTCTCCCAATAATTCGATCTGTTCAACAAATTTTACAAACCCCAATGACAACCGGAAGAGAAATTCTCCACAAGATGAAGGTTGGTCTGCCCAAATGTTTTTATTATTCTTGTTGTTGTTGTTATTATTATTTTGTTAATTTCCCCTTTCTTAAATTAATTTTCTAAAGTAATCTAATTTGGGGTTCTCAATTAGAAGTCGTTTAAAAAAAAAAAATTAAGATAACTATTGAGGAGAGATAATAATTTGTGTGTGTGTGTAATTAATTATTAGGTGAAGGCAGGGTTTTGTAGTTCATCGGCAGCGGAAACAGGAGGGAAAGGGAAAGGGAAAGTAACGGCAAAGAATAGTAATAATAATAATGTAAGTTATGGGAGTTATTTGGTGAAGGGAAAAGCCAACCATCCAATGGAAGATTATTTAGTCACCGATTTCAAGAGAGTCAAAGAACATGATTTGGGTTTGTTTGCTATTTTTGATGGACATTTGGGACATGATGTTGCTAATTTCTTGCAAAACAATCTCTTTGATAACATCCTTAAACAGGTATATATATCTAAACCCACACAACAACTGATCTACTGATATTTCTTTTTAGTTATTATAAAAATATTGTTCCAATTAGTTCTGATCATGCATAAGTGAAAAACTGAAAATATTTGTTGGAGAAAGGGTGATTTGTGGAGCGAAACAAGAAAGGCAATAAAAAGAGCATACAAGAAAACAGACGAAGAAATATTGGATAAAGTGAAGCAACTCGGAAAAGGAGGATCAACGGCTGTAACCGCCATCTT
Source organism: Cucumis melo (assembly GCF_025177605.1). NCBI lineage: Eukaryota > Viridiplantae > Streptophyta > Magnoliopsida > Cucurbitales > Cucurbitaceae > Cucumis > Cucumis melo. The sequence goes on from NC_066857.1 coordinate 2,333,330, forward strand.
GATCGACGCTCATAAACTTGTGGTTGCCAACGTCGGAGATTCTAGAGCTGTTTTGTGCAAAAACGGCGTCGCCTACCAACTTTCCGTTGACCATGAACCCACTAAAGAGAAAAGAGAAATTGAAAGCCGTGGTGGTTTTGTGTCAAACATTCCAGGTTTAGTTCAAATTATAATTCAAACTTTCTCATTTCTTATTATTTTTTTTTTGTTTGAATTTCGGTGTAAAAGGATGAATATTTTGCAGGTGATGTTCCACGTGTCGATGGACAATTGGCAGTTGCCAGAGCATTCGGCGATAAGAGCTTAAAAATCCACCTCAGCTCAGAACCTGACGTGGAAGTCAAAACGGTTGACGAAACTACGGAGTTCATGATCTTGGCTAGCGACGGCATATGGAAGGTCCCTCCAGCCCCTACCATTTTCAATTTTGTTAATCTCCAAATTTCATTTTCAAATCCAAACTAAATATATAAATTATATTTTAATATTTTGCAAATTTATCAGTAACATTTTTTAACATTTTACAATAATCAAATAATTAATTCGAAATTTTGTTTTGATAATCATAGGTCATGACAAATCAAGAGGCCGTAGAATCAATTAGGCATATAAAGGATGCGAACGTAGCTGCAAAACGACTTATCGACGAAGCAGTTTCTAGGAGAAGCACGGATGACATATCATGCATTGTTGTTAGGTTTCGATGATTTTCTTCCCTTTTTGCAAAATTTTAAATAGGCTATAATTTAATATAGTGTGTATAATGTTGGACAGTGAATTTGTTTGCCAATTGGCTACTGTCCATAAATTTCTTATAAATATTACTTCAAACTCCACATTATCAAAAGTTTATTCTGAATTTAAAGTCTTTTTTGTACCTTTAAATCACTAATGTACATCGTAATTATTAGTTATATTTTGTATCAACCATCCAAATAATCTCTCTTTTTTTTTTTTTTTTTTTTTTTTGTCGTTTGGTTGAAATACCTCTTTAGTTTCTATCCTTAAATTTAGTTCCTCACACTTGTTTACGATGGAATATGAAAAATTTTAAAAATACATTCATATGTAACATCTTCTTATAAAAAAAAAAATATTGTAATTATTTAATAAATTTTGATAAAAATCAATATTAATAAATTAAATTTAAGGTCCATATGATATTTTGAGGTTTTTATGGGCTTGAATCGTTTGATGTATTCGGTCCATGGGCTTGAATTTGGGTTAAATTAATGGGCTTTGTGAGCTTTAAGTATAGTTGGATGGAAATGGATCGACGTACGGCCCATGGAATGGCTTGACCAAATCTAGAGAACATTGAGAAAGCATATTGCTTATAAAAGTCATTCTAACGTTACACGTAATATATGTATGAGACAACCAACCTATACAAAATCAAAATGAAATGTGGTTTCATAAAATAATAAAGAAAACAATAAAATAGGAGTCACTTTTAAACTTAATAATTGAAATTCGAGAAACTTCAACCATTTAAAATTTAAAATATGTTCAAAATTACAAGTGAGAAGTAGGGGATAAATATAAGGTAGGGGGGAGGAAGCATCTAGAGTTTTTTATATATCTATTAGGTCAAAATCAACCTCTAGAAAGTGAGTTTGAGCCCATTGAAATTGGTAGAGAATAATTAATATATATAAAAGGAGTATAAATTTATTTACAAGCACATGACATGGGGCCATGGGGGGTGTAGAAAGAAAGTTGATGTAGGCAAGTAAGTAATTATTAGAAAAGCATTTTGTTAGATACCACAAGATCATAGTAAAAGGTAAATAAATAACAATAGGTTACTTTAGATCATGAAGAAAAGCTTCATAATGTTATATAACTAATTTTTGTAGCATAATCTAATCAATAATAATAAAGCCCTATTATTAATTTGGCTTTTTATTCCCAAAATCAAAACTACAAGAATCAATTTTTCATATTCATTCAACAACAAATTAACTTCATATTCATTCTAAAATGATCCTATACGAGTTGGAGAAGAAAGAGATGATAAAATGAGGTTATATATTGTATTTACGATATATATAACATCTGGAAGATAAGTTCGAAAAGAAAAGGGGTGAAAGAAATTAAAGATGTTTGTGATGGGAGTGGTGCCAATCCCAGGTCCAAACACAATAAACAAAAATCCAAAACAAGTTTGGTCAGATGGGAAGCGGGGAAACAGTTTGGAATAATTAGGGGAAGAAAATGAAAAATAATTTAGAAAAGCAAAACTAAATGTGGAAATTGATTTTATATGTTAAAAGACTAGAATAAAGACAAAATGAAATAAAGAGGAGAGGGGTATGATATCGCCACATACCCTTTTTTGCATGCTTACCCCAAATGCTATGAAGCCACGCAATTTATGCCCCATACCATACTGCCCATTTCCTTTTCTCTTTCCTTTCTCCTCTGTTTTTCTTTCACTATATAAACTCTTCTTCTATCTTCTTCTTCTTCTACCCCTTTTCCATTTGCCCTAATTTGATTTTTCAACTCAATGAGCCAGTGTTTGTGCCGATCAACAACACAAATTTCCATTTCCATTTCACTCTTCTTCTTTTTCTTCGTGTTCTTCTTCTTTTCTTCACGACATTAACCTTCCGCCTAGGAAGCTTCTTACTGCTGTGAGACGAGAAAACGTTAACGGAGACATGTGTTCTGATTCACCGCGATTTTCGTTTGCTGTTGAATCACTTTTGCACAAATTTTTGCCGTTTAATGGTGAGGATAAATCGGAGGAAGATGGAGATCCGTATTCTTCAGATCATTTTCGGATGTATGAGTTTAAGGTAAGACGGTGTACTCGTAGTCGGAGTCATGATTGGACGGATTGTCCGTTTGCTCATCCTGGAGAGAAGGCACGACGGAGAGACCCTCGTCGGTTTCATTACTCTGGTACCATGTGTCCGGAGTTTCGTCGCGGCGGGTGTGGTCGTGGTGATGGATGTGAGTTTGCTCATGGAGTTTTTGAATGTTGGCTTCATCCGGCTAGGTATCGGACGGAAGCTTGTAAAGATGGAAAGAATTGTAAGAGGAAGGTTTGTTTCTTTGCTCATTCACCTCGTGAGCTTCGTCTTTTGCCTCCTGTCAGTAATTACCAAAGCGGCTCTTGTTCTTCGCCGAATAATAAACGAAGTTCTTCTTCTCTTAGATCTGCCTCTACTGCTTCTGCTTCTAATCACTGCTGTTTGTTTTGTCATTGCGGTGGAGCCGCCGCTACTTCCTCACCGACTTCTACGCTTTTCGGAATGTCTCACCTATCTCCGCCGCACTCTCCACCGCACTCCCCGGGAAAACCTATAAACGGATTTTCTCCGATTTCGAGGTACAATCCTGATCAGTCTAAGTTAAATGGAGTTCTGAGCTATAAAGATGCACTGACTGAGCTCATGAGCTCAATCGAATCTATGAATATGGATGACGCCAATGCCACTTTAGCCGCCGCTGCCGCCGCCGCCACCGCCGCGGCTTCCGGTCCAAGACAAACAATTCCTTGGATCGATGTTTCGTCTCTCAACAACGAAGACCAACTTCAGTTTGTTCTCTCACCTTCTACTCCAAATGTCTCCACCGCGTCGGTGAATTTTTCCGTTGATCAGAACAACAATGGATGGGCCTCCGCCTCCGCCTCCGCCTCCGATCCGGATCTGGGATGGGTTAATGATCTGCTGATGTGAAGTAAAGAAGAAGAAGAAGAAGAAGAAGAAGAAGAAGAGACGAAGAAGATGAAGAAGGAAGAATTGACACTTTTTTTTTTTTTTTTTGGTTGATGAGGGAAATGTAAATATTACACCATCCGTATATATAGCGCAGTATTATATATATATGGTGATGAGGTGTAAAAAAAAAAAGTGATGAATAATGATTGTGAATTATTGTTTTGCAAATTGTTGAGGGGAAGGGGAAAAAAGCTGCTGAATTTTCCACTTAGAATTAGAATTTTATGTGTTTGTTTGTTTGTTTGTTTCTATTTAGAAACTCAATAGATCAGGGGGAAGGTGAGTAGGTGAGATGGTGAATCTAATTTCCAAATTCCCTGTTTTTGTTGTGTATTATTAATTCTAATTTCTCTTGATGTAATTTTAATGCAAACTTTCTTTACCATTTTTATTTCTAATCTGATCATAGTATTGTTTAGAGTTCGTGCATGTAAAAATAACATAATAACTTACTTTACAAGTCACTCTTTAAGAGTTCCTTTTTGATCTTTAATTTTTATTTTATTTGTGTTTAAAAGTCTATATATTTTGAGAAATCAAATTAAGAAAGTTTCTTTTTCATTGGTTTTGCAGTTTAAGCTCCCGTTTATGGTTTATTTGGGATGATTGCCCTAATTTTGATTTCTCTCTCTCGTTCTGTTCTCTCATTGAAGGTAAAAAGCCCTAATTTCATCTTTTCCTTAGATTCTGATTCTTGTTGATCATTTCTCTTATTCTATATTTTGAGCCTCTGTTATCATAACTGCAATCTCCATCGTATTTTATTTTCTTCTCCATGCAGTTGTTTTCAAGTTGCTATATTCGGTTAGTAAGATTTTCCTGTTAGACTCGTACGATTTGTTTGTTTTTTTTTATCCCATCAACGTAGCTAATTGTTTATTTTAGTACTTGGTTGATCATGTGGGTTCTTCTAATAGTTTGTTCAATCGATGACATCGAACACGTTCTTATCGGTTTTATTCATTTTCATTAATCTTCCTGATTCTTTTGGTAATTATAACTATCAAATGTTAGGTTAGGAATCATAACGAACAAGTTTAAAAAATTTGGTCTTTTATCTCAATCTGAGAAATTATCTTCAAATATTCATTTCAAATGTAAGAAACTCATTTCTTATATTTTTATGAGTGACTTCGACTCAAAGAATTATCTTGAGATGTGGAAGCATTCTTTTTTATCTCTTATATATTCTTATGTTTTGTTCAATCTTTTTGAATATTGAATTAAAGCTTAATCTAATGATAACCAACATTCGGTAGCTCATGAACAATAATAAAAGTTTTTTTCATTTATCAACGAACTTCATCCTCTCACCTTTCTCTATTTTTGAATGTTTTATTGAAAAAACTTTATTCTACGGCTACTCTAAACACAAACTTTCCAACTTCGTTGTATTAATTAACACTAGACTTATGGTCCAAACGTGGGTTTGAAATAAAGAAGAGAAAAAGAAGAAAAAGGGGAAATGATGGGTGAGATGAAAAAGATGAGAGTACGGGTAGAGGGGATGATGTATCAACTCAATTATGGAATATAATTTGTTTCCTAGGAGGGAAACTTATCTGAAAGACAGCTAGGGTGGTGGGGAAAAGACCCATTAGGCCTTGTTTGGAATTAAAACTAAAATGATAAAAAGGGTTTTTGTTTTTATTTTATTATTTTGTAGGATAGGTTTTTTTTTTCATTGCAATATGTTGGGTTAGGTGGTGGCTTTCACATTTCAAATGCTGTGGGCCTGCAGGGTTGGATGAAACACCCCATGCTCAAATATCACTATTTCATATGCCTTTAGGGTCCCCCTCAACCTCAACCTCAACCTCCACTTCCACCTCCACCTCCTCCATCTTGACTTTTTTGAGCTCTTTTTTTTTTTTTTTTTTTTTTGAAAATTTTCTTGAGACATTGAATTGATTATTGTTATAGGTTATATTAGGTTATATTTGAGATACAACCTGTTTTCGTTTAGGTTATAATTTGTGTTTGAAATGCATACTGCTTTAGCTTAGTTATAAATGAAAAGAGATGATAGCTAGTTAATTTCACAATGATAAATATTGTAGATAATGTTGCTTTCCAAATAACTTTACTATTATAATGATAGGTCCAAAGAAAAGTTAGGATCCAAACGCCCACAGATACATACAAGTGCCAGTTGAGTTAAGCTTATGTTGGCATTTAATATCTTTCTTCAAACTTAGTTTGGAAATTTTCATGTGAAACACTTCAATAAACTTCTAAAATATTACAAGCAAATTAATTTAGAACCTTTATTAAGATTACGTTTGAAACACATTCAATTCTAGCAGTCGCGTAGATCTCTTCTAATGTCAATTCTATATATATATATATGTGTGTGTGTGTGGATCATGTCATTTATTGGAAGCGTTTTAGTTGTGTACAATTATGGAGCAAGAGCCCCCATACTTGTGTAATGCCTGTGACATACTTCATGTAAGGTATGCCTGACAGCTCAAGAATCTCCACAATTTCTTTTTCTTTTTTCTTTCCTCCTTAGCCCCACATTTCCTTCAATCTAAATCCAAAAACCATATGCTCAATACTTAAAGGCATTAGCAATATAATGTTTGTATCTCCACGTCTACATTATTGCCAATACAACGGACCACACCCTAACTTCATATCCCACTTCCCTAATCTAAAACAGCATCAATGAAAAGTAGGAACAAAATCAACAGTCAGTAACCAACCGTTTTTGTTTGTAGAGTACAATTTGACGATGGAATTTATTGATTGAGTTAATGTTGGTGTTGATAATCAACAGTTACAAAGGAAAGGGAAATAAACAGTAACCAAAGTTGTGTGAACATTTGCAAAGTCTGTTAGTTTCACTATAGATTGGAAAATGGGAATAAATTATTTTGTTTGTGAGTAAAAAGGTAAAAAGTAGATAGAACTACAATAAAAAAAAAAAAAAAAATTATTATTATTATAAGAAAAAAAAAAGGGAAAAAAATCTCCTCTTTTGAGCTGAGTTCCAACTCTTTTAGTTATAATGTCGTATACAAAGATATGATGATTGTGAATGGCTCTAATTATCCTTATTTCTTGAATAACTACTTGGGGGTGTCTGAAAGAAATCAAAGGAGGAAGAAGAAGAAGCAAGAGATCTTCGAGTGGCAGTTGGAGAGTCTGATAACAAAGGTTCGTAAACTGTATTTCTATTTTTGGGCTGAGTAATTGAGATTGGAGAAACTTCTTTCTCAATGGGCCGAGGCTGATGCTCGATGTTTTTTAGCGACAGAATCGGCCCACCCAAACGTTCAGCTTGTTGAAGTGTGTTGATTTTGCTTGGTGTGTATGTATATCTGAAGTATTTGATTGCTAAAAGTGGGCCCATCCCAACTCCTACTATTAGCTGTCAGACAAAACCTTTTCCAATCATTATCCATAAAAACAAAACATAAGGCTTCGTTGCAAATGTAGGTATCAGACTCGACGCATTAGCAAATATAATACAATACAAAAGAATTTAAAAATTAAAAAATCTAGCTCTAAGCATCTACCACATATTTTACTATGTTTGTTGTTATACACTTAATTATTAATTTTAAAAAACTAATCTTAGAATACTGTCCGCATAAATTATTGTAAACAAAATGGTAATTGTAAACAAAATGGTAGTGTACATAGCTCTTAGGCTTTAAATCTTTTTAAAAAGCATTTAATAGATCCATTCTTGACATTTTAAAAAAAGCATATCCATTATGTATGTAATAGGAACTAAGATGTTATGTTTTAGTAGATTTGTAAATATTTTAAAATGTTAAATAGATAAGACAATTACCACAATATTAAACACTTAGAGTAAAAGGGCTGCGAGTACATAGATTTATTAGACATTTTTAAAATAGAAAATTGGGAATGGGTTCCTAGAACAAGAATTTAGTTCATATGGATTTGATACTAAATTTCTAGACCTTCTCATAAACCAAATTTCTAATTTAACCTTCTAAAATTAGAAATTTGGAAATTTAAAACTGAACCTATTAAACAATTTTTAAGTTTAGAGACAAGACAAAATTAAAAGTTAGATGAAAAAAGGGGCAGAATTTGAATTTGCGAAAAAGAAAATATTGGCCAAGGGAAACTTACAAATATGGTTATCCAATATGAAGGTTGTCCGCATAAGCGAAACATGATTGTGTACATTCCCGATGAAGGAATGGCGCTGAAGATCCAATTGATTACGTAAAATGCAGCTAAATTCCCCCATATGGCAAGATGCTGCAATATTGTGAATGAACTGCAAGAAGCGAGAATCAATTGAATCTCATATGGCATAGAGAAAAGGCAAAGTTGAGGCATGAGATTTCAGCTCGATAATCTATAATCATCGTCAATGAAACTCATAACGTTTAACCTACAGCAAAAAGATAAGAACTTACTTGGTCTCCAAAGTCACTACAAAAGCTTGTAACCAAATGCACCCAGATAGTGCCACCATTGAGACTTCCACCATTTCGCTCTTTTCATTAGCGTAGGCATGTATGCTAATTACAAACACGACAACAGCCTGCAAAATGTCAGCCCATATGGGGAGATGAAACCTTTTTTTTTTCCGAAAACAAACATGACTTCTTGCTTAAGGAAACATTCTTTCGTTATTCACAAGCATTGTATCTGTACCGATTGACATCATAGTTCTCCAAAGTCAGAAACTAATCTAAATACTAAAAGAGCATCTCCCAAAAAAGACGAATAGTTATATTTGAACTGCAATTTTATTTCACTTTATTTTAATATCCACGGGTGTTTGGCCTATCTTATGCATACCTTGACTAATCTCACAAGACAATATGTCTGACGTTGAAGAAACTTGTAAGATATTAATTACTAGTGAATGCATAACCTCCTACTCCTTTTACATTGTTTCCCGAAAACAAAATAGTGTTCAGTAATATGTAAATATAATCACTTACATGAAATAGAGATCGACCAAACCATCCAGCAAATGTGCTGGGATTTAAAATCCTGTTTCAAACAACAGATGAAATGAATAACCACCATGAGCTGGGAAATTAAGCTTTTTATATGCCAACAAACTTCACAAAAATTTCCAACATAAAAATCCAAAAATAAGAAAAATGAAAGATTTTGAAATTCGAACCTCCCAGCTTGGCAGTAAAACAAAATCTGAGGATGTTGCATCACCGTTTCTTCACTGAGATCTTTGTCAAGAACGCTAACTAATACTGGAATACTAGTATAGAAAACATTGTAAGCCATCAGGCTAACAGAATTAAAGAGACTGGTCCCAGAGACACCTGATATGAAAGAGAAACTGAACAAATATGAAAGTCAGTGTTGTTTATACATGGGTGTTCAAAAATTAAAGAAATCACGTCCATTTGTTGCGTTTAGGTGTTATATTAAATTTAGAAACACTTACGAGATCTGGATAAAACATATCAATAAGGATTTATAGAATGAATATTGCGACAAGAATGCTGTACGGTTGTACGAGTATCGTCCATGAACTAGAATCAATCTTTTCAGAAACCTGAACTCTGAAAACCAGGAGAAACCGATGGAACTTTGGGCGTTAGCCAAAAGAATAAATCATTCCATTCACCAGAAATGGTGATTAATGAGGAAATTTGGCAACTAATAAGGATAGTAACAAACAAAAATCTTGAAGGTTCTCACTCAGACAGAGTATACGGGAAATGTTACAAAGCTAGATCATAGACCTCAAAGACTACCAGGCAGTCGTTCTGACAATAAACACTATTTTCTGACATTGGGACTGATTTTGAATATATTGATAAAAGTAACTGTCAAAACTTAAGGGATATATATCGATCCTTTACATTACAAGAGGCATTTGGAACAAGAGAGAAATGGTAAGTACGAACTAATTCTAAACACAAATATATAAAATACACAACCCAAGATGTGACCAAGCTTCTTGAAACAATTGGTCTAAATATGCCATTGTTCACTCCTGTCTCACTAAAAGGTTCACAACAAAAACTTATTCTATTCTTTCTAATTATTTTAAAACAGCATATTAAGGTAGGTTGAGATCATAAAAGATTCCAAAAATCTTTTCATATAAAATAACAACGTTTAACATCATTCGGACACGAGCATGTGAGCAAATTAGAACTTAGTCAACTGCAATGCAAAACAGGAATTCAACAATGGAATTTCTCATAGAAAAAAAATCCACTTAAAATATAGAGTTGTATCACATTACTTACTTCCAATACTATAATCAGCTGCCCTGGCTGCCTGCAGTCCTTCTCTTCCACTAATGCCAACTCCAATATCAGCTTGCTGTATCATCCTCACATCATTCCCACCATCTCCAATTGCCAGTGTTCTATAATCACACGATTTTAAGAGTTCCACAAGCTGCAAATTATACAATGCTTAACAACCCTGGGACCAAAACGAACAAGCACCAGCTAATAACTAAAAGAACTAGAAATTAGAAACCACCTGAGCCTTCTGTGATGGTGTCACACGACAACATATTGCAGTTCTTGATAGTATTGCTAATTCAGTGAAAGCCCTACGATAATTCTTGAGAGCAATTTCAAGAGCCCAGCCATCAACAACAAAAGCAACATCCTGCAAGAGAAGAAGCCACCATAAGAAATGAAAGGTGTTTTAACATTTCCATTGTTTTATGCAAAGCAAAAATTTCATTGATATAATAAAATTACAAAAGGGAGACCTATCCAGAGGATTGATTACAAACAAATATTTCTAATGGGCTATAAGATGATTTAAGTCACAATTAAAAAAGGGTGAAACCAATTTACACCAGGTGAGAACCGTATGATTGAACAATGTGCATTACCTTGGGTTCTGAGGTTGTGGTCCTCATAGTTAGAACAACTCTCTCCAAACTTCTGCAAACTTCATCCTCCGTTTTTCCATCTATTAATAATAACTGTCCTTTGGGCTCTACGACATAGTAATTGCAATGGAAAAAGAAGATTAAGAGTAATTGCAAGCAAAATGAAGGAATGAAAAATAATGATCATAATCCCAAGGGATGAGGCAAACTACTGAAAGATACATTTCGTTTGAAAAAACGTCTAAGGCTACAAGCCTACAGTATAATTTGGCACATCTATAGTTACCTGGTGAAATAAAGTTGCATAAAAGAGCTATCTGAATGGCAGTGTTCTGCTTGTCTCCGGTCAGCATCCAGAAATTTATTCCTGCTCTTCTCAATGTTTCAATTGTTTCAGGGACGCCATCCTGAAAGGTAAGATATGGGAAAAAAAAAAAAGTAAACATATCACTATCAGTTCCTGATCTCAAGAATGATATTTTATACCATCAGAGTTTTCTTGTCATCTTTCAAGACCATTTCTCCTATAACAGTTTGAAATTGGATAATGCAACTACAAACATTTACCTGTAGCCTATCTTCTATAGCAGTAACTCCAAGGACTTCAAAATTTCGCTCTAATCTTTGACAAACTTCAGCTAACCTCCACTGCAAAAGAGGAAGCAGACATGCCATGTAAAATTACATACAGAAAAAATTGCATTCATAAAAAGCATAAGACGATGTGTACCAATTACCTCCCTGTCAACCAGTGTGCTATTAGCCTCCTTAAACATAAAAGCCCATTCTCGATACTCCTCTTCCTCCAGTTCACGCCAAGCCAAACATAATGTGCGGAGACCCAGTTGTGCATATTGATCCACGGCTTCAATAAATGTTCTTGTTTGCTGGCCTGCAGTAAGATTAAAGTAATAATCACATAAACATAACTTGTAATACAAAGTCTAGAATTCTCCAATTTCACGTCATTAAATATAAAAAGGTACCAATCTTGAAGCAGTGGACAGTATTTTTAAAAAAAGGGAAATGGTGCAGCAATTTCACGTTTTTCTGTTCTTTATCCAAAGGGCAATGGTGCAACAATTTCCGTTAAGTATTCTAGCCAAATACAATTCATCAACATCACTCAGCATATTTGTAAATTGTTGTGCATACTAAAAATTGATTAACAGCTGCAAACTCATCACCGCGATCCTTGCATTAAAGAAAGTGAAAAGTGACAGTGAGAATCTTCAAAACGCAACTAAATTTTACGGTTACCCGCATAAGCATAAGGAAGTATAGCTTCATCTGCTCCTTTAGACAGGAGAACAATCTTCCCATTCTGACAATCTTTAACGACCACAGACATTCTTTTTCGTTCAGATGTGAATTCCAGAGTATCGAGGAGCTCATATCTATTCAGCATTCCATTAAACTGAATTTCTGCAACCACAATTAAAACAAGGGCGTTATTCTAGCGGTTCATCTAGCTGAACAACTTTGCCTTAAGAAAGACGATTCTCACCAAGAATATTAGCACTCTTATTGACAAATACCATATGCAAATAAGCAGCAGCATTCACAAGAGCATCCTCATCCTGTGACTGTGCCTTGTACAAGATATTTCCACTTTTGCTGAAAAAAACAGAAAGATACAAGAAAATTATATTTCGAAACAGAAATCCACACATGCAAGAGAATATATTAACTGAATTGGTAAAGAAATTATTGACAAACTTCAAAATCGATCAGCCTCCAGTTAAAATAGAAAAAAAAAACAAAACAAAAACAACAAAACAAAAACAAAGACAAAACAAAACAAAAGAGCAAAGAAAAAAACAAAACATAAAAAGGATAAAGTTACCTTTTCGTAGGCACCACTGTATTACATATTGCCATAATTGTGAGAAATCTTAAAACATCCGGAGAGCTGTTTGCAATGGCATTGACCAATTTTTTATCTGCACGCAACAGAAAGTAGTTGAATATCAACTTCGGAAATAAAACTAATGTATAAACAATATCAAACTCATGATCTTGTATCAAATGAATAAGGAAAATGCTCCAATCAAGTGAAACTAAAAGATTTTGTCTGGTGCAATAGCAATTGCTTCTAAAGGATTGAACCGTAGAAAGCAACCAGCAAAATACTTTTCCATGACCAGGTCATGAATTATTTTGTAACTGAGAATTGACAGTGACACAATCTATCTGATCTTTAAAAATCCTTCATACCTACTGTGAAAAACAAATTATATATAGGTGACAGAAAACAATAAAATGAGAACAGAGCTTTTGACAACAATCAGAGAGCCAAACCTTTCAAGGCATCTCCATTTTCATTTCCATAAAAAATGCCATTGATACAACATCTCCTGAAGATCATCTTATTTTCAGTGAGAGTACCGGTTTTATCTGTCAAAATGTATTCAACTTGACCCAGGTCCTCACTTATTGCTGTACTGCCACATGTAAAATACACCTCTAAGAAAGTATAAAAGATATGTGACATATAGACAGAAGCCACAATAACTTTTAGCAGTTTTATCCCAACTTCCTTTACTTACTTCGTAGCATGGGAAGGAATACCACTCTCACAGTCAACCATATCATAGTCCCAATCAATAAATTTTGCATACAAGCTCTTAACAAGATCCAGAGATACCTGACAAATGCAAATGTTTTAGTGAACAATATTACAGTCAACTTTTCCAACTTCTACCTATCGCTTCATGAAGATAAAGATGAAGCAAAAATGCAGTAATTGAACCCATAAGATTTCCAATAAATGATGTGAAGTCATCTAAACTGGTCACCTAAATAACCAACTCTTACTTGAACGAACCCTATGAACCTCATCCCGAGCAATTAATCAACAGGGAAATTGCAACTACTAAAACAAGCAGCATTCGTTCGTAATACTTTCAATTACCTTCCTAAATGTAGGCAAGGAAAAATATGACAACAAAAGTGGAGAAAGTTCATGCATTATATGCACCAAACCCTCAACATACCTTAATTGAAATAGGTATCATGATTGAACAAAGAAGCTCAAACCGAAGAGGGATAACCAAAAGCTCATACCATGGGCCTTCCTCTGGATGTTGCACATACCATAGCTACGTTTACCAAAAGATCAAGTTACAATCCACAGGAATACAAAAGCATGCATGACTAATAATGAATCTTCAATCAGATGGGGGGAGAGAGACATTCGAAACTGAGTAGAAACAAAAAACAGACAGTTTCATGTTAATTTTAGAAATAAAAAATCAAGACAACAAGCTTCGGGAAGAAAGAGCTTATATTGAACCTTGCGAGCTTCAGAATCCTTCCAAACATTGCCAGCTATACCCAGAACAACAACCACCACAAGTTGGAAAACAAATATAGCACCAGTTAACTTGTCGATCATTGCATCCATAGCTGTAAGTTTTGGTTCTGGGACACCCCTGCTCATTCCAAGCTTGGTTTCATTGCCTGAAAATGTCAAACAAGCACTGTTCTGAAAAATATCATACATGCAAAGTAAACTGCAAGAGACTTGAATAGAGATATATAAAAAGTTTGCTCATAAATTTAAGCCACTCTGCAAAAAGTCAATTCGTTGCATCTTAAATCCACCCAAAAAGGGTAGAAACAGTACCAAATAATTTTAATTTGACAACAACAATTAATCAACTCCAAAAAAACTAAACTAGCTTTTAAGTAAGTCTTATCATTGTGTAAATTTCAGATCCTAGTTTTACAAACGTGTAGTATCCTCTCAACATATAATACAGAGAAGGCATCAATTGAAAAAGCTGCTCCCTGTTATCCTTCTCTACTCTTTTCCCAACCATGAAGGAAACAAATGTTTTTTTAGTGAATAGTGTATATAAACTTGGAATCTCTGCAAATGAACTTGCCTGTGTAGACAGCTACTCCACAGACCCAATCTGTGTTCCGCAAGTAACATGACTGAAGAATTGTGTTTTTTATTGTTAAAGGACACACATCATTGTCGATAAAAGGAGGAAATAACCGAATGTTTGCATCAAATCTTCTAATATCCTTATCTGGTTTAGGACACTCGATAACTCCCTGCCAAATTCGCGAATAACAAAATATTGTCATTTTCACGGTAAAGATGCCTACGACTTGATATCTGCTTCACCCAAATTAAAACCATGTGACAAATCTGGTATGTTAATAATTGGGAATAAAAACCCAAACCTTGATCTTGTTTAACAGATCAAAATCAATTCCCATGCAAGCTGAGGGTATGACCCTTGTCTTCAAGTCAGTTTCTCCATCAAGGGCAGATGTCTGCCAAGTGTCAAATTATTATATATTTATTTTAATGTAATTCTGCATCATAAAATTGCAAATTCAAAATATGGATACGCAGAACACATAAAATTGTTGTTTTTCAAAATTTTCAAGAGAATGACTCCATCCATTCGACTCCGTGAATTTGAAAATAATAAAACAAAACCCAATTCACCAAACACGTGAACCTCCATACTAACCTCTACATAGCAAATTCCTTGAGGATCAGATGTACCAATCAAAACAAGATCAGAAGGCACTTCATCATTCTCCCTGAGCCATACCAAGTTACCAACATGAATATCTTGTGCTTGAATCTACAAGTAAAAGCCAAGAAGTTAAGAAAATACAACGAAGTTAACCAAATGAACAGAAGTTGGAAGAAACAGATCATAGTTTACTCGACAATAAGAAAATTACATTGATCTCCAGAACTATGGTAGAATCCTAAATTTCTAGCTCTGTTATAAAACAACTTGCTATTCATTCACTCCAATGATCCAACTACTAGTGAACATGATGTAAATTGTAATTGAAGATCTTCAAAGAAAATAGCTGTTGGGTTGATAAATAAAAAATAAATTCCCTACTAAAAGAAATGCAACAAATTAATAACTTTCAAATATTTAGAAAGATTCCTACAATTTTTCTGGTACCCTGCTTCACAACCCAAACTTCTTTCTCATTTGCTTTTTTGTCTGACAAATATCTATTATAATCATCCCACGCCTCTTTTGTTGCCGACACGGCAAAAATGAAGATAAGTGGACCCCATGTACTGGCAGGATTTACTGGAGTTATAAGTGGCCACAACTGTAGGCACGCAATTAACAAAAAATATTGGTTCATGAAGCGGCTGAAAAACCAGAAATAACATATGTTAGGAATAACAAATGCATGCATAATTTGAAAGCATCTATAAGATAGATATAGTGACACAAAATTGTAAGAGGGAAACTAGTAACTTCGTAATGAATCAATAGTGAAATCCTAGAAGATTATGAAAGACTTCAGCAGGTTCAAGCTAAAAAGTCGGAAAAAAAATATAGACTGCTAACATATTGTTAGTTTTGACCATGCACCTCGGCAGCATTCAAGTAAAGACGCAATAACAAAAAAAAAATTAAAATGGACAAAAGCAGATATAGGAGCAACAAATTTAACTCTAAAAAATGGTGTAAAGAGGAAAGGTAGGGACAATCAGTTATGAAATAAAATATTCATGGTTTTTCTGAAGCAATTGCATAAGATATTCTTCAGATCATGCATCATATCATATGAAATTTGGAATATCATTCTCCAGGAACTATAGAAAGCCTGATAAGATCTAATAAGAACTGCTACAATGAAACATTACCTGAACTGTTCCCATAAATTTTTTGGGAGAAAGTTCAATAATGTGTATTTCCGGTTCGAAATGCGGTTATCGCAATAAAGATCATTTGATGGTTCATTGTCGTTGATGTAAACATAACGCTTCATTGTTTATCTTGAAGAACACAATCAAACTCTTGTTTCAAGTCCAATGCTGTCCTTATCTATGTTGAAAGGCTCTGCTGCAGTTACTTATGACTTTGACATCCTGTGAGGAGTAAATTTCTTTTTTCATATATTGTTGTCATTCCTAAAATGCAGTATAGATAGATTAAACAAAATATGATGTAGAAATGAAGCAAAATAACCAAGCATTTCAATTGCACTTCTCTCCGAATAATGATGGCTGTCTATCTAGTCTAGCATACACACACCAAAAGTACACATATGCAAGAGTTTGAACATAGATTTAAAAAGAAAGGTAAAATGGAAAAAAAATAAGAAAGAAACTGAGGCAAAGCCAAATCGAAGTTGCATTGGGGAAACAAGTTAATGGATGAGTTTAACTAGTAATAGAAACAGCGTACTAATCTTTTTCATTGAAATGAAAACGACTTTTAGTTAAGCTTAATAACCATTGCCTCAATCAAATGGCAAGTCCAGCTCTCTGAACCATTAACGTTGTTATTTTCCTTCAAGCACCACCGGACACAAGTAATGAATGACATTACGATTTCCTAACAGAAACTAATCAAGAAAAAAACTCAATACTATTTAAGGACCTCGACTATGGCTTGAGCACGAGAACACAAATTGCCACTGCCAATTACATAATAACAAATCTTTCTGAACATCAAACGATACGAATTCAAGAAAAGAATCCTTGATTAGAAGTTAGTAAGGTAAAGCAAATGCCAACAAACGAACATGGTAGAAATAAATGAAAAACAGATCCAAATTTGAGAGAGAGAAAAAATTCACAGGAAACAGAAACAAAATCGTCTCGGCTACGGATTCGTAAGAAGAAAGAACATAAATCGTACCTGAATCGCCATGTGTAATCAATCACTTGATTCTTACGCATCCAGTTGTTGTAGTCGAGACGTTGATTTCTCTTTTGTATTACTAGTCTGATGAGATTGAAGAACGTCCATGGCAGCTCAAAAAATGAACATTGAAATGTAAAATCATTACCTGAGAAAACGGTGGGAGCGGATCGCTCACCGTCTGATTTTCCTTTTGTTCCCAAAGTATGAAAGAAAATCAACGGTGGAGATAATATGAGAAACTACTGATGGATCTAACAGACTCTTCTTTATCCTTTCTTTTTCACTTCCAAAATTGAATGGGTATTTTCTTTGTTTCCACCAATGAACTTTGCTTCCTGCTTTAATTCTAAAACAGTTTTTTTTTTTATCAATAATAATATTGATGTTTTCTCAAATAATGATAGTCAACGGTAATTGTACTAAATCCCCTTTCAAATATTTAATTTGCAAATCCCCAACTTTGGACTTCTTATACAAATAAACATTACATTCATATTATTTTTTAGCCCCTGTTTTATTTCTCAAATTAAAATATTCTACGCTTAACTTAGGATTAAATATTATTGTTATTGTGTTTGTAAGGGTGGAATCTCACACTCACTCTCAAAAATGTAAACGTAATGTAATCTTCTTCGTGGGGAGGGAAAATTCTGAAAAACCCATATCTGAGTCCTACTAGAAGCCGCCTTATTTGGGCTTTTTTCACATAACAAAAGTTGGACCATTTTCACTAACTCTCAATACCACACCAATTTGGGCTTTTTTTTTTCTAAAACTTTCAAGAAATTGGGGTTTTTTTTTTTTCTTTTTTTCTTTTTAATTGTATTTATTGAAAAACATGTCAACTGAATTCAAAGATGGGACACGTGTCAGAGTTTGGGAAAGTTAAAAAATGTGGTAGGTCCAATGTTAAATGATAATAATGGAAGGGAATAAATTGATACGCCCACCTTGGCGGCGGGGAGTATTTTCGGCTGCCCATTACAACAAAGATAAAGAAAAGGTTGTAATAGCAAAAGTGTAAAAATTCCAATACGTCGGTCCTTTCTTTTTTCCACACGGCTTTCTTTCTCCACGCCGTTCCGTACGCAACGGGGGGTTGCCTTACAATTGGAATGGTGTGATGCTTTTTCGCGACTTTTGATTTGTGGCATCCGCATCTGTCTCTACAACTTCCCACCCCACCCCACTTGGATCTTTACGCAACTCAACCCCCCCATGCTCTTCTTCCCCCAATCTTTTTCCCTTAACCCAAATAAAACAAATGTAAATTTATTCCTTTTTTTTTTCCTTTTCTTTATTATTTTTTTAAATATATTAAAAACACTACAACATGGAATCGAAGGCGTTGAATAATCTATCTAAATTGATTTTGGAATCGAAGGCATTGAATAATCTATCTAAATTGATTTTCAAAGTGTTTATATGTGTAAAAAAAATGTTTACATACTTGAAGGTCGAAAAGTCAATTCAATCGAGCATTTCAACTAGTTAGTATGAGAAACTCATGCACAAACGTTAAGTTCTCCTTAGACTAACTCTTCTAGTCTAGACATATTGTTGAAACTTACTTGTATAAGAATACTCACATAGATGTGATGTTAAGCTCAGTAAACTTTAATGTCTAAGTTAGTGCGATAATATTTTGTTTGCTTATAAAGAATTACATTACTCGTTGGAGTGAGGCTCTTAGTAATAACTCTTGCTTGGAAATATATTTGTATTAGTATCAAAGTGAGCTCGATTAGGTTATTATTTTTGTTTTCTTAAACTTCACGAGCTCAGTTGATCAATTCAAGAACTTGGAGGTTTGTCTTGCTCTTTTTGGGATACTCATACCCCAAGATGAGCATAGTTTAATTGCGAAATTTGTTACATTTTGAAATTAGAGGTTCAATTGATCTCTCGCCCATATATTATATATATTAAAAAAATTGCTCACATTAGTACAACTCAACTTGCATATAGTACGAATTATCCATTAAACTATGAAAAATTATAAACTTCCAGTGTGTACAATGTTTAACTAAAGAATAATGTTTGTTTTTGGGTCGTCTTATTTTAAAGCGTTATTGATATACTTTAATTTTACAAAGTTATATAAAAATTGTTGAAATAAATGGTTATTTGTTTGTGTTTCTTCGTAAATGAATACATCATGAATGCATGCATCACTTCATGAAAACTAATAATTAATTTGTATTTCTTCATAATTAGTTGCATCACTTGATGAAAAGTATTAATAACTAAATTATAAAAAAGTACATGATTTTTCGAAATGGCCACGAATAAGTCTATAAATAAAGTTATTTTATATTTGGTTGAAGGAGAAAATCATTGTCTACAATCATTTGCCTTCTTAAAAAAAAATTCTCTCCATTATCCAGAATCTTGATATTCGATAGATCTACGAAGTTTCGTTCGTTGATCTTCTAGACGAGGTGTTACTCTGAGAAAAAAGTTGATCTGTTTTATCCTAGAAGACAAATTACTCTTGAAACTAAAGCATTAGAGTAAGTAAATTTGTCTTAAAAGACAACGTAAACTCGTTCGGTTCAGATTTATAAACATATACAATTTATAAAACTTTAAACACTAACTAATAAATGTGAATACACAAAATCACTTAAACCTTTGGTCCAACAGTGATAACAAATTGTTTAATGAACATTTATTCTCATAGCCAAAGGAAATATCAGTTCTTGTTGTGTTTCATTGCATCCACATATTTGTTAGGTCAGAATTTCTAGTCTCCTCAAAGTTATTGACAATGTATTTGGGTCATGTCACTTTTTAGTTGTCATGGCATCAACTACAAGTACAAATATGATAATATAAACCTTAAATTTAGATAATAAATAGCATTAAAATTAATTACAGTTTCACTACAATTTCAAGATATTCAATTTTTACCACCAAAAATTAAACTATTATCATTCAAATTAATTTTGAGAATTTGAGGACTAAAGAAAAAGGTTTTTACAATAAAAGCTAAACACATTGACATTGAAATTTTAAAATTTTAAATAATGGAAATCTGTTTATAATTGTCTAAGTTATAAATTATTCTAATTTGAAAAATAAATAATAAAATATTAAATCTAACAATATAATAATATTAGTATAATGTTAGATAATCTTTTAACCAAAACAATGTTGAGACTCAAGTCAACCCTTTGATCGGGACCAAAAAGCAATCCAATGGCCACGAATTAAATGAAAGGGGAAGGACAAATTTGTAATTTGGAAGGGAAATGAATTTGGAAGAAAAAAGAAAAAAGAAAAGAAATGTTAGTTTGATATTGATGATGATGATAATGATGCGAATAAAGTCCATATTTTAATCATGCATGCATCCCGATCCGTTACGTGTTTCTAAGTAAAGGGAAAAGTAATTAAAAAAGAAAGTAGAGTAGAGAACGAAATCATCTCCACAGATTCCGCCGACGCAGATATTACAGGTCCCACCACCTGAAACCGCCACCTCACGGCACTGTTCCAAAAATCAAGAGGCGGTTGCGGTAGCGGTAGCGGTTGCCGTCTCATTCCCCTCCCTCGGGCCCCCACCCACCACCATTTCTCATCACTTACTTGGAAACCACAAACACTTTTTCCATAAATAAAAAAATTACATTATTAATTTGGGACGGCACAAACCCAGAATGTACACGTGCCCTCCACCACCACCGTCACATTTAACACCGCCAACACGGAATTCTCTAGCCCCACCTCTTTTTTCTCAATTAAATAATTTACCTTTCTCACGTCGGCGTCGCGTCGGGCGGCTCTCATGATACTTGCTAACGCACACGTGTCGGTCACCGCTTAATCCACTACTTTCTTTTTTCTTTTTTCTTTTTTCTTAATCCTCTCCACCGCTAGATTTTACGAAGGAATTTACTTCCACTTAGCTTAGATCTAATGAATGTAGAAATATGAAAGGAGGATTAAAATCCGAGTTAATTGGTTGATAAAGGAACATTTTTTTGATTAGTTCCAACTTTAAAATTGAAGGTTACAGTCCTTTTCTTACAGTATTTTTACAATAGCACTTACGAGATTCATCATTGAATTACAACATCTCTCAAGCTGCCACAAAAAAAAAAAAAAAAGAAAGACGAAAATAAAGTAGTACCCTATTTCCAAGCACGTTAATTTCTTTTCCCCTTTTTCTAAATCTCTAACAAAATTAAAATCCCAAAAAAATTAATTGAAAACGACTAAAATTAGCGGAGTAATTAAGCATCAACCGGCGGAGCCAGATTAAGATCGAGATTCAGAATTTCCTTCGCCGGTCGGAAGCCAACCAACGACGATGAGTTTGAATCGCTCTGGATCCCACCGGTGAACCTCGACGTCAAATCCACCGTAGCCGGATCGAACCGTATAGGATAACCATGAGCTACGAATTCTGGTTTACCAAAAACGTCTACGAACAAAACTGGACGAACGCTGCCGCCGCCCCCATGCAAAAACTGAGGTTGAATGAATGGAAAAGTTCTTCCAACGCCGTAGCTTCGGGAGATCTCCGGGGAGGGGGTTTTTTCATGGCTGGAGGAGGAAGAGGAGTCGACGGTGCTGCTAGGGCTAGGACTTTGGTTGATCTTGTGAGGAGAAACGTCGATCAACTCGTCAGGAGGAGGGAAGTTGGTTTTAGCCTTAGCGCCACGAAACTGACGGGCGGCAGTGTCGTAAGCACGTGCCGCCTCCTCGGCGGTGTCGAAGGTACCGAGCCAAACGCGGCTTTTCTTGCCGGGATCACGGATCTCGGCGGCGTATCGGCCCCAAGGCCTCTTACGAACGCCACGGAAATGAAGATCTTTACCATTGTTGTTGGAAAGAGAAGGAAGGTTGTTGGGGGAGGATTTTTCCTTGGCAACCATGGCGGTGGTTAGATGAAAAAAGGAGTGGTTGAAGGAGATGTGTATGTTGTTTTGATTACACTGATTTGGGGATAAAATTAGGTGTGCTGGAACCATCATTTATAGTAGCGCCATCAGGATGGAGGTGGGCCCTAGGGATGGATCATGTTTTTTTCTTTTCTTTTCTTTTTTTTCTTAAAACAATTATAAAGAATCAATTTTTTTTTTATTATTTATTTGGAAATTTGTAAATTACAAAACAATGGTACAACAAACAAAGTACATAGGAAAATTTGACTAATAGTGAAGGAAATGTTGGGTAATATTCTTAGGGTTAAAATATCATTTTTCTATCCCTATACTTCTAGCTTGTTTCGTTTTATTTTATTTTAGTTTATGTATCATCTATTCTATATAATTACCGTTAAAAGTTCTCACGGTGATCTAGAGTTAAAGTTACATCATTATAATACTTAAGTTAGTGATATGATATACAATGTAATAAGAAAATTAAAGTAATGCCAAGGTTCTCATTTGGAGATTATTTAATCTTCGTCTTTGAAATTATTGAATGTAGTTATGTATGACAATCGTCATTTTTAAAGTAATTTGCACACTCAAGACTATAGTGGACCAGATTGATTGTGCGACTCAATTATGTCTCAGTTGGTATATATTCACGACTTGATAAATATCGTATTACATTTGCCTTAGCCTTACCTATCACTTATCACTATCAATTTCAAGAGGTCCTATGTTTAAGCTCTAACAATATATTTTCTCTTTCATGTTTTTGGATCGATAATCTTTTGGACGCGTATTCTTATACCAGCTGTTGGTTTTTTTTTTTTAAAACAAAGTCCTACAATTGTAGACTTTCGACCTTTACCTATACGAACTCTGGATGAAAAAAAGAGGAAGAAATTTGGAAATTGAATTAGTGAAAAAGGAAAGGAATAGAAGGGGAAGTTAATAAAGGAAAGGAAAGAGAGAGAAGAGGTGGGTCAATGGGAGAATTGACTGGGGGTGGAGGGGGCGCCGCCCAACCCACGAGAAAAGGACGAGGAAACATAAAAAGTGGGAAAAGGAAATTGTTATAATAATAATAATAGTTGTTAATTTAATTTAATTTAATTTAATTTAAAGCGTAATTAGGAGGAGTAACGTGGCACGCGGAAATTTCAAGACCGGTTGCTTTGCAGCTACACATTTTTTTGTTTCTATGTCTCTCTTCTTCCTTCTTCCTTCTTCCTTCTTCCTTCTTCCTGCCGGCTTATCCCCTAACGAGCCGTTATTACGCCCTTTCCTCCCTCCCCCCCATCCTCTTTCACGCTCTTCTTCTCCGCGTCTTCCACACCCACCAATCCCTTCCATTTTTATTTTCTCATTAATTATAGAGAGAGAAAAAAAAAAAAAAACCCTAACTTGTACTCACGAAAACAAAAGTTTGATCATTTGGAAAAAAATCAACAAATTATTTACATTTAAAGTTATCGTGGGTTCTATTTTTTATGAATTTCCTTTTTATTAGAAACTTATATTTTCTACTTTTTTTTTTTTTAATTGCTACAAATTCAACATTTTACTTAGAGACTAACCATTACGTGGAATACTGACTTTTAACTTTTGAAAAGAAAAATTTATTAATTATGAAAAAAACCTCAACTTGTACTAATGAAAACAAAAGTTCGATCATTTAGAAAATTAACTAGTTTTTAAAAATAGGTTTTTTAAAAGATGGAAAAAATGGACAAATTATTATTACACTGAATTTTTCTAATATTAATGTTTCATTTTTGATAAATTTCCTTTTTTAAAAAAACTTTTATATATATATATGTATATATATTTGAATAGTTAAGAATTCAACATTTTACTTAAAGACTAACCATTACGTAGAATACGGACTTTTAACTTTTGAAACTAAAGAAGAATGGTATAATTCTAAATTTTGTGCATAATAATAATAGGACTTTAGAGTTTTAAGTTTGTTTCTTAGATGTCCAACTCTCGTCACACACAAACAAATAGAAATTAAAAATATTTTAAAAAGAAGTAAAATGATTTTTCTCACGATGAAAAATAGTAATTAGACAATTTAATGAGATTTACCAAAATAGACATAATCCAATTTGAAACTAAGTACTTTTCCTCACTACTGATTAACATCTTGAAGATTGAATGAAAAAATTAGTCGCTTAAACTATAAATAAATCGAGGAATAAAGTGTGTATTTTAAAAGTTCAAGACACAAATGAAACAAAATTGATATAAACCAACGGACATCAAATTATTAATTAGATTTTATTTAAATAACTTTGATGAAATTTTAATATATCCTCTCTAGAGCATATTAAGTAGGGTAATTTTGTCTTTTACAATATTACACTAGAGATTTTATTAGGCTATTTAAAGTTGACCATTACGTTGTACGAAACAACTTTCAACACGTATTGGATTTGTAACAAAAAAAATTTCTATGTTGATGACAAAGATCGATCATTACCAACCTTTGCGTAATTCTTGATCTAGAACGACTGCATGCTTGAGCATTCAAGTAAGTTTGATCATCTTGTTCGTGAAATGTTCAAATCTAGAGTCTTCAATCAAAAGATAATCTAAATCTCATCATTTCCTTTAAATTGCTTATTAATGAAATTAGAGCAAATATCATGGAGTAGATTATGCTCAAATATCATGGAGGAGATTATGCTCAAATATCAAGGAGGAGATTATGCTGTATTTAACACTATTATTCTTCCCTTATTTAACCTTAATTTTGTGTATAAGTATACATGTATGTTGTAATATTTTGATAAGAGATATACAGAAAAATCAATAAAGTTACATGGTATCAGAGCCAAGTCTCTAACCTAGCCGCCGCCGTCGTCCTCATCCGCGAATCAGTTTCTGCACATCAGCCTTCTGCTCGAGTTGTTCATCCATCTGCACATCAACTCCAGTTCCGCCCGCAGCTTTCCGTCCGCCGTCGGTCTATTTTCGCCACAGTCTGCTCCGATTTTCGTCTGCCGCTCGATTTCTGTCCACAGATCGAGTTCCGTCACAGCCGATTTTTGCTTCCACATCCGAATCTCGCCTTCAACGAACTCCCAAACTCCCGCTTCCACATCCACCCATCCCTGCAGATCCAGTCGAATCTCGCCTCCCGAATCTAGCCTCCACAGAACACATCCGCCCCTCTCCGTCCAATCAGCCGTGAGGTTTGCCGCCCGACCACCTGCAGATCCATTCCGCCGGCCTCTTTGTCCGTACCGTGAGGAAGTTCTCCGTGAGGAAGTTCGCCGTGAGATTAAGTCCGCCCCCTCTGTCCGACGGTGAGGAAATTCGCCGTGAGATCTACAGATTGACCACGTGCAAATCGTGAAACTACTAAGTCTCTCGTACTTCAGATACTTTAAATCTGTATTAGCTAATCGTCTGCGGAATCATTTCTGTGATCTGTGCTAACTAATTCGTGAGATTAAGTTCAAGGATTGAATTTTGCCACTTTAATCCTTAGAGATGGAGAAAAATGACGTAGCTCGCCCCATTAGCACCATCCTTGATGGCACAAACTATATTACCTGGGCCCACCAAATGAGGAGTTTTCTAATAGGTCGAAAATTATGGCGTATCGTCACGGGAGATATTACCAAACCTATTGTCCATGAAACCAGTGCAGAGGATATTCAGTACATTGAAAGACTTGAGGATTGGGACAGCAAAAATCACCAAATTATCACTTGGTTAGGTAATACTTCTATTCCAGCCATCCACACTCAGTTTGATGCCTTTGATAGTGCAAAAGAACTCTGGGATTTTCTATACACACGTTTTCAGTCTATAGGACTGGCTCATTATTATCAGCTGCACTCTACACTTGTTAGTCTCAATCAGGAAGTGGGACAATCTGTGAATGAATATCTCGCCACTCTTCAGCCTATTTGGACTCAGTTGGATCAGGCAAAAATTAGCCCTGATCATATTCGTCTCATCAAAGTATTAATGGGTCTCCGACCAGAATATGAATCCGTTCGTGCTGCTCTGTTACATCGTAATCCTCTGCCATCTCTTGATGCTGCTGTTCAAGAAATCTTATTTGAGGAGAAAAGACTTGGCATTGTCTCCTCTTTGCACTCTGATGTCGCCCTTGCAACTACTCATCTCCGACAAGCTAATGAGACCATCTTTTGTAAGAATTGCAAACTTCATGGTCATAAGTTTGCTAACTGTCCTACCATTGAGTGCAGGTATTGTCACAAACGAGGTCATATTTTGGATAATTGTCCAACACGCTCACCCCGCCCTCCTGGTCATTCACACAAACCCAAGTTTTCCCATAAAGCCGGTTCTTCATTTGTTGTTGCTGCTGCTACATCATCTGACATCACTGAACCTTCGAGTCTTCAGTTGACTGATCTTCATGATTTACTGAAACAGGTGATCTCCTCCCAATCTACTGCTCTTGCTGTCACCCCAGGTACCTCTTGGTTCCTTGACTCTGCCTGTTGTAATCACATGACTTCTGACATTTCCTTATTATCATCTCATATTCCTGTTCAATCACTTCCCCCGATCCACTCTGCTGATGGTAATTCCATGTCTATTTCCCACATTGGCACCGTTAATACACCCACCATCAAACTTTCCAACACCTATCATGTCCCAAATCTCACATTCAACCTAGCTTCTGTTGGTCAATTATGTGATCTCGGACTTACTATTATTTTTTCTTCTCATGGTTGTCAGGTTCAGGATTCTCAGACGGGACAAGTGATTGTTACGGGACGGAAGGTGGGTCGATTATTTGAGCTCACATCCCTCCAACATTCTCCTGTGTTTCCAGCCATCTCTGCTCCCGTCACTGATAACACTCTATTTCAGTGGCATCTTCGTTTAGGTCATGCATCCTCTAATAAACTTCGTTGTTTAACTTCTACTGGTCTTTTAAACAATGTTTCTCAGTTTAATACTTTTGATTGTTTACATTGCAAAATGGCGAAACAACCTGCTTTGTCCTTCCCTAAATCTGCTTCTTTATGTGATAAACCTTTTGGCCTAATTCACTCTGATATTTGGGGACCTGCTCCATGTCCTACTGTTAATGGTTATCGATATTTTGTGTTATTTATTGATGATTATTCTCGTTTTACTTGGATTTACTTTCTCAGAAATCGTTCCTCCTTATATCAAATATATGTTGATTTTGCAAATATGATTCAAACACAATTTTCTAGCAAAATCAAAATTTTTCGCACAGATAATGCAATGGAATATAAGGACTCTCATTTTCTTTCCTTCCTTGCACAACAAGGCACTTTGATTCAACGCTCATGTCCTCACACTTCCCAGCAAAATGGACGAGCGGAACGCAAACACCGCCACATTTTAGACTCTGTTCGTGCCCAACTCCTTTCTGGATCCTGTCCTGAAAAATTTTGGGGAGAGGCTGCCCTCACCTCTGTTTATGTCATCAATCGCCTTCCATCTCAGGTCATACACAATCTTTCCCCATTTGAACGACTATACGGTACTCCTCCTACTTACTCTCATCTCAAAGTCTTTGGGTGTGCATGCTTTGTGTTATTACATTCCCATGAACATACCAAACTGGAACCTCGTGCTCGTCTCTGTTGTTTCTTGGGTTATGGCACCGAACATAAAGGTTTTCGTTGTTGGGATTCTATCTCTCAACGATTACGTATTTCTCGCCATGACACCTTTTGGGAACATCGTATGTTTTCTAGTCTTTCTTCATTTCATGCCTCTCTATCTAGTCCGCACTCATTCTTTACTGATCCTTCTACCCCTCTATTTCCCACTCCTGATTCACCATCCAACACTACATCTTGTCCCCCACTCACATCTGAGCTCACTGAATCGCACACTACCTCCGCACTCCCGGACCTCCCATCTGTCCCCTGTGAGGAACCTGAACATGCACCTATCCGACGGTCCACCCGGGTAAGAGAAACTCCTTCTCATCTCAAAGAGTACCATTGTTTTTCTACTATCATGTCTTTAGTTGAACCTTCTTCGTATAAGGAAGCCAGTACTAACCCTTTGTGGCAGCAAGCAATGGATAATGAACTTCAAGCCTTAGCAAAAACTCACACCTGGGATTATGTTGACCTACCTCCTAGTAAGAAACCTATTGGCTGTAAGTGGATTTTTAAAATAAAAACGCACTCTGATGGCTCTATTGAACGATACAAAGCACGTCTTGTTGCTAAAGGATATTCTCAGGAATATGGGATTGATTATGAAGAAACGTTTGCTCCAGTAGCTCGAATGACATCTGTCCGTAGTCTTCTAGCCATTGCAGCTGCAAAACAATGGCCTCTTCTTCAAATGGATGTTAAAAATGCGTTTCTGAATGGAACCCTATCTGAAGAAGTCTATATGAAACCACCACCTGGCACTACTCCACCACCACAGAAAGTATGCCTTCTTCGTCGTGCTTTTTACGGCCTCAAACAGGCTCCTCGAGCTTGGTTTGCAACATTTAGTTCCACCATTACACAACTCGGGTTCACCTCCAGTTCTCATGATTCCGCCTTATTTACTCGTCAGACGCCTAATGGTATTGTTTTCCTTCTCTTATATGTGGATGACATGATTATTACAGGTGATGACCCTCAAGCCATATCTGATTTGCAATGTTACCTGGGTAAGCATTTTGAGATGATGGACTTAGGAAATCTCAACTATTTTCTTGGTCTTGAGATCTCCTCATCATCTAGTGGCTACTATTTATCTCAAGCAAAATATGCGTCTGACCTCCTTAATCGATCTGGTATTACTGATGCTGTCACTTTCTCAACACTTCTGGATCCGAATGTGCGTCTCACTCCTTTTGATGGTGTTCCCCTTGAAGATCCCACTTTGTATAGGCAACTAGTTGGCAGCCTAATTTACCTAACTGTGACTCGTCCAGATATTGCGTATGCAGTTCATATTGTTAGTCAGTTCATGGCTGCCCCTCGTACAATTCACTTCACTGCCGTCCTTCGCATTCTTCGCTACATCAAAGGTACTTTGGGTCATGGTCTACAGTTCTCCTCTCAATCCTCCCTGGTTCTCTCTGGTTTCTCTGATGCTGATTGGGCGGGTGATCCTATTGATAGACGGTCTACCACTGGTTATTGCTTCTATCTAGGTGACACTCTTATCTCTTGGCGAAGTAAGAAACAATCTGTTGTTTCCCGTTCCAGCACAGAGTCTGAATATCGTGCACTGGCTGATGCTACTTCAGAATTAATTTGGCTGCGTTGGCTTCTTACTGATATGGGGGCCCCACAGACATCACCCACTATTATTCATTGTGATAATCACAGTGCTATTCAGATTGCACACAATGATGTATTCCATGAACGAACAAAGCATATTGAGAATGACTGTCACTTTGTTCGCCACCACCTACAGAGCAACACACTTCATCTCCAACCCATCTCTACCACCGATCAACCTGCGGATATATTCACCAAAGCTCTCCATTCTCCTCGTTTCACTCAGTTAATTCACAAACTCAAGGTGGTCTCGACACTCCCATCTTGAGTTTGAGGGAGGGTATTAATGAAATTAGAGCAAATATCATGGAGTAGATTATGCTCAAATATCATGGAGGAGATTATGCTCAAATATCAAGGAGGAGATTATGCTGTATTTAACACTATTATTCTTCCCTTATTTAACCTTAATTTTGTGTATAAGTATACATGTATGTTGTAATATTTTGATAAGAGATATACAGAAAAATCAATAAAGTTACATTGCTAACAAATACCCAGTTTTATAATTTCATCGTAAAAATCGATTTACCAATAGGTCGGTTTCTAATTTTCAAAACCTAGAATTTTGATGTAAAAAGTCTAAATGTTTTTTATTTTCACAAAAGGAGGCTGTAATCATCATATTAAACAAGAAAAATTAAAAGTAAAATGGGTGGGAGATTTTAGGAGCAAAGTCTTGGGGACGATGTGTAAGAAATGGAATTAATTATTATTCCCCCCCCCCCCCTCCCCCATTAAACTTGAGGAAAAAATGTCACCCACTAAGTGAATTAGGAAATTTCCACTTTATATCATATGGGAAGAATGTTTCCATGTAAGTGACCAGAGATTTTAAGGATATGTATTCATGGGCAAAGTGTAGTTCTGTATTATTACAATTAATTGACCAAAAAACATCAATTCTAAAATTAAGAATTAAGAATTAAGAATGTAATCTTACTCATCTCCTCCAACTTGAAAGTTTGAATTTCATAGCACATTTATTATTCAAAAGAGACCATGGATTTAGAAATAATTAAGGGGAAAGAGTTATTTGATTCGGTCGATTATAAGTTTAACTTTTTTACTCGTGAACTACCAATTTTGTGTGTAGTAGATCATTGACAAATTTAATGTTTTTTTAATCTAAATTAGTTGATATTAAGATTCAAACCATAAATATCATATAAATTTACGCACATACTATATAATATCCAACGAATTATACTCATTTTTGACTAAAAATAACTAATACATTATATATAAACATAGACTTTATTTAACTCGACGCACTAAAAAGATGAAAAATATATTTATTAAAATTTGTAATTATAAATAAATTTTAATATTGGAACATTTACAAAAATATAACAAAAATTTGAATTCTCACTATTATCAACATCATTACTAGAAGCATACCGGTATTTATCAACATATATTAGTAATAGAATTTGAAATTTTGATATGTTTATTTTTTTAAAAAAATATTTTGTTAAATTTGTATTTATAGGAATTAATATTGTTTATTAATTTTAAATAAATAAAAAAGAAGACGTGGTCCCACGCGCCAAGAATGGACTCAGCGCTTTCAAACAAATATGAAAGTAATGGTTCGGCTGCCGATTTTACACAAAAACAAATCTCACCATTCTCTCTCTCTCTCTCTATGTATATATATAATAATATAGGAATTAAGAAGAAGGAGATGCTAGTTAGACCGACAGTTCGTAAAACTGTATTCGTCACCCACCATTTGGACGACGCCACGTGTTTAGTTCTACTCTTTACGCGTCTTCACGAACGAGCCGTGTCGTACGCGTTCTTTTATTTGTTTGTTTGTTTCGGTTCAATTACCTAATTACGTTTGTGTTCCCTTTTATTCATTTATTTATGAACTCTCTCCTCACCTCACCTCACCTCACCTTCTTTCTTAATAAATTTAATTTCTATCTTTTAACCTCTTCAATCTACTTATCCAATTTTCATTTCCAATTAACCCTTTTTTCTTAAAAAAAAAAAAAATTAATTTTTCAAACTTTTATAATTGTAAATGTGATACTTTTAGAGGTTTTCGATTCACTATTTATCTTGATTCTATGAAATACTTATACTTCGACGTTGGTAAAAAAAAGTACTGATACATGATCAAGATACGTACCTAATATGTAAAATATCTTTTATATATATATATTTGGGATGGATTTTTTACCCTAATATCCGTAGCTCTAAGTTCACTTAGTTTCAAAAAATTAATATACTTATTAGGGAAATAAAAAAAAATAAAAAATACATACCTAAGATCATATTTATTCGTCTATTTTTTCGTGTATTCCATTCAAATTCATCAAATCCTTTTATAAACTCAACCTCATTCATTATTCATCGCTTGTTTTTTGTGCTTTTATACCAATTATCAAATGTAACATTTAAATTTGTATTCGATAAACCAAACTAATTTTAAAACTTTTCAAATTTAAGCATCTAAAAGTTTTTTTTGTTAATTAATGTTTAGCCTTTTTATTTAAATATTTGCGTGGTTAGCAAAAAAAATTTATGGATTATTATTATTATTATCCTTTTTTTGTTTTTGGTATTTTTCATTTATGTGTTTCTATTTATTTACTTTTCTTTGGTGATTTGTTGGAAGTTCGAGGTCCTTTTATTCCCAAGTATACAATGTACTAGGCTTTCTGAATTTTTCAATTTATTATATAAAATTTTCATGATACAAGAAGATTTTATCATATTGAAGCGGTTTTAATCTCAATTGAAATGAAGTGATGGAAGTCAATTGTAAAATCAGAAAAAGAGAACTTAGGGCAGGGTAAAAGGCTCGAGTCCACCAACAGAGTGAGTTACGACCTAGGTTTCAGAGGTTGCCCTACTGCTTAAAGGGGTAGCTATTTCTCTTGTACCTCGCTTACTCTTCCCTAATTCAGTGCACCGGTTGGAGAATTCACTTTGACCCCTTCTTGCTTGCTTGGTCTCATTCATAAATACCAAATACTCGTGAACTATGTCCGGTGAATAAATTGGGGAGTGGGTCCTAATATAGTGAAGTGACCCAAGTTTAGATCTGACCCTCTCATTACCACTACCAAATACGAGCCACCATCGAAATATATTTATGCCAAATCTTAGATTCCATTTACTATCCGTCTGATATCCAATTTGCAACCAGAGTTACACAGACCCATGAGTGTAATTTGACGACACAAATACTCGTTCATCTTAATCAATCAGAACACAAAGCTTTTCTGTTGGCGTGCACGTGCAACAATCTTTAGATCAAACAATCATTTTGGAGAAAAATAAGAGACCTCCCTTCATACTATATATAAACATAATATTTGGTTATTTCCATAAATCTTAAATTTAATCCTCAAAAATCAATTTTGTTAAATTTGATTAAACCATGACCATAATTTTCATTAAATAAGGAAAAAATATATACGTGAATTCATTCTCAAACTTTAAAGTAAAAATACTATAGAAAACATAATTTTTATATAAAAAAATATGAACAATAAATTAATATTAGAGACTAAATTTAAGGTTTATTAAAAATATATGAATTAAAATTGAACAATCTTCAAATTATGAAGATCAAAGTAAGTATTTAACTTCTTTTAAACCTCTAATTGTTTTTAATTGGATTTGGTTAAAACTCTAAACTAATTGAAATACACTCTTAAAAGTTATTAATTTTTTTTTTTTGTTTTAAATGGATGATGCATAACGTCTACATATGTGTTTAATACTTCTTTAAATGGACTATTGGTTAATACAAATCAGAAAAAAGAATGGGAAATCAAATGAATAATAGTGATTATTTAGGATGCTTAAGGGAAATTTCATATATAGGCTTAGATTTGCTTCTAAATGTGAAGTAAATATAAACCCAACTACTTAGCTAAATTCCCTCTTCAAAAGTAGTTTATAGAAAATATTTAGGAAAATTAGCAAAAATGGTCTTTGTCCATAAGAGATGTTGTATGATGAAAATTGGTATACCTAATCCTATTAATCTTTCAAAATAAATAAAAGAATCATTCCTACACTGTTCTAACTCTATATTCAATTCTAGAATTACAACCTTCATTATTTAGCCCAATTTAGTATTCGTTTGATTTTTAATTTTTAACTTTTGATATCAAGTCTTGTATAAACGTCTCTCTAAATTTTTTGATTTGTTATCTATTTTTTATCAATGTTTTAAAAAACTAAGTCGAATTTTAAAAACTAAAAAAAAAAAAAAAGAGTGTAACGCTCCAAGTTTAGAAACAAACATGAATGAATCGATGATATCACATCTAAACAAGAGATCTTAAGGTAATCATGAAAGTATGGTTAAGAAATATTTAAAATAATAAAAAGTTACTACCTACCTAAACAAGCAAAACGAGGTGCACGTTTCACCTTCTTTTTTAGTGGCTCAATTATAGGAACTCTGTTTAGTTTGGAGTAACTCAATGATATTTACAAGTCATAAAAGACATAGAAAAGTGTCGATATCGTCAATTATAGAATTTGAATTCCAAATCCTATGTCTAATATGGTACAAGTAGTTTTACAAAAATGTGATTTGTTTTAATATTTGGCTATGAATTGAGAATTTTAGACGCTTATACAAGAGAAAGATGCAAGTCATCGTAAGAAATTACGAACTTTCAAACACAACATAATTACGAAAAGATCTTAGAAATTACTTTTTAGATTGATACTGAGGTGTTATCAAAGAATAATTACGAAGGAACTAAAAAACAAAGGAATAGTATGGATGAACTCAACAACTCAAATTAGGAAGGATAAAAGAAACCTTCCCTTCTAGTAGTTGATTGAGAGGGAAGTAGAAGTAATGGATGAAATTGAAAGTTTGGGGTTCATTTCAAATTTCATGTTTTAGACACATAAATCATTGAGAATGGGAAAAGAAAAAATGTGCTATAAATGGAACTTTTTTTCTTAAGAAACAAAAAAGAAACATCGATATATGAATTTGAACAAAAACATAGTTTAAGAAAATGGAGTCCAGATTCATGCCTAACTTCTTTCCACGTACCTTTCGATTAGTTTTGGGCATTGTAAGAAGAAAGCCGTCATGAACCTTCGCAGAATCACAACCACTACTGCGCCAATATGTCTCGCAACTCACACACCTTAACCCTACAAAACAAAAAACAAAACCACCAACAACCAAAATCATTATTCAACTACGTATTTCTCCCATGGCTGGATCCATCTCCCCCAAACTCCACTTCTCTAGATTTTCCTCCGAAGTGGCTTTAGTCGATCGATCTCCATACAAACTTCACTTTCTCCCATAACAAACCTTCTCTTCTCCCAATTTCCCCATCAACCAATAACCATGTCTTCTCCCACCGCCGGAATAATTTAAGATAAAAAAAAAAAAAAAAAAAGGAAAGAAAGAAAAAGAAAACTAAACATCACTTATTTTGCTCTAATTTAAGAAAATCAGAAATAATCGTACAGTAAAATAAGACCTCATCGGATTCTCTCAGGATATGGTTTCCAACATCTGAGTGTTTTCCGGCCTTATCAACCACATCGGCTCGATCATGCTGGAGAAGGAGAAACAAGAAGAAATTAGAAGCGAACTGAGTCAATTCGGTAAATTCACAGTGGTTGACGTTAGCAGAAGATCATTACTCTTTGGAATTTGAAAACTGGACTAAAATTCATCTGTCGGAGATGATCGGCACAAATTTTCCTTCTAAGATTTAGTTCTCTTAGGATAAATGAAATCGTTGGTAAGAGCTGCCATCTATAGATTTTATTATTGTTCTTATTTATTTAAGAATATTGTTATACACTCAGGATCAAATTATTTTAAGTGATTTGGGTTGAAAGTACTCCCGAACTTTTAGAAAAGTTAAAAAATATGGAGGAAGACTATTAAAATTTTGTTTAAAAAAATATTCATGAATTATTGAAAAAGTTTCATAATTGAACTAAAAAGGTTTATCCTTTATTCGGAAACTAAAATAAAAATTTGACTATTGACAAGTAATTATTGATCACGAACGCAATCAATTTTTATAGTTACTTTTATAATTAACATAAAATTAATAGTTAAATAAAAAAGTATCTTTGACTATTAATACACGATGATAATGCCATAACGATGCTAAATACACTATATACAACAATGGGAGATGCTAAATACAAAAAATGTCCCATCAACAATGGACGTGTTTAGATTTGACTACGATCGTAACTATTTTTTTTCTTCAAAATTTGGTATAAACGATTTCTTTTAATATTCTCTAATTTAAATGTCTAACCAATTTTTTCAAGATTAAATTTGGTTACTTAATCGTAAAAAAATAAAAGAAGAAATACGATATAATACATGCAGCGAAAAAAAAAAAGAAAAACAAGAAAGACAATAGAAACAAACAAAAAATCGCAGCTAAAAAAAGAAAGAGAACACAATAAAAGAATCGCACATAGAAGAAAAAGATGAAACGGAAATATTTATATATCAAAATCTTAATTTTACATCAATTTTGATTTCAATATATAATCCTGGAAAGTTTATAAAAAGTTCAAAAAATAAACTTAAATTATTAAATAAATATTTTATTATTATCAAATAGGTAAACAAGTCTATTGTTTATATTATATTTATTAGTATCATTTTATATTTATTTATTTTAATTTATAGACTTTTTTCGAATGTAATGAAAATATTGATTCACCCTTTATATCGATATCAAATCCATGAAAATGTAAAATATTGATAAAAATATAGACATATTGAGTTAACAATTTTGGTTTTTTATTTGAGTAGTAAGAAATTGGATTAGTAAGAAAACTTTTAAATATCTTTTAAATTTAGAAACTTTTCAATAGTTGAGAAATATTTTTGAAACAAAAAAGGTCTTTCATCCAAAACTAACAATAAGGATATTTTTTTCAACATTTTTTAAAGTTTAAGAATATTTTAAAAACTTTTTAAAAGTTTAAGAATACTTTTGAAACTTTTTAAAAGATTAGAGACACTTTTTATGCAAACCACGACTTGTTATCTACGAAAGTATTAATTTTTACTAAGACAAAAACAGGTAAGAGGGAAAAGGATAAAATAGCACCTCAGTTCTTGCATTTTTGGTACCCATTCAGTTTAAGTTCAAATTTAGCTTTTGTGCATATCTTAAATTTATTATTCCACAGTTTACTTTTTATCAACATTAGTTAGATAAAAAAACACAAAAAAAAACATCCAATTCCTTCAAATTTGTAGACATATGGATTTGATCGAAATTGAAGTTGGAAATTTCAGGTTTCCCAACGTCGTATCCATACAATTTTTTATAGGAAGTTACCAAAACAATAAAAATGATGTGTAGGTTTTAGTGGATCAACTAAAAGGTCCCTGCCAAGTTAGTTTTCATGCTTATGACTCAATAAAATGAATTTATTAGTAAACATCTTTTCCGCTTATGTGTACCACAATTTGATCTCATAGGATAATTCACTTTGGATATAAAAGAAAATTCATAGGATATTAAATCTAAATTAGATGGTCACTACAGGTTGAACTTATGACCTCTTAATCCTATATCAAAGCTATATGGAGAGGAATATGGCTGAGAAATGATATGGACCGAAGATAAGCAAGGAAGGCAGAAAACTGCGAAGAGATTCGTATTTTGCTTTAAAGCAAATGTACCAAAAAAACTGGACAAATTGGTACATTGAGGTTGTGGAATAAAGGTTATGGAATCACTTCAAGAGAAAATTGCCCCATCTTCAACGTTGCAGAGCCAAAGATAGAGAACTTTTCATTGGAACGTTTCTAGAAAAGATGCCTAATTGCCTACTTGATTACTACTCATC
Organism: Cucumis melo; assembly: GCF_025177605.1. NCBI lineage: Eukaryota > Viridiplantae > Streptophyta > Magnoliopsida > Cucurbitales > Cucurbitaceae > Cucumis > Cucumis melo. The sequence goes on from NC_066857.1 coordinate 2,370,545, forward strand.
GAAACATACAGGAAGGAGAAGAAAATAGAAAGAGGTTCTACAACTGAAACAAAGACTTGAATTTCAATTTATTTTGGGGATGCAAATATCCAACAATCTTAGTGTAAATCAGCAATGAAAATGAAGGTTCCACAGAATAAGATTCCTTTCCTTAATTTCAAAATGAATATTTTCCCCCTGTTTAAATTTATAATGGAGTGGGAATCTGACTTTAGTCTTTTACGTGAGAATAAGACAACCAGGCAAAAAAAGACAGAGGAAGACAATGGCATGGAGTAGTATATATTCACTCGGATTATTCATCTCCAGGAAGTGAAAATTAAAGACTATAAAATCCCAAACACTAAAAACCAACAATTTAACATCTAAAAGGTTGAAGAAGAAGAAACTTCTGAAAAATGAGCAGGCGTTCGACTAATTTTCCTCCAGGAATTTGGCAGGCTAGAAGGGAATACGATCGCCAGAGATATAACAGAAATGAATCAAACCGAGTGAACTCCACACCCTCACACACTCAATCATTTCAGGTCAGTGGGCTAACGATTCTTTTGTTTTGCAACGAACTGTATTCCGATCCCGCCATCAAAGCTTATGTTATTATCCTACGACATGATTTGCAGGCCATAAAACAGACCTCGTAGATCTAGATCATATTTAAAGTTCCCTGTTGACAGTTCTAGTTTTCATATATTAGTACTTGAAGAGATGATAACAATTGTATAGCTCATGCTCGTTCATGTGTTGTCAGAATTCTTACAGAGAGATAGATCCAGTTCCATGGAGACCTGCTGGGGAGACGATGATAACAAGAATATTGGACATCGGCAGGTAAATAACACAAGAGCTTAGTAGTTATATAGGAGCATTTGGTGTTTTGGATTGAATTATAGGCAAACCAAAGAAGTTGGTATTGCAGATTCACTTCGCAAAATGATTTGAAATTATGAAAACTTAAAGAGGCCAGGCAAAGTTTGCGGTATATTGCCTGGAAATAACATGGCCTAATATCTAACTCAGGAAGATAACTTGGCAGAGAAGCAAGAAGTTCATGACTTTCACCAGTGGAAGAATTTGGGGAAACAAATCACAAAGTGTCAGATACTAGGAGACTGGTTTGTTGGAGATTCTCTTACACAAGGGAGTTTAACAACATTCAAAATCACACAATGCATTAAGCACGAATTTGTTCAACAATAATCCATATCACAATTTGCGGGGAAATAGAAATATGGCATTCTTGATTGAATTGCTATTATAAATAGCTGTAACTTTTGAGAAGAACAGATAGCAATAATTTTCAATTTTTTTTTCATGAGCAGCATCCAAATTTGAAATAACAAACTAAATCCTCTTTGACAATATCATTTGGTTTCAGGGGGAATTTACTTACATTGCCTTACATTCTGCAAGTAAAATCCATATCCTCCATACTTTGTTGATAATTCATTGACTTTTTGAGAAATTTCCAGCCTTCCAGAAGAACCACCTGCAATAGTCAGAATCATCACACACTCAAGACCGAGACAGATTGAGGCCAGTCCAATACCTGCGGAGCTGTACTCACCAACTCCAAGATCCGAAGGGAACTCGACGCTAACATCTGAAGAGCAAAATATGGCTCTGAATAAGCTGAAGAAAAAAGTTTATGATCCTCCGAGTAACACGAGTAGGAGAATAAATTTCTATTACAGAGAGAATAACAGAGTAAACTACAATGAGAGGCACAACAACAATAGTGATGAAGAAGGCAAGGGATGCGCCGTTTGCCTTGAAGATTTCCAGCCAAAAGAGGAGGTGATGACGACGCCGTGCAACCATATGTTTCACGAGCAATGCATAGTTCCATGGGTGAAGAGCAACGGCCAATGTCCGGTTTGCAGATTTACCTTGTTCGAACGACGAACAGAGCGAAGAGGAGCTTCTTCCAATTTCAACAACAATGTATCAATTGCGCCACCTAGTAGCCTAGTCGACGACGAGCTCATGTACTTGATACGAGCCATGGAAGAGGCTCTGATGCTACGAAATGTGGCCGAATTTTGGGGAGCATGAAGTGGCATCACGATCTTCCCCAAAAAATCAACACGCAGAATGCCCTAAATTTGAAGGAATGATGAAATCTGATCACTAAAAAATTAATGTTGTCCTCTGAACATGAAAATAATTCGAGGAGAGAGCTCGTTGTAAGCATAAAAAGCATCCTCTCGGCGATGACATTTTCGATCGATTGAGTTTCTTCTTCGATCTTGCGATGATCATGAAATTCTTGGCGCCAAAAGCTCATATACTTCATCATGCAATTAATCGTAGTAATTTTCGAATAGTGGTTAGAAATCAAAATACCATACAACCTAACATAGAAATATGTGCCTTTACAAGTTATAACCACTCGATCACAATCACATGTTTTGGACTTGTTTCATGTTGACGTGGTTAGCTTTAGATCATCCGACCTTCTCTTTCGACTTTAAATCCTCAATTTTCATAGATGTATCTAAATGTATTTAAGTAAAACGTGACCGAGGATTTAAATTAGTAAAATTTAAATTGATATATTTGTAAAAGTTTATGTCAAAATTGATATAATTTTTAAAATTCAAGACACACTTTAAAGAACTTTAAAGAATAGAAAGTAAATTGATTTTTTTTCTAAATATACATTTTAAATTTTGGCAACATTTGTCCTTTGACATGGAAAAGAAAGAAAGAAGGAATTAGGAGAACCACAACTTATTCTCTAATTTTAAACCGTAGAAGGATATTTTCTTTAGGAAAAGAAAAAAGAAGTATATCATAAAGAAAGTTCAATCGCACATTTTTTACAAATAATTACTAAACGAGGTTTAAAAGCTTTGAATTTATGAATATTTTCTCTTTAAGTTTTCTAAAAAGTTTCCATTTTGTATATAATAGTTTTTAAATTTTGAAAAATGTGTATCTATATGTTTATAATATATGTAATTTCAAAAAGATCAATTTGTTATTGATTTATTAGATACAAAATTAAACTTCGAGTTCTAATAAAAATCTAGAATTTTAATTTTATGTGTTGACAAAGAGATAAATTCTAGAGAAAATGTTGTCTAATAATAGATCTTATTAGATATAAGCTTGAAATTTTTTAAAAATTTACTAATTACAAGATTGCAACTTTAAAGACCTATATAATATAATATTCGAGAACTTAATTAAATAACTTGTAATTTAACATACGAGAGTAGTTTACGAGTGTGCAATAGATCTCCATGTAATCACTTTAACGCATAAGAATACATACATTTAAAATGTAAAAACATTTTCTAATCAACAAGTACGGAAAAGGAGATTGGTAGTTACGATTTCTAAGGATAGATATAAAAAAAATAAAAATCTATCTCTACTTAACTTAGATATTTTAACTAGAGATAGTTCTCTATTTTTAATATAAACATCGGTCAGAATCGATTTTTTCAAACAAACCGTTGCGTAAAAACTATGATGGTTTATTAAACATTCGAACCAATCTAACCATAGAAGAGTTTGAATCGATTTGATCTAAACCGAACCCGTCGGTCAATTTCAAAATTAATAAAAAACGAAGAAATATCAGTGAGTGAACGGCGAGAAAGGAACCACAACGAGAAGGGCACGTATTCATTTCTCAAACCACATCCGTTCTCTTTAAGAACTCCGGCGTCATCTTCCGTCGTTGAATCCTCTCTGGTCTGCGCCATTCAATCTCAGAGGCTACCATTTCTTTCAATCACTCGTACTGCTTCGCTCCTATCCGTTTCCCCACAATCCTGTTCTCTGAAGGATAGTAAAGTACGCTCCTCTTCTTCAATTTCGTCCTTCAATTGTTTTCCCATGTCCTCTCTTCAGCTGAAAGTTCTGTTTTTTAAGTTCTTTTTTTTTTTTTTTTAATGATTAATAGTTGCTGAAGTAAATTTCTGACTCAATTTTCTAGCATTCATTTTGAAATTCTTGTATTGATCGAAATACTAATTACTAGGAGCGTTTGAAATCTCAAACTGGGAGTTATTGCCATGTATCAGTACCTTGGTTTAAGCGTTGAGTTCTATGATAGTCTTTGATTTTACAGCTAATGAGTTTTACTAGCATGTAGAAATAATTGCTTGAAGATGCAGTTGCTATTCTAGCTGCTTTTCGTTCTATCATATTTGCACCATCATCTTTCATGGGCTTCGATAATTAGCTCTGGAGATGCGATTTTATTGATTAATTCATTTATTGTTCTAGATGTGAATCACTCAGTGTGGGGAAATACCCATGAGATAAGAGTATGTGAAGTATTAACCAAACATCTTTATTTTGGTTTTATAATATGATAACTATCTCCAGATATGGCTGCCTCTTCTGCATCTGCATGTCTTGTGGGAAACGGTATGTCCTCCCACTGTGCCAAATCAAATCTACGCAAGTTTTTGCATAACAGGCGATTCGTCCCTTCTACAAGCCTCCAATCATTGGGAAAAAGAGCTAAAGCCGGTGTGGTAAAGGCGTCTATGGAACCAAGGGAGAACGAAGGAAGAAGAGACTTCCTAAAGTTATTGCTTGGTAATGTTGGAGTTGGTACGTCTGCTTTGTTGGGAAATGGGAGGGCTAATGCTGATGACCAAGGGGTATCTTCATCTAGGATGTCTTATTCTAGGTTTTTGGAGTATTTGGATAAGGATAGAGTGAAGAAAGTAGATCTATTCGAAAATGGAACTATAGCAATTGTCGAGGCTGTTTCCCCTGAATTGGGCAACCGGGTGCAGCGTGTTCGTGTACAGCTTCCAGGACTTAGCCAGGAGCTTCTTCAGAAGTTTAGGGAGAAAAACATTGACTTTGCTGCACATAATGCTCAAGAGGATTCTGGCTCTTTGTTATTTAACTTAATTGGGAATCTCGCCTTCCCATTAATTTTGATTGGAGGGCTGTTTCTACTATCAAGGCGTTCATCTGGAGGGATGGGTGGTCCTGGAGGGCCTGGGTTTCCTCTTGCATTTGGTCAATCTAAAGCAAAGTTCCAAATGGAACCGAACACTGGTGTGACTTTTGATGATGTTGCTGGAGTAGATGAAGCCAAGCAGGATTTCATGGAGGTGGTGGAGTTCCTTAAGAAGCCCGAGAGGTTCACTGCTGTTGGAGCTCGCATTCCTAAAGGTGTTCTCCTTGTTGGTCCTCCTGGAACTGGGAAAACTTTGCTAGCCAAGGCCATTGCTGGTGAAGCAGGTGTCCCATTTTTCTCTATATCGGGTTCTGAGTTTGTTGAAATGTTTGTTGGTATTGGTGCTTCTCGAGTTCGTGATCTCTTCAAGAAGGCCAAGGAAAATGCACCTTGCATTGTGTTTGTTGATGAAATTGATGCTGTTGGACGTCAAAGAGGCACTGGAATTGGTGGTGGGAATGACGAACGAGAACAAACACTTAACCAGCTTCTGACTGAAATGGATGGGTTCGAGGGAAACACTGGGATTATTGTAATTGCTGCCACAAACAGGGCAGACATTCTTGACTCTGCTTTATTGAGGCCTGGACGTTTTGATAGACAGGTGAGAATTATTCCATTGGTTATAGGCAACTTTCGATTATTAAACATTATGTTTGAGATGGTGCCAATTAGAAGAAAAAACTTCTGAGTATGGTACTCTATTGCATGCAGGTCACTGTTGATGTCCCTGACGTGAAGGGGAGAACAGAAATTTTAAAGGTTCATGCTAATAACAAGAAGTTTGACAATGATGTTTCTCTCGATGTTATAGCCATGAGAACACCTGGTTTCAGCGGGGCTGATCTTGCAAACCTGTTGAATGAGGCTGCCATATTGGCTGGACGGCGTGGTAAGACTGCTATTTCATCTAAAGAGATCGACGATTCAATTGATCGAATTGTAGCTGGCATGGAAGGAACAGTAATGACTGATGGGAAGAGCAAAAGCCTTGTGGCATATCATGAAGTTGGGCACGCCATTTGTGGGTAGGTTATCTTTTGCATCGCTTTGATAAGGAAATCAACTTTTATATAGCTCCTTTAATTCCATAATCCTTAATTTTAGAAATCTCATTGAGTATGCTCTTTCGTTTAATTTTATCTACTCAACTCCAAGTTGTTATACACTATTTTGATCAAAAGCTCTCAAACCGTGTGACTTTTACAATACTTGCCGTAGTTTGATTCGAGCTTCAGTAATACGTTTAACTGCCGAATGCTTTATTTACCAGATATTCTAAAAAGCGGTTTGCAATGTACACCCAACCAGGGGGCTTCCCTCCTACAAGTTTCGAATACATATTCTTACTGCATAACCTTAATATATTTAAGTATCCTCTCCATTTGATGGCTCTTAATTTACATACTTTTTTTTAATACAAGACTATGGCTCTTAATTTACGTACTTTTCCAACCAGTTGATGGCTGCATTTCATGCAGATCTATGCCTTCCGCCCCATTCGTCTTACTTTCCCTTGCTCAATTTCTTTTCCTTTCACCTATTTCACGTTCTTCAATGAAAGGTGGTTTGTTACTCGTAAAAGGAAAAAAGTTGCTAAAATTTTTATTGCCTTTTCCATGCAGTACTTTAACTCCTGGACATGACCCTGTTCAAAAGGTGACCTTAGTTCCACGTGGTCAGGCTCGTGGTCTTACCTGGTTCATTCCTTCCGATGATCCAACCTTGATCTCTAAGCAGCAACTCTTTGCTAGAATCGTTGGTGGACTAGGCGGCAGGGCAGCCGAGGAAGTGATCTTTGGTGAACCTGAGGTGACAACAGGTGCAGCAGGTGACCTTCAACAGATCACTGGGTTAGCCAAACAGGCAAGTTTAAACTCATTCACCATGTTAGCAACAAACTATTTATTATTATTATTTTTTTTAAAGAAAACAAAACTTTTCATTGATATAATGAGACGAGACTAGTGCTCAAAATACAAGAAAACCGAATATTCGAGAATGGATGTAATACAACAACAATGTGAGCAAACACATCCTAACGACAAAGATTGAGAAGCATAGACAAACGGCCCATGGAAAAATACTAAAATCTTAGAGAAAGAGCATCAAGAAGAGGTCGTGGTCCTTGCAACTTTAAATCGATCAGTCCAATGAAGAGATTTATCATGGAAAACCCAATAATTATTTTCTTCAAACCATTTCTGAATACCGCCTGTTCCATTGAAAAAATTGTGATGAGTACAATGGCTTTGTTTGGTTTGCTTGCAGATGGTTGTAACATTTGGGATGTCAGAAATAGGTCCATGGTCTCTCATGGACTCTGCAGCTCAGAGTGCTGATGTTATCATGCGAATGATGGCTAGGAACTCCATGTCCGAAAAACTTGCCGAGGACATTGATGCAGCGATCAAGAGAATATCCGATGAAGCCTATGAAATTGCATTGGCTCACATTAGGAACAACCGTGAGGCCATGGATAAGATTGTTGAGGTCCTACTCGAGAAGGAGACAATAACAGGTGACGAATTCCGGGCTATTCTTTCCGAATTTGTTGAAATCCCAGTTGAAAACAGGGTTGCTCCAGCAACAGCTGCTACACCGGTTACTGTTTAAACAGCTTTAGAACATACTGTAATTACAATTGACAAGTATTTGTACGTATTGAAGTGTACTATAGTCTTCGGTCACATGTAATTAAGAGAGTTTAAATAGTCATTTGATCACTTGGAAACAATCAGTGAATTTGTAATTTCTCGCCTTGGAGTTTTCCCACTTGCTTAACTCGTTATAGTAAATGGCTAGCTAAGTCGGATGTTATGACCAGCAAATTTAGATTCTGATAAAGTCCAAGTGAGTCGGATCAAACCAAACTTAAATTGTCAGTTCGGTTTGAAAAATTTATGATTATAAATTAGTCGAAAATTGTTAGAACTTACGGAATTGTTGAAACATCTCTTTATCAGGCGAGATCTACTATCGAGATTTCACTAAAATATTAAAATGTTGGTGGTCAATACCGTTCGAGATAGACTGAGAACAACAACCACGTTATTTCTTACAGTTTTCCAGATAATTTGGGTATAGATCATAGACCAAATTCATAATCACAACTCAATCTAAAGAATTACTCACCAAAATGGTTGAACCCATGGTGACAAAATGAGCATTCACAATTGTGTAATCGTCTACGAAACGGAGGATTAGCAAATCAAATTGCTTACTTCAAATCCTCGGCTTCACCGTTTCCACCAAACTTAAGAAATCAAAACACATGCATTCTCTCAAGGCTCATTTGGCAATGTTTCCATTTCTTATTTCTTCATTTTTTAAACAAAAACGAGACTATGTTTAATAACTATTTTCGTTTTCTGTTTCTTGAAGAAAAAAAAACAATAACTTGTTTGATAATCAATTAGTGTTACTCGTTTCTTGTGTTAAAATATATAAAATTCATCAAAATATAGGGGAATTTTCAAAATATATTAAAATAAAAAATAAAAAATCAGTATAGCTAAATGGAAAAGAAACTATAAAATTAAATATGAGATTTGAAATTCAAACAATACATAAATTTAAAACTAGATTAAACATATAAAAATGAAAAAAGAATAAAGAAAGAAAAAATAAAAAAAAAAATTAAGAAATATTAAACATATTAAATGTGAAAAATAAATATAAAAGTTAATTAAAAAGAAAAAAAGAAATACAAAATCATCAAAAATTGTTTCAATCATGTTTATCTATCAGCAAGTCAACTACAGATTTTAACAAATAGAATGAATGAGATCAAATAAAACGATAACAAAACTCTCTTATCGTTTCTTGAAAAATGAAAAACAGAAACCGTGATTTTCGTTTTTAGTATTACCATTACCATTACCATAACCACAAGCCACCATAGACAAAAGGCGATATATGGGCAAGCCCAGTGGCAGTTTCAATGCCTTCTTGAACCCCTTTTATTCATTTACTGTGCGATCGCTCTCCATGAAGATTTCTTCTTCTGCTTCTTTACAAGAATTTACCAGCCTCTGCAATGACGGACGCATAAGACAAGCCTATGACACGTTCAAAGTCGAGATATGGTCAGACCCATCTCTGTTTTCTCATCTTCTTCAATCATGCATAAAACTAGGCTCGCTTTTTGGAGGAAAACAGGTCCATTCTTTGATAATTACATCTGGGGGTTCCAAAGACAAGTTCATTTCGAATCACCTTTTAAACTTGTACTCCAAATTAGGACAGTTTAAGTCTTCTTTGGTGCTGTTTAGTAACATGCCACGAAGAAATTTAATGTCGTTTAACATTTTGATCAATGGGTATTTGCAGCTTGGGGACTTGGAAAACGCCCAGAAGTTGTTTGATGAAATGTCTGAAAGAAACATTGCCACATGGAATGCAATGATAGCAGGTCTGACCCAGTTTGAATTTAACAAACAAGCTTTAAGTTTGTTTAAAGAAATGTATGGATTGGGTTTTTTGCCTGATGAGTTTACACTAGGCAGTGTACTCAGAGGTTGCGCTGGTTTAAGATCTTTACTTGCAGGTCAAGAGGTTCATGCTTGTCTCTTGAAATGTGGATTTGAACTGAGTTCGGTAGTGGGCAGCTCTCTAGCTCATATGTATATAAAGTCTGGTAGTTTATCTGATGGAGAGAAGTTAATTAAATCAATGCCAATTCGTACTGTAGTTGCTTGGAATACTCTTATTGCTGGAAAAGCGCAAAATGGGTGTCCAGAAGAAGTGTTGAACCAGTATAATATGATGAAAATGGCAGGCTTTCGACCGGATAAAATAACATTTGTGAGTGTATTAAGTGCATGTTCGGAACTGGCGACGTTAGGCCAAGGCCAGCAAATCCATGCTGAAGTGATCAAAGCTGGAGCTAGTTCAGTTTTAGCGGTTATCAGTTCATTGATTAGCATGTATTCACGATCTGGGTGTCTAGAGGACTCTATAAAAGCCTTTGTGGATCGTGAAGATTTTGATGTCGTGTTATGGAGTTCTATGATTGCCGCTTATGGATTCCATGGGAGAGGAGAGGAAGCTGTGGAGCTGTTTCACCAAATGGAAGATTTGAAAATGGAGGCAAATGAAGTGACCTTCTTGAGTCTGCTTTATGCTTGTAGTCACTCTGGATTGAAGGAGAAAGGAACTGAGTATTTAGATTTGATGGTGAAGAAGTATAAACTCAAGCCTAGAATTGAACACTACACATGTGTGGTTGATCTGCTCGGTCGGGCTGGCCGGTTGGAGGAAGCAGAGGGTATGATAAGATCAATGCCTGTAAAACCAGATGGCATTATTTGGAAAACTTTATTAGCAGCCTGCAAACTCCACAAGGAAGCAGAAATGGCCAAACGAATTTCTGAAGAAATTATAAAGCTTGATCCTCTAGATGCTGCTTCCTATGTGCTGCTTTCAAACATCCATGCTTCTGCTAGAAATTGGCCCAACGTTTCCGAGATTAGGAAAGCAATGAGAGACAGGAACGTCAGGAAGGAACCAGGCATTAGTTGGTTAGAACTCAAAAATTTGGTTCATCAATTTAGCATGGGGGACAAATCTCACCCACAATACTTTGAGATTGATTTGTATTTGAAAGAACTAATGTCCGAACTGAAACGGCATGGTTACGTGCCGGACTTAGGCTCGGTTTTGCACGACATGGACAATGAAGAAAAAGAATACAACTTGGCACATCACAGTGAGAAGTTTGCAATTGCTTTTGCACTGATGAATACTTCAGAGAATGTCCCAATAAGAGTGATGAAGAACTTGAGAGTCTGCAATGACTGTCATAATGCCATTAAGTGCATATCAAGGATTAGGAATAGAGAGATTATTGTAAGAGATGCAAGTAGATTTCACCATTTCAAGGATGGTGAATGTTCTTGTGGTAATTATTGGTAGGAATTTTTCTTTTTCTTTCGCACAAATAGGGATATGAGAATTTGAATCTCTAACATTATAAGACACATTGCAAGTCGACTACCCTAAGCTATATTCCGTCGACTACCCTAAGCTATGTTCGTTTACGGTCTCTTTCCATATGTAAACCTAAGGTTCGATCTAATTAATAAGCATTCATTTATATAATGTTTCAAACAAGCCTGAGCTTGATCATGCTCGTTGGGATAGGAACAATACAAGTAAAGACTCAACAAAATACTGAGAAACTGAAAGACCAAGTCGATCCATTGGTTTTGTTTGATATTTTAGTATAAAATTGGACATTTTTATTTATATTTTGTGAAAACTAAAATATATTGATTCGGATGGGGTTTAAGTATGTTATATTTATATATCGTTAAAATAAGCTCCGACATCGGAAGAAAAAACCAATTAATATAGAACAGTTTTTTAAAAAAATGAAAAAAAAATGAAAAAAAAAAGTCCAATTGAAATCTATAAATAAAATAATAATAATAATAACAACAATAATAACCTTGAGACTTTTTTTTTTTTTATCCTACATAAAGAAAAAAGAGACATTTTCTTTTTCCTTTTCTGTGACTAACCTCAGTAATAGTATCTTCTAAAGAACAAAGCAAATAGGAGTGTTATTTTCGTAGCAGAAGAAAAGGTTTTACATTAGGAAATCAACATAAGAATAAGTGTAACCAGGAAATAAAAGGAAGAAGCAATACATGTACAAAATGAAATTATATGATTCATATTAGAAAACCTCTCAAATAAGCGGAGCGTTGAGCGAGCTCAGCCTCATATTAACCTATCCTACCATAACATCGCAGCTAAATTAGCTACTTATTCTCTCATTTAACTATCCACATTATATCTTTCCAATGTCAGTACAGTCAACAGAGCCATTCCAATCCGACGAGTTCTTCCCTTCCAGCGGTTTAAGTTCAAAGCCTCAGGCTGATATTGATTCATTTTACTTCTTTTAATAGTTGAACTCGTCCACCGTCTTCAAAAAGCTTGTCCATTTGAAACCCAGGGTCAATGATTTTCTTTCTTTTTCTAGTTAAAAACTAGCATGAAAAGCTGAAAGGAAAATGACACTATAGAAAGTAAAGAGATATGTATTCAAATTCATCACCCAGCTAGCTTCTCGTACAAAAATTCCCACTTGATCTTTGATCTACATGTCCCGAAAAGCAGTGACATGGGGATTTTGTTTCAACTTTCAAGAAGCATTTTCACCTTCTTCATCATCGGAGGATGGTAATGGACTAGAAGCTTCAGCCAGGTACTCAAGCATGCTTATTACTTCGGCTGTGTCATCTAAATAATATTTGGCTTTGCTTGGTTTTTGTCCAACAGTGCAGGCAAAAACTGACGTCGTTGGAGAAAGAATGTTACTGGACAATGCATTACCAATTATTTCAAACATGTCCTCATCTGATCTGTCGTCACCGATGCACAACACAAAGTCAGCAAGCTTTCCATCCTCTGCCATTGATGAAAAGATCTTTTCAGCCACAAGGCCTTTGGTAACCCCCTGGAGCAAATACAAGAGATCAGAGCATCGAAAATTAGTTCGACCATACATATTCGGAAAAAGTATGTCTAAGGACATAGAATATGTTGCACTGGGTGACCAATAATGAAATATTAAGGTTTTGTACATGCTTTATCAAGATTATCATTCATACATCTTCTGCAGGAGGTAGATAAATGATAAATAACACACCTGTGGTTTCACTTCTACGATAAATTGGCCGCTTTTGACTGCAACCGGTTCGTTGGCCAAAACACTTTCTAAATGATCCAACATCTCCTTTGCCTGGGATGATCCGAAACCAGGATCTGCATCTCGATACTGCCAAACCAAAGCACTTTCCTTTCTTTCAATAGAAGAACCATCTGTAGCCTCGGTATATAATTTCATAACAGGCTCGGCAATGTGCATCCATCCAAAATCAGAACTTTGGCCGCAGATCTTCCACTCTTCGTTTTGTGACTGCCTGGCCATTTTGAACAGAGTTGACGAAAGAATTAGAATAGAAGAAAAGAATTTAGGAATATGACCAAAAATGAAAACTTTGCAGCAAGTAACTAGCCCTTTAAAAATGGTTCAGAATCTCCTACAATCTAGGCTAGATCAATAGCAGTGTGGTATCCAGAGGTAAAAAATTCTTAACCATTGTTTCCCTTGGTAGAAATCCAAACAATCACTAACATAAAGAATATATGCTCCAACTGAGATGATATGAAACAAGTATTTATGCTTTAGATAATTCTCACAAAATGGATACAACTAGCTATATTTACGTGCAATGCTCAATGGAACACCTATACCCCACCACTAACGTGAAGGAGAGGATTGAGAGAGATCGTAGAAGCAAACCTTAAAAAATATCCATGTTCTGCTGCAATTCCAAGCTTCTTGCATGGACAAAACCACTTGCTTAAGCTGTCTCTCCCTCGTCCACTCACAATGAAGACCACGTTTTTTGCATCTGCACAAAGCGTGTTAAGGATAGAGATAACCTGCGCACTAGGTGACTTATTTATGGAGTTTTGGGGCATCACAGTGCCATCATAGTCCAACAGAATGGCCCGACTTTCGGCCCTACTGTAAGATGATACAATGGCATCTACTGAGAGTTTTCTGAAGTTGGGATCAAGAGCTACAACCCTGAATCCAAAACTAAAACCTATTCCCCAACATCTTCTCCTGAAATGATCTGAGCAAGTTCTCTCCATGTCTTGCAAGAAACTACGAGACCAATAAGCGACGTCGTGTGTGGCAACGTAACGATAATGCTTCTCATGTCGCAGCTGCTTCTCTGAATCAGCCATTGAGATTGCTTCATTCAGAGCCTCTGCTGTCTTTTCCACATTCCATGGATTAACACGAAATGCTCCACTCAGTGATGGAGAGCACCCAATAAATTCAGATATGACGAGCATGCTCTTTTTTGGTCCGCTGAAGTTCAAACATTTTTGGGAGGTGGATATTCCCTGTCTACAGACAACGTACTCATAAGGAGTTAGGTTCATACCATCTCTAACAGCAGTTACAGCTACACACTCAGCAATGCTATAATAAGCAACCCTTTCAGTGATTGGCACATGCCTGTCGAGAAGTACTATTGGCTCATAACCAGGATGCCCATACTCCTTGTTGATCCTTCTACAGCTTTCTTTTATTTCATCTTCTATTTCTTGTAAATCTCTTCCCTTACCTCTGGCTGGATTTACAATTTGGATAAGTACAGCCTTTCCTATCCACTTTGGATGTTGCTTTAGTACCTGTTCCATAGCTAACAATTTCAAGTTGATACCTTTGAAAATGTCCAAATCATCAACACCAAGCAACACCGTCTTCCCTGCAAATTGCTGTGTGAGTTCCCTAGTCTTAGCATCCTCATCTGCCAGTTTCATTACCGATTCAATCCGACTCATATGAATACCAACAGGCATTATTTTTATCCCAATCGTTCTGCCGTAGTATTCCAATCCAAGATATCCCCTTTTTGACTGGTATTCCAACCCCAACATTCGGCTGCAACAAGAAAGGAAATGACGAGCATAATCGAAAGTGTGGAATCCAATGATATCAGAGTTAAGTAATGCCTTGAGAATCTCTTCTCTGACAGGAAGGGTACGGTAGATCTCAGATGAAGGAAATGGACTATGAAGGAAAAATCCCATTTTAACTCTGTTAAAACGCCTCCTCAAGAAAGTGGGCAATACCATCAAATGGTAATCATGAATCCAGATATAGTCATCATCTGGGTTGATGACCTCGACTACTTTCTGGAAAAATAACTTATTTGCGGATACATAAGCTTCCCACATGGAGCGATCAAATCGACCCTTCTGATCAGCAGAATATGGCAACATATAATGAAAAAGAGGCCACAAATGCCTCTTGCAGAAACCATCATAAAACTTCTCCAAAATATGAGGAGGCAAAAATGCAGGAATACACCTAAATCTCTCCAACAAAATCTGGGAGACCTCATCTTGTTCTTCTGGTTGGATATCGACTTTCAACGAACCAACATAGAGAATCTCCATATCTTCTGGTAAGCCATCTTTAAGCTGCAAAAGCAACGAATCTTCATTCCAACTGAAACTCCATGAATTATCATCCTCCCTTCGTTTTGCTCTTAAAGGAAGCTGGTTTGCTACAATTATCATCCGATCTGACGAAATTGAGGACGGGTTTTCAGATGTAACACTGTAGGCTTGATCATCATCGAGCTCAGCTACATTACCCGGAACAGTCATGACCCGCGGAAATCGCTTCTTTTTCACTTCCATTGCTGGAAAATTTCCAGAAGCCAAATCTAAAAGATTTGTGTAAGATCTCGAAATCATGTTTCTCTTCTTTGTTCGCCAGATGAACACCCTACTCTACAATCACAGAGGCAAATTCGAACAACTTAACAAGCGCAGCGCATAACAAGAACAATCAAAACCCTAAACGTTCAAAAACGCAATGAAGTTACAAAATACAGCCTAACGAATATGCAAAGGGTTAATAAAATAGCAAATTAACCCCAATCAAGTAATTAAGCCAGTTTTTTTAAACAGAAAAGGTCCTTGTTTAAGAGCAACCGATTCCTATCCAACGTACATGTAATCTTTCCTATTATTCTAATCCTATCTATCCTAAAACCTCAAAGATTCTCTTTAATCCATAGCAGAATCCAACCTTCCCACAAAAAAAAAAAAAAAAAAAAAAAAAAAGCAACAGCAACCAATGCCCTCATTCCCAAAATTACGGAATTAGATCCATTCTTTAATCGAAACCGACATGGTAACAAGAACATTGAAAGAAAGAAAGATCAAAATGGCAATCGAGAAGACAAAGAAACAAATCTAAACCAATGAAATTTCACGCGTACCCGTTAAGTCTGTCTGAAGAAGAACGCCCAGATCCCGAACGGTAACAACAAGAAGAATGAACCCCCCTCCCCCCCCCCCCCCCAAAAAAAAAAAAAAAAAGAACGAAAAAATGCTGCAAAATTCGTATTTCTTCAGAAGCCCAAGAAGAAGAATTTGTTCCAATTCAAAGATTCGAAGCTGACCCTTCCTTCCCTCTAATTTCGATCCCTTTTTTTTTTTTTCTTTTTCAGAAAATGGATTGTGAAAAGGGGTTAAATATTACCAGCAAAGACCCTCTCAAACTTGTTGAATGTATGATCCAGGAGCAAAATGTGGCGTTCGTTGGACTCACGATACAATATTAATCTTTTTCTACGGAACGTAAAATGAAACAAAAAGGAAAAATTGTAATAATCCTCTGTTGTTCTATAAGGAAAATATAGCGTGAAATTAACGAGGAGGTTTGATAAGTTAACCAGTGGGTGATAAAAGTAAAGGTTAGAACCCAATGAGAAGAAGGTTTGGCACGTGGGAAGGTGGTGGGGGGGGGGGGGGTAAAAAGAAGGAGAGAGTGTTTTAAAATTGACAGCCAATAATATCCATAGGGTCCGTCACTGTTACGTTAAAAATATCACATATTATCATTAAAGAAAATTGGATAAGATTCAGCCAGCCGGAGTCTGAATCAGCAGAAGCTGGCAACGTTTCCCACAAGGACACGCGCTTCCCACGCCCCCATATAAACTCTTTTCTCTTTTCACGGTCACGATTAATTACCTTTACTCCCACGTGTACGCCTACGATCCACTCTCCCCAGACGTGCTTAGAACTTAACGAAAACCTCTTTATGTCTACTTTCTTTGCTTCAATTAATAATAAATCAAATCAATAATCCAATATTTTGTCGAGTAACCATTCTTTCATTCCCTATTGTTTGTAAAGAAAAAAAATCATCCAATACATTTTTAAACTAATTCATATTGATTCTTTTTTTACTTGTTGAAATAGTAGTTTGAAAGCAATATTTGACACGACATTGGTGCTAGAAGAATAAGAATAAAAAAGTTATTTCTTTCGCATACAAACGTTACTAGAAGAATAATAATAGAAAAGGTTATTTCTTTTACATACAAATGTTATTATCCAAATTAAAAATTTTAATATTTGATATGGAAGAAATATTTGTACTACGCTACTATTCGGAAGAAACATTAAGAACCTATAATCTAATAATTAGTTGTTATATTTGTAAATACGTTGCATAATTTACGTTGCATAAATGGATATATATACATTAGTCTATAGACTGTTTTTACGTCAACTAGCAGGCATTAAACTATTGTTGGTAGAACCTTTCTATGTTAGTAGTAAATTTAGAAGTACATCGTTGATATACACATTTTTAAAAAATGTTAATACTAACTATTGATTGTTTTACTGTCGATTAAGTAGAGATTGTTATCTTTTATCGTCCATAAGTATATATAATGGACAAAGAAGTGTAACTATTAGACAATTGTTGTATTGAGTTCAATATATTTATTTAACGTTCAATCTATAAGCCAGCCCAGTGGGCCAATTAGAAACATAAAGCATTTGGGCTTTATAATTGTAGGACTTTACCCCAAAGGGAGCCCTTCCAGAAATTCTCGAAGGCCTGGGCTTGAACCCAGGCCTAAGAGGGGGTTTGGAAATAGTTTTCAACCAGCAATAGACGCGCCTCGGTTAGTACCTCACTAGCTGCGTCATTGCCCCAAGCGCAAAGATGAATTCCAAACAACGATTTCCTTCCTTTCTTATAATAATCCGCTACCACTTAACTCATACCTTTTTCCGATGTGGGACTCAGTTTCTTCACTTGAAAGCTAATCAAAATTAGTACACCATCTTCCTACTTCATGTTCAACCAATGATCAAAATATTGATATGCATTATCATTTCAGAATTTTAATTTTCTTAGTATTCATACATTTTGAAATAGGAAAAAAAAAGGGGAAATTTTGCTCTATTTTATAAGTATTTTGGTTTATTATGCAGAGTTTTATTAAATATTTATCCATTTTAGCAATATTTGAATGGTTGTTTTTTAAAATCACTAGGTAAGTTTTGGAAACTCTATTGGAAATTAGTGGAAACTTTATTTTGAAGTTATTTGAATAAATCTTTTTCTTTAACCAATGTCAGTTACTTTAATTTAGGGCAATGCCTCCCATTTAGATGGGTGATGACCTAATGGTTTAATTTAGAAAAATGCCTCACTTTCGGTTGCATCTAACATGTTAAAGTTGATTAGTCTAGTTCATGATTCATAATACTCACTATTAATGAAATTAGAGCAAATATCATGGAGTAGATTATGTTCAAATATCATGGAGTAGATTATGTTCAAATATCATGGAGGAGATTATGCTCAAATATCAAGGAGGAGATTATGCTGTATTTAACACTATTATTCTTCCCTTATTTAACCTTAATTTTGTGTATAAGTATACATGTATGCTGTAATATTTGAGATGAGAAATACAGAAAAATCAATAAAGTTACATGGTATCAGAGCCAAGTTTCTAACCTAGCCGCCGTCGCCGCCGTCCTCATCCGCGAATCAGTTTCTGCACATCAGCCTTCTGCTCGAGTTGTTCATCCATCTGCCGCAGCTCTTTCCGCCACAACTCCAGTTCCGCCCGCAGCTTTCCGTCCGCCGTCGGTCTATTTTCGCCACAGTCTGCTCCGATTTCCGTCTGCCGCTCGATTTCTGTCCACAGATCGAGTTCCGTCACAGCCAATTTTCGCTTCCACATCCGCCCATCCCTGCAGATCCAGTCCGCCCCCTCTGTCCGACGCTAAGTCCGCCCTCTTTGTCCGTACCGTAAGGAAGTTCTCCGTGAGGAAGTTCGCCGTGAGATTAAGCCGACAACCCCCTCCTTGTAATCTATTATCTCGTTCATTCCACCGCACGTTCCTCTCGCCAGAAACGCTGAACGCCGTCGAAACCGAAGCCTAACCACAGCCGCGCTACTCAACTCGTCGTCCAGCTCACGCGCACTCCAGATCTGAAGTTGCGGGCTTCGAACTTTGTTGTTCTTCGTCCCTTTTTCGACGACCAAACGGGAACCGCCGAGCACGACGCCGCCCGACTAACATGCACACTACCTCCGCACTCCCGGACCTCCCATCTGTCCCCTGTGAGGAACCTGAACATGCACCTGTCCGACGGTCCACCCGGGTAAGAGAAACTCCTTCTCATCTCAAAGAGTACCATTATTTTTCTACTATCATGTCTTTAGTTGAACCTTCCTCGTATAAGGAAGCCAGTACTAACCCTTTGTGGCAGCAAGCAATGGATAATGAACTTCAAGCCTTAGCCAAAACTCACACCTGGGATTATGTTGACCTACCTCCTGGTAAGAAACCTATTGGCTGTAAGTGGATTTTTAAAATAAAAACGCACTCTGATGGCTCTATTGAACGATACAAAGCACGTCTTGTTGCTAAAGGATATTCTCAGGAATATGGGATTGATTATGAAGAAACATTTGCTCCAGTAGCTCAAATGACATCTGTCCGTAGTCTTCTAGCCATTGCAGCTGCAAAACAATGGCCCCTTCTTCAAATGGATGTTAAAAATGCGTTTCTGAATGGAACCCTATCTGAAGAAGTCTATATGAAACCACCACCTGACACTACTCCACCACCACAGAAAGTATGCCTTCTTCGCCGTGCTCTCTACGGCCTCAAACAGGCTCCTCGAGCTTGGTTTGCAACATTTAGTTCCACCATTACACAACTCGGGTTCACCTCCAGTTCTCATGATTCCGCCTTATTTACTTGTCAGACGCCTAATGGTATTGTTCTCATTCTCTTATATGTGGATGACATGATTATTACAGGTGATGACCCTCAAGCCATATCTGATTTGCAATGTTACCTGGGTAAGCATTTTGAGATGAAGGACTTAGGCAATCTCAACTATTTTCTTGGTCTTGAGATCTCCTCATCATCTAGTGGCTACTATTTATCTCAAGCAAAATATGCGTCTGACCTCCTCAATCGATCTGGTATTACTGATTCTACCACTTTCTCAACACCTCTGGATCCGAATGTGCGTCTCACTCCTTTTGATGGTGTTCCCCTTGAAGATCTCACTTTGTATAGGCAACTAGTTGGCAGCCTAATTTACCTAACCATGACTCGTCCAGATATTGCGTATGCAGTTCATATTGTTAGTCAATTCATGGCTGCCCCTCGTACAATTCACTTCACTGCCGTCCTTCGCATTCTTCGCTACATCAAAGGTACTTTGGGTCATGGTCTACAGTTCTCCTCCCAATCCTCCCTGGTTCTCTCTGGTTTCTCTGATGCTGATTGGGCAGGTGATCCTACTGATAGACGGTCTACCACTGGCTATTGCTTCTATCTAGGTGACGCTCTTATCTTCTGGCGAAGTAAGAAACAATCTGTTGTTTCCCGTTCCAGCACAGAGTCTGAATATCGTGCACTGGCTGATGCTACTTCAGAATTAATTTGGCTGCGTTGGCTTCTTACTTATATGGGGGCCCCACAGACATCACCCACTATTCTTCATTGTGATAATCACAGTGCTATTCAGATTGCACACAATGATGTATTCCATGAACGAACAAAGCATATTGAGAATGACTGTCACTTTGTTCGCCACCACCTACAGAGCAACACACTTCATCTCCAACCCATCTCTACCACCGATCAACCTGCGAATATATTCACCAAAGCTCTCCATTCTCTTCGTTTCACTCAGTTAATTCACAAACTCAAGGTGGTCTCGACACTCCCATCTTGAGTTTGAGGGAGGGTATTAATGAAATTAGAGCAAATATCATGGAGTAGATTATGCTCAAATATCATGGAGGAGATTATGCTCAAATATCAAGGAGGAGATTATGCTGTATTTAACACTATTATTCTTCCCTTATTTAACCTTAATTTTGTGTATAAGTATACATGTATGCTGTAATATTTGAGATGAGAAATACAGAAAAATCAATAAAGTTACACTCACTATTATAATATTCATTATCAATTGTAATAATTTGTACTTGGGTGCCAAAAATAATAATTACCGTGACAAATAGATAACAATGCAACAAAAAAAAAGTATGATATAACATAACTATTTGTTATAATTGAAACTTACGTGGTTCGGCTTGCCAATCTAACCACTTAAAATTGGGAGCTTAAACAACTAGTTTAGGATACTTGACTCATCAACTTAAGTTCGGGTTAAATAACTCAACTATAATATTATTTACTACTAAATTTTACACATTCAGACTGATTTCATAACTTCAACATAGATTGTTGGCTACCCAATACTCCATAACCTCCTTGAAAGATAATGGCAATGGTTTTTCATTTTAATCTTCACAGTTTCTTTTGTTTATGATAGAAAATGTAGAGTGAAAATTGATAGGGATAAGTTTTGATTTTTAATTTTTGAGGTTTTGTTTTAGGCACATTTTCTCGTTTGTTCTTGAAGTACAGTACAAAATTCAAATTCACTGTCTTTCCCTTTGCCTTTTCCATAGCTCCCGAACAAAGACCTCCACTAAAACGAAGACAAAAGTTCTCTTTTTTATTTACATACACAATTACTTTTAGCTCTCTTTTATTGTGGGTATTCCCAATTTTCTTCGGTTTCGAAGAACGAAGTGAGAAATCTAGCGGAAGAGTCTTATGGCTGGTTATAAAGGTCATGATGAATATGATTATCTGTTTAAGCTTGTTTTGATCGGTGATTCTGGTGTGGGCAAATCAAACTTGCTCTCCAGATTTACAAGGAATCAGTTTAATTTAGAATCAAAGTCTACGATTGGGGTTGAGTTTGCTACCAAGAGTTTGGAAATTGATGGGAAGGTAATCAAGGCTCAGATTTGGGATACTGCTGGACAAGAAAGGTTTGCTTCTTCCTTCCTCTTTTTTCAAGTTCCAATCCATTTTAGTCAACTAAATTTATGGTATCTCTCAAAATTCCTATTACCCTTCCATGATTTCTTTGCCTTCGTGTCAATTGAATGGGAATTACATCGATATATTCTACAGTTGTTTGAATTTGGTGGGATGACTCTTTTTGGACTGCCTTTTACTTTTATTTTGTGATTAAAGGAAGAGGGAGGGTTATTTGTGGACTAAATCGTAAGGTGTGAGGCAAAGGAAGAACTCCCTTGATTTTTCTGCTGTCATTTAGATTCTGATGGTCATGTTATGTAGAAGCTGGTTCTGTTCAAGTTTCATGCGTTGAGGAAGTACTCTGTTTTCCCCTCCACTACTTGTATGTATCCAACATGTTTTTATGCTTGCAGTTTGATTATGATTGGCAGAATGCTTTCGAATCGTAGCAATAGTTGCAAATTAGTCTTATCATGAAGGTGGTTTATCCTTGAAAAATCTGGTGGCCTTCAAGAATTTAGTTTATCTTACGGACTTTGTAATTAGTATTGAACAGTGAAGAATGAAGTTTCTATTGAAGTATTGATACAATTAAACTTATCATAATCCATCAGTTTAAGCTTTAAGTTCATCCGTGATTTAGCATGGTATTAGAGTAGGAGGTATTGTGTTGAAACTCATGTGAGGTTATTTCTTCCTCCAAATTAATATTGATTTCATTTGTTGAGTTCTACAAATTTCTAAGCCTACAAGTGAGGGAGAAGGGAGAGGGTTGATATGTTTAAATCTACAGTAACATAACTTGTTAGCTTAAGCTATTGGGTTCGTTAACAATTTCCATGGGGAATGAGTGCGTAACTAGTATCATTTGCGATTGGAGTGATATTGTTTTCAGTTTTGTTAGTACTTGTTCGGTTGTTCTAGTTTTTATTTGCTTGTCCATTTGAGGAACTTGTGGCAACGAGTTAGCATCATTGCATAGAAATGGAGCCTCTCAGATATTTTCTCTAGAGATAAGGAATTGTTCCATTTCCTCCTAGGTTGGCGTTCAAAGTGTCCTGATCAAATGAAGGCGATGTAGACTACTTTTCTTGTCTCCCTGAAACAAAATTCTCATTTGTTCAATATCCATACTACCTTCTTATAGTTATGGGTCAAAAAAGAATACAATGGTCTAGTGTGATCGTAGAATTGTAGCCTACTTCAAACTTCAAGGCTTTTCTTTACTGAACTTTAAACAGCGACTAGAATCTGAGACCATTTATCGAAATGTGCAGAAGCTGGCAACCAATAGTTTCTATATTGTCAAAGTGAGTTCAGTTCAATGGTATTAGCATATGACCTCCGTACCAAGAGG
This sequence comes from Cucumis melo, assembly GCF_025177605.1. NCBI lineage: Eukaryota > Viridiplantae > Streptophyta > Magnoliopsida > Cucurbitales > Cucurbitaceae > Cucumis > Cucumis melo. The sequence continues at coordinate 2,393,566 of NC_066857.1, forward strand.
TCGGAGGTTCAATGGCTCACCTCGTAATTGTTGTACTAAAAAGTATAGTTTCTATATTTGTGCAAGGGTTCTGTATGTCCATAACAATAACAAGCACAAGTAATTGTGTGAATTGTTTGTGATATATACTCGTATCAAATAAAGCAGGGAAGTTTATTGGTAGTATGGACATGCTGAAGCTGGCATCTGAGGATTATTTATCACATTAGTATGAGGGCTAGGAGTATTGAACACAAGTAGTTGTTTGAAGAGTAATTTTTGACTTGACATATATATCATATACATCATATGACATGTGTTATACTGTGCTCAACTTAACCCAGTTAGTCATTTGAGGTTTTCTTTTCTACCTCAATGGAGGTTTGAAATTCTTTTGTTCATTATGATATTTATTTTTTTCTCTTTTTCTTTTTTCATTTTGATAAGATTGTTTTTTCATTAACTAACTTTCCTGAGATTATCAACTGTTGAAAAACATTAATCCAAATCCATTGGATTGGTAGGTGGTGTGGGGGTGAGGTGGATTAGAAAATTCTATGTTTCTGGATGTTCTAGTCCATTTTGTAGTATTCATATGAAAAGAAATATAAAGTTTTTCTTAATTTGCTTGCCACCGCAGAAGGGTTAAACAACTTCCAACTTGTAGTTTCCAATATAATTTTAGTTGCTCAACTAGCTAAACCTTGGGTCCACTTGACTGAGCCTTGGCTTTATCTCTTCTACTTGGTGCTTTTTCCCCTCCCATTTAACTCAATGATTGACTGGAAATTTTATGGGACTTTTCCTTTGATGGTTTTTTTTTTTTTTTTTTTTTAATTTTTGTATGAGAATAAGGGCCTCTTCGGAATGACTCTTCAAGTGCTTTGAAAAGTCATTCCAAACAAAGTCCCAAGCCCTAAATCATCTGGCTACATTCATAATTGAGGTTTATATGATTTACATTCAAGTAAAAGTTGTTGAGATCATAGCTAATATGGATTTGCAGTTATAACTTCAAAGCTCTTTCATTCAGATCGATTCTTTCTTCGTAGGTACCGAGCGATAACCAGTGCTTACTACCGTGGGGCTGTAGGTGCTTTGCTTGTATATGATGTCACTCGACGTCCAACATTTGAAAATGCTGCGAGATGGTTAAAGGAATTGAGGAATCACACAGACCCAAACATGGTAGTGATGCTAATTGGCAACAAATGTGATTTACGACACCTTGTTCTCGTTCCAACAGAAGATGGAAAATCATTTGCTGAGAGGGAGTCATTGTACTTCATGGAGACCTCTGCATTGGATGCAACAAACGTTGAGAGCGCTTTTACAGAGGTACTCTCTCAAATATATCGAATCGTGAGCAAGAGATCAGTTGAGGCAGGCGATATCGGAAGTGCTTCAATGACACTCCCGCCAAAAGGTCAGACAATAGATGTCAAGGACGACTCGTCAGTGCTGAAGAGGATTGGATGTTGCTCCAGCTGAGATTAAATAAGCTTCAAAACCTCAACTTGGAAATACAGTAAGAGATATTTCTTTTGTATATTTTGTATTGTATCACTTTGTGTAGAATAAAGAGCTTGGTTGTGGGTGGTGGTTGTGTGAAAGGCGCTTTTCTTGACGTTTCATTGTCCCTCCACATAAATGTGGAGTTTGCTCTTTCCTTTCATTCCAAAGAACATTTGAAACTTGAAATTTACCGTTGTAATGTTTAACTTTGTACATATTTTCTTGTTTCAAATGCACCCAAAATAATTTCAATTATACCTTTAAAATTGATGTTTTAATTTTCAAAAGCTTCCTTTTTTACTTCTTACTTTATATCAAATTCTCATCCATTTCTCAAAAATATATATAATCGATTACTTACATGACACTCGATAGATGATAAAAAGATGTAAGCTAGCACTATTTGTAATTCATTTTAGAGTGTCTTGTATAAACATGAATTTTCTTTAACATCTTCTAGATTATCATATATGTTTTGTAGATCATTAGGATATATTTTGACTTTACTTGGTAATATCTTAAATTTACATAATATTTCATGATGCTCCTGCGACTATATTTTAGTTTACAATTATTTTGATATAGTTTTAACTTATATCGCTAATTTGTTTTTATCAATTTAAATTTCTTTTTAAAATCACTACAAATTATATCATTTTTATATTTTATTTTTCTAAACAAAATAATATATTGTAATTTAAGATTTTTTTTATAAAATAAATATTAATTTAACTTTTAAATTCGAATAGTTGAAAATAATAAGAATGACACCGCAACAAACAAAAAATTGATATATATGGTTGGCTATTTATTTTAATTATATAATGTAAATGAAAGATTAGGATGTATAAAATAAAAAATAAAAGAGGACACTGAGAATCTGTATATTCATTTTTCAGTAGGACATTCAAAACTCTCCAGATGTACTTTTTCCAAGCATCTTAAGATGCTCGAGAATCTTCAGATGTCAAGCTATCTTATAAAACTACAAAGCGGAACATAATGACTTGGATTTTCGATTTATAAAAATTAATTTAGGATATCCATGAAATAAACGAACCCCTTATATATAAAAGTTTGCTTAGTTTAAGCTCATTCTAATGTCTTTCTATGAGTTTTCTTCCCAAACCTTTATATATATATATATGGTTATGTTGAATCGTTTTTCATAACATAAAAGTTGAGGGTTTCTTTCAATTTTCAAATCTCAATTCTATATTTCTTGTTTCTTTTGAAATGCTAATATAGTGACTACTAAGTAGTGGAACATGTGACAGAGGTGGCAAGTTTTAATTATGTCCATAAATTTTATGATAAGTTCTAACATTAGTATTCCTACACGCACATTATTTTAAAGTGAGACTTTATTTTAAAATCACAATGACCAAACTCATATTGAAATTTAAAAATTTGGCTCATGTGGCTAAGTTTTGCGCACATGATATCACATTTTTGTCTTTTGTTTTAATAAAAAATTTAGAAAATTAGAAGTATAAATGCATGATTGAGACGTACGAGGGTGTTCGAGGCAAAAAGCTACTTATTATAATTTCATGTTATTAGATTATAGGAGTTTGTTTCTGTGATGTAAATTATTTTGATCTCGGTTATAATAGTATGTGTTTAGAATGCAAATATTTTAGTTTGAAAAGAAAGTAGTAAATACTATGATAAATAATAAAAAAAAATGATGAAGGTAACATATTAAAAACGGCAGCAAAATTGGAGTTTTAAAATAATTTATACAGTAGTTTTAAAAGATTTTTAAATAGTTTTAAATAATCCTTGTCCCCAACCTCTCATAAAAAGGGGGCGAGCATCTAGTAGATGGAGTCGATTGTTCGATGCCAAACGTACTCTGAACTTGACTATGATCAATTTTGTAAATGTTAAAATCCATCGTTGATCAGTTGACAAAATTATCTAGAAAGAAGATCTTCCTTATCTACTTCCAACCAACTTTCAGTTGGATTTGTTTTATGTTCTGTCCACCCCCACCGTAAAGTTGAAGGGCAGTTTATAAGACTTGAAAAAGGGAACAAACATCAATTCATTATTTCTCCATATTCTTTCACTACCTTTCACTGTACAACAGAAACCCATTTTAAAGCTAAATTTAAAGAAAAGTAATTTATAAAGAAAAATCCTCTCTCTCTCTCTCTCTCTCTCTCTTTTTCTTCTCTGTTTTGTAAAGTTTTCCACAACAATCACCAATTGGCAATCGCAAACGAACGAACCAAATCCTAAGAAAAAAGAAAAAAGAAAAAAGAAAAAAGACCCTAGCAGTCTAAAACTGTGCCACATGTCCGATTCGGTCCGTCCGGTTGGACCGTTCGCCGTCGGCCGAAAACCACCGATCCTTCGGGTAATTCCCCAAGATCCGCAAATAACGACTCCTCCTCGTCATCTCCTCTTGTGGACAAAACCATTACATCGGCGTCGTCGAATATGTCGCCTCCCCCGCAAATCGGGCCCTCCAGGATTCTGTCGTATGCCACCTCACCCAACCACCCGAAATCTCCGATGCATGGTTTTATCATCAGCGAGTCGCCCCCGAGTTCCAGCTCCGGCTGACTCGCGAAAACCGCAGCCACCTCCTCAAACTTCGCCGCCGGTGACGACGGAGCCGCGTTGGTGTTGTCGCCGGAGGAAGTGGAGGACGACGTCGTAGTGCTCCCTGGCGAGGGAGAGTCCGTTCCGGCAGATGCCGCGGCGACCACGGCGGAGGACGGGGAGGAATTGTGGTGGTGGTGGTGAGATTTGGTGACCGGGAGTTGGTGGTTGTGGTCGAAGGCGTAGGTAATAACGAGCTTGGTGGGATCCACACGGCTTCTCTCTACTTGCTTTCTTGCTGGGCATCCCTTGGAACTACTACATCGATAATATCCCCTACAAAATATTTACATAAATAAAAAAAAAAAACGTGAGATTATCAATAATAAATGTTTTTTTTTTCATCACCATTGAAATAAATATTGCATAAGTAAGAAAAATAATACAAAAAAAAAAAAAAACAAATGTAAAGACAAAGTTGATAGAATCGATAGCCAATTATCCAAATAACATGAATTATCATCCTTTTACTCTATAAGAATTGATATATCCAAAGTTGTAATATTACGTATATAAAGTACACGATATAATATTACTTTTAGAGTATAAATTTTATATAATTTCATACCTAAGTTCAAACTTGAAATGATGTAGGGTATACAATATGGATAATTTATTTATTTTTTATTATTAAAAACGTAAGAAATATAACTATTTGACTATGACTATTTCTTTCTCCTTTATCTCTTTCCTTGTTTTTTTTTTTTTTTTTTTTTGATAAATCAATTTGACTATTTGATTTATCAATGCCGACCAAAAACAATAATAATCGAAAGACCTTTCATTTAGCCGCCAATCACCGTTACGCCCTGGATGTGAATAATATTGTAATTTTGTTTTATTCAAAAATTAATCAAAATTCAAATACCATTTAAATTATAAAAATTATGTAATAAAATTCAGATCAATTAATTTGGAAGGGAAAGAAAAGAAAAAAAAAAGCAAATTTATAATACAGCCATCGGAAATTGAATTGGGAGTAAATAGAGCAATAATTAGGTAAAAGAAAAAGGAAAAACAAAAAGATGAAAAAGACTGTGCGTGTTGTGCACGCTTTTGAAGAGCGATTGGATAATGAGTATGATCCAAATTCCCAACTACGACAAATAAAAATAAAATTATAAAAATAAAAATCAAGTGCTTAATAGCAAAAGCCGCCTTTGTGCTAAAATGGGCCAATTTCAGTCCAGATCCTAAAGTAGCCGGCCGGCGGCCAACAAAGACTAAAAATTGAAATCTCAACTATTTCTTCAACTACTCCATTAATTAAATTAGCTCAAATTAATATCTTAATGCATTAAAATAAATGCAATTTCCCCTTTGATTAAAGCTCAATTAATGAAATTAATAGAGATTAATCAATAATCATCTTTTTCTATATAAGAAAAAAAAAAGACCCAAAATTGCCGAAAATGTCCTTGAGCATCGTCGTACCTCGGATAAGGAGAGCCTTTGATTGGCTTTTGGCCGTATTTCCTCCATGCCCATGAATCGGACGGTGGATATGCTTCCCCTTTGCTCCTAGATCCTTCCACGTCAGCGATCGGTACGGACACCACTCTCTTCTGCACTCCCCTTCTACTGAAAAAAAAAAAAAAAATCCCCAAACAAAAACAAAAACAGTTAAATTAAAATTAAATTAGACACACACACACACACACATATATATGTTCAAGGAAAAAAAAGGGAAATGAAATTGAAATTCAAACTGACCTCTTTTTAGGAGGTGGAGCAGCGGTGGGTTTTGAGTCATTGGCGTCGGAGGGTGATTCGGGTAAGCCGTCGTCGGACGTGGGTTCGGGATCTTCCTGTTCGGAGAGGAATGGGTTTGTACGAACACGGCGGTCCATGGGAGGAAGAGAGAGAAAGAATTGAGAGGAGATTAAGTAAATCGGAGGGCTGGAGATTGTTGTGATGAATGAAGATGAATCGTAGGGCTGGGATTAGAGAGAAAAAGAAAAGGAATTGGGATATTGGTGGGGGAGAGATTGAATAAGGGAATTAGGAGTGAGAGAATTAGATGAGGTTTAATACAAAGAGTAGTCATGGTGACAGATTGGCAGACTATGTTTGTTTATTAAGGACGTGCAAGCAAATACCCACTAAATTATAATGTTTTAGTTGAGGATTAAGAGTGACGGGTTTTGTTTCTCTACGCTCCGCTCCACTTTAAGCTTTTCTCCAATTTTTACAATTTATCTTATTTTAATTACATCAATTAATTATTTACAACTTTTACTTCAACTTTCTATTTATTTCCTACTTGCAATTTTTAAAACTAAATTAAATCAATTTTAAATAATTATATTAGTAGTTTCTATACATGTGGTGGATATATGTTAATTTATATAGTAGAAATGTTATGGATAATATTCTTTAAAAAAAACAAAATTAATATTAAAGATTAAATTTAAGATTTATTTCAAAAAGTAAGTTGATTTCAAAATATAATAAAACTAATCGGTTTTTTAATTTTTTTATTTTTTATTTATGAACTTGGGAATTAAAACATTGTTAATAAACTTTAAGGTTTGGTTTGGTTTGACAAGTATCTTGATTTTAGTTTTTAAAATTTATGTTACTACAACATTTTCTATTATAGTTTTCACATTTCAATACATTTTAAAAATGATTAGTGAAAAATGGATAGCAACAGACAAAATTATAGGTAGAAATTGAGTTTATAAGCTATATTTTCATTACCGAGGCCTAAATTTTAGGTTAAAAAAGTGTTTGAATTTTCATTTTAAAAATTAACCTAACAAATTCATTAATTTTATAAAAGAAAAAATTAAATATTCAAGGATCGATGGAAATACATATATTAATATAATTTTCTGAACTTTTGAACAAATCATAAACTTTTTAACACAAATAACCAAAAACCCATAAACCCTAATAGACATTTCTTAAAGTTGGAAAGTTTATTGTCAACCATTAGTTAAACTAAATTGAAAATATCAATAATTATATTAGTTTAAATCTTGAGCTTGTGGGAGATATATCAATTTAAACTTCAAACTAATAATTGTATTAGTTTAAATCCTAAATCTTTATAAATGTGTCAACTTAAACTCCAAAATTACATAATTACATCTATTATGTTCTTTTAATTTGGATAACACTTAATTTGATAAATTTATAAAATTCAAGGTTTAGATTGATACAAGTTTAAATTAATACTAACTTTTATAGTTTAGAATTTGTATTGAATATTTGTTTTTATGGATTGATTAATAATAATTGAATGAGAATGATAAACAAAGCAAAGGGGTTTTGTACTATTGTATTTGTCTACTTAACTTGGTTGTCGTATAGTGTTAAATACCTAATCGAAATTATCCTAATTACACACTCTCTCTCGCAGTTCACACTGTGACAGAGAGCAGGTTTTAAATAATATTGATTTTTAGGATAGTATGTACACAAATAAATAGTAATTAATTCTTTTTATTTTGGTTTAGTAATCAAAAGAGGAATCATTTATTTTAGTATTATTTTCGTAAAAGTTCTCATTTACGTTTAGGGTCAGAGAGAGTAAGGTTGAGCATCAACCATGATTCACTTATTTATTTGATGGTAATGTTTAGGTGCATCCTAAAATTTCTTTCTATATTTGTATCGTTGTTTTTTTTAGAAAAATCAAGATTCCAAAAGGCAAACCGATTAGGTAAAGACGATAAGGATGAAAGATGGTTTCATTTTTTTTTTCAATAAAAGGTCAAAAGTTTGGTTTTTTTTTTTCTTTTTAGGGTTAAATTATAATTTTAATCCTATGATCGGAAGAAATTAGAATTCCAATTTTAGAATTTAATCATTATATATCTTTAAAAAAAATTAGTCCTTTACGTTGATAAAACTTTTATAAATGGTTTTACCATTTACAAAATTTTATTGTACTATAAAAACTATATTCAAAACTTTGAAATTATATTCGACTAAGTTATTTTTTAAATCATAGAGACTAAATTTACGGTTTATTTTATTTTCAATTTATAAGATGCATGTATGTCGTTTTTTATAAAAAAAATTAGGATTTCTAAACAATGTTTTAAAACATGAAAAAGGGTATATAAATTTTGGTCTAAGTCTCAAAATCGTTTTAAAAAGTGGTTAAGAAAACAAATAAACATAAAGAGAAATTATTTATAACAATTTCCCAATTATTTACAAAGTTTGAAAAAAAAGTCAATTTTTTTTAATGTATTTGTTTACTTTTCATGTATCCATGTTTACTTCAAAATAAAAAAAGTATATATATATTCCATTAGTGGATCATAGTTTTGTTTACATTAATACTAATGTTAATAGAAAAGAAAATCAAGGATATAGCATCATTTTTCAAAATTAATGGCCGTATAATGTTAATTAGATTAATTAGTTCAATCTAATTTCACTTAATCTCCACGTTTTTTTTCCTATTTCTTGGATTTGAGAACAAAAAACGTGTACATGCATTTGAGAGTGATTTTAAGATTATTAGCATCGTTTTTTTCGGATTTAAAATCACTTCAATACATGTTTTTATATATATTCACTCAAAATTAATTTAATATTTATTTTTAAAATTTTAAATTTAATTTTTATATCATCAAAATATTATTTAGAGTGATGTTGAAAAATGATAAAACTGATTCTATACATTTAAAAACCACTTTAAGTTGTTTTTAATATAAAAAGTTGTTGAAAGAATTTGGTAACTCGATATTTGTTTTAACGTTTCAATTTGAAGGAGACTAAAAAAACTACTTAAATTTGAAAATAACCATACTTTATTTAATTACCATTTGACTTTTCTGTTTTTTTGTCTTAGAATTTAATAAACTTTTTAACACTATTTTTATTGATTAATTTGTTTTGTTATAATTTTTTAAAAGTGCTTTAGAGTTTGAATGAAAATTCAAATGTTTAATTAGAAAACTAAGATAACAAAGTTGAAGGAAAGGAATGAAATGATTATCCTATGAAAACTAAAAAGTAAAATTAAAAAAAAAAAAGTTCATTTAATAATTTTTCGATGGAAAGTTTATTTATTTTTAATATATATTCATTTATTATTTGAATGATTTAAATATTAATATTTATTTTCTTTAGAAGGGCAATTAATTCACTAATCCAAATAATCCACTATTGTCCTTACAAATCCCCTCTATTTAAAAGAGGAAAATTTATGGCACTATCATAATATATATCAACTAAATATTTGTGACATGTCATTAAATTACATAGTACTAATTGATTTTACACTTCCAAAGTTGTACATTTTTAATTTGTGTTAATTTTATTTTTATCATTTTAAAATAACTAAGAGCTTGTTTTTTAATTGGTTTTATAAAAACAAGTGTGTGTTTGATAATTGATTGATTTATTTTTTATTTTTTACAATAAACTAATTTTTAAAATTAAGAAGAAAAATTAAAAATGAAAAAAATGAGACTATAAAAAAAAATACAATTTATTTTTTAAAAATAAACAACAAAATCAGTTACTACATGTATGGTTTTATTTTCAATAAACGAAAAATTTTAAAGAATAATTTAAAAAATAGAAAAAAAAAACAAAAACAACAATTGAAATGATTTTCCAAATGCCTAATTAATGTTAATTGAACAATATTAGTTTCTAGCCATTTTTTCACTCATATTAAAATTAATTAAAAACAATACTTCATAATTGTTTGAAATTTAATTAGCTAAAAATGTTTTAGTATAAACTTTACAGTAAAAATGTAAACTTTTAAAACTAAAGAAACAAACTTCAAATCATAAGAAGAATCCGAAAAAGGGTATAGTATCTGAAATTTTTAAGAATCAAATTAAACCGAAATTAAAAGTAAAAAATGTGACCTTTCGAAGTCGACGATAGTAAAAAAGATTTTTGTTAATAGGTTTGAAACCATATAAATAATAGAAAAAGTGTGACAACCCCACACGTTAAGTTAAACCAAATTCTTAGTCTTATGAATTTAATTTGAGAGTGTTGAATTCAATAGGGCTTAGCGTTGGGTTAATGTCACGCCGCATGCAAGTGTTGTCTGCCTAACTTCTTCCTTATTGGAAAATTATGAATACAAACAAAACACAATACTAATAATAAGGTTAAAATAATATTATATTATCATTCCATTTTAGTCGATATGTTTTTAAAATATTCAAATTTAATTTTTATATTTTTGAAAATACGATAAATTCAATCCCTTCTCTAGTATTAAATTTTTATCTAATATCTAAGTGTTTTTATCGATATTGATCTACATTTTCGTGAGAAGTGAATTAGATATCTTTGTTATATCGTAAGTAATTTATGATGCATGATAACATGTTAATGAAAAATTGTTTAGAAAAAAAAAATCCCGAAGAGCCTCTTCAAATACCCACATATTCAATTGTAGATTTTGATCGTCATAATTATATCCCAACCATTGGACTGTTCGTTTTTTACCGTCCCATCATAAATTTCTTATCATTGCAAGGCTCCCACATCCACTCTTATAATCTCTCCTATTCTCCCTCAAGTTCTCTCCTTTTATATCATCCTTACTCTATTCCATTCTGTTTTTAAGTTCTTCGAGCAACTAAGTATCTAGTGAGTATTGGTTCCAGCGCAGTTCCTACCGACGAATTAGATGTTGTTTTATCACGGAGACGATGAGACACTTTACATCTATTTGTACATCCGAGTAGAGCTGCAAAACGTCTTAAAAAAACGAGATAAGCAACTCAACCATTTTGTTGACGTATTTCTGTTTTACAGGTTTTTCTAACTACTACAACGTTTAACTCCATAAAAATGACACGACATAACATATAAGTAACAAAAGATCGGGTATATAATATAAACGATAAAGCATTTAACTTGAAAAGTATGGAAATACATTATTTATTAGTTTGAATATTTGTTTTTAAAATAATAATAAGAAGAAGAAAAAGAAAGAAAGAAATGATGGGAAAATGTGAAAAGGAAATAGATAGAATGGGTGGTGGCTCCCCCAACGAAAAAAATGGGAAATTGTCGTTTAGCATTGGACGCCAAAATTGATAGCATTTCCCTCAGACTTCTTCAAAACTACGTTTGAACGGTTGGCTAATGACACACACGAATCTCGGCACATGTTGACTTTTTAATCCCTTTTCTTTTTCTCTTCTTTTTTTAAATTAAAATACATAATAACAATTGGACTACCATTAATTTGTGAGAATAAAAATCTCAAAATAATGAAATTGAAGTAGCCAGCTCAAATATGTGGTATCACTGCCAAGTGGGTGTTGCCCAATATTGCCCAATTGATATAACTCCGATCCCCCAATATTTTAATTACTATATTCACTTATATCTAATCTTCCCCTAAACTTTATTAAATATGACATTAACATAACTTATGATTCACAATAAATAATAGTGCCTATACAAAACATGAGAATTTTCCCATGTTGAGGTTAATTTTTAATATAATTAATCTCAAATGTATTAATCCACCTTTTTGTACTTCTCAATGCATTTCATTTAAAAAATGTTACTAAGAGAGGAAAAATAATAGTAATAATATTCCATGTGCAATTTACAAAGATATGATTAAAATTCTAATTCTCTATCCCATCACAAAATACTTACGTATTTTTTTTTTTAAAAAAAATATTATTATACAATGTTGGGTAGCTTAATTCATGACTTTTTGGTAGATCAAGCACGACAAAAAGAAAGTTGGGAGTTGGGTATTGGTGTTAATGAATTGATAGAGATCGAGTACATACAAAGACTACAAGTAGTGGGCCGAGTAGTCCACTCAAAGGAAAGGTTTTTCTTTAGGGTTTACATATATTTTTCCTAGCTCGTTCCCACTTCCATTCCCTTTATATTTGGGGATTCTTCGCTTTTGCAAGTTAATTGGATATTGGATATTTCTTGATGCTTCTTTTAGTTGAAGAGTGGGATTTGATTTTTTTTTTTAATAAAAAGTAATCTAACAATTAATTAACATCAATATTTCCATGGAAAAAGTTCTAATACCACGAAAGAATGATAAATCACTTTTGTTCATACATATATATTTATTTATTGGGAGTGGATCGTTTCTCATCTATAAGAAGTTGCTAACATGAAAAACAATTAATTAATAAGAATAATATTCATGCAACAATAATTTCATTCAAACTAGAAACATATATATATATATATATATATAGACAACAACAAAAGTATGCTAATTAAAATATAAAATGTATGTTATTTATTCAGCCAAATTAAACTATCTTAATTAACATTTCAAACAACATATTTAAACAATGAAATGTGGACACACAATATAGTCAAATTAAAATGTGTATGATCTCCTAGTCAATATATATATATATATAAAAGGTTTCCTAGTTTCTAACCTTCAAATTTCCATTTGATACAATATTCTAATTAGAAGATACAAATATTAACAATATGTGCTATTTATTCGCAATCCCTAGAACCATAATTTAGCAATCATAGGTAAAGTATATTCTTTTAATTAATTAAGTAATTCAACTTTTAATTTGAGAGGTAATATTTATTTTGCCATTTATGATTCAATCAAAATGACGTCGTTCAAATCAAAGATTCCCAATATTATTTTGGTTTAATATATTATGAAATAAAACCATTATCTGTCTGACCTTTTCTGCAGCTTATTTAATGCTCATCAATTATTGGTAATATTATAATTAATTAATTACAATAGAGGGATCGAATGAAACTTTATTTACAATCTATATGAAAATGAAATTAATAGTAATAAATAAATAAATAATGTGTGTGAGATATAGATAAGTTAAATTATTTCCTTTAATATAATTTTTAATGTTTTTGGTCAGAGAAATAAAAGTTGACCCATTCTTATTTTAAGTATAGATTAAAGGGGAAATTTTCACATTAACCAACCAATCAAAGTGACTATTTATAAATTATATGCTTTTATATTTATGACATAGTTGATGTTTTTTTGGGTTAGAATATTTCAATTTTCTTTGGGTTATCGTCGAATTTAAGCCTATCTCTGCTTTTATAAATTAACCAAAAACGTACACATTTATTTATTTGTTTTTATATTGTTTTATCCAAAGGGAATCGACCAAAATATTAAGGTTTAGTTTGGTCAAAAAAATATTTTGAAAAATAAAAAATTTAGTGGCCGAAGATATATTTGGTTTCCATTTAAAATTTAAAAAAATCAAATTTAAATTTTAAAATTTAAAATGTATGTTTGGTTATAGATTTGAAAATAACTACAAACTAAAACAAAATTTGAAAATAAAGAAAACGATAATTTATTGTTTTCGAAAATAAGCTATTTCATGTGTTGTTTTTTTAAAATCGTTTTCAAAACAAATATAGTAAACACGTTTTTAATTGTTTTTCTTTTTCGTATTTTTATTTTTAATCATGAACCAAACGAGATCTAACTTATTGAAATTACTTGTTTTATTTTCGAAGTTTAATAAACATAAAATTGAAAATTTAATATTATAGGATCAAAATGCACTTAATTCAATAATAATTTATATGACTTTTTGTTCTAAAGGTCGAAGATTTGATCTTCGACTATACCATACTAAAAACAGGTGTGTGTATATATATATATATATATATGAAAATTGAAGACATGGACATTTCAAGCAGAACAAAAAGAGTTTTAGTGCAAATTAATTTTCTTAATTGACATTGTTGGTTTTGTTTGAATATTTTGTTTGATTGGTCAAAGTCATAAGTGGTAAATAATGTATTAAACTTTATCCTTTGTTAATACCCCCAAATGGTTGTAAAATAACAAAATATTTGGAATTTTCTTTTAGTAAAACCGAATAACTTGGTTGTCGGTCAATTAACGTTTGTATGTATTAAGGATCGAAACATCTTAGATTTAAATTTTTCACTCTCAATTTATTATAAAAAAAAAACAAATATTTTGAACTATTGACGTAACATAATTTTTTTCAAAAAAATTGTGTGGTGAATGGTAAATAGGAAAAGAAAATAAAAAATTATTATGAAAAACATGAGAGACGTTTATTATTCGATAGAAAGTGTTGGTTAAGTTTTGTATTATTTATTTGGATTAACTAAGTATCTCTTTGACATATAAATTTAGACTCGGTTTCTAATTGTTTTCAAATTCTGTGACTCAAATAGTGTAAATTTTGAAAGCTATATTGTTATGTTTTTATTGTATCTCGATTTCAAAATCTAAATTTTTAAATGTAGAGAATTGTGTTAAATAAAGTTAAAAGACATTTAAAAATATAATATCTTATGTAATTAACTATAAATGATATGATATTAAAAATTTATAATTACATACATGGGTACAACTAGTTGTATTATTTATAAATTTCAGTATCAAAATTTTTTTAAGCGATCATTTGGATTAAAATTCAATAAAATAAAATATATGAAATATTAAACACAATCATTTAGTTAATTTTTCTATCAAAATATGATCTTTTTAGTTTATAAGTTTTGAAAATTGACATTTTTAGTTCTCGAGTTTTGTGAGATGGTTTTAAAGATTCTCTCGACTAAAAATCATACATATCTATGATATGACAAATATATATAAGACCCATTGAATATCAATTAACTATAAAAATCAATTAAAAAAATTAAAAGTATATATTATACACATTTTAAAGTATCAAGACCATATATAAAAACAAAATTAAAAGCCTGTGATTTAAATGTCTAATTTTATATAAAATAGTACCCTAAACGTAAAATAATGGCTACGTTACTGTGTTCTTTTGATTTTGTATAAAATGATTCCCTAAATTTTAAAAATGTTTAATAAATATATGCATAGTAATCTTTGACGTATAAAAGAATAGCTTATTTGTTAGACTTAAAGGCTTTCAATTTTGTGTCAATATATCTTTTTAAAATGTCAAATCAATTGATAACGGTTATTGAACAGAGGTCAGTCAAGTGTTCTATTTTGACAATAAAATTGAAGTTCCTACTCCATTTCGAAAATTTTAAGGATTAAGTTAATTAATTAGCAACAAATGTATTAATTAATCCTCCTTTCTAACGTGACAAATGCTTCTAAATTATAGAAAAGAATACAAGAGAGAAGAGAGAAAAGAAAAAAAAAGCATTAGCCTTCTCAAATGGGCTTTCTTGCATATTACAAAGTGGGCTTTGTGGTATGCAATGGGCTTTAATGGGCTCAACGAATATACTTTTGCAAAGTTGGAAACATTACTTAATTGTACTTTTGAATCATTTAAATACGACATTTTCTCTTCATTTTTGGACAAAATTAACCTTAATTCTCATCTTCTTTCCTAATAAAATTTTTCTAAATGCTTACCATTTAATTATATTGAAAATTCAACCAAAATCTTTGGTGACATTTTGACATTTGTTCGGATACATTTCTGACGATATATTCAGATCATCATATGTAGTGGTTTTAGGTATATATCGTATTTTTCTTTTTTATAGTATTCTCAAATGTAACTGGTTTTTATAGTATATTCCCTAAATATAAAATGTGGTATATTCACGATAACCTTTTTTAATTACATAATTTCTCGGATGGTAACTTTTTCGATATATAATGCATTCAGTAATATATCATAATATGCAATGAGTATTTTCGTATATATTGCGTTTTTTTTTTTCTTTTGCAATGTTTTCATTTGTATTTAGTTTTTCTATAGTTTATTTTCCATATGTAATTGCTTTTTATAGAATATTTCTCAAATATATAACGTGGTTATTCACGAGAACCTTTTTTATTACATATAATTTTTCGTCTTGTAAATTTTTTCAATATATACTGTGTTATATTCACAATCTTCTTGGATCACAAACGAAACTACATTGTTTTCCTTTTACAGTGTTTCTTTATTTTTTCAACATTAAATTATTTTCCGTATGTGGTATTTTTTTTATTTTAAAAATTGTAAGATAAAATGTGCAAAGGGTGTACATGACATTTTAATCCGATTTGTATGAAATATCATGACTCATTAGGTTATCAATGAAAAAAAATTGTAACTTTAGGCTATTAGTATAATTGGACCTATTTAACTAGGCTAGTAATGTAGAAAGCCTTGTCGTTTTCGAGTTCTTGTTGAGACTTTTCTCACATCCTTCATATAGATTTAATTTTCCAATGGACCAAAAATATATACAGAAACAATTGCAAATATAACCATAACGTTTAAAGTATATATAAGTACAACAAAACCGAAAAAAATTTATAAATATGTAAAAATTTAGATCTACAAAGTATTTCTACAATAGACGTAGTATTGACAGGAATGGTGACAATAAAGTACAAAATTAATAAAAGTTCATATATAATAGTCTATATCACTGATACAAATCTATCAACAACGTATTTTATTAAAGATATATTTTACTATATTTCATTTCTTTTAAAATGTTATAGCGTAATTAATTATTATCCGTTAAAATGTAATTAGCTATTGAGATTTTAAAAAGTTAAAAAAGAAAACTATTTCCACTACATAGCAAAACAACACTAAAAAAATAAAATTCATTATATTTAACTCTTCTACGAAATGTAAATATTTCATTTCTTGATTTTTCATCCAAAATTATAAAGAATTTTTATTCTAAAGGTATTCTTTCGAAACATTTCTTTTAAAAATTTAGATGGGATATCAATTTTTTTCGAAGTATAGGAATGATTTTTTTTTCTTTCTAGATATAATCTAACCTATTAGTTCCGTTTCATTATATTGATGATTGTGAGTTGAAGCCTCACATTATCTTTCAAATATACATAACTGTTATTACCGACGGATTTAGCATAGGTCCAGGTGCTCGAGCCCCGCTCAACTTTATTGTCTTTATATAATATATATAAAGAAAACTACTTAATTATTAATATTTATCATTAATTTAGTGGTTATTCTGACTGTCAGCCCACCTTCCCTGTTATCCACCATTTTTATTTGATTATAGACTTCCTTCCTAACAGCTTCTTCTAC
This sequence comes from Cucumis melo, assembly GCF_025177605.1. NCBI lineage: Eukaryota > Viridiplantae > Streptophyta > Magnoliopsida > Cucurbitales > Cucurbitaceae > Cucumis > Cucumis melo. The sequence continues at coordinate 2,410,659 of NC_066857.1, forward strand.
ATTTTTTTTTCTCGAACAAAATCATTTCAAATTTAACTTTATTAAAAATTCTCGATGATTTAACACCGTTTTATATATAAAAATAATATATCTGACAGAGATTCAAACCTCATACTTCAACACGAAGAAAATAAGTATTTTGATTCAATAAAGACGAAAGATTCAAACTGTGTAGTTCTTTTGATCGTAACATATATATTTTATGTTAATTGAGCTTTATTTGCTTTGACAAATTTAAGTTTATAGCTTTATGCTAATTTTCGACGAGGACTGCATTAAAATTCATTCATTTATATGAATACGATATAAATTACTTCAAAACATTCTTGAAAACACAATTAAAAACTTGTGGGTATTTCTTTTTCAAACAAAAAAGAGTATCTTAAGATACGGTTTAGATTCTTTTAGGCCCATGAAATTAAATTGCTTGGACTTGGTTGGGAGTGAGAACTAAAATCTATCTGAAATTGGGTCCATTTAATATTTGATGTTAAGATTTTATTTTATTTCTTTATAAAAAATATATATTTAAATTCATGCATCGTGAATTTTTGACGTTACAACTCATTCACAAGTTTGCTACGTGACAATATTTTCCTACGAAGAATATATTTTAAAACTATTGATTTTCTTTTGTATCAGATGAAATTAATGTATATACAAAGATAAATGTAATCCAAATTATTGTAACTATGTGATAAAAAGTGTGTGAATCACATGTAACTTTTAATATTAGTGCGGGGGACCAATTGGAATCACTCCAAAAAAAAAGTTCACTACAAAAAGTTTATGCCTTTCCATTGGTTGCACCCAAGACTTTTAACAAAGCAGATAAAAAAATAACAACACATCTTGTTGCAATTTATATATATAACTTGCTTTTGTATTATTATCTTTAGACCAAACATAACCACCAAAACAAACCACACTTAAACCCCTAATCAAAGAAGAGGAAAAACGTTATTAGAAAGAACATCTTGTCCCATAAAATAGTACCTTTGAGAGGAGAGATCATCGAATCATAAGTAGATTTATCTTATTTTTCGAAGGTTGTGACAAAAATGAACAATATTAATACTGTTTCCAACATTGGAGCCCTAAGAAAAGTTCATTTGATTGGTCAATCACATAATACATGATAAATTCTTTTCTAATCAATTAGGTTCTTTAATATCGTAAAATATACAAAATATTTTCAAAACATAAATGTTATTTCAATCAAATATTCGAATTAAAACGACTATAACAATCAACTCAAATTCATGCAATATGCAACGATTTCCTTAATTCAAGATAACAACTTAACTTTAATATAATCAAAATCGAAATATGTAGTCGTTAATGTTATAGTTTTTAAAATTTTAAGTTTAAAATGGTAACATTATACAATACTCAAGTTTGATTGAAAATTTTCTTACTGTTCCCGATAGCTTGTGGATCTCTCAATGCCCAACGACTTAAATATTTTAAATTTTTGTAAATTCATAAGTGACTAGTCAATTAATAAAATACACAAATGTGCTCATCAATACATGAAAGCTTTCCTCTAAAGTTTAAAATTCTTCGTCGAATAAGTAATTTAACGACATCGGGGTTATAAAATTTATTATGTTATTAATGCAAAATACAAAAACTATAAAATTGAAAGTAAAAAACTCTAATTATTTTTTTTCTTTTTTTGTTTTTTTTTTCAAACAAAGAATGATAAAAACTAAATAGAAAGTGAAACCAATCATTAAAATTAATTGGTACAAAATGATCACATGCATTGCCCTTGATTATAATTGGTACCACGTGCCATTGACCAATTGGTTACAATAAATAAAATCAAACATTATTAGGTGATGATATAATTTCCACTTAAATGGGGAAAATTCATTTGATAATTACCAAAAACTCCCTCATGGTTAATTCCCATTGACCATATATTATATATTTATTTGATACCCTTCAATGATTGTAGCTTTCAATGCAAAACATTAATAATTGAAACAAACGTGCTTTATTATTATACCCCCCAACTAGTGCTCAATTTCAGGAGTAATAATGTAATCCCAACTAACAACCAATTTTCTCTTTCACGTATTTACATAATAAATACTTTGTCTCTATACCTTAGTTCATTTCGATCCTTTGATTCTTTTTCTAAACTATTATCTTTAGATTATCATGTTTGCTAGATATATGAGATTCTCGATCACCCTAGGATGTTTGAACTAGAGGACAATTGAATAGTTTTAGATGTTCTTCTGATTTCGAGCATCCCCATTTTACATTTTTCGTCATTTTTTAAATTTTAAAATAATTAGGCAATCGTATATACATCGTTGTTTTGTTATATCGTAATTTTCTTATTATTTTCACCAAGATATTTAAATTAATATTTATTTCATAAACCAATTTAAAATACGTAAAATAATATATAAAAATAATACAAGGTAGCATGAATTTTTTTTAAAAATCAAATCAATATAAACAAATATGTTATAGTTACATTGTATCAAATTAATTATAAATTAATAAATTTAGAACATCATGCAAATTTAAGATATTGTAAAGGAAAAATTCTACGAAACAAAATCAAAATATTCTTAGATATTTGTAAAAATATTTTTATAGGACAAACATGGTAATCTAAAGATGCAGAACATATATAATTTTTTATATCTATAGTTTGATGTATCTATGATTTCGACCCGAAAAAACAAAGAGGCTTCTTAGAATGAAAGTAGGAAAAAGAAATGAATATTTTGAAATTATAATAATTAAAATAAATCAGACTAAAAAAATAAAAGATAAAGAAACTAAAAGTGGTATTTAAATGATTATGTGTTTTAATCATTAAATCATCTTTTTCTAGTTTCTTCTTCCTTATCTATATAACTGTTTACAAACTCGAATTTTCTCTCACCAACACAACAATGGCAGCCGAAGAAATCCTCCCACTTTTTGATCTCTTCTGGTTTCAACAAGCAATATTCCCCAGAAAACCTCTTTTAAAAACCTGCTTTCAAGGTAGTCCTGTGATGAAGATGAGATCTCAAAGCGAGTATCTTCTAAACTCCAAGGATTTCCCACCACCCGTAACCACCCTCAACTCCAACCAAAAGCTGGAAACCGTTCTTTCGGGTCAGGTAACGGAATTTGGGGGAAGCGGAGAAGGAAAAGCGACGAAGAAGGAGATGAAGAAGTTGGAAGGGAATGAAAACAAAATCAGAAGAAAGAAAAAGCGGAAAGGGCTGAGTAAGAGTTTATCAGACTTGGAATTTGAAGAATTGAAAGGATTTATGGATTTGGGGTTTGTGTTTAGTGAAGAAGATAAAAATGATTCAAATTTGGGTTCAATAATTCCAGGGTTACACAGATTAGGGCCCCAAATAACAGAAGAAAAAAGGAACGAAAATGGGGTTTTAAGAAGGCCATATTTATCTGAAGCTTGGGAAGCAATTGAAGAAGAAAATGAAAAAATGGTTTTGATGAAATGGAGAGTTCCAAGTTTAGGAGCAACTGAAATGGATATTAAACATCATCTCAAATTCTGGGCTCATACCGTGGCTTCAACTGTCAGATAACACCACTTTTCTTACATCTTATGGTAACTGTACTTTTTCTTTTTTTTTTTCCTACTTCTGTGAATGATATTATAAATAAATGACAAAATTTGTGTTCTACCAATTTTATAATCATACTAATAAGAGTACTATACTTCAATGTTTAAAGATATTTTGTATACTCTTAGCTAAAAATATATTTTTCTGTTCTTGACCTTAAATATCATATGGCTAAATAAAAAATTCAAATCTTCAAATTCCTACTTATCATATTACAATAAACAATAAATAAAACTTGCGTAGTTAAAATCATCACCCAGTTATTAAGCGACTTATGGTGTGAATCTCTCACTCCAATTGTATTAAAAAATACATGAAAAAGTTTTTAATGTTTTACAAGTATCTATGGAAGAATTCTCTCTCTTAATCATGTTCTTACACACAATAACGAGGTTTGAATTTACACCTATAGTAAGACTTTCTTTACATCAATAAAACTCATATTAGGTTAAACACAAAGAATCTAATAATATGGTTAGTAATCCGTATAAGATGCGGTGAATATAATTTGATATGAATTAAAGGCTGTACAGGGTGTGTATTCGTGGAGAATTTCTCTCGAGAAATTGAACAACTTTCTTCACAAAAGTTGAAGAGAACCGAGTAGGAAAGGACCTCGAGGGCTACCGAAGAAGGAAAAAAGTTCAGGAAGGCCATCAAATTTGAAGAAAACATAAGCTTAGGCAGGTTCTTTTTTTTCTTTTGGTTTAACAGAGCAATTAGATTTTCTGAAATTTGGGATTGTAGGACGTAATTTGTGAACTCTAACCTATTGGGTAATTTAATTTAAAGGTAGTTAATGATTTTTGTGGAAGAAACTTTTTGAGATTGGATTGGATGAAATCAAAGCTTAACATCTTGAAAGAAGCTGCTGTAGAATAGAGACACTTGCGGAAAATTAGGTGGGCTGAAGGAAGAAGATGATGTATGATACCTTTTGCCCGTCATTAAAAGATTTTTTTTTTTATAATTATTTTTTTTTTCAATTTTGTTTGTTTAATTAATTTGAAGCTTTACCTTAACTCGAAAAATAGAAGTTAGAATAAAATTGGAAGATTTAAAAGTTGGTTTTGGGCTTGTTTGAAACAATTTAAAGAATTAAGGATTGCTTAAACCCCAAAATTATGTTATTTTAGGAATTATTTAGAGGTTTAGGGAATTATAGTAAAATGAGGAGCTGTTTAAGCACTGTTTGGACTGAAGAATCATCAACCATAACATAAACATATATGTATCTATTTGCATAAAAAATCGAACTTGAGTAGTCATCCAATTTAAGTCCCAATCATTGTAGAGCAAATCATCAACCATAACGTAAATCGATCTATTTGCATAATATAAGCACAACTTTTTCTAGCAGGGAATCTAACCAAGACTAACAACTCTTTTCCGAACGCACAATGATAAATAGTCCACACCAACACCAAGACGAAGACCTTAAAGAACTAACTCTCAGTTAATTTTCAAAATAAATCTTAGTCAATATTAATCTAAATTGTGATTCATTTATAAAAGTTAGAAGTTTAATCAATAGAACTATAATGTTGATCACACAACATTTAGCTAAACCTAAGTTAATTAATTGAGAATTCGTGTAAATTGATATATTTACGACAATTAAAAGTGTTTGAGCAAGTTTAAAAGTGTAAACATACATTTTCCGCCTAGAATATACAAAAGATTACAGGAAGTGTTAAAGTTGTCAAATTAGATTCATCAGCAACAGCAACTTTAAAAGGCATGTAAAGAATTTTTGTTGAAGCAGCCGAGAGGCGAATTGTGAAAATATGCTAGTCCACGGCCCGTTCTGTTGCTTGTAGGTTGGATTAGTTTGGGTTCTGACATAACTCAATTATTTGGATTGTATATTTCTTCGACCTAAATAATCTTATGATAATGAATCTAACCGATCAATCCAATCATGAAAAATTTGTGTTGGGTTGATTTGGATTAGTCGGATTACTTATTTAAACTTTTGTTATAAAATTAAGCCAAATGTTAGCAATGTAAAATTGTTATTTAATTATTTTATAGAATTAAGATTAACACCTTAATCTCTATTTAAAAAGTTCTTTCCCAAAGTCTAAAAAACTAGTTTTATGTGTTGGAGAATAAATTATCTCATAAAATTATGATAAAATAGGAGGAATTATTATGGATAGAAAAAGAAAACTATTTACCCACTAAAACAAAAAAAACTTAAAAGAATTATAGAAAGTTTGATGGATTCTATTATATTTTGTAAATAGTTTCAATATTTTGTTGTTTTTAAAAATATCTCGTAAATATATGTATATACAATAGCACCTTAAATAAGAAACATATATTTAAAAATTAATAATAAGTTTTGGTTGGTTTGAGTTGGTTTAGTAGCTTTTTATGAATCGACGAGTCAAACCAACCCATAAAATTTTCATTTTTTTTTATCTCCAACTCAATCCAAATGAGTTAATAATTGAACCTAAACAGTACGAATTGAGTTTAGGGTTGATTGGATTTTTCAGGTTATCGGTTTTTTTGAATAACCCCTCGTTATGTCACCTTAATTAAAAATATACTTCTTATTTATAAGTTATACATTAAAAGTCGTTCTTTTTTTTTTTTTTATTCAAGTACTGAATGTATTCTGGTTATGTACTTTTATTTCAAAATTAGCATAACCTTACTACACCCTAATGTATTATCCAATCTCTTATTAGTAAGATTGTGAGGGAGCAATAAGTATACAATTTCAACATGTTAGGAAAAATTTGTATATAATGATCTATATCCATAACGAGAGTTTACTAATACATTTTATTATGTTACCTTTGATTAAAAATATAATTATAGTGCGATTATAATCGAGATTGACTCGCTCACATATGTACGTATATTGTGTATGTACTTCATACAAGAAAATTTGGTATTTGTACCGTATACGTCAAAATAATTAATTTTAATTAGGGGTCCTAAGCAAAAAAAAATGAAAAAATAATAATGAAATTAAAGGGGTGATTCCAATATATAATTGAAGAGGGATGAATGAGTCGAGGGCTATAAAACAAAATTAGATTTCATTACTTTGACATTTAATCCTTCAATTGGTAGAGAAATATTCTACAACACGAAAGAAACCAAGAAAGTAACTCAAAATAAGTAAACTTTTGTCCTATTTTTCTTTGTAAAAAGCATCTTTCTTATTTTGTAATCAATTAACTATTATATATATATATATATATATGATCTTACTCTTTAATTAATAATTTATTTAAGATTAATTAATTCACTACCCTACAATTTTTTCTAATCTCAGTGGCTGTTCCACTTGCAGGACTAAGATTCCCCATCTTGATCATTGCCTTTACAAAATCCGATTTAAACATATTGGGATTTGTACTATAGGTCCGAACCAACGCATCTTGTGAACCACCATTGAAGAGTTCTTGGTCAGAATGAAACAGACCGCGCTTATTAGTTAAGTCAACATAATATCTGTTGTCAAACATGGTATTAGTTGAGTCAAGAGGGGCTAAGTTGCTGTCACCACCGTTAAATGGGCAATTGACTCGTCGTTGGGCGGCAAAGGTGCCATCGATGTTGGTTTCGTTATAGATGCGAGTTCGGAAGAATTGACATTGGCCCACGCCTATGGTGTGAGCACCCGAGAGGGTTGTCATTTCACGGGCGTTGAAACCTTGAGCGGCAAACATTGATATTAGTGTTGAGAGGTCGGACGATGGTCCTGGAAGGTTGTTGTTTGCTCCAGTCTCGCTCGCTGTCCTCGAGTCCCTTCGACCAAGTGGTACAACCCAACTTGGTCCTCCAAGCTACAAATTAAAATTTTTAAGATGGATAAAAAACGGTTAATTGTGAATTGTTCGAAATGTCTTTTTAAAAGAACTACAAACATCATTGTTTATAATAAATGGTCTTTTTCGGGCATTATTGATAAAATTATACACAATTGCTTCTTTCCTTCTCCTTTGTAGAATGTACAAAATGGTATTATGTAATCTTATTCTATCCATATATTGCATGAAAAATAATAAGGAAAAGGTCAACAATACATTAAACGTTTCAAAATATGTATAACTAATTTTTATTAAAAATATTTTTTACAATTTAATGGTAAAAAACATATATTTAATAAAAAAAATTAGTCTTAATCTTATCTTTCATAACAGGGTTCTACAATAACAATACAACTATACATATACTATATATATATATATATATATATATATATATATATATATATATATATTAAAAAGGAGTAAGTTAAAAATTAAAAGATAATTAAGGATGAATAGTACCAAAACGACCCCATCACGAGTGGCCAAAGCAAGAATATCAGCACATGAAACTGTTGCATTGCAAGCAGCTTCAACTTGAGTTTTAATGTCATCAATTACTTCGAACCCTCTAGCAGAGTTCCTATTTGGAAATGCATTTTTTTCACCCCTAACTGTTGGAGTGTCATCGAGCAATATAGAACCATCACAACCCTGTATTAGAAAAAGATATTAGGAATCAATACACTTTTTGTCTGATTAAATTAAGCTATTTTTATATATAATCTTATTTGTTAATACTTAATCTGTTATTTATTTTTTATTTTAAAAATTAAATTTTAAAATAGTACTTTTCCACTTATATGTTTATAGTAAATTTTCAAAAACTGAAAAAAGAAATGACAAATTATTTACCGAACAAAACCAATAAAAAACAAAATTTATTAATATAAAGTTTAAATATTTTGTTAAATGTTCTATTTTTACGGTTTCATATTTTTTATATACTTGCTATCAATATTTTTATATCCAAGCCCAAATTTAAAGTTTAAGAAATTGTATATGTTTTTTTTTAAAAAAATACTTCCCAACAATGTTTAACTAAAAATTCAAATTATTTTTTTAAAAAAGAATCAAACTATAATAAGAAAGATTTTTTTTTTTAAAAAAAGAAAACAACAGAACTACACATTGACTTGAAAAATATAAACAAAATCTTGTCTTCACCATCCAAAATCACTTGAAATTCACTATTCAAAACGAACTCATACAAAAACAGAACCACATCCACACAAAGAAATAGGGTTTTATCCTCGTACATTAACGAAGCAATCGTGGAAGAACAAGCGAAGGATCGAAGCTCCCATACGTTTTTCTTTGTTAACAGCTTTAGTCATACCAGCACGAACAATAGATTCAAGTCTAGGACAACTTTTCGAGTAGAAACCAGAGGAGAGTTGACCATTGGCCGAAAAAGCTAAAAGAGAAAGAACAATGAAAAGATGAGAAATAATAGACGCCATCAGAAAACAAAGCTGAAGAACAAAGAACAATATGAGAAGAAGAAGGTTAGAGTGTGAGGATTATTTGGTCTGAGAGTTCGATGTATTTATATAGATCAGCAGCAGTATTCAAATTATTATTATCGTATTATACATAACTATTATTTTAAAGAAAGAATATATAATATTGTGTGTGCATGTGAGAGAGAGAGAGAGAGATAATGGTGGGATTTGTAAAAGGGTATAAAAATTCAAAGTTTGCTGCTAATAAAAACGCGGTTCTCCACTTCATAAAATTTGTTTGGTTGTGAGGGAAAATAGCAGAATCTTTGGAAGTGAAAAACTATGAGTATAGTATATATCATCAAGTCAAACAAACCAAGTTGGAGTCTTGACTTTTCTTTTCTTCCTTTAACAAAGAGAACCCTATTTGCCCAATCATGCAGAAACCTAACTATGTATTTGTCAACTCAAAAGTATATTTCAAATAACCTAAAGTAAATGGAGAATTATTGTCGTGAGCAGCACTTTTAGAACTACTTATAGCAATATTTTTTTAAAAATTGTAGCAAAAGATGGATTCATATCACTTAAACACTTCTACATATTTATTATTGATAAACTCTTAAAGTTGGATCTAAATTTCGCTATATTTATAAATTCTTTTGTATTGTATTATATTCTTTTGTTTACTTGTTTGGTAACGATATGACTTTGTTTTTTTTATATAAACAATTAAACCCTATACACACATCTTTCAACTCATCTATAATAAAAAGTATAGTCTTTAAGTTCTTTTTAACTGCACTTGAGTTATGCTTAAGGTAGTCTAAACTTAATTACTTATAAGCTAAATCAATATAAATTAAATAATTAAGTATCCTTTAGTGAAATTAGACAACAAGTTTCACAAACACTTAATTTAAATTATAGTGAACCACACACCTTTGGACTTTGACATAACTCAGCATTCCATACACTATTTACATTTTTATAAATATAGTTTCTACATGTTAAAGTAATGATGAATAATAAATCTACAAATTATACACAAGCCTATCTAAGTCGTGATCCAAAAGAAGAAACAAAATATATAACAACTAAAATTATCAATAGATTATAATAAATATTTATTGTACAAAATAGATAAATAAGTGCATAAATTAAATATTAGATAGCCATATATCATTTCAATGTACTACCCTAAGTTAGATTGTTGGGCATGGCCTATGTGACCAAATTAGGCAAAACAAGATCCATCGGAGTAGAGTGTTTAACTAACTCCATGCCTTATTTGGCTACAGAGAGTTTGTATAATATCAATTCTATAATTTATTAACTCTTTATAACTCTACGACAAGTTATAAAAGCAACTCCACTCTTTATCTCAACCATCTCTTTAATTCTATCATTATTTCCCACGTCAAATGTTTACGAATCAATGTGTACATAATTTAAAAATTAGTTGATAGAAGTTTAAATCGATTATCCTATCCAAATGTGTGTACTAAAAGACTAGCTAATGTGATAAATATATTTATTAGTGTCAGAATGTATTGATTAATTAAAATTGAAACTTAAGAAGTCAATAACCCTCTCTTAGTATTTTTAAAATCAAAATAGCTAGAAAAAAATTATGATTTTTTTTTTCAATCTTAAATCGTCGATTGATCCAAAAACTTAAGTTTGTGTGCAAGTCATTCGTCTTCTTACTTGAAATATGAGGAATAATATTACCTAATTATATATTATTGTAAATGTAACATAATTAGTAAACATATTAACTTATGTATATATGTGTGTATGTTATAAGTCTAAGCATAGTTTAGCATTAAAATGCATATCATCTTTTACATGAAAATTGAATACTGACGTCTTTATTTGAATAGAGAGAACATTTATCTTTACTTGAAATTTCGATATTTTCGTATATAATTTCAAAGCTTTCATCGTAATATAATATCACAATAACTTCAAATTTAAGAAAACTTTCACAAATGTACCAAAATTATATATTGTTTATTGACATTTTCTCAAAATCCTATCACAAAAGATGTTGAATCAATGTCGATCCACATTTAATTTATATACTTTTAAAAATAAGATAACAAATATTTTATTAGAGATTAGAGAATGATCAACACAAGAAAGAAAAGAAGGAACTTTGGAGAGATCAGAGAGAGAGAATGAGAGGTTTTAATTGGGTGTTATCTTGTGTTGACTTCTTTCATGCACAAGAAAACAAATTAAGTATCAAAGAAAGGGGCATTTAGAAAGAAAATTATGTAGGGACAAAATGAATGGTCTTCATATAATTATATCCAAGATGGGGTGAATTTGGATTATTATTATAAAGTTGAAATATTGCATTATCCCAAAGCTTTAATTTATGCATGTGTCTTAAATTTACAAGGGTTAAGTTATCTATTTAAAGCTATAATGAGTTTAGTTCAACTAGTACTAGTCATCGTATACGTTGAAGACCATAAGAGAATCATGGTTCAAAAACCCTTATATCTATCATTTGTACTAAAGAAAATTACCTGATCGTTTAATATCATATATGTTTAAGTTTATATCAATTTAAGTATTTTAAACATTTATGAGCGCCTAAAAAATTATGTTATGCTATTCATACACATTATAAGATGGTTTGAGCTACTCCTTCAATTGCCAATTGATTTGGAGATAGAATTTTATTCTATCAAATATAGTATCAAAATCCGTACTCTAAAATCGAAAAAAAAAAATTGTGATATGATCAAGATTGATGAACTTGAAAAAAAGTACTATTGAGAATCTCACGGTGAAAATCAAAAGGAATTCACACTCTTTATAAAATATGTTAGGCTACTCCATCCATTAGTAATTAGTTTTGAGATGAAACTTCATACACTCATATAAGAAGAACGGGATCTCACTTTCTAGAGGAAAAAACATTGCATGTTATGGTAAAAAAAAACAACTCTAGTTATGTAGGGATGGTTAGGGGTTGGAGAAAATGGTGGAATAATTTTTTAGAAACTAATTTTCCTCTTAACTTTGGGATTTTAATGTTCATACACCATAGCTTTATATTTGTGTCTGTATAAAACATTAGCTTTAAAAGTAAAATAAAAATGAAAAAAAGAAATGAAAAACTAAGTTGTAAAATGAAGTACTGAGATAGGTTGAGTTATGAAGCTTCAAGATAATATGTAATATGTAGAAATTAGAAAATTTGTTTTTATGCTACCAAAAGTATTGTAGAGTTTTCGAATAAACGTAAAAGAGAGGAAAAGAACAACATAACATTTTTCAATAACTGTAAAAAATTGTAACACCATTGAAGTTGAGTTATTTAACATTACACGACCCAGTAAGTCACTTTATCAAACTCAGTATTAGAGAATCACTAAAAGTTCAATCTCAATAAATAGCCAAAAAATTGCATTTGTTTTCTGTGGAGAGAAAATAAATTAAACTTATTATTTGCACTTATTGGAATGTAAAATTTGTATTAGTTATTAATTCTTAGTTTTATAAGGTTTAAAAATCTCAGACCTCACAAGTGAACATCTTTCCCTTAAATTGTGAGATTGAAATATAAAGAAAACCCCACGTAAGTAGAAATCGATATTAATGATACTATCTTAAATTATCGAAACTGACTCAAAAGCTTAAACTAATAGGTGAATAAAAATTTTAAGATCGTATTTTTAATAGGTTGTAGTTCAAATCCTCTTAGCTACGCTTTTATTGTAGAAAAAAATTTAACGTGTCAAAGTAAACATAATTCATATAACACATACAAATGTATAGACAATGATGAAAAGGTTTTTATGGAAAAATGGAAAGAATAATTTCTCATTATTGATTGGGGATTAAGGCAAAGACTTTATAGATTATTAAATAATATATATAACATGCATACAAAAATCACATTAAAGTGGACCAAAATGCTACCCATGAACAAAGAAGAAAAAAAAAAGTCAAAAAATGAAGCAAAGTCTTATTCAAATTATATGCAATTAATATAGAGTGAGTTGTAATGTGTCATTCCTTTTAGAAACCAACTAATTAAAATTGTGGATGGAATTGGAATGTGACAATTCATACATAATATAATCAGCTTTACAATCCAATTTCACCTAACCCATGTCTTTAAAATAAATTAAAGTTGTGACATAGCAAACTAAGGTAAAAGAATAATTCTTCCCTCTTCATTTTCCATTTAATATAAAGAAAAGTTGAAACTATTAAGAAAAATTCAAATTTCTTTAAACTATTAAAACTATGTTATTAACTATTTCGTTTTTGGTTTTTTATTTTTAGAAAATTAAGTGGATTTTAAAAAAAGTTAAAAACTAATTAAGAATAAAACCTTTACTAAACAGATATTCAATTTTGCATTAAGTTAGATTAGAAATAACCAAAGTTAATGAATTAAGTTTGTAATTTAAAATCTTATTATTTATTTATTGATTTATTGACAATTCATGAGAGAGGCTATTGTAATTTTGAAGACAAGGTTAAAATTAAAGATGGACAGTGGATTAATAAAATAATTGAAGATTAGAATTTAATTCAGATGACATTTTCTTCCCATTTCCAATCAAGTGAGATCATTTATTTTAAAATGATAAAGTTAACATAATATATTGGAAAAATGTTAGAATCAAATTAACATATAGTAATGGTTTTTTAGATTTGGATCTTCTCGTCTTCTATTTTCCTTTTGTCTACTCATTTAGAAAATAAAATTTTAATTTATTTATGTAATTGTGAGTTGATTTTGAATGAAATAATTATAAATTGGTAAGATATATTTATTTATATTTTTGAACATAGAGGACACATAGAAGCTTTGACCGATTCAAGAAAGTATTTGTTATTGAACATTTTCAAACCACACTTCAATAAATTAAAAGGAAATGATATTGAAATCTTGAGAGATCCATTATTATTATTATTATTATTATTATTATTATTATTATTATTATTATTATTATTATTATTATTATTATTATTATTATTATTATTATTATTATTATTATTATTATTATTATTATTATTATTATTATTATTATTATTATTATTATTATTATTATTATTATTATTATTATTATTATTATTATTATTATTATTATTATTATTATTATTATTATTATTATTATTATTATTATTATTATTATTATTATTATTATTATTATTATTATTATTATTATTATTATTATTATTATTATTATTATTATTATTATTATTATTATTATTATTATTATTATTATTATTATTATTATTATTATTATTATTATTATTATTATTATTATTATTATTATTATTATTATTATTATTATTATTATTATTATTATTATTATTATTATTATTATTATTATTATTATTATTATTATTATTATTATTATTATTATTATTATTATTATTATTATTATTATTATTATTATTATTATTATTATTATTATTATTATTATTATTATTATTATTATTATTATTATTATTATTATTATTATTATTATTATTATTATTATTATTATTATTATTATTATTATTATTATTATTATTATTATTATTATTATTATTATTATTATTATTATTATTATTATTATTATTATTATTATTATTATTATTATTATTATTATTATTATTATTATTATTATTATTATTATTATTATTATTATTATTATTATTATTATTATTATTATTATTATTATTATTATTATTATTATTATTATTATTATTATTATTATTATTATTATTATTATTATTATTATTATTATTATTATTATTATTATTATTATTATTATTATTATTATTATTATTATTATTATTATTATTATTATTATTATTATTATTATTATTATTATTATTATTATTATTATTATTATTATTATTATTATTATTATTATTATTATTATTATTATTATTATTATTATTATTATTATTATTATTATTATTATTATTATTATTATTATTATTATTATTATTATTATTATTATTATTATTATTATTATTATTATTATTATTATTATTATTATTATTATTATTATTATTATTATTATTATTATTATTATTATTATTATTATTATTATTATTATTATTATTATTATTATTATTATTATTATTATTATTATTATTATTATTATTATTATTATTATTATTATTGTTGTTGTTGTTGTTGTTATTGTTATTATTGTTATTGTTATCATCATCATTTAGATATCATAAAAATATGAACATAAGAGGACACATAAAAAAAATGATATTAGAAAATTTTCTTATTCAACCAAAATAAATTTTATGAATTTATTACTTTTCATGGTTTTTCTTTAGAAATGGATTAAAAAATACTTTGTCTCTTTTACTTTCATAACAAATAATTAGTCTTTTATACTTTCAATATTTTTTTTAAAAAAAATCATTAAAATTTGGTGTCAAGCTTTATTATTTAGGTCTAAACATTCTATTCTATAAAATTGTTGAGTTTCTAATTAGTTTTTCGTTTTATTTAGTTTCATAAATCCTTCATACTAATTTCTATAACTTTGTCGATAGAAAACTTCTCATATAGTTTTCTTAAAACATGGTTTTCCTCTTTTCCATCTCTATAATTTGTAGTATTATACTCTTAAAGAAAGTTATAGCAAAAGATAAAGATATTTAAAATGTGTCGAACACATTTTTTTCATTTTACAGATATGATACTTTTTAGCGTGTAAAGTGTATCGAGTATATCAAAGTGTATTTATACTTCGTTTTATATTAAAAGTGTATCAAATGTTCTCATACTTCTTTTTATATCAATCTAATTTTTAAAACTTATTTTGTTAAAGCAAGAAGAAGTCCTACTTCTAATAAATCATAAAATTGTTACCATACATTTACTAATAGATCTTAAATTTGATTGAATTAGGTAAATAATAATAATAATAATAATAATAATAATAATAATAATAATAATAATAATAATTTCCATGAAAAAAAAGACATAAATTTGAATATAATTTTACAAATTATAAAAGAAAAAATGCTAAACAAATGCTGAAAATATCAAATACTAAAATATATGTTTAGTCAAAAATATTATAATAAAAAAGATGTTTGCAGAATGGATCTAAGTTTAAAAAAGGAAGAAGAAGAAATTGCATAGCGACGTCAGAGTCAAAACCGAAACGGTTATGGGCCTTATGGGTTGGGGGCGGGCGGCCGTAGATGGTCGCACCATTTCCCGGCAGTGCATAGGTTACGATGCGGATGCAATGCTCCTGAATTCAAGCAAGCCAATGGATGACCAATCTCTTCTTTGAACACAGTCGTATGGTGACATAGTACATGTTTTGAAAGTTTTAGTTTTTACACCCAAAAACAGAAAAGGAATCGTGACATTGAATAATTTTTTTCAAACCTAAATTTAAGTTTTGGTCAAATTTAGTTCCCATCTTATATGTTTAATTTAAACTCCAAGGAGTCATTTTGTTTAAGGATTTTCTGTCTGAGAATGGAGACAGACATTTAAAACCTTCTAAATTAGATGTGTTATAATTATGTTATAAGTATATAAAAAAAAAAAAATTCACTTATCAAGCCTCACTTTCAAAACTCCATAATGAAGAGAAACTCCTCTATCAATATAGAGTTTTCATGGGGTGTAGTTTTCATCGATATAGAGTTTATAGAGCTTTTAGCCCTTGAGTCCAACTAATTTACTTTTGGGCTTGATTATCTTTTGCCTTATATCACTTTTTCTTTTCTCAAGTAAATTTAAAGAAAACCTGAAAATCTGGATTCCAATTTAAATTTGTAATACATTTCAACTTGAAATTTGTGACTAGTCAAAATTTATCATTTATCGGTTATATTATTATTTTTATACACATTATATTAAAATTTCATGCTTTTATTATTTAATAGGTAAGAAGCTAGGTTTGAACAAACATGAAGGTTTAGATGACATTTTAAACCCTCTAAACCTTGATGTACCTAAGAAACAATTGTATTTGATTACCAACATGATTGTATCTATTGTACTTCACAAAAAAATAGATTTGAAGAAGCACATCCAATCTTAAAAGGATACATCTTGTCAACATCAATTTCATTTATCGGACACCTAGAAGAGCTTTTCCAAGAGTGTAGATTAAAAATTTACTTCAAAAATATGAGCAAATAATAAAGGAAAAAAAATTCCCTATCTCCATTTATATATAAATAACATACTATAGAGATAGATTAGATTAAATTACAAATTTAGCAATTATAACTTACGATATTTTTTTTGTATAGATCTCTTTTTCAAAACTAATAAATTCAAAGCTTCAATATTTAAGATGCCCCTAAACCCTGCAATATTTATAGCTCTACAATATTTATAATTGAATTTTGTGTCATAAAATTTTAAACAGATTAAATGTTTTAATTAGACAAAAATTGAAAAATCCACATATATAACACAAATTCCCCAAGTATTTTTCTTTTTTCTCGGTCATATTCTCTACTAGTTTCAATGGACTCATTACTTCCACAGTTACCATTTCTCTGCATCCGTTACAAATCCCCTATTTGGTGCATTTTCTTTATCCTCTTTCTTTTCTTCCAACCAATATTTCCTATCACTTTCAAAATTCCATTTTGGGACATCTCAACTATTCTTATTTTAACATTGAAAATGCTGATCTAAAGATCATTGAGATGTATCCTTCAAAACTTTCCATATATAAAAACAATCATTATGGTAAAAGAATCTAACTAGTAGTACTAATTATTGGAAACATCAACATACTTCATCGACATTAAGCTTGTAGTATCAATTCTGATATCAAAAGTTTGATCCTTCTACCCTCATATTGTCAAAAGAAAAATAAAACCAAGTAATTTTCATCCAGGAATATCAATTTTGATTAACCTACCCCAGCTGCTTAACCAATTCTACTGGCCATCAAAGTCAACCAACAAAATCTAGAAAACTCCTCCATCCCTAAACACAATGATGTATATATATATGTAACTATGTGCAAATGAACCATAGTCAAAGAGAGTTTAGCTCGAAAAGATGCTATCCATTTATACGGAATGAAACTATAAGTTACTCTTTATGATAACTATTTAAATAATAATAAAAAAAAAACAGCTTAATAACTAATGTTGGTTATCAAAAATAGAAAAGAAAAGAAAAAGGCTTCATAATCAATGGTGTTTTGAGGTCTATGTCCAGCAGAATTGACAGATATCTAAGCCCAAGCATAAAAGCAACTTTATTTGGGCCAATCAATATGATACGCGAAGAAATAAGAAGTGGTAGTAGGGACTCTGGAGCAAGAAAGTCATTTCATATCTAGAAAAATGTTTAGACGTTGCTGCACTTATTTCTGTGGAGCTCGATTACTTATCTACCAAAAGTTTGTTGTGTGAAAATTATTCTTTTAGAAAAAAATTTAATCATTAGTATTTTATAATTAGAATGCATAAGACTTTTAGGATTCATAATTAAGCATATAGCAACATTTTTAAAGAAGGGTAAATATAAGAAAAAACTATACTTTGTTATTGGTAAACTCCTGTCAAGAAGTGAGACTCTATCATTGATATACCCAAGAGCTAGATCTAAATTCTATTAGAATTATAAAAAAAAGAGCAAATGTAATATAGGTGCAACTTAGACTAAGGTGCATTTAGTTATTGGCCTTTCAAAATTGGGATGTTGAAAAAAAGATAAAATGGCCTTTGGGAGTAATTGATGGGGACACCTGGTTGTGTCGTCCATCCCAATTGGCCAGTGGATAAATATGTGTCGTTTTACCAGAATATACAATCTTTCTATTCTATTCAACCACCTCCAAAATCCCAAATCCACAACAATTCTATACCAATCTATATAAAAGTTGGGTCCCAAACAATTCCAAGAACCTAATCCTAATAGAATCTCACGATCCTAAGGATAAGGTTGCAAAAATTTCTTCCAAGTTCCAACTACCCATTCAAGTAAATGAATGAATAATGAATGAATGCCATTTTTCTATTATATTTCTGCCCATTCATTGAGGCACACGTTTCACAAGATGATTTATTAAATAGTTAAAGCAAAGTGGATAAGTATAATGAACTGTAAAGCAGAGTGTGGTATAAAGGAAAATTTAACTTTCTCAAAATAAATAAATAAAATAAATAAAGGGAAAAATTTTACCACTTCAAAGGGAAGCCACGTCAATCTGGCACATAGGTTCACGGCAAAGGGAAGCCACGTCAATCAGTGTTCAAATCTACTACACAGGAAGTGAAGTCGAAGAACATTTTACCACTTCATGTACAGAAGTAAATATTTGGATATTACTTTTATATTTCTACTTTTTGTTTTGATTCATTGTTGTATATATGTATTGTCAAAATATTAATCTTAGTCTAATTATTTTGATCCGTAAAAGAATAAAAGTGAATGTTAATGTTAATAAAAGGAATTAAACTGAAAATATAAGAATTATAAGAATCATAACAAACATTTTGAAAATAGCCAATCAAAAGTATAAAGATGAAAGTAGAATGTAAAAAAAAAAAAAAAAAATCAGTAGGATAAGTTATAAAAAAATACTACTAACTTTATATTTTGTGTCAAAAATAACCTTAAACTTTCAAAATTTCAAAAATATATTCAAGCTTTCGAAAAGAGTTTAAAAATACCTCACGTTAGTTTTGGATGTATAAAAAGTTTCAAAAATATCATTGAACTATAAGAAGTTAAACAAAACTAAACTCACAATTAGTATAAATTGAAAGAGTTAATATCTCGTAGCAAAATAATTCTAAATTAAAAATATCTCTATCACTAATACAATGGTTAATTTATTTGAAGTTTTCTTAATTTCGTAAAAAATCAACTAAAAAGATTATATTGGTCCCGTTAGAGGGTTTTGTTCGAACAAAAGAGTTTTTGTTCAAACAAAGAAGATTTTGTTCAATGGAAAGATATAACACTCTAATAATGGGTTTATAAGGAAGCTCAAGTTCTTAAGAGAGGAGGTCGAGGGGATCCTTATCTTAAAGAAATCTAAGATCATCTCACTAAAAAGTAGATAACAAATGAATAAAGTAGTCTATAAGTTTTTTTTTCTAAAAAAAATCTATAAGTTTTTTTTTCTAAAAAAAACAAATTCAAAAACTAAATTATTACCAAACGGATCAATATAATTTGTTTTAAAAATCCATTCTTTTAAAACTTTAAATAAAATTTATCTCTATAATCACAAAAATATTTTTATTTAAAGTTATTTTTACAACAAGATATTAATGCTTTCAATTTATATATTAAAATAGTAAGCGTGCTTTTAATTTCTTTTTTAAAGAATTTTCTAATAGTTTAAAAGTATTTTTAAAATAAAACTTTAATATCTAAAACTAATAGATATTTTTGAACTCTTTTTTAAAATAATTTTGAAACATGTAAAAGTTTAAGAATATGTTTTGACATAAAATACAAAGCGGATAGTTTTTATATTTAAGGTGGAAAAAACTCTATATTCCGTTCTAGAAGAATATATTTAAACTCCTTTTGTTTTTTTTTTTTAAAAATGAATATATTAAAACTCCATAAATTCAAATTTAATCATCATTAAATTTCCAGTATCTTCACAATAACAATTCAATTGATAATGACATCATAGACATGACTCAAGCTGAGGTGTAAAAATATCATATCAAGTTGGGTACACAAAATCCCAGAACCAATTGATCAGAGAGGTGTTACGTTAGAACCATATCATTTCCCTTACATTCAGTCGCACGACTTTCACCTGTGTATGTGTGTATAAAATCTTGTCCTATCTTATCTCACTAAACATTGACAAAAAGAAGAACAAAAAAAGGCTTAGTTCCCACTTTCCATACTGGTCTTATTCTTAATATTAGAGCTTTTGCAAATAAATATACTTAACTTGCTGGTTCTAGCTAGTTAAATAATAAATTCATCCAAAAAAATTGATGAGGGCATCAAGCATAAAAAAAATGCAGTTTTCATGAATATATGAAGTAAAGAAAGTTTCATGTGCAGTAAATGTACAAAAAGAAAAGCAAATACGATTTGACAATAGAGAGAATGTAATCAGTGCTGTTTTGATAGGGATGAGTCATTTCTCAAGATGTAATTTTTATATTAAAAAGAAAAGTATCAAGCGTAGGGGGAAGCTACCAACATAAAATAGATAATCCAATCCACGGAAAGATATGTAAGCCCCACAACTTTATCGGGAGTATCACAAAACCAACTTAAGCAGTCAATTTTCGAAGCAATAAGGATGCCCACAAATCACTAACGTATACCACATATTATCAGTTGGATAACATAAAATAATATTAAGAATCCAGCAATGACCACCCAGCATGAAATTTATTCGAATGACCATCCAAATTTAGTCTACACTCTAAAAGCCAATCATTCAAATAACTTTTCCCTGTTATGGATGAGTATAGAATTCACTATTGCCTGTTAAAGATGCTTTGTAAAGAGAACCTACTTTAGATGCTCGGCTCCTCCAGCCCAAACGCATCGCGGCAACAAAGCACCTTTTTAGTCCATGATCTTTATATTACGCATTCTCGGACATACATACAGACATTAACATAAGTCCGTACCTCAAACAAAATGCCTAGCCAGTATCCAAGTAACTATAGCCCAGCGAAGCATACATGTGTTGAAGAAATTTCTTGGAGTTCTAGAATATAATTTTTATTTATAAATTAGATTTTTTTAGAATTATCTTAAACCATGTAAACAAAGAAAAGAATCTACAAATATCCTAAGCTTTCTTTAAGCTTCAAAGAGTTCCAGAGAATTCCTCATGATAAGGATAAAATTATAGAAATATATATGTTATTTTAGAGTTCAAGACATGCTTAAAGATCCTTATACTTACACCCAAGGATCTAGATATATAAATAGAAGATATATCCCTATTTGTAAATTAGGAAAGAAATGATAGAAAAACTAGAGTTCAATCAATTTAGAGCAAATAAAAATAAGTGAGGGCGAGTATTGAAAAGGTTTTAGGTAAAAAATGTCCAATAGTTTATATATGATATACTCTCTTTTCTTTCGTGTCAATTTCTTTTCTATGGGACATATTTAAAAGTAAAACGATAATTCTGCCCTCCTATTACATGCATGATGCTAATTTAATAAAGTTTCAAGAGAACTGTAAATTAAAAATAATAATAATACCAACAATTTTCAGCTAAATAAACAAGCAAAGTTGTGCTTGAGTTTGTCCTCTAGCCATTTATATCCTACTTTTCAATAAGTGGTAAACAATTGTTGATTTTTAGTACAGGAACAATTACGACGATATATGAAAAAAAGGAATTTACCTTATCTTAAGAAAATCCACCAAATTTTTTATTTGTTCGAGATACCAGATGGAACATAGACGTTTTAGAAGAAATGGTGGGGGAGGGGAAAGACTAAAGAGAGATGAGTAGAGGTGACAAACAGAGAACGTGCTCATCGAGAAATAAATCAATCAAAACTCACGAGGAAGTTTAAGAATGATTTGATGGCAACCATCGCGGGTCAAGTGATAAAGTAAAAAAAGAAAATTATGTATTCAAATTTCATCTTATCAACTAATATTTTTAAATCTTATGTTAATTTTTAAATTTTACAAAAAGGAAAAAAAATGTAAATAAACTGGTCCAAATAATTAAAAGGGTTGTAATTCTGCAAAAAAGTTCGGAATTTTGAGTAATTTACCGATAAAAAAAAAGTGGGCTAAACCATGAAAATACCTTTCACCCATTTGATTAAAAAATATCCCTATGTTTTCAAAAGGTACACTATTATCCTTTTAACTCTGTACAAATGTTTCAAAATGAAGAAATATGGAATGAAAATTGAAAATTGAAATGGGTGACCTAGAATTCAGTCTTAATTTTTGTTTCAAATCATTATCACAACATTTCATGTCCCAATTCTTATCCAAAATTATAACTACTTTAATAGTAGTTATAGAAGTCAAGGAGCATTAAACACACATAATCAAGTCTCAAAGTTTAAAGTTGATATGTTGGAGTAAGAAAGTATATTTTGAATGAAGAGTTGTGAAGATAGACTTTTTTTAATAAATGTATAAAAGAGAAAAAGAATAGAAGATTAAATCTAATAAAAGTTAAGTAGAATTAAATTATTTAATATCGAACTAGGAAGTTAATAGGCCAAATAACACTAATAACTTATATATCCCTAACATATTAATTTTTCATGAATATACTCTCAGACTTGCACAATGCACATTGTTATGCATAGACATCAATTTCCCGCAAATTTAGGGGAATAAGAACTCATGCTTCCAAATAAGAGACCCACTTGAGTTCGTTGATTCAAAATTTGAACCCATCAAGACTCTTTTTTACCGCAATCTTGACAGTAATAAAATGATAGTAAAGAATTGGAAAACAGACAATTTACATGCTCGCCGATGGACGAGAAAAGAAAATCCAAATGACTTACCATCAGCAAATGACTCATGTGCTCTGCTCTTGTACTTGGTTGACCTCCACGTACGAAATCAATTAATGTTGGAAGTTTCAAGACTTCTTGATAGCAGAGAATTATATCGTGTCTAAATAATGAAATTCCTCATTTTACATATTTTGCCGAAATACGCATGGTTACATTGTCAAAAGTTCTCTTAAGTTATGATTTAATTATATCCCAAACTTTCAAACGTTTCATGTCTAAGTTTAATTAAATTTTTGAAATTTGGTTCAAAACCATCATTTTGAGATTTTACGGAAAATTGGGTTACGGTTAACAAATCTACACAAACACATGCTATCATCTACTTCCATTCAATCTTTTCAAATTTTATCTATGACTTTTTTGCTAACCAACCCTCAGATTTACTTCTGTATGTGTTTAAATTGTTCACTTGAGCTAAACATAAACGAATACAATACTTAAAAAAATTAAAAATTTTAAATTTTCAAGCATTAAAATGAAAATTTTCAAAGTTTAGGATATAACAAAAACAACTATATAGTTAAAGGATACTTTTGATAACTTAATCAAATCTAATTGAACCGTAAGTTTCAAGTGAAAAGTTAGTTTCGGAGATGTTACCAAGTTGCAGAGCTTGCTATTTTATAGATCAGATGCTTGCTGCCGCTGCCTGTTCCAAACAATTGGCCAATGGCAGTAGAACAATCCAAATCCTAGAAAGCAATAGCTAACTCGCAACCATCATGATTTTTCAAACAGGGCCCAACCTGGGTTTCAAATGAAATCAAGTAGTAAAAAGGAATGAAAAAGGGTATCAAATTCAAAAGCGGTAGTTGGAAGCGACTGTAGAATTCGAAGTTCCTGTCACAAGGAATAGAATGAGAAATTGGCAAGTAACGTTTTTCTAGACTTTTTCCTCAAAAGATATATATGTTTGGGCACTAACAAAAACAAAAGGTGGGAATTGTATGAAAGTGGGCGATCCTGAGTGCAAAAGATCATAGAATTTAAGTTCCAGTTGATGGAGAGTTTAGAGCAACAGGCATAATTCAAAACGGACTAAATGACAGGGAACTATAAAATTTGTTTTCGAGATAAAAGAGATATTATGGAAGTGAAATATAATTAAATTTATTTTTACAACGAGCTATAATAAGTAATCTAAAATAGTATCAAATAGGTTGGTTAAGAAGTTCATCAGTTCAAACCTCTATCTTATAAATTGATTTCTTTGTTGTGTAATTAAAATTTGGTTAAATTATATAAATATTCCTGAAGTTGAATTTTTTTCTTAGGGATATTTTTAAAACTTTTGAACGATCATACATATTTTAAAAAAAAGATTCCATCTAAAACTATATATAAAAATACTTTTAAAATTTTTTAAAACATTTTAGGTTTGTCATTCTACTTTTTCTCTAAACTTCTTTTATCATCCTTCTTCCTTCCTTCTTCCTTTACTTCTTCTTTTTTTCAATTCTACGCCTTTTTTCATCTTTCTTCACTTTCGTCTTTTTCTTTTGGAGGTCCTTTAGAATTTGAACCGATCGTGTAATCAAATCTAAATTAAATTTAAATAAAAAATAAATTAGATGATTTGATTATCCAAATCCCAAATATATAAACGGACGCTATTGATGGGTCATTTTTGGTATTTTTGTACCTTCGTTTTTAGAATTGGTAGCATAAATAATTGGCCGGTTTGTTATATTTTTTAAAAGCCGCATTTTTTAAACTCATTTTAACCCATGTGCAAAGTTAGGAATTTTTTTATAATCTAAAATAGTATCGAATAGGTTGGTTAAGAAGTCCATCGATTCAAACCTCTACCTTATAAATTGATCTCTTTGTTGTGTAATTAAATTTTGGTTAAATTATTAAAATATTCTTGAAGTTGAATTTGTTTTCATAAGGATATTTTTAAAACTTTTGAATGTTCATGCATATTTAAAGAAAAAGATTCCATCCAAAACTACCTATAAATATATTTTCAAAACTTTTTAAAATATTCTAGGTTTGTCGATCTATTTTTCTTTTGGTTTTTTTTTATCACCCTTCTTCCTTTACATCTTCTTTTTTTCAATTCTGCGACTTCTTTCCATCTTTCTTCACTTTCGTCTTTTCTTTTTTTAGGTCGTTTAGAATTTGGACCGATGAAGTAATCAAATCCAAATTAAATTTAAATAAAAAATAAATTGGATGATTTGACTATCCAAATCCCAAATATATAAACGGGCTATTGATAGGTCATTTTTAGTATTTTGTGTACCTGTGGGTTTTTTCCGTTTTTAGAATTGTTAGTACAAATATTTGGCCGGTTTGTTATATTTTATTAAAAACGGCATTTTTTAAACTCATTTTAACCCAGGTGCAAAGTTAAGAACTTTTTATAATTTAATTTTAAATTTATATTTTATTCTTAATCTTAAGCTTTTAATTAAATTGGTGATTTAAAATTAGTCTGAAAGGAGGAGAATGGAAATATGCAGAGAACATTACAGAAGCATTAGCCCATAAGTCCATTAAAATGTAGGATGTAGTAACTCAGTAAGATTAAAATTAAAATTCAAACTATTTCGTTTCAAGCCTCAAAGATCTGATTTGGGAGAGTCGGTGACAGGGAGGTCCCATCCAAACCTGGATACAGGGAAGACACAAGATAAAATGTCCAAGTGGACAGGTTTACCCTCCATAGTGTACACACGCGCCAGGGGAAGATCGTGAAGAACCACTTCCTGATCCAGATACATCGTATTCACGTGGCTCTCTCCGTTGCTAAGACAAACCCACCAGTACCGATTACTGTATCTTCCTGCTCGTCTCTCCTTCCAAACGAAGGTGCGGTAAAATTACCAGGAAAGAAGAGACTTAAGCAATCAAGAAAGGATGCTATGATAAACGAACTACAGCAATATCAGCGAGGAAGGCAAAAGCACGCGACCAGGAAAAACCATCGACTGAAATGGCCAGGACTTCCATAAATGACTTGCCGGACGTTCTCCTATCGAACATACTGGCGTTGGTCTCCGATACCCGGACGAGGAACTCTCTGTCTCTTGTATGCCGGAAATTCTTGTCTTTAGAGAGGGCGACGCGCTTTTCACTCACCCTGAAGGGAAACGCCCGAGACCTCTACGGAATTCCGACGTGCTTCAGATCTGTAACCCACTTGGACCTCTCTCTTCTCTCGCCGTGGGGACACGCGTTCCTCTGCTCGTCGCCGGATCCTGATCTTCTCGCCCACCGCCTTCGTGGCCTGTTTCCGTTGGTCACTTCTCTCACCATCTATGCGCGAACCCCAACTACCCTTCAGATTCTCGCACGTCAATGGCCAGAGTTACGCCACGTTAAGTTGGTTCGGTGGCATCAACGGCCTCAATCCGCTCCTGGGGAGGACCTCGCCCCCATTTTCGAACATTGTCGATCTCTATCCACACTGGACCTATCGGAATTCTACTACTGGATCGAGGACATTCCTCCCGTTCTCCTGGCCAATCCTCTGACAGCCCGATCAATTTCGAAGCTAAATTTGATGACAAAGTCTTTTACTGATGGTTTCAAATCGACTGATATACAAACCATTACCGAGGCTTGCCCTAACCTCTGCCAGCTTCTCATGGCCTGCACGTTTGATCCCAGGTATTTCGGGTTTGTAGGAGATGAAACTTTGTCTGCTATAGCTACTAACTGTCCAAGACTTAGCCTTCTTCACCTTGCCGATACGTCGACATTGGCGACTGCCCGAGGAGACCCTTCCGCCGATGGTTTCACCCCTGAAGACGCAAGGATTAGCACAGCTACTCTGATTGAGCTATTTTCCGGGCTGCCATTGCTTGAGGACTTGGTTCTGGATGTTGCTAAGAATGTCAGGGATAGTGGACCGGCGCTAGAGGTCCTTAATACTAAGTGCCAAAGATTGAGGAGTCTTAAGCTTGGGCAGTTCCACGGAATTTGTATGGCAATCGACTCGCGGCTTGATGGAATTGCCCTTTGTCAAGGGCTTGAATCGCTGTCGATCACGAACTGTGCGGACTTGACAGATATGGGTTTGATAGAAATTGGTAGGGGGTGTGTGAGATTATCCAAATTTGAAGTGGAGGGATGCAAGAAAATTACAGTGAAGGGTTTGAGAACAATGGTGAGTTTGCTCAAGAGGACTCTCGTCGACGTAAAAATTTCTTGCTGTGAAAATCTTCATACCAAAGCGTCTTTGCGAGCTCTAGAGCCAATCCAAGATCGGATTAGTCGTCTTCATATTGATTGCGTGTGGGAAGGTGGAGAAGATTGCGAACTTGAAAACGATGCTGCAAGTAGTTGGAATTTCGACCTCGACGAAGTTGATGAACTTACCCTGCCAAGCCATAACGCTGATACTGGTAGTTCAACGGATGGTCTCTTTGAGGATGAAAACTATGATGGATATACAAGAAAGAGGAAGAGATCCAGGTACTCCACCGATGCTGATTGTTCTTTGTCCATACAATGCAATGGTAATGATTTGTGGGGCAAGAGATGGGATCGTTTGGAGTACCTGTCTCTTTGGATTGGAGTTGGTGATTTTCTAAGTCCATTGCAAACAGTTGGTCTAGATGATTGCCCAGTTTTGCAAGAGATTCAGATCAAAGTGGAGGGAGACTGTCGGGGAAGGCACAAACCAATGGATACATTTGGGTTAAGCATCCTTGGGCAATATCCTCAGTTAACAAAGATGAAGTTGGATTGCAGTGACACAACAGGCTATGCACTGACCTGCCCATCTGGCCAGATGGATCTCACCTTGTGGGAGAGATTCTTTCTGAATGGAATAGGTAGCCTAGGACTTACAGAGCTTGATTATTGGCCACCACAGGACAGGAGTTTCAATCAGAGGAGCCTATCGCATCCAGCCGCAGGGTTGTTAGCAGAATGTCTCACTCTGAGGAAGCTATTTATACACGGAACTGCTTATGAACACTTCATGAATTTTCTCCTTAACATTCCATATATTCGAGACGTACAACTTAGGTTGGATTACTACCCTGCACCGGAGAATGATATGAGTACAGAGATGAGAGCTGGCTCTTGCAGTCGCTTTGAAGCTGCACTTAACAGCCGCCAAATCCCAGATTGAGATCAAATGTGGCCGGCGCTTGTTCTAGTTAGGAGGGAGGCCACCGTATGGCTTTTGCTAGTTCCTGTTTTAGGAATTAAGATACATCATTTTTTTTTCTCATCACTGGTTCCTTTGAGATTAGCTGTATCACTTTCACCTGTGATTTCACAATCTTTCATGAGAGGAATCCGTTAAACTTAGTGCTAATGTAGATGTGTGAGTAATAAACAAACTCCTTAGTCCAAAGATGTTTACTTTTTAATTCTACCCCCATGAATAAGATACAATAGATTTAAGAAATGGATTGTTGAAACAGTTTCAGGATCTGAACTGGTTTAATATGTAGAAGCCTCTACCATAATCTCTGTAAAAACAAGTCTGATGTAGGGGAGTCAGAACGAGAATGTATACTCACCTACAGCATTCTATGAGGTTGTTCTAGTTCTACAAAATAACAATTAGGATGTGATCCTGTAAAGACGAAATAGCTGTATTGGCTATAGATGTAAAGCCAGGCCGGAGATTCCATGTCAGAGATTCCATTTCGGAGATTTCATTGTATAACATGACCTTACCAACCTTTGCGGCTTGAGTAGTCTCTACCTTGAATCCTTAGTTGCCAGCAGACTAACTTCCCTAGAATAGAGAACTTGGATGCTATTCAAATGCAAACGTGCTGTCTTTAAAAGCCACTTGAGTGACCTCAGATACGTGGGTGCTCTGGAAAAGTATTCTTCCTCAACTGGAAACACCTCAAGCCAACCATTCAACCATTTTGAAGTTCCACAAATGAGAAAATCATCCTAAAGGTATACGGATGAACGTTCGATCAACTCTAATATTCCTACAATTACCTGTATGTTAGAAAAAGTACACTTGGCTTTTTTTTACAGTAAATCTAGGAACCCACCTACAGAAATGGTAAAATCAATCCAAGTGGACAGGTACATATAGTATGAATGAATATTAGAGTTAACTTAGCATTTTTTGTCTATAGACTAACATTAAATATCTCAAAATCTTAGAATATAGACAGCGATTTAATTTACAGATCTTTCCCAAAATTCATTCAGAAGTCGATCAATCTGGCGGTAGGAAAGCCAGTTGAACATCCTCTATTGGTCAGGCAAAAATGTGTCCAAGAGTAGGAAATATTCTTACAGATGCATGCAATGCTCTACATTACTACTACTTTCTAAACATGTAATGTTTGATTAGAAAACGAATAAAAGAAATTAGAGGACCCAAAGAATAGGATAAAATTCAAATTAGTAATTGATATGAGCTAGTAATAAAAGCATTAGAAAAAAACAAAAAGAAAATTAACATAAGACTGCCCTGAGCTCCATACTACTATAATACTAGAAGTTCATTAACTTTTTAATGTTGTCGTTATTGGACTAACATTTTGGTGATGCATTTTTTTATTTATATTAATTCTTATTTCGAACTTAAGATCTTCAAAAGAACCAAAATTCGTGCCAGATCCTTTTTCCATCTTTTTCAATTCAATAATAAGGTGCTGTCTTCCAAGTACGGTGTGATAAAGGTGGGGATCAAAACTGTGAACTACTGGTGCAGTATCATCCTCTTTTAGAGATTTGTGATTAACAAGTCCACAAGAGCAGTTAAATAGGTATCTCCCAAAAGATACGTGGCACTAGCACAAATCAAAATAAAAGACAAGCTCCAACTGAAAGAACAGATGCTGCAAAAACTAAAGAGGGAAGAAAAATCTGGTTGTTTAGCTAATGATGTGAACCAGAAGTACACGGTGTTGATTTTTCGCATTCTGGTAAGACGATAGATTCATTCTAACCCAGATAAAATTTAAAATTTTAGAAAGCAGAATGAACCAGTAACCGATTAAAGTAGGAGCCAACGGAAATTTTAATTTCATCTACAACATCGAAACTACGAGTATGATATATTCCTAAAACTCAGCTATTGTAGGTTATCATTTAGACATTGCCGGGTCTATAAGAAATATCTGGAGAAAACAGCTATGACTTCTAGTAAGGGAACTCGCTGTCAGAACGAATTGTGTTGGCGAGAAGCAGCACACATGAGATACCAAATCAAAGAAAACTTATATGGATAGAACTGAAGATACAAGATGACAAGAGTCCAGAGTCTCTAGACAGATGGCACACATCTAAATGGATGATTCTTATCACAAAACTCGTAAATGCTTTGATGAGATAATTCCCGTGGTAAAACTTGTCTAAGTTTCAACATCTTTGCCACCAATAAATTCAGATGGCATACATCTAAATGGAAAGTTCAGGTTAAAAAGATGATCCGAAAGCAGTAAACAAACAGCAAAAGATCAGAGAGTTCCAGGCATAAAAACAGCTTCAAATGGTTGGTGACATATACTACGTTTAGACAAAACTTCAACTAACCATAGATTTCTTGGTTCTCTGTGATTATGAGTATAGCGGATCGATTATTTCCTAAAATTTGAATTCCAATGGTAACGATACAGTAATAAACAGCGACAGTCACCAATATTCAAACAAAAACATGAATGTCTATAAACCTCAATCTCATCAGATTTAGCGGACATTTCTCAATATCCTTTGCTAACTAGCACGACCTTCAATTATCTGTAGCTAAAATCCGTAATCAATATTTAAATTAAACGATTTCATTCTTCGAAGTAATAAAAACTCATACCTCAAGCCATATATAAGTTTCTGAAAAGTGCCGATTCTGAAGTTTGCCGCCACCAACTAGTCATCAACGGATCGATACTTATGAATCGGCATCCTCTCCTCAATGCAAACCAGCGAATTGAACAAGAGATCGAACCTCTCCCATCCACAGCCGCGATCGTGAATGTTATCGCATCCCTTGGGATTACGATTGAACCGAAGATGAAGATGAAGTTGCTGATCAGCGCCTATGGCAATTGGTAATGCTTTTTACACGCAGAGACAAGAGAGACGGAGAATACAGTTCGCGCTTTTTTCCCTCCGCGTTATGAATGTAGAGTGCAAATATAAATATGGTTTTTTATTTTTTCCTTTCAAATTAGCTTTTATTATTTTTTTGATGTCACAAGAAATTCAACCTTTAATTTCAACATTATTTTTTTTCTAAAAGTTCTAACGTTGGAGTCGATAGTTTATGGATTTTGAGTAATGTTTGTTAGGGAAATTTTGGTTAAATTAATTGTTAAATGATTTTATTTGGTCGAAAAATAACTCTAATTGCATTAGCGTTCTTCACTTGTATTCAAAGTTTCAAATTGACAGAAATTTTGGGTGCAGTAGTTGGAAATTGGTCCACGGTGGTCACAAAAAAATGGTTGAAAGTTGGTTGGTGAAAGTTTCTCAAAAGCAGTCACTGTAGGTTTGTTGGTAGTGATTATCGAGAAAATGGTCCCCTAAAGTTGAACGACAATGGTCATTGAAAAACAGATGACGTGCATCCCTGAAAAACGGTCAACGAAAGTATGATCAACACTAAGAATAAAAAATGTTGTTGGAAGTTGGTCGACAACAATTGTCGAAAAGTGGTGACCAAAAAACAATGGTTAGAGTTTGTTCAGGTCGATTGTCAAAAAATGGTGGTTAGAGATTGACCGGCGATGATTATAAGAAAATGGTGACAGGAAGTTGATTGATGTCGGCCTCCTAAAATGGTGACTAAATGTTGGTTGGTAGCGGTAGTCAGAAAACGATGATAGGAGGTTCGTCATTACAATCCTAGAAAAGGGTACCAAGAGGTTGTTTAATGACGATCATAAAAAAAATGATCGTCGAAAGTTGGTTGTCAGTAATTTCCAGAAAGTGGTCGCCTAAGGTTGGTCGACGGCAATGTCAAAAAATGGTGATTGCAGGTTAGTGGCGAATGTCATAATTTGGTCTACAATTGTCACCGAAAAACAATCGTTGATGTTGGAAGACAACGACTTTTAGAAAGTGGTAGCAAGAGGATTGTTAGCGGCGGTTATATGAGAAAATAATCGTCGAAAGTTGGTCATCGACGGTTGTCAAAAAAAATAGTCGACAAACATCCCCAAACAATGTTCACTAGAAGTTGACCATTGACAATCAACAAAAAATGTAGCCGACAGTTGGTCGACAACTATTGCTAGAAAGGGAACACACAAAAGACAATGGCCACATATCACATATTATTGACAATGATTGTTGAAAAATTATTGCAATAAGTTGGCAGATAACAGTCATAAAAAAACAGTAGTAAAAAATTGGTCGATGACATTGTCAAAAGCGGATGAAACCTTTTTAAGATCAATCGATGGTTGAACAACGGTTGTCGAAAGTTGGTGAGCCATGGTTTCCAAAAGCATCTCAAAGGTTGGCCATCAATGGGTGCCGGGGAAAAAGATTGTCGATATTTGGTCATTGGCAGGGACTAAAAAATGGTGATTGGAGATTAATCGACGACGATCGCTGATGACGATTGTTAAAGATTGGCCAATGACAATTGTCATTGATGATTGTCAATGTTTCCAATACAAATTCGGAGAGAGATTAACCATTAAACACTAATAATTCATTTTTCTAAAAAGATGGTTTTAAATGTTTGTCATGAACCAACTTATTTTATAAAGGGAAATTGCCAAAAATAGCTTAAAAAAGGAGGGTTAAATGACTTTTGGGATAGTTTTTGAAAATAAAGAGTTTTAGGACAATTTATGTGTGAATGGACAAAAATGTCCTTCATTAAATTTCTCCTTCTCCTTCCCTTTCCCTTTCCCTTCTCTTCCACGTAAAAGCTTTCAACTTTCGCTTTCCCTTCTCTTTCGCGTAGAGTTGTTTCCTTTTCCATTCTCTTTTGTGTAGAACACCTGAAGTAAAAAAAAAAAAAAAAATCGCTCTGCTCCGATACTTTGCTCTGCTCTAGTGTCGTTCGAAGATACTCCGACCATTCGTCTCTTGTCGTTCGTTGATCCTCTAGTGCATTTCGTCGCTCCTTCTTTTCAAACCATTCAATCAACTTTGAGCGTTTTCTCTTATTTCGGTGAGTTTCATTTCTAACCCATTTTTAATTTATTTGTTGTAAATATTTGGTTTAGGTATTTGTTGCGAGTTTCATCCGTAAATGTCTGGTTTAGGCTATTTTGGAATGGAATTATTTGCTGTAAATTAGTTTAGTCAAAGTTTGGTTTAGGTTCTTAGAAAGTTCAATGGGTAGTGAAAAATGAATTGAAGTAAAAGATTTAGTTTGCAAGAGTGCACTTGCAAGGAGTTTCAAGCTAAGCAACTACCATGCTCACATGTCATTGCTGCAGCACGAGATCGCAATATAAATGTTTATAGATTATGTGTTAATTATTACACCAATGAATGTTTGTTGGCAGCATATGCGGAGGCCGTCTACCTAATTGTAAATCAGTCAGCTTGGAAGACAAGCGAAGACTATCTACATATGATTGTTTTACCTCCGAAAGTAGTCAAAAGAGTTGAAGTAAAGAAATAGGTCACAACAGATTAACGTGTACTAATACAATTTCATATACCGAGAAGTCCAGCATACAAATTTAAAAATTTCTCTACCAATGTACTAATTATTACACTAATTAATGAATGTTCCTTTTCTTTCAATTTGTTATTTATCTATCTGGATGTGTTTTCTTAATGATGTCTCCAAACATTCATACTTTATGTGCTTCTAGATAGATGAAGAAGACAAAAATAACAGCTGGCTTATTCATTTAGGAACACAAAAAACACAAACGTATTGACACAGATTTTAATTTGTTTAATATACAAACTGGTTTCACGATCGTTTAAATATAACTAAACGATCGTTTAAAATAACTAAACGATCGTTTAAAATAACTAAACGATCGTTTAGTTACGTTAAACGATCGTTTAATGTAACTAAAAGATCGTTTAACGTAACTAAACGATCGTTTAAAATAACTAAACGATCGTTTAATTGTATTAAACGATCGTTTATATATTTCACACGACTATTCGTTTAGTTTGTAATTCTTTAATTTATATATTTTTTAATTCTTTGCTACTCAACTGCTTTAATTTATATATTAAGCGATCGTTTATATGTAATCACACTAATGTAAAAGATCGTGCATATATCTTTAAGCGATCGTTTAGTAAAGTCTAAACGATTTTCTTAATAAACATAAAAAATATTAAGCGATCGTTTACCTACAAGTAGTTTTGCAAACAAATATGATATTTGAATGTCATCAATTGACCATTCATAAACTACGTTTATTCTAATTTATATAGCATCTATACTTGTGCATTATAGAGAAGAATCGATACATATTTTGCAACATACATGATATACAACTCCTACAAATCTCGCAACAAAGTTCAATACATAGGAGTGTTGGTCCATAATCGAAATGCCAATTGTTTTCTAAAGTAGGACATGTTTTCTTGATATAATGTATCTAAATCAAAACCAGCAGCTATGTACTCAAAATACTTAATGGTGAATACGCCACAATCACTATTATTTCGTTGTAGTGGAATGGAGTCGACAATGATAACTGGCCAAGGATGAGAAGGATTAATCTTGTACGCGGGTCCATCAGTCGATGTCGATGTCATAATTGAAGCCTGAACAAAAAGGAACAAATGAAATAATAATTGCATAAGAGACTGACTAAACATGTCATAACAGCATGGTGAAAGTTAAAATAAATAGTGAAAATTTGGAAGGTGCGAGATACATGTGAGATAAACCACGAGGGCCTAAGAGACTTAACAAACATCAATAGAATCACTCCAAATGGATTAACAGGGGTACCAATTTCATTTTGAAATAAATAGTGAAAGTTTGGAATGTGCGAGATGTGTGCGAGATACGCTCGAGATACATGCGAGATAAACCATGAGGGCCTAAGAGACTTACTAAACATCGATAGAATCACTCCAAATGGATTAGCAGGGGTACCAATTTCATTTCGAAATAAATAGTGAAAGTTTGGAATGTGCGAGATGTGTGCGAGATACGTGCGAGATAAACCGTGAAGGCCCAAGAGACTTACTAAACACCAATAGAATCACTCCAAATGGATTAGCAGGGGTACCAATTTCATTTCGAAATAAATAGTGAAAGTTTGGAATGTGCGAGATGTGTGCGAGATACGTGCGAGATAAACCATGAGGGCCTAAGAGACTTACTAAACATCAATAGAATCACTCCAAATGGATTAGCAGGGGTACCAATTTCATTTCGAAATAAATAGTAAAAGTTTGGAATGTGCGAGATGTGTGCGAGATACGTGCGAGATAAACCATGAAGGCCTAAGAGACTTACTAATTTCCAGCAAATAAGTCGATTCCAAAAAAGCCTAAACCAGATGGATGAAACTCACAACAAATACCTAAACCAAACATTTACAGCAAATAAATTAAAAATGGGTTAGAGATAAAACTCACTGAAATAAGAGAAAAGACTCAAAGTTGATTTAATGGTTCGAAAAGGAGAAGCAACGAAATGCAATGGAGGACCAATGAACGGCAAGTGATGAACGATCGAAGTATCTTCGAAGAGTAGAGTGTAGGAATAGAGCGGGAAATTTCAAAAGCCAACAAAAGACGATTTTTTTTTTTTACTTGAGGTGTTCTACGCGAAAGAGAAGGGAAAGAGAAACAACTATACGCGAAAGAGAAGGGAAAGCCAAAGCTGAAAGTTTTTACGTGGAAGAGAAAGGAAAGGGAAAGAGAAATTTAATGAAGGACATTTTTGTACATTCACACCTAAATTGTCCTAAAACCCTTTATTTTCAAAAACTATCCCAAAAGTCATTTAACCCTCCTTTTTTAAGTTATTTTTGGCAATTTCCCTTTTATAAACTTGTCTTTACCACTTATTTTTTTAATTTAATCACTTGAGAAGACAATTCAAACACATCCTAGAATTCTTCTCTAATCACTTTTTATGATTGCAAAAGCAAAATCTCAAACGAGCATAAAAGAAAGGTAATGGGATCAATATCAGTGACATTCGTTTATGAGGTAAGAGTTTATTAAATAAATACAAGGTATTTGTGCTAATTTGTTTTGTCAAATCATATATGCAAAGACAAGCTAATTGCTTTTAGTAAATTTAACCATCATATTAGAATAGAAAGCATCCATTAATTAATCAGTGAACAATAAATCATTCTACCATTTTGATTACAATTACGATTCCGTTGTGTTGTATTTTCTACTCTTAAGCACAACTATATGTATGATTATGTTATATTTTTGCTAAAACAATGTATTCCAATAATGTTTGTTTTTTTCAAATACATTGTATTTTCTCTTTAGAATTAGAATAATTATAATGGGTAGCAACTTTAGGAATGATAATTAAATATATAACAACAATTTAAAAAACTTGCAAATATAGTAAAGTCTATCGGTGATAGACTTACATCGATGGTAGACTCTTATGTTCTGTTAGTGATAGACCAATATAATATTTGCAACGTTGTCTATGAGCTATAAACTTTGACAAATATTGCTATATTTGCATTTTTTTAAAAAAAAATTGTTACTATATATGCTAATATTTTGAATCTAATTGTTATATTTGCAACTCACACCTTTTCACAGAGTCCCTTTCCTAACTCCTAACCTTGCTTCAAAAGAGTGTGTGAGGGTTGACAAGCATTGTCATATTCTGACAACACTTCCCAACCAACCTGATTTAACCCAACCAGCAGTCACAACACTAACAATGCATGCTTGAAGGGAGCAACACAAGTTAAATGTTTTATTAACAACTTGAACTACCAACTGCAACCCTCGACAGAAACTCAAGGGAAACACAGACTTAATAACAACTTAGCAAACAACTTACTGACTAGGCCCACAATTTTCAACTCATGCCAAAAGCATAAACATTCTAATTATAAAGATAAAACAACCTCAGTTTGCAAATAGTGATTAAGCAGCTTTAATTTAGAGCAGACTCGACAATATGATCACTACCTGGAGAGTGAGAAAACATTTGAAAGGATGAGTTGAAAATTCAATTAGTGGTAGTTTTATAAAATATGCTTTTCTAAATAGTTAAAGCATAAAGCTTTAGTTTTTGGAACATGCAAAATAGTACTTAAATAACATTTAATAAATATGTAGCTTGAAACTTACAAACGTTTGAAACACATATCATAAATATTACTTGATCATTACTCTATAAGCTGACCATAAACTCATGTCAAAAACTTGTGCTTTTAAACGTATACGTAAATTCATACTTTGCAAAGAATTTAATAAATCAGTAGAGGAATATCATTTTGCATCTCAAAGCATGTAAGAAAACTATTAACTTTAAATTCATGTTCATAAATAAACATGAAAATTCATTTTGTCACTCACAAACTTGTGGCTCAACTCCTTGCCTTGGAAAAACCTCTTTAACTCTTCTTGTCTTAAAATATTCAAATTTAATCTCCAATACGTTACTTTTATTCAAAAATGAACCAAAATTGCCGAAATGCTTAAAAAGGGTTAAATATGACATGTGGGTTGGGTTAGCGTGTAGGGCGTGGGCAATAGAGTGCACACACAGATAGGATTCTGAGTAGCTTAGTCGCATGCTAACCTCGCGCCTGGGCTTGCCACGCACTCCATGACCGCATGCCTGGTGCGTTATGTGCATTCGATAACACTCCCATCTATGAACAAATATTATGAATATCATTATTCTTTCAAGTTCTTTTGAACATGAAAAATATGTCGTTTCGGACGATAATTTACTCTATTTTGCATTTTCTTCGACTCTCTTGGCCTTCAAAAGATTTTTTTTTTGTTCTTCCCTTATTTTAAGATGGGACCTATGCTAGAGGTAGTTGTAGGTTCGATTTGATTGTTTATTGTTTTTTAATACAAATATTACTCTATTGATTTTCATTAAACATTATCTAAAATTATGTGAGGTCTTGATGCATGGAAGAATATTTATTTAACCATGGAGTAAGAATTCTCTACTATCATAATTAAATTGTATCTGGATTAAACATTGAGAGCATGGAATATTTTCTTTATCTTTTCATTGTCTCTTTATCCCAATTTCCTTTCTTTTCTCCTATGGACTTTAAGAAACTTTTGTCAAGTAAACCAACAATCAAACAAAGATTATAATCAAACTATATATTTAAACTTCATGGATTGCACTTTAATCTCTCAGAATCGATCTCCAAAATTTTATATTCATATGATAGTAGCGTCAATGAATTTCAAGATTTGGCCAAACTAAAAAAATAAAAGAAACGTAGTGCAAGAGTTAAAGGCATCTACTCATTTAAGTAAAGTGAGAGACTTTAAGTTTTCATCCTTAAATTATGTTCATGTGAGCGAATAAAGACATATTTTTGTATAATTAATAATGCTCATATTTTATAATAATTGAAAGGTTTGTGTGCACTATTTTATTGACTCTATATTAAAAAAGTATGAAAAGAAAAAAAAAAAGTTGACTTTAAGACGTATAAGAATAAGATTCTCTTTTTAAATTGAAGTGTGAAAATAAAATAATAATCACTATAAGCATACAAAAGTCAGTGATAAACTTAAAAGTCAATGAATTTTTGTATGTCCATTTTGAGATGGTTATCTAAGTTGTATACAGTCAATTTTGAGTATTTCAAACGTAATTACAAAAGATTCTTAATTGAAAGATCACGTCGATTTTAGAATTAATAAATGATTTTTTTATTATTTCATTGTAGGATAATTAGAATAGGTAGCAATTTTCAGAATAATTATTAAGTATGTAGCAATATTTTAAAAAAATTGCAAATATAGCAAAGTCTATGAGTGATAGACTTATATCGTTGATAGACTTTTGTGGTTTATCAGTGATAGACCAACATTTGCTACATGGTCTATCAGTGATAGACTCCTATCATTGATAGATTTTGATAGATTTTGTTATATTTGCAATGTTTTTTAAAATGTTGTTATATACTTAATTATTTTGAATATAATTGCTACATTTGCAATTATCCCTATATTGTATTCAACTAAAATGTCATCCATTTATAATATTTTGTTACAATTTTTCTATAAACTAAGGGGATGTTTAGGACAAGAAGTATATAATATCCTATTTTACTACGATAAATATTATCTAAAAGTCTTCACTTAGCTACAACAAAAACTATTTTAAAATCCCTCCTTTGCTACCGTCTTTTACTATTCCTACATTCATCATTTATTATTATCTGCTACAATGTTTATTATTATTATTTTTATTTAATTAAAATAGTTTACACACCAAACACGTACCATTATAACTTAAACTAAAATATCTACATCCCAAACACAAACCATTATAACTTAGAACTATAATAACTCACTTATTGTCTCGAATGCTCTTAAAAGTGTAACTTAAAGACATTTTTCAAACGTAGGTTATAAAATATAGCAACTTACGAGAAATCCAAATATTTTTAAAATTCTCTCTAACAACAAAATTATATCTTGTATTTGAAGCATTAAAAAGAGAGTAGAGCATGTAGTCGAATACAATACTTTTATAATTAGAGCAATGTGTTATATTTAATTTTGGAGAAATGAAATTATAGAGAGGAGCCTTGACTTTGGAGTAATTGGTCTTTGTTCAAACCCCACACGAGCACATTACAAATTCCAAAGTTAGCATGTGAGAGTGACATATTAAACGCGTTTCTCCTTTTTTTATATTGTACGAATTAATTGTCGATCACATGATGATACTTCACATTGAGCAAGTTGCCCTTAAATATGATAAAATAAACATATATATATATATATATATATATATATATATATATATATATATATATATATATATATATATATATATATATATATATATATATATATATATATATATATATATATATAGAATACCAAAATTATTTTGAGTAGGTTTCAATTATTGTTTGTATTATTTGAAATTATTCATTTTTATTGTTGATATTTGAAAACTTTGATAATTATTATGAGAAAAAAGAACTATTTACAATAAAAAAAAGTTTCAACTGAGAATTAGATCAATTTTGTTGTATTTTATCGTTTTTAAAATTGTCTAAAATGAACTTTTTCAAAATAATATCCAACGGGTTAAGAAGAATATTTCATAACTTCATATTTTTCTTAAAAAATATGTTATTTTAAAATTTATGATAAAAATTGAGGTAAAAATAATGGAATAATTACGAGTATAGTAATAATATTCAAAATAATAGCATATGTCAATGTTTTAAAAGAATTACAAATATAGTAAAATCAATCATTTTTTAAATTATTACTATATACTAATTTTTACTTTTGAAATTGATACTCATTATAATTACTCAAATGTTATAATATTTTGAACTACAAAATAAGAACAAGAATTATTGTTATACTATAGTATGGAGAATTGTTCCTACTTCATTTGTTTATTGCTTACCATGGTAACATTGGTAGAATATGATAAAAATAGGTTGATGAATCAAGTGACATAAAATTACGAATGATAGTTTAGATATATTATAACAATGCTGAAAAGGATTCTCTTATGATCAACATTATCATTTTATTTTATGTAAGATATTTATTATTTTTTTAGAAAATGGAAACGACATTAAAAATTATTTATTTTAAACATTATTATATTTACATAAAATTAGACAAAAATAAATGTAAAATAACTAAGAATCTTATTCTCACAGAATTAGATAGAGAATTTCATTGAACAAAGGTTTAAACCAAGACACGGAGGGGGATAACATACTTCAATCTTAGCCAATAACGTATATTAGTGGTGAGCTAAGCTAATCAAAAAACTGAAACAGACAACAGAAATCAATCGACTAACTGACTATAAAAAACTACAAATTTTCAGTCAAATTCAGGCAAATAAAATTTATCCGTAGAAGGATGTTGTAATGATGTAAGTTATAGATTTTTGTTTTCTTTATGAGTTAAAGATATGAATTTTAGTTGTTTATACACTAATCATCACTTGATTTTTATCTTATTTTAACCAAACAAAAAAACCTTCAATATTACCGTTGTAATATAAAGAGATATAAATTATATAAAACACAAAATAATAATAATAAAACAAAAGTTTAGTAAATGCATACCTTCTAAGTTTTAAACAAACCGACAATAGACATTTCTAATTTAACATTGAAAAGAAAACTTTCCCCTTAACAAAAGATCATACCTTTTATTTTGCTTTCCTTCTTTTACCAACAAACTGTCTTCTTCCATTAAATATGAGTAAATTCGACTCTGCCATGGTCATCCCCTGTAAGTTCCACACTGACCCACATACTGCTTTATCTCTCTGTCTGTCCCTTTCTCTTAATTATCATCTCTTTGATTTTTAAATTTTCATGCATGGTTTGGTTCAGATTCTTGGACAAAAGTTCTCTCTCTCTCTCTCTGTGTCATTTCATTTCTTTTGCAATTACAGCTTGTATTCTTTCGCTGTCTGCAAGGAGTAGTAGATCGAACTGGTTCTTGGGTCGGTGCAAACTTAAAAGAGGCTTTTCTCTATCTTTATCTGTAATTGCGGTTAGTTTCTTTTGCTATTCTTTAGCTTCTTCAATTCGAAATTTATGAACATAGTGTTGTGGGGACTTGTTTGTTAACTGGCGTTTTATGTTTTATGTTACTGTTCTTGTGCAAGCTGTATGTAATATCTAATTCCAATTGTGTGTATCTGATTCTTGATTGGATTTCGTTTTCTGGGTGAGTGTATTTTGATCATTAAGTTGGGTTTATCGAATGGGGAGTTCAGAATGAATATAAGGTGTTTGATGAACGGATTCTGTGAGTTCCAAGATTCATTGGAAGTGGGTATTTTGTGGATTCCTAATTAGTGATGGAAGTACATCATACATCGTGTAAACTTTTGTTTGGAATCTCATTTTAGTCATTTAGATTATTGAACTTACGCAGAAACTTTACTTACTCATGTCTTATTGATCAATAGATCAAATAAAGATCTAAGCTGGGTTGTTTTTGAGCACCTTCAACAACCCTTTGTTACTTCGTGCAGTGTGTTAATATAACTGTGGTCTTCTTCAGGAACAACCACATGATTTCATTAAGGAATTTGATGGAGGAGAAACAGCTGGATTTTAATCAACCTCTTCTTTCTGTGAGGCGTTTCACATCTACAGAAACATCATCCGAGACTAATGAAAAAACCAGACCCGAATCCAAAATTCCTCCTCTTCCTGTTTATAAATCAGAATTGAAATCTGGTCCAGTGAGGATTCCTGGAACTGTTCCTTTTGTATGGGAGCGAACTCCAGGTAAACCCAAGGATGAAAGCAGTGCAAATACTCAGATTTCCAAACGGCCTCCACTTGTCCCAAAACTTCCACCCGGAAGGGTCCAAAAACTAAACCAAGAAGTTCCTACTTCTGTAAATGCGTCATTCGATGAAAATGCCAGAGAAGAAGTTGAAGAGATGGCCAGTTGTATGTCAGGAAACGACGAAGAAGAAGAAGAGGATGAGGTTTACAGGGATGCAAATGATAGATTTTCTCGATCAGAATCCTTCTTCTTGAATTGTAGTATTAGTGGAGTGAGTGGATTGGATGATTCAGAAATTAAACCTTCAGAGGCCTCCTCTATGGATCCACATACTCGTGATTTCATGATGGACCGATTTTTGCCTGCAGCAAAGGCAATGGCATCAGAAACGCCTCCACATACTATTAGAAAACAAACTGTAAGTGTCGAGCGGCCAAGGGAAGTTAAATTGGTGACAAATAGGGATAGGCAGAGTCGGCCAAACCTGCACGTTCAGACAAAACATGTAAAAGAAATATTCAGGGAAGAAAGTGATGATGAAGATGATGATTATGACGAGTCTGGATATTCTTCCACTCAGGGATGTGGTTTTCTTCCTCGGTTTTGCTTAAAAGGTTCATTTGGTCTATTAAATCCAGTACCTGGAATGAGAATGCAAGCCACTTCGGTGCGAAGAATTCGTAATAGCTCAATTGGGGTATTGTCCTGTTCTCTTATTATTTTCATTTGCGTTGTAACCACCATGTCAAATTTCTAACTGTGCAATCTGTACTATTCGAAATCCAGAGTTCCAAGGATGCTGTAAATGAGAGACAACCAATTCATGGTCAAGGAATAACTAAGCAGCAGCTAGAAGAAAATGCAACTAAATCTAGCAAAAACCATGGCAAAAGTAATATTCAGGAAGGCGATGCATTTTCTTTATACAGGCATTTGCAGGGTGAGGACTTATCCAACTACCCAAATGAACCTTCCCAAGCTGTACATGAAAATGTAAATCGTTCTCTTGGTCATACTGGGAAGGCTACCAAGTCCGTGACAAATGAACATAATGAATCACGTAGAAGAAGCCTAAATAGCTTTCAAGCATTACTTAGTGACGAGTCGGGTTCAACCAGTCCTGTTGAGAAAACTCTCTACATAGATTCTGTTCATAAGATTAAATCTCCACATTCAAGTTCAAATTCTTTGGATATGAAAGGGATAAGTTACAGTGGAGATATGATTGATGATACTTTTATTAAAAGCACCGAAATGAAAGAACTGTGTACACTGGATTCTGCAACCCTAGATGTCAAGAATATGAACACGGTAGGTGAAGAAAACATTCCGAGACCTGACAGTTTGAAATCTGTGGATTCCTGCTTGCAAACTTGCTCTGATATATCATTGTTTAAGGTTAAACTGGATACAGATTACTCCAGGCTCAAACCAGAACATACTCAGGATGCTGCAAAGTTGACAAGCTCACGATTTGCAAACAAGAAGTTTGATCTGGAAAACCAATTTCCCTTGAAACCAATCAGCCGATGCGATTCCAATAGTCTCACTAAAGATAACACCAGGAAACAACCTGAGAAGTCAAGTTATGAAGGGAATAACGTAATTTTTCCAGAATATGGTAAGCACGAGTTGGATGATGAAAAGCTTGGCCCTGTTGAGGCCTCCTCTGATCTGAGAACTTCTGAAGGTGCTACCAATGGAAATGATTCAAGAAATCCATATCCCAAGAGGGTCGGTAATGAAGATGGTTCTTGCAATGGCTATTCACAGTTACGGCTGCCTTTTGCTCCACCTCCACCAAAATCTCCATCAGAATCTTGGTTGAAACGGACTTTGCCAACTTCTTCAAGAAACACATCGTTTTTGCAGTCTTCTTTTGCAATGCGAGTTAACTCCGTTTCTGTGACTGCGTCTCCCAATCACAATATGCATTCTACCGTTAAAAATCCTGATACCAACAACCTGCATCTACAGTTTTCTAAGGTAAAGGAGTGACACTGTCTCTGATGTTTGATACATGTTTTTAGTTAACTGCCTGAATGTTGTAAATTACAATGCTCACAATTTTCTTTC
Organism: Cucumis melo; assembly: GCF_025177605.1. NCBI lineage: Eukaryota > Viridiplantae > Streptophyta > Magnoliopsida > Cucurbitales > Cucurbitaceae > Cucumis > Cucumis melo. The sequence goes on from NC_066857.1 coordinate 2,455,438, forward strand.
CGTCAGGAACTGCTGTCATCTATACCTGAAGTTTAGAATAATGGAAGATGATCTCCAAATTTCACTTGGTTGTGAGTATGCTTCACACCCAGCTGGGTTTTGATAAGTTTTTAAGGTCCTGAAAATATCATCCTCACTTGAGGCTTATGTTTTTCCTTTTTTCCTTTTTTTTACATGCTTCCAGTATCAGTGTAAAAAATTACTGTAAATGGTCATTTGTAGACAAATCTGATCAGTTGCATGTTGTAAATGTTAGCCATTCCTGTAAAGAAACAATGATGATCCATGATTTATATGGAAAATAAAGGAGCCATATATTACTTTCACAGATTTCATCATAGTGCGAAATGTTTTATGTAGAACTTTTATTTGCCCGCGTTCATGTGCTGCTGTCTTGTGTTTTTTCAAAACCTTGTTTCTCCAAATTCATTCATTTAAAGCTCCACTTGGTTCCATACCCGACAAAAATTATTTTGGGTTGGCCATTCACCTCCAAAACTGTGGACTTGGGTTAACTCGGTGGGTCAACAAAAGTTAATGGAAGAGGTAAAGGGCTTAACTGAAATTATTGACTGTTCAGTTTAAACACTCCAGATAGAAGGAATAAACAGCTCTTATAACCAAACTATTATGAAGTAATCAGATATCAAGAACAGAGCAAAGATAAACAGATGAGAAAGAGAGAATGCTCGAGTTTATAGCGATTTCCACCAAGTTTAATCTAGGTTCACTGCTAGTCAATATCATTGGATTAATTTCAGCAGCTCAATACAACGATGCAGTTTGGCGAAGCTTGAACTCTTCGAATACTTGATCAACAACCAGCTTCGACCAACTCAGAATTCTTCACTTTCACTCTCAAACATTTCCAAACCCTCAAAAGCTACCTAAAGAGAATTCATATGGATTCAATCTCATCTTTTAATGAAAGCTCTTCTTATATTTTTATTCATATTGCTCTCAAATTATTAGGGCGCATTGACCCAATGAAAAGGTACAAAACAATAACCTCACAAATCAAATGAAAAGGTACAAAACAAAAACCTCACAAATTATTAAGACGTATTTCACTATTCTCAAAACATAAAACCATTGTAAAAACGAGTATCTAAAGTTTGAAATTTTAATTTAGTCCGTACTTAAATAAGAGCAAATGACAAAAAAAAAAAGAAAAAAACCACCTCTTAGTTATGATTATAAGAGTTGAAAGTAAAATTACAAATAAGTGTAATTTACGGTGATCTTTGTAAATTTTCCATTAAATTTAATTATCCAAAAGAAAAGGAAGAGTGCAGCAAAGAGTAAAGAATTCAAACATTAACTTGTAGCGCGCTCGAGGCCAGAAAAAAGAAACCAACCAAAGCAATAAGCATGCGGAAGGGGCAATCGCGCCAATGGATTGATCCAAGTGCCGCTTTAAACCAATTCCTTCGACACGTTCCCTTTCCACTACACTTCACCGCTTTCCTTTCTCCCTAAATATTACACTGCCTTGCCTTCCTTCCCGCATGCAAAAGCCCCGCCGTAATCACCACTGCCGCCTCCCCCTCATGCCTTCCACCGTTCCACTTCGCGAAGACTCTTGGACTTTTGACCATACTTCCACTCTCATCCATGCCTGGGGTCAACGTCATCTCGATTTGAACCGCGGTAGTCTTCGCCATAAACACTGGCAAGAGATCGCCGATGCTGTCAACTCCAGCCATGGCCACGACAAGAAGTTCTTTCGTACGGCTATTCAGTGTAAAAACCGTATCGATACGCTTAAGAGGAAGTACAAAATCGAGAAGGCGCGAATTCAAGAATCCGGCGGTGAGTACGTTTGCGCTTGGCCGTTTTTCTCATGCCTTGACGATCTTATAGGGAATAGCCATAAGGCTTCGACGTCGGTCTCCGTGTCTAACTCTCAATCCTCGCCGGTTACGACTCCGAGATTGTCGCTGTTCTCGAAGGTCCCGGTTGCTCCTCGATCCGTAATTAAGAAGCGTCGTTCGACTCACGTTTATAGGAGTTTTTGCGACTCCTACCTTCGTCGGGATGTGAACTTGAATGAGGATGAAGGAAAAGATGGTTTAGAATCTGATAATTCGCTCTCGAGTTCAAGTTTCAAGGACAGAGAGGTAGGTTATAGAAAACTGGCCGAGGCAATAAGGACGATTACCGATATTTATGAGAGAGTGGAGGCAGAAAAACAGAGGCAGGTGGTGGAATTGGAGATGCAACGAATGCAATTCACGAAGGATTTAGAGTATCAGAGAATGCAACTTCTTCTGGACATACACCTCAAGTTTCAAAAGATCAAACGCGCCAGGCGAGCTTCTGAAGCCGGTTAGTCCTTAGCTTCTAACTTCAATTGTCACTTTCTCTATCCCTTCTTGCTTTGCTTTACTTGTTGTTGTCGTAGTAGCGAGGTAACTTTAGCTTTCTGAATTAGGTTTGTTTGTTCTTATGTTTGCTGGATGAATTGCTATAGATTAGAAGTAGACGCATCCCATATTCGGATATTTCTGATGAAAGAGCAGTGTGTCTTTGGCGTATACTTGTAGAATAGAATAGGTGGATCAGATTATTCCGTGGCTATATAGAGAAAGTATAATAGGAGTAATAGTTGTTTATCAAAATTTCACATGATTGGTTACGGGGTTGGGACGAAAACGAATCAAAATTTGGCATCACTTGTGCATAAACTCTGGGTTTGGCAGTGTTATGAGGTCGTACCAGAGAATGGAGCTGTTGAGCCTTCTCAGGGTAAATTGAGTTTGTTTTTCTTTTTTTTCGGAGAGGGAATATTTGTCTTCAATTTTACGGTTATATCATCCTGGTTCTCATGCTTCTAACTGTTTGAGTCTCAAGCTTATATAAAAACCTTGATCATTGCTGTTAAAAATTTTCATATAAGGTTTTGCGAGGTGCACTATAGAACTAGAAACTTATTGTTAGTGATCAAATTAGTTCATTATGTAAAACTGAAGGACCAAGTTACAATTAGAACATTCGAGATTAGATTAAAGATGAAACTGAAAGTTAATGGATTGAAGTAGGTTTTGAAGAGATTTAAACTCACGTTTCCACATCCCAGGGATGTATGATGAATCTTTTAAACATTCTCCTTTGCATTGTGTATGTAGGAAAATGAAGGTGTTTTATCAGAGCTCTGTACGGTGATTCATGATACCCCCAACATTTTCATTTTATCATCTAATGGCCTAATAGTTAAAATAAATTTTATGCCCTTATAACGTGCCCACCACCCTCTTCTCTTTCCACTAATTTTAATGGTGCAACCATGAAATCAATTATTTCTCTTTCCATGTGTGTGTCATGGGAGCTTAGCTGCTGGGAATAATCCACAGCTGCACAGAGGGAAGGAGGGATTCTTATGGTCTATTGGGTTAGGAAATAACTGAGAATGGGAGAGAGAGAGAGAGAGTATATGTTAATACAGCCACGTTTCTCATTATTACTAGACCGTTCCTTCTCCCTGTAACTGACAAAAGGAGAAAGTGAGAGCTATTCTTTCTGCGCAGCTTTGTCATTTTACCAATCTGGGAGTGTTAAGAGAGGACGTATTGCATCTAGGATCTAATGGCAGCACTAGAGGGGGTGAAAAGGGCTGTCTACCAATTCTAATTTTGCAATGCAAATGAACAAGATAAACCTAACATGCAATCTAAAAAATTGAAAATAAACTCGGTGCAAAAGTAAAGCAAGTGTAGGGAAAAGATGACACTAAATTTATAGTGGTTCGGCAACGTGCCTACGACCATTTTCCAAGTTTCTTGGTTATTGAGAATGGTTCTCTTCTAATGAGAACAAAACCTACATGACCCTCTTTTCTTTACCTAGGCTAAAGAGAAACCTGGAACCTTTTCACTCGTTTAGGATCTAACCAATTTCTTTTTCACACAACCCAAGGTGCACCCACACCTTAATACAAAGTTCCAATAAAAACTAAACAAAAACAATCCACCTCTAAATAGGTATGATTCACAAGTTTTGCTTAACACTCCAACAAATTCTCTCTCAACAATTACACTTACAAAAATTTGAGAAGAATGAGAGAAATTTTAGCCTCTTGAGCACTTGGATGATGGATCGAAATTGAGAAAAGGTTGCTGGAATTTTTCTCTTAATTTTCAAGAAAAGGTGGCTAGAAGAATGAATGATTGATAATAAAAAGGGAGGGTTTAACCTCAACCATTGGATCTAGGTTAAAAGGATGGATGGTTAAGATTGAATAGGATAGAAAATTAGGAAAAAATATTTGGGGATCGAGTGTAGAGAGCTTCACGATTTTCACCTCTTTTTTTTTTTTTTTTTTGAAAAAATGAAATCCAGATGTTGCAAGTTTATGTGGTTTCAATATTTTCTCTCTTTTTTTCTCCTTTTCTTTTCATCTCTCTTCCACAACCCGCCACATGTCATCTTATGGGTGATCCATGTTTGCCATGTCATCGATCACATCAAAATTAGTTCCCAATCTTCTTTTACTCATATTTTTGTTTGTTGAGCTCCGATTCGAACAATTCAAGATGCATTAAAATCATTTTTATGAACTCTACAAAATAAATACTTTAAAACACTAAAAGTCATTAGTACCCCAACTTGAGTTTGTTATCATCAAAATACTTGGTTTGATTGGAGCCCTAGAGCTAACTGCGTGGAATGGAAACTTGTTTGGGAGTCTATAGACATATGTCAGGTTGATGATCGATCAAGGAAGAAATGATTTTGGTTTGGCTTAGAAGGACATTTACTATCTGGCTTCATAGTTTTGACCTTTATGATGAAAACAAGAGAGAAACCACTACATTTCAAGTGTTATGTGCTGTTCGTACATTGCAGGCGAGTTGGATCAAGCATGCAACAAGAACATTAGTAAAGACAAAGGGTTAAAATATTAACTATTATGAACCTTTATTAATAAAGCCCCAATGTGTTCAAGACGCTTGAATGAGCATCAATTGCTCGATGTTTCAACTGCTCTTAATTTCTCCTAGATGAAAAATTATTGATTTGTAAATTTTACTTCCGTTCAGTCTGTCAGATATCAGATGCAGAGGTCTTTTTTCTTTTTTCTTTTTTTTTTTGGTCATGGACAACCAATTCTTCCTTGAGATGATATCCAAACAGCAATACTTTGTGGAAAGTTGAAATATTAACTATATTGCATCTCTCCTTCAGTATGACAGAAGGGAAAAAGATTCTGAATCAGTTCATTTCTAATATGTTCTCTACTAAAAACAGGATTATGCATATTATTGGTGAAAAGTCATATGAGTTTGTTGATTGCTTCTCCATGGATTTGGAAAAAGGGGGGAAAAAGTTTCTCACGAGTTCTTGATTAATGACTTGCTTTTCATATATCATACAAAGGGGTTAACTATCTCGTGCCTGTCCATTTTTGTTACAGATTGTTACACGTAGCCAACGAAGTATATAGTAAAGACTTCTTTCATTATTTGAAATAATGAAAGAAGTTGTTTTCATCTCAGAAAAAGGAAAAACCCAAAGTAGCAAAGACGTCGATGTTTATTACTTTTGTGAAAAACACACATGCACAGCTTTGATGCAGGCCATGATTTCTGCTAGTTTCGGCCGGAGGATCTGGTGGTGGAAACGGAATGGAACAAGTTTTTGGATTAACCACCATTTCCTCCCTTTTTGTGAAGTTTCCAACAGCTTACGTGTGAGTAATTACCAATCTAATCACCTGCTTATTTTGTTCATCTGAATCAGCTACCCAAATATATATATATATATATATATATATAGTTGTGTTATATTTGTTGGTGAGTATTCTATATTTCTCCCTACAAGTTCTGTGCATATTATATGTATCTATGTAGGTGTGTATATATATATATATATATATATATATATATTTACAGTATGTCTATTTTCATATTTAATCTTAATGTGAATATCTTTAAATTTAAATAAACTATTGTTGGACCAGTAACACGAACTATTGTTGAACCAATAACATGTTATAATTTGGGTCAATTAAATTCCTATTTTTTCATAAATCATTCAATTTAGACCATCCGTTAGACTACTTTTGAAAACCATTTGTGCAGTGTGTACGACATTTTTAAATGTTGGTTTTAAAATATACAAAATAATGTAATTGAGGGCTTAAACAGAGGGAATTATTGTAAATGTGGCAAATATTTTCACGTGGGAAAGTGGCATTGTTTAATGGTTTTGGTTTGCTTTTGGAGAGCTGCGCATGCATGATGCCGGAACAGAGCATTGTTTTTCTGCTGAAACATATTGTTGGAATATTGACAGAAATCATGCATAGAGGTTTCCAGTCTCCATTTTTTACTGTTTAAAAATAAAGCTCATTCTGTTATGGATTTATGGCTAATAAATCATGTTAGTCCTCCTGCTTTGAACTTTCAATCTATATATACATATTTTTTAGTGAAACAATGTGGTGGAGGATTTGAACCTCCTACTTATATATATTTTTTAGTACAACAATCAGTTAGAGAATTCCTACTCTCCATCCGATCGTTAGCTTGAACTTATATCGTTAATTTTCTTTTTTAGTTTTTATATCGTTAATTTTTTTTTTAATGAAAATATGATAAATATATAACATTAAGATAGAATAATTGCATATATAGTATAAAAATCAGTAAAAAAACTTAAAAAGTCCATGCTCATTTATCATTTTGAAAGCTAGATAGTAGTTATCATCAATAGCTATATCATCATTGGTAGTTGCCATCATTAAAAAAAATTTAACAATTTGAAAAATGTGTTCATTGTTGTTATCAATAATAGTCACTAAAGGGTATACTTGTCAGTTTACGAAAGTTTACTAGTTCATTAGTTAACATTTGATTAATGGTAGTCATTAAACAGTTATGTTTGGCATTTCCTAAAAAGACATTAGTTAGATGTTTAACATTGAAAATTTGTACAAGATGACAATAAAAAAATTTAGAAAAAACAGTTTATAGCACTTTTTTTTTACATATTACAAATATGATAAGCAACTAAATTAGCAAATGACTATCAGAAAGCTATCCGTTTTTAAATTTGTTACTTTTACGTTTAGCAATTTAGAAAATGTACTAATATAAGCCTTATTATCATAAAAATTCTTTTGTTATATTTGCAAACGTCCCTTTAACATTGGCTACTTTTGCAAACTATTCTCACATTATATATTTTTTTTTCTTGAATCGTGCTATTTGATCTCCTAACTTTTTTTTTTCTTAATAAAAGAATGAGCAGTAAACTGTAGTGTGTTGTTCCTGGTGTAGAGACCAAAATATTATGTGATCTTTTTTGTTGTTTATGGCTAAAATTAATTAGTTTTGAAGTTTAAAAATTAGTTAGACTAGTAATTGGAGATATTGCACATTGGACAATAGATTTTACTGAGTATTAGGAAGAGGATTTCTCAAATTACTATGAATTTAGCTGAAATATTTTCTAACTTCCCTATTTATATAATATAAGAGTTATTAGGTTAAACGACAAAATTGTTAATTTTCATCCTTTATTGATATATTTACTATCACCTATCAATAATAATGTATTTATAAATTAGTTTATTTATTTTATTATATTTGAAAACAATTTCGTAATCAACCTCTTGAAACAAAAAGGTATACATTTTTTAATTTTCAAATTTTGATTTTAATATTAAAAAGATAAAATATATAAACTAATAGATTGAAGTAATGTTTGTAGGCTTAATTCTTAAAAATCAAATAGTTAAAAAAAAGTTTTAATTTTAAATTTTTAAAAATTAAGCCTATAGACATATTCTCGTTCATCCATTTTTTTTTTAATTTTATAATCTACTTTCTATAAATACTTTCAAAATTAAAACGAAGAAATAGGGAAAATGAGTGAACAAACAATTAATTTAATTTTCTGTAAATATCTTTATCTAACACAATATCTAAAAGATGAATGGATGATCTACCTGGAATATTGAAATAAACATAGTGATCATATATATATAATAAATATAGTGGATTAATGTATATTAATTTGGAGTCGTTTTCAAAGAAAAGCCTAAATTGCTTTAGGCTTTTCAAAGTCCAACTTGTTGGTTTCTATAGGCCACTCTCTCTTTTCCACAAAGCTTTATTATAGACGAGACACCAACATTTTTATTTCACTTTTTCTATTTTTTTTCTATTTTTACTTTTAATACCACAACATTATTCTTTCTATTTAATTATCTGTCCAATAATTTTTTTTAATTCAATGACGATGGAATGATGAATGAAGATTAGATCTTTGATATCAAAGAAATATTATCCGTCCTTCAACTAAACTCATTTTAACACATTTCTAATAAATTTGATTATTAAAATAACGGAAAGAAACACTCGTTTTTGTTACCTACTTTTTAAAATGTTTAGTTAACAAATTTCTAACAAAGCTTTGGGAACTTTATATGTATAAATGAACGATTAGAGAAAATTTTAGAACCCTTTTTTAGCTAAGGTAAGGTGTATCAACAAGGGAAATTACACTAGATTACAAAAAAATTTAGAAAAAGACAGCTCATAGCACTTTTTTTTTTTTTTCATATAGTAAATATTACAAATACGACAAATAATTAATGCTATCAGACGACTATCAAACGGTTATCAAAAGGCTATCGAAGGATTATCTGCTTTTAGATTTTTACTTTAGCAATTTAAAAAATGTAGTGACGTGACTCTTATTATCATAATTTTTTTTGCTATTTTTACAAATGCTCCTTTTGTTTTGGGTAAAACACAATCACTTCAAATCCCAAATCACTTCACACATGTCTAAGACTTCTTTTAATACAAAGATTAGTTTAACATCGGGATATTAGTTATTATTTTGGTTATTTTGATAGAAAATAATTTTATTAGGTTAGTTTTGAGTTGATTCTCAATGAATTAAGTGAAAGAAGTTAAATCACCATCCAATCTAAATTTATTCCCTTAAGAATCATTATAAGTTTAAATAATGGATTCAATTATTAGATACATATTGTTTTAAATCAGTCTAGCCATATATGCTACCAATTTGGAAGTGTATATATTATTGATATGATTGAAATTTTGTGACATTAATGTCAATTACAAAGTACTTCTTAGAAGGCCAACCCTTGTTAAAAGCATATTTTTTACCACTTTTTAGAAGAGATATATGTTTGTTTGAATATCTATATGTAATGTAATATAATAATAAAAATGGAAATTAGGTTAAAAAGTATCCTCGATTTTATAATTTTTTAATACAACAAGAGTAAGAGAATTTATATCACAAAATTTTTGGTTGTCGGCACATTAAATAAGTCAGTTAAGTTATGTTTTTGTGCTTAAATTTCTCATTTTGTGTCAAATGATATATATAGATTCTTAAATTTTCAATAAATAAACTAAACACGTATATTGAAAAGTTCATGAGTTCTATACGAGACATAATCAAGTTTTAAAACCTTCGAAAATATGTCAAACCCTAACTATTTGATACAACATTGAAAACTCAATAACCAATTATAGATATATATTTTTTAAAAGTACACATTAACTTATTGAACACTTTTGAAAGTTCAAGAATCAAATAGAATATGTCAAAGTGAGTTTAACTCAACGGTAATTAGTATAGTCTTCCTTTTAATTTTAAATCAAATGTCTGATTTCCCATCTCTAAAATCTTGTAGATACAACTTTAAAGAGTTGAAAATCGTCGTTAAACCTTTTAAATTAACCTAATTTTAAAGATTTTTCTCATGAAACCAACTAAATTAAAAGAGTACATATGATTCAAATAATGATCATGCTAAGTAAGCATCTCTTTAATAGCCATTACAAGTTGCATAGAAAGAGGCAAAGAAAGCACAAGTTAAAGGATAAAAGAGTACAAACCAAGCATGCACACAGCACACATATTACAAAGCTCAGCCAAATTAAGTACACATTGAGAGTTTTGTGATATATCAAAAGCTGAGAAAAATTCAAAAGGCATAAGGGGAAATGAAAACTCTCTGATCATAAGTACTATTGGCTTTAATAGAATTTGATAGAGATTCTATCCCCCCAATCCACTTAAAATATAATTTTATATTTTATCTTATGATCAAATTTCTTCTCTCAGTTCTTCACTTGTCCTTGGTCCCTTCATCTCTAATATATATTCCCTGCAAATACAAAAATATAACAATAACAATAATAATAATGTATAGTTAGATATATATAGTTTATCAAAGGTTGAAAGAAAGTTGGTCATACCCAAGAAAAAAACAAATACAAAATTAAATCATTCTAAGCATGTTTTTAATAATTATTTAAAGCAAGTATTAAGTTGATGAACATGAGAAAATTATAATTCAAATGACTCCCTACACATGGAAAATGTCATGAAGCAAATGTGAAGATCATGTGGCTAAATATACTTGCAAGAAACATATATGTACTACCAACAAATAACCTAAACTAAAAGTGAACTATAAAGATTCATTGACCTAATTTGTGAATCTTATTCTCTCCCTGCATTAAGTGTTTAATAATGCTTCCAAAGTCTCTTTCGGTTAACAACAACATTCCTATCACCATACTTAATCAAAAGAAACATAACTCAATTGACATCAAGTATATACGATAACTTAAAAGTTGAAAGTTCGATTTTCTCATCTACATATTACAAAAAAAAAAAAAAAAAAAAACACACACACACACTCTGTCAAACAAAACAAATATAAACAATACAATATTTGAAATTGAATATAAATGAATTTACCTTCTAATAAGCAACCAACATATATGGTTATATGTATATAAAAGCATTAACGTGATGAACATAACTCAATTTCATAAAATTCTCAATTAAAGACAAGAAGAGACAAGGAAACATAAACAAAAGACACTTTAATTTGGTTTGAAAACTTTAAATCCACTGAATAATTATGCAAGTGAATGAAAAACCATTGATGGGGTTTGCATTTTGGAATTAAAATAAAACCCTAGCTAGTTTATAACCTAGTTGTTGTTTTTCTAAAAACTAAATTTGTAGGAAGGATCCAAGAAAATTAATTTAAGCAGATTTTTGGGGAAAAGGAAAAAAGGAAAAAGAAAAAAGAGGGAAATAAGGAATATATATCAAAAGACTTTCAAGTCCAAACATTTAGATGATGGAATATAACTCAGTGACCCACAAAATCTAATATTGGACAAGAAGCAAATCTAGACATAGTACGAAGGTAAAACTTAAATAAAATAAATAATATTTCATGAGTTTCTTTTTCTAAAAAAAAAAAACACACAATTAGTGGTTCATTAATTTAACAATTAAAATAGTGAATAGCATGGGTGTGTGTCTCATATAATGCAAATAATAGAGATTTGGTTGTGACAATAAATCATACAGATATTTCAGAAATAGAAGAGATTATAAGAAGATTAACAAATATTTAAAGCCCTACACAATAAAGCACACTTCAAACTTTTATATCACTATTGCAAAATACATTACCAATTAAGGACATGATTTTTGTCATAAGACAAGAATATTAACTTAATTAACTAATTTTCTTTATAAAAAACATCACATTTTATTGAAGAAATTAAAAAGAATGATAGAGAATATATTCACAATCATCCTAGAAATGCATGAGTTTACTTTCAGAATGCTTATATATAGAGAAGAACTATATCCAAATAACCTTAAATCACACTTACTTACCATTAATTAGTATCAAAGTTCCATTATATTTTAAACTCTATGTCATAGACGTAGAGTTGTTATAGGTAATCTTTTGTGATTATTCAGATAGGATACAGAACACATCCTAAAATTGATAAAAGAAATTTGAAACAAACAAAGATCATAACACGTATACTCCAAAAATTTCAAGGATAATAATTCAACTTCAACTACTTTTATATATATTATCACACGTATATCTAATTTTCTTGAGCCAGATATACTAGAGGATAAGAGGAATCAGAAGGTGTAGCTAGAAATATTAATTAGGTTAACACATTTATAAAACTTTCATCATATATATCTCAAACCCAAAAGTAGATTTTGATTAATTAACTATCTTAAACGTTAAATTTCGACATCGACTGGGCATGATCGAACAAACAAAAAGAAGATGATATAAGTATTTAGTATAGAGTTAAATTTAATTACCATATGTAAATAGTTTTGAGAAAGGGAGATAGGGTTTGATAGAGATGCTCAAGGCACAAAGTGCATCATGGAGGTTGAGCTAGAATCTTGATCATCATGACCTCCTCCTTTGGTTTGATTAATAGTACTAGTCTTCTTCTTCTTCTTTTTGTAAGGAATTCCCCTTGCTTTAGCTTGACATTCCCTAACATCCCTAAGATAAACCCTAATTGCACCACTAGCAAAAGGATTAGTCTCTTGAGAACCACCATTTTCTTCATAAGCAGCTCTTAATCTCCCAATTAAAGCATCTAAACTTCCCCAAGCTTGTCTTAATGGACAAGTACAAGGGGCAGGTGGCTCAGGCTGTCCATAAAACATACAACCTTGAATATGAACTTTTGTTTTACCAAATTGATCGAGGTACCTTAAAAATTCCAATACTTGGTTGCAATTACAATGAGAAAGAGGAACTGGTGGCCTTTGATTCTTCAAATATTGGCAAAATGTGTTCCAATCTCTTCTTTTTTGTGATTCATATCTACTTGGGGTTGTTGATCCATGAGTACTTCCACCACCAGAACTTGATGAAGATCCTTCTGAAAAATCTTTGCTAATTGATCCTTCGATTGACATTTTTTTCCCCTTCTTCTTTCTTTGTTTTCCTTTTGGGTTTGTATTGGATCAAAATGATATAGAACTTTATTTTGCTAAATAAGGCAAAATGTTTTTCAAAGGGAAGGTGAAATGAATAGAGAAGAAGAGTGTGGGAGAGAGTGGAAGAAGATGCAAATCAAATCATGGAGCTATTGAATAGACATGTTATGGGCCACATTAACTTGCTTTCTTTTTTCTTTTCTTTTCTCCCTCTCACATTGATCATCTTTTTCTTCATAAACTTCAATTTTGTATTATGTTTTAATTTCCATTCTCTCTCTTATTATTCAGATAGCTTTTTGATATTTCAATGGGAGAAACAATTGGTTATAACACATGTATGATAAATATTGAGATATAAGATTCATCACTCAAAAACTTAAGTTAGTGATGAGTGAAGGCAAATTTAGTTATATACATTAACTAACCGTTGTAAATTAAATATAACAATCAAATTTAAAATATTTTGTCATATTTACGTTTTCTAAAAATCAAAAGTTATTATACACTTAAGATCTGCTTACTTTTTAAAAAATGTTGTTTTTATAGAAAAAAAAATCTCATTCGTTTAAATTCTTGTGATAAAAAAGAAATTTAAAATAGTTCAAACATCCGTTTTTTTTTTAATAAACTATTTTTTAAATTAAACACTTGAAAATATATTTCAAACACATCCTTAATTATCAACCCTAAAGGTACCACGTGATGTAATTACTCATGAATTATATTAATAAATACAAAGATATTAGAGCTTTTTATCCTCTATACAAACTAGACTTGTGGCATTCATACAATGAAATTTGGCACTAAATCAAAGGGGTTTTATTTTAATTTTTTTAACTTTTAAACTTAGTCTTATAATACCAAATGTCCAAATTAATTCCTTACCCACTAGTTTCATCATTAACTTTTCAACAAGAAAGAAAAATAATCTCTATTTAGCCTTTCTTCTATAAATTTGAAAAGAGAATGTTAACATTGTATCATCTTTTAATTCACATATAAAAATTCAAAGCACAATTTTAAGATTTATTAAAAATGGAGAGACAGATAAATTATAAAGACTAAATACTTTTTTTAAAAAAAAAATCAATACAAAATAAAATTTGAATTTTGAAGTTTTAGTTTTTTGATAATTCTTAATTGACATGATTTGGGGGGAGAAAAAAGAAGCCAAAAATGGAGGGTCATGTTGATGGAAGAAAATTGAATGGGCAACCAATCTCATGAAGACCCCACCATCAAAGATACTCTTTTCTCATCAAATTCTTTCATGTTTAATATCCATCATCAAATCTCAGCCCTCAAACATCTACCTGAATGGTACCATTTTATAATATATATTCTGACCAAATTACTACCTCACCTCACTCATATCTCTTTCACTCTCTCTTCTACTTGTTATTTCTCGTACAATTATATAATTTGGTTATCCAATCTCTCACTTTTACAAACTCTATACACCAAACCAACTGTTTGAATTATTTTTGTAATGTTTCCAATTCACTCACAGACAAAACTTCAACAGTGATTTTAAAATCACGATCAAATACTTTCTTGGGTTTGTCATCATATTGCACTCACTAACGACGTGTAATGTGTTTCAATGAAAGTGTTTGTAGTACGTATGTTAGATTCAGTTTTTAAATTTTTCATTCTTTAATATTTTGTCCATGAATTTTATATAATAAGGAAATGGTTTGGTGTGTTTGGAATATGTTTTCAAGTATTTAAAAGTCGGTTTAGAAGAAATTGAAATGTTCGGCAACATTCACTCAAACTAGTTTTTGGAGTATTTTAAAAAACTTGTATTAAAATAGTTTAGACAAAAAAAAGAAGAAGAAGAAGAAGAAGAAGAAGAAGAAGAAGAAGAAGAAGAGTTCTTTAAAAAAAAACATTTATTGTTACAAAATTTTAATAAGTACATTAGACGATAAGAAATTAGGTCACATAAGGTAGAACTTATAATCTCTATAATTTTGAGAAAAACAATGTGAACATGAACATTGTTCAAATCCTCGAACATTTCATTGTGCATTTTTTTCGTTGTTCAAATAAGTAATCCCTATTATGTAAAGTTTGTGCTCTTTCATTATATAATTATTGTCTCTTTTCTTTTTAAAGTACACGAGTGTGTGTGTGATTTTGTTTACTTTATGGCTCAACACTCTTATTATTTCTAGGGCATTGTCCAAAAAAGTCTTCTACTAATACAAAACGAGTTGTTTTTATTGACCATTTAGTGACAAAGTCAATTTTTTTAGGGGAAAATACAATGGTGAATATAAAATTTCGGTCTAATGTAGTTATATATGATTTGTAAACTATGATGCATCTTCTATTTTTCAAAAGATTTTCTTCTACTCTCTTTCTTTTGTACATTTTTTTCGTTTTATCGATGAAAAATTTATGTCATTCTAAAAAAAAAAAACCTAATAAATCATAGAGAATAACTTTAAACCATAATATGATCTTTATATAGCCTTTTTTTCTTAATAAATGATGAAACGAGGCGGTGCCCATGATTCCTTCCTTAATTGCTCTCTCACTTACCCATTGATCGATCTTCTTTCATTTTAAAGAAGAGACAAATGTCGAGTTGATGGAATCAGAAAAATCAGATAGTCAGAAAAAATTACCTTTTTAGTCTTTAGATTTTGATGAATATGTGTGTTTGGTCCTTGAGTTTTAAAAATAAACATTTTTAGTCATCAGGTTTATAAGAATAGACTCATTTGGTCACCGAGGTTCTAAAATGTACCTTTTTAGTCACTGAGTTTTTAAAAAATAAGTTTAAAAGACCTCTCAAATAACTTTATACTTTTATTTTAAACAATTATATCACATTTTAAATTATAAGTATAAGTTTTTAAAACCATATCCTCTTTAAACCTAGTTTTTAATTTTAAACATCATATAACTGTTTTAAAAAAATCAAACATAAAATACTTTTAGGACAACCTTATAAACCTATTTTTAAAACTAGACTTAAGAAATTCACTTTAAAAACTCGAGGACCAAATGGATTTATTGTTATAAACTTAGGGACTAAAAATGTTCGTTTTTAAAACTCAGAGATCAAAAGCACATATTCATCAAAACTTAAGGACAAAAGATAATCGTACACGAAGAAAGTAATAACATCTCGAAAGAACATATCAACCACAATCGTACACGAAACTTAAGCCGATGGAATAGACCGTCATAGATATTATTTGGTAAGAGATTGGAGAGTAGAAGTAGAATAATAATAATAATAATAATAATAATAATAATAATAATAATAATAATAATAGAGTGGAGAAGAGAGAGAGAGAGAGAAGTGAAAAAGAGTATTATTATTTGGGTGAAGAAAAGAAGGGAAGATGAAACAAATATGAGGATTGTCGTGTTGTAGTTTTTGGCCAATCATCAATCATCTCCTTCTCTCCCTTTGTTTTTCCTTCATGTGTCTCTGTTACGTCCACATTTTTGCCCCCAAACACACCAAAAATACCCTGCCATTTCACTAAATTATGACTCCAATTATTATCGTTTTAAACAGTTCGAAAACATTCTTCAAACTCACAAACGTTTCAATTATCGATCTTGAGATTAGAAGTAACCAAAACTCAAAAACTGATTATATGTACATGTTAAAGAAAACCAATAGTAATTTAGGTTAAAACTTTAAATAGAATAAATTGATACACTTAGTTTAAGGTTCAAACTTAAATAGTCTTATTATTATTAAGTCCGGAGTTTTATTAATATAAATATCAAGTTTTAAGGTTTATATATTGATATTTTTCTGATCCTTTAGATTTTGTTCTATTTAATTAGTCAATCACTAATTTTAGTTCCTATAATTTCATTAAATCTTAAATGAGTCAA
Organism: Cucumis melo; assembly: GCF_025177605.1. Classification (NCBI taxonomy): domain Eukaryota; kingdom Viridiplantae; phylum Streptophyta; class Magnoliopsida; order Cucurbitales; family Cucurbitaceae; genus Cucumis; species Cucumis melo. The sequence continues at coordinate 2,472,097 of NC_066857.1, forward strand.
TGCAACAGTTGGTTTTCTAAAACAACGAGAATGTTATGTATTACTATATTTTAGTATGAATTTTGAAATCATTAATCATATATCTTATTTAAATTTTTTATATTGAAATCAATAGTTATTATTTAATCAATTTCGATAAAATTAATTTCGAAGGACCAACGTTTAAGATTTAAAATATTTCAATAGCATGAAAACTAAACTGGATAAATTTTTAAAGTTTATTAGATCACAGCGATATTTTAACCATAAATGATATATTGTACTCATTAATTATATACACTCTTGATTAGTTTATAGTAAGTATAATTTTTTAATTAATTAATTAGTTAATGTTATTAGAACTTTATAGTATTGTTGTGGCTTACCATAATTGAAATTTTCTCATTAAAATTTCTACTCGACATACTTGAAAATCAAAGAACCTAATCTTTGATTTTCAAGTACCTCGAGTAGAAGCACACTTAAAGTTTTATTGTGCTAACTTTAATTAAATTCGTCTTTTGTATTCGAATTTAAACCTACATTATATTAAAAATTCTAATATGCAATGAGATTTACTTTGGCCTTCTTTTTCTCGATTGATTCAAGATGTTTCGATTCACCAAATTTGTCTCTTATTCATCTATGAATTCAATAGTAGTTTTCACTAGGTTAATCTATTTTGAATGCTTGTACTCAAATAGTCATTTATACGTCTAACTCTAATATCTTATTCTCTATCCTACAACACATTTGTTGGTGTGATATATAAAAGTCAATCACCAATTCTTCATATTGTATCGTGGCCTCGCCATTATCTTTATCTAGCCTATAGAATTTTTATTGATGTAATTAAGGTAATAATTGAATTGACCATAGAGAAAAAAATGATTTTAAAAAAGATATTTTTTATTTCAACTTTTCTTTGTAAAAATGGTTTAAAATAAACTTTGAAATGGTTTCAAAGACTATTTTGAGTCATTGTGAATCATTATATGGGTATTGGTTCTAACATAATACATATTATTTTTCTTTAGGAAGATAAACTCTTACAACTTGACTTTTTGTTTGTTTAATTAATCAATTAAAAGGTGTAATATTATCGATAATACATGTATTTGTTAACCTTTCACTTATATATCTAAATAGTTCTCTATTTGTATGTAGCTAATGTAGGATTATAGTCCTATTCTCGACAATAAAACAATCACGTTATTATTACGGTTTTAGTTTTCTATTAAATTTTACCCATTTCATTTTAACACTCAAACTGAATCAAAAATTTTAATTGTTGTGGATGAATTCAAGAATTATATACATATCAAAGAGATCAGCAAATCTATGGAATCCAGCCTTTCCAAGAAGTGTAAATTCTTTATTTGGTCCTTACTATATGACAACGTTAATACAGCAGATCAACTTGTCAAGAGAATCCCAAATCTTTGCTCTAGGCCAAATTGGTGTGTTATGTGCAAAGGCAGCGAAGAAGACAGAAACCATCTCTTCATCCATTGCCCCTTAGCTAAATTCATTTGGATCCAAGTCACATCCCTCTTAAACAGCAATATTACCCTCCACAGCCCCAAGGATCTCTGTCACCTCATGTGCAGGTGGAAACAGAGGAGAAAGAAGAACATTATTCTCTTCAACACTTTCGCTTCTGCTCTCTGGAATATTTGGCTGGAAAGAAATGATCGAATTTTCAATGGCAGAGAAAAGATTGCAACAGAAATCTGGGAAAATATAAAAGCAATATCCGGACTTTGGACCAGCAGATCACATTTGTTTTCCATTTACTAAGCTTCCTCTTTAGCTCTAAACTTACACGCTTATAATTAGCTTTCTGCTTGTATCTTTTGTTTTTGGGGGTTGTCCTCTAGCCCTCTTGCTTGCTGTAGACTTTTTCTTCCTGCTTCATTGTACCTATGATGATGATTTTTTAATGAAGCGGGAATGATGATGGTGCTAAGGGGGTGTCACCTAGTGGAGATGCCCGGGTGCACCTAATAACCCACCGTTTCCTGTTCAAAAAAAAAAAGTGAGATAAGCAAAAAAGACACGTAAAGAACCAAAATATCACATGATATAGATTCAACGAGGCACCAATAAAGTTAAGAGAATCCATATATTAATTTCTACACCTTAGCTCCAAAATCACAAATAACATAAATACGAATACAAATTAGGTTCAAGATGTACTTGATCATTTGGAGTACCTAACATATTATCCAAGATACATTCTAACGTTTTGGTCATCCTTATCCGAAATTTAGTTAGGTCTAATTAGAATTAGAAACATATATATATGATTCGTGAAAGTATATATATATATATAGTACAATTTGTAGAAACCCTAAAAAATTGGAGAGGGTGTATGATATGGTAGGGTTGTTTGACAAAACCCTACAAAAGGAAATGAAAGGGGGGGGGGGGGTGGTGGATTATTGTATATATGAAAATGATATTATGGAATTTTACGGATATTTCTTCTTTTGATCAATCATCCTGCAAAAGCCTCTTCTAAATACTCATCAATGTCCTTTATATTTATATGTATGTTAAGTCAATGTGTCCCATTATTCACAAAACACCAATTCTCTCTACAATATTTTTCACTAAAGTAATCATATTCTCTTTTTCTTTTTTTCCCACCTTTCCTTCTTTTGAGTAATTGGAGAATAGTTTTGAATTACCTCTCTCTTTTTAATCAAATTCGAGTCTATTATAATTTTTTCTATCTAGGTTAGATAACTACTATATTCAGATCTCGTTTTATAACTATGGAAATTAGAACTCATATATGATAGTTATTTAAGCTTATTATGAACACCACGCTTTTCATTTTTTTTAATATCTTTGTTTAGTTTCATTTACTTTTTTAAGCAAAAATTCGAGGTGGAAGTTTGAAATCTAACATCCAAATTCTTAATAAAATCTAAAAACAAAGTATATACATGATGCCATTATAACATAGAGAATTTGAGATGAAAAAGAAAAGTTATCGAACGAGTCCTTAGAAAGAATCATAACTCATAAATACTATTCGGTAGAAGTAGATAAAAACAAATAGATCATCGATGGTACTGAATAATTGACCCTATTTTTCTTTTATTTTAATAATTAAGTCTATTGATATTATTTCTACCTCTAAATTAATCTCCATTTTATACCATTGATTTCAAAAGGTTAGAAAACTATTAAAAAGAAAAGGTTTTTAATTATGTTTAAATTTAGTTAAGATCAATTCAACAAATTTAACAGTAAGAAACGAATGAAAAAAGAAAAAGAAAAAAACTGAATTTTTTAACTCTGAGTACTTTTGACAATTTTTGAAAAAGAAGAAGAAGAAGAAAAACTGAATTTGGATAAAAAAAAATTATTTGGAGAATTAGCCGCCATTATGAACAACGTTTAAATCACTTCTGGTGCTTTCTTAATTTCAACAATTCAATTAATCTGCAAAATAATTATAAAAAATTGATAAATTTTTAGACTAAATCACTAATTAGTCCATAAAAAATATTGGTGATTCGATTATACTCAACTTAATGTTGAAATAAATTAATAAAGCAAAGACACATTCATTTATTTCCTAAGTTTCAAATGTTGTCATGAAAATGTTAAAATCATTCATGTGAACAATTTTAAAAAAAAAATTAAAAAGAAAAAGAAAAAAGCAGTTAATAAAATACGTTAATTATTGAGGTTTAAATAAATTAATTAAAAATCGTAAAGAGTAGTTTTAAAACTTTTGAAAAGATAGATATTTTTTAATATTTTTTCCTGTAAATAATAATAATGCGAGGAATAAATCTCTATCTCTTGATCAAATATAGATGACAACAAATATATTAAAGAAAGAAGTTTATAGAAGATGTAGATGTCATATAGATGTCATATATATATATATATATATATATATATATATATATATATCAAATCAATATGTTCTTATCAAATATGCATTAATTTCAAGTATAAACACTTCAAGAACAATCGAAATTGGTATAAAAAGCTATGATAAACTTAGTGAAAAAGAGAGCAAATAATGTTAGTGGTTCATGATGCAAATCCCTTGAACAAAGGTACCCTGCAGATTCTTCCTTATTTTACTCGATGGTATTTCCATTCATATTTTGAAGAACCATCCAATATATATATATATATATATATGATAATGTTTTTTATATTTAAAGGGTTTTGAAGGACCGAATTAGATTCTTATTTCCACAACAAATAAAAAGTGAAATAAAATAAAATAAAAATATCTATCTTTTCAAATAATTATGATAAAAGAGCTTCTTCCCCAATCACAATCTCACAAGAGAAGTTGATGAAAATATGTAAATTATGCAAAGACATATTCGTGGTTTACTAGGTGACACCAAAACGTGTCATATATAAACATGAATATTATGGATTGGATTTAAACTATTGGTTCTTTTTAACTTAAGTTATATATCTACTTAACCACCGTCGATTGAAGCTTATAATTAAAGAGATGTATTGTCATTAAGTAGGTTAAGTATATCCAAAACCAAAAGTATAATTGATTGATATAAATGAAAGTTTAGTCGTACGGACTTAATAAAATTTAATATATGTTCATTTATGTTATGAATCCTACAAATTTTATTTTATTTACTTTTATCTGGTTGATAGATTTTAGGGTTTTAAATATCAATCAATGTTTGTTAATTGTATTTCTACTTAAAGTTAGATTAGTAATAAGTGATTCATTATAATAACAGTGATTATAATTAGTGTTTTCCATAGTTTTATGGATTTTTTTTGTTGGTGAGTTTGGTTTAGTTAAATTGAAATAACTATAAAGTAGAGATATGAGAATTATTATATGTACTTTGAATTGTTGGGAGCTAGGGTTAAAATTCTTGAAAATTTATCTTCTAGTATTATAATTTCCTTCATCTATTTTTATTATGTTTTCTGAAATTGCATCCGTAACAATTTTTAATAAAGAATATTTAGGCAACTGAAATCTAGAAGTGCAATAGAATATTAAATATGTATATCAAATTATCTAAAAAGAATGTCATCAATAATAGTTTCATCTCTATCTTTCCTAATAGTTTGAATTATATATTTTTAGTATTATTGTGGAATTTTAATTCAATATGAATGTTTCAACATTTAAATACAAAAACCATTATATAAAATAATGGAATAAACTAAAATAAAATAAAATAGGTACAAAGGTTAAGAAAGAAGGAATAGGGCAAGGTAAAGAGTATATATATATATATATATATATATATATATATATATATATATATATATATATATATATATATGTATGTACCAATTGCTAGGGTTTTGCATTTTCTTTAAATTTTTCTCTCATGTTTTTTTCTGTTTTTGTGAATGGTTGTGTGTTATTTCTTTCTTTCTAAAAGTGACGCAAACCCAACTACATAGAAACCTCCTCCAACAAGATTTAATAACCACAAGAGAAAAGCAAGACTCTCAACCTCTTCAAAGAAAAAGAGCAATCTTGCATAAAAGGAACTCCAAATCTCAGCTGCAGCACCAACGATGTGTAATGGACAGCTTGGTTCCCTTTTGGACGATTACACAATAAGAAAAAGAAATCGATGAGGAAACAAAAGAACCATAAACGACTTCCACTTCATCAATCGAATTTTTTAACTCGGTAAAATTCTATTCCTCGTGATCCAGACACTTAACCATCTCGAAGGCATCAAATATGTACGGTTGCAAGATAGCAACGTACTGTTCTTTCAAAAAGTTCCGACTAGGAGGGGTCCAGGCAACATGACTCTCTGAGTTCTCAAACAAAAGGAGGATACTTCTTGGAGCTCTCATCAACGTCGCCACCAAATGTTGACATAGGTGTTAGATTTTCCTAAAAAATTGTGCAATTGAAGGTGTCCGCACGAATCACTACTAGAAAAATGACATATCATGACAATTCACTACAACCCAAATTGAAAGGAAAGAAGAAACAATTGTTGTAAATGCCCAAATTTACGTTTTTGGCTGGAAAAGACGGAATTTGTCGAATTTGAAGAATTTATGACAATTTTTAAGTGTCATAAATCTATGACAATTTTTAAATGTCATTAAATATAAATAAATTATAAATATTTGTTTTAAATTACATAAAAAGAAAGAGAAAAAAAAAAGAGAGAGAATTGGAGTTTCTTTTTCGTTAAACTCTAGCCCCCCTCTTGTTCTCTCGTCGACTGCCCCTTACCATCTTCTTCCTCTTCTTCTTCCTCCACTAGGACACAACAACACTACAGCATCCCAAATTTTGTGCTCCTTCCTCTTCTCCCTACAAACCTCTCTCCCTTGTCTATTCAAGCTCTCCCTCGCCGATTCTCACACTCACGGTATTGTATCTATAAGTTTTTCTAATCCCTTTGAACTTTCCGTCGTCTTCTCATGTTGGTTTTTGGATTCTTGATTTTCCTTCCATGCCCTCTAATGGCATCGTTCTACTATTCGGCAAGATGGGAAGCTCTTAGGTTTTGCAGATTTTTTGAGTGGTTATCGTTAGATTAAAGAAATTGGGGTGAAAAACTAAAGCATTTTTGTAAACTGAGAATAGTTTGTGGGAGAGACGTGAATCATTTCAAACTTGATGGTATCGTCCATTTAGCCTCTCTATTTTGTAAATTGAATTTGGGCAATGACTGTAACTCGAAAACATAGGGTGTTGATGGAATTTATCGAACGTACACCAAGTGTTTGCTTTAAGTACTGAATGAAAAAAATTAATGTATACATTTTAGAATTTTTTTTGTTGGTCTTCAACTTGGTTTGTTTAAATTTATATATGTTAGATTAAGGTTTAGGTAAGTTTGAAATCATGATACGCTATGATACGCTATTCTGAACTCAAATAAAGTATGTTAATTTAGTTTTTAACATGATTTTAGCTTGTTGTTTGTAGTTTGTTACTAGCTTGAGCTAATCAACTAAGGAGAATTATTGGTTTTAGTTGATTTTGAACAATATTATCACTCTTAAACATTCTCTTAATATATGTTGATCAAGTTATTTGAACAATATATTGTAAACCTAAATATTGTGCTTGTTGTTTAGACTTCAAGGACATTGTCCGTTATTTGTTCAAGGAAGTAGATTTTCGGATTGAAAATTGTGGACTTCAATCTAGATAAGTAGTTTCCACATCCCTACCAAAATACATATTCGACTATTGTGGTTTAAAGTATATTTTGTATCATTTTAGTCTTCTTGTTGAGAGTGTTTTCAATGCTCTAAAAGTACACTTTTGAAAGGTTTTTTTGATTTGTTGGAAAAATAATATGTTGCGAGTGTGACCTTAGAAGAAGATGGATTTTGACCCAATTTTTTGAGGATTGGGAGCATACAAAGAAGAGCCCCCAAACGGTGTCTTCCAACTTTTTGTAGAATAATAATCAATACATAACATTCTACTGTATTTGTTTTAATTCTAATTTTGTTCGATTTGGTTGAGACTGAGATGAGATTGTTTTAAATTAATCTTACTATATGCTTTTCTTTTCCCTTCTTTGATTCCTTTTTAAATAAATTAAAAGCTATCCTTTGCAACAAACTACCATACAATCTCTAAGCAAAAAAAATTACACAAATTGAAAAAATTGGATTCAATAGGATATTTACAGAGAATCCAATACATAGAGAGGGAAAATAACTTAAAAACAAAACTAGTTTAATGACATTGGAGCATTGGCAATGAAATAATCTTTTTACTCGAGAGAAAAATTAGTGCAATTGACCGCAAATTAAAATGTTCAAGTTATAAGTAGCCTAAAATAATAACAATAAAATAAAATTTTAAATATGATAGAGTTTAATTGTCATCGTAGACTATTTTTCTAGTAGTAAATATCGATAGTATTTCAATAATTCGAAAGGACGATAGGGTTAATTGAAATCCATTTGGGTGTTGGGCAGATTAAATAGGACGAAAGTTTGGTGAAGGACACCCAACAACCCCACAAATCTCTGCCCTTTTCCTTTTAAAATTGATCTCTCTCTCTCTTTCTCCTCTCAGCTCAAACTAAAAACACTTTTAAATAATGAATCCTAACTTTTTGTTTTTCTCTTTCTTTTTCTTTTTCACCTCTCAAAAAATGCCAAACTTTCCCTCTCCTCCTTCCTCTTTTTCTAACCCTCCCTTCCAAATTCTAACTACAAACTTTTTTTGGTAGGGTTCCCTATAAATTGAATTTTGACGATGTATTTGAAGAGTAGTTGTCTTATGTCTAAAAAATTCAAGAAATTAAGGATATAATAATGTTTTGAGAGAGTGTGCGCTCTTCTAATTAAGATCCATGAGGATTATTTTATGTAATTGCCCCAATCTTTTAATTTGCGTAGTGAAGCTTTTCTTGTCCTTAGTCGTTTTTCTCCAGTTTTGTGTTCTTCTCGTTAATTCTTGTGTTCTCAATTTTCTTACTTTGTTCCAACTTTTCAGTCTTTTCTTATAGTGACAGGTTTTCAAAACAATATATTGTATAGTACTCTGTCGTCTTCATTTTATATCTTTTTCAACATATCATTTCCTATAGACGTGTTTCTTATCTCTCTTTATCTTAGAAATTTTGTGAATAGACGTGTATCTTCTTTTTCCTGTGTGTGCGCGCACTTTTTTAGTTAAAGATAAAAGTACTAAAGTCTTACCGATATAATTAAAAGAGAAAATGGGAAGATTTTAGTGTGAATATGATACTACGTGCATTATTTCCAAAACTTAAAAATTGTACTTTGAACCGTGCCTTTTATGTAATTTTATACAACAAAGTTTTTAATTATATTGGATTTTTCCCCCATTTTTACTTCAAGCAACATAGTCTTGAAATTTTTTTTTAAAAAAAAGATAAAAATTTAGATATCTTCAAACTTCAATGTTAGAAACTTTCTATTAAAAAAAAAAGTGAAGTTTATTATAAGAAGAAACATTTTTATTTCATTAGCAAAAATTTATATTAATTTCTTTCCTCTAAGCAGCTTGAGGAGCTAAAATAAAATTTAAATTAATAAAATGTTCCTTCTGTCATACATATATCCCCAACTATTACAAAAGTAGTTGCCCCTATTATACAAATTTTTACCCAAGAAAGTGCTGGTGACCAAAAAAAAAGAAAGAAAAAGAGGCAATGCATCACTCTAATAATCCAAATCTAAGTTTTGTCCTTTAATATTTAGACAAATTCAGGGCCATTTCAATCATGTCACTTTGTTTGAAACTTTGGATACGATTGCACTCTATTTCATACAATAGTAAATATATATATATATCATATCATATTATATATATATATATATATATATATAATATGTTCATAACTTTACACTGTCCTTTCTATGACAGTGACGGTAAAAACTTTTGGTCAGAGTAAAATTAAAAGTTAAAAAACTCATTTTTCTTTTCTTTTCTTTTCTTTCTTTCTTTCTTTCTTTTCAATGTTTGAGGTAAAGTTTTCATTCTATTCATACATGTTTTATTTTGTCGGAATTAGATTTTCCGACTAGTCGGGTTATGGGGAGAGGAACGGAGATGGCGACGACATGTCGATATTACAAAGAAATGTGGAAAGGAAACAGAATAGAGATGGGTCAGCTTTAGTCATTGGGCTTTTGTAACTATTTTGTTGGAGGCCCAAAATTTTTCCTATGAGTTAGGCCCATTGAGCCTATCCAAGATTCGTTGGTTCTCTCTTAATTATTCGTTTCGTTTTGTTGTAATGACCATATTGTCCTTTTTGCTCTTTTCTTTTTTAATTAGATTGAAAATTAGACCTATTTTATTTTTTTATATTTTTTAAGACTTATTAGAATATATAACCATTTTAGAGATAATAATTAAATATATAATAATATTTTGAAATTTTTGAAATATAACACAATTTATCAATGATAGGCTAATACTTTAAATCTAGCAATATAGTAAAATATATCAGCTGTGATAGGCTTTCATCGTTGATACTCTCATGGCCTTCCAGTGATAGATTTTGACAAATTTTATTATCTATATCTACTAATACTTTTAATCTGATTGTTATATTTATAACAGTTTCTTTTTTAAAAACAACAATTTTGCATGCTTCATAATCATTAGCATGATACAAGAGACTTACGATTAAAGTTTGTTTTTAAGAGTACATAAATTATTTGAATCCTCGTTTTTCTTATTGTTATTATTGTTTTCTTCAAATATAATGTAAGATGTTCGATTTTAAATTAGAAAAATCAAACCAAACGAGTGGATTGGTTTTTGAACGTTCAATTTTCTATTTTTTGTTGCACTCTTAATATTTATCAAACTTAGAATTAAAAGCAAACTCATACATAATATAACTAGCTAAAGACCTATATTACTCGCTAATAAGTTAGGAGTTTGAATCCATCTCTCCAATGTCCTTCAACTATATATAGTTCATGTGGACAAAGCATGTAGTTTTTGTTTGGGCCAAAAAGTATACATTTTAGAAGTTAATAGGGAAAAAAAATCACTTTAAAAGATTTAAGCTTTTGTTATTTATTTATCTTTTTTATAACAATAATAAATAAAGGAAAGAGAGATTGATTTTTAAGTGTTAAAATATAGAACTCTAAAGCACTTGTACATTCACTATATTAAGTATTATTTCTTTTGGGGAAAGCTAAGATCAAAGGTACCAACCAAAATTTGTTATTTAGAATAAACGAAAGGACCTTAAAGTACAAACTATGCTTATTGATGTAGCCAACAAGGATTGTTCGTTTATATAATATCTCTACTTAGACATTCGATTACTCCATCTCACATTAATTAATGACCACGAGTTTCTTTTAAATTTAAAACAAAAATTTGCAAAAAAGAGACTAATGAAAAGAATAATTATATTTCATATTTTTTATATATATGTATTTCATGGTAGACTAAAAAGTTACATTCGAATTTTTAAAAAAATTACTTTCAACATGTTTGATTTTCTATTTTTATTAATTACCTAATTTATGAAAATATTTATGTTTAAAAAAATCATTTTTTTAAATGATAAAATTATTGAAAATATTTACAAATATAACAAAATTTTAATTTTTATTTACGAAGAAGTGAATGAGTGTCTATTAGTTAAGTGATAAATATCTATTGGTTATATTAGATATAATAATTTCGATCCCTACAAAATATATATAATTATTATTTTATAATATTAAATAATATACAATACATTATTCTAATTCTTTAAAGAAGAAATGAATTTATATAAAATATTGTATTTTTAAACATTGTTATCATTATTTAATATATATATAATTCTACATTTAAAATTTAAAATCCAAATACAATAAAAGCGTTGAAAATATTGTTTTCAAAATGCATACAATTTGGACCACAAAATCCGAAAATAAATTTAAAAAATAATAAATCGTTTAGATCGAAAGCTAAACACTCAATTTTTATTAGTATAGGTGTGTGTTTGATTTCTAAAATACAGATAATATCTTTCTTTCTAATTTGTCCAAAAAAAAACAACATAAATGGAGACCCAACATGATAGTTAATTTCAATTTAAAAAGGAAACTATAGATTAAACTAATGTTAATGGATGATTGGTAAATAAATAATTTGTAAAGGGAGGTGGTGGTATAGTCGCAAGGCAGTCCAACCAAAACAAACCATGGGCGCCGTTGGAATTCGGCCATCGGCAATTTTGGCATTAAGTGAGTGCCGAACCAACGCCTATGCATGCGCAATTTGGCCATTCTTTTGGCGCATGCCTCTCTTCAACTCACTACCAACAATATATTATTTAACTTACGCTAACCTATCTCATTTTCACATGTCATTTGTCTTATGATATTATTTAATTACCACTTGAAAAGTTGTCTTAATTGAATTTGATTGATCTCATGAAGATTAGATTGAAAATAATTGTAAAAATCGAATGAGTTTTATATTACAAATCATGGTCAAAACACAATTCAAACATAATTTCTGCCATCATATATTTCTGCCAATGTTTTTCTCGAATATTGGTTGTCCATATCTTTTTAGTGTAAAATAAGAACATAGCCAAGAAGAAAAATGACATATCAAGAACAAACGTTTCTCTTATTTGCTCTTACATTAATATATATATATATATATATATATATATATATATCATGTAAAATTTGTATATTCAGTTTTTCCTCTTTTTTCTTAATCAACCCTACAAACATTTCCATCCATTTTCAATTTTTTTTTTTTTTTTTTTTTGCTTTACTATCTATTTTTAGTAATGTGTTAAAAAATAAATCAAAATTTAAAAAATCAAAGAAAATAGGTTTAAATTTTACTTTTGTTTTTGAAATTTGATTAGCTAAGAATTTGATTAAGCTGCAAAGTACATACATACCTAACTAAATATTTAATTCTCTCCAAAGGAAACCACCCATGGTGGAAAATAAATAATATCCAAACTGTCACTGTCAGTTACTTTCATGTTATCAGCAATATTATAAACTATAGTTTTATATATTATATTAACCAATTTAATTTAGATAGTCACTAAACACTAAACAAGGACATTTACTAACCATTTAATTAATTTTTTTTACATTTAAGTTAATTACGTATAAAAAAATGAGTGAATAAAATGATTATTGAATTTAAGATCTATGTATTTTACTTGAAACTCGAGCTAAGATAATAAGTTAGTCAAAACTTCGTACATATCTAATAAGTTATGTTCTAATCATGTTATATATTCGTGTTTCTACAAGGTAACCAAATTCATATATTAGTTTTTCCAATAAATTTGATTTTATATTTTAAATATTTAGAGGCCGAGTAATATAAAATAACTATTTAGATATTGTTAGCATAATTACGTTAGAGTGTTTATGGTATATTAATTTTAGGATCATTCATGTCAATTTGTTAAAAATAAATTATATATCGAATTCTATTGAAAGATTCATAATGACTATTATCTTCCTCCACGAAAACTTCGTGTATCCTTAATATGATAAGATTGATTGGGTGCTTATTATTGTTGGTACATTGGAGATCGATAATTGTTGTATATTTGAAACGACTTTGAAAGTTCAAGAGCATTTTTGAAACAAAATTTAACGGCTTTCATCCAAAACTAATTAAGTGGGTTTCTGAACTCTTTTTGAAAATTTAAGGGTATTTTTGAAACTTTTGAAACAATAGAACATTTTAAAAAAAAAAAAAAGATGTAAAGTACATGGACGTTTTTTACAATTTAGTACGTCTTTTAACATTTGTATATTTAAAATGTCACGAATTAACACACACATATAATAAATTTATTTGAAACACGGTCATAACTCTATACCATAGGAATTTCACTTTTCATAGTATAGGTAAAATTCATGTTATAGAAATTTTAGATTCATTAATTTTTCAAATTAACTCGTAAGACACTTAAAAAAAGATAACGAATAATGTATGAAAATACGAAAACTAAATTAAATGTTTGAAACCATAAATATATACATATTCAACACATTTTCATACCAATTTCAACAATAATATATAGTTTAATTGTACAAAGCATATACATTTCCTCCAATTGTTATTAAACTAAAAAAAATATCTTCTCTCATTTTTTTTCTTCCTTTTCCTTTTCAAGTTCAATATCAGAATTTTTAACCAACTTTTCAAAAATTATAATCGTTAGATTGATTAGTTGAACTTTGGTCACATCCATAAAGTGAAAATTAAAATCTTTCATTACTTTTCTCACAAGTCCTAGTTTTTGTTTTAAAATCTTCGTTGATGTGAAATTATCTAAAATTGAATATATAAAACGTGACATATTGGACTCTCACTCTCTCTCTCTCTCTATATATATATATACTGTAGCAACAATTATTAAAGAAATGAGGAAAATACACCAAAATTTGAAGCTTTATTTTAGGAAGTTGATAATGTAGAAAGCAAATGATGTCCATCAATTGAATATGCCTCTTCAGATGATTAAAAGCTAACTCCTACGTGAAAAAAAGGAATAAAAATAAAAATAAAAATGAGAGAAAATATAACTAAAAAAAAGAAAAAGAAGAAGAAGAAGAAGAAGAAAATATTGGAGTGCCCCTTGACATGGTGGAAAGCCATTGGCTCTTTTTTGGATTTACACTCTCATCTTTTAATCACCACATAAATTACCAATAATATAAACTCATTTTTCATAACCAAAAAAAAAAAAAAAAAAAAACCCAATAATGTTTGCATTATTTTTAGTATTTTTGTTTTCCAATATGGACACAAATGAACATAGTATTTCATTTTTCTTTTAGAGAGAGAAAAGAGAAAAAGAATAATTTGTTTTGAAAATGTAATATTTTACAAAGTACATAGGTATATATATTTGAAAGGTCGTCTTATCAAAGAGTGATAGTGAATTTGTGTTATTGATAAAAGAATATATGGATAGAAGGAAATTAATAAGAATATGAGATGTCAAAAACATAAGGCATAGTTGATAGTATAAGGTGGGAAAATATGGATATATGATATGATATTCCTAAAGTCACCCACTTAAAAATATGGGGAAAGAATATTCTCTCATTCTTTAACCAATAATAAGAAGCAAAAAGGAATTATCATGTAAAAGCTTTGGTATTTATATATATACATCAAGGAATAGAATCAATCATATATGATATTAAGTATGTAGAGAATTTCGCTTTTTCTTCCACTATTTATGGTTTAATGACAGAATATCCAAAATTTGATGCTCATTTGTTATATATAATATATATATATATATATTGGAAATAAACGAATAAAATCTCTAAATTTTTGTAAATCTTATGTCGGTTGAATGATTTTCATTTCATCGATTTTGAGACTTGTGTTTGAACATCGTACTTAAAAAAAATAGGAAACTAAACTTATTTGTTTATAATTTAAAAAACAACATTATTCCCTTGAGAGTATTTCAGTCTTCTATAGTATTTGTATTAATGTTAATTCTACGATGAGGTTCAAGTATTGTATATTTTTTCAGAAAAAGAAAACAAAATAAGTTAATTCGACTTTGATTAATATGTTTTTGTATTTAGGATAACATTTTTAGTTATAAGTTAACATCTTTCCTTTGATTTTATATTTATAACTATCGTGTAAAAAAAAATATGATTTTTTTTTAAAGTTTACTTTTATGATTTTAAAACTTTAGGTTTGGATTTTAAGAAGAATAAGAGTTAAATTATATAGATTTCGTTTATGAACTTCAAAGATTAATTTAACTATTTTAGATTGGCTTAAATAGCAAAAGAAAAAAAAAACAGTTTTTCCATCTATTTAAAGATTAATCGAGGTAATCAAGCTTGCTCAAGAACACGATAAGATATAAAAAGAAAACTTCAAAAATTAATAGTATTTTATTTATAGGAAGATTTACGCTTTTAACCTAACAATAATTTGGTGCTAATTAATAACCAAATTAGAACCATATAAATTATTAGTAGTTTTAAAGCAATAATATACTCCAACGTGCTAACTAATATTTTCATTTATATAATCTAAAATTTGAATAAAGTTTAAGATTTATAGAAAATACTAAAACTAAAAATTAAATAGTATAAAAATATATAAATTGTAACCAAAAAATATTTACCTAAAAAGAAAAAAGAAATTGAAAGTTAAACACCAATGGTATTAAATCAAATATAAATATAATCTTAACATTGATAAGAGGATTTAATTGTGGGGGAGCATCCAACCATCGTGAATCAGCATATTCGCTTCCGTATTGAAACCAAAAATGCTACGTGGCATATTTCTACGCACATTCCTTTTAACTTTTTTTTTTATTAAAAGATATATTTATATTATATGGTTCAAAAGCCATGTCACACCGTCACTTGTCACCCGTGGATTGTTTTGTGTTGACTGCCTTTACCAACATAAAAGCAATTTACATGCAATACATTTTTAAAAAAATTAGTCATTATTTTGAATAGCTTATCACTACTTTTTTTTTTTTTTTTAATGAGAATCACTCTTGTGAAGATATATTTATAATTTGTGTTGTTTTTATTTGAATAAAAAATAGAGATTGTAGAAAATAAAAATAGTGGAGGTCGTTATTCATGAATAAATAAATAAAATTATTTATATAGAAAAAAAAGGAAAAGGAAAAGGAAAAGGAAAAGGAAAAGGAAAAGAAGGAGAAGGAAAAAAGGATTTTGTACGTCTATAAATTGGAACCTCCAGACAAGTGTCTCACTGAAAACTCTTTTTCGTCGCTTGATTTTCTTTGCTCGTGAGTGAAGGAAAAAAAAAAAAAAAGGAAGCAATTCCAAGTTTCTTCTTCTAGCTTTCTCGTGTGATCTTCTTCTAAGGTAATGGATTTTTCTTTCAATTTTATATTGTCGATCATCACGAGTTTTCGCTTTTTCATTAGTTTGGTTCTTACTGGTTCGTGGTTGAATTTGTGAATAAAGGGGGGGGGAGTAGGATAGGAGGAGGAGATGGCAGCGGTTAAGAACTTGGAGAAAATGGCTTCTATTGATGCTCAATTGAGGCTTCTTGCCCCAAGTAAGGTGTCGGAGGATGATAAGCTGGTGGAATATGATGCTTTGTTGTTGGATCGATTTCTTGATATTCTTCAGGATTTACATGGGGAGGATCTCAGAGAAACTGTAATTATCTTCACTCATTACCTAATTTTGAGTTTATTGATTTTGGTTTTATGCATTTTGATTGAATTTCATATGTTTTGTGATGTCGTGGAATAGGTTCAAGAGTGTTATGAATTTGCAGCTGAGTATGAGAGAAAACGTGACCCTAGGAAATTGGAGGAACTTGGGAGTGCTTTGACAAGTTTGGATCCTGGGGATTCTATTGTTGTAGCGAAATCTTTCTCCCATATGCTTAGTTTAGCTAATTTAGCTGAGGAAGTTCAGATTGCTTATAGGAGGAGGATAAAGTTAAAGAAAGGTGGCTTTGCTGATGAGGCCAATGCTACAACCGAATCAGATATTGAAGAAACCTTCAAGAGACTTTTGCAGTTGAATAAGTCTCCTCAAGAAGTATTTGATGCTTTGAAGAACCAGACTGTAGATTTGGTTTTTACTGCTCATCCTACTCAGTCTGTTCGTAGATCTTTGCTTCAAAAGCATGGCAGGTTCGTACCATTTTTAACTTGATGTTTAATCATTACTTGACTTGCTACAGAGAAAGGAGTGTATCGTCGTGTACTTTGCGACAGAGAGAGAACGAATTGTGTATTTTTAGAACAGGGAAGGGGACATTGTTTGTTTTTCTAAGTTAGCTCTTGGTTTTGTGTGTTTTTCCAGGATTAGGAATTGCTTGACTCAATTGTATGCAAAAGACATAACTCCTGATGACAAACAAGAACTTGATGAAGCTCTGCAAAGGGAGGTATGTTCTTGCTGTTACAGGGAGGTGGTTTTCTTTATATTTAGTAGTCATGGGTCAATGTAGATACCCAACGCTTCTGGATGTAGGCAGATGATTCCTTGAGGAAGTAATTTCTGGCATCTTATGTGTTTACTCTCATGCAGATTCAAGCAGCATTTCGTACGGATGAAATCCGACGAACTCCTCCAACGCCACAAGACGAAATGAGAGCTGGAATGAGCTACTTTCATGAGACAATCTGGAAAGGTGTACCGAAATTCTTGCGAAGAGTGGATACTGCTTTGAAGAACATAGGAATTGATGAGCGTGTTCCTTATAATGCTCCTCTTATTCAGTTTTCATCCTGGATGGGTGGGGATCGAGATGGTATGTTTATCACCAAAAACTTATATTTAGTCATCCTTTTTATGGACTATTCATTATGCAATAGTTCATAGTGCATGCTGAATCACACCATTTTTCTGAGTTCTCAGCAATTGTTAGATTAAGAACGTCTGAATATGTTTCTCTACTCTCACATTTTCAGATATATGTACCTCAATAAGAAAAAAAAGTGACAATAGTTTCTAATGCGGGTATTTGTTACAGGAAACCCCAGGGTTACACCAGAAGTAACGAGAGATGTTTGCTTATTAGCTAGGATGATGGCTGCTAACTTATATTTTTCCCAGATAGAGGATCTTATGTTTGAGGTATAGCAAGTAACATTTACAGTTTCAAGTTTTAGTATGCTGAGTTTCTTTACCAATATTTTTCACTTACATTCTGTTTTTTGTTTTTGGTTCTTCTGTTTTTAAGTTATCTATGTGGAGATGTAGTAGTGAGTTACAGACCCGTGCTGAAGAACTTCATAGGTCCTCAAGAAAGGATGCAAAGCACTACATAGGTAAGTTGGATTTTGTTTTAAGATTGAACCACGTAATATGACTTTATCTTTTGAAACTCTGAAAACTATGTTTCATACTTGATGAATTGTATTGCTTAATACTACTTAAGATATCAATATGCTAAAAGAATGACTATATTCTGTAATATTATTTCTTGGCGGACTGATATCCAAGCTCATGAGTTCACTAACCTTGGGTGGCTTTTCACACTTTATGGGTGCAGAGTTTTGGAAACAAATTCCTCCAAATGAGCCCTACCGTGTTATTCTTGGTGATGTACGAGATAAGTTATACAATACACGTGAACGTGCTCGTCATTTATTATCCAGTGGAATGTCTGAGATTCCCGAAGATACAACTTTCACCGATGTTGAGCAGGTTTTTCCCAACATATATCTTTAGGCTCTATAGTACTCAAGCAGCTTGAATGACTTATAAATGCTAATTTAAATTGACATCTGCGATGAATTTATTTGAACTATGTAGGCCTCGTCTATAAGTTGAAATTTTGCTGGAGCTTTTGACCATCATAAATGTTCTTAACAAGTTAAATGCACTATTACCAAGCTCATACCTTTGACTAAAACAGTAACTTCTGAAATGTGACTTAGAGTCTATTTGAAATGATTATACAAGTGCTTAAAAATAGTTTTTAAATGTTAGAATTGTGTTTTTAAGTGCTTGAAAAGTCTAATAAAATAATTTTAGTGTTCTATTTTTCTCCCATTTGCTAGGGCTGACATACTTTCTTTTTTCTTATAGTTCCTAGAGCCTCTCGAACTTTGCTACAGGTCTCTTTGTGCTTGCGGCGATAGGCCAATTGCTGATGGGAGCCTACTTGATTTCTTGCGGCAAGTTTCTACATTTGGGCTTTCACTTGTAAGACTGGATATCCGACAAGAATCAGAAAGACATGCCGATGTCATTGATACTATCACTAATTACCTAGGCATTGGTTCATACAAAGAATGGTCAGAAGAACAAAAGCAAGAATGGCTACTATCTGAACTCAGTGGCAAACGCCCACTTTTCGGTCCTGATCTTCCGAAGACAGAAGAGACTGCTGATGTTCTTGACACATTTAATGTCATTGCAGAGCTTCCTTCAGATAATTTTGGTGCCTACATTATCTCAATGGCAACAGCACCATCTGATGTGCTTGCTGTTGAGCTCTTACAACGTGAATGTCATGTGCAGAAGCCATTGAGGGTTGTCCCATTATTCGAAAAACTTGCTGATCTTGAGGCTGCTCCCTCTGCAATGGCTCGTCTCTTTTCAATTGACTGGTACAGAAACCGAATTGATGGTAAGCAAGAAGTCATGATTGGGTACTCGGATTCAGGAAAGGATGCTGGTCGTCTCTCTGCAGCTTGGCAGCTATATAAGGCCCAAGAAGAGCTCATCCAAGTGGCAAAACAGTATGGAGTTAAGCTCACAATGTTCCATGGCCGTGGAGGAACTGTTGGCAGAGGAGGGGGACCTACTCACCTTGCTATATTATCTCAACCTCCGGATACAATTCACGGTTCACTTCGTGTCACGGTTCAAGGTGAAGTTATTGAACAATCTTTTGGGGAGGAACACTTATGCTTTAGAACACTTCAACGTTTTACTGCGGCAACGCTCGAGCATGGTATGAATCCACCTGTTGCTCCGAAGCCAGAATGGCGTGCTCTCTTGGATGCAATGGCCGTTGTTGCTACAGAGAAATATCGCTCCATAGTTTTCCAAGAACCCCGTTTTGTTGAATACTTCCGCCTAGTAAGTGTTCTTAGCCATACAATTGATTAATGGATTTAGAAGTGCAGGAGGATGATAAGCAATTATCCGTGGCTATTAGATTGCAATAATCACAATTATTCTTCTGATAAAAAAATTTAACCGTTTTTCATTTCTTTAAATATGTAGGCAACCCCAGAGTTGGAATATGGTCGAATGAATATTGGAAGTCGTCCATCGAAGAGGAAGCCCAGTGGAGGAATTGAATCACTGCGTGCAATTCCATGGATTTTTGCTTGGACTCAGACAAGGTTTCATCTACCAGTTTGGCTTGGCTTTGGAGCAGCATTTAAATATGCTATTGAGAAGGATGTGAAGAATCTTCACATGTTGCAGGAGATGTACAGCCAATGGCCTTTTTTTAGAGTCACAATTGACTTAGTTGAAATGGTGTTTGCCAAAGGAGACCCTGGCATTGCTGCTCTGTACGACAAACTTCTTGTTTCCGAAGATCTATGGTCATTCGGAGAGCAATTGAGAGCTAACTATGAAGAAACTAAAAACCTTCTCCTTCAGGTACTGTACATATGCTTTCTTCTAACACCGAAGCTTTTGCAAGCCAATTAAGCTGTTTACTATTAAATTTTCAGGTAGCTAAACACAAGGATCTTCTTGAAGGAGACCCCTACTTGAGGCAGCGACTCCGTCTTCGTGATTCTTACATAACCACCCTTAACGTTTGCCAAGCGTACACGTTGAAGCGAATCCGTGATCCAAACTACAACGTGAAAGTTAGACCTCACTTGTCAAAGGAATACCTTGAATCAAGCAAATCTGCTGCAGAACTTGTGAAGCTCAATCCTCAAAGTGAGTACGCCCCGGGTTTGGAAGACACCCTCATTTTAACGATGAAGGGTATTGCTGCTGGCATGCAGAACACCGGTTAAGATGAGACTATGCCATGTGGATGCAACGTCTACGCCTGTTTTCCTCCATATACATAGATGTATATCGGTCGTGTTGCTGTGCTCTTAGGCCACCCCTCTAATCAGTCTCTTTTGTAGTAACTTATGTAATAAGGACTTCTGAGTTTATAATAGTTGGAAATGCATCGAGTGTCAATCTTTTTCCCCTGTAATATGTGTTTTGGCTCTTCCTTTTCCATAAATCCTTTCCCAATGCCAATTTCAAGTTTAGAGAATCACCGAGTTCCAAAGATCTCCAACATCCAAATGCAATAGTTTTTTTCCCCCATGCTTTGTATTGACATAATAGTTTTGTCCTAAGAGTAGCTTCTAAAGACTAGGAGTATACATACATCGACCCAAACAATAATTCCTTCCATCTCCAGGGTAACTTTCAAACTCACAAATCTTCAGGTTTAATTTATATGTCCTCAAATATAATATCTCATAGCCATTGGTTTTTTAGCGAATGATTATCAAAATTTGTTTCCTTATTATAGAAGAGCTTAGAACATAAATTTGTATAAGTTATATGACGTCGATCATCACTCTCGTGTAAAAAGTTAAAAAATTGGAGCCTTAACTTGTTTCAAGTGAAACTATAATTAACGTTTGAAGGAATTGATAAATCATATTATACTAATTTCAATCAATTATAATAGTCAAATAATAGAAGTGGGATATTTCTTAGGGGAAAAATGTAAACCGAAGAATGGCAACATGATCCACCAATGGCGCTGTGCCATGTTCATCCATTTGCCCATGTTATATTCCAACTTCAACATAACTTTGAAAAATGTAATGTCATAAATAATAAATTAATAATATGCACCAAGTCAACTCATTGTTTATCATAATTTTCAGGATTGAGTCGGTTTGATTATAAGATATGAAAATAATAATGCAAGAATTTTAATATTGAAATAACTTAAATAATTTGAAAGCGACAACTAATTAAAAACTTGAATATTTTCAAAGACGTATAATTTGGTATTAAAGTCAAATTCGACCTAATTTTTCTAAACAAATCTTTTTATGAAAGTAAATATAACATTAACGTTTAAAAATCAAATATAATAGTTAAATGCATAATCACATTTTAAGAGGAATATATTCTCTATGTGAAAAACTTAATAAATTTGACTTAAATTTATAAATTCTTTGTTATCTCAAATGTTAATTATTTGGATTAGTCTTTTCAAAATGTTTCTTAATTTTGAATCAACCACCCATTAAGTCTCTCCCACTTGAAGGAACTATAAAAATAGTAACAAATAAATAAAAAAAAATAAGAAGACTAAAAAAAATGTAAAGTCGGTGCATTTAATACACAAACTTAGAAAACAAAAAGAGAAACAAGTTATGTGCATACTAAATAACCAACATTACCTTTATATATAAACTCAAGTTTTGGTTCTGTTTTCTCATACAAATTTTTTTTTTATCTATAACTTTCAAAGAGATATTTGAACATTTCCAGAGTTCATTTTCTTCCATCTTTCCCCTAACCCAAATTATGACGGTATATGCAATTCTTTTCCTCTCTCTTTTTCTGTACGAATTCTTTTCCTTACGTTTTTTAAGTGTTATCATAGTCTAATGATCCTTTTGATTTCTTTAGACTTTGGAGCTTCGTGTCCATATGGATTGTCCCGGTTGTGAAAACAAAGTTCGAACTTCACTCCAAAATCTAAAAGGTAACTATTTTATTTCATTTATATTTTGTTTTTTAGAAGAAAAAATATAAATGTTTGTCGTTATGGTTGAACTTAGGTGTGGACAGCGTTGAAATCGACATGTCGTTACAGAAGGTGACGGTGACCGGGTGGGCGGAGCAAAAGAAAGTACTGAAAGCGGCCCGGAAAAACGGTCGTCGAGCAGAGCTCTGGCAGTTACCCTACAACCCGGAGCACGATAACTGCAGTGATCCCTATCCTCAGCATCAGTTAAATGGGCCGATTCAAAACTTTTATGGGCCTCAGCCCACTTCCACTTACAACTATTACAAACATGGATACGATAGTCACGATCAGGCCCATCATCTTAATTACTCCACACATTCCAATATCTTCGGCCGCCAAACTGCCTCCGTTTTTAGCGACGAAAATGTCCATAATTGCTCTATTATGTAATAAGGCTAAACACTAATCATCTATCCCTTTAAATCTTGAATTTTTGTAATAAAACCAATCTATACTTTTTGCCATAGTTTATTTCTAGAAAAGTTTAGAATACATTGAAGATTTGAGAAACTTGTCTACAAGGCATCAACAAAACTACGTGAAAATGACAAATTGGAAACAAATAAAAATATCTTATGTTTGAGTATATGGAATGAAGGGATTGATGTAATAAAACTTAACGTCAAGTGTTAATATTACGCTATAGTTATTTTCTTGTTGTAGTAATTTTCTCTTAGTTAATTTTTTTATTATTGAAATAAGTGATAAATTTTCTAATAAGAACGTAAAGATTTAAACCTCTAATTAAGTTAAAAAAAAAAACTTGAATTATTGTTTGAGTTATGAGGTAACGT
The DNA here is from genome assembly GCF_025177605.1 of Cucumis melo. Taxonomy (NCBI): domain Eukaryota; kingdom Viridiplantae; phylum Streptophyta; class Magnoliopsida; order Cucurbitales; family Cucurbitaceae; genus Cucumis; species Cucumis melo. Next base: position 2,495,572 of record NC_066857.1, read on the forward strand.
AAAAGACAACTTAAATTTTAAAGTCAAACCGAAAGGAAAAGAGTTAAATACCCACAAATGGATCAAAGAAGTTAATAACACACACGCACGTTGGGAAGCTTAAAAATTAGCAACAAACAAGCAATCATTGGTGTGGGACAGTATTGAAATTCCACAAAACTACAAGGGTATATTGGAAAATCCATTTAGTTATTTATTTATTTATTTTTTAATAGGAATTAAATTTACTGTAAAAAAATGTAAGACCGTCGATTGACAATTGGTGGACTGTGAAACGTGGCAAAAGTTAATTGGCGAAAGGAGAGGAAAGATTTTCTCTTTTCATTATAATGAAAAAAATTAATGATAGTACACGTGGCAAAAAAGTATTGGAGAGAAATTTCCGGGAATTATCTCTAATACGCGGCTAATTTGGATGTCAATTTTGCAAAGACCAGAATCTTTTTGAACAGCGAAGAAGAACAAATATATAGACATACATAATAATAATAAATAAAAATAAAAATATATTAAGCATAAGAGAAAAAGAAGATTTGAAGGTTATATTGAAGTGATATTGTTGGTTTCTCCATTTCTGTGGGTCTGACTCTGCCTCTCTCTTTTCGAGCCAGAACCACCAAAACGAAAAAACCCACACACTGTATAGCAAACCCTAATTCTTTGGTCTCAGATCGCCCATGGCTTCCACTAAAGAACGCGACAACTTCGTTTACATCGCTAAGCTCGCCGAGCAGGCCGAGCGTTATGATGGTTTCCACCTCCTCCTTTTTTTTTTTTTTTTTTTTTTTTTGGGTTTGCTTCTCATTTCTATTTTATGCTTTTCTTAATTTGTGTTTTACTTTTCACTCTCTCTTTGCTCAGATCGTATTTCTTCTGGTTGTTTAATTTTGTGTTTATGTTTTTTGACTTCGGATTTAAGCCACGATCGCTTGCCTTTTTGTGTACTATTTTCAGAAGTGTTGTTATGTTTATCCGTTTACACGATCTGTTTGAAATTTATGGAAATTTAGTTTGCTTATAATTTTGCTACATTTCTATTGTTTAGCTTCTCGAGCAGTTTTTTTTTTTTTTTTGGCCGATCCATTGATTTATACTGTTTTTCTGTCTGATCTGTTTTATTTAATGGAGAATACTCTTTTTTTGCGAAGCTTGGTAGCTCATTTTTCACTCATACTTACACAGACTACTTGGTCATTGTTTTTATCTGTAAGCACAAAGCAAATTCAAGTTTCTGCCTGTTCTTTCTTTGCTTGTCAAACGACAAAACTATGTTTGTAGTTGCTTTTGGATGATAGATGGTGATTCTGATTTTAATTTACGTTTTCCTGCTGTTTTTTTTTTTAAAAGAAATGGTGGATGCAATGAAGAATGTTGCAAAGCTGGATGTCGAATTGACAGTAGAAGAAAGAAACTTACTTTCTGTTGGATACAAGAATGTGGTTGGTGCACGGAGAGCCTCGTGGAGGATATTATCATCAATAGAGCAGAAAGAAGAAGCTAAAGGAAATGAAGCAAATGCTAAACGCATCAAAGAATACAGACAAAAGGTTGAATCGGAGCTCTCTGGTATTTGCAATGATATCATGATGGTGATTGACGAGCACCTGATTCCATCGGCTTCAGCTGGGGAATCAACAGTATTCTACTATAAGATGTGAGTCTGTCCGTTGATGGTTAGGTGCTTGACTACTGGACACTTGTGAAATATAATCATCCTTCATTGCAGGAAAGGAGATTATTATCGTTACCTTGCAGAATTTAAATCTGGTAATGAGAAGAAAGATGCAGCTGATCAATCGATGAAAGCATATGAGGTGGGCATTCTTTTCTTCCTCTTTATTTTCATATGGATCAAGTGCTTCTGCTCTTTGTCTTGCTGTATTCTTTTCTATTTATTGATTGATAAGACTTGACTCTCTGTCTGTGGTATCTGTTTCTAAATTGTGTTGATTGTTTGTATTGTCTCTTCTATTATACTGAACAAGTATTCTCTCTCTCTCTCTCTCCTTTTTTTTTTTAGCTTTTACATGTTTGGGATACTTCTGATTTATCATGTAAGTATATGCATGCTCATTTTGGGGGATTACTACTATTTACATTCTCCAGCAGGAGTCTGGATGATAATTGAGAAAATTACATGCATTGATTCGCTTAAAGAGGAAACTGGCATTCAAATTTGCTTTTGCTTGTGCTACCTACACTTTTCTGATTATAGAAGCAAATTCACCAACAAATCTTCTCTTTTTTCGGGAAAAACTTGTTCAAAATAAGGTTTACAGGAAGTTATTTGCCAGAAGGCTTTTAATTGAATTACTTGGAAGTTGGAACCATAGGCCTAAAATTTTGATCGAGAAGCTCTATCGTACTATATAGCTCTCTTCTATCGATACATTTCCCGGCCTTTACATTTGTTTTGCTTTCATCTTGTCTGTTACAGGCTGCAACCAGCTCAGCCGAATCCGAGTTACCCCCTACACATCCTATCCGCTTGGGGTTGGCATTAAATTTCTCTGTCTTCTATTACGAAATTTTGAATTCACCTGGAAGGTATGACTATTGTAATGCTAATATTACCAGTAAACTAGCATAGATTGTCATAATTGGAGCCTTGATTTCATCGATATTTATATTGGGTTCTTTTTCTGTTTAGGGCCTGTGACCTTGCAAAGCAAGCTTTTGATGAAGCCATTTCTGAACTTGACACCCTGAATGAAGAGTCATACAAAGATAGCACCTTGATCATGCAGCTTCTTAGGGACAACCTTACATTATGGACTTCTGACATCACAGAAGATGGAGGTAAGGGTGAAAATCCTTAAACTTAGCCAATACGCAATGAACTGTTTCATTGTGTGAACTTTATCTGATTTTTATTCAATTTTATTGCCAGAGCTGTATGGTTGTTATGCTTAAGCTACATTTGGTGTTCTCTGCTCTTCATTTAGGCTAACTAACAGTTATTCGATGTTATACTCTTGCACAAGAGTTCATTTTGCTTATTAACTAAATGAATTTTAAATGTTGGTTAGTTGACAGCTGTAAATTTGCAATCTCTATGGTTGCTAAGAAATCTACTCACCTTTTCATTGCATTGGTGTGCTCCATTGTTTATAAAATTTGCCCAATATATATTCTCATGTGATTTTTTAGATAATCTTTGCATTGTTTGCAAAAGAAAACTGGATAGGAAATAGGAAAAGAAGATGTGCTTGAAAGATAAAATATAATATATAACTACCATGTGTATATGGCGTTTTTCTAGCCAGTTTATGGTCAGAGTTCTCTGCTGGTGTTGTTAAAGAGAACGCGTGTATATTTGCCTGAAGTTACATTCCGGATGTCCTCCATTTAGAAGGAATTTCTTCTTCTACGTACACTGTCTAGGGATGGTAGCAATCACTTGGTCATTTATTATTTTATCACGAAGTTCATTATAAGCGTCCATTCACCATCTCATCAAATTTACGCTGTCTCTCTGCATTTTAACATGTGATTCCTCATTGCTATAGATGATGCCCAAAAGATCAATGGAACTGCCAAGGCTCCCGGTGGTGACGATGCCGAGGTAAGTAGCTCAAAACCGTTGGTTTCAGTTAGTCAGTCACACAGTCGATTTATACTTAAACCATTGTTCATCTGCTGCAGTGAAAGTGGAAAGCATCTTAAGTGGCACAATCTTGTACTCTGGAGATGATGGATGCGACTCGGATAAATCGCCCTTAGTGTTTAGCATAAGGAGGGTTCATTTTATTATCTTCCCTTTGTTCTTCTCTTCCCATTTTCTGATGCCCCATTATTGTGTGGTTTATTTTTGAGTATGATGTCTGAACTTGTTTGGTCTCTAATCTTTGCATTCCCACAAAGCTAGCTTTCCCTTCTCAGTGGATGGTCAATAGGTTGTAGGGGGAAACTACTTGAATTGTCAAATGTGTTTTTTTATCCATCCTGTTTAGATGAAAAAATGCCATTGCCCAGATGGAGGGTTTCTATTGAAGCATTACTATATATACAATGTTTTATGGTCAACTCTTATAAATATTTCTTTAGTACACTCGGCAATTTTCTTTCGGTTTTCATCAAAATCAGGTCAGTATTCGGCACTGGTAGACTATAAAAAAAGTATGCATAACATTTCATGCCATTAGAACCATATTGACTAGTGAGTTGTCTCATCTTTATGCAAAAAGGCCCACTCCAGGTTGACGTTGGAGCAATCGAGCTGTTGTCTCTACTAATAAATGCGAATTTGAGTACAGGAAATTAGGAGAGGACTAGTAGATGGAGGAATGCAAAAAACTCCTTTTCCAAAAGCTGCAAGAGGGAAAAGCATGTGCTGTATAAAATTAAATGAGTGATAATCAAACATCTTCTAAAATAACTTACTTTCTACGTGTTTGTGTTTGTGATTTGATGGGAACAGGAATGTGAAAAATGATTAGAACATTCTTTACAGTACGTGAAGCAGGAGGCAACTATTTTGACTAATAGTGACAATATTTGTACGATGCTCACCATCTTGTTGGTGCTTTGGGTGGCCCCATTTAGATTGGAATAAAATGTGGAATCATTCCTTTATGCTTTCTCATACCACATGTTATTAGAATAATTTTTTAAAAAAATTTTAAATACTCTTGATTTTCTAAAATCTTTCAACAACTTATACTTTGTTCCATTGATAAGATAAGCTCGAGTACGAGCATTATGTTTACAATCAATTTATGAGCTTATTCAATATGTTAACTCCATTACTAAATTCTTTTAGAATTAAGAGTAGTTATCTAAATTTTATTTTATTTTATTTTAAGGACCGAACTAAAAACTCGAAATTGTAAATGTTTGAATTTATAAATTAGATATAAAATAAAGTTAAAATTGAAAGAGAACACAAGAAAACTATCTTAGTTTAGGACATCTATTTCCAACAGAAGTTTAGATGGAAAAAGAGAATTTATTTTTTACATAATAAGGAGGACAAGTTGAACGCCGTGATCATTATGATCACGAAGCAACTCAACATTCTAAACTTCGCGACAGCATAAATTGTTAAAAGCAAATTGATTCAAATCCAACAAAATTTCTGCGGTTGGCAAATAATATTAAGCATTGATCGCATCAAATTCAATCGTTGAAATCCACCATTTTCGTCTGTTTTCGTTCTTCAATCTCCACGAACAACAATCTGTCCTCTGCTAGCCTAGATGACTACTGGAAATATCCAATTCCCCTCCCAACTTGCCAAATTCGTCTTTCTTTCTCTCTCAACTTCAATCTATTTAGAAGCCTTTACATTATCGGTCGAATTCTGATTCCGATCATCAGTATTATTCCCTCCCCACTAGCTACTTTGTTCCTCAATCTTTATAATGGCGTTACACTTTTCATAATCAATGGCAGCTTCTTCACTAATCTGTTTCATTCACTGATAATTCTTAATTTCAGACTTATTACCTTCAGTTGCAATGAGTTTCGTTAATGGAGTTTCTGCTGTGATTCTCGATCTCGATGGAACCCTTTTGGACACTGGTGTGTAATTTTCTTCTTTGAATTTAGGTATTTATCTATTTTCTTGCTATAGTTGTATGTGTATATGAAGTAACACTGTTGTATTGTGTTCAGAGAGGGCGACAAAAGATGTGTTGAAGGAATTTTTGGGAAAGTATGGGAAAGTTTGGGAGAAGAAGAGGGAAGAGGAGAAGAGATTAGGGATGACCCAGAAAGAATATGCAGCTGCAATTATTAGGGATTATGGCCTTCCATTGACACCAGATCAATTTATTCAAGAAATTACTCCCATGTACAGGGAAAAGTAAGATTCCTGGTCTTATGTTTTGTTTGTTCCTTTGTGGGCAACGTTTTTTTTTTTTTTTTTTTTTTAATTTTTAATTTTTATGTTGAAATACTCTTTAGGTGGCCTTCTGTTAAAGCACTTCCTGGTGCTGATCGTCTTATCAAACATCTGTACTCTCATAAGATCCCGTTCGGGCTCGCTTCAAATTCTTCAAGTGAATATATCCATGCTAAAATTTCTTGTATGAAAGGTAGTTTCTGTTTCATATGCGCCTAATTAATTCATTTATTTGTCTAATTGCTAATTTGTAATCTCCAACTCCAATTTCATGTTAAAAAACAAAAAACCTCAAGGGCTGGGGAGAGAGCTCCCCAACCCAAGAAAGTTTTCCGATATAATTATTTTGATAAAGTTACTGTGGTGCAATGGATAACGGATCCCTTTAGAATTTAATTATAAGGGTATTAATTGAGGAGGTCGTGCAATCCACCTCACAAAGCCAAAGGATGAATACATTTAGTGATGGTCCTTTTCTGATGCACATCTTTTGCTTGGTCTGGGGTTTAGCTTTAGCATACTCCTTTGTCTTCCTTTTCCAGTTATATGATATGATTAAGTTCCCCCCACTTTGTAGGGTCATATTCTTCTGATTGCTTTTCAGAAAAGCACATGTATATGTAACAAATGAAATTATTTTGCAACAGTTCTCACTCTTTTTTATCATTATTTTCTTTTGAGGTTGTCTGTTATGTGCTGAACATATCATGCTAATTTTGACTAATTATACCTAATGTTGTTTTCCCTTTTTTTTTCCCAGTAATTGCTTACAGCTTTCTTCAATCTCCAACTATCGTAACTCATTCTTATATGGACTAATTTAGGAAGTAATAATGGCTTTCTAATTCCCTATTGGTCGTTGGAGTGAACAATATTCTAAGTGGAGTAGTGGGAGTTGCATTAATTGTTTGCTTTGACTTCTTTACTTTTCTTTTTTTTGTCTTCATTTAGACTTCATGTTCTCTCGTTACATAACATTAGCGTTTTCTTACTGTCCAGCTTGCCCCCATATTTTGGTGTCAAATTGCATGATATCTCTTCTTGTGTGCAGGTTGGAGGGATTGGTTTTCTGTGATTCTTGGTAGTGACCAGGTTATTGAAGGGAAACCTGCTCCTTATCTGTAAAGTCTTTTTCTTTTGCATGAACCATCTTAATGAAGAGAAAAATTTGTCTCATTCCATCTTTTAGCCTTTTTCATGAGATAAACTGGTGTACACTAATCTCTCAAAGAATACTCAACTGCTTATTAATCTCAAAACGAAGTCTTCAGCCCTATTTATAGGCAAAAAACAAAGATTACAACCTAGCTTTACCCACATTACCGCAAGGGTAAAAGTTATAAAATAGAAGCTAAGACAGAGTATAACTTTTAAACAAAAGAGTAAAAATGACTCAACTAAAGAAACTTAAAGAAGTGCCCAAGAACTCCCAAGAAATATAAGGTTAAAAGGAAATACAACAAGATTTCCTAAAAGACATTACATTATGAACTCTGTTAATATTGAAAGTTTAAAAGCTTACTTTTGGTCACGTGGAAATGGAAGTCTAGGAACATCTTTATGTCCAATTATTGCGTTCTGGAATTCAAGTCATACATATTTAATGTTTTCAATGTAAGTTAATAATAAGATTGTTTTGTGGATTATTGATATCTTCAAAACCCAAATGCTAAAGGAAATGGTAACAATCAAATGTACGTAGAATTTATCTTTGGCGCAATGAGTGATGGAATTAGCTAAATCCATGAAAAACGAAGGAAATGTCTGAAAATGAGAGAATAAAACTTTTAGTAAATTGCAAAACAAAGTTGAAAATTGCTTCCGATACATGTCTTGTGAAGCTTACTAAATGAAAAAAAAGGCAACTGACAAACTAACAAAACTTTAGTGATGTGTTCATCTAAAAAGGTATGCTTGACTTCTAGTTAGTTAACTACGGCGAACTACTTCTCCTAATTAGTTTTTCAACTAATTTCCTTCAATTGTTAAGCATATGTGATTGATATCACTTAAATTTCACGTTATTCCTTGACTCTATCTTTCTCTAAACTGTTTTTTTTTGTTTTTTAGATTTGAAGAGGCAGCAAAGAGAATGGGTGTAGATGCTTCTCATTGTTTAGTTATTGAAGATTCCTTGTAAGTTCGCAGTTCCTTTTTACTGTAACTTTTTTATATATAAGTGTGGCAACTGCATCTCCGCCTTTTGCCTTTCTCTAAACAAGATATGTTCCAACAGGGTTGGCGTCAAAGCAGCTAAGGCAGCTAAGATGAAGGTTGTAGCTGTCCCATCCCGCGGGGAAATTGAGTGTTCTTCCTTGGCAGATGAAGTGCTTAATTCCTTATTAGAATTTCAGCCTGAGCTGTGGGGTCTTCCCTTATTTGAAGACTGTATGAATCTATTTTTCTTGTATTTTATTTTATTATAGTCTTTAATTTTCTAATCACCGTCTCAAGTTTTTTACATGATAATTTCAGGGGTAGATAGAACCTTACAAATTGATCCAATATATGTGAGCTCTCAATACGTTAATGGGTCCATGACTGAAATCTCAGGTTTGTGAGTTTGTATTTCTCTTATCTGGGTTGTAATGAATGCATAATCATCTAATGAATTATGATTGGGGATAATCTGTTTTACATTCATTCAAGTTTCAATCTTCAAATATTGTACTTCCAATATTAGATAACATGAGTTTTCTATATCAAAACTAACTGGCAAGGAGAAAAGTAGCTTCATCTATCTTATAAACATTTTGAATTGTCTATACTTTTCCAATGTGAGATCCTTAACCTGCCTCCTCAAAGTGGTGCCTCTTTGAGTTCACAATCTTTGAATTGGATCACAGTTTTTTGTTGGACCAAAAACAGTTTGGGCTTTATGGTTCTAGTAGCATAGACGATATAAAGTTTTGTCTCAAAACCAAAAGGCAAGGAGAAGTACAGGAACTTCATCAATCTTATGAACTCTTTCAATGTAGGATCTGTCAACATCTAGTCTCCAGTTTCTTGCGGATCATAATTTGCCGCTTGGAATGTAATAATGGCCATAACTTAAGTTCGGCTATCATTTTCTGACCAATTTTGTACCGCTTTTCAAGCTTTTGAGGTTAAAAAGGATTGAAATAAACTTAAATGGGTAAAATTAGTACAGTGCGACATCTGCTTTCTAAATTGCTTGGTTTGACCACGAGATCTGAAAAGTTGTTCATGTGTTGATTTGGTTTTTCAGAATGTTGTAGATCATGATGAGTTTAATGCATGGTTTCAGAGGATGCATCAATACCTGACCAAGTTTTTGGAACATTCTTCGGTTGGGCTGGCACTGGCACAGCTTGGACCATCAAGGTTGTGGTTAACATCGGATGGAATTGCAGTTCATGTACAAAAAAGAACAGGATCTGGGTACTTTACATTCCTCCATATATTTGAAATTTATATCATTTCAAGTTTGAGTTAGTTTTTGAGTTGCTTCCAATTATATATGATAACCCTATCCAATATTCAAGATTATCTAAAGTTTTCTTTTCATTTTTCATTTTTGACAGAAACTATGGTCAGTTGATGGATATAATAGCAAAGTATTTGAGCAGCAAATGCCATTCATGCTTGTTGGCTATATCCGCAGATTGAATAGCAAGGTAAATATTAGAACAAAGCCTTAACAATAATGAGTAATGTAAGATTTGTATCCAATAGAACTTTTATGTACATGTACCTCAAGCTTCACTTGATCAAACCTATGACTATAGGATCTTACAAATATGGATGTGAGAGAGATTGAAGAGTTCAAGTATATTGCGAAGACGTCACTTGACCGACCTATGTTTGTCAACCATTCTTGCACATCTCTTACTATAGAAGAAACTTCTAGCATTAATGGATGATATAGTTTGTAATCCACCAGATATCACTGTGTTTTCTTTGAAGCCATCATTCTGGTTCATGGGCAATTTCATTGCAATTGCTTATCTTCTTCATGTGGAGAAAACGTAGTTCGAAATAATGTGTGACCACTGGCTCAAATGATGTTTATTGTTATCGTATCTTTCTTTTCCAAGTAGACAAGATACTCAATAGAAAAAAATCAAGTGAACAAGATGAACAATTAGTATGGTTTCTTTAATTTAATCCGAGTAACCACTCTAATTTAATGTGATTTAATGATTTCTGCATTTAAGCTAGTCGCTATGTGTAAATATAAAAGGAGCATATTCAAATATAGCAAAATTTTAGATTTATCAATAATAGAAACACCGATAAACTTCTATTGTCACTGATAGAAGCATATCAATGCCTATTAATGATAGAATACAAAATTTTGTTATATTTTATAAATTGTTTGCTAAATTTACTATTTTTTATAATTATTTAATATAAAAGGTATTTACATAAATGTAGCAATATTTTAGATCTTTTCGTTAACCGTTTCAATCTTTTGTTTTTGGTTTTTACATTAAATTATATATATTTGTTTTTTTTAAAAAAATATCAAATGTATTTTTTTAGAAGTTTCTTTTATCATTTTCAATTTTTTTTTACAATTTTAAAAATAACTTTTTGTTAAAAAATAAATAATAAAGAAGTTACTAGACTAAATTGATGTCTATCATTAATATAATCTAAAACTTTAGTATATTTTGTAAATATTTTTAATAATTTTATTATTTACAATAATCGTTCAAAAGTACATCAATTTCATTTCAATTATAAGTCAAAAGAAAATATCTCACTTTTCTTTTTCTTTTTTTTTTTCATTATATAATACATTTAAGTTTTTTTTCTAAAAAAAAATTACATCACTTTTATTAACAAGTATAAAAATGTATTTTAAAAGGTTTTTTTTTTCCTAAAAAAATAATAAATAGCAAAAAAAATTTGTGGATATTTATTAGCCAATAAAATAGTTGAGACGAAAGGAAGGAAGAAAAAGAATAATATAAAAATTGTAGAGAATAGTGTTAAATCTGCAACCAAACATCAAATTAGGGCATCAAATTCTATGGCTATATAAACTTCTTCCTTCTTCCCACTCCTCATTCTCCCTTTCGGCTACCTACACAATCTCTCTGTTTTTCCAAATGACATACATTCTGCTTTTCTAATCACTTCATCTTCTCTTCTCTGTTAATTTTTCTTTTTCTTTTTTGTTTTTTTTGATTCCGATGAACATGATGAAGGAGAAAAAGATTGGATGATGACCCATGATCTCAAAAACATCCTCTATTTCGCTACGTTCTTTCTGATTCATCCTTTTTATTTATTTATTTTTCCTTATGTTCTTTAAATCCTTTGTTTTTATCAATTTTTAGAATTTATTTTGGTAACTTTCTTGTTTTAGTTCGTTGTTTCCTTCGGTTTTTAAGTGTTGATTTGTGTTTTTCAGATCGTTTAGGAACTTATTGCGAAATGTTTGATTTAGAAACCATTGGTGAACACAAAAGAGTAGTTTTTTGTTTTCTTTTTCTATATGGATTTCAGAAAATGGTAATTGAATTTCTTGGTAACATCCAAAATGGTAAATTATATTTAAAATTGAGATCAAATGATGGATTTAACGAAACTAGATGGGATTGTAATTAGACCTATGGAAACATATAAGCTGCTAGTGATGAGTAAAAATTGAATTATATACTACATGTGCTTGTTGAACATAAAGTAGCCCTAATTTGTAGAATGAATGGCTGCATATTGTAATTTATGTATGAAAAATAGTCCAATTCAATTGGGATATCAAACATAAGTTGTAGAAAGTATATTTATCAAAATTCCTTCCTCATAGGAATTAATTTTTGTGGATTTATCATGACTATATTCTTCTCTTTCTTTTGCATTAGGAGGTAATTGGTTGAAATCTCGATGATCCAAAGAGGATTTAAAATTAAATAAATGGGTAACAAAAGAAATTAGAAATCTCATTTACAAAAAGAGGTTGATCATAACCCTTATGAATTGGGTTAGTTGTAAAAATGGAGGGGTTAGTTTCAATAACTTAGTACTTAGGAATTAATTTTTTGTTTTCTAGACAATTAAATATTTTATAGGGTTTGAAGGGTTGGTGGAGTTGTGCATAAGAACTTTGGATTTGATTTTATTTAAAAACAATGGAAGTTATTGTATTAATGTGGATGACAATTTTGGAAGAATGGATGAGTAATTTAAACATGGAAAGTGATAAAGAGTTGTGACTATTAAAAGCTAATTCTTCCCAAGCAATATATATATATATATATATATATATATATATATATATATATATATATATTTTTGTGCAATCTTGAGTTTTTTGCATTTTTCGTAAAAATTGAAATTTTAAAATATTTTAGTTTATTTTATTATATTTGAAAATAATAACTTTTAAAAATTCTTTTAGTTTTAGGAGATCACTATAGTTTTTTAAAAGATTTTTAAGAGGTGTTTTCATGTAAACTACCAAAAGTACTCCGATCAACACGTCAAACCGTTTAGATCATGATATACGATTGTGTATTTCATTTTAAATAATATATTTTAATAATAGATGATCCTTTAATATATATTACAAGGATATATGATCATGTTAATAGCCAACATAAGTGATCATACAAAAATTAAAATCTAAGAAATCGTGTTGATTATTTAAAACGATATCTACTCATACTGAATATCTATGAGATTTAAATAGAAGAATATCGTTTAAAAATAGAAGAAAAAAAAGGTGTAAAATCATTTGATAATATCCAAGATAAATCATTTATGAAAATATTATGGTTTTTATTTTTTATTACATGCATAGTAATAAATCAACAAATTATATAAAAATAATAATTTAATTATAAAATGGGCCTAAAGTCTTTCTTTCTTTTTGTTTTAAGTATTTTTAAGATTGGAACTAAATTAGTGTCTATCAATGGACAATAAAAAGCAACACAATTAAAAGAAATTATGATATATATCTTTTGAAAATTTTATTTAGAGTTGAAGAACCTATCATTTGGTTGTAAGTAGTAACTTCTTCATATGTAAAGTTTTATGCTATTTCTAATATGATATGGTATAGCCTATCTTTCTCAAAGCCTATTTGGTCTAATAGAATCATATATTGCCTATACCTTACTTTTTCTTTTTTCCTTCTTTTAACCATTTGACACTTTATTATTACACATTCCATCTCTTTTGTTCCAAAATTACAATTTTCACTCTCATAAACTTTGTTTATTTCAAAAACAAAACATTTTTTGACATCTAACTATCGAGTTGTACATTAGACAATCGTAGCAATTGTTATAATCATAAATTGGAGAACTTTTTTTTTCCTCTACGGTAGATGTGAAATAATATGGAGACTTGCGCCCTTCGAACTTCAAATATAAAGGTATATGTCAAATATATATACTTTGATCATTGTTATTAGGATTCGTTTGATAATTTTCATGTTTCATGTTTCTTGTTTCTCATTTTTAAAGAAACATAATGTTCTTTTTTCTTTTTTTACAAATTTTAACAAAACGTTTAAAAAAATTAGGTTAAATTTGAGGAACAGCGAAGAATAGTTTCTTCCGGTTTCGTTCTCACCTTATATTATGCGTTTTAATAATGCATTAAAAAAACGACATTTAGTTGAAATGATTTACATGTGTACACTACTTTATTCTTTGTCGTGCACGTCATAGTTTTGACTTGACATTATTTAAGACAAATGACTTAAGTTAGAGATACAATGTCGATTAAAATATGTGCATCATGAAAAAGAAAGAAACGAAACGTTATCAAACGAGATCTTAGAATATCCATTTCAATCACTATATTTTACCACTTTTAAAAGTGACAAATTTGGTATATTCATTTTCAAATAATCAATTTTTTAGAAGTAGGAGTGAAAATAAATTAAAACGAAATGTTTAAGATCAAAATAAACCAAAAAATTTTGAAGTATGAAAATAAAAATAAAGGGAAGTAAAAGGATGCATAGATCAAAGTACTTTTGGTGTAAAGTCCCAATACATTTGGAGCCAACAAACTCTGACTGACAAATACTTTCTCTTTTCAGCACTTTGTTTTGTTTTGTTTTGTTTTGTTTTCTATTTTAAAATCTCATGTTTTGTTTGTTAACTTAATTAAGCATAACATTTTCCATAACTTAAATATCCCAATTCTCAGATGGAAATTCTTCCCACCATTGCTTCTCCTTCTGCAATTCAACATCACTGTTCGATCCGTAAACCAATCTCTTCAATCTCTCCGTCGCTTTCGTCGTCCCAAATTCGACCATCGAATCACCAAGCTGCACCAAAAAACTCGATCATTACCCATCATAAATAAATATAATGTGTCATGTGTTTGTTTGTTAAGGTGATTACTTCTGCATGGATGGTGTGAAAAACAGATTTCCCAGAAACAGAGAAGCTTGCATTAACAACTTCAATGCCTTCTTCTTGAAGAATCCTAAGGGTTTCACATAACAGATACTGATTATCGATTCCACTGCTTAAAACTATCTCTAAACTTTTACCCATTTGGTTTATTTTAAGCTGAGGAGAAGACGAAGAAGAAGAATCCATGTTTATGGCGCTTTTGTTTTTCCCTTGTAATCGATTTTTCTTTTCTTTAGCTGAATTCACTTTCTTCTCCAGATCTTTTATGTACTTAATTGCTACGTCAATCTGATCGGGCAATGCCAATGAAACCTCCTGCATTAAAAACAGAGAACCGATTAACATAGTATATATAAAATCAGAGACTAACTACTACGTTGAATGTGGGAATATTGAGAAATTAAAAAGCTGGACCTTTGAATATTGTTGTGGGACGAGGGACTTGAGTTGATCACAGAGGTTTTTCATTTGATTTCTTCTGTTTTTTTCTATGATTCGGCGTTCGATCTTGGCGGCGGTGGAGGATGAAGCTGAGAACTGAAAATTGGGATATTCCATTCGATGAAGAAGGATGAATGGGAAAAATGTGTTTTTGTGTTTGTTTGATTTACGGAAATGTTGTTGTAGCGAAGGAGGGAGATTTATATATACCTTTGTGGAAAAGTGAGGATAGAGGTGGCAAATCGACGTCATTTTGAGTGATGCCAGCAAGGTTACGTGAGCACTCCGCCATTGGAGGGACCTCACAGATTTAAAGTGTGGATGTGTTATCGATTACGATTTCATGAACATTATTGACCAAAAGTTTGAATATCACCAAAAAGAAGAAAGACTTACATTCAAATATATGTAGGAGATAAAGTTAATAATTAAATTTAGAGACCAAAATCCAAAAAAAAAAATAAACTAAAATTTTTAGGAATAAATATAATATTTTGAAATTTAATAACAAATGAAAACTAAACGGGTAGGTTTGGTACAGAATCTAAAAACAAGAATTAAATTCAAAAGAAAATTGTATAATTATTTTTTGTAAGATTATAGAATTTATAGGAAAGATTGAAATTTTGATTTATGTCATATAATTTTTAATTAGAATTATTCCAATGGTTTGATAAAATTTTCATAGTAAATAGTTCCTATGAGAGGATTTAATAAACCAAAGTTGACTATATATAAAATTTAATATTTAAGTTTAATTTCATTCCCATCATAAGACCAAACTTACGGTTTAACCTATTTTAATATATAATAAATTATATATTTTATTTAAAAAAATTTGAATTGAGAACATGACATAATATATTTTTTATGTTTTTTATCTTTATTTAAAATAATTCTGCAGTATAAAGTTTAAAATTCAAATCTTGAATGTAATGAAAACCTAAAAATGTTGCTTTTCGGAATTTGTATTATTTAGATCACATAATCCAAAAAATAAAAATAATAAAGATAGAATTCAAGTTATCTACCAAACATGTATTTACTAAGCTCAATGAATCTAAAAACATAAATAAAATGCAGATTGCAAATCAACATACTCTTAAAATCTATAAGGGTATTGTTCACATGATATTTCTATTGTTCACGTGAGATTTTTAAAGAAATTTGATGCTTACACTTGATTGGAGAAAGCTCCTCTATTATAGAGTTGCTTAGTGGGTTTTTTTGGATTTGGGCTCGATCTGGTTCATGTAACATATTCACTTACTCAATTACATGAATTTGTGTCATATTTAATTTTAGGCTAAATTAAGCTTATTTTCTTGGTTTAATTGAATTTTAGTCAAGTAATTAATATTTAATTGAACCAAAATAATTAATTTGATCCAAAACGTGTAGAATTGTCCAAATACAATTATTTTAGTAAATGACGTGTCAATTTGTAAATGATTCCAAAATTTCTTATTCAACAGGTATTGTTACAAGAAAAAGAAAATCAAATGTAAAAATTTATTGTCGTTCTCAATTTTTAATGTTCGTAGAAAGTAGTACTAAATTTTATATTGATCCTTGAACTTTGTATGTTATTCTATTTTAGTTTTTAAAAGTGTGTTTAGTCCATAAACTTTTAAAAAGAACATATTTTGGTCTTTGTTGTTGAGATTCCATTAACTCTAAAATGAATGGTGAAGTGGACTTCTATGTTTGGATGGCTAGGATGTCAAATTACGATAATCATTTTTAATAACATGAGATTTTAATTTTTAACTGAAGACTAGATGGTAAATTGATGTTTTATCATAGTTCTAGATTTTGATCGTCACCATTTTTGTGCATTCTCATTCTACTTCACTTTCTCAACTTATATGTTTGATGCAATTCATCTTTATATAAATATTTTAGTGTTTGAAATTTGGGATATTTGTGATTATTGAGGTGTTTTTTTTTTCTAGTTTATTTTACTTTGTCATAGATATGTTAAATACCAATATGTCAGTTTTGTTTATTTATGTTTTATTCTACTCAATGCTATTTTTCTTATTTGCTTCAAGATTTTAATTTAATAAATAAACAAATAAACGGCGTGGAGTTGAGAGGAGATGTGTGAGAGATTGAAGTTTTGGAGGAAAAGAAGAAAATTAGGTTTTAATTCGAGTTTATTTAGCAGTTCATGGTTATTTTTCAAATTAATTAATACAATAGATCTAATATCCCAATCATCCAAACATAGAAAGCCACGTCATCATTCATCCAAGACGTTAATAAAATTCGAAGGACTAAAGTAAGGTTTTTCTTAAAGTTCGAAAATTAAAACAAGCAAAAAAAAAATAGAACATTTATTCCCATCTATCGGAGGGACAAAAAGGAAAAAAAAAAAAAAAAAAAAAAAAAGCCACGTCTCTTCTTTGAATTTTGATGACTTCTATTTTTTTTTTTAGCTTTTAAAAGAAATTAGGGGACACTCTAAACTTTTTCTCTTTTTTTTTTTGTTCTATGATTTAAATTTTAAATTATCACACATTTTAAAACAATCTTTCTTAATAAATATCATACAAAAGTTATAATTCTATTAATTAAGCTCCTAAAAATGGTTATAATTCAAATTAAACTAGACTCTCAATTAAAAATTTCTTTAAACATGTCAATGCATTAACTACTATTGTCTAATTTTATTATTATGATATTCGAATTGGTTTGATCCTTATTATTCCTATAATTTTTGTATTTAAACAAAAAAAAAACCAAGGTAATATACTAATGAAAATCACGAGTTCTATAGATAATCAATCTAGATTCATTTTGCCATACTCATATTTAATTATAAACTATATATATAATATATATAGTCAACCTTGCAAGATTCTTATTCCTTCTTCTTCTTCTTCTTCTTCTTCTTCTTATTATTATTATTATTATTATTATTATTTTAGGAATCTTTGCATCATATTATATTATGTTGAAAAAGACCCCATTGTTAATAAAATCTGATTTAATAAACTTATAGGTTATGGACTCCTAAAAGCTTCTGCTTTTATATGAACTAAAAAGGGTCTTTCAAAATTTTAAAAAGAAAAATAGTGGGACTCAACTTTATTAAAGTAAATTTTGATTTCACATTTAACAATAAAACTAATATTATTTTTACAATTTTCTTATGAATTCAACTAAAACATTATGAATTCAAGTATTAGCATTTTTCCCATTTTCCATTTTGTCTTTATTCATATATATATATATATATATATATTCAATTTAATGTTTTGTGCTTTAAAAAAAGAAAAAGAAGAAGAAGAAGAAGAAGAAGAAGAAGGTTTTCTCAAGAATGCATGGAACATTATTATTCTTAATTTTTCTTAGAATAATTAATTTGACTCCACTAAGATCATTATAAAATATATTCTTATTCTGTAATTGTAGGTACACCATTCTTTAATACTTTCTGCACTTCTCTTTTTTCTTTTCTTTTTATAGGCCAATCATATATTATACATAAGTTTAAATTTGGTTCTCATTCTAACTACAAAAATATAAGTCAAATAATTCATATATCCTTAATTAAAACTTCTTTAAATCATTGGATTAATTTGACAATTTAAGTCTAATTAAATATATGACTACCTATACCTAACATTCTTAACAAATTTCCTCCCATACATTTCTTCAACCCTTTCTTAAATTCTTCGAATTCTCCTACATTTTAACAACAATAACTCATTAACTAAAAATAGAAAATGAAAAACCGATGTCACACGTTCACATTTACATATACCATTTGTTGAATGTTTATATGTTTAGTGAAAGAATTAGTGTGTACGCTAGTATATTGATATATCGGTTGTGATTAATTATAATGTGTATCGATACAACCATTCACATTATTCACACTATCTACATATATTTTTAATATTTAATTATTTTTCTCTTATTATTATTATTATTTATAAATTTCTATTTTGTCATTTGATTTGTTCAAACCACATGAATAGATGGATGCTAATAGGATATGCTCTCTTGAGAAGATATCAATGAGGGAAGTGATGTTTCTGATTTCTAATGTGGGTATGATAATTATTGAAGACTTTATATTGGGAAAATATTTACGATAGTTACTTTAAAATTATTTTTGGTTTCTAAACTTTTATAAAAGTAAAAATTTAGTCTCTAAACTTTAGTTTGTAAAAATTTAATCTATACTCGTAATCTTGTAACGAATTAGTCCTTGAACTTTACTATGTAATAATTTAAAAATTAGGGTTAAAATTTAAGGAGACTTCTTACTAAAACAAACCGATTAACTAATTAGAGTTTCAACATTTTTATAAAGTACAAAGTCTACATCATAAAACAATAAAAATTAATGTTTAATTTTAAGGAATTTGTTTACTTTAGAAACTAAATTATCACACATTTGAAAATATATAAATCATTACACATTTGTATTTTTTTAAACCGACCTGACCCGATCCATTTCGACCCAACACGAAGATGGGTTGGGTCGGGTCGAACTACTAAATTAATCGTGCATTTCGAGTAGGGTCGATTGCGAAGGAAACCAGACCCGACCCAACCCAATTACACTCCTATATACAAGAACTAAATCATTACACATTAAAGCTTATGGACTAAATAATTATAAAATTGAAAGTACAAGAACTAAATCGTTTCAAACCAAAATTTAAGAACTAAATTGTTACTTAAGGAAATGTGCGAAAAACACAAAAAAAAAAAGTATTTTAACCTAATATTTAGGTCAACTTTTATACATATCATTTTGCCACCAAAATAGACAAAAAAAATTTCTTTCATATTTCAACTTTTACAAATCACACGAATTAGTTGATGGTATATATTCGAGGATTATTTGAATCAAACATCTTCAAACAAACATTATCACGATTATATTCAAAGATGAAAAAGAAAAAAAAAAGAGAGAGGGAGAAAGTGATGAAGTTTGGAGTGAGAGATCTTTTCTTGGCGATGTGACCCCAAATTGCCAAGTTGTTTATCACTATTTGAATTGCGGCTAATGCCAATTCCCATTCCCTTTCTAATTATGTGGGCATACCTCATGACTCATGCACCCACTTTCCCTTTTGTTTTCATTTCTATTTTGAAAATTAAAGTTAGCTTGTTCACGTCGAATTTTATTTTAAGTTTTATTAGTGATTTAGAGAAATCGAGTTATTAGGTTAAGAGTTTTGCTTTGGTTCGAGTGAAAGTTTATTTAATATGTTTATTTATAATTTATAAAGTTCTTGTCTGTAACATAGAGATGTTAATTAGTTTAACTTTTTTTTTCGTTAGTATTTACTTTTGAATCAAAATTGTAAGGATTACTAATGGATAAGGTTTTTTTCTCCTAAACATTAACTAACCAATTTAGGATAGACAACGAATTAATCTTAAAAACCATACGAACAAATAACGAAAAAAATATTATGTAGATTTTTGTATCTGTCATTAACAATATCATAGATAATATAATGTCACTGACATGTCATAGAGGATAAAAGAGCACCAAAGAATGATGCACTACACATAGTAACAAGAAACCAATCTAAAAGAAAAATAATTATACACCATCAAATATTTTTCATATAAATAAGATATTCAAATTTTGTTCGTAATAAATAAGCCAATCATACTCCAATAATAAACATCCTAACACAAATTTTAATTCTTATAGCAATTGTTTTTCCTAAACTTTTATTGAATAAAATTAGTTGAAATTCAAAATCATATAAAATTTTTAAAAGTATAGTTTGGTTCATATAATTAAATTATTATTATTAGTTTATCTAACACTATACTAAACTTTTTAATTTGAAATTAAATTTTACCAAACATTATAATTTTTTTTAATGAATTTTTCAAAATGTAAAGTTGACAACGATTGTCGTTTTAAAAGTCATAACAATTCCAAACGAAATTTTAATTTATTCAAAGCTAACTAGAAACTTCTTTGACTTTGACCACTTAATTAGGCCAACTATTTTAATTTCTTTTTGAACATTATACTCTAGTCTACTTTTTTTTTTTTTATAGTATTTTGATTTTGTAAATGTGGACATAGTTAACATTAGTTGTGAGTGAACAAAAATTACATTTTTTGTCTATTAAGTTTGGTTTGCACAGAGTACAGTCATTTAAGTTGACCCAACCTAAACTTGAACTTTATTTATCATATATATAAATAAATAAATAAATAAATTTTAAAGTTTGACTTTACTTTCAACTTTTAATTAACATTTTTTCTTTTGGCATTGTTATAGTATTTGTATAATGGATATATATTTGATATTCGTCCTCTCAAGTTTAGAAGATTTTATTTATTATTATGTACTGTTTTATATATATAGACAGATACAGTTATTTTAATTTACTAAAAGAATAATATTTTGATAACTCAACCAACATGAATTTCAAGGGTCAATTGAAGTTCTTGTGTGTGATTTTTAGGATAACAATCGAGATAAACCCCTATTTCAACCTCGTATGTGTTTTTATTTTGAGTTTCCAAATTAAACTCAACAATTTTAACTTTGAGATTTACTCATAGCTGACTTAGCTTTATTTTTATACTTTGATAAAATACTTTCCTTGATTTTTAATATTATTATTTTTCTAGTGAGAATTACTTGGATAGGACAATTTAAACTTTTTTTAGAAAAAAACTTAGGAACTAAAAAGGTACATTTTGAAAGTTCGAGGATCAAATGAGTCTATTCTTAAAACCCTAAAAAAAAAAAAGAATACATTTTTAAAATTAAAAAACAAATGCACATATTATATTCTAATTTTGGAGACTAAAAGGTTAACTTTTACTATTATTTTAAACTTAGAGGGATCAAAGTGGTTGTATTAATAATAACAGTAAATACTTAAAAAAAAATTGATAATAAAAGTAAAATTTTTAATTTAATATTTAAAAAGAAAATGAAAAGATTTTAACCATTTGAAAATCCTCACTTCCAAACATGACTTAAGAGTGGTAAAAAAGAATGAAGCTTATGGTAACATTGTCGAATGGGAGAACCCAATAACTCACATGCAAATTTAAATTCAAATTGGAAGATAATGATTTCATACTATTATAGTCTAAAGATTATAATAATAATCGCCAACTCTAATAACTCACTACCCTTCATTATAAACGTCCGTAAAAATGGTAAGCTAATATAAAAATCATATTTGAAATTGTAAAGTAAAAGGTTAATGATCAATAGTTTCATATCTAAAGTGGTCCTCTCTAAAGACTTGGACTTTATATATATGGATGAACACATGTACTACTTTGTAAGTATTCTCTTTTATAAAGTCTTGTTCACATGGACATTGGATCAATTTGAGAGCAACAATACACTTGAAGATTTGAAGGTTTTTCCTACTTTCCTTTTTGCTTCTATGTGACTTGGTTTTTTCTCCAACATAATAGGCATTATGATCTATGGAGGTATCTTTGTTGTGGGTAAGTTTAAAATATATTGAGTCGGCTTACGAGGGAGCCTAGTTGAACGTCTAGACCCATAGAAACCTAGTAGAGCTCTCAGAATGATTCACCGAATCCTAGAAGAGGTATGAAAATTCATTAACCGGAAGAGCCTATATAGAGGTAAAAAAGAACCCTTGGGGAGGGTCTTGAGGGAGCAAATAGGACTTATAGAAGAGCTTCGAGGGAGCATATAGGACCCACAAGAGCTCAAAGCGAAAAACTCATAGATCAGAAGCCTAATAGAGTTCAGAAAACTCATATGATCAAGAGCATATGAGAGCTTAGATAACTCAAAGGAGAGAACCTAGTAGAGTTCAAATGATCTATGAAAGCCTAGAGAGACCTCGTAGAACTCATAGGAGAACTGAATGGAGCTTACAAGACCCATGAGAGTCAAATATACGAGGAATCTTGGAAGACCCTTGGGAGAACTTAAAAGGACCCACAGAGGCCTTGTAGTATAGCAATTAAGTTTAAAATGGTGCACGTTCTCAATTGATGAACCATAATAAGTTGAGTAAGTGGTGCACTTAATTACCGATTACTCATTAATGGTGTAACTTCTTATCAAGTATTAACTCAAAAGTTCCAAGGTTTAAAAGAGAAAACTATGAACCAGAACAACAGTTATACTCTACTCTCTTATATAAACTACTAAATTCATCGATTGAAAATACGTTTAAAATATTTTACTATTTTTTGTTTTGTTTTTTTTGACAATAATTGTGAGAAGGGAAAAAGACTTAAAGGGTCAATGTGTGTGTGCACCATATGATTGGATTGGGGCTTAGATTGTAGTAAAAACACATAAGTTTCTTGGACTATTCATAACCAGCCCAAAACCCAATCAAACAAGAATCTAAATAATGTATTATGTTATATTATATATCCACATGATTCATTTTACACAATTTTAATTTATTGATCACTTAAGAAAAATACCCTAAAGTTTCTCTAACCAAATATTCAAATTCATATTTGTTTACTTTTTTACAAAGGTTATATCCATTTTGATTCTTTTATCTTATATAATCAAACGTTATCGAGATCAAAATATTATTATCAATATCAATATTAGAATTTCAACTTTATATATTTAGATTAATAATTAAAATGTTCTACTTAAAAGACTAAATTATCTTTATAGAATGGCCTCGTGTTCAATCAGCTGCTGCTACCCTCGGTCATTCTACTTGGGTGAAAAGACTTTGAAATAGAGAAGGCCTACGACGATCTCACGAAGAACTGATCTCGATTCCACTAATCGGATAGGACTTCTCAGAAGGTACGAATTCTGCTTTAGTCGAGCCTTTTATATGGAAGAAGGCCTCAATGAAATGAACAAGTCAATGAAAAGTTCAGGAGGCTAAGACGAAGCAGAACCTACTAAAAGCTAAAATAAGTACGAAGACAGAGAAGGAGAGGTTTTTGAACGTCGAATAACTGTCCTAGATATATATAGTCATTAGTATTCCTATTATATATGATTAAATAGATAATACCTTTTTTTATATTTTATGTGCATTTTAAAGGTTGGAGATAATCATCGATATTTGATATAGATATCGAACTCTTTATACAAACGACTACGAAGCATATAAATAGATATTTTCATTCGTGGACTACAAAATATTGATCTTATAAAGATCACAATGCAATAGGTATATCATTTATGG
This sequence comes from Cucumis melo, assembly GCF_025177605.1. Taxonomy (NCBI): domain Eukaryota; kingdom Viridiplantae; phylum Streptophyta; class Magnoliopsida; order Cucurbitales; family Cucurbitaceae; genus Cucumis; species Cucumis melo. The sequence continues at coordinate 2,519,380 of NC_066857.1, forward strand.
ATGAAACTATCAATGAAACTAACCACGACATATTGAAATGAGTTACAAAGGTATATCATAAAACTATCAATGAAATTAGCACTCGTTAAAAGCAAATACCAAATTTTAACTTAAAATATAGTGTATTATCTAAATTTTAACTTAAAATATAGTGTATTATCTAAAGTTACAATATTACTCCATAAATATTTGAACTTTCCCTAAAATTCTTTAACCTAGAGTCAATCTAGATCTAAATTGAATCAATAATCCAAAAGTTAATTTAAAGTCATCCCCATACTATAATTTCGGATCTTAAGTTTCTTTCTTTTTAAATCTCAATATTTTTTTTTTCTAATTTCACCATAAATATAATAAGATTAATTATTTAGATTTTCATAAGTAAAATATAGAGAGGGGATGAAAGAAGATTTATTTGAACCTACCAAATACACAACTTTGATAACTCTGGGCAGAGGATTTGATTTTTTATATATACAATTTTCTAACAAAGCAAAAGCACAAATACCAAAATCGCCTCAAACAACTTCAACGGCGGTACAATGCAGGCCACCCAAATTATCTAGAAGATCAAATGTCAACATCGACGCCTTCGATTTCGCCGGCCGGTCCGAGTAACTCACCGGCAACGGTACCATCACCGTCGCCGCCCTCTCCCTTTCCCTCCGTCCCAGCCACTTCGATTGCATATATTTCTGTTTCCTCCATGGAGCCAGATGCATCTTCTTCTCTTTCGTACACCTCTTCGCCGCCGTACATAAGATCTTAATCAATGACCACAATCTCTCCGATTTCCCCACAAAAACCTCCGGTAATCGCCGGATTAATTTGTTGTATTCTTCATTTGCTCTCGCCATCTCGAACTCTGCCCTAAAATTCAGCTCGATCACCACCCGAACTTCCCCTCTTCTCGAATTTGAATTGTCCAACACTTCTAAATACGAATGTTCCCCTGGAAAATTAGGGTTTCTTCTAATCAGATTCAATTATTTTACGGATTTTCCGTTTATTTAGTTTATTTATATACATATCTTTTTACCTGATGGAATGTCTGATGAGCTTCTCCATTTCGATTTGCACACAGCGCAATTTAAACCGGTGATTCGTAACCGATTACAGATCTCTCTCTGCCAGCAGTTCCGGCAGCTTCCTGACGGCGACGTCCCACACTCGCATATCGTTGATTCTATACTTATTTCCCTTAGAATCTCCGCCGTCGCTCGGCGGATTCTTGACTCAATCGAACTCGTTCTCCGTAACGTCGTCTGTAAAATGAAATTCAATGATTAATTCACGGAACTCTGTTTTCTTCATCTCCTTTTTGCTTTTGATCTAATTAAAATCGGATCGTGTCAAATCACGAGATTAAAATCGGTGAGTACCTGGAGAAGTTCACCCTGAGAGTTCCAAAACGTCTTACTCTCTTTGACGTCGAATGAGTTTTCTTCCTCTTCGTCGTCGGAGTTACAGAAATTTCCCGATGACGTCTCACCGTCCTCTAGATACCTAAAAAAGACATCGGAAAAGCTCGCCGTTCCACTCATCAAGTCACTATCCTCATCGGAAGTCCGTACATTTACCGGAATCTTCACCATGGTTGTAGTCAGAGATATCAGAAGAAGAAGAAGAAGAAGATAGAGGAGATTCACGTGGTGTTTCTTGAAATGGAAAAGGGAAAATTTGAGGTATTTATAGGAGAAATTTCGTGTGGGGTCCACCGATCCTAGCTGGGCGAACGAGCCGCCGCGTGAAAGAAAAGATCGGGTCCACTGCATTGTGGATTAGACAGCTAATTCCACGTCTGCTAAACTAATTATTTATTTACTATTACAAATAGTTTGGATAATTCTCGAATATCCCTTCTTCTTCTTTTCTTTTTCTCTCCCTCTTTGAAATTACTATAAAAGAAACCAATGCATTCTAATCCCCCCCCCCCCCCACACACATCCTCTTTTTATTAAAAGAAAAAAAAAAGAAACAAGTGTTTTTTTTTTTTTACTTTTGTGAAAATTTTAAAATTATGCAAAATAATTAATTACGAAATAAAAGCGGATAAAGATATATTATGATAAAAGTTAAATGTATTAAAAAAAAAAAAAAAGAAAGAAAGAAATGAGGCTGTTTTGTATTGTAGGTTACATTTGTTTTATTTGTGTATTTTGTCGTGATCCTATCCGAAAACCAAAACTTATCTGGTAAATTAGCAGTGAAGAAAATAATTGGGAAAAGGAAAGTGGTAGGAAAAGGAGTAGTCCGAATCAGAAGTGAAACGTGGCGACATCCAACTATGTGGCACAGTTATCTAGGACAGCTGGCAGTATAGGCGACACGTGGATTTATGCAGAAACGTTGATGTGTGAGCTTTATCCAAATTGAATGTGGGGTCCTCCAAAAACCCTGCCAAAATTTCTACTATAACCAATCCATTATTGTTGTACTATCTCATACACACCACTAACACATACACAAAGTGTCGAGCCTTCGAGTTTTAAATATGTACACTCATCTACTTTGATTCCTTCATGTTTCAAGTTTCAATTGGAATAATTAAGTAGTGTTGAGGGCAATGGGTATGTTATTACAATCCTTTCGATTCTTTAAATATCGTAAATAGTAAATATCGTAAAAAATAAGTAATTTTGAAATAACGTTTATTAAATCTAATCGAAAATTTTTAAATAGAATTTACTATAACAAAAGATGATTATTACAATCGTTCTAGATAAGTTTTATCTCAAACGGTTATTCAACATACAATTAATTACATTATTAGCTAATATATGTTTTAAAACTACAATTTTTACTATTTCTTGTCGTATTTATTGTTTTCTATGATAAACTACATCTCAAATGCAAACTATTATAATCCACAACAATTCAACTTTCACGAAACTCTAAGATGTGTAACTGAGGGGCAATGGTGTCATTTGAAGGAAAACATTATTGATTTGTGACTTTGTTGGTAGCGCTCCTTTTATTGACGGGGGGTGGAGGGCCCATCATTCATATATATATTAAAGAAACAAATTGTTCCTAAGCTGACGTGGCCATCTACACTTGGCCGTCATCACAACACAAAAATTATACCCTCTTCCTTTTTCTTTTTTTTTTTTGTAAATAAAAAATAAAAAAAGCTAACATTTTGTCCTAAAAATTAGCAATTAATTTGTATTTAAGGAAACATGTTCAATTAATTTATTTATTTCTAGATGCTACTTCATTCAAGATATCACTAATTAAGAAAGGTGTAGATCCCCAAACATTTTATTTATTTATTCTAACATTGATGAGATGAACGTTAGATGGCAAACTATGTTTAAAATTAATTAAGTCGAAGAAATTTTTATAGATGGTTTTGTGAATTTTGCTAATTTTGTAAATAGTTTTAATATTTTGTTATTTTTGAAAATGTCCCTTTAAATTGATTGTTTCGTAAAAAAAAAATGAGAAAATAAGTCAATTAGTTACATATTATGTTAAATTTTCATCGACATATTATTATTCTTATATATTTTTTTTAAGTTCCAATGTCTACGTAAAAGGTGGATAGGTAATTTTATTATATTGTAAAAGAAAAAACTATGAAATACAAAATGTTGGTAATAAAATATTAATATTGAATCTATAACATAAATAAAATTCAATAATTTTAGTAAATAGTTTCAAGATTTAAACTTAGATAGGAGGTTAACAAATAGAATAACTACTAAACTACTCATAAATATTAAAAATTAAATAGTTTTATTTATTTATATTATATAAAGACAATAAAGTTGAGGACGGAATTCGTCGGTGTTTATAATTAAAATAATATTTTAATTTCTTTTTTCGTTGATTAAAAAGTCTCCTAATTCTTCCTTCCAACAAAATTGAAAAGTTAAAAAGATTTTAAATATTTTCACTAATTTTCTCACTCTTGACCTTATTATTATTAATTGTTATCATTGTAATTATGTAGCAAATTTTTAATGGTTTATAACAAAAACAAGACTTTGATATTTTAATCCAAAGTTGAAGGAGTTTACTTTTTTTTTTTTTAATTTTCTTTTTAACAAAATAATTGTAACTTAGCATGAACAAATGAAAAACGTTTTAAAAGTGACTATGATAGAACACAATAGAAAAATTGATATGAATTTATATTTTATTTCAAATAAAAAAATTTATTATATCAACTTTTTGGTTCAAATTCTTTTAATCACGTTTAATATAAAAAGAAACAAAGCATTATAATATCAACCTAATAGATAATTAATATTTGAACCATTCATAGTCTTATTAAATAATTATTGTTTAGGCTATAAATAAATTGTTTGCTACAACAACCTAATACAACTCTTAGCATTCATATTTTTTAAACAATACAAGAAACCGGTGCAAGAGCACATTGGAAAAGTACTCTTAACAATAAATTAGTGGAATGATATATATATATATATAATACCCTATATAGAAAAAAGTAACAACACTTTGGAATAACATATCAAACCTATAGTTATTTGGAGACAAATTTAATTAGGTTCACCACATGGAAAAAAAGAAAAAGAAAGTGTGGACATGTGATTGATCTAGCTTAAAGCACTTCGGTGAATGTAAGTGTTATTGAAATCGACCTCAATCAAGTATGAGCTTGACACGAAACAACTTAATGAAAAATCAATATTGACTAGTAGCTAGGTATAGATCATCGATACAGAATAAATAATATTACAGAAGAAAAATACTAATTTAGAAAGGGTGAGTTGTACTTATTTTAACTTAAAACGTGGGTTTTAAATTGGGTCTTTTCATAAATATAAAAAAGTGAAAAAATATTTACCTTTTATAGAACAATTCCAAAAATGGAAAAAGTCTAAAGATCTACCGTGTAAAATACCAAAAATGCTCTGTCAACCACGCCGTTAATAACGGACGCGTAATATATTTGCGATCGTTTAGATTTGGTTATTGTTTGATACGCGATCGTTTAGATATGTCTACAATTTATTTTTTCAATTCAATCGTTTAATTTTGTTACACGATCGTTTAAATTTGGGGACTCAAATCTAATGATTTTTTTTTCAAAATTTGGTACACGATGTTTTTAATTCTTTTGGTACATGATAGTTTACTTGTTTTACACGATCGTTTACATTTGGCTACTCCAATCCAAATGATCTTTTTTCAAGATTCTTTATATACGATCTTTTATTTTTCTTACACGATCATTTACTTTTTTAAACGATCGTTTACATTTGGCTACTCCAATCTAAATGATTTTTTTCCAAGGTTCTTTGTACACGATCTTTTAGATTTTGTTATTTTTTGTATACGACATAAAAAAGAAAAATGATGGAAAGAAATTGCAGAAAAAAGGAAAAAAGAAAGACGAAATTGCAGGAAGAAGACGAATAGCAAAAGAAAAATGGAAGGGCAAACCTGGAATCTTTAAAAATGGCTAAATTTATGAGTTTTGTTATACGAGCCGTAAATAGTTTGAAATTTTGTTACATACGTAAATTTCCCTTTTTAAATTTCAATAGTTTGCAGAGGAAGGTTAAAATTTTAATATTTTTATTACTTAATTTTGTATTAAATGACTCTATAAACTAACATTTCACAAGTATATGATTTTTGATATTTACTCTATTTTTAATTTTCTTTCATTTTTAAGTATGTTTAAGAAAATTAAAAATTTTAAAAGAGATACTTTAAATTAGTAAAAAGAAAAAAAAAACACTTCCAAATTCTAAAAGTTATATATAAATAAAGACACTTTTAACTAATATATTTATGTATTTTATGAAGGAAATGCTTATGTTAAAAATTTAAAAGAAAAAAAGTCAAAATTGAAGTTAGTTTTAAATAAAAATCTTAAAAAGTAAAGAAAACATTGAAGCTTTTAGAGAAAGGTGATATAGATAAGAGAGAGGTGATGAGTCATTGTGCTATTTAAAATATAGAGAATAAAAAGATCATCCATTTTCCTCTATGTGGGTCTCATGAATATTAAAAGGAAAGTTGAAATATAATAATGAAAGTAGGCTTATAATTAGTGAAACCATGTGGGGTTTGAGAATATATGGGATAAGGTTAGGGATTTTTATTTTATTTTATTTGGAAAAAGTAAGGTTGAATGATTTGAAACCAATATATATATACATATATATAAAGGGTATATAAAATATTGGCTAAATTAAATGGAAAAAGATTGTTTTGATAGCCAAAAGTGTCCTTCCACTTTCACAAGCTTTTGGTCTTTTTCTTTGATATTTTGCATTGAGATTCTCAAATGCCTAATCACAACTATCAATTGTTTTTCTTTTTCTTTCTCCTAAACTTCAAACTCAACTTGTTAACCATAGTTTAGAATTTGATTTATAATAGCAAAGTAGCGATGATGTAATAAGATTTAGATATAAAAGTAATTAAAGACTCGAAAGAACCTCAAAACAAACTCAAAAAGTAGTCGGGACACATCTTTTTATGAGCGTTGTATGGAAGATAATTATTCGTTTTGCATAGGTTGCAAGCATATATACTTCAATGAATACAATGACTAATTCTCAACCTCGAACTATTAGGGTTTGATAGAATTTCTTGATGTTTGCTTTAAACTCAACACAAAAACAAAAGAAAAAAAAAAAGAAACAAAATGAGAGAGCTTTTCAATTTGGAATGTAATGCTACCAAATAAAGACCAGATTGCTATTTATAAGTTAGCAACTCAGTAACTCTCCAAAATAAAAAATAGAATCAAATAAATACAAAAATTAAAACATATGTCAAAATTTAACCGACCAAAATCAAACACAATTCATTAAAAGTGAAAAACTATAAATTTAACTATCATGCATGTTAAACTTGTACATGAAACATCATTTTAATTTGATGGTCTCGATGAATTTAATCTACAAAATCAAACCCATTTTTATGTTTCAATATCCAATTGTTTCACTTTCTTCCATCCAACACATACTTCCTTTAATATGAAAGGGAAAGGGACCATCTCCCTCACTCTATTTTATCTTTCCATAATTACACAATGTATATATATATCCAACATATACTTCTTTTCATAATTTTGATTAAGTAGTGAAATTCTTAACGTAAAAAAAAAAACAAAAAGAACATAATTCAACTTAATCTTACTTGTAGTGATTCAGATCTCTCCATCGTTGTCGTATTAAAACAAGCTGTTAAAACGTGATGAGTATTGTCTTATATTTTTTTCTTTAATATAAATTACTTTTACCATGTTTTTTAGTCCATCGTAATTTTCTCTATCACATTAATTAAAAATTAGTCTAATTAGTCAACATAAACATTGTTTAACTAACATGAATATATGCTATCTAATTTTCGAGATCTAAGATTCAATTTTTCACTCTGTATTCTCATCAGAAAAGAGAAAAAAAAGATAGATTAAGTTGATTATTAGATATTCAAGAATATATAAGCTAGGGAGTTATAAATTACAATCCTTCTAAGATTTTCTTGGAAAAACCAATATAATATTTTGCCCCCTAAATTTGGCAATTTGGAGTAATTTAATTATAAATTCAAATGAAAATATATTTTTTAAACCTATAAACCTCATTTCAAAACTTTTATTCCATCATTTTTAAAGCAATTTTAAAGTCATATTTGGCATTATTATTGGCAAAAATCAAAATATGTAAGGTACATTTTAATAAAGCCATTGTATAGTTGTGCCTTTTGAACTAAATGCTTTTGATTAGAAAAAAAAAAAAAAGCACTTCAAAAGTCATTTTACACTTCTTACTAAATTCAGTAGTTTAGCAAAATAAATCCATAAATTCAACAAAAACTAAATACATTAAACTATTTATTTTAATCGAATGAGTTATATAATATAATGAACTTTTTAAGATTTTAAAATAAGTTAGTTACGTGAAAAAACCCATCAAGTTAAACATATAAATATGACCTAAAAACAAGGGACATTTGCGACAATAGCAAAAAAAAATTATGATAATAGAATACATCTCACTATATTTTTTAAATTACAAAAGTAACAAATTAAAAAACAGATAGTTATCTAATAATCCTACGATAATTTTTATGTAAAATTAATGCGGTGAGCGTGGATCGAACACGCGACCTTCAGATCTTCAGTCTGACGCTCTCCCAACTGAGCTATCCCCGCAAGGTTGAATATTAAGATTATTTATATCTTATTTATTTGTACCAAAACTCATTTTGTCATAATTTTAATTAAGATAACTTCAAGGTTGGTTTGGATATTTCTAGAAATTTATATTACAAAATGGTCGGAAAATTATTTATACTAATAAATAAATATTTTCACACTTTTTAAACCAAACCCGTTGATGTATTTTATTTAAGGGCTTTGCAAAAGTAGTAAAAACATTTATGATAACAGGGTTCATGTTACTATATTTAAAAAGGATAACTTTGGTAGCCATCATTTTTTTTTTTTAAAATTTTGTTATAGTTTTTTTCATTTACAATAATTTTCTTTCTTCCTTTATTTATATTACACTCACATTTATTTTATTTTATTGCGTGTTTCGTAAAATTTTAAAAAATGCAATAGAAATATCAATCAAAATATAGACGATAAGAAGGAAGATTGTTGATTTTAAAATCAAATTATATATTATAACAAATGACAGATCAATTTTAAAAACATTTTATATAACTTAGTTCGATTCTCCACCCTATGTACAGAATCAAAAGAAAAAAGTACATAATTTAGTAACCATGAATCTCTAGTAACCTTTTACATACATACATATAAAGAATCAAAAGAAATAAATAAGTTCAATAATATCATCAATTGAACACAGTATAAGCACTGACTTTACATATCTAAGACAATCTGTCGTATTTAAATAAAAACGATCAAAGTTCTTTGCTGCTAGCGACCGCTCTTTAAAATATCAGATTCAATGAGTGATGTTGAAGATGAAGATGTTTTGATTTCTTCAAACGTTGGATGATTTTGCTGAAAATTGTTGACTTGGTAAATCTCAGACAGTATTCTTGTTGATCTTAGTCTATTTAACAATCCATCATTTGAACCATTTCCATTTCTCTCACACAAAATATTCACAACTTGTTGCATTGTTGGCCTTGCACCAGCTTCATTATGTGCACATAATAATCCCAAACAAACCATTCTCTCCATTTCATCAATCTTATTCCCACTTATTTCCTCAACTCTCAATCTCTCATCAACTGCTAATCCAATCTCATTCCTCTCCATTAATCCTTTTACCCAATCTATCAACCATGGCTTCCCTTCTTCTATTGCTCTCCTCCCACAAACCACCTCCAAAACCAACACTCCGAACCCGAAAACATCTGCTTGTGCCGATACTCTCCCTGTTCGAACCACCTCTGGAGCCATATACCCGACAGTCCCCATTACACAAGTTGTGTCTGCCGTTTGTTCATGGGGTTGCATTCGAGCCAACCCAAAATCTCCTAACCTTGCATTCATGTCCTTGTCGAGTAGCACGTTGTTTCCTTTTATGTCTCTATGCAGAACCTTGGAATCCCAACCTTGGTGTAGATATAGCAACCCCGTGGCTACATCTCTTAAAATTTTCATTCTTTTCTCCCAACTCAGCATTTCGTTCTCATCATTACACCCAAATAGTTTCTTGTCTAAACTTCCATTTTCCATGTAATCATACATTAAGATCAAGCTGCCTTTCTCCTTTTTGCACCATCCTATAAGCTTAACTAGATTTCTATGCTTTAATCTTCCTAAACTTGAAATCTCAGCTACAAATTCCCTCATTCCACTCTCAGCTTCAACAGAGATTCTCTTCACAGCAACTTTTGATCTCCCTAATGTCCCTTTATAGACCTTCCCGTTTCTCCCAATTCCAATTACATTGGCTTCTGAGAATCCACCAGTTGCTTCATAAACATCTTCATAAGCAAACCTATGTGGCCAATATTCTAACTCCCAATCTTCAATTTCATCATCCTTTGGTTTTTTTCTTCCCCTTCTTTTGATAATTACAACACCATAGATTATAAAACAACAGATAATCACAAGTCCAACACCCCCCAAAGTTATTCCCAATACGAAAGCTCTTGAGTTAAAAATGGAGCCCTCTTTTTGAGGAACAAATGACGGTAAATCTGTTATCAACAAAGCATCACCTATAGACAAATTGGAGGTACTAAAACTCCAAGATAATATCTTATGGCTTTGAACTAATTGCCCAGTGGCTGCTGTAAATCCTACATACATCTCATCCAAAAGCAATCCAGGGAAATCAACAAATACAGATATCAATGGTTTTCTAGGCCTTTTCATTCCCACTTCAGCCATTGTGATATTAACTAAAGAATCAAGACATTCAATCCAAACCTGATAAGTTTCTCCATTATTGATCTTCAATTCCTTGAATTCTCCATCATCAGGTCCTCTCCAAAACCCTGCTGCAAAGGAAGCATTAGATTCAAGAGAATTCAAATCCACACCCACATGGTTATCATTGGGGTCATTGAACTCCAAATTTTGAAACGAATCGAACTCAACAGCGAAGACATGGTTATTGGGGCTGCCATTATTGGTGAAATTGAAAAGCCCCAAATTCTGAGCTGAGCTAGTTCCGTTGATTCCAGTAAAGGGTGTGAAGAGAAAAGCAAATCCATGACCAGGGAGAAGATTTGGTTGAGGGGCAACAGAGAAAATGAAAGAAGATGCAAAGGAAAATGAAGAATTGGAGAAATGGATGGGAATTTTGAAAGGGTAAAGAGCACGGCCGATGGTGAAAGGGGAATCTCTAGTGAGAATAAGAACGGAAGAATCAATGGTGGCGTTGCCGAAGAGCAAAGTATTGGTGGAAGTGAAATTGGTGTTGAAGACAAACTCTGTAGCAGAAACAGAGGTGGAAATGGATAATAGAATCGAGGTAACGGCGCAGAAAAGAAAGGACGAAGAAGACATGATGATGGGGGAGGCAATTTGGGGAAGTTTGTAATGATGAGAAGGATCAGAAATTGAAGAAGATGAAGTGGGAAAAGCCAAAAAAAGAAAAAGGCATAGACTACAGTAGAAGAATGAATGAGGGATAGCAATGAGAGATGAGTTCAACCAAAAAGGTGATTGTTGAGTCAATAAAAGAAGCCATTGATATTATCTGACAAAACAGGCAAAAGAGAAGATTGGTGGAATGAGGGTTTCTTTATTAATATTTCTAACATTAGTCAATATATATATATATTATATATACATATTTGTTAAATGGTAGATTGATATTTGCTTCATTCAAATTTAGTTCATCTCATTTCATAAAATCATCCTCATAAATACTCAAAATGAACTTGGCAGTAGTCTCCCACAAATCATTTGTTGGAATCTACTGGTGGGATTCTGATTGATTCTTTAGAGATGATCAACCTCCTTTCTGACAAAGAAGACACTGATACCAAACAATAATAATATTTTGGATGCTACTGTTGTGATAGTCTAATATACTCTCTTGCATCTAAGTCTCCGAAGGAATGTGAGTTTTCTCGTTGTACTTGTCCCTATCTTAAGTTGTCTTTTGAGGTAGTTTTTTAGTTTGTTTGTATTGCTCTAAAATTTACCAAATTATATATACTATTTATGAATGTTGTAAAATCATTCTAAGTTTTAGAATCATCGAGACTAAATTTTATTTTTTTGTTCGAACATTAAATTTGTAATTTAATATAATTTGGTTAAATTACAAATTTTAGATAGATTCTTCGACGAAAAGGTTCATGTTCGTGTACTTTATTCTTATTATTCGAGGAATTGTTTATTATTATTGGGAGATTATTATTAATATATATAGGAAAAGTTGTATATTATTTACATTGAAAGTATAAACAAAAAGAAGCCTTTGAAATAGGATACTAATTTGACACGCAAATGAATATGGGTATAAGAATATATTTGACATTGACTTGGTGTTATACATAAATCCTTTTCTTTTCCTAAGTCAAAAATTGAATAGGCCATGCATACAACAAATACTAGGTTTTGCACAATTTTGATTACTAAAAAAAAATCACTCTCCTTAAACTATAATTTAATTAAAAATTAGCCAAAAAATAAAGAAGAAAACACACCATTTGAGTTCGAGAAAATTAAGAGATACAATTTAACTCATTTTTGACTTGTTTGGAAAGTATAAAGCCATGCGTTCTTAATATATATCTTCATCTATTGAGATCTTTATAATTGCATGTGCCAAATAATTAATATATTGTCATGTGTAAGATAGACATTTGCGATTTATATCTATGTGCATTCAAATAAATAAGGAACCATATGTCTTGAGTTACATTTGACATTTAATATTGGTAATGGTCGTAAAGTTAATGCTTACTGATTTCACTTAAGAAAAATGCTAATTTTGAACTATAACACGATATTTTATATTTAGTGATGGATTTTCTTTACAACATGTATGAGCGAGATTCTTATTTACTAGAATTGTAGTGTCTTTATTAGTTGAATTATGCTAACCTTAACTGATATTGAGAAGTATTTGTAAAGCTAATACTTATCTATGGAAGTATACACATGTTAGGATGATTCCTTAATCTTTGAAAAATCAACTTTGTTTTTTAACAATGGATGAAAATTTAAACATCTAATATTTAGCTTAAGAATATGATGTCTTAACCTAGTGAGGTATGCTCAAGTTTACTTTTAAACCTGTACTTTAATTAACACATAATATCATTGAAAAGTTGGGTTCAACGGATGAATGACCTAAAATTTTTTGATGGACTAAGCTATTTGATCTCTCATACCTTGTTATTTCATTGTTCTATTCTCCTCTTTCTCATACACTTTCTTAGTCTCCTTTGTCTCACTTTGTTGCTCTACTACATCTGATGTTCTGAGCAACATTCTTATGTCAACGAAGATATCTCTACAACATTTCGACTTCTGAAAATAAATGGAGAATGAACGACACGAATAGAGGAAGAAGAAGTGGAGGATAGAAGAAAAAAAACAAGGACAATTTTGTAACTTTTACAGATGATATATATAACACACGAAACCTTCAAATTTTAAAAAGTGGAATAAAAAACATTTTTGAATTTGGAATCACTTTTGTTATACAACTATCTCTTGAAACGTTATCACTAATACATATACAAGTGAATCAAATTCAAATGCAAATCCAAAAAAGAAAATATTCTTCAAGAAACACAAAGAATGCATTTGAAGCAATGATTCTCCTAAAAATATAATAACTACCTCGTATAATTATCATTTTGTACTTCTCAAGTAGCTTTAGTCAATATTATTCAAAATTTACATTTACTATAGCTTTTACTACTATTTTATATCATTCTTTTTTTTGGTTTTTTGTTACATTATTTAACGATTTACGTTCTAAATACAAACTATGATAAACAAATATCGGCTCAAAACCGAAAAGGCTAAAAGAGAGGTAAGGATTAACAAAAAGCTCAAAGCAAAGGGGAGAGCCCAAGAGCCTACTTAACTATCATTCAATACAATCCAATCCATCAATACTTTTGGTGCGTGTGCTCCACCTTCCAATCACAAAACCCATTAAACCAATCCCATTGAAAAGTAATACACAAAGCACCAAAACAGAGAGTGGAGTGTTGTTATTATTATTATTATTATTTTTAGCTTTTCTTTACCTTCACGATCTCTTCTCTTTACAAATACCCTCTGCTTTTCATCTTCTCTCACTGCCCCTTGACACCAAAAGGGGAAAGCACAAAACCAGAGAGAAAGAAGCTATAGAAGGAACTGAAATCAAATCACAGAGTTAAACAGATTTGGAAATCAAGGTTGGTTTTTTATTTATTTATTTATTTATTTTTGAAATGGCAGACAATAAGGAAGAAGACCCAGAAACAGCCCCACCACAACAAGCAATACCCAAATCTTATTCTTTGATTATGAGAGTTATGAGCAAAAGAAGAACATGGGTATGTTTATTTGTTCTAGTTTATGCTCTTCTTTTGTCATCTTCTTGGAATTTTCTTGTTTCTATATTGTCTTGGTATAAATCCCAAGTGGAAGCTTCTTCTTCTTCATTTGGGTGGCCTGCAATTTATGCTTCTTTGCTTCTTGGAGGTGTTTTTGGGGTTATTTCAATGGTGGCTGCACTGGCTGTGATGATTCCTGCTACACTTGTAACTTGGATTGCCATTGTTGTGTTGCTTTATTTCTTTGGGAAGCCAAGGAGGTTGTTGGTGGTGGAAGGGAGGAAGATCACTAAAGAGATTTTTGGTGTCGTGATTAAGATTTTGTTGAAGGAAGGGAATTTGGTGGCTGCTGTTTGTGCTGTTTTGGGTTATTTTGCACTTTTTAGGAAGACTAATGAGAGTTAGAGATACTGAAATCCAGACTAAGAATTTAGGGTTTTGAATCAAATGGGTATCTGAAATTTCTAGCGAGGGTTTGATTTGGTAAAGTTTTTTTTTTTTTTTTTTCCTTTTTTTTTGGGATTGTACGTGTAGGTGAAGCAATTTCTGTGGGTTATTCTGACATTGTGTAATGGGTGTATGATGGATTTGGGGAATTAATTGGGGTTTTAATGGTTTAACTTTAGATCTTCTTTGTAGCTGTAGAGCTGTTGGGTTTATATGAATTATAACTTATAAACACTCTTTTGTTCTTTTTAGAATTGAGTTCTCTCCAGAAATGCTTCTTCACAACTAGAGATTTACGATTCTCTTTGTTTTTGTAATGAATGGAAGAAATACAGGGAGTTTACTGGGATTTTAAGAAGAGATTTTAGTATAAATAACCAAATTTTCTTTTGTTCGCATTCTAGTAATTTGATTCAATAACACTCACAAACATTAGCACTCTTATTCCCTCACTCTATCGTTATCGCTTATCGGGCTCATGCTCATGCTCACCGCTTTTATGTCAAAGGTATTATTTTTCTTTGTTCTAATGATCAATTAAACTGTTAACAGATCCAAAAAAATATAGTGAAAATGAATGAAATTGTGGAACAATTTATCAAAAACATGGTATGACTTAGAAGTTAAAACAGTACATCCTTCGTTTAGTAAAGAAGTAAAGGCTCAAATGGTCCGATGCTACACAACAAACAATTCAATTAAATGCAAACCAAGAAAAAAAAATGATATCTTGATAAAAAAGAACACTTGTTAATTTTTTTTGTGAAGAAAAAGAAGATTACAAAGACCTCTATCAAGCTACAACCCTACACATCAACCAACAGCAAAAGAAGCATCATCTAGCATTGAAAAACAGCTTGCATAAGGTTTGAATTTTATCTTATTAGAGCAACCAATAAGTTACCCCATTGGATTCTTTAAGTACTCAAATGAGTTTTGAAGACATTACATATCCATAAATCATTGTAGCATTTTATCAAATACCTTGTTAGCAGCAAATTGAGTTTCACCTTAGCCTTCTTAAGTTTTTCTCTAATCCTAATAAAGGGGTTAGATCGTCGGGTTTTCCCCATGAATTGAATAAGATCCATAACACAAATCATCTAATAATGTAATCAGAAATATCAGATAATTTGGAGGACATACATTCCATTTTCATATTTTCACAGACAAAGAAAGAAATTAACATTACAAGAGTTTGGCTCAGGTTTGAAAATCAGAGACCAAAAAGATGAAAAAAGACTACACTATACTCATATACTGAAATCAATTTAAGCACGCTTATTAGCCAATCTGGGAGAAGTTCTTGTCCCAGAAACAGATACAGACTCGACTTTTCCAACAGTTTTCCCCTTTTTTTCAATGTTGATCTCTTTTACTTTAGTATTTTCATTGTTAATCTCCTCGACGATCTTCATTACAGATTCATTAACCTCATTGATCTCTGAGCTTCTGTCCTTCAAACCCTTCAATTGATTCCTCTTACTCTCTGCAGCCACCCGATCAAAATCATCTCCCAGTTTCTTCACCAATCTCCTCTTCACAACCCCAATTTCTTCCTTGTCCATGCCTACATCGTCCTCATCTTCAAACAGAACCATCAATCGCCGTCTCTTGGTTGCAACCGGTGCCGGTGGTGGAGTTACAGATCTCGCCTTCTTCAATTGGCGATGGGCATCGGCTCCGGCATCTGGGTCAGATCTCTTTGGCGCAGAGTCAAGTTTTTCGGCTTTAAGCTTCTTCTTGGCAACCTTCTCGCGCTCGACTCGAAGTTTGTGAACATTGCCTTCGATCCGACCTTGAAGCCTGAGGCGATTGAAGCTAAGACCACCCATTGACCAATGAGCCTCGTTAGCCCACGAAAGGAGTGGATCGAGAACTGGAGTCGGTGGATCGACACGTTCATCATTGAGCTTGACGTCGGTGTAGTAGCGGGGACGAGGAAGACTGCTGCCGTAGAACTTGCCGGGGCCAAGAGGAACCACCATGGTAGAGATGGATATGGACAGGTAATTTAGGGTACGGGAAAAGGTAAAATTTTTAATGGAATTGGAATTGGTATTGGTTGAAGAATGGAAGAGAAGTATTAGGGTTTATATAGAGAGAAAGGGGAATGGCGGGAAGTGAAGGTTTTGGCGCGAAGGCTATGGCGCCACAATTTGGAATGTCTTTGCTTTGCTTTGCTTTTGTTTTGTTTTGTTTAGGTAAACCGTAAACTTATTCATTCATGGACTCCGGAAGTCACCTTATAAATTATAAATATATGATGTCCTTTCCCCTACAATAACCTTTTCTTTTATATATAAACAGATTTTTAGAATTTTGTTTTTCTTAATGGCTATATTATAAAAAGAAAATTCTAATTGTGTTATAAAATATTTTAAAACTTTCAAAATTTTCAAAATATTCTCACACTATGAAAAAGGGTTGAAATATATTTTTACAGTTGTTTTAAATTTACCCTCCAACTTAAAAAAATAAAATAAAAAAACTATTCTCGCAACCAATATATGAGCTGAAATCATTAATATCTCGTTACAAAAATAACTTTAAATATATATTTATCTTTTTAGTATAGTGATAAATTTATTTGAAGTTGTTAGGTTTTATGAGATTGACAATATTTATTATGTGGTTTCAAATGTCATGAATGTCATTGCATTGTTGTTGTTTCGAAAAAAGAATGGTTTATATAAATGTTAATTTTGCTAGATACTTTTCTTATTGATGATTGTTTTTACTGTTTCTCTTGTCGACGTCTTCCTTTATTTAGTATACGGTTGATATGGAAGTTAAGGTTGCTCATTGTAATATCGTTGTGCATATTCAAAGGATACTTTTACCTTGTTCTAGATGTTTCCATCTTAGTTAGAAAATGTTTTGGAGACGTGCTCCATTCTCTTTACTACTGTGCATTGTGATTCATTGATAATAGGCTCTAAGGTATTTGAGAGTATTAAAGTAAAACTTCACATTTTCCAACTCTAATTTCTCGAGCCAAACACCATCTTAACATTCATTTTAAAAATGGTATTGTTATAATAGGGAACTAAAATTAACAATAATCTGACATGACTTTTAAAATTATGATTAGTTTAGAGATTTGTTTTTACATTTAATTTAGGGTTAGGTACAGAAGTAGTATTGCTAAAATAGACAACCAAGTAATGGGATTTGGAAACTCTAATGGATGCCGTCAAATAAAAACTACCTACCCCATACATATTTGTTCATCATCATCAATTGGTTAATCAATCACTAATTAATATTACTCATAATGTGAAAAAAGTAGTAAATGAAAGGTTGAAGCATTTTAGCCTAAAAGGGCCGAAAGATTCAATTTTTGGTTAGATATACGGTACTGATATTTTGTCGTTTAAAATAAATTTTCTAAACAATAGAAGATTCATTTTTTAAAGAAAATATTAGATTAAAAATGTTAAATAGGAATTATCCTTTTAATCATGTATGACCCAAAACTAATAAATTGCAAAATAGACATCTTTAATTCTTTCGAGAATCTTAATTGTAATAGTTAATTAGTAGACCCCATTTTGTTGAATAGGATGCCTCATTTGTGAGAAAGATTTTGTAATCTTCTTTACCAAACATTAGAGCATCTTAAAAGTGAGTTATACTTGATTTGTGATATATACAGAACAGAATAGATGATGTGATCAAGTCATATCAAAATTCTAATTGCATTAACTTTAATTATGTGTTTTACCATTGGTCAAGAAATGGGCAACCATGAAACTTAATCACTTAATTAGTATAGATGAATAAGCCAATAGAAATGAGTTGTGTATTAAAAGTTAGGAGTAGTCATGCTCATCCAATTGGATTATTTAAAAGGTGTTTTGCTATGTTTAGATGAAATGGACTAAAAAGTGTAATACTGTATTAAGAAAGACGATAGTAATGCTACTGCAAATAAATAGTAATAGTGAGTGATGTAAGCTTAATTGTGTTTATCAATTGTATCCCTCCATATCAACCATTGATTTTATTAGAGACAAAACTTAAACATAGCGACTTACAAATAATTTCATGATGTGTGTTCGTGTTTTTGTATGTATTTACCTTATGAACTGAAATGTATAGCATAGATTCACAGGTCTGCTTTGCTTTCTTCCTTTCTTCCTTGAAGATCCTTTTAAGGTTGTTCTGATGAGCTATATGAATTGAGATAAGATCTGTTTTCTTTCTTTGATGTATTCTTGTTTAATCTGTTTAATCTTCAATGTTGTTCCAATGAGCTATATGAAATCCAAATGTATATATTGTGATTTTTGTTTTATATTTGGATTTGCCGGTCTCAAATCGAAAAAAGGGTGTTTTTGTAGTCAATTAGACTAGATTAAAACTTTTAGATATTGTTGGAAATAACTTATTGGGCTTGGCCCAAATAGCAAAGTATCAAATTTTTGTCCCACATTGATAAACTTTGAAGTGGGGAGAGAACATATAAACCCTGTCACCCAGTTGGGTGAGTGGGTTCGGACAATTTCTATTTTTCTTTTATTTTTTGCATTGGCAGCTAGTACACGTGTAATTCATTTACACAGTCAAGGCGGTCCGACTTCCTTGTTCAAACGTGGCGCATGTTCGCGTCGTGCAACGTGTTTGTTCGACGTTCACTTCCGTGCCCTCTCTTTGATAATCATTCTCCTCCACACACTACCTTCATCGCCCCTCTATAAATTGGACAGAAGTCCTTCCATCATTCACACAACAAACAGATTCACTTCGACCTCCTTCTCTATTCTGAGCATTTATAAAGCCTTTGTTTCTATTCTCTATGCTTACGAGTGCACTTTAGTACTGGAAAACTGTGTTAACCTTGGGGAGCAACCGACATAACGATTAGCACCACAGTCAACCAAACTTGCTTTCAAGGCAGTGGTTTATCACGACACAACAATTATCATGATCGACACTTCTAACAGATATAACAATTATCATGATCGACACTTCTAACAGATATTGGATATCTACTTCAATGCTTAAGAAAAACTCACACTTAGAAGATACCTATGTTGAATTTGAAATGCATGTAATCACTTAGTTATGGAATGGGTGATATTGTTCTAAATTGGACAACCAATCTTTATGATTGTCTATCCTTGATCTTATTCTTTTGGTATTAAACTATTTGGTTTGTAAACAATTGTTACATGACTTTTGTGTGTTCAATGTTCAATTCACATAAAAATTCAAAGATGAATGGCTTGAAACATATATGACAAGTGAGATATACATTGTCCATATGCACTATCTAGAAGATAAGTACTTAAGTGAAATTTAATAATCATAGAAAGAAGTAGAGCCATGTCAATTTTTGTTATAATTTTAAATTCGGGCTTTTAATTTCTTAAAATGATGAGAGTAAGATATCTATAGATAAAAGTGCATTTTGGGACGCATACAAACGTTGTTATTTCTAAAATATATATCATATTAACATTTTAAAATCGCTAGTCAAATCAGAATCGAATTGATTTATCCAACCCAAACTTTTTTCCTTTATATATATATATATATAAACCAATAGTTTAAATTGCTAACCATTTCTATTGTAGTTAATAAATAATTTAGAGCGAATATAGTACAAATTTAAGTTAAGAGCATATCTCATCTTAGATTTAAATGGGAGTATTTTAATTAAGTGCTAGCAATCCAAAGCCAAACTATGGTTAAAAGCACCTAGTTGATACATTTTCACAAACCCTTTTTTTGAGATCCGTAGCAACGTTTCTTTTCCCCTTTCTAGCATATCTAACTTTGAATTTTTTTTTTTATTTTGAGATAAACTTTGAATAAGGTATATAGAAACTTATTCAAAGTCTATAGATATACTTGCATATATGTCGCTGATGGAAACAACAGTAGTCTTTGTATTACTTTAATATGATACTCTCTCATTCAAATACGTACGCAGATATAATACTTTTTCGTGCAGAAGAGTCGAAATAAATTTAGGATATGTAATAGATTCTTCTTGACTTTCTCCATCGGGATCTGCACTTTCTTCACAATAAGACCACATACATACATACATTATTATACCTTCACAGATGGCACCCAAATTCACAACTATAAAGTCTCTCTCACACAACACACTGACGACACGACCCAACCCTTTTTTCACAAGACAGGGAGAGGGAATAGACTGTTTTACCCTTTCCATAGTTATTTCCAAATACTGGTTTGAAGTATAGAAGAGGAAGAAGAAGAAGAAGAAGAAGGGGGAGCTTACTTGTTAGTAGCTGAGTTGAAACTTGTCAAAGGATTGGAGAAATTGCAAAGCAGCATCTCTTGCTTTGTCCGGTGGAGGGATGGTCGGAGTGAGTGGTTCATACTCAGCTTTCCATTGAGCAATGCACATTTCTTTCTCTTTTCCTTCCACCGGAGTGAATGTGAACGTCACTTTGTATGGATTATACATCTTCCTTAGCTCTCCCCCCACCACATCGTAGCTCACTGATCGACCTGTCTCTACCTTCTCTATCTTCTCCACCGATTCCTCCACGTAGCTGCTCACAGCTGCACGTGTCATCATAATCAATATTAATAAAGACATACATAGTTATGTTTGTGCATCTACCAAATTATTCCATCACAAATTCTTCCATCTCTTTTTTTTTTCTTCTTTTTTTTGCCCCTAAATTTGTTTTTCGCAATACTTGAGTGCATGTAATCAAGAAAATATTAGAACCAGGAAGCAACAAAAGTTTCTTTTTATGTGTGAAGATAGGTACTTTCTCTAATAGTCGTAACTCAATTTTGATACCACAGTACTATTACCCTTGTAAACAAAGATAATATAAATCTCGTTGGTCTTCTAAATCGCCCAATAACTAGTATGTAGTCTACAGTTATAGCAAAGATTGAGAAGTCACCTTGTGTTTCTATAAAGAGGCAGGACAACATATTAAAACAATAATGTTTTAGAGAGAGAGAGAGATACCAGGGCCGAGCTTAAAGAGCCTAAGAGTTCCAGGACTACCATCTCCTTGAACATATTCAGCTCGAGAAAGCAGCTCAGGATTGATTTTACTAACCACATCATTGTCTCTGTACATCTGCCATGCTTTCTGGGCGGGCAGGTTCAGTAACACCTCTCCTTTCATGCTCTTCATTTCTTCTCTCTCGGTGAGCACCTGTATTTCTGCTTACCGTTGCTTGCTAGGCAGCGAATATAAATAAGGAAAGGAAACAGGCAGAACGTGATAGATGCCTTCTTTCAGAGTCAAGGGAGAGAGTTCTCTTAATAGACAATCATAATTGACTCCATAGATAATTATATACATATATAAAAGGAAAAAAATTTCTATCATTCAGGCATAAAAATTTTATATTGAAATTATCTCCACTAGAAAAGTTATTCGTCGCTACGACCCTAGCACTCTATTTAGAGACGCCTGTAAATTCTTCAATTACAAATCATGTATTATAATAAACGACAATAATCCAACGTGCGTAAGTATGTAAATAAAAAAAAAAAGAAAACCCATTATAAAAGTAGAGATGCTGGATTCCTCAACCGTCACATTATTTTATTACCAGCATACATCTCGTAAATGGTAAATGGAGTGGCAAACGATGAACCCCGAGGATTTCATAGTTTAAAAAAGAATCAAAATTAGAATGCAAGAATCTGAAGTAATCCAACTGAAATTAGGTTCTCAGAGTACATAGCTAAAATATCTTTCCGTCTCTCTCCTAATGGAGATCAAGTATATAAAATCTTGGAGAGTCTCCTGTACTACGCAATTCAGATTACACTCCCAATCTTCAAAGTTGTTCCCTTAAAAAAAATCCTCTGACATCTTTACACTATGATGTACAGGGACATTTTTTTTTTTAAATTTTGGTTTACTCGGAATTCTCCATCACAGGGAACGGAAGAACTGGAACGGTGGGATCTGGGAGTATGATGCGGGAAGGAAGGAAGGAAACGAACAAAGATCAGAGCTTCATTTGATGAAAGATTTCCTTATCTGCAGATTTTTTAAACAGGCACACAAATATATGGTTAGTAGGTCGGCATGTGCTCGTCTCCGAGGGAACATTTAAAATTAAATAAGTGTTCGAACATGGAGTAAGTTTTCGTTCTTTGCTGCTATTGGTTCCATGACTATAGTGGTATTTTGTACCTATTCTCCTTTTCCACATTTTCAAGTAATACCAAATCAAATCGGTGGGCAGTTAGCAGATACATGGACAGACGGAAGTATTCGGATTGAATTATACAAATAAGTATGGGAGCAATGAGTTCTAGGAATGAGTCTACATTCTCAACTTCGTTACATGTTCAGTTGCTCTCTGTTTGATTAGTTCACAGTTAGCGCCGGTTTGATGGACTCTTTTGTCGTTGCATAAAGAGAGGTGTATGCAGAGAGCATTCAAATAGTCGGTTAACTGGGAAATACAAAATTAGCTGCTAACCTGGAAAAGAAGCAAGACTAATCGGAATCCTTTTCGCCCAATTCTGCACTCAACATATGATGGAGAAGAATGTCAACTTTGCGGCTCCGAGTTTTAGTGCTGAAACAAACCACAAAAATTTGTCACATCAATGTTTTCAAGGCAAATGGATAGGATGGATGCATATTAGAGTTAGTTAATGTCATACCCAACGAAACGTGGACGATCCTTTCTACTATCGCTGTCCTGAACCACAGAAAACATTTAGATTCATTAGCACAGTTAGTTGGATTTACATATTGCTCACTAGAACTCAATTCTATTGTCCATTGATCCCTAAAAATTGAAAAGATAAAAATGACATAAAGAAAGACGAATGGAATTCTGGTAGTTGTAAACAGAGGGCAACTGACAAACAGTGTAACAAAGTGGCACAAGAAGTTCTTTAAATACAAAGAAAACAGAAAAGAATGCCCCCAAGACGAAAGTTATTGCGAGGGGCTATGGTGTATTGGTGGATCTTTTTTATATGCATTACTCACAATAACTTTGAAACTCAACGATCAGAAGATACTGACCTGGTCCTGTTCTTCACCATTTTCTGAAGATTCAATATCCAATTCAGCAAAGAATGCCTCTAGGACAAAAGCTACAACCTGAATCGTATTCATATCACAATACTTAAGTACTTTTAATTTCTTCACAAAGAGAGGAATTCAATTGACGACAAACTGGAAACTTAACTAATAACTGCCAATCGTGACAAGCACCATTTAGCAGTGGGTCAATAAACCATTAGTAATTAGAGAAATAAAGGATAAAGTATACTACATGAACTCTCCATTTACCTCAAGTCCGACCTTAACATTTCTAAAAAATCTCATCTCCTCTTGTTAATTACGGTATTAGGTCAACTAAGAAAACAATGTAGCACGTATTTCTTCTTTATAGGGGGGGAAAGCCTGGTGTAATCAGATTCCATTAAATATGCAGTATTTCTAAGTCGGGAAGTCCAATTATTTGGAGGCCATCATCATAGTAAGATGTAAACGACAAGGTAAAGGCATTTGGTACAAATACTAAAGCGAACTTACCAGATTTAAGAGCAGCAAAACGGTTATTAGGTAGAAACTGATGAAATAAACAAGGCTCCAAATACTTCCGGTTAATTCCTTGTAGCTCTGGAAAGATAAATATTAAATTCGCGACAGGTTCCAGTCATTGTAAAGAAAAGTTACAGTAATGAGGGAAAATGAAAATAATTGCTTGAAACACGACTGGGAAACCCTGTAAAATCCAACTTATGAGGCTAGAGTACATATAAATAATACTTCCCACATCACTCGAATCAATTTCCATTGAGAAAAAAATGAAGGAACATAAGAGCATACACCAAAAACAAAAAAATAATAAAATAAAAATAATGCCCATGAAAGGGAGCACCTAGAGGAAGTGTCGATGATGAGTTCCATTCTTTTTGTAATCATTCACTAGGTCACCTTTTGTTAGATTACATCGATAATCTTATGCCAGAGAATAATACAGCAATCTTCAAAGCCAAAAAAAAATTAGAAAAAGGATGATGACAACTGGCATAAACTGAAGTTTGAAGCACCTGTGATATTCCTGAAGGAAAAAGTTAGTTCGATATTACAGCATCTTTCTCTCATCAGAATTTTTGTTCCAAGATTGAGCCAAGCTCCATTTAGTTTTTCTTTTCGTTCATATTAATCTGCATATAAAACTCCTTCCATTGGAGAGATTTCTTATAACCACCTATTTCATTCATCAATTAAATGTTTCTTATTCGAAAAAAAAAAAGAAAAGAAAAGAAAAATCGTATACAAAAATCACTCAACGTTCAAGGGCAATATCATATCATCTACAGATTTCAATTTTCACTTTTCAATGGCAAATAACCGTAGCCCAAAAGAGAATACAACAGATATATGTCGCTATGTCGCTTTAGGTTAAGGAGTCAGAAGCACAAAGAAGAGAAAACTGAAAATAAAAGAAGGTACCTGCATCCAATCTTGCCAGTTTCCCATAACTAGCAAATTGAAAAGGGTCACCATGCCATTAGGATAGTCGTTGAAATTGAAAAGTAGGTAGCTAACTCAGTCAAGGAAAGTCTAAACAGAAAAAGTCCTTCACAAGGACAACAAAGAAAAAAGTTCAACTGGTTTCAATAAATTTTCAATGCATGTTCCTCCAGCCACAAAGTATTCCTACATAGGGGCCTATAAAAAATCTGAATCCACTATCATTATTTAGAAGTATGACCAACCAAATAATAAAATAAAGAAATAATAATAAAAAAGCATCTTAGGATACTCATCATCGTCCAAATCCGTCTTAGGCAAAGTAGGATTTCCGGCATTGACAATACCTCCAAAGACCTAACATATGATTGAGACAAAAAGCGAGGATAGTAGTGAAGACAAAGCAAAAGGAGAGAAGATATGTAACCAAATTAAAAAGCGCGGATAGTAGAGAAAACAAAGCAAAAGGAGAGAAGGTATATAACCGCATTATGTTATAATGACATGAAACATGCACCCAAATAGTACAAAATCTAAAGAATTTGAACTACCAACTAACATGAAAAAATGACAATAACAAGAAAACAAATCATTCCTGAGAATTAATTGTAAATCATTCACTAAAAGAATAATATCAATCTAATCAGTTTATACGCAACCGGGTGCAATATAGAACAAACGGAAGAAAAATAAAGTGTAAGTCACAATGTTTTATGTCATTTTTTGATTACCAATAATAGTTCATATAGATTGACATATTTACCTGCACACCAAGAGTGCAATAAAGACAGAGGACACAGAAAATAGTCCCTAGATACGGCATCAAACTAGGGATGAGAGTTAAGAAGGTAGCAAGAAATGCTCGATATTGCCGGACATGCATTAGGAGCCTTATGAGACGTAACATTCTCGCTATCAGAAGGTAGCGAATCCTGTTGGCAGAGAAGATGGAAAATATGAATGTTTATTATAGCGAGATTAAATGAACTACAAATTATACATTAGGTATTATACTTGATTTTGGTTAAGCTGAGTTTTTGGGACAGAATTCCATGGTTGGTTTCACTTATATTATGTCCATAACCGGGACAAAGAAGACGATATTAAATATTGAGATAGAATATCCATGAAACCCATTGCTAACAACATTCCCCCAATATTAGTTTACAGTCATCAGTGAAAACATTACAATGGAGGAGAAACGTATTTCATGTTAGAAAGACGGGTGTTGATTGCTACATACATAAATTTATTGAGTTAATTGATAAATGCTTTGTTACTCTCAAAACAAGTCAACCTCAATAAACAGATCCCACCACTTTCCCCTCACACGCAATTAAAAGTAACAATAAAAAAAAAAAAAGAGAGAAAGGGTGCCTAAAATATGATGCAATGAATGTCAACTATAAATTATGATTGATAATACCAAGAGGGAGATATACAGTAAAACAATAATATTGTTTTTGATTTAACCATTTTCTTCGATCAAAATTAAATATTATTTGATTATGATTTTTGTGTTTGTTCATGTTAAATCAATGATCGACCAAAAAGCTTTAACATAATATTTTAAAATTTAAATATTTTAATTTTGTGAATCCTTGATATTCATAATTGTTGGAAATAAGAGGCTTTGTTGATAGTTTATATCCCCAAGGGTATTTTAGCATTTTATTTTATCCTAAGTCTATTTCCTTTTTTTGTATTAAGACTTGCTCGAGCCTATAAAGTTGTCTTCTCTTGTAACTTTCGTTGTGTGTGAAAATAATAAGAGAGACTCTCTATCATGGTTTTTTCTCTCTGTTTTAGGGTTTTCCACGAAACATTGTGTTCTGTTTTTTACCTTTTAATAGTAACTAAGACCGCAACTAGGGTTTACTTTCACATAATTTAAAAAAATTACTTAAATGCTTAATTGTCTTTGTAATTCTATGGATTCAGGGGATCTGCTGAAGCAGTTGCACAGAAATGCATCATGTACAATCTCTCATCCAGTCTCTACCGATATCATTCAACTATTTAAATGTTAAATTAAGTTAAGGTACAAAAATTTTAGGCAACAAACTAAAAGACCTTGGTTTAAATAGGATGCACAAAATTACTCTTACCATTCTCCATTTGAAAGAAAAGTCAATCCACTCGGTGCCACAAAAGTTATAGTTTCTCCAATCACTGCCAAAATAAAAGGGATTTGATAAAAAAAAATATTAGCCGAAGGGTAAACTAGAAAGTTGAACCCCCCCCCCCCCCCCCCCTCACTCTCTCTCACACACACAGATGGTCTGTCCATAGTACTTACCTATAATCCACGTGATAAGGAAATCAAATTGATTTTGCCCATCTCTCCAATAATTCATAAATCCATACGCGTAGATTTTTAGAGCCATTTCAACTACATATATCCAACCTGTTGGCAAAAAAGGAATAACTTGTCTAAAATAAGAAAGAACAACCACAGTAACAATGAATCACATAATTGCCTTTTCACATCACATACCTGTTAGGATACTTCCTAACAAGAATCAAGATCTCAATATATTGAATTATATCGATGAAGAAATACAAGATAATCCAAGTATAAAGGAGCTTGAAACCTCTCTATGTTCTCACCCAAGCCCTAGATCACTCCACAAAATAGCCTCTCCTTCACTCACTCATCCTCCTACTATTTATACAACATCCAGTAACTAACTTTCCATCTAATGACCATTATCCTCCTTAATACTAACATACTAATATTCCTATTTAGGTTACTAACAATGTCATACTTACGGTGAAAATAGGGAAGAACGCCTCCAAATCAAACTACTCAAAGGAAGAATTTGCTTGTACAATGAACTTACACGTATAGTAGACAATTAGAATAATTTTTTGCAGTCTATTTAGAAGGAAAGAAATGCTAGAGACTCTTGTCCCTTTATCTTAGATTGTTTTTTTTAGTTGTTCGCCTTCTTGTATTGTTAAGTCCTCAATCAACCCAAAAACTTAAGGCTTAAGTTGATTTTTCATAGTTAATTTAATTATATCAATAATTTAACATACATAATCACTTGTGGGCTTAAAAATTGTAGAAGACCCAAAAAGTTAAAGTCAATATTAATTAGGGAGGAAATAATATTTAGAAGTCCAAAAACATGAACTCCTACTCTGATACTATGTTAAATCACCGATCAACCTAGAAGCTTACGTTGATGAGTTATGATAAATTTAATTATATTAATACTTGAACATGAGCGATTTCTTCTCCATGTTTCGTAAAATAACTACTATAATTATGCAGGGTGGATAAACAACCATTAAGCACGGATTGCTTAACTTCATAGCCTACATTTTGATGCATCAAAATAATTCACTTTTATCCAGAATATATGTTTTTCCTAGTCAATAGCTGAACCAAATGTTATCTAATCTGAGAAATCATGGACATTCTTTGTTCTCTTTATGTAGAAGGCAATCTTGTTGTTGTGGGTGAAATAACGGCCAGGAGGGAAACCCAAAAACAAGCAGAGAAGAGCCCCGGAAAATCATCCCCCATAGGTAGTGCAAGTGATTGGGAAGGAGGTCTAGGCGACGGGCTGATCAACGAGGCATCCCTATAAAAGGAATGAAATATATTCAAACCCTTAGTTTGGGCAACACTTCACACAAACTTCAGCCAACTTAGGCGTTGAAGTAGCAAGCCGCCGCAACTGTGAGCAATTAGTCTTTTTGGAGGTTAGCAAGCAGCTGATGTGCAATGCCTACTTTGGAGGTTTGTTTTACATAAGTTTGTTAATTGTAGGTTGGATTAGTTTGTTTGTTAGATAGCCTAGCTAATTAATTGTTACAACGTGGAATTGCATCCTAGTGGATAGTCTCTTGTATAAACTTTTGGATAATAAGGGACAGACGACTTTGCTTAAGTTTTCTTGGAGTTCAATCCCTTACATGCTATGTGCACTGTCATTTCCAACCTAAAAATGACCCAGGTACTTCAAATCAAAGTAACCAATTTTGAAATTTCAACAAGACATGCTTAATAAAGTTATGCTACGTAATTATTTGAAGAAAACAATGTATATAATTAGCAACATCTTAGCAAAAACAACTAATTATCAACATCTTACCAAATACAAACTCGAGTTCTTGCCATGCTTTCTGACCTACGTTGTTTTCTATATCAAGCTGAAACATGAATACCAGAAGTTTAATGTCTTGTAAGCTGAACTAAATCTTTTTTGACCAAAAATCATCAAAGATAATAACTTGAATGGAGCTCCTACTGTTTACTTGATATTTCTTCAACAAACACCTAAATGGACAACTCAGGCATCGGACTCATCAATTTATAGGCTTGTATCAAAATCCAAAAATTAAATGCTCAACCAAAGAACGTTAAAGCTGGAACTTAATCGTACAATTTAGACAAAATCCACTAAACAAATCCTCAGATCAACGTAATTTACAAGATAGAAAAAATTCTACGTTTCAAAGATCAAAAAAGTTTTCATTCATCATAGCATGCCAAGAGAACTTAATTACATGAATAAAATTATTATTTAAGCTTCAGCCTTACTGTTGTTTCAATAATAACAGCAACCAAGTTCAGTATGAGGATAAAAGATACAGCATATCCAAATTTGGGACTCCGCACAAATGCTTTCAACTTTTTTGAAAAACTTGAATGGTAGATCGAAGGATACCCTTCAAACCATGAAGGCTGCAACCATAATAGTTCAGTTAAGTAATTAAGCCCTTCTTCATCAATTCATTCTCAGTAGTTTTTTTAAATTCTAGGGTAAAACTATAAAGACTTACAATGTCCTCCTTCTGGAACTTCAAGGCTATAGCGTTGCAAAGGTCATCAAACTCATTGATATTAATCTACATATGAGAAAGGAGTCCAAATAAAATCAAGGAAAAGATAGAAAATTATTTTTAATTCAAAATTATGTTTCTCCATGTTCATTATCACAATTTGAATTTGCAATTGATCCACGATAATTAATCATAATTGGGGAGCCTTTTTATGAGCTCCTTCCAAGACGTAAAGATTTGCTATGATTAAAGTTTATTGTTCTCTGTGGTGTTCCATTTTCTTTTTCTTCTTTTTTTTTTTTTTTTTTCATTTTTCATTGTTGTCCATTTGTATTTAACCTTTAGGAAAAGTACCCTTATTGTCCTAGGACTGTTTTGGTCTTTGAGTTTTCAAAGCATGTACTTTTAGTTCTATTAAATTCAAATAAGGGACCGACTGGATCAAATGACGTGTGCATGTGGAAAAAGATTATAATTTTAATCTCTCCTTCCTTTATCTTCTTTCTCTCTCATCTATCTCCCTCCTGACAATGCTGTGGCTGCTCTCCATTCACCTCCCCTTGCCCTTTAGAGATTAAAAATATAATTTTTTCCAAATCATTTTGCAACGTCAGAATTTTTTTATTTTTTTTATTTTTTGTTTGAGAGAGATCTCTTAACCTATTTCACAAAATTCGAAGACCTAGAAACTAAAGCACTAAAACGACTTGAATAAAAACTTAGAGACCATCCCTTAACCTAAAAAAGGGAGCCTTTTTGTGACATCCTAGAGAATGGGTTTTTGAGGATAACTTCTTACCCTATAAAAAAAGGCTTCGGTTTCTCTAGAAAGTTATAAAACACTTTTGATACCTAAGCTTTCATGAAAATAATAATGTAACCTCTGAACTTTAACATGTAACAATTTAGTTCCAATACCTTGAAATTTGTGTATTCTCTAAACTTTAGTATGTAACATTTTAATCCTTGTACTTTAGCATTTATAACAATTTAATCCATATGGTGAAAAATTCCATCAAAATCAAGTATAAAATTTTTATTATGTAATATTTATTAGTTTATCTACATATGTAAGAAATCTCATTAAATCTGAACGATAAGGACCAGAACGTTACAAGTTTTAAAGTGCCTGGACCAAATTGTTACATTAAAGTTTAATTGTTTAAAGGCCAAGTTGTTACAAGAATGAAAGTAATTGTTATAATATAAAGTTCCAGAACTAAATACTTACTATGAGGGTTATAACAGAGATTTTAACTAAAATTGTTCACAAAAAACTTTTGGTTATAACTTCCGTTCAAGTGTTTTTTAACCAAGATTTTAAATTGCAGTCAAGTGTTCACAAAAAACTAATCAAGTACTAGCTAGGTTATAACTTGCAAGGATTAACAGAAGTTATGTCAAGAACAAGAATATAATAAATTACTCAAGTTTTAACAAACTTGAGAAACTAATGTACCTTAAAATCACGACTGTCATCCAGCTCATCAAATATTAACTCATAATCATCCCTTGATATTTTCGGCAATGTCCTAAACAAAAATGTCACAATTAATATAAGACTAGCTGAAAAGCAATAACAAAAACTAAGATGCCTTCTAAACCAGGCAAACTAAGAAAGTGATTTTTCTTTTTTTGGTGATCATGGAGAACAAAAAAGATCTTTTGAAAAAAAATAGTCAAGGTTCTGTCACTGAGTTTTCAATTCCTGTGAGGGAATTACCAATAGAATAACTCACTTCAGCCTCACCTACCTTTCTAGCTCCTCAAAAGTCGATATTATTTTCTTTTACAGACTTTAACTTTAAGAAATTAATAAATCATTAAGACATATGCTGGCATGATGAACTTTGATGTATATAAAATGCATGCTTGGTCTCTCATTCCAAGTTTAGAAAAATCAAGTAGTAGAAGAATATATATACTGAAACTATGGAAAATAAACTGGAGGCAAAAGTCCTACTCAAAATGTTATTTAAGGCATAAAAATTAAAAATATCTAAGATAAAGAAAAACTAATGGCCTGGGCTTATTCTTATCCACAAAAGTCTGGAAAAAGTAATCATTGAGGATGCAGACTAAAACATTCTAATCAAACAGTCAGAAACAGAAGATATAAAGGAAAATAGGAGTTCAAGGCTAGATATAACTTATAAGAATGTAGTCGGCAGTATAATAGATCTTCCAAAGCGGCAGTATAATAGATCTTCCAAAGCCAATAATTCAAGTTATTTCCCAAAGTTGCATTTTTTATCAGATTCCATGGAAGATAATAAAAGCACTAACTGAAAGGGAAAAAAAAACCTTAAAAATCATCTTATTTTTCTTTTACACTGCAGTAATGAGAAATCAACCAATCACACACATTCACCTGCATCTTATCACCTGACTACAACTCACGACTGTTTAAAATTTTATCCTTTATCAGTAGAAAGAGGATAAAAAAGTTTTTGAATGGTAATATCTATAACTCTACCATTTCTTAGCATCTAACATGTTAATGGGTGAATTCACTATATGACAACCAGCACTGGAGTAAATGTAGGTCAAGTATGTTCTATGTAGTGAATCATACAAAATGAGCATGTTTTTATTTTGTAGGTCCTTATTATGTTTACTTCATAAAATTACAAGATAGAGTACTTCTAACTAATAAGTGCCAAAGGAAGTTTGACTTAGTTGTATCAGAATGCACTATGTCCCTGGTGGTCGGAGTTCAATCCCCAACCCCGTAGTTGTTGTGCTTGAAAAAAAAAACTTAATAAGTATATTTTGATATTATATAACCATTTTGTCAGTTAAATTTAATGATTTGTGATAAGGACTTCAGAAAAAATGCAATATAATGAGAGATGAATGAAACTACTAAAATGTTAGAGACCAAATTGAAAAACAATCAAACACTGGGGACAAACTATATATATAGCCTTTGTGTGAAAGATAAAACTCTATACTTCATGCCTTTGCATTCACTGTCTACCATCACTTGAAATTTTCAAAACTAAGATGTTACCCACCACTTATCAGCAGATATGATCATGAAATGCGACCATAAGAATCAATGTTAACAATTTCAGCAGGTATTAGATCATAAAAAGAAAACAAAACCAACAAAAATTATAAAAGCTTTCTAGATACACCAGACCCCATATTGAAGGATCATTAGTTTTTCATCAGGCACTTTTGTATTTATTCCAGATTCTTCTGTAACAAATGAACTTCAAAAACTAGCAAGCTAAACCTATAGAGAGGTAGAGAAGAAAAAACCTGTATCTGTTAAGTTCTTCAAGAAGCATAAGGCACTGCTCCTTATTGATAAACCCAACGTTCTGTAAAGACATGAGACAGTAATCAACAAGCATCTTCACCATGAACTTTCAAAGAAAACATGATATTGGAAAGTAACGTGGACCATATTTACCACTTTATTCCTATTATTATAGTCAAGAAATAAACTAGAAGAAGTGCAGAACCAATAACTCAAAGTACAAGGATAAAATATTTCAAAAAATAAAATTATAACATCGAGGACATACACTTCACAGCAGAAACTTTATCCACAACAATGCATCATCCAACAATCTCATACAAGAATTTTAATAAATCGGTTCTCCAATATGGCAAGTGAATTTGGAAGAATAGTTGTGGAAGGGGAAAGGATGCAGGTAATATCCATTTAGTCAAATAATTAGTAGCATCATTACAAATAGATATGAAAGGTTATGCTAAAGTACGCTACTCAGAGGTGAACCATAAACAAATGGCAGAACATCACATCAAAGTGGGTCTGCAATTATTTTATTTTTCTCCCTTCTCAATTTTCAATAGAGGGTTTTTCAGTTAAACCCATTATTCTCCAAATCTGAAGTGACACCACCGAACAACACCTTTTGTTGTTAAAAGCATAACTCTTAACTAAAGTCATGCCTTAACTGAAGTTCAGCAGAGGCCTATGCATACCCTAAAAGGCAAGTCTTTTTTTTTTTTTTTTTGGGCGGGGGAGGGAGGGGGGGGGGGGGGGGGGGGGGAAGATACTTGCTCCCTGTGCAAGAGTGTAACAATCTTCTTTTATCAATAAGCTACCCAGTTAAACCTTTGAGGATGCGAGCTGGATGGTAAGTGATCGCCATACTTACATTTGTATCCATGAGACTAAATGCTTTGGCCAATATACTTTTCCTCAAGCGATCCATCTCAGAAATTTGTTTAGCAAGCTAAATAAAAAATAAATAAATAAAAACGTGAGACTTCAGATCCTTACATAAAAGGTTAAATTATATAAAATACTCCTAAAATGTGGGGCAGGTTTTAATTATGCCCTTAAACTTTGAAAAGTTTCAGTTTTACCCTTGAAGTTTGAAAATGTACCAGAAATATCATTTTTGTTAAGAAAAATGATGGAAACTGACGTGGTAACTTATGTGTAAAAATTAACTGCGTGCATGATCCTATCTACAACTAAATAGAATATTAAGATCGTGAGTACAATTTATTTCATATTAAAAATGTTAAAATCATTTACCTAATCAATTTTTACTCATCAGCGAATCAATTTACATGAATGATACTGTAAATAACATCATGCCTTCCAATTATTACACCATTCCTGAATCAATTTCCATCATGTTTTAAGGGAAAAAAACTCCCTTGATGTACTTTTTGAAGAAATTTTGAAGTAAAAAAATAAAATGCACCTTTTCAAAGTAAGGGACATAATTCAAACCTACCCCAAAATTTAGGGATTTGTATAATTTAACCTATTTATAAAGAGTAAGCACATCAATTTTTGTTGATAAGCTATGGAAGAACAAGTATGTGGGGAGGGAAAAAAACCTATGCATGAAGCAATAAACGGGTAGACAAATGAACACTAACACCCCAGTTGAATCAATAGACAACTATTTGCGCTGGCAGTTCATGATGTTATAGGCATTTACCTGACTCTTAAAGCTATCGTATACAACAGCAAGAATCAAGTTTGTAACGAAGTAAACACCCAACAGCACGTAAAGCACAAAAAAGAGGCAATACCAACGAGATGCCCTGTAAAAGATGATATATGTCAATGTAATGCTGGCTTTAGAATGCTAGAGAAACGTCTTTTAAAAGCGATGAACAATGTACCGTTCTAAATAACCCACTTACTTGTAGGCAGGTATCCAAACGTTCGGATTATTTGATGTTGTGAACAAAATAAACATTTGATATAATGTGGTTCCAAAAGAAGTAAATATTAATTTCCCCTGCTGTGTATCCTCAAAAATAACATATGCCAACCAGCTGGAAAACAAAAGAAACAAAAACCATAGAGCCTGCCAGGAAAGTGACAAAAGTATAGTAAAAGTAGTAAGAGTTGGTATAATAATTAACACAATCGAATGTTAGACTCACAGTTTGACTTTTTGAGTAAAAGGGACATATAAGATGTCATGTAGGTAAATCATAAATTCTACAGAAACAAAAGTGTGCCGAAGTTATCTACGAACCAAGACATTCAAGTATGTGCCAAGCATTCCAGCCAGGATGATAATGCTCTCCCGTAGATGCCTAAGAACCAAATGAAATGATTAAATTTGTTAGAGTAGATCAAAAGTAAACAGCTATAACATAAACTGGATCAACTGCCACCAATAAAGAGCAGATCTCAAATATCAAGGGAAGAGGTAAGTCCAAGTCAGAACTCAACTTTTTTCCCATTAATACATATTCTCAAGTCTACTGTCCTTAACCAGTAGAATGAGAGTAGTATTGACGGTATTTCAAATATCAAGAGACCCAACAACGAACAAAAATTAATATAACACAGAAATTCTACATTTAAATAAAATGTGTGAAGATCCCTCTTAAATCTCCTCGGCACATCCAGCACCATTAAGTGCTTAGGTACACCTTGGATAATTACATGGAAATTAGTATATTTGATAGTATGGGGTTCTATCTCAAAACCAATTGACAATGAGAGGAGTGTGAGTTTCTATCAGTTTTTCCAATGTGAGACTCTTAACATCTCAACATGAATTACCTTGTTCATGTTAACACACTATAAGGGCTATCTCTAAACAATCACTTGTTAAAGGAAGCTATGTAAACTCAACTTATTTCTAGGAATTAAGGCCTCTTTTACGAAACTGTAATAAAAATGGATGGATCAATTGTAATGAGCTTGAGTCGCACATGTAATTCGATTGTTTTTTATCGCGTTTACTTAAAATTATGAATTTTTTCAAACTTACTACTACCGCTGCCTCAACCTCTACCTCTAATGGTCAAGCGGTAACAGTAATAGCTAAGATGTCAAAATTGATCATTTTTCAGCTGACAGTAACAATAATAATGGTAGCTATGCTGGTAATGATACTGAGCAGTTCTCAAGCACAATCAAATTGAGCACTCTTAATTCATCAATCATATTGCGTTATTTCATTACAAATTTGGATGTGGACGCCATGGGTCAATACAAATGCAGATGCAAGTAAACAACACCAAAAGTAATCAAATGAGCCCACTTTTTATTCTAATTGATCTATTACGTTTTCACGGGGGTAAATGAGACCTAAAAGACTTCTTGATACGGTACAGGAGTAGATGAAATAAATCCATTTCAGTTAAATGCTACAAATATCTTTAAGCACGTAAGATGTGGTTCACCGTTCACATAAGAATGACAAGTAAAATAAGATCCCTGCCAAGAAATACCTGATATTCATGATGAAAAAGATAACTCTGATATATGGTGCAGCTCTGAATGGAAGATAATCAAAGGCCACTGGTGACAAATATAGGGTATAAACGAGAAAATCGGCAACCAAAATAATTATGCAAATGACCTGAAGAACAAGAAAGATTTATAGTTAATTTTTTTCAAAAGCACAACATCATAGCCACTAAAACCCAATGAGGTATTGGTAATCCATAAGAAAAGAGATCCCAATTATTAGACTGTTGACTTGCTCATTCTAAAGATTTTATAAATCTACCTTTAACCAAGAGTAAGAGGAAAATACATAGCCAAGCACGTGATCACAAGATAAAATGCAGTATAGACAATCCTTATAGTTGTAGGCTTTATGCCTAACAAGTTCTGAGCAGAACCATTTTGCATGGGGATGGCAATGCCTTTGGGGAGTTTTTAGGTGGTTTCTGTTTTCTCCTCCTTCGGGCTTCCTCCTCTTCTCTCAACCTTGGTTTCCACCAATTGTTAACAAACAGGGAAACACCAAATACTTTGGTCCTCTTATTTTTACTAGAGGATTTCTTTTTTTCTCCAGGGAGGAGAGATCTTCATACTGGCAATTCTAGTCCTTCTAAGAGGTTAACGTACATATCCTTTATTTACTTTCTGTTTCTGGTTAATCCTGCCTCTTTTAGTCGGGGTATGTCGGAGTGGAGTTTTAGGGGGAAAAGCATTAGGAAAGTGCGCTAAACCGTGTTTGGCCCAAGGATTATGATAAATGAGGATTAGGGTTATCCTAATCCCTAAATAAGCCTATCTTATCCTCTCTTTTACTTTCTTACAACCCTACATTACCCTACCCAAATAACCTAATCGAAATTCTATTATTATTTTTTAAATTACTACAATCATAACCCTTCCCCCAAACACATATTATTATAACTCTACTATCATAATCCCTCCCCCAAACACATACTATCATAACACTACCTTTTATATTCTTTCCTCCAAACACATATTACCATAACACTACCAATAATAACTCCTCAAACACATTATCATAACACTAGGATTATTATAATCCTTCCCCCATAACTCTTTCCCTCCCCAAAACACACACTCAGTATTTTCTATGGTTTGAAAGGTTAAAATCCTCAAGAAGGTTAAGTTTTTGTTTTGCAAGTTTTTCGGTCAAAATCATGGATTGGATTATGGGAAAGCCATCCTCGTTGCTAGGTGTGCAGTGTTGTATCCTTCGTAAGGGAGCAGTGGAGGACCTTGATCATCTTTTATGGTCTTGTGATTGTCTAGCAATCTGAGGTCGGCATACAGGAGTTCTATGATGAAGCCTCAAGGACTTGTTGCTTCATCCACCCTATAGCAAGAATGGTCACTTTTTGTTGATAGCTCGCACTTGTGCTTTCCTTTGGGATCTTTAGAGAGACGAACAATAGAGAGGCTTAAAAGTGTAAATCAGTCTAGGAAGGAAGTTTGGACTCTTGTTATGTTCCATATCCTTTTGGGTGTGGGTGTTTAAGGACTTCTGTAATTTTCTTGCTTATTGGAGCCCCTTTCTTTAGCTTTACTCCTTTTGGGGGTTGGTTCTTGCATACGCCCCTTGTATTCCTTCTTTTCATCTTTTCAGCAATGTGATTCCAACTGTTATGTTCAACGTCAACCTATCTAAATAATTCAGTGAAGGCAATAAATGTTACGTTTCTGAAAAAGCTCTTTGGTCACTTAACAAACTTTTGGCCTTTTATAAAAGACATTTATCAATGCATTATTGCCAAGCTCATGTTCTCATATGGATAACTGAAACTCCTATAAATGAAGAAAATAATTAGATGCACTTTTGAGTATTGACATTAAGGCAATAAGAAAGCTGTCTTCACGCTCAAACTACAAAGAACACTAAAAAATGAAAATTTTCCAACAACCAAGTATTGTGCCTTCAAGTCATATATAATTCAAATTACTTGAGGATACCTATCAAACAAAAGAGAAAATGGGCAAGTACCTTCAACTGATTCAGGAGATTGGTCCAATAAAGCTGGGCACCTTCATATGAAATTGGGAAAAAAGTGTGTATCATGAGTATTATGAGAGTCACAGCCTGCACACAAATAGTATCAACTTGATGAAACAGACAATGATTAAAGTGGAAAGCAGAAGATTAAGAAGACCGAAGATTGTTTCATTGATGCACGGTGGTTTTTAGAGATCTAGATAATCTGGAAAACTAACATCTAGCATCAGCTTAAATAGCTTTGCAAGTTGAACCATTTGTGAATATCAATTGAGGAAACCAAGAAATTTTATTTCTTGTTTCATTTAAAATATGAAAACTAAAAGCCTCCATATAACAGCTTTTTGCATGTAGTGGAATTTAATATCACAATTACATGGTTGTAGTTATAGTTATAGTATCAAAGGTTATTAAGAAACATTTACACTTTCAATGAGTGGGATTCAGCCAGCGGTAGAGTTTTACATTAAAAGCATTTGGTTGACGTGCAAAGTATAAGCATCTACAAGCACAATTTTCTTGCAGATTTATATTCATATATAAAGAACCTCATCCTCCTCCGTTAATATATAATAATTCAGTTTTTGCTTCCAGGCTTATGTGTAGTTGGATTCCTAGATGTAATTTACAGTGACAATTGCAAGGGCGTGTATGCAATTTGCAACGAAACTACTGTGAGCATGCAGTAAAGCAATTCTACGACATAATCTATCCTAGCCAAACCATAAGCAATTCCAACTAGATTGGAGTAGGAGTGAAGAGATTATAAAGATAATAATAACAGAATTTATGTAGTTTATTCTTACCTCATATATAAGAGATTCAACAGCTGTTAAGTACGGCAACTGTCCAAGAAAGAAATACTCCCTGTCGTTACAAGAATGAGTATCGTATTTGGAGCACCACAAGGGTTTCTGCGGATGTTTATATAAATTAAGAAAATGAATATAAACTTCGTTTTACAACTGAAAACAAAAAGGATTTTAAAAAAATGGAAGAACAAACCTCAAAGAAATTTAGGACTATTAGCGCAAAGAAATTTAAGGACCAAATCCAATCAAATTTAATAAAAATGAAATAGAGCTTTGCAGCACTCTGAAAGTTTGACTGATCAAGAATTTTCTCGGGTATACCAACGCCATCTTCAGCCTGCAAAATTCATTCTCCATCAGCAGTGACAAAAATGTTCTGTTGGCCAAGGTTTAAAGTAAAATTATATCCTTTTTTCTTCTTTTGCCATAAACACGATGAGCGAATCCTTCTTTCATCTACTAAATTAATAGTTAGTACTAATCTAGAGCTTAATAAATATTTCAGACAAAACTTGTTTCATTTCTTGGCAGGAAAACAGAGTCAACGAAATTGTGTAATGCAGGGGATTCATTTTCTAGA
The DNA here is from genome assembly GCF_025177605.1 of Cucumis melo. NCBI lineage: Eukaryota > Viridiplantae > Streptophyta > Magnoliopsida > Cucurbitales > Cucurbitaceae > Cucumis > Cucumis melo. Next base: position 2,559,131 of record NC_066857.1, read on the forward strand.
AACACAAATTTAGCTCTTCCCATTCCAGCATCTTTCAATTGGTGCGGAATTAAAGTAAATTATTGAGATTTTTTCCCCTCGGAAATAGAAAAATATATATTGATTTGAACTGGAAAGAACATAAAAGTGCTCATTAATAGAGCTTTTTTATTCTTTTTTATAATTATTGAGATAATATAATATAGAGCAATCGGTTGCAACTATGTTAATCATCAATGATTTTTTCGTTCTTACTTATTTTGCTTCTTTCCTTTTAAGTATCGGGCCTCTCCCCTATGTAAGAAGAGTATGCATTTACTGTTGTATATAGGAATACGAGTGTTTTATTACATTAAAACTAACACAGTATCACAGTGGTAGTCTTGTGCTTGAACCCCTATAGCATCATTTGTAGCATCATTTCATCCCAAATAATATTGGTTCCCATTTGTTGGGACTTACTATAAACTATCAAGCCCATTGAGGGGTGTGCTAAAGTATTGATAAAATTAAATTTAGTAGGAACCATTAGCTTAAGCTTTTGGGTTGATTAGTGACTTAGAAGAGCATATGTAAGCAAAAGCAGAAGAACTATTTGAAGCAATTCTGGCATGTTGAACAAGAAAAATAAATAGCATATACTTTCTACAAAGCTAATAAACTATAGAGACGCAAATAGAAATTAAGCTCAGTTTTTAAAGATACAAAGTAAAACCGTTGATTCTCTGAGAGAAAAGTGTATGATATGAATTAGAAGACAGAAGGAGACAACATATCAATGAATGTTAAAAACAAAGTACAGTATAGTATTCTATACAAGTAGAATACGGTAGCTCGAATCAACTACAAGAAAAGTAATCTTCAATAGAAGACAACGCCAGTTCCAAAGACAATCTCACCACTAAACCTCTCCAACACCAAAATCATAAAGAAAATCGGTCAGCTGGACTAACTTCCAGGACACTAAGTCAAAATTCCGAAATCCATATGAGAAACACAAGATTCGGATTCCCGTCGAAGCAATCCAAAACAGATCCTAAATTAACCGTACTTCAAAGACGCGGGTGTAGTAAAAGTAAGGTAACAAGGATCACATTGCTGATTCAAATGATAAAGGAAGAGAACAGCATTTCCACCCCCGCAAATGCGGCAAAAGAATACTAACCAGATCCACAAGAGCAGCCGCTCTCTGGTAGGCAGAGCCATAAGCGATGGCGTCGGAGCGGCGCCGGAACCTGACATGCGGAGTCTGACGTCGAGAGGTGGAACTACCGCTACTTTCTCCTCCTCCTCCTCCTCCTCCTAGAAGAGATTCCTCCATTTCCTTCTAGATTTGTTGAAGACTTTCACAACGAACTTATTTCACAAAGAACAAAAGAGAAGCAAATTGGAAGTTGATGGGTGAGGAGAGCTTCAATTGTTTTATTTATTTAGAAACAAGTTGATGATGCGACTGAGTTAGTGCGCGTTGAATTTTGGAAATTACAGGATTGCCATCTTTACCTGTAAGGATGGTGACATGGCCTATACAGGTGGCACGCCACGTGTAATTTAGATAGAGAAATCCCTCGTCCTCACCAAATTCCGTCACCTTAACATAACATGCTCTTTTTTTTTTTTTTTAATTAAACTAGATCATTCCTAAATGGACATTTTTATGAGCGTTTCAAATCCAAATAGAAGCTTTTAAGCTTATAAGATAAGATAAGATAAGGAACTAATAATCGCCACGGAAAATAAGGCAATGAAATTATCCATTCATATATATGGGGCCTATGACTTATTAGAAAGGGAATGCTCAACAACTTGTTTGTCTGTAAGTTAATGTAAATTGAATAGTAGGCAACAGGCAAAAGTCGTTGCACATTTTCAAAGCAAAGGACATCCCCAAATAGAGTGTCGGCAAGAACGAATTCTTTCTTATTCCTTGTCCATTGGAGAACGGCACGAGATTCTAAAGGGATTTGGGTGTGAAAATTAGACAGAGTAGATCCATTTGAAAAGAACAACCAAATCTCCAGAAAAACTTCGCATCGATAACCACTTCTTCCAAGCTAAAGAGAGTACACAATATTATTTACAACACCAGAACAATATTATTTTATTTCTATGACTAGATGTCGATCGTGTAAGACAATATGCAGCATATCATTACGCACCCTAACATAATCGCTTTGGGAGCCAAAAGCCTCAATCTTCTCCACCAAAACTAGAGATTCAGATAACGAATTACAAACACAATTAATCATTAAAAAGGTGCAAATAAACATAAAAGGGAATATAGAAAGATTGGAATTTGGAAGTAGAAGATGATATTCACACAAAGTTTTAAATCATACAGCCGACGTTTTAAAATCTCACAAACCATAACAAAATATATACCGAGGACAATTAAATCATAAACCAGTATTTTATTCAATGCATTAAAAAGACGCAATGTATGAGGCTGGTCATGGCCAGTATCGGCCGCAAACAGGGGGTTGATTAAATTACTCTTCACCAAGCTCTTTGTGGACCTGGACCTGAAGGAGAACTCAACCTGTCGAGAACTGCGTTGAAGTCAACAGGTTGGCCACTGTCTTCCATTCTCTGGATTATACTTGCAACATGGTCACCCCTGAAACCCATGCCAACCAATTTTTCGATTAGATGTGAATGACTTGGATTCCTAGCTGAAACATGGGGTCCCGCTGGAGCTTGAGGAGGAACCTGATGTGGTGCATTGGCTAGAGGATATCCGCTTTGATTGAAGTGTGCTTGTTGAGGTGGATGGTGTGGCGGTCTTCCGCTTTCCCTATCATACATCATATATGCTCCTCCAGATTGTTGTCCAGGAGGCATATATCCCTCACCTGTTGGTGGACCATAAGCATTTTTCACTTGAGGAGGTTGTTGTGGAGCAGAACCACCACTTCCAGGAGCGTACCCATAAGGCCCTGCATCCACACGACTTGAACCTGGTTGAGGAATAGATGGAAAAGACATTTGCATGGGCATGCTGCTTGGCAGCGTCTCAGGCATAGAAGTTGGTTGATTAGGTGGATAAGTAGACGGGTAGACTGAAGGGGGTGGCGGTCTGATTTGTTGCATAGAAGGCTGTTGAGGAGGTTGTGGCTGCTGAGATGGTGGTTGCGCCCATTGTTGTTGATATTGATTGAATGGCTGTGGTGGAGTTTGACTTAGCTGGGGATTGGACATCTGTGAAACATCTTGAGGTTGTGATGCCCGGTGTTGGGAATCAGATGAGATGTATTGGCTCTGAGCATGCTGGATATGGGGTGGTTGACCAGGCAATTGGGATTGAGAGATGTAGTAAGATTGTTGTTGTTGAGGCATATTCTGAGGCAAAGCTGCTGAAGGGGGTGTTATAGGATTCTGCTGTGGAACGATCTGATGTGGTAAGGCCAAAGCTAATTGCTGGTTGTGAATCTCAGATGGATTTTCCTTCTTTTTAGAATCAGAGGCAACTGAAGAAGCCCTCTCCTCATTAGACTGTGAATGGTTTGACGAAGATGGCTCTTTCTGCGAGACCTGAAGTTTAGCCAAGTCTTTCTGAGTCTCAGCGAGTTCTTGCTTGTCTCTTATAATCTGTACAGACCTGTGGACCTACAAAAATGTGTCGAGTATAAATTCAATTAAAACATTACAAATCCACCTGATTAGTATCAGATTTTAAGGAATGAAAATGATGAAAACAATACGAGGTTGGAAAGGACAGTTACGTTCACATCAAGTGATTTAAGAGTCAACAAGTGATAGGTTGATGTAGTAGGAACAGGGTAAGTTAAGGTATCTTGGTCAAATCCTTAATTAATTATGATTAGGATTAGTTTCTATGATTGACTAGAATTAGGATTAGATTCCTCGGTTTATTAAGTTCAGGTTTAGTTTCTTTGATTAATTAGGATTAGCGATTAGGATTTGACCAAGATACCCTAATCCTACTGCACCATAGGTTTAAGTTCCAAACTCTTTTTGATAAGAAGATATTACTTTCAAACTCTTTTTAAAAGATACTATAAAATCATCAAAGTTCTAAAGTTGTAGCTCACCTCTTGAACATGCTTCTCAAGAGATTTAAGCTTTGAATCTGCCTCTTCATGGTCACGAGCTAATTCAGACCGCATTTCTCCAACGGATTTATCAAGGTTGTAGCAATAGAGTTCAAGTTGTGATAGGCGTGAACTTATTCCCTCAAGAAAACGCAAAAGGTTATCAGAATGCTTTTTCATGCTGTTCTCAACCGTGGAAATCACATTTTGACTAATGGTATCATCTGCTTGACCATAGCCAGCAGCAGGGAATACTGTAGACATTCTACTCTTGTGAAAATCCTGCTCAAACAAAATGCACGATACTAATTATTAAATAATCCAATTCCAGTTGTAGTAATCAATCGAGAAGACATAATTCACAGGTGGTTTAATATAAAGCAAAGGGAATTAAAAAGTAGAAGTTTTGTACGGATAAATTTATTCAAAGCTTGTGAGACTAGAAACGACATTCGTTGCCACTGCAAGCTGCGAGCAGCGTAACAATCCTATGGGTTTCTTAATCATTCATTCCAGCTTTCAGCACTCTTACAAGACGTGCTACTGAATAGAAAAAAATAATAATGAGTTGCGTTAACTCTTCCACTCTATCAGTTCAGGAACCCATTCATTTACAATAACAAATGAAAGACCAAGACCTATATAAAGATAAGATACAAAACCCGAAACCACATAAAAGTCAATGTACTTCACTTCTACGATAATTAAATCCCTTGCACATCATGTAGAAGAAGGAGATCAACATTTCAACTCACCAGGTAAGATCATTACCAGGACTAATGACTGAACTTTACAAGGCTAGAGTTCAATTGAGTTAAATAACTAACTTCATAGTAATGACTGGAAAGCACAAATAATGTCCGCTCAATAACAAACCAAACAGACATACTGTCTAGAACTCAGCTAACACTAAGAATTGGCATGAATCATCATCAGTCCATCACCCCTGCCTCGAGTAGTCAAATACTCGCTTCTTAAGCTAAAAATAATGAGCACCCAATAAAACTTAGATCAAAACTCAACAATTAATATAAAAAGAATCACAAACCCTAATCGCACATAAGAATGAAAAATCGAAAATTAGGTTCGAGCATCCATAACCCACAATAGGAAACTAGGGAAAGAGAACTAAGAACAAGTAATTCAACCACAAACCTTGCCAGGATTGGTAACGGAAACGGGATCGCTAAGGCTACCGTTTGAAGGGTCCTGTTTACCGTAGTCTTCAAAAGAGCAAAGAATATCATCAGAACCAAAATCAAAGGATTTAGGGGAGGAATTGGGGCGACCTGCTGAACCAGACGCCATAGATCGCAGTGTGAAATGGAGAGAATGGGGATGAAGATGAAGATTGAGAATTTTTTTTGGGGAAAAAGAGAGAGAGATGATTGAGCTTTTGGATTATCGAGATTGAAGACAAACTTTTATTCGGACGCCTTCAATTCCAAGACAGTGTTTATATAGACTTGCGTAAGGTTTTTAATTAACAAATTTTATTATATAATAATGCTTATAATATTATTCGATTAGGAAAAGGAAATTAATTAAAATTTTGTTATCGGATTTTCTCTACAAGAAAACAAAAAATTTGTTATCGTAAATATATACATATATATATATACATCTAATTAAATTCCTATAAGTGAGCTATAAAAATTAAAGCAATATTAGAAGATCAAGATGACGAGAAAAAAGAAACATCCAAGTAAAGAAATCTCAAGTTAAAGATAATTTTAAAAATTAAAAATGGAAAAAATATCATTTTTCCAAGATAAAAAGAAGTGCTAATTATTTGATAAAACACTTTCCTAAATAAGATATTGTTTTAGTTTAGTTTAATTTATTTTATACTTATCTTACTTTTCAAGTCTTTATTAATATTCAATAATCAACAAGTTTAAGTTTCACAAAAAAAAAAAAAGGTAAGTTTCAAATCCCGTGCATTAATTATCAAAATAAATTTTCTTTTACAAATCAAACCTAAAACATTCAATTCAAATATAAATTTTAAATTTTGGATTACATAACAAACACAAACTCATCCTATGACACCTCACCAATACTTAAATGATAATACTTTCTTTCACAATATAGTTTAAATATAGTTTAAATGATAATACTTTCTTTCACAATATAGTTAAGTGCATTATAGTTAAGTGCATTCCTAAATACACTTAATCTGCATTTTTTTCATTGCACAAACTAATAATAAATTAAGATATTAGAATTTATCATATAATAAATTATGACTAAATAATTTAATAAGATGAACATGGATAAATAAAACCCGAGATGCACAAAGTATAAATCCGTACATTTTACTCTATTATTATTATTTTTTTTTTTTTTGTGGAGAAAGCGAAGGAACAAGCAAGAGCCACAAATGGATGTTCATTGATGCAAAAAGTAGAAAGAACATTAAGAGATAATCATCTGGTAAGATTAGAGAATGAGGGTAGAAGATATTCATACAACGTTTAAACTTTAAACATGAAATACAGTCGACTTCTTTTGTATCTCGCAAACCATATAACATTATATACGGGAAGGGAAAACACAATGGAATCCTAAAAACCAGTCTTTTATTCAATGCATTAAAAAGTAGCAATGGCTAGGCTGGTCATGGCCGATACGAAGCTTCAACGTGCAAACAAACAGGCGACTTTGCTACTAAAATTACCGTCACCATACCCGCTGAGGACCTCCGGAATTACTCAACCCATCTAGAACAGCGTTGAAGTCAACAGGTTGGCCGCTCTCCTCCATTCTATGAATTACACTAGCAACGTGGTCACTCCTAAAACCCATGCCGACCAGTTTCTCAACTATTTCACCATAAGGGTGGTTTTGGTTTTGGTTGCGCATATAATGCGGATGGTTCGGATTCCTAGCGACAACGTGGGGGCCCGATGGATGCTGAGAAATCTGAATAGATCCATTGGCTGGAGGGTATCCACTTTGGTTGAAGTGTGATTGTTGGGGTTGGGGAGGATGGTGTGGTGGTTGTTGAGGTTGGGGAGGATGGTGTGGCGGTCTTCCACTTTCCCTATCGTACATCATATATGAAGCTCCCGAGGAAAGTGCAGATTGCGGTCCAGAAGGTAAATAACCTTCTCCAGCTTGTGATACAAAAGCATTTTTGACTTGAGGAGGTTGCTGGGACACAGTAACACCACTTCCAACGTATCCATATGGGACAGTGTCTATACGGCTTGAACCCGGCTGAGGAATAGGTGAAAATGACAACTGCATAGGCATGCTGTTTGAAAGAGTCTCTGGCATAGAAGTCGGTTGATTCATAGAATAAGAAGAGTAGACTGAAGTAGGCGGTGGCCTGATCTGAGGTTGTTGCATAGAAGGCTGTTGTTGTGGTGGTTGTACCTGTTGGGGTGGCTGCTGCTGCTGCTGCAGTGGCGTCCATTGTTGTTGATACTGATTGAATTGTTGTGGTGGTGGAGTTTGACTTAGCTGGGAATTAGTCATGTGTGATGGCAACCGAGAAACATCTTGAAGTTGTTGATATTGGGTCTGGGCATGCTGGATATGGGTTGGTTGACTTGGCAATTGGTTTGAAGCCATGTAATAAGATTGCTGTTGAGGCACATTCTGTGGCAAAGCTGCTGGAGGGGGTGGTGGGATAGGATTTTGGTGCGGGACAATCTGGTGTGGCAGGGCGAGAGCTAATTGCTGATTATTGAGATTCTCAGACGGATTTTCGTTCTTCTTAGGATCAGAGGCAACTGGTGAAGCTCTCTCATCATTTGAATGTGAATGGCTGGATGAAGATGACTCTTTCTGCAAAAGATGAAGTTTGGCTAAGTCTTTCTGAGTCTCAGCAAGCTCCTGCTTGTCTCTTATAATTTGCACAGACCTGTGGACCTACAAAAGGACATAAAGGATAATCTTAATCCCTGAGGACACAATTTGGAAGACTGTCTTTTGTACAATGAAGTAAAATGTTATGGCGACAGTTTGGAAAGAATAGTCCAATCAACTGAATTAAGAGCAATGGATGACAACTCGAAATCATATCTCAACTAATGTTTATCTCTTAGATGGCAGGACCAGTATCAAGTTAAACGAAATGAAAATGGCAATAGCAAAAGAGGCTTAAGGGGGAGTCACTGTTCACGTCAAATAGGTGATTTCCAGATTCAACAGACAAGTGTTAAGTTTGAGTTGCAAACTAATTTAACATTTCTACATGATCGCAGCAATGCCTTGTGTCTACAAATGATCATATGATATCAATAAATAAATTAAAAAAAGGTTACTATTTAAGTTCTAGAAGATATAGTTACCTCTTGTAGATGCTTCTCCAGAGATTTAAGCTTCAGATCTTCCTCTTCATGGTCACGAAGTACATCAGATCGCATTTCTCCAACAGATTTATCAAGGTTGTAGCAATTCAGTTCAAGTTGTGATAGGCGTGAACTTATTCCCTCCAGAAAACGCAAAATATTATCAGAATACTTCTTCATGCTGTTCTCGACAGTAGAAATCACATCTTGTTTGATGGAATCTTCTGATTGACCATATGCAGCAGCAGGATATACAGTAGACATTCTACTTTTATGAAAATCCTGCTCAAACAAATACTCAAAACTCAATTATTCATGCAATATTACACACCGAAAACACTATTCATGAATAAGACATAAAACTCAGTTAATAAAATTGATGAACGGACAAATAAAAAAACATAATACAATAAGACAACACAACATTTGATTCCACGGAAGCTGAGAAAATAATAATTGCAGCCAATAGTCTTATGAGTGTTCTTCCTCTGTAATTTCAAAATCAAAAAACAAGACTCGATGTCAGACCAAAAATATATACAATTATTCTATGTTAGCTCTTGAAACCCAGAACACATGCCCTAAGAATTTACAAACATTACTTGTAACACCGCAGTACAGTTAAACTAAAATACCAAAAACCATAACTAAAAGATAATGTCCTCTTCTTCAAGATATAGATCCAACTCTCACATCGAATGGAAAACCAAGAATCTTCATAACAGAATTTCTAAGCTCTCAGTGAAAATTTCAAAATCTTAGGGGGGAAAAGCTGGTAAAGACCAAACTTTCAATAGCTCAAGCAAGATTGAACAATTTTTTCTTTTCCATTCTGCAGACTGGAAAGTACCAAGAATATTGACTTACAGTAACAAATTCCAAGTTATTTCAAAATGAATTGACTCAACCGTAATACACAAAGTTAAACCAATAATTAAAAGCATTATAACCCCATTTGATAGCCATTTTGTTTCTAAACAAACTTTCCTTGTTTTCTCACAACTTCTTAACCATAGTTTTTATCTTTTTCATAAGTAAATATTGAATTCTCAGCCAAATGTCAACAACAAAAACAAGATTTTAAAAAACTACTTCGTTTAGTATTCAAAACTTAGCTTGGATTTTGAAAACACTCCTACTAAAAAGCATACAACCACACAAAGAAACTAATAGATAGAAGTAATTTTCATTAGCTTAATTTTCATAAAACAAAAATCAAAACGGATATATCAAACAGGACCTACATCATTACAATCCCAAAAGGACACAGCACGGATCTTTATCCCAAGCCTCAAACAGTGATTTCATAACACAACCCAATATCAATAACCATCCCCCTCGAATAGACAAACCAAAAAGGGGATAAATTCAACAATCCAAAACCCTAATCGAGCACCCAACAAATTCCAAACCTCAAAATTTCTCTCAAACACCCAACCCACACCAGAAAAGAAGACCAACCAAACAACCGCATCAACATAAGAAACCAACCTTACCTTACTAGAATTCGCAACGGACAGATCGCTATGGCTACCGTTAGAAGATTCTTGGTTACCATAATCCTCATAAGAACAAAGAACATCATCAGTACCAAAATCAAACCCTTTAGAACCCGAATTAGGCCGACCAGTTGAACCAGACGCCATGGATCGCAGTAGAAAATCAAAAAAAAAAAAAGAAAAGGAATAGGGTCCGATTGGAAGGAAGACAAAAGAAAAAGAGAGGAAGAGGATTTCTTTTTTTTTTTTTTTTTCTCTTCTCTTTTGTTTTTTGAAGTTATCGAGAAAGAAAATTTCTGCTTGCGGCTTTTTCCGGGAAATGAACTTCCATGGATTGATTTGTTTTCTATATAAACCTTATAGAAATGGATTTCGATTATTATTATTAGTATTATTAATTTAAGAAACGTTAAAGACATGAGGAGATGACTTTGTAATAATAAATATATATATTGGACTGATTTGAAGTGTACGGCCAGATATCAAACTTTGTGATATGGCCTCGCCGACCATCTTCCTATTTTGCATATCAGTCCTTTGATTTAAGTTTCATTTCCAATTGTTCCCTTTCTCTAAATTATTAATCAATAATTAATCTCAATTATTTTGTGGTTTTTCACTAACTACCATTTTAATTTTTATGTTTGTGATTTTTTTTTAAAAAAATTATTTATATTATTTTATTAAACGTGTAGTTTGGATTTTTCATTAAAAACTTATTTTGACCTTTGTTATTATTATATTTTATATATAATATATGGGTTTAAGTTTTAATGATTAATTGATTTTGCTTTTAGAATTTAATTAATAATTCAAATGTTGAGTTAGAATAAAGTAAAACAAAAAACTATAAGAAAAAAAATATACTTTTATAAGCAATTATATATATTAAAGGAGAGTTAAAATTTTAATTTGTGTACAAATAAATCTATGAGAATTTCAAATATTTTTAAATTAACCAAAAATCCAATAAACCTTAAACTTTTAATTTTGTTTTTTAAAATAGTTTTACAAAAAAAATGCAATACGATTTAGTTGTTCGCCAAACAATTAATATTGATTATTATTGAAAAGTTACTTTCTTTGCTAACTATAAATTCAATTGGTATTCGAGTGTATTAATAATCATGAAATTTGTGGTTAATTTCTTATCTTCGATTGTACTTAAAAAGATCTCTTTTCGTTTTTCAAGACTAATGTTTTTCGATAGTTACTTTAGCCAATATTATTAATTTCACATTGTCTTTTAAGGATCAATATTTTATAAAGTGTTTATGCATTAATACAATTGTTTGTTTGAAGTGATTTTAAACGTGATAAATCATTTTTATTAAACATCTTTTGAATCACAAGCAATTAATCGCTCAAAACCAAAAATGATAGAAAGAAAATAGTGTTTACAAGTGTATAAGTTAAGTATTTAATTGGTTTTAAATGATTAAAGACATATTTAAGAGTGATTTAGAATATAAGGATTAAACTTGAAATATTGCCGCATTAATTTTCTCTTAAAATACATTTCAAGTAGCTTAAGTAGAACTTTAACAACCATGCAACATCTACTAATTCAAACAATACAAAACTCATAACAACAACTCAACTAACAAATTTCGATCCATCAAAAGTGTTGGAATTTTTATTTAGCCCTTACAAAAAACTTACAAAGGGCCAAAGTTCCAAGTTTATGGCAAGCCATCTTTCACTAAAGATGGCCTAAAAGTAAAGACCTAAGTTTATGTTGCTTTGCTTCAAGGCTTCTTCAAAAGAAGAGGATCCAAAAGAGAGTGAAGAGAATAAAGAAGAATCAACAAGTAAACAAGCAGTCCAAGGAGACCCATGACCAAAGCTCCAGTAACTTGACTACAATAGTTAGCCACTTGGTCGCATATTGGGAGCCATCCTGCATATGAGTTCCCATTTTTTCCTATTTGCGCTACCGCCAACGCTGCTGCTACACTTGAAGTCAGCAACATCGTCATTATCTACTCAACAAAATACATTCATTCAGATAAATCTTGTATGATTAGCTTTGAAATGAGAAGTTCTAGTAATCGTAGCAAAACAAAATACCAGATTACAAATATGATCGACAACTTTCAAAGGCAAATGTCATCTATATTTGTCATGAAAAAAATTGTACAAGAGAAGGTTCCCCTGTTTTGCGAATTACCACATCGAAACATAGCACCAAACGCCAGAGCAAGCTCTCCGCAGGAAGAAAAAGCACAAGAAACCCATAAACACTCGCAACTGAATTTGCAATCACAAAGTACCTCGAAAAACAAAATCAAATAACCTCCAATCAGACCAAAATCAAACAAACAAAAACCCATAATCCAAAAAACAACAGAGAGAGAGAGAGAGAGATAGAATAATCTCACTTGAAGGATGGTGTATGAGTGTATTTAGCCTCAAAAGACAGAGTAAAAAACCTAGCTTCTTCATGGCTTGTAGCCATAACAATGGCAGCAGAAACAGTGGAACCCAAAGCAAGAAGCCTCAAAAGAAGTAAACAAATTCTCTTGGTTTTGCCCATTGGGCCGACGCTAACTCTCCCAACAAATCCTCTGTGTTTCGCCTTTCCTTTGGGAAATGATTTTAAAAATGGAGATGAATTTGAGTCGTTGAGGATTCTCAACTGTCATCACCACCGCCCCATTTGGGGAAGAGCAATGGAGATGAGAAAGGGTTGGTGAACAATGGCGTTTTGGTTTTGGAAATTTGACGAACTGCAAAAGGAGAATTCGAGGCTTTCGTTTCGCTAGAGTCGAGGAAAGATAGATGGTTCTGTTCGGCTTGTTTTTCACCTAACTATCAATTTAAATTATTATTTTCCCATTCCTCTTTTTTTCTTTCTTTCTTTCTAATTTTCAAAATTTTATTCTTTATTTGTTTTAATTCTCTCTACTTATAATTATATATATATATATATATATATATATATATATTTATATACATTTCAGTCAATTATCTAATTTTAATTTATTATGTGGTAAATTAAAAATATTATTATTTGTTTTGAGTGATTAGGAGGGTGAGACACACATAAATGAAGTGTGCCTTTGAAAACAAAATGGTGTGGGTTCACTAATAAATAAAAGGGAATAATAAGGTAGTAGGTATTATGGTAGGAATGATTTCCACTCTTGTTTATTTTGTTTTCAGAAAATATTTTAGTACATGACATGTTTTTCTTTTTCCATATATATATATATACATACACTAGAGTACATTAGTTTTTATTATATTGGTATGGTTGGAAAAAAATGTATTAAGGTAACAAACAACAGTTACATACCCACGGTCACTTAAATAATATGATATAAGACGGTTTATTGTACGAACGAATTACTTACATAAAAAGAAGTAATAGAGAGACTTATAAAATTGTTTGAGTTTAAAACTCAATAACTTAATTCAAACTTAAAAGAGGTCAATCTCATGGCGGTGTTTTTTTCTTAGGTTTCGGCCAACATTTATTCGACTTAGATTATATTTGTTTTTCTCATTAGAGTAAATGTCTTGAAAGAAGCAAAGATGAGATGGTCAAAAGTCACCATATATGATTCTTCCTTTCAAATGTGGAGGCTTAATATATTCAAAGTTGGGTTTTATGCATTCAACTTGTAGGACTCCTCGAGTTACTCCTATTATTTACTTTCATGCTTTCTTTTTATCGATAATCTTTTTAGTTTTTATTTGCAAACTCTTGATGTATAAAATTTATCCACAAGGTTCTTTATGTGAATTTTCAATAATATTTCAATAAAGTTATTAGATAACGGATATAATAATGTGTCGGAACTGTGAAAAAATAAAAGGAAATAATATCTACTAATTAAAAGTGTGTATAAAAAGATTAAAATAGATAAAAGCTAGAAGTATGGAGTGTAAAATAGAAAATATAAAATTATCTAGAAACTATATATAATAGCCAAAACTAAAAATATAAACCAAAATATGATCAAACCCAAATTACCAATTTTTTTTTGGTACAACATATGAAGCGTCTCTAGATTTTAGCCTCTAATGTTTGTTATGAAATCAACATGATTAAAGAGAAATAGAAAATTAAACAATAGATAGTCGACATAAAGATTTATGTGGTTCAGTAACAATCTGTTGTTAGTTACATCAACTAACAAAAAGAGATAACAATTTATCGTTAGAGAGAAAATATATATAAGAATAAAACATATTCAAGAACCACCAAAGAAGTTATATATAATTTATTATATAGCACCCTCCTCTAAACGGTACCCTATAACTAAATTCAGCCAAGCTCCCATGTTTGATCCTTTAGAGCACTAGTCATTAAAAATTCAGGACATTTTAACGATGCAAGTAAAATGAGTACATGTCAATTATCGATAAACGATTCTCACGTTAGCAAATCTAAAAATTATCTAATATAATAATATATTTTACAAAGTTACACTTTTTACATTGTCTCATTCGTTTTAAACTTTAAAATTCATTTCATTTCGAGTTTTTAACTTTTTCAAAAGGTATGTTTTGATTCTTTTAACCTTTACTTATTATTAGTGACTTATTATTAGTGTATGATTTTAATACTCACACCACTTTCTTTCTTCTTCTTCTTTTTTTTTTTTTTTACCTTTTTTAAGTCCACTTGACCAAATGCTCATACAAAAATTAAATATATATATATATATATATATATATATATATATATATATATATATATATATATATATATACACTTTTAGTTGATGGTGTGGAAAGGGTCAAAAGAATATTGGTGTCTTGAGACTCAAAATTTGTAAAGCCAAATGTTGAATTTTATTATATACTTTTTTGATTGCATATTCCCTCTCAATTATGTTTGTATTTCATATTTTTCACGCTACCTTTCTCATTCAAAAAATAAAACCCACAAACTTAATTTATTTAATTTACTAACACAAAGTCACAAACACAAAACTTCCTTTTCCTTTTCCATTGTAAACTTGTAATAGACAAGTTTATTAGATATTTAATTTGTGGAGACATTAAAATCTGTTAGAAGAGTTGATTGATTTTGAAAATGTTGAGTAAAAGGAAAAGGGTAGAAGATTATAAGAAGAAGAAGAAGAAGAAGAAAAAATCTAGTTTCTAGAAGAGGTTTTGAGAATATTGATTGGTGGAATTAGTTGGAAAATTAATTAATTATGATGATGGGTTGCACTTTAGAATTTGTGGTGTTCACAAAACAGTGAATTAATCCTGTCAAATTGCAAGCTGTCAACTTTAATTTCCAACTCAGCCATTCCTTGCCACGTGTTTTTCCTTCAATATTCATATCTCATCACCTAAATTACCTAACTGCCCATCAATAATCTCTCATTTTCTTAAATAACGATAAATAAAAAAAAAAAAACAAGAAAAAACATTCTTAATTTTGACTCCACATTCACATCTGTATTGTTTTTGTGTCAATTCTTTATTTTAAAAGAATATATGCTTTATCGATTATGTTATGTTTAGAGGTTGGTTGTTTTATAATATTAACTAGAGGTATTTACGGTTCGGTTTGAAGTTAAAATCGCACCGAATCGTAAAATGTAAAAATAAATCTTGTTTGAAATCGAATAGGATCGCTCGTTTAGATCGAACCGTTTATGTATACAAAAAACTGAACTGCTTATACATAAATATTATAGTCGAAATCCATTGATCATTATAATAAATAAAAGTCTTACAAAGTTACGAACTTAAATTAAATTAATTTGTACAATAATTAAGTAAAGACACATAAGTTTTAAACATTGTCGATGTTCTGCCTAGTGCCTACAATATGCAAAATTTTAAATCAATAAAAGAATTAGAAACATGATTTTTTCGGCTTTAATCCAGAATGAAAATAAATTGATTAGAATGAAAATAAGGGTTTGCGTGTCGTCTTAGTCTCCCTATGTCATTCGAGTTCCACTTCCAATACCATCTATCCTATGTAAGTTTATATATATATATATATTAAAAAAAATTGGTTTAGTTCGGTTTTAGAATCGGCTTAATATCTTAAACTAAACCAAACCGCATGAAAAGTAGTTTCAATTTAACACAAATTGAATTTAACAGCATGCATTTGGTTTCAATTCTATTTATGAATCGGTTCAATTTTCAACTAGTTTTTTAACACCCCTAATATTAACCAATTGCGATATGGTTGGACTAACGGTAACGACCTTAATTACTCTAGTAAACCATTAAAATTGTCCAAAATCAAATTAATGGGAGAAAAGGATAATAGTTATTTTATCTCCAAGAACATAAAAATCTTTTTTAACATTTTAAGAAAAGAAAGGATTAAAATACCAATCTCGAAAATTAAAAAAAGAAAGAGTAAAAAATATAGTAAAAGGGTATAAAAGTAAATTTGAAGGAGTTAGACAGGTATAGTTGCCGCGTAAAACTTTGTTATGACGTCATCACTAATACCGTAGCCATTTTCACATTGCTATATAAATCGGCCGTGTTTGCCCTTTCCACCAATTTCCTCCCAATTTCCCTTTTCCAACCAAAACACACACACACAAAGGAAAAAAGAAAAAGAAAGAAAGAAGGCCACACCCACCACATTTTCCATGAAGAAAACAGGGCTCTTCGCTGCCTCCGTCGCCGCTGCCTCCGCCACCGCCCTCTCTGCTCCCCCGTCCTCCCCCAGCACCCTCAAAACCAACTTCTCCCATCAGGTAATTCAAAAAAAAATTCACTCCAACTCTCATTAATTTCTCAAACAAACCCATTTTGCAAAACACAAGAAAAATTTTAAAAAAAATAAATAAAAAAAAATCAACAATTAATTCTTGGGTATTTCAGGAAAAAGTGATCGCCAGAGATGAGGAAATTACTACACCGACGAGAAGATCGCCGCCGTCTACGGCATCTGATCAATTTGCTCCGAGATTCGATGGGTTGAGATTCATTGAAACTCTTGTCACTGCTCATAGATGATAAGCTTTGGCAATAAAATGGCCTTCCATCCTTTTTCTTTTCTGTCTTATTATTAAAGAAAAAAGAAAAAAAAAATCAATTGCTTTGAGGAAAGAAACCCCCAATTCTGTATTGCAAGTGGTGGGTTTGTTTTTGTTTTTTCTTTTAGAGGTTGATCTTGTAATTCAAATCATATAATGTAATGTAAGAATTGATATAACATGACATGTATTTTACTATGATAATTGTGTGGGTTTTTTTTTTTTTTTTTTTTTTTTTTTTTTTAAAATGTATGTCAGTCATTCTGCAGTGCTCTGTTATGGTAATGACAAATTGACAATACAACTTTGGCCTTTTCAACTTGATCGTTTTAAAGTGGATATTATTTCCATCTTTCATTCTCATCGCATCAAAAGAAAAAAACACTACAAAAAAGAAAAGAAAAAAGGTCAGATGTTGTCCTCTCCCTTTATTTTGTCATCCAAATTCCAACGAATTATCAAGTCTAAGTGAGGGGTGGAGTTAGACATCACAGCAATAGCACATATATTGAATAGAGAGAAAAGACAGTATGAAGAACCCTTGGCAAAGACATGAAAAGAGATATAACCATTGACTTAACAAAGTATAGTATAAAGATAGAAAGTCAAATCAAACATAAAATTAATAGATTAATATAAAAAGAAATGGTCCTAAAAGAGTTTATTTGTTGAACTTTGAGATGAGCATAGGATCCACACAAACAACAAAGTTGAGTGTTTTTTCTTTTAACGTGGCTGAGGTTCCATAATGAAAATATTATTTGTTGTGTCTTCACCATGGGGATGTTGGTTCATAGTTATCTTTAATCTCAGAAATAGCAAAAATTCAAAAATAATAGTATGCCAATTGGCTCATTTTGGGAACCACTAAATTTTGGACAAATTACATAAGTATTTGTGAAAGAAAAAAATGATATTAATTTGTGGTGGGTTGCATGAAATTCCTACAACTTCATTTGTGAATTAATTTCTATTTGTAACGCATAAAACCATTCGAAATTTTTTAAATATAGTAAAATAAACTAAGATATTTATATTCTATATAATTCTTTTAGGTTCTACTGTCTAATCAATGTCAATCATTGATAAAATCTGAAATTTACTACATGTCATAAATATTTTGTCAAATTTTGTCATCTTTACAATTTCCTTTTAATAAAACAAAGTATTAAAATAGTATTTAAACAATTAAGGGTATGTTTTGAGGTAATTTCAATTTGGATATAAATTAAACAATTTTAAAACAACTTTTTAAAAAAGTAAGGTTAATGATACTCTTAATTGTTTTGAACTTAAGTTTAGAGGGTGTTTGTCCGAAAAGTTTAGCAACTTCAATAGAATTTTGAACGTTTTGAACAGCTCGATGTATTTAAAAAGTTACTAGAAACGGTTAAAAGCACGTGAATTTTGCAGATATAATTGGAAAACTTGATGACAAAAATTTATGATGTAACCTATTTTGGTACATACTCTGTGATGTCTTAATTTATTCATTCAAATTCATATATAATATGTGATAGATTTTGGAATTGGTATTACCAAACAAAAAAAGAAGAAGGGAAGAAATTATAAAAAAGAAAGAAAATTAGGGAAGAACATAGACAAGCCGCAATTCAAAATCATTTGAATTCTATCCATTTCCAAAATATATGCAAACTTGATGGAGCAAAAAAAATGGAGAGTACTCTCTTATTCCTCATCATTTCATAGACAAACGTCTATCTTTCTACCCAAAAGGGTGCTATTGGTCGACTTGTGATACGACGGTCCGATTTGATTAAAAACGTGTTTCTAGAAAATTCGTTTTTGTTTAAACTCTTTTGATAAAAATTGTTTCAAATAAACTTTTGAAAGAGTTTTAAAAGTGATTTTTGGAGGGTTGAATTATTTTTCAAATTTAAAATTTGAAAAGTTAAACCAAACACATCATCTTTATCTTTAGTAATTTTTTTTTTGTTGAGAATCAAATTACTAATTATTTCCTTTCAATTTCTTACCATGATTGGTATGTTTGTTAATTTTTAGCCAAATTCCAAAATTCAAAAAACAAAAATTTTATACATGCTTTTTAAATATTTTCAAAATTTGGCTTGAATTTTAAAAATAGGGGTCTTTTCAAAAATATAAAAAACCGGCAAAGTATTTACATTGTATAGAACAATTCCCAAAATGAAAAAAGCCCATAGGCCCACCGTGTAAAATACCAAAAATGTCCTGTCAACAATGCGTGTAAGGTAATGTGATTTGGTATAGGATCGTTTAATTAATTGGATACACGATCGTTTAGATTTGTCTACAAGATCGTTTAAACCATTTTTTTTTTCAAATTTTGGTATAAGATCGTTTAGATTTTGCTACACGATTGTTTAGATTTGGGGTTTCAAATCTAAAAAAATTCAAATTTGGGTCTATGATCGTTTAGATTTGGCTATACCATCGGTTACATTTGGCTACAGGATCGTGTAGATTTTGGGTACACGATCGTTTAGATTTTGCTACACAATCATTTAGATTTTCCTTTAGTTTTTGGTTACTCTAATTTAAAGATTATTTATACACCATATGTTTAAAAAAGAAAAGAAGAAAGACGATACAATAAAAAAAAGAAAAAGAAGAAACGGGAATAAAAAAAATAAAAGATGAAAGAAATCACATGAGTATATAGGAAGAAACGATAAAAAATGGGAAAGGAGAAAATGATGAAAGGGCAAATCCGACACATTTAAAAAATGGCTAAATTGATGTTCTCTGTTACACGCCCGTAAGTATTTAGGAAAGTTTCTTAAAAATATGGTAAAAATTAGATGACAAAAGCAAGAAATTTAGAGAAAGATGATTGTGTTTAACCTAAATTATAAGTTTAGTATAGGAATTTGTATAAAAAAGGTCCATGAAGTTTTAAGAAATATTAAGTATATAAGTGCATTTTCAATTTTTAACGCATATTCAAAACTTTTAATCAATAGGATTCCGATACATAGAACTTTAAGAAATGTTTAATCCCCAATAACATAGAATTTGAAAACTTAAAAGGATGAGACTCTCGAACTAAATTTATAATTTAACAAAAAAAGAATTAATAAAATCTGGTTGTTTACCCAAATCGCACCAAGTTGGATGTTAATAGTTATACAGAGAATCCATCAAACAAACAGAACATAAGAGAGATTTGAAAAGGCATTGGCATCATATAAGCAAAAGGGAGTGGTGGTGGTGGTGGTGGTGGTTACTTTTGTATTCTATAACAACAAATAGAGTATAAAGGTAGAAGCGAGAGCGAGAGAAAGGAGTCGGGGTGGAGTTAGTAGAGTGGAAGAAGCAGAAGAAGCAGCTTTGATCTCGGCTTTCTCGGCCTGGGCTTGGAGGGCTTTGTCACAAGAAAGACCTTGTTTCCCTTCTTTGCATTGATTGGCAAAGAGGCCAGGAGGGTATTGGCCATACAGATTTATGTAACTAAACATTGTCTCAGCACAATTGTTGGTCATGTCGTTTAATTCATCAACAAACCCACAGCAAAATTCCAACAATGCCTCACAACAGAGTGTTGCTGGGTATTTAGGGCCTTTGCATTTGCTTGTTAGGATCGTGTAATTCTGCCCTTCCATGTCTACTGGGCAATCTGTCCATACCATCGAAAAAAATGGTTTAACACAAAACCAAACAAACCTCACATTTACCAAAAGTTTAGGGGTTGAAGGGCTTTACTTTTTTTGGCCTGAAGAAGGGAACGCCCAGTAAATTGCCCAGATTTGAGTGCCTCATCTGCAAATCAATATATCAAAGGAAAATTATATAAAAAAAACTCTAAAATTAAAAGAATATAAATAAAAGAGAGAATAGAAAAAAAAGGGGGAGACAAAAATACAAGAGAGGAATGGGGAGTGAGAGTAAGCAAAGGCAAGGAAGAGGAAGAGAAGGGGAAAATAGGAGCAATAAGAATGTTGATTCAACGCCATATTCTCTTCTAAATTTTGGGTTCTCTCCGGCAGCCGTTGGCGGTGGAGCTTTCTGTCTCCGCCTGCAAACGGCTTTCAATAATCAAACCAATATATTTTTACTTTTTATTTTTCTGGATTTTGAATTTGTTGGGAAATGGATGGGGGAAAAAGAAGAGAGGAATTTGTAGGGAGGAGAGGGAAGTTTTGCATGAAAAATGGGGAATTTTTTTCTTCTTCCAA
This sequence comes from Cucumis melo, assembly GCF_025177605.1. Lineage (NCBI taxonomy): Eukaryota > Viridiplantae > Streptophyta > Magnoliopsida > Cucurbitales > Cucurbitaceae > Cucumis > Cucumis melo. The sequence goes on from NC_066857.1 coordinate 2,580,117, forward strand.
AGGTATAGCTAAAAAAGGGTCAAAATAGGGAATGGGTTTGAGTCCATTTGTTTTCTCTCATCTATCTTTCTCTCCTATTGGACACATAATTACCTAATTTCTTGCATTCATGTATGGTTATAGAATCTTAATGTTGGTCTAAACATATATCACACCTAGTTATTTGATTGTTTATATAGACTAACGATGTATAATCGATCAAAGACTTGTAATATTGACTTTCTTTAAATTTATGGGATTGTCGAGTCATTACTTATTATGTGGCTATATACTGTCACCACTCAAGGTTATGTGTGACTGATGTTTAAGTGCACTATCCAATCAACTCTTCAACAATCGTTTATGGAGAATTTAAACAGTTCTAAACTCAACGATTCTATGGTCCTTTAAGGTCTTTCATGGGTTCTCAGAGGTACTCCATGATCTTGTAGAGTTCTATAGGTCTTGTAAACGTTCTTTATGGGTCCTTCAAAGTATTCTATGTGTCACTTAAGTTCTTTATGAGTAGTGACATCAAGTTCTTCGTGGCTTTTCCAAGGTTTTTCACAAGTCCCCTAAGCTATATCTAAGCTTTTTCAGGGTCTTCTAAGCTACAACTAACTTATCTATTGGATGTTCCCGAGAGGACACAACTAAGCTCTTCATGGGTTTTTTGAGCTACTACTAGGCTCCCTCATGATTCCTCCGAGCTCCCTCTAGGCTTCTCATGTGGGTCTCCTGAACTTCTTCTAGGTTCCTTCAATTGGTCCTTTAAGCTACACCTTTAGAATATGATCACATGAGTCTTGACCAAAATTCACTAAGACTAGCCTCTTAAAGCCATGGGTGTCTACCAGTCAGATTAGATACATAGGTCTCATCTACCTTTATCAACCAACTTGAGTCTTTCTCTTTGTCTATAGTTCTCCTATCTCAGTAGACTCTTGGTCTCTTAGTCAATCTCAATAAATTTACTCATGACATATCTTATCTAATTATCTGTTTTAATTTGCAAAACTTTTTGTCCCACCAATTATAGGCAATGGAATTATAATCTTGGAATATGTTGTATCAACATTTTCGAGAACATCTATTCTCGAAGTATTAATTACAAAAATTACAGTCTTCTTTGAATGAAAATTAAATAATTTGGTTGTTGTCAACGAAGGCTTAGTTCAACTAGCATTAATGTACATTGAGGACCAAGAAGTCCGTGATTTGAGTCCCCACTCCAATTTATACTAAAAAAAATAGGCTGATTGGCTTTGATAATAATAATCATTATATTTAAGTTTATACGATGGAGGTTTGAAATACCCATCTCCTCTATATGACACATGCAATTTTACTATTAAAAATACATAAATAACCAAATGGACCCATTAAAAATGGGTTCATAAATGTCTTTTTTCCTAATCCAAACTAACAAAAACATATGAAAACTATGTATTCATCATCTTATTCTAATATCCCTTAACTTCTCATTCCTTTTTCTTTTAAAGTAAAACATCATGAAAAAACTAACGATAAAGTCAAAATGAACATAATTCAACTAACATAATACAACGTACTATTAGCTTCAAATTTGGGATTCATCTTTCACATCCTATATATTGTAAAAAAGAACTAATGATGTAAGATAGAGAGAAAGATGTCTAAAACAAAAGGAAAAACATTACACAACAAAACCAAATGAATCGAAATAAGAAATTAGAGAAACCGAAATGTTACCAAATAGTGCTTAACCAACCCAATTAACCTCTTCATAAAAGCTTTTGAATATCTTCAATCCAAATACCAACACACAAACATAACATGTACTCTCTCATTTCAAGTCTTTGTTTTTTCTTTTTTGTCACTTTTTATATGTCCCTTTTAAATATGATTTCCCCCACCCATCTATTTGTTTCCATTATCTTGACATAATCTTTGTGTTTTTGGGGAGATAAGATCATAATTCTCTAATAAACTTTGAGATTGTCAAATTCATAGTGACTAGATTTCATTTTATAAAAATCTTATCCTTCCTCTACCCCATCTCATCACATGCATTATCTAATCTTAAAAACCCTCTAACAAGCAACAAATTGGTGATAATTTAACTTAAACCTTTAATTTTATCATTATTAATATTAATATTTTTTTTAAATTTCAAGCCTTTTTTTTTTTAAAGTCAACTGATCTCTCCCTTCACCAACCCCAATTATACCTAATTTTCTACTTGTTTCACACATAATATTTTGAGGTCTACCACTTATATATGTTTGGTTTAATTTAATTAATTTAATTATTTTTTTTCCTTTTTGATATATACAAATTAAAAGTTGACTTTTTTTTTTCTTTATTTCATATTGATAAATAGTCAACATGCATAAATTTTTTAGTTGGTCAACTTACTAATATTGGTTATTATTTGAAAAGTACTTACTCATATTGGTTCCATTAACGACCATCTCTCCCACTCATCTATGATTTTTTTAAAATAAATAATTATATACTGTAAAATAAATACATGCACAATTTCATATTTTAAAATTTGAAACTTAATATTCAAAAATTGTCAAAAAAAAAAAAAAAAAAGAAGAAGAAGACTTAATATTGGAAAACAAAATGTCCTATCTCTACTTATATATATATATATCCTTTTCAATGATGGATGTTGTATCTAAATTTAAAAAAAAAAAAAAAATCTTTTGTACATATAAGGTTGTAGAAGAGCAATTCTTATACTTGATCATTTTTTGGTAATGTAATGAATCGTATTTGTACGATTAATAATTAAGTGTATAATAATATTAAGAAAAACCTACAAATATAACAAAAATCAATCAATGATAGACGATAATACTAATAGACTCCTATTATTGATACATATGATTAATTGACAAACTCTAAGAGTTGGATTAGTCTTACTATAGTTGCATTTTTTTACGTACAACATCAATTGACAAACATAGAGCAAAACGTTCAACAAAGTACCAAAATGCCTCCAACACAAAACTTCAAGCAAAAAAAGAAAGAACACAAACGACAAATATATATCCTCGTACCAAAAAGTAGTAGGAGCACAAACAATTAAAAGAGTCTAATCTGAATTTATATTTTGTTGAGATGTTGTGAGTCCCACAATAGAAACACTAAGGAAACTCACACCCCTTATAAGGTAGATGAACTACTTCTCTCATTAACAATTGATTTTGAGATGGAACCTCGTACTATTAAACATATTTATAAATTTTTTATTAATGATTTTAAAAATCAAACTATTTATTACCATCTAACTTTATTATTATTATTATTATTATTATTATTATTATTAATTAATTAATTAATTAAATTGAAAATATATATAAAAGCAAGGGATTTTGTGTAAAATATTGATATAAAAAAAATGAAACGTCATGTTACGGTACAACACGTAAAACTATATATTATTTATATAAATGTATTTGTGTGATGTGTGAGTACATCATCAATTAATTTTTGGTCGGTTTAATTATATTTGTTAATAAACATTAACAATGAAACAATAATTTGAGATTATAATAATATAATTCGAATTAAATTTTGTAAACTATAATTTGGAATGAATTTAAATGTACAATTTAAAGGGAAAATAAATGGTGAATAACACAATTTCGTATAATATAATTTTTCTGTTATATTCCTCAAATTGTTAGCTAACATGTCATTAATTAATTTTGTGAAATACAAACTTAAAAGTTCGATTTCAAGATTAATAAATTAAAAAATAAAAAAGTATGAAAATATTTCTTAAAAAATATGAATTTTTTCTTAAAATTGATATCAATTATATAAATAAGAGGTTATGGGGTACCCACCACATGGCATTCAGGACGTGTAGTGTAGAGGAAGGATATTGTATAATATAGATTACTTTATTTTATACTAAGCTATAAAATTAATAAATTGTCCTAATGTAGCCTTCAGGGGACATTTCCACAAATTTTCTCTCTCCTTTATTTATTTTAATAATAATCTCAAGTCTTGTACTTTTACGACAAATACGGTGATGAAGATTGTACCTCTCGTCTATTCGATGGAAAAACATATCAATTATCATTAAGTTAGGATGTGTTTGGATTACATTCTCAAGTGATTAAATTAAAAAAACATCATGTGTTTGGCAAGCACCTAAAATAAATTTTGAAAGAATGAATTTATAGAATAACGTGGTTTAGAATAAACACATAAAACTAACTTTTAGAAAATTAAATTTTGTGTGTTTAATGGTCACTTTTCAAATCTCATATTTCTATTATATATATATAATTCATATTAGAATCACTAGTTTTTTTAACCAATCAATTATAGAATCACATTTAAACATCAATTTATATGACAAGGTCCTAATTATTTGGGTTCTTTTTTTTTTTTTTTCCCATAATAGAACTAAATAAAATCAAAATCTTATATATTATAAACTGATGAGAAAATTTAAAAAGAAAAAAATTAAATTATATTAGCGGTCAATTTAATTTTGTTAAAAATGGAAAATCCATCAGGAAAAGCAATTCATAATTTTGAATGAAAAATTGGGGTCAATTAATTATAAAAATAAGCTTGGAAAAATTAGGAGATTAAGAAGCTAATTAGAAATGCAAAATCTTCTAGAAACACAATTATTTTATTGGATGCTTTGTGCCATTCCTCATATTTCTCTTTCAATACCTTAAAATACCTTTTTTTTTTTTTGTTCTCAAAACTTTATGCCATGCTTAATTTTAGTTGCACATAATTTTAAAGGTGAATGAATTTTAGTTGATGGAGGTTTAATAAATCTTAAATCTAGTATTTTAAAATTAATTTTTATCATTTTTTTTTTATAATTTTATAATCCTAAATCTAGATTTAAATCTTTTTACTAATAAATAATAAAAATTTAAGAAAATATATATATTAAATTAACATAGGATTAAATGACATTTAGTCCAAATACAAGGACTTATGTAGGAACCACTTTACGAAAATTGAAGCATAATTAATCATAATCCATTGTATTAATTTTCCTTCTTTTCAAAGAAAAAAAATTGGGATAATACAAACATGGTCACATGGTCCTTTTTTGCAAATTAATTGTTTCTTAACATTTTATATCTTGGGATGCAATCTTACACTTTAAAATTTATTTAACTTATTAGAAGTGGATATTACTCAAATATATCCTCAATCATATAATTAATTAATATATATATATATATATATGTTTATCATATAATATAGAGTACTAATTATTTTTATTTAATCTCATAATTTCTTCTATTTAATTCTGCCTTTTTCATATTTCTTTCTAATAAGAAGAAATATTCTAGAAGGGATCAACATTTAATTAATTAATTAATTAATTAATTAATTAATTAACTAATTAACTATTTTTTTAAAAAAAATCAGCAATCTTCTAGAATCCATTTTTTTAAAGTAAAATTAAAGTTAATAATTTACTCCTAATTTCTTCCATATGTCTATCCTTTTCAAGTTCTTAGCTTTTTCTTAGAGTCAAATCCTAACTATGACCAATTAATGATGACTTTATGAATTTTCAATACCTTTCAATTCAAATTAATTTTAGAAGGCTTATGAAATTATATAATCCAAACCTAACCACAATTTTTTTTTTTATGATTTTTTAATCAACTATATTATTATTTTGTTATCTTCTTAATTTGTGTAAAAAAATATTCAATAAAATAATAACACTTATATAACTTTGGTTTGCTTCATAAAATATTTGGTATAAACTTCTTTTTAGTTTTTAGATTTGGAGTATTACGACTCTTTTTTTTTTTTTGAAGTTTCAAAACATCAAAATATTATACTTTATTTTTCTTTATCTTTTTCGATTTAGTATCTACTTAAATATTCTCACAATTGAAATAAGATAACAATTTTACATTAAATTTTATGTCTATTTATTTGGTCCAATTGTTTAGTGATTTTTTTAAGTGTTCACTTCATCTTTTTGTTAATTATTTGTGATAGTGCTTTGAAAATAACTCAAAAATAATTCAATTAATCTTTGTAATCACTATTAAAAGAATTTTAAATCATCGGGTTGGTTTTCATTAATTGTTAACATTAAATGAAGACCTAGTATCATAATTATTTAAAATCGTTCAATTGATGAATTAAAAAAAAAAACAATTAAATTAGTTATTATTAATACTTATCTCCATTACAATTTATTGAAAACTCTACACCATAATTATGTTAAATTAATTACTTAAAAATTAATCAAAATAACTTAAAAGCAAACGTTAGTTCCTAAAACTCAAGAGTGTAAAATTAAAAGTAAAAATGTAAAACTTAAAACTTAAAAATGTGACTTTAAAAAAAAAATGAAAGTAATTTTAAAAAGATGTAACCTTTCGGGAAACTTTTACGTAATAAAACACGAAATTATTTACGGTCCTTGTAACAAAGTTTTAGTCATTTTTTAAATATTTCAGGTCTCTCCTTTCATCTTTCTTCTATTCTTCGCAATTTCTTTCATTGTCTCCTGCGATTTCTTTCCTCGTCTTTCTTTTTTTCTTCTTTTTATTTTATTTTATTTTTTTACGTCGTTTAAATTTGGGTAACCAAATCTAAAGGACAGTATACAAAAAATAGCAAAATCTAAAACATCGTGCATAAAGAAGTGTAAAAAAAAAGAAGATATTCTATAAAGAATCTTGAAAAAAAAAAACATCATGTATAAAGAATTTTTAATTGAAAAGATAAATTGTAGTCATATTTAAAGAATGACATACAAACAATAACCAAATATGGACATTTTTGGTATTTTAGATGATGAACTTCTGACTTTTTGAAAAAGACTCCTAGCTTTATTATATTGCCGCTTTATTATATTTTTTTAAAAAGACTCCTAACTTTTTAAAACTAATTAATAAAATTATATTCACGGGAGACTAAAAATATATTAAAAGATTAAAAAAATACTAATTTATATTTTTTTTAAGCATTTTAAACCTAAATTTTCGTAAATATATTAATATAAACCTTAAATTTTAAAAAGTGTGTATCTAAATAATATATAATTGAAAATTTTAATTGAGAGTGGAATCACAAGAATTTAGAGTTTAGATAATGTTTAAATTAATTTACATTATTAGCAAATTTAGAAACATATGGTATGAAATAATATTTAGTAAAAGAAAAATAAGTATGGATGTATCTAACCCCTTTTGAAAATTGCCATTAAAATATTGGGGGTAAGGTCTTGAAGTTTGAAAAAAATGTCTTCACTCAATAAATGCAAAGACAATAAATTAATTAATATTTGAATCAAAACATATTTAAATGTTTTAATATGAAAAAATTCTTTGGTTTAATATTGGAGGAAAAGGCTGGGATAACGACACGTGGCACTTACCATTTTTCCTTTTTCTTTTCTTTTCTTTTTATAATTAATTAATTTAATGTTTCGTGAAAAACTTAAAAGGAAGAACAGAAGAGTAAGGCTGTTGAGGATTAGCGCGCCTTTATAATCTCTCCTTCAACATTTCTTCTCTCAATTCCTTCTTCTTCTTCTTCTTCTTCTTCTTCTTCTTCGTCGACCCTTAATTCTCTCTTTCTCTTTTATTTTTGTGATAATTTTTCCATTGGAGCTCTCTGATTTTGCTGCACCAAGTTTCATATCCCTAAATTTTGCAACCCTTCTTCTCAAATCGAATCGACTAATTTCCCTCCTCTTAAATTTTGTTTGGTACGTTCTCAACTTTGAGGATTGTTTTTTATGAAGGGTTCTTCGTCCAAAAGGGTTTTCCACTCCCTTTTTAAATTGGACCATTTGTTCATTTGTTAATGAATTTGGTTTTTTCTTTTTGTGTTTTCGTTAGGAATTTATAGACTGTTTTTAATTGGAAAAAGGATTGGTTAACTCATAATTCTAAGTGTCAAGTGCTGAATGGATGTTTGGATCTTTATACTCTTCTGAGATTTTGTGTTTTATTTGTTTATTTACTTGATTTCTGCGTGATTGGCTTTTGATCTGTTTTCAATTGTTTGAAATATTTTAGCCTTTTTCGGTAAATATTTTGTTCTTTTGTTTTTGTTTTTTTGCCATCTCTGTTCGCATCTTTCCAAAATATAATATCTGAATTGTTAGTCAAATTTCAAAAAACAAAACAACTTTTTAAAACTATTTTTTTTAGTTTTTAAACTTTGGCCTTGATTTTCAAATCATTGGTAGAATGTAGATAACAAAGAAATAAGGTTGGAGATGACAATAGTGCTTGTAAGCTTAATTTTTCTTTTTGAAAAAAAGCAAAGGCAGCGAACAAAATACTTATCAGATAGATTATTAGAAATTTGGATGTTTAAGTAAAGATAGTTGATTAAGGTTAGCATTAAGAAAAGAATAATTTTAAAATCTAGATTTCACTGTTTCATTTTTTGCCCCAAACAATGTTTACTGGCATGTTTTAAATATTTTTGAAGATCTAAGTGCAAGATTCAGAGTATTTTGTTGAATAGTTTTGAAAAGTTTGAGTAATATTACAACTTTTCTTATAAAAAAGACTTAAATATTTGTCAAAAGTTAAAGGGAATTGTATATAATTATAAGGAGAGGTAATTGGGCAGTTGGGAAATAGCTCTAAATCTTATGTCTTTATCAGACGACTCATATGCCCATACTCAAGAATCGCTAGAGCTGACACTGCGATGTTTGTTTAATTAATTTCTACTAATTAAATTTTGGAATAGTTCAACATTTATTTATGTTGGATCTGGATATGATGCGTAGTTTTAATCAAAATATCTTTCTAGAAGGTCAACTTGCAAATAACATTTAAATATCTGATTGGCCCTTTTGCCTTAACCTCTCTAGGTAGAAGCATTAACCATGGGTTTGTCTTTATAATATTCTAAAAGGCATATAACTCTTGCTCTTATCTCTTTGTTCTCATCATTCCTTGTACTTCAAGGCATTGATTTTTCTAAAAAAGGGAGAACCAAAAAAAAGTTCATCTTCTTCATGTAAACATATATTTACTATTCTTTGCTATTCTATTCCATTTACATTCTCTGTTGCTTCAAACATCTAGTGGTTGTTTGATCTTTCTAGTTTTCTGGGTTTTGATCCAATATTGATGTAAATTTCTCTATGTTTTGGCAGTTCAGGTATCTCATAAGGGTTGTGTTACAACAAAGAATATGGAAATGGAACAGTACTTTGAGGAGGCCAGCATCCAGATTAATTCATTTGGAGAGAACAAATCTTCTCTAGAAAATTGGAAATCTGTTTTGGATGCCATGGCTGAAACTCATTGTGATGCATCTGGGCTATTTGATTGTAATATATGCTTGGAGACAGTGAAAGATCCTGTCGTTACACTTTGTGGCCATCTCTTTTGTTGGCCTTGCATTTATAAATGGATTCATTTCCAGGACAGCTCTTTAGAGAAACAAGCTCGACGACTCCCGCAATGTCCTGTTTGTAAGGCTGAAGTTTCTGATGCTACTCTAGTCCCACTTTATGGCAAAGGTGAAACTCAAAATCCACTCGAAAGCAAGAATCCACAGCTTGGAATCGTGGTCCCTCGTAGGCCTCAGGGTCCTGCTTGCTTTGAGTCACCAAGGCCAACTTCTCACCCAACATCTCACACAGTTGGTCCTCAATTCAGGGAAGGAAGTTCAGATTCTTCTGATCAATCAAATGTTTACTATGCTCAAGTGACAGGAGCGTTTGGAGAAGTGGTTTATGCGAGAATGTCGGGTGCGATAACGAATCTATATGCGTATCCGAATTCGTATCCTCTTGTGTGGAGCAGTAGTCCAAGGATTAGAAGGCATATTTTGCAGACAGATGAATCACTCAACAGAATATGTATTTTTCTTTTCTGTTGTTTAATTATATGTCTTCTTTTGTTCTGAGCCATAGATTTTCACTTTACTTTCCGACCCATTGTATAAATTTTGGTGGCGATTGGTTGCCCCTTTCTGGCCCTTGTTTCTGTAGTTGGTGTAAATAAGAATTTTGTTGTAGCCTCATTATGTGGGCTTCTATTACATTCTTGACTCTTGAACTGGTCTTTTTCTTTTATCCATTTTTTTTTATCTTTCTCTAATGTTTAGATATATAGAATTCATTCCTTTTATTGATAAAACCATGAATCAAAGATACTACAAAGAATACTTTCATTGGGCTATAACTGAGACTATAAGAGCTAAAGATAGTAAAATATACACCAGGAGAGAACAAATAAGTCATGTAATTAACAAACTTATCGATATCCAGAGCAATTTACTTGTCCCAAACTAAGGGTGTTTAGAATACATTTTTAATTATTTAATTTAAAAAAAAGTCATTTTAGAAAGAGAATAATAGAGTATTTGACAACCATTTAAATTAACTGAAGAGGTTAAATAAAAATGTATTTTTTGAAAAACATTTTTTCTAAGTCTGTCTAAATGAACCTAAGAAAATAGAAAATGAAAACGGATGAATTAGCACACAGCTTTGGTTCCTCCAGTTTGTATATATTTGGTGTTTGGTTTGGTTCATGAAATTTCGCAAGATAAGCTTTTGTCTAAAAGAATTATAAAATGGGTCTAAACAACTTAAAATTTGCAATATTATCTTTGTCATTCCATAAACGTTTCCCAACAAAAATCCTTCAAAATTGTGACTTGAAACAATGTGGCAATTAGTGTCACACTATTTAGAGACAAAAGCGACCATTATAAAATTTTAGGACCAAATTCATAAAAGACAGATAAAAATATATACAGATATTCAGTCAAAACTATATTTACAGAGCAAAGGTGAAGTTTTGGTTTGGAGAGAGAGAGAGATTAATAACTAAAACCTCAATTAATTTCTTTTGTAAGAAAGAACCATAATAATATTTTAGTTTGTAAATCATGTCTCAAATCGGCGGTATCTTGAAATGTCAAAAGAGAATCAAAGTAAATAAAAAGGAAAAATAAAAATAACAATCGGCCAAGTCTTGAGGTTGACCATCAATGTCTTTTGGCAGCCAACAGTTTAGAAATAAACTGAGAAAATTCTGTCACTTAGGGAGGGAGAATCATATTTCAAATCAATCATGTTCCAAAACCATTGGCTAGAATCTAGTGATTGCTGTCAATAACATGTTTAAGGGTATGTTCGGAACAATGTTTCAAGTGTTTTAGAAAACCTGTTTTCAGCCACCCCCACCTCAAAAGTCATTACAAACATGCTCTGTAGGTGCGAAAATAGGTGAGTTTAATATTGATTTTAGTCAAGTCAAAATTCAAATTGATAACTTAACCAACGACTCAGTCAAAATCTGTTAAAGCTCATCATGCCTTTCAAATCTTCACAATAGAGTTTCTTTTCCTCTGCTAGTAAAGAGACTTAAGTAGCATTAGAGCCTGAATGAAGATATGTCCTTCCTATCCTTTGCTAGTCAAAATGAAAAATATAGTCTTTTCAAATTTTGATTTCCAGTACTTCACATGACATAGGGATCCAAGGTAAAAAGAAAAAAAAAAAAAGATTCCAAGGAAAAAGAAATTGTAGATGCAAATCCTCAGTACACTGATTACTAGAAGAAGATAGGTTTTCCCTATCACAAAATCCAAATATATGGGTATTTCAAGAACATTGAAAAAAGTTAATGCTACACTATAACAAGGGAGAATGGCAGGAAGAAAAAAAAAACTTCAGTTACAATCAGAAGTTTCCTCATGATTTAGCCAGCAAAGTCGAGCTTGTTTCAATCTAACTCGTGATCGAGTCCCTCACTCTGACCTTTCAGGTCAAGTAGATCAAGGCACTTGATTGAGGTTTGGTTTTCACTGTGGATATAATCTTCTAATCTATTGCAAATGTTTGAGGGAAAAATATCACCTTTGCAAAGGAGCCCTATGATTTCCTCTGCCAACTCCACATTTCCATTTGTTTTCAAATATTCAAGACATGCGGCCACGATATGATTATTAGGCTTCCATCGAGGTGGACTAACTGATATTGCTTTCTTCATAGTTTCCGCTGCTTTATTCGTCAGACCATTAGAATGATATCCACTTACCAGTCGATCCCAAGCAAATGCTCGTGGTTCCTTGCCATTCTCTATAAGCCTGCTTATATATGCTTCTGCCTTATCCATAAATCCCTTCGTACAATAACTATTTATCATCATGTTTGGGATTCTGAAATCAAAACATGTATCCCCTGATTCCCATTCCTTCAAGATTCTTTCAGCACCGTCGATATCGTCCAGTTTCATTAATGAATTAATCATACAAAGATATCCTGAATTGAATCTCTTTTCCAGATTCGAGTACAAGTTCCAAACCCGATACACCTCATCCTTATTTCCAATAGCACCATATAGTGTAATGAGATATTCATATGCAGACCACTTTTGCTTGTCACCAATGAGTTGTTCTGCTTTCTTCAGCATCAATATACCATTTTCAGAAAAACCAGCTTTTAAATATCCATTTCCTACAGTGAAATAAGCATGCCAATCCATAGCAACTAGTGAATCTGCCTCCATTTTTGACAAAAGCTTTTCCATGTTTGCTATATCGGAAGTAGCTGCATAAGCATTCATACGAATATTATATGTAAATCTATCATGACCAATTCCCATTTCTTCCATTTCTTTGATTAATTCATCAAACTTCTCCTGTTTACCGAGATCAGCATAAAGGCTTAACATAACATTATAGGAAAGTGGTGTTTTCATAAATCCAACTTCCCTCATTTTCTGCATGATTGCCTCTGCCTTTTCCAAATTTTTATTCTCTACATAACAGTTTAGAAGTGCTCCATAAACCTTATGATCTCTTGAAGATTCCCTAATGCTGCTAAAATACTTCTCAGCTTGTTCCAAACCACGAGCTTTTGAAATTAAGTGCAACTGAACAGCAATGTCCCCAGGTGACGGGTTTTTGTTTCTTTCATTATGTATCCATTCGCACAACTGTTGCATTACACTATTACAGTAACCAATAATGCCAAATTGTGGATAACGAAGACATATTTATTGTTTACCATTCATAGATGATCTAAGTTCAACGCTTCAGTTTGAGAGAAAAAGACAAGCAAAAAGGGAAAGAGGACTGCCATAACTAGTCCACCTTGCTAGGCAAGATCATTAATATAGTGATTGAAGGTATAACGTTGCCCTTAATTGTGGGTAAAGAAAGCCCAAGCTGGGGAAGTTTAAACTTACCAAATGGTCGATACTAAAAGCTGACAGAACAGAACGTTCTACTGTTCTGATAGGTTACAAAGAACAGTCTCCTTCCTCCATAAAGATAGTGTCAATATCACTAGTAAATAACCCATCAGTTCAACCTTTTAGATTAATTAATGTTTTCAGTACATGAGGTTTCATGTTCAATCTCATGTTAAAATATTGATTTTTATTGTGTAGGTCTTCTACAAAATTTTAAGCTTAAGTGAAGAGGAGAGTTAGAGTATTGATATAAGTATATTTTACCATAACTCGTTAGTTTAAGCTGTTGGGTGAGTACCATGATTTTAAAAACGGGAATTTCATACGAATAAACAATTTTTTTGTTCAATAGGCGAGAGGATTCGAACCTTTTAAGCTCCAAGGTATATGGGTTAATAAACACAAGCTAAGCTAAAGTTGACACCAAAAAATGAATTTTTGGACGACACCCAATTCCTCCTTCAACGAACTAAACATTCATTATCATATGAAAGGACAAGACCAGAACGAGAGAATCCTCAAGTATTGTACAAGGCAACAAGTAGTAAGAAGGAATGCGATTTCGAAACAAGGGTACCTGCAGAGCATGGTTGAAGCGACCAAACTTCCTGAGCTGCTTGATAAGCGCTTGGATATCAGATTGGTTGACTTTTCGGCCTTCTTCGATCCATTGGTCCAACACGCGAACAATTGAGATTCGAGGATCACCTGCCCGAAAAACCCTTCGGAAGAGAGTATCCTCGGTACTTCGAGAAGAAGGTAGGGATTTTGTTGAGTAGAATAGAGCCTGAAGTACCTTGAAATTGGAGGAAAAAAGCCATGACTGAGAGCAATGGAGCTTCATCATGGTCGGATTCAACACTGAGGAGTCGACGGGAAGTTCCGGCGGGAGAAGAGGGTCCAAATGTGAAAGGTCGATTTTCTTTTTCTTTCTTAAAAAAGAATTAGGAAATGTCAATAACATAACAAAACAAAACCACTCTTTAGTAATAAAAAAGAATGCATGCTTTTTCTAACGCTTCTCTTTTTAAATCAACTTCATTCAAACCTTATAATAACGAGAAGAAAAAAATCAACTTCATTCAAACCTTATAATAACGAGAAAGAAAAAATCATCATCAAGAATGGTGAACGATTAGGTTTCGTGCAACTTCCACAATAAGAAGCTGATATCGTTTGCACAACTTATTTAAGGTAAACGACGTCATAACATGTATCACTACCTTCCTCTAATTGGACAAAAGAGAAGGACATAATAGATAAAAAGGTTCATAGCGTGCTAGAGAACGTGCGACGAAATTACATAAACGATTACAATAACTAAACGCTACCTCACCAAAATACTGGCAAGTTTAATGTGACATCCACCGAATTCTTTGTTTCAAAAAGATCAACGTTTTCGAACGTTTGGAGTCCGAACGATATATGTTGAGTTTGACTCCACCAATGGAGGTTGACACACATTTATCTTCTCAATTGTAGAAGGTAAAGGCCAGCCTAAATAGCTTCCTCTTCCAATGCTTTGATAGTCCACCCCTATCAAACTTATTTCCTCTTCCAAGACCTCTCCTTGGTTCTTAGCTTACTTGTAGTTCATTTCCATGAATCCATTGTAGATCATTCACCCATGTTATTTCTAACACACTTCGAACGAGGAGAAAGTAATAGTCCCCGAATGAAATCTCAATATTAATGATATTTCTAAAGACTAAAAAAAAATTTAAAATATGATTTAAATTAGTAAGTAAATATTCAAAATATTTTTATTTATATTATGTTAATGTTAGTGATATTTTGACAATTATTATTAGTCATTTCTTTTTAACAATATAATAGACATATTGGTGTGGAAACTATGAAATTAATTAAAAATATTGATGAAAATGTAAAAAAAGAAAAAGAAAAAAATGTAATATTAGAATTGCAACACTTATGGTTCCACAAGCCTTTTCAGTACTAATGTCATTTCTCAAAATTAGGAAGGTATGATCTTTTAAAGAGTAACTTATCTTTAATGAGTTTAATTATCAAGGAAAGTTTAAATTTTACGGTGAAGCTTCAATCAATAAAAGATTTTAACGAAAACAATATATATATATATATATATATATATATATATATATATATATATATATAAAATAAAGTTACTAAAGATGGATACAAACTCGAGATATATCAAAGCATCCACAATAGTGAATGTCTATGGCTTGATACAAGCTTCTTGCTCCAAATCAAAATCCATCACTTAAAAGCATAAGAACACGACTTTAAAAGTGTCAACAACTACAATCTAATGGTTGAGATAATGATGAACAGACCCACAAATAAGTGAAATTAGCATTATGGCATTGCTTTTATCATTACAAAAAGAGTTGGCATGTAGAAAATGTAGAAAATGCCATTCTATATATCAAAGAATAAAAAATCTAAGAAAAACTAAAACTTTTTACTAACTACAAGTTAGTCTTAGATCCCAGGATTTTGTCTACCTCTTCATCTGCTGCAAAACCATCCATCTTCATCTGTTCAAGAATGCTAAGAACTGGTTTACCCCCTGCTATGGAAGTTCTCAGCAATCTGTAGTACATCTCCTTCGCTACTGTACCTGAGCTTTTGCATAGTCGTACTATTTCCTCCATTGTTTCTGCATCTCCTTGTTTTTCCAAGTAATCCAGACAAGCTTCCAAAATGTCACGCCGCTTTGGTTTCCAATTTTGCCTTCCGACTAACATTGCTTTCTTCAACATCTCAACGGCTTTGCTCATGTGTCCGTATTCTGCATATCCCGTGGCTAACAAGCTCCACGTGCTGGCGAATGGAGTTCTTCCAACCACTGCTTGGTTAACAACCCATTCCGCCTTATCCAAAAGACCTTTCCTGCAATAAGCAACCAGAAGTCGATTCAACACCCGAAAGTCATATACAGTGCACTTTGATTCCCACTCCTGGAATATCCTTTCAGCCCCTTCAATATCATCAAGCTTGGCTAGAGATGTGATCATTAAAGCATATGGAACACGTGTTTGTCTAGTTAATGGTTTGAAGGTATTCCAAACCCTGTAAACTTCGTTCTTATGACCTGTTCGTTCATAAAGGGACAGAAGAAACTCAAATGCAAGTTTATTTGTATTAGGTCGAATTTTCTTCTCCATTTTGTTTAGCATGGAAAGAGCCTCTGTTTCCAACCCAGCTGTAAGATACCCATTAGCAGCAATTGAATAAATTCTCCAATCAGCTTTGAATTCAGAATCCTCCTCGATCCTTTTGAGAATCTTTTCCATACCAGAAATATCTGTCTTCGCAACATAAGCTGCACAAAGATTTCTAATTGAGTAAATATCTTGAGGTATTCCCTTCATTTTCATTTCTTCAATCAGTAGATCAATCTTTTCATGCTGCCCAATCTGAGCGTAGAGGTTAATTAGCACATTGTAAGCAAAGGACGTATTAGCAATGCCCATCTTTCTCATTTCTTGCATGATGGCTTCAGCTTTCTCAACTGATTTCTCTCTAACATAACAACTGAGAAGAGAGCCATAAACATTAGAAGTCTTTAACCGAGTAGATATACTGTTGAAGTAATTTTCTGCGTGTTCCAGACCATGAACACTATGGATTAAATCCAGCCTGAGTGCTGCATCACTCGCCGATAAACTCAAGTATCTTCGATCAGTCATCCACTGAGATATCTGGACAAAAGCAAGAAACAAAGAAACTCAGAACCTGCTTGAAAACTGTTAAAGAGGACTGTGTCTTCAGGATCCATTCAATCAACATTTACGTTTCGTTTGAAGATGATTTAGGCCTCCTTTGGTAACCATATTGTTTTTTGTTTTAGTTTCTGGTTTTTGAAAATTGTGTTGGCTTTGTCACAATTTCTTAACCATGGTTTTCATCTTTTCCAAAGTAAACATATGGCTTCTTAGTCAAATTAAAAAACAATACCATTTTTGAAATGAAAAATATGCTTTCAAAAGATGAAAATCATGGTTAAGAAATTGTAAAATAAAAAACTTTCTTACCAATAGTTTCAAAACATGCTTGGATTTTGAAATCAATCCTTAAAAAGTAGAGCATAAAACAAAAATCTAGAGATGGAACAAGTGTTTATAAGCTTAATTTTAGAAAAAAAATGGTAATTAATTCGCTTTTCGGTCCTTATCTTTCAGCAGTTGTAGTCATTGCACATTCAAAATCAAGTATCCGTTTTGCTACAATATCTTTAGAATTCATCAAATCCCAAATCCTATAAACAGTTTTGCTAACAATTTCTCAAACAAACCATCAGGAACTTCACTACACAAACCCCATTTCCAAAATTAGGGCAAGAAAAGATAACCAAATACTACAAAACCATCTCAGCTAGATCACCAAAACTCAATTTCAAAGCTAGAAAAAAAAGCCACTTCCTTTAACCTAGGAAGCTGTATTGCAATACAACACACTAAGAATTCAGTAAAAAAACTATAGGAAGTGAGAGAAGGGAAAGCGAACCTCTAAAGCGTGATTGAAACGGCGAAAGTTCTTCGTAAGGTAAACAAGATATTGAAGTTCCGGTTTCCAAATAGCTCTGCCGTCACCAACCCACTTCTCCAGTACCGGAATAACTGAGATTTTAGGGTCTCGAATGTCAATGATTTGGTTGCGGAGAATGGTTGATTGGGGCGGAGGAGTGGAAGAGAAGGGCAGGGAAAGGGTTTTAGTACAGAAAAAGGAATTAGATTGGGGTTTAAAAGTTTGAATTAGTAGATTGGGAATGAGGTTGTTGTTCCAGCTTCGGAGCTTCCTTACCATCTTCTTGATTCACAGTAAAGCTTACAAATTGAGAATGGAAAGAGGTTTCGTTTTGCAACTCAGTCGGAACTCAGAACAAAAATGGCTATAAACATGAACCCTTCATACTTTGTTCAAAACGTACATTAATATTCGGTGATCGAGAGGGAAAGAGTATCGAATTTGAGTGTTTGATAGTAAGATTCAAAGTGAATATAATCAATAAACATATTATTGATATATTTAGTTTTTTTAATAGAAAAAATAAAATAAATTCTATTGAAGAGTTTTAATAACTTTTTCTTTTTACTAAAAATGTTTGATTTAATGGTTTAATTCCAAAAGGAGAGTTTAATCCAATAATTACCTATCAAATTATCTATCTATAATTTGAAAGAGAAACCATAACATTTCAATAATAAAATGTGACAATTCTAAAATATCTTTTGATTAGTTTAGATTTAGAGATTTTTTCTATGAAATATAAATATTTTGTTGATAGTATTAAAAAAATTCATCCCCTCTCTATACCCCATTTAGGATTTATTTTTATTTTGAGGATAATTTCGTAACAATTTTCCTATATTAATTCAACCAAAAAAAAAAAAAAGTTAAGGTTGAGAGTCAAAGATTTTTTTTTAATAAAATGTTATAATTCAAAAAAAAAAAAAAAAAATCGGTTTGGGATTTTAGATTTTTTTTTTCTTTGAATTTTTTAAAAGAACTCCATAAACACACCAAAAAAAAAAACATCACTAAATTAATCAGAAACACTAACTTATGTATGGGAAGAAACAAAAAATGATAAAAACAAATCGAGAAGTGCCAATGGCATAATTATCTGAGGAATCAAACGAAAAGGAAACAAATCCTAAATAAACTTTACTCTTTTTTTTTTTTTTTTCTTTGAACACCTAAATTCGCAATCTTATGAACAAGAAAAAGAATATTGAATTCAATCGCCAGATATATCCATATCAAGGGAGTACAAGAACATAACTCAAATTTGCAACATCAACAAAAACCCAGATCCAAGAACAATAAACAACATTCAAATCAACAAACCCAGAAAAAGAAAAAAGAAGAAAAATTAAGGCAACCAAATTAAATAATAAATGATTCAATTCAAAACAAAACCCTAAACAAAACTAAATCCAGAAGAATTTTACAGAAGAATCAACCTATAAGGACTAATAATAATAATGAATCATCATCATCATTAGCCTTTCAATTGCTTCACTTTATGCCACCCTTTCTTGCAAGTTTCTCCCACAATCTTCACTCCTTTCTTGAACAAAGTCTTCAACTCCTTAGCCCTTTCCTTCACTTGCTTCTCGAATCCACTCATTCTTCACTAACGATTATCAAAAAATAAATAAATTATGGGTTCTCCAGAAGCTTTGATTTTTATTCTGTTCTCTGTTTGTTATGGGGGTGGGTTCTTCTTATAAAGAGAAAGGCTTAAGGAATAGGGTATCCTATCCGACGAGGCAAACGCATTTTGAACTTGTATCGAACGGTTGGATCTCGAGATATCGGAATCCGCAGGGACGTGTCGAGCATCTAGAGGAGGGAGAAAAGGAAGTGCTTTTGATTGGGACAACTGTGGGAATGCCAACTTCTTAAATTCTTTTGAAATTGAGATTTAGAATTCCTGGAATCAAGGTCAATTTTTGGGTCTAATAAGCAATTTGATGATTTGGGGGACTCTCATTCTGTGGCTTTCTACAAAAGAATCTGTTCTGATATTTGATAGAGCTGTTGTATATCTCATTCTGTGGCTTTCTTTGATTAAATAATATACCATTAAAAATATAATAACTATAAGAAACCTTTCGAATATATATTGATTAAAACGAAAGAAATCAAGATGGACGTTTCTTAAACTATAGTGACTCAAATAAGGCTGAGTAGAAGTCAAAAGACTCCGTAGTAAAACTAATATTTAAATCTATTTTGAAATTATAGTGACTCAAATGGGACTTAGAGAATTGATATCATTTGGAAAAAGTAGGAATAGAGAATGATTAGTACTTTTATTTTATGGTTTGAATTAATGGGAGTTTGGTGTGTTGGTCTTAAATTTGAAAGTAGAGTGGCAAAGGAAAACAGAGGTGAAGAACAAAGACTGGTGGGGCTATAAGAACAAACACCTCTAAGTGAAGCATATGAAGGGTGGGTGGCATTGATAATGGTGGCACCTAAAAAGTATGCAACTTTAATATCATTAACTCAACAATTCCCTATATCAAACCAAGATAACCTGCTATATTAAAAAAAAGATTGTTATAAAAATGTAATATCTAATCCACTTAATTTAGAATTGTTCTAGGATTTTTGTTTTTATTTGGTTATTTGGTAAGTTTGAGCATATCAACGTAGAACCCGACATTAATAATGAAATGACAAAAACAAAGTCAAATTACAAATACACGTGTCAAAATTGAAGAATTGACCATTTTTCTACTGCAATAGTAGGGTTACAAGACCCACTTTTCTTTTTTGTTATCTCATGTAATTTGAAAATAAAAAAATGTCGCATTAGGCATATATATGATTATCATGTTGTTCCTTTTTGTTTTTATCTTGTTTCCTAAAGTATTCAATGAGGTCACGTTTTGTAGAGAAAAAAGTAACTTAAGTTTGTATTTAGTGATTATTAAGAGCATGAACAATAGTAGTTACAAGGATCAAACAAGCATGTATTGTTGTTTGATGCCTCGTGATACAGTACACCATATCGTTGCATGCCTCGAAGTCGCAAGCATAGCCTTTACGAAATGTAATTTGTAAACCGATTTATTTCAGATATTTTGGTAGGTTGGAGTTCTCTTGGTTCATATTTTCCTATGTTTTTCTAGGATTTAAATGACGAATTTCATAGGGCTGATTTGGGCCATTTAAAAAATGGGCTCTTTCAACTTCAATATTCAATGTCAGAAATTTTGGCCCCATTTAAAATGGGGTTGGTAGCCTTAAAATAAGGTCTTTTCTTATATTAATGGGTTCAAGTCTTCATGTTTTGATTATCACTCCCTCATGCACAATCCGGTTTCATGCCCATTAGTGATGCTTTCAACTAGAGAAAACCCTTTAAAACCCTATTCTTTCTTCTTCCTCCTCCCCCATTTTTCTTCTTCCACTTCCCTCTCCTTTTTCTCCTTCTCCCTGGTGGTTGCAAATGGACGGTGGAGCATAGGACGAAGCTCCTAGCGTCGGGCACGAGGTGAAGCTTTTGACGTCTTTTTTTTATTGGTTACACGTTCGATCGACAACATGAATTCTAGACGAGGTGAAGATGAGGAAAGAAGAAATGAAGATGGAGAAAGGGTTCTTTAGTCGACACACAACCTAAGGAATGAATGTACATATGTACACAGTGATATATATAATCGTTTATTTCATATAAATTATGATGATGGTTGTTGCGGTGAAAAACTAATTGTTTTTGAGTATATATCAAATAACCAGTATATTGAATTCTGCCAAAGATTAACTAACACCTTTATGTATTTAAGAACATGAAATGTTTGACTCACCGGGATGACTTAGAGTTATTATTTTGAATATAATGTATATATTTTGAAATGAGGTGCAATTTGTATTATGAGTTCATTGTCCGGTTTATTTAATATAAAAATTTTAGTTTTTTTTTTTAATATTGTACGTTTGTGATGAATTGGAAACTAATTATTATTTTGAGAGCAAAATATTTATATTTTAGTTAATTGTTTTAATTTGTGATGAATTGGAAGCTAATAGTTATATTGAGAGCCAAATATTTGTATCCTTTTAACTTTTTTTTTTGAAAAGTGATTTCATGTTCTTTGTTTGAAAATATTATGTTTTGCAATAGATATTTTTCTATATTATTTCTCAAGACTATAGTTAAGGGAACTTTGTTATGATTTGAATTTTGGATTTTCTCAACTAGGGATATTTTGGTCCATTATTAATTTATGATTGATAAATCTAAAAGTCGTCGTTTATTACATGTCATAACAATATTTTCTAAGACAACTTTTTTATTGTCAATAAGTGACCCAAAATTATTGAAATTTGATTGATGTGAGTATTTCACTTATCATATTAAGACATCTCATGATATTTGCGAAAATTGTCAATTAAAATGTTTATAATGATTGATAACTATTTGTTTCATATTTGTCTCTTAATAGTCCAATCATTTATCCAATAAAATAAAATATCTTATACTACACTATCTATCGAAATTGAAATGTATAATACATATATCATCGATTCGATTAGTTTTCATCGATTTTTCAATAAAATCGTATCGAAGTAATGGTATTTTATTTTCTTCAAACACAAATCGATATGTCAAATTTTACACAAAAATTTCAATCCAAACTATTGTATATGTGTGGGTCAATTCCATCAACACAACTAAAATATAAAAGTCAACCAGAAGGATTAGGTTGCCTTGCTAACTAGCGAAATGTATTTGTTCAAGTTTCCTAGCCTACTGCTTGAGTTGTTTTTGTGATTGTCCTCGAATTTATTTTAGATGTGCTCATATCTTCGTTGTTGTCTTGTTTGTTGCAGATCATACACAATATTTTTTTCTAGATTTGATTCATTGGGGTATTTGTCTTCTTCAGAGCTCAACCGATTTATAATTTTGTTGATATTTTTCTTCCTCAATTGTGCTATTTAAGCTCTAGAAGCTTTCTTTGCCAGGGTTGTTGCACCTATTGTATTGCCTGTTCTTCATTCATATTTGACAAAAAAGTATGTTTGAAGCAAACATTCTTCTATGTGTGTTGCTACTATTTTTGTGTGTAGTTTGTTGAAGAGTACTAAATTCAATTCGAACATACTCCACTGCTTTAAGGGGAGCCTAAAGTCGATTCAATTAAGAAGAAACTCTCATCTTTAGGAGAGTCCTAAGGTTCTTTTGTAGAAGCGAGTTCTCATACACTTTGGAGGATCCTATGTTACTCAAGCTCACAAAGAAAAAATAGAAAGATAACTTCTAGTGAGAGGAAGGCTCACACGCTTAGAAGGAGCCTAAGTTTTTCACCACTAACAGTCACATACTTAGGCCCCCTAAGTTTTATAGCGAGGGAGTCTCACATTTATAGGGAGCCTAAATGTTTATCAAGTTAGCACAACCGATGTTACTGTAATCTTGACTGTATACAAATATGTACAACATCGTGATTGTTTGACTCAATTATATTAGCGAATTATCTTTTCTTGGCACACTGCCTACAAACGTAAGTCCTGTTGTATGACATCTCATGTGAAAGAACCCAATTTCAAATTTTTAAATACGATAGGAATATATATGTACATATTAAACCATATCATATATTGCTGTTTTTTTTTTTTTTTTAATTAAACCATGTTAGTCCTAGAACTTATAAATTATAATACGTTAAGAATAAAAATAAAAGGCATGGAAGAAAGATATTGTGAGCAATGATTGATGAACAAGAAGAATGGCACGTCGCAGCCAACTCAAGTCCAATGGACACCAAGGTGGAACTCGTGTAAAGAGAGAACCATGAGCCCATAGTTGTCAAAATTCCATCTTTACTCACTTGGGGCAAATATTAAAAACAAGAACAACAATATTCTCTACCATTTTTATAAATACTATTATTTTAATAAATAACGAAGAATAATATTTGACAAAAATAGGTATTGAAATCGTGAACTAAGTTCATGATTTTCACCCACACACATCATGCCTTGTTCGTCTATTTTGGATTGCCATACTAACAAAATGAAGTCCACGTTTTCCATATAAGTTATAAAAAATTTGTTACTAATTATGAACGAAAGAAATCATTAATCGTTGGTCCAATGATTTTTTTGTTATAAATATGATGATTGTTCTATCTCATGTCGTATTGGGTTCAATTTAGTTTTCATATTCATGACATAAAACGATAACCATTAGGCCAATGATTACACCGTTTTAATGACAAAAAAAAAAAAATTATTACAAATTAACCAATGACTTCTTTAAAACGACTTGGCATCTTTCACCAATGAAAATCATCTTGAACCTTATTTTCCACTTTTACTCTATTTTTTATCATTATATTATTTTAGAATTTACCCACCCATTCATGAGTGAATTTAACCTCTAAAGTAAATGATTAATTAAGAGATGAAGTTTGATGTTCCATAGGGTCACGTGCTAATGATATTATGATATATATATATATATATATATATATATATATATATACAATCCTTGAAGTCACTTTCTAGAATATATGGTTTTAACTACCAAATAAATAATTAAACATAAAGGAATCATTACATTTAATAATTATAATAATAATAACAATAAAGTAATTATATAATTGGAGTAATTTAGGGTTATAAAGAGAGGGGGCACGTGGAAGATTTTGAAGATTCAATTCTACAACGTCCAATATTCTTCCACATGCACATTATTATTCTAAATAAAACTTTATAATAATATACATATAATATCTTTTCTCTCTTCCTTTTTCTTCCACACATGGATTTGCGAATCAAACTCCCTTTTCCTTTTCCACTCAATTTCTTGTTTTCTTCTCTTTATTAACCTTTTCTTCTTCATCCATCTCTTCTTCTATATATATATCATTCTTTATATCGTTCCCATTATAATTTCTTTTTTTCCTTTTCATACGTATATATAAGTTTACTTTTAAACCTAACCCACTACAAAAATCTACTTTCACCAAAAGTATCGATTTGAAAAATTTCGTTCGATAGACACTATTCGAGAAAATTACGATATCTTGAGAGTTGCAACAAATTAAATATTTTGTGGATGATAAATTTTTAATTTGTATTCATTTGATTTGACTTTAATTCAATTCAATTATGTATGGAATTGGTCAATAAAGTTAAAATGAGGAATTCTATTGTGTTGGGGTGGAGGAGGTATATTTAGAAATGTTTTTAAAAGCTTTCGCCTTTCATCCTATCTTTGTGATATTATATAGTTATGAACAATGAAGATCAAAATAACGATGGAGAAGTCTATTTTAGTTAATAATTGACCGAGTACTTCAAGTTTTTATATAGTTTCTAGACCTCTTTATTAACATTTTCAATGCTTTATTTGCTATTACTATAATTTCATCGACAAGTGAGTCTTAGCCAATGACTTTTTAATACTCTTTCATAAAAAATAGTTGTTGTGCATTCCTTTCTTTTTTTGAACTTTTGGGCTTCGTGATGTGTCCATACTAATTTTCAAGAAAACTCGCACGAGTGTAGTGCCAAGTCAAAAACACTTCGATGTTCAAGTTAATCTAAGAAATATTTAGGTCAATGAAACAATAGTGAATTTACTCACTTGTTGACGTAGAAAAAATGAGACTATCTACAAAGACCATAATTTGACACATCAACATAGTTAGTGTAGGCATAATACATTCTAAAGGTCGTTCTAGATTTTCAACCACTAAACTCAGATTCATTAATTACCCCTTTAGCAACAAAGATCAAACTCAACAATAATTGACTAAAAACTCAAGATACAAACCCTTGTATTCCTAGAATGTCTTGAACTTAAGCACCGCCCCCACCAACAATCTTAACCATTATATTGGTCAACGCCTTGTATAGCTAGCTTGCCAATTTTTTCTATTCACTTCTAAGAAATGTAAACTTAACTCAGAAAAAACTACTCGTAAAAAAAGTATATATCGACATCTTAAGTTTAATATATTATCCTCCTCAATATCATCTATGTATATATGAAAAAAAAAAACTCAAATAATTGAAAGAAAGCAATAGATGATTAATGAGGAAAAGGTAATGCACGTGATGGATGGGGGGCAAACACCATATATCTCACAACCTAACAAATAATTGCTTACGAATGTCAACAAAATCCACAAAATCACAATTCATTCACACCCAACCAAAAACAAAAAATGAAATTACCAACTCTCAAAACGACATCGTTCCTAACTCGTTACCCTTCCCAACCGCCATTATTCATAACTTTTTCGACCGTTATTATTCCCCCAAAAAACGACGACGTAATAACTGTTTAAACGTCTTCCAAAACAGCCACCCGAAATTCTTGCCATAACTACCGGTGGGCCATTAATTATTTATATACCTCTAAGGCCCACCGTAATTAACTACAAACCCAGGGGCTAACTTCGTCATTTCCATATTAAAAAAAAATATAATATTTGTAATTTACAAACTTCATTATAAAAAAAGGTCTCTTAACTCTTTAACTCCCAACTTCCTTCGCTGCTCTCAAAAACTGTCGGCAGAAACGACTCTTTCCAGTAACTGTTTCTCTTTTTTCGGTCCTTGTGTGTTGATCGGAACCTGAGATTTCCGGGCGCCGCCGTCGAGTTTAAACCACCGTCAACAATGCACCTCCCCCGTGGCTACTTATGGAATATGATAATGTTGGTGAGTTTTGTAGTGGTGGCCGGGAAGTTTGTTCTGGTTGAATCAGCTCAGCTTCCAAACCGTACCACAGCTTCGCATTGGCTCCCGGCCACCGCCACTTGGTACGGCAGCCCAGAAGGCGACGGCAGCGACGGTCAGTGAAATTTGTAACTTAATTTATCTTTATATATAGAAACAACATTCTTTTATCAGTCTCCACCCTCTTTTTTGTTATACATATATGTATATAAATAAAAGTGGTCGGCAGGGCAACAGGAGTTTCTTGCTCGAGGACAAGTGACGTGAGATTATTAATTTATCTATAAGTATTATTGCTTTTAATAAGTATAAAAATAACAAACATCAACAATTAACATGCAATATATAATCATATTGTCATTATTATTTTTGTGTTGAATCGAATGAATGAATAGGATTTTGAGATAGATAGATATTGACACCTCAACAACTACTTCTTTTTGGATTTTGAGATAGATATAGCTTGATTTGACATCTTAAATTTTTAAAATTAACCATTTTTTCAACCAATTGTAATTTTAATTTTTTGGGGGGGTGGAATGAATTAGGTGGGGCATGTGGGTACGGTAGTTTGGTGGATGTGAAGCCATTCAAAGCAAGAGTAGGAGCGGTGAGTCCAATCCTATTCAAGGACGGGGAAGGGTGTGGTGCGTGCTACAAAGTTCGGTGCTTGGATCGAGCCATATGCGCCAGACGGGCCGTTACCATCATAGTGACCGACGAGTGTCCAGGTGGGTATTGCTCCAATGGCCGGACTCACTTCGACCTGAGTGGTGCCGCCTTCGGACGTATGGCGGTGGCTGGCGCGGGCAGCCGTCTCCGAGACCGAGGGGAGTTGACCGTCGCATACAGAAGGTAGGGTGTGTAGTGAGTGAGTTGAAAAAAGAGAGTAATATTTAAGGGTATTTAATTTGTTATTTTGATTGGACATGTGTATACAGGACTCCATGTAGGTATAGAGGAAAGAATATAGCGTTCCATGTGAATGAAGGTTCGACAGATCATTGGCTTTCGCTTTTGGTGGAGTTCGAGGATGGAGATGGAGATATTGGTTCTATGCAAATCAGACAAGTAAGCATCTTAAACTTTAACATATAAACTATATAACCAAGTAAACATCTTAAAACTTTAACAACTATATAACCATCTAAAACTTTTTTATTTCCATATGTTATATATGCAAAATGGTAGATTATATTATATCAATCCGTGTCCTACTATATAAATATTTGTTGTGTTATTTTTGAAAACGTTCATTATTAATTATTATTTTAAAATTTGATGATTTGATTTTTTATTTCACAATTTTTATTAGATAAAAATATTTAGGCATGTATTACTTAATTGTTCCATTATAAATTGTCCAAGACAGACTTTTCTATTTTAGATATTTTTTTGTTTTAATTTTTGTCGTGGAATGTGCACTTGTTAAGCACCTATATATATTAATCATTAAAAGAATAAAAAGTGTTTTATAAGTCTCTAATTGAATCTTCTTTTTCAAAAATATTTTATTTTTAAGTTTTGTCTTTTTAAATTGAATTCTTACATAAATTTCAAAAACTAAAACAAGATTTTAGAAAACAAAAATTCTGAATTTCCTAAACTTGGTTTAAATTTTGAGTTCAATTTTAGAAGGAAGATGACCTATTATAAAGTCTAGTTTTTCTTTAAAAAAAAAACAATTAACTAAAAAATGAAGAAGAAAATCAAACTAAAGTCTTAAAATTCACTTTTTTTGACATATAGTAGTAGGTTTATATATTAATCATATTTTATTTCATTAAGCTATAATCAACTAGAGATCACACACACAACCTCTCAAGTTTTAGATCCACACATTTATCATCCAACCTAAGATATTATAACTTTATATAACTTTCTTGAGGTAGCTCTGTCCATGTGACAAAAGGGGCCACACAAAAAAAACCAAGAGACAAGACTTAGTGAGCATGTTGAAAAATGATCATGATAATAGTTTTTAGTGTTGTTTGCGATCTCATTTAATTTTGACACAAATATATACACACACACACACACACACACACATATATATATATATAGTTTATGAGTAGTAGTATATAATATAAAATTATAATGTATTGTGTGTGGTAGGCAAACTCAAAAGAGTGGATGGAAATGGCACATGTGTGGGGTGCAACATGGTGCATAAATGGAGGGCCTTTAAAGGGTCCATTCTCAGTGAAGTTAACCACATTATCCACAGCTAAAACTCTCTCAGCCAGAGATGTTATTCCAAGGAATTGGTCTCCAAAGGCAACTTACACTTCTCGCTTGAACTTCTCCTAAAACTAAATACCCCTCCTTCAACTTTCTTCAAATATAAACCCTTCTACCTACTACTGATCATATATGTAGTATGTCAAAGTCCTTAATTAGCCTTAGATTTATATCATAATGTAGCCCTCTCCAAAGGGAGAGAGAGCGTTCTCTTTTTGTACTTCATGTATCGTTTTTGTTGATCCTATGTGTTTTTCAATTATAAATGAATCGGATGTGTTTAGTTTAATTTCTATCTTCTTAAACTTATGTAACGTAACAATTTAATGGAGTGAAGATTTGTTTATAGTTATAAATGTGATCGAATAATTAATTAGTTTATCAATTTACATAAATAAGAGAATCTAATATTATGTATTGATAATATTTTTAAATAATCCAGATTATCCACAAATTGAAAAATTATTATCGTAACTTATCATAATTTAGAAACGAAAAGCTTAAAAATTATATGAACTAATTATAAACGATTTTAAAAGTTCAAAAATATAAAAGTTGAGAGACTATAATTATACTTTAACTAAAAAATTATAAAGTAGAATAATTTTAGACTTGTCTAATAAAGTTTTAAAAAAATGTCAAATGAATTCATAAAACATAAAACCTTACCAAACAATTACAAATGTGAGAAAAAAAAAATTCAATGTGGATATACATGATGAACTTAAATTTCTAACTTCCCAAATATTGGTTTGTCAAAAGATTTTACTTAGACCCTCACTTTATAAAATAATACTAGATTGAGAAAATTGTGTGTGACAAAGTAAAATCAATAGAATCATGCAAATGGAAATCTCTAATGATAACTTATATGGGATGATATTAGCACATTTCCTTTTAATTGTAAATTGTGATGTCTCTATGATAACTCTTAATTGGAAGGATCTAACATCATTTCTATATCTTTTTGCGTCGAGGTTATGGTCTTTAGTTTTGTGTACATAGCAAATGTTATCCATTTTTGAACGAATACAATAATATTAGTATTGAATTTTGAAGCAGGATGAGAATACTAATATCTCTACCTAGTTGAGATATTTGGATGAATCTCGTGATAAAAAAACGATGACTATGAAAAAATATGTATAGATATAGATATAATATAGAAAGAATATATAAAATGAAAAGGATAATAGAGGTGGATGTGATAAGAAGTTAAGTAGGGGCTGGTGGTATAGCACTGTGACCACCTAAAACGTGGGAGTGTGGGCACTGTGGGATGGCTTTAATTTGTTATATATTATATGTCTAGTTTTGGCACATGGCCTTTCTATCTCAATCTTCTCCATCACAAGTTTATGTTAAGATTCTCTCAAATGTAAGGGGGTAAATCTTTGATCATTATTTCGAACATGTATAATAATGTATTCAAAATTCTGCTATGTTGTTGCTGTCTGATCTCCATAATCCTCTTGGGCATGGGGTTTATATAGTTTTTGTTAATGTTTAAAATGGGCTTTGTAATTGGGCCCAATTTGAAGTTTGAAGAGTAAAGAAGAGGGTTTGTTTGTGGGATTTTGGGTCTCAAAAATGATCCACAAGAAAGGTGTAGCATTGACTACAAAAAGAGAACCTGAAAATCTAAGCCATAAGAACCTCCATACCCCTTTTGCCACAGCATTTGCAAATTGATTCCCAACCAATTGCACTCCTTTCAACTTCATCTTTAAGCTAGGAAAGGTTTGAACTAAAAGGGTATAATCAACCAACCAAAACTCCATGTTGTCATATGAAGCCATGCCCTAATATCCAAGGGAAAGGGCCAAGAGGCTCAAAATTCTCTACTCTGCCACATGAAACACTGGGCGTGCATGTCGAACATGTTAGACTCATGGGTTGACCTAATTTTGACTTTGAAACTCCAGTTCGTTGAATGTTGTAAATCTACATAGTGTGAGTCAGTCCTCTCACTCTTAAATTTTAAGATTTTTCATACTTTTCATTCTTTGATTTAGCAAACAATCAACCAATTAAATGATTATTGTCGTAATTTGTTGGGTAGGGAATGCTAGCCTACTAGAAAAGGGAAGTTATCTATTGT
This sequence comes from Cucumis melo, assembly GCF_025177605.1. Classification (NCBI taxonomy): domain Eukaryota; kingdom Viridiplantae; phylum Streptophyta; class Magnoliopsida; order Cucurbitales; family Cucurbitaceae; genus Cucumis; species Cucumis melo. The sequence goes on from NC_066857.1 coordinate 2,610,837, forward strand.
CTAAGCATAGCTTTACCAAGAAACCAAGGGTGTAAATAGTGTATGTTTTACCTTCTTTTATTCTCTCTTTCCTCTTAATCTTTCGTCAGAGGTTTTTCGTAGTCTGAGAATAAGCTAGAATTTGGTCGACCGAGTAATGATCATCAAAGAAAGAGCTTTTCTCAATCAAAGAGAAAGGACTCACATTCATCAAAGGAGTAAACCAGTCTAAAGTGTGCAGGTCAAAGGAAAGGCTACACCGTAGGGCTAGAGGTACTATAGATCATCCTAACTCCTAATTGGGTTGCTATCCCAGTTGATCTTTTAAATTAGTTTTTAAGTTTGTAACATTTTCTTTTTTTTTTATTTTCGTCAAAATTTGCGAACAAACGTGTGAAATCATCCCAAGCACTACTGCGACATAAAAGAAAATTTATTGCAAATTGCCGTGAATTTGCAAGATTTAAGCGACGAAAAGATAAATCGTTCCTAATTTCGCAACAAATTGATATTTCATCGCTACAATTTCATTGCTATTGTTGTACGTAGGGCTTTCCCCGCTTTAAATAAATTTACATTATTGCCACACGAATGTCAAACTTGTATATATTTTCCTATCTAGATTTTTAGCACCTAACGACAACATTTTCTATAATTCTTTCATGGGGTCTAACATGTTTGGTCATGCATATATGTTTTCAAAACCCATCTATCTATATCATAATACCAAAAAGAAAACCCTAATATAATATTTGTTTACAATTTTGAAAATATTTATGAAAAGTAAGAAACAAAGACAAAAATATAAAGCAAATCAAATACTAGGAATATCACCTAACAACCCTATATAGTGATGCCATCCATGGTTTTGGTTTTTGTTTTTCCCTTTGAATTCATTTATTAGGTGGAACATCATAGTTATATTTGCATTAAACAAAAACCCATTAGTTCAAAACTTTAATTTATATCTACATTTACTAAAAACAAATACAAAAGTGACTTCCAATAATACAAATCTTTATTTAAAATTTTGAAACTAATTTCTAATTTACTTCAAATTCTTTAAAAGAATTTATTAAAAACAGTACTAAATAAATTAAACTATTCAAAAAAAAAATACGCTATTCTTCTTTTAAAATTAAAACTGTGTACACGACTCTAACAAAAAGTTTGTCCACTAGTTCTTGAAGGTGGACGCGATCCAAACTTAAGGAACGGAGAAAAATAAATAAAATAAAGAGAGAATCGATGATAAGGAAGAGAATTAAGAAATTGGATTAGGTTTAATTAAATATATAGTAATGTATAGTTATATATATATATAGTATACTATATGGCAACAAAATAATAAGATTAATTATTTTAATTGGGCATGCAATTTTTCTAACCCTAAACACTACAAATTGATCAGGATTATGCCGTCAATGGACGGCGTTTAGGACCCCACCTGCCCCTATCATTGCCTACTTTCTACACTTTCCCACTTTATAAAATTATATCTTTCATTTCATTATTATTATTATTATTATTATTATTATTATTATTATTATTATTATTATTATTATTATTATTATTATTATTATTATTATTATTATTATTATTATTATTATTATTATTATTATTATTATTATTATTATTATTATTATTATTATTGTTATTGTTACAAATATCATACACATAAATTAATTAAGAAAAACAACTAACAACATTGATTAAAAACATTGTTTTATGTATGGGTTTTTTTTTTTTGGATAAATTTCTTTTAAAATTAAAATCTAAAAGTGATATATATATAGTCAATTTGATGCTAAATATGATCACTATAGATTGCTTTGTCGTTTTTCTGGTTTCTTTAAAAGAAAAATACTATATATTCGTAAAATTGAGTTCTTATCCTTAAATCATTTGTTTAAAGTTAAATGTGCGTATTTTGATGTATAGTCTCAAAATTTTTGGAAACTTATTTCATTTTCATGGTTATACTTTCAACATCGAACTTTTGAATTAAAAACAAATTATTTTAGTTTTTGTATTTTATTTTACTTTTTAAGTATATCCATTATTCATTGATGTGTTAACCTGAACCTATATTGATGTGGGAAGTAATTTAATGAATATTAATTATAAAACGAATAAATTTTGTTATTTTTTTAATAAAAAGAAAAAATTTGAGAGAGAATAATAATCTTATCTTAAAATTTTAAACGGTAAAATATTCATTTTTAAAAGTTTAAAAACCAAAATTAAAATAAAGTAGGTATAGTTTGGGAACTATATATTGTTTTTATTTTTTGGTTTTAAAATCATGTCTATTTTATCACAATTCTTGGATAAACTTTCACTTTTTTTTTTGTTGGTCAGAAAATCCACACAATTATGAGTCATTTTTTTTAATAGAAAATGAAATCAAGTTTTTGAAACCTACTTTCCCTGTTTCAAAAACATTTATAACAAAAATATTAGTAAAAGTAGTTTTTACGACCTTACTAAAATAAAATGATTATCAGATCAAGTGAATGATATGTTTTTTAAACCGAGACTAAACGACTGAGAAAAAAAATAAGTAACCAAGCCTATGTGTTATAACTCGAAACACACAATCAATATTGAAACTTCACACTATGTTGACCTAAAAAAAATGGTTATTAAAAAAGAAAGATCTAAATTACATAATACATAAAAGGCAAAAGCAAACCCTAAAAATGGAATATGAAAGAGAGAGGAAAAGGGAACATAAAATACAAAGACAAAACTAAAAAACCGCCATGAAAGCCTAAAAACAATGGCTTTAATGGCAACAATGACGCACCAAACTAAGGAGGGGAAAGAGATCAAAAAACACGTCTCAAATCCCTTCCTTCCATGGTTCTTCTTCACAATAAACATAAAAATCAAGAATTTCATCAAAGAAATTCCATCTTTATGATGCCTAAAACTAAAACCATTGGATTGGTCTTCCAAAAACATTCGACCAAAATCGGACTACTGCTATCACCGAATCATCCAATGGAGTAAAAATTCAGTAAAAAAAAAAAAAAAAAAGAAGAAAAGAAATCTAAATTTTCAATCTTGATCTTTCCATAAGAAAAGCTTCATCGGAGCAGACGTAGACGAAGACGAAGCCGATTCAGAAGTTTCAATCTTGTTCTGATTGTCGTTGGATTCGTTCATCTGATGCTCATTTGAAGAACCAAATGGGATTTGTGATTGAAGAACTAAATTGTTTGTTGGGTCTAGATTATCCCAAACAGCGCTTCCTGGACCCCAACCGGCCGGAATCGCATTAAACCAAGCCTCTTCCATTTCTCCCCATACCATCTCTGTCTGCTCAGATGCGCAGCTGCCGCTCTCCGTCAAGTCGTTATTTGGTTTTTCTTCTTCTGGCGGCTGAAGAACGATAACGCTTTCTGGATGAGCTTCCTCTGTTATTGGAATTGTAAGCTCTGTTTCCGCCTCTGTTTTTGGAATGTCTTTCTTGATGAAACGATCAGGGAAATTGAGTCGAGCATTTTCGCCTCGTAATTTGAAGGCTTCGCGATCGTAAGCCATGGCAGCGTCTTCGGCGGTGTCGAAAGTGCCGAGCCAAAGACGAGTTCGGTTACGAGGGAGACGAATTTCAGCCACCCATTTCCCCCAATGCCGCTGTCGAACTCCTCTGTAAAGCTTAGTGGCACTTATGGGCTGCAATGGCGGCCGAAACAAATTACCTCCATCCGGGCCGAATCTACTCATCATCATAGCTCTTCCTCTTGGACTCAAATGAAACGCATCGCTACAGTACTTGAAAAGTCTCTGCTGCGATGCCACCGGGTCGCCGTTGACGAAGTATGGCGGAAAGCCAAATCCCTGTTGTTGGTTGGAACTAAAAGAAATCATCTGTTGCTCCGGAGACCCGAACGACGTAAAGGGAGAGGAAGAAGAAGAGGAGGAAGAAATCGGATGTTGAGAATTGAACTGTGTTGTTGTTGTTGTTGTTATTGATGATTGTTGAGATGCTTCGAAATCGAAAGGAAATTGGATTTTAGAAGAAGGGGGAGAAAGAGAAACAGGGGAATGAAGAAATGGGTTATGAAAATTTGAACTGCAGATTTTCTTGAGAGGTCTTCTAGACAAGAAAGCATCATCTAAAACTGGCTTCCATTGTTGCCTCTCCAAGCTAACTGCTGCAACGTTTTTCCCTTTCTCAATCTTCTTCTCTGGATTCTTTGCATCGATAACCATCTTCAGTTTCCCTGTTCTCTTATCCTCCGCCGCCATGGATAGAAACAGAGAACTTAATAATAACTAAACTAACACCTCTCGCTCGCAAAATATCAATAAAAACAGATTGGAAAAATTCAAGGAACAAAGCGTGGAAGAGAATTTAAGAATGAAGTGGATGGAATTGGGATTGAAACAGGGTTTTATCCGATTGAAGAAAAAACAGAGTCGGATAAGGAACCCATTAGATGGAGGGAGGGAGCGGCGAAGATGCGGTGAGTGGACGGGGGAGGATGCGGCGGGGTGTTGAATTGAAAGAGAAAAAGAAAAAAAAGAAAAGGAAGGATTTGGGAGTTTTGTGAGAGGAAGAAGAAAGAGGAAGAGTTAAGTTTATAAGTTTGAATTGAGAGAAGAGAAAAAGATTTTGAAGTATGGATGAATGGCAGAGAAAGAGAGAGAATAAGTTTAAATGTTGTGGTTGGTCAGCTACGAGACAGGGCCCCACTAACCCATTTATTCTTTCTTTCTTTCTTTTTTTCTCTTTTTTCTTTTTCCTTCTCAATTTTCATTTTCTCTCAATCTTAGATATTTTTATTAATGTTCATTTATAACCTTGTCTTTTGGCCTAAATCTCCTATTCTAATTCTACCTTAATTAAAATATAGTTTGTGTTTGAGTTATAATGATATGTATTTGATAAAGTTTATGTTTTGAAATTTATAATAGTTTAGTGAATAACATGAAAAATCTCTTCAAAATTAAGTTTAAAAGACTTAACCTAATCCTAAAGTTTATAAAAGAAAAGTAATTTTTTGATTAGTTTAACATTTGTAAGAGTTTTTATTAATTTTTTATAATATCCTTTTAGACTAAATCATAAAAAATGTCAATATTTGTGTTTTGTGTAAAAAAATATTAGTTTAGGATTTGAAGCATTAGAGTTTTGTTTAAAAAATATTCTAAACTATTGAAAAGTTTCATAAAAGTTGTGAAAAAAGAGAATTAAAAATACTACCATTAATCCAATTTTTATATCAAATTTCTTAGCATTCAAAAATTTTAAGTTAAAACGACGTTTTTAAATTTCCATCGATATGTGATATTTTTGCAGATATTTTCACATTTTCATTGGTTCGATATCGATAGAGAGGTGAATCGATATTTTCATTATATCTCAAAAAAATCCACAAATCACAAAAAAAAAAAAAAAATCAAAATGACACTAACATAATATAACGTAAACAATAAGCATGTGCACTTATTTAAAAATAATAAAATATTTATTCAATAATTTAAATTTATAGTTTTTTGGGAAATAACCATGGAAATCGAAATTTTGTAAACCTTTGATACTTTAAACCTTAGTTAAAATATAAGATTCCACAAAATTTCACAAAGTTCCAAAATAAAATTCTCTTCTTAAAACATACTAAAACAATAATTAGTCAAACAAGAAAAATCTCACACTATATATTAATAATTAAATACATTTTTATTCGAAAATTAACTGTATGTTAATTACAACAATGACTGTAGATATTAGTTACGTTCGTGATCTATTGATGTGTGTAAATAGCCAAATAATTTAAGTCTATGATTTTAACTTAAAATTTAGGTTTTATTTTGGTTGGTGAAAATTTTTGTGTAAAATTTGGATCAATGAGAGTTCTTTTTTTTTTTTTTTTTTTTAATTCAAGGATATTTATGAATCTTTTTCAATAGTTTAGTGATATTTTTTAAACAAAACTTTAACGGTTTTCATCCAAAATTAACAATAAGAGTATTTTTTACATAAAATACAATGTTAGTAAGAACCAAATCAACTGGTAAAATGAAAGGGATAAAATATCACAAAATCAAAATATATACATGAACAAAATCATTACCAACTAACATTTGAGGACTTTTATAGAAGTTTAAGAACATAGTGTAATTTTAAATCTAGATGGTTAAGAAGCTTATGAACTTTCAATTTTCTAATAATTAGGATACTAGTTTTTGAAAAGAATGATAATATTAGGTATAAAATTAAATTTTGTTATGTAAGACCAACTTTGAATGGAAAATAATAAATGTAGTATGTACATGAGTGTTTGAATTTTTTGAGAGATAAAAATGTTTGGAGCTAAGTCCTTAGAGTAAGAAGATCAATTATCCAATCTTAAGGATGCTATAATAAAAAATAAAGTTATAGGAGAAGAAGTAAATCAATAAAGTCCCAAATTGTTATCGATTAAACTTGGATAAAAAATTTGTTTCTTGTTTTTTATTTTTGAAATTAACCATATTTGCTCGGTTTTTTTTTAGAAATTTTCATAAATAAAGTTAGTCATTTTTTAAACATTTTAAGTTTCCCTTCTGTTATCGTCTATTTTCTTTTCCTTTATTCTCGTCTTCGTCTGTTCCATCGTCTTTCATTATTTTCTTTTTTGGTTCAAGATTGTGTATCAAATATAAAAAATAAATCGTTTAGATTTGGAGCCAAATCTAAATATAAACAATTGTGTACCAAATAATCAGAAGGCATGGTTGATAGGACATTTTTCATATTTTCGATGGTAGGTCTGCGGCCTTTTTCCGTTTTTTAAATTGTTTGTAAATATTTTGTTATATTTTAAAAGACCCCTATTTTTAATAATAATTTGTATATTTTTTAAGTACAATGATTGAACTTTTATTCCTATTCAAAAAACAAAAGCAAGTTTTTATGAGTTATTTTTTTTTTCAAAAATTGGCTTGATTTTTTAAGCAATTGGTAAAAATTAGATAACAAAGACAAAAAAATAAAATAGTTAAATGGTTACCAAACAAGACCTTCACATTTAAGTTTTGTATTTTTAATACTTAACTTGTTTTTTCCAAAATTTTATTCCACAAATCTAAAATCTCTATTCGAAACAATTGAATCTTTAGTTTATCTTTTATAAAAAAAAAAAAATTCGAAACTACTTTTTTAGAATCTATTTGATAACAATCTTTTATCAAATTATGTTATAATTGATAAAAGTATTTTGTCTTCAAATATTAATTTGGTCATTTAATAAAACCTTTGTCAGGATAATGTAACAAAATACAAACTATTTACGATATAGCAAAACCTATAAAGTTAGCCATTTTTTAAATATTTGAAGTTTCTCTTCCATCTTTCTTTTACGGTTCGTCTTGCTTCTGCTATTTCTTTCATCGTTTTTCTTTTGCAATTTCGTATTTTTTCTTTTCTATTTTTTTTCGCAATTTCTTTCCATCATCTTTCTTATTTTTCAATTATTTATTTACGTCGTTTAATCTTTCCTTCATTTTTCTTCTTTTTCTTTTTTTTTTTTCGTTTTTCTGTTGTCTTTCTACTTTTCCTCCTCTTTTCTTTCGCTGCGATTTCTTTCCATCGTCTTTCTTCTTTTCCTTCATCATTTAGATTGGAGTAGGCAAATGTAAATGATAGTTTTAAAAAAAATAAATAAAAAAAAAATAAAAGATCGTATATAAAGAATCTTGAAAACAAAAAACTATTTGGATTGGAGTAACTAAATGTAAACGATCTGTGTAAAACATGTAACCGATTGTGTAAAGAAATCTAAACGATCGTGTAACCAAATTAAACGATCGCGTATAAATTGTAACTATATATCTAAACATCAAACAATAACCAAATCTAAATGATTACAAATATATTGCGCGCATTATTAACCACGTGGTTGATATGACATTTTTAGTATTTTATACGGTGGGTCTATGAGTTTTTTCCATTTTGAAATTATTCTATAGAGCGTAAATATTTTGCTACTATTTTATATTTTTGAAAAGACCCTAAACAAAAAACAATAAATGTATAATAAATTAGGTACGTTATAGCTTATCTCTTGAGCGTGTATATATATATATATAGGGAGAGAGAAAATAATTATTTTTAGTTTAACAAGCATTTAAAATATGACCCTAATTTAAAATTATGTTAAATAAGTGAAGAAAGTAAATGAAAATTAAAACAAATAAATAGAAGATAAAAAACTTTGAATAGATAAGTACTAAATAAGTAAATATATATTATGTGATGGAAGTGCTCCCACGCGCCCCCCCGCCCCCCCCCCCCCCCCCCCCCCCCCTTTCTCACTTTCGGCGGAAAATGGTTCGGTTCCGTATTTCATAATAAATATATAATATATAATATATATATATATTTATTACAAAAGTCAAAGTGTGTTTGTGGAATTCTTAAAAGTCAACAACACACAAACACTAATGTCGGTTACTACTGCCACGTGTCCCTCTTTCATTCTTAGACCTTTTCTTCCCCAACTAAAACTAATTACTAAAAAGAAGCAAAATATCATCTCCTATCCTTATCTTTTTGTCTTCTTAAATATCTCTCTATTCATTATTAGATAAAATAAAATTTAGTTAATTATTTTTATGTTTTGGGGTTTAGGGTTTATGAAATCACTCACACGATTCGGTTTAGATTATGTTTTTTAATACCAATTGATGAGAACAATGAAACTTTTATTATCTTTCACAATGATATGATATTATCTAATTTTGACGTAAAATTGTTGCGACTTTGCTTTTGGGTCATCTAAAATACCTTATACGATACGAATTAAGATGTAATTTGTTTTTATATCTCACTATAACCAATTTGAAATTTTAGTATGAATTTTAATATGATCAAGAATTTGAAAAACTAAAAGTAAAACATTTTTTTGTTTCTTAAATTTGATATAATTTTGAAATGTTATTTGAAGTGTTTAAAATGATCCATTAGTGACTTTGCATTCTCGATGATTGAAAACTATCGACGTTTGTGTGTCAGATTTGAAAACTATATTTTTAAATGGTTATGAACGTACGTTAAGTTGGAGGAGGTTATGACTAAGGAAAATTATCTTCAATTGTATGAGATCCTTTGAAGTGAAACTAAAAAAAACAAACTCATGAGATTTGTAGAGATAATTTGGAAAATCGTTCACAGTGACTGACAAGTATTTAAACCTGAATAATATCGAAAAATACAAAAATATCTTATCATTGGCATGAATGGTGGTGATGTTTGAATCCAACGTTGTCTTGAAAGAAAAAAAAAATCAAAGAAACACATTAAAATAGGTAGGTGTATTGTCCTCCAATTGGCCAAGCTGGAAAAGCAACATGAATCTCCTCGAACACCAAATTCAATTATAAAAATTTAAAAATAAATTAAGTCAACTCCATTTCTGCTGGAAAGCTTCAACTTTAATCCATCACAAAAACAAAAACAAAACAAAACAAAACATCATTAGTAATATATATATATATATATATATATATATATATATATATATATATATATATATATATATATATATATATATATATAGTTATCTTCTTATTGGCCCATTTCCAGCTATGGCTCTCTGCTATTAAATTATTGCAAATTCTTCCTTTCCTTTAAAGAAATTCATAGGTTCCTTCTTGTGTTCTTCATATTGTTCTTCTTTGTCATTTGCTTCTACAGTTTCTTCCACTACTTACTTTGTGGTGTTTAACAAACTTTTTCTTTTTAAAAAAAGAAATACAAGATAAGTTACAAAAACCAAACCAACTTCTCGAATATGGTAGTTCTTGCAATTATACCCTCAAACTTATACATTTGTTAAAATTAATTAGATCTTCAAACTAATCAAGATTCAATTTTTAATTGGTCCAATTTTGGCATATGGATAATTGATATTCTTCTTTCAAGTGGGAATTCCATTTTTCCACAATCTTCTTAAGGAATTTATACTAAGTGGTCAGTGGAGTTGAACAAGTTCATGAATCCTTTTTTTTCTTTTTCTTTTTTGGTTTGTTTACAAGTAAAGCAACTTCACTTACCAAACTCCACAATGGGTTACATCTGAATTTTGATATTCTTCAGAGCATTTTTGACTCATCCGTCCTATCTGTATTGAAACTGAAAATTTGACTTCTATAAATAATATTTGATTACAATGGTAGTGGATTTTTTTTTTTCCTTTTCATGATAATGTAATAAAATACATATCTTTTTCTCTTTCTTCTATTGTTACTGAAGTTGTTGCTAGTTGCCTCTTTTCATTGATCTTTGCAAATACTCTCTCTTCAAAGATATGAATTCGACTGCGATTTCGTCGTAATCCGGCAACTTTGGATGAACATGGCTTGGATACTTATGGGCACCTTTCATACATTTTGTGAACTTAGAAGGTTCATGCTCTTCTAGTTTTGTATTAGTTTCCTTGTTTTCATCTGGCTGACAATGAGAGTAAACAAAAACATCATAAACCACTGTTCCAATCCCATAATTTCTTTGCTCTTTTGCCCTCGAAAACGTAATGAATTCAATCTCCTCATTTGATTCTGCATTCCACAAATGTTTGCTAGACAAATCATAATCCAAACGATTAGCTTCTGAAGACCGAATAATATAATAATCTGTTCTACACTCAGAATAGACATAACATTGCTGCTCCAAGCTGTAGTTTTGCAGTTCAAATGACAAGCTGTGGCATGATAAGCAACAACACTTCGTGAATTTCTTCTTTGTATGATTTAGGCTATGATTCTCTTGCTCTCGACACATAAATTTTCTACTCGGTTCTTTCGGAGGTCCATTTATAATCTGATTAGATCTTCCAGAAACTGATTTTTTATTTGAAGCATCATGCTTTTCTATGAGACTTTGGTCATCTCTATCACGAACATTTTCTTCTCTCGTGCTTGTAATATGTGGTTTGAACTTAAAGAATCTCTGATCCAACAAGTCTCCAAATTCTGTCGAGGGGTCAGAAAGCTCAACAACATCATCGAAATAAACGATAGCTTCTTCACAAAATGGAAGGAATTCAGACGAGGATGCATCATTTGGAAAAGATTGACAAACTGAAGAGCTGGAAGAGGTAGAATGACACCAAGGATCCAAGACGCCACAATTGCTGTCTCGTGCTGAATCGAGAGATATTACGACTCTCTCCAACTCTTCTGATTCTACTTTTCCCTCAACAGTAGTTTGATCTTCATTCTGCAGTACCTATAAAGGTTTAAAAATTCATATTAACTAATTCAAATGTCACTTCGTTACTTGAAATTAAAGGCAGAGTTTTGATATCGGCAAAATAAGAACCTGTTTTTGATCCGAATCCGGACGGTATTCAAGAGCCAAAACTGCTGGACAAAAGCAATCTCTTGCTATTTCATTGATTAATCTTTGCTTCTCATGATTTGAAACAGACTGCATTACAAGCTTCTCTTTGATCTACACAAAACCAAACCAATGAATGTTTCAATATTCATACCCAAAAATTCCTTGAACAACTAATCAAACAACTACTGACCTGTTTGTTCACAAGATTTCCAGGACTTAATTCAACGGCAGCCACAGCGAAACTCTTTCCGAAACGCTCCTCGAACAGCATTCGAACACATTTAAGTTCAGGAAAATCCCCAAATCTCGCTGAGGCAAATATGAGACTTGAAATTGCTTCAATAACATCATCAGGGCAGGTCCTAAAAACCACAGATTTATATGTTTTTTTTTTCACAAATCAAAACTCCTTTAAAATGGTAACAATAAATTATACATACTTGTGTTTCCTGACATGGGAAAACTTCACCAAGATGAATTCACATAAATTTTCAATCAAATCATAAACCTCCATCAATGTTTCATCTTGAAGAAGCTGCTCCACCTGATATTAGAAACAAAATGAACCAAAAATTCTAGTAAACAACTGAATCAAAGAGTATTCTCTTGAATTTTAACATACCCTTTTGAAAGCAATTTGTTGATAGCCATTGTTAATAAGCTCACACAAATCTTCACGTAATAGCTTAACAATTGAATATCTCTTCTTCTTGAGCAACTTAAGCCGGCATAAAGCTGTTTTGATCAGCTTCTTACTGTATCACATTTCATAAACAAAAATCAAACACCTTTGCAAACATAAAAAAAAAAAGCACTAGAATTGAAAGGATGTGATCAAAATTGAGAACCCCACCATTTTGAAGCTTTTCTCCACCCAAATAGAAAGCCAAACATGTTAGTGATTATTACACTGTGTTAGGAAGTTATTTTGGAGAAATGGGTTTGAAAATTTAAGAGAAAGTGAGAAAAAAACGGTTTGTAGTCAGTGATTATTACATAAAAAGTTAGTCTAAAATTAGGATGTTTAAGAACAGAGATGGAACGTGGGATGAACTTAACCGAAATTCATGGCTTATTGAACGCTGGAAAAAAGCTATCCTTTTTAACTCCATCTAACAAGATATATTTGAAGAATTGGAAGATCAGCAGAAATACGACCTAAGTTACAAACTGTGGTTAAATATTCTGAATACAATTAAGCTCTGTGTTTCACCTGCCTTGGAATAGATTAAGAAAGTAACTAATCCTACAATTCTCTGTCATTTCTCATTTCTACATTAATTTTAGAAATTCTTTTGAATTGATCATATAAGAAATGGGGGGTTTTGGTTCTGTTTTTAACCCTCTTTCTATACGCTGCACTCAAACCAACAAAAAGAAAAACTATTTCTTATGAACATGCAAAAGTTTTCTGGTATATTAAAGAAAAATACTTGTGCTTACATTATTTACAATCATTCTTTTAGATATCTTCATTTACTAATGAGTGCGACTTAATTAGTATAGCTCGAGAATGTCACTTCACCAACTTTTTTTTTTTCTTTTTTTTAAAAGAATATTTTTTAGAATTTCTGTTGTGTGTTTGGAATGGGATTATACAAAGATAGTATCTGTCCATCGATTGTGCCTTTGTATTGTTCTTTCCAACGTCAATCAGTCTTTAGGAGATTTAGTAAAAAGGCCTTGAAGTTCCATCTTTTCTTAATTGAAATAACAAGTACGTATCCCAACGATTTCAAACAAATAGTTTGATGAATCAATTACTTTAAATTCATCCAAACTTCGGATTTTAATAATTATAAACAAACACCGACTTGATTGTAACTCAATCTACATGAACTTGAACTATCCATTTTAAAATCGAAGTTAGATCTCTATCGGAAGCAAGTAGAAAAAGAAAAAGAAAAGAACACAATATATAAGATTAATAAGAACATAGGAAGAGTTAAAAAAGGAATTCCCATTAAATATCACAAAAACGAAAGAGCACCAAAACTATGGGTAAAGCTTTAAGATTCAAAAAGAAGCACCATAAGTATAATTACTCGACAAAATCCCAACTTTCTTATTCGGAGACAAATTATCAACCACCAATGAACAATTAACAAGCACATTAACCTTCTTCAACGACAAACTCCCAATCACCACCGTCACCGGCACTTTCACCTCAACAAGTAGCGGAATTTTCCCACTATGTCTGTTCTGCATCAACGCCTCTTGTAACCCACTTCCAAATTCACTATTCCCACTCAACAAGATACTTATATCCGTCACATTCTTCGACGGCTGCCGGAAATTTGGAATCTTCCCGGAACAGAGCTCCGATTTAGAGTACATAACAGAAACAGAGCTATTTTTGCCATAAATAAAACCAATGTTTTGATTTGGGTTGTCGGCTTTAACGATAACGATGAATTCAGTGTATAAACTGAAATCGGGTTTGACATTGAAGGCATGGACACTGAAATTAGAGACTTTGTAAGAAGGGATTTGGGGGTCGTAATAATAGTAAAGGAAATAGCCGAAGCCGAATAGAGCAAAGATAAGGAAGAAGATGAAACAATAAAAACAACAAATGCATTTTAGACAACAACCAACACCGCCACCACCACCACCACCGTGGGCTTTGGATTGGTAACGAGGGACGTTGCGGCGGTAGGGGGGAGGACGGAGGCTGGTTTGGTGGTGGTTATCGGAAAGCATAACATATTTGGGTTTAGGTGGAGCTTCCATGAGAATGGGAAAGAAAGAGAAGAGATATATTTGAAAATGAAGTTGAAGGGCGTTGACTGTTTGATGGGCATAGCTTTGTTTAAACAAAATGAGGGGGAAAAGGGCAAAACAGAGGCTGTTGTTTGTTTGTTTGTTGGGTTTTTCTTTATTTCTTGTTATTTGTTGTCTTCTGACTCTTTTGGCCAAATTTGGAATGAAAAGTCAAATTAAGAGAAGAAAGATGGAAAGGGATTTGGGTGTTTTTGGGGTTTGCCATTGCTCTGTTTTAGGGGATTTGTTATGTGTTTTGTGGATTCTGAATGAATGGATGAATTTGAGCATTTTTTATGGTTTTGTTGGATTTTTCCTTTTTTATTTCTTGGTTCAAGGTCTATTCTTAAAGGATACCTAACTTATGGTTATGTTTTCCTTAACTAAAACCCTCCATTCATCAATCCAATGGAACAAATAAAATAGAGTTTTTGGTTGAGTTTTGAGAATTATATCATTCGAAGATTAAATTATATATACTTTTAATTTACGAAGTATTTGTTTGTTGAGTTATTATATTTTTTTATAAACATTCCAAAGTAATACACATAAATAATAGTCGTGATTTGTAAATAAATTGTGATAATTTACTATTTTTATAAAAAATAATTTCATTTAAAATAATATTTCAAATTATTTGTAGAGTACAAAATCTTGAAGAATTCCAAATAGAAAAAAAAAAAGGATCATTTTCAAATACAGCAAAATAAAATAAAAATATTTATAACAAATAACAAAATTATAGAAACCGATAAATTTCTATCATTATTTATCAATGTAATTGATAAAATCATTTCAGTATTCTATCAATGTCTACTGTTGATAGAATATGAAATTTTGTTATATTTTTATAAATAATCGGTCAAATTTACTATTTTTGATAATTCCTCTCTAAAACAATTGTCTTAATTGTAATTTGTAATCGAACACTTTTCTTTAGTGAACAATATAAAGATGAATGTCTAGAAGATATACTTAAATTTTGTCATTTGTTTAACATTTATTTGTATTTTTTTCCTTTCAAAAGTTACAATGTAAAATCTTGATTTATGTACACCGACGGATTTAGCATATGTCCGAGGGGGCTTGAGCCCCCCTCAACTTTATTGTTTTTATATAATATATATAAAAAAAACTATTTATTTTCTAATATTTATAGTTAGCTTAGTGATTATTTTGCTTGTTATCCCCTCTCAACCAAAATTCAAATCTTACCTTTGTACTTTTAACCCCTGTAAATATATTTTCTAGATCTGCTACTGTTTATATATACATATTTTAAATTTCCAACAACAACGAAAGACATTA
Source organism: Cucumis melo (assembly GCF_025177605.1). Classification (NCBI taxonomy): domain Eukaryota; kingdom Viridiplantae; phylum Streptophyta; class Magnoliopsida; order Cucurbitales; family Cucurbitaceae; genus Cucumis; species Cucumis melo. Next base: position 2,626,222 of record NC_066857.1, read on the forward strand.
CAACAACGTTATTGAATATATTTTAGTTTCTCTTATGTAAAGTTGTATTGAAGAGTTATGGGTGGGGTGTGAGAGAGACAGAGAGATTCGACCAAGACATCAATGAAACCTTAAGAAACAAATGTGGCTGCAGCTGCCTTAATGAAACCTTAAAAATATAATAAAATTTAATGTGGTTGCCTTAAAGGCTTCACCCCCTCTAAAAGGTCTTAACATTTCTTCTTTTCAATCAACAACGTTGGTGTATTTAAACCTCTAATATCTTTGATCGAAAATATAGCATAATTCAGATCCAACACTATAAATAATTTCGTATATCGTTATTGATATATTTTGTTATATTTTTAATTATTTAAAAATGTTGTTATACACTTAAATTACAAGATACAAGGATTTTGTAATTGGTTTAAAATAAACACTCGTGTTCTTACAAAAGTTGTAGTGTTACCATCAACAACCTTTTTTTTTAAAAAAAAAAAAAAAGAATATTTCAAAACAATTCTCGGAGGAAAAATCTGTTGAAATTTTGAAAAGAAATATTTCTACGACGGATGTGATTTTGAAAAGAAAAATTAAAAGTCTACGACTTTTAAAAGAATTGAATTATTTGTTAACAATTTAGTTCAAAAATGGTTGGATGAGAATTCAACTATCAACCTTTAAAATAATATAATTTGTATCTTATTCACTTAACTATACTCAAATATATATTGTGTGTATGTTGAAATCATAATTTTGTTGGATAAAACTATCAACTACATTATTATAATTATATCCACATTGGATGAATTCAAAATCATAAAATCAATTTTTGTAACTAGTTTGTTTTTAATAAAAGTTAAACACGACAAAAGTGATTTTAATAATTTCACAATCAACTCGACAAACCTAGGTAAGAGAAATAACGTCTCTTTAAAAAATTGTTACTCCCTACATATGAATGAAATTCTCAGATCAGTACTACATGCTCTAATGTACTCCTCTGCCACAATAACTCCTACTATAATAGATTCGTGGTTTAATTTTTCATGGTCCATGGCGTTTTGGGGTATTTATGAAAGAGACAAAGATCCATAACAATTTCAACAAGCTTTCAGAACTACATTAATGGCATTCACATCACACTCAACATACAAATTTATTGCCCTCTCTTTTCTATACATTTCAAATTTTCAATACACTTTTCAGTAACAGCTTTTGCCATGTACAAATTACCAACAATTTATTGTTTAACAATTAGTTGAAATGTGCTTTTAGTAAGTGATCATTGACAGGAATCACCTATACAAAATTAGTCCCAAAATAATCACGTTTAAAAGTTTGATACTAGTCATCGACATGATTGTATGGAAATCAAATTTACAACCATCAAATGAAGCTAAATCTTCTTTTATATGAGAACTACTACTTGTGCATCCGTATCTTTGTATAGTCCAGTCCGTCCAAATGTTCATTCACAAATGGTCACTACAAGCTTTTTTTTTAAAAGATATATATTAATATCAAATGAAAATGCTGGAAACCAGATTACCTCATAATAACTATTGATATAAACTTAAACTGTAAGCCACATGGCAGAAGATTTACCATTTTTGGGGCTTTGTTTTGCTCTTTTTCTTCTTTTGTATGCATTTAATGGGAGCATTAATGGCTCTTCACGTTTAAGGAGGCACTTTCTATTCTGATCTTTTGTTTCTTCTCCTTGTTTTAGTTCATAGTTTTGCAAAGCTCGGATTCCCTGTGATCTCATCACTAACAAAAAAAAGACCTGTCTTTTGCCTGTGACTTGCTTCAATTCTCATAGTTTTTCAGAATCTTTCCCTTTATATATCCTCTTCATTTCCTCTCTTTCTTTACACATTTCCCTCTCTCTAAAAACAACTAATTACCTGATCTTAATTTTCTTCAACTTCTACTCTCAAATATCATGAAGCCTTTCACTTGCTTTTCTATTATCTTCATTGGTTTCTTATTATCCTCAACACCCATTTCCTCCAGACGCATTTCTCAACAAAACTCACGTAATTCACTCTCTTTTACCCTTTCTTCTTTCTTTCCTTTTTACTGTCATGAAAAAAGCAAAAACGACAAACAAAGAAAGCATACACAGTATGCAGAAATTTACGTAGTTTACTAATTATATGCATGCTAGCTACAACCACAGCCAAAAAGAGAGTAGTTTTATATAACGAGGTTATAATAGGATTAGTTAGTTTTATATATGACACCCTTTTGAACCCTTTATATGTTTTAGATAAGTATTTTTGAAACATGTCATTTAATTTCTATGTGTAGGTCATGGCCATCACCGCAAGGGGGCAGCATCCTCTGGTAAAGCAGCAATGGTAGTGGTGAATGAGAAGGTGACGATGATGACGATGGGGAGAAAAGGAACGGAGACGGTTGAAGTAGCAGGGTCGAGCTTGCCGGATTGTTCACATGCGTGTGGCTCATGCTCGCCTTGCAGATTAGTGATGATAAGCTTCGTGTGTGCTTCACTTCAAGAGGCTGAAACATGTCCAATGGCTTATAGATGCATGTGCAATAACAAGTCCTATCCTGTTCCTTAAATCCAAACCCACTTTTCTTAATTAATTTCGTTGGAACAACTTTACAGGGTTGGATGTATAAGGAAACAAAAATCAAAAAAGTTTTAGTTCTATTGTATTGTATATCCAATATGATTTAGAGAGTACTAACTACAGTGTGATCACCGTCACATTGTATGTACAAATATATCGATCAACTGTAGTTTTTCTACTAACATTTCTTGTTTCTTTCAGTTCTTTTCTTTCTTGATTTTTTTTTGCGAGTATTAATCAGAGAGTTGTAATCAAAGAGCATATATTTGAGTAACATTTTGACAACTTAGATATATTTATGTCTGTTCATGTTATTAATGTATTAATCTCGATAATGTCGACCTACGACTCTAAAATATTATTTCTTAATGATTAATATTTGTTTATTTTAAAATCTGGATAAGAATTCACAATTTTTTAGGGAGGCAAAGGTGACGAAGAATAACTCTACGCCGAATGTTATAATACATTAAATTGTTATTCCTGCTGGCTATTATAATTACCTAAACTAAATTCCTAAATTAATAATTATTAAAAGCTTTTACATAATATTAAATATTATAACATACATAAAATACAATAACACTATGTTATTCTAACAATTTTTTCAGGATAAAAAAAAGTTAACATAACTTAAATATGAACATATAGTATTTACCAAGGAAATTTTATATTTGCTCATGGTCTCTTTTTTCTTTTTCCTTTAAGAACAAAAGCATAGAAATCCATTAGCTTCTGCCACAATAAGGCAAAAGAGATATAAAATGTTTTACATCATGAATACAACTAGTAATCATCCATTCAACAAAGTTACGAACCCAAGTTATTAAACCAAACACCAAAGAAAAAAAAAACACGATGGACGATATGTGTACAAACATTTTATTCTGGCCTCGTAAAGTTACAGACGATTTAGGTATATTTATGTTTAGGATTTAGATGTAGTCAAGAAGATAATGATTTTATTTTTAAAAAAGTCAAATTTTTTTACTACATTACTATTTTTTAATTCGACAATTAGTGAACTACATAAAGATAGATAGAGTCGAACTCAAGTATTCAACTTTTACTTCGTAAAAGGTGAAAATGGTTTTTGTAAAAATTTAGATAAATATTAGAATTTCTAGAATCAATTTTGAATATTTGAAAGGCAAAAAGATTTTATTATTATTACTTTTTTAAAGAACAATTACCTAATTTCCAATGTTTCTTTTAAAATTTGGGCTGGACTCCGACCACAGGCCCAATTATAAATATCAATTTATATAAAAACAAGGGATAGTTGCAAACGTAGCAATTATATTCAAAATAATTAAGTATATAGCAATATTTTTAAAAAAATTGCAAATATAGCAAAATTTGTCAAAATTTATCGATGATAGGAGTCTATTACCGATAGACTATGTAGCAAATATTGGTCTATCACTGATAAACTATAGGAGTCTATTAACAATAGAAGTCTATCACCGATAGATTTTGCTATATTTGCATTTTTTTTAAAATGTTGCTACATGATTAATAATTATTCTAACAATTGCTATCTATTCTAATTACCCTAAAAACAAGGGTAATTATAAAATGTTGTAATTTTTAGAATAATTATTAAGTATGTAACAATATTTTAAAAAAATTTGTAAATAGTATAGTTTATCAGTAAGACTTATGTCGTTGATAGACTCTTATGGTTTATCAGTGATAGACCAACATTTATTACATGGTTTATCAGTGATACTCTTATCATTGATAAATTTTGATAGATTTTGCTATATTTACAATTTTTTAAAAATGTTGCTATATACTTAATTATTTTGAATATAATTGCTACATTTATAACTATCCCTAAAAACAAAAGCTTCTAACAATATCCTAAATTTCTAACGATTACCTAATTATTTATTTATTTATTTGGTACTTAGGTGGAAGATTTGGAGTGGAGTTTTGGAAATTATATCATAATTGAATTAGATGCCATAATTACCTCTTTTGAAAAAAAATAACCATAATTATCTCAATAATAAAGAGGCATAAATAATTGTTGTTTCAATTTACATATTTATAATACTCCATAATTATTCAATAATAGGATTTCATTTCAACTAATAATTACCTAAATACCAATTGTCTGAATTTTTCATAATAATTAATTTTCTTTTTTTTTGGAAAAATAATACTTATTATTTTTTATTGTTTAAGAGAGATTATAAAAAATAAAACATTCGATAGAATATTTATATTTTATAGAAAAATAAATTGAAGTATAATGAAATTTGACTTTCATTAGTTTTGCTATATAAATTATAAATAATTTATCGATTTTTTCTATTTTTAAAAACACCCAATGTTTTAAGTTATTAAACGATAAAATCTTTTTCAATTAAGGGTCGATGTTAAAACTTAGTTACATACTTTTCTCCTTAAATTTTAGAGAAATTATTTTAAATAATAAAATTTTCGAAATTATTTATAAATATAACAAAATATCAAAACCTACCCAACTAAATTACTATTTATATCCGTTTTTTCAATTTTAATTATGTAATCTGAAATATTCCATTTTAATTTTAGTAGTTAATTTTTAATGAAATTCTATTATTTAAGTAATAATTATAATTCTTTTTTTTAAAGAAAAAAAGATATAATATGTGGATAAGTTTCGAAAATGTCAATTGATTATTTTTCTTTGTGAAAAAGAAAACAATAGCAAACAACAAACTTAATGAAAATATGTAGACTAAAATTAAAAAAAAAATATATAGATCAAAATAATATTTTAATCTAAACTTTATATAAATAAACAAGGTATGACATTTAGAAATTAATAAGATAGTCTTATATCATCATCATTATGTTATTATATGCAATAGCTGAAAGGAGTACATCAACACAGTAAAATTCAACAATCATTGAAAACTATTAGGTGATTTTTGTTAGGTTCATTTTCTAGCACACAGTTGAAAAAGTAAGGCATTAATTACAACACTTTAATTTTGGCATTTAAAGTTTGAGGGAAGAAAAAAAAAAGGCATAATAAATATAGTATATGAGAAATGGATGTTGAAGAAAAAATGGAAAAGAGATGTTTGGTATACTTTTATTCCCTACAAACGTACGACATTCCATTATAAGGCCAAAACAACACAACTTAAATAGAGAAATTATCTGACCAACTATGAAATTGAAACCCATCTGATGGCTATTAAGCCAGCTTCATTTGTTACTAAATTCAAGGAACGTCAAATATAATGAAACAGAATGTTATTATGATATTGATATGCACTTCCATAAAACTTAATATCTAATCTAAGTTAGCACTTCTTTTTCCACACAGTTATTACACGTTTTGGCTTCACTGTTAAATGTACCAGCAACCTCAACATTACATCCCGAAACCCTTCACAATCACAATCCTATATACAACACATCAAAACATCCTTGCATGTAGCTGATCTCCCACTATTAATGAGCACACACTCCTATGACTTTGAAGCACCCACGTCAATACCTCTCTCAACTTTGTGCAACGTCCTAACCAACATCATATGATAGTGTCACCAACACTCTAAAGAACAGGCCCACACCACTCATCGAAACTTTAAAATCAAAAGGACAAATTCATATATTAAGAAATCTCTAGGTATAATGTTGGAAAGAAAAGGAGAATATGAGACCTACTGAACTATGTAGCTAGCATGCACAAACTCCACTAGACTTTCTTTTTAGTACAATAACATAATTACAACCGAATCTTCGATCACAAAATCATGTCAAATATCATTACGTTAAATTTATTTCGACAACTTCGTAACTATTAGCTTTTAGATATTTGTTTATTAAATTTTATGTTAAATTACACTAAATAAATTTAAGTTACCTATATATATATTCTGGAAATTTTATTTTATTATCCTTCAATCTTGAAATAAATTTTTAAAAATACTCTTGAATTTTTTTCAAGTTGAGCATATATATACATATACTTCTTTTATAATTACTTTCAATTTCTTTATCATGCTTTTTTATTTAAACAATTGAACTGTTTGTCAAATTCTAAAAAAAAAATACCATTTTCTTTGTTTGACAAACTTTTTAAAACACTTTTAATAAATAATAAAACAAAATGAATCAATAAAGGAACCAAAAATCCAAATAGTTACAAAATAAAAGTTAAAATTTTGATATCATACATCTAAGCATTACTAGAGTGATCAATTAATAATATCATAATATAATGGCTACTTTGAATTATTATTTCAAATACATCATGATATTGTTTTAATTAAACACACTTTCTTCTATATAATTATAACGTCTACTTTTGAATTATTATTTTAAAAGAAAAGGAAAAAGAAAAAGAAGCTGATTTCTTTGCCAAATATAGAACACACTAATCTTCATCCAACCACTTAAACAAAATTTAATGCTCATACTAATAATAGTGGAAAAGTATACAAATGTAATCTATGGGTCATTGGGTTGAGAGATATACTTTTCAATTTACATTCAATGAAGAAATTTAAAGATAGTGGAATAAGTAAGTAATTAGGTTTTGGCTGCATGGGTCATAAGTCTAGCTTGATGCAAAGGTGTGGAAACTATATAGAGAAGAAGTATCCAAAACAAGTTGAGGAACATTATGCTATGTCCAATTAATAACAATAATAATTCTATATAAATAGGGGAATACCATGCATGCACACATCTTAGATAAATAATTGTGGCCTCTATATGAATGGAAAATAAATGTCTCTACTTCTCTAGGGGTTCTAATTTGGCAACTATTTTTAATTTGGTTTTGAAAATTAATCTTATTTTTTCTTGTATTATTATAATGTTATGTGCCATGAGAGTTGAAATCTTAGCTAAATTGATCTAAATTTCAAAAACAAGTTTTTAAAAGGGTTGTTTTCAAATATATAAAATGAACAGGAAAAAAAAATGATAGGTGTTAATAGACTTCTATCTCAGTATCTATCATTAATAGATTTTGAAATGTTGTTATATTTGTAAATATTTTTAGCAATTTTATCATTTGAAATAATTTTTCTTTTTAAATACTACTTTTTTTTTTAGTTTCCAAAATTTGGCTTGGTTTTAAAAGTCGGTCTAAAATGTTGCCAATAAAGCATATGAAAGTGAGATTTGGAGGTTTAGTTTTCAAAAACTAAATATAAAAAATTAAGATCATGTTTGGTAACTAATTCTTTTTATTATTATTATTAGGTTTATTTTCTCTCTGTTTCATACAATGATTTATATGTAATGGTTGAATTCTAGTTTTAAAATCTAATTTTGTTTTTTAATCGTTACTAGAAAATAGATAACAAATAAAGAAAGTTGGAGGGTGAAAATAGTGAAGCAAGAAAACTAAAATAATAATAATGATAATAAATTATAACATATTAAAAAGGTAAAAATAATAAAAATAAAAATTAGGATTTGAATGATAGTTGGTTTGACTATTGGAAAAACAAAGTTGTTTCAAAGTTGACCTTGTGTTTTTCACATAAAAGAAATTAATTTTGATGCTGCCTATTACTTCTATTGTTGTTGATCAATAATTATTTATTAGGCATTATTCTAAAAAGTCTATTGTTCTTTAAGCAAAATTAATTAGCTAAATTTGTGGCGAATGGCAAATTGCAGAAGCAAATTGTATATGAAAATAAAGTGAGAACTTAATTAATTACTATATCTCCACAATCCCTATCTGTGGTGATAGGTTTTGGTATTACCACCATTATCACATTCACTAATTTTGAAGTGTAATTAAATGGAATATAAGAATATTTAAAAACTATTTTAGATAATTATATGTATACCTTGCTTGGATATATTTAGTCTAGATATTACCACCACGTAGGGTAAGGATTAAATCAACCATTAAAATTAAATGATATATCTAAGAGGATATAATATAAATCATTATTTCATATTAAACCTCATATTATCTTGTCTATAAAAGTCAATATTTCACAAATCATCTCTTTGAATTTTTAACGTGTCGAGTTTAGAATGGAATATGAATGAACTGAATTCGTACCTCTCTAAATGAGATAGATCCTAATGACATGAAAGTAAGGTTAGGAAAGACTTGAAAGTTACTCTCCGTGTAAACAAGATCGATGCACCTTTCTTCACGGTAGCTCAATCATAGGAACTCATAGTTAAGCGTGTTTAAGCTTGGAGCAATTGTATGTTGCGTGACTTTCTGGAAATCTTCCTACGATGCATGTGAGTGAGTACAAACTATGTTGAAAAGGGACAACTTTTACTTTAATAAGCCTTTAAGACAAGCAAGAATGATAGGTATCAGGTCATAGGGGAATGTTGGGGTCGTCAACTGTGTCGAATCATGATTTTGAGTCCTAATCTGAATTTTGTGTTTGGGCCTTTATAGTTGGTATTAGAGTCTAGGTTTTAGATTTTGTAGACTAACTTATGAGGTAAGTTTATGATATAAGTCTCATATGGCCAAATATGAATACTTTGTCTATTTTATTTGAGATAATATGGACTGTGAATTGTTTCTTTGACTGAGAATCTAAAAGAGTTGGTTGTGAACGTTAGGATAAACTGTCATGTAGAGCTGCAAGAAGGGGTGGTCAGAGTGGTAGAGATAGAGGACATAATATTTCTAATGTATTGAACAGATTGCTGACAATGGAGAACAAGCAATTGCATACCCAAACCCTGATGCATGATCCTTCTACTTTGACGACCTAACTAGAAGCAAGGTTTATAACTATAGTGTCAGAGGTGTTGGCAAAACGGGTTTCAACCCAAGTGGCTCCTACACCACAAGGTTGGGCTCTACAATCGAACCTATCAAACCAGTTTTCTATCAAAAGCAGTCATTTGAGGGACTTCAAAAACCTTCAAACTTTTGATGGGTCACTACAAGATCGATCTTACTAAAGCAAAGTCGTGGCTATCGTCTATTAAGAATATCTTCCATTACATGAAATGTCTTAATATCCAAAAGGTGTAGTGTGAAATTTTCTTACTCAGAGAGAGAGGTACAAGCTGGTGGCAGTCTGTCGTTAGGATGTTTAGTGAAGATATTAGTTCGATATAACGTTGAGTCAAGGCAACCATGCGGTGAAAGAACCACTTTGGCAATGAGAGGTAGTCGAATGCGTTGAAATGTCTGCACTCAAGCTGACCGCCTGAGCAACAAGAATTGAACCTGAATTTCTCCAAGGGATGCTAATAATGGTACGGGTTGTCACAGTAGTCTATGCGTGGGAATGGTTCAATGTCCTAGAGAAAAGAATAAGTAAAGGCTAATGTGATGTAAAATGAATTTAGGCATATACTTATATTCCCCAAAGGTTTTCCTAAAAAACGTCACTCATTAAGCGCTAGGCTTGTGTTTTAAGTTTTTCCTTCCCCGGATAAGTAGGTAAGGAGTTCACATGGTGAAGGTAAGCTGTTGCGTTTGGACCAGGCAATTAGAGTTGTTGTGAGGCGTGGGGTTTAAGTTTAGACGTATTAAGTTATTGTACTAAGTGTGAAATTGAACAAATATAAGTTGTTCAATTATCTCAAGTTATTAGTTTTGAGTTTCAAAACACAGTACTTGTTAGGTGACCTAGAAATTTTCCTAGAATGCATGTGAGTGAAGACAAAACATGATAAAATGATTTGTGTTGGCACCTATATATTCTTGAGATCCAAGAGATCTCGGCTTTAAGTCCTCAGCCAATGTGTATACTTTAAAAAAAACTCTTTTTAAAAAAATGTCACCTACATCTCAAACATGGCAGCACACGTACTTACCTTACCATTGCTATTGTAACTTAGAATAACAAAAATGCAATCGTTCATACGTTAAAACACAACAATAATCAACTCATTAAAAAATAGAATTTGAACATATAATTAATGAACATTTATTCATCCTAATGCATTTAAATGGTTCAAGAGAATTTTTTGAAACTCTCTTTTGCTATTGATATCTTAGCATGGTCAACCTGAATCTCAAAACAATATTTATTCTATCGTGAGAAATTAGTTCTCAATTAATAGGTTCTTTAGTCAAAATTAAACATGTGAAATATATGGTTTATATATATTCTTCAAACTATCAACAATCTTTGTATATATATAAACCAAAAACAAACCATCACTGTATATGATTGTAACTTTGATACATTATGATCAATAATATTTAAGAGTATGAAATTGATGTGATGAAATAATATGTCAAGCCTACTTTGATAGAGTAGACCATTTGAACCCATTTTTCATGGCTACAAACCATTGCTCTTTTCCACAACAATTCCTATTAGTCTCTCTTTCTCTTTCTTTCTTTTTCTTTTTATGTTTGATGTACCTCATCCAAAGTTTCTTAAGCATTTTGATGGACCTCATGATGAAGAAGAAAGGAAGAAAAGGGGGAAAAAAAAAAAAGGCTTCAACTTTTCAAAAAAAGAAAAATAAAACTAAAGAACTGTATTGTGGGTGGACGATAATGAATATTGATTCACTGAGTTACCCACGACGAAGGCCTGTGAAATAGTTGAAGTCATGGTGTTGGACCCTCAATTGCTTTAACCATGACTCTGCCACGCTCGACAGCGACATTAGCCTCTCCTGATCTCGACCACCGTTGCCCGCCACCCACAGGTTCCCTTGCATCTTGTACGTCGCCACCCCAAACGCTGTCACCGGTATCCCTTCCCCTACTTCTCTCCTTCCTCGCCTCTTCGTTCCTCCCCCCTCCTCCTCCATATCCATATCTACCACACACATAGCTCCTCCATGTTAGGATTATGAATAAATTATTAACATCATCTTCGATGGGTTTTTAGCTTCCTGTTTTTGAAATTTATGTTGGTTTCTTTTCAATTTTTGCACGTCAAATTCTAGGTGAAGAAAAAACTTGCTTGATTTCTTACCATATCAATGAGAGTGGATAACAAATCAGTGAGCCACAAAGTTCTTTATCAGCTTGATTTTCTTAAAAAAAAATCAGTGATCTAAATATGCAAAATTTCGAAATAATTTATTGGTTATTTACGATGTATCAAAGCAAGTAAATCCTATCTAGCTCGTCATTTTCTCTTCGATTAATATCGATATGTAAGTCTTTGGCTACTTTTCATCAGCACAGGCTTTTGGAATTGGATCATAATTTAGTACAGTATCAAAAATAGAATTGGTTCAATGTTATTTCAACAGATTAACGAAAATATTGAAAGAAAAACAGGGCGTACAGAGTGTGGGGAAAAACAGAGTACCTTGAAATGAAGATGATAGAGTATGATAAGTGAGGAAACAAGTGGACAAGTCCTTGATAGTTCTTCCCATAGGAATATGATAAATTGGGTACCTAAAGAAATGGTCTCAAATCATCAAAAGAAAGAAATATTCATTCATTCTCTTTACAAAAAGCAATACTCCACAAAGAAAGAAAACAGAGTTAGAACCATACCATGACACAGCCATCCAGCTTGCTGGCGACAGATCCACACTTCTAAGTGTCATCAAACCCGGGAATCTTCGAGCTAATCCATTGATCTAAAAAGGGTCGAATAATAATTTCAAATCAAGAATCTCTAAATTTTAAAGTTCCATTCTTTTATAGTTCTTATGGACAAAACAAGAACAAGAACAAAAACAAAAACATTATTAAAATTCCCCAAAACAGAGCTATACTATTCATCACACACACAAGAAAAAAAAAAAGAGAGAGAGAGAGAAAGATTGTGCAAGTTGCTTAGTTTAGTCCAATTCCAAAGTTTAAAAAAGATTCTGTTTTCTTCTGCTTTTTCTCTTTATTTATCGTTAAGTTTGTCTGATAAAAACAACAAGTTAAAGAATTTAGAGACTAAAACCTTATCCAGTAAAGGCACTCTTCCATATGGAGTTGATTTCTCAAAGAACTGAAAATAAAGATATCCCAATCGATCATTTAGATGCAAAAATGCTTCTTGTTCAGATCCTCCATCTTCAGAAGAAGTGCTTCCACTTCCTTCCCATCTCCATAGTTTATCACTATCACTCTCTTCACTACAACAATCGCTACTAGAATCCCTTGTATCTCCATCACCAGATTCTGTTTCTTCCCTGAAAAACAGAGCAATTCTTAAGAATCATGAATTAGGTTTAGATTGAGAGAGAAATAGAGAAAGTACCTAAGACCAGTGAAAATTTGAATAGCGGAGAGATAAGGGACATAATATTGAGTTAATGTTTCTCCATTGTGTAAAGTGATTGGAACTTTGGCTCCATAAGCACTCCATTCATCGAAGCATTTCCAGAGATCACTGAGAGTGAAATATTCCACTTTTTCTCTCTCCCATGGATGCCATAAACGATTGAGATTCCTAATTTCTGTCTGAAAATTTTTGAAATTCAATCAAAACCCATTACAAATAAAGAGAAAGAGATCAAGAAAAAGAAAAAGAAAACTTACCTTAGGGAGGAATTGGGATTGAACCACAGGTGTTGTGCAATGAAGAAAACAATCCAAATTGGACTCCATTTTTTCTTACCTCTTTTGAAGGTTGTGAAAGATCCAAAAAACAGAGAAGAAAGCTAATGAAATGAAAAATGAGAGAGAAAGAGAGAGAGAAAGATTGTCTCTTACAATAAGAAAAGGAAGGGGGGAAAATGCTAAATGGCAGAGAGTATCTAAAAAAGAAAAGAAGAAGAAAAAAAGAAGAAAATGAAATCTTCTTCTTCTTTCTGTTTCTTTTTTGCTTGTTCCTTTATTCAACTAGATTCCTCGCTGGAAATCCCAAAACCCACAAATTCTTTAACCAATTAAAAACAGAATCCAAATTTGTTTCCTCAATCCAACAAAATCTCAGCAAACCCAGAATGAAAATTTGCCAAATAAGAGAAACCACCCAAATACAGAAAGGATTTCAATGAAGAAACGAAGGCTAAAACTAAAAGGGGAAGGAAAATAAGGAAGAAGAATACGCTACGAAACCAAGAATGGATTATTTTACTTTATTTTTTTCAACAGAAACCCATAAATTCTGGACTAATGATTAGTTGTTTCCGGTAAAGAAAATGACGAAATGAAGGTAGTAAATTTAACAGAAACAAAGGAACAGCAAAAACAGAGTATGGTGTGAAACAGAAAAACAGGGGAAGAGAAACAGCAAAAACAGAACAGATCCTTTTTTTCTCTCTATTTTTGTTTTCAGAAGAGGGAATCATGAACCGAAGAAGATGAAGAACACAAAGAATTAAAATGGGTTTAAAACAAGATTGAATATTTTGTTTCAATTTATTTGTGTTTTGAATTGTAATCCGAAGAAGAGGGGGAAATGTCTTTGTCCTCTGTTTCTCTTAAGAAAAGGATGCGCATTATAAATTTGTTCATGACGTCTCTTTCATTTATTGACTTCTTCTTTATTATTATTATTTTAGAAAATTTGCAATAAATTTACATCTCTTTATTTTTTTAAAAAAAATTAAATTAAATTATTGTGGCTATCATATGATATTTACTTAATTAATTGACTAAATTAAGAAATTGTTTAATAGTTTTCTTGGATGGTTTTGCATGAACTCTAAAATATTTGAATAATCAATAAATTGTTGGATTGATTATTTTGAAGACAGAAAAAAAAATACTTCATGTGCAAAAGCCAAAAGGAATGATATTTTACTTCCATTCTTTTCTTTTTTTCTTTATTTACGAAAAATAGGTTGGCTACTTTTTCTTCGAATATATCAAAATTAATCAAAATATTTATAAATATAAAAATTTTCAAAACCTATCGATAAAAGACATTGATAAAAATTTAGAATATCAATCCTGAATAAATTTTGAAGTTTTTCTATATTTACAAATATTTTTTTTTACTTTTTAAAGTGGTATTTTTCAATATAGTAAAATAAATTAAAATATTTATAAAATATAGTAAAATTTTAGATTTTATCAATATAGACATATTGTTGCTTATCAATATTCCTAATAAAAACATATCATTGTCTTTCAATTTCTATTATCGATAAAATCTGAAATTTTACTATATTTTCTAAATATTTTGTCAAATTTTTCATTTTTTTACAATTTTTCATTTTTAAATATAGCAAAAAATGGAAACTTTTTACAAACTATAGCAAAATCATTAAATTCTCTACGACGCATTTGATTTTTTTTTATTTTAAATATTTTTTTTAAAAAAAATAATTTCACTTTTTTCTTTATAAATTTATTTAACTAAATTTCATTGATAATAAAAATAACTCGTCATTTTCGAAAAAAATATTAGTGTGTGTGTGTGTGTGTGTGTGTATTTATATATACATATATATATGTACTACAAGTCAAATGGAAGTAATATTGCGTTATCCTTTCTCACCCACCTTGGATTAATAATGATAATATAAGTTATTTATATATATGTATATTAATGTACGTGGCGGATAGGTTGAGTGTAAAAGATTATAATATATTATCATATTGGAGTATGAATTCAAAATGAAGCATCATATCATATCCTACAATATTACATCCATATTGCTAAGTAACTAATCAATCCATATTGCTAATGTAACATCAACATTATAATGGAAACAAATCTCAGATGGGGTCTATGATTAAATCTACACAAGAGATTATAGAAAATACTCATAAATAGATCTCCTACTAGGTATTAAATGGTTATGGTAAGGCAGTCTTATTTATTTGCCTTTTGGGTCCCTAAAGTTCTCACATTTTAGTGTCCCATGAAGAAGAATTTGTATGAGAAACCCATATTGATGAATGCCAAGTGTTTGTGCCCTTTAATTTTCACTTCCCCCTCTACACATTAAAGCTATTGTTTGTTCAATGGTAGTTGGGGGATATGGGATATAATAAAGTTGGATGATGAAATATTTTAATTTTCAAATACTTTCTCTCCTTTTTCTTTCTTTTTGTTTATTTATTTTTCATCCATATTTTGAGAATCGGTCAAATGAGTTGTCTCTCACCCCTTTTCGAACTTAGATCATAATGGAGAATCAACCTTACGAGATTAGGGTTACGACGTAAGATAGAGATCTATTCCAGTAGGCTATTCATGTCTAAAAGAATAAATTAAAAAGAAATTCTTTTAGTCAAAACGTCCATTCTAATTAAAAAAGATTTTTGATGAAGCCAAAAATTCCCATATGAAAATGATCTTGGCTTAATTTAAGTTAATTAGCATATCAAACTTGTTGATTTATTCAAATTTTAAGATGGGATTGACTTTCGTTAATAATATTTTAATAGAAAAAGAAAAGGAAATAAACAAATTAAAGTTTGGTAACTTTATCTTGTTTTGGCCATTGGCTTCATATAAATATATATATATATATATATATATATATATATATATATATATATATATATATATATATATATATATATTTATATATATGGTGTTATCTTTATTGCAAATTGACAAAAATCTCTTGACATTTTTCTCTTGCCATCTTTGAAAATTGTTCTTGGAGAAAGATTTGATGAAAATGACAATAAATAGATATATTAAAAGGTCATATTATTATATAATATATTCATAACAAAAAAAAATTAAAAAACCATATTAAGGAGGAAACATTAGATGTGCTAAAAAAGAATTAAAATATATATATTTATATTTGATATATCCATAAATTAGAAAGTTCGCTAAAAAAAATGTATATAACTTAATAATTAATTTTATAAATATTTTAATTTAAAATTGTTGTTTTGGAATTTTTCGATAGTATTTCAATAATTAAGTTGAAATAGAATATAAAACGATTCTAAAAATTTTATAAATAGTTTTTACGATTCGATAAAATTAGAAGATACAAAATTAGTCATAAAAAAAAAGTTTTTATTTAGAAGTGAATATTCGTGAAATAATTGTAATATATTTGGTTGTCCTTTTGGGAAAGTTGGAAATTAGTGTATGAGAGATTCGTCGGTCCATATTAAGATGGGAAGCAAAGTTGTTAATAAAAGCATTTTGGACTTTAAAGTCCTCAAAGAATGATAAAAAGGAAAGGTCATAACTCACATCTTATCAATAATATTTTTGAGAGAGAAGACCAACAAAAGTCAAACATATTAGGAAACAAAAAAGTGCCTAATCAAATGAATATGCAACTAATAACCATATTTGATAGAAACTATCTTAAGCAAGTGGTTCGAGTTCAAATTCCATTATATTATTATTCAAATTTCAAATAAAGTTTTATTTTTCATTTGAATAATATATAAATAATAAGATTCATGCACGGTAAACATATATAAATATAGCTTTAAAACACATAAATTGAGAGATCACTTAACCAAAGTTCTTACGAAAAAGGTCAAAAAAAAAAAAACAATCAAAAGCTACTATTTATACCAACAATGTGCAAACTTTGGTAAAATATTAAAGTTTCGTTGTCCCACATCGAAAAAGTTCAAAAAAGTCATGAGTCACAAGTACTATAAAAGGCGAGTTTGTACCTTTGATTTCAATTGTCCCCCTTATAAACTCCTTCTAACGTCGATAGATACAGTTTTTTCAGTAGTAACATGTCTAGAAGAAAGTATAGCTAGGTCTTTATCCATTATTTGTAATTTCTTTTTCAAAAAGAAAAATTATTTTGGCTTAATAGAGTTACAATTACATAAACAGGAAGAAGCATCATAAATAAGGGATCCAAATAGAGTTACAAGGTTAACAGGATATGCAACGTATAGGAGTTATGGTACATCCTAACTCCTATACGTGGAGGCGATGTATATTTGATCATGAAATCTTTTGGATCAAAGATACAATGTCTTAAGTTAAGTGGTCAAATTATACCCAATTTAACATTTAGCTAAATAACGTAAGACACAACGAGATTTGACTTCATCAGTATAGTATATAAAGGCAATAATTAGATTATTTTTAACCCTAATCATACTATTCAAGTTATAACATAGCAATATTTCAAGCTAAAAACTTTGTAACGAGAATGTTCTTCTTTCCTCCAACTTAGAAACTTAATCATTCACTAGCTGATTGAAAAAGTTTAGGCCCAACATCAAATGGGGCCTTTCTGAAGCCCACCAAAAAATTGGGCTTCATGATAGATAGCATCAACATTCATCCCATCACCATGAATAATAAAATTTCTTTTTATAGTTTTTTTTATTTGACAATTTCTTTATTTTGAAAATTAAAATTAAAGTGTTGATTTATCATTAGTTTTTTTTTTTTTTTTTTTTTTATATAGAATAAAAGTGCGATTGAAAATTGGTTGATTATGATATGAGAAAAAGTGAACATCCAATTTCATACAAACAATGGACGTTTAGTTTAGAAAGTGATATATAATCGCAATCAAATTGTCTCTCCCCCATATTATGGACTTACTTGGTTTATAGCCTCAAACTTATTTCTCATTTGTGCTTTGGGTATTTGAAAACATTCTAAGACCCTAAATATTGAATAATTCAAGTCCAATTTCATTCCTACAAAAATTCCATTGCCATTTTTCATAAGACAATATTTGAATTATTATAATTGGACAGAAACATATTCTTCAAAACTACTCTCTTGTCTTATTTTAATTAAATCAAAACGAATTTTTAAAAAAAATTCAATCACACTGCTGTTCATAATTTTGATTTTCCTCTATTTAATTTGAAAGCTTAAAATTAAAAATATTGGTGGTTATCTAAAAAAAAATGTTTCGATTTTATATTTTAAATGTAATCCTCAATCGTAATAAAAGAAATTGTGGTATTCATCGAATAAAAATGAGACCAAATAATCTAAAATACATATGTGAAAGTGATTTTAATAGCATACTAAATAAAAGTCGAAATAACTCTATCATATTTTAGAAAAAATATATTGTTAACTAAGCAAACTAAGCCTTTCCTAATTTATGAAGATTGGAAAATTTGTGACCGAAATTTAGAATATTTTCCTCTTGTAAACTCACAAATTGTGAATCCCCAAATTCTATACTTACATAACCCATAAACGTTAAACTCCAATGCAAAAATAAATAAAAATTACAAAGAGAAAAAGAATGAAAAAGCCTCACATAAATTTTTCATCTCCCTCTTAACAGAGCTTTCTCCGCAGTGTCCATCTCTTCCAAAATCCTTGCCTTCCTCTTTGCCGGTATCGGCGCCGTCGGTCCAAAGCTAATATAATGCCCCGACACAGCATTCAATGCCGAATACATATCCCTAAACGAAGCTCTTCCCAATAGAGCTTTCTCCTTCCTATACTTAGCCACCCAAGAATTGGAACTTTCTCGAAGATCCGCCACCGCTGCTGCCACATTCGGGTCATTTCGGTCCATTGTGATCGTCGTTCTCACCTTACCAATCACCTCATTGGTATCCTTCACGTACTCGTCGTCCGAAGCCGCCAGTGCCGGAGATTGAGGGAACAGAACAAACGACGGTGCTAGAACAGATGCGGACAAAGAAAGGAAATCGCGGCGGCGGACGGTGGGGGTTGTTACGGCGGCGGAAATGGTGGATTTGGGTTTGAGAGGTATGAAGGGGCTCTGAGATTTGGAAGTACAGGGGGTTATGAGTGTTGGGGAGGCCATGATTTTGGGGAAATTGGAGTTTTGGAAGGGGAGAAGGGGAAATGAAACGTGAAGATGGAATTTTTAGTTAGAAACATTTTGGGGAATTGGGTGATTGCCACGTGTGCTTATCATCTTATCTTATTTGTTGGACTTATGGATGAGGGATGCACCAATGAGATCTAAGGTTTAGATCTTCTGTTTCTTCTTCATTTGGGACAATAATGGACTCTAACTCTATAGTTTTGGAAGCCCATATTCATTGGGCCCAATCCTAAGCCCATTTATGATCAAGCCTAGGTTGAAAAATGTTGTCTTTTTGGAATAATATGTTCCAAAGTCGATTTTACGAGTATCGTGTCAATTAAGTTATACTCATTCTAGTTAGACAAAAGATTGTTAATTTGGTTAGATTTTGGCATACTCTAGCCATCATCTTTGTTCTTTACACTTAATTTGGTACAAAGCTTTCGGTATAGTTTCTATTTGAACCTCAGTTTTCAAGACATTAGCTTATGAGATTTGAATTCAATTTTACATTTTTACATTCCAATTTGAAGAAATTTAGAATAAAATTTAGTCATCATGGTTCGACAAACCCTTGTTTTTTTGTCATGTTACTTTTATATCTCAAATTTATTTAATTTAAAATCACGTTCGTATTAACATATTAGTACATACACATAATCAAACCCGTATCATTAATTTGTTGAACTCAAAATAAGATACTAATCAAACATGTATCATTAATGTGTTAAAAGTCAAAATAAAATTAATTACTAAAGTAATCTTTTTAAATTAA
Source organism: Cucumis melo (assembly GCF_025177605.1). Classification (NCBI taxonomy): domain Eukaryota; kingdom Viridiplantae; phylum Streptophyta; class Magnoliopsida; order Cucurbitales; family Cucurbitaceae; genus Cucumis; species Cucumis melo. Next base: position 2,646,118 of record NC_066857.1, read on the forward strand.
AGAATTCTAAATCATTGACATTCAAGTAGCTATTAAAGAGTCATTACACTTAAAACCCACAAATCTTTCTCATACCAATAATTGATATGATACTCCCTATTTGGGACACCAATCCCTTACTATGTAAAGAGTATTGACCAAAAACTCCTTTGTTTTACAAAAGGGTTTTTGTGAAAAGACTTAAGATTCTTTTGGTTGGGCCCATCCTCTTGGACTCAAAACTACTAACACTGCCCAAATCTAATTCATTTAGAATAGAATAGGTAGGGATAATCTTCCCCTTTATTCCTACTTTGTTGACCTATATTTACTTCACAAACTTCCTAAGTTATCCCATTGACTCATCATCCCTTAAAACTCACTCACCTATTACTCAACCAATAATTAATCAAAATTATCTAGTTATAAACTTATAATTGATAATCAAACAATATTTGTGTGTGTGTGTGTGTTTTTTTTAAATTATATAAAAAATAATATAAAGTTTTGTTGTCCATATAGATGATATCATATATTTGAACCCATGCTTCCTTGTAAAGAGAATCTAAGTGCAAAAAATTTTTTTTTTTTTCACAACCCTTCAATCATGTTATTTTGCATAAAAGTGTCAGACAACCAACATGTAATTGCTCGAACTTTTTGACTAACAAATAGAAATAAATAATAATAATAAAAAGACAAAAGCACTTATCCTCTTTTTCTTTCTTTCTTTTTTGTTTTCTTTTACTATTAGTGAAAAGAACTTTAATTTTCACATCATTCTATCCACATGGCCCCAATTCAAAAACAAGATTTAAATAACCAACAAAAATAGAGAGATTGTTAGTTTCACGAGAATATGGATACATATACTAAGGTTAATTGTGAGTAACATAAAAGAAGAGGTGATAGGGGTTATTTGGTCCACCGACTTTATAGGTCGATATTAAATAACTCAATTTCAAAAGTATTTACTTGAAGAACTTGGTCTTCCATTTGTTCTCTTTTTTTCATATTTATCAAGAATCTTACAACTCCATGCAATATAAGAGACTTCTTAACTTCAACTTATTAATTCCAGATTTTATGATTCAATTCAGTGTTATTAGATAATTCTTAGTACAAGCATAAAAATATGCTTGGTACTCTAATTTCTCTGACTCAAATGCTTGAGTAGTAACTCTACCAAAGAGTAGAAAGCTTAGGTAGTAAAAGCTTCCATTGATTGATGTGTAGACAACTCACACAACTGTTATTCTTAACAAATTTGTTAAAAAGATAAAATGGATGACCTTGCAAAAGGGCAAGGGAACAAGAAGAAGAACATGCATGACATGGCTTCTCTATCTCCAAATTGACTTTCTCAAACTTAGAAAATGAATGAAAATATTGACCACACAAATCAATGACAGTTCTTTTTGACGGTGCAGCAACAGCAGATGGGGTTGGTTTTTTTATTTTCTATTGTATCACATAAATAATGAAAAGCAAAAGCAACCCATAAGGGGCAAAAAGAAAAGTAGGTTGAACATCTTTTTGAGTGAGGCAACTTTGTACTTGATCAAAACGTATTTCATAAGTTTTCTCTCCTTTTCTCATCTTTCTTTTCACATTAGGTTTTCTATGAAAAAAAATCTCAACAAACAAAACTTTGTTTATTATGCTAATTAGCTCAAGAATATTGTGCTAAAATCCATTTCAAGTTTGTTTGTAACCATTGTTTTTAGAATCAGATAAAAGAGATGAACAACGAGATAATGAAGTCGTAGTTATTATAGGATGAATAGATTTGTTCTCAAACAAACAATGATTACAAAGTTTCCTAACAAAATGAATATATCTTTTATGAATGTCTCAATTTCAGCCAGAAGACTCTTTTCTATTGAGGAGATTTAACAACATCCATAGAACCAGAATCTATATTTCTCTACTTCTAAAAGTGGGCTGGTCCTATAGTGAATAAAAGAAAAAGTTGAACAATAAAAATATCCTTACGGTTTGTCTCTTATTGAAAAAAGAAAGACATACTCTTTAAAATTACACAATTATCTTTTGTCTTTCACCTTTTACAAACGTTCCAAAAACTGTTATTAGAATAGAAATCATTTAGCATGTCAAACGGAAAATTGACATGGTGGTTAGTGGATTATGATACTCGTCTTGGGTAAACTTTTGTTCCAATATTTTAACGAGTTTCCATTCCAGGGGTAATTTTATAAAGCTGTTAGAAAAAATGTCAAAAGATAACGTAGCAATCCGACATGTCTTTTTAAGGTTAAAGCTAAAGAGTAGTTGGGAGTTTTAGAGGCAAAAAAATAAGGAAAAAGAAAAGAAACAGATGGCTTGTGATAAAAGCAAAGAAGCAGAGAGTAGGTTGGGATTGGAGGAGGGCGTGTGAAGGCATTTAAAGTGTCACCCATCATTTCTTCTATTCATTGCAATTTGCCAGTTGGGAGATTGATTTTGATATATTGAATCAATTTGGCCCATTGAAAAATCCCCTTGACTTTGGTCGGTTCCATTATTTCAATCCCACCCTTTTGGCTCCAACTTGGATTGAAGTTTCTTTCTCTTGTACACGAGAACTTTACATACTCCTCAAAGTCAAATGCCCTCAAAATCGCTGCAATTATGTGAAATGATGCTAATCTGTACTGATGTGAGCTTTTGCCTAATCTAATACTCTGCCTCATTCTTTCATCTTCAAATTGTTTTCCTTTTAAGATGTGACATTACCTTTAATGGAGCTGCCTTTGCTTTCATTTTGTGATCAAATGATTCAACTAATTGAATATTCACCTTTCACTCACTAAGCTTAATTAACTATGTATTTTGTTCGTTGGAATGTGGTATCTCTCTCTATTTTGTGTTATGAAGATGATTCACTCAAAACGAGACCGTTTTTAAGTCCAATTCCTCTGTCAGACAAAATGCTCTCAAGTAAGAGGAAGATTTGCATAGAACAGATTCAAAAGATTCAATTTTTTAATGCACTCATTTCCAGAATGGTCGAACATGACAGGCCCATCAAGTCATCTCTTGGACCCAACTCCCAAAATTATTTTACTGTTAGAGAAAAAAAATGGCCAAATGCGGAAGACAGTGAATGTCTTCAATATGTTAGGTAGTGTTTCGAATAACCGAGCATCGTTTTATTGGTTGACCAACAAATCGGATTCTACAGCCAATACGTCTAATTGGGCTCTTTGTTCCTACTAATTTGAATTCATATCTACTATATTGGTCTTAGAATTTAAAGAATGTTTTATATATGAACTCTCTAACGTAGCTTATGCATTCTCAGTGAACTAATTTGTGTGTCGATTTTTTTACAATTTATATTTTCTTGTTTTCTTAATTGCCGATTGCACAGCAAAACATGCAGGTAGTAGGTTTAACTTTTACTCACAGAGAAAAATAACTAGAATGCAGAGAAGGGGCATTTAATTTTCAGCCAAGAATGGGACCTCTCAGTTGTACAAACATTTTCATCCGTTGGATCTATTTGAGGGGTGTTTCTTCATTTCAGGTTTTGTTTTACACTAATTATACAAATACCCTCTTAAAATTTGAGAGGATAATATTGATAAGTACAGCGGCCAAATGGTAGAACACTCTTGTGGCTTCAAACCTTATCCAAAATGGTGCTGCATTTACGAAATTAATACACCACCTCTGTATTAATCAGCAACTCTCTCTCTCTCTCTCTCTCTCTTTTTCTTTCTCTATCCGACTCATCAATTGTGAAAAAAAAATCGGCCATTTGACCTAGAATAGAACCAAAACCACACAACCAATTTTGGCTTTTCCTCAAATTTCCCTCCTTTCTCATTGGGGCTTTTACTCACTACTTTCTACTACTTTCTTCATACAGTTGTTAAAGCCTCCTCTTTTCTTGTTCCTTTTGCCATTTGTGCAATATTGCTCAATGGGTATGTTTTTATTTGGTTGAATTTTGGTGTTTTTCAGATTTTGGTTTCCATTATTTTCAGGTAAGAACGACAAATAGTCTCTACATGCATTTCTCTTCCCTTTTTTATGTATCTGTCTGAGTGAGAGTATGTAGAAGAAGTTTGAACTCCACTTCAAGCATCAAACTGATTGTGAGACGGAGTGAACCAGAAGAGGTTTGTTTTTGTTTCCTGATTCTGTATTTTGTTTATGAACAGAGTTTAAGTCGCTTTTGGAGACTGCTTTACACGTCTGCTGTTTCTTTATTGTTGGGAAGTCTATGTGACAGTCTAAGTCTCCCTTGTTTTTTTTTTTATTTATATACAAGAAATTGAGATTTGCCACTGTTCTTCTGCTTTTTGTGTTGTGCATTATTGTTGTTTTTGCTATGAAGGTGATTTTTAATTGATCTCTGCTTTCTCCCTTTGGTCTCTTTGAGGCTTTTCCCTTTCATACTTTTTTCAGTCCTTTTCTGCTTTCCTGTTTCTTGCTTTATTACCCTTTCCCTTTCTCTCTGTTTTCTTGGTTCTCTTTCCTTTCTCTTCTCCAAAATGGTTTGGAGACGGTGGAAAATTGAACTTGTAAGTATTCTGATATAGATTCAGTCATTTTTGAGAGCTTAGAACCAAGTAAAAATCACAACTTTTTGTTTCTTTCTCTTTTGTTTATGGATCTTTTTGAAAAAATGGAGGGGGGGGGGGGGTGGAACAAGGGTTTTCTTAAGTCCTTGAGATTTCTGAAATGATTTTAAAAGGAAACAATGTCTTCACACAGTGCACTTAGTTTTTTCCAACGTGAGTCTGACGATGGCCAAGTCACCGCTCACAAGATCATCAGGACATTTTTTTTTATTATTTTCTGTTTCTGCCTCACATGGCCGCTTATTTAAATGACCTGTTATTTGCCTTTTTTTTTCTTCCCTTCATGAAGTTGATGTGCATCATTTTCTTGATTCGCTAAAAACTATGGCTTAAAATCATTTATTTAATGAGCCATTTCTTGTTTTGTTCAGCTGGTATCCGTCATCCACTCATCCTCCAATGAAAGGATTGAAGTTTGACTGAAAAAAAAAACATCCAAATTCTTAACATATTAAGGTGTGAAAAAAGCTTCTCTCTGTCTCTCTGTCGCTTTGTTTTATATTTTTTTCCCCAGAAAGTTTAGTTTTTTTCTGTTGTTCTTTTCTTGATTCGCTTGAATTTTCAGTGTTTCATTTGAGATCTAACCTAAAAGGGGAATCTTGTCATTCTTATTTACATCAGATGATGATGCATTTCTGAAGCCAAGAAAGTAAAATGGGTGGGTGTGTCTCTACAAGCAGCCATAGTACATGTAGTAGCCAAAGCAATGGGGAATCAGTTTCTTCTTCATGCATGGGAATTGGATTTGTATGTCGAAAGCGAACAAAGAGAACATTCTCCGACCATGTTTATGCTCTTCAGAATCTTCCTTCAGCTCCTAACAGGATCTTCATGAATGGAAAAAGTCGTTCTTCTTGCATTTTCACTCAACAAGGTCGCAAGGGGATAAACCAGGATGCCATGGTTGTGTGGGAAGTATGTTCTGTTTCTGTTCTTCCACAAATAGTTAGCTGCATGAAATTGTTGTTTATAGAGGTTCATGCTTCCTTGTTTTTCTTCTTTTTGCAGGATTTCATGTCAGAGGACACAATCTTTTGTGGTGTGTTTGATGGACATGGACCTTATGGTCATCTCGTTGCTCGTAAAGTGAGGGATACATTGCCGATAAAGTTGCTGTCGTTCTTCCAGTCTCCTCAGCTGAAGCAAAATGACTCTGGGAAAACCTGTTTCCAGAGGAATTTGAAGACACCTCCAGATTGCGAGGATTCTGAGAAAGATGGTTTTGTAGAGGACTCACAGAATTCGGTATGGAAAGATGCATTTTTGAACTCGTATAAAGCTATGGATAAGGAGTTGAGATCACATCCTAATCTGGACTGCTTTTGTAGTGGTAGTACTGCAGTCACCATAGTTAAACAGGTTTGGGAAAAAGGATTTCCTTTCCAATCCTTTCGGTTTCTTTTGTCATCTTTGTTCTTATTTAGTTGTGTGTTTAGGGGTCAAATCTCTTCATGGGGTATATTGGGGATTCAAGAGCAATCCTCGCTTCGAAGGACGCCAATGATTCCACTGTGGCAGTTCAATTAACCGTGGATCTTAAGCCAGATTTGCCGAGTATGTTGGTTGCTGTGTTATTCATCCATTGATTGACTTGGTGTTTGATTAATGAGCTAACTTGTTGATTGTTAATCATCACTCTGTAGGAGAAGCTGAAAGAATAAAACGGTGTAAAGGCAGGGTCTTTGCATTGCAGGATGAGCCAGAAGTGCCAAGGGTGTGGTTACCTTTTGATGATGCCCCCGGTTTAGCAATGGCTCGAGCATTTGGTGACTTTTGTTTGAAAGAATATGGGGTTATCTCTATACCTGAATTCTCTCATCGAACCCTAACCGATGCTGATCAGTTCATCGTTCTTGCATCAGATGGGGTAAGTTTCCTCTTCTGCTTCATTATGTTCTTCAACTGTTTCAATGTAGCATTTTAACATATTTTAGGCACCCCATTGGTAAGAGATTATTTATCAATGTCTTACTCTTTATATCAACATTCATCTCTAGTTGAATTAATAGCTGAAGTTGCTTTACTACAATTTCTTATTTTTCATTGTATTATCTCTAGCATCAAAAGTCTATGGATGGGGGATAATTTAGTAGTGTTGCAGGTGTGGGATGTGTTGAGCAATGAAGAGGTGGTTGACATAGTATCCTCAGCCCCAACCCGGGCATCAGCTGCGAGGTCCGTGGTGGACTCAGCTGCTCGTGAATGGAAACTCAAATACCCTACCTCGAAAATGGATGACTGTGCAGTCGTCTGCTTATTTTTGGATAGGAGGATGGACTCCGAATCTGACTGTGATGAACAAGCCTTCTCGTCTGCAACATTGCGTAGTAATCATTCGGGTACAGCTATTGAATCCGATGATGGCCAAAGGTCTGAGCCATGTTTGCAAAGGAATAACACTGTCAGATCATCTGAAGAAAACAAGGGATTACCTGTTGACGACGGGGAAATTGGCGATGCTGTACCTGCAGAAGATCAAAACTGGTTGGGTTTGGAAGGAGTCACTCGAGTGAACTCACTTGTTCAGCTTCCTAGATTTTCCGAGGAAAGGCCTGTGTCATAGGTTTTATAAAATTCTAGGATTGTGAATTCAAAATGGAAAGATAAATCTTTCAAACTGGCTACTGGTTTAAAGGTTTGTGTAGGTACATTTTGCCACCAAGTGTATCTTGAATTGCACAAAAGTTTTAACTGTTTTCATACATCAACTACTTCAAAGCTCGCTCACATCGAATGAAATTGGTTAAAAGAATTTCTATAATCTAATCTAACTTGCATCAAAGGTGATTTTGTGAAAGCAATTACCAATGTCCTTTCCCCAAGATCAAAGTGGATTGCCAATAAACCAGATTTTGCTGAATATCTTGGGGCTCCATGGAATCTTGTGTTAATTATCAAATTAAACCAATGAGATAGTGTGGTAAGAGTTAATCTGCAGTAAACTCATCAAAGTAGTTGTTTCTTTTAAGAGTAATATTGGGAAGAATCGGTGAAGAAAACATATCTGGTATATTCAGGAAAAAAAATTGGTGAAGAAAACATATCTGGGAACAAAGTTATTTTAATAGAGGATGCTTCATCTTCTTGGAAAATGAAATCTGCAGTAAATTGCATTTTTTATGTGCATGTGCGTTCTGTTGTAATTATATCTACAACCAACAGACATTTTACAATCTGTTTCGGGAATAAAACAATAACTTCTTTTCTGATATCTTGCAAGATTAGAATATGTTCTCTGCCTAGCCAACTTTCCCCCATTATGTTTGATCCTGGAAGAACAATCAAGAATTTGAATCATATCTTGTGTCAAAGTAAACCTCTTGACTAAATGGAGAAGTTTCAATGTACTTGCGACTCACCTTGTCTGATTGACTGCTTGGTGAAGCTTCGTTTTCTCCTGTTGATGCCTCGCCTATTCGTCCTTCGGATTTCTCATTCGAGTATCTACAATGACAATAACCAAGTTGAATTTTGCGCCTCATTGCAGGGCAATACATGTTTTTCAATGAAATTTCTGATAATTGTATTGGCTTCTTAAAACTCACGTCGAGAGAATGGTGACCCAAATGAGCTCCACACAATCCACCCATAGAAGCCTTTGCTCAACAGGAATAACACCATAAGTTATGAGATGAGCAAATGGCCAAAGTTTCCAACCTGCCTATCAAGCAAATGATAAAACATTACAACATTTGACGTTTATTTTAAAACTAAAATACGTGAATGAAAACCAACTGATATTTAACAATAAATGTGAAGATAGACATATTACAACATGAAGATCATTGAGCAAAGTGCAAACAACATCAGAAGGAACTAAATCTAACAATGATGTCAGAAGAGGCCAGAGAAGATTCATACTGTAAGCATTGGCCAAAATGTCGACTTCAATTCGCCATAGATATCGTTCATAGATTCTGAACGAAGAATCCCCAAAACCACATAGTATATGCTATTCCACACACCTGACCAGACAGTTTGATCAAATGCAACTTTCACGGGTACCACCCACCAATCTTTGAACGGGAAGAGAATCTAAAAAGTGATTAAACTAGTCTCAGATAAAGATACCACATAAGAAACAAGACTAAGCAATACAAATGAACCATAATCTAACCTCACAGAATTGGTAGTAGTAATGAGAAAGAGATCCATGGAGAGAAAACCCAACAAGACCAGATCTAAACATGCGTGCCCTGTCAAACTCAAACAGTGGCTTCCCTTCATAACACTGGAGGTTCATAATGTAATGGAACCAACAAACTGAGTTATTACTAAGTCAGCATTGCGAGACGATATTAGAAAATCCTGCAGGCACTTACTTGAGCGATCCAATCTCCAAGAAAATAAACAATTCCACTTATCATCATTTTAGCCAAAACGGGGTTCGTCTTGAGAGCCTCTTCATAGGCAATCCAATTGTGCTCAGGTGCATATCTTAGCACCTCATACAAGGTCCATCCCTGAGAAGTGCGAATCATGAGATAGTAACTAGATAGAAGTTCCATCCTTGTAACAATGAAGCATTCATCTTCACCATTTGCTCAACTGATTTTCCCCGGAAAAAGTATATTTTGTTTGAAGTAAATTGGAGTTTTTTCCTCTTTCATATTACGCACAGTTATCCAGAAAAGAAAAAAAAATGTAGAAAACAAGATTGGATTTCATATATGAACCAATTTAATCGAATTTTGAGAATGACTCAAACAAGAAAGGAACTAACTTATAATACTTAGTTCAGGTAAAGGTATCAGTCAAAGAAAATAAATGGCTGAAATGAAAAGTTAATATAGTTCCAATATGCAAGAAAACTTACATGCCATAGCTCATGATCAATGGTAAGCAATTTAGTCACCAGCAAGGTTCCAAATCCCAAAACAATGGTAGCATTAACAGCTCTGCCACTGAAACCTTTCAACACTTCATCTGCTCCATTCTCTTCAGAGAAAGAAGAAGAAGAAGATGAATATGCCTCAATTTTCTCGGACCCATCAAGGGATAAGCTGTGTTCTTCATCCTCCGAACGATTTTCCTCCAAACGAACCAACTCTTGGTCTTCACTGATCGACCTAACACCCCATCTTCTTCTTCTGACGGTCGAGAGGATCAAATTATCAGATGGGTTGAATTTTATACTGCTCTTGGTGAAATGAAGAACTGAAATCAAGTGGGGTTTTTCGATTTTTGTGTATGGAAGAAGCCTTTGAGCGACAAAACTGTTGATTGCTGCCATGGAAAACCAATAATCAAATATTACAGATGAGTGCTTGTAAAACCCATAAAACTCTTTCGTTGTACCAGTGGCAGATTACGTCTCTGATCTTCATGTCCTCTCCCCCTGATAATTTCAACCAATTATAAGCTTGTGAAATACAACAGATTCAATTGGGTCAAATAATCTGCTCCTAAAAGTTTCGTAAACAGAACGATTTCCACAAGCCATGATGTGACAAGCAAAGGAATTGTCCCCATTAACAACCCAGCGTTAGCTCATTCAACAAGCTTCTCGAATGGTTCTTTCAATGGACGGTGTAGTATTTAGCCGACCCAGAAAAGGAAGCAATCTTCGTTGACATGGATTGTGTTCAGCAGCCTTTTCTTTTGTACATACAAAAATTTTGTGAATTTGAACCACAAACAGATGAATGCTACTCTCTCCACGAGGAAATAAGAAAGAAAAAAAATTGTCACTTCTCAAAGTTAGCAAATTGTTTAAGCATTCGTTAAACAAGTTTTTCCGATCTAGATTGATGATTTAAGATTTACATACAAATTTAACTCTTTTTTTTTTTAGTCTATTGATTGTTTTGCGTTTTTTGGTGAAATCTTGACTGATTTTTTCAAATACTACGAACTCGTGGGTAACAATTTTATTGTTTTTGTTTCTAGAATTAACTTACTTTCACTTCTTCATGGTTTATAACAATTTTTTTTTAATTCCTCCTGATTATTTCTTATTCATTCTTTTTGGGATTTATGATTCCATGTTTGTTTACAATTTGATAGAGTTTTTTTTTTTTGAACAATTGCAGTAATTTTCTTATTTTTATAGTTTATTTTATTGTCATGGATGTTAAACATAAATATATCAATTCGATTTTACTTTTTATTCAATTGATGTCAAGTTCTTCTAATTTGGTTCAAGATATATTTCAATTTAAAAAACAAATAAATGAAAGTGTGGAGTGGAAAAGAGATGTGAGAAACTTAAGCCTCGGTTTGGTTCTTAATTCAAAAACAAAAACAAAAAGTACCAAAAAAAAAATATAATTGAAACATTGTTACAATTTGTTTTTAAAAGACCACATACCAAAAAATTTTCAAAAACAATAAAGAGTCGTTTTTTTTCGTATCTTGTTTTACAAAATTGTGACATTGAGATACACTATTGTATTTTTTAATTCACAAATCACAACCAAATATAAATTTTGAAATTTAAATCCGAATTTTTTACTTTCAAATTGGAACTAAACGTGCTTGTGAATACCATGAAAAAGAAAATTTGTTTTTGTTTTCCACTGAATTATTTGTTTTTTAAAATAATTTTTGGATCACGAACCAAACGTCCCAAAGATAAATTGAATAAAATTAGTTTTTAATTTAAGCTTTATTTAATTAAGGTGTGTTGATTATATTTCAATGTTAGCATAAAAATTAATATAATAAATTAGCAAGATTTTTTTTATTTATCAATTTAATTAATACAATGAATTTAGAGCTTAATTATCAAAATATAGATAATTTTAAAAGTTTAGTTATCAAAATAAAACAAAAATACAAAATTTAGGGACAAAAATAGGATTTTAACCTTTTTTTTTTTTTTTATTTTCTATATTATCATTTATTTTTTATTTATATTTATTATCATATATATTACTTTGATTATCCAAATTACGTCAAAATTTAGCAAAGATATGAATGAAAGAATAATTGTATTATTGTTACATCAAAACTTATACGTATATTTGATAATTATCTTTTATACTTTAATGTATGCTACAAATTTGGCTCATCATAACAAAAATGGTTAGTGAAAAAAAATGAAAGGTCCCACCGAGATTTGAACTCGGGTTACTGGATTCAGAGTCCAATGTCCTGACCACTAGACCATGGGACCGTTTGATGCTAAGGAGGTGAGTTTTCCTTTAATAATATACTATATAGTTTGTATACTTTTAGTTTTAAGCTCCTCTAGCGGCGCTTGTTTGCGCGCAAAACCCAAATGAGAAGATCCCTACTGAGACCTTCCTTCCTTTGCTCTTCATCTCGTTCTCTTCGTTTACCTGATCATAAATCATATTCTTTGTATGAAAATGGGAAATTGTCTTCGACGAGTTCAGATTACGGTTTCAGCCAGAATTTCAGGTTTGTATTTACAAACACTCTTCTCCCACCTCCCGAATGGATAGAACCTTTTGTGGATGTCTCTGATGTAATTTCCAGCTCTTCACCGCTAGACCCATCTCCATGGGTGACCCAAATTTTGAATCTTTTAGATGGGTCTTCGAACATGGAACACAATCTAGATTCTTTTTGTCGGAAGTTTTTTATTAAGTTATCGCCAAATTTTGTTACATTCGTTTTACAATCTGTTGAGCTTCGTGAGAAACCTGAAATTGCTGTTCGATTCTTTTTTTGGGCGGGTAAGCAGAAGAAATATGTTCATAAGATTGAATGTTATGTGTCTTTGATTGAACTCTTAACTTTTTCGGCCGATTTGGTCAAAATCCGATCGGTATTCTTTGAACTTAAAGATAAGGATTTGTTAATGACTGAATTGGCGGCTAATTCTTTGATTAAGAGCTTTGGGAATCTTGGACTTGTTGAGGAATTGTTGTGGGTATGGCGACGAATGAAGGAAAATGGGATTGACCCGAGTTTGTATACTTATAACTTTTTGGTAAATGGGTTAGTGAATTCAATGTTTATTGAATCTGCTGAGAAGGTTTTTGAGGTTATGGATGGTGGGAAGACTGTACCCGACACCGTGACCTATAATATTATGATAAAAGGATATTGCAAGGCTGGGAAGTTGCAGAAGGCAATGGAGAAATTTAGAGATATGGAGATGAAGAATGTGAAACCAGATAAGATTACGTATATGACATTGATCCAGGCTTGTTATGCGGAACGTGATTTCGATACTTGTCTGAGTCTCTACCTTGAAATGGAAGAAAGAGGATTGGAAATTCCTTCTCATTCTTATAGTTTAGTTATTGGTGGGCTTTGTAAGCAAAGAAAATGTATGGAAGCTTATGCTGTTTTTGAGACAATGAATCAGAAAGGTTGTAGAGCAAATGTTGCAATTTATACAGCTTTGATTGATACTTACTCAAAAAGTGGAAGCATGGAAGAGGCCATGAGGCTCTTTGAGAGGATGAAAAATGAAGGGTTTGAACCTGATGCAGTTACGTATAGTGTCCTTGTTAATGGACTGTGCAAAAGTGGTAGAGTGGAAGATGGAATGGAACTTTTTTATTTCTGCAGAAATAAAGGAGTGGCCATCAATGCAATGTTTTATGCTAGTTTAATTGATGGACTAGGAAAGGCTGGGAGAATTGAAGATGCAGAAAATCTTTTTGAAGAAATGTCTGAAAAGGGTTGTGCTCGAGATTCCTATTGTTATAACGCCATTATAGATGCACTAACTAAGCATGGGAAGATTGATCAAGCTTTAGCACTTTTTGGGAGGATGGAAGAAGAAGGTTGTGATCAAACAGTTTATACGTTCACGATTCTTATCGATGGGCTGTTCAAGGAGCACAAAAATGAGGAGGCAATAAAGTTATGGGACAAGATGATCGACAAAGGAATCACTCCAACTGTAGCTTCTTTTAGAGCTCTTGCCATAGGGCTGTGTCTTTGTGGCAAGGTAGCCAGGGCTTGCAAAATCTTGGATGACCTTGCCCCAATGGGTATCATTCCCGAAACGGCATTTGAGGATATGATCAATACATTGTGCAAAGCACAACGCATCAAGGAAGCTTGCAAATTGGCCGATGGAATTGTGGATCGGGGTAGGGAAATACCGGGGAGAATACGTACAGTTCTTATCAATGCCTTGAGAAAGGCAGGTAATTCTGATTTGGTCATCAAACTGATGCATAGTAAGATAGGCATAGGATATGATCGGATGGGTAGTATTAAAAGACGAGTTAAGTTCAGAACACTTCTTGAAAATTGAGTTCTCATCTCTGGTGCCTTTATTCACATTTTTGTCCTCAATGACTTTCATATCCTATTTTTAACTCTTGCAATGACTATCACAAGTTTTATTTTGTTCATAGTTAATTACTATGTTCTGGAGAAGCTCTTTTTTGACCATCTTTTGTTCCACTGGGTTTATTTCTTGTTATGATTGAACAAAACTAAGAACCTACAATGGAAATTATTCCAGATGCAGTCACTGTGTCAATCCTTCCTCACATTGCGACCAAATACATAGCCATGGCTCTTTTTCTTGTCTTTGATATGGATGCCTCTTTCAGACAAAAATTTCTCATAGCTAAAGACAATTTCTTTCAAATGATTTCTATTTTTGACACAAATCTTAGGTATCATGCCTGTTCTGGTGTTTGATTGTGTAAGGAGATCAATGTTCATATTTCTTAGGACAGGCCGATTCTGTCGCTTTTATTTTTTATTAAGTAGCCAATCAGACATGAGAAAGAAACAACATGAGAAAAGGTAGACGAATCCTTATTGGCTAAGAACGAACAAGAAATCTCATAGTTTTTACCACCAGTGGAATGAATCCCCTGTTTTGAGCCACCTCTTTCTTTTCACCCAATTTTTAAATTCGATGCAAACAAATGGCACCTTAGAATTATCCGACTGTTTCCTGCCTATTTATCCTTCATTGATCCTCATTGTTCAATTCCCCCGCCATCACTTCAAAGTGACTAACCCCAATATTTGCTTACTCAAAAACCCTTTCCTTTTAACCATATGGGTTCGGTTTCAACTGCTTCGGCATCGCCGTCTCGGCCACCTACTGGAAATCCACCAGCCAATTTCAAGATATGTGTATCCTATTGTGGTAAAGATGCTTCACAAGGTGCCAACATCTCTAATTGGATCGATTGTTACAGTCCACAAGACAACTCATGGAATAGAGTCACCACAATCCCTGGCCTTCTGGAAAACCATGCTCTCAAAGGGTTTTCAATGGTTTCAATTGGAGAATTCATATATGTTGTTGGTGGTCGCCTCTGCGAGTACATGGTGCCAACTGACAACCAGATAGTGAGACGTGAACTGGAAGTACGACGACAGGTTCTGCGGTACAACGTGCGTGAGAATAAATGGTATAAATGTGCATCGCTCATTGTTCCTCGATTCGACTTTGCTTGTGTTGTCATCGATGGCAAGATATATGTCGCTGGTGGGAAACGTAGGTTAAGCACTGCCATGGGAATGGCGTCTGCAGAGGTTTACGATCCCGCATTAGACGAGTGGCAATCGCTACCAGAGATGAGCACTTCTCGTCACAAGTGCGTTGGAGTGGCATGGCAGGGAAAATTTCACGTCATCGGTGGATTCGCTGGAAACAATGGCTGCATTGGCAATATGGAGAGGAGTTCTGCTGAGGTGTACGATTGTGAAAGATCTTGTTGGAATCTGATCATTGGAATGTGGCAACTTGACATTCCACCGTATCAGATTGTCGCCGTCGATGATAAACTATTCAGTTCTGGCGATTGTCTAAATTCATGGAAAGGGCAGATCGAAGCATATGATTGGAATCAAAATATTTGGAGTGAGGTCGACGGATCTCGATTTGAGGCCTTGTCAGCAACGAAATTTGTCACAATGGCACCAGCGGGACCTGAATTGTACTTTCTTGCTGGGCGTAGGATGCCGGATCAACCGTCTAGGATGACTTCGGCTGTCCATGTTTTTAACACGTCGGCAAATGGTGATGCATGGAGGAGCATGGAGCCCATGGAAGAGGATGGAGAAAAGGAGCTCTGCAGCCATTGTTGTGTGGTAATTCTAAGAGATTAAAAGAAAAAAAAAATTAAGAAAACGAGATATATATATATGGAAAAATCATTATTTTATCTTTGTACCAAATTTTTTACATTAAAATTTTATTTTCATCGAGTTAACCTATAAATTTAAATAAATGCTAAAATGTTAATTTAGACATACCTCAATTCTATCAAGGTGATCTAACTTTGATTAAAGATGTTCAATTTTCAATAAAAGAAAAACTGAGTGTTTTCTTGAGAGAAACTAAAAACTACTCATTCCATATTCCATCTATGTAATATCTCAAATAGTGGTTATCATTTTGATTGCATAATCATTTGAATTTTGGTTTTTTATAATTAAAAATTAGGTTTAAATATTATTTTGATTTCTACGACTTTAATTTTACTTCATTTTGGTTCATGTACTCTTTATATGTTTATTTTTTATTTCTATACTTTTAATTTTAGTTCTATTTGGTCCATGTATTTTCAAAATGTTCATTTTAACTTTTTGTTTTTTAACTTTGGTTTATTTTGATCTTTGAACTTTTAATAAACAAGTGTTAGTTTTTATTCTTTAGAAGTGAAAACAAAGACTCCAAAATGATTATTTTCATTTTAAAAGGTCAAAGATCATAATGAATCAAAGTTGACAGTATAAGAACTAAAATGAACATGAACCAATATAAACCAAGAATCAAAATGGTATTAAAATTTAAAATTAAAGTCTATCAACACCCTCCTGTCTTTAAATTTCTTTCTTTTGTTATTTATCTTTTACTATTCTTTTAGAAAATGAAATCAAATCTTAAAAAACATAAAATAATTTTAAAATCTTGTCTTTTGTTTTTGGAACTTTACTAAGAATTCAATTCTTTTGTTTTTGGAACTTTACTAAGAATTCAATTCTTTTGTCGATGAAAACTATATTAAGGTGTTGAAAAGTGATGTGCTTAATTTTCAAAAGTCAAAGGATTAACTTCCAATATAGAAAAAGTTAAATGGTTGTATGATGAAACTTTAATATAGATAAATAAATAAATTTAATGGAGCTATCGGAGTTATGTGTGTGCAATCAAACCTATAATCATTAGTAGAAATAAATCAAACTATGGATATAGGGCATCTCAACGCTATTGAGTCAAGTTCATTTTGACTATCATTATTCTTTAAGTGTTGCAATAGGAAACATCAAAATGTTTTATAAAGTTACATAGGCCACTTTATTTACGGTTAATTGATTTTGTGACAGGATCTCATTTTATCTAAATAGCAAGAGTTGATGGAGACTTTTAGTGATACTTCGTTGTTTGATTGTGTATCTTGTGTGTTTGTTCGAAGCTAGTATTGGGTTATAATAGACACTTTTTGTCATGTTAAATATATCTTCATTGTAATGTTTTCTTTTAGTTCAACAACACTCATGCGGTCGGTATTCAAACATCCAAATGTTTGTTCAATAACACATGCGGTCAATGTTCAAATTAATCATTTCAAGTGACCATTTGTTTTATATTGTAGTTTTAGATGTTTATCTCCTTTGACTAATTATGTACATGTATCGCAAGCGTTGGGTCAGGTTAAAGTTATTTTTTGGAATAGTCTAAACTTTCGAGTCGTTTTGGTTCTTGGTGAGCAAAAGGTAAACAAAAAGTAAGAAAAATATTGAGATGCCAAATAAGAGAGGAAAGTCTTATTTCCAAAGTTGAGCCATGAACATGTTAACTAAATTGTTAACCAAATTACAGAAACAATTTTTTCGGTTTTCAAATTTTAGCTTGATTTTCAAAAACTATGACAAAAAAAAAAATAGATTAAAAAAACTATAAATTTAGAGAAGAAAATAATAATTGTAAATTCAAATTTCAAAAATTTAAAATCAAATGGTTATTAAATAAAACATTTCCAAATATTTAATTAAAGAATAAGTCGATCTTGAAAAAAAAAACAAAAATATTTAACAATCATTTAAAATAATTTTCAAATAGTATGTAAGAATTTATTTAAAAAAAAAAGAAACATATCTAAACTCAATTCAAACGAGTTCTAAATTATCTTCTTTTATATCTCCAATTTATTGTGCATAATTTTATAACATAAACATCGTATATATTTGAAAACGTAAAATTGGATACTACAATACAATTATGTACTAAATACAAAAACTTTGTGAAACAAATAAAGAAATAAATAAAGTTTTCTAAATTTTATTTGTGGCATTGACTTGGTAGAAAGGAAGTAATTAAAAAAGTTTGGGCCGAGAATTTGAGAAAAAAGGTAGGCCCAAATTTGAAGGTAAAAGAGTAACATGAAGCCCAACTTCTTCAAATAACAAATAATAAAAAAGAAGAAGTGCACAGAAAGTTGGTACACTTCACGTGACTTAACTAAAACTTCCACTTTTCCCACGTGGTCCACTTTTTCTGACCCACAACCCAATCCTCGACCCGGATATCATTATCAACTCTAACCAAACACCTCAACTCCCAATCTCCACCGTCCTTTTACCCTTCTCGTGATTCTCTCTTTGCTGACTCCGCCAATGTAAGACCGCCAAATGGCGAGACTACCGTGTCCACGTTGGCTATGTGGTCCCCCCGGGGGAGGTCAGGCTCTTTCGATGGTGTCGTACGCAGAGAGCACGTGAATGTCTGAACGACGAATTTCTGTGCTGACACGTGTTTGGTAGCACGTGCCATTTTCTCTAGTGGATCTCTCTCAATTTTTATTTTTTTTCTTTGTACATTTGTCTGTGTATTACTACTGCCCACTCTGTTGGTGGAATTATGGGATTACAAAATTACTTTTTCTTTTCCTCAAAGTTAATACGTTTGGATTTATGTTTGAAATAGAAAAAGAAAAGATGATGGTGGAAGTTTTTCGATAAATATATTACTTCTAATAGTATTCGTCGTTGGAATTGATTGTTTGACACAAAATTGTGTAATGAGTGGATCAACCGCCATCTAAAAAGTCGGTGGTATAAACTCGTACATTTCTTCATATGAATACGTCGAGGTAGAAAACTTAAACTTGTAAGTAGTATTTGTATTTATGAATGTATGTGTTTTCTATCTATGTTTTAACAATTCAAATCAATAGTCATTGGGTAGGAAACTAAGGTTCTAGTTATGAAACTAGAAAGACTATGATCGATTTTAATTCGGAAATCGAAGCTACCAACTTAGAATATACAGTTGGTGTTGTTTAGATAAGTGGTGATTGTGGTTTGTAATACCTACTAAGAGGATACTTGTACTATTTTCAGATGTCAAAAAGCTGGAAGGTTAAAGCATAATGTTTTACAATGTAATGATTATCAAAACCTCATTATAAGTAAGGTATGGTGCAAGAGTCAAATGTGAACATCGTCACTTAGAGCAAACTTAAAAGATTATAATCAACATGTTAAGTGACTAAATTATTCTTAAAAATACAATAATTAAACAAGTTACAATTCTCAATGCAATGTAATCAATTAAGCATGACATTTCCAATCAATTCACATGTTTTTATTTTCCTTTTCATTCATCTATATATATATATATATATATATATATATATACTTCAATCAAAACTTCAAATTATCAAACTTTTTTTTTTTTTATCATAAACATTCTCTTCATAACTTCATTCCATCAACATAAATTAAAAACATAGCTTTGAAAGTAAGTAGTATAGTATATATATATATATATATATATATATATATATATATATATATATATATATATATATATATATATATATATATATATATATATATAATTTTGATTTTCTCAATATTTACTAAAGAAAAATCATCATCATCACTCAGCCCAACAAAAAGCCCTTTGTTTTCTTTCTTTTTGAAAGCAACGTTAAAAAAGACCTTGCTCTGCAAAACGATCTTCCTCTTCTGCAAAATCTTCATTTCTTCTCCCCATTTCATATTCTTTCTTCTTTGCTCTGATTATCTCATTGCACATGGCTTTTCAATCACTGGTCTTCATGTAATCATTTTACCCATCTTCTTTTTTTCAACCCAATTCCCTTTCTTTGAAAAACCACCATTCTCTGCAACTATATCCCTTTGCCACTATTAGAAGTTCAACCACAAGAGGAAACACATAGAGTGGGTTTTTTTTGTTATTACTCTTCTGGGGTTTTGTTTTAATGGGAGGTGAGCAAAAATGGGGGGCTATAGCGCCGGCGTTGCCGGCGGTATCACCGTTAAACCCAGAAAGAGAGGAGTATTGGAGCCGTTTTGACGATTCGGTAAATGCGGTGTCGTTTGGGTTTGTAGCTACTGCGATTCTCATCTCTATGTTCCTTGTTATGGCAATTTTTGAGAGGTTTTTAAGACCCAGGTCGCCGGCGGCCATCGGACGGCCGCCTTCTGATCTTGAAGCACAGATGGTGTTTGATGGAAAGCCTCGTTACCCATCTCCTAAGGTTTTTATTTTCTCTTTTCTTATTCAACTGCATTTTGACGGTGGACTACATTTTGTTTGCTCTTCGAGTTTCTTTGTTTTGAGTTTTCTTTTAGCTGATTTAAGGCTTGATTGGTAAGTTGTGAATTATGAAGCTGGTTTTCTTGTGTAAATAATTTCATTATCTTCAACGATAGTGGCATAGTTTGTTGGCTGTTAGTTTCTTTAGTGGAATGAATAATTGTCCTTACTAATTATGAGCTGTTTTCTTGTATTCCACCATGTAAGCATGAGACTCTTTTGAACTTTTAAGGCTCTAGAAATCATATTCTCCACCATCTTAATACATGGAAAGTTCATTTGTATATTAAATCCCATGCCATTTTTCTTAAGCTTTAGAGTTGTAAGTTGTAGGTTATGGAAGTTTGTTGTGGGGCCTTAGAGTTATAAATTATAATCTTATGGTGTTACTAATTTAAATAGTTTATGCTTTTCTTTAGAAACATTATTTGTTAGCAATGTGGTAAGATCATAACCATGTGTTTATCTCTTCCTGTGTGAAACCCATCCTTTAAAAGGATCACCTTTAAAGAATAATTAATTTTTTCGATGTCAATTAATAATGTTTAAACTATTTTCAAACAACTGCTGGACGTACTTTACTGAAGTGAAAAATGCAGTTGATGAGATCAGTCTTTTGGTAAGGTATTTAAGAAATGTCTCTTTATCGTTTTGGCAAGGTAATCTAGTTGCTCTTTATGTGGTTCGTCATGCTGTCAGCTGAGTTGCTAATTGCTACCCACTGTTGAGTTTGCGATGTTATAATTGACGAATGACGACCTTTCGTTTCTGTTGCCCTCTTGAGTTTAGATTGTTTCTTAAAAGAAAAAACTATTTTGAAACAGTTCTGTTCCGAAATTTTCTATATTACCTCTGTATGTTTTAACATTAATGCAATAGTTTTCCTCATTCTAGATTTTAAGGATAAGGGTCCACAGCATGTAGGTAGCATGTGTTTTTGTCTCAACTGTCAAAGCAATCCAACTAGAATCAAATTTGATAGCCAAAACACATCCAAAAGGCTTTAAAATGTGCAAGCTCCTCTTAATTTTTAAACCATTACTAGCTTGTGAAGCTGTGCCAGATGACATTTTAAAACAACAGATTATTCTAAGTTATCTCGATGTAACAAACTTTGTCAACCATTTTATCCTACACCATTAAATGCATTGTTCAATTTCAAGCAAGAAATAGCAAAACTGTTCATAAGACTTTTGGTGCAGTTGCAAGTTAATTACAAACATAATCACATGCTATGTTTCCCTTTCTGATTACACTATAGTAACGTGCACATATATTTTAAGTATTTTATTTAGCTTTATGAAGTGTTTCAAAGTCTCGGCTGGCACCATTTTCAATATCTTTCCTACATTCTATGAGGTATACTTGTACCATACCGTCATGTACAGCTGAGTTTGGTTGGGAGAGAGTAATTAAAGATTTGAGTAATACTTTAGAATTTTAGTGTGTTGGGAAAAATACTAGCAGAGTAGAAGGGGTTTTGAAATAGGGAGGTCCTGGATCATTCAGAATCTATTTCCACTAATTTGTGTTCTATTCTTGCATCTCAAGTATGATAAAGTTGTCCTCCTTTTAGCTCATAGGCCAGCTATTTTCAACTGAAAATTAGAATGGTGATCGTTATTATGAGTTTTCTTTCTTGTTTGAGAACATTTGCTTTTAGTGACCATCATGTTTGATCATGTGGCTTATCTTTCTCTTCATAAGGGGAAAAAGGGAAAAGAAAAAGGGAAAAAGGTTCAGACAAGCATTAATGTTGTATTGGAGTGAGGTTTTGATTCATCTATCTTTTAATCAAATTTATATTTACATACTGTTATCAACAGTGACGGTACAGTGTTCAGGTCATTAAAATCTCTCTCTCCTCTTTGATGACATGTAAAGTAATGTACTTCTACAGATATAATTCGGGGAGTAGCAGAGAAGCAAATTTTTTATTACCATAGGGAATAACTGGTTAATTAATTTTTACTTTGATTTATGTAGATGACCGTTTATGCTCGAGGAGTGTCGGTATTGATGCCAGGTGAAGAAATTCCTACCTACATTGCTCACCCAGCTCCGGCACCTTGTCCTCCAGAACCCATTTTGAAGCCTCTACATCAACATAGCTTGAGCATGTGTCCATCATCAAGCTCCAACATCAGTTGACCTGAAAAATAACATCACTATAGAACAAAGGGTCACCCCACACTTGGAATCAATTTCAGCTTATTCTGACTTGCAACTTGACATTCTAAAGTTGAAAACATGGTGAATGAAAGTCACATCAACTTCAGTCTCTAACTTCAGTATGTATAGAGGCCCCTGTAGGTTATATTTGATGATGTGGATTTGGGTCTTCTCTTGCCCCCACCTAATGAAAAGAGAGGATGAAAATGAATGATTGTTGCAAGCTGGGTCAGCTACTGTAATCCATGATTAGTTCCGTGATTGTTATGTTCATAATGAATCCCATTCCTCTTTCACTGGCATCAAAAGTTACAACATATAGTTAATTATCCACATAATTCTACCACCAACTGTGAAAAGTAGAAACGTCAGCATCGAAAACACAAATTAAAGTTCTCAATACTGAATCTTCTTACGTGATAGCCATTGTTATCAGCATTTGCAAAATAATTATACTGGGGTTTTTTATAGGCTCTTTCATTTTTACTTCCTAATTAGGCATTAGAAGGTGAATAGAGATGATGACTCACAATATTAAGAGAAATCTTCGTGCAAATTCTCCTTGGACTCTGTGCTACTTTTGATGACCCCTTTGTCTGGAGTGCTTGGGACAGCACAGTCTACAATGCAACACAGAGAGAAAAGAAAAGGAGAAGCGTTCCCGTGTTAGCCCCACCAGAGAAGACATAACCTGTATTCCATGCATATTCAATACAAATAACGAAAAAAGAAATTGAAAGGAAAAAGATTTCACTTTTCCCAAAAACAATAAAAGAGAGATGCCAAGTTGGAGGACCATTTGAATTACAGATCCCCATAGCAAGTTCGAATCTCAAAACCAACGAGAAATACTGGAGTCAAAACAAACCATGTTACCACTTACCATTTACAAAAACGAAGCATAGCAAGGAAAAGTCAAGCAATCGAAAGAACTACAGAAACTAACAAAGTCTTGTGTACAACATATTTCAGGAAAATTGATAACAAATCAACACCAACCAAATACACTGCATTATAATCTACAGAAAGATGAAACATTCAAGTGAGACAAGTGGGTTTTCAATGGATTCATTTGGGGGCTGAATTGAACCATCCATTGGCTTCTCCAACTTCCCTTCGTCTCTATTCTCGGTGGTCACTGTCTCTTGTTGGTCCCCAGCTTGTCCAGTCATTTTCATGACACTGCTTTTCATATTCCCTGTCTTATTCGTATCTTTAACTGTTCGAGCAGCTGGTGACCTCGAACGGCGGCCATGGCTGACTCCAGATTGTTGCTCGTGCTGCACTCCATTCAGTTTCCTGGTCCTTGCCTCTCTTGATTCTGTCGTCCCATGTGAGTACCTGCAATTCACACGGGACTTCTTCTCTGGTAAAAGTTCAGCAGGCCTCTTTGTTGCACATTTGTCTCTCTGTTCTCTTCGATATGATAGGTCGCCGGAGCATGGCCGCTTTCTGCGAATCTTCGGTTTTATATTTCGACCAATTTCTCTGCTCTTACTTGATGCTTCATCCCCTTCCCTTTGCTCCGAAATGGTGGTCGCCATCGACACGCTTTCACTCATATTGCTGCACCATTCTGTAACCTGAGACGTCTCCGAAACTGAAACAATACTTTCCTCTCCCTTGACAAGCGAACCATCCATTTCGCTTGCTTTTACTTTCTGCTCCGGTGGCTTCTTATGGGATGTTTGCTCTACACTACATGGCTTAGCAATGGGAGTCTCTGAGAGGACTTCTTTGACGGTTTCTTCTTCCGGGGTTCTGTTGTCTGGGACGTTTTCGACATCAGTGTCGAACCATCCCGGTGACGGAGGCTTTGCAGAACGATGATTCTTGTCCAGGGTATGAGGTTGACCCCTGTCCAAGGCTCTGCTACAGCAACAACCCATAGAGTGGTGAATGTGAAAAATGGAAATGGAAATGGAAGCTAAATGAAGTGAGATATTAGAATTTGAAGATTTGAAAATTTGAAATTAACGATTAGGGTACTGAATTTTGGGTGGGAAAGGAATGCACCTGGGCGAGACACTGGCAGAGTTGGCAGTGAAATGGCTCGACGCCCAGTACCAATGGAGAAGGAACTGACTGTCAATGGCGTGCTTAATACGAGGCATGGGATTGGCTTAAGGCAGAGGAATCGTAAAAAGATGTTAATGTTCACTTGACGTTCCTTTTTAACGCTCTTCTATAAAAATAAATATTTTACCACTCTACAGGGAACATTACATCTTTTCATGACCTTAACATCTTTTCAATCCGTAGAGAATGAGGACTAGAGAAGAAAATTACCAGATCCTTTAAGTCAACTCGTTCACAGTTGAACCTGCTTTTGCATTGAAATACAATAATTGAGTTTTTGTATGAACAAGCAAAATGGTACAAACGTAAACCTATACAAATAGCAAATAAATAAAATTCCAATTCCAATATTACAAGAATAGTAATACCCCTATGCTGATCAGCCAGAACAGGATGAAGGGGAGATATTATATAGGAGTCGAGCAAAAATTTATGGCTACAGTGACAATACATCTGCAGCGGATCAGGAGCACAAGAATTTGACAAAACGACTGGACAAATCCATCAAATCAAAAGTCCAATTTGCTTATATGTCAACTTACATGCAACATGGTTAAATTTTGTAGGGATTGTTGGGGACAGATGACCAATAGAAATGGTAACAATAATCAAAGTTGGGTAGGCTGTGAATTAGAAGCTGCCCGATCTGATTCAATCATTGACTTGATATAGAATTCTCCTGCCTTGTATGAGGACCTAACCATTGGGCCAGATGCCACATATCGAAAACCCTGCCACAACCAAACAAAAAAAATGGATTTTTTAGATAATTGTTGCACCCTCAAGGCATGGCAGGCAACTCCAGCCATCAAAAAACAATTGATCATATAATAAGTAATACTTGATCATGGAGATTTCCTATAAACTTAAAAGTGAGGGTTATGAATCAAAGTGGGAATTAGTATATGTTTTAAAGTAAAACATGGACTCCCTCTAACAAATCAAACACACATAAAATTACAACGATACTGATCCAAGAGAAGGAAAATGCAAATGAAAGTTATTCAGACCGTACAAATCCAAGAAGACCTGTTTGGATTAACTTTTAAAGTGTGCTTAAAATAGATATTTAGGTTAGAGAAAAAGATATGCACTTTGATTCATCCTAGTCTTATGGGAAAATGATACAATATTCCCAATATTATAGTTTTTTTAAAAAAAGATCAAGTTGACTTTAGCCTTTAAGGCATTGATTGAGCGATCATCATTTTTCACTAGCAGAACAGAGGAGACAGTACACAATCAAATTGTTCAAATAATTAGAAAGAGAGAGTACCATTTTCATGCCAAGATTTTGATACTTCTCAAAAGCCTCAGGAGTAATGTATTCTGATACAGGCATATGGCGTTTTGAAGGTCTCATATACTGCCCAAATGTCATCACATCAACTCCAGCTGCTCTCACCTTCTCCATTGTTTGCACAACTTGATCTGGTGTTTCCCCACAGCCTAACATAATGGAAGTCTTTGTAAGAGTTCCAGAAGGAGAAAACTCTTTGGCCATAACTAGAACGTCTAATGATTGCTTGAAATTAGCACGGTGATCCCTAACTGCTCCTTGAAGCTCTTCAACTGTCTCTATATTGTGAGCAAAGACGTCAAGGCCTGACCTTGCAACTTTCTCCACACAGCCAGAGTCTCCTCGAAAATCAGGAACTGCAAAATCAATTAGTTAAGCATAAGCAACATGAAAGAAGAGATTAAATCACACTGAAAAACATAGTCAGAAGCACATCCATATCATATGCTGATTTGGCGACATCAACAGTGCAGGGTAAAATTAGTAGCTTTCACTAAATTTGCACCGAAACCAAATAAAATAAGGTTCCTTAAATCAAGGATCCTTGAATGCAACAATGAACTAGACACTGTTATGCGTAATAGAAACTAGGGAATTAGTACCCAATGCCTCGATCAGCATATTTGGCTTCAACACCTTAAGTTTCTGCACAGTCTCTGCAAAATGACCACTCCCTTGATCAGGTAAATCGTCGCGATCGACACTAGTAATGACCACATAATCCAAACCCCATGATGCAATTGCTTCAGCAACATTTGTCGGCTCATTTGGATCCGGTGGAGGTGGAGTTCGTGATGTCTTCACGTTACAGAACCTGGTGTTCAAAAAATCCCACACAGCAATGGAATTAGAAATTCTGAGGCACCGCGATGATATCAAAGTGATCAACAGGGTCATTTTCTATGACAAAAACAATCAGTTCTAAATCCATTCACGTTCCCCACTAAATTATATATACATTGACATTACACACAGGAGAATAACAAGAAATTATGGTTCTTCAGTCGTTAATTGGCAATTAAATAAGCATAAAGAAATGGATTGAATAAACTGAATTACTACTAACCTGCAACCACGGGTACAAGTGTCACCAAGAATCATAATCGTAGCAGTGGCAGTGCCGGTTTCTCCACCAGACCAGCATTCCCCTAAATTAGGGCATTTAGCCTCCTCACAAACCGTATGAAGCTTCAATTCCCGGAGCTTCTTCTTGATTTGAACATATTTCTCGCCTCCAGGCACCGATTCCTTCATCCATTTAGGTTTAGGAAGGGGCTTCTTCTTCGTACCAACCTCCACAGAATACGAATCAGAAGATTGCAGATCAACGAAGTCGGAAAGTGATGGGGACTCCGCTGCGAGTCGTTCCCGGAGACCGGCCAACGTGCGCGGGAATTGGGAAGATGTGGCAGAGGCGGAGGTGGAAGAAGATGAAGAAGAGAATGATCTACTGACGGATTTGAGGATTCGAGCAAGGCTTTGGCAACGTTTGTTCATCGTGGTCGTCGATCTCGGAGAAGAAGCCTAACCGGAATTTGGGTGGATTTGGATAGTTGAAGGGCGTTCGTTCGTAATGCGTTTTCAGCCATACGTATGGGATTATTGAGCTTCACAATCAATATTCGTGGCCCAATTTAGAAGTGGGCTTGACTCGATCCATGAGATGGATTTAAAATTTGGGTAGTAAAAAATTTTGAATAGTAGTTTATTGTCGTATATTTTTATAGTTTAACATAGTCCTATCATCATCGATAGAATTTGACACACTTTACTATATTTGTTTGCTATATACTTAATAGCTATATTTGCAACAATCTCTTAAAATGTTATTAGATAAATCCAATAAATACATATGTCAATTAAACTAACATTTTTAATATGGTCTCGAAAGAGATTTGAGCAATAGACTTTTTAGTTTTTATTGCATATGGTTAACCTTTTTATTGGTATAATAGATTTTGTTTAAACCATATATCTTTGATTCTTTGCATTCATACTCGAAATAAACTTGTGTATTTAGTATGATAATAGATCACTTTAACCTTATTGAATACAAGTTGGTTAATAGCCAAGACTTAAAGAAATCTATTTATTTATAGGTACATATCCTTGATCAAGAGTTTAAAGTTTCTATTACTCATACACCACACGTGTTATACATAATTTAATAGACGATCTTGTACATAATTTAAGTTTATTTTTTTATGACATCAACGAGTTTAGAAAAATGTTGATTTCACGTCTTATTAAAATCAGTCGATGAATATAGGAAAGATTGAAATAATGTAAATATTGTTACATTTCTTTTCCATGTTTAGAATTGGATTATATTAAATGGAAAATTTGAAGAAAAATTATAGTAGGGGATGTTGCAACTTGAAAGGGCATAATTTTGTTTTCTCTAGAACTTGATACATTAGTTTAGTAATTTGGTTAATGTATTTATTTGTTGTAATTATTATTATTATTATTTGAAAGAAATTATTTGACCATTGTTTCCAAAAAGAGATTTTTTTTGTGGGCCTTAAATGGTGTATCCAACTATTTTTAGTTACATAGTGCAAAAGCATCTTATCACAATAATTGACTTTAATGCTTAATGCTCTCTTGATTAATTAAACAAACTAGACAAATAATCTTTAACAATTGTTGTATGACATCCAATCTCTAACATAATTTAGTGAATAATAATTGCTATTTTAAAATATTGATGGCTAGATATTGAGTCGTAAAATATATATTATTGATTTAAATGTTAGATGTTCGATTCTTTTACTCAACGTATCGTCAAAGATAACAAACAGAAAAAAAAAATCTTCTATCACTATATATCGATTAAAAAAAAAGAAATACAAAGTTTGAATGCTGAAGTTTATCCAAGGTTTAAAAACTAATTTGATAATTGTACTTTTTCGACTTTGGTTCATTTTGATCTATGTACATTCAAAATGTTTATTATAGTTTATGTATTGTCTAATGTTAGTCGCATTTGAAGGTATATATAAATTTGTATTGCTTTGGAAAGCATCAATTTCTTCTTCATTGCTTTAAACTCTTTACAACCACGTCTAAATAAAATAACAAAAACATCAAAGTAAATAGATGTGACCGAATCGATTAAACGTATAGATTCCATAAGTAAAACAACTATACTATTAAAAAATTATTAATTCATACAAAATAATAGTTTGAAAACAACGTGTCGTCGTTGTAGTGATTATTATTTTCAAATATAGACCATCAAAATGAAATTTAAAAAGGAAAAAAAGAGTATGCTTTTAGATTAAATGATAGAAGCTTTTGATGGAGGTGACCAATTGAGACATGTTGGAAAGAAGGGTCTAGGCTTTTCACTAAGAGTGGGGCCTCAATAGGAACCTTAATTGATTAAGTCTGCCCATAGAAAACTTTGGCTGCTGAAAAGGGCATATTGGTTACTCTATGATTGTCCAAAAATGCCTTAATCTTATTACATATATATTTATTTATATCATCAAACCAAACCTTATCCATCCTTAAGAATATTTTGCTTTCTCTACCAAACTTTCATATGTTCTTTCACTCAATCATTTTCCAATCAGTTTAGTTTGTTGATGAAGATACTTAAGGGGCTTTTGTGTAATTTTCTTTAGATTTATAGCGATTTTGTGAAACTATAGATATCTTTATGTCGCTGTCTCGTTTGCTTAACTTTGGTTGTTTCTATAGTTTCATACTTCTTAAGAAATATTTGATTTTTTTTTTATCAAATTTCAAAAACAATAAAACAAATATTTAAAGATATATATATATGATTTCGTTTGATAAGTATTTAGTCTTTGAAGTTTATAAGCACTGCTTTACTATAAATTTATTGCTACGAGTGATTTGAGACCAAATGTCATAATTGACATTTTGAAATAACAAAGTTAGAAAGAAGCATGATATGATGCGAGCCAAAAGAAGAAGAGGTTGGTTTTAGGCAAGGCCCAAGCTAGTGGATGATGTCAACCCTTGTTAGAAGGTTGGCTTTAGTCGGGCCCAAGACAGGTCGAGGTCGAGGCAGACCCTTGCCAAATGCCCACGAGGCATGTTTTAGGCATGTCTTGGCCCAAAGTCACACTTCAAACCCATTATATAGCCTAAAGAATACCCTCGATCGAGCTTAAGTCGACCTTCTCCATTTAAGAAAATATCCATTCAACTTTAGAGATAGTCTATCCCATCTAAGATTAGGAAACTCATACGTTTGGACAAAGATAAACCATATATCAAATCCATTATAAATATACTCCATTGTGGCTCCATATGAGATAATTTAGATTTTCGACTTCTTCTCTATTCTACAATTCTTTTATTGACTTAGACATCAGAGCCTTCTTTATTTGTTATGTAAGACTTATTTTCCCTGAATTATAAATTCAACGGTTGGTGTCATGTGAAGATTAAATGTGTTTTTCTTTAGCCAAATTTTAACATTAATAACTATTAACTTAATAATTTATTTATTTATTTTAGAAAAATGAAATAATAAAAAAATGCAAAGAAAATAAGAAAAAGAAATTTTAAAAACGAAGTGATAAACAAATTTATTAAATGATTCTAAATTTTTAAAACAAAGAATGTATTAGAGTGGTTTAATTTTTAGAAACAAAAAATCTCTAAAGCTAAATCCAACTATATATATAATACCATCCACACACTCTAAGGTTGATGTCAAAATCAATGGTGAAATAAATAATTTGTTTGAAAATACATACACATCGATCCAATGTTTACCACACCGACTCTAATACTTAACTTCTTTTAGTCAAATTCTAATGTCTAAGTTAGATAGTTACAGAGTGTGAAAGTTAAGAAGTTTTATAAAAAGATTCAATTTACTTCATATGGGACTATACATATGATGTGTTTATAGAGGCAATTGACCTAGATTGTTATGATGGAATTTCAAAGTTGCTTTAGTATCAATCATGCAATCTACTGGATGAGAGATATTCTGTTTTGTGTTTGTCTTGGATCGAACTCTGTTTCACACTCATTTTAGTCATAGCTCTATTGATGCTTTTGGTTAGCATATATGAGACGTGCCCTCTTAGCTATTTCATTAGATTCAGTTTTAGTTGAGACCACACATTAATTTGAGCTTTAACACAAACTAACCATCTCCCTCTATGTCAAATAGATTGAAGTGTTATATTTTTTTTTTCTACTACGGACTATATCTTACCTTCTAAATCACTTCCGACAAATGGAAAGTAACATTTTTTTTTTTAGTATTCTCCGATAACCTTCTAGATCCTTCCATTAGTAGTTTCTCTACACTCAACAAACAAAGGGAAGAAAAAGTAATAAGATAAGGTTACTTAGCCGATAAGACTTCGGTTAAAATTAAAAAGATTATAAAAAGTCCCACTAATAATTCTTTAGAAAAAGAAAAACAAACAATTCTTCAAGTATCCATTCGGACTTTAATTTCACTATCATCCTTATTGTTACTTGTCGTGTAATTACATATCTAAATTTAGACAATGATATGGATACTTGAGGATGACTTGGACAACATCATCTTTAATATGTTTAAATTTCCTTTCCTTATTTAGAAAAATATTACCCATTGCTTATACTTTGGAGTTTGGTCACACTTTTTCACACTCCACACTTACCTTCCTTAATGATATTATCATTTTAAATAAGAAACGAAAAAAAAAATTCTATGAGAATTTTTTTAAGAAATTTTTTAAAATAGTTGTAAATATAACAAAATCTGTCAAAGTCTGTTAAATGACATAAGTCTATCACTAATAAACCATGTTATAAATATTAATCTATCGTTGACAAACCGTAAGAGATTTTGCTATATTTACAATTTTCTTTTGAATGTTGTTATATACTTAATTATTATACCTAAAATTGCCACAAATTATAATTATTTTTTTAAAATTTCAATATATATATATCTATTAACAAAATATCAAAAAAAAAAAATCTTTTTTCTTTTCCCTTTTTTCATATATAGCATAAATGTGACTTTATTTTTAGTATGTTTTATATTACATTAAATTTAAAATTGAGTTGGATTAGCTAGATTTATTTTTTATGATATTTCAAAGTTATATGCTCTATTTGTAAATACAATATTTATTTGGTGCTATTTATGAAAATATATTGGTTTTGTTTGTTTGAACAGATACTATTATCAAATAAAAATAAATAAATGCTTTCTTTTTATTGGATTTTGGCTTATAAATCAAGAACCTAACTAAATCCCTTATTATCTCAAATGCAGAACCAAAAACCAATTTTCTAGTTGAGTGAAAATTTCTTGATTAGATTTTTATTTACACTGATTTAAGAACACAAAAATCTAACTAAAGAGACGAGTTGAGTCATTGACATACATACGCATGTGATTATTGATATAAAATTAATCAATAAGGAGGATAGATGAACATATACATAGACGAATTTTTGTTTGCTTCACCCTAATTACATGTGCTATATTATTTAAATTGCTACCAACCACATCAAAATTATTGACTTCTATCCCAATGTTAATAAAAGCTTGAGTAGAAGAAGTTAGGTGAATAAATTAAATATATATATATATATATAAAGGAGGGAATTTTATGTAATTTCACTTTTAGACAGATTCAGTAACAAAGGAAATGAAAGGATAGAGCAAAAAGATAACAAAAAATAAAAAAGTAAAAGGAAAAAGTATTCCAACCCTATTTCTCCAATTTACTTTTATATATATATATGTGTGTGTATGTAAAGTACTTTTTATTGATTAATTATATTTTATAGAAAGTGCTTTTAGAATTTGCAAATCAAAAAATTTTCCCCATCTGGATAACCAAATGACAAAAACTCCCCAATCTTCGCCCATTACCACAAAGTTATTGCAAACTTTCTATCTATCTATCTATCTATCCTTATTATTATTATTATTCTCTGAATGAATAAATGAGAATTAAAAGAAAGTCACGTCACGTGACCAAGCTGGAAATTGGAATATTATTTATTACTTCCCTCTATCACAAATTCAGTCACTTTTTGACCAAAATAAGTGAAAAATTATCAAAATTCATCCTGCTGGAACCCAATTGTTTTAATTAAAATAATCCAATTATTTTGTTGTGTTTTCTTTTTCTTAATTGTAAATGAGAATATAAAGAAGCTAATGAAAAACATCCAATTCTAGAAATGAGTGGAAGGGTACTAACCTTTTATTGGAACCATTGAGCTTTCTTACGTTATGCACAACTCTCCTGCTCTAATATAATTGGAGCTCTATTATCATATTCATTTATATTGAAACTTTTTAACAATTTAAAATTAAGATTACATGACAGTGAGATTAAAGATGTACATTTAACCTATAGGCCTCGAAAAATCATCGAATTCACAAGGAATGGGAGAGGGAGTAGAAATTATTTTTTCCCTATTGACATTTCGGAGCTAGGACGAGGAATACATTCCCCCCGCCCTGCTCCGAAAGAAAAAAAATATATGTATATATATTTATCAGAAAACATAAAACAAAATAATAAAAGTATGGAATCTTTTCTTGCAGGGAATTCGATTCGCGTGGAATCCCTGCCCCGTTTTGCATGAAAAAATTCGTGGAAATGGGAATGGGATAGGGGTCACCCCGTCTCCACCCCACTCTGTGGTTGAAACATCCTTGATGTGAAAAATGAGTAGGTGAAATGCTCTATAACATAAGTAAGAACAAGATTAGCTTTTATCATTCAATATTAAAACCGTTTGGGATTGGATTATTTGTAATGATTTTATACATCTAATTCGTAAAATTTGAGTTTTAGAAATGAAAATTGGAGTAGGTATAGAGCAAAAATCAAAGTTAATTTGAAGATTTGGCCAATTTAAAATTAGTGTGTGATTGAAAAAGTTGATGCAAATTAGTGCTTTGAAATTTGGAAATTATTTTGTTAGACTTTTTGCGGGCTTCCTTCCTTTGTTCTTTCTTTCTAAAAAGCACTAATTGAAAAATGTTTGTTTTCTTCCCAACATCTTAGGAAATTAAATATCATCCCGTGAAAAGAAAAATTCCATACTTTGATACTAAGTTGCTGTTCATTATATTATATTATTCAAAACTCTTTTCTTTTTCAGTTTAATTTAAATAACATTCCCTTAAGCTCTACTATTTTTTTCTTTGTCTCAAATATACATTTGATTTTCTAAAATTTTCAAAATTTTCCTATAATTTCGTTAAAGCATCGTTTTTAAATATAGTAAAATAAACCAAAATATTTATAAACATAACAAAATATCACATATACTTAAAAGTAAGTAAATAAATAATTTTATACTTTTAAGCAAGTTAACTATTATTATTATTATTTTGAAGTCACATGTTTACGATTTATTATTATATATTTACATTAACGACATTACATAGCTTATTTTTTATGTTTCGTAGATTTTCTTTTGTTATATAATAGAAATGTTGATTCATTATCTATATCAACGCTTAACACATCCAAATGTAGAAATGTCTAATATCATGCATAATAAATCAATGGTAATATATAAACGAGTCTTTTTTTTTTTTAATACTATTTACTTGTGTTATTAATCCGTACTAGCACATACCCACCCTCAAACCTATAATAAAAAACACAAATTAGTTAACTAATTATAGTGGATCAATTCAATTGCGCCTAAAAATTACATCATCATCGTTACTTACTGTTATCATTATTGTTGCTGTCCTACTTGAAAATCTATCATTTTTTGTACATTTACTGTTATTATTACCATTTGGCCTGGGTTTTACAATTAGAGTTCATTACCATTATCTATAAAAAATGAAATTTTTTTACGATTATTGAATAAACGTGGGATAGAAGTTTTAATAGCATGGATTTATGATATTAGATGTGCATGGTGTATGGAGTATTGGAAAATTGAGTATTCCATTGTACTAATTTGTATATTTTTGTGATTGGATGATAATTGGAGAATATATATATATATATATATATATATATATATATATATATAATTAAGAAAAAATGAGGTAAAAAAAGATGGAATATTATGTGAGGAAGTGGTGGGCCGTAGGGGGATGTGTCAGAGCCCATAAGTCACACAAGTCGACCGACCACGTGATGGCCCATAGTAAACTCTACCTTCCGTCTTACTCTCTTTCCGACGGTTAAAGCTTCCTCCTCCCTATTCACATTCAACAATTCCCCATCCCCATGCGCGTCATCTTCACTCTCCTAACATTCATTCCTCTTTTTTTTTTCTTCTTTTTTTTTAATATCAACTATTATTATATTTTGTGAATTGTTATATATATATATATATTCATATATTGGTATTATTATATATGCTTCTTAATAATACAATTTTGTTTTGTCACAACTGCAAACAAATTCCCATCTTTGTAAGATGTTATTTCAACAAATTTGTTAATTTCACCATCAATATAATATCACTCTACTTATAAAAAAAAAAGTGAAAAAAAAGAATGTTTTATTGGGTATTTATAATATGTAGCAATTTTTAGAATAATTATTAAGTATGTAGCAATATTTTAAAAAATTGCAAATATAACAAAGTCTATGAGTGATAGATTTCTATCGTTGATAGACTCTTATGGCTTATCAGCGATAGATCAACAATTGTTACTGCTTATCATTGATAGATTTTGCTATATTTGTAATTTTTTAAAAATGTTGCTATATACTTGTTGAATAACTTAATTATTTTGAATATAATTTCTACATTTGCAACTATCCCATGTTTATTGATGCACATTATGAGTTTATTCGTTTTCGCTTTTCTTATATTATAACTTTTATATATTGACTTTCAAATCATGAAGTTTTCTAGTACTATAACAATTTGTTATGTTTGAGAAAAATAAACATAAACGTAAATAAGAATAGAAGGTAGAAAATGTGACAATAAAAAGGAAAGGAAACCAACCTTTTGTAAAGCATATGATTAAAATATAGTTGTTGTAAAAGGATTAAAGTAGGATGGATAGTAAAAGTATTTGGACTTCAAATAATATAAAATTTAGGATAATCTCTGTTGTATCAATTTAGACTTTGTAAAAAGAAACCTTAGGGACCGTTTGGGGGAAGGAATGAGTTATGGAGGGTTAGTATTATGAAAAAACTAGTGTTTATCATAACATGTGTTTGGGAAAAGAGTTTAAAAAGATCGGTTTATGGTGGAGTTGAAGAGATAAGGTTATAGGGTGATGAAAAATGTTTAAGAAAAACGAGAGAAAAAAAAGATGAGTTGTGATAAGCCTAAAACAAAGGTTATTATAACATTTCCTCCAAACAAGTGTTGGGTTACCATGATCCAACTCAATAGTGATAACTTTAAGACCAAACGGTCCCTTAAAATGGTCGATTTACGATTTGAAAATAGCGAGATAATTACAATTTTATTTCTTGAAAAAGAGAGAGACCTAATTTTTATTTCACTCAAATATGATTACACATTTTAATACAATTTCAAGGACTTTGAACAAGAAAAGTATTGGTCTTCTAAATAATAATACAAAAACAATTAATCAAACACCAATCACAAAATTAGTGGGCATGTTTGTATAAATCAATACACTTACCTTTTCCTTTTACATTAAAAAAAAAACCTAAACATTGCTAGACAGTTGTAGATATAGGGTTAGATTTAAAGTATTAAAATATATAATAAGATTCTTTTTAAAAATTGTAATTACAATAAAAATTATATCAACAACATAAATTCATTCTAATTTTTTTAAAGTATCAATAATTTAGAATAGAAGAAGAAAGAAATAATAAGAAAGAAAGAAAAAAAGAAAAAGAAGTGTAGAGTATATAATTTAGAAAATTGAGATAAAAAGCAAAGTGGAATGGGATTCATATCATCATCCCTTCTGGAGCAAAGTATGAAGATATGAGAAGCGCTTTGAGAGCGCGTGACACACGTCTCCCTTTTTAAGCTTCATCTGAAAAACGATATGCATGACAAATCATCATTCATAAATTCATACTTACTCACTGATTAAATCCGAATTTTTATTTTTTTATAAAGTTTGTAGAGAGAGCGAGAGAGAGAAGTAGAACAAAGACCAAAACCAAGACAGGGGAGAGAGAAAAAGGCAGCGAAGTTTAAAAGAAAATTCTGAACTCCGTACTATTTTTTCTACGTTTCCAACTTTTTGCCTTTTACTTAATTTTTCTGCTTCATATGTGTTTAGGGTGTTTATCGATTTGAGCTTAAATTTATTTGATTTGAGCTTAAATTGAGTTGAATTTTAATTGAAGTCAAGAGTTTTCATTTGATTTTAATTTCTCAAATCTAAGTTTGCCGTGCTCTAGTTCTCTTTCTTGATTCAATGAATCCCAGTTGTTTTCCTATCTTCATTTCGTTTTGGTTCTTAATGTTTAATATAATTAAGAACTTAAGCTTTTAGAAAGTTACTTCCAGCTTTTTTTCTCTCAGCAGTTCGCTTTCCAACGTCAATTTGGTTCTGCATTTTGCTAAGTTTCATGCTCCTCCAACTTCACTGCAACTTTGTTTTTCTCTTTCTGGAAAACCCATTTTCTTAATTGATTCAGATTTGAATCGTTTTTAGTAGTTCTTGAACTTTGAGCCTACGCCTTTGGTCGGTGCGACTCTGCTGTTTGTTTTGTTCGATTCCTGACTTGGGTTTCCTGGGTATTGTGTTTAATCTTTGTTTTATGGAATATTGAGCTTGAATTGCGTCGTTTGTTATGGATCTTATTATGCTCTTTTTTTTGTTGATGATTTCAGGTTGGAGGATGTTTGGGGGAGTTCGGTTTTCTCAGTAAGAAGAATTAGAGGTGGGTTTGACATCAATGGGTTGGAAGAGATCTTCGAGGAATGGCAATTTGAGGATTTGGGTGCAGGTTTTAGTTGGATTCGTGGTCTGTGCAGCCCAAGTTCTTTTGGGAATTACGAATCCAGATGATTGTAAGCCTTCTTTTTAATTTTAACATTTTAGTTTTGTGAATTTGTCACATGATTCAGTCACTTGGATGGAAGAAAATGCTGGAAAAAAAATTCGAATCCGAGATGTTATTAATGTATTCTGTATCGTCTTTTGGCCGCATTGTTTAAGCATATTTAGTTTGTCCACTGCCATCGATTGTCATGCTGAGTGAATGGTGTTTCTGTCAATGTCGCATCGTGCTGCCATCCTATAGGCGAGAAGTCTTTTGTCAATATTTATCCAAGTTGGTTTTCAACTCAATGGCGATCATCTGAAAGTAATAAATTTTTGTGAAGTTAGCCTTCGCTTGGCTCCTCTTGTGTTGGGCTCTGTTTTTGTACCTACCTTTTTTTCTTCAATGGAGGCTTTGTTTCTCAAAAAATGGAAAGAAAGAAATGAGATCAATCCCTTTTGCTTTATTTGTTCTAGAGTTAGTGGTTTTCTAGGAAGCATTGACACTTTACTTTGGTTATCGTGTCCGACACTTGTTCGTGCAATAAATTTGATAGACACTAGGTCCAACATTTGTTAGAAATGCATTGAACATTTGTTAAGTATACTAATGAGATAGAAATAATAAATTTTGAGAGCGAAATAGATATGGTTAATTTTTTTAAGCATACAAATGAATAAACTCATTGACTTTGAATTTACTTCTGGTATTGATATATATTTTAATAAATGTGTCTTTTGCTGTCTATGTGTCCTAGGTTTAAAAAATTATGTGTTGTCGTATTTGCGTCGTGTCATATCTGTATTTGTGCTTCTTAGGTGGTTTCTACCTGTAAATTCTTTTAATGTTTCTCTTGTGGATTCAATCATTAATGTTTTTATATAGAGTCAATCTCTATGGCTGATTGAACAAATTATTTTTTCTTGATAGTTTCTGCTATTAGTAGCTTACATACTGCACTTGGACTCCCCAGTCTTCCTAAATGGGGCATCGGGCAAGACCCATGCGGAGATGCATGGCAGGGTGTTGTTTGTAATGATTCGAGTATCATTAGAATGTATGTTAGTTTCCTTCCTGGAATATTATTTTGTGCATTTTTCGACACAGTTAACTGACAACTTTATGATATAGAATCATTAATGCTGCTAATTTGGGAGGTGAACTTGGTGACAACTTGGGATTATTTTCTTCAATCCAAACAATGTAAGTAACTGTGCATGTCTCTGCCTATGAAAGTATTAGTCAATGATGAGGTCTTATCTCTAATCCTTGGCTGCATTCTTGATTGAAGTATACCCTTTCTAAATTACTTATTCTTTCATGTTAGAAATCCTGACCTGCCAAAGCTCGCATGACTTTTAAATTTATTTCGTAGCTACATTGCCAATGATTGTGGTTTGTTAAATTTTGCTCTCTCTCTTGGATATTCCACATAATTAAGTTGTTTGGCAAGAGTAAGTGCATTATTCTTGACTCTTATACAAAGAAGTAAACTATTTGCCTACATTCAAAGATGGCATGTAACATCATTTGGTACTTTTTTTTTCTTGCTA
Organism: Cucumis melo; assembly: GCF_025177605.1. Lineage (NCBI taxonomy): Eukaryota > Viridiplantae > Streptophyta > Magnoliopsida > Cucurbitales > Cucurbitaceae > Cucumis > Cucumis melo. Next base: position 2,685,192 of record NC_066857.1, read on the forward strand.
TTTTAGTTTCTGACATTATATAACCTATGCTTGGTGGCAGTGATTTAAGCAACAATCATATAGGGGGAAGTATACCATCCAATTTACCCGTTACCCTGCAGAATTTGTATGCTTTTATTCTCTAGTGCTAAGTGCTTTACATCTTGTGCGTGAATTGCCAAATATTTAATCATCTTTACCTTTCCCAGTTTTCTTTCAGCTAATCAGTTCATGGGAAGCATTCCGAGTTCATTATCATCTTTGACTCAACTGACAGCAATGTAAGTCAATGTTTCTTGTTTGTGTTTTTAGTTTGTTTTAGTAGCGTTGTTATTATTTTGGTTCTTGGCTCATGAGTTCCAGTTCACCTGAGATTTTGTTTTTTTCTACCTTATAGGTCGTTGAATGATAACAAATTAAGCGGACAAATACCAGATTCCTTTCAAGCCATTTCTCAATTGGTCAATTTGTATGTACCATCAACTAGTTTTTGTGTCTACGCTGTACTTGTTGGTTTGATGACTGAAGCCGTAATTTATGTAGGGATTTATCCAATAACAACTTGAGTGGGCCACTGCCTCCATCTGTAAGCAATTTATTGGCATTGACCTCCCTGTGAGTATTTTGTAGCTCTGGCTCAATGAGAACTAGATATTTTTTATTCGTGTACTAATTATTTTCCATTTGCAGGCATTTGCAGAACAATCAGCTGTCAGGAACCCTTGATGTTCTACAAGACCTTCCACTGAAAGACTTGTACTTGCCTCAACTATTTTTTCATTCAGTTTTCAGATAGCAATCAGATTCATCTTAATAGATAGTTTTGGGAAATCTCAAAGCTCTGCCTGATGTATGCTATCTTTTGCTTGCTTCCTAAATGTTTTGTGTCTGAGCAGGAATATAGAGAACAACCTTTTTTCTGGACCCATACCTGAGAAGGTGCTGAGTATCCCTAATTTTAGGTGAGGGGGAGAAATACTATTTCTTTTTTATTGCATGTTTCGAACCCCATGTTTCAAACCAGATCAAAAAGCATAAGGCCAAAGTGTATATCTATTGCTTTAACTTCCATGGGGTGAATAAATTCTTGTTGATTGACAAGATTGCTCTGAGAAAATTATGCTCGGTATTAATAAGTATGACCACTTCTTCATAAGGATAGAACGTGATAAAGGATTGATTGTTCCATCCAATTATATGTAGTGTTTAGTAAAAAAATTTACTTATCATTTTAAAGATAAATTTTCATTCACTGTCCACCAACAAAAACAGTGGATTTTTTCATGTATTTCACCGAGCTGTTAGTAGGAAGTTCTATAGTAAACTGATCTCACTTTGACATTACCATCTCTGACACAGAAAGGATGGAAACCCATTTAATTCTTCTGTTTCTCCGACATCTCCTCCTGTATCTCCTTCTCCACCATCACAGCCAGCACCAGCGCCGCCCGTTTCTGGAGCGCCACCAGTTTCTGGAGCACCGCCATCTTCTCAACAAAGACCTAAGAAACAGGCTGATGGACCATCAGCACCTGAGGAATCCAGTTCTGGAAAAAACAAGAAAAGCACTAAAAGGGTTGTTTTAATAACAATTGCAGTGGTTTTGTCTTTCATAATTTTGGTCTTGGCATGTGTGCTCTTTATGCCAAGGTGCAGAAGAAGAAGAAGAAGTGATAGTGTTTCGAAGCGACATCAGATAGGTGCTTATAGGGGTGAGAGAGAGAACGTCGGAAATCAGGGAGCCATGCCCCAAACAAATGATCAGATACCTAAAGGTTAGTAGACCCTATTTAGCATATCTTCTTTCTAACAACTTGTTCTTTATTTTGAACTGAATTTTGAAGAATTATCAGTAGTTCCAAAAGAGCCAGTTGTAAGGGTGAAGCAGGAGACTCAAACAGAGGTTCAGAAGGTTCCAAAAGATCATGTGGAGAGAGAGAAAAACATGCCAAGAATGAGCGCTATTCCAAAGAAGGATCATCATGAAGTAGATATGAGCGCACTCGATGTCTATCTAATGCCTCCTCCTCCCCCTCCCCCACCACCTCCCCCTCCCCCTCCCCCTCCTGTTGAAGAGGTCACTGCCGTGCCCACTGTTCCAGCTGAAGTTCCTCCCTTGAAGCCTCTCACTAAAAATAAAATTACCTCAACTTTTGCGAAACCTTTTACCATTGCATCCCTTCAGCAATATACAAACAGCTTTTCACAAGATAATCTTCTAGGAGAAGGAATGCTGGGCAATGTTTATAGGGCACACCTCCCCAGTGGGAAGGTAAGTTTACTGCTATCATTTATGTCATTTCGTTTCTAACTCTTTGCTAATCCTTTTTAGTTGAATGTAAATGTCAGTGTAGTTTCTTTCCTGCAACATCTCATGTTCTATTCTTCCCGTCTCTCATTAATTTTACTGATTGTTATCTGAACTGATTTTGATTCTGTCATATGGTCAGCAATTGAAGTATGTATTTAGAGTTAGAATTAAAGATATATTAATTCCAACCATGCTCAGGTTGAGGGATAAAATTTAGTTTTAGTTGGGCTAGGACGTGAACAAGTGTAGAATGTACTGATTAGTTTTATTTGACCCCTGCCAGCCGCTTAATCTAGCTTCTTAGTAGCTGTTGATATAAACCTAGTGCAGCAAACTGTGCAAAATATTCAGATTGTTTTTCTTTTGCTCCCTTCTTCAATAGGCATATCATGTTGCTAAAAGAAGGCCAATATCTTCTTGAGTACTGATATTTTCATATTCTACAATTTGAAGTTATAGGATGCACTTTCAAGAAGAATCACCTCATCTATTTCCAAATGCTGAAATAGAAAAAAATGTCAAGCATAGAGAGCTTTACCTCATTTCCCCCTCTCTTTGTATTTCCCTTCTTGATTTTTGAAGTTATGGAGAGAGATTTTTCAGGAAACAAGGATAAAGCGAGCATGGGAGCTCCTTTTATGTATGATTGAATCTGCAGGGTTTTTGTGAATAGCTGTTTTGCTGCTCATGATTTAGCAGACAATTTGATCATTCCGACCTCATTTTCACACTATTGATATACATTGTTATATTGTCTAAGTTATAACGACCTCAAAACTGACATTTAACCATTCTAATGACTTTGAAGGTACTGGCCGTCAAGAAACTGGATAAGAGAGCATCCAGTCAGCAAAAGGATGATGAGTTTCTCGAGCTAGTCAATAATATTGATAGAATCCGACATGCTAATGTGGTTGAGCTCTGTGGTTACTGCGCAGAGCATGGTGAAAGGCTTCTTATCTTTGAGTATTGCAGTGGTGGAACATTGCAGGATGCACTGCACTCAGACGAAGAGTTCAGAAAGAAGCTTTCATGGAATGCCCGCATTAGAATGGCTCTTGGGGCTGCAAGAGCCTTGGAGTAAGTTTACTATCCATATGACCTCTTTCATGCAAGTTTGAGCTTTTCCACCTATTTGGTTCTCTCCCTACGAAGTAATTTAGGCCATCGGTTGTGGCCTCCCCTTCCAGAATTTCTTAACCTTTAAAGCTGCTGTGCTTAATTTTTGTCTGATTTGCATGATCAAGGTTTCGTACTGCGGTTCTCAATGTTTATGTTACTTGAAACAAAATATTTAAGTAGTTCTTTTGCGTTATGAGTTGTGCAGTCCAGTTATTAAGCAATAAAGTCTGGTGATCTAGCCTTATTTTGAGATCATATATTCCTTTTTAGTGCAAGTGCTTAAAATATCAATATACCGCTATAAGATTTATGCTGGGCATTGGACTTAAGAGCGCTTTTCAGCCTTCTATGCTGTTTCTAGCGGAGGAAAAAAGAATTGGTCTTCCATTACCATACAAGTATGGTTTTCTTGTTCTCTTTTAGGTTAAAATGTTATTCACTAACACAACGTATATCAAGAGCATGAAAGCTGTTGGTGGGCATTTCTGGACAGTTCAGGCTTTTATTTCTTCTTAGTACTAGAGCTTTCTATTAGACCTCCGGCTATTAATGTATAGAAGGAGGGCCCGAGATGTTTAGACTCAGTAGAAGTTTCTTACACGAGGATCAACAAAATCTATAATGTCTAGAACCAGCAAAACAGGCTGACCTTCTCCTCACTGTTAGTGTGATCTCTTGACTTGCCCTTTATTACTTTGTGACTGTTCATCATCCTGATCCTATTATAATCCTTCTAAACTATAGCATTTTTTCGGAACATTCTTTTCATCGATGTAGTCCTCTGCCATAATTAGTACATTAACTCCAGTCACGGCATCATAAAATTAGGCTAAAAATGTAACTTAGGTAAAAAGTAAACTGCATGATATTTTCAATTTAGTTAACCCTTTTACTTTTCCGGCACAAAATATACATCTGATAGAGCTGTTGTTTCTTTGGGTTGGCAATAATTTAGAAGGGCAAGTCCATAAGTTAAGATTTATAGGAAAGAGCCTTTTTGATTAACATGGGATCGATGCAAGGGAGGTGTTGGGTAATCATGGAGTAAGTTTATCTGGGGAAACTGGTTATCCTTCTTGAACTGGCTAATAATTTTGAGTATGGATATTTTCATCTTCTTTTTTAATCATTCTCTACTGATCAACAAGCCATTCTGAACTATAAAGGGAAAATGTGTGTACTTTTGTATTCATTTGGTTTTCATCTTTTGTTTGAAGGTATCTGCATGAGGTCTGTCAGCCACCTGTTATTCATAGAAACTTCAAGTCTGCGAATGTCCTACTGGATGATGATCTTTCAGTGCGTGTTTCAGATTGTGGGCTGGCTCCACTAATATCAAAAGGAGCTGTTAGTCAGGTAAGCCATAACCTTTAATCTTCTCATTGTCGAGATTCTCTCTTTGTGAATGTAACTATGCTACAGAACCCGAATTGTACATTTGAATGCTTAAATTTTGTTGACACTTAATTTTTCATACTTCCCAGCTCTCTGGTCAGCTTCTAACTGCATATGGTTATGGAGCTCCAGAATTTGAATCAGGTGTTTATACACTTGAGAGTGATGTTTACAGCTTTGGTGTGGTTATGCTGGAACTTCTAACTGGCCGGATGTCTTACGACAGGTAATTGGTTGAAAGAAAATGCTTGATTGTTATTGGGACATTTCTAGTATATTCATTGTCCTTTTTCCACTCTTTGGATAGAACAAGGACCCGAGGTGAGCAGTTTCTAGTTAGATGGGCAATTCCGCAGCTTCACGACATAGAGGCATTGACAAGCATGGTTGATCCTTCACTCAATGGTCGATACCCTGCCAAATCCTTGTCGTACTTTGCCGATATCATATCAAAATGTGTTCAGGTGAGCAGCTTAATGACATTGGTATTGGAAATATTGTTCCATTTACACCTATTGATTTGCCAAATAGTATCTTAGTCATTATAATGCCTTCATGCTCCAACCTGGAAGAGTTGAACTGCACCTTTCTAATTTAGATGTTTTTTCCATCCACCCCAAATGGATCATTTCACCTAATCTTAATTACATTTTGCAGTCCGAGCCTGAATTCCGGCCACCAATGTCGTCGGTTGTTCAGGACTTGCTCAACATGATAAGGAGAGAACCACAAGGCAGTGGTTCAAGTGAAGATTGATATGGTTTTTGCTTAGAGTTAGCCAATCCATTCAGCTAAGAAGCAAAATAACTTCTGAAAAATTTGCCATATTTCTCGTAGAAGACGATGCAAAGTGCATCTTCGAGCGAATTCCAATTGTAACATGCTCGAGTTTTGCAAACCAACTCATGAGCCATTCGTCTTCTTCCATCTGGTTTGTCTAAAGAGAACACTTTTGTAGCAGCAGAGCTTCAATTCTTGTGGTGAATCATTTGTAATCTGTAATCATTCCATTGTTTAAACTAGATAGTGATGTGTATTCTGAAGAAATATATGCTAACCCATTGTTGGTGTCATTTCCATTGTTTATTTACCTTTTAATTCTTAATAATGAAAAATATATTTCTTTATAAGATGTGCTTTCGGTGAACTACAACGTGCCGGCAGGATTTTAGAGGATCTTAAACTGGCTCGCACAAACTTAGCAATATCTTTGATGCCAGACTTCTCTTAGATTGTTCTCTTCAATCTTTTATAACCATGGGTGGGGTTTTGTGAGTTTGCAATGGATTTTCAAGTGTTAAAATGTTTTTAAGCACTTGAAACTTTATGCTAAATAGTTTTTAAATGTTATTTTTTCATAGCAAGAGTTGGTAACTATCTTATAACTCATCTTAAAAAAATTATACAAAAATAGCAATGCTAGTGCTAGATAATCCATAATTAAGAAAGATATTAAGGTAGGTTTGCAAAGAGTAATCACAAGTGGGGACTAAATTAAATTTTAAGACCACAAACGATAAGACTTTTATTCTTTTTCAAATTATGTACGTAAAATTTATGATTTTTTTTAGGGACATTTTCAAATATAATAAAAAATCATCAAATATTTACGTAAATGATAAAATATCACTAAAGCTAAAAATGGATTTTCACACAATTTTGCTATCATGTATAAATATTTTGCCAATCTTTTCAGGTTTAACAATTCTAAGTTCACGAACATTAAAAATGTTTGCATGATGAAAAATCTAGATTTAATTATGCATGTGGTTGCAATAGTTCTATACTAGAGCTTACTTTTAATTTGTTATGATAAAAAAAATTCACTAATATTTCTATTGATACCATACTTCACATATCTTAAGTGAAGCTCAGTTCAATAATAATTAACATGCACTCAATTTTATCAATCCCTACAATTATTATATTCTTATATGTTTCTCAAAGCGACAATGAGCTTTTTTTTTTTCTATTTAGATGGACATGTTAAATTTTTATATTGAAATAATAAATCCATACAAATAATGATACGGTTTAGGTAAGTGAATGTTGGGTTATGAACAAAATGCAATCTTAAACCAATGATTAAAATATCGATATCGATGTTGATATCAAAATTTCAATTTTATGGATATATAGTTCAATGTATTGATAAAATGTCAATAAGTTAAAAATTTTATAAACCTTATATAGATTAATAATTAAGTTATTCTTTAATAGAAAATTAAGTTAGGAGAATTGTTAATAATATTTCTATTAAATAAAAGATATAATATATATATATATATATATATATATATATAATATTGATTTTGGAGATTTATTTTTAATATAAGTATGAATAATTTAATGGTGAAAAAAGTCGGATGTTGGGGGGGTGGGTCCCAGTAAATCACCAATTAGAGTGAGATTAGCATAATAAGATGTGTTTTAATTACATTGATTACTTTTCACGCGCCAACATTTTTCGCTTCAGTTTTTGTTGGGATAACAAACGAGAAACAGAAGCACACACCGAAAGCCAAAAACCAATCAAAAAAAGCACCAAAAAAAAAAAAAAGAAAAAAAAAGAAAGAGGAATTTGGACATTCATTCTCTGTTCTTTCCTTCTTCCTGAATCTACATTTTCTGTAAGAAACCTTTGATTTCAATCTTATTCTTTCATTACCTTGTATTTTCCTTTCAACACAATAATAATACGTTTAGATCTTCCTAATGAGTCGCTACGATTCCAATCCTTTCGACGAAGACGTCAATCCATTTTCTGTAAGTTCTCTTCCTCTTTCCTCCGCTTTTTGTTCTTGTTTCATTCGGATTACGCATTACTGTTTCTGGTTTATGATTTTTGCATTTTGTCGATCTATGTAATGAGCATTTTTCATTTCTAGATTTTTTTTTTTTTTTTGGTTTCATTCTATTGTTTTGAGTTGTTTATGGTTTTCTCCTTGGTATAATGGATTCTCAGATCTGTTAGTGGTCTTTCACTTCATTGTTATATTGATGTTTGTTAAACAAGTTCGTATATGGAGGATAAAGATAAAATGAAATTAGTCTTCCCTGTAGGCTTCATTGGTTCTTTTTCTAATATTTTCCATGTAAGTGCGTTGTTTTCTAACGATGGAACGTGGTAAATGTGATTATTGAGAAGTTTTGTGGTGTTTGGACTGCTGCGATTTACTTTCTGGAAATCTAATATGACGGAGTTAACTTTGTATTCTTTCTTAGTTTATTGAAATATCATGGTCTATTAATGATTTGTAATAATGAATAAAATGCTGGCCCCCTCTCTCTTTTTAATGGAATTTAATATGTCAGTTTGAGTTCTACGATCTTCCTCTAAGCTTTCTGATACGTTTTTGTAATGCAGTAATGCAATGTAGTATTACTGAGTTTGTTCATTCCGGAGTTTTGACCAAATTTTTCATGATTGAACTACTAATATCGTTCTTCCTTCCAATTTTACTGTTTTCTTTATATCTAGAATCCTGGAGTTGGAAGTGTTCCACCTGCAAACACGAGGCTCTCACCTCTTCCCCCTGAAACTTATGATCGTGGTGCGACAATTGACATTCCTCTTGATAACGGAAAGGTGGATTGTTTACTTTGAAATGTTTCTTTTCTTATGGATTTTTTAACTATTTGAAACTTTATCAGAGGAAATGGAATCACCTCCTTTACTTTCCCTCTGAACTTCTAGGATTTGAAAGCTAAGGAGAAGGAGCTTCAAGCTAAAGAAGCTGAATTGAAGAAGAGGGAACAGGTAATTGCTTTGCTATGTGGCGTATCCATCGTAAAACCCAACACCCAGAGGACATATTTTATGTCAATAGTACACACTCAAATAGTAGCTTTCCCTGATTGGCTTCTTATCGAGTGATAATTATCAGTTCACAAGAAATATGAGTTAGAATAACTATCGGCCATTCTTTCTCATCCAGTCAAATTTACCTTTCATTGTTGTAAGGGTAATATCGGTTAGCAGATAGTTTGTGTTTTTTAAAGAAAAATTCCTTTATAAATGACTTTGCCACTTAATTGATGGTCAGGATTTAAAACGAAGGGAAGATGCCATTTCAAGAGGTATATATAATTTGGTTGGATTAGAAAACAAGGTATATATAAATTGTAATTCTTTCCTCCATTCTAAAACTTTTCTATTAATTTTGGCAGCTGGAATTGTAATAGAGGAGAAAAATTGGCCACCATTTTTTCCCCTTATCCATCATGATATTGCAAATGAAATACCGATCCATCTACAAAACATTCAGTATGTTGCCTTCACAACATTGTTGGGTGAGTGGACGGATTTTCAGTCATGAAAGTTATATTCTTGTTTGAAAGTTCAGATGCTATTTCGTTGCTGGTGTCTCGTGATAGCTTGGCTAATTTTATATGACAGGAATGTTAAAAGTTGAAATTTGAATGGCAGATAAAACCTTGATTATGGTGATGTCATGCTATTTATCAAACCATTTTCCAATATTATGGTTTTTATGTTTATTTACTCCATATGAATTTCATAAATTTTTCCTCACGTGGATGCATTTGAATTGTGGTTGAAGTTTCTGTTTGACGTGTGAACTAGTACTGAGGCATCGAGGTAGGTTCAGCTTAAAGAAAGTATATTCTGGCCCATGACATTTTGTTGTTATCAAATTTTGTCTTCCAACCTTAAATAACTTGTGATATGACCCTTACAACCACCATTTGATTTGTAGTCAGTTCTGAGTTATTTTACTTAATCAGTGTTTGTAACAATTATGGAATGGAAGAAAAATATTAATGCTGTTTGGAAGTAATGATTATTGATTCGTTAAATTGGTGGGTGAAGGAAGCATCTTTCCGATGTTTTAGTAGTGAAAAAAGTAGTATTCTCATATCTCTAGCGGACTTGTAGATGAAAGGCATGCTGACATTTATCATTCTGCCCTCATTCCACTCTACACTATTCTGGAGCACTTTTCTCCATCCCTCCTCAGCCCTCACCATACTTTAAAGTGGGAATTCCCAATACACAGCACCTTCTATCTTTCCAGGAATGATTTCCTTTAATAACGTGCATCATTTTGCCAAAGCTTCAGTTTCCTTCTGTTCCATGCGATCAGTTATGACGGTTTGATGTACATTAAATTGAACTTTTTATTGTTTAGGTTTGGTTGTGTGCCTTTCGTGGAACATTGTAGCAGTTACGGTTGCTTGGATCAAGGGTGAAGGTAAGTTGATCCTCTTCTTTGCATCCCCGTTTTCCCTTCAAAATGTTTTGTTTTCTATGGTTGTTATCGATAGTTATTTCTCATGCAGGTCCAACAATATGGTTTCTTGCGATTATCTACTTCATATCAGGTGTACCTGGAGCATATGTTGGGTGGTATCGTCCTCTCTATCGTGCTACAAGGTATAACTTAATGGAACTGTGGCTTTAAGAAGAATCCCGCCCCCCCCGCCCAAAAAAAAAAAAAAAATCTAATTGTACTTTCTAGGGGATTTGTTCATTGGAGATATTAATATCATATTACCCTTAAAGTCGAGGAAGCTGCAAGAATCTATATTAATGTGATAACTGATAGGAAGTTACCTTACGATATGTACTAAATTAGGCCCGAGATTTTTTCTCTGGAGAGAAGGAACATTTGTTTGTTCAAAGTTAAAGAAGTTGTTCTATTGGAGTGGAGCTGATGAACACGTAGTACTTAATAAACTTATTTAAGAATTAGTACTCTTTCAGTTCATTTTGTTTGCTTTGGTTGGTTTATCGGTTATGGTGATTCTTGTGACTAGTTGGATTAATAACATGTACAGGACCGATAGTGCTCTGAAGTTTGGGTGGTTTTTCCTAGTTTACTTGGTAACCTCAGAACTTCACATTTCAGTTACTTTTCCAACTTTGAAGATGTTTTGCTCTGTACTCAAGTTAACAAATTTCTTCTTCCAGATTCATATTGGCTTCTGCGTCTTTTCTGCAGTTGCTCCTCCCATTATATTTAAGGGGAAATCTCTTACGTAAGTAGTCTTGATGTTCTTGTATGAAAGTAAGGGTTGTACTTCCTGAGCAACTAATATTCCCTCGTAATTTTCTTGAGAAAAGTTGATATTTGTTTGATGTTTTTTTCAGAGGGATCTTACCTGCTATAGACCTGTTGAGCAGTAATGCTTTGGTTGGGGTAAGTCCTACTCGAGTTTGCATGTCTGTGTCTATGTTTTGAAATGCTATCTATTATATTTATACCACAATCAACTAATATAGGTATTTTAAATTATAACCAATAGCTTGAGCTGCAACATAAGAAAAATGAATTGCCAGTTTTAAATCCTATGTTAAAAGTTCGAATGCTGGTACATGGCTTGATTCTACTTTTGAAACCCCTGTATCAACTCTGATTAAAAGCTTTTAGTGCAGTAATGGACTTGGCCATATTTTTAACCTATTGACTCTTGGTTTAAGAGAGATTGGGCTTTGCTTTTTAATCATATGAATGGTTGTATCGTCAAATAGAATAACCATGTCATTCATTATTAGGGGTATTTGCAGCAGTAAGTTTGGAGTAGAAATATTAGATGGTGGGAAAGAGGAAGTAAAGTTTCTCACTAAATGTTCAAACTTCTACGGTGATTAGTGAACATTGCGGAGGAATTGAGTTTTAACACCACCTTATGAAATCAGAGGACTAGACTCCTGTTGATTAATTTTTTCGTACAAGCATAGTCAATCTTCTGTCAGTTTGTATATTGATTTATGTTTAAAAACGGGTACTTAAGGAGTAATAACACTTCCTTGCAGATTTTCTACTTCATTGGTTTTGCATTCTTCTGCATTGAATCTCTAATCAGCATATGGGTTATCCAGGTATGTAATTCATAAAGAAATGTAACAGCCAGCTTCTTCGTATACTCTTCAATTTGTATTGATTCTCACTGAAAAACTTAATGCATCCAATTTGGCAGCAAGTTTACATGTATTTTCGAGGTAGCGGTAAGGCTGCAGAAATGAAACGTGAAGCCGCCATGGGAACTCTGAGGACAGCTTTTTGATATGAACATTAAAAGTGGTTTATATATAATATGCTGAGGAGGCTCAAAGATCAACTCCATCATCTCCAACCCCCTACCTGAACAGAGAGAGTATGTGTGTGTGTGTGTGTAAGGAAAATCCATTATTTTGATCACCTTCATTACATCAGTTTTTCATATAGTGAGGTTGCTTTTCGTGTTATTTTCGTATTAATTCATTAAACTTTGTCTTAGCCAACAAACCAAAAAAAATTTAGGAAGCACACAACAAATTTTTTCCCACTACCTCAAGTTTTCTTGTGCCCTTTACTTCTCTTGAAGATACATTTTCACAATTACTCGTAGTAAAATGTATATTTGTTTTGGGTAAATTATAAAAAAGTACTCCTAAATTTTAGGTTTGGTCTAAAAATGTCATTTCAGAAGTTGTACATTGACTTTGGATTCGAATTTTAAAAAAAGAGGGAGAGATTTGAGACTTAAAATAGTACAACGTTGGCTTAAAATCGAAACATGGATCATCGATAAATTTTGGACGACGATAGAGATTTGAGAGGGATGTTATTGTTATTAACTATACTTTTGAGATAAGAAATTATCCAAAAACCTTTGTGTTCAGGTACTTTTTCTAATGCAACATTTGACATTGTGTTGGTTGCATTCAAAAGTCATTTGGAGAAAACTTAGACCGTATTTTATGTTTTGTAAAATATATTTATATTAAATCTATCAGAATCCCTTTAAAAAAATGTGTTAGATTTTACGTAATTAGGTTCTTATTAGGCTTATTTTCTTAAAATCAGGTAAATTTTTTAGTTAATATCTAATTTTTCAATTTTATACTTTATTCTTCATTTTATAAATCTATTTATTCTTTATTTTATAAATCCATTTACTTTTTACCTAATTAAATATATTTCTATTTTTTTGACTTAAAAATAAGATGTTTTTGTATTTGTTTTTCAAATACTATAACTTAATTCCATAGATTATTCTAAAAGATAAAAGCCACAACAATTTCAAATGGAGCTTGTCAAGATTTTACGGTCAATTTTAGGTTCAATAGATGCCTTGACAATCTATTTGGTTAGAAGGAAACTATACGGCTCCACACCAAATTGTTTTTTAAGGATTCAAAAAATAGTGCAAGTGGATGATGAAGATTTGAATATCTGACATTCTAATTGTTCAAAGATGGTGCTCTTGCTGATTGTTGCTGATTCCACAACCGTTTATTTCTGTTGAAACAGAGAGATTTAAAAATTGGTAAGAAACACATGTAACAAATAAATAAGTTAGTTTTCCCCGGGGGGAAAAGAAAAAAAAATCAAAATAAAACGTTCATGTCTCTTGATGTTAATGCCGGCGGCAAGTCTATCTCTTTCTCCAGACCAATTAACTGAAAATCCACTCTCTCTATATAACCTTTACAAGCAGGTTGGTATATCATTCATATATTCGGTGGCTTCTCATGGCTGTTGTTCTTCATCTTGGAAGAGCAAAAAGACATGATCATGTTTTAATAATCGATGTCAACTCATCATCAGTCTTGAATTCAGGTTCGATATGAGGCTCATAAACTTGTCATCGATGCTTTGCCTCTTTGCATCCAACTCTGACCTGGCATCTTCTTCAGCTGTCGGTTTTTCATCAACTCTCTAACCTTTACGGCGTCGTCCCATCGGCCTACTGCTCTATAAAAATTAGCCAGGTGAACATAACTTAAATAGCATTGAGGCTCAAGCTCCATCAACTTCTTGGCAATGCGTTCTGCAATAGCAGAGTTTGTCCATGTAGCAGTGGAAGCTCCTAGAAGAACCAGCCAAAGAGCTGAATCATTTCTACAATCTGCATTTTCTATCAAATTCTCAGCTTCTTCTAGCAGCCCGGCACGGCCTAGAAGATCAACCATGCAGTTATAATGCTCGATTCCTGGTTTAATTCCATATTCCCCAGTCATTAGATCAAAGTAGTGCCGCGCTTGATCGACCAAACCTGTATGACTACAAGCAAAAAGTAAACCAATAAAACTGATACAATCAGGCTTAATCCCTTCCTTAATCATTGCTTCAAAGATCTGAATAGCAATTTCACTTCTTCCATTCTGAGCAAAACCATGAATCATCGCATTCCACGTGATCAAATTTCTTGTTGGCATACGCTCAAATATTCTATATGCAAAATCAATGGAACCACATTTTGCATACAAGTCGACTAGAGCTGATTCTACAATGACATCTCTCCATCCACCCTTTCTTATATACTGACAGTGAACCTCCTTCCCTGGAGCAACAGCTGCCAACCCGGCACACGCACGTAAAACTGTCCCAAAACTGTAGAGGTCGACCTTCTTCATCTCTCTGAAAAGACTTACAACCTTTTCGAAGTCACCATTTTGGCAATATACTGCAAGCAATGCAGACCACGAAACCGAGTTCCTGTTCGACATTCTATCAAATACGCGTTGAGACTTCTCAACCGCTCCACATTTTCCATACATATCCACCAGACTACTCTCAACTACTACATTCCCACCAAATCCATAAGCAATCACCTTAGCATGGATCTCTTCACCTTGCTTCAACCTCCCCAAATTACCACAGGCAGTCAGTACACTTCCAAATGTATAATTATCAGGAGACAACCTATAAGCTCTATGCATCAAATAAAAGAACCCCAATGCTTCCTCATAGAAATCATTCCTTGTAAACGCGGAAATAACTGTTGTCCAACATACTGGATCTGGTTCAAGCAATTCATCAAACAGTTGGCGTGCTTCACTTGACAGATAATTTCTCCCGTACATATCAATCAAAGAACTCAAAATGACAGGATTTGAATCAAACCCACGCCTTACAACAACCCCATGAAAGCACTTACCAAGAACCAAATTCCCAATCTCCGAGCACGCTTTGATCACAGTAGATAAAGTAAAGTCATTCGGCTCAATTCCCGAATCCAACATATCCCAAAACAACTCAATCGCCATTCCAGATTTACCTTCTCGAACATACCCCGTAATCATGGATGCCCAAGACACCACATCTTTGACAAAAAGACCATCAAATACTCTTCGAGTCAGCAGACAATTTGAACCCAATTTAAAGTAAAGAGAAAGCAAACTATTCCCAACAAAGCGGTCAGTCTCAAGTCCAGATTTAACAACATGGGCATGAAATTGACAACCACTGCTGAAGGAATCTACCTTGGTGCAGGTTTGTAAGAGAGAAGCGTAGAGAAGTGGTTTGTTAATTCTAGAATCGTACAAATCAACGGAGTTTAAGATGTGTAGCGCATCGTTGAGTAGGCCGGACTTGCAAAATTGGAGAATTTGAAACAGTTTATTTGACAGGTGAGTAGAATATTTGAAATTTTGAGAGGTGAAACTACTAGTGCAATGGCGTTTGAAGAAGAGCATCATTCGAGGAGAAACCGTCTTCAGTTTTCTTTAAGGAAACAAAAGGAGCGGATTTTTTGTAGTTGCTGGCGGCTCAACCCCCAAATCTTACGTTTCATTCTTCACCTTAGTAACGATTTTCACCTCAAAACTTTGCACTTCTAATTATTATGTTTTTTCTTTTTCATAACAATACGACTATTTTCTTTTTAATGTTATTATATAGCATAATTACATGTATCCAATAATTAAATACATATCTACAAATATATATATATATATATATATATATATATGTATGTATGTATTACAAACTATCGTAATATCATTTTTTTTTAAGTAGTGGAGATAGAGAGTTCAAAATGTTTCTATTTAGTAGCTTTTGTTTCTAACAAGCTCGTCCGACCAAACATATTTTGTATTCTCGTTTTATACCTTTGATATACAAAACTCCTTACCTCTTAAACTGTGAAAATAGCAAAATCTTGGATTAAAAAAAATAGTAAATTCCAAAATTATTTTGATTTATGGCAAAACTACCTGCCAGATGAATTTCTACTATTTTTGTAGTCAACTAACTTTACTACCCAAATGTCATTTCTAACCAATAATATTTTGCAATGGTCTTCCTTTTTCCTTTTCTTTTTCAATCTAATTTTTTAACTCACTCTCCCTATTTCTTTTTCTCTCATTTGGTACAAATTTTGTTAGTAGGTTTTATTATTATTATTATTATTATAATTTGTTAATAGCAACATTGTTCTTAACAACTCTTTTTATCTTTTTCAAGTTGGATCTTTAGAGGGAGGCATATTATCTTGGAAGTTTTTTAGTTAAAATATTTCTCTTGGAGGTCTAGAAAAGGAGATATATCTCTCTCATTTATGTTTATCATATATATGATTTTTTTCTTCAATGATGATTTATTATGTTTGTAACTTTAATTTTATATACTTTCGTAGCTTTTTTGTGCTATACAATTCGCCTATTCTTCCTCACATATTAAATATGTTAAAAAGAAACCTCCCTCTTAAAGGTTCAAGCAATTTAAAGATGGGTAGAAGTGATAAAAGAAATAAAATAGTGATAGACTATTTTATGTTTTTGTATCATTTTCTTTTTCTTTTCAAATTTCGTAAATCTACGTGGAGTCTTTTTTAAAAATATAATAAAGCGCTAAAATATTTTCAAGATTATTTATATACGATCTTTTACCCTAATCTAAATGACATAAAATGAGATTAAAAAAAAGAATAAAGACAATGGAAAAATTGCCGTGGAAAAAAAGAAGAAAAAAGGAAGGAAGAGATAGAAAGAAATTGTAGCGAGGAAGGAAGAAAGACCAAAGAGCAAATCTAAAATATTTAAAAAATGACCGTCACGAAGTTTATAATAATTTATTGTCTTTTCATGCTTAATATTTTTTCTCCTTTTCAAATTTATAATAAATATATAGCAATTCATTTATGTCTAACTTTGAAATAAATATAATAGAAACTAAGTTTTTTTTTTTTTTTTTTTTTGACTATCAAATATTTTAACTTAACTAATCAAAAAATCAATTTGAAAACTAAACAAAAAAAAATGGTTTAAAAAATATATGTTAAACCAAATGAAACCTAGACACCAAACTCGAATAAAAGATGTCATTTTTTTTTTTCCGAAAATGATTTGTAATTAGTATAAGTTATTCCACCCCTTTAAAATTTGTCACATTAATATGCCACAGTTGCCATCGTCAAAATTAACTTATAGACATATCTTTTAAAAAGTTTCGAATGCTAAAATACTCCTTTTAAAATTGTGTGGACCAAATATGTTCTAAGTTAAGTACAAAAAAACGCTAATGTTGAAACTTTAGTACATATGGTCAAATTTTAATTTTAATGTGTCTACACAAAAATGATTTATTGAAGCTATTTTTGACTTTTTAAAGTTTCATTAATTTTGATGACTAATCGGATCGATCTTAATTAATTAATCAAATACATATCTTTTGAAACCATTTATATAAATTTGTTTAAGTTGACTTTCACAATATTTTGCACATTTATGTATGATAAGTGGGTTTTCTTTTTCCTATTTTAGTTTATATCCTTTAATTTGCCCAACCCCATGTTGATTAACATTTTCCTAATTTTGTTATTTTTGTTAATTTATTTCTTGATGTTCTTTAGTTGATTAGTAATATGGTGTTATATTTCATCTTTTCAACTACTTTTTACGACCATGCCTAAAAGTTATATTTGCATAATGATTCATTAATATTTTATTTGTTGTGTGATTGGTCAAAGGAGGACACTCTAATTATTCTTTGAGAATATAGCATTTCGAATTTGGAGGAAATGATTTTGAAATTTGAACGGGTAAAAAGGTTATTTTCGATTAAGGGTGTAAATGGGTAGAATTGGGTTGGATTGGGAGACATTCTCAACCCAACCCATATTGGATTGTCGAGTTGTGTCGATTCATTTCCAACCCAACAACGATTGCTTAGCTTCTAATCTATCGTTTACCCTTTTACACGATTGTTTAAAAACCTTCAAACAATCGTTTACTTCTTACACGATCGTTTAATAAAATACTCATAACTTTACTTTTATTAAATAAATAATAATATATATATTATTGATTGGGGTTGGATTGGATTGAACCAAAATTTTCAATCCAACCAAGTCCATGTTTTGAATTAACCCAACCCAACCCATATAACATGGATTGAGTAGTTTGAATTGTCGGATTATTCGAGTTGGACTTACACATCTATTATCAATGAATAAATTTTAACTCTAAACTTTATCATCAAACTATAAAGTGATAGTGAAGTATGGAAAACTAACATAAACTATATGTATATAAATGTTTGGATTGGTTGTAATTAAAAAGGATGGGAAAGGGAAGTAATAAAAGCTTTACATATATAGGAGATTAATGCAAATACTGGAAAGATTGGGGGGGTATAAGTGCAAATGTTAGGAATGCCCATAACATAGAAAACCGACCAATCAGAAGCTGCCACTAACCATACATTGCATCTAAATAGTGGCAGCTCCCATAATTAATTAATTAATTCTATCTTATCCACGTGTAGGGTGAAGATTCAGTTTCATTTCAACATTTACCCTCCAACTGTTCTCATCCCATTAATTGTCCCATTCCCATCCCCTTCTCTTCTAACCACAAACCTCTCTTTCGTGTGACTTAACTAACTTCCTTATGTACTCTTTCGTACTTTCACACCTCTTTTTCTTTTTTCCAATTTTATTTTCCTAATTTCAACTATGTGCAAAAATTTAACTTAAAAAACTCAATTAGTTTAGCATATTATTGTTTAATCTTTATTTATTTAGGGTTAACATATCATATTTTGAAGTTTTGTTGAGGAAAATATCATTTATGGCGATGGATTCGAAATTTAAAAGTATATAAATCAACGTTGAGTAGAAAATGAGAGTTTAACGAGAGAAGTTTATTCTATTTGATATGTTATAACCCATTTAATTATATTAATATATTTCGAAACTCTCTCTATCAGTGAATTTTGATGTTTTTTTAAATATATCTAACTAATAAAAATAAATATTAAATTTAAAATATAATTATTTTATAATTTTTTTAAAATATAAATGTTAAATATGAGATTTATATATAAATTAAAATCATAAATTAATAATTGTATTAATTTAAATTTTAAATTTTTGTCAATTTAGCTATTTACATATTCTTCCAAATTTCAATCCACTAATATCTCGTAAAAATTCGTGATTCGGGTCAATAAAATCTTTGAATTTTCATAAGTTAATCAATTTAAAGTTTTCGTTAAAATTACCTTCGAAATCATTCATACATCAATTCTCGTGCAAATGGACGATGAGGGTAAATACGTGAACGATTTTGAAAAGTAATTATATATATATATATATATATATATATATATATATATATATATACTTGATATATAATTATAAAAATCTCACAATTATACAACCATAAATTGACATATTTCTTCTAAAATTTAAATATAAATGACCAAAATTGTAATTTTACAATTTTTTTTGTCCCTCACAACTAATTTTGTTGACCATTTGCAAGTGGGTGTAAGGTTTCAAAAATCTTTATATAAAGGATCCACCTTTTTAACACCTTTCATGCACTTCAATACTTCTCTCTATCACTCTCCAATTACAACTACAAGAAGAAGAAGAAGAAGAAGAAGAAGAAAAAACAGAAATGGTTTGCTTTTGCTTTCTCGTGGATCAGACTCGTCAGATACGGCGGAGCAAACCGGCTGCCGGATTTTGTTCCCGGTGTGGCGGCGGAGCCAGCGTCGCCGACATGAAGACCGCTACAAGATTCTGTTTCGTCCCATTTTATTGGAGGTCTTGGAGAGCCATTATTTGCACTTTTTGTGGAGCTATTATCAGATCCTATCGCTAACCTTTTTTCTTCTTCTTCTTTTTCTTCTTCTTTTTCTTCTTCTTCTTCTTCTTCTTCTTCTTCTTCTTCTTCTTTTTTATTTAGAATAACTTCTCTAATTTTTCTTGATTTAGTTAATTAAATCCCTAATCCCATATTGTATTGGAGAAATTTTTCCGATCTTTTCACGTTTCATTGTAACAACAGTTTCTTGATTATATATAATTTTAATGATGTTCATATTCCTTTTGTGTTTTTCCCCCACTGTGAACAGGAATAAAAATGATCTCAAATTATGAAATTGATTATTTTCTTCGAAAAAAAGGATTATTACTATGTAATAAGGTTCATTTATGCTTAAGGATCAGAGTTTAAATGAAGGAGAATAATCTCAATAAATGTTGAGCTGAAAGTGGAAGAGAGAAAAATTGATGATTCAATATATGTCCAAAGTTCTGTCGGATACAAAAATGAAATGTAATAATGGTAAGGAGTGTGACCAGAAATCAATGTAAAATTACAAAAAAGATTTCAGCTTTTTACATTTATTTGGGTAAATTTGGTGGGTTTGATTAGTGAATGTTTCCTCAGAAACTTCACTTTTAGTTTTCACTGACCAAATTCCCTCAATTCCATTATTCACCCACGTTGAAGTTCAGCTGCCAACAGTAAACATGAATAACAAATCAATGTTATATGAAATTTTTCTAATTCACTTGACCTTATTAATTCGATTACTTGACTAGTTTCGAACCTTATTAATAAACTAA
The DNA here is from genome assembly GCF_025177605.1 of Cucumis melo. NCBI lineage: Eukaryota > Viridiplantae > Streptophyta > Magnoliopsida > Cucurbitales > Cucurbitaceae > Cucumis > Cucumis melo. The sequence goes on from NC_066857.1 coordinate 2,705,590, forward strand.
CGTTCTCACATGTGAGTCGCTTGTGCCATAGGCAACAAACTTGAGAGGCAAAAAGGATAACTTTCTAAAGGTGTGAGGCATCTTTCAGTTTGACTCTTTTATCATTTCATTTCATTAAAAACTATATAATATAAACAAAATGAATATGGATATTAATTTGTTTGTCTTTCTTAGCAGATTATTGAAGCTTCTATCAATCACTTCATGGGATGTCACAAACTCTTACCTGACCAACAATAATTATAAAAGGAGGAATCAAAAGCGACGTAAAGTTGAGGCTTTTATCCACATAAGAGGATATTCCTATTCCCAAGATACCAACTACACAGCTAACATTTCTAAGCAGGCAGCAGATTCCAGCTGCCTCATTTATGATGAATTGATACTTTTACATAGAAGAAGAAACATGTTTTTCTGCTCTACCTTTCATCATCCTTTCCAATACCCTCATTTGCTTGTCAATGCCAATTGCCAACCACTGCATTCAATATTCCCACCTCTATTCTGTCTGTCTGATTTCGTGAAGATCATTTCTATCTCTTAATCTTTCACAACTTGAAAGCTCTCTGCACATTGCACTGTCCGATGTTCTAATCGTTGTTAATGATCACATTATTTATATGACACACCAACATGAAACAGATGATGTAAATTAAACGGCAATACGTTGTTAATACCACGCAAACTCATCATCATCATTGTCTTTGTTGCATATTCTATTCTTTACTAGAGAATGCATAGAAAGTACTGAATCTAAAAGTGCTATAATGGTCAGTAAAGACATTAAATAAGGCTGAGTTTAATCTGAAATTTCTCTTCTTGGTTGTCCTTAAAATGTTGTATGAGAAGAGCATCATACAAAGAAATGAAATGGGAATAATCAAGGCAGAAGAATTGTTCTGCAGATTCAATCAAGCTTTTGCGTTCCTTGTGAAGTCAATGCAGGTCTGGCAGCTGCAATCTGAAAATCGACATATATCACAGCCGAAGCAGACACAGGAAGTGCATCCCTTGCATGTTGGTGATCGGATGCATCCCCTATAAACCCTCCGGCTCGCTCGTTCTTCATCAGTGTCGCATGTTATTCTGCAAAACAAGAAGTAATACGTAGTTTTATTGGACTTTCAGGATCACAAGGGTAATGCAATCTCAAAGTAAATACCGAAATACGTACTTGTCATATGGTAGATCAGCACAACTCCAATCACTATCTGCCAAAGCATCATGGTGAATTCGGCATTCCTCTTTTGTCCTAAGTCGAAATCTGCGTTCCTTGTTACAACTGCTACATCGAACAAACTCATCACGGTGACACGCTCGCCCGTTTTGGGATCTACTGGATCCATTGCTGTTTTTTAGTGCCTGATTGTAGTATTTGAGAAGAACAGTCTTGTACAACGGAACCTTATCTCCATCAACTATGACCCAAACATTGTTCTTCCATTTTCTTGCTGTTTCTCTTCCGGAGTGCTTTTCAAATGCAGCAGGAGTCATCTTGTCTAGTTGGTAAAGTTATAATCCAGATTAGGAATAAGGAATCTCCACATGAAATAAGATCATCTCTTAAAAATTACCTCATCGGCATGCATAATATACTTTTCACATTCAGATAAAGCAGAGTAATCATATTATTAAAACATGCACGTTTGCCCTCATATAGAACCAATCGGATTGATTCTGATAAAATAATAAATCCATGGGAAGGTAATTTTAAACTAAAAGAATTTTCACGTGAAAGAGGCATAAATACTGGAGCACTAAATGAAACCAGCTTTAGTTCAGTTGATCCATACATCATATGAAGATTAACTAAAACAATCAAAATTATATAATATAACAAATCGACCTGAGAATCATCATGTGGTTTTTTACTTGCTTATGCTTTGTGCCCTATTCATTTGGATGGGATATTAACATAACGAGCTATTTAAAGACATTCCTCAAGTGTTATAGCTTGTTCAGGTCCTCAACGATCGACCACATACACAATCATTAACAAGAACAAAGCTCTCATTTCCTTAAGTGGCAAGCATTATATTGTGTCAAGACAAGATGAAAAATAAATATCACCAAATGCTTCATAAAATATAAGCAGCCATATGAATAACCAAAAGAGCTACTGGCATTAAGATGTGATACTAAGATTAATCTGCCCAAAAAGAAAGTAAGAAACAGAACCTTACCGTCAAAACCTAATCCAAGAAAGCAACTGTAGAGCACAAAACCACAAACCAGATAGCATTTCCATTATTTCATATTGGATTTCCAGATTCTCAGTTTTGAAGCTAAAACATTTTGGTCATAGACAAAACAATCAGTTAGAAATGACTTTGTATGTGCTTAAAAACACTTATTAAGACACTTCAAAAGTAATCCCACACACGTTTTAATCAGAAGATTCTCATCAATTACCACATCAATATTTGAAAATTTGGTAAAAGAAAAACCATACGTGTTCTTGCTTAGCATTATCAAATATTGTTGATTCACTCAGACAAAACAACAAACACTTCAACTGCATGCCATGAAAATAAATAACCCACTTGAAAGACTATACTCTCCATCTCCATCCGTAGGACTAGTTCTCTTATCCTCTTGAGTAAGACCCTAACCCTATCCATAACCCCAATGAATGCAGGGACAGAAAGTGACACCCATTAACGTCAAACTTCATTTTTCAAATCCATGAAAAGACAAATGCAAGGACAAACCCACCAAAGCATGCATAAAAATGAAAACAGAACTGAGAAGAAACGAAGAACTGTATTTCGAATATCATCACAAGTATCCCCAAGTAAAGAACTCAGCTATATATCATACATTCAAGATATGTTAGTGAAGAGACTGAATATAAGAGAAGAGAGAGAATGGATTAAAGAAACCTTCATGACAACCGGGAGTGCATTCACAGGTGATTTCAAGTTCACCATTAACAAAAATCCTCAACCTTCCAACAGAATCGCCATATCGATGACTAGTACAGCCACAAGTGACTTCCACAAAATCTCCACCGAACTTAACCCCACTCATCTCACTCAACTCTTCGCTAGAAAACAAGACCAACCCATTTTCATCCACCCCACTAGCCATCTCCCACTCGAATGTCCGATTAACTCTGTAAATCAGAAATCTAGATTGAACCCAGAAACGGAATGGGGGAGAAATCGAAGAAAAGCGTAGAGAACCCAGAAAAATTCAGGTAAAAAAAGATATGGGGTTGGTGGGGTTTTTTTATTTATGGAAAATAGAAAGAATCTGGATAGGCGGTCATATTGAAAGGGTAGAGATAGATCTTGAGGAAGGCATGGATGGAGAAAGAGAGGAAAATTAAAGGGTTGGTTTTGGAGTTGGAGGGATGGATGAATTTGAATGAAGAAATGAGACCTGGGTATAAGGGAAGGCAATGACGTGTGCGAGAGGGGGTTATTGTTATGCCCTTCTTGCATGATATGATATGACATTAGAGAGAAGAGAAGAGAAGAGAAGAGAAGAGAGAGACACACACTGAAGAGGAATCGGGGGCCGTTCATGCCTTTGCTTTGCCAAGCCTTCGCCTTTTTTTTTTTTTTTTTTTTTTTTTTGAATTGTCACTCACTTTTTCGTATGCTTTAAAAAGATTAATTTCTTTTCTTTTCTTTTCTTATAAATGTATTTTGTTTACTTCATATATACTAATTCGTAGATTTAAACTTTCCATTCTAACATAAGTATGTATTATGGTTAAGTTGATAAGGTTATTAAGTATATTTTAAAATTTTTGAGATGTATATAGATACAAAATTAAAAATTGATCAAGGGTTTATTAAACATAAACATATAAGTTTTAACAACTTTAACCTATACTTTATCCTAGTTTATTTGATTAAATTTATGCAGTGGGCATGATTGAAAAAATTAATTATATAAGATAAAGAGTTGCATTTTTAATATAAATAATACATGCATGTATAACATTTATAGGTAATATAGTGTGATCAAAAGCTTGGTGGTTTTCTTTGGACATTTAAAAGCTTCCTTTATAAAGCATTAAATTGGAGATGACCAAGTAATCCTTCTTAGTTGGATTATTCTCTTCGATTATTTTTAATATATATGTAGAGCATTTAATTAAAAGTTTGAAAAAAAAAAAATAATCATATTATACATATAACATAATCTAACAAAAATAAAATTTATATTTTATTCGTGATATTCTTCGAACAAATATCAAATATTATAGATATTGCAGTTCTTTTTAATATTATTTTACACTTGATTATTATCTTTATAATTATCATCTTAAGTTTTTAATTTTTTAAAAAGATATTAAGTGTAACCTAAATTACAACTAATCATTATATTGGCTCTAAATTAGGATATTTTAAATATGTTTTTTTTTTTTTAATAAAAGAGAGAAGTTTAATGCACGACGTAGAAAGTTTAAACTTTATTTCAAGTTGGATATATTTTATTGGTGGGATTATTTTATGAAATATGTATAATTGAATTATACATATAAATGCTATGAAAGGCATTAAGGGGTAGAGTGCACTTTTGGTGGTTGATGCCATTGAATTTGCATTATTATTTTGTCCATGATTTAAATAAAGTTTTTTTTGTTTTTGTGGGAGATGGGGATGTGATTCCCTTTTTACTTTATATTTTGGAATTGCCCAATTGGGATTTGCTATGACTTTTCCCTTCCCCACTACATGCACCAAATTATATTTGTAAGTAAAAAGGCTATATGATCAAAAGCACACATTCAAAAGCCAATTCAACTATGTCTACTCTTCACTAATAATTTCAATTTCTTTTCCTTTTCTTTTTAGAAAATATATATATATATTTTATAATAAGAAAAAAGTTGGAGGGCTATTTTTATATTATAAAAACTCATTTTGGTGGTTAATTGATGGAAATCTATTTTTGAAAGAGAAAAAAATCAACCACTTATATGTCTAAAGTACTTTAAACTAATTTACAAATCCCTTATGATCATATTCATTCAAACTCCTAAATATTCATAAATAAATAAAAATTTGGACCCTTATTAATCGGAGGGTCATCCATTTATTACTTGAGAAATCAACTTTTGAAGCATGGATATAGCTTTTAAAGATAATGATAATCAAGAGTCTAAATTGATTGACTTATCAAAATGAATTATAAGTTTTACACATGAAATTCGTTTATAAAAATTTGGAAGATGATGTAAATTGATATATTTATTAAAATCGTGGTTTAAATTGATACAATTTAAAAGCATAAATTGATATTTGTTCTCCTACCATTTAACTGCCTAATTAATTATGAGAAGGAGATCATATGCATGAAGAAAACAGTACTTTGGAATAGCTACAAATTAAATTATTGTTGATGAACTAAAATACTATACACAAATAACAATAACTTTCAAATAATTCATCTAGAATGGAATGTCAAATAATAAGTTTATTAATTTAATTTAAATTCAAATTAAAGTTTTTTTTCGCTCTTTTATATATATATATATATATATATGGTATATAATGGTGTCAATAGGGCATAAATGGGAATGAAGAAAAATGGAATTATGTGCTTAAACATGGTCAAAGATTAGATTAGCAATGTGATTAAATTATTCTAATGTTAAATAATCCAGACGTTATTAAGACTTCGTTTCATAACCAATTTTGTTTATGGCGTTTGTTTCTAAAAATAAAGTTTATAAACACTACTTTTACCTTTCGAACTTTCTTTATATCTATTATATTCTATATTTTACTAATTATTTAAAAAACCAAACCAAAATTTGAAAATAATTAAAAGTATAGCTTTTTAAAAACGGTTATTGTATATAAAATTTGATTAAGAATTTAATTACCGTAATGAAAAAAATTAAATATGCAATTTATGATGAGACACAAAGAAGAAATATGTTTAATTAAAAAAAAAACGGTTACCAAACATGATCTTAACTTTTCTATTTTGTTGGTACTCTTAATTCACAAATTGACCAAAAAACTTAAGTTAGTGGGGTGAAGTCAAATAATCAAATTTTCTATCGATCGCTACTCCCGATCATTCGTAGGTTTGATATATAAAAGAGGCTAAAACACAAAACCTTCGTTGATCCATTTTTAATATTACATCACTCAAAAGAGTTACTTTTTTTTCTTTTTTTTTTTTTTAATTACAACATGTAAGTTAAATTTTTGTAGTTTTTTTTTTTCTTTTTAAGAATTATATCTCAATTATTGTTTATCATTATTTAAGTTAAACTCTCTTTTTAACTACACATACCAATATCTATATTTTATAATATAACCCTTTATTCGATTTTGTTTATTTAAGAAAACATTATAGTTCATCTGATCTTTTCATGCATTTAAAATCTCGAAATATAAATATTCTTAGAAGAAAAGAAAAGAAAAAAAGAAAAGTTGTAAGCTAGAAAGTTGAAAATGAGATTGGAGTTCCAATGATTGATGGTTGGTACTATTAGAAAACTTAATGTGGATATGTAAACAAGTTGGTTGCAAATTTAAAGTTTTGTTCTTCTTTCTTACGGTCCTTCCTAACAACCTTATTCCAACTTAATTTGGACGGCACCTAACTCCTAATTATTTAGCCCACAACTTTTTCAATCCATTTTGATTGACTTATAAAAAATTTTTTTAATAAATATTTTATTTAAACTCTTTTGATGTAAATTGTTTAAATACATTTCAAAAACAACGGCCCATCGAGTGGTTATCAAATATTTTAACTTTTTTCAAAATTACTTATATTTTAGGTTAATTTTTATAAATATAACAAAATACCAAAATATTTAGTAACAAAATGAAAAAACCCACAAAGCCGGTAGAAAATTTTAGGGTTTAAGATTTAGGGTAGAAAAATTTCATAAATTCCATATTTATCTTTGATATTGGAGACAATTCATTACTTATTTTTCTTCTTCTTCTTTGCGATCTATTCACCTTCTCTTCCAGATTCGTTCAACGCTCTTTCTTCTTCTATTATTATCTTTATTCCATATTTCTTAAGCTCCACCGTTCATCTTCTTTTGGGTAAATAAAATGCAGATTTATTCCAATATTTTCTTTCTTCTATTTTTATTCATCTTCTTTTTTTTTTCTTTCTTTTTTCATCTTTTCTTTGTTTCTTACCGTTCCTCTTCCAGGATATCAAGATCGTTTAAATATCACTTTGATGTGACCTAAACGATTGTGTAGAAAATACTTCGTTTAGATCTGAATCATTTTTCTATACAATCGTGTCTCATTTCTTACACGATCGCGACACGATCGCGTATCATGATCGTTAAGAAGAATAATTACACGAAACATTTTTTTCATAGTTAAAAAGACTACACGATCGATATCTTTCCTAGACAATCGTGTATCATTTCCTACACGATCACATATCATGATCGTTCAGAAGAATAATTACGCGCATGTGTGGCCTATTAATCGCATGTTGACAGGGCCATTTTTGGTATTTTGCATCGTAGGCACGTGAATTTTTTTCGTTTTCAAAATTGTTTTTTATACAGTATAAATATTTTGCCGGTTCGTTATATTTAAAAAAAAAATCCTATATTTTAAACTAATTACTTGTAAATGTATTCAAAACACATCAATTCAAAGGACTTGATATTATCTTTAGATATCTATAAATTTACTATTACTATTACAAGCTTACCTTATGCACCAACGTGAAGTTTCAAGTGGCCACTGTTAATGAAAATGGGCTTTGGCCCAACCACTTTCTTGTTGGGCTTTGGGTGAGGGAATCAAGCTAGCCCAACCCTTTTGTTCTTTGGTTCGAAAATACCAATTTATCAACTAAATTTCTGTATTAATAAATTTAGAGTTTGTGGGTTTAATGAATGAAAATATAAGTTTAGTATGATGCTCAAACAAATGAGATGTGACAAAGAGTATAAATTGTTAGTTCTTCAAAAATACGAATTTGTAAATTTTCACAGCATCAATTGAAAATAATTAGCTTTGAATATCGTTTATGCGTCAATTTTAATTGTCCATTTCACTTTATATTTTTCGCTCTAAACATGAAAAGAAAACAATTATGTTTAAAAAGGTTTATAAACTCCTCAAAAGTTTGATTCATTTGGTACACTTTAAAAACATGAAAAAGTGGGTTTTTATTTTTAAACTAAAAATGAATAGAATAAGAAAGGCACACCGAGAAGAGTTAGATTGGAAGGCAAACACACAAGGATTCAATATTGAGTTATGTACGATAACTTCTTGTTCATAGCATTTCTTACTTTAAAATATTATTTTTCATTATTCTACCTTAATATTTGTTCCATTTTAGTCCTAGTATTTTTACATATTTTAAAGAAATTTTAATAAAAGTTGACAAACTATTTACACTCCATAGAATCAAATACAAAAGTTTTTACATTTGATTTTTCTATGAAATGTAAATATTTTTTTGTTAAATATTATATTTTTTTACCATTTTCCCATATATATATAATATATACAAAAAAAACTTATAGCATATAATGATACATCCCTCCACAAGTAAAATAATCATATTTCATAGAATATAAAAGTATAGTTATATAAATAAAAATTAGATTTAAAATAATTAATTATATTACAACATTTTAAAAAAAATTATAAATATAACAAAATTGGTTAAATATATCAAAGTTTGTCGGTTGTTAGAGTATGAGTGATGTTATTGATGGGGAGAGTGGGGGGCTCTTATTCATGTGGCTACTGAATGGCTTTCGATGGAGATTGATGCTATGGAGGCGGAGGCTCTTGCTCTTCTATGGGGGCCTTGAAGTGGTGATGGAGCCTTGGCTTTCAATAATGGTTATAATGGGTTGTGTATAGACTTATGATCATCCTTTTTTTTTATTCAATTAATCACAAACATATATATATATATATATATATATAATGTACAAGAAAGAAAAATGGGGTATGTGGTTTCGATTTTGTAACGTGAATAATTTGGAGTAGTTAAATAAAGTCAAAGACTTTAGGGGCTCAAGAGCAGCCGACACAACCTCTAAATATATATCTCAATAAATAAATCCATTAAGAAAAGAAGAAGAAAAAACCTTCAATTAATGTTTGTGTTTTTCTTTCTTTCTTTCTTTCTTTCTTTCTTTCGGTGTCTTAAAAATATACTTTTGGTTTTGGTATACCAATAAAATAAAGAGCTTTAAATTCCTCAATTTCCCCAAATGAAATATTTATTTATTGTTTTAGAAAACCAACTCTAACACATTTGGTATCATAGGACAATTGCATTTTGAATTGTTTCTTATAGGACCAAAAAAAATCACGTCATTTTCTTTCTTTTTAGGTCTCAATTTGCTTTCGTAATTAAATACTTGCTACTATATTTCCATTTCATCATTGATTAACTTCAATAAATACACATAATATACGATTGAAAAAATATGTTAAATTATTAATTACGTTTTATGATCTACTCACGGTTTGTTTGAGTTTAATTTGAATTTGGTTGATATAAATTAGGCTTAGCTTCAATTTGATTGATGTGATTTTCAATTCGATGTTTATGATATTACATTTTGAAAAGAAAAAAAAACCATGTGGTAATTTTTTATTTAGAATAATTAAAATTTCATCTAAATGAAAAAGTGAAATAAAATAAGTGACAATATTTTTTAGTAGATAAATCACAACTAGGGACGAATTCAAATTACGAGATGTAACTAAACTATAACAAGCAAATTGATAATGCGTACAAACTTATGGTTACTAAATTCAAACCCTTGGAAATTAGATTGAAACTTTACTCAAATGACTGAATATTGTTTTTTTTAATGACTTAGTGAAGTTCTTTGAAAAAACACAATATTTTAACTTAAATGTCGTTGTTTTGTCATTTAATATCTACTTACCAAATATTAACAACAGTCAACCTTTACGTTTCATCTACTAGTATTAGTAACAAGTTTAAACAATAGATTTTACAAAAAAATTATTTTGAATGATAAAACTTTTAAATATTTAAAAGCATAGCAAAATATCATAATGATAGACCACGAGATTAAGATAAACTACCATATATGTATTCTATTTTGGTGTAACGTAAATAAAAATATATTTTATGAATATAACCAACAATTATAAATGGGTATATTAGGGGGTGAAGTAAACGCGCTTTAAGTGTAGCGTGGGGAAGTTAAGAAAAGATAAAAACAAATAAAAAAAGTTATTGATGAGTATTCTATTGCCACCAAAAATTAAACTGCTCTTTCTTTCTTCTTTGAACAAATTGATTAAACCGTGTGTTCTATCTTTATTTATTTTTTCATGTTTTGCCAACATTTGAAGCAAAACCAAATCCACTCAATCGGCCATTTCTTTCTGTACACGGTCAGCTCTTTCTTCTCCATTTTCACTCTCTTTTTTCTCTTGCCCTACCTTTCCCTTTCTTCCTTTGGCCGATCACCCACTGTTCCTCATCCATCAACTCAACTTGATAACCATTCCAAAATTCTTCTCTTTTCACTTTCTTCAACCCCGTTTGATTTCATCTCTCTCTTTTTCTTTTTGCCGTTTCTGATTCATTCTCTAAATACCCAGTAAGGGTTCTCTCTGTTTTCCCTCTTTTTCATTTCCATTCTATTGGTTTTCTTTTTCTTCCCTTCTCTAATGAGCTCTGTGAAGCTCACAGTCCGAGTGTTTCCCTGCCACCTGCTCTGTACTTTACTTACAATCGATTTAGATCTGAGTTTGTTCGAGGAAATCTAGCCGTTATCTGTTTCTTTGATTAATTGGGCGTTTCGACTTAATTGTATTTACTTGCTTGCCGTTTATTTGAGTTACTTCTCTTTAATTTGTACCGTTGGTTTGTGGCTAGATCGTTGTTTACGTGAAATGGGTTTCTCTTTTGAGCTTGTTTTGATTGTTTCTGGGCAATATTAGAATCTACGTCGAATGATTTCCATTCTTTCCTCTTCATTTTACACAAGGCCAGTTGGGGTTCTGGCCAATTTGTTGTTGGTCGCTTTAATAACAGCATTGGAGATTTTGGCAGAGGAGTGACTGATAGAAATAGTAGCTTTGTGTGAGTTATCAATCTGTGGTTTAAGAGCATTATTCGGAATGATAGGGCGTAAAGCGAATGTGGGTGGCTTTTTAAACCCGCCATGGATGAGGAAGAACATGAATTTTCATTCAGGAAGGATGTTCAGCGATAGAAAATGGATTGTTCCATTCTTTGCAAGTCTGCTCATTTCAGTTACCCTGCTTCTAACAGCGACTTTAGGGTTGTTTATTCCTTCACAAAGTGATGAGCCATTGCCATTGGATGCTGTTTCGTTTGCAAAAGAGGAGGATTCGAATGGGTTTTTCATTGAGCCTGAATTAAGAAGTTCATTGAAAGAAACAAGTGGTGTTGTGAAAATGGAACCTCCAAGATTAGCCTATCTAATTTCGGGTACAAAAGGCGACAGTCGGAGAATGATGAGGACTTTGCAGGCTGTATATCACCCAAGAAATCAATATGTTCTGCACATGGATCTCGAGGCTCCACCTCGAGAAAGATTGGAGCTGACGAATCTAGTGAAGGCTGATTCAACATTCAATGAGGTAGAAAATGTGCGTGTAATGGCTCAATCCAATTTGGTTACATATAAAGGTCCTACAATGATTGCTTGCACGCTTCAAGCAATATCGATTTTGTTGAGGGAGAGTCTGGATTGGGACTGGTTTATAAATTTAAGTGCTTCAGATTATCCATTGATGACACAAGATGGTTAGTATCACTTGTTCTATACTTCTGTGATCAGTTCATCTCTTCCAGTTCCTATTGATGAATATATTTCCAAGTGATCAAATTCTCTTTAAATGTGCAGATTTGCTTCATGTGTTCTCCAACTTGACTAGAAATTTCAATTTTATTGAGCATTCGCAGATTGCAGGGTGGAAATTGTATGTAATAGTTAATGCCTTGAAGTTTTTTTCTGATCTAGTAATTATAAGCATGGCCATGTTACGATAACCAACATCTATCTATCATTTCAGGAGTCACCGAGCGAAACCGATCATCATCGATCCAGGTCTTTACTTATCCAAAAAGTCGGAACTTGCTTGGACAACTCAAAGACGCTCACTTCCAACATCCTTCAAGTTGTTTACAGGTTAGTATGTATATCATTACTTTCATGTACTAATCTGCTAGTAGGTGCAATTGTTCTCCGATGTATAGTAAACTGAGCAACAAGGTTAACTTTTTCCATATTTAGAAGGTTATTTTGTGGTTCAGTTGTAAACTTAAGTTGAACAAACTAGCCATGTTATATGATCAAACAAAATTTGATACTAAATAGATTAATTTGCGTCTATCCTTTGACTGTAAACTTCGTGCAGTTCCCATGCACAACTACATTAGCATTTGTAAGGAAATTGTTTGCTTAGCTACTTAATGAAAAGTCTTTTGCCTGTGTGCTGTCTTCGGGAAAGAGCTTTCGATGGACAAGTATTTTGGATCGATTTCTCTTAAAGTAGCTTTGTTTGGAGTCCTTTCAAATATCTGAACTTTTAGTTCTTAGAACTCAGTTTCATATATGTTATATTTGTAGGTTCGGCATGGGTAATGCTGACACGATCATTCGTTGAGTATTGCATATTGGGATGGGATAATCTCCCACGAACCATCCTTATGTACTACACAAACTTCCTCTCATCGCCCGAGGGCTATTTTCACACAGTAATCTGCAATAACGACGAATTTCGGCACACTGCAGTAAGCCACGACCTCCATTACATTGCTTGGGACAATCCTCCAAAGCAACATCCCCTCTCTTTGACAATGAAGGACTTTGATAAAATGGTCAATAGCAATGCCCCATTTGCTCGAAAGTTTGCCAAGGATGATTCAGTTTTGGACAAGATAGATAAAGAACTGCTTGACAGAACAAGCAGATTTTCACCAGGGGGATGGTGTATTGGGAGCTCGGAAGGTGGTGCTGACCCGTGCTCGGTACGTGGAAACGATTCTGTGTTCACGCCAGGCCCCGGGGCTGACCGGTTGCAACAGCTTCTTCATTCATTGTTGTCCGAAGAAATTTTGAAAAAACAGTGTACATGACAAAATAGGTATAAGGAAAGTTCACAGTTTTACATCGCAAAGTGTATATTATTGCATCCATAGAATTATCAGGCTGATAAAAAATGACCCAATTTTGTTTTTTCTTCCTTTGCTCAACCTTGACTTTGATATCAAAATTTTAATTTTTCGGATATATTGATAAAATATCAATATCAAATAATATTTTGTAAGTAAAATAAATTATAAAATTATTTAGAATAATAATCTATTTGTTTTTCATCTACAGGAATTACTCTTATATAGCTAATAATAAATTGGTCCTTTTGTTTTAAATGTCATAATAATTTAGTCCACGAATTTTAACGATGAACATTTTGGTTTATTAAAATTCAATGAAATTATTTTATACATCGTAGATCGAAAAACTTATGAAAAGTCATTTTTTAAGTAAAATTGAGTTGTTACAAATAATTTTGTACAAAATCAAATAGTTATCACTAAGATCGAAGAGTAGAGCGTTACTTTCATGGAAATTTAAAGGACAAAAAAGTATTTTTTTTTTAGAACTACATTATTCACATCCAATTAAATGCATGTTTATATGATATCAACAGATCATCATCAAATACCAACATTGAAACAGATCTAAGTTGAATTATTTTAATTTTGAAAAAAAAAAATATGTGGATTGTACCAAATGGATTGTGATGTTTTTGATGTTTGAGTTTGAATATCTGGCCGTTGTTTAGAAGATCTCCTCAATCTCAGAGGCCCAAAGCAAATGAATGCTCTAATAATGATGGTTGACCCACCCAAACCTCTCATAGTACAAATCAATGCCAATTCGATGCAATGGGTAAAAAATTAAAAAGAAAAAAAAAATAGACGCCGTTGCCGGGGATCGAACCCGGGTCACCCGCGTGACAGGCGGGAATACTTACCACTATACTACAACGACTCAATTGATATGAAGGAGTATTTAGGTTTTATTTATACAATAAATATTGAAATTGGTAATGTAATTTGATGATTTTAGAGGGAAGGCAAAATAATGTTGGAGAGATATGATTTCTCAAGTTACAATAATGATAAAATAACCCACCTAAGTTAACGTAAAATTATTACGACAATGGTAACTTCTAAATATCATACCATTCCCATCAGATTTTTAATAATATGTCTATCATGATGGGAATTTGATATGAATCGTGTCTATCTTTATTATTTCTGTTTAAAAATTCTACCAGACTTCAAATAGAGCATTTTAACCTTTTGTTAAATATCCAAAATATATTTCAGATATGGATACTTGTTTGTAATTAAATAGGTTTAAGACAAATATTTCTCTAACTATGATAGAACAATCAAAATGCTCAAACCACTTTATAAAAGCAACTTAGTAAAATATACTACACTAAAACAAAGTAAATCCAAAAAGAAAAAAACAAAATCTATTTGGGTTATAATTTGGAATATTTTTGTTGGGACTTGAGAATAAGAATAAGACAACCATGTTAATTACAACCTTACTTTACACCTGGAATTCAATTCTTTATTCTCTATGTCTTTTTTTTTTTTTTTTTTTTTTGACATATATATATATGATTAACTCAAATTTTATATCAATAAAATTAAACTCACTTCCACATTTTATCATACAATTTATCCTAATTACTTTGTTAAAGTATGATGGGGTGTTATAATTCCATGAAGTCAAACAATTATTTTATCATTACTTTTGCATTGAATAAATTTTCAATCGCAACAAATTTATCTTTAAACTTTCAATTCGATTGGCTACAACTACAACCATACTATGTTAAAATAGGTCACCAAACGAAGAATTGTTCCAGTCCAAGCATGATGATTGAACTACTGATAGACCAGACTATGGTAGAAGTCTACCATAGATGAACTTTTCTATATTAATAATTTTTTAAAAATATTTTAATATACTTTATTATTATTCCTAAAATTGCTCTTCATTATAATTAGGCTTAAAAATATTATCAACATATTATATATCAGTTTATCTAATTATTTAGACTTTTTCCTTCAAGAATAAAGGAGAATAAAATTTTATGGTTGATTTAAGTATAATAAGACTTGACATCAATTGCCATCTTATTTTTTTCTTTAATTTGAAAATTTCTTAATACTATATTCCATAATTTTCTCTGATCTAAAGAAACATACCATTGACTTAGGTATAAGGTAATAACAAACATAATTTAAAACCAAAAACTAAAAAGATAATTTGTATTTCATGTTTTTATACACGTGCTTGATAACATATTCAACGACATTAAATTTTAAATTAAACTTAAAGAATCGTTCAAAAGTGTGTTTTGATAGTATAAGTTTATAAACAACCACCATGTTGGACATTTCTTGTCGCATTTCTCAAATTTAAAACTATCATTGATAGCAACTAATAGCTACAATTAACAAATATCGTTGATAGTTTTTATCGATCGTTATTACTGATAGCTACTAATTTGTCACCATTATGAGTATTTAGGCTATTATACGTTGCTATCGCTAGTACGCAGATGGTATTGATGAAAACTTTTAATTTGAGAAATATGTTATCAGTTGATATAATTGATAACGATTATCAGTCATAACTTTCAATTTAAGGAATGTGGTATTGATTTCTACCACTGATATCTTTTATCAACGATGTTGCTATGAATTGATATTCTTGTTAGCTACTATATGTATTTTTTTTCTATATTGTTATCAAACGTAAAATGATATCAGTAACATTTTATGTATCAATAATGATTGTATTAGAAGATTATCGCTAATAACAACTATAAGCTATATCATTAGAAGAATATATTTTATAAGTGATATTTCCTTGGTAAACATATCAATTTCGAATTGACGAGGTTTAATTAGGTTATCAATTGATATTTTTTATAGTTACTATCAATGATATTATTCTATTGCGAAAACGTAAAATTTTTGTTTTTAAAATTCACCCACTTTCAATCAAAAAATTTCCATACAATTTTTAAAATAAATATTTTCAATTATAGCAAGATGATCCAAATTATTCATAAATATGGTAAAAATATCATAGTCTATCTATGATAAATCATTATAAATCACTATCTATATCTATCCTTTCCTTTGAATGTTTACGATATTCAAAAATGTTTTCAGCATTTAAAATAAATTTCTTTTTAGAACCTGAATTACAATTATCTACCAATCAAATGCTACATATTTTAAATAAATTGAATATTTATAAATTTAATTTAAGAAAGCACCTCTAAAAGAAGAAAGAATTAAAAAAAAAAAAACAAAAGTTATACACGTGTCAAATTTTTGGTAAGTGTAGATCCATAAGTTTTGGTGTTGAAAGCCAAAGCCCCCATTCATCCAATTAAACAATGCAGAAGCAATATGTATATATATGTTTAGTACATAGGTGTGAATAATTTTTCATACTTTATTATTGTTGTCGAATTTTTAAAACTTTTGTAGAATATTTTAATAAATTAATAATTATTGAATGATACGTCACATGATAGGTTTAAATATTTTTCTTTTAAAATGTTGTTTCTTTGGCAAGAAAACAAATTCGAAGGATACCGTCTTGCTCGCACGATAGAAAAAATTAGAGATTGGTTTGCTATAATATTTTTTCATGAACCTCTTTGTCGCTACGTATACATGTACCTACGAACCTTTGGTTGTATATATGTTACTTGACCAATGTTATTATGAATAACTATGTGGAACTTGCGGAATAAAAAATGTGTCAAATTTTCTAGTGGATGAGATATGATGTAGTATCAAAAGAATTTTCAATAGAGTACCATGTTCATAATTGGTCTGTTCACACTTACAATTTGCCACTATTCTCTATAAATATCTTTCTACTACTTTGGACTCACATTATTTTAAAAGCATTATGGAACCGTTGACACCAACTTGCCACATACTCATTAGGCCTTCCATTATTTTGGCTTCACCTTCCCAATTATTATGACCTATATTTGTTTACAATAAAATTATTTGTCCAATTTTTTCACTCTTCTCTCCCCTTATTTGCAATCTAAACCAAAATAAATATAGTACAATTTGAAAGAATTTGCAAATATTCAAAATTTTAATGTTTACAGGATAGAACATATGATTGGTAAGAATTTATAATAGATTTTACTATATTTACGATAAAAAAAAAAAAAAATTACTACGACAAACCCACCCAACATTCACCTCTTGAATGAAGGACCTTAGGGGGACAAACGACACGGAAAACGGTTTTATATGATACGTTGCGTGCGAAATATCTTAGCCCGTCTACACACCCATTCTGTTTGATATTGTCAAATAGCTTCCTTCTTCCACAGAATCATCAATCATACACGTTCATTGTTCTCTTAACTTTCATCATCGCGTTCTTCCGTTGATATGACAATTTTCTCCTTCTTCACTAGAGCTTCCACAGCTTTTCATGGCTCCCCTGCATATTCAAAGCTTCTACTCATCAGTACTACCCTCAGGTTTCTGCTTCTCCTCGCCTTCAGTTTTCCTTTTAATCTACCTAACTTCATCTCTTAAACAGTATTTCCAATAAATACTCGAGGAACATTGTCTTTCAACCACATTGTTTGGACCTGATTTGAGATTTGTTGCTTTAACTTTCAACGACTCTAAATTTTCTTTGTTTTGAGTTGCAAGATTCTGTGGAATTTGCTATTTGTTTGGGAATAGGTTATTTAAGTTTGTGAAACGATGGAGTGAAGGAATGGATGTTTAATGAAACCACGACATAGATCTTCATAATTTAAGTTCTGATTTCATGTTTTAGCTTTTAGTTTCTTCATCCATGACTGGTTTGCATATTTGTTTCATTATCTTTTACTTCTCAAAATGTATATAGTAAGTGAATGTGATGACTGATGATAAGTAAAAATGAACGTTCATTTCGTTTGCTTCGGTTTTATTTTCTTTTAGTATTTTGTTGTGCTAAATGGAAGAATCTCAAGGGGACTAATCAAATCTTTAGTTTTGTATTTGTTAAGTTATTTGTCTCTGAAATGGTTTTTGTTTTGGTTTCAGTGGCGGAGGTCTATTGGCATATGCAGATTCACAATCAGACGTTGGCGGTTCTATTGAAGAATCACCAAAAAAGAGAGTTGTGGTGCTTGGAACAGGATGGGCCGGTACCAGTTTTCTCAAGGATCTGGATGCTTCAAAATATGACGTTCAGGTTGTTTCGCCTCAAAATTATTTCTCATTTACTCCTTTATTGCCTAGTGTTACATGTGGATCAGTTGAAGCACGAAGCATTGTTGAACCGGTTCGAAACATCGTGAAGAAGGTAATTTATGTGATATGTTTAATTTAATAAAAAAAAAAAAGAGAGAGAGAGAACGCAGCTTAGCGAAGATAGGAGAAGATTATAGATTGATTTTTCAAAAATAAATTTATAGGAAACTTAACACCATGTATTCATAAAAGAAAAAAAGGAGAACGCAGCTTAAGGGCCTTAGAGCTGAAGAGTCCTTAAACGTGATTCAAAGGATTAATACAAAAGACCTCTAATCTAAATTAAATCGACAAAGCTATGTATTACCCAAAAGAATGGTGCAAAACACCTCACAAAGTAGCGGTCGACTGTACATTTTCACAAAAAAAAAAAAAAAAAAAAAATCTAGCTTGGAGAAGCGTACAGTTGTTTAATTTTGTCATGTTTTTGTTCGCAATCAACTGAAATTCTGAAGGTGCCTGATTTCAACAATATTACTTCTGCAACAGAGAAAAGGTGAAATTAAATTCTGGGAAGCTGAATGCTTTAAGATCGATGCTGCTAACAAGAAGGTTTTCTGCCAGTCTCATGTTGACAATAACTTGGTTGGCAATAGGGAGTTTTCCTTAGAATATGACTATTTGGTAATAGCAATGGGAGCGCAAGTTAATACTTTTAATACTCCTGGTGTCAAGGAGAACTGCCATTTTCTCAAGGTTAGCAGTTCTGTTTTCATAGTTTGATATGCACTTTTTAGGGTTAGGCATTTTCTGAAATTTTGTTGTAGTTTGTCGATCTCGGTCCTTGTTTCTTTTGTTGATCATCGTAAAGTTGTTAGATATTATATTTAATTCCCATGTTATGATTCGGTAACCATTGTAGGAAGTGGAAGATGCTCAGAAGATCCGCAGAAGTGTGATAGATTGTTTTGAAATGGCTGTGATTCCTAGTCTAAGTGAAGAAGAGCGAAGGAGAAATCTTCATTTCGTTATTGTTGGAGGGGGTCCCACTGGAGTTGAATTTGCTGCAGAGCTTCATGACTTTTTTGAAGAAGATTTGGTTAACTTATATCCTTCGGTTAAAGATCTAGTGAAAATTTCAGTAATTCAATCTGGAGATCACATTTTGAATGCGTAAGGAATGATTGATTATACTAAGCCTGCTTTTCTGGAACGTGAAGAAAATTAATTCAAAAGTCTACCTGTTTTTTTGAAATGTATAATTTTTTTGTAGCTCTTGAATCTTTACAAAATCAAAACATTAAGTACGTACTGTAGCCTTTAAGAGGATTAATTATAAAGGAAAAATCTCACCATCTTTTTATATTGATCTATTGGTTTGGCAAGTTGATGAAATCTTGCTTGCTTAATGCAGGTTTGATGAAAGAATTAGTTTATTTGCTGAACAAAAATTCCTAAGAGATGGCATCGATGTATACACAGGATGTCGAGTTGTCAGTGTATCTGATAAAGAAATTGAGATGAAGGTTAAATCAACTGGAGAATCCTGTTCGATGCCGCATGGACTAATTGTCTGGTCTACGGGTATCATGACTCGTCCTGTTGTGAAGGATTTCATGGAGCAGATTGGCCAGGTTTGTTGATTAAGATGTATGTGCTTTTGAGTATCATTTGAGAGGAAGAATAGATAAAATCAAAGCTCTACATTTCGCTAGACTTGACCGATGCATTTATCCTATCTGGTCTTATATGTTTCCCATGATGCCACAATTCTTTTCGTGGGTGGTTATGCTGTTCTTAACTATTAGTTCTTTCTGACATATAGGGTAGTAGACGCATTCTAGCCACTGATGAATGGCTTCAAGTGAAGGGCGCTCAAAATGTGTATGCCATTGGTGATTGTGCTACAATTGACCAACGGAAAATTATGGTATATGAAGCCATAACTGCTTGATTATATTTTAGTGCAAGGTCTATCTGCCAATCTGATTTTGATGAGAGCAGTTTTCGTACAGCAATATAACATTTATCAAATTTGACCAATGGTCTTGACTCTTGAACCTCTAGATTTTCACCCATTTTATTACTTCCTTGAAGTTCTTAAATTATCTGAAAGTGTTGAAGTACTTGACTTTTCTCTCGAGTTGTGGAGGGATTTCTCATAATAGCGGTTTTCAATCGACTACTATAGTTTTTGACTGCTTATCAATTGCAAATGGTGTTTTCACTAGGAAGATATTGCCACCATATTTAAAGCTGCAGACAAAGATAACTCTGGTACCCTGACAGTTGCAGAATTTCAAGATGTTCTAGATGATATTCTCATAAGGTATCCTCAAGTAGAAATATTTTTGAGGAGCAAACATCTCCGCGATGTAAAAGATCTCTTGAGAGATTCTCAGGGACATGAGAATGAAATAGATATTGAAGGATTTAAGTCAGCTCTTTCTCATGCCGACACGCAGATGAAAAATTTGCCTGCCACCGCACAGGTAAAATGCACATCTTCATTGATATAAACTTCCATGTTCAAGTCAGCTCTTATGTAAACTTATGGTCTACATGGAAAAGACTTTCAAGTTATTTAATAAACAAATATTTCTGTTCAGGTTGCTGCCCAACAAGGTGCGTATCTTTCCAGGTGCTTCAACCGCAGGGAGCATTGCACTGAGAATCCTGAAGGTCCTCGACATTTTAAGAGTTCTGGACGTCATCAGTTTCTTCCCTTTCGGTATGTCTGCAAGCTTATTTGTTTCTATTCCATGTTCCAAAACGAAAATAGGCTGCTCTCAGTTTAAGCCAACATCCTTTATAAATATGTTTACGTGTGAAAAGCCAGCTATAAATGAATTGGAAGTACAAAAGACGAGGCCATCATAAAGAGGCTCATTGCACAAAAGCCAAAATGAAAAGAAAAACAGAAACAGAGAGAAAATACATCAAGACCCTGCAATTTTTTAGGGTCTTGGATAAGTGATAACTGTACAAACACCAATTAAAATAATAACTATAATGAAAAACCCAAAAAATAGACATTGAAGTGAGCTGCACTCTATACCTCCATCCGAGAAATCTCAATACTCATAAAGACTCTTTTTGTTCTCAAGCCAATGTTAGCAAAAACATGTTAAAGTGTCCATTACAAAAGGGCTGGAGAAAGACTTCCATACTATCCTGGCAATCCCTAGTAGAATTCAAGCGAACTTGCAAACACCGAATATGACACAAAATCCACCCCAAATTTTCAAAACAAAATGACAAATATGGAATGACTGTGCACCTTTGTTTTAAATCTCAAGTGGTAGCAATATAAGATGACATAAGTTCTACTTTTTAGCTAGGCAGACATACATATAGACACAGAGTAAACGTTTGTACCAATTCATGTCAAAGAATTAAATTAATCCGTTTAAGAAACATCCAAAGACTTTCTGTCAAATTGATCATCCTTGATGTCACAGCACGAAATGGTCATAGAAATCCATGCTTCCTTCACATTTGTTCTTCTGGTTCAAACTGCTGTTTAGTGTATCTTCTTTGACATGATTAAAGAGATTTCACATTGCTATCTCTTAGTGCATTATTCTACCCTAATTTCCCTTGCTTGTAGAAAGATTAGATCACGAGAAGTTCACAAATAATTCCACAATATCCTTCTCTTTATATCTGGGCAAATAATTTTCATTCCATGTTTAAAAGGTACAAGCACTTGGGACAGTTCGCTCCTTTAGGAGGAGAACAAGCTGCTGCTGAGCTTCCTGGAGATTGGGTTTCCATGGGTCACAGCACTCAATGGCTCTGGTATTCTGTATATGCAAGGTGATTTACCTACTGCTGCTTTTTCATCATAGATTCGTCCAACTTTTCTATTATGGCATGGTTCAATAGTTAAAATCATCATTATCATTTTCAACTTCACTAAAAAAATATTTTTAATAATTTAAAAATCAATTTCAACCATTGAAAAATACAATTGTAAGGGTAAAATTTAAAATTAAATTGATTTCGATTGGTTTTAATTCACGAACAAGCACTTAGTTGTGTAATTCAACGCTCGAATGCTGAATTCGTTTGGGTTTCGTATACTCAGCAAGCAAGTCAGCTGGCGCACAAGATATCTAGTGGTATCAGATTGGACAAGAAAGTTTATATTTGGAAGAGATTCGAGCCGCATCTGAAGCTAACCACCATCTTTTCTTAGGGTTTAGAGTTTAGTGTTTGGGTGGCTACAACAAAGATCTCATATGGTATAGATATCAAATTTACATTCCCGACTCTCTCGCAAACATACTATCATTGTTCATCACCCTTCTGTGTGTAACAAATTATCTTTGTATTTATTATTCTCGACCACCTGCAAAAAAAGAGAGTTAATTGTAGCATTTTTTTTTTCTTTTGAGAATAGGAAACGTGGGTTATGTTTTATGTTTTTGGATTCCTTCGGTAAATATGTTTGATAAATGTGTTTTTGAAAATAGTTTCAGATATTCTGATCTCAAAACATCTTTATATTTTTATCATATTTAAGATAAAATTTGTACTTTTAAATTTTTTAGTAAATAATTGTATTTTAAGAAATTTACAAAAACTTTCGTAAATGTAGCAAAATATCAAATTATTTACGG
The DNA here is from genome assembly GCF_025177605.1 of Cucumis melo. Classification (NCBI taxonomy): domain Eukaryota; kingdom Viridiplantae; phylum Streptophyta; class Magnoliopsida; order Cucurbitales; family Cucurbitaceae; genus Cucumis; species Cucumis melo. Next base: position 2,728,485 of record NC_066857.1, read on the forward strand.
TTCGTGTAACAAAGCCATAAAGTTATTTTTTAAATATTTCAGGTTTGTGCTTCCATCTTTTTTTTCTTCTTTATACTATTTCCTTCATTGTCTTATTCCTGCGATTTTTGTATTTTTTCTTTCCAATTTTTTTTTGCAATTTCTTTCTATCGTCTTTCTTATTTTTCAATTCTTTATTTATGTCGTTTAATCTTTCCATCGTTTTTCTTCTTTTTCTTTTTTTTTTTTTTTGTTTTTCCATCGTTTTTCTACTTTTCCTCTTCTTCTTTTTGCTGCAATTTCTTTCCATCGTTTTTTTACTCATATATAAAAATTAGCAAAATCTAAAAGATCCTGTATAAAGAATTTTGAAAAAAATTATTTAAATTGGAGTAGGCAAATGTAAACGGTAAACGATAGAAGTAAAAGATCGTGTATAAATAATCTTGAAAAAAATCATTTGGAAAAAAAAGTAAATGATCGCGTAAAGAAATCATTAAGAAAATCGTATACCAAATTTTGAAAAAAAAAAATCATTTACGATCATGTAACCAAATTTACATGAACGTAACCAAATTAAACGTCGTGTAACAAAATTAAACGATGAGATTGAAAAGATAAATTGTAGTCATATATAAACGATTGCGTATAAATTGTAGTCATATTTAAACGATTGCGTATCAAACAATAACCAAATCTATTATACCCGTGTTGTTGACGGTGTGGTCGATGGAGTATTTTTGGTATTTCAGACGATAAATCAAAATATTTACAAATATAATAAAATATCACAATCTATTAATAAACTGCATTAGATTACTATGTGTCAGTTTTAGTTGTCACGTTGTTTAGAATAATTTATTTATATTAGGGAAATTTGTAAGGATGACCAAAAAATCGAGTCAAAAAATGCCAATTGATTCAACTTTTGGAAAAAAAATTCAAATGACCTTCTGTTGATGTCGAGTGAAGTTACAAATTTATCTTTTATTTTTTATCTTTCTTCATTCTTTGATGCAATCTCTTTCTCTTTTTTCGACGAATTTCCACCTTTAGGCTTGACAATCGAAGCACACCTCTCTTTCATTTTTTAATGACATCTCCCCAAAATCGACAATCCTCCTTCATTTCATACCTAGATCTAGCTAAAATTGACGACTCCCTCAGTTCCATACTCAAATCTAGCCACAATTGATGACACTCTTCATTTTCACTCCTCGTTGAGACCGAGAGCGAGACCGAATAAGAAAGAAGAAGATATTGTGTTTGATGGTATTCGTGGATCGATAGCGAGAGTGAGAGCAAGATGACCACAAATGGTTATTTGACATTTTTTGAAGCTTCAAAAAGGTTATCCGTACAAATTCCCATTTGTACGAACGGCTTTAGTGGGAACTCAATCTTTCCAAAGAGGGTTTAAGTGTTAACGAACCAAATTGGTTCCGTTGAACCGATTCTTTAAAGTTAGAAACCAAAGCGAACCGTTCAGTTGGCATATCTGTTGGTGTTGGCTGTTGCAAATTGCAGTAATACGGTGCGTTTTCAGAACTTCTCAAAGAGCAAAACTGTAGATATGATCAAACGGTGCAAATTCCCTCTACGATCGCCGACGAACGGCTCCTTGGAGTAGAATTTCCCGGCAATTTTTCTAGGTCTCTCTGATTCCACACTTGAACTCTCTCCGTTTTCAGAAATGGAACAAGGTAGGCCGGCTTTCACCGTCGATCTTCTGGAAAGGTATGCGGCCAAAGGCAGAGGAGTTATCAGCTGCATGGCTGCTGGGAACGATGTCATTATGTTAGGCACCAGCAAAGGTTGGGTCACCCGCTATGACTTTGGAGTTGGAGATTCGATCGGTATGATTCTTCATCTAATTATTTTTATGCGATCTAATCTAATTACTTTTCTTTTTTCACAATCACGAAAATGTTTTCCTCGATCGTTTATGTTTCTGTCTCCAAATATCATTTTGCCTGAAGGAGAATGTTGGCTAGTAGGATGGACGTGGAGAAAGAGCTGCAAACTCAATGAATTCCTATTAAGTTATTCATTTAGCTGACTCAATCGAATTTTTTGTTTTTCTATTAATACTCGAGCTTTTCAGAGGTTTAAAAATTGGAACTAGCTTTTCAGCTCCAATTAATACTTGAGCTTCAGTGAAATTGGTTTCCTGTAATCTCATCTCGATTTAGTCATGATTCATTTGCTAAGAATGTTGAGTAATTTTTGATGTGGGTGGAACTTACATCTCACTTCTTTATTGTGTTTTTAGCTTAAATGTGTAAATATATTTCAAAAATTTGATCAGTAAGTCTCAGAATCATGCTTTGTTTGTTCTTTCTTTCAATTTACTTTTATCTGACACTACTTTATTGCATAAATATTTCAGTATAACTTGATATAAAATTGCATAACACTAATGTTTGGAAATACAGACTTTGATCTTTCTGTGGGTCGGCCTGGAGAACAATCAATCCACAGAGTATTTGTTGATCCAGGAGGTAGTCATTGTATCACGACAATTGTTGGTACTGGTGGCGCCGATACTTTTTATATGCACGCCAAGTGGTCAAAACCTCGACTTTTAGCCAGATTGAAAGGTCTTGTTGTAAATACTGTTGCCTGGAATAGGCAACATATAACTGAAGGTTTGCTTTTAAATTCTTATTTTCTTTACTGGTTGACATTTGCTTATAGTTGGCTCTAATTTATTTACTGCTGTGACTGCACGCCACTTTTAAGAGCAGCTTCTACAAAGGAGGTCATTCTTGGTACTGACAATGGACAACTATTTGAACTTGCGGTGGATGAAAAGGAAAAAAAGGAAAAGTATGTAAAGTTTCTTTTCGAATTAGCAGAACTTCCCGAAGCTTTTATGGACTTGCAGGTACATCATGCCCATTTGTTTCTGTCTTTCCATATTTTAGTTTTCAATCTTCGTTCTTTCTACCTACGTGACTTCCTTATATGATTAGTTAAAATTTAGTTGAGTATCAGAACATTATAATATCTCTGCTCGGATGAGCACCCTATCCTTTTTTGCTAGAAATTTCATAATTTTTCTCCCTTAGGCATTACGACTAATTAGCTGACTCTTCTATGAGCTTGGCTTCTAATAACTTTGAAAACCATCAAAAGTGTTAGATCAGGGTTGAAAAAATTACTTTCCCTATTAATTTATTTAATTTTTAATTCCTTCCCTCTTTCTTAGTCTACTATTGATTTTGTCATCATGGTTTGTTAGCACACAGTTGTCAGTTCACAACTTCAATTCTGTCAATCACTTGGCTTGCTTTTCATGCAGATGGAAACAACTAACGTACTAAATGGAATGAGATATTATGTAATGGCCGTTACTCCAACTCGACTGTACTCTTTTACCGGAACAGGATCGTTGGAGGTAATTTAATTTTTAATCCCTGATTTGTTCAATTTTTTTTTAAATTTTATGGTGTTAGATTCTCACCCTGGCCTTGGGAAATATTTATTGCAAAAATGAGTCAACTTGAGCCATTCCTACCATGATATTTATGTTATTTTCATCTGCAGTGACTCCCAATTTATGTTTTTATTATGTAAGATCAAGATGAACTTAGCTCCAAACTGCTTTTTTCTAGGCACAAATGTTTCTAAAATGTAATATGGCTCCTAAAACAAATTTGCAGAGTAGCAAGTATTTTCTGTAGCTGTAGCATATCTGTGCTAATTAATGGACACCAAATAAAAATCAAATCAATGTGTATAGTCATTTGTTAGCCAAGACCTTTTGTCATAACTTGAGTGCCTACTCAACTTAATGGTATCTTCAGAAGTTTATGCGTCTTTCTTTTTTCCATTCTTCTGTAAAATTAAAATACATCTTTTGGCTTCTTATGTTATCACTTATCATTTTGAGTCTTATAGTTCTCATAGTTGCTATAGCGACAAACTTATCTTCTATTTATATCGATCATGAAATTTTGATCGAAATTGTATGTATGGCGCATTATTTTCTTACTTTACTGTTTTCCCTCCTAGGAGCACCCTGTTCTCAAATTTTCTTGATTCACAATTCATATACATATAATATAAGAGAAAAATTTAGGGCTAGATAAGCTAGGAAAGAAATGTTTAAAAGTGATATATAAGTATGAGTTCAAGTATTGTGTGGTTAATGTGAATAAACATAAATTTAGTCAATCTAATGTTTTGAAGGCCAGAAATTTAGTTAATGCTATGTAATCATAAAAATGGCTTTTTTTTTTTTTTTTTTTTCCACTTTGTTTTACTCCCCCATGGTATTAGTAGGGCTAGATATAGGGTCAACCTACAGGAGCATGGAAATATGCAGTCTGTTCTAGGGTTTCTTATTTGTCAATTACTTCCTACGGGTCTCCTATATGTTTTACAGTCCTGCCTCTTCCAGCAATCGTTGGTTCCCAGATAGTTATACTTTGAGTTCCTAGAGAAGTTATTTGAATGTCCATTTTCCTTTCCTGGGCAATCTAGCTCTACCCAAGTAAATTAGTTCCATTCTAATATTTGCATTCTTGTTAACGATGCTGTTTCTTTGAATTTATGTATCCAGACTGTCTTCTCTACTTATTTGGAACGTGCAGTGCATTTCATGGAACTTCCTGGTGAAATACCCAATAGGCAAGTGGCATTTGGACTATTTTGTTCTTGGCTTGTTTTACCTCTAATAATTGGTAATCCATGCTGATAAAATTGATTTACAATAGTGTTATCAATTTAGACGTTTAATTCATTACAGTGAACTGCATTTCTACATAAAGCAAAGAAGAGCAATACATTTTGCATGGCTTTCTGGAGCTGGCATTTATCATGGAGAGTTAAATTTTGGGTCACAACGTAGGTAAGAATTGGTATATTCTTATTTTATCTTTGAGGGTTTTAATTTAACTACATTTTACTGGTCCATTCCATAGATATTGATATTTTATGAGTTTCCTAATTACATATGCAATATTTTATTAATTTCTTAGTTCCAAATGACATTTTTCAAAGAAGAAAAAAAATTCAACTGTTGTAGCAAGTTTAAGTTATATGAAGATTAGATGAGCTGCATGGGACCTACACCAGTTGAGATTGTAAAATGGTTTTTTTTCTCTTATTAATGAGTATTCCTCAGTTTACTCTTAAAAAATTAGATCCACACCCCCCCACACCACCAAAAGGAACTGATAATGTTTATCAAATTGCCTTAATGTATCAGCTTGGCTCTGAACGATATAATTTATGACATTCTTTTGTTAATAAGCCTTTCATGCTGACTTTCATGCAGTTTATCTAACGGAGACGAAAATTTTGTTGAAAATAAGGCTCTCTTGGATTATTCAAAGTTGACTGAAAATTCTGGAACTGTTAAACCTAGTTCCATGGCAGTGTCCGAATTTCATTTCTTGCTTCTAATTGGTAACAAGGTTAAGGTGCGTTGACTGAGAAGCTCAAGTTAACTCATTTGCTTATTTTCTTTTTTCTTTTACTTATGTATTCATTGTAATGAAGCTCTGGTTTTAACTTGTACCACATGCAACCTTTCAAAATATTTTAGAGCTCTGTTAGAAAGCCTTGGTTTTCATGTTTGTGCGTTTAATAAGTTGGTATGTATGGGAATTCATATCCTTGAAATTTAGTTGGGGTTTTCTTGACTTTCTCATAAGGTTTCCTACCTGATGCATTTTTCAGTATCTCTTTTATTTATGAATTCTCTTGTTCTAGCTTTGAAATTCATCTTAAATTATTAATTATTTCTAGGTTGTAAATAGAATTAGTGAGCAAATCATTGAGGAACTCCAGTTTGATCAGACATCAGAGGCAATCACAAGGGGCATCCTTGGATTATGTAGTGATGCGACTGCAGGTTTATTTTATGCTTATGACCAAAACTCCATTTTTCAGGCATGTCTTCCACTTCTTTCTTTTCTCTGGCTTTCATTCCACCTTGCAATGATAATAGAATTTGTTCCTTTAAAATAGGTCTCTGTTAATGATGAAGGCAGAGATATGTGGAAGGTTTATCTGGACATGAAAGAGTACACTGCAGCACTAGCCAACTGCCGTGATTCTCTTCAGAGAGATCAAGTCTATCTGGCTCAGGTACTGACTGGCTAGTTTGTGTGCATTCTGAAAGCTGTTCTTTTATTCTTTCATTTTTTATTTCTATTCTTATCATAGAATCGTTAAATTTGAGAATGCTTCCAATTTGGAGGTTGATTTGTTTCTATGATGCAGGCTGAAGATGCATTAGCATCGAGGGATTATCTCAGAGCAGCATCTTTCTATGCTAAAGTGAAAGCTCTCTCTTACACTATTTAGCTTGCCTTTTTTCTTATTGCTATGCGTAGTGATTTGCTTAATACCGAACTGATCACTAGAAATGTTTGTCATATCAATTGAGTTTCTGCAACTTACTATTGTGGATCTTTTTTTCTTGATTAATAGCTTATTTGGCTTTCACGTAGCTTTATGTTGTTGCTAAGACATAATTTGTGTGCAGATCAACTACATATTATCCTTTGAGGAGATCTCTCTGAAATTTATAAGTGCAGGTGAACAAGTAAGAAAAAACGATTTTCACTTAATCTTTGCTGCTTAATAGCTGTGCATGGTAACTTAGTAAGTTGTGTGCATTATCTTAGTTTGTCAGTTGGACAAAAATACATGTGTTTTATCCTGCAGTTTGTGAGACCACCCATCATATATCAGTATAAGAGGAGGCGCAAGAATGTAACTGTGGGAGAGGGTTAGTTGTGCATGGGAGTGAGGAACGTAAAATACATGTGTTTGGCAAGAATTTTGTAGGGGGAGGGGACCATGAGTATGGTTAGGGGTAGTTTGGGTAAGGAAGGAGTAGTATAAGTAGTGGAGGTCAGTATTTTCATATCTCTTCAGCTTGGAATTAAGTCCCTCATAGTGAGAGTTGTAGCCTTAGGGCTTTTCTTCATTTAATAATAAGACTTGTTTGTAAGGGAATATCTTACAGAGTCTTTCTTAACCAGGATCTTTATTATGTTTGGATGGATTTCTTGATCCTCATGTAAATTTAATACTTTTTTTTCCGTCTGCATATTGTTTCTAATTGGCAACATCTTTGACGAATTTGCCATATTGTTGAAAAGTTAATCTGGTTGATTTGTGGGGAGGCACAATGCTTATAGATTGTTTTTCCTAGCTGCCATCGTAAAAATATAAATGTAGTTATAACCACATTTAGTAAATCCTAGGTATACTCTTAGTCATGGTTGTTCTAAAACATTCATCCCAAACCTACACTCAGATTGGATTTCCTTGCTTGAGCTTTGTATATCGACTTAGTTTTGATTTTTTGCATCGTACATCATATTTATTTTCTGATGTCTCACTTGCAGGATGCTTTGAGAACTTTTCTATTGCGAAAGCTTGATAATCTTACCAAGGATGATAAGTGCCAAATAACAATGATTTCCACGTGGGCAACTGAGTTGTATTTGGACAAGGTTCTTGCTCCTGTCCTAGACACAAGACTCCTGATAGAAAATTGTGACACTAATTCTATTAGGAAACTTTTTCCATTAAATTTTGGGACTCTTAAAATTGCAACAAGTGAAAATTCGTATGTTAACACAATATAAACGACAATCTTGTTACTTTTACCTGATATAAAATTTTTTACTTCAATTTTCATCTGATGGAATAATGTTGGTGGACAAACAGTTGAAAGGAAATTGTTGTAGTATTCATTCCTAAGATGAATTCCCTTTTTCCAGGTTTCAATTGTTTCTCTTTGTTCTTTGATCTTAGATAAACCGTCTACTCTTGGATGATGACACTGCATTTGATGGGCATAGTACGGAGTACCAATCAATCATCCAAGAATTTCGTGCTTTTCTTAGTGATTCCAAAGATGTATTGGATGAAGTTACTACAATGAAACTCTTAGAAAGGTACTCAGTCATGTTATCTGCTGAAGATTATTGTTATATGGATGTATTCATCTTCTGGTTAGAAAGTAAAATGGACAAATGGTGGTTTCAGACGTAATTATTATCAAAACTCTCTTTCTATAGTTTTCCATTGAATAATTTTAATTGTCTGCAAGATGATATCTTGCAGTTATGGTCGGGTTGAGGAATTAGTGTTTTTTGCCGGTCTAAAGGAGCAGTATGAAATTGTCGTCCACCATTACATCCAGGTGCCTTATTTACCACAAATATGAAATTTCTAATGAAATGTTATGATTCTTCTCATCCTTCATTGGTATGTTGACCATCCTCTTGGCACTTCATCTTTTATGAAGAAGATGAAACAACATAAAATCCAAGGAGTTGGTCCACTGCTTGAAAAAGCATAATCATACAAAACAACCCAAATATGGTTATATTGAACGATACTTGCGATTCAGAAATTCTTCGTGAAGAACGTCCTAACTAATTAGAGGCACTAAATTGTACTATTCAAAAAAATTCTTTGAAAAGCCTGTACCTGTCTCTGAGAATTATGTTGTTCCCTCATTTTACTTCACTTTTTGGTAAAAGAAACATTTCATTGATAAATGAAATCAAGGGAAAACTCCAAACATCAAAGAAGATTATAGATGTGAGCACCATTACTGACGAGAAAAGATATGGTAGAGTAAGTGAAAAGGGTGCTTTGTTTTTATGCAAAAAGAAAGTATTAGACAAAACCAATTCCATGAAATGAGTAAAGAGGAAAAAAAAAATCATTAAGAAATCTCCCTTATTTTACAATGCCACCACAATAGATCTCATGAAGCATTAGCCACAAATTCTCGCTTCCCCATTCAACTGCTGGCAAGGGAATTTTAGGAAGCCAAGCTCTAGTATCTTTAGCAATACACCAAAGGAAACAAAAAATTTCACGGAGTTAATTGAATCCCTTTGTAGCCAATTTTCTGTGAATAAATAGATGGTTCGTGGATTCTTCTATGGATGTGATAAACAATCAAGAAACAGCAGGGAATAAAACCAGGAAGGGATTGAACTTTGAATCCTATTTCAGGTATTGAAAACTTTTGTCAGCCAATAACAAATGAAGACCAATTAAGCCATTGAAAAAGGAAGAACTTAGTTTTCTCAGGGTCTTACATCCCCAAATCTGTTTAGCATGGGAGCAATCTGACCTGCTTTCTCTATTGTTGAACTTGAAAGTGGCAGATTTGTAAGTAAAGAGGCAGATATTTAGAAACTTGAAAAGATTTTTTTTCTCATAATGATGTAGGTGAACATTTTCCATCTTTTATATGAACAACCATTCTTCCTGGTCTTCATTGAAATTGCTTCATTCCAACACTCCCTAAAAGCAATCTTGAGCATTGGAAATGGTGTCAGGCAAGCATTGGTCCAAAATTTAAGCCTCTCCACCAATTACCAGTCTTAAGAAGATGACTTGTTCAAAGAAGTCTGTAGTTTCTTTATGAAATATCAACCCACAACTCCATATAATTTTTAATAGTGATTTTTTTTTTACCTTGCAGGGTTATTGACTCATATTTACGTTTTCATTTCTCTAAACAATCTTTTACAATTTACCGTAATTCTTAGATTCTTTTAATATCTCATTATATTCATTTTAGTCCATATATCTTCTTCATGCTTACGTTTTCCTTGGCTTTTCGATGCAGCAAGGAGAAGCAAAAAAAGCATTGGAAGTGCTTCAGAAACCTGGAGTACTTGCTGAACTTCAGGTAATAGTTAAATTCTTTAATTCGGTGTGCTGCATTATTTATTTATTATTTCATCTCTATATTAATTGAAATCAAGATATGGAACTTTATATGCTGCAGTACAAGTTTGCTCCAGAGCTCATCATGCTTGATGCATATGAAACCGTCGAGTCGTGGATGATCACAAACAACCTCAACCCAAGGAAGTTGATTCCTGCGATGATGCGTTACTCAGGGGAACCTCATGCAAAGTAATTTGAACTTATCAACTTTCAGTTCATTAACATTTAACATGCTACACTGCTTTCAAAGTTAAATTTATGATAGGGCAATTGCAACAATTCTATGTACTTGCACTCAATGTGTTTTATGTTTTGGTATTTATCTTAGAAACAACCAGATCGATAGTTTTTAAGATTATTACTTCTGGTTTTCTAAAGACTTGTAACCATAGTCTTTGAAGTTCTTTTGCTACCGTTGGGTAACTTCAAGTTGTTAAGGTTTTGTATTTAAGCTAAACCTTTCAAATATTTCAATATAACTTTGATGCTTTATTCAAGACTGTGGTCTCCTAAAATTTTTTTCTTTGCAAAGATATTGGATTAATGGTTGGGGTGGTGGTTTTTCTCTCCTTACTTCTACTCCTCCTTCTTTGTTTTTTTTTTTAAAAATAAGCGAGACACTTTAGGAGCTAAGAGTAACTTTTAATATTTAGCTTGGTAGAATCAATGGCAATTTTATAATTGACCTAGCCAACTGCCAATCACTTGTTTGTTTTATATTACTTTCAGGAATGAAACTCATGAAGTTATCAAATATTTGGAATACTGTGTTCATCGATTACATAATGAGGATCCGGGAGTTCACAACTTGCTGCTGTCTTTGTATGCCAAGCAGGTTGATTTTGCATATCATAGTAGAAATTGAAATTGGGGATTTTCTTTTTCATGCTAGTAGCTTGATTAGAAAGAGTTATACTTCATGGGGGTTTCTTTATTTAAATTATGAAGTCCGTACAAACATGCAATTAAATTGTTGTTTTGCACTTTCAATTTAAAGTAAGCTGACACCGAAGTTCGGGGTGACCGAAATTACTAGACTCGTGTAGGTCTATAGGAGAACTATTTATGAACAATGTGACTTTTATTCAAGAAACTTGCAACTGGCTAATTTTTATTTAGAGCGGCTTGAGATTTTGTGATTAATTTAAAGTACTAGTTATTTCAGTAAGAAACTAAAAGTTTCATTGATAATATGAAATGTAACAAAGGAGACAACAAAGAGATAGCAGAAACAGCTAATTGTTTTACTTCTGATTTTTACTTTTGCTTGTATTTGTAATATTTTTTTTAACTATTTCTATAGAACATGTAGGAAGTTTATTAACAAATTCACTTGTCGGCATTCTATTTATTATAATAGGAAGATGACAGTGCACTTTTACGATTCCTGCAATGCAAGTTTGGGAAAGGGCAGGAAAATGGCCCGGAGTTCTTCTATGATCCAAAATATGCTTTGCGTCTTTGTCTCAAGGAAAAGCGAATGCGAGCCTGTGTTCATATATACAGCATGATGGCCATGCATGAAGAAGCAGTTGCTCTTGCCCTACAGGTCATATTCACTGTGAAGTTCTATTAATCCGTTCTGTTTGTTTTCTTATATGTATCCTGGCACATAATATTTTCAAGAAAATTATCTGATGTGGAATTTCTAATTATTCCTGACTGGAGGAATAGATAAAGTTAGTAGAACCAGATATCAGTGATGTCTACAGCTTACCTGGATGATTATTTTAAGATTAGCGCCCAAGGAACTGAAACGAGACTACTCCCCAAAAAGCTTTACAGCCTAGGAGATTTAGGTCCTGTTTGGTAGAGAATATGAAAACAAGGGATCCAATAAAAACGTAGTTGTATTTTATGTTTCCAGATATGTGTTTGGTGGCGGATTCAAAAATTGGATTCTAGTTTTTAAAAAATGTTTAAATGTGTTTCATACTATATATTTATAAATCATAAAACTAGTCTTATTTATCCAATAAGATTTACTGACAATAGGTTATTCTTAATTTATTTGCGAATATAATTTATGTTTTAAAAAATGGTTAAACTGCAATTTTAGTCCCCATTGTTTGGAAAAAGTTAGAGTTTAGCCTATAGTTTGATAAAATCTCATATATAGTTCTCATGATTTGACAACCTTCATAATAGTCTCATAATAGAGACTATTTTTTATGATTTTATCAAACCAAAAGGACTAAATTTTAGATTTAGACCATAAAGACTAAGTTCTATCCGTTTAAAACCATGGAGACCACATTTATAATTTAACCTAAAAATTCATATAATTATTATTTTATATTATTATATAATTCATAATACATATTATATTAAAAAATTGAATTGAATTTATAACATGACATATTGTAGTTCTAAATGTTTTTATATGTATCTAATACAATTCTGTCTTTTAAAATGTAAAACTCAAATTCTAGATACAATAAAAACGTAAAAAAGTTGTTTTCAGAATTTGCACTACAAGGATCACAGAATCTGAAGTCCAAATTCTGAAAACGGTTTTGAGAAACAGAATCCAGATTCTCTGTCAAACAGACCCTTAGTTCCCTTTTAGAAGGTTTACATGTTATTGATCAACTTCTTATAAAGTCGTATCTCTACATGCATATTAAAATACATTTCATTTGATATTTTGGTGCATTAGGTTGATACTGAGCTTGCTATGGCTGAAGCTGACAAGGTTGAGGATGATGAGGACTTAAGAAAGAAGCTTTGGCTCATGATCGCCAAGCATGTTATTGAACTGGAAAAGGGAACTAAAAGGGAGAACATAAGAAAGGCTATAGCTTTTCTAAAGGAAACTGACGGTCTACTAAAGATTGAGGATATTTTACCCTTTTTTCCAGACTTTGCTCTAATTGATGACTTTAAGGTGATTTTTTATGTTCAACAAACTCCTCACTCAAGCTTTAGGGATCATGTTGATTTCTTTTTTCTCTCTCAACCTTTGTTACTATCTTAAGAATAAAATTTCATTTGATATAAAAGGCTAGGAATGCCAACCAGTTAGTTTTTGTTTGGAGTATTATAAATTTAGGGAGTGGGAGTGGGGACAACGAGGAACTTGACCTTGGCTCGTATGGAGGCTTCTTGTTTTCTGTGAGAACATATGTCCTGCATGATCCATCTTTTAGTCAATTCTCACTTTGGTCCTTAATCTTTTGAAGTTGTCAGTTTTACCCTTAATGTATCAAACATTCTCCAGTTGGTCCTTTAAAAGAGTATTCAAATTTGTTAACATGTAGCTAATGTGTCAATAAATCATTCTTTCGTTAACATATTTGGACTTGCAGGTGTGCCACATGGACATGCCATGCCCTTTGGCAAACAGAATTTTTAATTGGTGGGACAACTTTTGCTGCTATGCTGAGTTGAGTTTCATATTTTAAGTGGTATTACATCGTTAGAAGGGAAAGATCATTAGTTTTAAGCTTTTAGCCTGGAGTATTATAAATTGTAAGAGGTAGGATGGAACAGTAGGGAGTTAACATTGAGGAGTTTCTCTATTTTATACAATTTAGAATCCCTTTGCTGCTGGAGCTGTTTCCAATTTCAGAATAGTTATTTCTCTTTGATAGTGTCTTTTTGTTATTAGTGCAAAGGTGTTGATGGGGTTTAGTTATAAATGGAGGGATGGTAAGTGAGTTAGGCTTTGGAGAGATTTAAGAGGGGTTGCAAGCACCTTGTATTACTTGTTTGTTTTTTCTTTTGTATTTCTTCTTGATATTGCAATATATTAGTTTCCTATATTTTTTTATTTTATTGGAGGGTATATGAAATTGAACAAACCCTATATTTCTTTTTAACTTGGTGACTGTGCATAATATCTAGTTACTGTTGGCCTAAAATCTCTACTTGTATCTCCGGGGTTTCAATATTACCTCTAGTAGCCACTTAACAATTCTTGAAATATCTTTGTAGGAGGCAATTTGCACATCATTAGAAGATTACAACAAGCAAATTGATCAGCTGAAACAGGAGATGAATGATGCAACTCATGGTGCTGACAATATTAGGAAAGATATCAATGCTCTTGCTCAAAGATACGCTGTAATTGATAGAGATGAAGATTGTGGGGTATTGATCGTTCTGGTGCTAACTGGCCATTCTTTTAGTTATCATATGCAGTTGCCAGGCATACAACAAAGTTACAACTTCCTAGTTTAAAAACCATCAGTTGCCACTTCTTTAGCTTAAAATGGGCATAAAATTTTATATAGGATTATGAGTTGGAGGTGCACAAGAACTATCTACTTTCTGGTCGGGCTTATCTTAGATCTATCCTATACATTTGTAGAGCCAAAGTTTTAAAACTCAGTATTTGATATTTTTAAACCTTAGTGAAGTGTATGGTGATGGTGTCTTTGTGGGTTTATATGAAGTAATTGATTTCACAGTCATAATGAAGTCCATTTTCCATCTCTATTTGGTGTTAGTATTTTAGAACGCTTCATTTCTTCATTTAATTCATAATGCCTAAATTTGTGTTTCACCAGGTATGTAAGCGTAAAATATTAACTGTGGGAAGAGACCTCTGGATGGCTTCAAGTTACACATCAGTAGCACATATGGCCCCATTCTATGTCTTTCCATGTGGGCATGGATTCCATGCTCAATGTTTGATTGCTCATGTTACACGTTGTACGGATGAAGCTCAAGTAAGTCTGCAATGTAAATTTATCAGGGATTCTAACTACTTGAACGATCTAAGTTGTGGTGGGTTTTTTTTATTTTGTATAATAGTGATGGCATCATTTCATGAAGCTGTCTGTTATCGGTTGCATATAGGAAGTTTGGTTTATCGTCGTGATAATTGCTTGGTTCCTGGTCGTGAGTGGGATTTCGAATTCCTAAATTCCATAGGGAAACATGATAATTGCATCTAACGTTTAGAATTGACTTTGCAGGCTGAGTATATACTGGATCTGCAAAAACAAATTACTCTATTGGGTGGTGAGACAAGGAAGGACTCAAATGGAAGCTTTGCTGAAGATTCCATCTCTAGCATGACTATGAGTCCTGCAGATAAGGTTATCTTTTGGCATTTCCAATAAGCATTTTTTAATGTATGAGTGGGGATATATGGGTGCTGCTTGATGATGCATATTGTTCTTCACCTTAGTGCCCTAGCTTAGAGTCGTTCTATTAGAATACTGAAAGAAAGATAAAATAAATGGTCGATGACTCTTTGAAAAAACCTCACATTTTCCAAAAGTTTATCCATCCTCTCAAATTCTCAGACCCTCTCTATGACTCCTTACCCACGAAGAAACTCTCTACTTGCTTACTAAGTTGCTAACGAACACAAATGCCAATGGGGACTTTTCTTTTCCCTTTAAACCCCTTCTCTGAGTTTTGTAGATCACTATTCCCCTTTAATTTCCTCTTTTTGTAATTTATTGTTTAGTTTCCAGCACTATATTTCATATTAAAGGGTAAAAGCATGCTGTTTTACTAGTTGGACACAAGCTTTAACCCAGCTTTTGCATGGGCTTTTGACTTGCATTTTATTATTTGTATCTAACTAACTTGTTAATGTCTAATTGTCGACAGCTCCGAACACAGTTGGATGATGCAATAGCCGGTGAATGCCCATTTTGTGGTGAGTTAATGATCCGTGAGATCTCTTTGCCTTTTATTTCATCAGAGGAAGCACAACAGGTTAGTTCATGGGAAATTAGACCACATAACCTTGGAGGACAGCGGAGCTTTTCTTTACCTGCATGATTCTTCTTTTTCTTTTTCTCTCTCTCTCTCTCTCTCTCTTTTTTTTTTAAATCTTTCAGAGTGGACTTCGATTTCATATCCTTTGTGGTGTGTACATAAGCCTTCCCGTCTGTTAAGTTATTAAACTTAACATTTTTCTCTGAATTGATTGTATTGTAGCCTACTATTCACCTGCGAGTCTTCTAAGTGAAACAATTGAATCGGCTGTTATTAATGGGTTTAGTTTGAGATTGGAAAATTGAGTTTGTACAACTTCTGTGGGGATTTGTGAAAAAATGTGGTAGATGGATTGTGCAAATCTAAATTTATATTACCTTTCTCTCTTTTTGTATTGTGTAAAAACTTCATTTAGTAGTGTATGATATAGAACGTGTGTTTCCTTATCTAAAAGTTATGTAATCTATAGAATGAATTTGTTCATTAAACATAGCCTTGGCCTTGGGTTTGCAAGTTACATAATTCTAGATCAATCTTCCGTCACAGATTTTTAGCAATTGAAGGCCAACTTTTGGCTACCTATTTCTAATTGTCCACAAATTTATTCTAAGACTTGGTCCTTCAATGATTATAATGTCTTATTGTATTATAATATCATATCATTGTGATGTATGTGGAAGTTATTACTGGAAGTTATTACATCTGTCTCAAAGAAGTATTGGGGTGTGTTTGGTCCGAATGGGAGTTAAAAATTAGGGGTTTGTAAATTAAATTCATTCCCTTCTTTATTTGGCTCAAAGAGTTAAAGAAGTATCGGTATGTGCTTGGTCTGAACAGGAGTTAAAAATTAGAGTCTGAAAACTTCATTACTTGTATGACTCAAAGAGTTATTAGATCATACTGCTATCAATTTCATTTCATACCTCGTCAATTCCTTACGATTGGGGTTTTAGAAGTTTACTACCACAGTTGACATTAATCCAGTGACAAGTTGATTTCAATTGCATTTGGTTTTGGTTTAAACTTAAATGGTCCAAAAGATGGGTAAAGTTACAAGGCATGAACAATATTCATTTCGTTAAGAGACATTTAGGGGTTCGTGATTGAAAGATGGATGAAGTTGTAGCTGTTTTAGCAGTAGCAAAAAATTCACAAAGTGAAAAGAATGATTTTGCCCTAGGAAATTCTTGGAAGTGAAGTATGAAAGCTAATTCACATAACAAAATTAGAAATTATCTGAAGACTCGAATCAAATTTCCATCCCCAAGACAACTTGGCTTCAAGAAAATAAAAGAAATTGGATCTCAAAAAGTTGGCTTGTTGCCATCTTGGTTACCATCTTCTCCTGCAGATCTTAGTGAAAAATCTTAAATATGAAGAGCTTTTATACCCTAAAATTTGTTCATAACCAAACAAATTTTCGATTTGATTCATCATAAAAGGTAGTCAGTTAAACAGATCTGGGTTCTGGATTCAGTTCAGTTGAATTCAAACTCAGTTGCAGATAAACTCCAAATTAAGCAAAGAAAAACAGAATCAAGATTTATTATATTTCAAAGAAACCGATTCATTTCCCTTTTTCTTCTGTACAATTATCTCAAAGCTACATAGCGATTTTTCCAAATAACTTTCAAGGTTATCGATCAATCCCTCGATCTTCATCGGTAAATCCCATATCAAATACCTTGAATTCCATCTCGCTCGAGTAGCTCCAAATCCGATCGTCGATCAACGATCGCCGACCAGATCTCTTTACATGTCACCAAAAGTGACCTAGAAGCCAATCACCCTTGGCCCCAACAGTTCAAGTACATAACTCTCCGGAGAGAATCCTCCGATTGTGCTATCCTCTCGTCAACGTCACAGCTCCGGACACTTCCAGAGCCTTCCGATCCAACCAAACTGGACAGTGGACGAAGATCCGCCGAATTTTCACCGGAAGACAAAAGCCTCCGACCTTGTCGAAGAGATTTAAGTCCAGATTTCCACTTGTGTCCGATCTCAGTGTGGCCTTGAGCCACCGCCACACTCGCCGCCATTCCAACTCTGTTCAGGTAACTCATCTTCAACCTCAAACACCTAACAAAAAGTTCTTTTCAAAGACAAACTTATTAACTCACTCACTCACTCACTCACTCAACTCGTTCACCGACCGTTATTGCGTTGATTGAAAAAAAACGAAGAAACTCCCACGATATTTATAGACAAAACAGAGCCGGTTGGGTTCAATCTCTAAACCGGAAACGTACTTTCACTCACGTCCGTTTAATTTAACGACGTTAACTAACTTACATTAACCCACATAATTAGCCATAGATTACCATATTTTAATCCGACCAAAAGATAGGGGACAACGTGTCACTTATCCATACGATGTCAGATGACTTATCTATTAACAACCAATCAGAAGGCGAAATCTTGGAAGGTGGGTCCCTATCATTTTTACTTTATTGTTTTAACTCGATCCCCGAGGGGGGAGGGGAATATTTTTGTCGTGGAGTGGTGATTTTAATTTCTAGTGGAAGGGACAGAGAAAGAGGAGGGTACGTGTTCTATGTTATAATTCAACTGCTGGCCTTTTTTTTTGCTGACTCTACTTTGTATGGAATATTTTTATTCAAATTCCTAAGGTTGTATGGACAATCTATACTACTATACTATATTATATTATTACATTTTATATTAATTAGAAAAACATTAGAGAATTAGGTGGGACCTACAGAAAAATGACTATAAACTATATGTTAAAATGATAAATAGACAAAGAGTGGTTGTATGGAGGAGTGGTTTGGTGTTACCTTAGTAGGGATGGGAAATGCAAAATTAATTTTGTAAGTAAGTAAGGGTGTCACGTGACAAGGGATGGGCATCCCGTGCCTCTATGACACTTTTTTCTTCTTCTTCTTCTTCTTTTTCTTTTTTCTTTTTTCTTTTTTCTTTTTGAATTGGATATTTCCACGTTTGTTGTAATTTGATGAATCAAATGCACTTTATGCCACCTTGATGAAAATATGGTTTTTACATGGATTGTTGTGAGGAACAAACTTATTGGTCCATATGTTTGCTATGGGACAATTAGTAAAAATAAAAAACAAATCAAATTAAAATATTGCAAAATTACAAACTCTATCCATGTATCTTTTCGTGTTTATTGGCATCTTTTCGTGTTTATTGGCATCATTGATAGAAACTTATAGGAGTAGATTTTTTGAAATTTTGTTGTTCTTTATAAATATTTTTGATAATTTTTATTATTTACAATGATTTATTAAAGTTGGAATAGACTTAAATTTAAATATTAAAAAGGTAGATAAACATATAAATTTAGAAAAAAGAAAATTTAGAATTTAATATTAATAGTTTCAAAAGTTAAAATTCAATTATGCGATAAGATTTTTATAAATGAACGGTTGAATTTAAAATTTAAGTATTATTTACGAGAGTTTATCATATTATAACTTTAACTTTCTTCAAATTTTATGGATCAAATTTACAATTTAACGTCTAAGTTAGTTTATGCCATAAATTCCATTTCTACTAATTTATCCATCAAGTTTAGCTTAAAAGAGTATCGAGAAAATTTCGATAAGCTAGTTAATTTCAATAAAAACAATGCACAAAATTCACAAATTGCAACAAAAAAAGTTATGAAGAAAAATTTAGCTCTAATGTATTATTTCTCTTTTTTATTTTTTCAATTTCTTACCGTACCTATGTCTAATTATTTGTTCTATGAGAAAAAAAGTTAATAATGTTTGAGATGAAAATTTTATTAGAGTATTTAAGTTGTAATACGTTTAAAATTTTAAGGTTAGAATGGTAATGTTTATCTAAGTTTGAGGTTCATGGAATTGAAATTCGAAACTAAATCGATACAACTTTTATAAATTCAAGGTAAAAATTGATAGTTTTTCAACTGCTTAAATAATGGAAGATTTTGAGAGGGCTAACGTTTGTGGTATGTGGTATTAGATTGGTTGTGTTCATTGTTACATTAACACTACGGTCCATAGAAGGTTTGATAAATCTATGTTTGGTGTAGAATTCTCAAAGATTACAACAAAACAAAAGGTCAATGTTTTGTGGTGTACCTCTATTCTAATAAATGCTATGCTCTTATGACATTAAATAATAAAAAGAAAATCCACGAATAATCATTTGTCATTTTCTTTTTATAAATAATAGAAATTATATATCTTTAAAGTCTCATTTAACCAAAAGTCAATTTTGAACATATATATTTAATCGTAAAATCATAGATTTAAATCTCTACTTCTAATTAAGTTTTAAGTGAACTACGTCATATCATCGTTAAATTTTTATTAATTTCGTCGACTCAAATACACTTTCGAAAAACTACTTTCAAAATATCTTTTGACGTAATATAAAAACCATAATTTCTCAAATTTGTTACGTTTAAGAAAGAAAATAACAACTAAATTTATTTTTTAAATTACTAAAAGATACCATCCAAAGCCAAAGGATAAACAATAACAAATTTCTCGATTAAAGAAAAAGCAGTATAGGTTATAATTAAACTCCATCAAAGTGCACCAAAAGAAAAGGCAAAAGAAAAAAAGATGGAGACATATTTATTCAATAGTAAACAACATTTTAAAAATACTAATATGTTATGGGTTTCTTTTTCAATCCTTTAATTAATTACTTGTGGTGGGCTCAATCACTTTTTTCTTCTCTTTTTCCAACACTACCAAAATCTGTCTCTTTCAAGTCCATTTCAATTGGGGTCCTATCCCATAGAGTTTAATCAAAGATAAGATATATATATCTTCTCAACTTAATCTGTAATATATAATTAATTAACCCATTCAAATCAAATCAATTTAAGTTTCCTATTAAAATATACAAATGTAGTAGTTAGCTAGCTAGGTTAAACAATAGACTAATTATATGAGTACATATATAGGGTTAATGAGGTGTCTTCTATTGAGATTGATGATCCCATTATTTAATTATAATTAGGACACATTAATGAATAATTAATAACTTTAAGTCTTTAAACTAAACATATTGAATTTGATAACTATTATTGTTAGTATTTTATGTTAGAGAGAATCTAAGATCTCAAATCTTCATATACTCTCTACCTTTTACCTTTTTAAATAAACTTTTCTTCTTCTTAGAAGTTTGAAGATGGCAGACAAAAGATTATTACAAATATTTATTTCAATGTATTACTGATATGTAATAAGAACCACATATACTCCCCATTATATTCCCCACTAATGGAAGATCGTTTTAAACATTATTTTATAGGATCCCAAAATCATATTTTATAGACTCATAAAGTACTATTCTTTACTAAGAAACTTTTATGTCTTTAATATACATTTTTAGATGTAAGTTTGTATAGTATGTTACTTTATTTCACCTACCGATCATACCAACTAATGACTTATATTATATGTGTTCATGATAGGTTTTTTTTTTCGTCAATGTAAAATTTTGATCTTAAATCACTCAACGTGGAGTAGTTGGCCTTTGTTTTAATAATCGTTTTCTTTTTTCACAATTTTCATACTTTATAATATTTTAATTTTGCATTTCATGGAAGCATTTTGGAAAAGTAGGGCAATAAAAATAAAGAGAAAATGAAGGAAGTGGTGTCTATACAAAGGTTAATTTTAAAAAAGAAAACATAATAGTAATGGAAAAAAGATTATTTATCAACCACAGGCATTGAGTTTCTTAATAAATAAAGAAAAGTCTTACTTTTCAAAGATTTGAATTTAGGTTTATGAAAAATATCACATCCCACGAATTAAAGATTGTATATAATTATAATCACTTTTAAACAGTTGTAAAGTAATTAAAAAAATCAACTTTTTGCAAAGTAGACTATGCAATTAACAATTTAAACAACTATTTTTAAACAGATCAAAGGAAAAGGGTAATCTAATTACTAACAACCAATAAATAACTCTTTTGGTTCTTTTTTTTTTTCTTGAGTGATTTGCTGTGAAAAATAAATCAAAAACAAAAACAAAATGGTAAACAACATCGACCCTCCAAACATATTCAATGATAGTATGACATTATCTCGTAAGTTTTTATAGTTTTACTTTTACATTTTTGATTAAAAAAAAAGTTACATGCCAATAATTTAGTCTACAAGATATCGTCTCGTGCATGCAATATACTTAACAATTTTTTTCGAATTTTCAACAAAATTCACACAATACCGTTGTCATGTAATTTGTGGAGACATAATCTCCATTTAGTTCTGAATATGTGAATGTAAGAATTCAAATATTTGAGCTTTTTCTTAATGACATGACATCTTAATCACTTAAAATTATATATTTTGAAAATTGATGTTAAGTTTGACGCGTTTTAGATGCAATTTCTACTTGATTATAAAAATATGTTTCTGTATAGTCAACCTTTAGAAAAAAAAGAAGGCATAAAACTTTGTATAGTGTGATTTATATAGGAGGGAAATCATAAAATCATAGAATAATATTGTATAATTACCTTGACTTGTGCTTGTTTTAGGAATTAATTAAACGGTAGACATTATTGTTGTAATTAATTTAGTTGCAAAGTTACCTTCAAAGAAAGATAATTTCATCACAAATGACCACAATATTTTAATTAAACGAAAATTATTTCCAAATACCTTTATTTTCTTTGTTTGTTCATGTAATCAAAGCTCTCCTATATCTAGAATATATTCCAATTCTTTTAGAAGAAATTCAAGATAAATCCCAACATGAATTTTTTTTTTTAGTAATTAATTAGAAAAAAGGTGTGGGATTTTTTTAAAAAGTTTTAAAATAAAAAATATTATTGGGCCATATATTAATTGATTGGCCAATGGAATTTAGGAAAACCCGAAACCTCATTGCCTGTGGTTTTGCTTTGTGTGTGTAAATGACTCAAATGCCATTGTATTGTCCTGTTCCTACGGTGGATAATGGTGGAGGAGAAGGACATTTTGGCTCTTATGGTGCCTTATAAGATGGGACTTAAGATTCTGAATTGGACTACATTTACTTTATTTGCTATTTATTGAAAAGAAAGTAAAAAAAGAAGTATAATTGATTCTCCATAATGCTAATTATAAAGTTTAGTTTAATTTGTAGAAAAAATAAAAAAGGGAAAGGGAGGCTAAAATAAAAGTAACTTTAGTGGTTGTCAATCAATGTAATGGGGGCCAGTTTATAGTAAGCCACAATAATGCAGTCTTTTCTTGTCTTTTATGGAAGTGGGGATAATAATAGGACATTATATTAATGTCTTTTATTATTATCATAAATAAAAAGGACATTCAAGATAAGGGAGATGAACTTGGAATTGAATTGAATTGATCTCATCTCCAAATTTCCATCCCCAATACCCAACCCATGCTCTAATTTTTTCTTTTCTTTCTTAGAAAAAACAACAAAATGCTTTATTTTGTACTATCATATGGTTTAGTTTAGCAATATGAGATGTTTGTGTTAAAAACTTAGGGTTAGGTTAAAACTTATTTACGATGGTTTCTTTGAATTTTGCTTAATAATTAACTTCTACGCAATGAATTACTGTGTTAGTCTTCTATAATTCACTTGTTTTATTTGCCTTTAATAATCCTCTTTTTTTTTTTTTTGTGTGGTGAGAGTAGATATATATAGTAAATAGTTAACATTTTTTTATTAAATTAATTTTATTTATAGAGTCAATTTGAATTTGAAGGAAAATTACTCAAATTTTCTAATAAAAAAAAGTTAAATAAATTTAAATATTTCATTCAAACGAGTTTAGGGCTTTATAAGTCACTAAACAATAAAACTTAAAATGTAAATAAATAATAATAACAAAATGGCAAACACACAATGAGGATGGAAAATAGAGTGGGATGGAGATAGAAAATTTCTTGGTCCTGTCCTTGGTTAACTTATGGAACTTTTTCTCTAGAAAATTCTTGCTTTCTCCTTATAGAAAAGAATGAACATTTCTAACAACATCAAGTTACTTAGTATCAATTTTTCTGATATAATGGTTTTGGATATATAAGTTGTCAATCTCAAGGGTAGTTGAATAACATTTAATGTGTGAAGAGAATAACATTTAATGTGATCGCATCTTCAAATCAATGTGATTTCAAAGTTGTTTGAGTAATTTGGCTAATTAGACATATTGTAGTATGATTAGTATATTTAAACTTTCTCATGTACTTCAATTAATTTACTTAATTTCTGGTCATATTCAAGTATATATAAGCTTTGACCGACTTTTGTTCTAACATGCACACAACCTTATTAACATTTTGATGCAACTTATTATTATTTTGACAACCATAGTTTATAAAATGAAATTTGAATAAACAACAATTTTCTCAACACAGCATAATCCAAATCCATTATTTCTTATAAAGACATACATTATCAACCATAAGATTAGAGATTCGGATCTTCAGCCTAAAGTTGTTGTACTATTAAAAAGCTAGCTCTAAATTAATTGAGGATGAAAATTATTAATTAGCTAGATCAATAAGGACCCCAACAACTCAAGTACATAACAGTTCTAAGAGATTCTTCAGACTGTTTGGGCTTACTATGATCTAATTCCCTTTTAACTTCACTAGAATCCGCCATTACAGAAGCTGAAGAATTCGAAGAAGAAGAAGAAGAAGAAGAAAGCTTGTTGTGATGAGACGAAATTGCCCTCACACCATACTTATTATTCAGCCTCCATAAATGCCCTTGATCTTTCAAAGCCTCCACCGCCCCTATACTCGCCGCCGCCGCCGTAGTCCAACTTTTTCCGGCACACATTTTTCTTGTCTGAGTTTTTTTTTTTTTTTTTTTTTTTTTTTTTTTTTTTGATGAGATTAAGGTTAAAGGGAAAAGGTGAGGATGGTTTGTTATTTATAGTGATGGGGGTTTTGTTTCATGGCCTATAGAATATAACCAAAACCTCAGGCTAATCATTGACAAACTAATGTCTACGAATATTGGTGGGTTTTGCACTTTTTTTCTTTTACCATAGTGGAGATGATATTGAAATTGACAGAATTGTCCTTGTTGATTGTGTGTATTTTCGGTGAAGAGTGAGGGTAAAAGTGAGAAATGTGGAGCCATTCCTCCAAATATAATTCACTTGGGTTTTTTTGTCAAATTTAAATAATTATGAGCCCAAAGTATTGGGAAGGAAACCACTCGGTTACCACCCATGGATTTTTCTGTTTACTAAATCTTATCGTGTGTTTATGTGTGTTCCTCTTAACTCTACTGCCGCAATGCAAACAGAAATATTACGTACAACTGTTGGATTTTTCTTCCAACATATGATTCTCAATTCGTACAATCTAAATCTAACGTATTTTTGTAATTAGTTTTCTATTTTCTCTCATTTTTATTAATGAATAGATTAAAATTAACTCCAAATTATACTAATTAAAAGGAAATGTTAATTTAGAAAGAACAAAAAAAAAAAAAAAAAAGGGTTTGTTTTTCTTATAATTTCTTAGATGAGTTTTCATCCTTTCTGAGCAAACCATTAAATTATTATCTAAAGGTTTAGGAAGAAAGAAAACTTTTGATAATTGAATTTTTTTTAGTTTGAGTTTTGAGAAATACTCTTAACATATATACTAAAATGTTAAATTCGATATTTAGATTGAGTAGTGACTTAAGGAAGAGTATGCCATTTTTCTTGTTCTTTATTAAGTCCCTTGGGTGTGCTATTGACTCTATTTTGATTATGTCTTAACTTAAGATTGTGGGTTCTATTACTTAATACTTTAAAAAGGAATAATTTATTTCAAGTGATATGTCTACTTAACTACCTTTGATATGTTAATAAAATTGTATGATTCAACAATGCAAACTTTTTGTATAATTAAGTTTTAATAGATCTCAGATAAAAGATTCTAAACGATTTAAATATTTAATCTAACCATTTAAAAGAGTAAACAAGTGAAGAAAATCGACCACTATATAAATACATTTGAATAATCGAAATGAATCCAAGGGAAAAGATGAGTAGAGATTAAGTAAACAAATGATAAATTCAATAGAAAAAACTTAGTGCTCATCAAACTGATTTGCCTAAAAAAATCCACTTAGTCCTTGTCATAATTTTCTGTGGTGGTGGGATTCTCACTTATTATATGTCTATGTCTGAATGTGTGTCTTAGACCAATTAGTTTAATCTATATATATAATAGATTACACTAATTATATTAAAATTACACTAATCTAGTTTAATTTTTCTAGCAGAGAAAAACTTTGGGCTTTATTGAAAAGTATAGACTTCATATGTTAAGTATTAAAAATTTTGGCTATATTTGACTTTAATCACTTATTTAATTGAAATAGTTTAAAAATAATTGAGAAAATTGATTAAGACTTATCTTCTAAACCCAAAACTTATCTTCTAAAATAATGTAATCTAACCAAATTTTTATTTTCTAAAAAATAAGTTTAATTCATAAATTTGGTCTAAACTTCTAAAGTTCGAAATTAATTATCAAATAAATTTATGAATTTTCAATTGCATAGATAACAAATTAATAAAACTATATGGAGTTGACAAATCTGCACCTAAACTTGATAAATTTCACAACTCACAAAAGATATTAATTAGTAAATAAACGAAAGATGATGTGATGTATAATCTCCAAAAATTGATTAAGACTTCAAACCATCTTTTAAGATTTGCAAATCTCTCTGATGATCATGACAACTCAATTCATTAAATTATTAAATAAAATTAAAAACCAAAAAAGAAAAAATGATTAAGAAAAACTCTTCCATTGATTTTGAATTGAAGTGGATATATATACATATACACAATAGTAATGTAATAGAGTAAAGAAATGATCAGTTATTAGGGCCCCAACAGCTCAAGTACATGACAGTCCTCAAAGATTCCTCGGACTGCTTCCATCTGTGATCGGAAACGGTGGCAGCGGAGGGAGAAGAAAGCTTCTTAGCCTGAGAAATGGATCGAACATGATTTTTAGCGTATTGTTGAAGGGATCTAATGGTATGATTCCATCGGCAAATCCCTTGATCTTTCAAAGCCTCCACCACTCCAACACTTGCGGCTACAACCCAACCTTTTCTGGAACAACTCATTTTTGGTTATCTCTGTGTTTGAAATTTGGATGCTTGGAAATGAATTGGGATTTGCTGATTATATATAGAACTGTATCAGAGATTAGATTAGATTAGATTACTATAGATGGAAAAACAGCGCCCCCAGGTTTTGTTTTGTTTTCCAGTGGTTGGAATAATGGACATAAATGGCCTTCAGGGACACGTGGAGAGTGGAGGGGTAGAGTTTTTAGGGTTTTGAGAAACCGCTGCCAGTGACAAAATTTCGTGCTTGGAATTGGATTCGTAACGTTAAATTGTTTTTCTTTTGTTTTTATCATCCATCCATTGTATGTGGATGGATGAATAAGTCTCCTTTACTTTAGTATCACGTTATCCCATACTGTTTGTTTATTTGCTTTTAATTTTTTTATTCATAGAGATCGGATTGCTACTTTAACTTTGTAGTGCGTGTCAATGTTGAGACACCTTCGGATATGACTGATATGACTCGTGTTGTTTACATTATATATACATTATTATTTCATATATTGTTTGTGTACTCATAGTTTTTCCTTTCTTTTTTTTTTTTTAATAGACATCCTTAACTTTCAATTTTATATTCAATAAAATTTTAATTTACGAGAGTGTTGAATAATTTCTAAGTAATCTTTTTGTCTCTGAAATCTCATTCACTCTCATTGTTGCTAAGTAAGGTTTTAACTTTAGACGTATAGACATATTTCCTTGGCTTGGTCTCGGATCTGCACAAAAGATTCTTGCATCACGCGGTATTGAATAACTTGTCACACTCTTGATGTTTAAAATAGTACATTATCTATACTTTAGATAAATATTCCAGAAATTATTAAGATAAAAAACTTATTTTTGCTAGGTGAGTTATTTATAGGTCATTTCACTAACACTCGCCCTTTAGTTATATGTAACATCGAAGTTATTATAATAGTTTCTAATGCTCGATGTTGTACAGTGTCAGAACGGAGAGCAACTCGGTTGCCATATTTATTAGCTCAATTGGTATGACCAAAAGCTTGAAGAGAGCGACTTTGGTTTTTTGGGACACATGTTCTTTTGTGTCACCTCCCAGTATCTTATGAGCTTTGACTTGTCTATAGGCTTTGAACAAATATAACACTTAAAAAAAACTAAACCACACTTTTGATTTTGTCTTTCTAAAGAGTTGGGAAGGAGGCATAAGGAGTACTGTCTGATCTTGCCTTTCTTACGAGCTCAATATATAGATGTCCATACTTGGATGTTGGGGTGAGGGCAAAGACATGGGGGAAGAAGTATATAACGACTCTGCATCGACAGTTTCTTTACACACATAAACACTTGTTTTTTGTTGTTCTCCATTAAAGATGTGAATGCCGATGCAACACTTGGTCTAAGGAGAAAGGCTTGGGGTGAGTCAGATGAATTGTTGTTGATCAGGAAGATCTCTCCAATTTTTATAGGTAGCAAAGCAGGAGTCTTTTCTAGTGTTGGAGTATTAGTATGTTGAAGGTTTGAAGCTATTTGGAGGGGGCTAGGCCATGGTAGAGTATGAGTGATCCGAGACCAATCCGCCACTTGAGATGGACTCTCATGATTTGGAAGTTATCAATAATTTGTATAGAAAGAATGATTTTGGTTGATGTTAAGATCCAATCGAATTAGTTAATTACTTTATTGCTGACTTCTCCAAACAAAATAATTAGTTGCTATTGTAGTTGTTCCTTTTTTTCTTTTATCAATGTAAATTGTGAAAATATTCACTCAGGGTTGTTTTGCTAGTAAATATAGTTGAAGGGTGGAGTTCTGTTTAATCTAAAAAGTTGTTATTAGGTGGAATTTGTGTTTAAAATGAATATAGTTAAAAATTCATGTTAGAATGGTAATTGAAAAGGAAAATAAAGTTAAAAATCTACTGCTACAAATGATTTAGATTTGTAAACTATTCATCAAAATTCATTTGAAATTGGTGAAATTCCACACAATCCTGATGTTCCAGAGACACACAATCACCCATTCTTCCAAATGTATGATCGACTCTAATCAAGCTTTTGTGTCTAATCGTTCACACTAAATTTTGATATTCTATAATTCTCTCATCAACCTCTTTGGCCAAGAAAACAAAATTCTCTCTAACTCCCAAATTTTGATTGTTCACATGTTCCATTGGTTTCTCTCTCTCTTTTCGTGGAAGAACGAGAAATCAAAATTATTGTGCAAGAAAATAAAAAGGAGTGAGAACTGAACAAGTCCGGTAATTGTATGATTTCCATTGACACCAAATACCCAATTCATATACATCGTTACAGTACAAATCCCCTACCGGCGATTTTTTTCGCCCAACCCCACTGTGGTTCAAGAGGGAATTATAAAGCCTCGCCGAGATCCTCTCTGGCGGCGGCTGATTTTAGTATCAGACTCTAAATCTTGAACAAAAGGGGACTTTAATTGGGACCCCAACAGCTCAAATACATGACGGTTCTCAAAGATTCTTCCGATTGCTTCTGCTGTGGCTTGCTGGAAACCACGGCGGCGGAGGAGCCAGTCAATCTAGTGGCCTGAGGCACCGATCTGACATGGTTTCTAGCGTATTGATGTGCCGATCTAATGGTGTGATTCCATCGGCAAATTCCTTGATCCTTTAATGCTTCCACCACGCCCACACTGGCGGCTACAATCCAGGCCCTTCTTGATGAACTCATTCTTTTCGTCTTCCTTTTTCCCTTCAATTCTCAAAGTTTTGCGGTTTTCGAACTTGATTGTGCAATGGGGTTGAGCTGTTTATATATTTCGAAACTGCCCCCTGGTTTTTTTATTTCGGTGGACGGGCTGGATTCTCTTTTCTTTACTGGACGATGTTGCCCCTCGAAACCGGTGTTTTCTTAGTGGGGTGAGAGGGTAGAGTTGGGCTTTTCGTTTTATACAAGGTAGAATCTGCACGTGGTTTCCGCGTGGACGTGTGCGGGGGAGGGGAATTCTGAGATCAAACCGCCTTTTTCTAAACCGGAGGCGTTGGACTCCAGAGTGACCATTCTGCCGCTCTTTGTGAAAAAGGAGAGAACATTGTACAAAAGGGGTAGCGTTGTCATCTCACAACTTCCTTTTCCAATTAATTTATTAATATTACATCATTTATATATATTTTTTAATTTAAAACCAAAATATAATAAAATATAATATTTTATAATATGGTTTAGATTTTAAAATCTTGCTAATTAACATTTCTGATAATTTTACCAAATAATTTCTTTTTTAAAATGAAAAATTGAGAGTAATTTCCAACATGATCCAGAGGTAATTTCATCCTTGATAGATTTGTATTGTTAAATGTTGATTAACCAGTAACTAACATAACATTTCCTCACAGCTAGCTTATTGACAGATAGATGGATGATATTTACTAAAATATTTTGCAGGTGTGATCACCGGTAGATGGATGATAAATGGGATGCTCTCTGATTACTAAATTTAGTCCAATTAAAAAATTAATAGATTCAAGCATCGACGAACCTCAACTTTATGCTCTATTATCAGTGACTAATTTAGTAGTTAAATTGTCACCCAACCTAAGTTATTGAAGTCCATTTTCTTCCTCTCTTTTTTTCTTTTTCAGATTACTTTTAGTCAATTATAAAACTCCGTCAACGCAATTATTTCTGAATACGCAGTTGAATCCAAATAATAATTTGGTAATGAAAAGTGGAAAAAAGCTAAAATGTTCAATAATCAATAATCCGGTATTAATAAAGGGAAATATTGGGTTTACAGTTGTTGAAAGAATCAGACTAGCTCCCAAATCCTCCATTAAACATTTAATTACAATTACAAACTGATGAAGGGAGGAAGATAAAAGTGAGCTCAAGTGCTCCAAAACCGGACAGCAATGTCTTTTTTGACTCGGAAAGCCGCCAGTCCAACCGGAGTATCTGGTTGGATGAAAGATTCAGGTGGGTTCAGTTATTAGGACCCCAACAGCTAAGATACATAACTGTTCTGAGAGATTCCTCCGACTGTTGGAGGCGGTTGGCGGAAGACACGGCGGAGGAGAATTTCTTAGCCTGAGAAATAGACCCAACATGGTTTCTGGCGTAGTGATGCGCCGATCTTAAGATATGATTCCACCGGCAAATTCCTTGATCCTTAAGTGCCTCCACAACGCCGACGGTGGCCGCTACGATCAACGCTCTTGTTGATGAACTCATTTTCTTCTTTCTTCTCTCTACAATAATCGCTTTTCAATTCCAAATTTTGTTGGTGAAATTTGATTGTGAAGTGGTGGTTTTTATACATAGGCGGTCGCAGCCTTTGGAATAGAAGCCTCCGGTTTTGGTCTGTTTGTTTTTTCCCGGTGGTAAGTGGGGTGGGACCCAACATGATGTATTGTTTTTTTTTGTAAATGGACATAATTGTCCCTTGAAACTGACTTTTGGAGACGGATGTGAAAGGGGTAGGATTGGGATTTGATGGCACACGGTTTAACATTTTCATTTCCACGTGTCTCATACAACCTTGGAATTTCTAGAGCAAACCAGTGGTCTAGTGGATAGTGGATTGCACTCACCAGATCCCAACTATCTTCTTCTTCCTCTTCTTTCTTATTATTAACATTTGATTCACATTAAACCAAATAAAAAACATAACTTTGTTATGCAGTACACTAATTCTCTTAATCTTTGTTAAATTATTACTTCCGGAAGGTAATTGCATAACTTTGTTAAATTATTATATTTAGCTACTTTATAACTTTAACATTAATCTCCTTTAGTTTTTCTTGTTTTTTTCTTCAAGAAGATTTATATAAACTATTATTTATGCATTCCAGCATCTTGAATTTATATAGTTCAACCAAAACTTTTGTAAATGTAATAGACTTACATCGACGATAGGACTTGATATTTATGATCTTTTTCCAACGGTTAATTGGTAAAGTGATTCAAACTTTGAGCATAGCTTTATTTAATTGAAATTAATTATTAAAATGGCAACAACAAATTTAGAGTATAATTTGATAAAATTAGGAGTTTACAATATCTATGTTCATGTTTTCTTTTACAATAGATAGAGGTGGATATAGAGTTTAATTAATTAGAATGAAAATTGATCCCAGTTAATAAAGAAAATAATTAACGTGCAACGGAAATTAAAGTGCTGAAGAAGCTCTCTTTGTTTCAATTGTATTAAATAATTAAGTGAATTGCTTTTACAATCCTTCCAAAATAAAAAATGAAAACAGGCGGCCCAACCGTCTACAATTGATTACGATCACGATCCGAAAACTGACCAGCGCCGGTCAAAACCGGAGAGTAATCTATGGACGGTTTGTTGAGTTGCGCTCAGTTATTAGGACCCCAACAACTAAGATACATGACCGTCCTCAGAGATTCCTCCGACTGTTGGAAGCGGTTGGCGGAAGGCACGGCGGAGGAAAGCTTCTTAGCCTGAGAAATAGACCGGACATGGTTTCTAGCGTAGTGGTGCGCCGATCTTAACAGATGATTCCACCGGCATATTCCTTGATCCTTCAGTGCTTCCACGACGCCCACGGTGGCTGCTACAACCAAAGCTCTTGTTGACGAACTCATTTTCCTTTTTTTTCACTATAAAAATTTCTCAATATTTTGCTTCTTGGATTTGAATTTTTGTTGGTTGAAATGAAGGGGTGTTGGGTTCTCTTTTATATACACAACAAAACAAACAAAACAAACAAACAAACTGCCCCTGGTTTTGCTTTTTGTTGGGTTGCTTTTTTTTAGTAAATAGACTTAATTGCCCCTTAATACCGCGTTTGGGGATTTTAAGTGGAGGGGGTATAATTGGGTTTTGAGTAGCTCAAAATTATTGGGTGATATATATATATATATCCGATAAAGTTGGACATTGGAAATGAAATAGTAAATACCACCTTGGTTTTTCTCCCCCTGGATTGTGGGAAACGGAAAACAACGGATTCATAAATCCAGCTCGCCACGTTCCGCGTTTTTTCTTTTAAATCTTAATCTCTAATTATCTTTTTGGCTTCAATTATATTAAAAAAATACAAAACCTTTTATTAACAAAATTTATTAATCTTTAAATAACCTAATTGGAAATTTTTAATATCTACTACGAAAAAAAAATGACAATGACCTTACCAAAAATATTCAAAATGATTTTCTTATATTTACCAAAAAAAAAAGAAAAAAACATGATATCTTTAATTAAAAAATGATTAGTTATAGTCTTCCTTTCCGATGTTTGGAGAAAACCTAAGAAGGGGTATTCATTTCGGTTATTTTGATCTTAAGTCTAGTGAAGTATCAAATTAAACCAATTTGTGGGTTTTATAGAAGATTTAACTAGTGTTCAATAAAACATAAAAACTGAGATGTCGATTTAATTCTCTTCTCAATTTGGTTTTTTAGCACAATATTTGAACTCTCTTGTGTTGATGGTTGATATGACACGACTGCTGCAACGAGACGATGGTCGATAATACTGCAAAGGCAACGAGGGCAACACTTGACAGTGACTATTGTGACAGGAAGGCTTGATGTTGCTACTACGAAGACAATCCTTTAACGACATTGCAACAAAGATGAGCCTTAGATTGTGTTGTTGCTATAAAAAATGACCTATGAAAGTGAAGAAAGAGAGGGTGACCATACTCCAAAAACATATATATATATATATATATATATATATATATATATATATATATATATATATATATATATATATTTGGTTTCATTTTCTTAAATTGTTAACACATACGATTTACAATTAAAAAAAAAAAATCAAACTAAGCCCGTCGATATAACCTAATTTTATTTTATTTGTGTTTTGATTTTGTCCACCCTAACAAGATAGTAAAACTCTTTGAACCTTTTTACCTTCGTTTTCTGTGCAACAAATATTTTATGATGGGGTTTTCGGACAGTTATGAGACATGTACTTTTTAACGTTTTTGATAATTGATTTTTGTGTTATTTATCAGTTGGTTTATGCTCGTCTCTTTTCAATTTAATGAAATATTAATACCAATTTTAATTGATTCTCTCTATGTATGTATGTGTATATATAACAATATTAATTAATTAATTCAATTAGTTCAAGGTTTAATTTTCTTGAAATAAGTGTTGAACAGGAAATTTTGACCAATTAAATCACGCCACGTCATCACAGCAAAATTGAGATAATTATAATTTGATTGGATTTAGGTAGTCAAGTTTTCTCATACCCAACCTAGTTCAAGGCCCTAAAAAAAATTGGGCCAAAGAAATAATGGACCCGAGCTTGCGCAAATAAGTGGGTCGAGTTCGAGCCCACCAAGCAAATGGATCCAAGCCCAAACCGATCGAGCAAATGGGTCCGAGCCTAAGCCTGTCAAGAAAACAGGTCCAAGCTCAAGCCCAACAAGCAGATGGGTCCAAGCCCAAACCCAACAAGCAGATGGGCCCAGGCCTAAGCCCGCCCAACAAGCAAATGGGCCCAAGCCCACCTAAAGCCCATCGAGATTCTCTATAAATAGAGACATTCTCATTCATCTTGGGGGGACCTTTGATTGAAGAGAAGAATCGAAGCTCTGAAGAATTGAAGACAAAAACTTCTGAAGACTCTCAAGACGCGCAAGTTATCATCAACCTCAAAATCAACCTTCTGAAAGATCGAAGACTTGGAAGATCAAACTTTCCTTGAATTCCAGAAGATTGAAGCTTGAATTGACTTGTAGTTACAACTTCTTGAAGATCGAAGACCACGAAGTTATAAATTTTATTTTTCGTATTCGAGAGAAAGAATCAAAGGAGTAAATATTAGAGATTGTATCCACAATACATAAATCAATACAAAGTTCGATTCCACGAATTAAATTTCTCCTGAAATCTCGTGCGAACAATTTGGCACGCCCAGTGGGACCATCTCTACCTTTCATCTCTTTCTCTTTTCGAAGAACATCCAAAGAAAAGCATGACATCTCAAGGCAACACTTCCAAAGCTCTCAGTGACATCGGCAAACGGCCAAACACCCGTAGCCGCTCAAGGGAGATTCAGTCATCTGAAGATATGCCTCCTTTTGAAGTTGCAAAGAATATTTGGGAGCAAATCTCTAAGCCACCAAAAGGTGGAATTGTAATCAAAGAGAATCCTGCGGTTGATGAACACAACTCGTTGTCTGAGTGCTCAAACGAGGAGGTTCCACAGCCAAATATAATGTCAGTTATGGTAACTAACGTGGATACAAGTGAAAATAGAATGGCAGAGCTTGAAAAGAAGGTGAACATGCTCATGAAGGTGGTGGAAGAAAGGGATTATGAGATTGCATTTCTAAAGAATCACATTGAAAGTTGTGATGCTGCTGAATCAAGTCATAAACATACTGTCAAGAATACTGACAAAGGGAAGGCAGTTATGCAAGAAAGTCAACCACAAAATTCGACCTCAATTGCATCGTTGTCTGTTCAACAATTACAGGAGATGATTGCAAGCTCCATCAAAACGCAATATGGTGGACCTGCTCAAACTTTCTCCTTGTACTCCAAACCATATACGAAGAGGATCGACAATCTCAGAATGCCGAATGGATACCAACCTCCCAAGTTCCAACAGTTTGATGGAAAAGGCAACCCAAAACAACATGTTGCTCACTTCATCGAAACATGTGAAACTGCTGGTACGCGAGGAGATTTATTGGTCAAACAGTTCGTTCGAACTCTCAAAGGAAATGCCTTCGACTGGTACATCGATCTGGAACCTGAATCCATTGATAATTGGGAGCAACTTGAGAGGGACTTTCTCAACCGTTTCTATAGCACCCGACGTATCGTCAGCATGATGGAGTTGACAAACACAAGACAACAAAAGGGAGAACTAGTCATTGACTACATCAACCGATGGAGAGCTCTGAGTCTTGACTGTAAGGATCGACTCACCGAACTGTCTGCAGTGGAGATGTGCACCCAAGGCATGCATTGGGGACTTCTTTATATTTTACAGGGAATAAAACCTCGCACGTTTGAAGAGTTGGCGACTCGTGCCCATGATATGGAATTGAGTATCGCCAATAGAGGAGCAAAAGATTTCTTGATTCCAAAATCGAGGAGTGACAAGAATGAACTTGATGACACTAAAAAGATTGCAAATAGTGTCATAAAAGAGTCAATGGTTGTTCATGCAACTCCTTTCAAATCTTTCTCTAAAAGAAAAGAAACAAAAATTGAAAGAAAGCATGATGGCGATGAAAAGCGACAGTCAACTCTTAAAGAAAGACAGGAAAAAGTTTATCCATTTCCTGACTCTGATGTTGCAAACATGTTAGAGCAGTTGCTAGAGAACCAACTTATTCAACTGCCAGAATGCAAACGACCAGAACAAGCAAGAAAAGTAGATGATCCTAACTACTGCAAGTATCATCGAGTCATTAGTCACCCTGTTGAAAAGTGTTTCATGTTGAAAGAGCTAATTCTAAAGTTGGCTCGTGAAAAGAAGATCGAGCTAGATATTGATGAAGTAGCTCAGACGAATCATGTTGCGATCGAGATGACTTCAAATGTTCCGCCATTAACACAACTTGATGATCAAAGAAAAAGCTTGATTTAATTTGGGACTTCTGCACCCATACTTGTTCTATTCCAACAAAGGATCGTGGCGATAAACTCCCAAAATAAAGAAGCGCATGGTAAAGATGATGGCGAAGGACGGATAACAGTCACTCGTCAAAAAGGGAGACAACCAAATTCCATTCAAAAGGAGTCGTGATTCCATCAAAAGTATGCAAAAGGAAGCATCTCCTATAAAAAGAAAGGAAGAAGGAACAAGAAGAGGTGGAATCCTAAGCCCATAAAAGGAAAAGATGAGGACTTCCTCCAACTTCGACGATCGATAACTTTGGCAGAATTCCTCCCAAGAAGTTTCCTTGAGGATCATCCAGAAGAAATACTTGAAGTCACTGCATGTCATGCTGCCAGCATAGTAGAAGTCGACAACAATTATGGATCTTCTAAAGAAGTCAACAATTCAAATGAAATTAATCAAAGGACCTCTGTCTTTGATCGTATCAAGCCTTCAACTACTCGATCTTCAATCTTTCAAAGATTAAGTATGGCCACGAAAGAAGAGGAAAACCAATGTCCAACATTTATTTACACTCGAACTTCAACTTTCAAAAGGCTGAGTATCTCCACATCGAAGAAAGATCGACCTTCAACATCTGTTTTTGATCGTCTAAAGATGACAAATGATCAACAACAAAGAGAGATGAAATCTTCGAAGACAAAACCATTTCGTGAAGAAAATGATGACGATAAGATTCACAGTTGTGCCCCGTCACGCATGAAGAGGAAGTTGTTTGTTGACATAAATACAAAATGTTCCTTGACTGTGAAACCAAGATTTATTATCTTCACCAATCCTACAAACGAAGGAGACGAACAAATTCTTGTTGAAAATAAAAACTGTTAAATATGCAAAGCTCCTTATTGCAAGAGCCTAAACTGCATGGTGCTCCTAGCCCACAAGAGATTAAAAGGTGAATGGCAAAAAAAAAAAAAAAAAAAAAAAAAAAATTGAACTACGTTATGACTTGATCCCTATGTTATAAAAAGGGTACGTAGGCAGCTTAAAATTCACTTTAAGTTCAGTCGCACGTAAAAAAAAAAATATTATTCTTCATTGTGATGATGTAAGCGCATAGTAAATGATGCGTAAACAGTATAAAATGAAATTTAGGAGCAGTCACACCAGAATAAGAACATTCTCATCACCATTCAACAAATTCTTGTATTTACAAGAATACAACTAAAAAAAAAAAAAAGAATGGGGGCAAAGGGGGCAAAGTTAAAGCCTCCACTTGAAGTTCTTAAATTCTTCGCGTGTAGCGTTCAGGCTCTTTTGAACCGTAGCTAGCGCCTCTGTGGCCTCTTTTGTGACAACAGAGATGTTTAATTGTTTACCTTCGTAAGGTGCGGTTTCGCCTCTTCTCCAAAATGTTGACCAGCGAACTCTACTCCTCTTTGATATGTTGCAGACAAGGATCTTTCCATGTGTTGTGCCCAAGAGGATCTTCATCTTCATCTTCTCCCATGTGTTGCAGCCGAGAGAATCTTCATCTTCATCATCTCAAATATGTTGCAGCCAAAAAGATTTGTCTCAAGTATATTGTAACCGAGAAAGTCGTCGTCTCATATATATTGCAGCCGAGGATGTCGTCGTCTCAAATATGTTGCCGCCGAGGAGGTCGTCCCCTCAAATATGTTGCAGCTGAGAAGATTGTCGCTCTTGCAGCTGAGAAGATCGTCGTCTCAAATATGTTGCAGTCAAAAAGATTTTTGTCTCAAGTATATTGTAGCCGAGAAAATCGTCGTCTCATATATATTGCAGCCGAGGATGTCGTCGTCTCAAATATGTTGCCGCCGAGGAGGTCGTCCCCTCAAATATGTTGCAGCTGAGAAGATTGTCGTTCTTAAATATGTTGCAGCTGAGAAGATCGTCATCTCAAATATGTTACAACCGAGAAGATCGTCGTCTCAAATATGTTGCAGCGAAAAAGATTTTTGTCTCAAGTATATTGTAGCCGAGAAAGTCGTCGTCTCATATATATTGTAGCCGAGGATGTCGTCGTCTCAAATATGTTGCCGTCGAGAAGGTCGTCCCCTCAAATATGTTGCAGCTGAGAAGATTGTTGTTCTTAAATATGTTGCAGCAGAGAAGATCATCGTCTCAAATATGTTACAACCGAGAAGATCGTCGTCTCAAATATGTTGCAGCCAAAAAGATTTTTATCTCAAGTATATTGTAGCTGAGAATGTCGTTGTCTCGTGCAACCCAGAAAGTCGTCGTCTCATATATATTGCAGCCGAGGATGTCGTTGTCTCAAATATGTTGTCGCCGAGGAGGTTGTCCCCTCAAATATGTTGCAGCTGAGAAGATTGTCGTTCTTAAATATGTTGCAGCTGAGAAGATCGTCGTCTCAAATATGTTACAACCAAGAAGATCATCGTCTCAAATATGTTGCAGCTGAGAAGATTATCGTTCTTAAATATGTTGTAGCAGAGAAGATCATCGTCTCAAATATATTACAACCGAGAAGATTGTCGTCTCAAATACGTTGCAGCCAAAAAGGTCGTCGTCTCATATATGTTGCAGCCGAGGATGTCGTCGTCTCAAATATATTATCGTCGAGAAGGTCGTCCCCTAAAATATGTTGCAGCTCAGAAGATTGCCGTTCTTAAATATGTTGAAGCAGAGAAGATCATCGTCTCAAATATGTTACAACCGAGAAGATTGTCGTCTCAAATATGTTGCAGCCAAAAAGATTTTTGTCTCAAGTATATTGTAGCCGAGAAAGTCGTCGTCTCATATATATTGAGACGAGGATGTCGTCGTCTCAAATATGTTGCTGTCGAGAAGGTCGTCCCTTCAAATATGTTGCAGCTGGGAGGATCTTCACCATCATCATCATCTTCAATGTGTTGCAACAGAGAGGATCATCATCTTCATCTTCAATGTGTTGTAGCGGAGGAAATCATCAACTTCATCTTCTCACAAATGTTGCAGCCGAGAAAATCATCATCTTCATCTTCTCACATATGTTGCAGCCGAGAGGATCATCATCTTCATCTTCTCAGATATGTTGCAGCCGAGAGGATCATCATCATCATTTTCATCTTCTCACATATGTTGCAGTCGAGAGGATCATCATCTCATTTTCATCTTCTCACATATGTTGTAGCCAAGAGAATCTCCACCATCATTTTCATCTTCTCACATATGTTGCAGCCGAGAGGATCTTCATCAGCATGTTCATCTTCTCACATATGTTGCAGCTGAGAGGATCTTCATCATCATCTTCATCTCACATATATTGCAGTCGAGAGGATCTTCATCATCATCTTCATCTCACATATGTTGCAGCCGAGAGGATCTTCATCATCATCTTCATCTCACATATGTTGCAGCCGAGAGGATCTTCATCATCATCTTCATCTCACATATGTTGCAGCCGAGAGGATCTTCATCATCATCTTCATCTTCTCACATATGTTGCAGCCGAGAGGATCTTCATCATCATCTTCATCTCACATATGTTGCAGCCGAGAGGATCTTCATCATCATCTTCATCTCACATATGTTGCAGCCGAGAGGATCTTCATCATCATCTTCATCTTCTCACATATGTTGCAGCCGAGAGGATCTTCATCATCATCTTCATCTCACATATGTTGCAGCCGAGAGGATCTTCATCATCATCTTCATCTCACATATGTTGCAGCCGAGAGAATCTTCATCATCATCTTCATCTCACAAATGTTGCAGCCGAGAGGATCTTCATCATCATCTTCATCTCACAAATGTTGCAGCCGAGAGGATCTTCATCATCATCTTCATCTCACATATGTTGCAGCCGAGAGGATATTCATCATCATCTTCATCTCACATATGTTGCCGAGAGGATCTTCATCATCATCTTCATCTCCAAAGCAGTGCAGCGAAACCATCATCATCTTCATCTTCAAGGCAGCGCAGCGAAATCATCATCAACTCCATCTTCAATGCGGCACACTCGATCAATCATCATCGTCTCCATGCGGTGTAGTCGATAGAACAATCATCATCGTCTCCATGCGGTGTAGTCGATAGAACAATCATCCTCAAATTTGTTCAAGCGGCAATCCATCCTCAAATTTGTTCAAGCGGCATCTCGATCCTCAAATTTGTTCAAGCGCATCATCTACACACTTCACTCGTATGAAAAAAGAATTTGTGGAAAAAAAAAAGGGTTTAGCTTCACTCCTATGAAAAAGAAGGGTAAGTAAGTAAAAAAAAAAAATTGTTAAAAAACATTGGGGTAAAAAAAAAAATTGCAAAAGAAAAAGTTTGGAAAAATGGGGACAAAATGGTTGAATTTTCTTTTTAACAAAATTGTAGAAAAAAGAAAGAAAGAAAGAAAAAGATAATAAAAAAAAGAAAAAAATTGAAAAAATTGGAAAAAAAATGAAAAAAAAAGAACAAGAAAAAGATAATAAAAAAAAAGGAAAGAAAAATGGAAAAAGATAAACGGTAATAAAAGAAAAGGAAAACGATGAAAAAAAGAAAAAAGAAAAAAAAGAACTACATCTGCCGCATAAAAAAAAAGAGAGAGAGAAAAAAACAAGAAAAGAAAAAAAAAAGTTTTAAAAAGAAAGTAACTAAAAAAAAACTTGAAAAAAAAAATGTTAGAACAAAACGATTTAAAAAAAAAGAGAGAAAAGAAAACTTTTTCTAAAAAAAAAAAACAAAAAAAAAAGTTAAAAAAAGAAAGGACAGGAAGAAAAAAAATGAAAATGAAATAAAAGTAAACAAAGAAAAACAAAACTAAACTAAAAGGAGTAAAAATGTAAAAAAAAAAAAAAAAACATATATGTATATTGAAAAAAAAAGATCAAAATGTGAAAAAAAAAGGGGAAAAAGTAATTGAAAAAAAAAGAAGTAAGAAAAAAAAACAAAAAATGAAAAAGAAAAAAAAAATATATATATATATATATATATAGAAAAGAAAAGAAAAGAAATAGAAGAAAAGAAAAAAAGAAATAAGAAAAGAAAAAAAAAAAGAAAAGAAAAGAAAAGAAATCTCTCCAAAATTTAAAAAAAAAAAGGGGGGGTTTTTTCTCTCTTCTCTGTCTCCTTTTTCTTCTTCATCTGTGCTCTTTCTTACCAATTGAATGAAAAAAAAATCTGTTTTTTTTTTCATCTATCACCTCTTCTTCCAAATCATGAAAAAAAAAAAAGAAGCACATCGGATTTTTTTCTCTCCCAAATAAAGAAAAAGAATTGGAGGATCAAACACATATGCAATGAAAAAAAAGTTAGAGAAGATGAATTGGTGTGAATTTTGTTTGCAAGCTTCTTCCCTATTTATAAAGGATGGAAGGTAGCAAATCAAATCTTTTCTCAACAAACTAAATAAAAATCTTCTTAACAAATAGTTAGATTAGGTGAGATTATAGGAGAGAATTCCTAACCTCCTCTATTCTTTTCCTTTATTAAATAAAAAAAAAAAGAAAAAAAACCTCCTCTATTGTTTTTTTTAAAGATTAATTAAGAAAAAAAATGACATT
Organism: Cucumis melo; assembly: GCF_025177605.1. NCBI lineage: Eukaryota > Viridiplantae > Streptophyta > Magnoliopsida > Cucurbitales > Cucurbitaceae > Cucumis > Cucumis melo. The sequence goes on from NC_066857.1 coordinate 2,769,997, forward strand.
CTGTTTTTTTAAAAGCGTTAAAAAAATTTCAAGTCTTATCCCTCCCATATCCTCTTCATAATTAAACCTTAAAAAAAAAAAAAAAAAAAAAACCTCAAATCTTGGAAAAAAAAAATCCCCCGATTTTCTTTTCTCATCTATTAAAAAAAAATGTTTAAATTTTATCCCAAATCATAAATGGATTTGAAATGAAGTAAAAAAAAATGGGCAAACTTTTCAAATTTTATCCCAATTCGCTAAAAATTCAAATTAAGAGAATATGCAAAAAAAAAAAAAAAAAAAAAACTTTGACTTAAATTCATATTTTGATGAATTGGCAATATTCCAATTTTATAAATGTTAAGTCTCAATCCTTCCATTAAATTCATTGGTAAAAAAGAAAAAGTTCAATTTCATTCAAGTTTTGGCTATATTCCAAAATAAATAAATAAATTGTGAATTAAAATCAAAATTCACTACAAATTTGATATTGGGCTGTATCAAAACTTCATTTTTAATCAAACTTATGTCCAAACGCATAGTTTGATTAATTCAACATATTAACTGGAGCAAAAGTCAAGAACAAGATCACTTGTATTTTTTGTTTCAGCTTATCATTTTCGAGATTCATCCACCCATACACGTGTACAAATCTCGAAAGGGGGCATTTGTTGAACAGGAAATTTTGACCAATTAAATCACGCCACGTCATCACAGCAAAATTGAGATAATTATAATTTGATTGGATTTAGGTAGTCAAGTTTTCTCATACCCAACCTAGTTCAAGGCCCTAAAAAAAATTGGGCCAAAGAAATAATGGACCCGAGCTTGCGCAAATAAGTGGGTCGAGTTCGAGCCCACCAAGCAAATGGATCCAAGCCCAAACCGATCGAGCAAATGGGTCCGAGCCTAAGCCTGTCAAGAAAACAGGTCCAAGCTCAAGCCCAACAAGCAGATGGGTCCAAGCCCAAACCCAACAAGCAGATGGGCCCAGGCCTAAGCCCGCCCAACAAGCAAATGGGCCCAAGCCCACCTAAAGCCCATCGAGATTCTCTATAAATAGAGACATTCTCATTCATCTTGGGGGGACCTTTGATTGAAGAGAAGAATCGAAGCTCTGAAGAATTGAAGACAAAAACTTCTGAAGACTCTCAAGACGCGCAAGTTATCATCAACCTCAAAATCAACCTTCTGAAAGATCGAAGACTTGGAAGATCAAACTTTCCTTGAATTCCAGAAGATTGAAGCTTGAATTGACTTGTAGTTACAACTTCTTGAAGATCGAAGACCACGAAGTTATAAATTTTATTTTTCGTATTCGAGAGAAAGAATCAAAGGAGTAAATATTAGAGATTGTATCCACAATACATAAATCAATACAAAGTTCGATTCCACGAATTAAATTTCTCCTGAAATCTCGTGTGAACAATAAGAAGTCAAAAATGAGGCACAAAATAATCAAATCAATGACTACAAAAAGATTGGCTCGTGGAGTATCAAAGTTAGACACTCAAAATTAAATCACCATCATTTCCGGCTCGATAGCTTCCAATGCACCATTCTCCCTTTCGATCCACCACTAAATTGTACTAACAAAGCCTTAAAAGAAAAAAAAAAATCAGAAGTTAAAATGAATAACACCTGTCACAATATGGATGTTTCGTCGATGTCGATAACAGTTGAAACACATATGATCTCAAAATGTTTAGTTTCATAGTCATGTGCTCTTCGACGTAGAGTTTGAAATACTGTATTGGATTTTTTCTTCCATCAATGATGTTTCAACTCTATCCTTCAAGAATAATTTCTGGAGAGAAATTGTCGTCATGAATTGGGGCCCCAACAACTCAAATACATGACGGTTCGAAGAGACTCTTCAGCCTTTTTTATCTTATCTTTCTCACCCTGAGAGATGGAGCCATTGTGAGAAAATTTGGTGGGATACTTGGAAGAAGAAGAACACTTACTAGAAGTATGATTAGGATAAACAGAGAAGTTAGTTTTGATGGAGGAATTAGAATTGAAGTTAGTATACTGTTGTTGCTCACCAGCCATGGAATAAAACTATCACAAAGTTGTTTAGAGGGATAGAGAGAGAGAGAGAGAGAGAGAGAGAGAGAGAGAGGATTTTAGAAGTGGCAAATGTGGGCTCTCCAAAAAATGGTTGGATTATGATGAAGTAAAGAACATGTGAGTTCTTTATTTATAGAACCAAAAAAACCTTGAGGGTTTAAAGGTCACCTTTTCTTCGCTCATCTTCACCTAGTAAATGCATTTTTTTAAAGTAAAAGCATCTTCCACACTCTCGAAGAAGAAATCATATTGACCTTATTTTCTAAAAGAAAATAATAATCATGTTATATCCAAATAGACGAATTTTTAAGAGAAGTGTATATGTCTAAGATTTTGTTTATGTTGATGAGAGATAATATAATGTTAAGATATTACATAATCTTTCTTTTAAGTATAAAGCAGTTTATGGTTTTGGATATGGATGGATCCCATTTTGAGGCCATAAATTTTAATCTTATGCAAGTTGAAAGAGATAGATTTTATTATCTTATTTGCTAATTAGTTAAGTTTAGTATCAAACCACAATATGAGTTTGACCAAATGGTCAGGAGGGAAAGTGAAAAGTATAAATTAAAGGGTGTTTATTTAAGATATAACAACTTTATATCTAGTAGATGTGTTTAACTTTACAATAGAATATCATAGAATCGAATGGTGGTTGAATAAAATTATTATAACCGAGATATATTTGTCTCAAATCTTAAAAAAAAAAGATTAATTCTTATAGTAATGCAAGTTCTGTTTGTGTTTGTGTGTGTATATGAAGAGGAAACTCATAATGTTTCTAAGTAATATTAAGGTTAAATTGCATTTCAAGAAATTTAAAATTGATTTTTCAAAAAGAAAGAAAAAGGAGTTTAATTAGAGAATAATATATCAGTTAACAAATTTGAATAAATTAACCTCAGTAATAATAAAAATGAAAATGGTAATTAATGGATAAATAGTACAATTGAATGAATAAGATAAAAAGTTATCCCCAATAAATCAAATTACTCTTCTAGAATGATTAGGGAAAATAATAGATGTTAATCAAGCATCCACTTGGATAAAGCCAAAGCCATTAGAAATATTTTAAAGTAATAATTAACTATATAGCTGGAAGACATCTTTCCCATATCCCAATGAAGAAATTAAAAGATTTATATAGCACAATGCCAAAGGACAGAGAGACCAATTGGATTCTTAGATTACTATTGTTGGTTTAATTTCTCTTGAAGTTGGTGAAAACTTAGCCAATTAGATTTAATTGGATGTTACGTTGAAGAATATAATCCACAATAATGGACTAAAATAATATGATAATTAACATTAATCTAAGGATCATGTAAGTTCTAGCATTAAAATTTAATTCAAAGAAATAAACAGTGGAGCTCATGACTTATTTCATCCCCGGCCCTATTGCATGTGGACTCTAGATCTAGGTTTTTTTTGTAGCCAATTACTCACCTAAAGCTATAATGTGAAATTAATTAAGTTTTTGTTTTTTTTTTTTGTTTTTTTAAAAATAGAATAAGAGGTTGACACATCATGTTAAAAAAAAAAATTAACAAGAAAGATCATTATACAACTTCACAAGATATAAAATTTAAGCTAAATTAAGTTTAGTTCAATTGACATCATTATGTATTGAGGCCAAGTTGATTCAAATTCTCCACCTTTGATTGTGTGAAAATGTGTAAGTAAGGTTAGTAAAGTTATTTACCATTATAATATTAAAGATTCTTTGTTAATTGAGTAGGATTTATTTCTTTTTTAAAAAGTTATAAATATTCGAATTACCGACTCTCCTACTCATTATTAATTTGTTGAACTTTTTTGATACGTGTCAAGTGAATTAGAGTATCCAATTATATATATATATATATATATATATATATATATATATATATATATATATATACAAAAACTTTGTAGGAAAGCAAGGTTTTAGGAATGATATGGCATTGGTGTGAGTTTGGGGAAATAAAAGAATAAAGTTTGTAGGGTTTAGGGTGGATGAAATAATATTTGGGGGGAAGAGAGAGCATATTGGCATGTGGAATGAAGGATAGCAAGGACACGTTTGGACTAATTGGATAAGATCAAACCCATTTTTGTTTACCAAATTAAGCCCTTGCACAGATCTTGTCTCCCTCACAACTTTTCCTTTCTTTATTTCTTTTTCCTTTTCCTTTTTCTTTACATTTAAAAGTTAATGTTGAAAGCCTACTTGGTACTTTTTTTTTTAATCTTTTAGATTTGTTATTACTTTTTGGAATTTATAATATGAAATGCTTGGGAAATGTGGGGTTAGGTTGGGTTCAAAAATTTGATATTTTTCGGGTTGAGTTGAGTCTCAACGCAAACCTAACCCGAAATAATGATATATATATATATATTGAAGAAAATGGTGTAAAAGAAAAGGTTAGTTGACTTAGGGATGGGCAACTAACAACCTAACCCAACCAACCTGAAAATATAGATTGGATTGAAAATGTCTTCCAATCCAATACGTCTACACTCCTGCTAGTACTAATCTGATAGCCACAAACAAACTGAGCAAGTGTAGTAGACTTCGAGGATAGACATACAAAACTTAAAAAGTTAGGGCTCTCTACACATAAGTAGTCGAGCCCTAATATAACTCTAAATGTTAGGCCTCAATTTTAAAGCGGCCCACAAAAAGAACAAGCTCAATTTCATATCCGATGTGCTCACATTACAAAATACGGAAGCTACAACGTGTCGATATACTATTGGTTCAATTTTACATAGGTGTAGAAATTAACACTTGGATAAGCCTCTCTATCATGGCCTCTCAGTCTCACCCTTCTCTTCCTTCTTTCTTTCTTTCCTTCTTTTTTTTTTCTCAAAAGTTTCTTCGAATTTCATTTTCTATTCCTTTTCTTTCTCCCTCTCTTCTTCGATATGAAATCCAGTTTCTCCAAAAATTCCTAAGCTTCGCAGATTTTTCCTCATTCCTATTCAATGGCGGCTGTTAATTCCATTTCATTCTCAACACTAAACCAATGTTCCGATAGGAGATTCCCGGTTCCGTCCTCTCGTTCCCTTTCCTCCAATTTCGACGGCTTCCGTTTTCGTACGAGCCTTTTCACTCATTATTCCCGAGTTCGACCATCCACCTTCAGTTCTCGCATGGTCATTCATTGCATGTCCGCCGGAACAGGTAGCTTCCAGCTTTGGTGATTTTTTTTTTCCTTACTTGCTTAATTTGACTATTCCGATTAAGTTTGCGAATCTCTGTTTTTTTATTCTTTGAGATTGAATGTTTCTTCTATGAGATTGAATGTTATAAAGAGTATTAGAAGTTTTAAGTAACAATTAAGCTTCCGATAGTTCAGTGGGATCAGTTCTGTACTTGTGTAGTTTGTTGAGAGATTTTTCTAGTTCGTTTTCTTACTACTTTAGGTTAGAAACTGATGCGTTATTTTGACGGCTCAGATGTGACCACTGTGGCCGAGACAAAATTGAACTTCCTCAAGGCCTATAAACGGCCTATCCCTAGTATTTACAACACGGTTCTGCAAGAATTGATTGTTCAGCAGCATTTGATGAGGTATAAGAGGACATACCGTTATGATCCTGTTTTCGCTCTTGGATTTGTTACTGTATATGATCAGCTTATGGAAGGGTACCCTAGCGATGAGGATCGTGAAGCCATCTTTCAAGCGTACATTAAGGCATTGAATGAGGATCCAGAGCAATATAGGTTTGGCCATGTATTCCCCTTTGCTTTTACCATCCCTAATCTCTATCAATTCTTGTCACTTGTCAGCTAAAAACTTCAGTTGCCTTATTGTGAAGTTTAAAAATCACAAACAAGATTCCCTTTGGCTGTCTAAGTGACGAAATTGGATCTGTGTTGAATGTTAGTGCATGCTCGAAAAGTAGTATTAATGACTTTTATTTGTACCTAGTAAACAAATTTATGAATGTGCATTTTTTATATTTCAAGAAGGATTTTCATTATTTTAAGTAATAACTTTTGTTATATTATCCAGAATTGATGCTCAAAAATTGGAAGAGTGGGCTCGATCTCAGACTGCAGCTTCATTGGTTGAGTTTGCATCAAGAGAAGGAGAAGTTGAGAGTATTTTGAAGGACATTGCAGAACGAGCAGGGAGCAAGGGGAATTTCAGTTACAGCCGATTTTTTGCTATTGGACTATTTCGTCTTCTTGAATTGGCAAATGCTACTGAGCCCAGTATCTTGGAAAAGGTTCATTTAATATTCCTTTCTGTGATATAGCTTTTAAGTAGTTGAGATTTTGATGTTACATTTTTATCGAGCTCTTTATAGCTAAATTAAATGACAGCCAGCCTCTCTTGTAGTTGTAGGTTTTTTATTAATAGATATTATCTCCGAGTGCTGCCATTTATTAAGTATAATAGTGTTTCTGGTTCATTAGTTATCTTTTTACTCGTTAGAGAAATTAGATCTTGACGGAATATTGCCTACCTAATGTTCGAGACTCGAGGGAATTAGGTTCAAAGGCTTATTTTGTGCATAAGGCTGCATTTTATTTTCTAGCTACCTAGCCTTTTGGAACATTTGTCTTTCCCCCTTCCTCCCTTGCCGCTGACCCATCACACACGTAGTACTTTTGTGGGATTTCCTTTCGCCCTTGTGAAGACCGACTCTATTTACTCTGTCTATCACTGAAGATAAGATACTTTTGATCTTTTAAAACGGCTAAAGCTATGTAGTTGAACAGTTCATAAAACAGCTGAAGTCATGTGATAGAGAATTGACCCGGGTATTGGGATCTAACTTCTTGATACTTCTGAACAGCTCTGTGCCGCTCTAAACATCGACAAAAAAGGTGTAGACCGAGACCTTGATGTATACCGCAACCTGCTTTCAAAGTTGGTTCAGGCAAAAGAGCTCCTAAAGGAATACATCGACAGGTAGGAGACTGTTAAGTTCATGGTTCTAGGCATGGTAGATTAATATGCTCTTTAAAACCCTCATTTTTTCACAGACTTTTTGAAAATCTACAATCGAATTGAAAACTGTCTCAATCTTGTATTTGTGAAATCTCCTGCAAGTCACTGTCATAGCATTTAATGTTCATTGGATCTTATCTGAGGTCTAAATGAGGTAGACAATTGGGTGGATGATGGTGGTCGTAGGAGTAAGGTTTAAATGATAGAAGTTATATGACTAACCAACGGGTTTTGAATTGTATAGAGAGAAGAAGAAAAGAGATGAGAGGGCTGGATCACAGACAGCTAATGAGGCAATAACTAAATGCTTGGGAGAATACAGCATGCAGACCGGTTTATAAGAGGTAATTGCAGACGCTACCTAATTTGAGATAAAACTTGAGAGAGTTTATAGCAATATTATTCTAAATACTTGTTAGATATGCATCTATAATGTATTATGTTGGGTCTCATGCATTTGGTAAATTTTGTATTCAGCCAGGGCTCTACCTTTATTTCTCATTTGATATAACCACCACTGGAGCTATTTTTTAATCATTGTATTACATATTTTGAGTGCAACTGTCAATACAAAATGCTTTCGCACTCTGTGCAGTAATTACTCCTCCGGGGATATTTGACCATCTGCTTTTGTATGTGTTATCCTTTCTGTATTATTGTGATATTTGGCTATTTGCTTTTGTATGATCTAAATTGTTTCTATTACAAACATTTTAGGATTTTAATTGATATAGTTAATAGTTTGGAGTTTTAATCCTAAATTTAGAACCATCCTAAATTTCGATTGGGTAGATTTGTGAAGGCTCAGTATCAAAATTTATTTAAACTAAACCGAGTATTTTTCATAATAATTTGGTTAAGTAATAACTTTTTCTTGTCTTGAAAATGAGGAAAAATTAATTTATTACTATAAAATATGTACAAATTATTTATGTACGGCCGGGTGAATATATTCAGTTACCTAATATACCTTAAAGAAAAGGAAAAAAAAAAAAAAAAAAAAAGATTAACATCCTCCCAAGAATGCTCTGAGACTCCATATTAGAGTGGAAAGCCCACTATGATAAGGGTGGGACTGAGGCCCAATAGAATGAGACTATTGGTGAGAAGATCCAATGGGTCTATTGTGATAGGCCTTACGGATAGCGGTTATTGGGCCTGTTCCGGCAAGATGGGCCTATCCTGTGGCTGTGACAATTTACCCCAAAGTTAAATAAGTGGTAATTGCATTAGATATTACTTATTACTCTTAGGTATAACTATTATCTATCAACGTGCATTTGATATTACTGATTACTTTTAGGTATAATTATTATCTATCAACGTTTTGAAAGCTTTTGGAAACATAACAAAATCCATCTAACTTTACCATAGTTTTTATTGCAGATATGATGTATGACTTTGTATACTAAAATAGTGGAATCAAAAGCTTGACAAATTTTTTGCATTGAACATGATTATTATAATTATTCGAGTTTAAGAAAGGGATATGAATGAATTGAGATCACATCATAATGAAAAGAAATTATGAAACTATAATATAGAAGAGCTTAAAAGAATTGAGTGTAAGTTATTATCTATACAAACAATGTATAACTTTTTTTTTTAGTGGCTAAATCCTAGAAACTCAAACAATCTTATGTTGGATGATTGATATGGAAATTTTCATATGAAGTATGTGAGGGGAGAACAAAGTATGCTAAAAGAACATGCGTTGGTAGGTTAGGTTACATAGGCAATTAAATGTTGAATTGGAATCTTGGGGTGTTGCAATTGCTATATTTGTAATGACCCCAAATCTAATCAAATTTTGAATAAAAAGTAGTTTGTATAGACTTGTGTTTAGTTTTGCTTTATTAAAACTGAACATAAATTTAAAATATAATCATTACCATATGCATCAAATTACAAATTTTAGCAATCATAGTAATGAAATAGGCGGAATGTTGTTTTTGTCTGAGTCACTAAAAATATTTGTTGCTATCTTTCATTTGATATGAACGTGAGAGAACTTTTTTTCATCAATTTCTCAAATTAAAGGAAAAACTACTCCTGAAAGTTAGAATTGAAATTGATGGTTAAAAAATGTATCAAAATCATACCAACAACCAAAAAGATATCATTCAAAACACGGTTACAGAAGCTTATATATGAACATTATTAAGAAAAAAAAAAAAAAAAAACTTTTAAGAACACATGAAATCTAAGAGTTTAATTAATATGCCAAATTTGGAAAACCGAATTAAAAAAAGAACAACATAGTTAGCCACAATATTTGAATAGAAGACACGTAAGGATGTTGTATTGCTACGTGTGAGTTCCCTAATGCATGAAAATATGAAAAAACCTCTCTTAGAAGACCACCAACCTCAACCCTAATTCCACTTCCACTTACGCAACCCAATTCTACTCTACTGCCTCCCTTTTTCTTTCCCCTTTTTCACTTCCCCATTTGATTATAATTATAACTAATTAATCATATGTTTATAAAACATAAACAAACACACACGAGTCTCCTAGTTTAAACGGTATAATTCAAGTAATTATAACTTTTATGCTTAATTAACACACCATTTACTTATCGATCTAGTTGTTGATCTATGGATAGAACCATCTCGAAGTAATAACATGATGATTACATTATAAAATGTAAAGAAAATCACATGTGAAGTTTCTAGAATTTGATCATATAATGTTAGATAGTTTTTTCTTTCAAAATAGAAAAAGAAAAATGTTAGATAGTTTGTTGGGGGATTAAGTTTATACATAATAATTAATATATTATTGAGAGTTTGTTAGAGGGGTTTGTATATACGTATCATTTTGTGTTTGAATAGACGTATTATTGTATTGTATTTGGTAGATATATCATGGCCATGTGGACAAACCCGACCAAACTGCATGGCTTTAATTGTAATATATTCAATAAATATAATGAATCTTTCCCTTCACCAAAATTTTATTTAAATAATAATCACTGTATCTATTTCTTTATATAAATATATATATATGAAATAACCAAACATGGAGACACATCATATGTTAGAAAGATATGACATATGCCCTACTTTGCATGTTTAATATGCATTAATTAGTCCTTAACGTTGATATGTTCTTCTCTCCTAATTATGTTTAGCACATTTTAGGTTGGAGAATTAATATAATTAAACTTATCCATGATTTAACATCTTATCATGGTAGAGGAGTTTAAGAGGTTCTATGTTCAAACTTCAATAATATTATTTCTTCATGATTAATATATCAACTTAAATTTTTGTGTCAATGATTTAATAATGGTCTTAAAGGCAAGAATACTAGTTCAAGAGGTTATATATTCAAGGTTTTCATGAATGCTCCAATATTTTGTTAGTTATGACTTTTCATTTGACAATTTAACTAAGCACATTCGAAAGGAGCATGTACGTGATTATTACTATAAACGAATTTTTGAAGACTAATTTCTCCCTAATATAATTAACACATTAACAAACTCTTTTAGGACCAACCGAGCTTGGTGGTTAAGTGAGCAGTTGAAGTTGACTCAATTTGTATCTAGTCACGATGCAATCCGTTTGGTACAGAGAAAGAAAGAAACAAACAAACTAAAGCAGAAAATGGGAAATTTTAAAATTGAAGTTAGAAATGATGAAATCTTGTGGTTGTAAAAGTGAAGGGAATAAAAAAATATTTTAAGTGAGATTTATGGGTTAGATTAGATAAAGAGTGGATGAAATATGGGACATAATTTTCAATGAGTTTGAATTTAATTGATTCCAAAAGGCAAAGACACAAATTTTTGGCCACAGGAATTAAACTGAACAGTATGATTTGGTGTGCCACAGTGGACAAATGTCAACACAAGAAAATGAGCTTTATTCATTATCTCTTTGAGTTGATTGGGTTGACTTTTTACTTGGTGGCTACGTGTAATAATTATAATGGTTTGTTTCATATACCAAAGCTAAAAAAAGGCTCCAGCTTGGAAATTTGTAGGTGAACATGTGAATCTCAATCTTACACGCTATATAGTTTTGTTGATTTGCATTAAAATGTGAAAGAAACAACATGTTTTTGTGTACATAAAAGGGTATGTCGTCCCGTTTCTATACCAATTCATTTTATATTATAATATGTATACTCATTTTTATAATATTTTGTTGCTCAACCATCAAAAATCGAGTTAGATTCTCTTTTCTATTATTTTAACTTAATTTCATGGCTCATATTTGAAAATGCCTTGATCATATAATATAGAGAGACTCATCATTGAATTATGAAATGTTTGGTTATTAATATAATTGGATAATAGTTTGAACTTAACTATTTGATTTTTGTGGAGTGTGATTTGTTGTTATGTAATATAAATTAAAGATGATTTTGTCTTTTTTATAAATGTCTAGCTAGGCTTTTCTGTAACATGAAATGTTGATGATGTATGTATAAACTTAAGATTAGTAGTAGTAAATGAGTAACATGTATGTTATTTTTAATATAAAGTTTTAAAAGAAGTATTTGATATATAATTAATTATTTTCTAAGTTTGAGTCAAATTTTCACAAAGAAAAGAGTTTATGTGTCGAGATAGAACATTTCTTCTTTTAATGAAATTTGACTAACATTTGAAAAGTGTTTTACATAATTAGGCAATATTCTCCTTTTTGTTTTTTCAAAAGTCATTATGATTTATGCTTTTGCTTTAGTTTAATACCTATAGTCTTAAAATTTTCAACTTCCATAAATTAAGTTTATATCATCACTTATTAAAACTTCCCAAATATTCTCACCTTGTCACTAAAGTTGACGACTGTCTTTAGATGTGCAACACTTTTATATATAACACAATAAATAGAGAAAGAAAGAAAGACATTGATAGGAGTTGCATACAAAATGTATCCATAAGAAAAGTTCTTAGATCGATATATACTGTTGAGGGCTGTTTCACACTATGCCCAAAGTCTATAGATGGGTCTAAGTTCAAGAAAAAAATGAGAGACAATATAGAACAATGCATGTCTCGATAAAAGAAAAAAGTTAGAGACGCGAGTAATGGGTAAACCAATCAAGCCAAATAAAAAAAAAAAAAAAAAAAAAAGCCACGAAACCTCTCGAGGATTATGACCACCTCGACAATATCGACGTCATATATCACTAGAGACAAGTGTTAGCGTAAAAACATTATAAATAGTTTCGTCTGACAACCCTTAAAGAAGAAAAGTAAGTAACCTCCAAAGAAGAAGATCAACTTTATGTTTTTATGCTTTAACTAACTATATATAGACGTACTAAAGTATTGGAATGCGAGTTTAAGTTTGACATTACACTTGTTCGAGTGACTCTCCCGTAGGCAAAAGAGAACGAGAGACCTAACCAAAGAAGTAAGTTGATAAACAAGCCCATAGAGAGCCTTCGAAGGATTCAAACATAATCTCAAAATCTGCATAAAGCATATAGATTAAAACGTATATGATAACTTAACATACAAATTGAGTATAAAAGAAAATGAAAATTGTTTTATTATTTAAAGACATAAAAACAAAGATTATAATAAACGAAGGCCTAAAATAATTAAATAACTAATTATAACCGACCAAGTTTACTAAGTTTGAAAATTTTAACCCTCAAATATTTGAAGGATATTATGTTTTGGTATCATGAAAATGGATGAATATGCCAATAATTTTTGACTTTCTAGAAGTTGACTACTCTGTATATTGTACTACAAAAACATTTAACCTTATAGACTAATAGTTTTTTCTTGGTTTTTTTTAAATTAAATTTGATTTCTTTTTTTTTATAAGAAATTAAATATATATGAAAAATTGTTACTCAAATTCTAAAAATAAAAACATTTTTTAAAGACTCCATTTTTAAGTGAGTTTTTGAAACTTTAATCAACTTATAGAATTGATCATTTTTAATTAGTAGAAATAAGGGTTTCTATACTTTTTAGAACATACATGTTTTCTCTCTTTTTTTTTTTTTTAAAGAGTTTTAATATCACACTCTTATTTGGTAGATTAAAACTCAAGAAACTATATTATCAACTTTAAATTCAAAAGTTTAATTCACACCTACATCTCTAGAAAAAGAGAAACCTTAGTATTGACATTAAGGATTTAAGCTTAATTAATTGAAGTTCATAACATAATTGTTTTTGTTAGGGAAAAAAAAGAATTCTAGTTTTAGCTAATTTGCTCATTTTTTTTCTTGGGTTTAATTTCTACTTTATCCTCTCTTTGAAAAATGAGTAATTCAAAACAATGAAGGAACTGCTTTCTTTCAAGGGCTTATATTTCCTTCTCATACAAGGAAAAGAAATTAAGGAGAATGGGCAAACTTAAAAGTGCTTCCCATTTTTAACTTTTTATGCTCAAAACTTAAATATACTTTCTTTAACTAATTATTCTAATACTTAGATATAGTACTGTAGTCTTATTCCATTATATATATTTTATTAAAGAAAGTGTGTAAAAATGATGGTGAAAATTTAATCTTTTTGATGGGTAAAATTTAATCAATTTGGCAAAATCAAGGTAGTTCAATCCAAATATTGTTGGTACAACTAACAAAAAGAAAAAAAAGAAAAAAAAAACCAATAAGATTACTTATATTATATTAATGAATATTAATATAAAATACTATTTGAAAGAAGCATTTGGAAGTATAAGAACTAAAAATGAAACTATACCTTTGTTTCTTAAGGTTAAATTTTATATTAAAAAAAAAGTGTATAAATTATCGTGAAATTTAAAATTTTCAAAAATATTCGTAAATTTTTAGGTTTAAAAATACCTTTTGTTATACGAACATAAGCTATCGTTGATATCGTCATATCTCTCTATTTTTCATCTTTTTATCCCATCACATCTTCAATGCCTTCTTACTCTTAATTTTGTCAACTGTTTAACATTTTGTTTATCTAAACACAAACAAATAAATGAAACTACATACTTTAATTAAGATATACGAACTATATAATAAGAAGAAAGATATAGTAAATAAAACACTAAATATTTTTGTTTTGACTATTTATCGTTTTGATATGTTTCTAGAGAAAATATTTTGATTTTGAAATTTTGGATATTATGTTTTAATTTAAGAAAATTGATGGTGTAAGTTAATTAGAATTAGAAAATTAATTGAGAATATCTATGTGAAAAGAAATTAGGATCTCTATATAATTTGATTTAAAATTAATTGGTTCCTTAATCCAAACCTAAGAAAACTTTAAACATGTTGGAGCATTTTTAACTTATTTTTTAAATGTTTTAAGAATATTTTTGTCACAAAGAATTAACAGTTTTTTGTGTAAATACTAACATGCAAGATGTAACAAATATTATACTTCTGTCAAAATTTATCAATGATAAGAGTCTATTACTGATATACCATAAGAGTCTATCAACACGATAGAAGTCTATCACCGATAGATTCTACTATATTTACAATTTTTTAAAAATGTTGTTACATACTTAATAATTATTCTAAAAATTGCATACTCATTATAATTACTCAAAACAAAAAATGGAAACTATCTAAACTGAAAACCACCGTGTGGGTCAATTTACATAATTGTATAAGAAGTATTAACAGGTATGAATTAGCATTCAAAATAGTTTAGAATATTAGAATAACACAAAAAGAATTGTACTTTGAAATTGATATTATTATTATATATTGATCCTTCCATAATTGGTTTTCAATCATAAAAGTTAATTCATATATCAAGTTGAAAGAAATATTATATATTATACCTATTGTTATAATATACAACGAGACAACAAAAAGTTTCTAACTCTATTGTTATACAAAATGTAATATAACGTATGAATCAAACTTGTAGACGTTAGTTGGTTGGTTGAAGTCTTAGACCCCTACTACCCAATATTATTATTGATGACCATAACTAATTATGTAATACAAAAATGGGTTAGAATTTAGCACAAGCAATTGGGTAAAAACTTTCTATAATCAAGATGAAACTTTTTCCCATTCTTTTTTATTATTAAAAAGGTAAAAGAAAAGAAGACATATATTTTCTTGGATGTGGATGAGAGGAGTTAACAACCATGACCGTCCAATCATTTTGGTAACTCCAAATAATTAAAAATGTCAACTCCCTCAAATATTCAAACATATAGCTTTGTATAGCCCTTTTACTTAGCTCCCATTTCCCTCCCCCATTTAATCATAATTCTCATACATATAACTTTATTCCATATATCTTATATATTATTATGTAATTTTATTATGAGAGTCTAAGATTATTTTTCTCTTTAAACAAATGGATTTTCCATAATTATAATTATTATTTAAACAATTAAAGACCCACTAAAAATTTTCAACCACATCAAAATTAAAACTAGGAAAAAAGTATATATATTAGACACTTCCGACGATGTCAACTCATATGCATCTAATCTATGCTATGTAACCATGCATGGTATAGATAGTCCATTTCTTACAAAGTCAGCCCATTAAGTATAGCCAAAACTCTATAGTTTCTAGAAATAAATTAAACCCAAATAGTCAATTTGATCTCTAAACCTCAAATAGTCACACCTAAACTATATGGACTTTCCTATTTGATTTAATTTAGTTTAATACACACATATACATCAAACACATACATATAGATGTATACATATATACATACATAATTACATACAAAAAAAAAAAAAACAAACACGTGGCATTTAGGACGGCACCAAATACATTTGACTTAAAATAATATTTTGGAAATTTCGGCTTTCCATTCACCTTCAAATCTGTATATAAAGACTTTCATCTTCTTCATACAATTCTCAGCACAAAAAACCAAACACTTTTTCCCCTTTTTTTCTGATCCCTTTCTCTCTCTAAATTCATTTTTTTTTTCAGTCTCTTCATTAAATACAGTCTTAAGAAACAAAATGGGAAGAGCTCCATGCTGTGACAAAAGTGGACTTAAAAAGGGTCCATGGACACCTGAAGAAGATCAGAAGCTTGTTAATTATATTCAAATTCATGGCCCTGGGAATTGGCGTAATCTTCCTAAAAATGCTGGTGTGTTTCTTTCTTCTTCTTCTTCTTTTTTTTCTTTCTTTTTTATAATTATAATTAAATTATTTGCTTATTTATATGTTATATTTATGAATAGGGCTTCAAAGATGTGGAAAAAGTTGCAGACTTCGATGGACGAATTATTTGAGACCTGATATCAAGAGAGGAAGATTTTCTTTTGAAGAAGAAGAGACTATTATTCAATTGCACAGTGTTTTGGGAAACAAGTAAGATTTTTTCTTTTATTTTCTTTTCTTTATTTTCTGGGTTTTTCTTTTTTGAAAACCAAAATCCAGAAATTAGTTTGTTGATTAACTAATTAAATTCTTTTTTGTTTCCTAGCTATGATTGGATTGATTGATTGATTGGGAAGGATACTTATTGACCAATCCCAATTAATGATCTCTTCATATTATAGCCCCTTTGACATTCATTTCTCATGGTAGACTACCAAATTAGCTTAACATGGATCAATAATTAGAAATATTAATTAACTAGACTTAAATATATCTTATTCATTTCTTTCTTAAGATTTTTCGCTTAATTACTGAGCTAATTAGACTGCAATTAGCTAATGTTTTTCATTTTTTGCTTGTTTCAGGTGGTCAGCTATAGCTGCTCGCTTACCTGGAAGAACGGATAACGAGATCAAGAATTATTGGAACACCCACATACGAAAAAGGCTCCTTCGAATGGGAATCGATCCAGTGACCCACGCACCTCGGATTGATCTTCTTGACCTATCGTCGATGCTCTCCGCCGCCATTCAAAGCCACCCACTCCTCGGCCTATCAACCTTATTGAACAACCACCAAACCACCACAACCCTAAATCCTGAATCTCTTAGGCTAATTTCCACTCTTTTAAGCCTTAAACAAGAAGATCAAAACGCCCATAATTTACTTCTCCAAGCTCAAGCTCAGGCTCAAATTCAAGCTCAAATGGATTCATTATCACAACTCTTACAACCCAACGATAATGTTAATAATACAAACTCTTCTTCAGTAATGCCCATTTCTTCTACCTTTGTTGACTGCTCAAATACTTCACAAGAAAATCTTAATTTCTTACCTACAAATTTGAATTGTGGTGAGGATGTTTTGATGAACCAACACAATTACATGTACGGCGGCGATGGGTCGAATCCAACGGCTTCGGAAATTCTCGACATTTCAAATAATAATGCTCAAACTTTAGGGTTTGATTCTGTAAAATCAAGCCCAACGCCATTGAATTCTTCATCTACTTATTTAAACAACAGCAGCAGCAATGAGGATGAGAAAGATAGTTTTTGTAGTAACTTTTTGCAGTTTGAAATTCCTGAAGGTTTGGACTTTGCTGATTTTGTGTAAATATTTGGATATTAATTTAGGATATTGTCTTTTTTTTTTCCTTTTCTTTTTCCAATTTTTGGGTGTATTTTATTGTATTTGTATTGTTTTATTATTCCCCACAGCTTGTAGTTTTTTGTATACCATAAGAAGAGATTGAGTTTTATACTATATTGTCCATTTTTTTTACCCATAGATAATCTTTGTGGACATAGAAGATTATATTGTTTAATTCAACTATATTTTTCTTTTGCCTTGTAATTTAAGTGTTTTGAAAATTGAGTTGGAATAGAGGGATACGTAATTTTCAATTTTCATATGAAAATTATATGTCAAAGATAATTAAATATTAGGTAAAGAAAATCTTTATTAGTATTAATCTAAAGATTAGGAAGCTAAGTTGACTATTTTCTATTTAGGATAACTTATAAGGTCAGCTACAATGATAATTACTTTTTGTTCTCAGCATTTTTAATATGTTTATAAAATTCAAAATTATTGTGAATTTTGTTACGATTCTTCTTCTTCTTCTTTCTTTCTTTCTTTTTTTCTTGAGAAGTACATTACAAAGACTATAGTGTTTTTTTCAATAGTATTTTGAACATTGTGTGTAAATAGGAAAAAGATGATACGATTTAACATTCCACAAAACGTGAGAAGTAGGCATAACATAATGATATATTAACTATTAAGAAAAGGATGGTATATTAATATTTTTTTCCTTTTTCAAAATATGATGTGATTTTATAAAAATAAAAAATAATGGGGCTAAAAATTCATAAATTTATATTATTTTTTGGTGTAGAATTCCTTCCATAAGTTGGAACCTTCCTTGACTTTGTAGTAAACATGATATTGATGAAAATAAAGCAAAAATCATCCACATTGCCAATTTTTTTTATAAAAAATAAATTAATTAAAATTGGTAATTAGGTAGGTTCCCCATCAATGTTTTTTTTTAGTATAATAAAGAAAGGAAATAAATAAGCTAACTAAACATATAGTAGTATCACTTGGACGGGTTATTTTCCTTATTTAAGGGAGAAAGGTGTTCAAGCCTAATTTTGTTTCAAATATTTCAACGTGAAATGAAAGACAAAATCATGGATCTTTTTTGTTGCAAACTATAATGTGATGAAAGTTCTACATTAGTTAGATAAGGGGAGGTATATAAATAAGGACAACTATTCCCATATAAGTCAGAACAATTATCTTCATTAGTATGAAAAAGTGTATATATAAAGTGGACAATATCATACCATAGTGGAGATATTTAGAGGATTTGTTACCCTAACACAAACTCGTGATGTGTGAAGGAAGTCTCAATAGAAGAGCAAAATAGAGATGTGAACTAGAGCTAGCCTAAGTTGTCGAATTGTTAGCGTGAGATCAAATTCTTTTTGGCAAGCTACTAACAAAGTTCATCTCATCTAAAAGTTACCCTAACTAAATCATCTTACACATTACTTAACAAAACACAAGAAATGGGTAAAAAAAAGAATTCATAGTCAAGATAAAAACATCAAACAAAATACAAACACTTGTAGACTTGAGAAATGATCGTATCATCATGATTATTATTCAATTAATTAAGTTATATACTCCCGATCCACTCAATAATTTGAAAAGATGGTAATTAAAAAACTAAAACTTAATCTATCATGAGACGAGACTATATGCATTTTCCAAAAGACCGAACCGCCCAAACCCCATTAAAAGCATCTTTGAAAAGTGTTAATTTGTCTGAATTCAAATGATAACCATTATTTAGGTTTACACACACAAACTTGAAAACCTCTAGAAAAAGTGTTGTTTTGTCCATAATATATAATAGAAATATTAGATGCTACACTTTTTTGACCCATCACAGTTCTTTTTGGTGTGTGCATAAAACACACAAAGAGAAGAATATAATTATGTGTCTTATTGGAGATTGATGATGAGCTGTGTGTGTATTCTCTTTTTGTGTGTGAAACTAAAAACATATGTGTGGGAAACCATCCTCATAATTCCTTTTAATTACCACTTTTTTCCTATCTTCTCCTAACTTTATGGACAATAATTAACAACAACAGCTTATTATATTGACCAAACCATATTTGTAGTAAATTATATCATGATTATTGCAACAATTTTCCCTTTTCATCTTCAATTTTGAATTTTTAATTTACTAATTGATAAATAGAAATCGTGGATTAGAATTACATAACATGTATTAGTTTACTGTTTATTAAGGTCAATAGGTTTATTTTATCATTCCACATTTTTGGAATAGTATGATATTATTGTACAAAAGTGCTAGGGCTATATTTATCAACGTACACAAATGAAGATAGTAAACAAAGGGCAACATGTTTCTTGACATGAGAGAGTTTTGAACATGAATGAAGAGATTTGGAATGGAAGGAAGTTTGTAGTTTGATGGTGAAGTTGAAATGGATAAGGTGGGTAATGGTCGACACCAAATTATTAAAAGAAAAAAGTGAAACGAAAGGCGGCAGAAAGAAGAGAAAAAAATTTGGGTCCTACTGTAACTTAATGTATATAATTTGAATGGGAAGTAATTGCGTGAGACTACGAAACAATTTGCTCATTGAAATTTGGATTAAAGTCAATTATTTGTACTCTTTTTTAAAAAATGTTTTTTTTTTTTTTTTGTCAATTATAGGGATTTAGGAACCTTTTTCTACTGTCGGTGACACGTGTTTCTTCCTATTTTTGTCGTTTGCTTCTTTATTTATATAATACTAATATTATTTACCTTTGTATTAAAAGAAAAATCAAATTAATCTACCTTTAATTTTGATGGGCCTTCATGTAGTATTGGGCTAATAATTACATGGGCCTCCAAGCCGTGTTGCTACGAAACATCCGGTTACTTGGGTGGCTCACGGGTGAGTACTTATATTGAGTTTGATCTAACGTATCCGTATGATTAAATCTTTGTTTAGTTCTGACATCTAACATCACATGATACTGATCGTATTTTCTCAACGATTATATGCGATTGATTATTGATTGGTTTATGACATGCTACTCGTTATTGACTGGTTTAAGCAATTTTAGTAGCATAAGCACTTCAATGTAGTTGGACGTGATTTTATTTTATTGATCATATATTATCTCATACTGCACTTAGTAAACAAAAATGGACAAGTTTACATTTTAACCCATGAAAATATACATATTTTATTCCAATTGTTAGTTTTCTATTGACGAGTTGGAACTCTATTAATTTGAAAGATTAAAGTATATCAATGTTGTAATTTACGTTAGTAAAATTTTATGTTTATTACTGATACTGAATATCTACATCTGTCAAACTCCCTCATTTTTTGAATATGTCAAAATAGTTTGACGTGTAATTTGGAATGAATATATTGAGTAAAAGTTGATAATGGTGGCATACCACCGATCATGTGTAGAGGGAGGAGGTGGTGGCGTCAGGGTGGCGGTAGGTATGGGGTAGTGTTGAAGAAGGCATGGAGGAGGGTCATGATCATGTACCTCTTCACAAAAATGGCAAAAATAATATGAATTTGTGGGGTTTTCTTTTCATAGTGTGGGGGGCTATGACCTGACACCAAATCGTACCATCCAAAATCACTTTTCACTCTATGCTCAATTACCAACGCCTTCCCTGCACCCAACATTTCAAAAAAAAAAAAAAAAAAAAAAGAAAAACTCATATCTCTTTCTCTCTCTCTCATCATGCATGTAATGTAATGTAATGTAATGTATGATTTTGTTTTTGTACTATTGATTGAATAAATCATCCTAAAGTTATAACCTCCTTTTCTTTTTCTTCTTTAACTTGGGGGCCTGGAGCCTTTCTTTTATTTTTCTAAGACATTATTATTGAGTTATTGGATTGAAAGTTGAATATAATAAAAGAAAAAGCAAGGGACCCAAAACACAAACAAAAGGGAAAAAGAAAAAAAAAAAAAAAAAGAAAACTTAGCTGATTGGATGTTTAAAAAGGTATTCTCTTTTGCAAAAATTAATATTTGTATATAAGATAACACTAACACCGTGTATATGTCGTAGGACTCATTTGTTGTTTTCTTGTTTTTTTTTTCAATGTATAAGATATTAGAATCTTTCGTGTGTTTTTATGGTTGACATGAAAAATTTGTATTCATTCGTCGTGATTATCGGTTTACTTCTTTTATATAAGACTTTTTTGCATCGGTACGGTGCCAAGTCTATCAGACATCGATGTCTAACTTAGTAACAAAAAATGTATGATTGCACACATAAGTAGAATCCTTACAATATTACTTATTGGTTATTTTTTAATTTTGGAGCCGCTGAATGTAAGCTATATTTATAAGAATGATCTTTCTCTAACTATATTCCCCCAAAGTTACGTCTAACTCTAGCAATGTCACAATAACTTTGTAGTACTTGAAGTTGCATGGCTTTGTTCGTCTAGTCTGATCATAAAATCTAACACTCTGAGTTTTACCTTTTCTATCGTCTTCCCAATAATCCAATTTTCTTTGCACTTAGCCCAATGTGGACTTTGGATCGTTTAGATAATTATGTTTGTTATGTATGAATTCAAAATATATATATATATATATATATATATATATATTTAAAAATACTTAAACGATCCTGTTTTAAATTTAAATGGGTACAAGAATGTTTTGACATTATTAATTTTATATAACACAACCCATGTATGAGGTTGTGAGTGGAGAAAGAAAGTAGTACAGTAGGTTGTAGTAGTAGTAGTGACCTACCTTTTTACAAACAAAAAAGTTATTATTTGATTAGTGTTTTTTTTTTGGGGATTCATTATTGCCAACTTTATATCTCATCTTTTGATCCATAGGGAAAATGCACACCACCACCTGTTTCATTATTTGTCCTCAATCCAAAAACACCAAAATTAGTCTCAAAGTTGAAGATTTTGGATTGGATTTAAGATTAAAGAGACACCCAAATCACCAATTTTATACCTTTTTTTTTTTTCCCTTCTTTGATGCCATATTAAAATAGCTATTTGAAGGCCTTGACAGTGTGTCTGTAGTGCCAAAGTGGGACTTTGGTGGCCACTTCCACGTGAAACTTTCCCTCTTTTTATTCCCCATCTCTCTCTCTCTAGAGATGTGAGAGAAAAGGTGGGTTTCATTCTGCCATGGCTGTAACCCACACAAACACAAAAAAGAAACTTGTGTGTAGAAAGAGGCTAAGAGGAAAGTGTTCAAGAGAGAAAATGTCAAAGGGCCAAGAAGATGCCTTCTTTTATTTATTTTACTTTTCCATGTTTTTCAACTGTTCATATGCTTTTTTCCAGGTCGTTTTCCCAACATAAAAAGTTTTACTTTTTAATATATTATAAATCCTACTGCTACTAACATATCTCTTTCTTTCCTACAACATCAAACATAATATTTTTATAATTTCCATTGTTTTAATCCTATATGATTCTCGATATCTTTTAAAAATTAAGAATATATTTGGAGGTTGATGTATTTCAGGCAAATTTAGATCCTACTTTTTAGTCCTTTCTTTTGTGGGTACATATTCTTTTTTGTATTTATTTGCATAGGTGAATTAACTTAAGAAATCGAATAAAATAAATTTATTAGGAATGATAATAATAAAATATAAACCTCTCACATAGTCTATAGCATATAAAGGAGCAAAGTTAAAATTGATTTGAAGTATCATATTTGAATCTTTCCTATTCTATCTGTACTCATTCATAAAATATGAGATTTATGGAAAAGACATCACTACATTTGATGATCTCAAGATAAAAAGAGAAGGAGAAGATATAATTCAAATTGATGGACCATAAACATATGCCCAAAGTTGGACCAAATTTGAAAAAATAAAAATAAAAATTCCTTAATTTTTCTTTGCTTTCAATTGTTTTTGTTGTTTAATTGTTTATGGTAAGATAGGACCATAAACATAAATCAAATGTTGGACCAAGAAAACAAAGAAAAACAACCTATTCATTCTATCCCAATTGGCTATGTTTTTAAATTGAATAGGAATGTTTTTATTCCAAGAATTCCAAAAAAAAAAAAAAAGAAAATCATACATTTTTATTTAACCATTCAAAATAATAGTTGACACGAACATTGCTAATTAAGTATATACGGAGAGTTAGAGGTTCAAATTCTCGTACCGTGGTAAAAAAACATTGGTTCATACCTAAGTAAACATTTTAATACATATTTTTCTTTTGTCACGAATAATCTTTTTAACTAACATTAACAAAGTTGATCACCTTAAGTTTGAAACGGTCTACTATTTTCTAAATCTACACGTGAATCTAAATTTCATTTGCGTAAATAAGTTGTATCACATTTTTAATTTTATATTTAACAAACTTGTGGCTTCTAAAATATGTGAAATAAATTTTTAATTTTGTGTTTCAAAAATATTTCTAACATATTTAGCCTTTATTTTTAGAAAATAACAAATAAACAAACTTACCGAGCAATAAGCATAGAATTAAATTGTGTCTTGAAACAATAAATTTTTTATTTAAAATCTAACAATTTTGTGAAATATAAAAAATATTTGAATAAATCAACGATCTAAAATACATAAAATTTAAAGTTATAAGATCTATACAAAATTGAAAGTTCGTTAATTTATTAAATAAAGTTCAAGATTTTTCTCCATGTTTCTTAAAAAGAACTTATGTAGAGAAAAATTATGATAAAATTTTTATTAAAAATAGAAGATATTCAAGTAAGATAATTAGATTCGAATGGATATCGGATGTCAAAAGAATGAAAAAAAAAAAAAGCTCACTAAAACTTATAGTAAGTTAATAATACTAAAAAAGGTTAAAGATTAAAGAAAAGATGGGGAATAATTAAGTAGTAGGTCATGTCTGGTTAGTGAGATGAAGATAGACAGATACATCCAATAACCCTTAGTCTATCAACCATTAAACCCATTTCAACTTTATAGAGCAATTCTAAAAGTTGATTTATTTATATGTGCTTTATTTCATATCACACTCTCCTTCTCACTACCCATCCAATAGAAAAAGAATGAAAAAGAAAACGACACCACAACCTGACAAATTTTTTGTACCATCTCCTCTTCTTAGTTTTTCCTCTCCATCTCTCTCACCAAACGAATCTTTTGCCCCATTCTCAAACACCCACTACCCAATTCTCCCTTCTTTTAGAAATGCAAGCCATTGAAAAAAAAAAAAATCTTTCTTTTGAAATAGTGCAAAATAATTGAGAGAGAGATTCATATAGAGCATAATACTATAATACAATATAAGATAGGAAGTATACTTATAATAAGGGTTCGAATTTCTGTGGAGCATTTTTCACTCCACTCTCTTCAACAACCCAAATATATTTCCTATATATCCTCTCCATTTCTTCTTTGATCTTTTTTGTTCAAGTTTTTGAGAATATTTCAGAATCTTCTTCTCCCCATTCACTTTCTTCTAAAAAGCACTTTCTCTATTGCTCTACTCCCAATCTAATCATATTTTTCTCCATTACCAAATACCAAAAAGGATTTTTAAAACTAAACCCATGTCTTCATTTCCCTTAAAAGTGCCTTTAATTTGTTTCATTTTCTTATGCATCGCTACAAATTTTCATTCCTCTTCAGCCGGTTTTCTCGTCGAACCGGTTTCCGGTCAAAGCCAACCGTTAAATCCCGGCCAATACTCATCTCCCAACACGGTTCCGGCATTTCCAGTTCAAACCCAGATGCAAATTTGCCATTTGGATCTCTCCGACGAGCTTTTCGGCGGCGTTAGGGAAGCTTGCGGTCGAGATTTGGACCGGAGTCGCTGCTGTCCGGTTCTCGCGGCGTGGCTTTTCGCTGCTCACGCTCGGGCTGCTCTGAAGATTGCTGCTCCGGCGCCGGCAGCTGCGGCGGACCTTCCGATGATGCCGGACGACTCGCAGAAATGCGTGAACTCGCTGCAGACGTCGTTGTTGAGTCGCAACATTAGGATTCCGCAGCCGAATGCGAGCTGCGACGCCGTTTTGTGCTTTTGTGGGATTCGGCTTCATCAAATTAGCTCCTTATCTTGCCCTGCTGCCTTCAATGTCTCTGGTGGCGGTAACGGCGGTTACCGCAACGCCACCCCGACTGCCGCCGTTCGTAATCTTGAAAAGAATTGCCGGAACTCGTCGTATTCTGGTTGTACCAAATGCCTTGGTGCCCTTCAAAAGGTAAATTATTTAATGAAAGATTTTACATGAAAATTATCCTTAGAGTTCTAATTAATTGTAGGTTAACTTTTTTTTTTCTAAAAAAAGTCTTTTTTAATTGTATTGGGATTAGCCTTAAGAATATTTATTAGAGCAACTTTTTTCTTTTTTCGAAATAAATTTCTACTTCACACATGCTTTTTTTTTTAGTAATTTTTACGTAACATTTCATTTTTTTTTTAAAGAAATCTTAATATCATTTTTTATGATAATAATTTTATTTCTAATTATAATCAAAATGAAGCTGGAAAAGAAAGCAAGATTTTAGATTTTATTCTTGTTTAAAAAAATTGGCAATTTTATAAATTTGTTTATATAAAGAAAGAGTAGCTTTAGGGGGATGTTTGTTGACATTTTTGCATTCTTTTTCACACATAATTATTTGGTAATTATTCCATTTTTTTCATCTATCCTTTAAAGAAACTGCTTTAGAATTATGTACAAATTTTGTAAGGAAAAAAGAATTATTTTATTTTTTTTCTTCTAATAAGATGTAAAAATAAAAGTAAGAAAAATAATAACAATGAATAGGAAATAATTAGCAGAAATTGATTTGCTTTTCAATAATAATAATAATAATAATAATAATAATAATAAAAAAGTAAAAGTACTGTTGTTTGTAAAGAAAGAGTTTTACGGGAAGAATTATTGTTTTAGGTTGGAATAAGAATAAAAGAGTAGCGTAACCCTACCCATGTGGTGTGGGTAGTCCCTAATATAGATTTGCTATTTGGAAAATGAGTAGATAGAGTATGATTTGAAAAGTGTGTTTGGACACTAAGATATAATGTTCTTTGTCTGGATTGATAATTCCAGGTTACGGGCACAAAGAAGAACGGTACCAGCAACGATAGGGCCAGCAAGATGTTCAACAGAGACTGCCAGCTCATGGGCCTGACGTGGTTACTCGCTCGCAACAAAACGACGTACATTCCCACCGTTTCCGCCGTGCTCCGAGCCATCATGTACACCGCTCACCCTCCTCACGAGTCTACCTGTAGTCCGGACCAAGAGAACATGCCGCTAGCCGTCGATTCTTTACAGATGGAAAAAGCGCAGTCCTCATCTCCACCCTCCATTTCCTTGTTTCCGATTATACCCCTACTCATTTCAGTTTATTGGCTTGCTTGGTAGGGGGAATTATGGGTTTTGGAATGATCCGTTTGTTGTTTTGTTTGAGAAGGAGAAGAGAGGGGTACCCTTGTCGGGGGGGGGGTCACGTGAAGTAGACAGAAAGGAAGGGGTGTTGATTGAGGGGCTTTTTTTGTCTTTTCACTACACTGTAAATGTTAAAATTTGTGTAGTTTTTCTCTCTCTTTTTTGGACTTTTTTTTCTCTCTCTCATCCCTCTCGTTTTCACTTTGTGACAAAATTTTCCTTGGGGCTTTCAATTTGATCAGAAAGTAAAACTTGCTGCAGTTCTTTAAACATCATTGCTCTCTCGGAAAAACCAGCAACTTTTACCTTAAGCTGTAAGTTTAAGCTTTTGTTTTAGTTACCAAAATTGTCCTTAATTTCAAACGTACCATTCTCAACTTTCAAAAGTTTTTGAAGATTTGATTTACTTTTCAACACACAATCCCGGAAATTTTCCGTTGTTACATGTATAGATAGAAGCCTTATATTTGGTTTTAGATGAAATCAATTCAACTTTATATTTGGTTACATCTAATAAAACTATTGATTTTGTGATGAATAGATTCTTGTATTATTCAATAATTTTTTAAAGTTGAAAGATCAAGGTTTCATCAGACCTCTACCATTCAAATTTATGTGTGAATTAATATAATAAATTTTACAAAATTTGAATCGGCAAACATGTGTGGAACACCAATTTAAATTAAAACATTAGTGCATAATGATTAAAACTTTTCGAGGCACATGATTTGATTAAGATTTTGGTAATTCAGAAGCTAAGATGCTATTGAATAAAATATAATATGTTATGTTGAAGGAAGGCAGTGATCATGTGGAGGACTTTTGGGATATTGAACACAAAATAAATAAATAAATAAATAAATAAATAAAAACATAAACAATTGGATTGGAGCTGTCGAGAAATTGGTTATAAAACCAAAACTACTATGTTGGAATTGCAGAAAATAAAAATCACCAAATTCCAACACATTACATTATGTTTTTAGGCATAGGAGAGATTTACGGTTGAATGTTTGTCTTCTCATTTGTGATTTGTGCCTATTTCACTTAAAAACAATTTCACACTTCCAAAAAAAAAAGTATATGTTTTTCTTCGTTTCTTTTATTATTATTATTTCTTAATACCCCATTTGCATTGGATTGATATCAAATGAACTTAATTTTAAAAACAACGAATATTAACCAAACCTACCACTCGCGTTCATTTTCTCGTTCGCACTTCTTCCTTCTCTCACCCGTGCAAGGATGGATTATGCCTCCGGAACTTAAATAGGAGAGCAATAAAGGAGAGAAGGAAGTAGCCTAACTCGATTTAAGTATTTTATAACTTAAATAAAGTGTTGTTATGATTATACCAACTAATAAAGAAAGAAAGAAGGTATATAAAAGTCTACACTAAATTTTTCGTCATGGATCTACGTAAAAGGATAAAGATAGTGCAAAAATATAGAGGATGGAACAAGTCAATAAGGGCTTGAGTTGAATACATTTCTAGATAATTGAGATTGAAGGAAAAATATTTCTTCCTTAGTTATGAGTTGAATACATTACAAGTTCGAGATCGTTTGGTTGGAATCAGAAGAGAATCCGCAAATGAAAGGTAGACAGAAGCTCACATTTGCCTCCCCCCTGATATGCCCAGGATGAAAACCCTCTTCAATCGTCAATATATATATATATAATCTTTTATCCTGGGTCGAAGGACCCCAAATGATGTAGATGTTGAGTCATCGATCTGAGCTACTAAATTGGCAAACCCTATTGTGTCATGTATTCCTTGTTATCTTATTTAAGTTTATTGTCTAGTCATAATCAAATTTGAGTCGTCATTTTATTTTTAGAATCTCCATCATTTATAGAGCTCACATTTGCATTGTTAATGAGATGAAAACAATTCTGACAAATCATAAGAAATTAGATTTCTGAACTGGGGTTATGAGGAGGGATTATTGATGTTAATATGAAATTGAATCTCTTGACGAAACCAAGATTCGAATCAAATACTCGACGACTTATTCTACAATCATAAACAAGAAGGTAGATCGATGTAAATAATTTAGACTCCTCTTGAGTGGAATCTTTGTAAAAAGAACAATCCTGATATTATTTGCACATGAATTATAACACTATTATTTGCAGGAGCTAATCCACAGTGATTCCATGTACTGAATACAAGATGAAGAGAAAGTAGAACAAGGGAGAGAGGTATTTAATATCAAAGCTTATCAATGCATAGCCTAGGATTCAATTGTCTTGTATTTTACATATTTCATCCAACAAAATCAAAATATACAAACAGGAGAAAACTGAGATGGAGATTGAAGAAAAAAAATTGCTTCAAATTGAAGGGATGTTACATGAGAAGGAAGCTTAAGCCCACCATGGATTCTCGCCAGTTCTGAAATCGGTTTCAACCCACGGTACGAACACTACCTTTCCATCGTCTACATCAGCATGAACCAGTGCAAGAGACTGTCCCAACAAAGAAAATTTTAACTCTATTTAGTTAATACAAATCAACGCATAATCTTACAAGTCAGTAGATGCAGCTTGTCCCAACAACATGAAAAATGTTCTTAAAAGTATTACCAGAGGTGCAGGTCCTCTAACAACCCTGCCTTGATCGTTGTATTGGGATCCGTGGCAAGGGCAGATGAATTTGTTCTCAGCTGCATTCCATGGCACAACGCATCCAAGGTGAGTGCAGACTGCATTGATTCCAAATGTCGCAAGCGTTTTATCCTTCTCGACTACAAGGTAGGTAGGATCTCCCTGAAACCCATCAACACCAGTTTGCCTTTAAATGCACACTACTATTTGTTCATCTCCAAGTACCACAAAACATAGGAATTAAGACTAAGAAACTCAATATACAAGCACAACATTTCCATTATATGATATCAGATGTTTACTTTTCAATCTAGTTTTGTAATTCGAATACTCGGATTACATTCTTTTCAACAAGTCTTTTAAATATGCATGCTCCATTTATCTCTTTTATGAATATGCCAATCTCATTGGGAGATGATCAATAATCATATTACTACTTTGATGTTAAATAAACATGTGAAGCATAAGGTCTTTGGGAAGCAACAAGTGGGTGGTGGTTGCTAGAATTTATAACATTAATTAAGCAAAGTTAGAGAGTTAGAGTACCTTCAAGCCTTGTGTGAGGGTTCGGTCTCCAGGGCCATGTGCCTTCAGCCATTCATCTGCAAAAACATCATTTCCAAGAGCATCCTTGGCAACAACCCCACCACCAGCACCTCCAGTACTGTAATTGTATACAGAAAAGATTTAAAAGGTTTTACCAGATGAACAATCAGAATGCAGCTAATACAGAATCTCAGTTCTTGAAATGAAAATCCACTTTAAGTAAATTAGATGCTAAGGCGCAAATTATAAGAAATACCCCAGAATTTTGCCCTTGTTTTAAAAGTGCCTTATTCATTCCATAAAATTACCCTTGAAGCAGAGATCATTCAGGACTTTGGAAGGAAATTGAGACCCAGAAAGGTGTGGTAATCCAAATTTCCGTTCTAGGTCACTGCCACCGCACCGTCCAATGGTATAAGGTTTACGAAAGTTCAAAGGTAACCTTGCAACTCTTGAAATGAAAGGTATGTGGGTTTTACATATAAATAAATAAGTACACCAATTCTTTCAAAAGTAATACCACCACCGTTAACATTTCATAAACATTTTAAAATTACTCTAGAGTAGGAAACATGACAGAAATTGGGACCAAAAATTGTATGCAATCAACATTTCCGTTCTAGTCCACCACCACAACATTCCAAGTCCCAACTTTTGTCCGATTTCCACTCCTCCAATGGTATAAGGTTTAGGAAAAATCAATTGCAATCTTGCAACTTTTGAATGGTATCAAGGTATTTCAAAAAAAAAAAGAAAGAAAGAAAGCAAAGTTATGACTCAGGAGTATTTCTTTAATATTTAACCAAAACTGATAGCTTTAAAAATCGTGACCAACATTGTTTTAAATTAAGCGACAATCCACCTGATGAAAGAGAACATTAACCAACTCAAAAGATGCTTTAAGCTTGTCCCATTTACAAGCATACATTCATTCCACACAAAGTTGAGTAATGAGTATCAATACAACAATAATCAATGAAAGAATATTGACAATCAATTGACATGGAAAAAAGGTGCACTTCTTCATTCATTCATCACAGAAATTTGACTATTATAAATAGTCATCCAAAGCAACTCATCAACTAGACAGTCAAATATTCACTCTTAGATCACCAAACTCCATCACAATTCCCATCGTTGAAACAATTTTATCCTAATCAGAGATCTCAAAATCATCCATCAAAGCCTAATTTCTTTCAAAGAACTTCATGCTATGCTAATCCTTGATAATACAGCAGGCTAATACCGAATCAGAGAGGATAAAGAACACTTACCCAGGAGGAACAAAGAAATAGGTGTAAGGATACAACATAGTAGCAGTGGGAAGTCCAATGGCACCCAAAAGAAGCAAATTCATAGTCTTCCTTTTACCCATATCCGGGACTCGATCAGCTGGAATACTAGTAGCTTGACAAGAAATTTTAACCTCCTTTCCCTTTGCCCCCATTTGAGTATTTTTGGGTTTCCTCAAAAGGGCTTGAGACGGACAGAACAAAGCACTTCTGCTCGCACATAACTGAAAAACAATAACAATGGGCAAGAAAATTTGAAGTTGGTTACAAGATCAGTGAAGTTGAATGAAGAAATTAAAGATACCTGTGATGGGGTTGCAGGAGATAGAGTGGAAGACGCCATGGATGGATCAGAGCAAGGAGTGGAGGGGAAATTTTCTCAGAAATCTAAAATGTGGGTAATGGTTATATCAGTGGTTGGAGTAGAAATTTGAGAGATTGTATTGAAAAGTGGCTGAATTTCGATGTCCACAAAAGGGACAAGATAAGGCAATTAGCCACATCAGTTCGAAATGGCCACAAACTTCAGAGTTCACAAATCGTATGATATTATTTTTATTTTTATTGTTGGTTGTTTTTGTTTTTGTTTTTGTTTCTCCTTTTCATGTCTGAAGAACAATAAAATGAAACTGGGCCACAATGTATTCAGCTCGGGATATAAATTTTGGCTAATTGGGCCTTGTCCCAATTCATGAACAACAAAAATAGGTAATACCTAAAACAATGTTTTGTTAGAATTCCTGTGACCAAAATACTATCATCTAAGATCTTGCAGTGATATTAAAACTAATGTAAAATAAATGTGGATGTTTGTTGATATACACATGGACTCTGTGGAAGTCAAATTGTGTCATACACAACTAAAAGTAAGATACGGAAATTGATGGAACAAATTTCTTCGGTCTAAATCCAAAAGAGCTAGTGTTGTGATAAGACCGAATCGAACATAGGGAGGAGGGGATTGTAATGGTTTGTTGCAAATAATAAAAGATTACTCGAAATTAAATTAAGCAAATTAAACGATCTTATTGCATTTTCATCATCATCATCAAACTTAATGCATGCTTTCACCCAACCAATCCAATTAGAGAAGCTAATTAGGTTGTTCTAAATAACTAATTAGTTTAACTCGAAAAGATGAAAAACATGCTTGTTCGAGTAATATCCTAGTTGCATTAAGATTTATAGCATGTTAGATGGAACAATTAACTTTTAAACGCCTAGCTAATGATTTGGTTTATTCAATTTTAAATTGGTTAGATAAATAAAAATCTAATTTAATTAGCAAAATCAATATAACTTATTGCTTATTGGGATAAACATACATTAGTAATTTGAGTGACTGTAAATAATTTATGTTGAGTGATTCTATGTTGAGTGACCTTTTAGTAATTTGAATGCATGTAAATAAGGACAAAATACGCTGAAAGAACATATGTGTTGGTTTGCAACGACAATTTTTACTCTTAAAAGCCTTTATGACAAGCAAGAATGAAGTTACCAAGTCGAAGAGGATGTAGGGTCTGAATCCGACCAAAGTCTCATATCAGTTAGATAAGAGGATGATTTTGAGTATATAACTAAGGACAACTATCTCATTAATACGAGTCATTTTAAGATGGTACCAATAAGAACTCCAAACTTCAAGAACCTATATTGATAACTTTTCTTTCTTAAAAACCTTGAATACAATTGAGAATGGCATTGTTAGGTTATAAGAAAGGTAGAAGATCTAAACCCTATTAAAAAAAAAAAAAAGAATTCTCTCAATTTCAAAAGCTTTATGTAAT
The DNA here is from genome assembly GCF_025177605.1 of Cucumis melo. Taxonomy (NCBI): domain Eukaryota; kingdom Viridiplantae; phylum Streptophyta; class Magnoliopsida; order Cucurbitales; family Cucurbitaceae; genus Cucumis; species Cucumis melo. The sequence continues at coordinate 2,802,989 of NC_066857.1, forward strand.
ACCTATATCTTCAATTATGCTCCCTTTGACTTATTATTATTGTATTATATTTTATTTAACATTTCTATTGTAAACTTTGAAAACATATTTACATTTTTTTTCATTAAATTGTTACATTATTTAAAAAATGGATCATTGAAAGTATAGAAAATAACAACAAATATCTCATTAGGTAATGAATTATTATTATTATTATTTTTTTTTGATTTTGTAAGTTTAAGTCTATGAATAGTCTCTCGTCCATTTATATTTATTTAAGAACATTTTCAAAAATAGTAGATTATTGAATTTATTTGTCCACTTTTTACTGTTTTATAAAATCAAGCTAAATTTTGAAAACTAAAACATCGTTCGGTAACTATTTACTTAATCTTAATTAATCTTATAAAGAAAATCATTATTGTAAATGATAAAATTACGGAAAATATTTACAAAATATAATAAAATTTTAGATTTTACCGCTAATAGACAACGAAAGTTGATTATGGAATATATGTTCACAACTTATAGACTCTTTTCAGCTTTAAATCTCTTATTGTCATAGACTGTTTTACTAATATTTTTTAAAACCAAGCAAAAATTGTAAAACTAAAAAATAGATTTTAAAATTATTTTTCTGTTTTTAAAATCTTAGAAATCAACTTTTAAATTTAAAAAACCTACAAATCATAGTAAAAATTTAAGGGAGGGTGTACTTTATTTAAAAAAGAAAAAAGAAAAATTAAATAGTTATCCAACCAAACGTTAAAAAAAAAAAAAAGGAAAAATCCATTTCTAAAAATTTGGTTATGAAAATTGTAACTTAGCCAAGAAATTGAACTCTTAGACTAAATATTAGGCAGATTAGGGTAAAACAAAAAGGGTGAAAAGAGATTTAATTTTGAAAAAAGATAATAGAAAAATGAAATGGTTATCAAACCATACATAAAATAATTATCTTTATAATACTAGTGATCTATATATTAAAATAATCCTTTAGAACTTTAGGATTCAAAACAAATGGAAGTTAAAAATATTTATATATAATTAATCTAATTGACTTGAGAAAATTAGTGAGTGGTAATAAGCTAATTAAGTGTGTTTGAAAGTTAATTAGAAAAGAAATATATTTGAAAAGTAATGAATTCACACAAAGATTCTAGAAATATCCAACTAATTAAATTACATGGATCATATAAACATAAACACACACAGAAGACTTGGAAATTAAATTAAAATGGAAAGTAGCAAAAAGGAAATTAATAAAGAAGAAACTTTTCCTTTTGTGTGTGGTCAAACTTTCATGCAGTAAAAGTAATTATTTAGGAATTTAACCCTTTGAAAATCTTGAGTTAAAGAAAGCAACTTTTTTTTTTTAGGGGAAAATAAACTTTAAGCTCAATCAACTTCATATAATAATCTAAAGTTTTTCTTCATAGACTTTGAGAGTCCACACATAGTTGAATCATGTCATTGATGGCTCCTTTAATAATCGATATTTTCTATTTTGTTAGGAGTAGGTTCCTTTGATATTGTACATTTTTATGTCGTTATTATTGCAGTTTTGACTTCCTCTCTCATCGTTATTCTTTGTTCTAGCAAGAGATTTCTCTTGATAGTATTCTTTCCTTTCATTTTTTATGAGAAGCTAGTGTTTAGGAGTCGTACGTGGTTGTTAGTGATTGTTTTCCTTGTTATGTTTTCTTGCCTTAAGAAAAAAGATATGGTTTGCTCCCTGTTTAGGGTTTCATTTACGATAGTCGTATTTCAAACTATTATAAATAATCCACAAACTATACTAACTAACAAACATCTCCTTAATTATTATATATGATGCATATATCTTTGTTGTTTAGAAAAAGAATATCAATTATTATGTTGCATATATGTTTGTTATTATTTATAAGAAAAAAAATTAAAACGATCCAATCTTTAGAAAAAAGAAATAGACTCGGTTTTAATTTGAAATATAACCAAATGATTGATTCAAGACAAAAGGAGAAATAATTAAAATGAAAAAAAAAAGAAAAGAAAAAGTCAAAAATTGAAATATTAAAATATTAAATTTAGTTGTGAAAGTGAGTCGAACTCAATTTACAGACGAGTATAATAGTAATCATGAAGTATTTTGTATGGTCTAAAAAACTTGTAAAGTTACTTGTTCATCAATCAATTTAAGTTTCTAGGTCATATACGCAAATTAAAAGAAATGTCTTCAAATATGACAAAATGGGTTAACTCTTATTCGTCACATCTATTACTTTAGTGATAAACACTATCTACGTAGGTCTATTACAAAACCGAAAATAAAGTTGTATTATATATTTGTAAATATTTTTTTTTTGAAAATATACAATGATTAACTAAAAAGAAAAGAAATGTAATGTTAATAATAAACAGAGATTTTAAAGTTCGAAAGATGCGATTAGGATACGATGCAATGGGGAGGAAGGGGTTTAGGGTTGCAATCAAAAACCACTTTACTTTACAACCCTTATTATCTACAATTTTAAATCATTTATTTTCTCTCATTTCATTATCTTCTCATAAATAATGGATTTCTGATTCAGCAACATAAATAATTTATATATTTTTCTTTTATCCTCCTTTTCTTTTTTTTTTGTTTCTTTTTGGATTAAAATAAAATCCCATCATATCATCATCATAACAATCTAAATTATTCCAATATATTATTTAAATGTGATTCCAAAAGAATCAATGCATCCCTTCTCTTTCTCTCATTAATAATAAATACTTAATTTTAACTAAAAGAGATTTAGTGGCTCTAACCAAATAAATTAAACATCATTTACAGCTTATACTTTGAAACATTATGATTGATGCTCTTCATATTTTATGCTTTCTTTTTATAGCACATGATACATGAGGACCAGAATAATTCTCTCTTTCTCTATCCAATAATACTTTTATATTATCATATTAATATGTATATATATATATATTCTCTTTAAAGAATCTTGCTTTGCCTTTCCTACATATTAATATTTATATGTTCTAATCATCCTACTTTCCTTACTCAATTAGGGTGGAGCTACAGTGCTAATTTTTTTAATGAACAAAATATCATCTTCCTCCTTCATTTTGGGAAACTTGTTATTTTAAACCCTAAAGGAATTAAATAGGCTGGAATGGAATGGAACGTAGTAAAGAATTCATTTTTGGATTCAACGTTTTCAACCCGAATTGTTATTAAAAGTTCATTATGCGTTCCCGTCTTTTTGAATTAAGCTTTATTTTTTATTGATTTTTCATATTTTAACGTAGTTACATTTCTATGCCTCCCTTAATTTGACACACATTTCAACATCTCTATGATTCCTAGTAATCTCGATTACATTATCACTCTCTACACACTTTATAAATTTCAGAATATTACACTTTCGCTTTTGTTTAGAATTTTGGATTCTATTTGGTCTAAAAGTTTATGTAGATTATTTTTGCAGGGCATGCATATATATATTCAAAATCTTTAGATTTGAGTATTATTTGCAAGAATGTCCCTCTTTCTGTATATTATTTGACACATGAACTCTCTCTCTCTGACATATAGTTATTTGATGTAACAAAGTTCTAGCATTTATCACTCATATATATATATATATTATATACATATACAATATTTTTTGTTTTTCAGAAGGGATACAATTGGGATTGATAATTTTCAGGCAATTCTTTCATTGCTTGACAGAACAAGTAGTTTTCATCAAGTAACTCAAAATCATAAGGTTGATTGAAGCCTCCAATAAAACCAAAGTTGATTGGGTTTTGATCACTTTCAGCTTCCAAATAATTTTCAGCTACAAACAATGGATTAACCCAAAGATCTCCATTGTTATGATGATCATATGGTTCTTCTTGAAACTTGAACAATGGTGTTGGAGGGCTATCTTGTGTGGATTCTTGATTTGAGGTCACTGTGGAAATTTCAGAGGACAAAGTGGAAATTGGAGAGCTTTCAAATATCTGATGAGACAATGGCATTATTTCATTTGTCAAATTGGTTTTGTTTTCTGATATTATTGTAGTTTCTCGTTTTTGGATGGATTTGTTATTACCGGAAATTTCCTCATTTTGATGCTTCTTTGTATTCTTGTTGCTTTTCACCTTCTTTAAATGGGTATGCCAATAATTCTTTATTTCGTTATCCGTTCGTCCAGGTAATTTTGTAGCTATCATTGACCATCTGAAGAGAAAATAAATCATAACCATTATAAAAATAACTAGATAAGAGATTTTTTCGCATAAAACATTTTATGGTAGCATAACTATTGACAAATCGAATTAACCTAAAATTGCAATTTTCACGGAAATCTTTGAATATATTATTTAAACAAAATTAGCTCATATATACTCAATCCAAGGATACTAAACATACTAACCTTAATTCTAATTGCTCTTTTAAATATGAAATGAATTGTATTTTCTTTTTTTCTTTATTGAAAAATGATGATTCATTGATAGCATGCTAGAAATGTATAAAGGAGTGGTTAAAGGAAAGCTCTCTAGTTAATTATCAGAAGTAACATTGATAATGATATATCATAACAGAGATGCATGTATATATATATATATAAGAACATGTGATATTAATATTTGATGAAATTAATACTTAGAAAGAAAAATCATACTTGTTTCCATATTGTTGATGCAATTGTAGGATTAATTGTTCTTCTTCTTTCGAGTAATTGCCTCTTTTCACATCTGGACGAAGGTAATTGATCCAACGCAGTCGACAACTTTTGCCACACCTCAACAAACCTAATCATGAAAAAAATCACAACCAAATCTCAGTATCTCAATAAAATATTTGTTTGATTAAATTAATTATATGCATTATTGAACATGATTAAGAATATGTAGTTAAGTTATATGCATAACTTGGTTTATTAAAGTAATTAATTAGAAAAAGAAGACATCTTTTGGAAATGAGATTCTACAAAATAAACTTCATAGGAAAGAAGAAGATATGAATGGAACACTGAGGTGATATTCTCAATTATTAATTTCTCTATTAAACCTAAACTATACTAAAATTAAAGGAACCCTCTTTGGTTCCAGTTGAGTTGTTTTTGTTTCTACTAACTTCAAAGAAAGAAGAAAATCAAAATTAAACCCTAAAAAGAAACTATCAGATTCATCTATCCTATAAGGTTTTTATTGAAGCAATTGAAGAAAAGAAAAGTTAAGTAAAAGGGGCTATTTTATAAGTGGGTTATTTGGGGTTTTACTAAATAATTAATTTCAAAGAATGAAGAAAATCAAAATTAAACTTAAATAATGGGGGATATCCAGTTCATCTCGTTTATATAATTAAAGAAATTGAAATTGAAATTAGGTAAAGGAGGGCAATCTTTGGAATGGGTGTTTCGATTTTACAAAATAACATGAGAGAAAAGAAGATGAAGATCAAATATGAACTCAAAAGGGATCATAAAACTTTGTAAGTTATGTTATAATTCATCTCTCTACAAGGTTTTATTAAAGCAATTGGAAATAAAACCAAGTAAAAGGAGCCATTTTTTTTTTCAAATAGGTTATTAGTTCTGTAATTTGTCAATTAATATATTGTAATCAAAGGGTATTTTGGCAATGAATCAATTAATGAACGAATTACCAGCATATCTAGGAAGCTCTCGCCAATTACAATGACCATGTTCTTGAACATAAGCTCTGAGCTTTTCATCTTCTTCAGCACTCCATGCACCTTTTTTAATTCCATTTTTATCATAAAATGGAGCTCTAACCATATCTGTAACTATGAACAGAAAAGTTGGAACAAAAGTTTTTGATGAAGAAGAAAAAGAAGAAGAATAAGAAGAAGAAGAAGAAGAAGAAGAAGAAGAGGAAGAAGATGATGAAAGTTGAAAACTTTAAGTCTGTGTCTAATGAAGAAAGACTTATAGTCCACTAAAGAATTTATATATATTGGTGAATAAAAAATTGTACATATTGCTGCTGTTTCGAGAAGAAAGAATGAAGGGACCCAAAAGAGGAAGAAGATGCCACGAAAAATCCATCGTGTTTCATCAAAACATAAAAGGATACAAAAGTACGATCAAATTAAAGTTCACTACCCAGAAAGAAAAGAAAAAAAGCATCGTTTGAATAGACAATCCAACCGAGTGGAATTTTCGACATTTTTTACCCTCTTTTTCTTTCTCTCTCTTTTTTTTGGGGGGGAATATATGTATAAATTAATTAGTCCATCTTATATACTTTTAATCATCCTTTCTTTACAAATCTTTATTCTTTTGAATTTCTTAAACTTTAACCTTGAATTATTCCAAGACTTCTCTAACTATGGCATTTGGTAAAAAGTTTTCATGATATAGAAGAATACATAATTTAATTAACGACTAATTCACTAATTCACCGTATTAAGGTATGTCTACATCTCAATAGGATAACAAGTACACTTGTCAATATATATGAATGCTTTTTTACTACATGAGAGAATCGAATCTTTGAGACTAATGAATAGTACAAAAATCGTGTATACCGGTTGCATCATACCTATTTTTTACTTGTCTAGATATGAAAAAAAAAAAGGTTTGAATCCGATAACTAATAAAAGTAAAATTGATTTTTTCACATAGAATGTGACATATTGGCCATGAATAGAGTTAGTGTCATGCATTTTGAGATAAAATTGAAATTACTTTTTATGAAAAATTTTGCTTCCTTTGTAAAAACTCTATTTTTTTTTCCTTAGAACATTGGTTTTTATAAAATTAGAAAGAAAATAAAACTCTAAAATAAGTCCAAATCTAAAAATAGTTTTAAAAAAAAGTGCGGCTAATAATACATTGATGAAACACGTTTATTTTAGAGCGTTTGAACAGAATTAATCCACGTTTTATTTTCTTTGTTAAGATCTAATTAGTCATTGAAATGACATATATATATGGATTCGTTAATTTTAAATATTTGGACTTTTTTTTTTCTTTTTTTGTTTTATATGCTTTATATAGAAAATAAAGTTCGAAAATTCTTACAAAAGGATAATAATTAGTTTGAAAAACATTGTACTTAGGAGGAGAAGAATGCGCATTGAACGTTGCTTAGCTGTATCAACAAAGAGAGTTTTGATCTAAGACAGAAAAGCAGAGTTACACAGCTCCCAAACGGGTATGAGAAACTTAGGAAATTTCCCAAATCAATTCGATATTGGAGTGTTTGAAACAATGTATATGAGTTGTTGTAATTATAGGTCATCATAGTTCGATTAGAACAATTTGTGTTTTGAGTGTAGATTATAATAGTATGTATTCGATGTGTAGAGTATTTTAATTTAATAAGAAAATAGTAAACAATATAGTAAAAAGAAAACCGATGAATGTTAAATAGTAAAAACTATAGCATATTTGAAATTTTGAAATAATGTTTATTGTAGCTAATTGGAGAATTTTAATTAGCATTTACCTAGATTATCTTAGAAAAACAATTACATTTTAAAATAAAGAGAGTTATATTTTATTAAATAATATATTTTACACTTCAATTTTAAATCAATTCAATTTTCTTTTTTTTTTTCTTTTTATTTTAACAGGATTAACTTCAAATTTTTAAACAATTTAAATTTTACGAAAGAAAAAGTTAAAATTATTATTATCCAAATTAAGAAAATGGAGAAAGGGACATTTCTATATATAGCAAAATCATGGAAAGACAAAATATTTTATTTGAAAATATTTTCTCTCTTTTATTTTAAGTATACCTAAGAAGGTAGAAGAGAAAAATATAGGTATTTATGAAAAAAAAAAAAAGGAAAAGAGAAGCTACTTTTATAAATTTTCAAATTTAATTAACTCTCTTTTATAAATAACACAAAAATTTAGAAACATAATAACAATTGTGATTACCAAACAAGAGCTTTCTTTAAAAAAAAAAAAAAAGAAAATTAAAAGGTTAATTAATTCAACCAAGTTGAGAAGTAAAAGAGCACTATATCCTATATATTGTTTAGTAACCAAATAAATGCAAAAGTTCATTGGCTAAACTTGCCATCTACTTTTAATTCTATGTACATGTTGTTTTGTCGATATCTAGTTTAATACTCCTAAATTTTGCATCAAGAAAAATAGACGATTACCAAAACTTCAAATCTAAAATTTTTATTTACCCTAAAATAATCATGAATTTATAAAAAAAACAATTCTTTTAATTCTTAGAATTTATAAGTGATGTACTACATAAATCATGGGTAGATTATTAACAACTCAATCAATAATAACTAGATTTTACAATATCACTAATATTAGATTTTACTATATATACAATTATTAAAAAATATACTTAATTATTAGTCGTTAAAAAAAGAAAAAGTAACAAATGCAATTTACTTAATTTATAATTTGAACTTTCTATTATCATCTAATCTAAGAAAAAAAGAAAATATATTTTTGTTCTCTCTCCCTCTCATTTTTTCTTCTCGTATATATATATATATATATATGGTTTTGCCCATGGTATTATATTTTTAACTTAGTCAGATCTAACGGCGGCAATTATTATTATTATTATTTGAATGGATAAGTTTTTGAATTATAACTTTGACCTTTGGGTTAATTATTAAATGGGAAATTAAATTGATATATCTTTATCTAAGGTAGACTACAGTGACTCACGTAGTAGTAAACTAAATCCAACAAATTGGAAGGATATAATTGACCATCCCCAGATTAACATAAAACCATTATTGTCAAAGTTTTCTTAATGGTAATTGACCTTTCGGTTAAGTGCAGTGATTGGTACTGTGTGTAGCTGCCCTAAGTTGCCCCATGTATTACTCATATATCTATATCACTCTATACACAATTTCTTAGATCGGCAGAAACAAATAGACACAAATATATATTATCTTTTACCCTTGTATTGTCCGTGAGACTTCCTCTTACAGTAATATCTTCCTTCTAATTAACAAGCACCTTTCACCGTGATGGATCGTCTTAGGTTCATCCAAAAATAAAGAATCTCTCTCGTGGTTGTGTCTTAAGCTCACTATAAAATTAAGAATGCCTTTCTCAACATAAGTGGTTTAAGACTCTCCTTCAACAAAGATATTTTTCAAAATGTTGCGATTGATGAGTAAAGAACAAGAATACTAACACGATTAATGGTTGTAGATCAAAACAAACTACTACGCAAAGAACAAATGCGGCTTGCATAAAGAACACAATTTTTCTGCACAATAATCACATTCGAAAACTCTATAAGGGTTTCATAGTTTACTTTAAATATATTTCGAATCTATAAAGGATAAATACAACATCATTGTGAAGAAATCAGCTGCTCTTCTAAAAGGAAAATATATTGGATAAAATAATTCAACTGCAAATTTAAAATTTTTTTTAAAAAAACATATTTGTAGAAAGATCTTCTAATATTAAAATTGAATGTATTTATAGACTCCGTGAGTAACCACTAAAAACAAATATAAAGTCAACTTTCAAAAGCTCCGACACTACTAAATATAACGAGCGATCCACAAAGTATTTTTCTCTTGACATCGATGTAGATAATAATGAAAGGTAAAAGTTTGAACAATCAAATCTGTTAAGTGTGAGGACATATATCATAACCGATAATATTGAGTTATGTTCATATATATATATAAATGATTCGGTAATTTTATTAGTTCAAAGTGTTTATGTCTAAATTTAAACGGAGAACATCTCATGTATAGTAACGGTGACTTTGTTAATTAAAGAAAAATGCAGCATTTGTCAAACTCCTTGATTACCTAAGTCGATAAGAAGGTTTCGACCGATCCGAAATTCAAATTTAGTCAGGAGACACCTTGAGAGTACTTTTTTTCTCTTTCTTACCAATACCTCGATCCAGTTTACCAAAAGTTCTGTTGCTTTCATAAGGTGGTTAATTAAGCTTTTTGCAACTCACCATTTCTCCAGGTTAGAACAAGAAAATAACTCTCAAACTAAATTGACATTTCTTTTCCAATTTAAATTGACTTACTGCAGTAAAAAAAGATTAAAAAAAAAAAACTAGACAAGAAAGTCGATAATGATGATAACAAATTGAAGATAAAAATAAATTAAGAAAAAAATAAAAAGAAATGTTTTACTTTTTATCTTCAATTTAATTTACCAAACGTTTTAATTTATTTTATACTATAACTATAATCATTAAATTGAAGATAAAAAGTAAAACATTTCCTTTTAGCAAAAAGATAAATTAAAAAAAATAGAACGTTATGAAAAATAAATAACATGTTATAATATTCGAAAAATAATGGTTGATTTCTTTTACGTAGTCCACGATTTGCTGACGCAAATTGCCTCTGGTGGCATACATGACGTTTACAAATTGACGTCATTCATCATCAGGTAATTTACTTTAAAAATATATATATATTATTCTTTATTTAACAGTAAGTCTCCTCCTCAAAGTATATTTCTTTTTCTCTTATATTCCAAAATAATTATCAAATTATACTGTAGGAATTTCTGGATGATCAATTAATTCACAAGTGATTGGGAATTAAGATGCTTAAGCTAAATAGAGAACCCTAATTACAAATAGGGAGAAGTTTGTCTCTGTGTAAATGGATTGATATCTAAATAGAAAAAGTTACGTTGATCAATGAATGAAATGTTGATATGTTATGATATGTTTTTGAATTCTTGTGATTTAAAGAGTCAATAAAAGACAAGTGGACTTGGTTTCCACTCAATTTCTTTCCAACTTCTCTCTTCCACTAATTTAGTATCATTCACATGTGTGTTTCTTTTTCTTTTTAGAGACATTTGTGTTCATATCATGTTAGAACGTTGACGTATCTTTTCATTTATTCTTACTTCTTTTTAGACATATATTATTTTCTATTTTAAATCAATAATGTTGTAGTTGAGATTTTAAATTTCAAAAAATAAAAATAAAAAGAAGAAGAAGAAGTTATTTTCAAGGTAAAAAGATAAATAGACAATTAAGGTTAATTGTGTAAAGAAAATATGGGATAATTAGTGTGGAATTACTAATGGTTAGAGGGGAATTAGATGTAATATATGGTATAGAAATAATTGATTTTATGTAGAATCAATAATGGTGGCTGTGAAAGAGACAAAAGCTAAAATAATTATATTAAAAAGAACCTTTGGTTTACTTAGGTCAAAAAGATTATTTTGTGGTGTGACACAAGTAGGCCCCCACTCATCTATTTGTAAATTTCACACTGCTTTTCTACATATCTTTTTTTCTTCTAATTTATATTATATATTCCCATTTTGGTTCAATAATTATGTAATAGTCCAATTATATATATTCTATTACTTACACACACATAGGTTTGAAATAATTTTTATTACTAGCTAATCTGTTTTTTTTTTTATATATGCATGATTTATAATTTAAAATCACAATCACATATTTAGTAAATATACATACTTAACAAAAACAGATTAGCTAGTAATGTTGGTTGATATCTCCATATGCACTCCGTCGTCCGAACATTATGAAATAAGTAATATTATTAGAGATTATTGTAAATATAATAATTCAATTATTTAAAATATTAACATATATAACAACATTTTAAAGAAATCAAAGATATAACAAAGTTTGTATATAACAAATTACAAATTTATTATAATAAATAATTCATTATCTCAAACCCTCTTATATGTTTCTTCTTGCACTCAGCTAAATGACTTTAAGTGAGAAACTGATGCAAAACTGAATTTTGTGTTTCATTAGGCTTAATACTTCATGCATTAAACTTAAGCATTGGAGTTGCATACTCGACTTAGCACAACTTCAATGCAAATACTTTCATGCATGTCAACTAAAATAATGGCAATTAATATCATAAGTAGCTACTCGGTTATATACTCCAAGACTTATTAGTTATTGTACCTAAAATTAGAAGATTTTGAAAAATGAAATTGTTGGATTACCATAAAATAAGAGAACCCTTGTAATTCTCTGATTAAAGAAAATGGAATTCTCTAAGAAAATATTCATTTTTGGGCTTGGTGAATTGTGGCTTTCAAATAATAGTAGATCCAATAACTCATTTGAAAGCTGATGTGATCAATCCCCCATCAGCAAATTAAAGTCACATATGGAGTACTTAGATGTGACATATCCAATTTGTTTAGATCATATTCTTTGATTTAAGATCTGGTTTAAGATTCAAAATTAAATTTAATTAGCATATGATACTCTCCATCTCTATCTTATCTTTTCCCTTGCGTCTTTTGGACCTTGGGCTGCAAACTTTCTAACCCAATACTAAACTATATCTATTAATGGATTAAACTATAAGAATAGTAGTAATTAATCTTTGTTTTAGTAAGGAATTTAATCAGAAAACAATTGAATGTGTCAATTTAGTACATATCAAAGATCTTATAGCATGGATTAATAATGATTTATAATAATGTTTTCGTAAAATCAAATTTGCCCACAAAGTACAAGTAAAGTACATACAACACTAGATGTGATTTAATATTCTAAATGAAAAAAAAATTGTACCTCGAAATGACATATCTAGTGTTCCATTTTCCTTTTCCTTTCCTAAATTCTAGTGTTCTTTCGTTTCCATATTTTCCTTTCCAAAATTCTTCTTCTTCTTCTGTCTTCATATTTTCTTTTTTGAATTTCCAGTCTTCTATTTTAAAATTTTCGGTCTTCTTCTTCATTCGATTTCACAATCTCCTTCTTCCTTCCATGTATGGTTTCCTTCTCCTTCTATGTTCTACGTTGATCTCAACATCATTTTCTTTTCTTTTCTCATTTATGATTTTGAGACGTTGGAGAGCCGCGAGGGAGGTTTGAATAATTTTTTTGAAAAGATAAAAAAATATTAAAAAAAATTTAAAAATATGTAGAATCTTAGCCTAATTATCTATCGAGAAATACACCGAGAAAACCTAAAACAATCAATAAGTTGGAAAATTTTATTTTAGAAAATTTCGGTGATCTTGTTCGAGATCTTGATCGAGAAAACTATCAAATGACTATCACAAACTAATTTGATATATGATACGAATATCAGAGGTTTATCAGAAAACTATCAAAAAGCTACCCAAATTTATAAAACAACACATATGTATTAGAGAGGATTATCACAAAGTAATTAGATATATATATCATATAGCTATGAGAGGATTATCCAAATTAAGACGAAGAATAACAAATCAGTGCGCAATAAATTTCGTCTTTTTTTTTCAAGTTCATTAATGATTTTGGATCGAGCTTTCTACTTTTGCAATTTAGAAAATGTATTGACATGCACTCTACTATCATAAATTTTTTGGAACAATCAAAATGACAAATTTGATAAAATAACTACAAAAATAGTAAAATTTTGCTCCATTTTGTAAATATTTTAATTTATTTTATTATATTTAAACAATTTTTTTTTAGAAAAAAAAAAGTTTGGATTATTTTCTTATACAATTTAGACCCCAGAAATTTTCATGTCCATTATTATTGTAGAGTCATCGAAAGAACAAATTGTCGACATCATCCACCTGATGTCACCCAAAACAAATTATTGGTTTGTTGATTGATCGGATGGTGGGAATACAATCTCTGCTCATCAAATGTTTCATCGACGGTTGACGTCCATCGCCATGCACCAGAATAACACAATTTGTAAATAAATACTTTTTGAATATAAAATAAACTATATTAATTCCAATCTATAAATAATTAAATAAATAAAATAAAAGATTGCATTCACATCTATCAAAACCAACATTTTTTAATAAAAAAAAAATAGAATTCTATTATATTTGTAACTATGTTGTTATCTAAAAATAAATCATTTACGTCTTATTATTTTGGAAAAATACGAGTCTTACATTATTTTTATTTTTTCTATCTTTTTGTTTTTCTTAATTTAGAAAGAATACTTTTGGACTCTAATTTATATATATATGTAAAAGGAAATTAAACAAAAGATGAAAAGTGTGTACCCTTTTAATGAATGGGTTGTCTGATTCATAATTTGATACTTTTGAAAATTTGCTTTTAATTAAAAAATAATTACAAAAAAACTGCTTAAAATTAGGAAAAAACTGGCAAAAAAATATTTATAAACATGGTAGAATATGAAAAATTTTATAAATATATTTTTTTCTATCGTCTTTTCTTTTTTTTCGCTACGATTTTTTCCATTGTCTTTCTTTTTTTTTTTTCGCTGCGATTTTTTTTTATCGTCTTTCTTCTTTTCCTTCTCTTTTTTTTTACGTTGTTTAGATTATGGTAACCAAATTTAAAAGATCGTATATCAAAGAATCTTGAAAAAATGAATGATTGTGTACCAAATTTTGAAAAAAAATAGTTACGCTTATTGTGTAACTAAATCAAATTAAATGATAGAATTGTTTATATTTGACTATTCAAATCTAAACGATGTCGTGTACCAAATATATTACGTGCGTTGTTGACAATATGGTTGACAGGACATTTGTGATATTTTTCATTGTGAGTCAATAAGCTTTTTTCGTTTTCAGAATTATTCTATATAGTGTAAATATTTTATCATTTTGTTATATTTTTTAGAAGACTCCATCAAATATCACAATTTAACTACTAGAAATTAAATTTTATTATATTTATAAATATATTTTGTACTTTGGATTAAGAAATAAAAGAATTTTAAAGAAACCAATTTATATCAACTTTAAAATTCTATTTCTTTTTAACAATTTAGACTGTTTTTTTTTTAATTTATTTATAAGTTGAACTTAATTTCATTTAAAATGAATTCGAAAAACACAAAATCCATAATTAATTCAACTAATAAAACTGTATATATATTCAATTAAGAAAATAAAAGTAGCTAATTATTTACGTTTCAATGCTCTAAACACAAAATAATATAAATTAATCAATGATAACAATTAAGAACGATAGGAGACTTTTTTTTCTTAATTTGAAAATGCTTTAAACAATAATATGTTGGCTATTAAAAGGGTCAAAATCTCGTGGGCATGATGTGACATTACAATGTTCATCCAATAAACAAATGAATTAATTAACACAAATAAAACTTGTCCATACGTGACACCCTTATTATAAGTCTTAACATTGGTAGCATAAAATAGGAAAGTATAACCCATTAAAGATTTTTTAGTAAGATCCATTAGGGAAATTATTAATATATACTAAAGGATGGCATTGTTACACTAATTTAAATTTTCAAACATGGTGGCTATATTATATAGTTTCGGTCACTTTTATGGCCAAAAAATCTATCATCTTTGGAAATAATTGTAATGGCAACAAGAAACTTGGATGGTTACTAAAAGAATTTTTAAAATGAAATTAAAAATAAAGAAAAAAGCATTAGGGTACACAAATTTTGACACATGGGATTATTTATTTTGCATTCATATCTAGTATTTCATTATGCTCGTTTCTTTGTCTCTTTCCATTGTCAACCTTAATAATTGTTTATTTATTTTCCTCGTTAATTAGTATAAGAATATTATGATCAAACATTTTTAGTCGGATCATATCTATATTTATCATTTCTTTTTTTCTTCAAAATAATTGTAATAATCAAGTTGTAAACGTGAGGAGACATTAATTCTCTTGTTTGGTTTTTATGTCTTTATTTTCATATTACTATTTTGTTTTTGTAACGATTGTTTGTGTTTTGATCTCGGGTCACAAAGTTTCCTTTTTTTGTTTTTGAATAATTATAACAACAACTATTAAATCATTGGATGACCTAAAGTTTGAATGGAAGTAAATTTAATGTTATATTGAAACTTAAATATATATATATATATACAGTTATCACAGGTATGAAAAAGGAATCATAGTAATAATAATTGAATTGCATTAGAATTTGATTAATGGATCTAGCTGGGACTGTCGCCACCAATTAAGGGATAAGTCGTGCATATTCCATTTATTAATTTTGTACCAAAGTCGTACCTATTCTAATTTTCTAATCAACATGTCACATTATGTTATTATATATTCTTTCCTTACTCATTTCTTTCTGTTCTTTACTTTTTAACCGTGGGTGAAAATGTAATGCAATTTCTCATGCATGTATCCTCAAAGTCGAATCTAATTTAAACTATAGTCATTCATGTGATTGCATGCATGTGCTTTCAAAATCACATCATATAATTGGCATTTGTTTTCCATTTTTAGTTTCTAATAACACTGTCTTGGTTTTGATGTGTTATTGTGTTAATATATAATATTAAAGTTATCATAATTAACTACTCAATTTAAGCACTTGAGTTAGATTTTGTATTTAATATGTATTAAAGTACGGTGCCTAATTATAGTCCTACACATATTTATTTGAATCTTAATTAAATGTCTTTTTATGTAATATTTTCTCCTACGTCTCATTTCCTTCGCAACAATTAATATTATTGGATTCCATTGTTAAGCCCACAAGAGAATACTTTCTAGTATTAAGTGAGTGTCATAAACCTTTTGTTCACATAAACACTATATATATATATATATATATATATATGTCCTTCGTAAGTGTTAATGAACCAACAAACATTCATGTTAGTGAGTATCACTCATTAAAAGTAGCATACAATTGATATTAGAAATACGAAAGTTTTTGTTGAGTTTGGCAAGATGTGGGTTGTCTTTTTAATTTATAGGAAGGTGGGTGGTCCCAAGCCTATAAAAGGAGCTCACTTTCTTTATTTATAAATATCTCAGTCAGAAGCACTTTAAGTTTGAGTGTGCTAACTCTAATTAAATTTGTTATTATTTTTTAATTGGAGAGGGGGTAAAAGGTGAATGGTCAAAAAGCTTTTTGAGAGTATCGTGTTTTATGTAATTGAGGTCAGAAGAGAGAGTTATTCTTTATGATTGTAGCAATTTTTCACATAGTTGATTTGTTTCTTGTATGTGGTTTTTCTCTAAGTCTAAAGTTTTTCGGGCAAATTCTTGTGTTTCTATAAAATTGGAGGGTATTGTTCCAACGGTTTTTTCATAATTTTGTAGTATTAGAAAAAACTTCACCCAAAAGTGAGGAACTCAAAAGCTTTAAGCTAATACTAGTGTGTGTCATAGAATTACCAAAAAATTCATCTATTAATTTATGATCACTTCATCTTCTCTAAGTTTTGTAGTTTCAAATCATAACACACACACCCCAAACAAAGATTAAAAATATGATGAACCCCATTAAAAATTGAGTAAAAAACATCCTTAAAAAACTTCAAAATTCAACTTCACTTCACTATACTTTTGTCCCCAACAATATGGAGGGAAGGGAATGACTCAGAGAAAACCAAAAAAAAGTAACATATGAAAATTCCCCCTTTATTCTCTTAAAATACATCTATCTAAATCTAAACCCACAACCAAAAGACTACAAAATCCCAAAAAAGAATTGTGTGTTTTTCTTCCCCTATTAGTATATGCCTTCTTGCAAAAGATATTCATCCAACCCTAAATTCAAAACATTAATGGAATCTCCAAGGCCTTGATATTGGTAATCAAATGCCATGTCAAAAGAATTGTCCATCCATAAAGGGTCTGTCCAAAAATCACCGGTGCAACTCTCCGGCAGCCTCTCATCCACCAGCTCCATGTCCATATAATATTTTCCGGCGGTTGGTGATTCAACGTTACTCTCAATTTGCTCACTGATCTCTACAGTCGTTGGGTTCATAATGAGAGTAGAGTTATTGTTTGACCTCTCAATTTCCATGGAAAACACCTTATGAATTGGATTAATTTGGGTCGCTGTGGGCGGCGGCAACGGCGGTTTGTTTGCCAATTTTATTAACATTTTCTTCTTCTCAATCTGCTGCTTCATCACTCTTCTCTTTAAAACTGTATTCCAATGATTCTTTATATCATTGTCTGTTCTTCCTGGCATTACACCCGCCATTGTAGACCATCTGTCAATCAAAAAACACGAACACATAAATTTACGAAAAATATTTTTGACGATGATATCAGTAGTATAACACTTGCTTGAAGAAGAACAAGAGAGAAAGAAATGGAAAGGAGACATAAAAAAACCAATTACTATTGAGAAAGAGTGCTTCACACTTGATGCCATGACATAATAAATTTACCATAATCCATCAACATAAGTTTTTGGATAAATCTAAAATTTAACGAAACTATATATATATGAATGGTTTTGGTAGTACCTGCCACCTATTTGTGCATACATTTGGATGATAGTTTCTTCTTCTTCTAAGGAAAAGCCTCCTCTCCTAATATTAGGTCTCAAATAATTCATCCATCTTAATCTGCAACTCTTCCCACATCTCAAAAGACCTAAATTTATGAACAGAGCCATATATAAGAGATCATATAAACTTTAATTACTCAATTAGATCAAAGTTGAGTTAAATTAAATTAATTAAGAAAAGATGAGAGTATAGTATATACTAACCAGCAAATTTGGGAAGTCTTCTCCAATTCCAATGGCCATATTTATTAACATAATCAATAAGCTTTTGATCTTCTTCAGGTGTCCACACACCCTTTTTCACTGTGGTTTCATCACAGCAACAACAACACTTTGCCATATGGATATTAATTGAGATTTTAGAGATGAGGAAATTAATAATAGTCTGTTGTTTGTCATTGAAACGAAACGGTTTGTTGGTATTTATACTGATATAATTAAGCAGGAACGCGTTTGGATAAAATAATAAAAAAAAAAAGTACAAAATATTTAATTAGTTCTTTATTAAATTGTTTGAAGGGTCTTTTGTTTATGTTATTTCCTAGAAATGTTCTACTCTTTTCATTCACAGTTCTTCTTTGTCTTTTTCTTAATTAATTTAATGTCATTATTATATTTTGTATATATATATATAGATATATATATTATAATATCATTATTCCTTTTCTTTTAGTTCAACCATATATGGATATGGATATGTGTGGGGGATTCTTCCAACCATTTTCAGAGAGAGTATCTATATGCTAGATTTTGTTCAAAAGGATTGGATGTTGGATCATTATTCTGTTAAATTTTAAGTTAATTTATGATTTAGGTCTTGTATGAATCTAGTTTTCTTTTTATTTTCCAAAATTTTGTTGGTTAAGATCCTTACACTTTCTTCATGATAATTCTTTTAGAATTTGTAAAAAACAGAAAAGAAAAAAAAAAACAAACTATTTTTTCTCCATAAAAAAATTGTATTGAATTTTTTCTTCTATTTTTAGAAAAAAATACTCAAATTCTAAACCTAATAAATTTTAAAAAAATTTATTATAAATAGTAAAACTACTAAAAATATTAAAAAATATATATATAACAAAGTAATAAATTCTATCATTTTAGAATATAAAGTTTTCTTTCGTAAATATTTTGTTTGGTTACCTCAGTTTCAATTTTTACTAGAAAATATGAAAGCATGATTTGAATTGTGTGGAAGCAAGTAAATTTCCGAAATAAAAAAAAAAGAATCAAATGATTATTAAATAAAACTTTCCTTGTAAATTTTTTTTTTTTTTTTTTGCCTTAATTTTCTTTTTATTCTACTTTGAAATTTGATTTCATCTCTCTATCCATAAACACATTCGAGAATAAAAAATATATATATATATATAAAACCTAGGAGTGTAATAATTATTTTTCAATACAAAAAATCTTTGTTGTTTGATAATTCAAATGTTTTCTGTTTTTTTTTTTTTTTCCTTTTTTGTCCTTTAAAAAAATGTTTATATTGTTTCTGCTTTTAATAAACAAAAAAGAATAAAAGGAAAAAAAATCTTCAATAATTATCAAACGAAACCCTAAATTCATATTTTGCACAAAAAATGGGAAAGTACGAAATTGAATATTTATGATAAAATTACGCGTCAAGTCAACGAAGTACAATCAAGTCAATGTATAATGCCACGCGTCAACCAAGTAGAATCAACGGTCTAGATGTGATCAGGGTAAATTGTATTATTCTAGTCAACATTTGTAAATTCACCAACTTTTTCTCACTAATCTATCACTTCCAAGAGGATAATCTCATTTATTAATCAAACATTACAAACTATTCACCTTATTAATATTACTAAATTTCATAAAACTATATTGATTCCTAATTAAAAATACCAAGGCTGCCCTTAGGCTTTGATAAAAATAATTATTAATAAATACATCACCATGTGAAAATAAATCAATTAATAATAATGGTTATTCAATATCGAATCATTGCCTCTTTTTTTTTTTAATTTCAAATTTGTCACAAGTTAATTGAATAGGTACCAAAGGAAACTTAAATTTTTTTTTAGATCCTGATAGAATAGTTTTGTACTACTAGTTGTGAATAAACTAAATAAGTTTGAATGTGATTGCATGCTTTCATTCATTATAATATATGCTTTTCACCTAATTTTAAATGTTAATTGTTGTTGAGGATTGCAAAGTACAACTTTTCCGATAACTACATATTAATTATTTGGTAACATGAATCGATTTAGATATTGGGTTAATTAAAATAAACTTAATTTAATCATAATTGATCATCTATTTCTATAATTATTGTACTAAAAAAAGTTTCAAATTTTTATTCTTAGAATCATCATGATTCTTGTTTATTACGTATATGTAACTTATGTAAGCATTTTGATTAATATATCTCTCTATGGTATAATTAATTAGACTCATTCTGTTTGTCGACAACTGATGGTAATATTTTTTATGGAACCTTACATCACAATTTCTTTAAAGACAAATTGTGGCATATAGCTCAGAGTGAACATAGGACAAATTGAGGATGTTTCTTTAATATTATTTATTTGTTATACATAAACTATGTTAGAATTAATTAGAAGGGTGTTTAATTGTATAAATTATGACACATTATATTGTTTTTTGGCCTAGGACTTTTAATTTTAAATAGAATTCACAAGAAAATTCTTAAAAACTTAACTCCAAAATTGATATTAACTGTCGTAGAGATATATATATATATATATATATATATATATATATATATATATATATATATATATATATATTAAGAACTTAAAAAAAAAAAGTTAAGTGAATTAAGTGAAAGTAAAAAAAAATTCAAAATATATTAAATTCTAATAAAATAAAATAGAATTATATTTTTCAATAGTGCAATTAGAGGCTTTAATTAATTCATGTAGTTTACGTGTATAGATATATAATATATATATATATATATAACCTTCCAAACAAAATAGATAATAATAATAATAGTAATATTATTAAAATTATTATATGATAGTCAACTGAACAAATCAAAGTTAGGGTTCTAAATGTTAGAAAGTTGACTTGTTAGAGTTAAAACTAATCCTTAATTAACGATTGAAATATGTATTAATCCGTTGGTTCACATTTAGATTTTTCTATTTATTTAATTTTTATTCATAATATGTCATCTCTTGTCATCATTTGCTAATCACATAACACGTTATCAACTCGTTCACTTGATATAAAATTTGAATATCGAAACATCGATTTCAAAATTAAAAAATTAATTTTTCCACTCTATATGTTAAAAAAAAAGTTTAATTAAAATTCATTTGTATATAATTGTTTCTTTTAGTTAGATATACTAAAAGTATAGGAATCAAAGAAGGTATGAAATATGTAACCAACATGGAAGTTCATTGACTAAAATTTAATATATTTTGAAAGTATTATTAAACAAATTACTTTGAAGTTAAAATTTTTAATTGCTAAATTTGTAATTTAAACTATATTAATTTAAAGAATATACAAACAAATTTACTCGATTAAATATGAACTTAAAACTAATTCTAAAAGGAAAAGGGTAAAGAAAAACAATTTTCATTAAGTCAACTAATTATAGATTCGAGTTATTTCTATGGTTTTTGGTTTTCTTTTCATACATTTAACGATGCAAAATTCAAGGTTTTGGGTACATTAATTCTATTGCTCTTGAAGGTGGTATAAGGTTAGCAACTAAAGCATGTCTAAATGAATTTGAAATTCTCAAATATAATGTTTGGTCTAACAAGGAAATAGGACAAATTAAGTCTATAAACCATTAATTTAAACTAACTTTCTATGAAAATTCAAATAAAATTTACCCTTTTTTGGCTTTGGATATGTATAGTAACTCAATAATGTCATGGAAAGCAAAAATAAAATATTATATATGATGCCAGTAGAAAGAAAATTCAAAAGTAAAGGGTTAGTGTATTTGTATACGTAAAAAATTTGGTTATATTTATTTCACGCTCAAAAGTTATTATTATTGTCATATCTGTCTTTTTAGTATTTAGTTTACACAACAAATGTTACGTACATGTTTAATTTGTTTGTTGCACTAACAAGTGTCCAATACATATCCATGTTATTGTGTCAAGTGTCTAACAAGTCTCGAATATTTATTTGTGCTTCTTATGTAGGGACAAATTATGCCAATGCAAACAAAAATCCTTCTAGGAGGAAATTATTCTATAAAGAATATTTGATCGTTTTTTGAGATGATAAAACTAGAGAAGAGTTTTCTCTAACTTAATAGTAATTGATATGTACTTTTTATAGCTTGATAGTAATTGACATGTACTTTTTCTTTTGAAGTTGAAGATTCAAATCTTCCGATCTTGGTTGGTTGTACCGACAAAATCATGTCAAATTTTGTTGAAAATGATTTTAAAAAGAAACTTTAGAACATTTATTACATGGATATTGTAGAGAAAGTGCAAATGAAGATTAATAAAGTTAGCCTTTTATTTTAGAGCAAAGAGAGAATATATACTGAATTGGATGAAAAGAGAGCAAAGTCTTGGAATTCAGCAAAAATCTTCAAGACTAGGAGTTTGTTGTAGATGTGCTGCTTTTGGTCTGAGATGACGGAGTCGATGAGTTCGTCTTCGAATTTTGGTTTGAAGAGGATGAGGATGAGGATTCAGTGAAGAAGACTAGATGCTCTTGGCTGTCGCTAAACGCAAGTAGAGATCTTGGCAATGGCGGTTTGTTAACTTCCAAAACACCTTCAAGAATTTGGACAATATTACTCATTGATGGTCTTTGAACTTCTTCATCTTGGATGCACCAACAGGCTACTCTACAAATCTTTGTTACCTCTTTTACATCAGCATTTCCTTGTAGTTTCGGGTCCAACAAACCAAGGATATCACCTTCTTCGGTTATTACTTTTCCAACCACACTTGGAAAAAACTTGATTGTTCCATCTTCAGATTGCTCTGAGTTTCGTCTTCCCGATACGAACTCGAAAAGCATCATCCCGTAACTAAAAACATCAGCTTTTGCTGTTATTGCGACCCCTGAAATCCACTCCGGCGCTAGATAGCCTCGCGTGCCTCTCATGGTTGTTAGGACTCTGCTGAACTCTCGTCCAAAGAGTTTGGCCAAGCCAAAGTCAGCTACTTTAGGACAAAATTGATCATCCAAAAGTATGTTTTCGGGCTTGATGTCGCAGTGTACGATGCATTCACGACACTTCTCGTGAAGATAAGCCAACCCTCTTGCAGTCCCAAGAGCAATTTGGTATCTTGTTTTCCATTCCAAGACATTATTAGGATTCTGGTTGTGGAAAATATGAGAATCTAATGAACCATTTGGCATGTAATCATAGACCAACAATTTTTTACTACCTTCGGAACAAAATCCTCGAAGTCGAATCAAGTTAACATGTTGTATTGTCCCAATTGTGCTGACTTCTGTCCTGAATTGCTTCTCTCCTTGGCTAACACTCTCGAGTTTCTTCACCGCCACGATCGTGGAATCGGACAAAGACCCTTTAAAGACAGAACCAAACCCTCCTCCTCCAAGTTTATGTGAAAAGTTCTTTGTTGCATTTAGCAAATCTCTATATTCAAAAGCCACCAATGAACCTTCCACTGTTTTTCCTTTTCCTACAATTCTTCTCCTTCTCAAAAGAATAAAAGTTAAAACAGCCAACACAATGACTAAACCAACAGCTGCGCCAACAGCAACACCAATAATCACTCCTGTATTCTTCTTCCTACTTGAGAATTCAGAAGCTGCAAGCTTAAGATACAACGGTCTCGCACTCGGATCGTTTTGTGACAGTTGCCGTAAATCCAAGAGATCACCACTCCAAGTTGCACACTGACCATTCTGATAAGAGTAAGCAACACAAGAACAATTATGTAAACATGATGATTCACAATCTCCACCATTTCCAACTGGCACAGACTCTGAAAGATCAGGTAACTTCATATAAGGCATCAACAAAAATCTATCCCTATCGCCATTGGAAACTGGATTCTCGCATTTCAATTTCGTTTTTCGTCGGCACCCACCGGAATACTCTTTCAAATCCCATTCAAGATTAGAGTTTGGCTCAAACCCTTCAACACAACTACATATAGGTGAGGTATTCTCAATACATCTCCCAAATGCTCCACAAAGAGCATAAACTTCACATTGTTGCCTTGGTTGACCCCAAAACAAATTCCAATTCTTAGAACTCTCCAACCAAGTGAATTGCTTAGCCTGTCCCGACACATCCATCACAAACCTCGATATAACTGAAGAGTTATACATTGAATATGTGAAATAGCTTTCAGTATCAGTTTCCACAAAGCTGAAATTATATATATAATTAAGCCTCATCTCAGGAACCAAACTAAACATATTAGCAACCCAAGGTCCACTACTCCAATACTCTCTAGTTCTATTCCACATAATTAAATAAGCACTGGTTCCATTAGGATCAAGTTCAAGAGAGAAATGACCAGATCCAGGATCTTCAGGGTTCTTCCATGAAGTTAAATGTTGGGTTTGTTTAGTAATTTCATTTCTTCCAAGCTTACTTCCAGGAAGCCAAGTATCAGTAGGAAAATCAAAACTTTGCCATAAGGGTTTTGATGAATTAGTAATAGACCCATCTTTCAAAACAAAATTCCCATCATCCTGAATGGTAGCTTGTAAAGATCCAAAGGGTGGTTTAGAACTTATATTAGTGGACCAAACAGGGAACCTAGACTCATTTAAGAGTACTAAGTTACCATTTTGAAATTTCAAGAAAGAAACTGATGGATCTGAAATGGGTGTATCTCTGTTAGCAACCCAAACTACTGTTTGAACAGAGATTTTGTTATACCAAATGCCTATGTAATACTTGGATGAAGAAGATGAAGATTTACCTGGAGTGAAGAAACCAAGTTTGAAATTTTCTTTAGAAGAAACAATGGTTTTGTCTCCAGAGATGGAATCATTCAGTGAGATGGTATCTATTGCCATGGATGGTTGGAAAAATATGAGGAAGAACACATAAAGTATGAACCACAAAGCATCTCTGGTTTCCATAGCTGCAGAGGGAATTTGCAGAGAGAGAAAGAGATAGAAAAAAACAGAGAAGGTTTTGATGAAATGACAATGGCGTCAAGTTTTCCACGCGTTTAATCTGAAGAAAAGTCAATGTTC
This sequence comes from Cucumis melo, assembly GCF_025177605.1. Classification (NCBI taxonomy): domain Eukaryota; kingdom Viridiplantae; phylum Streptophyta; class Magnoliopsida; order Cucurbitales; family Cucurbitaceae; genus Cucumis; species Cucumis melo. The sequence continues at coordinate 2,828,334 of NC_066857.1, forward strand.
CCACCAATGACTTCAACTGACTCGTTCAAATGTTCAAATGATCAAATGTTCCAATTGTTTGGACATCACTACGATAAGTTAGAACACAATTTAAGCTAAGGATGAAAAATTCTAAACAGTTCCTAATAAACTAAATTATTAATTAAAACTTCAATTTAATAAAGTAAGTGTTACCGATGGATGAAACTTACTCGAACTTCCTCGATCACTTAGAGATTAATAATTATAAAAGAAATCTTATGTCCTTCATTTCAGGATTCTTCGCAAAAAGAAAAAATAATAAATCGTTTTTATAAGTTTATGTGGTTAATTCCAAAGTTAATGCATACTTATGTCTAATCAACGTTATAATTTTTTTACAAAATAAATAAATGCATACTTTTTTGACAATACTAATACTTTAATTGCTTATTCTTTCTCTTACTTTGTTTAAATACTTTTAATTTTTAATTAATTAAATGAGCGTTTGGTTTAACTTTTGTAACTTTTTTATTTTATCATTATTATTAGAACAATGGAGTAAGAATTTAAATTTAACTTTTTTAAGACTATTATTTAGAAAAAGATCCCTAAAACAAATATATCCACAAATATTATTAAATAGAGTTTTGGAATTGAAGTGTTCCAATTTAGAGAAATACCCTTTTAATTTAATTGGAAGAGAGAGAGAGAGAAAAATGAAGAGAGACCTGGTCACGAACGACAGCCAACTTGGTTGGGAGAATAAGACTGGGAGATGGACGACGTGTCGTTTTCAGTTTTTGTCATTTTGTGTGACGCCATAATGACATGAATTTAGAGACAATTAAACTAAACTAAAGGAAACGGCATTGAGAAATGACATATCATTGGTTTTATTTTCATCCATAGAAAAACTTTTACTTTTCTTTCTCACATGATTACTCCTAAGAAGTAAGAAATGTAATTGTGGATTATTAAAAAACTATATCTTCCCACAACCACAATCCCAACAACTCATTAAATAGGGTGGTTTGTATTTTTTTTCTCTTTTAATTACACATCGTAACGAAAATGTTAGAAGAGGTGTGAGTTTGTGGTTGTTATATTTGTTCAGAATTATCTCTTTGTTGGTTGACGTGACAAAGGTTTTATACGTGAAGTTGGGAAGAATATTCTACTTATTATTTGGAGCAGTTATGAAAAAGATCTTTCCTTAAAGTAGAAGATATGATTTTATATTATTTCGAAGGAGATCTCTTCACGATCCTAAATTTGATATTTCTTTTGTTTCAAATCCTAAAAGTGTTGATGTCCTAATATTCGAAGATCAAACTTTTGTTGCATGAAGAAATGAAGAACATTTATTTATGTTTTGATGATGGATGTGATTTAGGGAGAGTTCCTCTATTACACTACCTTAATATGTTGATGGATGAGAAACTTGATTAAGGGGGAGATTTTGGTTTAACCAATTCATCTCTGAAATAGATTAGTGATAGATTTACTTGTTGTAATATTGTATCACTTATAGTACTGAGTGAATAATAGGTGTTTTAAACTATGTATTGCAAATAATAAGATTGTAATTATGATTTATACATCAAAAAAATAAAATCTATGATCTCAAGTCAAGGACCTTAGACGTAGATGTTGTTTCATCGAACTGGGTTAACGATGTCTTGTGTTTCTACTATCTCTACTTGTATCCTCTGCTATTAACTGAGGGATCTTCTCAAATATTGATATCGACTCCTTCATTGTTTTATCATAAAATATTCAGATGTCCAAAAATAGAAATGGACTAAAGTACATATGTTGATATTTTTACAAAAATCATGTTTGTTTTATAAAAATATTTTTTAAGATATTTAAAAATACTTAAATATTTGTGTTTGTTTTATCGGTTTTCTATCCAAAAATGTTTGTTTACATATTTGCATTATGTTTCAATTAGGATGTCTTAAGACTATTAATTAACTTATCACTTATTAATTAATATAAGTTGAATTTATCTAGCATGTTTATTTTACTTTATTTTTAAATTAATATAGTTTTAGTATTTTATTTGTAAGTTTTCTTAACAGAATAATATATTAGTATAAGATATTTATATAAAATATATATATTAATTTAAATTTAAACTTAAATTTAAATATTCTTTTAAAAAAACAAAACAACAACTATATAATCAAAGAAACTGAACATAATATAAAAGAATTATTTTAATTATAAAATTAAAATAAAGAAGGATGGAAATTATATTTATATATTTATATGAAAAATTGTAAAAAAAAAAAAAGTAAAAAGTAAAAAGTGGACGCCGGAAATCTAAAAAATTCAGATTGCCAGAGAGCATCCAAAACATTCAAGATGTACTTCGTAAGAGTATCCTAAGATGATCCAAAATCTTCAAATACTTAGACATCTAGCATGACTACAAAAAATTGTAGTAATCTTGATATCCATCCATAATTTCTACGAAAAAACGAGCCTTCTGGATTAAAATATAAATTTGAAATTCATAATTATATATTAGTTAATTTTAAAATATTCGAATTTGTCAAACTTGTTAGAATAGGTAAGAAATAGTGGGTTTAGTTGGTTTGAAAAGAAAAACTATGTTAGCTTTCTTATAACAATTACTTATTTGTAGTAGTTTTCAATATTTACCAACAATTTTTTTTAGATTTTAAAAAATTATTTATTTAAATTTAGTTCGGTAACTATTCTTTTTTTTGTTTAGTTTTCAAATTTTAACTTGGTTTTTTAAACAATAGGTAATAAAAGCAAGTAATTTAATTTAGATGTGGAATGAGTGCTTACAGACTTAATTTAAAAAGAACAAAATAGTTATCGAATGAGACCTTACTTTTCAAAACTTGAATGAATGTTTAAAAACTTAAAATGGTTACTCAACATACCTTAGTTTTCAAATTTGAATTGACTTTTAAAACATAATAGTTAGGTTTATAGATTTTAAATTTTGTAAAGTTAAAAATATTACCAAACGAGGTCAGAGTTTGAATTCCAACGACATTATTTTTCTCAGCAATTAACATTGATTCTACTTGTTAGATCTTCTATGTGTTTAAATTAATAAAAATGTAAAATGATCTAATATTAAATTTGCATTCATCAATCAACTCAAACTTTTTGATCCATCTATAATTTTAGAACTTTTTGTTTTTAAAAATTAATCTTATCTACTAAACCACAATAAAATTTTAAATCATAAAGTTATTACTTTCATACGTTTTTCGGTTGAGATTCGAATTACATACCTCCGTCCAGTATTTTTGTCGCTCTTTTAACGTTGTTTCATGCGAATCCTAAGGTTAGTGTGGCTTATGGGCCACAAGTCCAACATACATTGTGGTTAGATCGTGGCAGAAACTCATTTAGGCCCACTTCCAGGCCCAATTAAAATTATGAAAATTCCACGTGGGAATTTTTAAATAGATTAAAAAAAAATTAAGTATACACATCACTAAAATTAATAAATACCCCAACTTTTCATAAATCATAAAAATATACCTAACTAAGCAGAATTTAGGGCTAATTAAAAAAATTATAGTAATTTAAACAATTTAGGTAAAAACGTTAAAAGTTTGTCTCTTCAAGAGATGCATTCAATCATAAACTAAAATATTTTGGAAGTATATATATATATATATACGAAAATTGAATTCGGATAGACAAAGTATGGATTATCGAATAATTTAATTTATTTATAAAAGATATAAATAAATAAATAAATAAATAAATAAATAAATAAAAGGGTTAGTATGGGAAAATGACCTCAAAAGTTTGTGGATATTTCTAGAAAGAGATCGATAAAATATGAAATTAGAGATGGACCCTATTCGGCTATTCTTGCATGCAAAGTAACACGGCCCTAACCTCCTCCGCCCTCTCTTTTCCCTTTTCCGCGAAAAACAGGAAAGATGTTTGCGGAGACGACGACCGCGGCCGCCGCAGGAGCATCCGTACGGTATGTTGTCATCTTCGATTGTTTCGTTTGTTTCCTCTTCTTTCCCGTTTAATTGCTATTTCGTTGTACCAAAACTACGAAATGATTACAGTTTTAATTTTGGGCGTTTTATTTCGAGATATTTCGTTTTTTTTTTTTTTTTTTTTGATTGTTGATGCTTCGTTAGTTACTAAAAACAGAAAATGTGTTGGCATCCTATGATTTCGACTCTTTTTTTCTCGTTTTTTTGTTTGAATTTAGAACAAATGTTTGGACTACATATCTGGGGGGAATCTATTTTAGATGATTTGTTGGGAAATCCGAAGGAAAATTATGTCAATCGTTTTAATTTCTCAGTTGTTAAATGAATAACTTCCCAGTGTTGGGTTTTTGGTGTTGTTGATATTACTCTTCATGCTGCAGCGTCTGTTGATCTCCGTGTAAAATTTAATGGAAATTTGGCTACGGTTTGTTGTGTAACTTCTAGTTGATCTTGATTTAGGTACAGTGATGTGTTTTTGAAGAGATGTTTCAAGCCCAGCCTAGTGGTTATGCCCCAATGTCGTCGATTGGCTTCTGCTAACTTAGACACAAAACTTGCTTTATCTATTACCAAAGCTAAACAGAAACCTTGTAAGGAACTCAAGTTTTCTTCTTCTAGAGGTACGAAAATTTTCCAACTCTAGCGTTTTAATTACTTCTTATTTTTGTTTGAACATTTGAAGAAATATTGTTTAACTCTTGTGGTTGTTTGTGGGTTTGAGTATCAAGATTTAATGTGTTGGAGCTAGTAAGTTTGTGTTTGATGTGTTGAGTTGTTTAGTCTAGAATTTGAAACATTGGAGAGAGGAAGAGGGAAGATGGAGTTCGCGATAAATGTGCAAACGCCAATAGTAAACATTGTCATAGTCAGTAGATTTGAGTTATTTAACAGTCACCAACTTACTAAATCGGTGGGTGAAACATTCTCTTGTAGTGTGCACAGTATTGTGAAGGTGGATTACAAAAGATATCCTTGTCTGTCTACTCTGTATGTGGGATAATTATTACTCTTGATTGTTGATTAAATGTAATGAGATATGTGTACCTTGGGAAATCGGTTTTCAATCAATCCAAACCCTGGTCCCAGAACTTTGTTATTCCCTGGAAAATGGCGTTGATCATATTGTTCAGCTAGAATTTATATAGTTTATACTTTATCCAAGTTTTGCTATTTGATTCAATGCTATCATATTACTAGAGTTTGAAAAAAACTAATAATGTCAATTTTGAATATTATGATTTCCAGGAATGTTGATATCACATATTTCTTCAGCAGCATCCCCACATCTATCTGGGGAACAAGGCAGGCTGTTCCATAAACTTCCACTTTGGCCTCCACGAAATCATGCTAGAAAGGGTCCTCGAGCATTCAGAGACGACTCTTACAGTGTAAAACGCCAATCTGGGGTCACCCAAAAACCAGAATGGTGGTTGAGGACTTTGGCCTGTGTTCCATATTTAATGGCTGTGCAGATGTCAAGTACAGCATATTACCTCATGCCTTTGTTGGAACACTTGGATGTTGATAATTTGATATTTTATGTCCCCGGATCTGTTCAGAGGTTACCGTGGTGGTTCCCCATGTTGTACTTCAACCTTGCATACTTTGGAGTCGTGAGGAATAAAGAATTGCCTCATTTCTTTCGGTTCCATGTCATGATGGGGATGTTATTAGAAACCTCGCTCGACATCATATGGTATGCTAGCAATTTCATGCCACTCATACATTACAATGGTACATATGCAATGCAATACTGGGCTGCAGTGGGGTTCATCTACATTTCCAGCTTGTTGGTGTGTATAAGGAGTTCTCTCTTAGGGACTTATGCCAAAATACCATTCATTTTCGAAAATGCACTTATTCATACATTCTTTAATATAGGACGATATTATCGACCGTTCTAGACTGCAGTTAGGTATGTTATATGTGTTAGTCTTAGAGATAGAGAATAAAGAACCAGAGAGTGGGCTCTAGATCAAGCCTGATGTTGTTTGTTAAATTTTAACCGTGACTGCCAATTATTTATGGTTATATTTGGTCATCTTACTCTCAATTTTCCACCTTTTACTATAGAATGAAAATTTGCAAATTTGTTCAGTGTCTATGCAGCTCTATATACATATATATATATGTAGTGATTTAGGGATGCATTTTCTTGTGGTGGTTTTAGGCATTTGGTACACTACAAATCCATTTCATTGTGAATGTGAAGTAAATGTAGTTTTAGGTCATCAAACACAATGAATGAAAATGTGAAGCAAAAAATTTAAAAATGAAAATGAGAAAAGAAGGAAAAAATGTGAAGTAAAAAACTAAAAGAATGAAAATGAGAAATAAAAAATTAGAAAATTATTATATCGATATAATAGAAAATTATTTCAAATCTATTAAAATTACTTTATCATTTAGAAAATCTAAACTTACTTTATCAAAAACTTAAATATAGCTCTTCTCAACAAGGTCGTTGTAGTATAGTGGTAAGTATTCCCGCCTGTCACGCGGGTGACCCGGGTTCGATCCCCGGCAACGGCGTTTTCTTTTTTTCTTTTTGTCATTGTCATTTTTTTTAAAATTGAAGGCGGTTGGAGAATATCGATAAATTTTATCAGAATGCGTCGCTTTGATCATGATCCCGTCATCTAGATACAGTCGTCATATAATTATTTGTTGCCATTTTGAAGAGAAATTACAAATATACTCTTCTGTAGCCATTTTCTTCAAATTTGGCTGTAAATTTGATTTCATTTTAAGTTAAATAAGATTAGTGTTTCTTATTTCTGTTTCCGGTGTTTTCTCTTAAACAAATAAAAGTATAATTCTATCATTCTTGACTTAATAAATAGATAGTGAAGATTTATAAACAAATATATCACAAAAAGTCTTGGATATTTGATTTTGAAAACTAATTTCCATGTATATTCTTTTCACGTGTTTATTTCAAAGTTTTACAGAATAAGAAACTAAAAAAAATTATTACCAAAAATGTTTTTCAATAATTAAAAAAAAAATAAACAACAAATATTTTTTATTAAAACAGTTAAAGCAAATGTGAGATAAGAATGTTAGCAGGCAGATGGAAGTGGATCACCCAATTTATAATAATTTATCATACAAAATCAGGATGGATAGATTCTTATCAAACAAGGTCTTGGTAGTATAGTAGTATAGTGGTAAGGTCTTGGTTCAAATCTCTTGGCAAAATTAGTATATAATAGAAGCTTATCAACTCAAGGTAGGCAAGAAAGCAAGAAAAGCGTACCTTTCAAAGACAATCGTCTTCCGGAAGACGCGCACCACGCTGGACTCGTCTCAATGCACTCACTCGACCCAAACGAACGCCCGCATTCAAAATGCCAGCATTTGTACCTTTCTTCGAGTTAACAAACTTAATGTCGACATTTTTTTCAACTTTCTCTGTTCCTTTTTTCTTGTGATGGAACTTATTTACAGGTTGCTTTGCTCCACAGAGGCGACCGAAGTAGTAAAGGGGTTCGATGTAACAAGAAGATGAAGAAACAATGCCTTTGATGGTGGTTGGACGGACAAGCTTTATGAATTCTTGTATCTCTGAGAAGCAAGCATGGTCCGAGTATGGAACTGAAAAAATGTAATTGTGCAACTTCGTAACCGATTCTACTTTTCCAGTTTGCTTCTCAATCAAGAATCGACCATTTTCATTCAACTTGCTTCGGCGATAACGTGTGGTGAGAAGCGAACCAGAATGAATACCATCTCCTTCATGGGGTCTTACCACCCAAGGAAGACCCGATGGCATGATTCCGATGGTTGGGCGCATCTGGTTTAATCCCTCGAGAGTATCTATGCTGAAGCTGTAGCGAGGAACAGCTCGAACTCTAGTAAGATTCGTCTTTGTAGTGAATTCGTCATTGAAACCAAGAAGATGCATCGTCTGCAAGCGTTCTGGCCATACCCAAACCTTCAAGAAGAAATTAAATTTCTTTTCTTAAGAAAAGGATCAACGGTGAAAACCAGTAAGATAAGACAACCATCTAACATGGCAAAATTCATAGGATTTTTGTATTCTAGGCAGTTGGACACATGGAGTTTGAACAGATACTTCTATACCTTATAATCAGCCTCAAAATAAAATATAATCAACTTCTACTACATTTTGTATCTACCCGCCAAAACGTAAACGTTCGAGATGGGAGTAATTCTTTAAAGAAGCTATTTTAATCTTCCCTCACTCAATTTTACACAAAGAAGAGAGGCAGCACTATTTGAACCAAACTAATGAATCTCCATGCTAAATTAGTCAATATATGACTTGTTTACATGTTGTTAACCACTTCCGTCGTTTAATTGTTGTGCCCTTCAATAAAAGAAAACTGTTCCAAAACGCATTAGTGAGCTGCATAATCACATTCTTCACTTAGAACTAACCTTCAATCCAAGCATGCGAGAAATGTGAACTAAAAGATCTTCCTTCCCCAGAGAATTAATGCCAATGATGATATCATGTTGTGGATGGGAGGCAATGATATCAACAATCTGTATCAATTAATCAAGAAACAAAAACATTAGAAAGGTAGAAAACTAGCAAAAGAAAACAATTTTAAGAAGACGATATGGTACTGGTTGTACGGGTCCAGGGTCCAATCCTAAGAATTAAAGAAACTCCAAAGCCCAATCCAATGATTAAAAAAACCCCATTCCCCAATGTTTTTCCAGAATGCATACTATCAGGTCAGAGAAGCTTCTTTAGGTCTCTCTCGTAGGAATCAATATGAATGCACAAACGTAATGGTTCAAAATGGTTATTTCCATTGAATTCAATCAAAAGCCAGGAGAATAATAGCATAGAAATAACATCAAGTAGCCTTTGATTCCTCATGACTGAGTGGAAAGGATCCTTCAGTCTTCAATCCTTCATTTACCTAAATCTAACCTATGGTTAGTTCATTCTTACAAGGAAATGAAATTACATGCCATCAAGTATAAAGAAACTTTCAAGAAGAATTCTTAACCTGCCGTGCAGCAATTTCTCGAGAAGGAAACGCATATGAAGGATTGCAGTAGGTATTATCCAAGTAAAGAATGTCGACAGTGTTATCCTCGAGTGCATTCAGAAGGGCTATCCTTCCTTTATTCGCCCTTTCACTGCTCATTTCCCACCGAAAATCCCCTGTGTACATCAAGCAGCCAAAGTCTCCACGAAACAAGAGCATAACAGCACCTGACCGTAGCAAAAAAGAAACAGCACAAGTAAACGCTTGATCAACTAATTCGCTCTCGGCTCTAGCAACAAACAAGAACAGAAACATAGTCCGTCCTATTACTAAATGCAACAACAAGAACGGAACAAGACGGCAAGAGATTGATCAACTAACGAGTTCTAGCAACGAACCAGAACACAATCATAATCCAAATACAAAATGCAGTAATTCTTCCTACCGATACAAATCTTAAAATCGCCTATCATAGAATTAGATAAAAGAATCCACTCCTTTCAGGACTTATAACAAACAAATGCCGATCAACTCATCAAACAGCGAGATGAAAGCTTTGAATCTTTAATTACCAGGACAATGGTGAGCGTCGATTGCCAGGACCTTGATAACTTTCCGTGAACCAGATGAAGGTGAAATCAATGAGATTGAATGCCATAAACCAATTTCGAGGACGCGGAGCAAGGAGAGGTTGAAATTGGGGAATTTGAATGGGAAGAGTTTGGCGGTGAGGCGAGAGCAGAAGAGTGGGCCTTTAGACCATTGCGAAGACAAGCCTTTGGTGTGGTCGGAGTGCAGGTGAGTCAGAAAATAGATCTGGCTACCGTCCGACCACCGGTCCACCGAAATCAAGCCATTCTCCATCCAGCGGCGGTGCCGGCGTAGGAGTTGGATTCGAATTTCCAAAGAAACTTGGGAATTTGGCGGGATGAATATTTATTTATGTTCAATAGATTTTGATACTTTCGGCGGTTAAATGAAATTCAATCGCACTTGATGGGAAGATAAAAAAAAAACGGTGTTGCGAACGTAACTACTCCGTTCACTTTGCGTGACGTTATATCATCCGTTAATTAATTATGTATTTCACAAATGTTAATTCTCACAAACGTTAATTAATTATGTATCATCCGTTAATTAATTATCTTAGCCTCACTCATAATCATGCAAAATTTTGTATTTTAAATATATAATTGGATTTAATTTTTGGGATGTTTCCTATGTGTAAAAAAATAAATTGAATTATTTATAATTATATCAAATTACTATTGTCTATCTACGGACAAATATTTTTTCTCGTTTAGATATTAATTCAAAGTATATTATTTTAGTACTTGACTTCAATAATAAATAGATTTTTTCCTTAATCATCTCCTTGTGGTGTAATTTCTACGCATATGTTTTCTTAATCTTTTATAGTTTATGTTATTATTTATGTAAGTTAGCTAATTTTGTTCATATATGATTTTGTATATTATTTTGTTTGTACTACATATTAAGAGTAAAATATCCAACGTTTGATATTGAAGTTTAATTTCTATAATTTTTGTATTACTTGTATTAAAATTTTAATTTTGAATAAATTTTATTCATAGTTAATATCCTGGTTTTAGAAGTAGTGATCATACCAAGTGTTGATACCATTATGCTAAGCTCATTTTGACCATTTTTTTACGCAAAACTGTAATGGTAAGGAAAAAAACAAAAAAGTTATAAGTAATATATGTTTTGAGATGCAAAATGCTACAACAAACTATGGTCTAACATCCTCAAGCTTTAGGAAGGAATTTAGAACAAGATGGCAATCAATTGGAAAATTGTGTCATGTGAAAGCAACATGGTAAGAGCCATGTTTAGCCAACTTACAAGCAACATTGTTTTAATCGCGATAGATAAACCGAAAGGTGACCATCGAAAAGGAAGGTACCAATGCCAGATGTCCTAAATCAACCCTGATCCTCATTCTTAGGTGTTGGTTCCATAAAGTGATTAGTAGGTTGATAAGCACTTGCTAGTTAGAAAATATGTATAATCAACACTGACACGACACCCTTCTCTTTGTTGAATAAGAGATGCAAAAATTTCACAAATCGCTATCACCTTCACACACAAAGAAGTGTGATAGGAATTATAGATTCCATACGATGTGTCGGATGCAGGAGAGGTATGTGCGAAGGGATTCAAAATCACACAACCAAACCTAGTGATATTATCACCTCCTTTAGAAGATGCATCATCGATAAACAAAGCTAACAAATTTTTTTTCCCAAAAGGAGATCATATTAAAAGATCCATCTGAAGAATATTGTTTTGAGCACACATTTTACCAAAAAAAGAATTTAAGTATTACTTAATTCATCGACTCCAGCAAGCAATAAATAGGACAAACTTTTTATAAAAAATTCTATTACGATCATTCCATATAAACCAAACGCCAACACAAGCCAAAGCAAACTGCTTAGGTTTGGGCAACCATAATGGTTGGTCAACATACAATTTGCAAAAAGAGGCATCTTCCATATGGGTCCAAGTTGGGATAGGAGTCCTCCAAGCAGATGTATCCGAGAACAAGCAAAGAAGATGTATTCCACTTATTCAGTGCCCACTCCACATATGTAAATATCATCAACATCAATATGTCAACTACATAGACATACTAGGCAAATATCATCAACATCAACATATCGACTGCAAAGACATTGTCCGTTGGGACATAGTGGTGGAAAGTCTACCACATGAAGTCCTTCATTTTGGAGGGAAATTTAGCGTCTCATAATTTATTCTACCACGTTTTTCAGCCTTTAGTGCTTGTGGACATTCACAGGCAACTGAAAAGGCAATGGCATACGCGCTACAAACTAAATACATTTCTTTATTATCAAAACGCTACATTCAATTACTATTATTTGTCTGGCTAACAATAGTAGTACTAAAGTTGACTTCCTAATCCACGGGTAGAACATATTTTTCACTTTTCCAACGTTACAACCCCAAAAGAATTGTCTAAACATATATGGTCTCACACTATTAATAAATGTTTTAAATCTAAATATAATTGTTTCAACGAGTATAATTTTTTTTAAAAAAAAAACTAAAGATATCGAACTTTCCACTACGAAATTCATATCAATTACTAAACCTTACACAAGAGCACATAACTACAAGATTAATGTGTAATATTGTGCATATCTTAAAATGTCTAAGAACTCTTTCTTTTATCCTCTTTAATACGCTTTTTCAATACATCAAGAGACCTATTAAACCCTTTAATTTTGGCATGTTTGGTGTTTGAATTATGGTTTCTGTATTCTCTTGTTAATTTTGCTTCTTTGTCCCTTCTCTTATGTCACTTTCCATCTTCCCTTTTCCAATTTGTTTTATCTTCTTTTTCAGTCTCGAGTGGATGCTTTGCTGCCACCCAATTTTGGCCTCATTTCACTTCACTTTTTGTACTTTATTTATCTTCTACACAATACTTTTCTTTTTACCTTATAGTTTTTAATCTCTAAATTAACTACTCCCTACCAAAGCTTTTATGTTGTAAATATCAAAATCTTAGTTTTTTTTAGAAAATATGATTGAAAATTTTAATAAAGTGTTTTGATGGTGACAAATGATAAGGAGATGATCTTGGATATATAAGTAAGAACAACTATCTCCATTACTGCCAAAAGCGAAGCCATAAACTTATTTAGATCATTGTCATATTTGGAGGTCTTTCTCAAGTAAGATTGACTTCTCTCTACTCTTTTGAACTGAAATATACATCACAAGAACTAATTTTTTTTATCATAAAGTCAATAGTACAAACTTTAAATTATTTGTATTTTGTTCATGGTTGTCCTTTGCTAAATCCTTCTCTTTTTTTTCCCCTTTTAATTTTGCCTATTTGTCCCTTCTCTTCTGTGACTCTATCACTTTCAATCTTCCTTTTCCTAATTGTTTTATCTTCTTTTTCAGTTTCAAGTGATTGCTTTGCTGCCACCTCATTTCCACTTTTTGTAGCCTCTAAACATTTCTTTTTAGAAATTTCTTGTGCATAATTTCCTACATATTAAAATTAGAGTTCTCGGTTTATAAAAAAAAGTTCATTAAAAGAATATAAAATAATAGTGAAATTGTGGAATTGTGGAATTGTACAGACACATCTAAAAACATAGAGAAAAATAATAGTCAAAACACTTCAATAATGAGAGCAAAAGGAAAAGGCTTGGATTACATGAATGATGATTAATGTAGCAACAAGTTTGAGTACCCAAAGAAAAATCAAAATGTGTGTCACCATAGACAAACAAAAACAATGTCATTGTCAAAATGTTTCAAGGCATAGGTGTTCTTATTGCAATGTTGCCTGTTCAACTAGTGCAAATACTCTGTGCATCAATCATAAAAATCTTCGTGAAATTTAATTTCACAACATATGTGTTGTTATTTTATCTTTATGGCATACAATGATTTTGAATTTGAGGTACGTGAGTCTATAGTCTTTTTATTTTCATTTCTTTTCATATTTGATGATATTGATGTGAATGTGATGTATATCAGTCTATTGGATAGAATCTACTGTATTAAAGATGCTTTGTATTTTTTTTTTTTCTTCCTTAAAGTATAATCATTTAATTGTTAATGATAAACTTATACTTTTCTAATGTTCTAAATAGGTTTACTGTCACACAAAAAATGTAACCACGATATCTCATTTGCCAAAAAAGAAAAATAAAATTATTAGTCAAGGTTGATGACTTTTTCATGTCTTGTATCACTAAGGTCACAATGCAAGTAAATACAAGGTATATATTATATTATTGATACGTTAGTGACCAAGAGAAGTGTATTTATTGACTAAAAAGACTAAATAACTATTCATTAGGGGCATTCAAATAATTGGGCAACCCGAACTACTCGATCTAAATTGTAAGGGTTGGATTGACTTAGTTTTTATTTGAGTTGAGTTGGGTTGGTTTTTTTTTTTTTTTTTTGGGGTTGGGTGACAATTACATTTTTTTAAATCTAACCCAACCCAACCCGAATTTCTAATATTATTAAAATATATATTAACTTATAAATATTATAATTCCCACGTGTTATTATGAAGTTTATTTTTAAATTTGTAATAGATATGTTGAATTTTGATATTTAACATTTGAGTTTCATTTGAGTTTTATGAAATTTTAGTTATCAAAATGTGTTCTATATATAAATAATATACTAAAAAAAAAAAAAAACTCGACAATCCAACCCAAATTTTGAGTATTGGTTTGGGTTGAGTCGAACATCTTATTTAGGTTATCAATTTAACAAACTCGAGAATTCGGATTAGTTCAAAAAATCTCCCTAACCCAAATTCATTTACACACCTACTATGCATAAATAAAATTTTATACACAAAGTTAAAGCCTCAAAAAAAGAATATTAAAAGAAAGACCAAAGTGAAGAACAAAAGAAAAGGCATATTTGAGTCTCTAACAAAAGTGTTATACTTATTATGTATTAATACCACAAGTCCACAACTACACTTTTAAGTTAATTCTTACGTATTCAACCACATGAAACATACAACTTAGTTGAATTGATTTAAGATCGGATCTAAACAACGTAAAAACGAGAAAAATTAAACCAAAATAAGGTAGAATTTAATGATTTTTTCATATACATATAAGTTTGAAACAATAGCCTTAATTAAGTAAATCTATAAATAACTCCAAAACAATTAAACACACCTCATAATAACACATAAAGCAGTGGTTTGGTAACGAAAAGAAAAGGAGGGGAATAATAATAAATAAATAACAATGTTTGGTGTTGGAAGGAACTAATGCTACGGATAATGGTAATTAAGGAAGAACATTAAATTAATTAATTACGGTTAGGGTTTGGTTATAAAAGGAATCGTCGGTCAATTTTCCAACGCTTTCTTAACTAATTCCTGTTTGGAAGTCATTTTTCTTCTCCATCTTCTTCCTTCTTCCAATTCTTCACATTCTCCATTTACATTTCCAGTTCTCGTTCTTTATTTCCCATTTTCTTCTTTATAAATTCTGTTTCCCCATCGAATTTCAACTTCCTTCAACAGCCGATCACGCCGTAATTTCGAAATTTCCCACTATGAGTCTTCAACCTACACGATCGGAGTCGGAATCTACTGTTCTTGACGGCGTCAGTCCTAATGCCGGCGTTCAAATCCAACCGTCGTCTCCGGGTTCCTTTTTATCACCGCGTCATTCATTGGATTCCCAGCGGAGAATCGCTATCGCTGTTGATTTGAGCGATGAGAGTGCATACGCCGTTCGTTGGGCTGTTCAGAACTATCTCCGTCCTGGTGATTTGGTGTTTTTTCTTCACGTTCAACCTACAAGCGTTCTTTATGGAGCTGATTGGGGATCAGTTGACCTTCATCAAAGGAATAGCAGCAGCGACGAGGTAAGCGCTGAAGAAACGCAAAGAAAGATGGAAGATGATTTCGATAATTTCACTACGACCAAGGCCGCTGACTTGGCTCAACCTTTAGTGGAGGCTAATATTCCTTTCAAGATTCACATAGTCAAAGACCACGACATGAAGGAAAGACTCTGCCTCGAAGTTGAACGATTAGGGCTTAGTGCTGTTATCATGGGGAGCAGAGGCTTTGGCGCCTCAAAGCGAATTACTAAGGGCCGACTTGGAAGTGTTAGCGATTATTGCGTTCACCATTGTGTGTGTCCGGTGGTGGTGGTTAGGTATCCGGATGACAAGGATGGTTCACGTGATGGAGATGCTGAAACCGGCGGCTCGGTGAAGAGTATTATTAGGGAGGAAGTGGAGCTTGATCCAGTGCCTGAAGATGAGCAGGAGTATCATGATGGTGACGAGGAGGTCAAAGGTTCGAGTTCTTGACATTATTTATCTCAATCTTGTGGGTTCATTTTGTGTTTGTTTGTGTTAGGTATATATTTTTTGCTCGTCAATTTCTTGACTTTTATGAAGCTTTTTACCTGAGATTGGATCTTTCCATCTTTCTGTTCATCATTGGATTCTCTTCTCTCTTTTTTCCTGTTGGAAAATAGATTGTATCTATTGATTAGATTTCTGGGTGGTGAGGATGATGTATTGCTGTCTTTTCGTTGGTCATTTCCAAAGAGTCCGTTCATTATTTCCTGGACTTCCATGGAGTAGTTTGCTTGGAATTTAGAATTTCAGATAGCAGTTCACTTCGAAGTTATAAATCTGTCCCAAATCGGTTTTTACCCCCTACTATTAAGTGATTTGTTTGATGTTTGTAATAAGCAGAGTTGGGGGGGACATCAGGGAAATTATGGACCAGTTAATCTTAGACTCCCATTTTTGGTCATTGTTTTAGAGACTTCTAGATATATCTAGGACTTGTCGATTATGAATATAGAAATTTAGATGTAAAATATGGTTTTTGTTTGTTTGTTTTGACTTTCCTTTCAAGAACGGATTGAAAATTCGAAGTATATTTTTTTTTGTATTTAGTTTCTTTTCATGGTAGTTTGCAGTTCTTATAAATGTTACATAGCCCTGTATAATAAGATTCGTCTTATTGTCTTTCCTCTTGAGCAGAGCAGATGATTAAATGAGGTGAATGGTTGTTTGTGGCTGGTAGTCTGCTCATGTAAGCTAAATTTCAATTGAAATTTTACTTCTTGGCAACTAAGTGATTGTAATTTGTTTTTTAATATGATATATAGTATATGTTAGGGTAGATTCTGATTTAAGCACATTTATTGTGTTATAGTCTGTTTTTCAGGCCTAAAATTCTGCATTATTTGGCAATAATCTCTGAGAACTCTGACATGCTTGAACTTTCTTAATACAGAAATTGTACACATGACAAAGGTAGAGAAGACTGCTGAGTGAATTGAGTTGACTTGAAGAGTTTGGTGTTTGTACATGATGAAAATATTTCATATCTTTTGTTGGAAGAACGAAAACCTTTATGGTTAGAGATTTCCATTCTCCATTTGTACATGGTGAAAAAGTATTTCATATCCTCTGTTTGAACAACGAAAAACTGTATGCTTCAGATATTAGTTTCTATTTGTGTAATGTTCTTCTCTCACTACTTTTCATATATAATAGTGCATACCTACATATTCATCCCGTGTTTCTTTACCTACTACTAAGTTTCGAGCAATCATCTAAAAGTAAAGAGTTGCGGAATTTTAATGTATCGATTTACTTGGAGGCAACTATCAAATTCTGAAAACTCAAAATAAAGAAAATTCAAATTTTGATAACATTGAACTTGAGAGAGATTATTGAACACTAAACTTAGCTCAAAAGTGATTATTGAACACTAAGCAACATAGTTCAAAAGAGTAGTTCAGACAACTTAACTCATTCAATAAGTATAGTAATAAATAATTAACTCAAAGATCAGCCAAAGTTCCCTCACTCCGACTCCGTCGCATATGAGAGTCCGATTTATACTCTAATTGCCTACTGCTCATTTCAAGACGATGGTGTTGTCGAGTACTGCCATTTACTTTACTTCCAGTAGGGGGCAGGGCATGGACATTTCCATGGCGAAGCTTGTATCGTCTAGGCGAGACTAATCCCTGGCTTCTGTGGCTGTGAGCAGTCTTCCTCACGCTCTTGTGATCTGGTCTTGCACCATGCTCGAGCTGATGGCTACTTATGCCTAGGCGGACTGACCGGTCGGTACCATCCTTCAAGGTACCGCCTTTGGTGGGCTGTCGGTTATAGTAAACCAGATGTGGAAGAAGGCTCTGCAGCTGTTTCTTCAATTGGTCGTCTCCAACATTCTTCTGTGCTGGGTTGCCTTCCAGGCTGATGACTTGCAAAGAATTGTAATTGGCAGCGAGTTGACCGAGACTCTTGATTGTCGATATCTTGTTAAAGCGTAGGTCGAGTATGCATAATTTTAAGAGTCGGTGAAGACCTTCTACCTCGCTAATTTTATTTCCAGCTAAATACAACTCCTTCAACGATGAGCAAGAAGCCAAGCCTTCATCAAGATTAAAAGGAGAGATCAGAGGCAAGATTACCATAATTTTTTCAGCCTTCGAACAAAATAGAGTTTAGAATTTGGGAAACATACCATGTCCAATTCGGCATATCCGGTTATAGCTCAAATCCAAAGCACGTAGTCGTGTCAATTCCCGTAAGCCTTCAATGTTTGCAATGTTATTTTTTGACAAATTCAGGCTATGTAAACCTCGGGGTAGAGAACCGGCAGTAATTTTTCCTACAAAGATAATGTATCATAACTGCTATTAGGGGACTGCATTATCTTCATATTCATCTGCTGATCAACATAATAATGAAAATGTCAAGAATTATATCAATTCTGAACAGCAGAGCTTAAACTTACAAACCTATGGAGTTTGCTGGTAGATTGAGCACCTTTAAGCTTCCAAATGCGCTAAGAAATGGGATCACAACCAATCCATGGTTTGCCAACTGTGCAGTAGTGGCTCCTGCATTCATTGAAGATATATATCTCTTAGCAGCTTCCATGCCTGCAGTTGCTTTGGAATCGACTCGTCCAACACTGGAACCAATTTCTATACTAGAATCTCTTTTCACTTCATTAACAGCAGATTCATATACTTCAGTTGTTTCATCATACGAATTACAAAATTGAAGATCACTGACCCACTCCTCAATCCGCTTCATCCTGAAGTCATTGGTTGGCAATTCATTAAGATATTGTACCGAGGATTCAGATTCTTCTTGTAGAGTCTCCCTTGGGTTTATTTCATCTACAACTGATGTCTTCCAGTCCCGCTCAACATCACAGTAAGAAGAATCTTTCCCGTCATCCGACAAATTTTCATAATAAGTTCTCCCATTTTCATGCACAATATCTTCTCTTGATTGCAATCCATTTACCTGGGCTTCCATCTCATGAAGTGAGATCTCTCCATGCCTTGCAACATAGAGCTGGAGATCTTCTGAAGATCTCGATGGTGGTAGGAAATCCTTAGAGGGAGAACCACCAGAAACAGGTGATGAGGCATTAAAGTTTGGCATTGAACAGGATTTTACAATCATTTGTGTGGTGCTGCTAGGTGTATAATTCCTATTATCACCATCAAAAGATAACATACAGCCTGCATTATCCCCACCTTCTGTTTCTCTACATGCCGGGTCATCAGTAGAGAAGATTTCTTCTGTAATAACAGCACAAGAACTTGCACGAATAGAGTCTGAGGCTATGATGTCTTTAAACTGATCAGAGATGCCCAATCCTCGAGCCTTTCCAGAATCTGAAATCTCAAGCCTACATTGGGAACTGTCACAGGAAAATACTCTGCCTTCTTCGGTGTCGTTGTCTGCACCAGCCAAACCATCCCCATATGGCATGCTTCCTAGGGACTGACTTTTCTTCAGGCGATACGTCTCATTAGACATTCTGCTATTCTCAATGATGGAAGCCATGTGATTTGCTCTGCTGGTATCTTGTTTATCATTAGTCTTTATCAATAATTGATTAGGAGTTGTACTCTGAGGAGGTGTTGTACTCTGAGGAGGATTCTTTGATACATTACTTTGAGAAAGATCTTGGAGTGATTTCTGCATTGCTTCGGAAGATGGTTGGTCCATTTTCTGTATATGACACGGACAGACGAAATCAATTATACACAACCTGTATTAATAGAAAGCGATATACGTCAATGTCCAGAAGTGAGTCTTTCCATTTACCTTTACTTTGTGGTTATGATTGTGAGCATGGAAACAAGAAAATATAACCATTGTGGAGAAGGAGGACCAACTGAAAAACTACATCCACAGACAGCCTACATTTGCTGTACACAATATTAAATCGATGACAAAAACCAACTTGCTCGTTTAATGACAAGTCTTAAAACCAAGGTCTAATTCTTACAAGACGAAACGGAAGAACATCAGGCAATTACATAGATAGTTTCAACAGTGTTTAGACAATAATAACCTTAACCGTAATCGAGCGACAGCCCCTCTAAGACACGACACAATCTCCAAATGTGTGATGATCTTGATTTCCTCAAAACACCAATAGATATCACTCCATTATCCCACACCCATTTGAAGGTGCGAGAAGACTTGAAGCTAGTTGCAGCTGCCAGAGTGAAGGGAGTTTTTTTTTACCACCAGGGGAAACTAAACCAATACATGTAGAAGAGATCCAAACCTGATAAACAATCAAAAGAAAATATAAATATAGATTCAGAAAACAAACCTCCATCCAAATGATAAAGCAATCTAAAAAAGATACAACAAATGGTTCTGTTTCCAAATCCTAGATAACAACAACATGATTTCATAAAACAAACAAACCATCCATAGGATAAAACAATCTTAAAGAAGATACATACAACAAATAGTTTTGTTTCCAAATCCTATATAACAATTCATACAAAAACAAGAACAAGATTTCAGCAACTTCTATGGCAAAGATTCAGCTTAAATGAAGAGTTACAATCCAAGAAAAAAAAAAAAAAAAAGTCCAGAGATGACTTAATCTTCAATGAAACGAAAAACCCATTAAGGAAAAAGAGTTGCAATTACGAAACAAATGGAAGAATGGATGATCTAACCTTTTTCACCAAACATAGTTATGAAAAAACTTCAATCTCATGAAAGGGAGAATCCCTTCTCCTGTTTTTCTGGCAATGAATACGAAAATAAAGGCCCCTCTTTAGCTTTACATTGGTACATTCAACGCCAGACTGACGGTACCTGAACGATAACCCTAAACTTTAAACCATGACTTAAGAGCAAAAATCGACGGCCACAGATTTTCAATCAATTTTTTTTCCTGAGAAATAAATAATTCATTAAGAATAACAGAAAGGCAGATAAGAATTAAGGACAAAACTAGATAAAACCAAACAATCGAAGTTCGAAAAAAATAAAATTGGGAATTTGAATTTGAATTTGTTTCAAAAGAATTCGGAATTTGATTCCTGTCGGCAATTCTAATTCATCAATAATCCATGTAAATAACTCTAGTTATTCCCTAAACAAATCAAAATCTAGTCCACACAAATAAATAAAAAAAAAAGAAGGAAACCCATAGGCCATAAGAATTAAGAACAATAAACCTTTGTTTCCTTCTCTCTTTAATTTGATTTGATTTTGATGGTCCTCCTTTCTTACCTTGTATTAGCCGCAAAGTTCGTAGCTCCACCAGTATCTAATACGATTGATTATATCTTTTACCTATTTATTCTTTTTCGAAAAGATTAGTTCTTTCTCTTTTACAATCGTGTGGCCGATAAAAAAAAACGAAATTTATATTAATTTATTTGATGGGTCAGGATTATGAATTATGATGTCAGTTCAAGATTACCGTAGCCTCGGCAGCTTTTTCCGGAAAATCTCTCATCATTCAACTTGTGAAAGCCATGAACACGTACATGGTCAAGAAAAGGTTTGAGTTTATTTTTACCTTTTCATTTATTTTTTATGCTATCCTTCAAAATGTCAATTTAAATCTTAAATTAAATAATGATATAAATTTAAATCTTAAATAATAATCTTATTTAAATTTTAAATTTTGAAGATTGTATTTATTTTAACTCCAAACTAATAAAAATAGTATCGATTATTAATTTGAATTGATACGTTTGATTTGATTGATATTTGACTAATTTTTTTTAATTTGAAAATAATATTTTGTTGTTTTTAAATAAAAATTGGGGTAGGAAAATTGGATCAAGCATTTGGTTTTGAGCATAATATCTTTTCTATTATTTTGTTAACTATTGTAGATATTGTCTATCTAGAATCTAAAAGGAAATATTTTATTTTTAGGTATTTTTAAATATAGTAAAATTAATAATATTTATAAAATATAATAAAATTTCATATATATCATAGCGAAAGACTCCGATAGGTTAGTTATAGAATCTGAGTAAATATTTCTTTAACCTTTTTGATATTTACAATTTTTTTCTCTATTTTACCTTCATGTATGAGATTATTTTATTTTAATTATTAAAAAACAAATATTAGTTACATAACATATGAGATGATTTTATTTTTAATCATAAACATAATCAAAATATACCTTTTATTTTATGGTTATATCGATATATAGGATTGTCAACATCAGCTCAGCTTAATCGAATCTATGCTTCCGTGGATCATCAAAATGTTTATATAAGTTTTTGTCTTAGTTTTTTGTTTAGAAGTGTAAGTAGTTTTTTTTTTTTTTTTTATTATTCTTTAAAAAAGAAGAGTCCTTCTAATTATCTTCGGTTTTATTTTTTATTATTGTTTTTATTTTATTAAAGTTGGAGTACGAGGATTGCAAATGCTCAACTTGTGGAGAAGATAAAAATAAGTAGGTGTTTTTCCAAGGTTTTCGTAAAGATGTCTATAAGTTGATTGTTTGTAGAAACATGACTCGTAGCAATGGTGCCATCAGCATCATGAACATGATGACAATCCACCTTTATGTGTTTAGTTTGTTTATGAAAAGCGGGAGATTTTGAGCAATATGTTATGCAAACTAACTGTCGCAAAATAGATTTATGGCACATTGATGATCCACCCCAAGGCTCTCAACCAACACTTTAAGCCACTTGAAAGTTTAGTCGTAATCAAGGGCATGGAGCGATATTCAGCCTATGTTGACGAACAAGGCATCATTTGTTGCTTCTTGGTTTTCCAAGATATAAGAGAATTTCCAAGAAAAACAAGCCAATACGTAAAAGAGGGATGAATCAAAAGACAACTTGTCCAAGTTAAATTGGATCTTCCTGATAGAGAAAGGTCACAATTGGAGTGAAGAAGAATGCCTTGGCCAGGAGGACATCTTTTCAAATAACGAACCATATATATTGCACCAATGTTCTTGTCTTGGTACCAACATAAATTGAGCCAAAACGTACATCACATGAGCCAAGTTAGGTCGTGTGAAGGACAAGTATGGGAGATGTCCTATTAGTGTCAATGTTGTTCAAAATCTGACAATAGATTGCTAGTAGATAGTGCTACCCGATGATTATGCTTGATTGGAAACTCTGCATGTTTAGCTCCTTAAAGTCCCATTTTTGATCAAGTGATGTCAAGATTGTACTTTCGTTGACAAAGAAAAATACCTTCTACATTTCGAACAACTTCAATACCAAGAAATATTTCAAGATGCTCAAATCCTTCCTATGAAAACATTCACCAAAATATTTCTTAAATGAAGCAACGATGGAAGAATCATTTTTCAAAACAATTAAATCATCAACATATACGAGGAAATTTAGTTGAACTTGTCCTTGATGCAATGTAATAGCGAGTAATTGGAATAAAATTGGACCAATGTAACACCTCGAAGCTTGGCCAGCCATAAAAAATTTCTTGAGGCGACAGTGACATACCATATGCATTAACAATAAACTTAGGTGGTAATTTCATATACGCTTCCTCATTTAGATCAGCATGGAGGAATACTTTGTCAACGTCCATTTGTTGTAGTTCTCAATTATTTGCATCTATAACTGTAAGAAAGACTCACACAGTTACCAATTTTGCCACATGAGCAAAATGTTTCATAATCGTCAATACCCTCAACTTGGTGGTTGCCAAAAATTATGAGATGAGCTTTGAGTCGTTGGATTGTTCAGTTGTTGCATCAACTTGACATTCGATTTTATATACCCATCAAGGGCTTTCTTGCCTGGAAGTAAGGGTTCCATGACCCAAGCCTGCTTAGCTTCTAAAGCTTCAATTTCTTTTTGTTTAACTTCTCGTCAACTTACATCTTTCAAAGCCTCACTAAAATTATGAGGCTCGTGCCCTACTGTTATTGCCACAAGAAATGTACAATGGTACATAGAAAATTTATCACAGTTCAAAAAATATGCTATAGAAAATGGGGAGTACTTGAAAAGAGGGATGAGCTTTCTTTATGCATCGGTTCAATGACAAAATCATGAAGAAGAACATGTCGTCGTTTTATTTGTGAGCCTCTACTCAAAGAAACTTTGTTACTCATTGATCCATTGTCTTTGAGTTATTCTACTGGTGGAACTACAACCATACCTCAAAAGTTAATTTACCCAAGATACTATTATACTTTTCATCCATAATGACTCCTATGTCATCAACAACAATAGTTGACTCGACAACCTCATTTATTGTATCAACATTGCCAGAGAACCCTAACTTCTCAAAATTACTCTTTAAATCGTCCAAAATAGAATTTACATTCATAGCTACAAACATGTGATTGTTTATTCTAAATATATTTCTATAGTTAAATCGTAGATTTGTGATATTTTTTTGTTTACGGTTTATATCACATTCATACATTAAAAAAAATACACAATTTTACTTGAATAATTAACGTGAAGGACAAAATAAAATAGTGACTAAAAATTCTTTTCTCAAGACTCTTTTATCCACCCTCTAATACAAACTAGATATGTATTTTTCTCCCACAATGCAACACGAAGAAATTGAACTTATGAATTCAAGATTGATAATAAAAATTGGATTAAAATATTATTTCGATTTTATATTTTACGATTTGTTCAATTTTTAGTCATAGACTTTCAATAAATCTTAAATTTAGTTTCTCTGTTATAGCTTTTTAATTAACGTTTTTCCTAATTTAGTGAATGAAAATTATTAGAGTTATTTAATCGATTCGGATAGAAATTAACATCTAAATGCCTAAATTTAAAATTTAGTAAAAAGTAGGGTGACAAAATTGAAAAAATTTCCGGAAATAAAATGGTATATAAACATAAATTCCAAAATTTGAAAACTGAAACCGCGAATTTTGAATTGAATGGTTGCTTTTAGTTGCTCATAACATCGTCGGTTGGACGTCATCATCTCCAAAAGTGAAGTGAAGTGAAGTGAATTCTTGAGTGAGGGTCAAAAATGGGGTATCAGAAAGCGGAAGATTGTTGATCATTGGTATGAATTTCCTTTTCTTTTCAAACTTCTTTTATTTGTAGTCCACAGTTGCTTAGCTTCCACTTCTAGTCTTCTTCTTCTTCTTCTTCTTCAAAATTTCAAACCTCTGGGTTTGAGTCCTGCCTAGGGTTTTGTATATTTGACTCTTTTATGAATTTGTACTGCTCGATGGCTTTGCTTTGTCTCAGGCTATAGAATCCCACCATCTGTACCATTAAAGAACGTGCAATGGACGAAAGTCTTCTGTGGGTCTCTCTCCTTCCAATTAAAAATTTGAAAGCGGTAGATGATTTTAATTCATTAGAATTGCCCCGCCCAAATAATGATGAAAGAAAAGTTAGGGTTGATCAAATTGCGTAGGCTATGCCTTTAGTCGTTCTCTCATAAAGATGGTGAGAAAAAAAGTAGAATAGTGGGTCCACTAATGGAAAGGTGAACTTGACAACAACAGTAAATCTTGACCTTGGTTGCCCATTTTTGCTTTACAATAATTCAGTTTAGACAAACACAAACCCCCAATTCACATTTTCTGATTATCAATTTGGACTTGCTAGTGGGGGGAAAAAGTTGTAAACTAATGTTGTGTACATTAAATTGCTTAATATGTGGGTTTGGAATCTGAACCAAGAATGAGTATTTTTCTTTTGAACTTTACTCTGAGAAAATGGCTTTCTTTGTGGGATATTTGTCATTTGTCTAAACGGTCTCTCTGTTCTAGACATATTCATGTTGAATTCTTTATATAATTATTCACTTTTTTAGTAGTTTTTACATTATTATTATAATTGCTAAATCACGCACAGTGTTTGTTGGTAAATGGCTTGATCATGCGGGCCAGGTGGGAAAGCAACATTTTTGTATTGTTGTTGAAACCAAAAAGAAAGATGTTCTTCACGAGTCTGATCTTTTTTTTGTTATTCTTATAATCACTTTCAAAAATCATGAGGATGAATGGAGGAAGATAGAAATAGTGGAGAGGGGACATGTTTGTTGCATAACAGAAGTAGTGAAATGGTGGCCAAAAGAAGTAGTGTCAAGAAGTTGGTCACCATCAGCTGGTTTGCAGAGCATTTGATGTCTTTTTTCCATTTGTACTCATTTGTGTTTTTAATTTTCGTTGTTAATTGCTTTGCCAAAGATACCTTAGAGTTTAAGAGTTGCATAAGTCATGAGAGTGGGGATACTCTTGTATCGGCAGGGTCGAGATTTGAACTTGGATTTTTTCAGCCACATGGCAGCTCTCATAGCAGAAGATACTTGGGAATATGGTATTACAAATCAAATCCAATTACAGTTGTTTGGGTTGCCAATCGAGACAGACCACTTCCTGGTTCAGATGGTGTCTTTAAGATTGAGGATGATGGCAACCTCAAAGTATATGATGGAAATCAGAATCTTTATTGGTCAACAAACATTGGAAGTTCTGTACCTGATCGAAGGACCCTGAAACTAATGGATAATGGAAATCTGGTTTTGAGCTACGTAGATCAAGAAGACTTGTCTGAGCACATCGTATGGCAAAGTTTTGACTATCCAACTGATACATTTCTTCCTGGCATGTTAATGGACGATAACTTGGTGCTGGCTTCATGGAAGAGCTACGATGATCCGGCTCAAGGGAACTTCACTTTTCAGTTAGATCAGGACGGAGGTCAATATGTCATTTGGAAAAGATCAGTTAAATTCTGGAAAAGTGGAGTTTCAGGTAAGTTTATTACCACTGATAAGATGCCTGCTGCATTGTTATACCTTTTGTCAAATTTCTCATCGAAAACTGTCCCAAACTTCTCTGTGCCACATCTCACATCATCATTGTATATTGATACAAGGCTGGTATTGAACAGCTCAGGTCAGCTTCATTACCTAAACTGGGAAGATCACAAAGTCTGGTCTCAGATTTGGGTGGAGCCGAGAGATAGATGCAGTGTGTATAATGCGTGTGGAGATTTTGCTAGCTGTAATAGTGAGGGTGGTATGGCTTGCAAATGCCTGCCTGGTTTTGAGCCTACCTCTCCTGGGAGTTGGAATACTGGAGATTATTCAGGTGGATGCATTAGAAAATCACCAATATGCAGTGTGGATGCTGACAGTGACACTTTTTTGAGTCTAAAGATGATGAAAGCTGGAAACCCGGACTTCCAGTTTAATGCAAAGGATGACTTTGATTGCAAATTGGAGTGCCTTAACAACTGCCAGTGTCAGGCTTACTCGTATTTGGAAGCTAATACCACTAGGCAGAGTGGGTATTATAATTCTGCTTGTTGGATTTGGTCTGGAGATCTCAACAATCTTCAGGATGAGTTTGATAATGGCCGTGACCTCAATGTTCGAGTAGCAGTTAGAGACCTAGGTATGTTTGTGTTTATGTTTTTTAAAATGATGAATTTTCAGTTGTGTTTCTAAAGTTCTGGAGTTTGCAATGCTGCAGAATCAACTGCCAGAAACTGTGGAACATGTGGGACAAACCTCATTCCTTATCCACTTAGCACAGGACCTAAATGTGGTGACCCCATGTACTTCAATTTTAACTGCAACCTGGCTTCTGGCCAGGTAAACTTTGAAGCAGCAGGTGGAACATACAAGGTTAAATTCATTGATTCAGAAGCACGAAAATTTTACATTCAAACCAAGGAACCGGGTGATTGTGGTGATAAGAACTGGATAACTAAAGCCCTTCGGCTGAACCAGTCATCCCCTTTCCGTGTAACCAGCTGGTGCAACTTTAAGGAGACCAATCCCGAGGAGAATTTTTCTCTGAAAACTAGCAATGAAGTTGAAATCAGTTGGGAGCCTCCACTAGAGCCGATTTGTTCTTCAACTACGGACTGCAAAGACTGGCCATATTCAACTTGCAACATGAGTAAAGATGGAAATAAAAGATGTCTTTGCTTAACAGACTTTCATTGGAATGGCTGGAGCTTGAATTGCACTACAGGTATAATCATTGCAGATAGTGTCTGGTTATGTATGTTCATTCGTAATGGTGTTGATGCTGGGATAAATTTTTCTTATGCCAA
This sequence comes from Cucumis melo, assembly GCF_025177605.1. NCBI lineage: Eukaryota > Viridiplantae > Streptophyta > Magnoliopsida > Cucurbitales > Cucurbitaceae > Cucumis > Cucumis melo. The sequence continues at coordinate 2,856,165 of NC_066857.1, forward strand.
GCGTCCCTTACTGATGTTTCTGTAGATCACAACAAAGGAAAGGATGGAAGAGGCAAAACGACCTTTTCTGTGATTATTGTTGCAACGTCCTTATGTATGGTCCTTCTGATGATTCTCTCATGTACAGTGTTTTACATTTACTTCTCCAAAACTGGGCTCATCGAAAGACAAGGTAATTTTAAATACAATTTGATGCAGCAATTATTACCGAATAATCTTCTTTTCCTATTTCATCTCTTTCCTTTAAATCTAAATACAGTCAATCCTATTTGGACTCAGAAAGCAGGGGAAACAGCCAAAAAGATTTAATGCTTCATTTGTACGATAATGAGAGACGTGTCAAAGACCTGATTGAATCCGGCCGATTTAAGGAAGATGATACAAATGGAATAGACATTCCATTTTTTGATTTGGAAAGCATTCTAGTTGCAACAGATAACTTCTCAAATGCAAATAAGCTTGGCCAGGGAGGCTTCGGGCCAGTTTACAAGGTATAGATCCTTGAAACACATCAACGTTTGTTTTAAAATTGTCCTGGTTTAGGAATATATTGAAGCCACTGCATTTTCAGGGCAAGTTTCCTAGTGGGCAGGAGATTGCTGTAAAAAGGCTTTCAAGTGGTTCGGGGCAAGGCTTTGAGGAGTTTAAGAATGAGGTTTTATTAATCGCTAAACTTCAGCATCGAAATCTCGTTAGACTCTTGGGCTACTGTGTTGAAGGAGATGAAAAGATGTTGCTTTATGAATATATGCCAAATAAAAGCTTAGACGCCTTTATATTTGGTTTGTGACTATTGTCTTCCCTTGCTCCTCTTATCTTCCTTAATCATTTATTTGCTGAATTGTGGATTTATTTGACTTTTTACAGATCAAAAGCTGAGAGTGGCATTAGATTGGGACATACGCTTCAATGTCATTTTGGGAATTGCTCGTGGCCTTCTTTATTTACACCAAGATTCTAGGTTGAGAATTATTCATAGGGATTTGAAGACGAGCAATATCCTTCTAGATGAGGAGATGAATCCCAAAATATCCGACTTTGGTTTGGCGAGGATATTTGGAGGGAAAGAAACTGCCACAAATACCAAAAGGGTGGTAGGCACTTAGTAAGTCTCATTCAATCAATATCATCAAACCAGATTCATAATATCACATCCCATAATCTCTTTGAATTGTTTGTTCGTAATACAGCGGGTACATGTCACCAGAATATGCATTGGATGGGATATTTTCTGTCAAATCTGATGTCTTTAGCTTCGGAGTAGTCGTAATTGAGATCATTAGTGGGAAAAGGAACACTGGATTCTATCACTCGGAGAAAGCTTTGAGTCTTCTGGGCTATGTAAGTTGGATAATTTCTTTTAAACTTCTCATTATCAACACTTCTTGAACACATCTCGGATTCAATAATGAGTCTCATTTGTTCTCAGGCTTGGGATTTATGGATGAAAGACGAAGGCTTGGATTTAATGGAGCAAACACTGAGCGGGAATTGCAAACGAGATGAATATTTGAAGTGTTTAAATGTGGGGCTGTTGTGCGTGCAGGAAGATCCATGGGATCGACCTACCATGTTGAATGTGGTCTTCATGCTCGGCAGCGAAACCGCTACTCTTCCATCTCCGAAACCACCAGCTTTCGTCGTACGGCGGTGCCCCTCAAGCAGAGCTTCCTCCTCCACCAAACCAGAAACCTTCTCCCATAATGAGTTGACAGTCACCTTACAAGACGGTAGATAGCAGAAAGAAGCGTCTTCCCATGTGAATTCTTGATGTAGAACTTCACATTTATTCATATTATACTTCTGCTGATTGGTTCTATTTGATATTTAGAATGGACTTTAGAGTTTAACTTGTTGAGATGATTGTTGAAGAGAATAACAAACAAATGTTATATAAATATTATGTAAACTCTCATTTAAAAAAAATGAAAAGAAAAAAAGGTAGGAAGTCTTACTTTTTAATAATTAAATATGCATCTATTACTATATGGCCATCTCGTGTCCATGGATTATTATATCTTAACCATCTTCACTTGTTTATCGTAATAGCATTTTATTAATGAATCTATCGCAATGGGTTTCAATCGGAAATGTAATTGGATTTAAAAAAAAAAATCATGTTTTTTTAGACATTTTACAAATGTACTTTGCATTATCTTGCAATATCATCTTCTTATAACAATAGTATAAATAGTATCTAACTTTTAAACACAATTGAAATTATCACTTCAAGCTCTATAATGAAATAGATGGTTGATCGTATGTTTGCCTATGGATCTCACATTTCATTACAATTATAAAACGCACGTAAACAATAATAAACGTAATCAAATGATGTCTACTTTTCAAATTACCATTGATGAATTATGTTTTCAAGGAAATAACACATGATCTAATTTATTTGTATAATATTACTTCAAAATATTGCATTGGTTGAACTTCTCTCATCAATTTTTTTAAATGTGTCTATAATAATATATTTGTTTACAAAAAAAAAATATATGTCGATATCGATATTTTAATTATGAGATAGAAATCTCCATACATTACTTGATGAGAATTTTAATCTTTGATATTAACTAATATGTGATATTAGGATTTACCTAAAAGAATAATAAATAATAAATGATGTTTGGGAAAGTTCGTAATATGATCATAAAATGGAAAACAAAAAGAAAAGAAAAAAACAATTTATATGTTCTTCCTTCTTATGTTCAACCAGGAAAGAGAATTGAATGATGGGCAAAGCGTTTTGGTTATGACTTTTGCTTTGCTTTTATATAATTTCATTTCAGAAACCAAAATTCTTCCATTGACAAATCAACAATGGAACGCCACATTCGCCGTTTTCTCAATAAGCTTTCATTTGCTTCTATTGCCATTGCCACTCTCATCCTCATCTTCCTCTTCCTCCAAACCCCACAAACCTGCATTCCCCCAAATTCTCCTTCAAAACCCCATCTCAAATTCCCCAAATCCTCCTGCGATTCCACTCCTCGCGAGCTCGTCTCCATTGACAAGAAGAACAAGCGTCTTTGGTCATCCAACGACTGGAAGAAGAAGCTCTCCTCCTTCATTAATTTCTTCCAATCTATTCGAGATCTAGGCCTTCTCCATAACCACACCAAAGTTATCTGCGTTTCCGCCGGCGCTGGCCATGAGGTCATGGCGTTGTCTCATATGGGAGTTCACGATGTCACCGGTGTCGAGTTGATTGATTCGCCTCCTTTGGTGAGTCGTGCTGATCCTCATAATTTGCCTTTCTTTGATCATGTTTTTGATTTGGCGTTTACTGCTCATTTGGCTGAGGCGTTGTTTCCGTCTCGATTTGTTTCTGAGATGGAGAGAGCTGTTCGTCCTAATGGTGTTTGTGTGATTGTTGTTGAGGAATGTGGGGATTATGAAGTTAAGGAGATTGTAGGGTTGTTTATGAAATCACGATTTGTAAATTCGATCAATGTTACGTTAACAGGATTGAAAATGACTCGGATTTTAATGAAAAGAACTTCTTGATACAACAATGTTTCGTTCGATTTCTTAATTTCCTCTTTTTCGATTTTGATTTTTTGTTTTGATATTGTGCGATATGAAATCCTAATTGTATAGAAAATGCAGGTTCAGAATTCCCATTTAAATTCTTTTGTATATTACATTCTGAATTCCGAATCAGAACAGATGTTTTAGTTCTATGGATGGATTGAATTTCCACTAATTGAAGCGATCTCATCTAGATGAATGAGGTAAACCGGCGATCTCAAGCGACCGGGAAATCCCATGGATTACACAGTTCTCTGATCGGAAAATCTCCGGTGAGACAATCTCCACGCCGTTAACTACCACCGTTCCTCTTGGAACACGAACTCCTCCGAGGATCTCGATATCTTGGCCGGAGACGAGCGTCTTGAGCGAAGTTCTGGCCGGCAACGAAGCGAGGGATTTGTATGTAACCATTTGAGGAACAATATGAAGCCTCACAGCTCGATTCAGAACAGGCGATGGAGATGTAACAGAGACTAAATTCGGCGGCGCAAAGACAGTAATCGATCTCAATCCTCCGAAATCTTGAAGAAGCCCTTCAAGAACGGTTTGTAATCCGATTGCATAAGAAACAAACCCATTTGCACTAAGCCATCTTATGATTCTTCTCCATTCAACTTCAACTCCAACTCCAACAACCCCATTATTGGGTTCAAAAGGATCTGAAATTATGGTACCATTCGAATCACAGTACGGCGATTGAATTAAGCTCCATCCCTGACGCACATCAAGAGGATCCAAAGGAGAAAATGGGCCAAGAACACCATGAATGGAAACATTCCCACCAAGAAAAATATCAGGGTCAGTGACAAGAACATGATTGATCTCAACCAATCTAGCAGTGGAATCCATTCTAGTGATAGCAATTTTCTTTGGCATCAAAAGGGTCGGGAGACAGGCCCCTTGAGGCTTCTTTAACAGGTCAGTCATGGAAAGCTTGAACGGGGAAGTGTGGTATTTGACAAGATTCTTGAGGAGCCATGGAGGGAGGGAGGTATTGGAGATGGCGGAATCTTTAATGGCGAAAATGGTGGAGTTTTGAGGGAAGAAGAAATGTTCAGGGGATACTTGAAGGAGTGTGGCAATGGTGTTGAAACCGGCTCTTCTTAAGGCCCTTGATGCGTTTAAAGAAAGTTCATCGGCCATGGATTTGTTGGGTGGAGTTGCAGTGTGGGAAGTAGATGAGTGGAGAGCCGTGGAAATGGCGAAGAAGGCTAAAACTACAGAGATGGAGAAGACGATGGGTGCATGCCACCATTCGAATGAACACTTAGCCATTTTGATCGATTGAATTCAAAACTAAAATTCTGCACACAAATCAGAAGCAGAAGAATAAGAATGGTATTTTTTTCCCCCTGGTTTTGGAGGAAAGCTTTGTTAACGAGAGAGGCCTAACCCCAATTATTTCTTTAGTGGATAAGACCCAATAAGAGTTGGGCCTCAAGCCTTATTAAATTCCAAAAATATAGTACAATATATATATAAAATAAACAAATAACAAAATTATTAAATAATTTTTTTCAAAAGAAAATGTATTCCAAGTTTTTCCACTATCTCCAAAATCTTTGTAATTTCAACCAATGTTATGTGTTCTTACAACATCCATCAAACAAAGACCTCTCTTTATAGATACTCATAGATTGTGATTACATGAACTAGGTATTTCCAGACACATGGACAACAAATAGAATGGTCATATCTTGATGATACTTGATAAATAATACTAAGAATAGACATCTATTTAACACATATATTTATAAAGCTAACTTAACAATAATTAACATGTTTTTTATTTTTTAAAATGTTAAGTATTTGGTTTTTATCCCTATAAATATTGTATTAAAAGCACACCTTTTTTTTTTTTTTTTAAGTGGGAATGAACATAGCTATTAAACAATCTCACGTATTAAAAATACAATTTTTTTTTCCAAAAAGAATGAAGCTTTCGCCCTTTGGGGTTCCAAGATTTAAAATCTTGCGTCTTTTTAGGTTTCACAACCAATTGGAACTTGACCTTTATGGCTTTATGTAAACAAATTAGAATATTCTCACAATACCTCCAAATAATTTATAATTTCACTGAACTATTCACTTCAGTAGTCAAAATAAAGGTCTACTCTTTATTTGAAAATTGGTATCTTTTTTCTCTCTATGAACATTACTCTTTTACATTCACAACCAAACACCAGTCATCACCCAACCACACAATCTCTAAAATTTCCTCCAAAAAAGGGCGAAACAATTTAAGAATCAAAAGAATATGTTTATATATATATATATAAGGTTTGTGTAAGGAAAAAGAAAAAAGACTAGAAATTAGGATCAATCTTAATGAACCGAATCAACCCCATCTCTTTTTCTAGTAACCCGAATGTAACAAAAAACAGCTGCAAAAATTGCCGTTACAAGGCCACCGATGATGACTCCCCCACCGGCCACCGACTTATCGCCACGATGCTTTCCCAGCCGCCGGATCTCCGGCGCCTCCGCCACGTCAGATCCTTCTCTGGTCCCCTTCTCCGCTGGCTCCGGCGCCGCCGACAGGGGGAGATCTGTTGTTGTAGCAATGGAAGTCATTGCTTGAATTAGCAAGATCTCGGCCACAATGAGGCAAAAAAGAAGGCAAGTTTTGGCCATGGGATTTGGAAATGAGGAAGCTTTTTATTTAGTTTAAGGAGGTTTGATGAAAATGGGTTTCTGAATTTGAGGGGGAATTTGGGAGCTTTTTTGGGTTTTGAGAGGAAGAAGTTTGAAGATGGGGGGATTTGGGTGTTAAACTTAAATAGAGGAAGTTTGAAGTCATGAGTCATAAGAGTGTGTTTGGTTGAGAATTGGTATTGGTGGGTCCTCTCAAGTTTTTGTATTTATGTTCTAAAGTACGTTAAATAATTGACATAGGGATTTTGATTTGGTGAAGGTTGTTTGTTTACTCCCCAACCATAGCAATACCGCGTTGAGTAGAGTAGCTATGAACTATAAATACACAGTTTTTATTTTCTTTCTTCTAATTTACTAATTTTTAATTTGGAGCTTTGATTCCTCAACTAAAAAAAAAAATCTAATTTTTTGGTTGAAAAAAAAAATTACAAATAATCACTAACTATAAAACAAATACTATAAACTTACTATCCAAGGAGAACAAGAGGTTCTTGAAAGCATTAGGAGGTTTTGTGTATTATCTAAATGACTATAAAAATAAAAAATTTAATAAAATTGAACAACCAAATCAAAACTTTTGTTATAAAAAGAGATTAATTATCTAAATGACTATATCCCAATTGCCATTTAGGTAAACGTAGTATAACAAAACCAAACTTAAGCTCACGTTCAAAAAATTAAATCGATAATCTAGATATGATATTAAATGTGACTTAAGTAAAGTATACAAATGGAAATAAATTATGAGTTATCACGTCATAAATATTTTCTTCTCTCGTTATTTTTTTAAAATAAATAATGAAATTTATTAAGGTTTGGTTGAATTTAAATTGAGTCAATTGAAATAATTGATATACATTTTTTGTTTTATGTAAATGCCAATTTAGTTTTGGTTGTGACAAATTAAATATAGAGCTAAGGCATGGCTGTCAACTCAAACTTCTTTTAATTTCAAAATAAATAAAATCCAAACTTTTCTTATACTTCATTTTTAATAAAATAAATAAATAGAAGAAAAAATCCATTATTTTTTTCTACTTATATATTAATGGGATACCTAACTTTCAACTCCAAATTGCAAATTATGCTTTGGCTTTTTAATTCACCAAAAAGAAAAAAAAAAAAGAAAAAAACTTTATGCTAAAAGTAAAGAGTAATTAATATATCGTCTACACTTACACACCATAATTATTTTTCTTTTCGGTCAAATATTTACTTTTTTCTCTCTAATATTTCTTTTTGAGAAACGTGAAAACTATAGTACACGCTAGAAGTGAGCATAACTTTTTGATCGCCTAAATCTAAAAATGTAAAGTATTTAATAATTTAGTTTAAAGATCGGAATCATTCAATCTCTAAACTCTAAGACTCAATCAAAATTTATTCTCAAAATTGTATTATTACTTAATGACTTAAACCTCAAAGTTATGATCTTACTTTTAATCTTTTGTTTTAAAAAGGTATTCATCTTGTCACGGTTTCTTTTCTATAATAATAATAATAAAAAAAAGTTTTATCAATCCACTGTTGGTTTTCAAAATTGATAAACAAATTTATAAGTGGAACTTATTGTGATAGACATAGCTTTTCTCCTTCGAACGTGCAATCTCTCATTTCATAGTCATTTTTATTAAATCAGATCGTGTAGAAAAAATAGTCAATAAACCTACGTCAATAAACTTATAAGGTATTCATCTTGTCACGGTTTCATTTCATAGTCAATAAACCTACGTCGATATCGATATCTCTTATCAAGACGAATAAACTACGTGGTTAGCTTATATATTTAAAATATTATTTTATCATTTTTATTAGATCAGATAGTGTAGAAAAAATCAGACTTTGTCATCATCTAAGAAAATCTTTATTATTTTTATTATTATTATTTTTTGAAGTCCCATCGTCGCATGAATGTTCGTAGAAAATTCTTTTATTTCTGTTGGAAAATAACTATTAGAAACACATTTTCTTTGGAATAGATAAAGAAAGTTTGAAATTTGTGTACAAAAGTTAAAGCAAAAAAATAAATAAATAAATAAAAGTTGGAAAAGAAAGCTTTTTTTTTTCTTTTTTTTCTTCTTATTTTTAAAATCAGGAAAAAGAAAAAAAAAGAAAAGAAAAGAAAAAACCGCGTGGGGTTTTGGTGGAAGAAATTAAAATTAGAATTAATTATTAAAATAGAGATAGGGATTGGGAGTTAATTATTTGAAAGAAAAAAAAAAGAGTGAATGATAATAAATGCAAACAAAATTAACAGCTGGAATTTTTGGAGTCCAAAAAGATAATGTATGAATTTGTATGAAGAAGGGTGTCACATACCACTCTCTTTATTTAATATAATAACTAACCTAAGTTATTTTATTTTATCAAATTATAATAATGTTGATTTGATTAACTCTTCGTTTGTAGTAGCCACCCCAACCTAACCCCCCACACCTCTCTATGCTTTTCGTTGTTAATACATATGGGTCTAACACACAAAACAAAAAAATCTTTTTTTTTTTTTTAAAGTGAAAAAACGGGTGGATTTAATAGAGAACACAATATCAAACACGATCTCACAAAGACACCAACGATATATTTGACAAGGACGTTACGAAAGTATGCAGGAAAATAATAACGCAAGAATTGATAACTCAATTCAGTGCAAAATTACCTACGTTTAAGGGAGTAGCGTGTTCGGTGGAACGAAACTTCGCTGTATAAAAAAAGTTTAGTAATTATTACAATGAAAGTATTTATCTGACAGACTTCCTCTTATGTGATTTTCGTATAACTTGCTCTTCAACGAAACAACTTAGACTTTCGCTAAGTTTGAGCTCTCCTCATTTCCACAAAAATGTTTCCTCAAGCTTTATATGAGATTCTCTAAATATAATATGGTTAAACTTTCTCTAAGAGTGAAATCCCCTTGCATTCACTATATTTAGGCTCCTTTAAATACAGTATCAATATTGAACTTCTCTCAAGCTCTACAATGGCTACCGAACCAAAGGTCTTATCAATAAATACGGGGATTTTTTATATCAATACATAATACTATTACTAATTACGTATGAACTAACACGACCCTTTATTTTAAATTTTGAAAAGAAACCATTTGGAACATGATGGCCTTGCATGTAGGGCTTGGTATATGCTCAACCATAAGAATCTTTGGAAGATTTGTGGACAGCCGTTGTGTGTATAATATATGTCAACATACTTGTCCCAAAATTAATAGATTTTGTTGATTTTTAAATCTAATTATCTATTTATTTCTATTTTTCTCTTTTAACTCGTTTTTACGTGTTTTCATGTTTACAAGTGAAAGAGTTTAATTATTGGCAAAGTAAATTTAACTCAGTGGTATTAACATAACTTCAATCTTTAAAGTTCGAAAGTTTAATCTTTCTTCCTACAACTGTTTTACTCAAAAAAAAAAAAAGAAAGTTCAGATTTCTACTATTAAAAGAAAAACTTCTAAAAATTATAGTTTTTTTTTTTAAAAAATTGACTTGGTTTTTAAAAATACGAGTAAAAGTAGATAACAAATTAAAAAGTTAAGTGGAAAAAAGAAAGTTTAATTAATTGAGCAACTCGACTTTTGGAGGATAAAAGAATGTTGGATGAAAATATTTGAATGGTGAATGTTTAGATTTATTAACTTTTTTGGATTAACTTATCATTGTTTTAAGTTAATTACGAAATCAAACAATTTATCGTGTGTTATTATAAACCACAATCCAAAAAGTTAGAAGTTAAGTTAAGTCAACTAACACCACATATATTGCTAAACTCAAAAACAATCTCAAAGTTTACATTTTGGGCTCTGTTTTCTTCTCCTCATAATGGGCTTTCTCGTTGCCCCAAAAATATAGCCCAAAACTAGGCCCATTAGTAGTATGTTGCCAAACACATATATTCCTCACTATTTTCATCCTTCTTTTATAACCATGATGGATAATTTTGTTATTTTTAAATTAAATGTAATATTGCTAATTAAATCACTTCAACCAAATCTTAAAAGCTACCTCATGCTACTCTCTATGTTTGTTGCATCTTTTTTTTAAAAAAAAAAAAGTTTTTTCTTTCTTTTATCATTTATTAATTATCATTAAATTTGGCTAAAAGATTGTTTTGAGTTTTATTAATAAAAATTATTCCTGATTATTGATTATCATTAAATTTAATTAAAAGAGGAGCGTAGAATATTAGGTGTCTTTATCTATTTATTTCTAAAAGAAAAACCACCCTATAATTTATGACTTTACCTTTAATTAGTTTCAAAACTTTTGGAATTATAGTAGTTTTGCAATATTATTAAAGGAGTATTTTTCACTACATTTTCTAAAACTTGTCTCTCTTCGTTTCTTTTGCACACAACTCGATTACTCTCAAAATTTATTTATTTATTGTTTAAAGAATGATAGATAAGGACTTTTTTTGTTCCTTCATCTATATTGTTTCCTCTAGCAAATTCTTTTTTGTATGATCGATACACAAAGACAAACAATTATTAAGGATTTTTGTTGCTTTCCAAAAGTTTATGTAGCTCTTTCCACTCATGCTAGCAAATGTTTGCAGAATTAATTTGGTTAGAAGACCGTTTTTAGATCTTTGAGATCATCGTATGGATGTTTCTTTGTTACGATATTTTCACTATTGACTCAGTTCTTTTTTTGTACTAAAAAAAGACAAGCACATTATGCTTATAGGCCACCCTAATATATTACTTTATAATTGTAAATAAGTTTTTATGGTTTCCATTTTCTTTTAATTGATATACTCTTCTTCTTGAATAATAATAAATAATGTGAAGTAGTGCTTTATTTTATGATATATTTTAAAATTAAAGTAACCTACTTTTAAAGATAATATTTGTTCTAATTTAAGAAATCTTGTATTAATTGCAACTCTCTTTTTTAAAATATATGTTTTACAGAAGTCATTAAAATCTTAACTTTTAATTAAATATAAAAATCTTTAACAGTCTCACATTTTTCCCTTTCCCTTTTAGGTTAATTTTTTAATTTCAATGTTTATTATTTCGTAATAAAAATTTTTTAATTTATAAAACGAAGAATTTGAAAACTAATTAAAATTCTCATTCCTACGATTAATTACTACATATATATCAACAACTATATTTTGCTTCTTTTTCTTTATTTGAATGTTATATCTTTTTTTTTTCCATTTTTTTTTTGTATTCAATGATATAGAAATAAATCTTCAATACTTAATCTACTTTTCTTATATCCATTCTATTATTTTAGCAAATTTTTTTACTTCTTTTATTATCTTTGTCTAAATTTTTAAACAGAATCTAAAAGAGAAAAATAACAATAATTAAAAAATGAATGTGACAGATTATGATATTATAGTCTAATATTGATATATGAAAATTATCAAAAATGACAAATTTGTCAAGATATAACATAATTTCAGATTTTATTAATAATAGACATTGATAAACACTGATGATATAACATTGATAGATAGTGATTGAAGTTTATTAGCTTCTATCATTAAGAAAATCCAAAATTTTGTTATATTTTGTAAATATTTTTAATTTCTATTACTATACTTGAAAATTCCTTCGATAATATATGAAATTTTGTAAGTATTATTGCCAATTTTTTTATTTACAATAATTTTATAATAAATATCGAAAAGTTCTTACTTTTTTTTTTTTTGTTCAATAAATGAGATAATATTAATAAGAAAAATGTTGAATGTGATAATGTGTTAAATGGTAAAGCAAATGATATTATAGATAGATACATAGTTATAAGAAAGAAAAAGATTCCCAAAAGAGAAAGGGTAGAAAATCAAGGAGGTTTGTGACAATGTTGGACTCCCAAGGGAAGAGTTCTCCAATCCACATTTTGGACATCCATAATTCAAATAGGGACCATACTTTTTGGGATACTTCACCATACTGTTCTTTTCTTTTAAAATAATCACAATCACAATTAAAATACAATAATGAGGCCTCCAATTGGATACCCATTCACTGCCCAATGGAATACCTTCCACCAACTTCATAATTTTAAATCAGTTTGTATTTTACCAACAAAGGTCCAAAAAGTTAAATCATTTGTACCATTTTAAGTTGATGATGATAAAAAGTAAAATTTTACTCTACTTGTAAATAAATTTATTTAATTTACTATATTTGAAAACAACCCTTTTATATATATCGTAAGTTGATTATGAGAGGATTGCATCAAAAGTTTAGTGTTTGTCAATAGTCAAATATAATTTGACTAGTTATCGTTTTAGCATGTTTTAAGATTTTGTGAAATTTTATATTTTAACTTAAAATTTTGGTCGGTGAGAAATCGGTGTAATTTTTGGATCAAAGAAAGTACTTTACTTTTTAACTTGTTTGAGCTTAAGAGTAATTACCAAACTTTAAAATAGTGCAGAGGCATTTTTCAAACAAAACTTTAACGATTTCATCCAAAACTAATGCCATATTTTTAACCATTTTTGAAAGCCTAAGGAACTTTTTTATACAAACTACAAAGTTTAGGGTATTTCTTATAATTTAATCTAAATAAAATGAATGTTTATCTTCCTTATATTTGTAATCTAGTTAGGTAATATTTTCAAAGTGATCAACCTGAACATTATTTTGAAGTATCCTTCCTTTCCTTATGCATACAATGGTGAGAGATGATGGTAGGGTAGGTCTCTATAGTATAAAGCATAGTGAAGGTTAATTCTTTCTTTGGTGGAAAAAATGTCGAAAGAAATTAGGTAGGTTTTTAGATAAAAGAAAATAAGTATAATGAGTTGTCAAAAATAGGGGGATTTTTTTATAGATCCTATATAAGGAAATAGTACAATTTAGTACCAACAAAGACTTCTGAAAGATTTAACCAATACTTACTACAATTAAACCTTTAATTTTAACCATACACTTTTAATCTTTTGTTTTTCCTATCTTTTCTAAGACATGTGACACTGAAGTGTTTCAATGTTTTGTTAATCCATATTTCATTGGCAATTCTTGATATATGTTCAATTTTATATCTGAACTTTGAAAAATGAACTCAAACGGAAGCAAAAATATTTGGAAATAGATATTAAGAAAAAAAAAATCATATTATTACTTTACATAGATAAGAAACTATTGGCGGCGGACATAAGTTCCCAAACCTTCACCTCTCCGCCAATGGCAGCAAGGCTAGTGGCGGTGGTGAACACATTCAACAGGCGTTACAGGGAACCTAGCAGTATCAGTACAATAATCATAAATCATATGGTTGGCTCGAACCCAAAGCAGCTGATGACTTTGATGCACATTCAACTCTGAAAGCACCGGCTCATCCCACCAGAACTTCTTACCATCATCGGCGGCACTACCATTACAACAAGCAGTGTTGTTGGCAACTCCTCCTCCAGTGGCATAAGAAGAAGGGCACTCACATGCATCGATTTCAAAGCCCTTGTAAGAGGCCACAAAGGGAGAATGGGACCAATCAGTTTTAACTCTACCGCCTTGTGTGGCCCAATCATCAGCATTCCATATTGAACTATATACTCCCATGGATTGGTCTCCAGGAAATGGTACGCCCTTGTCTTCCATGTTCGTGTGAACTCGTACTGGTGTTTCGTCTACAAGAAATCTACACCCAAAACCAGTAATTAATCTTTCTCACAAAACTCCTATTTTAATAGTAGTTTGGGGAAGAAATTTCAAGATGTGTTTTTACTGGTGAAGTAATGAAATGGGGCCACAAATGGATGGCACATGCATGTGGTCAGAAAGGGAATAATACGGTGGCTTTGTTGAGAGGGCTCATTGGGTTTGTCAGAGCCATTGGCCCATTGATACCGATCGGGCAACTGCTCGTACATTAAACGCCAACAGGTTGGCACTGATTCATACAAACTTTAGCTTTCTTATAATTTGGACTCTTCCATGTGTATTTCGTTTTTTAAATTCAAACTTTTCCTATTACATATAGTTTAGTTCAGGATTTCAAATGCTTATTAAATAATTAATCACTCGAAAAACCTTTTTATCATATTCTTCAAAAACCCATTAACGTACATTCAAGATTAAAAACTCAGATAACTAAAACATTGCATTCTTTATATTTGAAATTATTAATAAAAGGTCCAAGAATTTACTTGGATTCTTAAAACCATCGAGTAAATCATGTTTGCTTTTTCTCTTAACTTCTTTGAGAGTGTTTCTCACCTTTCGTCAATATGAAAAAGTGAAATCTAAATATATCAAATTTCAATTATAAAAAAGTGAATTCTTTAATGATAAACATTAGTGAAAAGAGTAATTATAATAGGCAATAATATTGTAACTAATAATTAGCTGCAAACCAACACCATTAAACTCCTGTTGAAGCTGAATATAATTTTTTTGACATTATATTATACTTAATAAGTAGTATCATTGCTATATGGTTGAGTAGATAACAAAAACGAAGAAATACTTACATGACTTGACGACGGTTCCAAAAGATGGAATAAGAATGAAAATCTTGAGTTGGATCGAACCAAAGTTTCAATCTTTGCTCTCTATTTCCCACTCCATTCACATAAATATTGGTCTGTACAGTATATGGCTCTCCAGTTGTATTACCCAGAAACTCAAAATCAAACTCATTATGACTTGGACCATCAGATGACATCTACAGCACAAACAAAAAACCAAACTCATTTTAAATTAAACACATTCCATTAATATATTTGTTTCTTTAAAATGAAAAGTTTTTAAAACTAACTTACATAATATGCTGTGACAGTTCCAGCAGAGTCTCCAGCAATAAGCTTAATTTGAATGGTGACTTTCCCAAACATGTATTTTGATTTAGATGAAAACCCAGCTCCTGAAATTTACTTCAAAGTTAGAAATATGGAAGAAAAGGGTAAAAAAGGGTAAAAAGGGTGGGGTTTCTTTTTTTTTTTTTTTACCGGAGTAATTGTCAAGTTTAAGTTGAAGGGTATCTCCATTGTAATTGAAGTGATCTAGAGCCCAACTTGGTTGAAAAAGATCATCAAACTTAGAAGAAGAAGAAGAAGAAGAAGCAAAAGCAAGGAGTAGAAGAGAAAGCGATAATGGTAGAAGTAGAGAGGAAGCCATGGGAGAGAGGTTTTAGAACAGAGAGGGGAAGATGAGGTTGGAGAGTGGATGCTTTCTTAGAAGTAAGAGAGGGTTTTATAGCCATTTTGAGTAAAGTGTAGAGTGGCTTTATTCACGTTATTTACAGTTCCACATCATCATTTCCGATGTGGAATTTAAATCAATGAGTAAAAAGGTTAAATTTTGATTAGGTTTCCATTGCAAATCCAACCTTTTTTTTAAAAAAAAAAAAAAAAAAAAAAAAAAAAAAAAAGGAAAATTATTATTTCTTTTGTTCTTGGGTTTTTTTTTTTTTTTGTAAAAAAAATCAAATTTCTGTTTAAACTTTTAGTTTGATTAATATTTAGTATCTAAATTTCAAAATAATACAAATCTATAATTACAATTTGAGTTTTGTTTCAATTTAGTCATTAAATCTCAAGATTTTACATTTTTTAACTTTGATTTTTCAGTAAAAACTCTAAAAATTGTTACAATTTTACAATCGAACATTTGATTTTTTGATATAGATATATATTTTATGTTGGTCAAGCTATATATGCCTTGTGTATAAATGAAAACTATGTTCTATAATAATTACACGTTAATAACACTATGTCAAATCATTATTTTTTATAGTAATAAATACTTAAACATTCTTATCATTGTATGCAACATTCAACTGCATTAAACCATTGTTTACAAAGAAATTATAGTATTTCAAATTCAGAGTAAAACAATGGATAGAAAGAAGATTAGATTGAAA
This sequence comes from Cucumis melo, assembly GCF_025177605.1. Classification (NCBI taxonomy): domain Eukaryota; kingdom Viridiplantae; phylum Streptophyta; class Magnoliopsida; order Cucurbitales; family Cucurbitaceae; genus Cucumis; species Cucumis melo. The sequence continues at coordinate 2,872,199 of NC_066857.1, forward strand.
ATTGTTGAAACGAAATTTAAATAAATTTAAGGATCAAAAAATTGAGAAGATATTATATATACGAGTGTAGTTGGGTACAGCTGGGAGAGGAAAGAAAGGGAGGGAGTTCCCAAAAGCAAAAACATAAAGATGGGAGAAGGGAGTATTTACCGAAAACGAGGAGGTGGGGAGATGGTGTCTTCTTGTATATTTGTCTTTTGTGTTTTACGTAGATGCATTAGTCTATGGGTATGTGCTACTGCTCTACTGCCACCTAAACTCCTCTTAGCTGGAAATGGAATGGTACTATCCTCTTGTACCTTCACTTACCTTATCTCTATTCTCATTTTTTTAATCAATTAACATCTTCCACATCTATACAATAAATATATTACAACGCTATTCCAAACACCATTGAAACTCAAAAGACACTATTTAAGAACACCTCTTGAAAGAAAAATAAGAGTTTACATATCAAACTTATAATTTAACATAAACACGAGAGATTTTCTTTGAACTGAATGCTAGTAATATGATTATAATAATAATAATGGTTGTAGTAGTTAAGATCTAGGCATTTGATATAAATAAAGAGTAGGAATGTTGAAAATTCTCTCATCCACTTGTTGTAGATCTCAAACAAAGAAAAAACTAATATATATTAGTAATTTAGATATGAAAATAAAGAAAAGTAAGGAATTTGAAGGTGAGGGTTAAGTATGGGGGTATGGATTGGATTTGGATCTTAGCATATGGTATTTTAAAAAGAAAAGAAAAGAAAAGTTTGGACATTTATTTACACAATATTTGAAGGAATCATTTTAAGAAGAGTGACTTTACAACTGTTACTGACCCCAACATAATGTGAAATAACTTTAATCATGCAAGCTGTAGAGGAAAAATTTAAAAAAAAAAAAAAAAAAAAAAAAAAAGGAAAAATCACTATTCATGACCCACAAAAAGGAAACACAATGCTCCACCTACAATTATCTCTCAGGGGTCACAGACAAATGGGAGGATGCCACGTGGAAGAGGAAAACGTTGTTTTGGACTTTGGGGTGTAGGGGTTTAGGGTACAGCCCTAAAGTTTTAGGTAACCATAGGGGAAAAAAAACCCAATCGGAATTCAAATTTTGGGTGAGAGCAACGACTAGTGAGTGAGTGAGTGAGTGAGTGAGTGACCTTTGCCTTTATTTGGACAGCCTGGCATTTTGATTGCACTGACGTGTCATGGACTACCAAATACATTTATTGCATTTGTACGAAATTTTCTTTTTCCAACCAAAATAATATCCATGAAAATTAACACAAAATATCTTTTTCATCATAAGTTTAAGATCCACTTCATTTATTTTATTGCAATTGAGTTCTGTATAATTAAATTATTTTAATTTGAATTATAATAATATATATTTTGATCCTAAACTATTTTAATTTAAAAATAAAATTGTAAACTTTGTAATAAATAATATAAAATGTAATATATGAATTTAAAATAATGAAAATGTAGCCATTAATAAATATTGACGTAAATTTAAAATTTTGAAATAATGTGTATCGTAGCTAATTGAAAAGTACGAAATGATTTACTTATCGATATATGATTATTATAGTCTTGTTCCAATATGTTCCTTGGATTTTAAGTTTTGTTTTTATTTAGTCCAGATTTGACAAAATATTTACGTTTCATAAAAAGATCAAGTGTAATAAATTTTGTCTTACAGTAGATTTTTTTAATAAAATATAAATAATTTCTCGATTTTTTTTAAAGCCTCACTTTTTGTATTATTAAATATCCATTTTAAGTTGGTAGTGTTAATTTGTATAACTAATTTATAATAATTAAATTCATTATTTTACTAGTTTTTTACTAATGTTAAATATGATCACTTCATAATTTTATTTTTTTTAGTATTAACTAAAAATAATGAAGTTGGTATTGGTCAAAACTAGAAAGTAAAAGTGAAAAGAGTGTGGAAACTTCAAATAAAATTAAGCTCAGAATTTGAGCAAATAAATATTAAAGTGTAACAATTTTAAACATAAAAATCAAATATATTTCACCTATTCTTTATAAACAAAATTAGGTTTTTCTAAAAAAAACCAATAAATAATTTCATAGTAGTGAGAGCTGTGTTACACTACATGTAATTTATTGTTTTGATAAATGACATTATATTATTCCTAAATATTTGTATTTAAAACAAAATATTAATGATGTTGTTAGATAGTAGATGAAACCATTAATAAAAATAAAATTTTGTTCGGTGATGTTTATTTGAAAATTTTCAAAATACTAAAGTAGAAAACTTACGTTGTAACTCTCAAATGAATATTACTCAATTGACATTAAATATATAATATCATTTCAGACATTTGACTTTTCTTGTTTAGAAAAAAATAAGTTAGAATCAGTTTATTTTTATTTCGAAAATCTAAATTAAGACTAGGATAATTACTAAAATATCCCTCACGCTTTTATTATTTAAAAGTTTAGGTTTTGAATTAAATTGAATTGGACAGGGCAAAAACCTTAATTTCTGAATTTATTTTTTAGTTCAATAAATTTGTGAAATTGAAGTTCTAAATGTAACTTTTATATATATATACATCAACATGTCTCAACTAACACTTGTGAATTTATTATTAAAAAAGATTAGTATATTAATATGAGGGTCAATTTATTGACTTCTAATAATACCAAATAAACCATTCATAAAATTTAAAAAGAATATTTTCAAAAATAGTAAAATATTAAAACTATTTACAAAAATATAACAAATATCATCCAACTCTCTTGAATCTATTTAAATTTTTACTTTTTACTATATTTTGTACATACTTTAAATATTTGATGACAAATTTTTATTTTGAAATGGATGAAATTATTAAATATAAATTTTAATTTTATATTTAATAAATCCATAATTTTTAAAATAAAAACAAAGAATTATAGAGTAAATTTTGTAATCTTAAAAATTTAAATATCAAATAAATACAAATCTCAAACTTTATAATATTATTTGAAAATTGGTTCAAAACATGGAAAATTGGGAGAGATAGGCCTCTTTATTGGAGTCTAAATTAAAAATGGATCTCTCTTTTTTAAAACTAATAAGATTATTCAGATTACGTAACCATGTTTTACATAAAAAAAAAAAATATACTGATATCAAATAAACCACTAAAGGAAAATTCATAAATGGAAAATACTAACCTAATTTTTTTTTCCCTTCTTATTTTTAATGTGTTTTATTTAAGCTTGATTATCCAACATCTAATATTGATCAAGATCAATTGAATAGAGCATAGAACATCTAGCATTCAGTATCTAAGTATCGAACAACGACGAGTAAGAATACATAACATAAACCATGAAGGATCAAATATATAAGTTAGAGCAAAAAGTTGTGTGGATGAGTTTAGTCTTTTCCCTCTTGAATCTCTCTGGGCACCCTGGAAATATCTCTAAGTTTTTTTTTTTCTTGTCTTTATTGAAAAAATATCTGAAGGTTTAAGCAACGAGGAAAATGGAAAAAAAAAGGACAATGTGACAGAAAAGTTGGTAAAGCTATAAGGTATAAGCAGAAAACAGGCTTTTAGGTTCTGAGCATTTCCCTCTTTGCTTAATAAATCATAAATGTCAATACACATCACTTCTTTTTTTTTTTTTTTTTTTTTTCCTTATAATTTGAATCCAAACATGATTTGAATTATTTGTCTTTGTCCTCTGTTGCTTTTAGATATTTGCATTATTTATTATTGTTTTTCTTTAATACATCATTATGTTATTCATTAATTATGTTATGTAAACTCTACATTATTGGATTATGTGCAGTTTTTTTCTTTAATGGAATGAATGTCTTCAAATTTTAGCAATCTCAAGCTTCACACAAATCTAATCACATTTCGAATTTTGAGGTCGTTTTAAAGATATTTCTTTAGGCTTTCGTGCTTTTTTTGAGATTGTGAAATTAGTCCTTTTAACCTAACCTCTTACGCTCCTTCATCAATTAAAAATACATCATACGACATTAAGTTGGTGGTGTGTGGACTACTTTAAATAATAGACCCTCATAAATAATTGTTGATCATTAGGAGAGTTTGGGACAATAAGTGACTCATAATAGTTTGGGATGCAGACCATCATAGTCACATTATTATAGTCTATGTTTGGAGTGCAGATTTTTATAATATATGTTATTATAAACTATATTTAAGGTGAAGACTATTATAATATGAGTTTTTTACTACTCGTTTTTTGCATACAAATATGTTGTACATGAAATTCATATTTTTCTTCAATTGATTTATTCAAATCTGGTTAATTAAGATATTCATTTAATAAATTTAGGTTTTTCACTACCATAAGTAGTGAAATTGGTGCAGATGAGGAAGGGTCAACAAAGATAAATGCTGAAAAACAACTCAAATAATAATATTTTTTTTATATGAAAAAAATAATTAGTGATAAATGAAATTGTCGTTACATAAGTGAAGAAATTTTATTCATGATATGTCATGCAAGTGGATTCGAACAATTCGAATCCTCGACATTCCTTTGTATTCTCTGTGATCAGCAAAATCAACCTTGTTGTCTTAAAGGCTTGCTTTGTCCTCTTCTCACTCACATGCATCCTATGAAAATTCTAATGAAATTCCTTTGATTGAGTTTTCGAAAAACAAATGTGCGTCTTATTGGTATAGGTAGTAACTTTTAAGTTTTTAAGTTTTTCTTAACAGGATCCCTCTCATTCAAATACGATATATGTTCATTCATGTCCCCTCCTAAAATCGGGACGTTACAAAATATCATTTAACTTGAAACTTGTTTTAACTTAAAAGATGGAAATAGATTTTGATGGTCAAAGTGGCGTTAAATGTCCATTGTCATGTTAATTTCATATATAATATTAAAATCATTTAATTTTTTTAATGTTACGTAAATTTTTATTTAACTTTTTAACTAAACTAAATATTTAAAGATATATATGAACAAAATCCACAAGATGATTTTCCTCGTAACATAATTAAAACATATAATAATCTTTTGAGAGGAGTGAGTGAATAGTAAATGGAGTAGCGATGAACATTGGCAGAAAAAGAAGAGGGTGAGGAGTGATAGAAATGAAAGTGAAAGAGAGAGTAGTGTCAGGTTAAAGAAGACAGAATGGGGAGGGGGAGGGGGAGGGGATGGTGGCGTAAAGCAGGAGAGAGTAAGTACAGGCATGGGCATGGAGAAGGGATGATGACTTACAATGGTTAATGATGATGGCACTCTCAAAATCAGTGGACACACCTCTTTCAGGAGCTTATCCGCTCGGATCAGCTCTGCCTATTTATTGTTTATTGCCCTGACTTCACACCAAATTAACGCCCATTAATGGATGTTCTGTTCCCTTCCCATACACACTCTTCTGGATTTCTCTGCACTGCATCAAAAAACAATTCCAAAGTTTTTTCACGTTAAATATTGTCTTATATTTATCAACCAACTGCAGCTTAGGAAGAAAGAATCTGTACATACACAGCACCACAGTATCTAAATCCTTTTCTTTATGCTTTAAATTTCAAAAGTTTTGATTGTGTCATTGGATATATAATAAAGATCTAACATCAATTAGCTGCTAGAGCTCTACTGTGGTTTTGGAAATTGGATGTTCAAGGCTCCACATCAAAAGACTTTCCTTTCTCACTGAAGATTTGGAGATGTAATTAAAATATTTTATGATTTAACTTTTTGACTAAGTGAGATTAATATTAATATGTAATAGATTTTTTTATTCTAAAATTAAAATAGTTTACACATCAATTAAGTTCTTTAAAACCAGGCTAAAATAATTGTACAAACTATTATAGTTCAACCATAATATACCCAAGACTACGATAACCAATTTATTTCTCTAAACGTACTCTAAACGCTTAAAAATCAGTTGTTCGTGTACCCGAAAGTTCCTGATTTCAATTCATCTGGGATTTCCTAGTTTCAGAACTTTTTTGCAACTAACACTAGGAACTTTAGTCTATTTTTGGACATGATACTTCTTTTTGTAAGGAGCAGGTGGCAAAATCCCGATTAACACCTAAAGGAAGATTTCATAGACCACACAAGTCTTCCCGTTTTCATTTCTTATTGTAAAGGAACTTTATGTTCAACTGCTACATATAAAATGACTCATTCTATAGTAAGCTACAGCAAGTATCCCTGTGATATTGTCAGGCTTAATAAAAGTATTGTCATTCACTAAATTTAAAAGGAAACAGACATCTACATAGAAAAACAAGGTGAAACAATTACATACATGCATGCATTGTCTAATCTCTGAAAGAATAATAATTTAATTCAATCAATAGCATTGGAGGATACTATTTTTTTGCTCAAGAAAATTCTGTTCAAGCATGTGTGGTATGTGTGGTAGACATCAACAGCACCATCCGATCTGTCTGAAATACCACCATTTTCTGTGTCCTGAAACTTTCAATAGTTATGTTATGTTATGGAAGTTACCTTCGTTAAAAGCAATATAATTACCCCTTATACATAAATCCAATCTAGACAAAGAAGATTTGGCTTAACAAACTGACAGTCTAAGATGAACTTAATTTTCATCTTCCTTTTAGGTTTAGGATCTTCCTTCAGTTATTCAGTTTTTCCTTATTAATCCAGTAAACTCTGTCAATCATGATCAAGTTCGAAAGAACCCACCGTGAGTAGCAAAACTGAAGCAACACAATGAAGTTGGTGAGTGGGAGAGTATGAATAACTTCCAAGCCAAGAATTGGTTAGAGTATGTAATAGGAGTTCGAAACCACATTCAGGAAGTTTCTCGGGTCGACCACGAGGACCTCCAGATTTGATTTGCCGCTCACATAACCACAAGCCAAGGAGATCCTTGTCAATATGTTGTAGAGAACCCATTATAGCAAGCGAGCCAACACAACAGAAAACTGACATCACAGCAGAACCTGACATTAAGACACGAAACCTAAAACAATTGATAAGTAAATTTTGATTCATAAGACTTGAGCAATCAAAGAGCATAAATATGCACTAATACAAATGCAATTTCAATGTCCAAGCAGGATAGTACCAAACATCGTAAGAGAAGTAAGCAACACAAATTGTTTTGAAGTACAAGAGAAATCTCATCACTCAGACGAAATGATAATGAATTTAAAACATATGTAAGTGAATACACAAACGATAAGATATGTTGAAAATATCCTTTGTCAAGAGTGAGATTCTCCACCAGGAGTGCATCCAAATCCCCCATCCATATTTTTGCACCTAAGAATGTAGTTCGAAAGCCTTCTCAACATTGATCTTCTCCAGTTGATGTAATAACGATAGATGAGATATTGCAATATAAGAAAACCTACAAGATAAACAAATTCAGTTTTTAAAAAATTATCACGCATGTAGGATCACATGAAGCATGAAATCCAAAATAATAATAAAAATAAACAAATAAATGAGTAGACTACCTTGAATCTACTTCATCCCAAACGTCTCTTGAGAAGGAACCATCTTCATTTTGCAAACCAACAATATCTACCACAAGATTAAGCCTCACATAAATTTTTACATATAGTTAACACTCAACTCAATTACCAACTTTCAATAGCAGGTGCATATGAAATCTCTAAAAGTAGACGACACATAGAGGATGTCTGAAATATTTAGAAATAAGTAGTTGGGTAGTGGTAATCAATTGTCCACTCAGCGTATTAAAAAGGTCACTGTTCCCTAAAAATTCATGAAAATTATGGGTGAAATGAATCAAAACAACAGATCTAATAGAATAAACTGGCATAAATTAAAAATCAACTCCCAAGTGCCAAAGGATACAATCTGTCACCTTATCAACATCTAAAACATTCAACTTGTCAAAGAGGGCCAAGACTTGTACGGCACTAAGGGTGTAAAGTATGTGCTGATCATGACCAGTGTTGCCAGAAAAACCACCTGCAATATCAGGAATCACTTCTCTGCTTTTGTTATAAATGATCCAACGTTCACATCTAAATCCTCAAACATGCATAAAAGGAAATTTTCTTCAACTTGACTCCGTAATAAATTTGTATGAACACAAAAAGAAGCCAGAAGATTGAATAGTTTGATGTGTATGTTGTGCAATACTAATGGCACAACACTGAACATATACATCAATTCCATAAAATGTATCCACATTAACGTAGACTAAAAGACATACAAGTTGAGACAGTAGAGAATGTTATAGACCTGACTCGTGCTAACATTTCAAGACCCAGGAAACGACTACATCAACATCCACAATATCTAGCTTTCCAATATATCCAATGTGGTAACCCCCAGTATGGACCATTCGTTCTAACATATTCCATCATCACAGATTGAAAATCATCCTTTCTCTGTGCATAAAAGTAAACGACCTAAGATGGGATACATACATGTAATAAATGGATAGCAATCTACAATCTAAGAGTATGAATGAACGGATACAATAAATTTGTATAACAGACCCAATCCCAAACTCCAAAATGGGTTTTGCTCAACTTTTTGAAACTTAAGAATTTTGTCCTCTTGATTTCATCGTCATTGGCCAAAATTACTCTTAATTTTCCTTTTCCCTCTTCCTTTTCTTCTCTCAATTTTCCTTCCTCCATTTGATATCGGTCATTCTCCATTTTCTCTTTCTTCATTTGCAAAGGTAACAAAGTAAATAAAGTAACTAGAGTACTCAAGAAAAGGAAATATATGAATGATAAACAAACCTTTTCCAAAAATATGGTGTACTTCACGTGTTTCTCAGCTGCCACTTCCCCCATTTGTAAAGTGTTAAGTTGCTCGACTTACTTCCTTCAGATAATTGATACTACAGACAGAAGAAAGTAAACTCAATAAACAGAATGATCACAAAAACGCTACTGTTATTTAATTGAATATTTCTGTATTTCTCATCTTTACATGAATGTAAGAGAATATATCCTAAATTAAAGCATGATTCTAATCCCCTAAATTATACGACAACAGTTACGAACAATCAACTACCTGAGAAACTAAATGCAATTAATCCACAAAAAGTAACATAAAATCAAAAGTTCTCACCTAAGGAAACAATTAATCCACGAAAATAATCTAAAAAAACTAGAAATTAAAACATGGAAGACAAAAGAACATATATAAAGAAATCGAATAACTGGAAACAAATGAAAGCCCAGAATCGAACCTGATTTGATTGTGAGCTCCAGTCGAGAGGGACAATACCCGGCTTGAAAATGGGAGAATGAGCTAGAAGAAGAAGTAGTAGTAGTAGTAGTAGTAGATCCAGAAATGAAAGGGAAATTTAGGTTAGAGAAGAGAATTGAAGAAGCATGGAGAGTCGTACATGTAATATTGATCTCGTTCATGCTGATCACCATAAGCAAGCAAGGGAGCTGGATATCCAAATCCCTACTGTTAATTTAACCGACAACGTTTTTATTTTCGTTAAGTACTATAGTTAGATACTCTAAGTACCTAATTAGAGAGATTATGCATACTTTTTTGTTTTAAAGATATATAATTCTTTTTCATCGAGTGAAAAAATGAAGAATGAGATTAAGTATATCCTAGTCTGCACCTATCATTATGTTCATAATTTTAACTATTAAATGTTATGTTCCTAAAATTGATATATGTAGAGTTGATATTCCCATATTTGAATATGATAGGTGACATGTCATCAACATTTGAAAGAGATAAAAAATAAAATAAAGTAAATAAATTGCAAACGTCCAAGATTCAAGAATGAAGCAAAGAGGTGAATATTATTTTCATGCATTGTATTGTAGCTTTTGTCAAGTTGCAACTTTCAACGTAAAGTAGCCTCTGAATGAGAATGACTTCGAAAAAGACTCGACCTTCAACTTTAAATCTCTTTCACACCATAACTTTCCAGCAATAATTCACAAGAATAATTTGGTTTTTTGGTTAAAGGCTTCTTCTTCTTCATCATCATCATCATCATCTTCTTCTTCTTCTTCTTCTTCCTTTTTCTAACTCTACAACCAGCAAGAAGAAGAGAAAATGGATTTTAACTATATACATTAATACAAAATCTCCTTATGAACATAGCTTAGGCAATGATTTCACTTGACAATAACTTGAAGCCACTCTAGACTTCAAAATCTTTCTCATTTGGGTCTGCATTTTTCTACATAGTTTCTCCAATTCTAACACTCTCCATTGCATTCCTTCCAAATGAACTTTGAATCTCTCATTATCAGCAGGGAGATCGAATTTTCCATGATACAGCACAATTTGTTCGGAGGATTTGTCTTCTTTTTCGTCTGTGTTTATGCCTTCTGTAAGATTGTGAGGCCAACTTATCAGAGATTTTGAGTAGTTTATGTTTTGAAGTAAGTTTTCGGTTTCAGGTTGCTGACTTTCCGGGCTCGACGGAGTAGATTTCAATGGGAATTTTGGGTTCTTAGATAAATGAATGCGAACTTCATAGGAGAGCTTTTTGTGGTTCAGGGCACAACATATTTTCTCCTTTTCCTCTTCTGACATTCCTACGTGCATCTACAAAAAAACCAAATTTAACAACTTAACAACTTTAGTTCTAGGATTGTTGGTGTCGATCAAACTACAAATACAGACAAACATGAGCTAAAGAAGAACATTAAACAGCAAATGTATTTCCAAACAGATGAAAAGATCAAAAAGTCAATTAAAATAGGAACTTGTTGAAGGCATCAAGTGACTACCTCAAAGTACAGGTCTATGGCATAGTACATTTCATCATAGGACTTCCTGGCTGAGTCCGGAATGACTTTTGCAAGTGCGAGGAACTTCGACGACTTAAGACACGGATCTGGAGCTACCTCTACCATGTATGAATCCATCAAGTTAGCAGCTTTAGCTAATTGTGATGGAGATGCTTGATTGATTCCTCCTGATAAAAATGCCTTGAAGAGTCTGAGAACAAGATTCACATCATACAAGTAGTTTGCTCCATATGGGGAAGGCACAAGCAAATTGTCTAGTGTAGCATGACCCAACTTTGAACCAATCATCGCCTCCAGCCTATTCTTGCTGCCTTTATTTATGTTCAAGCCTAAGGTAACCCGTAGAATGTCAAACAAAGCCTTCAGTGATAGCACGTTTTCATCGAGAGTGTCAAGCATATCAATGACAGATTCTATTACTTTCATCTTCACATCTGAAGTTGCATTGAAAAACTTAGATTTCTGGAAATGAATGAGGAATTTGCTTAAAAGAACTTGGTCGAACTCGTGCGAGACCATGGATTGTACAAACATTTCAAGACATTCGGTGCTGAAGAACAAAAGATCCTCAAACCACCAAGTTGTGGAAGCAAAATTTGTCTTTAAGCTTTCAGTGCTTTTGCTGTCACAAGATGACCGAAATCTGGAACTATTAACAGATGAAGCAGATGAACTCGCTCCATCAGCCAAACTGATCTTTTGGCTAAGCAAATCTATGCATTTCTTGAGCATAATTGATGAGTTAGTTAATGAAGGCGATTCTTGACATTGCTTCAAAGCAATCAACATCTCTGACCACGTCCAATACTTGATGTCCTCAAAAGATTTTTTGGTCTGTACAAGATCAACGAATCGAGAAGCCGAGTTGGTCTTTTCCATAATTTCTGCAGCCTGATGCAAGAAATACAAGCTTGATCGAGTCATTGACTTCCAAGTTCTGACTATAGAAAGAACTTTAGATGAGCTGAATTTTTCTCCTCTGAGAAAATCATGGCATATTACCTTTCAACAGCTTGTTTCACCTCTTAAACTGGCAGTGGTATCCAAACTAGCTCAATCAGCCTGAATATGAAGCATTAATTGCCTACAATCCATGTAACAAACAAGTTCAGAACAGATCAATAAGAAAGAAAGAAAGTACACTTTCTTGAAGTTATCTAAGGAACAACTAAAGCATATAAGCAAACAAACATTACACTGTTCTTCCACAGAAGATATGGAAATAATAAGAGAACCAACTTTCATAAGTAAGATATCCAAAAAAAAAAATCCCCACCGAAAAGGGCAAAAAGTTCTTCTCTAATGTAATTTTATTACAAACATAGAATGAAATAAATAAACAAGTCATTAAACAACGAACACAATAAATTGAGACAAACAAAAAAGTGGAGTTAGAACTGTGAAATATCCAGCAAAGCAGAAAGAGAAGTGTGAGGAGTCGTTGTAAGCAATAAATTGCAAGCAAATAGCAGTATCATATTACCAAAAAAAACATGTCCCCTAATCATTTAAGTAAAGAAAGCCATTGAATACCCTATAATATTCATCAGAAGGCAATGACTAGTATAAACTAAAACAAATGAACAGTGCTTAGTTAATTCAATTCCAAGACAATAAAATAAAATAAAATAAAAATAAAAAAGCATTAAATAAAAGAAATAATAGTTAGTAAACAAGAGAAAATAAATGGTCACGAGAAGTAACCTGAAGTAGAAGAACAAAGAAAAGTGGGCATGACCCACATCAATACTGACCAAAAGGGGGAACTAGAAAAGTCAATAGAGGAAGAAGAGCAAAAATGAAGAGAAACCCAGATGGGGTTTGTAAAAATTGGATCAAGAAAAGTGGGAATAGCGAGGATTTTGATTTGGGGGTGAAGGGCAAAAGGGTTTGAAGAGGGATTGAAATGGATTGATGATGATAAGGGCAAAAATGTTGTCTTCGATAGCCATTAGCCACAGAGAAATTGGCAGTGGCAGGCAGAGCAACAAGAACAAGAAGAATATTTTTGTTTTGTTAGAGAGACAGAAGAACAGGGTACGATCAAAAGGAGTCTCGATGGTCGATGGCAAAGGCGAAAGATGGGACAGAAAGGAGGAATTAGAACCATCGTTTTGCTAGATGACACGAACCTCAATCTGACATTCCTGCAAAAGTTAAAAAATTATTCTCCATCATTTTTGTATTATTACAATTTAAACATTTGTTTTTCCTCTTCGCCTCATTGTAGTTTGCAACGATTATTCTCCATGGAGGTTATGTTAATTACTGTTAAAATCAGTATAACAAAAATGTACTCATCAACAAAGATTTGCAAATCTTTGTTGCCGAAATATGAGCAAATGAGATGCTTCGTTGGTGGATTCCTTTTTAGAGCGACAACCTACTTCGTTGGTGGATTCATTTTAAACTAAACTTACGAGTATTATTCCTATAGATATATAAATTGCTATGTTTGTTTAAACCACTTTCTATTTGTGTTTTAAAAAACAAGTCAAGATTTTAAAACTGAAAAACTAAATCTTGCTTTTAGAATTCAAGTGTTTGTCTAAGATATATGAAAAACATGATAGAGAACTAGGGAAGAAAAATGAGCATGTATTTCAAATTTTTCGGAATTAATATGTTGTTAAGTTTGTAACTAATTGTTAAGTCATTTTCTCTAAAAGAAATGACATAAAATTTATATTAGTTTTGTAATTTGTATCATAAATTTGCTCACAAAATGTCGATATGTCCGAGTGGTTAAGGAGACAGACTCGAAATCTGTTGGGCTTTGCCTGCGCAGGTTCGAATCCTGCTGTCGACGGTTTTTCATTTATTTTTCTTCTCCTTTTTGTGTTGTAGTTCCAACGACCTTTTCTTTTCTTTTTTTTTCAAATGTTGGTTTAAAAAAAAAATTGTAGGTTAAGAACCCTAGAAATGCAAGGATTAAGATCTCTCTAACGTGCTTTGCTATGTTTACCTATTTAAAAATGGAAGCAATATTTAACGAATATCGATTGCGTAACGTATATTAACCTTGGAATTTAAAAATCAAAACATGGTGTTGTTCTAAAGTAAAAGAATGTGAAAGTAGAAGATGGAAGATGCATGGATGATACAAGATGGACATAAGTTGCTATGCTTGTAAAAGAATTTTGGAATAAGGAGGGTGTGCCTGAACAAAAGTTGGGCTGCATTGGCCGTCATAATTTTGTATTGTCCCCATCCGACTTTCTTTTATAGGTTAGAGTTATTCAAAATCACCCAAACAATATAATAAATATAGAAAGAAAGGCAAAGTCAAGGGAAGGGAGAATCTAGGAGGTCCACTAGGAATAAAACAGTATATATATATATAGTCAGTAGTAGTAAATATATATACCTTGTTTGTTTTATTGGATCTGATCATCCCTGACATTCCTTTTTTCTCAAACCTAGAAAACGCCGCCACCCCACGACGGCAACTTTTCATATCCTCCGTCGGCGTCGCCCACACAAAATCCCAGACACTCTTGCTTTGCCAATTTTGAATTTTAAATTCCACTATATTACACATTTAAGAGAGATTTGGATTTCCTTTTTCTTTTCTGTTTCAACCCAGTTCTTGAACTTTTTTGGACTTATTGCTGCCAATTTTAAACAAAGTGTCTACTGAGTCTCCATTTCGTGTTATGGGATTTCTAGTTTTCATTTAATTTCTCTATTATATGTGTTTTTCTTTTTTTTTTTCTTTATCAAATATGTAAATTCTAAAAATAATAACATGTTTAAATTTTTAAATTTTGAATGGGTTTGATGAGAGTCAGTGTTTACAAACTTAATTTTGAAAAATGAATACTTCATAGCATATTTGGTTATTGGTATTTTTTTTTTTATTTTATTTTACACATGTAACTGATATGATGGGAAAAATATATTTAGAAAATAAGGTATATAAAATAATTTGATTAGTACATTTTCCTAATGAGTTAATACTTATTTTGTTATATGGCTATGCATTAGCTTTCTTTCTAAAAGTCAGTGTTTTAATCCCTCCTCCCTATAATTAGTGTACTGCAGAAAATTCAATTTCAACCTTTTTACAATACACAAACAAATTCTACGTGATGGATTGATAATCTATATTTAATAACCCTTTTTTAGGGGAAAAGAAAAACTATTAGTTTTGGGGGTTTTTTTCTTAAAGAACAGTGAAATATGTATACTTGCAAAAAATAGCTAAAAAACAAACTCATTACACTTAATTTTGATTTTGTAAATAGTTATCCCTCTATGCTATTTTTTATAATTCTTTTTAGTTTTTTAGTTTAAAAAAATTCAAGACTCAATTTAGTAATCACTCTTATATATCAACATTATACCAATGTTTTTCAAAAGGTTTGAAAATCTCATAAAAGAAAAAGGAAATTAAAAAAAAAAAAAAAAAAATTGTTTTTGGAACTTCTCTGCAAATTCAAAAGAAAAAAATGTTTAAAAAGTTGTAGAAGCATAAAGTGTAAAAACGAAAAGGTTATTAAATTAGGGTATTTGAAGTCTTTGATTTGATATATTTTCATGAATGACCCAATAAAAACAAAGGTTTGGATCATAATTGTGTATTTTAGCCTTAACTTTACATCTTAAAAAAAGGGATTATTTAGAAAGTTTATACAATGAATCCTTCAAGCTTATTTTATAAGTTTGAGGTTATTTATTGCGTGTGGTCAAAAAGCAAAGAAATGAAAATCTAGAAAGATATGGAATATGGCCCTTTTCATATGAATCATAGCAATCCTCGACCAAATAATTAATTGCTTCGACCTCGAGGGTAGGCAATGGATCAGTACACGTAGTGTTCAAACATTACAAGTTATGTGCTTGGATGGGAAAAACAAATACTGAACCAAGTTACATGATTACATCACGAGACATAAACGCAAATCACTTAGGATAGAAACAATAAAGTGTATTACATTGAAGTTTTCTTATCCTCCAAAGCTGATCTATGTGCAACAAATTAAATAAAACGTATGTATTAGTTCATTTTGCAAGGTCTATAAATGTTTTAAGTGACCATTATACATCGAATCTTCTCAAATCACCAACTCATGGTTTTAATATAATATCTAACTCATGACCTTCTAGTCATTTATTAAGAATGGTTTTGATAAATTTATCAGGAAAAATTAGCAGAATATAACGGTGTAGGGAGGAAACATTTAAAACCAGACAGAAGACATGGTATGGTGTGCTTTTAAGGCTACAAAGCCAGTTGCTAATTAGGGTTTAAGGTCAAAATACAAACTTGTAGATTCAACCTGAAGCTGAGACAAATATATTGTCATGCGGCGTTAGATGTTAGAGTAACATAAATAGTAAGTGCAACCCCATACTACGTTTAAATCGAAAATATGAAAAGAATTATTAAGAGAAACTGCTACAATGTGATTAACGACGATATTAAACTATTGAACTTGTTCGCATTTGTTTGAATGGATATCCAAACTAGGAACCTGTAAAAAGTTGTAGTAGCTGTTTTAAGACAGAAAACACACTATGTGCTCCTAAAAATTGCCTCTAAAGATTAATGGACGACCACTAGAACCAAAATCCAATTGTCAACATAAAAGTAAATTCAAGCCACAACAATTTCATCATCACTGCTAACCCAAGCTGTAACAAACACTGCATTATGGCCCTTCCACGTCAGCACCAATGCATCTTCTTCTCTCTTCATCCCCCATCCACTAGCCTGCTCAGCCAGCAAGGCTTTCACCTCATCTGCTGCTTCATCACAAAACGGTTGGTTTAAGTACCCACCATTCCTCATTCTCTCAGAAACCTTCACACAACTTTCCAATCTCTCCACCCTTTGCTTCCCTTCAAACCCAATAATATTCTCAATCCGTTGCCCGACGTCTGCCTCGTACTCGAGCCTTTGCGTGCTATCTTTCGACAAGAAAGTTTCGAGCGCGTCGAACGGTATCCAAAAATAATTAAAACTTGTTGTAATTCTCGAGGCGAGACTCGAGTCTGTCAAGTCGAAATCTTCGTCGACCACGACCGTGATTCGTGGGTTGAGACGTTTCGTGGCGTTAATGAAGTCGTCTTTTTCGTCGTCGGAGACGTATCGTAGCCAGTGTTGGCAATTTATGACCAAGGCCTCGTCATGTTGGAGATTTAAAATTGAAGGATCGAATAATGAAATAATAATATTATTATTATTGTGGTTATAAGGAAAGAGATTGAATTGAAATGGGATGTTTTTGGAATTGGCAAATTTGGTTAAACAAAGGCCAATTTGTTGAGTGGGTATATTGAGTAAAGGGGGAACTTGTGGCCTAAAAGAAGGGACAGTGATACGAAGGGAAGGAGGGCCTTGTGGTCTTTTGGATAAGGCATCAATGAGAGTTGGCCATTGCATACAATGAGAAATGCTGAAGTCTAATATATGAACTTTTTGGTACCTTTCAATTGCTTTGTATATAGCAATGTTTGCTGCACAAAACCCAAATCGATGCCATGGAATCACGTCTACGTATCTGTGTTCAGAATAAAAGTACGTATGAAGTACTTATAAAGTTATAATATAGATTATAAGATTTAAGTCAATAGCCAACACTTCGGATATTTGAATCTATTCATAGTTGTATTTAGAAAAGGAAATAAGAAAACTTTTGAGTTTAGTGATAGTTTAGTATGACACCAAAAAGTGTATAGGAGAGATTCTTTATATTACGACAAAAAGTATCTATAATATATCATTTCCTCTCGAATTAATATTTGAAGTGATTTTGTGTTGAACTTTGATATCCTCAATCAAAGGGAGAGAATATATTCTATGAAAAGGCTACAAGTAAAGCCAAAATATGAATAATAATAGTTGTGCAATCAAGTGATGTTGCAGTATTCCTTCTTAGAAAAAAATTGCAAAAGTTCAAGCATTTTAAGCTAATTCAATCTTTGAGTCTAGTTAAGAAATTTGAATGCATGTTCTAATACTTCTAACATATATCTATCATTATTTTGTTGTTCTTTATGTATTTCTTTTAGTGCTTATTTTCTCACAAACTTATTGGTGAGTTTCGAACATCTTTTTATTTTTAAGCCTTCCAAACAATGGGAGAGTATGAAAAACATGAATAGACAAAATAAATAAATAAAATTAATTCAATCCATACCATAACTACGATAACTTGTCAGCTTAACTTTGTAGGTCACATATGATTCTCACCTGGCAAGGTCAGTAACGGACATCAACCTTGTCTCAACACGAATACTACTTCCATTAAAACTCATCGAAGTTGGAGACGGAGAAGGACAAACCCTAGAGGCCCTAGAAACTAAAGCCCTCAAAAACCAAGAAGTGAGGCGTTGGTTAGGGTCCCCAACCAGTGAAGCAACGTTATTAAGAACCCACATAACTTGCTGAGCCAAAGTCACATCATGGCTCTCAAGAGCACTGCCACAATGAACCAAAAGCTTCTCAATACAACCACCGTCTAAGCTCCCAAGGCACCCCTTTAACGCACCATAAACTGAACTATTATCAGCCCTATTCAAAATCGTTGAATTATTATGCACTGAAACTGAACTCGTTTTCCCCCTCACTTCTGCTCTCATTTTTCCGATGAATAACAAAATAAATGACAATTATTGTTTCACTTTGTAATCGTACATCTCAGATTTTAGAGAGAGAAGTGTGGGTTTAATGTTTGCTGTTACATTTATATATATATATATTGAGATGATATTGGTTTTGTTTATACATAAAAATTATTATCCATATTTATTCTCAACACAATAATGGCTTCCACATGTATAAAACGATAAACATGTTGATAACATATAGTAGATATTCTCATTCTTTATTTATTTATTTTCCTTCTTTGTCTTTGTGAATAATGGTAATTTTGTAATGGAAAATGAGCATTACACATATACGTGTGCGTTTCATATTCTTTTAATTTCTCAGTTTATGTAAACCCTAAAATTTGTATATAAACTTGTTTAATATACTATTAAGAAAACACACTTTATTTTTCCAAACACACTACATGATAAGTGTTTTACCAGCTATTAAAACTATACATTAATTGTTTATTAGTAAATTAAACTATTTACATAGTAAAGTGAGAGTTCAAACATAATAATTCTTATACTATTAATCACTTTGAAATAGGATAATAATTAGTAAAGTTAGGGGAAGTTCGTGACTATTAATCACTTTGAAATAGGGATAATAATAACATGGCCAACCTTATTTGTTGAATAAAATGGTAAAGAGTAGGTTAAGAAGCTGTCTTAGCCGGCCACTCTTTTGTCTAATTTTTGCTTAAGGAATGTATTTAGACAAAGAAATATGCATTTTTTTAATTAATCTAATTTTGTTTTATATGTTTATATATATATATTATTTTATGGCTACTTTTTCATGCCCAATCTATTCCACATACGTAAATACACGTAAGAGAAATTAAATTTGGTTGCTCCTTTGGATTATTATTGTGGCCCATGTGACTCCACAACACAAGACAAATATCAAGACAATTTAGCCTTATTTCATTACTCACTCCCTTACTTTCACTCTCTTGGATTCTAGAGTTTGTATAAATGATTCATTTTTCTCTTCATACAATTTACTTCAAACTTCCATCCTTTTTTAAAAAAGAAAAAACTGTTTAATTTACACATATTATATATATATATATACATATATAATCTAGACCTAAGGTATCACACCATCGTATAGGTTCGTGTATCAATGCGTGCAAAGGCCAAGCCAAAGACTTTTCTGTAGTAGTTGTAGCCAAATGTTTAGATAGACTAACTTTTTTATATGCTTTCATATCTAACTATTTAAAGGGACAAATTAATAGGATATGATCTATTGAATATTTTTAAGTATCGTAGACTTCAAATTTTTAGATTTGTCATTCAACTTTTCAATTTGTCTCATTTTAGTTAATAAAATTTTATAACTATTGTAGTAGAAAATTTAATGCATAATAGTTCCACACGTTGGATATGAATCAATCAAATTCAATTGGTTAATATTTCTTGTCCTTTCATATTTTGTTATTGTTTTTGTTCTTTATAAGTTTTTAAGTTGATTAAGCTATTCTTTTAAATGTATAAGTTTTAACCGTTTACTATAATTGTATAGCTACAAATTAATATAAGATTTTGGATAATACGTATCCCTTTTATGTGTATGTATTATGCAAAGATCTAACCTTTCAAAATTGAAGAAAAAACAGAAGAACAGGCTAAGTATCAATTATGGAAAATGGTTTGTTTTTGTCATTTAATGACTGAATTTAACCTAAAAATTTTGGAGTATGGAGCTAATAATTGGCATTGTAATATTCACAGACCATATACTTATTTGGGCATCTCTTTAAATTATTCTAAATTAGAATGATCTATTTAGCAATTTTGTCTCTACTTGATATATTATTATATTGTTGGGATGACAAAGACAGACTTTGTAGTACAGTCTTTCACATCATTAAAATGCCTATACTTTTTTTTTTTTTGAATATTTGGATTTTATTTTTTCAAAACTATATAAATCCATATAAGAATATAGATAAGAAAATTTAAATATTATTAAATACTAATTTTTTAAAAACCAAAAAAGAAAAAAACAAATTTGAGGTGGTGTTGTTCCTTTGTCTTTTATCAAGAAAATCCCTAATTGGAATTTTATCGTCTCTCCTTCAAACTTAAAACTATAGAGTTTTCTGCCTCAGTAATTAATAATTATAATAACAAAAAACAATATTGTGTTATTGTCTAATGGTATTATAAATTATCGTTTGGTTTATAAGAATTTAGTTTTTGAAAATTGTATCACGTGTTGTTATGTGGGTTTATAAGTTTTGTTGTTTATTTTTAGGAATATTTGTAAGAATCCAAACCAAATTTTTGAAATTCAAAAAGAGTATTGTTTATGAAAATTTATTTTAGTTTTTTTTTTTTTAATTTAGCAAAAATAAATAAATATTCACACCCAAAAGATTAAATTTCAAAATTAATGTGGGGTTGAAATTAAATGTAAATGATATCTACTTTTATATTTGAGGAAAAACTATTGTTAACGGTAAAATTCTGGAAAATATTTACAAAATTTTTAGAAATTTCATATTTTACTATTGATAGGCATTAATATTTTGATTTAGTTGGCATATTTTGAACTCAATCATTATAGAAAATTTGTCAAAAATATAAAAATTGATAAAATATTTACACTCGTAGAAAGATGAATTTTGTCTTTTAGTAGATTTTTTCATAAGTCTAAATTTTTTTTTTTTTTGAAAAACTCCTTTAATATGTTTTAAAAAAGGGGAATTGTTATGAATAACAAAAACAATGAATGGCTTTTTTCTAAAATGTAACAATCCGACAAAATATTTACAATGTTTAGAGTAATTTTGAAAACGAAAAAGTCCACAATGGGAAATACAAAAAATGGTCCAGTCAACATGCAATTAATCGATCATACGGGCGAGTATAATTCTTCTTATGAATGATCGTGATACGCGATCGTGTAGTTTTTTTTACGATGAAAAAAATGTTTCAAATCTAAACGATCTTGTCGACTGCTGAATGATCGTGTTGACTATGGCAAACAATCGTTTAGATCATATCCATATAATCGCGACGATGTGAAAATGACTTCAAATTTAAACGATCGTATTGATCATGCTAAACGATCGTATTAATTAGGTAAGCGATTGTTTAGATCATATTAAAGTGATATTTAAACGATCTTGATATTTTGGAAGAAGAGTTGAAAAAAATAAAGAGAGGGTAAAGAAAGAAAGAAAAATAAGATAAATAAAAATAGAATTATAAAGAAATTTTGGAATATAGGTCAAAGAAATATGTAAGAAAAGATAATAAATCGCAAAGAAGAAGAATAAAGAGAAGTGACGAATCGTCCGCAATATCAAATGCAAATATGAAATTTATGAAAATATTTTACCAATTTTATGAGCTTTTCGCTTTTTTGTTACACCACGAGCCGTATATATTTTGGTATTTTCTTACATTTATGAAAATTAACCAAAAATAAAACTATTTCTAAAATATTGCATATATTTCAAATGAATTTTAAAGAAGTGAACGAATTTTAATACCTCTTATAAATAGTTTTAATATTTTATTATTTTTAAAAACGAATTTTTTAAAATATATATAAAAAGACAAACTATTCACGTTTCATGCAGATAAAAATCACTAAAAAATAAAGTTTATTAGATTTTTTCACAAATTCAATATATTTTGTTCATTTTTTAAAATGTTTTGACCATTTCTCTCTAAAAAAAATGGTTTGTTTATTTGATTTTATTTATTTATTATTACTATTTAATGATAGAAGTTGAATCGGTTATAAGTTTAACGTTTATCAAACGGATTAGTTTTAATTTAACAACGATCCTTTATAAAATTATAATACAAACAAAAGCAAGTTTGATAGGTGACTACCATTCCATGTCTCCCATTCATGTGTGTACACAAATTATGTTTTTGTTTCTCTCTTAAAAAATAAACATGCATACATATATATATGGAGATAAGTATAAGTTACTTATTAAAGTATTCAAGAAATTTTAAGATTAAGAACGGAAAAAAATTAAATATTATTATAAATATCATTAATATAATAGATGTTCATTAATGTTTTTAGTAGTCATAGCCACACATCAACTCATTACCCCATCCAATATATTTACTTAAATTATCCCTTGTAAATTATCTATAAATAATGATTTTTTGTAGAGTGGTAAGATACCCCACAATTGGAGATAAATCCAAATTAATGGAAGAAAAGCGGAGAATTTTTCAAATTTCTAAATTATTTTAAAATTTTCTAATTTTCTTAATTTCTTTTAAACTTCTTATTTATTTAATTTAATTTAATTTAATTTTATTATCTTAACATTTTAATATTATTTTTCTTGATTTTCGTGTTCCCGTTGTCCCTCATGTTCACCATAAATATATATTTCATTGATTAAGTTTAGTGATTAAATATACATAAAAATAATCAATATTTGTCAACTCAATCGAACTTTTTAAATAAAAAATAAAAAAAAACTTTTCTGTTTAATATGAATCGGTGTTTTGTAGAGCAGCGATGTTTTCACCCTCCACTTATCATGGAAATGATGGGCAGTTTCATTTGGTTTATGCCGCATAATTGGGCCACGGCCCAAATTCTTCCGTGTTGCGATGAAGTAAAAGGCCCAATTTAGAGTCCAACATTGGCCCACTGTCACCTTTTGCTTGAACAGATTCTTTTATTAATAATGAAAAAAAACAGTTTTTTAATATAAAATTTGAACCACAAACATTTGATCTCTAATGTATCAGTGGTTTATTGTTAAACTAAATATATATTATTTGATCATTTAATCTTCCACCTAGTAAAATTGTTAACAATAAATAATTAATAGATCAAACTGCGAGGTCCTCTCTCAATCTAAAAATTTTCCATTATCTTACATTTATTTGGCAAAATCAAATGCCAAGTGGCATAAAAAAAAAAAGGTCCAAACCAAGTGTTTTGGTCTAAAATTTGCCTTTCATGTTAAAGAGTTCATGTCATTTAAAAATATGTAAAGATTTGTCTTTCATCGACATATGCTTTCATTGCCAAATCGATACCATTAACAAAACTCGCAAACATAATTTTGAAATTGAAGTTTATTAAATAATAAGTATCGATTACCGTTAAACTATATTTATCCATACATATATTTGAATTTCCAAAATAAGTAGGATGAATGGGCAGGGCTATAAGTCAAAGATGAGGCAGTACAAACAAACAAAACAATACATTCTCTTCTCCAAATAGGAGAAACTTGCATTTGAATTGAAGACAGACAAAAGGGGTAAAACAACAGTTATTAGTATTGGTTTGGCAGCGCCCACAATGTTTTCTCAATTCCTATGGGCCTTTTTCCTTTATCCAATTCCCAAAACTAAAGGGCAATCAAACCCACCGGTTTTATTCCCCAATTCATTGGGCATCTCTCCAATTTTTCTTCTTCTTTTTATCTTATTAACTTATTTCACACATTATTACACAAATATCAACTTAATACTCATCGATTTTGGAATCGTATCGATTTAAAATTTAAATTAATAATTATATCCATTTAAACCTTTCATTGAAAAGTTATATTAATTTAAACACTGAATTTTCATAAATGCATCGATTTAAATATCATATATGAGTTGTTATTATTAGCTTTTATGAATATGTTCAAGTAAAACACAATCGAGAGTTTAAATTAAGGGATAGTTGCAAATGTAGCAATTATATTCAAAATAATTAAGTATATAGCAACATTTTTAAAAAATTGCAAATATAGCAAAATCTGTCAAAATATATCAATCATAAGAGTTTATCACTGATAGACCATGTAGCAAATGTTGGTCTATCACTGATAAACAATAAGAGTCTATCAGTGATAGACTTTTATCGTTGATTTTTTTTTAAAAATATTGCTACATACTTAATAATTATTCTAAAAATTGTTACATGTTATAATTACCCTTGAATTATAATTATATAACTTCATGGTCTAAATTAATAAAATTGTTAATTTGGAATTATGATTGATACAACTCTTGGAATTAAAGGTTTAAATTGATACAATTATTAGTTTAAAGTTTATATCGATACAAACTCAAAAAGTTCGAATATATGAATTGAAAATTTTCCCAAATTATTTTACATTTAAAAACAAACCGTTTTAGGAAAGACATAGTCTACTTGTTTAAAATACTTACCATTACAACTAATCTCTCAATATTGTGATTAAAAAAAATGCAAATCTTCATAAGAAGCAAAGAGAAATATACTTGGTTTTAAAAATAAAAAACCAAAATGGAATTGGTCGATAAATATGTCTTAGTCTTAAGAAAAAAAATGTTTGATTTTAATGTTCTAATTTAATCTCTTAATTTTACATATTTAATACTCCCTCTTAATTCTCGATGTTGATATTTTTCTAATAAATATGAAAAGGAAACCAAAGCAATTAAAGTAATTAGTTGAATTCACTAATTGATTTTAAATTTTACTTAATTATTATAATTCATCAAGTAATTATAATTTGACTATAAATAAGACACTAACTTTGTTTTCTTCTTCAATAAATTTACTTCCTTTCTATTACGTTATCGTTTCCCTTTTCGCAATTATGTCATTCTTTTCAAAATTCAGCTCTTGTTGGCGGTCAGCGGCGGTGGCGCCGCGTGTCTACCTGGGCGACGCCGTGTCGGAGGAGGTGAAAGCGGAGCAGAGCGTCGTGAGACCGAGGAGTTCGAAGTCGGATTCAGCAGCGCATTGGCAGCCGGCGTTGGATGCCATTGTGGAGGATGGTAAGGGAGCTCAGTCGCGGTGGAAGAAATCCAGGGAAAAGAAGCCGGAGAAGAAGACGTCCGGGCGGCAGGGCAGGTTTATGACTAAGTCGTATGGTTATTACGATGGGAGAGATGATTACTGGTAATTACACTAATTAATTTGTTTCGTATTTAATTAGGAATTCTTAAAAGTTTCATTCACAGCCACATTCTGTTTATTGGTTTTCAGTTTTGATTTTGAATGATTATTGAACAAAATTTTTGTCAAATATGTCTAATAATTAATCATGAATGGATTTGTTCTTTCTTTTTAATAGGAAGATTTTCAAAACAATTTAACAACAGTTGGCACTTATTATTTTGAATTTAAGAATGGAGAAAGGAAAAGTTATTTAAAATGAATAAAACTTCTGGATATTTTTATAAATATAAGAAAATTTCACGATCTATTTGAGATAAACCATTAACAAAATCAATTATTGTATGTATCTATTATGATATAGATAGATACGAATAGTAGTTCATCATGGTCCATTGTAGATCGACAATGATATTTTACTATATTTAAGTTCATCTTTCTATTGTAGAACAATAAATTTTGGACTAATCATAAATTACCACGTCATTTACATGAAAAACACAAATAATTGAATATGAGATTGATTAAAAGTTGACATATGTCCCTAATTGAAATTAAAGTCATAAATTAGCGAACATGTATTTTCATTGACAGTTGGATTAAATTAATTATCTTGGTCAAATTGAATATTATTTATTTGGGCTAACATTCGATTAAGCCAAAGCTTAATTTAGCGCAAATGCTAAATATGACCAAAATCCATATATTTAAGTTATTTTGTAAGTAACTCTTATTACGGGACAATAATTTATTAGTGTATAGTATTAAATAGTTATAAAAAAAATCTAAACGGTAGTAAAGTAAACTAGGTTAAAGTTAAATAAAACTTAGAACAATAGTTAACGACATATAGCATAATTAATTCGCCTTGATTTTTGGATTGATGTTTTCTCACCACACTAGGTATAATATCAATCACGTCAATTATAATTGAGCTAAACACATGTCCACGACTTTTTGAAATTAATTAGTATTTTAAATGTTGCATGTTTAGAATATATTTTCAAATGCTTAATTTGAAAAAACAAATAATTTAGAAAAAGGTTAAAGTATTTAACAATAATTCAAAATAATTTTATAAGCGTATTTTGAATAGCTTTAAATAAAAGAAAGTATTATTTTCTCAGATGAATCAAAACTACGAAAATTGATATATTAATATGAAATTAAATAGAAATCTTGTCGTTTAAAAATGTTGTATTAATAGATTACATCGCTTTATTTTCGTTTTATAAAACAATTTGTTTTTTGTGAATGTAAAAAATTGAAAATTTAGATGATCGGAATTATAGATGTCTGACATTATCTTTAGATTACCATGTTTGTTTTGTATGAATATTTTTGCATATATCTATAAATATTTGATTAATGTATTTGTTTCTTATGATTCATACACGAGAATGTTTTAAATCTACATAATGCCCAAAAATGCCCCCATTACTACTTTTTAAATTTCAATTAGTTTGATATAATTTGAACTTGTACGACATATCTATTTTTATCCATTTGACTTTTTTTAAACTACTATGATGGATATTATTTTTTTCAACAAAATATTATATCATAATTTATGGTTTTTATAAAATAAATATTAATTTAAATTTATGAATTTAGGTTAAAAATAATAAAATTTATGATATAACAAAAAAAAAAAAAAAAAAACTACCATAACATTATTTAGTAAGTTGACAACATTTATTTCAATTACACATAGATTAATATGTGCGTGTAGAATAAAAAATTAAAAACAAACCAGAATGTAAGATGAATGCATTATGTTTAAAATATAAAAAAAATCACGTTTTGTGACTGTACAAAAAAACTTTTTAGCTACCTTCCATCATAGCATCCTTGGATGCTCGAAATCTCTAGATATCACAATGTTTTAGATTACCACAAAAAAAAACATGATAACTAAGATTTATCGAGAGAAAGTTATATGACAGCGAAACAAACCATCCTTATATAGAGTAAAACATTAAATTAACTTGATTAAGATATTTCTTTTTTAACCATATCTTGGTTTTCTTTGTTAATTTGTAGGAGAAACTCAATGGCTATGGCTATGCCGGCGTTTTCACCGGTACCATCCATGTTTTGAAGGTAAATTTTGATGATTCGAATATATATAACACAGTTGGGCGTCCGAGGAAAACTCAAATGTGATCGAAGTCATCGCTATGTTTCTCTTTCTCCCACCATCGTACGACGTTTTAGATTATGCTAAAAGTTGGCTCGTGTCTTAGTAACATATTGTTAATATGAATATCAATCTTATGTGCTAAAGAAAACCAATTACACATATATGCAGATAGGCCCATCTCTCCACCTTGTGAATGTGCAAATGAATTTTCTAATTATATGTATATTAAATGGTTTTTTTCTTTCTCTAAATATATATGATGAGTTTTCTCTTATGAACTTGCATGTATTTTGCTAATTTCATGAAATTTTTACATCTTCTTGCAATGTTTTAGTGCAATTGAATTCATGAAGTATTTAATATCGGCAACTGTGAATTTAATTTGTTCCGTCTAAGTTTGTTTTTCTCTTGAAGATTGGATGGTTAAACAAATAAAAATAAATCACTCCTCCAGTTTTTAAATAAATTTGTGATATTTGAGTTATTGACCTTTTAATCATTTTTAATATATTTTTTAAACTTTTAATTTAGTATTTAAGTTATTCCGTACTTTAATAAATTTTGATTTAAGTCAATAATTTATTTTCTAATTTAGTACCGTGATAAAATTTACGTAAATTATTGAGTTCAAATATCAAAGTCTATACATTGTTTCCTAACTAATTTTTGAGTTTAAATACATTTTCACCTTAAAATGATTTATTTCATTATCAACTTTTTATCAGATGTTCAAAAAATCGAGTATAATTTCATAAATTACCAACCATATAATCTAAAAATCATTTTTATTGTTCTTTGAATTTTTTAGTAAATATTCAAAATGTACTATTTAATAAAAGTGAAAATATAGAATAATAAATTGAGAATACTAGCACATTTTAAAAAAGAAAAAAACACAAATGATTACTAAATAACGTATGCCATCGAGAGAAGATAGCTCAAGTAACCTATACATACCTAAGCACCAAAAGATATAAATTTCAAATTCCTACAACTTTTTATACTTAAAAAAAGTCAAAGGGTTATTTTTATCCACGACTTCTCTCTCATTAAACCATTCGTTGTTGTTTTCAAGTAGTGGATGTGCAAGTTGCACACACACACGCTTAAATCACATTGAGACGGTTGTTACAGGTGTTTCAAATTGTAACTCATTTAGTCTAAGACCTATTTAAACATTGAGTTGAGTAACTTGATTACGAGTTTTGTTTTTGTCCGATTCGAGGCCAAACAATAATAAATTATATACTCACACTTATCTTAGTCTAAATTTGTCTATGGTAAGTGCCTTTTATCTCCTAAACCATTTGTTAGCAAACATGAAAGTGTATAAGAACCATAAGATTAAAACTTGCCAAGTAAACAGCATTTGTCTTGTCCATAACCATTCCGGATTTGAATTCCAAATTCCAACAACCGATGTATGTAAAGTTGGGCCTATTATTAGGCTCAATCCAGTTGAATTTTGGGTCAGAATCGACCCAAAATCTGACCAACTATGGGCCGAATTTCATAGCCCAACTCGAAATCACGACGACTTCGTGAATCCCTCCTTTTTCAACCCCCAAAAAAACTTGAGCGCCAAAACTATAAGACATTTACCAAAATACCCCGACTCCTTTATCTCCTCGCCTCCCCTCATCTGGGAAAATGACGGCGTATTTACGGAAAGTAAATATCCTGTCTACCGATTTACCCTTACAAGGGTATTTCAGTAAATTCGTAGCAATACAAATAAAGAAAGTTCAATAATTCCTTTTAACATTAATTACCAAGTTGATTACAATATTAATAACAAAATGAAGAATTTGAGATCGATAGGTTTACATAAAAATTTAATGAGTTGTGAAAATCCGAATCAGCCCAACTTCGCCGTTAAAATAACCTATGTCTTTTTGGTAATTTCACTTATTTACTTCCTTGACCCCCTTAAATTCACAAAAGGGCAACGATCGGAATTGTGGAAGGACAAAAAAAAAAAAAAAAAAAAAAAAAAAGGAACAAGAAAGCTTCGTCTTTCAGACCAACATAGAACGCAACCAAAGAGCGACTCATAGATATAGCGCTTAAAGGGAAAAAAAAGATTGGAAAATTTTTCACAAGTTTCAAAAGAAGGAGGGAGATTTTTCAGAGAGATTGATTTCAGAACTTATAATTAATTCAGTTCTTGATCCGTACATCGTTAACTCAGTCTCTCGCGCGCTCTACGGTCTGTCGCAGCTACGATTTTTTTTTTTTTCACCTTTCTGGATCTATTCAGTCTTCGTTCAATTTTGTTTTTTGTTGGAAAATTTTGCTTCCGTTGATATTCTTTGGGTTTTCTCTTTTGACATTTACGGAATTCGATTGATAGGTTTTGGTATTAAGAGCCGGGGTTGTTCTTCATGGGGGGATGATTACTTGTTTCGTGAATTTTGCGAGTTTTTTGTTTTATTTGGTTTATTAAACCCTACATTGTTTGGGCTTGACTTTGGTTTTGGGTTTTCTCTTTTGGAAAAAACAGGGTTTGAATTGGAGGAAGATTCGGGGATTTGAAGATATCGCAGTATGAGCATCGAGAGCCCTGGCGAAAGGGAGAGTTAGGGTTTTGAGTTTGAGTGACAGAGGTGAGATTTCCATGGGCGATGGAGGCGTCGCATGCATACCTTTGCAACAACAACAGCAGCATATTATGGAGACGTTTCCAATTCCTTCAGAGAAAATGCTTTGTGCAGGTAAGAATAATGGGTTCAATTCAAAGTCTACAGTCAAATTCAGTGAGGCAGAACGGAAGCAGAAGATGAAGTTGAAGAAAGAAGAGGTAGTAGCGAAGGATGTTGAATTGGGAAGAACAGAATCAGGATTGGATAAGCCAGGTAAGAGTAGCAGAGAAGTTGGGCATGCTGAAAATGGTGTTGATAATGCAGAGAAAGATGAAGTTGAAGAGGGTGAATTTGGTACGTTGAAGTGGTCGAGAGTAGAAGTAGAGAATGGAGAGTTTGTGCCGGAGAAGTCAAGAAGAAGTGGAATTGAAAACAGTGAAAAATGGAGGAAAGCTGAGATTGACAAAGGAGAGAATGTACGGGGAAAGTGGCGGAGAGGGGATATAGAGAAAGGGGAGATAGTTCCAGAGAAGAGTAGAAAAGGTGAGGTTGATAATAGATCACGGAGGTTGGCAAAGGATGAAATTGAGAGAGGAGAGTTCATTCCAGATAGATGGGAAAAGGGTGATATTCTGAAGGATGACTTTCGTTATTCAAGAACACGCAGATATGAGCCTGAGAAAGACAGAGCGTGGAAAAATGTGCGTGAGCCAACACCACCTCTTGTTAAGTACTCAACTGACGATGGTACTAGAAGGAAAGAACTCAATCGAAGTGGGAATCAGCATGGAAAAACTACACCCAGATGGGAGACTGGCCAAGACAGAGGTTCGAGGTATGGTTCAAAGCTTATGAACGACGAAGTTTCCCATAGGAACGACTACAACGACGGTAAGAACTTTGGAAAAGATTATTCTTCTTGCAACCGTTTGAAGCGCTATAGTCTGGAGTCGGATAATTTTGAGCGCAAACATTATGGTGATTATGGGGATTATGCTGGTTCGAAAAGCAGGAGACTTTCAGAGGACAGCAGCAGAACTGCTCACTCCGACCATTATTCAATCCGCCCTATGGAAAGGTCTTGTAAAAATTCTTCTTCTTCTTCTCGGATATCTTCTTCTGATAAGTTCTCTACAAGACATTATGAATCTTCTTCTACATCTTCTCGGGAAGCTTACAGCAGACATGCGCATAGTCCTGGTCATTCTGATCGCTCACCTCGTGAAAAAGCTCGATATCATGATCACAGGGACCGCAGCCCTGCTCATCGGGATAGATCACCGTTTATTGGTGAAAGATCACCGTATGGTCGTGATAAATCACCGTACGACCGAAGTCGTCACTATGACCACCGTTATCGCAGTCCTCTTGCAGAGCGGTCCCCACAAGATCGAGCTCGATGTCATAGTCGCAGAGATCGAACACCAAACTATTTAGACAGATCACCTCTTGAACGGAGTAGGACCAATAACCACAGAGAAACAAGCCGAAGAAGCAAAGGTGAAAAGCATAACAATGTAAGCAGAACTCGGGAAGATAAAACTACACCAAAGGACCCTGATGGAAGAGAATCAGTTGCAAAAGAATCCTATGACGAGATCAATGAGCAAAATACCAATGGATCCATTGAGACTGTGGGTGACTGCAGGTCTTATGAAGGGGAGGAGAAGTCTCAGAGTCCAAACCAAACTTCTATAGAACTGTCTCATGTGGATGGAGTTCCTGAAGAGCTGCCTTCTATGGAGGAGGATATGGATATCTGTGACACCCCACCGCATGCTCCCTTGGTTACTGATACATCAACAGGTAAATGGTTTTATATTGATTATTATGGTTTGGAGCGCGGCCCTACTAGACTGTATGATCTGAAGGCACTCGTGGAAGAAGGTTCTTTAATGTCGGATCACTTTATTAAGCACTTGGATAGTGATAGATGGGTGACGGTTGAGAATGCTGTTTCTCCTTTGGTCACCATAAATTTTCCATCCATCGTACCAGACTCTGTAACTCAGTTGGTGAGCCCTCCTGAAGCAACCGGCAATGTATTGGTAGATATTACAGATACTGGACAATTAGGCATTCAGGGTGGTCATTCTGAACCTAACCAAATTCCAAGTGGTGGATCTATTTTACCTTCTGATGAAGGTGTGGATGCGTCTGAGCCATTAGGAGATCTTCACATTGATGAAAGGATTGGCGCTTTGTTAGAGGATATTACTGTTATTCCTGGGAAAGAACTTGAAACAATTGCAGGTATTTGTTTTAACCTTTTTCACTTTCTAAAAAGTTTCTGGCGAAATCCGTCCTTGCTTTATTCATGGGGATTTCTTGACATTTCCCCTCTATTTGTTTTATTGCAGAAGTTTTGCAGATGAATTTGGATGGTGAGCAATGGGAAAGATTGGCCATCTCCGAAGGTATGAGTTATTCTTTGATATATATATATATATTGGGATAAATAACAATTTAATTTGAATTCTTCTATAATTTTCAATTATTAATTTTTTTCGGGATATTAAATTTAATAAATGGTTAGTAAAAGAATTGTGTGGAGAACTTAAGACATCCTCGAAAATCCTAACCTAGAAGCCAAATGCCAAGTGAGAAAGCAAATATACTCTCCAATTGTCGTTAATAAAAAGAAGTGTGTAACTATAAAGCATCAAAAAAGGCTTGCATTCGTCATCTTATGGCATCTTGGAGAAAGAACTCTATCCGGCTTCTCTATCCTTGTTGAGTTTTACGTGACCTGATCTGTACCTTTGGTTATCTTATTGTTTCTTATTCAATATATATATATATATATATATATATATATATATATATATATATAAAATTAAACATAAGGACCGTTAAATAAAATTGACAATTGGTAAGTGTGCTCTTTAGGGTTCTCTTCTGCATTTCCAAATATCACACATTTATGCTTTTTTTTAATACATGAATTGAAGTAATTTGTCATTTTGGTACTTGAACTGAGTTATTTTTTCTTTTAAGATTTTTACTAAGGACATGTTTGGGAGTAATTTCAGAAGTAGCGTTTTAGGGAGAATGATTTGGTTATATGTGAGTTATTAATTTTTTTCCATCTAATCATTTTTTATGTTTGGATCTCCACTTTTCTTCTCTCTCTCTCTTTGAAGAAACAATTTCATTGATGAATCAAATAAAGGAGGATTAAAAACTTCAAACACCTATTGGTGGATTACGAAAGAGCTCTCCGATTGGAGATTAAATAAGCTAGGCCTAACGAATTAAAAGATGCTGATATTTACATCCAAAGAATGCAGTTGATAAAACCCTATCCATAAAACAATAAAAGAAGGAAATATCTCTTGAAGGTGACTGTTTTTCCTCCCTGAAGTTGGAAAAAGAACATGAAAAGAAAAAAAGCCCTCAAATGAGGGCCAAACATAACTCTTTTTTTATTACCACCAAAAAAATGCCCGTCCTATACGGAAGTATGGATGCCCAAAAAGTTACTAGCAAGTGTTAAGGACCAGCCAAAAGCCTCCAAATTATGGTGCCAAAATCTAGATGCATATGCATTGGAACAATGAAAAACAATGTTGACCTGGACGTTTATTGACACATGATGCACAAAGAGGGGATGATGAGTATTGGACATTCGCTGTTGCAACCAATCTGCTGTTTTCACAGCTCAAAAACTAGGTTACCAAAGAAAAATTTTAAATGATCGAGAATGTCTGTGAGTGATTTTAGAAAGGACTATTTTCTTGTAATTGTAATTATATTTGTAAAAGCATTTAATTATAAATTATTTTAATATTTGATTCCAAGCTTGTAAAAGTGATTTTGATCAGTTAAAAGTATTTTCCCATGGTTAATGTTTATTTTCAAAAGTAATTTTATAATCATCAAAATACTAATAAATGCATTACATTTGCGTGAAGGAAGTGGTAAACTAAAATTATGGAGAGAGAAAAATAAGAAAAAAAAATATTTAAGAGAAAACTAGAGAAGCATGAGGGGAATAATTTTAGAGATAGGGAGGAGGCATACATTTTAGCATGAGACAAAAAACGAGAGAATTTTAATCAAGCAAGAAAAAATTCAAAGAGAAAAATAAAGTTAGTGAGATTAAGATATGAAGAAACAAAAAACTTTAGAGCGAGAAAAAGTTAAGAGTGGGATACAAAAGCTGTAGAGAGAAACAAAAACGTTGGGAGTGGACCGAGTGGTCTACAAAGATATTAGGAGAGAAAAACCATGGAAGAATAAGGTTAGAATAGAGATAATAAAAACTTTAGAAAGAAAAGTTAGAATTTAGAAAGCGAGTAGGAAAAAGTGGAGTTAAATGATTGAGAATGATAGAAAAAAAAATTAAACTCACATAATTTTAGGACACAATAACATGAATTGGAGGTCTAAATATATATGACTTGAAAATCACTTATAGCGGATCACTTAAAGCGATTCTGGACACTTATCTACCATTGACAAACATTACCATTTTAAGATAAAAGTGATCTGGTCATTCTGGTCTCTCTCAAACATGCCCTAAGTTGCAAGAGGAAATTGACAAGAGCAATACTTAGGTGCCTCTTAGATTGTACTTTTGTTTTTTCACACCAACCACAACAGAGAACATTAAATATTTTAGAAAAAAAGAAAGTAGAGATTATCATGTGGCAAAATGTTTTGGACGACTAAGTTGGGCTGCGGAACCTGGGTTGCACCTTGGATGCATGGAATTATTCTTTTATTGATAATAAAAAAAATGTGCCTTCTCTACTGCATTTTCACACATCACAGATTTTTATGGTGAAGAAGGGGTTTTTTCTATTATTTATTTATCTATTTAAAATTTTTTTCCTTCTTTTCTCCCTTTTAAGCAAAAGTAATTTGTCATTTAGATACCTTGTCTCAATTTTGGGTGAAATGCAGCTCCTTCCATTATTAATCTCGATCTTCTCTTTACAGGTTTCTCAGATCATGTCAGTGAACAGCTCGATCAAAGTACCGATGATGTTGTGGAATTTAGTGACTTTGTAACATCAGTGGATTCTGGTTCCCAAAAAAATGTGTCATCTGACAAAGAGTTTGCCGTTGATGACGGTGACTGGACTTCTGGACCATGGTCTTGCAAGGGTGGTGATTGGAGGAGAAATGAGGAATCTGCCCAAGAAAGAAATGGTAGAAAGAAGCTTGTTCTGAATGATGGTTTTCCACTATGTCAGATGTCCAAATCAGGTTATGAGGATCCTAGATGGCATCAGAAGGATGAATTGTATTATCCTTCTCAAAGTAAACGACTTGATCTGCCTCCTTGGGCATTTACCTGTCTTGATGATAGGTCAACAGTAACAATAAGGGGAACTAAGGGAACCATGCTACCCGTTATCAGGATAAATGCTTGTGTGGTAAAGGATCATGGTTCATTTGTCTCTGAGCCTCGCATGAAGGTCAGGGGTAAGGGGCATTCAAGGTCTAGGCTATTCTCTTCAAATACTGATGGAAAGAGATCAACTGATGGTGATTCTTTGTCAAAGATTGCTAGAGATGTAAGTTCGGAGAGGTCTTTGAAGGCTACTGCTTTTGTTAGCATCCCTAAAGATCGTCTTTGCTCATATGATGACTTGCAGTTGCACTTTGGTGATTGGTATTACCTTGATGGTGCTGGGCATGAATGTGGGCCTTCATCATTTTCAGAGCTACAGTTATTGGTAGATCATGGTATCATTCAAAAGAACAGTAGTGTTTTCAGGAAATTTGATAGGGTATGGGTTCCAGTAACATCTTTTGCAGAATGTTCTGAATCGACAAGAAGGATTCAGAGGGAGAAAATTCCATTATTAGGTGAAACAACAAAAAATCCAGTTTCAGTATCTGGGGACGATTCCTTTAGTGGACTTGTCACAACCTCAAACATGTTTCATGAACTACATCCTCAGTTTGTAGGATATACACGTGGAAAGTTACATGAATTAGTTATGAAATTTTACAAGAGCCGGGAGTTTGCTGCAGCAATAAATGATGTCTTAGATCCATGGATAAATGCAAAACAACCAAAGAAGGAGATGGAGAAGACCATGCACTGGAAATCAGGTATTGGTGAAGTCATTTTGAGTTCGATTGTATCTTTGTCTTTTCATTTTTATGATTCTGTTGGTCTTTCTACTCTCATTCTCTTTGAGCATTTACTCGATGGGAGGGGGCAGGGTTGTCAATAACCAATAAGTTGTATTCATTTGTTATTATGAGTTTTGTGACTATTATCTTTTTCAATTTTTTATTATTGGTCCATCCATCTGTTTCCTTCGTCTTATCGCTTTAATCTTTAGGCATTTTGTTGTACCACGTAAAATGGCTTTTGTTCCTCATGAGTGCTTTTCTCAATTATTTTGTGAGTTCTGTTAATCTTTCTGATTTCTCATTGGGGTGGCTGGATTTTGGGAAGAACAGATGGTAGTGCACGTGCTGCTAAAAGAGCCAGGGTGCTGGTCGATGAAAGTGAAGACGATTATGAAATGGATGAGGATCTGCTGCATCAACGTCAAAAGGATGAAATTGCATTTGAAGATTTGTGTGGTGATGCTACTTTCCCTGGAGAAGAGAGTACAAGTTTGGAGGTTGAGTCCTGGGGTTTCCTTGATGGTCATATTCTGGCGCGAATTTTTCATTTTCTGCAGTCTGACCTAAAATCCTTATCATTTGCTTCTGTAACTTGTAAGCATTGGAGAGCTGCTGTTAGGTTTTACAAGGATATCTCCAAACAGGTTGACTTATCATCTT
This sequence comes from Cucumis melo, assembly GCF_025177605.1. Classification (NCBI taxonomy): domain Eukaryota; kingdom Viridiplantae; phylum Streptophyta; class Magnoliopsida; order Cucurbitales; family Cucurbitaceae; genus Cucumis; species Cucumis melo. The sequence continues at coordinate 2,908,896 of NC_066857.1, forward strand.
TGGGTCCAAACTGCACTAATTCCACATTCATGAATATCATGGTAAGTGATATTTCAAAGGCTTGTGTTGCATGTGGTCATATATTTATCTCAGTTTAACCTTTTTGTATATCTGTGATTGCAGAGTACTTACAATAAAGAAAAGGTCAATTTTATAGTTCTAATTGGCTGCACCAACATTACCCCTGTTGTACTCGAAGAGATTCTTGGGATGTTTCCTCAGTTAGCCTCTATAGATGTTCGAGGCTGTAGTCAGTTCAATGATTTGCCCTCTAAGTACCCAAATATAAATTGGATGAAAAGAAGTTTAAATGCCACGAAAAACAATGAAGAAACACACTCTAAAATGAGGAGCCTGAAGCATATAACTGACAAATCTTCTTCTCTTTCTAAAATTAAGGGTCTCAGTTCTAACGTGGATGATTTTGGTGAGCTGAAGCAGTATTTTGAGAGTGTGGATAAGAGAGAGTCAGCAAATCAGTTATTCCGCAGAAGCTTATACAAGCGTTCAAAAGTATTTGATGCTAGAAAGTCCTCGTCAATTGTCTCTAGAGATGCCCGCATGAGACAATGGTCTATTAAGAAATCAGAAGTTGGATATAAGAGGATGGTGGAATTTCTTGCTTCCAGTCTGAAGGAGATCATGAGGGACAATACATTTGAATTCTTTGTGCCCAAGGTACTCTTTTTGTAGATTTTACTATTTTAGCATGCCAGAGGTCCTTTTAGTTTTGAAATTTATCACTGTTTCTGATCTCTATGTGCAGGTTGCTGAAATTCAGGATAGAATTAGGAATGGTTATTACATCAAGCGGGGGCTTGGTTCTGTCAAGGAAGACATCAGTCGAATGTGTAGGGATGCAATCAAGTATGTGCTATTTGAATACCTTTTGACTTTTCCCCATTTTGTGACTGGTTTACGTGGCTGGCATTGGTCTAATTTGAGTCTCTTGTCAATAATTGTAATCCCTCTTGAAAGTTAACATGGATTAGGAGGAAAGCAAATGTGTTTTGTTCAACTGTAAATTGATGAAATGGTGAACTGAGTTCCATTTTGGCGTGCTTTTGTGAAAAGATTTATTTTAAACTTGGAAAATAAGAGGTTGTTATTACTACTGGTTTTCTAAAAGTTAGACAATTCATTATTTACTTCTCACGGTTGTAAGAAATTAAAATACGTTTTCTGAAAAACTATCAATTAATAAAATGATTACTATATCTAAAGGCAGATATCATTCCTTAAATCTCATTTCTAAACAGGAAGAAAAATTATCGTTTTGTTTTTAGCTTTGTTATAGTTATTGAATGGTTTTTATTTAGGTTTTCCAGGAACCATTTCTATATGCTTGCTGTTCCTATTTTCTTGAATATGTTTTTTCATTTTAATAAAATCTCATTCTTCTTTGTGTTTCTGGAGCTTTTAGTTCACATTCTATCCCTGAGGTCTTGGATTATGGATTTTCTGCCATCAAATTTATACCTTCATTCTCTTGCAGAGCGAAGAGCCGGGGTGATGGAGATATGAATCACATCATTACGCTATTCATTCAACTTGCCACCCGTTTGGAGAAGAAATCAAAGGTACATTTGGAGAAGGAGGAAGTGAGCTCTTGGGAAGATGACTCTTCTTTTAGACTTGGTTCTTCTGCTGCTTCAAAGTACAAAAGGCGGCTTGGTAAAGTAGGTACTGAAAGGAAATACACTAGCAGGAGCAATGGCTCCATCTTTGGAAATGGCGCTTTAGACCATGGAGAGTATGCGTCTGATCGAGAAATCAGGAGGCGCTTATCCAGATTGAATAAGAAGCCAATTGGATCTGAGAGTGAAACATCTGATGAGTTCGATAGATCTTCTGGAGATGGCAAGAGTGGTAGTGAGAACAGTGCCTCTGATACGGAAAGTGATTTGGAGTATTCATCAGGTCGACTTGAAACAAGAGGAGATAAATGCTTTATTCTTGATGAGGCATTTGATTCTACTATGGATGACCGTGAATGGGGTGCTCGCATGACAAAAGCAAGCCTTGTTCCTCCTGTCACAAGGAAGTATGAGTTGATTGATGAATATGTTGTCATAGCTGATGAGGAGGAAGTTCGACGCAAAATGAGGGTATCTTTACCAGATGACTATGTTGAGAAATTAAATGCTCAGAAGAATGGTGCTGAGGAATTGGATATGGAACTTCCTGAAGTCAAGGACTACAAGCCTCGAAAGAAAATTGGGGATGAGGTTTTAGAGCAGGAAGTTTATGGAATTGACCCTTATACACACAATCTTTTGCTTGACTCAGTGCCTGAAGAATTGGATTGGTCTCTTATGGATAAGCATATGTTTATTGAAGATGTGCTGCTTCGCACTTTGAATAAACAGGCCATACATTTTACTGGCACAGGAAACACTCCCATGAAGTATCCTTTACTGCCCGTTATTGAAGAAATTGAGAAGGTTGCTGCAGCAGAATGTGATATCCGAACAATGAGGCTGTGCCAAGGTATTTTGAAGGCCATTCATAGTCGACCTGAAGACAAATATGTTGCTTATAGGAAGGTATGCAAGCACCATACTACGACTTACTCTTTCCGAAGTTTTTTGATCTTCCATGACTTAGCAATTTTTCTGATGTCACCTTTTGTTCTTTGTTTGTCTACTAATTGTGTATTAGGGGCTGGGTGTTGTATGCAACAAACAGGAAGGTTTTGGAGAAGACGATTTTGTTGTTGAATTTTTGGGAGAGGTATGGCTGCATTACTTAGGATTTTGGATTGATATTATTTTGATAATAATTATGATTTAATGTAAATCTATACGATTGCTGAATGCATAACCACTGAAAGGTTTTGGGAGTTTATTGTTTTAGGAAGTTTGTGATTCGTGATAAAGAGATATTATTTCTTCTCTAGTTCTCTTTTCTGATAATGGATTTAGAGGCTATCAAACTTAAAATGTGTATACGTTTTAATTTATATTTAATGTTTTTATGTATAGACTGGGTTGGGTTTAGTTAAGTTACCAGATAGTAACCCTGTGTCCTTAATATCTCAATTTCGGCACTTCTATTTTCTACTGTGAAGGGCAGTTTTCTCAATTTTCTGTTCTTGCCTGGTTCTGTTAGAACAGAATTTACATATATGTGCTAGTACTTACAAGTTTATCATCTTTCTCTTGTTTAGGTTTATCCTGTATGGAAATGGTACGAGAAACAGGATGGAATTAGGTCATTACAGAAAAATGACAAGGACCCAGCTCCCGAATTTTATAACATCTATTTAGAAAGGCCAAAGGTGCTTCTACTTAACTCAGTTGTATTTATATAGTTATATTATATGTTTGTTCTACTATATATGGTTTCTAATTCTTTAATCGACATACTTCATTGATTTCTAAATGTCCTCTCTCGGGCAGGGTGACGGGGATGGTTATGATTTAGTGGTAGTTGATGCCATGCACAAAGCAAACTATGCAAGCCGCATTTGCCATTCATGCCGACCTAATTGTGAAGCAAAGTAAGTTCTCTTAAAAACTTGGGCTTTCTCTCTCATTAGCAGATCATAGTTTTGAAGGTTATTCTACGGAGCATTATGTTTGTACGTTTCAGCTCTTCATATTTACTTAGTTTGAAAACTGAAACAGATAAATGAAAGGGCAGGTCAAAACTCCCAAAACAGTTCTCCAATACGAAATCAAGGAAGAAAGACTATAATATGAAAAAGGGTACTCCGATACTTATCATGAAAAAGAAAATTGAAAGCCATAAACTAATAGAGGTAGAGAATGAGTCCTTGAAATTTTGTGCATTCCTTTCAGCCTCAAAGAAACTAGAGGAAAACACTATATTGATGGTAAGCCACAGAACCTTCTTCTTTGAAAGGGATATCCTTCAAAAGTGGAGGTCAAGATATCATAAATGCTGCTAGGCGTAGATAAGGACCAACAAAAAGCATCTAAGACCCTTGTCTAGAGGCTAATCAAATGAGAAGTGCACAAAATAGTATACTGGGTGTTCTGAGCTATAGAAGAACACATAATTCACCAAGAAAGTGAAAGATGGAAATGAAGTATCCTTATTTTGAAGTCGGGCCGCCGTATCAATAGCTTTAGACTAAGCTAAGCTTCCAAGGAAAGATTCAGCACTTTGCACGTATAAACTTTGTTATCATCATGTTTGTGTACCTAATCTTCTGCCGATCTCCATCATTATTCTTTCGTCCATCACCTAATGAAGAATTCTAGTGGGTTTCTCTTTTGGAGTTCTTTCACTTTTATAGGTAATTTATATTCCATTGTTTAGATAGGGTCTGTTTCTTACATAAGAAATAGGTAAAAATCATGACTATGACTTGAAATTGAGAGTTGAACTTAGAATGACTTGCATATTCGTTTAGACTTCAGCCTCACTGAACTAGAACACAGTGATGGTTCTACGGAAAACTCAGTAGATGGACTTTCAGAGGATTGACTAGGGAAAAATCTAAACTTTAGAAGATGAGGAATGCGATGAAGATAGGGGAATGAAAGGTGTAGAACTCGAGTCCAGTCCAGAGCCCCCATCCCTTGTAAATATTCTTCTTCTAAGCAGTACCTAAAGAGTACCACTGGCAATAATAATCTTTACTTCCAACCACAAACATTTTCACCTCAACTTCAGTCTACTTCCAGAAAATTCTTGTAGTGACAGTTGTAGCATATATGTATTTTGTTATTATTTTCTATATTAGTATGAGATTTGAGGTATCTATTATCTTCCCTAATACTGAAGGTCGGATCTTCTGTGGCAAATGTTTGACTCAAAAGATGAAGGTCCGATCTTGTATTGTTACTTTGTGATAGTTACTATAGTACCCACCATATTAGTTTTTACAAATTATAAATAATTCAACAATTTTTTTTTCAAACGCAGAGTTACTGCTGTAGATGGTCACTACCAGATTGGAATTTATACCTTACGCAAAATACAGTATGGTGAGGAAATCACATTTGATTATAATTCTGTTACGGAGGTATGTCTTATTGCAATGTTTTTCTTATTGAGTTCTCTAGAGTTCGTGTTTCCTTTAATACTACTTTTCACTTCATCAGAGTAAGGAAGAATACGAAGCATCAGTCTGTTTATGTGGCAGCCATGTTTGCCGAGGTAGCTACTTGAATTTGACCGGTGATGGAGCCTTTCTTAAGGTAATATTTGGAGGGAATTTTTTTTGGGTTTCAGTTTATGTTTGTTTTCATGTACTAAGAGCTTTTGGTTTTTGAATTCCCTCATTTTATTGATATATTGGTTATTGTGGTTGTTCCGTCTACTTGTTCACTGGCTTGATCTTCTGCATGGCCCTAGTACTAGTTAACCAGGACACACTGTCTTTCCACCAGGTACTGGAGGAATGGCATGGAGTTCTGGATTGTCATCAGCTGATGCTAGAAGCCTGTGAGTTAAATTCCGTGTCAGAAGACGATTATCTTGACTTGGGTAGGGCTGGATTAGGCAGTTGTTTACTCGGGGGTTTGCCTGATTGGTTGGTGGCTTATTCAGCTCGTGTGGTAAGTGCCTTGGTGCTTATGGCATGTACGTGTGTATGATATTTAGATTTTCTCAACCCTTGGAGTTTGATTTCAGGTGAGGTTCATTAATTTTGAAAGAACAAAGCTGCCCCAAGAGATTCTGGCTCACAATTTGGAAGAGAAAAGGAAATACTTCTCAGATATCTGTCTAGATGTTGAGAAGAGTGATGCCGAAGTTCAGGTAAAATGAATATGCCATGCATATGCTTTAATTTTCAAGATAGAATGAGAGGATTCAAGTCATGGTGTTCAGCTATTGAGGATTTAATGTCCTACAAGCTACTTAGGCAACCAAATGTAGTAGGGTCAAATGGTCATCCCGTGAGTTCAACCAAATGTTTTGTGTTAAAATGCATCAGTTTTGTTTTCCAAATATATAATTTCTTTTATGGCCTTGACAGGCGGAGGGTGTTTACAACCAAAGGCTACAAAATTTGGCTGTTACTCTCGACAAGGTGAATAACTTCACTTGGCTCTTCTCATCTTTTTTTGTCTTGTTTATCTAGTAAATGTTATTGGGTTGGTTTGATCAAGAATATATTGTTGTTTCATGTTCCACATTTTCTTCCTGTTTGTCGGGAGCATTGCTTATAAGTTTGTTTTCGTATGTTTGTGGTGATATTTAGTATAAGAGAAGGTTTTTGTGAATGCCAAGAAGTTAAACAAGGCTCTAGAGTAGATAATGATCTTTCTCCTAGCAATTAGAACAGAACAGCCTTTTCCTTTCCTTTTAAGATGTAGAAACTTTATATTTATCCATCTTTTAGTAATATTTTTACTGCTATGTAAAGGTGAGATACGTGATGAGATGCATTTTTGGCGACCCAAAGAATGCCCCACCTCCATTAAAGAGGCTCAGTCCTGAAGAATCTGTATCTTATATATGGAATGGAGAGGGATCACTTGTCGAGGAGCTGCTTCTCAGCATGGTTCCACATGTTGAAGAAGACTTGATAAGTGATCTCAAATTGAAGATTCGTGCCCACGATCCATTATGCTCTGATGACATTCAAAAGGAACTTCAACAATCTCTATTGTGGTGAATAGCTTTGTACACCTCTGCTTAAAAATCCAAAGTAATATCGGTCTATTGGATACTTATTTGAACTCATTTCTTCTGTGTAGGTTGAGAGATGAAGTTCGTAACATTCCTTGTACATACAAATCCCGTAATGATGCTGCTGCAGATTTGATTCATATTTATGCTTATACTAAGAATTTTTTTAGAATACAGGTATCAACTTATATAATCTCCACAGCTTTCAGTTTCAATTATGCCTTTTGAGCATGATATTAAGGCTATGTTTCCTTTTACTCGTAGGAATACAAAGCTGTAACTTCCCCACCAGTTTACATTAGTTCACTTGACTTGGGTCCCAAGTATGTGGATAAGTTAGGGACAGGTTTTCAAGAGTACCGCAAGACATATGGTCCGAATTATTGCTTAGGGCAACTAATTTTTTGGCACAACCAGCAGAATATCGATCCAGATTGTAGCCTGGCTATGGCCAGCAGGGGTTGCTTGTCTTTGCCAGAGATAAGCTCCTTCTATGCCCGAGTTCAGAAACCTTCTCGGCAGCGTGTATATGGCCCAAAGACTGTCAAATTTATGCTGTCAAGGATGGTGAGTGTATCTAAATTAATGCATTGGTTGGTTTTTTTCTTTTTTTTTGCAAACACTAAATAAGAGTATAAGAAAAATATGACAGTAATATCCTAAGAATAGTAACATGATATTCTAGCCTTTCGAGAGAGTTAGTCTCTCCCAAATTCCTCGACCCCACTCCCACTATTTTATAATCAAAAGCCCTTAGGAACTTACTTCCTATTTAGTTATATAACCATACACAGACTAATAGTTCTCTCTAACCAGGAATCAAAATATCTCTTCTATTACCCTCTATTGTTTCAGACTAGTTCTGCTTAACGATTCTGATACAATTTTGGTTCCTTCAGGAGAAGCAGCCACAGAGGCCGTGGCCCAAGGATCGGATATGGTCATTCAAGAACTCCCCAAAAGTGATTGGCAGCCCAATGCTGGATGCGGTCTTGAACAACTCACCTTTAGAGAAGGATTTGGTACATTGGCTAAAGCACAGAACGCCCATATTTCAAGCCATGTGGGATCGGTAAACTTTTGTAGGAGTAGATAGGAACATTAGCCAATTCCTCCTCTGTATATTGTTTTGGAATGATTTCTCCATTTTTAGTTCACCATTGCCCTAAATAGTTGGAGGTGGTAAGTTCATCATTCCAGGGCATCATTACTAGCGTAGCTTCTTCCTTCCCATTCTTGTGTACAGTGTTTTTCTTATTCCTCATATCTTCTTTTGTTATTTTGTAATTCATATTTGGTCAGCAAATCATTATTATTCCCTCTAATTGGAGAAATGGAAGCAGAAGAAATAGTTAAAAGCTTTACCTAACCTTTTATTCCCTTGTATTCGTCGTGTAAAGAAAATGCTTCTCCCTAATATGTATTTTTCATTCTAATTTTGTTAAAATAGGTAGTAGGGTGAGTTATTTATATGTTTTCCCCCTTTTCCACTGTCTCCTGTTCTGTTCTGTTTATACAGAGGACCTTTTTCACGGATCGATGATCCGTCCCACCATTGCAATTTTATAACTTAATGGTTTGCAAAGGTTATGTTGTAACGTCTATTGCAGCTTTAATACGATATGACTGACTATGATAGTTACCATGTTGTGTTCCCTTATTTTTCTAGTTATCATGTTGTGTTCCTTATTTTTCTCCACTTTGCTTTGACTTTATTATCACATTAAGGTTATAATAAACGTCACCATCTTTGACAGATTTGTTACAAGGAACAATAGTGTGTTTTAATGTAAGCAAAATGTTAAATTTCGTTTAATAAGAAACAATATGTTATAAATAAAATTTGTTTTCGGAATAGGAAATGGAAGTAAATGTTTGGGTACATATTAGCTTAGTTTTATAGGGCTTTCCAATAATAATTCTGGCATACTAAAATATCTTTTGCTATTGGAAAATCACTTCCATGCTAAAATAATTTTGGCATGCTAGAATAATAATTCTCTCTAAATTCTCTTATCCGTTTAATTGTTTTTACAATTAAAATCTCATTTACAAATATAATTCTTACTCGTGCGTTTTATTAGTTTATATAAATTTTGTTGTAAATATGCCGAGTCCATTTTTTTCTACCTTTCACAAATCAATTTCTATGTTGTAAAAATTAATCATGAAGATTCTAAAAACACTTGGTTCAATCAATTAAAGTTTGAAAAATATTTAAACAAAATGTTGATGTCATTACACAATATTGAACTAAGTTTAAAGTTTAAAACTATAATTCTTTTCAAATTTCAAAAGTATATGTTTTAAAAAATAATAATAATATATAAATATATACAAATACACACGCGTTTGTTTTGCCAACAATTACATGACGCGTGGCACGTGCAGAACCATTTCCAACTTTTCCCTTTCAACCGTATCCGTCTCTCAGAGTTGCTGCTCGAGAAACTACACTATTGCCCTCCCAAAAGGTTCAACCCGAACCTTCCTTTGAGGGTAAATTCGTCATTTCATTAATATTTCGGAGCTTGGCTAGCATTTGTGCTGATCCAAATGCAACCATAAAAGATTCCACCACGTGCTAAGCACACGCCCTAACCCATCAAAGTTCAATTAGGAAAAAATATAAAAAAAGAAAAGAAAAGAAAAAAGAAAAATGAATTTAGTCCTTAATTAGTTGTTTCTATAAATTAATTCATGAACATTATTATTATTTTTTTTTATCAACATCATAAGTTGAATTTTGAAATATAATTATTCTTAAAATGTTTAAAGAAATTAAAATCATAACAAGATACATGAACACACAATAAACAGTAACAAAAGCATTATCAAACGAAGACCGGTTCATTGATGGATTTTTATTTCAATGTTTATTTATTCAACTTACATTATAAATCTATGCATTTTTTGTGAATTTTACCCGAATTGATAATAAGATAAATATTTGAAACTCACAAATTTAAATAAGGATTTAGCTTGAGTGTATATATATATATATTTCAAAGATATCGAATTAAATGCTATCATGTGGAGGAATTGAATCTCTGACCATGATCTTGATATTGATAATATAAACACTATGATAGTTTATAGTATGTTGATTATGCTAGGCCATTAAATGTATATAAAAAATACTTTCTTGGAAGTACTTTTCAAATGATTTTTTTTTTTAAGTACTTGTTATAACTTGAAGTAACAAAATTGTAATAACTATTAAACTAGATTAATCTAAGTTTAGCTCTAACTTTTCTACATGTTGTATGAGATCTCAAAAGGAAAAAAAAAAACAATTAATAAAAATGGTAAAATAGCGTAAAATATTTTGATTATACAAATATAGTTGAAATATACTCATTTTAGTTAGCATATGTTCATTTGAAACACCATCGATCATTTTAACAAGCAATATGTTTCTTTATAAGTTTGGTTTAAGGATATACGATGCTATTTAAGATAAATATTGTTTTTAAGGAAGTAAAAGACGTACATATATATATTTGAAAAAGAAAGATATTCATATTATTTGCAAAGTTTAACTTAACAAAATGGATATTTTTCTAAAATTTAAATAAACTAGGAAGGAAATAAGTATGAATTAGTTTTAATATTTAAGTTTATGAATATAATTATATAACTAATAACCTATTAGTGTTGCTAATAATCTTTGACTCAAATATTTGTCGCTAGAATCTTGATTTTAAATTTTTATTTAAATATAACCCTCTTCTATTTAAAAAAGGAAGAAAATTTAGAGAAAAGAAAAGAAATTGAGAGAAGTTACCTAATTGGTGGTTCAATTTTAGCTATTTATATAACCCTCTTCTATTTAAAAGTAGTGCCTAGCTACCTCACTTCTTCAAAAACTTAAGAAAATAAAATGTTGAAAATGGGGTTACTAATAACCAAAAAAAAAAAAAGAAAAAAAAGAATTGATAGTGCTACAAACAAATTTTCTACAAAAATGAAAGGAAAAAAAAAATTAGAGTGAGTTAAAAGAACTAAATTACTAAATTAAAAAAAAAGGGGAAAAGAAGAAGAAAATTAGATTCCAAACCCCATTAATTGTTATTTTAGATTCGAAAACAAATATATCTACAAATTATAAAACTGTTGAAAATATCATTCAGATATAGTATGATGAACAAAAATATTTACAAAATATAATAAAATTTTAAATTATATTAATGAAATATTTACAAAATATAATAAAATTTTAGATTATACTAGTTAATACGTGAAATTTGTCATTTTTTGTTTTAGTATGTAAAAATAGTGAGATTGTATAAATAACCTATATGAATTTGTATTTAAATATAATAGAAAACATTCTATAAACATTCTATTATTGGTGTAGGACCATTGGTACCTTAGTTTGACAACAATTGTCAAAGCATATATACATATCTTATTAAAGCAAAAATATTGGTCTGCATTCTTGAATTTTTTTTTTTTGAGAGAATGGATTGAGAAAAAACAAAAACAAACAAATTAACACAAACAATAAATAAATTAAGAAAATTGAATTAAAATTTTGAAAAAAATAGTAGAGTACAACCTTTTTATATAGTTAGAGTGGTATACAATTCTTGAACTTTCGTTATTAAATATAATTAAATGTAAAGTTATTAATTATTTAATTAATATTTATAAATGTACTAATTAATAATAAATAAAATAAAATGAAATGAAAAAAAAATGAAAAAGTTATAACTTGAAGTAAAATCAAACTATCTAAATGAGCAAAACAGAGAGAAAAACATTCCTCGCTATACCCACTTTTATAGTATATATAATGGATAAACTTATTAATATTTGGAAAGAAATTGTTTGCTCTTTGCACTCCCGATCCGATTATTTGAAACGACGGAAGATAAAAGACAAATAAATCGTCCGACAAAAAAGCGTACCGGAAGAAGCTGTACAGTCCCCCCCCCGCCACCTACACCTGTCGGTTACCTCCTCCTTGTACGGCACCAATCACCATCATCATTCCCTCTGTTTCCTTTTTGTCTTCTTCTTCCTCCACCATTACCCAACAAAAAACCATTACGCATTACGTTAAATTTTGCCGACTCTTTCTCTATATATATATATACACAACACACACAAACACTCAATCCCTTGTTCTTTGTTCTCTCGTTTTGTCTCCGGTGATGGAGAGTTCTCCCGGCGACGATGCTTCCTCCTCTGTTTGGGATGATGCTTGCTTCAACGCCATGTTTTCCGACGTCAGTTTTCAGTCATTTCTCGCTGCTGGTAACCACTCTCAGTTCGGAGGAGGCTACATTGCCGATGCTCTGACTTTCCCCGACGCTACTACGTCGTTCTATCCTCAACCAAGCACTAACTTCGCTGCTGAATGCACCGATTCTTCCGATGGTCCTTTCTTTAAGTTGCCTAAATCCGAGCCGATGGATGTGTATGAAGACACGGAGACTAAAGAACCCGCGTTTGTTCTTCATGATTCGACGTCGTTTCCTCACTTGCCGGATCTCCGTTCGTTAGAGCAACGTTCGTCGTCGTTTAACAAGCGTGCTCGAGTCGATTCTATGTCGAATCCGTTGCAAATGGTGGAGCCAATGGTGCGAGGTTGTGAGGGTTTCCAGAACTTTTTTGTGCCGTACGGACAGTACAAAACTTCGTCGGATTTAATAACTACTTCTGCTACTGCGTCTCCTACTGTTCAAATCCCTCGCAGCACATTTGCTCGACAGCGTCGTCAAAAATTAAGCGACAAGACACGTTGTTTGCAGAAACTACTGCCATGGGACAAAAAGATGGATATCGCTACAATGCTTGAAGAAGCGTGTAAATACGTTAAATTCCTTCAGGCGCAACTCCTTGCTCTTCAATCCATGCCCTGTGAATCCGCCCTTTCTTCTTATAATTCGAGTAATCCTTACATTACTGGTGTGTTTGGTGGATTGGAGAGGCTGAATCGAAACCAACTGTTGCAAGTTTTGGTTAACTCGCCGGTGGCTCAGACAATGCTTTGTTCACAGAGTTGTTGCGTTTTCTCAGCGGAACAGTTGGGGCTTATCCAGAAGATAGCAGAGAAAAGAGTTCTACCGACATTCCATCCCAAACCCTAGTTTCCGATCAAGTTCGACGTTCAACAAGGCGGCGCTCCGGTATTACAAGTTTATATCTCTTTATGTGTTTAGATTTTAGGTTATTACAAAGCATATGTTAGGACTTAGAATATCCATTCCTCCTCTCTTCCTTTTCGGTTTGTGTAGTCACAATTTGGAATGTTGTGAAATGCTTTTTTGGTGAAAGTACAGTAGAACAGCTACCTAAAAGTTTTTGTGATCAAGACAAGGAGGTACAAAAGTTTCATTAATGAATGCAATTCCTTTTCAGGAGCACTCCAATTTTCTGCCTACCATTAATTTCTTTTCCATTCTGAGTGAGTTTTGAAAACTTGCAGTGAGAACAAACTGTCCTTGGTGCCCATAATTTTGTTGAAAGTGACATTCAAACCAGTGCTTTTTGTTGTCCAAGTAATAAGAACTTGTAAAGCTTATATAAATTATGAAAAATATATCTTAATCAACATTTGAAACTTGAAATTTGTTGAATCATTGTTCTTATTGAAACTTAGACATTTCAATTCATAGTTATGTTGAACTTTTGAAACTGAAGATATACTATATGAAGAAGCTAAGGAATTGGAAACATCTATCATTAGAAAATAACAATTTGCATATTTCGTTGAACTTGTCTTTAAGCCTTCATCATAGAGTGGATTGACCATGATCTGATTCTGAACAGTAGTTTATAATAAATAATGAACAGTACTGATCTTTTGAGAGTCCCATGAGTATTTTCTTAATTCATCCATCAACAATCCATAAAGTAGATTAAATATTAGATAATGTAAAAGTAATCATCACTCATTATTTTTCTACGAACTGGAAATAATCAAATCAGGTCTCTATGCTAATGGTGGATTCTATGAAGAGGTTGGAGGTTAATTAAAAATTGTACATAAGAAAACAGAAAGCAGAGCAAAAATGTATCCTACACAAACATTCATGGGATTTAATAGTTCAAAGTTCGTAATTCTCTTTAAATTATCTGATATGCATCAGCAAAATCTTTTTGCAGAGACATACTAAACCATTTGTTAAGTTATATTAAATAAAGAAATCGTTCTAGATAAATGAAAAATATACCTAAAATATATTGTGAATATAATCTTTGGCTACTTCAAATCTCCATTCTATGCTACCAATGAGCCAAAATATATGGAATCAGAATAAACCAGACAGAAAAGTGAAGAAACAAAGAGCTATGTGTAAGAACACTAAAAAGGAATATCATCTATTATATATTATAATTCGGAAAAATACAGAAGGAACCATTTCTAGCTAACCCCCTTTTCAAGAGTGTACAAGTTTCTTTGCATATTGTGGACAAATACACTCCAAAATGTTCATAGTTCAAAGAATTCCAGACCCAAAAAGGAAAAGAAAAGAAAAAAAAAAGAAAAAAGAAAAAGACTTCCCCATGAAACTAGAAGTTACCTTGATTAGTTAGCTTATGAAGATCTCTTTGCCTTCCCCATTGAATCCAATATTAGTTTACATTGTTCCCTAACTAAATCAACCTTCTTCACATATAATTCCAGTTCACTTTCGCCTAATTTCCTCCATTTATCATCCAATTCCTTTGCCTTTTCACTCCCAATTGATGGCATTCTTTCTCTAACAAGGCGCATTAACCCTTCTGAACGAAACTTATCATTCTCCACCATGAAAGAAGCTTTCAGCCATGGATATTCAGATAGAAACTCCTCTGGTAAAATCTTACTCTCAACATTATTATAGTTAATAATCTCTTTAAGCTTCCCTGCTTCCACATCCACTCTTGGCGAGCTTATAGACACTGAATTGCTAGCTTTCACACTCTGTTTCCTTGGCTTCTTCTTTGCTTCATTGCCCCAGATTTTTTTCGAAAGTACAAAGGACTTGTGCTCATGTTGTTTCAAAAATACAGGATCATCCCCATTCCTACCTTTCTCTGAGTTGTTCTTATACTTCTTCTTCAACCTCCTCACTTTATCAATCAGTTGATTCTTTGACACATCAACACTTAGATTTTCCCTTATGAAATCAAGAAATTGGTTCATATCAGTATAAGGGTCAGACCCTTTTGCTAATTGAAAATCAATCATGCCCTGTAATATGGAAATCTCATCATCTTCACTCCAAAGCCTATTAATGCCAGAGCCAGAGACCCTTTTCACTTCTTCAATATCTTCGCCATTCATTGCTCTCTTGATCTTCTTATTCGGATCATTCCCTTGAAAGTGATTCTCAATAAGACGCTTCGAACCTGAACAAACAGGCTTCGCAGTAGTAGCACAATCTATGCTCGATTTGTGAGAACTCTTCTTAGGTTTAGAAGAATCAGTAGCCAATTTTCGAAGAATTGGTTTGATGGTGAAAGCAGAAGCACTTGGGGATGATTGGGTTTTCTCAGAATCGGAATCCGAGACAAACCCAGAATCCTTTTCGAGAGAATTTTCATGTTTGGAGATGATAGGAGAACGGATTTCTTGTTCATGCTCCTGTTCTTCATCATGTTCTTCTTCTTCTTCTTCTTCATCATCGTCTTCCTGGTTGTGTTCTTCGTTCTCATCCTCAGAGTTGTTCATTAGATTATCGATTTCTGGATCTTCATGAGTCTCGAAATCGGATTCTTCTTCTGCATCTGAAAAGGCATGAGCGGACGGTAGATCTTCGACGAGCCGCTTCGGTGCCATAGGAATCGAATTGAGAAAAAGGAAAAAGGAAAAGGTAGGTTTGGTTTTTGGGAAGAGCCAGCGAGAGAATTTTAATTTATAGTATTGGAGTAGGGTTTTTGACCCATTGGACAGTATTCTGACGTGGTCGTATCTTATTGGTTGAACGTCTTTAATTCCTAAAAGGAAAAGGATACGTGGCAGGCAAAAATGTAACGTAAATAGTTGCATGTATCAACGCACGTGAATTATGTAAAGTAACGTAGAATAAAATCAAAATAAAACTTCTCATATCCGCGGGGATGTAGCTCAGATGGTAGAGCGCTCGCTTAGCATGCGAGAGGTACGGGGATCGATACCCCGCATCTCCATCTTTTTACAAATTTTGTAACGAATTCACATTACATTCATCTTTGGCTTTTCTTGTTTTACTTAATCTACACATAAATCTTTAATTAACTCGTTTAATGTTATAAATAACACTATTAGTTCTGATCTGAATAGTCAATGAGTTATTAAATTAAAGAATAAAAAATTATGGATAAGACTACGTAGGAGATTTGGAAGCTCTCTCTACTTCACATCATAAAATCAATCTAGTTTTGACATTCTAGGATATTGGTTATGCAATTTCGACAGAAAAGATAGGTGATTTGAATGTAAATACAAGGTATATGGTTTTTTTTTGTATGAGTAGGTATATGTAGTTGATCATATTGAAATTTGTTGTTTGATTTCTTGGAATATAGTACATTTATTTTTCAGTATAATTATATTTGTGGGGTTAGAATGACCAATGTTAATTATTTTAAATACAATGTATTTGTTTTCTCTCTCCATCCTATTGACATAGATTGCCTAATTCGCTTGAAATATATATTTTTTTATGAAGTCTTTTTTTTTTTTTTTTTTACAACTGGATGTAGTCTTTACAATTACAATGTAGTGGTGTTACACTACACATTTGTATATTAAATTTCTTCAATCTACGTAAAGTAGCTGGTGAATAAGGAGTAATATGTTATGTATACGTATGTTATATATTTATTATATGCTATGTATGTATGTTTATACTTTTGTCCCTTGAGGTTGCTGATTTTTGGGAAAATGTGGCCTTTGTAAGACAAGAAGATGAAGAATCACAAAATTGAGATTTTAGGGTCTTTTAACTGAAGGGCAATATGGTCTTTTTTACCTCTTATTTATCTCAAAATTCATCATTTTTTAAATTCCCAAAAATCTTTTCTTCCTATATATATATATATATATATATATTTGGCAATTGCCCCATTTTATCCTATCATAGTATATAACTTTAATAACTTTTTCTAAAAAGTACTATTCTTAGCATTTTTGTTATATAAAAAGTAGAAAAAAAATGCGGGGGGAAAATGGTGAAAATTTTAGTTATGCCATGAAAATATGTATTATATTGAATCATGATTTCAAACAAAACTTTTAAAACGCTCACTTGACCAAATCAGAAGCACCTTGACGTTATGGTTGTCGAGCCAAGTATCCAAAAGAAGAATTTTTTGCCAACGTACCTAATATCTATCCTTCTTACAAGTCGGAATAGGTATATAATTCTCATGACATCACCAATGTAAACCTCATAAATACAAGGATGTATTTTTAATCAATGATACACGATAATTCGAACTCGACTTATTATTACTTGATTACTCACAATGATTTAAACGTGGAAGTGTCACATTGATATATTCTTTCTTCTCTACTAGTCAACTTACTGTCTACCTGTGTAACTAATTCTTACACCAACATAAACATTGTGAACATAAGTTACATACAAAAGGACACACATGTGAAAGAGAAATGTTTCAAGTTTAAAATTACTCGGTAAATGCAATAATCAATTCAAAATCTAAAATGCTAACAAAGTTCTATTTTATAGAGGATATTTATTATTATTTTTAATTCTAATTTTCTGTTTGTTTTCCTCCCATTATTTTTCTATAATATTCAAGTTTTTAAGTCAACATTTAAATGAGAAACAAGTTTTTGAAAACTAATTTATGTAGTTTTTTTTAAATTGATTCAAAACTAATTTGTTTTCGTAAAACTAATTTAGGTTCAAATCTCTTACCACTTCTCTAAAATTATATCTTAGTTAAGGGTAAGGTTTAAATGGTATTTTAAAAAAAAAATTAATTAGACGAAATATCATTATAAGAAAAGAAAAAGTTTAAAGATGTAACTGTAAGGAACATAGCGAATTTTATACATGATTCCCCTCCAGAAAAAATTAAAAGTTCAAACTATGTAGTTATGGTTTCTTTAGACTATGATAACGGTATTTGAAATACTTGCTTCCATTGAATTGTTCGTTGGTTTTAGTATTATCGTTGTTGTAGGCCGTACAGTTATGCTTCAGTTTCTTTTTTCTTTCTAGGTTCTTCCCATGATTGCCATTGCCAAAGCTACTCTTGGACCATTCATACTTCAGAAAGCAAACATTTGCAAGAAATCTCTTCATACAACCATTATAAGCAAAGCAACCCCAACTCCCCTCTGACAGTCCCACTTACTCACCAACACAAAATCTTTCGCAAAAGGCCGGAAACTGCATGCCTATATGCTCACGTGTGGGAATCTTCAAAACAATACCTATCTCAGCTCCAAGCTTGCTGCATTTTATGGTGCTTGAGGTCGCATGACACAAGCCTAAGTGATATTCAATGGGGTTGCTTTGAAAAATTCTTTCCTGTGGAATTTTATGATTAGAGGTTATGCTTCTGATGGTACTAATGCTTATAAGGCCCTTGCTATGTATCGTAAAATTCTAGCATTTGGATTCAATGCTGACAATTATATATTCCCTTTTGTTTTAAAGGCGTGTGGTGATCTGGGTCTTTGTGAAATGGAAATGGAAATTCATTGTCAGGTGGAGGTTTGTGTGTGGGACTCAGATAATGTGAACAATTCTCTTGTAGCAAAAAAGATGTTTGATAAAATGCCTGTGAGCGATTTAACTTCTTGGAATACTATGATTTCAGGTTACGTGAGGAATAACAACGCCATGGAAGCTTTAACGATTATGTATCTAACGGGGAAGTCTGAGTTGAAAGCAGATGGGACTACTTTGCTTGCCCTCCTCACTAGCTTGGCTGCAATTAAGCAGGGGAAGGAAATCCATTGTTATGCTGTACGCAATAATTATTGTACTTTGAATGACTTCTTGATGAACTCGCTGATTGATATGTACTCAAATTGCAGTTCTGTTGCTGCCGCTAGGCAATTATTCGAGGAGTTGAAAACTAAAGATACTGTATCGTGGAATTCTATAATTTCCTGCTATCAACATAGTGGAGATGCTTTTGAAAGTTTAAGACTTTTCTATCAAACGCTAATTGAAGACACAGCAGCTTCAGATGAGATAACTATCGTTTCCGTCCTTGGTGCTTGTGAAAAGATTACAGCCTTGCAATTTGGGAAGTCAGTCCATTCATATTTAACTAAAATAGGGCTTTTCTTAAATTCCTTTTTAGGGACTGCCTTTATAGACATGTAGGGTAAATGTGGAGAATTATTTTGATCTCATCATGTATTTTGTGAGATGACTCAGAAGAATATGGTTGCTTGGAGTGCTATGATTGCAGCTTATGGAATTCATGGGCGGGGAAAAGAGGCTGTATCCCTTCAATTAAATGACGGAAAATGGCATTAGTCCAGATGAGGGTGTTCTCACTTCTGTTCTATCGGCATGTAGCCTTTCGGGTTTGGTTGATGAGGGAAATTTTTTTTCAATGAAATGACCAATAAGTTCAATATCAAACCGGGATCTGCTCATTACTTATGTTTGGTGGATCTTTTTGGCAGAGCAGGCGTACTGAATGAAGCATACGAACTGGTAAAGCACATGGAAGTGGAACCTTGAAGAAGCGAGCGATACAAAGCATCAACCTACGGAAAAAGAACTCTCTCCATACTTTCATCCTTTATATTAGCCGACCTCTTAATTCTGCTGATATATGAGCTGCACTCCTTTCTGCTTGCAGGCTTCATTGAAATGTTGAGTTGGCAGAAATTTCAGCTCAAAATATTTTCAGAACAAATCCATCAAGGGTTAGTAGCTACGTTTATCTTTCCAATATTTATGCTGCTACGAAACAATGGACTGGTGTGGAAAAGGTGAGCTAAAATGAGGAAACGTGGATTGAAAAAACCAGCGGGCTACAGCTTAATTGAGCTTGATAGCCAGGTTCATATGTTCTTTGTTGGAGACAAGTCACACCAACAGACAAAAGATATATATGACAACTGAAGGATATAAGTTGGCGACTCAAGGAGAAAGGGTACAAGCCCGATACTAGTCCAGTGTTATATGATGTTGATGAAGAACAAAAAGAGAAGATGCTCTGGATCATAGTGATAGATTGGCAATTGCTTTTGCTCTTCTAAATACCCCTCCAGGGACCAAAATTAGGATAACTAAGAATCTTCGAGTATGTGCAGATTGCCACATGGTAACAAAATTAACGTCAAAACTCATGGATTGAGAAATAGTCATGCGTGATAAACATAGGTTTCACCATTTTAAAGGTGGAATTTGTTCTCGTGGTGTTTTTTGGTAATTATTACTGCATAACTTTGTTTCATATCAAATTTATTCAATAACAAGAGAGATGATATTTCTTATATGTGAACATTGTTGCAATCTTTATATAGTTAGCATTCAAATATGTACGTGTTTCTAGTTATCATTCTTGGTAACCACATTTTATAGGGATGCATTTGTTCCTGTGGTATTTTTCGGTAACTATTTAACTTCATTTCATATCGATTTTATACAATAGCAGGAGGAACTTGGGAACATTGTTTCTTATACATGGATTCTATAGTAATGTTTGGTGTATCTCTTATTTCACTTAAATATGTATAGTATTCTATTAAAGAAATCTACAAAAGGACCACCAATTGGGGTATCGGTTTCCCTTTCCCATGAGAATGGCTCCAATGGTTCAGTTGCTTCTAAAAGTGCTTCCATTGAAATTTTTTCTTTTGACTGATTGAGTGGGACAACATAGCAGTTATAGTCCTCTGGGTTGGGGCAGTATCCCTACAGAACACAAAAGATAAGCCGGCTGAGTGCAAAGGCAGAAAGGAGGAATTTAATTAACCTTTATTCAATCCTCGTTTTTCATAAATAATGTAATTCATTACCTGATCAGCATGCATCTTCATCACAAAGCTCTTGAATATATTGAAATTTCTTTTCTGCAGGAGTTTGTTACAAAGTCGAAGGTATGTCACTCCAAACATCTTATGCTTTGGTTCACCCTCTTTGTTGATTCCGTTTGGTCTAGCATTCAAAAGAATTTGATTGTAAGCTGCATGGTCATACCTTGGTAGTGCATTCTCTCCTGCTACTGGAATGCCTTCTCTCCAGCCGCCACTTAAAACCTGTTTGTGATGATTAATACTTTGTCACAAATTCAATCTGCCTAATATCACACACAGAATGAACTTGATTCTACTTTACCTGCTGAACTAGTTCCTCAGGTCCACTTTTGGCTTTTGAAATATGCTCATAATTTCTCATCTCTAGACATGTAAAATTCAAAATTGCATGGTGCCTTGATAGCATCCGTGCTATAGGTCGGTATCCATCTCTAGTTTTCAAATTATAATATCCTGATGTAAGCTCTGCTGCATGGTTTTCTGTTTGATACCACCAGTGGATCCCGGCTACCTGTTTTTATGAGGAAGTACAATAACTTTCACTGACATCAGAAGAAAGACATGCTTTTAGATGTTTCTATAATTATAAAGATGTAGAAAAATATTTTCTTGGGAACATACTTTGGCTGCTAATTTAAGTTTACAACCAAGGAAAACTTGGTTTGCTTCTTCAAGGATCTGATCACCATGGTTCAATAACTTGTTGGAATACCATGTCAAGAAAAACTTTCCTTCATCAGATTGATAAGTGCCATTTGATCTGAAGAACTCTGTAGATTCAGGGGCGTCATTGTATGTTCCAGCATTATCTGGAAGTTCCCATTCAGGGTGTCCCGCAGTTACTGCAGCCCCTTTGAATTCCATTTTGAGATATTTGTCATAGCACTGTAATATTTGAAAAAAGAAGTTAAAACCAGAACAGGGTGTCCTTTAGAAATGTTCTAAAACTTGCCTTACCTGGAATTCTCCAATCCCTGGAAATTCCCATCCCTGATTTTGTACATATGAAGGATACCTCAACTCCCCGGCGGGGCCGAGTCCCACTTCAATGTCTATTATTAGACCATTGTCTAAAAAATCCTCCATATTTTCTCTGAAACTCTTCATGTAATCCCTGTATAACTGTGTAGTTCCGTAATTTGAAATTATTACAAGGAATGAAGTGTAATATAAAGGATCAACAATTGTATTCTAATTTTAATGCTCTTCCACTTTCAAAATTTTCTTCTGAACATTTACATCAGGGATCAAAGGGTACCCGTCAATGGAAACATTTCAGTGTGAGGATTAGTTGATTTACTGTGACCGATTTGACATTTTTGGCGACTGATTATTTGTTTGAATTCGTTTATCTGTCAGACAGTTTCAAGGAGCTGAGCTGACCTCTACAGCAGTTCGCCCATGAAAGAGAGGTTGGTTATCAACTCCAAGAGTGAGGTACTCCTTGTTCCTGGTCCCTGATCGGTTTGTGTAGAAGATATCAGGATTTGATTCTCCAATTTTGAGAATCCAACTGGGGAGTGGGATATTGACAGAATCTCCCACATTTCCTCCACATTGGTGGAACGACATAATAGCTTGAAGTTTCAAGCCACATTCTTGAATTATCTTAAATAAGCTCCTATAGGCAGTCCAATCATACTGATTTGGCCCTTTGGATTCTACAATCCCCCACCAAACATCAATCATTACCCCATCCACGTCTGCTGCTTGTAGTTGTTTGAGTTGTTTCTTTATCCCATCTCTATCTTCCAGTTCATTATCAGTTGTAACAACTCCCAACTGGTGTTATTAAAATAAGAAGAATGATAAACTGAACTTGTTTGACTCTGATGAACGCGAGTATACAAGATTCTGTATGCAACTTACTGGGAGCATTACATAAACTGGCACATAGTTTTGTATCAACTTTTTAGCGTAGTCGGGACTGCTGCTTGTTGATACCTTCATGAAAGAAAAGTTTCATGGAAGACTGCAAAGTGGATAAAAGTGCATAAAGCAATTAAATAACATGAGTCCCAAACTAAAATATATAAATGAAGTATAAAGTTGATGAGAAAGAAGACAGGCTTTCCCCAAATAAAAAAAAAAAAAAAAACAAGGCATTTGTTGATCCTCGATATTTCTGCATACTACGTAAAGATTAAATCAAGGCTGATGGCCTCTTCAAGCTTTTGAAAGGCCATCTATGCCACTGGTTCAGGATATCTGATAGAGGAAAGATGTACATCCCTGAACATAGTTACCTCTGGTTCAATCGTAGTCATCTCATATGCTGGAGTCCGAAGATTGATCCTTGGTGCTCTAGACCAACATGGGAGAGACCAGTTGAGTTTTAGATTCTTTACCTGCACTTTACATTTAACATCACCTTGGCCATGTGCTATTCTCTTTATTATTCCACTATGCACTTGGCACACAAAACTTGCCATAATTGTGTCTGAAGCCATTTCCTTCTATTGTTTATGAGCATTAGAGCAGATAGGAAGTGAGCGAACATGAATTCACACATAAGGTAAGGATAACGAATGAGCTAGTGAAACACAATCCATACACGTTCTTCTCTAATTGGAGAAAGAAAACGTCTTGTAGTTTCTTCATTTCCAAGTCCATGATTGGTAAAAGATGAGGAAGATGTGTCATTTGATGCTTTATTGGTTGTACTCTTGCTGAGACTTGCAGGAGTCAGAAAGGTTTTTGAGAATAGTGACAGTTTGGAAGAATTCAAAATATTGACAAATTAAAGTTATGATGGTTTAGTTTTTCAACATTATTTACAAACATTCAATCTGTATAGGCTTCTTTTAAAGAGGGGAAAGGTGATGCATAGTTCAGCTATTTCTCAGAGCCACAGTTGGCTAACCCCTATCTCAAAGAGGAATGACTTGGCAGACATGCTTCGTTGGATTGTTGATGTCGATTCCACAGGTATGTGATAACAAACAAAATCCCTTTTCATTTTTATTTTTAACCTCAAAAGTGAACGGATTTTTCTCGAAGTCCAATCCTACAGCCTTTTACCATATATCATTAGTGCCCCACTTCAACTCAAGGGCATGGTGTATTGCTGACCGCCATTCCCCACCAATCCCTTGAGGTAAAAATTTAGATTTTTTCTCTTTCTTTTTCAGTCATGTGGAATTTGAAGATTTGAATCTTTGAGCTATTATTTATCTAAACCTGTTCACTTCACTTTGATGACATAAAAACCATGTTTAAGAGCTATTATCACTAGTTAAGAGAGAGAGTTAAATATTTCTTTAACCTTAGCCACCTTCCGTTCACCCACTATCACTCTCTTGATCCATGTAAGGACAGTAAAAAGTGAAAATCTTACCTGTCATTCACTCAGCAAAAAAAGTGAAAAGGGTAAAAGAATGGTGACGGTTTTATTGGTCTTCACGTGGATCCGATCCCATTTCAAGTTACAACTCAGTGAGTAGCCCAGTCCAGTCCGCTACTCTCTATCTCTCTCATCTTGCTCGTCTTCTCCAACCGCCATGAGAAAAAGACGAAAGAGAAACAAAGCCCAAATCTTTTTCTTGTGAAGCGAAGAACTGTGTGTATTTTTTGGAATCTGAAATTTGGAAGTCTGGAAATCAAAAATGTGTTACGTGGGTAAAGCAACTAAGATCTTCATCTTCATTGTAACTGTTTTGGTGGTTCTTGGTCTAGTTCTTGGCTTTGGATTTATGCGCCACGGCCTCCAAAAATCCCACAAGTGCTCCGGCAACTCCTGTTTTTCTCCTCCGGCCGTCTTTTCCAACCCCAATTCCGCCACTCCCGGCGCCTCCCCCATCTCCGCCTCCAATCAGCCGCAGAACCCACCAAACCCATCGTATTCAAATCCAAACCCACCACCGCAAAATTCGATTCCTGCTTTTCCGCCTCCGTCTGACGCTACTCCGGCTTCCCCACCTCCCCCTGACGCTACTCCGGCTTCTCAACCTCCGCCTGACGTTATTCCAACTTCTCCACCTCCGCCTGACACTATTCCGATTTCCCCACCTCCACCTGATACCATCCAAAATCCCTTACCGCCGCCGCCGCCGGCATCTCAATCTACATCTCCTCCAGAAACCCAAGCTGCTTCGCCGTTAACTCCGCCCAGTACGACACTGGTGAGTCCGGGACCAATGCATGCTAAGCTGCAGTCCTCGATTCGTAAGACCAATAAGAAGTTCTGAGATCCATTTTTTCATTGATTTAGATCATTTATATCTTTCAGAAAAGAAAAAAAAATCTGTCTTGAATTCTTAGATGGGTTTGTAGATTATGAGAGTGAAATGTGAGTTGTGTTAGATTCGAGTGATTGGTCGATCCTACTTTCAGGTGTTTGCTGCTTTTTGATGGATTTTCAGTTCCATTTTGCTGAAATTTCGCACAAAAGCAGAGGAATCAAGAGCGATTCTCTTTTTCTTTTTCCTTTTCTTTTTTTAGTGTATCAATTTCAAACAGTTCATCTTTGACCATTGTCGTCTACAGTGTCTACACTTCTCCCAACGACATAAATCGCTGTAATTTATTTGACTGAATTTCTCTAATTTCTCCATCAGATTCTCAGCTTAAGAAACCTAAAATGTCGGAAATATGTCCATCATTTACTTTGGTTTTGAAGTCCATCTGTAATTATCACCAGTTTCTACAATACTAGTTTACAATAAATCGCTTGGAACATGATGCATTGTTATCATTGATAAACTCAGCCAGTGGTTCAGATCCCCACTTATTGTTAAACTCAGAACAAAACTAGAATTGTTGTGTATCAGTGTCTTGTTTGAATTATTGTTGAAAATTTCTTTTAGAATATCATATCGCAAAGGCAAAACCATTACATGAGTGTGACCTTTTCTTAAAGATTGGATTAAGATGGATAGATATTTTAGGATCTGTCTGAAATGATTTTAAGTATTTTTAAGTAGGGATAATGGTTAATTTGGTGATACAGTTGGAAATCTGATTTGTGGGGGAGTGAAGCAAGGGGTGGTCTCTCTGAAATGTCTGAGAACTGAACCTTTTTCAGTGGTGTCTCCGAGGAAAATGAAGCTTTATTTTTAGCTTCTATACACAGACAAAGTACAGATTTTAGCAGAGTCCCATGTTCGATTTTGCAGATTTGTTCGCAGCAATAACCTCACTTGTCTTCAACCCACAAGCTTTTAAATGTGATGGCATCGTGGGTCGAATTGAAACCTACGGACAAAAGCCACTGATAATCGGTTGAGGCCTCCTCAACTTTTTAATTAATTTCTACGGCCATAAAATTAAATCCAAACTTCAAAAGTTTGTCTTAACCAAGTGATAATAGAGTGGCCACAACAAAGAAGTTTTGAAAGTTTATAGAGTATAGGGTATATGCCCTACGAACAAAAGGACAAGAGTTAAATTTGGAGGGTATGTGGTGTGGTATTCTGCCAACTGTAAACATTAAATTAAGGTTTAGAATTTCTAAACTGCTGCGGTGTTATAATTCATGTCATGCACGAGGATCAGTAACTGTTCACCTGCATCTGGCGGGATTCTGCAGCCGACGACGGCGACTGTTTTAATTAGTTTTTGACACTTGAATTTGAGCACAGTCATGTGGAAATCGGAGAGTAAATCTAAAAGAGACAGCTACAAGGCTTAAAAGTAGGAAAACAAAATTAACAAAATTCACAAAATTTAGATTTAGCTCACAAATTCATCTTTTGTTGTTCTAAAAAGAAATATATATTTAGTACTAAAAGTCCTACCCGTTCTAATTGATATTGGACCCTTTGTGGCCTAAGCCTTAAGTTAAGGCCCACTTTTTATGGGCTGAAGCCCACTAAGATTATTCCAAATGAGACTGAATGTCTATTTTCTTTTCCTTCTGTGTTTAAATGACTTACAGGTGTAAAAATAATGTCTATAAATACTCTAAAGTGAATCCAAACAGGGCTATGTTTGAATTAGCAAGTATAGTAAAATAATTTTCTAGACAGTTTATTAGAACCTACCACTACAGTAGAAAACTAAACATAAATTCTACGTCAAGTAAACTCATATATTCTGTCATGCTCTCTGATACATATTACAAGCAAGGTCTTATAGAAATGTCATATCAGCCTAGGGAGATTCATGTTTGAATTCCTGTCATTTTCTCTCTAATATTCATTTTCACCCACAACGTGAGTAGAGTGGTGAAATATTTATGTAATTAAGCTTTGAGATTGACAAGTTAATAGATTTTTATATATTTTTGTAAATACTGTTTCATGAACATTCATGATGAAATTATTAAGTCATGGCAGAAATCATAGTACTCAAACTATAATTAAGTTCTTGATTTTTTAGGCAGTAAAGAAGGGGTAAGTTTCATATCTAAAGTTACAACTCCCACCAACCACTCTTCCACCAACTTTAGCTCCATTTGCACAGCAATACGGAAGCTCAGCAATGGCATCGTCAAGACATTTCTTGCAATCTGCAGTCCAAAGATCTCTTGTACACTGAACTAATCCATACAACTTCTTGGAGCTCCCAATCTCCAAGTCTCCAATGGCATACAAATTCCTTGAAGTTTTAGCCATTTCAGACAACCCATTAAGTAAGTTCTTAACTTGCTCCTTAAACGATGTCGGATCATCAGCCTCACGAACATTCACTAAATAGAACCTAAACCCTCCATTTTGATTCTTCCCAAAGAATTTTGCATTTGAGTATTTCAAAAGGCATGAATCATACCATATGGCTGCCCCTTTCTTGTAAGGGCATCTCTGTTGGATATCTTGTGCTGCCGTGATGACGCAAGTCTTGCAATCAGTGGGAGAGATGTCTCCCCGACATAGAGCCAAGCCATTGACTTGGTTTTGTGAATCCTTGCCTCCAGTGGAGCTGAGGCCGAAGCCAGAGGGTGGGGCGCTATTGGTCAATCTGTCGAGGGCCTGTCTTAAGTTGGAAGCATAGAGGCTGTTCATTGTGTAGTTGTCTGAGCTCGAACATGTATGGTAGAGATACGAGGCATTGATTGTGGTTATGATATTGCCTAAGGCTGAGAGAAAGAAGAGGAGAATTGGAACAAATGGTTTCGATTGTCTCATGGTTTGAAATGAAAGATTATTTGATTTTGAGAGTTGATATTCATTTCTTGTAAGAGTACCCAATTTATATAGAAGGGGAGTGGTCGTAGGAGATACTTAAGACTTAAATGCCTGTTCATATTTGATTGATGTAAGATAAGATTTAAATTTTGTTCATATCCTTATTTAATGTAAGAGGCTTTAAAGTGATTTTAAATGTTTCTTTTTTTAATAATAAATCTGTAAGGTTTTGGGACAAATAAAAACCAGTCTTACAATAATCGTATTGACTTAAACATGGTTGGATATTGATTGGGTACATAGTTTTACGTTTGTAAAATTCTGTTTATGGAAACGTAACTAAACAACAATGAAGGTGAAGGTGATCTCTTTTCTTTTCAGGTTGAGGGTTTTAATATTTAGACTTGAGGGATAGTGTTTGGCCGAGTCATCATAATATAAGTCCTTAAGAGGGTTACTGTTTTAAGTCTTTTTCTCTATGATTCTATTAGGCCCTTTTCTTGTTTGCGAGTCGGTATTTGATGTTTTTGTCCATGATCAAGAGAAAGTCAAGTTTTGTTCTTGGCAAGTCTTCTTTGGTCGTGCAAACATGATAGATAGACTTTTGAGAAAGTTGCCTTTGTTGGGTGGACTATAATATTTTGTCGTATATTTTGTCAAGTGTGATAAAAATCTGAATTCACCCTATTTTGAAGTGTTAGTTTGAGAGTTATGTGTGAAATTGTTTCTTTAAGGAGTTTGATTTTGTGTTAGCTCGCCAAAGGGATGTCCGTTAAATGATTGGATATCTTCCACTATCCACCTTTATCAAACGGAAATGTTACTATTTGTGGTTAGCGGGATCTTTAGGAACAGAGGAAACAATTGATTGTTGATATATATAGATATGTATCGAACTTAGTTAAGGTTCTATGCTTCTATTTGAGTTTCGATTTTGAATATTTTTTATATTTATTCTTTATGTAACATTCCTCTTAGCAAGAAACTCTTTTTCTAGTGGAGTTTTTGTGGATTTGATTTTTGTTGTATGCCATCTATTTATCTTATATATTGAGCTAGCTCATAAATCATATTTTTTTCTAATTAAACTACTTATATTCAAATTATGTTTTATATTTCTACGTAAGAAATTGTATATTCGGATCTCCACTCTAAAAAGAGTTTAATAGGATGAATGCTATCCCTACTTACATTAAACTAATTCAATTGGCCATACTTTTCCTATCCACTCTAGTGTGTTTTGAAAAATATCAAGAAGACCCATATATTACTAATGTATTAGATTTTGTTTTACCACTTCTCTCCATTAATAGAATTTCCTAATTATATTTTGATTAAAACAAATAAAAAAGATAAATTATTTTAGTGAATTACAAATGTAATAAAATATCAAAATCTAGATTACCATAAACCAAAATAAATTATAATATGGTTTATATTGGAAGAAGATAGGTAGATGAGTGTTGTAATCATATCAAAAAAACCACTCTTGATAAGTCCCACTTGAAGAGGATAATTTAGGACATAAAAGTTGGATTAATGGAGGATGCACTTCGTTTTTACTTATGTTAATCTTTTCCAATTAATGGATTTAATTAATATGGCGCACTTCATTTACTTATATTACTTTTTTTCTTTTTCTTTCTAAATTTAATAATGTTGGATGGTGCAATTTATTTCATATATATCCTAATTAATTCTTTAAGGAATGTTAATATAATTGGATGTTGTACCTTTTTTTTTCCTTTTTTATTTGTTTTGTTTTGAAAAGTTTGGATGAGTGCATTTAATCTACATTTTACATTTAATTTGTATAGAGTTTGGTTGAGGCTCTTTCATTTATGTATTTTAATTAATTTTAGTACAATTGGATAGAGCAATTCATCATTCTCCATATGCACTTACTTCATCATTCTTTGAACTTTAAGAGGAACTTATATAGTAACATGGAATATTACTTATTAGTACTTTATTTTATTTTATTTTACGATACAAGAACTCGATGGTCAATCCTCAAACTTTAAAATTGATAATACAAATTTATGTTCGATGAAATTTTAGTGTCTTGATAAGAAAAACAACGATCATTCATATGAATGAGTTATTGAATTTTATTTTGACTTAAAATAACTAACTAAGTTTGTAAACATTTTTTGTTTTTAAAAAATTGCATGAATATAATCGATTTGATACATAATTGAAAATTTAAGGTTATGTTAGATATTTTCTTTTTGAAATTTATGATAAATATCTAAAAAGTTAGGTATTTGATGTATGTTGACAATTTATCTAGAATTTAATATCTTAAGGATTTTTTTGATATCCAAATATTGTAGAGTTAGATACGTGTTTGGTAAAATTAAGGTTAAGTATATGTAAATTGGCTCAAACATTTATATGGATATAAAAATAAATCATTAAAATCATATTATTTAATGGATCTTTTTCTTATTTCCATATGAATGTTGTGAAACAAAAATCATATATATTATTTCCACTCTTTTAAAAGAAATACAGAAAGCTACATTATTATCTTTTAACATCAAATTATAATCTAAACAAGGAAAGAAAATTAAACTAAGTACACTATATAGTACACATATCATTACAAATTTAGAAGACAAAATTAAACCAACTTATTTTTGGGCATCAACAATAGGGTAAAGTTCATATCTAAAGTTACAACTCCCACCAACAACTCTTCCACCAATTTTATCATTACAACAATTTGGAAGTTCACCAATTGCAATTTGAAGACACTGCTTGCAAGCATTACTTGATAAATCTCTACTACATTGAACCAATCCATACAACTTTTCCATACCCTTTGTCCTGATCATCATCTCAACTTCACCAATCACATATAAATTCTTCGTACCTTCAACTTTTTCAGACAAACTAATCAACAACCTCTTCACTTGTTTATTAAACACCTCAGGATCTTCATCTCTTTCTTGTAAATTCCACATGTAAAATTTATTCCTATTATCAATCTTCCCAAAGAATTTTGTGTTGGAATATTTCAAGAGACAAAAATCATACCATATGGCAGCTCCTTTTCTATTAGTGCACCTCTCTTGGATCTCTTGACTTGCCATCGCGATGCAGTTCTTGCAATCCGCAGACGAGACGTCGCCACGGCATAGAGCCAAACCGTTGACTTGGTTTTGTAGATCGTCGTCTTTGCCGACCGAGCTTAGGCCAAAGCCGGAGGGAGGAGCATTGGATATCAATTGATCCAAAGCTTGGTTCAAGTTAGAAGCATAGGGGCTATTGGATGTGTAATTGTCAAAACTTGAACATATATGGAAGAGAAATGAACTATCAGTGATAATATCATCACAAAAGGCTAAAGGAGAAATGAGAAGAAAGCATTGAAGAGTAATGAAGATGGTTGATTTTGATAGCTTCATGGGTTTGAAAGAAGGAATAATAACTAATGAGGATAGATTATTTTGATAGGTTTGGGTTTGGTTATTCAATTTTCCAAAAGTATCAAAAAAATATATATATTCTTCTATTTCTCTCTCTAATGCTAAATATTGATTTTTTTAGATATATAAGAAAACTGGATAACCTCAATCACAATGGAAGGTAGTGAAGGATAATTCATACACTCTTATTATATGGTCTCTTTGGGCGTAGTAATTAGACGACTTTTGTTCTTGGATAGATACTATTGCAAATGTTAAATTATAAATATGTATATGACCCTATACAATAATTTTGATATAAACAATAGAATTTAATTTATATGGTTAAAAAAATTAAATTCATGTTCGCTAATTAATTATTAGAAACATTAATATATTAAAAATAGTTCACTATCAACTTTATAACTTATCAACTCTTTACACTTCGAGTTTATAATTGCTTATTATAACTCCATACGCTAACGAGCTAACTTGTGTGGCTTAAATAACTAATTAAAGGGAAAAAATTGGATTTGTTACAAAACGAAAATATCCGTGTTGGGTCAATTGGTTGATCATTTTTATTTTGATAGTAACATTGGTTAATATTTTTATAGAATTATAGATATATCAAAATCTATTTATATAGTAGGCCTTATCGTTCATAGACTTTACCAGTGATATGGTCTATCACAATGGATCTTGAGAACTGAATCAAAATTGACGTTGTGACTTTTCCAACCCCAAATTTTTATTCAAATATAACAAATATGACAAAACCAAAATTTAACTTTATGCAAATATTTTTTTCCTTCTTCAAAATATAATGTCATGGCCATGGAGCATGGTTGTGCCGATTCCAACAAGGCTTGATAGAATGTGAAGTCAACATTGTTCTAGAAGGGAATTGAAAAAAATATCACTGCCCACTATCTTTTCCGACGACAAAAAAATTGTTTGATGTTTAATTATGATCACTACACTACAGATAGCACTTAGTAACCATTAAATTCAAAAGTATTCTTCAAACTATATAGCTATATTGGTGAAGGATTGGATAGTATACGTCATATTCAAAAATTACTAATACCATCTTTGATATCAAATAGTCTGGTCTTGAAGTTATTCATTAATCTGATTAATGATAAGTTCACTGATCTTTCTGAGGTGTCTTTTTTCACTGAAGAAGATTAAATCCATGGAGGCTGGGTTGGGGTCTGTCCCCTTCTTCCACGTGAAGCGTTTTCACAACTTCCTTCTTCCCTCCTCTTCTTTAATTTGTTTCTGTTTGTTTTGGCTTTTAAAAAAATGTATGCCCTAATTACTAAAATACATTCTACATTAAATTACAAATATTTTAGTTACTAAATTAAGATTTGTTGTCTATTTCATTTCTTTTCAAAATTTTAATTTTTTTTTTTTTTTTTGAGTTTTAAACTTTTTAGAAAATTAAAAATTTAAGCTTTTATTTTAGGTCAGTTTCAAATTTAGAGGTACAATTTTTTTTAATAAAATAATAATTTTAGCATAAGTTTATATATTAGACATAAAAGTAAAAACTGGTCATGGATAGATAGATATAAGCTCAAAGTTTTGAGACGACCTATTAGGCACCTTTTTATAAAGTTATGATATGAAAAAGATACAAACTTTAAAAGTTAATTTATAGAATAAATTTGTGAATATACCTTTTTACTTAGAAACAACGTCCAACAATGATGAAAAAGTCGTTGAAAACATATTGACCCACCTTAGTGTTAGAATAAATTCGATCTATAAAAATTTTTGAATGCATTCTAAGTTGTGTACCGATCTATTTTGCAACCTATATGTGAGTGTTCGACTATTGACCTTTAAGTGATGATTAATGTCTCATTCATTTGAATAAGTATAGGTTAGAAATGGCTTCTTTGCCATTGCTACCACTTCATGTTTGAAAAATAATATATGTGTCATTGTCCTCTCTCTGTTCTATATAATGTCTAATGGTTCATCGATGTTCATTCTAGGATATTTATTTTATTAGTTAAAAATTCTACTAGGTCTCTTGGTTAATTAGGTTTCTAGTTTAACAGTCAAAATAAGTTTAGTTTAACGGTAATTGATATTATTTTTTCTTTTAGAAATATTGGAAAGTTTGATCTTCCATTTTCACAATTGTTGTATACAAAAAAGTTTCTAAACTAAGAAATGATTGTATAGACAACCCATTTTAAAGGCCAAAATGACAAATAACCTAGTTTTTGATAAAAATGTAAAATTCTCTTTTACAGCAATCGCATCAAGTTATGGTATTGCCCTTTTCCTTTTCCTCATTTTCTCCCTCTCTCTTGTTTTTTTCTTCCACTTGTCTGCTTCTCCAACACGACAAGTCCACACACAAGCAACTTCGATGTCATAACTCCGGTGAACAGAGAAGGAAAGAGTAAGAGACTATGAGAGTGAGA
The DNA here is from genome assembly GCF_025177605.1 of Cucumis melo. Taxonomy (NCBI): domain Eukaryota; kingdom Viridiplantae; phylum Streptophyta; class Magnoliopsida; order Cucurbitales; family Cucurbitaceae; genus Cucumis; species Cucumis melo. The sequence goes on from NC_066857.1 coordinate 2,942,386, forward strand.
GAGAGAGATTGAGTCCATATGAGTGATTTTTAAGAGAGCAAAACTATAAGATGGATGAGACTAGCGAAAGTGACACTTAGTTTGAGGAAGAGCAACAACAATTTGAGTGAGAGTGAGAGCAAGAGCAACAACGATTTTGAGTGAGACAAGCGAGAGCGAGACTGCTTTCCCACATATCCGCGAGTATATTTTGGTTCTTTCACTCGAATTTAAAGTCACCAAAATATCATTCAACATTTTTTTAAAAAAAAAATCGAGTCATTTTGACATTTTTTTTCAATTTTTAGATCATTCATCCGATAGAAATTAAACTCCTAAACTAACAAGAAAAATATGTATACAAACATTCTACTTCATGAATGTAATTCACTTTTGTATAATAACCAAACTTGAACGTAGATCATTTGATTAATTTTATTCGACCATAAACTATAAACAAAGAAACTAACATGAACACCGAAAAGTACACAACAACTAGAATGAACTGAAATTGCAACGTCATGTTTAAACCTAAGGGTTTTTTTTCTTTGATCTTTGGGCATCAACAATGGGATAAACTTCATATCGAAAATTACAACTAGCCCCAACAACTCTTCCACCAATTCTAGCATCACAACAACTCGAAAGTTGTCCAATAGCATCACTAAGACACTTCTTGCAAGCCGCTCCCGACAAGTCTCTTGAACATTGAACCAACCCATATAATTTCTTCTTAAGTACCTCAATTTCCCTTTCCCCAATCACATAAAACTTCGGTATATTATTGGGCAATTCAACTTTTTTAGCCAAATCCATCAACAAACTCTTCACTTCTTCGTTAAACACCGTCGTTGCCTTATCATCCACACTTTGAACGTTTATCAAAGAGAATGTGTTCCTGTTATCAATCTTCCCAAAGAATTGAGTGTTGGAGTATTTCAATAGACAATAATCATACCATATGATAGCTCCTTTACTCAACGGGCAACGAACTTGTATCTCTTGACTTCCCGTGGCCACACAGTTCCTACAATCGGCAACGGACACATCGCCACGGCAAAGGGCTACGCCATTAACTTGGGTTTGTAAATCTTTGCCAATGGAAACTTGGGCAAAGCCAGAAGGAGGGGCATTTGAGGTCAATTGGTAAAAGGCTTGGTTCAAATTGGAAGCATAGGTGGAATTGGCTGTGTAATTGTCAAAACTTGTACAAATATGATATAGAAATGCACTGTCTGTTATGATATCTTCACTAAAGGCTAAGGATGGGAAGACAAGAAAGAGGCAGAAAATTATGGTTGATTTTGAATGCTTCTTCATGGATTTGGGAGAGGAGGAAAAGGATATGCTTTTTTTTTTCCTAAGGTTTTGTTTCGTTGTTTATTGCATTTCCCAAAAGGGTCCTATATATATATATATATATATATACTTTTATTTTCGGTGCCATAATTGGAGGTGGAAATTCTTCTTTTTGGAATTTTCGTAGGGCTAGACATTGTGGATATTATAAGAAAAGGTTGTGTTTGAAAAGTTTGGTCAACTATTGATTTTAATAAGTGTTTGAATTTTAATTACTTCATAATAACATCATGCCCAACATTTACTAATTAAACTAAATGAAAAATAAATTTAACCAAAATTTAAATTTTATCATAAAAATTTATGTCATAAAACTATGTTTTTCAAGTTTTTAATTAGTATATTTAAATACAAACAAAAACTTAAGTCTGAGTAACATAAAAATTCAAATCCTTTGCTGTATTTGTACTTAGTATTAATATAATAAGAATAGTTATTGGTTGCACAGATAAGCGTTGCAACGGTCAAATAATGAGCCGATATTGTTGACCTTCAGTAATTGACTCATTGGTGTTCACAATTTTATAAAATTGAAAATAGGGTATGGTTTTCTAATTGATGTCATTTTTTGGGGATGATTTTTAAATATATAATTAATTAATTAATAGTCTTGTTAATTTTACTTAATTAAATTTGATTTAATTAAATGAGTTAAATAAGACCTACAATCTAATATTAATTTAAATATGATTTAATTGAATTATTAATTATATAATTTAGTTAATTAGTTATGAAAATTGTTAAAAGAAAAAAAATTAAAGTTAGAGAAGAAAGTGGAAAAGAAAATTCCATCTATTTTTTAACAAATTGTTAAGAAATATTTATCATAATAATTGTCTATAATTAATATTTTGTTATATTCGGTGATCTTAAAAAAAACATTCGTTTTTTTTTAATTTAACCCTAATATCATAATTAAAAGTTTTGATTTTATATATATTTTTTTGTCTTTTTTAATTTTCAAAAGTTGTATTTTTTTTCTACCTACGTTTGTAATAGTTTCCTTCCATCTGAACAAAATAAGTTTTTATTTGGAATTGTTACAGATTTCAAAACAATTATGGGCACTTGTGGTTTAGCAATAGAACAAAAGTTAAATAAATGTTTAGTAAATTTTAGCTTTAATCTTGAAAAAGTAGTAGGTTATAATATTTTTGGTAAATGTTATATAGTGTGATGGTGACTAACAATAATGATTAAAAAAAGTCTCCATCAAAATTTGTATAAATATTCTCTTTGATAATTTTTATTTTCAAATATTTTTTAAATCTCATATCATATATAAATATACTAGACATTTTCAAAAATAATAAAATTCATTTTTCAGCATTTAAGTTTTTTTTATAAATGGTAAAATAATTTTCTATATTTTACTATCCACAACAATTCTTATATATTTTCTTTATTATTTATATTTTAGTTGGTTTATATTATTTCGTAATATAGGATTATTACATATGAGAAATAGGTGCAATTTTTTTTTAATATGAAAACCCAATGATATTAGAGAAATTTGTGGCATTGAACCTAATTTGATTTGGAAATTTAATATATAGAAATTGTTTTTTTTTTTTTTTTGGAGGAAACTATTAAATATAGAAATTAATTTTAATTTATATAAGGAATATTAAAATGGGAAGGTAGTAACTATTCATTCAAAGAATTAATCTGTTAATAATCAATCTTACCAAATACACGTGGTTATTATTTCTACATAATCTCTTTTTAAAGCTCTAAAAGCAATTCCAAACATAGACTAATTAAAAGTAATTTATTCTTTTAAAACTTACAATAATATTACCTTTGACATTTTCGAAATTAAAAAAATATTTTAAACTAATTTTTGGAGTATAAATGAAAGGGATAGTTGCAAATATAGCAATTTTATTCAAAATAATTAAATATATAGCAACATTTTAAAAAATTACAAATATAGCAAAATCTGTCAAAATCTATCAATGATAGGAGTCTATCACTGATAGATCATGTAGTAAATGTTGGTCTATCATTGATAAACCATAAGAGTCTATCAACGATAGAAACCTATCACTTATAGATTTTGCTATATTTGCAATTTTCTTAAAATATTACTACATACATAATAATTATTCTAAAAATTGTTACCCGTTATAATTACCTTAATAATTATTTTAAAAATTACTACCTATTATAATTACTCTAAATAAAATTTGAGATTTGACATGAAAATATGATCTAAAACAATAACCACCTTGATTTTCCTTTAATTAAGATCATCAAACTACAAATCTAATTGAGGAAGAGACCTTGCCTAGTGTAGCTTTTGCTAGAGAGATCATTGCATAGAATACAATTTCCTTTTTTTTTGTAATGTCACTTCTAATAATCATGGTGCATATCTATACGGGAGTGATAGGAGATTTTAAAATGTACGTAGATGTTTATATAAAAAATGTACGTAGATATTATAGAAAAGTAAATTCGAATTTCTTTTATAAACTATAAGAGGAAGATAAGTTGATAATTTCTGTTTGAGAAATTTTATAAAATATAAAAATAATTTGTAAGACACAAAATTTCAGATCCCAAATAGATGGATAAATAAACTAATTAAACTTCTCTATTTTATTAGATCAAAGTAATTAAACACATCAAAAGTAGCATAGATATAATTAGGGTAAAAAAAAAAAGTATTGTCTATTTTTGGGCATCAACAATAGGGTAAATTTCATATCTAAAGTTGCAGCTCCCACCAATCACTCTTCCACCAATTTTGGCATCACAACAATTTGGAAGTTCAGCAACAGCATCATTAAGGCATTTCTTGCAAGCAGCAGTAGACAAATCTCTTGTGCATTGGACCAATCCATACAATTTTTTTGACCCTTCAATCTCCTTTTCTCCAATCACATACAACTTTGGTGTAACTTCAACTTGTTCAACTAAACTAGTAAGCAAGTTCTTGACTTGTTCATTAAACAGTGTTGGGTTTTCAGCTTCTTGAACATTCCACATGTATAACCTAAACCCATTATCAATCTTCCCAAAGAATTTGATATTGGAGTACTTTAGCAAGCAAAAATCATACCATATTGATCCTCCTTTTTTATCAGGGCATCGTTGTTGAATCTCGTTGCTCGCTGTTTCAATGCAGGTCTTGCAATCAGTGGGCGAGACGTCTCCACGGCATAGAGCCAACGCGTTGACTTGGCTTTGTAAATCGTTGCCAACGGAGGTAAGGCCGAAGCCGGAGGGAGGGGCGGTGGAGGTCAACTGATAGATGGCTTGTTTCAAGTTGTAAGCATAAGGGGTGTTGGTTGAATAATTGTCATAGCTTGAACATGTATAGGAGAGAAATGCATTATTATTATTATGAGAATCTCCAAATGCTGGTGGAGAAAGTAGGAAGAGGGTTATTAGGAGGAGATTAAAAAAAATTGTTGATCTTGAATTTATCATTGTTATTTGAAAAGGAAAGAAAATTATTAGGGAGGTTTTGAGGTTGGTTTTGGCTTGGTATTTGTGTCCTAAGGTTGCCATTATTTATAGACTTTGTTTTACCACAAAAGTCATAATATATATATTTATATATATATATATAGAGGTTAATTTACTAGTTTAGCCTTTAAATTCTTTTTAGGATTATGAATTTTCATTTTTTTTCTTTTGTCTAATAAGTCTTGTACTTTAAAAATATTAATAAAACATCTAAATTTTTAATTTTGTATATTGAATAGATCTTTAACATATTTCAACATTTTTATTTAAAATTTATATCTAGTAGTGAGATTGAACTTTTAATTTTGTGTTCAATATATTTATGAATCGAAAAAAATGATGAAATTTTGGTCAAAAATCTTTCAAATATACATAAAAATAAGAGCTTAAAGTTTTTTTTTTTTTTATAAGGGTAAGCTCAAAGATTTGATTGAAAATAAAATTAAAAATTTTCTTTTTAATTTTGGAGACCCATTTAAATAAAAAAATTAGAAATTCGTAGATCTATTGATCTATTTATCATATCTTAAAGTACGAAACTATTTTAACATAGATTAAAAAGTTTATATTGGGACCAAATTTATTATTTAACTGAACTATAATTAATATCAAGTATGTACTTTTGTGTAATATATATACACTCTATCTATAATTTAAAACCTACCTAATTTAAAGTTTATGGGTTGAGTCCTCCTTTTTATTATAATTTTTTAAAAAAGAAAAAACTAATCTAATTTGTCTCGATAGTTTGTTAATCCCAAGGTTTATGTAAAAAAAATGTTAAAAGGTAAAATTTTGATTATTGCAAAGAAAATTTTTATTCCACTATTAGATAGAGTGTTTCGAATAGAAATAGTGAAATAATAGATCCACAGTACAAGGAATTAATAAGATATATAATCAATATTTCTTAATCATAGAATCTATGAATTTCAAAGGTCTAAGTCGGAGAAACTCGAGTTCTAAGGCTTTGAGCCAAACAACTGCTTGAGCCTTTTAGATGAAGGCTTTGGCTTATCTTCTAAACAACAACCATGGAATTCAGATATGGTAGATTTTTTTGGGGTCCATATTCTTATATCAAATAATTTAAATGGACCACAACTAGGTCAACCAAAGTGGATTTTGGTCAAGCAATATATAAATATATGTATGTATAGTTGAAATTGTTGACTTTATTTCATTAGCTATATCTAGAATGAGATTGATCAGTAGTATGGGCATACTTTTCTCAACCACTAATATCATTTTCAAAAGCAATTTGGGTTTGTTCTCTTCAAAGCTCAATGTAATTAATCACTTCATTTTACCTAATATAACTTTGCTTGGGGAAAAGTCAATATAGCACCTCATGGAATTTTTCCCTAATTCATCCGATTGTATTTCGAATTTGATTAAGTTTTTCAATCTTAATCTTAAATTTTATAGAGTTTTGTTTGAGTTTAACTATTTAGATGAAAAGTAGTTTTTATCTAATGGATTTGGATGAATTATAAAACATGTGCATGAACATGAAATTGAAAATAGACGAATTACAAACTTACAAGTTAAAAGAAACATTTCAAAAAGAATAATAAATCATAAATTGGTTGTTGGTTTGAATGGATAAATTCCATTTGTTGCTTTGTCCAACTTGAATGGTGCAAATTAAACCAATCATGGATCATTCCCAATCAATCTAAAAGAAAGTGGAATCAACATTCAAAAAGAAATGGAAAATTACAACGTTAAATTACTCTAAATTCAGATAAATTATGATAAAATTTTATATTTTATCATTCATAGACTATCAACGTCACTGATATGACTTAAATCTTATTATATTTTATAAATATCGTTGTTCTTTTGTTAGATTTAAACATTCTCCACTAACAAGTTTTAAATTTTAAAATAATAATAATAGTAATAATAATTATATGAACGTTTCATTTTCTATTTAAAAATATTTTTAAATCCAAAATTTATCGTTTACTCAACCATACTAAAAAATGTGCACATGTCTAATTAATTCAATGTCAAGATGATCCATAGTACATAAAACGTCACTCGTGTAAGATTTTATTGAATGCAAAATTTGGGCAAGTTTAGGCTAAAAAAAACAAACAATATAAGAAAACATGCAGGAAGAGATTTGATCAAAAAGTTTACAAAATCAGCTCAAATTAATATCAATATTTTGGACCTATCAAACTTGACTAGATCACCAATTATAAGATTGATTTAATCAACTCAAATGAATTGATTTTTTATGAGGCCTTTATGGTTTTGATTTCCCTTTCTCTTAGGTTCTAAGTTTGAAGCAAAGATAAATATATAGCAAAAAATTGAGAAGCTGACCATTTCGTTTTCTTGCAAAATCTGATGTTAGAGGACTCCAATCCCATACAAGTAACACAGAATGTTTCCTTAAACTTAAATTAGATCCAAATTTGACTACTGAATTTGTTATATTTTTTTTTTTAAGAAAAAAATTGAGGTATAGTATAAGTAATATTGAAAAACTTAAGTCCTTAATAGGTTGATTAGTCTAATTATATTAATGTTTTAAGTAGGTATATTGAGAAAGTGGGTGTTTCGTATGAGGTTAAACATCTAACATTTCAAGATAGGAAAATAAAGTAGCGGTTTAATGTTCTTTTCAAACTAATTAATTAATTAATTAATTAATTAATTAAATGTAGAGGTTTAATCTTGGTATGCCTAATTAAAAGTATGTGCCCAAGCAGCAACATTAATTTAAACAAGAAATTCTGTTTTAAAATATTATTATTATAGGTATTTTTTAAAAAATAAAAAAGTTCAACAAACTATTTACAACAAAACTACTAAAATACAAAATTAATTACACTTGATTGAATTGTACTCTCAATCCGTAGGAATTTCGTTGAAGAGAAAAATGGTTAAACATAAGCGACTATTTGTTAGTTGTGAATCTAAGCGCATATTTTCAGGGTTACATGGATGCAATGAAAAACTTTAAAACAAATATGACCTAAAGGCCTAATAATATTTATTTATATTAGTATTTGTATGTACCATCCTACGTGCGAACAACTTATTTACCTCTACAATATTCGAGTGTTAAAAAACCCCATACAATATTAAATCATAAGTAAACAACTATCATGGATTGAAAATATAATCTCTTAACCTTATATATATCATATTATCCAAATTGCCAAACCAAATGACTTAATGACCAGATAATTCTATTATCATACTCATCACTATTTATCTACAGAGTGTTGGACCCAAAGTAAAACATGGGCTTAATAACAACAATATGTCGACAAGACCATGGATTTTAATAAAGTTCTAAGAGCATGCAGGCAGTGGTATGCAGGTTTGAATACTCACTGACCATGTTTATTAAAAAATGAAACAAACAAACAAAAGTAGCCTACAGGACGAGGATGATGGCGAAACCACTAACTAACAGGTAATAAAGAAAAAGAATTCAAATAAATAAATATCCGCACTCAAAATTACATCCCAACTTTGTTATATATTTGAATGGCTTTCAATATAAAACTAAAGCCAGCAGTCAGGTAGTAGACTATAGCACCATGCTTTACAGATAAAAGAGGGTATGAAATTTCAATTCGAATATTCCTTCTACCAAGGTAGAGTGTAACCTACTAATCCAAAAAGAGACAGACTCATTTTCTCGTGCGAAAAAGATTAGAATTTCTTCCAGCATAAGTGATCTTCTTGATGCTGAAAATGATGCATTGATATAACACAATCTTTGTTATATCTCTTTTATCTTATTAATGGTTAAACTTAAAAGAAGCGATATACAAGAGAAATATTTACATGGTTAACCATAAACTTCATACAGACAAGCCAACCGTAGACTCACTGCTCAGTTAAACAAAAAATTAAAACATAAACCTCGGAAGACCGACGGATGAACAACCTCAGATGATTCAAAATGCCAGAAGAAACTCGAAACCGTTTTGTTTTCTTTCAAGAACACCTCTGATTAGACTAGAAAGCATGGCCACTTTTTTCTCCCGCCTGGGAATACAAGACCAGAAATCAGTTAGATGCAGTTCCTTAACAAGAATAACAAAAACTGCCTAAGCATACATTTTCTCAAAAAAAAAAAAAAGAAATTAAAAAAATTAAGATATCTGAAGTAAACAATGTCAACACACTTCAACTACCACATAGATAAGTCAAATGGAGCAGAGGGAGTAATTGTCACTATTTCTTAAGAGAATAGATCAATCATGAGGACTCCCGTCCAGTTTCGCTAGGAATTTCCATTAAAGGAAATCAAGGAATAGAATGAGTAATTCATTCGGGTTGAAACTTACAGAATTCCTACATTGTTTCATTCATCAGCTTCATCGAGTGAAATGAAGGGAATAGAATAGCTACTAAACGCATACTAAGAGTTCAAAGAAATAGTTAGTCTAAGAAATTATAAAAGGAACTGTGAGCTTCATTCAGTAAGAAAACACTAGATTTTGTATTGCATATCCAACATCTACAGAGGAATTCATATGATAAACATATATACACAATTCCCACAATACAACTTCAAAAGAGCACTCATGCCGAGATGTTCAAAAACAAGAAAGGTAAAATTCAAATGTTCACGTGTTGGAAGTTTTTTTTTTTTTTTTTTTTCTTTCTTTCTTATATCAGCTTCCGGAAATAAACTCCATTAGTGAGAAGTTTCAATCAACACAAAGTAACAAAAACACAAAGTTACCTTAAATTAAGAATGGACAGCACAGCAAAATCCAAATGGCTTTAAACCACTCAAGGAAGCATTGGAACTTTTATAAAACTCTATCCTTCTCAGACAAGCATACAAAAATGGTTAGAAGTACATAGATATTAATTCTTCAACTCCACATTGTCTAATTTCAAGAAGCATCGATTCCTTGGAAGAGGAAATAATATCACAGCATTGTCGGCGTGGAGCCTTCATCTGAAACAGGGGAAATTTCAATGCGTGATTAAAACATGCGAGTAATTATGAAGATTGCAACTGTAATACAAGAAAAAAGAAAAATCAGTTGAAGTATAGTTAGAATACCTCCTCCACATCAAGTTCCAACTTCTGGGAGAACACTCGAATCTGCGTCAGGTTCTTAATTGCACCAGACGCTGGACAATCAGTGACCATCTTCCTAGTATAGTTAGTCAAGGCATTATTTTTACTAGTTCTTAAATTCTGCATGTAGAAGATATTTCTTTTACAAGGATCTTTAGGGTACTCTCTAATGTTGAACAAGTATTGATTCGCATCAATGGTGGCAGCCCTTCTCCATGACATAAAAGTTCTTTGCAGTGAAAGTAAATCGGGGAGAAGCCGATTGCCTTCAAAGACCTGAATAGCAAAACCCCACGATACTGAAATAGTCAATGAATGAGAACGATCATAGCACACAATTTGCTGGAAAATCCTGCCAGGATCCACATTCACTGCTTCAAAAAGATGATGTAGGGCCTGAGTATTGTTCATGTTTGGGAATATAGGATCCATGGCATCCAGATGATGAAGTGTAATAATCGGCGACAATGCATGTGCTGATAGCAATCCAAACAAATTTCCCCGCATATCAACCTATAAAGGAAATATGCAAAGCAAATAAGCAATATACATTTTCTGCAATTTGAGGAAGCTGGCCTAAAGAAATGAAATGACTAATACTGATTTCGATAAAAATGGTGACATTTTAAGAAATTTTACCAAATGACTAAATTGAAATACTCGAAAATCTTACCTGATGAAATCCAGGTTCGTGTGTTAAGCCAACTCCAAGCTCCACCAAGCACGACCATATTCTGGCATCACTTCCATACAAATGTCCGTATCTAGTCAAACACGAGTCCAAAACCCCAGCCAAAACCCTAGCCAGTGAATGACTAATCGCAAAGCCTCCACCACCAAACGCCATATCGAATGAATTTTTCAAATTCTGTCCATAACTCTCCGAATTACTCCCAATATAATACCATCGTTCATGATCATATTTCCCCAACGTCTTAACCAAATTATCCACAAAGAACAAAGTATCATCATCCCCAAACACATACCACCGCACGTCCTGCTCATTACGCTCAACAATTTCCTTCACCACCCGCGCCACTCTAATCGCCGATCGAAGACCTCCGCGGAAAGTATAGGGGAACCTAGAGGTATCATTGGAAACAATCACCGGCGGAACGGAAGGATCAGCAGAAGCGAAATCAGGTGCAATGCGATCAACGAAGGCAAAAGCACGAGTCGAATTACGATTGTACCAGAGACGAACATAAGGCTTGCGGCGGGACCAGAAGTTAGAGGAAGAAGCGATGGCGAAGACAATGTGGCGGCGCGTGGTGGGAGAGAGAGTAGAACGAGAGCATAAGAGGGAAGGGGAATGAAATGAGGAGTTGAAGAAGAGAGTGTAGACGATGAAGGCGGCGGAGAGGAGGAGGAGGATGGTTTTGACGGTGGAGAGAGTGGGGGTGAGGAGTAGCCGCCGGAGGGGCATTCTGGGAAAGAGATGAGTGAGTCTATGGTGAAAAGCAGTGGTTTGCTTCTGTTTCTTCTTCGGCAACATTGGTAATGGACATTGGAAATTAAAGAAGAGAATGGAACACTTCGTGGAATTCGAATCTTTATGTAACGCTGAGTTGGTAACTGTTTTTACTTCTTACGTTTTGATATCTCTTTTGGGCTTTTTGGGCTCACTTTGACTTTTCGGCCCGGCCTAAATTAGTTTCAAATATTTGAAACATTCCATATTTAAAAAAATTAAAAAATCTAATATACCATGTCGTAAATATTTATTTATTACTGATAGACCAATGTAAAAATTAGGTTTTTCTATCTTTGCAATTCTTTTAAAATGTTTCTATATACTTAATTATTGTTCTTAAAATTGTTACCCATTATAATAATTCAACAATATTTTCATTAAGTATTTGTGTTACAAATATACTAATCATACCTAGAATATTTATAGATATGACAATGTAAAAAAATTGCATATATGACAAAAAAAAAAACTAGATTCAATTCTCAAAATCTATTAGTTATCGTATCACTAGTCGGAGCTTATCAACAATGGATAATGTAGTTAATTGATGATAGAGTTTATCCTTATATTTGCAATTATTTATAAACGTTGTTATACATTTAGTTATTATTTTTAAAAGTGATACCTAATAACGGTTATTATAATTATTGTCAATTTACGACTAATAATTAAATGTATAGCAACAACTTTAACAAATTATAAACATACCAAAATCTATTAGTAAAAACTTTAAAGGTAGTTGCAAATATTGCAATTAGGTCCAAAGTTTTAGTCGATAAAATACAATGCAAAATAATTTATAGATGTAATAAAGCTTAGATTCATCTTTCAGAGTCTACTTGTAATAGTCTATATCGCTAATAGGAGTCTAGATTTATTTATTTATTTATTTATTGTGTGTAATGTTTCTATATAAAGTTCTTGAATTTGCCATTGAATTGATAGAATTACAATAACCCATTATCCAAACTACTAATTGTAAAAATTGAATTCTTAAACTCTACTCGATCAATATTAGATTCTCAAACTTATATAGTGATTGAAATTGGACTTTAAAATAATAAAAACAGTATATATTTATTATAATTTCAACAAACTTAAACTATTAAAAAAAAATACAAAACAATAATGAATATCTAGTGATGCAATCACCCACACATAAGATTTTAAAAATGGTTTTAAACCTATCAAATTCAATCATCCATTCAATATTCCATAACTCATTATGTAATAAAAGCTTTAACTCATTTTCAATTCATAATTTAAAAAACATCTCAAAACATATAACATGGAAATATTCCTACCTCACTACCTTTTCTCTGCTCACTAGAGGTTCTATTCTTCGTTCAAACTTTTTTTCTACCAAAAAAAGTTCAACATTTAAATCAAACATTTTATTTCAATTAAAAAAAGATAACGATGGTTAAATATGCATTATTTCTATTTTGAAAAAAGATATATAAACTAAAAAACGAATGAATAAGTGAACTCAGATATTATTAATTAAATTAAATCTATTTTTCGTAGTTCATAAACTAAAATAATCATGTTAAAAAAATTAAATCCAAAATACATACGAGACTAAGAAGTCATTTTGGACACATACTATTATAAAATTATACTAATCAACTCTTATTACAACATTTCTAAAACTAGGTTATAGTCTAGCAGTATTTAAAACTCTTTGTTTGATACCGTTTTCACCATTTTACTTTCAACATTAATTTTTTTATTCTCGACTACTTTACTATTTCCTTTTATTATATATAACAACATATGAATATACAAATCAATTTTTTACCCCAAATATCCTACAAAAGTATAGTCTATTCTCACATTTACTTATACCCAAAATTTATCCTAAACCAAATACACAATCACACAACTCAAAAAGTAGTTTTGAAGTCATCCAACTTTAGAACAAGATAGAATTTTTCTTTCTTCATTTTTATAGAAAAGAACAAAGTTGTTAATAAATTAAAAAAAAAAAAAAAGAAGAAGAAGAAGAAGAAGTTTTTTTCTTTCTTCTATTTCATCGTTACTCATGAATTTTAAGGGAAAAAAATAGAGGTGTAGGAACGAAACACGTGGCATACACGTGGCGGTGCTACTTAGTATTATTAGTATCAAACAAAACAAAACAAAGAGCGATGGCCCACAAACTCCATTTGTCGCCACTTGGGCTCCAATCAGTCGATCCACATCAAACAAATAATAATAGTAATACATTTCAATACAAACACGTCACGAGCATGTCACGTGGAACTATAATAAAAAAACACATTAACTTAACCTAAAGAATATATATATATATATATATATATATATATATATATATAATGAATGGAGGAGACTGAATAACGTGTGAGCCGACGAAAAATAAGTAAACAACACTATTTTTTTTTAGTGTGCAAAATAAGGCGAATCCATGTCGTCTCATAAAGCAATTGGAAAACCCCCCTTTCGTTTTTAGCCATACAAAATTTCGGACATTATACACCGTCCAAAAACATTTTTTTTTTCTTAATTTATTTAGTTCAATCTAAATTTTTTTAATGGATACAATACTATTTAAAATTTTTCGTTTATTTAATTATTTTATTTCCAAATTTGTAAGATTAGTTCAGTTGATTTTTATTGTTGGTTCTTTTAAACAAATGGATTTTATTAAAGTGTTTATTTATACAATGTCTTGAATGTTAGAGAATTGTTGTTATTATTTAAAATTTTGACAAAAATAACTTAATAAAAGATTTTATCGAAAGTTTATGATCTAAATTATAGTTTTATTATCAAATTTGGATGATAAAAAGCACATAAATGGGTATTTCCTATTATAATTACCAAAATTATTTATTTGTTCTAATTTATTATGAATTTAAGTTATATCGTCCTCATAAATAAACCATACCATGTCCATAAAGTTCTATCACATTTTTTGTAACTTAAACATTATAACATAATGTTAATTAGAAATTAAATTGTTAGTTCTTACTTTTAATTACGTCCTATATTAAAATGTATTGAATGGAGGATTTAAAATAATAAAAAAAGTATTATAAAAGAAGATCTTATAAATGAATATTTATCATTAATTCTACCCTATATGCCATGATGACTAGATTCTTTAGGGGGGAAATATTAAAATAAATTGGCAGATTTTATAATATAACTTAATTAAAAACTACTGTTTTTAGTCCTTGATTTTACATTTTCTTATTTGGTGAGCAGATTTAAGAAACAAAGGTTGATAATGGACAATAAAGTTGAAATAATTAAAGTATTAATAAAGATAAAAGAGAGAATTAACAAAATTGAAATGATTTGCCATCTAGAGTAGTATGGGAAGAGAGAATCTGCCTCCTCAATAATTGATATTTTCCTTACTTTTTAATTTTTAATTTTTCGGTGCCTTAAATATTTTATCATCGTCCATTACATCACGCCTCCATGAAGTCCAAAAATCCACAACTCCAAATGGAAACGACAGATCAATCCATGCCTTCCTTATTTCTTTTCTTTTGAACGCCAAATATTTATTTTAAATTAAATTATACTTTAAACTACGGTTAGCAAACTTAATTTAATTGCCATAAAGTTAAACATAATAAAATATTGAATTAAACTTTACGTTTGATAGGTTCATACATTCTAAAAACGTCCAATAACTAGTCGTGTGACTTATTTGATACAAAATTAAAAACTAAAATATTTATTTGACACACGGTAAAAAATTTAAAGACATACTACGTACTTTCGAATATATTTTTCATTTCGACTTTAGATGACATGTATCACAATTTTTTTAAAAAACAATTAATGAGGATTAGATTATTGGCTAATTTCAAGGGTAGTTAGAACTTTTGGTGGGTAGGTAAATAAATTAGTCAAAACGAGGCTTTGTTTTCTTCTGTTTTTTCAGGTTGATTTGGTCAAATTAGCCATAGTTAACTGACAAGTGTGATAGGGGCTCAACTAGTCCATTTGTTTTAGTATAGAGCCTTCTAAACTTTGAGACTAAAGACCGGGTCAAGTATCAGTCAATTTTGATTAAATATAATTTTTTATCTTATAAAAAATATTTTATTTATATACAATGTTATTAATATTTTTAATATAAATACAGTGATGTATCAGGAAGCCAAAAGCTTGAATTTGTGGATGGTAGAACAAGAAAATAAATAGAAAATGAAGTCTTGGTCGTTACTATGTGGAAACGACACCCCCACAAATTCACATATTGTAGTAAACTATAAAGTTTTTTTTTTCTTTTCTTTCTAAAAGAAAAAAAAAATTAATTGTTCTGGAAACTTCTTAAAAACATATGAATGAACAGTTAATCTAGAGATTTCTTGAAATGCACTGATATTATTTTGTATTTTGTAATTTTCTAGATACAAAGCTAGTTAGAGAAATTACCTATCCAACAAAGAAGAATCTCCTCCTCTGTTGCCTAACCAGCTGTCCCGTCTTGGCGTCTTCCACCATTTTTTTTGGAATGTCGAATGTGTCTAAGATGTAACTCTCTTGATACTTCTCTATGAGTATGATATTCTTTAAAACAGATTTTAATGGTGGAAACACATCATCCTCTCCGTTAGTAACTAAATCAGGTTATCGCTATTTGATTCCACTATCAAAAGCAAATGTGTTGCAGAACCATCTCTCTTGTAAACTAACTGCAACCACACAAACCTGATTTAGGAACAAGAGAGATCAAGACATCTTTGAGTAGTCTTTCATTTACAGAAATAATAAGCACACCTAAGTGATCCTAAAGAACCCAATCTAACTCGTTGTTACACACTCTTGGAAGGCAAGTCCACCCCTCTTTTGAATAATGTCGCAAAGGATCCTCTAATAATGATTTTCTAAGTTGATAGATGAAGACAAATTTAATACCTCCCACTCGTGGATTTGAAATAATAATAATAAAAAAGAATACAATGCATGGGCTTGAAAACAAAACAACCCTAGACCTCCTGCTCTAATACCATTTTTGAATCACTAATTGGCTTAAAAACTTGAACCGATGAATAAAGACAAATTTAATATAATATCTAACATTTTCCATACATACTTCATGAACCTATCTAAATAGCTCCGAACCCCATAAAATGCTTCACCACGCATTAAAGGGTTGAAACCTACCGAAGCTCCTTATATTTTCTAAAATTAAATATAAGTTTTTTTTAATACAATCATTTGGAGTAGAGATACTCAAACTTCTAGCTTTTCAATAAAGAATGTGTACGTGATCGGGAGTCAACTTACACTCAATAAATTAATAACAAAGTTAATTTTGTTCGTGCTTCAATAAAAATTAATTTGAGTGACTTTAGATAATCAATCATTTCAAATTTATTTACTAATATTTATAAGACATATTTTAAATAATAAAATTAATCAAAATATTTTAAAATTTTAAAAAAATTTAAGATTTAAAATGACAGATTCAAAAATATGTTATAAAGTACCAAGTTTTCTTATATATGGTAAAAAACTAAAAACTTTAAAATATAAAATTGGATGAAATTGTTAGTCTTAATTTACTATTTAAAAATAAGTAGATAGATATTTTAGATGTTAACTAAAGAAAAGAACCCAACAACTCAAACTTAAACAATATTTGTACAAATTATAAAAACAAAAATTATAAATAAAAAGAAAATTCATGTTTGAATTGTAAAACTTTATAATGTTTTTATTATATATCTAAATAAATAAATAAATAATACAAAAAGGGTATGATCGATTCCAAATAATGAAACTTGCTTTTCCTTCTTGTCCTATTTACCAACCTTCTATATATAAATCAATACCCTCAAAATCCCCCTTTCCTTGACAATCAATCAAGCTTCCACTTCCAACCATGTGCAAAGGCGTAGAACAGGAAGAAACCAAAGCCCCCGTCCGGCAACGTCTGACCACCGATGACCGGGCAGCCCGCGGTGGCGATCCTGTACGGTGCGAGCTATGCGGTTCGAGGGCGTCGCTGTATTGCGAAGCCGACGAGGCGTATTTGTGCGGGAAGTGCGACAAATCGGTTCACAACGCGAATTTCTTGGCCCTGCGGCACGTCCGGTGCTTGCTTTGCAACACCTGCCAGAGCCACACGCAACGGTACCTATTGGGAGCTTCCATGGAGGTTGTGGTTCCAAGTATTGTGAGTAGGGAGAGGAATTTCCTTAATTACCACTGTGATTCAGATGGTTTTGTTCAGAATTGCTCCCAAGTTTTGAAAACTCCTTGTCTCTTTCTGTAATTCCCTTCTTTAATTTGGCCTTGTTTATTATTATCATTATATTTTTTTTCCATGTTATAAACTTATAATTATTTAAAGTGAAAAAATCTCTGATTTTAGGAGATCATGTCCCCCTCTCACTGCCAAATATATGCTAATAAATGATACTCAAAATTGAAAAATAAATCAATCAAATCAAAATTTAAATACTCATAGGTATACCAACCAAGAATACACCATAACTCAATTGATATATGTAATGGGTGAATCTAAAGTTTAAAGGACAAAAAAGAAAATGATTAGACACCATTGTGAAATTTGTGAATATTTAATTTTTTTCCCCTCCTATTTTCTAATTTTAGTGGTGGAGCTTATGTTGGTGGTCAATTATTAAATTGAGTATCTTTTCTTTCACTTGAGTTTCAAGATCTTTTTGGTGTTGTACGAAACTTAATTAGATATCTTTTCAGTTGGTGTTGGATACACTCAATCTATTTTTTTAAGCTTGGACACTGTATTACACAATTGAGATTCTTTTTAATAAATACATCTCTTTTGTTTAATTTCCATCGTAATTCTGCTTCACAATACTATTCTTAAACATTGTTATATATATATATATATATAATATATATATATATAATATATATATATATATATATCCTTTATTATTTTAAAAGATGACAATGTAATAAGCAAAGGAATTATTGAGAGAAAGTATTTACCCTATATCACCTAACAAGAAAATAATGTTGTCACAATTTAAATGGAACAGGATAAGACACATGTTACACCGACCCAAATCGGCATGCATGACACTTTGACTCGTTGTACCTACTCATCATAAGGTGTTATACCTACTCATCAACATGTCATACACAAGAATTTGATTTCTTTGGAGTTTGAGCACATTAGGTTTACCTGCAGTTTGATGGATATGATTAACTATAAGTTATTTTTTCCAGATTTGTTAGTTGGGTCGTTATGTTTGAAACTAATTAAAACATTTCTGCAGACATAGGCACTTTGGACTTGGCAATATGTGTCAGTGCGAAGATAATTACTTTTAGTTCATATTTGATTCAATTTATGTTTGATTTAGCTCATTAATCCCTAGATCAATTGTAATATTTTAACACATTCATGCAGTATATCCTTTATTGATCACATCATATAACTATGATACTCAATTGTTGGTAGCATTAAAAGTCACTATCTTATGTACATGTTAACTAATGAACAGCAAACTATCTTATGTACATGTTAAATTAATACATATGAATGAAAAATAATGGAGGCTCATTAGATTTTGTGTCAATTAGAATTCAAATGAGCGTTCCATGTTAATGTATGAACTCTTTGACATGTTTGAAGTACAGTAGATGAAAGATTAAGAAATGCCTTAGCCATACAAACTACACAATAACATGTTAATTATTGTGTAGCTTTTCAACGTCGCATTTTTTTCTAAAATTATGATATATAAAAAATTTCAAATTGCAAAAAACGCAAAAGAATGTGAAATTTAAAAAAATGAACAATTTTTTTTTCATTAGAAAGAAAGTCAAGGACTGTAACAAGTGATTAAACGTATATCACATGCTAATACGTAAATAATGTTAATGCTATTAGGGAGTGGGTGAGAATAAGAAGTGTAGTTAGTGACGTAGGTAGGCGAAGGTATAAGTTGGAGCTAGGAATGTGTGAACCAAAAGAAAATAAGGGTGGTTAGAACGTCAATTTTGTTCATTTTAATTTATATGTACCATAACAAGATCGACACTAGCTAGTTTTATCTAATATGGCCAAACCTACCAATTTTATTTGACTATATACTCTTGAATCACTAAGTTACTAAAAAATTTAAGATAGTAGGTGAAAACATATTTAATATCTTACACTTATCAAGAAAGACCCAACAAATGAAAATTAATATTAATCAAGAAGAAATATTGTTGTAAAAACGTAAACACACGGCTAAAATAATCTTAGAAAACTTTGAAAATTTTCTTGGATACCATTTTAAATCATCTAGATTATTGAAAAATTTAATATCTAACGTGTACTTTAACACCTAACCCAAAGAAAATTAGTTTGGATAAGAAAGAAGAATTTTGGGGAGATGGAGAAAATAGGGTTAGGGTGATGAAGACTTGTTGAAGAAAAAGGGAAGAAGAAGACCTAACTTGATTGGAAAAAGTGGGAACAAAGAACAACTTCCCCCAACCATATCCCATTTGGATTATTCCATTTCTAGCTAACAGTACTTTCTATATATAATTAAGATTACATTACTGATTAAGCTGATCTAATATTTAAAAACAGGCTCTAAAGCAAAATATGTTAGATACCCTCCATTTTTAAATTAACCACTAAATTTGAGTTTAGCTAATTGATTAAGATATATATGAGGACTAAACTGTAACATATTAATTTTAAGTTTTTAAGTTTATATCTACTGTTGAACCAAAAATAGAAATTATAAAAAAAAAAAAAAAAATCAAAATTTTAGATCTGAATTATTTTTGGGTTTAAAATTTTTCAAAGGTTTATGGGCTAATCCTTATGTATACCTTTTTACAAGAAAAGAACAAAGGATTTTACTGTCTAATTTCTTGGATGTAAATCAATATAGTTTTGGGAATGATAAATTCAAAACACATGCATTATAATTTTCATATCGATTTTGCTCCATAAATAGAGAAAAAAATCATGAAATTTTGTAATAATATAACAATAATGGTTAGATTATACAGAATTATCCTTGATTAAAACTTCTCATTATTCAAGGTTGGGCTGATATAGAACCCTACTTTATTATATTAACTAGATTTCTTTTTGGGGTTTTGTTAGAATAATAAAAATAAAACAAAATATTACTCTTTAATTATGACAAAAACTCATTGAAATATATTTACAATTTTTATTAATATATAATATAAGGTAGAGGAGTCAACAATTTAATTTAAAACGTAAAAGATTATAACAATTGAGCTATGTCTTAAGTGGTAGAGATTAGAAAACTTATCCCATTCAAAGAAGAGAAAAGAAAATTCCAAAATTATTCTCTATTAAATTGATTAATGTTAAATAAATTCATTTTTAGTAGGAAAGCTATATTTTATAGAATAATTTCATCTAAATAATAAGTATAATAAATTTTATTTTTTAATGTTTTCTTTTTTTCTTTTCTATACAATATAAATAGTTATCGAATTTTTCTATTTTTGAAAAATCATACTCTTTAAAATTAGAAAAAAATCCTTTTCAAAATAATAATATTAAGCACTGATGGTTGGAGGAGCCGAGAATGGAAATGAATTCTCTTCCCGCCGTAATAGTAATCCATTGAGCAACCCCCGGGGGGGACGTGGATTCTCTGATATCACAGTGTTTTAGGGTTCTCTAATGGCGGAATTTTCTTCAAAAGAGGAGCTCGTCCGGCTAATCAAGAGGTTCGGGAGTAATCTGAGTGTTAAACTCTCCAGTTTATTCTCGATATTGTTTCAAACTCGGGTTTGTTTTCCATTCCTTTCGTCGCGTTTTGCAGTTGATTTTTGGAAATTTCTGTTTTCAAATTCTGCTTCTCTTCTAGATTTTGTAGTGACGGTTCTGGAATTTGTGTTAAATGCTTAGCCCCATGATTCCGCATGATTGGTATATAAAGCTTTCCGGCTCTCTTAATTGATTTGTTAATGCTGTAAAGTGTGTAGTAAGATTGTTGTCTTTCCCAAGTTGTGATGTTCTCGCCTTCACTCCGGTAAATTATGACTGATGTCGGATGATTGTTTCAAATTGGCCAGCATCTAGAGCTGTAGGTTTACTAATTCTTAAAGATTTTATTGTTTGTGAGCAGTAACCTCAGATGCTGGTTGGTGGTTTGATTTTAACTATAATCATTATTGTGGTTCGTATTAGTTTGCTGTTAGTCGAGGTGCAGTGATATCTATAATAATATTACTACTAATATTAATAACGATGATAAATATTTCAATAAAGAGCTTATAGAAAAAACCCCGTATCCTGGAGTTGCCGGACAAAAGGGTCATTTTTAATGAAAACATAGATTCATTGCAAGGAAGTTTAATGGCTTCGGAGGTGTACACTAAAATCCCTTCAGGAAGGGAGATCGAAACTCTAGCATTTTCCACAGAATTTTGTGGCCAGCAGGATGAATAGCTTAATTGTAGACGTTTGGAGGAGCTGACCAGTGATGTGAGAAGTCGAGTTGTGACCTGTAAAGCTTGAATTTTTTTACTTCTTTGTCTAAAGGTTGGTAAAAATCTCTTTCCCAGGCATCTAACCTAGGATCCTATCTCACTTGTCGAAAGTGTCAAAGTTTGACTGAAATTCAATACTTCAATCGTAGATCGTAGTCTTCGATCCTGGTCTACATCTTTAATAAGTCTTGGAATAAGATCATCTAATGAGCAATGACTATGTTACAAGACTATTTTGGAATGGTGAAGAACAAACACAAGTTTTACATGGAAATCCTAGTTTAGGGAGATAAACCACTGTGCAAATCTTTCTTATTATTTTCTTATTAAAACTAATGATACAGGTGAGGATTAATTTATAGGCAATAGAAGCCTAACTAAAATAATGAAAAACAATCAGGGCAACATAAAAGACTAAAAAACCCCCGGGCTTTCAACATACAACAAGTCTGCTAATTCTAACAACATCAGTAAAAGGGGGTGGAAGAAGTGTTGGAAGAGGGATTGTAGCCAATTTTTCCTCAATCACTATTAAATATCAAGTTGTGTTTGTGGGAGAAGGAAAAATTTAGGATCTCATCCTTGTTATCAACACAGTCAAAGATGAGTGAGAAGTAAAAAGGCAGAAGGGGGGGTCTATAAACTTAACCATGAGAAACTGTACTGTTTGGTGATCAAAGTTTGTGATTACCAATCTCAAGGAAAATTCTTTGGCTCTAATTCAGGAATGTGCATCAGAGGATTCCTTTTGCATACAATCTTCATAGCCTATATTTTATGAGAGATCAAGAGGAAAGTTAAATGCTTGAGAGGGTTGAATTGAGACCAAGAGATCCTTTATTACCGTACCATTTTTATGGCTTGAGTAGGTTTTTTTGTAGGAGCCATGGAAACAAAGTTGATCATCTCAGTTTGCAAATTACAACCCTCTTGCTCCCTTTGGCAAATTTAAAATTGACCACTTATTTGGGAATCATCGAAAGGATCTTTTTTCTAAAAGAAAAAAAAAAAAAAGTTTGATGCATAAATCTGCAATGCAATGGTGAGGATCAATGTCTGGAGAAAGTCAGGTTTTCCTTGGCATTGGCAAGTTCTACTCCATGGATAAACCTCGAGAAATATGCCTTTGTTAATGGATCATTTTTGTTGTATCGTTTGTCGTAAGACAGAGGAAAACTTTGACCTCCTTCTTTGGAGTGTATCTTTGCGAGACCGGTGTAGAATTGTTTTCTTAGGAGTTTGAGCTTGTGATTGCTCGCCAAAGGGACATTTGTTTGATGATTGGGGAGTTCTGCCTCCATCCACCTTTCAAAGAGAAAGGCCGTTTTTTGTGGTTCATGGGGGTGTGTGCTTTGTTGTGGGATATTTCGGGGGAGAGGAACAATGAAGTATTTTGAGGTGTGGATAAGGGCCCTTGGGAGTTTTAGTCCTTGTTGAGGTTTATGTTTCTCTTTGGGCTTCGATTTCGAAGATCTTTTGTAATTATTCGCTAGGCGATATCTTTGTTAGTTGGAAACCCTTTCTTTAGTGGAGTTTGTTCTTGTGAGCTTGGTTTTTGTATGCTCTTGTATTCTTTATCTTTTTTTTCAATGAAGGCAGTTATATAAAACAAATGTTTGTAGATTAGCGGTGGTCGGCTAATAACTTCTCTTTCACTTTAGCTTAGTAGCCTCTTTGGTACTTGGAACTTTCCATGGGAATCGATCCTCAAAGTAGGCATATCTAAAGGAATCCCCTAGTCACATATCTAAAGGAGGAAGACTTACTCTAGTTTAAGTTGTCCTTGCAAATCTTTCAACTTTTTGGTCTTCAGAGCTCCTAGTAGTCCAACTAATGAGGTTGCAAGATCGTGAGGAATCCAAAGTGGGCATAGTCCAACAGTTATTGATGGGTTGTTGTACATTTTTTGAGGATGGAAGTATGAGTTCAAACATCGAACTTATGCACTTTTGTGACGTGGTTGCTGGAAAGAAACAAGAGAACCCGAATATATTAAAATATAAATGATATTAAATTACATGATAAACCAAGTGTCCGAGGTGCTTGGACCCTCCCAAACTTGAGATGCTCTCACGTCGTAGTTCATATTTCAAAATATAGCTTATCTTCCTCATTCCTTTAACCTCTATTTATAACCCAACTTCCCTAACAAACTCATTGACCAGTTGCTAATATGCTCTCAATACTTTAATTTTTTACTCATAGCATTCCTATCACAGTGTGTGTCGATGGTAAAACACAGGTGCTGCAAAGTACTAATTTTTGTTGGAACCTGTTTTTGATAGAGTTGTCTGTTTTCTTTGGGCAGTGGCAGGTGTAACAGATGTTCAACTAAGATCACAATTTGATGCTTCATGTTCTAATTTGTTGCAGAATTTCCGATCTCTTAGTGCTGTTGCGGGTTTGGCTCTTGCTGTCATATTCTCATGGAAACTGTTAAGACCACCTAGTGGACATCGCAGAAGACAACCAAAAAGGCAATCTTCTTCGGCAGGCAACTCTGACATCGGCACAAGTTCAAACTCACAATTGATTACTTCTGCAATTGTTTCTCCTTCAGATGACGCAGGTGCACAGAAGGTCAGTTGTGGTTTAGGAAAAATACATCTTTTGTATTTGTAGTTTGAAAAGGTTTTCACTTTCATCCTTAAGTTTCACACACTATAACTTCTTAAGTTTGGTTCCTAGAATAATTATTTCATTACTGGTACTAGCAAAAATTTGATTGAGCAAATCAATTGATATTGTGCCTTACATGTCTATTGAATTTTGATAATATGGCAAGTTGTATTAATTTTATTTATTTGATATGTGAAAGAAAACCAAATATGCAATTTATATAGAATTATTAATCAATATGCTTGACACGTCAGTTAAACATTGCTGTGATATCATTTAACTTGCTCAATCAGATCCTATTAGCATCATTAATATAATAGGCATTTCAAAGACCAACTTGGACCAGATTTACAATTTATTATTATTAATTACATAGTTTGTAATGAGTGTGATTTTTCTCAGCCAACTTTGGAGCAAATTATTAGACAGAAGCTTGGTGGTGGAAGAAAGGTAATGAAAACATGTCCGATGACCCTTCATATAGTGAAAGCTAAAAATGAGTTATTTGATTAGAAAAGGATAACCTTTGAAGTCTAATCTCATTGACCATTCATCACACGTAAGATTAACCTTTCAAGTTGATATTTATCATACTACGTGCCCAAAAGCTTACCCAGTGAAGTCGACCTTTCATCTTGTAAAAGTATACGACAGTTTATAAATTGTAATGGCAAGTTCTGATTCCAAATTCTTGTTATTTTAGGTAACTTGTCGTCTACTTGGAATAATTTTGGAGGAAAGAAGTCCAGAAGAGCTGCAGGCTGTGGTACTTTTCCTGTCTGTGTGTTTTGGAGTGAAATTGTCTTTGAGAAATAATCATGGTTTTGTGTTGGCGTTTGGTAATGCTGTTGACAGAATCAAGCAACCGTAAGGTCCTCTGTCGTGGATGTGCTTTTAGAGCTCACAAATTATTGTGATCTCTATTTGATGGAAAGAGTTTTTGATGAGGAAAGTGAGGTGAGACTATAATTTATCAGGATGAACTTTTCAATCTTAAGTGAAGTCTGTAAAATGCTCTCACTTTAAATGGTTGGCATAGAAGATTTGTGCTCTTTCTCCTGGTGCTCTTCCTTTTGCAATATCTTCATATACCATCATATTATTAGTTTTAATACTGAGAAAATACTTTGTGCAGAGAAAGGTTATTGTGGCTCTAGAAGATGCTGGTGTTTTCGCATCAGGTGGCTTGATCAAGGATAAGGTTGGCCCCAAATGAACTTTATTTATTTCATCTTGCTCGGTCAAAGTTTCGACTGCTTATTCTTCATAGTTTCCTTATCCTTATGAGGTTAATAAATTGATCCTAGTGTTTACGTTATATTTTATTTGCATGTTTCTTGGTTGCTGCAGTGTGTTGGGCGTTTAGCATCCTTTTGTCTATTATTTCTTTTTCCTACTAAATTTCTTAATGTTTTTGGCATCTCTCCCCCATTAAGACCTGTGAGAAGCTAGCTGAGCTATGTTTACATGGTTGAGAAGCTGGGTTCTTAACATTAATCTTGACATGTTATCTGAATATGATCACTTTGTGATTTCAGCTGCCTCTTTTTGGTAACTTATTTTTCCTTGAATTTTGTACTTCTTTGTTTAGGTTCTCTTCTGTAGTACAGAAAATGGGAGGACGTCTTTTGTTCGGCAACTGGAACCTGATTGGCATATCGACTCGGATCCTGAAATCATATCCCAACTAGCGGTATGTTTCCATATAATTTACCAATCCAAGTTTATTGAGGGTGATCACACATCAAGGTCCACTTACTAATCTTTAAAAATTGAACTGTTCACTACTTTTAGCTATTGACACTTGTAGACTTTGTTATGTTATCTACTCTCTGACAATGTTTTCAAATATCCATATCAAACTGCACAAAGTAGTTTTAAGGAACTTATTTTTATTTTTAGAATTTAACTAAGAAATCTTTTAAAAACCATATGCTATATTGAAAATTTTACATATTTTTCAAAACGAACCTGCGAAGTAAGTTTGTTTTTTAAATGCCACAGAGATTCATCACGTGTCAGCTTCACATATCTCAAGTGAAGCCTGAGAGGATGGCCTCTAATGTTTTCACGTCGGCATCACTGGAGCACTTCTTTCAATGCAACATGACAGAGACCCACCAGAAAGTATATATGTAGAATTTGTCTTCTTCTTCTTAGATTTTGTGTGCATTATTATTATTATTATTATTCGTTCAGACGATTTCTCCGTTTCAGCCTTCAGATAAAAAAAGAATGCTGGGTTTTGTTTAATAGCTTTATGAATAGCAAATCGGATTAATGATATTAACAAGATGACTTCTTCCCATCCCTAGGAATGACCCATTTCCCTTTCTCGTGCGTTCTCCACTTTAGGTTTATTTGTTTATTTCTTTGTAGAATGTAAGTGACAATCAGGAAAGGGGAAGGTCCGCATAGACATTTCTTCAAAATGCTCTTTTGAGGTCTCACAACACATCAATAAAATCATACTTTTGAAAGGAAAAAGAAATTTTCAAAAACTATTTTCAAATATAACAAAATAAAATTAATTTTTTTACAAAATATCACGTTTTATCTACCACAGATTTTACCATTATTGTAATATTTTAAATATTTTACTATAGTTGTAAATATTTTCAAGAACTTTAACTTTTCGAATTGTTAAAACATGTTCCTAAATTTCTATTCTAATTCTATTACTTCTACGCTTATTTTGCTATATTAGAAAATGACTCCGATAGGTTTAAAATATTTTTTTTGTTATAAAATGTTTTCAATTTGAATTTATAAAGTTAAAAGATCAAAATAATACTTAAAAAATTAAACAACATGACATAAATATTTATTTAACTAAATTAATTTATTATTTTCAAAAATTGGTTGGTATATTATAAAATTAAAGCTTTTCTTCAGATAAAAAGTCTTCATTTTTGTGTGGAATAGATCCATTCTGAATGCTCGAAACTTGAACCTGTAAATCATATACATGCAGCCTTCACTAACGAACAAGTAAATTAGTGCACAACGAATTGCTTCGACAAAATAATTTGAAAATAGCAATCAAAATCTGCCAAGAAGAAATAGAATGAGGGAAGGTTTACCACCGATGTCTGATTTCTAATAAAACTGGAAATTACAAGTTTTAACAAGAAACCATAAAAACCCCATCCTGCGCAACTCTCTAAGTAAACCAATACTTTCACTATACTAAGAGTTGTTCTAACCTCTACAGCAGCATCACCCAATTGTTAAGCGTCGTCCATGTATTCCTTTTCATCGTCGACCACCTCCACATCTACATTTTGATCTTCACCCTCATACTGCAATCCGAATTTTATCATGTTAGATGATATAAACAGTAGGGGTTCAAGATTGATGAAAGAGACAACCATATTCAACAAGACTCGTGGCTTTCAATATTGATCTGGTTCAAACTTTTTCATGTTCAAGATAAAACTTGGATTCGATCTGGGATGTGCAAAAAAGTTTCAGTTATATCTATAGATTGAATGAGAAAAATGACAAGTACACTTCTTTCTAAAGTATTTACAAGAGAACAGAGGAAAAAGTTGGTGAAATTTTGAGAAGTTGCTAACCTTTGAATGGCTGAATTCACGAATTGGAGGTGGTGGTGGAGGAGGAAGGAAAGGCAGGCTGCCAGATGCAGCCTCCATAGAACTTTCCCTCGGTTCTTTCTCTTCATGGTTGATTTCCAAGTCAATATCAACTTCCTCATCGACTGCATGGCCAGCCATGCTGGTTAATGGCACTGCAACACCTGAATCTAGACCCCTAACCTGCATATTTGAGTTCAGAATTAAGGGCATAGACGAACAATAGAATTTATTGATGTCATTTGTAATGTATGGAAGGTTTCAAATTGATCTTGCAAGACAAAGATAGAAACAACTGTTAAAGAACTATGGAAGAAGCGAAATAAACAGGTAGTAGAACACTTCACACCACCATAACCTATAAACTTTGCACTCCATATGTCATAACTAATCAGACATCAACACCTCAAAGACACATGGTAACTTGTGAAAACAAATAAAATTGACTAGAAAAATATGAGTCACCTTGTCTGCAGAAGAAACACTACTAGATGTCCTTCCCCTCCTTTGCCTGCTTTCATTTGCTGTAGGTATCAGATCATTGATTTCATTGCCAACCATCTCAATTTTGCTATATGTTGATTTAGCAGGATGGGCATTCCACCGAGAGTTCCTTCTCAATCTGCCCACTGCCTCTTTATTTCCTTTGTTTAAATCAGCTAATGTAGCACCCACACATATATTATTAAGTACGGAAGTAAAAAGGCTCCAACACGAAGAACACCGTAATTAAAATATAACCCCCCCCCCCCCCCAAAAAAAAGAAAAAAAAAGATTCACCACTGCAACCACAAAGAAACAAGAAGATTACACTGATACATCTTGAAATAAACAAGAGAGCTTACTGGGGGTGAAGGCAAACTAATAGATTTGTTGTTTAAAATGGCACATCTATATGAAGAAACTATTAATTACTAAGTTTCAAAAGGCACCTCGTTTTGAGTTTTCTGCAATATCTTGAACAGCATGCATCTTCCTCTTGCTTGCAGAAGTGTCTCTTTGAAGGCCATGAAAAGGGTCAGATGCATGATAACCAGGTTCATCTCCATCGCTCACAATATTGATACTTGAGTCTTCTTCATTGGCACCAATTTTATTAACATCTGACCCCAGCTGATCCCCCAATTGTTGCAGGCGGACTTGCGACCTACACATAGAAAAGTTACCATAATTTCCTGAAAATCATCACCAAAAGAAAACGCAATCAAAAGAATAGGACAAGTAAACTTGCCGGTTCAGTTCATCTTGTAACCTTGAGTGACGATTATGTGCTTTGACAAACTTCTTGATTTTTGATTTTATCCTGAATATTAAAGATCCAACAAAAGTAGGAATAAGAGGCAGGTGTCCACATTCAGCAGGAAACATGACAACAACGTGTACCTTCTACACTCCTGCCTCTCATTATATAATTGAGATTCTAGTTCCTGAACTCTAGAAGCCAAACTGTCCACTTCTTGAATTTTCTCGTCCAGGTAGACCTTCAAATGACAAAGAAAATTTTGCTAATATCTTCAATGTATATTCATAGAATCATTTCATTTAAAGAATCTGGTTATATATTATCTTGAATGCATAGCTCTATCAAAATGCCAACAATACACATAACACTTAGACAGCACAAAGCACCTTCGCACTTAAGAGAGATTCACTTTCGACGATCGTAGAAGAATTAAGGAATCAAATACTTACTCTAATTTTCAATTTTAACCTTTAGGTCAACTTGAATGCAAAATAGGTAACTACAAAGATTTAGTATGCAATCAAGATGCTGAATTCTCACCTAAAAACTGTTACCATAATCTACCTACCTGAAAAACCCCTGACCTTCTCATTATTACAACTCCATAACTAACCAACAAGTACACTTAATATAAGCACCACCTATCGCCTTGTTGCCTAGTTGATGAACATACGATTGTGACTCTTAATATAAGCACCAGAAGAACATTGAATCAGACCATTTTTTTAAACAAGATTTTAACATTTCGCTCACAGTCTAGCTTAGTAACCCTGTCAATTTTAGCATCTGGCTTCCTCTTGTGCATGATTTTTCTTTCAAATTCTCCTGTGTCCGACTTCCCAAGCAACTTTATCTTCTTGATTATCTTACATATATCGATGTATCTCAATGGGTAGGCTGACCCAACAAACTTTCGCCTCAAAAAATTTGATGAATATCACGACGATCTAGAAAAATAGAATCAGTCAGGTCGCACCTCTTTTTTACAGATCCATTCTAAATAAACCCCATTCCACTCATATTGTGCTTGGCTTCTTGCCCATGCGCCATCAGTGGACTGCTGCACACAAAAGGCTTCAACCAAAAAGGTAGGGAAGTTCGAGGGATGATCAATTTTTCTTTTTAAAAAAAAGGAAGAGAAAAATAGACACAAATCTTACCATTTCTGACACCAAACACCACTTAGTAACCCTCATTGTAGGAGGTAGGAGTCTGAACCCCGCAGCTAGTTACCCACCCCAAATTGTGCTCCTAAAATCCAAATGCTTCAACCCTCATTTGGTCCATTCGTCATCAAAACACTTCCATACCAATCACAATCACTAATACGTATTAGGTTTCAATCATGATAATATTATTCCCCTCTTAGCAGTATCAAAACCTCCCAATCATTGCTAGTTCTGGTTGGAACCATGACAGCATTCATGAGTTTTACTGCAATAGCCTCAATGATCCTCAGCCCCTTTTGTGCAACAGCATTCATGAAGTTCTTATTTATTAAATTCTCTCTTTTTTCTTCTTTTTTTAAAAAAGTTGAGATAATCTAGTGCTAATATAACTAGGTTCTCAAATGCCATCAAATTGGATGAAATTGTAATACATGCTGCATTCTAAGATCTCCAACCAGATCTCACCCAACTCTTAGCTTCCAGTTTATGAATTTGGCTTCAGCCAGCCTAGGAATGTATGGTAATGCAAACTTTCATATGCTTGACCCCCTTCATTTGTATCTCTGTTGCTCGTTGACAAAGTTCAATGGCTTCTAACTTTTATGAACTTCCTCCAACAATTTCTGACCCTAGTTTGGTAGTCACTCTAATTGCTAATTGACTTCAGTGGTGCTAAATCATCTTTTTCCCTTTCATCGTCTCATTAATTTACAGTAATTCTGTCCCAAGTTCTGAATCCAATCTAGATTAATGTGATTTTGAGGAAGACATCTGCTACACCTACTTTCTTATTCAATCTACCTTCTAGCGGTAAACAATCACTGTCAATTGGTTTAACGATGTGATTGCGGTGGGTTTTGAGCAGAAAGCTATACTTTGCTGTCAAAGGCACCCAAGGTGCTAGGGTATATTCTACCTTTGTTTCTTCATTAAAATTGTATAAAAAGGTATTTTTCCCCAAGGCATTTGCCTTCATTATACAATATTGATGAGTGTGTTTGTGTCAAAGGCACCCACAGCGTTATGGTGCTTAGCATATATTCTTCATTTGCTCCATCATTGATATTGTATAGCATTTGCCTTCACTATTGTGTTTGTGTGTGTGTGTGTGTGGAAGAGAAAGAGAGAGAGGGAGAGAGAACAAATCTCATTAAAAATGTGTGCCAATGTGACTAGTGGCAATACAACTCACTCCAACCAACATGACACAAAGTCTCAATGACTAAACACCTTAAACCGCTTACAGGTAATAAATTTGATAAAATACTATCTTAAAGGAGAATATTTAAGAGTTGATTAAATTTTAAAAATTGGAAACCCCCCACTTGCTACATGGACGGAAAAAGGAAATATATATTACCTATTGCCTCTACAACATTAGAGGTCGAAAGCAACTAAAAAAAAGAGAAAATACTAACCTCAGCTTGGTGTTTGCGTTGCTCAGCCATCTCAATATCTGTCTGCATCTTGTTTAACTGTGTAATTCAAAGATGATCAACCAAGATTTCCAGGGAGTAACCGTTTCTAATATATGGAAGATTTAAGTTAGAAAAAAATAGTGTTTTCTCTACCTGCCCCTCAAGAGTGTCTCTAGAAACAGATGAGATTTTCCCTTGTCTATCATGTTCTTCATTCCTATCTGAAATCCTCAAATTTCCAGAATAATCACGACAGGCATCCCCATGTTCCTTTTTCCTTCTCTTACGGTCACTGAAACAAGAGTGTGTACCATTTCAAAGTATCCACCAGTGAATTATTCTAAGAAGTAATTTGTTATGCCAGTACTCATGAAAAGATAAGTCGGTGTGGGATAAAGAAATCAGGCCATACAATTATTACAGCGGATAACACCTTCAAACCTAAAAACTAGAAGTAAAGCTCAAGAACTAATAGAATCAGGCACTGGAAGTAATCTCTTGATAAACAGATAAAAAAGTACTCTTGTAAGAAAAAAGTCGTCAATATCACACGACCATTTTCCCGTGAGAAAAATCTCATAAACATACCTTAAAAGGACTTCAAATAAAAATTTGTCCCTCAATACATAATTCCATCACACAATCACTTCCTACCCTTCCTTTGCTAGAACTAGTTCAAAAATAACTAGAGAATACCATACGGTTGTGACAGTATACCTATGCCGTTCGAGTGACCAAGATGAGCTATACTCTGCAATTTCAATTCCAAAATGAAAGAAATCAGGGAAGAACTTTGCTATTACAACATGTAAAAGAATTATGTAGTTCATATATTCTTTTAAACGTAAGAGTGCATGTGTGTTGAGAACCTAGCTTCCTACAATTCCTTAATAAAAAAATGTAAAGAATGAAACATCAAAAAGAAAAACATGTGACTTCATTACCACGAGGTACATGTCGCCCTCTAGAATCCCTTTCCTGTTGGGGAGAATGTCTGCTGTCAAGCTTATGCCTTAAATCATTTCCTCTATATTCCGTTCTACCTGCAAAGATGGGAAAATTTCATTTTAACAAGTTTAGTTGCTGCAACATATTCTTTCTAAAAGCAATTAATGAATCAATGAAGTTCTTACAAGGCTTATCTTACCATTACATGGAAAAGATGAGAAACAAAATAAGGAACAGTAAGAGTGCCGCCATGCCAGTTCCAAAAGATCCATAGAAATAATGAAAAGATATAGAAAAATCCATGCCCAAGAATAAACCATGGGATAACCTTCATATCGAGAATAGAACGAAGGATTTCATTCCCATGACCATGCTGAACAAAAAGTTCACGTAACATTGATCCAAAAGGGAGATATCTCTGGTTTCCACATAATCATACAAGTACAGACCAATGATATAGATTCAAATTTGATTCTTCATGCAATACTCCCATTAAAATTGCATTACTCCAAGAGGAAGTCCTTTGGCATACTCAGGAGGCATAAAGCAATGAAGAACCTCTCCTAAGAAAAAGGAAGCCCCATGAACAACAGTAGCATACCCCAGAAGATCATAATGGGATAGTTAAACGAAAGCTGGGGGAGATGCATAAATTTTGGAAAATAATTATAATCTTCAACAAGTACTTTCTGGATTAGCTGATGCAGCACAAGGGCCATAAACATCTCCAGAAATATACCGCATGCAGCTCAATAGAGAAAAAATCCACCATATCCATTGCCATTCCAATGAAAATCCTCTGATCTGGACTATTATTTTTTACTAGCCACTTCGATAACCATGGAAGTTTGAAGAAGTTTTTATATCTCGCATTATTGGAATCATTCAATGTCCATCTATAATAAATATCCATTGATAGAGGCGTGGAGTCTCATGTGACGACTTGTGCAGAACCAATTTAAATATCGAAGACAGCAAGCAACAAGATACCAAACCACATAGCCATAGATGAGGGGGATTGTGTTCGTATAGCTATAAATACACAGCAGACAGAATAGTTTCAAATGATTAACCGAAAGAACCTAGTTATTAATGTCTAGCCCATTTTAAAGATACCCGGCCCCTCCCTCACAATGCACCATAAGGTAGAATCAAGAACAGATAGAAAGAAGAAAGAGTACGACGGCCAGAGATTAATAGGAGAAGAAAATGCTATAAATGAAGTCCTCAACGTTGATTATAACAAGAAGACCATAAAGGAAGAAATAAACACCATCAGTCCAAAATTAGTCTATACCTCTCCCAAGGAAATAAACTCAGATCTCTTGAATCACACCAATACCAAGAAGAAAAATTAAACGCAGAAACATAAAACCATCACTATACCACTGTTCGCGTTGAATGTAAGAATAATCAACGACGCGTAACCAAAACCAAAGAATAATCAACGACGCGTAACCAAAACCAACTCCAATAAGAGATAAGGAATAGAGACATAAACGAGAAGGATTAGTAAATTTCCATGTCATCAACCCTAAAGCCCAAAATTAAAGAACACGAGACGAAAGTGGAGTTGTAAGGGGCGAATTACCGATAGAAGCAGCAGCAAATCGCCTGAGTTCAGCGTTTCCGTGAGCGAAGGAGCAACTTGGGCGAGAACAGTGACCTTTCTGATAAAGAACACATAGCTTTGTTTTGAAAAGTTTACGGCCAACCATCATGAATGAACATGAACAATAACTGAGAAGAAGTATATATAGGAAGTTGCAGTAATCCCGGGTTGTAAATGCAACAGCGAATCAGAAATAATAGATGTGGAACCGAATTGGAGTAGTTCAGACGATGAAATCCGTTTATAAAGATTTGATAATAATCAGGAAATATGCAGAAAATAGTAGAATAGAACAGATTCGACGGGTTGTAAAATTGCAAGAGTTGAAGTATCCGAAGCAAAACGCCGACGGCTTGGACGAACACCGTGATGACGATGAGGGGTTTTATTTCTCCTCTATTTGGTTGCTGCTTTGTTTTTCTTTTTTTCTTTTTCTCGCTCTCTTTTTTTCTTCCTTCCTCGCAAAGCAATGGCGGGTTTTTAAGTGTACGGGAAATTGGAGTTCTTCTTTTTTCTTTTATTTTTCTTGTTGTCGCTTCCCATTCTAAAATTTTGTTTGCGTATTTTCCAATAAATATTAAATAAATTCTGGTATCAATTTAAATTATAAACTAATAATAATATCAATCAATTTTAATTTTAATTTTTACATCTTTTTTAGGTTTTACTTGGATATAAATATCTAGATTGACATAATTAGAATTGATTATTGATGGTCGAAATCAATTCCTTTTTTATTTGACAAAATCAACTTCGAACCGACCATAGTCTGTTTAGTAAAGTGTCAAATCGACTTCGACATTGACGAGTAAGGATTGATCGATCGGTCAATTTAGCACTTCAAAATACTTTTAAAAAATTCTCGATTTGAAACTTTTGAAATTGACCCCTCTCGTTTTTCGATCAACTGACTATAGTTTGGTTGGTCGCCTCGATTTTTGGTATATCATGTTCACCCTTATATACAACAATTAATTTGATGTTTAAATTGATACAAGTTTAAAGGTGTTAATTGAAATAATCATTTTTTTTTTCAGGGAGAGTAATTCTAATCATTTTTGTTAGACTAAAATTTTCAATAAATTAATTTGTTGAAATTAGCTTTAAATTTGCTAAAATATTTGGCCATTTTGATGTTTCTCTTAGAAGTAATTTTGCTTTTACATCTTGTTCTCAATATCGACTTGTTTCGAAGATTTTGCAGATTGTTCTCGAAGTTGAATTGCGTCAAGAGTTTTGTAAGTTTTCAAAATTATAGTTCTTGAGTTTGGAAGGCATCTAATCTTTAAAATTTTAGAAGAGCTACATTCTTCAAAACTTCAAGCGTCAATCTTCGAATATTCATATCTTTAAATCTTTAGGACTTTAAGGATTTGGACCTGACCCTAGTTGCTTCAGAATCAATAGATGGATTCTTCTTATTTGTCTCAAATTTGTACCATGGGCTTAAGTGAAAGTTGAAATAAATTCGAGTGACTTTAATTACTCTGTTTGATCCAATTTATGGTTTATATCCAATTAGACTAATAGTTAGATTAATCGATTGTTGTCTATATTTAATCATAACTGAATTTAATAATAAAACTATGGTTGCAATCAAATGTCTAGAGACATGAACAATTTTTTAATTTGCTTTTTATTAATCTCACATTTTTGATTTAGGGATAACAATTCTTAATTGACTCTAAACTTAATAAAATGGTCTTTTGTTATGATGACATAGCCACTTGCGATTAGCTAAAACATATCATTCAACAACTTTACTTATAATTAAGTTGGAATGTATACAAAAATAAATCATATATGGATTAGGAAACGTGGATATATTTTATCAATAATGA
The DNA here is from genome assembly GCF_025177605.1 of Cucumis melo. Lineage (NCBI taxonomy): Eukaryota > Viridiplantae > Streptophyta > Magnoliopsida > Cucurbitales > Cucurbitaceae > Cucumis > Cucumis melo. The sequence continues at coordinate 2,978,656 of NC_066857.1, forward strand.
TATAGTATAATAGTGATTTGTTCATACAACATATCTCAATGTTTTCTTACTTAATTAGGTAGTTTTCGTTTAAATAACGTGTTAGGAAGAATATTTGAATTCAACTAATTTTAACATTTTGAAACATTTTAAACGAGGATATATCTTAAAGTTGATATATATTTAGATTGGTTGTTTTAGTTTCTACCTAAGTTATATGTTTGCGTATGTGACATTAAACAATTTTAAACAATACAAATCATTTACATATAGACGTTAATAGAACATCATATCGAGATTTAACAAAAATATAAGTGGTGATGAATGTTATACATTAAATTTCTTATTCATATATTTATCATATGCTATCTATCTTCTCTTTTGAAATTATTCTCATAAAAACTATGAAAAGTATTTATTATTGTTGTTTAATGTTGTTATTACTACTACTAGGTTGATAAGTTGATAATATCTGTACTAGGTTGATAAGTTGAGAATATCTTGAAAATAACAAATAATAATAATAAATACTTCAATGATGTACGAGACCGCATCTATATATATGTAAAATAAACATTGTCAAATTAAAAAGGATCGTATAATGAAATTTGTATGAAAAATGTATTAATTGACAAAATTATTAAAGATGTTTACAAATATAGAAAAATTTCACTAATAGATAGTGACAAGTGTTGATATACATCAATTAGTATCTATCAACGTCTATTACTATATTTCTTTTAATTTATTTTTAAGAATAATTTATTATGATTAGACACTCCATATTAAAAATTGAAGAACTCAACATTTGAACTTCATTTATAATAATAATAATTAAAAAAAAAGATGAACAAAAGATAACGGAAGATTTAAATCAGGACCGTACGTGTTCGCCACACGACATTTTTAAGCGAAAACATGAAACTCAGCTCACACGTCGAATCAAAATGCACAAAAAGGAAAAGCTTCACAAACTGCAAGGAACGCATTCGTCCATTTCCTTTCCCCAATAATTCAGTTAACAAAACCACATCGGCGCCTAATTTCACCGTCGGTACCGGTGAGAACGCCGATGTTCCCCATATTAATCATGGATTCAGCGAAATCGGCGGCGAAAGTAGCGCCACGTGTCCTAGCCTGAAGCTGAACGTAGGCTTTAGTATCGGGATCGTCGAGAAGAGCGGAATCAGACTGGAACAATCCTCTTCTCTTGGAAACGAGAGTGTAATAACTATGATCGAAGGTCTTGAAGCTTCCAGGATCCATCTCGACGATTTTCTTTTGGTCATTTGGTTTGCATTTTTTCTTGAGTGCGATCGCGTAGTATTTGTCTAGTTTGGGATCAGCGTCACCTTTGCCGGTGAAATTGTAGAGGCGATTGGAGAAAGAGGTACAGTGAGAGACTCCGATTGTATGTGATCCTGAAGATCAAATTGAAGTGTGTTTATAAAAAATGGAGGAATGAATAATAAATTATATTGAAAGGAAGAAAAATTGGAAACTGATCAGAGTGTTGAAGAAGGAATTTACCGGATAAAACGACAAGATCTTTGAGGGAGAGACCTTTGGAGAAGAAACTTGATTTGAGAGATGAGATATTAGCGAAAGGAGGAGGCAGATTAATTAATGCTTCTCGTGAGATTGATACCCTTCCGTCTCTTCTTCCCGTTGGAACTTTCCAAACTGGGCCTCCACTCTATTTTCAAAATAATAATAAATAAAACTTCTCATATTGTTTTAATTTGTTTTAATTTTCACTAAATTATTATAAATATATTTATTTATAATTTTATATAATTAGAATTTCAACTAATTTTTAAAAATAATTTGTTGCTTTAAATTTAAAAAATAGGTGTGATAAAATGTATATTATTATAAATAATTTGTTTTGACAAAAAAAAAGTAGAGTATTAGGATTTTCCAACATCCATTTTTTAGTTTTTACATTAACATGCAAACTCGCTCCTTCATAATCTCTATGAAAAGTTAGGATTTCAAATCATCACAACTCATATGTTTTTTAAGTCTTATTTTCTTTGAAAAAAATTAAATATGGTATAATGATTTTTGGTTCGTTTTTATTTATTAGTAATGGATAACTAAAATTATAGCAATCAAATAATTGTAAGTATATTATATTAAAAAATTAAAAAACCTGTATAAATTTGTAAATTACCATTCTAACAGCATCACGAGCTATCAAAGCAAGGATGTCAGCACAAGAAACGACGCCGGGACATTGCTTTTCGACGGCAGCTTTAACGGCATCAACAACATTATAACCTTTTAAACTAAGGTTGGGAAAGGCATCTTTCTCTGCTGGGTTATTTGGTAGAGAATTTAGCAGCACTGAACCATCACATCCCTGTCAAATTACCAGAATCAACTGAGTTTTCTCATTTTCTCATTTTCTCAATTTTTAATGATAGTAAATTTAGATAAATGAAAATATCATATATATATATATGTGTGTGTATGTGTGTGTGTATGTGTATAAATAAGTGTCTTAGTGTTACTTGTCACCGCCAATTCATTGACAAAAAACAAAAGGTATATAATTACTATACCCTAACAAAGCAGTCATGGAAATGCATCCTCAACAAAGAAGCAGCTATTGATGGTTGTTTCTTAACATATTGAGCAACCGTCTTGGCGACGATATACTCCACCCCAGGGCAGCAATCCTGGTAAAACCCGACTGCCAACTCTTGTGCTCCGACGATGTTCGAGAGAGATGATATAAACATTAGTTGCAAAAAGAGAAGGAAGAAAAGCTTTGGAGTAATGGCCATGGTTATATAGGAAGAAGAGAAGACAAAATATGGTTTTGATAGACTTAAATGATGTTTTGAGATATAATGATGATTGCATTGAAAGATGGTCTGGTTTTTTATAGTGGAAACTTGAGTGTTTGAAGTTTGAACTTTTCATGAATTACAATCTGTCATGTAGGACTTTTCTTCTCTCTAGAGGTTCTTTTATAATTTAATTTAGTTTTGATTTGTTGGAAGTGACCTTAACTAAAAAAACATTTTTGACTTTTGGAGATTCCTTTGCTGTGGTTTATATACTTCACTTGATATTCAGTTGTTTTTTTAGTATTTTCTCTGTGAAATTTTTTCTTTAATTTTGGATGTGTATTTAAATGGAGAGTAAATATATACGTTAAGAGATAGTTACAAATATAACAATTAGATTTAAAACATTAGTATATAGCAATATTTTGAAAGAAATGCAAATATAACAAAATATATGTCAAAGTCATAGAATTCTTCCGCTAATAACCCATGTTGAAAATATTAATTTATCATTAACAGGTCATAAGAGTCAATTTGCAATAAATTTTGTTATATTTACATTTTTTCAAATATTAATTTATCAGTAATAGATCATAAGAATCAATCAACTATAAACATTGTAATTACATTTGCAATTTTTTAAAATGTTGTTATACATTTAACTATTATCCATAAAATTGTTATCAGTTTTTTTTTTTTCCGTCTAAGGTTCGTTTTATATTATTCTTAAATTATTTTTTTTTGTTATATTTATAAGAAAAGTTCAGTAAAAAACAACCAATTAAAAGAATTTATGTCATCTTGGAATTATTTGAAAACGATGTTAAGAGATACAAAAACACAAACAATAGAAAAGAAAGCAAGTAACTATATGAGTAAACAAAGTCAACATTATTATTCTTACATATATTCTTTTTTTTTTTTTTTTTTTTTTTATCTATTTGTTATATTTAGCATATGTGGTTGTATTAATTATATCATCATGGAAATAAAATTTGATCAAGTTTACATATTTTATTTCTATTTTTTTTAAAAAATAATCATAGTTAGGCCACTGTTTGACAAAATAAATAAATAAATAAATCCAATCTTTTTTGTTTTAAAATTCATGTTTGTTTGTTTTCATATTTGAATTAAATAAATAATTGATTTTTAGTCAAATTAAAAAAAAAAACTTTAATTAATTTTATTTTTTAAAAAATAATGGAGGTACTATCTATAAGCTTGATATTTATTTAAAAACCAAGTGGTTATCAAACTCAAATATTAATGAAAAAGAATTGTAAAAACTATAGTATATATTGTGCCTCTCCAACTACCCAAAAACCCTAATCCAAACGTTTTATTGTTATAAAATTGAAGAATGTGGTATTATTGATAAACCCCTAATTAACAAATAATTAAGCATTAATTAGAAGTTGTGTTTGGTCAGCTGTGAGAGAATGGATCCAATCCACAGTAGTACTGCAAAGAAGTGTTTGAGAAAAGTTTGGTATAAGCCATATTAACAAACAATATTAGCACGTACAAAACTTAGCCAATAAACATGATTTTTTTAAAAATTTTGTTTGGAGGAAGAAATAGAACAATGGGATTAATTTAATTAACAGAAGTGTGTGTGGAGTAATTGATCAGAAAATCATTAGAGGATGAGAAAGATGAAAAAGAAAAAAAAGAATCCTGCATGGCACGTAATCAAGTTGCTAATTGTTTATTACAAAATTTAAAGTAAGAAAATGTCTAAATCGAAAGGGTTGACATTCGGTATAGATAGCGAAATTGTTTTAAACTAATTAATTAATTATGTTCTTTGCTTATAAAACATTCTTAGATGTGTGTTTTGTTTGATTGTTTTTCTTTGTTTCTTTTGTTTGATTGTTACTAATCCATAACGTGGAATACACACATGAAATTTATTCAAAGAGAAAACGACGACAACGTGTGATTGTCAACTATTTAATATACCTATGATCTAACTCATATTCGTACATGAGATTACATATACTACTTTGATTTGGGTTGTGGGTGAATATACTTTTGGTGAGAAATAATAAAACTAAAAACTAAGCTAAGATTAAAGAGAAAATTTGATGCAGCTTTGTTTGGCATTAGGAAAGACTAATATCTTAATCATTGGAGGGCGTTAGGTTAAAATCTAGGTCAAATGATCTCTTACGAATGTATCAATCATTACGAATATATCGACAACTAGAATTTTCTTTTATATATTCTATCGTTCAACGTTTGACTTTGAGATCAAAGTCATTTTTTATTGTTTTTGCATGTTTTCCTTTTTCAGATTACAAATTTATTGTTTGCTGTCATGTGGAGGTTATGGGTAGATTATCTTCTACGAAAAAATTGACATCAAAGAAGAAAGGGTAAAATGTTCTTTTACAGTTAAAATAGAGTAGTATTATATAGTTATGGTATACATTATTTAATTTACTTTGAGATTCAATTTTCTTTAAGAATATTAGGTATTAGTATTTTTGAAATAGTGCTTTACATTTTAATGATAAGGTGTATTAATAATGTGTATATTTTTGGTTGAATGAAGGAGGGATCAACTATATATTATAATTATTATTAGAGTACTAAATTATAATACATATCCTCCCAAAACTCACCATTGCAAATAAATAAATTAATTAATAATAATAATAATAAATTAAATTAAATCACAGGTCTAATTTATATGTATTTCCTTAACCTTCAATTCAAGTTTGAATTTAAAAATGTCTCTAGTTTACTATTATATATATATATATATTCAAACATTACAAATATCAATATCTTTTTAGAACATTTTATGTGGGATGAAAAATTTGTATTTTTAAGTTTGTGTTGGATAGGTTAGTGGGGTTTTTAAGAACTCTAAATAATAAATGAATCACTTATTTTGAAAAATAAAGAAAAAGAAAAAATTAGATGAACTATAAACCACATGTTATCAAACTTATTTAACTTTTAATATTTATACTTAGGATTTGAACTCAGAAGAATAACCGCTAAGTTAACCATGTAGTTTATTTTTCTTTTAGTTTATGTCAATATATTTTCTAGATTTGCGCCTTTGATGGAATGTAGTAAATAAAAATTTTAGTTTTCGTCTTTAAAAATGGTACATTTTTTCAAAAGTAATTTGTTTTTCTCGATCCATCTAGAATAAGACGATCTTTTACCCATTATAATTTTTTCCAAATTTTATATAAAATTGTTGTGGTAAATAAGATTTTTATGATAAAATTGTATAAAAAAAATAGATGTAAAGAAAATTAGTTATTTTTCTAATTTGAAAAATTCTCATAAATATATGTTTTCAAATTTTAAGGATAAAAAAAAAATAAATAAAGATTGAAAAGATTTGAATAGAGATTAGATTAACAATTTTCAAATCTTCCCAAATTTTTAAAGTTTTTAAGCTTTCGAAATGAGATCCATAATTTTTTTTTGAAAAGATAACAAAGAAAATAGGTAAGATTTGAATAGTTTTTGTAAAAAGATAAAAGAAAATTAAATAAGATTTAGTAAGATTTGAAAAAAGTTGGAATTTTAACTAAATGTCTATAGGAAAAATCCAAAATATAATGGATAAGATGGCGAGAAAAACAATTTTATGAATTGAGTTTTAAGAAATGTGCTACTCTTAAACCAACATAGAGTACTACGTGAACGTCAATCTTGATGTGCTTTGTAAAATTTCATGTATAAAATTTGGTCTCGTTGATATATTTATGCTTTGTAAAATTTCATGTACAAAATTTGGTCTCGTTGATATATTTATGTGGAAAAAAGAAGTTGTGTGGATTCTCCATAAGACATAAGTTTTGTACTTATGATTTTCTTAAGTCTTAGTAAATAATCCGGACTAAAAATCCTCATATATAGGTTCTTTTTTTATTGCAACTTAAGTTGTTTACTCGATTTTTAGCTTTCATGTAATCTCAATTCTCTAGTTCAACTTTGTGTGTTTTTTTCTTCCTTTGACTAGAAAGGAAAAGGTCATTAGATTATGTCCTCCCATGTATCTTTTTGGCACACATTTGATGTTCTTAGAATTTGGTGGCTGTGATCACCAAAAAATTCAACTTTACGCTCTCCCTAAATATAATTGATGAGACAATTTCTATACTTAGTTATGTTAGTTTGGTTGGAGCAGATATATAGCCTCTTTAGTTTTTTGTTTTACCAATATTATATATGTGTATTCAAAGTGAAAATGAGACAAAAGGAAAAAGAAAGTTTTGGAGTCACTTTGCTAACAACCTTATTGCTTGCTTCTCCTCTCTATTTTTTAAAGGAACATTTTCAAAAATCGTATAGTAACTTTACAAATAACAAAATCAAGTTTCTTATTTCTAGCTTGATTCCTTTTTTAAAAAAACATAAACAATAAAGTTAAATTATGCATCATGCAATTATTGGACGTTGATGTCACAAGGAGTGAAATGAAACAAAGAAGAAAAGAAAAAGGAGAAAACTGTTTCTCATCTTCACTGGCATCATCACAAGAATCGATCTGCTGTCAGTTGAAATCAATCACGCTCTTCAAAACAATCGACCATCGTTTCTGCATGAATTCCAACAATAAAATCTCCACTTTCAAGAACCAAATTCCTCCCAAATCTCAAGAACAGAAAGAAAAAAAAAAAAAAAAACCCTAACCAGAGAACTCCAATGAAGATCTTCATTGTCACAATGGGACACGAATTCCCCATAGAAATAGGTAATCAAGAACAAATCATCGAAATCAAGAGAAAAATCGAACAATTCATTGGCATCCCCATCGAATCCCAAACTCTCTCTGTTTACGGTTGCGAGTTAGTCGATGGACTCGTCATGGAGGATTATGATCAATTCATCACAGAAGATTCGCGAATCGATCTCTCAGTCGTCGACCAAATCATCGCACCATCAAACGAGTTTCCGATCGCTGTGGAATTCTCCGGCCAACGGATAAACATAAACATCGACAAAACAGAGACGGTTCATAGTTTAAAGCAGAAAATCCAGATAATCTACGGCTTACCCATACAAACAATGTCGCTATTTCATTCCGGTATGGAACTAGGCGAGGATTGTCAGAACGTAAGCGAATTCGGAATCGGTGAATTTTCGGAAGTGATTGTGTTTATGAAAACGACGAGTCGTTATTTGAGCGATGATTCTAATTCAAGGAGGAAGATGATCAGTTTCGTGGTGGAGACGTCGTCGAGCTTGCTTAATGCAGCGTGTATTCCAATGGAAATGAAGGATTCAAGCACCGTGAAGGACGTGAAAGAACTGCTTTTGGGCGGAAAGATTCTTCCGGACGACGAGTATTTGTTTATTCATAAACAAAGGATTATGAGAGAGAAGCGTAGTTTAAGATGGCATGGGGTTGAAAATGGCGATTTTCTTTATGTTTTTAAAGGCACCGTTAGCCGTGGTGAATTTTATTGATGATAAAACACATTTGTAGAAATAAATATATGATGAGAATGATAATAATATAAGATGAAAAATTTTCAATATTTATTATAGTTTTGTTTTGTTGTTTTATTATATTTATGAGAATCTAATCTATGTGTGTGTAAAGAGACAACTAGTTTAATTCTTAAATGGAAAGTGGTTTAAAAAATATTATAAATAGAAAGAGAAGTGATTGAAGATTTTATTCTCTCATTCAATTTCATTTCATAAATTAATGATTTTATATTTATAAATGTATGGAAATTTTGGATATGAGATAGACAGATCATGAACAAAATTAAATTTAAAATTATTTAGATCTTTTCCATGCACGAGAACTTTTTTTTTTTAATGGAGATTTGAATCATGAATACTCAAATAATTAGTTTCCTTAATAGTACTAGAATTTAAATGATATGATATAATTTACTAAGCATTCTCGATGAATTAGATGATCGGGTTGATATTTTTAAATTTATTTGTAATTTCGGATCGTGGAAGGTTGATAAAATTAACATTTATATGGCAGGACAAATAGAACCGAACCAAATTGGACACAAAATTCTTAGGTTTTCTACTTTATCTTTGACGATGAGGTAAGTAGCTCATCTATTGTATAAAGAGTTGAGTCTACATATTCGTAAACCCTCAATATTTCAACCGAAGAATAAAGAATTAATTCCGTATGATCTACAAAAAAAAATTAGTTGAAAATATAAATATGACGAAAAAGGAGAAGAAAAAAAAAACCCTAGTTTTTATAGACGAAGAGGAAAAAAGAGGGGGCTTTACTACAATAATGATAATAATAGAAGTTTAGAAGAGAAGAAGATTGGAAGAAGAAGCAAAGAAGAATCGACGAGCTTCAATATCATCACCATCTTCGTCATCAAGGGGATAGAAAAAGATGTAAATGTGGGAACCATCACGTAAGCCAAAATCAACGAGCGAGATTCCATCATCGGTTTGGGAGATGAGACGTTCTGTATCGTGGTCGGGAATGAAGATCAATCGATGAGAAGGAAGATCGTGTTGGTGAGCAGTGATTTGAGTTCTAAGATCACAAACGGTGGCATCGTCTTCAACCTCAACGAAGAACAAAGAGCCCGTCAAATTTTGCACCACCAACTTCATCGCTTCTCCGCCATACACGGTTTGAAAATTAATCCGTGTTTTAAAATTAATTAGGATGGAATAAGAATAATAATGATGTTGATATCAATATTTGAAGGAAAATATTAATAGTAGGAAGAGAAGAAAGTGAAAATTAAAGGATGGGGAGATTTGTTCATAATTGCTGCATTTTCGGTGGTTAGGTTGTAGATTGGAAATGAGTGTGGTGTGGTGTTCCGGGATTTATGCTCTTCGCATAAATTGTTTTTCTATATATACACATATAAATATATTTTGTATTAAATTCCCAAATTAATTATAATACAATCTAAATCTACCCCTAATTATATATATATATATATATATATATAAATATAGTATCGTTATTTGATGCTTTATTGTCTTCGTATTAAAAGACTTACTATTGTCTAACCTCATCGATTATCGAGATTTTAACGTGAAGTAAAGTAAAGTAAAAGATATTTTAATATGCTTTCTTATAAACGGTCATAATATAACAAAAATTCTTCTTCGTATTAGGTTAACAGGTCTAGTTCTTATAGGTTATATGATTAATTTTTGCATCTTCAGAACAAATTGGAACAAAAATTAGATTTACGAGAATAAAGTAAATAAAATTATGGCACATGTTTAATTCTACTTCAAAATCTTATTTAGAGGAGTATTATTTTTATGTACCAAAGTTAAAAAAATATAAAATACAACAATAAACTAGTAAATGTATAAGTACACTTGTGTTATCAAATTATGACTCTTCATGATCTAAAGTGTATTTGTATTATCATAATTATGATTCTTCAATACCTAAATGCACTTATATTCCGTTATACAATGTCTGGTATCAAATGGTATAATTTTTCCACACCAATTGAATGAACCACCTAGGAATCTTAATGATGGAACTAATTCATATATGATGTTTTATGCATAAGTTGATGCATTTTTATATGTTTTATGGTTTATTTGCAACCTAAAATAAAAATTATTATCTAAATTTCTTTCTCAAAAAAGAGTTTCTAGTCAAATCATAAGCATAGGTGTGTGTGTGTATATATATATATATATAAATCTTAGATTAGTGATTTGTTTATTAACAGATATTTAATAAGATGATTATATCATGTCATTTTATAAGAATAATCCTTATGATATATAATTCTCTAATATCTAACTTATAATGATTTTAGTATCTTTTTTATCCTTAAGGGATATAATTATGAAGAGATTCTTTGCGAGAATTATCGTGGAACTATATATTGTGACTTCATTATATTTGTTTTTCCAAAAATTTTCTTAATTTCTCATTGGAAGAATTGTCTCATTAATGAAAAATAACAAATTGGGTAGAAAACACATCATCCATTCAGAGGTTCAAATTGTCTAGTTCTTTATCCCAAGATTAGATCTTCACAAATAGGGTGATCAATCCCACTTAAACGTTGTTAAAAAACTCAAGAAGCTTTAATGCTAATCTTGAAAACAAGCACAAATGGCCTCAGTTTCATAAAAAACTACTTTCAACAACCTAATAAAAAAAAAAGCTTAAATAGCTTCCCAATAAAACACGTTGTAAAAAGATTAAATAACCCTAGTCGATGTTATTAAAAATGATAAAATTGTAAAAATATTAAAATTAAATCAAAATTATTAAATAAAGTATAATTAGTAACTTTGATGCTTAGTCAACTCATATCAAGACATCTACGCTATATATTTACGCTAAATATGCTTTACAATGTATTATTACATTTATAATAAACTATATATATATATATATATATATCACAAACATTTTTTTTATAGTATTTTTGAGAATAAATCTAAATAAATTTTTTTGAGATATATGTGATACTAATACTAATACCTTTGTTACACATCTCTTAAATCTATCAAATTTAATTAAGAGATGTTGCTCATCACCATTGTCATGACAATGAAAAGCTCTCCTAACATAAAGGACTGAAAATGTTCCCATGAAAAACTAAAATAAAAATTTCGTTCAAAGAGGTAAATGAGAAGGTTTTATTTTGTAATATATCACTCCCCTTCCATGGGAAAGGGAATCAAACAAAACTCAATTTCCTAATATAATCAAAATTTAAATTTAAAAATAACTAAAATATTTGAAAATGTTGAAAATAAATAGCAACGACGGATCAAAATTAAACTCTAATGTTTTTCCCAAATATATAAATAATACATCTATATTTAAATATGAAGATAACAATCATTCCTTTTTTAAGATTTCATGAATATCATTATGTCTTTTTAAAATCTTGCTTCTATTAACAAAAATAGAATTTAATAGAAAAAAAAGAACAGAATGCAAACAAATGTATGTATATGAAATTAAAACAAATTTAAGACAGCCCACTAAGAAAGCCCATGAAACCCAACACAAAGCCCACTACACATTCAGTTTAGTTGTTAAAGAATGTAGAGTCATCGATCAAAGTAGAAGAAAGAAAATCGACATCGAATTCCATGTTAAGCATCAAAATCAAACAATTTCAAAGGATTATTGGAGAAAAAACATTCTTGTTTATTTTATATATATCTTTTATTGATTGATTGATTAGAAAAAGTGTTTTAATTTAGAGATATTTTTAAATTGATCAAATTTGCGATTCAAAGACCGAGAATTTTTGAGCTACTATCATCCCAAGGAAGGTTTTTAAAAGAAAAATATAAGAACTTGATTCATTTTTTGTGATAGACATAATAAAACAAAAAAAGATAAAGAGATAAAGATAGAGATAAAAGATAATATTTTGAAGTTGGTTCGACCGACCATGTGTAAACCAAACCGAACCAACCCAGCTGATTGGGGGTTGACCCGATGTGAATACAATGGGTTTGGATTTTATGGATACAAAACCTTTCCCGGTCGTAGAAAACCGACCCGAATGTAGCACTACGTCTATTCCACGCTATATATTAAAATTAGAAAAGGAGAAAAATGACGTCGTTTTTGGAACAAAGATGATGAGCCGTTGGATGAACTTGATAGTTGTGTCATCTGGACCGTGAAAAGAAAATCCAAAACCGACTAATATCGATATAATAGAGGTTTGTGTGGCTTGCAAAATTTCTCTCACACATATAACCTTCCTTTTGACTTCGATCCTTTGATTTTACGTCTCTTCTTCTTCGGATTCACACCTTTTTCTCCTGGTAAAAATTCTTGTTCATCCTTCTATTTTTCATTTTCATTGATCCTTGCCTTTCTTTTCTTTTTCAACCTATTTCCTTCTTCATACTTTTCATCTTTTGGGTTAGGGTTTCCTTTTTTTTTGTGTGTGTGTGTTTGTTGTATTCATTTCTCTTTTCTATTTCTGGGATCGAACCACGAGATCCGTTTGCTTTCTGGGGTGTAAGTGTTTTGATGTTTTCGGATTGATAACTTGATACCTTGTTTGATTGTTATTCTTTTCGATTGCGTGGTTTCTGTCCTTTATGCGCCTTGTAATTGTAAGAAACAAACGGTTTAGAGATATGATTTAGGTTGGACACATGATTGGTTGTTTGGTTTTTGGAAAGGAGTAGATATATGGGTTGTTTTTACTCTAACTGTTCGATCTCTTTGTAGATCGTTTAGTTTTCTTCGATTTGGAGATACTAGGAAAAAGACTCAATTTTGGTTTTATTTTTGATGGTTTACGTTTATATTGTACTAAAATGTTATTTTTGTTATTTTTATGTTTGGGGTTTCTGAATTGTTGAGTCTGTTCTTTTGATCTTTGTTTAAGAAGTCTATGGTGGGATGTGGGGATCGAGTGGATCAAAAATTGAAAGTAGGGCGTGGGTGGATTATGTTGTTTTGCTGATTTTGAACGAGTTTAGCCGTTTTTTTTTGTATCCATGTGGTTTCAACTCTGTGGGCCTGTTATGTTTTGCAGTTTTGAGCAGCTGAATTTAAGAGCTCATAGCTTTTGCTGGTTACCTGTGTTCTACTCCGGACAGCCAAGTTTCATGTCTGAATTCAACGTGCAGATTCCATCTGCTTTTGGTAGCTTTGCAAGTCCCTGTTCTTTGTTTTTACTTTTTAGTGTGTTGTACTGTATAAGAAGCCTGAATGTTCGTTTTAACATTGATTAATTTGGTTTGATGGTTAGACCCATTTGCTGATGCAAATGCTGAGGACTCGGGAGCCGGAGCAAAAGAGTATGTTCATGTCCGCATACAGCAACGCAACGGGAGAAAAAGTCTGACAACTGTTCAAGGATTGAAGAAGGAATTTAGTTATAACAAGATTCTTAAGGACCTGAAGAAGGAATTTTGCTGTAATGGCACAGTTGTGCAAGATCCTGAGCTAGGCCAGGTCTGTTGTTCTCTTCCACCCAAAATTATTTATATTTAGCTCCTCCTTTTTTCGTTGATTCGCCAAACATTAGAACTAAAAGAATTAGTTTCCGATTTTGTATAAAGTGGGGGATTATTGTTAGAACAATTGAGGGTGCAAGATTAGTATAATGGCAATGCTGCTCTATCTAGGCAAAAAAGAGTTTAAAGAACCAACTCATGGGAAGTTTGCTCTGCCAGTCAGTTGGCAGTCAATTGGTTTCTTTCTGCATAAAGCTGCCGACAGGGAGTGTTTTCATTATGGGTTGTGGTTTGGTTACATATCATGAACAAAAATCTAGATGTTGTTATTGGTATTGTATAGCAGGATATTAGGACTGCTTATATGCACGTGCTTTTCTTTCTTTGTTCCCTTTTCTGGAATATCCAACAATATGCCATTCCGATCAATTACATCGTTTGTAACGGTTGTCCTGCAGGTTATACAACTTCAGGGAGACCAAAGAAAGAATGTGTCTACATTCCTTGTGCAGGTAATGGTTGACTATAGATTGGTATTTTGCAAAACTGAATATTTGTTCGGTCATCGGTTTTGATAATATGCTCCTCTTTTTCTGCATTGATAGGCTGGTATTGTGAAGAAGGAAAACATCAAGATTCACGGTTTCTAAAAACCATCAAGTTTGTGTTTACAGCAGCTTATAACTGATAGTAGTGGATATAATATATAACTATCTTTAGAACTTACGAGTGCATGCTACAACTCTGGATCAATGTACGTTTGCTTTGCTTTGTTATGCAGACCAAGTTATGGATTGGTGGACGTGGACCATTTTAGTTAATAATATGTTTCCTGCTTTCTTATCTTATCTCGATGGCAACTTTAGATCTTGACCTCTCATTTTCCTGATTTTTGTTAATTTGTTTATAACGGGGTCGAGATATAAATTATTTGCAGCATTGTTTCTCCACGAGTCTTGATTTCTCGTGATCAAATTGTATTCTTAGCATTTTTATACATTTATGAGAAAGCTGCATTTGTTACTCTTCCCCAACTCCTGATTGAATCATATTGACAATTTGATGTGAGATTATCGTTATATACTCTTCTCAGTTGCAAGTTCTCTCTAAGTACTGAGCTCTTGAATGCTATTGTATATATAGGGCAAGTTGCACACTTCATTTATTTGATATTTTCTAAGTTCATGGAAGGGTTCAGAAAATAGAGCTGTGATATTTCAATTGTCTCTCTCTATATATATATCCAAATGGCTAAGTAAATGATTTGTTGGGATCTTGTTGGTAAATCACTGAGTTTTTTAATTTCAGCTTAGAAAAACTATTCTATTTATGGGTTCTCTTTTGTTTTTGTTAAGTACTCTGAGTTTTGATAATGATAGAGTAATTTTTAATGGTCTAAAACTTAAAATACACTTCCGGTCTCTAGCAAAGATTTAGCATCTATACTACACACTCAAATTTGTGGCAAGTAGCTTTTATACTTTGAAAATTGCAACACTTTAGTTCTTATTAGGAAAAGAAAACCACTGTTTTAATTTATATTTTGAGATTCGATGAACAAATCCAAATACAAACACAATTTTTAACAACTTATAATAATGATAGTACTCTTTGTTGATTGGGATTTTGTTAACTCACTTTCAAATTTCCAGATTGGTTGAAGGATGTAAAGCCTATCTGAGCTCCCAATTTCTTACCGAGTTCATTAAAATAAAAGGGTGAGGAACAAATCATGAACTTTCATATTTGATAATGGAATTAATTATTTATTACATAGTGTGAACAAAATATCAATTGGAACAAAAAGGATTGACCAAATATTTCAGTACTGTGGGGACATGACGATCAAGTGTGAAATACAAAAATTACAGAACTAAACATATAGTTTATTGTTAGATCTTTTGAATAATTGTAGGATGCGAATTCATTAGTGTATAAAACTATATCTTTCAGGGGAAGAATACCTTGTGCATTCATGTTATCAATGTGCCCACTTTGTTTCTTGATTTGGACAATCTAAACCTAAAATTTCATTAACTGACAGAAACAAAGAAGAAAAAAAGACATGTTTCTTTGATAAATTTATAAATAAAAAATATGCATATTCTTTAAATTTTGAGGGTCTAAGAAAGTAATTTTCATATTTGTTTCTTTAATTCATATTTACCAAACTTACCACTTAATTCCACTATTTTCCAGCTTTATCCATTGGGGAACAATAATATTGATCCTCTAATGTCTCTCATTTCCCAGACAGAGACTAATAATATAATTAATTTAAGTGGCATTCCTTCCTAAATTTACTCTCACCTTTTCCATAAACTTTAAAGCAAAAAAAAAAAAAAAAGAGTTTATGTCATATACATTAATAAACAACACATAAAAGGGGAGGGGTTGTTCAATACAAATTAATTCAATTTAGTATAGAGTTTGTTGAAACATATAGTATGTATGCAATGTATTGAAAGATATGAACCAGGTTGTCAGATTTTATGCTTCAAAATTAAATTCCAAAATTGAGAAAGTTTATGTTTTCTTTTTAATATAAGAATTAGAATATATGTTGTTAAATGGCTGCCGACGAATCTCTTTATACAAGAATTTATTTGTAGCTAAATGAGGGGTAGATTCAAGGTCAGACCAAGATTGCACCCATAAATATAATATATACATATACTGATATATATATATATATATATATATATATATATATATATATATATATATATATATATATATATATATATATGCATGCACACATATTCAAGATAAACGGTGTCTTGATTAAATTATAAGTTTTGGCTTTAAAATTATCTTTAAACAAATCTAAAGAATTTCAAGTTTGGGAATTATATGTTTGAGATAAATCTAAGCTTTTGACCTTTTCTTGAATTTTAAAAGCTTTGATTAGGCAGCAATTAATCAAATGTAAAATAAAAATGTGTATTCTTTTATATACTATAATCGTGGAAGCACTCCATTATACCAATTATTGCTGAGTGAAACTTAATTTTACAAAATTTATATAATCAGTGAATATAAAAATGAAATGATTAATAAGTTATTAATCATAAGCTAAAAAAAAGAGCATCCTAAATTTAAAGATAATGATTTAATCAATTTGTTTAAAGTTGGTGGTCACATCCAAAGAATTGGAATCTCTGTTTTTGTAGTATATGTTTCTCTTCCTCTCATTCAAGTTTGAAATAATTGAAGTTAATTGGTTTTGCTGTGGAGGGATAGACAAATCCAACAGTCCTATGAGTTGATTTGCATCAGTGTAATGTAGTATTGTGTCTATTGAATTTCAATGCTTAAACTAGAGTTATTGGGATAAACACTATTCCTCCACAATCAATGCTTAAATTTGGATCCACAATCCCTTGTTGTGTGAAACTAATAGAATACCGATAAACTAAGAACAATAAACCAAGTATGAACACAAAGAACTTTAGCGTGGAAAACTCCCCTCAATATGAGGAGTAAAAAACCATGAACCATAGTCAATCTCTACTAAAATCAAAATAATGAGTATAATGAGTTCTTCCTAGTCACCACTAGAGTCTAGAAGCATACATAATTATTTTTCAAGATTGACAATTTTGCCAAAAAACGACAATAATGATTAAGAAATAATAATTAGAAAGATCTCACTTGACGTTGGCAACTAATTACCCACACTAACTCAATATAGGTAACTCCAAATGAAATCTTCACTCTCTAGATTGAAAGACCCACACGCCAAGAATATCAAAATTTTAGCTCAATCGGACCACAAATCGATCCAAAATGATTGAAGAAATGTTTCTGGTTGGATGGATAAATTTCTATATATTTCTTAATTATCATAACCTTTTAATTCTCTCGATATGCATGCTTTTTTTTTTCACAATCGCAAATTTAGTTATTTAAAAACAACCTAATGCCCAAGTGTGCCTTAATTTAGGCTTTCATCAAATGTGAAATAACACAATAAGAGCGACTAATTTAACTAATTACAAAAAGAAGTAAGACCGATCTCTCACTTAAAGATACCTACTCTTTTTTTTAGATGATCAAATGGTTAGACTACTGTAAGTTTGTCCTCTGACACTCAAGGTTATAGGGTATAAGTTCAAATCCGAGTTGACTATTTTTCATTCGATATATTTATTAGTTCGACTCATCCGCCCAAATTTCAATGCACTAAACTCACTTTTTTTTACGCTTGCTATTCGATGCTTTTCTTGATTCTCTTTAAGCCGTCTGATCAAACTTACCTTAAACCCTTAATCTCATAATTTGTTAGGCTTAAAATTATTTACTTTTTAGAAATTTTTGGAAGAATCCAAATCCATGTTTTGAAAATGGAAAAAATGGTAGTTTTTATTTTTATAATTTGACAAAAAAAACCCAAAATTATAAAATAAAATAAAATAAACAACTAAAGATGAAATAATTATTTAATTATTTGACTTGTAGTTGTTAATTATAAAGAGGAATTGTTGTCTTTTAGTGGGATCCGATTTTAAAAATAAAAAACCCATCATGATTTGATAATTTGGTGGTTAATATTATGTGATGGGTCACTTAACTTAAGCTTAGGTACTTAATTAAATCTTAAGCCAATACCTAAACTGGGCACTAAGCTAATTAATCATCTCTCTCTAATTGAATTGATTTATGTATCCTACTGCTTAACTAACAAACCAAACCCTGACCATATAGCTACCCTTTTGTTACTTTTTCTTTTTGTTTGTTTTATATTCCAACCAATCCATTCTTTATTTTTATGAAATTAGTTGATGTGATATATTTTTCAAAAATAATATTTCATTCTTATTGATTTTTATTCCTATCTTCTCCTATATGTATAGGTGATACAAAATTTGAAAACAAGTGATTCGATAAAAACTAGATTGTCTTTCATAAACGGTTAATGTACGATATTAACTTAATAGAAATTGAAACAACATTCTATTGGAGATAATTATTATTGTTTTTAAAAATTTAATATGTGCGGTTTATTTATGTAACAAAATATAAAACCAATTAAAAAAAAAGGAATAATCCTAATTTGTCTTTCAAACTCTTATTTATTTTAACTTAATGAATTTGATTCGCAAGAAACAAAACCATAAAAATTAGATTGGACTATGGGTTTATTAAATGTAAATTATTAGAGAAACATAGGATTATGTGACAAAAGATTCAAAAAAACGTTGTCGTTTTCACTTTATTAATATCTTTGGTATATTGCCAGTGATACTATGTGTGTAAGAATTTTCTTATTAAGTTTTAGGAGAATTGTCGTAGGTGATAATTTGAATTTAGCAATTTATAAATTTGTCATACACTTTTCTTATTTTACATATATCATAAAGAAAAATTAATAATAATAAAATAAGTTCAACCCATGTAATACATTTCATAGATCTAGTATATCTGATATATACTTGATAAACATGTATATACGTACATGTTGAAAATGACAAAAAAAATTGAAAAATTTTAATTTTATGGCAATTAAGTAAATTTATGTAGAGTCGTTTGAGTAAATAAAATAATGTGATATTTTTGAAAAAAAGTGAAACACTTTTTTAAGTAGGGTAATGAGTGAGTTATAATAGTCATAGATTATTATAATTATGTTTTAATAGTTTGTATTTGTTGTATAGATTATTTTAGTTTGAGTTATAAATAGTATGTGTTTGAAGGTTTTATTTTTACAATAAATATATATTTTTCTTTTCTCAATTCTTTAACAAAAAATTAAAATCTTTTATCATAAATCTAATTTGTATATAAGTGTGTATCAAATGCCTATTAGTAAGAGTATCAAATATACCAAGTATGTATTAATAGTGTGTCAAGGTATTTCAAATGTATCAATATATCAAATCTATATAATCTGATGTATCATGTGGGTTTTTTTTTTTTCATTTTAGCAAAAGTAAATAAATATGTGCTATGGACTTCATTTTTAATTTTTTTTTTCTTTTACCAAACATACAATAAATCTTTAAATTTATCCAAATATATGCATTTTCTTGATAAATTTCAAAATGGTATAATATTTGACTAAGATCGAGCTTTTTTTTTTTTTTTTTTCTCTCTTTTAGTACAACACATTCATACATCAATTGAGCTAAGTTTGATTTGGCTGACAAAGTACCAAAACATAATTTTTAAGTTATATAACATTTTTCTTTCATTATAATTATTCAATTTTCAATTCAAACAAATTTTCCTAAAAACCTTACGAGATAAAGTAATGTTGACAATGCCAGGTCGTAGGTGAAAGTAATTTAATAGAAAAGGAAGTAGAATAGGTAGCTGCTAGATAGAACATATATATACCCCCTTTGAATGAGTGGGTAAAAATAAAGTATTGACAAAATTTGAAGACATAGAGACACAACAATGTACTATGAAAAAGAGGTGTTAGGAGAAAGATTTTATTACATACCACACTGTTTGATCCAACAGACAATAACCAAGGATTAAAGACTAAATACATGTTTGTTTGTTTGTTTGGTTTTTTTACCTATAGATTTTTCCTTTTTGGATAAAGATTAAATACACATCTAAAAATGTGGAGAAGAGGTAAACATAGATATAGTGAGTGTAGCAGAAAAAATTAATTAATTGATTGTACAAATTTCCATTAAACTCAACAACTTCCTCAGCCTACCTCTGTGTTTTGCACATGGAGGGGTCTCATTTTTGAGCCCCTTCTTATTTTTTATATTTATTTTTTTATTTAATCCACTGCCCCTTTCCTTTTATATATTTCCAAATTTAATCCCAATACATTCATATTTTTATTATACATTTCCCTTTTTATTAATTAATTATATATATATATATATATAATATTTATTTATTAATTTCTTTATTATTATTGTTGTTGTTATGGACAATTTTAAATATATAATAAACTAAACTAAAATATTTTGGATTATAGTAAAATTTTTTATTTTATCCATGGTAGAAATCGATAAACTTCTATCGTTGTCTATCAACATCACTTATAGAAAGATATTAGTGTCTATTAACGTTTATTATTGATAGAATATGAAATTTCACTATACTTTATAAATATTTTCTTAAATTTGTCGTTTTTTTTTTTACAATTTTCATTATTATTATTCTAAACTACTGTTTTGTGTAGACTTTTCATGGACACATTTGCCTTTACATTATTGAAAATGTTAAATTATATATATATATATATATATATATATATATATATATATATATATATATTCGAAGTTAGTAATTTGTTTCAATAATACATTTTTAACTTTTCAAACGTTGAAATACTATAATACAAAAATTTTGAAATGTTTAGATAATGATGAATAATGTGATTTTTACTTTTTAGAAAATATTACGAATATTAATTGATGAACGTTCAAGTTTATTATTGAAATGGAAATTGTATATCAATTTTGGTCACTATATATACTATGGGCATGAGAATTCCTTTTAACCATTTTGAGAGTTCTATTATTAAAACAAAGAATACAAAAAAAGAATATTTTTAATAATTTAGTGTTTTTGACAACACATCTCTTCACCAAAGTAGATAATAAAAATAAAAAAGAAAAAAGGAGACAAGAAAAATTTGATATTGAGTGAAAAGAAGAATAATATTATGTGCAATCTTTCACCCAACCCATCCATTTATCCATCAAACAACTTTTAAAGTTAAAAATTTTTCATGTGAAAACAAACAAAACTTTGTGCCTTTTTCTTCCTGTTTCTTCTTTTCTTAGTACATGTTTTTTGGGGTCCAAATATACTATTTTGAAACCAAACATTTTACCTTTTCAACAACGTTTGAATAATGGCATGTCATATTACAAGCAAAAGTTTTGTAACACTTTGGTACTACGCATGCAACTTTGTTGCCATACATTTAAAGATATAAATTATATTGGTCGAATATCATTTTATAACCTTCAAACTTTAGGGTTGTATTAACATAAAACTCTAAATTAACAATTGTATATCAATTAACATCAAAAGTTTCATTAGCCAATTAATTTTGACCCTTCATTAGTAGATTAGCTTTGGTAACCATCCACGGACTAATTCTCAACACATGTTCAGTCTTTATTCCAAACGTCGATTTTACAAAATAGATAATTAGAATAAGAGTTCGTCTAGATTGACTTAATAAAAAAAATACTTTTCAAGAAACTCATTTTTGTTTAAGTTCATTTTTGTGAAAATTGTTTAAAATACACTTTGTTTTTAGTAGCTTTCCAAATACTATAAGCGTATGGACAATTCTCAAAAAAATTCTGATTAAGAATCTAAAATGATTCATATATGAAAGTTTAATCGATACAATTATAAAAACTACATGAAATATTCTATATTTCTTAGAATGTAATGAAAGGGTATAAACTTAAAAGTATAAATCGATATTCTTTCGAAATCAATTCTTGACTAATGATTTTCTTTTTTAATTTGATGTTAGAAAAAAACAAAGATGGTATCCAATTAATGTTATTTGATTGAGCGAGGTGAGACAAACTTATATACGTGTCTTGTATCTAAAAACATTGATTGAATGTGTTTTTTTCATTATAATTTCAATTATTAGATAAAATCAAATTAGATTTCTTGAATGATTGAACCATATTTCATGTATTTATTAGGCACACATGATAAGTTTTGAAAATTTGCTTCCCAAGTTCACATGTAATAATCAAAAGTTCATGAGAGATCACTTGACATTGAAGTCTTTTATAAAATAACAAAGGCGAAAAACCCATGTTTGCATGAGTTTGATTTCACACATACATATATACTCAAATAACTTAAAAGATAATCATGGATAATTAATTAGGGTTTAAGTTAAAGCAATCGATTAATTAAGGAAAAAGACGACCCATCTTCTAACTCGTGAACAATTAGAATACCTCTCACTCACCCACCACCCTTTTCTAATCGGATAACTTATACTTTTTCTAATATCTATATATATAAATGTAGCTATGAATACTTTTTTGAGTGGTGGTTGGTCAAGAGGAAACTCTTCTCGTTCGTGGAATAATAATCTAAAAATTAAACAAGCACAAAGAGAGAGAGAGAGAAAGAGAGAGAGAGAGAGTAAATAATAATGAATTATAATGATACTGATTAATTTAGGTTGAGAGTTGAGTTACATTAGAGGTTTTAATATGATCATTATGTTGGAAAAATAGTCTCAAATAATCTGTGAAAACTAAATATTAGATAGAATACTAAAACCATGCAAACAAATGAACAACAAAAAGTTAATTAGAAATAAGGGTTCGAGAAAGCATGTAGTTTATGTCGAAATGCATTACCCTCTGAAAAGATATGTCTCCTACTTGTATCATAAAAAGCTTATGTGTCTGCACAACTAAACTATTTTACGAATTTAACTCGGGAAGGATATACATAACTAAAAAAATTCCTAAGAAAAAATTAGGAAGAGGAGATTAAATTCTTGTCACATATTTACTTGATATATAACAATTAAAATGAAAAAGAGAAAAAGTATTTAAATTGCTCAACATATATATTATTGCTTAAAAAATTAATACATCTCAATTATGGTAATTAAGAAGCATGGAGAAGGGCAACAAACACAACCCTTTTTTCTCAGCTGAATAAACACTCTTTTCTTTGTTTGAGTAATATTTCCCCATTTGCCTTCCACTTCCCTACAAAATCATCAATTGGGTTTTATTTTTTTTTATTTTTAATTTCATGAAGAGAAGAAAGAAGAGAGCAATTACCGTAGAATTAGCGAAGATTGTGATGTGATCATCAAACCTTGGATTTTCTTGGGATGTTCTCACTTTCAGATCAACAACCTAAGACAGAGAGAGATTTTTTCAATATTAATGTTCATGATAAAAAGTAAAAAAATGAAAAAGGGAAGAAGAAAAGTTAAACAGTGTGCTAACTTTTGGACTGTGAATAGGAGAAGTAGCAGTATCTTGTAAGGAATCATCATCCTCAAAAATTTTCTGAGTTCTTGTTTTCTTGAAAGTTAGGTTATTTGATTTTGGGAAATCGTCATAATTTACATTCCCAACATTGATATTATAATTAATATCATAATTGGGGTATGAAATATTATTAAGATCATCCCAATTCGAACAGCTCCCAATACTTGAACACAAAAAACTGCTCTCTCTTTCAACTAATTCAGAATTGAAATAATCCTCCAAGTAATCAGTCCAACCACTCTCTTCTTGCTCTTCGGCTCCGGCGGCGGAGGAATTTTCCGGCGGGGAATCAGGAGCTTGAGGGGTGGCGTTGTTGTTGTTGTTGTTGTTGATCTCCATGAAAAGAGAATAGTAGAGAGAGAGAGATGAGAGTTTTGAGAGAGAGGGTTTAAGAAAGGGAAGAAGTTAGATAATTTGAAATATATATGAAATTCCATTGTTGGAATAATAATTGGGGGGTGGTGAAAATTTGAGGAAAAAGGTCGTCGATGACGTTGAATCGGTGTCGTGGGCCATCTAGGAAGTTAAAACCAAACTGTTCCAACAGAAAATTAGAGAGAGAGAGAGAGACAGACAGAGGGAAAAAAAAATTATGAATTTCGTTTTATATTTCTCATCATAATTTTGTTTTTAGTTTTATGTTCCTTTCACCTACAAATAGTTCAACATCCAATTAAATTCTTTAAGTTAGAAATCTTAATTGTTAGTTTTCAATTCGTATTCTTAATACAAATTGATTAAAGTCTTAAAGACAGAAATAATGGAATATAATGAAAAGTTTTAGATAGAGAAAAGAAGAAGAAGAAGAAGAAGAAAAAGGAGGAGAGAGAAAGGAAGAGAGAACGTGGAAGAGACATAAATGATAGAGGCAAGGGGTTGACCTTTGTGGTTGTAGATGAGATATTATATTGTTTGTAACAAAACTCCGACATTATTTATTCTCTTTAAAAGAAAAATAATTAAAAGAAACTCCGACATTATTTATTATCTATAAAAATGAAGAAAAGAAGAAGAAGAAAACTCCGACATATTATTTTCATGGGACAAAATTCGATTCCACGACCGACTAGGAATCCTAGAAAATAAACTTTGACTTTCTTTGCTTTTTTCTGCCGACGACCTTGTTTGTTATGGGCTTTCAGTTTTCAGCCCACTTTAAAACCCGACAAATTTTATTGGGCCCCTTAAAATCACCCTGGGCTTTGCACGTAAACGACTTGTCGTGGTTTTGTAGAAACTCCATGGAACGACAAATCACAATAGAAAGGGATGTTAGTTCCAAATAATTGGGGTTGCCATATAGCAATTAGATTAATTTGCAAATGTAATAAAATTTGTCATAATTTGATAAACCATTAAAAGTCTATTAGGTTTAGAATTTAGTGAGATTTGAATTAGAACTTTGGAGTCTGCTTTTAGAAGTAAAAGTACACCTTTGTTCTAAGTCTAAGCTTAATGGGATGGAATCAAAAATTTTATGGTAAAAAGCTAGTGATTTTGTTTTTGTTTGTTTATTTTTTTGGGAGGAATGTTTAAACAATTTAAGGCAAAAATTTGGGTTGATTTATCTTGAAAAAGGAAGAAATTTATACGTAGAACTAGTGTTTAAAAACTCAACTTCAAGATATAAAAACTAAAATTCAAATAGATTCCAAATAAATTTGGAATGGATTCAAGCTTGTTTTCTAGATTATTTTTAAAAGAAGAAAGTAGATATTAAGGTTACAAGCTTATAATTTAGGTCCATTTGATTGAAAGTTTTTATATATATACAAACATATATAATTGGGAATCAAAGAATGCTATATGTTTAGGTAGTTGTACAATCCTAAATTTCAGACCTTGCAAAATATAATCCTCCCATCATATTCATTTGTTAGATTCCTCTTTTATTCAAATTGTAATTAACTCAATAGAAACGACAACTATAAAGTATAACTATATTAAGAACTATTGAATCACTATCTTGATTGACCTAAATCCTAAACCCTAAACTTTTAGGGTTCTTATACACATAAGTCATGAACACCCTACCTTACCCTATGTTTTTTATTAGACTCATATGTGACATATCCAAATTCTCCCTCATGGCCACGTGTTTATTTTCTTCAATAAAAGAAAATATAAGTGAACAAAAAAGAAAAAAAAAAGAATAATAATGAGAAAATACATTGTATATTATATGAGATAATAATACACAATCAGCTTGGAAATGTTATATATAGAGGCACTAAGGTATGGGCTTCCCCCTAGACTCTCTCTAATAATGAACACATTGGATTAAAACATTAAAACAAAGACACAAACAGAATTTTTTTATACTATATGAAAAACTGAAAACTCCTCAGAAGAAACCCTAAACTTACCATAAACTTTTAACTACATTAATAATGATAATGATATTGATAATAATGATAATAATGGAGAAAGTCAATACCCGAACCCCTCACTATTAAATGCTTACACCCAACTTTCAATTTCTTTCGAGGTGCGTTCTTGACTTCTTCCACTTATCTCTTTCTCCTTCTCTGCAAATTCATTTCAACGTCAACTTCAATTAATGTCACTATATATATATAAAAAAAAAAAAAAAAAAAGTACTAAATGGTTGGATTATTTGATAGAATTTAAGTGGATAAAGTTGAATTGCTCTAATAGACGTTTTTTAAATTTGAAGAGGGACTAAACTTGAAATTTAAAAGAAAAAAGAGAGAGAGAGAGAGAGAAACAAAGCATGGCGTAAGGTGAAAGAAATTGAAATGAAATGTTGAAAGAGAGAATTTTGAGGACTTACGGTTTAAGGATTGTCACATGACAAAGAGGCTTTAATTCTCTCAACCGTGCATGCAATGAGATTGTTGACCGTTGCAACTGACCCAAGAGATAATTTTGCTGTGGGAACCGAGTCAACCAATATCTGAAACGCCACCGTTAAAAGCGACCCACCGGACCCATGTTCCCCCGCGCCATTGGCCCCCCCGCTTGACGCCGTGCTTCCGTCGGGAAGTATGGCAAATCCAGATGGCAGAAGAGCTACATAATCCGGATCTCCGCCGTTTAGCACCACGTTGATTGAGACAATGTCCACCGGCGCGTATATCACGAATGAGGCTGTTTGATCTGTGCTGCTTTCTTGTAATATCAACATGTTACTTTGGCTTGAATTTGCACTCTAAATTTACAAACAAACAAAAAGTAATTAGATAACAAAAACAGTAGTTGCAATTACACTTTATCATTTAGGAAGTTTGTAAGGAAAACTTACGTTAACTCGTAGTAATGAAACACAATTGCCTGTGTCACGGCCATTGGCAATGTGAGCCATTTCTTGAACAACTCCACCATTTGAAAGAATATCCCACTGTAATATATGAAGTTTTTTAAAAAACGAAATATGAGTATATTTGATATTTTTTGATTAATTAGAATTGGATTTTTTTTAAGAGTATGACTAAATTGACTAAATTTCAGAATCCTACAGTATTGTACAGACACATTATTAAACTGATCAATTTCTCCTTCATTATAGGAAGTAAAATACAATACCTCATTACGAGAATTTTCATCTCTGAGAAAATGGAAGACTCTGTTAGGAGGAAGAGGAAGCCAAAAGGAAGTGGCTGCGCTGAGGACAATGCCGGATGGTCTGCCGGGATCGTCAACGCTCTTTCTCGTCATAACTCGAACGTCGTCAGCTCCGGTTCCCGACAGAGTCGTCCAAGTGTGTGTTGTCGACGCGCTCACTCCACCGCAAAAGCTCATCACCATTCTCTCTGCCAGCTTCAACATACTCTTTCTTCCTTCTTGATTTGTTATCACTGATATTATATATTAAATATTTTCATCATTAACAACATGCACTACTTAGCTTTCACATCAAACACAACATATTAAAGTGACAATTCATAGATTAGATAGACAATGTGTGTGATTCACAGTTTCATGCATACTAGCTATAGCTAGCTAATTTGATGATGTGTAAGAGAGAAACAATATTAAAATGATGCATGCATGATCGATCAGAAACTACCTCCAGCATCACCATTAGGAATAATACTGGTGGCCATGGCGCTGGCGAGTCGTTCACACTGACGATCCAACGTGGCAATCCAACGCTTTGCGCCGAACGCGTGGCCAGAGCTAACTAGCTGGTTGTATAAACTGTGGACACCACGATCATCCACCTCAACATGCTCAACCCATGTAACCTATACATATATATAATTATATATCATTCAAAACACACGCACCAAATTAGTGCCGAAATCTCAAAAACTTAAAATACATCTAATGATTGATTATTAGAAAACATGTAATTTGTTTTTACTACTATATAGAGTAAAACTATGTCAATTATTGATTAAAGAAACAATATTTACCTTAGAATAACCATTGGGCATTTCTTGGATTAAGCAGCCGGATGGCCTTCTTCTACATCTAAGAGCAGGAGCTGGGCGTAAATTGTCTAAGGAAACGTCAACAACAGCCCATGTTCCCTCACCATGTTGTTTACAATACCTCACGAAATAGCTCTCCCGAGTTGGAACTAGTGGAGAAGGCACTTGCAATTCGGATGTCATCTGATCAATAACAATAAAATTATATATATTATTAGAAACTATATACTGATAAATAAATAAAGTATGTATGTTTGAAATTGAGGAGGCATATTATATTAAATAAACTAAATTAATTAATTACCACTTGTAATGCTCCGTTGTAGTTTCCAGCGACGCCAGTTGATAATACTTCTAATGTCATAGCTCTTGACACAATCCCGGTGAATATTGTTGACCATTGATTCTGACAAACCCAAAAAAACAAATTAATAATCGAAACAAGCTAAGTACCGCATATTACTGTATGTGAGTATGGTTATCCACGAATTTATTATTATATCAACATTCTAACACCAGTAAAATTCAATATTAATTAAGAACAAGACTTTTTGTTTGATATAATGTTACACTATGCCAATCAAGAGAAGAAAGGGTTAAGAATGAGGTTAATTAATTACCACATCCATGAGCATCTCAACGAGGCTAATATGATTCATAATGACAACAGCAGTAGCACGAGAAGCTTCACAGCTAAACCCTGATGGCTTAGGACCAATTCCTCTTGGAAAGCTTCTAACATATTCCTCTTCATTAAGCTCATTCGTTGACCCATCAACCCCTGTCATCCACAGTGGCTCACCCATCTGAGCCATTCTGACCAGCTCCTCCATTGCTGCAACCGCTAGCTCGATGATTACCGGCTTGTCCGCCTCTGATGGCGCGCTTATGGTCCTTAGAAGGTCCGCTGCCCCGAACATGTCCCCGCCTCCCGGTCCGAGGCCCAAATCGTGGCCTCCATAGCTCCCCATTCCAATTTCTAGAGGACGTGAAGGGATTGGTGTGGAAAGAAGAGGGTAGTTTGATACTGGCTTTCCAACATATTTTGCTGCTATGGCTGAAATCCGATCGATCTGCGTGATGCGAATTATTTGATAAATTATTAAACTCTTAAATCATTGCAGTATTTGCCTTTTCTATTTTTTTTTTTTTTTTTCTTTTTCGAGTTCTTTCCTTTCCTTTGTTGAGTCTGCAGTTGTTTGTCTATTCAGTATCGAAAAGATTCAAGTTATTATTCAATAATATCATACAAAATTTACAGTTGCTAAACTCAAATTTAGCATTTGGACAAGAGAAGTGAATAAAAAAAGTTAACATCTTTTTAAACAACATTTACCCTAATATCACTTGGAAGTGTGCAGGGAAGGTATATTGTGTAAATTCCAAAGACCACAAGAGTTTTAATGTATTGATAAAAGAATTAGTTCACACTACAATATTGAAACACTTACTTAGAAAATAAAATAAAATGTTTAAAATTGTGGGTTGCACCAACATCCATCCATCTTCCTGCATTTCTTTCAATATCAAGGAATAAAAAAATATTTGAAAATAATATTTTTATTGAGAAAAAAAAAAAAGAAAAAGAAATATTTACACGTGACACAACAAACTTGAGTGTAAACATGTTGCGTAAAGATAGAAATGCAGTCATGAATCAAAACCAGAGAGAAGAATGGGTTTACCTCTTCTCTCAAGCGGGCATTTTCAAGCCTAAGATGATGTTCATCAAAAGACATCTCTCCAATGGCGGTAGGACCTCCACAATTGGGACACGTGGCATTACTTAGAGCTTCTCTATATCTCATATTATCTGCTCTTAGCTTCTCATTTTCTGTTCGGAGCTGTGTGTTTTCATGTCGCTCATGATGTGTCTGTGCATATTACATTACATTGCATTACAATATTTATTAATGATTAACAACATTAATCCTTTTCTCTCTCTCTCTCTCTCTTTTAATACAAAAAAAGAATAATAATAATTCGTGTAATACCTTCATCTGAGTTCTCTTGTTTTGGAACCAAAACTTGACTTGCAATGGCTCTAAATTCAACTCCCTACTTAGCTCCTTCCTTTGCTTGTCATCTGGGTGAGGACATTCCTTGAAAAACCTATTTTTCCCAACAAATAAATAAATAGATAAACCCACCCACCAAAATCTTCTCATTTTTTGGACAATAATAATAATAATGCCCACTATATAAATGACTTATTAAAAATGTGTTTTCATACCTATATATCCTTCAACTTTCCAACTAATTTTATAAACTCTCCATATACTAAACAGAAACAAAAAATTAGAGTTTAGAGTTTCCTTAAATATAGGATTAGTGCCAATTTGTGAGTGGTTTTGAATATTATTAAAATCAATCCAAACCATACTCACTTAAAAATATAATTTTCCTAATCATGGAAATTGATTTCCAATCATTCTCAAATATGTCGAACAAGATGAGATCGAGGAGCCTTCAACATTAAAGTTTATGTGGAGTACTTAATATAAAATGGTAAATTAGAAAGTAAAAGAGATAGTCAATAAATTACAATTAAACATAATCTCTCTGTCTATTAAAATTTAATTATTCCATAGACATTTTTTTTATCTCCGTTAGTTGGACATGATCCTTCTATTTCTCAATTACTTACTTGAATCCAATTAGTTATGTGTGTTGAGTTAAAAATGGTAAGTAAGTAAAAAGAGATGAAATTACAAATACAATACTTACGCTTCCATTTGTTGGATCTGATGCTGAGTGTGGCGGTGGTAACGCTTTTTCTTGTTGGGGCGTTGGTTATTGAGTTGGTCGTCACCGGAACCAACCTCATGATTCTCGCTACTTGATTTTGTTCCACTTTCAAACTCTTCTGTTTCTCTCATTCTTCCATATTCATTTTCTCCCATTTCTATTCCTTGTAGCTCCTGTAGAGAGCTCGATATCGATTGAACTTTTTGTATCAGTAGGTGATTTTCTCGATAAAATAATTAATATATTCCAAATTATTATTCTAAGACTTAAAAGAAAAGAAAAAAAAAAAAAGAAGAAGAAGACCATATTTATGAAATTGGGGTATTGAATTAAATACTGACCTGACCAAGAACAAGGCTGGCTGGGGACCCAAAAATTCCAACATTTCCATTTCTTCCGATCATGGACGACGCCGTGTTTCTCGCTGGAATCATCATTCCGGCTGGCATTTTCTTCTCAATTGATATTTTTTTTAAAGGAATACAATCCTTCTTCTTCTTCTTCTTCTTTTTTTTTTTCCTAGAGAAAATACTTCATTTTTTATGATGTGGAGGGAAAAAAATTATTAAAATAAAAAAGGGTTTACTTCTTTCAACTTTTTGGAGATTCTCTCACAAGTAAAGTGAACTTTTTTGTTCTTTGACAGATATAATTCACTTTTTGGATCTTCTAAACTGCTTTTTTCTTTCTTCCCTCCTATCTGCTTGAAAAAGATGATTAAAGAGAATTCTAAAACAAAAAGGAGATCAAATCTAACTATATACTTCACAAAAAAACACACAATAATACTCAAAATTACCAACAAATGTTAATTATTCATGAAACAAGACCGCCCCCCTCCCCCTCCCCCACAAAAAAAAAAAAAAGAAGAAGAAGAAGAAATCTAGATCAAAGACACAAATTAAAGTTGTGAAGAACAAAGAAGAAGAAGAAGAAGAAGGAAGGATTTATTTGTGTTTGTATGTTTTGTGAGAGTGGAAGTGTTGAATAACATTAAGTTGAGAGGAAAAGAGAGAATTGGGAGAAAAAGTGGGTGTGTGTGGAGAGGAAAAGAGTAATTGCAGAGGGTAGTGAGAAGGTGGGATTGCATTTAATGGTGGCTGAAAATGGCGTAATTGCTATACACACACACATACATACATACACACCAAGAGAAAATAATTTTTATTTATTAATTTGAAAAAGAAAAAAAGAAAGAAAGAAAGAAAGAAAAAATGTTTAGTTGTTGTTGGTGTTTAATTGTGCCCTAGGTGTAGGAGAACTTTAGTGCAATGAATGACGGCTACCAAACAACGCTCTATTTTGTATTATTTTTCTCTTTCTTTTCTCCTTTTTATATTTCATTCTTTCCATTCTTTTTAACATTCCAATTTCTACCCATTTTTTCTCCTTTTTATTTTTTATTTTTTATTTTTTTAAAAAAAATCTCCCATAAACCACCTCCTACCTTTTCCAACTAAACCCTTCCCAACCATATTATATATATACATATACATCTTCTTCATAGTCTTTTTTTTTTAATGTTACACTATTTACTATACTTTCACTTTCAAATTTATGTCAATTTTCAACTTTCTAACTTTGTATTTAGGATTAGTAGAATGTTTTCGGATATAATAGAGTGAATCAATTTATTTATAAATATAACAAAAAAAATTTACTATTTATAAGTATATATATATATATAGATAGATAGATAGTGTGAGTGACATTTTTCTATATTTGTAAATATTTTTTAACTGTTTATTTTGTCATTCAAAAAAATTGTCTAAAATTATATCTTAAAAGGGTGCAACACGAGGAATTTCCACTTGGTCACCTAATTTGGTATTGCTCTCATCCAAACATGTTTTAACGGTGGAGTTTTGATGGGATCTGGTGTATTAGTGTGGGTAAGATAGTAGTCAATTACCTAAAATTATAAGTTTAGTTATTTTGAAAAAAAATTACAATATACACTAGTAGATGCATCAAGATATCTCAACGAAGTTGATACCTTCCTATTATCTCCATTATCTCTCCTATCCCATAAGTTTGAAAATATAGATTAGCTGCATTGACTTTAAGTTTTATGTTTATCTGTTTTCTTAACTTATAAAATTCTTCAATAAATTTTAAAAATTTTAATTTTTCTTTTTTGTCTAATAAGTCATAATTCATACATTCCAATTTTTTAAAATTGAATTTTCGTATTAGTTATAAATTTAAATTTTATGTTGAATAAAACATTGAGTTCCAATTTTGTGTTCAAAAGATATGAATTTTCAAAATAAGGTACAAAATGTAAAGTTTAAGTAATTTATAATTTCAAATTATAATTGTATCTTAGAAGTTGTCTACTACATTACTTTTTTTTTTTTAATTTCATTTAAGACATACTACATACGTTTGGTTAGCTATAAAAACAAATAGATAATTAAATAAGAAATGTGAATCGATGCGAATAACGAAATAATAAATCTTTTTAATTATTGATAAACCAAACCGTGAGTTGATTTTTTTTACTCACCCAACCCAACTCTCTCAAATTATTTAAATTGTCATAACATTTTCTAAAGGTTGATAGAACGACGTTAAATTAAAAAAGAAAAATTCTTGAAACATATATATATATATATATATATATATAAATGAACTTTCTCTCGTAATATTGATAGTGTAAAAATAGTACATGGCTTAACTAAATAATAATAAGAAAAAAGTAGTGCATGAGTTTATTATTATTATTATTAATAAATGATGAAAGACTTGTTTATATTTGAATTATTGTAAAGTAAAAATAAATGTTAATTATATAATTGTTTACAATGTTTATCATAAATCCTTTTTAGGAAAAGAACAAATTAAAGGAAAAATAGTCACTCACATACACATATAAGGAAGTTTAATTGACATTCCATTTATTGCATAAGATACCATAAATTTTGTAATCAAGCGTTTTCTTTCATATGTTTTTATTTATTTTTTGGATTGCATATGCTTTTAATCTTTTTTATTAAATTTAACTTTGATCATTTAAATTTTTAATGAATTGTACAATTTTTTTTCTTTTTAATTTTCTCAGTGTTAGTGTCATAATAATAATAATAATAATAATAATAATAATAATAATAATTTATTTTTTTCAGGTGGTATGTTATATGGTAGAGTTTTGCAGGTCATTTTATTCTTCAATAACTACAAAAGGTAATTAATCTTTATAAATCATTTTGCAATAAATGAAGGAAGCACTGCCAATCTTTAATAAAGTTTTTTTTTTTTTTTTTGGGTATGAAACTGATGGAGATTTAATATCATCATTATCAAACTATATTAAATAGAAAGGGAGAAATGATGAGTAGAGAAAATTAGAATATTAATGTCCCTCACCTGAGTTGTTGCCTTTGATGTTTAAGGTTAAAGATTCTTCAAGTTCAACAATTTTATTAATTTATATATATCATTAAAGCAAAAGCATGCAGGCCAATCGGATTTTTATATATCGCATCTCCTTCAAGCTTTTGGCTCAATATCATCAATAATATAGTATTGTATTATCGACAGAAAAAACTAATGACCTTTATGACTTCTTAATGAAGTCGATTAGATTATAACTTTGAAGTATTTGTATTTTCTTAATCTAATAGATGAATGAGATAATGTATATTGTAATGCAAACGAGAATTTAAAATAGAGTGTAAAAATTTTCGAGACGATCCACAGTCGATGCATCAATGAATTCTTAAAAGAGGTAGTTTGTCATTTTCTAATTTAAGAGATCAAAATGATAATTACTACATTCTATATGTTAATGATATATATACAATGAATAATAACGTAATTTCTACGAGATATGCTCTAAACGTTAATAATATCTTGATTAATGATATAAACATAGCTACAACGGTTAAAGTATTTACTATATTTCTATAAAAATCGAGGGTAAAAAACCATCACCTTTCCTTTCAAAATTTAGATATTACACTAAATTTATTCATATCTATCAATTTAAATTTTTTTTATTTGATTAAACTAATATTTATTTGTTTAGGTTTTGATAGATTATAATTCTTTTTTCAAAATAGCAAGATTTTCTCGTGTTCCAAATAATGAATATATATTTTTTGTGTATGTATATGCATAATGAAGTTTTCTAATTGTAAACATGATTTTATCAAGAATTTCATATTGAAAAAATAAAAAATATCTACCATTCTAATAAGATAGATGAGAAGTATACTTTTCTCATTTTCAATTGATTTTGGGATGGAATTTCATGTTATCAAATAGCTTTCGTCGTTTGTATTTATTTTTATATTTAATGGTCTAAAAGACTAATATCCATTAATTTTGTTGTCGTAGTTCTAATCACTTTATATTCTTATTTCTTTAATCTAATTAAATACATTGTTTTGGTTAGTACATTAAATGTGAAATGGATAGTTTTTCTAAATAAGTGTTGTTATTAAAGAATATTTCTAAATTAATGATCACCTCCTTAACTACTCATACAAATGATTATGGAAAATATAAAAGAAAAGGGTAAACACGTGACCAAATTAAAAAATATAACAAAAATTAAGATGTTATGAATTTGATCAAAGTGAACCACGTACATGTTTCAAAGATGATGAATGAAAGGATAATAAGGATCAATAGATTATAATTGGTACACTTGAACATTTGAACTAGGCTCATCGATGGGTTTAGTATAGGTCTAGGGCACTTGAACCCCCCTCAACTTTATGTTATATATATATATATATATATATATATATATATATATATATATATATATATATATATATATATATATAATACAAGTACCAAAAGTTAGTTTAGTAATAAATTTGTGTCATAACTTTTTCTCGACCTAAGTTCAAGCTCAAGTTTTTACATTTTTTTTCATACTATTTTATTGAACCCATAAAACTTTATTCAACAAAATTTCTGGATCCACTGTTGATTAGGCTAACAAATTCATTGCATATCTCCTCATTATACATAACAAACTTATAGAATCCCTAGAAAATGAAGCACAATGTGGAAAGCTAGAGAGAAAACATCCATTACAACATAAATCATTTCTGCATATATTTTTTAAATTACGTTTTTGGTGTGGTAGAGAAGTGGGAAGCACAAAAAACAAGTACATCCCAGAATTCACCTAATCGCTGGATATTTATGTTACTGGAAGTAAGTTTAGTGTTATACCTAGATTGTTGTCACTCTTCATTTGGCTTCTTCACTCATTTATATAGAATGTATATATCCTTTGTTCTTTTTATTAATAATTATCGAGCAAATGTTTTATTTACGTACAAAAAAAAGGATCTATGGTGTCATAATTACTTTTAAAAAAAAAGGCTTAAATTTTGACACCAAAAACCTATTGTTGTTGATATATTTTCCAAAAGTTGGGTGTAGAGACTTCATCTTCAAAGATTCAACCAAACATAACACAAATGATATTGTTTTTTATAATATTTTTTCTTACAAAACTCTACAATGTTCATAACAAACAACTAAAGCAATCGATTTTTGAAAAAGTACTTTAAACAGTCAAAATAAGACGAATGACATTCTCCTACTTTATCAAATGAAAATTCTATAATAGACAGAAATTCAACTATAGAGTGTTAAAGATTGTAATGGCTAATGTTAGCTCCTAATATACATATTTGGTCATAGAAGAAATTGACCTAATTTTTCTTTATGGACAAAACAAATGAAGAAGGAGGGGGGGAAGGAAATTAAAAGTGACAATAAATGCTATAAGTATTACTCGATTAAATATCTCTATAGGACCATGCAAGTTGACTTGAGATTGGTTTTCTAAATATAAAAAGAAAAAGAAAAGAAGAAGGGGTATGGAAATTAAGAAGACTTTACACTATTCACGAGGATAAGGCAATTTTTGAGTTTTTGTGATTTGACAAATGGAAGAGAACACACCCTTCAATCACGCGACCTTATTCCAACATTAAATTTCCCCTCGCTGTTAAAATCTCTTTAATTAATTATAAATACTTTCATCATCAAAATTCTTTAATATATACATATGTATGTATGTGTATATGATATGATATGATATAAGCCTTTCTATTCTCTTTCTTTTTATTTATTTTTGTCCTCTACCTAACTGCCCATTTAATACTTCCTATGATATTTTTGTTCAACCATTCACACTTTGGAGTAGACTTGTAAAAATGTACGTTTAAAAGTGTATAGTTTTATACACTAAGTTAGTTATTGATATTAATGTTATTTTTATTTGGTTGTGTATATTATAAGAGTCCGAACCTTTTTTTAGATCCTATGTTAGATTTATTTGTATTTTAACACATTTATAAAATAAAATTTTTCAATATGTGTACACAAAAGAGAAAAAGATGGAAAAAAAAATAAAAAAAAAGAAGACACCATACGATTGATGAAATCGATGGACTAAATACTTTATTAATATATTCATGTCCTATTTTTTTAATTTAGAAGTTTCAAATTTGTTTTTCTTATGGTCTCTTTATTAGTATTTTCCACAATTTTGGAGATTTTTTCCTCTTAATTATTAAAGTTGGTTTGGAGTAAATATAATTATCGTTTAATAGTGTACTCTAATTTTCTCAATAGGTTCAAGTTTGAATCCTTGTTATTATAATTTCTTTAAATTATTTTCTTTTTTTTTTCTACTGAAAAATAATTATGTGAACTATCATTATACATTTAGTTATAATGTAGTGAATTAAAACATATTGAACAAGAGACATTATTTTTAGGATTAAATTACAAGGTTCTTCTATATATATATATATATATATAAACTTAACTTCTTCCAAGTCAAGGGATTGAAATACAAGTTTGGTTAAATTTTTATTACTCCTCAATTCAATTTTATATATAATGGATCAATTATTATTTTTTTCTAAAAAAACTATATATATATATTAAAAATGTGATATAAAATTAAAAGCTTCAACAATCTTAAATCATAAAATTAAAAGTAAAAATATAAATTTCTATATGAATTGCTCAAAACCAACCTCGTAAACTTAGTGAATTTATCAAAGAAAAGTGTTAAATATATATAGTACTTATATAGTGAATTACTTAATTAAGCGACCAAGTTTAATTTAAGTTTGGGGTTAGATTAATTTAATTGAATAATAATCTAACTTAGGATATGGACCGAGAAAGGAGCCGACACGACAAAAATGAATTGCAAAAAAGAAAAGGAAAATAAAATGAATGTTGGGAAATTGACCTCGTCATCGAAAAAGGGCAAAATGGCCCGAAAACTTGACACGTGGAACAAGATGTGGGCCGAGGATGACGTAAGCTGATTTGTCGTCACCTTATTGTTTGGAGTTTGCATGGAACAAAATAATACAAAACTAGTAAGACTATAGTTTTTAATTTTGAAGAATATGGTGGTATTTGGCAAAAATTCTTAAGAAATATTGATGTATGTGTTGATAATTTGATTTATTTTTAAAATTAAGTAATATAGAGGAGTGTGAAGGGGTTACTTTGTTTACGGAGTCAAATGCAGAAAATTGGGTCAACGTTGGGTTGTTTGTGTGTTAGCCATGTTTGCTTGTTTTTTCCACTTTGTCCACCGCGTTTCATTTGACCTCTTCCTCCGTTACTTTTATTGACTTGTCAAAAAACTAAATTGAGGGTTCTTTCTTTATTGTTTTTATCTTAATGACTCATTCTGCTTTCATTTTCAAGTGACACGAATAGTGAATTTGTTAAAGGAAGAAGAAAATCTGCACATACTGAAGAATGTGAAAGCTATCAAATTTGAGAGTGTGATTCATGTTTATCAATATGAGATTATAATGATGTATTTACAAAGGAGTTTGATAACCTAACTAACTGAATCTCATGTAGGATTGTTGGACTCGAATGTGTGTTTAGTAGAGAATTGGGTTTCTCTCGACCTCCAGAGTAGGATCGACTTCAACATTTGAAACCAAGGTCGAGTGAATTAGGTTGGGCCCAAGAAACCAATTCCTCTCCCTTATTCCATCCAGACTTTATCTTGATTTCAATTTTGCTTTCTTTTGTATTTATTATTTGGATTTATCCTAATTTTGGTCCGAAATCATGCCGGCTAAGTGAAATATGTTTTGGACTAATTGTTAGACATAATATTGAAATTTTATAGACATAGACAAATCGAAAATTCTAATAGGATTCTTGATAAATTTTGAAGAAAGTTTATTAAGTTTAAAAAAGTTTGAATATTTTGTTTTCCAAAATTCTAAAAGTATTGTATTGTGTTTTGTAAGTTTCTCTCTTAACTAATTTCGTCATTCAACTTTGAAACACGAGATACCATTTTTGGACAGTAGAGTTTACATTGAGAAAAAGAAATCCTGAACATTAGAAAATCAAATCTTAAGCTCATTGGCCTTATTCTCAATCAAAACTCCAAAGGGTTCCTTTGAACCATTACTACTCATACAATGAAAGACTAGTGAAATGCTAACGAGGCAAATGCTGAATGATCCATATTCCATAGCCAGAGTTGCACCCGTGCCTAAAGAAACCAACATCCTCAGTTAATACTAACCTGAATCAGCTGCGGAAAAGGTAATACAGGCACTCCTTTGGCGATTTCAAATGGCTGTTCAAGCCCTCTTTTTCCTGCCATTTGATGGTCGGGTCGTGCCAGTGATTGCAGCCTTGCTCGAGCACGGCACGAGCCCACGTAGCATGGCCAAAACTCCCAAACCCATGAAGGGATAGTACATTGCCAAGAGAGTAGTAGATGCTCGGTTCGACCCAACCATTTCACCCAATACAGCAGACTTGAAATTACACAGCCAAAAAATGTAATGTCAGAAGAAACA
This sequence comes from Cucumis melo, assembly GCF_025177605.1. NCBI lineage: Eukaryota > Viridiplantae > Streptophyta > Magnoliopsida > Cucurbitales > Cucurbitaceae > Cucumis > Cucumis melo. The sequence continues at coordinate 3,018,303 of NC_066857.1, forward strand.
GAGTATTAAGTAATACTTCTGTAAAAGAAATGCAACAGAAACCATTGGATCTCCCATGTATAGTTAACCAATGAAGCAGAAGAAATCCTTAGCAACATGTATTCAAGCCTAATATCAAAGTTTTTAAAATATCTAAGTATACTCAAAAGATGTTCAAACACTATCCGAAATGCACTACTAATCAAAGTGTCTGATTGTCTAATAGTTGAAAACCTTAGTTTATTGACAAGAAATCAGTTTCTGGTCTATTTTAGAACCATCCTTATGAGAAACATTATCATACAAACTGACTTAAATCACTAACTATAACTGTCATCAACATCTATCACGAAGAATCGAGAAATGAATTGAAAAGTTTAATTAAAATGCTGAAAGACAACAAGGGAATTGGCCTAGGGAACAAAGATTATTCTTTCTTAAGAAAAGAGAAAAGGTCAAATTATTTCCTCTTCGAATTGTAAGGCTAGAAAATGGTCTCGCTATTAAGTTCATTAATTTATCATCTGTGCCACTAAATTCTTAAACCAGTCTAAAGTACTACTCAGATTAAAACATGTATCTATTTGTTACATCGTGACCAAAAATTTAAGTTGATGATTAAAGATAAATTTAGTATTATATCATCTAATACTCTCCTCACTTTGTACCTTTGAAATATGTAAAAGACTCAACAAGTGAAATCAATATATATGGAGGGGAAACAACATTATATGAGTTTAAACAGAAGACGTACATCATCCGATTGACCAGTTCAAGGTGAATGTAAATTACTGTTAAACACAAAATTCAGATGTCTATAATAATCGTCCTAAAGCACATAAACTAAATAGAAAGCAGTCTTAAAACCTCAGGGACTCGAAATATCATTTATAAACTATGACACAGAGCTGTTTCAAATCACTACATAACTACCTCCACAACTTCTATCAAGTGACTATATCCAGAATCCAACTCCACCAAACTACATACTACAAAGAAATGCCATTCTTTGTACCAATTACATAACTTAAAACACAAGAGCAGGGTCGTATGTAATTAACAGAAACACGATATTCAGGAAAAAAAACAAATTGACCCAATGAAACAATAGATGAACCAAATATATAAGAGGAGGAATAGAAATTACCATAGACGTCACAACAGAAACGCCATAGATCAAGCAAGTGGTTTTGTACCATGGTTTGGAAGCCAAGAAGGCGTAGAGATTGAGAAGCATAAGCGGCCATTGAAAGAAAAGCTCGAGCCAAACAAGGCCAACAAGGAAGGGAGGGGATTCGGCCATTATATAGTCCCCATATTGGCGGACGTAGGAGGCTTTAAGATCGATGAGGAAATCAGGGAAAAGGGTTTGAGGGAAAATAAGCTGGAAATCGATTGGAGGAGAAATGATTGCGAGTATGAGGAAGATGAGGAACAGTAGGGCGTCGATGAGCTTGAGAAAAGCACCCATTTTTCTTCTCACAATATCTGCGAGAAGAGTGATTAATTGATTATTTGTTGAATGAGTCGATGGGGGATTTTGATTCTTGAATTAATTTCCAAAGCTGTTCATATAGCTGACTTTTTTAATTCGAACAATTGGCTATTTGCCAACCAGTCTTTAGTAAAATATTGGAAATTATGGATTGTTGGTAGGATTAACTTTTGTTTAATTACATCCATCTTGACTTTGATGGGGAGATTCAACCTTCCATTTTTCATGGGTCAAATCGCATAAACAATAATACTATTCACATAAACACTCATTTTAGTTTCATTATTATTTGTTATCTATCTCTTTTGTATTTTATGTGAATTAGGTCTCTCATTTCAATTTTTTATATATCATCAAATCTTTAATTTTGTGTATATGTTTTCTTTGACAAATTCTACATCCTTCAAATCAAATGAAGTTAAAATTGTAAACTTTCGTTTTCTATATATTCAAAAAATTAAAAATATGGAAGCTCCTAATCTATTAACGTAACATTAGAAGAAATTTTGTTTCCTTAGTTCAACAATATCTGAAGTGAAAGATTTGAATCTCGAATATAATAGAAAGTATATATTTTATACATTTTGGTTGAGCCATGCTCTTAGCGGTGAAGAAAACCATAAATTTGTTCTAATGATAATATTTACCTCACGTTATTGAAACATGTCCATAACACATAACGATTCACGTGATAATCAAGTTGTTTTAGTACATAGAGAAAAATGTCTTAAAAATTATAATTAATATATCATAAAGTTTCTTTTTACCACATTTTAATATGAATAATCATAACTTTGTAAGGTCGGACGGATTGTCTCGTAATATTAATTAAGGTGCGTGTAAACTGGCCTAAACAGTTATAAATATAAGACATGTCCACGCTATGAATTTGTAATTGTCCGTTTGACTTTATCTCTTCGATTCATATTTATGGTTATGATTTAGATTATACTAATTCAACGAAGACCTAGATCCATACGTAGTTTTGATTGAGGACACAATAATAATTAAAAGAAAAATTATAAAGAGAAAATGAAAGTTATAAAATTTATCCCCTCATGAGCTGTTTTTATATAGTAAATAATTTTGGTTTTATTATATAGTCTTGAATGTAGATTTAACAATAATTGTACCCAATCTTCATCAGATCCAAATTATATTGATTTTATGTGTTTTAAGACTTCACATTTAAAAAAAAAAAAAAAAAAGACACGTGATCCACGTGGTGCCATGAGTAAAATATAAATAATATTTTCAACAATATATTTTAGATCAAATTTTAGGAACATAATTAAAAGCTAACCTAAATTTTAGAAGTTATTTTATACAAAGTAATGAAAGATTGGATTGTTATGAGACAATACTAATAATACTAATAATAATAATACTAATTAAGGTTTATTATATATTTTAGTTTTTTAAATTATAGAAAAACTTTCCTAAATATAACATACTATTAAAATATTTACGATACGTGTAACAAAACCAATAAAGTTAGTCATTTTTTAAATGTTCAAAGTTTGTCCTTCCATCTCTCTGTCACTTTTTTATTGTCTTCCTTATTTACTCTTCTTCTTTTAGGTGGATTTCTTCCATTTTTCTTTTTTTACATCGTTTAGATTTGGATAACTAAATCTGATTTATCGTTTTTCTAATTTTTTTTAGCTGCATGCATGTCTTTCTTCTTCTTTTTTTTTTTTTCATTCACTGCGTCATCATCTTTCTTCTTTTGTTTTTTTACGTTGTTTAGATTAGATAACCAAATCTAAAAAATGAATATAAAGAATCTCGAAAAAAAATCGTTTAGCTATTTAGATTAGGGTAACTAGATTTGATCCAAATGTATAACGAAATCTAAACGATTGTATAGCCAAATCGTTTTTCAAGGGGTAGCCAAATCTAAACGATTTAAGGGGTAGCCAAATCTAAACGATCGTGTAACCAAATTAAACGATAGAATTGAAAAAACAAATCTAAACGATAGAATTGAAAAAACAAATCTAAACGATCGTGTACCAAACACGCATTACCAAATATATTACGGACATTGTTGACAGGACATTTTTTGTATTTTATACGATGGGCCTCTTGACTTTTTCCGTAATTGGTCGTGTAAATACTTTGTCACTTTTTTATATTTTTGAAAAGATTCCTATAAAATATTAACATATCTAAAATCTAAACAAAAGTTTTTTGAAAACTAGTTACCATACGAAACTTAATCTCGTGAGTTTCACATGAATAACCATCTCTCATAAACCTTATCAAATTGTTGAACAAAAACTTTTAGGAGGATGAAAAATTAAATAGAGGCTAAACGGATGTTAAAACTAATAAAAGCTTTGTGGTAAAGGGTTACATTGGACCTTTTGAATAACTACGATATTTTAAGATTGATGCATATCGACTACTATCACAAAAGTAACACTTAAGAAAACTAACTATTTAAATTGTTCGATCTTTAATGGAAAAGGTCGTGCCAATTACTTGCTTACTTTGACTAATTTTTCAAATAATTATTTTAGTAAAGTATTGCTATATAACTACCTCAAAGTCTATTTTCTCAGGAAAAAAACTCGACGTCTCATTTACTTTAAATATAAAAACGCTCTACAAAAGTATATTTAAATTGGTTTTAAAGTTAGAGATAGAAATGAAACATTTTAATATATAAGTGTACACTCTGAAATTAACGTCAAAATTGAGGGGCATTCTTTTAATAATTTAGTCTGGTTTATATTATTATACTATCATTTAATTTCTTGGGATAGTTGCAAATATAACAATTAAATTCAAAACAATTAAGTATATAACAACATTTTAAAAAATTTGTAAATATAGAAAAGTCTATAAATGATATAAGTCTATTACTATAGACTGACCATGTTGCAAATATTGGTCTATCACGGATAGATTTTACTATATTCACATTTTTTAAAATATTGTTATATACTTAGTTATTATTCTTAAAATTGCCACGAATTATACTTATCTTTAATTTCTTCTTTTTTTCTTTCTTTTTTAGTACAATCAAGATGGGTGAATTCAACTCATAAAGAGTTTGGCCACTACCCTACTATGATGCCAATTGAGGCAACTAGACTTACACATGCTCACTTTGGCTACTTAATTTTACAAGTAATTATAATGGATAACAATTCTAGAAATGATAATCAAGTGTATAGCAATATTTTAAAAAATTTACATAAACAAAGTCTATCATTCTTTGATAAACTCTAATGGTCGATCAGTAATAGACTGATATTTCCAATATGGTCCAATTTTATCATCAATAAAGTCCGATAGATTTTGATATACTTACAATTTTTGAAAATCTCGCCATTTACGTTAATACATTGAATCTAATTGTTATATTTACAACTATCTATTTTATTTCGCAAACTTCATTAGAATAAGTAGGAAATAAAGTTTTAAACCTTCAACTTCGAAGAAATAACTAAATATCAATCCTCGTTGACATGTACTACCTATTACATACCTAAGTATCTATCTATAGCAAAATTAATGACGACAACATAAAAAAAATGTAGTTAATATTCTTTAAAGCTAGATAGTCTTAAGAATATCAACTCAAAAGATAGTCTTATGGCCACGTGTTCGTTTATTAAGTAAACTGCATGAAATTAATTACTTGAAGATTAATTAGAAAAATGTTTGTTATAGACAACATTCAACGCAAAACATCAACGAACCAAATGTTGTAGATGAATTTTGAAAGAGTTATAATAGATAATAATTGTAGTAATATTAATTAAACATAAAGCAAACATTTTAAAAAAATTATAAATATATCCGTTAATAACATTTATCATCGGTAGATTTTTACATGAATTTTTTAAAAATGTTAACGTGATGTTTTGAATCTAATCTATATTTTGAACCGTTTTTATGTACATCGATTTGAAAAGGTTAAACGACGTCGGTTCTAAAGCCCGAAAGGGAAAAGCTCATATTTCCATTTTACCGGTGAAGTCTACTCATACTTTAGCCGAATTCGAGAGAGAAGATGAGCGAGCCGAGGCCTGTGAAAAGGAGAGAAAGTCCATGGGGAATGCCGGAAGGAGAAGATCGCCAACCTAAGGCTCACAGATGCAATGACAGAGCTGAAGATGTCATCCAAGTAAACTTTTCACTTCTTCAAAATTTCTCAGTTTATCACCATCCTTCGCATCTTTTTCCGCGTTATTGCATCTACTCTTCTTCTTCTTCTTCTTTATTCTCATTTCAATTTGTTTCTAATGGACGGACTTGAAAAATTAAGATTGAAATGATTCCGGAGTTTGTCATCGATAGGTATTATGCGATTTATTTCAATGGTCTTTTGGGTCGACATTAAGCATTCTCTTCGATGTTCAGTTTCCTGAAGGAATTTAATTATACTGTGATTTTCATGTGGATTTTGGAGAAGTGAATTTGAGAAGTTGGAAGCCAGATATATGAAATTTTGCTGACTATTATCTTAGAAATCGTGGCCGATAGTTATTACGGAGCTTATGAGCATCTTGTTTAAGCTAACAGAAAAATCACTGGAAAGATAAACTGCAGTATTTTAATTAGCAGTGAGGTTAATTTGCCGAAATTCTGAACGAATTGAATGGCCAAGGGGATCGGATCAGAGGTTGTGTGCTGATTGGAAATAGTTATTCTGTTGGAGGTTCTTTTATCATTTGAGCATTAGTTAATATTTTTACTGTTCAAAGTAATGCCTTCAGCGTACTTTTGCTATTAGATTTTCCTGCAATTAGCTATATTCTGGATGTAAAGGAGAAAATAGAAATTCCGCTCACCTCACCTTTGCGCTTTTTCCTCCAACACCAATACACACAAAGATATTAGGGTTCCAAGGTCTTCAATATTATAATGTTCTCCGGAATTTCATTAGCATTTATTTCATTCTGGCTACAACAGGCTATCACATTGCCAAGCAAATTATTATTTCATTCGTTTTAATTTTGAATCGGCTCCAAATATGTTTGTCTTTAATTATTTATTAGAGGTGCTGGAAGAAAAAAAATCTCAAGAGGAAAATATGTATAGAAAGTTCGTTAATTCTCCTATCTCCTCTTTTCTTTTCTTTTCTTTTTTTTTTTTTGCCCGTCTGTAACTTTTGTTATTTCTATAACGCAAACACTGTTTGTTGTCAAGTTATTGATAATAGTAGGGAGCTAAGGACTTAGGAGTCAAACCAGTTGGGATGTTTTGGCATGACCAGAGTCTACTTAATGACTCTAGAAAGTATTTGCTTCTTCCCTTTCATCGGACAACTCGTCACCCTTTCGGTTAAAGGCTTTAAAAATTCAATGCACATAGGTTTACCTCTTGAGGAGAGAACTAAATATTTTAGAGGTCCATTAGGATACAAGTTTAGAGGTGCATCGGACAACCTTAAGCTCCATTAGGATACAAGTTGATCCCAACAATCATTCTGTTTGTAAGATTGATTGGAAAATCAGATGAGAGTTCTAAAGGCTACTTTACGTTTAGAAGACTCACCACTTTTAGCATTATTTCAAGAGTGACAGCATCAGAAATTGTCTATTAGAATGATATAACTTCATTTAATTGACCAAGAAGCCTTCTATAACCCTGGGCTAGACTTATCCATCTCTTCTAAGGGATAGAGTAGATCTTCTTGCTGATCATTCCTTTAGGCTTTAGAGTAATCAGAAATTAGCACTAGAAAGAAACGTGTATCCACCTAGGTCATAACATGAAGCCTAAGAAATTTATCAAAGATGGTTCAATCAAAATAGAAGCCAGTTTTTTATTCGAAACTCCTAGTCCTCTCTCTTTTACTTGATGGAAGTGATGATGTCATTGACTCAACTGGTTAAGCTGATTTGTTAGGTTGGCAATAGTAATATGGATGCCTCTGGCTCTTCTGGTGTCTGTTGACAATACATTGAAAATTTTTCCTAGAGTTGATTGTACATCAGTATTTCCTCCACTCAATGTCAGACATTTGAAAGAACTCTGCAAAACCAGGCTTGTAAATGTTTCACTTTCACCCATTTTTGACAGACTTAAGCTGAAAAGTCAACAGGCTTGAACCCGGAGAAGAAACTGCATCACTAGCTTCCTTTTCAAAGGAAGGAAACAAGATAAACTGACAGATAATTTCATTCTTCTTCACAAGGCTAGATTAGATCCATCCAAGGAGAGAATTTTAAAAACAAGGTTCCTTCTGTTAACAAGATTCTGAAGTAATCTTATTCCAATAAAATGTATCCTCTTCAAGAAAGAATATAACCTTTTTTTGGGTGATGGAAGGTGTGTGAAAGTGGTAGAATTTCATGAATGATTTCTGATTATAGTTCTTGTTTTCTTGTAGGCTTGTTTTGAAGGGAACCCATTTAAGACTGTTCCAGGACCATTCAAGCTGTTCTGGCAATGCATGCGTTCTAAACCTGGGTACGATTGTATTTAACATTTATCATAGTTTTATTTTATTTAATCTTAAGATAGATTCATTTCATCAGTATGAGGACTTAGCTTTACTTTTCAAGAGAGATCACCGATGGAATTGACGGAATGATGGTTCCTTATAGTCGTTTACCTGAAACAAATCTTTCAGCTGCTGATTACACTTGATTCAGACTGTCTCTTTCGTATCGATACTTTCAGTCGGCTTTATAAGTCTAAAAACTGTTTTGAACTCATCACATTTGTAAAATAGTTTCTGAAAGCATTTTTAAATATAATTGAAAATAGAAACAACAGTTTAAGCATAGTGGATATTAACTGATAAGACACTTGGACATTTGTTAAACAGAGATGATAGTTCTCTTTATCCATCGTTAGGACTATTGTTTTAGCAAATTAGATACCATCCCTTTGTTTTAAGCGTGATAAACGAAGGAAGTTGGAGAAAAATCCCTTGACATTCATAATAATTTAACAAAATGCTATATTATATGTTATGGACCGAGTGATCTTTGATTTTGCAGGGAGGAACCAACAGAGCCATTTACGTATTTGGACTTCGATCCTCCAAAGAGAGAAGTGAAACCTGAGTAAGAATTCAAAATCCATGTTACAACACAACTTTTAATCCATAAATGTTAGAATTTCGGTTTTGATACTTTGTCTCATGTGAATCCTAAGTGAGCACTTGGTTGATAGGTTACCCAGTTAAATGGTCTATAGGATGAGCAGTAATAATTTTTACAATGGAATAGCTTGTAAGCTTTTCAACCTTATTGAATATGTGAGAATTGATTTAATGGTTACTGTTATGTTTTCTCCTCATGTCCGATGTCTTTTTGCAGCTTCCATGATGAATAGAAACCTTAACAAGAAATTTGCTTTTTCTGATGTAACAAGTTTGCATCCAATTATACGATGTGATGAACGAATTGCCACTCATCTGTCTTGATCTTAGAACTTTAAATTTGAAGCCTATTTTATCTTTTCTTTTTTCTTTTGCTCTGATATTTTGAACCCCTCGATAACAATTTGATAGTCCATCTTTAGTTTTTTAAATAGATTTTTTTATAAAAAAATTAATTTTCAAAATTTGACTTTTTTCAAAAGATATATTTTATAGTACTTTGTCAGGAAACCAAAGTTAACCTGTTCTCCATTGTCTGTACACAGTAACTATCCAAAATTATTTTAGTTTTTGACCTCTCTTCAATTTATCTCTTACCTCTTGACTCTGACCATCTCTAGTTCTATAACTTTTTTGTTTCTTTAAACTTTGTAAAAGAAAGCACGGTTGTTTACAAGTTTGATTTTAAACCAAAATTAGATGTGAAAACGTTTAACAAAAACTAGTACTGCATGGTTTTTCTTTTATAAAAACAGAAAAGTTATGACCTTTGATAACCATTTAGTATCATGTAGTTAATACTTTCACTCATTAGTTTATTTATTTTGTTATCTATTCTCTAACATGTTTTTTAAAATTTTACTAAAATTACAATTGCTTCTTGAAAATAGATGAAGTCTATAATTAAATAAATTATGAGAACACAAGCATAATTTTCAAAGATTAAATTAAAAATGTAATCGTTATCAAACATGCTGTCATAAAATATTTTCTAAATACCATCTCATTGTGTAGTTCTTAAAAAGGGGGGAAAGGTTATAATGGTCCCAAAAATTGTTATAAATATGGAACCAAAATTCTTATATGCTTTGACCAATTTTGACACTAGTTAAGATATATACTTTGCTATTAGTTTAGTTCGAAATCATGGGATTTCATATATGTACATGCTTCAGCTTCACCAAGAAATCCACCTAAGAAATTATGAAGAACCAAATGGCAAGCAGAAGTCTATCCTCGATTCATACCCATGGTTCCTATCTGTATCTCTGAATCAGCCTTCTCCTTGGCGTTTTGGGAATGATTGTGAAGTTGGTTCCCATTTTGAGAACCATGTGATGCTCCAAAGAAGCTCTTGATAGCTTCTTCTTTTTCATCAATAAAGTCTATAAAGTTTTGAATCGTCTGAGTACAGCTACTGTTGGATGGAACTGGGAATGGTGTAACTTCTTCTAAATGACGGCGTCGATGGTGTCGTAGGTAACGGATATACTGGCGGATTAGTCTTAAAAGAAACAGGAAGAGTGCAGCGAGGGAAATGATTCCACAAAGCAAATATAAACCCCAGAAACTGATCAAGTGAAGTTGGTCTGGCTCCGACTTTCCTCCCCGATTACCTGGACAACCTAGCTTGCAGAACCATGAGTCGTGTATTTCCTGAAGCTTTCCACTTTCCGAGAGCTTCAGAATTGCAGTTGACATATCGACTGCAAGTCGAGATCCTCGTTGAAAAGCCTGTACTCATGATAAGGAAAAGTAGGTTAGATGGGGGGAGATCACATTTAAAGCAATATGGGACAAGCTTTACATTTCGTTCATACGAGCAGTATTCATATTAATAACTGCCTGACATTTATGATTAAGTAAACAAGAAAAATATCATGTGAAATATACATTTTTATTCTCTCTAAGTTTTCAGTTCGCCTCTAAGTTTCAAAATTCAGATTTATACCATTGAGTTTTGAATATAATTTCTACCCTTAAATATCAATGATATCTTGATTAAAAATCTAATTTGAATGTTGACAGAAAATCTTGAAATTTAGGACCAAATTGGAAACTCAACTCCAAACTCGAGGGTAGAAGTGATAAAATAAAAGTAGAAGCATTAGATTTTGAAAACTACAAGCCAAAAGAGTTTTTTCTTGGAAAGGTGGATATATACTCACAAATTTCGAAAAAGTATATTCTCAAGGCTCAAAAGTAAACCGTACAGAAAACAAGGATCAAAGAGGTATTTTTCCAAGAAGTAAGATATATATATATATATATACTATGTACTCACAAATCCCCATCCGCTCCTGGTAAAAGGTTGACCAATGATTCCAAATTCTTTCGTATTTGACAGAAACAACTCCAAGTATGGAAGTTCGTCGATGATGGCCGCCACGCCGCCTCCTTTTGGGCCAAGGCGCAGTGCTTTCTCGTAGTCTTCAGGGGAGTCCAACCTCAGCAGTCTTGAACTTGGAATGAAAAGGCTTTGTGTGAGATAGTCGTAAGCAAAGGATCCTACTTGATATCCAATTGGCAAATTACTTGCAACCAAGTCATCAATTCCTCGTATTGGAGACCAAAGTTGTTGAAGTGTAAGGATTGATGTCAAACTTGCTGTGTAGCTTGAGGTTATTACCAATAATAAGAACAGCCACACCAACATCACTAGCCGTGAGAGTGGGCTTATGGTTGCTTCTTCTGTTCATGTTCAATCAAAAGGGATGGCAGTTTCAATTTTAATGGAACTTACGATTGAGAAAAGAAGAAAGAAAAAGGGAAGATATGCACCATTCCTCACTTTCTTTAACCAAAGATTTGAAAATACTGTAAAGATTTTAAAAAGGGGAGTCATTTATCGATCTCCTTGCATTTCTCAAATATTTCAAGACCACTATTGAGACTTGAAATGAAATCTAAACTTTTGTTCTAAGTCACCAATATTCCATATCCCGGTTTGTGTCAAAAACTCTAAATAATTTGTAATTTAGTAATAGTATTGAAACGTTTATGAAAAGTGATAGAGTAATAATATAATTTAAGTTAGAGTTCAAAGATATTATGTTTATAATATAACCAAAAATTTGTATACGGTACTTCATTAATGTTCTATGACACGTTTGAAAGAGTTTTTAAAATTATTAAAATCACTTGAAAAAGAATTCTATCACTTCAAAAGTAATTTTATAACACGAAAAATATGATTAAACGTATAAAATTAAACATGAATTGATTTTAACCCTTTTAAAATCACTCCCATGCTAAATCCTACCTCCTAATCACAACATGCAGCTTACAACATCCAATTAAGAGAGTTTCTATGGGAATTTAAGGATTTATGATAAGAAAAGAACTTACGATTTGCCTTGAAAAGAGTTGAAAAGCTAAACCTGCAACATAGAGAGACACACGAGGATTGTTAAGTGAAAATGTTGCAAAATAATTGAAGGAAGGAAAAAAAGATTATGATGATAAAAGGCTTACAAACACATTGTGATAATCTGTCTTTTTGGAGGACCTCGAAAATGGTCGTTGATTCTATGCTCCAACATCCAAATAACAATACCAATTACCACAAAGGAACCTGCAGTTGCACACCACATCTCTACTGTAAATGGTTTAAGGAACACCCAAGCACTTGATTTTGAATCTTCAACTGGTGCAACTATGATCAGCCCTGTTGTGGTATATGGTTGAGAAAAATCAACAACTTTGGTTCGGTTCGTAATGATTGCAATGTCCCCAACTGCTGCATCAAACACCTACAACACCATTCAACATTTTCTAGAGGTTAGATAATCAAATATCTCTCTCTGTTGAAACAAAGTCCCTGCTATACTATACTATCTTCTTTCACGTTTCAAAACTACCCTTGGAGTATAAATTCATTAAAATGTTGGATTTATTGTCACCTGAAATAGTGTGGCAGAGATTTATAATAGTGTGACAATATGGTCACCACCATGCCATTTTAGAACCAAAATTTTGCTTGCCATTATTCAAGACTCTTACTCTAAGGGTAGTCTTAGATTATGAAATGTTTGGGAAACATTGTAACTTTGGACATTTATTAAACAAAAGAGAGAGCTCATATTTATTTTCTTTATAACTTAGCCATAAGGTATGGAATGAAAAATATTTTATAACTAGCTGGATTGAGCCAAGCTTAGTAACCCAACCACAGTACTCTTTGCTTGGACTGAGTTGTAAAAAATGAGTGGAGGCCAACTAGTTGACAAGTATTGCCCATATGCAAAATTAAAGTCAAAGTGCAAAACACCTCATAACACCTCTGTAAAGTATAGTGGTAGTTTGCAATTATACCTTCGAACTTCCAATGGTAGATATTGCGCCCTCAGTGTTACAATTGACCCCTCAAACATAATTCATTATAGAAATTATAACAATTCTAGAAGTTTGAGTTTTCAAGTTTTTATTATTTGGAGGTTTAGTTTTTACACAAGTAAAGGCTTTGAGAGTCCAATTTTTACAATTGAAAGTTTGAAGGTGTAATTCCAACTTCTACCGTACTTTAGAGGTGGTTTTTCTAGTTTGCCCGAAAGTGAAAGATAGAAATACATAAAGTTGAAATGAACAACATTGTTCTACTCACATTGTTTGCAACTGATTGAACAAGTTCATCATAACTGGGATTAACTTTACCATCTCCAAAAGGCACAAACTTGTAAGGAACTTCATATGGAACAAACTTGAGAGCTTCTTTGAAAATATCAATAACATATCCTTGAACAATATTGGTGTTGTTCAATTGAGTTACAAAATCAACAAAGCTTGCTCTTCTTGGGAAAGCAATTCTCAAAGGTTTTCCACTATCTGCTATCACCCATCCCCTTGGTATCTCCTTCTTCCCACCAGGCCATACCACATTCTCAAGTTTCTGATCTAAGTAAGAATGAAATCTTGAGTCGTTAGACCAATGACCCACCAATTTCATTTTCCTTTGGTTAATATTAATCACATCATAGCTACCATTAACAACACTTCTGTCTTCACCAAACTGAATTCTCCCACTTAAACCATTGTAATCAGTTTGCATAAGAATTCTAAGTAAATCACTCCCTCTATCAAACACTTTAACTTTACCCAATTGAATTCCACTTTCATTAGAGCCAAACACTTTACCTGTGGGTGAAAATGTAACGATAGTCCCATTTTCTTTAAGAAACTTATCCACTGCCTTTGCAACAATCCATACTGAATCATAAGCATACAGTCCATAAACATTCAACGCAGAATTAGTTAAACCTTTTGGCTGCATTTTGCTTATCCGATTCCACAAATCTCTCTTTCCTTTAGACTCTGGAGTATGAGGGCGCAACCCAACAATCCCATTAAGCATATCAAGTGAAGCACCAATAGTTATTGGTGAAGAAGAATCAAGAGTTGTGGAAAGCCAATCAGTTGCGAACCAAACATAATTGCTGGAAAGCATACCGAGCTTATGGGCAATAGTGAAGATTCTTAATTGGGGATCAGGGCCTACATGAACTACATAAACTCGAGGACCAAGTAATTTAGAATTGTCGAGTATTTGTGTGATCTTAGTAAGATTATCCAGAGAAGGTAAAGGGAATGCATGGGAAATACGACACATTTTCTTCTGAAGTTCATCACCGAGAAAAGATATCCCATTTCTACCATAATCATCATCCAAAAATATAGCAATGACTTCTTTCCAGCCATAGTAATCAATCAAGTCAGCCATGGCAGCCATTTGGTAAGAGTCGCTTATAGTGGTTCTGAGGAAATAAGGGAGTTGCAAAGTGGATAATGTTGGATCAGTGGCAGCATAAGATACTTGAGGAATTTGTAGACCATTAACAATCTGAGAAATCACATGAGCCACTACTGAGGATTGTGGGCCAATCAAGGCTACAATCTCTTTCTCAAGTACCTGCAAAGCTACCATCAATGGAGAGACAATCATGAAATAAGGATTTAAGCAGAATTTTAATTAAAATGCTTTACATCCCAATGTATAAATATGTTATGTCTTCATCTAAACTCTAGATAGGTAGATTAGTTTAAGTTGTGGATTGTTAGAATACCTTGAACGTACTATGCAGGCGATCTATGAGTGTGACCATGGGGTTTAGAAGTGCGCACTATACTATATAAATCCTCTATCCCTAGAAATGCCTCTCTAGTGTAGACATAGCTTACGCACTGTCTAAGAATTATGTAAATCTCTGGGTTGATTCTTACATTTTCTCGCTTTCTTAACATAGATGAAGTGAGGGACATGAATCAAGTATTACTTGTTAGAGACCACAAACAGACATATCTTAAAGATATTGTTTATTTTAGGATTAACCCTACGTGATTTTACTTTTGAAATTGTTTGTTTATATACTCGCGATCTTCTCCTTATTTAGCTAAGGAAAACTTTGACCATATTGACCACCTTTTTCGACAAAGAACCAGGACGAACTCAAACGATAACTTCTAAACTTTGAATAAACAAGAGCAGGACGGAGATGCAAAATTTTATGTTTTGAACTTTTTGTATATATAACCTTATAAAAATTAAAAATGAAAGGAGGGCAAGTTGAGTGAAAAAGCTTCTAAATGGAAGGTTGACCACTTTTTATCCTTGACTCAACTCTCAAGAGTACTGATTACAGAAACTCAAGAAAATATAAATAAACTATTTGTTAAATCACTTATCAAACCAAAAGTTTACGATAAATGAACGAACATCATGCTTGAGTTAGACTAGAGCAACTCAAACTCAAAGAAGAAAAAAAAAGGAAAGAAGGAAAAAGAACTATTATAGATTTTAGAGGTAGGTAGTAGTAATGAACAGTAGACAGAATTATTGAAGGGAGTTTGACTAGATGAAGGAAAAGAAGAAGAAAGAAAGGGATATACCTCCAACGGAGCCCAAGAAGCCACTACAATTAGAGTCTTCCATGAAAAAGTTAAGCTTTGTGGCATTCAAGATATTGGGGTCTGCGTTTATATCGGAGATTGCAGCTTCCATGGCCGGCTTTGCAGCTCTTCCGATGACGGAATCGAAAGTAAAAACGGCAGCGATGTTTATGATAGAAGGTAATTGGCAGTAGATCGGAGGAGTGAGGTGAAAGAGCCATATGAAAGCATGAAACACAAAGAGCAGAGGCAGAGGAACAAAATTAACCATTAAAAAAAAAAAAAACCTGTTTTGCTTAATTCACAAGAACCCCTTTTAACTGTAAGAGGTTTTGTTTGTGAATGAAATGATTGAAAAAGAGAACAGAATTATTAAGGTTAGAGATGTTGTGATTGAATGCTGAGGAAGTGGTTGAGCACTTGGTAGATTGAGATGGGGATAATGAGGGTGGAAATGAAGAACCAATTAAGAGCATTGGATGAATAAAAGAAAAAAAGGGTAGCCATGTCAAAGGACACAGAGCATAACGCAACTTGCACGACATGGAAAAAGAAAAAGGATAGAGGAAAAAATCAATGTGGAAACAAAAATGAAAAGTTCCACGTGATTCTCTACAAATATTATCATCGTCATCGGAACTTTGTTGGAAGGTTGGTCAAATGAAGTCAATGACTTAGATTCCACAAATCTAACCCACAATTTCCCCTTTACTTTAAATGGGAATAAAAAAGATTTTTTTTTTTCTTTTTAATCTCTTTGCAATTTCAACTCAATATTTGAAAACTACAAATAAAAGAAAATGGCCTTCATTTTCAAATTTTGTTTATTTTTTTCTTTGTTTTCTTTCATTTGACTGACGGTTTAATTCTCGTAACAAAATTTGGGAACCAAATTTAAACTCGTTTTCGAAATTATTTTATACATTATAAATACTTTGTCACCTTATTATACTTTTGAAAAGACCTCTAATTTTTATATAAGGAGATGAAATTTGTTAATATATTTTCAAACTTTATAGAACAAAAGTTTTTACAAAAAAAAAAATTAATAAAATACTAACCATAGAGACTAAATTTAAGGTTTATTTGAACTACATAAATTAGAATTGAATATCTAAAATTGCCATAGACAAAAACTGAACAAATTTTGAAGATCAACGACCAAAGTATAGTATTTTAACGAAAAAACCGTACTTTAAAGAGGTTAAATTATCAAAACTAAAACTTAATAAACAGGAAAGTTTGAATCTATTAGACACAAGTTTTGAAAGTTTAACAGTCACATATTTAGAAATACAACTATTGAAGATTATAGAACCGCTAACGTTGTGATATGTAATAGCATCTAATCACATTGGCATGTTAAACCTTAGTTTAAGACCCGAGTATGTAAAAAATTTAAAAGTTAGGGATTGCGTTGTAATTTATCCCTCCATTATTTTTTCTAAAAGCAAAAAGACAAGGAAAAAAAGCAACGTAGCTAAATGATATTATACATACGGATCTCATTTATAAGTGTCAAAATAATCAGCAAAAGCATGTTGCTGATATATAGTATATTACTTTAACACCATCACATGACATTTGTTCTAAAAGAAGAAAAAGTTTAGAACTGATCGGTCTTATTCTGAAGAAAGTAAAGAAATTC
Organism: Cucumis melo; assembly: GCF_025177605.1. Lineage (NCBI taxonomy): Eukaryota > Viridiplantae > Streptophyta > Magnoliopsida > Cucurbitales > Cucurbitaceae > Cucumis > Cucumis melo. The sequence goes on from NC_066857.1 coordinate 3,035,379, forward strand.
TGTGAATTATATATATATATATATCATATTGACAAACTTTTATGTATTAAACTTTAGGTGAAGTTGCCCCCAACAGGAAGATTTGGATCAAATACTAACTCACTGTCACACTAACAAAGTATAAAATGCAAATTTATGGAATCATTTCAAGCATGTGGTAAAAAAGGTGTAAACGAATGGGTGATTGCAAAAGACAAAAATCTCATTTTGACCCCTTTTTATTTCAAACAATTATATTGAAATAATATAATACTTTTTTTTTTTAATAAAATAGAAGGAAACAAAACAAATGAACAAAATTAAGGATAAAATATATTAGAAAGAATATGTTGAAGCAAGATTGTGTTGAGAAACTACATCTTCAAGCATGGTCAACCAGGTCATGGGTAACATAGTTGTTCTTGTGATTAACTAAGAGAAAACTACGAACAAAATCATGGTACGATAAACACCGCTTATGGAATCAACGAACACCTAGATTGAGATTTTCCAACGAACACTTAGATGGAAAATCTAAAAACTCAACCTCGTTTTTAGATTTTTCAACCAAAAGGTTTTAGATTATAGAAAAATGTCCCTCCGTAGGTAATACTCTTTTACAAAAACTAAACGTGTTTGCTTCACTTACACTACCAAAGAAGATGAAAACTAGACTCAAAATCAAAAGTAGGATCACGTGATGAAGAACCTCTTCACGTAATTATAGAGTTGGGACAAGGACTCCTATATACAAACTAGGGATAAGCATGATAGACCAAAAAAAAGCCGACCGACCAAATTGAAGTCGGTCAGTCGAAAAAATGAGAGAAGTCGGTTTCGAAAAATCTCAAATCGAGAATTTTCAAAAAGTATTTTTAAGTGTTAAACTAATCCGACCTGGCTGACTCGACAAAAACCAACCGACCTTTATTAATCGATGTAGAGATCAGTTTGACACTTTAATCAATCTACTATAGTTGTCCGACCGAGCGATTATCACCGACAAGACTATGTTGCTGATAGAAGGAGGTTATGACATGTGGCATTTGAACTAAAGAAGACCTCTGAATATGGGCCAAGTTGAAGAGCTCACGGGCCACAAATCAACATGGCCCAAAAGGCCCAATTCAGAATTATGTCTTCTCCACCTTATCCTTCTCGTCACCTCTTGCCTGCCTGCAAGTGACTGTGTCATCTTCTTCGTAATCGGACCCAAAGGGGGTCTCTCTCGCTCTTTCTCATTTGGGTGTTCTGTTCTCACACTCGTAATGGCACTCTCTTCTCCTCCTTCTCTTCAACCTCCAAGTTTGATACACTCACCTAAGTAAGTTCTTGTTTTTTTTTTCTTTTTTCTTTTTTAAATATATGAATTCGTGGTAATTCGTGCCCACATTTTTGGCTATTTAGCTGACTTAATTTGAGGATATCTGTCTAGACCTTAGGAAACTCTTTGGGAGACCCATTTTCAGGGTTCGGGTTTTATAGATGATTTACAAGTACCAGGAATTTTCTTAATTGTTCCTTTTTTTCGCATTCAGAGAGCTTCTTGAAACGCATCGCTTGACTTTGAGGTTGTTGGGGTTGTGTGTCTTCCATTTTGGTATAATTATGAATTAGTTATATCTATAATTTCTTTGTTGAATTATTTCAAGTATGTAGCCATTCCACCAAGACGTTGGGAACAAACCTTCACGTAATTCAGAGTGAATGTTGAGTTCGCTTGTAGATTAAATACATCTTACTTCGTCAATGTGAAATAGGGGAAGAATGACATCTCCATATTGATTAGTTTTGTGGATTCTCCCTTAAGCATCCAAGTATAATTGGGGTGGGTCTTAATGATAAGGTGAAAGATTCAATATTGAGTGAGTTGTTTTTTAAATTACTAATGCCTTGTTTGATAACCATTTGGTGTCTATAAATAAAACTTATAAACACTGCTTCTATTCTTAAGTTTCTAAATTTGTTGTTCGTTTTCAATTCATGTTTTCAAAAACCAAGTTGAGTTCAGAAACAAAAGACAGCAATCTAGAGAAATGTTAAAGAAAATGTGAATTTTTTTTCTGCTGGTCATGATGCCATTAAGGTGTAGATATGGTGGATAGAATTTAGATTAAGTGTCGTACCAGGGTCCTTAAATCTAGTTTTGTTTTTATGTTGTCCTAATATTGTAGTTGTTGGTAAAAAATATTTATGTCTGCCATATCCAGTTGGGAGGTTTCAATCCTCTGCTGTTTGAATATGTTTAGAGCTTCTGTTACACTGGCCTTTGGGTTGTTTTTTGTGTGTTTGAACCTTTAGCCATCACTAACAATGGCCATCTACACAGTATCCTTTCTTTTATCTGATTGGCTCCTTGCAGTTAGAGAGTTATCAAGAAATTAGAATTATGGACATTTCTTGAAAATGGAGTGAGTCTATTGGAAGGTTTTTCTTACTCTATTGATTTACTGAGTAGGGCTTGTAAGGGTACCCTTGAATTGATGTTCTCAAGCAAGTAAGCTTATGGAGCGTATAAAGCCAAGGCTTAGATGATGGATAACGATAGTTTGAGCTCCTTGAAGAGAAGTCTTATTACTATAAAATAAAGAATAAGAAACTATTACATAAACACATCAGTCGGTTACCAACATGAGCATAACACTCCCTTTTGAAGTTCAAATCCCCATATGCACATTTGTTGTTCTCAAATAAGCATCTTAGTAGGTTTCAATTTTTCCTAGGACTAGAATGTTTAATATTTATCCAGTTGAGCCGCAAATGATTTAAGACTTATGTTGTCTGTTTGATACAAAGGAAAAAGAATCAATTTTCTTTATTTGTACTCCTTTTGTTTCAACATCTTTTTTCTTTTTGTATTTAGGGAATGGTTATATATAAAAATACGTTCATTGTTTGTCTATTGAAACCATTTTCCTCATTGTATCTCAGCAACTTTCGGTCTACATTTTTGGGAGAAAAAAATGGGTTCTGTGTTTCTGCAATGCCTGTATGTCATATTGGTTTGTTGAGGAAGACTATAGAATGCAAGGAATCACGAATAGGGAAGCAACCAATTCAAGTGCCATCCAATGTTACCATCACATTGCAGGGTCAGGATTTGAAAGTTAAGGGTCCTTTAGGAGAACTTTCAATTCTTTATCCACGAGAAGTTAAAATTGAGAGGGAAGATTCTGGGATTATAAGAGTTAAGAAAGCACTAGAGACAAGAAGAGCCAATCAAATGCATGGACTTTTCAGGTATTCTTATCATGGATTTCACTTTTCTTCCTTTTTAAGTTTTACTTGGATGATATAACATCAAATTTATCTTCACCTATTAACTTAATCTTTTGGGTTATTTGGAGATAGTTTACACGGATCACTTGCTTTTATGTCTCTCTAAATTCTGAAAATCCCAAGATGACTTCATGTTAAATGCAAACAACCAGCCCTTTGTTCCTTAAGAAATTCAAATGAATTATGGCTGATGGAGAAAGAGTGAATGTGTTGGCATGGTGTCATATATGACCATTTGAACTGATTTCCTCAGGACGCTTACGGACAACATGGTGGTAGGAGTATCGAAGGGGTTCGAAAAGAAACTTCAATTGATCGGCGTCGGTTATCGAGCGATGGTAGAAGGAAAAGACCTGGTATTAAATCTTGGGTTCTCTCATCCAGTTAGAATGGCGATACCGGATGGGATTCAGATAAAAGTGGAAGAAAACACAAGAATTACAGTGAGTGGATATGATAAATGTGCCATTGGTCAGTTTGCTGCCTCTATTAGACAATGGAGACCCCCAGAACCTTACAAGGGTAAAGGAGTGAAATATGCTGATGAAATCGTAAGAAGAAAAGAAGGAAAAGCAGGGAAGAAGAAGTAATGGCTTGTAATTCATTGTTGGTTTTTTAATCTCTCTTTTTGAAATATTTGTATTTTTTTTTTCTAGTATCAGAAAGGATTATTGTCACATAACCGTTTGACTTTCTTTTCTTTGTCCATTGGATGTGAAAATTTGCTAGAATTCTTTCTTTCCCCTCTAATCTTCTTATTCTCCATCTCTTCTTTCTTTTTCTTCTCTCCATCTCTTCTGCTTTGAAATGTACATTCACAATCTTTCTGTTGTATTAAATGTGAATTTCAAACGAGTTTGGTGCACCAAATGTAAAATGTACAAAATCATCATCATTATTATTATTTTTAGTCTTTCAAAGTTTTGATGATTTTAATGGCATGTGAGTTATATTTAGTTTGATATATAGACATATTTTCGTACACGAGTAGATTGCTATTATAACAATAGTGTACTATTAGGGTATTTGTTTGTCTCAAGTATACATATTGTTAGTGTATTTGTCTCGGTATTTTTGTCGTTTTTGTGTTAATTTTATTTAATCTTTAATCAATTTTGATAAAAGATAAATTTAGAAGTCAACTTATAAAATGTATTGAAATTACTAAGAGTAAAATTTAATTAAGAATCGAGAGGCAACGAATAATCAAACAATAAAACAAACCTCTAAATTATAAAGATTAAAACTCTAAATGACCATTTAAATTGAAAAAAAAAATAAGAAAAAGAAAAAGAAATGGCAAATTGTTTTAATAAGACACCTCTTTTTTCTTCTTTTTTTTTCTTTCCAATGAGGCAAAGTAGAGACTTTTATGCTACAAAACAAAACTTCACATGCCATCTTTATGTAGCAATTCCTCGATCTATTTTGCCTTCCTTTTTTGTTTTCTATGATCTGAAAAGTTAGTCATTGTGGCTACTCAACAACTGGCTTTGCTGTGTCATCCCATTTGCTCAATCTTTTTATTGCTTCATCCACCTATCATTCATTTCATTTTTATTTTGTTATTTTACTTTCACAACATATGTCAATTTGTAGAAAAGGGTCTCAAAGAAAGAAAGGAAAAAACAATTTAAAACAAAATTACCTCTTTATTCCAATCTGTTCGCCATGTCACCCACACCAAAATTACTGTCTGCATGAAGGTTCCACCCATCAATCCAACCCAAATTCCCTGTGCACACATAGTTTACATAACACTAAGTTGTCATTCAATTTCAAAACAAAAGAGAAAAATGTTCATTCGGCAAAGACATTATTACTATCAACTAAGCTAAAATTTGAAGATGATTACCTTCGCACCAAAATTGAAATAGAAGCCGAGGAGGGAACCAAGGGGCACTCCAACTATGTAATAGCAACCAATATTTACATACGCGACGAAAGCTTGCCACCCGCACCCAACCGCGACCCCTTTAAAGATCAAAAACCATAAGTACAAAAGCGAAAATTTTGAAGAGTTGGTTTTGTTAAGGATTAGTTTAATTACCGGTTAAGACGGGTTGGACTCCGTTAAGAACAAGGGTGAGTGCAAGAAGTGGACAAAGATCAGAAACAGCAGCAGCTACAGCCTCACCGTCGGTAAAGATATAGCTAATGACGTCGCGGAATATAATTACAAGTAAAGCACAGATTATGGAGATGATAGTTGAAAGGGCAACCACCACCAACACAGAGAATGCTGCAGATTTTGGATTCCCACTCCCCAGTTCATTGCTCACTCTCACACTGTCATTCGTACAAACCAAAATAATTAACGTTTTATAACTACAACTTTGGCCCTAAACTATTAACTTGGGATCACTTCGATACTTAACTTCTAAAAACGAATATGTATTGAAGTTAGAGAATAGAGAAAAGTTACCTGGCTGCAGCATTAAAGCCCACTGCAATCATGTAAACGCATCCAAATATGTTCATGCTGTCACATAAATAAAATTTGTCAAACTATAAACTCCCACATTTATGACAATAATCAATAATAATAATTAAAAGAAGTTTTTTTTTTTCTCAAAATAAATGATAACTAAATGAATTTGATAATCGTCAATAAATAAAAAAATTATAAGAGAAGTAACAATTAATTAATCAAGCTGCCACTTTTCAATAATTCATAGGAAGTTTTTGATAGTGGGTCACATTAGAAAGAAAAAATTGTTCATATTTATTAGTATTCAATAATTCAAATTTAAAGATAAGATATAACTCTATAGTGAATGCAATTCAATTATATAGTTGAATGTTCAAGTTTTCATAAATATGAAAATGTAAGTAAAGTCTCAAATTTTAGAGAAGAAAAGGGAAGATGGAGAAAGAAAACATACCAAATGGAAAGGGAGTCGAGAGCAAGCTCAGGATTCTCGAGCAAACCGGCAAGCAATACCAAAATCTGAAAATACCAAGTCTCCAAACACAGCATCACCGCCGACGCCGCTGATAACTTGAAGAAACTATACAACCCAGAAAACGCCTGCACATTGAACCCTCGCCATGTCTTCTTACACTTGTCACTCTTAACAATATACACAAATTGACCCACCACTATTATCCACCACGACAAGCTCAATACCAACGACACTCCCAACAACCCCAGCCCCATTTTATAGGCAGCCACCCAACTGAGCAGCATGTGAATCACCAGCGTCCCTGCTGATATGTAAGCGCTAGGAAACACAATGCTCTGAGCTTGAAGAAACTTCTGGATTGGGAAGTTTAAGGAGTAGGCGAAGATTTGAGGGATTAAGCCATAGACAAAGACCTCGGCTGCGGAAGCAATGTCTTTGGACTCACCTAGAAAGAGGAGGATGGGTTTGCAGAAGACGTAGGGGATTGTTAAGAAAAGGCCTGTTATGGTTAATAATATTGCTGATCTTTGTAAATAAATGCCTAGCATTTCGAATCTCTCAGCGCCATAGGCTTGGCCGCATAGAGTTTCTACTGCACTTCCCATCCCCAACTGTTTCATGAAATGACAAACACAGTTATATTGCAGTTCATCAAAACTAAAAAGGTGATAATTAAGTGCAAAACAATATGTATACATAACTATAGCGAAAGTCTAAAACATCCATCTAACTTCAAGAACACAAGATAATTAGCTCTTCTATCCTGTTAATAATCGAACATTCGGCATATATTATGGATGTCTTCAATATCCAAACTAACCACTACAAATTTTTTCCAGTATTCTCGAAGTGGATAACATATATATTATGTGAGTTAAACAATACTCATTTTCATAAAAGGTGGAAGACATGTTCATAGATTTAATTTTTAAAACTTAACCAAAAAGAAAGTTATGTGATTATGAACGTATACTAAAATCGAACTTAAATTCAAAATGTTAGATTGTATGGAATATCAGTATTTCATTGATGATTCATTGATAATAATGACAGATTACAGCCCTATATATAATCATATTAAAACACACTAAAGGAAAGAATATACAAGAATAATATAATATTTTCTAAGAATAATATTTCCTAAAAATACTCTAATTATGTCAATATCCTCCCTCAAACTCAAGGTTATCACAAACTTGAGTTTGTTAGAAAAACTTACTAAACAAATCACTAAATCTAGGATATCAAGAACCCACGCAGAAGAAAAACACAAGGAACTTCTAGGTTGGAGACAGATCCCACAAAAAACAAAACGAAGAACTTCTGGGATGGAGATAGATCCCACGAAGAACAAAAGGAAGAACTTATGGGATGGAGACATAGATCCTCGATCTATAACAGAACCTAAGAAGAACATACCGAACTTCTGGGTCGGAGAAATAATTACTGATTTGAAAACAGAATAAATAAATAAAACAAAGAATATACAAGAATAATATAATATTTTCTAAGAATAATATTTCCTAAAAATACTCTAATTATGTCAATACAAAAGTTTGAGGAAACTGTTTAAACTTTTTTTTTTTCTAGTAAACTCTAAAAGATGAAAGAAATTTCTAAAAGATAGAATATGTCAAAGTGAACCCCACTAGTTAGACCAATTAATAACTTTTCAAAACTACAAAAAAGAAATCTACATTTTTGGCAATGTAAAGTTTGATTTTAAAAATACTTCAATCTAAAACATTTGCCTGTTAGTTAAAGGCAACAGAAAAAAGTGAAATTAAATATTGAATAATAAGAAAAAAAGGATTATTTTACAATAATTGAAAAAACGTTACGTTAAAATTCTGAAAAGGCGACGGCCGAGGCGTGGGGGAAAGAGAAAACCCATTTTTTTTTCAAAAAAAGACAGAGAACTAAATATGAACTTTCCGTGATTTGTATTAAACAAATAATTAATAAGGCTTAATGAATCTTTGTGCCGCCCAATAATACACTTTGATGATTTGATTAACTTCTTGACTTTTGTGTAAAATAAATTAATACTTAATCAACTCTTTCTATCTCCTCACCCATACCCCTACCCAACCTACTTTTTTTTTATATATAATATTTACACCTCAATTCAGATCTAAACTGTTTCCAAGATTTATTTTAAACAACAAATTGGAAAAGAATATTTATAATATATGATAAATTGGAATAGATTACTATTTTGAAAATAGCAAAATTTTTAGAAAGAGAAAGTTGATTGTATGTTATATTAATTACAAATTGCAACTTTTATAATTTGAACCCTACATGATATAGACAATAGCTCATTTAATTTAATGAGTGGGAGACCCAAACACCTTAATTTTTTTTTTTTTTTTTTGGTAATAATATGCATTAGTTGTAAAATTTTAAAACGAGTGAAAAGTAATAAAGGTGAAATTATTATCTATATACTCAATTTTTGAAAGCTAAAACAAAATCGATCAATGAAATGATCATATTTAAAAAGAATTTATTGAAAAGGGAAAAAGAAACTTTGATATTATAATGAACTATTAGACCAATAGTGAAGTTCATAGAATATTCTATAATCTTTTGTGGTTTATAATCGTAAACTATTCCTAAACTTTTGTTATTAGTTTGAAAAATAAAAAAATCAAACCTTCAATTTCATGGCACATATGGTTAAGAACACAGATTCCTAAACTATCAAGATTCCACTACTTTGTCATTCCTACCTTCAAACACTCCCAAGTAAAAATTCATGAAAAATGATAAGGAATCAAAAGAAGACAATCCTTGAGTTACAAATTTCATTCACCATTTACACAAATTTATAATCTGTTTTCCACGAACTAAGAATAATCTAAATAAATAAATGAACTCAAACAAAATAGATCTAACGACGAATCAAACGTCTAAAAATAGAAAAAGAAGAAGAGTGATATAGAGATGGAAGAGTTATGTACGTACCATAAGACCATAAGCGAAAACTTGAATGCCATTATTACCAAGAGAGGCAGCAGCAAGTTCAAGATTACCAAGATGACCGGAAAAGATCTGTGTAGAAGTAGACATTGCGTAATTAATAATGTAAACGAAAACCGCCGGAGCCGCTAAGTAAAAGAGAAGCTTAATCTCGATCCAAGTGGCTCGACTATAACGCTCCATCGCAGACATCTCCGTGTCCGACAATATCCTCTCAAGCTCCTCGTTACCGCCATGGTGGTTGGAGCAGAGTGAATGCGAGGACAACAACGCCGCTGATGCTGGCTGCAGCAACGCCTGACGGACGTCGTCTTCAAAAACCGATCCCATCTTCCTCTTTTCTTAAAAGAAAATTAATTTTTGCTCCCAAATTGAAAAGGGGTTTTCTTTGTTAGACCGATGATTTTCTTGGATGGGTCGTGCTCTGATTTGAGGAAGTATTTGTAGTGGTTTGAGGCCGTACGTCTTCCTCCAGTTGTCTCACGCGAAGGAGTGTGTGTATGCATTCGGTTGTGAAAAGTTGTATCCCACAATTGTTGAATTTTTTTATTTCTCCTCTAAATCTAATTTTGTTTCTATAATTTATTTTTAAATGAAAACACCTAATTTTTGGTCGGCATAGCTTAATAAAAATAACTAATCATCTCTTTTATTATTATTATTATTATTTTTACGTACCTAACCATGTTTCGATTTAAATTTCACTTCATCTTACTATAGGGTTAGTTTGGAGCATACGATCAATATTTAAAAACTATCGAATGATTAAGATTATATTATATATCAATTAGGTTATGTTTGTTTTCGCAAATAGTGAAGTTGTTTGTATGTAGAATGGAGTTTCCAACTCCAACTACTTCCATGTTCTATCAAACACTCGAGATTCTTCTTTTAAATAAAAAAAGTACAACAATAAAAGAAACCTAGATTTTTAAAAGCAATTGTACTTCTTCATTCAAAATCAATTAAAGTTTTGTAGATATATGCATCAAAGATTGAAACCAATGTAGGGCAAGGGATAAAGACAATACGTGATAGATTATCATCCATGTACCTTTATAGGTCAAGTGCATTTCGACCTTGATGGGAGTGAATTCTCGCACGGTTGAACATTGTGGAATTGACTTCTTCCCACAACGAAAAGCATCTTAAGTGATATTAGTAGTACGGTTGTTTATCACATTTTTGTCGATCTTGTAGTTTGTATAAAATAAGAAAGATTTTATTTTGACATTTAAATTGCATTAATTTCGTCAAATCAGTTTCTAAAATCCAATGTTGGTTAATATAGCATGAACAGTGTGTGACAGACATACAAATAGTTTATATTCAAGTAATAACATCTAAAAAGTCCGCAATACATGTCTTATTTGTGTGACAAAGTGAATACAACCCACTTTATTGCTATCGCATGAATTATAAAAGTTACAAACAATATGATCTATATTGTTTTTATTATTACTTAAATGATATAATTACTCGTTACTTAATTGATATTATTACTTCTTAATTAGTTGATATTATTATTAATTGTCCCACCTACACAAGTAATGTTTAGCAACTCACTTTTTTTTTTGTTCGGTTTGCCTTAATTATATATCTCATTCTTCTTCTTTAACAAACTATTTATACACTTTTTTATATAAAAAAAAAAGGGTAAAGAAAAATGAAATTATAATTATAAACCATATTCTATTCGTAAATAATAATTAGATTGAAAATCTAGAAGAAGAAAAAAAATCTATTTCTTTAGAAGATTTTGTATTAAGAAAATAAATTTAAAAAAATGAAGATATCAAATCTTTTTAGTCCAAAACGATGCCAAGAAAATAATTATGTGAAGTCCAAGCGGGAATTCAAATTCGAAGTCATAATTTTCGAAAACAAATAAAATAATTAATCAATGTTCTTGCGAAATGCGAGCTTCACATTTTGTATTAAAAAATCATAGGACAACTCAAAATCAAAATGGATGTATTCAAATTTTAAGTCCAAATGTCCCCTCCAAGCAATAATCACAATTCGAAGTCAAATGTTCAATCCCTTTACATCAAAAAAAAAATGTTGTTGAATAGACAAGCAGTAAAAAAAAAATTTTAAAAAAAAATTCTTTAGCTTTTTAAGTTCTTTTAAAAATGTCACATTTAATTGAAACTCGTTTACTACCATCCAAACTATGTGTATTTTTTCTTTCTATTATGAAAAATGTAACGACCCAACTCTTTATACTAAGCTGAGGTCGTTACTAAAAAGAAACGATGACAAGAGACACTTTTTTGAAACGAGGGAAGAATAAATTTTCATTAAAAACGGAATATTAAAACACTGAAACATAAACGCGGAAGCAAAACTGAGTCCCCATATGGCATGTCACGAATCCTTCTTTGTTGCTCGCCAGCTTTCCTCTACCTTTACTTTCGCCTGAAATGTTAAACATAGAAAGAGTGAGTATAAACATATACTCAGTAAGGGACCTACTACTAGTCCCGCTAGGTGTCTGTTAACTTCCCATTAGAGTCCTGTAAATGGTACCCAATCTCTGGCACGTTCCCGAACACGTGCAACATGCGCTCCCGTAGGAACGAAAATCTGGTCTTCGGTGTCCCGGGGGAGCACCTAGGACATGCTGGTCTGTAGTGAACCTGTGGGTAACACTAAGACAATCGGGATGCGAGGACCCCGTCGAATCACTCGAATCATATCTATATACATGCTAGACTGGCGTCCCGTCGGACCACACAGTCCTAAATAGGTGGTGATCCCGAAGGACACCCATGTAGGTACGACTCTAATAGACAAAGTTAACAGAACACCCTATCCATAGCATGTAGCATAACATAACATCATAACATGGCATGAGTATTAATCATAACGTCCTTAATCATGTGATTAATATATCATGCACTAACAATCATCAACAGTCATCAACAACATACTACCGGTCATTAACATAACATCAGTCATCATCATCAATCATCAACATAATAATCTCAGTCATCATCATCAATCATCCATAAAATGACAGTCATTATCAATAGCATCAAGTTATGCATTTTAGCTACCATCAATGCATAATCATAATTACATGCGGTCTCTTAAATTCAGTTCGAAAGTCTAGTAGGAGAATCTCTTACCTGGAGATTTTAGCCAAACAAGGTACTCCCTAGTTGACAGTAAAAATTCTCCAATTAACTTGATCCTAATCATAAAAGGAAAACTTAGTATCTTAATTAATGAAATTAGCAATTGGCTAACATCCAAAAATTCTCCCAAATTAATTAACTATCTAAAAAAAAGGGGTTGAAACCAATTCAACCTTGATTGGGAAAAATCCAAGATTTAAATCTTAAAAAGTTTAGCCAATTGAACCTTTACAAAAACTCTAAATAGATACAAAATTAAATTAATAAAATATTAATTTAATTTCATTGGCTTACCAAGGTTACTCAAATGAAGGTTGGAAAAATCCTCTTATCCTTGATGAAAAATTCATCACTTTAAATCCTCAAGCTTCCAAAGAGACTAATCTTAACTTTAATCGACAGCAGAGGTTATCTTAGAGAAGAAAATAAAGAACCTTTTTTCTTTTTTTTTCCTTTATTTCCATCTTAAGCATTCCAATGTTATTTATAGACCCAAATAATAACAATTATTATTATTATTATTATTTCCTTTTCCATTTCCTTTTAGGATATATATATATAATACCAAAAAAATATACATATATCTTTATCCCCATTATCTTTCCTAAATAAATGCCTTAATCTTAGGCATTTATAACTATTAGTAATAATAATAATACTTCTTTATTATTATTATTTTTCTCTCACCAAAATCTACAATAAATATATATTTATTTAAACTATTATTCTCTCTTATAAATAAATATATATCTTTTTTGTCCAATCAAATCAACCATCTCTCTCCTTATGGATTATCTTCTTTTCCAAACAAATATAATTATATTCCATCATATAATTAACTTCACTTTTCCAAATTATTAATTAAATATATATATCAACGTATATATACTCAATTAAATCCAATTCCACCAAAACCAACTTTTCCCTCCAAAATCTCAAATTAACTTAAGTCCTCAATTAATTTAATCAATCAAATCTTTTCCAATAAATCACTTATAACTTCCAACATGAATTATCTTAACCCAACCATAACAACTTCACTCCAGAATCAAGATTTATCTTTCTGCAGAATAATTAATTATTTCCCACAATAATTAATTATTATTTATCTTTCTCCAAAATAATTAATTATCTTCTACAATAATTAATTATTATTTATCTTTCTCCAAAATAATTAATTATTATTTATCTTCTCCAAAATAATTAATTATCTTTCACAATAATTAATTATTGTTTACCTTTCTTCAAAGTAATTAATTATCTTCCACAATAGTTAATTATTGTTTACCTTTCTTCCAAAATAATTAATTATCTTCCACAATAATTAATTATTATTTATCTTTTTACAAATAATTATATTTTCCCAAAATATAATTATTTTACTTTTTCTCCTTTAATAAATATTCTTTCTCCAAAATACAATTATCTTTTCCTTAAATAATTATACTTCAACAAATATAATTATCTTTTCCTTTAACATAATAATTATATATATATTTCCACATATACATGTAATTATTAAATCTCCAACAAACTTTTCACCCCATAATTTAATTAAATAACATCCATAATTATTTAATTAAATTCAACTTCAACAACACTAAAAATCCACAACTTTACTTAATTCTCTTAACTTACCATCTAATCAAAATCTCAACAAACAACACATGCCAAAACCTCTAATTAATTAAATATTCATCCAACAAATATTTAATTAATTTCAATTCCCACATAAATCAAATAATTCTCATTAAATGAATTCAAAATAACGCCCAATAAATTATCTTAATTTTTGGGGCGTTACAAAAAAACTGGTAGAATCAATGAGATTTTGTTTGAGAAAATATACAACCAAACTATTCACTACGTAAAAACTAAAAGCCATTGTTTGAAATTTGTGGATGATTATAAGATATAAACGAAGTTATATTAAACTTATTAAAGTAAATTTAGGTGAGGGGCCAAGAAATGACATTATAATCTCTTCTTCGATTCCTAAGTACTCTAAAATTTGGAACACGTGAAGCATGAGCACCAATATGGTGAAATATTATAATATCTTTTGGTGTCGACAAACAAAATGAAAGGGAATAATTAAAATGAATAAATAAAATCACACCTCACTCACACTCTCTCCCCCATTTCCCACGTGAAGGGTTTTCTATTTTTAATTTTGTTACTAAATAATCACACTTTCCAAAGCCTCACGCCATCCCTCTTGGTCAAAGTCATTATTCGGCCACCCGTTACATATGAATATCAACTTTACTTTTCAAATTTCATCTCTTATAAATAATCCTAAACTCAATTCAAAATATGTCTATTTTTCGCAATTGGGATCACCATCTTTTTCTTTCTCTTATTGAATTTCTATTTTGATTCTTTCAAACGTATAATTTCAAAGATTTGCATATCACCCTAATGATACTAGTACAAGAAAAGTCTACTAATTCAAAACAATACAGTGATTTTATAATATTAGTTAGAAAAAAAAACAACTAAATAATTACTCGTCGTACCTTATATAATAAAAAATTATCAATTGTACTATAATAACAATCAACTAGAATCAAAAGACCAATGGACATGACTAGAAAGTTGACTTTTTTTTTCATTATTTATCTATTTCTCACTCTCTAAATCTTTTTTCATCTCATTTTTTTTTTAAATAAATGTTTCTCTAGCATTTGTTTTGTTCTACAAAGTAAATTTAGAATTAAAAAGCTTATTATTTTGTGTCATTTATGAATAATGTCAATAACATTTCGTCATAATTCTTGTAATATAATGAAAATATCACAAACCCATCTTTTATAAATACGTGAACATATAGACATAGACAAATTTTGAATTCATTCTAAAAGGAAAAAGGCAAAATATGTATATATATAAAATGTGAAAGTATTAATTAATAAAGTAATGACGTACGTGGTTGGCAATCTCAAGATAGAAGTTGACAGGCATGTGGGTCACGTGAGAAAGGCGTGTGAGAAGATCCGAGCGACTTGGGGGGGGGGGGGGGGGGCGAGTTGGGTTAATCTCGTCCAGTCCCACGACCTACCACAATCTCCACCGTTCATTCCTTTTCTCCAAACTTTTTCTATTCACTTTATGGGTCCCCCAATTTCTTCTTTAATCAACTTGGTGCCCTCCACTTCTCTAAATTTTCTCACGTGGTTTTCATAGATTTTGTTAAAAAAAAAAATTAAAAGTACAAGAATTAAATTATTAAACAACGAATCCATATCGATCAGAATTTAGGATTATTTATAGTTTTCTAATGCTATTGCATTTTGTTCCCTTAACTAATAATAAATTATTAATGGTTTGAAAGTTAATTAATTATATTAGACTAGTATAATAGTACACAATACTATTTTTCAATAACGAAGTGCCTACAAAATGCTAGCACCATTACTTTAAAATAATAGCGTAGAAATTGAGCAATAATTTAAAAAATTGTTTATAAAGGTGGTGGTGAGAATGTGAATAAAATAAGTAGATAGTAACTGGGAAGAATACCAAAAAAGTTTGTGTGTAATTGAGTTGCATAAGGGTGCTATATATGGTGAGTATTATTTTTCTAAGAAAAGGGTGCTACATGTTGAGTATTGAGAATTGAGTAAAAAATTATTGCATCATAGATTATGGAATATATAACTGTCTAAATAGAGGAAACAACCACATAGACGTTAAATTCAACCCAAATGAAAAATGGTTGTGGTCCATATACATCTCTTTCAAAAAGATCGTAAAACGGTTATATCAATTCATAACAGATATGGGTAGACGATGATAAAATTAAGAAAAAAAAAAAAGGTAATTATAGGGATTGTTTTATCTCAACTGATACGTGTATCTATTGATGTTCAAGAGGCCTTGTATTCAAAATTTTCCATCCCAATTAGTATTAAGAAATGCAAGGTAAAGAAAGGCTCATGCGATTGTTGGCCGATGTGTGTATTCAACCCATCTATTTTGTAATCTCATGTCAACTTCTACGATTACTCCTATCCTATAAAAATTGCCAACTCAATTATGAAATGTATGGTCGATAATTTAGAACTAAGGAGTAAAACCGTCACACAATTAAAGTATTATACCAAAAAAAAGTATGGCGATGGAGATTCAAAGATGAAAGAGCAATTTTGTAATTCTGTATTTTCTGGCATTTGGAGAAATGAATCTTGACTTTTGTACTTTTAGGAGTTTGTTTCCACCAAAATTGAAATTGACATGGGAATGTGAATACATGGAAGAAGAGAAGTCACGTCTTGGCCCATCAACTCAAACTCATAAACGACAAAAGACACACCTTCCAAAAAAAAAGTAGTTTTGAACACTTTATGGAACAAACAAATATAACTTTAACACATCATTTCCCTTTCAACATTTCTTTGCTACTAACCTCCTCCACTCTTCTTTTTCTTATTCGTACGTGTTAAAACTATACGAATTAAAATACATTTGGGAACACCCTTTTTCGAATGCTTTCTATCTATAATGTCAAATTACATTTTGAGCTTAATTTGGATATAATTGAAAACCTCCCATGAATTAACAACAAGAAGGGTTTTGAGAAGTGGTGGGTAGGGAAAAGAGAGGTAATAAATGTTAACTGTTTTTTCTTGACATTTAATGTTGGTAGTGAATGAAAACATCCATTATTCATAATTTTGGTTTGGAAAGAGGGGTGTTGAGTTTGCATTTATTGTCATAATCATTTCATCTTCACGGACCTGCCAACTAAAAAGGCAATGACACACTTTATCAAAATTTGTATAGCAAATATATCTCTACGTTTTATACAAGTTTAAGCAGCAATAGTATTATACTTTTAAAGAGTTTCAAATTTCTCTAACAGTTTGATTTGTGTCTAAAATACTTATAATTCTTTTTTTTTTAAATGTACAAAATTTACCTTTTAGACTTTAAAAAATAATAATATTAAAGAGTACTCTTACCGTTGAATATGAACAAAATACAGTAACAACGTTTCACTTCCCTGTTTTCCTATTTTTCTTTTCTCTACTCATTACTTGGGATTTCAAATATTACAATTAGATTCAAAACTTTAGCATTATAACAAGATTTAAAAAAAAAAATGTAGGTAGAATTGTCACACATCATAATTAACCTAAATTTAAGAGGACACGACATGTGCTATCATTAATTTTAGATTATTTGCCAATAATGAACTTAAATCGACACCGGATATTTTATGAATCAATTTTGTTATGTAAATTATTTAAATAAATCCATCAACATTATTTTATGAGGCATGAATTAAATATAAATATTTTTAAATATTAATTGAAAAGATAGCAACATTCTATATTCTATCAACGATAGATATTGATAACATTGATAGAAGCCTATCGATCGCTATTAGTATATATTATTAATAAAATCTAAAATTTTACTATATTTTATTAATATTTTCATATATGTACAATAATTTTTCTCTTAAATAATTGAGATTTAAACCTTTTGATTTTAAATGTAATCCATTCATGTGTCTGAATACTGAGAATAATGTTTAAAAATAAATATCAATATTTAATTTACTAATTTTATTTAAAAAAATCTAAAACTAAATAGTTTATTAATTAGTAATAAGATAATGATTTAAGGGAACTTTTTTAAAAAAGAAAAAAGAATTGACAAACTATTTACGTTCTATAAAACAAAACTATAGAAAATAAAATTTATTACACATAAATGTAAATATTTGGTCACTTGTTCCAATTATTTTTACAATTTATCACAATTTTTAATATAATCATAAGTAAAACCTAACATGTTTGATATGTTGTTACTTTAACTAATTACTTATTCACTTAAAATGAAGGAGCCTTTTCAAAAATATAACAAATCGACAAAATATTTACATTTTATTGAATAATTTCGAAAACGAAAAAAGTCCATAGGCCTACAATATAAAATATAAAAAAATGTCCCGTCAACTATGTTGTTAACAACGCGCGTAATATATTTAGTACACGATCGTTTAGATTTTGCTATTGTTTGGTGCACGATCATTTAGATTTGGATAGCTAAATTGAAACAATTTATTATTTCAATTCTATCGTTTAATTTGGTTATACGATCGTTTAGATTTGGTTAATCGTTGCCAAATCTAAACGATTTTTTTCAAATTTTGTTACACGATCGTTTAGATTTGACTAAAAAAATTTTAAAAAAAAATCTTTTGCTACATGATTGTTTAGATTTGTTTACACCATCGTTTATTTTTTTTTTACACGATCGTTTTATTTAATTACTTCAATTTGAACAATTTTTTCAAGATTTGGTTAGATATATAAAAAAAAGACGATGGAAAGAAATCGCCCAAATTTAAACGAGGTAAAAAAAAGATGATGAAAAGAAATCATTGAAAGAAAAAAGAAAGAAAGAAAAACTATATAAAGAAATCGGAACAAGAGGAAGAAAGATGGAAAGACAAACATAAAATATTTAAAAAATAACTAATTTTTATTACTTTATTATATTTAAAATCAAGCTAAAACAAAACAAATAAGTACTTTTATATTAAACATTAAATAATGTTTAAAACAAACTTGATTACCATTCAATAAATATAAATTAATTAAAATATTAATATTTAATAATATTTTTTAATAAAATAGTTAAGACATCATAAATGGTAAATATATTAGCTGATAATATATTTATAATTAATACAAAATTTGAAATTAGAAGTAGTTGATGAATTAATCAAGTTGTATCTTTACTATTAGTCTCTTAGTTATAAAAATCAACGAGTCTTTAAAAAAATATAATAAATTGACATAATATTTACACTTTACAGAATAATGCGTTCCGTCAACAATACGTCTAATATATTTGATAACTTGTGTAATATATTTGGTACACGATCGTTTAGATTTGACTATTGTTTGTACATGATCGTTTACCTTTATTTTTTCAATTCTATCGTTTAATTTGGTTAGATAGTTCCAAATCTAAACGATTTTTTCGATCCCTTAAGGATTTTTTTTTCAAAATTTAGTACGCGATCATTTAGATATTGCTAAACGATTTTTTTAAAAAACAAATTTTAATACAGATTCATTATAGACGATTTTTTGATTTGGTTACCATAATCTAGAGAAAAACAAGCAAATATAATAGAAAGAAATTAGATTTGACTACATCTAAACGACGTAAAAAAAAAAGAAAAAAAGAAAGAAAGATGAAAAGAAATCGAAAGACGATAAAAAAAAAAGGAAAGGAGAAGAAAATAGAAGGACCTGAAATATTTAAAAAATGACTAATTTTATAGATTTCGTTACACAACGATAAATATCTTAATAGTTTGTTATATTTAAGAAAGTTTCCTGAAATCAAATTGATTTAAAAAAGTAAAATAAAATAGAATAAAGAATGATATTAAATATATGGCTAAAATTATATTAAAAAACTTGTTAAACAAACCCATCCTTAATTAATTTTATTTAATGTGTTAAGGAGCATTGTTAATCCAATTCTTACCTACCATCAAAGGCATCAAGAGGCTACCAATTATATCTTTGGTTAATCATTGTATTTTATAATCATATTATTTTGTACCTCTCTGTCTTTCACTTTTTCTCTTTATCGTTAAAAGCAATTTTATTTTTCCACGTGAAAAAAACTCTCCTAAACTAAAACTATTTGTGTTTTTTATTTATGTATTTTAAAATTATATCAATTTAGTTTTTTAATTTTTAAAACATATATTTTCAGTCTCCAAATCTATAGAAAAAGGATTTATTATTATTACCATATTTATTGCTTTAATTTATTTTTTCACCTATTAGATTTTATATAGAACACATTGTCAAGCTATCGTTTTGTTTCTTTTTTTTTTTTTATTCAACATTTTGGTTTTAAGTTGAAAAAAAAATCACAAATTTTCAATAAGAATTGGAATAGAGTGAAATATCCCCAATTTCTTTTTTTTTTTTCTTAGGGAAAATTTCACTTAACCTTTTCTTTTTTTACCAAAATATTTTCACATCATTACTAGAAATCCCAACATTTGTTTTTTTTTTTTTTTTTAAATTGAAGTTGGTTTATAAAGTAAGTAATAGGAAAAAGTAATTAAATCGGAAAATAATTGAATTAGAGACAAAATTATTTTGATAATGTGGAGTCTCCACTTCAAATCTAAAGAAAGCAATAAAGCAATTTTCGTAGATATGGAAACTTTGGACCAACAAATTATTACCCTTAGTTCCACTTTCCTCTTTTGCTTATGTACATTTTTTATTGGATATCTATTTCTTAATATCAATTTTTAAGTAGAAACGAAAAATATATAAGCCTAAAAATAAATATGAATAATTATTTGTAATAAACTAATAGTCATTAACCCTAAAGTTTTCAAGCAAGAAAAATCAACTTAAAAGTGTAGATCTTAAAACTTAATGATGAAATGAAAAATTCTATGGAAAAAATGTAACATTTTGAAACTTAAAACTAAATAAAAATTAAATTCAAAACTCGAGCGTAGAAGTGTAACATGTTAAAACTTAGAAACTAAATGGAGAGTAGATCCAAAACATCTAATTAGATTTTGAGTCATTATAATAGGTATCAATTTTAGAAATAATAATTAGATATATATCAACATTTTTTAAAAATTATAAATACAACAAAGTCAGATTCTTATGATTTATCAGTCATAGACAAACATTTGCAATATGTTCTATTAGTAATAGACTCTGAACAAATTTTGCTATATTTACTTATATTCTTAATTATTTTGAATATAATTATTCGCTTACTTTTTACTCTATTCATGAGAATCGATACCCAAGGGTATCTTAATTTAATGGCATTTGTTGATACAAGTACAACAAATATTTATAAAAAATATTAATGCTTATGTCTCTTATTTTTGTATGTAATTAAATTATATATGAATTTTAGTGATGCAATTTAATGAACAACACTATTCAAAAGATAATGCCCAATAAGTTTTGGAGTTACGTACATGGAACTCTATAGTTGGTAAGTACTTTAGGGTTAGTTGGAATTAACTTTGAAAAAAATGTTTCTTGAAAAATTTAACTTGAATTTGAACTTTTTTTTTATTATTATTTATAAAAATGGTTGAAAAAGTATTCAAAACTACATTCAATTTAAGAAAATATTGCAAGTTAAGAAGAACTTATAATATGTATATGAGAAATCAACGTAGATGAAAAGCAAAAATTAGGAGATACGTATTTTCATAGTTCATCTACCAAATTTTGAATGTTAGATGTAACATCGGGAACTAACCAAATTCATGACAACATCTTCACAAACGGTTAAATATAAAACCAAAAGACTAACTTAGATGTCTTCTCGAAAAAGTATACAAAATCTTCGTAGATGATAGACAGGAGTTTAGTCGAGTAATGAGAGAAATTCACATACCACAAATTCATAATTGCAATAAAATGAATTAAAAGAGTCAATCCTTTAAAACAATTTGGTTCTTCTCATCTTCCCATTTGTTTAATCTTTTTGCTGCTTCTTCCACCTGCATCGTTATAAACATTATTATTTTACTAAATACTCATTTTTAAGTCCATTTCTATTTATCAATTAAATTTCACCATATATTTCAACACTATTAATTACGTGATAATTATAATAAATATAAGTTTTTAGGGATAATAATAAATTGTCTTGTAAAATTAGCTAAGGTACGTAAGATGATTTGAACGCTCAATGATATATATTTATTATTGTATTTCTTAATTCTCAATTAAATTTAAAATAGTTTGTAACTTAAATAAGCTATTTACATGAATCTTTTAAAAAATATAACAAAACGGCATAATATATACCGGAACAATTTTGAAAACAGAAAAAATCCACGAGCCCACAATAAAAATAAACAAAATGCTCCGTCATCTATGTCATTTGTTTATATTTAGTTGTTTAGAATTGACTCGAAATCTAAACATTTGTTTTTCAAAATTTGATACATGTTTATTTACATTTGACTAAACAAATTTTTTCAAAACTATTTTGATATATGATTGTTTGTATTTGACTAAACAAATTTTATCAAAACTATTTTGATATCATTTAGATTTGTTACATGATTATTTATTTTTTTAAAAAAATTCTTTGGTACACAATCATTTAAATTTGATTAAACGAATTTTTTTATAATTTTTTTTTGTAGACGATCGTTTATATTTTTTTATTAGATTTCAAGATTGTTTATAAATGATATTTGATATTTTGTTACTCAAATCTAAACGATATAAAAAAAAAGAAGTAAAAAGAAAGATGATGGAAAAAATTCTAACGAGAAAAAAGACGATGAAAAGAAATCGCAATAGAAAAAAAAGAAGATCATCCTTACCTCTTTATTCCAATCGGTCCGAAGTATGACCCATGACAAAATGAACGTTTGGGAAGTAGTTCCACCAATCATCCCCAACCACAGACCCTATACATACAAATACTTTGTCAAACTTGACGAACAATTTTGAATAAGATAAATATTTAGGTATATTCTTTATTGTACTTTTTAGACTATCAAATTGACTAATCATATATGACGCCAAAAAAATAAAAACAAAAGAAAAGAAAAGAAAAAAGATTGGTACAATTTAAAATGGACCCAAAGTATTTGGTCATAAAAAATTACCTTAGCACCAAAATTGAAATAGAAACCAAGGAGGGCACCCAAGGGCACCCCCACCACATAATAACAACCGATGTTTACATATGCAACAAAAGCTTGCCAACCGCACCCCACCGCCACTCCTTTACAAAATCAAATCAAAGTTTAGATTAAATCATAATAATGGGGAGGGGGTTTAGGGTTTAGTAATTGGATTATATATATCAGTACCAGATAACACAGGTTGGACTCCATTGAGAAGGAGGGTAAGAGCAAGCAATGGGCAGAGATCGGAGACGGCTGCGGCCACAATAGGGCCATCGGTAAAGGCATAACTAATGACATCGCGAAATGCTAATGCGAGTATAGCACAAACTACACAAATAATGAAGGCAACTAAATTCACCATCACCACAGAAAATGCTGCCGATTTTGGATGTCCACTTCCAAGTTCGTTGCTCACTCTCACACTGCATGTAATATATATATATATATATATATATATATATATATATATATATATATATATATATATATATATATATATATAACACAACCACCAATTTTTACTACAGAAATCTCTATCTTTAAACTACTTTCAATTCGCTAAAAAAATTGTCTATCAATTTAATCACTAGACATCTTCATTTCCACCACCAACTAATTAAATCCTTTTGAAAGAAAACTTTTCTTAGTGTGTGCTTGAGATAGTTGGAAAAAACAAAACAAAAAAATGGGACTCAAAATGCAACCTATTACTCACCACTTTTTTAATTCGAAAGCTATTTTTGTTTTCTTTTGTTTTTTTTCTCCTCATGATTAAGAAAGAGCGATTAATAAATCGACAAATAAAGAAAATAAAGAATCGACGGTAAATCGTCAATTTTCACCGCTCAACATAAAAATTGAAAGCTTTAGCTAAAATATTAAATTCCACGAAATTATGTAAAATTTCAAAATTAAAATCTGTCTTAAATCATATCAAAACCATAAATAACCAAATAAAAAATTTATTTGACCGTAATTCACACACTCAGCAACTAAAGTATAATTTTGTTAAAATTTTTAAGTGCTTTATTTATTATCGTTTTTTTATCAGGGTAATTATAATGGATAGCAATTTTTAAAATAATTATTAAATATCTATCAATATTTTAAAAAATTGTAAATATAGCAAAATCTATCAATGATAGACTTCTATCGTTGATAGATTTCTATGACTCATCAGTAATAGACCAACATTTGTTACATGGTCTATTAGTGATAGACTCCTATCATCGATAGATTTTGCTATATTTGCAATTTTTTAAAATTGTTGCTATATACTTGATTATTTTGAATATAATTGCTACATTTGTAAATGTCTCTTTTTATTAATTATAATTCATATATCTTAATCCAAATGTGTAATTTTATTTATTTATTTATTTTAGATAAACAAGTGTCGAATAGTTAATAAAAAAAAGGAGAGAAAAAGAAATATAGAGAGGTGACATAATATTAACGGTGTAAAAGCTTTTTTTTTTTTTTAAGTTGAAGTGTAATTTTGAAACTTTTGAAATTTTGGAACTATTTTTGACACAAAAGATTAACGATTCTCATTTATAACTAAAGTAACAATATTTTTTAAATTTTTTGGAAGTTAGGGTATTTTTTAAACGAAACTTCTGAGACATTTTGACACAAAGTATAAATTTCATGGACATTATTTATAATTTAAACCTTTTGTAATATCCAATAAATCATTCTCCACGTTGGTTAATTTATTCTTAAATCATCTATTCACTTATAAGCTCGAAATACGAATAAGACCCAACAAGTAAAAATCAATATTAAACGAGGAGAAAACAACGATACAAAAACGTAAACACCTAATCTTAAACCATGAACGAAGATAAAATTTAATTACATATCATCAAAATTTGTACAATAGAAAAGAATACCTTGCAGCAGCATTGAAGCCTATTGAAATCATGAGACACCATCCAGTGATAGTGGTGCTGTAAAAATTTTAAGAAATATTAGAAACCAATTTATAAAATTTTAAAAAGTGTAAATTAATTAGTTTTAGAAGAAAATAGTTAAATAAAAAAATGACAGAATGTAAAATAATAAATTGTAGCAGTTAGCAAACTCTCAACTCCAATATTGATAGCAAACCAAAATAGAAAACCATCCATGCATGAGTAGATATTATCCCATAGTCAAAAGAACAACAAAGAAAACCTCTGGATATTAGATTAAACCATGTCAGAGGCTTAGAATTGAAAGAGAAGATAAAAGAGGCTTCGAATTTGAAGGTTTCTGACAAAATATGGAACCTTGAACAAGTTTCGTTTCCAACTGGAGTTTTTCTAAATATTGATAGCAAGGGTCGTTCAAAGCTCATGTAGACATGTTAATTAATTGATTTAAGGATGGTATAGGAAAAATACCAAATGGAGAGGGAGTCAAGAGCAAGCTCAGGATTCTCGAGCAATCCAGCAAGCAATACCAAAATCTGAAAATACCAAGTCTCCAAACACAGCATCACCGCCGACGCCGCCGACAACTTGAAGAATCCCGGCAACCCTGTAAACGCCTTCCAACTGAATCCTCTCCATGTTTCTTTACATTTATCACTCTTGACTATGTACACAAATTGACCCATCACTATTATCCACCACGAGAAGCTCAATACCAACGCCACACCCAACAACCCCAGTCCCATTTTATAGGCAGCCAACCAACTGAGCAGCACGTGAATCACCAGCGTCCCTGCCGATATGTAAGCACTCGGAAACACTATGCTCTGTGCTTGAAGAAACTTCTGTATTGGGAAGTTTATGGCGTATGCGAAGATTTGAGGTAACAATCCGTACACGAATACTTCCGCTGCTGAAGCTATTTCCTCCGATTCTCCCAAAAATATCAAGATGGGTTTGCAAAATATGTAAATAATTGTTAATACAAACCCTGTTAGTGTCAATAGTATGGTTGATCTCTGTAAATAAATGCCGAGCATATTGTATTTCTGTGCTCCGTATGCCTGCCCGCAGAGAGTTTCCACCGCACTTCCCATCCCTAACTGTTTTGTCAAAAAGAAGGAGATTATTCATCACTGCAAGCCAAAGAATCTACCAAAAAAACAAAAACAGAGGATACATACCATGAGACCATAGGCGAAGAGTTGAATGCCATTGTTACCGAGAGAGGAAGCGGCAAGTTCGAGGTTTCCGAGGTGGCCGGAAAAGACTTGGGTGGACATAGACATGAGGTAATTAATCACGTAAACAAAAACGGCCGGAGCAGCTAAGTAGAACATGAGTTTCATTTCGATCCAAGTAGCTTGAGAGTAACGTCGGACGACACTCAATTGGGTATCGGATAATATTTTCTCCAGCTCATCGCTAGTTTTATGGTAGTTAGAAAGCAGTGACTGAGACGACAACAATGCCGCCGACGAAAACAGCAACGGTTGATGAACGTCGTCTTCGGAAATAACAGAACCCATCTTTCAATATCCTTAAAAAAAAGCAAAATAGATTTCCCTTATAAAATCATGTGTTAAGTAAGGAAGGAACTTGTAGCTCCCATTCCTCCAAAGGAAAAAAGGCCTGGAGAGGCTACAGATATGGATGAATGGTAGCCATTGCTACAATCGGTTTCCTTCAAAGTACGGAGGAGAGTGGTAAGTGAAATGTGAGGAGACAAGTTTTTCAAAATCTTAAAGCTTAGTGTAAGGTTTTCGAAAAGGGTAACTGTCCCATCTATTTCTCATCCGCAACTCAAAGAAAATATTAAAAAAGACAAACAAACAAAATTGGTCACACATTAAATTATAATTAAGTTACTCTAAATTTGTGTGATTATTATAACTTTTCATAAACTAATTTCTTTTAATCACGTGGTTACTCAAACTTTTATATTTTGTTGTTTTCTTCTCATTTGTGAGTTTTCATTTTGTAGTGATGGTTTTCTCCATAGTTAACCATTTACAATCAAATAAATACTACTCTCATATATTAAAAATACCACAATATTAAAACTATTTATAAGAAACTTTCATCAAATTCTCCGTACCTCATTTGAATAATTTGCTATATTTTATAAATAGTTTGATTTTGTATGCTATTCATAACAATTCTTCAATAAAAACTAATATGGGTTATAGTCACTTTGAGTGATTATTTTTTTGTTTTTGTTTTATATTTCTAAAATTAAGTCTATTTTCTTACCATCTTTGGAGACTTTTCTAAACACAAGAGTTGGATTTTTAGTTAAATTTTAGAGGGGCGTTTGCAAAAATAATAAAAAAAATTATGATAATCAAAAGTAGCAAATTTAAAAGCGGATAACTTTTTTATAACTCTCTGATAGTCGTTTGATATATCTAATTACTTGTCATATTTGCAAAATGCATAAAAGACATAATGCTTGTGTAACGACCCGAACTTTTAAACTAAGTTAAGGTCATTACTCAAAAAGATAAACATCAAAAGACACCTTTTTGAAAAGAAGAAAATTAAAATCTTTATAAAATTAATATCAAGAAGTTCACAAAAACATAAGATTATCAAAGTTAACAAAAAATAATTTGAAAATGTGACCCGCGGGTTCTAACAATTTTAAAGAACTAAAAACAAATAAATATGACAAAATCTTTAAGTAAAATGGTTAAATTTAAAAATACTGAAAGACATATAAATCAGTGCGGAAGCTGTGTCCCATGTGGCATGTCACAGAGCGCTCGCTGTCACTCGCAATCTTCTTAAGTTTTTTACCTTAGCTTGAAATATTAAACATAGGAAGAGTGAATATATAGATATACTCAGTAAGGGGCCCGCTACTAGTCCCGCTAGGTGATCTGTTAACTTTCCGTTAGAAACATAATTATATCGTATGTGTCCAATAGAGCACACCTCAGTGAGTGAGACCGTAGGAACACCCCTAAATCGTGCGAGTGATCGCAGGTACACACTCCATAAACATATATGTAATACATAGGTACACCCCTAATCGTGCGAGTGGTCCCATCGGAACACCCCTAGTTGTGCGAGTGACCCTGTATACACAATATAATTGTCCCCTAATCGTGCATGTGATTTGTAGGTACACCCTTAAATCGTGCGAGTTATCCCATAGGAACACCACTAGTCGTGCAAGTGACCCCATAAATAAGACCACATGTGGGATAAAAAGTTTAACAGGCAAAGTTAACAGACACACCACAATCCAAGGCATGTAACATTATCATAAACATCATAACATGACATGAATATTAATAATAACATTCTTATTCATATGATTAATATATCATGTATCGATCATAAACATCATAATCATACCAGCCATCATCGACAATCATAATATAAGTCATCGTCATCAATAACATAATATCAATCATCATCTATAGCATCGCATTATGCGTCTTAGCTACCATCAATGCATAATCATAATTACTTGCGGTCTCTTAAATTTAGTTAAAAGGTCTAGTAGGAGAATCTTTTACCTGCAGATTTTAGCCAAACAACGTATTCTCTAACTCATAGTAAAAATTCTCCTATTAAAGTAGATCCAAACTTAACCTAATAGAGGTTGAAAAATCATCTAAACCTTGATGAGAAAAATCATCACTTAAATCTTTAAGTTTTGCTAAAGGGACCAATCATAACTAAAATTGGTAAGGCAACGAGGGCAAAAGATTATATTAGTGAAGAAGATGAAGAACATTTCTCTTTTTTCCTTTTTCTTTTCAGCTTAAGCATTACAATACTATTTATAAACCAAAATAATAACAATAGTATTTATTATTATTATTTTCTTTTTCTTTTAGGATATGTATATAATACCAATATATATATATATATATATATTTATTTCCATTATCTTCCATAATAATTAATTAATTTTTCTCTAAAATAATTAATTATCTTCCACAATGATTAATTATTATTTATCTTTTAAAAAATAATTAATTATCTTCTACGATGATTAATTATTATTTATATTTCACGACTTTACAACTTCACTTTTTATTTTAAATACTCCTAAATAATTTCATTGCATTAGAAATAGTTTGTAACTATAACAATTGGATTTAAAATATCAATAAAATTTATGAAACTTTATGAAGGAATGAAGTGATATATGATGGATAAAAGTTTTACTACATTGGTAGCTTTTAAAAAATATCCCTGTACACTCATTATCATTTCTGAAAAGGATATCTATCAACAGTGTCCTTCCATACGTACAAATAAACCCCAATTACTGAAAAGAAGGATTTGTAATTTTCCACATTTTCTCTTTGACTTTTATACCCCCACAACTTTACATCATTTTCAAATTTTTGCCCCCAAACAATTTTTGTGGGCCCTCGTTTTAATGATTTTGAAAACCTATAAATACATAAACATACATACATACATATATATATATATATATATATATATATATATATATATATATATATATATATATATATATATATATATATATATATATTATATCGATTAATATTTTTCAAAATATTTTTAAACGTAGTGTACATATTGACAATAATAAAACTCGGCCGATATATAAATAAAATATAAAATTTTGCTATATTTTTTAAATATTTTATCAAACTTATCATTTTAGATAATTTTTTGTTTTTTGTAATTTATTATAATAAATTTTATAAATCTTTAGCCGAAAATCAATTCCAAAAGATTTGAGTAAAATTTAGCTTTTTTCATCTCACGTCAAAATTATTAGTTAGTGTTGGTTAAGATGACACAAAGTGCAACGGTGTATAATATTTTCTCAATCTAACGTATTATCAACGTTTTTTGATGAATCAAATATTTATTAGATTGATTATCTTGACAAAAGATTTTCTAAAATACAACATTTTTAATACTTATGATGAATCAAGTTTTACAAAAGTATTTAATTTGGGAAAGAAGATATTAAATTTTCATGATCAAGATTCGATATAAAAATTTATGTCTTTGGTGTAGAGTTACATTAGTCACCTATTAGGCATCAATCAGCAATCATATTAAATTTTGACAAGTACAATCATTCATGTATCTTATATCAATTAACAAACATATCAAATCGATAGCATGCTATTGAATATCAGTGAGCTAACAATATTAAATATTTCAAGTGTGTATTAAATTAACATATCAACACCTAAGATATGCATTAATGCATCAGCCATCTGTTAATAAATACTTGAAGTTTACCATAGGATGCATCACCAAAATATCGAACATCAATCAACATTTCAAAAGTATTAGTTTAGATATTCTAAAACAATCAACATCTCATTTTATAAACATAAATATTTCAAGTGTATCAATAATATATCAATAAGAAGATAAAAGTATATTAGATATCAATTAGTAAATACTTGAAGTGAGATATGAGTGTATCAAACAATATATCAAACATTAATCAACATTTCAACCGACAATATATCTAACAACAATCATACGTTTTTAAGCGTTATTTCGACGAAGATGAACTTATCTGTTTTTTTCCTCATTTATACGAAGTTATATCTATTAAGCTATAGGCTTAATTAAAACTTTATTCATCTCGAAATATATGATTTATATAACAACGTACATCATTATCAATAAACATTATAATAAATTTTCAAATATATTATTGTTAATGTGTATTAGTAGTATATGATATTAATTAAGATATTGCCTAACTAATTAACTAGTAGTATCATAGTTGTGAATGAATGAGTTATTAACATATTAAAAGTCTAAGTATACCCCAATATTATTGATTAAGTGCAAATCAACAAACAAACATTTTGAAATTTTAAGTAAATCATCTCATTATCAGGAATCAATCAACCAAGATATTAAAATCAATCAATCAACTTCTAATTTTGCATTTCTTTTTTTACTAAATCTATAGTTATTGGAAATTGAGAAGAGAAGAAAAAAAAAAAAGTTTGAACCTAAGGAGTTAACTTAAAAAAATAATAGACAAAAACAAATTATTTATCTTTTATAGAAAAAGATCCCTAAAAGATAAATTCATTATATTTATTTGTCTAGGAAGAATAAATATTTTATCCATTTTAGTTTCAGTAATTTCTCCTATAATTTTTAATCCTTCAAAGTAATTTCTTGTTTGTCATCCCACTTGTTTAATCTCTTCATTGATTCTTCCACCTGCAATTTTATATGAAAAAATTTGTTATATATTACTCTTTTTCTTAATTTAAAAGATGGAAGAAAAAATAGAAAATTGGAAACATACAAATTAAATTAAAAAATTTTATTACCACCTAGACGTTGTATTACCTCTTTGTTCCAATCTGTTCGATATGTGACCCATATCAAAATGACTGTTTGCATAAAAGTTCCACCAATCATTCCCACCCAGATACCCTACGCGTACATAAATTATTACACAATACTTTAGTTTATATTAAAAATAGTTACGAGAGTTTATCGATGAAAAGTGAACAATGTTGAAATAAGATCGTTATGGAAAGTTTAGAAATATTGTGCATTGAGTATACCTTAGCACCGAGTTTGAAATAGAAACCAAGGAGGGCACCCAAGGGAATTCCGACGACATAATAGCAACCGACGTTTACATAGGCAACAAAAGCTTGCCAACCACACCCAACCGCAACGCCTTGGCAAATCAAAACATATGAAATAAAATTGGAGGTTGAAATATGAATTAATTATATATTTTGATTTTGTGGAAGGTTATAATTTTCAATGTATATATAGATATATCTATATAGAAATACCAGATAAGACAGGTTGGATTCCGTTGAGGAGAATGGTGAGAGCAAGAAGTGGGCAAAGATCAGAGACTGCAGCAGCCACGACGGGGCCGTCTGTGAAGGTATAGCTAATGACACTGCGAAGTGCAAGTACAATTACAGCACAAAGGAAAGAGATGATGAATGCAACAACAGTCACCACCACAACAGAAAATGCTGCTGATTTTGGATGCCTACTTCCAAGTTCGTTGCTCACTCTCACGCTATTATTAGCAGACAGAAACAAAAAACACCCAAACAATTTTAGGACAATCTCAGTGATAGTTGGGCCAAATTAGAAAATTAGGAAAAGGTAATAGAGAGACGTTACCTTGCGGCAGCATTGAAGCCAACTGAAATCATGAAAACCCATCCACATATGGATGTGCTGGAAAAGAACACAAATTAATATTTATGTTAATTCAATATAATTGGATTCACAAACCACGCTATTTCTTCCATCAATGAAAAATTACTTCTTAAATTAATTCAACTATTTTTTTATTTTATTTTATTTTATTTTCTTGTTAAGTCAAAGTTATCAACTTCTTCTCAAGTTGGGGTTGGAAACAAATATAGCTCAACTAATATGAATTTATATTATCTATCCCAAATTCTAAAAGTGTTCTATCTAATGATTTATTTGGTTTTTAATTTACGAATATTAATCTAATAAACACTACTTTTACCTTTTCTTTTCTTTCTACTCATATCTTTAAGAAAACAAAGCTAATATTTTTAAAAGGAGAAAAGTAGTTTTTAAAAGTTTACTTTTTATTTTAAAATTTGACTAATGATTTGATTTCTGTACCTAAGAAACACGAAAACATTGGAAAAAATGAAAATATACTTTAAAAATTTTAAATAAAAAAATTAAAAACTATAATTAAGTCCACAAACACCAATTTTTTTTTAGTTCTTGAAATGATAGAAAGAAAGGTAATAATTAAAAATGGAAAATAAATATAAGAAGAAAAAAGGTTATATAATAAATACAAAAGAGTTGCTGTGTTTTCTTCTTTCACGTTTTCCCACCATTTTGTTTCTTCACTCATCGCCGTGAAGCAACCATTCACTCACTCCAATCCCTTTTCTTCTCTTTTCTGTTCTCAATGAATTTAAACATTATCTTAACTACTTTCCCATCTTTCTTATTTTACAAATCTTTTTCTTATATACATTTTAAAGAAGGCAACCATTTTATTAGATTTAAATATCCTATATTTGATGAAAGTATTCCACCAATAGTTTGAATTTTGTTTTTGTATAGTTTTTTAATATATATATAATAGAAAATCAAACGTAATATATCATCTTAATAGAGTTCTGTCTACTTTAGTTAAAAAAGGGCTGTCGACCAAATCTGACTTTTCTTTCGTTTTTAAATCCAAAACACAAAAAGAACTGGGACATATGGTTCTTATTTCATTAAAATACCATTTTAATCATGTACCTCACCTTCAATTCTTCAAATGTTTTATAGAAAACAGAGTTCGATTAGAATATAAATTATTTTAATCCCCTACCCCAATTGTCCTTACTTTTTTAATTGTGATTACGATTGAGAAGAAGATAATAATAATAAAAAGAAAAATGTGTGAAAGAGATGAAAGAATTACCAAATGGCAAGGGAGTCGAGAGCAAGCTCAGGATTCTCGAGCAATCCAGCAAGCAATACCAGAATCTGAAAATACCAAGTCTCCAAACACAGCATCACCGCCGACGCCAACGATAACTTGAAGAATTCCGGCAACCCCGAAAACGCCTTTGCACTGAATCCTCTCCATGTTTCTTTACATTTATCACTCTTAACTATATACACAAATTGACCTATCACTATTACCCACCATGATAAGCTCAAAACCAATGAAACTCCGAGCAAACCCAGCCCCATATTGTAAGCAACTACCCAACTCAACACCACGTGCACCAACAGCGTCCCCGCCGATATGTAAGCACTAGGTAACACTATGCTCTGTGCCTGAAGAAATTTCTGTATTGGGAAGTTTATTGCGTATGCGAAGATTTGAGGTATCAATCCATACACGAATACTTCCGCTGCAGAAGCTATTTCCTTCGATTCTCCTAAAAATATCAAGATGGGTTTGCAGAATATGTAAACAAGTGTTAATACAAGCCCTGTTAGAGTTAATAATATGGACGATCTCTGTAAATAAATCCCAAGCATATCGTATTTCTCTGCTCCATATGCTTGCCCGCATAGAGTTTCCACCGCACTTCCCATCCCTAACTGTTTTGCCAAAACAAAGGAGATCATTGTAAGCCAAAGAATTTAATTGGGTCGGAATAAAATCCAGAATTTAACCCAAAAATAGCGAAAAACAGAGGATATAGATATACCATGAGGCCGTAGGCGAATATTTGAATGCCATTGTTGCCGAGAGAAGAAGCGGCGAGTTCGAGGTTACCGAGGTGGCCAGAAAAGATTTGAGTGGACATGGACATGAGGTAATTAACCATGTAAACGAAAATGGCCGGAGCTGCTAAGTAGAACATGAGTTTCATTTCGATCCAAGTAGCTTTTGTGTAACGTTGGAGGAGGGGAAGGTGAGTGTCGGATAATATGGCTTCCAGTTCGTCGCTAGATTCATGCTTGTTCGATAACAACGGCGGTTCGGTCGTCGTCGGTGGTATCAAAGGTTGAAGAATATCGTCAGGAGATTTAGATCCCATTTTTGGAAGCTCTCAGTTTTCTCTTTTTGGTTTTGCGTTCTCTGTTTTGAAGATTGAAGAAAGGAGTATAGTTGCAGCGGCAAGGGGCCGCCTTGCTCTCTCTCTCTCTCTCGCTCTCCCCTCGGTTCTGAATGAGTGGTTATTAATAGAAATGGTTAACCATTGTATGCATCTAATTATTATTATTATTATTAATTTTCATTTTATTTAAAATGCTTGAATCTCTCAAGTTTCTTAAACTAATTAAGCAGAAAATGTTAGATAATGCATGTATTGTTATTATCATTTTTATCGTTTTATATCTTTATTCTTAATCGGTTAATCATAATATAAATTTATTTATGATAAAACTAAAATATTTAGTGGAAACTTAGTGTAGTTAAAACGTAAAAATGTAAATATTAATTCTTTTTATATCTTTATTTCACTAATTTATGTTTTTTTTTTTTATGATAGTGACTTTTCTCTCGTGCATTAGATAAAATTATTTAACCAAAGTGGACAAAATTTGACTGTGATTGGACTAAATTTCAAGAATTATTAAAAGAACGAAAGTGGACAATTGAAATTATAATGATTAAAAAATAAAACGAATTTTAAACAGTCTATATATACTATTAACTTAGTTAAATTAAATGTAAAATTTTAAAATTATTATTACTCCATGCGAATATTTAATTTGTTTCTGCTTTTACAAACCTAAAAGGTATCTAAGAAATCACTAATTTAATTAAAATTTTAAATTTTGTTTTTATGATAGATCATTAAATTTTGTTTCTGTTTTACAAACCTAAAAAGGTATCGTTTTCTTTTCCTTTTCCATCTTGGTGAATGAGTTCAAAATGGAGTTGTCTTTCATTATTATTTTTTGTTTTCTAATTTGTTGATTTTCGAACAGCTATTTGGTAAATGAGCTGTCTTTTCATCCAATTTTTCTTCTTCTTCTTCCTTTTTTTTTAATGATTGATATTTAAAACACAAATGAAAAATCAAATTGTATATTCTCCCTCTTTTGTTTAATATTGTGAAACAAATAGTAGTCATATTAATCCAAAAATCCAAAAAAGTCAATATGAGGTCAAGAAGTTGTTAGGATTAAAACTCATCATTTTTATTTATTTATTATTATTATTAAAGTGAGAATATAACATAAAAAAAAAAAAAAAAGAATACCAACGTTTAGATTTTAAGTTTAATTTCTATTTAACCGTTTAATTTCAAAACTTTGAGTTTGAATAATTTAGATTTTACTTTTCATATTTGAGTTTTGTTTTTAACACTAACATTAATTTTTACTAAATACTTACTTATTTTTAGTATTTTGTAT
Organism: Cucumis melo; assembly: GCF_025177605.1. Taxonomy (NCBI): domain Eukaryota; kingdom Viridiplantae; phylum Streptophyta; class Magnoliopsida; order Cucurbitales; family Cucurbitaceae; genus Cucumis; species Cucumis melo. The sequence goes on from NC_066857.1 coordinate 3,071,101, forward strand.
TAACATCTCTCGATTAATTTAAAGAACTAGACTATTTTTACCAACTATTAAAATTAATTTCTCAATTCACTCTTACTAATTCTTTTTAATTCAATAACAAAGATCTAAGGTAAAATATCTTATAACCTAAGGTTTAAAAAGTAAAAATTTTGAAACCTTAGTTATTAACTAAACATAAACAAATTTAATATTAAAGATAAATTTGTAAATTTTAAAATTTAATGGTTGATAGTTGTCGAAAAGAATTCTTTATTCTAACTAGATGAGCTATTTATTCAAACGTAAATCGAGCAATGGTTTATTTACGATGTTGACAAGAAATTGAAGGAAAGGAGGCATTGATCGGGACGTTACACGGATGCAATTCGGGGTAAAACAGCACCAAGAAGGAGAGTAATTTTTATGGATTTGCTCTTGTGAAAAGTGTAGCAGTGCCCATCCCGACGCCATGGGATGCGTTCAAACGATAGGAGCGCAGCTGCAGTGTCCAAGGATCAAGTGTGCACACAGCGGCAAGCATACCCAGAGCTGCGCTCTCCCAATATATATATATATATATATGTATGCTCAATTTTTTAGGGCAAAATATATGAGTAGAGGAGGATGAAGATTTGGGAGGACAGTGAGCTAAAAATATATGTGTGTGATCTTCACCTTTTATCTTTATTTTCTTGTCTTTTATTTTTATCCACATATACCCCACATTTATGGTTTTAACTAAATAATTGTACCTTTCAAAAACTACTGTTAGTGCTTCCATGCAGATCAACTCGGTTGCCACTTGTATTGATTGGTAGCATAGGTAGTATTGTTCGATATGATTATATAAATTTTATTTAATTGACTATTTATGAACACAATAGTAAATTGCTGCATCAAACACCAGATTGAAAGAAAACTTAAAACTTAATAACTAAACCAACAACATTTTGAAACTTGGTCATTCAATAAAAACTAAACCCTAAATTATAGGAATAGGGATAGACAGTGATAGACTATCTAGTCGCCTTCGCCGTTGTGAAGAAGATGAAGAAGGAAGACGTCGCCTGATACAATCCACCGCCTAATGAAATTCGACGGCCGTGAGGAAGAAGAAGATGTCCAATATAAAGCTGATCACGATAAAATTGAGGTGCACCTTATGTGAAGAAAGAAAAAGAAATTAAGGGAAAGTCAATCGTGAGGTGAAGAAGACGTTGTCCACGAAATTAAAAAATCGAGGGTATTTCTATAATTAAAAGAAAAAAAACAAATCCATCACGAATGTCAATGAACTTTTTTTTTTGTTATACAAATCGTAATTATTTTGTTATATACGTAAGTTTCCCTCCTTCATTTTTACATTTGTTTCCCTTTTTCTTTAGAGAAAAGAAGATCCCTTACCAAATAGCCTTACTTTACAATAAATGAAAAAAAGAATACAAAATTTAGTAATGAATTAAAACCAAAATTAATTAGATTAAATAAGAGAATATGTAGGACGAAAATAAAAACTTGTACTATGGAGATACAAATTAGGAAATATTTTTCTCAACTTTGTTTCTCTAATTTGCTAAGCCAACATTACAATTACTTGTAAAAAAAAAAAAGAAAAAGTAATTAAGAATACGTCAGGAAATTATTATATCGATTGATCCAGACAAAAACATTTATGAAATGAAAGCTTCTTCCTTCCAAACAAAATAGTTCATCAAATCCAATAGATTAAGAGTACTACATGCACCAATAATTAACCTAATAGCTTCTCTTAAAACCCTAATAATTAACATAGTCCAATAATCAAAGATTATTATCGTAATCCAACTCCATGAAAATCTATAAAAATAAAAGTGAAAATGTATAGACATGTAGTTCAGTTCCTTTTGTTGTTCTTATATGATAATAAAATTGTACGATTGGTCTATTTTTAAGAAAAGGAGACCAACACCCAGAGCAGAAATCCGATCAAATTTGCACCATATGGCCCAACCAAGAGGGTAAGTCATGTACCCACATGTCCGATGAACAAGATTGATTGAAAACCAGACTTTGTCAACTGATAAATGGACAACCCTATTGTAATTTCTCTTTCCAAAATGAAGCCCCAACAATATTGGATGAGTCGTCTAATAAATGAAACACTTTAGTATAGGTAGATAACACCATAAGGATAAAGACAAATGGAAACAGTCCCATTGAACTTTTAAAATAAAGATTTACTGCAATTTTTTAGTTTAGATCTAAGTACAATACAATAAATTTAAAGGAAAACGAAAATGGAATAAAACAAATTGATGGACATTGAATTTTATTAAGGCAAGTTGTTTATTATTAAAATACAATGCAATAAAATAAAAAGCAATTTAATAAGAGGGAAAGTTGAGTAGAACAAATATATATGGGAGATACTATATGTTCTATCGAAACAAACAATTTAATTGGAGGGTGTAATTCAAATAAAATTTATTGGGGAGGGGGGTGGGTCTTATCCATTTTGAAGTCAATCTATGCATACAAAAATCTTCGAGCAGCATCTCTACCTTCCCTATTTTGAATTCTAATCTCATTTTTTGATTAATTAGAACCCCTAGATCAATTCTTCTAAAAATTTAAAAATAAAAACTTCATTTATCGTCACCAACATCCTAAAACAAACAATATTGTGTTAATAAAATAACCACAAAAATTAGAATCGAATTCAAAAATCTTTTACCTTTAACTTGATTCAATGAAAAAATGACAAAGGCTACTTCACACCAGTGTCACAACACCTCAAACTCCATCAACAATAACTATATATATTAGGAAACCAAAGATAATCCATTAAAGTTATCTCTTACAATATTTATTTTCGTATAAAAATATGTGTTGTGTGAGATTTTTTTTCTCTCTTAAATATGGGTTGGATGTCATTTCTTTAATGTGTCATACAAGAGGATAAAAGCTTGTTGTATCAAAAATTTGAGAAATAATATTTCACAAAGGCAATGTCTCACATTACCCAAGAAACAAAAAAAAAACTCAAAATAAACCCAAAAATTGAAAGGTAGTATTTAAGTAAAAAATCGAAATAAAAAATAAAGAAATCAAGAAATTGAGAGAGAAATTAAATTTTCAAATATGTAAAAGTATCTACCGTGTTTTATTAAAATCAAATTCTAAAGGCATGTTTAGATGTTAAATTTAAGAAAATAAGTTATTTTGAAAAACACTAGGGGGGCGTTTGGGGGAAGGGTTGGATTATGGGGGGTTAGGGTTATGTAATCCAACCCCCGTTTGGGGGAAGGGTTATATAACCCTAGTTTTAACTCCTTAACGCTTCCTCAAACCCTTCTTCAACACTTCTTAACCCTTCTTCAACTTTTCCTCAATCATTCTTCACAACATTATCATAACACTTTCTTCATAACCCTTCCCCCAAACACATCTTATCATAACACTTTCTCCATAACCCTTCCCCCAAACACATCTTATTATAATCCTAGGTTTATCTTAACACTAGGTTTATCATAACCCTAACCTCCCATAACCCAACCCTTCCCCCAAACGGTCCCTAGAGTATTAGGAAACTACCAAAAACTATTTTTAAGTATATGTTAAACAATTTTCACAAAAATGAGTTTAAATAAAAATGAATTTCTTGAAAAACATTTTTTTTAAGTCAATCTAGACGACCCTGAATAAAGTGTAACGTATTTAAAATTTAAGGATTAAATGAAAACTAAATACAAATCATAGGCAATTTCTTTTGTTAGTTTAACCTTTTGTTTTTCACTCATTAAGTTTTGATTTTTATTTTTAAAAATTAACCATATATTTTCCATGGTTTAATTTACACATCTTTCTCAAAGTAAGATTGTTGAATTTTTAGACCATTATTCTATTACAAAACTAATTTTTAATTAGATAACCATTTGTATTTTTTTATTTTCTATTTTTGAAAATTAAATTCATTTTTTTACTCGATTACTTACTCAAATTTGTATATTTTTTAAAGGTAAAGGTATGTTCGTAAAAAGCTACTTTTCATATTTTTCATAGTTTTATCTATTTATAAATGTGAAACAAATGTTTATACGTGTAAATTTTAAAAATCAAATGATTAGTATAAGGCTATCCGAATTTTCAAATTAGTCTATAGAAGTTTAAAAATGAAAAACCGAAAAACTTAGAAGCTTAAGTTGTGGTAACGTAAGTGCACCCTATCCAACGTATTCCTATCTTCATCTTTTCTATTCTTTTGCCTTTGTTTTTTTCCCTCTCGTCCTTAAAGAAAAATCCCATCAATTCAAAAACCAACGATAAAAACAATATTGCTTTGGCTCTCAAAACTAAAAGCTAAAACTTTAGAAAATAAATATATATAAATGGATAACAAAAAGAAAAAGAGAGAGAGAGAGAGAGATGAATTGATTTAGTTTAAGTATGATAATAAAAATTAATTAACTTCCACATGGCAAAGCCATCATGGGGTTGGCCAATTAATTTCTATTCAATGACAACATGTAATAAATAAATTTTTAAAAAATATTGTGTTACTTAAAGATTATGAAATAATAAACTTTAATTTGTTTTTTTATTTGAGCAAAATTGAAGACGTCAGTTGAAAACAAATGTAATAAACACAATGACAAAGCCCTGCTAATGAATGGGAGCCATAGCATTCAATTCTGTTGGTTCCTTATCCCAAATTCTAATCCTATCCTTTCCAAACCACATCCTAAAACAATATATATATACACACATTATTTAGCTCTGTACGTTCGTCTTTATAATTTGTCGGTAATAAACGATAGTACTAGTGATCTATCAATAAAAGAATTTTATTGTTGATGAATTTTGTTATATTTATGATGTTGGTTATAATTATTCTTAAATTATCATTCAACACGATTATCGAATAAATTTATAAACTAATTAAGAATAATTTATATTTGACATAATAGGTTGTGGGTAAGTATGCCATTAATTCTATTATTTATAAATATGTTATCAACCACACGTTTTGAAATAGTTGTTTAAATTTGAACTTAAATTTTTCTTAGTATGCAACTTTGTTTTCCCTTATTTATAAATAATTATATTATTAAATTCTAGAAACAAACAAATAAAAAATAAAGTAATTATCAAACAAAGCTAGTCTTTAATATGCGATATTTTCAATTCTAGAACCTAATATTTGGAGTTAGAACTTGTTAACGAGTTTAAATTGTGTATGTATATAAACGAAAATTTCAAACCTTAGAAAAAAATGAATCAAAAAATTTGTAAATTATAGTAAAAAAAAACATATTCTAAAAACCGAACTATTTGCACACATAGCAAAGTCGCGATACATTTTCAAAAAAGCATGATTTGCAACTAAGTTTTCTCTTACGAGCTTTTATTTTGCATATTTTTTGCTCATAGTTCTTGTCTATTTCCGTTGTGTATCTATCTTGCCGTTCCAGTCCTTTCATTTGTGTTGTATTCTTTGTTATATTTTATAGTTGCTTCAATAAGATCTCCTAAAACTCTTAGCTTAATATACCATCTTAAATCGTTGTTATATTGATCCAAAAGTTTAAATTGATAAACGAAAATAAATTTAATATTATATCATTTAATTAACCTATAGTATTACCGAAAAATGTTGACATTTAATTAACCTATAGTATTACATAAAATATTCTCATTTTAATTACAAAATAAAATGAATAATTATAAACAAAAAGTGTCATAACACGAACCTTTAAAAATTTAATTAACTAATATTGGATATTGTAAAGTTGCAAAGTTTGAACAAATTTCATATTGTTAAGTGAATGCACACAATGAAAAGTCAAATACGTGAGGTATTAGGTTTATGGTTTCTTTGATTTGATCACAACATCACTTTCATTGATTAATTAATTCAAAATATTCAAAAGTGAATCAACAATTTGATTCAAAACTTTACTTAATTAATTTTTTATAAACGGTTTTAAATTTATAATGGAAATATTTATATCAACATATCATTTGTCAAATCCAAGATTCGACACTGATTATTATTGATAATGGCATTGATATTTTTAAATTATTGAATTGATAGTTTCCCCATCTTCTCACCTCATACATATGTTTTCCCCTATCAATTCTTCCATATGTTTTACTTTTAACTCTATATTTTGTTTTTTAGTATATGCTCTCTCATGTGTTTTTCTAAAAGATCAATAATATTTGGTTATTGTTGTTATTCTATAACACAATATATTATTCAAAATACTCACAGATTATATTTCTTAGCTTTGTATGTATAACGATATTTGAAATTTCTTTTATAAATAATTTTTTAATTTTACTTGCCATTAATCTAAGGAGGAACTGTTATGAATTTGTATCAATTTAATATTATTCTAATATGGAATCCAATCAAATAAAAAAAATAGTATTTAAATCAACTGAGATTCATAGTTATATAAATAGAAGAATCTCACAAAACATCCCTAATAAAAACACATCCCTAATAAAAAAATGTATCTGCAACAGGTGACATTATTTACATAATCAATTAAATTAAATTAATAAATTAAGGACATTGGAAAAATAGAGATTAGATCTGCACAAATAAATTATTTTAAGAGGTGGTTCCACACTTTGATTATAGAAAAAGATTGTTTTAAAACTCTCTTGAATGATAAAGTATAAAGTTTTAAAATTTAAATATAGCAGGAAAAAAAAAACATTTTGAGTAGTTATATTTTTAATTTTCCTTAAAGGAAATTACTATAAACTTTTAAAATAGTCAAATTCTTTGATAATTCTTTGCCTGATTTTTTATGCTTTTTTTTCTTTTCCTATGTGAATTAGATTTTTATAAGTATTTCTCAATTTTATAACCTCAAATAAATATAAATAAAAAAAATTTCTTCTTATATTTTGATGAGTTGATTTTTTCCAAACACGATATATGAACAAAAAAAAATATATATTTATAAAATATCACTATTACTTTCATTTATTACTAATAGATACATAATATTACTACTATTTTCATTTATTATTAATAGATACCGATAAATGTCTATTAACGTTTGTTTATTATTATTTATTAACATCAGTGATAGACAATGACATTTTATTACATTTGTAAATATTTTTAATAATTATTTACCATATTCTATACTTATAAAGACCGTCTGAGACAAAGATTATCCATAATTATAGTAACCACATCTCTTGTTACAATAAATACTATTTAAAAGTCTCTAATTAGCTACGATAAACACTATTTCAAAATTCCTAATTTGTTATAGTATTTACTATTTGTTACAGTTTTTACTATTTGACATTCATCGTTATTTTATTCTTTCCTACCGTCTTACTATTTTCTTATCAAACTAAAATAGTTTACACACTTAAACACATATTATTATAATTCAAACTAAAATAATTTACACCTCAAATACAAACTATTTTAATCGAACTATTATAACCCACGACTATATGTACGTACATCTTTTTTGTTTTTTTTGTTTTTTTTTTTTTTTTTTGTCATTGAGTTAAGTCAATTAATAAGAGGAGGTTATTAAATGGGAATATTTCTTTATTTTTTTTAATTGAAGGTTTATAAATTTAAGAATATTCAATATAGGCATATTTTTAATTTCCAAGCTAAGACCTAATCTATTCCCTTTTTTGTCTGTGGTCTTTTTGTTTTCCTTTAATATCAATACGATGAAAGTACTAAGGCCACAGGACATAAAAATATGTATAGATCAAGACCACTATGTGTTTATGAAATTGGAAGTGAAAAACCGTTTTTATTTTATATTTTTATATCTTTAAACTTTTTCTAATTTAATTTTGAAAGTCATATATGCACTCATCAAAAGAGAAAATTAACAAAAACTCCTCCTTCCCAATATTAGATGAATATACATTTTTACGGTTTATCTTTTTAGTCTCTTGGTTTATAATGATAGATCAATTTGATCTTTTAGTTTTCAAAACATATTCTTTTAGTCTTTAGATTTTTTCAAAATAGGTATAAAAGATGTGACATTTCAAAAAATAGCTAAATATTGAAACTATTTACCAAATATAACAAAATTCATTAAACTTTATATAACATATTTAAGTTTTTCATTTTGCTATTATCTTGTAAATGGTTTCAGGATTTTAGTATCCATAACATTTTTCATAAAAGATCCTATAATTAATTTTCTTTTTTTGTTTTTACTTTTTAAAAATACAATTATATGATATTTAAAAATAAAAAATGGTTTTAGAATGAATATAATTTTTAGAAATTATTCTTCTGATTTTAAATCTCATATTATTATTTAAAATAAAAGTATAAAGTTATTTTATTTTTAAAAGTTTGGAGACTAAAAAATACGTTTTGAGAATGAAAGAATCAAATAAGTCTATTCCGGACTTTTTTTTGTTATATTATTTATATTAAAATTAATTTAAATAAAATAAATAAAAACATATATAGTCGTATAGGTAATACATTATAAAAAATTAGAAGTAATGGTGGGGCGGAGTTGGGGCTGGGACACGAAGAGGAGGAATATATTCCTCGACCTCCACCCCTATTTATTCATTGGGAAAAAAATCCACATTCTTCTGTATTTGGGGATTTTTCGCCCCGTTTAAGGTATCCGTCCTATCTAACCTCACGGGTTAAACGAATATCTCTAACTACCATCAAAGCCAACAACACCATGACCCTCATGCAACTTCAACAACACCTTATTGTCTCTAAAATACTGCATATTCTAATTGTCATGTAATCCATAAGTGTATAATAGAAATTGAGAACCATACTCAATAAAGATCAACAAAGAGATTTATATAATTCATTAACAATGTGTTAATAAACATGTCTGTAGTAGAAGAAGATAACACTTTTATTAATAGGGAGAGAAAGAATTTCATATAATAAAGTTTCAAAAGCATCCAGATGGTTAGAGTGTTTATGTATGACACACATCTTTAAACGTTAAGTTCAAAAACATAATACATTTAGGGTGTCAAATTACATATTCTCAAAGATTTTATAAAGATTAAATGAGGTGAAAATCATCCTTAATGTTTTCTTCCGCTACTTTAATCCTACATATTAGCTGGTGTATTTTTTTCGGTTCATTATTCTTGAGTTAGGATTCAATTTGCCTTAACTTCACAGGATTTTTGATATCATATTAAATAAACAATGAGTTTAATCTAAAAAGCAATTAGCAATGAGAGAAGTAAGTCATGTTTCTTTTAAAAATTGTGAAGTTTCTTTGTTTTTTTTTTAATATGAGTTCTTCTTTATTATCTCTAGAGAAAGTGGTTCTATAGGTTCTTGAGTTTTCTGACATGGAGTGAATTGAGGTGAAGAAGCAGTAGAGAAAATGCAAACAGATTTTACATGGTTTGGCAAAATAGAAAATAGGACTTTGATTGTTGAAGAAACTGAGATGAGAACACATTCTTTCTTTTTCCTTTGGACACTCAAATTAAACAGTACACCTTTATATATTTAGTAGGTGTTTACAAGAAGATGTAACTAGAAAAATAAAACTAATGGTTGGAATTCAAATTTGTTACAAATGGAAACTACATAAATCCATTTGATTTTTTAATACAAATTGACTTAACCCTATGGAAGCTGTATTGTTCCTCTAGTATCTACCTCTTGAATTCAGGAAATTAGGGGTTATTGGCAGCCAATGGAGTTATAGGTATTTGGGAAAATGAATGTGTATGAACTTGAATAATTTAGAAAACCAATCTAGATATGATTAAAGCCAAAATTATTCTATTCTACATCATCAACCTAAAGAAATCAAAATCCTAATACAAATAACACAAACGATCCATATTTTTATTGAATTCTATCACACATGAATGCTCACTTTACTGCTTCAATTTTTATATTCTTTACTGTTTTATTTATGTCATTCCATTTATTTATCTTTTTCATCGCTTCATCTACCTGCAATTTCAATTTAAATATTTAGTTTTTTTTTAAAGTTTAAAAAGTAAAATTTTTTAAGAAAAAAACAATATTTGACTATAGATAAATTTCAAACATATTTTTCACAAGTTGTTAAAAGAGTTCAATGAAGTGAATTACAAGAAGATAGTTAAATAAAATATCGTCTCATACTTCTTTTCAATTATTTGATAGAAATAGACGATGTGAGCGAAAACTTTGCAATAGAAGTGTAATATTTTAAATTTTAGTTTTTAAAAAAATTGTAACTTTTTGAAATAGATCATATAATATAAGAAAACCATGTCGATGTTATCTAAATATAATTTGGCATATAACAAATAATTTTACTTTAAAAAAACAAATTATTATTTTTCTACCTATAATAAATAAGAACTAAACTGCACTTAATCGTAGTAGCTTCAAATAAATAATTTTACCTCTTTATTCCAATCCGTTCGAAACGTGACCCACAACAAAATGCATGATTGAATTGTCGCACCACTAAGCATCCCTAACCATATGCCCTATACATATATATAACACAACCTCGATAATTAAACACAATAAAAACAATATTTGTAAATATTATATTTATTTGCATTATGGTAGGTAAGATGTTTAGATGATAATTATTGGATTAAACATTAATTGATATACATAAATATATACATACAGATATATATAGTTAAAAAGTAATTTAAAAATAAAAATACCTTGGCACCAAGTTTGAAGTAGAAGCCTAAGAGAACACCCAAAGGCAATCCAACCAAGTAATAGCAGCAAACATTCACGCACGCAACAAAAGATTGCCATCCACATCCCACAGCCACACCTAATCCATTTATTTATTTTTGTTAACGTAACATACCATCAATCTTCTTTCTTTTTCTTTCTCTAAAGAAATTTACCTGATAAAACAGGTTGAACTCCATTGAGGACAAGAGTGATAGCTAGAAAAGGGCAAAGATCTGAAACTGCAGCCGCGACCGTAGCACCTTCGGTGAAGACGTAGCTAATGACATTTCGAAAAGCAAGGACTGTGCAGGCGACCATTATAGAAATGGTGGTGGAAATTACCATGACCACAACTACTGAAAATGCTGCTGATTTTGGATGCTTGTGTCCTAGTTCGTTTCCAACTCTCACACTGTGTCAAAAGTAAAAATGAAAAATATCCTATTTAATTTTTAAGCTCTTGTTTAATAACCATTGTTGGTCAACTTTTGTTTTTTGAAAATAAAGGAAGAGATGGGAGAGCTTAATTAACCTAGCAGCTGCATTGAATCCCACGGAAATCATGAAAGCCAGTCCATTTATTGTAGTACTGCCAAACCAATATCAAACCATTAACATCAACACACTTTTTGTTATATTTGAAAACGAGATAAAATATACAAAAAGGAATAATAAATGAAATAAAAATGGAAGATGGGAGAGATAAAAAAGATCAGAAGTACCATATGGACAGAGAATTGAGAGCCAATTCAGGATTTTCAAGCAACCCAGCAACCAAAACCAAAATCTGAAAATACCAAGTTTCCAAACAAAGCATAATCGCCGACGACGCAGACAACTTAAAAAACTCCGGCAGCCCTGAAAACGCCGCCGAACTAAACCCTCTCCAAGTCAGCTTGAACCTTTCGCTTTTCAAAATGTAAACAAATTGTGCCGTCACAATGATCCACCAGGAGAGGCTCAAAACCGAGGAGGCCCCGAAAAGGCCCAGCCCAAGTTTATAAGCCGCAACCCAACTGAGCGACAAATGAACCACCAACGTGGCGGCGGAAATGTAAGCACTTGGAAGAACTACGCTTTGGGATTGAAGGAATTTCTGTATTGGAAAGTTAATGGCGTAGGCGAAGATTTGTGGGATTAATCCGTACACGAAAATGGCGGCGGAGGAAGCTATTTCTGGGGATTCTCCTAAGAATAATAAGATGGGTTTTGAGAATATGTAGAGAAAAGTTACGAGAAAAGCTACCATTGTTAGTAAGATCGTTGATCTTTGTAAGTATATTCCTAACATTTCATATTTTCCCGCCCCGTAGGCTTGCCCGCATAACGTCTCCACCGCACTCCCCATCCCTAGCTGTTTTATTAACATTACAAAACATGCTGTTTTAATTTTTCAAGAGTTGATTGAGTGTTTTAATTTTCATTTCATAATATAACACTCAAAAGAAGAAGAAGTGAAAAAAAAAAAAGAAAAAAAAGTTACCATGAGACCGTAAGCAAAAATTTGAACTCCATTGTTGCCGAGAGAGGCGGCGGCAAGTTGAAGGTTACCAAGGTGGCCGGAGTAGATTCGAGTGGACATAGACATAAAGTTGTTAATCATATACACGAACACCGCCGGAGCCGCGAGCTTACTCAACAGCTTCAGCTCAATCCAAGCGGCTCGCCGGATTCGAATTACGTAACCCAATTCAGTGTTGGATAATATGTTCTCCAGCTCCCCGCTTACAGCCTCATGCTTCGCCGCTGCCTTCTCCACCAAGCTCTCCAAAATATCATTACCCTCCATCTCTCACTCCCTCACGCTCTTCCTTCCACAAAACTAATTGCAAAAGAATGTATTCAGCTATAACATCATAATTAATTGTTATTATTTATTTATTTAGTTGGGGGTTTGGTATAATGTCTGTTGCTGATTTTCTGTGTAGGACACACACGCTTTTAAAACCTTCTACTAAAGGGTTCATATAAATCACATGATTCCGAAATTTGATTTTTTTTTTTGTTTTTCTATAATTTCGTAGCTAACCATATTGTAAAAAAATTTATACATTTGATTGTCTATTTCTATGACATAGTCGATGTAGATCTAAAGATTTTGTATAACCTCTTACAATCACTCGACTTATACAATTTCGTGTATATTTCATAGTTTTTCGTTTATATGTTTTAGGAAAAGAATAATCATTACGAGTCATATTGCGACATTCACTCCAAAATATTTGGTAGAGAAATGAACACGTCAATATTCAAAAATTAATTTACCAAAAAAATTGGGGCAGGAGGCTGGGACTGGGAGAGTTCATTAATGTGCTGTGAATTACGAGTGAGAACGATATTACTCTGAGTGGAGGATGATACTACTTTTGTCCTATGTAACGACTGACCTTCTTAGTTTATGAGTGTGTTGTACCAAAGGGGAAAAGATTGGAAATTAATAAGCTTAGGGGTTTTTTGTTTGTCTTTTGAGTATTTATTGTAAATACTTATATGAATATTTCTAAACATGAAAAATGATAATCAATTGGTTGACATATTGCATTTAAGGTAGCTCATGTAAATATAGCAAACCACTAAACTATTTATGGCCCTTCTAACAAAATTTATATTCGTCGTCTTCCTCCATGATTTCTTTCATCGTCTTTCTTCTTTTTCTCTTTTTTTTTCTGCAATTTTTTTAAGATTAGAGATAGAAGAGTTTTTTTTTAAGATTTCTCGGAATGATATCGGGTCAATTTCTACTGAGAGCATTAAAGAATAAGTGTTTAGTAGAATGTTATTGCTCATTTAACAATATTGAGAAGTATAAGTATCAATGACAAGACACTTGATCTTGAGCTGGAACATGGTTTGAAACTTGTTTTCAATGGAATTCTAAATTTTATAGTATTTTGCATCCATTTTAGTCCTTGTTCTAACATACTAGATTATCTATTTGAATTTGAATGCTATTATGAATTGTAGCTACACATAAGAAACTGTAAGTTTGAGAACTTGAATGCTATTATGAATTGCACTATTATGAATTTTCTCTGCTCTATATTATTTTCCTTTCTGGAAACGAATTAAAGAGTCTCTATTTCATTATCTTTTCAGTCTTATTTAAAAAGAAATGTTTTGTTTTGCTTATCCTTCACTTAAATCTATGTCTACAATCTGCTTGTTTATTGGGTTTTTTCTATTTCTTCATTACTTTTTCTGGCACAGTTTATTGATGATGATAACGAATGCTACTTTTTATTATTCTTCAAAATTGATGTTTTTTCTTCTTTCTTTTCTGACAAGGAGGATGATGGATGTTTTTGAACTAACAATAGAAAAAGAAAGATAGGGATGGTTATCTACTATCGATATCCATCCATTTAATAGTAGAAGCTATTTTTAAATAGAGAATCGTCCACGGCGTCGGGAGTTTACAACTGCGGACACCGTTCATAAGGCGTCCAGAGCTAGATGTTTATAATCTCCTAACACATAATGTTGTTTACTTGAAAATCCTCTCCCGATCCTAACGATCATTTTTACCCGTCAAGAAATCCCCTTTCTACAATTTTTCAAATCTTCCCAAATTTTATTTAATTCTTTTATCTTTTCAAAAAATTATTTAAACCTTCCAAAATCTTCCACCAAATCTTTAACTATTTTTTATTACTTGGCAATTTTTCTGACTTTTTTTTTTTTTTTTTTGTAAACTACCGTTTTTTCTTTTTAGGAAGTTGGCAAAAGAAATAGAAATTGTATTCACTCTCAACTGATGGGAATCTGATACAGAAAAAGCTCATCTTTCAATTCGCCATTAACGAAGTCAGTGGCATATGTCAAACGCAGGATTTATCATTTCCTACGTGTTCCTGAATCGTCATTCATGGAAGAACTACAAAAGCACAACAACAAAACACTATAGTAAAGCATTGGAAAGGAACTCAATTGCACATAAGCCAGGAGAGAGTAATTTCAGAGTTGGAAAAGTTGGCAAAAACTCGAGAGAAAAAAATCATTAAGATTTGGTCGAATATTTTAGAAGGTTTATAATTTTTTAAAAAAAGATAAAAACAAAGTTAAATAAGATTTGAAAGATTCAAGAATTAGTTAAGATTTTGGGAAAAATATTTGGGAAGGTTTGAATATTAAAGAGAAAAAAGAGATTAAAAAAATAAATAAAGTTTAGAAAGATTCGAGAAAAGTGTAGAATCTTGACCTAATTAGCTAGATATGCACGGAGGAAAATTTTAATACTATAGAAAATCTCAGATTGACCGAGAGAAAAAGTTTTACGAATTTTTAAAAAATGTGCTACTTCGAAAAACCAAAACAAAAAGTATGATATTATTACCAATTTTCCAACGTTGAGAGAATCTCACCGTCGAAAGCGACGTAACGTCACCAAACTTAAGGAAAGCTCTAAGCTAAGAACACTTGAAAGGAAGTCTGGTATTTAGAGGGAGCCCAAAGTATAGGTGAGTTATTGTAGTAGTGAAGTATAGCAGATAAGTAGTACGTACTACAGTGCTGAAGTACTCTTTAATATTTATGGAATATCTTTCTGTATCTCTTTTATTGTTTACAGCTTTATTTATTGTTGGTTTTTCTTGTTATAGTCTTTGTATGTGATTTTCATTTGACATACTTTTTGAGCAACAACTACTTTTCCAATAATATTTAGTTGAGAACTATGTCATTAATGAGGAATTGTCATCAATATCTAAAATATAAAATTATTTATAGAATATAATAAAAAAAATTAAATACACAAAGTGAGTGTTTGGATTAATTTTTTAAGTGTTTAATTTTTAAAATAATTAATTTTAAGATAAATTGAGATCTTTTGTATTGGTTTAAAATAACTTTTAGAAAAATGAGATTATGAAATAAATTATTTTAGATAACACATCCAACCAAATTTTAGAATAAAAGTTTATTTTGTGTTTAAGAATTCCTCCCGAATATCTATTTTTTTTTAATTTCTTTTTTTTCTTTATCTATTTTTCACTTCGTCGTGATTTTTGATTTTTTTTAAATACTTTGAATATTTTTTTTTCAATGTGTGTTCATATACATTTAAATATAGAGAATTTACAAATATTCTTCTCTCAACTAAATTTTCTTCAGCTTAATGTGAAAGAAATCATTATCAGGACCTCAATGAAGAATGTGATCGTTCAATTCATGAAATGAAGATGAATGAAGAACGTGATCAAATTGCACACTTTTTTGTCTTGTTGATCTTATATTGTCTCGGATAAATTATTGATCTTATTTATATTTTTAATGGTTATATATTTACATTTCAATATATTTTTGCTTCTAAAATTGAATTGTCCTAAAAAAAATTAATACAAAAATAAAATAAAATTAATATTTAGTTCCAATTAACTCGAAAATTAATAATTTCAAGATATCGTAGGATTAATTCTAAAATATATTTCTGAAACAAACATTCAAGATGTATGTATTTCTTTATGAAATTAGTTTATAATATTTAATAATCTTTTATGGTAATTTGACTTTAAGTATAAACATTGTTAGTATATGACAAATCAAACACAATTTTGCATATAAACATTTATAAAAGAGATCAAAATCAAACACATAAGTGTTTGGATTTCAAACTCATTTTACAAAGAAAAGGTTTTTTAAAAAATGTATTATTAAAAAACATTTAAAAAAAAACTTCTTTCATGAACAATCCAAACCCACGCTAAGAAAAGTTTGAAATAAACGTTTATTGATTGTCATTCTAAATATGATTAAACCAAAAATTATTCTAATAAGAATCATCAAGCTAAAGAAAACAAAATCTTAGTAAAAATAACACAAACATGATCCATGTTTCTATTCAAACATGATCCATGTTTTTATTGAATTCACACGTAAAAGGCTCACTTTAATGCTTCAATCTTTATATTCTTCACTGTTTTATCATCTGTGTCATTCCATTTATTCAATCTTTTCACCGCTTCATCTACCTGCAATTTCAATTTAAACTTTAGTTTTTTTTAAAAAATTTGAAAAGTAAAATCTTTCGAGAAAGAAACAATATTCTACTACAAATAAAATTCAAAATTATATTTTTCAAGGTAAAAGAGAGTTTGTCATATAGAAAAATTAAGTAATTTACATGAAGATTGTTAAATAAAATGTCACCTCACACTCCTTTTCAATTACTTGATAAAAAAAATAGACAAATATAATATGAGCATTAGAAAACTTTGTAACAAGAGGTGTAAAATAAACCATACAAAATGATAAGAAAACCATATTTGTGTTATCTAATTAAAATTTGGCAAATAACAAATAATTTTGTTTTTTTTAAATAAAATCAAATTATTATTTTCCTACTTATAATAAATAAGAATTAAATTGCACCTAATAATAATAGCTTCAAATAAATAATTTTACCTCTTTATTCCAATCTGTTCGAAATGTGACCCACGACAAAATGCATGTTTGAATTGCTGTGCCGCTAAGCATCCCTAACCATATGCCCTACACATATACATACAACACATCCTCGATAATAAATAACTAACGCGAGAAAAACAATGTTTGTGAATATTTATTTCATACTATCTTAGAGTAATTAAGATGATTTAGATGATAAGTATTGGATCAAACATTATATATATATATATATAGTTAAAGAGTAATTTGAAAATATAAAAAAAGAAATACCTTGGCACCAAGTTTGAAGTAGAAGCCTAAGAGAACACCCAAAGGCAATCCAACCAAGTAATAGCAGCAAACATTCACGCACGCAACAAAAGATTGCCATCCACATCCCACAGCCACACCTAATCCATTTATTTATTTTTGTTAACGTAACATACCATCAATCTTCTTTCTTTTTCTTTCTCTAAAGAAATTTACCTGATAAAACAGGTTGAATTCCATTGAGGACAAGAGTGATAGCTAGAAAAGGGCAAAGATCTGAAACTGCAGCCGCGACCGTAGCACCTTCGGTGAAGACGTAGCTAATGACATTTCGAAAAGCAAGGACTGTGCAGGCGACCATTATAGAAATGGTGGTGGAAATTACCATGACCACAACTACTGAAAATGCTGCTGATTTTGGATGCTTGTGTCCTAGTTCGTTTCCAACTCTCACACTGTGTCAAAAGTAAAAATGAAAAATATCCTATTTAATTTTTAAGCTCTTGTTTAATAACCATTGTTGGTCAACTTTTGTTTTTTGAAAATAAAGGAAGAGATGGGAGAGCTTAATTAACCTAGCAGCTGCATTGAATCCCACAGAAATCATGAAAGCAAATCCATTAACCGTTGTGCTGCGAAAAACCAATATCAAACCATTAACGTTCACACCTCCAGTTTCTTCCTATATCATATTATACCATTTTAATTTTAAACAATAGTTTTCTCATCCTCATAAGTATTCTCATTAAAGTTCCCAAACATTAGAATGAAAATAAATTATCGGTGAACAAAAATAAATTTGTTTATATATCTGCTAACAATATATGAAGGTAAATTTACAATGAACGAACTTTCGTAGCACTAAACATTATTTTTCATTTACATACTTTTAATCATTCAACAAATATATGTTATGATATAATAATTATATTTAAAAGTTTAAAATTAAATATTTAATTAACTTTAAAAGTATTAAAAGTGTATTTTGAATACAAAAAAGTGAATTCGACCCTTTAAAACACTCTTGAACATTCATTATTACTAGTTCTTCCTCAATTTTCTCTTACTTTCGAACTCTTTTCATCATCCAAACTTTAAGTTGAAGACAATTGTTGGCTAAAAATTAGAAAGAAAAATAAAAGTGATTAGTTTTAAAACTTAAATTAAATAATCTTTTTTTCTTTGGTTTGATAAAAAAAAATTGATATATATATATTTATATATTATGCATACAACTTTTCCATTTGAAGTCATTAGTTTTTTACCCATTCAATTTAATTAGCCTTAAATATTAAAATACACTAACTTTGGTTGAACACGAAATTGAAATTATATTTAAACGATAAAATATTTTAAAATACTAATAGATACAAATAGTAGTGGATCACAATTTATTGCAAACCGTAAATATTTTAGTATATTTATAAATATTTTAATTTATTTTTGTTACGTTTGCAAATGAGGGATAAAATATACAAAAGGAATAATAAATGAAATAAAAAAGGAAGATGGGAGAGATAAAAAAGATGAAAAGTACCATATGGAGAGAGAATTGAGAGCCAATTCAGGATTTTCAAGCAATCCAGCAACCAAAACCAAAATCTGAAAATACCAAGTTTCCAAACAAAGCATAATCGCCGATGCCGCAGACAGCTTAAAAAACTCCGGCAGCCCTGAAAACGCGGCCGAACTAAACCCTCTCCAAGTCAGCTTGAACCTTTCGCTTTTCAAAATGTAAACAAATTGTGCCGTCACAATGATCCACCAGGAGAGGCTCAAAACCGAGGAGGCCCCGAAAAGGCCCAGCCCAAGTTTATACGCCGCAACCCAACTGAGCGACAAATGAACCACCAACGTGGCGGCGGAAATGTAAGCACTTGGAAGAACTACGCTTTGGGATTGAAGGAATTTCTGTATTGGAAAGTTAATGGCGTAGGCGAAGATTTGTGGGATTAATCCGTACACGAAAATGGCGGCGGAGGAAGCTATTTCTGGGGATTCTCCTAAAAATAATAAGATGGGTTTTGAGAATATGTAGAGAAGAGTTAAGAGAAAAGCTACCATCGTTAGTAAGATTGTTGATCTTTGTAAGTATATTCCTAACATTTCATATTTTCCTGCCCCGTAGGCTTGCCCGCATAACGTTTCCACCGCACTCCCCATCCCTAGCTGTTTTATTAACATTACAAAACATGCTGTTTTAATTTTTCAAGAGTTGATTGAGTGTTTTAATTTTCATTTCATAATATAACACTCAAAAGAAGAAGAAGTGAAAAGAAAAAAAAAAAAAAAAAAAAGAGTTACCATGAGACCGTAAGCAAAAATTTGAACTCCATTGTTGCCGAGAGAGGCGGCGGCAAGTTGAAGGTTACCAAGGTGGCCGGAGAAGATGCGAGTGGACATAGACATAAAGTTGTTAATCATATACACAAACACCGCCGGAGCCGCGAGCTTACTCAACAGCTTCAGCTCAATCCAAGCGGCTCGCCGGATTCGAACCACGTAACCCAATTCTGTGTCGGATAATATGTTCTCCAGCTCCCCGCTTACGGCCTCATGCTTTGCCGCTGCCTTCTCCACCAACGGCTCCAAAATATCATTACCCTCCATCTCTCACTCCCCTCTTCCTCTTCCACAAAACTAATTGCAAAAGAATGTATTCACAGCTATTCAGCTATAACCTTTTTATATCTTTTATTGACATCATAATTGATTTTTTCTATTTATTTATTTAGTAAGGGGTTTGGTATAATGGCTGGTTGTGATTTTGTGTGTAGGACATACCCTTTTAGGGTTTACATACTTCACGTGACTCACAAATTTGATCTTCTTTTTCATTTTTTCTATAGTTTCGTAGCTAACATATATACCATTATATAATTGTAAAAAAAATTATACATTTGATTTCTTGTTTCATTTGATTGTCGATTTTCATGACATATTGGACGTAGATCTAAAGATTTTGTGTAACCTCTTACAATCACTTTACTTATACAAATTTCATAGTTTTTCGTTTGTATGTTCTAGGGAAAAAAAGAACAATTATAAGTCATATTGTGACGATCACTCCAAATATTTGGTAGAGAAATGGACACGTGAATAGTTAAATTTTAGTTCACCAAAAAGTTGGGGTAGGAGGATGTGGGAGTGGGATGATCAATGTGGGATGTCTGAATGAGTGAGTATGAGTGGCTGTTGGCTATTATTAGAGGGTGGAATGATATATTTTTGGCATATGCATGGGTTGACACTTATTAGCAATTGAGTGTTGTTCCAAAGGGGAAAAATTTAGAATTTAATAAGAAGCTTGGTAGGACTAAAGTTCTACGTCAATTAAATAAGGGAATGATTTGGGTATATAGTTGAGTATAACTATGTCCATTAGCACGAGACCTTTTGGGATTGTATCAAAAAGCAAAATCATATAAGAGTCTATATCTAAAGTGGATAATCTCATATTATTGTGGAGATAAATATTTCTTTTTTTACTATTGTGAATACTTATTTTAATATTAAGAAAGTCGATCCAAATGTTTTGCATATTGCATTTATATAGTATTATATAAACTTTAGATGATGTGTTAAAAAATATGTTTGGTAATTATGGATGGATTTTATGTTTGGTAATTATGGGTAACATTTCTATATATATACTTGACAACTATATCACTTAGCTTGTAAATGCTTTTGTGGAGTATTATGAAGTTGGAAAATTGGTTGGTTTTGTAAACCTCCAAATATATGAGTTTTCATATCTAATCAATGGTCTTTTGTGCATATTCAATCATATTTATTGTGACCAAAAATTAATAAATGAGAATCCAATGCATTTCTAAGAATGGGTGGAACAAATATTTTTATTTTTGTTTATAAAATATAATATTAAAGGTACTAGCACTACTTGCATAGAAAAATACTTAAAATAAATAACCCTAATCCGAACTTTATATATGTTAACAACCCAAATATAAACTATTGGACTTCACATACCATTGTAGTTTTATAATTGATTGTGCACCCCAAACAACAATTAGCAGTTAAAAAGAGTGCCAATCTAAAAATTCTAGAGAGAAAAAAGACACATGAATAGACCAATAGCTTATTAACAAGGTAAAGAGTTGAACATCTTCAAAAATTTTTACCTATGAATTTTAAAACTCTCGAATATTTTTTAAAGTTTATGAATCAAATAAATACAAATAAAAAGTCCATAAAATTATTAAATACTTTTAAAGTTCCTCCCACGGATTCAAATGTTGCAAGTGAAGAATCGAATATTGAGATAGACTATTTGATGTGCTACCGAAAAAATTGTTAGTATTTTGATGAGTCTTATTTCAAAATAAATTTTAAAAGTATATCGATTACATTAAGTTAATTTAAGTCATAAATTTCTATTTACGGTGTCAAATCAAGCAATAATTCTTTAAGTAAATTAATTATTGTTACTATATCAAAAAAAAAATATTAGTTAGTAGACAATTGTGTAAGGGTGTAATTGAATCTTACAATAGTTATTTAATTTTATATTATGCTACTGTTAAACACAAGGATACAAATAACACTACACAACAGATAGATAGAGAGGAATAATATTGGTAATTTATGCATTGATCAAAAGTGACCAAATGTTTTTTTTTTATAGAAAAAAACAAGAGTTATTAATTACATGGATCTCATAATTGAGGAGTAAATTAGTTAAGAAACTGGTCACATCACATGATGCACATTCACTAAGGCTTAGATTATAATATTGAAGAAGTGTTTTAATTTGCATCCAATTCCATCTCTTATACTTTTTCTATGATCTCAAGTTTGATACAAAGTTTAATTGAATTTGTCAAAAGTAGATAATCAGTTAACGTTGTGACATAGTAGTTTGGAGAGATGTGTGACCCAATTATCCATTTAACCTATAAATAAACTCCTTGGTTCCCGTGCTGCCACCCATCATCATGGAAAAGAATGTGTAAGAACCAACTATTAATCACCAACATGCAATGACCAATTAAATATATATATATATAAAAAATCATATGAAAAGACCTTATTGTATGTAATGATTATATGTCTGGGTTGGTAATTATTATTTTCCCAAAAGATATATTTTTTTATATTCTGACTTTTTTATCTTCTTCCTCTTCTTCATTCTTATCGGTTTTGTTGGATTCTAATGTTTCTCTTTTCCATGTTTTCTTCTCTTATTCTTTTTCCATTTTTTTCAAATCAGAAACATTTTCATCTTTCCTTCAAAATTTGACCGATCAAATCCGAACCATTCGACTATGTACTCGACGGCCAACAATTATCATACCTTAAATATCGTCGGAAACTGCCTGATAATAACCAATGAGTTCGACGAAAGTAACGGTTTTTGGCCTAGTTCAATGAGTCATTAAGAGCGGAGAAAAATGGCCAGAAAATCGAACCGACCGAAACTGACCTACAGTTTGGTTGATCGGTTTAATTTTTAACATCGATTGTCAGTTTTCTTTAGTATAAACCGACTAGATCGGATTTTGACTTTCATATATGTCTAACGGATGATCACTCCTAGTTTATTGAGTAGTTCCTTTGACCAAGACTTTAAAGTATTTGTGTCTAACCTTGCGTTCTCTCTGTATGATTACAATCAAAGTTTTGATTTGTTATTCTAAATGGCTTGGAATTTCTATTGTAAGGATAGAATAAAATATTTTCTCGTAAATTCAGAGTGTTACCTACTTTTTTTTTTAATGAAAATGTGATTAAATATAGATTTATTACTAAAATTATATTTTTATAAGTCCAATTAAATTAAATTTAGTAACTGAATGATATGCTAATAGAATTCAAATATTTTTTTAATCAGTTTTATTTATTTATTCAAAACAATGAAAACATGGAAGAAAGTTTTAGTTCAAATCACATCTATATGTATCTGAAGGTAAAAAGTTTCGGATTTAAATTCTCCGATTTTGGATTTATAATAAAAAAAAATGTTATGTTTTTCCTATCACATCTCTTTTTCTTTAAAAAAAATGAAAAGAAAGAAGAAAAAATATCGAAACAATTGATTTGATTTAGTTCTACATCCGAGAATAAATCTTGTCAAATTGGTTCTTCTTGTAAAGTAAATTTAATCATCTTCAATATCAACAGTGAAGTGTTGGCGTTCTATATTTGAATTTAAAGATTATCCTTTTATTTGAGAAAAAAAACATATGGTTTATTTTTATTTCTTTTGGAACACATAAAATTCCTTTTTGGTAAAACCAAGTTTTGTTATTTAAACCATCATTGTTTTTGATATCAAACTTTTGATTTATGAATATATTAATGTATATACCACCATGTCAGGCAGATATGTTCATCTAGATTAAAACTAATTTTTAATTTAGGAGAGTTGTTAGATTGTTTCTTTTTTGCTTTAATACTTACACCAGCACAGCAGTCACTCCACTGCTAAGGGCTAGTACAATGTGGTTTAAATTAAAGAGTGGATCCAAACAACTTTCAAGATCCATTCCAGCTTTGGTAAGTGACAGATGTCCACAGATCGAACCTGAAAAAGTGTAATGAATATAGGAATATCTCGATTGGTGAACTCGAAAGTGGAAGCAAACGCTGGTGGGTAGAGTCCAATCTATGCCTTTGGAGTTTGATTATAATGGAATTTAGATCTTCGTTAAGATCCTCTTTAAGGATGTTATTTTTGTTGAAAACCTCAGAACAAATTTTTTAATACTATTGCAGCAACTCTCTTGGTTGTTCTTTGATCAGGACGTTGATGAGATGGTGGAGAGGTCGTTGGTTTAGATGATTACCAACTTCTGTCAATGGTTGTCTCCGAAGAATTAGTAATCTAAGACTAACCATGAGAGCCTCTTCTTCTGCTAGAACTTTCATTTGTGTAATGCCAACTCAAAATTGTAGCTGCATTATGCTCTGTTCAGGATTCAGGGTTTCGAACATTAGAAAAAAAGAACCACAAAAAATGGCTTCCCCTTTTCCCCAATACATCAAAAGCATACTCAAGTAATTGCATCGCTGTAACCTTAACTTTTATTGTCTCTAACAATGTGGATGCCATCGGCAACCATATTGGGTAATACTAAAATAAAAGAGGGTGAGATATGAAACAGCGACAGAATTAATACTATCAGATGAAAATAATCGATACAATTGAAATAAATACAACCTCGCCAGTTCTTAGACAGGCTAACCTGCTGCTTATAGATCGCTCTCTATTCAAAAAAATTGAGTCCCATCAGGGATTTTCTATTTCCTTATTAACGAAAATGGGGAATAAGAAAAGGACGAGTTCACGCCCAAGCCCCCTCCTGCTGATGCTGCTAAACAAGAAAACTCCACACATGTTCCTCATTGCTTAATGAGATTTCGAATAACGTATGGAAGGATACCTCCGTGGTTGAAATAGGCCAGCTCCACCTATAGAGGAATCGTAATTAGAAACGAATTTGTTATGTTTCGGGCAGGGAAGGCGAAAAGCTTGCATTTTGAGCTAAGAGATGTGGTGAAAGGAAAAGAATGTGGAATTACCTCAGTGTCGAAGCGCACCGTACAGGTGAAAGATTTGCCAGAATCAGTGGTGACAGTCACGTCTTGGCCAGGCCTTATCTCGCTGATGTTGCTTGGGAGGTCAATTGAGTAACGCTCATGACCAGTCAATCCGAGTGAATCGGCATCCTCACCCGCCTTGAAACACAGTGGAATGATACCCATTCCCACCAAGTTACTACGATGAATTCTCTCAAAGCTTTTTGCAATAACAGCTTTAACGCCCTGGTGCAAAATTAAGTATAGAAGATCAGTCGATGCAACGTCAATATGCAAAAAAAAGAAAACGGAAAAATCCATTTCGCGTGGATTAGAAAATAGAATATCTTTATATCTCACCAACAACATTGGGCCCTTGGCAGCCCAATCCCGAGAGCTTCCACTTCCATACTCAGCTCCAGCCAGCACAATGGTGTCTTGACCAGCTGACTTGTATCTCTGAAAACACAAAATAGATCATAAAAACAAAGTCATCATCAAAAATGGTGTACAGAAATTCTAAATCGACAAATACATTATAAAGCCAAACAACAAAAAAGATATCATATGAGATGGGAACAACAGCTTCTCATGACAAGCTCGTAAACTATTTTCTTCCTAGGGCATTATGAAATTTACATCTACAAAAATAAAAGTAGAACACAAAAAAAAGACCGTCATGATGTACCCTTCAATAGAGAGCTAACAAATTTTCAACAACATTCCTCCGCTGTTGTTTTCTTCACTCCATTCAAAAAACAAAAGCGAAGGCAAGAGGAGGCACAGAACAGTCACTATGGGAGCTATTAAAGAAAACAAAACAGAAAAATAGTGCCGAAAAGTATGCATATACTATCTATTTAATAAACAATATGCAGATGAGAAAACTAAGATACTTACTTCTGCTGCATCGAAGACATAAAGTTTCTCTCCAGTGGGAATATGAACGGTCTTGGGGCCTACTTCACCATTTAGAAGCTTGTTAACAAGACGGATGTTGGCAAAAGTACCCCTTGCCATCACCTCATCATTGCCTCGCCTACTTCCATAAGAATTAAAATCCTTGCGGTCCACTCCACGCTCAAGAAGGTATTTTGCTGCAGGGCTGTCCTTGTGGATGCTTCCTGCAGGGGAAATGTGATCTGTAGTGATGCTATCTCCAAAGTTCAAGAGGCAGTAAGCATCCTTAACGCCATGTGCTCCTGGAGGGTCCATGGTCATATTCTTGAAGTAGGGTGGTTCATGAATATAGGTGGACTTGGGGTCCCACGAGTACAGGGTGCCATCAGGTACTGAAAGTTGGTTCCACATTGGGTTTCCTTTTGTAATTGATTCATAAGTACTTTTGAACATGTCGGGCAATACACTAGATTGAACAACCTAATACATGTTTTAAACCAGTTAAATCTCTTATTCCTGCCAAAACGTATTTCACTGAGCTTCAACAAAATAAAAACCATCTACCTCGGCTATTTCCTCTGTAGAAGGCCAGATATCCCTGAAATAGACATCCTTTCCATCCTTCCCTTTTCCAATTGGATCCTTCTCAAAGTCGATATCAACCTGGAAAATTCATTCAAGTTATTTCGTGTTGGCAAAACAGTACCAGGTTAGAGCAACATAATTCAAGATTTTCAAAAAATTATTGCAAAATATGATCCTTTTATAGTAGCTTGGGACACAATTTAACTCAAAAATTTCTGCTTTCCTTACTGCCGAAGCTGATACAAGTTTATCACTTATTGACGCAAATAGAAGTCTATCTTGTATCAATTATGGGGATGGATAGAAATCTATTGTTGATAGAGGCCGATAGATATCTACCATTTTTTTTATTTATTTTTTTTATTTTTATTTTTATTTTTATTTTTTTATTTTTTTTGCTATTTCTGTAAATAGTTAGCATTTTTTCTATATATGAAAATTTCCCAAATAATAATAAACAAAAAATAAATAAAACTACAGTAATTACAAACTAAAGAAATAAGACAAGCTCACGTGACCCGTAAATGGCTAAATCCCCTTCCAAAGTTTAAGAAATTCCTCTTCTTATCAATGAAACAACAAAAAGAAGCAAGCAATAAACCAAGTAAGTTGAATTCACAACCAAGAGAAACAAAAATAATCTTGAATTGAAACAGAATGGAGTTGCAAAAACAGCCCTGGTCAGAAAACATAAAAATGATTTGAAAATGGGATACTTTTTAACAGAGAGCGAAATGACATCTACCAATCAGAAAGCCACAAACCATAAGATCTACTCTACTGTAAAGCCATGCTGAGATTAAGTGCTTGTGCAAAAAGGATCTTGTCCTATTTTTCAACTAATAATCATGATCCTTTAACTACAAAACAGAAAAGGTTGGACGAGAACATGTTGGCTATACTTTCATACCACTACCTTTCAGAAATCTACCTTAAAATTAAATTTAACAATGAAAAAACTGAGCTCAATACATATATCATTCCACAGCTCAAATTAACCAAAAAAAGTGGATACAGAAATCGCCATGCATACCGTGCCAGCTAAGGCATAAGCTACCACCAAGGGAGGTGAAGCAAGGTAGTTTGCTCTGGTCAGTGGATGAACACGACCCTCAAAATTCCGGTTTCCAGAGAGCACAGCAGCTGCAACAATATCTGCAAAAAAAAATCCTTACAAAAATTAGAATTAAGAAGGTGAAAACGAAACAGAATACTTGTCGAATCTTATCTAATGAGTAAAGTCAGCCCGTTTCATAAAGCAACCACATTCCCCGATTACAAGATCTACTCAGTTTATCGTATTCTAAAATTACCGTTCTCAGATATAGCAGCAGATACTGATTCATCCAAGTCCCCAGAATTCCCAATACAGGTTGTACAGCCATAGCCAACTATATGGAAGCCCTGCTGATTTAGATATGGCTGTAGTCCACTGCATCAATCAAATACAAGGAAATTTTTTACATAAGAAAAATGCCAATGATTCTATCCTTTTAAAATGAAATAAGCTAAAAAATTATATGTAATTCCTTGATTTTTTTTAAATTAAAAAAACGTGTTTTTATTGATATCTAAATAGGCAAGCATCCCCTCTTAATAGTTTGTTTCATTATTTTTATAAAATGCAGAGTAGAATATCATCATAAAATAAAAAGACAATTATGAATACCTTTTGAAACAAAAAGGGAAAAAAAACAATTATTAAATATTTTCAACTGTTCTTTAAATATTTCAAAAGAAAAGAAAGAAGCCATCTGAGAAATGAGAATGTTACTAGACTAGATGATTGTGATGAATTAGGTTTGATAATCAATTACCTCTTCAGCAAGTATTTTGTCACAACTCCTGAGCCCGGTGCAAGACTTGTTTTCACCCATGGCTTGACCTGGTGTAACATTTAGAAGGTATAATTAACATGCTAAGACTGGAAAAGGAAGGGATATAAGAAGGGTCTCTTAAATTAATTGAACTCCCTTGCCCGTGAGTACCTGCAAACCAAGCTCACAAGCTCTTTTCGCTACAAGAGCAGCCCCTAACATAACACTAGGGTTTGACGTGTTGGTACAACTTGTAATGGCAGCAATAACAACGCTACCATGTTTAAGCTCAGCTGGCTGCCCGTGAAATGAAAACTTCGCCACTTTATCCTGTGCTTCTTTTGGTATTGCAAATCCCTTGAATAGAAGCAAGAATTTAAAATATTTATAGAATGAAAAAAGAATTATGTTAAGACTCTTGTAAATTTCTCTTTAAAAAATGTTATAGTAAATATTTTAGTCACACCATATGAGATAGAAAGAGTAATATACATACCTTAAACCCTACTTTGTTATCAAGGCAAGCATGCCAATCAGACTTCATCTCCTTCAAAGGCACACGATCATGAGGTCTGTGAAATATAAGATGTAACATCAGAAACTATAGTATTAAATGAAAGGTTCAGATATAAAACATTAAAAGCTCCATTTAGGAACCTAGACATGAAGGGCAAAGAAGATATTGACCAAGACCCACACACCTTTTTGGTCCTGAAATGCATGGCTCGACATCTGCAAGGTCTAATTGTAGGTAAGATGAATAAACTCTTTCTTGTTGGGGCTGAACAATAAGAACCAACCAAACATAAGAAAACAACTACTACTACATTTAAAAATCAGATGACCAGGAGGTAAGCACTCATAAAAGAAATAAGAAAACTAATATGCATGATTTTACCTCATTATAGTCAACAAACATTTTATTTGCCCGGAGGTAAGCTTCGATCATTGACACCTATGGTCAGGAAAAAACAAGTTATACTGGATTTCACTATTCTATACAACTTATTTATCAATAAACTAACATAACACCCACAGTTTCATCACTTCTTCCAGTTAACTTGAGATATTGCAAGGTAACATGATCCACTGGAAAGAACCCCATAGTTGCACCATACTCAGGAGACATATTTGCAATCGTAGCCCGGTCAGCTAATGATAGTTCCTCCATGCCATCCCCTACAATCACATCCACATACAAACACTATCAGCTGAAAAGTAAAATTGCGTCAAAAACAGCTCAATGATAATGTATAAGTTTTAATTACCATAGAACTCAACAAATTTGCCAACAACGCCATGCTTCCTCAACATTTGTGTCACAGTCAAAACCAAGTCAGTAGCAGTGACCCCATTTCGTAATTTTCCAGATAACTTGAAACCAACGACACCAGGCAATACCATGCTCATTGGCTATCAATTATAAAATTCGATCATCAGTATAGAATTCAACACAAGCCTTCAAGATAACACAGCAATATATGTACTGAATCAATAGAAGTTAATAAATGAAAACAAATGATCAGAACTTAATAACCTGTCCAAGCATTGCAGCTTCTGCCTCGATACCTCCAACACCCCAACCAGCAACCCCCAAACCATCAATCATTGTTGTGTGAGAATCAGTTCCAACAACACTATCAGGGTAGAGCAGACCACTAGTGTTGAAAACCACTCTTCCAAGATATTCCAAATTGACCTGCAACATTCATATGTAAAATTTTAAAATTCAATGCTAAACAAAAAGAAAATGCTGTATTAACATAGTCCTGTTAGCCGAAACAGAACAACTTCTCAAAAGTAAAATTTTACACTCCAGAAACTTCTAGCCCGCTTCAGATATTGGCTTACCTGATGCACAATACCAGACCCAGGAGGAACAACCAGCATATTCTGGAATGCATTAGACCCCCATTTTAGGAAAGCAAATCTTTCCTTGTTCCTTTGGAATTCAAGCTCCATATTGGCCTGAACTGCATTTTCTGATCTAGTTACATCAACTTGAACTGAATGATCAATCACAAGGTCTACAGGAACCTACATAACGGATGGTCATTCCAGTTAGAAACTTATCAAAAGAAACATAGACGTCATAATTTTGGATATTTAAGGATATCAACAGAAACTTGCATGACCGATGTAAATTGCAACAAAAGAATTGATAACTCGAAAAAAGGATATCATAACTGCAGCATGTAATCCCTTTGAGCATTAAAAAAAATCATGAATGATGATCATAGTCAGGAATAAAAGAGTAACAGGGTTCAAATATTACAGTTCTTCATAATAATTAAATATCAACATGAAACATCTCATCAAATTTCTCACGTCTTGGCTATCAACATAATATGTGAGACCATTGGTCAAAGCAGTGAATTAAATCAACTAGTTCAGACCCCACAAATTCATCTTTCACCACAGACGGAAAGTATAAAGGTATTTAAGAAGTAAAAATATACCAGGGGATTTATTTTGTTGGAATCACTGCCCAGTTTGTTCATGGCATCTCGCATACAAGCAAGATCAACAACTGCTGGTACCCCGGTAAAATCCTGGGATCATGGAATATTAGAAATGGGACAATTTAAAAGAACGATGACAGAAAACAACAAAACCATTCATGAAAATCTCAGAATCTACCAAACCATACCTGCAGTAGGACACGAGCAGGTTTGAAAGGAATTTCAACTTGCTTTGGGGAGCTATTTTCCCAATCAATAATTTTCTCGACATCTTCCTTTTTCACTTGGAAATTGTCACAGTTCCGAATCGCAGATTCAAGTAATATTCTGATGGAGTAAGGCAACTTATCTGTCAACCATAAACGTAAAAATACAATGAGTATTCACATTACGCAAAAAGAATACACAAGAATGTGTTTCTAAAAAATAAATAAATAAATTTCCTTCTGCAGTAGTAAGTTCGAAATCGTTACCAATTCTCGGATCATTCAAAGACGGTAGACTGTAATACTTTCCAAATTCTCCACCGCCAGGCTTAGGAAGACTCGTTAAATTTTCCTTGAAAGGATTTTCAGCAGCTGAAACCATAATCACAATAAAACTAAAGTAAAAAAATAAATAAATAAATAAAATAAAACATTAAGTCTCGAATTATCAGCATCAAATTACATCCTCACAACATATCAATCCTCGAGAAACCATATAGATCAAAAAACGAATCAGAAAAAGACAGACGCCTAAGCTCTATCATATTTTCGTAGTCTCGCATACGTCAGTGACAGCAGCAACAGTTAATATTTCAATCAATAAACATCGCAACCAAACAATAACATCGAGAAAAGATCGTTTCACACAATATGGAATAATAACAAGAGAGCTAAATGTTGTAGGTGATACCCATGGAAGAGAATTTGCGGTGGAGACGTTCAATCGCAGGAGCAACGGCTCTGATCTGAGCACGAAGACTAAGAGGAGAACGCCAACCGACACCGTGGCTCCAGCGAGTAGTCGATCGAAAGGCAGAGGAAGCAGAAAGAGATCTATAAGTAGAAACGAAAGAAAGGGAGGAAGGGTTGGGAGAAGAAGCAGAGGGAAAGGCTCTGGAGCATAAAGAAGGGGAAAATAACCTTGCTCTTGAAGCTCTGAGCAGAGCAGAGGCCGAGGCCGAAGCCATTATTATATATGAATGACGATCAGGATGAGGATAAAAAGAAAGGTATGGGGAGACTGAAAATGGAAGAAGAAATGGAGGTGGTGGTCGTCGTTCTCAGGGAGAGGGAAGAAAGAAAGGGCGTGTGGAGATTGGGAGGAGGGAATGAGAGACTTAGGGCTGCGTGCCACTTTGCTCTTGGAACTGATCTGGCGGGTAAAGTTAAGAGCCACCAAGAGGGACAAGGGAAGTGTTCCTCTACCTTGAGGTGCACTGTGTTCGGCATCCAATTTCAAAAACGACTCTTCGTTTTGATGACGGGATCATTAGGTTCCTTTTTCATTTTTCTCTCTTCTTTTGACTTTTTGCTTTTCTCATTCATTAATTAAATACTCAAATTATCATTTTATTCTATACTTTCTATATTTTATTCAATATTTATTACATTTCATAAGAAGTATAGACGTTAAATTAGTTAATTCTATACTCACCTTTTAAATGCGAATATTTGTTTCAATTTATTAGAAAAGTCTCCTCTTGGTCATGGCGTGGGAAGAGATGGCAGAATTCAATTGGAGGAAGAGCATAAGAAAAAAGAAGGTGGGTACATAGAATGAAATTATTTTGTATATAATTTAAAAATGAAGAGCCAAGTTGGGGAAGTTTCGCAAGAGGGCTGAGTCAATTTGGGCAAATTTGGAATAATTGTGTGAGAGTAATTGAGAGGGATACGGTTCTCCCCATAATCTTTTTCACATTTTGGGATTTCTAAATACCTAATTCAGCCACGTATTTTCACTTTCCTTTCTATATTTAAATTAAACTTTTTCTTCTTCTTTTATTTAGGTTCAATGGAATCACAATTTCCCTACCCTAATCTTCTCTTTGTTTTTAAAATAAATAAGTTTACAAGTGGAAGTTAGGTTTGTAGAATTATTTGTTACCGATAAGTTTTCGACTATGAAATTGGTGTGTTTTTGATATCTATATAAGCGTCAAATAGAGTATTAGACTTGCTACGTAGAACCTTACAAATTTTGAAATTTGATTCATTGGTTTATATATTTGAATTTTATTAAAAAAAAATCGTAAAAAATGATAAATTTGACAAAATATTTACAAAATATAGCAAAATTTCATCTTTTATCTATGATAGACATTAATATGTATCTATCAATTACATTGGTAGACAAATAATAATAATCTATCAATATCTATCATTAATAGAATACAAAATTGTGATATATGTCATAAATATTTTTATTTATTTTACTATATCTAAAAATGTTCCAAAAAATTAAATTTTTTCGAAAATTAAGCGTGTAAAAGTTAAATTGTTTTTTAGTACATGTAATATTGTTTTTATTTTTAAAAATAATTGTTTTTATTTATAATAATAATCAATTCATTCAACGTTAAGATTTTTTAATTAAATTAGTTAATATTATGAAATTAAATGTCTTCAACTCACAAGTTTTTGCCATATTTATTTTTTTGTCTTTCTTGGGATTATAAAAAATTCATAGAAATTTTTAAAAAAGCATACTCAACTCTTGAAATATAACAGATTTTAATGAGATTTTTGTTTGTTGTTTTAGAAAATAACAAAAGACCTGAATATTTATATATTTTGTAAAGGTCATTTAAAAATTATAACAAAAAATCAAAATATTTACGACAACAATTTTAAAAATAGAAAAATGTCATAGGATGTCATAGAAAATACAGCCCCGTCATTTGGTAATGCCTAGAATATATTTTTTGTACACGTTTGTTCTTCGAATTCTATCGTTTAATTTGGTTATAATTAATTGTATTACACAATCGTTTAGATCTGGTTTTGTACACTTTTGTTATATACGATCGTTTATATTTGCGTCGATCGTTTTTTCAAATTTGGTAGACATATCGTTTAAATTTGGCTAAACCATTTTTTTTAATATTTTTTATTTATATTTAGTTTCCCTAATGTAAATGGCGAATTTTTTCAAGATTAGATGGTTATCCTTTACCCTAATCTAAACAAACGTAAAAAAGAAAAGAAGAAAGATGTAACTAGGGAACGAAAAAAAAAAAAGAAAAAAGAAGAAATAACAAGAAAAACCTTTCTGCTCTCAGATAAAGAAAAGAGAAAAACAAGAAAGTAAGACATAGACCCTAGATTTCGAGGGAAGCTTAAAAATGGAAAGATATACCTATAATATTTTAAAAATGACTAACTGAACTTTCGCGTTTGTTACATTTAAAAGTTTTCTTATTTTTCATTGACAACATATTTACGCTTCGATTTTTTATATACAAGACTGCTTTTTGTGGAATATCTAAATTCACAGCTTTGTTCTTCTTCCTTCAACAATGTTAGCACTTGTTTTGTTAGTGATACGAAAACAAAAATTTGTAAATAAATATTCCAACAGAAAAAGATGGATTTCATGTTCCCAACGTTTAGAATCTATTTTCATAACATATTTATAAATTGAGGCTGTAAAGTGAATTAGTATATTTGTCTTTTTTTTCTTTTTTAAGAAATGAATTTTAAATTTAGATATATTAGGAAAAAAAAAACAAATTTAAACCATAACTTTAAGCTAAAAATTAAAAAGGAAAGTTGTTTTCACTCTGCGTTATTAAATCGGTCAAATAAATTTGAGATTTTTTACACTGTCATTTTTTTCTAATCTTTCTTTTTTCCTCCTTACTTATTTTTTTCATTTCTTTCTATCTTCCTTTTTCTCTTTTTTTTATACACATTTTTTATAAAATATCATGAAAAACGTATAACTAAATCTAAATGATAATGTAACTTAATTAAACGAAATCTGTGTACAAAACAATAAAGAATTGTGTACCAAATATATTAATATATTAGACGCGTTACAAAATATTGTATACAACGTAAATATTTCAGTCTTTTATATTTTTAAAATAGTCAATAAAAAACCACTTAACAAACATATATCTAATAAACAAAAAAAACAATACCTTATTTTTTATCTTGAGAAAACCCTTATATTTTTTTAGCATTAATTTTGGCATATGGTATTAGTATTATTGTTTAGGAGTTATTAGCATTAGGTTATCATTATTATTATTATTATTATTATTATTATTATTATTATTATTATTGTTATTGTTATGGTTAAGAGGAAATATTTTTTTTGAGATCTAAATCCATTATTTGATTTGGAGAAGGCTATCTTCTTCTTCTTTTTGTAGAAACATTGTATTCTGTCGTAATAATCATGTGGAGACCACGGTGCGTTAATGCCAAAACAGCAGTTGTGGTTCTCCAATCAAATAACGCCGCTACACTTGCGGTGTTGTTTTTTAAAATTAAAGAAGACAAAGGGAATCGTAGGGTACCCTCAATTTATTCAATTTGGTTTTCTCTTCTCTCGCCTCCTCGCCCTAAGCTTGGCCTCGTTTCTCTAAATAATCACTCTCTCAAGAAACATCGCAACCACTTCCACTCTTTTCTTTTTTTCTCCGACTACCAAAACATGTCCTTCAAATTTGATGGGTCATTTGGTCCGTGACTTGTTTTTATTGGGTTAGGTTATGGTAATTCGAAAGATTTATAATAATTTCTTTTCTCTTTCTCTCTCTTTTTTTTTTTTTTTAAACCAAATTATGTTTATTATACAAGTAACCCTTCGTAATCCAACTCTTCTCCCAAATGGCTCCTTATACTCTATCCAAAAATTATCTTTTAAATATAAAAAATGATCAAGAAAGTTAAACTTTTCCAAATGAGTTCATAAATAATGTTATCGTTTGGTTTTAGATTGATACTGTTGGTTTTTTTTTGTCAAAAATACATCGACCTTTTAGGATTTAAGAAAAAAAATTATGAACGTAATGAACAAATCAAAATACCTCCGTCTTTAATATTTAAATATAAATTGTCAATTCCTTGAGGTAGAAAGGAACATTAATTAAAAAAACAAAGTTTAAAAATGCTTTGATGAATTTGTTTGAAGTTTTTTTTTTAATTTGAGAATAGTATATTTAAAAGGGTTTTTTCAAAAATATAATAAACTACTAAAATATTTATATTGTATATAATAATTTCGAAAATGGAAAAATCTCACGTACCCACCATGGGAAATATAAAAAATACCTCAAGTCAACACGCGATTCATCCACGCGCGCGAGTAATATTTTTATAAGTAATTGTGTACTACAATCTAGATGAATATTCTATGATCTTTCAGATCATAATACACAATCATGTAATTCTTTTAAACGATCGGGAAAATGCTTCAAATTAAAAAGATCATATTGACCGTGACAAACAATCGCGTTGATTATGATAAGTGATCGTGTAGTCCAATGTAAATGATCATGAACAAATTCAAATTTAGTGATCATGTCGACCATGCTAAATGGTCGTGTTAATCATGCTAAATATGTTAACTATGGTAGGCGATCGTTTAGTTCGTTTTAAATGATGAAAAAATGACTTCAAATTTAAATAATGATCGTGTTGATCATTTAAAGTAATATTTAAATGTGCTTGGTATTCTTGAATACGAGGAATATGAAGAAGAATATTGAAACAATCGTGAAATATCTTAAATATGAGATTTAAACAAAATAATAAATCGTTTGAAAATATAAGAAATGAAATATGGAAGAAGATGGAAAAATATGAAAAATGAATCACAAAGAAGGAAGAAGAAAGAGAAGTGACGAATCGTTGCAATATTCAAAGGCAAATTTGATAATTATGAACATATTTTACCAGCTTCACGAGCGTTTGTTATACTGGTCGTAAATATTTTTGGATTTTGGATTTTGTTACATCTATGTAAATTATCCTATTTAAAAACATATTATATAGCATTTTTTATTCATATAGATACCATTGTATTTCTCATAATTTTCCAATTCTTAACTTTCACAATTTTTTGGCAGTAATCAAAATAAAAACAAAAAATCTAAATACATGAAATCCCACAACAAAACTTTAAACTCAAAGTCTCATCTCAAAACATACAAATTGATAAATAGACAAATAAAAAAAGTATTTTACTATTAATACACAATCAACCGCCACTCTATACTTTTGTTAAAATATTCACGTCTTAAAACCATATGGTGCTTTTTTGACTAATAAAACAGTATACTATAGCTTTGTAGTTGCACTCTCCTCACTGTATATATATACACGTTCACTTGATATAACCATATTTAGTACTTGACCCCTTACAGGTTGTTTGTAATTTTAGCTAGGTCAATATGTCGTTTTACCTCCGAGATTACACATGTTTCTTAAATCTCAATTGATCATTTAATGAACAATTGATTTGTGGTTCAACCAATAAATCGAATGTCTCTTAGGCAATAAGAGGTTGTAGCCTCTTGTTCAAGATCTGAAGTCAACACTTAGGGGAGCAATCCTTAGAAAAATGGGTAGGAGTGAGTACCATTTTGCATCATATGTCTCCAACTATCTACCTTGCCTTACCCTTGATAAATGTAAAGTTTATTGGGCCAGTGCTGATGAACTATCATTACTCATGTAGATCTAAGAATAAAATCAAGTAATCAAAGTTCATAACTAGCTTAAGATGAAGGCCATACTACCTACGTCATCAAAGTTAAAACAACCAGTTTTAAATAGTTAAATTGTGTTATAACGTAAAAGTTGTCGTTTTATGGTCAAATCTTATGTAAACTCTTTTACACGGGATGCTTACTCACATGTCTCGAGTGAACAATTTGAAATTACATCGCTCATATTAATCATAAACCAAACCACATTATATTTATAGTGTCCTCATAATGAGGCATCCAACCTTGTTTCTGTACCATAGATCGTTTAAAATATTTACTTGAATTCAACCAACGCATTTATGTTTTTACACAAAGTACAAGTGCTCACACTAGTATTTTAACTTTAGTTTATTGGATTGTGAGTAAGTGATCAATTATTCAATAACACAACAACAACTTTATTCAGTAGTATAATAGTTTAACATTTACGAGTTATATGACATAAAATTCGACAAAAGAAGCCATTAATTTCAGCTTTAAAATTAGATGTGGAATTAATTTTGGGATAGTTGCAAATATAGCAATTATATTCAAAATAATGAAGTATATAACAATATTTTAAAAAAATTGCAAATATAGCAAAATCTGTCAAAATCTATCAATGATATGAGTATATCACTGATAGATTTTGCTATATTTGCAATTTTTTTTAAATATTGCTACATACTTAATAATTATTCTAAAAATTGCCATCCATTATAATTACTCATTAATTTTATGTTTTGGCCAATTGTTGCACCAATTTGCTTCTATAGAGTCAGACTGTTGTCACAATTTGGAACGAATTTTTTTCCTTTGCAAAAATATACCAAAATTTAAAACATCGTCACATCATTTTGAACTATTTTGTTTCACATTTAAGCTAAAAAAAAGATGAATGTGCATTATTTACAATTTTTTATTTGTTTTTTTCTACGAAACAAACTAAATATATGCATTTAACGTCAAAATCTTTAGATTTATAAGCTAAATAATTCTAAAAAACTATAAATTATCAAAAGTAAAATTTTCATAAATATAACAAATTACTACAATATTTACGGTTCCTGTAATAAACACATTTAGTTATTTTTTAAACATCTAGGGTTTTCATTCCTCTTTCTTATCCTCTTCAAGTTGTTTTTCTTTCTTTCCATTAGGATAACCAAACAAAATCTAAAAGAATGAGTATAAAAAATAAATAGCTAAGTAAATGATCATATAAAAAAGAAACGATCGTGTACCAAAATAATTAAAATGTAACAGAGAATTTTGAAAAAATAAACGATCGTGTAAACAAATCTAAACGTATCAAAATAATCTTGAAATAAAATCGTTTAGTCAAATTCAAATCTAAATAGCCAAATCTATATCGCTAAATCTAAACGATCTTATATCAAATATATTACGCGCGTTGTTGATGAAAAAAATTCGGTATTTTTCACTAATGGATTTGTGAACTTTTTCCGTTTTCGAAATTATTTTATATAGTAAATATTTTGCCGTTTCCTTATACTTTTTAAAAGATCCCTTATCAAAATCCAATTAATCCACGCATAACATTTAACTCTCGGTGCACAATAGTTCATGAAGTTTGAAACAACTTGTGCAATTCCTTTTTTAGTTTTTGTAGCACTCTTCAAACTTTTTATTGACTTTCATGAAAAATAAACGATTTTTTAAATCGATAGACATGGGAAAGAAAAGATACCAACATAAAATTTGAATGATTATCGCAAACGGTTCCTAAGTGTTGATCTATTTTGAAGTATTTGAGCTACTCTCCACATCATGATTCGTCTTATGAAATTTTGAGCTAAATTTTAGAAGGTTTTCGATCCATAATTCAAAAGTCAACGGTTCTAATCTCAATAAAATTTTCTCCCATCTCCCTTTTAGGAAAAATCAACCATAGAGTTAAATTATACTTTAAACGACTAATTTTGTGTGGAAGATCCATAATTAAAAAGCTAGATCTACAAAATCCATGAAAAGAATCCTCATTAAATTTTAAAAGTTCGATAAATACATTGTTTAACCCAATATACCAATAAAATGCAGATTTAAATGAACTAGATTGAAATACCAACTCGTCGTTTTACGCTACATTTTGTATTAATCTTTTATACTATCGACAAATCTATCACTCTCTTTTTCAAAGTTAAATTAATCAATGACTTCGTTACCAAATATTATCAGAAGCACAATTTCAAAATTTAGAGCAAAAATAGTGGTAGATAATAAAGAGTTATGGAAACGAAGGCTAAGTATTGGAATCTGACATAAATTTGTACCCTCTCTTGATAATTTGCTTTTCTATTATTATTTTCATGAAATGCAAAGGTAAATGTTTAGTAATTTCTCCACATGCAAAAGAAAGCAAAATATCAGAAAGGCTCTTGGAGAAGCAAGGACACGTGTCAAGATCACATGAAAACTAGGTCAGAAAAACCAAACCCCCCCCCCCCTCCCGCTCTTTCAAAAGCGCAAAACAAAAAGCAATATAATTTCTATTTCTTTCTCTCTCTTCCCATTTTATTTTCCCTCCACCCCTTTCCCGCCTCTCCTCTCCCCTATCTCTCTCCATAAAATCCCCATTCTCCCTTCTCCATTTCATCTCATCTTCAATCCTCAATCCTCAATCCTCGTCTTCACCTTCTTCTTCCGTCTCTCGGACATCATGAATCGAAGATCCAGAAGATCGGGGAACTCTCAATCCGAGACGTTTCACAAGTATCTAAAGCCTGGTGCGCTAGCACAAATTCGGAATTCTCGGATGATCGCTCGATTCAATCGGGTTAATTTGGTATCTCAGATCTACTCCACTACTTCTTCCAGTCTACCGATCGACTCCGGTTTACTTCAGGTCAACATTGTTGATGCTTCTCCTTCCTTTGCTGGGAGGGTGTATGGCCCTCTCTCTTTGCAGAGGAAGAAACTTTTGGCTTCCAAGTCTTTGTGGTTTCTCGCTTCTAGCCCTACTAATCTCACACCTGATTCTCCGCCTGATCCGGTTATTGAAGTGTTAGGGGGGTGAATTGTATAAGTCTTTTTCTATGGAATACTTTCAACCTGTGAATCGAGTCTTTCTTTGTGAAATTAAATATCAAACTGTAATACATGATACCTTTTGTAGGTAGTGTTGACGATGGGTTGTGAATTTTATTCTTCTTGATTTTGATCGGATTTAAATAATAAGATCTATCATATTATCGATCTATTGTGTTTACGACACCGAGTCGGTTTTATTGTTCAGTTTTGTTTATCTACGCCATTCTATTGAACTTATCTAAACTGGGGCTCATTTTGGACCTTAATGCTTGGGGCTTATGTTGGACTTCTGGTCAACTTTGGTCCTCGACTTATAAAGTAAGGGTTCGAAGCATTTGCAAACTTCTTCCAGCAATTTCACCAATAATGCGGGTCAGTTTTCTCTTGTTTACTTGGTTTGTTCATTAACTGCTTTATAGTTATAAAATTTCCCTTAATATTATGTGGAGCAAGAGCAAGGGTTTTTGACCATCGAAGGATTCACGCCTTTAATTCTATATTGACGATGTTATAAATTGTTCGAAGATATTTATTTCATTTTGCCGGAGTTTGTAGTCCGCAAAGTCTATAGATTGAGAAACAAATACCAAATCTAGATGCTTTAATTTCTAACTTATAATCTAATTCCAATTTCTATTGAGGGTTTAGTGCTCTTTACTGGCATGATTTATACTGAGTTTTGCAAATTCCAATAGGATGCGGTTGATCTTTTCATCCTATCCTAAACAGGATAGATCCTGATTCTGCTCATGGCATTCGGTGTTTTTTACTTTTTGTGTGTGTGTGTGAAAAACAATAGGGTGAATCGATATTCGGAGTGATGGCATTTCCCACTAGTTACATATCATGCCATACTTTCTTGTAGTGCTTCATTTTCATTGCATATATTTCTATTTCCTAATTCTCCTTTGTTGAACAACGTTAGATAGTTAATTTTCATTGTATATTCCTGCTGCATCATTCCTTAATTTCCTTTTATGACACTACTCAGTAGTTGCCAACGATTTCGATAATTCTTCCTTTAACTGCCTTCAATGCTCCTTTATTTAACAATGTTAGCTAGTTAGGCTATGTTTTGGGT
Source organism: Cucumis melo (assembly GCF_025177605.1). Classification (NCBI taxonomy): domain Eukaryota; kingdom Viridiplantae; phylum Streptophyta; class Magnoliopsida; order Cucurbitales; family Cucurbitaceae; genus Cucumis; species Cucumis melo. Next base: position 3,112,544 of record NC_066857.1, read on the forward strand.
TTTAAGGATAACTTTCATTGCATCTTCCTGCATTTTGAAGTTTCATCCCATTATGTCCTTTTATGGCACTAGTTAATCATCAACTATGTTTATTTCCTCTCCTGCCGTTATTGCTTTGCATGCATTTCCAATTCTTATTGCTTATTTGTTTAACAGTGTTAGCTAGTTAGGCCACTAGTTGTATTTAATGACAATTTTTATTGTAACTTCCTGCACTATCATCCCTTAGTATCCTTTTATGACAGTAGTTAATAGTCAGACGTTAACCATGCCGATAATTACTCTCTTGCTTTAATGGCTTTGCTTATAAAAATGATAGTTTAGTTAGTCACGCCACTTATTGTTTTTAAGGAAAATTTTCATTGCATCTTCCTGCAACTTGATTTTTCATCCCTTAATATACTTTTATCAAAGTAGCTAATCGTCAACTATGTTTTATTCCTCTCCTGATTTAATTGGTTTTTATTTCCATTTCTCAATGCTCTTTTGTTTAACAATGTTATCTAGTTAGGCCACGATTTGGCTTTAAGGAACAGTATTTCAGTCCATCTTCCTGCAATATATAGTTTCCTTCCTCAATATCCTTTTCTGTCAGTAACTGAGTTATCTATGCTGATAATTCCCCTCTTGCTTGCATTGCCATACATGTCTTTCAATTTCTTGATGCCTCTTTGTTTAACAATGTTAGCTAGTTAGGCCATGGTAAGTTATTAAGGATCATTTCCATTCTACAACATAAAGTTGTCCCTTAATATCCTGTTTTGGCAAAAATTAAATGTTAACTGTGTAGAAAACTCTTTGTTTAATTGCTTGCATTTATTTCTTTGTTAAACAATGTTTGATAGTTAGGTCATTATTTGTTTTCTTAGATTGTTTTCCTTGCATCTTCCTCCTACATGAAGTGTCACCACTCAACATCCTCTTTTTTGGCAGTAGCTAGTAGTTAACTATGTTTAAATTCCTTCCTATTTTAAGCGTCTTGCATTTCCTTCCACTTCTTAAGGCCTTTGAAACGTCCTTAAGGCTTCATTTGTGTAACAGTGTGTGTTAGTCACTAGTCAGGCTATGATTTGTTTTCAAGGATCAATTTTGTTTGAAGTTATCCTTTTGTGACAGTAGCTAATGGTCAAGTATGTTGACAGTTGATAATATATTTCCCATCTCTTAATTCTTCGTTGTTTAATAATGTAAGCTAGTTAAGATAAGGTCACAATTTGTTTTCAAGGAACCTTTTCTTTTTGCATCTTCTTACGACATAAACTTGCATCTTTTAATCTGCTTGATCTTTATAGGTTGAGGTCGTATCTTAGAGAAGTGACAATGCCTTCCAAGCCATTTGTGAGACTGAGAACCCATTTGAATTGCTGAGAATTATAATGTTGATTATAATTTATTTATTGTCAACATTTCCAGTTCTTTTTTTATATTTGATATATGTGCTAGCAATGCATGGAGTTAATTATTTATTGGGTTTTTTTTCCCAAGTTATTACGGAGTAGGTTTCCATTTCAAGGCTGAATCTAACTAAGTTGCGCTACCAATTTAGCCACATCCCTATCATTGGATTGCCTTATGATGCCCTTTGCCTCTCTCTCTCTTTTTTTTGGAGCCACTGAAGTAATTAGAAAAGCGATCCCTCTATTGAAAAATGTTTCTTTCTATTTGATTTTTACATTATCTTCTTTCATCTCTCCCTATTGAAGACCCGTACTCTTGTCAATTTTTGATTTGATAGGATAATGGAGGAAATTTTCTATGTATTATTGTAGCAAGTAACACATTTTTGTGATGATTTTTTAGATGTATTATTTTATTTTAGATTAAATTATAAAAAAATGTCTCTTACCTTTAACACTTTCGATGAAAAATGCGACTGATGTTTCAAAAATATTCTAAAAATTTCAAAGATAATTATAAAAAAAACCATCATCAAACAATTAAAGTTTAGCTAAAAAATAATGCAGAACTTTTAAAAGTTTAAAAAATACTTTTATTTTAATAAAATTAAATGTACCTCTATATTTCATATTTTAATTTCTCATTGATTTTTTTATTCTTAACTTAGATTAATTTTTTCAACTACTAAAATAAAAACTAAAATTTTAATTTAAAACATAAAACTTTTAAAAAATCATACAATTTTAAAACCAAATCTCCATTTAAAACATACCAAAACAATAAATAGTCGAATAAAAAAAAGTATCCAACTCTTAAGAGGCACTCAATTATTAACCCTACGGTTTTGTTAAATATTTAAGTTTATAAATCATTTGTACTTTATTTATTATCTTTTTTCTTATATTAATTCACATACCTTCGTATAGGTTTATTTATTTATTTCTTGAATAAAGATGGAGAATATGAAGGTAACAAGATATGTCGTAACCGTTTCTTTTAATAGAATATTGAAAAGTTGTCAAAAATAGTAGAATTGACAAAAAGTATAATGAATTTTTTATTTTAGTGATTTTTTTTAATGAAATGTAAATAGTTTATTTTTTATTATTTTTAGAAAAACCCATTTTTTTTTTACTTCAAGAGCTTCACAATTTGTGCCAAAAGCAGTAAAAAATGCTCTTAAATTTCTCAAATGAGTTCAAAAATATTCTTATAGTAAGTTTTGGATGGAAACTTTTGTGTAAAAAATGCTCTAAATTTTTTAAACTTTAAAAAAATCTTAAACTAAAAATGATATTACAAGGTTTTTAAAAAATAATACAAAACAAACTATTTATAAAATCATAATTCATTTAAGTATTTTTTAATGTATTTTGTAAATGATTTTTTTTTGTATTGCTATCCATAAAAATTTCCCATTACTAATAAACAAATTATCACATTTAAGAATTAGGAATAAATTATGAATAATGTAATTTAATACGACATATCGGATCTACACTCATGAGGAGAATAGGAATTCACACGAACGACCTGTCGTCAAAGTGCAGATAAGCCAATACAAAGAAAATGATTAATCATCTCGCTGACATGGGTAACACGTCGAAAAGCTTGACTACGATGGTACGACGCCGTTTCGGAACAGTGTAAACATCCTGTTCCGGAGTCGAAAAATGTCACCGCCGTAGAGAGGAGCTCCCTCCAAATCAAAGAAACATAGGCCAAACGGAAACGAAAGTCATAAGATTCAAATGGAGCTTCAACATAAGGTCAAAATCGCTCTAGTTGTAGCTTCTTTCGCAGCGCTTACGATCTTGTTTACAGCCAGGCGGCGCAGGAAGCGAAGGAGCGGTTCTACTTCTTGTTATTTACGAGATGATCAGAAGCCTCAGTACGCATTTAAACGTGTATTGGCCGACAATTCTTATTCTGCGTTCAAGCACTTGAAGCTCAATATGAATAAAGGTATATAGTCTGTTAGCTCTATTTCAAATTTGATATCGTTTTAAGCTGCTGAGACTGCTGTTTTTAGTAGCAAATGGAGTGTTTAATGAAGAAATGTTGTTTTTCATTGTTTGTTTGAGATAAGATGGTTTAAGTTCTTTTTAAGCTGAATATTTTCCATGGAGTAACAGGATGTAGGGAAATGGAAATCTGGAAGATTCTTCATATATATTTTTTTATTTGATAGGATTATTGGTTACAAGTTTTCATCAATGGCTATTATTTGTCTTATTGTCAATCTTCATGTTCTACTTTTGTATATGATTTTGCAATGGGGGTTTTCATGTTCTTATGAGGTTGACTGACTGAAGTGTGTTATCTTGCAGATAATGATGTAAACTCGCATCCTTACGAGTCAGAAATATTATCATTGCTAGAAAATTCTTCGCCTGAACTCAATTTTATCAGTGAAAGAACAGATTTAACTTTGAGTGACACTTATGCTTGGGTTGAGACTGAGTCCCAATTGGAAGAACTCGTGGATGTGTTGAATAAAGAAATGGTGTTTGCTGTTGATACTGAGCAGCACAGTCTAAGATCCTTTCTGGGTTTCACTGCTTTAATACAGGTAATTTCACGCATAAATCGATGAGTCTTTCCATGCAGCCCCCGTTTCTTTAATTTTTACAGACAGTGCTTACATTTTATTTGTTTGAAGCAGATTTCTACACACAAGGAAGATTATTTGGTTGACACTATAGCTCTGCACGATTCAATGAATCTTCTACGTCCTGTCTTTGCCAATAGAAGTATTTGCAAGGTATCTAAATTAAAAGCAAGAAGGGTTTCAGTACACTGAGATTCATAAATGGTGCAATTACATCTTCTGTGGAATTTGTCGGATTCTCCTTTTATGATTAATATTTTATTTAGTACTTGAAAAGTTGTTGGTTTATTATTGCAAGGTCAACAAATTTGTTTCTTGTTTGCAGGTGTTTCACGGTGCAGATAATGATATTCTGTGGCTACAAAGGGATTTTCATATATATGTAGTCAATTTATTTGATACTGCAAAGGTGAGCATATGCTTCTCAAAGGAAAGAAATGTCGCCTTTGTAAAAGGGAGGAAAATGGAAACCATGCACTTCTCCTATGGGAAAGAGAGGGTTATTTTTTGAATATATATAGTTTTTTCATCTTGTGTTCGTTGTTAAATGTAGGCATGTGAAGTGTTATCCAAACCTATGAAGTCGTTGGCCTACTTACTTGAAACTTACTGCAGGGTAGCTACGAACAAAATGTTGCAGGTTGGACATCTTGTCGTATAATTTACTGAAATGCTGATGTGGTATGAAAATCAACATCTTGACCATCTGATTTCAGATATAAGTCAGTTATTATTATCTTGTTACAGTAGTGGTGGAAGTGCATATATAAGTCAGTTTATTAATTATTGTTATCTAGTTACAATAGCGGTGGTAGTGCACTTGAATGAGGTAGTGCATAATTTAGTGATCAGTATTTTAATTAAACCCATTCTTGTTTTGGCATAAACTTGAATGAGGTAAGGATCGATTCATATCCAATCTTGATGTACATATGACAACATTTTCAATCTGGCTTATTTGTGGTTACTTATTAATGGCCAGCGAGAAGATTGGAGACAACGACCCTTATCTGCAGATATGGTGCAATATGCTAGGACAGATGCCCACTATCTCCTATATATTGCAAACTGTTTACTCTTTGAGCTGAAACAGGTTAATGGTATGTCTTGGACCTCTCATTTGTGTTTGGCGTCATTCACTTTTTGTCCAACTTGTTTACATGTAACATGAAAATCTGGAGAAAATAACAGTGGAAAAAAGGTGAACATAATGATATCAATGAATAAGGAAGAAAATAGGATTGCACACTAGTAATGTGCTTAAAGTTTTGTTTGCTCAGCCTTTTGAAAATTTCAGAATAAACTCAATGTTGAAAATATTACCTGCGATATTTTTGTTACATTAATGTCTCCATAATTTCTCTCCCATCTTGTAAAAGTTAAAAAGTTTTAGTTAAAAAGTGGTTTTAGAAATTGATCCTACAGATTTATTTTTATAGTTGTTAGAAACATTGTAGAATTAGGATGAAGGTTGTATAATTTATCAATTCGCATAGTTTAATTTATTATTTATTTATTTGTTTACTATTTTGAATTATAAACTTTCAACATTCAACATCTATTTTGATATTTTCTTAAATTTGAGGTCCTGATATTTTGTTGACATTTATATGTACTTTGACCTTGTCATCTTTGGTTACTCCAAACATTCGGGAAAACAAGTTTACTTTACATGTTGCCTCACTTTTGTAGGCCAGAGCTGAAGTAATTAACATTTTTTGTTGGTTAACTTCAAATTATATCTTCTTCCATATCATCATATATCTAAATGCATTAATGTATCAGAAAACTCTTCCACGGATGATAAATTCAATTTTCTTCTCGAGGCTAGTCGGCGATCAAACATGACTTGTTTGCAACTCTACTCAAAAGAGACTGAAGGTTCTCCTGGAGAGTCTGCTGCATCATCAATATCGTCACGTCATTTAAACAGTCAAGGTGGTAGTGCGTTAATTTCCTGTAAAACTCAGGTAAGCTGTCCCCCTGACGACTTTGATGGTGTAACGTTTGAAGCAGTATCATATACAAATTTATGTTTCTTGATTCAGTTTCAGGATCGTGTGAGGAGGTTATGTGCTTGGCGAGACTTAATGGTTAGTAGTTAATTATCTAAAAACAATCAAGAAACATAATTAATTATTCCTAAGATTTCTGTAATTATTTTGCTATAAATTTTTCCTAATTTGTTACCATTTGATTAAGAATTTTCAGTAACCCCTTTTGTACGTGGTACTATCTCCTGTTTAATTTTTTATAGGATGGAAGGTAGTGGTTGGTTCACAACGTGCTTTAAACAAGATAGCAATGGTATTTTATTCATAAATGTGAATATTTGATGGGAGGTCATTTTCGTGCCATAGTAGTTATAATGGTATGGTTGAAAATGTCTTCTTTTTGGAATTTGGAGGACCAATGACTTTTCCACCAACGTCCTAAAGCAGTCTTACTTTTATCTTCTAATATGACCTCTAAAACATTGTAGACTGACCTTTCACTGTCACTACTCCATAGTAGTTGGTTAGGCAGAGAAGTAACCTTCCAGATGGTGAACGAGAAATTGGTTCTCTGTGACGAAGTCTTTAAATCATTGTACTTTATTGTGGATCAAAACTTAATTTTATGAAGACCCTAGTAATTATTTAGTGTCTTGTGCTCAATCGTTCTACTGCCATCTCACAAATAAAACAAATAATTTTACTAATTAGGTGACTAGAGTTATAAGGAGGAATAAATATCCTAAAAAGTCAAGTTTTGGTTTCTAGTTCGAAAAGGATTAAATATTGCCGACAAGATTGTAAAGAGAATAATGTCAATTGCATCTCTCCAAGTGGGCTAAAATTTAGAAGTCATGAAGGGCAGACATTCCTTGTCATTTCATCGTGAAACCTGACAGTGACACACTACCAACCATGCTACTGGTTCCTTTGGCTTAAAAGGACCATAATAGATAAATCAGCTATTATGTTTGCTTTAAAAGAAATTTCTTAGTGATGATATAGGCATGTAATTATGTTGGCAATCTTTAGCTTGCCTTTATTGTGTTTATTTCATTAGATTAACAAAAAATACAAAAGTTTTTTTATGGCTGCTTGCCTGACATTGAGATTGCCATTTCATTTCAGGCCCGAGTTCATGATGAGAGCCTGAGATATGTCTTGTCAGATCAGGCTATTTTAGCTATTGCAATTCAAGTGCCAAAAAGTACGGGGGAGTTATATGCAACTATAGCACAAGCTGATTTGAATGTGGATTTGAGTTCAAGTCCGTTTCTTCCATCTCCCTCCTCTGTTGTTTGCAGCCATTTGGATGATATCCACTGTCTCCTCCACGACAACTTTGGCGACCTTGATAGATTTTTTTTGGGGATTTTACAGAACTGCATAGGTTCTAATGGCAGCTGCCCCCTTTCTATATTTAATTATGCACTATTGGTTAAGTATAATCTAAAAATGATGACAATATCTAAACACAATGATAGAAAAAACGCAAAGCAAATATCCAAAAAAGCGTCTAGAGAGCTTTTTGTGCAGAAATTTTCCTGCAAGTCTCCAGTTTATCACAATTGTAGGATTTATGCAAATGATGGACGCTTGCTTTGCTACTGTGATCGACGAAAACTTGAATGGTTGGTTAGCATCTCTAGTTTCATTTAAGTTAGATTGTAACCGTTAATGCATGTTTAATATGTAGCAATTATCTTCAAATTCAAACAGGTACTTGCGCCGAGAGCTGGCTGAGCTTGTTGCTGATGATCCTCCTGCCATAAAGCTTCTTTTTGAACCTAAAGGCCGTCCAGAAGACGAGGGCAATGACTTTTATATCCAGAGTAAAAAAAATATATGTGTTGGCTGTGGTGAAGGAAACCACTATTTACGCTATCGAATTATCCCCTCATGCTACAGAATACACTTCCCCGAGCATTTAAAAAGTCATCGTTCTCATGATATTGTCCTGCTCTGTGTGGACTGCCATGAAACTGCCCATGCTGCTGCTGAGAAGCACAAGAGAGAGCTTGCTGCAGAATTTGGAATTCCTCTTTTTGTTCGTAGAGTGGTTGATACTAAGGAAGCGTTTGATATGGCGGCTGAGCCATCTGACTCAGAAACCAATGTTCATGAGGAAGGCGTGTCACCTTTAGAATTGAGAACAGCTGCTATGGCCCTATTGAGGCATGGACCAAGAATGCCATTAAAGCGTCAAGAGGAACTCATGCTTGTATGTGATATATAATTTGCAATCGGTTACATTCCTGAGATGGTTATTGCATGTCTTTTTTTTTTGGCAAGATATTGTACATATGTCTTTGTATGTGTGCGTATGATTTATAAATAACATTCATTTCATTGTTTGTGATACTAATAGTCAGCGGATCAGCTGGTAATTGGTATCCTAGCCTTTTAAAAGATTTTTAGTTTCATTATATTAAATGCATAGTACTTAATCTTTCAATAGAGTTCTATCCTTGTAGAAATTTTTTATTTAAGATTTTCTCGATACTACAGGATTAAATTAATCATCTGTTGCAATAGTTAGCATGTTTTTATATTTTCCATCGGAATAACTCTGAAAGGGTCCTGAATATTTATTATTCACTAGTATGCGTAGGTACTGGCCATTTGAAGATAACCTTCATTAGTTATGTAGTCCTGTCCTCATTACTCTGGTATTATTGTTAATTATCATCCACTCTGGACTAGATAATACTTTCCTGACCCGAGTTTTCAGGTTGTCATGAAATACTATGGGCGGAGGGAGATATCTGAAGAAGATTTGGAAAGGGCTCTGCTCGTTGGCATGAGTCCTCATGAGAGAAGACGAGTCCAGAAGAAAAAAGGTCTGGCTTTCAAACACTCACCACAGAGTGTTTTTCCAGATGCTGAGCACCAGAATGGTGCTTGTAATATTGACACGTCTACTGTGGACAATTCTTCAGTTGGTAGGTGTAGAGTAGTTCACTTTTTGCTACATGCATCATTTCACAAAAGATAACGTTATTAATGGAGGGTGGAGAATAAGTACATCTAGCAGTTTATTCTTTCTGTTCTAATTCAAGGCTTGACGGCGATGCTAATGCAGATGTTAACAATCACATGAACTCAGATAGTGGTAGCGTGTCTGATACATGTGGGCCTGGTGGAGAGGTCAGCTTTTCTGATAATGGCTATGCTAAAACTGCTCAACCAAAGTTCAATTCAAAACTATCACTCTTGGGACATGGACCACATGGTAAACTAGTTGTGGATTATCTACTGAAGGAATATCACGAAGATGGCATCCGACAGTTTTGTCAAAGGTGGAGACAAGTGTTTGTTGCTGCTATTCAACCTCGTTTCTTACCCGCTGGTTGGGATGTCAATCACAGGTACACTGAATTACTTAATATAAACTCTAAACTTCAAAATGGGAGCTCATATGGACTGTCCGTTTTATGCTAAAGTTTTCTGTCTTGTCTAAAATATGATTATCATTTCCTAATACTATCATGTGGGTCGTTATATTATAATAGTTCCCAAGGGGTGCGTTTGGGGCAAGGCGTGAAGTTGTAAATTTTGAAGAGTTGTTTAGTCGTGGGGCACATAGTCTAAAGAGTCAATAGGACATAAAATTGAAGTTTAATAGTTGTGAACCCACAAACTCTTTAGGCCAAATAAGGAGTGGATTTCTCTTATTTGCGTCCGCTTGAGAGCGAGTGACGAGAATCAATCTAATAAGATTCCTGTTCCCCTTTATAGTTCTCACAATCACATTGTGACCTTCCTCATCAAGGTATCATTTTTATAGCATCACCATACTTCCTAGTTCCTGACAGTTATCTTATTTAGTGGTTGGAAAACGTAAAAGCTTAAAAGTTCATTATCATTCAGTTAAAAAAACTTCTGAAATACAGTATCAATGTTCCTATTGAGTGTGGAAAATCTAGTCAGAAATAAATGTTTGCTCATACACATCCTTCATATTTTGCAATGATGACGGTAGAGATAAATGGATGAAAGTTGAGGTGTTGAGATTTGATAAAAAGAAGAGTTTGTTTCCATCCTCCTGTTGCTGCTGCTTTACCTTTAGGGAATAAAGTTCTTAGAATAAGTTCTTTTACTTAAACCTTATTTCTTGCTTGGTTTCTCTTGACATCTTGTTTAGTGATAGGTTACATAGAACTGCTTGCATATCTATATTAATTAACGTTTGATATAAATTTCCCTGCATTTCAATAAACATTGATAGAAATCTTACCGCATTGTTGACTAAGCATGAAAAGGTGGATACAATTGTTGTTAATGATATCTCTTAATGCTTAATCTCTAAAGTTATGTTGTTATGTTCAGACTGTCGTGACATGAATGGAATGTTATGATTTGTGGACACTGAAGGATTTTCCATTTGTTTTTCAATCCAGTGGTAGAAGGGACTTCGGCGAATTCAGTTTGTACAATCCTAAAAAGAAAGCTTCCCCTGCTAATGAGCGAACAATTTGAAGTACTGCAGCAGTGCTATGTTGCATGTATTGCTAGCATCTTATTCTTTGCTAGGAATAACTGCATCAGTGCTCATGTTGCAAGTAAAATCTCTTCATATTAATGTTACACATTCTATTTTATGGTCTTTGAATTTCTCTAGCGCTGAGGAGGTTGATTTATTCAATTTTGTGCAGATTGTCTGTATTATAAGATTAAGATGGCGGCCTTCTCTTTGTCCCCATCTTGTGAGCCTTTCGTCATCTCGCTTTTACCTTATTGACTCCATGCTTGGTTTGGCATCTTTTTGACGAAGTATTCTTAAATTGTTTAACATAGGTTAGAGGATATAATTTGCAAAGGAATGAAATTTCAGTAGAGTTTAAGCTACCATTAAAATGGAATTCACGACTAAAGTCGCTTCCAGGTAAACAACCAACCTTTGCTTTTCTGATTATAAAGTTGATTGTTTTTAAAATTGTAATAGTACTATGAGGGTGAGGATTAGAAATTAGAATCACAGATATCTTGGTTAGGCAAACTGTTTTGATTGTTTAAGTTAAATATTTAATTTGGTCTTTTAAACCTTTTGAAAATTTCAAAATTTTGATGTATTATATTTTAAATGAAGACCTTCCAGAAATAAGTTTGCTAAAATCATGTGATGTGTGAACAATGAAAGTTGTGTACCATAGTCGGTAGCTAGATATGGATAAGGGGGCATTGCATACATATGGTGAGCTACAATAATGGTTAAAGAGCCTAAGATAGCTAGGTTAATAGATAATTGAGCATGCCATGACGTTGTTAGGATCTCATATAGTCCTTTATGGCCCTGGCCTGTAAATGGACCTTTATGAGCCTCTAAAATCTCTTTTATACCATGACCAATGCCCCAGTTGGTCCTATACATGTGACCCGCTATCAGGAAAAGAATTGCAATAGCTAAATGATGGTGTGCAATATCGGTTAACCATAGACCCCCGGTTACTGGATCTAACCCTCCGCGAAAAGTCAGAAATTTCGCATATTTTGACCAATTCAAAGTGCAAAATGGGGTTGCTCCCTCAGCAGGCGTGCCACACGGTAGAAATATGTTTTTTCCCCTTTCTTGCTCAGGCGGGTAGTGTTCTATATCTCAAGTAGAATTAAATGGCAAGCTTTAGTAATTCAATGATACATCAAATTTGTTTTGACAAATGTTAACCAATTTCTTAATGGAAAGGACCTAATGCAGAAATTCTGTATACATTGGAGGTTGTACTGAGATCAAATTGAGAATTATCTAAAAGATTAAAACACGTGGTATATATCTAGCCGACGGATATAAAAAAAATCTACTTAAGAGTTCAGATATGAACCTCTTCTTAAGAAGAACATTTGGGTTAAACAACTGTAGAATGTTCTCTTTAGCCTATAGGGCTCAATATTGTGTACTAATTTTTGAGGATTCAACCAAGGTAACCCACTTTTTATAAGATTATAAGGTGTTACATAACTATTTATTTTTTTAAAAATTAAGGTAAGCTTTGAAACTTAAAAGTAAATAGTTTTCAAAAAATTGATTTGAAGCTTGAAAGAAATTAGTTTTAAAAATTTTTCATTGTTCTTACATTTTGACAATTTTTTTTACTATTAATTCAATTGTCTTTTATTTTTATTTTTATTTTTATTTTTATTTTTATTTTTATTTTTATTTATTATTTTTTTTTTTTAAGAAATGTGAAATTCATAATGGAGAAATTAGGAGAAGAGAAAAAAAATATATTTAGACCTTTGTCAATTATAAATTTTGGATAGAATTTTAAACATATTTAAAAATAGATTTTGTTTTTGTTTTTAGATCAACAACATCAAAGTTAAAATTTAAGCTTTTAACTTTTGGTAGGTTTAACATGTTTACTTTGAAAAGTGGACTAGAATTAAAAGAGAGAGTTGGTAGATGTGTTGAACTTTGAAATAAAAGAGTAATATCTTTTCTTAGGTAGATATTATACCTAATTAGGTAACGTTGTGTAACATCTAAATTAGTAAATAATATCATTACCCTGACATCAAGGATGCTTTGTTAAGACAATATTGTCTTAGCCATTGGGAGAAAAAGACAATCTAACAAATAGTCTTTAATGGTGGAATTTTACCATGGTTTCTATTTAATAATGACAGGGACCAGCAATTCAATTGAACTTATGTGGGAGCAACATCTTAACAATCATCAGGTAAAGTATTTGCCTATCTGGGCAATCATGAGCTGTAAGAGATTTAGATTTTAAATGTATAGCTAATTTAATCACATCCACTATCTAGAAACATGCATTGAGTGGATGGCTGGAGATCTCACACTGTCCTACACATTATTACTCTCTTCTCTAAGTTTGATGGTCAGCTTCAAACCAATTAAACAAACTCTCGTTAAAATATTAAAGGTAAACATTGCTTTCTTAATTTTTTAATTTCTCTTGGCTCACATCATTAATCTAGATTCCGGTTAATTTGAATTAAATATGGTGCAAGTATTTCTAGAGTTATAGTTCAAGTTGTGTCACTTAAGCTTCATTTGATGATTATTATGTTTTTTTTTCTAAGTTTATATAAAGATTACGTACCTAATTTTTTTCCTTTTAGTTTTCTTGCTTTATTTTTTAAACACTTGATTTTGTTTTTGAAAATTTGACTTAGAATTCAAATATAATTTAAAGGATGTAAAAAGCCTATTAAAAAAAATGTTAAGAATCAAACATAATTTTTTTAAACAGAAAAAAAAAATGTATCGAAGCTAATCCCTTAAATTTGCATATATATTTAAAAAATCAATGGACCAAATTGAGGTGATTTGAGTAGAGTTGACCTCTTACAATAATCAAAGATCGAAAGAGAACACATTTTGGGTACATGAATTTGGTTTTCCTATAGTTGAGCTTTCAGAACTCTTAAAACTATATAAAAGCACCTTAATGTTTCCCCTACACAAAAATATTTCACAATTGTATAATTCGTCTACCTTTGAACTATATTGAAGAAGAGTATAGGGGTATCATGTTAGGTAAGCCACCCACTCCCACTCTCACATGAAGCCTTCTGACATATTATTCCAAAGTCTTAGGATTTAAAAGACGTAAAAGAAAAAAAATATATGATTATTAGACATATGAGATGGAAAGGCAGCTGAGAAGCTGAGGGGTTAGAAATTATACAAGGAATAAGGAAGCCACATGGTTGTCGGCAGAATATGTAGATGGAAAATGGCCTTTGCCTTTGCCTGTTTTTGGGGCCTACGCTCGTGGGTTGTGACCCTCTTCATCTTCCATACATGACCTCAAACCCATTCTTAACAACGTGGGCTCTTTGTTTCAATTTCAAATAAATAAATAAGATGTTTTTAAGCACTCTAATAATCACTCCTCTGGCTATAACAAGTTACACCATCTTCAATATTTTAGCTAGTGCTGTAATTTGAAAATTGAACTAACAGTTTTGTAAGATTTTACTTGAATTTAAATTGTTCAAGTTGAATTTGTTTATGCTCTGTTTGGTAACTATTTTGTTTTTGAAAATTAAGTCTATAAACATCATCTCCAACTTTCTTTCTTTTTGTTATTTACATTCTACCAATGGTTTAAAAAATCAAGCAAAGTTTTGAAAACTAAAAAAAAAAATAGCTTATAGAAACAATTTTTTTTTTTTTTTTTTGTTTTTTGAATTTGTCTAAAAATTTAACCATTTATCAGAGAAATATAAAAATTATTGTAACACATCGAAAGAAACGAAATGGTTATTAAACAAGCTCTCAACTATCTTAAGAAAAATAAAATTTTGGAAGAAAAAAAAAATGTACTCAGTGTGTTTTCAATGTTTTCAAATACGTGGTCAGTTGTTTATGACTATTAGAATAAAACTTATCTACTAGTAATTAGTTTACGAACGCATTTTAAGTTATAAAATCTGTATACTAATTGTTTTCATTAGAATATTATATGCATTTTAATTTTAGAAAAAATAAAATGAGTTATTAACGTAACATGAGATGATATGTTCATCATAGCTTTTTTCTCATGTAATTCTGTATTTTAAATTTTAAATTCAAAATAATAATATATTGAATATGTAAAACAAAAATAGGTTGTTTTTTTTTTTTAAATTTTTACCATTTGGATCACCTAATCCAAACCAGATTTAAAAAGTAATTTGTTTTGCTTAATCCATTTGACTTTGTTTATTATTATTATTATTTTTAAGAACTAAATCTTTTGACTTAATAAATATGAAAATGTTTTATTAAGACGATATATCAAATATTTCGCGTGAATTTGAATATAAGCTGGAATAGTATTTCTAAATGAGCTCTAATCTTAATAAATAGTTAATTGGTTGTACTCGTTCAATGACATTTCTGTTTTTGGTTTTCAGCTTTAGTGCAAGAGTTTGGTTTGTTTCTCATTTTCTGAAACGTTTTAAGTCGTGTTAAAATTTCAGAAACAAGGAATCAAATTTCTTGTTTCTATTTCCACTCTTTTTCTAAAAACAAACATAAAATTATTATTTGATCCTTTTTTTTAACTTCTAAAATGTATAATAAACAACAAGAAAGAAACAGTAATAAAATGTAATTCCATTTTAAATAAAAAAGAGTAAGAAACAAAAACAAAATATAGGGAACGAGAGGTGGAAACTAAGTTACAAACAAAGAACAAAGTATAGGCAACAAGAAATGAAAATCTTATCAAACAAACGCTTAAATATTGAAATATGTTGTATGAACATATATTTAACTTGAGTATAGCTCGATTGGTTAAGCGAATCATTATATATTGGTCTCAAAAGCTACCTTTATTTGGACTCACACACCTAGAAAGAAAAAGATGTGAAGTAAAAATCTTTTCCAATCATGAAGCAAATGGGTCCTGATTTATTTGATTCAATAAATGTATTCTAGTATTTGAAGAAGCATACGTACCCTACACAAGGACAGTTAATTAAACCTTTGTGGATTGACAAAAACTAGTGGGTATGATTGAAAGTTAATCTAATAATCCCACATGGATGAGATATTTTGCTTGGTAAAGCAACTAAGACGCAATGGTGGGAGAATCCATCATTCTTCTTAATTCTTATTAGGTATCATTTTGTTAACAACTTGGCTGCTTCATCCTAATTGGATTACTCTGTTTCTAACTCTTAACATAAAATATGAGTGAGTCCAATTTAAAAAGAAGAAAAACAAAAGTCAAATCTTATGTCAAACAGTAAAAAGATGATAAATGAAGATGAGTAAGAAACGTTGAAATCACCCTCTTAAATTTTTTAAACTATAACAATTATACTCTTAAATATTGCAAATGCTCAAAGCAGATCTGATCTAGAAGTTCTAGCTGGTCTAAGAATAAGAATAATTTCACTTAAAAAAACAAGGTGAATATATATTTTCAAAATTAACCCTGAATGAACCATAAAAGTACATAGACAAATTAATCGCAAAGTACACGAACCAAAATGAAGAGTTGGGTCAGTGAACTAGTAACAATTATTTAGTGGTGATATTTAAAAAGAAAAAGGAAAAAAATAGATAAACAATTCTTTCACAGGACATTTGAATGTTACAATCCTTTCTAAAATACAATTTCTAAACTCTCTCATATTTAAGAGCTTTGGTAGTAAAATCTCATAAGCAAGTTAGAGATTTTTCCAAATGAATGAATCGACATAAAACTTTCTAAGCATTAAATAAAGAAAACGGAGAGATTGTGATTGTGACAACTCAACTATATCAAAGGTGGTTTTTGTAACTATCCCTAAGAAAACTAAAACATGTCTGGTTAGATTTGAAAAATAAGAATTCAAAAAACAAACCCAATTCAAATATAAGTATGAAATTGTTAAACCATGCACAAAAATGAATGGTATATCCTTGAACAGTGTACTCTGTTGTGCTAGTAATTATCATATGTCTTTTCAAGGTAAAAACTTAGATAAACAGTATCTGTATTTATGCAGTGTGAAATCCAATCTGTGTTTTTTTCATGAAAAGTTACTGAAAGAATCTTCTCTCTGTTGTTATTAACACTTATTTACAAAATGACAAAATCTGTAAGATCCAGGCCAGCAACAAGCAACAAGCAACAAGAAGAAGAAGAAGAAGAAGAAGAAGAAGAAGAAGAAGAAGAAAAAAAGGTAGACTTTGGGTTGGTGGATGGTGGGCAAAAGGGCAGAACCACAAAAAGGATTAGGTGGGGGTTTGTGCAGAGAAGGCGTAAACAATGAGAGTGGGTGCTGGAAAATGGCAGCCTTGGGTTGCTGTTCAAGTTTTCAAAAAGTGCACAAAACCAAAACTCCCATTGCAAGATAGGCATCTTTTCTTTTCTTTCTTTCTTCTATGGCTACAATTCTTCTCTTCTAAACAACCAATGCTCTCCTTCTAAACTTGCAGATCAATTTTGCAGGATTCGTAATTCCCTCCCCATCTTTCTTTTTCTTCAGATTACGGATTTGCATATGTTTAGGAATGCCACGTATCTTGTGGCGTACCTTATTAGAGTCTTATTAAATACAATCTTAAGTTTATGGTAACCAAAAATTATATGAGGGGGTGTATATATGAAATAATAAGATTCATTTCATGTACAGATCTACGTATTTTGTTATATGGGATCTACTTCTTTTTAACTTTGTTTTATGGTAAGATTGTTTATTGATGAATCAAGTTATTTATAGGTGGTAGTAATTGGTTATTGTATTTGTCAGTTTGTCACATACACATAAAAAGGGAAAAGTATTGATTTACACTTTGAAGTTGTACCAATTCATACTTGGGGAGTTCTTTTTAAGTGCATTTATTTGCTATAACTTGGATTTCATTGCTATAACTTGGATTTCATTTGAAAAATATTACGTGAAGTTTAAAATGATTTAAAATAAAATTTTAAGTTTTCTCAGTTGATCACTTAACACTATTTATTAAGATTTTATTTGAAAATCGACAATCTAGCATCTCTTCGAAATCCAAATTAAAAAGTTGATGTGTTTGCAATTTTCAAAAGTAATCCTAATTAGGAGTTTTTCACTTATGAAATTTAAAAAACTTTAATTAACAAGATTATAAGTTTTACAAAAATATATATATATATATATGTCGAAATGAAACATTAGTGGATGGTATAATTTGAGACTCTTATTCGTGATTATTAGTTCAAAGTTTTAATGGATCTTTTCCAAAAAAAAAAATAAATTCAAATTTGTATATTTACAAATACAACAAGATATAACAATATACAATAGTAAAATATTACTTTATTCATAAATTAAAGTTAATTTAAGAATTCTTATCACGTTTCTTATTAAGTATATATTTTTCATATTTGTTTGAATCATATTACAACAATATAAATATTTATTAATGATAAATAAGTAAGCGTAAATCACTCCGTTTAATTATCACATAAACATCTTTTTAAAATTGAAGTTCGGGTCTATTACCATTAAAAGAATATTTATAAAATTGAAATTTTAGAAGCAACAAAAAGGAAATATCATGCTTGTATGGTTCTAGGAATTTTGTTTTGATTCTCTAATCACATCTCTCCATCTATTCATTTTATCAATAGACATATCATCATTTTCTTATTTATTTTAGAGAGAGAGAAAAAAAAAGTTAATTGTAAATAATAGAAACAAAACACATTTATAATTTATTTTCACTTTGTAGCTATATATTTATATAATAATAACGAGTACAATTTCAATCTAATTTGAATTATGCTAAACTGGCCAACAAAAAGCACGACTTCCAAAAGAATCAAATGCAGAATACGTAAATTATTATTATTATTATTATTATTATTATTATTATTATTATTTTGTTTAATTAATATGGATTTTTGTGTAATAATAATAAAATCTAAACATACAAATTAATAATTTGATAATGAAAAATATTTTGGAGGGAAATCCAACACAAATATTCAAGAATCTTTATCCGAAAAAAAAAATAAATAAATAAATAAAGGAAGGAAAAGGTAATAACAATAATTTTGGGTACGAAAGTTTTAATTAAAAATGAGAGAGAGAGAGAGAGAGAGAGAGAGAGAGAGAGAGAGAGAGAGAGAGAGAGAGAGTTTTAAATTTGTAAAAAGAAAATAATAATAAAAAAAAAAAAAGAATGGGGATATGGAGACTGTGAAAGCCAGAGAGGATGACCCAAAATCAAAATTTATTTTGTATTTTCCAAATGGTGACACGTGTCAGCTTCCTTGCTTATTCCTTATAAGATGCCACGTGACCCAGGGGAGACATGTCACGTGATTCATTGGTCCGATAAGAGAGTTTTTCTTCTTTTTCTTTTATTTTGTGCCCAATTATCATTTGCCACGTTTCTTTTCTTTGTCCCTCAATTCACGTTCTTTTTTCTTTTTCAATTATAAACTTTCCCATCTCTCAAATCTTAAATGTTAGCATCTCCATGTGTGATGTGATATCAAGCGTTTGTTTTGGAAGATTAGGATGTAATCAACGTTACCCAGAATTCGAGAGATGTTTAGGAATGAATCACAACCAAAATGAGATTTTGAGGTATAAAAACAATCAAAAAGAGGAATGAGTTGAAATCTTTAATAACAAATTGAATTTTAGTATTACAATTTGGACCATATGTTAAAAATTAATTTGGGAAATGAATGAATTAAAACTCGAGACTAAATATTGTATCGATTTTATACACTTAAATTTTTGTTTATGGTATCGATGTCCAATATTTTATAGATTTCATGCAACCAATATAGTGTGAAACTTATACAAGTTAAGGTCAATTAAACATGTAAATTTTCGGTAGTCAATAATCAATTTAGACTCTTAATTAGGTACCTTTGAAAAAACATCCACGTATTAATTCTCAAATGTGCCAACAATAGCTTAAACTCATCTGACATTTGTGGGTACTTGAGAAGAGATATTAGGTTCAAATCTCCAATCTCCATCTATACTAAAAAAAAATATATCAAATTTGTGTGTGGATTTCTTGAAATGTTAATTGCACAAAATGAACGATTACAGAAAATTCATGAACGATTCTAAATGTTTTTTTTTTTTTTTTTTTTACTAAGAGTGTTATTTGATTCATTTATGAGAGTTGAGAGGATTAATTTATACAATTATAAATCTCAAACCAGTAAAATTTTGAAATTGTTTATAGGATGCATTGATTTACTTGAGACATGTGAAATGCTAGTGGTGTTAGCATTGATGTAATCGTACGGTTTCGACCAATTAGCTTAGCTTAGTTATTCTCTTTTGTCGAAATAAAGTGAACTCCTCGCTAGACCAATTCAAGAGACAATGCCACATCTTTCCATTCTGGGATGTGTATGTTTTAATGAATTTCTTCGGACAATAACAATTTGAATTTTATCTCGAATAACTTCCAACAACAAATTGAAAGTTCATCTATAAATTAAACATTAAAGTCAAAGAATTATTAAACACAAAAATGGAAATGAAACATTATTAGGATTTAAAGATTTATTAGGAACAATTGGTTAAATTTGGTACTTTAACTTTCCTTTTTTTATTTGTTTTTCTTTTGTTGAAAAAGGATTTTTATGTCTATTTTGTTGGGTAAGCTTCTTGTTTTTTCCCTTTTGGTGGGTTATCCCCACAAAGCTTTATCCTTCTTGTCTACCTTTTTTTTTTTTTTTTTTTTTTTTTTTTTTTTTTATTTTTATTTATGAAACAATTTTTTATATCCTTTGTCTATTTTCATTACTTATTCAATTACATGCAAATAAAATTTGGTCTAAATAATCTATCATTCCCTTATTTATGTATAACTCAATATACTTTGACTTTGATTTAATATTTGACTATATATATATATATATATATATATATATATATTTGAATTTTGCATCAATAAACTACTTCATAAAAAAAAAAAAAGTTAAAACTATAATAATTTATTTTAGTGGTTAGGTACATGAATTTCATCTAATTAACTATTTCTTCCTTTCAAGATAAGATGCCTTTTCTCATGTGAATCTACCAATTAATTTCAAATGCTCTTTTCTAATATTATTGTAAATTCATATTTGGTTGATTACATAAATTAACCCAAATACAAAATTTTATCAAACTTAGAAATGGTTCGTTTATATGTAGGAAATGATATTATATATATATAAGCATTAATGCTCTATTCCCCCATACCCATAGAAGGCCTCCTCCATGGCTCCATCTACTTTTAATTAACAATGCTTCCTTCTCTCATATGGCCATTCCTTTTTTTTCTTTTTTTTTTTAAGGAAATTTTGGGTGACTTCAACTTCAAAAATATCTGTTTGGTCCTTACATTTTGAGTTTTTTTTTCGTTTAGTCCCTAGATTTTGAAATATTACACATTTAGTAATTAGATTTTAAGAATTTTAACTTTGAAGTTTAAGTTTTGTTTCAATTTGGTTATTAGATTTTAAGGCTCACACTCTTAAACTTGTTTCTTTTTCTCACTATATACTCATTTTTGGTCTCTAATTTGTTAATATCTATTAGTTAATTTAAAACGATTAAAACAATTGATTTTTATTGTTTTCACCCCTAACAAAAATAATTTTAAATTTGAACTTCATAATAATTTTAGTTGTTTAATATACATCAAAGCCAAAGAATATAAAGTAAGAATTTAGAAAAAAAAAAGATAACAAGCATAAATCTTAAAAAGTGACGAAATTGAAACAAAAATCCAAACCAATCCAATAACTCAATTGAAATGAAACTCAAAATAAAAAATCGATTTTTTTTTTAAATTCATAGGCCATATACGAAAGCCATACTCAAAACCTAAGGATCGACGATGTAAAATGAGGTTAATTTGCTATAATTTTAATTAAAATTATGGTAGATAGGTTTAGAGGGTAATTTAAGGTATGTGAAATAGAAACAACAATTATAAGTTTGATTGAAGAATAAAATGAGTAGAGTAAAAGTTTCTAACTATCTTTTAACTCAAACCTACAATAAACCTCACTTATGTAATATATCTCTTAATGTTAGTTAGGTAAAGAAAGATAATGTCTAAACTCATTAATTTACCCTTAAAATGTTTAAAATTAAAAACACCTAAAAGCATAGCATATAGACAGCTAAAATTATTAAACAACCAAATATATATTAATGGTGAGTAATTTTGGGAATTAATTTGTTAGGAAAATTTCAGAATATTTGTTGTGTACACACAACACAAGTATTCATGCTAAAAATTGCATATAGCTTTTGAATTTTTTTAGTTTCCAAAGTTGAAAAAATGAAATTAAAAGAAAAGAAAAGAAAAGAAAGATGGATATATAATTTGAAAGAACATGGTACCACATGATCTCCATAGCACCATGATCGATGGGGAACTGAGCCCTTCTTCTTCAAAGGGTATTAAAAAATATGAAGAACTGACAAAGGGTATTAATGTCACTTTATGAAACAGTTTGGTGGTTTGGTATTAAGTGAGAGGTTAGTTAGTCAGTCTTCCCCCTCTTCCTTCTTCTGTCTCTCACTTCTCTTCTTCCTCAACTTCCTCTAGCTTAGAGAGAACAAGAACAAGAAGAATTCTTTTTTATTTGGGAGTTGAAGAAGATAGGAGCAACCCAAATTCAATTCAATAAAACCCCACTTTTTGTTTTTGTTTTTTTTTTTCTTTTTTGAATCTTGTGATTCAAATCTTGTTCTACACCTAATTTTCTCAAAATTTCAACTGTTTTATTTCCTTTCTCCACCTGGGTCTACTTGATTCTATGCTTATGGTTTTTTTGTTGAGATAAACTTGTTACCGGGCAGCTTAAGTTAGAATCTGGGCAGAAGATGTCCTGGAAAATTAAGCCTGAACAATCTTCAAGAAGCGTCATTTCGCAGAAATGGGCAGTTTTTCTTTGCCTCGGCAGCTTCTGTTTGGGGATGTTCTTCACAAACAGGTTCGTATCAGTAAGAAAAATTTGATGGGGGGTGTGTGTTCAATTAGCTTTGATCGATGGGTTGAAATGGTTTCTCTTGGATTCCTAGGTTTTAGGTTCCAATTTGGGTGTTCTCTTTTTGGGTTTTGTATTTATTTGGGGAAACATTGCCCATTTTTCGTTTATTAAATGCAGCCGACAGTATTAATGTTTTTGGTTTTGTGTATTTTCGTTTGTTGATTAAAGTTGTATATTCTGAAAAATTGATCACCGGCAGTTATAGCCCTATTAACACGATTTTTGTTTTTTTTTCCATTTCGTTCCACCATCGAGTTGTTTTCGTTTTTCTCCTCCTTCTGATTGGGTGAAGAACTGTTTCTTTTCACCATTTCCTCAATGAATCAA
Organism: Cucumis melo; assembly: GCF_025177605.1. Taxonomy (NCBI): domain Eukaryota; kingdom Viridiplantae; phylum Streptophyta; class Magnoliopsida; order Cucurbitales; family Cucurbitaceae; genus Cucumis; species Cucumis melo. Next base: position 3,135,328 of record NC_066857.1, read on the forward strand.
GATTTAGACAAAACCTTGGGTTGTTTATGGATTTATGAATTTGATTTCGTTGTTCTCATGAGTATTCTTATAACATCCACCGTCAATTATGGGAAAAAAGGAGGTCTGTTTCGAGAAGCTTAAGAATCAGCTCTGTCGGGAAGATCGTTCCAATGTTTTTTTTTTTTCTTAAAAAGAAGAGATAAACTGAAGATCATATTCAAATTGCTTGCAGGATGTGGAATGTTCCAGAACCTAAAGGAATCACTCGAACAACGCCATTTGAAGCCGAAAAGTTAAAGTTAGTTTCAGAAGGCTGTGGTCCGAAATCGGTAAGCATCTTCAAAGCTGTTTTCGTTACTTGTCGAAAAGGATACATGTTCAAGAAAGTAATTACATTGCTACTTTTATTTTTGTTTTTTTCTGTTAATTTTTTGATCTGTTTATATTTTCTAGTTGGATGAGAAGGAAGTAAAGCGCGTGTCGAAAGATATTTTCGGGGAAGTCTCTAAGACTCACAATGCTATACAGTGAGTAAAAGCTGAAATTGTTACACTGCTTAACTGAACATGATTTGAACGTATTACATGAAGAATTCAAACTGCGAGTTTACTTTGATGTTGTTCGATGCAGAACATTAGATAAGACAATTTCAAATTTGGAGATGGAATTGGCTGCTGCAAAAGCAGCTCAGGAGTCTATACAGAGCGGTTCGCCTTCATCGGATGATCTAAAGAATACCCAATCATCTGGGAAAAGAAGATACTTAATGGTTGTAGGGATCAATACTGCTTTTAGTAGTAGAAAAAGACGAGATTCAGTTCGTGCGACGTGGATGCCTCAAGGTATGTAGCTTGTGATTGTTATTCTTCTTTGTTCCGTCATTTCTTCTTGTTTACATTATCTGCTGATGAGAGTAATTGAAAACTTGAAAAACAGGGGAAAAGAGAAAGAAACTAGAGGAGGAGAAGGGGATTATAATTCGATTTGTCATCGGCCATAGGTACATGTTCTTTTGTCATTTGATAATAATAACTGTTAACAACAAGATCTGCAGACTTTCTTGTGATAATATGTCGTAGAATCATTTGGCCTTTACCAACAAGATTTTAAATGAGCTTCTTCTTGATGTTCAGTGCCACATCTGGAGGTATCCTTGACAGAGCTATTGAAGCAGAGGACAGAAAGCATGGAGATTTCCTTAGACTGGTAGTGATTTGTTTTCTGAATACATAATTTTCCGATCTATCGCTGGTGATGGATTCTTAAGATGCTTCAACTTCTCAAAAGTATTCAATACGATCTTCAACCGTTTCTTGTTCTCTAACAGGACCATGTTGAAGGGTACCTTGAATTGTCTGCCAAGACGAAGATTTATTTTGCTACAGCAGTTGCATTGTGGGATGCAGATTTCTACATCAAAGTTGACGATGATGTTCATGTAAATATAGGTAAGCAGAGTCGATCACTGAAACGTTATTAAGATAGTGAATCACGAATCTATGCTAGTTACTTCCTTTTTGTTCAGAATTGATGTCTGATTTTTGTACTTGAGATAGATATCTATACATACTTGATAAGCTCAAGTCTTACATTAAATTCGTGTCCTTCCATTTGGTCGCAGCCACACTAGGAGAAACGCTAGTTAGACATCGATCAAAACCACGGGTTTACATTGGATGCATGAAATCTGGTCCTGTCCTGTCACAAAAGTAAGGCTACTTTACCATCATCCCTCGGTGAATATTGAAAAATGGGAAACCTCTGATTTCTTACCCAAACTATCATTGCAGGGGAGTTCGATACCACGAACCTGAACACTGGAAGTTTGGTGAGTTCGGTAACAAGTACTTCCGCCATGCAACAGGCCAGTTGTACGCCATTTCGAAGGATTTAGCAACCTACATATCAATAAACCAGTAAGATTCTGTCTGTTCTTTAAATCCAAAACTACAAATTTCATTTGCATTTCCAAATTGTACAAAGGTCTTGATAATTGCTGAATTCTCAGGCATGTCCTGCACAAGTATGCCAATGAAGATGTTTCCTTAGGATCTTGGTTTATTGGACTTGATGTGGAGCACATCGACGATCGGAGACTTTGCTGTGGAACTCCCCCCGGTAAATTAACAATTTCTGAACATTCTCTTCTGCCATCGTCCGATAATAGATACAAGTTGTCTTTCACACATAGGCAAATCTCTGAAAAGTTGGCCATTATTGAAACGAGTCTGTTTTGTTAAGCAACGAGAAGATAGATAAAACCTTTAATAGAAGTTGTTCAAATGCAGATTGTGAATGGAAGGCACAAGCAGGCAACATTTGCGTCGCTTCATTCGATTGGAGCTGCAGCGGGATTTGTAGGTCTGCTGAGAGAATTAAAGAAGTCCATCGTCGATGCGGAGAAGGCGAGAACACATTGTGGAGTGCTACCTTCTAAAACAGAGTGCTTGCATCATTTCCTTCCGAACTCGAGAAGGCCTACGATCATTCGGTTTTTGTATCAGCATAGAATTTGTATTGTATTATCATAGTACAGAGAGAGAGAAAAAAAAAAGCAAAAAAAGCAAAAAAAAAAAGACAAAAGAAGAACAGAGAGATAGAGATTGGGTGTGGAAGGCAACCTCCATCCATATTAGGCATTGGAGAGTTATAGCCAAAGAGAAGAAGGGCATCAACACCACCATTCTTTGTGGCTTTTAGATGTCACTGTCAGAGTTTTATGGTATTCAAGCCCCAAAATAAAATACAATTCCAAGTAGATTTTCAGGCTTTCCAAAGTTTTTCCCCTTTCTCATATTTTAATAAAACTTTAATGAATGCTTAGTTGGGGAACTCTTCTACATTATTGTTTGTCATTATCAATTATGTAAAACAATTGTTTCCTATGATAATAATCAATGAATAACCCAATTTCAACATAGCTCCATAAGACCTTCACTATCACTTCAAAAGTCAATACTTTGATTTTTCTTCTCGCAATTTGTTCCACTAATAAAAGAAATCGATCATCCATGTGATTCACTTTTATGTTTGCAAGAGCATTGATGATTTTAATTTTAAATTTTTTTATTTTTGAAGTCCTAACCTATGAGTTTGATGAGATGAACTTAAGATAAATCACAAAACAGAAATTATAATGCCCAAAAAAAGGAAAAAAAAAAAGAAGAAAAAACTATGATGATTAATATTAATGATGATATTAAGGGGACAATTAACGAGATGTACGGAACGGATATTTCGTAGTGCATTTCTCTTAATACCCGAAATAAATTAGTTGAGTAATTACCGACTAATAATGACCATAGCTATCTATTTATTCGTTTGCTAATTTTTTCCTCACCCTTTGCTACTAATTAAAGAAAAAAAAAACAGATTACAATTGATATCACAAATTATTTTTATGGCTATTTTTAAATATGGCAAAATGAAACAAAAATATCTATAAAATATAGTAAAATTTTAGATATATCTTTATAAATATTTTGTCAATTCTAATTGTTCCCTTCGTTTTTATTCTTTGGTACAAATTAGAAAATGTTTAGATAATAATAAATAAAAAAATTTTAATAACTAAACTAAAACAGAAAAAGTTTAGCTTAATAATGAATTACATAACTAACGATTATTTTTTATCAAATCAATCTAAATCCTTCATAGATGAAAAGGAAAAGTCAACTTATTTGTCTTAAGGAAAAAAAAAAGGTTTATACTATGAAGAGTTGGATTAATTTAAATCCTAAAATCAGTTTAGATTATTTTTACCAATTGAGAGCTATTTTCAATTGATTCTATTTAAAATTAGCTTAAATTAATTTAAACAAAAGATTATTCTTAATAAAAGAAATCCCACTGAAATATTTAGAAAATGTATGTTGTAGTGAAAAATAATTGAAGGCTTTAAGATGAAATTTTAGGGCTTTCCAACAATATATATATATATATATATATATATATATATATATATATATATATATATATATATATATATATATATATATATATATATATATATATATATATATATATATATATATGCATATAATTATGCAAAATTAATATTTTGAAAGTTGCCTTTTTTAACCCCATCTTTGAAAATTTAGGATGTAAAAAATTTACTAAGACCTAAAGTGAAAATTGTTAAGTCTATACTCAGATTGAATCAATAATAATGAATGAGTTTAATCAACAAAATATATTTGTACAAAACTTAATCTTTCACATACATATATTGTATTCCAGAGAGGAGATTTAGGAAAGGGAAAGGTGATATGAGGTTTAAAAACGACGTACCTTAAAAGAGAATATAGACATGCAATAAAGGAAGAGAGGAAGGTCGTTGACACGTGATATTGGCACGGCTCAATCAAAAAGCAAAACCCAACGCTTATTTTGAGTATTACCTTTTTATTGAACCGCACCAATATCCCGTTAAAATCAAAACCCTAAAAGAATACCAATCTACAAACAAGTTCCCAAAAGCAATAATGCAACAACAGAAAATCCACAAATGCTAACATGACGTAACCAAACAAATAAATTAGTCAGTACTCCTTCTATACTCGTGCTTGTTGTACTAAAAAAAATTGAAGACTTCCGAGAATCGAATGGATTCCAAAAGAAGTAAAAAGAAGACAGAAAAGAGAAGACGAAAAAGGGAGGGATTGAGATTTTGAGAGGGAGGAAGGAGAGTGTTTATAATATAAAGGGGTTTTAGGAAATTGAATAAAAGGGAAAGAGGGAATATGGAAAAGAAAAAGAAGAAGGCATTAAAGGAGCATAACAACCAAGTTGCATGGGAGGTTGGGTAAATTTAAGTCCTACAAGAAACAACAAATCCTCAAAAGAAAATTAAAATTAAATGAAAAAAATCTCACGGATTCATATCTACAATTTTTAATGCTGCATTTAAAGATGATGGGTAGGGTGAGATATATATACATACATATATATATATATATAGAGAGAGAGAGAGAACTTAGGGTTTTTTTTTTTCTTCTTCGGGTGAATTTAGGGTTAGATTTCGTGTTTAGGGTTTAAGGTATTTTCGATATTAGAAAATTTGAGGGCACCCTATTTTAACCGTTGTTTCATTAATATATGTCTGAATTAATGAAATAACAACTAAAAAGATTATTGTATCTTGAAATTCAAATGTATGTTCCTTTTCTTTTTTGTCAAAACTATATTATATATATGTTTGAATAATAAATTTTAAATTTTAGTCATTAGTGTTTGTCGAGTAACAATTTCGTCTTATAAACATATCTCCATATCCTAGTTTCTATGTTTTATGTTTATATGTTTAAGAATTTTTTCAAAATTAAAGTCAAATTAAAAAAAAAAGGTAATTTAAAAATTGTTGATGAAATTTGACTAAGAATTCAAATGTTTAGATAGGAAATAAAAAAGCAAGAAACCAACACAATTTTTAAAAAGAAAAATCAAACCTCGGTTGATTTTATTTTTATCTCACACCTTATTTAGAAGAGAAAAAAAAAATCCATCGTTTGTTTTTGTTGAATTTTTAAAGAAAGCATCATTTGGTCATGGAAAAAGAGGCCAAGAGAACAAATTTCTGAAGAGGGCATATGACAGAAATTAAAAAGGAAGAAATGGGATAAACAATGTCTCCTTTTCTAAAAAAACACACATCTCTTCCTATAAAATTATTGACTGAGATGCCTACAAATAAATTGACTCATTATTTATTTCTTTTCTTTATTATTATTATTGCTTTGAAAGTGATTGAAATTCAAAATTAATATTGAATAAGTGCACATAATGTGCTCTATAAATCAGACCCATTTGAATATAAGTTATAACTCAACTACTTATTATAACATATATCACTAACATTGAGATTTCAAAAATTTGTAATCCCTAAATTTCAGTATTTAGATAACCATTTCATTTCTTCTTTTTTTTTTTTTTGGTTTTTAAACGTTAATTCTATTTTCTCTTAAATACAAATTGTTCAATTTTTTTGGTCAAATTTAAGACACAATTTTTTATATATATACTTTTAAAATTTAAATTAGAAGTAGAAATAGTGTCTATATTTAAGGAAAAAAAAACAAAAAAACAAAGTAGTTTTGTATGGATTGGTGGAAAGAATGAGCATTGTGGAGTCCATTGGGTCGAGCCCATTAAGCAATATAATAAGGCCCAACCATTATCGGGCCACATTTTGATACGAATGAATTCTGCCATTTGCAATTCGAAGAAAGATTTGGAAATTTGAATTTTTTTTTTTTTTTGAGAAAAGAATCCATTAGGCAAAACTAAGAACAAACAACTTCCTCTAGATCATAGCAGAGGAGATCCAAGAGGGAATGTTCGCCCCCAAAAACAACCACCAAATTCTTTTCAAGATGAGGAAGAAGAAGAAGCACGAGAGTTAAAAAAAGACGAACAAACCAACGAGTACAATGTTCTAGCCGTCGAGTTGATGAAAACTTAGGAATTAAATCAATTAGTAGGACACATAACCGATGTATAAATCTCATCCTATAAAAGTATGAATTCGTATTCTTTTTTCTAAACTCTCATTTCCATTCATTCTCATTTTTTCTTACGTGATAGCTCCAACTTTTCATTAATTATGTACATTCTTATTATCTCTCTCATCAATACATGAGAATTTTTTTCTTATTTTTACTAATATATGTTTAAAGGTTTTTTTTTCTTTTCAATAAATGATGGTTTCGTGTTTAAAATGGTGGGGGTAAGTAGAAATGGGATTGAGGCAATAAATGAGGCGAAAAAAAGAAGAAAGTTGAAAATGAGAAGTGGAGCTAAGGAGACACAAGGTTAGTGCATGAGTAAACAATGGCTTGAAATTGGGTGGCATGACCAACACTTAACCAATTCTACATGCATTCTTTGTTTTATCCCCTCCCTTACATAAATGCCCCATTTTAAAACATATGGGCAAATTAAATCCATGCTTCAATGCCCATCATATATTCCCACCTCAATTTATATATACGTGTATCTCTCAATATATTTCTTTAAAAAAAGCTTTGAATTGCTTAAAATGATTATCTTGTTTCGACTTTCATAGTCGCTTTTCTTTGTGTATATGTAAATTATGTATCTCATTTCTAGTGGACGAGACAATTGCTAGAATGGTTGGAATAAAGGGTTGTATGAACCATTGAGAGTATAAACATGACATTTATTAAACTCTATTGAATACTATATAGTCATTCTTCAAAACATCTGCAAATATTTGGTTTATAGAAATTCATCTTGTTGGCTCTACCCTACCCTAACTATGTTTTTAAAATTTTTCTTTTTAGAATAATTTGAATTTTGGATCATTTCTTGATTTTTGTGTCTCATCTAATTATTTTTAGAATTATTATCACATACGGAGAAAATCAAATCCAAAGAGATGAATTCATTAGTTTAAATTCTTGCATAAAAATATACATAAAAATAACTTTGAGATTCCATATATTTTGAGTTTCGTAAAATTTCAAGCATAATTAACGCCAAAATTCAATATATTTGAGTGGAATTTCAAGTAGACATCAAGATTCTATGTATATAACTCAAATCTTACTCAATTATTTGTAAAATTTGATCTTTTTCAAATTTTAAAAATATCAATGCAATTTTGGAAAAACTCATTCGAAAAAAAAAAAAAACATATAATCGTGATAACATAAATTATACTAAATATTTTAAAAAATTACTTAAAAAATTTATCTAATATTTGAAAAAAATATAAAATTTGATATAAGATTCGTAAAGATTACGTATATAAATCTTGGTGTTTTAATAGGTGAGATGTACAGAGAAGACCCAAAACAACGTTAGAAAAAACAATTTTTTAGCTAAATCTCAACCGTCGATCTAAAAGAATATATTTGAACTAGTTTTTGGAAAAGAGATTAAAAAAATATATTTTTGAATAAAATCCCACCCCATGCGTAGAACCAAACAAGTATTTTGGTCATTGAATGAAATTATTCTCCAAAAAGCTAATGCATGGGTGCTCATTGACCATTCACACCCATCCAAAAACACTTCTCATCCTTTTCTCCAATTTGGTTTTTATTTTCGTGGCCTTTAGTGAAAAATGGTACTCAACTTCAATTAATATAAACCAATCCATATTCTCAATAATGCTTATTTACATGGTATTGAATTTCTAAAAGACAATTTGATATATATTCTCTTTCATAAAGGTCTGAGATTCAATATTCATCTTCATATATTTTTTACTTGAAAAAAAATTGCATTAATCAAATAAGTCAACAGTTACACATATCCATATATTCAATCTCACCATTTTCATTATATTGTTAAGAACCATTAAACATAAAAATAAGTTAAAAGTACAACTTATATGAATATAATATAAATAATAGAAACTTCAACTTGTTTGTTTGTAAAACATAAAAGGGTTGTTCGATAATCTAAACTATTATTGTTTAAAATAAAATATTCGTTATTAATATATATAATTATTGGCCAACAAGAACTTAAGTCAACTAAATAATGTATGTACTTGAACGTAAAAGGTCCCAAATTGTTTTAATTTGTTTTGTTTTTATAGTTATTTTAAATTTTATAACATCGACAAATTTATTGATATTTTTGTTTACTTTTCATAAAATTGAGATCTTGATACTTTGAACATTACGTTTATATATACATGTCTACATACAAACGTATATACATCTATCTACATGTATATACATACGTATACAAATACATACATACATAAACACATACATACATACCCACGCACATATATATTTTGGTGTAGGTATCTTGCCAAGGTCTTTCTTTAATCCTCTCCTTTTGGTATGAACATGTTGGTACATCTTACTTTCAAGAGTACTCACACTGGTATGGTGTACCTAGTGCACTTCGACGATCGAAATGTTTAGTTAATTTGAGTAACCATATATATCATTACTTATCGCCCTTTGAGACTAGTGTTATGGGGTTTTTGCAAAATGGAGCAAGCTCGGTTGGTTTACTTAAGACTTAATAACTTGTATTTCTTTTTAAGATGCACAGACTCATACAATCTTCAAAATGTCTTTTAGCTTGAATCTTGCATTGGACAACCCTCAATGCATTCTCATCTTTTTATGTAAAGAGAGAAATTAAGAAAAAAAAAACAAACAAATAGAATCACCACACAAAAAAAAATCTCCAAATTTTTATATGAGGGGAAAAAAGAGTCTACATATAAAATGAAACATTTGTTTGATTTCTCCGACATCAAAATTTGGAATAATGGATGACAAAAAAGAAAAAAAAAACTTAATTTATAAATTATTAGAATTTAGATTTAGTTTATGTAAAGGATGATAAATTTGAAACATCATTTAGATGGGAAATTCTCACTCCAAATTCAGTAAATAAACATTATCTAAAAAGTTGTTAATTTATCATATTTTTATGTATATGATAAGGATTGGTTATAAATGTGGTAAAAGTAAAGAAGTTATACAACAAACCAAGTCTCACATTGTTTGTAAATTGATACATCTAAGAGCTAAACTACTACACATATAAACTCTATATACACAACAACATGCATTACAAGTTTATTTTTTTTTTTTCTCTTTTTTTCCTTTTTTCTTTTTGTGGATATGTATAAACTACCTAATGCACACACAACACCTTCAAACCAACCACATTTCGTAAAACCCAAATGAAAAAAGATTGACAACCCAATCAAACCAACACAAATTCTTCTCAACCCTTTGAACCTCACACTCAAAGTTCGTAGCTTTTTTTTGTTCCATTCTTGTCTTGTTGAAGGAATAATTGGCCGATTTCAATAGAAAGCTCATCCGTTAACGAATGCTAGGCATGTTGTTCCAACACGACGACCCAAGGCTCCATTCGAGCACCGGCGACGACGCAACCGCGGATGGCGAAGCCACATTCTGCTGTTGCTCATCTCCTCCCGGGTTGCCATTCGATTCACACAACGACGGCCCGTTTTGCATGTTCATGGTGAGATCATCGTCGCTGCTACCGGGGTACCACTCCGGTACCGGCATTCCCGATTGGAAGTTGTTGAGTAGGCTCATTAAGTCATCGTCATCCATTGAATCCATCTCCTCTAATGGTTCCATTCTTGGTCTCTTTCCTGTATTCAAACAATATTATATAGAATAACTTTTTTTTTTTTTTTTAAATTTTCTTTCCCTTTAATTTGTGTTTGAAAGTGAAAATGAAGTAAATGCCAAATTTGCACAAGGATTGAGAAACTCACGAGATGATGAATGGGAGGAGCTGAACTCATCGGAATGATGTTCAGCGGCGGTGGCTGCCTCTCCGACACTGCTTCCTAAAACTGATTCTACATATAAATTAGCATCTTCTTCCTCTGTAGATCCTTGGTCCATCCGCTGTTTCATTTCCCCGGCAGAGGAGCTTTCTTCTTTCGATTGTTTCTCATTACGAGACCGAGCTTCAGCCTCCAACAGTACAACGTCAAGCAATCCGCTATTGGCCGCTGCCATAATCCCCTCGCCGCCGCTGGTCCCGGAGGAGGCGGGAGTGTTGGAGTGCGGCGGCGTTTGGATTGAAGGAAGCTCTGTTTCCAACCCCGGAATCAGGTTATGGTACGGAGCTCCAAGAATCATCGAATTCAAACCTGAGTTAGAGTTACAAACATAATTTCCATAACTCAATTGAAAAGCGGCTTGCGGTGGAGACGAGAAGGATTGATTCATCTGTTGCCCAATTTGTGGAAATGGAGAAACAGGGGAAAGAGGCAGTGCAAATCCACCACCATTGTTGTTGTCGGGAAAAAACTTAAACTGACTTGTGGGTGTTGAGAAAAACGACGACCCATCATTGAAATTCTTCTGGTAATTGTTCATAGTTGAAGAAAAGTTGAAAATGGAGACAGAATTTTGATTGCTGAAATCAGGTTTATGCCGAATGACAGAGAAATTAGTAGCAACCCCAGCAGCAGAGGTAGAATTATGGTGGTGATGATGGTGGTGGTTCCGTAGATGAAACGCCGTGGCTTCCTGTTGAATTTCAAGAGGGTAAAGCGGCAAACCGGCTCTTTGTCGACGTTTCATTCGGGTATTCCAATAATTCTTAATTTCGTTGTCAGTTCTTCCGGGTAACTGAAACACAAAAACTGGGTGTGTCAAAGATGACGAAATTGTATTCTCGAGAATTAATGAGGGAATTGAGAGTCAAAAGTAGAAGACAAAAAAACCAAACTCCAAATTCCAATTAAAAAGTTGACGACATAAAAGAATCACAAACCAAACAAAAACAGAGAGGTGACAATGAAAGAAAGAAAGGATGAAAATAAAACCTGAGCAGCCATTCGAGCCCATTTATTGCCAAGTTTAGCGTGAAGTTCAATGATGATCCGTTCTTCTTCTTGAGAAAAAGAGCCTTTTTTAAGATTAGGCCTTAAATGGTTAGCCCAACGTAACCTACAACTTTTCCCACACCGAGCCAATCCCGTGTGTTTTTGAACCGCATTCCAATTCCCTTCACCATGTTTCTTCACATAATCAATCAAAATCCCATCTTCCGCCGACGTCCACGGCCCTTTCTTTAGAGCTCTACCTCCCTTCTCTCCCCCGCCCCCGCCGCCGCCACCACCTCCACCACCTCCATGATTTTGATGATCCCCTTCGCTTTTCCCTTTCTCCCCTTTGCTCTCAACCATTCTTCTCTTCCCCCCCTCCCAATTAATTTACTTCCTTTTTTTTTTTTTTCTCTTTTTCTTCAACCAGCCCACAAATTTCCTTCGTGGACCGTAATTACAAAAGTTGGTTATAATTAGATTTTCAACAAGAGATTCTTTTAATTTATCTCCACCACCCAAAAAAAAAAAAAAAAAAAAAAAAAACCCCTTTACTTCTAAAACTCTAATTCCCTTCAAGAAAACAAGAAAATTTTGAACCTTTTATTTAGAGAGAGAGAGAGAGAGAGAGAGAGAGAGAGAGAGAAACTTGATTAAGAGAAAAGGAAAAAGAAAACGAAGAGAAAAGAGAGAGTGTAAGAAAAGAAGAGAAATGAAGAGTGGATTTTATTTAGAGGGGAGGAGCTGCCATTTCGCTCCGATTTGCATGCTAAATGCTACGTCCCTCCACGCGTTTTCCCTTTCCATTTTTGCCCTTTCCCCTTTCCACTTCACTCCCTTCTCTTTTCTCTTCCTCTTCAAACCCTTTCTTGGTATTTCACTACTTTTCTTTTACAATAAACCTTTTTCTAGTTGTAAAAATATCACAACGGTCATTCGGATAAATAACACATAACATAACCAAAAGAATTTCACTGTAAAAACCCTCATTTACTTTTGACATTATTATCCTCACAATTCGTTGTTTTTAACCATTTAATACTATATAATGTAATCTTTTGTGTAATAATTCCCGTTTTAGAATACTACGAGTTGTTCAATTTTTGTTGTAAATAATTTCTTACATAAAACATATCAACCAAAAATTCCTCTTCTCTTCATTTATTAACTTAAATTCATTTGATTTTAAATTAATCTGTTTCCAAGTTGTGGGTTTGTTTGATTTTCTTTTCTTTATTTTAAAAAAAAAAATAGTAAAGTTTTGGTGTTGCATGCAAACTTTTCTATTTTAGAGATAGGTTGATTTTTCTTTTTTTAATATAAAAATTTATGAAGAATAGTAAGTCCGAAGGTGATTGTCACTTTGATGATTAGTCGACATACAAAGCCAAAAGAGCATATTTCAAACTCTTTTTCTATGTATCTAACGGTCATCCATAAAATATGAGATGAATTTTGTAACGCTTGTTTCTTTCTGGATTCTATTACAGGAATATTGTATTTCTTTCGTAATTAATATTTTTCCTATGCTTTTTTTTTCTTCCCTTTCTTTCAGTAGCAGGTGTAAATGTCTTTCCTTTTCCCTCTGTATTGATTTTTGACTGTATTTATTGATCAACATTTGTAATATATTTCAAGTAATATATATTTTCTTAGACACATTTCCTTGTTGGTTTTTTGCTTTGATTTTCCGGATGTATATATGAATTATTTGGGAACACGTATTGTGTATACAAAATAATTTCATCACTCTCTCGCATTCGATCGTGCATGTGCATGCATGTATATATATACACATATATACACACACACATGTAGAAATATTAGTGTGTCTATGGAGAAAATATATGGTAATTTATAATGAAAAAACAAATACATTTAACATAGAAAAAAAAGTCAACCTTTGCAACTAGTTTATTATAGTCATTTTATTAGCCTTTGTTTTAAAAAACAATAATAAAGAAATTTACTCTAATTTTGCCAACTTAATTAAACATATAGCTTCCCCAAGTCTCAATTGGTTAAGTCTTTATACATAGCATCAACCAAAATTTCGAATCTCTACTCTCATATACGCACAAAATAATAAGAGATCTATATATAGGCACCTGCATATATGAAAATATAAGTCAACAAATAGAAAAATTTAAAAATATTTTGCATGCCTATTTAGTAATTTTACAGTATTTGTTTTAATAACCTTGGGGTATATGTTTGTTAATGATATATTGAAGTGTTTTTGTTTGTTTTTTTTTTTATTAAAAAAATCAAAATTTCTATAACAATATATGATATAGGATAAGACTTGGAATTTGATAAATTAGTGTTTGGATATAAATTTCAAACTAAAGAGAAGAAATGAGATAAATTGCAGCATCTTATATATTAGGAGTTGGTTAGGAGTGACATCAATTATATTCTTGGGAAGTCATCAATTATATCAAATTCCAAAATAGTTTCAAAGATGATCATTTTCTTTGAATTTTATCCATAATCAAGTTTACTAAACACTAAAATTAGTTAAACTTATTCTCAAATGCATATGAAGTGTTATTCACTTGTTGATAGCACTTAAGTTTAAGTAATTGAAGTTGTTTATGTATTTTAAGTATTTATTGAATTGATTATTATTTTATAGATTTCAAGGAGCATAGAAGTAAAATCGAGTGTTAGGGAGAAATGACTTCTCTTGTTTGATAGGGATAGTGATGGGACACGCGCTACACGCGATTATAAAAACATCAACGTTTGGTAATTAGGTCATATATTTTGATTCAGATGACTATTTTGGACAAACGACTACTTGTGTTTCTTCGTTATTTCATCCTCTATCCATTCACAAAATTGGTTTTTAGGTTTCCTTTCATCTCATCTATGCAATCAAGTGTCTATCTTTTTTCCACCACTATGAAATGGTAAAATCTATGTCCTTTCTAGTTTAAGGAATTTTGGAGGGACCATTGTATTTTCTTTTTAGGAACCATATGGATTTTACTCTTGATTTATTGATTAAAAATTACATATTCTTGTTATTGATTGACAACCAACACTTGATTGTGCAATTCAATATTTTACATAATTAAGGTGCAATACGTGACATATATAATTAGTTATATGTTAATCTCCAAGAAGCAATGGTATAAATTTACGTGTGATTATTTGTGGTCGACAACAAAAAAAACATTGTTCTATTGGCCTATGAAGAATTGTACTAAATTTCTAATTAGGTTTTTTCGATTAGAAATTTACCCTAACGTAATTCTTAAAACTCACATTTAGTCTTGCACCTCAATTTCATACATATTCTAATGGAAAATCACACCAAACCCCTCATTTATCGTTTTAACTAAACTATTAACTTTGAAAAACTAATTTTCATGCTTGTCATCAGATCAACCTTGTCTTGTCACTTGTAATATTTTGTAATATAGGTAACATTAATCGATAATAATATAAGTTTAATCATCTGATTGATCTTTTACAAGCAATAGTAAAAAGCCTACATACCACTCATTCATGTTAAGTCTACCACTCGTTAGCATATCATTAAAAATATAGTAGATAAATAGAGTTTATTTTTCTAGGGATATAATTGTTTCCCTACTCTTTTGTTATTGGATTGTGTGTTGCTCATTTCTTGTCTTAACTATCATAATTGTTAATACTTCATATTAGAACAAAGGGTATACATGAGTAATTAATACATCGTTGTATTTTTCTTTCAACAATGGTTTAATTGGCTATTAGTTTCACGTCTATCCATTGTTCATACCTATGAATTGATGAGTGATAGATATGAATCACTAATAAACATAAAAATGTGGTCTATATATAATATATATATTTGTGATATACTAATTAACATACTCGAATAAGAATGAAATTACGTAAAAATATCTATGGATTTGAGAAATTTTTTTAGGAATAAAATATACCATATTTGCAACTTAATTATCCTATTACTATATTAGAAAATATGGGAATTTCCCTAACATATAATAGATTTATTTTTATTTTTGGCAATTCGGTGGATGATAAGAGGGCCGAAATTGAAAATGGGCCGAGAGAGAAGGTTTGGTTTTCAATTAGTCCGTGGCCCAAAGTACAAGTTATGACCCAGTAAGTGAGCACAATCCAGCCCAATTGTTGCCTACTATGTTGCAATTTTAGTCTCATATTAATTAAATAATTAAGTATACGGTAATATTTTTTAAAAAAATTATAAATATAGCCAAATATGTTAAAATTTATCAATGATAAGAGTCTATCTCTGATAGATTATCTAGCAAATATTGGTTTATCACTGATAAACTATAATAGTCTATCAGCGATAGAAGTCTATCACGAATAAACTTTACTATATTTGCAATTTTCTAAAAATATTGTTACATACTTAATAATTATTATAAAACTTTCTACCCATTATAAATACCCTATTTATTACTTAAAAGATACATTTTCTAAGTTGTTAAAAAATCATTAGACAACTTTACCTACTTTTCTAGTCATTTCTCACTCAAGATCTTATATAGTTTCAAAAGTACAATCATCGGCTTTAGGTCGATGGAAAAAGGTTATGGTATGCTTGGTTGGGTTGTTTGCGATCATGTTGGTTGTGAGATATTGGGGTTGTAGGTTAGTGAAGTAGCATAGTTATTATTCTAAACGATCGTAAAGAAGTAAAGGAAAAAGCTACGTTTGAAATGAGTATCTTACTCACTCAATTATCCTGAAATGACCTACTAACTTGCTTCTAATATCCATACTTTCAAGTCTTAAGAAATTTGTTGGAAGAATTGGCGAGCCCACTCTACATTAACTCTAAATTTTACAAACTTGTAAGAGAAAAAACTTGTTCTCTTAAAAAACTCAATAATACATTAAAGAAGAATACTGTGATATGATCCCTTGAAACTTACTTTCTTTCTAAACTTCAATTTGTTTCCATTGATTTAATTATTTTCTCTTGCATATAAAAATGAAGGAAATGATCTCTTTATATATTATGCAAGAGACACTTTCTAAAAGACACAAAATAAATGAAGTATATGCATACATATCATTCATATACTTGAATAATTACATGTATCTTGAAATTAGAAATGTATTATCCATAACGTATCTAGCTTATTAATTTTTAACAAAAATTTCATATAGATTATATATTTATTTCAACGGATGAAAACACCCGTTATGATTTAAAAGTAAATAGTTTCATCTTCTCCCTTATTGAAGTAATTAAAAGAAAAACTATAGTCATAGTCTACTAATTTAAAAGTTAGGTTTTGAATTTTTTGTGTAAAGTGTGTAAGAGCTCCCACATAAAGTGTAGTCATCGCAATCCCTTTTCAATGACCTATCAACTTCAAAACCTCAATGTTGTGTGGCATAGCATATAATTTGGACCTATATATATATAATTATTGACGACTCTTACCTTCGTGGAATCAAGTCATATTTACTGTAATATGAGAAAATGGTCCAATAATCAAAGCCATATTGTATGTAAAACTAACCCACCTAAACAGTAGTATTTCGTTATACTAAAATAAACTCAAAATATAGCACAATGAAATTATAGATTGAGTGGTCGGTGATGCTATCTAATTACGTTTTGCTTTAGTAATATTATATGATTTGAATATCATATCGATTCATTTAACATATGAGTTGATTAAATGTGTGTCAATTTCTCTAACTTCAATTTTTCCTTCTATGAATATTCTTGGTTTTACTATTATTTATTATTGTTATACATAGAATACCCATATCGCTTGATCAACCATAATTTGATTTTTTAATTTATAGCTATATTATTGTGGTTAGTTCCAAATAATTAAACAAGTTAAAAGAGATATTATATTTTAAACTAGAGAATAAAAGTTTGAATTTTCACTTCATATTTTTTTCTATATATAAAAATTCTTTTCTTTATTGTCTTATCTCTCGGTCTTTTAACCTAAAAGAGCATGCATGTAAAGATTGAGTCGACATGAGAACTTTTCATACCCTAAAAATTTTACTAAGGCCGTTTGTGTGTCTTTTCCTAACTTTTTTTTGGCATATTTTGGAAAATATCTGAAAAGAAAAAAAGTGGTAAGGAACAACAAAACATAGCATATTTTTACAATAATACTATAATATAACGTAGTTTACGACTTTATTGAGTATCAACTTCTAGATAATTGTTCTTACTTATTTTGTGCGTATTTGTGCGGAGATGTAACAGTGGTTAATTAGTCCAATGGGCCTTTAATTTGATTGTAATATTCAATGCCCTTCATATTCTTCGTATGATTGTAATATACCTTCAGAAATCATAATGCAATTTCTCAATCGCTCTATAATTTCTCTCATTTAATCTATATTATCTAAAATCAATCATGCAGATTACTTTGGCTTCGGATTTGATGTGTTTTTATTTCTTTAGTGGCTGATTTGAAGGAATGAATAGTACCCCCAATCTGTCATGGCGTAGGATGTTGAATTGTTTATCATACTTAGGTAGTTATTATTATAGTTTTTGAATTATAATAGCATGTATTATTATGGTGTAAATTAAATTTAGTATAGATATAAAATCGTAAACCCAGTAACAAATGGAGAAAAGATTATGGAACATGAAAGATTTAAAATAATAGTATGTTGTAGTAAAAAATCAAGTAGAATAAAAAAAAATGGACAAAGGATTGTATTTAATTATTTGAAAAAAATAAGCATTTACATTTACATTTATATAGATTTTTAAGTCATTGTATGCTAATAATCAATGTTTAGTACTAAGCTTGAAAGTCATCAAATCATATCCATGATCCAACCCACTCCATGTATTCCTCCTTCTACTAAACAATATCTAATGTACAAACACACACTGATACAACAAAATGTGTTAGATTTAAATTTTTAAACAACAATAATGGACTCATGCTAGTTAGTTATATATATATATATATATATATATATATATATATATATATATATATATATATATATATATATATATATATATATATATATATATATATAAAAGATCGATTACTAAATTATAAGAATTTTCTTTTGAAATTCCTGTTGAATATAATTAAGAGGTGAGAAAATTGAAACTAGGATCTTTTGTCCTTGAAAACATACAGATACCAGTTAAACTAAGTTCATGTTGTCAAATTATAGAATCGAGGAATTCATAAATTTTATACCTACGCTAGCCAAAAATTATTACATTATTTAATTTATCAAAATTATTAGTTTAGACTTTGGGCATATGTGACCAAGATCGAGTAAAGGAAAATCAAATAATACAATTTATAAAATAAACTAAAAATATAATACAATGATAAAATATCTACAAAAATATTAAATGTTGACTAATCTAACTCGTAAAATTTTTTAAAATGTAAAGTTTGTTCTACCATAGCTATTAGTAATAGTAGTCGTTACCAGTAATAACAAATGATATATCACATTTATCAAATTAAAAGCAATGACTGATAATTGTAACAATCAATTGCTATTACTTATAGTTTCTATTAGTGATAGCTCTAGAGAAATTAGGGAAAAAAATGCTTGTAATGGTAAAAAATAAAAAGTTATTACTAATAACATCTATCGGTGATAGACACTAATGACATCTATTAATGACTATATAAGTATACAAAATAATGGTAGAACATTTGATTTTTAGTTTTCTACGAACTTGTGTGCTATATATGTAATTATTTTATACTTATATTATATATTATATTATTTTTTTTATTTAAATGTCATGCAATTGATCTTCGAGTAAAATTATGATTATAGAGAAGTTATTAATTTATAGAGTATAATTTAGTCTTATTCTCAATGGCAATATTGATCTCACCTAACCTTTCTTATTTTGTCTCTCCACACATAATTCTTTTGTGGTTTCTTTCATTTTTATGTCCCTCTAGGACATACTCAATCTACCTTAACTAAGTTCTTAACTTCAAATGAAAATTGATTTTTTCTTTGAAAAGATATCTTCTTAATCCCATTATTTGAAATATGTGTACGCTTAGTTTTTGAATTTTAAAATATTTTCTTTTAGTTCTCATGTTTACATGAATATTCATATTTAATCTCTAAAGTTTTAAAACATACGTTTTTAATCTTCGAGATTTTTAAAACATATTTGAAAAGTACCTTAAATAATTGTAATTTTTAAAGCTCAATTTATCTATATCTCACTTACCGTAAATAAGGAGAAGAAGAAAAAAGAAGGAAGAAGAAGGAATGTTTTCAAATATAACAAAAAATTATAAAACATAGTAATACTTTCAAAATGTATCAATGATAGAGATAAATAGACACCTATAAACTTTTATTGGTATCTATCAATTTCTATCATTGATAGATTTTGAAAATTTAGTATATTTATAAATACTTTTAGCATTTTTATCATCTTAACAATAATAATAAGACAAGTGTAAAATAGATTCAAATATCAAATATTATAAATTTTCTAACTCCAATTACGATGTTCAATGTGATTGATTTTTTAAGTGTTATTATTTATCTAACCCTTTCTTACACTTATATAAACATTTTTTTAAACTATGGAATGAAAATCAATTTAAACATGCACGAAACAAACTAAACAAACAATTGTTCGGTGTTAAACATCTTTTGTCAAAATTTTTTATTAAGAAAAGAAAAGAAAAGAAAAAATAACTCAACCCAACTTATTTCTTTAATACACGATAATTAAAGTTCAATTTCCTTTATCAAGGTAATATAGTAAATAGGCGTTTGATTCTATAATTTCAATTTATGTCTAAAATCAAAATTTAGAATTACTTCAAGTACTCATATACAGTGGCAGATCTAGAAATTATGTATAGGGCACACTATATAATAAACTAACAAAATGTAAGAAAAATATATATTAATAGCTTTAAAGATTAATTAATTTAATACGTATTACAATTGTCATTCACGAGTTTTCATGTTTTAAAATCGATCAATGATAAATTTACTATCTAACTTATCCAATAAATCTTTCTCAATATAAGCTATAAGACAATCATTCATCGATTAATCTTCCATTCGATTGCGCAATCGAATATTCACAATATTCATAGTAGAAAATGTCCTCTCTACAGTAGCTGTTGCAACCAGTAAAATCAATGTCAATGTGAACAACCGATCAACTAATGGGTAGAAAATGGATTATAAATTGTCTTGACTTTACCCCAAATTTCTTGAATGGAAAAGTATGATTTCGAGGTTGACAATGATCTTTTTGTAGTTGTGCTCTACGAACTTGATCTTGAATATTATAATTATATTAAAAAATTCTAGTTCTTAAATTAAGATCTGCATGTAGTTCTTCTAAATTGATTTCTATATAAGATCTATCATAATCAGGAATATGTATCTTTTTTTAAGATGGGACTCTATTGTTGTTTTTCTTTTAAAATATCTCTCCATATTGATATGTTGACTCTACAGAATATTAATTAAACAATATACGTTTATGATTTTACATAAATTGAAAAAGTATTAAAACTAAAAATATTAAGAAGAATTTGAACTTACTGACGAATTGATATACTACGTATATTCTAACGATGAACGAAAAAAATTATCTTGTAGCCTTTAATTATGAAATTAAATTAAATAAATATATACATAAGTAATGTAAATGTAAAAATTACATCAAACAAAAGAAAAGAAAAAAAAATAAAAAATAGTACTTTTTCCATGGAATATAATTGAGAGAGTGCAAGTTTAGATCGCCGACTTTATTGTATTTTTTTCTACATATTTGTTAGATAATAAATGACGGTTACTAGAAAATAAGTTAGGGTTTTCCCTTAGTTAGATTTTTTTTTCTTATTAATAAATTATCTTCCTTTTATGATATCATTGAAATTTACCAATAAAATTGACATTTGAAGAAATAAAATTATTGAAATTTGATATTTGAGGAAAGAAAATTAACAATATTTAGAATAAAATATATTTTATACAATTTAGGAATAAATTTGATATTTGGGAAACAAAATTATTTATATTTGGAATTAAAATTATTTTATAAAAATAATTACAATACATAAAATTCAAACCTTTAACTTGACTTGATTGTTAAAAAAATGGGGACAAAACCACTACACCAAAAGCAGAGTTTAACAAACATGAAACATTATTTAATATATATTGTAATATATGACATTTCAAAAATAATATTAAAATACAAAAATTAATAATACGAAAGAGAACACGCATTGACCTCTTAATAAATCCAACCCTGTCCATATATATCTTAAAATATATATATATATATCCATACAACATTTTGAAACAAAGTATGAACTTAATTAATAAGAGTAAGAATAATACATATAACTCACCCACCTGTTCTCAATATTTTTAATCTACCAATTTACTTAATTATATATATAAACCAATAATTCCTTTTGTTTTTCTCTAATATATATATATATATAGGAATGAATAGTAAAGTTGGAGGACCCAAACTACTACCATATAATCCGTCCAGATTCAATGAACCTCCCCCCATCCCTTTAATCACTTTTTGTTGCTTTCTTTCTTTATACATTTATTTTCCATTATTAGATTAATCCTTTAATTCCCACTCTCCAAAAATGGCTATCACATCGAGAATAATACTATCAAACTTCAAACAAAATTACAAACTCCTTCATTCTCAACATTCTCTCTTCAAATTAAACCTTCTTCTTCATCACCTTCCTCATCAACCTTTCCCTCATCCTTACCTTCCTTCTCTCCCAAACATGTGCTTCTAATAATATATAATTTGTAAGTTCTATGCCTTTCTTCTTACACTCACACACATTTTTATTCTTACCTTATTTTATTTTTGTTCATTCACTAAATTATTTACGCAACACATACACCTTCATCTCATACCAAACTGAGATCGCGATGAGCTAGAAAAGTCTTTAACTGAAGATCACGTTTATGAGATCCTTGAGCACAATTGTTTTATTTTTGTTCATGCATGTTCTCAAGTAGTTATGGATTGAAATATAAATTTTAGATACTATCTTTTATTTTTAAAAAAATATAGTTTTTGATTCGTGCATTTTATTAAAGACAATGACATACCCTCTTATTTAGTCAATGTTGAACTTCTCTCGCACCCGAACAAATAAGAGATTATGAATCTCTTTCTTAAATAGTCATGTATTCCTCTAAGTTTTATTTAGGTTAACTTTTTTTTTTCCATGGAGTACACTACTTATCTCATAGAGCTTAATCATATGAGTCACACCATAGCTACTTTTTAGGTTCTATCTTAACATATTTTATCGACATGACTAAATTTAGTTTGGAACCATTTGTCAAAAAGAAAAAAAAAAAGGAACTCTCACAATCTAACAATTATAAACTCTTGTTTGAGTGTAACGACCCACGAAATAATTCTTTCCATTATGATTCTTTCTCTTAGAAGTCCCACAAATAATAACCTTTATTTTTATTTACACTTTTTTTATTATAACTCTTATTTCATCATGTGCCTCATGGTTAGAATTTTAAACGTGGATTATGGTGATAAAATAAATTTTTATTTACGAGCAAAATATGCTTTTGATTTTTAAAATTTGATGTTTGTATTTATTTGGTTCCTGAAGTATAAAAGGGACACTTTAGTTGGTAAGTTTTGAAAAATTCTTCTAAAATGATACCTCAAAGATTAAAATATCTCTTTTTAAATTTCATGATCCAAATAAACACAAGGATCGAATAGATACAAATAAGAAACTCGGGATGAAAATGTGCAGTTTAATTTTTATTTATTTAATCAATTAGGTTGGGTGCTGCTGAGTTAGCATGGAGTGATTGATTGGAAACCTTTGATATTTGACACTTTTTGTGTATTTAAGAAAAAAAGAAAAGTAGACCACTTTTTCTTTTTTTAGGGTTTTGTCGGTGTTGTGGATCCCACCAAGTCTTCGTACAAATAACTCACTTTCTCTTTTCCTTAAATGTTGTTATTATATTCTTAAATGCTTAATTCTAATTTTGTACTTTCAATACATATTAAATTTATTGAAATTGATTAATTAATAATAATAAATTTTCTCAAAGAAAACACAATATATAAATATTCCTTCTAAAGTTTTTAATTGAAAACCCCGTACAAAATGATATAATTTGATTTTTTGATTTACTTTAGTGCAATCATTGAATGAAAAGTAATCTATGTGACTGTATTCATGTAATATTAAAAGAGTTAAATATATAGAATCTCCCTTTATGACATTATATTGAATTATTGTAGATATCTATTGCAAAACTCGAGTCAATTGATTGCTATAATCCATATACTTTCAAAATGACTCTATTCGTTAACGATCATCATGCTAAGCAGCTACCTCAGCCTTCAACTTACAAAGGACGTCATTGTATAATCATCGTCTAGGAGGATGATGGATCAAAAAGACCAAAATCAAGTAAAAGGAGAAGAAATGGCAGTTTAACAAAATGAGAATGCATGATCTCACACAATGCATTTTCTTTTGATTTTATTGCTATATATGCTTCTCTTTTAATATATAATATATATGCTCATCATGGAAAAAACAAATCCAACGTTGGTTGTACTTGGAGGAGTTCCCCTTCACCATACTTCAGAAGAATTTCTTCTTTTCTTTTACAGTGCACATTTGCATGGGAAGTTTTATAAGACAAAGTTATAATGAATCTTAGGGTTTCCACTTGATGTTAAAGTTTGGCCATGCAGTCATAGTTCGTGTTATATTATTATTTCAAATGTTGCTTCATTTGGGTTATTATTAGTTTATTGTACAATGTTGATCTTGTTAATTTTTTTAAGGATTATTTATTTTGTGGTACAAGAATAGAGAATATGAATTGCCCTTTTTTTAGCATTTGTTTTTAACTATATATGAAGTATAGGAATTGAATCTCTAACCTCGAAGTTGATGGTATATAAACATTATGATACCAACTAAAACATACTTATTTTGGCTTTAGGGTATCATCTAATTATATACAAGCGACAAATTAATCATATTTTTACTCTCTTTAACTCCAAGGAGTTATGATGGATTTAATTATAATATTAATATTCTAGTTACTATAATTATTTTCACATGGGAACTTTGACAATATGTAGAAGAGCTCAACAAATGATAATTTATCAATATTTTGCATGATCCAAAATACGAATATAACAAAACTTTCTTATTCCCATAATATAGAAAAAATTACTATGAACCATTATACTCACCATATTACTATTGGTTTTTCTCAACTAGATAAATCATATATACACATGTACATATGTACACATGCACATACATCATACGTATATACACTCGGATAGATGCATGAGTGCTTATATATATATATATATGTTGTTAACTAATTATTATCTTTTTTTTTTTTAAATGAAATAGGGGAGCTATGCTTGAAAAAGATTAAGTAGATAATATTTTTTCAGTGACCACAGTAAAGACAGTGAAAATTCAAAATACATAAATTTTGATCTATCTTTACATAACTGTATATATAATAATTAAACTACGGTCACTTAGGTTATATTTTATAATTATTAGTAGGAACACATATTAATCATTAAATTTATTATTAATCGGAAATTAGTCTCATAACTTTTTTCTCCAGACTGTTAAATTATATGTTTAGGTTGACTAGCTATGTACCCAATAATTGAAAGAAGAAAGAAAATTTACCCACAGAGTAATTTATGAAATGAAGCTAAATTTTTTCAAAAATAAAAAAAATGTTGTGCTTCTGCAAAAGTAGGTCGATTTGACTTAGTTTACCTATATTAAAAAAATAAAACCAAAATGAATATAGTCTAAATGAGACTGTGTTTCTACTACATATCAACTTTAAAGTTAAAGATTCGATTTTCTACTTTAAATATTACTTTCAATGGCCCTCGAAAAATATAAATCTAATATATAAGCTATTGTCCAACCATTCTTTTTCTTTTATTTCCTTACATAAATATTAGAAGAAAAAACTATTGCCCCAAGATCTTAAAAAATGTTGATAAACATGGGGATGGTTGTTAGCTTTAATAGAAACAAAAGCAAAAAAAGTTGGCAATAAAATATAGAAAAACTAAAGAATGAGTTCACCATATCTTCAAGGGAAGGGCAAAAAATGAAAAAGAATCAACAAAAATAAAACCAAAAAAAAAAAAAAAAAAAAAAAACAAAGCCAAAGAAAAGAGACCTATCTATAAAGTTATTCTCTATCTTATCTTCAATATTTCAAAAAATATAGCAGTTTTTTTTTTAAAGAGCAACATCAATAAAATCAATAAACAAATAGACATCTTACCACAAAATCAAGTATAGTATATTATCCTCGTTTAATCATTTTATGGAATAATTATAATACATAGCAATTTTAGAAATAATAATAAATTACATCACATAACAAAACTTATAGTGATAGGCTTTTATCATTAATAGACTTTAAATTATGATCTATTTACAATATTTTGATCTATTTACAATATTTTTAAATTGTCGTTATATGTACTAATCTTTGAAATGTAATTTTCATATTTAAGTTTATTCTTTTTATATCGATAAAAGATAAAATTAATCACCATTATTAAATTATTGTTTTCGAAAAATCGTAACATGTGATAAAATATTTACATATCATCCAAAAATAAGTGTAATAAATTTTGTCATTTAGTGATTTTGTTCTCTAAAATATAAACAACTTGTCAATTTTTTCTATTTAAAAAAATTTAATCTCGGTTAAGATTAGAATGAATGAGGTGTGGTCAGATCCAGTTGTAAAAGGGAAGAAAAGATGACAGAAAACCTACTCTTTTACTTTTAATTATTCAATCCCAATGGGCCCATGTATGTCTTCTCCACTATCTGTCCGTCATCTCTTCTTTTCAATTAACTATTATTCTTGACACTATTTTAAATTATTAATTTGTTTTTTTAATTATTTGGTAGAACTTTTACTATTTCTCTTAAACTAAAATAAATTGACATTATAATTATAACCAACCTTTCAGACCAATTTTACTCTTACAACAAATTCTTCTTTTTTCTTTTTCAAAATATTTCTCTCTTTCTCAGATGTGAGTGATGAAAAACTAATACAAAAAAATGAAACGGATCTTGAGAATTGAAATGTACCCAAGTATTGATCGTAGTTTATTATGTAATTTGTGTATATAATGTTATTGTTGAATGAAAAATTTTAAATTAACCATAAATTTTCCACGTCATTAATGACAAAATTACAAATCATCAAATTTTGTACTTTCTCATTAGAAGGAGTAAAAAAAATATTTGTAATCTAGAAATCTAAAGGGAATTCTCTCTAAAAGTTTAGGGCTTTTCAAAGCTCAATTTCTAGGAAGATACAAAAATCTTTTCAATATTCTAACTTTAAAATATATCACGCATTTTGCTTCTTTGATTCAAGCATGCAGATTTAAATTGAAAGAAAATTGAAGATTCGAATATCAGAGATCGAACCACATCACATCAAATTAACATAAATATAAATATAATTCCAGGTAAAAGATTTTCTTAAAGTATTTCGTACAAATAAACTATGATGCCTGAGCCTAACTCAATTAAATGTGAATAATGTGTTGGTATCTCCATGAAATAAATTTTGTTTTTTTTTTCAATTTTCTTTGATTGCATTGAATAAAGTTTGATAAGATTTTTTTGTTTATTTTTTCTTTTTTCTTTTTCGTTTTATTGTATATATTTTAAAGAAGTTTGAATATATTTTTCTCAATTTTTATATATCTATAACATTTAACTTTATATTTATTAATAGTATAAATTTAGATTAGTTGTTCAATTATGTACATCTTAACTTTATATGTTAAACTCACAACATTTTTGTATAACATTTCAAATCTAACATGTCAGATTTAATATTTAGAAAAATATGTCACATAATATATTTATAAAAAGAAAGGAAAACAAAAATTATTCTAACTTAGATGATTAATCTTCTGACATTCTCCCTTCAAGCATTGAAAGTTTCCACTTGGGTCATCTTGTATTAAAAAACTTCAACTTTTTACTTAACCAATTACTTCTTTTTTCTTTCATTGGTCCATTTGGATCATAGACATACAATTAGTATAAAAAATGATAGATATATATTGTCATTGATAGAATTTTATGGTTTATTAGAGATTAAACCGATTCTTGCAATATAGATCAATTAGTGATAGATTTAGTTATATTTACAATTTCTTCAAATGTTGGTAACTATATATGTCAATACTTTGAACATTATTATATTCGTAATTATTTCGGTATAAATGATTTGTGAGTGACATGCAATCAAAGAACTAAAATCCGAAAAAGCATGCATAGTAAAGATGGATGTAAAATTTGTAAGTGGACAACATTTTTGCATTTTTGCTACATCCATGGACAAAGAATGCAAAAGCATGAGGTTTTATTGTTAGAGAAAAAAAGATCAAATAATACAAATTTGCAACACTTTAGTAGAAAATTTATATATAGAACACCCCTTAAACTCTAAAACAAAATTGTAAGTTAAAGATTACAAATTGAATGCGTTTGCATTCTAACCATTATAACAATTCGTGATTAGTTGAGTTGAGAGTAATGATGAGTTAAAGCTTTTCCTACTAATTTTATGAAAATGAGGAATTGGGAAGCTTCTTTCTTTCCTCCTCCATTGAATCAGTACGGCTCAATTTGCAAATTACTGTCCCCTCAGAAAAATTATTGACTTTTGACAACTGGGTTTTCTCAGACGTTGGGAACCTAAATTTAACAATAAAACAAAGAAACAGATTTGAATTTCCAATTCCTTTCCTCTTCTTCTCACCGACATTGCCTACTATTTCATCCAAACACAGAGCCAGATCCAAAGCCAGTCAAGAAAGCTCAAAGCCAAAGATTCGAAGTCTTAAAAGCAAACTTAGCGACTAAGGACAACCCCCACAACTTTTCATAATCTCCATCTCTTTGGTTTCTTCTTCCATTTTCTCATTTCCCATTGACCCCTTTTCTCTAAAATGAGTGAAAATAGTTTCTTATATTCACTCACTTCCTTGTTCTTGGTTTTGAGCTTCAGCTGCATCTATGGTGAAGACCCATATAGGTTTTTTACTTGGAATATCACATATGGAGACATTTGGCCTCTTGGAGTAAAGCAACAGGTATTAGTTTTGTATCAGTGTAACACCCATTTTCTTGTTTAGCTTAAAGATGTATTCCCCATTGTGTGTTTTTTTCCTCTTTTTCAGGGTATTTTGATTAATGGGCAATTTCCAGGGCCACAAATTGAGGCAGTTACGAACGAGAATTTGATCATCAATGTGTTTAATAGTTTGGATGAGCCTTTCCTGATCTCCTGGTTGGTTTTTCTTTTTCATTTTTACCTTTTTCCGTTTTTGTTCACAACTTGTATGAAGAAATGCCTCCTCTGTTTCACTTGGTTGGATTCATGATGCTTATTTTGGTCTTAATCAATCCATTTCTTGATTTCTCTTTATGATGTTATAATCTTAGATTATCCAATTTTCATTATGGACTATTTTCCACGTAGGAAACTTGGAAGAGGGGTTGTACTGACATGTTTTGAAAAGAGATGCTTAGAATTGAATTGATCATTAATAAAATACAAATTATTATAAATAGTTATTCGTGCAGTCAAATTATTACAATAGGAAATGCAATGCTGGTGGTTGGGATGACAAAATTTCATTGTTCCAAGTGGTGACAATAAAGGCCTGATAAAACGGTGTCGTTTCTCTCTGTACCATCTATTTTCTTCCTGGTTATTACCAAGGCCCATTCTTTTTTTGCTGTTTCTTGTTTGTTTTCGAAATTGGACTAAGAATTCAAAGAAAGGTGAAAACTGCAGTAAAGAAATGGGAATCGAAAGGAAACAAGAGAGATTAGAAAACGAAATAGTTATGGAGTGGGACCTCAATGTTGGGAACTTTTCCCCCCCCTCGATTTTATTGAAGAAAATGAAAGTCCTTGAAAATTAAGAAGTCCCAAAGTTATTAACTTTAGACATTTGTGACATGGGGTTTGAACACTACTATTATTGTTTTAGTATATTATTATTTATTTGAACTTAAATTTAATTGGGTTTATTTTTGTACTTTAGGCCTAGATCTTCTCCATTTCTAATCATGTGGGTCAGATCCTGAATAACCCGCGAATTTTCGTTTCCTAGATTTTGGGTTGGGTAGGGTTATTTTATTTTTATAATAATTAATTGCACTTAGATTTGGGTGATTTTATTGGTTGGGTTTTAACAATATTCTAACATGTGTAGAAGAGATTTTTTTATCCCACCAAATTATAGTGGATATTTCTGATGGTAGGAGGAGGTAAAATATGGCTCTTTTCTTGTCATGTTGAATCAGCAACTGACTAACTAATTGAAAGCAATGTCCTTTTGCAGTAAATGGGGTGAATTCAGTGTAAGATGTAGAGTATGAACTATTTTCCACCTTGATTTTGTTGTGTAGGAATGGGATTCAACAAAGAAGGAACTCTTGGCAGGATGGAGTTTATGGCACAAATTGCCCCATCCCACCAGGACAGAATTTCACTTATGTCTTGCAAGTTAAAGATCAGATCGGTAGCTACTTTTACTTCCCCTCTTTGGCCTTGCACAAGGCCGCTGGTGGCTTCGGTGGCTTCAAAATTCAAAGCCGCTCTATAATTCCTATACCCTTTCCTACTCCTGCCGGAGAATTTACTGTTCTTGCTGGTGATTGGTACTCTAAAAACCACACTGTAAGCTTTTTTTTCCTCCTGAACATTTTGAAAGTCATGCTGGAACGGAATGTCATAATTAAGGGATGTTCTACCGAATCTTTGTAGGATTTGAGAGCCATTTTAGATGGTGGTAGTGATCTTCCTTCCCCTGATGGGCTTCTCATCAATGGTCGTGGTTTAAATGGGAACACATTTACTGTTGAACAAGGTACATTGTCATTAATAATGTAAATACCGTTACTCATTATCTTATGCTTTTGAGATCAGTGATGGTTAACGATTATCTTGGTTTTAATGTAGGGAACTTGGAATGATACTAAGTCTAATGTTGCATTGTCTTGCAGGCAAGACTTACAGGTTACGGATATCAAATGTGGGGCTTACAACTGCTATTAATTTCAGAATACAAGGCCACAAAATGCTTCTGGTTGAGGTTGAAGGAACTCATACCCTTCAGAATACTTATGAATCCATTGATGTTCATCTGGGGCAATCCTACTCTGTCTTGGTCACTGCTGATCAGCCACCACAAGATTACTACATTGTTGTCTCTACACGTTTTACCTCCCAAATTCTCACAACCACCTCCATTCTTCATTACAGCAACTCAGCAGCTAGTGTATCTGGTCCTCCTCCTGGTGGACCGACAATTCAAATTGATTGGTCACTTGAACAAGCTCGATCTCTCAGGTATCTGCCTCTGTCTTTGGTTTCTCTGTTTAGTTGCTAATATTTTCTTCATCAGGCGATTGTAAGTTCTGATGTATGCTTTGGTTAAACGGCTTTTATGAATGATAAGTAATCAAAGATTTGGCTCTTTAGTTTTCAATTTGGAACTTGGCATTTATTTTGAGACCTATTGTATGAACATATTAGGGACAGGAAAATCCCATGCTATTCGAACCCCTTCTACTATGTTGTGCCGTACTTACTCTGACTCGTCCTTTTTTGAACCAGGCGTAATCTGACTGCAAACGGCCCGAGACCAAATCCTCAAGGTTCTTACCATTATGGATTAATCAATGTTACCCATACAATAAGGCTTCAAAGCACTGCTCCAATCATTAATGGCAAGCAGAGATATGCTGTCAATAGTGTGTCTTTTATTCCAGCTGATACTCCTCTCAAACTTGCTGACTATTTCAAGATCTCTGGTGTTTTCTCTCTTGGAAGTATCCCTGATTACCCCACCGGTAGTGGTGCTTACCTTCAAACTTCTGTCATGGCTGCTGACTTTAGAGGCTATGCTGAAGTTGTATTTGAGAATCCTGAAGATGTTGTACAGTCATGGCACGTTGATGGACACAATTTCTTCGTCGTGGGGTTAGTTTCTTATAAAAAACCTGGTGTTATAAGCCATTTATTTCTCATGGTTCAAAATTCAACCATTTCTAATTGCCACTAGATCAACTTAATCATCTGTTATGCGGCAGGATGGATGGAGGACAATGGACACCTGCCAACAGATTGACTTACAATTTAAGAGACACGATCTCTCGATGTACTGTTCAGGTAGCTGTCTCATTCATCAGCTGATTTGATTTAGTTTGATGAAAAGAAAATTTACATCTTGTTTTAGCTTCATTCAAGAATCCAGGTTATGTTTGATTCTTTAACACAAAATTTTCGTGAACTACTTAGGTGTATCCAAAGTCCTGGACTGCAGTTTACATGCCTTTAGACAATGTGGGGATGTGGAACATAAGGTCTGAGAATTGGGCTCGCCAGTACTTGGGTCAACAACTATATCTTCGTGTGTATTCACCCGTGAATTCATGGCGAGACGAATATCCAATCCCAAGCAATGCTCTTAAATGTGGTCGAGCAATTGGTCTCAACCCTCCGTCTCTATAAAGCAAGAACAGTTCAGATCAGAAATCAATTTCATCAAAGGTTTTCTGTAAAACCTGTAGTGTTTTGGTTCAACTCGAGCCCTTGGTCTATTTCTAGCTTGATTTGTTCTGTCTGAGTCTCTGTTTCAACATTTTTTTTTTGTTGGTTCGCCATTGTCTTGCTTGAATTCTTGTTAGTTTCTTAGTTTTTAGTTATCAATCTTTTAGAGACATTATACAATGTTGTAATACCAAAAACGTTTTGGAAAATTCAAAGAAATGAGACATGCGATATTGTGAATGGATGCATAATATGTCTTTCTTCCATAATTTCTTCCCTTCTAAGTATTAAAATATCAATGTGAATATGGATATTGATATTTCAAAACCGTGAATGCCTCTAAATTCTTGCTCCTTATAGATGTATTATCGAGAGGTAAATAAATGCGATACCAACTCCAGAGAATGATTGGAAATTTCCACTAGTTAAAGATGGAACACCAACCTTATTTACTACACCCAAATAAATATGACAAAAGCTTATATTATAGAAGTAATAGTTTGCCTCAAATTTCATATAATCAAAGATAATGTTGTCAAATGAAACAATTTTACAAAACAAATGATCTAATTAGGATAAACATGTTTACAGGAAGAAGAATTAGAGACTTATCTTTGAAGAAAAACTTCGCGTATCTCCTTCCGATCTTGAAATTGATTATATGGTCAATTCTTGGTATACGAACTTGAATCCAAATATAGAATAAAACCAACAGTGTCTTCTTTGTTAGACTCTTGGCACAAGGAGGATTGTGTGATCCTTGTATTAATTTCTGAGGGGAAGAAAACTTTTGTTTTTTCACAAAGAAAAGTACAAAGAGCCTTCTCCTATGGCAAGAGAGAATTCACTTCTTGGGATGGGGAGTCGGTTTTATTAAATAATAACAATGCTATATTAATTAAATCTTATTAGTGTATCTTCTATTTTATGATATATATTGTATCATACATATCTTCGTAACCTATAGTTTTAGTACGAATCTTATCTATATCAATTTTAACTTTTATATTTAAATATAATTCACATTCATATTAATTTAATATTCTATTAATACTCTTGTATTATAAAATATAAACACGAATCAAAGTCGAATTAACTTTATATTAAAATGTACTTATATACATTATACGTATTGTGTACAATGTATTCTCTTAAATAATTTGAACACTTCAATTTTTTTAACTCTTAAATCCTTGTGTAGTCTGTTATGAGCTAATAGAGGACCTTAATGAACTTAATTTTAGTTTACAAGTTCTAATGATGTAATATTAATTAATTAAATTAATCAAAACATTCATAAACTATAATGACCAATATATGCACTCTTATGAACTATAGACTAATCACTAAAGTATATTGATAAAATATAGTATGTTAATGTCATGCGTATATGACCTTTTATTGTTATTATTTGAACATAATCCACTAGTTTTTCGATTAAATAATACTCAAGTTTCATTAACCTTGGCTCTTTAGTTTATTGTATTATGAGTTAGGCAAAATAAATATAATATTTATTTATGAATATAAACTTATTATTTATATAAAAAAAATTTGTTTACATATTTAGGACATAATTATCAATATATAGTATTTATATTATTAACTTTGAATTCAGAATTTGATTTCTCTACCTCAAAATGGTTAAAAAGACTATTTAACCATTATCATTTCGAAAATTGATAGTTTATCTTCGTAACAAAGAGAAATAAAATGAAACAAAAGAAAGTTATAAAGTATTGGTTGAATTTATTTTTAGAAAGCTCGATCATGGATGTGGCTAATTACTTTTCTAACATAATCATTGATAAATCATCTATTTTTATTGAGTTTAATTATCTTCTCTTGTATAAATCGATTTTTTTTTTTTGCCATCATGCTATCATCATAATATGAAATCTGTAGCAATTCAAATTAAGAACCCTTTGAATACATGAACCCCTAATTCTCAATCATTAAAACTTCAAATAATATCTAATCATTTCAATTTTAAGGAGATTGAGTTAGGCAATAATTGTGTTAACATTAATATCTTGAAACAAGAAGAATGTTCTCTATCCCAAGATTCGAACACTTCAAAAATAAATAGGATGATCAATCTAAAATTCAAGAAGCACACTTTAATGTTAATTTTGAAAACAAGAACGACCTCTCAAACTAAATTCATCCTAAAAAACTAAATTCAACTTCTCTCTCTTCCATCTTTGATAGTTTAAATATTGTGTCACTAATTCATCTTTTGTTCATCAGTGGGGGTGTGGTGAAACAATATTCTTTCTTTTTGCTTTTCACAGTTTGTTTTCTTTATCAACTTCAAAAGGGTATCTTTATTTTGTTCAAGCTCGTTGAAAATTTTCTTTTATTTTTTGGAATTTCTTTTAGGAATGAGATCCTGCAGCACATACAAATAAGACCCCATGGAGTCAATGTTGCAAAGAATAATTTACTAGACGAGTTGATATTTATTTTGCTTCTCGTGGTGATTGAAGTGATTTTAGCGTCGATTCAACCTACAAAGGAGAATATCTGAGAAGAAAGCAAGAGAAAGTTGTTTATTTCTATTTTTCCTATCCATTTTAGCCCAACCGAACCTGTTTCATCCTAGATCAGAACTTATCCGGTCCAGTCGGTTTGACTGGAAAGTCGATCCAACCTGACCCTTTACATCACTAGACGTATTGTTCATATTCAACTTTCTTTTTACCTGTAAGTTATCATTAAAGAAAAAACTACTCTTAATTAGTCACACAAAGATTACAAGGATTACAATTATATTAGTTTCCATAAGTCTATCACCTAGGTTTTTTAGACGTCCTTTTTACTTGTGTACCATGATTGATGTACTCTCTCCATAATTTTAACAGGAGCATCATTTAGTGAAAAAGTTAACATTTGAATTGTGTAGTATAATGATGGAAATACAATAAATATGTAAACACTTGAAATACAACATCAATGTTTCAATTGTTTTTACCTTTCCATTTTCTCATATATTTCAGTTCCATTTGTTGATATGATAAGTTTATTTATTTTCCTCTTTGGCATCTTCCTTGTTAATGACAATTAAATAGCATGTATTTGTAATGTAATCAATCTAATTTGCATTATTGGTTCTGTCAATCACCTTGCATGTTTTCCTTCATCTCCTTTTCAAAATGATTCATTTGTTATTTTACTTATTTTCTGTATAATTTGGTTTTATCTCCTCCAATCCTATGTTAGTTTCCATTCCCTTTCATCGTCTTGATCGTCATCATTTTTTCGAAGTATTTTTTAGTATCTGAAGTAGAACTAACTGTTGTTCTTCTTCCTTCTCTTCTTGCTCCTTCTCTATTTGGTCTAGTTGCTGCTCAATTTTTTTTTTGTTGTCTGTTTCCATGAATTTGTTAACTAATTTATCCAACTACAAGTATATCAAATACAATGGTATTTGTAATTCATCTTCACTTTGTGAGAATTATTGGCTCTTTGTTTGCTGATTGTCTTCCACCACTTAATCCAACAAACCTTAACCTTTTGTTGATACTTATTCTTCCTCCTGTTTTTTCTTTTTTATAACTTTAATGCGCTTAAAAGGGTTCAATGTTCATATTCTTTTCAGATTTATTAGTTAAAAATCAATTATAAATGTATATATTATTATTGAATTAAAACTTTTTCCAAAATCTTTGATCATTTTTTTAAAGTATAAACATTTCTATATATAACATATTGAATTTTCAAAACTATTTGGTATTTTTCAAGGGTTGAAATAATGTCGTATAGTGCATTTGTCGAAAAGAAAAATGTTGGGTGTTTGTGATTTCGTTACCTTTCAAGACTAGGTGAAGAATGTGCACTAAAAGTGACTAAGAGAGTGAGAAGGAGGCCGCTCAACCCATAACCCAAACAGCAGTTACAACCCCTATCTTCCGTAAAAGGTTTTGGGGTTGGATTAGAAGACATTCACAACAACTCATATTGAGTTGTCTGAGTTCAACCAAGACATAACCCAACTCGAAAAAATTTAATTTTTTCAACCAAACTCATTGCACGTTTAACCCAACCCAACTCATGTTATATATCCTTAATTTGGGTTCCTTTGACTTACCAGGTTGTTGTTTTCTTCTCAACAATAACCATTACCATGAGGCATGAAAGGGAGTAGCGGTCATCCCTACCCACGAAGGCAAGGTGGATGGAGCTTTGGTTCATGCCATTGTTAATTAAGAAGAAGAAGATGGAAATACCTAATTTACGAAATGAAATCCCGGCCAAGAAATTGAACTTCTTGGTTCATGTGTGAAGGCTGATATTTTCTTGGCTTGTTTATTAACTTTTTCAATCCGACAATTAGACATTATTTTAGATTTGACAGACCAATTAATTTCTTTGATAAGTATTTAAGTTATACTGTATACGGTTGTTTTACAAATAGTTGGAGATATTTCAGATTCTATATTTGAAGTTGGGGGTTTTAGTAGAGGTGATGATAGTTTTGCCAATTTCGCCTTTTCTTTTTTAAATAATCTTACGATTTTGTTTTTTCTTTCATAATTAATTTTATTTTTTGTTGTTTGTCTAAAGTATAAACTTTGAAATTTGCTATAAATGTAGTCAGCCCATCTTTAAATCTAAAAGTAAAATGGAACTTGATTAGGTTTTGTGTATTAAATGGATATTGAAGTCAAATCCGATTATTACAATCTTTGTAATAAGACTTCAACTCCACGAAAACGTCTTATCCGAAAAATGTATAATTGTAGCGATTATGTGTTCTCACATGCTGCTCTCCATCCCTATACTCTCTCTACAACCAATTGATTGACATAGCACACACAAAGTGATTAATGGATAGTGATATATAAATAAAAGAAGATGGTCGAAGGGATTGGCTCCTATTACACACTAAAATATTTTTCATAAATAAATAAAGATTAGGTCAATTGGTCCATGCAAGTTGCAGTTATGAATAATATATAATAATTATAATAGCTTTTAGTTTTTCTTCATTTATTGTTGCATAGACACCGACGATCGCCCCAACTGAACCCAAGCTTAAATTTCACATGCTATTTCCATATCCAAACTCTACTGTTTTGACCCAGCCACACTGTCGGCGGGTAGAGTTGACGCCGTCGCTGGTGCTCATCGAAAGGCCATTACCATCTTCTTCAATATTATCCACTTTCATTGCTAATATTTAGTTCTAGCTGATGGGGTTTTTTTTTTCTCTTTTGGAAAAATACTAAAAGTTGGTGTGGTTCTTTCACTGCGAATATTAGTTCCTAGCTAATGAATAATTTGTCCTAATTCTTATCTTGTGAAAAAAGTAGGGTTACAAAACTGAAAAGTCATTAGAGACTATACTCGAATGTAAAAGAACTACTTTAATGGAAATAAGAAGAAAGAGAGTCTTGAATGGATTTTGGTTCTGAAAGCATAGTGGGTTGAAGTTGTGTGAGTTGTTTGAAAGGGATAAAAGGTGTGTACATAATTAGAGTCAAAGGGATGGAGATAAGTTGTGACCCATGTTAGTGTGCTTTTGACTTATATGCGTATGTATATATATGTCATTAAATGATATTGGCCAACCCCCCAACGGTCCAACGCGCCCTCATAACCAATGGCAACTTGAAGATAGAGAAACACATAATTATGTAGTGGAGGGGAAGGTGAAGCCTATATATATATATTGATTTTGGACTTGTGAGTAGCGAAACACAAACCCAAAAGATATTTTTGGTCGACATATATGGGTGGCTCTCAAAAATGGTTTTCTTTGGGTCTTCTTACCCTCTGCATTGTGCTCCATTTGAGTGCTATTGTTTTGGGAGATGACAAGCTTAATAAGAATGGGTTTAGGGATGATGACGACTGTCGTTGGGGCAGGCGTTGCGGTGGCAGATTTGGAGGACGTGGACCACGCTTCGGTAGGGGAGGTGGTTTTGGTGGGGGTAGAGGTGGTGGATTTGGTGGTGGTAGGGGTGGAGGACTTGGTGGTGGTAGGGGTGGAGGACTTGGTGGTGGTAGGGGTGGAGGACTTGGTGGTGGATCGGGTGGAGGGTTTGGAGGTGGTGGTGGAGTAGGTGGTGGTGCTGGAGGTGGTGTTGGTGGTGGTGGCGGATTTGGAGGTGGTGGAGGAGGAGGATTGGGAGGTGGTTCGGGACATGGTGGAGGATTTGGAGCTGGAGGTGGCGTTGGAGGTGGTGCGGGAGGAGGAGTTGGGGGTGGAGGTGGATTTGGTGGAGGTGGCGGTGGTGGCGTTGGTGGTGGATCAGGTCATGGTGGAGGTTTTGGAGCTGGAGGAGGTGTTGGTGGTGGTGTTGGTGGAGGCGCTGGAGGTGGAGGCGGCGGAGGGGGTGGTGGTGGTGGTGGCATTGGTGGTGGACATGGCGGGGGATTTGGAGCTGGTGGAGGTGTTGGTGGAGGAGTTGGAGGTGGTGCAGGAGGAGGAGGTGGTGGAGGCGGTGGAGGTGGCGGCGGCATTGGTGGTGGGTCAGGCCATGGTGGAGGCTTTGGAGCTGGTGGAGGTATAGGTGGTGGTGTCGGCGGAGGTGCCGGAGGTGGAGGTGGAGGTGGAGGTGGAGGTGGAGGCGGAGGTGGTGGTGGTTTGGGAGGAGGTTCTGGTCATGGAGGTGGATTTGGAGCCGGTGGTGGCATTGGGGGTGGAGCTGGTGGAGGGCTTGGAGGAGGTGCTGGAGGTGGCCGTGGTGGTCACGGTGGAGGAATTGGAATCGGAATAGGGATTGGAGTCGGAATAGGTAGTGGATCTGGTCATGGCGTTGGTGTTGGCTCTGGATCCGGTGGAGGAGGTGGTGGTCATTAAAACCCTATCTCATTTTACACGTAATTTCAAAGTTTTTATTGTACGTGGAACAAAGCTCAACTATTATTGTAATTGTACTACTCTTCTCTATTTTCCTATGCTTACAACTTCATTCCCATAATTGTTAGAACTTTTAAAAAAAGGGCTATGCAAATAGATTTTGTTATAATGTTTTTAATTAGTACATTCTCTTATCAAATTTCATCCTTTACTTGTCTCTCTCCCATTCAAATTTATAATCCTAAAACTTAATTAGAAGTAAAACGAAAGTAGAGGTACCAAATCAAGCAATGTAAAGCTTGTAATGGAGTTTTTTTCTCCAAGGTAAGTAAGAAAAGGTTATGTGTCGATTCAAAGATAAATTTAATGGATAATGAATCAAGTAAACATCTCAAAAGTTGATAGACTAATTTCTATTTCATCATTGTTGAAGTTAAAAAAATAAATAAATAATAATAATAATAATAATAATAATAATAATAATAATAATAATAATAATAAAGAGAGAGAGCCTTGTTTAACATTTTAATTTTTAAAAATTAAGTTTATTTGTTTTGTTATTAATTTATCGTCAATGTTTCAAAAAATTTTAAAAATATTGAAGTTCTTAAAATTTGCCTAAGAAGTTTTTTTTTTCTCTTCTGTGAGAAAATTAATAATGATATAAAATTAATAAAAAAAATAAACATAAATTTCTCAATAAAGTTAGTACCAAATAAACTAAAAGTTATATGAAATTTTGTACACAGATAAAATTAGCAAAATTTTAAAGTTACTAATATAAGGGATTGTAATGTCTTCGATAAATCAAAATGAGCCTAACTCTATTTGATATCAATGTATACTATATACCTTAACTAGTTTCTTCCCAATTCTGTATTTCGTGTGTGGCAAGTTTTTTCTTTCTTTTATAAAAACGACAAATTAAATAATGTGAACGCATGCATATAATTTCTTTCTTTCATCACAATCAATATCTCACTTACACTTCTCAATTATTTGTAATTGATTCTAATAATGTTCCTATCTTCCTATCTTTCTATATTTCGATTTATGTGTACAGTTAAAACGTTAGTTTTAATTTTCATACTAAAAAGGACTATTTGAAAAAACTAAGTAAAAATTCAATAAAGTACATTAAAAAAAACTTTTGAAACATGGTTAATAATGTAATGACCTAGTCTCAAGTGATACGAAGCATGATATGAAAAGAAGAGAAAAGCGAAATCGTTAATATATACACTTTAAGTAAAAGTAAATATATAAACTAAAAATATAATTTTAATTAAAATCTACACATAATTTAAACATGAAAACTAATTTTATATAAATAGAATTACAAAACGAAAATGTAAAACCTTATCCCCACAAATATAAATTTTAGGGTACTCTTTCGAAATTCGTTGTCGATGTCATTGATATTTTGCATTATGTTGATTGAGATTCACAATGTTCCTATATTCTTTAGTTCTATTTGACACAATAAGTAAAGAAAAAGTGACCATTCTAAACTCCTTAAAAACACATAGGAATAAAAAGTAAACATTTAATATTTTAATGGGAATATACGTCTTAACTTTTGATAGAAACTTTTGACTTTAATGATATATCATCACACATTACTCAAAATTGGTGTAATTGAAACGAGTTTCCATGTAACATTTATTCTAAGCCTAAATTGGAAACCTAATTTGATTGTGATATTGAGACTATTTGCTGTTTTCCTACTACGTATTGAAATTTGTGTTCCAAACCCTCACACCTAATAATTGACTTAATTTAATTATTAAATATGCAATATTAAAATCCACGAACTGAAAATTCCAATATAATGTTACTAAACTATGTTCTAGGTTATGTTTAAACAACTTTATACCCAAGGATGATGGAACTTGACTTTGCAAACATCAAATTGTCTAATATCATTGTCTTTTTACTGCTATCGTTATTGCTTAAAGTTAATCAATAACATTATCTGTAATAGTAACAGTAACAACTCGTAATTCTAGTACTGCAATAGTAATAATAACAATAAAAATATGTGCAGAAGAAAAGAAAAATCTTTCAAAAGTGTCTAAAGAAACTTAGTAAATCTCACAAGATTTTCGAACGTAATCAAATTAATCATCCTCACCCCTACAAACAAATTGTGTGTGTGTTTTTTTTATAACATTTAGGTATGAATGGTATATTTCATTATGGTTATAGACCATAAGGAAAGAAAAATACAAGAAAGGCCAGGTGTATGCGGCCTACATGCAAGTATGGGCCTATGGATTGTGAAAAAGTGGCCCAATTGTCTATAGTGTTTGGGCCACGTGAACATGGGCCCATTGGAAATAACAGAGAACACCATCAACCACTATTTTGGGATAAGGATAGTCATGAAACCATGTGGTATAATATACTTTAGTACAATAATTTTACATACATGATTGAGCTTACGACCTTAAAGATTAGGAATCATGCTAATACCAAATCAAACTAATTTTGGTCACACATAACCATATATAATGGGATGGACTAAGATACTTCTCCATATATATGGTATAACTTGAGAAAAAGAACCAAATTAAAACAATCCAATGATTAAAAAGGATTAATTGCAATGAAGTTTTAAATGATAATTTAAAATTAATATTGAATCTAAAATTTAAACCAACGTTGTCTAGTTGTACGATAGTTTGCCTAACTTTCCTCTGTATAGTTTGGAGGTTTAATGCTCATTGTCACAATTGTCGTGCTAAAAAAATATTAAAATTTGGAGAATGAAAATAAGTAAACGTGATTTTTTTTTCAAAATTAAAAAAAAAAAAGAGAGAGAAAAAAAGGTCTAAATTATAAAAAATGATGCTGAAATTTGTATTTTTTTTTTTTGTAAAAAATACTCATAAACTTTCAAAATTTTAAAAAATATACTTTTAACTTTAAAAAGGGTTAAAATTACTCTTGTCATTAGTTTTGGAAGAAAACGGTTAAAGTTTTATTATATAGTTTAAAAAATATCCTTAAGCTTTAGAAAAAAAAAGTTGAGTTAAAACATTAAATTTCACAAGTGGGTAGGATTTATTTCTTATATATTGGTAAAGTCTTGTGTGAGAAGTTATGCGGTTTTGGAGCAAGGAAGAAAAAGTATAAAAGCTTTTGACAGTGAAATTTTCGTGGTAGTTCTTCATAGAAAATAATACGAAAAACCGATAGAAGAATCATCAAGTCGTTCGGGGTGCTTGAGTTGAATACATCATCCATAGATCTGAGATTAACGGGGAGATATTTTGTCCTTCTCATGAGTTATGACTATTATGTTCTCACATATTTAGTTTTGATGAATCAGTTCTAGGACAGCATGGTGATAAATGTGTAGTGTTGTATTTCCAGTCATAACTATGTATTCAACAATTATTACATGCACAATATATAAAATCTTCTATCTTAGGCAAACAACCCTCAAGATGGAGATGCGTATTCATCGAACTGGGTTAACAAATATTGATGTGTTGTCTGCTTCCTTTCATGTTACTCTAGTTTCATTGTTTGTGCACAACTGTCATCATAACCATTATACTTATCTAATAACCGTCCATTTCTCAGCATCAAAAGATTTTAGGACTTAAATGTTTTAACGAAGTT
Organism: Cucumis melo; assembly: GCF_025177605.1. NCBI lineage: Eukaryota > Viridiplantae > Streptophyta > Magnoliopsida > Cucurbitales > Cucurbitaceae > Cucumis > Cucumis melo. The sequence goes on from NC_066857.1 coordinate 3,177,728, forward strand.
ATATGTTAATAGTTTAATGTGTACTAATAACCAAATACATTTTCTTATTTGACTAATTATTACTTTAGCATTGTAATGATAAATTATTGTAAGATTTTGTGGAATTTATATTTTAGTTTTATTTTGGATTGTTGAGAAATTTAGTGTAAAAATTGGATCAACGTGAGTATTTTTGAACTTTTTTTTTTTGAAAGTTTAAGAGTATTTATGAAATATTTCGATAGTTCGGAAATATTTTTTAAACAAAAGTTTAACAATTTCGATCCAATTAAATCTAGAGATTAGAAGCTCAAGGCCATAGAGGAACAAAAAGCTCTACGTCTATATATGCACTTTCCCAAAACACAAAAAGTCAAATGGTTGGATTTCGAAGTCGTCAACCAACCAAGCTTGTGGAGTTTCACACCAAAGAAGAAACGATCATTGGGCCGAGCTTGTCGCTGACATCTTGCAACCTTTAGAGCCACACTCATTCGAAAACCAACCGGATGTTAGAAGAAAAAACTTAAAAACTATAGACAATCCCATTCACAACGTAATATATTAAAGGATAAGTCTTTTTGTGCTTAGTGAAGCTAAATATACTCACTACAATAATTTAGACATAAGAATGTATACGACTTAGTAGGACGTGGAGATGTGATATATACATTAATAGGCAGATGCATAAGATGTTGATTGGCACCAAGTATGTGTTGGCAGATGCATAAGATATGTTGGCTTCAACTACACATTCCAACCAAAGAAGTGGGGACTCGAGGAGTGATTAAGGCAATACATATGATCATCTAAATCTTAATATTAAGATATATACATTAATAGCTAGGCAGATGCATAAGATGTTGATTGACAGCAAGTATGTATTTTATATATCAGTAGTAGGATTAAAATAATGATTGATTAATTGTACTGTACCTTACATATCAAGTACATATGGAGGTCAACTTTTCATCCTTTCCATTTCTAAGCTCCATTGTCAACTCTTGAGATCATGTGCACATAGATTTTTTAATTAAATTATATTTTAAAAGCCACCTCAAAAATCCTAAAAAAAAAAAAATTAAAAAATATAACAAAACAAAAATATTTACGCTGTATAAAACAATTCTGAAAACGAAAAAATCTCATAGACCAACAATGAAAAATACCAAAAATGTCTTGTCAACCATGCAGTTTGGTACACAACGTTTTTTTCAAGTATTTTATATTCAGTATATAATTTTTAACAACTAAATAACAGTTTGAAAAAATAGATCTTTTATATTTTCACGATCTTGAATCAAATAAAACCAAAGAACAGTTTGGAAAAAAAGGGAAAGAAAAAAAACAATCAAAAGAAAAAAAATCAAATTGTAGACGAAAAAGAAAGACAATAAAAAGAGGAATAAACCTAAAATATTTAAGAAATAGCAACGTTTATTATATCTATAAAAATTTTCCTTAAAAAATTTAGTATCATACTCTTCCCATTAAAAAACGTGAGAGAATAGTTTAATATCTGTTAGATTCAATTACAAATTTTCATTTTTGGGATTTTCATGAACTTAATTAAAAAATTGTTTCTAACAGCTATTTAAACAATAAACAAATTTTTGTTAATTAATAAATCATAAAACTTTTTTTTTTTTAAAAAAAAATGTTCAAATCAGCGATCATTTCAATTTTTGTTTTTTTTTTCTTTAAAATTTTTAAATTACGTTTTTGAAATTTTTTTAAAACAACTTTTTTAAAAAACAAAAGTTTTTTTTAAAGCTCTTTTTCATTTTTAGTTTTTCTTTATAATTATAAAAACGAGTATCTTGTTTAAAAAATGCATTTGATTTTTAAAAATTGATTTATTTTAAAAAGCAAGTTATTAAACAAATCCCTAATATTTGTTATTTACTTTTTCTAACCTAGTTTTAAAAATCTTCATTTTTTTTTTATTAAAATTCGATAAAAAAAAATCAACTTTTTACCTAAAAGAAATTAAAAACTATTATAATAAATCAAAAAGATCAAAATAAGTTAAATTTTTTATAACTGTGTCATTTTGCATAATAATTTACATTTTCATTCATTTATCAATTTACAATTTGCCATTTTTTAATTTACTTATATCTATGAAACATATATTGATATGTTTTACTTACCCATATTATAATAGATTACACAAGAACTACTTTACGTATAATTACAAAGTCAAAAGAAAAAGATAACACATCTCCACATGATTATATCCATTTTATATTTTTAATAACTTTTTTTCTCCCTTTTTTTGTTAAATTTTCTTGAAAGGACACTAATAACATTTCTTTGTTTAGTTTCAACTCTATACCATTTAAATACATGTAATAACATTATCCTGAATTAGAGGTCATATTTTAAACTTAAACTTCAAGTGAATGTTGATATAATTAATTAGGATATGAAAAATGTTGATATTTTTAATAATTTCATAACTATTATTTATATATTTGTCTATAATTTAAATATATTATGCACATATTAAAAATTAGTTCAAAGTCCCTAAACCCATTCTAATATAGATCTCATCACAACGTTATATTTAAGTATGCTTTAGTGAATATATAAGAAATTCTCACAGTATATCCTTTCACACTTTGAAAAAGAAGCAAAAGCCAACATGTATTATTATTCAACTTTCTTTTATTTTTTTAGACCTAACGTAACATTTGTAAGCATAATAATCAAAAACTATGTTGATAATAAATAGAAAAACTTAAACTAATTAACAATTCAATCTCTTCTCACGTATCACGTAGTTGTTGTACTAATTAAAAATTATAAGAACAAGAAGAGAAACATTTTTTTTTTTACTTTCTTCATTTCTAATTTGTTTATTATATTTCTAATAGCTAACATAATATCGTGAATAAAAGAAAGCAAGAAGAAAAACATAATAAAGAATAAAGAAATTGACAAAAAAAACAAGTACTTGATTCACTAATAGTGTATTAGCTACGTGTAAATAAAAAAATTGATAATATATATTATTGACCTATATATATATAAAGCACTCATCTAAATAGTAAGAAGTCAAACTCGTAAAAAGCACACACATATATAAATGAATACAAATTAAGTTTATGATTTAAGGTTTAGGTCAGATTAACTAGATTGCTTATTTAGTCATTCAAAGTGCCAAATAGTTATTAATACATTATAATATTTTATATAGACAAAGAAAAGATCTTATCCCACACCCTAATTAGGTTCAAACTTAGTTGGATGTGATCCAACATGGTGGATGAGTTGACTTCTGTAGAGACGTATATATAATACATCGAAAAATCGATTTGATCAACAAAAATTGATGAACTGATAAATTAATCTTTTTTTTTTTTTTTTTGCAAAGAGTAAAACTGCTCGATTAGTACTTGTTAACAGTTGAGTTTGATTTTGACCTTGACTGAATTGGTTGCAGTTAGTTCAATGATGGTTTCGTGGGAAAATCGACTCGCCCTACCCGTTAAAACTACACCCTACTCCTAGACTTTTCCATTTGATTACAATCAAAGAAAAGTAATTAATAAATAAGAATGGAAAAGGAAAACAATTCTTTTCTATGTTAAGAATTTAATTCTATTCTAACAACGTGTGGAAACGTGAAGTGAAAGGAATTTTTCTATATATTCTTAACCTTTGCATCGTTTTCGGTAAACTTCCTTTACAAGACAGCAAGAACATTTTTTTTTTTTGTTTGAAATCTTTTATATAGTATTTAAGTTATGATCTTCATACATATATATACGTATATATATAAAAAAAGCCATCATTTGGTTAAATTCAAAAGAAAAGAAAAATCATTTTTTAAAGCTTGTTTCATCTGTCTCTTTTTTTTCTTTCCCGTTCTGTTTTTAAATTTATTTTAGAAACATAAACCAAAATATTTCGGTATATACCTAGATCCTTCTTACTCGTTAAAAGTTAAAGGTTCGATTCTTCATCATCAATTATTATACTATAAAATGTCAATCTCAAAGGTATTGAAAAGATGGTTATTATACGTTTAAAGTTAGTTTAAATAATGTTTTGTGAATTTTTTCTATATGTTATTCATTTATTTTGTTATCTATTTTGTTTTTTCTTGGAACGATTCTAAAATTCAAACTATATTTTCAATACTAAAATATAAGTTTTATTTTGTTATTGAAATTTAAGAAAAAAATTAAATTCAAATATTTGTTCAGTAAATATGAAAAATGTGGAAACTTGGATGTAATCTTGATTAATAATTTAATGACTTAACTTGAAGAACAAGAGTATTCATACGCAATATATAACCATCAATAGGATCCTAATGATCTAGCAAATTAACAACCATGAAAACATATTACATAAACATCAGCGTTTCTCTCGATCTCAAGATGGTAGAGGAGAGATCAACTTGAGTTTGTTCATGTAATTGACTGAAACGAGCAGGGAAGAGCACCTGCTTGGTGAAATTGTCTGTTGCTTGCTCTTCAGTAGATATATATTGAAGGTGGAGAGTGGAACCCTGGAGATGGTCGTAGCGGTTAAAGTGACAATCATTCTCGATGTGTTTTGTTCACTCATGAAAAACATCGTCGACAAATTACATAACAAATTACCTAAGCATTAACAATATATATGACTTTGAAATTGTGATAAAACAAGCACCTATATGAACAAAATAGATAAAATTAAACAATTATCAGACTAGACCTTCACGATTAAACTATTATTTCCTTCTCTTAGAGTTAAAATAGTTCAAATTTGTCTCCACGTTTGAAAAAAAAGAAAATTTAAACGTTCATTAGGATACTTATATATATATATATAATATAAAGAAATAAAACAGAGTTGAGATATTGAAAAAAGTAGTGAATCAATCATATGAAATACCAATAAATAATTGATAAAAAATTTGAAGGTTGAAAGTCATAGTAATTCAAAAGAATATTGATTTAGTCTAATTTTACGACTTTTGTAGAAACAATTTTCTTGTTTTAAATGATTTATTATTTATTAAGTTAAAGTTTCATTTTTGTTTTAAACTTTGTATTTAGTACTATTTGGTTCTCTAAACTTTAAAAAAACGTCCATTTTAGATCTCAAATTTTTAGAAAAGCTTATCATGTCATTGGGATTAGTTAATTTTTTAATGAAATAAATGATTATGATTAAAGTCTAGATTCATTATATTACTTAAATTAATAAATAATCAAGAAATCTTGCTAATTTGTTTTACAAATAATTTAGAAACTTTAATCAATACATTTATCAAATAAATCTAAAAACTACTTTTGTTTTCTTTTTCCCTCCAAAACTCAAGTCTCTCACGTCCCCATCCCGACTTTCTCACTCTTTACTACTTTAAATTTTTTTAAAATTGGAATCTAGAAGAAAATCAAAAGAACATTGTTCGTAGTCTAAAAAAAATAGAATGAACATATTGATATTAACTCCATGACAAGGTAAAATAATGATAATAATAATAAAAAAAATAAGTACAACTCAATGCTTCAAAATTGTGACGATCAAAATTTTGAAAGCAAAGTGACTTTTTGAATTCTCTTACAAAAAATCAATTCACCATCTGGTTTCTAATTAAAAATTAAAACCCTAGTTTTTTTAAGAGTAATATCTTATTTAACAACATAGTCATTCGTATTTAGAAGCTAATTTATCATTATGTTAGAAAGCAAACGGAATCATGATAGTAAGGACTAAATTAGGCTCTTTTTCAAATTTCACACACTAAAACCGTTTTTGAAAATTTAAGCGTCAAAATAAAACAAAAATAAAAATTTTAAGAATTAAAATAATAATATTTAAACCTATATTATTAAAAACAAATCTTCTTTATTATCACGAATCAAGCTCTTTTTTTTTTCTTAATTAGTAACATATATAATGATTAAATTTTCCTTTCATAGAATTCTTAAAATTGTTAAAAGAAATGTTCGTTTATACCCTTTGTTGATATATATGTTAATACCACGGACTAATAAATATATTTATCCATACATGTTCATTTTCTCCATCACATTTTTCTTTTGGTTTTTTTTTTACTATGGATGATAGGAAATTCGAACTATGAACTTCGTGCTCTCCAGTATACATCATATGCCAATTGAATAATGCTCGATTTGGCCCATCATATATATCTATTTGAGTCGATATTATTGTGTGTGAGACTTAATTATAATTATACATAAAGGGATAGTTGCAAACATCGCAAATATATTTAAACTATATATTTGTCCTTTGAATAAGAAAAATGACAAATATATATATATATACCAATGCTCTAATCATTAAAATAGTATCACATCCCATTATAAAACAAGTTTGTTGAGGGTATAGTGATTGCTCAATAATTTTTGTTTTAATGAACTTATGGTATCATATTTGTGCACTAAGTTCGTTAATTAGTGCTACTTCGACACTCTTTACCATCGGGCAAAATTCTTCAACATTTTTTCATTTAAATTCATTGATCTACTCTACAAGACAATACCTTCTTTTTTATTGAGATTAGAGGTTGACATTCACAATGGTTAGATATATTAGTAAAAAAGGAAAGGCAAAATGAGCATAACTCACTTGTAAAAAACCATTGGATAAGAGTAGATGTCCAAGAATTTGGCTCTACTTTACACCATCTTCTGTTAGCCACCGCTATTCCTCTCTCCGATCGGCTACCTTTGTCAATCGTTGCAGTCTTGTCACTTTTCTCTATCTCAATTCGTTCTTTTCTTTCTCTCTTTTAATTCATTCTTTGGCCAAATACGAAACAAAAGATAATTAAAAATTTAAAATATTTGCCATATTTGAATATGGGTGACACAGATATTCAAATTAATTAAACATAAATTAATGTTTAAGACATTTATTATAACCATTGTTCAAACTATTAATTCAAACCATCACAATTCTTGAAATTAAAAAAAAAATGTAATCACTTTGAAAAGAGAGCATCCATGCATTCAATTTTCTTTTGTACTCTTTAGACCAAAGGTGATATATTGTAATGTGCATCAAATATAAATTAATTTTGGATTGATAATAGATATATTATTTTCAATTAAACTATGTTTCGTCATTATTTACAAAATTACAAAATTTACTTATGTATTCAAGTATAGAAGGGGGCAAAATCTTTCATCAATACTTTTTCCATAATTTATCTTTCTTTAAAAGAAACAAAAGTTAATAACGAAAATATTTGTGAACTTAAATATAATTTAATTGGTCAAATATATATCTTCGATCAAAAAAATCAAAATTTGAATTCATCCATCACTTTCTTTTGAACTATAAAAAAATATTAGGAAAAACATTTAATACATTATACTGCCTTCTAGAAAGAGAAAACGAAAATCATGTACTTGCACTGTCGAGATCTAAAAAATTATATAAGGTACACAAAATTTACGGGAGTCTTTTGACAAAAATATTTACGCGGTATAAAACAATTCTAAAAATGGAAAAAGCTCACATACCCACAATAGAAAATACTAGAAATACCTCTGTCAACCACACCATTTACAACGCGTGTAATATATTTGGTAAACGATCTTTAAATTTGACTATAGTTTGATACACGATTATTTAGGTTTAATCGTTTAGATTTAGATAACAAAATGTAAACGTTCTATTTTTTTCAATTCTATCTTTAATTTGGTTACACCATCGTTTAGATTTGGTTACAGATCGTTTAAATTTGGTCATTTAGATTTGGCTACAGGTCTTTCGATTTGGCACACAACCAAATCTAAAAGATTTCTTTTTCATACATGATCGTTTAGATTTGGGTAAACGATTATTTTTAATTCTTTTGCTATACGGTCGTTTATTTTTTTTTATACAATTGTTTAAGATTTAGTTACCTAAATCTAAACGACGTAAAAAAGAAAGAAAAGGAAAGAAGAAAGACGATGGAAAGAAATGACAGCGAAAAAAAAAAGAGGAAAGGAAAGAATACGATATAAAAAAATTCCAGTGACGAGGAAAAGAAAGACGAAAGAGCAAACCGAAATATTTATAAAATGGCTAACATCATCAGTTTTATTATACTAACCGTAAATATTTGAGTAGTTTGTTATATTTATGAAGATTTTCCAAATTTATATAAATATAATTTTAAATACATTGATATAATATTAAAATAATATAATATTACAAGACGAGCATAACCCGCTAATATATGAATAATAACTAAAATTAGATGTTGAAGGACGTTACTTTTATATAAAGATATAATAATACATCTTAGTTTATATGAAGTTTTAAAAAATATATACTAGATCAACTAACATCTTGATTGCGTGCACATTACTAGATATATGTAGTAGACATTTTTGGGTTTAAGAAAAATAATAATATAACTTGGCATCATACTTAAAATTTTGAGATTCAAAGGATTTGAACTTACTTGGAAATTTAATTAGATTGAAGATATGGTATATTAATTATTGCATTTGACTAATTTACCAAGTCATATAGAAAGAACACTACCAACATTTACCAAGCATTACATACCTCACATTATATTTCATCGTTAACAATCTACGTCTATTTCGTCCTATCTTTTCATTTTTTTTATTGGGTTTTTGTATTGTATGTATCGATTAACATACCTTTAAGCTTTCCTAGGTTAATTAATTTAGACTCACGAACAATATTTTATTTAGAAAACGTCGTGATATAAATTTTATTTTGTAAGTGGATAATGTAGCTAGGGATATAATATATTGATATACTTTCTCTCAAATCCTTAAGCAACAAAAAAAAACCCATTTAAAATGTAGAATAGTCAAGTGGGGATTAAATTTATATTCAAAAGCCACTCTTAATTTAATATATAAATGGGAATCAAAAAACACCCAACAGAAAACCACAAAAAATACTTTCAACATTCTCTCTTTTGATCCTTTGATCATAAACTCTTCTTCTTTCTTTCTTTGCAGTATCTCACATCAAGATGGCTCAAAATTACAACATCCCATCCATTTTTATTTTTTGCCTTGCAGCCTCCATTTCCATGACCTTGCTTCTTTCAGCTGAAGCTAAAAAAAACAAGTACTTCACCATTTACCTCCAAGACTATGCTTCTGGTCCTAACACCACCTTCTTCCCCATCGCCGGCCTCCCTGGCTCAACACTCAACTTCACCGACTTCGGAACGCTCTTCGTCACTGACGATGCCATAACCGCAATCCCAAATGAGGGTGCCCCAGAAATTGGTCGAGCTCAGGGGATCTACGTCGTTACGGATAAGGGCGGGAAAAACCTCCTCGTCCTCTTATCCTTCGTGTTTACCGGTGGAGCCTACAACGGGAGCAGCATAGAGATCCAAGGGACAAGTAGACAATTTGAACTAATTAGAGAACTTCCGGTTATTGCTGGGTCAGGTAAATTCCGTTCGGCAAGAGGATATATTAAGGCTGACAATTTTTTCTTCGATCCACAAAGAGGATATTCCGTTATCCGAGTCAATGTTACCTTGGTTTGATAATTCTACTGAAGAAATTAAACATTCTTGGGGTTTAATGTTTGTACGTTGGTTTTAAGAATTTTCTTTCTCTTTTTCTTGTTTTTTTTTTTTCGAATAATCAAGGAGTTAATATAAATGATCTCCACGTTAATTAATGTTTAATATGTATTTTGTTATGGTGATAGTCATTTACTGTAACGTTTTATAGTTTAACATTCATGTATTATGGTTAATCAATTTCTTAAAAGTTGCTTCAAACATTCCTTTTACATTTTCTTCTTCTTAATCTCTCTCCTTCAACTAGATGATATTAGGTTCGGTATCAACACGAGGGTCAAAAAAATGAATTAATATTTTTACTATAATCTTAAAAGAAAATCATAAAACCATGTCATACATTAATACTACAATATTTGAACGAGAAAAAATACTAAGTTGGATAAGAAAAATTTTCATGATAAAAATATTCCCAAAACATAAAAAGACAATAAAACTTCATTTATGTAAACGTAATTTAAAAACATATAATATATATCAATTAATTTAATTACTTCTCTCTTCGTATATAAATAATTAAATATCGTATAAAAGTAATTACCGTCACAACGTGAGAAAAACAATTCACCAAAATGAACATAGAACTCAATGGTTGAATAAGAAAAATGACAAATATATACGAATTAATGCTCCAGCACCAATATATCTATGAAGTAACATCATAAAACAAGTTGTTTAAGTGCCGTTAGGTTGACATCACTATATGTTTTGACTGGTTCAATGAATGAACTTTTAGTTTTGATTTTACGGTATCATGTATACATTGGCACTAGTTCATTAAATGCTACTTCACTTTTCCTTTTGGCAAAATTCTTCAATCTAATAATAACAGTTAGATATATGATAAGATGAAGTAACAAGTAAACCATCACCACGTGATTCCATTTCCTTGCAAATTACCGTTTTATTATTATTATTTTCAATTAACTTTCTATAAGGAGACTTAGACAAATTCTCTGCTATTTGAACAGGTTTCGTCTAATTTCAACTGATATGTACTATCGAAACATATCATAACATTATCCTGAATTAGAAGTCATATTCTATATAGTTGATTAAATAGGGATAGGAAAATAATGTTGATAATGAATAATTACATAACTATATTATATATATTGTGGCACTTGCAAAAATGGCAGACAAAATATATAAAATAATTTTCATTAGCATCTAAACCCCTTCTCAACTGTCTTCTCTCGCTACCACATTTCTTATCTCCAAGTCTTCCGACCAATCACACGACTGCTTGCCTTCCGAATTGAATTAGGAGAGGAAGTTGTGACGATTGACAGTTCATCTGAGATTATGTTGGTGTTTGAATTAGTTGAATTTTAATGTGTAATTTCTCATCACTTGATGCAGCTAGTGTGACTATTCATCTCTCCCACTCAATCATCGATAATGAAGGATTCTAGCTACGACTCACAGTCCAACGCCTATGGTTCTTTCCCCAGCCCAGTTGAACATATTATCACATTGGACTTTTTATATCTGGTTTTTGGTTGGTGCTCGATCTCCAATGTGGGTGCCATGGTTGGGGATAGTTTCAGTGGTCAGATAGCCGAATGCATTGCTAAAAAAGGAGTAAGATTCATCATTAATCATTTTCCATTTAGTATGTCTTATTTTAGTTTCCATCAGTTCCCATTATTAATTGTTTTTGGTTTATTTCGGTCTTTGATGATATGTTGAAATATAAACTTGATAAACTTGATTTTGCCCAAATACTATATATAATATTCTAAAAAAAGAAATAGTTATAGGAGATTTTTAAAATAGAAATATATAGGAAATATGAAAAAGAATTGAAGTTGTAGAGAATATTGTAAGAAACATACCATCTTGTTAATTTCTTTAAATTATTGGACCCTTTTGAATTTCAAGCTAACACAACACAATAATAACCTAACTTCATATTTAATTGTTATGGAAATTCAAGAATAAATGTTAAGACACAAGTTTTCACTTGAAATCCAGAACAAGTTGGTGATAACCCTTCCCTTGCAGAAGAAAAATGTTTTCAATATTAGATAAATCATTCTACACTAGTTGGTCGTGTATAAACTTATCCTAATACTTGAATTCTTAAGTTGATTGGAAGTATAAGCTTATCCAACATGTTCGGTATTTCCTAAAACAAGCAACCATCCACCCCAACAAAAAACATAATCTAAATCAATCCTCTGTAGATGTCATTCAACACAAGTAAAAGTTGCTGCAGGATAACCATATTTCATAACTCAACAAACATAAACTTTACGAAGAAATTGAAAACAAAACAAAAGCACAATTACATCTACAAAACTACTAAAAAGAACAATACTTGAATCAATTAGAGCTTAAAAAACAAACATAACTTACAACCTTGTCGAAGGAGAGGGGTTGTTGTCAAGCGATGGAAATAGGGGAGAAGTGAGCGCAAAAGGAGAGGGGGAGAAGGCGACCAATGGATGGAAGGGAAAAATCGACCGGAGAAGGGAGGAGGAGAAATCGACGATGGAAATAGAGAGAGATGACGTCGTAGCGTGGAATCAACGGAAAGGAGAGGGGGAGAAGGTGACCGATGAATGGGGATCAGGGAGAAAATCAATCAGGGAAGCTAGAGAGGAGAAGAAATCGATGACGGAAATAGGAGAGACGAAGTCGGGTGCGGAAAGTTTGTGAAGCGAAAATGAAAAGGGAATGTGATGGAACTACAAAGAAGAGGACAAAAGTTTTTTCTTTTTTTTTCTTTTCTTTTTCCTTTTTACAGGTGAACTGTCGACCCAGTAAAGTGGCGTCTGTTATTGTGGTATCTCTCGATGAGTCATGGATATTTTGAAGTCTACACACACGGCTAAGCATACAATGTTGGTAGATAGACTAATCTCCCAACGCGCTTCATACGGCTGTTGAGAGATTGATTCTATGTCCTGATGCCTAAGATAACTGTCGTGGCAGAAGTGTTATCTCCTGACAAACTTTCTTTCGACGCCTTTTGTTATCCGTTTTGGCAGACAGTTTTTTCTTATAGTTTAAAAAAGAAAACTATCTAATGAGATGACTCCATCTTTAAGACAAATAACATCTCAACTATCAGTATTTCAACCCCACATTATTTAAAGATAAATATATACAATATCATAAACACCTGTCGATTTAGTGTAAGTCTAGTGACTCAAACTCCCTCCCCTTCAATTTGACTTTATCAAATATTAAACAATGGTGTGTATGTACATAAAGAAAAGATAGTTAATACGAATTTGAAGTTATCTAGTGGTGCCATAAATCGTTTGATAAAATCCTTAAGTCGTCTTTACCATCGTTGTCATGAAGTTCTGCCCAGGCCGTTGCATTTTTTTTTGCCTTTCTCTCTCTTGTTGAATTTTTGCCTTTCGTTTCGTCAAGTTGCTCTTTTATTTATTTATTTATCTCAACTATTTGCTCATACCATTTTTTTGTTGTGTGGACGAAATCGCGATACTAGGAAGCTACCCTTTCTGTTGTCATGTTGTTCATACCTCTTCCTCAACTACTTGCTTTACATTATGAAATATATGCATGGTGTATAAATGAATTTCCCTGAAAAAAGAAAGTGTACATTACCCCCATTGATGGGACACAAGTAAGAGGCACATAAACTATGAGCATCACAAACCCTACAGACAAAGCTTTATAATTTACATTACACAACCTCAATACTGAAGGCAGACAAGGTTTGCTTTTTGGGGATTCTATTGTGTCTCAAAAAGAACCATTTCTTGTGGATATATATGCTGTCATGAATTTCTCTCGATTAAATTCCCTAAATGCTAACAAAGAGACGTGTAAGAGGAGGATTCAATTAAATCTCAATTTTCAACAAAATCAGCTGCTTATTTCATTCACTTTCTTCAATTTGGATTGTGATCAATTAATTCTTTTTTACTATAAATTTATCACTGCACCACGCACACATACACATCAATTGACTACATTTCTCTCTCTTTAATTTTAATGTCAAAGTGGGCATTATATATATATACATAGTTCTTGAAGAGTCGTATACAAGTAATTAACTTGTAAGTAATCTATCTCTATCTGGTCCATGAAAGTAGGATATACTCCACAAATCCTCCATGATTAAGTTGCTATACGGCTTTGCAACTTGTGTCTGAATTAGACATCATTCCATTTATAGAGGTTGGAGAGATCTTTTGAGTATATATTTTAAGAAGACAAAAATGTCGAGATTAATTCAAAAGTAAATGCTATACATGATGGGAACATTTTCTTTCTACAATAATAATACTTTAATCCTATTTACTTCGTCATCCTTTCACATTAGGAAGTTTCTTCCCTAGATAACTTTTTATTTTTTATTTTGATGTTATTGGATTTATTTCGGGAATTAACTAATAGATTTTCATTTAAAGTTTATAAATAATTAATGTATATAGGACTATTTCACGATCGTTTTAGTTTCATTTTATGGTTTTTTTAAAGAATAATTGCAATGGATAAAAATATTTGTAAAAGTAATACAGATTGACTCGACAATTAGTAAAAAATTATTTTAAATGTTAAAGTTTATCTTTCAACTACTATGAATAGAAATGATTATGAATAATTCTTACCAATGATAGCAACTGACCACATACAAGAATTATTTTGATTAAATGGCATTGGTGCAACTTGTCCTAAAATTACTTTTCCAAATTTTGGTCTTCTTTTTTCACAATTATTGCAAACAGATGTTAGTCAATTTCAAAAAACGAAAAAAAAAAGGTTAAAAAAAATATATGGCTGGATGAACCTAAATTTTATTCTATCAACAAAGTTTGCGGTTGAATAATCCTGGTTATAAACACATAGTTGGATCAAATGCTTTTCCTATTCAAATTCTTGACAATTGATATCTAGTTTTGTAGTACAATTGAACTTGGAAGCAATTTGTTTTATAAAAGGAGAGAGTTCGAGGAACCTCTTTCTTCTTTGTCTTTTTTTATTATTATTCTTTCTTCCAACTTCTTTGCATGTGTTTTCAGTTTTGTTTGATACAGCAACAACCCAATTATATTCTGCAATGGAATAATAATAATATATATATATATATATATAAAAAGGAAGGTACGGCCAGGCCAGTTGTATAAAGGGAACCAAAATGAAAACAGACATTTCCTTTTCAAATTTGCTAAACCCTTTTTTCTTTTTTGGTTATGGCGGCGGCTGCCACTTTTCTTTTCTTTTCTCTCTCTCTCTTCTTTTTAAATTTCGTTGTCAACCAAGATCTAAGTTTCTTTTCTTTTTCATTCAAACAGCACGAGGGAGAAGGAAATGAAACAAATTTTCCAATTTAATGAAACAAAATTGACTAGAACCAGTATTTCGCAAAAAGCCAAATGGCATATATATGTGGGTGTGTGTGATGGAAATGGAATAGTGTGTAGGAATTTCACTATAATATTCAGACTATGTGTGTATTACGTTTTTCTTGTTCTTGCTATTTTGTTGAAAAAGAGAGTGTAAAACTGTCGAGTGGATCAAGCAAAAAATGAATGGATATAATATAATGTCTCTGGTAATTCGTTGGGTGTTTTTTGGGCTAAAAAACAAATTACTATAGAACTTGTGGAGTCGAGAACTGATGCTTCACACGTAACACCAAACGATGGTAGCAGTGTTGGATTCAATTTGTTGATCTAACGTTTGAGTTTGTTATGATCCATTCATTCAAATTTTTAGGTCAATTCCTGTTTTAAATCACCCAAATCTTCCAAACCTTACCATTAATGATGTGTTTGTGGTTAGATTTGAAGAAAACATTTTTAGACCCAACCTAATTATTTGAAATCGTGAATTTTGTGGTTTTTGGATTGAGTTGGTTTTTGTTATTCGGGTCATTTATCTAAATTTCCTAAATATTATATGTATCATTTAAAATCAACAATAAGTTTAGGTTGTTTGAGTTATTTTAGCAAACCCATGAATCCAACTCAACCATGGTTGGACACTCACGGTAGAAAAATATTTATATATATACATCAACCACTTGTATTAGAACTTTTCTTTTTTTTTTTCTCTCGTTAGAACAACCACTTGTGGAACTTTTAATATGGGAGAAAAAGCAAAAAGGTAAATTTTTTTTGACAATTTATTCCAAGAGATTTTTCCTTTTTCGTTACTTTTTTATTATGTACTAAAACTTTATTGTTTTGCTTTGGAAGAGGAGAAATTTTTATATTTTATTTTAGAGTAGATATGTTTAACTTTCTAAGCATTTGTAAGTGTGAAAAAATTTCTATAAATTATTGAAAAATTAATCCAAACGTATCCTCGTTAGAGTTTGGTAAAGATTAAAAATACATTCATTTTTGTTAGCAAAGTGTGTCAAAATTTGATGGTATATGTGAATGTCTTCTTTTGTTTTTGATTCTAGATGTGAAAAAAAAAGGGAATCAAGAAATAACTGTAAAAGAAAAGTTATAGATATCATTAATAGTTATAGATATCTATTGATGTATTAGTTTGTGTACAAATGAATGTTAAGATTCCATATTGACATTAAGAACTAATTGATATTTTAATATCCTTTATAAATATCTATAGAATAAAGGAAATAAAGGAGAATTATTGTTTACACATGGTTGAAAATATTTGTAAATATTGTTATAAGGCGATAAGAGTATTAGTGATAAGTATATATAAATTGCAAAATTTTTAAATGTTGTTATACATAAGATTATTATCCATAAAATTACTTCACGTTATCAATATTTTAAAAGGTTTGGATACGTTGTAAAACAAGAATAACTCATCCGACGTATAGTGCTCCTACTTTCAAACAACTTGTGTGAAATATCAAATAAATGTAATATACGTATGAGTTGACGTAATTTGAGATGTTAAATATGTACTACAAAAACCACAACTCGATAAACATAAACAAGAAGAAGAAGCATCATCAACTAACATATATTATTATTGTAAGGCAACCAATTGAATAATCAAACGGTGAATTACATATGATACACAATCTTGTAATAAAACCAAAAGTAAAAAGTGATCATCACATCATTATTTAAACACAAAGAACCATTGAAATGTATATGAACTAATATAGCCACTAATAACACTTAAGCTAACACAATATTTTTTTAAATTCCACAATGTTGGAGAGAATGAATCTCAAATATATCTCAACACTAAAAAAATAAATAATAAAAAAAAAAAACCAAACTTTCCCCTAAGCTATGAACCATCCTTCATTGGTGGTTGAGTCTAGCTGTAAAGGATTCAAAACGAGTCAAGTTTTGCACAAAAAGTCCAAAATGGCTACTCCTTAAACTAAAAGTACACCGCATGCAACACCTTTTATGTCACTCCCCAACATTCCAACTTTTTTCCTCAAATTTCTATAAAACCCCATTTCACAAACCTTCAAAATTTCAACGAATGTTTATGATCTATGAAAATGGATCATCAAAATGAAGATAAAAAACCATCCTTTTTTCTTCAACTGTTAGCCAAATTTCATGCTGGTTATTTCAGAATTAGCATGTCCCTTTGTGGGCAAGCTTTGTTATGGAAAATCCTCAAACAACCAATTCAAAATGAAAATTCTTTAAGGAGAATCCTTCGTTTGTTACCCAATACAGCTTTCTTGCTGTTATGGTCATTGACTCTGTTCATTTCAGCTTCCCTTTCTTTGATTTACATTTTAAGATGTTTCTTCCATTTCAAATTGGTTAAATCGGAGTTTTTACATAGAGTGGGTGTAAATTATCTGTTTGCACCGTGGCTTTCTTGGCTTCTTTTACTTCAATCTTCACCATTTAAATCTCTAATTCCCAACCAAATTCTCATGTGGGTTTTCATCATTCCAATTGTTGTATTGGATGTCAAAATCTATGGCCAATGGTTCACAAAAGGGAAAAGATTTCTATCAACTGTAGCTAATCCCAGTAGCCAACTTTCTGTGATCGGAAACTTGGCTGGAGCTCGAGCGGCGGCGGTGATCGGGTGGAGAGAAAGTGCACTCTGTTTATTTTCTCTTGGAATGGCACATTATTTGGTACTTTTTGTGACACTTTATCAAAGATTATCAGGAAGTAATACTCTTCCAGCCATTTTGAGGCCAGTGTTCTTCTTGTTCTTTGCAGCTCCAAGTATGGCAAGCTTAGCTTGGAGTTCCATTAATGGAGGATTTGACACATTTTCAAAAATGTTGTTTTTTCTGTCTGTTTTTCTATTTGTGTCACTTGTTTCAAGGCCAGGGCTTTTCAGAAAATCTATGAGGAAGTTCAGTATCGCATGGTGGGCTTATTCTTTTCCTCTATCGGTTCTTGCTTTGGCTTGCAATGAATATGCGAAAGAAGTTGAAGCTACAGCTGCTCATGTTTTTGCTCTGCTTTTGGCTCTTATCTCTGTTTTGGTCTCTCTGTTTTTGATGATTGTTACCGTTTTGAGGAGTCATTTGTTGGTTCCCCAGACTCCGACCGAGATCAGTTCCGACAGTAGTAGTGCCGAGCCATGAAAAATTTCAACCTTTAACCTCTTCATCAAAAATAAATGTATCATATAATTGTTATTCGTTGATATGTTCGTTGATGTATACTCACTTAAATTTAGTGTATATTGACATAATACAAAGTAATACTTACTTTCATTGGTCCAATAAGTATACTTTAAATTGACTATACTTTTCACTTCTTTTCCTTTTCTTTATTGCATAGCAAAAGATCCAAATTAACCATAAAAATATATCAAAATCTATCGCATCCAAAATTTTTACTATATTTTGTAAATAGTTTTATTTCTTTGTGCTATTCATGCAATTTTTCAGACATTGTCTGTAAAAGTTTTATTATTTTTCTTGATAAAAAGAGGACATGCTTTTATCGATAATTAATATTATTTTCTTATAATTTTATTTTTAGTAAAATGATAAGTTTAAGTTCTAAAATATGAAATTTCGCTCTTAATTTTGTATTTAATATATTTACAAAAAATTAAAAAAATTTAAATATTATTTGATTTGTTAAACATAAAATTAAATTTGATGTTTAATGAAATTCTAATTTTTCGGCATTTATAATAAATGTGTGGATTTTAAAAGATTTGAATGTTTATGAACTAAATTTTATAATTTAAACCTTTTGTTTCGTAGCAATAATTTTTTATTTTTTTGTTGGGGATGAATTTGAAATGAAAAAATAAATTAAGATAAATACAAGATAAATATTATCTCATTCTCACTACAATTACATGCGATGTCGTGGACTTTGATAGATTTTGTTATATTTAATTTTTTTTTAAAATGTTTAGAATATATATATTAATATTTTGATTCTAATTGTTATATTTGCAACTATAGTTTTTTAAAAAAAAACTTAATAGAAAATACATATTGTCGTAATGGGATAGCCAATAGTTAGATTAAGTTATACTATGGTTGCACTAGAAGTATAAAAAAATCATTTAAAGAAACTTTTAACCATTTGATGCATTTGGTATTTTAAATTTGTTACAAATGATCTCGATAAGTTTATTTGTTAAATTCTTTTAGATTTTTAAAACGCGTAAATATTAACTTTTCATTTTAGATTCTTTAATAATCAGATACCTTTTTAAAAGATAATTTTTTTTTCTAATCTCTACACTTTCGATCGATTTCACTTATTTTGTTCCTTCTCTTTTTTTCTTTTTATGTGGATGATGTCAATTCTACTCCATTAGGACACCAAGTTAGGTTATACAAATCCAAGATCAACCACAATTAGGTTTTCTCTTTTGATTGTCATTTTCTTTCTTTTTTTTTTTTTTCCTTCTCTCATTTTTCATTCAAAATGTTATGGGGGTCTTTCTAATTTTTAATTTTATGTTAAATGTATTTTTAATATTATTTATTTAGAATAATCTCAAATTAGATTAGTCAGAAATATGTGGTTTAAATATGTTGAGAAGATTTTTGTTTGGTAGAGAGGTAGTGCAATAGTTGGTTGATCTTTGAGTTGTGGATTTGGAGTATTTTGTTTCATATGTCACTTTTTTAGCAATCTCATACTACACTTTTTTTTTTGTGTTAATTTTTAAATTTATTTTCCATTGATATATAAAAAGATACATCTTTAATTATTCCATTGTAGATTTTGCTTTGATTAGCTAAAAAATCATTTGAATCGGATTCTATGATTAAACTATTCGTCG
Source organism: Cucumis melo (assembly GCF_025177605.1). Taxonomy (NCBI): domain Eukaryota; kingdom Viridiplantae; phylum Streptophyta; class Magnoliopsida; order Cucurbitales; family Cucurbitaceae; genus Cucumis; species Cucumis melo. The sequence continues at coordinate 3,197,418 of NC_066857.1, forward strand.
ATAATATCCATAAGTAGGATGGTTTGAGATTGATATTAAAGATTAGTAGATATTTTTTATATACATTTTTAAACATACCCGGGACTAAAAAGAACTTAATTATTAATTGAAACAATTTTTTTTTTTTTTGCTGCTTTTTATTAATAGAAATGTCCACCAATATATGTGGAAGATTAAAATTCTTTAGGGTCAGGATTTATTGTTTGGAATGATAGGTTCTGAATGGAGCAACCAAAATTATTGACATTGGAATTTTTATTGTGTTACTCAAAGAATTTGAATAATGTCATGATCATCTTGTTGCATTTGAGAAGGTAGGAATAAACTAGGTGTTTTAGAGGTAGCGGGCCAATGTTTGAGTTCATAATAATTCAAGGGTAATTAGAATGGATAGCAATTGTTAGAATAATTATTAACTATGTAGCAACATTTTTAAAAAATTGCAATTATAGCAAAATCTATCGGTGATAGCTTCTATCGTTGATAGACTCCTATGATTTATCAGCGATAGATCAACATTTACTACATGATCTATCGGTAATAGACTCCTATCATTGATAGATTTTGACAAATTTTGCTATATTTGCAATTTTTTTAAAATGTTGCTATATACTTAATTATTTTGAATATAATTACTACATTTCCAACTGTCCCATAATTCAATTGTCATACATATTCCTAAGTTGCATCATGCTAGAGTGGGGTTGCATAGTAAGGGCAAGGGAATGACCCTTCTTGTCCACGTTTTGACAGCGATCGGATGACAGCCTCCTGCAGCTCCTTTTTGTAAATTGAGCATAGGTGATGCTTGAGTTCGATTATTAATTCATGTAGTTTGAGTTGAGTGCTTCAAATCCAATAGATGACGTGCTTGTCTTTCGTTGGAAGAAGGTGAAGATTCTTGAATCAATCAAAATATGCTTTAGTTTTAAGAGTATTTATTCCTCTAAATTTCGAATATTTTTTTTCGATTCGATAGGTTAGAGGTAATAAATTGGTTAAATGATGTTGTCGTGGATATTTTTAAAGTCTCTTTCTTTATGCCAAGGAATGAGGGGATGAGTTAGGGGTTAATGTTACACACCATGTTGCACGTAAAGCTTTGGCATATCAAGGATCTTCAATCCTTTATGTTCCTTATTCTAAGCAGACACTCTCTTGTAATTGTTTTGACTTTAATCCAGGCCTAAAAATAGCCATCAAAATCCATAATTGATTGATATGTCTAAAATTGAAATAGGAGACATCAATATTTGAATCCTTATTTAGGGTGAGATCACCCCCAAAGAAAACTACATCGTAAAAGCCCACAACAAGTTTATAGGCCCAATCATAAAGAATCCTTAAAGACCTACACCATCTTCATTTGCTTTCTTTTTTTTGTTGAAAAGCACTGACAACGCCTTCCCAATATTACACACACACAAACTGGGGTATCTCTCTTTTCATCAATCAGGGTCTCTCTTTCTTTCTGTCTTTTGCCTTCATCTTCTTCAACTCCCTCATCTTCTCCATTTTTCATCCTCTTTTTATCCCCCTCTCAATCAAAAACTTCAACCCCACTTCTTCTTCTTCTTCTTCTTCTTTGCAAATCACCACACCAAGATTTCCCTATTGGTGTTTGGCCTTTTTTCTTTTTCTTTTTTTTTTTTTTTTTGTTTTTTTTTTTCTAATATCAACTTTTGGTTGCTTTCCCATCACTCCATCTTCTAATAAATACCAACCCAAACCAAATTGATTTCCCTTTATTATGAGTTATGAGAAAGCCCGTAACACCCAAGTTCCTTTCTTTTTATGTTATTTAATATTTAGCTTCAATTATTATGTCATATCTTCATTTGGGTAGGGCTTTAATTATACCAAACTTAACTAATGAAACATTGAGATTTAGTTGAAAAATATCAAAACTTTTAAGATTAGATGAACTAACAAGTTAGATATGTATATTGTTGGTACTAATTTCACTACCTTACTCTAAAGCTAACTGTTTTATCTAACAATTCCAAATACTGGATTTTCTCACTAACTATTCTTCCCTCTTCCTCTAAGTCATCTAAATCATTTCTACTAAAATTTAATTCATCTTCATCTTCACCATCTACATAGCTTCTGATTGTGATCCAATTCTCATCTCCAAATTCCCACTTAATTTCTCCTGAAAACGTAGCCAGTCGTTCGATTCTGTCATCATCCTCGTCCTCGTCGTCCCATTGCTCTGTTTTCAACAAAGTTTCTGATTCTTCTTCCAAAGAATTCCAGAGGCTTTGATCTAAAATACTCGTCGGAGATTCAGAATATGAATGTAATTCCTTGATTTCCTCCAACCCAGAACTCAATTCCCCCAAAAATGGATGTTCAAGAAGTTGACTCGCACTCCATCGTTCGGTTGCTTCCCTTCTCAAGCATTTCCTTAAAAAATCATTTCCTTTCTCTGACAGAAAGCTCGGAACTTCCGGGGACTCGCCAGAATATCCGATCCTGTACAACACCGAAACTGGGTCGTCGGTAGTTTTCCATGGTAGAGCGCCAGTGACCATTTCGATTAATGTACACCCAAGTGCCCATATGTCAGAGGAAATCCCCTGTTTTTCCCCACGCGCCACCTCCGGTGCCATGAACATCGGCGTTCCCCCTTTTACTGCCTCGGCCTCACAAACCCATTTGGAGCATCCAAAATCAGCAATCTTCAACCCATCTCCAGCGATTAAAATGTTCTTAGCTTTGATATCACAATGCACCAACCCCTGTTTGTGCAAGTACTCCAATCCTCTAACAATTTCACGAGTGTAAAACGCCGCCGTTGCCTCCTTAATCCGGCCACCACGCCGGAATATTTCATCGGTGAGAGTACCACCGTCGGCGTACTCCATGAAGAGATTGTACATTAGCTTCCCATTTTCTCTCGTTACATCGAATCCCCTGTAGCCCACAATTGAAGGGTGGGACAGGGAAGAAAGAATCCTTTGCTCTGTTTTCAAGAAGTCTGATTTGAGAAGCTCGGCGGACTTGACGGCGAATAGTTCGCCGGAGGATGCGGTGGAGGCGAGGTAGACGGTGGCGGAGGAGCCGTTGCCGACGGGGGATCGTCGGGTCCAGGCCATAGAGGAGGTTTTGTTGGTGAAAGGGGAAAATGGGGGAAAGAGTATAAATAGTGGGATTTGAGGAGGGGAGTTGGTAGTGGACAGTTGAGTCTATGTATCTATTGAGAGTTGACAATTGGGTTTGAAAAAGATACGTGTCTAATTTCTAGAAGGGTTGAAGCCTTTGCACGTGTGAACTTGAGTTTTCATTGGCTGTATAAACTGTTTTACTTCGTACGTGTGTTGGGAATGTGGTATGAAAAAAGAATGAAGAGATATCCGAGATGGGAAAGGATGAGATTTGGGGTCTAAACACACATTCTTCTTTTAGGGTTTCCACTAAAGTTTAATTTCTACTTTATTACTTTTAGTTATGGACTATACTTTTAATTCTTTCATTTTCATCTTTGTATTTTCAAAATACAAAGTTCCTAACTTGCTAACTTTTAATGTATATAAATTCATCCTTAACTCAAATATTTCTAAGACAACAATATTTCACGAAAAATTGATTGTATAGATCATAGAAAAGTATGTGATGAACAAATTAATAGACTATAAAGGAGTGTATTTTTAGCTTGACATAGGTTTAAATTAAATTGATGAGTATTAAATCACTGTCTGTTTGCTATAAAGTAATTCAAACTACATCAAATTAAACCAATAAAAATGGGTAAAGACTAGTGGTAATGAAGCTTGTAGCTATTTTTTTATATATAAATATCAAAAGTACAAATTTCCACATCTTAAAAGGATAAATTTTAATCAAATTCATATTTTGACCGTCGTATCTTGATATTTGTTATATTTGATTTTACAATATTTATTTGGCTCTTTTTATCTTTTGTATGATTGGGTAAACAAACATGAATATGTCGACAACATTAAAATTATAATTATATTGGATTAGATAATCATTCTAAACTCAACAATAATATAATATAATATAATCGTACTAACCTAAAAATAGTTCAAATAATATGAAAACTGTACTATCAATCTTTTAACATTCAAATTCCTTCCACTCATTTAATTTATGTATAGTGTGAAGTTAGTGGAAGCTTTAAATTATTAATGTGAAGTTGAATTCTTTATTTGAAGAAAGAGGATTGGCTTCCAAAAAGTAAAAAATGGGGTGAATTTTAAAGAGAGAAGGTAGAATATGGGAAATGCATGGAGTGGGTTGAACCACCAAATGGGGTTGAAAAATTGATACTTGAGAATTGTTGAAGAATATTATTAAGGTGAAAAGAGTTGAATTTAGGTAGGGAAGGTGTCAATATGTTTAAAAAATAAAATTGTGTTTTTCCCTAAAATAGAGAGACTTTGACATTGTATGTTTGTCAAGTGGGAATCCTAAGTAATATACTAAGGTCAACAACCAATTTGGACATGTTTGGCATCTTTTATTTTTGTTTTTATTTCAATGTTTTTTGGGCAACCATTTTGTAAAGTTTCTACTACTAGTCGACCCTCTATTCTTTCATGTATACACGAGATTAATCATTAATTAATTACATTTCAAATCAAGCTAGAATACGTTGTAATAATCTTTTTTTAAGTTGGCTACTTTTATTTTTTTATTGGTTTTTAAAATAATTGTTAGACAATAATAAAATTAATTAAAAGAGTCGATTTAACAATATGAAAGGAAGTTCGAATCTTGAATCCATTATTTAACCAAATTAAATTTAATTACTATTTATAATTAAACCAATAAATAATGAAAGTAAAATAATAGGTTATTTATTTAGTACTTTTTGTCTTGTAATGAATTGACCAAACTTAATTATTATGATTGGTAAACCCTAAGTAAAGCAAAGCAAAGCAACCAACCCATGAAAATTTAAAAATTAAAGGAGGGGGCATTCAATTAAGAGCAATATAATACACAAAATTTAGTAGATAATCATGATAAAAACTTTGACAAACCAAACCCTTTTTCTTTTATTTCTTTGAAGTTAAGATCAGAGGTTCTAACTAATTTGAATGAAGGAAAATAAATCAAATAGATTAATATGTGAGAAAACAAAACATGGAATTATTAGTGGCGGCGGCCATGGTGGTGATGGCGGAGGTTGGTGGTGGTTAGCTGCTGCAACCAAAAGTTTTGAGTAATTTCAAAAGCTAACAAACCCTAATTTTGAGAGTTAGAAGAATATAGGCAATCAAACTTATTTAGGATTTGGGTTTTTGATGGTTTCTCAATTTAGTTATGTTAGTTGGACCTAAGCAATAAAATGCTTCCAAAATGATCTTAATTAATGCTTCTTTTTTAAGATTTCTTATTTTATTTTCCCATGCATTTGCCTAACTCCTTTTCTTTTTTCTTTTTCTTTTTCTTTGACTTTTTGGTTCCATTGGAAAATTGTGTTCCTCCTAATAACACTATTTGGTTTGACTTTTTTTTTTTTTTTTAAATTAAGTTTTTTGGGTTAAATTATAATCTATTTTGACCATTATTTTCAAGGTGTGTTTATATCTATTTAATAATACATTTTGATGAGAAAAATAATTGTTAAATAAAAAAAATTGGTCAAATAGTTATTTACACATTATAATAAAATTTTAGATTCTATTATAGACATAACCATTAATAAATTTCTATTGTTGTCTAACCATCAATAACTAACCATATCTATCATAGATAGAACATAAAATTTTACTATGTTTTATAAATATTTAAGTGTAATATATTTTGCTTGTGTTTTTTGAATTTGAATAAGAATTTTTTGGAAGCTTCTGTGTTAATAAAACACCTATGGATAGAAGATAGAAGTGACATTCTAGATGTGTAGTGATATATAACTATGAATTCAATATGGATTAAATTTTAATGGCATAGATATTAATTCTGATAACCTTTTAAAATAGGAAATTACATTTTTGGTGTTTTAACTTCACATTCAATTAATCTTTTGGAATTTGTCTTGATCAACAATTAAAGATCATTGTCACCCCATCCAAAATTTAAAGAATTAGTGTCTCATATGCATGTATATTTGTGTGTCGTGCATGAATAAGTATTAATTAAATAGTAGGATCTAAAGATCAACATATTATATATATATATAAGTCAAAAAAAAGTCTAATTAGCATATATATTTATATTTAGTTAATTGATTTGAGGTAGTCTATTGTTGTTGTTATTATTATTACTAAAAAAAATTGAGACGTATATTTTTATAAAGAATTTAAAAGATTTGAATCTCAACCCTTAACGTAATTTATACAAAAAGAGACATAATATTGATGTATAGAGCAAAAAATGTCAATTATTGCATCTTTGACCGAAAGGTAAGGCACGTTATAGAAGAAAAAATAAATTATTTGGACTTCGTAACTCGTTTGAATAACCATTTTGTTTTCTTATAATTAAAAATTACTCTTTTCTTTTTTAATTTTCTTACGATGATTTCCATATTTTTACGATGATTTGCATATTTTTAAGAACAAAAGTTAAATTTTTAGCCAACTTTCGAAGAAAAACAAGTTTTTAAAAACCATTTTTTAAGTTGTCTTTTTTTTTTTTTTAAAGCATAGGTCGAAAGTAGATGAAAAGCTTAATTTTTAAAAACTAAAAATAATAATCAAACATGGCCTTATACATTCCTTTAATTATTAAGAGAACTTTCCTACCATATTTACTATGAACAATTAGTTTTATTCCCATTTCAAACTAGATAAAAAGAGAGAGAAAAAGAAAACAAACTAAAGTCATACTTTTACAACACGTAGATAATTGAGTTATCAAAATCCTTTATCTTAATGTGATTTTATTTGGATGAATATTGTTGGTATATTTACATGAAATGAAAAAGGCAACAAATAATATAAGATAATACAAAATAAAATAATATCTTCAATTTTCTTAATATACATTAATACTTAAAGTTGATAATATATATAAATTTTCTACTTAATTAAAAATAAAGTTAATTATTACATTTTTTAACCTCACGACCAACAAGTTATGCTAAACGCAGCATTGATAAATGTTGACATCAAAAGTCAGAAATTTGGAATTAAACAGAAAGTAAGTTTGAAGAAGAGATATAATAATTAATGTGTTGTGAACTTATATAGTTATGGTGGAAAATAGAAAAAATAATAAAGAGAGAGAGAGAGAGAGAGAGAGATTGAGGAAACAAAGTAATGAAAATAGTATTAAGAGATCAGTTGGGAGAGGGAAAGAGGGCATTAAACGCACACTTGATTTTGAAAAATTAAGAAACATTGATTGAATGTAATTAATTAAATTAGCAAATATTAAAGGTGATGGAGTTGAAATGAATGCATTATTATTACTCAAAATTAAGAAATGTTGAATCTAATTTTACAATATTAAAAAAAAAAAAAAACAACAAACAGTGAATGAATGTAAATATAATAAATTAGGAATTAAAGAGAGGAAGGAATGAGAAATTAAATGCATAGGTCACGTGTTAAATTATGTTCGCTGTGCATTTATTAAATTATGTTGTTCATGGTGTATTTATTAGATTTAGTTTAGTTGTATTTTGTTAAATTTAGTTTAATTTGTCATTTGTTGTTCACTATTTATTAGATTTAGTTTTAATATTGGCATCAATGAGTTTGTAACGACCCAACTCCTTATACTGAATCGAAGTCATTACCAAATATAGAACAAGTGGTTTAAGTCATAAAAAAAATTTCAAAACGCATACGGTTTAAGAAATTTTATTTATAAAATTTAAACAAGGTAGTCATGCAAAAATGTAAAAGCGTTCTGAAATCCTACTCGGGCCCTATCTATATAAAAGATGGTAAGTGATGAAAAGTACTCAAGTTCAAATGCGAAAATCTGAAATAAGAATAAGCGGAAGCGGTAGTCCCTATGGCCCTCCACGGTCTCACTTCGGGTCGCTCGCCAGCTTGCCCTTGCCCTTGCCCCGTCCTCTACCTGAAAACATAAAACGAAGAGAGTGAGTACAAAAATACTCAGTAAGGGACCCACTACTAGTCCCACTAGGTGCCTGTTAACTTCCTGTTAGAGTCCTGATAACTGGTACCCAATCTCTGGCACGTTCCCGAACACGTGCAATCATGCGCTCCCGTAGGAACGTAACTCTGGTCTTCGGTGCCCCGGGGGACATCTAGGACAGTCGGGATGCGAGGACCCCGTCGAGTCACTCGAGTCATATCTATATCCATGCTAGACTGGCGTCCCGTCGGACCACACAGTTCTCAATAGGTGGTGATCCCGAAGGACACCCATGCAGGTACGACTCTAACAGATCAAGCTAACAGGTACCCTAATTGCAGTATACATACACATGGCATCAGCATATAACATATCATATAAATCATCTCTGCCCTCTCCGTCTCGACATTCGTCGTGTAGCTATAACAGCTCTCGCCACACATAACAGGCTATAGTATAACCATACCGTCATTTACATCATACTAACATTGATTTCAGGCATCGTACCGTCCAATCCTCAACATGCAAAATTGGAGTATACATCATCTCATATTTCTAAGCATGGAGCTAGTAGTAGAATCTCTTACCTGGAGATTTACTTGACGAGTCCTAACCGCGAGGCAGTACGCTTTCCAAGCGACGAGGTCCTAACCTAGAAGGAGATTGCAGTGCTCAAGCCCCTACTGAAGAAATCCCCCGCTGCAGCAGTTACTTGGTCCAAGACGTCCCAAAAATTAGGTGGAAGGAGCCAAATTAGTCCTGGCGGCTCGGCTGGAAGAGGACAGGGACCGGCTCGGCTTGGCGCAGGCGCGGCTCGGCTCGGCACAGGGATTACGCGTGCGGCTCGGCTTGCAACAGGAGGGAGACGCGGCTCGGCTACGCAGAAGCGCGCGGCGCCGCTTCACACGCGGACGCGGCTCGCGCACGGGTGCACGCGGGCGCGGGTCGGGTTCCGGAAGGTGGCGCGCGTCGGTTCGGGTCGCGGGGCGGGTCTTCGGTCGGATCTTTGCGCGCGAGGCGTCGGCTTCCGGATTTCGGGTGGCGCGGCGGCTGCTGGTGGTCCGGCTACCGCGGCTTCGCTCGGCGACGGCTACAGACTTGCGTTTCGGCTGCGCTTGCGTCGGATCGAAGCGGCGCGACTCAGCTGGCTGACGGGTTGGCTGCAGACGCGCGAAGGTGGCTTCGACTCGGCTTCGGCGTGCGAGAGACGGCTGCTCCGACGGACGCTCGGCTGCTGGATCGGCTTGGGCGATTCTTCCGACGCGGCTGGAAGCTCGGCGACGGCTCGGTTTCGGCTGTAGGCTCGGCTGCGCTGCTGAACAGAGAGGGGAGATGCTTGGCGGCTCGGGTTCGCGGCGGCGGCGGCGGCGGCGGCGTGCGGCGGCTAGGGTTTCAAAAAAAAAAATTCCTTTTTCTTTTTTTTCTTTTCCCCTCTTTCTTTCTTTGATTGATTTGATTTTTTTTTTCTTTCTCTTCCTCTTTACGCACGAGTCCCAAGGCCCTTTTATAAAAAAAAAATGACTCTTTTCTTTCCCAAAACAACCCCTCCTCTCTCTCTCTCCAAATCTCACCAAAACAACCAACTTTAGTTTAATATGGGCTTTCCTAATTATTTCCAACAAAATAAAATTAAAATAATAAGATAAATAAATAAATGGAAAAATGATACTTATTATCCTAAACAAATGAGGATTCCCAACTTTAATTACTCAAGAAAATCCAAATGGTAAGGTTCTTCCAATAAATCTAAAATTTCCATAACCCCGCTTAACATTAATGACAATGGACAAAACCCAAAAGAGATATCGAATTGTTGGGCGTTACAATCTTCCCTCCTAAAAAAAACTTTCGTCCTCGAAAGTTCTAATCCTCGAACAGCTCGGGGTACTGGGCTCTCATATCCTCTTCTTTCTCCCACGTGGCCTCTTCCACTCCATGGTTCTGCCAAAGGATTTTGACCAGTGGAATTTCTCGACTGCGAAGCTTCTTGACCTCCCTTGCCAAGACCTCGACAGGCTGCTCCTCGTAGCTCAAGTTCTCGCTAATCTGCAGTGGTTCGAAGTCCACCACATGTGTTGGGTCTGCGACATATTTCCTCAGCATGGAGATATGGAATACGTCGTGCACTGCAGCAAAAGATGGGGGTAGCGCCAAGCGGTAAGCCACGGGGCCAATCCGCTCCAATATCTCGAACGGCCCTACGAAGCGTGGACTCAGCTTCCCCTTCTTCGCGAACCTCAGAACACCCTTCATGGGTGCAACCTTCAGAAAGACCATATCTCCCACTTCAAACTCGAGGTCCTTACGTCGTACATCAGCGTAACTCTTCTGTCTGCTCTGGGCTGTCAGCATACGAGCTCGGATCTTCTGTATGGCTGCGTTGGTCGTCTGCACTAACTCGGGGCCTAGCATCCTCTGCTCTCCAACCTCGCCCCAGCAGACAGGGGATCTACAGCACTTGCCATACAGAGCCTCGAACGGTGCCATACCGATGGTAGCCTGGTAGCTGTTGTTATAGGCAAACTCCATCAGATGCAGATGGGAGTCCCAACTTCCTGAAAACTCTAGTACGCAGGCTCGCAGCATGTCTTCCAAAATCTGGTTCAATCTCTCTGTCTGACCATCAGTCTGAGGGTGGAATGCCGTGCTGAAGTCCAACCTCGTACCTAATGCAAGTTGAAGTCCTTTCCAGAACTTCGATGTGAAACGGGCGTCTCTGTCTGAAATGATGGATACGGGTACTCCATGAAGTCTCACAATCTCTGTCATATATAGCTGCCCCCACTTACTGGCAGTGTAAGTGGATTTCCCTGGCACGAAATGGGCCGACTTCGTGAGTCTGTCGACCACAACCCAGATCACCGTGTAGCCCCTTAGGGTCTTGGGCAGTCCCGTAATAAAATCCATCGACACACTCTCCCACTTCCACTCTGGCACACTCAAGGGTTGCAACAACCCTGCTGGATGCTGCCTAGGTGCCTTCACCTGCTGGCACACCAAGCATCTACTGACAAAGTCTGCCACATCCCTCTTCATGCCCCTCCACCAATAGACACTCCTTAAGTCCTGGTACATCTTCGTACTCCCAGGGTGCATGGTAAACGGGGAACTGTGGGCCTCAGTCAAAAGCTCCGTCTTAACTGCGCTGTCTTCCGGCACACACAGGCGTCCCTCAAACATAAGGCCACCGTCAGAGGATATGGAGAAGTCTTCACCTTCCTCTGTCTCTACCACGCGACGCTTCTCTGCCAAGTAAGGATCATTCAGCTGAGCAGCAATGATCTTTTGCCTCAAGGTTGGCTGAACTGGCAACTGAGCCAACTGTGCGGTAACCTCGCCTACTGAGACTGCAATCTCGGCTCTCTCAAAATCTCTGAGTAAGGGGGTCTGCTTGGTGATTAGCGCTGCTGAATGTGCCACTTTCCTACTCAGCGCGTCAGCCACTACATTTGCTTTGCCTGGGTGGTATAGGATCTCGCAGTCGTAGTCTTTCACCAACTCGAGCCACCTCCTCTGCCTCATGTTCAACTCCTTCTGAGTGAAGAAGTACTTCAGGCTCTTATGGTCGGTGTAAATCTGAATCTTCTCACCGTACAGATAGTGCCTCCATATCTTCAGTGCAAAGACTACAGCTGCCAACTCCAAGTCATGGGTAGGGTAGTTCTGCTCATGGATCTTCAACTGGCGGGAGGCATAAGTAACTACCTTACCTTGCTGCATCAGGACACAGCCCAGTCCCTTCTTGGAGGCGTCACTATAGATTACAAAGTTTCCCGAACCATCGGGCACTGTCAGGACCGGTGCAGTCACTAGCTTCTGTTTGAGCTCCTGAAAGCTCCTCTCGCATGCTGGGCTCCAGACAAAAGGGGTTCCCTTTCTGGTCAACTGGGTCAACGGGCTGGCTATACGTGAGAAGTCTTCCACGAACCTCCTGTAGTAACCTGCCAAGCCCAGAAAACTTCGAATTTCACTAACCGTGGACGGTCGAGTCCAGTTGGTCACCGCTTCAATCTTTGCGGGATCTACTGAAACTCCCTCACTGGAAACCACGTGGCCAAGAAACGTCACCTTCCTTAACCAGAATTCACACTTGGAGAACTTGGCATACAACTTGTTGGCTCGAAGGGTCTCCAAAACCTGGTGTAAGTGCTCCTCGTGCTCAGCCTCAGTTTTTGAGTAAATGAGGATGTCGTCAATGAAGACTATGACGAACGAGTCTAGAAAGTCCTTAAACACCCTGTTCATCAAATCCATGAATACTGCAGGAGCGTTAGTCAGGCCGAAAGACATCACAACGAACTCGTAATGTCCGTACCTCGATCGAAAGGCCGTCTTGGGAATGTCACCGTCCCTAATCCTTAACTGGTGATAGCCTGATCGCAGGTCGATCTTGGAAAAGACAGTGGCTCCCTGCAACTGATCGAACAGGTCGTCAATCCTGGGCAAGGGGTAGCGGTTTTTGACTGTCACCTTGTTCAGCTCTCGGTAGTCAATACAAAGGCGCATCGACCCATCCTTCTTCTTCACGAACAATACTGGGGCTCCCCAAGGCGACACACTGGGCCGGATGAAGCCTTTGTCCAGCAACTCCTGTAACTGGACCTTCAACTCCTTTAGCTCGGCTGGAGCCATTCTGTAAGGGGCCCTCGAGATAGGGGCAGTGCCCGGCTCTAACTCGATGGCGAAGTCTACTTCTCTGGGAGGCGGAAGTCCTGGAAGTTCGTCTGGGAAAACGTCGGGGTACTCCCTTACCACTGGTTCGGAAGATAGGGAAACTTCTGGCTCTCTCACATCCACTACGCTTGCCAAGATGCCCCAAGTTCCCTGGCTGAGTAGTTTACTAGCCTTCATGGCTGAGATGACCTTGGGTATACATACCATGCCTGCCCCCCTGAATTTGAAGCTAGCCTCGGAGGGAGGGTTAAAGACAACTTCCTTGCCAAAACAGTCTATATTTGCATGGTTGGCTGACAGCCAATCCATGCCTAGTATCACGTCAAAGTCCTGCATGTCTAACACTAGTAAGGTCACGTCTAACATACGATTCGCTATCTCTACCCGACATGCCTTTATTTGTTCTTTGGACAACAGGACCTCCCCAGATGGAGTAGAAACCGACAAAACACTACCCAAAGGCTCTACCTCCAAACCCACATGCTGAACGAAAACGGAGGATATAAACGAGTGGGATGACCCAGAGTCAAATAGCACAAAAGCATAATGCCCCAAAATTGGGAGCGTACCTGTCACCACTGTGCCAGCTCGCTCGGCCTCCTGCCGGGTGGTGGCGAAAACTCTCCCCTGCTGGGACGCAGAAGGCTGGGGCGGTGTCGTCTCAAAGGGTTTCCGAGGACACACATCAGCAGTGTGCCCCGGTTGTCTACATCTGAAGCAGACTCCACTTCCAGCTAAGCAACGACCTCCGTGGACTCTCCCGCAGGTAGTACAAGCGGGTAGCTCTCTCAGAGTCCTCCCGGCTGCTGCAAGCTCCCGTCGGTGTCTCTGGAAGACACCTCCTGACCTCAGTGTTCGCTGCGGTGCTACGTCAGGCTGCGTCTCAACCTTTCTCTTCTGTCCCAAGGCTGACCCTCTGCCGGCAGCCTTAGACGGATCGGCTCTCTCAGGCAGGCTCAAATCCAGTGCTATACGTAGTGCATCAGCATGCGTGGCTGGGCGGAGGGCTCTGACAATGCCCTGAAGGTCTAGCCTGAGTCCTCTAACGAATTTCTCCGTCCTGGCAGCCTCATCCCTTACCATATCGGGAGCAAAGCGGGACAGCATATCGAACTCAGCGTCGTACTGCTCCACCGTCATGTCGCCTTGCTCCAAGTTTAGGAACTCTTGCAGCTTGGCGTGCTTCACATTGGCAGAGAAGAACTTAGCATAGAAGTTCTCCTTGAACTGCTCCCAAGTTATTTTGCTGACATCGCCCCCCAGCATTCTCTCAGCGGTCTCCCACCAGGCGGTGCCCCTGTCCTCCAAGAAGAAGACTGCACACTGCACCTTCTGGTCTTCTGGGCACTTCATGTACCGGAAAATAGTCTCTATGGACGTCAACCACATTTGGGCCTTTGTGGGGTTGTCCATGGATCCGTCAAAGGTCTTGGGATTATACTTCCTGAAATCCCGTAAGTGTTTCGCCTCGGCCGACAGTTGAACTGGTACTGGTTGAGCTTCCTCAGGGGCTGGAGGAGCGACGGCCTGAGCCTGAGCAGGGGCGGCCTGGGCCTGAGCAGGGGCGGCCTAGTTCTGCTGGGCGGCAAGGAAAGGCGCCAAAGCAGCTTGCAGCATGTCCTGATAACGCTGCTCCATCGCGGCGAGATCCGCCTGGGTGACCGGTGCGTTTGGGTCGACTGCCGGTGCAACAGGTGGCGCCTCCGGCTGGCCACGACCGACTCCTCTGCCTCCCCTACCACCTCCTCGGCGTGCACCCCTACGTGGCGGCATTCTCCCTAAAATTCACCAACAAACTTTTCACCACAAGAACTTAACACCCTATATCTAGGTCTTAGACTATTCAGGCAAAATTGTAATCTTAACATTAGCAAGGCTTTAGACATACCTGGCGAGTGCCGAAGGACCGTATAGCCATAGGGTGAAGTAAAACCAAAACAAAAAAAAAATGACTTACATCGTAGGTCAGTCTACAGAACCTAAAACACTGTGCTCTGATACCAACTGTAACGACCCAACTCCTTATACTGAATCGAAGTCATTACCAAATATAGAACAAGTGGTTTAAGTCATAAAAAAAATTTCAAAACGCATACGGTTTAAGAAATTTTATTTATAAAATTTAAACAAGGTAGTCATGCAAAAATGTAAAAGCGTTCTGAAATCCTACTCGGGCCCTATCTACATAAAAGATGGTAAGTGATGAAAAGTACTCAAGTTCAAATGCGAAAATCTGAAATAAGAATAAGCGGAAGCGGTAGTCCCTATGGCCCTCCACGGTCTCACTTCGGGTCGCTCGCCAGCTTGCCCTTGCCCTTGCCCCGTCCTCTACCTGAAAACATAAAACGAAGAGAGTGAGTACAAAAATACTCAGTAAGGGACCCACTACTAGTCCCACTAGGTGCCTGTTAACTTCCTGTTAGAGTCCTGATAACTGGTACCCAATCTCTGGCACGTTCCCGAACACGTGCAATCATGCGCTCCCGTAGGAACGTAACTCTGGTCTTCGGTGCCCCGGGGGACATCTAGGACAGTCGGGATGCGAGGACCCCGTCGAGTCACTCGAGTCATATCTATATCCATGCTAGACTGGCGTCCCGTCGGACCACACAGTCCTCAATAGGTGGTGATCCCGAAGGACACCCATGCAGGTACGACTCTAACAGATCAAGCTAACAGGTACCCTAATTGCAGTATACATACACATGGCATCAGCATATAACATATCATATAAATCATCTCTGCCCTCTCCGTCTCGACATTCGTCGTGTAGCTATAACAGCTCTCGCCACACATAACAGGCTATAGTATAACCATACCGTCATTTACATCATACTAACATTGATTTCAGGCATCGTACCATCCAATCCTCAACATGCAAAATTGGAGTATACATCATCTCATATTTCTAAGCATGGAGCTAGTAGTAGAATCTCTTACCTGGAGATTTACTTGACGAGTCCTAACCGCGAGGCAGTACGCTTTCCAAGCGACGAGGTCCTAACCTAGAAGGAGATTGCAGTGCTCAAGCCCCTACTGAAGAAATCCCCCGCTGCAGCAGTTACTTGGTCCAAGACGTCCCAAAAATTAGGTGGAAGGAGTCAAATTAGTCCTGGCGGCTCGGCTGGAAGAGGACAGGGACCGGCTCGGCTTGGCGCAGGCGCGGCTCGGCTCGGCACAGGGATTACGCGTGCGGCTCGGCTTGCAACAGGAGGGAGACGCGGCTCGGCTACGCAGAAGCGCGCGGCGCGGCTTCACACGCGGACGCGGCTCGCGCACGGGTGCACGCGGGCGCGGGTCGGGTTCCGGAAGGTGGCGCGCTCGATTCGGGTCGCGGGGCGGGTCTTCGGTCGGATCTTTGCGCGCGAGGCGTCGGCTTCCGGATTTCGGGTGGCGCGGCGGCTGCTGGTGGTCCGGCTACCGCAGCTTCGCTCGGCGACGGCTACAGACTTGCGTTTCGGCTGCGCTTGCGTCGGATCGAAGCGGCGCGACTCAGCTGGCTGACGGGTTGGCTGCGGACGCGCGAAGGTGGCTTCGACTCGGCTTCGGCGTGCGAGAGACGGCTGCTCCGACGGACGCTCGGCTGCTGGATTGGCTTGGGCGATTCTTCCGACGCGGCTGGAAGCTCGGCGACGGCTCGGTTTCGGCTGTAGGCTCGGCTGCGCTGCTGAACAGAGAGGGGAGATGCTTGGCGGCTCGGGTTCGCGGCGGCGGCGGCGGCGTGCGGCGGCTAGGGTTTCAAAAAAAAAAAAATTCCTTTTTCTTTTTTTTCTTTTCCCCTCTTTCTTTCTTTGATTGATTTGATTTTTTTTTTCTTTCTCTTCCTCTTTACGCACGAGTCCCAAGGCCCTTTTATAAAAAAAAATGACTCTTTTCTTTCCCAAAACAACCCCTCCTCTCTCTCTCTCCAAATCTCACCAAAACAACCAACTTTAGTTTAATATGGGCTTCCCTAATTATTTCCAACAAAATAAAATTAAAATAATAAGATAAATAAATAAATGGAAAAATGATACTTATTATCCTAAACAAATGAGGATTCCCAACTTTAATTACTCAAGAAAATCCAAATGGTAAGGTTCTTCCAATAAATCTAAAATTTCCATAACCCCGTTTAACATTAATGACAATGGACAAAACCCAAAAGAGATATCAAATTGTTGGGCGTTACAGAGTTATTGTGTATTTTCACTTAACACTATTTTGCTAAATCTTCTTCCATTGAAATTTCAAATTATCATTTCATATAATTTGGATATGTCATTGACCATTTGACGAATTATTTTTTTCCTTAAAGAAGGTGGGTAAAAATAAATATTTAGTTTAAGGTGGTCTTAATCTTTTGTTTTTATTTATTTATTTTATTATTTAAAATTCCATAAGTACAAAATGCATAACCAACATTTTTTTTTCTTCCTAATTTTATAAGAGTATAAAAAATATTAAGTCGGAAAAAAGTGTCTTTCTTTGTGAGTTTTATATGATTTAAATTCTATAAGTATATAAATTTTTTTCTAAACTTACTTGGTTAATTTTGATATTGTTTGAAAAATAATTAATAAATTGTCTTTAAAAAAATATCGACAATTTCATTAAAACACTTATGATGAAGATTAAAATGTCAAATTTTGATATTTTAATATTCTTGAAGTAAATGAAATTATCTTTTAAAATCAAAATAAATTTCATTTTTTAAAATGACTCTTATGCTACTCACAATCGTCAATTCATACCCTTTTTTTTTTTTATTTTTAAACATGAATTGAGAACCATGGACCATCTCAAGAAACCAAAACAATATTTTTCTTTGTGAACCTTTGGGATTTAGTTTTTAAAAGATAAAATGTGGAAAACCATTTTCACGGGGATTGTATGTTGTTAAGACCTTTCCTATATACACAAAATTGACTCGTAGGAATAATATTTTTTTAATTGGGTGACCAATCACACCTTAATTATAGTAGATGACGACTCCAAAGCTATTTATTTTAAAATTAAATAATTGAAGATATCAATAGTTGTACATCGTGATCATATTGCAACACCAAATTTTTATGGTATTGTATATAAAAAGACCAAAGTATCATCGTGTTAACTACACTTCTACATAATCACTATCATCCATTGTATACAACCACGTCAATTATTGTCAATTAATTAATATAGTCATCATTATAATAACAGTTTGATGGATGTTCTTGAGGTTTTTGGAGAAACGTGTTTGATGGAGTTGCACTTCTGTTTATATTATATTTTATGTTGATGATGTGATGTGATTCGATCTCTAGTATTTGATCTTCTAATTCGCTCTTGATTGAATGTGTACGCTTGCTGTATGAAAATAGAGAGCTTAATGTTCTTCTTGAAGTTTTGGAGTCTCGAAAGAATATTTGTATCTAATGGTTCAGTCTTCAAGAGTTGCGATACATTCTTGCTATTGGAAGAATTCTCCTTAAGTTCTCTCAAGTAAAATTTTCTGAACTTTACGAACTCTGTGGACTTGGGTTTAGTTGGTATATGAACTTGGTTCTTTGTTCCAATTAATTGGACTTAAACCTTATTTAGTACTTGGGACTAAATTAATCTTTTTTTTTTTTTCTCAATTGAACTTTAGCTCAACTCTTAATATTTAATTGAATCTAAAATAATTAATCTGATCCAATGGTTAATATGAAAACACATGCCATTATCGAAATTCGCTACATTAGATCTTCGATTTCAATTCACAATATATTAAACTTATATACTTAGTTTATAATTTAATTATTTCCAGATTTTTCAATAATTTAATAAATGACGTGACAAATGATAGATTCAAAATTTCTCATTCAACAAGCTGTCTAAGCATTTTTATATTAGAGCAAATCTAACAAATTAGTGAAACACTTCAGTGAAGATAGTAATTAACTAAACATAGGAATGTTCAACTTTTAAACTTTTTTTTTTTTTTCTTTTTCTAAAATGATTGTTGAAAAGAATAAATTTACGAAAAAAACAGTTTTATTTCTCTAACAATCAAATCACTCCCCAAATCAATGAAAACTTATTCTCTCCTATTCTAAAAGGTTAACATTAAGCTAATCCAACAACATACATACATCCTCAAATCTTAGATTGGATTTCCCTCTATAATTCTTTAATTAATTAGGTTCATTGTTGGACTCAAATTTTGTAATTAAGTTAAGCAAATGAGTTTGAAACTAAATAATTTAAGAATTAGAAAAAGAAAAATATTAATTTATTGTAGATTGTAGGGTTGAAATGAATAATTTATGTCCATATTGATAATATTGAATTTTACATCTAACCCTAAATTCCTCGATATAGAGGGAAAATTATTACCTAATTATAGTTGAGAAATAATTACAAGAATGAATGGAAAGACTTTTTGTGGAGGAGAATTTTCAAATGAGAAAAAAAGGTTGAGGTCAGCATGACAAACTAATTAATGCCCTAATTAAATATATAAATGGTGAGTGTTTGGTAATAATAATTTGAATTAAGGAAAAAAAGAGGCACTTAAACAAAAAGATTCTAACCAATTTCAATCACTTTTGTTTTGAATAAGCAACACAAAATTTTTCATCATTTTGAGTTCCAAGCAACCCTCTTAATTCCCTTATTATTCCAATACAAAACAAAATAAATATTGCCAAATTTTGAATCCAAATCAAACAATTTAAAACATAAAATTTTACTCATTTGTGTCCTATGAAATTACAAGCAATATGTGCTATTTGATACATCGATCCTGAAATGGTCAAAGTATCTTTTTGTTAGGCGCCTCGAGATGTACGGGGAATTTGTTACTGAAAGATTATGCGTAGTGTCCTCCTCCATCTCTCATCCCTCGATCTTTAGACCCACAAGATTAGTATACAATGACAACTTTTAAGCACTCATGCCCGATCGTGAAAAATTACCTGTTGAATATCTAATGGTGCATTGCTATAACTTAAGTTATGCAACAACAAGATTTCCGTAATCCTTGACGGATGTGCTTGACGTTCTTCAGTGTTTACATAATAGGTTAAGTTATTAGTAAGTCTAAATTTGTGAATAGGACAAGAAAAAATATCTACTACTAATAAACAAAAGCTTAACTCAACTTATATCATTGTATGCAGAGAATTGAAAGATTTTAGGTTCTAAAGTTCTATCACATCACTTCGATTTAAAAAATAACAAAAAAAATTTTTTTTTCAAGTTTTTCAAAATTATAACTACATTTCCAATAATAGTGGGGAGGAGGGAGATATTTCTTATTAACAACAAATATAAAACAGTAAATGAATTAATAAAAAAAGGGTTGAGTTTAGGCAACCAAAATTAAAATCCAAAGTATTTAATGTGCTGACAGCCACTTTGTGTTTCATTAACTATGAAGAAAGAAAAAAGGACCCTTTGATTTATAAAAGGAATATTGAAATAAATGCATTATTCAAATGTCTTCATTGAAGATTCAATTGTATTAGGAAACAATCATTTATGATCACTTATATGTTTGAAAATTGAATATAGAAATTTGCTTTTCAGAATGAATATCATGATTGTTGTCCATTTTGGGCATACAAAAATAGCTACCCCCAATCTAAATAACTAAACAACTTGTCAACATTAATTCTATTTACCAATTTTTTCATATATATATATATATATATATATATATATACTTCTTTTCTTCATTTTCAACTCCAATTAATATTAATGTACTTACAAATTTCAGTCAATATATTGTCATTCTTTTATAGTTTTGAAATTAAAAATAGAAAAATAATTCTATATACATACATAAATTGAGTCAATTTATTGCATTTCATTAGAAAATAATTCATTAAAGAGTAATAATCATGAAACTTATTAAGATTTGATCTAATACTAAAAAGAATTAGGTTACATAACGTCCGATGCGCGCTTTTGGAAACATCGAATAATCAACTATTAAACATAATGTGATAGCTTGATCCAGGAAAAAGAAAACGACAAATTATATGTTTTTTTTATATAATTTAAAAAAGATAATACACTTGAAAGTTTATTGATTCCTTATATAATTTTTTTTGTGTGCAATTAATAGCTTTTTCTTTTCTTCTTATTGGATCTTGTAATGCTTTTCATTGGCTTCATTAAATAGGATTCAATGAAGTATTGAATGGCTAGTAAATTAATAGATTGAATTGCACAACATAAAGACTAATATGTAATAAACTAATACATATCAACTTCAGTTTGTTCTTCGATTGTCAAACATCTGAGTTTGTTCAAATAATAATGTGTACCTCTGTCTCAGCTTGGGTTCCGCCCACAAAACACATCAGTTGAAGCTAATGAACACAGCGATGCAACTTGGAATTCAAATAGGCATAAGTGGTTTTGCCTACCTTCTGTCTATTTGAATTGTGTTCATCTGGCAGGCTTTAACTCGTCTTGGTTTGTTTCGGTTGTGTTCTTAATGTCGTTGTGATAAGGCAATGAAATTTACTCTTTTGCAAGTTTTGTTTTCGCATCAATGTTCTGCTCAAGAGTGTTTCTTTTTAGTAATCTCAAATGTATACGTAGTTTCTGGGCTAAGGCCCACGAAGCCCATCAGGCTCACCAAACCCAAATCACAATGGACACCGAGAAACCGAGCCGAGAAGCACCGCCGAACAGCGGTTCATCAGCAAACCCAAATGCCAAAGAGCCGAACCAAACCAAGTTGATTTAGTGGCGTTTCTTCCATTTTTCAATAACATATTCAACAATACAATCATACTATTATTATTATTTTTTTTTTTTATCAAAATATCACTAATAGATTTGATATCGATTTAAGGAGTTAATCGATATTTCTAGATAAATTTATCGAACCACGTTAAATAAATACAAACTTTTAACGTAATGTATATGTCTACCCATATTGACTTTTTCTCAAATTTAATCGAATGGTAAATGTATATCAATTTTATTGTTCTTTAATTCATTAATAACTATGAATTTTGAAATAACTTTTAATTATTTTTAAGGAAATCATTTTAATTATAATTTAAAATATATTTTAGAAATTAAGCTTGGAAAGGTTATTCAAAGTTGATTTTTTTTTAAAACCTATTTCATTTGACAGAGTCTATAGAAAATCAAAGTAAACCGATCCTTCCATATGAATAATTGATATTCAATATTCCTAGCTAAGTTGATTGATCCATCAAAGTTTTGACTTTAGAGTTGGGTTTAATTAGGTCTCACTAACAACTAAATCACTTATGAATACTTGAATTGTTTGATTGGATTGAATTCAATTAAATAAAGTTTCTCAAACATAAAAATTAATAGAGACTATAATAACATAGAAAAAGTCTCGTTTGAAGAAAATTTCAAACGTACGTAATATCAACGTCTTAACTAGCACAATTTTCAAACAACTAATGTAACTACATATACAAGGAAAATTAAATTTAATAGTAAGAAAAAATATGGTTAGAAGAGTAATGAATCAAACATTTACATACTTGTCAAAGATATATTTTTGAGTGATTTAGAATATATATGAGAAAAGTAGTTTTAATCGTATGAAAATATGATGATAATTGTGAAAGATGAAACAAAAAAGTTGTTGAAATCAACTCTAGCCATCGAGTCATATACAATAGATTCAAAATTATATTACCTTTGTAACTATGTGAATGAATAGAAATCAAAGTTGGATCGAATTGCACATCTTTTTGTCTAGTTGATATTATATTGTCTTAAACAAAATTATTTATCTTATTTATATTTTGTTGATGGAAATCAAAATTTTTTTATGGTTATATATTTACATTTCAAGATATTTGTGCTTTTAAAATTAAACTTTTTTAAAAAAATTAATACAAAAAACAAAATTAATGTTTAGTTTCAAGTAATTAAAAAATTAATAATTTCAAGATAACGTACAGTTAATTTTAAAATATATTTATATAAAAAAAAAGATTCAAAATATATGTATTTTTTTATGAAAATTATTCATAAATATAAACCAAACCAAACACAATTTTGTATATAAACATTTATAAAGAGATCCAACTAAACATGTGAGAATTTAGATTTTAAACTTCATTTTACAAAATATATTTTTCTAAAAATATATTCTTAAAAAAACACTTTTTTCATAAGCAATCCAAAGTCTATTCGAGGAGGCTCCTTCGAAAAGGCCAAAAGAAACAAAGAGAGTCCAAGCTGAGAAGGAGAAGGTTGCTTTCTTCCTTGGCTTCTTCTTTTCCTTTCTATTTATAAGTTATTAATAACCACTTCTATTACGAGACGATTTTGTTGACGGCCTTTTTCTCCTCACACTTAACTTCATTTAATAATTCCCAAACCCTTTTTCTCTTTCTCACTCCTAAATTACTCTTTCTTTTTTTTCTTTAGAAATAGCTTTTGTTATGGGTTTTTTCAAAAATACAACAAACCGACAAAATATTTATACAACAATTTCGAAAATGGAAAAGGCTTACAATAGAAAATACTAAAAATGTTCTTTCAATCATGTTATCAACAACGCCCGTAATATATTTGGTACATGATCGCTTAGATTTGGTTAAACAATTTTAATTCTTTTATTATAGGATTGTTTTTTTTTACACTATCGTTTAGATTTTGCTACTTCAAACTAAACGATTTTTTTTAACATTATTGATGTTTAGATTCGGTTACCCTAATCTAAACGACAAGATTCTTTATATACGATCGATTTGGTTACCCTAATCTAAACGACATAAAAAAAGAAAAGAAGAAAGATTATCGAAAGAAATGAAAGAAGAAGAGAAAAAAAAAAGACAATAGAAAGAAATCTGGAAAGAAATTACAGCAAAAGAAAAGAGGAGAAAAGGAAGAAAGATATACGATAGGAAAAAAAATTGGAACCAGAAGGAAAAGAAAGATGGAAGGGTAAACCTAAAATATTTATAAAAAAATTGATATGCATTTTGTTTATAGTGGTTTGTTATATTTATGAAAACTTTCTTTTTATTGTTTTGTCTTTTTTAATTCTTAAGTTTTGGAATTTTATTTCAATTCAATGTATATAGGTTTTAAATGAAGATTTAAGTTTTTTGGTTTGATTTTGACGTTTAAATACTAACTTTTTATTCAATGCTCATTTTTCAATCTTTTATGTTAATTGCCTATTGATTGATTTGAAATAATTATAAAGTAAAGTTTTGAATTTAATTTTATTAATGATGATCATTAATTATGATTTTTTTAATCTTTGAATTTAATTAATAGACATTACTAACTAAAAACAAAAAGTCTCAAAAGATGTCTTTAAATCTTAAAGATAAAATTCAAGTAAAACTCAAATTTAAATGATAAGATTGTAAAAGATTAAATTTAAAACCAAATTAAAGATTAAAAATGTTGAAAACTAGACCTACAAAATCGACCAATCCAAAAATCTATTTTCTCATTATTACTACTACTATTATTATTATCATTATCATTATCATTATTATTATTGTTGTTATTATTATTATTTGCTCTTGCTATGTGCCTTACAAATTTTAATTTTTTTTCCCCAAACGCTACAATATGTACTCAAACTATGATGGGTAGAGGTTTATATTATTGTAGTTTGTCATAAGGTCAACATTCTGAAATTTTCTCCATATCCACAAATATAATAAACCATCTTTTTCCACACGCTTTGGATTTATATTCTTTTCTCCTTCCTCTTTCCACATCTTCAAACCAAACAAAATTATTATGATAAATTAATAATATTCAAACATAGGAAAAAAAAAAACCTTTGTATATGAACATAAAAGAATGAAATGTTTGATCTTATTCAGTCAAAAAAAAAAACCATAAATCCTCTAAACCAAATATGTGAGGAAATAAAAGAAAAGAAAAGAACAAATTTATAATTTAAATTTCTAACTACTCCAAATAAGGAGGGTTTTTTTTTTTTTTTTCTTTCTATTTTCATGTGTATATATCTATAAATATATATGTATTAAAAAGAAAAAGAAAAAGAAAAAGAAAAAAAAGTTCTTTTCTTGGTTCTTAAAATGGCAATTATAACATTGTTGTTGTTGTTCTTGGTGTTACTGTTGGGAGTTGCTACTTGTTTTATTATCAACATTACTACTGCCATTACCATTCTCCTTCTGATGATGCGATCCCCCGATCAGCGACGTCATTGCTGTTGCCAAGGCCGCAATGAAATTGGGGTCAGACGCGATGGCTGCACCCGCCACACTCAACGTGTCGGTAAATGGATTTTGCGTAGGTGGGGGAGGAGACGGTGCTTCGATATCCTTAGACATTTGGAGGCCGGAGAATTTTGATTGATTGTATAAAGCATGTCCAAAGATCTGTGGGAAGGTTTGAGGGGGAGCGGCCGCTGCGAATGGGATCGGGAAGTGACCAGGGGCTGGGCGTTGGAATAAAGGATTAGGGGTTTGAGTTAGGTCTAATGTGACGGTGGGAAATGGAGCTGAGGCTGAGATTGTAGCCATGCTTGAAGAACAAGGTAATAAGGTTCTTGCTAAAAAGTTGGAGTTCATTAAACCATCAGCACTTGACATGGATCCTGATAGAAGCATTCTTGCCGCCGATGATGTGGTAGATGCCATGGCCATGGCTGCCGGCGGCAATGGATGGTTGTGGTTTCCTTCGTAGGTTGTTATCAATATTGTTTTGTCTTCTGCACATCTTTGTACCTATTTTATGTATATACACAACAAAAGTTGTCAATTTCATATACACACTCAATTAAACAAAAATTAAGGAAATTATAATGACTTGTATTTTTAAAGAATTACGTAAACCAATCGTAAATTCATCATTCTATTGTTAGTAGACTCCTCTTTAGTAGTTCAAATTATCACC
Organism: Cucumis melo; assembly: GCF_025177605.1. Lineage (NCBI taxonomy): Eukaryota > Viridiplantae > Streptophyta > Magnoliopsida > Cucurbitales > Cucurbitaceae > Cucumis > Cucumis melo. Next base: position 3,222,966 of record NC_066857.1, read on the forward strand.
ACTAGTCATACGGTCTATAACTAATAGACTCCCTATAAGTTTATCTCAGTATTAACAAATATCATAAGACAAATTGCAAGAAAACCTATCTATGTTAGTAGTTGTTATTACATCCTCAAACTTTCGACCGTGGAAATTAGATCTCAAATTTATACAATATTAAATTTGGACCATCAAACTTATGTACATATAATTGCAACTATCACTTTAACGCTTAGAACTAGGATTCAACACATAATAACCTCGACATTCTCTTGTATACTCTGCTACCTGACTATGACATCTTTGCTTGTCTTGAAGACTTTTAAGAAAGAAAGTTTTACCCACAAGTCAACACAAGTTATTTCCGTATGATTTGTCCTCATTCAGATGCTTATTAGAATTTTTTTCAAGATAATAACTAACATAGAATTGAACCACGAAAAAAAGAAGGCATGCCTTCGTTGGTATAGATAGTTACTTTTAATTTTTTTAAGCTCTTCCTAACTATACTTTCATCCTCTCAAGATCACTCAATGTTACCTCGATTCATTTATGTCATATTTCTAAATTTGGATGTTACAATCACATACTTTAAGGATGATTTTTGTAAAAGTTCAATAATATATCAAATATGACAAATGGTCAACCATATATTATCAACTATTTGGTAAAGGAAAAATGAATTTTCAACTTTTCACCTATTAGTCCATGAAATAATATCTTCACTTAGTTGTAAGTTTATGCTCTACATATATATATATATATATATATATATATATATATATAGATATATATATATATATAAAAGTGAATTTGCATTAAATAACAAAAAAAATTAGAAAAAAAAAAGCAATCCATAACACCTCCTTTTTTATTGCAAATATGAAGTAATTAGATATATCATACGACTACTATACGGTTATCAATGGACTACCAGATGCATATCAAAAAGTTATCAGAGGACTATCTACTTTAAATTTGGTACTTTTGTAATTTAGAACATGTAGTGACATGAGTTCTATTATCATAAATTATTTTGCTATTTTTTCAAACGCTCCTATATAGAAAGACAGAGGAAAAAAATCTTCAAAAGCTAAACAGTGATGATCCAGAAGCGTTCATTGCTTGTAGCCCGCTCCAAATTTCAATTTTAATCATCATCCATATCATTATTTATGAATGTTGGTTATATTATGTCTAAATTTAAAATTTGTAGGTTGATGAAAAAACTAACTATTTAATTTAAAAAAATAAAAAGAAAACTAAGTAAAGAATCTCATATCCCCACAAATTAATGGAGAGAGTAATTCTCCTCTCCTTCCTACATAGATATTATCAATTTTCATCATTGATGAAAGGGTACAATAACATAATATACATTAAAGAAATCACTTCCATATGGGAAAGCAAAATTAAATGATGATGTGATATATTAAAGAGAAAGGATAAAATATTGTTTGTTTGTTTGTTGATTATGACTTACTTGTTTCCTAACCGGGCAGCCGAGAGCCATTGTGCAACGATAGTAAGCTCGTGGACAAGGGTTTCCCTTCGCCATTTTTTGTCCATATTTTCTCCATTGACATCCATCTGTTATCTATACACACATTTCAAACCCAACAAATATCTCTCATTTTTCCTTTTTAACTAATTCACTTACTCAATTATCTAATTTCTCCACCATTTCAAATCTACTCTCTATTCCAATCAATTATATAATTTTTAAAAGAAAATAAATATATATATATATATATATATTTATATCATATCTCAATTTCATTAACTATTTCCATTTTAACCCTTAAACTTACTCATTTCATCCCGACTAGCTTAAATTTATTGTTTGAACTCAAATATATAAATCACTAAACTTAATATATAAGTTTAGATGGAATATTCAAAGTATTAGTCCTTAGAATGAAAGTAATTTTTTTTTAAAAAAAAAAAAAGAAAATGGAGGAAATTACCATGGGTGCTTCTGATCTGGCTCGAACGGAGACTCTAGCCTTTCTCATAGTAGCTTCAGTTTGATCCACTTCTTTACCCGATGAAGAACTGAATTTTGGAACTTTATTATTATTATTGTTATTGGAACCCCAATTGGAAGATTGATCTGGGCTATGCCGTTTCGATGCTACTTCTCCGGTGTTTCCCGGCGACCGGGAGCGCTCCCCACTCCTTCCTTCTGACGAAGACATCGACTCCTCATCGTTCTCCATATTGGTAGCTAATCCAAGATCCATAAATTGTCTCGGCACCAGTTTATTACTAATATTTGTATTATTGTTGTTGTTGTTGTTATTATTATTCCCTCCGCCACCACTGCCGTCGGCGTTTTCCTCAATTGGGTCACCGACGTCTTCTGTTTTCTGGGTTTGTATTAGTGTATTGAATTGCATCTGTAGAGTTTGGTAATTGCTCGTCACTTGATTTAACATGTCTTTTAATCTTAGATTCTCTGAGTTTATCCTCTCCAATTCAGCTTGAAGGACTGCTCTCTGATTCATTGTAATAAATTCAATCAATCAATCAATCAATCCATTTTGTTTTTTTTTTAAAAAAAAAGGGAAAATGTTGAATTGAATAAACTCACCTCGTTTTTCACTCTTTTTTCTTCTGGGTTTGGTGAAACTCCATCATCCACCATGGATTGATCGCTACACGAGTTGGTCGTCAAGAGATTCAACCCGGTCTGCAAAATTCAATTGTTAAAAATTCATTTAAAAATATTAAAGGTAAAAAAAAAAAAAAAAAAAAAAAAGAAGGAACGATGATTATGACGACGACGAACATTAACATTATTGAAGGGGAGTTTGGTGGGAGTAAGATTGGAGTGAGAAGTAGAAAGGACTCGGGATTTATCATCGGAGGGGAAGAAGTTCATTTCGTCGAAGAAGGGGCGGTGGGCAGGAGGCGGAGGCGGCGGAGGGGGGGGGAGGAGGAGGAGGAGGAGGAGGAGGAGGAGAATCGTGGGGATCGGGGAGGGTGGAATTGAGGTTAACCGGAAACTGGAGGGGAGGAGGAGAAGGGGAAGGAGCGGCGGCATCCATGAGGGGGAGGGGGAGAGGGGCGGTGGTGGTGGTTGAGTGGGATAAAAAGAAAATTGAAGGAAGAGGAAGAATGGATCTGAATCAATGGAGAGTCCACTTGGTTTGGCCATAGATCTTAAAGAAAAAAACACACTTTTTCTTTCAAACCGTTTCAATGGACTCGGCTATAAATTTGGAAGGGAAGACTTGACGAACAACACAACACAACACTACTTCAAACTTCTTTTCTTTTTTTTCTTTTCAAATTAATTAAATATCATTATTCATAAATAAAAAATGTAAAATTTAAAATAAAATATATAAAAAGAAATTTAAAAAAAAAAAAAAAAAAAAAAAAAAATCCCCATCGACCCCTCTCTCCTGTTTCAACTCTTCCGGACATTTTACCCAAAATTTTCTTTTCTTTCAATTCTTATCAATTTTGTACCTATGCTTTTTCAAAGCTCTTCTTCTCCTTCTTCTTTTTTTCTTTCTTTTATTAAATTTCCTACTTATGTGAATGATTGGATAATGATTTATTAGTAAGATGGATAATTTAATTTATAGGAAAAGAAGAAAGATTTATACAATTTAGTCTAGTAAGGTATTGAAAAAAGTAAAATAAAGTTGAAAGAAATGAAATTAGAATTAACCATTTTGGTGATAAAAAAAAAAAAAAAAAAAAGGGACGACATGAAATTCGTGACTGTTTAATTTGAATGAAATAGAGAGTTAAAAAAAAAAAAAAAAAAAAAAAAAAAGAGTGAAGGTGTAAGATCTTAGCACGTGGTAGTGAGGGGAGGTGTAGTAAAAGTGTTAAAATATTTTTCATTTGGGTTTTTATAATAAATTGGGAAATCATGAACAAACGAGTGGAGAAATTATACAAACTTTTGGAGCTAAATTTAACCATTCTGATTGGTCTGCTACTTTTGGTGGGACCTAATTAATTAAGAAGATAAAAATCATAAATTTGACTCTGACACGTGGGAGAGTTAGAGAGCCGAGAGAGAAGGGTTGACTTGACTCACCATGCCTCACCCAATCCCTCCCTACCTCTTTCTCTCTTCCATTTTAATGCTATTTACTAATCTTCCCTTCTTAATCATCCATATAAATCTTTTAACTTTTCTTTATTTCTTCAAAAACCTTTTTTTTTCTTCTTTTTTTTCAAGATATTTTAGTCTCTAAAATTCCACATTAGTATCTATTTTAAAATCAACACTTTTAATCTTTTAAGTTCGTAAAATTCTTTTCTTTTATTTGACTAATGAAAAATTGATATATCATATTGTCGACAGATTTTAATAAGTTGCAATTATATATTATTAATTTTAAGGGTTTTTAAAAAAAATATAACAAAACAAACAAATATTTGGTAACCTCCCGTCCCATATTTGGTATATCCAAATAAACCTTTTATTTTTTTCAAAATTTGGTTGGCTAAAAGATTTTTTTTTTTAATTATTTTGTTACTCGATCATTTATATTTGTCTACCATTTATTTGTTTGAGATTTACATTTGCTTACCAAATCTAAATTATTTAATCTTTAAAATTTTGAGGAATTTAAACGTAGAAGAGAAGAAAATATACTTTATACACGATCACACTCTTTCTTCTCAAAAAAAAAAAAAAAAAAAAAACCATTATCATACCCCCTCCAAATGAAAATAGACACCTTTTGTTTTTACATTATTTATAAATTTTCATTAATGATGATGACATCTATACATAAACTTGACATTAAATAGAACCATACCAATTTGGTGTGACTTAAAATTTTGTCTAACGTGCACATAACAATAGGTTGTTGTTTTGCATGAAGTCATCTTTTCCAACTATATTATACATATATTATTCTTTCTCATACCAATGTACAATTTTAGATTAAGAATTAATATAGGTATCAGTGTCACACCTTTTATGATCATGTGTGTTTACACCCACATATTGAAAAATCTTAAACATATTATCAATTTCTTTCATTGTGTAACTAATTATTAAAAATATAATGATAAAAGTATGTTATAATTTTCTAACACCTAAGACTAATGAATCTTTCCTCTAATTTAAAGAAACATTCATATTTTATAATCATTAATTTATTTTTTTCCTGATAAAGAACGTTTTTGGCTATATTATATTATGTACCGACCAAGTGGGGAGCAAGTGAGTTTATATATAATGGAGTTTTGAGGTTACGTGCTTCAAAAAATCCTCATCTTTTACTTGTTAGTTTTTTCTTTTTTAATGATATGTTTTCTCAGGTAACCATTCTTTTTTAGTTAATTAAAACCATATCGATGCTAAAATTTGGATGGGAGATAATGCACACATGACACCATCGAAGAATTGTATTAAAAAGAGAAAATAATGTGACTTGAAAGAGAGAAAACTCACATACTGGTGTGATGCTTGTCACAAGCACTTCGATGTGCCCAAACTAGAAAGTTTGAGAGTAAAATTCAAGTCCCCTCATATGAATTTATAATAATGTGTTTATAAAAGAAAGTTGACCTAAGTGTTATTTAGCTAGAATTTTCGAGTCACCTTAAGATAATTAGATAAACAACTGGGGCAAAGAGAGTGTCCGATTTTTTCCTTTTTTTTTTTATTCTTTTTCTTTTGGCTATGGGTGATGGTGTACTCAAGAGCGAGAAAGAAAGAGTTTTGGACCTTATACTTATATTTTCCTATAAATAAACATTCTTTCCCCATTTGAGGTGAAATAATATTCGATTTAAAAACTAGAGTCGTGGGTTTTCACCAAATTTGATATTAGAGTTACTATCCTCGAGCTCTCGGGAAAATGGTGATATTAGAGTTACTATCCTCGAGCTCTCCTTGCCCACCTAAGAGGGGATATGCTCCGACGCAGGATCAAGAGGTGGACGAAACCCCCCAACGACCCTCGACATGTTGGAGTGAATTTGATTAAGGTTCGTTGAGCAATCTTTAAGAAACCGCGGCGACACTCTAGTGAGAAGGATGGATATAATGGTGGCACTAGCCCAAATCCCAAATTGAAGAAGAAGCTCCAACATTCGATCAAAATTGGAAGAAGAGGAAGACGTGGAGCTGGAAAGCAAAGAAATCTTCATTTCCAACAAGAAATTAATCAAAGGAAGGGATCCAAGATCGTAGAGGGCAGCAATACGAAAATTCAAGATGTCATCCAAATATGCAAGAAAGACATCAAGTATTTTGATGCAAGGAGAAATCGTGAAAGGGAGATATGAAACTAGAGGAGATCCTTATGACTTGGATAGACTTGCCTTTTTACAATGGTAAGCGTGATATCGAAACCTTTTTTTGATTGGATCAAGAACACAAACAATTTCTCATACTGGATCACAAAAATATACCTTTTTTGTAGCTTTCAAATTGAAGGGAGCTGAGAGTGCATCCACTTGGTAAGATCAATTGGAGGTAAATTGTCCTTTTGTCAAAGACAAGGCAATACAGGCTTATTCGAAGAAGCATTTCATGAAAGAGAGATTTCTCTTCCCCAAATTTCCAGCAAAACATGTACAATCATTACCAAAAATAAAATGGTCAATAGAAGAGTTCCTCGATTAAGGGCACAAGAACCAACATGGAGGAAAATGAGAAACATTTAATTGCAGAATTAATTGGTGGCACATCGATGGAGTGGCTAATTGACACGATTTTTTACGCTAAAACAATAGAAGAACTAAATCAATCATGGGATACTCCTACATCTTGGAAAGTGTTACTTTGGTAAGAGACATGCGTAAACCTTAAACATTTGGCAAGGGTCGGCCTCGTCCAAAGTCAACCTCCTTTTTCTAGGCTCACTTCATTCTTTAGTTATCACTTTTGATCACTATCATACTTCACTTTGTTGTTTTTAAATGTCAATTATATCTTTGGATTCAAAATCATTCTCAACAACTATAAAAATTAAATGAATTATATATTAATTGACTTTGTACGATAAATCAATCTAAAACTTAAAATATATATATTTCATGTAATAATCTACGAATTTTTATTTTCATATACTTTTGGACCATCCATGCATACATAAATTTTTGTATAGATATATATGTCTATATATATGTGTGTTGATTTGATCCTCAATACGAAAGATAAATCAATATTTCCACCACATCGCTAAAAGATCCATGAAACATACAAAGATAAGAGAAAAAAAAGAAAAAAAAAAGTTTATTCATCAATTTAAATCCTTTTATTATTTTTATATTCTTTTTCGAAAACATTTATTAAATATCGACATATAACATTGACCTTATCTATAGTTGGATTACATATCGAGACATTATTCAATATAATAATTGATATAGTCTAAAAAATTTCTTTTTCTAAATCAAGAAAAAAAATAATAAGTTTATTTTATTTTATTTTTCATTAACTTCTACAATAACATTAGCTCTTAAGTAGTCTTTGTTTGGGTCAAACCTACAAATAAGTTAACAAAAATATATAATTTTGATACTTCTTGATCTTCAAGGCCTATATAAGTGGGAAATTTACATTTATCTTCACAAAAGTAAGATTGTTAAGGAACAAACTTGTAAATATTGAAAAGATTGTTTTCAAATCTTTTAAATTAGTGAAATTACAGTCCGAGGGAGTGACTTTAAAATGACTATTTGGTATGGTAATAGTTTTCTTGGTTGACTTACATTTGAATTATAAATTAGGGAAAAACTAACCCAAATCTAACAGTGGGAACTACTTTTTATTTTCTCTAAAATTTTGAGAGCTAAAATTAGACATTTGATGGGATGAGGACTAAAGAATTTGTTCATGATCAAACCCAAAATTTGCTTCTTCATTACTTGTCATATTTTCTTAAAGATTTAAAACTATACAAAGCACCTAAATCAACTTAATTTAGTGATAATGAACATGGTTTTCTTCCCTTGATGGGTCAAAGATTAAATCTCCAATCTTGCAATTGTTGTAACAAGAGAAAAGGGACAAACCCAAAAGTATAATATATAAACCAAAATGAATATATATTAGGTGTGGTTAGAGCTTAAGCCACCAAGAGGGAAAAGAACAAAAATTAAGGCCATGGTAGACTTGGACTTTGATCAATGACCAGGAATTACTGATATGACGTAGAACAAAGAACCAAATACACTTGATAATAGTTTTTATACTCTTCCAATTCGCCCGAAGCAGCCGGCATTGATTTTATTCAATATCCTCTTAATATATTTTATAACAATTAGCTCCTTCCCACAACTGACTAATAAGACATATAACTAGACCAATAGATCAAAAGTGGAAACATAACTTTGATGATAGCAGTTAAAATTTCAAACGACAGACCATATTATTCATATACTTTTCAACAAGCATATGCTTTAGAGCGCAACACAAACAAGAGTTACCTTCCACTTTCACAATCACTGCCCAGGAATGCAAACAAGCTTATGTGATGGGCCATAAACTAGAAAGTTAATTAGGACGAAAGGGGGATTTGGAATGAAAATCAAACCAGTTCAAGCTGAGAGGTATTTTGACATCCAGGATTCGAATCGAGACCAAGCAAGTTCGACTGCATTATCGTCCTCGTCATTCATTCCCATGTTCTTCCTCCTCTTCACACCTTCTTCGGATCGGTTCATGAAAGCATGTCCACTTCCTTTATATATATGCACCTCATATGGAATTCCTGATTCTTTCAGCTTTTCCTCTAGTTTCTTGGCAGCCTAAAAACTCAAATCTCATTATTACTTCATCATCTGTTAATGTTTGATCTTAACACTGTATAAACGTATCATGTAAACACCAGATTGTTACCGCTATACTTATGGCCACGTTCTTTACCCAAAAAGAAAACTCAAAGCGAATTTTAATAGCAAGATTGTGCACAAGACTCCCGCAACCAACAATAAAACAGTGTATCAAGCATATGCAACATTTCTAACATTAACCCGTTGAGACTTAATGACACATGGAAAAAAATTTGTTCAAGTAAGGTCGTTTGAAACTGACACCCTTATTTCCACATCAGTAAAATCATCAAGCTTCAAATGATTGCCACTTTCTAAGTGACAACATGAAAGAAAGAAAAGGGAATATTATATTTAAGATAGAAATGAGCAGGAGAAAGGGTTCTACCGTCAAATCAGAGAAGCCAACGAAAGAATCAAGCTCTCCGAAATGAGCCTGAATGGGTGCCTTAGCTTGGGCAGGATCTGCAAGCTCTGATGAAGGAACTCCGTAGAATGAAACAACAGCATCAACATCAGGAATCAAAACAGAACTTGCAATTGAAAGTGCACCCCCCATACAGTATCCAGTTACACCAACCTGACAAGATCCTATAACATTTAAGTTTCTAGTTTTTATGGATATAAATGATCTCAAAAATGTAGATTAAATAGTTGAATACCTTCTTAGAGCCATTAGCCTTGAGCCAGTTAACTGAAGCATGGATATCCTTAACAGCACCTTGCCAGTCGAGACCATCCATCAGATGCTGTGCTTCAGCAGCATCTAACCCGACCTTTCCTCGATACAAACTGATATCGGATTGCACAAAAGAAAACATTTATCAGTAGAATGCAGCCCAACCAAGGAGACCAGCATCATTACAAAGAAACACAAATTCATAATCCAAGAGAAGGAAAGCATCATACTCTGGAATAAGTGCCTTGAAACCAGATCCAAGCCCAGATATTTTCACAGCATGATTCTTGATTTCATAATCCACTCCCCACCATTCTTGAAGCACAACAATGGCAGGGGCATCATCTCTCCCCACAACATAAGCATCAAATTCCTGCCCAAAAGAAACAAAACTCGTAAATGTTTAATGAAAAGTCCACGAATACAAATATCAAACTGTTGAAATACCATCGAACTGAGCATCTCGATGCTACAGTATAACTACACCGATCATTTCAAATGACAAACATCCCATAAACTTTATCCAGAAACATCTAGGGTTGGAAAAACACAATACAAATTCTCCAGGACTAATCAGGAAAAAGGGTTAACTCCATTTCCCCAAAAGTAGACACTACCACAAGAATCGTACCGACCCATTAAACAAAGTAGCCGAATTCCCACAAAAAAAAAAAAAAAAAACGGTGCCACTAATGTTTTCCAAAGACCAAACAGCAAATAGAATCACACCTTGATAAAGAAACAAACAACAAATGAAATCAAAGTGAGGGGGAAGATGAAAGAGGAAAAAAAAGGAAGTGAACTCACAGTGCCATCTCTCTGAATTTGGATTTTCTTGAAAGGGGAAGAAGAAGCCATGGAGCGGACTGAGAAGCGAGAAAGTGAGGAGCTTAGCTTGTAAGGAGTAGAGATGATTGATGGGGTTTTGAGAAGTGACCCTGAAGAAATCGAAGACCTTATGATTGAAAATAACATTTCCCAGCGCCTTATACCATACGAGAACGGAGGACCCCTGTTTCTATCAAGTCAAAAACGCTAAGCGGATGAAGGAGATGGGGGAGCGGTGACTAAAGAAAAACTTGGACTAAAACGGCATCGTTGCTTTGTACTTTTGTTAACTACAACCCCGAAGGTACAGCCGTAAATAATTTCGCATTTTTACACATAAATTTTGAATGAGACCACTCCTTTAAAGGAAGCTTCAACACCAAATCACAATTTGGGATTTCGAATCAATTTTCTTAGGCTACTAATTCTTCTTGTCTGTTAGTTAATGTTATGTCACACTCCTCCGAGTGGTTACTTCAACTTCTTCAACGATTCCTCAAGAACTCAACTAAAATCCCACAAATTCACGCCCTTCTACTCACCCAAGGCCATCTCTTCAACAATTCCCAAACTTCCTCTAATCCAAAATGCCTCACCACCCTTCTTTACAACACTCTCATCAGAGCCTATCTAACCTTAAACCGCCCTCGTTTTGCCCTCCTTCTCTACACCCAAATGCTCTCCCAACAGACCAAACCCAACTTCCACACTTTCCCTTCAATCATCAAATCCGCCACCATTTATTCCCCTCTTCTCCCCAAATTGATCCACGCACATGCTTTCAAGATTGGCGTTCTCACCGACCCCGTTGTCCTGACATCCTTTGTTTCCTCTTACGGGGACCTTCGTGAACTGGGTAATGCACGTAAGGTGTTTGATGAAATTACCGATCCTTGTATTGTTGCATTTAACTCTATGCTTGATGCTTTTGTCAAAAATGGGGACTTGGGTTCTGCTGTTTTCATGTTTAGGTACATGCCAGAGCGTGATGTGGTTTCTTGGACTAGTGTCGTTAATGGGTTTTGGTGGAATGGGCGCTTTCTTGAGGCTCTCTGGTTTTTTCAGATGATGATGATGAGTGGTTCGGTTAAGCCAAATGAAGCTACTTATGTGAGTGTACTTTCTTCTTGTGCTAATTTAGATGCTGAAGGAGTTCTTTGTCGTGGGAAAGAAGTACATGCTTACATTATTAGAAATGAGGGTGAGTTTAGTGTTTTTATAGGGACGGCGTTGATAGATTTTTATGGGAAGATGGGATTATTAGGATGTGCGAGAACTGTTTTTAATCAAATGAAGAAAAGGGAGGTCTGCACTTGGAATGCAATGATCTCTTCATTTGCATCCAATAGTAGAGAAACAGAGGCATTAGACCTATTTGCCACTATGAAGGTTGAAGGAATACATCCTAATGAGGTTACATTTGTTGCGATTCTCACAGCGTGTGCTCGTGGCAAGCTCGTCAAATTGGGATTGCAGTTATTCCAATCAATGTTGTACGATTTCTCAATTGTACCAATTACTGAGCATTACGTATGTGTGGTTGATCTCTTAGGCAAAGCAGGGCTTTTGCGAGAGGCAACTGAAATCATAGAGTCCATGCCATTTGACCCGGATGCTTCTGTTTTGGGAGCTCTTTTGAGTGCGTGTAAAATTCATGGAGCCATTGAACTGGGGAATGAAGTGGGAAGAAGATTGCTTGTGATGCAGCCACGACATTGTGGTCGGTATGTGACTTTGGCGAGTATGAATGCTGGAGCGGAGAAATGGAATCGTGCTGCAGTTATAAGAAGTGTAATGGCAGACGCCAGGATTCAGAAAACTCCAGCATATAGTAGAGTAGATCCAATGCAAAATTTGGTGCTAATATCACCCTCTTGATCTTGAAACTGTAAAATAGTATTTGTATACAAGAGTAGTGTTGATAATTTTTATCTGCAGCATGAAATGGTAATACATAGAAAACAGATCCAAATTGGTTGTTTGTACACACCGGTTCAATCATTCAATTTGTTTTGCTTCTCTCAATGTGGTGATTGGAGATATCCTTCCTTAGACCACCCAACCCCTTGAAAAAGTCATAAATAACATTGGAATCTCATGGTCAAGAAAAATGTAATGTTTGAATATAGGATCAAAATCTTAAACTATATTGCATAAGGGATTATTTGGATTTATAATGTAGTTTTGAAACAAAAAAAATGAGCAGGAGGTTTTTCTGTTTTGCTTTATGAGAAAAAAAGTAATTTTTTCTTCTTTATATTTGATTTTTCTATAGAACGTAAATATAATCAAGCTTCAATATGTCGTACATTTTTATATTTTTTATAATTCCTTTTTTCCAACAATCATAATATATATATATATATATATATATATATATATTATGGTTTGTCCCTTTAAACAACGTGAGGTTGATGATGATAAAAATTATATGATAATAAGGAAAATAACGTGAAACACGTTAACTTCCTCCAGATATTTCTTTACATCTACAAAAGCTTTTTATAATTTATATACTTTGAGACTATAAAATCATGGTGTCAACTTAGACATTAAACCCACCACTACAATCTCTCCCACAATGTTCAATTCCTCGGCTCTCTACCAAAAGCTGTCCATCAAAAAACCCATACAAACATCTCTTGAACTTCTCATTTTGATCCTCGCCATTTCCCTTCTTCTTTACCGTCTCCTTCACCTCAAATCCCATGGCCTCCTTTGGCTTCTCGCCTTCTTCTCCGAGCTCTGTTTCACCTTCGACTGGTTTCTCTACATTCTTTTAAATTGGAGTCCCGTCGACTACAAAACATACCCTCAACACTTCAAACAGTGTGTTTTACAAAATCCCTTTTCTTCTTCTTCCCCATTGATCCAATCCATTTCGTTAATTTCTCTCTCTTTTTTTTTTTTTTTTTGTTGATTTGGGATTTTCTTTTTTATTACAGAGTACCGGAAGTTCCTCCGGTGGACGTGCTGGTGACGACGGCGGATTGGAAGCTTGAGCCGTCGATTATGGTGGTCAACACGGTGTTGTCTCTGTTGGCCGTGGATTATCCGGCTGGAAAACTTAGTTGCTATGTCTCCGACGATGGGGGATCTCCGGTTTTGCTTTACGCTCTTGTTGAAGCCTCGAATTTTGCTAAAATTTGGGTTCCTTTCTGTAAGAAGTATCATGTCCAAGTTAGAGCTCCGTTTAGATACTTCTCCAGTAAGTCTCCATCCGCCGACGGCCATGAATTCCGACAGGAGGAGAAGAGGATGAAGGTACACACATCAAATACATGAACCAAACTTAAACATAAACTTCAAAGTATATATGGACTAAAACGATCTCTATTTCTATATTATATACATAGGACGAATACGAACGACTTTGTGAGAGAATTGAAGCTGCGGAAGAGAACCCAATGGTATACGAAACTTCTAAATACTATGAAGCTTTTAAAAACACAGACAAGAAGAATCATCCGACCATTATTAAGGTAATAATTAGCTATAGATTGTTTTACTAAGGTATGCCATTTGTTTACTATTGTTTCATAATATTTATGGAGTTTGTTAATGAGGAAATTTTGCAGATTTTATTAGAAAACAAAGGAAATGATTCAAATGGGATATCAAATTTGGTATATGTAGCTAGAGAAAAACGACCAAATCAACCTCATTACTACAAAGCTGGTGCTTTGAATGTTTTGGTAAGTTTACCAAACACTTTGGATATCTTGTCAATAATATCTTCAAAATAGCTATTATGTTTTTGGTATTAAATAATTAAAACTCAATTATTAGAGCAAAATACTTTTTCTTTCCCAAGTTGTTGTTGATTAGATCTATGTGGTGATTTTTTTAATTAGATGCTAAGAGACTTTAATTGTGTTATTGAAAATTAAATAAAAGACAAGGGTATCAGGTGTGATGACAAATGCGCCATTTATAGTGAATATAGATTGCGATATGTATGTCAACAACCCAAATGTTGTGGTTGAGGCTATGTGCATTTTACTCGGAGCAGAAGAGCAAGAAAGCATTTTCGTACAATTCCCTCAAATATTTTACAACCTACCCAAAGATGATCCATTTGGATGTCAACTCATTACCCTCTTCCAAGTAATATTCTATCTCTCTTTAGTGCTCGGTCTAAATTTTCACATTCTTCTTTCTTATTTGATCTAATTTATTTTGGGTATTTTGGTAGACATTGTTACGTGGGATGGCAGGAATCCAAGGTCCTCTCTTTGGTGGATGTAATTGCTTTCATAGACGTAAAACCATTTATACATTGAATAGTTCACAAAATAAAACAGGTAACGAGTAAACTTATTCACGATTTTGACTCTAAAATTTAGAAACATGTACTAATATAATCTTTTTTTTATCATCTCATTGCTCTATACTCTATATTCTGAATTATTCTTTCATAATAAACTATTTTTCCCCTACGCTGGTAAACATATTTGCTAATAAACTGTTAGGTAGAAGGATCAAATTCATATGTTGTTTTGTAATGATTTATGTTTAGGAAAGATTGAAGAGAATTTTGGAGAATCAGAAGAGTTGACCAAGTCAGCCAATGAAATACTAAGAGGGGTGCAATTTAACGGACCCCCTCAAACGATAAATCTTTCTACTTCCATCCAATCCGCATATCAAGTAGCCAGTGCCGACTACGAAAATAACACTGCCTGGGGTTTAAAGGTCAGTTTTGTAATGAATAAAAACAAATACAAATAAAAGCCAATTATAATCTTAGGTAACGAACAAGTGGACTTGTTTTTTAGGTGGGTTGGCTATATGGGTCAATGACAGAAGACATTCTGACCGGGATAAAGATCCATTCAAAAGGGTGGAAATCCGTATTGCTGCAGCCAAATCCACCTGCGTTTTTGGGGTTGGCTCCCACTGGTGGTCCTGATGCTCTTACCCAAAGAAAGAGATGGGTAACAGGCAGCTTGGAGATCTTGGTCTGTAAAACTAGTCCACTTTTAGCTTTTTTCTTAACCCGGCTCACCCTCAGACAATGCTTAGCTTACACATATTTTTTAACTAGAAGCCTCTACGCCATTCCTGAATTGGTTTATGTCATTCTTCCTGCCTATGCTATCCTCACCAACTCTCACTTCTTGCCTTCAGTAAGTTCCCATTTCAATAAAAACAAACTTCAATATATGGTTTAAAAGTATATACAACAAAATATATGGTCTTACATATGTTTTTGGTAAAATGTTTAGGTCCAAGACACAGCTCTATTGGCAACGTTTGTACCCATCTTTATCCTTTACCACTCCCTTTCAGTATGTGTTTATCTTCAATGCGGCTTATCAGTTCGTGCATGGTGGAACAATGTAAAGATGGAAATGATCTCTACTACAAGTTCATATGTCTTTGGAATTTTGAGCCTTGTTCTAAAGCTCTTTGGTATTTCAGAAGCCGTGTTTGAAGTTACACCTAAAGGCCAATCTAATAATGTCGATGATAAAGAAGATGATCGCAACGTTGGAAAGTTTGTTTTTAATGAATCGCCACTGTTTATCATCGGTACAGCAGTGGTGCTATTGCACTTGATGGCGTTGGCATCGTCATTGTTGGTAACGGTCGGGATATTACAACCACCATCGTCCAGTGATGGACGACGAGGGTCCGGGATAGGAGAGATTTTGGGTTGTGTGTGGGTCTTAATGGCTCTCTCACCCTTTTTGAGAGGCTTGTTTGCTAAAGGGAAATATGGGATCCCTTTCCCCACCATATGTAAATCGGCTTCTTTGATATTGCTTTTTGTGCCCTTCTACAAATGGCTTCTTTGATATGCTTTTTCTGCCTTTCAACATTTTTGCTAACCTTTTCTAATAAAATTTAAAATTTTCATATCATGTGAGTTGATGTTTTCGTAAATATTGATGAAATAATTTACTGCTTGCTATAAATTCATTTAAACATTCAAATCTTATAAGGTCACGTGGTTTAGTTCTTCTGCAAGAATAACGGAGGTGTGCTAAAGTTATGAGACACTCACGGATGTTATAAAGATAGCAAACAATAGTGTGTGTGTGTGTGTGTATATATATATATATATGTCAACGGCAAAATTTGTATGCTTATTTAAACGTAATCAGATGAAAAACATGTGCATTGCATGTGGCTTACAATTTTTTTGTACATAATTTTTATGATAAATTTTAAATTTGCAATGGTTATTTGTTTAGTTATTAGAAAATGTTTGACAAGTTAATTTTCAGTAAATATATTTCTAATTTATTCTAAATTTTAAATAATTGAAGTCCAATTAAAAAGTAAAAGAATAAAACATAGGAAAAAAAATGAAAATTAGAATAGAAGGATTCATCCAATTCAAATGCATATGATACTTGGGAACAAAGTTTGTGAAATAAAATTAATACAAACATAAAACTAACCATTTTAAATGAACGAAGATGAAGATGAAGATGAAGATGAAGATGAAGAGTAATTTCGTATATTTTTTTTTTCATTTAAATTTGCATCATTCACCATTTTCAATTAAGTATTTTTTCTTAATTAACTTTAAAAAATTTATATAATCTATGATGTCACAAAGAAGGAAGTAAAAGGTAATGTGCAATTATGAGCCCTCATGAGGCCTTTATTTTTAGATTATTTTGATATTCATTTGTTTCATCCAAACATCTTAAAAAGAAATGCAAACAAAATTAAATGAGTTACTAAAATCAACAAAAGTATTCTCTAATCTCTAGCAATAAACTACACAGGACTAACCTGCCTTGTTTCTGAAATTTTCTCAAGCAGAAGAGTGGAGCAATAAATGTTTGATTCTTAGTGGCCGGAGAAATCATGGGCTCTGAGGTGACACTATAAAGGCAGAGAATATGCAGACAACAAAGAGAATCTTGTTTTTCTTCCGAACCAATCTCCACATCTCAATTTCACTTTCACTTCCTCACTTTCTTCTCTCTTTTCTCAATTCTCAATTCCCAACTCCCAACTCTCTCAATCATGGCCAATCTTCCCGACTCTCTGTTCGGTGAACCAACCACCGCGCCTGCGCCCGAACCCATCGCTTCTCATCCTCCTCATACGGACCTAACCAATGTCCCTGTCGATGAGCTCATTCTCGCTCTCAACCACGCCCGTACTCGTGAACGTGCTTTGCACCTTCTTTCTCAGGTATTCTAAACCCAAATGCCTATAAATGATTGAATATACTGTAATCTATCCGTTTAAGTTAATGGGTTTAGATCAGGAGATCGTATTGCAGACTTTTTGTTTTGGTGGCTTTGGAATCGGACTAAAGAAGGGAGAAAAGAAAACCCATGAATTCTTAGTCCATTCCTAAAGACAAAGAGAAAGTTGTAATGTTTGGCCAATTAAAAATGGAATTTTCCTTACTTTTTAAAACTCAAGTTTTGTTTTTTTGTTCTTTCTTTTTTAACTTTCTACTTTTTATGCGTCGTTCTCGTCACGGAAATTACTGAAACAGCCTGTTGTACATGCATTCGCGTTAGTCTCTCGACTCTCGCCCTCGTAATTGTACATCTTCGCAATCGGTTCTTGTTCCTGACTCTCGCTGTTCTTTCTATTGGGTCCTTTTTTATGAAAAAAATGAGCAAAGAGCGAAGTTCAAGAGAGAGAGAACGGCATACTGAACTTGCTCTTTAAATTTTATTTTTCAAATGTGATTTTTCACTTTGTTTTGATCTGATTTTATAATTTCAAATGATCGGACAAAAATATGCTTTTATTTTTTGCTGTTTTATGTTTCTGTAATGCATATCTATAATGTGAATCTATGGGATGACACTTGTTTCTGTTAACTGTAATTTTTACTTTTAGCCACAAAAATTAATGTGGAATTTTATCTAAAGCTTAGAGATCATTCGTGAAAGCATAAAGGTATACTAATAAGGGCGAACATTCAAATTTAACCATTAGGGAGAAAATAGAGACTTTTGAAGCTTCTTTTTTGTGTTTTCAAAACTTGGTCCTATTTCTGAAAATATTGGTAGAAATTGTATAACAAAACAAAGAAACTTGTAGATGTAAGTAATGTTTATAAACTTAATTTTCAAAACTCAAATATGTTCATCGAAATGGGCCTAAACTTTTTTATCGGAAAAAAATTTGATTAGCAATAAACTTCAAATGTTTTCCCCAGTGATTCAAACTCTTAATTGCAGATTTTTGGTTTTTTCTCTTCAGAAGAGGAGTATGTTTGATAATTTGGCTGTTCTGATATGGCATTCGTTTGGTACTATGTTTACCCTTCTAAAGGTATGAACTCTCAACTGTGGCAATGCCTTTATAGAACAATGTCAATCTTCAAGATGTGTGATTTCTTTTATTTGTGTGTTGCAATTGTAGGAAATAATGGACGTTTACCATTTGTTGTCCAAGCCTGAGCTTACAGAAAAAGCTTCAACTAGGGTCTGCAATGCTCTTGCTCTTCTTCAGGTTATCGTCTCACTTCTGTTATCAGATGTGAAGTTGAATGAAGATAGATTGTTTTGTTTATTGATCATTTTGACTCGTATGAAATTTTGCTTGTCAATTCCTCCTCTGATACATCTCATTTAGAGCATGCACCTTATCTCCATGGTTGAACACAAAAATCCATCTTCCTCTTGCTTAAGAAACCGTGTACTTGTCTTCTGCAGTGTGTGGCCTCTCACCCAGAAACAAGGGTGCCATTTATGAAAGGTAAAATCTCAGCGAAATTCGATATATCTCTGTTGTTTTTTTCTTTTTACATGTTAAAGGCGTTTTCTATTGATTATTAGGCATTAACCAGTGACCTTTTGAATTAGGTAGCATTGATGGTCTGAGTTGTGCTGATCTTTCATGGCTTCTGATTGAATGCATATTATTTTGCAGCTGAAATTCCACTTTATTTGTACCCGTTCCTTAATACCACCATCAAGGAAAAACCTCATGAATGTCTCAGGCTCACTAGCTTAGGAGTAATTGGTGCACTAGTGAAGGTAGTCACTTGTTTCTTTTCTTTACATTTTGTTTTCTGTTCTTAGGTTAACATCAACTCTTGCTAGTATCATGATGAAATGATTACTTTGGAACAAACTAATGAGTTTAAAGACAAAGAAACTTTCAGTTCACAAATCAAAATCAAATTCTTTGTGTATCTACATCATTTATTTTGTACTTATGCAATTGCTTACCTCACTCTTGCAGGTTAATGACAAGGAAGTTATTTACTTCCTACTCAAAACTGAAATAGTTCCATACTGTCTGCGATGCATGGATGTGGGAAAAGGCTTGTCAAAAACGGTGAGTACTGCAAGATGAGATCGTAAACAACCAGCACAGATATTGTTTTCTCAATGATGTCACGCATCTTTGTTCATTTTATGTCAAGTCTATCACTCATCATCCTAAGATCATCCAGGTTGCCACGTTTATTGTTCAGAAAATTCTAATGAATGAAGAGGGATTGAGGTACTGCTGTATCATAGCTGATCGCTTTTTTGCAATAACTCGTGCCTTGGAAACGATGATGGAAACACTTTCGGAAGAACCCTCACAACGGCTGCTAAAACATATTGTTCGCTGTTATCTTATGCTCTCTGAAAGTCCAAGGTTAGCTAAAAGTTCCTCTGAAGGCTTTTAAAAACTTCATAATTTGATTGGTTTTGCCACTACCCTTTATACCATATCGTTGATTTTGTGCTTGGTTTTATCAATAAAGGGCTTGCCTGGGACTTGGTAGACTCCTTCCTCGGATGCTAAGCCACAGCGCCTTTACTGACCTCCTTCATGTAAGTTTTACAATGACTATGAACTTGTATTGCTATTGCTATTGCTACTTGTCAGAACATGTATTGTTACATATCAATCTGAGTGCTAAGGAACTTAACTTTCACAACTCAATACCTCAAACACAAACTTTCTAGTTTCAACTTGCTAATTTCAAACTTCATAACTCAAGTCAATTTGCCCATATACTCTTAAACCTGAAGCTTATGCAATTATTACTGTCTTGTCTTACTTGCAGGATGATCCGACTGTCATGAGCTCTTTCAAGCAGTTGCTTCGCAAGGTACACGAGAATAGGTTATGAGACGATGAAAACAAACAAGGCAAGGCAATCCAAAAACTGGCTGAAGTTATATGCAAACTTTGCCAATTCTACTGCACAGAATTATATAATATATACATATAGCTCTAAAAATGAGTCAGTTCCTCCATCTTTCACACATCTCTTCACTATGTACATCACAAGAGTAGATGTAATTTGAACCACTTAAATCATAGTGTTAGGCCTTTTTTTTTCTTTTGTTTCTTCCACAGGCTTTTACTTTTTATTTTTGTATTCTCATAACTCTTATTACAAAATGAAAGGGAATCTCACCTTCAGTACTTCCACAATCTATCTTGTTATTCTTCTAATGAAACTGAGTTTAATTTGCCTTTGTTTTTCAAAAATAAAATGTCTAAATGGAATGAAATATTGATTTTTAAAATGTAACATAGAACCAAAAAGGAGATTAAAATTGTAAATGAGCCATTTAGGACTATGCAAAATAAACTATGCAAAATTGGGAGGGTTTAACCTTGTTGGTTTAAAATGTTAAAGAATAAAAGCAAAAGACATTGTTAGTTTTAAATGTTAAAGACATGATTGAAAGAGAAATTAAAATGGAAAGAGATTGAAAGGTTCTTCAAATTAAATTTGAATAAATTCAAGATTTAAATTGTCGACATGATGTAATTACCCATTTAATCACCTAAAATTAGATTGGAAGAAATTCAAGTTAAGGTCTTGGTAGTTAGATGAATAGATGGAAATGAATTTTTATACACTAAACTAATATGGAAACCACGTTATGACATCTTCAAACTCATTGAATACTTTTCCTTAATTCAATCGGTTAACATATTAAATTACTGTCTCCAAAACTAAATTGGTTAGTGAAGAAATAAATGGTCCATATCATACCATAGCATTGTACACATCCCCAAATTGTCACATGAACACTCGCTTTCACGACGGTTCCAGTGGGTTTTATATCTCCACATTTGTACATAAGGGTGTTAAACAAACCCAACCTATCCCGAAATTATGCATCATTATATATCTCTCGTCTCACTCGTCGGTCTATCTTTTCTACTATTTCACATAACCTTTTCTAATGATTACAAAGCTTAGTTTTTTGGTATTGAGATACTAAGTGATTTTGTTATAACACCTTTAAATTAGATCTATTTTTCAAAAGAAAAAAAAAAAGCTAAACAAATCTATCATCATTTATGTGTTAAAATGAACCTTTTCTTTCCTACTTCCCGTAAAACTTTATCCCCTTCACGTTGTTTTATCGTACAAAGGCTAATCGATCACCCAACCCAAAAAATATGAGATTTGGGTTGCCTTCATATGTAGGATTGAATATTTAAAAGTAAAAAAAAAAAAGAAAAAAAAGTATCTTAACCCGGCCTATAGAGACTATAAATCTCCTATAATTTTATATTTGTAAAGTTGGATTAAACTACAGAGACCATTTTCTTTTACACCAAATTAAAACTATTATCACTGAATTTTGTATCGGTAAAAACCATTAAAAAATTAAATATTTTGTCATATTTGCTAATTTTTTTAATATTTTTTAAATAAAATAATAATAATAATAATAATAATAATAATAATAATAATAAGAGTTCTATTATCATAAAAATTATATTAAAAGAAAAAAGTTATTTAGGAATTTGAAGCATAAAATTTTAAAATGTTGTATTTTATGATTAAAGAAAGAAAATTGAGGTAAAGATAGAGAGGAAGTTTGAAGAAGCCATAGAGTTTAGATTAGATTGCAATATTCTTCACTCTAAATCTCTCCAATCCCCACTTCTTTTTCCTTTCCTTTTTTTTTTTTTTTTCTTCTTAAATTTCAACTGTTTCAATTCACTCTCTGCAAATCTCTCCCACTTCCTCCGATGGCAATTCAACCCACTTCTTGCAATCCCTCACTCATCAAGTTGGGATTAGCTTTGATCGCCATTACCATTGTTGGTTACATTCTCGGCCCTCCTCTCTATTGGCACTTCAAGGAAGGTTTAGCCGTCGTTAGTCACTCTTCTGCTTCTTCCTCATGCCCTCCTTGTTTCTGCGACTGCCCTTCTCAGCCTGTCATCTCAATTCCTGAAGGTATTTCTTTATTTCTTCTTTCTTACTCTCAGATCCGATTAGATCCCTTCTGTGTTTCTTCTAATTTTGCCTTAGCTTTGCTAACTTTTCCATTCCTTTGCTTAGATCTCGTTCTGAGTTTTGCGCTTCGGTTGAGTTTCTTCTGTTTTTATGATTCTGTTTCTTGATTCGTAGGATTTGTGTCTCTTTTGTGGTTTTGAGAATTTTGAATTAGTTTCTGCTCGTGGGTATTGGCTTAATTGTTTAGGGGTGTCTGATTATGGATGTAAAAGCTTGTTCCTTGTGAATTGAAGTCTTGTATGTCTTTTAATTTTTCCCTTTCTGTGGTTTTGCTTAATTTGTATACTTACTTTGGGTACTGTCTGTTGTGCAGAATTGAGGAACTCTACATTTGCAGGTTAGTTTAACTTCCTCAAATGGTTATATTGTTTTTGCCTCATCGTGACTTTTGAAAAGCAACAATTTTCATGAACTTTGCCATATGGATATCAAAGATCTCAATATCTCAATCCTTATGATCATGAATTAGTTTGCATTATTCTAAGAGAGCCATTTAAATATGTTTTCTTAGGCTGTAAATGATGAGTCCCTGTGTTTGAAATAACAACTGCAACGTAAATGGATTGAGGAGAATCTATGAATTTTGCTTCTTAATATGTTTAAATGTCAAGATTCATATGTGCTTCTGAAAATTGTGTATGATGAACCGACTATGGATGGTGAACTTGGATAGCTCATTGTTTACCATTGATATGAAGTTTCAGGCTCAGCTCTTGTAGACGTAATAGCTCTTTGAATTTCTTTCCTCATATTTCTATCTTATTCCAACTGCCATTGATGTTACCTTCCTTTCACTATAGTGAACTGATACCATAGTTGTAGATAAAATATCATGGAGAAGAGATGATTAGAATTTTTTTCCTTTGTTTAACTGATAAATTTCGATTCTGGATTGTAGTCTAAGAAACACTGATATAGATAAGACACAACATGAACATGAGGACACACCGTTTTTCTTCTGAACACATACATGACAAGGACATGTTTATTAAAACATGCATTTTAAATCATTTAAACAAGAAGAAATTGTGTGTTGGCTTTGTAAAATTAGTGTCTTAACACATTTATTTCTCTAAAAAGTGTCCAAATCATGTCGGGTACAGAAACGTTAATCAAATCCATGCTTCTTAGATTGTAATCACTCATGCATTTTGCAGATTGTGTTAAGCATGACCCAGAAGTGAGTCGAGACACGGAGAAGAACTTTGCAGACCTATTGTTAGAGGAACTGAAGTTAAAGGAAGCTGAAGCTTTGGAAAATCAACGCCGTGCCGATGTGGCTCTACTCGAGGCGAAAAAGATGACATCCCAGTATCAAAAAGAAGCAGACAAGTGCAATTCTGGGATGGAAACATGTGAAGAAGCGAGAGAGAAAGCTGAAGCAGTATTAACGGCACAAAAGAGACTAACAGCTACGTGGGAGCAAAGGGCTCGCCAAAGGGGATGGAAAGAAGGCACCGCCAAATCTCGTACTCAAAAACAAGGAAATATTCAAACTGCATAAAGAGAACATCCAAACAGTATCACTTCTTTCCATCCTGATTTTTTGTTTTCTTATAAATATATTTTATCTTTTTTGGGTAGTAACTTAAATTTTACTCGACGTGTCGTCAAATAGATCGAAAGTGATTATTATAGGTATGTTTAGTGAATTGAAATGTCAATTACCATTGTTAGTTCATCATAAGAAAACGTTCATTAGTTGAAAAGCAACTAATGAATTATTGAAGATGTCGTGTTTACTCATTCAGTCATTTGTTATCTTCATTGTGAATTTTTAAGGACCTCTCTCTGACTGTGAAAGCAAATTCTTTTGGATTTGCACTAGTTGGATTATATACAAATATTCTTTTTCTTTGGCAGGGGTGGGATGGTTTAGAATCATGTCATGCCACTACACATTCTGCTATTGAGATTGAATCTAAGTAAATCCATAAGCTGCTAAAACAGTTTGGTTTTTTAAATTTATATTTGTTTTCCTTAATTTCTTATTGATGAACGTTTGAATTCTTATTCTAAGTTTTGAAAACAAAACCTACTCATTCAAAAGATAAAGTAAATCTTGATTTTATTGATTTATTTATTCCAAATCTTTCCATCTTGGCTCCAAACTCGTACATAAGAAAGAAAGAAGCCATTTGAACAAGAAAAGTGCATCACTCTCAATATACGATACATAATATATATATATATATATATATATATATATATATATATAATTTACTTGCACTTTCACTTTTCAATTAGCCCTTTGAAAAGCTGTAATGGAACCTCCTTCCCCAGCAATCGAATCATACCTTTTAAATATGTAAGCCACAAACACCACCGCCGTCAGCACCACCAAATCCTTCCCAGCGCACTGCTTGTTCTTCTCGCTCGGGGTCCCCGTCTGCGGCCCATTCGACCAGAACAGATAATCCAGCAGGGCGACCCCTTTTTCTCCCCGGAATCGGTCCGGATTAAACGCCTCCGGTTCATCGAACACCTTCGGATCTCTCATCACCAGCGGCTGATACCCACAAAGCAGTTCCCCTTTCTTGATGTTATACGCTGAGTCATATGAAGTTAGCTTAAAATCCTTTCTAGCTCTGGCGTATTGGGAGGGAACAGGGGGGTCGAGCCGAAGTGTCTCGTAGACGAGGGAGTAGATGAGGTCCATTTCCTTGACCGACTCGAAGGTCAGACCGGAGCTGGATTTTGACCTGACTTCCTCGAGGATTCTTTGTTGTAAACCGGTTTTGTCGTTGAGTATACGGTCGAGTAGAACCGGGAAGAAGAGACTGAAGCCACCGTAGGCGTTGAAGCCCATGGTGAAGATGAGATTGTGAATCGCTTCTTCCTTTGTTAACCCGAACTCGGTGACACCTCGCTCAACTACTTCTTTCCCTGTTCCAAAACACAACAAACCGTAAAATTTAGGACGTGTTTTAAAACGTTGATTTGGTTATTATAGTAAGTATTCGTAAAGTAAAACAATATCTGGTACATTACTTTAGTTTATGTTTAGAGTATAAACTGTTTTAGTTTGAGTAGAATATAGTAAATAACGAAGAGAGAAAAAGATGAATTAGTAGTAAATAATGTAACAAAAACTATAACAATAAAGAGAGATTTGAAATATTAATATTATAAATAATTGTAGGTGAAAATAGTTGAAAACAATAACTATCATAAGTCTCAAACAAGGAGTTGGTAGTCCAAACATCTCATAAGAAATTATCACAATGGATTATAGTCTCATGAGTTGCGATCTTGCTCTTGTTGCTCTCACTTTTTAGAAATGCATGATTGAAAATGAGGGAACAAGGAGTGTGTGGCTAGTACAAAATACAAGAGTCAAGAGTTGAGCTTCCCATATACATATAAAGTCCTTTATGTACTTTCCATTGATGACAACAACAAAAAAGCTACATTTTAAAAGGAGGCAAATTTCATTGTATGCTTAATTTTGGGTCAATGGTATAATTATCTCTTGATTCTAGTTTTAGTCCTTTCACTTAAAATTTTATATCTTTAGTACTTCGTCCATTTAAAAAAGCATCTCATAAGATTTTGAACTATCAATTTTACCTTGAAGGTTCAATTAACCTCATATTTTAAAAAAAAATAAAGAATTTGATTTTTATAGGTTATAATTAGAATATATTTCATGCAGTAATTATCAAACTATAAATACTGCTTATAAAGTCAGAAAAAATAAACTATCTGTGGTGTGTGTGTGTGTATTAGCTATTTTTTAATCTAATTCACTAACCAGTGGATGGTCGATTAAACCTATCATTAATGAAAAAGAAAAGGAGAGATAATTAGAAGTGGATTAGAGGAGAAAGTACCTTCTTTTTGGAAGAAATCGTAGAGTCTTTGGTAGCGGGAAGCAATGGGGAAAAAGGGTAATCGGAAGGAGTGAAGGAATATTTCTTCAAGGGGCTGGAGAACGCCGATGTGGATGGTGGGAACGAGCTGGAGGCCGAGCCAGATTATGACGTCTATGTATCCGGATTTTGCCACTTCCGGTGATTTTGCAGTGTCGGCGCCGGCAAGGGTTTTGGAGAAGAAATTGAAAAGAGCTGGTTGGAGAAAGTTTCTGAACCCCGAGGTTTTGTTCTTTGCAATTTCTGATTCAATGCCGTCCCACATCGTCGATAGGTTTGATTCCAACTCCGATATCCATATCCTTGAGCTCCGCCGTAGAATGTCTGTAATGAAGTTCTTTATCTGCATAAGAATTCAATTCAATTCAATTCCGATATAGAATTTTGTAGAGTTCAAATTCGATGTCATTCAAAATTATGATTGGAATTGTAATAATTAACCAAAGACATTGTTTCATAACACAAATCTAAGATTCACTTTAACATAAAATCAAAAAATGTACTATAAGGATCCGAATACCAGAAATCTATGACTTATTATATTAAAAACAAACAAACAAAAAAACAGATTTCAACTTTGTAAATTATTTTACTTTAATATGTATACCTTATTAAAATATATACTAACAATCTTTCCTATGTAACTTATAATGTGAGATTTTCGTCACATGCTTATGACCACTCTATTTTTTTCTGTCCCCTCTCTTTCATTGCAGCTCTACATCAACATCACCTTGTCCATTGTTTTATTTTCCTCCTTTATTCTTCCGTCTCCTCCCTTTCCTCTTCCACGTTCTTTCTTCTTTCTTCTTTCTTCACTCACATTTATTTTCAAAAACAAAAACTACTAAACCCTAAACCCAAAAATTACTAAACCGAAAAATTACTAAACCCTAAACCCACCTTTAATTAAAAGTTTAAGCTAACTTTTGATATCATCTTAAATTACTAATTTAACAAAAACTTAAGTTAATTAGCGAAGATAAATTTAATATAATATCTAAAAAATCTTCGTTCTCTAACGAATTGAAAAAGGAAAATATATAATAACATTAAAATATTAGAAGAATCAATCCTAACTTTCAAACTTACTGAACAAATTAACCATTATTTATATATATATAATTTTTTATGAAAATATATTTAAACTTTATTTTAAGAAAATAGTATCTAACCATGTAATTGCGGATATGATTCAAAAATTTAATAAGACGAGCAAGGAGTGAGAGAAACGGTGGCATTTAATTAATAAGTGGGAACACATAGCTAGGAAGTATTAGAAATTCCTCGTTTTCATTTAAAAACAAAAAAAGGTATGAAAACATATTTGCAATCAATTATTGTTCAAAAACAGACAAAGAACTGCAGTTGTTGCATTCCCTACCATATCATACCTCAATGTTTAAAATGCATATGAAATAGATACCTCTTCTCTCAAACAATAGATATTTACATCCCAAAACTTCAAACCACAAATGTATTTTGTACCAACCATTTATCTTGAAAGAATACAAACTATATATAATAATTTTTTAAAAAAAAAAAAACCTTTTTTTATTTATTCAATTTTGATATATTGTACTTAAATCTTATATTTAGTCCCAAAAAAAATCCTGAAATTGACCGACTAATAATAATAATAATTTTCATGAAAAAAATATATGTAAATTGTTTTCAAAATCTAGAATAAAAATACTAAAAAATAAATAACAAAAAATAATTTTTTTAAAAAAAGAAAAGCATTAGACTAAACTTTATATTTCTCAAGTAATCAAAATTGGACATTTGAAAGAACATAAACTAAAATTAACAAATATCAGAACATGGAAACCAAAGTGGTGTTTTAATCAATTCTTTGTACAAAGTCTCTGAATAAATTTCAACTGACATATAGATGTATTATAAATTAAGAGGTTAATGTTTTAAATCTTGCACTCATCATATATAAAAATGAACAAAAGGATGATAACTCTTTTGTTTGATTATACTAAAAAACAATCTTCAGTGTTTAAAAGAATTAGTGAAATTTCTTATATATTAAACATAAGAGAAACAGAGAGTAAGAATAATTATAAATCTACAAATGGTGATTAAAAAATTGATATGAGTGATTAGAGGAGTTAAAAGTTGAAACCAATATGAGTAAGTAGCTTGTTTTAATTAAAAATGGGGAATCTTGATTCTTAATTTTTTTTCAAAAAAGAAAAGAAAGAAATCATGACCCAAAAGGTTTTATATAAGACAAGACAATGACATTTGTAAGTACGTACAGAAAAAGGTTAAATTGACACACAATATCTCGAACTTCTTTATTTGAAGTTTAAAAAAAAAAAAAAAAAACAATCGAATTCTAAATGGGGAAAAAAGGGCCCCACTCCATTTCCAAAGCATTAATGAGAAAGATGGTATAATTAAAGTTAGCTTAGTTGGGTCGCCATTTTAATAATTTAAATTTTGTTTCTAAATTCTATATTATTAAAATAAAAAATCCATATTTGCAAAATGATTTTATTTTCTGTTCTTAAAAGATAAAGTGTATTTTCTTAATTTTTTTTTTTTTATTTTTCGATTTCGCTTCCTAATTTTAAAACAAATTTCTTGTTTGAAAAACAAAAAACTAAAATTAGTTATCACACACGTTTAATTTTCAATAATTTAATTTGATATGTTCAATAACGGTCTAAAAATAATAAAAATTAGGTTATAATATTTTTTTCAATCTAGGTTCAATTTTAGTTACTTTAGTATTCATTTTAATTACAAATATATGTAAAAGAATTTGTTATAATCTATGAATGATAAAAATTTATCGTTAATATATTATATTACAAAGATTTTGTTATATTTAAAATTTTTTAAAATATTGATAGATTAAAATTGTTATTTATTATAATTATCTTAGATAAATTTAATTTAAATTTTTTAAAGAATGATATTTTTAATTAATAATAATATGTTAATAAGTCTAGAAAAAACAATATAAAACTTTTTGATAAATAATCCAATGATAATGGGTTATTAGAAGTAGAACTAATTTTGTTTTTTTAGGTTGCAAAATTAGAGAAGATTTTTTTGTTTTTTGTTAATGAGATGTTAAGGATAATATTGAAAAATGAAAATATTTTAAGAACAAATGGGGAGTTAGTGGTGCTTTTATTATTATTATTATTATTATTATTATTTAATTATGATTAAGCTTCTTTTTTATATGGAAAAAAAGGAATGAAATTAGAAAAGCTGGCCGCTGGGTTACGTGAGACATCTTCTTGGCGCGGAACGGAGTAAAAATGGGGGTGAAAAAAAATCCCCAAATCGAAAATGCCAATCCGAACCCTAATTTCGATTTAAAAACAATGAGAAAATGCGAATCATCGTTGACCTAAGAATCGAAAGAAACTATCCAGATCGTACCTTGGAGTGCTGAGATTCCGAGGTATCCAAATAAGCACAGACTCTCATATTTCCGGTGAAACTGATGCTCGGCATGAAATCACCGACCAGAACATTCTTTTTCTCCACGATTTCCATGTCGAATAGATGCGCAAACGACTTGCAATCCAGAACCGCAATTACTCTGGGATCGGTGGGGAAGAAAGGGAAAGACGGAGGAACGTTGGTTCGGAAAACCGTGCTTCGATTCTTCTCCATACGAGTCCTGAAGAATTTATCGGGTCCTTGAAACCAGTAGTAATCGAGGCGGTCAGAGATGGATCCCAGCAGCGGGAAACCGTAGCTGCCGGGGATATTTCTGAGGGGTAAAGACACCGGTGGGGGGGAAATAGATGAAGGTATGGAAGGCATTCCGCCGGAGGAGGTCATGGTGAGGTGCATCGATTTCAGATAAGTGGGAGTATGAAGAGTGAATTTGAATTCAAAGGAGGGGTGAGGTTTGGTTGAAGTCGAAGTTGAAGTTTTCCGGTAGAGAGAAGAGGGGGAGAATTTGGGTGAGGAGATTTGTCAAGTGAAGTGATTGTGAGAGGGAGAGTGACGCGTCTATTGCTGATTTGCTAATATTAATTTATGAGGATAAACCAATGCTTCTAACAAACCTTACCTAAATTATTTTCTCAAAATGTTATTACTTTTATTTACCCATTACATTTAAATAAAACATGTGAGTATTAGATTTTCAATTTTTCACATTATATAATTTATTTTCTATCTTAAAAGAGTGTTCGGTAATTGGAATGCAATTTGATATAATCTAAAATTCATATTTGGATCGACAGTTTTGAACTTAAATTGTAATACTAAATTCATTATGTTTCGATAATTTTCTCTATTAAACCTTATTTTTCATCGTTGGTATGTTTTATGATCTTATTTATTTGACATGCATTCCAATACATTTTCTAATCTCAATGACATATTAGATTTTCAAACATCCCTAAACTAATTTTAATTTTTCTCTTTTTAATTATTTTTTTTTAAAAGAAATTTGTCAAAAATAGAACATTTTGATAAAATATTTACGCTTGAAAAATCAAATGTAATTAATTTTGTTCCATGAAATGTAAATAGTTTGCCAAACTTTTCTATTTAAAAAAAAAAAAGTCCCTTATTTAAAATTATTTAATAAACATTAACATCAAATAATGAAAGAATTTATTGTAAAATTGAGATTAATACTTCAGTATAAATTTTGGTAACTTGAGGATTCAAAGTTGATACATATTGAAGCTTAAATAATAAGGGGTCGTTTGGTCCAATAGTTATTATTGTGGGGTTGATTTATGGTAACTCAACCTTATTTGGGGAATGATTATTATAACCCCTCTTCTCTATCTCACATTCTTCTTAGGGTCTGTTTGGATTGTCTATGAAAAAAATGTTTTTTTAAGAATACATTTTTAAAAAATATTTTTTGTAAAATGAGTTTAAAATCTAAATAATCACATGTTTGATTTGACCTCTTTATAAATGTTTATATACAAAATTATATGTTTGGTTTGGTTTATATTTATGAACTAATTTCATAAAAAAATACACACATTTTGAATCTTTTTTCATAAATATATTTTAAAATTAATTGTACGTTATCTTGAAATTATTAATCTTTTAGTTACCTGAAACTAAACATTAATTTCATTTTTTGTATTAATTTTTTTTTAAAAAAAATTCAATTTTAAAAGCACAAATATCTCGAAATGTAAATATATAATCATAAAAAAAGAAAATTTGATTTCAATCAACAAAATATAAATAAGATAAATAATTTTTTTTCGAGACAATATAATATCAATTAGACAAAAAGATATGCAATTCGATCATGTTTTTCATTTATCTTTATTTCACGAACCGAATGATAATGGTCTTTATTGACATCCTCATGATTTCTTTCACAGATGTTAAGTCGAAATAGATTTGACTGAGAGAGAAACATTTGTTAATCTTTATATTTAAATGTGTGTTCATATACATTGAAAAATAATATTCAAAGTAATTAAAAATAGAAGAAAAAAAAAACAAAAAGAACGACGAAGTAAAAAATAGATGGTAAAAGATTTCTCATTAAACATAAAATAAAAATTTATTCTAAAATTTGGTTGCATGTGTTTTCTCTAAAATGATTTATTCCATAATCTTATTTTTCTAAAAAATTATTTCAAACAAATGTCAAACAAATCAATTTATCTTAAAATGAATTATTTTAAAAATTAAACACTTCAAAAATCAATTCAAACACACTTTTAAACTTCCCACAATCCTACCTTTTCAACTCCCCATAATTTTACTATTTCATTTATTTTTAAAATTTTATTCTTTTATGTATTAAATGTTATTTGTTTTTAATTAATTTAATGATCTTAAAAGAATATTATTTTTTTAATTTATTTTATTTACAAAATTAATTTTAATTATATATTAATTGTGGTTAATTTACGCATTTAGTACTCATATTTAATTTTAGTAAAAAAGAATTATTATTTCATGTCTTTTATTTGTTTTTCACATTTTCAAATATTTTATTTTAAAACTAATCCATCTATATTTAAATTATTTTCAATAAATTTAAGTTAAATAAATTTGTAAAAAAAATAATTTTTATTAAATTTATAAAAAACCAAAACAAAATCAAATCCGACAATTTAATATTAAATTAAATAACTTTTTGAATCATTAAATAACCTATAAAAATGTATAACAAATATTTTAAAAATTATTTTGAATCTAAAAGTTTTACTAAATTATGCTCGTACTTTCTAACAATGTAGTCTTTTCTCTTTCTTCTTCCTTATTTTTTTTTATCTTCATTAGTTCATTATAATTTTTATTTTAAATGGAAAAACGGTAATTTATTACTTTAAAAAAATTGAAAATTTTAAGTCGTATTTAAATAAATTAAGCCAAATTGTTTTACGAAAAATAGAAAGATTTATTAAATTAAATATACAAAATTCGTGTACTGTATTTAGAATATGAATTTTTTTAAAAAAAAGTTATTCTCATATAATAATTACTTAAAAAAGATTTGACAAATTGTTTTACGAAAACTAGGACGATTTCGTAAATTAAATATACAAAATTTGTTTATTGGAGTTAGAATATGAATTTTAAAAAAATAATAATTTATTCGACAGTAGCAATTACGTAAAAAAAAGTTGAAAATGGACATCATATTTAAAGAAATTACTAGAAATTGTTTTATGAAAATAGGACATTTTGGAAAATTAAATATATGAAATTTGTATATTTGATTTATAATACAAAATTTTAAAAAATTAATAATTTATTCGCATAACGATTAGGTAAAAAATGTTGAAAATGGGCGTCACATTTAAAGAAATTATTTATAATTGTTTTACTAAA
This sequence comes from Cucumis melo, assembly GCF_025177605.1. Lineage (NCBI taxonomy): Eukaryota > Viridiplantae > Streptophyta > Magnoliopsida > Cucurbitales > Cucurbitaceae > Cucumis > Cucumis melo. The sequence continues at coordinate 3,256,105 of NC_066857.1, forward strand.
AAGGACAATTTGGTAAATTAAATAAAAAAAAATTGTATATTAGATTTAGGATACGGTCTTTTAAAAAATGTATAAAATAAATAAATTTCATGGCACTACCTAAATAAACGTTCTCCCAAACACATCTTATCCATAATACTATTATTCAAATACCTATTATCATAAAATTACTTTTTTAAACTCTTCCTCCAAACACGTGTTAATCCTTCCCCAAAACCACTACCTAAAACTTAACATTTTAAAATATAAAACCTTGAAATTAAATTCAAAATTTAGATATTAAAAATATAAAATAGCGAAATGAAAACTATAATAAGAAACTATGGACAAAAGAAAAGTAGTTTTGAAAAAGAAAATGTTAACTTCTAAACTTGTTTGCATCATCATCTTCAAATTCTCTTTTTCTTAGTCGTAGAATAATTATTATCAGTAGTTCCAAATTCAACATTGATTCTTCTAATTAAAATGAAAAAAAAACCCTAAACTATCATCCAATTTCTTCCACAATTCCATCATAAAATTTCTACTTTGTTTTAAAAAAACTCTTCCACATTATAAAATTTTCGAAAATACATTAAATTAAGAAGGAAAAAGAAAAGTCAAATATAATCTTTTATTTTTATTGTTATTGTTGTTGTTGTTATTGTTATTGTTACAGGAATACGAACAAATTAAAGAGTGTGAACTGAGAGTGATGAAAATTGGAAGTGTATTCCTTGATATTTATAAATGAATTTGTGGCCACTTGTTTCGATATCCATCCTATATATAATACTATCCATGTATGAACACAAATAAATGATTTCACCTTTATATATATTAATTAAAAACCCTTGATAGCCAATTCTGTCCATTTTGTCAATTTTGACAATTTTGACAATTTCCTAATAAAAAACGATTTTAACATGTGGAGATTTCTCATTTGTGTCGAGTACTTCTTTTGATAAATTTTGAATTTTATGACAATTTAGAGGTAAATTGGTAAAAATGCCTTTCATTAAATTTTACACTCCTAAATAAATAAATAAAAATTGGTAAAAACAATTTAGGTACAAAATCTACTTTGTTTATACTTGTCAATTGTATTGTGACTTTTGTTTATTGGTTTGAACATAAACATATTGTGTGTCACACAAATAAATAACATTATACCTAATCAGAGAGATTCATTTTTTTTAGTTATGATTGATTCATTCCCATTAGATTAGAGGAAAGTGGTATGAAGAAATTTAGGAAGAAAGAAAAAGAATCAATTTGAAGGACATGAGATGGGAAAGCATTAATTGCTTTATAAGAAAGAAAGGGAAAAATCCCAAATTTATGGGTTTTAAGATCTAAGATATGGACCATTTAAATGAGGGTTGTCCAATGCCTACGAGGCAAAATTTGATTAATGCAATTCAATGTTGTACTATTGATTTTTCTTTTTTCTCTTTTTTCTTAAAAAAAAAAAAAAAAAAGGAGAGAGAGAACAATAATAATAATTAATAAATATGATTTACTTTTCATGGTTGACAATTGATTAGTTTAGTTTCATGGTATGGCTGCTATCTTTCATCAATAAGTTGAAAAAAAAAGTTAAATCTTGACAGAAGTCTAAAAACAAAACAAATATTTAAGAACTACTTGACTTAGATTTTGATAACATTCTAGAAATAGATAATGAAATAAAATAAAAATAAAAATTAAAAATGAAATTAACATGCTAATCTGGTTACCAAATGAATCCTAAAATATCACAGGTTTGCAAGAACACGACCTAAATACAACCTAATTCAAATCAAATTGCAAGTCCTTCTCCTTGTATTTACCATAATTTTGCTAACCATGAACCAACATTTACCAAAGTTTACAGCTAGCAGACACAACAATGGATATGACATTGATTTTCAATGAGTATATCAGTGTCCAGTGTTTTATATTCCAATCGGATCAAATGAGCTTGAATTTCTATGTGTTTTTCTTGCATATGAGCTGATCGCATAAAACTCTGATCATTCAAACTTCATCTTTCCAAGTTTCAAGACTTACTGTACATTAAATTCCAATAACTATTGTGCATCAATTTCATGATGCCATTGCCAACATTGATATGAATAACAATTATGGAATCCTTCGCTGGTAGATGATGTACAACGAATAATAATGGAACTCGATGAAACCATAGCAACACTTGATATCACACAGCTCCTGTGGGCTGCTACAGCAGATATCAGCTCTTTGGATGAACAGCGATTTGATGGATGTCCATCTCCTTCAACATCACCGCACGTCCACAAGAATCACATGGTGCTGTTCTAGACCCACAAATGCTTTCATGCTCAGACAGACCTCTCAATCTATCTCGGATGTCCATGGCAGAACTTCCAGCTTGAACCATGTCCCCACAAAACTGACAAGTTATTAGCCGGAGTGGGCAAACTGATGCTTGATGTCGAACCTGTCAAAAATACATTGGATCACGCAGTTTACCATCAAGGAAGTCTTGGCACATTAAGACATTGTGAAAATGAAACAAGAACAGCACAAAAGATCATTTGCTTACCATCTCTTCTTTCTCAAGGACTAGTCCACAAGCACATTTGAGTGGAACATGGAACACCTTGTCATGCTTCTCCATCTCGCTTTTCTGAAGAGCCTGTCCACATTTCTCGCAATGCACATGGTTCCTTGCCTCTTCAACTCTAAGGACCACTCCACAGTCGCCATGCTGGCAAACGATGTTGTGTCTGATACAATAAGCTTCGTGCAAAGCTATAGTTCGACTGGGTATGTAATGCTTACAATTCCGACATTCTACAGTATCCTGGTGTGTAGATGTTGATGAAGAGACTTCCTGTTTACCAACTACCTTATGGTTCGTACCCTCCTCAACACTCACTTGGATCTGATACTTTGAAGTTCCCTTAAATCCATACACTCCAATGCTGTAAGTCCCAGGCCCAAAGTTCTTGTCTTTGGAGTTGAGGATTAGGACCTTTGAACCAATATCATGTGAAGACCACAAATGCTGATGCTGAGAAGGAAATATGAGAGGATGCTTTGAAATGTAAATGTTCGTATCTCCTTCATTAGTCTCCACTTCAAGCTTTACTTCGACTCTAGCATTTCCAGATGAAATTATATCCCATATATCATTGTCTATAGAGAACTTGTAATATGAATAACACCCTTCCTCTACCACTCCAGACTCGTGCTTCTTAAAAGTTAGCAGCTTGAGAACACGTTGATCCATTGGTCCAGAGGGTGAATCAGGACCAACGATATCAACCTCGATATCTGTTTCTAAAACAGATATACTAGACGATGGTTTCAACTCAAGAACATTTAACTTGTACGTAAGCTCCCCATAGACAACAGTTAGTGTGTCACCTTCAGAAAGGGTAGCATGCTGACGAAGACTTGTCTCAAGGATAGCTTTGTGATTTGGCAAGTCCAAAAAGCCTAAACCTTCTGGTTGCAGTTTTGCATAGGTTCCTTTGGGTAGCCACACATAACGTATTTCAACTAATGGCTTCGTTAAAGACTCATCCAGAGATAAATTTTGCCATACATGAGGAGGGAGTTCAACAGAACCTTCATCTGCAGTAAACTCCAAAACACCTGAATGGGTGGCTCTGTGAGTCTTTTCCTTAGTAACTTCCGAGTTAGAAGGGCCTTCTCGATGAAGTACTGACAGTTGGAAGTACACAGGTCCCTTATCAAAAGCACCCTGATCAGACAATTCTGTGAAACTAGATGGGGAAAGCTTGATCTTGTCTCCGTTACCCTGATAAGGTATAGCCACTAATATACGGTAAAAGCTAATTCCTCTTCCCGCAAGCAAGGTTTCCTCCATTAGTTGATCAGCCTGGAACGTCCAGAGCCTTGTTAAAACTCAAAAGGAAAAGTGGAAAATGCATGAATAAAAGGTGGATAACTGGCCAAAATTCTAAACACCAGAATCTGTAATTTCAGTAGTATACTTACCAGGTAATGAGGATATAGCAAAATGTAGAAGTTCAACAACAACGAAAAGATCGTACGGAACTACAGCTTTATATGAGATTACATAACATACATTGATCTTCTGGAATTTTGAAACTTTATTGAGGTTCACAAAGCATTCAATACTAATCGTTTAGTTCAGATGTTCAAATGTCCAAAAGGGATAATTTTTATACAGAAATATTTAGAATTTCCATGAGCACAAGCGAAACAAGAATATTTACTTTTCTGGGACTTTTTTCATATAACTTACAACATCAATAGTTCTTACCAATAACCTTTAAGAATTGTGTTCAGATATTTACCTTCTTCCTATCATCCTATAAAATACAGTCAGAGATCATTATGCAATATTAGTTTTTAAGCTAGAAATTAGGCTCCAAATGTCCTGTTTGAAGAAATAACCCTATCCTTATCCTACACAGATAACTCTCTATCGCATGAACAACTTCGATAGCCAGTTTGTCCCCTCTTTAGCAGAATAGTGTCAACAACGCACCATAATCTTACAAACACATACAAAATTAAGCCATCACGCCAAGCAAGTTAAGCACAAAAGATGCAACAAAAACACGTCAACATTTAAATCCTTTTCCCATTTCACAAGCATTTAAAGTTATGTTGTGAACGTTATGAAGGGTTCGTTCTAAATGACTCCATTTTCTGAAATCATCAACCAGGATACAACCGAGAAGCCAGGAATTTCGAAACGCCAGGAAATACCTTCGGCCATTACGTTTATTAGGTGACTGTGAGTTCATTTCACAAGACCCAAATACAAAGCTTAACAATCTTTACCTAAAGTGACTAGCAACCAATCTTTATCCAGGGTAACTAACAATACAGCTTACTATAGCTTTATTTACAGATTTGTTTACACCAGTTTCCTTGCTTTAATTCCTCCAGACAAAAGCTTAATCTAATTCCTGTTCGAATCAATACATAATAAAAGAACATACAGCATAACCATTTCAGCACAGAGAATGATTAAAAGTTCGCAATCCCAATTCAGAACCAAATAGCTTCCTCAGCAAGACAAGAATCAAAAGAAAAAACACAAAAGATCCAACTGTATTCGATCGCCATTTCCAAGAAAAACACTCCATCAAGATAAACATACAATACGAATTCTAAGATTAACTCAATCTAGAACAAAAAGAATTAAGTTGTAGAGTGCACCTTAATTCGGGCCTCGGCAGCATCGAGTCGCCTTGAAACTTGAACCGCTTCAATGGCTTCTCGAAGCTTTCTGGCTTCTTCTTTAGCTTTCCTTTCCCTTTCCACTTTCCGTCGAGCCATTTCCTTCCTCTCCTTCTGCTCTTTCTCGAGCTTCTCTCTAGCCCTTCTGAGCTCGAAATCCATCTCTTACAAATCTGAGTCCTTTCAGTAGCCGAAGATTCTCTCCTTCTTGTCCAAAACGTAAATCCGATCGGAGAAAAGAAGAGAAGAGAAGAGAATGATAGAGTCGATGGTTGTTGGTGTTCCAATTGTATTTGAAGGTTGTATTTATGAAATTTTCTGGTGAGAGACAGAAAGTTTCCGACTTCCCGAAGAAAAACCAAATCGGGTTTCTTTTCTACGGTCAATTATGGATAGTGAATGGGTCGTAATTGGGCTTGGTTCTCGAACCTTCTAGCCCCTTCTTTTCCAATGGCCCGGCCCATTTCCCATTTCATGGCCCAAAACGTTGCCTTTGAGAGATTTATAGAAAGACTTATGAAATTAATAGATTTCACTAATAGCTTTTAATTTGGGAAATAATTATCAAATACTACTTCTCATGGAAAGTTATCACTATTAGCTACAATTAGTGAATATCATTCATAGTTATTATCGATTGTTACCATAGCTTGTCATCATTACAAATATTTTTTTTTCGTTTTTCTTAAATTGAAAGCTATTATTGATTGTAATTTATAGTTGTTATATGTTGCTACGACCAATAGATGTTATTACTAATAGCTTTTAATTTGAGAAATATGTTATCAATTGATATAATTGATGACGACTATCATTAATAGCTTTTATCAGTGATAGGGTATACATTGAAGGTTAGAGTAACTTTCAATTTGAGAAATATGGTATCAATTGCTATAGTTAGCTACCATCAATGATAGCTTCCAATTAAGAAATGTGATAGTATTTGCTATCACTAATATCTTCTATCAACGATGTTGCTATCAACTGATATTCCTAATAGATATTATAAGTAATTTTTCTATATTGCTATCAACCTAAAATGATATGACTAACATTATCTATCAATTATTGCATTAGAAGAATATTACTAATAGTAACTCTAAGCAATATCATTAGAAGGATTTTTTTTTTTTTATATATAAGTGATGTCTCCTTCGTAAACGTATCAATTTTGAATTGATAAGGTTTAATTAAGCTATCGATTGATATTTTTGATAGATACTATCAATTGTATTCTTAATTGTTATAACTTATAATATCTATAAGTGATAGCAACATAAGGATATTATTGATAGCATCTATAAGTAATATCCCTAATAGGCTACTATATATCAATGATATCAATGTAATGCTACTCTAAAGTGATATTGTGGTTGTTTGTTTTTAGCATGAACGGACAAAGAAAAGAGATGGAATTAGCATGCTATCGGTAATATAGCTTTGGATCAATGATAACATACTATCCATATGATAGCTTTATTGTCAATACTTGATAGAATAAATGTAATTGATATAAGTGCAACTTTTGTTGAAATAAATTATTGATTTTAAGCTAAGCTATCAACATGTATACCATCTAGAAATTCAAAGTTCAAGTTATTAGCGATAAATTCATGAAAAACATATTATATATTTGACATGATGTCACTGATAGAAGTCATCACTAATAGCATAAAACGGAAGAAATTGAAGGACAAAATTGGCATTTAAAAAATTTACCATATGACTAATAGAAAACTGTCATTTTTGTAAAATAATGTTCCCTTACATGTTATAGATGGTGGTGCAATTTTCCTAATAATATTTCATAATTCGATTTTGACACCATATTAAGATATTTTTTATTTCTTTACTATTCTTTCATATTTTTGTAAAATTATTAAATTAATGATAAATCGGTTTTTTATTTATTAATTATACCATATTTTTATTTTTCTTTAAATACCATTAATTGCATGATCTCTCCTCAATTAATTTTTAAAATATTTTATTATTTCATTATTAAATTAATTTTGAAATTATGACTTCTTGCTTTTATTTACTAATTTTAGTTTATATACATTTAATGTAGAATATTTCCGATTAATGCAACTCATTGTCATTGTCATCGTCGTTATTATTATTATTTTAAAAAGGTATTCTAATACAATTTGTAATTTGTGGGAAGAGGATTTGAACCGGAACTTCATATCTTCGTATATGTACATGTATCGGTTGAGTTGAATTTTCCATCATTTTAGAAGACTTTATATTTAGCTAAAGTTTAACCATCTCTACGTTGAAATCTCAAGTATGTGCCTAATATATTGAAAGATGGAAATATGCTTTACATATACCATAGATTATTTTGTATGTGTTTACAAATATAATAGAAATATATATATATATATATATATAACGATATTTTGAACAAATTATCTTGCTTATGTATTTATTAAATATACCATAGTTTACTTTTTAGAAAAATCAAATACATAGTAGCGTTATATATATCAAATATACCTTTAGTTCTCTACATTCTCATACTTGTTCTACGTTAGTTCTATTCTTTTATAAATTTTGTTCATGTATTTTTTATAAATTATAAAAGTAATCCCTACTATTAAAGTTTTTACTTTGATGGTCAAACCAACCATGGAAATAGTCACAAAATTGACTAAAAAAACATATTAATCAATGAAAGAAAAACTAATTACAAAGATAGGTAATAATTACGATATATAGATATAAAAAGTATATGTATGAAAGAGAATGAAATTACATAGGTTGACAAGGTTGATTAAATTGTGGAAAAAATGCGTCTAAGTTGTCCAAAGCATTTTTAGCAGCTCTATTTTGTGCGATAAGCTTTTTGCGATAACTTCCTTTACCAACAAGTTGTTTCTCTATCAAAACTTCTATTTCTTTTGTTTCCTGCCAACGATCTCTGAACTCCAACTTCAGGTTTCTCTTTTGACACATTTCTGTCAATTCCGTCATTGGATGTTTCTTCATTGTCTTCAATGTTATCAATGGCTCCATTAATTCCTTAAATATCTACACATAATCCAAAACCTTTGTCTCATCTTTCTTTAAATTAGTTCAAACCAACGATTAGATCTAGTTTAAGTTATGTTCTTGTTTACTCACTTAAGTTTTTAAAACATCTTTTTTTCGTCTCTAATTAGATAATCGTAATAGTTGAATGAAGTCATAAAGATAAAACGAAACACGGAATACATTGGAATAATAGTTGAGTATAAATAGTAAGTACCTTCCAAACAATGTCAATGGAGTTGCTATCGGCGAAAACAGCTCCAATGGTTGATTCAACAATGTCGGCTAGGACTTTTGGGGCTTTTATCATTCCATTAGAATGTAATGGATATTCCTCTATACTTCTACCAAACTCTTCTATCTGTCATCTCAGTTAATTAGTTAACTGATACAAAAATAAAAATGAAAACCAAACTATATGTGCATTTTTTTTTTCATTTTTTTTTTATTTTCTTCTGAACTAAAGATTATGTTTTGAAATTTAATTCAAAACTCCAAAATATTATGACTTTATTTGGCAAAAAGATTCCAATTCTAAATGATAAAAGTACAAAATACTATAGAAGAAGTCAATCATTTTCATTATTGCAATAAGCCAATTGATTAATAGAACTTATGTGTTATACCAATTCTTTATGGACATCAAATGGTTAGTGATAACATCAATGACGTCTGTGTATATATATTTTTGCTTTCCTTCTATGACTAAAAATATTAAAACTTTACCTACTAAAATGGTAATTCTTTTCTTTTAAAAATTTTTATCATAAAAAAGTAAGTATTAAACAAATTTAACTCAAAATAATTAGTATCTTAATTCAAAGTTTCATTAAAATTTAAAGCGATTATAGAAAAAGTTTCTTTTTCAATTATGTTCTCTTCACTAGAGATGTGACAAAAAAGAAAGATATTAAACAAAAGAACTAAAACTCAAGCCACATGAAAAGAAAGGAATTAGAAAAAGTTCCTTACCAAAAAGAGAAAAATTGAAAGTATATTTAAAAGGAATGGTTATGAGAAAGTTCAAATGATATATATTTCATCCATAAATTTTAAAAATTTCACTATTGTATTTTAATACATTGTTCCTAAACTTTACTCTAACTTAGAAACTCCCATTTTATTTTAAATATGTTAAAAATTAATTAGGCAATTTTAGAAAGTCAAACCATTTAACTAAAGTTAACTTTGAAATTTTAACTTTCATTTTGAGAATATAATATATATATATATATATATATATATATATGTATCCCTCTTTCCTTATATGTTTCTAAACTTCAAAGATCAATTCTTATACACTAATATTAAATCTCTCTAACTTTGAAGAAATTAGCTCATTCAATCTCTATTAACATTTGGTTTATTGTTTAATTAGGATGATAGTTTCTATATTTGGAAGATGAACCTCTAGATATTCTATCATATTAAATAACGAAGAAAATTAAACTTACTGATTTATTTTATAAATGTTGGATGCATAATGAATGTAAAGAAAAAGATATCACATATTAACTTCTTTTCAAAGAAATATTGCCCAGTTTGGTGAATTGTTATAATTCACCCATATTTGGAGCTGCAAATATATTAACTACGATACTTATATCTTCAACCTACAGCCTGTCATTAGGGTAATTGTGTGTAAATTCAATTTTAAGAAAATAGAAAGATGGTCATAAGGATGGGTTGGTTAAGAATTAAATGATTATAATTATGAAAAAGAGAGAGAGAGAGAGAGAGGGATCAATTAGGAAGTTTAATGAGTAGACGATGAGAACGATGAGAACGGATGAAGATTTTTAAAAAAATAATATATATATATATATATATATATATATATATATAAACTGATGATACTTACTTTTTGATGAAGATCGGCTTTGTTGTGGCGAAGATACCGATGAAATCCATGAGTAATAGCTACTCGAGCAAGTTTTTCCGTGTCCACATTCGCAGCTCGGAGGCGAGTCAACGAACCCGGCGACAGATTTGGATTCGAGAAGTATTGTTCTCTCGTTATCAGAAAATTCAACACCGAATCTCCGACGTATTCTAATCGTTCGAACGACGAGCAATTTTCCGGTGAGTAGGAAGCGTCCGTAAAAGCCTCTTCCAGTAATCTCTTGTCTCGAAACTCGTAGTTCAAAATAGCTTCGATTCCGTCCAAACTCGCCGGTGAATCGCTGCCGTTGACCGCCTCTCCGCCTCTGCTTCCGTCTCTCTGTTCTTCTCCTTCCATGCCGGGATTTTGGGGATTCTCAAACCAAAACTTAATTTTATTTTGTTGGCTGTGGGGATTTCTTTCTCTTCCTCTATTGCTCTATCAAATGTCTATCAAACATCTCTTCTATGGTATAACATTATATATATATATATATGGAAATTTAAAAAATAATTGCAACTATTAAAATTAATAAATATATATATATATATATATATATATATATATATATAAATTTAAGTATTTTAGGTTAATAAAAGAAAAAATAACTCGAAATTTAACAAAATATTTAATTCAACCCAATATTATATGCTATGTATATTGATTATATTTGTTGAATTGTATGTGTGAGTATGGATTACATTTAACGAAATAGATTATGCTATCAAATTGTAGTTCTAACTAGGGTTAAAAGTTTAGAGTTATTTTCCTAATGATTTAAGGATTTATGTGAGAGAGAGAAGAAATTGCCCCAACTAATAATAAATAAAACTATTATTTATTATTTATCATTTATTAATTTCTATTCAATTATCATTTATTTTAGTTAAAGGGAAGACTTTTTTTTCTGAAAAAAAAAAAGAGAACATATATGTAAAATAGAGATGACCTTATTGATAAGACGTTACCAAACCTCATAAGAGAGAGAGAGTCATGTGATGGAGGGATTAATGATGTTATTGATATACATAGTTGAGGATCATGTGAGTCAATAAATACATTTTTGTCCCGTAGGATATTGTGTTTCCAAGAATCCTCCAACCCCCTCCTTGGGAAGTGAAAGAATTAGGGGCTTTTCCTCTTTGGGTGCTTAGAAAGTTCAGAATGAGTGAACACAACAACTTTACCAACTTCATCTCCTTGAGCTACCTGGACACGAAGAGTTTAACGTCTATTCCTTTTGGATCTTGAGATCGAACAAGAAATCAATGGTCAACTTGACCATTGCTTAATTGGGAAACTTTTGTCGCCACACTGAAGAATACTTTCTTTAATGCTTGGAGATTGGAAGAAACCGGTTATTTATTCACATTCGAAAAATTGATTGATAAAGATTGGGTTATCACGGCAGGTCCACGGCTATTTGATCGATAAACATTTTCTTCTTTTGGAAGAACCAGATTTAAAAGTTAGAAGTGTGGCCTTCTGGATTCGCTTATTAGACCTACCTTTCGGTTTTCAAATAAACAGAGTCATAGTCAGAAAGCTTGGTGATGCTATTGGGTCATTTCGTGATGTCGATTGCGGCCAAGAGGATTTGTGTTGAGGTGAAACTATGGTCTAAAAGTGATGATTGTTATTTCAAAACCTCTTAGAAGGGTAATCAAGATATGATCGACTAGAAAATCGAATGAAAAATGGATCCAGATACGATTTGAGTGTCGTCTCCCTTCTGCTACACCAGTGGTAGTATTGGCCATGTTACGAAAGATTGTCATCTTAACCCTTCTGAACCTTCTGATGATTTAAACACCTCAAATCAATATGGTCCTTGGTTGCTTTTTCAAGGTTCTTCGAAAACACCAAAAAAAAAACATCTAAATCCCCAGAACCTGCAAGATCACTTAGCCCAAGATGATCTTTGTGACCTTAATCAGCTCCAAGTTTTAGATCCCCAAATGAAATTGTGCCTTAGACATGGTTATGATGCGGTAGAAACGGGCAATATCCCTTTCAGAACCATCCCCTTCACCAACTTCTCCGCTTTCGTCGGAAAGAAAAAGTTTTGAAGATCTTTGTATTATTTGTTCTCAAGATTTTGAGAACACTGATCACATATATCATTTTTTTTTCCTGTTGTAGGTCTAAATCAATCTGGAAAAAAATTTAAAGATGTTCAATTGAATTGCTTCATCGATAGTTGGAGAGCGTTAAATGATTTTCTGCCTCTTAAGTCTTTAATCTTAATTGCGACTGGTTATTAGGCAATTTGGAATGACTAAAACAACTTTCTTAATGGCAAAGAAGTTAGCTCCATTGAATCAAAATGCATTTGAATTCGTTCATACTTCGAAAAATGTTTGAAATCTTTTGCTCTTCAAAAGAAATGTCACTTTGTCGATGGTTGCATTCCATCTTCCTTCACAAATTTTTGTGACTATAAACATTGATGCTATTATATCCACCCCCCTCCTTTGACAGGTATGTATTGGAGTGGTAATACGAAATCCAAATGGAAAAAATTTTGCTACCTCTGCCACACATTACGAGATCGACTTTCCCCCTTCAAATAGCTTAAATGTTGACGATATCTAAAGGTATGAAATTAGTTGATTCCCTTCACCACAAGTAGATAATTATTGAATCATATAGCCTACAAGCTTTTAACATTTTCGGAAAGAAAAACTTGACAAATGAGATGGTGAATCTGCTTGGCGAAGTAAACTTTCTTAGAGAAAATTTGAGTAAAATATAAATCGTAATAGTCTCAAATAATATATAAGATTGTAGTGATAATACTCATAGAATTTATTAGGTAAGAAACACAATTTTGCTATAATTATAAATGTTTTTATCAACTTTATTGTTAAATATTTTGATTCGTTTTACTATATTTAAAAATAGCACATACATTATACCTTTTCTCCCCCTTTCACTTGCCAATTTAACAAGTTTCAATAAATAAAAAGTACACTTGCTACAAAAATCATTGCCTAATCAATTGGAAAATTAAATTATACATGTCTCTAAATTATCTAAGCATCTAAGAAACAAAAGTAACACGAGGTATGTGATTCAAATTTTTCTAACCCAATTATACTAAAAACAACAAAATAAATAAATTTACATGAGCTTTCTTCATAATTCTCAACTACATGGATTTACAAAAACGTTTGTTTAGAAAGGAAGAATTGTCTTTCGTATTATACACACCAAATAAGAGAGTTACACGGTACACAAACCCTTCAATTGGACAGGGCAGCGACCTCGATAATCGTGGTGTTCGACTCTATGTCTACCTTCCAGACATCAAGTTGACAAGAGCTTGGTTTTCGTAGAAAGAGCCGACGTCCCAATCCTCTGTTGCAGAAGAAAGTGTCATGAGAGCAACCACAATTGATCTCATGCTTGGCCGTAGCTGTGGATTCTCATGTGTACAAGCCTTCGCAAGCTGAGCCATCTGCCAACCAAAATACATTCACACGCTCATAGTCACACATCAGATTTCAGTTTACAAGAAGCAATGGCACAAAGGGATGTCGAGGTTACCTTGAAAACTGAATCGAGAGGGTAGTTCTCTTCAAGTCTTGGGTCGACTAGTTTGTAAAGGTTCTCTTTTGCGTCGGGTTGATTCAGGACATCTTCAAACTGCAATGGAAAGGTTTCAAGGGTAAGTTATTAGACCGAGAATCAGACGAAAGGAAGTAACAAAAGAAACTGAGAATGAATGGTGGGTGCGAGTATTGACCAAAGCAACAAGGCCTTTTGATTCATTGATTGCGCTCATTTTGTTTGTCTTGACCACAGCTTCCTTGGCTGAAATAAGCTCATAAAGAACGACACCGAAAGCATATACGTCGATCTTTGGAGAAACATCTCCATATTGCGCATATCTGGAAGCATAGAAGAAATCAGTTAAATCATAGTAAGACATGAAACTATGAAGAATCTATAAGTATATAGGAGTTGATTGAACCAGCTGATACTGAAAGAGTAAGAAAAGAAAATCTACCAAGGTTTTGAAAACAGTTTTCTATCCTTCTAAACATAACTACCGAGTAACGAACACCTAGAAACTTGTAGGAGTGCGACTTTTTTACTTTCCAAACTTTCCAGCCAATTATCATTAAGTAGGATACACAAACAAAAAATTGAGGTACGAAAAGGCTATCTTACTCAGGTGGCATATATCCAAATGTGCCCACAAGACGTGTAGGAAGCGAAGAATTTCCAACTTCAGTTAACTTGGTTAACCCAAAGTCTGCAACCTGCATAGAAAATGTTTCAAGTAAGAGACAAAACAAGGTAGTTTAAACAGTTCAACATTACAAGACTGAAGATCTACCTTTCCATGAAAGTTTTTGTCAATCAATATGTTGGCGGATTTAATATCACGATGAATATAAACAGGAACAGTGTGCTCATGGATATACTCAAGGCCCCTAGCTGAATCTAGGGCTATTTGGACCCTCGAAGGCCATGGCAACGGATCTCGACCTAAAAACACGACCAGATATATAAAATTCTTGGAATGCAGCATAAATAGTGACAGTATTCTCTCCATTTCGCAATGTCTCACCTGTGCCTCGTAAATGTTGGCTTAAGTTGCCATTCTCAATGTACTCATAGACTAGGAATAGAGAATTCTCAACACAATATCCTATCAAGCGCACCTACAATGGATCATTAGCAGACAATTTATGAACCGTGAGAATAAGAATGATCATGTAAACAAGAAAATGGGGGAGAGATCATCAAGTTAAAAGGTGGATCATTTCGTGGAGGACTTCGCCGTTTTATGAGTTGAATTTAACTTTCGTAGTAGGTGTTTTCTGACCAGATTCCAAAATCCAAACCACCAATCAGAATGAGCAATAATAATCATTTACATCTTATTCTAGCTATGTTTCTGTTCAAAATAAAACTTAGTTGCCAAGTCAACGAATTAATGCATAGAATTATAGGTAATTTCAAAGCAGCTTATATAACCCGTTATTCATGTGGCTAATCGACCCCAGAATTATAACAATAGAATTTCAAGGAAGCAAAAAGCATAGAAAATGCTTCCCTTTGACTGAGTCATCAAATCATCATGTGAATTCAAAACTTTTTTCCTAACATAAGATTTTCTTTTTATAAAAAGGAATACCATCAGGTGTATGAATTAGCTTACACGTCTTCGTTCATTCCAAAAAATTTAAGGCCTACTTGGATGAACTAGTAACCATTACCTCTGGCTCATGTATTAGACAATCTGGACTATAGTTTCGGTTCGAAGCTAATCATATCCTATATCTAACAAACATCAATCAATTATTTCACCATTTACAGGCAATCATCGGAAAATTCTTTCCAGCAGGTTGCAGCCTCAACCATTGTCAGAGTACTAGTATATAAGATGCATTCGAACAAATTTTGAATTGTAGTTCTTATGAAAACTTTTTTAACTCATGAGTAATTAGTAAAGAAATGAATCATTGTTATCATTAAATGTTAAGGACGGTTAGAGTCATACCAAGTTCAAGTGGTGAACACGTGTTAGAACCTTAATTTCCGCAAGGAACTCCCTTGTAGCTTGCATATCCATCTTCTTTATTGCAGCTTTCTGTATAAAAATTGGTAAAGGTGGAAGTTAGGATAGGTTCAGACAGAAATCTTGAAAGAGAAGAGAATGTAATAAGAAGTCCAGTAAATAATGACACCTACATATTCATCTCCAGTATAAAACCAGCAAACAAATCATAATGGGCATACTATTTAGAGTTATATATCCCAAAGATAGAGCATTGAAATGTTAAAAATCAAAAGTGAATAAGCAATGCAGAAAATTTGACCAAAAGGCTTATATTTTTCAGCATATATTAAGCGGATTAAGTTATCTTTATGGTACAAAACCAACCATAAAGCTAACACGGAAGGATTTAAATGAAAACTTAAATTCACAAGCCATAACCAATTTACAACGCATCGAAATCAAGCAACAAACCTCTCCTCTGAGTTCTGCATAGTAAACTGATCCAAATCCACCTTCACCGATTTTGTTAGCCAAGCTAAAGTTGTCCGTGGCCTTGGCAAGTTCTTCATATGAGAATTCCACTGATTTGTCAACTGTAATACCAGTAACAGCAGCTATACCACCATCACCTTGACCATTTGATTCAGTAGATTTATCGAACAAACTTCCAGGGGCAAGAGCTAAAAGAACAGGAAATAATAGAACCATAGTTACAAATCATCAGCTGCATCATTTTACGAACTTATACAAAGAGGCCATAATTTGCCCCGTCTATGACAATGTTTGAAAGTTAAGTGAATACCACGCCCATCTTGCGAAGACAGTTCTTGAGAGAACACCAACAATCTAGAATTTTTCAACTTCCTCTTTCGAATTACAATGAAAATGGCACCTACTACAAGGAGAAACCCAAGTACTGCACCGATAATTATGCCTGCAATGGCTCCACCCGCAAGTCCTGGTCATACACAAACCAAGCACAATAAGCTTGAAGGAGTTATACATTCCAATTCTATTAACTCAGATATGCTTTCTTCCGTTATATTATTTCAAGTCCATCTAAGAAAGCCACAACACCTGTGCTGCAGAGAAGAAAAATTCAAACAAAAAAAAGGCTGTTGAGAAACTAGAAACGTTGCAAATATCACATTTAAAATAACTCAAAAAGAAACACAAACAAAATGAAACTACCTTATATCCAGAGGTGGATAGTTGCCACTTTGATCTGCAAACAAAAAAGAACTATCACACAAGTTACCAAACATGGTCTTAAACTACAAGGCTCAACAAAGCAAAAGATCTTGGACCGATGGAATCAAAACCCAGCAAGAACCTCATTACAATGGAAAGAAACTTACCTCTTCCTGGAATAAAGACCAAATTTCCTGGGGTGAAATTCACACCCTGATTGTATTGTTGCAGCAAAGATAAGCTGACATTTGTATCTGCTCGCAACTTATCCCAACTATCATTGGATCGAATTGGGTAAGTGACAAACAGCCCATATGTCCTCGAAATATCAGGATCTCCACAGGAGCAGTTCACTACCACATTCAAAATCTGATTTTCTTGAAGATTAAGAGGATTAAAGGTATTGAATCTCTGTAACATGTCCACCGTAGTCAGCCCCGAATAGAATTTGGTTGCAATTTCATCGTAAGTATCTCCACGTTTAATCTGGTACTGAAACGTATGACCCAGAAACGAATCGCCAATACAGTCGCAAGAGAATGGAACGTTGACTCTGATGCCACTATTAACACTATCTCTGTTGGGAACTCTACCTCTGTTGTAGCTAACGATTATATCAGGAGATGACAACAGAAACATTTGAGAGACGAAAGACAAATTGGCACCCTCCCACACGAAGTAGGAACCTAAAGCTACATCGCAAGTTCTGGGGCATTTTGTATCAGCTCCCAGTAAAACAGAGATCAAAACCAGGAACAAAAACCCAAATCGAGGGTTCATTTGGACGAAACAAACCACCAAAATCGACCAAAACAAGTAAGACCCAGATGAGAAAACAAGATTTTAAGAAGAGAAAAACCAAATTTAGTTTCGAATTGAGCACCTGGTTGCGTTGACTGAAAATCAAGGGTTCACTTTTAATGTTTTTTCACTGGGTAGGAATTGTTCGTACAACTCTCTAGAGCTGGTAAGAAACGACGGCTTACATTTTTAATATGGAATTGAATTAGTACCCAATTGAAATGAAGCTTCGAATGGTGATTTGTTTGTTTAATCAAAGAACTGTACAGTTGCCGAATGGTTGAAAAGTTGTAGCGGCCTCGTCGTGAAGAAGTTCTTTTGGCGGAAATTTGGGTCGTCAGTACAACTGTCCATCTACCACCGGTTCTGTGACGGCGACACTCTTGGAAATGGCAAATTTTGGCTCTTCCTCCCTCTACTTGACAGCCCCTATTAAATTTTCTTCAACATTTTTATGGATTCAATTCATTATCTACTTTCAACTGAATCTCTCCCTTTATTTACCCTAAAAATATATAGATACAAATACAAACATTGATATATTCATATTTCTCCTTCATTTCCTAAGTTGACAATAATTTCGTTAAGGTTAATAAATTGTACGTTACCAAAATTAAAGCTGAAATATGTGTTTTGAGTTACTTTGAATGATGAGGGTGGTATATATGATTTTGGTTTTGTATTTCAACACATTTATTTAAATCTTTACTTTGCCATTATATGAACTTTTTTTCTCCTCAGTGTGAACTCTGGTATTGTATTCGTTAAGCCAATAATTTTATCTCTTATTTAGATTAATAATCAAGTATTTGATTGATAATATGGAATGATTGAATGAAAATGGACAAAGATTAAGTTATTTTGATTGTTTGGAATGAGCAGTTTTATGGCTCAACTTATGTGGCCATGGAATAATGTTTGGCATAGTGATTGCCATCCCCCCATTTTTAATTTCCAAGATACACCCTTTCATTTTGTCCAAATCTTCTTGCCAATAAATGAAAATTAATAGATTAGACTTCTCTTTCACATACTAAAGAAATAAATGACAAATTTGCATAAGTTTAAAACTTGTTAGGTGATTAGATTTAAGAACATGTCTTAATAAAAAAAATGCTTTGTCGTGCGATACAAGACTTTTTTAAAAACAACTTTTGAACTAAGAAATGTGTAATGATTATGCATTTGTAGTTTTTAATTTAATCCTTATAGTTTTTTTTTGTTTCCATTTCGAGTTGTCTTTTATCTTATAAGTTATGATTATGGTTGAAATATATCGATGTTTTATGTAATTTTATAAAGATAAACTTAATAAACTTAAACAAAATCTAATATTCTGTTGTTAAAAGGGTTAATTTGAATATAAATTTAAATGATAATTAAGGATTAGCATTTTTGACTTGTTCTTCCAAGGCTTTCTTTGGTCTGGAAAGACAGACTTTCTAGCATTAGCTTTTGCCTTTTATACATTAAAAGATCTAAAGCTTTTTTTCTATCTAAAGTTAAAAAGACTTATAATCACTAAAAGATCAAAACTTTGAATTCCTATCATCACTTCTTATTTTAAAAAATTGCTTTAGTTAAATGATTTGTCTGTTTTGTGTTATTCATCACTTATATCTCATTCAATTTTTTTTTTTTGTTTAAAACAGAAAATTAAGAACATAAAACAGGTTTGTTTTTAAAGTTTGGTTGGTCTCTATTTACATCTAATTTGATACAATTTAATCATTATTTAACTTTGATATACATCAATTCAATCACTAACCATCTGATATTATCGTAGGTCAGTGTAGTTCTTACATTAAAAAATGGTTCGTCCAATAGATTGGTACATAGTAACGTATGATGAAATGTAACTTACAAGTAAACTACCTACATTGAAACTTACCTAATGTACAAATAACCCTTTTAACTTACCATGATTTTCTTTTTAATGATAGGATCTAAATAGAAACACGGGACAACTTACGAGCTATACAAAATCGAAAAAATAAAACATACAATTCACTAATTATAGAAAGTTAAAGACTAGGAATAGTAGAGTTAGACACTAAGTATAAACTTATAAACTACATCAATTATAGAAAGAGACTAAATTAAATCATTGTTAAAGTAAAATAATTAATTTGATTAGGTCGGCAATGTTTTTTTTAGAAAGGAAAGTTTTTCCACTTTGACTAATTCAAAGGAAGAATTAGAAATAAATGTTTGACATTTGGAACAATTAAAAAGACCCAAAATATAAATTAAAAATAAATTTATTAGATGTTTTTTTAATGTTGAAATAACATAATATAAGATTTAAATCTAAAATTTAACAAAAGTCAAAATATTTTCTTCTAGAAAAATTGTTTTCAAAATGGACCAAAATGATATTAAAAAATATGTCAAACTTTTTAAAAAGTGGTGGTGAAAAGAAGAGAAAAGAATTGTATTGATGATTTGTGATATATATTTAAGATCCAAAGTGTCATAAAAGTTAGGGGTTGAAAGTCATAAATTGTACGTCCTCCATTGAGGTACAATAATTTAGGGTCACAATCATCTCTACCCTTAACTACTAATTGTACTTTTTCAAAAAGAAAAAAGAAAAAAAAAATTAATACAAATTTCTCTTTTATCAATTTTCAACATAATTCTTTTAATTCACAAAGGCCACCTTCAAAATCCCCCATATATATATCAATCCAAAATTTTTATTTGTCTTTTAGTATAATAATAATATATATATATATATATATATATATATATACATTTTAAAAAAATATATAACAAACCGACAAAAAATTTACATTGTATAGAACAATTTTGAGAAAAACGCAAAAAACTCATAGACTCACGATATAAAATACCAAAAACGCCTTGGTCAACACGTGATTAATTGGATACAAATGTGTGTGCAATTCTTATTCTAAACGATCATAATACGCGATCGTGTAGTTCTTTTAATGATGTAGAAAATATGCTTCAAATCTAAAAAGATCGTTAAGATCGGATCAAAGTGATATTTAGATAATATTAATATTCTAAAAGAGGAGTTGTGTAAGAAATAAAAAGAAGATAGAATAAAAATATAAGAAAGAAAATCTTCAAAAAAAAAATCTATTTTATTTACACAAAAGAAAGATGAACGGAGGAGTCGAAGAAATGTGGAATAAAAGTAAAAACAGAAGAAGAAGAAAGAGCCGAAGAAACACAAAGAAGAAGAAAGAAAAGTGACGATCGTGCAATATCAAAGACAAATCTTAAAAAGTTCTACTGTGTTTATGGATTTTTTTGATTTTGTTATCAAATCGTATTTGGGTGTCTTGTTATATCTATAAAAATTAACTTTTTTTTAGTTAATTAATTAAACTTGGTTGTAATTAAACATGTTAACATTTATCATATTAAGAAAAAATATCCATTTCTTTTAAATATTATAAGTTTAAATATGGCTAATTTTTATTTGTATATATTGGGATGATCTAATACAATGTTAATTCTAAGTAATTTGAGATTCAAATGTCCCATTAATTGATTGATTGCATTAATTAAAATCTTAGGAATTCTAAAATGTAGAATATAATTTTCAACAAGACAGCCTATATCACATCTCAAAGTTATGGTTATACCAACCATCTCTTTGTCCCCCCTTTCATCTCTTTAATGACATTTCCTTTTTAATCTTCATTCAAAGTTTCTTTATTCAAAAATCTAAATATATTTTATTTTTTAATACTTTAACTTTTTTTTTGGAAAAAGTTATTATTATTGATTGAATCATGACCATTTCTCATTAAGGGAGTTTATGGTCTCATTTAGAAGTTTCCTCTTTTTTCTTTTTCTTTTTCTTTTTTCTTATAATGATATGATTATTCTTTTTCTTGCTTTTTTGTTTCTTTTATATATTGAATTTTATTTGGTATATTTTATTATATTTTTAGTTGTGAGTATTTTTTTTCTCTAATTAAGTTTTATAAAGTGAAAAGTATGTAGGAAGAGGTTAATTATTTGATCATGTTCTTTTTTCCCATCTCCCTATCCAATTATAAATGATAATTATATTCAAATTTTTTTTCAAAGTTTCAATCTTTCTAAATGTTCAACCATCTCTTATTTAAATTATTTGAAAAAAAAAAAAGAATTGAATTGAATCTTTAAAATCACTTATATTGTTTTTTTTAGATTTAATTACTAAAAAATAATTAAGAAATTTACAAACCCATCCTTAGTTCTAGAAACATTTTCAAATATAGTCAAATGTCTATCATTTATATAATCTAAAATTTTGTTATATTTGGTAACTATTTTTAACCTTTTTTCATTTACGATATTTTACATTGATTCTTCCTTTGTGAAAGAAATTTAGGTGAGATTTAAGATTTTTCTCTAAGCATAACCTTTTAACTAAACTTTAAATAGAAAAATATTTTATTGGTAGAAAAGGGAGTGAATAATCATCTCAACCATAGGATTATTGAGTTGAGATATATTCCCTTGACCAACTTATACTTTACTCCACCCTAAATATTCATTATGGTAAAAACCTTTGCTTTTTCATAACTTTTGTTCATTATTACACAACACATCCTTCTCTCGAACTCCCATTTCCTCCTTATCAAAATAAATAAATAAATTGTCTTGTCCAACTCTTTTTTCTTTTTCCCAAGAATTCTTATAATTCTACTTAAAAAATCAAATCAAATCTTGAATAGTTAAAAAAAGAATCTAGAATGCTAAAATAACACATTTTTTTCAAACCTTAAATTCCCATATTTCAACAAAAAAAAAAAACTTTGAATTTTAAAATATAAAATTTAAATTCCCATCTTACATTTATAATATTATATATAATTATGAAAAATACATGCATAATGGGGGGGGGGGGGGGGGGGGCTTACAATAATTAAAGTGAATTATTATTATTCCATATATTCAAGAAGGTCTATACATTTTGAATCATAAAATCACACAGCTATCTAGCTTCCTTTGCAATTCACACTGAGATATTATGAAAAAAGAGATAGAGAGAACAATAGATTGGACTATGCCCTCCAAAATCAAAATTAATCATTACATATATATTCTATATCTAACTTATACCACAAATAATTAATTAATTAATTAATTAAATATATATATATATATATAAGAAAAAAGTAAACTTTTTTTCCACCCGTGCATCTCCACAGTTTACTTTCTCCACTTAATAAAAACAATTTATTTTAAAAAAAGTGTATATATTTAATTTTGTTCATATAAAAAAAAAGTTATGTTTTTTTTCTTTATAAATGTTAATTTTTCAAAAATGAACTGAAAAATATGTCAAAAAGAAGTTTGAACTTTTTGGGGGTTTTTTTTTCTCTTTCAAAAAAAAAAAAATAAAATAAATTTTAAGTTCAACAAAGGAATCATTTAGGGTACGAAAGTACTCAACAAACCCACTAACCAAAATGGGCAAAAGGAAAAAGCTTTTTATGAGTTCCTCTCTATTAAAACAAAGGTTCCAATTTCTCTTGACCATTTTTCTTAAAAACCTTCGTCAACCAATCCCTTATCTCCACCTGTCATCTCCTCACCAAATATGAAACTCCTCACCCTCTAACTTATTCTACTCAAATTAATTTCCATTTTACTCCAATAATATTGATTAACATTTCAATTTAAACTACAAACTATACAAAGTGCAGTTGAATTTAATACATTTAAATTTATTAGTTAATTAAGCGACCGTGTTTTAGAATATAATAAGTATGGTATGATGATAATGTCTTTGATTAATTTAGCCTTTAATCAAGTGCGTCGGCATAAAATCTTTGACTTTATAAATTTATTATGACTAAACTACCTCCCATCCCACTAGATTCCTCACGTTTAATCAAATGTCAAGTCCTAGTAAATAAATTCCCAACACAAGGGCATTTCCGTCTTTTCAACATAGAGTCAATTCCCAACTCGATTGAAAAAACTTTCATGTGTGTGAATCAGTGAGTGTGTTTTAGTACTCCACACGTCGCTTTCACAATTCAATGGTGTGACCCCACCACCCCCCATTCCATTCAACGGCTAAGATCATCCAAAACCCAAACGCTTACGCTGTTCCCCTACGCAGCAGAACAAAACCCCACCATCTTATATAATCACAATCTGGACGGCTACAAATCCAAACATTTTATTTACTTAATTTTTTTATAACTTTGCCCTTTTGGAATATGACTCATTTCCACCTCCGTCTTCTCCTCGCCATTTTTCTTCTTCTTCTAACTCCCACTACAACCGCCACCGCCGCCTTCCAACCAAGGATTCCGATGAGAAAGCAAGTCATTTTCCGGCCGTCTTCACCCTCAGTAGTTCACAAATCTACAGACTTTGAAGATCAAAAGCGAAGAGTCCCCACCGGATCAAACCCTTTACACAACAAACGGTGATATTAATCATTATTATTCTTATATTTCACAAAGTTTCTCTCAATTTATTGTTATTATTATTATTTTTTTTTTAATTTACCCAGTATATTTTATTTTTTTTTTGTGTTTAGTTTTAATTTTATATGGTAGTCTTGGACTATAGAGAAGGCTTTAGATCGAATAGTGAGGAGTTGGTAAATGGTGAAGGGGGTGTTTTTCATTTTTTAGGGAAACTCATGTAGAAAATTTTGGTATTTGTATTTGTATTTCTATTATTTTTTTTCTTTTTTGGGTGTTGTAAATTTTTGCAGGCTACTACTCTCTAATTAGAGGTGATCTGATTATACAATATTAACCAATGTATATATATTAAATAAATAGAGAATTTTTCATTAATTGTTTTTTTTTTTTCCCTTCTCTTGAGTAATTATAATGATTATTTCTCCCCTTTTTGTTTGTTTCTTTGCTTTATTTATTTATTGAAATAATTGATTTTTATAATTCATGATCGTGATTGCATGTAGAAATGTGTTTGTGAAGCTATCCCTCATCTCAAAGGTACAAAATAATAATAATAATAACTAAAAAATAACCCATAAGAAAAAAGCTTCCTTTAAACCCTACAAATTTGTTCAAATTAAATTGATTTTTCAAGGTGCAAATACTTAGGTGTGTATTTGCATTTCAATGAACTTGATTTGGTTTATGGTATAAAACGGGTGCAACTCGAGAGGGAGTCATATATTATTATTTTCTTTTTCTTTTTTTGAAAGTTTTTAAGTACAAATAGTTAAGAATTTTGAACTCAAAAACTTTTTGATCTTCAACTCCATACACACTATTAAATATGGAAACAACTTTTTTTTAGATATACACTTTATATATATATATATATATATATATATATATATATATATATATATATATATATATTATTGAAATCATCACCTTTTGTTTTCTATATACACTTGAATTTTAAAATTATCTCAAACTACAGCGATAATTTTTTAAAATTCAAGCTAGGCATCTTAAATTAATTCTCTTTTACAACTATTTTGATTTTCTTGGAATTTTTCTAATGTCTATCAAGTTCAACATTGTTAATATGAACGAAAACACAATAGCGATATTGAAGAAATAATATTTAAATGCTTTTCAATATTTTATGTTAACACTTTGATACTAATGGTTATATTTTCTTCCTACTGATATTTTTTATTAAATTTAAAACTATTAACTTTAACCAATAAAAATGGAGAAAATAATAATAATAATAATAAAGGGTTTCTTTTTTTGTGGGTATTGGGAGATATAATTTGATCATAAGTTATGGGTTTTCCAGCCATTTCCCAATCCACCATTAATGTCTGAAAACCAGCTGCAACTTTAAATGCCCAGTTTTAATAAACATAATTTCCCACAACTACCAAGCAATTAAATACCCATCATCATCATCATCTCCTTCTTCTTCTTCCTCTTCATCATCGCATTCACCACCACGGGATTTTGCAGAGGGAATAATAGAATATATGTTGAGTGAAAATCTCTAAGATCTCAACTTTTATGTCATAAAAGGTTGCAAAAAATAGACCCAGCCTAGCCTAAGATGTGAAATACATACATCTCTCAACCTTTCATCATCAAAGTCACAAGAATAGGCTAATTTTAATTGAAACCAACGTACTAAAGATCTGAACTATGTCATTAAAAGCTACAAAACTTGGCTAAAAATAGGAATATTACTGGCACATTAATGGAGGACTCTGAGACTTGGAAATTTGGTAAATAAATTGGTGGGGTTTCATGAAAATTAATCAGAGAGAAGATTATTGCCAAATTGTATATATGTTCTTCTTTTTTCCTATGAGGTTGGAAGTTGAAATTGTCGTATTTTGTTGAAAAAATAATAATAGATTTAAGAAAAATTATAAGGTGGAGAAGTTTGGAAGTGGAGGCAATGGTCCACCAGAGATATGTAGTATATTTGAGTGCAGCCACTGTAAGGAAAATTGGGTCAATGCATTTATATTTTCCAAAGCACACTCCCTCCCACCAACTACATTTTTTTTTCTCCTTTTTCTAGGTTAAAACATGGGCTTAGTCATCGTAATTCTGAAGTTTGTTCAATTTTAATCATTATTATGATAAATATTTTCATCTAAACCTTATAAATCTTAAATTTTTTGTTGAAAAATTCCATTTTTCTCTCGTTTTAAAGAAATTCCAAAAGATTAACTACGTTGCTCGAGTGTATCTATTATAGTTCTAATTACAAGTAATAGTATAGTTTCAAAGAAGAATGATGAAACTTTGTCAATGTGCTACTTTTTCTTATTCACTATTTACTTTCAACTTAAAATTTTCATATTCAAAGAAATTGAGTTTTAATAATCTAAAAAAAAAAGGTATAACTATTTTTTATCGCGATTAGATTTTTTCATTGATATTTCACGTTAATTTACCTCGGTCTTTTGTAAAATTCGATATTTCCATAAAATTAGGGTTCTTGATGTTTACATTGACATCAATATTTTTCTTTGAATAAATCTTAAATTTACCCACTTATTGATATTGGCCAAACGATGTAATAGTTTTTATGCAATAAAATAAAATAAAATAAAAGAGTGTGTGTATGTATGTATGTTCAAAATAGTAAAAATGCAAGAAAAATATAAAACGAGTAGAAAAACTAAATTTAAATTCTATTAAAAATAGGTGAATTAAAAGTAGACATTTAAAAATGGAAAAGCTATAATTAAACAAACTCTTACAATGATATTTTAAACATTATTGGTTTGAAAATATAAAATAAGATTAGGGACTTGGGTGTGTTATGGGCACATGTAGAATTCAACTCATTTGAATAAAATTATTGTGGAGTTGAATATAGATTTTTTTGTTTCACTATATTCTGTATTATTGTATATATTGCTATCTTTTGCCACAATAAGTCAATGACGGAATCAACATCAAAATATTCTCACCTTTTTTAGTTCATCCTTAAACTTTCAATGGTAACTTAACATTAATCTTTTATTCAATGGTCAAAGCTTTCACATATTAAATAAATTTGGATTCATGTAATTTCAATCTATCGTGAATTTGATTTCAATTTTATCTTAAAATTCTATTAAGTTCAGTTAATTTAGATTCTAATGGGTTTAAAATCAAAATCGTTGAAAAACATCTCTTAAATTGCATTAAAAAGTGTTATGAATTGAAAACGTTAAGGTTTTGGTATAACGACATGATAAGTTGTCTATACTTAACTTTTTCCGACTCAACCTTATTGAAAGAGGTGTCAAACATATCTTAAACAAAAAAAAACATTTCATTAAAGGATTACTGATTCAAGCTTAGACTTGGTAAGAAAAACTATAAAATGTAGAATTGATTCAAAATCTTACTATACGTAGTAGAAAAATCAAGAGACCTCACACTTCTAATAAATAAGATTATATTGCTAATTCATTTTATCGTTAATTTGAGTTTAAGATAGAACTTTGAAATATCTAATATAAATTAAAATTTGTTTCAAAATGATTCATAAATTCCTATCGAACTCAAACGTCATCGATTTCTTTTTAAATGTCGATATTTTTCAACACAACTGCATTATAATGAATGATATATACAGATTCAAAATCTCCATTTTTTTCTTCCATAAATATAATATTGAAGGGAAGACAAAATATTACTAACTTGATCATCTCTTCATCTTCAAGCTCAAGAAAAAATGATGTCCACTTTTCTGTGCTGCTTGTCCTCCAAGAAAAACAAAATTTGTCACAAAAGATGGTATTATTATTATTATTATTATTATTATATGCTATAGAATTGGACCTTTCAACATGCATTAATTAATTAAATAATTAATTAACTAAACAACTTTAATAAACATTTTAGAAAGAGAGAAAAACCCACTTGATTGATGATGATGGTGTGATTATCAAACAAATACGTCAAAATGAAAAAAAAAAAATTGAAAAATTAATATTATTTTGAATTACAAATAAATACTTTGATTGCATAAAGCAATGATTTAATTGATTTAATAATTAAAAAAAGAAAAAAGAAATATGACTTTTAAAGGACAATTTGTAACCAAGGGAAAGTTCAATTTCCCACAGCCCTTTGCCAAAAAGGAAAAAGGGAGTATTCCCTTTCCAAGTCTAAATATTATTTAAAGGTATAGAATAACTTTTTTGGACTTTTTAATTTTCTTTTTCTTTTTCTTTCTTTTATTTGAATTATATAGATTTATATAATTTTTCATTTTGATTAATTTTAAAAAGGAAACATATAATAATGTCACTTTTACATATGATGACACATAAGTATTTATATAGAAGTTAAATAATTGTGATGATGGTCCTATGACTCATGAAGTAATAAATTGTTGCATTTATAACTTACTTACACTATTGTAGAACCAAAGTTATACCAACATTTTACTTTACATCTTTGTGAAAATTGGCATATACTCTTTTTTTGACATAGAAAGTTCAAATATTCTTTCATACTAAAAATATACAAGTAATAAAAATTACTTTTTTTTTTAACTCATGTAGAAAAAAAAAAAACAATCTTTTTATAGCATGATAGTTGTAAATATAGTAATTGTATTCAAAATAATTCAGTATATAACTCTTTCAAAACGTGTCAGTGATAGATGATAGAAATCTATCACTGAGGTTATATTGCAAATATTTGTTTATCACTAATAAACTATAAGAATCTATCAACGAGATATAAAAGTTTAAGAATTTCTTATAGTTGCAATTTTTTAAAGATGTTGTTATATATTTATTTATTATTCCTAAAATTGTTACGCATCATAATTAAAAATATTTTTTTTTGTTTTCAAATATAATAAAATAAGTCAAAAAATTTAGAAATATATTAAAATTTTAGATTTTATTAGTTTCAATCCATCGATGTCAATATTGATACTGTCTGTCTATCGATTTTTATTATTGATAGAATATAAAATTTTATTATATTTATAAATATTTTCAACCGTTTTGACCCTTCAAATAATTTTTCAATATATATATATATATATTTTTTACATTTGATATCTTCTAAATAAGTCTATGTTATTGTTTAAAAAGGTTATATTTAGTCTTTTTATATTTTGCATTTTCTAATAGAATCTATAGTGACCTTTAAAATATTTAGTAAGTGATAAATTTAGAGGTTTCCAAAAAAAAAAAAAAAGAAGTAATAAAGAATAATAAATATTTTTTTTATTTATACTTCATAAAAAAATTATTAAAAGATAAAATTTTATTACACTTCATTTTTAAATATTTTGGGAAAGTATAAAGTTTTCTTTTCACCTCTTAAAGTGATATTTTTTCTCATTTATCTTTTTTGCCAATTTACAAAGTATTACTTCACGAATTAATCTTTTTCCTTTTTTTTTTCTTTGAAAAAAACAGCATAATAATTTGACAAATTATGGTAAATGATAAAACTATTAAAAAATATTTACAAAATATAACAAATTTTCAAATTATGATAAGTATTGATAAACTTCCATCAGCGTTGTAGAAGTCTATCAATATCACTAATAACCATTGATAATATATCAAAAAATTTGTTTATATATATTTTAATTCATTTTGCTATATTTGAAAACATATTGTTAAATTTTAACATTCCTCCCATATGAAAAATCAAGTTAAAAATTAGGTTTAACTTTTACTGGTCCATGATTTTCAAGTTTGTTTTATATTAGTCTTCATTGAAGTTTCATAATATTTATATGGATACTTAAACTTTTAAATTTATTCTATTTTGGTTCATATATGTATTCTCATCCTCACTTTTTTTTAATCTCAATTTTGTTTTTCTCTATTAATCTCTTACGTTTTTTTTTTTTGGCTTACAAGTCACATTACATGTCATACAATATATTCAAAACTATATCATTAATTTTAAAATAAAAGTAAATATTAAATTAAAATAGTTAATATTTTATAAACTTAAAAGATTAAATATAAAAATTATTATAAATAATAAAACTGTTGAAAATATTTACGAATTGAACGTATATTATTTTTCATTAATATTTAGTATACGTAGAATATGAAATTTTATTATACCGTGTAAATATTTTAGTTTATTTTATTATATTTAAAAAATATTCCGTCATCACAGTAGAAGAAAATTAAAAGTTTAAAGAATAAAATTGACCTAAACAACTTCAACACCATTTCCTTTCTTAGACTATACTCTGAACCAATAATTAAGTACTAAATTTCATAGTTTTGTTAGATTTTTAAAAACAAGAAACCCATTTTCCTTTCTTTATATATATATGAAAAGAACTATAAAAAGAGCTTTGCCGCAAAATCTTGAGCCACTCATAAGGCCAACAAAATTCCGACGAATTGGAGTAAGCAAGAGGTTGAAGGAGAACAATGAGCTTTTTGGCTGGAAGATTGGCCGGCAAAGAGGCGGCATACTTTATTCAAGAATCCAAACATGCCGTTGGTCGTCTTGCCCAAAAAAACACCGCCCAGAAATTCCCCGCCAAATCACCGCCTTCTTCCCATTCTCTGGCCGACGGTGAACCGCAAGCCGACATTCTTCCTGAAGTCTTAAGGCACTCTCTGCCCTCTAAAATCTTCAGGGAGGAATCTGCAAACTCCAGTGGATCCTTCTCTACTTCCAAATGGGTTCTTCCCTCTGACCCTAATTACCGCTCTGTCTCTTCAGATGCTCTTAACCCTCTTAGGGCTTTCCTCTCCCTTCCCCAGGTTACATTCGGCCCCAAAAGGTTTTGTTTCCTTCCACAATTCATTCTATTTTCTAATTGATATGTTTTGGTTGTTCATGAAAATGCAGAATTTCGAAATGAAACCTCCAATTCTGCTCTGTGTAATTGGGTTTAGTTTCGATTAACTGGATTTTGATAGACCATCCTTATTAGACGTGGTTTGATTTTCTTGTTTTTTTGTTCATTTCCGTGGTGCAAATTTACTTTGTGCTGTACAATGGGGATTGGGAAATCATTTTATTTCTGGGCCACAAGTGTAGGCATGTGCCTTTGATGGAAGAAACAGTAAGTGGTGTAGATTTTTGAGGTGCTGATTGTTGAAACAAGATGTCAATCCTATAATGATTCTGATGCACCTGGAAAGTAAATAGTATCCATTAAGTTGAATTTTTTTTATTTGCTGCTCAAAAAGTTGATTGCACAAGTAACAGTTTGTATCACTTGATATTGGGAAGTGTTTTGTTTCATCCTTCGTATATGGACGATTGAGGAAGGCTTCTCTGAGGTTGGTGACTTTTGTGGTTTGAGGGAGTTGAGAAATAGGAGAACTTTTAGAGTAGAGATGTTTGGGGTTGGTGGAATACAACTAAGTACAACACACCCCTGTATCTTTGTCTAAAGAGTTTTAAACTGTCTTTTGAAGTTTCCCATCAAAATAACTACATTTTGCTCTTATCTTCAACGGTTGAGCCATATTTTTTTATTCTTCTTTTGTTTTTGTCTGTTCTTTGGTTTTGTATTGTTCTGTTGGTTTGAACTTTTTCTGTTTGTCTTTTTTTCTGTCTTACCATCTGTGTTGTTTTATTTTCTCTATAAAGTTCTGTTTCTCATGAAAAAGTTTTAGTTGATGCAGGTGGGAATTGCCTCAATCTGAGAACTCAATATTGGCCTCAACTGCTAACGATTTGCGGACCGACAAACATACTCCTATGAATCCTGAGAAGTTGAAAGCTGCTGCTGAAGGCCTTGCTCATGGTAACCCCTAAAAGAATTTTTTTTTTTTTCCAATTTCTCCCTCATCCTAATCAATAGACCTTTGGTTGTCATGTAGTTGGAAAGGCGTTTGCTGTAGCTACTGCGCTTGTCTTTGGTGGTGCCACCTTGATCTTTGGATTCACCATGTCCAAGCTAGATGTCAACAATGTAAACGTGGATTGGATGTCTTAACTTTTGGTGGTTTTTGTACACGCACAGACGTTTCCATTTAACTCAGGTCATGGCAACTTTATTTTTTGACAGGCAAGCGAGATTCAAACAAAAGGAAAAAGCATGATTGAACCAAAGATGGAAATGATTAGACAGCAATTTGTTCCCTTCAAAGTCTGGGTATGTTGTATCATTTAAATGATTCTCACTGAATTCACCTGTTACTGGGTCTTACTTTTGCCAGTTCTTTATCTAACCAAGGGTTTTTTTTTTGAGTTTTAGGCTGATGATGTATCAAAAAAATGGCATGTGGAAAGAGATAATGATATCAAAGAGAAGCCTCTCATAAAGGAACTCTCAAAGATTTTGGGTGCCAAGACTCCCAACTAAACTGCACAATTTTTCTTAACCTTTTGTTGTTCATCTAGTGTAAATCTGTAAATAATAGAGTATCATTTTCTTATTCCCATCTTTACAAATGGAGTATAGAATGTTGCTGTTTGCTAGCTAAGTAATACTAATACGCAAGATCGATGTTGATATCATGCCTGAGGCGAAAATATAGAACTTCCCAACTTCCTATTTCTTTCTCAAACTTGTTCTTCATAGCTTATAATCTAAACCAGCTCCATACTTCCAGGCCTCAAGTCGTCGTTTCCACTCAAAAGTCATCTTTGGCGTTAGTGAACTTAGGAATGACCTTGAAAAATGCACAATTTGGTAAAGTTATAGGAGAAATATGAACCGAAGATCACAAATACAAGAACGTTTCACGAAAAGAAAAGGGAAAAATGTTAGCTTTGTTTGACATAACCACTAGGAACCGTTTACCTTACAATTGGGTCGACAAATGTTGAGAGAAACGTGTAGTAGCCAAGCATGCCAAAATGCCCAATCCAATCAAGCAGCACCGGGATGCCGACCTAGAGCTCAATAAAACACAATTCATATCCATATAACAATTCAAACTCAAGACCTATGCGGAAACTGAGTCAACAAAGAAATAGAAAAGTTTCAATAAACTCAAATTATAATGAACTTATAACTCACCTGTTTGAATATTGATGGAAGAAGTTGAGGTTTGGTTAACATAACTAGACCTAGGGTTTGGGTAAGAGGTACAAACTGTACAACATCCTGCCAAAGTAGGAAGAACAAAATGAATTATCGTTTAAGCCATGTTTGGTTGAACTAATGGAGGTATAGAATTTTCAAAAGTCAAAAAACCAAATGATTATCATTTGTAACCTAAATAAATCAAAGAGCAAATATGACCTGAAGGAATGGTCTTAGCACTGGATCCCCCAATCTCTGTGGAGAGACAAAACAGAGAACAAAAGAGAACAATAGTTTTTTATATCTGAATTCAATAAATTATGAGGATTGTTCCATTAGTGTTTATAAGCTTACCTGCATACTCTGGAAATTTACATGAAGAAGCTCATTGATGAAATATGGAGAAATGTCTGATCGTTGCTTTGCTGACATAGCTCTTTGAAACAACCATGAACTACTTAAATTTGGCTGTAGTAAAGATTTATGCTTTAGATACTGTGTAGTTATGATAAGGGCAAAGTAAATATCTAGCCAGAATTCAGCATATTAACCAACCATATAAGGATTCAGCAGTGATAGGCTCTTGGAGTCAAGGAAGTTTTCGGTTACAGCTTCATATATGCCTTTTGAAATCAACAAGATATGAAATTTTGTAACTCTTGTGATCCCTATCATCTCTACGATAAGCATGTAACCAATACTTTAGTTTTAAGACAATACCAATTGAGAGCCTCCCAAGGTGCCTAGTCAAGCTTCCAAAGCCACCAAATGAAACAGGTGACTGAATGCCACTTGCATCTCCGAACTAAAGAGAAAGATAATTCAGTACTCTTTACAGATATAGCGTTTGACAATCAATCTTTTTTCAGGTTTTAAAATGCTAAGTACTTATTACCTGAAGGACACGATCGAAAGCAGCTGGCAGCGGGCTGATTAAGTCGGGTAGGTTAGATACTAGATATTGTATTGTACCATCGCAGGAACAAAAAGAAACAAGGACTTTATAGAAAAAGGTTTATGATTATGAGAAGATCACTAAGTTTCTCATTACTGCTCAAAACCATTGTACCTGTCACGATAAGTCGGAAAGATGCCATATATAATTCTCAATATCTTCAAGTCATCAAGTGAGACTCCCTACCATGAAGTAAGTTTACAACAATCATAAAATTCACTGAAGTCTACAAGGGGAATGAATAAGATCATATTGAAACCAACAGGATATGTAAACTAGAAGAAAACCTGATAATTTGGCATTAAATCCCAGTATTCTTCTAAAAGTTCTTCAAGTTTTGGCGATCCTGGTTGAGGATCGATGTATGTGAACATGTAAGTAGTTCGATCTACCGGACCAGACCCGGCTGGAAACGCCTGTGAAATTGTAAGAGAACTTGAATCTTCAGCATCAAAAGATCTAATTATTGCTGCCACAGAAACAAAGCTTACTCACCTCCCAGAAAAGTTGAACTTCCGAGCTCCCAACCTTTCTTAAGGATGAGCTGCTGTAAATTACATCACTGGTCGAGTTATCTTTAAATCCACGAGCACAAGATCCAACAACTAAACAAACACCATCAGGCTTCCTCCCACTTCTTATCTACAACATGACTACATGCAACATTGTGAGGCAATAAATGGGTTATGCAGCATTCATATGTTACAAACTGTCTGAACTAAGCTAGAACTATACCTGTTTCACCACGGGTGAAAAATTCCCCATTGCATCGATAGTGAGTTGGGAAGATAAAATGTTCCCATCAGAAAGTTGCATCACCTTTGAAAAGAA
Organism: Cucumis melo; assembly: GCF_025177605.1. NCBI lineage: Eukaryota > Viridiplantae > Streptophyta > Magnoliopsida > Cucurbitales > Cucurbitaceae > Cucumis > Cucumis melo. The sequence goes on from NC_066857.1 coordinate 3,290,884, forward strand.
AGGAACAATATAATAAAATAAACTCGCAGCTTTAGTAATCTGTTTCTCCGAACAAGTTGATTACTTCTCTGAACTTGGATTCCTTTGATCATTGATGCAATAAATGGTAGTATTACAATATTGTGTAAGCAATAATGACCGATTTTCTAGCTAGCAATATCTCTCATTTTACTTTGATATGACAGCAAGATCAAATTATTACTACCATAAATTAACTCACAGTCGTATCATCATATACGCAAATGCTTGAAACGTTGCATCCCTCAAAGATGACTCCACCCAGGGAAATGAAACGTCTCTTCACAATCTCTATAAGCTTCTCTGGTCTGCAATGGTAGAATAAGAGATTCAGATTTACAGATTAAGTTTCGATATATATAAGTAAGAAGAAAGAAGAAACTCACGAGACACCAAGATTGAGAATGTTTTCAACCCAGATTTCGCCTTTCCCTTCAAATGCACATCTGTTCTGCAATTTATGATTGATGAGTAAGGGTCCGAAACATTAAAAAGGCAGGATGGAATACCATCTCATTGTTCATACATCATAAGTAATGGAAACGTTCAAACATTTTAGCCAGAGAAGTGTTTACATACAGACGTTGTTAACTGAAGTCGACTTTAGTTACACGTATAAATTTACTTAGGCCTAAAACTAAACTTTCTAACTTTAATTACGTGAAGCACTGGAAAGTCATTCCAAATAGGCTTTAAATCTTAAAACTTACAGGATTAAACTTCATTGCTGTAGCTTGTTCAATTTCATCTTCTGTTATAACTCCAACTTCAACGAGTTCCAACAGCTCTTTCCTTGAAATGTTCCATTCTTGTTCCCTCTGACCCATGACAGCCAACAAAAGACATCATTAGAAAGATCCCTTCTCAAAATCTTGGATTAAATCCTTTGTCAAGAATATTTACCCCTTTCAGAACATTTCTTTCGACTATACCGACACGGAGCCCCTTCAAACTCAATGCTGTTGCTATGAAGACACCCAAAGTACCTCCACACACCAACACATCAAATGTGTCAATGGCCTTCTCTTCCAAATCAGAACGGCTAAATGCACCAGATACACGACGAACGACTTCTTGAGCAGCTTCAGGTACTGCAAAAAGTCGATAGGAACTGGACTTGCCTTACCTCCCCAACAGCTTAAAAGGGCGTGTAAAAAGACCAGATAAAAAAAATTCTCACTTTCTCGGTCATCAGAGCAAATTCTGGACCAAATTTGATCCAACTTCTTCAATGCATTGTATGAATAAGCTCCACCAGCACCACCAACTTCCCCTGTAACTGATATGCCCTCCATTATTCTCTGAATTAACAAATTGCCAGCAGTCAATTTAGATTTCGAACAAAGCAGCCTGGCATAGCTAGAAAACTTCCAATAAATTCCAACTTTTTATATAACTAGTTCATAACACATGCAATGCTTGTGAAATTTATAATTTAAATTGGTTGACTCAAATAGTTCTACTTGAAAATAGAAAAGAAAACAGAAAATTAATGAAATTTTAAAAGCAAAAGACGTTATTGTTTTTTAAACGCACCTTCAACACCGTTCGATTGTGGTTTTTCATATCTTTAATCACACCCATATACAATGCGATATATCATTTCGACCTGAAATGTTGTAACTAGAAAAATACATGTGATCATTTCACCACACTTCCACCGTTAAATCATGTCGTTTCATATTTATGGTTTAAATGACAGTTGTACAGCAAAAGAATACATCATTTTGCATATACCACCCCAATCTAAATAGATAGATAGCCTTTCCATTATGAAAATCATACCATCTTTTTTTTTATCATCCTTTTCAATCTAATAGCAAATGAGGGGTAGTTGCCTTTCTACCTTCTATCAAAACAGAAGGGTTACCTTTAAAGCCCGAAATAATGCGATTGTGCAAAAGGGTTACCTGGGTTCTGGAAGATGCGACTTTGGTTTCAATATTTGCTTGAATTTTGAACTTTTTCTGGAGTTTGGCCGCCAATCGTCGATGAAAACATGATCTTCCATATGGATTCCTGACCAAAAGATTGTGAGCTCTGAGATGAACAGAGGCCATGGCCGAAATATCCATAGATACACCACAGACCCTTCTCTACAATTTCTTCATTTCTTACTCACTCTAAGCTGAAATGGGTTATTGGTAATGAAACATTTGCGAACCACAAATGTACACGTTAACGACTAAACCCGTCATCCTCCTTGTATTTGGTTATTTCTTTAAACGGGATAAGGATACCGCGAGTCCCGGTTTCCAGTCAAAAGTTCCCGCCAGTGACGTGTAAAAGGGAAAAAAATTTGGATAAACCTTACTTGAGGGTTTTAGGGCTCGCTATTTGCTTCGACCTTTCAACTCGTTTTCTCTTCATTTCTTCAAATCCGTGGGCAATTTTAAAGGTAATGATCTGATTTCTATCAATCTTTTGAATTCCAATGAACTATTTCTTACAAAATTTTTCCAAGTTTTAGTTTTAGTTTGTTTCCTTTTATGCATTTTCGAAACTTTCTATGAGTTTAATTAAGAATTGTAGGGAAACGAGGAGGGTTTTCTTTGAATGGGAATACCCATTTCCTTCTTTATTGAGCTTGAGCTTTTGTCGTCTGTTTTAGCCGCTAGGACAAAATTTTCATTACTGGGTCTTGTAGATTATGACTGCAAGATTTGCCATGCTGAAACTTCTTAGTCTAGTACTAGAATTGCAATGGCTTTTCAAAACCTGTTTGTTGGAAATTTTGTGTTTTTTTCCTATCGAGAAATGAAGTTTTGATGGTAGGGAATGCCCCCAGAAATGTACAATTAGAAGTTGGAAACTCTGTTTTCATAAACCCATTGATAAAGATTGAGAGAGCCCAACAACAAAATGAACAGGCAAATTCTATCAGTAGAGTTCAGGTTTAAGAGCAATAGAACTTTTAGAGTGGTTGAAAAACTTGTGGGAGTGTGGACCCTTTCTAGATTTCACGGCTCTCTCTGAGTTTTCCATCATTTAGATCTTATTTTTGCTTGACTGTAGCCCTTTCTTGGATCAGTTAGACTCTTCCTTTTTGGTGTTTTTTTGTTATGTCTTATGTATTCGTTCATTTCTTTTTTCTCAATGAATGCTCGGCATTTTACTGAAGAAGAAAACTTTTAAACAGCTCAAAAGTTTTCTTGATCCTTTGCAGACAGTTTTATCCATCTTCTGTACTAGTTTGTTTGGGCTTCAGCATTCTCTGAAGGTAGCATTTATATATTGTTAAGCATGGCGAGTATGCTGGCTGCTCCTACAATGGCCTCATTTCATGTGAACATAGGGAGCAAAAACTATACAAAGTTGAACTCTACCATCAAGGGATCTCACAGTATAAGGGCTATGCGGATAGAGAAACCTCTTGAGGAATTGTACAATGTAAAAGTTGAAAGGAAAGTATCGGAGGAGCGCCTTTCCCAGCTTGGAGTTTCGAGATGGTCGGTATGGAAAACAGGAAAGTGTAAATTGCCATGGGATTGGCAAGCAGATCAACTGGTATACATTGAGGAAGGTGAAGTGAGAGTGGTTCCGGAAGGGAGCAAGCAGTACATGAGTTTTGTGGCTGGAGACCTTGTTCGGTATCCGAAGTGGTTTGAAGCTGACCTATTTTTCAACGGACCGTATCTAGAGCGGTACAGTTTCAGAGCATATGGTGATGACCACTAGTCCTTCCATCCTTTCAGAGCGAAAAAATTCGATTTCTTGTTTCTAGAAGGCCATCAGTTCATTTCAAGTTAAAAATATATTTCGTTAAACATGTCAAGTCTTGAAATCCTGTGGGAGTTTGATGTTTGGCAGGTAGATTGAAATGGACAACAATGTAGGATTATTGCTGAATTGGCGTTTTGCTGGAAATTCTATGCCAAACTCCATTGTTGATTCCGCTCTTTCATACAATATCTTTTGTAAAAATAAAAATAATATATAAAAAAAAAACTCCCAATTATTTATATTTTTCATTTTTTGAATGAACATTATTGAATTTCAAAGATAATACATAAAGTGGAAGATTTGAAATTTTCATCTCTTAGGGCGATACTCCATACTTTAACATACCAATTAAGTTATGTTTATATTGATATTGAAAGCAAAGTTAATGAATTGCGACTTCAAAATAAAATAAAATTGTAGTCATCTAATTCTACAAATTTTCAAATATTCCTTTTTAGCTTATAAAACTTTATACAAAATTTAGTTTAGAATAAAACACTTCAATCTTGTACTTTTAGTTTTGCATCATTTCAGTGTTCAAATTTAAATACATAACAATTTGATCGTTTTACTTAATTTCTAACCATTTAAATTCTACCACCAATCTTTTTTTTTAATATACATACAAATATAACCATCAATTTTGTTTATGAACACATTTAGTGCCTTCTCACTTTATCAATCTAAACCACATAATTTTCTTTAATGATATGATACATTCAAAAACTGAATAGTTAAGTATTACAAAATTTTGAAACTTGTACTAAAAATAAAATTGGAGACTAAATATTAAATTCTTGCTTTTAATAGAAATATTAGACACTAAAAAGGTGTATTGATAATAATAATAATAATAATAATGAAAGAAAAAGAAAAATTCTTATATTTATATATCGAAGAATGTGAATGAATTCTTGTTTGATAGTAATGTAATTGTGAATGTGTTGAGTCGTCTTCCTTAAAGTTGAATGCCAGACGCTGGAAATTGGGGATCATACGAAGAAACATGAGCGGCCATGACTCCAAGTATTTCTCTACCACCAAAAAGGGTGAAATTCCCGAGCTCAAAGAGGAGCTTAATTCCCAGTACAAGGCATTTCTCTGTCTCTTTTACTTCATAATTTTTTGTTTGGTCCGTCATTAATATCAAATTCACCTGCTCCAGATCTGCTTTTTTTTGCTATGATCTTTGTAATTCTATTCTAGTGTTCCAATTCCTGTTATAGTATCACCATCTTATTCTTTCTAATTTTTATATGAATTGAAAGCGGATGAGACGTTGTATTTGCTTGCTGAGATCAAATATAAGTTGGAAAGTGCGGCTGTTATTGCAATTGAGATGGGGTTTTCGGTTTGTATTTACCCAACTTGATTGGTTTATGCGTAAACTTGCGGAGTGTCTTAAATTTATGAGCCTCCCTCAGCTGATTCTCTCCGAGTCTTTCCATACAAGAACCTTTCGTACAAGACGGATCAAAGTTAACATATTTTTGCTTGTGAAGTTACGTCTTCATAGCTGAAAAATGGGGTTTGTAAACGATTTAAATGGCGTATCTCTTAAGGAGGAACTTTTGAAAATATTTTGCAGGATAAGAGAAAAGATGCTGTTAAGAAGGTCATTGCGGCAATGACTGTTGGGAAGGATGTATCATCATTGTTCACAGATGTGGTGAATTGTATGCAGACTGAAAATTTGGAACTGAAAAAGCTTGTTTACTTGTATCTAATTAATTATGCCAAAAGCCAGCCTGATCTAGCAATTCTTGCTGTGAACACATTTGTGAAAGTAAGTACTTGATTTCTTAGCTTTGTGTAGCTAGGAAGTTCTAGAAGTGTCTTTTCTAATGCATATTTGTGCAGGATTCACAAGATCCAAATCCTTTAATTCGTGCTTTGGCTGTAAGGACAATGGGATGCATTCGAGTGGATAAAATTACGGAGTATTTGTGTGATCCTCTTCAGAGATGCCTCAAGGTTTGTATGGTGGTGTAGTATTAAGTACACAAGTTTGGCTGTAAATATTTAACATTTGCATCTAATTGTTGATTCAAAGTCATTGTCTGGAAAGGAATACTTAAGGTTAGGAGGAGAGAGAAGTTATATTATTGTTTTCTGAAGAATAGACATAAATCTAATCTTTTGGTTTTATAATGTTTTGACAGGACGATGACCCTTATGTCCGCAAGACAGCTGCCATATGTGTCGCCAAACTTTTTGATATAAATGCTGAGTTAGTAGAGGATAGGGGCTTTTTGGATTCTCTCAAAGATTTAATATCAGATAATAACCCGATGGTTGTTGCAAATGCTGTGGCAGCTCTTGCTGAGATTCAGGAGGATAGTAGCAAACCCATCTTTGAGATCACAAGTCACACACTGTCAAAACTTCTTACGGCTTTAAATGAATGTACAGAGTAAGTGCTGCATTTGCTTTACTCTAAGTGCTGCATTTGCTTTACTCGGGAATGAAAACTTAGTGAATATTATACTTTATGGGAAAATTGCATAAGATGACAAAAAAATTTAGAGAAAAAACAGCACATATCACATCTTTTTTGCATATTGCGAGTATGGCAAATATGATGACTATCAGACGGTTATCATAGGGTTATCGGAGGGCAATTTGCTACTTTTGCAATTAAAAAATGGATTTACACGGGCTCTATTTTCATAATTTTTTTTGCTATTCTTGCAAATATCCCTACTTTATTTGTAGGAGATAAGATAATGTCTGAGATTAGTTTTCATTTTCTTTTTCTCCCCGTTACAGCTAATTGTGTTTCGATGGGATATAAGAAAATGGATTTCTTTTTAAAAATTTCACTTGTCTAAAAGCAAACATTATTGTGGTTTTAAAATGTCAAGTCGCCATGTGATACTTTTTACCAAATGGTCTATATTTGATAAATAAAAAAGGATGAAAGTTTCTACAGGATTAAGGTAGTCGAGTTGTCGAAGAGTGGGGAAGTAGTGTTGCTTTCATTCTGGCTCCTGCATTTGTGCAGGGAAGACATCTAGAAGCTTCGTATTAGTTGGTTGGAGTTTTGTCTCCATGTTAGTTTTGACTTTTCTGCTGCATTCTTGACATCAATTGTACTTCTTTTTGTTGACAAAAATCATTGTACTCTGATTTCCTTCAGATGGGGCCAAGTTTTTATACTAGATGCACTATCTAAATACAAAACAGAGGATGCTCGTGAAGCAGAAAACATCGTGGAGAGAGTTACTCCCCGTCTACAGCATGCTAATTGTGCAGTTGTTTTATCAGCTGTGAAGGTAAATATTCTATTAAGTAATTGAGTTTCTCAACCTAGTATATGCTGGATGACTTTGAGAATGTCCAAGTGTATTTCAACTAAATAATATATTTTATCTTTCTTTTTCTATCTTTCCACTATTAATAGATGATTCTCCTACAAATGGAACTTATCACTAGCACTGATATAGTTCGAAACCTTTGCAAAAAGATGGCTCCTCCTCTTGTTACGTTGCTCTCATCAGAACCTGAGATACAGTATGTTGCACTGCGAAATATTAACCTTATAGTACAGAAGCGACCTACCATTCTCGCTCATGAAATTAAGGTGAGTTGGTGATAGATTTTTCAATATGACGGTAGCTTCTAATTTCCAATAAAGAGGGATGTAAATGATCAAGAAAATTTGTACCACTTGTTTTCTCGAATCTTACTACCCTTTTGTTTTCTTTTTTCTGCTTTCTCATCATTGGTGAAGGTTTTCTTCTGTAAGTACAATGATCCAATCTATGTTAAAATGGAGAAGTTAGAAATCATGATTAAGCTTGCATCTGATCGAAACATAGACCAGGTACACAATCAACAGTGTTATCTATTCATTTTTTTGCGTCTATTAATTAATTGTTTGGAACATACTATGAACTGATGCCCTTCTGATTAATTTTTTTTTTCAGGTTCTGCTGGAGTTCAAAGAGTATGCTACTGAAGTAGATGTAGATTTTGTTAGAAAGGCTGTTCGTGCGATTGGTAGGTGTGCAATCAAGCTAGAGAGAGCAGCTGAACGGTGCATAAGTGTGTTGCTTGAGCTGATCAAAATTAAAGTGAACTATGTGGTCCAAGAGGCTATTATAGTCATAAAGGATATTTTCAGAAGATATCCTAACACGTAAGCAATTTTTTTCATTCTTCCCCACTTTGATATTCATTGATCGATTGATTATTTCATTATTCCAACTTTGAATTCCTTTTCGGTATTAGTTATGAATCCATCATTGCTACACTCTGTGAAAGTTTAGACACGTTGGACGAGCCAGAAGCCAAGGTAATGGTTGTTCGGTTAATTTCCAACAGCAGAACTTGTTAGTACCTTTTATTCTGTTTTTTTCTCTCTTCACTTCTTTTCTTTCTTTTAATCAGTCTATTGATCTCACGCTGGTATATTTTGTCCACCTCTCTTCCTCAAGGCATCAATGATCTGGATTATTGGAGAATATGCAGAGAGAATTGACAATGCAGATGAACTTCTTGAAAGCTTCTTGGAGAGTTTTCCTGAGGAACCTGCACAAGTCCAATTACAATTGCTCACAGCAACGGTCAAACTTTTTCTTAAGAAGCCAACTGAAGGACCACAGCAGATGATTCAGGTCATTTCTCTACAAGCATAAGTTTCAATATATGATGGTTCTTTGGTATTTCTGTGTCGTGGTTGCCATTACTTTATTGTCCATTTGAGTAAGATGAATATGGGGACTTTTATCTGATATAACAAAAATATGATCATACATTGAAATCATAGTACACTATATTTATGGTCCCCTGATGTCTACCAATTTATATTGACTTCATATCCTTTTACAGGCTGTTTTAAACAATGCTACTGTGGAGACAGACAATCCTGATTTGCGGGATCGTGCGTATATCTATTGGCGTCTCCTATCAACTGATCCAGAGGTTTATTTTGATAATGAAACCTTTTTAGCTTCTTCGTCATTGTAACCTCCAATGTTTGAGATAGAAACATGGGTAATTCAATCAGTTTTACAGATCAGCTTACGCAATTAGAGGAGACCAAGTTTATGTCATGATTAAAAAGAATATATAAACACTACCAATGTCATTATTAGGAAAAAGAATGTATAAACACTACCAACCCCATCTCACTATTGATGGCGGGGCACATGAATCTCAGTTTTCTGGTTTTTTTCCTATTTTGCAGGCAGCAAAAGATGTCGTTCTTGCTGAGAAACCTGTGATTGGTGATGATTCAAATCTTCTTGATTCCACACTCTTGGACGAGCTTCTTGCCAATATTGCCACTTTATCCTCTGTTTATCACAAGCCCCCTGAAGCATTCGTTACTCGTGTGAAGAATGTGTCCCAGAGAACCGACGACGACGATTATCCTGAAGGAAGTGATGCAGGGTATTCAGAACCTCCTGTCAATGCTACAAGTGGTGGTAGTGCATCACCTACTACTTCAGATGCACCCTATTCAGTAACAAAAAGACCAGTCCCAGCCCCTGCCCCATCCTCTCCTCCACCTCCAGCTTCAGTTCCAGATTTACTTGGTGATCTGATTGGACTTGATAACAGTGCTATTGCCCCTGTTGACCAGTCTGCAGCTCCTGCTGGGTAAGTTTGAACTTATAAAACTTTTCGTATCTTCTGCATAGCAGTCTGCAATAGCTTTTCGGTCTGAAGACATTAATGCCTGAAATACTGCAAGTGAATACTACAAAATTTTCTGATCAACATCTTCATGGGGATCACTTAATGTGTTTTCTGGCCTTGCAGCCCTCCACTGCCTATTCTGCTAACAGCATCAGCTGGTCAAGGTTTACAAATCAGTGCACAGCTCATACGCCATGACGGTCAAATATTCTACAGTTTAACCTTTGATAACAGTACGCAGATGATACTTGATGGTTTTATGATTCAGTTCAACAAGAATACCTTTGGCCTGGCAGCTGCAGGACCCTTACAGGTAGATTTTTACAAATCAAGTTTTGATTAGATTATCTATGGATGAAATTAACTTCTTGTCTTTTACCATAAATAGGTTCCACAGTTGCAACCTGGGTCGATTGCAAATACTCTCCTGCATATGGTTGTGTTCCAAAATATGTCTCAAGGTCCTCCAAGCTCACTCTTGCAGGTAGCTGTGAAGAACAACCAGCAGCCAGTGTTGTACTTCAATGATAAAATTCCGATGCATATTTTCTTCACCGAGGATGGGAGGATGGAGCGTGCAAGCTTTCTTGAGGTGAAAATGATAGTCCTAGTTCTTCTCATTTCATTTATTGGGAACGTTGTTGGATGTTTCCAGCGACTTACTTTGGCCCACAAAGTTGAGGGAGTGGAGTTGTAAACTCCAACCATTCTTTGGTTCACCAAATTAATGGATTTCATGACTAAAATATACCAATGTTATGTCTTATCAACTATTTATAGTGTGGGCTTTAGGAGTTCACGACTCCACTCTCTAGATGCTCTTTATTAATGGGAGCTTAGGTCGATTCTTTGTTTTTCTTTCTCCTCAAGGGAGTATGAATCATGGCATTCACTATCCTTTTCATTTCAGACTTGGAGGTCCCTTCCAGACTCGAATGAAGTTATCAGAGATTTCCCCACCATTCTTATAAACAACGTTGAGGCCATTCTTGAACGACTAGCTGCAACGAATATGTTCTTTATTGCCAAAAGGAAGCATGCTAACCAGGACGTTTTCTACTTCTCTACAAAAATCCCGAGAGGAATCCCATTCTTGATTGAGCTCACAACAGTTGTTGGAAACCCTGGGTTGAAATGTGCCGTCAAAACGCCTAACATTGACATGGCACCACTCTTCTTTGAAGCCTTAGAGATACTTATTAAGGAATGATTCGAAGTTTGTTTATCATATTCTTCTTTTCCCATCCTTGATTTTTCCTTTTTCTCAGTATATGTAAAAATCCATGCTGGGTTTTCATGCCTAGTCTTTTCTGTATTCTCTTAGGTAGTAATATATCATTCTTTGTTATTCGGGTAGATAATTTTCCCTAACCAACTCTATAAATGAATATAAAGATAAATTTCGCAATAATATCGGCTTTATACTTTCCGAACTAAGGACCAAATTATAACCAAACAATTAATGTAGCAAATGATGATCCAAATTAGAATGTCCCAATCAATTCTTCAGAGCAGATAAGTCTAAAATGGTAATAATTCATCTCCAGTCCTATGCCTTTTACTAGTTTACTAACATTTTTCGTACCATTGTAAAGATAGAGAATCTAAAGTCGCTTTGCTAATTAATTTATTTGCAAGTTTATAATTAAGTTTGCTCATTTCGTCAAACTTGTAATATGTTGGTATATATTTGGTTATTAAATTCTTTCCACTACAAATTTCTCAGCCTAAGTATTCAGAACTAAAAACTACATACTATTAAGTGAAAAATAGAGTAATAAGCTGAAAAAAGAAGGTGCAATTTGCAGATCTTATTAGAATAAAGTTATAAAAACAATTGTATTTAAATAGTTGTAATCAAACTCAAAATATAGGATCATATACAACAATATAAAAAAATTTACGGATGTAAAAGAATTTACGAATGTAACAAAAGTTAAAATTCAACTCTCGATGACGGTGTCAGATATCATTAGTACGAGTCTATAAGCAATAGACGTATACCATTAATAAATTTTATTATATTTGCAAGTGTTGCAATATACTTATTAGTATTTTAAAAAATGCTATCCAATACAATTATAAAAAATGTGCATGTTTGTATTAGTTTCGACCATTTTTCTTAGATTCATATATGGATGAAGGGTTGTCTAAAGATTATTAATAAAGATCTATACAAAGAGTAAGTGGGCACAGGTACAGGGCACATGAGTAAATATAAATTGGCCCAAAGAGATCAAAATAAAATTCATCACATTCTTACCCAAACATTCACCAAATTCCTTTAGATGATAGGAATTGAGATGAGAGATCATTAATAAAAAAATGGGGAAGTCCTATAAGTTTATCCCCCTTGTTTGCTTTCGAAGTTGGTGAGGAATTTCATCTCAATGGCTATATAATGGCTGCAATTGCCTGGAAGTGGAAGTCAACAAAATCAATTCTGTCCAATGCATCATTTTACCTAGAAAATGCTTCATGTAAGCAGAAGAGTGTCTATTTAAAGGAAAATTGTGATAAAAAGGAAGAAGCTTTGGTGCACTCTAATATTATAGCTTCCATGGATGAACCAACCTCCATACTCTTCTGCTTCAATATCCAACCATTGCATCCACAGTACAAAATCCACCTGCAATAAGAAAGATAGCAACTATCTAACATTCTTTCTTGGGTTGATGCGGCCGTAAAAGATGCCATCAGTAAACCAGCTCACTCCAAACAACCCATCATCATTGTTCCCGAAAAAGAGACTAAAAAAAATCATAATAAAAAGGGGGGCTCGGAACAGTTCAATACAATCTTAAAAAAAGCCAGAGCCAAGCAAATTACAACATTTCCACACTTCTGTCCTAGTCTTTCTATTTCCGTGCAAATGTTTTCTTAAGTTACGCGCTTAGAAAAAATAACCGCCGTTTTTGCATCGTGTACCCACGACTACAAACACAGATCTGAGATCACAATATTGACCCCACAGGTTTAGCACACGTAAATGTATTTTGAACACTGTAGTTTTTTGAAGAAAAAAAAAACCTCTGGTTTGTGCGAGCACAATATCTTATCTTCGCTGTACATTTCCACGTCAACATTAACAGAAACAAAAGGCCCAGGAAATCGCACCTCCTTGTCACTTCCATGAATCCTGATCAGCCCATCATCTCTTCCTGCGCTTTGGCTCCACCTAGCATGAGAATTCAACACGAGAATCCTTATGTCTGTTTCATTGAGTAAAATCCTTTCACAATTAATAAAAACAAGAGAGCACGATACAGATTCATTGTGTTAGTGTTGCACCGCCTTTGACCTTTTTACAGCCAAACGTAGGGGATTATCCAAAAAAGCAGTTGTATACTAATACTACGTTACACCCTCCTGAGTTGAATTACCATAGGAGAGATGTGATAGGAGATTAAAAGGACAATCCATGCTGGACAACTTTAAAGACGTGGGCAATCATATGCATCTAAACAGATGTGATTCAGATCATTAGAAAGAAAAGAGATTGATGGCAGAATCATTTGTTATGAGTGGGATATGTAATTTTTGTATCTATTTCATGATTAATTACCATTCTGATCTTTTCTTTTGGTACTTGATTCTAACAATTATCTGAGAACTCAAGTGATCTTGGAAAACCTGACTGGATCACCCACATCGTCAACTTAGAGAAACTTAGGACAATAACTTTAGAGCTCCGAGACAACCAAGTGAAGGAGAAAATGTAGTACCAAACACCGGCAGATTTTAAGTAGGCCCAGAGGGACTCGAGCCTCACTCAACTTTACGCTCGTTATAAAGTAGATAGAACTACTTGCATAAATGGCATTTAAGCCAAAAATAATAGAATATATAGCACAATGATAAAATAATTGCATATATAGCATAAAAATTAGTAAAGACTAAAAAACCCAGGTTCAACAACCATTTTGGGCACTTCTTGTTGAATTTCTCAAATTAAAAGCCATCGCTAATAGATGTTATCACTTGTTATTGCTGATAGCTACTATAAGTGATAGCTTTCAATTTGAGAAATGATTGTCGCACATTTCTTCCCGATTTTCTCATGTTGAAAGTTATCATTGATAGCTATTATTAGTGATAACTTTCTATTTTCCACCAATACAAGTGTTTTTCTCGATTTTCTCAAATTGAAGCTATTATTGATAGTAGACATCAACTATGATAGCAATTAATAGCTATTATAAGTTTCTATCACTGATAGATGCTGTCAGTGATAGCTTTCAATTTGAGAAATGTGCTATCAGTTGTGATCATCTATCAGTGATAGCCGCCAAATTGCAAACTTGACATTTTAAATCTTTTTACTATAGTTGACTGGTCAACAGTTGGTATTTTTACGAATATTTTATCCTTGTGTTATATTTTTAGTTTATTTCCTAAATTGTGCTATTTGCTATAATTCTTCTTGTATATATATATAGGTATATATATATAATGTCAGTTATATTGATATTGTTAGTTGGCCCAGTAGTAAATTAGTCTTCCAATCCCCGACCCAAATTCAAGCCTCATTTTTACATTTTTTAAGATTATTTTTATTGCATAAAACCTCCTGTCAACAAAATTTCTGAATTTGCCGCTAGTACCAAACGTGAACTACTTGTCATAAGGGGCAGTCCTAGAGTGAAGTAATCCCAGGCAAACTAAAGAGTTCATATGCACCTTCTAGTATACATAATTCAGCAACTTTGATTTGGGATGAATCTCAAATTTTATTGATAACAACCTAACCATATGAACATAAATACAATACCAGTATCCAACTAGTGACGAAGTAATACCAAAATGATAAGTCACCTAAACCAAATTGCATTCGAGACCACTAATATTATACAATGTGCTTTACAGTAGAGTTTCATAGTGCATTTCAAGAACTACCCTACTAGATCTAGACTTTCGAGCTGCTGCCCTCCACATAATAAGAATTGAGTTCTCTGTATGTTAGAATTCATTTAGTGGCATTTCTTCCCGAAATCTTCATTTTGAAAATATACGATAACAGTTACAACTTACAAGGAATCAATTTAGAATTTTTAAGGTTTATATGGTCTAAACCACAAAGAGGTGTATAATGTTCTATGTAATTCCGTCACAAAATCCAAATGTTGTTCAGCTCCTCTAAATTTGATTCTATATAATGCCATTTTTGCAGTATACCAAAAATATAAAGATGAACTAATATCCCTTACCTTAGCCTCAGCAGAAGGTGATACTGGAAATGCATTCAAGGACCTCTTAGCTTCATTTTCCGAGGAACAATCTGAACACAAAAAGTGATCCAACTTCTTCGCTTCTTCAATGGTCATTCCCATGCATGATGGATGAAACCTGTATATAACATATATGTGAGTTTGAACAATCAGAATCTAGTCTTTTCATCTCGGAATTGCTGTTTACATTTTGATACATTACCCTAATAATGTCATAACAATAACCATGAACAGAGTGCCTATTGTTAAATTTCCAAGAAAAACCATCTGCCCCAAAAATAGCCTATGTACATAAAAGAACAGCGTACAGAAATAGAAAATCCTGCAAAAGGTGGAGGTGGATGACACCATCTCCAAACAAAAGCTACAAAAATACAATAATAAAACAAGCAAGCATCAGGTTATCCTCCCTAAAGTTGCAGAAGATGAAACAAAGCAGTAAGCACATGCTTAATCAATCTAAAGCGGGCTATTAAGAAATCAAAGAACTTACCAATCTTTGCATCCCTCACACTGAACCATAAGGTCATCGGGGTTGTATGGCATCTCACATTTACAGTACCTGCAATTCAAACAAACCCCAAAACAAAGATAAAACACAAATGTTCGAATACAAATAAAAACTTGAGCTTGTTTTAATAGAAAAATGAAAGTACACCATAGAACTCACACAGCTACACGGTCTGGTGTGAATCCGCCAGTGGCAGCCTTGTACTCGAATCTGCAAAAGTAATCCTCCGCACCAACATTCTCAAGTTTGGTATAATTTTTAAAAGAGTGCACCGTGCATTTGCCCTCTATCGTGTGAGCACTCTGAACATCAAAATGGTCGGAGAGAAAAAGCTCCTTTGCCCCATGGAACTGCCTCCGACCTCCAATTGATTCTTCGGGCCGATAATACCACCGAACTCGAACCTTTACATTGTTCCGATGATCAGCTTCAATTTTTTCAACTCGAGCAACGTATGGAGGCTTATCAGAGTCCGACGGTCGCATTAGCACACAGTCACCAGCTGCAAGTAACAACCAACACAAAAAAAAAAAAAAACCCAATTCCAGAAATCAATGACACACACAACAAGCAACCAAAAGCAATTAGAGAAAATGCAAACCAAAAACTTTGAATGACAAAAAGTCATATTGCGAAGAAAATGACCAATTAAGTGTCGCTTTGAACACAAACAAGCAACAAAAACGGGAAGGAGTTTGGGCAAGGGGAATGTAAACCCAAAAACAAAAGAAGAAGAAGAAGAACAAAAAGAATCTTTGTTCTCAGAGAGACAATACGTCGAACAATTTTGTTGGTGCCTTTGATGGTGTATGAATCAAGATCTTTCTTCCCAGGTTTAGTCTTGGCCATGAATTATTCCTCCTAATAATCTATGATACTATCCGAGTTATAGCAGCTACAGAAGAAGAAGAAGAAGAAGAAGAAAGGAGACTAAGCAAAGCAAACTCTGAAGGAGAATGCGAGTTGGAAAAGATGTTAGATTGGGATCATGGATTGGGATAATTAGGCCCAAATCGAGAAATTAAGAAAGTTGTGAGACTGATAGTGTATAAGTCCCAGAAACCCTAAAGGAAGAAGGTGAAGACTGACGAGAAGAAGGAGAAGGAGAAGGAGAAGGAGAAGGAGAAGAGAGAGAAAATGGGAAATGGGGATTTTGTTGGAATGCGGCATGAACAAGATGATCATCCATCATCATCACATGCATATGCATCACAGTCCACTTTCATGACTCATCCATGCATCCTAATTACCATCTATTTCATCTTCATTATTTTTTTTTTAACAACAAGGGATGGTATCGAAGTCGAGTAATATCGGATAAGACACCATAATTCCTAAGTTTTCAACCTTTGTTTTTCGTTTTAAGAAATTGGGATCAAGATTGAAGTCGAATAATGACATTCAAATCTAGTCTTACGTAGACAAATCTCAATTTTCTTAGTTTAGAACTTTTTATTTTTAAAAATATATAATTTTAGAAAAAAAAAACAATTTAGCTTTTGTTGATATGAAAAATGGATTGACCGTAAATTTTTACTTTTGAAAAAACAAGTTCATGTATTCTACAAGACGAAAGAAATTGATTACTGGTGTGGTGTCAAGTCACACAAACTTTGATATAAAGTCAATTTTAAATTTGTGAACAACTTTGTAGTAAAAAATAGTGAAGAATTTTAGACATACCTTCAACCGATGACTTTGGTTGTTTTATAAATTATCAATCCATAACTTATTTTTTTTTGCACATAATTGCTCATTTTAAATTTCTATAACTATTGAGTCATTACTTTGAATATGCACTACCATCATTCAAGGTTATAACTAATGCTTTAAGTGCACTTAACTTGCATCACTGAGAAATTGAACAATTCCAAACTCAATCACTTTGATGTTTTACAACAAGTCTTTCAAAGTCCTCTAAGCTACTTTTAGGCTTCACATATGGGTTAACATACCAAGGATGGTTATTGATCGAACACACCTCCATTGCTTTAGTAAGTCATCTTAGAATTCTATCTTCGTCCATGGACTTCCCGTCTCACTAGACTCCTAGTTTTGATCCATCTTGATAAATCTATCCATGACAACTGTCAAAATATTTGCAAAGATAATGTTGTTTAAAAATTGTTTGCCACTTAAAAGAAATTCAAATATACTATCTCTTAGGGGTTGTTTAAGACGTTGTGTTCGATATAACATGTATGGAGTTTATATGTTTAGAGAGTGTATATGTTTGGAGAATCTATATATCTGTGTTTGTTTGGGGATGAAGAATTATTTTGTCTAAGTTCATATGTCTATGTTTGGGGTGTAAAGTTGAGTTCATATGCCACATGCATCCAATCTTATTTTTTTAAACTTTCCATAATCTATTTTTGTGATTAGTATTTTTGTTTTGAATTTTTTTAAAAATAATTCTATCAATCTTCGTTTGAATAAAATATGCATTATAATTTTTTTAAAAGTTTTTCTTCCTTTGAATTTTTAGCAAAGAACAAGAACAATAATTCTTTTAAGAAAACTAAAACAACAATTAACTAACCGCATTTTTCTACACGATTATGATTAAATGAATTGGGAAACCAAAGAGGTCCCCACCATGAAATTATTGTCCAAGATGGATGCCGACGCCAATAGTTGATCATTGGAGCTACGGGAAGGTGGTTGTCAGAGTTGTCATCAAAGTGATTGTTGGAACCTAGAATTAGTTATCGGAATTGGCCACCAAAGTCTGTAATCAGAGTGATTGTTGGAACCCAAAATTGGCCGTTAGAGTTGTCCTCAAAGTGATTTGTCAAAGCATTGAATTGGTCATTGAAGTTGTTATCAAAGTGATTGTCAGAGCCTAGAATTGGTTGTCGGAGTTGTTTTCGAACTGATTGTCAGAGCTTAGGAATTGGTTGTTGAAGTTGTCGTCGAAGCTCGAAGTTGGGCATGTGAAAGTGATCATCGAAGTTAATTCCCAGAGTTTGTCAACAATGCTTTTTTACAGTGGTCAATGAATAAAGCACTGAAAACATTGAAAGAAGAGAGAATGTTGGACCGAACAATAAGTTAGTATAGTATACAAACTCAACTCAACTCATATTGACGAGCCAAACACTCTTTAAAAGGATAAAATATATTTTAAGAAATTAAGTTTAAAAAAACCAAGTCACTAGGTTGGTTTGTGTATGTGCAGCCGCTTCTTCCAACCACATTCATGTTTGAATTCCAACCAGATGCAAATAAATTTTTTTTTTTTTTTGGTTATTTGCATATATAGCAAAATGAGGATGAAATATTGCAAAAATATTCATGTTTAAAACTAATTACAAATATGGAAAAAAATTTCCTTCACCCCATAGAAAATGTCCTAATGACGTGAAAATTCGTTCTAGGCATAAACTTCCCCATTTTTTAAATCTATTCGTCATAAATCTATTATTGCTAGACTTATTTTTCAACAATAGTTTCAAATTTAGCAAAATTAATCTTCAATTATAGAAAATGTCCAAAAATCCCACTGAAAAGCACTGAATTACCAATTTTTTAAGTCTATCATCGATATTACACTCTTATAATATGTCTCTATCACTGATATTTTTATATAACTATTATAATTCTACCAAAGGATTGTAAGAGTCAAATAATGATAATATACTATCACGGAAGCACTTTTATATCAATAAAATATAATATAGGTCTCTGACATCGATATTTACTAATCTATCAGTGATAACACATTATTAGTGATAGAATTTTATAACCAATAAGCTTCTATTGGTGAAAACATATTTGCTTCATTTTTTTTTAGTTTCTATAATTGGTAAAAGTTGGTCCACTAATAAATCTATGACTAAAAGAAGTGTATGAGCGATAGATTTTATCATTATTAAACTTCTATTGTTTATATAAGCTTATCATTAAAAACATGTTAAAGCTATTCACGTTTTTTATCTAGTCGCTAATGTTTCTATCGTTATATATATAAAAGTCTACTAATGATAAAATTCGATTACTTATAGATTTTGTTATTGGTGATAGAATTAGTATTGGTGATAGAATTAGTATAATATCGATCCACTTCTATCACTAATAACCTTCATGTTATGTCATTCCAAAATTTGACAATGAATTAATCCGAGAATTTCATCCTCAAAAGTCTTATATTTTCATTAATTGAAACAAACTTCCATTACGGTTGATGTCCAAAATTACAGTACACAAACTTGATTTTATCGCAACACAATGTTGATTTTAGTTTTTTAATATTGTCACCCTTTTTCTTTTTTTTGAAAAACTATCACTTAGTTTTAATGCTTGTATATGAATGATGACTTCTTTCACGAATATATTTGTTAATGAGTATAAATTTGTTTGATTCGTGGATTTGGGGTGGCCGTAGGATCTTTAGAATCAATTCATAGACCTTTTTGGATTTGAAATATTTTCAAATTTACTTAAATCATTTTAGTTTTTTTTTTCTTTCCTTTTCTTTCTTCCTGGCAATGGCAAGAGAAGGTACAAATGTTATAATTTTGGGTAATTAGAATGGATAGCCATTGTTAGAATAATTATTAACTATGTAGCAACATTTTAAAAAAATTGCAAATATAGCAAAATCTATCGGTGATAGATTTCTATCGTTGATAGACTCCTATGGTTTATCAGTGATAGACCAACATTTGCTACATGGTCTATCGGTGGTAGACTCCTATCATTGATAGATTTTGACAAATTTTGCTATATTTGTAATTTTTTAAAAATGTTGCTATATACTTAATTATTTTAAATATAATTGCTACATTTGCAACTATCAAAAAAAAATTCAAAATTGATTTTTTTCTAATAGTTCAATTATCTGTATTCACATACTATCATAACACTACCTTTCATATTCTTTTCTTCAAACACATATTACCATAACACTAGAATCATCATAATCCTAGAATTATAATAATCCTTTTCCTTCATAACTCTTTCCTTCCCCTCCAAAAAAAAAAAAAAAGGAAAGGTGGAAGAAATGGTTAAATTTACAACTACTTTCGAATGTTGTTAGATCCTCAATTAACTGGATAATTACAAATATAATACTATATTCAAAATATTAGCACATATATATAGCAACATTTTTAAAAAATTATAAACATAACAAAATCTGTCAAAGTTTATCACTATTATACTATGTTGAAAATATCGATTTATCATTAATATCCCTTATATTTGTAATTTTTTTAAAAAAATGTTGCTACACACTTGATTATTATTCCTAAAATTGTTACCTATTATAATTACTCTTAATTAATTAGCCTTCCTAAAAATGTTAAGAGTCATTTTCAAATATAACATAATAGACCAAAATATTTACAAAATACAAAAAAAAATTCATATAAATGATTATCATTGATAGACTTTATCATAACACTAACCATCCATAACTCAACCTTTCCCCCCAAACGACCATTAATATAGCAAAAGACATTGATAAACTGATAACCCTAACAAGAGTTGGGTTACCATAACTCAACCCTAAATTGATAACCCTTGGGCCAAACGGCTCTATAGTGTTTATCGTTGATAAAATATTAAATTTTGCTATATTTTGTAAACGTTTTTAGCAGTTTTGTCATTTACAATAATTTTCTTGCAATTTTACTTAATATTTTTTTTTCTTTTCTCTTTATAATTTTTCATTTTTCTTAAAATGATAAAATTCAAACATTTATACTCTATAAAATATATAGTTTGCATATTTATACCAAATAAGTTATGTTTATGCTGGCAGGATAATAACTATTTATTAACAATTAGGATGATATGGTCAAAGTAAACTTTGGCTCCTTCATTTGTAGAGGTGGGTTTCAACTCAATGCGAAGGAGGAGGGAGAGGATTTTAATTTACCAACTTTTGTCATTATGAGTTATAAATCCTAATAAATAATCTCTAAATTATATTGACTAAGACATGATAGGTAAATGTCATGATAAATATTTGGTCGAGAGCACACTCTGATGTCTATGCTCAAATATAATATCTGAAATGTTACTCTAAAGCCAAATATAAACTAAATTAAGAGATCAAAGTGTTACATGCTCGAAAATTAAATTTTTCTAATCGTATTTATGTTCAATATTTATCAAATGATCAATGTTAACCTCTCGATTTAACAAGGTATACCAATTTTTAGTCTAAAGTGTTTATCTGCATAGTTCACCGGTTTATGGTATATGATTGCATTATTGATTTCTAGGATGTTAATCAATAACTCTATCTATTGGGCTATAATTTTGTTGACAAATGTATCCGTTTATTTTCATGCACAACCCAAATGATACAAAACCACATATTAAATTATGCAAACTTTGCTATATAATCGAGGTTAAATGGTTTGGCCTTTTTATCTTATGCATTCAAAATATTTAAGAATTATATGTATACATTTTTTAACACCATGTGAAGTAGGAAAATCGAACCCTATAAAGTTTTTACTCGGGTCGGATAAAATAGGTTGAGTAACCGTAATTATACCAAAACTTCCGATTAAATGTAGACTTTTGTGGAAGGTGGAAACCAAAATAACTCTTCTAAGTAGAGGCATTTGTTTATTGATACAATGGAAAAAAAAAATTCCCCAATATAATCATGAATGAGAAAAAAGAACAGCTCTTTATCTTTACAAAAATAAGTATAGGAAGAAAAAACAAACAAACAAACACTAAGAAATCTTACATGATATGTAAAACCCAAAACCTCTTAAGAAGAACTAATGGAACTTGAGATGGACAAGAAAGAGAGGGACTAGACTCTGTTGTCTACTTTGGCATTATTAATGTTATGTGGGAACTTATTGGAATTGGATCTCCTTCTCTTGATCACAATGAACCATGTAATAAGTTCAAGAACAAAGGCCACAGCCCCCAAGAAGATGATGACTCCGGTGTAAGCTCTTCTCCATTTATTTTCAGGACTCAAGATTTTTAAACCTTCAAACACATTGATGATACTCATAATGATCACACTGTATCCTATGGAGTGATGGTAAATATTCCAATAAATTCTGTACTTATGATCCTTGTTTGGCCTCAAAAGCAAAGCAAAAACCTGTTTGAAAAAAGAAAACAAATCCAAAACCATTTAAGTTGTGATAATGACTCAAGTAGATTTCAGAGGGATTCTTTTGTATGGTTTAATTTAAATTACCTGAAGAGTTCCTAAGGCGAACAGAGCAATCCCAATGTTGCGATGAGTAGTGTATTGAACTGCAGCCGACTCGCCGCCGAGTTTGATACCGGTAGCCCAACCGGCAACACCGACAGCGTAGGCGGAGGTCTGGCAGGCAACATGAAGGTAAAACCAAGCAGGATCTGCAGCCTTAAAGACCTTCAAATATCTAGCGAAAATGGCTCCCATGGGCATTAAGGTCCCCCAACTCACAGCATTCAAAACTCCATGAATCTGAATATCAAAACCCACAAATTAGACCAAATCCTCAAAAGGGTTTCACAAATGGAGAAAATTAAACAGACCCAGATTATTAAAAAAAAAAAAAAAAAAAAAAACAGACTTGAGACTTACGTTTCTTCTCTTGAGAACAGAATCCACTGCCACGGTGCTAGACCCAGTAAGCAAATCCAGAGTACCAAGTGACTGTCGATTGTCACCGACAGGGTTATGGGAAGCTGGAGATCCTTGATTCATGGGACCCTCTTGCCAGACCTGATTGATAGTGGTTAAACCAGGGGGAAGATTAATAGTTGCAAAAATAGTCATTTCACTGTTGGTATAAGTGGCGGAAAGTTGAGGAACTTCAAAGCTCAAGCTGCTCTGTTGCATAGTTGGAAAAGGTAGATCAATACTTGAAGTGTAAACATGGGGAAGACCAGAGGAATTTCTGTAAGCGATGAGAGCTTGAGAACCGAACATGGCGAGGCTTTGCTGGTTAATGGCCCAAGCAATCCATTGATTGGAAGTGGTAGAAGGGCGTCTGAAGGCGATTTTGAGAGTGGAGTTTGAAGGATGGTAAGTCCAATGAAGGAAAGAGTTGAGAACTGGATGATCTACACAAGCTGCAAAGACTTCATTGTTGGCGAAACCATTGTAGGTTCTGCAAGTTTGCGCTGAAGCGGAAAGGGAAAAAGATAAGAGAAACAGAGCAGCGATGAAAAAGGATTGGAGTTTTGTTGCCATGGCGGATTGGGGGGTTTTGGAAATGGGAACTGAGAAGAGAAGATGTGGGAATTTGAGTAGAAATGTAGTGAATTTATAGGGGAATGGATTTATTTTGAATTTTATATTTCAGTTAGGAATGAGGAAATGGGGAAGAAGAATACAAATTAGTCCACACGGCTTGCGGGAAGGAAGTCTAATTTTTACTATTCTTTTTTCCTAAAAGGGCTTTTCAAACTTGATTACTCCGTCTAGGTCTTCCCCGGTCTTCATTACTCTCCTTTGTTTGACCACTATTCTTATCATTCATTTTCTTTAATTAAGAATTTGTATCCAAATTTGAACCACAAACCTTCGATCCTAACCGTAGTTATTAGAATAGTCTTTAAAATTTATAACTGTACGTTGCGAAATATATTTTAAAGATTTAAAACATTCTTACCCGCTTAAATTGTTAAATTAACTTGAAATTAGTTAATTCAGTTTGAAATTAGTTTAATGACAATAAAAAAAAAAAAAAGATATTACAGTAAAAAAAACAATTATAGATAACAAAGATTTTTCTTTTTTTTTTTTTTTTTAAAAAAAAAAAACAATAAACTTGCAACGAGAACTAAATTTTAGATTTATTACAAATATAAGAATTGAAATTGGAAAAATTTAAAGCATATGAATCCAAAGTGTTATTTTATCTTAAAAAGTCAAGGTTGTCATCAAATATAGTAAAATGAACTAAAATATTTACATAAATGTTTACAAATATAGCAAAATATCGTAGTGTATTTGTGATAAACCACGATAGCTAGACTACTGTTTGTTTCTATCATGACATAGATGAACATGTATAATGGTCTATGAATATATAGTAATCTATCGTGATAAACAGTGATCTTTAGCCGTTTTTTTAAATTTAAAATAAATTTATTATACAACTGTAATTATTGTCTACCTAACATCATTCGAGTGATATTCTCATCTTCATCTTTAACGTAGTAAAGATTAACAAAGATAATGATAGTTAAAACTGAATCTAAGTCATTAATAATTGAATTTAAAATAAAATAAAGATTTATACAATTAGAAAAAAAAAGTTATAATTTGACCACTAAATTTTAGTGAAAACATCACTTGAATGACCTCAAAATAAAATAAACCCACCAATGAAGTGTAGAAGTTAAAGAATCACATTAGTATTATAATTAATTAAAATCAATGTCTTTATATTGTGATTAATGAAATTTTTTAATCATCACTTGACCACTAACTACCACATTAATTATTTTACTTAAAAGAATAGGGAATGTGTAAAATGGGGGTCTCAAGTCAATTATTTTATAGAAAAAGCCAATATAATATTCCACACAACTTTTCAATTACTATATTTTGTATATATAATATTCCACACAACAAAACAATGCCGTGTGAAAAGAAAACTTGTTTCATAGAAAGAGAAAAAAAAAAAAAAAAAACTAGTAGTGGAGAGAGATTTATTTTAGTACAATGTACAATAAAGTTCGGGTCGAAAATTAAAGTCGTACATGTCATGTCAATTGGGCTAGTCGTTGAGACAAATCTATATATAAATTTTTTAAGAGTTGGAAGTATTATTTAGTTCATAAGGTTAAAGGTAGTTGGTTTAACTCAACAATAATTAGAATGCATTAATTTTTTTACGTTGAAATTTAAAGCCCAATAGATCGTGGTGTTTTCTTTTTTGTTTTCTGGTTTTCGTTCCTTGTTTGACAAGATTGCGTATGATAATTATTCTATTTTCTGTTTCTAGAAAAAAAATAAACACAAACAAAAATTTGTTTAGTAATCATTTTTTGTTTCTCGTTTCTTGTGTTATTTTTTCTAACATTTTCATTTAGTTTTTAGTTTACATGTATTTTAATGATGTAAAACATCAAAACAAAATATATAGAATTCATTAAAATATAAAAAAAATTAATTATAAAGCATTAACATTATCAAATACAAATAAATCTCTCGTCATAAAATTAGTAACTATAATACAATAGATTTTATTAATTATATGTTAAACTTTAATTTGAAATATTATTTTTCATTCAATTCATTTGTTTTAAATGATCTTGATTCAAATCAATCATATTATTATGTAAATGTCATAGTTGTAAAATATAATATCAAAGATAAACTAAATGAATATCTGAGTAGAAAAGTATATACAATGTAAAATTCAATATAATAAAATTAAAATTAAAATAACATATAAACAAGCATTTTGCAAAATTTGAAATTAAAAATTCAGAATGTTTAAACAAAGATATAAAATATTTAAATTTGGAAGATCAAAATAAAATATAAATTTAAATATTGAAAAGTTTAAAGTTCAAAATAAAAATAAACTATGTAAATACAAAAAAAAAAACAACAACAACAAAATATGAATAGAGAAATCGTCAAAAATAGAAAAAAAACCAAACTATTTATATTTTGTAGAAAAATCAAATATGATGAATTTTATTTTTTAAAAAAATACCAAATAAATGTAGCTAAAGAGAAAAGAAAATTAAAAATTAAATATGAAATTCGAAAATCAAATAATACATAAATCTAAATATTAAAATAATTTAAAATTTAAAATTAAATTAAACACGTAAAAACAAGAAAATAAAAAAAAAATTATACATATATATGAAAAATCAATAATGTAAAGAAATAAAATAAATTAAGAAATATTAAACATATAAATATGAAAAATTATAAAAGAAAATACAAAAAGGACAAAAATAGATTGAATCATAGATAACTATGGATATGAGCCAACTAAGAATTTTAAGAAATATATTATATGAAATCAAATAAAATAAAAACAGCATCGGGAGAAATTACTTTCCATAGTTTCTCAGTTTTTGTCTAGTTTTGAGAAATGTTCATTAAAATTTGGGAATAAAAACGAAAATAGTTACTAAACACGTCTGTTTCTTAAAAAATGAAAAACAGAAAGATAAAAAAGAAATTATCAAACATGCCCTAAAGATCTATGTTTTCAAATTGAAATGAGTTAGAATTTTACATGTTTATGTAGTGTACTCTGAAAATTGGAAATTAAGCCATAGGGCCCAACTAATAATTTTAGTATCGTTAAAATTAGTTTTGAATTTTACATTATATAATTTTCTTTTACTAAGATAATCATTTAGGTTATCTTTAATATTTTAGAACCACGACATTTACATAATAATATAATTAAGTTGAATTTGAATCAACGTCATTTAAGAGAAATGAATTGAATGTACATGTATTTAGATTATCTTTAATATTTTATAAACATGTATATGAGATCTTTCAAACATTTGAAATACATATCACACTTTACCTTGTTCATTAAACTATTAACTCGTTATATTAACATGAAACATAGGTGTTGGTATATCGCACCATCAAATGGTGACGTAATTCTCTCAACATATAGGTACAGTTCTAACTATATCCTTCTCCATATAGGCACAACGAATTGCACCTTCACCAATATAATGTACAAGGAACATAGGTTTGTCAGCCTTTACATCAATAACGGAAAACCACTATGTGCACATAACTGGTCATATAAAGAGAACATATAAAATAGAACATATAGGCATAGCTTCATGAAAAACATGCTTGAAATCTTATCTTTGAACACATGCTTGCTTAAATCTCTTTGAGATCACATAATCGTAGGACATGCTTGAAAATAGTTTATAGATCATGAATTCCCAAACATGCTTAGAAACATTTAATTTTAAACTTATGTTTATAAATAAACATATCAAAATCACTTTGTCACTCACAAACTTGTGGCTCAATTCTTGGCTTGAAAATCCTTATAACTTCTTTTGTCCTAAAATAAATTATATTTAGGCGTTAACTAACCTCTTTTACCTTATACAATATTCAAACTTTACTCAAAATTGGCAAAAACATTAAAAAAAAAAAAAAAAACTAAAAGTGTCCTTTTGGCATGGCATACCATGACAATACTTATCAACCCTCACACTCTCTTTTGGGGTCAGATTAGTAATTAGAGAATGGACTCTGAGAGAGGGTGTAACACAAGTATACTTAACTTTGGAGTCCATATGATTGAGCCATTAAACAGGAAATTGCTCAAAGTACACCTTAGTTAATGATAATAATAAAATTACATGATATATTAGTTATATTTTAGTCAATTTTAATTGAAAATTTGAGAGTATAATCACAATTACCATCATACTTTGTGTAATTTTTGTAATTTATCCACATTAAAATTTTTTGGAATATGTTCGCAATTGGCATAGTCTCAATATTTTGGTCGTTTTGGTTGTTTAATACATTTTGGTCGTTTAATACATTTTCATAAATTTAAATATATGCTTTCATAAATTTTGGTCGTTTAATACATTTTCGTTACACAATTGGCATAGTCTCAATATTTTAAAAGATATGTATTTATCCACTAATTTTACTTAGAAGGATTAAGAATATATTAACAATAGAACTTGTGATATTTACGTATAATAAGGTTTTAGAATTTTAATTGAGAGTAAAATACATTTTTGGTTCCTAATGTTTTGAGTTGATACCTATTTGGTTTTTGAAATTTCAAAACAAACACTTCAATTTATGAGGTTTAAGAAATAATTCTAAGTTTACGTGATCGTCAATTGAGTAACTGAAAAATGATGTGGCGATGGGGTGTAAGAGTAACGCGACAACCCAATTAACTCAGGTTGGATTTGAAAAAATCGGTTTAACCCAGTCCAACCCCAATTAATGATATGTATATTAATATCATTATTATTATTAATTTAGTAAGAGGAAAAAAAAGTAGGTTACAAACTTACGCCTCATCTTCACTTTGTTTGGCTTCAGTCTTCACCCCGCACCTCATCTCTTTGACTCACCTTCTCCCTCTCATCTCGGTCTCTCATCTCTGGCATTCGTCGTCTCCTTCTTAGTCATCGATTTTTACTATCTTTTTCTCAACTCGAAATCTAACTTATAATAGGTTGGGTTAGGTTGGAAATACTTACACAGTTAAATTTTGTTGATTATACTTTGGTTATGTGGAAATATAACTTAATTAAATAATATTTTTAGGCTTCTGTGTCAATTGAATCCGTCGTTCCTCTTCTCCCTCTCCCATCTTTTCCTTCCTCTGACCTTTTGCTCTTTCAGTCGTTGCCATTGTCGCTCCATCACTGCCACAAATGACGATCTCCAATAAACAGATGTTTCAGCAGATTTTGACTAGAATACTCCCTCCTCCAGAAATAGTGTTCCCCATTTTACTTCTTCCTTTTCTTCTCCATTAAACTGTCACAACCACCCACACGCTGCTAACTACCACTGCTCTCAGTTGTCGTTCCTTTCTCATGATGCTTTTTCTTTTTTTTTTTTTACCTTGTGCTATTTGGGGTGTAACTGTGTAAGAGATTAAATTAGGGTTTGGAGAATGAAATTGTTATGATTGCAGGGACTAATTTAAAGCTTTAACAATCAAAATCATCTTGAAGATTGGTAAAACCTAAGATAATGGAATGAGACAATTTGAATTTGAGTTTTTTTTTTTTTTTTGCCTGATTGTATATTCAATTTTCTTTATTTGAAGACGAATTTGTGAAGAGCTAGAAATTTCGAATTTTTGGTGAATTTGAAATTTGGAATCAATGGGTTTGAAATCAACTTTGTTCTGTGTTTAAAAATGAGTGGTTGTGTTCTTGTGCAAGAAAGAGAAGGTTGTGACGAAGAAGATGGAGGAGAAATAGAGAAGTGAAAATTGGAACAGAGGAAAAACGAAAATGAAATAACATAAAGAAATGAAACAAAATAAAATAAAATAATAGAGGTGACACCACATTATTCCATTAATCGATTAACTGTTAAATAAGGTTAGGGATCAAAACATTTAGCAAAATTCAGATATCCATGAACATCTATTAGGGATATTGATAGACACTAATAAAAATTGATATGTATTTGATAGAATATACCTTAAATGTTAAGTAAGATTTGAATGTGAACGTATCACTTTTTTTAAACACACTTTAATTCTTACTTTTGTAAAAGTATCATGCATATATCCTCATTTTAACATCTATTATATCAATTTAGTGTATTCTTTTCCATAATCGGATTCTTTATCCTGAATTCAATAAATATCATATTTTTATATAAAATAATCGATATTATATCTCACAAAGATAAATTGCATTTATTTCTCTTATAATCAAGTTCTTAACAAATAATCTAAAGCAAACAATATAATGATATATGATATAACATTCTAAATAATTATTTAAAATTCCAAATTAATAATTAAAAAAAGATTGCAAAATTCATAGTTGGTATGTTTTAATGTTATTCGTAATCATACTAACTGTCTATATTTAGGAGTGATTTTAACATAGTTAACATTATTTTTCTTGTTTTAAACATGATAAATGGTTAAAAATAAAATAAAAAAATTGATAAAATATTTAATTTTTATAGAAAAATGTAATGAATTTGGTCTTTTTTAACTATATTTTAAAATAATTTTTTTTATTTTTTTTTTAAAAAGTCCATTTTAAAAATATGTCTAAACATTTTTTTTATAGAAAGTCTTTCGGTGGTTCATTTTCGTGTAAATTGTTTGCTATTTTTTCTTTTTTCTTTTTTTGGAAAAAATTCGCTTCTAAAAATATGTCAAAAAAAAACACTTTTTTTTTTACTTTGGTTTTGAATATTTAAAGGCGTAAAATTAAATATTAAATTAATTTGAGTAATTAAAAATAAACTTAAAGAATATTTTTAATTTTCTTTCTTTTTCAACTTTCTTTTTAATCATTGTTTTAAATATAGTAAAATTTTAAAATCTATCGATACTTGTCTATCATATATATATATATATATATTATTGATATATTATGAAATTTTCTTGTATCTTTAAATATTTTTAATAGTTATTTTATTTAAAATGTTTTTCTGAAAAATACAATTACCTGTCGAGCCATTTAAAAAAAATAGCAAAATATTAAAACTATTTACAAAATATAACAAAATTCATTAAACTTTTTGTAATTCATTTAAAAATTTTGCTATATTTTATAAACAATTTTATTTTTTTCGTGCTATTCGTAACCATTTCCATTTTAAAAGCTATCGAAAACTCCAAACTAAAGTCCATTCTTTTTTCCCTTTTGTTTTTTTGTGTTTTTTTTTTGGTCCCTTTCAAGAAAAAATGCAATTGGGGTAAGCAAGTAGGAGGAAAAGGAAATAAAGTATAAAGGAATCAA
Organism: Cucumis melo; assembly: GCF_025177605.1. NCBI lineage: Eukaryota > Viridiplantae > Streptophyta > Magnoliopsida > Cucurbitales > Cucurbitaceae > Cucumis > Cucumis melo. Next base: position 3,321,424 of record NC_066857.1, read on the forward strand.
CGTTGGCATACACATTTGGAGATAGCGCCAATTTTCCATGAAAGCTTTTTAAAAATCTTCAAAATCGATTTCACATTTCAACAAAAACGGGTTTAAGAAAACAAATTATTTATGGTTCACGACCCCCCAAAAAAAAACCTAAAGACAAAATCCACTAATTAATTAATTAATATTAGGGTTTAAATTTGCATTATTTTATGTAATTTTATAAGTACAAATTAATTAACCATGTATATTTGGTTACATTGAAAAAAACCGTGTAAAAATACTCGTAAACTTTCAAACATTTCAAAAATTCTTTATACTTCTAAAAAACATAAAAAAATATTTTTGAGAAAAACCATTAAAGCTTTGATAACAAAAGTTTAAAAATATTTTTATTGATCCAAATTTCTCATCAATTTTCTCACGGACCAAAATAAAAACCTAAATTTTAAGTTTATTTAACCATTAGCACACGGTGATAAATTATAAATACCTTAATTTTATTTCTCTATTAACGCATAGTGAGAGGTCATGAATACAACTAATATCTATAGTTACTGTTGTGGTTAAAAATATATTTGATTTATTGCTATTTTTGAAAAATTATAAATAAAAAATTATAAATTTAAACTATTAAATAAATTATTTATGTATAGAGAACAAATTTGTAGGATACACTATAAACTTTTGGGATCTAATTTTATGGATATACTAGGCTTTATGCAGTTCTTACCAATGTCTTTAGCCTAAATATGAGAAAATTTCAAACTAAATGAAAGGTTGAATGGCACATTTGGGCTTTCTTGTATGAAAAAAAAAAAAGAAAGAAAAAAGACATTAGAATTTAATTCTTATAATTTGATAAAATCTCATAAATTATGATTCTACTAATTCTATGTTGCAAAGGACAATACTTTCACATAGAAACACAAATCTTTCTTTGGCAATAACTATTTTGTACAAAATTTATAAATTAAAGTCAAGATTCGAAATTAAATTCTAGCTATAACCCACGACAACCAAATTTAATCTAACTTTTCATTCTCGAATTGTACTACCAAAACAAAACTTGGAAAAGCAAGCAATGGCGTTAAAAAAAATGGCAGCAAGCGATTTACAAGCAGCAGTCATTTGTTAAATTAGTACTAAAAACACATATACAATAATAGAAATTAAAGGAAGGGTAAACTAAGGATTAAGATGAAGAGAAATAAGAAAAGGAGTGTTTCATAAGTTGAAAATGTAAAATTAAATCTAAAACAATATGGGAAATAACATTTAACATAAACAAAGCAAACATTAAAATGGTTACATATGTGAGTCAGAAATGAGAGGAAGAACAATCCATAGAGAAAGGATTGCATATGACATTATCCAAATAGTAATGTGGATGACCAGTATCCATCACCACAAATTGCATATCTTCTGTTGGCTTCCAATGCCTCTTCCTTTGGTTAATAAACCAATTATTGATCTGCTTCAAGTCTAGCCCCGTCGACTCCGCCAACGCCACCTTTTGCGATTCCTGCACTCGATCACATTTTCCCTACCCCGTTAATCGTACAACCATAAATCATACTAAACTCATCCGATTTTTGTTGATAAAGAGTTCCTACTATACTTAATTAACGATTATGTGACTGAGATGTATACCGAGGGATATGGCCATTTGTAGTGTCGGCTCCACCAGTCGAGCAATTGTTGTCGAGCTTCTTTCGGTAACTTTCCATTCTTCTTCTTCTTCAAAAACTCTTGTTTCAGGCTGCCAAGATATCCGCTGTATTTACGTAGAAGCTGGCCTTTGAGTTCCTTCACTTCAGCTTGAGGGTCAATGTAGTTTTCATTCATATCGACCTCAATCTCCTTCGAGCAATCGTTTTGCGCGACCAAATCGAAACCTAAGACAAATATCCATTGTTTCAAAACACAGCATTTCACATCCTTTCAACACCTAAATATTTATGGTTTGGAGAAGAAATATCATTACAATACATTCAAACTAATAACTCCGATAAATTTTGATATGAACAACATTTATCTTAGTCACCAATATATAAGAGTGAGAAATCAAACTTCCAACATCTAGGGAAGAGATTATGCTCTCACTTTGGTAGAAAAATTAAATTCTTAGTTAACTTGGCTCTTTATTGTCACAAACCAAACTTTGACATCTCTCCCCACAACACTTTCTCTAGAAGCTAGTAAGAAATTGAAATATTTGTTAACTCATCCTAGAAGTAGAGGCTAGAGATTGATCTACAAATTTGGTCCCAAATTTCAAGATGGAGTAACAAGAGGTTAAACTAAAATGAGCATAAATTAACATATAAATATATCAGTAGTCACCAGATTTTTTGTTTAAATCCCCCTCTACCTACTCTTATGTGTTCAACATGGTTGTAATAATTATAATAATAGTACTAGTTGGTTAATTTTACTAATCCAGTAACAAGGTTTTTACAATTAATGTCTCAACATGATAAAATCAGTAAATTAGCTTACCTGAATAAAGCACTTTACTCAAATTTTCCTAAGTACTTCATTAGTTTTCTTCCTATTAATGCTGTAGAAAAAATTAATTAATTTTATTATTAATTATAATATTAATAAACCAAATAAAAATATGGTCACATCATAAGTTCAAACTTCCTTCAAGTGAGTGAATTTAAATTCAAAATGAATAATCATTTAAAAGAGAAATTATATTCTTGCTTTCCCTTTATAAAGGTTGGAACCAAGCTAAAGACAGCATATAATGAGTCAGGATTTGAACTTTCAATGGTGAAATTAATACATAACGAACAAGAAATAGGTCAAAAGTTTATCAAATATATTCCATGTCTAATTTCTTTCTTCTCCATAATATATGGCTAATGTTTGAATGACGTCAGTCACATTATAAATGATTTCTCCAAATACAGTCCTAATAACATATATTACTGATTTATAACACATTTATCATAATAGTATGAAAAAACAATTCGAAGTAAATTTAAAATCACAATTTTGTTAGCTAACGTGCAATAGAAGAGAAAAAACCAAGCTTTGTTTAACCATTTTAAAATCACTTCCAACTATACCTATTATAATTTCTCTTAAAGTAAAGAGAACCAAAACCAAACGTGTAGGGAGAATATCTATCTAAACGTCATCTTACACTACCCTATTCATGACGTAATGCAAACAAATAAAAGCATTAGCAGAATACACACGTTTGGCTTTCCATAACCCTTTTCATCAACCTTGAACACACAACAAATTGTGCCTTTAATTAAAGCACAACATTATAAAAGGTTGCCAAAGAGGAAAAATTCTTATCTTAGGTCATGTTTTTGAGTTGAATTAAATCAATTTTACTACTTTCAAAATCACTTTAAAACATGTTTTGAGCTGAAAAGTATAAAACTAAATACTAAATTAATTTTTAAATCATGAAAAAGTGGTTTTAACCTGACAAAATTAATTTTTTTTTTTTTTGAAAAAGGATACTTCACTCCCGCTTCGTTAATTTAAACCCTAAACCTGACAAAATTAATTTAAACACTCGCAAAAATCATTTCCAGTCTCTTTCTTGACTCAAACTTATTTAATCAGTACTGAGATTTCTGAAGTTTGATTTGATGTGCAAATAATTAAGTTCTAGATATGAATAAAAAGGACAGTACATCAGAGCAAAACCATTAGCTATATTATTGCCCAGCTGCTAAAATCATAATAACCTAATACGTACAAAGGCAAATAACAATATATCATACATATCATATAATATAGCAATATTATAAAAATGAAAATAAAATGACATTTTAAGAATAGTAATAGAGAGAAAGAGAGTGACCATCAGAAGAAACTGCTTGAGCTTTGAGCTGAGACTCAATTCTTGAGAAGAAAAGCATTGCTTCTTTAAAAGGTTTGGTCAGCTCTTGTTCATATTTAGTCAACATCTCACAGTAAGCCTCCATGAACTGATCCAACGCTGGATCATTCCCATGTCCCGCCGCCCTACAGCTTCCCGTCGCCACCGCGCATGCCTGCTCTAGCCTCGCTACAACTTCAGGCGGTGCACCCACCTGAACCAACAACATTTTCACCCACACTCGCATGAAATCATGTTCGTAACAATAACACAAATTAAAATCTAGCTTCGAACAACCTAAAAGCTTGATTCGATAAGTCACGATAATATATATATTATATATATTAGGGAATTTAAATTATGAAAATTAAAAGAAGACCTAATAAGTAGTAATCAAGAAGAAATAACAACAAATGGGTTAGAAGGGGAAAACAAAGAACCTTACAAGCAAATTTGCATTCTTTGCTTGACTATAACTAATGGGAAATAAAAAGAATAATATTCCCTAACAAATATTAAGCAAGAAGAAATAGCAACAAATAGGTTAAAAGATATGATTTTTGTGAAAAAAAATCTTACCAACAAAGTTACTTTCTTTACTCATCTTCTTAAATTTCTTCATATTGATCGGTTTTAAACTATGAAAAATTAAAAAAAGACCTAAAAAATAATACTCAAGAAGAAATAGAAACATATAGGTTAATTATAAGATATATATTAAAAAAAGCAAGAACTTACCTACAAATTAACTTTCTTTACTCATCATCTTAAAATACGATACTTTATATTCAAAATTTAAGAGAAATTAAAGGAAGACCTGATAACAACAAATAGGGTTTTCAAAAAGAAAAAAAAAAACGTACCAACCCAAAATTACCATTAAATTATGATACTAGTATTTGATTCAACCATATAAAAAGAAGAAGATAATTAAAAATGAAACTTGAAATACGAAGATAAAAAAGACAAACCTTTTGACAGTTGACATAAGCAGTGAGGAGGCGAGGGAAGAGAGGATGAGCCATAATTTTAGCTTTGGAAGTAGAAGTAGGAGGAGCATCATGATCATTACTATTATTAGTATGGGGTTGAGGAAGAAAAGTAGAAAGAGGAGTTTGAGTTTGAACATTATTATTATTGTTATTGTTGGAAGTAGAAGAAGACCAAGACAAAGGCAAGAACATCTTGTTGTCAAATGTTTGAGGATTATTATTAGTTTTATTGATCATCATCATCATCATGGAAGTGTTATTAGAATTGTTGTTGTTGGTCGTGCTGTTACAAGTAGCCATGAAAGAACAGCTGCTACCACTGGATCCACCTCCTTCCATCTCTGATCTTTCTTCTTTTTCTCCCGCTATTTAAGCTTAACAAAAACAGTGTTCTTTGTACTTTTTTTTTGGATGTCAAATGGAAAGAGAAAGAAGGCTATAAATTATAGTTCTTTTTTTTTTTTGGATTTTGGGGTTTACCTTCCCAATGGAAGAGAACCTCGTTCATTGGACCAAGAGAGTGAGAGTTTTTGGTTTTTGGGGGTGTTTTCTCTGACTGACTGGGATTTTTGAAGACGAAAGAAGAAGAAGAAGAATGGGGGAGTTTTTTTTTTCTTTTTTCTTTTCTTTTGTTGGGGGGAAGTGTAAAATTTTGTTGATGGGTTAATGTGGTAATAAGAAAGGAGTTGGAGGGGTTGAAGGGATCAAAATGGATAATCAGAAGAGTGTGTGTGTGTGGTGGGATTGATGGGAATAAAGGTCTTTTTGGTGCTATTGGAGGAGACACTCTTTCTGCCTTACACACTCTTCAACTCTCTCACCTTTTAATTATTTCTTCTTTTTATTTTATTTTTTCATTTACTTGGGTAGGTTAAAGAAATGGAAAATTTTAGCGACCAGTAATTTACAACTTTGTCACACTTTTTTTTTTCCTTTATGCAAGTCAAATCCAAACACTACACAATAGATTAAATACACCCATACACATATTTATATACATAAATATTAAAAATAATAAACTATTAAAAAAATTTAAGTTAATGAGAATGAAGTAAATACACCTAATTAATGGCATATCTGCAAATAAACAATACGACATTTTTGTAAATAAGTTGATCTATAGCTTTAGGAAAATAAATAACACTTTTTTACGGCACATTTGGAGCAATAATTGTAGTGTTTGATCATTGTAGTTGGATTATAATAATTTATGTCTTTTGATTTGGAGTGTTTTAGTTTAAGTTATAATAACATGTGTTTGAGATTTAGACTTTTACGATAAATATATTTTTTTTATTTTTCAATTATTTAACAAAAATTCAAAATATTTTATCATGAATCCAAATGTTTGGGATATCGAGTGTGTATCAAATATGTATCAAGTACATAACAATTGTATCGAGTTGTCTGTTAAAAGGATATCAAGTATATCAAAATAGATATCAGTAGTATGTCAAGTGTATCGAGTATGTATCAATGTGTGTATCAAATATATATTATGTGTATCAAATCTGTCAAATAATTATTTGTCATTTTGGCAAAAGTAAATAATTATTTGCTAGCTATAAATTTGATTTTTTAAACTTATTTTGCTAGACCGTTGCAAAAATCGCTTTTCAATTACGGTGGTAGTTGTTAAAATAATATAAATATAATTGTCTCACACCTTTGAAGACAAAGTGATCGATCGGTTGAAATACCGTAAAAAGAACTTGTGTCTTTGGTTTCTAATCATTGTAATCATAAACAATTTAAGTTTAGGTGTGATGTGATTAGAATAAGGAGGGCTAGTTGTTCTTGAACAAATGCACACAACCTTTGTATATTTCTATTTCAATGGATAAAAGCAAAAAACATGCTTTTCGCCTCTTTAGGAATTTGTTCTTTTAAACTACACATAGGCTCTCTATCTTGCTGGCAATCAACCCTTAATCAATGGAATATCAAATTTTCTAATTTCTAAAATAGATACTTTACGAAAGAGGAAAATGAGGAAGACTTTTGGTGATTAGTAACTCAAATCTGCTTGATTTAAGAGATTTGATTTCTTGATTAAATAGTAGCATTGATGGACTAATTAATTGTTGCCTCCTCTATACAAAATTCGTAGTTACTAGATGTTGGTGAGCTGTGAGCGATCGTTTGTGAACAATGGATCTTCTTTATTAGATCTATGTGACCACAATAAAATTTCACATAGTAAAATTTTCGTAGTTTGTGGTCTTCCTTCATTTTTTACGTTAATTTTTGTGTTTTTAATTAATTTTATTTTTTTCTTTTAGTTTCTATGATATTTTAATGTTTATTATTGTGGTAGTAGTGGGAGATTTTCTTAACAACAATTGCATTTTCAGAATTTTCATGGTAAGAAATTAAATATTCAAACTTTTACCAATATTAAAATTGAATCTCAAACTTATGATTTTATGTTTTAGGGTTTGAATTTAATCGCATTTGGGGTATAAAGTTTTATAATTATAATCGTAAATTTGAAGGTATAATATATTACCTGTTGTATAAATTTGAGGACTCAATTTCAACGATTAAAAGTTTGAGAGTCGAATTCCCACTATCACCATACTTTATGTGTGTAATCTTTGCAATTAGCATGTATTCCTTATTACTGCTACTTAGTTTTCTTTAAATAGTTCTGACTTAAAAGGTACGACATTAGTCGATTGTCAATTCTACAGTGTTGGTCATTTTGTGAAGTGTTTGGACGGGAAATAATCTTGTTTATAGATATATGAGCTAACTAAAACTATTTTGGACTTGCATGATATATATATTAAGAAAACACTAGGTATGTCAATTTAGTTGAGATGCTTTGGTGTACCTTTTAAGTATTTCAGCTATATTATACTTTTTTTTTTATCTTAGTCATAAGTTAGTTTATTATTATTTAAAATATTTTTTTTATTAATAAATTATTTTAACAGCTTAAAATAAGGATAATGAATAATATTAAACAGTAACTAAACTACCTTATTCAATAATTATTAAAAGTAACTACTTAACTATAAATTAATTAGAATATGAATAACTAAAAACAAAAATTGGAATTGAATAGTTAAGGTTAACACAAAACAGTAGTCGTAATTAGAATTAATAGCAATGATTATTTGATATTGATTGATTGGGTTATATTTTTATATGTTCTATCTTTACAAAATCTCACCCTTCATACAAAAAAAATATTTGAAAACCAATTGCATATGAGTTCAAAGTTTCATGAATAATACTATCCTAACTCTCTATGAGTTTAAAGTTTCATGAATATGACTTTTTTTTTTTAAGAGTTAATAGTTTAAAATAAAAGGATATAAATGTCAATATGTACATTCATCTGTTTTTTTTTGTAACATAAGTTTTTACACTATCGTTGAACGAGAAGGCTTTTCTATGATCACTTCCTTGTTGTATATTCATAATTTTAGCTTGCTCCTTAACTCTTCTATGTACATTCTTTTTCGTTATGATCAATACAATTCATTTTTTGTGTTGGAGCGTGATGAAGGTGTTAAACACCAGTGCATTTAGTATAGGCTCTATTTGATATATATACATAATAAAATATAATAGAAAAATGTTGAAATAAAAGGAATAGTAGTAGAGGATTGGAGGTATGAAGATAGACATATCAAGGTTTGATGATCTTCCTACATGTGCACGCCGCAGCCGCCGTCCGTCTGGTCGAACGGGGAGTGGTATGATGAGGTCAGGAATAAAATAATAATTTTTAATTAATTAATCATTAATTATTTCCTAAATTGATTAATCTACTCATTTAATTTTTATCCATTATATGCGTTCACTCGTAGCCAGAGGGATTATAAATTTTACTTTGATCACTCATAAGAAAAATAAAAAGAAAAAAATAATAGCTCTTTCAAGAAAAAATTTGTTTTTCTCTTGTCTTGGCTTTCCAAGCACAACCACATTCTAGAAATATGCGAGTATTTCGATCGGTTATCAGTGTAGTTCCAATTGAAACATACGAGAAATGAGTGTAGTTTCAATTGAAACATACGAGAAATGAGTTCTTTTTATCACAAGGACACTGTGACTTTATTTTTGAACTGCTTGCTTAAATTGCAGAACTAAGGAAACGTCTTAAATTAATTAAGAGTGATCCATAACTCAACCTCTCATAGGTTGCTATTTTGCAAGTCTTCTACGATGGTTGATATTTTTTTACTTCCACTAAGTATTTGTTTCAACATATTTACTATATGGTTTCTTCTCAAGAAAGAAAATTTACTAATTTATTAAAAAAATGTTACTAAACTAACATTCCAAATATGTATTTTAAAGGAGAAATCTTGAATTATACATTCAACTCTTAAACTTCCATTTGGTTGATGTGATTTTAACTCTCACTCTTCACCTCATTATAAATTAAAATTCTATATAAATTAAATTGAAAATAAAGAGTTTAACAACAACAAATTTGTAGATTTAGAATTTGAATTTTAGTTTATAATTAATTGTTTAGAAAGTGTTTGATATTATATTTAGTACTATTAAAACTGGTTAGAGTTACCCACTAAATAATAGTGATAATAAACTACTATTAGTACATGTTTTATGTTACAAATTTTTGTATAATTATTATTTTATAATTTTTTATTATTTAAAATATAAATATTTTTGATTAATATAACATAAACCGATCAAAATATTTACAAATATATCAAAAATATATTACTAATAGATATCTATCATGTTCATCGCTTATAGATTAATTAAAATAAAATTTGATATATTTGTAATCATTTTAATCTATTTGGTCATTTAAAACAATTTTTTATAAAATACATTACATAATACATATTTTAATTTTTTTAAAAATGAATTGAGTTATATTTTGGTTATAAATGTATTTATCTATACTAACCATGCACTTTAAAATTTAAAATTTGGATATAGTGAAGGGAGATTGTTTTAAATGACTAAATTTCTAATAGTATTTATAGATATAGACAATTTATCTACGAGAGACTACCATCTGTATCATTATTGCAGTTTATTGTTTTTCAAGTAGTGGGATTATGACTCTTAAAGTGTAATGAAAATTTAATGACTTGCATAAATTAAAGAGAGTGTGTATGTTGTGGCCAGAGTGCCTTATACAATACTTATTCTATACGAGCAATCATAAAATTATTTGTTAAGAAAATTGTTAAAAACACTCCATACTCTATTTATTATTGTACTAACTTCAACTTGTCATTAACTTAAACGTTGAAGTGTCTCAATGATGATTTGACATTATACTAGTGTTCAATTTCTTCATTTTGTAAGACTCTCATGCGATTATCACCAAAATATAAATTTACAGTAGTCGATTCATTTTTCACCATCAACAAAAAAACAAATGATACGTAAAAAAGTTATTCAAATGAAAATGCTTATTTGAGAAAATTTAAAATAAAAGTATATACATCTTGTTAAATTTAAGATAAACATGATATTTTCTCCTAAAGATTAAAACCCTCGTACTAACTAGTTGAGGAAAAGATATTGAATAAAGAATTTATAATGGAAATACTATTCATTTCTATGAATAGCATTGTGAGTAAAAGCAAAATTAATATCATTTAGATTTATATTTTAAAGTGATCAAATACGAAGAATTTCATAACCTCCTTTAAGACTTAACAAAGACCGTTGTGTGTGTATGTATTAATGAGGAATCACACTTGATTGTAGAGACAAATTAACTGTAGCTGAAGACCATAAGACTCAAATACTATATGAATCAAAATTAACATTAAAAAGAGTGAATGAGACAAGTTTAAGAACATGTAAGTGATGAGGAAATATTTGAAGATTTTTATGTTTGATGTTTTTTTTTTTTTGGGGGGGGGGGGGGGGGGGAAGAGAAAGAAAGAAAGAAAGAAATTAGAGTTGATTGGTAATGAAATGTGAACCATTAATTAGTATGATTGATGGGAAGTTGTCTCTATCTCTTTATCAACCCATCTTTTCAATCCATCACTGACGACACGTTTTCATTATCATATATATTCACTGCCTACTCCTTTCCGGACCCATTTCTTTCACATTCACTACCTTTTTTCCTTATTTAATTAATTCCCATTCTCTCTTATATATGTTTTTCTAACTTTATTTTGGTACTTAAAAGTACTTTTAAAACGGATCCAAAATCATTTATCACCCTTACAAACATAAAAATATATTAAAATATTTTAAAAGATAAGCTAAATCTATCACTTTACAAGTTTTGATAACTAAACCATAGGTGGTGTGTTGAGATATATTTATATATTTTTCTTTTGAATATTATATTTATCAGTAAAAGCTACATCCTATATATCCATGCTCGTACTATGAATAATTTTAATTCTACGACTAATTAATCTTCTATTGTTGATGCTTATTAATTAGAAATGTTGCAATATTGTGAGTTGAAAGATGTGTAATTTTGTTGGATCTTTAAATATAATGAGACTTAGAAAGATTCAATGTGAGTGGTCCATCAATATGCTTGAAGCCCAAGCTATGATTGATGATTTAACTTTATTTTTCCTTTTGATTTCCATCCAATAATCCTTCTTTTGGTGATGGAATATGATGTAAGAGAGGTAATTAATGAACTTAAATAACAATTGTTTAGATGAATTTAGGTGATGAACTTAAATAACAATTATTTATAAGACTTTGTCGAGGTAAAGATGCATTTTTTCAGATTTGGAATTTGACGAGTAGGTTAGGTTAATTATATCTCACTATGGTTTATGTAATAGGACGACGGATTGTGTAGCTTGGTATGTTAATAATTTTGTTAAAATCATTTTCTTTTTCTCTTGTATTTCTTCCCTTTCAAAAGGTGTGGAGTGAAGTTGAGTTTCCAACATTTCAAGTTGGATTTTGAATGTAATTGTTGGCTCCTTTGCCCTCCTTAAGGTGTACTTTTATGAAGTTTCCTTTAAAAAAGAGAAAGCATGGTCCATTTTTTTTTACTAGGGCTAATAATATTCTATTTACAAAAATATATTATTGATTTATCGATTAAAACATACTTTTCGCCAAAATTTTACTTGGACAATGATTTAAAAACAATCTAATTTGATTTGCAGTGATTTAGGTTCTAAGCTAAGTGGCACTTCATATATATACACACATAGAATTAAGTTAATTATCTTACTTTTCTATAAGGCTACAAATAGCCACTTATGGCTGTATTAGGGTACTTTGGATATAAAATTATTGTCTTTTTTAGAGTTACTCTACACAAACTTTAGGGATGATATTTTTGGTTTATTATCTATCTTTTTGTATTATTTACTAGTAAACAACACGTGCGAGGCACATGAAAATCACACTTGAAAAAATTATAATTTTAACTTAACTTTATAAACTTGGAACAATCATTTTAATATTTTAATATTTATATTTTTTTTATATTCACATTGTAATAAGTGGAAAATAAATTTATTCAATAAAGAGACAATTTTGTCATCTTTCGAATGTATCTTTGAATTTGATTTGTTTGTCCAATTCAAATTCCATTCCTTAATATCTTAAGCTTACACGTTGCAAACTTGACCATTTAATCTATATATATCCAAATAAAGTGGAAGATTGAAAGGTTATTAAGACCATTTAATCTATATATATCCAAATAAAGTGGAACATTGAAAAGTTGTTAAGTTGTGTAATAACATATAACATTATGTAATATCAGTTATGGAAGATGGAAAAGTTACATTATGGCCCTAATAACATATAACATTAACTAATATTGGTTATGAAATAAATAAATAAAAAAAGTTAATGAAGTGTGTAAAGTCTATCTTGCTGAATGTGAAAATGACCACAAACAATATTAAATCTACGTGAATAATAAAGTTACCACTAAATCAAGACTAAAAAAAAAGTTATTGAAATGGTAAAACATCCACCAAAATCATATTTCTTTTGAAATTATGAAATTATAAATGTGAAATCATAATTTTTTTAATGATTTTGTAGGTAAAAATATATATAAAAAAAAACCTTAAAATATGTATTACTTTACACATTTTATTTACCTTTATGTATATTTAATAAATTCTAACAATATTTACATTGTTATAATAAAATCAAAGTATAAGTCACTCAACCATTTCATTAATAAAATGGCTTTAATAAAAAAAATTAAATGAAGAAAAAAACATGAGCAAGATTCCCATTAATACATTAAAAAAAATTCTGAATATTACATGATTTAAATATAAAGAACATAGACATATGTACATGTTAATCACAAAGTAGGTGGTTCAAGTTTTCCCAACTTATATTGTGTACTAAAAAAAAAACCTATAAATGAAGGAATATATACAGGTTTGCATACTTCTATATAAAAATATAGACAACAAATAAATAAATAAAAATTAGAAGAGAATAGAAAAACATGATTTGATTTATTTTTCACTCCTAGCATTTTGTTGTGACTTGTGAACAAGAATGAAAAAAGAAAAAAAATAAGATATTTATATAAAAGAGTTAATATGAAAAAAATGTGAATAGTTGGGAGAAATGATATAATAATTATAATAATTAATTTCAAATTAAAAAATAAAATTACAAGATAAAAGGAAGAATTTAAAAGATTGAAAAAAAAATTAATATGAAAAGAGAACGTGTGACAATAATTAATTTAAAATTAAAAAATAAAATTAAAGATCAAATTATAATAAAACTAAAGTAAAAAACAAATAAATGAATTAAAAAGAAATGATAAAATTAGAAACAAAAAGTTTCTTCACTTCCGTATTTGAACAAAATGTAATTGTATGTTCAGATTTGAGTAGCATTCATTAAATTTATAATTTAAGAACTATTATATAGTAATATATTAAAAACTAACTATAAATATAATTCACACCATTTTTTTAAGAATAATAATATTAATTACGTCACAATGTGACTTATGAGATGAGAGTTTTGAAAGAAATAAAGTTAGGTTTTATCATATGAGAGAGAGAGAGAGAGAGAGAGAGAGAGAGAGAGAGAGAGAGGGTTTACACGAAAGTGTGCATGGTTAACAAGTTTCCAATAAAACTTTATCAGCATCATTGAAGCTCGTGAAAGTACTTAATTGAATAAAATTCATTTAATATTTTATACTTGTTACATAAGCAATAAATCACATCACTTGACACATTATTTATTTATTTCAAGTCTACCCAAAGGTTTGATTTGAGGTTGTCTTATGTAGTTTTCTGATACATAATTAGTTTAATGGATTATTTATGTTTAGCAAACAATTGGAATTTTGTTTTTTTAGATTATATCATCCAAATGTTCAAAATTCCAAAAACAATATTTTTATATTTTTATTATTATCAATTTTAAAATATAATATGTTAAGTTATATATTCAATTCAATTTTTTAAAAATATTAAAATATGTATCATGTAATGTACATATTATAAAGTAAATTAGGTTAAATGTCAAATTTTGGTTTCCATGGAAATTTAGAATTTAGTTTGTATCATCTATATAGCTTCCTATGCAATTCCAATGGTTTGTTAAATCTCTTCTATTTATGAAACTTTTATCCAAAAATATATGTAGAAGCTAAATTCGAGTTATGTATTGAAGCTAAATTCGAGTCGTGGATTATAAGAACTAAAATTTAATTTCATCAAACCATGGGATTAAAATTTTAATTTGTTCTATAAATTATATAATCTTACAAAATAATAATTATACAATTTTTAACATAAATAAATATTTTCAACTACAGGAACTACAATTGTTTTTAAACTATAATTAAATTTATGAATTTATTTCCAAGTACATATGTGAAAAACATATTAAATATGTACGATTTTGTTTTCATTTAATAATTTGTTTTTAAATTTTGGTTTTCAGATTCACTTTCAAACAAACTCTTTAACAGTGGAGAGTTTTGTGTTTGAATCTTTTATTCCTAACCTATTGTGTCATGTTTTAGAAAAAAAAGATTATGTATTGTCATTTCTATCTTGCAATATTTATGTGATTTGTTTCTCTTATTATTCATATATTAAAATTTAAAATTAATAATAACAACAATTTAAACTCTAAATTTAGTTTTTACGATTCGAAGTTTCAACGTTATTATCATTTATATTTAGAATTTAATTTGTGTGGTTTAATAAAATCTTTTTCTTTTTAACTCTTTTAAGTTTTATCCCACTATTTTTAAAGATAAACTAACAAATGTTAATTAACAAAGAAAGTTTTTTCGAGTGTTTTTTACAATTCAAAGACATTAGATATATATAAAGCACTTCCAATATCAGCTGTACTTGAAATGAATATAAGATAAGAATAAGACATTGTGGCCATTTTGAAAGCACACAATTGTAATATTTGTTATCTAAACCAAAACCTAACAAGATTTTGCATATATTCTGTTTACAAAAAGCAATCCTCTAAAGTCTAAAGGAAACTTGATTAAAAGAAAAAGTATAAGAATATTGATCAACGAAGATATTTTTTTAAAAAAAGGATTAAAAATTCGTGTTGTTTGACTCTCGTAACATTTTGATCCTACTACTTTTGTTCGGAACGATCTAATCTTTAGACGCTTTAAGAAAAACAGAATTAAATAGCAAAAAAAAATAATAATAAAATTATTTACAAGATATAACAAAATTTATACTATGTCAATGATAGATACCAATAAACTTTACATCAGTATCGTTGATAGATATCGATCTATCGAGTTAAATATCATCAATAGATTTTAAAATTATGTTATATTTTATAAATATTTTTGTTCATTTTTTTTAATGTAAAAGAGCAATTGCATTGAATACTAACAAATTTTGAAAATCAATTAACATGGCGTACAACAAAGATATTTAACCCTAGGAAGTGAATAATTATACAAAATGGTGTCTATCAAATTACATGTTATAGTTTAAATTATAAAATATAACATATGTATATCTTATATTATTTCTTTTTTATTTTTAGAAGAATTGTTGTAAATAACAACATATTAAAATTGTTTACCAAATATAGTAAAAACATTGAATAGATTATTTGGGTGGGATAGATTTGATATATTTTGTAAATAGTTTTAATATATATATTTTTTTATTTTTTAAAATGCCTCTTATTATTTAATAAATAATCACATAGAATTGGGACTTCTATAAAGCAACATTCATGCATTAACACATGTTAAATTATGAAGAACTAACTTCATATTCTGTGTCTATATATATAAAGATACTCATATATTTTCAAATTGTAACATTATCTCAAGATCTTTATAACATGTTTCAAAAATATTTTTGAATATTACTCTTTTAGAATTTTGGACACATGTGAGGTATGAAATGGAGTATTCGTCTTTTAGAACAAAAATTTAAATCACCATTTAATTTGTTTGAGCACATCACGAAACTAGATTTAAGATTCAACTTTTCCTTTTACTATAATAGTAAATTTGAAACGTTTATGAAAGTTTGCTAATGGTTTTAGATATTATACTAATGGAACTCACGCTTCTAAGTGACATAATCAGTGAAATTAATGAAAATGTGATATAAATTGGAAAGAAAAGATTTTATTTGGGGGTCTAATCAATAATAATTTGTGGTAGGAAATTAAAAAAAAAATAATAATAAGAAAGGCAAGAGAGGGAATGAAAAAGCTGATAAAAGGTGAGTGAGACAGAGAGACCCAAAAAAAAAAATAATAATAATAATAATAATAACCCTATTTTTCTTCTCTCGAAATATTTGTTTTATTTTCTTTTTCTTCTGCTGCGTTCAAACTTATTTCTTTCACTTGGAAACTAAAAAGAATTATGTACTTTTTTTTTTGGCAGTGACATCAAAGGTTTTTGTTTTTCTCCACTGCTCATTAGGGTTTTTATTTTCTTTTTTTTCATTTTTGTTTTGTGTGTGGGGGACGAAGCTTGATATTTCCATCAAAATTTCTAGCTTTTGACACGTGTGATTTGGGAAAATAGTAAAAAAAGAAAGGTAAAAAAAAAAAGGTTGGGAATGTCTTGGTTAAGTTGAGAGAGAGATTATTCAATCTTTTGAGGATTAGGGTTTTGTGGGTAAACGAGAGATGAGAAGAATGTGTCATATTAAAGAATTTGATTTGATGGTCAAAAAACTTTCATAATTTTTTGATTAATTTGTAAAGTTAGCTCTATCTTTTTATTACAAAGAGAATTGAATAATCACGATGTAAAACAAATTTTATTTCGAAGAAGGTATTTTCATGTATAACTCGATAAGATATTTACGTAAGAGATGAACATATCAAGATTTTCATAAGAAGAAAAAAAAAACTAGCTCATTTTATTTAATAGGAAATGGTTATCTGTTAATCTAAAGTATTTATGCATTTTTTTTTTGTTTTTAAAAAGTCTTAAAATATTTATTTATGTCTAATTTCTTTATTGATATTTTTCATTTATATTTTTATAATATTTATACATCTTTATTTGTTATCAAAATTTAAACCTTTGAATATTTACTACTTAGTGATATTTTAATCATATATTTTCATGTTATTGATTTTTCATAACGTTATTTATGTGCAAACCAATAGAAGTTAAGTTTGAGTTATGAGAAAATTAATTATATATACATATATATGTTACTTGAATTGAGATAAGTCATCAGTAGGACATAGGCATAAATTTTCAAATACACAACTACAAATATTTATTAAGGAGAATTTATATGTCGAATTGTTATTAAAATAATACATGCCATAAATTCGATAGTTTGTCGTTAAAATCATTTAATCATTATAAGCTGCATTGTATGAAAACTCAAGCCTCAAGGTTTACCAAAACATATAAAAAAGAACATGAGTACTCTAAGTAGTATAGAGTAAATAAATAAAATTGGATGTCATATCTTGGCAACATGGTTGATATTATCCACTTTATTAAAAGGAAAATATTTTAAATATTAGTCGTTGATATAAAGTCACATCGAGTTGATAATATATATATGTATATATATATATATATATTACGTATACATATGTACCTATGTACCTATATACCTATATAACGAGTTTGGATAAGATTAAGTTTGAAAACGTCTTTGTTTTATAAGGAGTACTCGAGGATATTGAAAAATGTAAAAATGTGTGTACTCTTTATTGGGGTGTGCATAAGTGATTCCCTTAAAAGTGTTTGTTCAAGACTTATTGGATAGCAAAAGAGTATCTATACAATTTTTAATTAGCCGTTAAGGACTTTCCATGTTCAAATCATAGTAGGGCTATTCTATTTGAAAATCGACAAAAGTTAGAATAATATGAAATGATTTAAAGGGACAAAATGATAATTTCGATTGACCATGAATAATTTGGTAAAATGATTTAAAAGAAAAAGAGGTTATAATTATATCGATCAGAACCGGATTGTGGTTGAATGTTAAAACGAGTTACTTATTTTATTTTGGTCCTTAAACTTTCAAAAATGTTTTTTTTAGTTCTTAAACTTCTAAAAAAAACATTTATTTTAGTCTACTATTAAAATTACGTTAACTTTTCAAACGAAATGTGAATTAGCTTTGTATTTCTCGATGGCTAGGAGGAGGATGAAAGTGAAGTAAAATGTTAAGAACCAACATGCTAAAAGATTGAACGACCAAAACTTTGAATTGAAATGTCTTTTAAATTCTCCTACTTTGTCACCTTTTTCAAAATCATTGAAACTCTAAATTTTTTAGCTTTAGACAATTTATTTGATAGCTAGTCGTAGAAAAATACAAGTTACGACTTTGTTATTTCATTGAAGAGCTAATCGATAAAATCTTAATAAAGTAACTAGGACCAAAATTAGTGTCTTTTAAAAGTTTAGAGACTAAAATAAATTTTAATTCCTAAACTTTTATGGAAGTTGATCAATCGGATATAAAATTTTGTTGTATTATATTTTTGAAACGCAATGAAATGTATAGTTTGGGGAATTGGGGTAGATAGGTCAAATATGACCGAACTTTTTCTAGAGGAATCCAACATTCACCAAATTTTGTCACTTTTATCTCCACATGGGTGCACCCATTTGATTTTCATTTAGAATAAGTTTGGGAGTAATTTTAAAATAAATCGTTTTTGCTATATTTATAATTATTCGAAAAAATCAAAACACGTCTTTAAATACAATTTTTGTGTTATGGGAGAAATAATTTTGTGACTCGAAAGTTGATTATAGAAGCACTATATCAATTGAGACAAACTTATTTTGACAAAAAAATATGTATTATATTTAATCAAATAAATGAATAGAAATATTAATGACAATATTTTCATAACTTAGCTTATAAATAAAAATAATTAAATTATTAGTCCAAACAAATTTTCACTTATAGAAATATTTCTCGATATCGATATTTTATCGGTATGTATATGCATCAATTAATATATATTAGTAAAATTAAAATTTCGATATTGAAACCAATATTTTAATCCTCAGCTAAAACTAACACTCCAATATGCGCCAAAACATACAGAAAATTTATGTTCTAAAACTAAATTTAATCAAACATTAGTCATTTAATAGTGTAAAACATAGTTTGCTATCAAGGTGATTGCATTTCTCTAGCTAAGAGATGCATTCGGCCAACAAAGTAGAAAGAAACATTAAAAAGTTCTTTTTGTTTACATTTTAAAATTTCAAATTCAAAATCTAAATAAATAAACATAAAAAATTAATATTTTTAGAATTTCCATTGTTTGAACACAAAATTCAAAGTTAGTTTTTTGAAAACAGAATTCATTCGAGGTAGAAATGTGTTAATTTGCCTATTTCACTTTTTCTCGCTTTGCTTCCTCTTTCAATTGAGATACCCAATTCCTTAACAAAAACATCTCTATCAAGCTGCCGACCTCATACTTATTTGACCTCTCAATCTAATTTAAAGTTAGTTTTTAAAATAGAATCTAGTCTATCTACCAAATGCATATTCATTAAAACGATAAGTCTAAATATCATAAAACATTAATATGAGTTGTCTAACATGTTGATATACTTATTCTATCACATGTTAGATGAAATGTAAGTACTTGTGTGTATGTCTCATTTGTTAATATTACATAAAAAAAAAAAAAAAAACCATAATTCAATATCAATACATATTCTCAACTAAAAAGTTAAAGTTTCGAATCTTTTCTCGTTTTTACCCATTTTAATGTATGGTTATATGAATATGTTAAGTACGTTAACACATTTAAAATAATTAAATAAATTGTTTTATCTTTGTTTTTTTCGCATCACACACAAAAGGATAAAAAAAAAACAAAAATTTCTCTAATTTTTTAGCCTAAAATATTTTGAAGATTTAGTTAATGTGAGGTATCTAGATTATTTTTTTTCCTTAAAGAAACAATTTGAATTATAATTTATTTTTATGGTTCGAATCGAATTTTCTCTATAAATTCAATACTTGCACTTCCACGTAACAAAACCACTAAAACTCAATTTTTTCTTGAAATTGAACATGAAACCTGTTGCCTTCATGTATATACACGCGTCAGTCAAATTGATTATTTGATATTTATGAGCTTTCTTGTACGTAGTTTTTTTTTTTTTTTTTTACTTTTTTCTTTTTGCTTCTTCTATTAATTTTTTTTTTTTATAATCTGGTGTGAAATTAAATTTGATTAATTATTTACCATGAATTTGGATGTTTAGATATACACTTAGACTGAAATAACAAATTAACTGTGAATTTTCCAATTAAACCAAAGGGATTGAGGAGTTAACCAATTCAATCAAATAAAAAGATAATGTTTGTTTAAGATATAAAGTTTTTAGGGTTTTTATGTCTAAACAAAAAATGATATTGAAAACAGAAAGATAATATTTTAGATTAATAAGTTTGAAATTAGAAGATTATTGCATCATTTTAAATCTAAATTAAAAGATCTTTTTTTACTACAAAACATTAATAAAACTAAAAGGAGAATCAAATAACTTAATAAAACAAGATTTTGTGGGTGTAAATTTGTATTCTTTTTCTTTTAACGTAGGAGGATTATATCATGAAATTAAAAAAAAAAAAAAAAAAAAGACATTTTGATATTGTTGTAAATGAAAATAAATATTAATAAAATATAACAAAATTTTGAGTAAATATGGGTTGAAGTCTATTTAAAAATGTCTCATTAATCCATGAAATAAAAATAAATAAATAAATAAATATTTTTTTAACTAAGATATAATGTCACCAATTTAAAATAAATGAATTTTTTTTTTTGTTTAAAATTGGATATATCTAGGACACACAATCGATAAAATATTGAATTTAAATTCAAATAAAAATTATTAAAAAGACAATGGAAATATATATTGAGGTTTTAATTGTATTGAAATTTCATAAAAACAATGAAATATTGATTTTTGAAGGATTTCACGAAAAATTATAAAAGCAAGAAAATAAATTTAAATGAGTAAATGAACATTTTATGATTTTTAAATAATTTAATAGATACCTATTGCTTAGTGACACTTTGTTGGAAATATCTATTATATTTTTCGACAATATATTTTGTTTATTTTTAAATTTCTTTAGGATTATTAAAGAAATTATATTACCCCTGATTTTCAAGAATTTGACTATTCCGTAGTTGATGGTCTAATATACTACAAAACGTTATTATATTGCAATTTTTGTTGACTAGTTATTTTCAAATTTTTTGGCCGATTTTTTTTGGGATAATCACTGTATCACATCATGATTGTCGCAAACTCTTCCTATAAACAGCTGCTCGACTACCTTGAGAAGATTATCGAGAAAAATCAAGAAGAAAAATTTTGCAACTATACCTCATTCAAAATATTCAATTGCAGGGTAAGTATTTTCCTTCAATTGAACGAATATTTCGTGTGTAGTGTTTAACACTTTAGTCCAAAAAAAACTAATTCATGAAATACGAAGAAATGCAAGAGATTAAGAGTCAAGTTATTTCTAAAAATCAAGGGCTCCTACTGCAAGATCTCTCTTATCTGTCCCTGAAAATGGATAGGAAAACTTAGCCGATGTAAAGATTCAATAATCAATGACAAGAGGTACCTAATATCTAATAATATAAATGCTACTACCAATCTAGGGGAGCAACGTGTGAAGACCTAGATTGATTTATAATATTATGTTTCATATCGATTTATTTTAGCATATTCTTATGAACTTCTATTCATTAGAATTTTAATAAATCAATCTCTTCATTTTAGCATAAAAGCTCCCAGAATGTAGTTGATTTTCACGGAAGTGGGTTATCAAAAAGTTTTTGGGTTGAATTTCTCCTCTTATTGTTTCTTTAGTTATCAACCTTGCTTTTAGCCTCACAAAAAACTTTTTGAAAATATAATCTATTTTACTATTTCAATATCGGTTCATTTCTTGTGTCGATTTCAAATTAAATCTATAGAAGTGTAGAAATATCATGATGTCCGACAAAATTGTAATACTATATTTTTAACTCAATTTTAAAAACCCAATTTTGTGCAGAACCACATAGGGTGGAGGGAGGCACGTTCCCCTTTACCATTTTGATTTATTTTATATTTGAATTGCAGCGGCTGCCCTCTACCAAATCAATTTAGGATTTAAGGAAAAAAAAACTACCTTAACAAAAATTAAAAAAAAAAAAAAAGCAATATCAAATTCTATTTTTAAATATATATATATATATATATATATATATATATGTAGCCACCTAATTTTGGTCGACCTTATTTAAAATTAATTTAATTGTTACGTTAATTTTTACCTTGAATTTTGTAAATCTAACTAAGATAGTGGAGAAATATCAAATACGGTAACTTTTTTTAATTTCGTTTTGTTAATAAATGGTTCATGCCATTTTGAGTTGTATGCCAGAGTTGTCATTATTTCAAATTAAAACAAATCCCACTGAAATTTTAGCCATTTGAAGAAGCATTTTTGGCTACAAATAATCTCTTCTTCTTCATCCACACAACACAACATAAAAAGAAGGTCACACAAAAAAACCTTAGAAATTTTTACGATCTTTATATCCTCTCTTCTTCATCTAAATCTCTAACTTCCATATCTTCTACTTCTTTGGTCCCAATGATCTTACACCTAAAAAACAATGAGTTTAGTGTGTTGAGATTTCAACTTTTCTTTCTTTTCTTTTCCATCTTCTTATTATTTTGTTTATTTTCCTTCAAAGTTATTTATTTTTCATCATTCTTACTATTTTTATTATTTTATTTATATTTCTACAATTTTCTATAAAAAATTTAAAAAGAAAGAAAAAGAAAACTAAATGATTAAATAATTGCTTATTATTATGGTTCATGTTTCTCTACTTTTATTTCTCTTATAATTATTTATTTTATTATCTCGTGAGTTTCTCTTTTATAGTTTTTTTTATTTATTACATATTTCTTCATACCTTGTTGTTATCTATCTTTTATTTATTATTATGTCTTTCCTTTATTAATTTATTATTAAACTTTATTTTCTATTTATTGTTTCTTTACATTTTTATATATAATTAGTATTTTTATTTATTTAATTCTTTTTTTTCTTTTTACAGCATTTACTATTGCTTCATTAGTATTTTCTCATTATTCCTTCTTCTTTAATATTTTTCTCATCTTGATTATTGATTCTTTAATATGTTCTTGTTTTTCATATGTTATTTAATATTTTGTTTTTCCCCTCTTTTGTGGTCAATTTAATATGTTATTGCTAATAATTTTTAAGTTTGTTAACATTTTAAATTATTTTTCTTTAAAAAAATGCAACGATGGAATATAGAAAATTTGGGAGTCTGATTTTTTAGAATTCTTAAGGTGAGAAAATCGATTCTTTGGAAGTCCATGATCTATCTTCAATATGTTTTTATTAAGATCTCAATATGTTATTTTGTGTTTGCGTAATTTATTATGATGTTTCTTTACCCTTGTTTCTACTTATCTAATTTTCATATTAAGTCTCATTTTATTTCATATTTAAAATTTTCAACCCTTTCTAATTAAAATTTTCAAGTTTTAAAGTCCTAATTTAAAATTCTTCAAATTTTAAAATCTTTCCCAAAACACTTTTTTAAAAATCATTTAGAATTTTTTTCTTTTAAAGTTATAATTTTTTCATGTTTTTCAAACGTTCAAAATTTAATATATAATTTCATGAGTTTCTTGATCAATCTTTTATAATAACTTATACTGTTTTTCTTAAACAAAATCCTACGACGGAATCTAGGAAATTTGGGAGTCCGATTTTATAAAATTCTTGAGGTGAGGGATCATGTCTTTGGGAGTCTAAGATTTGGTACCAAGAAAACATTGATTTTAATTAATGTTTTAAAACAAACTCTTTATTAGAAGACTATCCCTATGACGGATTTTGAGAAATTGTACTAATTTCTCACTTTCTTGAGGTGAGAAGATTTTCTTCAACATAGACTAATTGATGGAACGCTTTCCACTTATTTTATGAGGTCATTGCTTCAAATATTGGAGTAATGAGAGGTAAAATAAGACATTAGTTTTTAAAGAAATTAAAGAACATTTTCAATTCAAGATTTGGAATTTGGCCACTGTTTTATAGACGGGTGTCGTGAAATGCTAGCATTTTCCTATACATAAATGACTCTCGAACTCAATTCTAGTTTTCGTAAACCATTTTTTTATAATTTATTTAAAAGGTTTTACTATATTTCGATGTCCAATCACACCGTAAAAAAATTGGTGGCGACTCTTATTTTATTTTTAAAACTAATCCATTTTAAGGATGTTGGCCGATCCGCATCGTCTTGAACAAGTGGTGACAATATATAGAAGAGTTGTGTAAGATTATCTATTTCTACCTATCATTATACAAATGTTGACATTAGAATAATTTAACATCAATAGAGGAGACAATATAAAATGATATGACATTATTGTCATTTTAAATGTACACAGTTGTAACATTCTTCTTCTCTTTTCCTTTCGAGAACATAATATCATTGTTTTCTAAACTAAACCTAATAAGATTCTGCATATATATATAATATATATATTATATTATATTCTATTTACTAAAAATCAATACACTCTAAAGTCTAAAGGAAACTTATTATGTTTTTCTTTTATTTATTTATTTCTTTACATAAAAAAGGGTGAGAATATTGGTAAAAAAAAAGCTATTTTAGAAAGAAAATAAATTATTTTCTTTTGACTGTTTTGTATAAGTTAAAAAAAATGTGGGTAGGTTTCGTTTGACATTCTGAGTGTATATAAACACTTTTTTTTAACTACGTAGAAAGCTATCCAAATATGCACGTAATCAAATAGGTCTATAAAATTAAAGTTTATACATTAAAACAACAATTGCTTCGACCTCTTCAAATATAATTAACCTAAGTTAACCAAATAAATAAGGGTGTGTTTGGAATATATATATTTTGTTAAGTGCTTAATTTAAAAAATGAGTTATTTTAGAAAAAAAAATGGGGTTTTTCAAAAATAGAAAAAATTGACAAATTATTTACACTTCATAGAACAAAACCACTAAAGAAAAAAAAAAATACATTTGAATTTTTTGTGAAGTGTAGATATTTTGTCAAATATCCTATTTTTTACACTTTTCTAAAATAAATTTAGGGTATTTGGCAACCTTAGTATATTTTAAACTATTTTTATCAAAAGAGTTTAATTAAAAATGATTTTTTTAAAAAAATTATTAAGTCAACTCAAAGATGGCACTAAATGTTATTGAATAGCTAATGACTTATTAAAAATTAAAACTAAATTTATTTGAAATAAAATCGAAAGTTTTAAAGTTTACTACACATAAACTAAAAGTAAACGCTTTAAAATTTAAAGACTAAATTTGTAATTAAAAAAATTGCAAATTTAGCCTTAAAACCTAAAAGGTTTTGTTTGGGGAAAGGGTTAGGGATTAAGGAAGAAAGAGTTGATTATGGTTATGATAAGATGTGTTTGGAAGAAGTGTTATGAAAAAAGTGTTATGATAAGATGGATTTGAGGGAAGGATTATGTAGATAGTGTTATGAAGTTTTATATATATATATATATATATATATATATATATATATATATATATATAAATTTATATTATGAATCCGATACACAAATGTTGTATATTTAGTTTACCAAATCATCCTAGTTTTGTAAAATAATTTGCCTTAATTTTTTTTGAATACGACATTCATTTTCAACTTTTTTTAAGCAGTTACGTACGAATAATTTTTTTTTCAAATTCATATTCTAAATCCAATACACAAATTTTATATATTTAATTTGTCGAATCGTCCTAGTTTTCGTAAAACAATTTACCTTAATTTCTTTAACTACAAGGTTCATTTTCAACCTTTTTTAAGTAGTTACGTGCGAATAAATTTTTTTATAATTCATATTCTAAATATAATACACGAATTTTATATATCTAATTTACCAAATCGTTCTAGTGTTTGTAAAACAATTTGCCTTAATTTATTTAACTACGATGTTCATTTTCAACATTTTTTAAATATACATTACGTTCCAGTAAATTGGTTTTTATGAATGTGACACGCAACCCGCAAATATGTAAATAAGTGCAAATAACAATTGGAATATGAATTACCAAAAACAATGAGGTTGAGATTAATATCAAAATTTTAATTTCACAAATATATTGATATAAATTCAAACATAGAATTGATTGAAGATAATTGTTGAGTAAGAAATTTTGAAACAAATTACAAATTGCCACACATTAACTAAAATAATTGTATTTAGAATTAACTAAAAATTGAATGTGTTTCAAATTAAATTTAAAGAACAATTCTAATGATGTCACTATGTCTTTATTATGAGAATTTGATCAAATTAATTATGTTGATTCAATTAAATATTATTTACTTGGACTAAAATTCAATTGAGTCTAAAAAGAAACTTAATTTAGCCCAAAATTAAATATGACTCAAATTTATGTGATTGAGCCCGAAGGTATGGTGCATGGACCAAACCAAACTTAAGTTCGCTTCCTCAAATAAAGCGTAAGCATCTAGTCGAGAGAGAATTATAGGATTTAGGATCAAATTCTAGAGATCAAATCATATCGCATCAAATCAATATAAATACAACGTCAACACAAGTTCAACTCCACGAATCAAATTTCTCTGGAAATCTCGTGTGAAAAAATTAGATGTCACAATAAATTACCTAATTCAAGAATGAAAAAGAAATTAAAATTTTAATAATATAATTATATCAAATTCATACTTTAAAAACAAGTTATGTTTAAAATGAAAAGATTAAAAATTAGTAAAACTTATAAGTATAGAAATTATAAAAAAAAAAAAGAAAAAGGATTAAGGGGATAAAACTAGAGTTATAATAACCCTTCTGTCTCCAACCCTCCATTTTATAACCCTTACCCAGACATAAAGTTTCGTAGAGACCATAAGAGCAACAATTTTTCCCCAGAACTAAACTGAGTATTTTTTAACCAGTTTAAGAAATAAAAGTTCTCCAACATTCTTTTATACTTTTAACCTTTATTTAAAGTACACATATTAAAATTTAATCATTGATATATATATATATATGGAATGAAACTAAACAAAAATTTATAGAGGACGAAAATATTATTTTAACTTTAAAAGGTTTGTTTGAGAATGGAATGTGTTTTGAGTCTAACTAACAATAATTTGAGGGAAGAAAACAAAATAATCTTCTTCTTTTTTTAAGAAAAGAAAAAAAGAGGTAAGGGATGAGGAAAAAGAAAAAGCTGATGAAAGTTGAGTGGAAACAGAGAGTCCAAATGACCCTCTCTGACCCCTTTTCTCTATGCCCTATTTCACTTTTCTTCTCATCTTTTTTCTGCCCTAATCTATATTCAACCTTTCTTCACTTGGAAACAAAAAATATTTATGTACTTAGAAATATGCATGCTACTGTTTTTATGCAGAGACATCAATGGCTTTCTTCTTCTTTTTCATTTTTTCCACAGTTTCTTAGGATTTGTTGATTAGTTTTTTTTTTTTTTTTTTTTTTTGCTTTGTTTTATATACAATGGTGAAAGATTGATCCTACACACTACAGTTGATTTTTTTGTTTTTGTTTTTGTTTTCAATTTTTCAATGGAACTCTTTCATTACAGTTTCTGTTTCTTGCTGATCTTCAGTTTTAAAATACTAATTTAAAGTTATGTAGGAATTTTAGGAACAACAAAACCAAGTTTGTTGTTTATTGTTTTTGTTTCTTTTTTAGAATATAAGTAAAAATATTGTTGTTTCTTTTTTAAAAACCAACAACAACCAAAACCAAAACACTCTATCAAGAAAATATAATATCAAAATAAAAATTATATAAAAAAAAAATCAAGATTTAAATTTCTCAACTTTAATTTTTTTCGATATGATATTATTAAATATGAGATATAACATAAAAATAAGGAATCTTTTAGAAAATATAATAAAGTGGAAAATATCTATATTGTATAGAACAATTTCAAAAACAGAATAAGCTCACAGACTCATTATGGAAAATACCAAAAATGTCATGTCAACCACGTCGTCAATAACACATGCAATATATTTGGTACACGATCATTTAGATTTGGCTACAATTTATTTTTTCAATTCTATCGTTTAATTTTGCTACAGCATCGTTTAATTTGGTTACGTTTAAATTTGGTTACACGATCGTTTAGATTTGATAATTTAAATTAGTACCTAAATCTAAACGATTTTTTTTCCAAAATTTGGTACTTAGATTTGGCTAAATGATTTTTTAATTATTTTTATATACGATTGTTTATTTATTTATTTATTTATTTTACATGATCGTTTAGATTTGTTTACACGATCATTTATTTTTTTTCAAAATTCTCTAGTACAAGATCGTTTAAATTTTGCTAAATGATTTTTTAAATTCTTTTGGTACACGATCTTTACTTCTTTTTCACGATTGTTAGATTTGGTTACCCAAATTTAAACAATATAAAAAAAGAAGAGGAAAAGAAAAAAGACATGGAAAGAAATTGCGGCGAAAAAAAAAAAAGAAGAGGAAAAAAAGAAAGACGATGAAAGAAATCGCAATGAGAAGAAGAAAGACGAGAGAGCAAACTTTGAATATTTGAAAAAATGACTAACTTTATGGATTTTGTTACCTAAACCCTAAACCCTAAACCTTAAAAGTTAACCTAAAAATAACCGTGAAATTTGCTTTTTAATAATTTATATTAATAATAATTTCATTTTTTTAATTTTAGGGAAAAAATCATTTCTACCCTACATTTGAGTTAAAACTAAAAAGGGTTTTTTTTCTTTAATAATTGAAGAAGAAATAAAATATTTACACCATAGTATAAATATTTTTGTTAATTTTACTATTTTTTTTAATAATTTTCTAAAAGAAAGTTATTAATTTCATAATTAACTTTATAATAATAATAAAAAAAAAGAACTTAGCCTTCAATAAAATAAGTAGACATAGTTATTCACATTTTTAATATAAGGTTGAAATCTTAACAAATATTATAATTGATGATTTTTCTTTAGAAAAAAGTTTATTTAGTACAACCTCAAATGTTATATGTTATAATTCATTTGTCTCCATTTGTTTTGTTTTTTCTTTTTTCTTTTTAATATATGATATATTTATAGTAGAATGAAGTATAAAAATAATGAAATCAAATTCCATTCTTAAAGTAAAACATAATAGAATAGGTAGTTGCAAATATAAGTATTAAGTTCAAAGTATTAGTATAACATCTATAGAGTTTAAAGTTTGTTTCTGTTACTTTTGTGACAAATATTGTCACTTTCATTTTTATTTTGTTGGGTGTGAAAGTGAAGGATTTTATTAATATAATTTACATTTCTACGTACATACATATATATATGATTGGACAGAAATATATTTAGATGTGAGTAGGGGGTTTGATTTTGTGTCACATCAACATTTATATGTATTTTTGTGGTTGGATATTATTGTACCTTCCAATGCCAAAAGCCAAACAACATCTTATATATTTGGATGCTTTAAGTCATTTCCAGGGTACACACACAGTAGACCACGTTCTTACTCTTATTTTAATTAACTATATGATGAACATAAACATCTTTTCATCACAACTTTTTATAGTACATGCTTTTTACTATATGTATTAAAATTTTAAGAGTTCAAAGTTTAGACTTTAGGTGTTGTTAATAGGTAAACAAATTATTTTGATAATGCTTTCATCTGTCTGCTTTCTACCCTTGATTATTTAGAACTTTTCAGTTAAATTAACCTACATTTTCGAGTCGGATTCCACATGCGAACATTATTAATCATTAAGACTAAAATAAATATAATCAATTGACATAAAATTTATATTACCAATTTTAAGGTTACAGATTCCATTATTCCACATCTTATATAAAAAAAAATAATAAAAAAAATGTTTTCAAATGTTGAAGCAAAATGTTGATAGCTACAAAAAATGATAGTTTTTATGAGTTTGACTTATTCAAAAGTAACTTATTGATTGATCGGATTTTGTCGCCTAAATCTTAATCAAATAACATACACACCATGAGCTAATCTTAGTGGCAAGTCCGAATTGAACAAGCACAATTAATTTCTCAAGTAAAGGTTTCTGGGAGCCCATCATAAAAAAAATCCACAAAAAGCTTAACAGCTGGAAATACAAACATATTTCCAAAGGTGGAAAGCTTACTCTTCTCAAAGCTTCATTATACAGCAACCCAACCTATCAGCTATTGGTTTTCAAAGCCACTGTTTATATTTACAAGGAAATTGAAAAGCATTGGAGAAATTTCCTTTGGAGAAGCAACAAAAAGACTTCAACAACACACCTGATAAAATGGGATGATGTTACAAGACCTAAAGACAAAGGAGGTTTGTGCATCTCCACCTTAAAGGATACCAACTTTGCACTGCTTCGCAAATGGTTATGGCGCTTTCAAACTGAACATCATGCTCTATGGAAGAAAATCATCACTGCTAAATATAAATTATCTTTCGTTGGGGAAATTCAAAAAAAAAAAAAAGCAAATACAGTAGCTTAAATGCGCCTTGGAGTTCCATAACGAAAGGACTAGATTGGTTCGAAAGCAACTACCAATGGGAGATTAATAATGGTGGGGACCTCTCTCTATGGTTTGCCAATTAGACTAATAGGGGTCATCTTCACAAAGCTTTTCCAAGATTGTTTGCTCTAGCTATTGATAAAGAGGCGACCATCAAAGACAAATGGGATGATACTAACAAAACATGGACCTTGGACCACAGAAGACCGCTAAAGGATAGAGAAAAAAGCAACTGGAATTGCTTTCAATCTATTCTCAACAACCCAAACCTAGAAAAGGGAGAAGGAAAACCAATATGGAAGTTAAATAAAGATCATTCTTTCACAATAGCTTTTATCAAACATACCTTAGCCGACGACCTAACTCGAAACCAACAACTGCCCGACAATCATCAAATCTATTCATCCCTGTGGAAGTCCACACTGCCGATAAACATCAAATTCTTCCTCTGGTCCCTATTCCAAAAGAAAATCAACACGGTAGACATCCTTTAGAGAAAGCTCCGAAATTCTTGCCTTAATCCAAGTATCTGCACACTCTGTATTGAAAAAGGAGAGGATTTGGATCATCTCTTCCTAAATTGCAAAACTGCTAAACACCTTTGACACAAATTATGCTCTCTTGTCGGTGAAGTAGGAGACATAAGCAATTTGGAAGCTCTTGGGACATCTCTTTGCTCTCACAAACACACTTGCAACGAAAATGTTATAAAACTAAGTGGAGTTGCAACATTAATCCTTTGGTCAATCTGGAAATAAAAGAACAATAGAACTTTAAGGGGAAAACAAAACTCTACAATCAATATTTAGGAAAATGTTTGTAACCTAATAGGGTTGTGGTCTTGCATAAGCAAGCTACTTCCAAATTACTCTCTTGTACAAATTACTCTCAAACTTCAAGCTTTTTTCAAATAATTTTCTTGTCCCCTAGTGCCTATTTTTGGGCTATCCTCGAGCCCCTCATTATGTAACAACATTATTATTCTAATATAAGGGTTTCTATATGCACCTCGCCGTAGATGGATTTCGCATAGTTCTCATTTGTTTCTTGCTCAAAAAAACCAATGGGGGTTTGAGATTGGTTTCAGGTGCAATTAATGTAAGGTGTGAGGTAGGTGAATTGGAACGAATTTAATATTAAAAGAGTCTAAATTTAGGTCAAAATGAATTATATATCCTTATTAAAGTATTTGATCATAAGTCTCTCGTCACTAAAAACCAATTTAATCGTTATACTTGACCAAATTGATTGAAAATCTCCATTAAACTTGTCCTAATGATCAACTTAACCAATATAAATTGAATCAATGAAAAGCATGCAAACAAAATTTAATATTAATCACACTAAGTTCTAGGGCTAGTTAGGTTGAATATCTAATTTTTATTCGTTTAATTAGACGTTCAACTAATATAATTATAAGATAAGTAGAAAAATGTTCGTTGAGATCAAGTTGTAGCTATTCCATCCCTATTGTGCTTTTTAAGATCCACATACAACTAAATAACGCAATCTAAAACATAAACCATATAGTCCAACAAGCTCCTGATAGTATGATAAATTCTTCAATTAATAATCAAAATTGTATGTCTGCGATTACAATATAGCTTAGTTCAAAAATCACAAATACATCAAATAGGGAAGAATTCTAAATAACCCAAGTTGGAATGAGTACCTTAATTAGCCTCTCATCCACATGTTGCATAATGAGAGAACATTCAAAGGCATAAAACCAATGAAAAGATCATCTCAAAAATTGGAAATCGGATGTCTTTTGACCTAGAAAGGTAGAAAATATTATTTATAAAAATGTAACGGTGTCGCGGGTGCCAAGAACAAGACCGCAATGGTGACAATCTGATGCATAAAAGTCAAGTTTTGGAGTGACGCGTCTATGTGCATTTTTTTGCAAATAAGGACGCGTTACTACCTTACGTTTTTTGCCAATATGGCCTAGTTTACTTTGCACTTTGACTCCGGTTGATGCATTTTGACTTCGTTTTTGCCTATTTAAGCCTTATATCAACATTAACACCCTAATTCTACCAATGCATTGTTCTAAACTTACAAAATAATCAAATAAAAACATAACATCTCGTGTAACGATTCTAAATTTATGCAAAATTAGATAACATATTTTTGGTGACATCACTTACCAAGAATCATAACCATAGTAAAAAATAATGGGGTCAAAGGCAGAAAAATCTTCAAAAACTAAAAATGATATAGTTATCGGAAAAAAAAAACTTTTGAGATCATTTGAGACACAGTTAGAAAGTTGGTGGGAGGAGTAATTTATTATAGTCCACTCCATATTTGGGACGCATGGTAAAGAGTGTTGTGTACAATTATTTTATCACCTACAATTAGATATAGTGAATATTATTTCGAAAGTTTATTTGCTACAATATTAAATATTTACTAATAAAGCATTTACTGTTGTAAAAATGAGGCACACTCAGAACACACGAAAATCGAGAAAATACAATATTAAAATAATATATATATATATATATAACAAATAACGGAAATAAGAAATTAGAAAATTCTCTTCAAATCTTACTCCCATTTATTCGGAAAGTTCAATCGATGAGTATGACTTTTACAAAACTCACAAAATATCACTATTTATAAACAATTTGGCACGCAAGAGATGGAATACATAACCACTAAGGATTGATTCTTTGAGACATAGAAGTTGGATAAGAGGAAAAGTGACACATGACTAATTAGACACTAAGTTTAATAGATAACGTGGCATTTATTTATCTAATAATTATAATATTTATTGCTTTTAATTTCACAAAATTTCGATTTTTTTATTACAATGGTTATTATGGTTTATCTAAATACAAAAATAATTTGTACCTCAAACAAAAACTTATATCCTAAACCAAAATATTTTGTATTCCAAACACTAAATTTTACTATCCATCCATATATCGTTATAATCCACTAACTATAATAACGAACTCACTCATTAGTTTTTATATTTTATTTTGAAAATCTTATTTGTTTCTCAAGATGGATTTTATATTATATACCTTAAAAGAAAATATTTCCATTCATACTCAAATTACAATTTGAAAAAATAAGTGGATTAGCAAAACAAATAAAACTCATATTATTGTAAACATACAGAATAAAGTAAATGATTAGATAAAATAAAAGGGCATGGGTCTACATGGAATTAATTAGTACGAACAAAATTACATTAATGAATTAATTAAAAGAAAACATAAACATCTACTCATATATTTAAACATATTGAGCATGATACCTCCTATTCATAAGACATACGCCTATATATAATGAGTTTATACAACCTTTAGCATTATTTTGTTCATATTTGTGGATGAACTAATGGGAAATCTTTAACGATTGCCAGAATTTGTAATATTTATCGAAGTCTATTGGTCTAATTTAAGCAAGTTTTATATATTAAATATATATGAGATTGAATTGAAAAAGTACTTTTCTTGATATTAATTAAGAAGCCTGCAAATTTTGTATTGATATGATTCCAAAACATTTTTATTAGTGGACATGTCAGCAACTTCACATATAGTTCTCTACCAAGGGGTAGAAATTTATTAGGAATTTATTAATTTGAATTTTCATATACATTTTCGAATATAACGAAATAACCTGATAGAAACATTTGTATTTACTTACGTGCAATATACACATATTTAAATTAAAAACGTAATCCTATTACCTTTGCTTTTGCTTCGGACCAGAAATTCATTCTTTTTTGAACTTTTTCTTCTTTTGAACTGACTCTATTTCTCAATAGAAAATCATCTTTGTAGTTGATATGAGTGAATGAGTTCATTATGCTAGTTCGATGGTTTATGTCAATGTTCCACGCGGGGAATGAGTTCTTTCCTATCGTTGAATTTACTAACTCCACACCTCCCCAATTCCTATTTATGTTACCGTTCACTCGTCCTAACTCGACTCAATCAGGGACACTGTCGAGATACTTTCTCAATTAAGTCAAAAGTCTAGGATGAGTAAATGAATTATTAAAAGAGTATTCGAAACATATTTTTTAAAAATTTTAGAATTAATTTAAAATAAATAAATAAAACATATACTTGTGGTAAAAACAAGAATTACTTTAAAAACAAGAAAACTAGTAGTTGGATAAAATTTTTATCAATAAAATTTTTTTCTTAAATTTTAAAATTTTTATCAAAACCGTTAGATTTTTATTATAATTTAAACAAATTTTTTTATATTGATAATATTTTTAAAATATGTTGCTATACACTTAATTATTTAAAAAATTACGCCAAGTTATCCGAAGCGTAATTTTCGTAATTTTCGACCATCCATTGGGCTAGAGAGCTAACGACCCTACACAAAAGCCTCATTCAAAAGCCCAATAAATTTTATTTCTCACAACTTTGGAAACAAAATCTCTCTCTCTCTCTCTAATATTAATAATAATATCAAATTCGACATAATACCAAATGAAATAGAAAATAGAGTAATACCAAACACATATATTCCAAAATATATCCTTTTTCTTTTTGTTCCTCTACAATATATATAAATGTCATCTTTGAGATATTAATTATGTAATTAAAGTATATCATAACGGTAAACATAGTGATAAAAAAAATACAAAAAACTAAAAATAAAATTAAAAGATACCGTTAGATAGTTTTCATTTATATTTCTCATTTTTTAAAAAACAAGAAACAAGAAAAACACAAAAATTCGTTTGTTTGTTTTTTTTTATTTTGTAAATATAGATAACTAGAATCTTAGTTGCTCAAAATTATAGATATACAAAATACTAGAAGATGTTCAACATCTTTAGATTACCATGTTTGTTTTGTAATAATATTTTTTGGAGATATATGAGAATATTTTGATTATTGTATTTGTTTTATAAGATTTATACTGTCTTATATTTATATAGTATTATAAGAATGGTCTTGCGACTATTTACTAACTTATAATTAATTTGATATTTGTTTTTATCGATTTGAAATTTTTTTAAACTAATACAATTAATCTTATTTTTATAGGTTATATATTTTTCAACAAAATAATATATCATAATTGATTTTAAAATTTTATAAATAAACATTAATTTAAATGAAAAGGAAAAAGGAAAATATCTTATTAAAATACTAAGAATTAGTATATATAACAAAAAAAATTATATAAAATGGTCGGCAATATCTATTTTAATTAAATAATACAAAAAAGATATTTATATAATATCTATTAAATTTTATTTTATTACAAAATTGTCATATTTATATTTACAATTACAATTCTATTATATTGTTCATTAAAGCATTGCCATTAATCGTTGAATTCAAAGAATCCATATTTTCTTCTATACGCAATATAATATCAATACTATCTTAAAAAGCAACTATCTAGACAATAATCATGTCCATTCTTTAAGTTTATATCTTTACAAAATGAATCATTCACAATTTAATTTAAAATGCACAAATTAAATTAATTAATTATCTATATGAATGAACGATTGATAATTGACATTTTGAAAAATTCTTAAATAGCAGTTACAAATTTTACTACTAATTATTCTTGTACAATTATAGAATAAATCGTAAATTAAATTGATTAATCAATTGTCCTTATACATAAATTCTTAATAATCAACCCAATAAACTCTTAAGTAGTAGCTACAAATTATTCATATTTTCATATTTTTTACCATTAAAATTAAACCTTTTGTGTTGATTACTACATATAAAAATTTCTATAGAAATAGTTTATATATAATAGCTTTATACAATTATTATAGATGGTAAACTATCAACAAAAACAAAAAGACTATATATATATATATAGTAGAATACGATAACGAATTAAAACTTTAAAACTATTGCGAAAACTAAAATTAGTGTAGGTATGAACTACTTTTAAAGGTTATTTTAAATTTTGAAATAGACCAATATACTTAAAATTAAAATACATTTTTGAACTCATTCAAATGGTTGAATTCAGTTCGTTAATAGTAATATAGAATTATGAAAAGCAATATTTTTAAGCTATTGAGAAAATATATTTCCTTTGTTATAAGATGGAGTAAAATTACGAAGAACAATATAATTTTGATTTAGTTATTAAGAACTTAAATTAAATGGCATCTACGTATGCATACAAGGACTAAGAGGTTTTAAATTCAAATCTTTACTATACTATGTTTGAGAAAATTAATTGTTCGCTATTTGGCACTATATTATGTAAACTAAACAAAATACAAAATTTCAAATTTTCAAATCTTTTAAGAAAATGCAAAATTTTATCTATTTCAAAACCTTTAAAATTATTTATAGGAGGAACTTATATTTCAAATTTCACCAAATAGTTGAAACTAAATTATAGTTAATTTTTTTTAACATAAAGGGTCAAATCAATTTTACATATTTGAAGGAAATCTATACCATATTTTAAATTTTTCAGTCCAACAAAACCAGATTGATGATGAAACTATAGAACAATATAGTTAAAAAAAACACACACACACACGTTCGTTTGCATGTAGTACAACATTAATATATATAAATGAGGACATTAATTCAAAACTCTTCATAAGATGTCTGATAATCGATCTTCAGATATCAGGACATCTTATATTAGAGTACAATAAACACAATAATCCATATTTCTATTTCATGAGAATCAAAAACGTTCTTCAAACAAAACGGTCTTTATTATCCATAAACGGTTTAAGTTTTCAACTTTAAGATAACCTATAATAAAATAAAGAATGGTAACAACAAAAACATGCAATTGACAGTAGACAGCAATAGAATATATTTACATAGAATTAATTTGTTTTTTTTTTTTTCTTTTTTTTTTTTTTTTTTAGTATTTATAATTTAGAAATAATGAGACAAATAATGTGATAACAAGAAGAGAAAAAAACCCACTGGAAAAGTACATCACATCAGACATTGAAGTACCAAATACCCATCCCTGACACAAACCCAAAACAAAAACACTCACTCCTCTCTTCTCTTTTTGTACATCCCAATGCAAACCCTAATTTTCTAATAACCCCCTCAACCCCTCTCCCTTTTTCCAAAAAAACCCCATCAATAAACAATAATTACCACAAACCCCCTCCCTCAAACCCTAACATTAAATTAGTTTTCTTAAAAAAATTAATTTAAATTAAAAATTACCCCTTCCTCTCCTCCTCTTCCTCCCACTTCCTCTTCATCTCTCTCTTCTTTTAACTCAACAAAGCTGCACATGTATCTTCTCTGCAACTCAATCATGGAAGGGCTTTTGAAAGTGGTCCCTTTCCCTTCACAAAAGGCAAAGCATATCACATGGCTGACCACATTTTATCATTACATATATATATATAATAATTATTATATATATATGTTTCTACACAAACCCTTCATTTTCTTTCTCTTCTCTTTCTTTCTTTTGCCACAAAAAATATTTTTTTGTCTTTCTTTTGCGCCCCATGAATTCAGTTGCGTTCGTTTTCTTTTTGCTTTTTTTTTTTTTTTTTTTGTCCCAATCCTTTATTCAAGTTTCATATGGGTGAAACGAATAATGTGTAGTAATGTAAGAGTTTGAACCTAAACCATGACGTTTGGAACTTGCTCGTTTTGATCTACGTTTGGAAGTTTGCCATCGGGGATGGTGGTGGCGACAGGTTGAGACGGAGTTATTGCTGGTGATGGTGATGCGTTTTCCATTTTCTTGATATTTTGTTGGTGATATACTTGTCTCAGTCTCTCTATCTCCCTTTTTAATGCCTCTTGATGAGCTGCATCCATTCATGAAAACAAAAAAAAAAAATTTAAAAATCAATCAATGAATTAAGTCATGTAGCGGCAACTTAGATACAATCTAAGCTTAAAAGCTTTCCACCAATCGTCATGCCGGTAATAGAATACTTATGGACTACGTAAAAATATGTGCAACTCCATATGCAAATTTGTAATGGACTGAAATTTCAAGTCCATGTTATGGATCTGGTTTGTAATCCCTATCATTTTCAACTCTCCATCCTATTTTTATCGTTTTCCCTGCTTGAAGATATCACCCCCAACACTAACTTTAACATTTCATTGTAAACCTGATTAGATCCTATCTAACTTCGAGCTCTAGTATTTTTCATAATTTACTGGTTGTAAGTGTTTGGAATTTAATTATAAATCATGCATGCAATTTCGTGAGAAAACAGGAAGTAGTGCTACAGTTGCCTGCCAGCCAAGGAATTTTATAATTCAAAACAGTGATACACTTCTCTTTCCTTATAGTGTCTCCCACGTTCTTCTTCTTCACTATCTCTCCTCTAGTCAATGGACAATTATTATTATTATGCCCCATTCCCATTGTACTAATTAAAACTTTTACTACCTCTCCAATTTCTACTACTTCTGTTCATGATTTGACAGTCTTAAAATATCATATATTAATTTATTTTATAGTCTTCATGTTATTGTTAAATACTGCTATCATGACAGGTAAGAGATAGAAATAATATGTAAAAATTTTCTACGGCTACAATACTAACCAAAACACATAGCAGAAAAAAGAATAATGTTAAGAAAACGATATACAAATAATTGTAGTAGAAATATAGCAAGCAGGCAAGTGTTTTTGTTTAAATAAAACAAACATTGAGTCAAGAATAATTCTCATTAACTTTTTTTTTTTTAATTGACATGATTTTATTGTTTTATTATTTTTTTATTGTACTTATAAAAGTTTTCTTGGGCCAATAAAAATACAAAACTTAACAAGTTAAAAGATTTACATGTAAATTTACTTTTACTTTTTAGAATTAAGTGTTAGATGTCAACTTGAACATAACTGGACAATTTATTAAAATATATAGTTTGATATTAAAAAAAAAAAAAAAGGTTTAAACATGTATGTAAATATTTTTCATCTCTTACTTAGAAAAATGTAAAATGTCTCATTTATAAGGAATATATTATTTACCCCAAACTTTTGTCATTGAGTTCAATCATGTGGGAGTGGGCCAAACATGCATTAAGATATATTTCACCTATTAACACATTTACTCATTTGTTTGAAATGGAAGACACAAATCTAGCTACATCCTCATATTTGTTTACTACAAAAAGGTTAAATTAACAAATTACCTACTAAACTTTGGAGCATTTTTTAGTGAATATTTTATTCTTTACCTTTCAATTTTGAAATTTAGAGTTTAAGAAAATATCCAAAACATAGTTTAATTTCAATAAAGAAAAAAAAATTGTTAATGAACGTAAAAATTAGAGATTATATATCAGTTGCCACTTCAATTTTCTTGAAGGATGTTGTAAATGATAATTAAGTTTTAATTTTGTACTCATTGCATCATCTATTAACGTCTTATTTTAAACTAAAAAAGAAAACAATAATTTTATAAAACAAACACTAAGACAGAATTGCGAAATTCCAAAACAAATTCTTGCCTTAATTAGATTACAACTATTTAAGTTGCCTTATTTAAAGAAAAATAATTTGAAGCATTATGAACAAAATTTCCATACTCTCTCATTGTCCCCATTCTATGAGTGACCCCCAATTACCGTTTGATTTTCCTTTTTTTCTTAATTCAAAATCGAATTATAGTTTGATTATGAGATGATTAGGGAGTAATAAATAATTAATTAAGAAGATAATTAAGTAATTAATTACGTACCATCTTTAAAAATCTTATCCTGTGCAAGGGCGGCGATTCTTTGCTTCAGAGCACTGTTGTCGACGTTAAGAAGCAATCTCTGATGGTCCAAAAACGCCACTCGCGGCGACAACACCGATACTTCAGCCTTCACATTATGCAAATCAATTATGATTATGATGAGATAATTTAAATTCAGATTATATAGATTGTTGATTATGAATTAAGAAATGATTTTTTTTTTTTTTGCAATGTACCTGTAATGATGTAACGCTTCGTTCAAGTTCTGATATGTATTGAAGCTTCCTCACTCGTGATCTTTGTGCTGATTGCCGATTTGCCAGAATTCTAAATCGAAAATGGTAGAAAGAAAGGGAAAAAAAAAAAAAAAAAAGTCACAACCCCATTTGGAATTTTTTAGATTTTTTAAGACCCAGATGAATTTTTGGTTGAAATTTTGAATACCTAGATGAAAGTTTTCACCTTTTGACTCTTTTTGGGTCTGTTATCCGATCAGTGGAACCCGCCGTCGCCGTTGAATTGGATTGAGTTTGATTTTCCGAATGCTGCGGGCTCTGTACTTCGTCAGGTTCATTTTTATTCTGATTTACCTTCCCATCGTTTTGCGCATCTTTCTCATCGTTAATACTGTTATGATCAGACGGCGTGGAAGGGTTCGAGGACGACAAAGTTGGTGCAACAGCAGCGGAGATTTCGTCATTAAACATCGACAGGAATTGCTCGTCATCAAATCTATCAAATTCATTCCTGTCACCGGCTGCCGTGGACGGCGGTGGGGGTGCAGCGGAGGCACGACAATCATCCTCCAGCATTGGCATTTCAAGAAATGTGATGGAATCACTAACAGACCGACGATGTGATCCACGTCTAGCGGAAGAGAAATCAAGGAATTCATCAACCCAAGAAGGATGATTTTGTTGAGTAACCGGTGGTGTAGTGGTGGTAGGTGCAAAAGTTTCCGTGGAAGGGATTTTCTGACGGGAAAGTTCAGGCCAATTAGAAGCCATATTCGGGATCTTAGGTGGTAACTGTGCCATAGCACAGCCAAAAACCTCGAAAACAAAACACACAAGAATGAATAAGGAAAACTGAAAGAAAAACAAATTGAACAGAGGATGTTGGAAACAGAGAGGAAGTTATAAGAGGAAAGGGAATTAAAATTAGGAGAGAGAGAGAGGAAGAGATTAATTAAAAAAAATGGTTAATGAATCTTTTTAGCGATGTGAAACAAAATGTGGGGTCACATGGGGGAGGAGATTGGACAGCCAATGTCCAGCTGGGGGAGATGGGGAATTAGGGGAGTTAAGGGGAAAATGGGTTTAGATTAGATGATGGGGAAATTTTTGGGAATAGAGAGGGAAGTTGAGGTTCAACGGTATAACTGGAAACTCGCTTTCTTTTTCTTTATTTATATAACTCTATTGAACAGTCTTACTAATCTAATCAGTAATCACCCACCACGTGCTATTATCACCCTCTATTTACAACCCTAAATCCCTTTTACTAAAAAAAAAATTAAATACAAATACCCCTCCTTTAATTATCTTTAATCAACTATCCGGAGATGTTTTTCTATTCCATGACACATTATTAAGTTTATCTTTACCTATTACTTGACCCCTTAAGTTTTTACGTTAATTGATGATCTAACATGATATTAGAGGAGGTCATCTTAGAGGTTTTATAGGTTTCATAATAGTCCATTAGATGTGGATTTTAGTGTAATAGATTAACATGGTGTTATTACTAATTATATATAACGTCGGGATATTTTACCTTTTTTTTTTTTTCATTAATTGAATGCTCATTTGGACTTTGTGTGAGTTAATACACAACGATCTGTAATGTGGTAGAGTTGTGTGGTGAGTCGTAGGAGATGTTGTAAAGTTAATAAATCAAGAAATTGATGCTTTAGTTCTAAGATCTATAAATTTCTTGAGCCAAACGTGTGTTTAAGAATTGTGAAATTTATTCGTTTTTCTAGTATTTGTAATGAAATCAACAATCAGAGATAAATAGAGAAACGAAAACAATATAAAATTGACACAAAAATTACTTAATGTGTGTTAGAAGTTATGTCCATGTATAAATGAATAGAGGAAAAAAAATGGACTACGAATAAGAGTTGGTGAAACCTTTGTGCTTAGTCATTTAAAACATAAGATAAAAGATCCGAGGCATTCTAACAATATTCAATAATACTCCATTGAATGTAGTCGTACAAGTAGTGGTCTTATCGAATAATTTCACTTTGAGTTGTTTCAGAATTGTTTGATTTGTTTAAAGAGGGGGGAATCTTTAGGGGGTGAAATGTAATGATGATGATTAAATTTAGATTGATAAGAGAAAGCAAAGGCATGTGGGTGCAGGCTTTTTGGTGAAGATGAGGGGATGTTTAGTCCAAGAAGATGCTGTGAGATTAGAACGAAGAGAAGGAAAGATAATGGTGGGTTTTGTGAATAAGAGAGTTGGGTTTAAAAGGATAATGTATTGTGTCTCATAACCCCATGTGAATTGTTTGCACGCTTTTAGCTTTCTTATGCTTTGTCCCCAGACCACTCCCACATGTAGGGTATATGCCCTATTCGTTTCTTAATTCTGCCACTAATTATATCATATACCACTCTTTCCACTTCTTTACAATTTCAAGTGCCTGCCAGCCATTCCAACCATTTTCTCTCTCTCTCCTTACACAGAATTTGGAAAGAAAAAAAAAACAAACAAACAAATGTAATATGTCAAAAGCTGACACATTTTTTCACTCAGTCTATGTAAAAAACATTACATGAATCTTCGATTGGGAAGGGATGAATTTGAGGTTGAAAATGAGACCCCAGTTGCCATTTTTGGAGAATTTGCCCCCCTCTTTCATGTACACCAGATTTTACTTTTACACAACTTTCATTTGGTTCATTGCATAATCAAAGGCTGCAAACTTCGCCAAAAGTTATTGAGGTCGTGCAAGACAAATATTGTAACAAGATTTGGTCTCTCTGATATATGATACATTGAGTGAATCTAGCCCAAATGTTACAAAATTGATATAGATTGGGTAGGTAATCCATCGTGTTGTTGTGATCTTTATATATATATAACCAAGGTTGGGTTTAGGCAGCTAAAATATCATGGTTTGTTAAGATTAATGGATCAGGAGTTCTTTATCCAGTGTGTTGAGCTTTGTGAGCGCCTGAAAGAAACGACATCATGAAACCGGTGCTGATAAGAGAAGCTTGGAGAATGAATGGATATTGATTGATAAACAATTTAGACTACGAGGATAGCCTAGAGAAGTTATATATGGAACAGGAAAATTTACTTGGGATTACAGTGAAGATTAAGGAATGACGATTGCCGCTCGCTTCAACGGTGTCGTCTTCTCTTAGATTTCACACGACAACGGTTTGCCCAAATGAGGATTGCAAAAATTGTAAGAGCTACCTGTAGGATTATTACTAGCTTCAAACCTGAAAATTGCAAGTTAAAAGTTACAACAATGAGTTGAGTATTGTGTATCTGTTTTGTAATGATTGAAACAAAAATCCTACCAGTTAGCTTTTGGAACAAGTCCTCCTTAGTGATTTCTTCCTTAACTTTTCTGATGACTATATCAACATCTCGAGTAGTTGAAACATCGTTGTTGCTCTTGTACATATTCCCCCCCATGACGCAAGTGTTCGGGCAAAAGATATTACCCTCATATTCATCACTTCCATCACAGCAATCTACAAATAAATATTGAACAGCGAGCTAGAATTTAATGAAACTAAAACCCCAAGCTTCTCTAATTAATTGTAGATTCAACATAAGTAGAAAAAAAAGCAGATAGACTCTGGAAATGTCACAAATGGTTTGAGGATAAGTTTTAGGGAAATGGAATGCTGATTGTCAAGTTTAAACCACTAATTGCAGATTATAACCTGAATGTAGACCTTAAATTGTCTTAACATAAAGCAGGAAGAACAAATAATCAGGAAAAGTGGCGCATGAGCCATAAGACTGTCTCATTGCACTACACACACCATACAGAAAGATTGTTCTAAAATCCAAATCAATAAATTTATGGTGTTTCAATCGACATGCTTTTCTGAGCCATATGTTTAAAATAAAAAGATTTGATAGATAGTTACCACATATATGATCGTTGACACGGGAAGAAAAAATAAACCGCGGTGTACTTCCCATATTCCGACAATAGAATTTCCCTCTTGCACAGGCAGATGTACCTACATACATAAATACAAAGATCAGAGGTCAAATCCATGAGCCAGCAGCAGCAGAGTACAGAAAAAAAAAAAAAAAAAAAC
Organism: Cucumis melo; assembly: GCF_025177605.1. Classification (NCBI taxonomy): domain Eukaryota; kingdom Viridiplantae; phylum Streptophyta; class Magnoliopsida; order Cucurbitales; family Cucurbitaceae; genus Cucumis; species Cucumis melo. The sequence goes on from NC_066857.1 coordinate 3,366,286, forward strand.
TTGCCTCATCCTTGCACTGTGTTAGTGAGTGTGTGCCTGAATGTGCTGTTCTTGGGCTATTTGGGAAGGTTTCTTTTCCTTTTGTTTACATGACCAATTGCCCATGCAGGAATTTGAATTTATTACTTAGAAATAGCACTCAATTTTGAATTTTCCACCATTCACAAATAGCACCCTTGTTGGCCAATTGTTTTAATAATTCACCATGGTACATTTCATAAAGAATTGAAACGGAGACCCAAACAAAGATTTAGCTTCTTTTAGTGGCACATTCAGACTATCACTTTCTTTGGGTTCTTTTGGGTGGAATTCGTAGATAAAACTGGAACTAACTATTATTATGAATTTATGCGTGTATTCTCCAAAACTTACGCAAACATTTCCAAATATTATGTATGTAATCTTACCGGAAAGAGTCTACGATAAGGAGGGAATAGATTTTGGGAGCCTACGCAGAAAAACAGTCCATCTTGATCTTCTGGCCGAGTTTCCACCGAGAGAAAGCCCAAAAAAATCATTCCTTTGGATGTGCCATTTAAAAAGTTGAGCTCTGGTTTTTGTATTGGTCTCGGTATTGATCATGACACACCAAGATGAGTCATTAGAACAATTGGCCAAAAAGTGCTATTTTGTATTTCTGACGATTTTCCATATCCTATTCCTACATTCTAATGATACAAGACAAAATGGATACAGTATTAACATTCCCATTCTGAACATGTTGGTGAAAATTCAGAAAGAAAAACCAAGTCAAGCTTTTCTAAGTTAAACACGGTAAGTCTTCTTCAATAGTTAAACAGAATACGATGGCTAGTAGTTGTTGCATTTAGTTCAATACATAATTTCATAGCCATTTCAACTTGAGGTTCATCTTATAGTAGCAGTATCTCTAATGATTAGGTTTTAGTAAGAAGTAAGAACACACCAGGCTCATCGGTTCCATCAACGCAGTCACAGAAATCGTCATTAAGACGATCTATAGTGAAAGATCTAGAACCATCCTTGCATTTTATGACCTCGGAGGAATAATACTTCTCATCTGCAATCGAACTCACGTTTCAGTTCAGGAAAATTCACTAAAAGAACACGAATTAACATCAGTTCACAACATGGGTATACCCCAAAAGGGGGAATTAGCTGGAGGAGAGGGCGAAATGGGGAACAAAATTCAATTTTTGAGCTTCGAAAAATCAGATCAAGGAGGATCAATAAGAACAGAGTGAGATAGAGAGAGAAATGTACCGAGGGGGTGAACTCCGAGGAATGATGGAGCAGCGCGAACAGAAGTGAAGAATAAGCAGATGGAAAGCAGCGAAACGAAAGAGGTAGACTTTGGAGAGCGGGCTTCCATGTCTGGTTAAGCTTCAATGCAACCGGAGGAGGTGAAATTGATGAAGGAGTGAAGGACAATAGCAAGTCAGTCCGGAGATTTGACTAGCGGAGTGCCGGTCTTCCTCGTTCGGACGTTCCCATTGGGCTAATAAAAATGGTTCTTTGAAAATGGTTATTACCTTTTTAAATATTTTTATTATAATTCAACTTTTTCTTTAGGAAATTGAAATAAATAAATTTTGTATATGGATAAACATGAATATATCTCTCAAAATTTTACAAATTGAAAATTAAAAAAAAAAATGTCAATAATATTTTACAGAATATTTACACTTTTATAACAAATTTTGAGATAATTTATTAAACTTTTTTTATTTTTTAAAAAACTTCTAAAAAAATCAATAAGACTATGATGTTACCAACACTTGAATATAAACAGTGAAATTGTTTTATCTTTTCAAATATTGATTTAACCAATTCACCTATGCTTGTTTTAATTTTTCACATACATATAATTATTTTACTTATGAAATGTAAAAGCATCTTTTATGTGGAAAATTAGCTAATTTTATTTGTACATGTGAGTCAAGTCAAATATTAATTATTCTTTGAACTATAGGTGGGATATGCTTTTGTAGGGATGATGAACTGAAGTATCGGATAACGATTTTAAAGTGGAGAGATTGCCTTAGGTTTAAAGTCTAAAGATTGGCTTTGTTATACTGTTATCTATCGTATTTGGTTTTATTCGGTGATCCTCTAATTTTGTATAGAATAATTGTATATTTTATTGATAATAATCAAAGATTCCATATCTAGATATACATAAATTAAAAGACACTAATGGAAAGAATATATAAGAATAATATTTCAAAAAAATATTCTAATTATGGCACTAGATCCAAATAAAACAGGAAAAAAAATGAAAATAATATTTTTTTATGTTTTCATTTGGAAAACTTTCTTAAATATAACAAATTGAAATATTTACGGTCAAAAAGTTATCTATTTTTTAAATATTTCAGATTTGTCTTTCCATTATTTTTTAATATATTACATGCATAGATATACAATAAAGTTGGTGAAATTTAAACAATCGTGCAACTCAATTAATAAAACAAACTAATTGAAAAAACAAATCTAAATGATTGTGTACCAAACAATAGTCAAATCTAAACTGTACCAAATCGCATTACAAAATATATTATGTGCACTGTTGATGGAACATTTTTTGTATTTTAAATAGTGGGCCTCTGAGTTTTTTTTTCATTTTCGGTATTGTATCTTATCTAAAATTTGCATTTTAAATATTTTGGAATTGTTCTATAAATATTTTGTCGTTTTTTATATTTTTTAAAATACCCCTATATATAAATTAGAAGACACTAAAGAAATAATATATAACAATAATATTTTCAAAAAAATATTATAATTATGACGTTAGATCCAAATAAAACAAAAAATAAAAATAAAAATAACATTTTTATGTTTTCATTTTATCTGAAATTTGCATTTTAAATTTAGTATACAAAATTATATTAAATACATGTGGCAAATATAAAGTTAAAAGTTAATTCATGTAATTCTAAATGTTAGGTTTTTTTTTTTTATTATTAAAACAATTGGAGGTTGGAGATTCAAACCTTTCACCCGTGGGATGAAAGTTAATCCCAATTACGTCGCATTGACCTAATTTGATATATTTGAACTTTAGCCTAACTGGTTTGATATAACTTCACAACTTCTAATAATTTGTTAACCCTTCATAAATAGTCCATACCACACGTATAATTTATTAAACTTATATCAAACCATAAAAAAAAAAAAAAAAGTCCCAACATCTAAATTCTAACTTCCGAATTTAAGAACCAAAATTTCATTTTATCATGTAAATTATAGGATATTACAAAATAACAATTATATAATTTTTTTTAACATAATATATTTTTATAAATTAAATTAATAACGATTCGTTACCGATTAATATTCAATAAGCAATTATAGTTCGTTGTTTAAATTATAATCTATTTTTTGAATTGTGCTATCAAACATCTAAAAATATGAAATACAATTTTATTTTAAATGACGAGCTAAATTATTATATGTTTTCTTTTGTATTTTTATTTAATTGTTTTAGAAGTATAATAATTAAATAAATGGATGGGGATTTTTTTAAAATAATGTTATTTTAAAAAATAATGTAAAATACACAGGAGAAGGAAATTATGGAAAAAAATAGGGTAATGAAGTCATGGACGGGATCCAGGATCAAGCGAAGTCGTACACGAGTTCCACGACGTTAATGAATTGTCCACCAACTTAGTCGAAGTTGTGGATGAATTCTATCACACATTTTTATTGTTTTTCTTTATATACATATGTAAAGAAGGATTTTTTTTTTAAATCTTCAAAGAAATAATCAAAATTTTCTTAAATTATCTTATTTACTTATATATATTTAATTAGATACATATAAATAAATAAATAAATAAATAAATAAATAAAATTAAATAAGGGAAGAATTTTTTAAAATTACATGATCCAATTTTTTTTTTTAATTTAATTAAATAAATAAAAAAAATATATGTAAAATTAAATATGGAAAGAATTTTCTTAGATTAAGTGGTACAAAATATCTTAATTTTTTTTTAATAAAGTTTTGTACTTGGTATACTTACATTAATCTACGTCAAGAAGGTAACAAGATTTCATTCGAAAAAATCAAAACTAACTTATTTTTTTTTCTATAGTTTGAGATTATACCTATTTCTAAAATTTCCTTTGGTACTCCCCTATTTTTAAAGAAAGTGTTAAACCCTATCAAGCAACTCCCACTGTTTAAAGTTCACAATCGCCGGAAGTTAAAACCCTCTTAAAAACTCAGCCGTCTCCGGCGGATATGGCTGGTCCATTACTCCGTCGTCTATGGTCATCATCTCATAGATCCATATCTTCCTCTTCTTTCTCCTCTTACCATCTTAAATCGCATATTATTTCACCATCATCCGTCTTGCCCAATCTCCTCGCGCGCGCTTTTTCAGCAGCCACTGCCACTGCTGCTGCTACCGCACCTACCAGCGACCTTGATCCGAGCCGACTCAGGAACGTGGCAGTGATTGCTCATGTTGATCATGGAAAAACAACTCTCATGGACCGTTTGCTCCGGCAGTGCGGCGCGGATATACCACACGAGCGAGCTATGGATTCGATCAGTCTTGAGCGTGAACGAGGTATCACCATAGCGTCCAAGGTAATTTCGCTGATTTTTTTTATATTTGTTGTTTTGGTTAGCTTGTAGGAGGGTTATTCGATTGATAGATGTATGAAGAATCTAGGAATTGTTGTAATGGGATTATCTGAGTGTTATCTGTATTGGATGGGATTAATTTTGTTTGTTTGTTTTGTTTTGGCAGGTTACTTCAGTTTCATGGAAGGAAAATGAGTTGAACATGGTTGATACGCCCGGTCACGCAGATTTTGGTGGAGAAGTATGTTTTCATTTCACCAACTTGTGGAACTTGGATTTGTACATTTTATCAAACTTAGATTTAGAATGTGAAGTTTTCATTTTTAAGGATCTTATTAGGACGTTCTGCTTTTAGAAACTATAAGAAGAAAATTGGAGAACTCTATCATGAATGTGTTAGGCATAGTTTTAATTAGTTCACTTACCTACTTGGTAAATACTGAATTTGGTTCCTCGTATCTGCTCAACTTGTCACCATGATTATCCTATCATCGAAATAGGAAGTCCTAGATTTAATTTTCCACTTATTCTTCTGACTTTGATTATCAGAGAAAGAAACAGTCTTTCTCCAACCGTCTATGAAATTCTTGGAATGCAATGCATCTTACTACTACCATACACGACTTGGGTCTATCTAATGTAGGTTGAACGTGTTGTTGGAATGGTTGAAGGTGCAATTTTAGTTGTCGATGCTGGTGAAGGTCCACTGGCACAAACAAAATTTGTTCTTGCAAAGGCCTTAAAGTATGGGCTGCGACCTATTCTTCTTCTAAACAAAGTAGACCGACCATCAGGTATTTGCTAAAAAAAGCACTTTACTTTTTTAATTGAACATATGCTCGAGAAGACCTGTCTAGAGAGGCTTTAAATCAACTAAATCAATAATTAAGAAGCACTTTACCAGACGAATTACAGGTTAATGGGTTAAGTTAGTTGTGTTCGCTCCTTATAACGATGAGCTATTGGCAGAAAAGTACTTCTATTTATTTAGTCCTTTCATGCATTATAGTGTGGCATTCGTCACAGTTCTTTTTTAACTCCCTCACTTGTTTTCAGCTTGCCATCTTTTGATAATTAAGTTTAGAACCAATTGTAGTGACTACTCCTATACTTTTTAATGCAGTATCTGAAGAAAGGTGTAGTGAAGTTGAGAGCTTGGTATTTGATCTATTTGCAAATCTAGGCGCCACAGGTACTTCTAATGCACGAAGTTGAAATTTCTACACTTCTTCACCTGGTGTGGTCTTAATTTATTTTCTAAGAGGTTTGGGTTGTTTGTAAATGGATTCAAACAGTATTGTTTTTCTATTTTCTATATTTATTTTAAATAACAATAATTCAGTGAGTACGTTTGACTAACTTTTCTTTAGAATACTTTCTTTCATTTGTTTCCTATGAAAGTTGTTATTTTCATGGAAAAAAACAGTAATTTAGTCTAAAAAGCTAATTCCATTATAACTTTTATTTAGAGGAGCAGTTGGACTTTCCTGTTCTTTATGCTTCTGCTAAAGAAGGGTGGGCTTCCAGCACTTACACTAAAGATCCTCCTGGCGAATTGAGAAATATGTCACAGTTGCTTGATGCTATTATAAGACATGTTCCTCCTCCAGCGGCAAAACTTGACCAACCTTTTCAGATGCTGGTAGGTGTTTTTCAGTTATTTTCTAGCTTCTAGAAATGTAAAATATTTTTTACAAAGAATGTACAACATATTTGATAGTGCCTTTTAGGTTTCTATGATGGAGCGGGACTTTTATCTTGGACGAATATTGACTGGACGCATTGCTTCTGGTGTCGTTCGAACTGGTGATAGAGTTCACGGACTCCGAGTCAAGGATTCTGGGGTTGAAAAAATTGAAGAGGGAAAGGTTTGTGATTTTAGGGCTCGTTGGACAACAATTTATCTGAAAACTTGAATCTGTTTATGGTTTGGATGGCACTTGTAGGATTGAAGTCTAATGCAGGGCCATCTTACATTAGTTTATATCTACATTTCTTATTTATAGAGTTATTCTTGACAATCATGGTGAATTGTTATTGTACAAACTTTGAGATCTATGTTAATCATGTTTTGTAGGTCGTGAAATTAATGAAAAAGAAAGGTACAACTGTTGTTCAAATTGATAGTGCTGGGGCTGGCGATATAGTGTCAATGGCTGGGTTGGCAAATCCTTCCATAGGCCATACTGTGGCTAATGTTGAAGTACGTTGTTTACCATTTACATTCCCTTTATCTAAAGAGTTTATGTGGTGCTTCACTGATATTTTCCTTTACTCTTGTGTCTTCCAGGTTTCGGCTGCTTTGCCTACTTTTGAATTGGACCCTCCTACTATTTCAATGACTTTTGGTGTTAATGATTCTCCACTGGCAGGTCGTGATGGTACACATGTGAGTCAACGTTATAGTGATTCTACATCATCGGGTTTTTTTAGTACTATTGTATCCTTGCATTTAGTTTTCTTGCTATTACATTATTGGGAGGATGAATGTGTAACGGCATTATGGTTTGCCGGTAATTTATAGTCATAACCCCCACCCCATTTCTTTGGTTGAAATGTTTGTTTTAATCTAAATGTTGAACGCAACTAGAAATGATTTGCACTACTCACATACTGCTAGAACTTTATTTGTAGTTGACTGGTGGAAAAATTGGTGACCGGTTAATGGCTGAAGCAGAAACAAATCTTGCCATAAATGTGCTTCCAGGCTTGTCAGAATCTTATGAGGTGCAGGGGCGAGGCGAACTTCAACTAGGTGCCCTTTTTTGGAACCCTCCATTCAAAGAAATTTTCAAGGCTTAAGGCTTAAGAAAGATGTCACCACTTTTATTCTTATTATAGTTATTGATGAAAGTTCGGTTTGAGCTTTGTTTTCTCAATAGCACATATGCGTTTTTTTTTGGTTAAAAAAAAAAACTAATTAGTATAGTTATTCTTTTCTAAATACTCACACTTTCTTATTTTTCTTTTCTACTTGCATTTTATTTGTTATCAATATTTCAATCCTTTTGAAGCCGTATGTGCTTATTTAATCAGGTATTCTAATTGAGAACATGAGACGTGAAGGATTTGAGTTATCCATTTCACCACCTAAAGTAATGTGAGTTCACTGATGCTTCTGTATGAAATTATTCATGTAAATCTCATTCCTTGCAGTTTTCTCATGTATTTATCTGTATATGCATTACATGAAAATTTCAAAAGAATGGTGTACATCAAATAATTGGGTTGATTAACATTTTGCATCAGGTATAAAACTGAGAATTCAACGAAGCTTGAGCCAATTGAAGAAGTCACCATAGAGGTAAGATTTGTGTATATCTAATTGTTTCTATTCTTTTCTGTATGCCAAATTCAAGCATTGTGATTCGATTCAGGTTAATGAAGAACACGTTGGTTTAGTTATGGAAGCCTTATCACATAGGCGTGCTGAAGTTACTGAGATGGGTCCAGTCCCAGGCAGCATTGGCAGAACTAGATTGTGTTTGACATGCCCATCCAGGTTAGAAGACTTCATATTGTCCATTTTGGTTTTACCCTTCCCCTGGAATTTGGAATAGCGTTTCTAGCAACTGAATGTCTTGATTTATGATTTAATGGTAGGAAACATAAGGACATTGTTAGATTCTTGATAAAGTTTATTGAGTGGGATGCTGGTGATTTTAGAACCTTCAAATAGGATTGATATAATTTGGCTTAACACATATTGCAAAGAAGAAAAGGGTTAACTGTCAACAAATGGGTGTTTCATTGAATTTATTCATAGTGGTGGGTTATTATAATATGATGTATCTAAAAAATTGAACTGTATCCCTGGTTGGTACTTCTGTTATCTTTTAAAGAAATTAGAAATTACATTTGTTTGTTTTCAATTTTTTTTGTGAAAAATGCATCCTGATGGTTATGATCTTTCGTTCCATCACACTGATCAAATTTTTTCATCTGCTATTCCTCAGGGGCTTAGTTGGTTACAGAAGTGTGTTTAGCAGCGATACACGTGGAACTGGTTTTATGCATCGAGCATTCTTAAGTATATATTTTGAGCTTGAGTTTCTTTTATTTTCCTGTTATTGATTTCTGCTGAGATGAGCATTTTGATTTGCTTTATTTTTTTCTTATGCATCGGTAATTTGTAAGTATTTCATTAGTCTCTGGTATTTTTTGCACCTTTTCAATTTGATAATAGGTGTATGTAATGGATAGTTGTACAAATTAGAGTTGCACGTTTTGCTATTTTCCGAGTTAAATGAGAATTAGTGACTTGGAATCTTCACATTTTACTGTTGGTAACTGTTGGAGGACTCATGTGCTTGGTTACACCCAGAACTTTGTACTTTTTTTTGCATATATTGAATTATATATCTATTCTAAATAATAATTTTGAGATCCTGAGATCCTTGATTATACTGTCTTCAACTTGTTGTGTTAGCGTCCCAGTTTCAAGAACTCTGTTGATATCCCCCTAAAAAAGTTTCAAACTTTCAAGAACTTATCCTTCTGCTTGTTTGCACATATATTCAATTATATACGTCTATTTAGTTTTTGATACACTGAAATCATTTGATTCATACACCTATTATCTTTCATGCTACGAGTTGGTCTAAATGTACATTTTTCTTTAATTCACCACCCTTCTTCTCTCTTGACCAATGGGAGACCTCTTTTGTAACTCTTTTGGCGTGGGCTTTGGCCCCTTTTTGTTAATTTCATACATAAATGAAAAACTTTTTCTTACCAAAAAAGAAAAAGAAAAAAACAGAAAACCCTAAATCATTTGATTCTATCATTTTTGCTTGTACATGTTAATATTTGTAGTCTCAATCTTTATTATTCTTTTCCAGATTATGAAAAACATCGGGGTCCTCTTGGAAATGTTCGAAAAGGAGTACTGGTATGTTATGCGGAATTTATTTAAATTAAATCTACTTCATTATTTATGTTATGGTCTTCTCTTTGTCTAGGATTTTTTTTCTTTAAATGTAGTTTTTTAGTACTTATCACTTAATTCACTGGAGATGGAATCATAAATTTTCTACCTCTAGACCTGGCATTTTATAGAATGGCGGACTAGTCATAATATACACTAGTATCTGTTTACCTGGTATTATGAAGCCGTGAAAGCTAGATACATAAGAAAGAGCTCGGATTGAATGAGTTCAAATCATAGTGACCTCGAAGAATTTAATATTTAATGTCTTATAAGTTACCTTGGCAATGAAATGTAGCACGGGTAAGCAGTTGTCTTGTGTGAATAGTTGAGGATTGAGTTTGACACAAGCTGTCCTGATTCCTGAACACATGAAAATTAAAAAAAAATGAAATCTTTGCATTATGATATGTCAATGAGCATTGATATTAGAATGGAAGTGTCTTCATCCAACCGTCCACCCACAAACAAAAATTAGCAACTAAGAGTTTGCATTGATCCTTCACTTTGATGAATCCTTATTTTCTGTCTTTTTCACATTGAGTTCCGCAGAAATGCATTTCATTATCCATCTTTTTTTTTGGGAGTTGACCCACATCTCTCTCTCTCTCTTTCTCTCTCTCTCATAGATATCAATGGGATATGGAGCAATTACAGCTCATGCTTTAATGAGTTTAGAAGCGCGAGGAACTCTTTTTGTAAATCCTGGAATGGAGGTTTGTTCTAGTATGGCAACTATTTTGTCTCCATTAGACTGAGGACCCACTTATCTTTTCATTGTAGATAATATCTGGGTCCGCGAAAATGTTTTCTGTTTAGTTTTCCTGATAATTTGTGTTGCAGGCTTATGATGGAATGATTATTGGAGAACATTCTAGGGACTCAGATCTAGATGTAAGTGGAGAACTTTATGTTTAGACTTTGATTTGAAGTTGTTTCTACTTGATTTACGTGGTAATCAATTTTCTTTTTTCCAGGTTAATCCTGTAAGAACTAAAGAACTAACCAATGTCCGGGCTGCTTCCAAAGACGAAAACGTGAAGCTATCTCCGCCTCGACTTGTATGTTATATCTACATTGAGTTCCAATCGTATATAATTTAGTGTTAGTGTGAATCCAGTGTCCAAAATGTGGAATTCAGTTCTAGAAAGTCAGGATACGAGTAGGCTAAAAAGCTTTCATTATATTTTCCCAAGTATGATTACTAACACTAACATCTAATTCTAAACTTAAATGCAGATGAGTCTTGAAGAAGCGATAGGATACGTTGCATCTGATGAACTTATTGAGGTAGTTTATGCTTATTCATTCAAATTGTCTTTCCCATCATTTACGAACATCTTTGGAAATCCTTGCCTATGTACTCAACTCGTAATATTCTGATGCAAAAACTATAACACACTTTAAAATTTTGTTATTTTTTAATTCAACATTTAGGGTCAGATGATGTTTTTGCTTTATTGTTGTATGGTTGATGGAAAACAATTATTTAACGAGGCTACAACATACATGCTTTCCTTCTTCTTAACAACGGTTGGATGGTCATTCAATAATATGCACGTCTTATAATGATCATTAGAAACAAGTTCAAAATAGTCTCTCTACTAATGGTAATCTGTGTTTTTATCCATTCAAGTATGAAATTGCTTTGTTGGATGCAGGTTACACCAAAGGCCATTCGTTTAAGGAAGAAATATTTGGATGTCAACAAGCGCAAGGCCATGAGTAAGAAGCCCAAGGAATGAACTACCTTCCTACCCTCAATACCTGGTTTCTGTTGGGTGTACTAAAAATGCCTGATCGATGAGTAATTGTTCCTTCCATCATATTATATTCTTTTAAAGTACACAAGTTTAGGTGGGCAGAAAAAGTAATACGAAAAATAATTTATTCTCTTGTATCATAGGCTAAACAAGTTTTTATTTGATTTTTAGAGCTGAAGCTGTTAGACAATAAGCAGAGTAGAACAATTATTCCCCTCTTGTATCTATTTGTTGGCCATTTCAACAAATGAAGTATACAGATGAGACATACCGTGTCAAGTAGTAATTGGTTTCAAGAATTTACATCATCTCAAGAATGTAACAGTAGCTACTTCAATCATATTTTCTTTCATTCGTGAAATCTTTTTGTCTAATTGATGGACATTTCTTCTTTTTTGAAGAACCAGTTCGTGGTTGATCTTTCTTGGCCATTTTTGTATTGCATCTTTCCAAGAATGACTGCAGAAGAATGCATGTCTTCACTTCACATACAACCACTAAACGCAGCTCTTGAAAGTTGTACCTTTCCAGTCCCTTCATAGGTTTCATCACCTTTTGTCCTTAAATGTGTTGCTGTTGTTGATAATAGGTACCACAAACCAAACTCAGTCTTGCAATCCCAAATGTGAAGACAATTGGAGCAATATATTGCCATGTTGCTCAAGTTTGAAACCCCCAAAGTTTTAATCTTACAAAAATGAACTGCATGCTCATATAGAGCAACATTAGAAACCAAGATAGTCTGGTAGGAGCAAGTTAAAAAGAAATAGACGTGTTTTTTAAACATTTGGAAAGTCGATCCAAATATGTACAATTCAGACAACAAAATCTGTCCACTAATAGACTTGAACTACTTTCTTTGCTTTCCCAATTAATTTTCATAGGGCCTGTTTGGGGTAAGAAAAGGAAGGAAAAAAATAAAGAGGAAAAGGACTAGTCCTATGGGGGAAGGAATAGGGGAAGGAAAAGAATAGGGATTTAAGCCCTCCTTTTTTCATTTTTTTCCCATAACCCTTCCTCACTCTCCAAATTTATTTTTTTGTTTCATTTTTTCTGTGTAAGTACACATCAAAAAGCTATTACAAACAATATCTTTTTCTAAAAAAAGAAAATTAAACAAAGCAAATGGTCATTCTCTTTTGTCTTTTTGAAACTTACATATATCATTATGACATTCTTAAATATAGCAAATTGAATTAAAATATTTGCAAAATACAGTAAAATTGTAGATTCTAGTCTAAATTTTGGTATATTGTGCAAGTATTTTGTCAATTCTACCTTATTTAACGTTGTTGATTTTATTGTTATTAATAATAAGAAATGCATTTTGAGGTATAAATTGTGTAATGAGTGAAATGACCATTCAATCCTTCCTAGAGTCGTTTCTGTATTACCATTGTTATTATTTAACTAATTTTATTTTGGAGTTTATCCTAATTAGTTCATTTTTTATTCATACATTAGTTCACCTAATAATACTTTTTCATTACCATCAACTAATAATTAGTTAATTCAACAAAATAAATATTAGATTAATTTATGTATATATTATTTGAAATTTTGATTTAGTTTCTGTTTTTTTTTTATTTAAAAAAAGTTGTACTTTTTGTTGCTGTTGTTATTATTATTCCCTTATTGATTATGTAATAGAAGTATATTTACATATGTAGATTCTATGATAATCCTATGTATACTACGTGTACTTTCGTCAAATTTCCTGAGATTAAAAAGGTATAATATTGGTTCTTTGTTGTTGGAAAGTGTAACACAATATAGAAAGCTTGTGTTTAACTACCAAATACCTATCACAGAATTAAAAGTTTAGAAGGAAAATGAATTCATTATTGGTTCTATTTTTGGGTTATATAATCCTCATCCATAGAAGAAAAATCATTGCCACATTGCTGTAAAAATGATGGAAATTCACGAATTCTACAATTGTGGCCAACATGATGACATTATGTAAGATTTTTCTCCTTTTTAATTATAAATATTTTTTGTTTTCGACGTCAATCTCTATAGATGTCCCATCAGCATGCTTTTTAACTACACAAAACTGGAGTATCATAGCTTGAAATAAAGGTACCTAACAAAAAATTACTGTTAAAAGAAATATGTACAAAATTAAAGCGATGCGAGTGTAGCTTGAAATATTGGTTGAAGTGATCGAGTTTATCAATGATAAATTGATATCATTGGTACACTAAAATTTAAGGAGGTTATTGATAATAGACTTTTTATCAACGGAGTCATATGAGTGTATCAATGTTACATTTGAGATATGAGTTGAAGTGATTAAGTCTATTACATCGTTGACAAACTTACATTGAACACCTCATTATTGAAAAAAATGGAAGCCTTTAAAACATAAAAAAGTCAATAAATTAAGTAATGAAACCTTCCAAAAAAGTTCACAATAGATAGAAAACCATCCAATTAGTTGATTATAAATGATTTTCACTTAAAAATATTCTACAATCTCATAAATGAAAGCACTTATACATAAAACTAGGGGCGTAAATGGATTGGATTGAGAGACATTCTCAACCTATATTTTTTAGTTGGTTGAGTTGGCAACTCGAACTCAATCTCAGGATTATCGAATTGTAAAAAAAGAAAAAAAATAATATAACAGTTGACCTAAATTTAGCTTTAACCCAACCTGTAAAAATACAAACTAAACCTTTATAATAATAATATGAATTGGAGATAGTTGCAAATATAGCAATTATATTCAAAATAATTAAGTATATAGCAACATTTTAAAAAATCTGTCAAAATCTATCAATGATAGGAGTCTATCATCGATAGACCATGTAGCAAACGTTGGTCTGTCACTGATAAACCATAAGAGTCTATCGATAGAAGTGTATCACTGATAGATTTTACTACACATTATAATTACCCTATGAATTGGGAAGTTCCGATGGTCGGAAACTCTCCACCAAAACGGTTGTAATTGGGCTTTTCTAAACATTAGGCCCAAAATGACTAAATGATAAAGAAAAAAAAGCAGTAGGTTGTTGATATGTGTGAAGTAGAAGCAGCCACGTATCACACATCTTTTATCATCAGTATATTCTTAGCATGAGTTGGATGGTTGTGTTTAGTGCTACCATGACTTCCCCACCAACGTTTTGCTAAATTAGATGGTAACTACTATATATATACATATCCTTCACAGATCTCCATTCCTAACAACCATTCTTTGATATTTTTCTTTTCCTTTCACTTTCTTTCTTTTACTCAAATTATGTGTTTTTTTATGGTTTCTTTAATGTGTAGTAAGTGAGCCCTTTCTGTGACACACTCTTTGGAGCTAAGGTAAGTAACATTCAAATAATCTTTGATTATGTTCAGCTCTTTTACATTTCTACACCACTTTTATCTTATTATGGTTTCTTCTCATCAGTATTATTGTTGTTTTGGATTCATGCAGAACTCGTTCTACATCTCTACTATTCTTTAAGTTCATTCTCTTGATTTCAATCATTGCAAACAAACTTCAATTTATTGCTTCATCAAGGCTTCAATAACAATGGAAGAAGCCCCTTCAGGGCTTCACATAGCAATGTACCCTTGGTTTGCTTTAGGCCACTTGATTGCATTTCTCCAAATTGGCAACAAGTTAGCCAATAAAGGCCACAGGATCTCCTTCTTCATTCCGTCAAAAACTCAACCCAAATTGCAGCCTTTCAATCACTTTCCAAATCTCATTACTTTCGTCCCCATCACTGTTCCTCATGTTGATGGTCTCCCTCTTGGAGCTGAAACTACTGCTGATGTTTCTCACCCTTCACAGATCCCTCTCATCATGACTTCCATGGACCGTACAGAACCCGAAATCGCTTCTCGTCTTCAAGATATAAAACCTGAAGTCATCTTCTATGATCTCGCGTATTGGGTGCCAAAGCTGGCACATCCATTGGGGATTAAATCAGTTTATTTTACTGCTGTTTCTGCTGTCACAATGAGTTATATTCAGTGCAAATTATGGAAATTTCCTGGACATTATAATTTAACTCGAGATGATCTTTTGCACCCACCTCCTGATTTCCCATGTTCATCAATCAAGCTTCATGCTCATGAGGCTCAATATTTGGCATCCTTTGGCCGAATGAAATTTGGTGGTGATATCACTTTCTTTGAGCGCATTTCCAATGCATTATCCCAATGCAATGCTATAGCATTGAAATCATGTAGGGAAATTGAAGGGCCTTTTATTGACTATCTTGAAAGTATAGTCGAAAGGCCTATATTGCTGCCAGGAACTGTGAATTTAGAACCACTAACCACAAGTTTAGAAGAAAGGTGGGCAAACTGGCTATCAGAGTTCAAATCTGGCTCAGTCATATATTGTGCATTTGGAAGTGAGTGTATTTTGACCAAAAACCAATTCCAAGAATTGTTGTTGGGTCTTGAGCTTTCAAACTTACCATTTTTCGTTGCACTCAAACCACCTGATGGCATCGACACGGTCGAGGCTGCCCTACCGAAAGGTTTCAAGCAGAGAATCGAGGGGAGAGGGATAGTATATGGAGGATGGGTTCAACAACAGCAAATTTTGGATCACCCATCAATTGGATGCTTTATTACACATTGTGGGGCAGAGTCTTTATCAGAAGCAGTGGTGAAGAAGTGTCAGTTAGTGTTGTTCTCTCGTACTACTGATCAATTGTTTCGAGCAAGATCGATGAGCAAGTTCTTGAAAGTTGGTGTGGAAATTGAGAAAGGGGAGGAAGATGGGGTTTTTAGCAAAGAAAGTGTGTGTAAGGCAGTGAAGACAGTTATGGATGAAGAGAATGAAAGTGGGAAAGAGATCAGAGCAAATAAAGAGAAGTTAAGAGAGTTATTGGTTGACAAAGATTTGGAAGAGAGTTATATCAACAATTTCATCCATAGCCTCCACTCCATGGTTTGATTGCTTAAGTAAAAAGGAAGGAAAAGAAAGGAGTGTCTCTTGTTTCTTTCACTTCTACTTAAAACTATATCTTTCTAAGTGACTTAGTTGTTTTGTTCTTTAAATTGTAATGTTTTCAATTCAATTAATAAAAAACACTCTTTGCAACATTTTTGTCTGGTTTTCCTTTTGGTTCTCTTCGTTTGTTGTTGTTGTTGTTTTTTTTTTTTTTTTCATAACATGGTATTAAAGCATTTAGGTTCGTTGTTTGAGTTTAAATACTCACAAAGGATGAACAATGGAAATATTTCATGAGTTTCAAATATACCTTCAAACTTTCAAAAAGGTTTAAAAAATGTTATTTTCTTTGATGAAAACCGTTGGAACTTTAAAAATGTTAAAAGAAAATGCTATTTCCTTTAGTTTGGGATGGAAACCGTTAAACTTTAAAATGCTACTTCCTTTAGTTTGTTTAAAAAGTTCTCCTAAGATATACTTGAACTTGAAAAAAAGTTAAAAAATCTACCCTCATGGTTAGTAAATAATCTGAGACATAATTGTCAATATCCGGTTCAAAAAGTTACTTTAAATTAAAAATATCTATCATGTTTGTTTAGTAATAAATTTATTTAAAGTTCTCTTGTGTTCGAAAATAATCAATTTTAAAAAAATATTATATTGGTCTCGTTCTATAACGATTTTTTTTTTCTTTTTAAATTAAGCATATAAACACTACTTCCATCTCTAAATTTCTTCATTTGTTGTTACTTTTTAATAGAGATGGTCATAGGCTTCTCCTAAGACATAGACTCCCTCTTTGAAAAACTTGAGCTCCGCTCGGCCAGTTTGTGAGACTTTATCTCACGTTGTTGTATATATATCTTTCTGTTGAACAAAATCTCCTTCGAATGGCTTAGAGCCTCTAAGATTAGAGAATCTATTCTCAATGAATCACAATGCACAATAGTAAGTAGAATGAAGTATCTCTCTAATGCATGTAACATCTTCCAATACAAGTCAAAACAACTACAACAAGATAATACAGATGTTGCTCTTAAGACAAATTGAACAACGACCCTAACTGAAGGAGTAAGAATCCTTTAAATATGCAAACATAATCACAATGATCAGCAACCCTAAGTTCCATAGCAATTATGAGTTGAATAAAGAAAGATGTAGCTAGGAGAAATAGAAACGACAACCACAATAAGGAAAGTATCTTGCAGAATGAACATTTTTATACATCATCCCTTTTCAAAACAACAAAAATACACTGACATTTGCGATATCTAAAGCCATGAAACAAATATAGTCAATCTCATAAAACCAAACAACTCCAAATAAATTTATCACTATATCAATAATACATACATTTTTAATATAGAGTAACTTTTCAACAATATTAATAGTTTTAGTTCATATACTAATTTTGAGAGTAGTTTTTTAATTTTTTCTTCAATTCTAGGATATTTCTTTCTGAAACTTTTCAATAGATGAGTATTTTAGAAACAAATTTTTTATCGTTTCCGAACAAAACTAGGTATTTTTGAACTATTTTTGAAAACTTAAAAGTATTTTAAAAAAGTTTGAGTATTTTTAACACAAAATGTGAAGTTGAGGGATATTCTCTTTGCCCTAATCGTTTAATTTTTGCACCATACATACAATATCTACTCTTTTCTTTATTGTCCCATCTCATTCTCCTAACTTTCCCTTTCTTGCTCTCTTATTTTTTCCCTTCTCCAACCATCCAATTCTTTCCTTTTCAAATGAAAACCAGTAAGAGGACATAGATCACAATCCTTGTTAATTGTGAGTTTTACCCAACTTCTAACTTATATATTTATTTGCATATTATTAGCTAATATTTTTTATACTAACTTTATTCATGGATTAGGTATATATTTGTTGAACTATGTTTAGATCCTTTTTCAGTTGTGTGTATTTAAATCTAAGTTGTTAGGAATATATTTTCTCTTTCTCTTACAAATATTTAAATCTGTTTTTGTTTTTTTCTTTCCATAGAAGAAAGCAACTTTATATATGTCATGACTATGGACTTCGAGTATCAATTTTCTTTAAGATCTGATTTTGATATGTTTCATTGATAAACAGAAAGTTTTAATAAACATGTTTTAATGGTAAGAGCTGATTTAAAAGGGAGCTTCTTTTTTTTGGATTTTGGATTTTGGATTTTTATTATTATTCCATTGAAGAAGAAGAAGAAAAAAAAAAAAAAAATCAACTTCATTGAAATTTTCATTTCTTTTCTTCCATCCTTTTCATTCATCATCGTTGAACTTTCTTCTTTTCTTTTCTTGTCGTCTTGTTCTTTCTGTAGTATTTTGAGTTTGATGTTGTTGCTTTAGACGGTTTCTGCTGTTTTGTGTGTATCCTCGACTCTAGACCGTTCTTGTCAGTGTTTCAAAAATGGGTCTAAAAATTTTATTTTAAAACACAAAATTTTCCTATTTAGGACGGAAATTAGAGATTGAAGAAGATCATCAAGTTCCAAACCATCTATTATATATATGCCGACCACATAGTCATATTTTGGGTGTTGAGTTACATGCTACAAGAAATAACATATAGAGAAAAAGGCTTTCTTCGATTTTGTGAATAAAAAAGATTCACAAAATCCAAATTGCATAACAAACAAAAATTAGTTTTCGTCTCTGTGTAACGTTTAACCTACTTTCCAATACATCTTTGCTTACTATGGTCTTTATCAATTGTACTTCTATTGTTCATTTGAACAGCAGAACTTGTTCTACATCCCTACTAATCTCTAAGATCATCCGGTTGATTCAATCATTGCAAACATACTTGAGAAAAGTAGTAACAGAACACAGGATTATATATATGACTTCTAAGGAGGAGAAAAAAGAAACAACCATGGAAGAATCTCCTTCAAGCCTGCACGTAGCAATGTACCCTTGGTTTGCTTTTGGCCGCATGATTCCGTTTCTCCAAATTGCCAACAAATTAGCCAATAAAGGCCACAGAATCTCCTTCTTCATTCCGTCAAAAACTCAACCCAAATTGCAACATTTCAATCACTTTCCAAATCTCATTACCTTTGTCCCCATCACTGTTCCTCATGTTGATGGTCTCCCTCCTGGAGCTCAAACTACTGCTGATATTTCTCACCCTTCGCAACTATCTCTCATCATGACATCTATGGATCGCACCGAACCTGAAATCGCTTCTTGTCTTCAAGACATAAAACCCAACGTCATCTTCTTTGATTTTGCGCATTGGGTGATAAAACTAGCAAATCAAATGGGCATCACATCAATTTATTATAATGTCATTTCTGCTGTCACAACTGGTTATGTTCTGGGCAAAATACGGGAATTGTCTGGACATGATACTTTAACTCAAGACGATTTTATGCAGCCACCTCCTGGTTTCCCAAGTTCCTCAATCAAGCTTCATGCTCATGAGGCTCAAAATTTTGCATCCCTTAGCCATTTGAGACTTGGCAATGGTATCCCTTTCTTTCATCAACTTTCCACTGCTGCTACCAATTGCAATGCTTTAGCATTTAAGTCAAGTAGAGAGATTGAAGGACCTTTCATAGACTACGTTGAAAATGAATTAAAAAAGGATTTTTATTAATATATATATTAAAAATATTTTTGATAGTTTAATTTGAGCTTGCTTAAGAAAAAAAAGTTCTATTAAATCCTATTAACCTAAAAGCGTATCATACCGATCCAATATAACCAGCTTGGAAATCATTCCATAAACAAACTCAATCTTGTTCTTAATAATTAGGGCAATGATGATCAATTGACAACACAATACATAAATGCTTTCGCATGCTAAGGTTGAAAATCAGGATGAAATACCACACAAATCCATTTAATTGTAATTGTTGATGGGAGAAGAGACGATGAAGTGAACAATGATGTAGGATTAAAAAATTCATCATCCACCCTTAACTAGGGGAAAAATTCATGTGATACCATATCGTACATTAAAAGTAGATAAGATTAGGATTGATCAACCCAAATAATATACATAGCCCCAAAGAATACAAAGAGACACAATCAAAGATAAGAAAGTAAAATACAATTAGACACCTATACATGTACTCTTAATTTCTCAAAACTTTAAGGCTACAATTAAGACATCAACATAGATTTTTTTTTTTTTTTTTACATAATATTCACTCTGGATCATTTTTTAAATATTTCAGGTTTGCCATTTCATCTTTCTTCCTTTCTTCTGATGAAATCGTCTTCTTCCTTCTACCATTTCTTTTATCCGTCTTTCTCCTGCATCTTTTTTTTTTTTGCGATTTCTTTCCATGATCTTTCTTACTTTCCAATTTTTTTTACATCGTATTTCTTCTTTCTTCTTTTTTTTTCTACGATTTTTTTCTATCGTTTTTCTTCTTTTTTAATTTTTCGATTTCTTTCAATCGTTTTTTCTTCTTTTTTTAAGTCGTTTAATATTTTCATCTTCTTTCTTCTTTTCTTTTTCTGATTCTTTTTTACGTCGTTTAATTTTTCCATCGTCTTTCTTCTTATTCTTTTTTTTGGTGTGATTTCTTTCCATCGTTTTTTTTTCTTTCTTTTCCTTTCTTTTTTTACATCGTTTAAAACGATCGTAATAAAAAAAATAGCAAAGTCTAAAAAATACTGTATAAAAAATCTTGAAAAAAAAATCACTCACATTGGAGTAGTCAAAGGTAAACGATCGTGTAAAAAAAAATCATCGGTAGACAAATCTAAATAGACAAATCTAAACGATCGTAAAAAAAAATAAACGATCATGTAACAAAATAATTTTAAAAAAATCGTTTAGCCAAATCTAAAGGATGGTGTACCAAGTTTTGAAAAAAAATCGTTTAGATTTGAGTCTCCAAATCTAATCCATCGTGTAACCAAATTTAAACGCAACCAAATTAAATGATCTTGTAACAAAGTTAAATGATAGAATTGTAAAAATATATTGTAGCCATGTAAACAATAGTCAAATCCAAATCTAAGCGATCAAATCTAAACGATCGTTAACCAAGTTTAAATGTAACTAAATTAAAAAATCGTATAAGCAAATTAAACGATGGTGTAACAAAATTATATATTACGTGCGCCTTGTTGACGACATAGTTGATAGGGCATTTTTGGTATTTTACATGGTAGGCTTATGAACTTTTTCCATTTTCGAAATTGTTCTATACAATATAAATATTTTGTCGCTTTTTTATATTTTTTGAAAAGACTCTAAAATTATCTTTACTTCTGATGCTCCATTTATCTTAGAATTAACTTTCTAAAGAAGCAACCCAACAACCTATCAGCCTTTCAAAATTGGTTATTTTTTTAGTGGTTCTTCACCATGATAATGGAGACCCAGTTGCTCTTGGTTGTGGTATTTGCTTTATTTGATGTTCTTCCTTCTCATTTCCAAGTTTTACACTTTCCCTCTCTCTTCATTTTATTGCCTACTCGAATAATCCAAAATATCAATCTCTTCCTTTTCTTTTCTTTTTATTTTTTATTTTTTTTATTTTTGTTCTTCACCCATTTCCAATGAGAGTTCCCACTCTCTAAATCTCAATTCCAATAAATCCTTCAGATTTTGCTGCAATTTCCCCACTTAAATCCTCGAATCTCCAGGTATGTTTGCTAGCTACATGTTTGTTTAATTCTTTGGTCAACCATTTTCTTGAGCAAAATAATAATGATCTTTGGGACTAACCAAGAATAATTTGCTTGTTTGCGCATGCATTTTCTAAAGATGCAAATGTTTAAACTTGTAACACTTTCTCATTTTTGTTGATTATTTTGAAATTTGACGTGTTCTTACCATTATCGAACATATTTTCTTAATGCTTTCTCTTGCTGTGCACAACCCTTCACTCTCCCTTCAATTTCTTCTTTCCTCTAACCTCTGGATCTCATGCATGTGTTTAGCGACGACGTTTTTCATCTACCATCAACGAGAGTGTAAATTTCTCTTGGTTTTATCCCACAAGTTTTTGATCCATTTTTTGAAATAAGAAACTAAACCAAAGAGCGAGAGGAAAAAGAGAGAGCTAGCAAGCAAAATAGTGAGCTAGGCTAGAGAGGGGAATAATGGTAAGACGGATTCATCTAATTAAAAATTGGTTTCAAAGAATTAAAATATGTTTGAGAGTGATTTTGAATGGGATATTTCAACTATTTCAAAACCATATTCTAAAAATTTGGTCTTTTTGTCTATTTTTATTACACGTTAGAAAGCTGGGAAAGAAGAAAGAGAAGAGGTGTTAAACAATGGCAGCCACTTCTAGCTTGCACATAGCGATGTACCCTTGGTTTGCTTTTGGCCACTTAATTCCATATCTCCAAATTGCCAACAAGTTAGCCAAAAAAGGCCACAGAATCTCCTTCTTAATCCCATCAAATACTCAACCCAAATTGCAGCCTTTCAATCACTTTCCAAATCTCATTACCTTTCTCCCCATCATTGTTCCTCATGTTAATGGTCTCCCACAAGGTGCTGAAACTACTGCTGATGTTTCTAATCTTCAACAGTTCAGTCTCATCATGACTGCAATGGATCTCACCCAACCACAAATCGAATCCTTCCTCCAACACGTAAAACCCCATTTCTTCTTCTTTGATTTCACCTACTGGATGCCAAAATTAGCATCTCAATTCGGCATCAAGTCAATTTATCATAGTGTAATTAGTGCAACAACATTTGCTTATGTTTATCCCCCATCAAGGCAACTCTGTGGACATGATTTCACTGTTGATGATTTTATGAAGCCACCTCTTGGCTTCCCAAGTTCCGTTATCAAGCTTCATTCTCATGAAGCCAAATTTTATGCATCCATGAGCCATATGAAATTTGGCTCTGATGTTCTCTTCTTTCATCGCCATTTCACCGGTCTTTGCGAGTCTGATGCTATTGCATTCAAGTCATCTAGGGAGATTGAAGGGCCTTTTATAGATTATCTAGAAACCGAATTCAAAAAGCCTGTTCTGCTTTCAGGACCTGATGGAAACATACAAGAACCAACAACAACTTTGGAACAAAGATGGGCAGAATGCCTTTCAGAGTTCAAAGCTGGTTCAGTCATTTACTGTGCATTTGGAAGTGAATGTACCTTAACAAAAGACCAATTGCAAGAATTGGTATTGGGCTTTGAGCTTACAAACTTACCATTCTTTGCTGTGCTCAAACCTCCACACGGCATGGATACGATCAATGCCGCTTTGCCTGAAGGTTTTGAACAGAGAATTCAGGGGAGAGGGGTAGTGTATGGAGGATGGGTTCAACAACAGCACATTTTGGAGCATCCATCAATTGGATGCTTTGTTACACATTGTGGGGCAGGGTCTTTATCTGAGGCATTGGTGAAAAAGTGTCAGTTGGTGTTTTTACCTCATATTGGTGACCATTTTTTTAGAGCAAGAACATTGAGCAGTTGTTTGAAGGTTGGTGTGGAGGTGGAGAGAAGGCAAGAAGATGGGGTTTTTAACAAAGAAAGTGTGTGTAAGGCAGTGAAGACAGTGATGGATGAAGAGAATGAAAGTGGGAAAGAGATCAGAGCAAATTTAGCAAAGTTAAGAGAGTTATTGGTTGACAAAGATTTGGAAGAGTCATACATCAACAACTTCATCCACAAACTCCATTGTTTGATTGTAAGTAACAAGGAAACAAAGAAGACTCTTTAGTCTTTTCTTTTCTACTAATTTCTTTATCAAACTTCCTTTTACCATGTACTATTTATCAACCATTAGTCAATTATGCCTCATGCTATTAAATTTACATTTTTGTTGATGTTTTCATATTTTAATATCGACCACGGGAGTGAATCAACATTTTTATTATATCATAAAAGAATGCATAGACATTAGAAAAAATAAGCAACAAAATTTCACTTATGTAATTATAACATAAAATGTTCATTTATTTTTTTGTTTGCACAACTTTTTTAACTTATGTAATTATAACATAATATGTTCATTTATTTTTTTGTTTGCACAACTTTTTTAGAAATAATATTCATATGTAATTGGAAATAACACTTTCTTGCTGGCTTACTTGTTTTAATACTTCGTCTCAATAATCTATCTTGACCAATATTGATATTAAATTATTAAATAAAGAAAAATGAAAAACCTAAACGGTAGAGCTAAAAATTTACATGATTCACTAATAGTGTGTTAACTCTGCATTTACACAGAGGATAAGAACAATTTATTATCACAGAGAAGATATCATATTACATATTACGAAAATACTTATAGAGTTTGAGGATTTATATATAGTGCACCTCTCTAAACCCTAGATAGAGAGCAATTTATTATTAATGACGACATAACGGTTTGGTCATTCGAACTTGAAGGATTAGATAACAATGTAACCAATGCATTCTAATGATTGGTACCAATACCAAAACAAAAGGTGGGTTTAGTTTGGTCCCTAACAATCCTAATTCCAAACCCTTCGAGTCTTTAGGCCTAAAATACAAAACATCAAAGCAGATAAACCCTCAAGGTTCCCAGTTGAAGTCATTGATTCGGCCGATTGCTCGGAACTTCCGGTAAGTTATTTTCCTCCATCAGCATGAATGGCACTCGCATTTTGCCCTGAAAGATGGAAACATTCATTAATGAACCTCATAAAGCCAAAGGAAACAAAGGTAGAGAAAAGGAGAAGCAGAAATTAATTAAGTGCAACTACTGCCACATATGCTGGGTTACATAAAAGCATATTGAAGAAATTTGAAGAAAGATCAAAACGAGAACCCCCAAGGCAGGACAATTTTGAGAGTTGTACTTCTTGTCGGTTTGCTAATATTTTTCTATTCTATATTCCTTGCGCTGATCATTTGAAACTTCGGTAGTAAACAATGTGAACATTGTTGTATGTACAATTCTGATGGCTCTCTCAATTCTGCTCCAGAGTTGGCATCAAGTACCCGACGAATGGTACCAAAGAATTTCCATCTATGACCTCCCCACATTCATTAAGTTGATCTTTTCTTTCTTTAATATGATTTTTTTTCCCTTTCTTTTTCATTTTCTGTCTCATGTGTTCTTTCATTTTTCTTTATTATTTTTCTTGTTAGATGGCTCCAAAAGGAAACGTAGTTGACAACAACATTACCTTTATTTTCAAGAGGTGTAGACATAGACTATGGAACATTTGTCACCTTCTCTTTCTCTGAAATACTAAATTTATAAATCAATAAATTTGGTAGCCTGGGTGACACACTGACGAAAGCTGACTCGTTGGATATCATGCATTGGCAGGAACTGCATAATTGCGTGTGTAAGCTTGCATGTCTCACCCATCACCCTATCTCCTATCCAATTTTCCTATATATATAGTTTCATATCCCAATCCCAAGGAAGCTCGTGGCTTTTTAACTCCGTGGATTCCCATCGATTTGCATTAGTTTCTTCGTTAACCCAACCGAACCTATCCAACCCAAAGGTGATTTGGGTTTGGTTAATCTATTTTGGATTGGTCGGAAATTTTAAAATTTTTTTAAAATCTATCCTAAGTTTCGTAATTATTTGGTAGGGTTGACCCGACCTGGTTCAAAATTATAAATTACTATATATCTCTTGTTTAATTGGTCTACCCGTGTAATTCTTTTTAAATTATTACAAAGCTTCGTCTTTTGGTATTGAGAAAGTAAATGATAAGAGAATTTGCATTTACCGTCCGTTAAAACACCTTCGAATAAGATCGATTTGAAAAAGAAAATCTTTCATTATTTATGCCATAAACATACAAATTTTCAAAACTTCACTATGTACTAATAAAGAAAGTTGTAATTGACTATTTTGTTTGAAGGAAAATGTACTTATTATTCCAAAATTTTTATCTTTTACATTATATTGTTTTGTTATGCAAAGATTGCCTAAAAAATATAAGGGTTGAGTTGAGTTGAGTTGAGTTATCTTGGCAAGTAGAATTATTCTAAACCAAAACCAACGTGTTTGATTTGATTTGATATTTTTTCACTAATTTTGAGGGAAAGAATACCCAATAATCTTATTTAAATTTATCAAAGTTAGATGGTCATAAGTTGGAAGTTGAATCTACCAATGCTAAGAATATCAAAACTTTAGAGATCGGAGCCTTCATCTTCCTTTGATCCGGTAAATGCCCAAACCACACGAAATAATCCCATTCTACGCTGCTCTCCTCGAAGCCTGCTCCTCCACCAAGAACCTCCACACTCTCAAGCAAATTCACGCTCTTACCATAACACTTCATATCTCTCACCACCATTTCATTCGAACCAAGCTCGCTTCAACCTACGCCGCCTGCGCCCAACTCCCACAAGCCAACACCATCTTCTCCTTCGCCACTCGCCGCCCCACCTACCTCTTCAATGCTCTCATCAGAGCCCACTCTTCTCTCCGTCTCTTCTCCCAATCCCTCTCCATTTTCCGCCACATGCTCCTTTCTGGAAAATCCACTGATCGCCATACTTTCCCGCTGGTGCTCAAGTCATGTACCGGCCTCTCCTCCTTGCGCCTTGGCCGCCAGGTTCATGGGGCTCTTCTGATTAATGGCTTCTCTGCAGATTTGCCTAGTTTGAATGCTTTGATTACCATGTATAGCAAATGCGGGGATTTGGGTGTTGCTCGGAAGGTGTTTGATGGAATGCCCGAAAGGAATGGGGTGTCGTGGTCGGCTTTGATGGCGGGTTATGGGGTTCATGGGATGTTTGGGGAGGTGTTTAGGTTGTTCGAGAGGATGGTGAAAGAAGGGCAAAGGCCGGATGAGCTCACTTTTACATCTCTTCTTACGGCTTGTAGCCATGGAGGGTTGATTGAGAAAGGGAAGGAGTATTTTCGTACGATGAGAATGGAGTTTCATTTGAGGCCTGGGTTGCAACATTATACTTGCATGGTGGATTTGCTTGGGAGATTGGGGCAAGTGGAAGAAGCAGAGAAGTTGATAATGGAGATGGAGATGGAGCCTGATGAGGCTTTGTGGGGTGCCATGTTGAGTGCTTGTCGGATTCATGGGAGGGTTGATGTGGCAGATAGGGTGCAAAAACGGTTTATCAAACAACAATGATCTTATATTTTGTAAGTTATGTTTGATGGTTGGTTTCATAAGTTCTTCATTGATTCAACTTTTTTACAACAAATTGGTTTTCGACATCGATTTGTCCAAAGAAACCGCATGAATTTGACTCGCTTAACTTTATGCATGTAATCAAATGGTGTTAGTAATACCTCTCATGAATGGAGATTGAAAGAAATAGCTGATGGATTTTTTTTGTTGAAAGAAGAAAACATGATATATCCTTCTATTTGTACCTTGAACAAGGGTTATGCTTCCATTTTCAAATGTGATGACAAATGCAAATTAAATAATACATCTTGAATTTTGGTATCAAAGTTGGTTTGGACATTTTCACAAATCCCACAGTGATAGTTTACTTTGGTATTTTGGAACTTTATCATTGTGCGGTTTGCGGTTAATGGATTTGCAGATGAGAATGATTTCAAGACATTTTGAACTTTGGTATCTTGGAACTAGCGGTGAACATGATTAATCGAAAAACTAAACCAAGTCGGTCGGTCGGTCGAAAAATGAGAGGGGTCAATTTTGAAAAGTTTCAAATCGAGAATTTTCAAATGGTATTTTTACGTTTAAACCAACCCGATAAAAAACGATCAACCAATCTTTACTCATCGATGTCAAGGTCGTTTTGACACTTTACTAAATTGATTATGATCGGTTTGAGGAAAAATCGACTCCGACCGATCGACGATCACTCCTACTTGGAACTCTATCATTATGGGGTTTGTATAAAATTTGTAAGTCCTACGATAGTTAAAAATAAATTCAATCGTTTCAAATCAATATGGAAAAAAATTAGGTGCCTACCAATTAATTCCCTTCAATTTAAATTGTTGCTTCAAAACGAGATAAAATAATATGATTACAAAAAATTTGCAAACCTTCCGGCATGGTAGTAGTTCAAATTATACCCTTAAATTTAAAGTATTAAAATTGTATTCTTAAAGTTATGAGATTGTAAAAACATGATCCTAAAATGAAAAAAATTTAACTCTCAAATTTGTACAATTGTTTCAATTTCTACAATTACGTGAGTTTGAAGGTTCAATTTTAACATTTGTACAAGTTTGAGAACTCAATTTTGACCGTTACAAGTTTGAGGGTATAGCAACTATGATAATATTTATAATCAATTCATTTACTAAATTTGATAAATCACATCTCTCTTATACAAATAACCAAAGCTATGAAAGACAACGAATCTCACAGGTGGTTGCATCCTCCTTTGCAAATGCAAATGGCAGATAAACATGGAAGGTATTCTATCTTGTTGATAAACGATGATATTTTTAGTATCTTTATAAATATTTTGATCAATTTTGTTCTATTTGAAAACGACTAATTATTGTTTTTACTTTTCAAATTTTGTAATAGTTTGTTTAACAAGATGAAATTTGTTTATTAAAATAATATTTATAGGCTTAACTTAGTTATTCTCATTCTTGAGCTATTTACACAACTTTTCTTAATTAATAATTTTATAATAACTCACATATTTTTTTTTCTTTGAGCACATAGGACTCACATCACTAGACAATTATCTTACTGTTATTTTAAATTTAGCAACATAGATTCAAACTTCTAACTCCTTTATCAAAGAAGAATTTTATGCAGTTGAACCGTACTTTAGAAATTTTTCAGACGCATAATAATCAAGGGAGTTCTATTATTGATCAAAATTATATAAAGATAAGTTAATCTAATAAGGCAGAGATGGGAACGAGTATTACTTGTGCATTTTAGAAATTATTTTGTTTTATCTCAATATTCATAACATTATAATAACCAAAACAGTATCTTTTGTAGGACATGAAGATATTTTGTAGGTGGGAGATCAAGGTGAGCTTTGGTCAACAATCATTGATCCGACCTCCCCTGTAAAGAAAAAAAGATAACATGCAAGGATTAATACTTTAACGAAAACTATATAAAGCTAACCTATTGGATTTGAACTTTTCTATTACTTTTCTACACGGCTTCCAACGTCAAATGACCAAGTTCCTGCTCTTGTGACATCTGCTATCACTCTTCCTCCACTTGGCCATCAATTTCCATTTGTGGTACGAATGGAAAAAAGAAATCCAAAGCAAAAAACAATCTCTCTTTTTGCTAGCTTAAGGATTACTCATTACCATAGCTCCTTGTCTTTGTTCTAAAGCCATCACCATGAGAGTTCTTATACAGAACGCATTGTCTTAGGATTTTAATTCTTCATCTCACTATCTGCTGCAACTTCTCACTTATAACTTCCAGGCTCCAGGTATGCATGTTAGCTATATTTCTTTGTTCAATCATTTTCTTTCCTTTCTTTTGAGAAAAGGTAATATTACAAAAGTTCATAGAGACTATTCCAAATATTATTAGTTTGCATTTGATACCACGCGAACATTTTCTTCCTTTGTTGTGCTTTTGTAAACATCATAAACATTTTGGAATAATCAATTCATCCATAAAGCTCATCCCTAAGTTTCCCTTTCTATTCAACAAAACCATTTGTTTTCCTTTAACTTGTCATGTGTTTGCTTAGGGTCTAGATCATAACTCTGTTACTAAAACCCCCATTTGATTATCATTAAAAAATTGTCACGTTATTCTGTTTTGTATTCATCTCTTGGAAGCTAGGACAGAAGAAAGAGGGATGTCAACAATGGCTGCCACTTCCAGCTTGCACATAGCAATGTTCCCTTGGTTTGCTTTTGGCCACTTATCTCCATATCTCCAAATTGCCAACAAGTTAGCCAAAAAAGGTCACAAAATCTCCTTCTTAATCCCATCAAAAATTCGGGCCAAATTGCAGCCTTTCAATCACTTTCCAAATCTCATTACCTTTGTCCCCATCATTGTTCCTCATGTTGATGGTCTCCCTGAAGGTGCTGAAACTACTGCTGATGTTTCTAATCTTCACCAGTTCAATCTCATCATGACTGCGATGGATCTCACCCAACCACAAATCAAATCCCTACTACAACACATAAAACCCCATGTCATCTTCTTTGATTTCACTTTCTGGATCCCTAAATTGGCATCTCAATTGGGCATCAAATCTATCTATTACAGTGTAATTAGTGCAACAACATTCAGTTATGTCTTCACCCCAACAAGGCAACTCTGTGGACCTGATTTCACTGTGGATGAATTTATAAAGCCACCTCTCGGCTTGGCAACTTCCGCAATCAAGCTTCATTCTCACGAGGCCAAAAATGTTACATTTATGTCCAATATGATATTTGGCAGTGATGTCCGCTTTTTTCATCGCCATTTCACTGGTCTTTGCGAGTCTGATGCTATAGCATTCAAGGCATGTAGGGAGATTGAAGGTCCTTTTGTAGACCATCTCATAAGTGAATTCAAAAAGCCTATTCTGCTTTCAGGACCTGATGGGGACATACAAGAGCCAAAAACAACTTTAGAACATAGATGGCAAGAATGGTTATCAAGGTTCAAATATGGTTCAGTCATATACTGTGCATTTGGAAGTGAGTGTACCTTAACAAAAGACCAACTCCAAGAATTGGTATTGGGATTTGAGCTTACAAATCAACCATTCTTCGCCGTATTCAAACCCCCGGTTGGGGTTGACACAGTGACCGCTGCCTTGCCTGACGGATTTGAAGAAAGAGTTGAGGGGAGAGGGGTGGTGTATGGAGGATGGGTTCAACAACAGCACATTTTGGAGCATCCATCAATTGGATGCTTTGTTACACATTGTGGGGCAGGGTCTTTATCTGAGGCATTGGTGAAGAAGTGTCAGTTAGTGTTGTTGCCTCATGTTGGTGACCATATTTTTAGAGCAAGAACATTGAGCAGTTATTTGAAGGTTGGTGTGGAGGTGGAGAAAAGGGAAGATGATGGATTTTTTACGAAAGAAAGTGTGTGTGAGGCAGTGAAAACAGTGATGGATGAAGGGAATGAAAGAGGGAAAGAGATCAGAGCAACACGTGCAAAGTTAAGAGAGCTATTGCTTGACAAAGATTTGGAGGAGTCTTATATCAGCAATTTCATCCACAATCTCCAATCTTTAGTCGGATGAGAAACAACAAGAAGGAAAAGAGGTTTTGTGTGTGTTTGGTTGAAACAACTGAGTTGAATTGTATGTTAATTTTTGAAAAACGGTCTTTAGTAAAAGAAACATTTTCATTGATATATGAAATCAGAACCTCAAACCCCAAACACCTAAAACCGATTACACATAAAGAGAAGGTCAATTAGTGACAAAAAGATAAGCTATAATGATTGAAATGGTGCTTTGTTTTGTCAGACGAAACTAACTCCATGAATCTATTAAAAGAAGAAAAAGACTCGAAAAAAGCCTGCAATTTCTTTCACCTCACAGCGTTCAAAAGAAAGCATGCAGTAAGGCCAACCAAATCCTTTTGTTAGTACCACCAAAAGGATCAACCCACCAGCAAGAAAGCTAGAATATAAAAAATTGAATTAGGACACATGAAGGTCAAATCACCCAAAAGCCCTCAATTTTCTTTTTTCTTTTTTCTTTTTTTAGTTCAATGATTGTAGAGATGAAATCAAACTATCGATATTTGAGAGGATAATTGTTGCTTTACCTTTAAACTAAACTCTACTGGGAGCTACTCATCTATGTGCTTTGTAAAAAATGGTTAGAATTAGTATTTTTGGAAAGAATAAAATATAAGATTTTATTTCCTAAATATTTCCTAAATCTTTTTCTTTCTTATTCCTATTGTACTCTATTTATTCTCCCTTTGTACCTATTGTTTTTGTTCATAAGAAAAATAATAAAAACTAAAGTATCGTGGTTTTTCTCCCGGTTCTCGGGTTTCTACGTAAATCTCGGGTTGTTGTTAATTGCTTTCAATATGGTATCAGAGCAAAGCAATAACGAAACCCTAGAAAATAACCTAGGAGAAACCCAGATCGAAACTGAACACGTCGCCGCCGCCGCCGCCGCCGTCGCCATGGAGAAACTGCTCCAGAACCTACAGAAACCGCCGATCTACCCAACGGGAGTGGTTCCGCAGCCGTACGCGCCGCCGTTTGACCAGAAGACGATTCACGCGCCGCTCGTGTCCGGCGCGTGGGCCCACGCGCCGCCGCCGTTTCACGTCACCGCCCATCCCATTCCCTTCTACGCGTCGTCGGATGTCCAACCGTCAAACCCTTCCGGCCATCCGCATCCTCACGCGCCGTCTACGAGCTCCGGACAGCAACCCTCAACCGTAAATCTGTCAAATCAGTACAGTAAGCAGCAGCTGTACGTTCACTCTTTACAACAACCGCTGTTTTCTGGTAACGGAATTGCAATTCTTGTGTTTGGGTGCACCGCCTATGTGAAATTGGGTTTGACAGGAGCATATGTGCACCGCCTATGTGAAAAAACCCAATTTCATACTATCAAAACCCAATTTCATACAAAAATTGCAATTCTTCGAAGTGATAATGGTCGGGAATTCCAAAACCATAACCTTAGTGAATTTCTAGCCTCCAAGGGGATTGTTCACCAAACCTCATGTGCCTACACTCCTCAACAAAATGGAGTGGCCGAACGAAAAAACCGACACCTTGTGGAAGTAGCCCGTTCACTTATGCTTTCCACTTCCCTTCCATCATACCTGTGGGGAGATGCTATTCTTACAGCTGCTCACTTAATCAATAGAATGCCTTCTCGTATCCTCCACCTTCAGACTCCCTTAGATTGTCTTAAGGAGTCTTACCCC
This sequence comes from Cucumis melo, assembly GCF_025177605.1. NCBI lineage: Eukaryota > Viridiplantae > Streptophyta > Magnoliopsida > Cucurbitales > Cucurbitaceae > Cucumis > Cucumis melo. Next base: position 3,399,212 of record NC_066857.1, read on the forward strand.
TCTACTCGTCTTGTTTCTGAGGTTCCTCTTCGTGTGTTTGGGTGCACCGCCTATGTCCATAATTTCGGCCCTAATCAGACCAAATTTACCCCTCGGGCTCAGGCCTGTGTGTTTGTTGGGTATCCCCTTCACCAACGCGGTTATAAATGTTTTCACCCGCCGTCTAGGAAATATTTTGTCACTATGGACGTTACTTTCTGTGAAAACCGACCCTACTTTCCTGTTAGCCATCTTCAGGGGGAGAATGTGAGTGAAGAATCTAACAGCACCTTTGAATTTGTTGAACCTACTCCTATTACCGTGTCTGACATTGATCCTCATCCCATAATCTTACCCACAAACCAAGTTTCCTGGAAAACATATTACAGGAGGAATCTCAGAAAGGAAGTTGGGTCCCCGACTAGTCAACCGCCGGCTCCAGTCCAAAATTTCGAACCTCCTCGAGACCAAGGTATGGAAAACCTTACAAAACCTTGTACTAATAATACAATGAGTGAGAATGACAAGTCTGATGTTGCTGTTCTTGAAAATATGGAAGAAAAGAACCGTGATGATGAGACTGAGGTTAGAATAGAAACCAGTAACGATGAAGCTGAACAGGGTCATACAAGAAAACTTGATGAGTATGATCCCTCTCTTGACATTCCAATTGCATTGAGAAAAGGTACCAGATCATGCACTAAACATCCCATTTGCAACTATGTTTCCTATGATAATCTCTCTCCACAGTTTAGAGCGTTTACAACAAGCCTTGACTCTACCATAATACCGAAAAATATCTACACTGCTCTAGAGTGTCCTGAATGGAAGAATGCTGTTATGGAAGAGATGAAGGCTCTCGAAAAGAATAGAACTTGGGAGATCTGTGCTCTACCCAAGGGACATAAAACTGTAGGATGCAAATGGGTATTCTCTCTCAAATACAAAGCAGATGGTACGCTTGATAGACACAAAGCAAGGTTAGTTGCAAAGGGGTTCACTCAAACCTATGGTATTGACTATTCAGAAACTTTTTCTCCAGTTGCTAAATTGAATATTGTTAGAGTCCTGCTATCTGTTGCTGTAAACAAAGATTGGCCTCTATACCAGCTGGATGTTAAGAATGCTTTTTTGAATGGAGACCTTGTGGAGGAAGTCTACATGAGCCCCCCACCAGGATTTGAAGCCCAATTTGGTCAGCAGGTGTGTAAACTCCAAAAATCTCTATATGGTCTGAAACAGTCTCCGAGAGCATGGTTTGACAGATTCACTACCTTTGTCAAGTCCCAAGGGTACAGTCAAGGGCACTCTGACCATACTTTATTTACAAAGGCTTCCAAGACAGGAAAGATAACTATTCTAATAGTTTATGTGGATGACATTGTTTTGACTGGAGATGATCAAACAGAAATCAGTCAACTAAAGCAAAGAATGGGTGATGAATTTGAAATCAAAGACTTGGGAAATCTGAAATATTTCCTTGGAATGGAGGTGGCTAGATCAAAAGAAGGTATTTCCGTGTCTCAGAGAAAATACACCCTTGATTTGCTAACCGAGACAGGTATGTTGGGATGTCGTCCTGCTGATACTCCTATTGAATTCAACTGTAAACTAGGAAACTCTGATGATCAAGTTCCAGTTGATAAAGAACAATATCAGCGCCTTGTAGGTAAATTAATTTACTTATCTCATACTCGTCCTGATATTTCCTTTGCTGTGAGTGTTGTCAGCCAGTTTATGCAGGCTCCCTATGAGAAACATATGGAAGCTGTTAACAGAATCCTGAGATACTTGAAAAATACACCTGGTAAAGGGTTGATGTTTAGAAAAACAAATAGAAAGACCATTGAGGCATATACTGACTCAGATTGGGCAGGATCTGTTATTGGTAGAAAGTCTACCTCCGGTTATTGTACCTTTGTTTGGGGCAATCTTGTAACTTGGAGGAGTAAGAAGCAAAGTGTTGTGGCCAGGAGTAGTGCTGAGGCTGAATACAGAGCTATGAGTCTGAGAATATGTGAGGAAATTTGGCTCCAGAAAGTCTTGTCAGATCTTCATCAGGAATGTGAGACACCATTGAAGCTTTTTTGTGATAATAAAGCCGCTATTAGTATTGCTAACAACCCCGTTCAACATGATAGAACTAAACATGTTGAGATTGATCGGCATTTCATCAAAGAAAGACTTGACAGTGGAAGCATATGCATTCCGTACATTCCTTCAAGCCAACAGATTGCTGATGTTCTTACCAAGGGGCTTCTCCGACCACACTTCGACCTTTGCGTTAGCAAGTTGGGACTCATTGATATTTACCTCCCAACTTGAGGGGGAGTGTTAGAATTAGTATTTTTGGAAAGAATAAAATATAAGATTTTATTTCCTAAATATTTCCTAAATCTTTTCCTTTCTTATTTCTATCGTACTCTATTTATTCTCCCTTTGTACCTATTGTTTTTGTTCATAAGAAAAATAATAAAAACTAAAGTATCGTGGTTTTTCTCCCGGTTCTCGGGTTTCCACGTAAATCTCGGGTTGTTGTTAATTGCTTTCAATAAAAATAAATGGAGGGAGAGTGAAGAGTTATAGATAGCATTAAATTACTGCCTACATAAGACTTGGATATATCTTCTACAACAAATAAATGCACGATAAGATATAAATTCCTTGAATTACATATGCAAATTCCTTATATCATTGATGTTAAGGAAACTGTTTGGAACATTCACTAATTTTTTCTTATTTATTGATGTCCAAAATCAAACTCAAGAGCTCACCTAAGATTCTAAGAAATTGTACGAATGATGATGCATGAAAAAAGCTACAGATAGGTCACGTTGATGCTATTGATAGCGTTTACAACTAAAGGACAGGAACATTAATTTTACTAGAGAAAGGTCCCAACAACCCGGTTTCATATGTGCATGTAACATACACCAGTCTTGTGAAACAAACGAGTCATTCAAATAGTTCTCTTCATCCTGATACAGTTTTTACACAAAACAAACATTGCCCTCTAATAAAGATGTCAAAAGATCCACTTATCTGAATATATACATGCCAATCATCGAGAGATGCAGGTATTTAGAATACCGGTTAGTCAATTTTCATTCTGAACTTCAAATTTCATTTGAACATTCTAGAGTTAGACAATGTATTTACAAGGCTGCAATTTCTTTCATGATTAAAGCCTTTATTAACACCTCTGTCAGAAATGCAGAATTTCAATCAACCTATGATAAAATGCTCAGTTACAAAGTCCATGGCTTACTTTGTCTTGATGATGATCAGGAGTGTTTCACGTTTTCACCTTCAGCAGTATGCGGATGCCTGAAGTGAAATAAGCCAGTTAGACCTCGTCCCTTGGACAACTCTTCCAGATTTTCGATCTTCTGTTTAAGAATTTCTATTTCTCGGGCTATACCGTCATCCCTTTGCTTCATCGCCTATAAACAGGAACAAACATGTGTGAAACAAAGAGATTAAGATTAGTTTAAATTAAAGTCAGATCAGAAGCACTTATGTGTGAAACAATGAGAGCAATTTCCACTTATGCGTGAAACAATCAGATCAGAAGCACTAATGTCTGAAACAAGAATTTCCGGTGGAATAAATTGCATTGTAATTGGTGCAATTTTGCATAATTTCGGGAATGCAAACTATAATTGACATCTAATTATATCGTTTTTGCCGCTTTAATCAAGCAAATTCACGACAATTGTGCATCTGGAGAATACAGGTACTTGGAATGTGCTAGTCCAGAAAGGACATGAATATAAATACCAAAGTCATACACCCCCGCCCTCAACAAAAGAAGCATTATGCATTTGGAGGAAAGAAGATTATTAAAAAAATATCCTAGAACGAATTCAAAACTGTTAAAGACACAATTCTTTTGATTCAGAAAACAAAAGAAGGGAACAGTTAAAAAAGGAAGAGAAACTCCAAATACCTCCAATTCTTGCCTGCGGAGCTCCTCCTTTCTTGCTTCCGACCTTGAACTTCTTTGCACCTCAAAAATTACAGCAGCTCCAGCAACCTGTGGGGATATCACACTGATATTAAAATTGGGAAATATACACTTCTAGTAAAGAATTATGATAATTAGTATCTGGATCTCCAAAGTCTAAAGTTGTTTTTTCTTTTGGCACATTGGATAACATGGTAGAAGTAATATACTTCTCCAAAAGGTCAGTTCACACGTTCAAGCCCATAATCATAGCTCACTAAAGGTAAAACAACAAAAAACTTGTTCATCCCATTGTAACCAAATGATAGTTGGTAGACATTGTAAATCAACTTCTATTGCAATCTGTATATTTCAATGTGAATGAGATATAATTTTACAAATCAAAATATCCCAGTAGGCGCACAAAAATCCTTCTTTACAAAGCAGCATAAAGACGCACTAAAGACAAACCCTGAGACAATTCTTCTAAAAGGAAAAGGGAAAGAGAGAGAGAAAGAGAGATGAAATCATTTTACCGTGAACACAAAGAGCTCCCCGAGAAGATCTGCAGCAGCTTGGACAGCTTTCTCTTCATTCAGAGGAGGAATGGCAACATTTGTTGCATAACCATATATTCTTCGTTGTACATTTGTCGAAAACCGATGATTTGCCTAGTTCCATATAAGAAAGTACAATATGACAACATCTTATAATCCATTCCACAAAGGAGAATTCATGTTAACAAAGCAAACTATGAGGTTTATGAGCAATAAACCTATCTGCATTCCATGAACACCTAACGTAACATATCTCTAGGAGGAGTAAACAAATCATTGGGTTGCATCAAATACGAAATAACTGATTCCAAAGCTTAGCAATATTAACATACACATCAAGTTCACTACTCAGCACCAAGTCTTAGACTGCAGAGTTTCATAGAAGTAGAGTTTACATTCCAACTTTCTCCTAAGAGCTACTACTCATGGAACATATAAGTTTAAGCATGTCATTATTCCAAGAAAATCCAACCCATTTGTGCCAAATGAATCATAATTGCAAGTGTAAGCAATAACCAAGAAAACCACATAATTACAAGAAAAGAAATGAAACCTGTGCGATATTGATAATACACTGCCTAAACTTGGGATGCAATCCAGCTTCCTTCTTGAGGCGATTGGCGATGGGTTTGCAGATGGTTTTAAGAGCTAGAGCCCCCAACTTGACAACAGGGAGGATCATTTCTAGACAAACTCCAATCGAGCTTCAGAACATAGAAGTGATGGGAAATGAAGAGGTGGGGAAGAAATAGAAAAGTTGACTGCTGCACTGAATCACTGTTGACCGGGTATCTGATTCTGCAATCATAATGCGTGAGGAAGAAGAAAGAGAATTAGAAAAGAAGAAACAGAGATTTGGAATCGAGAGCGAACAATCGAGAAGGAGATTCGTTCCGCCATTACAATCTGGAATTTGATTTTAGCAAATTACGTGTTAAAAAGACGATGGGCCTATGAAGTATGAACCCAAACTCCGTCTTCTAATCCAATATTAAAAGCCCAAAATTTAGATTTATTACGGTTGTGTTTGGGAGAGGAAAAGAAGTAAGAAAGAAAAGGATCACGATAATAATGTGTTTGGGAGAAAAATTATTATTAGTAGTTTTATGGTAATATGTGTTTGGGGAAAAAAATATAAAAGGTAGTGTTATATGATAATATATGTTTGGGGAAGAGATTATAATAATAGAGTTATAATAATATGTGTTTGGGAAAGAGTTATGATTATAGTAATTCAAAAAACAATAGAATTTGTATTGGATTATTTGAGTAGGGTAATGTAGGGTTATAAGAAAGGAAAAAAGAGGAGAAGAGTTATTTGGCGATTAGGATTATCCTAATCTCCATTTATCATAACCCTTTGGCCAAACACGGTTTGGTCCAATTTTCTAACCCTTTTCCCCCTAAAACTCCAGTCCAAACATATACTTGAGACAACGTGTAACAAACTCAAAAATAGCAAATTCCACTAATGTTTTTTGATTTATAGTTTTTTTTTTAACTTTTTTATACCCGATTATATCCTACAATTCATTTCTTAATACACTGTATTTGGATAGGTAAAAAATGAGTCAAAATGTTACTAATACTGTATTAGTAAACAACATTCACTTCTAGTAAATCTTAATTAAACATGACATTTTCCTGTTGGAAAGATTGCACCAACATCCCATCAAAACATTGCTATAATTTCTACTAGATTTTTGGATATTAATTAACAATTTATTTATATAATTCATAATACACATGTTTAATAACGATTTGAATTCAAATTTTAGATAATACTCCTAAAAAATGGCAAATATAAATTCAATAGGTTCAAATTTTTTTATATTTAATAATATTTATAACTTTAATTTCTTAAATAATACATAGGGGTCTTTTAAAAAATATAAAAAAAATGGCAAAATATTTACATTCTATAGAACAATTTCAAAAACGGAAAAAGTCCAGAGGTTCATCGTGTAAAATATCAAAAATGCCCCGTCAACCACGCCATCAATAACGCGCGCGTAATATATTTGAAATCGTTTAGATTTGGTTATTGTTTGATACGCGATCGTTTAGATATGACTACAATTTATACGCGATCGTTTAGATTTGATTCAATATATATGCGATCATTTAGATATGGTTCAATATATACACGATCGTTTAGATATGACTATAATTTATACGCGATCGTTTAGGTATGACTACAAGGTGATCGTTTAGATATGGTTATAATTTATATGCGATCGTTTAGATATGACTATAATTTATCTTTTCAATTACATCTTTTAATTTTGTTACATAATCGTTTAGATTTGGGGACCAAATCTAAATGATTTTTTTTTTTTAAAATTTGGTACACGATTTTTTTAATTCTTTTGGTACACGATCGTTTAGATTTCTTTACACGATCGTTTAGATTTATTTACACGATCATTTGCTTTTTTTACACGATCGTTTACATTTGGGTACTCCAATCCAAAGGATTTTTTTTCAAGATTTTTTATACACGATCTTTTATTTTTTTTCCAATCCAAAGGATTTTTTTTCAAGATTTTTTATACACGATCTTTTATTTTTTTTAAACGATCGTCTACATTTGACTATTCCAATCTAAATGATTTTTTTTTCAAGATTCTTTATACACAATCTTTTATTTTTTTTTACACAATCGTTTATATTTGACTAGTCCAATCTAAATGACTTTTTTCAAGATTCTTTATACACGATCTTTTAGATTTTGTTATTTTGTTGTACACAATCTTATACACAGTCGATTAGATTTGGTTATCCAAATGTAAACGCGTAAAAAGAAAAGAAAAGAAGAAAGACGATGGAAAGAAATCCAAGCGAAAAAAAGAAGAGGAATAGTAGAAAGACGATGGAAAGAAATCGAAGTGAAAAAAACGAAGAGGAAAAGAAGAAAAACGATGGAAAGATTAAACGACATAAATAAAGAATTGAAAAATAAGAAAGATGATGGAAAGAAATCGCAGAAAATAAAAAGAGAAATGAAGAAAGACAAAATCGCAGGGAAGACGAGAAAGACGAATCGCAAGGAAGAAAAGAAAGATGGAAGGGCAAACTTGCTTATAGTTTTGTTACATTTATGTAAGTTTCCCTAATACATAATACATACTTTTAATAACAATTTGAATTTAGATTTTATATCATCATTTAAAATCGTCAGTTTGAGTTCAAACCTTACCTGATTAGAGAATTAATTAATAGTTTAGTTTAACTTTATTTAATTAAAATTGATTTAATTGAATTAATTAAACTAAAACTATAGGTTATGTGAGAGATATTCATTTAAATATGATTTAAATGAAATATTAATTAAATATGATTTAAATGAAATATTAATTAAATATGATTAAATGAAATATTAATTTAATTAAATATTTTAATTTTAATAATAATTTAATTGGTTAAATTAATAGGAAACGTAGGGGGTTTTTCCGCATCCCATTTTTCTCTCCAACTTCCCTCATCTGCAGTCTGAAGAAGATGGAGATACTGGTACAACATTTCAAAATAGAAAGTTCTGTGATTTATGTATTCTGAATTCTGTCAGAAAAATCTCCTAAAACAAAATTTTCCTTCTCCAATTTTGGTCCCAGCAACCAAAATCTCAACCTAGAGAATAGAAAGATTTCCGAGCGGTGGTGCCTCAACTTGGAGTTTTGTAGATCCAGAATCGTCCACGATCGTAAATATTCTTCCTCTTCTCTGTAATTTAATTTTTAACATCATGTTTAGCCATAGCCATAGAAATTAGTTTTGTAAGTTCTTTTGCCAACGAATTGGTATTTTTATATTTCCAAATTAAATTGAACAATAATTTTGTAATTCTTTCACTGTGCAAGGACTCTCATCCTTTAAGTTATAAACAACAAATTTGGGACACACATAAAAAGGTAAAAACTTTGATCATCAAGATATAGTATCATTTTAGAATTTGGTAAATCCTAACTAAATTTGTTATTTTGTTGTTGGACAAGATTGCAACAACCTCTCCTATAATAATGACAAATATATACAAAATTTTTAGTTTGTTATATTTTAAACAATTTATTAAATAATACATAATATATATTTTTAGTAACAATTTGAATCTAAATTTTAGATCCTCCCCTAAAATAATGTCAAATATAAATACAAGATTTTCAATTTTTTTTATATTTTAAACAACTTATTAAATAATACGTAATATATATTTTATAACAATTTGAATTTAAATTTTAGAATTGTAATTATGCCTCAATGACATTTTTGCAATTATTTGAATCTTCTTCTTTTAGGTTTTATTTGAGAAAAGAAAAGAAGGAGATTGAGAGAGGATATATTTTTAATAACAATTTGAATCTAAATTTTAGATCCTCCCATAAAATAATGCCAAATATAAATACAAGATTTTCAGTTTTTTTTAATATTTTAAACAACTTATTAAATAATACATAATATATATTTTTAATAACAATATGAATTTAAATTTTAGAATTCTAATTATGCCTCAATGACATTTTTGCAATTATTTGAATCTTCTTCTTGACTGACGGAGAGGAAGACACCAAAGTTTTGATGTAAGCAATGATGGGCTTTTTCGAGCAGTGTTTGATGGCGTCTGACGTTGGTCGTGGGTTTGTGGTAGGTTCTAATGTTTTGGCATTTGTTGGAGTCAAATTTAGTTGACTTTCACAGGTTTAGGCACAAATAGGAGGATAGTAGAGTTGAGCGGCATTTTCAGCGAGTTTCACAGTGACTTTCGCCGTGGGTTGAGCAGCATTTTGTTTTTTAGTCGTGGTTCTTCTTGAGGTTTGTAGTGGGTTGTTCGACACGTGAGTCTCTGTTCGGAGGAGCTGACAAGAAGAAAATTCCTTGATTTGCGCCAAATGTATGAAGACTTTGAAGTGTTTGAAGGGGATGAAGCTGGGAGCTAGCTCTAATCGTTTCTGCATGAACATTTGAATGCCTGAAAGCGCACGATTTGAAGAAGACTTGAAACGACTGCAGAAATTATGTGGAGCTTTTATCGTGATAGGTGTAAATTATGTGTTGGTAGTTTGATTTTAATTATATGGTATTTGTGGTTTCTTGAATAATTGTATTTAGGATTCAAATTTTTTTATTTAGTAGGGGCATTTAAGACATTGTTCCAAAAAGTTTTTTTTTTTTTTTCCATATTGTTCAATTTTGCTATTTTATTAATTTAAATCAAAAATTTCTATTTATTCAAAGTAAACATTCTATTTTGCTATTTTTCTTGTGAACCCAACTTTTTTTTTTTATGGCATTAACCAAACTTTATAACTTGTTTCATAAATCTCATATAATTCAAGAATATTTCATGACTAGATTTAGGTTGTTTACAATTTAGTTTGGTTCAATTTTGATAGGTTGAATAATGAAAGATTTAATTAAGATATTTATATATAAATTTAAGGGGCGTTAGCAAAAATAGCAAAAAATTCTATGATAATAGAGCCCATATCACTACATTTTCTAAATAACAAAAGTAGCAAAATTAAAAACGGATAGCCCTGATAGCTCTTTGATAGTCCTCTGATGATAGTCGCGTAATATTATTTTGTCATATTTGTAATATGTAAAAAAAGAGGTGCCATGTGCTGTTTTTTCTAAATTTTTTTTTATCATTTGATGTAATTTTCATATATTTAATTATGGTGTTATAAAAATTATAATTTAGGTAGAAGGTCGAAAATTAAGGGTAATTAAAACAATGATTAAAGAAATAAAATGATGATAGATATATTTAGATTTTTTTTTATGCGAAGGTATATTTAGATTTAAGGATGATATACTGAGATAAATTAGTTTTGTATAAAAGAATTAATTACCACTTAAAATGGTAGGTTTTTAGGTAATATGAGATTTTCTTTAGGAAAAAAAAGAAAGTTTTTTTATCATTTGATATGAATGTAAGGTTTTAGATAATGTGAATTAAAGACAATGATTCATATCTATAAGTACACATTTGATATTTTTGACATTTGAATGGTTTCAATTGAGTAAAGTTAGAAAACACGTCTTTGGATTGCATAAAGTTGGTTTAGAAAGATTTGGGTTGATTATATAAGTTTTTATTCTAAATGTTGTTTATACAAATTTTCCATTTGATGTGCTATAGCATAAGTAAGCGCCAACATCAAAAAACTCTAAGGGGGCGTTTGGGGGAAGGGTTGGATTATGAGGGTTAGGGTTATGTAATCCAATCCCTGTTTGGGGGAAGGGTTATGTAACCCTAGTTTTAACTCCTTAATCCTTCCTCAACCCTTCTTCAACACTTCTTGATCCTTTTTCAACTTTTCCTCAATCCTTCTTCACAACATTATCATAACACTTCCTTCATAACACTTGATATGTGTGATTATATATAAGTGTATATATTGGAGGATTTGGAGTAGTTGGACTTATAGTGTTGAATATAGTTGTGTTTATTGATATGTGATTATATGTAAGTGTTGGATGATGTGTATTTGTTGTAGTTCTATATGGAAGTGTGGAAAAGTGTGCTTGTATTTTAGTGTTGGATCTTATGCATTGTAGGTGTTTACTATTGGTTTGCCATGGATGGTAGGATGTGTTGTTTGATATGTGTGATTATATATAAGTGTATATATTGGAGGATTTGGAGTAGTTGGACTTATAGTATTGAATATAGTTGTGTTTATTGATATGTGATTATATGTAAGTGTTGGATGATGTGTATTTGTTGTAGTTCTATATGGAAGTGTATGCTGGAATTTTAGGTATTATTGTGTGCATTGAGTAGTAGGCATTATAGCTAGTGTGCAAGCCATTTTTTTATTTTTTACAATAGACGATGACGAACATTTTCGGACGTAATTCGACTCAAATAATATCGGTTTTGCCGTCATAAAAACTATTATAAATACGACATGAAATGAATCTTTAAAAACGACATTAAATGTGTCTTTAATGTCGGTTTAAAAAAAGACATTAAATGTGTCTTTAATGTCGGTGGAAAAACGACATTAAAGATGTGCACTAAGCGACATTAATGTCGGTTTAAAAACGACATTAAAGACAGCTTTAATGTCGGTTATAAACCGACATTAAAGATGAACCGACATTAAAGACCTTCAATAACACCTTCAAAGATGTCGGTTTATAACCGACATTAAAGACATTTTTAACGACATTAAAGCCCAACCGACATTAAAGGCCTTTAATAACGCTTACAAAGATGTCGGTCGCCAAGTGACATTAAAGGCCTTTAATGTCGGTTTTAGCCAAATTTCTTGTAGTGTATTATAATCCTAGGTTTATCTTAACACTAGGTTTATCATAACCTTAACCCCCCATAACCCAATCCTTCCCCCAAACGGCTCCTAACTTTTTTAGACTCAATTCTACTTGCAATCTGATCGAGGAAAGTTGTTTCACACCTGAAATGATGGAAAAAAAAACTAACCATGATTTTTGGTTGAAAGCGTGTGGTCAGAGGAATCAACTTCATCATGTGAAATCATGCAGTGAGAGAAATCACATGTGGTTCTAGGAATCAACTCAGGGAAAGATTAAGAATGTTTTATTTTTTAAAAAAATTATTTTGTCAATTATCATGAGCTAAATTTCTTGGGAATTTAGCATTGTGGATACTTTATGGTGTGCTTGCACCACTTTGTTGTTCTTGCATTCTTCTTGTCGTTGATTTTAACAAAAGTTTTGGTAAAATAACTTGATCACTTAATTTAGATAAAACTTGTAAAACTTTAATACTATGAGAAGACTAGGGTGCAAACGAACTTCACATTGGGGTATGGAACTTAAAGCCTAGGAATAAGAAAAGTTATGTCATCTTAAGGAATAAGGGATGTCATTTTAGGAATAAAAGACACCATTAGGGTTAAGAAACTAAGCTTTACCTAATATAGGATTCAGTTACCCAGGAGAATATTTGGTAGTTGCTTAGAACTTCTAAAGGAACTAGATAGCAAACAGATGGTGTAGATTTCTACCCATTCATATACTTCATGCGATCTTGGTGTGTTGCGTTAACATCACTTTTGTTGTAGAGCCTGGAAGGTTGAAATATTGTTAGCCCATGTACCATTACCATTGTTAATTTATTGTTTTTCTTAATTTAAATTCTTGCCCACTCTCAAACTCAATTCCTCTTGCTTACTCCCTTGGTTTACATCAAAGAACTCTTTCTTAGAAAAATTGAACGACATAAATAGTCTATATGGGATTCAACTCTAAGATACTTCAAGATTTTATTACTTCATCGACAATGTACGATTGCACTTAACCTAACTTATCTAAATTAATTTTCCATTCATACATTTGCTCGACTAGATATAACATGAAACCTTTTGTTTCTTAAACTATTTTTTCAACGTGAATTAGAGGTAAATTGTGATTTTTTGAACTTATTTCTTTTAACGAGTGTGTTCGTAAGCCTCACATGGAGCCTATTACTTTGCTTTTCCTGCAATTATCAAATTCTAAAGTGAAGAAGGGGATTTTTGTTGGCGATATTTGTACAAGGAAAATGAAAGCAAGTAAATCAAGAACAATTTCTTTAAAGAATAATACATTAAGCAGTACAACTCAAAGGTTAGAAATGGATTTGGCTATGATTCTAATCATTGGATACTTAATTTAAATATTCTTTTCAATAAAAACAAAGCCATTCAATGAATAATGTACAGTAAAAAATGTCTTGAGTATTTAATCGATGGAAATTCAATCAAAATAAATTTTTTAAACCAAATTTGAGCTTAAGCACCCTTTCGATCATTACTTCTCCAAGTTTGCATTAAGGTTATAAATGAATTCAATTCACAAGAGTGGTTCTCGAGTCGGATAGTTAAATCTAAATGATTTTTTTTTAAAAAAACTTTTGTATAGATTTAGCTAAACAATTTTTTTCCAAAATTCGGTACACGATTATTTAGATTTGACTATCCAAATCTAAACGATTTTTTTTTTTATAGATTTTTTTAATATTTAGTATACGTTTTGAACAACCAAATAACATTTTGAAAAAAATAAAAAAAATAAATCTTTTATGTTTGAATTTTTTAAAAATTAAATGTTTTATATTTGTTACACGATCTTTGAATCAAATAATAATTTAGAAAAATAAGAAAGAGAGAAAGGATGAAAAAAAGGACAAACTTGAAATATTTAAACAAATATGCTTTTTTATTTTGTAGTAAATATTTTGCCATTGTTATATTTATGAATTTTTTTTCTTTTAATTATATATATATATATTTATATTTTAAAATTTAGCTTGAAAAAATAAAGAAAAGAAAAAAAGCCTTATATTAAAAAAGAATTAAAAACAAGCTTTAGATTTTCAAAAGCTAAAATAGAAAGTTAAATGATTTCCAACTCACACCTAATTATTTTGTCTACCACTTATCTCAAAATTTCAGCCCCAAAACGAACAGTAGGAATAATATATATATATATTCTATTTGTTATTTTTTAAATTATAATTAAATAAATAAGTAAAGCTATTTTTTTCAATTATTTATTATGAACTATATAGGTCGGTGCATATATGTTATTAGTTTCTTCACACTGTGGTTCTATTTTTTCTTATAAATTATTTCCACTAGTTGATAACAAAGGTATTACTATTTGGAAGCATATTGCCTATCTTTACCGTCCATTATCCCAAATCTAATAATTTAACGTTATATTTTAATCTTGAGATCTTGATTAATATATATGTAATAGAGTCATCAGTTTGCTCCTGTCTGATCATTGATGTCTGTCCTAAGGTTACTGACTAAATAAAATACTAATAATAAAAAGGATGGTGGAGATTATATTATATTATACACAGTTAGTGAAAGATGATATCACAACCTAATAATTTCACCTTATATTTTAATCTTGAGATTTTGATTATGTAATAGAGTCATCAGTTTGCTCCTTGTTTTATCTTTATGTCTTTTATCCATATATATATGTATATACTAAAAGGGGTATGGGCGCAAAAGCTTTTTGTTGATTATTATAAAGTTAGGTTGGATCATTTGGCATTTAAATTATTAAACTAACTAAATAAAAAAAGTTTAACAACCCCAAATTATCTTTAAAAGAATTAAAAAGAAGTTCTCTCAATCAAATTAAGAAAAAAATAAATAAAAAAGATCTATCTAGAGTGTAAATATAAAATCTACGTCATATAGAAAAAAAAAAAACTTTAATTTAGGTTTACGAAGGAAAAACTTATTTCCTTGCTAAACTTTTTTGGTTGGTGATTACACTATAAGAAATCGAAATTCTCCTAATGTACAAACTGACGTTGGAGAAAACAACGTCGGAAGACAAGTGTACTCTCGATATACTCTCTCCTGCGTCGGTGAAGTTCACATATCCCAATGCTGTGAAATTGACATCGGGCTAAGGTAGACCTCTCTCGCAACAGTAACATGAACGTTAGGGAACGTATGAAAAATAAATTTATATTTTATTTTTCCTAATGCTTTTTGAGAGATGTTGGGATAATCTTCCATATTTCTGACGCACGTGAGCAAGGTGTCGGGGAAAATGAAATGTATTATTTAATTATCACATGTTCCTCGATGCCATGTAGTAAGCATTGAGACTTTGGCTCCAATTGTCGGCATCTTTATAACCAACTAGGGGGATATGAAACAATTAAATAATATGTTTGCTTTCTCCCGACGTGCTATGCACCATGTCAGCAATTGAAGTCATTGTTCTCGACGCCATTAGTGATGCGTCGAGATTATTGTTCAACAATACCGACGCATTACTAATGACATCGAGATTGAACATCTTCTTCCAACGTTTTCGTGTTGCGTCAGGAGTGTCCTTATAATTAAAAGAACTCTTCAGTTTTGTAAATCACATAAACGAAAGAGAAAGAAAGAAACAAAATGAGAGAGAGGCCAAGAAGAAGAAGAAAGTCACCGTTCGTTCATCCTCTTGCTGTCGTCGTCGTCCGTCCTCTTTGTCGCCACCGCTCCTAACTCTAGTAAGTAATTTAGTTTTTGTTTTGGTTTAGTTTAGGTTTTGTTTCAAATTAGTTTTATGATTTAGGGTTTGAATTTGTTTTGTGATTTTGTGTTTTATGGTTTTGAAAATTGAAAATTTGTGGGATTTTATGTATTGAAAATTAAATTTGAGGGGGTTGGGTATTGAAAATTTGAAAAGGGGGTTAATTTTTTTTTTTTTATTTTGGGGGGGAGGGGCGGGGGGTTGAATAGAAATTATATTGTTTTATAATTACTGTAATTTGTGGTTGAGATGTGTTTTGACTATCATAGTTATGGTAGCTAGCCTTTATTTCAAACTTAGTTGTTTTTTCTCAGTAGTTTTAATTTTTGGAACTATTGTAGGTAGCTTGTAAATATTGAAGTAATTAATTGTTGTTGAATTGTTATGACTATCTTGCAGTTATGGTAGCCTATTTAGTGCAAAATTAGTTTTGAATTTGTTAGTATTTCTAAGGGATTGAAGTTGTGTAAGGAGGGTTGTAAAGTATGTTGGAAGGGGTAGGTAGGTTCAAAAGATTGAAGTAATTGTTTGTGGTGGTTATCTTATAGTTATGGTAGCCTATGTAGTTTAAACTTTTAACTTTAGTGAAAAGTTTGGGAGATTGGACATAGCTTATTCAGAGGAGTAAGTTTAGGGTTTGAAAAAAGGAATATACGACTAATCAAACCTATTTATGTTTTAGGTCTTTAATGATGAACAAGGGTTGATGAAACTTAGGAATAAATTCTTAGTTGAGTATAGAGGGAGTGACCCAATTTTTAGAGGTTGTCAAGTTTCAAGTCGATGATTACGAATGAATAATTAAGGTGTCCATGCAAGAGATTTATAAACTCAGATTGGGACTCATTACAGGATGTGGAGCGACATCTATTAACTATTGAAATATCCCCCTCCTATACAGAATGAGTATATCATGAAGAGCCAATTAACTTGCATAAAGATATCATTACAAGAAATTATGGGGTTCCTGATGCACTAAACATCGTTAGAAGGAGGAACATCGGTATAGATACCTGTTTCCGATGCTGTTTTGCATATGTCAGAACTCGTCGAAAATATTATTTTAATATTACGTTATCTCGACGTTTCACGAAGGGCGTTGGAAAACAAGAAGACATTTTTGACGTCTAGGTTTACAGCGTCGATAATATTTCACAATTAAAATAAATATTTAACTTATTCCAACATCCCATGTAAGCCGTCGGGAATGGGGACGCCTATTCCTGACGATTCTTGTCCAGCGTCGAAAGTTGATAAGATATTTCTCGACGAC
The DNA here is from genome assembly GCF_025177605.1 of Cucumis melo. Lineage (NCBI taxonomy): Eukaryota > Viridiplantae > Streptophyta > Magnoliopsida > Cucurbitales > Cucurbitaceae > Cucumis > Cucumis melo. Next base: position 3,415,992 of record NC_066857.1, read on the forward strand.
TTGCATGGGCAAAGAGAAGAGAAGAGTTGACTGTCACCCACGTTGTGCCCAAGTTTTCGCTTGCCGCTGTTGCTCCTCACCACCACATCGTTGTTCTTCATTTTAAAAAATACAATTGTACTAATTTTTTTTAGAAAAGAAAATAATAAAAAAAATTGTCATATTCCTTCCCCATACCAGGATTATAAATAATTTTCTATAATACTCTTACTTATTTCTTCTCCTAAACAAGGATTATAAATAATCGTTCGTAATATTTCTATTTATTTGTTCTCTCAAACAAGGATTAGTGTAATCTTTTCCTTTTCATAACCCCATCCTCCTTATTCCTTTTCCCCTTATTCCTTTCCCTTTTATTCCTTGCCCTCCCCCAAACGCTCCCTTAAGGTTAAAGAAATTGAAGGAAAAGAATTAATAAGAATAAATTATATAATAAAATAATACATATAGTTTAATTAGGTGACAAAGGGGTAGTGAATTTTTGGAAGTGTGAGCAATCATCCTCTGTGAGCTGATTTTTCCTGCTAATTTATAGCAAGGACACAATTGTATAACCTATAAATAGAAGGTCCAAACTTTTCCTGCTAATCTTAATCTTCATCTTAATCTAACACTTTGTTTAATTTTTATTTTTTAGAGTTTAGCTAATGAACTCTTATGAGTATAGAATATTCTTTTTCCCTTTCTCCCACATTTCACACAAACATACACTCAACGACTTTCGAGGCTCCTTTCAAAGATTCCTCTCAGCTTAATTAACATTATATATTTTCATTATTTTCCTATATATACTTTCTTCAATTTTCATTTAATTAATCTATTATTATTAAGGTTGGTTTTATTTATTTTATAATTAATTAGACCTATACAAAAATAAAACACTACATATATATATATATATATATATATATATATATATATATATTAAAAAAAGAAGAAAAACCGTAGGGTATAGGTGATTAATTAATTAAGTAGTAATTATATTTGATATAATTATTAATATCAAGACAAAGGGGGTTTAGGGAAAAAAGTAAATGATTGTCATTTAAGGAGGGATGTTTGTTTTCTTTGCCTTGTCTTTTACACACAAGCTAATTAATCTATTTAGGGTTCTTCTTTTCTTAACCTATTTAATTAATTAAATCTAATGAGATTTTATTTTTAGAAGAGTATGTATGTATATATATAGAGGGGTACTATTATTTATTTTGATTTTGATCTTTTGGTAAGGAAGATTATTGGAAATATATATATGGGATAAGTACTGTGATTTTTGACACACACAAAAGAAGAAAGAAAGAAAGAAAAAAACCCCAAAAAGAAGAGCAAGTTTGGATTGTGGAATCCAACATTTACAGAAACTCACATGCATTTATAAGGTTATATTAAATAACTTCACATTTAAATATTATTGAATTAGACAAATAAAATTAAAAAAAAAAATACTCAACATCACGTTTAAAAGAAAAAAAAAATCTCTCAATCACATTAAAAAATGGGATTTTTCAAGAATGATGAAAAAAAAAAATACAAAGTATTTTAAAAAAATTTAAAGGACAAAAACTCAATACTTTATTTTGATTTTGCTATAAAATGTAATTATTTTATTCATTTTTGTGTTTAGTAGTTTTTTTATACAGTATAAAAAATTTATTAGTTTTCTTTATTTTTAAGAAAACATAGATATTTTATCTATTTTTAGAATTATACATATATAGTCAAACATATATAAAGATATGATTAAAATAACAGCATAATTGACAATATATTTAATAAAATCACATATATATTCACTTATAACACGTATGTGAACAGTAAAAGCTAGTGGTTTTAAAAGTTTGGTTAAAACTTTTCTTAAAATAAGTTAAGTTAAAAAGTTGATAAAATTTATAAGTATTGTTCACAAATTTATGTTAATAAAAAACCTCATTGCATTTGAAATTTTATAGTTGCTACATTTATTATAATGTATTTAAAATTGTATTAAAATTTCAAATGTAACAAGATTTTCACGAGGTTCATAATGTAATATATAAAAACTTTTAATTTAATTAGTTACTTAAATATATATTTTAATATTTTTAATATTTATGACAATTTCTATTGCATTGAAAAATGTTAACGACCACCTTATGTAGATTTATTGTTCAAATACTCAGTGAATTAGTAGAAATTTAGATAGAAAATATCATTTAAGATTAAAAAAGATAAATTTTAGACTAACTTTTTTTAAATGGATCATACTTATTCACCAATCATTACATAAATTTTATCGGCGTCTCCAATTTTCATATTTCTTTGAAAACTAAATGGGTAATTATATTAATAACAAAATTGAGATGCAAATTAAGTATAAAGATTAAATAATTAAAATCAATAATGCATGGGTTAATTACTTCCAAATTATATTAAAAAGTTGAAATTACACAAAAGATGAACTTTAAACCTAAAAGGTTTTAATTTAATATCAATTTTTTTTCTTGAAAATGCCTAAGGATTTGTCTATAAATGGAAGAAATCCAATCACAATTGCACACATCAACGACAAAGTGTTTGGACAATTATCTCTCTTTCTCTTTCTGTTCTGAATATGAATATGGAGGCCGGTGGAAAGAAGTTAGCAATGGGAGGGGATGAGTTGTTAGAAGCTCAATCCCACATATGGAATCACATCTTCAACTTCATAAACTCAATGTCTCTCAAATGTGCAATCGAACTTGGAATTCCAGACGCCATCCATAGCCATGGACCCAATCCTATGCCCCTCTCTCTTCTTGTTTCATCTCTCCAACTTCATCCTAATAAAACCCAATTCATATACCGTTTGATGCGTTTATTAACTCACTCTGGCTTCTTTGTTCTACAAGAAGAAGGATACCTTCTTACCAATTCATCTCGCCTTCTTCTTAAAGACAATCCTTGTGCTGTATCTTCTTTCCTACTTTCCATGCTCCAACCAGCCCTCACAGATCCATTTCAGTTCCTCTCAATCTGGTTCCAAACTGACGACCAAACGCCCTTCGAGACGGCACATGGAATGCCGTTTTGGGAGTACATGGGGAATAAGGCAAAAGATGGGGAGGTTTTCAATGAAGGCATGGCGAGTGATGCGAGGTTGGTGATAAGTGTGTTATTGGGGAAATATAAAAGTGTTTTTGAAGGAGTTGAGTCATTGGTTGACGTTGGTGGTGGCACTGGAACAATGGCCAAAGCCATTTCACAAGCTTTTCCACAAATGGAATGCACTGTGTTTGATCTTCCCCAAGTAGTTGCTCATTTGAAGGAAGATCAACCAAACTTCAAATATGTTGAAGGAGATATGTTTAAACTTATTCCTCCGGCTGATACTATTCTGTTGAAGGTAGAACCTAATTTCGTTTTTTTTTTTTTTTACACATATGGTTCCATTAGATAATATCCTTTTGTTTTCTTTCCTTCGTCGTTTTTTGTTTTTTAAGAACGACACATATAATTATGTTTGAAACTAATTTTTCTTTACAAAATAATCAGAAACCGAAAGAAAAAAATGTTGTTAGATAATTGTTTCTTATTTTCTTAATTAAAGTAAAAGTTAATAACTACATAAATAATTTATAGGGTCGTTAAATACAATTTCCAATGTTAATATCTTCACACTCTAAACTTGTAAATTGTTTGACAAATTTTGGAACTTGTAACCATTAATTCATCAACCTATTATTGAACAACACATCTTATGTTGATATACATTTGTGTGCAACTTAAGGGGGACATTTATTTAAAATTCACCAATCAAGCAAATCCACTATGGTCGTTGGTTGAAAGGAAAGAAAAAGGGATAAAAAAAAATGAAGAGTAAATGGACAAAGAGAGAGAAAGAAAGAAATGAAAAATGCTCCCCCCAATGTATATATATGTCTATCCCATATTTGTATATATGTAAATTTCTTTTAATCTTTCTAAAGGATTCTTGCTATATGCTTATATATATATATATATATAACAAAATCTAATAATCTGGTGACTAAAATAGTGGATATTACACGATTGGAGCGATGAAGAATGTGTGAAGATTTTGAAGAACTGCAAAGAAGCAATCACAAGCAATGGTAAGAAAGGAAAAGTGATGGTAATTGATTTGGTGTTATTCAATACGAAAAACGATCAAGACTCAATTGAGTCACAACTATTCTTCGACATGTTGATGATGGTTGAAGTAGGAGGAAAAGAAAGAGAGGAAAAAGAGTGGGCTAAATTGGTTAAAGAAGCTGGATTTAGTGCCTACAAAATCTTCCCTATTTTAGGCTTAAGGTCTCTTATAGAGATTTATCCATGACATCACTTAGCTTCCTTTATTCTAACAAGTTCATACAAAGAGATGAATTTATTGAATAAAGTATTCGGTGTCATTCTTAAGTATGGATTGTTATGGTAAAAGTTATATATCTATTTTGGGTTTAATTAATGAAAGAGTGTTGAGATTGAAGTTTGGTATAAAACAAATTTGCTTTCATATCATGTATTATAAATCAAAATCTTTGATTTACAAATAAAATAAGATGACGAATTATCCAAATTTACTAGGTCTTTATTTAAGATATTAACTTTGTGATGTATTGATATTCTACATGTTCATAACCTGAAGAAGTAATAAAAAGACATCCTAAAATAAATAGATAAAACATTAAAAGCTACAAAAACCTGTGACATGTTAATATATCTTATGTATGAAGTGTAAAATGTTTAATCTATTAATTTTAATTTTTTTTATTATTTCATAAATATCTATCATTCTATTTAGATTTCCATCGACATTTCTATAAAATTTTAACTTATATAATTTTTATCATTATCTTTAGAAATTATGTTCATTTTAATTCTGTTGGCTTGTCCTAAATTAAGATTGGCAACATGTTATAATAAATCTATTCCCTGGGATTGGCAACGGAGTGGGGTGGAGGCGAAGGGGCAGTTCGGAGACCCAAAATAAGTCTTTCTTACTCAGATTGTTGAACAATTTCAAAACCACTCACTACTCAAGTCTATCATTACATTAACACAAAATCAAAAAACACAAGGATTACTCAAAAAGGGGAGGGGAAAGTGAGATCCGAAAAAGACAAAAGAAATGGGAAAGTTGAAAATGGGGTCCCGTGAATCCCGTATCCATATCAGAGTCGGGGGCCATCCAACCAAATGCAAAAGTCGGAAAGGCGTCAAAAAAAGGAAGGAAGTGAAAGTGGACAATCCCAAACCAAAGACTAACCAAATACAAGAAGCAAGGCTCCTTCTAGCCGAGGATGACAACTTGACGAGCAAAAATGAATTCTATGTCAGCATGGGGAGAAAGGAAAGTTCCAATTGAACAGCAAGCAGATTTTTTTCCCACAAAGATGTTGCGTAAAGACAATACATGAAGAGGTGGTCTCCGTCTTCCTCATTTCTTCTGGACATGAACTTTTCTCTATTTTATTTAAGAAAGAATACTGTCGACTTTGTTTGTTTTGTTCTTTATGTGAAAAGTTAAAATATTATTTTGATTTGCTTAGTTATTTTGTTTTAAATTTTAGGTTATTGAGATGAAATTATTTACAACTATATGATAATTCCCAAAGAGTAAAGTGTGGAAAACTCCACTTACTCCTTTCTCATTTCGATTATTACCCAACACAAACCCAAATTTGATCTCAATGCATGACAACCAAAGTGTTTTTTGTACGAAAAGACTAGCTGCTGCCCACTAACCCATTTTGTTTTCATTCAATCCTTCAGACCAAGGTGGGTTGTGTTAAGAAAGTGCTTTATGATTGAAACATGCTCATGTGTGTTTATCTTTGTTAAGTTAATTTAGTCCAAGTTTGTTCCTATTTCTTAGGAATTAGTCATTCATGATTTGTAATCATGGAGAAAGTCTAGGGTCATGTTGATTAGTGGAGAAAGTTTAGGGTCATGATGTTAGTGGAGAAAGTTTAGGGTCATGATGTTAGTGGGTAGTTATTTTTAAGACTTTAAATACTGTATTTTTCTTTGAATGTAATTGAAATGAATTTGTCTTCAATTTTCCATTGCAATATTTATTTTTACTCTAGAAAATAACAATTGGTATCAGAGCTCTCTTCTTAAGGGATCTGTGAGTGTGAGTTGTTGTGTCATGGACGCCATAACAAGTTCTAGTTTCACTTCAATTTCTCCATTGATATTTGATGGAGACAACTACCAAGTTTGGGCAGTTCGTATGGAAGCTTATATGGAAGCTTTGGATATTTGGGAAGCAGTGGAAGAGGATTATGAAATTCCTGCTCTTCCAGACAATCCTACCATGGCACAAATCAAAGCGCAAAAGGAGAAGAAGACAAAGAAATCCAAGGCAAAGGCATGTCTGTTTGCTGCAGTCTCATCTACTATCTTCACTAGAATTATGACTCTGAGATCAGCATATGAGATATGGAATTATCTCAAGTCAGAATATGAGGGAGATGAAAGAATCAAAGGAATGCGTGTGCTAAACTTGATTCGAGAATTCGAGTTGCAGAAGATGAAGGAAACAGAATCAATTAAAGAGTATTCTGTTAGGTTATTGGACATTGCAAACCAAATCAGATTACTTGGTTCTGTGTTCAAGGACTCAAGAATTGTAGAAAAAATTCTTGTATCAGTGCCTGAAAAATTTGAGGCATCTATTTCTGCCTTAGAAAATACCAAAGATTTGACTCAAATCACTCTTGCAGAGATACTCAATGCTTTGCAAGCGCAGGAACAAAGAAGAGCCATGAGGCAAGAAGGTGCTGTTGAAGGAGCCTTGCCAGCGAAGCATCATGAGAACGTTAGGAACAATAAGAAGAAGAAGTTTTTCAAGAAGAATCAAATTTCTACTAGAGAATCTTCAACTTACAACAAAGCAGGAGTCAAGAAGGGATCCTATCCTCCCTGTTCACATTGCAATAAACAGGGTCATCCTCCTTTTAAATGCTGGAGGAGACCAAACGCCAAGTGCACCAAATGTAACCAAATGGGGCATGAAGCTGTAATTTGCAGGAACAATAATCAACAACAAGGTGTAGAGGCCAAAATTGCTTATCAGGAGGAGGAGGAGGAGGATCAATTGTTTGTGGCAACATGCTTCGTGGGTGGTGAGTCAAATGAAAGCTGGCTGATTGACAGTGGATGTACCAACCATATGACTCATGACAAGGAGTTGTTTAAAGATCTGAAGCCAACAAATATCACCAAAGTCAGAATTGGCAATGGAGACTACATCTCAGTCAAAGGAAAGGGGACTATTGCGATTGCCAGTTGTAAAGGTACAAAGCATATACAAGATGTTCTTTTTGTACCTGACATTAACCAAAATTTGTTGAGTGTGGGTCAACTTATTGAAAAAGGTTTTAAAGTTACTTTTGAAAATGAATATTGCTTGATTAAGGATGCAGCAAATCAAGATATTTTCAAAGTAAAAATGAAAGGAAAAAGTTTTTCACTTAATCCTTTAGAGGAGGAGCAATCTGTTTTTGCTCTCAAAGAAGATGAAACACAGCTTTGGCACAAAAGAGTCGGTCACTATCATCATCAAGGGCTGCTACAACTAACGGAGTTGGCACTTGATTTTCCCAAGCTTAGTGAAGAAATCTCAAGCTGCAAAGCGTGTCATTTTGGAAAGCAAAATAGGAAGTCATTTCCCAAGTCATCTTGGAGAGCCACTAAAAAATTGCAGCTCATTCACACAGATGTTGCAGGTCCTCAGAGAACACCTTCTTTAAAAGGCAGTCTTTATTATATTGCTTTTATTGATGACTTCACCAGAATGTGCTGGATTTTTTTCTTGAAGTTTAAATCAGAGGTTGCTCATGTCTTTTGGAAGTTCAAGGCAAGAGTTGAAAATGAAAGTGGTTGCAAAATTCAAATGGTAAGGTCTGACAATGGGAAGGAGTATGTTTCGGCAGAATTTGACAAGTTTTGTGAAGATTCAGGCATAAAACATCAACTTACAGCTCCTTACACTCCTCAACAAAATGGAGTTAGTGAGAGGAGAAATAGATACATCATGGAGATGACAAGATGCATGCTGCATGAAAAGAGTTTGCCAAAGAAGTTTTGGGCAGAGGCAGCAAATACAGCTGTATTTCTTCAAAATAGGCTTCCCACAAAAGCATTGAAGGAAAAGACACCATTTGAGGCATGGTATGGGTACAAACCATCATTGAAATTTCTCAAAGTATTTGGTTGTTTGTGTTTCACTCATGTTCCACAGAGCAAGCGTGACAAACTTGATAGGAGAGCTTCACCGGGTGTCTTTATAGGCTATAGTTCTATCAGCAAAGCCTATAAAATTTTCCAACCACAAACTGGAAAGATTGTCGTGAGCAGGGATGTTCACTTCGAGGAAGATGAAGAGTGGAACTTTGATGATGCAGAGAAGAAAGGTCAGACCTTGGAAAAGATGAAATTCAAGTTTTTTGATTCAAGCATTGAAGAGGAAGATGACAGGCAGAATGAAATAGTAGATGATGCTTCCGTGAGAGGAACAAGGTTGCTTTCTGATATTTATGAAAGGTGCAATGTTGCTGTGTGTGAACCTGCAAACTATGCAGAAGCAAAGAAAGATCAAAGGTGGATAGCTGCAATGGAGGAGGAGTTGTCAATGATAGAGAAGAACAAAACTTGGATCCTTGTTGACAGACCTCAAGATAGGAAGGTAATTGGAGTTAAATGGGTGTTTAGAACCAAGCTTAATGCTGATGGCTCGATTAACAAGCACAAAGCCAGGCTTGTGGTTAAAGGGTATGCTCAAATCTTTGGTGTTGATTACTCTGATACTTTTGCTCCTGTTGCTAGAATGGACACAATCAGGTTACTATTTGCAATAGCTGCACAAAAGGGGTGGAAATTGTATCAGTTGGATGTCAAATCAGCTTTTTTGAATGGTGTCTTACAAGAAGAAATTTATGTTGAGCAGCCCGAAGGATGTGAGAAGCAAGGTGAAAGAAATAAAGTCTATCTTCTCAAGAAGGCTCTTTATGGTTTAAAACAAGCTCCAAGAGCTTGGTATAGCAAAATTGATGAACATTTACTGAGCTTGGGATTTTTGAAAAGTCTATCAGAATCAACCTTATATGTTAAGCACAATGGTACTAACATTCTTATTGTTTCACTGTATGTTGATGACCTACTGGTTACAGGAAACAATGCAGATCATATTCAAAATTTCAAATGGGAGATGATGAAGATGTTTGAAATGACAGATCTCGGGCTCATGTCCTACTTCCTTGGCATAGAGATCAAGCAAGGGCAAGGTGAAGTTTTCATTTGCCAGAAAAAATATGCAAAGGAAATACTAAAGAAGTTTAAGATGGATGAGTGTAAGGCTGTAAGCACTCCAATGAATCAAAAAGAGAAGTTGTGCAAAGAAGATGGTGCTGACAAAGTTGATGAAGGATATTTTAGGAGTTTAATTGGTTGCTTGATGTATCTCACAGCAACAAGACCTGATATTTTGAATGCTGTGAGTATTTTGTCTCGTTTCATGCATTGTGCAAGTGAATTACATCTTAAGGCAGCAAAAAGAGTGATACGATATGTCAAAGGCACAAGTGATTTTGGTGTTAAGTTCACTAGGGGCAAGGAGTTCAAACTGATTGGTTTTTCTGATAGTGATTGGGGAGGTTCCATTGATGATATGAGAAGCACTTTAGGTTACTGTTTTACTCTTAGCTCTGGTGTTTTCTCTTGGAGCTCGAAAAAGCAAGAGATTGTAGCCCAATCCACTGCTGAAGCAGAATTTATTGCTGCAACAGCTACTGCCAATCAAGCTTTATGGCTGAGGAAAATTTTACTTGACCTTGATCTGGAGCAGAAGAAAAGCACGGAGATTCTTGTTGATAACAAAGCGGCTATTGCTATTTCTCATAATCCTGTGTTTTATAAGAAGACTAAACATTTTAACATCAAGTTATTTTTTTTAAGGGAAGTGCAGAAAAGTGGAGAGGTGATTCTTGTCTACTGCAAAACAGAAGATCAAGTTGCAGACATATTAACTAAACCGTTGCCTACTTGCAAGTTCGAGTTTCTAAGGTCAAAACTTGGTGTTTGCAACTCCTAAAGCAAGGAGGAGTGTTAAGAAAGTGCTTTATGATTGAAACATGCTCATGTGTGTTTATCTTTGTTAAGTTAATTTAGTCCAAGTTTGTTCCTATTTCTTAGGAATTAGTCATTCATGATTTGTAATCATGGAGAAAGTCTAGGGTCATGTTGATTAGTGGAGAAAGTTTAGGGTCATGATGTTAGTGGAGAAAGTTTAGGGTCATGATGTTAGTGGGTAGTTATTTTTAAGACTTTAAATACTGTATTTTTCTTTGAATGTAATTGAAATGAATTTGTCTTCAATTTTCCATTGCAATATTTATTTTTACTCTAGAAAATAACAGGTTGGATTATTTTGATCTTCATTTCTTCATGCAAGAGGAAGTAATTTCCCTCTGTCTCTCTCAAGTCTCTCTTCTCTATTTCGATGGTTTGCAGAAATTAGGGTTCATCAGATCAGACTTTAAAGCATATTATAGAGAAGGAGGAAGAAAAGTATGAAGGGAGATGAAAAAGGATGCATAAAAGTTTTTAAAGATTTGACGTTTAATTAAGAACCTGCTTCACTGTAGATCTTTATGGAGCTTTTTATTCAAGATTACAACAAGAAGATTTATTCAGAGGCCTTTTTCTTAAAAGATTTGATGGGAATATGTTTGACTAAATATCCTTGATTAATAAATTAATTAAAAGATAAATATATGTTTGATTAATGAATTAATTAAAAATAAGAGATATTCAAGGGATAAAAGATTTCCCATTATTTTAGGAATCTTTTTAATTATCTTTAAAAGAAAAGAAGATTTATACATATAATATATATGTATAAATAGATTGATATATTGAGGATTTCGGTGTGCGAAAAAGAAAAAAAGCAGAAAAGATTCTTTTATAGCAGAAGGTTTTGTTTGTGATTGTTGACTACCGAAACAAAAAGGTATAATGATCTTATGACTGTAAGATCATCTTGTTGATCTAAGTTGATATTGTTGATGAGTAATGAAAAGGACGAGACAGTGGTTTGCGTGATCACAGTAATCTTTAGAAGTATATAAAGATATCGTCGAAGACATTCACTCATGCATTCAGGGGGAGCCTGAAGTCAGACCTCATAGAGGAGAGTTACTCATGCATTCAGGGGAGCCTAAAGTCTGAAGCCGAGACACATGTTATATAGTCATATAGTTGAACAGAGTACAGATGTTGTATTGATGTATACTGACTAAAGTGAATCTTAATAAAATTACTCATCAGGGCTGTGCGCAGCTCCTCAGACGTAGGCAACATTGACCGAACTGGGTTACCAAAGTTTCTTGTGTTATTCTCTTCTGTTGTCCTTCTAGCTATTACAACTGTTATTAGCTTTACACTAGATGAAATCTAGCCTTTAATGTTAGATGGAAAAAAAATGAAAAATGAGTTCTAATGTCGGTTTAAAACCAACATTAAACATCCTGCTTTTTGAGAACCGACATTAAAGCTCTTTTTTATTTTTTAATTTTATAAAAAATTGAAGCTTTATCTCTCTTACTTTACTCTTTTCTCAAACCCACGATTTTTCTATCTTTCTCAAATTTCTTTCATTCTCTTCTCAATTCTAAAATTTTCAAATCTCAAATTTTCCTTCATTCTCTTCTCAAATCTCAAATTTCTTCAACTCTTCTATCATTTTATTTTCAAATTTATTTCACTCTTTTTATCTCCCTCTTTCTCTCCACGAAAATCCTTTAATTTGCATATCCCCACCCTTCATCCGCGTCTGACTTTTCGTCGACTTCTACAGTCTCCCATCCGCATTTAGGACGGTGATGGCGACCCACAACGATTTGGTTATGTAAATCAAAATATCAGATTTTCCAAACCATTTCTTCTTTGGAACTTCCACATCCTCTTTCCAGGTACACTCTTCATCTCCCTTCAATTCTTTTATTTCTTGGTTTGAATTTTTCTAGGGCTTCAACTTCAAAATTTCGTGTTTGCAAATTGAAGGGGGTTATGTTGAAGATGGAAGGGGAAAGGGTAATTGAGATGTTTTTTTTCTTCTCATATTCCAGGTTAAACCCACTTTCTAATTTCTTATTTTGATAGAAACTCAGTTCTTCAATTTGCCTAAAAAAGTTTTCATGGAATTTGCAGAAAAAAATAAGAACAATATGACACCGGAGATGTGGTCGACAATCCCTACCACCCATGGTACTCTCTATTTCTGTAGCATTCTGATGAAAAAGAAAGAGGGAAGAGTTTTAAAGATGATTTTTGGTGTTTGATTTTAGAAGGAAGATATTGAACTGATGGGTTTTATGTGGATGAATGCTTATCGATTGTCCATTTTTTGGACCCGAATTTTGCCCAGTAAATTCTCCCTTTTTACATTTTCTTTTTCTTCCTTAAAACTCAATTATATATATATAATTTAGAAGGTGTTTTATTCAAATAGAAAAACTAATCAATAAATATTTTTGGAAGTCATATCCTCATCACCACTCTAATCCTTCTGTGGACTTTATAGGGACTGAGAATCTTAGAAAAGAATTGAAGTGTATGGGCGCACCAACATTTCTAAGTGTTGACTTCCTCCTTTCATTATGTTTCAGTATGTTACTTAAGGTTTGTTTATAGAATCATCTTCTCTCCATTTTTTCATTAATTTGATTCATTGTTAGTAGTATAACAAGTAGTTTTACTTAATTTTGTTATCATCTTCTTGTTAATGTATAGAGTGATATATAATGAAGATTTGAAGGTTGCACAAATATGAGAAAAATGTCACTGCTCATTAAATTTCTCAACATTGTATTTTTGCTTGTCTGATTCTTACTGGGTTTTTTTTTATTTATTCTTTTGAAAAATTTGATGAGATATGAGATTAGTTTGTTCTTGATTGTTCTGTGATTATGGTTTTGATCTTAACTATCTTTTTCTCTCTTTGGTTCTTTGTGTTGCTTTTGATTCTATATGTTCTTAATTTTGATGTTTTGTGTTTTTGTCAGTGATGGAGATTAGAGATGGTTGTGTTGTGAAGAAGATAATGGAAGAATTTCTATTTTGGATTATGTGGGATTGTTTTGAGTTTCATTTTGCATTTGTTGGAATGAAAAGAAAAATTACTCTATTGTCCATGCTTTTAATGTAATAAAACAAATATGGATCGGATCATGTTTTATTTTATGGTTTTATGAATTGTGAATCAAAAGATTTGAGGAAAATATGGCTTCCTCTTGTTCATTGGTCAACCCATCCTCGCCGTCAATTATCATCATTCCTTCTTCTTCCGCCATTAGGAATCTTTGCCCCGAGTCCTCATTTCCTTCTGTCACTTATCTTCTTTTTCTCCATCAATCTTTGAATTTTTGTAATGGGTTCTTGCATAAACTATTGTTTGTGTTGTTTTGTTTTGCTTCTCATTAAATTTCTTGACATTGTATGTTTGCTTTGTCTGATTCTTACTGGGTTTTCTTTTATTTAATTTTTTGAAAATTTTGATGAGATATGAGATTAGTTTGTTCTTGATTGTTCTATGATTATGATTTTGATCATAACTATCTTTTTCTTTCTCTTTAGTTTTTTATGTTGCTTTTGGTTCTATATGTTCTTAACTTAATGTTTCGTGTCTTTGTTGGTGGTGGAGATTAAAGATGTTTGTGTTATATGAAGAAGATAATGTAATAAAAAAAATATGGATGATGTTCTATTTTATAGTTTTATGAATTGTGAATCAAAAGATTTGAGGAAAATATGAGATGTCTAACAAATGATGAATGGATGTATGGAGTTTTTCAAGTTGTGAAATTCCTTTTTTGATTGTTGATCTAAAGGAGACTGGATTTGACCTTTAATTTACGGGTGATATTTAGAAATTTTCATCAGAATATTGAGAATCTCAAGCCTGGTGACTCCTCAGTTTTCATTATCAAGATTCATTTTCACTTACTTAAATCTTCCCATTTAATCACACCGATGAATCATTCAACTGCTTTTATAGTTAGAAGATTGGTTGGCTCCTAGGTAAGTTTGGTATGGAGTTTATTGAAGGTTTGCCAATTTGTTTTGAACTTAAATTGGTTGGTTTTTTTAAGTTTGTGGATGTGTTTTTTAGAGGTTGTGGTGATTGGTAGCAGGAGGTGGCTGCATCTATTGCGAATAAGCTGGAGAAGGTCTATTATAAATAGTGGTGGGGATGAAGTGAGGAGATTTGCACTTAAAGAAGCAAAACAATCAAAGGATGGAGGGACAAGGAAATTGAATCTTCCAAATCTGAAGTTATGGTTATATTCATTGCAGCCTTATGATGTCTAGAATATTAAACCTATTTATCTTTTATAGATTTAAAGTAATGCTATCTCTTATTTCTAACTTGAATTAGAAAGCAAAAGAAGAGACTACAAGTGTTGTTTAACACCTTGATGTGGAACCCTTCGATCTATGATGCAAGGAATGATTTTGACTCAAGAAGAAATGGTTCATACCTGCTTTACTTAAACTAAAAGTAGCTTGTTATGTTAGTTTGCATTTAGAGAGGAATAATTCATCATTTCTCATTTCAGGAAGAAGTTGTTCTTAAAAGATGTTGGCTTGCTTGCTACTGGGACCTAGCTGCAAAATATGGTAAATCAGATGGCATGCCTTTTTCTTTTGTTACTTTGAATTCTACATAGTTTTCTCTTTCTCATTTGCTAATGTTCTTAGTTGAATCTAGCAAAAACAAAATATTGTTTGTAGAATGATTGAAGTCATATCGGGTTGAAAGCTAAGCGATTGTGTAGATAGCCAGATGATCGGGTAGAAAGATAAGTGATCATTGAAGGTTGAAGACTTCGAAGACATTTATGATTTCTTATTTAAGTCTTGTATTAGGATCTTGTTTCATGTATTGTAGAATGTATATATAAACACAATATTATGATTTCATTTTGCATATACATATGTATAAGAGAAATATTATAGTTTATAAAAGAATAATAATTTTATTTATTCGTTGGCATAAGAAAAAATATTTATTCACATGACCCGTAATGTCAGTTTTTGATTATTTCGCTTCATAAAAAGATGGACAATTTAATAAAAATAAATTTGTAAAAACATACCAAAAAAAGGTTTTAATGTTGGTTTTAAACTAACATTCTTGGGATATTTAATGTCGGTTTTAAACCGACATCGAAGCCCAAGCGACATTAAAGGGCTTCAATAATACTATCAAAGATGTTGGTTGAAAAACGACATTAAAGGGGCCTTGTAGAGTTGCTATGACTTTTGAGTAAAGTCTTAAAATGACCTATTGCATTTGATGTTGATGAAACGCGACTCTTCAAGATATGATGATCTATTTGGGGTGTAGATTGTTGCATTAATACATTGATTCTTCTAAAGTATATATGAGATGAGTGTGTAAAAAAAAGAACAAAATAAATATTTACATTTACCTATAATTTATAATATATAGTAATTAATATATAAAAGGCCAGAATGTAAGAAATTTTTTTTGGACACATTTACCCTTTTGTTTTTAAAACAATTACATATATATTTGAATACATTTACCCTTTCGTTTTTAAAAAATTATATATATACATGACATCCATTCAACATTAGTGACTAATATAAAATCTACTAAATTTATGAAGAATTAATGATTTTCAAAAAATCTCTTCAAAGGTCAACCGAAAATATATAACAATTAATTCTTTAATATATAATTTATATCATCACATTTTATTTCTTTTTAAAAACCATTAACTTTAGTTATATTTATTTTAAATTTTTATAGGTCCAATGGGATAAATTATATCATTTTTTATTTGTATTATGAGCAGGGCACAAGTAAATGAAATTAAATGTGAATTATACTTAAAAGGGGAATTATAAAAAATAGTAAATTTAGCAAACTATTTACAAAATATAATAAGATTTTAGATTTTATCAATAATATATATTAATACACTGATATACTACTATTGGTGATAGTGATAGTGATAAAGTTGTCATTGTAGGTCCTTTTATTATGTTTTATGTGGTGGGATCTACAAATTTCTTGGACCAAACAAGGAGTCGAGTTCACAAATTTATTTTTTTATTAAAAGGACTCGATGGAAACTCGACTGTTGTTCGACGTGTTGATGATGACAGTAACTGGTGGAAAGGAAAAGGAAAGGGAAGAAAAAAAGTGAGACTGAATTGATTAAAGAAGCTGGATTTGGGAGCTACAAGATCTTTCCAATTATGGGTATAAGATCTCTTATAGAGATTTACCCATAACCAATAATCTCTTTTTAATGGTGCATGCATCCAAGGGTTAATTTAATTCATAACTGTTCTTTTTTTTTTTTTTCTTTTTTAATGAAAAATTTGTGTGAATCGAAGTGTGGATTGTTGGAGGTTTAATATTAAGAAATTAAGAAGCAATTGTGATATGACTATTATTTGTTTTGGGATGTTGTTGAATAAGAAATTTTGGAACCAATGACAAATTGTCACGTCATTTACTAAAATAATTGTATTTAGGTTTAACTAAAATAGACATGAGATTAAATAAAAATTGGCATGTGTCTCAAATCAAATTTAAAGACAAATTGAACAATTATAATGATGTCACGTGTCTTTATTATGACAATTGGATCAAATTAATTATTTTGGTTCAATTAAATATTATTTACTGCGGGCTAAAATTTAACTTAACTAAAAAAAGCTTAATTTAGCCCCAAACCAGACGCAAATAGAGGAGTTACTACATAACTACTGAAGTTGACCACTCTCGAAGATTGAAGCCCCTTTGAAAATAGAAACTTTCTTTCAAGACTCTAACTTCATGAACATCACGTGGTCCGCTCCTCAAATCAAGCGTAAGCATCTAGCCGAGAGAGAATCAGAGGACACTACAAGAAAATGGAGCATTCCCGACGCAGAAAATCACGTCGGCATAAAGAACGTCGGGAATAAGGGCTTTCCCGACGCCCTCAACAACGCGTCGGGAAAACAATCTTTCCCGACGCACCACGAAGGCGTCGGCAAGAATACGTCGGGAAAAGGGGCTTTTCCCGACGCCGTGCACAGTGCGTCGGGAGCGGCGTCGGGAATAGGGGTTTTTCCCGACGCCGCGTGAAACGTCGGGAAAAGGGGTTTAATGAGCGTCGGGAATTCCCCTTTTCCCGACGCATTTTGAGGGATTTCCCGACGCCACGTCACTGCGTCGGGAAATCCCCTTTAAATTCGTTTCAGTTCTGTATTCACAGAACCGAAACCGAGAGGAGGAGAAAAAGAAAGGAGAAGAAGAAGAAGTCGCCGCCGGCCGTGCATAATCCTTTTGTTCCGCCGCCGTCCGTCGCCGACCGCCCTCGCCGTTGTTCCTCGTCGCCGTCTGCCACTTTAGGTAAGTGAAATATGTAAATTTATTTAGTTTAAGTTTATGTTTTAGGGTTTTTTTTGATAAAAATTAGTTTAGGGTTATTTTTTATGAAAATTAGTTTAGGATTTTCTTTTGGAATAGATTTTTGTTTGTTAAATGTATTTTTGTATAGAGTGTGTGTAATTTGTGGTTGAATTGAAATTTGAAATTTGAAATTTGAATGGTTTAGGATTTTTGTTTTAGAAAATTGAATAAAATTGAATAGGGGTTGAATTGGGGGAGGGGGTTTATTGTTAAATTGAAAATTGAATTGGGAGGGGGGTTTATATTTGAATTGAAAATTGAAAATTGAAATTGTGGGGGGGGGGGGGGGGGGGTAATAGTTAAATTTAAAATTGAATTGGAGGGAGGGGGTTTAAGTTAAATTGAAAATTGAAATTGGTTGGGGGGGGGGGGGGGAGGGGAATTTATAGTTGAATGAAAAATTGAAATTGGAGGGGGGGGGGGGAGTTAATAGTTAAATTGAATTGAGAATGTAATATGTGTGTTAAGATTTGTTTTTGCTACCCTGCAGTTATGGTAGCTTTTTTGTTCTGAATTTGTTTATGTTTGGGATGGCTATCTTGCAGTTATGGTAGCCTTTTTTGTTTTGAATTTGTTTATGTTTGGGATGGCTATCCTGCAGTTATGGTAGCCTTTTTTGTTTTGAATTTGTTTATGTTTGGGATGACTATCCTGCAGTTATGGTAGCCTTTTTTGTTTTGAATTTGTTTATGTTTGGGATGGCTATCCTGCAGTTATGGTAGCCTTTTGTTTTGAATTTGCTGGTATCAAGGGGTGGTAGTTAGGATAGCTTGAAGTATTTTGTTGTTAATAATTAGGTTGTGTTGACTATCCTGCAGTTATGGTAGCTTTTGTAGTTTGGAGGGGTTTGTAGGATGCGAAGATATTTTGAAGTATTTTGTTGTTAATAATTAGGTTGTGTTGGCTATCCTGCAGTTATGGATAAGGGTTGGATGAAACTTAGAAATAAGTTATCCCTTGGCAAGTGCAAGCAGTTCGTCGACATCTTGTTCGCAGTCCACACAAAAAGAGATTGAATTACAAGCTAAACTTCATGAAGCTTTGGAACGGATTGAAGTACAAGATAGAAATCACCAAGCATTAGCTTCACAAGTGGAAGCTATGAAAAAGATGATTGAAGACCTAACTCGTGCACAACAGGGACCACCACATGATCCCTAGCCCTGCGGTACGTCGTATATGTCTCTATTATTCTTAAGTTTTTGCAATATATGATTATGTATTAAACTTAGTTATTTTTATACCATTTTTAGGACCGAAGGTGTAGAATGACGCGCATACGCACCTCGTTGGGAGATTGGGTCTTATGTTTATGTTTTTTCTATATTGAGAACTATATTTTCTTGTAGTCAACTTATTCGTATTATTAATTTTAATTCTATTTTTTTAATTTGTGTTTGTATATTTATTAATTTAATCCAAAACGTCGCCAAATTTTTTTGAGCAATCCGAACATCATTGTGAATGTTTGAGCAAAATATTATAAGGAAAAAAGTAAAAATAAAATATTTAAAAAAATATATAAAAAATATTTCCCGACGTTCATTATGTCGGGAAAAAAACGTCAGAAAATAGGTTTTCCCCGACGCCGGGAGATGCGTCGGCATAGACGGCGTCGGGAATAAGGTTTTCCCGACGCCGTCGATGCATACGCATCTCCCGGCGTCGGGAATGCCTTTCTCGATGCCGATTTGGTACGGCGTCGGGAAAGTCTCTCGCGACGCATTTCTCCCGACGTTCTTCCCGACGTCGTTTTGTACGTCGGGATATCCTTTCCCGACGTACTTTGCATTTTCGCCGACGTATTTGTGCGTCGGGAGTACCCACGTCTCTTGTAGTGGGATCAAATTCTAGAGATCGAACTACATCGCATCAAATCAACATAAACACAACATCAACACAAGTTAACTCCATGAATCAAATTTCTTCATAAATCTCGTGTGAACAGATGTGTTGAGAGATGGATTGAGTTTGTAAACTAATTTTGTTTAATATATAATATGTGGGACTTCGTTATGCAAATGTATTTGAGTTTTTCAATTCAAGTGTTATTTGTGTGCATTTTAAGATGGGGATGGATTGATATTTGTGCATTTCATCTATTTATTTAAATATAATACTATTATTGATTGTAACCTACGTGCAATTATTGGTTGTTTTATCTCTTTTGAATATATTATTTTATTAGGTCTAGGAAGCCGTGAACCCTTCAATATAAGTCGTGGGTTTACAACTTAACCTAGTCACGAATCCTATCCACAACTTCACTACCTCATTTTTTATTATAGTTCCCCTCTTATCCTATTTTTAACATTATTTTAAAAAAATTATACATTCCACACTGATTAAAAGAAAGAAATAATAAATCTTTTTTTTTTTTTGATAAAAAAGGCCAGAATTATATTGATGGTTTTCTATAGCTAGTTTATCCTCTTTTCTTACTTTGACTTGTGTGCATTATATTTATTAATGATATTATTTTGGATGGAATAAGTGATAAAAAACATTAATGTAATTTTGGACAAATTATAAATATAATTTAGCATGTATTTACAAAATTGAATATATTAATATAATTGATTGATCACTATTTTTGTTTTCATTTCTACATTAGTAATTGATAGGATGCTCTGTTCTCCTTCATCCTCTCTCTAAATTGCTCCCTCCCATGAATCATAAGGTTCTTTTTTTGCGGGCTTATAGCTATCTTTTGAGGTATTTGGTCTGAGAGAAATAATAGAATTTTTGGTACTTTTAGCTATAAAAAATCTATTGTAAATATGTGGGAAGAGTGCAAAATCCTCATAGGCAATTGGTGCAGCAGAGATCCTTTTTTAAAAAATTATTCAGCTGTTACAATTGCTTTAAATCTGAACGCCTTTTGTAATTAGCTTTTGGGCTTTCATTTAGCCCCTTATTAATAAATTTTTGTGCTAAGCTCGGTCTTAGGCGTCGTCCTAAGTTCCAGCTTGCTGTTTCCTCTTAAAAAAAAAAAGATTATGATTGAACATAATAATTGATAGGATGGTTGAAGATAGACGTGGTTGATAACTAACCTAGTATGTTTTAAATTTAATGATATATGCGGATTACAATATTAGTTCTAATATTTCTTTCATGAGTCCAAAATTTTATAATAATGTTTAATAAATCCAAAGATAAATAATTAAAATATTATAATGTGATTTATATTTTATCACTAAAAATTGACATATAGCCTTCTTTCATTGCAAAGTCAAGTAATGATGATTTTCTTTAACACTATATGAGATAGAAATAGTTCATACATTCACTCACCAATTACTAATATGTTTAGGGTATGTTTGGGTGGGGTTTTAAGGAGAAAAAGATTAGGAAATTGGGCCAAACCGTGTTTGGCTCAAGGATTATGATAAAGGGAGATTAGAGTTATCCTAATCCCTAAATAACCCTATCTTATCCTATTTTTACTTTCTTACAACCCTACATTACCCTACCCAAATAATCTAATAAAAAATTTATTATTGTTTTTTAAATTACTATAATCATAACTCTTCTCCCAAACACATATTATCATAACACTACTGTCATAATCCCTCCTCCAAACACATACTATCATAACACTACCTTTCATATTTTTTCTCTCAAACACATATTACCACAATACTACCAATAATAATCTTTCTTCCAAACACATATTATCATAACACTAGGATTATCATAATCCTAGGATTATTATAATTCTTTTCCTCCATAACTCTTTCCTTCCCCAAACACACCCTTAGGGTTTAGGGTTTAGGGTTTAGGGTTAGACCAATCAATTTCATTCTTATGTTGACAAACTCATGACACGTACTTTAAATATAAAATGAAAATCAAACATATGATCCGAAATTTTAAAATTTGTAAGAATGACAAATTAACAAGCCTAACCCAATTTAAACTGTTGGATGATCAAAATGCGCTCATAGTTAAAAATGTTGAACTGTATTTGATTATCATTTGATCCTCTTTTTTTTTTTTTTTTTTTTTTTATTGTATCGATCCATGGTAATTAATGGATATGCATTTATATATAAATGGAAGAAATCCATATCACAATTATTGGACACATCACCAAAGTGTTTGGACACAATTATTTCTCTCTTGTTTTTCTGAATATGAATATGGAGGGTGGAAAGAAGTTAGCAATGGGAGGGGATGAGTTGTTAGAAGCTCAATCCCACATATGGAATCACATCTTCAACTTCATAAACTCAATGTCTCTCAAATGTGCAATCGAACTTGGAATTCCAGACGCCATCCATAGCCATGGACCCAATCCTATGCCCCTCTCTCTTCTTGTTTCATCTCTCCAACTTCATCCTAATAAAACCCAATTCATATACCGTTTGATGCGTTTATTAACTCACTCTGGCTTCTTTGTTCTAAAAGAAGAAGGATATGTTTTGACTAATTCATCTCACCTTCTTCTTAAAGACAATCCTTGCACCCTATCGCCTTTCATACTTTCCATGCTCGAATCAGCCTTCGTAGAGCCATCGCACTTTCTCTCAGCCTGGTTCCGAACTGACGACCAGACACCATTTGAGACTGCTCACGGGATGTCGTTCTGGGAGTTCGTGGGGAATAAGCAGAAAGATGGTGATATTTTTAATGCAGGGATGGCTAGTGATGCGAGGTTGGTGATGAGTGTGTTAATAGGAAAACATAAAAGTGTTTTTGAAGGAGTTGAATCGTTGGTTGATGTTGGTGGTGGGACTGGAACTATGACCAAAGCCATTGCAAAAGCTTTTCAACAAATTGAATGCACTGTGCTTGATCTTCCCCAAGTTGTGGCTGAATTGAAATCTGATATACCAAACTTTAAGTACGTTGAAGGGGATATGTTTGATGCTATTCCTCCAGCTGATGCTCTTCTATTGAAGGTAAAATCTACTCTATAATATTTCTATTCCTTTGGTTAAATATTATTGGTTTGAAATTTGTTCAACTTTAGTTCTTATATTTTTACTAAATCAAATTTAAGCCACTCGATGTTAATCAATCAAGAAAAATATAAAAACGAAAGTATAAGATCTATTGAAAAACTGAAATAAAAAATATCAATAGGGGACTAAATTTAAGATTTATTGAAAGTTGAAAGAGTAAAATTGAACGGACTAAAATTGAACAAACTTTACTTAAATAGACTGAAATAATATTTTAACAATTCCACGAATGTATAGTTTACAAGAATTCTCCCATTATTCACGCAACTCATTAATTACTTCATTAAATCTTCCTAGAAGACTTTTCTTTTCCTTTATATATAAAATCTAATATATGTCTTTAATATGATATTTAATGTGGTGGATGGTGATTAAAATAGTGGATATTACATGATTGGAGTGATGAAGAATGCGTGAAGATATTGAAGAAGTGTAAAGAAGCAATCACAAGCAATGGTAACAAAGGGAAAGTGATGGTAATTGATTTGGTGTTATTCAATAAGAAAAACGATCAAGACTCAATTGAGACACAACTATTCCACGACATGTTGATGATGGTTGTAACAGGAGGAAAAGAAAGAGAGGAAAAAGAGTGGGCTAAATTGATTAAAGAAGCTGGATTTAGTGCCTACAAAATCTTCCCTATTTTAGGCTTAAGGTCTCTTATAGAAATTTACCCATGAAATAATCAACTAATTCTCTCCTTTTTTTTAATAAGTTCACATACCAACAACACACACATGAGTTGAATTTCAACCTTTTAATCTTATTGTGTGTTTGAATAAAGTATTTGTGTGTCAATATTTAAGTGTGTGAATTGCTTCCTAGAGTAAAAATTAGAGATATATTCTTTTGGGTGTGATTGAGATTAAAGTTTGGTGAAGTAATTACGAATAAAGATGAAGTCCAATTTTACTCTCTAATCTAAGTTATTAAATTTTAATTAGTTGATATGTACCTATATTTTTTATAAAATATTTTACATGTTTTTAAAAATTGAATAATGAATTTTAATTTTAATTCGTGTATATATAGTTGATTTTTTTTAGGTCTCATTTTCTTTTACATTTTAGGATTTTAGGATTTGCTATTGAAATTTTCTTTTACATTCAAAACAATAATGTTTTTGTTTTTGTCTTTTTAAAAAATTTGAGAAGTTTATGTTGAGAATTATTGAATGAATTAAAATCAGATCTATTCCTTTTCTAAGTTGGTTTCAACTTCCTCCCTCTTACCTATATATACATGAACCAATTATCTCTATATACAGAAGAATAGAAGATAGTGCATAAAATTTAGAGATTAATCTTTAATAATTGTAAAGTTTTTTAGTTTGTATCTTGATAAATTTTAATAAAATAATCAATTATTTGAGAAATTTATTAAGTTTTCCTTTCTTACCTTAGTTGCTTTTTCTTATTGCCAATTTTAAATGTTGAATTTACTTAGTTACAACTTTGGTTTTAGTATAATTGTCATTTCCATTTCATTTTATTATATTTATAATTAATTATTACTTTTAACCGAAGAATTGAATATTAAATATTATCTCCATATTTTACTTTCACTATACCCAACAAATAATTAACAGTTAATTGCTTTTATCTTTTTTTTTTCAAAAGTTTATTTTAAATAATTAGTGTTAATTGTTTTTTTTTTCTTAAACTAAACGCAATTTCTCTTTTATTATTTAAGATTGCTAACTGTTAACTATTTACAATTTTTTTACTATTCCTATGAAATTGACAATGAAAATAACCGCAACCTCATGATATTCTAAGTTGTTATTGTTTAATTATTATGAATATGCAAAAATAGATTCTTAAAAATAAAAAAAAAAACTTGTGCAAATTTATGCCTTCAAATTTTTATTTTAAGAAAATGATAATATTTATTTGTTTAATAAGTAAATTATATATAATGAGATTTTCAAATAATAGAACATTTTCATGAATGATTAATATCTAAATTAATAAAAATAATATTTAAAATAAGTGGTATAAGGTTAATAAAAAAAAATATAATAGAAAGAAGTAGAAAGGTTAAAAGATGAAATGATATCATTCAAAAAGTTTGGTTGGTTTGAATTTCCAAATATTAATTATATAGTTAATGATTTTATCTTTAATTATATTTAATAATTGAATTTCAAGAGTTACGTAATCTTTCCCGTTCCTAGCTATATAAAGAGCTATCCTCTACTATTTTTTTAAAAAAAATTAATTCATTTTTTTTAATTTGTTTGTTGTGTATATTTTTTTTTCTCAATTCATTTTCTCAACCTTTTTCAAGAATGCATAGGAATATTTTTGCATTAATAAGAGATGTATACAGGCTTTGACAAATGTTGTCAAACTAAGATATCAATCCTTTAAACTTACATAGGTATTTTCAAGTTATTTTATACAATGATCTTACACCAATAATAAAATGTTTGGTAATCTTTTAACTCTCTTGTTATAACATTTTTCAATACGACTTCTGGCTATAACTATGTAGAGACAACATTTCTTTTTATTGAAAAAAACTTTTTTTTTTGGTAATTTATTTCTTTTTCTTTCTCAACTTACCCTCTAAAAATTTCTTTGTTTGTAAGAATGTAGAATAGTGTTTTGCACCAACAAGAGAAAAATATATACTTTGATAAAATGTTTTCAAACTCATAAATTTTGTTAGTCCATTTTACCTTTTGATTTTAAGTTTTCTGATAGTTCACTTGGTGGTAATTTTGTCATTCAATAATAAGTATGTGAAAAGGTTTCTCCCATAATTTTATTTCTAACAATTAATAAAATAATTTCATGTAGTTTTTTGGATTTTAAAGTAGTTGGAATGACAACTCTTAAATTTGATTAATAATATTATAACAAATCATTATTGCATTTAAGTAAAGCAAATTAATGATTAAATTACGTTACTCAAGGATGAAGTTACAAAATTATTTATTCTTATTACAAAAAAAAAAAACAATAAACTAATCAAATTCCAACCTCGATCAAATCACATCTATAAAATAGATCATTGGATTCATAAATCAAATAATTATTATCATTTTCTTAAATCATATTTCCGTCATGCTTTATCACGAAATCATTTTTCTTTTCCTATGTCGTTAGGCCTTCATTTATGCTTCTTGATGGATGATCTGATTGCATTGTTAAAGTAATGTGGTTCATAGTGTAATTTTCTATAAGTATTGCTAAAATTTGAGAATTTGACGTAAGGATGATGGCTGAAGCCCCTAGGCAACAAAAAGTGTAAAGGGACTTTTGAAAATATGATGACTCTGAATTTTTATGCGTAAAGGAAATAAGGTGGCCTGCTTCTTTAGATTCAATGATGAATGTCTAGATTTTATTTATTTTAAATTTACCACCCCATTTGTAGCATGAATTCTTTATCATTCATATTTCTATTGTATAATTCTATTTATAGAAAAGATTGAATCTACACAATCTACGACCCATAAAAATTGATGGTACACAGAAGGTAATAAAATTGCCCAAGGTTTTTGGATGAGACTTTTCGTCAAATATTCTATTGAATAAATCCTTTTTTCACTATGATTGATAGATTATCAGTCAAGTTGGACACAAACGTGAGAGGCTAAACATCGGAGAGAAGACCACGATGGAACCATTTAATGTGAGTACTATGTGATGGAACCATTTAATGCAGGTATAGTCAATTTGAGTCGGATGAAGTGTGAATGGAGCTATAGCAGATTTTTTGGGTGGCCACATGTGATTATGGTGATTAACTAAGTTTTTTTTTTGTGTGTTAGCGATATATAAATTTATTGTTTTAGGTGAATCAATGATATTTTTTGAGTTAGCTTAGACATGTATATTTTGTTGATATTGGATATAGGTGAACCTTGGGCTACACCTATATTTTGTTTATATTAGACATAGATGGAAAGTTTGGGCTATTGATAGAAGTTTGTGCTTCACATATATATGTTGTAATTAAGTATGTAATGACCAATTTATATATGTATGGTTCAATACATATATATGTGCAATTTCTTTGATGGAAAGTTTGAGTTGATTACAATTGTTCAATTAATGTGTATTTTAATGTTGTTGAACTTCAAAACAGGTGTAGGATAAATTATATGGATATTTTAAAATGTCAACAAACCTTACATACTTGATACTCATAAACTGTCAAGTATAATTTCACTTGATGCGTAAAAACTGTCAAAAGTAAAATTCTCTTATTCTTGACATTGGATTACTTGATGCATAAAAATTGTCAAGTATAATTATATACTTGACGCTTAAAAACTGTTAAGTAAACATTCCTTATTCTTGACACTGTATTACTTGACACATTCAAAAGCATCAAGTAAACCAATACTTGACAGGTAAAAAGCGTCAAGTAAACCCAATTTTGTAGTAGTGTAACATAAAGAACAACATTGAACAATTAGGTATACACAAGCATGGCATTATGGAAGAATTAGCACTAGAGCGTTTTTTTTTTTAAGACTTCTGCTTTTTTAGCATCTTATTAGCTTGCTACCATCAAATTGGTAGAAAACTACGAAGAAAAATACAAGCATGGAGGTGATGAAAAATGGAAGTTTATGAGGTATACTCTCACTAGTAGAAAAAGGCCTACATGACAGTTAAATGATGTCATAAAAAGATTTCGTGACAATTATTTACAGTCATTGATGCGACAGTCATGAAAAATATTTTATGATAGTTGTACAAAACTGTCACGAAATGTATTTTTCATGACAGAGAATAAATACCACGAATTCTTTATTTTATGGCAGATTATAAATGTCATTATTTAGATTTTTTGACAAATAATAACTGTCATTGTTTATATTTTATGACAGAGAATAACTGTCATTGTTTATATTTTATGACAAAGAATAAGTGTCATTATTAATTTTGTTTGACAGATATTAAATGTCATTATTTGTCATTTATGACTTTTATTAACTGTCATCATTTCACCTACCATTCTTGCCCTATTTTTAATTGAATCCCCATTTTTCTTGTTGCCCTGCCATTACACACACCAATACAATCACAAAGTACTATAGAACACACTCATATGAAAAGAAATAGTAAACGCTTTAATATATACTTTAATACATGTACAATTGTTCGTAAAGTGTTTGTACAATGAAACAATAAACAAGTTATTTAAATAAGTACATTTGAACCAAATTTTGGCTATCAAACCTACAAAAAGGCCTATAAATCAATCAATTGTCGTAATTTTTTCTTCGCTGCTCCAATGGATTCTTGCAAAACCTAGTAAGAAAAGAAAATGTTAATTGTAGCTCAGAATAAAACTTGTTATAAAGATAAGAAATAGCTCAAATACCCACAACGAACAAAGCAACAGCCAAACATTTCTAATTCAAAAACTAATAACAACCAGAGCTTAGTATAAAGATAAATGAACTGGTACAAATATCCACAAAGCAACTGTCATTAGTCCTAATTAATCATAAACCAATATTCATCGCAGGCGATTCCAATTAAGATTCATCTTCTCTATAAGAACCTTCACTTTAGGGTAGCCTAAAAAATTAATCTCAAAATCCGAAAACAAATAAAAAGGGTACCCTCAAACCTATGTGTGAAAGAACAAAATTAAATAGGTTTTTTCTTTCAAGAGTTGATCATGGGATGACTGAAATTCGGATTTCTGAACTCGGACATGTACTATATGTCTCAAGCAGTTAAGTTATGCTCAAGTTTTGGCAATGTGTTTATTTTCTTTAATTGATGAAACTTTCATCAACAGGAATTGAACGAGAAGGTACCCACAGATGCACGCATGAAACACGAAGCCAAAATTGATGGAAAAAATAGCTAAACAATAGATCTATAGACCATACACCACAACAGAAATGAATGTTCCAACAAAACTCCACAATTTTCTAATTATCAAATAGAAGCGATGTGAACGAACCTAGAAAAGCATAAAGTGAAGCTGAGAATGAACTTAACTGCATAAAATATATACCAACAATCAGCAAAAAGAGGTCTTCCACCAGAATCAAGAAAGTGAAATTCTGAATTTATGTTAACGTCGTTTGGATTTTATATATAAGCCGAGTGATAGATGGAAGTGCAAATACAATACTGATTTAATGTACCTCTTTGTCATTTTGATACTTTGTGATACTCAGTGGATTTTGTGAACACTGCAAAAAGTAAAATCAAAATACTAGATTCGAACAAAAAATTTATTAACATTAAAGTAGAACATACATCCATGATGGCTGCTTGAATTCGGGATTGGCCATAATTTTGGAAATAACTTCTTCAGCTGTAAGCCCAATTTGATCTGTCAAGGTACAAAAATAAAGAGCAAGCATAAATTATTTTTAATATTAATATAAATGAATAATTAATTGAGAAAACATCACAGAAAACATGGGGGAAAACAGTTTTTATTCCTAATTACATAAAAATTGTTTTAAAATCTCATTTCTAAAAAGTACCAACTCACGGAAACATATTGATAATCAAATGAAATTATTAATATTAAGACATATGAATCATAATTTTAAACAAACAACATCAGAAAACAAAACTGAATAAAAGTTAAACAAAAACTTCCGAGCTCATCAATTATTGACAAAAAAAACAACCAAATGTTGGTTAGATTTTTTTAAGAGTCGAAGAATATATGATTGCAATGCAGCAATAACAGAAAATCACAAATATGATCATCTCAGCTATATATGAAATATCTGACGTCATAACAAATGCCAACAGAATAGTATTCAAGCCATTTAACAAGTCAAGCCACACAATTTAGAGATAAAAGGACACAGGTCAATGCTAAGTTATAAGATAAATTTAAGTCATAGGAGTTTGAGAACAGACAGAATTCTTGGATATCCATTAGGAAAAATATGATAAATGAATCTAACATTTACTAGAGCATTGATAGGATAGTTGAAAGTATCAGTTTAAAAAAAAAAAATTCCAACTGGTAGATACATACAGAGGATATAACTTTAAATTTGTAGTCATAAATTCCAGCTAGTAGATACATACAACTTTTGGGTAGTTGACAGTAAAATCAATAGCAACAACAACACCAAGGCTTGGTCCAACAGTTACCATTGGCCTTTTAATGTAAGATTTCCAAAACTATAGTCAGCATAAGGGAAAACTTAATTAGCTTCAACATAACTGGGCAAGATACAATTGTGATCAACAATAAAGAATTATTCAGAAAAAAAAAAGACTTAAAAAGAACAGGATAATAATGATTAATGAAAAAGCTTACATCAATGATAAAAAAAATAAAACAAGCTTACAAGTTATAGCAATAAAGCAAGTGTCAGCATATTATGATCATACAAGAAGGGAACAGAATTGGAATTGAGAGAAGTTTTCCCTAAATACATAGCAGAAAAATGCAACTACAAAAGTTAGAAAGAAAAAATGGTTTATCGATCAATGAATAGAGGAACAAAAAGCAATTAAACAAACCTAAATCAGAGAAGCCTCAGCCAAGAACGTCAACAGCCCAAGTTTCTAAACCAGCTTCCTCAAGCAATGGATATGTGTATCTCCATTCTAAATAGAAGCTGAATAATAAAATGTGATGAACAAGGAGAAGATAAACTAATAACAAAGACAAGTGATCATTTGGCAAAATCACATCCTTGTTAAAACTTTGAATTCTAACAATATCCAAATCAACCCCTGAATGCTCCGAATTATGAAAACTCAGTTGTTCATCAGAATTTTTCGAAATGGGTAGAATTCAAATGGGTTTCGTTTGAATTTTGGTATTTGTATATTAATATACTGTTTGGTTATGTTTGGTTTGGTTTGTTGTTTAGTTAAGGTTGAATTTATCATTATGTTATCTTCATGGCACAGCGATGAAACTTCTTTTGTGAAATGTGTGAACTGTGAAGTAAATTTTGGCGAAGTTTTTATTATGGATTGCTGTGTTTTCAGTCTTTTCCCTGAATTTTATTTCCATTTTGTTCTCTTCTTATGATCAGTCATTTTATCTTACATATTGAAAACATTTTTTAGATACTATAAAGAAGAAGGCTCTGGGAAGCTAATAAATGAAGCAAATATGAACTATTGGTTTGTCCTTGAAGGCTTGAATTTAGCGGTGAGTGGATGGAACAATGCTTAAAAGTTGTGGGAGAATATAGCAGTAGAGAGAAGAAATTTTACTTTAACTTACTTATAAGGATATACAATAAATAATGATATTAATAATTGTAGATACCATATTTTGGTCATTTATTTTTTATATTTACTTTACTTTATTTTATTTATTTATTTTTATTAAATTAAGTTGATTTGAATTTGAATTTTTTTTTTAAAAAAAAGACAACAATAATTAAATTTCATATCTTTTTCCTGTTTTCTCTCAACCACTTCCTTCACAAGTCCCACGATTTTTCTCCCTCCTTCCCCCACGATTCTTCTCAAGCTACCGTCACAGTGCCCTATAAAAACAGAGAAAAAAAAGGGAGATTTTTTTTAAGAAGGAGAGATTAGTTAAAGGGTGAAAAGCGAAAAACTATTTGTTTTGGAAGAAGGAGAGTGAAAAGCTAAAAACTATTCTACCAAAGATAAGCTTTTTCATCTTTCTCTTTAAGTAGATTGTTCTTCCATTCTTCAAATTGTTTTGTTTTTAATTCGTTAAATTGATTTTATTCCTTCATCAAATTTTAATTAGGTTGTATTTAATTTTTTTAGGGTTAGGGTGTTTTAATTTTGTTAGGTTTAGACCAATTGAATCTATTTTTCATTAGTTTTGTATTCTAATTTTGTTGGGTTAAACCAATTGAATATTGTTGCTAATTTTGTTGGATTAAACCAATTGGATATTTTTGCACCAAATTTTGGCTGCTGTACTGTGTTTAATTTTTTTTAGGTTTAGGGTTGTTCAGTTTAGGCTAATCGAATCTATTTTTCATTAACCTCTTTTGTGTTTTAATTTTGTTAGGTTAAACCAATTGAATACCAATAGAATAGTGTTACATCAAATTTGCTACTGTATTTAATTTTGTTAGGAATACTATCACATCAAATCTCCTTGTGTGCTTTAATTTTGTTAAGTTTAGGTCATTTGAAAATTGTTACATCAAATTACCTATGCTTTAAATTTGATTTAAATTAAGCCATTTGATTAAAATTTGTTAAATTTAGGGTTTAATTTGGTTGTTTTTACTGTCTAAATATGTTTGATATTGATCGATTAGATTGGTTGAATGACAGAATACTTATTTCACCACTTTATATTATTTACTTTCCAAACATTATTTCTCAAACATTATATATTTCTAATGTAGTATATTATTTCCAATATTTTATTTTTGAATATGTGGATATTATCTCCAACTTGTATTATTTGGCAACATATATCGTCATATTTGCCAACTATTTTTTACTGTAATTATTTATGGGAAAGAGTAATGTTCATTTATGGATTTTATGGTTAAAATTCCATAAATACCTGAAATTTCTCAATTTTTAAAAATTAGTAAATTATTTTTAAACAAAGTATATCTAACAATTTTATATTTTAGAGTGGGACTGAGTAGTGTTTTCTTTGGAATTCATTAATTCTTTAGATACATGAAATTTTTCATTAAAGGCCTATGATGGATATTAAAATATCTATTTTAATATTCTTGAGGTAAATAAAAAATCTTATTAAATAAAAATTAAATTCTATTTTTCTAATGGCTCTCATGCCACCCATATAATTATCAATTCATGCTTAGTTTTTTTAGTTATGAATTGATAACCATGGGACATTTAAAAAATATCAAACAAAAAATTTTGTTTTGTGAACCTCGTTAATTTAGTTTAAAAGATAAATTTTGGTAATCATTTTTATGGGTGTTGTAGGGTGCTAATACCTTCCCTACACATAACTGATTCCCGAACCTTAAATCTAAATTTACATAGACCAATTTTTTTTTGTGACCAATCACACCTTAATATGATTGGTGGTGACTCCAAACCTTTTAAATATTAAAGATTAAATGATTGGGGATGTCGGCCGCTCCGCGTCGCAATCACGTCGCGACAATAATAAAACTTACTTCATGGCCACTTCCAATGGGGGATTTCTTCAAACTGATTCATCTACTCCACCACCATCTCTTCCTCCTTGGCTTTCCAACTCCAACGGTGTTGTAGTTACCATCAAAGCTGGAAAAGCAAATTAAAGGTAACGTTTAAGACCTGCAAGCCATCGAAATACAATAATTACTACATATGTATGGGTCGAATCGTGGGCGGAGGTGGAACTGTCGGCGGAAGTCGAATCGGGGCGAAAGTCGTACCTAGGTGAAAGTCAAACGTGGGCCAAACTCGAACCTGGGCAGAAGTCGAACAGTGGCCGGACGTCGAGGACTCGCCTGACGTCGAATACTCGCCGGACGAAGAAGAAGGAGGAGGGGGTTACGAATCGTAGCGGGCGTGAGACATTTGAGAATTTTGAGAAATTAGGGATTTTCAGAGGATGCAAATGAGATAAAATTTTTGGGGATTTTCTATTTTAATAAATTTGGGTATTTTTATTTTAATAAACCCTAAACTCTTTTATGACACCAAATAACTGTCACGAAAAATAATTTTCGAAAACGTCTTTTCCTGCCAAAAAAACGTATTTTGACATATTATAACAATTGTTTCTTCTCTTCTCTCAAAATTTCTTATATTGAAGTGTCATAAAAGGCCACTTTTCTTGTAGTGTCTCTTATTTCCTAACTTTTCGAGGAAGGTAAACATTAAAATGATATTTCGTTAATTTATGTTTTTCAATTCCGACTAAAGCTGGAGAAGGGTTTAAGATCAAGAAGTTGTGATCGATTATAACAAATTATGAACAGTTCAATAGTGTCAAATTTGAAGAAATGTGTCTTATAAGATTGTAAAAAATGGTGAGCCTCAAAGTGTTAGTAAGAAATAAAAAGGTCATTTTCTAATGATAATTAAACTCTGAAATGAGCGAATCAAATCAAAATTTCAATTTAGTTGTTGCTGAAAGGTTTGTTGTGATGAAATTATTCATATTTGAGATGTGAAATATAGTGCATTAATTTAATTTACACATTTCCAAATTAACCACATTTGATTAGTTTGGTTGTTATATATGTTTTTTTTAATTATTAACTTAAATAATAAAGTCATCTAATAGTTAGAATGTATAGGGGAGAAAATTTGGTGGTTAATATTATCTTGTATGTGCATTTACTTTCATGTTCTAATAATATGAAATCACACAATATGAGATTCTACTATATTTGAATATCAAACTCATACTATGTTATTTATACAAATCTCACTTTTTTATATACTAAAATTAAAATGACAAAATTCACTGACAATGAACGTGTTACTAACTAGTTTAATTAAATACTTTTAGTGTTTAAAAATTATCACGTGGCAATCACATGGTAATAAGATGTCAATTAGATTGATTGCATTTTGGTGAAATAGTTGGACTTAATTATTTATTGAGTTACATGAGAAGATATATATATATATATATATATATATATATATATATGGTTTTAGATGTAGAATTCATCACCAACAACTTTTTTTGTCATCTAATTACTATTTTATTTCTATGTGATAATTAGTAGTTTGTGATCGTCATATCGGTTTTTATAAGATATCAAGCACTCCATGATTTATTTATGTAATTCAAGAACAGATAATTATTCGAATTAATGCTTCATGAATGTTTTGTTTAAAAAAAAAAAAGTACTCCATGATTTCTATCAAATTGTCATGTAATTGTTAAATGATTAATATTTGATTGTGATGTGACTTTCGTTAGATATTAAGTACTTTGTAGTTTTTATATATTTCATTGTCATGTGGTTGCTATATGATTGATATATTATTGTTACCCGATTTTCATGTGAGATTTTATTAGATATTCAATACTTTAAGATTATTGTGTGATTGTTATCTAATTAATATCTTATTACTATGACAAGAAAAAGTAATCAAATGTAAAAAAAAAAGTAATCAGATGAGAATTAGAAGGTAATAAAAGCAATATAAAAAATTACTATGAAAAAAAAATAATAATAAAATGTAAATCAGAAAGTAATCAAATGACTATCTCAGAAGCTAATCAAAATTTTTTTAAAAAGTAGGACAATCAAAATGTAATCATTGACATGTTAGGAAGATTACAAAACTGAAAGGTAATATCATGAACTACTTAGTCAGAATCATAATGCGATAAAAAAAATTCTTACCAATTGACAAAAGATCGAAGGTAATCACACGGTAATATTATGATAATAAGAAACTACTTAATAATCGATAAAAGCTGGAATATAATGAGATGATTATCATATTTTACTTAGTAATCATAAAAAAACGTACGGTCATTGTATAGCAATCACTATCATTTATAATTAAATAACAATCAATATTAAATTAAATAACAATGAGATGATATATCGATATCATTAATAATCATATAACAAAGAATATCAAATAGCAATCATACAATTGATAATTTATGGTAACCAAACAATAATTAAATGCAGCTCCACATTTTTAACTATGAGGGCATTTTGGCCGTATGATAGTTTTGATTGAACTGAGCTTGTTAATTTGTCAATTCCTACAAATTTTTTTTTTTTTTTTTTTTTTTGTCTATCATCTTTTTTTTTCCCCTCTCCTTCATTTCTTATCGTTCAGATATCAAAATTTAGTTTCAAATTCACTAAATCTCGTGTGAGCTCAAAGCTAAAAATTCAATTTAAGTAAAAACATTAAGCCGAAGATAAAACAAGCTATTAGGCAATAACTATACGAATTCAAATTTAGTTATTTGTCTAAACCCCAAGTTTTACTTTGACCCTACTCTTGGTCTCAACATCCAAGGATCAAATTGTCATTTATGCCCAATAATATTCCTGTCCTCACTAATCCAAAAGTTTTGACTATTAATGAAAGACCAGTACAAAATTCCAATTATATTAATCTCAATATGTATATTATGCATTGATTAAAATATACATCTTAGCTTAGCTTGTGCCTAATATAAAAAAAAAAAACATAAAATATAAAAACATAAAACAAAAATAAAGGAACAACATGTGTTTGTCACATGTGACACTTATCTTATTGCCCCAAGTCACTAGATTTAGATTCAAAAAATGAGTGTAGTCTAGATCGACAAATAATTAAGTATTATTAACCAAAGAAAAATATAGACAAAATAATGTGAGAAAAAAATATTTGAAATTATTTTTTAAAGAAAACTACTGACTGGGGCCTCATTAAAATTGATCTAACCTATTAGCTATGCATTGACTAAAATACATATCTAATCTTTGGAATTTAATATAGTGGTAGATAATGTGAATAAAAATATATAGGAACTAATTAAAAAAACACAAAAACAAAAACGTGATCATTATAATTTAACACATCAAATTGACCAAAAATCAGTTATTCATAAATAGATGAAGAATCATAATCTTAATTCTTAATCCCAATCCCTCAAACTTGGCAAGAGTTCAAGAATCTTTGTAGAGTACTGTAGTGCAAAATATGGAAGTACTTGAGGCCAAGGATCTTCTTGAAGCTCAATCTCACGTATGGAACCAAATCTTTATCTTCACAAAATCCATGGCTTTCAAATGTGCAGTTCAACTTGGCATACCCGATGCCATCAACTGTCATGGCCCCAACCCCATGCCTCTTTCTCGACTTGTTTCCGCCCTCGAACTCCCTCTCGAAAAGACTCCTTACATATATCGCTTAATGCGTGTATTAGTCCACTCTGGCTTCTTCCTAACACAAAAATTGAGTGAACAAAATGATGAAGATCAAGAAGAAGAAGAAGAAGATCATGGATATGTGTTGACCAATTCATCTCGTCTTCTTGTTAAAACCAACCCCTTGACTCTAGCTCCTTTCTTGTTTTCTACTCTCACACCACCTCTATTGGATTCGTGGAGCTCCCTCCCAGCTTGGTTGCAAAGTGAGGATCAAACGCCACCATTCGAAAGTGCTTACGGAGTGTCGTTTTGGGAGTACATGGGGAGTAATAAGTCGTCGGAGGGTGCTGCTGTTTTCGATGCATCATTGGCAAGTGATGCAAAGTTTGTGGTTAGTGTTTTGATGGAGAAATGTAAAGGTGTGTTTGATGGAGTTGGATCGTTGGTAGATGTTGGTGGTGGGACTGGAAATGTGACCAAATGTATTGCTCAAGCTTTTCCTCAAATGGAATGTACTGTGTTTGATCTTCCACAAGTTGTGGCTGATTTGAAAGCGGAAGGGAACTTGAAATTTGTTGGAGGGGATATGTTTCAATCTAAAACCTTAAATCTTTTTATTTTCTTTTTTCTTTTTTTTTTTTAATTTTTAAGTTCTCTCATAGTAAATTAATTAACGAGATAATAAACATAGGTTAAAATTTTAGTCTATGTTTTTCTTATAAAGTTTAATGTGAATAATGCTTATATATTTGCACATATGGATCATCAAAACATTAGTGGGTACTACATGACTGGAGCGATGAAGAATGTGTGAAGATTTTGAAGAAATGCAAAGAAGCAATCAATAGGAATGAGAAGAAAGGAAAAGTAATGGTAATTGATATGGTGGTGGGCAATAACAAAACAGATGCTTCCATTGAAACTCAACTGTTCTTTGATATGATGGTGATGCTAATGGTTGGTGGAAAAGAGAGAGATGAAAAAGAATGGGCTCATCTTATTATAGAAGCTGGATTTAGTGGCTATAACATATTTCCAATTTTGGGTTTAAGGTCTCTTATTGAAATTTATCCTTAAAACAATTAATTACATGTCTAAGCTCAGATCAAATTTATTATTATTATGGTTAAATAAGAGCTATATTTAGAGCTAATTGTGTTGTAGTGTGAAAATTGAAAACATTTTCGATGTAAGGAAAGAGATGATATTTAAAGTATGTCACAGTTTGTCAACATATTGTTACGTGATTTTTATTAGATATTAAGTACTTTGTAATTTTTATTTGATAATTGTCATGTGATCGCTATCAGATTGATATATTATCGTTATTTGATTGTTATGTGAGATTTTATTATATATTCACTACTTTGTGATTGCTATGGGATTGTTATCTAATTAGTATCTTATTACTATGACAAAAAGAGTAATCAAATGCCAAATGAAAGCTAATCAGCTGGTGATTCGAAGACAATCAAGCAATATAAAAAAATTATTATGACAAAAAAGATAATAAAATGTAAATCAAAAGGTAACCAAATGACAATCAGACGGTAATCAAATGTCTATCTCAGTATTTTGTTATTGTGGTTGAGCTTCCTATGGTCGTTTTTCATAGTGGTAATGAGATGATCGACATATTTTTTATAAAAGATATGGTTGGGTCAGTAGGTGCACCAATACATCTCTACTAGGTGGACACTCATTATTCCCGCGCTTCATTAATATAGGAGAAAATAGTACAAGAAGCAAGGAGAAAAACAAAAAGGGCTAGAGGAAAGCCCAAACCCAACAAAGTCAAATATTAATTGAAAACGGTAAGGGTGTGTTTAGGCCTTCGATTTAGGGGGAAAAAGAAAAAGATTTTAGGTCAAACCTTGTTTGGCCCAAGTTTTTGTGTAAAACGGGGATTAGGGTTATCCTAATCCCCATTACCCTACTTCTCTACCCCTCATTCCATTGTACACCCCTCGTAACCCTACCAAGCTGCTGGCTAAAATTCTCGTTTTCTTCTCCTTTTCCGTTCCTTTTTCTTTCCTTTCCCTCTGATTATCTTCCCCTTTTCTGATCTCTTCTCCTTCCTTTTCACTCTTAACCAAAATGAAACATTTTCCTCCCTTTTTTGAAGCATCAGGTCGTGTTGTTCGTCTTTGACCCACGTCCTACTCTCTCCGATTCTTTTGTCCATGCCCTTGAATCCCATTTTCGTTTTGCGACGGTTGCGTTTCGACGCTGCCTCTGAAACGGTTCGATCAAAATCCATCTTCTGTTTCGTTGACCGGTTGCGATGCATGTCGTTACCTCTGAAACAATTCTCATCCTCTCTCCATCTTTCCATACGCTTGGTCTTCCGATGAACCTTTGTCGCTCCCCATCCCTTGTTGATCCGAAAAGGAGTTTATTGCACTGTTCTTTCCATGCAACGACCATTACGGTGACAGATGCTACACTAAAATGGTGAAAGGAAGTGAAGTAGGGGCACAGCGAAGCATGGCAGGGGTAGTTGGTCTACATCAAAGGTACGATCAGCCTATGATGAGTAAATTGGTGGTTTCTCTGATTTTTATTTCATATTTGTTTATTCTTTGGGTCCAATATACAATTTTTTGGCCATTGCCAGTTGTCGCGACGTGATTGCAACGCGAAGCGGCCGACGTCCCCCATTCGTTTAATCTTTAATATTTAAAAGGTTTGGAGTCGCCACCAATCATATTATGGTGTGATTGGTCACAAAAAAAAATTGGCCTACATAAATTCAGATTTAAAGTTGAAGAGTTAGTTGTGTGTAGGGAAGGTATTAGCACCCTACAACACCCATAAAAATGATGACCAAAATTTATCTTTTAAACTAAATTAAAGAGGTTCACAAAACAAAGTTTTATTTGGTATTTTTTAAATGTCTCATGCTTATCAATTCATATCTAAGAAAAAAAACTAAGCATGAATTTATGATTATATGAGTGGCATGAGAGCCATTAAAAAAATAGAATTTAATTTTTATTTAAAAAGATTTTTTATTTACCTTAAGAATATTAAAATATCAAACTTTGATGTTTTGATCTTCATCATAGACTTTTAATGGAAAATTTCATGTATCTAAAGAATTAATGAATTTCAAAGAAAACACCTACTCAGTCCCATTTTAAAATATAAAATTGTTGATATATTTTGTTTAAAAATAATTTACTAATTAATTTTTAAAAACGGAGAAATTTCATGTATTTATGGAATTTTAACCATAAAATCCATAAATGAACATTAGTCTTTCTCATCTCAAATTTATAATAATAATAATAGGAAATAAGAGAATTACATGTTAGAAAATAATACAGTATAAGGCAGTTGACAAATATGGCAAATAATACAACCAATAATATATGTTGCCAAATAATACAAGTTTGAGTTAATATCTACATGTTGGAAAATAAAATATTAGAAATAATATACTACATTAGAAATATATACAGTTTGAGAAATAATGTTTTGAAAGTAAATAATATACAGATTGAAATAAGTATTCTACCATTCAACAAATCTAATCGAGAACGTCAACATATTTAATAAAAAGTAAAAACAACCAAATTAAACGCTAAATTTAACGAATTTAAATCAAATGGCTTAAACCTAAAAAACTAACAAAATTAAAATAGGTAATTTGATTTAATAATTCTCAAATGACCAAAACCTAACAAAATTAAAACACAAAAGCAGATTTGATGTGATAGTATTTGATCTAGACCTAATAAAATTAAAACACCCTAAACCTAACAAAATTAAACACAGTTCGCAAAATTTGATACACCAATATTCAATTGGTATTCAGTTGGTTTAACCTAACAAGATTAAAACACAGAGCAAAGGCATAATTTAATGAAAAATAGATTCAATTGGTCTGAACCTAACAAAATTAAAACACAAAGCAGAGCCATAATTTAATGAAAAATAGATTCAATTGGTTTAAACCTAACAAAATTAAAACACAGTAAAATAAAACATAGACAAAAATTTGATGAAGAAATAGATTTAATTGGTCTGACCTGACAAAATTAAAGGCTCGGTAAAATCAATTCAACGAATTAAAAACAAAAAAAAAAATTTGAAGAAGGAAGAACAATCTATATTATAATAAAGGGAAAAATAGGAAAGAAAAAAAAGCTTACCTTTTGGCAGAATAGTTTTTCGCTTTTCACCCTTTTAACTGATCTCTCTTTCTTCCAAAAAAATCTCCTTTCTCCCTTCTTTCTTTTCAAGGAAATCTCCTCCTTTAGGGTACTGAGATGATAGCTTTTTTTAAGACTGCAGAATCGTGAGGACCGTGTTTGTGATAGTGGGAAAGTGGGAAGAATCGTGAGGAGGGAGGGGGAAAAATCGTGGGACTTGTGGAGGAAGTGGTTGAGAGAAAAGGGCGAGGAGATATGAAATTTAATTATTGTTTTCTTTTTCTTTTTTAAAAATTAAATAAATAAATTCAAATTCAAATCAACTTAATTTAATAAAAATAAAGTAATAAAATGAAATAAAGTAAAGTAAATATGAAAAATAAATGGCCAAAATATGATATCTACATCAGTGATGAGTTTAATGTTGGGCACTATATGATTCTGTTATTGTGTTCTGGAAAATGTATTCGTTTGATTTGTCTCCCTATGTGATAAATTCTGTCCTGCATCCTCGTTTCCATTTTTATGAACCTTGCATCTAAATTAAAAGATGAAGACCATTTTTTCCTATGTTTATGTGTTTTTTGTTACACTCTGTTTTAATGGTCCCATGTATGGATTTGTTTTAAAAGCTCTTCCATTTCCATGGTTGCATTGACTTGTTGTTACTGCCTTCTAGTTTGTGATTGAATTCTCTATCCATTACCATCCTGTTTTGAAGATGGTGTATGTCATGCCTACTGTGTACTTGTGTTGAAAAATATGACCATTGCTACTTTCTTCAAGTTTGATTGTAACTTTTATTCAACTGTCATCATTGTTTGTCAAATCCCCTATTTTATGGGATTCACTTTCATCTTTATTGTTTGTTGCCCTATTTATTACTATCTTTCCTTTACTATATATTTGGCCCTTCCCCTTCTTGCATTCCATTTCCAAGTGTTGCCCTTCTTATTTGTTTTTCATAATATATAATCTGTTTCACTTACTCTGTTTTCTCCCTATTAGTCTCCATCTCATTGTGTCTAATTTTGTTGTTTTATTTTTGCTATTACACCATAATTTTTTATGTCTAACATGCTCACTAACCATGTTAAAGCATCCCATTTCTCACAACCGTTGTGTATGTCTCCTATGCTCAAACACATCATGTTAATTCAGCCCATTTCTTCTGTCTTTCTTGGCCTTGTATTCAATTCTTTAGAACACACTGTTTTTTTTTTTTCACAATGTTTGCTTGTTATTTTGAATGATTCTTTGCTTTTTTCACGATCCATTCCTCTCGATTTTGTCACAATGGCTACTATTTTGTCACCATGTCTCTGATGTCATTTTTAATGATCTCGATTTTCTAACTCTCTTTTCTTAGTATGCTTCTTCATATGATGTTATTGAGTCCACCACATGAAATTCTACTGCAAATGCGTTCTTATCGAATGCCTTTGCGGGAATTTCTTAACTCTGAGGCTACTTTCTTTCCCTCTCATTATGTACTAACGCTTCTATTATTTATTGGTGTTTTACATACATTTGTAAGGTTCTCCTTGCAGTTAAGGTATGTTTAGTACGCATTTTCGTTCATTTTACATTACGTAACATATATGGCACGCATATGTAATGACTTAGAATTATTTGGGGTGTATTTTCAGGTTATCGCACTTAAACAATTCGTAAACGAGGTACTACGACTATGAACCTTGAAAAACAGTAAAAGATAATCAAGGACCCTTCAGTTACAACTGCAGCTAATAATATAAGTAATAACTAGTGAGACAGCAGAAGATAATAACACATGAGACTTTGGTAACCCAGTTCAGCCAATGTTCCCTATGTCTGGGGAGCTGCGCGCAGCTCAGATGAGTAATTTTATTAATAGTCACCATAAACATCAAAACATCAATATAGCTTATGTATACATCTCAATACTAAAACTATATGACTTGTGAATTAACATCAGACTCCAGTGTCTGATGGTCAGGCTCCCCCTGAATGTATGCGTGACTCAATCATTAATCAGACTAACCATAGTCTCATTCTGTATGTTACTCATCCGCAAACCTCAACGTTAGATAATCATGTTGCTGCCGAAGTCATAAGGTCAGGCTACCTTTTGTAGAGGGCGCTTCAATGATAAATCGGAAGTTACTTCTTCGTATCAGCAACAAAAACTTTTCTCTCTATTTTCTGCATTTTTCAGCCGATCTTCAAGACCCCAATATATACATATATCTCCAGCTATGTATATGTCTTGTATCTTTAATGAGATCCCTAAAGAATAGAAACTTATTATATTCTTGGAGATAATTAGAGAGATTCCATAAATATAGGAGAATCAAATATTCATTAATTATCTTCTCTTTTAATTTAAAAGATATTCTTTTAGACAAACTACACTTCAACAAACCTCTTTCATTTATACAGTCAGTTCTTTGTGTGGTCTACTTAATTTAAGTTTGTAATAAATTCATTTCTTTAATTCCTTCGTCTTAATGTTTGTTTATTAAAAGCTTTGTACACATTATGTAAATTAATTGTTATTTTCTTACTATGTTCAATTATAATTTTGTTTATTAATTCATTTGCATACTACA
Organism: Cucumis melo; assembly: GCF_025177605.1. Taxonomy (NCBI): domain Eukaryota; kingdom Viridiplantae; phylum Streptophyta; class Magnoliopsida; order Cucurbitales; family Cucurbitaceae; genus Cucumis; species Cucumis melo. Next base: position 3,458,921 of record NC_066857.1, read on the forward strand.
CTTACCATGTCTTGGCTTTTGCAATGACATTTACATTAATTATGTATAGTTTTAAGAAAAAATAATTCCGCGGTCACATGTAGTTGTTTGGAATTTTTTAACCCCCTAGACATAAAACTATTGTTTAGGATTTTTACTGACTTCCGATATAGAAATTAAACACACTAGAGAAACATAAATAAAGGTTATGTGAATTTTTAGAACATCAATACGTTTTTTTACAAATTATGGAAGAGGTATAAACTTAGGTCTTTTATAGAGTTTTTACGTACCACTCTCGAACGCCTTTTTAGGATTCTTACTAAGTTAAGTAAGTTCGATGGATAAAAAAATCAAATGAAAAGCTATTTTTCTTGAAAATGCACATACTACCTAAATATGGCTTTTTATAAGTAAACTTAGCTTATCTTAAACGAAATTTTTTATACATTGTGTTTCAATTGAACGGTTGTTTTGAAAAAAAAAAAAGGCAAAAAGTTGGAGAATTTAGTTAACCACCACGCTTAAAATACCCACAAAATGTGTTAACTCACCAAACTTTTTTACGCTTAAAAAAAATCGCTATATAAAGTGTGTGTCAAATGTCATTATTTTCAAAATGGGTTTACAAGAATATGTCGCAAGGTTTCTTACTTGGTTTTTTCTACACCTAAAAGTGTTAGAAATGCACTTAGTTCATTTACATAATGCGTTTATAAAAAAACTTCAACACATTCTTACAACCTATTTTTAAGAAAAAATATTTACAAACACACTTAGTTAATAATCAAACATATTTTCCAATTTCACGTACTTAGTTTACAAAAATGGGTTTCCAAATATACGTAATGAAATTTGCACAAACGTCTTTTGCAAAAAATGATAGAAACTCAATTACTTAATTTGTAAACATGTTAATGAAACTCACTTACTTAAATTACAAACATATTTTAGCTTTGAAAATATTTCCAACATTTCAAAACCTAGATTAACGCTTTCTTAGGATTCCTTTCCAACAGGGTGTCAATCTAGATTTTATAATGGACGAACATGAGTTCGCGTCTATTTTAAATGCGTTCATAGCATCCTAACGTCAGTTATTACTAATGTTGGAGCTGTTGAAGAACGACACAAAGAGGATAATGCACAACCCGCATTAAACTAGGCATAGGATTAGATAGTTAGCTTATTTTCGCATGATTCATGCCCCAGACCTTGTGTGTCACCAGAGTACGAGAATGGATCGAAGATGTTTTGCCATTCTGTGCCACCTACTGAGGACCATTGTTGGACTAACGTCGACGGAAGTCGTCGATGTTGGGGAGATGGTAGTAATGTTCCTCCACATTCTTGCGCACGACATGAAAAGTTGTGTCATTCAACGGGAGTTCATGCGGTCAGGTGAAACAATTTTTCGTTATTTCAACATGGTCTTGTTGGCCGTTATTCGACTTCATGACGAGTTTTTGAAAAAACCACAACCAATGCCTAACTGTTGCACAGATCAAAGATGAAGGTGGTTTGAGGTACACATTTGTCTCGAACTACGTACTTCCAACACAACGACGTTAGTTCTTCTCAATAATTTTTAGTTATGCGTTGCGGAATTGCCTAGGTGCATTAGATGGAATGTACATAAAAGTCAACATTCCAACAAGTGACCGGGCTAGGTATAGAACATGCAAGGGGGAGGTGGCCACAAATGTACTTGGCGTGTGTGACACGAAAGAAGATTTCGTTTACATACTTGTCGGTTGGGAAGGATCAGCTGAGGACTCACGCATCCTTCATAATGCCATTTCAAGACCTAATGGCCTGAAGGTGCCCAAGGGTAACTACCAATGGCATTGTACGTATAAATGCAATTTTGCAATTAACAGCTGCGATATTTTAATCGTGCAATGTGATCACAGGCTATTACTACCTGGTTGATGCTGGGTACCAAAATGCAGAGGGTTTCCTAGCATCCTATAGAGGACAACGCTACTACTTACAGGAATAGCTTGGCACTAAAAATGCACCTTCAACGTCGAAAGAGTTCTTCAATATGAAGCATTCGTCTGCTCTTAATGTAATCGAAAGAGCATTCAATGTCTTGAAGGGTCGATAGGTGATACTGCAGGAAAAGTCATACTACCATATAGAAGTCCAATGTCGCACAATACTCGCATGTTGTCTCCTCCACAACCTTATTAATAGAGAGATGACAAACTTTTATATAGAAGACGACATAGATGAGGTTGATTCCACCCACGCAACTACTATCGTCGATGACATACATTACATAGAGACGTCCAATTAGTGAACTCAGTGGAGGACGACCTTGTTGAAGAAATGTTTAGTGACTGGAATTTGCGTAACCAGTAGAACAATTAAATATTCATCGTTCATTTTCATACTTCAGTAGTGATTGCACTGGGTCTTATTTTGTCATAGTTTTCAGAATATATTTGTTTTGAATGTATTGATTACGCAAATAAATTAATGGAAAACTATTTTTCAGAACGAGTTGAAGGTACTATGTATGTAATCATAGGAAATTAATGAAACTAACATGTTTGTGTTTGATTTCTAGCATGGCAAGTTCATCGAGATTACCTTAGCACAATTGGAATAAAGAGAAAGAGGCAGGCCTCGTGCAGTTAGTCAATGCTGGTGGGTGAAGGTCCGACAACGAAACGTTTAGGCCCAGGTACCTAAATCAGCTGGCGAGAATGATAGCCTTCAAGATCCCAGGTTCTAACGTCCATGCTTCAACGATCAATAGCCGAGTAAAATTGTTGAAGAGAATGTTTCATGCACTTGCGAAGATGCGTGGCCCAACTTGCAATGGTTTTGGGTGGAATGATGAACAAAAATGCATCGTCGCAAAGAAAGAAGTCCTCGACGAATGGGTTAAGGTGCGTTACTAGTCATTTGAACAATTACTTTAGTATATTTAAAAAAATGGACTAACAATTTAGTATTGCACTTGTACAGAGTCATCCAACGGCCAAAGGCCTCCTCAATAAGTCGTTTCCCCACTATGACAAATTATCGTACGTGTTTGCAAAGATCGTTTAACGAGAGGCTGGACCAAGACTTTTGCAGATGTTGGGTCAAATGATCCTGCTGGGTACGAGGCATTTGTCGCTGACGCAGCGTCGCATACAGACTTCCAGCTAATATACATTCAAGGATTGAACATGTCGCCTGATGAATTGATGGGAACAAGAACCGTTTGGGTAAGGTAAGGTCGGTATGTTTCGAGCGGGTCTAAGCGAAAACATAGAGGACAGGCCGCAAACAGTGGGAAAGTAATTCGCACTGCGATTGAGTACATAAATGAACAACTTAACCGCATTGCTGAATGACCTATCCTACAACGTCATGACGCAAGCCAAACACATCAAGAGGTTGTCCGACAGTTGGAGGCCATCTCTGAGCCGACATTGATGGATAGGTGTCGCTTAATGAGTATACTTATGCGTAACGTCAACGACATGGAAGCTTTCTTTGAAGTTCCCAACAATATGAAGTACCCGTACTGCAGCATCATTCTTCAAGAAAACTGATGATCAGTTTGTTTGTTGTATTTGTATCAGTGGCTTTTCTGACTTCGACTATATGTTCTTCTTCTTACTTGTTTTGTCTTATTATCTCACGAACTTCTCTTTCTGTTCAAGTTTTATGATTTGTATTTTCATTTCGCTTTCCTATGTAATGATATCATATTGTTGTACTACCGTATTAATGTACTGTTTTTGTTGAAGTTCTTTTTTACAATATTTCTAAATTGTGTACACGTGGAAATAATTAGTTTAAATGCGCTAATGAAATTACGGATTTACGAATTAATTTTGCACGACATAACATAAGAGAAGAAACAAAATTATTAAATGGGACTCAATATAACTATTTTAGAAAACAAATATTTTGTTACTTACAGGGTATGTCAAAAAAACATTTCAAAATGTATATACAGAAATATTTTTGGATTATTCTAATTACATAATTGAATATTGATCATTTACAATAAAAAAAAATTAATTTATATATTTTTTATTCTTATATTAACATTCCTTATTTAAAAAAATATCCTAAATCCAATTAACGTAATCTTTTCCCCAAACAAGTATTATAATAATACTATACTCATAACTCTTCCTCCAAACACATTTTATAATAATACTACAATAATAATCCTTCCCCCAAACACATATTCTTATAACACTACTATAATAATCCCTTTCCTAAACACATACTATCATAACACTACTTTTCATATTTCTTCCCCCAAACACATATTATAATAACACTACCAATAATAACTCTTCCCCCAAACACATATTATCATAACACTAGGATTATCATAATCCTTTCCCCCATAACTTTTTCCCTCCCCCACACACACCCTAAGATTTAATGCAATAGAGCTTCCCAAGTAGCCTTTAAAGATGTTTGATCTGTTGGTCCAGTGACCAATAGGGCCTTGATGTCTTCCTTAAGATCAAGGGGAGCTTTATCCTTGTTAAAAATTATGTCATTTCTTTCAAGCCAAATGCTCCAAATGGTTGTAATGACAGTGTTGAAAAAAATAATCTTCTTTTTTTCTTTTTGTTTTTTCTTGCAGATCAATTTGCACATGGAGGATACAATAGACAAGGAGGTTTCTAGTTGAAGAGAAGTGTAACGACCCAACTCCTTATACTGAATCGAAGTCATTACCAAATATAGAACAAGTGGTTTAAGTCATAAAAAAAATTTCAAAACGCATACGGTTTAAGAAATTTTATTTATAAAATTTAAACAAGGTAGTCATGCAAAAATGTAAAAGCGTTCTGAAATCCTACTCGGGCCCTATCTACATAAAAGATGGTAAGTGATGAAAAGTACTCAAATTCAAATGCGAAAATCTGAAATAAGAATAAGCGGAAGCGGTAGTCCCTATGGCCCTCCACGGTCTCACTTCGGGTCGCTCGCCAGCTTGCCCTTGCCCTTGCCCCGTCCTCTACCTGAAAACATAAAACGAAGAGAGTGAGTATAAAAATACTCAGTAAGGGACCCACTACTAGTCCCACTAGGTGCCTGTTAACTTCCTGTTAGAGTCCTGATAACTGGTACCCAATCTCTGGCACGTTCCCGAACACGTGCAATCATGCGCTCCCGTAGGAACGTAACTCTGGTCTTCGGTGCCCCGGGGGACACCTAGGACAGTCGGGATGCGAGGACCCCGTCGAGTCACTCGAGTCATATCTATATCCATGCTAGACTGGCGTCCCGTCGGACCACACAGTCCTCAATAGGTGGTGATCCCGAAGGACACCCATGCAGGTACGACTCTAACAGATCAAGCTAACAGGTACCCTAATGGCAGTATACATACACATGGCATCAGCATATAACATATCATATAAATCATCTCTGCCCTCTCCGTCTCGACATTCGTCGTATAGCTATAACAGCTCTCGCCACACATAACAGGCTATAGTGTAACCATACCGTCATTTACATCATACTAACATTGATTTCAGGCATCGTTCCGTCCAATCCTCAACATGCAAAATTGGAGTATACATCATCTCATATTTCTAAGCATGGAGCTAGTAGTAGAATCTCTTACCTGGAGATTTACTTGACGAGTCCTAACCGCGAGGCAGTACGCTTTCCAAGCGACGAGGTCCTAACTGTTTAATATGCCAAAATTCGTAATTAGGTCGCCAACGACTATCGGTTCAAGACTCATTTGAAATAACTTACCCTAGAGAGGTTGCAGTGCTCGAGCCCCCCTGCTGAAGAATTCCCGCGCTGCAGCACTTACTTGGTCCAAGACGTCCCTTAAGGAAAAATGATCTAATTTAATTCCAAATTAAATTAACTAGTGCCCAAAATATTGAATCTTACTAGATAATGCCCAAAATAATTGATTTAATTACCAAAAATTAGGTGGAAGGAGCCAAATTAGTCCTGGCGGCTCGGCTGGAAGAGGACAGGGATCGGCTCGGCTTGGCGCAGGCGCGGCTCGGCTCGGTACAGGAGGCTACACGTGCGGCTCGGCTTGCAACAGGGAGGAGATGCGGCTCGGCTTCGCGGAAACGCGCGGCGCGGCTTCCCACGCGGACGCGGCTCACACGCGGAGAGGGCTGGACGCGGTGCGGCTTCGGTTTCGGCTTCGGGCGCGCGGGCGTGGAGCGGCTCCGGGTTCGTTCGTCGGCTGGAGGCACGCGCGGCGGATCGGCTTCGAGTGGCGGCTGCGGGAGGCGGCTGTGCGCGGATCGAAGCGGCTCCCTTCGGCTCGATCGGAGCGGCGCGGCTGGCTGAACTTCTCAGATCGACGCGGCGCGGCGAGCTTCGGCTGCACAGATCGGCTTGCTCGATCTTTCCGACGCGGCTGGAAGCTCGGCGGCGGCTCGGTTTCGACTTGCAGGCGCGCGGCTGGTTGGCTTCGGCTGTCTCGGCGAGTTCCGGCTGCGCTGCGTCGGATCTACGCGGCGCGGCGTGGCTGGCTGCGGATACGGCGCTCGGCTGCGCGGATGAGGAGCGGCTCCGGATTCGGCTTGCAGACGCGGCGCGGCTGGGATGGTGGTTCGGCTCTACTACGGCCGGCTCCGAGGGTTATTTTGCAGCTGGCGTGCGGTGGCGTGCGGCGGCGTGCGGCGGCGTGCGGCGGCTGTGGTGGGAGCAAAGTGGGGCTAGGGTTTTCTTGGGAAGGTGATGAGTTTCACGCCTCCCAATGCCCCCTTTTTAAAAGAATAAAAGAATAATAAAAAGATAAAATAAAACCCACACCAATTTACTTTCTTTTCTTCTTTTATTATTAATTTCTTTTCTACTTTAGTCCAATGGCAACTCTCCTCTCTCTCTCTTCATTAAAGCCACCATTGACCCTTTCCAAGGCATTAATTAATTTGTTGCTTCACAATTAATTAATTTATTTCACCCTTAAACCTCAACAATTAAATAACCAACCAGGGAAAATTTTAACCTTAATTAAGTGTAAGTCAAAATAAATCTCATTTCATAACCACTTTAGAAAATAAAATACTCTTGAGATGAACAATGGAACTCTAATCTACTGGGGCGTTACAACCTTCCCTCCTTAGGGAACTTTCGTCCTCGAAAGTTCTAATCCTCGAACAGCTCGGGGTACTGGGCTCTCATGTCCTCTTCTTTCTCCCACGTGGCCTCTTCCCCTTCATGGTTCTGCCAAAGGACTTTGACCAGTGGAATTTCTCGACTGCGAAGCTTCTTAACCTCCCTCGCCAGGACCTCGACAGGCTGCTCCTCGTAGCTCAAGTTCTCGCTAATCTGTAGTGGCTCGAAGTCCACCACATGTGTTGGGTCTGCGACATATTTCCTCAGCATGGAGATATGGAATACGTCATGCACTGCCGCAAGGGACGGGGGTAGCGCCAAGCGATAAGCCACGGGGCCAATCCGCTCCAGAATCTCGAACGGCCCTACGAAGCGTGGACTCAGCTTCCCCTTCTTCGCGAACCTCAGAACACCCTTCATGGGTGCAACCTTCAGAAAGACCATATCTCCCACTTCAAACTCGAGGTCCTTACGTCGTACATCAGCGTAACTCTTCTGTCTGCTCTGGGCTGTCAGCATACGAGCTCGGATCTTCTGTATGGCTGCGTTGGTCGTCTGCACTAACTCGGGGCCTAGCATCCTCTGCTCTCCAACCTCGCCCCAGCAGACAGGGGATCTACAGCACTTGCCATACAGAGCCTCGAACGGTGCCATACCGATGGTAGCCTGGTAGCTGTTGTTATAGGCAAACTCCATCAGATGCAGATGGGAGTCCCAATTTCCTGAAAACTCTAGTACGCAGGCTCGCAGCATGTCTTCCAAAATCTGGTTCAATCTCTCTGTCTGACCATCAGTCTGAGGGTGGAATGTCGTGCTGAAGTCCAACCTCGTACCTAATGCAAGTTGAAGCCCTTTCCAGAACTTCAATGTGAAACGGGCGTCTCTGTCTGAAATGATGGATACGGGTACTCCATGAAGTCTCACAATCTCTGTCATATATAGCTGCCCCCACTTACTGGCAGTGTAAGTGGATTTCCCTGGCACGAAATGGGCCGACTTCGTGAGTCTATCGACCACAACCCAGATCACCGTGTAGCCCCTTAGGGTCTTGGGCAGCCCCGTAATAAAATCCATCGACACATTCTCCCACTTCCACTCTGGCACACTCAAGGGTTGCAACAACCCTGCTGGATGCTGCCTAGGTGCCTTCACCTGCTGGCACACCAAGCATCTACTGACAAAGTCTGCCACATCCCTCTTCATGCCCCTCCACCAATAGACACTCCTTAAGTCCTGGTACATCTTCGTACTCCCAGGGTGCATGGTAAACGGGGAACTGTGGGCCTCAGTCAAAAGCTCCGTCTTAACTGCGCTGTCTTCCGGCACACACAGGCGTCCCTCAAACATAAGGCCACCGTCAGAGGATATGGAGAAGTCTTCACCTTCCTCTGTCTCTACCACGCGACGCTTCTCTGCCAAGTAAGGATCATTCAGCTGAGCAGCAATGATCTTTTGCCTCAAGGTTGGCTGAACTGTCAACTGAGCCAACTGTGCGGTAACCTCACCTACTGAGACTGCAATCTCGGCTCTCTCAAAATCTCTGAGTAAGGGGGTCTGCTTGGTGATTAGCGCTGCTGAATGTGCCACTTTCCTACTCAGCGCGTCAGCCACTACATTTGCTTTGCCTGGGTGGTATAGGATCTCGCAGTCGTAGTCTTTCACCAACTCGAGCCACCTCCTCTGCCTCATGTTCAACTCCTTCTGAGTGAAGAAGTACTTCAGGCTCTTATGGTCGGTGTAAATCTGAATCTTCTCACCGTACAGATAGTGCCTCCATATCTTCAGTGCAAAGACTACAGCTGCCAACTCGAAGTCATGGGTAGGGTAGTTCTGCTCATGGATCTTCAACTGGCGGGAGGCATAAGCAACTACCTTACTTTGCTGCATCAGGACACAGCCCAGTCCCTTCTTGGAGGCGTCACTATAGATTACAAAGTTTCCCGAACCATCGGGCACTGTCAGGACCGGTGCAGTCACTAGCTTCTGTTTGAGCTCCTGAAAGCTCCTCTCGCATGCTGGGCTCCAGACAAAAGGGGTTCCCTTTCTGGTCAACTGGGTCAACGGGCTGGCTATACGTGAGAAGTCTTCCACGAACCTCCTGTAGTAACCTGCCAAGCCCAGAAAACTTCGAATTTCACTAACCGTGGACGGTCGAGTCCAGTTGGTCACCGCTTCAATCTTTGCGGGATCTACTGAAACTCCCTCACTGGAAACCACGTGGCCAAGAAACGTCACCTTCCTTAACCAGAATTCACACTTGGAGAATTTGGCATACAACTTGTTGGCTCGAAGGGTCTCCAAAACCTGGTGTAAGTGCTTCTCGTGCTCCGCCTCAGTTTTTGAGTAAATGAGGATGTCGTCAATGAAGACTATGACGAACGAGTCTAGAAAGTCCTTAAACACCCTGTTCATCAAATCCATGAATACTGCAGGAGCGTTAGTCAAGCCGAAAGACATCACAACGAATTCGTAATGTCCGTACCTCGATCGAAAGGCCGTCTTGGGAATGTCACCGTCCCTAATCCTCAACTGGTGATAGCCTGATCGCAGGTCGATCTTGGAAAAGACAGTGGCTCCCTGCAACTGATCGAACAGGTCGTCAATCCTGGGCAAGGGGTAGCGGTTTTTGACTGTCACCTTGTTCAGCTCTCGGTAGTCAATACAAAGGCGCATCGACCCATCCTTCTTCTTCACGAACAATACTGGGGCTCCCCAAGGCGACACACTGGGCCGGATGAAGCCTTTGTCCAGCAACTCCTGTAACTGAACCTTCAACTCCTTTAGCTCGGCTGGGGCCATTCTGTAAGGGGCCCTCGAGATAGGGGCAGTGCCCGGCTCTAACTCGATGGCGAAGTCTACTTCTCTGGGAGGCGGAAGTCCTGGAAGTTCGTCTGGGAAAACGTCGGGGTACTCCCTTACCACTGGTTCGGAAGATAGGGAAACTTCTGGCTCTCTCACATCCACTACGCTTGCCAAGATGCCCCAAGTTCCCTGGCTGAGTAGTTTACTAGCCTTCATGGCTGAGATGACCTTGGGTATACATACCATGCCTGCCCCCCTGAATTTGAAGCTAGCCTCGGAGGGTGGGTTAAAGACAACTTCCTTGCCAAAACAGTCTATATTTGCATGGTTGGCTGACAGCCAATCCATGCCTAGTATCACATCAAAATCCTGCATGTCTAACACTAGCAAGGTCACGTCTAACATACGATTCGCTATCTCTACCCGACATGCCTTTATTTGTTCTTTGGACAACAGAACCTCTCTAGATGGAGTAGAAACCGACAAAACACTACCCAAAGGCTCTACCTCCAAACCCACATGCTGAACGAAAACGGAGGATATAAACGAGTGGGATGACCCAGAGTCGAATAGCACAAAAGCATAATGCCCCAAAATTGGGAGCGTACCTGTCACCACTGTGCCAGCTCGCTCGGCCTCCTGCCGGGTGGTGGCGAAAACTCTCCCCTACTGGGACGCAGAAGGCTGGGGCAGTGTCGTCTCAAAGGGTTTCCGAGGACACACATCAGCAGTGTGCCCCGGCTGTCTACATCTGAAGCAGACTCCACTTCCAGCTAAGCAACGACCTCCGTGGACTCTCCCGCAGGTAGTACAAGCGGGTAGCTCTCTCAGAGTCCTCCCGGCTGCTGCAAGCTCCCGTCGGTGTCTCTGGAAGACACCTCCTGACCTCAGTGTTCGCTGCGGTGCTACGTCAGGCTGCGTCTCAACCTTTCTCTTCTGTCCCAAGGCTGACCCTCTGCCGGCAGCCTTAGACGGATCGGCTCTCTCAGGCAGGCTCAAATCCAGTGCTATACGTAGTGCATCAGCATGCGTGGCTGGGCGGAGGGCTCTGACAATGCCCTGAAGGTCTAGCCTGAGTCCTCTAACGAATTTCTCCGTCCTGGCAGCCTCATCCCTTACCATATCGGGAGCAAAGCGGGACAGCATATCGAACTCGGCGTCGTACTGCTCCACCGTCATGTCGCCTTGCTCCAAGTTTAGGAACTCTTGCAGCTTGGCGTGCTTCACATTGGCGGAGAAGAACTTAGCATAGAAGTTCTCCTTGAACTGCTCCCAAGTTATTTTGCTGACATCGCCCCCCAGCATTCTCTCAGCGGTCTCCCACCAGGCGGTACCCCTGTCCTCCAAGAAGAAGACTGCACACTGCACCTTCTGGTCTTCTGGGCACTTCATGTACCGGAAAATAGTCTCTATGGACGTCAACCACATTTGGGCCTTTGTGGGGTTGTCCATGGATCCGTCAAAGGTCTTGGGATTATACTTCCTGAAATCCCGTAAGTGTTTCACCTCGGCCGACAGTTGAACTGGTACTGGTTGAGCTTCCTCAGGGGCTGGAGGAGCGACGGCCTGAGCCTGAACAGGGGCGGCCTGGGCCTGAGCAGGGGCGGCCTGGTTCTGCTGGGCGGCAAGGAAAGGCGCCAAAGCAGCTTGCAGCATGTCCTGATAACGCTGCTCCATCGCGGCGAGATCCGCCTGGGTGACCGGTGCGTTTGGGTCGACTGCCGGTGCAACAGGTGGCGCCTCCGGCTGGCCACGACCGGCTCCTCTGCCTCCCCTACCACCTCCTCGGCGTGCACCCCTACGTGGCGGCATTCTCCCTAAAATTCACCAACAAACTTTTCACCACAAGAACTTAACACCCTATATCTAGGTCTTAGACTATTCAGGCAAAATTGTAATCTTAACATTAGCAAGGCTTTAGACATACCTGGCGAGTGCCGAAGGACCGTATAGCCATAGGGTGAAGTAAAACCAAAACAAAAAAAATGACTTACATCGTAGGTCAGTCTACAGAACCTAAAACACTGTGCTCTGATACCAACTGTAACGACCCAACTCCTTATACTGAATCGAAGTCATTACCAAATATAGAACAAGTGGTTTAAGTCATAAAAAAAATTTCAAAACGCATACGGTTTAAGAAATTTTATTTATAAAATTTAAACAAGGTAGTCATGCAAAAATGTAAAAGCGTTCTGAAATCCTACTCGGGCCCTATCTACATAAAAGATGGTAAGTGATGAAAAGTACTCAAATTCAAATGCGAAAATCTGAAATAAGAATAAGCGGAAGCGGTAGTCCCTATGGCCCTCCACGGTCTCACTTCGGGTCGCTCGCCAGCTTGCCCTTGCCCTTGCCCCGTCCTCTATCTGAAAACATAAAACGAAGAGAGTGAGTATAAAAATACTCAGTAAGGGACCCACTACTAGTCCCACTAGGTGCCTGTTAACTTCCTGTTAGAGTCCTGATAACTGGTACCCAATCTCTGGCACGTTCCCGAACACGTGCAATCATGCGCTCCCGTAGGAACGTAACTCTGGTCTTCGGTGCCCCGGGGGACACCTAGGACAGTCGGGATGCGAGGACCCCGTCGAGTCACTCGAGTCATATCTATATCCATGCTAGACTGGCGTCCCGTCGGACCACACAGTCCTCAATAGGTGGTGATCCCGAAGGACACCCATGCAGGTACGACTCTAACAGATCAAGCTAACAGGTACCCTAATGGCAGTATACATACACATGGCATCAGCATATAACATATCATATAAATCATCTCTGCCCTCTCCGTCTCGACATTCGTCGTATAGCTATAACAGCTCTCGCCACACATAACAGGCTATAGTGTAACCATACCGTCATTTACATCATACTAACATTGATTTCAGGCATCGTTCCGTCCAATCCTCAACATGCAAAATTGGAGTATACATCATCTCATATTTCTAAGCATGGAGCTAGTAGTAGAATCTCTTACCTGGAGATTTACTTGACGAGTCCTAACCGCGAGGCAGTACGCTTTCCAAGCGACGAGGTCCTAACTGTTTAATATGCCAAAATTCGTAATTAGGTCGCCAACGACTATCGGTTCAAGACTCATTTGAAATAACTTACCCTAGAGAGGTTGCAGTGCTCGAGCCCCCCTGCTGAAGAATTCCCGCGCTGCAGCACTTACTTGGTCCAAGACGTCCCTTAAGGAAAAATGATCTAATTTAATTCCAAATTAAATTAACTAGTGCCCAAAATATTGAATCTTACTAGATAATGCCCAAAATAATTGATTTAATTACCAAAAATTAGGTGGAAGGAGCCAAATTAGTCCTGGCGGCTCGGCTGGAAGAGGACAGGGATCGGCTCGGCTTGGCGCAGGCGCGGCTCGGCTCGGTACAGGAGGCTACACGTGCGGCTCGGCTTGCAACAGGGAGGAGATGCGGCTCGGCTTCGCGGAAACGCGCGGCGCGGCTTCCCACGCGGACGCGGCTCACACGCGGAGAGGGCTGGACGCGGTGCGGCTTCGGTTTCGGCTTCGGGCGCGCGGGCGTGGAGCGGCTCCGGGTTCGTTCGTCGGCTGGAGGCACGCGCGGCGGATCGGCTTCGAGTGGCGGCTGCGGGAGGCGGCTGTGCGCGGATCGAAGCGGCTCCCTTCGGCTCGATCGGAGCGGCGCGGCTGGCTGAACTTCTCAGATCGACGCGGCGCGGCGAGCTTCGGCTGCACAGATCGGCTTGCTCGATCTTTCCGACGCGGCTGGAAGCTCGGCGGCGGCTCGGTTTCGACTTGCAGGCGCGCGGCTGGTTGGCTTCGGCTGTCTCGGCGAGTTCCGGCTGCGCTGCGTCGGATCTACGCGGCGCGGCGTGGCTGGCTGCGGATACGGCGCTCGGCTGCGCGGATGAGGAGCGGCTCCGGATTCGGCTTGCAGACGCGGCGCGGCTGGGATGGTGGTTCGGCTCTACTACGGCCGGCTCCGAGGGTTATTTTGCAGCTGGCGTGCGGTGGCGTGCGGCGGCGTGCGGCGGCGGCGGAGAGTGGCGGCGGCTGTGGTGGGAGCAAAGTGGGGCTAGGGTTTTCTTGGGAAGGTGATGAGTTTCACGCCTCCCAATGCCCCCTTTTTAAAAGAATAAAAGAATAATAAAAAGATAAAATAAAACCCACACCAATTTACTTTCTTTTCTTCTTTTATTATTAATTTCTTTTCTACTTTAGTCCAATGGCAACTCTCCTCTCTCTCTCTTCATTAAAGCCACCATTGACCCTTTCCAAGGCATTAATTAATTTGTTGCTTCACAATTAATTAATTTATTTCACCCTTAAACCTCAACAATTAAATAACCAACCAGGGAAAATTTTAACCTTAATTAAGTGTAAGTCAAAATAAATCTCATTTCATAACCACTTTAGAAAATAAAATACTCTTGAGATGAACAATGGAACTCTAATCTACTGGGGCGTTACAAGAAGATTAATATTTTCCCACAGAGTTGAAGCATATTGACAATCTATGAAAATATGATCTCTATTTTCCTCATTTCTTATGCACATCAAACACCAATTCGGACTGAAGTTCATTTTTTGGAACCTTTTTCTGCAGCTTATCGATCATATTAATACTCTCATGAATGATGGACCATATTAAAAGTTTACATTTTTTTTTAAGATATAAGACTTCCACATATTTTTAAACATGAGTTGGTCTGTCTGACTTGTATCAACATGTGACAAGGAGAAAAGGGCCTTTTTCATAGATGCCACAGTGAAAGATCCATTTGAGTTAAGCTTCCATGAAGGATAATCACAACCACCATCAACAATAGGGGACAGAATAGAGGATATTAATTCACTCCATTGACCAACTTCTCAGCTTCGAAGAGGTCTTCTAGGTTGAAGATTTCAATCAAGGGTCTCACTATTCCACATATCCTTAATGGAACAATTCTTTACTTTAGAGAGGGAATATAATCTAGGACAGTGGATATGAAAAGGGTTGTTTGTATGCCAAACACCATGCTAGAAAGAGGTTCTTTCACCGTTCCTGATTTTCCATATGATGTTGGAGTTAAACCACTTGACATTTTTAATAATGGAGTGTCATGGGCCTTGCTACTACTAAATTTACACTCTGAAGGAAAACCACCGATAGAAGCTTGATCGTATTTTGCTAAAATCACCTGTTTTCAGAGAGAATATTTTTCCACATTGTACCTCCATAGCCATTTACATAAAAGCGCAAAATTTGTATCTCTCAAACGGTTGATACCCAGGCCACCAAATTTTGTGGGAGATGTCACTGTCGACCATCTGATCAAGTGAAGATTATGATTATCAATCGAGTGATTCCAGAGGAAACTTCTCCAAGTTTTCTCAATGGATTTGTAAACAGAAACTGGAGCCTTAAAGGTAGTTAGCTAATAGTTGGGCAGGCTACTAAAGGCTGAATATATCAAAGTGATTTACCCCCTTGGATAAATTTGAATACTTCCAGTTGTTGAGCTTCTTATGAATTTATCAAATATATTCGCCCAAAATTGCTTTGAAAGAGGTTTACCACCCAGGGGAACTCCCAGATGGTTTATAGGAAGGAAATGTGTATTTATATCCCACTTTGCAGCCACATACTCCAATCTATTTTAGTCCACATTAACTGGAGAAATAGTAGATTTGTCAAGGTTAACATTGAGGCCAAATGCGAGTTCAAAGAGCTAAATGGCACATTTAATATTTTTAATGGACTCATCGTGATCTTTAACAAAAAGGAGGATGTCATTTGCAAAAAGGAGATGTGTGAGATTTTGTTTTTCATTGAAATTCACACCTCTGATTTTGTTATTTGTCTCAAGGAATTTAAGAAATCGACTGAGATAGTCCATAGCTAAGATAAAGATAAAAGGAGAGGTGGGATCCCCTTGCCAAATACCTTTATTCTTGGTCTACCATTTATTATAACAAAATAACTAACATTGTTAATGTAAGATTTAATTCATGTTCTCCATCTAGTGGGACAGTTTTTTTTCATGAGCATGTGATCGATGAAACTCCAATTTATCTTGCGAAAGCCTTCTCAATATCGAGCTTGATAACAAAACCTTTAACTTTTTTAGTCCTCCGGTAATCAATTGCTTCGTTCGCAATCAAGATGACATCAATAATTTGCCAACCCCTGACAAATGCCATTTGGTTATTTGAAATCGTGTCAGGGAGAGTGAGTTTCAACCTCTCTGCAATGACTTTGACAGTGAGCTTATAAAGATCTGTAATCAGATGCAAGGGAGCACTTCTCTTTTTTTG
Organism: Cucumis melo; assembly: GCF_025177605.1. NCBI lineage: Eukaryota > Viridiplantae > Streptophyta > Magnoliopsida > Cucurbitales > Cucurbitaceae > Cucumis > Cucumis melo. The sequence goes on from NC_066857.1 coordinate 3,475,056, forward strand.
CAATAAGGGTGATAAAAGTCTCATTTACAGCTCTGTTAATTATGCCATTTTTGTGAAAATCATTGAATATGTTTATAATCTCACCCTTGATAAATTTCCAAGCAGCTTTAAAAAATTCCATAATGTATCCATGGGGCCTAGAGCTCTTATTATTTGTGAAGGACTTCAGAACATAATGAATTTTAGCTTCATTTGAAGGACTTGCAGAGATTTTCTTGATTAAGGCAAGATAACTGTGACCAATGGAGATTTTCAATGAACCATAGAGGAGTGTTTTTATCAGTGTATATATCTTCAAAATGATCAATGAAAGCCTTTTCTATCTTCTCATTTGTAGTGCAAATATTTTTTGGTCTAGAAGTGATACTAGAAACAAGGTTTCTTCTTTGCCTAGCAGAGCAAATCTTAGGAAAGAATGCAGTATTTTCATCACCTTTAAGATTCCACATTCTCTTGCATTTCTGCACCTACATCTATGCTTCTTTAAAGTCGAATTGGTTTAGATCCGCTTTAATAGTTGTTCTACACAAACTTAATAATTCAGTGATGTTGTTCTCTTCTTCAGTTTTATCAATGGCATCTAGGTTTACGGATCCAAGCTCTCTTATCATTTTCATTCGACTTTTTTTTTCTTACTCCACTCTTTGATGAATGTGCTCAATTGTCTAAGCCTTCTCATCAAGGAGTAGCCAGGATGACCACTTTGATGAGTATTTAACCACCAAAATTCCAGATTTTTCTTGAAAGATATTTTCTTGAGGAAATAATTAGAGAATCTAAAAGGAGCTGGGCCCCAACTTAAGTTCTTGGTTTCAAGAACAACTGGGAAGTGGTCTGAAGTAGTTCTAGAATAATGCATAATGAATAGATTTTCCCAGCCAGTAGAGTATAAAAATCTGTCGAGTTTGAACAAAGTTGGCTGAACTCTGAGGTTGGACCAAGTAAACTTTGAATTTGTTAGAGGAGGATCAATCAAAAGTCTACCATTTATAAAGGCAATTAAATTTCTTCATACGGTAAGGAGCATGACTTTTTGCATTGGTTTCTGATGGATACCTCACCACATTAAAATCACCCTCCAGCAGCCAATTTGGAAGACATTTATGCTTTAAATCACAAGTTCTTTCCAGAATTAGGATCTGTTAAGTCTACTGGTTGGCCTATAAATAGCGGACATCCACCAACTCGAGGAAAGATTTCCATTAGGGAAATTTATATTGATTGTAACAGAGAAGGTGCCCTTAATAACATTTGTCATGTTGAACCTCAAGTCATCCCACATAATTATAATACCCCCAAATTTTCCAATGGCTTTGATGGCATGGCAGATTTGATAGTTTTTCTTGTGACAAAGTTTAGTTTAGTTTATGTTAGAATCAAAAAATCAGGCGCACAAGAAAGTAAACTTTTTATTTGCCCTCTTTTTTAGGGTGAGCCTACCCTCTACAGTTCCAGCATACAAGTTTTACAAAGAACTATGTTTCCCCATGTTAAAAAGATCCACATCAAAATTTTCATTCTTAACAATTATTTGAGTACCAGCACAAAAATTATTTCTTGTGGAAGATGATCGATATGTTATGTAGATTATAAATTAAAAATTATGGTAATCTCATAAACTACCTAGTAATTGGCAAAAAAAAAATGTAAGGTAATCAGAAGATCATACTACAATAAAAAAAAATCTTTAGCAATTGAAAAAAAAATGGAAGGTAATCACATGTATGATGGTAGTCAAAAACTACTAAATAATTGACAAAAGTTGGAATGTAATGAAATGACGATTATCATATTCTACTTAGTAGTTATAAAAAAAAAAATTACGGTCATTAGATAGCAACCGGTATCATTTGCAATTAAATAACAATTAATATTAAATTAAATAACAATGAGAACGTAAATCAATATTATTAGCAATCAGATAACAAGGAATATTAAATAACAATCAAATAGTAATCAGACAACAATAAATTAATAACAATAGATATCATTGATAATTTGTGGTAATCAAATGACAATCAGATAATAGTCAAACGATAATCAAATACAGTTCAACATTTTTAACTATGAGCGCATTTTGGTCATCCAACAGTTTAAATTGGGTTAGGCTTGTTAATTTGTCATTCCTACAAATTTTAAAATTACGAATCACATGTTTGATTTTCATTTTATATTTAAAGTATGTCATGAGTTTGTCAACATAAGAATAAGAATGAAATTGATTGGTCTAAGCTAAGACATATATTCGTAATTGGTGATTGAATGTATGAACTATCTCTATCTCATACAGTGTTAAAGAAAATCATCATTACTTGACTTTGCAATGAAAGAAGGCTATATGTCAATTTTTAGTGATAAAATATAAATCACATTATAATATTTTAATTATTTATCTTTGGATTTATTAAACATTATTATAAAATTTTGGACTCATGAAAGAAATATTAGAACTAATATTGTAATCCGCATATAACATTATAAATTTAAAACATACTAGGTTAGTTATCAACCACGTCTATCTTCAACCATCCTATCAATTATTATGTTCAATCGCAATCTTCAACCATCCTATCAATTACTAATGTAGAAATGAAAACAAAAATAGGTGTATTGTCGTGATCAATCAATTACATTAATATATTCATTTTTGTAAATACATGCTACCTTATATTTAAATTTTGTGTCCAAAATTACGGTGTTTTCATCACGCTCCCATCCAGAATAATATCCTTAATAAAATATAATGCACACAAGTCAAAGTTAGAAAAGAGGATAGACTAGAGAAAACAATCAATTCTGGCCTTTTCTTTATCAAAAACAGATTTATTATTTTCTTTCTTTTAGTTAATTAGTGTGAATAGAGCAAGAGGAGAACTATTTTAAACAATGAGATAGTGAAGTCGTGGACAGTGTTCATGACTAGGTTAAGTCGTAAACCCGGTCCATAACTTATATTGAAAGGTCCACGACATTCTAGGTCTAATGAAATAATATATTCAAAAAAGATAAATCAACCGAAAATGCACATAAGTTAGATTAATAATAGTATTATATTTAAATAAATCTAAGATGAAATGCACAAATATCAATCCATCTCCATCTTAAAATGCACACAAATAACACTTGAATTGAAAAACTAAGATACATTTGCATAATGAAGTCCCACATATTATATATTAAACAAAATTAGTTTACAAACTCAATCCATCTCTCAACACATTATTTATCCCAAAACAAATAATAATAATAAACCATCACAATTGCTTTCTTGATTTCTTAATAATAAACCTCCAACAATCCTCACTTCCATTCACACAATTTTTTGATTAAAAAAGAAAAAATGAACAGTTATGAATTAAATTAACCCTTGCATGCATACACATTAAAAAGAGATTATTGGTTATGGGTAAATCTCTATAAGAGATCTTACACCCATAATTGGAAAAATCTTGTAGCTCCTAAATCCAGCTTCTTTAATCAATTCAGCCCACTTTTCTTCTTCCCTCTCCTTTCCACCAGCTAATGTCATCATCAGCATGTCGAATAACAGTTGAGTTTCCATCGAGTCCTTTTTATTCCCAAACAGCACAATATCAATTACCATCACTTTTCCTCTGTCACCATTGCTTGTAATGGCTGCTTTGCAGTTCTTCAGAATCTCCACACATTCTTCATCACTCCAATCATGTAATATCCACTGCATTTATGTCAAGCTCCAAATTATATTATATTTTATCACAATACACAAGGATTATATTTCATAAGCTCATACAAAAGGAAAAAACATGTGTATGCTATGAAACACGATACACTCCAGATTGTATTTCGTAATTAGCTCATGCAAAGGGGAAAAATGTGTATAAGGCATATTGCATGCTATGAAACACAATACACTCCAGATTATATTTCGTAATTAGCTCATACAAAGGGAAAAAATGTGTATAAGGGATATTGCATGCAATGAAACACAATACATTCTAGATTATATTGCACGCTATATATGAAACATAGATAGGGATATAGATGCACAATATGGATACGATTGGATACAGCTATTTGTTAATTTTTGAAAAACTAAGATAGGATACATCTAAGGGATATGTTGTTTTTTAATATTATAAATATATATAAGACAAAGATACTAAATATAATTACTAAAAAGTATAAAATATCAAAATAACGATATAAAGATTCTTAATTTAATTCTTCAACATATATTTTTTTTTAATTTTACAATTGTCTTATATATGTAAATCCTTGGAATACGATGGAAAAGAATAATAATAATTGGGTTAGTTTACCTTTAAGAGAAGCACATCAGCTGGAGGAATAAGTTTAAACATATCTCCTTCAACATATTTGAAGTTTGGTTGATCTTCCTTCAAATGAGCAACTACTTGGGGAAGATCAAACACAGTGCATTCCATTTGTGGAAAAGCTTGTGAAATGGCTTTGGCCATTGTTCCAGTGCCACCACCAACATCAACCAACGACTCAACTCCTTCAAAAACACTTTTATGTTTTTCCAATATCACACTCATCACCAACCTCGCATCACTCGCCATGCCTTCATTGAAAACCTCCCCATCTTTTGCCTTATTCCCCATGTACTCCCAAAACGGCATTCCATGTGCCGTCTCGAATGGCGTTCGGTCGTCAGTTTGTAACCAGATTGAGAGGAACTGCCATGGATCTGTGAGAGCTGGTTGGAGCATGGAAAGTAGGAAAGGAGATACAGCAAAATGATTGTCTTTAAGAAGAAGGCGAGATGAATTGGTAAGAATGTATCCTTCTTCTTGTTGAACAAAGAAGCCAGAGTGAGTTAATAAACGCATCAAACGGTATATGAATTGGGTTTTATTAGGATGAAGTTGGAGAGATGAAACAAGAAGAGAGAGGGGCATAGGGTTGGGTCCATGGCTATGGATGGCGTCTGGAATTCCAAGTTGGATTGCACATTTGAGAGACATTGAGTTTATGAAGTTGAAGATGTGATTCCATATGTGGGATTGAGCTTCTAACAACTCATCCCCTCCCATTGCTAACTTCTTTCCACCGGCCTCCATATTCATATTCAGAACAACAAGAGAGAAATAATTGTCCAAACACTTTGGTGATGTGTCCAATACTTGTGATCTGGATTTCTTCCATTCATACATAAATGCATATCGATTACCATGGATACAATAATAAAAAAATAAAAAAAAATTATAATAAATAATAAAAAAGAAAGAAAGAGCAGACCCCTAAATTTAATGAGGATGTGTATTTATAGCAACACAAACTATTTCATACAAGCAGGATGGGCGATGCCCCCAACTTCACGATTCTTTTTTTTTATTATTATTTCTTTTTTATGGTAGACATTTATTGCTACAGTCCCCACTCACCTACCAGCGAAAAAAAAACAAGAATTGAGTTAGGTCATTTGTGTACAAGAATTGAGTTAGGTCATTTGTGTATAGGGAGGTGTTAACACCCGTAACACATGTTTGAAAAACGGCGCAAAATTTAATGTCTTAAATAAAATTCATTAAAAAAATTCTATAATATATTTCACTGCTCACCAGTAGAGCAATAATCCCATAAAATAAGTAGAATACATTCCATTAATTAGATTATATTGAGGAAAAATTCATCAAAGAGTATAAGAAATTATTACAATTTCTCAAGTCTCTGAATAAATATTTTTTAAAAAATATTGATTTCTCACCTCAATAATCTATAAATAACCTCACCTCAAGAATCTAGAAATAATCTACTCCCAGAGATTTCTAGATTGATTTTTTTAACGAAATAGATGTGAGTTATTAAAAAAGTTTGATCAAGAAACCTTATAAAATATAGATTTAATTTTGAACTTTGAAAAAACATAAAGAATATAATTTTAGAGAAAATTTTTTTAAAAAGGAAATTTAAGAAAGATTTCAAAATTGGTTGTGATTTAAGTACCATAAAATATTTGAGAATTTCGAGAAATTTTAAATAGAAGTAAAAAGAGAATGACGCACAACATAACAGACAAAGTCAAATGTCACATAACAAATTAAGAAAATAATATAAGATTTTATTTTTAAAAAATATATATTAGGGATCGATCTCGGACTCTCAAAAAAGCGGCTCCCTAACCTCAAGAATTTAGAAATAGTACTACTACTATTACTATTTCTCTTTATTGACTTTTCGTAATTTGTGTAGACCCTAGGCTACAGACTTTTGGTCATTTGGAAGAAGAGAAGAAAAAATTTGTTGAGAGATAATCTTTACGAGAGTGTAGTATTATGACAGTCCTAATTTTTGGCTGATACAAAGTCATAGGACATCCTCCTCTTTAAACTAGTTGACAACTTTAAATATAGGAAAATGAACAAAAATATTTAATTATAAACCTAAAAAAATAATGTTTCTAGAGCTAATAATACCCATTGATAGACTACTATCATCTATCATTGGTCTATGCTGACACATACTAAGAGATGTTTATGAATATCTATCATTATCTATCACTAATAAACTAAAAAAAATTATTATATTTTTAAATATATTCAGCAGATTTGGAATTTAAAACAATTAACACTTATATAATTTTGGTTTCTATATACCAAAAACATAGATATTTAACATAACATTCTGACATTAATTATTTCACATTTCTAATGGCAAAAGATTAATTATTTCAAACATTTAATTAAATTTTATATATTTAATATTCACACCCAATTAAACAATATCCATGCTTCAAACATGTTGTAATAGAAAATCCACACCCTAATTAATTCTCTAAAAGTACTTTTTTTTTAAACCACTGATGTAGCAACTCTAGTATATATTTTGAATCTAACACAAACTTCTTTTAATTCGCATACGTAAATTTTCCATATCAAATTGTTACAAGCAATTACATTTGGCTTTTTAGTTTTTATATTTCAATTACAGCCTTGAACAAATTTAGCTTTCATGCTTCAATATTACTTTTATTTATGTATTTAGTAGTATTCAGTTACATATACATTATTGTAAATTTAATTCAAAATTTTAGTGGAGAGATATTATAAAAACAAAATTAATAATATCATCATCTTCAATGGAAGAAAAGTAGTAGTAGTCCTGATAGATATTATACGTAAAAGTAAAACTATGGGTAGATCATAGTGTAGGGATTAACTAGAATTTTTAATAAGATAGATAATAACAAAGTTGTTATATGCGACAATTTCATGATATAAAATCTTGTAGAAAACAATTACGATAATGGTGTTAAATTAATAATTTCTTTATATGTTCATTTTTAATAAAACTCTCCCCAACAAAAGTTTTAGTGCTTTAATTTTTCTTAAGTTTTCTCTATAAATATTGTGTGTATGTCATGTTAATAAACAAAATATACTTAAATTCTTCGCTCTTTGCGGTTTGTTTTGTTTGTTCATAGGAAAAAAGGCAAAGCAAACAAAGCCAAATTTTGTGTGTCAGTCGTCAATATGGAGTTGAAGGATGAAAATATGTCAGTATTTACAAGCAATAATGACATTCTTGAAGCTCAAATTTCACTCATGGAACCACATCTTTATAAGCTTCACCAACTACATGTCTCTCAAATAATGTGCCATTCAACTTGGAATTCCGGATGCCATCCACCGCCATGGCGTCAACCCCATCCCACTCTCACACTTTCTCTCAGCCCACAAAATCCATCCCAAAACCACTCATTATACGTACACATATCGCTTAATGCGTCTTTTGACTCTCTCATGTTTCTTTACAATACGGAAAGTAATAAAAACAATGACAAAGAACATTAACTTCTTGAAGACAGCCCTCTGACTCTTACTCCTTTCTTGCTTTCCATTGTCGAAGCTTTTCCTAAAATGTTATGTATTGTGTTAGGTCTTCTTCAAGTTGTGGCTAACTTGAAAGAATATGAAAACTTGAAATATGTTGGATGGGACATGTTTGAAGTCATTCCTCCTGCTGATGCACTTCTATTAATGGTATGTTTATTTCTTAAAAATATTTTGGTTAATTATATTAGAGAAATACTTATGGGGTGTATGCGTAAGATATAAATTAATCAATATGCTTATAGTGGTGGGATCCACAAATTTCTTGGATCAAACAAGAAGCCGATCAAGTTCACAACTTACTTCCTACTCTTACTTCCAAAAATTTCATAGGTCAAACCTACACCTTTAGATTGTTTGATAATAAATTTCAACGATCTTTTTGCAGTTCACTTCATTCATTGTAGGTGGACAATCATGTGAGCTACAGAAATACACGATAACCAATACTTTGGTTGATCCTGTGCTTTATCTTCTTCGACCTTATTACAATCACAAAATAGAAAAACTCAAAAATGTTTTAAAGCAAAAAAAGAGAATTTATTTTAAGAAAATTGTAGTTAGATAATTGAGTGGGGCTGTAATAAGATGAATGCAATCGAATCCAAAGTATTTGCAAATATCAAATATAAACAACTTATAAGATGATTCATTACCACCATGTGAATCTTATCTTGAAGGAAAGATGACTAAAAGACTTTTTACTGGAAAATGTTATAAAGCCAAAGGGAATTACTTTATTATGTACGTCCAATAGTGACTAGGGTTTTAGTCCAAGTGGTAGTTTGTTGGGTTCACTACAAGAAGTGGGGAGACTCCCAATGCACGAAAACGTCGGCAGAAGTGGTAAAGACATCGGAAAACGAATTCTCGATGCAGAAAGGAACGTCGGAAAAACCGTCGGAAGAAACGCATCGGGAGACCGATTCTCGACGTGTCAGTAACAAGGCATCAGGAATAACTTTCTCCCGACGTCTTCTTTACCGACATCTTCGATGCATCGACAATAAGTAATCCCCGACGTCTACAGTTCTGATGTCATCTTTGCGTCGGGAATAACTACTCCCGACGTGTTTATATCCGACGTCGTATATGCGTCAGAAATAACTATCTTCGATGTGTTCATATCTGACATCGTCCATGCGTCGAGAATAACTATCTCCGACGTGACGTTCACAGCATATCCCTGAAGTTTTATTGTGTCAAAAAATAGTTTTAATACATTTTTTATATTTTAAATATGTAATTGTTATTTTTTTCCTAAAATATTTTCATGTAATATTTTTCAATCGAATCTCTATTTTCTGAAATATTCACATTCGTTTTCGATTAAATTAAAGAAAATTCAAAATAAATTAGTAAATTAAGAAATAAAAACAAAAATTCAATAAAAAAAATTAATGTTCATAATACAAAAAAGTTCAAAAAATGTAACAACGTTCATAATATAAAAAAGCGCAAAGAAAATCATACGTCTCCTAAGGAGGCTCTTACTCCATTCTACACCGCGGGGGGTCCTACAATGATACAAAAATGGCTAAGTTTAGTACATATATATGCGTATCATCACTATATACTATCATTTCAAAAACTTAAGAATAATGAAAACATATATACGTACCATAAAAGTAAGGATCATGTGGTGGTCCTTGTTGTGCTCGAGTCATGTCTTTTATCAGCTTTCGCATTTGTTCCACTTCTGAAACTAACGCTTCGTGATTTCTTGTCTGTTCTTCAATCTACTGCATAGCTTGATCAAGCTTTAGCCTGTAATTGAAGCTCTACTGTGGACTGCTGACATGACGTCGTGGAACTGCTCGCACTCATCATCTTACGAGCCTTCAGCTTGGATCCCCAACCAAGGTCTTTTGAGTAACTCGGTCGTCTACCTAACACCGTCTCGCATATCTCATCCCTAGAGAGTGGCTGACTACCCTCTAAGGTAGGCTGGGACTAGAGTTCTAGCATTTGATGCTGCAACAAATTTAGAAACTATCTTAGTAAGTAAAAAATATATTATATATTAAAGATGACAAATAAAAGCAGAAGTGTTGGTTGGATAACTTACATGTGCATCCTCCGTATAGTCATTTCTACAACTCCACACGGTCGATCGACTTTCCTCTTTGCTCAGCAAGCTCGTGCTGTCGTTGTAGAAATGACTTTGACCCTCTGCTATGATTGTAAGGTTGCTTCTGTCTAGCAACCTTGTTTCTCCATAATTGCACCTGCATGAAAACAACTATATTGTTTATTTCTTATACATATTAAAAGTTGAAATCATAATTAACTATAACAAAGGGTTCAATTGTTCACCTGGAATGCACGGCTCATGAAGTGGTCACAGAGGAAGTGTCAATCCTCATCACATCCCACCAATAAGTATGGTGGTTGGCACGAGCCTGCTCGGGGTCGCTGTACTTTTTGAAGTGCATGTGATAGTCGCCTCGAAACTCTTTAAAGGTGTTTAGCATCTGATGCTCAACAAACTTATTCATTGCTTGATCATTGAAATCAAGTACAAAAAACCGCTACACATTACAAAGCTTGGTTAACTTAAATATGTTTCAAATTAAATCATAAATTTGTAGTGGACTTACCTGGAGGTCGCCCTTGACAACCTCGATGTATTATCTGCCTACGTCCGCCTACACACGCGTCTATCGCCTAGCTGAAGCGAATAGCATGTGGGAAAATAAGCTTCTCCTCACCAAGGGCGATCATCATCGGAATCCATCCATTGGCTGCAACGTGGCGCTCCAACTTTAAGAGTCGAGACTGCACACGTCTTCTAGGAGTCAGAGTCTTAGATGGTTGAGAAGACGACCCTACTCAATAAACTATAAGAACATATAATGTTAGAAAAAAAACTTGAAATAATCCTAAGTTAAAATGTATACCATTATTAGACTCACTCGAATTGTCGCCCACTGACAACGACCCTCCCACAAGGTTATCTAAATCGTCTGTAAACTTGAGGAACATAGCATCCGTCTCGAGAAAATTAGTACGTGGAAATGACGACATAGTACCTGTGGACATAGAAAACAAACATTCAATAAGCATTTACAAACACATAGCTAGAATCAAAATATATAAACTAATAAATATGTGGGTACGTGGGTCGTCACTATAATTCGTCATCGTCGCTTGCTCCGCTTGAATGTGACAAGTGCTCATCCACATCGTCGATAAAGTCGTCAGTGACATGACGCACAATCGGTCTTTCAATGATTGTGGGATCAACGTCAGTCTTGCACAGAGTGTCATCCTCGATGTGATCATCCACTCAATGGCTGACAACGATTTCTAGTACATTCAGGTGCTCAGTCTCTCCATGATACACCCATTATGTGTCGTAGAAGGATATTCCAATAGTCAGTAAATATCGTTCCACACCCTCTAGTGAGTTCCAATTTTAGTTCATACATCTCTTGCATGGACACCTTATTCATCAGTAGGCATCAACATGAAATTTGACAAATTCTAAAAATCGGGTCACTCCATCTCTATACTCAAGGGATAACTTATCCTAAGTTTCATCCAACTATTGTCCATCGTTTAAGTCCCTAAAACATAAATAGGTTTGATTAGAAACATATTCCTCTCCTCTCACATCCTAAACTTACTCCCATAAATATACAATCTCTAAAAAATTTCACTAAAACTAACCTCAAACTATAGAGACTATCATAACTGCAGGCCAACACAACCTAATTATTAACCACAAACAACTTCAATCTTCGCATCCTACCCACCCTTTTCAACAACACTACCTTACAAGCTATCCTACTACCACCCCTTTAAACCCTTAGAAATAAAAACAAATTCATAACAAAAAATGCTATCATAACTGCAGAATAGTCATCCCAAATAAACAACAAAGTTATTCAAAACTACTAAAAATAGACTACTAGAATTGAACTAAAGGCTACCATAACTACAGAATAGCCACAACGAATTTTAACACATATTACATAATTTTTAACAAAAATAATAGCCATTGTCCCCCTCCCCCCCTCATATTTTCAACCCTAATCTCTCAAATTTTCAATTCAACCCCCCCCCCCCCACCACAAAATTTCAATTCAACCCACCCCATTCAAATATTCAATTAAACCACACTCTCCCTCTTCAAATTCAACCCACACATTCAAAATTTAAATTCTCCAAATCAATTTCTCTAATATAACCCCCCCTTCAAACCACATTCAAAATTCTCATTTGAAAAACCAAAATCTATTATTCCTAAACAATATCCTACAACTAATTCATCATTAAAATCCTAAAACTAATTTTAAAAAAAAAATCTAAACTATTTAAATAAACTTAACCTAAACTAACATTTTTTTAAGATTTAGGATTTTAAACTTACCTCAATTAGGAATATGCGGTGGCAGACGGCGGGAAAGGAATGACGACAGGCTCGCGGCGGCATAGGCTGGGCAACTTTTCTCTTCGATCGTCGGTAACTTTTCTCTTCCTTTTTCTTACAGAACTGAAACATCAATTTTATAGGGGAACTCCCGACGCAGCACAAAAACGTCGAGAGATCTCCTTACTCTCGACGTTGTTCCTGACAAATAACTAATGGCATCGAGGATCTCGCACTACTCCCGATACTATTCCTAATGCACAAAATTAGTTTCGAGAGATCCCTTTACTCCCGACGAAGTCCCTGATGCCATAAAGGATGTGTCGAAAATATCTGTCTGACATAATTAATGTTCGATAATTTTTTACTAATAATTTTCTATGCTTCCATGCCGCATCGGGATAAGTTATTATTCCCGATGTCTATATCACTGCGTCGAGAAAAGGACATTCGCCCGACGTGTGAAAGTTTGCGTCGGAATAATGTGTCTTTTCCGATGTTTGTTATTCCCATGTCTTTTTCTGCGTCAGAAGAACCTCAATTTCTTGTAGTGGTTTAGGGTTTAGGCTTTATGTCCTAAAACTCGTAGATAGTAAATATAATTCATTAACCGTTATTAATAATGTGTTATTATTATAATTTCAATAAGTGTTATTGATTATATTATTAGCTTTGTCTTCATAACCTAAATCCAATAAACTAACATCTTAAGATGTTTGATGAGTCTTGAATAGTATGTAGAGACATACATGGTTCAATGTTCAAAATCAGCTTAAAGGGTCTTAGTATAGGGTTAAGGCTAGGTATCTTATTCTGGTAATATTATTGATACGACTCACTTTATATTTGATACAAACGCATTGATCCAACGCGTTCATGTAGGCGACATGCGAGTGAGGGTATACTATCCAATGAGTTTGCATAAGATCGGACCACGAAATAGTAACCACTAGATATAACTTCGTTAACTAGTTAGGTTTGTATTTCATTAGGATGACCTAGGTAACTTAGTCTTAGTCTTGAGTGTATTATAAACTCTTGTTTGCGAGGGATTTTCCTTTGATTTGTACGAGTGAGAGTAGCCAGATTGCCGACTCAATATGCTTATCATTTTAGGGACAAGACTGAGTGGGGAGCTAAGAACATAATCACATAAGATGGAATTCACTTCTTCCCGACTTTATGATAAGTAGATAATTGTTCCCTTAAATGGTGTCTTTGAGACTTGAACAAAGGGCCCTACCCTCTCTATGGCACGAGAAAGGTTTTTGTTAGTGATTGAACCATAAATAGGTTGTTCATTAGAGGAGCACTGGTATTTAAGGATTAGAAATAACCGAAAGGGTAAAACGGTAATTTGACCCAGCTGATATTACGAACACTTGTAAATGATTAACTTACTGGTATTAGTCTATATCCGCGAACACATAAATATATCTACAATGAGAAGAGTTCAATTATGAGTCTTTAGTGGAGTGTACACACAGTTAACAAATATTGATTAATGTGGTTAATGAGTTTAGCCGATTAATCTCATATCATTGTAGCTTCTGATCTGTAGGTTCATAAAGTCCCCTTCCTAGCTCGTAAAGGGTAATGAGATTTAATTGTATTGGTTGTAATTTGAAATGTTCAAATTTACTTTGAGAATTAATATAATGAAAAGTGATATATTATAATATAAAGTTTATATTTTAATTAAAATTTATTATATAAATTTAATTTTGGATAGGGGTGTTGGACAGGAAATTTTGACCAATTAAATCACGCCACGTCATCACAGCAAAATTGAGATAATTATAATTTGATTGGATTTGGATAGTCAAGTTTTCTCATATCCAACCTAGTTCAAGCCCCTAAAAAAATTGGGCCAAAGAAATAATGAACCCGAGCTTGCGCAAATAAGTGGGTCGAGTTCGAGCCCACCAAGCAAATGGATCCAAGCCCAAACCGATCGAGCAAATGGGTCCGAGCCCAAACCTGTCAAGAAAACAGGTCCAAGCTCAAGCCCAACAAGCAGATGGGCCCAGGCCTAAGCCCGCCCAACAAGCAAATGGGCCCAAGCCCACCTAAAGCCCATTGAGATTCTCTATAAATAGAGACCTTCTCATTCATCTTGGAGGGATCTTTTGGTGGAAGGAGGAATCGAAGCTCTGAAGAATTGAAGACAAAAACTTCTGAAGGCTCTCAAGACGTGCAAGTCATTATCAACCTTGAGATCGTCCTTCTGAAAGATCGAAGACTCGGAAGATCAAACTTTCCTTGAATTCCAGAAGATTGAAGCTCGAATTGACTTATAATTACAACTTCCTGAAGACCGAAGATCAAAAAGTTCTAAGTTTAAATTGTATGTGAGAGAAAGAATCAAAGGAGTAAATATTAGAGATTGTATCCACAACACCATATATCAATCAATATACAAAGTTCAATTCCACGAATTAAATTTCTCCTGAAATCTCGTGTGAACAAGGGGTCTTTTCAAAAATATAAAAAAACAGCAAAATATTTACTCTCTATATAACAATTCCAAAAACGGAAAAAGCTCAGAGGCCCACCGTGTAAAATACCAAAAATGTCACGTCAACCACGCCGTCAATAACGGGCGTAATATATTTGCGATTGTTTAGATATGGCTACAATTTATACGCGATCGTTGATATGGCTACAATTTATACAGGATCCTTTAGATATGGTTCAATATATACGCGATCGTTTAGATTTGGCTACAACGCGACCGTTTAGATATGTCTATAATTTATACGCGATCATTTAGATATGGCTACAACGCGATCGTTTAGATATGGCTACAACACGATCCTTTAGATATGGCTACAATTTATACGCGATCATATAGATATAGCTACAATTTATCTTTTCAATTTCATCGTTTAATTTTGTTGCACGATCGTTTAGATTTGGGGACCCAAATCGATCGTTTAGATTTATTTACACGATCGTTTACTTTGTTTACACGATCGTTTACATTTGGCTACTCCAATCCAAATGATTTTTTTCAAGATTTTTTATACACGATCTTTTATTTTTTTTTACACAATTATTTACTTTTTTAAACGATCGTTTACATTTGGCTACTCCAATCTAAATGATTTTTTTTTTCAAAATTCTTTATACACAATCTTTTTTTTTACACAATCGTTTACATTTGACTACTCCAATCTAAATTATATTTTTTTCAAGATTCTTTATACACGATCTTTTAGATTTTACTATTTTGTTGTACACAGTATTATCATAGTCGTTTAGATTTGGTTAACCAAATATAAACGCGTAAAAAAAAAGACAAAGGAAAGAAATTGCAGTGAAAAAAGAAGAGGAAAAGTTGAAAGACGATGGAAAGAAATCGAAGTGAAAAAAAAACGAAGAGGAAAAGAAGAAAAATGATGGAAATATTAAACGGCATAAATAAAGAATTGAAAAATAAGAAAGATGATGGAAAGAAGTCGCAGAAAAGAAAAAGAGAAAAGAAGAAAGATGAAATCGCGAGGAAGACGAGGTAGACAAAATAACAGAAGGAAGACGAATCGCAAGGAAGAAAAGAAAAATGGAAGGGCAAACTTGAAATATTTAAAAAATTGCTAACCTTATGGGCTTTGTTACACGAGCCGTAAGTAGCTTACAGTTTTGTTACATTTATGTAAGTTTCCCTTTTGAATATGATTCAAAATTAATTTATGAGAGAATAAAATATTTGAATGTGTTCAAATATTAATTAATGTGAATTAGATTCATATTAAAACTATAGGTTAAAATCTAATGCGTATATAATAACATTAAAACTATAGGTTATGAGAGAAATTCATATTTGAATATGATTCAAATTTGGATTAAATTAAATATAAGATATTTAATTTAACAATTAATTAATTAAAGAATTGATTAGTAGTTTAGTTTAATTTTATTTAATTAAACTAAATTAATTAAATTAAAACTATAGGTTATGTGAGAGATATTCATTTAAATATGATTTAAATGAAATATTAATTAATTTAATTAATAGGAAAAGTGGACGATTTTCTCACATTCCCTGACTCTCTCCAACTTCCCTCTTCTTGAGTCCGAAGAAGACTGAGTTATACAGAAAGCAGATGGATGGATAGAACATTTTCTGTAACTTTTGCTTCTGTGAATTATCTCTGAAACAATTTCTTCTCTATAAAAATTTCCTTTCAATTTGGTTCCCACAAACCAAATCTCAACCCAGAAAATAGTGAGGTTTCCAAGTGGTGGTGCCCCAATTTGGAGTTTTTGTAGATTTAAAGTCATCTACGATCGTAAGTTTTCTCTTCTCTGTAATTCTCTATAACGTAATTTTTTTTATCATGCTTAGCCATTGATAAATTATTTTTTACCAATGTACTGGTATTTTTAGATTCCAATTAAAATTGAATTATGATTCTGTAATGCTACGCTATGCAAAGGCTTTCATCCCTTTATAAACATATTCCTTTCCCCTCTTATTCCATGCCCCAAACGTGGAAAGGACTCCTTTTCTTTCCTTTCCCTCTCCCAAACATTCCCAATTTATTTTTATCTTTATCTTTCAAAGTTTTTATAACTTTTTGTTAGAATTTTCATATTTAGATCTACTTCTTTAAAAACAATCTAATATTATATCTTTTTTTTATTTTAGTTTTATATTTATTATGATCTTAATATTATTTTGGTTACTATTTTCTCAAGCATTATGTATACTATATATACAAGCATTTATCAAACAACAGTTAGTCAGTTGGGTCAATTTACTATACTAGATGGGTAAAGACATGCATTGCAGGTAAGAAATTTGTTAATATATATTTTTGCTAAAATGAATAAATTTAAAAAATAGCAATATTAAAGATATATAATAAATCTTAAATGAGAGAAGAACTTACCAAAAACTGGATGTTCAAAATTGCTATTGATGGAAGAAAAACCAATATGATTAATCTCTTTATTATAAAAATGCATATTCTCAATCTCTTTAATTTCACTGCTACTTGTAAATGCAATTTCAATCTCATCATGAACATTTAGATATCTACAATTCACAGTACTGAATTCTCCATGACGAATGATATAATATTTTTCTTTCTCTGTAACATCATTGAACCTTTTTAATCAAGACATTATATAGACGGTCACTAATTTGAATTTTTGTTTCCCAAAAAAGAAAACATATTACATTTTGTATATTAAGTAAATTGTTGTATAAATATAGTTTTAAGTAATTAATATGAGGAGCTTAAAAATAATTTATATTTAAATCTTAATAAATAATATTATTAACAATTAGATTAGAATTAAGAAGCAAGTGATAAAGAGTTAAATTTAACAAGTATGTATGATTACCTCTTCATATATGATAATACCTTGAATGCTACTTCCTCTCTTTTTAGTTTTATATTTTTCAACCGTGGTTTTACGAATAGCACTCCCTTTGAGGCTCCAATTATTTTATAAAGGTTCCAAACCTCGTATTAGTATATGCTCCATTAAATCTGTAGTTTTAAAATGAAATAAAAAATAACTTACAAAACAATAGAATGCAACAAAATGTAAATATTAGTATTATCGAATTTTTCTTTGAGTTGATATAAAGAATGGGTAGATAAAACTTGAAAGCAACAAAAACTTTGTATAGCAAATTTAACTCACGTAATGCGTCTATATCTATACTAAAATTGGATCATTCATGGTTCTTGTTATAAAATTTTGAAAGGCAAACTTTATTTATTATGATAATCATACATATTTACAAATCATTTATTTCCATATTACAAACAACTTATATTTTTTAAGTTATGGAATTTGAAAAACCAAACATATTTTGTTTGAGTGCAAATGGTTACCGACAATGTTAAATGTTTTAAATAATTTCTAAAAGCATTATTCACTCACAAAATGATTGTTTATTTAGCCATACGTGGATGTCTTTCTCCATGTATTTATTATAGAATTTATATTTGTTTATTGTTATTTTATATTATAATGGAACAAATATTCGAATGGTAAATTAAAATGATTATTTATTATAAACCAAATAAAAAATCAAAATAATTATTTATTACAAACAACATAAGAGAGGTGTGGGTTTTTCTTTCATTATAAATTAAATGGTAATAACTTAAGATTGACATTAATACAAAAAAAAAGTGACAATACATGGGTGACTTTTTTATAAATTAAAAGTAATAACTTAATACTTAAATTATTCTCCCCGAAGCCACTTTTAGGAAATATTGTAAATTTAAAATTTGACAAGGAGTATAATCGTCCAAAAATGAATCAATGAAGCCACTTTTAATGTAGTAAGAATTTGATAACAATCATTTTATGCTGATATTTAAAAAAAAACATAACTAAAATGAAATTGTTCAATAACAAAAACATAAACAAAAAGAGAGGGAGAAGGAAGGGATGCATCACAACTACAAAATTTAAAAAAAAAAAAAATGTAGATGCATCACTTCCAGCATGAGAAATAAAATAGAAAATTTGGTTTTAAATAATAAAATTATAGAAAATATTTACAACTTAGCAAAATATCACACCACCGTGATAGACTATTATTTGAATCATCTTCATCTATTGTAAATAGATGGTAATGAAAAAATGAAGTTAAAAAGGAGAATTTATGTTTGAAATTTTACTGTCGAAGTTCCAAATTGAATGTATCGCATTTTAATAAGGGAAATTGTATCACAAAATTTTTTTGAAAAAAGCAACTTGTAACACCTCTTCTGATTTTGAATTGGTACTTTTACAATTCGGTACTTTTACAATATATCTTATTATCATAATTTTTTTTTTTTTTTGTTATTTTTGCAATCACCCATTAAAGACAACGAAGAAAAAAAATAAAATGTCCATAGGAGCGGAGCAGAACATCTTGCTTCGCCTGTTTTCTTATATTGCAATATTTCCCATTTGTCTTCCAAAATCTAAATTAAATTTTGAAAGTAAAAATAATAATAATAATATAAATAACTTTGATTTAACTTAGAAATCAAATATGCTTTTTCTGATAATATCCAAAATCATTTTGTATAAAACTGGGGGGGGGGGGGGGGGGGGGGGGGGGGGGGAATGAGTTATTTGTACCAGCAGTTGCATTAGAATGGCCATTTCATTATAAACGGAATGAAACCTAACAATATCCTCACACAAGAAGACTCTTTATTTTACAAACTTAGATGAAAACTGAAAAAACACAAGAGCATCCTCCACACAAGATGCTAAGACTGTTCTAAAAGCAGTTAAACGACAATGACAAGGACAAGGATGAGAACGAGGATGACAACGTAACACTTGGTCAGTTCTACATTCCAAAACAATCTTCTTTCTTTTTCATAAATACAGAAGAGGGGGTGAAGAAGCCAAACTACCAATCAGTAAAGGGGATTCAATGCTGAAACTTCATTTCTTTGGGGTATAACAATCTGAATTTGAAGTATGTCGCTTCATTGTTGAGATCTTGTCACCTTGGTGGGTATCTGTTCATCTTCCATGACTATGAAATCTAAAAAAATAAAAATAAAAGTTATGATGACGAATGCCAATTCCAGAAAGATAAAAGATGGGTGCTGAGCAGCATGGCTTGTGATTCAAATGTAAACCATCTTCATCCTTGGAAAAGTATCCAACTTCAGAATCAATCTGTTTGAGCACAATTTGTTGCCAACCATAAAAATCAGTGAGAACACAAATTGACACCTTTCGTGAAGAAATATGAATGTAAGCATTATTTACTAGAGGAAGTTTATTATATGAACAAAAGCAAGTTCAATACTTTTGCTAAGTCTAACGAATCAGCCTACGGAGTAATGGGTGAGCATTTTTTTAGTAGAACTGTAAGGTGGGGGATCAAATCACCAACCACTGAGGAGAAAGGTCAATCTAATGACGATTGAGCTAACCTCAGTTTGGCATATGTAAGCAAGTTCGTGTGTGTCTGTGTGATGGGGGAGGAGGGTGCTAATTAATCAAATGTCTAAGGATAAAACTCTATAGGTAATATTCAACGGCCAACACATTTACAAAATTTTAGCACAACAAACAAATCAAATTCTCTAAAACTCAAGGACCCAGTTGTACAGCCTATAGAATAGAGCATCAAGTAAGCGTGTGAATCATAAAATTTTATCAAGACCATCTGTTTTGAAGGCTTGACCTATTGGAAATGTATAATTCATCCCATCATCTCTTCAAAATCCATAATTTTCAACCATGAAAATGTGAAGCCCACAAAGAGAATGTCCAATGCATGATCTAAAGCAAGCATCTAACACATCATCTCGTTCTCAAACTTCTTCAAATCCATGTTACACATACTAGAACTCCCAAATATGAAGCACCCCTTGATTAAATAAAAATGTCACAAGCCAGTGACACGACGTGAGGAAAACAATCAAACACATGTCCAAAAGTTGAACCTCTTCATGCAGATAGAACATTCTGCATCCTAAAAAAGGGTTTGCAATCAAAGAAAAACAACTCAGGCAGCCAATGTTCTTCTGACCTTGCACGTTATTGGCCAACACTCAACAGTCGAAAAACAGAAAACATAAGGAGCCATCTGCTCTATGATTTATTCATGAGATTAAATAGGTTGATTCATCTCCGCACAGCTCTTCAGAATCAAATCTCATAAAAATAAAAAACCCATAAACAAGAGCATCTCACTATCATGGTAAAAGGGGCAAGAAGGCAATTCCGATTTCCATACCTAAAATTCAATGCCAAAATTAGCTACATGTTTGTATCAATGATCCTAATTCATTGAGACAGAAGGACCCGTCTACTTCGTAATCATGGGATTAAAGCGGATCGATTCATCTCAAAGCCAACAAACAACAAGGGAGTCTCGTATGAATCAAAAAGCCATAGCAAAGGCCCAACAGCATCTACAGTGTCATGATAAAAGGGCATTAAAATAAGGCAATTCCATATCATACCTAAAATCCAGTGCCTGTATTAACCACGCCTTTGTGTATCAAATTATCAATAATCCCAATTCATTGAGACAAAAGGATCCATCTACTCTAGAATCATGAGATAACATCACAGAGAAACTCTCCTAAAAAGCCATAGCCAACAGCCCGGCAGAATCTCAGTAACATAGTAAAAGGGCATCCAAAGAAGGCAATTCCATACCCAAAATGCAGGGCCAAGTTAGTTCATATTTAAGTATGCTTAACTACACGTTTATGCTCCATAATCCTAATTAATTAACCAAGACATATAAATTTAAAAAGAGCAAGTATTTGACAGAAACATACCATCCACTAGAACTCGGCCGATTCCCACTGGATCTTGGCCGATTCACCATCGCCCCCAGATCTGCCTCACCCACCCCTTTCATCCTCTCATACCCACCACCGGATTTCGGCCGCCCATCTTCACCGTACCGGCTCGAGGACCCATAATTCCCGTACTGCCTCTGATTCCCCTCCCTAGATCGGATCCCAACGTTCACAGGTCTCTCCTCTTTCCCGACGAACCCCGCCCGAAGATGAGGTGGCACAAATTTCTCCGGCTTGTGCAACGTCACAACCGGAGGGGTAATCTCCCTGTTCTTCTCCAACCCCGTAATCGGAGAGGGAGCGATCGCACCCGTACCGGTCCGACCGAGAGGGCGAAGAGAGATCGAATCGGAATCGGATTGCGGACGAGGCTGATCCGGAACAGGACGATGATCGGCGGATGAGGGTCGAGACTGGGGTTGAGGGGAAAGGACTTGAGGTGAGGTAATGGGTTTGGGGGTGGGACGGGTCAGGACAAGCATGCGGCCATGGGACTTGTTAGGGGAAGAAATGGAAGAATAAGTTGCAGTGGCGAAAGAGGAGGAAGAAGAAGAAGACGGGTTTTTATTAGAGGAGGGATTGTTGCCAGTTTTGGAATTGGAGGAGAGATTCTTGTCGTAGATGTGATTGAAATTGATGGAGGTGTATTTGTTGGTTTTTGCCATCCACCACCACCAATATAGAACTTTGAAGGTTGTTGGGATTTGAGGGTATGATCAGAAACAAAGGAATTAAGAAACTTTTTGAGAGGATCCAAAGGAAGAAGAAGAAGAAGAAGAAGAAGAAGAAGGAGAATGAAGGGATCTTATAATCGAAGCGAAAATGGATTGCTTGGCAATGGGGAGATTGTCGAAGGCTACACCGTTTTGAGGTGTCGTCAAAGGAAGATCATAGATTCAACTTTTAAGCCAGCCTTGAATTTTAATTTGGATATAGTCATTAAGCCATGGGATTGAAGGAAAAAAGAATACTATTTTTGAGATTTTTCTATCAC
Source organism: Cucumis melo (assembly GCF_025177605.1). NCBI lineage: Eukaryota > Viridiplantae > Streptophyta > Magnoliopsida > Cucurbitales > Cucurbitaceae > Cucumis > Cucumis melo. The sequence continues at coordinate 3,497,568 of NC_066857.1, forward strand.
TCTATATAAAATAATTTTCTTTTATCTCTTTTTCCACAACTGAATTTAGTATATGATTAAACAAACTACTTTACAAGTTATGTTTGTGGTTACTAATTGGTTGAGATAGGATAGTTTAAGCTATTTTAATAGAATTGAAACCTATGCATTATGTTTAATAAATAAAAAGTATAGATTTTGTTCCATGCAAATTTGTGAGACTTCACAATGTTTGGATTAGATTAGTAACTATAGATTGGTTGAATCCACAACTAAAATTTTTGTTCTCTCTAAAAGTGGTGTCTTGATTAAAAAATAAAAAAAGCACAAATGATTACCTAATTTTTAAATTTTGTATTCAGTAGATTCTTAGATTAAAAAAGGGTTCACATATTAATTAAACCTTATAATCTGTATTTGATATTTTCTTAATATTCATTGATGCAAAAGTTCACTTTTTTAATATTTTAAAAATAAATTGGATGATAAATAATCGATAGTTACCTAGGATCGAACTCTATATGGACTATAAATAAACATTAAACTCTATAGTGAAAGGATCGAGCATTACACTACAATAAATTTTTATTTAAATGGTAAATAAATGGTAGGATTTACATAATCGTAAGATAAATAAGATGATAAATAAACAATAATCGCATAGGATCGAGCACCATTACTATAAAAAACTGAACAATATTGCATATTTGTAGAATTGATTTCCGTACCATGTAAATTTGTAATAAATGAACAATAACTACATAGTTTCATGATGATCGTAATAGTAATAGTAGTAATAATAATAATAATAATAAATAATCATAATAATAAATAAATTGGTGCTAAATAAATAGTAAGCCACGTGACCAAAGACCAAGTTGAGCTTAGCTAGCAATACTGATGTGCGCATTTTCATCCTAAAGGTAAGAGGCTTGATCGCTTCCTCATAATTATTATACTCAAAACACAAAAACATCATTATAAGCTCAAACACCGCACCATGAAAGTCAACTTTTTAATGTTGTATAAAAAACACACAAGAAATTGGAAATTTGTAATGGGTATCAAACTAAGAGTATAATATTAAAGGTGTCACCCACTTTTTATATTTTGCACTTTGTAGTGGGTGGCAATTTAAAATTAGGATTTGCAAGTTTATCACAGAGTTTTTCCATTTGCAAATATAGCAACAAAAGAAAAAAAAATCCAACACTAGTGATATACATGATACACTCAATATATACCTTATATACATTTGATACACATGTCACATCCAATGCACCTTATATTCACTCGATGCACATATTTATATGTATGAATATTGAAAATGACAAAATATTAAAGGTTTTTAATTTAATGGCAATTAAGTAAATATGCCTAATGACATTTGGGGTAAATAAAGCAATGTGGCATTTTTGTAAATAAGTTGACCTTTATCAATTTTAGGGCTAAAAAGAAGTGAAAAACATTTTTAAAAGACGTTTATGGCAAGTAGTGGGTTAGCATAGTTCTCAGTTATAATAATTTGTGTTTAGGTTGTAGATTATTTTAATTTGGGTTATAAAAGTATGTATTTGTGGTTTATATTTTTATAATAAATATATTTTTTTTCTCAAACTTTTAACAAAATTAAAATATAAAAAAATTATCATAAATCCAAATATTTAGTATACCAAGTGCATAAAAAATGTTTATAACATATATGCCAAGTGTATACCATGTGTATCAAGTGATTATTAGAAGACTATCAAGTGTATCAATAGTGTCTATCACAGTTTATCAAGTGTACATTGTCATAGGTATATAAAAGTGATATTCGTAGCGTATCACCTGTACATTAGTAGTGTATAGTGTGTCAAGTGTATTAAGTATACCAAATATGTATCAGTGGTGTATCCTGTGGGTTAAGCTTGTTCTTTTTGTATCATGTTTGTAAATGTAAATAAGTGTGTGCTATGAGCCAAATCTTCTAAACTTATTTTAGAAGACATACAAGATGGTCATATATAAATGTAATTTTTAATTGTTCCATATAAATCTTGAAATCGGTTTCCTATTTGGTCTCGAACGGTAAAAATGAAAAATAAAAATCTAATTGTATCTTGATTTCCTAACCCAATTGTATTTTGAAAATCCACCCCATAATTTCTCCAATTAGAAAAAAATGAAAGACATTTTTTCAAACACCTTCCGTGCACAATCAAACTTATTGTTACTCAAAAAAGATTTTCTTCGTGAACTCATTCTAGCCGCGACCCTTTCTTCAACCAATTGTCATTATCCGTTGGATCTCGTCCGCCTGTTGTCATGTCTCCTAGCGTCGGAGGTATCGTTGTCTCATTGTAACTGTAGATTGAAGCTCAACGGCAGTTTATCTCTCTCTTTCATCCATGGGGGAGGGGGGGGGGGTTCAAGTAATCATGAATTTCTCTTTAAAAATGAATAAGTTAGCTATCTCTTTGTAGACATGGGTTTTAGTTACTTCTAAGTTTTCTACTTTTTAGGCTTCTCGCAATTTGATCCAAAAAGGAAAAAGATTGAAATAATTTCAAGTTTTCTATTAAGTATAACTTACTTTAGGGTCTAAAAATTCTTTTAATATTTTGAATTAATTTTACTATAAATACAATTTTAAAAATCATGCTTGCAAATATCCAAGTATATTTTGCTATCCAATACAATTCTCCTAATTTCTATTCATGTTTCTTCCTCCCTTTTAGGCTCTTTTCGATTGAGGAAAATGAACTAAAAATTAGAAAAATAGAATAAAAAGTTTGAGCTAATTTTGAAATTTTGTGATTGTCAATTAAGTTGTGGAGACCCAAGTTGAAGCCCAATATTCAAGCCCATTTTGTTTAAATACTTATGGGCTCATGTAAACAATCAAAAAGGACTCTCTATTATAAAAGAAGGCAAAGTGCTATCAAATTTTAAAATTTACTAATAGATCAATAAAATAAAATTGAAAACACATAGATTTGAGTAAAACTTTTCTTCTTGTATTATTTTGTCTTATCCTTTTTAAAAAAAAAAATGAAATATTTGCAGATGTTTCAATAATTTGTAAATCCAATGGATATGTGTTTTTCTTATTTTTGGTACTATTTTTTCTATAAAAGATACATTTTCTAATTAAATAAATTATAATAAACCAAAACATTTAAAATATAGCAAATTTCACATTCGATGGGATTTAAAATCTGAAATTTAACCGTTTTACCATTTACAATAATTTTTTTTCATTAATATTCAATTTTTACAATACATTATTAAAAAGGAACAAATTATTTCACAAATATCATCTTCAATAATTTATCAGGTCATCCCTCCTAAGGATGTGTATTATTAATCATCTAAAATCTCTAAACTTAACTAATTAACTCAATAGTATTACATAATCTCTATAAAATAAATGTGACAAAAATATACTAACATGGAAGGATATCATTATACTACATTAACGGTTAAGAAGTTAACATTTTTTACCAACTAAGGAAAGCAATTGCATGCTAATAAAAGCTTCACGAGATCCTTACTTCCAATACCCTGATTTATCCAATTATTTATCATTTACAGCTTAAGTTTGGTACAAATTTTGAAGAGAGCACTAAAAAAACAACATTTGGGTAATAATGTATTTGAAAGACTGCATAATATACATAACACCACCGTAGACTTTTGGACATTATTCTCTCTATAATTATATTCTATCTTCTCTTTTGCGTCAAGCTCTTAGTTGTCACCATTACATCCAGCTCATTCCCAACCAATCCCATCATCCCCACTTCCAATCTCCCCTTTAATATATAAATCATCACTTATCTCCTCCTCTCCTTCACTCCTATATCCAACTCCTCCGCCATGGCCTCCCCCGCTCTCCTCCTCCTCCTCCTCCTCCCCTTTGCTCTCTTCTCCCAAACCCTCGCCCAAACTCCGGCTGCACCGGCTCCTTCTCCTCCTGGACCTATCAACTTAACCGGCATTTTGTCCCAAGGCGGCCAATTCAGTACCTTCATCCGTTTGCTCAATCAAAGCAGATTAATTATTCAGCTTGATAATCAGCTCAACAATTCTCAAGGGGAAGGATTGACCATTCTTGCTCCAACTGATAATGGCTTCAATGCCCTTGAATCCGGCGCCCTCAACAGCCTTGACGACCAGCAGAAGAGCCAGCTCCTCCTTTACCACGTCTTGCCTAAGGTAATACTCTCTGCATTATCTTAGTCTAATCGCACTTTAATATAAGCAGCAATCATAAGTATTAAACTATCTTCATTCACATTTTATAGGACATATCTATCGATTCAATAATTAGCATCTTTATTGACAAAATATAACTCACCTTATAAATTATAATGTTTTAAATTAATAACTCAAATCTATCAATTGTAACGGTGTTTAGTATTGAAGTGAAGAACTTCGTCCATCTCACTTTATAGTATTCCGAACATGGATTTCAAAATTAACATTTAAATTCATCTATCTGAGTAGTTGAAATTTTAGATTCAAAGACTTTATCCGGTGAATTAAATAAATAACTCTAAATATTTTTTTTATTTAAACAATAATAATTATTCTTGCAAAAGTTGAAAGTTATTTTAAAACTATTTTAGTGAAAATTTATTTCAAAAACTATCTTAGAGCTATTAATTATATTTGAACGGAACTAAAACTTGTGAAATGTTTTGTGATAGTGATTTGAAAGAACCACCGCATTATTTCAAGTCACTATCATACTCAAACACAATTAGAATCTCAATCTTCATCCACCAATCTTTAGTTTTAAAGTTAATATACTATTACAACTTTTTTTAAGAGAATAAAAAAATGAATATTTTTCAATTGAGACTGTCTAAAATTTTAGATAGAATAATAGTGAGAATTGTTTTTTTTTTTTTTTCTCTCTCTCTATGATTCTAAATTTATTTATTTTAAAAAATGGTCATAAAATGCATAATTTGTTTGTTTAATTGTTAACATCCACCGACATTATTTTTCATGCAATTGAAAGCTATGGTTTTCATATTTTAAATCTTTGGTTTTTGAATTTTGATGCCATGCAGTTCTACACCTTGACGGAGCTACAAACCATCAGCAATCCGGTAAGGACTCAGGCCGGAGATTGGGGGCTGAACTTCACCGGCCAAGCGAACTCCAACCAAGTCAACGTTTCCACCGGCGTTGTCACGGTACCTATCAACAACAAGCTCAGAGAGCAATCTCCATTGTCCGTTTTTGTGGTAGACAAAGTTTTGTTGCCAGAGGCTCTTTTTGGCAACCACACTGCCGCACCACCTCCTAAAGCTCCGGCTCCAGGGGCCGATAAGGCACCTGTCGACGGCGAAACACCGCCAAAATCCGATGCCGCAAAGCCACCGGCTAACGATAAGGGTGCAGCTGCGAGAAACGGTGTAGGATTGGGTTTAATTTTGAGTTTTGGTTTGATTGTCATTAGTGTTGTTTCTTAAGATCATATATGATGGATGAGTTGAGTTTGAGGAAAAGTACTGTTTGTTCTTTGTGTGCTTTTTCTTGGCATATATGCTTTCATTATTTTTTATTTTTTTTATTTTATTTTCTTGTAATTTTGACATTGAATTATTATTTCTTTTCATAATTTATATGCATATAAATTGAAATAAACCTTCTTCCATTTGTTTTATTTATTAAACTTTTTTAGTTTGACTAATCTCAACTTGCAAAAGATTCAACCATTGCAATAAGGGGCTATTGGCAAATATCTATATCCCAACATGTGGCAATAAATGAGCCATCTAGTTAAATATATAATACACCTCTTTGTTCATTTTTAATTAAACACTTTTCTCATTGCCTTTTTGAAAAATAACAATTAAATCACGTTGACATATGAGTGTTGGAGAACTATATAAATTCAAATAATTTTTATAAAAGAAAAAAATTGAAGTTTGTTAGTGACTATCTATACAAACAAGATGTGTTTTTCTACGCCTTCCAAATGACTAAATCATATGAATTCTTAAGTTAAGGTAAGGCATTTGAGTTAGAGCAATTTTACAGTTGGATGAGCTTTCTAGTTTCATTTTCTAAAAATTGTTATATCAAATGAGTTAGTTTTCATTTCATAGAAAGCAGTTCAAGACGAGTATGTTGGTAGAATGATCCATGTCAAGGTCGTCAAGTGTCTTTCATATAAAACATTAACGGTTGTTTCTTCCATTTGCCTTTTTGATCCTTCGATGTTTTATTTTTTTTAGAAGAAAACAAGTTATTGATCTATAATATTCTCCTTTTTGAGACTCTAGGAAATCAACAAAGTCATATATATATATATCATTGAATTTGGTTCACTTATTTTTTCGATATTTGATTGTAAAACGATTTGTAACTAAGAATATAAATTGACCGTCAAAACAACGTAGCTCAATTGACATAAAATATATACTATATATATCAAACTTGAAGTTAATTAGAATTCTTTTCTCTCTCTCTTTTTTTATTGACAAACATGGTTGAATGTTGGAGAATCAAATATCTAATTTCAAGATTAATAGTATAAGTATTAAATATGATGAATTAAGTTATATGTTCATTTTGGCGAATTCACAACTTTCTTTTGGTACAAATAGAGGTAGAGGATTTGAACCACGAACTTCTTGATATTCAACGTATAATAATATCAGTTGAGATAAGTTGTTATTCAACAAATTTATACGTCAATTAATTTAATCTAAGTTTGATTTTTCTCGACAAAAAAAAGGGGATCGGATAAGACCCTATTCTAAAAGGAAAATAATTGAAAGATGGATGGAACTTAATAATAAAAAAGAGGAGTTAAAAGAATAGGGAGGCACATGGTATACCACATGCAATGAAGTATGAGTGGAAGGAAATGACAAACAATTGGAGACGAAATGTGTTCTTATTTGGAACCACCACTTTTCCTCTGCTCTCTTTCGTCTTTTGATCTTCTACAATTTTTATCTTTTCTCAAGTAATATATATATATATATATACACATTTGTTTTACATCTTCGTCTACCTGCTTCTTTTGACTTTTGTGTAATAAACTAATAAATTGTAAAGCTTAAATCTTTGTTAAGACTGCTCAACTTGTGAAAATAAATTGTGATTGAGTAGATCACAGCTAAAATTAATAATAATGATCTTGAATTATTCCCTCTCTTTAAGAGAAAGCAATAAAAACTAAAAACATAAGAATTCACGTAGAAAACTGCCAACTTAGAGAAAACTCACGATTAAAAAAGAAATTCATTATGTGAAAAATCGCTACAATCACAAAGAATAATTTTCTCTCCCCCGACCCCAATTACAAGAACACTCTCTCACACTTTTTTCTCACTCTCTAACTAAAGGAATTTAATTAGAGTCAACACACTAAACCTTAAAGTGTTTCTAATTGAAACAATTGAAAACCAAAGACAAGCAACTTTTATAGTCTACGATTTTCCTAAACCCTTTTTGATGTGGGACAAGTTCATGACATTCCTAAATATTTTTTATGTTGGTCAACTGCACTTTTAATATTTTGACAAAAGACCTCCAACATCTCCTTCTCCCAAATACATTAAGATAGAAACTACTAAAAAGATAGAAGAATTTTCGGAGAAATTTTCTTCATTCTTTATCTCAAACATTTTGAGATAAATTAGCAATCATATAGGTCTTCCACCTATTTGTAGAGTCCAAAGAAACTTAGCCATCAAATCAAATAAATTCAATGGTTCAAAATTCACTCGAACAACATGCATAAACTAGTTTATGTACATAAAATTTGAAAATAATCAAAACGAACTTAACCCCAAAAAGATTGATAAAAATGAAAAATTATCAAAAAAAAAAAAAAGAAAAGATATCTTAGTTCGAATCTTCTATCTATTGTATTAAAAAAAATATATTAATCATCTAATCTCCGCCGACATTATAACAAACAACGGACGAAATTAATTAATTTAATTTGATTGAAGTAACAGTGTCTCAACCAACCATTAATCGAATCATTTCAAGGCTTAATAGGGTGTTACAAATATTTAATTTTTGGACATTGATATACGCATTTTTCTCTTATCTTTTCAATTAATAATTAAGATTTAATAGACAGTTTGAATTGTCAAAATTTTAATTAATTTTAGAGTGTTTTTATAATGGGTGTGGAAGTGGAAGAGCCATTAAGTGCTTATCAGTTTCAATTTATAATATAATGACATGTTGACACGATCTTGAAGCAAATACCAACTCTACCAATTATTATTTTAATTCCCACTTTTTTCTCTCTTTGGTAAGATGCTTTACTTTCAATTTTGTCCAATGCCAAATTTTCATTCCTATTCTACTCTATATATATAAACACATACTCTACTTCTTAACTTTTAATATCTCCTAAAAATAATTAGTTGATTAATTAGGTTTTGAGATAAGTTTGAATTATATTCCTTGAACTTCTTTTTCATATTTTATAGTATAAGTATTAGAAGGCTCGGGAAAAAATTGATTGGTATTGATTTGGAAGATGGCTGGAAATAATGTAAAAATGACTCATCTAAGTCTTTGTCCAAGGAAAATCGTCAAGTTTCATGTTATCAAAATAGTACTCTTTGAAAAATCGTTGGATTAGTTTTTCTCTGGGTTTCTCGCTCAAGATTGAAGATCTTTTCAACATTATCGATTATTTTGAGAAATCTCGAATAGTATTAACACCGGATTCTATCGATTCATTTTTCCAAAAAGAATCGATAGTTTTAGATGAAGTTAAAAGGAAGTTAATTTTTCTACAAAATCTTGGTTTCAATCTCGGACAAGAAACAACAAAAAAAGAACAACATTCCAAAAGAAGTTATGTTTGGATAAATTGAAACCTTTAGTTGGGACAATTTTCCTTTTCTCAACCAATCTTCTAGACAAAATCCTTTTCCAATCCTTTTATTTCTTTATCTAATTAGATTGGAATTTGGGAATGCATATTGGAAAAAGAAATATTTGAAGAAGATTACCAACCTAAAAGATTAGGTAAGATTATTTGTGTTATTTGAGAAATTAGTGAATTAGGGGATTTGGTTAAGAATAGAGAATTTGAAAAAGAAAGTCCCTAATCAAGACTTGGCTTTAAATTGATGCTTACTTTTGTTTTGGTTTCTAAATCATGACCATAAAAGACAATTAGCTAAGAAGAGTATTGTTTTATTTTAAAAAAGATGTTATTTATAAGAAATAAAACCTTTTGTTCGCCAATTTCATCTTATTAAGAAAAATCTCTCCTTAAGGGATAAATTGAAGTTTCAAACATAATTTAAACACTTCAACTAAAAAGTTCTTTTTCTTTTTCTTTTTTTTCTTTTTTTTTTAATTTTTGTGGGATAAGGCAATTAATTCATACATGTAGGAGGAAATAGAATTAAAGATAGATTTGAATAACTAAAAATTTTAAAAAAGAAAAACAAAACATAGATACAAAAACAGTAGATGCCAGTTGGTTTGAATTTGGTTTTGTTAAGAAAATAAATCAGACAAAGAATATTAAGAAGCAAGCCAACCACAGTGGTCCCATATAACAATAGTTGCAATTGATAACTATTAATAGCTGTTAAAACCCCTCAACATTTCAATCTCCATCTAAAATTCACTTTATAAAGAAATAATAAATCAATTCCAACCACTATTTGGATGACTTGATTGACACCCATAACAGATAAGAACCTAGTGAGCAAATTTCTAGTTGTATGAAACAAGTATGTAGGAGTCTACTACCTATAGTACTACTACAAATTTTTCTCAACCCCAATATGCATTTTTCTAGAAGCACATTGAAATTAGTGCACATACTAAATTAGTAAATTACTACATAACAAATTAGTTTACATGGGGGTGTGTAATGAAAAGAGTAACAATGCCAGCCCCCCCAGTAGAGTTAAAGATTAAAATTAATGGTAACCTCTAGCTCAAAAAAAACTGAAACGGGTAACACTATAGCACAGACTAAATTATCACATATCAAATTCATTTACCTACAGAGATCAAATTGAATCGATCCAAGAATCAAAATCATCGTTGGCAATGGAGTTTGTTCCAGAATGAAGTGAAAGGGATTGGATATGAGTGTTGATGGGCTTTTCTTTATGGGTTGGATAGGATGTATCTTGAAGCAATTCATCCAAGGCATCATCAAGTTGTGAAGCAATGGGTGCCTTCTTTGTTGAATATGGACCTTTATGTGGAAGGTGAGAAGAAGGTTTAGACACTTCGTCTATGCGGGACGAGCTACTTGCAGCAGTGGTGCCCAGGTCTATTGTATCACTGAATGAGTTCAGAAGCATATCCAATTCGGCTTCTGCAGTTGTTGCTTCAAGCTTTGAGAGTTTTTTGTTTGAATTTTCAGTTGTGTACTTCGTGTTAGCTTGTTTTGAATATTTTGGATCCTTAGTTTGGCTGGATATTTCCAACTCGATTGGACGGGCATTATATTGGACCTGATTTGACAAAGTTGGCGATGGATTGAAGGTTGGATCTTGATGGATACTTCCAAAGCAGCTAGATGAAGAAGCTACGGTCACATTCTGAACTCTGCCTTCGACATTTCCTTTCTCATTGACCGATGAAATTTCAATATTTCTTGGTGCCTCTTGACACACAGATGTTTGCATCTGTAGCAATGAAAGAAATAATAGTATCAACAAGTTAACTTCAGAGCAATTTTATTTTCAAGGATTACATCCTAACTTCTAAATATGAAGGAAGAAGAGCATTTTTAAATGATGATTTAAGAAGCAACCAATTCACCTGAGGCATTTAAAAGTTCACTCCAAACAAAAATTTATAGTTCATCCAAGAGTGAAACATCAGACATACCAGTTCTGATGGTAATATATCTTCTTCAATAAAGAGCCTTTGTGCTACGTTTAATTTCTGAAGTTGGTCTGCTAACATGTGCAAATTTAATGAAAGAAATGATGCCTGCAAAAATGAAGAAAAAAACCCAGTTTCCATAAAACGGTAGAACAGAACTATGAAATGTTATAATAAGAAAAAGAGAGAAAGGGCTGAATTTTGGAAGTACATTCTAGTATAGAAGAATTTTATTTATGATGAAAAATTACTTGTAAGAATACAAGGACAAACAAAAAAAAACCAAGCCCAGAAAGAAAAAACCCTCTAAAGAAAGGTTTCCAACTAAGCAACATAGTACCTATAAAATAATTACAAAAAGTATTTGAAACCAAAACCAGAAGAGAAACATGAAACCTTATCAAGGACCAAATATTAGTCGCTCTCCACAACTCTAAACGCTCAGTTGACCCCCACTCCCCCCAAAAAAAATCCCACAATAAGGTACACACACCAGCAAACAATAAAAAGTAACTTCCCCTTGGAAGAAACATGGAGGGGGAACTCCTTGATCAACTCCTAAACATCCCTCTAGCAAGCTAACTCGATGTGGTCTACAGGAATTCTAGCCCAGATAACAGATACATTGACAAATTATCAAAAGGAGATTATGCAAACAATTGTCAAGGAAGGGAACAGATAATCATGCAAATTTCTTTTGGTCCCATCAAACAGCTTGAATAACATGAAAAACAAACTCCAAATGGCTGTCAGGAATTGATATTTGGTTCACCAATATTGACTGGATCACAATTTCATTTTATTGCACCGAGTACTTATTTGGGCTTTATGGGCTCTGAGGCCATGTTTGATATCACGTGGTTCCATCTCAAAACTAATTAATCATGAGAGAAGTAGCTCATCTATCTTAGAAGAAGTGTGAGTCCCCTTGGTTTTCCAATGTGGGGTTCTCAACTAGCACAATCGAAAAGGCAAACATGAGAAGGTGTAAAATGGTATAATAGCCTATATTTCAAAAGTTCTTCTTGAACACAGTATGATTATATTTGAGATTCTATGCTTAGGTTCCCGTCATTTTTTAATAGAAACAACTACTTTCAGAACAAATGAAAGAATACAAAGTCAGTACAAAAAAAGTAGGGAAATAGTCATGAATAGCACAAAAAAATGAAACTATTTACAAAACATATCAAAAAAATTTCAAATGGGCTATAGAGAGTTTGATGAATTTTGTTATATTTTGTAAATAGTTTCAATATCTTGTTACTTTAGAAAATGCCCCAAAAAATAAAGTCAATAAAAACTCCACCTGTGGTCAGGTTCTCCAACATATATGATAGACCACAAATGGTTTTCACTAATCAAAAAGTACTACTTTATATTATTCTCAACACAAAGAAATACTAATAACCAACTGATTACCTCAGGAATTGCAGTGGCTGTTTCATCCACAATGAAACTGTCATCTTCAATCCAAGACAAGAGACCTTCCCCCCTCGCTGCAAGCATAGCAGATCCTCCACCACTCAACTCACCTATTAGATTATGCTTATTAATATCTCCACCAAACTCTTAATTCTTGATATTGATATACTATTATTACCAACACTACTAGTTGAATCTATCAAAACAATGAAACACAATTCTCTTTTATATGTTCATTGGAGGTCTAGCCAACACAGTAAGGACGGTGGAACATAAATGATTATATCATAATGCACAGAACAAAACCGAATTTTTAGCTGGCATTGAAACCATAAACAGTTGCCAATTCAACCATACCTCAGACCATCAATTACAGTAACTCTAAAATCAACCAAACTAACTGAGACATACATTTTTCACTAACAACAATAACACATTCATATGTTCATATCAGCAACCATCCCAATGACTTAAAATTCGAAAAGGAAAAAAAAAGTGACCTAATTATAACAATTCAAAAGAGAGAAAAAAAAACGCGGACTTACTGGGGAAAACATCATCCAAAGACGGGAAAACATCCGTAGAAGTACACGACAGCATCTGCGATCGAGCCTCGGCAATGAGGTGACGGTAATCAGCCCCTTTGCTCTTGGGCAAAATAACATCGGGAAGCGGCGGAGGCGTAGCCTCAGCGACGGAATTTTGTTCCCCGTAACGATCCCAATTCGCAGGAAGATTATCCTTGGGAAGCTTTGGTAGGGGCTTTTTGGCATATTCATTGGTGGTGCCATTGAAGGGTTTCTGTTTGTGATTGGAATGATACTTCTTGGTATGATGTTGAGAGTGAGCTCTCTTAGATTTGGCTAAACTTTTTGCATCCATTTGGAATTTGATGATGCGGTTTGTTCGTTGGGAAGTTTGAGTATGGATCGAAAAAGATCGAAGGGTTTCTGGGAATGAAAAATTGTTATCCAAGTAAGGGATTATTGATTTTATAGAGAATTAAAAATAAACATAAAATATTCCCCAAAATTATTATTCAAATCTAAATACGAATATGGATTTATCCTATTTACCATTTATCTTATTATTATCGATTTTTAAAAAATTAGAAAGAAAAAAAAAAAAACAACAATTCATGTAATTTCAAATTTTATTTTTCTTATTAACTGTGGTTTTTCTCTTTCTTTTTTTTTTTTTCATGTTCTAAGTTTAACTTCAATTTCAACTATTCTTCTATAATTACTAAGGTATAAAAAATTTATGCATTTTGTTATTTGAAAAAAATCTTCAATCCTCCACTCATGTTTCATGAATACTTAGATTTCTTTGAAAGAATTATCAAAACATTAATAAATTTAAAATGATAATCAAATCATTTCATTCCAAATAGAGTAGATAAAAGATTTTAGGGGTGAAATTTTGTTTTTCTTAATTTAACGAGGATTATCGGATTCACCGGTGTATTTTTCAAAAAAAATTATCATGGTTTAAAATTTGGTTATCAATTCTAACCTTTTTTTTAGCATTAAAACTCCTTTTTTTTTTTAGCTCGGATAAAAGTTTGGAATTAAGGTTTATATCTAACTGTTCAAATAGGTAGGTGTTATGAGTTATTAGTGTTTACATCATAAATTGTTGATACAGTCTCTCTTTTCTTTAATTTTTCAAGTCTCGAAAAAGATAATAGAGTTTTAATTTAGATGGTGGGAAGCCTATGATTTTACAAAATGGGTCTAAATTGACTATATATTAGATTGAGGTACTAAATAAACTAATAATTTACATAAAAGTCTGGTCCAAATTACTAAGCTACCCATATTTATTCAATTATGTTTGAAAAAAAATAAAGATTTTGGCGGTTGAAGATTTCGGCAATGGAAGAAATTTCTAGCACAAAATATATTGAATTGGTGGAGGACTTTTGAGGGTGAAGGATTTAAAAATTATTCCGACAAAGGACGTGAGCAGAAGACGGCGGAAGGTAAGCAAGAAATTGGACCACGTGAGCAAAAGAGGGCGAAGGAATTAAGAAATTGCATTACGGAATATATTTTTGAATAACGGAAATAACTAAGGAATATATTTTTGAATAATATTTCTATATTAAAACATATATTATTTGATTATAAATAAATTCATTTATACATGGAAACGTTTATTTATTTATTTACTTAATATTAATTCAAAATATAATTACGAAAATTATAATGTATACAATTATGATAATAATAATAAAATTAAGAAAATAATTAAATCTTAAATTCGGATTTGGCATATCAATAATTAAATCTGAAATTCGGATTTGGCATATAATAAATGTTAATCATAACAATAAAATAGTCCTAGAAATAAGTGAATTCCTATTTAGGTAAAAAAATAAAAATTTAGGATATTTCTGAAATCTTGTAGACAAATTAGGTCTTTCCTCTAAATCTTTTAAAGATGATAATCCTAAGTGTCTATTTATAAAGGACTTTTATGAGTTTTAAGTGGACATAGGCCCATTTACTTATTGGTTTGGGCTTGAGTCTATATGCTCGTTGAACTTGGGATTGGATTCATGTCTTTGGTTGGATTTGGGTTTGAGCCTATTATCTTCTTAGGCCCAATTTATCCATTAATTTGCTATATTTCCACTGTTTTCCCAATTTTTAATTATCCAAATCCAATCAAATTGTAATGAATTTTTTCTGGGATGACATGGTACAATTTAATTGTTCAAAATTTCTTGTTCAACCATTATATTTGTATGTCTAAATTCTAAAAATTAAATAAATCAGGATCAATTTTTTCGTTACTACAAAAAAAAGTTATCAATAGATTAAACAATTACGTATCATTTATAACCTAAGATTTTTTATTATTTTTTAATTATTTTGACATTTATTTTTTAACTTTGGATTTAGTTCTTAATTTTTTTATCAACCATTAAAATAAGGTTTATAATTTGATTTTAAAATATTGAAATTTATTTTTTAAAAAATTTAATTTTAGATTTTTTTAATATTTTTTAGTTCTATTATTTGAGTTTTAAATTCATTTTTCAAAGTCTCTTATTCATAAATAAAAGTTGTACTATTAAATAGTTTTCTTAATAATCACTACCAAGTAGTAACAAAGTAGCAGGAACAAAAATTGAATAAACTACAAAATGATGGACTAATAATATTTTAATCAATATTATATTTATATAATAAATTGTTTTAATTTAATAGATAAATAAACTTTTTAATTATTTTAATATCTAGTGACAATAGTCGTTTTTTAAGAAAAACAAACAATGAAGCAATAACATTAATCAATTCAATTTTAAATGCGGATCTATTTAGATTTAAAAAAAAATGTTTTGGAATAAATTCGTTTTCTTAAAATTATTTTTTGTAAAAAAATTTTAAAATACACTTAAAATTCTATTTTAAATGACTTTCGAACATTCTAATTATTTTCAAAAATAACTTATTTTCGAAATTGAACACTATTATTTGAATCTCTAAAATGCAATTCATTTTAATACTTTAATACTTTATTTTAATCATAATTTTTTTAACACTTTTTAAAAATAAATAAATAAATAAATAAAATTTTTAACATTTTTATATTTTATATTTTATATTTGGTCATTCTTAAAAGTAGCAAAATATTGAAACTATTTACAATATATAGAAAAATTAATCAAACTATTTAGAGTATATTTGAAAATTTTGCTATATTTTATAAATAGTTTCATTTTGTTATATTTTGTAACTAGTTTCATGTACTAAAATTTTTACTATATTTTATATTCGTTCTAGATAAATAAATAAGTATTTGAGATGTTTAAATATTATTATTGTTGTTGTTACTATTCAATAATCTAAATAATATTTTCTTCTTTAGTACTGCTATCCTTCCCATAACCTCTTTCCATCTATGTCATCACCTTCATTCGGTCTCTCTATCACACATATCAATGTCGCATGTTGTCGTCCATGTTGAGATTGTCGTTAGCATTCTTTTGGTTGGTTGAACGAGTATCAACTATCAAGTGCTATTTGTAGATTTTGTTAGACTCTTGAGAGTATTTGGGGCCTACGGTATAGTACGTGGATTATAATAAATTATGTATTATTTTACGGTATGTGTTTGGAAAAAAGATATTATAAGTCTAAGTTATTATAAAAGTTATTTTAAAAAGTATTTGTATATACAAGTTTTTTTGATTTGTTATATATACTAAAAATGTTTTTGTTAAAACTTTTCTAGGTTGATTTATGAAGTGTTGTTGAAGTGTTTATGTAATTTATCTTAGTTTGTGCTCTATGTTGTTGAAGTGTGTTGTTCGTCATGAAGTGAATGTGATGTGTTTATTTGGGTGAATGAGTCTTGTTGAATCATTTTTTTTCCTTCTCTTATCTTATTAGGTTTTGCGACAATCCATTGAAGCAATAAAGTCATATTTATGTCAATTCATTAATGTATAGGCTTTTTGTAGGTTGTTAGGAATTTTTTTTGTTTAAATGTAGTTATTTAAATAGTTTGTTCGTACCAAAACACATTTGTACCAAGTTATTTAAATAGTTATTTACAAAGTTTGTTCGTTTTGTATTGGTCTGTAATGATATTTGTAATGACAAGGCGACAAGCAAAACAAGATTCGATAAAAAAAAAAAAAGGGCTATTGAAAACAGTGACTAAATACACAAATATGACATTTAAATTGAAAAATAAAACTGTCATCGAAAAAGTTTTATTGATATTTAGTTAAAGTCATGGTAAGTTAAATAATGACAGTTAAAAAGTGTCATAAATCATATATAATGACATTTAATGTCAGTCGTATAATATTAACAATGACAGTTATCCTCCGTCATAAAATGTAAACTATGACAGTTATCCTTGGTCATAAAATATAAACAATGATAGTTATTAACTGTCATCGAAAATAAATAATGACAGTTACAACCTGTCATAAAATGTAAATTGTGATAGTTATTAACTGTCATCGTAAGTAAATAATGACAGTTATAATCTGTCATAAAATATATCATTCGTGACATTTATTATATGTCACGAAAATCGTATTTTGTGATAGTTTTTTACAACTGTCATAAAATACTTTCCATGACTCCCGCATCAATGACTGCAAAAAAACTGTCACGAAAACTTTTAATGACAGCATTTAACTATCATTGTAGGCCCTTTTTCTACTAGTGTTTGTGCCAACTGAAGATTGGTTGAAGAAAATGGTGATCGGAGATTGACCAATAACAATCACCAAAGACAGTGCTCAAAAGTTAGTCGACGAACTTCCCAACCTTTGAAATAAATACTCCTTAAAATTAGAAGAATGACAGACATGTGAATCATTTTAAATCCTAATCGTAATCCACAACTAAAACTAAATATTACCTTGAACAAAGAATGGATTATTACGACCCCACTTCCCTATTAACCCAAACACACCATTGATTGTTTTGGAATTTTATGGGATTTATGCAATGTATTTGAGTGAATATTTGTGTTGGCTTATGTTTTGTATTTTGTTTAGTATGTGTAGTTTGGTTATTGGCTAAGTCTTTTTTTTAAAAAAAAAAAAAGATTGTTTTATTATTTTAAATATTTTGAAAACCTTTTATAACTTATTAAAAAAAATATACATTTTGCTATTTGTCTTTTGTCGACATTTTTACATGAGATAATCATAAATATAATAATTATATTCAAAATAATTAAATATATAGCAACATTTTAAAAGATTTACAAATATAGCAAAATCTATCAAAATTTATCAATGATAGAAGTCTATCTCTAATAAACCATGTAGTAAATATTGGTTTATTACTAATAGACCATAAGAATCTATCAACTATAGAAGTCTGTTAGAGTTACAGACTTTACTATATTTGCAAACTTTTTAAAATATTTCTTCATGCTTAATGATTATTATAAAAATTGGTAATCATGGCTGCGCTACTATATTAGTACATTAGCACAAATTAGATGGTTTGAGTTAAAACCACCAAGAAATTTATGCCTTGGGTTTTCCATCAAGTATTATGGGAGTTTTGGGTCAGGCTATAAGAACCTGATAGCCCATGTAAGCTTTGTTGAAGGCCCAAATTTACACAAAAATAGGGAATAGCACATAATGAAAGTAATCTTTTTTTTTTTTTTTTTTCTTCTTTTTGAAACAAATGAAAGTGATCATACATAATATATATATACTCAGCTTTGTATTAATTTCAATAGATTATAAGCTAACAAAAATGTCTCTCTCCTTAGGGAGAGAGAGAAAAAAAGAAGAAGAATGAATAAATGAATATAATGAATGAAATTAGATTGAGTCAAATTATCTTTTTTTTTTATTTATTTATGTTCATTCTCAAGATTATCAAAACAAAATATCACATCTTTGAGTTGATTTTAAATCTCGATATATAGTGTGTGACACTAACGACAAAAAAGATTGATTGATTTTATAATTAAAAGACGATCCTAAGAAACTTTTTAAATGTATAAAGAATTTATATTATTGAGTTATTGGATGATAACATAATAAGAGATCAACTTTAATCATGTCCATACATAATATATCCTTTCATTGCAATTTAGATACTTTGTAGCATGAACATGGTTAAAATGTTGAAAAGTTCTCTTATAAGTTGCATTTATAACTATATATATTTGGCTTTAGAAAAAGCTATGAGAAACAAAAATACAATTTTCAAATAAAAACGAATATAGAATATGTCTTATCTACTCGAGACGTCATGCTTTTGAAGAAATTCAATTTCATCTCTTTCAACTAATTATCTCAATTGTGGAAGGCCTAATTTTGTAACAATTTAGAAAGAAAAAAAAATAGCAAATGGGTCTTGCTCTTTATGAACATGATTTTTGTGTAAATTATGATATATTAATTTCCTATCAATGGATGAGAGATTTCATATATATATAGATATATATAGAATTTTGAACAATACTTTGTCTTTTCTTGAAACTCATACTCCTTTCTGTCTTGTCTTCCAATAATTCAAGAAATTGGTGTCAATACTAATGAATAGTTCATCAATTTGAATTCTCCTCTCTCTTCCAAAAAGGAAAAAAAGAAAAATGAAAACTTTAATTTTGAAATAATTGTTTTCTCTCTCTCTCTCTCTCTCTCTCTCTCTCTCTAAATGGGACAAAAGGGGTACCTTAGGTGCCTAAGTTTTCACATGAAAATAAAAGGAACATTCTTGGCCCATAACATACAATTGTTTATTGGAATTTTGTTAAGAAGGGAGGGTGAGTGTGGGGAAAAGTAAAGGTTTTTTCAAATGTAGTGTTTGCTTTCCAGGTAGAGAAAAAAAGAGACGATCTTTACAAAATATATATCCCTTACATATCTTTGCTTAATTAATTATTTGGTGATTTGTCAATTTTATCCTTCATCTTCAACAAAAAATAATTATTCTCACCCACTCTCTCCACATATACAAAAACAAGGTTTCTTTTATTTATTTATCTATATATATATATATATATATATATATATATATATATATATATATATATATATATATATATGGTGTGTTAATTGTTCTTTTCTTTGAGTAATTGCAACATATTTATAATGTGTTCTATAAAATTATTGAGTTCATCCTTTATCATATGAGGAGGAAGATTAGATTAATTAAATCTTTTAAAAGAAATATAATAATAAAAAAAAATAGAGTTTGAAACTTTGCTTTGAAATCAAAATATTTTGGTTTTTTTAATGATTTAGGGTTTAATTTGAAATCTTTTGAATTTTAAAATAAATGTTGGTATATGAGATATGGTGTGTTAAAGATATGTTAGCTTAGTTGTGCATTTCTTGAGGCTTAGTATCTTTACTAAGAAAATAATTTTTTTTTTTTATGAAAATGATGTCTTTATTTACGAGATTCTTTTTTTTCTTTTAATAATGTATAAGCTGAGATAAGAGAGATGAATAGTCCCACTGAGATATCTCAATTAAGTTGATACATTCCTAGCACTTTTCATTATATTTCAAAAACTAAAATTTTAATCACATTTAAGCGTGCTAAATTAAAAAAAAAAAAAAATCACACTCAAACTTGTCAATTTTAAGTCTTTTTCTTTGGTTTAAAAAAATACAAGAAGAAAAGGTATGAAAGGTACATATCCTTGTTTAGTTTAATATCTATATATTCATTAGTACTTATCCATATTGTTTCATGTTTACTAGTATAGGTTTGATTTAAAGTTGTTTGATGCATCAACCATCTAAAATATCCTTTACAATACAATGCTTTTAAAACCTACATATCAACTGTTTTTTAAATTTCAAAAAATATATTTATAAAACCTTCGCATTAAATTCGATTAACAATCCAAAAGAGCCATCTTTTCTATATTTCGTGTTAAATAGAAGTGGAATAAATATCTTATTTTCAAAATCATTCTCAAACACACATAGTTATAAATTTTTTCAACGTTCATCGATTCAAACGTCTTTTTAAGAGGATATAGTGTATATAAATCTTTCACAGAAACCAACAAAAGGGGGTGGATAGAATAATCTAGGGCTAAAATGGAAGTCTACAAAAGTAAATTAACAATTTTGACCCAAATGCATCACAAATTAATATAAACCCAAAAGGGGTTGAGTTTTAGGAAAAAAGGAGATCAAGGGGTTAAAAAGAAGAAAGAACAATAATATTAGGGTTTTGTAAAAAGGGATAGATTCTCCAACTTTTAAACAAGGCCAAGGCCAAGGACCTAAGGGGCAAGGCAAATGCATGTGAGTTTCTGTAAATGTTAGATTCCACAATCCAAACTTGCTCTTGATCTTTTTGGGGTTTCTTTCTTTCTTTCTTTCTTTCTTTCTTCTTTTGTGTGTGTCAAAAGTCACAGTACTTATCCCATATATATATTTCCAATAATCTTCCTTACCAAAAGATCAAAATCAAAATAAATAATAGTACCCCTCTATATATATACATACATATTCTCCTAAAAATAAAATCTCATTAGATTTAATTAATTAAATAGGTTAAGAAAAGAAGAACCCTAAATAGATTAATTAGCTTGTGTGTAAAAGACAAGGCAAAGAAAACAAACATCCCTCCTTAAATGACAATCATTTACTTTTTTCCCTAAACCCCCTTTGTCTTGATATTAATAATTATATCAAATATAATTACTACTTAATTAATTAATCACCTATACCCTAAAGAGCCATCTTTTCTATATTTCGTGTTAAATAGAAGTGGAATAAATATCTTATTTTCAAAATCATTCTCAAACACACGTAGTTATAAATTTTTTCAACGTTCATCGATTCAAACGTCTTTTTAAGAGGATATAGTGTATATAAATCTTTCATATAAACCAACAAAAAGGGGTGGATAGAATAATCTAGGGCTAAAATGGTCTACAAAAGTAAATTAACAATTTTGACCCAAATGCATCACAAATTAATATAAACCCAAAAGGGGTTGAGTTTTAGGTAAAAAGGAGATCAAGGGGTTAAAAAGAAGAAAGAACAATAATATTAGGGTTTTGTAAAAAGGGATAGATTCTCCAACTTTTAAACAAGGCCAAGGCCAAGGACCTAAGGGGCAAGGCAAATGCATGTGAGTTTCTGTAAATGTTAGATTCCACAATCCAAACTTGCTCTTGATCTTTTTGGGGTTTCTTTCTTTCTTTCTTTCTTTCTTTCTTCTTTTGTGTGTGTCAAAAGTCACAGTACTTATCCCATATATATATTTCCAATAATCTTCCTTACCAAAAGATCAAAATCAAAATAAATAATAGTACCCCTCTATATATATACATACATATTCTCCTAAAAATAAAATCTCATTAGATTTAATTAATTAAATAGGTTAAGAAAAGAAGAACCCTAAATAGATTAATTAGCTTGTGTGTAAAAGACAAGGCAAAGAAAACAAACATCCCTCCTTAAATGACAATCATTTACTTTTTTCCCTAAACCCCCTTTGTCTTAATATTAATAATTATATCAAATATAATTACTACTTAATTAATTAATCACCTATACCCTACGGTTTTTCTTCTTTTTTTAATATATATATATATATATATATGTAGTGTTTTATTTTTGTATAGGTCTAATTAATTATAAAATAAATAAAACCAACCTTAATAATAATAGATTAATTAAATGAAAATTGAAGAAAGTATATATAGGAAAATAATGAAAATATATAATGTTAATTAAGCTGAGAGGAATCTTTGAAAGGAGCCTCGAAAGTTGAGTGTATGTTTGTGTGAAATGTGGGAGAAAGGGAAAAAGAATATTCTATACTCATAAGAGTTCATTAGCTAAACTCCAAAAATTAAAAATTAAACACAGTGTTAAAGCAAAAACATGATTAGATTATGATTAAGATTAGCAGGAAAAGTCAGCTCACAAGGGGACGACTGCTCACACTTCCAAAAATTCACTGCCCCTTTTGTCACCTAATTAAACTATATGTTTTCCCCTTATTAATTAATATATTAATTTAATCAATTACCTTTTCTTTTATAATTTTCTTATTCATTCCTTCCCTTCAACTTCTTTAAACCCTAACTATTTATTCTCTCACCAACGTTAAATTATCTCTCATCAAATCAAATCAAATCAAGTAACGCCCCATTCGATTTTCGTTGTAGACGGAACTTAGTTTTAATGTGCATGATCTTATCAAAAATCATCAAACGCGATACGATATATAAAGAGATATGCACTACGTATTTTCTTAATATTTATTAGGTAGATAGTTTATATTAATTTCAAGCATGCATGAAACCGTTGTTAGGAGGGAACCATATTTTGACGGAGTAATAGTTCTTTTAACGTTGTATATTTACATTTATTTCAAAGGTAACCCATTTCCATATATGATAATATCCATAATATTAGACCTCTAGAAAGCAATATTTATTTTATTTCACATAATTGAGAGAGAGAGAGAGAGGGAAGGAAGGGCAAAGAAATTATGGGATAATCATTCGAAAAGGAAAAGGTAGTAAAACTAGCTTTATGTATATAACTTCTCTCATCATATGTGTCATCATGCACCTTTGCCCATCAAATCCCTTCCCCCCTAACCTTTAACTTTCTTCACCCCCTCCCCAATAAAAAAATATGTATTTTTTATTATACTAGTTTTGAAATTATTGAAAAAAATATATATTCAATAATCTAAATAGGAAGAGAAAGAGAAAGAGAAAGAGAAAGAGAAAGAGAAAGAGAAGAAAGATCCAAATCTTGTCAAATTTCTCTTCTCTTCTCTCTTTATAACATATATATGAACACACTCCTTGCTTTGAGTCCAAACACTTTTACTTCTAGGTTTGTTATAGATTGTTTGAGAGTGAGTCAAATAATTATACACTTGGAAGACAACAACAAAAATCTTCTAAAATAAGATTATTTGTTGTTTTGTTAAAAGAAGATCAAGAAAATGTCTGAAGAGCAAACAATTTCAAATGCTTTCATTTGCAGCATCCCATCACTTGGATCCATCAACAGCAACAACAACAATCCTTCTGTTATTGTCAAGAAGAAGAGGAATCTCCCAGGAAATCCAGGCAAGAACAAAAATAAAAAAAGCTTTGCATTTATGTATATGATCTTCTTTTTACTATTTTTGTGGCTTATGTTTCTTCTTTGTGTGTAGGGGAATTTAGGGTAGAATATTTTGATGGATGTATTCAACTTTTCCATCTACAAACTCTTTGTTTCTCTCTGAAAAATGTCAGAAAATAACCTTTTCTCTCCCATTATTGCTCTTTTTGAACCCTCAACTTCTGTTCTTCTTTGAGTTTCTTAAAAAGAAAAAAAAAAAAAAAGAGAGAAAAAAAAACCCTCATGGAAAGGGTTATTACAAAGCAACCATCTTTTCCCTCGTATCTTCATGAATATGAATAAAAAGATTAAAGTTTTTTTAACGCTATCTGCTTAAACATTTGATTTTTGAGTCTTACGGTTGTTTATGACTTAATATGATATCAGAGTCGGTTTTCTTCTATTAATATTGTTAATCACTTTTGACAGATCCTGAAGCGGAAGTAGTATCGTTGTCGCCAAAGACACTAATGGCGACGAACCGATTCTTGTGTGAGATATGTGGGAAGGGATTTCAAAGAGATCAAAACCTACAACTACATAGGAGAGGACACAATCTTCCATGGAAGCTAAAGCAAAGAAGCAATGGGAACAAAGAGCCAAGGAAGAGAGTTTATGTTTGTCCAGAGAAGAGTTGTGTTCATCACCATCCTTCAAGGGCTCTTGGAGATCTCACAGGAATTAAAAAGCACTTTTGTAGGAAGCATGGGGAGAAGAAGTGGAAGTGTGAGAAATGTTCTAAGAAATATGCTGTGCAATCAGATTGGAAAGCACACTCCAAAACTTGCGGTACCAAAGAGTATAAATGTGACTGTGGGACTCCATTTTCAAGGTAACGTTTTTCTGTTTTTAAAAATTGTGCTTGTTTTCTCGTCCCATTACTTACATACGACATTGAAAGTAAACATTTGAAGAAACAAATTTACGAAAAATTACCTTTTCTAGATTTTAAATTTTGGATTTGATTTTTAAAACATACAACTAAAATAAAAGGTAAAAAAAAATCTCTATAGGTTTGATTTTCAAAAATACAAAACTAAATATTTATGAAAAAAAGATTTAAATTTCCTTTTATGTTCATTAGTTTAGCATTATTTCAATACTATCATCCTAATGTAAAGGGTTTAAGCTTCTATAAATGTATTCTCTCTCTTTGTGTATATATACAACATGGATTCATTCTATCGAGATATATATATAGTTTTTCTGATCAAGTTGTTTGTTTTTTTAGTTAACAGACAGAGAGAAAAATATAATGAAACTACATAAACATAATATATTGATATCATGAAGATAATCAATATTCAAATAATGGTTTAGGTTGAGATGACAAGACAATCTAAAAGCTTAACTTGATGAGTTTATATAGTAATTTATTTCTACATTAATACTTCATATTTTTATCGCTCTCCTTTCATTCATAGGTTTGAAAATTATCACAAGATTCAATCATATTACTCGAAATTATATAATACTAGTTTTGAATATACCACCTTCTGCTTCTCTAATACTATATGTAGTAGGTTCAATATTTTAAATCAATTATGGTTTATGGTTTATGGTCTATTCAATTGTTCTTAATTTATATTCTCTAACACATCCATTCACTCCTATCAAGATACAAAGAAAAAAATTTCAAATATTTTTATGATATAGTATGATATGGTTCACTTTGGATGTCCAAAAGTATTCATGGTTTTCCCTTTTGGATTATCGAGAAGATTTTTGTACTATTAGAGCTAGCTTTCTTTAAATTATACCCTATTTTTTTCTTACTAGATTCTTTGACATTCACAAATGTTATAAAATTAAACGAACTATCCTATGAGATTAATTTAGGTGTATGTAAATTAGTTCAAACGTTCACGAATATTAGAAAAAAGAAAGATATTTTTCTTATCTAGTCAACGTGAAACTTTGATAGGATCCCAACAACTTAAATATGAACCCTTGCGAGTTCAAAAATAATGATCATCTTTTGTATTTTTTTATTTTTTTTTATCTTTGATCTTTTTTGTCCCTATATAAATGGCTACATAAAAAACTATGTGTTATGTGAAAATGCAGGAGAGATAGCTATGTAACTCACAGAGCATATTGTGTAGCATTGGCAGAAGAGACAGCAAGATTAAATGCAGCATCAACCAATATTGCCATCAACAACAATTCATTAGCTGATGGTTACATCAACAACAATCCCCCTCAATTATTCTTCCCTAATTCCTCCAACCTTTTCAAACCAAATGAAACTTCCCCCATCTTTTTCAGTAACAATAATGCTCCCACAATATCACTCCCTTTTTGGCTCCCAACAAATCCTCACCAGGTCAATAATTTCCACTATCCAACAACAACTACAACAACAACAACAACAAATTCTGATGTTCTTTCTGTTCCTTCCTTATTCAGCAATGAAGAACAACAATCATCCCATCAATTTATGTCTTCATCACCCAACATGTCAGCTACTGTTTTACTACAAAAAGCTGCACAAATTGGTGTTACAACTGATCACCCTTCATCATTGATGGAAAGTTTTGGTTTGAAATTCAGTTCAATAACTGATGGCAAAGCCTTGCTTTCAGGGATTTATGGGTCAATGATAAACTCAAATTCCAATAATGTTATTATTCCTCTTAGTGAAGAAGATCATCATCATCATCATCATCATCATCTCTACTCTGCACCACCAGCAAAGAGAATGAGACATACTGTCAGTGAAGAGAGTGTTAATGGTGGAGAAGGAGAAACAAGAGATTTCTTGGGTGTGGGAATGCACACCATATGTCATCCATCAACAGTAAATGGATGGATCTGATTTTAAATTAGATAAAAGTTTATAGGGACCAAAAAGAGGGAGAGATGAGATCAATGCATATTCTTCAGTTTGAGGAAAAAGACAGAAAGCTGATAGCTTTTTGTGTTTTCTGATTAAAGGGGCAGAGGAGAACAGAGCAATTGGGGGGGAAATTGAAAAGAAAAAAAAAAAAGTTGAAAACTTAAAAAGGACCCATTTTGGAAATCATTCTATGTTATTTGTGTATTTCTTGCAATCTTTTGGTATCCTCTTTTTCTTGTGGTATCAAATGTGGGTATTGGGAAGAAGAGAAAAAGAGGGGATTTTTATTTTATATTGTTGAGTGAAAAGGGCATGGATTCTTTTCAGTATAAAGTATAAATGTACCAGGAAAGTCTGGTCATTCAAAAGAAAAAAAGAGAGAGAGAGAGAGATAATGATGATGCTTACGTATTTACTTTGTCGGTTTTTTTCGAGATCGAAACATAGTCTCACGTCGATTAGAAGTGTGAAGAATACGTTATTTTTATGCATTATATGATCAAATGCAATAATTTATTTAATGAGATAATAATAACTGTGAGATATGTTAAATCAATGCCAAAGAATAAGTATAGATTAACCGAAATCAAGCTTGAAGTTAGAGAATCGATTATCCTTTCTTGCATGTTGTAAAAAAATTCAAATTAAAATAAGAGTTTTAGGGTTTAAGGTCATGAATTTGAAAAAAATTCTACTAACTATATAAAATTTTAACATAGAAATAATGATAGTTGTCGCAACAGATGGCAAAAATAAAGAAATTACGTACTCAACTAAGTTAAGTTATGAAATTTGGAGTTTATATAAAAAAAATTAGAAAATATATGTTTGGGATAAAGAGTTGTTTAATTTTAAATTATGAAGCATGTTACAGTTAGGTGGAAAGAAATCAGAGCAGCTTATAAGCTTCAACAATAACGAATCTTATCGACTATATTGGAGTAAAATTATTTAACATCGATAAATGTCAAACTCATTAAGTGATTTAAGAAGTACATACATTTACTTAAATTATGCTTCACAAGATGGAAAATACTTTATGAATGGTGAAGGTAAAAGAAGAGCAACCTTGAGACATGAACTATGTGAAAATAATTTTTTTTTTTTGAAAAAATGATACTTCTTTTCTTAATATAAACCATTACTTTCCACTCTGGATAGCAGTGTACTTATACACATGCATGCATTTTTTTCCCTTCCTTTTTATTATTGAAGAAAAAAAAAAGGCATGGTGAATAAAATGTAAAAAGAAAAAAAGAAAAAGAGGAAAAAGTGAAGAAAAAAAGAGGCAACCATTTCCATTTGAATAATTTATATTGAATTTTATTTATTTACTTTCTGCTAAATTCAAGTATTCGAATCATTTTTTTGAATGAAAATTTGAATTTTTGACTTTTCAAATCGAAAAAAAAAAAAGATTATATTAAGATTTTATTTGAATGAAAAAGGTATTCAAATTTTGAATAGTAATTATGGGTTTAGAAAGGTAAAGTATTAAAGAGAAATGTTTGATATGGAATATGGATACCATGGTGTGAAGTTGGCCATGTTGACCCACTTGACCCATCATTTGCTCTTTATGTTGACATTTATGATCTTCTCTTTTCATTCAAATTAGGTTTAGTGTGGATTAAGAATCTCTTTATACATCTTCTTATTTTGTATAGCTTTGCAAGGGATAGCTTTTTTTAATGATAATAATTAAGTGATGGCAATATTTAAA
Organism: Cucumis melo; assembly: GCF_025177605.1. Lineage (NCBI taxonomy): Eukaryota > Viridiplantae > Streptophyta > Magnoliopsida > Cucurbitales > Cucurbitaceae > Cucumis > Cucumis melo. The sequence continues at coordinate 3,525,981 of NC_066857.1, forward strand.
AAAAAAATTCAAATATAATAAAATCTATTGGTGATAAACATTTTATTGATTGACACTTAATCATTGATATGATCTATCACTGGCAGATTCATAAAGTCAAATCTAAATTTTATTATATCTACTAATACTTTGAGCTCAATTTTATTATATGTTTAATGGGGCCAATTAAGGAGTACATTAGTGAGATAGCTAGGACCAACTTTCTAAAATCTTTTAGAAAATAAAATTGTTCAACTTTAAATCTATGGATTGATCGATTTATAATGGAGGCCCTTAAACCTCAATAAACTATAGTTTAGTTATATTGAAGTTAGCTTCTTAAGCATATGATTAGAAATGGAAAGAATGTTTTATGTTATATGTTACCCTTTTTATATTATTAAAGAAGGGCAGGTTTATAAGAGCTGAGTGGGTATATAACATGGGGGCTCTAAATTAATTAAGGATATAGTAAAAGTTAAATTTTTTCGAAAATATGACAATTTTTAACAAAAAAAATGAAATTACCCCTACATATACACTAAGCCTCTGGAATACGATTTCAAGCGGGTTCTTCACGTTTTTCTCCTATTTTCTATTTTCTTCTACTTTCTTCGTACTCCGATTTAGTTTTCCGGTGCCCGTAACGGTTTGCATTATTTTGTTTTCCTTTCGCTGCATTACGTTCTATATTGTTGAAGAAGATTTTCTTCTTTTTCTATTTGTTTGAAATTGATTTCTTCATTCCTTCCCTCGCGCTACGTTCTACGCTTTGTTTTTCAGTTTGTGTCTATCAATGATGTGTTTCTATCACTAATTGACAGATTTAGAGGATGTTTAACTTGTTTATGTTGAAATGTTTAACATGCTGATCTGTTTTAGGTTTGTGTGTTAGTGTATAGGGTTAGGGTCTATCGGTGATATATTTGTTATCACTGATAGTCTTGAGGGATGTTAAGTTTGTTTGCATTGGGATGTTAGTAGATAATTTAGTTTAATGTATATTTTTATGTGATGTTGTTTATGTTCTATCAGTGATCTGTTTCTATCAACTTGAAGGATGTTTTACTTGTTTGTGTTGGATTGTTATTAGATATTTTAGTTTAATGTGCACTTCTTATATGTTGTTGCCTAGGGTCTATCGTTGATATATTTCGATCCCTGATAGTTTTAGAAGATGTTTAGCCTGTTTGACTTGGGAAATTAGTAGAAGCTCTAGTCTAATTTAGATTTTGTGTGTTATGTTGCTTAGGGTCTATCAGTGATATGTTTCTATTACTAATTGACGAATTTGGAGGATGTTTTAATTGGTTGGAGGCGGAAGAAGTTGTGGTTGGAGGCGGAAGAAGTTGTGGTTGAAGGTGGAAGAAGGTGTCGTTGGAGGCGGGAGAAGGTGTCGTTGGAGGCGGAAGAACGCGTCATTGAAGGCTGAAGAAGGCGTCGTTGGAGGCGGAGGAAGGTGTTCTTAACGTGGAGAAAATCACAGAAACGGTGGTAAAGATGAAGAAGGGAGAAAATCGTGGAGAATATATTAGAGAAGGGAGAAATCGTGGAAAAGGGAAATGCCTGTGAAAATAGAGAAGGAGAAAGTCGCACCAATATCCTTTTTAAAACTAGGGCAATATTGGAATATATTTATAAAAAAATTAAAAATTTGCTATATTTGCAAATTGTTTAATAAATTGACATATACTTGATATTTTATACCAAAATGGTTATACATTATAAAATCTCGATTTATAAGGTATAATTGGGCCTACCCCATTATTAAGCCCTAATCTGAAGAGCCCAAACATCATTTCTCCTAAAATCCAAGATGATTCCCTAATGCCCAATCTTGTATAAAACAAAATAATTACTCTATTTTGCCCATAGAATTTAAAGGTATTATTGTAAATATTAAAACTATTAAAAATATATATTTTCAAAATATAATAAACTTTAAAATTTTTTATCCATGATTGATAATGGACACTGATACACTTTCTATCTATCACTAATGGAAATGTATGAGTATATTTGAATCTAAAATTTTGCTATATTTTGTAAATTTTGGTTGATTTTGTTATATTTAAAAATACCCTTAAATTTTACTATATTTGTAAATTTTTAAAATATCGTTAAACAATTAATTATTAACTCTAAAAGTTGTATCCATTAAAATTCCTCTAAATAGGTGTTTGGTAGTTCATAATAGAATAAGTTTCTAATGTAATCCAAAACTCATACTTGTATCAAGCGTTTTGAACCCAATTTGTAATAAAAACTCATTAGGTTTCGACAATTTTCCATCCAACCTTTTTTCTCACTTTTTTACACTTCACGATCTAATTTTCATTTCATCTTCGATTATTCATGTTCTCCAACACTCTTCTAATTTTCAATAATCCTGATTACATTCTAGTTCTTGACACAACTTCTAAATTTATTTATGAGTTAGTGAAAGATTATTAAATTTTATTTCATGTTTTGAGACTTCAATCAAAATAGTTGGTGCTTCCAACAATTACAAATACTATTTCAAATATTTTCCCACTATTGTAATAACTACCGATTATAATAATTAAAACTCAATGTCCCAAACGTTGGAGTGGAAATTCCAACTTCGAACCTACCTCATATAACTTAAAACAGTTGTAATAATTTTTTTTACGAAGGATAAGTTAAAACAGTAGGCATAAATCATATTTTAGATTAAGAAATCCATAATTTATTTCAATGTCTTAACTTTATATAAAGCCACTGCTTTAGTCTTTTAACATAAGCTGGAATTCATTTAAAACTCGGATGCCCAACCTACTTTATATCAATCACTTCAAGCACTTAACATCAAACATCAAATTTGATTTTTGTTAAAGTGAGTATACTCGACAGTAAATTTTGTGGACTTATACCTTAGCCACTCCACTACGGTTTCTATCAATTTCATGTTTGAGCCTCTAGAGATAAACTTACATGAACAACCATTTGATTCCCATAAAATATTATTGGGTTACTAAAAATATAGGAATAACCAAATGTCTTCTCTATGATATTGTTTTCTAAAATAGACATGTCAGGGGCTTGTGTGTGCAATATTCATCAAGACTCTTTCTCAAGTCTTATCATCTGATTGAAGCATTAATTAACCTACTACAGACATCTGTAAAGATTAACGAGTAAAACTACGATCTGTTGACAACATAAATGACTAGAATTTGTAGCTGCACTGAAGCTTTTGAACGACCAGCTGCCATAATTCATTGTTTGAAACATATGTAACTTATATCAAACTAATGTATGGTTTCTATCCAAATTTGAGATCATAGAACCTCCATCGGAGAATTGGGTGCAAAAGAAACTAGAGGTAACTCAAAACCATACCGTATCCAATCTCTCCCAGATGATGCAGTCAAAAGACTGGAAGGAAATATGCATCCCTTAGAGTTGGAGTTCAAATTCTAAAATCCCATTTGACATTCTAAAAACAAATCCAAATTTCTAGTTTATGCTTCAGTATAAAAAAGAAAAGAAAATAGTGGGTCATATAAGAAATAAATTTCTTATGCAAAAATGAAAAACCAAATCAGAATCAAATCAGAAGTTACAATACTAAAATGGAGTTCAAACATAAAAACTCTATTCTTTCTCTAGATTCATAATTTAGCTAAACAACTTCAATAAAGAATCAAAGAAAAATCATTCCTATAGGAACTTTTATGGCACCAAACACTAGGCATTCATTTAAATCAATAATTGAAAGATATGGTAGCTGCTTTCCATTGGAAAACAAGGGCCCCATTTTAGTAAATAAGGGTTGGCCAAGAAACAAGAGGCTATTGGCCATTGGCTTAGCATTCATTCCATCTTTTATTACAAAAAAAAAAAACAAAAATTATATATTTTTTATAAAACTTGTCCTGCCAAACAGGGACTTCCTCAATTGTCCCCACCAAAATTGTTGAATATGTGGAAACAGCAATTTTTAAGAAACTTTTTGGTTAAAAAAATTATTTGGTTTGTACCACAAATCTCTGCTGGATGTCAATTGATGAACATTTACCCCCTTTTTGACATTTCCTTATTACCTGCACCTTACACACCAAACTATGTACCAAATTACCAAACTTCTATGTTTTCATTACAGAAACCTACACACTTTTAATTAAAATCATTGATGTTTATATTATAGAGGTTGATTGTAACTTGTAAGAGTAAGATTTTATCAATTCTACATGAGCTTTTCTTCAAAATGTAATGTGATAGAATTCGATATACAAGTTAGAGAGTAGGAAATTTCAGGCATTTGATGTGAATTAGAGATTAGTAAGTGTTCAGAGACATACTAGGACAAATATGGAGAAAGTTTGACTTCCTTTTTAACAATGGTGGGTGGTCTGGTTTCTATGGCAGCCTCCTGCAGTAGTTTAACGACTCTTCTCATTGAGGGGCGGTTGATAGGGAGTGAGCTTGTGCAAAGCAGTCCAACATCAAGGACTCTGTATATTTCTTCCTTGTATTCAGAACCAAGCTTCGGATCAATTACTCGGTCGAGTTCTCTGCCATCAACAGTGGCGTATACCCACTTTGCCAAGTCTTTATCTCCAAATTCTGGATCATTTGGTGGCCGTCCTGTCACTAGCTCTAAAATCACCACCCCAAAGCTGTAGATGTCACTCTTTTCGTTTACTCTTAAAGTATAAGCATATTCTGCATTAAGCATATGACAGTCAAAAAAAAGTAGGCGAATTCTATAATCCCAATATGAACAAAGAAATCCCCAGGAAAATGTTCATATGTAGAAGTATAACAACATCTAAAAGTTAATATGAAGGCATTCAAGTCTCATAGATTCATCCCAGCTTATATTTAAATAGACAAGATCATAGCATCCGTAGAAATATAAATATGGTCATTTGCCTAACAGTGGTTTATAATCATATCATGTAAGAATTACTCATGTTTCAATTCATGAAAGAAGGTAGAGAAACCAAGTTGGTACCTGGTGCAATATAACCACAAGAACCAGCAATGACAGACATAGATTCTGATCCCTTGCCAGCATTCAAAAACTTTGCCAATCCAAAGTCAGCAACTCTAGCTCCAAACTCAGAATCAAGCAATATATTGTTGGACTTAATGTCCCTATGAACAATTGGAGGAGCACAGTCGTGATGCAGGTAAGAAAGCCCTTCAGCTGCATCCAAAACTACTTTATACCTTGTAGGCCAATCCAGAAAGCGCTTCATGCTGCCGTGCAACAAATCTCCCAAGCTTCCATTAGGCATGTACTCATAAACAAGCAGCTTGCAGTTGCCTGTGTTGCAGCAGCACCATAACCTTACAATATTCTTGTGACGAATCTTCCCTAAAGTCTCAACTTCAGCCTCAAATCCATCTTTCTCTGAATCCAAACTCGTGTCCTCTTTTCTTGTTCCTTGCCATAGCTTCTTCACCGCCACGACCTCACCATTTTTTAGCACGACTTTGTACACTTTGCCGGACGCTCCACTTCCAATGACTTTGTCTTCACTGAGACAGTCTGCTATTTCATATTCACTAAAACCAAGTTTATGAAACGATCTCCACTTGGAAATGGCAATTCCTTTCTTACTCTTCTTGAATTCCTTGTACTTGAAGAAAAACCAAATGACCCCAACAACAAAAACAATGATAGCAAGTAGAAAAATGGATCTGAGAAGCCAATAGCCTTGGTGTTTTCCTTTTCCAACGTGAGGACAAAGACTTGGGTCGTTATTGCACAAACCTGGATTTCCCAGGAAACTATCTCTGTAAATATCCTCAGCATAAAGAGGAGGAAGTACTCCTGATAACAGATTGTTCGACAAATTTAACGAATTCAGTTTCAAATTCTGCAATTCAAGAGGTATACTTCCACTGAGATGATTACTAGAAAGATCAAGATAATTAAGAACCGGTAGGCTTCCAATTTCACTCGGGATATTGCCGGATAGTCTATTACTTGCTAAATTTAACTCGTTTAGCCTTTTCAAAGCTCCAATTCCCATTGGCAATTCACCAGAAAGTTTGTTCTTGCTTAGATCGAGTGTACTCAACAGGTTTAACTTTACCAAAGCTCCTGGGATTCGACCGGAAAACATATTGTCATTACCTGAGAGTTCAGTCAGATTGCTTAACGACCCAATCTCGTTAGGAATTGACCCTGAAAATTGATTTTCTGAAATCATCAAAATAGAGAGATTCTTAGCGCCAGATATCATCGAAGAAATAGACCCAGAAAGAGAATTCTCAACGAGCTCAAGCAAATACACATTGGGCAGACCCCAAAATTCATCAGGAACCGGACCAGAGAGTCTGTTGTTCCTCATTCGAATCCGGCTTAAAGTCGTGCATTTTCCAAGACTTGCCGGGATTCTTCCAGAAAACGAATTGTAAATCAATATAAGCTCTTCCAATTTCCCTTCTGCACACAAGTTTTGAGGAATTCCGCCAGAAAATCCGTTGTATGAAACGTCAAGATGAACTAATGGCGAGTTTTGGCCGAGTTTACTGGGTAACTGTCCACTAAGCTTGTTGTTAAACAACTTGAGCTCATTCAAGTATGGGGAATTAACGATACTCTCCGGCAAAGGCCCTTCCAATCGATTCTCGAACAAATTTAACGACTCAAGCTGTAATGCGCACAGTTCATCCGGAATCATTCCCGTCAAGTGATTCATCGACACATCAATTCGTCGGAGTGAAGTTAAATTAGACAGTCCTAAAGGCAACTCCCCAGAGAGCGAGTTGTTAAAGAGTTCAATTTGAACTAAACTTTTCATTTGAGTGAGTGAAACCGGAATCGACCCACTGAGTCTATTATTAGACAAGTCAAGATTCTTAAGCCGAGTCATCCCGCCAATGGTTGCCGGAATTTGACCGGCAAGATTACAGTTAGCAAGCCAGAGAACCTCCAACTTAGTCAAGTTCCCGAATGCACTCGGTATCTCACTCCGCATAAACGGATTATAAGCAAGTTGAAGCTCTTTCAAACTCGAAATATTACCCAAACTCCCCGGAATGGTTCCATTCAATAGATTATCAACCAAATTCAGCGTCTCAAGTTGCGCAAACCCACCGAAACTCGTCGGAATCTCCCCAGAAAAATTATTTCCAGAGAGATCCAGTGAACGAAGATTGGAGATCTTAGAAATCCCATCGGGAATAGAACCAGCAAGAAGATTCTGAGACATGTTCAGCAAGTGGAGACCAGAACAAGAAGCAACATCATCCGGAAGAGAAGCGTTAATAGCGTTATTAGACAGGGAGAGTGAAGAGAGAGAAGGAAGACGACAAATAAAAGTGGGAAAAGTTCCAGAGAGCTGAAAGTCGGAGAGGTCGACAGCGATGACAGAATGAGTGAGGGAATCGCAAGTGATGCCGGACCAGTTGCAGGGAGTGTTGTCGCGAGGGTTCCATGAAGAGAGGGAATGAGTGGGATCGTAGAGACCAAGTTTGACTCGTTGAAGATACAATCCTTCTTGATTGAGTGAAGAGATCAATGGAGGAGGAAGAAGAAGAAGAAGAAGAAGAAGAAGAAGAAGAAGAAGAAGAGAAGGCATTTCGGCAGAGAGTTATGGGGGAATGGAAATCAAGAGTGGGAGTGAAATATGAAGGCGTGAAAAAGATGGGCCATGAAAACAAACTTAAAAAGATATTTGGCAGAAATTATAGATTTTCGGCCCCCACGTTGGTTATTTATTTCTAACCAAACTATACTATACTCCTTCAAATATAATAAAACTATTTCTTTCACATATGACACCAAATTTTACTTTGTTTTTTTAAGATATGAGTCAAACAAGCAAACAAACTCTCATCCATTTCTATATTTATGGGTGAAATGAAAGGAATAATATTTTAAAAGAGAAAAGGAATTAATGAGTTAGAGTAGAGGTGGATTGTAATGAATGAGTTGATGATAATTGTGTTGGGCAAATGCGCAATACGCGCACATTTACGAGAAGTTCTAGAAAATATAAATATTCCTTTTTTTACGAGAAAAGCTTTGACGTGAAAGTAGAAATAAATTGGAACCAAAATATGCAATTAGAGAAGGGGGTTTGGATTGGGATTGGGATTGGGATTGGGATCCCATTCTTCTCCCCCCCCCCCCCCCCCAACTCCATCTTTTGGATGGTTGGTTTCCTGTGGGGAATATATTAAATAGTAAAGAAAAATTAAATTGAAAATTTAGGATAAAACAGATATTTTATCTATATGTGAGGTAAGAAAAAGAGTTGTTGGTTGGCATGAGTTTAAGATGTGATGTGGACAAAGAAGACTCCATTAAATAAAACATAGATGAATTGACATAATGAGACGACCGCTGCTCTACGATACTCTTCTTCTTCTTCTTCTTCTTCTTCTTCTTCTTCTTCTTCTTCTTCTTAACGTTGATCTTTATTTCTCAATTTGTAATGTGTGCTAACTCTACTAACTACTTTCTTCTGTAGTAATTATTAACTCGACATCAAGAAAAGAACTCTAACTAAACAACTTTAATACGTTTGTGTAATTAAATATTAATTAATCTAAGCAACAATTTTTCTTTTAAGATTAACAAAAGCTACCAATGTCGAATTTGACCAAATCTTAATCTAACGAATTTCATATTATATAAATAATATAAGTTTTTATCATCGATAGAATATGAGATTTTGTTATATTTTTTTTAAATATTTCAACAATGTTGTCACTTACAATAATTTTATTTTAATAAACAATCCCTTATAAAAAGTAACGAAAATAAGGAATAATTACAATGATAAACCATGTACCAAATATTGATCTATCATTGAAGTATATCACTGATAGATTTTGCTATATTTACAATTTTTTTAAAATTATTGTTATATACTTAATAATTATGCATAAAATTACTACATATCATAATTATCCTAATTAAAATATTTAAATCAAATGGATACAAAGCATATACATACCTAACATGAAATCAACTCAGCTTAAGAAAATAATAACATTAAAGTATCATTTATTTTATTTTTAAACTTTGCATAAAAGGTTCAAATTTGACTTACGAGTTTGGAATTTGAAAATGAAAAGTATGAAAATCTCAAACTCTTGAACACGTTAACACACAAATCATAAACTATTATATTCCATATTAAGATAGTACGCAACTCAAACACATACTATTAAGTATAATCTATTGATTATGATAATTAACTAATTCCTATCAAAACCACCTACATATTTCGATGTTTTATTAGACTTACTAACCACCATGGATAGTTGAATCCAATTTTTTACCAAATCTTGATGGGGGTTCATCAACTTTGACACTATAATTAACTAATGAATTTTGATTTGGAAAGTATTTAATACAATAAAACAAAAAAAAATGAGAAACTAAACTTAATAATTTTTTTTTTAAAAAAAAAAAAGAGTAAAATTAGGTAATTTAAAGTAAATAAATTGAAAAAGGAAGGAGAATGTGATGGTCAAAAGAATAATATAAGAAATGAAGAATTTTCAACGACGTTATGAGGAGGGGGGGGGGGGGGGGGGGCCCATGTAGTGGTTATCTTATAAGAAAAACAAACAATAATTTTAAAAGCTACGCTAAGTTCGGATCCTTCTGCCCCTATGTCTTCCCCATGTATCTTCTCTTTTAGATCCTCCATATCAATGAAGTATTGTCAAAGTAATACACCCTCCTAAAAATAAATATAACTTACAAACAAAAACTATAGCATGGGTTCTAGTAAATAAGATGTTTGAAATAGTGTAAATGGTAAATAATTGGAGAGTACGAAATAGTATTTAATGTAGCAATAAGTGGTTATTTTAATCTTAGTATAGTTCCTCCCTTAAATGTCTTCCATGGTTATTAAATCTTCAATGTGTGATTTTACCAAGAAATTCAATAACTTGAAAATTGAAGATTTAATATTGAAGGTATTTAAAAATATGACAAAATTCATACAATTTTTTTATAACTTATTTAAGTTTTTTTTTTTTGTTATATTTTGTAATTAGTTTCAATGTTTTGTTATTCATAACGATTCCCCTAACAAAATATAGCACTTTAAAATTTGTAGATCAAATTTAAATAGATTATAAAATTTAGGAACTAAAAGTATAATATTGAAATTTATAGACCATATTAAAATTATATTAATTTTTTTTTTGGCTTGTTTGGAATTACATTTGAAAAAGAAACTTTTTTCTAATTTTTTTTATTTAAACATTTATTTTATAAAATTCTTTAAAATAAAAACACACATCTATTTGACAAACTTTTAAAGAAAGGTATTTTATAATAATATTTGTTCGGTTTGTTATAAATCAAACGTGTTTCTAAAAATTTTAAATTACTGTAAAAGAGTAATTGTTGGTAGTAGGGGTAGTCGATTGGCTAGCTAGCTATCACCAAAATTGGTGGTCATAGGTTGACTTGTGACGATCTTTAGAAGCGATGGCTAGAGTTTCTTATATAAATTAGATAGATTAATTAACTTTAAACATTGGAGATTAATTCCATTAAAAAGTTGGTTTTCGAATGTTTATCTTAATCCAACTTATTATTTAATATTATATTTTTTTTTCTCGATGAAATTAGGTTAAGTTATAAAAATGTTGTAACATACCGGTTTTGATTACTAACAATGATCCTAATTTATTGTTGGTTTGTAAATTTTATAATACTTGAGAAGAATTGACAATATTAAAAGTAGTCTTGGCAACTTTTAACTTTTCTTTTATTTTTTATTTTTTACCAAAAAAGGGGAAAAGTAGATATTTTAATTATGTTTTAAGAACTAATATTATATTATTGGGAGAAGGAAAAATGTTTAATTATTAATGGTTATGGTCCTAACTTTGTTTGCTTTAGGTTAAACTTTAATAATGGAGTTATTTTATAATTTTGTTCAAAAAAGCAATTCCATTAATGTTAAAACATTAATTACCTTCCAATACTTGTTTCCTTTATTTATTACAACAACTTTAGTGATTAGTTTCAGGTTTATATTATTTTAATATATATATACATACATATATATATATATATATAATTTTTGGCTAAATTATGAATTTAATTTATTAATACATCATCGATTCATTAGTTGATAAAAAAAGAAGATATAATCTCAATAACTAACTAAAAGGTAAAAGATTTATGGATACGTACACCTACAGATTTAGTATAGGCACAAAAGCCCGAGTCCTCTCAATTTTATCGATTTTATATAATATATATGAAGAAAATTATTTAATTTTTAATTGAACGGTTACCCTATTTAATTTAGGCTCGAATTTTACCTATTGTCAATAAATTTTCTAGATCTGATTACGTTCTTTGAGATTAATCGAGGTGCGTGGTATTAAAAAAAAAACATAAGTTTTCGTATTTCCAATGTTTTTAATAAAAAAAATATGCATTTGCATGCATTTTGACATTTAATGTTTTTCTTAATTTTGTTTGTAAAATTTAATGGTACTCTTTGTTCTATACATTTCCAAAGCTGTATTTAGATTATATTTATAGCACACTTTCATTCCAATCCAAATAAATAAAATAAAATGTAGTGGAATTTTCAATATAATTTATGTCTCTCTACAATAATAATTGGGAAATGTGGAGGGAAAACCTCATTTGAAATTTGACAAAATTAAACACTACTTTGTTGAATAAATTAAATACCAAATGCCTCTAAATAATAGAGTGGGTTTGATGTATTATTTACAACAATTGATAATGCAAAAGAAAAAGAAAAAAAAGGAGGAATTATGTAAATATCAACTAACCATGTGAATACCCCTTTTGAATTTTACACATATTAACTACATCAAATTTCATAATTTATTTCAATAGGAAATATATTTATTACATATATTAAAAGAAATTCAAAGTTGAATGTTTTTTTTTTAAAAAAAAAGAAGATCATATTTGGTAAATAATTTCATATTTTTTCTTTATAACGATTATTTGGTTATAGAATTTTCAAATAATAACTATTTTACCTACCAATTATAAAAAAAGTTAGGTCCATTTAATCCATAAATTTTTAAATGTTAAGGTTCAGTACTCGATTTTTTAAAAATGAACTTAAAAAGTCTTTTCAGTAATCTTTTTATTATTTAAAATAATTACATTACATTTAAATTGAAAAATAAATTGAGAGAAAAATAATTATACAACACAATATGAAATTTTTCTTAAATTATTTTTTAATTTAAAATCTCATATAATTATATAAAATTAAAAAGAAAATACTTTCTGAACTAAAATGATATCTTTTTAGAGATTTCTAAATATACCAAAAATTTAAACCTATTTACAAAATATAATAAATTAGATCAAATTCTTTGTATTCATTTAAGTTTTTTTTCTTTTTCTTCTTTACTATATTTTATAAACAATTTCATTTTACTCTGATCATACAAAATTTTCTAACTTTCTGTTAAAACTCGAATCGGAAAATGTCATTTATCTCTTTCCTTTTAACATTAAAAAAAAAAAGGGATAGTTTATGTTGTTTGGTCCATCCTTGGCAACAACTAATCTCATACTATATTAATTTAATCATAAGTTTATAACATTAAGTTAAATAGGTAAATGAAATGGAGACATTTCCCATTACTTTAGGGAAATCATTTAATGTGAAAGTGATCAATACAAAGAATAATAATAATAATTTATTATTTATTTAAAATTAAATTTAAAAAAAGAAATGGGGGTAGGAGAAGGGAAATAAATAAATAAATAAATATATATATATATATATATATAGTGTTGGTGATTTTGATATGAGTCCAAGTTTGAATGAATAATAAATGACAAAGTTTGAATATTCATAAGTCTCGAAATCTCTAAATATTACGCTTTTAATTCTTAAATTTTGAATCTTATTTTAATTTAATTTAAGTTTCAAAATATTTTGTTTAGTCTCTTAACCAAAAATTAAAAAAAAAATGGCAAGAAAATGAAATATCAATAAAACATAAAATGTTAGTGAGTATTTTTTTTATATTAACGAAAAGATTGAAAACATGTAAATTATCAATAAATAAATAAATCGAGTCGTTCTTCGTATTCATTTTAAACCTATGAAAATGTAAGAATATTAACAAGCCAATAAAAATTAATTGATAGCATAGATGTGTTGTGAAGATGGTTTTTTATCCGCTCATATATCTTGATTGTGATTCTTTCAAATACAATCTCATGTCAAATCTAATTCGATAACAATTGGGCAGATGTCCTTTATTTAAGTTAGATGTTTGATTTCTTATCTCACAAATTGTTAAAAGGAGAAAAAACTATAAATTGATTACATCTTGATCGATTTTAGACAATCACATGTATCCAAAAGTCCAAATACATTTTTCCAAATTTTAAAAGAATATGTAACATGTTTGTATATTCTTTATTTCTAAATAGTAAATTTCTGAAGTTTCAATTTGTAGTCATTGAATCTTTTACATATTACAAATAAAAAGTTACCTCAGATATAAAATTAAATATCGTGTCAAATAAAACATATTGTTTTAATTACAAAATCTGTATAACTATTAGTGTTGTTTGTTTTAACATTTGTGAAATATTTTGAGATAGAAAATTAAAATTCAGTCCTACTAAACACCATTAAAAAAAATGTGGGTATGATTTTCTTGGACACATGATTTATTTTCTAAAGGGTTATTAATTATATAGTTTGAAAAATAAGTGATTAAAACAAAATAAGTAACTATTTAAAAATGTTAAAATCATAAATAATTTGACAAAGGGCAGTGAGGTTGTTGGAAAGTTAAGTGGAAGTCTAAAGTACATAATTATTAACGATGGAGACAAAAGCCAATTGAGGTGCCTTATTTTTTGACCAATTTAATTTCTAATTTGATTTCAACCAATAATTGAACTCACAAATTATGTTTAAGAAACTCCCATGTGCTCCAACACAATTCTATTGTTAAAACCCTCCTTTACGGCCATATTTACGATTTCTTTACAAACTAAATAAATTACGGTAGGTAAGTAACGTAGGTTGATAATGAGTATAATAAATAACTTTTTATCCCAAACACATCAACTTGACATATGTCAAGTCACAAAATTTCGAAACTCATAAGAATCATCCCCTTTGACATTAAAGTTCAAAAAATTTAACAATAATATTGAGATGGAAAACGTACATTGTTATAATTCAACCATCCAAAACTAAAAAGAATAAGTTAAAAGCTGCTGGAATTTATGTATATGTTTTGCTTTTCATTCGTATTTACATTGATAATACCAGATTGTGAAACAAGAACCCAGCTAACATGCTACACATAGGGAATACTCTAATTTATATTTATGCCCAAACGAGTTTAGAAGTTGTTTGAGAATGTTCAAAATGATGTAGCTAAGGGGTGTAGAGTTGAGTCGAGTTGTAATTTTTATAAGAAAGTAGTTAGGAGAGTTGACGTGAATAACGAAATGAGGAATCTTAAGGGGGTTTATTTTGATGTCCACCTTTTTTAATTAATGGTGAACCAAACCAGACGGTAAACGTTAGTTCTTCTTATTCCATTTAACCCAACTTAGGGGGTGTCAGATCAAAACTATATTGAACCAACTTATTGTTTGACATCATTGTTCCATTTCTTTAGCGCTTGTCAAATTATGCTGCTGTGTGAAGAACAATCAAGATTATGTAACGGCTGCAATTTCAAATGAGTATATCAAAGCTCTGATCATGGACAGCTTGATTGCAAACGAAGACAAGAGAGTATTAGAGATGGAAAATCACTAATAAGATCCAATTGCTTGAGGACTGTATCCAGCAAGGGAAGTACTGGCATCAACAATAAAATAGTAAGGGAGGAGGATGAACAGGGAGGATTTGGGTGGTTGTCCAATTCCTAGAAGAAGGTAAATATCAGGAAGGAAGGTTGAGTTTGCTCCAAGAGAAATCAGCTTGAATAAACTATCAATGAGACATCAAAATATATATATATATATATATATATATATATATATACTTGTTGCATTGAAACAATTCATTCGTATAGATCATACTTTAAGTTTGCAAGAACTATAGCTGCGAATTCTTTAGGTTACACTTCCTTTCCATTTGAAATCCAATTCTTCACGACTTAAACAGAGCAAATATAGTGAATCCTGCATTTCTTGCTGCGAGGCAATTCCAAAACCACCATTGTTCTTGCCCTTGTTTAAACAACTGATGGCTCGAATTTGTTGAAAGATGAAGCTGTAAAGCACGAATTTTTACTTCATATTTCATGCTTGTGGAAGAAGTATGGTTAGTGTGAGCATTTCCAATATAGTTTCCACACTTCCAACATAGTAGTTTGATTCTAAATAGGCCCCAAGAGTTCTTTGAGAAATGAGGCACACATTGAAGTTAATCAACCTGCTTAAATTTGCTTTTGTCGATGTTTAGAAATGATATGATCCCTCGCTTTATCGATTTACCATATTTAGAGCTAATGGTTGATGTGTTGCAGTTAATAGAGCTGGAGTTCAATTCGTATCCACAAGCCCTGCAGCTGAAATAAACATCTCTGCGAGAAGAAGGAAAGAGTGAAGCATTAGGATGTTTCAACAAAGTGATGGAAGTCCAAGCAGCTCTGATAGGTTGCTTTCCACAGATGGCATTGTCGGAGCTGAATATGACGATATGCCGGTAGATGACCATACTCAATGCCAACAAGCTGACTATCCACCAGCTTGTCAAAGTTATGAAATGGATAAAAACATAGAACATGATCTCTCTGATGGAGATGGAGAGAGGGGTACACACCATGGACGGAGAAGGCAATGAGTATGACCTTTCCGAAGATGGAGAGAAGGGTAACGTTGAACAGTATATGAATGGGGAGCACAATGAAGAAAATAATTTATAGGATAGCATGGTATCAGAAGTTATACAATCTGCCTCCTCAGATTACACCTACTAAAAGTCTAAAACAGGATTCAAAAAATTAGGCTGTGTTCTGCCCACGGTCTTGATAGGAAGTTGATAGGTACCTTAGAACTAATGCAGTATCATTGTACATATCTTGCACAACTTTGATTAATGAGAAATGACTTCCCCTAAAAAGGGAAAATACTTTGTCATTGATTACACTCGGTCAACTTCTACTTAATAGCTTTATTATCGCCTCCACAATGAATGTACTTCGCACTCTTTTCAATAGGTATACTATGAAATAAATAAAAACAGATCTATAGAAGTTCAGAATTCTCATAACCTGAGCACTCCAACGTTTGAATCTTGATACAAATGTTGGCAAGCATTCACCTATTTTAGGTAGAAAATAAATTACTGCATGGCTAAAGAATTCATTTGATGTTGCTCTAAGGAAATATATTTACGGAGATAAAGTGAATGAATTCCTTAAATACAAAAACAAGATGGGCCCATTTTAGCAAAATTTTCAAACACTGTATTGTATTCGCAATGAGTGGTTCCTGGGTTGATTACAGAAAACCAAACCAACAAATCATAATATTACTGACCCAAGAGTTTCTTGATCCCAGCCTTCTGCTCTGTAGTCAGCCTTGATGGGAACTTGATATTAAATTTAATTCTCAAGCTCCCCTTCTTTGTTGGATCTTTCTGCATAGGCATTCCTTCTCTTGGGACAACCTCCTCGTAACTTGGATTTACCACATTGTTGATTGGGATCGTTAGACTTCTCCCATCCAAGGTGGTGAGATGGACAGTGTAACCAGTCAATGCCTCGGCTAGCGATATCTTCTGGGTGACAATTAGGTCGTTCCCGTCACGAGTGAACACACTGTGTGGTTTCTCATCAATTATGAAAACAAGATCTGCAGGTATTACATTAGGCTGCTCATTCCCTTTCTCAGGAAATGTGATCTTTGTTCCCTTCTTCCAACCTGGTTTTATATCAATTGTTAAGATCTCTTCCACTGTTACAATCTTCCTGTTCAAAAGGAGTGTATGTGAGAGAGAGAGAGGGGGGGGAGAGATGGATGAGTGTGTATAGAGAGAATAAGAGGGGGAAACATGCAGCTTCAAACAAGCACTGAATCCACAAAAGAAACTAAATTTGGAAGCTATCCTACATGCTTCATGACCCCCACATACATATATTGCATCTAATGAACAAAGTTCCTTTTCCTACATAGCAAGAAACAAAATTTCACCCTGTTTGCAACCGTAACAGACAACTAGCCAAACTCATCCATAAGACCAAATATTAAAGAGGGCGAATGACAACAATCCAGAGTAAATGGTAGAGTTCTTGGAGCTGAAGACCACAAATTACATATCAAAGAACAGTCATTTTGATAATTAAAGGACGATACTTTAAAACTAGTTCGAGCAAACAAGTTGCATGCAATCAAATCTGCATAAGTACAGCAAAAGAAAGATGATTACCCGGTCGTGTCTGAAACTTCTCTAGATATTTTCATTTTCTTGGTAGTTCCTTTGTACAAATCTTCAAGGCTACAAGGCAATCTATTCTCAATTGGAGCAGCTTTACGAGAAGACGCTTGGTTCATGGATCCTCCCCCACTTTCTCTAAAAGAAGTAAATATATCATCACCAAAAATGCTACTTGAAAACCTTGGTCCCCCTCCCATTCCTCCAAAAGGGTTCGAAGACCCAAAAAATTCCGCGTAAATATCTTCAGCATTTCGAGGATTGAATCTAAATGTTGATGACCGGTCGCCGGTGGAAAAGAAGGAAGCTCCTCCACCAGGGCCACCAGCATCAGGTGGCGGCACCTGACCCTTTAAACCCTCTTCACCGTATTGATCATAAATTTCTTTCTTCTGGGGGTCGCTAAGAACCTAAATGCAACATTCAAACAGAACCACAGAACCAAATCTAACATGAGGTAATCGAAAAATCCAAGAAATGAAAAACGAATTCCATAAATCTTGATATTCGATATAAGACATAACAGGCAAACCCCATGTCAATTTCAACGCAGTCAAGTGCAAGAATCTGATGGATCGATCTCAACAAAGTCGTGAGATTTTTATTCAGATAAGAGAGGGGGAAAGTGATGAAAGACGAACCTCGTAAGCTTCAGAGATCTGCTTGAATTTGGCTTCCGCTTCTTTCTTGTTATTTGGGTTCTTATCGGGATGCCATTTCATGGCGAGCTTCCTGTAAGCCTTCTTCAAATCATCATCTTTGGCATTGCGATCAACTTGTAAAACCTTGTAATAGTCGATTCCCATCTCCCCTTCACTATCCCTCGTTAGTCCCTTCTTCTTCCGATGGTGTTCTTCAAAGGGATTTTGGGCAAAGAAGAAGAAAAACACTATTGGTTCGATTGAGCACCCCGTAGAAAGTTCCAGAAATTATCTTCTTCAACAACCTTCCTTTCAAAAACCAAACTTTAGGGTTCTTTTTTTCATTACAAAAATTAGGGTTTATTTATTTATTTATTTATTCCTCTCTCATTATATATATATATTCTATTATTTTATTTTGTAAATTTGGTTGTAGTTATTTTTTATGACAATTTTGAAAAAGGAAAAAATCAACAAGTCCACAATGTAAGATAACGAAAATACTTCACAATTTAATCGATTACAAAATGGTTTTGTACCCAGTCCAAACGATCTTGTACTCATTCTAAACGATCTTGTACCTTTGTAGCAAGTTTAATTGATTTTGTATCATTGTACCTAGTTTAAAGATATTGTATTCACTCTTAATGATCTTCATACCAAATGTAAACGATAAGTACACGATCTTGTACCCTTGTCCGTCATACCCAACCTAAATTATCTTGTACCCATATACCTGGTATAAACGATATTGTACCAAATTTTATAGTCCATCTAAACGATCTTGTACCAAAAAGAAAAGGAGAAGATGAGAGATGAGGAAAAAATAAAAAATTCTGGAAGAGGAAATAAATAAATCGCAAACAAGAAGAAGTGAAAATATGAAGAAAGAAAAATAATAATATGAAGAGAAGAATAATAAATCACAAAGAATAAGAAAAAGAAGTGAAGTGAAGAATGATCACGCAATATTCAAAACCAACAAAAAGCAAACCTATAGTTTATGGAAAAACAATAGTGGTTTCATTGACTTTTTTTTAGTTTCAGCGTTTTTCTTAATAACTCTTTTATATACAATTTTATAGTTCTTTTCTTTTTTTTACACGAAAGATTCCCATGTTGATCATGATATTGGAAGTTAACGTAGAGAAAGACAAGTTCAAGCAATTTAGAAATGACAAAGAAAGAGTAATTGTTTTAATGTTTCTTGTATTTTATTTTTCACATTGCACCAATGAATTTAGGGATTTAAAATTTTACTATTTTTTACATGCTTTTATTTTTTTTCCCTCTCCCTCTTGTCAAATTTGCTGTAAATACAAGCAACATGAATAGTTTATTAGAGTTTGAAAAAAAAAATGGATACTAAATTGTTGCATACTTAGAAAACTTTAGATTTAGTTATGAAAGTATAATGAAGTAAAAGTGTTACATTATACAATTACTAATTTGTTTCTAAATTTCAACGATTGGGCTTCGACTTTGGTTTAAACGACTCATTCGAGTCCAACAAATGGGGTTTAGTTTCCACCTTCCAAACCTTGGGGCATGCAACCGGGCCAACCCAACCCAAATAACATATAAGCATTGCAGGCCCAAAGCCCAAAGCCCAAAGTGAGAGGCGACATTGTTCTCTCTCCTACTCCACCAAACTTTTCCTTTTTATTTTCAAAGCTAAAAAAAGTGGAGATTTGAATTCAAATACATACAGAGAGAGAGAGAGGTAAAAGTCAAAGAGTTTGTTTAACCCATCAATGAAAAGCCAACACAAACAGTTAGAAAAAGCAAAGCTGTCGATGTTAGTTCCTATGATTACGCCATGGATCCCTAAATCCATATTTTCTTCAACTTTACTTTAACAATTTGTTCAACATCACTTCCCAAATCTTCCTTCCATTTCAATCATATCTTTCTTTCTTTTCTTCCTTCTTACTTTTTACCAAAACTAATTGAAATTCAAGGCTTTTTATTGTGTGTTCATTTATTTATTGGGTTTTTTTTTTTTTTTAATTTCATCCATAATAAATGTGAAAATAGAAATTTAAACCACCTGAGAAGTAGTAGTATATGTCATATACTCTCCTAATTGGTGTACATGGTCAGTCAATTTATCGAAATACCTAAACTTTAGTTTCAAATATAACTCTTATATTTCGAGTTGTGAGTTATTGGTTTATATCATTAATATGAAATATTAAAATTTATTTATCAAATATGTTTTATAAATCATAAAACACAAATGTTGAATATGTTTTTCATCGCTTCTAACAGTAAACTTTAATGACAAAAACAAGCATTTTAAAGATAAAAAAATAAATAAACATTTAGGGTGCGTTTGGAGGAGAGAAAGAGTTAGGGAGGAAAAGGATTATAATAATCCTAGGATTATGATAATCCTAGTGTTATGATAATATGTGTTGGGGGGAAAAAATATAAAAGGTAGTATTATAATAGTATGTGTTTGAGGGAGAGATTATAATAGTAGTGTTATAGTAATATGTGTTTGGGGGAAGGATTATGATTGTAGTAATTTAAAAAATAATAATAGAATTTAGATTGGGTTATTTAGGTAGGGTAATGTAGGGTTGTAAGAAAGTAAAAATAGGATAAGATAGGGTTATTTAGGGATTAGAATTATTTATCATATTCCTTGGGCCAAACACGGTTTGGCCCAATTTCCTAATCCTTTTCCCTCTAAAACCTCACCCCAAACACGCCCTTACAAATTCAAAAACAAAAGAAAGAAATTGTTTCATATTAATTTCCTCGTTGTCATATCATCATTATTTAAAAGAAGAAAATTCTCAAAGGTAAAAAAACTATTAATAACTATTAGTATATTACTACTAACTTCTATCAATGATAAAACTTGCATCAATTTCTTTCAATAACAGACTTTTTATTGTCATCTGTGTGAGCAAAAAGGAATTAAATGGTTTTTGTTATAACTTGTAAATAGTACGACTCGTTTTAGCATTATATGAAGAAAAAGTGATTTTAGTAAATTGGTAGGATGATTTTAAAGTAGATAAAGGGTATTGTTGGTAATTTGGCTCGATGTTCTAAACCAATGTCTTTAAATATATGCATGGAAAAGCAAAAAGGAGTGTTTACACTATAATTCTAACGACCACTAAAGGAAAAACAAAATGGTACCTTTTGACTGTGGAAGATTTCCTAATTTTATCTTCTTTTTTCCTCCTCTTCTTATTCTATTTCTTTTATGTATATTTTTAGTTTTATATACAAAATTTTACTAAGTAGGTTTATAAAAACTATCCATTTTTGTTCGATTCAACAACAAAGTGACCTTGTCATTCCTAGATTATCACATAACTTTGCTATGGGAATGAAGTTGCTGATCCCAGTGAAAATGGAGAAATGTGTGTTTTAACTATAAAGTGGAGCGTATGAGGACGAGGGAAGTAGAACCAAAAAGATTGAGCGGAATGAAAGATAATAACGCTAGAAATCTTTTTAAACTATTTCTCAAAATTTGCAAACTTCATAGGCCATAGTAATGTGTCATAAAAATAAACAAACTTTGAACTTTTGTTACTATGTATTTAATAAACCCTTTTAACTTTTTCAAAATTTTGAAAAACTAGCCTAAGTATATTAGACATAAACTTTAAATTTATGTCGATAAAATTTTAAAGGATCTATTTGGTATGTAACTCATTTTTGTTTCAATGTTTTTCAGAAAAAAAAAAATAATAAAACAAAATAATTAAAATATGTGTTGTTATACATATTTTTCTAAAAAAGATTTCCAAAAACAACACTTGAAATAACCAATTTGGTTTTTTTTTTCTTTTTTTGTTTCAAATTTTGTTTTAAACAATTGTGAACATGAGATACACTTTTTGCCTTTTCAAATCCACAATCCAACTTTTGAATTCGAATATTAAAATTTTAAATTAAAACAAGAAATGTCTTCGAATATAGTGGAAAATAATAATTTGTTTTTGTTTTTATCTATGTAGCCTAAACTTTTTATTAAGTGTCCAATGTATTTGTGAATTTAAAAATAACAAATTAAAGACTCACTCAACATTTAAGTTTCAATAATTTATCAATGCAGAAATCAAACCTATAAGTTCCTAAAAACATATTAACATATTTATGAAATGAAGAGACCAAATAAACACAAGCTTTAAATATTATCTTAAAGGGCTTTTTCAAAAATAACAAAAAAAAAAAAAAATTATGAAAATAGAATCAATGTGTCCTCCAATAACGTTTGATAGCCATCAATAGGGACTATTTTTCTCTAAATTTTTTTTTGTCATCTTATGCAATTTCCCTTATCTTAATCATTGTGCTTTCAACTTTCTTTCAATTTGTATCTTTGTACTTTCAAAATGTTTGTTATAGCTACTTGCTACACGTCATCACATTGGTACATTCATTTTCAAGAGACCAAACGATAATAAACACTAAAAGGAAGTTTAAAACAAGAGGTGAGTTATTAATATCATTATATTTGAAATACAATGGGGAATGTAAAAAGTAAAAAATATAGAGAATCGGATCTTTGAATAGCATTTTTTTTTTTATTTAGTTGGGATTATAATGGTAAAGAGTACTTGGAAGTATGTAACCAAAAATAGTATTTGAATTAAATACAAAGATGAAAGTGGTAATGTATACTAAATTTAAAAGTTAGAAAGGTAGAATTGGAATTAATAATATGGAAATGTATTTAGTTTTAGGGAAGAAAAATTAGGTGCGCCCATAATAGTGGACATTCAAGTGCGTTGCACATGCAGCGTCAGCGTGCACTATATCTTTCCATTACCATTATGTTTTCCACTGTCCCACACCACCTTCTTCTTCTTCTTCTTCTTCTTCTTCTTCTTCTTCTCCTTCTTCATCTAATTCCCTCAATCCACGCATAATTCATCGCCTCCATAATCACACAAACAACAAATCCAAAGTTCCCATCAACCCCTTTTTCTCTCTTTTTATATAAATTCACCCATTACAATCCTTCCCATTTTCATACCATTTTTTGTTTTTGCCTCAGTAGCGCCAATGGCAGCAGCTTCAGCTTCCACTACTTTCAACTTTAACCATCTCTCCTTCTTCTTCCTCCTCCTTCTCTCCTCTGTTCAAACTGAAGCTAGAGTCAACAAATTCTTCAGTAAATTCATCCATACAGATCACGAGGAGGTTGTTCCCAACACTCTTTCCCCGGCGCCGCTCTCTGTTCCGCCTGAGACTTCTCCATCTCTAGCACCGACACCGGCTCCCGCGCCATTCTTCGATGAATCGCAGAATGCTTACGGTCTATACGGCAGTGATCCCGACACCGATGAAAACCCTCGGACGATTACCGACGTGGAAGAGGAGATTCTCGGAGGAGAAGGCGATCAGGACGAGACGAATCGTAAATCTGAGTTTCCGATGAACAATTTTGTTCAAACGAGAGATGACGAGGAGCAGTACCAGAACAAGAACTATGAGTACAACAATGGGTTTAGAAATTCCGAGTACGAGAACCACAACGAGTACAGAAATTCCGAGTACGAGAACAATAACAATGAGGGTAGAAATTACCAGTACCAGAGCAATTTTGAAGACGGCGGCTACAGGAGGAGCCGATTCGAACCGACAGAGCAGCAAGGGATGAGCGATACCAGATTCATGGAGAATGGAAGGTATTTTCATGATATTAACTCGAAGAATGACGAAGAAAATGGATCGTATGGAAGTAAGAAGAAGTATCCGAAGTACGAGTTCGATTCAATGGAGGAGTATGAGAGGAGTGAGGGATTGCTTCCTTGATGAAGAGAAGGGAGATTTTAGGGTTTAACTTAAATTTATATATGGAGGTTTTTTCTTTATATGTTGTGTGTTTACGTTTGAGTTGTGGTTGTTTTTGCACAACTTGAGTGAATATGTTGTTCTTGGATGTGATTTGAATGTAGGGAAGAAAAAACATGGTGTTTCCATTTTGGAAATAAATTCCATTATGAGATTTTATAGATTAATTATTCAATGTTTATGTTTGTTTACAAAACTTCATATGAATGAAATTGTGAAACTACTTTATGAATTTACAAGTTTAAATGTAATTTGTTCATAACAGAGAAAATTGGATTGAGAAACCGAGTTGGTTCATGTCAAATTTTATTAGAATTTAAATCCTGCCGGTCGAACCGGTTGGCATCCTCAATTTGTGGAAGAACAAAAAATAGAAGCTATTAATTAGTTCTTTAATGTTACTCTAAATATATTTGTCTAAGTTCCCCTATAACAAAAATTAGAAGCTATTAGGTTGTTCTTTTTGGTGCTCTGTCTATTTATTTTGATGATATTTTTTTTCCTTGTCAAAGTTGTCGCACATGTGTTTTGTGAGTTTGTTAATAGAGTTTTGTTAGTCGACTTTTGACTGTTTGTTGTGTGTGAAGACTTGAGTTTTTCTTTAATAAGTGTGGTGACAAATTTCGTGAGTTATTTCTACTGATATTGCATAAGAATGTGTGAACCAATATACAACTTTAAAGTCAAATCATTCGAGAAGAATTTCTCTGTCTTAAAGGAATCTTAAGGCACATTCTCACGAGAATGAAGTTCTCAAACAGAGGAGTTTAAGTTACTCAATTGAAGGGAGTTCACAAGAAGAAGAAGGAAAGATAACCTCGAGTGAGAGGGAGTCTCGCATACTTATGGTGAGTCTAAGTCTACTTCATTGATCTTCATATACTTAGGGTGAGCATAAGTAGAGGATAAAAGGAGTCTCACATCTAGGGGAGACTAGGTGTTTAGACGAGTTAGATTTTATGGTTGTCATCGTATTCATGATTAATTATAGATAAGTACAATGTTGTAATCACTTGACTTGATTATGTTAGTAAACTATCTTTCTTGCACATATTGCTCCTAAACGTATGTGTTGTATCATCGAACTCGATTAACCACTCCTGTGTGTGTTTTGTGTTACTTTATCCATGAATTTATTATCATCTATGTGATTGATATGACGTTTTGTATGACGTCTCTAATCTGTATGAAAGAACAACCTCCCAAAATTTCAAGTGAATCGAAATTTCCAATTCCTAACCAACAAATTAATTAAGAAGATAAGATTTTTAATCTCTATCTATCGGCTTTGGAAAGGAAAACAGAATTTGAGAATTACCTCCTCAAGCTCGAAATCAAGTTAGTTAGGTCCGCTTCTGTTCATACAAACTTGGTCCCCTTGGCTTGATTGGTTCTAAAATAATTTCGATTCATATCACTAAAATGTCTAATAGAAATAAAAGAAGGAAGTAAATGTTATCTATGTTCAACTAAACAAAAAAAAGAAAATGATGAACATCGTTAGTCTAAGAAATGGACAACCTTATGATAAAGTAGCTATGATAGTGTTGTATTAGTAGGCACACATACATTTATATAATTAGAGGGGTCCCTTTTTCAACTTTCTTGTTAGCTTTAGCCGTAACAAGGAAGATTCCAATAAATTTATTTCGGTGGCCCTAACTTCATTTTCCTTTTTGTTTTGCTTACCTCATGATTAAAGGAATACTTAAAAGTTTACCGATCTAAATATAATTCAACTCTACATTTGATTTTTTTAGTAAAATATACGTGTATTGATCAACCATTTGAATTACGTCCATTAAAATTGTTTTCTAATTATGTAATAAAAAACATGTAAATTATGAAAACAATACTTTTTATATTAAATAAAGATTAAAAACATTTGGAAATATAAGTATATTATGTTATATTAGTTAGATCTATTTTTTAAAACTAAAATATATATTACTTAAAATATCGACAATAAAAAGTAACAACTTCCAAGAGAGTTGTTAGTAAATTTAATGGATATTGAACTCAAGTTTTCCAAAAGCAAAGAAATATAGATTGTTATAGAAACGAGGTATACTTAAAATATAGATATCAGAAAAATTTACTAATATATATATCTCTTATAAAAACCATAAAAATGTTATTATTTATAGGTAATTTGACAAACATAAGATGGATTACATAGACATTACGCGTTATCATTTTCAAAATATGTGACAATATAGATATCCAGGAAGTAATATATGGCATTTTGATACTAAATACATATGGTAGTATATGAAAGTAATTGCTTCTCTTTAATATCGATTTAGCCATAATTAAATGAGAAGGACATATAGTAAAATGTAATATTAATTATCCAACACATTGTCTAGGACAATGATTTTATGGGCTTCATTTGTCGAAGCCCAATAAAAGAGGCGCACTCAAGAATTATTCGGGTCTATCTAGTTTGGGCTATGTTGCAAGATTGGGCCCGTTCAAAGTCCACAGAAAAGTCCATTAACTCACACGATCGAATATAACTAACCCGACCCGATTCAAGCGCGGAGAAAACCCCCTAATACACCCCAGTTTCAAGTTTCTTGCTCAGGAGGAAAAGGAAAAGCAATTCCCTTTCGCTTATTTTCTTCGGCAGAAGAACATACACAATCCCTATATCATTCGGGTCAATTTCTTCTATTTCCATTCCTCTTACTGATTTTACTTCACTCCCTGTTCTCGTCTCCTTCATTTTGCCATTTCATTCGAGGGTTTTGATTCTGCTAATCTTCTTCTCTGCTCAATGGCGCGCGACCCCAATGGCTCTGCTGGCGGCGGTGCTAGTAACAACTCCCAGCGTGAGGAGGCCACTTTGAAGGTCCCAGCGAAGGACCCCAAGAAGAAGGATGAGAAGAAGGAAGAGGATCTGGTATGTTTCATTCAATTCTTCACTAGTTAGTGCTGTTTGATTTCCAGGAAATCAGAAAAACCGAAATTGAAAATCGACGGATGGTGGGTTTGGTGTAAACTTTTTTTGGTGTACTTTGAAATTTGTCTACTCAGGTTAGCTTAAGTCGTTTCTGTACTTGTATGAGGTTAATTCGTACTACAAATTGAAGCCAAGGGGAATGCATAGATTAGTTCATGTGTCTCTTGTGTTTCCTGTAGTCAGTTGGGTATTGATCTGATATGGGTTATTTGTTGTACAGTCGGAGGAGGATCTGGCCTTGAAGCAACAGTTGGAGTTGTACGTGGAGAGAGTTCAAGACCCCGATCCTGGGTTGCAGAAAGTTGCCCTTGAGAGTATGAGGTTGGCATTTTTATTTATAATTCAGTTAATACAGAAACTGTTACTTTATAGGTATTGTACACTGAGCGTGGAGGTTTACAATTATGATATAGATAGGCCTGTCGGGTTGAATAGGTTTATGTAGAGTGTATATTTTTTTCGGGCTTTCATTTTTTGAATTTATTTGAGAATTTTTAATTCTAGGCAGGAAATCCGAACCTCCACGAGCTCTATGACTTCTGTTCCAAAGCCTCTAAAATTCCTTCGCCCACATTATGGAACCTTGAAAGCTTATTATGAAACAATGGCAGACACAGATTTAAAGGTGGTCTTCTTGATTATGGCCCCTCAATTTTTAATGTGTTTCTCATTATTGATTCAGTTTTTCTAAAAATTGTAACTCTACTTGCTTCTAAATTGCAGAAATACATGGCGGACATTCTATCAGTATTGGCACTGACAATGTCTGCAGAGGGAGAACGGGTTTGTCCGCTTTCCATAATATTTGATCGCAATATGTTTCTTTCGTTTCTTTGTTTTAATATCAGGTGTATGGAGCATTTTCTTTGCTTTTGATGTCTTTGTGTCTTATGCTCTTATGCTTATGTCTTATTCTAGCTCTATTACATATCCATTTGCAATTGCACTTACATATAAATCATTGCTTGCGAATCTTTCTCAGGAAAGCCTGAAATACAGATTATTAGGTTCAGAAGGTGATATTGGTTCATGGGGTCATGAGTATGTAAGGTGAGCGTATGGTTAGTACAACATTCCAGTGCTACTAAATATCTTTTTTTTCCTGGTCAGAGTGGCACTCGTTAGAAATATTTTAGAAGGTAGTATCTTTATTATTCTCGTTGATTTTTAATGATATTGTTACCTCAGGAACTTGGCTGGAGAGATTGCTCAAGAATACACCAAGCGACAGGTAATGGCAGTTCTATTACAATATGCAATAACTTCACTTTTCTTCTTTTCTGATCTAATTTAGAGATTATAACATAAATATGCATGCTGTCTCTGTGCTTGGTGAATTTCAATAAACTGATTCTGCATTTAATATTTTTCTACTATAGAGGAGGTGTACTTACTTCTGCTTTCCTTTTCTTTTTCCTTTGTTTCAGGGTGAAGAGGCTCCCATTGATGATCTGATGGAACTTGTTCAAGAAATTGTTGCTTTTCACATGAAAGTATGTTTATATAATAAGACGGTTGATAAACTTTGTTTGAACCTTCTTTAGACACGAAGCCATAGTTTTCTGTAGATAAGGCCATACTTTTAGCAACGCCTCTAATTAATTTTATTGATCTTCAGCACAATGCCGAGCCTGAAGCTGTTGATCTACTTATGGAGGTGAGACACTATTTTCTATTATTGTTATTATTGTTATTTTTTGGGGGGTGGGGGTGAGGAATAGGGTATGACTGACTGAATTATCCAATTGACTTATATCAGGTTGAAGATCTTGATCTGTTAGTTGAGCATGTTGACAGCACAAATTTCAAAAGGACCTGTATCTATCTTACTAGTTCAGCCAAGTATGCAAGATCATTTTTTTGAATTCTTGTAATTCATATAAATGCACTTCCTTCAGTTTTCTATATTATAGGAATTATTGTCTGATACGAATTGTTGTGTTCTTTAACTTGTTTCGGTTCTCTGTATATGATGGACGAGTGTAATGTGTTATCAATTATGTGTACGGTTGTGAAGCGAGGAGACTGATTTATTTATGTTTTACCATTCTTCTAAAGAAAATGGTTTACCTATTTAGGAGTTGAATGTTGATGTATTATATTATGACAATGAATAAATATGTTACCTCCTGTTAGACCTTTTTCAATTTTGAACAGGTCCTGTGGCTTTTTCTGTTTTTTTCTTTGGAGGGGAGGATGTTTAGACGGGTTTAGTGGTTGTGAGAGAGGCTTGGTTTGTCTAAGGTTTAATAGGTTTTGGTGTTGCTCTCAATTGGTTTAATTGTCTAGTAAGCTCAATTATTTTAGATTAGAGCTCGGTTAATTTTTTAACTTATTTTGTTGGTCTTGTATGCATTCCTGTATTCTATGATATTTTCTTGATAAGGCTAGATTTTCCATTAAGAAGTCAATAGTATATGCTTATTATTTATTTGCGAACTTATAACCTGTATGCAAACTTATAACCTCCATTAGTGTTGCTTTTTCCTTTTTCTTTTCCTTTTCTTGAATGAATTGCCTTGATTATGATATTTAACTCAGCTAAAATCACAGATATCTACCTGGACCTGATGACATGCTCGCTTTGGACATTGCATATATGATATATCTAAAATTTGAAGAGTATACCAATGCGCTTCAGATTGCTTTGTTTCTCCACAACTTGGAGGTTTTCCCCCCCATTTATTACCTTAGAACTTTTGCTCTTCTCCAATTTTTATGTAACTAGTATATTTTTACTACTTAACCATTGAACTTTGTCAAAAACCACCTATGTTTGTGTTTCTAACAATTTAATATGCCTGTTGTCAGTATGTCAGGCAGATCTATCAATCCTGTGATGATTTGCAGCGTAAAAAGCAATTTTCGTACATACTTGCTCGACAGGTAACTTTTGAACAATCCATATTTTAATTCTTATCCAATTTAATATCGATTCATTGGATCTATTTTCTGATGCATTAATGTTAGGCATTTTGTTTCCGATTTTATTTTGTATCTTATACAAAATTGATGTATTGGTTTTGGGTAAAATGCTTAGAATGTGAATCCAATGTCATAATTGTGTAGTAGTTTTAGCCGTATTGCCTTGAATTTGATTCCTTTGGGCTTGAAGAGATGGTTGGGTGGGGTACAAGATTGTATAATACATTATGGTGCATATGTATCACCATCTACCATCATAGACTGGTTACTGGATTATTTTGTGAGATACAGCATTTATGATTAATGAATGCTTGACATGACCAGTTCTTCAGTGACCAACTATTATCTATTCATTTTGTTCCACTAAAGAACTTTTTCTCAAATTTCTTTTTTACATTCAATTTCATTTCGCACAGGGCACTTGTTTTGAGCTTGATGAGGAGATGTGTGCAGATGACGATGATAGAGAGGCATTGCAGGAAATTATCAATAATTCCAAACTAAGTGAAGGTTATCTCACCCTGGCTCGTGACATTGAGGTCATGGAGCCTAAATCTCCAGAAGACATCTATAAGGTATGGGTATTCTCTTTGAGATAGTCTTTGAAAGAAAACACAATCCTTGGAATATTTTTCTTCATTTCCTTAGGATAATAAACAATATTTTCAAAAGGACAGAATGGCCTAAAAGATCAAGGGAAGAAGAAACTCATGCCACAAAGTAGTTAACGAAGGAAACCGTGTGTAGGTTGATTAAAAAGCTACTAAATACTTCATAAAGACTTGTGGAGGGCACTCCGATTATAAGTCATAATTTGTACAAGATCACAAAAGGAAGTACAGTAATTCTGTTGTTTTTGTGTGAGGAGTTGCTGTTAGCAGCCCTTTCTTCTGAGTTAACGTAAGGTTAATTGTAATCAAGGATAATTAAGACATTGCATGTCGCTTAGTTTGTACTCTTTCTTCATGTAATTTTTCATAATTTTAGATGGTTATTTCTTTTCCTGTTAAGTGTATTTTATTCCTTTTAAAGGAGTGACGATGCAGATGATCTTCATTCCCCACAATACACTGATGTTAGTTTCTTTGGCGAATTCTTTTAAAAAAAAGTTATGATAATTATTTCAAATGTATAGCACTCCTGATTCTTTAGGGAGCTATGTTAAGATTGTTTATCTCTTTAAGGTCAATTTGTAGATGGCTGTTTGATCTGTACACAATGCGGTTTAGCTTTTAATGTTCCTTAGTTGTTGAGTATCTGACAGCTGCTTGTTCATTACTTCGATATCCTTTACATTGTTTGAGGTGGTTTAGCTTGTTTTCATATAGTATGATATTTTTTTCAGTTTTGTTGTTTTCTGTGACCCATTTGAGAGTCTGAAGACAGTCAGTTTTATTCTGATCCAAAGCACAAAATTTTATATATTTCTTTTCTTTTAATTGTTTTTGTTATTCACAAGTGTTACATTCATGTTCTCATTGTACTGATTTCCATCCATGAAATATTTCAGGCACATTTGCTTGATGGCAGGGCTAGTGCTGGTGCAAGTGTTGATTCTGCTCGTCAAAATTTAGCTGCTACCTTTGTTAATGCTTTTGTGAATGCTGGCTTTGGTCAGGTAGAAGCTGTTCAATTGATATGCACAGGAAATGGCATATTATCTTGGCTTATCATTTGTTATTGTCATTCCAGGATAAGTTAATGACAGTTACACCAGATGCATCCAGTGGTGCTTCTACGGGAAACTGGTTATTTAAGAACAAAGAACACGGGAAGATGAGCGCTGCAGCAAGTTTGGTAAGTTATCATTTATAATATTTGTCTTTCCATTTTGATTAGCATCTGGTTGTCTTATCATTTTTCATCTTAACTACAGGGTATGATTTTGCTTTGGGATGTGGATGCTGGACTTTCTCAAATTGACAAATTTTTGCACAGCAACGATAACCACGTTGTTGCTGGTGCATTGCTGGGAGTTGGTATTGTCAATTGTGCTATCAAGAATGATTGTGATCCTGTGAGTGCTACTTCTTTATTGTGTAGAACGTTGGAACCACTTCAATTTTCTTAACCTTGTCATCCATCTTTGCAGGCATTAGCACTTCTAATAGAATATGTTGACAAAGAAGATGCATCGACTCGTATAGGTGCAATAATGGGTTTGGGAATTACATATGCTGGAACTCAAAATGAGCAGGTTGCCCATCTTTCTTCTTTCTGTTTTTTGGTTTAATGAATGAATTAGCCTTTTGGAAACTACATTTTTTACCACTGACCGTGCCAGTGGTGCTTTTGGGAATTTTACCACCGTCAGTGGTGCTTTGGTTTCGTATTTTGTTTGATTTCTTTTCAGGTTCTTATGTCCTTTTCTTTTTGTCCCGACATTAATTGGGTGTTTGTATATTGGAAGTTTTTTCTTCCTTTTCATTTATCAAGGAAAAGTTTGTCTTTGGTTAAAATATACAAGACACTCTACTGTATCAGTGTGTTGCCGCAGGTCAATTATTTTTTTCACATCTAATCGATATTTTTCATTGTATGTTCTTTCAGCTACGTCGAAAACTGACCCCTATATTAAATGATTCAAGAGCTTCACTTGATGTGATTGCATTCACTTCACTCTCGTTGGGCTTAATATATCTTGGCTCCTGCAATGAGGAGGTTGCTCAAGCAATTATATTTACATTAATGGATCGACATGAGAATGAATTGGGGGATGCTCTAGGTCGCCTTCTACCACTTAGCCTTGGTCTTCTGTACCTTGGAAAGCAGGTATGCCAGCAGTCGAATGTGAATACATTATCTGTTATAATTTATGATTGTTTTCTTGTCTTTTAAGAATTGACCTTGAACTGAGGTTTTGGGGATCATGCATTTTGAGGAAATTGAGGCTCTTCCTCTGTAACTCCCTTCTGTTGGTCATAACAGGAAAGTGTGGAGGCCACAGCTGAGGTTTCCAAGACATTTAACGAGAAAATCAGAAAATATTGTGATATGACATTGCTCTCCTGTGCATATGCTGGAACTGGGAATGTACTTAAGGTATGCAGCTTTGTTTATCAATTTATAAATACATTGCAGCAAGAATTAAACTGAGTTGTCTGTTTCTCACCCATTCAGGTTCAAAACCTTCTTGGTCATTGTTCTCAACATCTTGAGAAGGGTGAAACCCACCAAGGAGCTGCTGTGCTTGGAATTGCAATGGTGGCAATGGCCGAAGAATTAGGTTTGGAGATGGCAATTCGTTCATTAGAGCATCTTTTGCAGTATGGAGAGCAAAATATCCGTCGTGCTGTTCCCTTGGCTCTCGGCCTCCTTTGTATTTCAAACCCCAAGGTCAGTGTGATTTGTTCTTTGACCAAGAACCTGTTATGTTTCAATCTATTGTTTAATTTCCAAACTATGCAAAAAAGTTTTCAAGCGCTTTATAGTTTAATGAAAACAGTTAGCAGTATGGTACCAAGGTTTAAAGCATGTTGCAAATACTCATATATAAACACTCCAACGTCCTAATATAGAGAAGTCAACACAAATTTCTACTACTAATAGGGAGGCTACACCAAGCCAAGCGAAGTTTTTTGGTGAGTTGGTTTTGAATGCGGACGTTTTCATGGAAAATTTAACCGTATGATTGGATAATTTGACCAGGTTAATGTTATGGACACGTTAAGCAGACTGAGTCATGATACGGATTCGGAAGTAGCAATGGTGAGAGCAAAGCTTTGTTTATTTTTATGTCTACATTAATATTGTTGAGATTCAACGTCACAATTCTTAAATGGATGTCACAGGCAGCAGTGATCTCCTTGGGTTTGATTGGTGCGGGAACCAATAATGCAAGAATAGCTGGCATGCTTCGAAATCTTTCGAGTTATTACTACAAAGACGCAAGCCTTCTTTTCTGTGTAATGATGCTTATGAAATTTTCTATTTTGGAGTTCTCTTTCTACGTTGTAGGAATAATGAGTGTCTGATCCCTTCACCTTGTAAACGTTTGCAGGTCAGGATTGCCCAAGGGCTTGTACATTTGGGGAAGGGCCTGTTAACTCTGAATCCTTATCATTCTGACCGATTCTTATTGGCACCGTTAGTGACTGCTTTGGAGAATCCTTGTTCTTTTACTTTATCTTCTGGAAGTTGTTTTATGATCTACTGTCTTGTTTTTCATTGCAGGACTGCGCTTGCAGGATTAATAATTACGTTGCATGCATGTCTTGACATGAAAGCCATTATCCTGGGGAAATATCATTATGTTCTCTACTACCTTGTCTTGGCAATGCAGGTCAGTGTTGGTGGTTGTTAACTCTTGTTATTCTGTCTTCTAGTTTTATATTGATTTGCAGCGTTCTGACTTTCAAATATGATGTCTGACAGCCGAGAATGCTGTTGACTGTGGATGAGAATCTTAAGCCTCTCTCAGTACCTGTTCGGGTGGGTCAAGCTGTTGATGTCGTTGGACAGGCGGGTCGGCCAAAGACAATCACTGGTTTTCAAACTCACTCAACCCCAGTTCTTCTTGCTGCTGGTGACAGGGCAGAACTGGCAACTGAGAAGTACTAGATTTTGCCTTATTGTTTGTGTAACTCTCTTCGACTTTGATTAATCCTGAGCTAACTTTAGCTTATGTTTGTTCAGGTACATTCCTCTTTCGCCAATCCTAGAAGGATTCGTTGTTTTACAAGAGAACCCAGAATATAGAGAGGAACAGTAGCAAGCCATTGTAATTAGAGGAATGGTTAAATCACTGCTGATTGATATCAATTCTAACCAGCATGTTGCTGGACGGCAAAAAACATGATGCAGGATGCGGGGTTCGAGTTTAGTTATGGCCATCTTAATCTCATCCGAGCAGTGCGTTGTTAGTTTTGATGAACAGCCATGAGTTCGGAAAAATGTGCTTGAATTGATCTAATTAATGTTTTCATGGTGTTCTTATTTAGTTCCCATTGACTCGGGATCTTTTTGTATTTGATTTTTTTTGGGAATAGAATCTCTATTTGCTTAGTCTAATTTGATGCAACTTCGATGTTGATTGTCCCACCTTGGCATGATATAAAATTTTATCAATCTTTTTATTGCTTTTGGGCCTTTTGACTATTATTTTTAAGCACAAGGAGATTGAATGACCAAGTTTATGCCAATATTACGAACCTAAGTTTCGTTTTAGTTAGCCTTCTCTGGCCGCTTGTATTTCAGCTTTCTTTTGGTGGGATAAAATGATTTACTGGCTAGTTTTGCTGTCCAAATTCTCTTTTTAAAGAGAATTTAAAATTTAACGCACTTCAACGAAACAAAAACTAAAAACAAATATACTACATCATTTTAGTTTCTTCTTAAAATACCATATTTCAATCTAAATTTTATGCAAGTTTAGATTGAGAGAATGTTTGAGCTTTTGGATTTATTTACGTAAAAATAAGTTGTTAAATATTCACTTTTGTATTAAAAAGTTCTTCATAATCAACAATTTTTTGAAAAAATAGTGAAAGGTTTTAGCGAGTTCCATATTAAACATAAAGTTCAATTTAGTATCCATAACGGTTAGCCTTTTTAATTATTATTTCCTATCATTAATATTACTATTAGAGATATTTTTTGTCATAATATTTGTTATTAGAATATTATAATCAAGGTCTTTGATTATAATAAATAATTCAATGCTATACCATTTTGAACTAAATAGCCAAAAAAAAATCAAAAAATTGAAAATTAGCCGTACATCCATATATACCGGGCCAGGGGCAGAACTGTAATTAAGAGTGTTCAAAAGTAGGACAAAACCCACGAATCGAACCGCCAGCTGCACGGCCATCTTCAGCTTCCGTTCATCTCCTCCACGAAGTTCTTCGTCTTCAGCTGCTCCTCTTCGCCTCCACGTTCACGGCCAGGTTCTCTCCAATTCCCCAAACCTTCATCTTCACCGTTCAACCATCGTATTTTTCTTCCGAAAGCCTCCATTTTCGCCACCGCTTCAAAATCGGTTTAAACTGACCCACCGTTCTGAACCGGAGTAGGTTGGTTCGGTTCACAAACCGAACCGATGGTTCTTAATTTGGCCCATCAGTGTAGGGTTTAACTTCTTCTTCAACCTCGGTTCTCCTTCTCCTCTCTCTCCCTAGTTAGGGTTTTACTCAACAATGAAGGTCAAGGTGATATCCCGCTCCACTGATGAATTCACTCGTGAACGAAGCCATGACCTCCAGGTGATTAACTGGCGGGATTTATTTATTTGTTTATTTACGGTTCAATTTCTTTCTTGCTTCACGTATTGACTTTGTATTGCTTCAATTAGAGGGTCTTTCGGAACTTCGACCCCAGTCTCCGTCCGCAAGAGAAGGCGGTTGAGTATGTCCGTGCTGTTAATGCCGCGAAATTGGACAAGGTAATGTTGTGATTTGAAATATTATTTCAAGTTGCTGAGTCATTGGGAAAGTTTTCAATCAATTAGTAAAGATTCTTATGTTTTCTATGTTTTAGATGTTTGCAAAACCATTTATAGGAGCAATGGATGGGCATATGGACGCCGTTTCATGTATGGCGAAGAATCCTAATCACTTGAAAGGGATATTTTCCGGTTCGATGGATGGAGGTAAATTATTCAATGATTCAGCTGCTAGGTTAAAATTGTTAGTTTTTTCTTCCTTATAATTTCTTCCTCTGTTTTTTGTAAGTTCACAGAAGTTTGGTTGGAAGTTTTTGGGAAATTTACTTCTTTGTGTGTTTGTGTGTTTTAATTCTTGTGCTGTTCCGGTAACCATTTATAGTTGTACTGTTGTTGGGTGTTTATGTTCTAGATTTTTTTACTTAATTTGCAATAGCTTTATTTTTTCTTCATTTTAATTTGATGTAGTCTCCCTTCAGTAAATAGTACTGCAATACTCTTGTTGCATTAAAACAATGATATTAATTTGTCTTGCATTTTTGTTGTTTTATATCTCCATCAATAATTGATTTTTATGTTTACAGATATTCGTCTGTGGGATATTGCAAACAGGTAAAATGATGTCTTTTAACCTTTTGTTCTATGCAGTTTTGTTTT
The DNA here is from genome assembly GCF_025177605.1 of Cucumis melo. Classification (NCBI taxonomy): domain Eukaryota; kingdom Viridiplantae; phylum Streptophyta; class Magnoliopsida; order Cucurbitales; family Cucurbitaceae; genus Cucumis; species Cucumis melo. Next base: position 3,562,746 of record NC_066857.1, read on the forward strand.
TATAGTGGTCAACAAGCTTGACCCAAATTAGGCTGCAATTAAAAATCTGAAAAGAAATGCTGACCCACATACATTATAGGCGAACTGTTTGTCAGTTTCCTGGACATCAAGGTGCCGTTCGAGGTTTGACTGCATCTACTGATGGACGCATCTTGATATCATGCGGGACAGATTGCACGTAAGGCCCAATTCTGTATATATATTCTTCTATTCATCGTAGAATGTTAAGTCTTTAATAAATTTTTACTTGGGACCAAATTTTTCTTGTTTGTTGTTTTTAGTGTCAGGCTATGGAATGTTCCATTTCCCACTCTGAATTCATATGAGACTTCAAATAATGCATCTGAGGTGTGTACTTGAATTATCCATGTGTTGTAATGCTTGAGTTATCTGTATTATTCCCAACTAACCTTATGAAAACCATGCGTTCAGCCTCTGGCAGTTTATGTCTGGAAGAATGCTTTCTGGTAAGCTACTAATTTTAGACAATGGTATAACCCTTTCTTTTGCTTCTTCTTATTTAAAGGTCTTTTTGAATTTTAAACCCTTAGTTTCTGATTATAGGGCTGTTGATCATCAGTGGGATGGAAATCTTTTTGCTACTGCTGGTGCTCAATTAGATATCTGGGATCACAACAGGTATTCATCACCATTCATTTCACTTGGCACTTTCTTTTCGTTATTATATATTCTGCTGGTGCTCAATTTGATATCTGGGATCACAACCGGTATTCATCGCCATTCATTTCACATGGCACTTTCTTTTCCTTATTATATATTGAAGTTATTTTTTTTTATATTTTTTTGTAGGTCTCAACCAGTGAGCAGTTATGAGTGGGGAACAGACTCAGTTATCTCTGTTCGTTTTAATCCTGGGGAACCCAATGTCCTGGCAACATCAGCTAGGTATGCATGATCTCAAATGCTAGTTTACTTGCTAATGGTCCATACATATCAATTTGAGCATAGGTCGATGGGTGGATCTTTGAACCTTGCACAATTTGAACTAAAACAAAAAAATAATGGTCAATGCATGTTATGCATTTTTCTGTTGTACAAGATCTGTCCTTCCACTATTTCCAACCCCCTCCCCCCTCATTTTGTTGCGTCAAGTTTTGGACCGTAAACAAAATTTGAGCTAATAGGTTCTGTAGGTTCTTTGCTCTTCTTCTTCTTCTCTTTTTTTTTTTTTTTTTTTTTTTTTTTTTTTTGTGGTCGGAGTGAAAGTTACTTGGGCTACTATGACATTATCTTTATCCTACTTCGCCATGACAGGGAACTGTGAATATTTGATTCAAATAAATTGTTTATGTTTTAGTAAATAGTTCCTATGGGCATTCATGGAAATATTCGATTTTTTTCCCTCTGTTTTTTACACCGAGGTAAACGAACATCTGATATTATGGATGACAGGAGTTTGGTGGTGATTAAATATATGTAATAAATCTTTGTACATGAAGTAGTGTGAATTGAACTAGCTCTATCAAAGGGAAAAAAAAAAAAAAAAAGAAAAAGAGTGAAAAGGGCAATATGGAACTAGTAATGGTATTTAATCCAGTAGAATTTTCTGTGTTGCTGATCACTTCATTTTCATCTTCATATGATGGGAGTACTTTAACCCTCTATGCTATTTTTTTTTCGTCTTGCAGTGATCGAAGTATTGCATTGTATGATTTGCGCATGTCATCCCCAGCGAGGAAAGTAATTATGAGGGTATGATGGTGGCAGTTAGTCGAAAGAGTTACTTCTTTGAAATCTTTTGTTTCGTTTCATGTATTCTTATGGGTACCTTTCTTGTGACAGACAAAAACAAATTCTATTTGTTGGAATCCAAGGGAGCCAATGAACTTCACTGCTGTAAGCACATGAATGGAGCTTTAAGATTTCATATTGCTTGATGTTGTCTTAGCTTTTTGGCTTTGTTGCTTTTATCATAATGCAGTCAATATAACAGTCAAATACTTCTTTGTTCTAACATGTATAATAGTTTAGAGCATGCCTCATTAAATTTTATAAGTAGTTTAACTTTTTATGTTCTCGTCATTCTTTTAACCATCTGGTATATTTTACGATTGCTCTTGGTTCCCTTCAGAATGATTCCTCTTACTTTATTCTTTCCAGGCAAATGAAGATTGCAACTGTTATAGCTATGATTCTAGGAAACTTGATGAGGCAAAATGTGTGCACAGAGATCATGTATCTGCAGTGTATGATACAAACTTGTTATTTTGGTTTATAAGAATTAAATAGTGCCACTCCTTATCTTCAATCTTTAGTAAAACTCGTGTTAAGATTTAGCTTTTTCTTTCAGAATGGATATTGATTTTTCACCAAGTGGTCGAGAATTTGTTACTGGCTCATATGATAGAACTGTGAGTTCCAACCCTGGTTATGTTCAACATTTTTTATCTTATTTTTCAGGTAATGTTTTTAACTTATCATGTAACTAATTTTGCAGATAAGAATCTTTCCATATAACGGGGGCCACAGCCGTGAGATTTATCATACCAAAAGAATGCAAAGGTTGCACCATTATTCTAGCCTTCTATTCAAGTTCATTATTTGTTTTGTAGGTTTATCATTTGATTGAAGCCTTCCGATGTACCATTGATTACAATACGTTTAAAGTGATTGGTGAATGCTCAAACACGAATAATGATCGTTTCTTTTTTGCTGATGTTACTGCATCCTTTTTGGATTTTTAGGGTGTTCTGCGTCAGGTTCAGCTCTGATGCAAGTTATGTGATATCAGGGAGTGATGACACCAACCTTCGGCTTTGGAAAGCCAAAGCATCTGAACAATTAGGAGTCGTAAGAATCATCTCTCTGTATTTTTGCTACGTATCTGCACTTGCTCGAGCTGGATAATGAATACGTCAATGTTTACACCCTATTTTTATTTTACAAGTTCTCTTTTGATAGCATAACGAGCTGGATAATGAATACGTCAATGTTTACACCCTATTTTTATTTTACAAGTTCTCTCTTGATAGCATAAAATACGTCCGTATATATTCCAAAACATACTCTTTTCTATTTTCAGAAGTTTTTGATCAACTTTATTTTGTACGAGCTTACATGAAAATTATAAGGCCTAATTAGGTGGATAAGGATGGTAGTCTAAAGCGATAGTATTCCATAGTTCTCTACGGTGAAATGGTTAATGTTTACAATAACAGTTGATTGGATCCTTTGTTTTAACCGTTTAGAGCTTTGATTTTGATTTATGATGGGGTGTATTAAGTGCATATTGGCAATTAGTTAAGTTGTTAGAGAAGTTTGGTTATAAATACAGCAAGGTGATCTCAAGATTGGGAGGGTCCAAGTACATCTAGCAAATGAGTTTATGGGGTTTATCTTGTTTTTCATTACGTTTATCTTTCAATACATTTGGGATTCATCAATTTACTTCTAAATTAATGTTTTCTGCAGCTTCTTCCGCGGGAGAAAAGAAAACATGAATATCAAGAGGCTGTTAAGAATCGTTATAAACATCTTCCTGAGGTTAAGCGTATTGTGAGGTAAAACTCTTGTCCGATTTTCATGCACTGTTATTTGTTCAGCCTCTATCTGCATCCTATAATTTCATGACTCCAAGTTTGATGTGTATGCATACACACGCACATTTAATCAGTTTCTCTTTTACTATGAAAGAGGATTCGTCATTGCCGTCTCTTGTTCTTAACTGCCGTTTCATATGCTGTAACAATAAAGAAACAGTAGCATTAAAAAGGGATTTTAAAACTTTGAACTCGGATTTGTCACTACAGGCATAGACACTTACCGAAACCGATATTCAAAGCCGCTGCACTCCGACGCACGATTATGGACGCCGAGAGAAGGAAAGAAGAAAGGAGGAAAGCTCACAGCACTCCTGGGAGCATTTCGACTGTGCCTCTCCGTAGGAGAAGAATTATCAAAGAAGTTGAGTAAACTAAGTTTGAAACAAGAGGGGAGAAGGGACGTTCCTTGGCTGGTGGTGAAACACTTTGAGGCACCAATACGTGTGGAAACCTTTCATAGATTCCGTCTCATGACTACTTCGACTGACAGTTGAGTTGAAGAATCATGAATGAGAGAAGGAATTGAAATTTTGCGGTGTTGTACAAATTCTTGATTGTTTTAGTTTAGCTTCATGAATTTGTTAAAGCTTATAATATTTTAGTTCAAATGTTATTTAACTATTTATAAAAGATCGATACACATTATACAGATCAGCAGATTTTGATATCGTGTGACACTTCAGTAATTTCAATTGTACTTCCAAATTTTAGTAGGATTCAAATGTGCTTATATTGTTTCGTAGTCTTTATATTAACCTTTATTTCTATCTCTGAAACAATTATTTCATTGTCTTTGCTCATTTAAAACGAAGATAGGCTTTTACACAATTAGAGAAATTCAGTTCATTAAAGTTATGTTATGCATTTCGGGGGGCAGTGAGTTGATTTGAGAATAATTGTAGGAAGATTTGAATTATATACTTCATCACTAATAGATGTTCGTGCATCAGTTTAATAATACGTATAATGTGGATTCAAACGTTAAAGATTTTGTTAAATTCCCAAAACTTTCAAAGTTTATGGAATCTAGACTACAAACCAGTTTTCTAATTTTCGACAATATCTATATCCCGTAATCATTTTGTATATCATAGTGGATTCATGATCTATACAAAGTTTAGTTGATATCCATAAATTTTATACTTTCGATAAGAAAGAAAAAAAAAAGAAGAAAAGAAATCCTAAACTTTCACAAGAAAAGTAAAAAATTCAAATCAATGTTTGATCTCAAACTTCTATGATGAATTAAAGTTAATAAGAGGAATGTCATTTTTACCTTAATTTTTCTTAGTTGAGGTAGTTAAACATAGAATAGCATAGTAATTTTGCACTTATTTTTCTCATATTTGATTTCTTAGTTATTTTAAAGAATTCTATTTTAGTCAGAAGTAATCATGACAAATTAAATAATGCAAAAAAATGACTTTACTATGAGAATCTAAGTTAATAGTAACAATTTTCTAACTTTCTAAAAAGCTGTTCATAAAACAAATTCACCTCATGACTATGCTTATACAAACGGACTTAACAATAGGAGCCTACATCCACACGGACCATTGGCTTTGTGGTGAGGGTTGAGAATAATATAGGTAACAATAGAAGTCTTGGTTCTTAACAGGTTTATGATTTGTTCACTAATGGGGAGTGCAATAAGCTCTGTCTTCAAAAATTTTCTCCAAAGTGATGCAATGAATATCTCGAGTATCCTTGTCAGAGGTTGTCAGGTAGACGATGAAATTATTTGGGAGTATGACTCAAAAGACGTTTTCATGGTGAAGAGCACATATAAACTTGTAGTTTTTTTAGGGAGGTATCTTCCGAGATGGGGGTCTGCTCTCGTTAGATGGAAACCTTTATAGAAAACTATATGGAAACTTGAGGTATCCCCAGGGGTGAAAGTCACTATGCAGAATGCTTTCTCTAACTCCCTACTTTTGCGATAATTTGTAAAAAGGGAATCTCTACTAACTCGCTTTGTTTTCTGTGTAGGAAATGCATGGAGATGACTAATCATGTTTTATGGGGGTTGCAAGTTTTCTAGAAGCATTTGATTATTTTTCTTCCCTTCCTTGTTTGGACTTTCTAGTAATTTCAGGAATTGCTGGAGCTTGCAAAATTGTTGGGATAGGGTGGTTTCTACGACCGAGGTGCATATCGGGGTTTGTGGCTATCCTACTGTAGAATGTGCAGAATTACAAAAATGTGGTGAAGCGTTGCAGGTTCGAGCCAAATTGTGATGTTCTGTTGAGAAGAATTGTCTTACAACTGTTAAAGGAGTTTAGTTTGAAGGGGGATGAGGCTCCATTTTCGCTTAGGAAGGAGAACCCGATGAGTCATGCTTCTTGGATTCCGCCTACAGTTGGGGTGTGGAAGCTCAATATCAACGCCTCGTGGTTGGACAATGTTGGGGCGAGTGGGGTTGGTTGGGTTGTTCTTGACCTCTTGAGGTCTCTCATCTCTGCGGGTTGCATACCCGTCTTGTCAAAGGGCTCAAGTCTATGTTTTCTCAATTTCCTAGTGACATTCCTTTTCTCTTTGTGGCTGAGTTTGATTGTTTTGATCATGTTTCTGTCATTGGGCTTAGTGTTGTAAATCTCTATAAGATGAGTAATTTTGTGGCTAAGATTAAGTGTCTATTTGTTGCATCTAGTGTAGTTGGTTACTCTTAGTGTTTGCGTGACAGTGAGTGATATGGCTCACCGTCTTACTAAAGTGTATCATGTGTTTGGTAGTTGGGAGGTTTTTGATCCCTCCTCTTCTTCTGGTGGGGAAGGTGCTTGGGATGGGGCTCCGCTTTGGCTCTACTCGATTCTCTGTGACTTTGTGATACATCACCACCTTCACAAGTGTCTAACCTACCTCTACCTCCTCCATCTTCACAATCTTCTTTTTATTTTTTCCTTTCCCTTTCTTAATAGATGTATACTTTCATTTATATTAAATATTAAATATTCAATATTAAATATCTCAATTCCTTATTTTTGTCTATTCTTTCTCCCCTATCCTATTTTTGTTAATAAATATTTAAATAACATCATTAAAAAAATCCAACTTTAGTTAACACCAAACACCACCGTATAAAATAAAATTGAATTAGAAACAGAAAAAAGTGTTTTTAATCTCAAAATTACTCCCAATAAACATAAATCTTAAATTCATAGACTAAATTTATAATCTTTTATTTGAACTTTTATTTATGATCCAAGATTTTCATAACCATAGCCATGTTTAACTTCTCCTAATACTTGGAACTATATTCGATAACAATTTAAATAACCCAATACGTAGAGTCTAGTAATCTGCCAAAGCATGTGGACAAGAGTTTGATTTTCTTGAATGCAAAGGCTGTAATGTAAGTATGAATATACCTTTCCTCAAGTGTAAGTAAGCAGAATACCACAATAGTCATAGAAATAAGGCACCAAAACGAAGAGGTACATTGGTAAAGCATTCTATTTACTTTTCAAAATAATAAGTAGACCAGAAAGTAACATTTGCACTTTGCCCTTGAAGATCTTTATCACATCAGATCCAAATTAAGCATAGTTAGGCACATCAATAATCAACTTATATTACTCTCAGCAAGATTTTTGTGTTGCCATATAGAAAATGTATACCAGTTAAATAGCAGTCCACCACACAATAAAGAAAGTAAATCCATGATAATTAACATTGCATAATTTCAAGTCATTCTTCAACGTTAACCAATTCATATTCAACCAGTGAGAGATTGTTGTCTTCTTTAACCTCAAAGTTGGCTGGTTCAGCTACTTCAACTCGTCCCCATTTATCTACTGCTAACCTCATAGAACCTTTGAACATATCAATCTTTGCATTCCTTAGGGTCACAGTGTTTCCTGGCTTCATGATATCAACTGCAAAGTTCACAACCATTTGTTTAGATAATATTACACCATAAACATACATACATATATTTGTTGGTACCATAAACATTAATCACTTCCAACAATACAAGCATTTTACCACCTATAACATACACGATACACAGCCATAGGTAGTTGATACCAAGCAGACACGTAAAAGAACATCAATTGCTAAGTTAGAGGCAGTATATAAAGAAACGGGCCAAACAGCCATGCAATTAAAATGACAACAATGCAACATGAAGACAAAGTATGTCTACACCCATGAACCTAAATCCACCATCTCAATGGTCCTGACTTGAAGGAGATAAACATAAAAGAAGCTCTATCCCGACCAGTAACATCCAATCAATCCCACAGACTAAAAAACTCACACACTAACTGTCCTTAAGGATCTTTTCAAGTGCTTGAACGAAAGATATCCTACCCTACAATAATCCTTTGTATTCTGTTTTCGACAATGTAGTTCCCTTTGCGCAACTAATACATAATGGCTAAAAAGAAGTGTTTTTAAGTGTTAAAAAAAGTAGCTTTAAGCATGTAGAAAGTCAATCCAAAACACCCAAGTGTTCTGCCCAAAGAGGATTCCTATTTCAGACCTTGTTAAACGCATTTTGAAGTGATCTTGAATCTCAATGTTTGATTATGATTACACTTCTTGTAATACAATTATCTCAACATCCAAATTCTATTTATATTAGAAAATAACCATTAAACAACTAATCAACGGAACAAAATATTCACGGTGGTTCGGCACAGAGGAGTCATTCCTAGGGTTAAATAAATTTTCATTGGTGCACCTTTTTAAGATTATATAACACCACAAAGGAGAGTTTTTTGCAGTCGGTATTGTAACTTCTCAGTTATCAAGAACTTTCATAAACAAAAATGAAGACCACTAACTGTTCCAAAAGAATTCAAAATCACCGAATGACATCCAATAAAATGGAAACTAAAACCCATCCATTATATTCAACGTTTATCGTAAACTTACACAAAATCATCTCAGCAAGCACATGGATACATCCAAAAGATGAGAAAAAAGTAGGCTTTCAAACAAAATCATCAGAGAAACACACCTTGGTCGTTTCGAGCTGTGAAGACGATGGAACCAGTCTCATCACCAACAAGACATTCAGAGATTCGAGTTAATTGCTGAGGGCGAGCAGTAAGCATGGTGGATCGTCCACCTTTATTGACAACCTTAACATTTTTGGAACTCACAACCTTGACGGTGAGAGTGTGGCCGCTGGTTCCAGGCTTTAGCTCTTCTACTTTTACGAAAACAGGCTTCCTCTTTGCGGGAGCATTCGCTGCTGGCGTCGCCATGGAAATCCAAGAATTTGAACGAATTCCTGTTGCCGATGAAAATGGAACGTGAAATGGAGAATGAAAATCGAACCCTGAGGGTCAAAACCCTAACCCTAAGAAATTAATTTCGCGTTCCATTCACATTTGGGATTTCCAGATTGGGTTTTAGAATATGGGCTCATTTTCGAGACAATCAATTGGGCTGCTTTCAGTTTGTTTCGCCCACCAACGAAGGAATAATAATCAATTGAAGGGTAATAATTTCTAGAACAATTATCAAGTTGCAATATTTTTTTAAAATTGCAAATATAAAATATCTATGAACTAATAGACTCTTAAGGTTTATCACGACCAACATTTGTTACATGGTCTATCGGTGATAAATTCTTATCATTGATAGATTTTGACAGATTTTGCTATATTTGCATTCTTTTTAAAAATGTTGCTATATATTTCATTATTTTGAATATAGTTGCTATATTTACAACCATTCCCATAGAAAATATCTGTTCATGATAGATCAATATTTTATAATGTTAATGTTATATGTTTGATCGATGAGATATTTATAATAGATAGATTTTGACTGATTTTGTTATTTTTTATAATTTTTTTTAAACATTGTTATATAAATTATTATTTTTAATCTAATTTTTATATTTATAAGTATCCCTAAATAATTTAGGTTCGTAAATAACTATAAACTTTAGCCTATACTTTTTAACTCTAATATATTTATTTTATACTTTATGATTCAACTTTTTACCTAAACACCTTCAATCATATATGATCTTCCTCTTAATCTCTTCCTCGAGATTGATGCTTCGATCTCCACTATAATTCTTGTAGACAAGCGTTTTGGACAATAATAGAGTCATGGCTTTTTTTTTGGTAAGGGGACACAACTAGTTTATAGAAACAAAGTTCTGATGCGTCGGTATACGCATTCAAAGTATATAATATTGCCAAAACGAGCATAATTAACTAGCACATGTGGTCGATTAAGAATCTCAAGCTAGTGACATAACTTCACATAAAGTTTAAACTTTAGTCTATTATCGTCTATTTGGGTGTCATATAGAGTTCATTAGCTTTAGAAAATATATGCGAAATCACTAACACCTCAATTCGTGGGCCTAATATATAGTACTAGATATTAAAAACAAAATTATTTTTTTTGTCTAACAAAGGACAGTTAATTGTTGAGCAAGTTGAATATTTCTCATGAGTTTTTTAGATATTAAAATACCATATCTTTTAGAAACTTATTAAGTCTAAAGTGATAGTCATAATTTCAAAAAATAAATTCTAACTTGAATATAATTTTAAATAACAAAGAAAAAAAAAGTAAATTTTACCCGAATAAGAATTAGAAAAATTTAATTCTAGTTTTATTTTCTCTTGTTTATATATAGTACTAATTAGAACGATATGTGTTACACGAGTCTTATAATGTACATATATAAGTTGAAATAAAAGTCTTAGAGATAAGAAACATAATAAAGCAAATTTGTTAAAAGAAAAACAAAACCATTGGTTATGATGATGATAATAATAAGAAAATAATTGGCGCACCTAGGAATTGCACCCTAATCATCGAGTTGAAAGGTATCTCCTCCTATATCATCATGTGATACAAATTAAACGTAGTTCAACACATATTTCATCTACTCAACTAGAAATAAACAATAATCTTTTAAAATTTGTTGAATTATATAATAATGATAATAAAAAATTAATTATTTTCTTCACCTCTACGAGAAACCAACTAGTCGTTCAAAACACAAATTTCTATTTTGATTTACAATTCTTTACTTCTAACCATAAAAATCATCGATACCCTAAATGATTTTCAATAATAATATATACAAAACGATGCGATGATAAAAAAAAAATTCATCAATTTTTAGGGTTGTTATAAATCCTAAGGTGTTAGATTAATGTGGCTACAAAAATTGTTAATTTTGTAGCACACCCATTTAATGTAATGACTTGTGAACGATAAACAAATTTTAGTTTATCAAATTTGTGCATAGGCAGAAGGGAGGGAGGATGGGTTAATTTCATACACAAAGTTCACAACCCACCTAACCTCTTTTAGGTTTAGTGTAGCTTGTCTTTTATTCTTCGATTGATATATATGTAGATTTTGAATGCAAAATAAAACATCATCGTTTCATACAAAATTTTTAAACATCATACACGAAGAAGAAATTAAAAGAGAGAGAGAGAAAAGAAAGACGATATGAGTGTGATCAAGTATTCGAGCTTATTGGTTATTACATTCTTGATGGCATTGCTATCATTTACTGTTGAGTCTCGATCTCATGTTGATGTTATTTTTCATTTGAGGAAGTATGGCAATATTGTGTCTGGTGCCGATGTCACTGAGGTATAAACACACAATAAAGTATATATCAAAGTGATTATTTATTGAATTAATTAATTGTTTTTGCTAACCTTTGTGGTGTTGTTATGAAACATAGGCTTTGAAAGATGCATGGAATGATGCATGTGCATCTCTTCGTCCAAGTGCGGTGGTTATTCCAAAAGGAACATTTAAAGTAAGAGAAGGAGAATTTAAAGGCCCTTGCAAGAGCCCTGTTGAAGTTCGAGTTCGTGGAACATTGCAAGCTCCAAAACACCCTCATGGAGATAGTTGGATTACTTTTGCATATGTTGATAGAATGACACTATCGGGTGGAGGAGTTTTTGATGGCCAAGGAAAGGCAGGTTGGGAAAAGAATGATTGCCATAAACATATAAGTTGTGCTCGCCTCCCTATTGTAAGTTCTATACCTTTTGTTTTCTTTTCCATTTAACTCCATTCATTTGTTGATTCTCAAGGGGTTCATTAGATTTTGTTCTCTATTATTTTGATTTTTATAATTTGGTAAATGTGTTCTTAATACCATAGGATAATTATTAAGAAAGAACAATTGAACTAAATTTGACTATAACAAATTAGGCAAAAGAGCAACTATTTTTTCTTTTAAATATCAAGACTAAATATATAGAGAAAACTCATAATTTTCATCCCTCCCTAAAATTTTCTGCATAGCTTTCTCATCTTATCTTTGACACAACTTATTGATCATATAAAATTGCCAGAGTTTAAGATTTAACTTCATTACCAATTCGATTGTGAGGAGAATAACATCACTTGATAGCAAAAACTTCCATGTCAACATCCTAGGATGCAACAACCTCACATTCGATGGTGTCAACATAATTGCACCAGAAGATAGTCCCAATACAGATGGAATACACATTGGTCGATCCATTGGGATCTCAATCTTGAAATCTCGAATAGCAACAGGAGATGATTGCATCTCACTTGGAGATGGAAGCAAACGAGTAAAAATCACCAATGTGACATGTGGGCCAGGTCACGGAATAAGCATAGGAAGTCTTGGAAAATACACTAATGAAGAACCTGTTGAAGGTGTCATCGTAAAGAATTGCACAATAATGAACACCACTAATGGTGTTAGGATCAAAACATGGCCAGCCTCTCCCGTTGCTGGTATTGCAACCAATATGCATTTTTTAGACATTACAATGGTCAATGTTAGCAACCCAATTCTCATAGATCAAGAGTATTGCCCATGGAATCAATGCAATCGCAAGGTATTGATCGCATTCTCAACACATTGATTTTGAAATTCTTCATGCATGTCAACTTCACAAACAAATTTTAATTTTCACTTTCATTTTTCAGATTCCATCAAAGATTAAGATTAATAAAGTGAGCTTCAAGAATATTAGAGGAAGTTCTGCAACTCCAGTGGCAGTCAAACTTATTTGTAGTAGCAACCTACCGTGTGAAGAAGTAAAAGTAGCCAACATTGACCTCGTCTATAATGGAATAAAAGGTTCTCTTACATCTGAATGCATGAATGTGAAACCAATCATTTCAGGAACACAAAATCCTCCAATTTGCTCTTCCTCTTATACTACAAAATGACGAACAACCTTAATTAGACAACTCCTTTGTCTTTTATTTTTCTTTTGTTCTTTACTTTTCCAAATAAACGAGTGGTTGGAATGTTTGAGTGAAACTTGGTAATATGAGTACCCTACATTTATTAATCAAAATTCTTAGGTAATTAATATAATTAACGATCCTAACTTTAGATTTCCTTTTGTCACTTTCAATGAAATGCCAATATTTGTTCAAACAATTTTACCAACGGTTATGAAACATTTTCTTTTATATATATATATGTATGTATGAAATTGCAATAGACTTCAAATATAATAACTATCAATTCTTTACAAGTAATCACATGTTATCTTTTTATTTGGATATGACCTCTATCCATTTATGTACCTTCGTATAAATTCAAGTGTTAAAAAAAAATCAATATACCTTCTATTCTCGAGGGATTGTGAGTTTAATTTAAAATATTGTTACCCAAAGTTATTTCAAATCCACACTTATATAAGTTTTGCTCACACTCCATGTTTAAGAAATTCATCAAACATCTCAACCTTTATTTGTGTTCTTATTTTTTATATACTGGATTACATTGTGTGGCGTGGACATCCATGCTCGTCTTCAAGCATAAATTTAAGGGGCAAACTTCATTGGAAAGAAAATCAATCCTTCCAATGTTTAAGCAAAAATTATTTTTTCGACAAACAAATTATGGTATAACTACATCATACCTCTTGTGGTGGATGTAAAAATTTTATCGAGACTTTATAGTTCAGTAAAAATAATCTAAAAAAATATAAACATTTGAATTTAAACTATGATATGAAGGCAGTTGGAAGACCAATTTACCACTCGACGTACTAATAATATTGGTACATGATCCGTTTTTTACATACATTATATTAGAGTAATTATAATTAGCTGTAGTTTTAAAAATAAGAATTAATCATATAGCAACATTTAAAAATATTATAAATATAACGGAGATTTATTTTTAATAATGTATTTTTTAAAGATATTGTCAAAAATAGGGTAGAAGACAAATTATTGACAAAAATAGAGTGATTTGCTCGGAAGTCGTAGACGGGGTCCACGACTTCAATGCTCGAAAGTCGTTTTTCTTTTTCCACATTATTTAATATATATATATATATATATATTTTGAAAATTGAAATTAGAGATTTAAATATTTAATAACATATTTTGTTAATATATATTTTTTTTAAAAAAAAATTGAAAATTAGTATTTGAAATTTGGAAATATATTAAATAAGAAAATAAAATTTTTAAAATTGAAAATTGGAATATGGAAAAATATTTTTAAAAATTAAAAATTTAAATATTTAATATATATATATATATATTAATTATCTTAAAAATAATGTGTGAGGTCCACAATATATTAAATTTATATATATCAAATATCTTAAAAAGGCGTGGGATCTACCATATATTAAATATATATATATATATATATATATATATATATATATATATATATATTAAATAATGTGAAAAAAGAAAAATGTGGGTTCACGCATTGAAGTCGTGGATCCCGTCTACGACTTTCAAGCAAAGTCCTGTACAAGATACACGACTTTGCCAACTTCTATTATATTTTTAACAATATTTTAAAAAAATACGTTATTAAAAATAAATCTCCAAATATAACAAAGTCTTTTCTTTTTTGTTTTGGACTAGTACATGGATCATAGAATTGGGCCCAAATAAGGAATTCATTGTTTGTTATAGGGCTAAAACTCGGCCCAGTCCATTGGCGGATTCTCTTTTATTTATTTAATACTTTTAGGTTGCGTAATAATAAGAAGATAGAAGAACATTCTTAATTCTCAGATTACATAGCTCTCTTCTGCGAAATTGCTCCATTGAATCCTCTGTGCGAGAGAAGGTACTCTTCAATTCTTCCTTTCCTTCTAATTCATAACCATATTTGTGCATGTCAGTATTTCTTCTTTTGTTCGGCCCTTCTCTTCTTGTGATGAAGATTAAGATAGCTTGATTAGTGTGAATATTTTGGATTTTCGTTTTCTCATCATTTTTTTTTTCTTTTTTGATTTCCTGGTCTTTGATTGTGTTCATCGCATGTAAAATGAATTTGATTATGTTAAAAGGTTGCAGTAACTAGCTAGGGTTGTAGGTCATGAATGACTAAAATCCAATTATGATGGAAATTGGAAAATTAGACATCATATTAGTTTCAGAGTGATTTTGAATATCAAAATAAAATTATTTTAGCCTTTCCAAAATCAGCCAAACACATGCAATTATTAGTGAGCTGAAAGAAGATCATCTGTTTTACTAGTTGAACCCCACATGATCATATTTGTTGATTGGGTAGTGGTTTTGTTTTGTGCATACATGCTCATACCCTAGTGTAGTCATGATAACTCACAAGTGTTGAAACTCCTCTTTTTTCTCCTTTTTGGCAAATCTATTTTGATAATTCATGATTAATTCAGATTTTGCTAATGCTCTTTTTACAAATACTCCTTTGGCTTTTACATTCTAGCTTAGTTTATGAATCTTTGTTTCTGATGGCCAATTTTTTATTATATTGATGGTATAATCTGCAACCATGCCGAAGAACAAGGGAAAGGGGGGATTCAGATTTTGCTAATGCTCTATTTTACAAACCACTTCTTTGGCTTTTACTTTCTAGCTTAGTTTATGAATCTATGTTTCTGGTGGCTAATTTTCCATTATATCGATAGTATTATCTGCAACCATGCCAAAGAACAAGGGAAAAGGAGGAAAGAATAGGAAGAGAGGTAAGAACGAGGCAGATGATGAGAAGCGTGAGCTTGTGTTTAAGGAAGATGGACAGGAATATGCTCAAGTGCTTCGAATGCTAGGTAATGGTCGGTGTGAAGCGATGTGTATTGATGGAACTAAACGTCTTTGTCATATTCGAGGAAAAATGCACAAGAAAGTTTGGATCGCAGCTGGGGATATCATACTAGTTGGTCTTCGTGACTATCAAGATGACAAAGCTGATGTGATTCTCAAATACATGCCTGATGAAGCCAGGCTTTTGAAAGCTTACGGTGAGTTACCTGAGAATACACGTCTTAATGAAGGTATTGTTGGGGGTATGGATGACGACGACGAAGGTGGTGGTGATGCTTACATTGAGTTTGAGGATGAAGACATTGATAAGATCTAGATATTAGTCCTTTATTTTGAATAATCTCTTAGTAAATGATAACTACATACTTATGTGGGGTGAGGTTGTATAACCGAATTCCGTTTCATAATAGTCTGAAAATGATGGGAATCGGTTTAAGTCCATGTAACATCTGTTCGTTTATACAGAATGATTACATATGCCCCTTCTGGCCAATAATACTTCTATTGGAATACAACTTCACCCCGTTGTTGAGATGGTTTTGTACCATTCTTCTTTTTAAATGCAAGATGTGATATTTTCTCTTATATTTACTCTAGAGTAAATGAATAGACATTCTACACTATATGGAATTGTACTTTTTTCTTCTGTTGTCGTGTGTCAGGTATACATTCATTGCTTAATGTACAAAATAGTTATTATATCTTCTCAACTTGCTTCAATAGTGCTGATCAGTCTGAACTCATTAAGGTCAATTATAAGCCTTTTACGTCAGATCAAACCATTGGTCTTGAAGGTTGGAAAGTTATACTTGTATAAGGGTTTCTTCATTTTATTTAAGGAAATACTTTGCACTATTCATCCATCTTAAATTCTTTAAGTGGTTACTAACTGTTCATGAGAGTTCTTATCCTTAATATACATGGGGTTGCCTTATAACATAAATAACATCAAAGATGATGGATTAGAAGGTTTCAATTTCTAAATTACACACCGATTCTGGATTCAAGTGGAGAGGAACTTGGAGAACTGTCAATATATGTATCGTTACATTTGATTTCTCCTCTGCCCCCAGCTTGCTTTTGTCTGCTCTTTTTATCTCTTTCACTCTCTGCTGGTGTTACCCAATCCCGTTTGCTCACCTAAAATTAAATTGAGAAGAAACAACAAATATACAATGAAAAACAGAGAATAATAGGCCTTTAAACTACTTGGGTGTTACTACTTGGGTTGGTCTTCGCTTTTTATGGTTTCCGAACTAGGTCCGAAATGACTTTTAAAGTGTTCAAAAAGCGTTTTTATTTGAAGAAGGGTTTTTAAGCAAAAGCCATTCCCATTAGGTCTTTTATTAGTCAAAGTGGATTGAGATATACCTTTGTAAAATCTCCATCAAAGTGGAGGCTCGGTACAGTCTTCCTCCTTGATATATCACTTGAACCTTTTAATCTGTTCTTAGCCAAGTTGCTATCTGTACTCTTCAATGCATCAGCAGAGAAGTTAACAGATCTTACAGATACTTCATTAGATCCGCAGCTTTCCTTTTCTTCTGCACTTATATCAAAGAGTCTTTGGCTTAACATCAATCTGTGATTGTTGTCAATCACTTCCGATGGCTTCCTCGTGTGAGTTTCAACCGAGGAGCCTTCAGGAAGGCGGGTGGCCATCCACCGCTCTAGCCAGCTCCAGCTCATGTTCGCTTCTATGACGTCGGATTTCGAGTGCTTTCTCTTCGAGCAAATTCTTAACTAACAATGCAATAGGAGTAACAAGAATTATTTCACCAAACAATCCAACCTCTTTATTTTCTGAAGTATAAAAATTGTACCTGTTGTGAGAAAGCATAAGCTAGAGCTCTTTCACGCCTTGTTGATGCTTCTAGCCTGTTTTGGATCCTCATTTTTGTTACATTGCTACTCACTGTACTATCATCCCATTCTTCCTACAAAATCCAGAGGGCTAAACAGGTTACATAAGATCATTACTAGCTTTCAAAGAATTACACAGAGCATGTCGTCTTCAACCTTCAGCCTATGTAATTGGGTTTTGGATTTCTGTTGTACTCGGTTGGAAAGAACAATTCTTTCATCTTGAACGGAGAAAGCTTCGGAATTCCCAGTCTGAACTTCAATGGACGTGCTTAGAGATTCTCTACTTGGACTTTCTATTCCTTCAATGATGCCCTTGCAATCATTATCCATCCTCTTGATCTGCTTATCTCTACGCCGAGCCTGCAATTCAAATTCATCAAATTACAGAGTTCATTTCTATCCTTTTCTCTATAAAGCTAAAGATGTTTGATGTTTCACTTCATTTTGTTGAATCAAAGAAGATTCAACCAAAAGTTTTGGGATCCAAATGTTTTAACACAAAGCAAAAGTGTTAAAATGACCAGAAAGCTTCTAAATGCTGACTGGATGATGAATGCTGCTTGTTCTTGGCGCTTTAACAATTGAGAGCTTAGTTCCGATTCCTCCACTCCAGGTTCTTGTTTCTGTCTTGACACCTCTAGCTCGTCAACAGGCTGTGTCACAGTTGCTTCAGAGCTTCTAATGGAAGCTGCGTCTTCCTCAACAAGAACTGAATTGTACTCATCCCCACACAGGTAAGATCTAACAGAGTGCCATTTTTTCCTTTCCACGGTACTATGTTTCCTTGTCTGAAAAATTCGGATCAGAAATCAAAACTACAACAATTCACTCAGAAACCAAAATCATCTTGGAAAGAGAACAAATAATTGGGATACAAATGAAATTGAAGATGAAAGCAAGTTAAAGAAGAACAGAAACATTAAGAAGATTCAGCTTGGCATTTCATCAAGTACTTGGACAGAAATGTTAAGAAAAAAAAAAGAACAAATTCAAGGAAAATTAACACAAACTATACTCCAAACTTACATTTTTCTCATGGGTCTTGAAAGAACGATTCCTCAAGAACACATTCCTAACCAATTCTCCTTTAATGCCCATAACATTCAACAAAACAGAGAAAACCCAGAAGGGAAATCTACAGAAAAACAGCTTCTTTAAGTCTTTGTGGTGCTGAAAGTCATGCAATGAGAGAGAAAGAGGTAAAGAAACCTGCAAGTAATTGACACAACTCAGAGAAAATGCAAATCGGGGGCAGTGTTATAAAGGTGAAAAAAGAGGGAAATGGAAGCAAATTGTTAGAGAGACATTATCAAATACCCTTTAGAGCTGGACACGGGATACTTAAATCTCAAAGGAAATAATGGAAGATGAAGAAAAAGTAAAGGATTAGATTGGCAAGAGTTTAATTGCTTTGCAGATAACTTTTTGCACATGGTTGCCACAATACAACACACTGCTTTGTGGTTTCATCAAACCAAACCCCCCCGAAAAGAAAAAAAAGGTTTGCTTGGCAATGAGGATATGTGTATTCCTTTTCATTACACTCTGACATAACATAACTATCTCTTTTTCCCTTTTGGATTAAATTAACTATCTTGGTCCCCAAATTATTCGGTTTCATTTTAGTCCTTACAAATCTATAAATTTTTATTTTAATCCTTATCATTTGGTAAAATCTTCCCATGAATCTTTGGTTGTCCCAGTGTGCTAAACAGTTTTTTCTTACTTGCCATTGTTTTCTAAAACGTGACAAAGAGTGATGATAGTATATTTTCGAGAAAGATTTAACTATCCTTTTAATACAATTTGGGATAAGAAAGTCTGAACAGCTGACCTTGCCTTATAGTTACTAGTACTTTTCTTTTTTGATGGAAGATTCAACTATAATCAATGATTTCAATTAAAACTTCAAATTGAAAATAGCGTCCAATTTAGAATATTTAAGTTCCACTTTCTTGCCCTTGCTCAATAACAAAAACAAACAAACAAAAATAATAATAAATAAAAAGAAACTGAATCAAGGTCATAAGGATGGAAATGACAATTTAGCTACGCAATATGTCGTGTAATAAGGTATTGGTGTTTCGTTGGTCAATCTACCAAATCGACTATATCGATAATTGACATTCACTCATTCTCTTTAAAGGTAGATTTAAATTTCCATACTTTACTTATTCAACTAGCAAATTAACAACTAACTTTTAAATCCCTTTTCACCTTATATATATATATATATATATATATGTTTTAACCTTTTGTGGGCAGTGCTTTCAATTTTATAGGATCTGATAAACATGTTAGTCTGCCACTTAACCAAAAGTTTTATACCAAAACCAAAAGTAATCAACTGAAAAAAGTGTGAATAGTTGATTAGAAAGTAAGGATCAGTGGATTGAATATTTATAGTTTCTTATGTTGTGGTTAATTTCTTATGTTTAAATATAATCTCTTTTTCCTCAATGTGTTCTTGTAATTTGAATTTTTTTTCTTTTGGCCTTTCGACATGTCCATTTTATCTTTAGTAAAGAATCAAATCATTTGCTAAAGTTAAGTGTAACCATTTGTGCATACAATCTACGTTAAAGTTTTGCTAATATGTATATGGACTAGAATGATACCTAAACAAGTATTTTTTTGGAGAATTGTTATAGATATAAAAAAAGTTGAAACTATTTACGAAATATAGCAAAAAATTTAAATGAAATATATAGAGTGATTAAATGTTGCTATGTTTTGAAAATAATTTCAATATTTTGCTATTTTCAAAAATGTTCTAACATTTCTTCAATAGTGACAGCTATTTTCTTTTCCAGAACAATCGTAGATTGTCTGCTCATAACTCAATTGTTTGTTTTCTCAATTTTTTAATTCTCATTCGAATTAATATTTAGTATTGAATGATAAATTTTGGACAAATTATAAATTGCCACGTTATTTACTAACTAATGACGAAATTATATATAATTGAATTTGAGACTAATTAAGAGTTAATATATGCTTCAAAATGAAATTGAAAACATAAATTCGTCGAATTTTGATAATGCGCTTAGTTTTTTCAAATCAAGCGTATGCATTCAACCGAAAAGGAATAAGAGAATCAAGATATACAAATCAAACCACATCGTACTAAAATCAACATCAACATCAACGATACAAGTTCAACCCATGAAACGCGTTTCTTTGGAAACCTAGTGTGAATAAATTGGAAAATTCCCAAAGCTAATCACTACTAGAAAATACAAGTCTTTTAAATATACAAACATTCTCCTATGACTTCGACTTGAAAAACATCACACATTCTGCTTCCATACATCAAGCGCATACATCCAACTAAAAGAGAATCAAATTAAAAAAATACTAGAAATAGAACCACATTACCTTAAAATTAACATAAATTCTCAACCTCACGAAACACTTTTTATCTAGAAACCCCACGTGAACATTTATCGTTACTGTAATAATTGGTTATTTCCCTTTCTAAAATATATCATTGTTTTTAAACTGGAGGTGGAAAAGACTATTTATGAAAATGAGCAATAACTTTTGTTAAGTTAGGAGGTTGAAATCCTTTCAAAGACAAATTTTCATCTAAACTATCTAAGAATTAAGGCTAACCTAATTTTAATTATATTACAAAAGTTAGTATATTAATTTTTTTCTTTAAAAAATTAATTCTTGGACCCATATGAAGGGAGAAGGTAAAATTAACCCATAGAACTTTCTTCGATCAAGTATTATTATGAATTGCCACGTTATTTTATAGAACATTTGCGGTTATATATCTTCATTAGAATCAATTTGAGACGTGCCTTTACTTTCAATTTTGTGTTTTATTGGGTTTTTCATAAACATTTTATTCCCACATAATTTTTAAAGATAAGTTTATGTTTAATATGCAAGTTCGTTTATTGCAGTACATTTGTTAATTTATTACGGTAAATAAGTAACTTTGACTTTTTAACATATACATTAACTCGAATAATTCCAACTTCAAGAAAAATGAATAAATGTCAACTAAAATAAAAAGTTTTAAGAATCGAATATTCATCCTTACATATTGTTGAACTAAGACGCACTTATATTGTCATCAAATTCAAACTTCAAACATACTGCTTGAGTAGTAATCACTTTAGTTTTGTTACCTAATTTAAATGTTTAATCAATTTTTTCAAGATTTTTTATATACATCGTTTGGATTTGGTTACCTAATCTAAACATATAAAAAAAAAGAAAGACGATATGATGCATGTACTAAATATAAAAAAAAGGAAGAAAAAAAGAAGAAGAAAGACATGCACCTAAAAAGGAGGAAAACAAGAAAAAAATAGATTTGGTTACTCAAATTTAAAAACAAAAAATGGAAGAAATCGCAGCTAAAAAAGAGTAACACAACGATGAATAAAAAGATGGAAGGATAAATTGTGCTAACTTTATAAAAGAAAATGGAAGTCTGTAATATTTAAAAAATGACTAATTAGTTTGTTACATGCACCGTGTTTGTAATTTTCCAATTTCATTATTTCTTTATAACATTTTTAGTTCAAAAGCAAATCGAAATTTATGATTTTATAAATATATTATATTGCGGAAATTTGTCCAAAGTTTCGAATTCGGATTCGGAAGTTGGGTTACCCGCTTCATTCGGGTTCGCTTCCTTAATTCCATTATTTTTGTGTTCTTCGAACTTCGAAGTCCACCGCGAAAAAACTCGGATAGCGAATCCTGTGGATTTTCTTCATATAAATTGCCAAAGCTTCAAAATTTCTACTCCGCTTAAGCTCATGCAGCGCCACTCATCACCGTAACCGAAAATCGTAAGCTTTTGGCTCTTTGAGATCTTGCTGGTTGATCTTAGATTCAATTTCCATGGCGTAAATCTGTTCATCGATTGTAGAACAAATCCGGGGAAGCCATTTCTTCACTTTTACCTTTATTACTTTATTGTGCCTGTGCAATTTGCCCCAAAGGCGGTCTAAGCTTAAGTGGTTAAGCTTAAGCTTAACAGAATCAGTTGGAATGCCTTGAATAGCGTTACAAACTACGGCGCTGTTCGGTCAGCGAGCCGGGGTCCCGTGCTCCTTATTTACGATTTTGACTCTAACATTTAGAGGTTGTACAATATATAAACTCTAACCCAGTGATGCTAAAATTGTTCGGCCCGTGACGTCGATTTCGTAACAGAATCTTTCCATCTTTTCTTTTTCTTATAATATGATGGTATCTACTCTTACAGAGGTTTTGATTGATGGGTGTTTTACATTGTAGGGCGTATCTCGTTGCTTGGGCGCTCAGTACATGAGATCTTGAAGAAACGAAATGAGTATTGTATCTAAAGAAAACATTGAGGTCATTGCGGAATGTGTTGGGATCAATAATTTATCCCCTGATGTCGCATTGGCAGTTGCTCCTGATGTGGAATATCGTTTGCGGGAGATCATGCAGGTAATTTTGTTGTTTATGCTTAAACTAAGGTATATGTTCGGCACAAGCAGAGTTTTTTTTAGGCTATACTTGTTTAGGGGTTGCTTAACAATGATTTTAAGTTCATAAAAATCGAGGGTCACCTGCCTTATACCAAAGAGAAGAATTAGGTGACTGATCTTTAAAACGGTTGAATGTTGGCAATGGCATTTATGAACCCAATGCGGCAAAATTGAATAAGAGGTCACAATATTTGTTCTAGTGGTTAGATGTCATGATACTCAAAAACTTGTAAAATTTTTCTTTATATAAGAGAAACATTTCATTGATGAATGAACCAAACTAAAGGATAAGCCTCATATTAATAGGCGTTTACAATAAAAGTCTCCAATAAGAGCATAAGTATGATAAGCAGCTGAAATGTGAAAAAAGGGTGCTTACTGCTTGGTTTTGTTCCCAAAAGAAAAAAGCAGTAGAAAGCACTAATTCCATAAGACGATCAAAAGTGGAAAAAGAGTCTCTTATAAATATAGTGTGTCGTAGAATAATAAATGATGGAGGAGCTAAATATTTATCTTACTTGAATTCTAGGAGGCCATCAAATGCATGCGTCATTCCAAGAGAACTACGTTGACAGCAGATGATGTTGATGGTGCACTAAACCTGAGAAATGTAGAGGTAAGTACAATGCTAGAGCAAATGGCTTCCGAGTATGTTTTTCTATCATTTTATATGCAAATATTCTTTTATTTCTTATATCTTAATTTAGGACTTGGAGTGATGTAATAGTCTGTCCTTGTCAATTCTGACAAGTGATGCACTATGTAAGCCATAAGTTTCCTTATATAAGCGACTTAAACTGGGGTGGGATTAGTAGGATTTCTTTTTGTTGATCATGTCCTGTCTTTGATGCCTGTTGACGTCAGCTATCATAATGTTTGACTTGAAATATCCTTGAATTGGTGACACTCCTAGAAAACAATCAACTGGTCCCTAAGGGAAACTTTGGTGTGTTTGATTTACTAGATAAGAAAGGAGTTCATTCTAGATTTGTTGGTATAACTTAAACACTTCCAAATATAAAAATATCTTGTAAAGTTAATGTGTTATATTCATCAGATATAAAGATGCATGGTTTTTATGTGTTTTATCTTGAAGATCTTGCGGGAGCAACTCAACATACCCTATGTTTCTTTTATCAGTTTCTAATACTGATTCACTCTTCTTTCTGATGTTAATGTGGCAGCCAATGTATGGCTTTGCCTCGGGAGGGCCCTTGCGATTTAAAAGAGCCATTGGACATAGGGATTTGTTTTACCTTGAGGACAAGGACCTGGAATTTAAAGACGTAAGACAAAGTTCATCATTCAACATGTCCCATTTAGGCCAATGTTAACTAATGTAGATGTGTGTTTTACTTCTAGGTTATTGACGCCCCATTGCCAAAAGCTCCTCTTGATACAGCAGTTTCTTGCCATTGGCTAGCAATTGAAGGTGTACAGCCTGCAATACCAGAAAATGCTCCTGTAGAAGGTTTGCCTCAAATCTGATTAAAATGGATTGTTGTAACTCTCAAGTCAGGCAGATATGTATATCCCCAAAATGTAAACGACTAAGTTTTGCTGGCAACATTTAACTTGCTCATATATGTGTTTGTTGGTTTTGAAGATGAAACGTTTCTTCAAGAGCAGTGTTTTAAAAATCCCTCCGGGAGGTACCTAGGGGCACCCAAGTTAGGGCTGGCACCTTGCCTTGAAAAGGCTGGTGCACACCTTTCTTGAATTACTTCTAAATGGTAGTAATAATTAGGATTTTTCATTCTTTATTAACTAAAAATAAAATTACTAAGCCTAAATGCAAACTTTCTTTTGTTTGTGGGTCTTTTCTATTTATTATTTATTTTTCATATTTTCACTTCAACTATGTTTTCTCTTCTTAGTTTATTACTTTTATATATAGTGCCCCTCACAAAAAAAAAAAAAAAAAGCCCGCACATTTTTTATGCCTTGAAAACTATTGTGCTTTATTGCACCTTGAGCTTTAAAAACAGGGATCAAGAGTGATGAGTGGTTCAAGGGCACGAGTGAAAACCAACTGTAGTTATTGAAATGAAGAGGGAAAAAGGAAACAAAGAGATGTATATTTAGTTTTGTTTCATTTATTACTACTTTGCAAGGTTCAAGTTCAAATATAACTATCTAAGTTTGGTTGTTCTAAGAATTGGCTTGAGGTTTTTTGATTTTCAGTCTAACAATTTCCGCAAATGCTGAATCACTTGTGTGATCTTTGTGCAATTATGCAAAACTTTCTGCTCTGTTGGTTATGTAGGATTCTGCTAATGGTCAAAGGCAACCATGTTTAAATTTTTTTTTAATATTTCCAAAAGGAAGAAGGAATTGGATCTAATCTTTCTTTAATGTTTCTTCCTCTTTCCTGTTTTCTCCAGTTGTTGCAACCCAAGTTATTTAGTAACCTCTATTTTGTATCTTTCCTTTCTACAGTAATTTTACCACCTTCTGATGCCAAAAGTAGTGAACAAAAGGATGAAGTTCCAGTTGACATCAAATTACCAGTGAAGCATATACTTTCCAAGGAACTTCAGGTAAATGACTTCTTATTGGTTTATATTTTTCTATTAAAGTTTAATTGATATCTAACCTACACGTTCTTAAACATTATTTGCAGCTTTATTTTGACAAAATCACAGAGCTTGTTGTTAGTAGATCCAGTACGGACCTTTTTAAGAAGGCATTAGTGAGTTTAGCTACGGACTCCGGACTTCACCCATTGGTTCCTTATTTTACGTGCTATATAGCTGATGAGGTATAAATGTTTGAGCACAAGAGATCTATAGATTGGATTAGAATTTCTTGAGATTTTTTTTATTTTAAATTTACCCTTGTTGATTCTCCAATGATATCAGGTTGCTCGTGGACTGGGTGATTATTCCCTTCTTTTTGCTTTGATGCGTGTTGTTTGGAGTCTTCTTCAGAACCCTCATATCCACATTGAACCATATGTGAGTTGAATTCAACATATCTGTTGTATGTTGTATAATCTTCTTTTTCTGAAGGTTGAGTTGAGATTCATGAATGTCCAAGTCCAGTAGTATTCTGAGGACAACTCATTGATCTTCTATAGTGGCTATATTACTATCATCTTCTTGGGCTACCTTGTCTTCCATGATTCTGGGTGCTCAATGTAACTGATAATAGAATATGAATTAGAATAGAAGTCATTCAAATTTAGATAATTGAGTGAGACGAAGATGCATATTTGACTCTTCTGCATTATAGAGATGCTAAAAAGGAATTCATATTGATAAGTTCGTTCATGGATCCTGAAAGTTCGAGGAATTATTTCTTGAGCAGGACAAATCAATTACACTCCTTTTGTGATAAACTCGAAGTCAGATGAGTTTTTCTGTGAGGTTCTTCGCGGTGTGTCTTTAGCTTTTATGTGTAGTATTCCTCTTTTTTTCCTCCCTCTACTTCCTTTGCAATTGCATATCAATGAAGGTAACATTTCTTGTGAAGATAATATTTCAAGTTGATCACTAAAATAGGCTGAAGATGTTTCCAATTTCAAATATTCGGCCTTGTGAATGATTTTCCTCCTATTATCTCTATCAAATACCAACTTGGGCCTTTTTTTTGTGGGCTTGGCTTTTTTGATGGCTGTGTGTTCTTTCATTCTTTCTCAATGAAAGTAATGGTTTTTCTGAAAAAAAAGAAAAAACGACTTGGGCTTTTGATCATTCTTCAACTTGTTCAAAAGATATATTTAGTATGCATTCTATTCTTACATTGTGAATCAGTTTTAATTCAACAAAAAGGATAATATATATGGTTTTGTTTGGTGCTTTGTGTGGAAGGTATTCATTCTGTCTCTGAGCAAGCATATTTTCTTCTCAGCTACACCAAATGATGCCATCTGTGGTGACCTGCCTCGTTGCGAAAAGGTTGGGGAATAGATTTTCAGACAACCATTGGGAGCTTAGAGACTTCACGGCAAAAGTGGTTGCTTTAATATGTAAAAGGTGAGATTTGATTTGTCAGGTTCTGTTTAGTCAAATGCTTATCATTTTTTATTATGGGCATAGGCAATTGAGGCCCACTTTCTACATGTTTATGAAACTACATGCCCATATGGAACATCAACTTGAATTAGTTATATATTCTAAAGTTTTTATTTAAAGAAAAAGTAATTACATATTTTATTGGCTTGCTTCTTATTGATCACTTGCAGTAATTGCAATGCTTCATTTCAACTACCACCTTAAACAGTTCAGCTGTAGTATACAGCAGATCAAAGTGGATTTGGTCTATATGAATTTTACTTTACAACACTCTGCAGAAAATAGGTTCCTCTAATAATTAGTGGGAGCTTGCTAAGGTATGACGTAGGAAGGGTTCTTCCATCTCCCTGTTGCAATACAGGCTGATTTTGTGGCATTGTGCTTTCTCTACTTTTGTTTGGGAATATGGTTAGAGAGGATTTGGAGAGTTTTTGAGGGGCTTGAGGGATCTCAAGAGGAGGCGTGGTCTCTTGTTTGATTTAATGTATCTCTTTTAGGCATCTGTTACTCATGCTTTTTGTAATTATCTTTTCAGCCTTGTGCTTTTAGATTGGACTCCTTTATTTATCGCTAGTTTGGAATTTGGACATCCCCTTTTATTGTGTTATCTTATCTTTTTGTATGCTCTTTTGAATTTTTCCATTTATCTCAGTGGAAGTAGGTTTTTGATCTTAAAATAATACTACTAATAAACATACTACTAAAACATTGTTCTTCAGAGCATGGTATAATTCTTTGTCGTCTGTAACATTACTTCCAAGATGTGTCACTCTTAGATCATTTTGGTAAGGTTGCAGTTTTAATGTTGCAGGTTTGGTCACGTTTACAATACTCTGCAGACAAAGCTCACAAAAACTCTTCTCAATGCATTTTTAGACCCAAAGCGGTCTTTGACTCAACATTATGGTGCAATTCGAGGATTAGCAGCCCTAGGGATGAATGTGGTATGCTTTTTTTTACCTGCTTCTTTATCTTTAATTAGACTATCTAGAGGGTTGGAGGTTAGAGGAGTCGAAAGAAAACATGACTGCATGGAAATAAAACTAACGTGTTTGTCTCAAAAGTATGAAAAACAATGCTATTATAGAGAAGGGAAGTGATCATGTTTATATAGTTTGCCTCTGCTATTTTAGATGAACAAGAAAAATCAGGTTGAACTTAAAAGATGATTTAGATTAGCGTGCTGATTTTATCTGATTAGAATTTTTACCTCGATGAGTTCGTCCTTGTTTGATTTTCTAACCTTTATTTCAAGTTTGATATGATCGAATTGAGAATAGTCTAGCTTGATATTTCTTTTTATCTCACCAACACTAAGAGAATCCGATCTGTTCGACCTGCAGCTTCATTTCTTTAATTTAAACATCTATTAGTTTCTCGCTACCAAATAAAATTCTATACCAGAAAAGCCTTTGACCTTTGAATTCATTCCATGTTCAGACGTATGATACTGATGATCGCTTGTCTTTCAAGTGCAAAAGTAAACATATGAAAAGTAAAAAGGTCTTTTGACTTCATAATTATTTGTAGTATTTAATATTTTATAGGTTCATCTTCTTATACTACCAAATCTTGAGCCATATCTGGGACTTCTGGAACCTGAGATGCTTCTTGCTAGTCAAAAGAATGAGATGAAGAGGCATGAAGCGTGGCGTGTTTATGGAGCCTTGCTAGTGAGTTATTTTGTTAGGATCTGGTTTAACATTCTTAGTTTCTTACCTGAATATTCTGTAGGAACTGATGTAATCTTTTAACGATACAAAATGGCTTACAGCGAGCCGTCGGTCAGTGCATATATGAACGCGTCAAGATTTTTCCTCCTTTGCCTAGTACGCCTGCAGGTTCTGTTTTGCGAACAAATGCAAGGATTATCACCACCACTTTCCCAAGTAAGCTCTTGAAACTTTCTTTGAATCAAACAACTGAGATACAAAATACTATCAACTTTAGTTTACTTTTCTCTAAGCTGGAAATTTTTATTCCTTGAATGACGTAGATTTTCAGCACCTACTTCTCTATTGAATTTTTGTTTCTGAGTTTTATGCAATGAATGGTACTACATACAGAAACGTCCCCATTAGTATACCTTGAATTATATGAATAGCGAGCCTGCTGAACTAAGAAGTAATTATTTGATGTGTCCTAATTGTTGCATGCTGATATATTCTCTTGTTTAAGTGACCAAATCCTTCAAATCCTACAACTTTTGGAATCTTCTAGTTCTTGATGCAAGTTGTATACTGCTTGAAGTTGACATGCTAAAATTCATTTTTTTTATTCTGCACGCATAATATTAGACAAACGCAAGGCAAATGCAGACTACTTAGAAGGGCAGCCTCCTCTCAAGAGGATGTTAATTGATGGTCCAATGGGGGTCATGTTAACTAATTCATCGGCATCACACATGGAAGGAACAGTTGTTCCGGCTGCCTCTGGCAATTCCAATGTGGTTTCGCCTACATCTTCAGGACAGATGCAAAATGAAACTATATCATCAGGCAGCACTAGTAGAAAGGGGAAGCATGATGATCAAATTCTTAAAAGATCAGCTGTTCTATCTCAAGTCTGGAAGGAGGATCTTAATTCTGGAAAGTTGTTAACATCTATGTTAGATTTGTTTGGTGAAAGTATGTTCTGCTTCATTCCTGCTCCTGAATTGTCTCTGTTCTTATAATAACCATCATCCATCTTCAAGTAGAAAACACTGTTCATGTTGCTGTGGAATTACGTGTAAGTTAATGGCTACTAATCTTTTGAATCTAGAGGAAATTTTTTTGACAAAAAGAAAAATAATATTTCTTATTTCAGTTAACAAAAACCTCACTCTTTCGAATTGTTTCTTGAATTTACTAATACAGAGAGTTAAAGGTAACTTTACTCAAGCAGCCATTATTGCAGTTTCACGCTCAACAGCCTTCATCAAGAAGCTGCCCTCTTCAAGCACCATCTGAACAGGCAAGAAGCCAATCCCATTAGCCATAGCTAGCATCATTCTTTTGATCTCAGTCTTATACGCATCCAGATCAACCATTCCATCTGAGTCACGATCAAATTGCAAAAACAGAGAACTATAGACAGACGAAAGCTCATCTGGATCAAGCTTCTTATCGTTCCCAAAATCGGCTTCGAACACCCTAAGACTCTGTAACTCCTCCAGCATCTCATTATAGGAAAGGAGACCATCATGGTTAGTGTCAAGGTGAGTGAATCGATCTCTTATATAGGCATTAAAAGCTGCCTCATCTTCAACAAAGTTGACAATTGTGGTACTGTCCAATATTTCCACACTCATTTTACCTAGTCCTGATATTTAGCTGAATTAAAAGAGGAAATTGGAAGGTATAGGAAAAGATTTGGAGTTGGGTTTTTGACGAGCAGAAGGTTGGCTCAGGTTTCGTCATATAAATAGGTCTCAGGAGGGTTTAGTTCTCTTTTAGCCTTTTGTTTATGCCACTGTTGAAGATTCTTGGGGCCTATCTTCATTTGATTTAATGGATGTGAGAAAGGATGTTCAAATGGAATTTTGTACAAACACATTAATGAATCAAAGTCAACAAGAGGAGAAGTCGGTGAAGTAGAGCTTTAAGCATCCAGTTGGTCGGTTAAACATGACAATTTTATTGCATGTTTGAGAATAATTTTAACCATATTTTATTGCATGTTTGAGAATAATTTTAAAATGGTTAAAGATCACTTTTGTCCTATATTATTAATATTGAAAATTGATAACAAAAGTGATTAACAGTTCAATTTTAAACATGCTTTTAACATAGACTTATTTTAAACATGCTTTTAACAAGACTAAGTCTATTGCTTATTTCTAAGAAACAAGAGATTTTTCTTTTAGAAAAAGTTATATTTTAAATTTAGAAAGTTAACCTCTAAAATAAGTTACAAATTTATTCCTTACTAGCTACTGTATACTGAGAAGATATGCTGTCAAACTGTTTTATTGACAATAATCTTTAGGGTTAAGGAATATTACGACTAAGATTTGGGAGAAAATTCTCTATGATAACGCAGGAATATGTAGAAAATAGTTAAAAGAATATATATAACAAAAATAATAAAAAAAAAAAATCATGAAAATTTACTTTCATTTCGATAATGAGAAAAACAGCAAAAATAAGAAATCAGATATGTAGGCTGTCGCTACAGCTCGTGAAGTAAAATGGCGACAAATAAAATTATGAGGGTCATGAAAATGCTCTCTAATTTGAATACAAAAAAGAAAGGTTGATTTGCATTTGCAAACTAATGGAAGAATTTAGTTATTATAGTTGATAATTAGAGTTTAGAATTTATTCCTTTTATATCACTGCTTTAGGAATTTGAGAAATTTTTGGTATATATTTATTGTGTTTGATACTATTAAATAATGAATGTATAGAGATTAAAACATACTATTAAGTATTAAATAATTATACTTTAACTTCACTTTCAAATTTATTTCATCTTTCCCTTACTAATATTCTCTTTATCTTTCTAATGTATATCATGAATTTATGTCTTTTACTTTTAACTTATATTTAATTTATAGATCCTCTTCATCTTTTTTAATTTTTGAAACAGCATCTATTGCTCTTTAATTTCTCTCACTATAATATATAATAATATTCTCTCTCTAACATTTCATTCTCTTTCTATAGTGTTCTCTATCTATAACTTTTTTTTTTTTTTTAAAATTTTTTTTTAATATATTTCTTTATGTTTATTTTGCGTAACTTTTTATTTAAATAATATTATGCATTATCTTTACGTCCACATTTATTTCTTATTTGTTTAACAATTCCCTCTACATCTCTAACTCTTTATAAAAATAGAAACACAAAAAATTTATTTTTTTAAAAAAATATTTAAATATGTATTATTACGGGATCTTTTAAAAAATACAACAAAGCAGCAAATATTTATATTCAATAAAACAATTTTGATAATGGAAAAAGCCCACATGCCCACAATAAGAAATACAAAAGATGTTCGTGATTAATTGGCGGCACTCAACGTGTAATTATTTGGTAAACGATCGTTTAAATTTGATTATTATTGATCCTTTAGAAACAATATTTTTAGGATTTTTTGATTTATGATGGTTTAGATTGATAGTTTAGATTTAGGTATTCTTTGCTACACGATTGTTTAAATTTGGGTAGCCAAATATAAATGATTTTTTTCAAAAAATTTTAGTACACTATTGTTTATATTTGGTACTCGTTTACATTTGGCTATCGAATATCCCAACAATTTTTTTCATGATCTTTTATATTTGACACATAATTTTAAACAACCAAATAACTATTTGAAATTTCTTTTAAATAAATAGATTTTTTATTTGATACTCGATATTGAACCAAATAACAATTGAAAATAAAAATGCAGTATAAGCGAAAAAGATGATGAAAAGAAAAGAAAAAATTATAGAAGAAAGAAAAATTGCAAAAAAAAGAAGATGGGAAAAAAGAACAAACACAAATATTTTAAAAAAAATTGTAGAAGAAGAAGAAAAAAAGATGATGAAAAAGATCGCAGGAGGAAAAGAAGAAAAAAAACAAAAAGGAAGACAAACCTGAAGTGTTTGAAAAAATGGTTAGCTTATTTTTTTTCATTTTGTTACAACGGTCGCGTAAATATTTTGCTAGTTTGTTATATTTATGAAAATTAACTTATTATTATTATTATTATTGTTATTATTATTTTTTTTAATAAAAGAAAAACAAAAAACCAAACAAATTATCAAATAATGTATTGTTTTGGCCCATCCTATTGCTATAGAGACGTTTTATTAGGGAGAATCTTATGTTTTTGCCCTCTTCTTTTCTTCATGCTTTAGTTTTCTTATTTCCAATACTAATTTGCCCTGGCCTCATTAATGTTTAAGATTTTTTTCGATAATTATAACAATTTAGAAATAATAATCTCGTGTATAATAACTTTTAAAAAAATTACAAATATAACAAAATCTATTTTTATCGCTCTCGCTTATAGACTTTTGCGATCGATTAGTAATCGACAGATTTGGCCAATCAGTGTTAGAATTCTATCTATCATTGATAGACTATGACAAATTTTGCTATATTTGCATTCTTTTTAAACGTTACTATATTTGCTAACTATTCCAAAATCTTTTCTAAAATAATGTTGAGTAAGTTTAAGTAATATTTTGAATCAGTGATCTAAGAATGAATTATTATTACTATAAGTTTATGTGCATTAGATCAATGCATTGTATTGTCCACAAAAGTTCCAAAAATATATGTTTTTTTTAATCTAATAATTTAAACATATGTATCATAGTCCAAGGGGTAAGAAGTCAAATTCTTAATTTAATTTGGCCAATATAATTCATATATGGAAAATATAATAGAGAGAACAAAAGATTATCCAAGAATTTTTCTTAAGAGCGAAGATACTTCTCGAAGCTTATAATATAACACAACTAATATACGACATATATGACATGCATATGTGATTAAGAAACTTATGGTTCGAAATCTTTGATTTCACCCCAAAGTACTAAAGAAAAAAAAAAGACGAAGTATTTTCGATCGATTTAATTCCCCAAATTTGTAGGCATCAATGGTGAAACGTATTTAATTTTATTACCACATTCTTAAAATTTGAAAGTAGAACAAAATATTCCTTCAATACAAATCTAAAGCATATTTATTCTTTTTAGAAATATATAATGTAACATGTGTGTTGTAGAAAAATTTCTCTACATTACCCAATTATTTGACATCTTTCGACTCTTTAAAGTTGATTTTGTCCAAAGCTTTTTATATTCCAATTGAGATGACATACACTTCTATGTTTAGTTTTGAAGAAAAATAAAATTAATTAGTTTTAATAATTTCAAAAGTTAAAATTTCACGTCCATAAAATAAATATATATTATATATGATGGATGAATTCTACCTATAGAGACTTAAATTTTAAGTTTCTCTAAATTATAGTTAGGTTCTCAATTTATAATTTAAGTTATTAATTATTTTTGACCCATCGAATAATCGATTATGGTTGGTTCAATAAATGTTCAAATCGGCTTCGATCGTCGATGAATCAATGTCGGTCGATCAGGTTTTGTTGGCTAGTTAATTAATTTAGTTTTTCGATCTATCATATTCACCCTTTAATACCATCTAGATAATAGATGATTTTGCAAACCGGTCACATTAATTCTTGGGTCAGTACTCCCTAATTATTATCTCACCTCTACTTATTTTCTTGCTAATTTTAACATTAATGTGTATTACATATGGTCATGCAACATGTGAAATTCACCTAATTTTCATATGCTAATGATTTTGACTTTTTTTTTTTTTTTTTTTTTTGAGAAATGATATAATCTTTTTCTATATAAATTTGCAGCTATAAGATAAATAAAAATATTGTCTCAAAGCTAGATTATATTATATCCTTTGTCAAAAATGGAAAAAAGGTAGAATTGATTTCTACCATCATCACGCACATAATGTAAAAAACTCAATGGAAAGAAAAAAAGATGAATGATTTCAGTTTTGCTCTAACATTTTGTTAGGATGAAATGAGCATATCCTTCCAAAGAAAATCAAAATTCAACTCGATTAATCAAGGTGGGTTTAGGTTGTATATATTGTAATTAATTAAGCCGCAGCGAGTTTGGTGGATTCCCTATCCACAGCTTTCTTCAAGAAACTATTTTCTTCCAACAACATTTGAACAGGAGAAAGGCCAATTCCATTAGCCATGGCCAACATCATCTTCTTGGTTTCTGCCATGAATTCACCAAGATCAACTTTTCCATTGCAGTCGCGATCGAACTGTAAGAACAAGGAGGCGTAGACGGACGAAAGCTCGTTCGGATCGGGTTTCGTATCGATCCCAAAATGAGTCTCGAATACCCTAAGACTCTGCAACTCCTTCAACATCTCTCCATAACAAAGAACTCCATCTCTGTCCATATCAAGATGGCTAAAACGCTCTCTAATCCAACCACTGAAAGCTTCTTCATCTTCCACAAAATTCACAATGGTTGCACTGTCCAAGATCTCTACGCTCATTTTCAATCGCTTTTAATTTGTTGGAAGAAAAGGAAAGAAATAATACTGGGATGATTTAATGAAGCACGAACTTGATCATACATATATATATATACACACACACACTTCTAGGATGGATTTATTTACTGCACAGAGTGATTTTTGCGCGTTGTTTAAGGATGTTTTTTTCTTTCTTCGAGTCTTTTTAGGTTTTTTGAGCCGTTGGTTTCTTTTTCCGCATGTTTTTGACTGTCTCATCCAACCAATGGATCGCACTGCTGGTCGGTTGGACTTGGGAATCGGAGAGTTTTAAGATAAATCTTATTTTAACTTAAATATAATTACTTCTTTTAATAATAAAGTTTCTTTTTAAATATTAGTATAAATGTATTAATTATGGTTTCATTACACAAATATCTAAAATATTACAAGTAAGTTGTTCACGCCCTTGATGTCTCAATTTTTTTAAAATACCTATAAAAGTATTAATAAAATGATGATATTAATAAATATTATTTCTAAAAAAATACAAAGACAAAAGATTTCTAAATTTTTTAATAGGGCAGAAATGTTGCATGTGTTTGTAAACGAGTTAAAACGACATTTTGTTGTTTATTTTATTGTGTTTTATTAATTTCTTTTACCATATATAATAAAAACATTGATTAATGTCCTCTCATGTCAATTTGCGATTCATGGAAGAAGTACCAATAAAAATATATATAGATATAGATACGAAAAAAAAAAAAAAAAACGATAATATATCAATATCTAAAATATTAAGACACGGTACATTTGAAAATACATTTTTTCTTAGAAGACATTGAACATAATGTAAATTTAAGGGGTTTTTTTTAAAAAAATAGAAAAATAGTTATTTACAGTCTATTAAACAAATCACTAAAAGGTAAAATTCATACATTTGATTATTTATCTATATGAGATGTAAATATTTTGTGAAATGTTTAATTTTTTATATTTTTCCTAAATTTAACATAAATATACTAAATATGTGATTCATTAAATCTATGAAAAATCATAAATTATCAAATTTAATGACAATGATACGAAATACAATATAAACACATATAATGTGCAATGTGAAAAAGCAATATAAAAAATATCGAAGTATAATAATCAATAAAAGGCAATAGAAAAGATACATAAATTTATCATAGAAGAGGAAAAAGATTAGAGGAAGGTATGAAGATAAAACAAAGAACTTTTATTCGTTAAATTGGTGAAGATATTCGAGACGGTTATATTTTACAAGACTTTGTGAGAATTCAAATATGATGACGATGATCATATGATTTAAAAATCGGATCTTTTATTTATTTATTTTCTTTAGTTTTGGACAGAGAAATGAACATTTTTATGAATAGGTTGTTTAATTTTACGTTGAAGAATTGATAAATAACCAATAAATTTTTCTAATTTATTCTACAAATCTTTTATTCTTACATAGAAATATAATTGATACACTTTAATTAAATAAACCCTAGTTAAAAATTAATTTTGTTTTTTTTTTCCAAAACTTAAATTTCTCACATCACCTTGGACTCCCATCCCTTTATTTATTAAATTAAAATCTTGACGCAAAGAAAAAGAGAAGAATGATATTTGAGTATAATGAAAAAAAATAATAGAACTGACATATTGGAGTTTAATACTCATGACAAGGTAAAGTAAACTAGAAAAATAAAATAAGTACAACACTTGTTTAAAATAAACTCTACAAATTTGTAAATAAATATTCCCACAATGAATCATAAAATCCTAGAAAAATTAGGAAGAAGAAAGAATTGTAATATTCCTGCAATGAATTATAAAATCCTAGAAAAATTAGGAAGAAGAAAGAATTGTGAGGAAGAAAAAAAACACTCAATAAATCACAAAATATCCGAAACTTGAGACATTAAAAAATTTATATGTGGATAAATTGCATCAAACATATGAGCTGAGAAAGTGAAGTAGAATAACAATGTGCCAAATATCAATTTCCTATCTAGCCTTTAACTAAAAATCAAAACCCTAAATTATTTAAAGTGATCATCTTATTTAACATTCTAATCATCCAAATACAGAAACCCACTTCATATTTTTGTTAGGGAGTTAACAGAATTTTAACGACATGAACCAAATTATGCTCTTTTTAAAAATTTAAAGACTAAAATAGATACTTTTAAAAGTTTAGGAATCAAAATAAAACAAACATAGAATCTCTGTTATTGATAAGTTTTATATAAATGATAAATGAATATATGAAAAAGACTTAATTATTAGAATGACACCTTTTGTAAGTATAGAGAGACATATTGTCAATATTTTTAAAATTTAAAATTTAGAATTTAATAGTAAAACAAACACAAATTTGAAAGCAAAAGAACAAAGGTTATTTATTTATTTATAATGGAAGAACGAAGGTTAGAGTTTAATTACCATTATTCATTGTTTTTGAGTTACCAATACTTTCCACCGTTGATTTGTTTTGCATTACCATGGGTTGGTCGGCAGAATAAATCATGAGAGTGTGCTGTCAAATAATGATGAAAAAGATGGATTATATTTGAAACTCAATTTGTAGCTGATGATTAGTTGGACGTTGGAAAGTAGATCGACAAAGAGATTGTTAGATTTTGGAAAAATACAAGAACAGTAATTATTCTACAGTTGAAAAGTGTAAGAAAGCATTCTGCAAGGAGTCTATATGTCAACATATTTGGTTCTAATCATATCCAAATTATATTTGGTAATTAGAGTCGGAGAGAGGGTTTTGATTTTTGGTTGGTAGTATTTTCTTCACTTTGAAGTGTTGGTGGGAACTTTTTAGAAGCCTTCTCTACAACATTCAGCTGTTGGTTTCTTTGAAGGACCCTAAATTACTCCCAGTAAAGAAAATGCTATCAAACTTATGAAACAAGGTGCAGTTTTAGACGAAGAAACATATTCCAGAATAGATTGAGAGAAAAGTTTGTGTATATTTATTTTGAACTTCTATGATTGGTGGGCGATCATATAAGTTGAAATTGAATCGGTGGAAAATGAAAAATGAGATTAAGAGAGAGAGATAGGTCGAAGAAGAGAAAGAAGGGAAAATATGTGTATATAGATTGAAAGAAAACACGAGAGAGAACATAAAAGAGTAGGGTGGTGATGCAATATAAATAAATTGTTTTCATCTGTATACTAACTGTGCAAGAGAAGCATTATTAAACTTGGTTTTTATGGAAGCTTACTAGAAAGTGGTGTTGATGCAACTATTGAAAGTTCATGTACATGTATATGAGTAATGATAATTTTGTACATAAACAAATAACAAGGACATTTTTTTTAACTCATCGTCGCGATATTACTTGAAATTTCAAAAATTTCATTTGAAACAAAATTTAAGGTACAAATAAATAATTTCTATATAATTTAGCTATAAATAAATGCAAGATGTTTAATTATATAGGTAGTTTGGAGAGATCAATGAAAAATTTGACCGATCAACCTTTATAAAATATATGGTTTTAATGCAGACACTTGAGAGACTAAAAAAGTTAAATACTTGTGTGTGTATGTGTGTATATATATATAATTATTTAATTAAGAGAAACAAACGATCTTTGCTCACTTATTCTTATTGTCCGCTACCATGTTTCAAAGAATTATTATTCTATTTATTGTTTATGTGTCTAAATTAGTTTACATCTTATTAAAGTCTATGTAGTCTATCACCTATTTGCTTCTTAGCCTACACAAATAAAAATATTCGGTAGATATATGTTATAAGAATACACAATAGATACCATATTTTGGCTATTTATTTTTTACATTTAATTTACTTTATTTTATTACTTTATTTTATTAAATTAAGTTGATTTGAATTTAAATTTATTTTTTAAAAAAAAAAGAAAAAGGAAAAGATAACAGTAATTAAATTTCATATATTTTCCCTGTTTTATCTCAACTGATTTTTCTCTCCACGTTCCCCCTCTCCACGATTCTTCCTCTCCACGATCGCCTCCTCCCTCTCCACGATTTTTCCCACTATCACAAACACGATCTTCATGATGATCTGTCAATCTTAAAAAAAAGTTACCTAGTGCCCTATAAAAAACAGAGAAAAAAAAAGAGAAAGGGGGATTTCTTGATTACTAAAAAGAGAGACCAGTTAAAAGGGAAAAGCAAAAAAATTTATTCAAGGTAAGTTTTTTTTATTGTTCTTCCATTCTTTAGATTTAATTTTTTTTAATTCGTTTTGATTTTATTCCTTCGTGAAATTTTACTATATCGTGTTTAATTTTTTTTAGATTTAGGGTTAGGGTATTTTAATTTTGTTAGGTTTAGACCAATTGAGTCTATATCGTTGTTTTGTATTCTAGTTGTTTTGTATTCTAATTTTGTTGGGTTAAACTTGCATCAAATTTTGGCTAGGCTGTACTCTGTTTAATTTTTTTGGGTGTTTAATTTTGTTAGGTTTAGACCAATTGAGTCTATTTCTCATTAGCCTCTGTTTTCTATTCTAATTTTGTTGGATTAAACCAATTGGATATTATTGTATCAAATGTTGCCTAGGCTGTACTGTGTTCAATTTTTTTAAAAAAATTATGGCTCTTAGTAAAATCAATTGAATATCAATAGATGTTACATCAAATTTTCCAATGTGTTTAATTTTGTTAGAGATACTATCACATCAAATCTGCTTGTGCTACATCAAATCCCCTATGCTTTAAAATTGATTTAAAGTAAGCAATTTGATTAAAATTTGTTAAATGTAGAATTTAATTTGGTTGTTTTACTGTTTATTAAGTATGTTTGATATTGATTGATCAGATTGGTTGAATGGCAGAGTACTTATTTCAGCACTGTATATTATTTACTTTCCAAATATTATTTCTCAAACATTATATATTTCTAATATAGTATATTATTTCCAATATTTTATTTTTGAATATGTAGATATTATCTCCAAATTTTATTATTTTGCTACATATATTGTTGGTTTGTATTATTTGTCATATTTGCCAACTATTTTATACTGTATTATTTGTCATATTTGCCAACTATTTTATCTTGTATTATTTATGGGAAAGAGTATATTTATGGTTAAAATTCCATAAATACAGAAATTTCTCAATTTTTTAAAAGTTAATACAATTATTTTTAAACAAAGTATATCTAACAATTTTATATTTTAGAATGTGACTGAGTAGTGTTTTCTTTAAAATTGATTAATTCTTTAGATACATGAAATTTTCCATTAAAGGCCTATGATGGAGATCAAAATATCAAAGTTTGATATTTTAATATTCTTGAGGTAAATAAAAAATCTTTTTAAATAAAAATTAAATTCTATTTTTCTAATGGCTCTCATGCCACCCATAAAATCATCAATTCAGACTTAGTTTTTTTAGTTATGAATTGATAACCATGGGACATTTTAAAAATATCAAACAAAAACTTTGTTTTGTGAACCTCGTTAATTTAGTTTTAAAAGATAAATTTTGGTAATCATTTTTATGGGTGTTGTGGGGTGCTAATACCTTCCCTACACACAACTGACTCCCGAACCTTAAATCTGAATTTACGTAGACCAATTTTTTTTATGGTGACCAATCACACCTTAATATGATTCACTACAAGAAAATGGAGCATCCCGACGCCGAAAAGGACGTCGGCATAAAGAACGTCGGGAATAAGGGCTTTCCCGACGCCGTCAACAACGCGTCGGGAAAACAATCTTTCCCGACGTACCACGAAGGCGTCGACAAGAATACGTCGGGAAAAGGGTAAATTAATTTTAAAAAACGAACTATTCCCGACGCCGTGAACAGTGCGTCGGGAGCGACGTCGGGAATAGGGGTTTTTCCCGACGCCGCATGAAACGTCGGGAAAAGCGTTTAATGAGCGTCGGGAATTCCCCTTTTCCCGACGCGTTTTGAGGGATTTCCCGACGCCACGTCACTGCGTCGGGAAATCCCTTTAAAATCGTT
Source organism: Cucumis melo (assembly GCF_025177605.1). Lineage (NCBI taxonomy): Eukaryota > Viridiplantae > Streptophyta > Magnoliopsida > Cucurbitales > Cucurbitaceae > Cucumis > Cucumis melo. Next base: position 3,603,676 of record NC_066857.1, read on the forward strand.
TTAGTTTTGTAATTTACAGAACCGAAACCGAGAAGGGAAATTAAGAAAGGAGAAGAAGTCGTCGCGATTTTCGTCGCCCTTCCGCCATTGTTCTGCTGCCGTCCGTCGCCGCCCTCCCTCGCCGTTGTCCCTCGCCGCCGTCTGCCACTTTAGGTAAGTGGAATATGAAAATTTATTTAGTTTAAGTTTATGTTTTAGGGTTTTTTTTTTTTATGAAAATTAGTTTAGGATTTTCTTTTGGAATAGATTTTTGTTTGTTAAGTGTACTTTTGTATAGAGTGTGTGTAATTTGTGATTGAATTGAAATTAAAATTTGAAATTTGAATGGTTTAGGATTTTTGTTTTAGAAAATTGAATTGAGGGGAGATTTTATAGTTAAATGAAATCTAGAGGTTCACGCTTATGTTCGCTCGATCTAGAGATCTTTACGCCCAGAAAGAGTAAAGAACCATGACCTTACTAGTTTACCGATGTAGTCGCTTGTGTTCTTCTTCGCCCCTCTCGAACCGGACCCCTATAAAAGTCGACCTTACGAGAAAAATGGATTTTCTCTGCAGTCCTTCGAAGTAAATAAATCCAGTTCGCATCTAATTTCAAGCCCAACGACATACCCAATCGATCGAACTCAAACTTCGAAGATGCGAGGAAGTCAATAGAGTAGAAGGATAGGGATAGATGCGAGGGAGAATGAAATTTTGCGCGCGAAGCTACGTTGTTTTGCCGTTGGGTGTAAACGAAAGGGAAAAAAAACTAAAAGATTTTAGGGTCGAACTCTTGACTTAAATGTCTATGAGAACATTACCAATTAGGCATGCATAAATATTTAGTGTTAAAATTTATTTTTAATAAACTAAACAATATAGCTGATCCAATTGTCATTCCCAAATTCAATTCCATTGCAATCTTCAACAGCATAACGTTATCTTTCGAGCTTCATATCTCCATCAATACCAACTCAATTTACACATATAACCACTTGCTTTAATGCGTTTTTTTTACGATCTTTACATCTATAATCATAACCGTAGCATTTTATTAGCGTATCTTGACCTTGAATTTCCTTCAAAATTTCGTAAAACCAAGTCAAAACTTTGAAAGACCATAACTTTGAGCATAGTTGTTCGAAGGCAGCTTGTCCGCCTTTCATCCTCAAAAACGTTCGTTTTGGCCCCCAAATTGGATTACACAATGTTTTTCACCAACGTTTCATGGTTTTGAAGTTTGAAACTACCATCTCCAAGTTCCTCTATTGTGCTAATTTTTTTATCTTCTTTCTTTTATATGTAGAAACAATACAAGGACATGAAAAATTAGGTGTGGCGGTACCCATATGTGGTTACAGTCCATGTTCGAACCAAGCGCATGTAAACGTCGAGCGGGGATAGAGAGCGGTATGTGCGGTCGAGGTGGAGGATGGGCTTGCTTGGATAATGCTTGCACCTCGTTGCGGGCGTGTTGTCGGCATGCTTTCCTCTGTTCATTATGTTTATGTTTTTTCTAAGCATACACACCTCGTTGGGAGACTTTTCATTATGTTTATGTTTTTTCTATTTTGAGAACTATATTTTGTTGTAGCCAACTTATTCGTATTATTAATTTTAATTCTATTTTTTTAATTTGTGTTTGTATATTTATTAATTTATTTTAATTTAATCCAAAACGTCGCAAAATTTTTTTGAGCAATCCGAACATCATTGTGAATGTTTGAGCAAAATATTATAAGAAAAAAAGTAAAAATAAAATATTTTAAAAAATATATAAAAAAGATTTCCCGACGTTCATTACGTCGAAAAAAAAAACGTCGGAAAAGAGGTTTTCCCGATGCCGGAATATGCATCGGCATATACGACGTCGGAAATACCTTATTCCCGACGCCGTATATGCCGACGCATCTCCCGGCGTCGGGAAAACCTTTTCCGACGCCGTGTTGGTACGGCGTCGGGAAAGCCTCTCGCGACGCATTTCTCCCGACGTTCTTTCCGACGCCGTTTTGTACGTCGGGATATCTTTTCCCGACGTACTTTGCATTTTCGCCGACGTATTTGTGCGTCAGGAGTATCCCCATCTCTTGTAGTGATTGGTGGCGACTCCAAACCTTTTAAATATTAAAGATTAAATCATTGGAGGATGTCGGCCGCTCCGCGTCGCGACACACAATATTGGTGAAATTCCAAAAAAATTGGGAGTTAAGTAGTATTCCAAAAATTTGGAAGTTAGTAGAAGATTTGAGGGAATTTGAGAAATTTTATATTTTTACTATATTGTGTGTGGAATTTTTTGGAGATTTTTTTATGGAGTTATTTAAAAAATATAACAAAGCGGCAAAATGTTTATACTGCATAGAAAAATTTCAAAAATGAAAAAAACTCATAGACCTACAATAAAAAATACAAAAAATGTCCTATCAACATGCAATTAATTCGACACTCATGCACATAATATTTTTGGTACACGATCTTATACTAACATCGTTTAGATTTGACTATATGATCGTTGGCTATCAAAATCTAAACAATTTTTTTTTTCACGATTTTTGGTACACAATCGTTTAGATTTGGCTACCCAATTCTAAACAATTTTTTTCAAGGTCCTTGTTACATGATCATTTAGGCATTTCTAAATGATCGTTTGAATTTGGCTAACAAATCTAAACGTTTTTTTTCAAGATTTTTTGGTACACAATTGTTTAGATTATTGGTTACCCAAATCAAAACGATCGTGTTTTGAGCTCCAACGATTTTTTTCAAGATGTTTTATGTTTGACATATGATATTAAACCAAATAATAGGTTGTATGTATTATGTGTGAGAGTAAGAAATTTTATATTTATTACATATGCCGTAAATATTTTGCTGTTTATTATATTTATGAAAATTAACATTTTTTTTATTGTATTGTTTTGTGTGGAATTTTTGGATAAGTTAGAGATATTATTGTGTATGCATGTGTGTGAGCAGAGGATTTATTAAGGGGCCTGCATGGGCACATGCTCACCTCACCTTATCAATTTTTATATTTTAATATTAATTTTGAAGTTTCAAATTATAATTGTAAATTTTAAGATTTGAATTTTTTTAATAGAAAACCGATCCGAAGAAAATTTCTGGATCTGTCATGTGAGAGTAAGAAATTCTATATCTTATATATATTTTTGATTGCGTGCATGCATATGTGATCAATTAAGAATCAATACTAACCGATCAATTTTATATGTATGGATTGATTTAGTTAGGTTTTGATTGATTTTTTTTTAATAAAAAACCGATCCGAAGAAATACCTTTTTCATTTTTCTTCAAATGTCCGACTTTATACTAAAAATATTAAACCATGCCATAAAATTGGTTTGATTTTTTGTTTTCGGGTCTTTTATTGCACACCTACATAGGCTAGTTAGTACATCCTCAATAGAATGACTAAAGGCATGTTGGAGAAAGATTTCGATTGCATCGACTAAAATGATATTTTAATAAATATATTTTTAATACTATTTGAGTGGTTGAATTTGATGCATGATGCTTTCATAATCAAGTAGACCCAAAGGAAAGGAACTTATGTGGAAAATTGGAGTCAATGGTCCTCAAAATTTAGTTTGGCACGTCTCTTGAGGCCTTGTGGGTCATTTGAAATAATATTTCAAGAAAAAAGTTATACAAGCTCGAGAAATTATTGTAAAATAAAAATATTGTTGAAAATATTTATAAATATAACCATGCTTCTTATTTTCGACGTTTTTCCTGATACCTAGCATAATGCATTGGAAAAAGCTTTTGCTCCCGACGTCTTACTTTTGGAGTCAGAAGAGCGAGCTATTCTTGACGATTTTTCTGTCGACGTCTTTCTCTGCGTCGGGAAAACCTCTATTTCTTGTAGTGGTCCTCAAAGGATGCTAGGAATATATGTTGGATTTGATTGTTTATCAATTATTAAATATATTGAATCCCTGACTGGTGATGTATTTACTACACAATTTGCTAATTATTATTTTAATTAGACAAATTTTTTAACATTAGTAGGAGAAATTAAGAAGTTGGAAAAAAAAGTACATGGAATGTATCATTATTGTCTTATTTAGATCCTCGTACAGATCAATGTGAACTTGAAGTCAGAAAATAATTCATTTGCAAAATATAGCAAATCAGTCACCATATGCATTTGTAGATGCAAAGAAAATAATAAATCACATATAGTAGCTGCACATGTCTCCATCAAAGATTGATATCATTACACAATAACATGTTGTCATTAATGAATCTGGAACATGCCAGAAGCGTGGTAGACCATTTAGTTCCAAAGATAAAAATCCTCGAAAAAGGAATTGAGTCAATAACTCGATTAAAGATGTGGATGTTTTAGAAGAAATCCAAAATTTGACTGCTAACAAAAATGTCGAAGAAGATAAAACAACCGAAGATAATAATGAGATCTCGATATACTATATCATAAAAAGAAAAAGATGAAACGAACTAATGTAGTTGTTGACAACATTTTTGCATATAATATTGTTGCTCTTGATATTATATTTGAAGATGAGGATTCTGAACCAAAATCTGTTGAAAAATGTCGATAGAGAAAAGATTGGTTTTTGTGGAAAGAGGCATTTGAGGCTGAATTAAATTCACTTTTCAAACGTGAAGTTTTTGGACCAGTAGTCAAAACACTAGAAGGTGTCAAACCTGTGGGATGTAAATGAGTATTTGTAAGAAAAAAAAGAAAAAAAATGAAAAATAATGAGATCACAAGATATAAAGTAAGATTAGTTGCACAAGGTTTTTCACAAAAACCTAGTATTGATTATGAGGAAACATATTCTCCAGTGGTGGATGCAATCACATTAAGATTTTTAATCAGCCTGACTGTCTATGAAAATTTGGACATGCATGCATCTTATGGATGTAGTCATAACATATTTATATGGATCTCTTGATAATGATATTTACATGAAAGTCCTATAAGGATTTAAGGTACATGAAATATATAAATCAAGTTCTCAAGAACTATGTTCAATAAGATTACAAAGATCATTATATGGATTAAAATAATCAGGACGAAAGTGGTACAATCGCCTGAGTGAATATTTGTTGAAAGAAGGATATCAAAATAATCCAATATGTCCATTGTGTTTTTATAAAGAATTCACAGTCAAGATTTGCTATTATAACTGTATATGTTGATGATTTAAATATAATTGAAACTCCTGAAGAGTTTTCAAAGACAATAGATTATCTTAAAAAAGAATTCGAGATGAAAGATCTTATGTATCTTAAAAAAGAATTGGTGCACCTATGTATCTTACTAATAATACAAGACCAAATATTAATTACATTTTCTATAACACAAGACCTCGAGTTGTAAGAAGCACTAACATTTTTATATTATTTATCATATTTTATTATTGCATTGATAGAAAAAATCCAAAAGAAATTGGAGAAAGTGAAGAAGTAAATTTTTGTGAGATTTTTTATTTATATTATATATTATATTTTCTCGATTTTCGTATTCCGATTGTGCCTCGTTTTCACACTAATCTATATAATTTAGCTATAAATAAATACAAGAATAGATGTTTAGTTAAAATTGATAGGTAGCTAGAAGACCTTGAATTATATTAAATGGAAAATTTGACGGATCAACCTTTATAAAATATATGGTTTTAATACACAAACTTAAGAGACTAAAAAAAATTAAATACTTGGCCTCCTCCACCAAGATATATTAATCTATGACTCCAAATCATTATTCACTCTCCATCCCAACAGTTAGCTTGCATTATTATATATAGATATATAATTAATTAATTAATTAACTAAGAAACAAATGATCTTCACTCACTTACTTCATGTATCTTACAAACATATACTCTTACTATCCGCTGCCATGTGTCAAAGAATTATTATTTCATTTCTTGTTCATGTGTCTTAAGCTTATACACCTTATTAGAGTTCATATAATCCATTGCCTACTTGCCTCGTGTCTATAAAAATAGAGACATTCGGTGGATTTTGCAAGAACACAAACATTGGTGAAATTAAAAAAAATTTGGAAGCTAGTGGAATTCCAAAAATTTTTGAAGTTAGTGGGAATTTTTGGAGAATTTGAGAAATTCTATATTATATATGTCGTCACGTACCCGAGACGACGCAGAGCGACCGACACCTAAAAATGGATTAATTTTAAAAACGAAAAAGAGATAGTAATCACCGACCTTTTTTATGGTGTGATTGGACACTGAAATATAGTAAATAATTTTAAATAAAAAATTGGTATGTGATAAAAAAACTAAAGTTGAGTTTGAGAACGGAGGAGGTGTTAGCACCCTATAATACGTGTTTAGAAAACGGTGACCAAATTTAATGTCTTGAATAAAATTCATTTAAAAAAACAAAAGATTTTTTTTTATATGTCTTAGTTTTTTGCTCATCACTTGAATATTTTAAGCAATGATCCCATAAAATAAGTGTAATATATTTCATTAATTAGACTATATTGAGAAAAAAAATTTCGCCTTAAGAGAATGAGAAATTATTACAATTTCTCAAATTCTATCATGGACTAGCTAGTCTTCGAATAAAGATTATTTTTAAAACATTGATTAAATTCATTTTTTCTTGAGATCAAATCTTGGACTCCTAGAGATATTGATCCTTCATCTCAAGAATCTAGAAATAATTGACTCCAAAAAATTTTTAGATATTATCATAGAATTTTTTTTTAACTAAAGCGATGTGAGTTATTAAAAAAATGTTGGTTAGGAAAACCTTATGAAATATAAATTTAGTTTTGAACCTTGAAAAAACATAAAGAATATAATTTTAAAGAAAATGATTTTAAAAAGAAAATTTAAGAAAGATTTCAAAATCACTTGTGCTTTAACGTAAAAAAAATTTAAAACTTCTACAAATTTTAAATATCAAGAAATTTTAAATAGAAGTCAAATAAAGAAAAACACACCATATAACAAATCAAATCAAATATACCACACAACAAATTAAGCAAATAATATAAGATTTTATTACTTTAAAAAAATATTAGGGGTCGATCTCGGACTCCCGAAGAAGCGGTCCCTTCACCTCAAGTATTTAGAAATATCGGATTCTTAGATATTTCTATTATGTTGCCGGAGTTTTTAAGGATAAAAAGTATAGAGAATAATAATATAAGAAAATAAATGACGTTAATTAATTAATTAATAAAAACAATATTATAGTATTATCAAAATAAATTCAATCTAAAATTTCAAAGAAAAACGTGTATATATATTTGAGATATTATTTTGTGAGAGTAAGAAATTCAATATATATATATATATTATCTTGTGCGTGCATTCGATAAAGAATCGAAACTAACCCATCGATTTTATATGTACTAATTGATTTAGTTCGGTTTTGATTGATTTTTTCTAATAAAAAACAGATCGAATAAATAATTTTTTTGATTTTTCTCCAAACATAGATTTGGTTTGACTTTGTCTTTTGGTTTTTCTATTGCACCCCTACAGAGGCTATTGTATTGAATGATCAAAGGTACCATGACTACAAATTGGAGCAAAAAAAAAAACTTTAATTGTATTGACTAAAATGATATTTTAATATTTTAATACTGTTTTATTGATTGAATTTAATGCCAGGCTGCTTTCTTAATCAGGTAGACCCAAAGGAAAGGAAACGTATGTGGAAAATTGGAGTCAACGTTCGTCAAAATTTAATTTAGCATGTCTGTTGTGGCCTTGTGTGGGTCGTTCTAAATAACATTTTCACTTCTTAAAGATGTTTTGGTCATATGTGATTGAAGGGTGACAATATACGAAGATAGATGCATGCATGAGTTGGCTCTTAGTTCGTACTTGATTACCACAATCAATTAACGATAGATACTGACATACACTAATAAATTTCTATTAATTTTTCTATCAATTTTAGCGATAGACACGAATAGAATTATCGAATTTCAAATTTTGCTATATAACTACTCTGGTAATGTTACTAATTTAAAAATTTTCCTATTAAATCAAATTAATAACTATTTAATATTTTAATTACTTTAATATCATATTTTTAGTATAACATAATCTTTGCGAGCTTTGTTTGTAAATTTGCAATAGATAGCCAGAAAGATATTGCATTTGTAATAGGGAAATTGCATAGAGAGTTATCGAAGGCTATCAAAGGGTTATCTACTTTTGAATTTATTACTTTTGCAATTTAGAAAATGTAGTGACATGAGCTCTATGTTCATAAATTTTTTTTTGCTATTTTTGCAAAAGCACCTTTGTAATATATCAATGATTTTGTATGATTCATAAACAAAGCAAATTTTTTAAATTTTATTTATACTTTTTTTTCTTAAAAAATTTATTTATGTAGACTTTTCAAAAACTAGTAATGCAAATTGATTTGACATATACATATATACACATATACACACGATTGATTTTTTAAATAATGTGTTTTTTAAAAGGTACGTAAAAAATAGGGTAGGATTAATTTGTTTGTTTGAATAGTGTATGTGAGATGTAATCCTATTTTCATTCAATATTTTATTTTCATCGTAGAAAAGTTGTATATTAATTAGAATCTAAATCTATATGTGTACATATATATTTTTTTTAAAAAAATTATAAATAATTTTTTAACTTTTTTACAACTAAAGGGAGTTTAGAACTCCAAGTAACTTATTATAATTTTAGACTAATTATAGTTGAATTAGAATAGTTTGTAATTTTTTTTAGCTTGAATTATAATAATACATGTTTAGTGTGTAAACTATTTTAGTTTTATAAGAAAATAATAAACATGGTAAAAAATAATAATAAAAAATAATGAAAGTAAAATAGTAAAAATGAGAGCAAGTTTTAAAATAATATTTACTATTGTAGTAAAAAAATGTTTAGTTTTCATATTTTTTTGGCTATAAAAGAGAATGGGAAATGATTCTCAAACTTAATCTCCAAAACAACTTCAATTGGAAAGAAATCAGAATGAGTAGTGGAAAGGGACGTCGTTATTCATTCCTTGCTTTTTTCTTCTTCTTCATTCTCTTCATCTCCTCCGAGGTGACTGCAGCAAGGAAGCTGAAGATGGTCCAAAAGAATGGTGAGTTTCTATTTATATTATGATCGATGTTATGTAGCATTGAAAATGATTGTTATTATGAAACAAATTTTGATAAAATTCAACGTGAAAGGAAGGACGACTAAATTGAAAATTATTGATTAAAAACGAACTATTTGTTGATTTATTTGTAATGGTCTCCAAACGCAGAACAGAGATCAATTAGCATCAGCCCGAGAACAGGAATCCGCAACAAACCGGTCTGCGGTCGTAGCGGTCGTTATACCGATTGCATCCCTAGAAATAAGCCACCAAGTGAAAGGTGCAGTCCCTATGTTAGAGGATGCAGCCCGCCGTAGACCGAGTACTATCACCTATTTCTCTGCAAATGATCAATAAATCATTCCAAAATCACATGGATTGAAATCTTGTTTTAAATTGTTTGTGTATTAATTTATCCTTTGAAATAAAAAGTGTGTGTGTATAATTCATATATATAGTAGTTTATATATATGATATTTCACTTTGGAGTTCAGTGTGTTTTTTATTGTATGATCTCTATGTATTCAGAATCAATTTGGACTTTCCAAATATATATATATATATTACCAAACGTTTGAACTACTGCTTTGTTTTAATTCTTGTTTTTTTTTTTTTTTTTTTTTTTGTATTTTTAATAAAAAACTAAAAACAACAAAATGTAATATAGTTCGACTTTTTTAATTAATTCTCTAACAAATTGAACCATCGTTAACAATGACCAATCTTTGTGTTTCTGTAAAGAAATAAAGAAATTAAAGATACAGACCTTTTCTTTTTTTACATAAATTTTTTATTTTATAAACGGAATATATGTAGCTATAAAAAGAGAGAAATCTCGTAGCTCAAGGTTCGGATAGTGCCCCATGAGAGAATCGGTCACAATCGTTAAAACTATTTTCAAATATAGCAAAAATGAGCCAAAATATTTATGTACAATTACAAAAGCTCACATTTTATCTACGATGAACTGACGATAGATTACTATCTATGTCAAGATTGTGATGTTTTGTTATATTTGCAAAATATTTTAAGAAATTTTCTTATTTAAAATAATTTCTTTGTAATTAAGAACTTCTATGGATGTAAAATGGCTCCATGAACACATATATTACTCTTGCTCCAATTATGGTAAATAATAACACCTATCAACAAATTTTTTGAACTATACCTCTCAACTGATTTTTATTATTAGAACTTTAATTACATGATGACTAGTCTTTTTATTGATTGTTAATACACATATTATATTGTTAAATTGTTGCTTGGATAATGACCTTTGCTCTTCCATTCCTCAAATAGTTATTCCCACATAAAATACATTTGATTCTAACAAATCTATGTTATTTTGTAATAATCCATCCAACAATTTATAAAATTTTATAGAAAAATAATATATTTGAAATTGCATTTAACTTGAAATTTGGTGAGTTTAGTAGAAGTTACTTTGACCAATAATTCACTTTATCTATATTGATTCATCTTAAATTTTTTGATTTTGCCATAATGACCTAATGAACATTTACTGTTGTCTTTAACATTATCATTTTCTTGTCAAAATTAGTGAAATCCACTGGTGGAATCCAAAATTCCTATGGTTTTTTTTTCATTTATTTGTTAGAGTAGTATTTAAGAGCTTCTTGGTATTTAGATAATTACAAATATAATAATTAAATTCAAAATATTAATATATATGAGAATATTTTTTAAAAATATAGATATAACAAAATCTGTCTATAATTAATAAACCACGTTGTCAATAATAGACTTTGCTATATTTTCAATTTTTCTAAGATCTTACTATATACTCAATTATCATTCTTTTTTTTTGGAAATTCTCCGTTGGAAATACTAAGAGACTTTTCCATGTATACATGATCTTCTTCTTCTTATTACTTTTAGAGTCCCACTTGGAAATATCAAGACTCCTTGGAGGATTAGTGTGATTTAAGAAAAATCTCCTTCTTTAATTTTTATGACAAACTTTTAACCTCTAGAAGATATTAAGAAAGATCTCTGTTTTGATTTAAAGAAAAATTTAAATGGGAAGACTTTCCTTTTAACCTGTCTTTTATTTACGTATTATTTTTTACACTAAGCTTGTATTTGTACCGTATTTTAGATTAATGCATCACTTTTAAATCTAAGATGTGACGAGTACATATCATTAATATATCCCTCAAGTAGCTAACAAAATACAAATGTGTTTTGAGTGGCTTTCTGGGTCATTTTCCGATAAAAATAGATGTGATGAGTACATTAACGATGTGTTAACCTAATTGAGATACATAGATATGCGTTTACTATTTTTCTTCTTTTTTCGTGTACATCATTATACATAGATGCAACTATTGAAATGTCATGTATATAAGCAAACGATAATTTTGTACATATACAAACGACAAAGACATTTTTTTTAACTTCTTTTGAAAATTTAAAAATATTTTCGCGACGTTATTGGAAATTTCAAAGATATTACTTTGAAACAAAATCTAAAGTACAAACAAATATTTTCTAGATAATAAATGCAAGAGTTGATGTTTAGTTAAAATTGATAGGCAGCTAGAAGACTTTGAATTTATATTAAATGCAAAATTTGACTAATCAACTTTTATAAAATATATGATTTTACTACACAGACTTGAGAGACAAAAAATTATTAAATACATGGCCTCCCACCAAGATATATTCATTAATAACTCCAAATCTGAACTTATCTTGGGTTATTATTCACTCTTTGCTATGTATGTATATATAATTAAGAAACGAATGATCTTCGGTCACTTACTTCATGTATCCTACAAATATACATTCTTACTAGAACTATTATTCCATTTCTTGTTCATGTGTTTTAAACTTACACCTTATTAGAATCCATGTAATCTATCACCTACTTACCTCTTGGCCTATAAATGAAAACATTTGGTGAATCTTGCAAGAACACACAACATTGGTGAAATTCCAAAATATTTAGGAATCGGTCGAATTTCAAAAATTTGGAAGTTAGTGGGAATTGTTTTAGAATTTGAGAAATTCTATATTTTTTATATATATTTTTCTATTGTATGTGAAATTTTTGGAGAATTTGAGAAATTCTATGTGTGCGCAGTGTGTGTGAGAGTAAGAAATTCTATATTATATATATATTTTTGTTGTATACAGGTGTATGGTCGATTAAGAATCAAAACCAATCAATCGATTTTATATATACTAATTAATCTAGTTCGATTTTGATTGATTTTTTTAATAAAAATTTGATTCGAATAAATACCTTTTTGTTTTCTCTCCAAATATAAATCAAAGAAGCAGTGTCCAACTTTATACTAAAAAACCAAACCGAACCAAACCATTAGATTGATTTGATTTTTTGTTTTTCGGTTTTTTACTGCATCCCTAAACCCTAAATAGGTTATTTAGTATATACTCAGTAGGACGATTAATGGTACCATGGCTACAAATTGGAGCAAAAAAAGCTTGGAATTGTATTGACTAAAATGATATTTTAATATTTTCATGAATTTTTTAATACTATTTTATTGGTTAAATTTAATGCCATGATGCTTTCTTAATAAAAAAAAAATAGACTTAGAGGAAAGGAACGTATGTGGAAAATTGGAGTCAATGGTCGTCAAAATTTAATTTGGCATGTCTTTTGTGGCCTTGTGGGTCATTCGAAATAACATTTCCACGAAAACAATTATTTTGATGCATTTTGAGCTATAAGTGTTGAATCATAAATTTTGTTTTCTTTTTCTTTTTAAAGATGTTTTTTTTTAATATAATTTTTGTTATATGTGATTGAATTTAAGGGTGACAATGCATGAAGATAGATGCACATACATGAATTGACCTTTAGTACTGATTCTTCTTCGTTACTACGAAAGTTTCATATATGAGTATACCATCTACTTGACTTCAATCATTTTATCTTTTATAAGAAAAATAATATTCAATTCAATGTTATCAATAGACGCAGGTAGAATAGTAGAATTTCAAAAATTGATATATTTTATGTAAATATTTCGATAATTTTGATATATTTAAAAATTGATCAATGATTTTTATATAATTTGTTCTTTGAACTAAATATATCATAGAGAATAAAAGAATGAAAAATAAATAAGGGAAGTGTCAAAGTTAGGATTTCAATTACACTTAAACTAAAATCGTTAATAAAATGATGAGCATAACTCATCTCACACATATTGTTTATAATATTAAGCTCAAAAGTTAAAACTTTAATATTCTCATCTCATATTTTGCAAGAAAATGAATAACAACTAAAATGGCTCCCCATATCTCTTCACCCCCTTCCCTTCTCAGTATCTTCTCTTCACTTCCCACTTTTTTAAATTCTTTATCATTCTATATAAATACATGGTTTCAAATGTGACAATGACCTTTTCTTTTTTATTTCTATTCTTCTTTCCTCTTTCTATTCCCTATCCATACCTATCCTCTCTACTTATGAAATCATCCATCAAATAGTACGGTTTATATCATTGGAGATTCGTCCAAATTCATAAAGTTCATACAACTAATACCTTCTCTCAACTCTAAGGTTTACTTTAATTTCTTTTACCATAAAACAAAGCTCCATTATCATTGTTTTTACAAATGTTACATTTTAGGTTTTGTTTTTCTTAGTATCAGAGTAAAAACAAAATAGAGATGTGAAAGTACAAAATATTGTTTTACTTTGAAGCATGCTTCAATTATATATTTGGAATTTGAAAAGTTCCATATTAATATTCAAACTTGGAAATTATTTTAAGAAACGGTCAATAGAGAATTGAAATGACAACTAAAGAATAAACTTTGAAAGACATATTTATCATCACTTACAACATCGTTAAAAATCAACTTTGTAAATTACTTGATAATTTTAAGTTTTTGGTTTGTTTGTACTCCTAAACATATAATAGGAAAAAAAAAATTAATATCATTGGTGAATAATAAAAGCCCAGAAAGATAACAATTTAAAAAGAAAAAGAAAGTTTTGCCATTTTCATACATATATATATATATATATATATATATATATATACAACTCTTTGTCACATTCCTTACACAAAGAAATTCAATCATAGATGGTTCATGAAAGCAACTCAATTGTGTAGATCTATGTACTTTACATTACACAACATCAAAAAAACAAATATATATATTTTAAAGAAACAATTTACGAAATTATATAAAACCAAATAAATAATCAAATCAAATCACTACCATGAATAATTGAGTGCTTGCAGTCTAATAATATAGTAATTGTCTTAATCTATCTTTGAATATAGGGATTTAAGGCCATTCAAAATAATAATAAAACATGATATATGCAAACACCACAATCAAATAACCAAAAAACTACTCAAAACTAAAACTAAACTATATCTTTGAATTTTATTTACAGGACCGACTTGTGATGATACTTAAACTAAACTAAGAAAGTAAATAAAGGTGATCGAATATGAAAGTTATTAACTAAGAGAAGTTTTAGAGAAAATATTTCATCAAAGGTATTGTTGAACACGCATGTTTGACTCTTCATGTAATTAATACACAACACCTAGACGTAGATTTCTTTTATCTGGATTGAATCTTTTGCAAACAATCTTGAAACCAAATTAAGACTATGACATTATGTTCCTGCATCAATAATCTCTACCACTGTCGAACTAAAATAGTGATCAATTCAAACCACAACCTAACATGCAAGATGTAATTTAAACCTACTCTTTCAAGCAAGAATGAAACCATGGAATCATTCAAACCTTGATCAAATATTCAAAAGTATTAAAGACCAGTCATGCTAGAAAGTGTAAATGTAAATTACCATTCAAAAAGAAAAACTTTCAACAAATCAAACATAAAAATTCATCTATCCCTAAAGCAGTGTGAGAAATTTAGCCTAAAATTTCTCCTATAGACAAGACCAACATCATCAGAATGATCTAAAGCTTTTGTTCTAGTGATTATTATACCCAGACTACTGAATTTAAGAACTTAACATCAACAGCAAATTCCATTAAACCACCCATGATTAATTGTAATTGAAAATCAAATGCAGAACTCCATAAAAGTTGGAATCAAAGCAAACAAAACCCACACAACACCATCATCCTTCACATTTCTTTTCCCAATAACCAAAAATGGGCTGCCGGAAAGATGAGATTTTTGCAACTTCAGGGCTCCAAATTCCCTTAATCAAATTTCTCGATCCTCCCAATAAAGCCCGCAACACAAATCTTCCATGCAACCAGACAAAATTTAGACTCTCTTCCTAGTTTCTAATCTAGCCATTCCAACAGATTCTATTATTTTTTTCCCTTTCTTTTCATAACAATCCATCATTCCTAGGATTTGTATATAGCGACCGACTTCAACTCTATGTTGTATATACCTGATGTGTTAAGTTAATAAAACTAGAAGACAGTGAAATTAATCAAAGCATCAATACAATTATGTTCCAATTTTTTGGGTTTTGCAGCAGAATTGATGTGTGACCGCATCATATGCCAAAATAGTAAAATATATGCATGAACAGAAAACTACTCGTATTCTATATGCCTTGACAACTTTCCCTTGTCTAAGAATCCATAATCTAAATCGAAATCAAAAAACATGCTAAAAACCCCAAATGAAAGAAGATGGAAATTTTACCGTGAGAAGATGTATTTTGTGAACGCGGACGAATTTGATTCCAAGGGTGGGCGAACCTGGTTGCTGGTTGATGTGAATGCGGACGAGCGGATGAGTTTCAAAAAACCTGGTTGCTGTGAACGCGGTTGCTGTGAACACAATTGCTGTGAACGAGGACGACCGGATGAATTTCTTTAGAAGGAGAGAAATGCGGCCGAATTTGATTCCAAGGGTGGGCGAACAGAACAACAATCGATCGGAATGGTGGCGGCGATAGAAATGGTGGCGGCGATAGAATGGCGGCGTCGATTAAAATTGTGGCGTCGATCGGAGAAGAAATGAAGGAGATTCGGAGAAGAAATGAAGGAAGTTCGGAGAAGACGAGGGTCGAGATTTGGAATCGAATAGCTAGGTCGAAAAGGTAAAGTAAGAGAGAGAATTCACGAAAAAAATTATTAAAAAAAATTAAATGGACCTTTAATGTCGGTGGAAAACCGACATTAAAGTGTCTATTTTTTCACAAAATAAAAATATTAAAAATTAAAATTTAAATGGACCTTTAATGTCGGTTCTCAAAATGGCGGACCTTTAATGTCGTTTTAAAACCGACATTAAAGCTTTGTCTTAATGTCGGTGGAAAACCGACATTAAAGATCCGCTTTTTCAAAACCGACACCAATGGTCTTTTTTCATTTTTCCCAAGCGACATTAAAGCCTATATTTGTTCTAGTGAGTAGTTTACAAAGTTTTAAAAATTGTGTTTAACATGAAATTTGCGAATTTACAAATAAGCTTTGACCACCTTGTATTTCTCAAGGCTGCCCCTGATCTTTAGTAAGACATAAAAGCCCCATTGGTCACTAAATCAACAGATCAAACATCTTTAAAGACTACTCGGCAAGCTCCATTGCATTAAATCTTACTGTTTTCAATTAATATTTGACTTTGTTTGGTGGCTTTCCTCTAGCCCTTTTTGTTTTTCCTCCTTGCTTCCTGTACCATTTTCTACTATATTAATGAAGTGGGATCGAAAAATGATGATGCTAAGGGAGTGCCCACCTAGTAGAGATGTACTGATGCACCTACTAACCCAATCGTATCTTTTATCAAAAAACATGTTGATCATCTCATTACCACTTTGAAAAACGACCATAGGAAGCTCAACCACATTAACAAAATACTGAGATAGACATTTGATTACTGTCTGATTATCATCTGGTTACCTTCTATATTTTATTATCTTTTTTGTCATAATAATTTCTTTTATATTGCTTGATTGTCGAATCACCATCTGATTAGCTTTATTTTGCCATTTGATTACTCTTTTTGTCATATTGCTTTCTTTTGTCATTCGATTACTCTTTTTGTCACAGTAATAAGATACTAATTAGATAACAATCACAAAATAGTGAATATATAATAAAATCTCACATAGCAATCAAATAACGATAATATATCAATCTAATAGCGATCACATGACAATTATCAAATAAAAATTACAAAGTACTTAATATCTAATAAAAACCACGTAACAATATGTTGACAAACTGTGACATACTTTAAATATCATCTCTTTCCTTACATCGAAAATGTTTTCAATTTTCACACTACAACACAATTAACTCTAAATATAGCTCTTATTTAACCATAATAATAATAAATTTGATCTGAGCTTAGACATGTAATTAATTGTTTAAGGATAAATTTCAATAAGAGACCTTAAACCCAAAATTGGAAATATGTTATAGCCACTAAATCCAGCTTCTATAATAAGATGAGCCCATTCTTTTTCATCTCTCTCTTTTCCACCAACCATTAGCATCACCATCATATCAAAGAACAGTTGAGTTTCAATGGAAGCATCTGTTTTGTTATTGCCCACCACCATATCAATTACCATTACTTTTCCTTTCTTCTCATTCCTATTGATTGCTTCTTTGCATTTCTTCAAAATCTTCACACATTCTTCATCGCTCCAGTCATGTAGTACCCACTAATGTTTTGATGATCCATATGTGCAAATATATAAGCATTATTCACATTAAACTTTATAAGAAAAACATAGACTAAAATTTTAACCTATGTATATTATCTCGTTAATTAATTTACTATGAGAGAACTTAAAAATTAAAAAAAAAAAAAAGAAAAGAAAAGAAAAGAAAAAAGAAAAGAAAAAGATTTAAGGTTTTACCTTCAATAGAAGTGCATCAGCAGGAGGAATAGATTTAAACATATCCCCTCCAACAAATTTCAAGTTCCCTTCCGCTTTCAAATCAGCCACAACTTTTGGAAGATCAAACACAGTACATTCCATTTCAGGAAAAGCTTGAGCAATGCATTTGGTCACATTTCCAGTCCCACCACCAACATCTACCAACGATCCAACTCCATCAAACACACCTTTACATTTCTCCATCAAAACACTAACCACAAACTTTGCATCACTTGCCAATGATGCATCGAAAACAGCAGCACCCTCCGACGACTTATTACTCCCCATGTACTCCCAAAACGACACTCCGTGAGCGCTTTCAAACGGTGGCGTTTGATCCTCACTTTGCAACCAAGCTGGGAGGGAGCTCCACGAATCCAATAGAGGTGGTGTGAGAGTAGAAAACAAGAAAGGAGCTAGAGTCAAGGGGTTGGTTTTAACAAGAAGACGAGATGAATTGGTCAACACATATCCATGATCTTCTTCTTCTTCTTCTTCTTGATCTTCATCATTTTGTTCACTCAATTTTTGTGTTAGGAAGAAGCCAGAGTGGACTAATACACGCATTAAGCGATATATGTAAGGAGTCTTTTCGAGAGGGAGTTCGAGGGCGGAAACAAGTCGAGAAAGGGGCATGGGGTTGGGGCCATGACGGTCGATGGCGTCGGGTATGCCGAGTTGAACTGCACATTTGAGAGCCATGGATTTTGTGAAGATAAAGATTTGGTTCCATACGTGAGATTGAGCTTCAAGAAGATCCTTGGCCTCAAGTACTTCCATATTTTGCACTACAGTACTCTACAAAGATTCTTGAACTCTTGCCAAGTTAGAGGGATTGGGATTAAGAATTAAGATTATGATTCTTCATCTATTTATGAATAACTGATTTTTGGTCAATTTGATGTGTTAAATTATAATGATCACGTTTTTGTTTTTGTGTTTTTTAATTAGTTCTATATATTTTTATTCACATTATCTACCACTATATTAAATTCCCAAGATTCAATATGTATTTTAGTCAATGCATACCCAATAGGCTACATCAATTTTAATGAGGTCCCAGTCAGGAGTTTTCTTTAAAAAATAATTTCAAATATTTTTTTCTCACATTATTTTTTCTATATTTTTCTTTGGTTAATAATACTTAATTATTTGTGTGTGTAGACTGCACTCATTTTTTGAATCTAAAGTATCTAGTGACTTGGGGTAATAAGATAAGTGTCACCTGTGACGAACACGTTTTGTTCCTTTATTTTTGTTTTATATTTTTATATTTTTGTTTTGTTTTGTTTTTTTTTAATATTAGACACAAGATAAGCTAAGATGTGTATTGTAATCAATGCATAACATACATGTTGAGATTATTGGAAATATTTAGATACTTTTCCATATATACATTTTATTATTATTTTTTGTTGTTGGTTGTTCTTGAGAATCTCACTCAGAAATATCTAGACTGGATCGGTGATTTAAAAAAAGTTTTATTTTTTATTATTATTATTAATTTTTTTAATTTTATGACAGTTTTTCAACCAAGAAAACATTAATTTGTCTCTATTTTGATTTAAGAAAAATATGAATCGAAAGGTTTTCGTTTTAACCTGTTATTTTTTTTCAACATATTATTTTCTACAATAAATTTATTTTTGTATTGTATTTTAGATTAATGCATCACTTTTGAATTTAAGATGTGATGAGTACGTTAAGGGTGTTAAGGATGTTAAGGGTGTATGTGTTATTCTAGTTGATATATATATATATATATATATAGATATATAGATACATACACACGTGTTTACTATTCTTCCTCCCTTTCGAATAGATATCATTTTAAAAAAAATATTATTTTAAACAAAATATAAATTACAAAGATACTTTCTATATAAATTCAGCCCTACATAAATGCATGACGTACGTGATAGATAGCCATGAAAGTTAGGTTATATTAAATGGGAAAATTGGACGGATCAACCTTTATAAAACATATTGTTTGATACAAAACTTGAGACTAAAATAAAATAAATATAATTTAATTGATTTGGTCTCCACCACCTAACATTTGTGAACGACTCCAAAGTTGACTCATTTTACACCATTCACTCTTCTTTCTACCACTTACCTTTGCTCTATTATTATAATATGGTTTTTTGAAAAAATATATAAGATAAAATGAATCATAATATTTACAAATAATTACAAAATGAATTGCAATATGTCAAACAACACATAAAAAAGTGTTTGGATATAATTATAGAATTGGAATGCTATCGTCTAATTCAAAATTCATTAGCATTTTAAGTCTGAATTGTAATACTAAATTTATTTTATTGATTCAGGACCTCGCGGCCAGTTCACGTACGATTGCATTCGCTACCCAATAAAATCATGCTATTCCCCATCAGCCCCAGCTTGCGATACATATAAACGAGGCTGTCCTTCACAAAACTGATGGATGATGAAGGAAAACTAAATAAATAATGACTCCAAAAAGTATCATGTGTGTTTTGTTGCACTTTTGTTAGAGTGTGTATCGAATACCAAGTTAATTATATATATTATATATGATTAAGCTAAGTGTGACAAATTTGTATCATATTTGGAGCTCCACAGATTTCGTTTCAAAATTTAATGAGAATTAATGAGTATTCCAATTTAGTTAGATGGAATTAATTAAAGTGCAATATATAATAAGTAATTTGATTTATGACCCCCACATTCCTACCATATTGGTTTGCATTAACTTAGTTTTAGGTGTACCGACTAATTCTTTATCTTCTTCCTTTAGTTTCTTGTTAAAAAAAGTTAATCAACTTACATTTTTTTAACAAAATACTTGAGTCCATCGACTATACCCGTCTTTTATTCAACCTACCAAAATGTCTTGTTATATTTTTCTTTTGTTTTATATATATATATATATATATATATATATATATATATATATATATATATATATATATAGATGTTAGTACACTAATTAAAGTGATAAAATATTTACATTAAACTTTCCTAAATATAACAAACTACTGAAATATTTACGGCCCGTGTAACAAAGCTCATAAATTTAGATATTTTTTAAATATTTCAGATTTATCCTTCCATCATTTTCTCCAATTTTTTATCGTCTTCTTCCTTTGTACTCATGCGATTTCTTCCATCTCGTTGAAGATTTTGTCTATAAGATTTTATGAAAATATCTTTGATTAATGAATTAATTAAAAGATAAGATATATCTTTGATTAATGAATTAATTAAAAGATGAGATATTTAAGAGATAAAAGATCTCCCATTGTTTTAGGAATCTTGTTAATTTCTTTAAAAGAAAAGAAGATTTATACATATGTGTATAAATAGGTTGTTACGGTGTTGGTATATATGATGAAAAAACCGAAAAAACACAAGTTGAAGAAGACTGTTTATGTCAATGGCCGTCTGCAGAAGCTACTGGATTCTAAAGGTATTATGATCTATGTCTATGAGATCGGCATGTTGATCGAAGTTACAATATTCGATGAGTAACAGACGAGACAGTGATTTGTGTGATCACTGAGATCTTTAGAGGGATTTAAAGACGTTGTCAAAGATATTCACTCATGTGTTCAGGGGGAGTCTGAAGTTAGACATCGTGAAGATAAGTAATTTAGGGGGAGCCTGAAGTCTGATGTCAAGACGCATGTTATTATATCATATTATTGAATAGAGTACCATATGCTTTTTTGATATATATTGATTTAAGTGAATATTAATAAAGATTACTCATCAAGGCTGTGCGCAGCTCCCCAGACATAGGCAATATTGGCCGAACTGGGTTAACAAAGTTTCTTGTGTTATTCTCTTCTGCTTTCCCTCTAGCTACTACAACTGTTATTCACTTTAGTATTAACTGAAGGTTTAATTGATTATCTCACATTGTTTTTTCAATTGGTATCAGAGGGGGTTATTAGATCATGGAGATAATCAGAGAGAGACCATCAGCTTCTCGTCCTCCTGTATTGGATGGAAAAAACTACTCATACTGGAAACCTCGTATGATATTTTTCATTAAAACTTTAGATGGAAAAGCATGAAGAGCCCTTGTTGCTGGTTATGAACCTTGAATGGTCACTGTGGATGGAGTATCAGTGCCAAAACCTGAAGTTGACTAGACAGATGCTGAAGAACAAGCTTCAGTTTGAAATGCAAGAGCTATAAATGCAATTTTCAATGGTGTGGATTTAAACGTGTTCAAACTTATTAATTTCTGCACTACTGTTAAAGAAGCTTGGAAAATATTGGAAGTTGCATACGAAGGAACTTCTAAAGTGAAGATATCTAGACTGCAGTTGATAACTTTAAAATTCAAAGTTTTGAAAATGACTAAAGATGAGTCAGTCTCTGAATATAATGAGAGGGTTCTGGAGATAACTAATGATTCACTACTACTTGGTGAAAAGATATCTGAGTCTAAAATTGTTCGCAAAATGTTAGGCTCTTTACACAGGAAATTTGACATGAAGATCACTGCTATAGAAGAAGACCAAGATATAACAACCTTAAAACTTGATGAGCTATTTGGGGCGCTACTTACTTTTGAAATGACTATGTCAAATAGAGAAAGTAAGAAGGTTAAAGGGATTGCCTTTAAATCAACTTATGAACAGGAGACCACTGTAAATCAATCTGAAATGAAGTTAATCAGGATGAATCAATTGCCCTATTAACGAAGCAGTTCTCTAAGATGGCCAGGAAGTTAAAAAGTATGAATAATGCTGGAACAAGTGTTAAAACTGGAAGACACGATGGTGAGAACTCTACAAGAAAGGTCAATGACTTTTCATACAGAAGAAATAGCGACCATGGTATGAAAAAGGAGGATGTAAGGAGGTCGTTTAGATGTAGAGAATGTGAAGGATTTGGTCATTATCAGGCTGAATGTCCCACTATCTCAGAAGACAAAAGAAAAATTATTATGCTATCTTGTCTGATGAGGACTCAGATGATGACGAAGTTGATCATGGCATGAATGCCTTCACAGCATGTATTACAGAAATCAATTCTGAAGTTGATAGTGGATATTCTGAAAATGAAGAGGATGAAGAGCTAACGCTTGAAAAACTCAAAATACTAAGGAAGGAAGACTTAGAAGCCAGAGCTATTAAAAAAGAAAGAATTCGACTTAATGGAAAAAAAAATAAACGGCTGATGGGAGTCATATCATCTCTAAAAGTGAAATTGAAAGAGGCACATAATGAGTATGATCAGATAATTAAGTCTGTGAAAATACTAAATTTAGGAACTGACAGCTTAGACTCAATCCTGAACTCAGGCAGAATGGTTCAAGTAAATATGGCCTCGGGTTTGATGCTTCAATAAGGAGTGACAAGATTACACCTGAAGTAAGATTTGTTCCAGCTTCAGTAAAAGGAACAACCGAACCAAATTGTGAAAATGTGATTACTAATACAGGTGCTGAATATTCCAGATCGATCTGCTATTATTGTGGTCGAAGAGATCGTATTCCATATGTGTTATTCTAATTGATATATATATATATATATATATACACACACATATAGATACATATATATACATATAGATACATATATACATATATACGTATATATACATATATACATATATATACATATATATACATTGTAACAACCCAACTTTCTGGACTAAGCTGAGGTCACTACTTAGTACCAAGACTCGACCACATAACACAATAACTCCGTAAAGGACCGGTCACGATTCATTAAAAACGTTTTAGAAATAATACCAACAAAACAGTTTCGGGCCCTATTTTAAATCAAAATCATGAGAGTTCCAAAATACAGTACTCAACTCATCAACAACAAAATCACAACCAAATATTCTAAACATGGCTCGACCCGACAATGAAAATACGAGTAACAAAATACATCAGCGGAAGCATAAAGAAAACCAGACGCGTCCATATGTCCTTCACGCATCCTTCTTGCCCCTCGTCGGTCTGCCCCTCGCTGTACCCTTACCTGAAAAGTTAAAGAGGGAAAAGGGTGAATATAAAATATACCAAGTAAGGGATCCACTATTGGGCCCGTCAGGGAACAACAGTTAACTTTCTATTTAGGGGTACCCTACGTAAACAGTCTAGTGGTTCCGTAGAACGCACACATCAGTCTCGTGATCCCGAAGGATGCACGTATCAGTCTAGTGACCCCAAAGGATACACCTATCAGTCTAGTGATCCCGAAGGATGCACGTATCAGTCTAGTGATCCCGAAGGATACACCTATCCGTAAGGTACACCACCCCATAGATGAAGCTAACCGTTACCCCTCAGTCCATGCTAAACCGTCTACAACAGTCAAACTCCGACAACATTCATATTACAATTTCGCCATAGACTTCGCCAGTCAGATAGTATAGGTTTAAACAACTACATCCTCAGTTGTTATATGCGTTTCCAATTCACACACCATGGTGATATTCCTTAGATCCAGTCAACTAGTCAAATTAGAATCGGACTCATAGTCCTTCCACGACATAACTCCATGATCAATATCCAGACAATAGACTACCACATACCTAACCTTAAGACTTTAAAGTCCATCGACATACAATTCCAGTTCACAACGTAGCCCATTAACATAACTACAATATACAGAACATCCGGGCATCAGTGTCTATCCGTAAACAACTCCTTACACCCAATGGCACACAAGCTACAACTAGCGGTCACGTTACCTTTAATCAGACAAGAGCATAACAGCGATACTTAATAGTCAAACATGTATCAATTCATTCGGTACAGTTACTAACGTGTAATCCCCTGTGGATTACTACGCTTCCAGCCTCGATCCGAGGTCCAGTAGTAGGAAATCCCTTACCTGATACTTGGTTATGCCCCTCGATCGAGTCCACGCTCAACGGATCCACCTAAACGAAATCACAAGGATTTTAAACGATGATACTAATAGAAGTCATTTTTAAATGGTCCTAAGCAACATCCATTGACTTACCCGAGAAAAGGAAAGCTATCTCTAAATAAGCCTGCCACGAAACGCGAGAATTTGAGCGTCAACTCTCTAATACCTTCAAGGAACGAATAGTAGGACCAAGTCTTACTCCAATATTCAAACTCGAATCGGTTATAGCAACATTGGGTAAATTACCAAAACAATCCTTACCGATGATTCACCGTGACCCGAAGTGGAGGGAGAAAATGGCTTAGGTGGCTCGGCTCGGCTCGGCTCCCCCTCGACTCGGTTCGGCTCACCCTTGGCTCGCAGCTCAGCTCAGCTTGACTCTCGGCTCGCGGCTCGTGGCTCAGCTCAACTCGATTTGACTCGGCTCGCGGCTCAGCTCAACTCGGCTTGACTCGACTCGCGGCTCGGCTCACGGCTCAACTCGGCTCGCGGCTCGGCTTGGCTCGGAGGTGATCGGCTCAACATGCGGCTCGCTTGGTTTGGATTCGTGGCTCGGGTCGGCTTCGATTTGCGGCTCGGGTTCAGATCTTTGCTCCATCCGACAATAGCTGAGCGAGGGACCAACGACGGCGGAAGGGAGTTGCTCACCTTGGTTGTTCTGAGCTGCGTCGGGTACACGAGATGAGGAGAAGGAAGCGCCGGAGGCGGCGATTGGAGTTAGAGATAGATCCGGTGTCGAACGGAGGAGCGGTAAGAAGCTCGGCTGTCGCAAGGGCTCAACGACAACGATCAGCCGACGACGTCGATTGTAGGTGAAGCTTCGACGTGAGACGCGGCTTGACGGAAAGAAGACGAGGAGACGTGGCTCGACGGAAAGAAGACGAGGAGACACGGACGGAGGCAGAGGCGTGCGTGACGGAAGAGGAATGGATGCGAGGCGGCGGCGGCGTGAGGATGAGGAAGAAGAAGACGAAGCGCTCGGGGGGCGGGGGGGTGCAGTCGCGCGCGCGATTAGGGTTTTTTTTAAAAAGAAATATTATTATATATATATCAAATAATAATAATATTAAATAATAATAATAATAATAATAATAATAATAATAATATTAAATAATAATAATAACAATAATATTAAATAATAATAATAATAATATAATTGATATTATATTATTATTATATCAATTTACAAATATTAAATTTAAAGAAATTCATATCCCTAAATTTCTTTTTCTCTCCTCTTCAAAACCAACCAAGAATTTACACCAAATTTTAAGTTTCCGAAAGTTTACATAAAATGATAAAAATTTACCTCGAAAAATTCAGAGCGTTACATACATACATACATATATATATATATACACGCGTTTGCTATTCTTCGTCCCTTTCGCATACATCATTTTAAAAAAAATATTATTTTAAACAAAATATAAATTACAAAGATACTTTCTATATAAATTCAGCCCCACATAAATGCATGACGTGATAGCTATGAAAGTTAGGTTATATTAAATGGGAAAATTGGACGGGTCAACCTTTATAAAACATATGGTTTGATACAAAACTTGAGACTAAAATAAAATAAATATAATTTAATCGATTTGGTCTCCACCACCTAACATTTGTGAACGACTCCAAAGTTGACTCATTTCACACCATCACTCCTCTTTCTACCACTTACCTTTGCTCTATTATTATAATATGGCTTTTTTAAAAAATATATGAATCATAGTATTTACAAATATTTACAAAATGAATTGCAATATGTCAAACACCACATAAGAAGATATTTGGATATAGTAATAGAATTGGAATGCTATCGTCTAATTCAAAATTCATTAGCATTTCAAGTCCGAATTGTAATACTAATTTATTTTATTGATTTAGGACCTCATGGCGGGTTCACATACGATTGCATTCGCTACCCAACAAAATCATGCTATCCCCCATCAGCCCCAACTTGCGATACATATAAAGGAGGCTGCCCTTCACAAAACTGATGGATGATGAAGGAAAACTAAAAAAATAATGACTCCAAAAGTATCATGTGTGTTTTGTTGCACTTTTGTTAGAGTGTGTATTGAATACCAAGTTAATTATATATATTATATATGACTAAGCTAAGTGTGACAAATTTGTATCATATTTGTAGCTCCACAGATTTCGTTTCAAAATTTAATGAGAATTAATGAGTATTCCAATTTAGTTAGATGGAATTAATTAAAGTGCAATATATAATAAGTAATTTGATTTATGACCCCCACATCCCTACCATATTGGTTTGCATCAACTTAGTTTTAGGTGTGCCGACTAATTCTTTCTCTTTTTCTTTAGTTTCTTGTTAAAAAAAACATTAATCAACTTAAATTTTTTTAACAAAATACTTGAGTCCATCGGCTATACCTGTCTTTTATTCAACGTTTAACTTACATAAATGTAACAAAATTGCAAACTATTTAAGGCCCGTGTAACAAGCCTATTAAGGTAAATTATTTTTTCAGAATTCCTTATTTGCCTTTAATCTTTCAAATCTTAATTTCTTCTTGTTTTCGATTTTATCATGATCGTCGTTTTCAAGTTATTCATCTCGTCTTTTATATATCTTTTATCTCGATCATTCGAGTTATTCCGAGTTATTTTTCGTAATTTTCTACAACATTCGCTCTGGATATCCATTATCTCTTGTCTCTTGTCATCTGTTGATATCATCTCAGTTTTTTTTGTTTTCGGTGACTATTCTAAATATCGTTTTTCTTTGAACTATTTAGTTGATTATAAAATTTTGTTCAGAATTATATATTTTAGTGTGAAGATAGAATGTTTAGTATATATTTGTATTACTGTAAGACATCCTGTATTTGGTTATGAAGATCGTTGAAGGTTTTGATTACTGTTTACGTTGATTTAAGAATTTATATTTCAGTATGAATGTCGTTTGAGTCTTTCAAGAATCACTGTAAGATGTGTAAATCTTTATGAAGATCAACAGTTTGAAGTTTTTTCAGGATAATTTTCATTGAAATACTTGATCGTTTACCTCTATCAACATGATCGTTTAACAATATACAGACAATCGTTTTTTTATATGAACACGATCGTTCATCTTTATAAACACGAAAATTTTCAATATTTGTATGATTCGCATCTTTAAATGATTTTGTATCAAATTCAATACGATTGTTTAAACGATGAGCGTCTAAAAACGATCGTGTATCAAATTGGATATGATGGTTTAAACATAAACGATGGTTTAAACATAAACGATCGTTTACTTTATTATATACGATCGTGTATTTGTATTAAACGATGGTTTAGTATTTATTAACTTATTGGCACGATGGTATAAATGATCAACGTGTTTAAACGATCGTGTGTTGGTGTTAAACGATCGTTTAGTATTTATTAACTTCTTTGCACGATGGTTTGAACGATCAATGTCTTTAAACGATCGTTTTATTTATTATATACGATCGTGTATTGGTGTTAAACGATCGTTTAGTATTTATTAACTTCTTTGCACAATCGTTTAATATTATCTTATTACATCTAAATACTTAATTATATTTTCTTTTTTTCCAGATTAGAATGTCTATTCCTATTGTTGTTTATTATGGAGGTCAATGGAATGGTTGCAATATTTATGAGAATTACTCTGTGTCTGGAATTTTGGTAGATATGTGAGTCAGCTTTAATTCTTTGGTTTCTTTGATATGTGAACAACTTGAATTGGATGAATCAGTAGAATTATCTATTTTACTTGATTTTGGTAAAAGTAATGTTCAAACTATGGTGCTGATAAAGAAGGACAATGATGTAACTTGGTATTTAGCTTTTGTTAAAGATGCAACTAGTAGACATCCATTAGTTGCGCATGTAAGTGTTGATTGTTTGGGAACGTCTTTGTAACGACCCAACTCCTTATACTAAGTTGAAGCCATTACTAATTTTACAAGACAAATAAAATTTGTAAAGTTTGGATAAAATGAAACAAAACCTCAAAATTTTTATTTAAAAGCCTAATCAAAAGTAATTTGAGATATGTATAAAATAAAATCCTAACTCGGGTCCTATCTAATTTTAAAGAAATAAAATAACAAATAAGAAATAAACTAAAATGCAAACATTTAAGGTTTGAACTCGGATATAAAGCGGAAGCAAGAGATCCCTATGACTCGCCATGGTCACTTCTGGTCACTCGCCAGCTTGCCCTTGCCCTTGCCTAAAAAAACTAGACATGGAAAGAGTGAGTATAAAATACTCAGTAAGGGACACACTACTAGTCCCGCTAGGTGCCTGTTAACTTCCTATTAGAGTCCTGAAAGTGGTATCCAAGAACTGGCAGAACACGTGCATCTTATGATCACGAAGGAACAATAACTGGTCTTCGGTGAACCCAAAGGAACACCTAGGACAAAATGGTCTGTAGTGTAACCGAAAGAAGCATTAAGACAATCGGGCTGCGAGCGATCCCGTCGAACCACTCGAATATGTCTATATCAATGTCAGACTGGCGGTCCCGTCGGATTGCGCAGTCCTAAAAAGGTGGTGATCGTGAAGGACACCCATGCAGGTACGACTCTAATAGGATAAGTTAACCTACACCCTAATCAACACATGCGCGTAACAAATCATCAATACATCATCAAGTCATGTTATATCATTATGTCATGTCATCGTATCACATCATCAGATCATCATGTCATATCATATTCTCATTAATTACCATGCCGTTGTACAATTTAGTTATCAATATGCACAACTCAAGAATAAATGCGACCTCTTAATTCCACTCCTAGGTCTAGTAGTAGAATCTTTTACCTGGAGATTAGCTCAACGAGTTCTAACCGCAAAGTCACGCTTTCCAAGCAGCGAGGTCCTAAATGTTTAGAAAACGCCAATTTTCATAAGTTAATCACCAAACGACCAAAGACCCAAAAAAAGTTCAGTTGAAATAACTTACCCTAGGTCGAGGTTGCAACGCTTGAGCCCTTACCTAAAGAAATCCCACGCTCCTAAAATCAATTGGTCCAAGATGTTCCTTAAGGGAAATAATTTAATTTAATCCAAATTAAATTATTTAGGTTAAAAAATTACGTCTTTGCTGGGAATGCCAAAAGCCCAATCAACTTACAAAAAATAGGTGGGAAAGAACCAAAAATAGGCTTGGCGGCTTAAAAATGGTTGGTGACTCGATTGGAAGTAGAGAATTTGGCTCGGAGGAACGCGCACGGCTCGCGCGCGTGCTCAGCTGGGGGCGGCTCGGCTTCCTCGTGCGCGGCTTCCAGGGATGCGCGTGCGGCTGGCAGCTGGCGTCTTAGCTTCACGCGAGTGCACGAACAACTTGAGGTGTGGAACAGCTGGAGGCGCGGGTCGGGTTCCCGGGTCGAAGGCGCATGTCTGGTTTGATTTTGCAGAGAGAGGTACGGGTCAGGACAACTGAAATCACTTGTAAAAGACGGCCGACGCGACAGACTACGATGGACCACTTGTCGACTGTTGTTCGATGGTGGCTGGCAAAGACGGGATGGAGACGAACGACAAAAAGCGGGCGGTGGATGGCGAGTCGGTGCGGCTGAAGACGATGGTTGCGGATTTGCCTTGCGATGACGAGCGACAGGACGATGTGGCTTCGGCTCAGATCTGCGAATGGGGAAGGTGTACGGACCGACTCGGTGGCTACTCACACCACGACGTTCGTCGACGGGGGCGGCGACTGGAGGAAGAGGAAAATTTAGGGTTTCTTCTTATTTTCTCTTTCTTTTTTTTCCTTTTTGCACGGATCCCTATGCCTATTTAAACACCAATAGAATACCCACATAAAATTCTCTTTCCTTTTCCTTATATTAATTCAAAACAACAAATCCTCTCTTTCCTCAAATAAATCTCACCAAAACTCCCTTTTTATCTTCTTTTAAAATTTTCCCAAATAAATCACATAATCTCCCTCCTCAACCAACCAATCATCTTTATCTACAAACAATATCTCTACCAATTTTTATTCCAAACAAAAATAATTATATTATCCTCAAAACTTAATTAATTACACAACCAAAAATTACATTAATCAACTTTCCTCAAATACATCCAATTAACACAACTCCCAAGCACCACCACCATTAGGTATTTCCTTAATGTCTAACAAAATTACATAATCACAAATCAAATAATACTAAACATCCAAAATTTTGGGGCGTTACAGTCTTTTTCATCTAATAGTGTACGGGGGAATGTTGATATGTCACTGAATATATGTTTTTTTTCTTCTGTTTCAAATGATGAAGTTATAAGAGACATCTCTTATTATTCTGATTTGAAGGAAAAAAGTCTATTTGAAAGTAAAGAATTGCATAATAGCAATGAAGAACAACTTTCAATTTAGGACTACAGTATCAAATTTGAGGTCTCTTGAACTTAGATGTCTGCAAGAAGACTGAAAATGGTATGTAAGGGCATTTTATTATAAGAAGAGTGATTTGTGGATGCTACGAAAATACACTTCTGACCATGATTGTTCATTGAGTACTGCCCAAAGTTCTCACATGCAAGCTTCTTCAACAGTAATTGGCAACTGTTTGATAGATGATTTTAGATTCATGTCTATTGATTGTTCCATTCCTAAAGAGATTGTGCATAAGACTCGTATAAATCTTGGAGTTAATATAAGTTACCATAAAGTTTGGAGGGCAAAAGAACATATGGTAAAGATATTACATGGTGACACAGTTGAATCATATGCATTGATTCCAGGATTCTTTGATAAATTGGTTGAATCTAACCCAGGTATGATCAGGTTTTTATATATAAACGATCGTTTAATATTGTTTAGATATTAAACGATCGTTTATAAACGATATTAGATATTAGTGTTGTATATGTAAACGATCACTTAATATTGCTTATGTGTAGTAAGAAGATCGCTTAATATTGTTTATGTGTAGTAAAAAGATCTCTTAGACCTTACTAAATGATTGCTTAAATATATATAAACGATCACTTAAGTATATATAAATGATCATTTAACTAATATAAACGATTGCTTAACTAATATAAACGATCGCTTGTTTGTGCTGATAGAAATGCGTTTTTAATTATTATAGGTACATGCAGTGCTTTGAAAATGGATGATAATGGTCATTTCAACTTTTGTTTTATGGTTTTTTGTGCATCAATTGAGGGGTGGAAATATTGTAGACCTATTATTTCTGTTGATGGGACATTTTTGAAGTGCAAGTTTGGTGGCATCCTATTAATAGCTTCATCACAAGATGGTAACAATCAAATCTCCCCTCTTGCTTTTGCCATTGTAGATTTTGAAAATGATGCATCTTGGACATGGTTTTTTGAGAAGATACGAAGTAGTTTTTCAGAGCGAGCTAATTTAGTCATTGTTTCTGATAGACATCTTAGCATTTCCAAAGGAGTTTTAAGAATGTTTCTTGATGTTGAGTATTGTGTGTGCACAAAACATCTTTTTAAGTAACTTGAAACTTCATTTTAAGGATCCATTACTTGATAAGTATTTCTTTAGCTGTCCTTATGCCTACACTATTGAAGAATTTGAGTACCATACATGGAGTCTGTTTGTTCAAATATTAGAGATTATCTTAGTAGTGTTGGTTTTGAGAAGTGGTCTCAAGCATATTCACGTAGACGAAGGTATAGAATGATGACATCAAATTGTGCAGAAAGTGTAAATTCTGTCTTTAAAGATCTTAGAGAACTACCTGCGGCAACGATGTTTTGTTCAATTAGGGATGTATTGCAAAAGTAGTTTTATGAATGAAGTAAAGCTGCTTCTATAATGAAGAGTCATTTGACTTCTTGGGCTGAGAACATTCTATGTTTAGAACATGAAAAGTCGAGAAGATTATTGGTAAGATTATTTATTTATTTTTATCTCGAACAGTTAGAGATAGATTGCTATCTTTGTCTATCCCATAGATAAAGATAACAATTTATCTGTTCCTGTCTCAGATAGACACTGATAGATTAATATATATATATATATATATATATATATATATATATATCTGATGTATACAAAGATTGAAATCTATTTCTTCTTATGTTATTAATTGTCTTTATTTGTGTTATGTATTAGGTTGATCCAATAAGTACAATTGAATACCAAGTAACGGATGGAAATCAACAATTTATTGTGAAGTTAAATGTGAGATGTTGTAGTTGCCGAGTATGTGATGTTGAAGAAATTCCTTGTGCACATGCTCTTGCTGTTCTACGAATGCTTAATTTAGATAACTATTCTTATGTATCTGAGTTTTATTATAGAGAAACACTATCAGCAATATACAATGGTTGTATTCAACCTGTTGGATCTCATTTTGATTGGAGAGTTGTAGATTTTGTCATGAAAATATTACCTCCAGTTTTTAAATGGCAGGTTGGAAGACCAAGAAAACAAAGAATTTCATCTGTTGGGGAATTTAATAGTTCAACCAGATGTTCCAATTGTAATCGTAAAGGACATACTAGTAGGACTTGTAAGCAAGACAAGGTTTAAAGAATTAATGAAAATGCATACTATCTTTCTTTCATTATTATGTATACACGTTTGATATTAAATTTGATGGAGAGTTATTATCGTTTAGACATTAGATATATAAACGATCGTTTAATATTTTTTATGTTTATTAAGAAGATCGTTTAGACTTTACTAGACGATCGCTTAAAGATATATGAATGATCTTTTACATTAGTGTGATACATATAAACGATCGCTTAATATTCTTCACCTGTACGTTAGGAAATCGCTTAATATTCTTTTAGATATTAGTGTGGTTTACATAAATGATCGCTTAATATTTTTTATGTTTATTAAGAAGATCGTTTGCACTTTACTAAACGATTGCTTAAAGATATATGCACGATGAGTATTTCTGTACGCGAATGTTTTTATATTTTTATACAATTGTTTTGTGATATGTATCTAAATGAATACAAACATTAACTCAAAAGTGCAAGAACGAAATATATATTTATTTACCAAAAGTATTTATTTGCCCAAAGTTCCAGTACATACTGTTGTCTAAACAGTTTCATATTTTTGACAGTTAGACAATCATGGTCAGCATTTGTTAGAAAGCATTCAATAAATTTTGAACAAAAAATGTCACAATCCAATGAACGCTCTCTCTGTAATGTGGTAGTTGACCTGAGTACTGGCCAAGGGCCATATTTGAATCGTTTTGAATGGAGGTCCACTCCAATTGTAATTGCGAGTGAGGCGATGCATTGTGGAGGCATTTCAAAAGCTTGATCAACAAGCTTCTTATCAACATAATTTGGCATCGAGTCAAACACGTAGATCTTGCATTTCCTCATATTAGCTGCAACAGCCAACCAATGTTCTTTTATTTTGATACAGCCAATCACGTAGTTGACATCTCCCCACCCTGGCTTTTCTTTGAAATCACCAACAACTGTGTTGAAATAGTATTCCAAATCTTCTTCTGTCCATACATTTAAGTGTGCTGTTGTGTCTTTCCAATAAGCTTTCTTATTGTCCGCTGTCAGTAGATGAGTATCAAAATGACGTTGCCAAACTATGCAGTGTGGCTTATTGATTCCAGTCTTGAAGAACAAGTAAAAAAATTTAGTTAGAATATAATTATGCAGTATAACTTCTATACAAAAAAAAAAAAAATAAAGAATAACAACTTACTATAAACGTAGAATCTATTGCTCTAAAAGTATACTTGCAAAGTTTCTTGATATACAACATTTTTTTTATAAGTGGGATAATAACAAATCCATGGTCTACAAAGAAAACTAAACTATCGTTTAGTGAATGAAAGAAGAGTATAAGCGATCATTTAAAAAATACAAGTGATCGTTTACTTACTAAGCGATCGTTTAATATATATAAACGATTGTTTAGTGAATAGATGCGATCATCTAGAAAATACGAGTGATCGTTTACAACATTTTTTTCCTTACTAAAGAATCGTTTATATATATATATATATATAAACGATCGTTTGGTTTAGATAAAGTATGTTGTACTTGATCAAGTATTTTTATATGTAAAATGAAATTTGGAAAGAGTACTGACGTCTCCTAGTATCCATGTGTTTTCTTCAAGCTTTTTGAAGAAATCTTTCTTTCTGGTTGTGGAGACTACTTTCTTTTCTTCATGAGTTGTTTTTCTTGATTTTTTCCATGTTAAGTATTCGTTCCATAATTTTTCATCCACATGCCACATGAGATTATATGTACTTACATCAATGATTTCGACATCTGGTACAGGTATTGTCGGTTCTGATATGATCTCAGTAGATGTTATGGGTGAATTTTGTTGATCTTGATCAGACACCTTTTTATTTGCTATTTTACATAGTTTTCTTCTCTTCATTGGTTGTTGTTGATTTTCATTTGTTTCCTATAATGCACAATGTTGTTAACTAAGGAAAAATTAAAAACAATAATAATTGATGCAAAGTACTGGTTCTTTTATATACATACCGATACAGGTTCTAAATCAATTGTAGAACTTTCTTTCTGTGTTACTGGTTCATTTTCAACCAAAGTAACCACTTCATTATTTTTTTGAATCTCAACCTGTTGTTTTGTTGTTTCCTGTAATGTATGATATTAGACAAGTAACAGAAACATCATCCCCAAACCCAGCCAAATACAGTATGCAAGAGTTCAATTCTTTCGTCTTTAAGTTCCTTCTTATTGACCCCCCCCATCAATGGATCTTACACTTGGTCCAATATGAGAGATGACCTGGTGCTATCAAAACTGGATAAATTCCTTTATACCCCAAACTGGGAACATAGATTCTCTCATCACCATTGTTGGCTTCTCAGAAGAATCACCTCAGATCACTATCCTATTGTGCTTGAAGCCTATTCTCTTATTTGGGGTCCCTTTTCTTTCAAATTCAACAACCAATAGATTAAAGAAGACAACTTTAAAACGATCATAGCAAATTGGTGGGCGGATAATCAACAAGAAGGCCATCCGGGTCTTTCTTTCATGAAGAGACTCAAGCAGCTAGCTAAAAAGACCAAAAGTTGGCAGCACAACAAAAAATGTCTCCAAGAACAAGATATTGTTCTCTAGAGGTCTGAAATTGAAAAAATGGACTCTTTGGAATCTCAAAATTCCCTTACCATGGTAGACATAGACATAAGGAAGGCTCTCAAACTTGATCTGTTCAATGCCACCATTAAAGAAGCCCAATATTGGGTTCAAAGAGCAAAAAGACTATGGATCAATGAAGGTGATGAAAACACAAACTTTTTCCACAAAGTTTGCTCTGCTAGAAGAAGAAGAAATCAAATTTCTAGCATCTATGATAAAGATGACATTAATCATATCTCAAATGAAGATATCCAAAAAGCCTTTGTTGCTCACTTCAACAACATATATTCTTCCAAAAATAAGATCAGCTGCCTCATTGACAACCTTGAATGGAATCCCATAGACAACATCTCCTCTGACAGCCTTATATCTCCTTTTGCTGAGGAAGAAATTCAAAACTCAATTTTCTCCTTTGAAGACAATAAAGCCCTAGGCCCAGAGGGTTTCACTCTTGACTTTTTTTAAAAAAAATTGGAACATTTTTAAGCCTTAAATAAAGAAAGTGTTCCAATTTTTTTTTCAAAACGCCAAGATCATAGATGAAACCTACATTACTCTTATAGCTAAAAAGGAGAGAAGCATCTAAGCAGCTGATTACAGGCCAATTAGTCTAACCACTTCCTTATACAAAATCATGGCCAAAGTTCTCTCATCAAGTCTCAAAGAAGTCCTACAAAGCACTATTTCAGAGAACCAGATGGCTTTTGTCAAAGAGAGATAGATCACTGATGCTATCCTAATTGCAAATGAAGCAATAGACTTGTGGAGAAAACAAAAAACCAAAAGCTTTGTCATCAAAATTGATATTGAAAAAGCCTTTGATAAATGAGTTGGGATTTCATTGACTACATTTTGAAGAAGAAAAATTTCCCACAAAAATGGAGGAAATAGACCAAAAGCTGCATCACAATGGTTCAATATTCAATTCTAATCAACGATAAGCCGTGTGGAAAGATAAAGCCAAAGAGAGGCATCAGACAAGGAGATCCCATATCTCCTTTTCCAAAATATATATGATTTATAGTCCTTTGGACGATAGCAAGTCCTTTGGTCTTCAAACTCCTAACTAGTTCATCTAGACCCCTAAAAAGAGCAAAAAAGATTGCGAGAGTCATGATCCCTTTCATTATTTTAGCTAAAAAAGTCTGATTCCAAAGAAAAGCTGTGAAATAGCCGCTAAAAAAGTCTTATGGAGCAGGCGCAAAGAATATTGCGAGGAACTAGAATGATCGAAATAATATTTCAAAAGAATGATCGAAGTTAGAAACTTTGAAATATTCTTTGAACCTACTTGTGAATTGAGGCGAAGGACTAAAGTTCCATATAATTACTTTCTGACAAAAAAAGTCGATTTTATACACGTTAGGTTATTTACGATAACAGATCTTTGAATGACTGATTTTGAATGAATTCTTGCTCGAAAAAAGTGACTCTTTTTTTTTTATTTTCCCTAATAAAGACCAGTGGAAGGAATAGGAATACCACCTAGGTCAGATAAGATCTATAGACGATTCAGAGCAGTTTAGACGATTCAAGGCATTAAATAAGAGTATATCAGACCAATGTGGAAACTCGGTATTCTCCTTCTGCAGACCCTTCCCTACCTCCTTAGCTAAAGAACCCACTATCCGATCGCTTTTTTTTTTTTTTTCAAGAAGGAAGTTTTTCCCTAACCGGTGCCAGTCTTCTGATACGAGTACTCGTGCTTTCATGAATACCTTCTCTGAATTAGGAAGCAAGAATGATGAACTAACCCCACGGAGCGGGAGTGAGAGAACGAAGGACCGAGAACAAAAAGTAAAATGCAAAAATCTAAGTAGAAAACTGGAGCTTGGATTATTGTATCAAAAGGACCACTTGACTTTCATTGATTCTCTTATGAGAAGTTAGAAGAAGGAAGAGTGAAAGGCAAAGAAAAATCCAATAGATCCACGAGGCAAGCATTTATGTCACAGGGGGAACTCCATCTAAGGAAAAAGAGCTTAGTGAATTAGAGAATTCTAGAAAAAGTAGCTCGCCTTTAGTTAGCTAGTACAAGAAAGTGGAGGTTCGATGAAGGGCCTAAAAGTCCTGGTATCTCGTTGTAATCCCAAGCTTGCAATCCCGCTACGTGGGCTCCTTGAGTAGCCCTTTTTCTTCAGAGCAGTTGATCGTGCTACTCCTACCTTGTTCATTGATTTCTCTCATAGATGGATTTCTCAGAGTAGATCCTGCACTTCATCCTCCGCTGAAACTAAGTAGAAGAAAGGGACGGTTCTCTGTGCCTGCTAACCTCGAAGTCTGCCAAGGGTGGTCAGAAGCCGCCGAAGAAGAAGGGGAATGAATCCAAGGCAAGAACCAAGAAGACGACTTTGATCCTATCCCATAGGCTGCTGAAAGGGATAGCTAATATAGTCTCGTATTCGGTGCTTGGGAATTGTATAAGCGCAGAGTGGGAGTCTCTGTCTCGCCCATCTGCTGTTGAGGTCAAGCATTTTTGAGACCGTCTCCAGAAAGACCCAACTCCTCCGCAACTAAGAGTAGCATGAAAGGGAATATCAATCAATGGACCCATCTGGTGAAAGGTACCATCCAATGGCAAATATCCGAGGCTTTCCCGCGCGGGTCTGAGCTAATCTGCCCCGTCTAATGCAAGAGTATAACTAATAATCGTCTCGTCATCAAGGACCATCCAGATAGTCCGCCAGCTGAGGGCCTAAGACTAAATGCCCAAGGCTGAATTCAATGAACCTATACAAGGATGAATGAAAATCAAAGGCTGAACTTCATCAGAAATAAAAGAGCTTGAGAAACCTCTATTTATCTTGTTATAATCTGAAGCAGAAGTCAAAAAAGCATGACTAGGGATGTAGGCGTGAAGCTAGAAGAAAGTTCAGTCAGGCGCAAAGAATTTGTGGATGGCTTTTCAATCTGAAAGTCAGAACCTACTAAACCCACTATTTTGGCGAACTTCAAACTACTATTTAGTCTCCCACTCCGCGGTCTCCGATCGAAACTGCTAGAACTCCTCCTCCTAATCTCTGATTTATGGGAGTCTGAGATATTATGTCCTTTCATTCTTCCTATCAAAATGACATAATATCTAAAGAGGCTCAAAGAATTTGAGATGCCTCCTTCTCCAGAACCTACTAGTCAGAGAATTAAGCTACCACGGACCGGTTCAAGGAAAAGGTTCGTTCAACTCCTTACGGAGCCTTGTGAATTGAGGGACTCCCAGAAAGAAGGAAAGCCAATAAAAACCTACTAAAAAGACGAAGGCCTTCCAAATCTAAAATCAAGACGAAAGCCTTCTCAAATTCTTTGACTTGTTCATTGATCTTTGTTGATCTATATGACCGCCTGAAATTCATGTATAGGGCTTTCTTGATGTCTAAAGCTCCGTGGGCTCCAGCAACTCATAGAAGCAATGCTGCAACGAGAGCAAGAGAAAGAGCTCACCTTCTATTTCGGTTGAAAAAATGGAGAGCCTTTATTCACTGATTTGAGACTTTCAGTGGATAGTCCTGGTCCTACGTAGCTTAATAGACTCCGTCCGGAGCCTTCGTAGTCTTCTCGCTCCGTGGGTTTCAATTCAAAACTTGAAATTCTTTTCTTGGACTTATTTGATTTGCGGGAATCTTATAGGGATCATTCTATGTTTCAGATCTCTCTAATTGGGAGGCAGAAAGGTATGACAAAGAGTCCGTTAACCCCATTCCAGAAATGCGAGACAGATAAGAAAAATTCTTGTCCCAGGCTATTATTGATACGAAGAGGCCACCTAAAAGGGAAGAAAAGAAGTCGTCCCAGTTCAATCGGAGAAAGACTTTGAACCAGACATGGTGGACAGAAAGCAGGGAATTAAAGACTCGAAAGGGAGCGAGACGGAGTTATAGAAGTCGAGAAAAAGAGCTCGACCTCTGAAAGTACAAAAGCAGAGGCCTCAGGAGAGTAAGATCTTGTTTTTGTCCCAAAGGGAAACCACAACGTGGCACTTGATAAAAAATTTCCTCCCCACCAGAACATAAAAGAATAATGCTGATAGACCAGTTTTGGAACAATGAGAGCAATGGAACATACATGACTGCATCAGCAAAAAAGGCCTTCTCGGAAGATTCTCAACCCTCTCCAACAAGCCAAGGCAAAATTACAAAAATCTGTGGAGCTCTTCTATCCCCTCAAAAGGTAAATTCTTCATCTAGACAGTGTTATAAGAGAAACTCAGTACAATGGAAGCCATTCAAAAGAGAAACCCTTCCTGCTGCCTAAGCACAAGCTGGTGTGTCAGGTGCCAAAGTGGCAAATGAGGATATCAATCATCATCTTTTCCTCTCATGCCCCAGTGGTTCACAACTCTGGATTAAGCTACAACAAGATTTGAACTTTGAAATCCCATTAACAAGCATCAAGGACTTATGCACATATCTTTGTGCATTCAAAAACAACAACATAAAAGAAGTCATCCAATTTAATGCAATTACGGCAATCTTATGGACAATTTGGTTGGAGAGAAACAACCAAATTTTCAAAGAAAAGTCCTCCACATTTTGGAATAATTAGGAGAATATCTCCAACCTGATCGGCATATGGTCATCGAGAAGCCCTTTTTTCAAAAACTACACTCAAAGTACTATAGCTCTCAACCTCAATGTCTTCTCTAATTAAACTTGTTGCCAGGCTATCCTCCAGCCTTTTGTAACTTCTGTTATTAATGAAATATTGTTATGGTTGTTCCTTTGACACCATGACAAAGATCTTTCTCTAAAAAATCCTCGAGAGGTTTTCTTTTGAAAACTGAAAATAAGAGCCAAAGCTCTCAAGGCGGCCTGAGAATAAGAAAGCTGAAAATTACAAATTTTGCCTGCCTTTGTAAGTGACTTTGGCGTTATCATGCACAACCAAACGCTTTTTGGAGACAAATTACAACTGCAAAATACAGTGAATCTCATCTTGGAGATATTCCAAAAGAGGAAAACAATTGCAAATGTGAGATAAACAATGGCGAAAACCTCTCATTTTTTCACGACTCTTGGAATGATAAAAGCCCACTACTTGCAAAGTCCTTCCCAAGGTTGTACGCGATATCTCTGATAAAAAACGCTTTAGTCAAAGAGGCTTGGGACAATAATAATCAAGATTGGAATTTCTCTGTAAGAAGACCTTTAAAGGAGAGAGAACTGATGAATATGGAACAGTATCAAAGCCACATTCTGTACCCCTCGTCTAAACAATGGAAGAAGTGTTTCATTATGGACTTTAAATGGAGACAAAACTTTTCCATAGCCTCGGTTAAAGATGCTTTACATGAAGATTCACAAAAGCTATAGAATGCATGTTGACAATAATATCTTCGAGAATCTGTGGAAGTCTGATGTGCCAAAAAAATGTAAGTTTTTCATTTGGATGGCCCATCCATGGTAAAATTAATACTACGGATATCATTTAGAAGAAACTCCAAACTCCTACTTAAATCCAAATCGTTGTACTATGTGGTACTACGACAGTGAAGATGTAGACCATCTTTTTATGGAATGTCGAGTTTCAAAAGGACTTTCGGATAGGTTAATCTCCCAAATTAGAGGAAACTTCTCGATAGAAGCAGCACCAAATCCATCTGTGATTCGTTATGCAAGCTCAAACAATCATATAGGAAAAATGTCATCTGATTTAATGCATGAACAACCCTCCTCTATAAGATTTGGATGGAAAGAAACAACAGAATTTTCGAGAAACCAAAAGAATGTTGTGAATATTTGGGAAGATATCAACATGTTAATTGGTTTACGGTCAAACAGACAAACTCTTGTAAAGATTATGATCCTAGTACTATCTCGTTATAGAGCATTGCTAGATTAAAGGTTGTAAAGGCCAAACTCCAACCTATCACCTTTTTGTAACAGTGCTTTTTATTAATATAATCTTGACTAGTAACCAAAGATATACGCCAAGTATATTTGGAGGTCATCTGGTTTGTTTCTTGCTTAAAAAAAAAAGAGACCTTCTCCCTGAATTGAACATTTAACAAAAATTGAAAAAAAGAAACAAAAGAAAAGAGACTAATCAAATGATTATAATAAAACTAACGATTTCATAGAACTTTTTCATCATAGTCATTCCCAGAGTTCAAACCAGAACTCATAAGAAAACTTGATGTAAGAACCAAGTAGCATGAATTGGGACCATCACGACGATATTGGACCATCTTTTTCCCCATTACAATCCATGCATGTTTCTGTGTTAAGCAACAAAGAGGATATATGGAAGATCAAATTTGCAAACAAGCTTTTATATATATATATATAACAATAAATATAACCGAGGTATATACATTCAAATTATGAATAAAATAACGAAACCCAAACAGAAGATAGGCTAGGAAAGATATACTTGTTAAATTAGAAATTTAAATCTAATTAGGAACAAAAATCAGGAAATTAAATCTAAGATATACTTACTATATATATGTATCATGATGATGAAGGGCATCTTTTTAACTCATTAAGGGCAATCTTAGAATAAAGGAAAGATGGACACATGTTTGGAGATTCAATTTGCTAAGAAACCAAAGATTTTTTCTTTTTTCCATATTTGCAAATTCAATCTTAAAAATGGCTATATACTCCAATTTCCCAATTCAAAAAGGAAAATAATTGAAAACCCTAATTCAATACTGAACCAACGAAACCAAAACCCTCTTTATATACCAAACCGCCAAAGAAATCTCATCTCAATCTCTTCTCTCACAAACAATCGAAGATGAGCGTAGAATTACTTGACGGCGCCACCATAGTCAACTTCGTGGAAGACGAAGAAGCTTTCAATGGTTGGACTAGAGAGCATTTCACCCGTCTTGACACTGACCGCGACGGCTTTCTCTCCTACGCCGAGATGCTGAAGGAGTTTTATACTTTGAGAGTCTCCGAAGCTGACTTTGGAACCGATGTGAAACTTGATGCCGATGAGCTCTCTCAACTCTACGGCGCCGTCTTCAAGCAGTTCGATCGGGATTCAGATGGAAAAGTTGATGTCGATGAGTTCATGATGGGGATGAAGAATATGATGTTGGCTATTGCTGAGGGAATGGGATTCTTGCCTATTCAAATGGCTTTGGAAAAAGATGGGTTCTTGATGAAAGCTGTTCAAAGAGAAGCCACCAAAGCCTTTTCTTGAATCAAGAATACAACCTTTTTTTTTTCTTTCTGGTTGGACTTGATCAATTTTTATGTCGAAAAGGGCTTGAACATGATTGTGGAGGTAGGAAGATATTAGTAGTTCCTATTAGATTTGGATTTGGTTTTTTTTTTTTTTCTCTATTTGATTGAGAGCTCATGCTTTGAGAATTGAAAGAAAATTCTAGTGTGTAGTGCACAAATTTGATGAGTAAAAGATTTTGTATTTTTTGTTTGTGATCAGTTTTTATGTGTAGTGCACAAAATGTTACACTCTTGCTCTTTCATTTGTCTGGCTCACTTTCTTGCTGACGGACA
The DNA here is from genome assembly GCF_025177605.1 of Cucumis melo. Lineage (NCBI taxonomy): Eukaryota > Viridiplantae > Streptophyta > Magnoliopsida > Cucurbitales > Cucurbitaceae > Cucumis > Cucumis melo. The sequence continues at coordinate 3,647,076 of NC_066857.1, forward strand.
TTGGGTGTCGATTAAGTCACCAAAAGGACGTATGTGAGAAATATACATCACCAAATATGGGGGAAAAGTGTCTTGCTTTTTTATCATAGAATTATGCATGAGGCCCCCATAAAATTGAACCTGGTTGTCTTCATCTGAATCAATTCATGTTAACTTACATAATTTTGATGTCTTTCAAATTAAAATCAGGTGGTAATTCTTAACTTTAAAAAAAGATTTAGAGTCACTTGTTTGGTTTCTTATGAGGTTGCATGATTTGCTTAGGTTGGAGTCTATTTTATGATCGTGGTTGTTCTTCTGCATATACTTGCCAATTTTCTATTACCTTCAAGCTAACTTAGCTTGCTAGTTTAGGATTACTAATTTCTTTGGTAAATTTAGTGTCTTGTTAATTACTATCATCATATTATTTGTGATTTTTTAAAGCCCAAATTTCTATTTAACCCAATCAACAAGTTTGTATTTATACCCTTTATAATATAATGAAATATAAAGGTTATTTAGCACGGACAACCTAACAAAACTTGTTACACAATACCAGAACATAACATAGAGTTTTGGTAGCAATACTAGCACATATGCAGAATGGTACTTTTACTAATATAATGTTACATACTATGTTTACTAATATAATGCAATACTTAATTATTTTAAAGACTTGATGATTACTATTTACTGGTGTAAATTAAGCTCCCCTAAAGTGTGATCACATTCCCTTTCAATCGCTATCTTTCCATCTTTTCACATTTAAATGAAGATCACTTGCAACCACTTGATGAATTTTAGGCTCCCAAAAACCACTGCGACCACTTGATGAATTTTAGGCTCCCCTAAATTTAAGAATCCGTACTCACTTCAAGATACAGATAAAGATTAATTTTTTTTTCCTTTTTTCTCGCAACCTTTATTGCCTTTTACCTTACAATGTCCTTTCCAATATTCCAAATATTCCAACATTTTGCAAGACATGACGAGGATAGGAATTCACCTAACAAATGTGTACTACACATACCAACATCTAAAGAAACCAATCTCAACATAAAATCAACAAACGACCATGAAACTAATTGTTCCAATAATACAATTGGCCGATCATACTGAAGAAATAAACCAACTAACACTTCAAAATGTGTTTAATAAATCTCTAACTTTTCCATTTGAGTGTTTTAATAATTAATAGAGTTACATGATGATATTAAAAAGGATTAGAGATAAGCTCAAACGTACCTAAAGTCATTAATCTAAAACACATTAGAATAGAGACTAATGATACAAAGGATAGTAATATTTGAAAAGGGTGTTTACTAGACCATAAATCAATCAAATTTCATGCCATACAAACAGTTGATGTTGCTTCCCTTTGAGTTTTTTTGAACTTATTTGTCTCTATATCATTCAATTTTATGCCAATTACACATTAAATTGACAAAGTGTAACATAAAATTGATGCATCTAAGTCCTTTAGTTGCTTCTCTTGAAAAAAAAAAAAGTCTATCCACTAATTACACAAGGCTTAGGGACTTTTACGTTAATTTGTGAGCAAAATTTTAGATTAGTAGTTTTGACTTTTGGCAAATATGATCATTTCATTAATTCAAAATCAGTTAAGAATTTAAACTTTTATATATGTTCCAAACATTTTATGACACACACATAGTATCCTTTATCACACTTCCATTCATGCCAAAAGAGATGCATCAAAGTCGAATGTTCATTACTCAAGGAGAGTTAGAAATATAAGTTAAAAAGAAAAAAAAAAAAAAAGTTGGGACACAAAACAAATATCAATGTCATTTTTTTTCAATTATTAAAACATGTTTTTCTTTTGGAAAATATACGTTTCGATCTTCAACCATATACTTGTTTGACGACGGTCACACCCTACATTTATTCTTTAGTTTTTAACTTTATTTTTATTTTTTATAATATGTGGAGTGGTTAATTTTTAATTTCAAGAAAATAATTTTAAAAGAAAATTATTTGAAACGAATTTTTATTAAAAATATTTATAAATATAACAAAATGTCACCATTTATCTAAAAAATGTAATAGTTATATTTTATAAATATTTAATTCATTTTATTATATTTAAAAATAATATATTTTGAAAAAAATACTTTTTTTCTTCAAACATATTTGAATTTTTTTTAATTTCTGTTTCTTTAAAAAAAGTTATGAAGAAAAATTAGACCTCACAGCTAGATAAAATTTTAGTAAAGGTGGCTTAATTTTGCAGAGAAAAAGAAACTAGAGTGAGATATTTTTTTAGAAAGATAAGGAAAATTTAAAGACATGCATGACAAATAAGGATTAAGGAACTTAAAAGTGAAAATAAATTTATAAAATGAAAATATATTATTTTTTCTTAAAAATAAATACCGAGTAAGAATACTTCTTTCCTCTGGACGTACATAATAACCATTTTCGTTTCTCCTTCTCAAATTTTAAAGAACGTTTCTAAAATTTAGATAAAATTGAGAAATGATAGCGAGTAGTTTCCTCCTAGTAGTGTTGATTATATTGACGTTATTAAATTGCATCGGGCTTATGTATATTTGATAATGTTAATATTTTATAACTATTTTTTATATTTCAATGAATTCTATATATTTTATTTTATGTAATTAAATTATATTTACAAAAAAAAGTTAGGAAAAATAACACAATGAGTTGAATAAGAAATTTTGAAAACAATCACAAATTGACAGGTCATTTACTAAAATAATTGCATTTGGGATTAACTAAAAATTGACATGTGTCCCAAATTAAAATTAAAGACATAAATTGGCCAATTTTGATGATGCTACATGTCTTTATTATACAATTAGATCAAATTAATTATTTTAGTTCAATTAAATATTATTTACTGGACTAAAATTCGCCCAAAAACAAACTTAATTTAACCCAAAAGTTAAATATGACCCAAATCCATATGATTGAGTCCATGGGTCTGATCCATGGATCAACTAGGTCTAAGTCCATAAAGGCCTACTAGTGAACTCTATAAGTAGAGAAATTCTCTTCATTTGTAAATGTTAGTAAACTTTTTACTCCAAAAGGTCTAGAGAGAATTCTCCCAAAAACCAGAAGACTCATTGACTCTTGAAGTCGACTAAACTCCTTGACTTCTGAGCTTTCTTCCAAGACTTCAACTTAAAGAACATCATGTGTTTCGCTTCCTCAAATTTAGCGTAAGCATCAAACCGAGAGAGAATTAGAAAATCAAATTCTGGAAATCAAACCACATCGTATCAAATCAACATGGACACAAGTTCAATTCCACGAATAAAATTTCTTCGAGAATCTCGTGTGAACAACGAGAAACAATAAATGATCATCAAACAAATTTATATTTTTTTGTTTCTTTTTCAGAAAACAGGAAACAATAATAGTTACAAAATATAGTCTTATTTTTTTATTCTAAAAAAAAGAAACGAAAAACGAAAAATAAGGAACAACAAAACATGAAACAGAAAACATTATCAAACTGATCCAAAATATCTCTATTTTATACTATAATCCATGTTATTTATCAAATGTCTATGATTATTTATTTTTATCTCTTTAATTAATATTTTGATATTTTCGTTTACTGAATATTCTATCTTTAAAATATTTCTCAAACTTTAATATTTATTTTCCCTCTAACGTTTTTAATCTCCATTCTCAAGTTTCCTATCTCTTTATATCAACTTTTCCCTATTTCCATGAAGGTTTATCTTCTCTACCTTTTCCATTTATTAAACAAACTATCTATCTATACCTTAAGTACTTTTCCCCTATTTCTATTAAGGTTTTTCTCTAACGTTTCTTTTTTAAGAACAACATTATATTAATAGAAAAACAGCCAGCAAACATATATAAGTGGCGATTTAGATTATCACTACGTACGCTCAATAAAATCAACACTGTTTAATTTTCAATAAAGAAGAAAATTGGAATTTATGAATAAGGGAAAACCCTTGCGTTTATTATATATAATCAGTGCAAATGTTCAACATATATATAATAAAGTATGGGATGAAAACCCCCTATTCTAAGCACAATCATATGTGATTACAACCATTTGCAACAAACTCTTTCTAGAAGCCTATAACGGGCCTTTTGTAGAATGGGCCATAGAAAAGAAACACAAGACTAATATCAACACTAATGGGCTGCCTTAACACCCTCTGCAAACCAATGGCTGTTGCATCTATAACTATAAGTTTATTCTTCAACCTGTGGAATGATGTAGCTGAGAATGGTTTGGTAAGAATGTCTGCAATCTGTTGAGAAGCTGGGAGATGATAAATGGAGGTTTTCTTCGTTTGAACTAAATCTCGAACAAAGTAAATATCAAGCTCAACATGTTTTGTTTTTTAATGTAAAACATGATTAGCACTTAAATGAACAGTACTGAGGTTATCATACCAAAAAACTGGAGGTTGAGATAAAGTGATACCTAAGTCACAAAGAAGTGAATGGATTCATACTAATTTAGTAGCAAGAAGAGCAAGTCACCCATATTCTGCTTCAGTGCTTGATCAAGAAATAATAAATTGTTTCTTGGATCCCCAAAAAACCAAATTATTACCAAAATAGACACAATAACCAGACGTAGATTTCCTATCATCAGGATCAGAAGTTCGATCAGCATCAACAAAACCAACAATAGATAAGTTTGTAAAGCATCGAAGCCATAAACCATGAGATAAGGCATCCTTGAGATATCTCAAAATTCTATTAGCAAGCTGCCAATGTATAAGTTTAGGAGAATGCATAAATTGACATGCTTTGTTTACACTGTAAGATATTTCAGGATGTGTAAGTGTAGCAAATTGTAAAGCTCCAATAGTACTACGATACAGATATATATCATGATAAAGTTCTCACCATGATGAGCAGATAGTAACTATCCATTTACCATTGGAGTTGAGATAGGTTTTGCGTCAATCATTTTCGTCTTCTGCAATAGATCAGTAATATATTTTGCTTGGGATAAGAACATACCTCCATTTGTAGGATACGATACCTCGACTCCAAGGAAATAACTAAGGGTTCCAAGGTCTTTAAGAGCAAATTCACTGTTCAAAGCTTTAATTAGATCATTTAAAAGCTTGTTAGAATCTCCCATAATGATCAAATCATCAACATATATCAAAATATAACAACAAGAAGTCAAGGTGATACGGGTTAAAAGAGTAGAGTCAGATTTTGATGTCCGAAAGCCTAAGTTATGTAAACTAGAACTTAATTTTTCATATCATGCTCGGGGTGCTTGTTTTAACCTATAAATGGCTTTTCGTAGATGACAAACAAGAGAATGAGAAGCCTTTATTTCAAAGTCATAAGGTTTTTCCATGTACACATCTTCTTCTAATTCACCATGTAAAAATGCATTATTAGCATCAAGTTGTTTAATAATCCATCCTTTCGTAAGAGCTATTGTTAATAACATACGAATTGTAGCTGGTTTCACTACAGGGCTGAAGGTTTCATTGTAATCAATATTTAGTGTTTGATGAAACCCTTTAACAACTAATCGAGCTTTATATCTAGCAATTGATCCATCAGAATTCTGTTTAATTTTAAAAACCCATTTATACCCAACAGTTTTCTGATTACGTTGTTGCGGAGTGAGATTCCAAATATTATTTTTCTTTAAAGCTAGAAATTCTTCTTCCATTGCCTTCCTCCAATGAGGATGCTTTAAAGCTTCTTTAGCATTAGTTGGTTCATGCTCAGTATAGTCAATTAAAAGAACTTTATGTTTGAAAATACCACTTTTGCTTCATGTAACCATTGGATGAGTATTAAGATTGGAAGCTTGAATGACATTGTTAACATTCTATTCAGTCTGTAATAGTATTGCATCACACCCTTCACTAGTTGATTCTTCTCCGGTTTGAGTCGAAGTACCTGTCTCTAAAAGATACATTATAACGGTGTTATCAGTATAATCAGTAAATGTTTCAGTGTCATGCCTTACTGCATTATGATTCAAAATTGGGGTATGGATGATGGGTTGGACCGGAGGACTGAAGACCTTATTTGTTGATGAAGGAATACGATGAGATGAGGAAGATGCATAAGGAAAGGAATTTTCATAAAAAATAACATGTCTAGATATATAGAGACAGCCATCTTGTGAGAGACATTTATAACCTTTGTGAGAAGTGCTGTATCCAAGGAAAGTACTAAGGTTTAGACCTGTAAGACAGTTTGTGAGATTGATATGGTCTGATAAGGGGATAACATTGGCAACCAAATACTTTTAGGGAAGGATAATTAGGTTTCCGACCAAATAACTTCTCCAATGGACTAAGTTGGTTGAGTACATGTGTGGGCAGACGATTAACAAGATACGCACTAGTAGAGAAAGCTTCATCCCAAATGGATAATGGTAAGGTGACTTGAGAAAGAAGAGTGATACCCATGTCCATAATATGTCTGTGTTTTCTCTCAACAATTCCATTTTGTTGTAAAGTGTGAAGGCATGTGAGTCGATGTTCAATCCCATGGTTGTTTAGATAAGATATAAAAGTTTTGAATTCACTACCCCCATCAGTTTGAATACTCATGATAGATCTACCAAGTTGTTTTTCTGTGAGAGTTTTGAATTTTTGAAAGGCCATGAATGAATCAGATTTTGATTGAAGGAAATAAATCCACGTATATCTACTATAGGCATTAACAAAACAAATATAGTATCTAAAATCATTCCTATATGTGTCAAAAGCAAGACCCTAAAGATCACAAACAATTAGTTACAAAGGATAGATATATTGAGTATTGGAATTTTGAAAGGGAGCATGAAGTTTTATTAATTAATATTGGCATGATGGACATGTTTCAAAGCATTTCGCATAACATTTAGGTAAGGATGGCCTAATCTCCTATGCCATACATCAGTAGTGTTCACGTGATACTTAGATAAAGTAGTAGTTAAAGCACAAGGATTAATATTAGGAGTAGACTTCATGGAACCTTGATGAGAAGATTTGAGATTGAATTGATATAAACCATCACATAGATGTCTTTGGAGAAGTATTTGACCTGTTTCCTGATCCTTCACATAGCAAACAAATGGATGAAATTCAAAGTAGACTTTGTTATCTTTTGCAAATTATGAGACACTTACCAGATTCTTTGTAATGGAAGGAACATGAAAAAGATTTTTAAGAAATAAAGCCTTTGATGGAACAAATGAGGAGGTAAATTGTAATGAACCATGATGGAGTAGGGGCAAATCTGAACCATTTGCTGCATAAATCTGATGTCCTCTACCATATTCAGATCCAGTTGATAAATTACTCAAGCTATGTGTCAAATGATTTGATGCTCCCGAGTCAGGGTACCAATTACTATTAAAGTTTAGATCATAGAAAGTAACCATCGCACTCATCTGTGGATTACGAGAAGCATTAGTATATGGAAAAGTAGATGAGTTGGCAGAATAACCTGAAGTAGAATTCCTTGGAGTATATCGAAAGTAACATATATCAGCAATATGTCCAAATTTTGTGCAGATTTGACACTGAGTTTTGTTTCTATTTCCTCTTCCTCCTCTAGTAGATCGACCTCCACCATGGCTTCTGTGATGATATTGAGAATTGTTGGTTGTATAGTTGAGATTGTTCGAACTTCCTCTGTGTGTAACCTCACCCTTTTTTTCCAATGATGGAATGTCTCTAGTATGTATAGTTATATTGACAGCAGGTAAAGAGACATCACTCGTAATCTTACTTTCAATCTGTGATTCTTGAGTCAATAAAAGTGACATAATATCTTGAACAGAAAGAGAATCAGTACGAGCAGAAATAACCGATATCATAGACTGGTATTCATTTCCTAATCTAGCTAAGATGTACAATATGTGATCATCAGTTGATATAGGTTTATTTATGGAGGCTAAAGCATCAACACATTGCTGAATTTTAAAAAAAAAATATTCCTTTAAAGACATGGCTCCCTTTTTTAATATTATGAAGCTTGTTTTTGAACTACATATCTTGAGCTAAATATCGAGAGGGTTAGATACCTTGTAGAGTTTTTCAGATTTGTTTTGCAGATGTACAATGGAGCATTTGATTTAAGATATCTTCCCTCATTGAACCAAGAAGCCAGGACGATATCAATCTGTCTTGCCATTTCCAAACTTTATACTCAGGATTCATAACACTTACCGTAGGGGCAGAGGAACTTTTAGTCGCAGCTGAGGATTAGTTTGGAGGTTAGTTAATGTATTTTATGGGTAGTTCAACAGTCGATTCCAAATATGATTCAAAATCATAAGCCTTAAGAGCAGTAAGGATCTAAAATTTCCATAGTAGAAAGTTGTCATCCCTGAGTTTCACAAGAGAAATTTTCGATCCAGATAAAAAAATGTGTGAGACGGAGGACGGATCTCTTGATACATCGTCGTCGAGGATGGAGGAATCTCTTAGGGTGCTCATTCTTTTCGAATGCGATGAGAGCAAAAGGCGACGAAGAGAAAGAAAATATTAAAAAAAAATGAGATTTAGGGTTGTTTGACGTATAGCTCTGATACCATGTTTAATTTTCCATAAAGAAGGAAATTGGAATTTACGAATAAGGGAAAACCCTTACGTTTATTATATATAATCAGTGCAAATGTTCAGCATATATATAATAAAGGCTGGGATGAAAAATCCCTATTCTAAGCACAATCACATGTGATTATTGATGGAAACAAAAACCACAAGAGAAACATGCAACGGAAGACAAGGATCATGCTTTACTCTATATGCATCTAAACGATTTAGAAATTAACATGTTGTAATTAAACGACAGACCTAAACGAAGAATATAGAAGGTAAACAATGAGCTTACCTATGTAGTTCTCAACTTCTTCTTCGTTCCAAAGCTTCTTCTCTGCCTGAAGATCATGAGCAAACGACAACCACTATGTTGACCTACTAATCTCAGGACTAAGAACCAAGTTGTGGGACTCGTTTTTATGAAGTATATCTTAAAGAGATAGAAGGAGGAAGGTGTATCGTTTAGTGGTTTTTCATGAGATTTTCATCATCATCTTCTCATTCTGTAAATGGAAGTTTATATAGAAAATTACATGCAAAATACATGCAATTTTCTTTTCTATAATCTCAACACCTAATTAATCCATTAACCCTTAATGGAATTAGTGGCTTATAAGTTCATTACAAGCTGCCACATTTTCCACTAACATTTAGTAATAAATATATTAGTCAAAGGACAATTTTGTCATTTGACCAATTAAGTCAAAGTCAAACTTTGACTTTTCTTAGTCAAAAAAATCATCTTTTTGACTTTTTGCTATTTTATTCGTCTTGACTAATTTCAACCTCTCAAGTATGAATCCGCATTCATTTTTCTAAAATTCAAATCATATTTGAATATAAATCTGGTCAAAGTTTTGTCTTTCAAAGTGAAAAATCAACATGTTGACTTTTACAACTTTGACCGTTTTAGAACTTTCCAAGCTTCTAAATGTGAATCCATATTCATATTTATTTAAATCATATTTAAACAAAAAGCTTAAAATTTATATCTACCGACTTATATCATATACATTTGTCGGTTTCTCTCTCTTTTTCTAATTCGAACAATTCAAGTTACTTCAACATATTGTTCTTAGTTGAATCCATATGAGCTAGTAGAGGATCCTAATGGATCTATAGATCATGGGCTCCAACCATTCGAGATTAATTAGCTAAACTCTTTTAAACCAAGCTTAATCAACATTCGTTAACTAATGAGTCGTTCCACTAAAGACTCATAGTTGCACTCCCTCACTATATATATATTTTTGTCCAACTGATATAACCATGATGGGTAAGTTGATCCTTCATAGGTTGTTCGTAATCTTAGCTGGGTCAAAATATAGTTTTACCCTCGAGATTACTTCTTGCTCCTTAAGACCCACTGATCCACTATTGAACAATTGGTTTAAGGTCCAACCTATAAACCTGAATCCTTCTCGAGCCAATGAGAAGGTGGGGCCCCTTGTTCAAGACTTGGATTCAGTCCTTAAGGAAACAACCTATCTACTATCCCAAAAGTGGGTAGGAGTGAATTCCGTCTTGCACCCTATGTCCCTAGCTATCCACTCGATTTTATCCCTAAAATGGGAGGCTTATTGGGCCAGTGATGATAAGCTGCCCTCACCTATGCAGATCTAAGGATACTACCAAATGAAAAAAGTTCATAGTTAGCTCAGGATTAAGATCAAATTACCTAGGTCATTAAAATTAAAATAGTCAGTTTATAGTTTACGGCGATATAACTAAAAGTGACTATTTCGTGGTTCTAGTCTTATGCAAACCATTTACATATAGGACACCCCCACTTCATGTATCTACATGAACTATTCAGGATTATATCGTTTGTACTAACTACGGAGCGGGCCGCATCCATAGTGTTTTTTCAGAATAAGGTGCCCAACCTTATTCATACACTATAGACTATTTGGGCTACAAACTCGAACTTAATCCATGTTTATGTCTTTACATAAAGTTCAATTGTATTGACAAATTTAGTAAAATAGCATCGGGACCTTAATTTATTGGTTTTAAGATTATAGCATTCAATAATAAATTTTATTGAATCAAATAACAAAGTACGAGTTTTAGGACATAAATTCCAACAATTACAACCATTTGTAACAAACTCTTTCTAGAAGCCTATAATGGACCTTACGTAGAATGGGCCATAAAAAAGAAACAGGAATTCGTGGAAATGACAAATATAAGAATGAAAATTGTGAAAATAGAAAACTGTTATTTTTTTTATTTATTTATGGAAAAACTAACTGCCTGGAATAATTTTCAACTTTTTTCGACCGAAAATGCTCCTCAACGGATGAGAACTGTCCATAATCAAATACAATATATTTAAGGAACCCAGGAAATCAAACAAAACATCACATAGCCGATTACAGTGTATCTGTAAACACACCTACTTATGATAATTATTAACCAAATCAAATAATTATTATATTATTTCAAAGATCCCTAACCATATTCAATTGATTTCAATATCCCCTAATTATTTCCATTTTTCCCTTCAATAATTATATTTTCAAACTTTAGCTACCGATTTTTTTTCTTCAATAGCTATTAACGCAATGAATAGGTTTTAAAATTTTAATGCAATAAATTCTTCCTTCCTAAAATAATGATAAACATGATGCAATAATTAACCATATACAAAAACATTAAAAAAAGTAACGGAAAAGCATTTAAAACATTCAAAATTCAAATCTCTAAAATTCAAATTTAAATTCCAACCATTCCCTAAAATTATGGCAAATATAATGGGAATACTTAAGTTTAGATTCAAATCCCAACTATCTCTAAAATCATGCCAAATAAATTGTCATCTATTTTTAATGTTGCCAACAAACTGGAATTAATGGAAACCAAAACACAAGATTCACCAAAAGACAATCTCAAATTTGAATATATTACAAAAATACAAAATTCACCGGAACGTTCATGGCCATTAAAACATAAATTTCAACTAAGAACGGAACAAAGCATATTCTTTTTGAAATTTTAACATCTTTATATTCTAAACTACTTTAGAAAAATAACTAATATTGCCTTTCCAACATTATATTCATAAGATTATGCTATATACATTTTATTTCTTTGCCCTTGTCTACCATATTTTCGTAATATTCGACCATTACATCAAATTAAAACGTGATCTCTACAAATGAAACAGGTACCCGTATAATATATGAAACAATAATTTAATTTAATATTCATCCCTCCTATATACAATCTACCAGTGAATACTTTATTCGATAAACGTGTTCCCTTTGAATTTTTTCCATGGCTTTACAACGAGTGAAGATTGTATTCGATGGTAGATGGATTGAGCCTACTGATATATTGACTATCGACTCCTTGATATATATATGTTCCAGTTTCATCCTCGTTTCAAGAATTTGCAAATGGGAGGGTGCAAACCGATTAAAAAACGAAGGGCGTGCAGACGGCGGGAAAACGACTGTGGAAGACAAATCGACCGTGGAAAAACTAAAGAGGAAACTACGGTCGAAAAACGAAGGGCGTGCAGACGGCGAAAAAGCGACGGTGGAATACAAAGCGACTGTGGAAGAAAAACGAAGGAGGAAGCTACGGTGGAAAAACGGGAGAGGACACGAGGGTGGAAATGCGCTAGGAAGCCTTTAAAAAACGAAGTTCCTGGAAAGCTTTTAAGAAGTAAAAGGGAAGGAAAAACTAGGATTTTATTTGAGATGTGGAGTGGTTACACATGCAGAAGATGTGATGTTTTGCAGAAGATGGTTTATTTATTTGGGAGGAAAAATGGAAATTTGAAGGCAGTGTGTATTAAGTACAGGGTATTTGCGATTCTGTTTACTATTGTATTTAAGAGTCTATATTGTAAATTAGGTAGGGGCATTTAAGACATAGTTGTCCCATTTATTATGTGGAAATTAACTGTTTTGCTATTTTGACAATTAAAAAAAAATTCCATTTATCCAAAATAAACGTTAAATTTTGTTATTTTTCTTGTCGTCTAAAAAAGAAACACAAAACTAATATCAACACTACTGGGCTGCCTTAACAAACACCCACAATCTAATTTTCATTCCCTTTTTTTGGGTACATTTGTAGTGTATATGTGTATAATGTTCTAATCTATATATGCATATGCATCAAAATAATAATAATTTTAATAATAACAAAGTTTGGTCCATAAATTCTAAAAATGTTTGATTGTCTTTCAAACTTTTAAAACAGGTGGCCTGTTATTCTTATCTCTAGGATTTTATTAATTCTTTAATGAAATGTAGGAATAATGGTGTAACTTCTATATTTAGATGAATTAGGGTTTAAATTCATTATTTTACTTAAATTGATAAATAACAAAAAAATCTTACTAATTTATTTTATAAATCTTTTATGTCAACATAAAAACATAATCGCAAAGTTTATCAAATAAACCTAAAAACTACTTTTGTTTTTTATTTTTTTTCCTAAACTCAAATCTCTCTCAACCCCTCCTTGGTTTCTCCTGCCCTTGACTATTAATTTTTTTTTTTCAAATTAAAATCTTGAAACAAATCAGAATAACATCGAATAAAATAAAAAATAAAATAGAACGAGCATATTGTGTTGACATCCAAGGCAAGGAAAAATAATAATAACAATAAAATAAGTACAATTCATATAAGTAGAATTGTAAATGCTTCCAAATGGTAACAATCAAAATCTTGAAAACAAAGTGATTTTTTGAATTCTCCAATAAAATAAACTTACATATGGTCTCTAATTAAAAATTAAATCCTTATATTTTTTAAAAGTAATAATCTTATTTAACAGTTTAATCATCTATATATAAAAATTACCTGGTCATTTTATTAAAGAGTTAACGAAATTCTAACTACAATAACTAAAATATGTCATTTTTAAAAGTTTAGAGATCAAAACAAATATTTTATTAAAAAGTGTAGAAACTAAGGTAAAACAAAGTTACAAAGTTAACTAAAATAGGATTGAAACGAAATATACAATCTATATATACACATTTTTCTTCTCATTCCTCTATATAGAGTGGTATTAAATGCATTCATATTGATTGGGACAGATAGTATCCTTCGTGGCTTTGTACAAATGGGAAGAACACTGACACCTTTTTCCTACCTCGCCAACCAGATTTGACTATGCTAACTTACTTTTGCCTATGTATTTATTACAAGTTATTAACTAATTAATACTCTCACCCATTCATTTATGCTTGAATTAAAATAAATTTCTTTTCAAACTCATTTGTTTATAGCTTCATTGTTTTGGTACTATTGATGGTAATAATTTAGTCTACAGAACATATATGATTTTCTCCTGCTATGGATGGTGAATTTGTATAATGGAAAAGAGGTCACCTACAAAATAATTCGAATAATATATTTAGTATGTGTGATGTTTGCTACGAATACTATGCTACTTAAGTTAATTTATCTTCGATATAGGAATAAGAAGTTTTTTCAGGGAAGAAATATCAACTTTAACTTTACTTGACCATGCTCTATATATGTGTGTGTGAAGGGGCTTTAACTTGAAATAATTCCAAAAACAAAAACGTTTGTTTCTTAAAATTATATTTCTTTAAGTTCTAAAAAATTGACTCACTATAAATTAAAGTACAAATATCAAAACTAATTAAAAATTCAGAGGATATTTATAAGCTTGACTTTAAACAAAAACAAAGAATGAAAAAACTTTTTAAAATTGTGTTTAACAACTCTGGTTAGCTTTTAAGATATTAAGTAATGTGTGTTTAAGCTCTTAATTTTGCTGGTTGATAAGTCAATGGACTTTAAAGAATGTATAATATATCTCGTGCTAATTAACATTTCAATTTCGATTATATCCACTTTTAATATACATAAATTCAAGGATATAGAAATGTACCTTATAGTTTATAAAGTTTTCAAACAAGTTATAAACGTTTTCAAAATTTTAAGAATTAAAATATCTATTAGACACGCAATTAAATAGGGTTCAAAACAAATGTAAGTACAAAAATTTGTAATCAAATATGAATCCTTACACAGAGTCCATCACTTTAAAGGATGATACATATAAACTTCTAAAATGGAAAAGTACTCATCGATCCCATCATTTTAGATTACACACAAATCTTTGAACAATCGACCACAATCGCTAACATATGATAATCTTTTTAAAGATAATATTTTAACTTTTTTTAACTGTGTGATGAAAGTGGATAAGTCGTAGAAAAGTTTGGTACAGAGACTAAGATGCAATTAAATAAAATATTTTTTCAGAAAACCACAAAAATTTTGAAAACTGACCCCATGTTACACAAGTGGTTACCCCCATTCCTTGGCAATTAAATAATAGATATACACATCCCCTAAAGAAGGCTTTGTTAATTCTGACATAAATAATAGATGAATAATTAGACCCCACTCAATAAATTCGAAAGGATCCACTTTCTGAATTGCACAATGAATATGTGCAAATTTGAAAGTTTGAAAATGTTGGATCAACTCACAATAAAGTCTCAGCATTTAATAACCAATTTAACTGATTCACACTTATCATTGCTCATTTGCAGACACAAATCAGAGATGAAAGTGACCTGGGAAAATCAACTCTTCAATCTACTCATGAGCCAATACCCTCTAGCGTTATGTTATATACGACTTTTTTGTCAAGTTACCTTTTTGCGTTATGTTATATACGATTTTTTTGCCGAGTTAGTAAGTGTATCAAGACATCTTCATTAAGTAGACACCTCTATAGCACAATCATCATTCTTTATTCATTAATGATAAGAGTGAAGTAAAAGAAGCAGAAAAGAACAAAAAGGCTAGAAAGAAACTCAAGAACAACTCAAGATAGTTCAAGTTAATGAAAAGCATTGAGGTTTAAAGCTATAGTATAGACAGAGTAGTTGGTAAACCGAGGGAATCTACTAGTCCAAAGACGAGTTAAAGCTTGAATTTCCTCCCACACCTCATTGAGAGATTTATTTTTGTCATTGAAAATTCTGTTATTTCTTTCGATCCAAATAGACTAAAAGGAAACAAGCCCAGAGTTGAAGATGATAATATCCGTTTTTTTTTTCTTTTGCTTTGTTATGCAAACATACTTACAAAGGGAGGCAGTACTCTGTTGGTTGAACTTCCAATTTAGCAGCGTGCTCAATTTCTCCCCAACTATTAGTTCTCTTGTGTGATAATCTTATCACTTTGCTTAGCTAGCTTTACATATGCATATCTTAAATGATTTTAATTCAATCTTTAATATCATAGGTGGTGATCAGCTGATTGAGGTATATGTTTTCGATAAAAAATTCAGGAGTTCGAATATAAATAATACATAGTTGGTTTGGTGATCGACTAGGATATATGATATTGGAATGCCTTGAATTTGTTATGTGGTACTATGAACAACTCCGAAGGTTGTTTGGTTTTTTATGTGCACATAGTTATTCACAATTTTGATCATAGAGTTTAAAGAAATGCATATATAAATTCTCTAACATAGTGACATCATATTGTACTAGAAAACATTCTCTCTAGTAATATTTGTTCTCCCTTTGCTTGTGGATATGTAGCTGCTAATATATTGTTAGTGAACCATATATAGTTGTGTTGATCTTTATACTCTTTTATTACTTAATTATTGATTTTGTAACACATGAGGTCACAATTTTGCTTACGTTGATTGTTTTGGAAAGACCAAGTTCAAATATATACAATTGACATGCGTAAAAATTATAAAACCCACGATGATAGTTACAATTATGCACCCAACTTGTAAATTCTAGAAATTGAACTTTAAAATGAAAAACATTGATCCTTCAAACTAAAATAATTATTATTCTAGAAATTGAACTTTAAAATGAAAAATATTGATCCTTCAAAGTAAAATAATTATTACAAATGTTTCTACCATTATCCAAGTTTAGTGGTTGAATGTAACCTCTGTACATATTTGAGAGAGTTTTGATTTTTACGGCCAAAAGGTATTTGATCACTACAATTTGGTGCTTTTCTCCATTTGTCATTTTGTTTAAAGAAAGAAGAAATCTTCTCCATCCATTTGTAAAATTTTAATCCTCCATTCATTGAATTGAAAGGAAGAGAGAGGTTGTGTGTGTGTGGATAATAGATTTCGAGACATTGCCAGAATTTTCATGAAATATATGTCGGCTATCATTGGAAAAGAAAAAACTTCTAATACTACCGAAGTATCCTATATATTTTATTTATTCATGCTTTCGATATAGTATACCTTTGACCTTTGATTTTTTCATCTTCAAAATTTACCTATCATCTAATACTTTTGCCTCTGTTTCTTTTTTTTCTTTTCCTATTATGATAGGAATGAAAAGAAGAGGCCTTTTTCAAAAATATAAGTCATAAAATATTTATAATCTATAAAACAATTTTAAAAACGAAAAAAAAGATCACAAGTTCATAATAAAAAAATATAAAAAATGTTCCGTCAATTTTATCGTCAACAATGCACATAATATATTTAGCACACAAATGTTTAAATTTGACTATTGGTTGATACGCGATTCTTTAGATTTCGTCGTCTATATTTGATTATCCAAATCTAAACGATTTATTTTTTCAATTCTAATGTTTAATTTTTTTACGCGATCATTTAAATTTGGTTACACTATCGTCTAAACTTGGTCACATGATCGTTAGGATTTGAGTAGCCAAATCTAAAAGATTTTTTTTTTCAAAATTTGGTACACGATTGTTTGTATTTGGCTGAACGAATTTTTTCAAAATTCTTTTGTAGACGATTGTTTGGATTTGGCCAAACGATTTTATTTTTTAATTCTTTTGGTATACAATCGTTTATATTCTTTTACACGACCGTTTATATTTTTTACACAATCGTTTATACCTTTTTTATACGATCGTTTACATTTGGCTATATCAATCTAAACAATTTTTTATACACGATCTTTTAGATCTTGCTATTTTTTTTGTACACGATCGTTTAGATTTGGTTACCCAAATTTAAACGACGTAAAAAAAGAAGAAAAAAAGTAGAAAGACGATGAAAAAAATTAAATGATGTAAAAAAGAAAAGGAAAATAAAAAAGACGATGGAAAGATTAAACAACTTAAAAAAAAGAAGAAAAAGAATGGAAGGAAATTGCAACGGAAGAAAAAAAAAAGGTAAAAAAAGAAAGACGGTAGAAAGAAATCGAGAATAAATATGAAATGACAAATCTGAAATATTTTAAAAAATGACTAACTTCGTCAATTTTGTTACATGTAAATACTTATTATATTCATGAAAATTAACCATAAAAAAATTAGATTAATATTTAATTTTTTAGAGGCGGTTGATGTGCTCTTTCAATTGAACTATATTCATATCGACCACTGTAACAATCAAAATAGTCGATTTAGTTTGGGTGCATCGATCACTATCACCCTGAATAGTTCGAGAGTTAGGTTTTATAAAGTTAAGTGTAGACGAGGTCTCTTAAATTTATTGCAAAAGTATAGTATGAAATAAATAAATGTTGTTTTGACATTTTCATATAAGTTGACGAGTGTTTCACATAAATATAAAATTATCCTCTCATTATCTCGTGCAGAAAAACCTAGCATTAAAAAATATATATAAATATCAATGACATTTTTACAACCTTGGGTTCAGGGGAAGCTACTCAATTGAAGTTTCCAAGTGTGTTGTGCTATTTTTCTTTTTTTTGTCAATTTAAATTTTATATATAATGAGAAACTGTTTGAAAAATAATTTATAAAGTTGTTCAAAGTATTTTTAAATATAACAAAATATTACATATACCTCGATTAATTCATTATAGATTTTGAAATTTAATATATTTATAAATATTTTAATTTATTTGTTTAAACGTTGTTATAAGTTGTCGTCCCTTTATCAAAACAATCAATCATTAATAAAAAATCTAAACATCATTTTCTTTTACAATATACATGAGGTGAAAAAAAAAATGAACCCTAAATAACTAACCTACGGCATCTACTTAATAGATTTTGCTAAATAATTTATGAAAAAGATTAGTTTTAACTTTTAAGACAAATAATTTTGTATACCAAGTTTAGGAATAGAAAACGAAAGAATTTTCCATGATTATATTATTATTGTTGTTGATGATAATTGGATAGAAGCCCTTGGAATTTGATAGTCAGTACTACTGAAGAGTTTGACTAATTACAAATCATTTAAAGATAAGATTTTCGAAGAGAGCTGACTCAAAATTTCCTTCTTCATTTCAAAATAATTCTCGATCAGTTCATCAACACCCCAACTAAATTATGGGCCAGTCTTTAATTGCAATTGTCTCAATTCTCATCTCTTTCTCTCTAGCTTTATGTACCTATAAATACCTGTATAAGAATGTAAATCTTTCTCATCCCCATCTCCTAAAATCAATCTCTTACTAAACACACAAAAATGAGTTCTAAAGCCTTTGTTTTCCTTGGCCTTCTTCTCGCCTTCGTTCTTCTCCTCTCGTCTGAGGTGGCCGCAAGAGACCTTGCGGAGACCTTCTCCAAGACGGACAACGGTGAGTTCTATGTTATCATAAATTTTAACTCATTTAAGAAGTTTAATTCATAGCAATCACCTATTTTAGGATTTAATATCCTTCTTTTTGCTTGTTATTTTGACATCCAAATGATTATAGAACTAAGCAGGTTGTCAGCAAACTTAGTTCAGGCGCACGTAAGATAATCCTGAACTATTACGAATATTTAAAAAACACTCATGTAAAATGTATAAAATATATATACTTATTATTCAACTTTTTTATATACAGATTTTGAATTCATATAACATTTTCATAGAGTTAAGGATTAATTTTAAAGATAACATTGCAGAGGCCACGGTGGAAACCAATGGTGTAGAGGATGCCAAGTATGGAGGAGGGTACGACAGAGGCTATGGCGGTGGTGGTTACGGTCGTGGTGGCTACGGTCGTGGTGGGTATGGTCGTGGTGGGTATGGTGGTCGTGGAGGCTATGGTGGTGGCCGTGGTGGGTATGGCAGAGGTTGCCGATATGGTCGATGCGGGTACAGGTGCTGCAGCTACGCTGGTGAAGTAGTAGAGGGTGCAAAACCCTAAGACAAGGTGTAGAATGGGATGAAATAATAATAAGGTTTAAAGTTTAATTTGTGTTTGGTTAAATGTGTGAACTGTGGAAGTTTGAGAAGAATAAATACATGGGGAATGGGAGGAGTGGCTTCATCTGTAGTTTTTCTTTTTCCCCATGTTTGGGTTTTAGTATGTTATTGCAAAGATTTGCTTTTTGCAAATTTTTATAATATCAACAAACGTATTTTCATTTCGTGTAACTACGGTTTTATTTCCATAACTTGAACATAAGTTTAATAGTTAACGTATACACACTTTCTTTCGTCTTTAGTTGAAAACTTCAGTACATTTCATTCAAAAAAAAAAAAAAAAAAAAGAAAGGAAAAAGAAAAAGAAAAATAAAAGAACTCACATGATCACCCATAATAAATAATAATAAGAGAAAACATAGTAAAGGTTAAAATGGATGAAAATAATTACCTATATAGATAGATTTGAAATTCTATTATATTTTATAAATATTTTGAGGTATTTTTATATAAATATTTAGAATAATAATGGAGTAGTTAAGAAAAGAATAATAATAAAAAAAAAAATTGATATATGGTGGGATTAAATTTTCCATACACATTATAAAAGAAACTAAAAAATATTTGTTCACCCTGCATTATATCCAAAGTTTATGGTGGTACTGGCAAGTGACAACAACAACTAAATAAAGTTATCTATATTTCATGGTGTCCTATCCTATGCAATAATAATAATAGTAGTATTAATAATAATCTATTATTTTGGGGTTGTTTTTGGAGTTTTGAACAAATATCTCAATGAGAGATGGAGAGGAAGTTCAACTTTATAAAAATATGTATTTATTTTTCAATGATCCATATATAGTATTTTTACCAATACTGTTTAACACATTTCCTATTGAACTTTCCATCAACTTTTCTTTGAGAGATAAATTGTTTTTACTCCATCAACTTTTCTTGCACTAATTATTTTGGAACCAAAGTATTTGTGAAAGAGGATTCCTTGAGGGAGATGTGGGGGTCTGGGGATGGAGACGATGACGAGGATGACTGAGGCCACAATAATTAAAAGATAGGTTAAAGAAAGAAAAGCAAAATTGATGGATGAAAATAAAATTTAATATTATATCATCTGACGATAAAAAAAAGTGTCCAACTAAAAAAATCCATTTAAGAAAAAGAATTAAATGACAAATTAATACTTCTTTGCCTAACTCATTTAAAATTTACAAAGCCATAGAGTCTGATCACTAATTAAGTGTTATTGCAGTAGATATCAGAAAAATAGATTTTTTTGGAGAGACATTAACTTTTCAATTCTTAAAAGAAAAAATATGTTACAAATATTTACAAATATAGTAAAATTTTACTTTTTATTAATTCCTAGACAATACTTTCTATTAATTATCGATTGTAATAGACCTAGATAGAAACTTATCAATACGATAAAGACTAAAATATAGATGTATATCTGGATTTACCATGATCTATCACAAATTGAAAGTAAAAATTTGATATATTTGTAAATATTATACATTTAGCAATTTTTGTCCTCTAAAATATTTTTCTTCATTTAGTTTTATGATTTAATTCCGTTTAAAATTTTAAAGTCCGAGTTAAAATTGACTAGTCACGTAGGAGTAACGTTGTCTAAGATGCCAATGTTGATGAAAATGCTGATATTGAGTATGTCAATAAAAATATCAACAACATACTGATACCGATTAGATATTTCTAGAAAAATTATAAATTCTTTTTAAAAATATTTAGCCTTTGCAGAACATTTTTTTACATTTAGTGATATTTTGTTAATTATTTTATTACCACGTGTATGGAAGAGTAATTTTTTAAACACCATTTGGTGCTTAGCTAATATGTTCGGTTACAAGCTAAAAAAAGCTTAACTCAATTGGCGTTTGCAAGTATCTGTTCATCAAAAAGTTTTCATTCAAACCCCTCGCCCTTAATTTACAGCAGAAAGATATGGTTGAGATGTTTAACTATTAAGTTTGAATTTCACCTTTAAAATTCAGTACACATTAAAATAAATATCCATAACATGAAACATGTAGACCTATCTACTTAATAGGAATTTATGAATGAGAAAAATAATGGTGAAAATTTCTAATACTTTAATTTGTTTTGTCAAAACTATTTTGGGAATTAAACTATACATGTGGACACTCTAAATGATAATTAATTAAAGATGATATAAACAACTAGGGCCAGATGGAGAAATTTTGTTCACAGGAACTTTACTATTCAATAAAAATAGTTGTAAAACAAAAAGGTAATAAATGGAGTTTGAAGTTGAGTTTAAAAGGACTACATGTCAATTGTTATCACAAGATTGACTGCATTAATATTATTTTAGCTCTTTTATGTATATGATATAAAAAGTATAAAATTGAGGAGAGTTGTAGAACTTAACAACAAAAGAATATACGTATAAGAAATAGTTGTGCACGGATATTGTTGTAATGATATTATAGACAAATATCGAAACAATAATGGAATTAAACATACAATTTTTTTAATTAGTATAATATGAGTCTCTCTTTTTCATCTTCTCATCTTGCTCTGTTCTGTTTTTTTTGGTATGGAAAATTGAACCAATACAGTCCTCTATCCATGTGGCTTCCCTAAGCTTTTTGCTTCATCCTTTGGCGCAAATAGCTCGATTAAAGATATGTGAAATCAGCTATCCATTGATTGGGATATTAAGCCTAGAGGACCCCTCCGTGATAGGGATATTAGCATATGGGATAATAATGTCAAAGCCTAAAGAGGAAAGAGGAAAGAAGAAAGGATCTTCGAAGATGGAATCTTAGTCCTGAAAATCTTTAATAATTTGTAAAAATCTCCCATTCTTAAGAAGTGCATTTTTTTTCTTATGCTCAATTCTACCCAGGAAACACTATGGAGATTATTCTGCTAAATAGGCTCCCAAACCACTGCCTTAATCCAAGTTGGGTGTGCTCGGTCTGCAAACAAAATCGTGAGAATTCCATTGGCTGCACTCTATCCAGCTACCTTTGGGAGATCGGTAAACTCATCGGGTGCTGCCTCTTTTAGATCAAAGCTCTTCAAAGGATATAATCCATCTTGATCTATTGCTCTTAATTTATCTGCTTTCATGTAATCTTCTTCTTGTCTCTTTGACTTTCCTTTCGACTTTTCTCTTGCCCTTCTTTTGTATTTTCCCTTGTGATTAATGAAAATTCTTCCCAAGATAAGAGATTCATCTTATCTTATGATAATGAGAATCTCAAGATAGTATCAATTATGTAGTTGGTATGATCCGATGCACCTACTGGCCTATGCACTATTTTTTTCAAAAGTACTATGTCTAAGCCTTTTCTACTACCTACAATAGCATTTTAAGTGAAGAAAATTTTTATTAGATTAATTTTGAGTATGATTTTAATTGAAATTTAAAAGAAATATAGTTCATTCGCACGAAACTTCCAAAGAAAAGAAATTTAAGTTGTGAAATTTGAACTTTGTATTTCTATTAATTCCAATGTTGTGTGATAAGTATAATATCTAATATTTGATTCTTTAACTATATTATTTTTTCTGTCTAGCAAAAACATTAATCTTCAAGCTTATTGATATTTTCGATTGATCGACCTTTAGGCATATTGATATTTTCAAAGGATCAATCCTTGGCCTAGTTGATCTTCGTTGAACTATTTGGATTAGGCTCTAACTTGTTGATTGTCGTCTTACATCAGCTTTACAACTTGATCAAGGGAGTTAAAATCTTTAGGTCCTTTTTTTTTTTTTTTTTTTTTTTTTTTTTTTTTTTTTGTTTACACTTGATGGCTACACTCGAATAATATATTTACTTTTAATTTGCTAAAAAAGAGTAGTAAAAGTACACCAATTTTAGTAATTCCAGAAAAAAATTCATATAAATGATGGGCTAAGGATGTATCACTCATTTGAGATGTTTTTGCTGCACCTACAAATTACTTTTCTTTTTGTTGTTATTTCTAAATAGGCACACACAAGAATGCAACTCACAACTCATAACATCACCAAAGCTTAGTCTGTAAACAAACAAGAACATGAATTCTAAAGTTTTTGCTTTCCTCACTTTTTTCTTCGCGCATTGTCGTTCTCGTCTCGCTGGAGAACGGAAGCGAGAGTTCTTGCCCCGACTTCCATTGGCAACCTTAGTGAGTTTTTTCCTTCATTATCGTTTTCATTTCAAATTTTGTATTATTTTCTTACAATATAATAAATAAAAACTATTATTTTATTTTATTTTTTTAAGTCTTCAACTTGACTTGCTTCTTAAAAAAAAAGAAAAAAATCCTTAAAATGCTAGAGAACAAAACAAATAAACCATTAGATAAGCTAGTGCTTATTAAGCTAATTTTAACTTTTAAAATGGTAAAAAAATCAAATAATTACCTAAAATTTTTATATAAAATTTCTCTTAAGAGTAAAATATACGATGGTGTTTTTCTAAATTTCGCCCTAGTGTTTTTATTTGATTGATAACCTTTTAAAACTAAAACTGTTGGTGATTAGAGATTATTTAATCTACTTCTCTCTTTGAAATTTTGTTTTTTAAAGTTTTAAAAATGACATGTTCGAGTTCTATATGTGTGAATTCAATTTCTAATTGACTAAAAAATAATATTCTAACTTATATGTCCAGTTATCATAAGTTTTAAATATACCATCGATCCCATCTTTCAGTTTGTCAGCTAATTAACAAAGAACTCAACACATGCATACACATTATTTTGAAGTCAATTCAACTTCAGGGACTAGTTAAAAATTAAAACTTGAGGAATCCATTTCAAATCAAACAAAAGAAATTTGAAGACAAAACATGTTTCTTTCGAAATCTCGAGAACCAAAAAGTGTCCATCTCAAAAATTCACATTCCACAGGCTAAAACTTACTTTACCCAAACCCACACTACATAATCTAGTAATTTAGTTCAATGTAAATGTGTTGATCTACAGTTATTCTTAATGATATAATGTTGAAGACATCACGACGGAGACAA
Source organism: Cucumis melo (assembly GCF_025177605.1). Classification (NCBI taxonomy): domain Eukaryota; kingdom Viridiplantae; phylum Streptophyta; class Magnoliopsida; order Cucurbitales; family Cucurbitaceae; genus Cucumis; species Cucumis melo. Next base: position 3,671,736 of record NC_066857.1, read on the forward strand.
ATGGCGTAGATGATTCCAAGTATCGTTCAGGAGAAGGCGGTGGACACGACTACCCTGAACGTGGTGACTACAGTGACCTGAGACATGATCAAGTTCATTGGGGATCCGATTACAGTTGCGGCCGCGAAGGCCAAGGCTGGTGCGTTAAATGCTGCAACCATGCCAGAGATGCTGTTGATACAAATCTTATGGGTATGGGGAGAAGGAAAGGGTGGACAAAAACAATTTAAAAGTTTAGATTTGGAAAATTAGTTATGAAGTAAAAGTTGAAAAATAAATATGCATATGTGGAATGGAATGGCTGGCCTAATTTCTTTTAGTTATTATATTTGCTTCACGATTAGAAAAATATATTATTCATGTGTGACTAGAATCTCGTACTGACCATTACATGCTTTTGTTAAGTAATGGTATAAAAATAAGTATATAAAGATCAACAATTTTGAAAGAAGAAGAAGAGTTGACGTATCTATTAATATATATGTCCCACCTCATTAATTTAAAGAAGATAAAATTTAATACATATATGTATATGGAAGAAGGTTGGTCACACGAAATAGAAATACATGTAGTTTATTGTAACCCGATTGAGGTGTCCTCATTTTAATGCTATATGATGCATCTTCTCTTTTCTTAATGTATTGTTCACAAGATTAGGAGTATATGATGAGGATACTACGACGGATATGTTAACCTAGTTAAGATATTTCAAGTATATTTTCGAATCGTATATGACTCAATGATTTATCTTAAAATATATGATTATAGAAAGAAAACAATCAAACGTATATTTTCTAGAACTTTTAAGTTAAACAACTCTACACTCAAGTATTTTTAAAATGTACTTGAATTAATGAAAATGAAGATTCTCCGCTACTTAACTATTACAGTGCCTATTCAACATATTACATTATATCATTTGTTTTATAAAAAAAGTCGTCTCAAAATAATATTGTGCCTACTGTTTGTTTGTTTTTTTTTTCCCTTCTTGAATTGAAAATTTTGGATTTTTTTAATATAGAAAAGATAGCCAACTTATTTACCAATGTAGTAAAAATTTACTTTTTATTAATAATAGTCGCAATACAAGATCTCGATAGACATCTATCATATTAATGATAGACACCTAGTAGATGTTTATTCGAATCTATCGCAGTCTATCATTTATAGACAGTAAAATTGTTATATTTGTAAATAATTTTAATAGTTTTTGTCATTTAAAACGTTTCCATTAAAATAATTTTAAAAAATTTTATTTCGATCCCCTACACTTTTGAATAATAATGAAGATTATATGTTTGGGTTAAATTATTTTAAAAAGCATATCGACCGATCGATATCTCGACCGGCATTTGTGAACCATCTTCTCATAAGAATATGAATATATGATGAGTAAATAAGTAAAAAAATAATAATTTTGGCACATATTTTTGACCTCTTAGAAAGGATGCTTCCAAAATTACTTTCTCATCATTGTCAAACATCACAATTTAAGTAGAAAAGTGATTTAAGACATGTCAAAGTGGTTTTTTTAGTGCAAGGGAAAGAGATTTAAACTGATACACCTCATGGATACTAATAATCTCGTATGCCAGATGAATTTGCTCCATTTGACATATCAAAAGTGACTTTAATTGTTGACAAATTACTCTCACCCATGCCCTCAACTAACTATAGAAATATTTGAGCCACTTCAATACTAACAGAGATGAGGTTATCAACTCTTTTCAGTTTTTTAGAGATTGATTTTCAATTAAATATAATCCTTATGTTACATATTTTTGACCGAAATTCTCAATTCTTCCTTTTTTGAGTTGGTCTCAAACAGAAATTTTATTAAAGTGATGGAATCATCAGTAAATTTCATTTGTTATGAAATGGCTAATTTTATAACAGACAACTAATGGTTTAACTTCAATCTTTCAACGATCTTTTTCAAATTTAGCAACAAATTTTTTTGGAACATATAAAGAGGGGTTGAATGACTAGATATATATTTCAATCATCTATTCCCATTTTCATATAGTTAATTAACAACTATAATAAAGAGAAGATCATAAGCAGAAAGTAGAAGGCATATATATAAAAGGATGGGATTGAGGTCAAACATTATGGCATTACTGTTACATTTGTTGTTAATGTTGGCTTCAACTGCAAAATGTCAATCCATTTTTGATATCACTACATATGGTGCCAAACCTAATACTGATATTACTCAGGTAAATATATATTAACTGATAAAATTTGTATCATATGTAATTCTTTCTTATCAAATGAAATAATTCACTTTATAGGTTTTGGCAAATGCATGGAAGGATGCATGTGCATCAACCAATCCTAGTCAATTGTTGATTCCAACAGGAGTTTACCAACTAAACCAATCCCTTCTCATTGGTCCTTGCAACAGTACTATTGAGGTTCGGATGGAAGGAACATTGCAAGCTCATCCCGATCCAATAGGGATTGGGTTGGTTCTTTTTCGACATATTGATCAATTGACAATATCAGGCACAGGTGCTTTTGATGGTCAAGGAGAAAAAGGTTGGGAAAAGAATGATTGTCACTTGAAGAAAGCGTGCACTAGACTTCCGATGGTAAATGCTCTAATTATATTAGCTTCTTTCTCTTTAATTTTGTGGAATAGATAATTTTCAATTAATATATGTATTTTTTTAACTTGGACGCCTTTCCTTTTTGTGGGTGGCCGGGCCGGGGTTAAATTTGATAGAATGTGAGGTTCAATTTCATAACCAATTCAATAGTGAAGGACATAACTTCCTTGGATAGTAAGAATTTTCATATCAATCTCTTAAGTTGCAAGAATGTTACTTTTCAAAATGTGACAATTATTGCACCAGAGAAAAGTCCCAACACTGATGGAATTCATGTGAGTAATTCAGAAGAGATTAACATTCTCAATACAAAAATCTCGACTGGAGATGACTGTGTGTCTGTTGGAGATGGCAACAAGCAAATAACTATTACCAATGTAACTTGCGGACCAGGACATGGCATTAGTATAGGAAGTTTAGGCAAGTACACTACGGAAAAAGAGGTGGCAGGAGTTACGGTGAAATCATGTAACTTAATCAATACTTCGAATGGTGTTAGAATCAAGTCGTGGCCAGATTCTGCAGTTGCATACACAGCCTCTGACTTGCATTTTGAAGATATTGAAATGGTTAATGTTAGCAATCCTATCATTATTGATCAAGAATATTGTCCATCTAATCAATGCAACAAAAAGGTATATGTATTAAAATTATTCCTTATTCATAATTTTCAACCAATTAACTTCAAGTAATATAAAAAAAATGGAAGACTAACCTAATTTAATTATTTGTTTTTTCTTATGTATACGTTTGTTTAGATTCCATCAAAAATTAAGATCCGTAACGTTAGTTTCAAGAATATCAGAGGTACTTCAGCTACTTTCGTCGCTATTAAATTTATTTGTAGCAAAGATTTACCGTGTGACGATGTGGAAGTTGCTGATATTAACCTATCTTACACCGGAACTCAAGGACGAATTACGTCTCAGTGTAGAAATGTGATTCCCATCATTACTGGAAAGCAAAATCCTCGTGCGTGTATCGAAGTTGCTCCTATTAATTCTCCATCCACGGACTGATCTTTTTCCCAATGACAGAAAAAAAGTTCCAAAAGCAAAATCATTCGAAGATCAGTTAGATATATCTTTAATCTGTCTGATCGATCTCATCATTTTTCTTTTTAATTTTACATTTCAAAATTCTATTTATTCATTTAAGCTGTGAAATGCATGCAATGGATCATGCGTATGTGTATTATACATTATTCTTTCAATTATTATTAATATGATCAAAGATTTTTCTCTTTAATTGCCGTTAACTACAAGAAAAGACTTGAAATTTCTAACCATTTTGTTCTAGATTTAAAAACACATATTTCAAACCTAGTGGTGCCAACGGTTTTGCTATGTGTTGATCTCTATATATTTTTGTCTTGTTTAATTGTTGATTCAGTAACTTCCTTTATTTATTTATTTATTTTTCCTTTAGAAATCTTTAACTAAGTTATTTTAAGTTTTTCCTTAAAGATAAAATATGGATTGGATAAACATTATTTTTTTAAAAAAAATACGAGCTATGCATTTCACCATTTTTTAAACAAAACTGTGTAAACTTTTATTACTACATTATTAAATTAGTGCTTTCTGATGAAAGCGTATGATGAACACCCCAAATAAATAATCACCAAATTAAATAGAATATTTGAGAGAAAACAAAAACTTATTGGAATATTTTTTTGTGTGTATTCAACTCACACTTGGATAATTTAGATTTCAACATTTCAATTCTATTTATAGGATTGTCATGAGAATAACTCATATCACAATTAAATACAACAAATTAAATCCTACACTTTATGTGAAACTCTAACTTAATTAATCCTAACATTTTTAACTTACATCCTTCTCTAACTCACATAAATTAACTCATATATAACTTATTTATTTAAAACATGGTTAATTTTCAACATCCTCCCTTAAACATATGTTTTTTTTAACTCCAAGAAAAGTTCTTAAGTTGTTAAACACATTAACTTTGAGTGGCTTCGTGAAAATTTCTGCAATTTTTGATCTTCAATCTTCACATATTCAACTTGAACCTCCTTCTTGAAAATGCAATCTCTGATGAAGTGAAATCTTGTATCAATATGTTTGCTATGATCATGGAACACAAAATTCTTTGCTAAAGCAACTGTTGACTTATTATCTACATCGATCACAGTTGGATCATCTTGCAAAATTCCAATTGTCTTTAACAAATTTCTTAACCAAACTATATGACACACACATGAAGCTGCAACAATGTATTCTGCCTCACAAGTGGATAATGTCACAATAGGTTGCTTCTTAGAACTCTAAGTAAATGCAGTATTATCGATGAAGAAAACATATCCACTAATGCTCTTTCAATCATTAGGATCTCCAGTCCAGTCACTATCATAATAGCCTTCAAGCTTGAATTCCTTAGATGAAGAATAAAATAACCCATAGTCAAGCGTACCTTTGAGGTAACAAAGAATTCTCTTTGTCACTTTCAAATGAGTAGTTGTAGAAGATTCTATAAATCGACTCGTCAATCCAATGTTAAAAAGAATATCTAGTCGTATGCAAGTCAAATATCTCAAACTCCGAACCAAACTTTTGAAATATGAAGGATCAAAATCATCCCCTTCTTCATATTTGGACTTTGGTCCCAATTTCAATCGGAGTTGTGACAGTCTTAGAATTGATCATATTGAACTTATCTAGAATTTCTCTAGTATATCATTCTTGAGAAGAAAATACCTTCCTCTAACTGCTTCACCTCAATGCCAATATAATATGACATCAGTCTCATATCTGTCATTTCAAATTCTTGGGTCATCGCCTTCTTGAGATCTTCAAACATACTTGCACAATTTCCTGAAAAAATTAAGTCATCCATGTACAAACAAACCATCAAAATATCTCAATAACTATTAGCCTTAATATAAAGAGAATGTTCATAAGGACACCTCAAATACCCATTATCAATGAAATATTTGTTGATTCTGCTATTCTATATTTTTTGTTCTTGTTTCAAGTCGTATAATGTCTTCTTCAATTTTAGAACTTTATCCTCTTGGCCTTTCACAGAATAACCAGGAGGTTGTTCTAAGTAGACTTCTTCTTCTAGATATCCATTCAAAAATGCCGATTTGACATCCATCTGAAAGATCTTCCAATTATTTTGAGCAGCAAGAACAATTAACAACCTTATGATTTCTAAACGAGCAACGAGAGCAAATGCATTTTCTTTGAGAATATCCTTTCGCAACTAATCTTGCTTTGTATCTCTCCGCTTCTCCCTTTTCATTTCTTTTTATCTTGAACACCCATTTGACACCTATTACTTTCTTTTCATCTGGAAGAGTAGAAAGTTCCTACATATCATTCTTTTTTATGGCTTTTATCTTTTCATCCATAGCAATCTTCCATTTGTCATTTTGCGAAGCTTCTTCAAAATTCAAAGGTTCACCGTGTCACCAAATAGACAAAAAATAGTAAGGTTATTAAAACTTTGACTTAACTCTTCAGTTTCATCATATATGTCTCGTAAGCATCATATATGTGTTTTGTTGCGGAGTGATTAATTGGCGATGTTGGTGTTGTTGGTGGAGAAACAATGTCACTAGGTTCATCATGATCATTGGAAAAAAGCAAAAATTTGTAGTCTTCTGGTTCATCATTCCATTTCCGTGATGCTTCTTCATCAAACATAACATCTCTACTTACGATCGTCTTCTTTGTAACAGGATTGTAAAGCTTGTATCCTTTTGAGTTTGCATCATAACCAACAAAAACATATTTCTCACTTTTATCATCAAGCTTATAATCCTGATACACCTCATGGTTACTAATAATCTTGTATGCCAGATGAATTTGCTCCATTTGACATATCAAAAGTGACTTTAATCGTCGACAAATTACTCTCACACATGCCCTTAACTATCTATAGAAATATTTGAGCCACTTCAATGATAATAGAGACGAGGTTATAAACACTTCCAGTTTTTTAGTGGTTGATTTTCGATTAAATATAATCCTTATGTCACATGTTTTTCACCAAAATTCTCAATTCATCCTTTATTGAGTTGGTCTCAAACATAAATTTTATTGAAGTTAAGGAATGATTAGTAAAATTCATTTATTATGAAATGACTAATTTTATTACAGAAAACTAATGATTTAACTTCAATCTTTCAACGATCTTTTTCAAATTTGAAACATATAAAGAGGGGTTGAATGACTGCATATATATATCAATCATCCATTCCCATTTTCATACCATTAATTAACAACTCTAACAAAGAGAAGATCACAAGCAAAAAGTAGAAGACATATATATAAAATGATGGGATTGAGGTCATACATTATGGCATTACTATTACATTTGTTGTTAATGTTGGCATCAACGACAAAAGGTCAATTTAGTTTTGATATCACAACATATGGTGTCAAACCTAATACTGATATTACTCAGGTAAATATATATTAACTTGATAAAATTTGTAATATATGTAATTACTTTTTACCTAATGAAATAATTCACTTTACTGGTTTTGGCAAATGCATGGAAGGATGCATGTGCATCAACCAATCCTAGTCAATTGTTGATTCCAATAGGAGTTTACCAACTAAACCAATCCATTCTCCATGGTCCTTGCAAGAGTACTATTGAGGTCCGAATGGAAGAAACATTACAAGCTCATCCCAATCTAATAAGAGTTGGGTGGGTTATTTTTCAATATATCGATCAATTGATAGTGTTAGGCACGGGTGCTTTTGAAGGACATAACTTCCTTGGATAGTAAGAATTTTCATATCAATCTCTTGGGTTGCAAGAATGTTATTTTTCAAAATGTGACAAAATTTACTTTTTATTAATAATAGTCGCAATACAAGATCTCGATAGACATCTATCATATTAATGATAGACACCTAGTAGATGTTTATTCGAATCTATCGCAGTCTATCATTTATAGACAGTAAAATTGTTATATTTGTAAATAATTTTAATAGTTTTTGTCATTTAAAACGTTTCCATTAAAATAATTTTAAAAAATTTTATTTCGATCCCCTACACTTTTGAATAATAATGAAGATTATATGTTTGGGTTAAATTATTTTAAAAAGCATATCGACCGATCGATATCTCGACCGGCATTTGTGAACCATCTTCTCATAAGAATATGAATATATGATGAGTAAATAAGTAAAAAAATAATAATTTTGGCACATATTTTTGACCTCTTAGAAAGGATGCTTCCAAAATTACTTTCTCATCATTGTCAAACATCACAATTTAAGTAGAAAAGTGATTTAAGACATGTCAAAGTGGTTTTTTTAGTGCAAGGGAAAGAGATTTAAACTGATACACCTCATGGATACTAATAATCTCGTATGCCAGATGAATTTGCTCCATTTGACATATCAAAAGTGACTTTAATTGTTGACAAATTACTCTCACCCATGCCCTCAACTAACTATAGAAATATTTGAGCCACTTCAATACTAACAGAGATGAGGTTATCAACTCTTTTCAGTTTTTTAGAGATTGATTTTCAATTAAATATAATCCTTATGTTACATATTTTTGACCGAAATTCTCAATTCTTCCTTTTTTGAGTTGGTCTCAAACAGAAATTTTATTAAAGTGATGGAATCATCAGTAAATTTCATTTGTTATGAAATGGCTAATTTTATAACAGACAACTAATGGTTTAACTTCAATCTTTCAACGATCTTTTTCAAATTTAGCAACAAATTTTTTTGGAACATATAAAGAGGGGTTGAATGACTAGATATATATTTCAATCATCTATTCCCATTTTCATATAGTTAATTAACAACTATAATAAAGAGAAGATCATAAGCAGAAAGTAGAAGGCATATATATAAAAGGATGGGATTGAGGTCAAACATTATGGCATTACTGTTACATTTGTTGTTAATGTTGGCTTCAACTGCAAAATGTCAATCCATTTTTGATATCACTACATATGGTGCCAAACCTAATACTGATATTACTCAGGTAAATATATATTAACTGATAAAATTTGTATCATATGTAATTCTTTCTTATCAAATGAAATAATTCACTTTATAGGTTTTGGCAAATGCATGGAAGGATGCATGTGCATCAACCAATCCTAGTCAATTGTTGATTCCAACAGGAGTTTACCAACTAAACCAATCCCTTCTCATTGGTCCTTGCAACAGTACTATTGAGGTTCGGATGGAAGGAACATTGCAAGCTCATCCCGATCCAATAGGGATTGGGTTGGTTCTTTTTCGACATATTGATCAATTGACAATATCAGGCACAGGTGCTTTTGATGGTCAAGGAGAAAAAGGTTGGGAAAAGAATGATTGTCACTTGAAGAAAGCGTGCACTAGACTTCCGATGGTAAATGCTCTAATTATATTAGCTTCTTTCTCTTTAATTTTGTGGAATAGATAATTTTCAATTAATATATGTATTTTTTTAACTTGGACGCCTTTCCTTTTTGTGGGTGGCCGGGCCGGGGTTAAATTTGATAGAATGTGAGGTTCAATTTCATAACCAATTCAATAGTGAAGGACATAACTTCCTTGGATAGTAAGAATTTTCATATCAATCTCTTAAGTTGCAAGAATGTTACTTTTCAAAATGTGACAATTATTGCACCAGAGAAAAGTCCCAACACTGATGGAATTCATGTGAGTAATTCAGAAGAGATTAACATTCTCAATACAAAAATCTCGACTGGAGATGACTGTGTGTCTGTTGGAGATGGCAACAAGCAAATAACTATTACCAATGTAACTTGCGGACCAGGACATGGCATTAGTATAGGAAGTTTAGGCAAGTACACTACGGAAAAAGAGGTGGCAGGAGTTACGGTGAAATCATGTAACTTAATCAATACTTCGAATGGTGTTAGAATCAAGTCGTGGCCAGATTCTGCAGTTGCATACACAGCCTCTGACTTGCATTTTGAAGATATTGAAATGGTTAATGTTAGCAATCCTATCATTATTGATCAAGAATATTGTCCATCTAATCAATGCAACAAAAAGGTATATGTATTAAAATTATTCCTTATTCATAATTTTCAACCAATTAACTTCAAGTAATATAAAAAAAATGGAAGACTAACCTAATTTAATTATTTGTTTTTTCTTATGTATACGTTTGTTTAGATTCCATCAAAAATTAAGATCCGTAACGTTAGTTTCAAGAATATCAGAGGTACTTCAGCTACTTTCGTCGCTATTAAATTTATTTGTAGCAAAGATTTACCGTGTGACGATGTGGAAGTTGCTGATATTAACCTATCTTACACCGGAACTCAAGGACGAATTACGTCTCAGTGTAGAAATGTGATTCCCATCATTACTGGAAAGCAAAATCCTCGTGCGTGTATCGAAGTTGCTCCTATTAATTCTCCATCCACGGACTGATCTTTTTCCCAATGACAGAAAAAAAGTTCCAAAAGCAAAATCATTCGAAGATCAGTTAGATATATCTTTAATCTGTCTGATCGATCTCATCATTTTTCTTTTTAATTTTACATTTCAAAATTCTATTTATTCATTTAAGCTGTGAAATGCATGCAATGGATCATGCGTATGTGTATTATACATTATTCTTTCAATTATTATTAATATGATCAAAGATTTTTCTCTTTAATTGCCGTTAACTACAAGAAAAGACTTGAAATTTCTAACCATTTTGTTCTAGATTTAAAAACACATATTTCAAACCTAGTGGTGCCAACGGTTTTGCTATGTGTTGATCTCTATATATTTTTGTCTTGTTTAATTGTTGATTCAGTAACTTCCTTTATTTATTTATTTATTTTTCCTTTAGAAATCTTTAACTAAGTTATTTTAAGTTTTTCCTTAAAGATAAAATATGGATTGGATAAACATTATTTTTTTAAAAAAAATACGAGCTATGCATTTCACCATTTTTTAAACAAAACTGTGTAAACTTTTATTACTACATTATTAAATTAGTGCTTTCTGATGAAAGCGTATGATGAACACCCCAAATAAATAATCACCAAATTAAATAGAATATTTGAGAGAAAACAAAAACTTATTGGAATATTTTTTTGTGTGTATTCAACTCACACTTGGATAATTTAGATTTCAACATTTCAATTCTATTTATAGGATTGTCATGAGAATAACTCATATCACAATTAAATACAACAAATTAAATCCTACACTTTATGTGAAACTCTAACTTAATTAATCCTAACATTTTTAACTTACATCCTTCTCTAACTCACATAAATTAACTCATATATAACTTATTTATTTAAAACATGGTTAATTTTCAACATCCTCCCTTAAACATATGTTTTTTTTAACTCCAAGAAAAGTTCTTAAGTTGTTAAACACATTAACTTTGAGTGGCTTCGTGAAAATTTCTGCAATTTTTGATCTTCAATCTTCACATATTCAACTTGAACCTCCTTCTTGAAAATGCAATCTCTGATGAAGTGAAATCTTGTATCAATATGTTTGCTATGATCATGGAACACAAAATTCTTTGCTAAAGCAACTGTTGACTTATTATCTACATCGATCACAGTTGGATCATCTTGCAAAATTCCAATTGTCTTTAACAAATTTCTTAACCAAACTATATGACACACACATGAAGCTGCAACAATGTATTCTGCCTCACAAGTGGATAATGTCACAATAGGTTGCTTCTTAGAACTCTAAGTAAATGCAGTATTATCGATGAAGAAAACATATCCACTAATGCTCTTTCAATCATTAGGATCTCCAGTCCAGTCACTATCATAATAGCCTTCAAGCTTGAATTCCTTAGATGAAGAATAAAATAACCCATAGTCAAGCGTACCTTTGAGGTAACAAAGAATTCTCTTTGTCACTTTCAAATGAGTAGTTGTAGAAGATTCTATAAATCGACTCGTCAATCCAATGTTAAAAAGAATATCTAGTCGTATGCAAGTCAAATATCTCAAACTCCGAACCAAACTTTTGAAATATGAAGGATCAAAATCATCCCCTTCTTCATATTTGGACTTTGGTCCCAATTTCAATCGGAGTTGTGACAGTCTTAGAATTGATCATATTGAACTTATCTAGAATTTCTCTAGTATATCATTCTTGAGAAGAAAATACCTTCCTCTAACTGCTTCACCTCAATGCCAATATAATATGACATCAGTCTCATATCTGTCATTTCAAATTCTTGGGTCATCGCCTTCTTGAGATCTTCAAACATACTTGCACAATTTCCTGAAAAAATTAAGTCATCCATGTACAAACAAACCATCAAAATATCTCAATAACTATTAGCCTTAATATAAAGAGAATGTTCATAAGGACACCTCAAATACCCATTATCAATGAAATATTTGTTGATTCTGCTATTCTATATTTTTTGTTCTTGTTTCAAGTCGTATAATGTCTTCTTCAATTTTAGAACTTTATCCTCTTGGCCTTTCACAGAATAACCAGGAGGTTGTTCTAAGTAGACTTCTTCTTCTAGATATCCATTCAAAAATGCCGATTTGACATCCATCTGAAAGATCTTCCAATTATTTTGAGCAGCAAGAACAATTAACAACCTTATGATTTCTAAACGAGCAACGAGAGCAAATGCATTTTCTTTGAGAATATCCTTTCGCAACTAATCTTGCTTTGTATCTCTCCGCTTCTCCCTTTTCATTTCTTTTTATCTTGAACACCCATTTGACACCTATTACTTTCTTTTCATCTGGAAGAGTAGAAAGTTCCTACATATCATTCTTTTTTATGGCTTTTATCTTTTCATCCATAGCAATCTTCCATTTGTCATTTTGCGAAGCTTCTTCAAAATTCAAAGGTTCACCGTGTCACCAAATAGACAAAAAATAGTAAGGTTATTAAAACTTTGACTTAACTCTTCAGTTTCATCATATATGTCTCGTAAGCATCATATATGTGTTTTGTTGCGGAGTGATTAATTGGCGATGTTGGTGTTGTTGGTGGAGAAACAATGTCACTAGGTTCATCATGATCATTGGAAAAAAGCAAAAATTTGTAGTCTTCTGGTTCATCATTCCATTTCCGTGATGCTTCTTCATCAAACATAACATCTCTACTTACGATCGTCTTCTTTGTAACAGGATTGTAAAGCTTGTATCCTTTTGAGTTTGCATCATAACCAACAAAAACATATTTCTCACTTTTATCATCAAGCTTATAATCCTGATACACCTCATGATTACTAATAATCTTGTATGCCAGATGAATTTGCTCCATTTGACATATCAAAAGTGACTTTAATCGTCGACAAATTACTCTCACACATGCCCTTAACTATCTATAGAAATATTTGAGCCACTTCAATGATAATAGAGACGAGGTTATAAACACTTCCAGTTTTTTAGTGGTTGATTTTCGATTAAATATAATCCTTATGTCACATGTTTTTCACCAAAATTCTCAATTCATCCTTTATTGAGTTGGTCTCAAACATAAATTTTATTGAAGTTAAGGAATGATTAGTAAAATTCATTTATTATGAAATGACTAATTTTATTACAGAAAACTAATGATTTAACTTCAATCTTTCAACGATCTTTTTCAAATTTGAAACATATAAAGAGGGGTTGAATGACTGCATATATATATCAATCATCCATTCCCATTTTCATACCATTAATTAACAACTCTAACAAAGAGAAGATCACAAGCAAAAAGTAGAAGACATATATATAAAATGATGGGATTGAGGTCATACATTATGGCATTACTATTACATTTGTTGTTAATGTTGGCATCAACGACAAAAGGTCAATTTAGTTTTGATATCACAACATATGGTGTCAAACCTAATACTGATATTACTCAGGTAAATATATATTAACTTGATAAAATTTGTAATATATGTAATTACTTTTTACCTAATGAAATAATTCACTTTACTGGTTTTGGCAAATGCATGGAAGGATGCATGTGCATCAACCAATCCTAGTCAATTGTTGATTCCAATAGGAGTTTACCAACTAAACCAATCCATTCTCCATGGTCCTTGCAAGAGTACTATTGAGGTCCGAATGGAAGAAACATTACAAGCTCATCCCAATCTAATAAGAGTTGGGTGGGTTATTTTTCAATATATCGATCAATTGATAGTGTTAGGCACGGGTGCTTTTGAAGGACATAACTTCCTTGGATAGTAAGAATTTTCATATCAATCTCTTGGGTTGCAAGAATGTTATTTTTCAAAATGTGACAAAATTTACTTTTTATTAATAATAGTCGCAATACAAGATCTCGATAGACATCTATCATATTAATGATAGACACCTAGTAGATGTTTATTCGAATCTATCGCAGTCTATCATTTATAGACAGTAAAATTGTTATATTTGTAAATAATTTTAATAGTTTTTGTCATTTAAAACGTTTCCATTAAAATAATTTTAAAAAATTTTATTTCGATCCCCTACACTTTTGAATAATAATGAAGATTATATGTTTGGGTTAAATTATTTTAAAAAGCATATCGACCGATCGATATCTCGACCGGCATTTGTGAACCATCTTCTCATAAGAATATGAATATATGATGAGTAAATAAGTAAAAAAATAATAATTTTGGCACATATTTTTGACCTCTTAGAAAGGATGCTTCCAAAATTACTTTCTCATCATTGTCAAACATCACAATTTAAGTAGAAAAGTGATTTAAGACATGTCAAAGTGGTTTTTTTAGTGCAAGGGAAAGAGATTTAAACTGATACACCTCATGGATACTAATAATCTCGTATGCCAGATGAATTTGCTCCATTTGACATATCAAAAGTGACTTTAATTGTTGACAAATTACTCTCACCCATGCCCTCAACTAACTATAGAAATATTTGAGCCACTTCAATACTAACAGAGATGAGGTTATCAACTCTTTTCAGTTTTTTAGAGATTGATTTTCAATTAAATATAATCCTTATGTTACATATTTTTGACCGAAATTCTCAATTCTTCCTTTTTTGAGTTGGTCTCAAACAGAAATTTTATTAAAGTGATGGAATCATCAGTAAATTTCATTTGTTATGAAATGGCTAATTTTATAACAGACAACTAATGGTTTAACTTCAATCTTTCAACGATCTTTTTCAAATTTAGCAACAAATTTTTTTGGAACATATAAAGAGGGGTTGAATGACTAGATATATATTTCAATCATCTATTCCCATTTTCATATAGTTAATTAACAACTATAATAAAGAGAAGATCATAAGCAGAAAGTAGAAGGCATATATATAAAAGGATGGGATTGAGGTCAAACATTATGGCATTACTGTTACATTTGTTGTTAATGTTGGCTTCAACTGCAAAATGTCAATCCATTTTTGATATCACTACATATGGTGCCAAACCTAATACTGATATTACTCAGGTAAATATATATTAACTGATAAAATTTGTATCATATGTAATTCTTTCTTATCAAATGAAATAATTCACTTTATAGGTTTTGGCAAATGCATGGAAGGATGCATGTGCATCAACCAATCCTAGTCAATTGTTGATTCCAACAGGAGTTTACCAACTAAACCAATCCCTTCTCATTGGTCCTTGCAACAGTACTATTGAGGTTCGGATGGAAGGAACATTGCAAGCTCATCCCGATCCAATAGGGATTGGGTTGGTTCTTTTTCGACATATTGATCAATTGACAATATCAGGCACAGGTGCTTTTGATGGTCAAGGAGAAAAAGGTTGGGAAAAGAATGATTGTCACTTGAAGAAAGCGTGCACTAGACTTCCGATGGTAAATGCTCTAATTATATTAGCTTCTTTCTCTTTAATTTTGTGGAATAGATAATTTTCAATTAATATATGTATTTTTTTAACTTGGACGCCTTTCCTTTTTGTGGGTGGCCGGGCCGGGGTTAAATTTGATAGAATGTGAGGTTCAATTTCATAACCAATTCAATAGTGAAGGACATAACTTCCTTGGATAGTAAGAATTTTCATATCAATCTCTTAAGTTGCAAGAATGTTACTTTTCAAAATGTGACAATTATTGCACCAGAGAAAAGTCCCAACACTGATGGAATTCATGTGAGTAATTCAGAAGAGATTAACATTCTCAATACAAAAATCTCGACTGGAGATGACTGTGTGTCTGTTGGAGATGGCAACAAGCAAATAACTATTACCAATGTAACTTGCGGACCAGGACATGGCATTAGTATAGGAAGTTTAGGCAAGTACACTACGGAAAAAGAGGTGGCAGGAGTTACGGTGAAATCATGTAACTTAATCAATACTTCGAATGGTGTTAGAATCAAGTCGTGGCCAGATTCTGCAGTTGCATACACAGCCTCTGACTTGCATTTTGAAGATATTGAAATGGTTAATGTTAGCAATCCTATCATTATTGATCAAGAATATTGTCCATCTAATCAATGCAACAAAAAGGTATATGTATTAAAATTATTCCTTATTCATAATTTTCAACCAATTAACTTCAAGTAATATAAAAAAAATGGAAGACTAACCTAATTTAATTATTTGTTTTTTCTTATGTATACGTTTGTTTAGATTCCATCAAAAATTAAGATCCGTAACGTTAGTTTCAAGAATATCAGAGGTACTTCAGCTACTTTCGTCGCTATTAAATTTATTTGTAGCAAAGATTTACCGTGTGACGATGTGGAAGTTGCTGATATTAACCTATCTTACACCGGAACTCAAGGACGAATTACGTCTCAGTGTAGAAATGTGATTCCCATCATTACTGGAAAGCAAAATCCTCGTGCGTGTATCGAAGTTGCTCCTATTAATTCTCCATCCACGGACTGATCTTTTTCCCAATGACAGAAAAAAAGTTCCAAAAGCAAAATCATTCGAAGATCAGTTAGATATATCTTTAATCTGTCTGATCGATCTCATCATTTTTCTTTTTAATTTTACATTTCAAAATTCTATTTATTCATTTAAGCTGTGAAATGCATGCAATGGATCATGCGTATGTGTATTATACATTATTCTTTCAATTATTATTAATATGATCAAAGATTTTTCTCTTTAATTGCCGTTAACTACAAGAAAAGACTTGAAATTTCTAACCATTTTGTTCTAGATTTAAAAACACATATTTCAAACCTAGTGGTGCCAACGGTTTTGCTATGTGTTGATCTCTATATATTTTTGTCTTGTTTAATTGTTGATTCAGTAACTTCCTTTATTTATTTATTTATTTTTCCTTTAGAAATCTTTAACTAAGTTATTTTAAGTTTTTCCTTAAAGATAAAATATGGATTGGATAAACATTATTTTTTTAAAAAAAATACGAGCTATGCATTTCACCATTTTTTAAACAAAACTGTGTAAACTTTTATTACTACATTATTAAATTAGTGCTTTCTGATGAAAGCGTATGATGAACACCCCAAATAAATAATCACCAAATTAAATAGAATATTTGAGAGGAAACAAAAACTTATTGGAATATTTTTTTGTGTGTATTCAACTCACACTTGGATAATTTAGATTTCAACATTTCAATTCTATTTATAGGATTGTCATGAGAATAACTCATATCACAATTAAATACAACAAATTAAATCCTACACTTTATGTGAAACTCTTACTTAATTAATCCTAACATTTTTAACTTACATCCTTCTCTAACTCACATAAGTTAACTCATATATAACTTATTTATTTAAAACATGGTTAATTTTCAACATCCTCCCTTAAACATATATTTTTTTTAACTCCAAGAAAAGTTCTTAAGTTGTTAAACACATTAACTTTGAGTGGCTTCGTGAAAAATTCTGCAATTTGATCTTCAGTCTTCACATATTCAATTTGAACCTCTTCAGTTTCATCATATGTGTCTCGTAAGCATCATATATGTGTTTTGTTGTGGAGTGATTAATTGGCGATGTTGGTGTTGTTGGTGGAGAAACAATGTCACTAGTCTCATCATGATCATTGGAAAAAAGCAAAAATTTGTAGTCTTCTGGTTCATCATTCCATTTTCGTGATGCTTCTTCATCAAACATAACATCTCTACTTACGATCGTCTTCTTTGTAACAGGATTGTAAAGCTTTTAGCCTTTTGAGTTTGCATCATAACCAACAAAAACATATTTCTCACTTTTATCATCAAACTTATAATCCTGATACACCTCATGGTTACTAATAATCTTGTATGCCAGATGAATTTGCTCCATTTGACATATCAAAAGTGACTTTAATCGTCGATAAATTACTCTCACACATGGCCTTAACTAACTATAGAAATATTTGAGCCACTTCAATGATAATAGAGACGAGGTTATAAACACTTCCAGTTTTTTAGTGGTTGATTTTCGATTAAATATAATCCTTATGTCACATGTTTTTCACCAAAATTCTCAATTCATCCTTTATTGAGTTGGTCTCAAACATAAATTTTATTGAAGTTAAGGAATGATTAGTAAAATTCATTTATTATGAAATGACTAATTTTATGACAGAAAACTAATGATTTAACTTCAATCTTTCAACGATCTTTTTCAAATTTGAAACATATAAAGAGGGGTTGAATGACTGCATATATATATCAATCATCCATTCCCATTTTCATACCATTAATTAACAACTCTAACAAAGAGAAGATCACAAGCAAAAAGTAGAAGACATATATATATATATAAAATGATGGGATTGAGGTCATACATTATGGCATTACTATTACATTTGTTGTTAATGTTGGCATCAACGACAAAAGGTCAATCCAGTTTTGATATCACAACATATGGTGTCAAACCTAATACTGATATTACTCAGGTAAATATATATTAACTTGATAAAATTTGTTATATATGTAATTATTTTTTACCTAATGAAATAATTCACTTTACTGGTTTTGTCAAATGCATGGAAGGATGCATGTGCATCCACCAATCCTAGTCAATTGTTGATTCCAATAGGAATTTACCAACTAAACCAATCCATTCTCCATGGTCCTTGCAAGAGTACTATCGAGGTCCGAATGGAAGGAACATTACAAGCTCATCCCGATCTAATAAGAGTTAGGTGGGTTCTTTTTCAATATATCGATCAATCGATAGTGTCAGGCACGGGTGCCTTTGACGGTCAAAGAGAAAAAGGTTGAGAAAAGAATGATTGTCACTTGAAGAAAGTAAACTTTCCATGGTAAATTCTCTAATTATATTAGCTTCTTTCTCTTTAATCTCATAGAATATATAATTTTTCAATTAATATATGCATGGTTCTTTAACTTGGATACCTTTTCTTTCTGTGGGTGGGTCAGGGTTAAATTTGTAAGAATGTGAGATTCAATTTCATAACCAATTCAACAGTGAAGGACATAACTTCCTTGGATAGTAAGAATTTTCATATCAATCTCTTGGGTTGCTAAATGTTATTTTTCAAAATGTAACAATTATTGCAATTGCATACACACTAAACCCTCGTGCGTGTGTCGAAGTTGCTTCTATTAGTCCTTCATATCCAAAACTTAGGTGCCCTAAGGACTCAAAGCTAATAATCAATCAATAGGTATTTAAAGGAGCCTCCATATTCCAAAATAACCAATGTGGGAATACTTTGGAGAATAAAATAATATATTTTTTCTTTTTACAAATTTTTCATCCAAAAATTGGATAGACATTTTTTTTAATATGAGTTATGTATTTCACCTTTTTTTTAAACAACTGTGTAAATTCTTATTAATACATTATTAAGTTAGAGCTTTCTTGGTGAGTTTTTTGTTATATTTACTTAATTTCATTACTCTTGTAATGAAAATGTCAATCAATGTTGAGTTCTTCTTTGTTAATGCAATTGGTGCGAATTGAACCTTGTATGCATTTCATCGGTTTAACTCAAACTAATTTGATGCCTAGGACAATTCTAATAAAATTGATAAAGAATACCAATTGTTAGATTTGGTAACGAGAATTCAATGATTAGATATAATGATTAGAGAGACCTACATAACTCAAGCCAAGCTTTTCTTAAATCCACTTATATCCTTAATTTATCTTTCTTTGCACTTTAATTTCTTCTCAATAGAAACTAATTCCCCTCCACCACACACCAGTTAGGCTGATAAGGTTGGAAACTGTTTATTTGAGAAATATACATGTTGGAACATCACTTATCACTAAGACTAGATCTCAGTGTATGATTCGATAAATTATTTTATCTAAATTTAGGCAACAGAAACTACTAATCAATCAATAGACATTTTTAAATATAGCAAAATGAATTAAAATATTTATAAAATATAGTAAAATTATAAATTAATTTCCAATTATCCTCTCACTGTTGGGCGAAAGACAAGCTCATCAAGTCTTCTCTTCAAAGTACTCCAACTCACCAACTTTCGACATTTAAGGCTCCAGCACAGGTTTACAAAGAAATTGAGAAGGATTAGAGGAAGTTTTTGTGGGAAGGTACTTCCAAAGAAAGCAAACCACACTTATCAATTGGGATTTATGCACTTTACCAAGAGATAAGGGGGCCTTGGTCTGATGAAAGTCAAAGAAACAAACTTTGCCTTACTCACCAAATGATTTTGGCGTTATCATCAAGAGCCAAGTTCTTGGAGAAAGGTTATTGATGCTAAATACAGTAAGGATTTCATTAGCAATATCCCAGCAACAGGCAAATATTATAGTTCAAATGCACCTTGGGTTGCTATCCTTCAAGGCAAAGACTAGTTTGATTCTAAGATTTCTTGGACTATAAACAATGGAAACTCGCTCTCTTTTTGGCACAACAACTGGACCAATGGTACTCAACTTGCTTATAAAACCTCGAGATAATATGCGCTTCCAATCTGTCAAAAAGCTTCTGTTACAGAGCCTCGAGATTCAAGCTGTCAAAAAGCTGTCAAAACATTAGTGCTTTTACTTGACTACTCTCTTGTTTTGTCGAACTTAAATCTAGCCCTTTTTGTATACATCATCTTGTACCTTCTCCATTATTATTAAATATATCTTTGAAGGGGATGATGAGAGTGTTAAAAGGGTGTCTACCTAGTAGAGATGTTTGGATGCACCACCTACTTATCCAAATGTATCCTTTTCTAGAAAAACTTTCAGACTCTTATCAATGATATTATATTTTATTTTGATATTTATGATACCTTTTTATTAAAATCTCTTTTAATTTTATCAGACATTTAATTTTTGTTCTCCAATATTTCTCTCCTATATGCTTTTTAAAAGTTTTATCCAATAGGATTTAGGGTTTTCAAATGAGAACATTGACCAAAGTCATTTTTTTTTGTTTATTTTTTCTTCCTATGATAGTATTTGATATATACACAAATGTTGGAAGAGAGAAAAACTCATATATTTTACTTTCTTGATAATTCATATAATAAAATATAGATTTGATTGTTATAAGGCAAGTCATAGCGTATAAAAATGCACATCAACTTAGCATACCCTTTTTTGGGTATGTTATGGGCTTTCTCCACCCTCTGATTTATATTCTCCTTGCTTCCTAATTAATTCTTTCTATATCAATGAAACAAAGATGACAAAGGTGCTAAAGAGTGCCACTTACTGGAAATACTCGAGTGCACCTACTAACTTAGGTATCTTTTAAAAAATAAAACAAGAAAAATGTGTACATCAACAAATATGTCTGACACATAACAACATATAAAAATTCAATCTCAAATTAATCTCAAGTATCATGCTATTAGAGGAATATATTGTTCACGTCTTACATGTAATAAAATCAACCACTCATATAGCGAACTCTCCAACAAAGGTGTAGTTACCAAGTATAGCAAATCAAATTCTCAATATTAACAAAAATGATACAACGCAAAAGAATTTATATGAAAAACAAAAACTAGATATATACAAACTCTTGAGAATCTAGATCAGTTTATATTAGTGATAGAAATCTACCATCGATGTATTTTGTTACATAATTGTAATTCTTAAAAAATGTTACTATATATATACTCCCACCAAATATAATTACTCTAAATAATACTATTGCAATATAGAAAGAGTTTTAAAAATGTATAACCCAAAAAGCTAACTAAACTAAGTAATTGATGGAACCCAACAATGTTGAATTGTACCATTAACATTTTTAACATTATCTAATATGAGTCTATCACTTTGACATGTCTGTCCATTGAACAAACTCCACAGTAAGAAATCTTAGCTTTGTTTGAATTTTCTTGTAAATATAAGCTCATTATTCTTTAAAAACTTATTTGCCTTTGAAAAATTGGGACTAAGGATGTCCCACCTTGAAATGAATTTTCTGTCATCTCTACTATAAATACAATTGAAATCCTACGATACTAATTCTCATCCCATCACCTCCAGATTGTTCATATCTCTAATATATACAAAGAGAATGAGTTCCAAGGCTTTCATCTTGCTCGGTCTACTTTTTGCCGCTGTCCTCTTTTCCTCGGAGACGATAACGGTTACAGCAAGGGATGCGAAATTCAGTGAGTTTCATTTTTTCAAACCTACAATGTGATGTACTCTTTACCTTTAACTCCTTTGATTAGTGTTACGTGCAATATCACTGCTACAAATTTGGGCTTTTATGACAGAAATAATTTTTTTTATTTAGTTGATGTTTATGACAAACAAACCGTCAATGAAATCTTTAATTACAGCTTAAATCAATATAGGTTTTTGAATTAGTTTTGATGGACAATAATAAACATCAACAAAAACTATTTGTACTTTGACGTTGTTTTCTGCCGTTAACAAAATTATTTTTGCTGATGTTAAAAGTTCTGTTGACACTACTTCATTGATCTTTCTTTTTTTTGCCAATCAACAAAGATCTTCGTTGAAATTTTTAGTTATCTCAAATTTGTAGTAGTATATGTTGATTTTATTAATCATTTACTTTGTAGAAGAAGCTACGACGGAAAGTACCGGTGAAGTTGACAATGTTGAGAGCCACAATTATGGAGGAGCCCATTCTCGAAACCTTGCCGAATGCATCCACGGTTGCGACCGAGGTTGTTGCGAATGCTTTCGCGACCGTTGCATCAGGTGCTGCTAGTTTTGCCTGTGGGGCTGCTATTGTTGATGGAAAGCCTCAAGCTAAGCCTAAGAATAATGCACATGTTATTGTGTTAACTTTAAATAAAATGGGCTTTATTTTCTGAAGTTGGTGTTTGCAGTTTGAGTGTTTGTAAGTTATGATGAATAAATGCATATGCTTGTGAGATTAATCATAAGTTAATCATATTACAATTATAATATGGTTCTCATCAAAGAAATGTGGCTGCCTAATTATTAATTATTTATGTTAACTTTCAATGCTGTCTAATTAATTAATTAAAGATGGTTACGTTTTTCTTTTTGGGGAATTTGAAGTATCTATGGATCAAACTATTGACCTAATTATGCTGGATTTGCAAATAATTATGCTGGATTTGCAATTATTGTTGAGAAGAACCCCTCGTAATACTCTATTTAACTACACTCTGATTGAGAACCATTGTTGGCATAAACATCTCATTGCTATGGTAGGAATAAGAAAAAACAAAAACAAAAAGATTAAAGCAAAACAACATAACTAGGAACACATAAATTAACGTGGGACAATTACTAATTGGAGATCCAAAAAAAACATAGACCAAAAGAACTTTTTCACTGTGTGAAAAGCTATTATGATCACATAAAGCAATTCTCTCTTCGACCCAATTACAAAAAAATAATCTCTCAAAGCTTTTATACTACCCAGGTCAGTTACGTTAATCTCAACAAACTATACAATGTAAAAAGAGAAATTAATTAGATATACATGAAGATTTTTTAGGGTGGTTGGAGCCTACAAAGTTCAACCATATGACTTAAAACCAAATGTTAAAAGAAAGAAGTAGAAAATAACCTAACAATAAAACAAAATATATTATATAATAAAGGATTAAAAAGACAATCTCACAACAATCAACAGCATTGCTTTAATATGAGAAAAGAGAAGGAGGAAACGAAAACGAAAGAGAGAAGAAAACTCAAACACGTAAGAACAAAATATTATTTAAATACCTATTTAGCACTTTATCTACGCAACTATATGCTCGTATTTGATAGTTATGATTTGGAAAAGACCTTGTACTTCTATCTAACATAAAAATTAAAAAACTAACAATAAAATTGGGAGCACTACTCTCTCTTGTTGATGTATGGGGTACAAAAATTGCTTTATTTTGTAATAATGATGTATGTTTTATATAGTCTAGTCACCTAATTTTGTCCGATCTTATTTAAAATTAATCAATTACTAGATTGATTTTTGCTTTAACTTGACTAATTTTTTAATTTTGTGATTAACCACTTTTGTAAAAAAAATATTATTTAACTACTTTTAAATTAAAGTTTCGTGGATTGTTTGATTAGAGTAACTAAATCAATTAATTAGTTTAACTAAGTAAGTGGAGAAATACTGGAGTACTTGGTCTGAGAGAAACAATAGAATTTTCGGTACTTTTACTATCAAACTATTTTAAATATGTGGGAAGAGTGTACAAGACTCATAAGCAACTGGTGCAGCAAAGATCCTTGTTTTAAAAGCTATTCGACTGCAACGATTGCTTTAAATCTCAACGCCTTTTGTAATTAGCTCTCGGGCTTTTCTCTAGCCCCTTTTATCAATAATATTTAGTGCTAGGTTTGGTCTTAGGCTTCTATCGGAAGTCCCAAGTCTCCGACCTATGCCATTTCTCTTTAAAAAGAAAAAGTAAGTGGAAAAATACTAAATATGGTAACTCTTTTAATTTGGTTTTGGTTAGTAGAGGCTCCATGCCATTTTGAGATGAATGAATAATAATCTCTTCTTATTTTTCATCCATGGGAGACACAACACAAAAGAAAAGAGACACAACACAAAAGAAAAAGTGAGGCCAAAAAAAAAAAAAAAAAACAAAACCTTAGAGATTTTTACAATCTTCACGTCCCCTCTTCTTTATCCAAATCTCCAACAACCTCCCTAGCCACTTCTTCTTTCTCCACTTTTTTTCTTTTACTATTATTTATTTATTATCTTGAGTTTCTCTTTTATATATTTTTTTTATTTATTACATATTTTTTCGTACCTTGTTGTTTATCTATTTTATTTATTATTATGTCTTTCCTTCGTTAATTTATTCTTAAACTTTATTTTCTATATATTGTATCTTTATTTTTTATAATTAGTATTTTTTTATTTAATTCTTTTTTATAGCATTGATTATGCTTCTTTAATATAATCTCGTCTTTTTTACTCTTGTTTTATGCTTCTTTAATATAATCTCGTCTTTTTTACTCTTGTTTTATGCTTCTTTAATATAATCTCGTCTTTTTTACTCTTGTTTTATGCTTCTTTAATATAATCTCATCTTTTTTACTCTTGTTTTTACTTATCTAATTTTCCTATTAGGCCTCATTTTTCTTTTCTATTTAAAATTTCCAATGTTCTAAAATCCTTCCAATTTAAAACTTTTTTAAAATAAATACTTTTTTAATCATTTAGAAAATTTGTCTCTAATGTTATAAATTTTTTTTGTGCTTTTCAAACATTCAAAATTTAATCTATGGCTTCTTAAGATTTCCTAATCAATCTTTTCTAATAATTTATATCGTTGTTCTTTAACAAAATCCTATAATGGAATCTAGGAAACACTACAAGAAATCGAAGTTTTTAATTTTGACACACAAAAAGGCATCGGAAGAAACATTGTCGAAAAATATGCCTTATCCTGACGTCAATTTTCATACATCGTGCAAAGAACCTTTTTCCAATACATATTACTTGAAAAACTGAAAATTGACCTTCCATAAAAATTCTTGATAGTTTCTCCTTTCAATGACCCCTTTCTTGACGGTTTTTTCAGAAAACGTCAAGAAATAAAAACATACAACAGTCAAGAAAGGTCTTTTTTCTAGTAGTGTCAAAGCATTATGACACTAATCAAACGGATGAAACCCAAAAATTCTAAAACAATTGAGGGGAGGGGGCAAGTCTACATCAAGGACCAAAATCATTACAAGAATGAATGTATCATATCCGCATATGCTACTCTAATCCAACACTTTATATCAAACTAATTAAGTTGAAAGAATGAGGGGGCATGTCTAAAGCAAAAAATGAAACTTAGGCACTTTAAATATGTCATACTCAAATGGATAAACTCAAACTTTCTAAAAAGGAACAAGAAGGGAGGGGGACATGTCTAAAGCAACCAATTCATTACCATTAAACTCAATAAATGGCTTCAAAGCATCATGACACTAATCAAATGGATGAAACCCAAACATTCTAAAACAATGAGGAGGAAAGTCTACATCAAAGGACCAAAATCATCATAAGAATGAATGTATCATATCCGCATATGCTACTCTAATCCAACACTTTATATCAAACTAATTAAGTTGAAAGAATTTGGGGGGGGTGGAGGGACATGTCTAAAGCAAAAAATGAAACTTAGGCACTTTAAATATGTCATACTCAAATGGATAAACTCAAACTTTCTAAAAAAGAACAAGAAGGGAGGGGGACATGTCTCACTAGAAGAAATATAGGCTTTAATGTTGCTTGGGAAAAATGAAAAAAGAACATTAATGTCGGTTTTGAAAAGGCGGACCTTTAATGTCGGTTTTCCACCGACATTAAAGACTAAGCTTTAATGTCGGTTTTAAAACGACATTAAAGGTCCGCCATTTTGAAAACCAACATTA
The DNA here is from genome assembly GCF_025177605.1 of Cucumis melo. Lineage (NCBI taxonomy): Eukaryota > Viridiplantae > Streptophyta > Magnoliopsida > Cucurbitales > Cucurbitaceae > Cucumis > Cucumis melo. Next base: position 3,698,010 of record NC_066857.1, read on the forward strand.
AAGGTCCATTTAAATTTTAATTTTAATATTTTTATTTTGTGAAAAAATTAGACACTTTAATGTCGGTTTTCCACCGACATTAAAGGTCCATTTAATTTTTTTAATAATTTTTTTTGTGAAAAAATAACATTCTCTCTCTTACTTTACCCTTTTCGACCGTCTGCTATACGAAGAACTCGATTTCTCCAAATCTTTTCGACCATCTCCAAATCTCTTGTCTTCTCTGAACGACTCCCCTCCATTTCTTCTTCGATGGTTGTTCCTTCTCCAAATAAGTGATCGACGCCACCATTGTTGTTATGTTCGCCCACCCTTGGAAACAAATTCGGCCGCATTTCTCTCCTTCTAAAGAAACTCGTCCGCTCGTCCGCTCGTCTGCGTCTTCCTCTCACATTCTCATTCTCCCTCTCACATTCACAACAACGACGGTAAAATTTCTATCTTCTTTCAAGTGGTCACGATTTTTGTAGTTAGGTTAGTAGTTGGTCGAGTTAAGTTTTTGTAGGGACGGGCAGTCCTATAGTTTTTTGAAGGGCAGGTGGTCCCGTACTAATTGTTGTTTGTTAGATAGTTTGTACGTATACTTTAGTTAGTGAAGGAACATTCTATTGTATATACATTGTTTATTAATCACGATCTTATATATTATCTTTATATTTTTGAGTTTTCACTTACAGTTGTTGGTTGTTTATTTAAATATGTGATTAGGGAGTTAGATGATTTTATTTGTTGTAGTACCATGTAGAAGGGTGGAAAGGTGTGCTGATATTTTAGGTGTTGGATGATCGTATTTGCTGTATAGAAGTGTGGAAAAGTGTGCTCGTATTTTAGTGTTGGATCTTATGCATTTGTTGGATCTTATGCATTGTAGGTGTTGGATCTTATGCATTTTAGTGTTGGATCTTATGCATTATAGGTGTTTATTATTGGTTTGCCATGGATGGCAGGATGTGTTGTTTGATATGTGTGATTATATATATAAGTGGATATATTGGAGGATTTTGAGTAGTTGGACTTATAGTGTTGAATATAGTTGTGTTTATTTATGTGATTATATGTAGGTGTTGGACAATGTGTATTTGTTGTAGTTCTATATGGAAGTGTATGCTGGAATTTTAGGTATTATTGTGTACATTGCAGGTGAACTAGTTATAAGGCATTGAGTAGTAAGCATTATAGCCAGTGTGCAAGCCATTTTTTTATTTTTTACAATATACGATGACGAACATTTCCGGACGTAATTCAACTCAAATAATATCGATTTTGCCGTCATAAAAACTATTATAAATACGACATTAAATGTGTCTTTAACGTCGGTTTAAAAATGACATTAAATGTGTCTTTAATGTCGGTTTAAGAACGACATTAAATGTGTCTTTAATGTCGGTTTAAAAACGACATTAATAACAGCTTTAATGTCGGTTAAAAAAATTAAAGACCTCTTTAATGTCGGTGGAAAAACGACATTAAAGATGTATCATAAGCGACATTAAAGACATCTTTAATGTCGGTTTAAAAACAACATTAAAGACAACTTTAATGTCGGTTATCCACCGACATTAAAGATGAACCGACATTAAAGAACTTCGATAACACTATCAAAGATGTCGGTTTATAACCGACATAGAAGGCCTTTAATGTCGGTTTATAACCGACATTAAAGCCCAACCGACATTAAAGGCTTTTAATAACGCTTGCAAAGATGTCGGTTGCCAAGTGACATTAAAGGCCTTTAATGTCGGTTTTAAATCGACATTAAAGGTTAGATTTCTTGTAGTGTCTAAAGCAACAAATTCATTACAATTAAACTCAATAAACGACTCCAAAGAATCATGACACTAATCAAATGGATGAAACCCAAACATTCTAAAGGAATGTGGGGGCGGGGGGGGGGGGGGGGGGGCAAGTCTACATCAAAGGACCAAAATTAACACAAGAATGAATGTATCATATTCGCATATGCTACTCTAATCCAACACTTTATATCAAACTAATTAAGTTGAAAGAATGAGGCTGTCATGTCTAAAACAAAAAATGAAACTTAGGTACTTTAAATATGTCATACTCAAATGGATAAACTCAAATTTTCTAAAAAAGAATAAGAAGGAAGGGGGACATGTCTAAAGCAACCAATTGATTACAATATATCATTCTAAAACAATTGGGGTGGGGGGCATGTCTACATCAAAAGCAACAAATTCATTACAATTAAACTCAATAAACGGCTTCAAAGCATTATGACACTAATCAAACTAATTAAGTCAAAAGCAACAAATTCAGGACCAAAATCAACAGAAGAACGAATATATGACTACCATAATTGCAGGATAGTCATATCAATTCATAATATATCATGTTTCTATATACTACTATAATCCGACACTTCATATCAAACTAATTAAGTTGAAAACATTACATGTTGACTATCATTTGATTGTTCTGAACTTCGTTCCATGTTGGAGGTAGCTTATTGACAGGATAATCTTTTTAAAATTGCTTTGATTGTAGCTTGTTGCGATTCAACTATACTTTGCAAGTGAGCAATCTGTGCATTTTCTTCCTTTGTGTTGTGTTGAATTGTTTCATTTCTAGCATTCTTTGGTCTTGGTCCCCAACCTTGTCCTTTCACATGCCCCGATCGCTTACCCAATACCCGTTCACATATTTCCCTTTCTAGAAGAGGTTCACTCCCTTCTTGTGATGAAGTTGTTTTTAATTCCACCATCTCATCCTACACCATAATTACATAATAGTATCAATACATTATAGGTTAACAAAAATTTCAACAATGAACATACAACTTTACTTACATATTTTGCTTTTGCCTCATTCACCCACCATTCTTCTCATTGGAATGCGTGAGTTGAAATAATTCAATCTCACTTATTTCCTTTCCCTCTTCTTTCTACACGTGACAACCAAAATTATAAATATAAAAAGTATTTATAACTACAATACAAAAATAAATGTCGTACCATTTTCTGCTTATGGTGTAAAAATGTTGAAGTTCCACCTCGATGGGTGAATGGAAGTTTAGATCGTGCCTTAGTATTTGCTTCATATCTACTCTTAAAGTCTTCTTGTTCCCATCGATCACATAAACGAGCCCAATCTGAATCTCATGCCACTCGTTTATCACGGTGTTTTCAGGCTTCAGCTAGAGAGTCATACTTTTTGTAGCTTTTGTGTAGTGAACAACGAAAGTCTCTATACAACACGCTCATCTAATGTTCAAGATAATCTTGTACCAAAGGTTCTTTAAGTCTAGAATGAAGTAATTCTAGCATTAAGAAATAAAACAAATTAGTTTATACTTGGTCTAGAACAAATTACATAGTATTTCCTTAAAACTAAACTTAAATAGCTTACTGAAAGTCTATCTACTATCTCCCTTTTCACCTCTTTCGATACATCTGACCAATGTTCACATTCAAGTGGTACTACCGCTCGTACCTCTTTTCCAATTTGAGAGTTTAACATGGAGGAGTCCTTACAAATTGGTTTTCTATCTTCAAAGTCAATTCTAATTCGAATGGAACCATTTGCTTGGACATATTTCTCAAGTCCAACCCATCTAGTTGCTCCTCGGCCTTTTGTTTTTGTACTAGAACCTACATAAGAAATATTAATATTAAGACATCTAATGTTGTATGAAAACTAGAAGATTTAACATAGAAATGAATACATACTTGGAATATCTGAATCTATAGACACCACTTCTTGCTCACCAATACTATTTTGATTAGAATTGTTTGCTTCGTTCACATTTTAAGATGACCTACTACGATTTCCCAGTCCAAAATTTCTTGACGACATCCTACAAAATATTTTGATGCATAAATATACCTATAAACATTAAAGTAAGTGAACAAACAATGTACAATTCAAATAGATGCATAAATGAAACCATAGTTAGTTATGTATAACCTTGGCGTAGTATGACTAAAAGTTAGTAGTTATCACAATCTTCGTCATTCATTGACTCATCGCTAGAATTATTTGAATCAAAATCTTCTTCATCAACCAATGCTTCATCGGTTGAGGCTTCTTCATTACTTTGTGCAATAATATCTTCTTGGTCTCCAATGATCGAAGGTTCAACATCTTCTCTATTAAAAGTTTGTGAATCTAGGTTATGTTCAACTCTAGGATAACATGTAGATATGGTTTCATCCAATGTTACTTCTAGTTCATTACTTTCTATTTCTGGAATATCCCACACATGTCTTGGTTGAATTTGTTGAACAATCTTGACCAAGTTTGTAATCATCTACGTAGAAGACTTGTGCTGCTTGACTTACAAGGATAAAAGGCTCATCTTTGTACCATCAGTTACGAGTATTTATTGATGTAAAGTCATCAACTATGTTAATTCTATTCTTCCTCAAACTAGTATCATACCATTCACACTTAAAAAGCACAATTGCCTTCATGCAAATGTATTGTAGCCTTATAATTTCATGTAGTTTGCCATAGAAAAATATTTGTCTTGTTTCATCACCACCTAGCACCATTACTCCATTATTCTGAGTGGTCCGATGACTATCACGATCTTTAGTATGAAATCGAACACCATTTGCTATACACTCGCTATAAGAGCGAGCACAATCACTCGGACCACAAGCAAGGGCATACAAATCATCGGATATGAATTTATCACAATGCAACCGTTGAGCCTAATAAAAAAGGCATTTCTTAATGTAACAAAAAATTGTATAACGCAAGGTACAACCACAAAAAAAGACATACCTTTGCTTTGAACCAAGTAGGGAATTCTAATTGTTGTCTCTTGTACAAATCACCATTTCCATTACTCGACTCAAGGATCCTCATATGCTCCCTATGCTTTGCAAGTTCATGTAACCTTTTAGTCATATTTAAAATATGAAAAATGAATTCAAGCAAAGCGATACATACTGGAGATAAGGTTCCACTTTATCATAGTTGTTAAGAATATACCAATGTGATTTCTCTAACTCATCAGGCGTTAGTTGTCAAAATACGGCACCACCTAACCACCTTATGTGTTGAGAGAAAATTGATTGACCACAATTGTTGATCTCCTCATCATCAATGTCATCATTATTTCGATCCCCTCTATTAAACCTTGTTTCAATGCCACGTACATACATAGAACAAAAGTTCAAGGATTCATTTATGACATAAGCTTCTGCAATTGAACCCTCAGGTCGAGCTTTGTTTCTAACATATTGCTTCAAATAACGCAAACTCCTGAGACAACATGAACAAAATTACATATGTCAGAATCCTACATCATAAAAGTAATAGCAATAAAGAATTCACATACCTTTCGATTGGATACATCCAACTATATCCAACAGGTCCAACAATTCTTGCTTCCCACGACAAATGGACAGGTAAATGGACCATCACGTCAAAAAAAGTTGGTGGGAAGATCTTTTCCAACTTACATAAGATGAGTACTATATCATCTTGCATTTTTTCTAGTTCTGATATACTCAAAGTTTTTTTTATATAGAGCATGGAAGAAATTTGACAACTTTGATATAGTAGTAGAAATGTCCTTACGTAGATATGGTCGAATGCCGATTGGGAGAAGTCTTTGTAATAAAACATGACAATCATGGCTCTTTAAACCATATATTTTGCCTTCCTTCAAATTAACACAATGAGATATGTTGAATGCAAAACCATCTGGAAACTTCACAGACTTCAAGAACATACAAAAGTCAACTTTTTCAGCAACAGTTAACGTGTAGGAAGCATGAGGCTTTACACGTTTATTTCCAATCTCTTGTTTGTGAAACTCCTTTCTTATTTTCAAGTTAGCTAGATCCTCACGAGCTTTAATGGTGTCTTTAGTCTTTCCATCATGTTCAATATCGTACCTACTAAGTTATCACAAATATTTTTCTCAATATGCATCACAGCTAGTTTATGACGTAGTTTATGGTTTTGCCAATAAGGAAGATTGAAAAAAATACTTTTTTTTAGTCCAATTGTACTCACAATTTGTCCTTTTTCGTTTGATATCACGTCTTGTAGGATTCTTGCTCAACAGTGGAAAACTTATAGAATTCAATTGATTTATAATATCTTGTCCAGATAAAATATTTGGACTTTCTGGTAATTCTTGTTTTCCATCATGTTGCCTACTTTTACGCCATGCATGTGTTAGAGGTAGATATCTGCGATGTTCCATATAACAAATTTTACTCTTTAATCCCATTGAGCTTTTATTAACATTGCAAACCGGGCATGCTTTATAACCTTTTGTCCTCCAACCAGATAAATCACCATAAGCTGAAAAATCATTTATTGTCCACAACAGTAAAGCTCGGAGTTGAAAGAAAGAAGCACTGAAACTATCGTACATTTGAATACCATCCACCCACAACTCATTTAACTCATCTATCAATGGTTCTAAGTAAATATCAATTTCTTTGCTAGGAGACCTTGGACTAGGGATGAGTAAAGATAGAAAAGTGAATGGTGCGTGCTTTCATACACTTCCAAGGAGGCAAGTTGTATGGAATAAGTATTACTGGCCACATGCTGTATGATGTGCTCATGTTTCCAAATGGATTAAACCCATCAGAAGAAAGTGTTAATCTGACATTTTGAGTGTCTAAAGCAAAACAAGGATGTTCATCAAAATGTTTCCAACCCTCAGCATCAGCAGGATGTCGAAGTATACCTTCAGTTTCACACCTCTTATCTTTGTGCCACCTCATATCCTCTGCGGTATGTTTTGAAAGAAATAATCTTTGCAACCTTGCCTTTAGTGGAAAATATCTTAGCACCTTATGTGGAATTTGTTTCCCCTTTCTATCATTCAACCTATATCTAGACTCTCCACAATGTGGACATTTGTTAAATGATGCATAATCTTTCCAAAATAAAGCACAATCAAATTTGCACACATGAATTGATTCATATCCCATCCCTAGGTTATGTAGTCTCTTCTTAGCTTCATAGTAGGAGGTAGGTAGCTTCACACCATTTGAAAAGGCTTCATTTAATAGTTCAAGCAACATATCAAAGGATTTGTCACTCCAACGATTAAGTACCTTAATGTGCATAAGTTTTACTAAAAAATTAAATGAAGTGAACTTTAGAAATCACAGATATAACTCCTCTTCTATTTCAGGTAACATTCCACTTATTTTATCGGACTCATCTTACTCGTTTGATTCTCTTCTACATTCTTCAAACATTGGCCCATGTAGATCATGAATCATCTCTACCATCTCATCATCCATAGTATCTCTAACTCCAATGTTTTCTCTAAGATTTGCATTCTCTTCTCTAAATTCACTTACATTGGAAAACATTGCACTTAGAAACCTCGAATTAGACCTTAAAAATGGAGAAAGATCAACAGTATCTTCGTGAAATGTCCATCGCTTATAAGTCGGGGACATACCATATTTATACAAATGACGTTCTATAACGTCTAATCTATTCCAGTTGACATTCAAACAATTTGAACAAGAACATCTTGTTCTTTCCTCTTAGTCTAAATGATTAGTTACAATTTCGATAAAGTTAGCAACACCATCAAAATATTCACTACAAGCTCGATCTTTTAAATTTATCCAACTTCGATCCATAATAAGTACAACACTTAAAGTACCTAAGTTAGAAATCCATGTGTTAGAATTAAAGCCATATGTAAATTGCTTAATAATAAAGTATACAATCACACATTCAAAAGAACAACAAATACACTTACAAAGAGAAAGAGCAATCAAAACAACAACTCCCAAAACCTAAAATCAAGATCTTCATATCAAGTCAATAAAAATTATATTGTTGTTGTTCTATTAACAACAACAATCTAAACTCACAACTTCATTTCTAGAAGTGAAAACACAATAACAAAACAAATATTCAACGAGACATTACTTAAATCTAATTAACAAAACAAATATTCAACAAGACATTACTTAAATCTAAACATTAATCAAGACTATGCAAACAATACAAGGATAAAACCCAATCTTAAAACTAATTAAGAGAATAAATATTCAACAAATCAAAATCCAAATACACTGCCCTAAAAATTTTAAAAATTAAGAATCTCAGCGGAATGTCTTGGGTTGTCGTGGGTGTGGAGCAGAAGTGTTCAAGGAAGTTCAAGCAGAATCGTCGCGAGAAGCAGCTTTCGAAACCGTTCGAGGTTGGTGGCCGTCGGGTAGTTCGTCCAGTTGGCCGTCGGAGTGATTCGTGCAGTTGAGTGTCGCGTGGTTCGTGCAAATTCGTCGCCATGGTTCGTTCGGCCTGATTCAGCTACATCGTCGTCCGTTCGTTTGGCCTGGTTCGTTCGTTCGGCCTGGTGCAGATTCGTGGCCATCACGTGGCCGTAGAAGCGTCGTCGTCATCGTGCATATTCATCGTCGGCCGCCTCAGTTCGTGTAGATGTGTAGTTCGGTCGTGGAGGAGAGGAGGTGGAGATGAAAGCTTTTCGGGTTGGTAATAGGTAGGGGGAAGAGTTTTTTTAATTAAAATTGTTTAATGAAAAAAAGAGGAGGGGGATGAAGGGAGGAATATTTTAGACTTTTAGCAACATCTATTTTTGTTGCTAAAGTTATCGCACTTTTAGTGACATTATTATTGTGTTTCTAATTCTTTTAGTGACATAAATTTAAAATGTGTCGCTAATAATAATCTTTTGTGACTTTTTTTTTGTCGCTATAAATGACTTTTACTAACATAAATTTGTTACGTCACTAAATAGAAATTTTCTTGTAGTGTCTTTAATTTATAATATATTTTTTACTTACTAAGATCGTTTCTAAATTCTTTACAGCATTAGATGTTAGAACCCAATCTCAGCCTACCCTAAAGGGTAGTCAGCCACTCTCTGAAGACGAGATATGCGAGATGGTGTTGGATAGACGACTGGGCTACTCAAAAGGCCTTGGTTGGGGACCCAAGCCCGAGGCCTGCAAGATGACTAGTGCGAGAAGTTCCTCGACCATGTCCACAGTCCATAGTAAAGCTTCAATTATAGGCTATGCTTTATCAAGCGATGCAACGGATTGAAGAATAGACAAGAAATCACGAAGCATTAGTTTCAGAAGTGGAATGAATGCGAAAGCTTATAGAAGACATGACTCAGGCAGAACAAGAACCACCACATGATCCCTAGCTTTGCGATACGTTTATATGTTTCCATTATTCTTAAGTTTTTGAAATGAAAGTATACAAGGATGATATGCATATATATGTACTAAACTTAGCCACTTTTGTATCATTGTAGGACCCGCAGTGTAGAATGGCGTACGAGGCTCGTTAGAAGACGTACGTTATGAAGTACCACTTTCTTTGCACTTTTTTTTTTAACGACAAATATTTTTTACATTTTTTGAACTTCTTTGTATTATGAACTTCTTTGTATTATGAACATTTAATTTTTTTGTTGAATTTTTGTTTGTATTTTGTAATTTACTAATTTATTTTGAATTTTCTTTAATTGAATCGAAAATGAATGCAAATATTTTAAGAAATAGATCTTACAGGAAAATATTTCAGGAAAAAAATAAAAAGTACATATTTAAAATATTTTCCGACGCAATACAAACGTCGGCCATATGGTGCAAACGTCACGTCGAATATAGTTATTCCTGACGTATGGATGACGTCAGATATAAACATGTTGGGAATAGTTATTTCTGACGCATAGATGACGTCGAAATTATGGATGTCGGAGATGACTTATTGTAGACGCATCGAAGACGTCGGTAAAGACGACGTTGGGAGAAGATTATTCTCGATACCTTGTTGGTGACGCGTAGTAAATCGATCTCCCAATGCATTTCTTTCGACGATCTTTCTGATGTTCCTTTCGGCGTCGTTTACCACTTTCGTCGACGTTTTTTTTTTTGCATCGGAAGTCTCCCCACTTCTTGTAGTGAAATTTGGGGGTCTGATTTGTTAGAATTCTTGAGATAAGGGAGGATCACATCTTTAGGAGTTCAAGATTTGATCCCAAGAAAAAATGATTTTAATTAATATTTTTTTAAAAAATCTCTCTTTATTGGAAGGCTATTCCTACGATGGATTTTGAGAAATTATACTAATTTCTCCCTTTCTTGAGGTGAAAAAGTTTTCTTTAGTATTGGAGTAATGAAGGGGTAGAATAAGACGTTAGTTTTAATATAAATTAAAGAATAATTTAAATTCAAGATTTGAAATTTGACCACTGTTGTTTTAGACGGACGTTGTGAGATGCTAACATCATACTCATACACAAATGACTCCCGAACTCAACTCTAGTTTACATAGACTATTTTTTTTTATTTTATTTAAAAGTTATTTACTTTATTTACATGTCCAATCATACCGTAAAAATATTGGTGATCATGACTTTTTTTATAAAAAAAAACTAACAATTTTGAAGGCGTCGACTGCTAATCCGCACAGTCTTAGGCACATAGTGACATTTAGCATGGGATTCAATTACTTTTCTTTCTAGATTCCTCTTTTTGTTTCGTGCAAGCTTTTTTTTTATTGAATAAATGCAACACTACTAGATATATTTCGAATATGATGAGGAAGTTATAATTGTATCAACCTAGTTGTTGAGATATCCTAGAGTATCTGATAAATCCACTTCTTCTTCTTCTTCGTGATATAGGAAAAAAGAAAAACAAGGAAATAAGAAAAGAAAGCTAAAAGACATTACCCACAAGCGCCACGTACGACATGTGCAATCTCACACACGTCTCCCTTCATGCAAGAGTTTGTTTGTTTGTTCTTCTTTTTTTACTTTTTCTCTTTTTTCCTTTGCGTGAAACTTCATGCAATTGCAATTAATAATATATTATCTTCATTACATGCAAGCTTGTTTTACCAAATATAATATTCCATGATCCTTCATTTTTATACGTTTTTCATGAAGCTAACATGTTAAATAATTATTATATATTAAACAAAGTTTTTAAGAATTTGACTTCTAATGACGTGAAAAATATTTTGTTCATATATGTTTAAACTTTGAAAGGTCATAACCTTTCATTTCACTCAAATTTTAAAATGGATTTGTTTCTCCTTTTTTATTGTTTTATGTTAACGCAACTTTTAAATATCTATTTACAAGCAAGTTACGAAAGGAAAAGAAAAGTCAGTGATCAAAGTTGAGAATAAAGTGTTTTGAAATGATGGAGGAAAGGATGAAGTTAGTCAAAGAAGAGAGATAGAAAAAAAAAATTCATCAAATTTGATATTTTCTTAAAAGAGTTTGTCAAAATTGACAAGCTTGACAAAATATTTATAAAATATAATAAAATTTTAGATTCTATCGATGATAATTATTGATAGATACTGATATGCTTCTATCAATCATATTAATAGAATAAAATTTTTGTTATATGTTATAAATATTTTAGTTTATTTTACTATATTTAGAAATGTCCCTTTTTTTAACCTAAATACTATGGAAACATAATTTCATTCCTAAAAATGGTTTAAAAGATGACACATTTTTAAATATAGCAAAATTTCAAATCTATTACTGATAGACACTAATAGACTTTTGCCACTATCTATTAGTGATATTATTGATAAACATAAGATATAAATCTATCATTGATAGAATCTAAAATTTTTTGTTATATATTGTAAATATTTTCAATAGTTTTATCATTTACAATAATTCGTGAAATATACAAACCTGTCAATTATATAGAATTTGTTTCTTTAAAAATTAGTTTTAGGGTTACACGTAGTATTCTTGGACGTCTAAATTTCACATACTACACTCTTATTTTTACCAAAAGCTTATGAGCTTATAAAATAAATATAAAGCATATATTAGGTGTACAAAAAACCAAATACAAAACTACAAAAAATAGGATTCCTAAAATCTTAAAGTTTAGACTTTCAAAGTTTATAATAGAACATATTTTTCAATGGTATTACAATTCATACATGATATGTTGGAATAAAGTTAATTAAAGTAGAATTTGGTCCTTTTCCTTATTTTGAAATTCGTGCTATTCTTGACTTGTTTAGTCAAAGTTGGCGGACAAATAATAGATCAATTTGATAGAAGGATTGAAAACTACGACACCGCCCTACCAAACAACATAATTGAATCTCTTGCCCTAACCCCACATTTGAAGAAAAAAGACATTTAAAGATGTAAAATTGTTGCACGTTGAAAAACAGTGTTTATAAACATTATTTGGAAAGTTGATAAAATCAAATCTTATTGGGAGTGGATCAATAGATTGAAACATTGTTTACATCTACTGTTTAAACATGTTCAAATTTTCATTCATACAATATTGAAAAAAAGACTCGTTGATATTTTTAATAATCATGTGTTTATTATATTCCATCTTGTCAAAATGAACTTAACTTCGTCGTAATTAATTTGGTATGCTCATTCTCTTAAAGTTAGAAGTAGAATGTCACGTTTTCACGTAAGTGTAAACTTTTCGGTGTTTGTTGAATTAGAGAAGCCTATCTATGGTATGGCATATTTGATAAAATTTAAATTTTATCATAAAACTGGATTTCACGTATTATAAGTTTTGGTGTACAAATTAATTTGAAGTCCGTTAATTATATTTCTCTCAAAAAGTAATATTTATTGAAAACGACTAAAACTCAGTTATTCTCACTGTGTTTCCATTTTTATGGTATTGGAAAATTCATTGACTAAAACAACACTCTTCCACATCCACTGCCTCTTAAAATAGAAAGAGGATAATTATAATTTAAAGAATAATAATTAAATATATAACATATTTTACAAATTATGAATATAGTAAAATTTATGAGTCATACACTTTTATTACTAATAGATTTTTATAGTCTATCAGTGATGGATTTCTATTAAAAATGTGAAAATTGGCAAATACAATAAGGTCGCATTTCTAAATATCTCATTCAATCAAATCGTGTAACATGGAAATTGGACCCGAAGCTAGGTCTTCCTATATTTTTTTAAATAAATTGGATCAAACTTCAATAAAATCTATTTTACAATAGGTTACTTTAAGGGACTTCTTGCATATGGCCAAAATATTAAGAAAATAGCCAAACTTAAAACTAATGGCAAATATAGTAAAAATTAGTAAAATTTCCAAAAAAAAAACCATTAAAGATGCAGAAATATGCTCGAGGCACAAAATTCTCAGTTTTTGAAGTCTATCCCCAATAGACTGCTTTTCATAAGCTAGTCTATCATTGATAAATTTGTTTTAAACTAATTGCAAATAAAATAAAATTTGTCTCTGATTCTAATTGAAGGCATGAAATTTAATTTTCATATTACCATAAGTGATACACTATTAATCATCGATAAACTTCTATTGACGATGAAAATGTGCATATCCTTGAAAACATATTTTCCATAGTTCAAATTTTTTGCTTAGTTTTGAATGATTTGTAGAAATCGATCGTTAATAATGCTTCTATGAATGATAAACTTTTATCATTGATAAATTTCCATCAATGATAGAACCATATCATATGAAATATATTAAAGTGATTTGCATTTGTTTTTTTTTTTTTTTTTTTTTGTGTTGTTCATTAGAGTCTATCAATGATAGTTTCTATCACTAATAGATTTCAAGAGAGTTGAATTTATTTTTCATGAAAAGTAAGAACAAATTCATAGTTTCTTTTTCTTTTCTTTTTCTTTTTTTTTTTTGTTGATAAGTGTCCATCAATGTTAGAAGAAAAATATTGAATATATTTTCATTAAAAACGTGTGTGTATATATATATATATATATATTTTTGCTAACTTGTTTAGAGTCTATCGGATAGGTTCGTATCACCGACGATAGACTTGCAGAAAGTTGAACTTAATTTCATGAAAAGTAAGACAATACATAACTTGTCATCTTTGAATTTAAATATTCCTCGGTTTTAACTATAAGACAATATCAGAAAAGTAGATTATAGAAAATGTTTAAAATGTCAATAATTTATGGAGCCTCTAAAGCACATACATTTTACAATGTTATCCACATTATCTTAATTAATCTCAAGTGCACTACAACATTATCCACGTCATCTTAATTCACTGCTCATACCATATCTAGATGCATCACTCGTACATAGCAAACATTAGGACCTTGAAATAACAAACAAACAAACATTAGATCCTAAAGCATTTTCTTCAAAATATCTAGCATTTACAGGTCAAATGCACGGCAAAGCTCTAGGATGATATACAATTAAGCCTATTATATGTCAACAAACAAATTTATTTAATAGAGAAACCAATTAGATAGATACGTGTTATTGAGCAAGAAATAAAAGATTACCCCAGAGTCAATAGATTTCAAACCCAACGAATTATTGAAGTTCATTTTTATTAATTCTACATTTGAGCATTTAACTTAAGAAAAATGGTATTTCCCTTATTCATATATACCTGCAAGTTTGTGAGGATATACTTAAGAGCTGTCCAAATACGCATGTTCCCTGTGGAATACCACCATCTAAACTTATTGATAGATTAATCTTAAACCTCAAGGTTGATTCCAAAATCTACAAAATCTTAAAGCGCCCATAAACTTCAAGTGTAACACTAGGGCTGTGAATTTCTCTATTAAAAGCAACATGGAGATTAATAAATACCAAAAGTCTACAACAAGAAAACTAATTGTGCACTTTAAGAACACATTATTTCTCTCAACATGAACACTGAATTAGCATACCACTTTTACAGCATCAATATTTTTACAAACAAAGGTCGAACCGAAAAAATACTCCATTGCACCCTACGATTTCCACCAATTTGCAGAAACAAGTTATTTACATTGAGAAAACAAACGTTACCTAACCAACCAAAAAAAGAAGCCAATTGCTACCAATCCATTCATGCTTGTCATGCTATAAAAAGAAAAAGTTTCTAGTACAAACTTGTAATGACAATCACTATTGCATACAACCACACAACCAGGTTGCTAAATCAAACTCAATTGCATAAGTTTCCCTATATTTTCCAAAACCTATTAAAGTAATATTTCCTTAAATATAAGATCTCACAAGCACCACAATGGACAATGATTTTGATAATGAAAAAAAGGACATGAACCAAGTATGGATATAAGAAAAACACATGTAGATAAAACGTGACATTAAAGTAAAACTCAACCAAGAATTAAACTATACAAGGGTTCACCAAATAAAACTTCTAATAGCTTAGCTTGTTCAAACTAATTTAAACTATTTTACTAATCTCCCATAGACCCACCTCACCCCAGCCCATATTCAATCGATCGGTTCAATTTGTTTGCTCATACTATAAATATAAGAGAGAGAAAATTCTACCGTACTTTACATTTCAATTACTTTGAATCCAACAAAGAGTTAAATAAAAAATGCAGTTAGCTAAAACAACCCTTTGAGCAAAAACCCCTCAAAGTTTCAAACCTTACAAAGTAAATAAAACTAAAAAGAGAGACAAATGGGAAATCATAAACTTCACCACCTAACTGATGAAAACAGAAAGTTTTAAAAATTAATTACTTGAGTAACACACTCAATTAGTGACAAAAAAAAAAACATAGTAAGTAAAACTTGGGAGATTGTGGCTCTAAACATAGTGTTCACAAAACTAATTAATTTTAAATAGAAATAAGCATTGAATTCTACACTAGTATACATTGGATTAGAAATGTCCTCTATTTCAATCGACTCCATTATCGAACGTTCTGGAACAGGCCGGCGATGCTCTTCCGAGGAAAATGAGAAATTAGACGGATCTCTGAATCTCGCATAAAAAATGAAGTGGAAGATTAGGAGAAAGATTAAGAGGACGATGACAGAAGAGATAGAGATGCGGTTTATGCGTCGTCTTCCATGCCATCACTGTGAAAACCAGTACCAGAGTTCGTTGTTTAACGATAACCAGTACCAGAGTTCGTTGTTTAACGATAACCAGTACCAGAGTTCTTCGATTACAAGCGACGGAACTGTCGAAGAAGAAGAGAAAACAGAGAGCGGTGGTAATTTGACCCTAAACCCTAAAATGATATTTAGAAGAGAGAGAAGAAAGGCGTGAGAGAGTGAACTGAGGGCTGAGAAGAAATCGTGAAATGGAAAGAGCAAAGGAGCTTTAACGTGGCTTCCAATTTTATTGATTTAATTTAACAAAATCAAAAAATAATTAAAGAAATTAACCATAGCTTTAATGTCGATTTTAAACCGACATAAAAGCTCCCTCTTTGATGTCGGTTTAAAATCGACATTAAACATCTGCTTCTGAAAAACGACATTAAAGATCCGTTTTCATTTTTTTCCACCGACATCAAAGCCCATATTTCTTGTATTGTCTAAAACGTAATATATGCATAACACATAAAATATAATTAATTTCATAATCATCAATTTAAACATAAATTAAATATATGCATACCAAATATAGTAACTTTCAAAAGATTATTAAAATCTAAACTTTAATTCTTAAATAGATTTTAATTCTTTTAATTCTTGATTATTGTATTAATTTAACTTATTATCTTTTAAAACAAAAAAAAAACAAAAAAAAAACCACTTTAATAAACGTGATTGTGGTCGACGGTACAAGCACGTTCAAATTGAAAATTATGTCCAGTGATGGTGGATTAAATTTCTTTCCATTCTTTCGGCAATCATAAATAAACTCAATTCTAATTGATGATTAAAACTTCTCATACAAATGTTGTCAATTTTATTAAAATTTCAGTTACGAATGAAATCGTTAATGAGGTTGGGAACCTCTTTAAATTTAAGAAAAACATGCAGTGGAAACATTAAAAAATATTAATCATTCGTGTAAAATCACAAATTCTCAATCAAAGCTCTGATACCACATGTAAACTTTAGTTTCATGATTATACAATAAAACCCTAACATTGTATATAATGAAAAGTGCTAAGATCTTTGAAGTAGATAATTTTACACATTAAATTTAGTTAAAAAAACAACATACCTTGATCCTTGATCAATAATCTTATTGAGGAATTGTGTTTCTCTCACTTACCTTCCTTTAGGACTTAATATAGGTTTATTGATGGGAAAAATAAACTACTTAATAAGGCAGTGAGAGGACCAATAATCCTTAAGGTTTTATTTATAGACACCACCCATCATGGTGTTTAACTGAAGTATTACCAACCTAACGGACCTAATAAAATAATAGGCTCGAAAGAGATAAATAACATATAATGCAATTGGGTCACATTAATAATATATTTAAAATAAAACTAAACTGTCCTTCGGCTTTAAACTGTTTGATTGAGCAATTCACATGTTTCATGTATGTGCTCAACCCGACCTTACCATTATGATGTTGGAATTAATGTCCTAAAACTAATAGTTTGTAAATTACATTCAATAATGTGATTATTGAATTATTTATTAGTGAAATAAAATACTATATAATCTGGAATTCAATAAACTAAGGTTCCAATGCTATCTTGTAGACTTGAACTTTATGTAGAGACATAAATGTAGATTAAGTTTGAGTTCATAGCCTAAACAATCTATAGTATATGAATAAGGTTGAATGCTTTATTTTGGTAACACTATGGATGCGACCTACTTTGTACTTAGTACAAATGATGTGATCTTGAATCGTTCATGTAGAGACATGAAAAGTAGGAGTATTGTCCTATGTAATGAGTTTGCATAAGACCGGACCATTAAATAGTCACTTTTACGTTATAACACCGTTAATGATTAAAAGCTGACTATTTCTTTTAATTTGATGACTTAAATAACTTAACCTTAATTCTGAGCTAACTATAAACTACTGTTCACACGATATTATCCTTAGATCTGCATAGGTGAGGAAAACTTATCAGTGCTGACCGAATATGCTTCCCATTTCAAGGATAAGACTGGATGGATAGCTGGGGACAAAGGATGCAAGATGAAATTCACTCTTAACCTCATTAGAGTTAGTAGATAAGTTATTCCCTTATGCATCGAATCCAAGTCATGAACAAGGGGCCCCCTTCTTATTGGCCCGAGAGGGATTTGGTTTATAGGTTGAACCTTAAACAAGCGTTGTTCATTAGAGAATCAGTGGTACATAAGGACTCAGTCAGTAGATAAGTTGTTCCCTTATACATTGACCCAGTTGAAATTACGAACAACCTGTGAAGGGTTAACTTACTGATCATAGTTATATTAGGTAGACATAAATATATCTATAGTGCAACTATGAGACTTTAGTGGAATGACCCGTAAATTAATGAATATTGATTAGTTTGGTCTAAAAGAGTTTAGTCAATTAATGTCGGAACGTTGGAGCCCATGATCTATAGGTCCACTAGGTCCCTCTACTAGTTCATTATGGTCATAAAATTTAGAAAGGGTGATCAAATTTGAATAGTTCGAATTATTTTTCTAAAGTTTTTAAATTAAAAGATATTTAAGTTAGATTTAAATATCGAGAAATTCAAATAGAAATTTGGATTATTTCAAGTTGATTGATCGGATTTTGATATTATTATTTTAATATTAATTAATTAGATTAATTAGTATTAAATAATAAAATAATAAAAATTTTGATTTTTAGTTTTTTTAAATCAAATAAAATTTAAAATTAGAAATCAAATTCAATTTGATTTTCAAAGAGGTGAAGAGGTGAGATTTTTTCCGCCTCTTCCACCTCTTGGATTTTTTCAAAATTCTTTTCATAATTTACTTATATATCTTTTCAGGATGATGTTATTAGATGAAACTAAAGCGTTCTGTATCGATTTTTTTTTCGTCATGCTCGTTTTTCCATCATATGACTAAGTTTGTAGCAGTAGATACGGTTGATTATTCATTTAGTCTGTATTTGTATGATTCATCGAATTATTGAGATTCGGAATGACTTATCAAGTATAACAAGATCTACGACTGGTTCATACATGCATTATTTAAATTGAGCAATATTTTAATTTACTTAAAATTTATATCTCAACTCGAATTTTACTTAGAAGTTCTAAACACACCATCAATTTCAAGCATATGCATTTGTTCATCACCTAATTCTTTTTCCTATTTTAAGAAAGCATTTATTCATTACTTAAAAACATTAAACTGTAAACATATATTTTATACATATCAACTTGAGAAATCAAAGCCATTATTTGAAGCAACAAAACACGTTTATCTTGAGGTTTCTATATCAACCACGGTCTCACCAGCCAATCTAGCAGCACCGGACGCAACGACCGCGGACGCAGCTACAACAACCGGTGTTGCAACCATGGAGGCATTGTTGGAGGATTCTAGCGTGTCCTCCTCCATAACCATGGCGGTTGACATCGTCATCAAGTTCATCAGTTTCCATAATAGCTTCTTCTACACAAATATATAATATTGTTAAATCTCATTATTAGTATCAACATATATATGACGACACAAATGAAACGAGTAGAAGTAATAACTACAATATTGCAATATGTATCATCTAATAAAGGTGAGGAGATGAAGTAAAACTCACTGAAATTTACATCCCTAGCCGTAACTGTGTTTACATCCATTGAACAAAGGACGACGATGGCGAACAGAAGACCGAGGAGGATGAAAGGCTTGGAATTCATTTTTTCTTTGCAAATAGGAACAATGAAAAGTATTTGAAGATGGGATGTGGATGAGAATTAGTTTGGATTTCAAATGTATTTATAATAGGAGGACTGAAGAAGGTAACGCTGAAATAAGGATATGATGGGTAGGGCAGTAAAAGTTTCCTAATAATTACAATAATTTGTCGTTTTCTCATAATTTACTTTTGAAGATATGATCATAAAATTTTATTTTTAATTTTAGTACAAGTTAGGGGAGCCAACTATAATGAAACACAAGTAATTGGATGTTCGTTCAGTTTTGTATTTTTAATTTTAAATTTATAAGGTCTTATCTTGATATCTTAAAGTGTTTTTTATAATATAAAAACGACAATTACTTGTTTAGTAACTATTTATGTTTTTTTTTTTTATAAAAAAATAATAATAAATTTTGTTTGATAACTATTGTTGATCCTATGTATATTTATCCTCGAAAGGGCTTTCATTTTAACCATTTTCATGTATGCCTCTTTTCATATGTTTTCTAGATTATTATTTAATTTTAATGAAAGGGGTGTGTGATGTTCTAAAACTTTAAAATTTGTGTCAATTTAGTTGAGATACTTTAGTGTACCTACGAAATCATATTACGTATTTTTATAAAAAAATTTATATAAGCTAAGTTCAACTGTCATTTGAGTGTACTAATAACTATGAGGTTTATAGTTGTTCAATAATACACCTACTGTCCCCGTCCTATGAATTTATTCATTACTTAATTAGAGCCAACTAGTCTTCATTAATACTAAATGAAGCTTTAGGTACACCCAATTAATCTCAAGCCTATGCATTTATTTTCGTTACTTAACTTCTTTGCAGACTGTTCAAAGGTTTTTAGATCAACACAAGTAACTTAATTACATAGTTTTATAAAATTTAATGGTCAGTTCTGTTTGGATTTTTGTATGGTTGTTGGAAATTTGGAAGAGAGAATTGAGGAAAGAGAGCCTACTTGTGTTATTAGATATTTCTAATTCTTTGGTTTGATACACATGATAGGACATTTATACTAGTTGGCACTTGGCACTCCTAAATGTTTGGCTAGGATTTTGCCGACACATACTTCATATCTAATGGTTACAAATGACTCTCTAGAATATTCTTTACAATTACACTAATTTTTCTTATTTTCTACATACTTTTCCAATCTTCTCTAGATATTTCCTCAATCTTCTCTAAATATCTCCTATAATTGATTTTTCTCTAGTAATTATCTAAAAATTGGACTTTTATTTGGGCTAGGCCCAAATATTGTTAACCCAAAATCAAGTTTATATCAGAGGAAACCGTGAAAATAGTAAATATGAGAATAGAAAATAGAAAAATAGCAAATTGTTATTATTATTTTTTTTATGGCAAAACTAACTATCATAAATATTTTTCAATTTTTTTGGCCCGAAATTACTCCTCCACAGATGACAATTGTCCATATACAAATACAATGTATTTGCTGAGATAAAAAAATCAAACAAAATACCACATATCTTAAATACAGTGTATTTGTAAACGCATTCACTTATGATAATTATTAACTAAATCAAAAAATTATTATATTTTTTTCAACAATCCTTAAACATATTCAATTAGTTTTAACATCCCCTAATTATCATGATAAAAATCAACAAATTAACGAAAAATAACTTCAAATATTCAATTTTTTATTTTTCGAATTATAGATTCAAAATTGAATCCCTCCCTCAAATCATGTAAGAGATAATCAATAATTAATTATTATAATAAAAATTAAGAAATTAACAAAAAAGAATTTCAATTTTTCAATTTTTTCCTTTTTAGAATTATTGATTCAAAATTGAATCACTCCCTAAAATCATGTCAAAGATAATGCAATAATTAATTATTAGGATAAACATTAAGAAGTTAATGAAAAAGAATTTAAAAGATTTAATTTTTTACGCACCACATATTAATCCTTCCCTAAAATCATGGCAAATATAATACAAATAATTATCTTTGTAAATTAGTTAAGTTTAAATTCAAAATTCAACCCCTCCCTAAAATCATGCCAAACACAATGCCATAATTAATTATTGTGATAATAATTAAGAAATTAAAGAAAAATAAATTAAGATTCAATTTGAAGCAACGGCGGAAAGCGATCTTAACAATCAACTAAAACGGAGAAAAAAACCGACATGGCCGCGCGAACAAAGATTTGAAGGATATTGATTTGAGGAAAGAACGGAGGAAATAACTAAGATTTGAGAAAAGAACGGAGGAAAGGATATTGATTTGAGGAAAGAACAACATCATTTTTTGTTTCTAAATTATTTACCAAAAGAACACACATAATAAATTAAGTTTACATTTTCTTAATTTTAACATTTTTATTTTCTAAATTATTTATGAAAAATCATTAATTTTGCATTCCTAAGATTATGTCATATCGATGTATTTGTTGAGATAAAAAAATCAAACAAAATATTACATATGACGAATAGAGTGTATTTGTAAACAATAATTATTAACTAAATAAAAAAAATTATTATACTGTTTGAACAATTCCTAAAGATATGCCATTAGTTTTAACATCTCCTAACTATTAGGATACAAAATACAGTATATATTAATTTTAGATTCTTAAGTTGAATTCCTAAAATTATGTCAAAGACAGTGTACAATCCATTAATTTTAGATAATTTTAGATAATTTATTTTGTCGGGTGTTAAAGTTATTTAAGTTTGGAAAGGAAAAGAAGAAGAAAAAAAAGATATAATATGAATTATATCATCATCATCATCATCATCATCATCATCATCATAATTATACATTTTTTTAAAACCCTAAATTCATTATCATCTTCTTCATCTCAGCCGCAACCCCCAACTCTCATCATCATCTTCTTCTTCTTCTTCAAAATCACACGGCCACCGCCGCCCCTACCTCTCTTCTCTCCACCAAGATCTCCAGCGACAATCTCCCTCCATTTGTCGAAGCCGCCACCGCCACTTTAGTTCTCCATCAAGTTTTTGTTCGTCGTTAGCCCAAGCCGCCACACCTCGAGCCGCTCCCCTTTCCGTCAGCCATCTCCTCTGCGTCCCGACGTCCGAATCTGAAGCGAGTGGATTGTGTCTGCTCCAATCGGTGTTTGTCCACGAAGCTTCGATCTTCATTGCATGTCGCATCTCCACGAACCCAGTCGCCGCTGTCACGATCTCTCATTCGCATGGAGCTTGTTGCATCATCCATTCTTCTCCGTAGCACGCTGCCGCACCAGGGCGTGCTCTCCTCGCCATGGAAGAAGCCTCCGTCCTTGAGTAGTCATGTCCTAAGTGTGGGTGCATAGTTTGTATTAATTATAGGCTATTTGCGGATGTGGGTGCATAGTTTGTATTAATTATAGGGTATTTGTGGATTCTATTACAAATGTATTTAGAAATCACATTTCTCAATTAGGTAAGGGGCATTTGAGGCATTGTTTTTCCATTTATTATTTTAAAATTTTCTATTTTGTTATTTTGTCAATTTAAAAATAAAATTGTCATTTATCCGAAGTAAATCTCTAATTTTACTATTCTTCTTGTTAGCCCTTTATATTTCTAACAAGTTCCAATCACAACAAAGAAAACTTACATAGTTTTAAACTTTTGCAGGATTATAAAAGGATGGTGGCCGAATAGAGAGTAAGATCGAAACAACGCTAAAACATATCGAGAATAAAAATAATGAAAAAATTGGAGAGAATAACACACAAATTAAGGTAAAAACCAGGGCAATGACAGAAGAACTTAACTATATAAAATAGGAGTAACAAACTTTTTTATCATATAAGAACTCAATGATGGAGTGTTATACTAGATAACATCTTTACTCACAAATGTAAATTGGTATACCCCATAGTTATTTTAAAATAATATGGCACGAAATCCGATGTTAGTTTATATTTCTAAAATCAGGTTAGAAATTTTTAGGTTTCATCACGTTAAGTTCGGTATCCCTAACATGATGTCAGGAGTCAAGATTCGAAAATTAGGCATTCGTGAAATCAGATCAACGCTTGACTCATGACATCATGCTTACATAATTCCCCTTATCACGGGTCATGGTGAATTAGTCAAGAGAAAGTCAAAGTGTGCCACTCACGATATGAAGTGCCATCGAACTAGGGATGAGAATGTCATCCCGACCTAGAGGTCAATCATTAATGAAGAAAAGATGCTTATGACGTCAGAAAAAGGTTATAAAACATGATAAATTTGCTAAGGGCGGGTTAAAATTCTCAAGCGTGCCTTTGCGAAAGGGTCATTCATACAATTTTCCCTATAAATAATCACATTATAACTTATAATTGAACGTTTAAGTGAACTTAAAAAATAGTCACATTATAATTTATATTGAACATTTAAGTGAACCAAATAAAGATTTGTGCAGCAAAGATGATTTCAAATATGATATTTCGAAATAGGCAAAAATAACAGAACTTGTTAAAAACATCCATATTTTTAAACAATATAATATTAGCTCAATATTAGCTCAGGACACTTTTCAATATTTTTAAGGAAGTTTTTTTAATATTAAACGTAGCGAATATAATATTTAGAAAGTCAATTCAAATACACTAGTCTATTGCTGGATTAATTTAAGTTACTTTTAAACTTCTAACTTTTTTGAAAAAATAAGATATGAGATGAATAAGCATGTGAATTTAGACATCTTCATTAGCTGGAATACCTCATTAGCACAATCATCATCCCATTCAAATTATATTCATTAATATATAATAGGGAAGATGCAAGACGATCTCCAGAAAAAACTAGATATGATCCCAAAAGAAAGAACAAAACCCATCAATTAAAAGAAAGCATATCTTGTTTTGCCCCAGCCCTACTTCATGTGAAATGTGAAGGGCTCTAATTATAGTAGTAGGTGTTCAGTTAAACCTACGTACAATATTATTATTTGTTACAACGTTTATCATTTTATTTACTCATTTACTTATTTACTCATTAACTTTCTTTTTGATGATATGGTGTTATTAGTTTACTTTCTACCTAGACTAAAATAATTTATACCAAAAAACTATTATATATTTCAATCTAACAAGTTTGCACATTCACAAACTGCTATAACCTACAAACTAATATAGTTTGCACATTCACTAACTACTATAACCAACAAACTAGTATAATTTATTGACCATAACAACCAATTCAATACTCCAAATTAAATCTTCCCCTAATCCCAAACTTGAACAAATGTATCGATTAATACAATTAAATTTTTTATTTATTATCTATGCTAAATATTTCCCACACGTACCCAAAAAATATTACATGTTACTTATTTAAGAAGTTTTATTTATTTATTTATTTATTTATTTATTTATTTATTTATTTATTTATTATTATTATTGGTGAATAAAATTATTGCTGATATTTATATAATGTCACATGGCTATATAAAGTCACATGGTCTTGAATATGAAAGGCTAACCTTTAAATTTGAACATTCCATTATTTATGGTTTTTGATGAAAAAAAATCAAGCTATTCAATGTGCCTTTGCCAAAAAAAATTAATAAAAAATAGGGAAAAATATTTGGCCATAGGAACTAATGTCCACCATTACATTATATTAATTCTGCATCAATACATTCAATAACATTAGCTCTATTTCTAGCTCAGTGAAACGCAACTTGAAATAGGAGAGAAAAGTGATCATGAATAGAGATGAAGTTAAAAAAAGTCTTTAGAATTTTTATCTAGAGGTGCGAAATCATACCTAGTATGAAAAATTGTGTAATTGTGGGTTCAAATCAGAAGTATACAAATTGTGAAATTTTGAAGTTTTTTGTTTAGATACGAGACTTTCAAACTTCTTAAGTCAAACAAACTGACTCCACTTTTTCAAACTCTTGATCCTAACTATATATTATTTTAGGGTTTTACATTTGTGACTTCATTAGCATAGTTGCAACATTGGATGCATCGACCACCACGATTGAAACCACAGCAACCATGTGAGCAACCATCTCCACCTCCACCTCTACCGTACCCACCGCATCTATTGTAATTTCCGCAGCCAGGGGTGTCCGCGGAGCTGCCATGTCCGTCATGTAAAAGGTCTCTTGTTGCCACTTTTGAGGACAGGACAAGAACGACTATGATAGAGAAAACAAGAGTCGTCACAAAAGGAAAATGCCTGGAGTTGGAATGGTTCATTTTTTAAGTTTCTTTTCTTTCTAGTAATTAACTTGTAATTTGGAGAGGGAATGAGAAGATTTTGCACCCCTCTTCGTTCGATTTTATAGGCACAAATAATAGACAAAAGTAGCTCCATTTCAAATATGGCAACTAAAACTAAACCCATTCAAATTTCCTTTTCTCTTTTTTTTTTAAGTCAACCATGTGAGAGTGATGGATTCGTGCATCGAAAGGACATATATATTGGAGCTAAACCATGGCTTAAATTGACATTTCAATGAAAAATAGGATGAATGGAAAAAAGAAATCCTTTTAGTGCTTAAAATTAAAAATACAAATAATATTTAAGTGTAGTTGTAAGATTGTTGAACTTTATTTTCTATCCAACTCCAACCACACCTCACTTAGGGAAAAAAAATTAGAAGAAAAATAGGTTTACCAAACTATACATATGCAGATACATATAGTTACATATTTTCACATACTCCTTTCTTCTTCTTCTTCTTTTTTTTTCTTTTTAAAATATATATATATATATATATATATATATATATATATATATATATATAAAACCTTTCCTCGAAGTGGGTTGGGCGAAATTCTTATTATGATTTATGTCATTTCGTCGGGGTAGCTTTCAATTCTTCTGTTAAATGGTCTTTAGTCTGCCAAGTTCACTTAACAAATCAAATAATACAAAATGAACATACATTGATAGGTGAATTCAAGGTATGCTCTTTTTTTTGCAACCCAAAATAAAAATCAAAAATTATTTTTATAAGTAATAAGCATTATGATTGAATAATGGAGTAAAATAATGTATACAAGTGTGACTTGAAGATGCAGTTAAGTATCCTTATAAAATATTTTAAAAGCAAAATTAAAATTGAAAAAGAACCAAATAATTCTCTTCTTTCCTAACTCTATTTCTATTATAACCTCAAGTATAATGTTCAACTTGCCAAGAAAAAGTTTATCTGATAGGGCTATCGTAAACTTACAGTCTAGGATATTTGATAGTATAAAGTTTTATCTTAAAAGCAATTGACATTGAGATGAGTAACTATCTATTTTATAAGAAGTGTGAATCCAATCCATTTGTTTTTTCAATGTGGGATTTGATGGAAATCGATACATGTACGGTAGAAAAAGATTTACTCTAATTCCATCTAAACTAAATTAGAGATTAACATGTATTAACTATCCTAAATTAAACGAAATTAGGGTTAATAAAAAATGTTGTACCTTTGAAGCTTTTGAAAATCCTTGATATCTCTTCACGAACTCGAATTGAGGACCACCACTAGTAATAACTTGTTATATATTCTCTAGACTTAGAATCGGATTGTGGGACCCAATTAGTGAAAGAAAATGAGAGAGATGGAAAATGGAGGTGAGGTTTTGGTTTGAGATTTGGGAGAGAAAAAATTAATTTGGCATAGTTTTGTAAAAATAAAAATTATAAAAATTTCAAAAGTTTTTCTATATTTGAATAAATGACTTTAAATAACCTAATTACATGCAATTATTGCTTGTAATTAGTTCACTCAAATTCAACACCTCACTTTCCACCTACAAATAGTAGAATTAGTCACCATTCCAATTTTTCTTAGTGGACTTAGTGTCATCACCATGAGTTTTCAATTAGCCTACTAAGAGTTAGTGGGATTATCCAACAAAATGTTGGATTTGCCACTAACTTTAGTCAAGAGGCAAAATAGTCATTTGATTGTTCTAATTGAAGTCAAACTTTAACTTTTTAAGTCAAAAGTCAATATTTTTACTTTTTACCATTTTGTCCGTCTTGACTAATTTCGACCTTTTGAGCATGAATCCACATTCATTTTTTCAAAATTGAAATCACATTTGAATATAAAATTGGTCAAAGTTTGACGTTTCAAAGTCAAAAGTGAACATTTTGACTTTTCACAACTTTTGACCATTTCCATCAATTCCGAGCTTCCGAATATAAATTTGTATTCATATTTTAAATATTTAAATCACATTTAAACATAAAGCTCTATATTAAACTAATAACCAACGACTATATCACATATGTTCGTCTGTTTCTCTATTTTTACCTAATTCGAACAATTCGAATTGTTCCATTATATTGTTCTAAGTTAGTTCCATATGAGCTAACAATGGAACCTAATGAACCAATTGATCATGTGGTCAAACCACCCAAGATTAACTAGCTAAACCCTTTTAGATCGAGCTAACCAACATTTGTTAACTAACAGGTCATTCCACTAAAGTCTCATAGTTGCACTCCCCTCATTATAGATATTTTTCAGTCCATCTGATATAACCATTATTAGTAAGTTAATCATTCACAGGTTGCTCGTAATCTCGCTTGGGTCAAAATACCATTTTACCCCCGAGATTACATCTTGTTCCTTAAGTCTCACTAATCCGCTATTGAATAATTGGTTTAAGGTTCAACCTATAAATCGAATCCCTCTCAGGCCAATGAAAGGATGGGGCCCCTTGTTCAATACTTGGATTCAGTCTTTAAGGGAACAACCTATCTACTAACTATAAAACAGATAGAAGTAAATTTCATCTTGCACCTTATGTCCCTAGCAATCCACCTTGTCTTACCCCTAAAATGGGAGGCTTATTGGCCTAGCGCTGATGAGCTACCCTCACCTATGCAGATCTAAGGATAATTTCGTTTTACAGAAGTTCATAGTTAGCTCAGGATTAAGATTAAGTTACCTATGTCTTTAAAAAACAAAATAGTTAGTTTTATATAGTCAACGGTGTTATAACTTAAAAATTACTATTTCATGGTTTCAGTCTTATGTAAACTCTTTACATAGGATGTCTCTATTTTCATGTCTCTACATGAACAACTTAGGATCACATCGTTTGTACTAACTACATAGTATACCGCATCCATAATGTTCTCAGAATATGGCGCCCAACCTTATTCATACACTATAGACGGTTTGGGCTATATACTCGAACTTGATCCACGTTTATGTCTCTACATAAAGTTCAAGTCTACACTAGATAGCCTCGGGACCTAAGTTCAATAAATTCAATATTATAGTATTCTAATTTCACTAATAAGTCCTTAATAAACATTTTATTGAATAGAATATAATTTAAACCACAAACTACATGTTTTAGGACATAAATTCAAACAGGATTCTTAATCATTGATCGTATTTTGACTTCATTTTATTGGATCAAATACCCTTTTGGGCTTTATGGGCTCTGATACCATATTTGATAGTATGAGGTCTCATCTCAAAACTAATAGGTAACAAGAGGAGTAACACATCTAACTTATAAGAAGTGTTAGTCCCTTGGTTTTTTCAATGTGTGATTCTCAATATCTCAACATAGTATAAGAAAAAAAATGATATTTCCTTGGAGAAAGCTACAATAATAGGTAGTGGAGAATATGCTTACTAGTTTGTAATGTGGTCCATTTTCATAAATGTAACAAAACCTCAAAATGTTTACGACCCATGTAACAAGAACGAAAAGCTCATGACAAGCCGGTAAAATATTTTCATAAATTTCATATTTGCCTTTGATATTTCGAATGATTCATCTGTCATCAGGTGTCCAAGACGACGTGAAGCACCCGACGTCCTTAAAATGGGCTAGTTTTAAAACAAAATAGGAATCGCCACCAATCTTTTTTATGATGTGATTGGACACCGGAATAAAGTAAACAATTTTCAATAAATAAAAAAATGGTTTACGAAAACTACAGTTGAGTTTGGGAATCATTTGTGTATGAGGAAGGTGTTAGCACCCCACAACACCCGTTTAGAAAATGATGACCAAATTCCAAATCTTCAATTGAAAATATTCTTTAATTTCTTTAAAAACTAGTGTTTTATTTTACCCCTCATTACAACAATATTTGAAGCAATGATCTCATAAAACTAGTGTCTTATTTTACCCCTCATTACAACAATATTTGAAACAATGATCTCATAAAATAAGTGAAATCATTCCATCAATTAGACTATGTTGAATAAAGTCTTCTCATCTCAAGAAAGTGAGAAATTAGTACAATTTCTCAAAATCCGTTATAGGAATAGCCTTCTAATAAAGAGATTTTTTAAAACATTAATTAAAAATCATTTTTTCTTGGGATCAAATCTTGCACTCCCAAAGATGTGATCCCTCACCTCAAGAATTCTAGAAAATCGGACTCCCAAATTTTCTAGGGAAAACGGTATAAGTTATTAGAAAAGATTGATTAAGAAACCTTATAAAATCATATATTAAATTTTGAACGTTTGAGAAAATACAAAAAGTTATAACTTTAAAAGAAAAAAATTCTAAATGATTTAAAAAAAAAAGTTTTGTGAAAGATCTTAAAACTTGGAGAATTTTAAATTAGAAGGATTTTAAAACATTGAGAATTTAAATTAGAAAGAGTTGAAAATTTTAAATAGAAAACAAAATGAGGCTTAATATGAGAATTAGATAAGTAGAAACAAGAGTAAAGAATCATCATAATAAATTATGCAAACATAAAATAACATATTGAGGTTGTAATAAAAACATATTGGAGATCGATCTCGAACTTCCAAAGAATCGATTTATTCACCTCAAGAATTCTAAGAAATCAGACTCTTAAATTTCTTAAATTCCATCGTCAGATGTTTTTTCTAAAGAAAAATAATTTAAAATGTTAACAAAATTAAAAATTATTAACAATAACATATTAATTTGACTACAAAAGAGGGAAAAACAAAATATTAAATGACATATAAAAGACAAGAACATATTAAAGAAGCAATAATCAACATGAAAAAATATTAAAGAAGCAATAAATAATGTTATAAAAACAAAAAATGGAATAAAAATGCTAATAAAAAAGAAAAGTAAAGATACAATATATAGAGTGAAACTTACCTAAATGTAACAAAATTGTAAACTATTTACGGTCCATATAACAAGTCCATTAAGACAAATTATTTTTTCAGAATTCCTTATTTGCCCTTAATCTTTTATAACAATCTTTCAAATATGATTTTCTTCTTCTTCCCGAGTTTTTCACGATTGTCGTTTCCCAATTATTCATCTCATCTTTTATATATCTTTCGTCTTGATCATTCGAGCTATTTCGAGTTATTTTTCGAAATTTTCAACAACATTCGCAATGATATCCATCATCTTCGATAACATCGTTTCTCTTATTGTCATCTTGGACAATCAAGATCATGTATATTACTCTCTTAATATCATCTTCGTTATTTTTGTTTTGGTGAGTATTCTAAATATCGTTTTCCTTTGAACTATTTAGTTGATTATAAAATTTCGTTCAACATTATATATTTCGGCGTGAAGAATAAATGTTTAGCATATGTAGGTATTACTGTAAGACATCCTGTATTTGGTTATGAAGATCGTTGAAGGTTTTGATTACTATTGTTCACACGAGATTTCTGGAGAAATTTGATTCGTGGAGTTGAACTTGTGTTGATGTTGTATTTATGTTGATTTGATGTTATGTGGTTCGATCTCTAGAATTTGATCCTCTGATTCTCTCTCGGCTGGATGTTTACGCTTGATTTGAGGAAGCGAAGCACGTGATGTTCTTGAAGTTGTAGTCTTGGAAGAAAGCTTGTAACTTCGAAGAAGCTTCAATCTTCGAGGGTGTTCTTGAAGTTGAAGACTTGGAAGAAAGCTTGGATCTTCAAAGAAGCTTCAATCTTCGAAGGTGTTCTTGAAGTTGAAGACTTGGAAGAAAGCTTGTATCTTTAAAGGAGCTTCAATCTTCAAAGGTGTTCTTGAAGTTGAAGACTTGGAAGAAACCTTGGATCTTCAAAGGAGCAAATTTTCGAAGGTGTTCTTGAAGTTGGAGACTTGGAAGAAAGCTTATATCTTCAAAGGAGCTTCAATCTTCGAGGATGGTCGACTTCAGGAGTTGAGAAGGCTTCTATCTCTTAGGAGAATTCTCTCTAAACCTTCTGGAGTCAAAAATTTCCAACCCCCACAAATGAAGAGAACTCCTCTATTTGTAAAGTTCCCTGGTGGGCTTTTGTGTACTTGAGCCTGTTCTGGTCCATGGACCATACCCATGGGCTCAATCACATGGATTTGGGTCATATTTTAATTTAGGCTAAATTAAGTTTATTTTTGGACTCAATTGAGTTTTAGCCTAACTAAATAATATTTAATTGAACCAAAATAATTAATCTGACCCAATTGTCATATTAAAGACACCTGACATCATTAGAATTGTTCAATTTGTCTTTAAATTTAATTTGTGATTAGTCCAAAATTTCTTATTCAACAACTGTTTATGTTGATTTAAGAATTTATATTTCAGTATGAATGTCATTTGAGTTTTTTGTTGTTTGTAAGAATTTAAGGGTTTTTTTTTCGTTTTGAACTTTTAAGAATCACTGTAAGATGTGTATATCATTATGAAGATCGATAGTTTGAAGTTTTTCAATAAAATATTCATTGAATTACTTGATCGTTTACCTCTATCAACATGATTGTTTAACAATATACATACGATCGTTTTGTTATATGAACATGATCGTTCATCTTTATGAACACGAAAATTTTTAATATTTTGTGTTTTCCGCATCTTTAAACGATTTTGTATCAAATTCAATACGATTGTTTAAACGATCAGCGTCTTTAAACGATCGTGTATCAAATTCAATACGATGGTTTAAACGACCAATATCTTTAAACGATCGTGTATCAAATTGAATACGATGGTTTAAACTATCAGTGTCTTTAAACGATCATTTAATTTATTATATACGATCGTCTATTGGTGTTAAACGATCGTTTAGTATTTATTAACTTCTTTGCACGATCATTTAGTATTCTCTTTATTACATCTAAATACTTAGTTATATTCTCTTCTTTTCCACATTAGAATGTCTATTCCTATTGTTGTTTTTTATGGAGGCCAATGGAATGGTTGCAATGTTTATGAGAATTACTCAGTGTCTGGAATTTTGGTAGATATGCAAGTCAGCTTTAATTCTTTGGTTGCTTTGACATGTGAATAACTTGAATAGGATGAATTAGTAGAATTACCTGTTTTACTTTATTTTGGTAAAAGTAATGTTCAAACTATGGTGCCGATAGAGAAAGACAATGATGTTGCTTGGTATTGAGCTTTGGCTAAAGATGCAACTAGTAGACATTCATTAGTTGCCCATGTAAGTGTTAATTGTTTGGGAACGTCTTCTTCATCTAGTAATGTACGGGAGAATGTTGATATGTCACTGAATATAGGTTTTTCTTCTTCTGATTCAAATGACGAAGTTTAAGAGACATCTCTTATTATTCTGATTTGAAGGAAAAATGTTTATTTGAAAGTAAAGAAGTGCTTTCAAAGTATTTTTTTTTCATAATAGCAGTGAAGAACAACTTTCAATTTAAGACTACAATATCAAATTTGAGGTCTCTTGAATTTAGATGTCTATAAGAAGGCTGCAAATGGTATGTAAGCGCATCTCGTTATAAGAAGAGTGATTTGTAGATCTACGAAAATACACTCTGACCATGATTGTCCATTGAGTACTGCCTAAAGATCTCACATGCAAGCTTCTTCGACAGTAATTGACAATTGTTTGATAGATGATTTTAGATTCATGTCTACTGATCGTTCCATTCCTAAAGAGTTGTGCATAAGGCTCGTACAAATCTTGGAGTTAATATAAGTTACCAGAAAGCTTGGAGGGCAAAAGGACATATGGTAAAGATATTACATGGTGACACAATTGAATCGTATGCATTGATTCTAAGATTCTTTGATAAATTGGTTGAATCTTACCCAGGTATGATCAGTTTATTATATCAAATTTAAATTAATTTGCAGATAGATGTGGATAGACTAATATCACAGTCTATCTAGATAAATCAATATTGACAACTTTCATATTCTTTCTGTTCTTTTTTATTTGTGCTGATAGAAATGTGTTTTTAATTATTATAGGTACATGCACTACTTTAGAAGTGGATGATAGTGGTCATTTTAAGCTTTGCTTTATGGCTTTTGGTGCATCAATTGAGGGGTGGAAATATTGTAGACCTATTATTTCTATTGATGGGACATTTTTGAAGTGTAAGTTTGATGACATCCTATTAACAGCCTCATCACAAGATGATAACAATCAAATCTTCCCTCCTGCTTTTGCCATTGTAGATTCTGAAAATGATGCATCATGGACATGGTTTTTTGAGAAGATGCGAAGTAGTTTTTCAAAGCGGGATAATTTAGTCATTGTTTCTGATAGGCATCTTAGTATCCCCAAAGGAGTTTTAAAAGTGTTTTCTGATGTTGACTATTATGTGTGCACAAAACATCTTTTAAGTAACTTGAAACTCCATTTTAAAGATCTACTACTTGATAAGTATTTCTTAGTTGTGCTTATGCCTACACTGTTGAAGAATTTGAGTACCACAAGAGATGCATGGAGTCTGTTTGTTCAAATATTAGAGATTATCTTAGTAATGTTGGTTTTGAGAAGTGGTCTCAAGCATATTCACGTAGACGAAGGTATAGAATTATAACATCAAATTATGCATAAAGTGTAAATTCAGTGTTTAAAGATCTTAGAGAACTACTTATGGCAACGATGCTTTGTTCAATAAGGGATGTATTGCAAAAGTGGTTTTATAAACGATGTAAAGCTGCTTCTACAATGAAGAGTCATTTGACTTCTTAAGCTCAGAACATTCTGAGTTTAGAACATGAAAAGTCGAGAAGATTGTTGGTAAGCTTTTTTTTTATCTCGAACAGTTAGAGATAGATTGCTATCTTTGTTTATCCAATAGATAAAGATAGAAATTTATATGTTCCTGTCTCAAATAGGCACTTATAGATTGATATCTATATATATATCTGATGTATATAGAGACTGAAATCTATTTCTTCTTATTTTATTAATTGTCCTTATTTGTGTTATGTATTAGGTTGATCCAATAAGTACAACTGAATACCAAGTAACGGATGGAAATCAACAGTTTATTGTGAAATTAAACGTGGGATGTTGTAGATGTCGAGTATGGGATGTTGAAGAAATTCCTTGTCTGCATGCTCTTGTTGTTCTAAGAATGCTTAATTTAGATACTTATTCTTAATGTATTTGAGTTTTATTATAGACAAACACTATCAACAACATATAATTGTTGTATTTAACATGTTGGATCTCATCTTGATTGGAGAGTTGTAGATTCTGTCATGAAAACATTACCTACAGTCTTTAAACGGTAGGCTAGAAGACCAAGAAAACAAAGAATTCCATCTGTTGGGGAATTTAGTAGTTCAACCAACTGTCACTACAAGAAATAACATATACAATAGCTAACGAAAAAGGCTATAATAGACTTTTTATAGCCTTTTTCGGAAGTCCTGACAGCCCATGTTATTAAAAGTCTGGGACTTTTTATAGCGTTTTTTTTAAGCTATAATGAGTGCTATTGTAGAGTATGAAGATATTGCTTATACACGTTGCTATGAAAACATTTGATAGTGTTTTTCATTATAGCTATAATAAATTTATATAGCTTAAATAATGTGCTATCTTTAATATACAATAGCCTTTTTTCAACGCTATAATATAGTATTTACAGCTATAATAATGCTATTTAATCAGTTCCAATTATTATAATAATTATAATAACCTTTTGATAGCATTTCGTTTTTGGCTATATAAATCTTTATATATCTGTAACTTATGGCTATAAAAGAGGTAACTTTGTTTTCAAAAATAATTTCTAATTTAATTAGCTTTTTATAAATTTTAGTTAAAATACTCAACTTTAGCACACATAACTACTTTGTAGCACAATAAATAATAATAACTTCCATTCATAATCTATTAAAATTACAAAATAGAGTGTTTAATAATTTACTCAAATAAAGTTGTGGTCTAAATGATACAAAGGTAGATAAAGTATTTAGTGAATGTAGCACAGCACAAAATAACTCTCAAAATACAAACAAAATTCACCAAGTTTCAAGATTATATTATCATATAAGGTATAAGCTACTGTCATCGTAGGATCTTTTTTCCTCTGGTAAGACACATTTCATTCACCTGCATAAATTTATAAAACATATATCAATATATGATTTTTTAGTTACCAATAATAGTGGATATTAATTAAAAAAAACATAGAAAATCTTTAACAAATGTAAATAAAAAAAGATAAAAAAGATAGCATACCGATGGTCTCTTTAGTTGTTCAAATTGTCGTCTCGACCTGAATTTGTTAAAGATTTGTCATGTCCATCACCCCTCAATTTTTCTTTCAATTATGAGAAAAAGAAAAAATGTTCATTATCAAAGATTAAAAAAGAATAATTCAGTTTCATTTTTAATGAGCACCAAATATGACCACTGAGAGTAAATTAGATGTTCTGAAGGGCCAGAGAGGGCAAATATCCATTAGCATTATTGCAACTAACAACAATGCAACAGCATGATGAGGTACACATGTTATATAAATTTCTACATAAAATTATAAATCTAAGAAATGAAATATCAACCTTCAGCCATTTGAGTGAAAAGTTTTGACCATAATATGCAGTTCCATGTGCATATTTCCAATTGCCCCTACTAACAGAACCACCAATTCTAGACATCATCTTTTCACAAGCCTAAGCAGCCAATAGCAAATCAGTATAATTATCTCAAACAAACATACTTTGTTCATCAATGACCAAGTAGTGTCACACACAAATTCAATCAGGAATGGTTAGCACCTGAAGAAGTGTAGTCCGGTTGACTGAGAAAAGCTAACATTATCACCAAAAATAAAAGCTTCATTGCTTCTTTAAGTTGCAACTGCCCCTTGTTGTACAGATAACTCCAAATTCTCAAAGTTCCACCTTTTAACAATAAAGAAAGTACCTAATCTTTCAAAAATAAATGAGGTCATTTAGAGTATTTAAAAGGTTCATGTAAGAGTCAAATTTTTTTATTTTCATTTGTTTTGCAGAATTATATTAAAAATGAGTAACCATGTCCTTATGAGAAGATGAATGGAAAAGGTTACAGAACTGAAAAGAATACTTCTATAGCAAGAGAAGATTGAGAAGATCAACATTTAAGATACTATAGTTCTTCAATAATATCACTCCTCGCTAACAAAAAAATCACAGCAAATGCCTCCATCAATTACCAGCTTGCTCATTAAATATTATTTGGATAAATCTCACAATATCACAATCACATATGACTGAACAAGTTTCCATCCTATTCTATCAATTGCAGCAACAAAGAACCATAAGTGTCAAAAGAACCCAAAACTCAATGGTTTGAACCTGGTCTTTTGGAAATAAACTCACTGAAACTTCAGTAAATCCAAGAGCATACTTTTATAAAGAGTAAAAAACTATGCATAAAAATAATGATGATGATAAATCATAGATAACAAATTCCATTTTTCTCTTCTAATTCATATTTCCCTCGATTGTAAATGTAGTAATAGTCCAAGTCATTCCATTGTCTGGAATGTGAAACATGCAAGCAAAAGCAAATTTCTACTCATCGGTATTCTAACAACATCATTACGGATCCATCCAAGAGGATTGTACACCACCATGACCTGGCTGCAGGCACATTTACTCATTCATATTCTAGTTGAAAATTTTAAAGAGAAGTTCTAAAAGGAATGTAAAATAAAAGGAACATTACCAAACTATTCCCTTTTTGAATATCTTGCTCAGTTGGTGGGCAGAAACTGATATTGAGTAACATAAACTTACTCAATATTTTCTTTATTGAGAAAAATGTATGGTTTTAACAACTAAGCAAAGAAACAAACACATACAAGAAAACCACCCAACTTCATAATCACATAAACATGTGGGAATTCAACTCTAACTTTCTTTTGGACATTTCATCAAACAGTTTAAGAGCATACAGAAAACATTATCATTAACAACAACCTACTATGTTTCTGTTATCACAAAGAATAAGACATTCTTCCTCAGGCCAAGAGATGAATTTAAATGGAGAAATTGATATCACAATCCATTAGATTACAAAGCAACACAAACGTGTGATTGTAAGAACAATTAATTAGATGAACATGACTTGCTAAAACTGAAAGGTGACAACAGAACAAGAGTTCACTTCTAGGAGCATAATGCTAAAAGTTACTTGCAACTTAAATTAATAATTGGGAGAAGAGAATATTAGTTATGAAATTTTCCAAAAGAAAATTCTACAGTCAGGCTTAATAAGATCAACAATTTTTGCTGCCTCAGAATTTTCCTAACCATTAAAAGTCTATGCAATCACTCACAAATTGAAAGAAGTTAACAACATTCAAGATACAAACAGCATTGTAAGAACTCAACTTTACCCATAAAAACATGAACATAAAAGCATTATGAATAGAGGTGATGTACACTTAAATAGTTTCATTTAAACTATTCTTTACATACTTCACACACACTGATTTC
This sequence comes from Cucumis melo, assembly GCF_025177605.1. Taxonomy (NCBI): domain Eukaryota; kingdom Viridiplantae; phylum Streptophyta; class Magnoliopsida; order Cucurbitales; family Cucurbitaceae; genus Cucumis; species Cucumis melo. The sequence continues at coordinate 3,736,155 of NC_066857.1, forward strand.
TTAAAGTGGAGCAAGGAAAAGCTACTCACGGAAAGGTAAAATGAATAATAGGCAGTCTTGTACTGTACAATGTGCCCATGACTACAAAAGTTACATTATATGTGCATTAGAAAGCATCCCAAAATAATATATGGAAGTGAAAACAATAGAAAAAGATCGTAGGATGTGGGAGAGAGATATGTTATGAAAGACAGAGAGAGGTTGTGCAAAATTACCTATAATTGCAAATCTCTAATTTTAATTTCATCGAGCAAATGGAGGATTTAATAATAGAAAGAGAAGCCTTTGCTGTGAGGGATTAAAACTGCAAGAAATCAGTTAACAAAGCAAAACCACAATAAATTTTTTAAGAACAAAACATGAAAGGGATTCATGGAATAAACAAAAATTGGAGATTAGGGCATGAAGAAAAATATGAAGAACAAATGTGGAAGGATTTTTTAAGCTAAAACATCAAAATACCAACTGTTTAAAGCCAAAAGACTAGAGGTGCGCAAGCCTATTCATATCATATCACAAGCAAGACCATTAAGCTTGTTATGATCTAAAGAAACAGATCTCATTATTATAAGCCTCAAAGAAAAGATGTTTAAAACTTAAAACAAAATCATTCCATATGTTTAAAACAGAGAGACGGACGAACAGAGACAACGACGATGGATAGAGATGAAAGTGTCTTCATCGGTTGAACGGCAGTCGTGAGAAGAAGGGTATCGCAGAAAAGAGGTGAGAAATCGTCGTTTGAGGGTGGATATCGCAGTCGTCGTTTGACGGTGGTGTTTTGACGTGGGTATCGCATCTGGTTGAGCAAAAGAATTCGTGAAAGAGGCTCCAAAAAGAGGGAAAATATTGGTGGGATATTTTTATTTTCTACTTTCCACTTCTTTTTTTTCTTTTTCAATAGCCTAATTTAAAATGAGCTATCTTCGTAGGCTATTAAAAGCCTTATTTCTTGTCGTGTGTTCCAATTGTAATCGTAAAGGACATAATAGTAGGACTTGTAAGCAAGGCAAGGTTTGAACAATTAATGAAAATGCATTCTATCTCTCTTTCATTATTATGTATACACGTTTAATATTAAATTTGATGGAGACTTGATATCGTTTAGAAATTAGATATATAAACGATCGCTTAATATTTCCATCGCTTGATGAAGCCCTTTTTCCATCGTTTAAAATAAACTACACGATCGTGTGGATATAATCTAAACATTCGCTTGTCATAATCAACACAATCGTTTAACATGGTTAACACGATCATTTAGATTTAAAGCACTTTTTCAATTATAAAAAAAAACTATACGATTGTGTTGGTATTACTTACACGATTGTGTATCATTTCCTACACGATCACATATCATAATTGTTTAGAAGAATTACATGTGCATGTGTGGTCAATTAATCATGTGTTGACCGGGATATTTTGATATTTCCTATTTTGAGCCTGTATGTTTTTTCCTTTTTCAAAATTGTTCTCTATACAATATAAATATTTTGCGAGTTTGTTATAGTCTTAAAAATACCCCTTGTAATTTCTCTTAAATAAAATGTAAATTTGTTACCGAACGGTTGAAGAAATCATTTCAGAATCATTTCATTTTTTATTACTTTGTGTGTTGCTTTTGTAAAAGAAAAGAAAAACTCATACGAAATATTCAAGAATAGTCACTTTCCTCTAGGTGTAGACGATTTTCTTGAACCACGTAGATCACCGCATTCTCCTTCCTCTTCTCTTAACATTTCTTTACTTTTATGTGTGAGATTTTGAACCTAGCAAAACAGATCGACGTTGAAGAGTTTAAATATAGGTTGAAGAAAACGAAACTTTATAGAGAATTTTGTTTCTGTGTTGAAAAAAGAGAAGATAAATAGCAAAAATGATTTTCTTATTTCTCTATTTTTTTTCCTCTTATAATTATTTATTTATTATCTTGTGAGCATCTCTTTTATATATTTTTTTATTTATTACGTATTTCTTTATACCTTGTTGTTTATCTCTTTTTTATTTATTATTATGTCTTTCCTTTATTAACTTATTCTTAAGCTTTATTTTATATATATTGTTTCTTTACTTTATATATATATATATATATATATATATATATATATATAGCATTTTTATTTATTTAATTTTTTTTTATAGCGTTTATTATTGCTTCATTAATATTTTCTCATCTTGATTATTTTTCTTTAATATGTTATTTATTATTTGTTTTTTTCCCTCTTTTGTGGTCAATTTAATATGTTATTGCTAATAATTTTTAAGTTTGTTAACATTTTAAATTATTTTTTCTTTAAATAAAATCCGATGATGGAATCTAAGAAATTTGGGAATCAAATTTCTTAGAATTCTTGAGGTGAGGAAATCGATTCTTGGTAAGTCCGAGATCGATTTCCAATATGATTTTTGTAACGCCCAACAAATTCGATTTTTTTGTTCATTGTCATTAATATTTAAGTGTGGTTATGGGAATTTTAAATTTATTGGAAGAACCTTACCATTTTGATTTCTCGAGTAATTAAGGTTGGGAATCCTTATTTTGTTTAAGATAATAAGTATTTTTTTTATTATTTTTATTGGAAATAATTGGGGAAGTCCTTATTAAACTAAAGTTGGTTGTTTTTGGTGAGATTTGGGGAGAGAGAGGAGGTGGTTGTTTTGGGTTTTTTTAAAAGGAAAAGAAAAGAATTATTTTCTTATAAAGCAGCCTTGGGACCCGTGCATAAGAAGAACAAAAAAAGAGAGAGGAGCAATTAAAGATTTAAACCCTAGCCGCCGAAACCCTAGCCGTCGCGCCGCCGCCTTCGCCGCCCGTTCAAGCACCAACGCTCGGGAGCCAGCCGCAGTAGAAGCCTAACCACCCTCCCAGCCGCGCCGGACGAGTCAAGCCGCCGTACGCCTAGGAGAAGCTACGCACGCCGCGCCGCATCTGCAGCCGTCTCTCGCACGCCCGAAGCCGAGTCGAAGTCACCTTCGCGCGTCCGCAGCCAACCCGTCAGCCAGCCGAGTCGCGCCGCTTCAATCCGATGCAGCGCAGCCGAAACGCTCGTTTGCAGCTGTCGCCGAGCGAAGCCGTGGTAGCCGGACCACCAGCAGCCGCCGCGCCACCCGAAATCCGGAAGCCAGCGCCTTGCGCGCAAAGATCCGACCGAAACCCGCTCCGCGACCCGAACCGACGCGCTATCTTCCGGAACCCGACCCGTGCCCGCGTGTATCCGCGTGTGAGCCGCACCGCGCGCTTCTGCGTAGCCGAGTCGCGCCCGCGTGCAAGTCGCGCCGCCTGCACCACAACCTGAGCCGCGTCTCCCTCCTGTTGCAAGCCGAGCCGCACGCGTAAAGTTCCTGTACCGAGCCGAGTCGAGCCGCACCTGCACCAAGCCGAACCAGTCCCTGTCCTTTTCCAGCCGAGCCGCCAAGACTAATTTGGCTCCATCCACCTAAATTTTGGTAATTAAATTAATTATTGTGGCATTACCCGGTAAGACTCAATGTTTCGGACGCTAATTAATTTAATTTGGGACTAAATTAAATTATTTTCCTTAAGGGACGTCTTGGACCAAGTAATTGCTGCAGCGCGGGATTTCTTCAGTAGGGGCTCGAGCACTGCAACCTCTTTCTAGGGTAAGTCATTTCAAATGAGTCTTGAACCGTTAGTCGTTGGTGACCTAATTACGAATTTTGGCATATTAAACAGTTAGGACCTCGTCGCTTGGAAAGCATACTGCCTCGCGGTTAGGACTCGTCAAGTAAATCTCCAGGTAAGAGATTCTACTACTAGCTCCATGTTTAGAATTATGAGATTTTGTATACTTCAATTGTGCGTGTTGGGGGCTAGACCGTACGATGCATGAAAACAATGATAGTATGATGCAAATGACGATATGGTTATATTATAGCATGTTGTGTGATGACGAGAGCGGTTATGTCTGTAAGACAGATGTCGAGATGGAGAGTGTAATGATGATTTATCTGTTATGTTATATGCTGATGCCAGGTGTATGTATACTGCGATTAGGGTACCTGTTAGCTTGACCTGTTAGAGTCGTACCTGCATGGGTGTCCTTCAGGATCACCACCTATTGAGGACTGTGTGGTCCGACGGGACACCAGTCTAGCATGGATATAGATATGACTCGAGTGACTCGACGGGGTCCTCGCATCCCGATTGTCCTAGGTGTCCCCTGGGGCACCGAAGACCAGAGTTACGTTCCTACGGGAGCGCATGTTGCACGTGTTCGGGAACGTGCCAGAGATTGGGTACCAGTTACAGGACTCTGACAGGAAGTTAAAAGGCACCTAGTGGGACTAGTAGTGGGTCCCTTACTGAGTATTTTATACTCACTCTCTTCATTTCATGTTTTCAGGTAGAGGACGAGGCAAGGGTAAAGGCAAGCTGGCGAGCGACCCGAAGTGACCGTGGCGGGCCATAGGGACTACTGCTTCCGCTTATCCTTATTTTAGACTTTCGTACCTGAGTTTAAGTATTCTTCAGTACTTATCATCTTATTATGTAGATAGGGCCCGAGTAGGACTTTAGAACGTATTACATCTTTTTGCATAACTACCTTGTTTGAATTTTCATAAATAAAATTTCTCAAACCTTATGCGTTTTTAATAAATTTTATGACTTAAACCACTTGTTCTATATTTAGTAATGACTTCCATTCAGTATAAGGAGTTGGGTCGTTACAGTTGGTATCAGAGCACAGTGTTTTAGGTTCTGTAGACTGACCTACGATGTAAGTCATTGTTTTGTTTTGGTTTTACCTCACCCTATGGCTATACGGTCCTTCGGCACTCGCCAGGTATGTCTAAAGCCTTGCTAATGTTAAGATTACAATTTTGCCTGAATAGTCTAGACCTAGAGATAGGGTGTTAAGTTCTTGTGGTGAAAAGTTTTGTTGGTGAATTTTAGGGAGAATGCCGCCACGTAGAGGTGCACGCCGAGGAGGTGGTAGGGGAGGCAAAGGAGCCGGTCGTGGCCAGCCGGAGGCGCAACCTGCTGCACCGGCAGTCGACCCTAACGCACCGGTCACCCAGGCGGATCTCGCCGCGATGGAGCAGCGTTATCAGGACATGCTACAAGCTGCTTTGGCGCCTTTCCTCGCCGCCCAGCAGAACCAGGCTGTCCCTGTTCAGGCCCAAGCCGTCGCTCCTCCAGCCCCTGAGGAAGCTCAACCCGTACCAGTTCAACTGTCGACCGAGGCTAAACACTTACGGGACTTTAGGAAGTATAATCCTAAGACCTTTGACGGATCCATGGACAACCCCACAAAGGCCCAAATGTGGTTAACGTCCATAGAGACTATCTTCTGGTACATGAAGTGCCCAGAAGACCAGAAGGTGCAGTTTGCAGTCTTCTTCTTGGAGGATAGGGGCACTGCCTGGTGGGAGACCGCTGAGAGAATGCTGGGGGGCGACGTCAGCAAGATAACTTGGGAGCAGTTCAAGGAGAACTTCTACGCTAAGTTCTTCTCTGCCAATGTGAAGCACGCCAAGCTGCAAGAGTTCCTAAACTTGGAGCAAGGCGACATGACGGTGGAGCAGTACGACGCTGAGTTCGATATGCTGTCCCGCTTTGCTCCGACATGGTAAGGGATGAGGCTGCCAGGACAGAGAAATTCGTTAGAGGACTCAGGCTAGACCTTCAGGGCATTGTCCGAGCTCTCCGGCCAGCCACGCATGCTGATGCACTACGCATAGCACTGGATTTGAGCCTGCCTGAGAGAGCCGATTCGTCTAAGGCTGCCGGCAGAGGGTCAGCCTTGGGGCAGAAGAGAAAGGTGGAGACGCAACCTGACGTAGTACCGCAGCGAACTCTGAGGTCAGGAGGTGTCTTTCAGAGACACCGACGGGAGCTTGCAGCAGCCGGGAGGACTCTGAGAGAGCTACCCGCTTGTACTACCTGTGGGAGAGTCCACAGAGGTCGTTGCTTGGCTGGAAGTGGAGTCTGCTTCAGGTGCAGACAGCCGGGGCACACTGCTGATGTGTGTCCTCGGAAACCCTTTGAGACGACACCGCCCCAGCCTTCTGCTTCCCAGCAAGGGAGAGTTTTCGCCACTACCCGGCAGGAGGCCGAGCGAGCTGGTATAGTGGTGACAGGTACGCTCCCAATTTTGGGGCATTATGCTTTTGTGCTATTTGACTCTGGGTCATCCCACTCGTTTATATCCTCTGTTTTCGTTCAGCATGTGGGTTTGGAGGTAGAACCTTTGGGTAGTGTTTTGTCAGTTTCTACTCCATCTGGGGAGGTCCTGTTGTCCAAAGAACAAATAAAGGCATGTCGGGTAGAGATAGCGAATCGTATGTTAGACGTGACCTTGCTAGTGTTAGACATGCAGGATTTTGACGTGATACTAGGCATGGATTGGCTGTCAGCCAACCATGCAAATATAGACTGTTTTGGCAAGGAAGTTGTCTTTAACCCTCCCTCCGGGGCTAGTTTCAAATTCAGGGGGGGCAGGCATGGTATGTATACCCAAGGTCATCTCAGCCATGAAGGCTAGTAAACTACTCAGCCTGGGTACTTGGGGCATCTTGGCAAGTGTAGTGGATATTAGAGAGCCAGAAGTTTCTCTATCTTCCGAACTAGTGGTAAGGGAGTACCCTGACGTTTTCCCAGACGAACTCCCAGGACTTCCGCCTCCCAGAGAGGTAGACTTCGCCATCGAGTTAGAGCCGGGCACTGCCCCTATCTCGAGGGCCCCTTACAGAATGGCTCCAGCCGAGCTAAAAGAGTTGAAGGTCCAGTTACAGGAGTTGCTGGACAAAGGCTTCATCCGGCCCAGTGTGTCGCCTTGGGGAGCCCCAGTATTGTTCGTGAAGAAGAAGGATGGGTCGATGCGCCTTTGTATTGACTACCGAGAGCTGAATAAGGTGACAGTTAAAAACCGCTACCCCTTGCCCAGGATTGATGACCTGTTCGATCAGTTGCAGGGAGCCACTGTCTTTTCCAAGATCGACCTGCGATCAGGCTATCACCAGTTGAGGATTAGGGACGGTGACATTCCCAAGACGGCCTTTCGTTCGAGGTACGGACATTACGAGTTCGTTGTGATGTCTTTCGGCTTGACTAACGCTCCTGCAGTGTTCATGGATTTGATGAACAGGGTGTTTAAGGACTTTCTAGACTCGTTCGTCATAGTCTTCATTGATGACATCTTGATTTACTCTAAAACTGAGGCTGAGCACAAGGAGCACTTGCACCAGGTTTTGGAGACTCTTCGAGCCAACAAGTTGTATGCCAAGTTCTCCAAGTGTGAATTCTGGTTAAGGAAGGTGACGTTTCTTGGCCACGTGGTTTCCAGTGAAGGAGTTTCGGTGGATCCCGCAAAGATTGAAGCGGTGACCAACTGGCCTCGACCGTCCATGGTTAGTGAAACTCGAAGCTTTCTGGGCTTGGCAGGTTACTACAGGAGGTTCGTGGGAGACTTCTCACGTATAGCCAGCCCGTTGACCCAGTTGACAGGAAGGGAACCCCTTTTGTCTGGAGCCCAGCATGCGAGAGTAGCTTTCAGGAGCTCAAACAGAAGCTAGTGACTGCACCAGTCCTGACAGTGCCCGATGGTTCGGGAAACTTTGTGATCTATAGTGATGCCTCCAAGAAGGGACTGGGCTGTGTCCTGATGCAGCAAGGTAAGGTAGTTGCTTATGCCTTCCGCCAGTTGAAGATTCATGAGCAGAACTACCCTACCCACGACTTGGAGTTGGCAGCTGTAGTCTTTGCACTGAAGATATGGAGGCACTATCTATACGATGAGAAGATACAGATTTACACCGACCATAAGAGCCTGAAGTACTTCTTCACTCAGAAGGAGTTGAACATGAGGCAGAGGAGGTGGCTCGAGTTGGTGAAAGACTACGACTGCGAGATCCTGTACCACCCAGGTAAAGCAAATGTAGTGGCTGACGCGCTGAGTAGGAAGGTTGCACATTCAGCAGCGCTAATCACCAAGCAGACCCCCTTACTCAGAGACTTTGAGAGAGCCGAGATTGCAGTCTCAGTAGGTGAGGTTACCGCACAGTTGGCTCAGTTGTCAGTTCAGCCAACCTTGAGGCAAAAGATCATCGCTGCTCAGCCGAATGATCCTTACTTGGCCGAGAAGCGTCGTATGGTAGAGACAGGGCAAGGTGAAGACTTCTCCATATCCTCTGACGATGGCCTTATGTTTGAGGGACGCCTGTGTGTGCCGGAAGACAGCGCAGTTAAGACGGAGCTTTTGACTGAGGCTCACAGTTCCCCGTTTACCATGCACCCTGGGAGTACGAAGATGTACCAGGACTTAAGAAGTGTCTATTGGTGGAGGGGCATGAAGAGGGAAGTGGCATACTTTGTCAGCAGGTGCTTGGTGTGCCAGCAGGTGAAGGCACCTAGACAGTATCCAGCCGGGTTGTTGCAACCCTTGAGTGTGCCAGGGTGGAAGTGGGAGAGTGTGTCGATGGACTTTATTACGGGACTGCCCAAGACCCTAAAGGGCTATACGGTGATCTGGGTTGTGGTCGACAGACTCACGAAGTCGGCCCATTTCGTGCCAGGGAAATCCACTTACACTGCCAGTAAGTGGGGGCAGTTATATATGACAGAGATTGTGAGACTACATGGAGTACCCGTATCCATCATTTCAGACAGAGAGATTGAACCAGATTTTGGAAGATATGCTGCGGGCCTGCGTGCTAGAGTTTTCAGAAAGTTGGGACTCTCATCTGCATCTGATGGAGTTTGCCTATAATAACAGCTACCAGGCTACTATCGGTATGACACCGTTCGAGGCTCTGTATGGCAAGTGCTGTAGATCCCCTGTCTGCTGGGGCGAGGTTGGAGAGCAGAGGATGCTAGGCCCCGAGTTAGTGCAGACTATCAACGCAGCCATACAGAAGATACGAGCTCGTATGTTGACAGCACATAGCAGACAGAAGAGTTATGTTGATGTACGACGTAAGGACCTCGAGTTTGAAGTGGGAGACATGGTCTTTCTGAAGGTAGCACCTATGAAGGGTGTTCTGAGGTTCGTGAAGAAGGGGAAGCTGAGTCCACGCTTCGTAGGGCCGTTTGAGATACTGGAGCGGATTGGCCCCGTGGCTTATCGCTTGGCGCTACCCCCATCTTTTGCTGCAGTGCACGACGTATTCCATATCTCCATGCTGAGGAAATATGTCGCAGACCCAACACATGTGGTGGACTTCGAGCCACTACAGATTAGCGAGAACTTGAGCTACGAGGAGCAGCCTGTCGGGGTCCTGGCAAGGGAGGTCAAGAAGCTTTGCAGTCGAGAAATTCCACTGGTCAAAATCCTTTGGCAGAACCATGGAGTGGAAGAGGCCACGTGGGAGAAAGAAGAGGACATGAGAGCCCACTACCCCGAGCTGTTCGAGGATTAGAACTTTCGAGGACGAAAGTTTTCTGAGGGAAGATTGTAACGCCCAATAAATTCGATTTTTTTGTTCATTGTCATTAATATTTAAGTGTGGTTATGGGAATTTTAAATTTATTGGAAGAATCTTACCATTTTGATTTCTCGAGTAATTAAGGTTGGGAATCCTTATTTTGTTTAAGATAATAAGTATTTTTTTTTATTATTTTTACTGGAAATAATTGGGGAAGTCCTTATTAAACTAAAGTTGGTTGTTTTTTGTGAGATTTGGGGAGAGAGAGGAGGTGGTTGTTTTGGGTTTTTTTAAAAGGAAAAGAAAAGAATTATTTTCTTATAAAGCAGCCTTGGGACCCGTGCATAAGAAGAACAAAAAAAGAGAGGAGCAATTAAAGATTTAAACCCTAGTCGCCGAAACCCTAGCCGCCTTCGCCGCCCGTTCAAGCACCAGCGCTCGGGAGCCAGCCGCAGTAGAAGCCGAACCACCCTCCCAGCCGCGCCGGACGAGTCAAGCCGCCGTACGCCTAGGAGAAGCTACGCACGCCGCGCCGCGTCTGCAGCCGTCTCTCGCACGCCCGAAGCCGAGTCGAAGTCACCTTCGCGCGTCCGCAGCCAACCCGTCAGCCAGCCGAGTCGCGCCGCTTCAATCCGACGCAGCGCAGCCGAAACGCTCGTTTGCAGCCGTCGCCGAGCGAAGCCGTGATAGCCGGACCACCAGCAGCCGCCGCGCCACCCGAAATCCGGAAGCCAGCGCCTCGCGCGCAAAGATCCGACTGAAAACCCGCTCCGCGAGCCGAACCGACGTGCGCCATCTTTCAGAACCCGACCCGCGCCCGCGTGCATCCGCGTGTGAGCCGCGCCGCGCGCTTCTGCGTAGCCGAGTCGCGCCCGCGTGCAAGCCGCGCCGCCTGCACCACAACCTGAGCCGCGTCTCCCTCCTGTCGCAAGCCGAGCCGCACGCGTAAAGTTCCTGTAGCGAGCCGAGTCGAGCCGCGCCTGCGCCAAGCCGAGCCAGTCCCTGTCCTTTTCCAGCCGAGCCGCCAAGACTAATTTGGCTCCATCCACCTAGATTTTGGTAATTAAATTAATTATTGTGGCATTACCCGGTAAGACTCAATGTTTCGGACGCTAATTAATTTAATTTGGGACTAAATTAAATTATTTTCCTTAAGGGACGTCTTTGACCAAGTAATTGCTGCAGCGCGGGATTTCTTCAGTAGGGGTTCGAGCACTGCAACCTCTTTCTAGGGTAAGTCATTTCAAATGAGTCTTGAACCGTTAGTCGTTGGTGACCTAATTACGAATTTTGGCATATTAAACAGTTAGGACCTCGTCGCTTGGAAAGCATACTGCCTCGCGGTTAGGACTCATCAAGTAAATCTCCAGGTAAGAGATTCTACTACTAGCTCCATGTTTAGAATTATGAGATTTTGTATACTTCAATTGTGCGTGTTGGGGGCTAGACCGTACGATGCATGAAAACAATGATAGTATGATGCAAATGACGATATGGTTATATTATAGCATGTTGTGTGATGACGAGAGCGGTTATGTCTGTAAGACAGATGTCGAGATGGAGAGTGTAATGATGATTTATCTGTTATGTTATATGCTGATGCCAGGTGTATGTATACTGCGATTAGGGTACCTGTTAGCTTGACCTGTTAGAGTCGTACCTGCATGGGTGTCCTTCAGGATCACCACCTATTGAGGACTGTGTGGTCCGACGGGACACCAGTCTAGCATGGATATAGATATGACTCGAGTGACTCGACGGGGTCATCGCATCCCGATTGTCCTAGGTGTCCCCCGGGGCACCGAAGACCAGAGTTACGTTCCTACGGGAGCTTATGTTGCACGTGTTCGGGAACGTGCCAGAGATTGGGTACCAGTTACAGGACTCTGACAGGAAGTTAACAGGCACCTAGTGGGACTAGTAGTGGGTCCCTTACTGAGTATTTTATACTCACTCTCTTCATTTCATGTTTTCAGGTAGAGGACGAGGCAAGGGTAAAGGCAAGCTGGCGAGCGACCCGAAGTGACCGTGGCGGGCCATAGGGACTACTGCTTCCGCTTATCCTTATTTTAGACTTTCGTACCTGAGTTTGAGTATTCTTCAGTACTTATCATCTTATTATGTAGATAGGGCCCGAGTAGGACTTTAGAACGCATTACATCTTTTTGCATAACTACCTTGTTTGAATTTTCATAAATAAAATTTCTCAAACCTTATGCGTTTTTAATAAATTTTATGACTTAAACCACTTGTTCTATATTTAGTAATGACTTCCATTCAGTATAAGGAGTTGGGTCGTTACAATTTTATTAAAATCTCATTATGTTATTTCACTACAAGAAATTTGGCCTTTAATGTCGGTTTAAAACCGACATTAAAGGCCTTTAATGTCACTTGGCGACCGACATCTTTGTAAGCGTTATTAAAGGCCTTTAATGTCGGTTGGGCTTTAATGTCGGTTTATAGCCGACATTAAAGATGTCTTTAATGTCGGTTATAAACCGACATGAAAGACCTTTGATGTCGGTTATAAACCGACATCTTTGAAGGTGTTATTGAAGGTCTTTAATGTCGGTTCATCTTTAATGTCGGTTTATAACCGACATTAAAGCTGTCTTTAATGTCGGTTTATAACCGACATTAAAGCTGTCTTTAATGTCGTTTTTAAACCGACATTAATGTCGCTTAGTGCACATCTTTAATGTCGTTTTTCCACCGACATTAAAGACACATTTAATGTCGTTTTTCCACCGACATTAAAGACACATTTTATGTCATTTTTTAAACCGACATTAAAGACACATTTAATGTCGTTTTTAAAGATTCATTTCATGTCGTATTTATAATAGTTTTTATGACGGCAAAACCGATATTATTTGAGTCGAATTACGTCCGAAAATGTTCGTCATCGTATATTGTAAAAAATAAAAAAATTGCTTGCACACTAGCTATAATGCCTACTACTCAATGCACACAATAATACCTAATTCACCTGCAATGCACACAATAATACCTAAAATTCCAGCATACACTTCCATATAGAACTACAACAAATACACATCATATCCAACACTTACATATAATCACATATCAATAAACACAACTATATTCAATACTATAAGTCCAACTACTCCAAATCCTCCAATATATACACTTATATATAATCACACATATCAAACAACACATCCTACCATCCATGGCAAACCAATAGTAAACACCTACAATGCATAAGATCCAACACTAAAATACAAGCACACTTTTCCACACTTCCATATAGAACTACAACAAATACACATCATCCAACACTTACATATAATCACATATCAATAAACACAACTATATTCAACACTATAAGTCCAACTACTCCAAATCCTCCAATATATACACTTATATATAATCACACATATCAAACAACACATCCTACCATCCATGGCAAACCAATAGTAAACACCTAAAATGCATAAGATCCAACACTAAAATACAAGCACACTTTTCCACACTTCCATATAGAACTACAACAAATACACATAATCCAACACTTACATATAATCACATATAAACACAACTATATTCAACACTATAAGTCCAACTACTCCAAATCCTCCAATATATACATAATCACACATATCAAACAACACATCCTACCATCTATGGCAAACCAATAGTAAACACCTACAATGCATAAGATCCAACACTAAAATACAAGCACACTAACTAAAGTATAAAGATAATATATAAGATCGTGATTTATAAACACAATAGAAAGTTCCTTCACTAACTAAAGTATAGGTACAAACTATCTAACAAACAACAATTAGTACGGGACCACCTGCCCTTCAAAAAACTATAGGACTGCCCGTCCCCTACAAAAACTGTAACGCCCAACAATTCGATATCTCTTTTGGGTTTTGTCCATTGTCATTAATGTTAAGTGGGGTTATGGAAATTTTAGATTTATTGGAAGAACCTTACCATTTGGATTTTCTTGAGTAATTAAAGTTGGGAATCCTCATTTGTTTAGGATAATAAGAATCATTTTTCCATTTATTTATTTATCTTATTATTTTAATTTTATTTTGTTGGAAATAATTAGGGAAGCCCATATTAAACTAAAATTGGTTGTTTTGGTGAGATTTGGAGAGAGAGAGAGATGGGTTGTTTTGGGTTTTTAAAAGGAAAGAAAAGAGTCATTTTTTTTATATAAAAGGGCCTTGGGACTCGTGCGTAAAGAGGGAGAGAAAGAAAAAAAAAAAAAAAAAAAAAAAAGGAATTTTTTTTGGAAACCCTAGCCGCCGCACGCCGCCGCCGCCGCCGCCGCCGCGTACCCGAGCCGCCAAGCCCTCCTCCTTCTGTTCGTCAGCTCAGCCGGATCGTTGCAGCCGCCAGCCGTCGCGTGAAGCCTCGTTCTGCTGCGTCGTCGAGCAGCTCAGCCGAGTCGTTCGCAGCCGCCAGCCGTCGCATGAAGCCGCGTTCTGCTGCGTCGTCGAGCAGCTCAGCCGGATCGTGCGCAGCCGCCAGCCATCGCGTGAAGCCGCGTCCTGCCGAGTCGCCGAGCAGCAGCAGTTGACGATCGTCAGCCGCGCGCCTCCAGCCGTCGAAGCCGAACCCACGTTTCGGCCGACGCCCGAACCCGAAACCGATCCGCGCCCGCTCGCCCGAAACCGACCCGCGCCCGCTCGCCCGAAACCGAACCCGCTCCACGCTCGCGCACGCCCGCTCCGAGTCGTAAGCCGAGCCCGCGCGCGCCCATCCCACGCCACGAGCCGCGCCGGTCTGCACCACAAGCCGCGCCGCGCCGCGCTTCTGCGTAGCCGAGCCGCGTCTCCCTCCTGCTGCAAGCCGAGCCGCACGCGTAATCCCTGTGCCGAGCCGAGCCGCGCCTGCGCCAAGCCGAGCCGGTCCTTGTCCTCTTCCAGCCGAGCCGCCAGGACTAATTTGGCTCCTTCCACCTAATTTTTGGTAATTAAATCAATTATTTTGGCATTATCCAGTAAGATTCAATATTTTGGGCACTAGTTAATTTAATTTGGAATTAAATTAGATCATTTTTCCTTAAGGGACGTCTTGGACCAAGTAACTGCTGCAGCGGGGGATTTCTTCAGTAGGGGCTTGAGCACTGCAATCTCCTTCTAGGGTAAGTCATTTCGAATGAGTTTTGAACCGTTAATCGTGGGCGACCTAATTACGAATTTTGGCATATTAAACAGTTAGGACCTCGTCGCTTGGAAAGCGTACTGCCTCGCGGTTAGGACTCGTCAAGTAAATCTCCAGGTAAGAGATTCTACTACTAGCTCCACGCTTAGAAATATGAGATGATGTATACTCCAATTTTGCATGTTGGGGATTGGACGGTACGATGCCTGAAATCAATGTTAGTATGATGTAAATGACGGTATGGTTATACTATAGCCTGTTATGTGTGGCGAGAGCTGTTATAGCTATACGACGAATGTCGAGACGGAGAGGGCAGAGATGATTTATATGATATGTTATATGCTGATGCCATGTGTATGTATACTGCACTTAGGGTACCTGTTAGCTTGATCTGTTAGAGTCGTACCTGCATGGGTGTCCTTCGGGATCACCACCTATTGAGGACTGTGCGGTCCGACGGGACGCCAGTCTAGCATGGATATAGATATGACTCGAGTGACTCGACGGGGTCCTCGCATCCCGACTGTCCTAGGTGTCCCTCGGGGCACCGAAGACCAGAGTTACGTTCCTACGGGAGCGCATGATTGCACGTGTTCGGGAACGTGCCAGAGATTGGGTACCAGTTATCAGGACTCTAACAGGAAGTTAACAGGCACCTAGTGGGACTAGTAGTGGGTCCCTTACTGAGTATTTTTATACTCACTCTCTTCGTTTTATGTTTTCAGGTAGAGGACGGGGCAAGGGCAAGGGCAAGCTGGCGAGCGACCCGAAGTGAGACCGTGGAGGGCCATAGGGACTACCGCTTCCGCTTATTCTTATTTCAGATTTTCGCATTTGAATTTGAGTACTTTTCATCACTTACCATCTTTTATGTAGATAGGGCCCGAGTAGGATTTCAGATTGCTTTTACATTTCTGCATGACTACCTTGTTTGAATTTTATAAATAAAATTTCTTAAACCGTATGCGTTTTGAAATTTTTTCATGACTTAAACCACTTGTTCTATATTGGTAATGACTTCGATTCAGTATAAGGAGTCGGGTCGTTACAAAAACTTAACTCGACCAACTACTAACCTAACTACAAAAATCAACTACTAACCTAACTACAAAAATCAACTACTAACCTAACTACAAAAAGCAACTACTTACACAAATCTGCTAACAAAAGCTGCCCATTCAGTTCGAATCTCATCAATCTCCTCTTGCCTATATGCATTTTTGGTATTGAACTACACACAAAGAGAAAGATATGGAAAGTATGAGTTTGGATCACAAATTGTAATATGTAAAAAGTTAAAGTAGAAACTTACAAGGTTAGTAATAGAAGTACTAGAATTATGCACTATCTCATGTATGTACTTTTACACGTAGTACCCGCACCCTACAGAATCCAATTGACGAGGGCACTGCATGTATATCAATTGAATACAAATTTACGACATTCGACGTCTTTAAACAAGGACATGCCATGACATTCGACGTCTTTGAATGCTTCAACCCATTTTTAATAAACATCTCAACCCCATAAGCATACTCAGATGACGTTCTATTCTTTTGCATCCACGACTTATCCATATTATATAAGATGCAATTTAATCTACAAAAAAAATCGAGAAAACAACGAAATTAAGTAAACTTAAACTGAACCCACATTCCAAAAACTAACAAGTTCTATATAAACCGAAAAGAAACTACAATAATATTAAGCTCAAAAGTTAAAACTTTAATATTCTCATCTCATATTTTGCAAGAAATTGAAGAACAACTAAATAGTCATAAAATCAACAACAATTACTAGTTACGATAAGATGGCTAAAATATCACATAAGTAAATAAAACATAATATTAAGTACTCTAATAAGGCATGTTCGAGAATGATTCTAAAAATGATTAAAATCATTTTTATCATTTTTTTAATCACTCTTTAAAGTTAACTAAACTAATAACTATTATTGTGGTTTTATGTTGCGAATCCAACATGAATGATCAATGATTTTTATATAATTTGTTCTTTGAACTAAATATATCATAGAGAATAAAAGAATGAAAAATAAATAAGGGAAGTGTCAAAGTTAGGATTTCAATTACACTTAAACTAAAATTGTTAATAAAATGATGAGCATAACTCATCTCACACATATTGTTTATAATATTAAGCTCAAAAGTTAAAACTTTAATATTCTCATCTCATATTTCGCAAGAAAATGAAGAACAACTAAAATGGCTCCCCATATCTCTTCACCCCCTTCCCTTCTCAGTATCTTCTCTTCACTTCCCACTTTTTTAAATTCTTTATCATTCTATATAAATACATGGTTTCAAATGTGACAATGACCTTTTCTTTTTTATTTCTATTCTTCTTTCCTCTTTCTATTCCCTATCCATACCTATCCTCTCTACTTATGAAATCATCCATCAAATAGTACGGTTTATATCATTGGAGATTCGTCCAAATTCATAAAGTTCATACAACTAATACCTTCTCTCAACTCTAAGGTTTACTTTAATTTCTTTTACCATAAAACAAAGCTCCATTATCATTGTTTTTACAAATGTTACATTTTAGGTTTTGTTTTTCTTAGTATCAGAGTAAAAACAAAATAGAAATGTGAAAGTACAAAATATTGTTTTACTTTGAAGCATGCTTCAATTATATATTTGGAATTTGAAAAGTTCCATATTAATATTCAAACTTGGAAATTATTTTAAGAAACGGTCAATAGAGAATTGAAATGACAACTAAAGAATAAACTTTGAAAGACATATTTATCATCACTTACAACATCGTTAAAAATCAACTTTGTAAATTACTTGATAATTTTAAGTTTTTGGTTTGTTTGTACTCCTAAACATATAATAGGAAAAAAAAATTAATATCATTGGTGAATAATAAAAGCCCAAAAAGATAACAATTTAAAAAGAAAAAGAAAGTTTTGCCATTTTCATATATATATATATATATATATATATATATATATATATATATATATATATATAACTCTTTGTCACATTCCTTACACAAAGAAATTCAATCATAGATGGTTCATGAAAGCAACTCAATTGTGCAGATCTATGTAATTTACATTACACAACATCAAAAAAACAAATATATATATTTTAAAGAAACAATTTACAAAATTATATAAAACCAAATAAATAATCAAATCAAATCACTACCTTGAGTGCTTGCAGTCTAATAATATAGTAATTGTCTTAATCTATCTTTGAATATAGGGATTTAAGGCCATTCAAAATAATAATAAAACATGATATATGCAAACACCACAATCAAATAACCAAAAAACTACTCAAAACTAAAACTAAACTATATCTTTGAATTTTATTTACAGGACCGACTTGTGATGATACTTAAACTAAACTAAGAAAGTAAATAAAGGTGATCGAATATGAAAGTTATTAACTAAGAGAAGTTTTAGAGAAAATATTTCATCAAAGGTATTGTTGAACACGCATGTTTGACTCTTCATGTAATTAATACACAACACCTAGACGTAGATTTCTTTTATCTGGATTGAATCTTTTGCAAACAATCTTGAAACCAAATTAAGACTATGACATTATGTTCCTGCATCAATAATCTCTACCACTGTCGAACTAAAATAGTGATCAATTCAAACCACAGCCTAACATGCAAGATGTAATTTAAACCTACTCTTTCAAGCAAGAATGAAACCATGGAATAATTCAAACCTTGATCAAATATTCAAAAGTATTAAAGACCAGTCATGCTAGAAAGTGTAAATGTAAATTACCATTCAAAAAGAAAAACTTTCAACAAATCAAACATAAAAAATCATCTATCCCTAAAGCAGTGTGAGAAATTTAGCCTAAAATTTCTCCTATAGACAAGACCAACATCATCAGAATGATCTAAAGCTTTTGTTCTAGTGATTATTATATCCAGACTACTGAATTTAACATCAAAAAGTGTTTGTGGTTGTAGTTAAACTCCACCAAAATCACACACAACGCCATTAAAGACCAAAGAAGGGTAATTAAAAATAAAAACATCCCATTGTTCAAATCAAGACCTTGGCGCTCTTAGGAGGAGAGGGGAGGAGGAGAGGGGAGGAGGAGGAGAACGACGGGGAGGAGGAGGAGAATAATTTCCTCTCCAAGTGATATCCAATTGTCTAACTACTAACCTTCCAAAGAATCGAGAAAACACTGCCTAGAAGGAGAGTAGTTTATTAAGTAATAAAAGAATGATCTACAAGCAAAGCTCCTTGAAGGGCTAGGACTACCAATACAAACATCCCTTCTGTCATATCTAAGCTCGACATCTCTAAGGCAAATAAAGAGTCATAACTCTTTGTTGTTTGCCTATCAAACAACGTATGAAGGAATCCGAAAGAAAGGATACATTTGTTTAAAAGGAAAAGAAAAAAGTGTATAGTTTGGGAAGAAACAAAAAGAAAAGAAAAGGAGTGTATAAAAATGATAGAATATATATATAATAAGATAAAGAACAATAGCTCCAAAATCTCAAATAATTATCGCAAGAGGTCATAAATAGTCATTGCACCAAAGTCTTAACCATTCTAACTAGATGCCACTCTTAAGAATTTTTCTTAAAATCAAGCCAATGACCTAACAACACATATGAATAGAATATATATATATATATATATATATATATATATATATATATATATATGGAAGTAAATGTAGGGGATGCTCACAGAATTGAAATCACTTACAGAAATTTCTCCTCTCCTACATGAAATCACTTACAGAAAGGTGAAAGAGACTGAGAGACAAGTTTGCTCACAGAATTGCCCACTAACTTCATCACAAAATTGATAGTTTTCCTAATCTCCCTATCTCTGACGATATATTCATTTCTAACTATAGCTAATGTCCATTCATCTTCAATTAATCTACATTACAATCCCTAATTGATTACTATATAAAGTGGGTATAGAGTACTGTACCTTGGAGTCTTTGTCCCTGTTTCTTTCCAAATGCTTTCTAATCGGGACAACCTTCTTAATCAAATGGTAAAGATCCTCAGGAATCTCCGGAGCAAGCCCTTTTGATAGTAATAAAAAAACACACATTCAATTACCACAACAGCTCAAACCTAAAACTAATACATTGTTAATACTCAATCTTCCATATATATCCTGGTAACAGCTAAAACCTAAAACTAATACATTAAAATTTCGAATTGATGAACAAGAATGAACAAGTACAATACATTAAAACATGCTAAAAACCCCAAATTAAAATCGCGACCACTTGAAAGAAGATGGAAATTTTACCGTCGCTGCTGTGAATGTGAGAGGGAGAATGAGAATGTGAGAGGATGTTTTTTGTGAACGCGGACGAATTTGATTCCAAGGGTGGGCGAACCTGGTTGCTGGTTGCTGTGAACGCGGACGAGCGGATGAGTTTCTTTAGAAGGAGAGAAATGCGGCCGAATTTGATTCCAAGGGTGGGCGAACAGAACGATTGGAGAAGATAAAAATGGTAGCGGCGATAGAAATGGTGGCGTCGATGAAAATGGTGGCGTCGATCGGAGAAGAAATGGAGGGGAATCGTTCGGAGAAGACGAGAGGGAATGTCGAATATGGTTTCGTATAGCAGCAGACGGTCGAAAAGGGTAAAGTAAGAGAGAGAAATGTTATTTTTTCACAAAAAAATTATTAAAAAAAATTAAATGGACCTTTAATGTCGGTGGAAAACCGACATTAAAGTGTCTAATTTATTCAAAAAATAAAAATATTAAAATTAAAATTTAAATGGACCTTTAATGTCGGTTTTCAAAATGGCGGACCTTTAATGTCGTTTTAAAACCGACATTAAAGCTTTGTCTTTAATGTCGGTGGAGAACCGACATTAAAGATCCGCTTTTTCAAAACCGACACCAATGGTCTTTTTTCATTTTTCCCAAGCGACATTAAAGCCTATATTTGTTCTAGTGTTTTTATGTTTGCATAATTTATTATGATGCTTCTTTACTCTGGTTTGTTTCTACTTTATAAGTCTCATTTTGTTTTCTATTTAAAATTTTCAACTATTTGTAATTAAAATTCTCAATGTTTTGAAATCTTTCTAACTTAAAATTATCAAAGTTTTAAAACATTTCACAAAACTTTTTCTTAATCATTTAGAATTTTTTTCTTCTAACGTTACAATTTTTTTATGTTTTTCAAACGTTCAAAATTTAATCTATGATTTCATAAGGTTTCTTTAATATTCAATCTTTTCTAATAACTTATATCGTTTTTCCTAAACGAAATCCTACAATGGAATCTAGGAAATTTGGGAGGCCGATTTTCTAGAATTCTTGAGATGAGGGATCACATCTTTGGAAGTCCAAGATTTGATCGCAAGAAAAAAATGATTTTAATTAATGTTTTAAAAAAAATATTTATTAGAAGGCTATTACTATGACGGATTCTGAGAAATTGTACTAATTCCTTACTTTCTTGAGGTGAGAAGATTTTCTTCAACATAGTTTAATTGATGGAATGTTTTTCACTTATTTTATGAGATTAATGCTTCAAATATTGGAGCAATGAGGGGTAAAATAAGACATTAGTTTTTAAAGAAATTAAAGAATATTTTCAATTCAAGATTTGGAATTTGGCCACTGTTTTTAAACGGATGTTGTGGGGCGCTAACACATTCCTAATACACAAATGACTCCCGAACTCAACTCTAATTTTCGTAGACCATTTTTTAATGATTTTATTTAAAAGTTTTTTACTATATTTCGATGTCCAATCACACCGTAAAAAGGATTGGTGGCGACTCCTATTTTATTTTAAAAACTAACCTATTTTGAGGATGTCAGCCGCTCTGCATCGTTTAGGGCACGTGGCGACACCGAAAACTCATCGTATTTGTTAGGATTCCCTCACTCATCGTATTTGTTAGGATTCCCTCATTCTTTTTTGCTCAATCCATCCTCTCTAACGTTTCTGATCTCCTCCTTTGCTCATGCATGCCGAAATTTGTAAGAAACGATAAAATTGAAAGTATTGGATTTCTCGACAAATGAATTTTTTAGGTTCTAAAAAATAGTAAAGTATAATCAAGGACCCTTCAGTTACGACTGCAGTTAATAATGTTTGTAATAACTAGTGAGACATCATAAGAGAATTACACATGAGACTTCAATATTGCCTACGTCTGGAGAGTTGCACATAGCTCAGATGAGTAATTTTATTAATAGTCATCATAAACATCAAAACATCAATATAGCTTATGTATACTTCTCAATACTATAACTATATGACAAGTGTATTAACATCAGACTCTAGGCTCCCCCTGGAGTAAAGAAGACTCTCGTCAACAGCGTCTGATGGTCAGGCTCCCCCTGAGTGTATGAGTGACTCTGTTATTAATCAAACCATCCACAGATTCATTCTGTATATTACTCATTCGCAGAACTCTACTTTAGGTAGTCATGTTGCTCCAAAAGTTATAAAATTAAACTACCTTTCGTTACAGTCGCAGCCGCTTCAATGATAAATCGAAAGTTACTTCTTCGTATCTACACCAAAACTCTTCTCTCTATTTTCGCACACCTTTCAACACTCTTCAAAAAATCATATATAACCAGACTTGAATCTTCTAATAAGATACCTAAAGAATAGGAACTTATTTTATTCTTGGAGATAGTTGGAGTGATTCCCTAAATATAGGAGAATCAAATATTCATTGATTATCTTCTCTTTTAAATAAATCTTCTCTTTTAATTTTAAATATATTCTTTTAGACAAAGAACACTTCAACAGCTTTGATTATCTGATTTTGGTCTAAAAATTTAATTTCACTTTTGCACATCAGTGACAAAGTACATGCAATTAATATGTGTTCCTAATTTATCAGGTTGTTGCTCTGGCAGAAGGAGTTTCTTTAGATGCCAAACTTTTGAGTAGGTCAATGTAAATTTAAGTTAATTTCATTTGACTATTTTCCTTCTTGATCTGTATGAAATGAGGTATCTGCTATTAATAATGTAGGAAGGAAGCTGCATTACTTTAGAGAGGTATTAACGCATCAGATGTGTAAGATTTATGATCGTGAACATAGGGAAGGTTAACTCTAACTATTGAAATATTTAGTGTATTGAAGTTGCTAGGATGTCACATTTTTTTTTCCAAAGCTGTCTTGTTAGAATTCTAAAGATTAAATGGTTTATATTGATATTGCTTGTAGAATGACTGAAGTCATATCAGATTGAAAGCTAAGCGATTGTGTAGATAGCCAGGCGATCGTTAAAGGTTGAAGACTAAGAAGGCGTTTAGGATTCCTTATATAAGTATTGTATTAGGATCTTGTTTCGTGTACTGTTGTAGAACGTATATATAAACACAATATTAAGATTTCATTTTGTGTATACAAATGTAAAAGACAAATATTATAGTTTCTAAAATAATATTAATTTTATTGATTTGTTGGAGTGAAAAAAATATTTATCTAGATGGCTGCAATGTCTATTTATAAAAAATGAAATATAATACAACAATTAAATAAAAATAAATTTATAAAAATGGACTAAAAAACAAGGCTTTAATGACAGTTTAAAACTGACATTATTGAGGATCTATATTGTCGGTTATAAATCGACATTGTTGGCCTCTTTAATGTCGGTTTTAAAACGATGTCAAAACTCAACCAACATTAAAGGGCTTTAATAACACTATCAAAGTTGTCAGTTGAAAACCGACGTTAAAGGCCTTCAATGTCGCTTTTAAACCAACATTAAAGCCCAATCCACATTGAAGACCTTTAATAATACTAGCAAATATGTCGGTTGTCAACCGACATTAAAAGGCTTTAATGTCAATTTTAAACTGACATTAAAGGCAAGATTTCTTCTAGTGAAAGTATCTATTTATCCTAGTGATTTAAATTATTTCGTTTAGATTGAATGAGAGTTTTGCTAAAATTATTTGCAATATTAATATTTTTGCAAATTTTGCAATTAAAATCACCTGAAAATTATGTTATTCGATATCTGAATGTTATGAATAATTTCTTAGTCATCAAAGTGACCAAATTAGTATGTTATATAGATATCAAATTAAACTTAATTGGGGAAAACAAATAAGTTTTAGAAATTGAAGAAAATTTTTTATTTTCTTATTATGAAAAAGAAAAATCTTTTATCTTCTTATTATGAAAAAGAAAAATAAAATAAAGTAAAAGAAGATAAAGAAGAAAAATATTTTATTTCCTTATTACGAAAAAGAAAATCTTTTATTTTTCTTATCATGGAAAATTTTTTATCTTCTTATTATAGAAAAGAAAAATAAAATAAAGAAAAGAAAGATAATGATTTCATCAAGAGATAATTTACCCAAAATAATCACACTACCAAGATTAGGGTTTTTCAAGATTCAATTTTTTTTTTTTTAATTTAAAGTTATCTTATATTTAATTACGTTCTTAATTACTCCATTAATGTTACTATTTTTCTCATGATTGAGTTGCTTAAATTTAAAATATAATAAATTATGCATGTTTACATTTCATAAAGTTTGGTACAATAAATTATATTTTGTTGTCCTTTTGTGTTATGTTTAAATCACAAATAATTTAAAGCATGTATTTGCTTGTGACTATTTGATATCTATGGTATAAATAATTTGTTAGTCACCAAAGTGGCCAAATTACTAAGTGTTCTATAAGTATCAAATTAAAGTTACGTTAATTTAATTATCAATGTTTGTGATTGTTTTATTGCAATATATCTATGTTATGAATAATTTGTTAGTCACCAAAGTGACCAAATTAGTAAGTCTTATAGATATTCCATTGATAGTGTTTTGCAAATTAAGGAAATAATTATTTGTGATTATTTTAATATGATATCTATATTACGAATAATTTGTTAGTCATCAAAGTGACCAAATTAGTAAGTTCAATAGATATCAAATTAGGGTTAAACTTAATTACTCATATTTATGTGATGATGATGATCATATTATATTATGAAACATAAAAATATTATGAGTATATTGATTTTTCATTATTATAAAACATTTAAATTGCCTAAAGGTAATTAGTAGTTTTATAATTATGAATGTTATTGTGGATCATTGGAATTGTTTTATCATGATGTCTATGTTAAGAACAATTTGTTAGTCACCAAAGTGACCAAATTGAGAAATCTATAGACATCAAACTAAAGTTGATTCAATTACTCATGTTCATTTGATGCTAATGAATGAGATTATATTATGAAACATTAATAATTTGTCATGATCAGTGTATTGATTTTCGTTATTATAAGACATTTAATTTGTCCAAAGGTAATTAATAGTTTTATAATTTTGAATCTTATTGTGGTTAATTGAAGTGTTTAGTTAGATATTATTAGTATATCCAAATATAACTATAATGTATTTAATTTGGGTATTTAAATTACCAATTATATGATATTAAATCTAGCATCAGTTATGTATTAATATTGTACATTGTTGTGCCTTCCAAAGAACTTCAATGTATAAATTAATGATTATTTAATATTATTTTGTTGTGGTGTTCCTGGTATTTTGCAACACAATAATGTATAAGCATATCTATTTTGTAATTGCATCATCTGCTCTCATTTCTATTTATTCGCATGCTACATCTATATAATGGACTCAATTTCTCTGATTGGTGCAAACAAATCTGATTCCATCCTAGAGTTTTTGGATCTTGATTATCTGGCACTCTTAAGTGAGAAACATGCTACACTTACTTCAGCTGCTAGCAATGATAATGTTTAGGAAAGATCAAATAGATTGAGCCTAATGTTTATGCAAATGATTATTGTCCGCAATTACAATATTGAAAATGCCAAGGTTTTTATAAAGTTTATGGAAAATATGATGAGAAAGCACATTGTTTTGACCTATTTGCTAAATTCCTAGAAAGTCATGGTATATATGCTCAATACATAATACCAGGAACACCACAACAAAATGGTGTTGCAAAAGGACGTAATACCGTACATTAATAAATGTGGTTAGAAACATGTTAGTTAATTTGTCTTTACCTGTGTCCTTGTGGATATATGCATTAAAAACCGCTCAATATTTATTAAACATGGTTTCTAGTAAGTCAATTCTAAAGACATCTTTGAATTATGGACAATAAGGAAACCTAGTTAAAGGCACCTGCATGTTTGGGGTTGTCAAGCGGAAGAATCTAAATCCACATGAAAGAAAACTAGATTCAAAAACAACTTGTGGTTTCTTCATTGGTTAGCCAGACAAGTCAAACGGGTATAGATTTTATTGTCCTAACCATCACCGACGGATTTAGTATAGGTTCAGGGGGGCTCTCAACTTTATCGTCTTTATATAATATATATATATATATATATATATATATATATATATATATATAATAACACTATTTTTTAAAAATATTTCTAGTTAACTTAGTGGTTAATTTGACTGGTAGTCTCTCTTCCAACCCAAGTTCAAATGTTACCTATGGAGTTTATTTTTCATATTCTTTTAGCCCTGTCAATATATTTTCTAAATCCCCTGCTAACCATAGTGCATGAATAGTTTGAATAGTGTCAAACACCAGATAACGATCGGTTAGATGTCATGAAAGAAAAAATGATAATGAGGTGTAAATGGGTCTTTAAGACCATGCTTGACTCAAATAGCAATATCGCATGATAAAGGCTAAACTTGTTGCCAAATGTTATACTAAAAAAGATGACATTGACTACGAAGAGACCTTTTCTCCTATCTCGAAAAGGGACTCTTTAAGAATTATTATGGCTTTATTAGCTCATTATGATTTAGAGCTTCATCAAATTGATGTGAAAACTACCTTTCTAAATGGGAATTTAGATGAAGAAATGTTCATGGATCAACCCGAAAGGTTTTATGGTTGAAGGAAAGGAACATATGATGTGTAAAAGGTTTTATGGTTGAAGGAAAGGAACATGTGATGTGTAAATTAAAGAGGTCAATATACGAATTTAAACAAGCTTCCAAACAATGGTATCTTAAAGGCAATGTACCATCACATCTTTTGGTTTTAAAGAAAACATCGTTGATCGATGTAAACACCTAAGAATCAGTGAGAGTAAGTTTAATTATAATCATTGATCTATATGCTTACTTACAAGAGATCTGATCATATTCAGGTGATTGGATATTTAGATTCAGATTTTGTCGGATGTGTGGATACAAAAAAAAATCCACTTTTGGCTATATGTTTCTGTCGCCACGTACCCGAGATGACACAGAGCAGTCGACGTTCTTAAAAATGGTTTAATTTACTTAATAAAAAGGGAGTCGCCACCAATCTTTTTTATGGTTCGATTGGAAACCGAAATGAAGTAAATCATTTTAAATAAAAGAAAAATTGGTCTACAAAAAAATTAGAGTTGAGTTCGAGGTCACTTGTGTAAGGGAAAGGTGTTTGCACCCCGTAATACCCGTTTAGAAAAACGGTGGCATTTATTTAAATACCATGACTTTTGTCCCTTATATCTTTTTCTTTGTATTTATTTGTGTATTATGTATCCGTTTGTCCCTAAAATTAAATATAACAATAATAATAATAATAATACACACATTTTCCTTATATCTTTTTCTTTCTCTTTGTTTTTTAGAGAGAAGAAAAAAAAAGGTTAAAAAATATTATTTTTTTTTTTTTGTAGAATAACAGTAAAATGAAAAGTGGCAAAAAAAAATAAATAAACTATAAAAATATAGGAAATTTTTCTTATACATTTTTTTCTTTTTCTCTATATTTAAAAAAGAGAAGAACAAAAATAAGAATTCAATCTCGAAGAAAATTATTTGTTGTATGAGGTGCAGATCATTGGGAGTAAACCCTATCTAATGCAACCTCCAACTAAGTTTTTCATTCGTTATGGGATTAGGTTTAGAGTAAAGAAAGGAATTTGTCCAAAATAAAACTTATTTTTTTCCTAAAATGATAAATCAAAAAAATATTTTGTATAAATAAATTAATTTATCTTTTTCCTAAAATGATAAATCAAAATTGATTTGATTTTTTTTAAAATAATAGATAATCTCATTAATGGTTTTATTTTTCATTTTAATAAAAGATTTAAAAATAATAATAATAACAATTATCATAAAATTTTATATTATTACAAAAATAAAGTTTACCTTTTTTTCTTTTTTTAACAAAATGAACAAATAAAAAATCTTAACCATTATTACAATTAATATGTTTTTTAAAAAAAATGTAGTATAAAATTAGGTGGCTACAGTTCCTATTAGCTGAAGGAGCAATTTCATGAAAAAATGCGAAGCAATGTACTGTTGTTGCATCCACTATGAAGGTTGAATTTGTAGCATGTTTTAAGGCTACAATTCATGTTTTATGGCTGCAGAACTTTATCTCAGGACTTGGAATTGTCGACAGTATTGCTAAGCCACTGAGAATTTATTGTGATAATTTTGCAGCAGTTTTCTTCTGAAAGAAAAACGACATGTATTCTTTTTTAAAAAGAAAAAAGATACTAGTGAAGGGAGCTGGAGATCAACCACCCTGTCACGAATTTTATTGCCAAAAGGAGGACTAAGAGTTGTTCCAATTACATAGATGAAAAACAAAAAACATTGATGTTTAAGGAGATTGTGGCTTGGTTGTAGTGCTTGAACAATTTTCTTTTTGAGGACCAGCTTCCTGTTAGAGAGCAGATATCTTTCCAAGAATTTTGATATGTTGATTCTTTTTCAGTGAAGATTTGTTTGTTCCTCCCTAACCATAATGTCCATATATAAAGTAGCAATGGCTACGTTGAAGCTTATGATGCTTTTTTCATTGTTCCTTTTGATTCTGCATAAGCTTAAGCAGGGATACTAAAGATGCCAAAGCCTTTGTGCTTTAGAACACTGAATGAAGAGGTGGTTCAGGTCTTCATGTGATGATTTGCATGATATGCACCAATTTAGATTGAGGCACACATTCAAACTCCTTTTTTGGATGAGATCCATCGTGTTGATTCTCTAGTGAATGACAGTCCATATGAAAAACTTACACTTCTGTGGGATGGAAGACTTCCAAAGGGATTTGAATTCATTCTCTAAAGGGGATCCCCTAAAGTTTAAGTTTACTTTAAAAGTCAAATCTTTTGCCAAGGCTACTATGAAGGAACCACTACTGTTTGGGCTCCATAAGGGTCTACTTTGTCCTCTATCTCTGTGTAATTGGGGCATGTTGTTTTTCAGTGTCTACCAAAGTTGGTTTTCCCTGTCATTTAACGGTCTTCTAGGAAAGAAATTCCAGTCTCCCAAATTTTGATCCCACATTTCCTTAACGGAAGCATTTTGTAAGTTCGAGAGAGCATATACTCTTGGGGCTTGGTGTGATAGAGGAAACTCTGAGCATCAGTTACTATGCCAAAAGGAAAGATAAGAACCATCATTGAGGATCCAATTGATTTTTGAATCAACCCAATTCTTCCATTTTTAATGGCATGCCTAAGGAGCTTTTGCACTGCGAGTCTTACCTTTAGTTGGGATATCACCTTGATTCCTCTTGGAATATTTTGCATCTATACACTTTTCCAGAGAGAGTAAGGCTCAGAGTGGTATCTCCACAGCCATTTGCACAGGAGGGCTTTGTTTGTGTCTTTTAGCTTGTTTATGCCTAGGCCGCCCTGCTCTTTTGGAGAGGTGCATATCTCCCAATTTATAAGGTTTGTATTCTATTTTTTCTGGCTACCTTTCCACAAGAAGTCTCTCCAAAGTTACTCAATTTCTTTGTATACTAAAACAGGAGCCTTGAAGGTCTAGAGTTGGTAGGTAGGGAGACTAGTTAAGGAAGATTTGATGAGGGTGAGTCTTCCTCCTTTGGAGATTTGGTTGTACTTCCAACCATTGAGCTTTCTGTGGATACTTTTTATGGTTTGGTTCCAAAAAGACTTAGAGTTTGAATTGCCTCCCAGGTGGACTCCCAAATAGTTTACTGGTAAGAATTGTGTGGAGAAACCAAATTTGCTGACTACACAAGTTGTTCTGTCTGTAGGAACATTGACTGGACTTATAGTAGACTTCGTGTGATTGAATTTTAGCCCTGATGCTCTCTCAAAGAGGGAGAGAGCGATTTGTAGGTTTTCTATGTAAGTGTCATTGTCTTCTACAAAGATCAGGATGTCGTCAAAATAAAGAAGGTGAGAGATGTGGCAATTATTACTAAGAGTGACCCCTTTGATAGCTCCTTTATCTTCAAGATGCAACAGTAGTCTGCTAAGGTAGTCCATGGCCAGAACAAAGAGGAATGGGGATAGCGGATCACCTTTTCTAATGCCTATTTGTGCTTTGATTCTACCTTTTGGATTTCCATTGATAAGGTTAGAATATTGCACATTGTTGATGCAGGCTTGTATCCAATTTTCCTATTTGGGAAGGAAATTTTTCTTGTCGAGCATAATGTCTATGAAGCTCCAGCTAATTTTATCAAAAGCTTTTTCTAAATCTAATATGAGAACAAAGCCTTTAGATTTTTTTTTTTTTTTTTTTTTGCTTCCACCAATCTATTGCTTCATTTGCAATAAGGATTGCATCAGTAATTTGTCTTCCTTTGATGAATGCCATTTGGTTTTCTGCTATTGTAGCAGGAAGTGTGTCCTTGAGTCTATTGGCAAGAGCTTTTGCCATAATCTTGTAAAGAGAGGTTGTAAGCTTTAATGGCCTATAGTTAGGGGGGTGTACACAATTTTCCTTTTTGTTGATGAGAGCAATGTAGGTGTTGTTGACATTGTTGTTGACAATTCCTTTACTGTGGAAATCCTGAAATACTTTCATCAAATCGCCCTTTAGGAAGTCCCAACATTTTTTGTACAAGAGCATAGTGAAGCCATCCAGACCAAGAGCCTTTTCATTACTGATAGACCTGATTGTTTTTTTGATTTCATGATCATCAAATGGTTTGCACAATTGAGGATGTTGGGAAGAAGAGATTGGCTGCCAATCCAGGTTGTCAATGAGCACTTCATCAAAGTTTGTCTTTAAGTAAAGGTTTTTATAATGCAGCTGGAAAGCATCTGAGATGGCCTCTATTGTCTCTAGGTTGTTTCCATTGGGGCCACAGAGATATGTGATCAAATTATTCCTTTGGTTTATAGTACATACTCTACGGAAATATGCACTATTTTCATCCCCCCAAAGGTTCCATTTCTGTCTAGATTTCTGATACCAGATTTGAGCTTGTTTATTTCCAATGTTGAGCAAGTCAGATTTAAGGGAGATCCTCTTCTGGTGGTGAGCTTCAGTTAGCAGGCCTTGGAATTCAAGCTTGTCAATTGATTCAATTTCTTCCAGCAGTATTATTTTATTAGCCTCGATCTGGTTTACTTTGTTGCTTTGCAAACTTTGATGAATTTGGATAGGTTTTTAAGGCATTGGATGAAAGCATAACTAGGGAAATCTTCTTGTTTGGAATTGATCCACCAATCTTGAAAGTTTCTTTTGAAATCCTTGTCCAAAAGAGAAATATCATTTAATCTGAAGGGGCATGGTCCCCATATAATCTTTGGAGATTCCAACACAATAGGAAAGTGGTCTGATACTGTTCTGTGCAATGTTCTAGAAGAATGAATTTTGAAAATGTTTTCCCATCCTTCTGAGTATAGGAAACGATCAAGGCACGAGAAAGTTGGGATAACTCTGAGATTAGACCACGTAAATTTGTTGTTTGATAGAGGTGGATCAATGAGCTCATTTGCTTGGATGAAGTTGTTGAAGGAAGCCATATTTCTGAAATCAAAGTATTTTGCATTTGTCTCTAATTCCCATCTATAAATATTGAAGTCTCCTGCTATCAGCCAATTTGGAAGGCATAAAGGTTGAAGGAGAGATAATTCATTCCAAAGGTTAGTTCTATCAGCAAGTTTTGAAGGGTCATACACTGAGGTTAGCCACCATTGTCCACTTGAATTGAAGAAGTTAATGGAGATCGAATAGGTTCCCAAATTGATGTCTTTGACTTTGAAATTAATATCATTCCACATGACAATAATACCACTAGAGGAACCATTTGAAGGAAGAGATTGATAATTTACTCCTTTCTTGCTTCATAGGAAATTGATATTGAACATTTGCAAATTGCTAATTTTTGATTCAGTAAGCATAATTAAATCAGAATCATAGGAGGAAATTAGATTTTTTATTGAGGCTCTTTTTTAGGGTGAGCATAACCCTCTAATATTCCAACATAAGACCTTCATGTATTACCCTTATCCCCCAAAGGCCCATGGCCTAATATAACCACATTTGGATCAAATAACAGTACAAGATTTGAAGAAGAGCTAGGAACTTCTAAGACATATTTTAGAGATAGTTTGAGCTCGTTTTCCATTAGCTAGCTCACCAACTTCATCTTGAAAGCTTTGTTTTCTTCCTGATCCATTTCTGAGCTTGTGACTTTTGATCTATCCATTGTGGAATTGTTGTTCAAGCTATCAAGAATTGCAAGGCTTCTATCTACATTGTCTTTTGTTTGAAGGGCTTGGTTGACGATGTCCTCTTCAAGGTTTGCTTTCAAATGGTTGTTGTTGTTGGCCTCCAATCCTTGGTTGTTATTGAAGGGATGAAAACCCTTTACAGCGGAAAATTACAAATTAAAACCTTAAAATTACCAATACATTGGCAAAAAAAAATTACAAAAACAATTTTAATGGTTAAACATGCTTTGAATAAAAATATAGAGAAGAAAACATAGGCTCGTTGACGACTCTGAATCTACCAATCACCAATTTGGGCACCACCACTTGAAAACCTTCCTATTCTCTGATTGAGATGGTTTGTGAGAACCAAAATTGGAATAAGAGAATTTTTCTTAGAGAGAAAACTTTTTGTCAGAGAGAAATGGGAGAGCAAAATTTTTCGCAGAATTCACTCCTTGTTACGCAAAGTATTCCCACTTCTTCAGACGGAAGAAGTGTGAAGTTGGAGATAATAAATGGGAACGTGGGAAAACCACCCACGTTCCCTATTAACTTAATAATAATTATTAAGTTAATATATATATATATATATATATTAAACTAATTAATTAATTTAATTAAATAATTAATTAATTAATTTAATAATTAATTAGTTTAATAATTAATTAAATCATATTTAATTAATATTTTCATTTAAATCATATCTAAATGAATATCTCTCGCATAACCTATAGTTTTAATTTAATTAATTTAATTAAATCAAATTAAACTAAACTATTAATTAATTCTCCAATTAATTAATTTCTAAATTAAATATCTTATATTTAATTTAATCCATAATTTGAATCATATTCAAATATAAATTTCTTTCATAACCTATAGTTTTAATATGTATCATATACACATTAAATTTTAACTTATAGTTTAAATATGAATCTAATTCAAATTAAACTAATATTTGAACTTATTCAAATATTTTATTCTCTCGTAATTTAATTTTGAATCATATCCAAAATTAAATTTATATAATAAAGTCTAATAAACTTTATATTATAATGTATCAATATACATTATATTAATTCCCAAAGTAAATTTGAACATTTCAAATTACAACCAATATAAATAAATCTCATTACTCTTTATGAGCTAGGAATGGGACCTAATGGACCTACAGATCAGAAGCTACAACGATATGAGATTAATTAGCTAAACTCATTAACTATATTAATCAATATTCGTTAACTGTGTGTACACTCCACTAAAGACTCACAGCTGAACTCTTCCCACTGTAGATATATTTCTGTGTCCACGGATATATACCAATACCAGTAAGTTAGTCCTTCACAAGTGTTCTAACACCAACTAGGTCAAATTATCGTTTTACCCCTGGGTTACCTCTAGTCCTTAAATACCAGTGCTCCTCTAATGAACGGCCTGTTTATGGTCCAACCACTAAACAGAAACCCCTCTCGTGCCATAAAGAGGGTAGGGCCCTTTGTTCAAGTCCCGGAGACACCATTTAAGGAAACACTTATCTACTTACCCTAAAGGTGGGAAGGAGTGAATTCCATCTTGTGTGATTATGTTCCCAGCTCCCCACTCGATCTTGTCCCCAAAATGATAAGCATATTGAGTCGAAAATTTAGCCACTCTCACCCATACAAATCAAAGGACAATCCCTCGCAAACAGGAGTTCATAATACACTCAGGATTAAGACTAAGTCACCTAGGTCATCTTAATGAAATAGAAATCCAACTAGTTAACGGAGTTACATCTAGTGATTATTATTTCGTGGTCCAGTCTTATGCAAACTCATTGCATATGATACCCTCACTCGCATGTCGCATACATGAACACATTGGATCAATGTGTTTGTATCAAATACAAAGTGAGTTGTATCCATAGTGTTAACAGGATAAGGTATCCAACCTTAACCCTATACTATAGACCCTTTAAGCTGATCTTGAACATTGATCCCCGTATGTCTCTACATACTGTTCAAGACTCATCAAACAGCTTAGGATGTTAGTTTATTGGATTTAGGTTATTAAGAAAAAACTAATAATATAATCAATCACTTATTGAAATTATAATAATAAAACACTTTATTAATTGCAGTCAATTGATTATATTTACTATCTACGAGTTTTAGGACATAAAACCCAACAATTATCAGTATGATTTAAATAATCTAATAGATATACGGCTCCCACATCAACCATTAGATTAATGACTCTGTTGTCAACTTCACATTCCTTTAAGGAATGATTTGGATCTTCACTTAATACATGGGATTCTATTTTTATCCTATAATAACTCTTCAGCTTAGATTTGTTTCGATGGCCATCTTGTTTGCTTGTGAGTCACTGAAGGCTGAGATTTTCAATGATTTTCTTTCAATATTTTTATCCACATCAAAGTTGAGAGAGATGTTACAACCAGGGGACATAAAGGAAACTTTCCTCTTTGAGATTCTTTTTTATCTCTTTGAGTAATGGCAGGGATTTGGTTCATTAATGATGAGGATGGCTTTGCCTTTCTCTTTCCTTTTTTCTTTAATCTTCTAGTTGAAAGGATCATAATCAAAATCTGATGAGCTGTCTTTCTTAGCTAATGTGTGATTTGAATGTGAATGTTTGTCAGAGCTGAAGTGAGTGTAGCCACCGTTGAGTCTAGTTGTTTTCAGCGGGATTGCTTGGAAGCCATTGAAAGTGTAAGCCTCGACCAAAGAGTTGTGTTCATCAAACTCATCAACAGCCTTTGTTTTAATGAACCATGGATCCTAACACTTCTTTCCACAAACCATCTTACTTCAGGAGGAGGGATGATATTGATAATGAAATTCTCTCCAAGATCATCGAATATCACTAAAAAGAAAAATTGGATATCGTAATGCAGGAATCCAATAATACACGATCTAAATCTACCCAAGATGCAAAACAGAGAAATCTACTTGATATCTAAGCTAGAAAACAAAGTAAAAACAAGAAATGGATAGTAATTAATTTACGTTTAGAAGAAAAAGAAAGTTGAAGTGTTGGTTATATGAGAGAAGAGAGAAAATTAAGGTTTGATTTGTTTAGGGAAATTGAATGGGAAGGAAGATGAAAAACAAAAAGTTGTCAAGTGAGTTAGGTGAGGAGGAAAATAATTAAGGTAACAAATAAGATATTAATTAAGGTGGAAAATGATGGAGAAGTGTGTAAGTGGAAAAACAAAATAATAAGAAAATAAGAAAAATTAACCTATTTGACAATTAATTTCTTAACCATTTGGTTTATGAGTTTTCATTTTTAAAAATAAAGTTTATAAACATTACTTTTACCTTTAAATTTTTATATTATACACACAAACGATGGTGATTTATTGTATATTATGCATGCACACATGCACACATAGAATAAAGAGCTTGGTATATTAGTCCTAACAATCATTGTATATTACTCATATATATGTATATAGACTAGAATAAATAGCTTGGTATATTACTCATACATATATATATATAGACTAGAATAAATAGCTTTGTAGATTAGTCATAACAATTAATGTGTTCATATACCCACATTTTGATATAAATATATAACTATAGACCAACTAAATATAAAGAATATAATAATTGATTGTGAACCTTACTACGAAATTGAAATGGTTGCACAACGTACCCTCTTTGCTCGTTGAAAAATAAGGATGAATGATTCCACAAATGGAAATCTTCAAATGTGAAAATTTTTCCTATTGTGATTAATTTTGATAAGAAATCGTTTTTTAAAGAAAGACCATCTTATGGCACATGGTTTTTATATCTTTTTACATATTTGTGTCTTTCTTTTTCCAATGTCCTCCTTTTTGAAACGATGTAAATGGTAAAAAAATTAATGAGATGTTATGAATTTTGGACTCGATTTTTATTTGTATGCAATATCATAACTCATTAGGTTATTCATGAAAAAAAAATCAATGAATTTAACATATTATTGTAATTTGACTAATAAACAACGCGTGTGATGCACTTGAAAATCACACACGAAAGTATTATAGTTTTAACTTAACTTTATAAAATTAGAGCAGTCATTCAATATTTTCATATTTATATCAATTTTTTGTATTCACATCATAATGAGTGTATAGTGAATAATAAATTTATAAATATCATAATATACTATCTAAAAATTTATAATAGTTTTAATAAAAAAAATTAAATGAAGAAAAAAACATGAGCAAGAAAAGACAAGAAAAGAAATACATGAAGCCTGGAGAAATATAAAGGGATAGTTGCAAATGTAGCAATTATATTCAAAATAATTAAGTATATAGCAACATTTTAAAAAAATTGCAAATGTTGGTCTATCACTGATAAAACATAAGAGTCTATCAACGATATAAGTCTATCACTGATAGACTTTGCTATATTTGCAATTTTTTAAAAATATTGTTACATACTTAATAATTATTCTAAAAATTGTTATTCATTATAAATACCTAAATATAAAATGGGCCAGAGAAAAGCCCAAATAACCCAATAAAATACAAATTAATGGAAAGCGTTTAAATTAAGAGTTATGGTGCTAGCACTGTAATTGTTGAACTAAGGAGATCTGCTAGTCCACATGCCAATGAGCACGCGGATATCTTCCAACACTTCTGAAGTAGATTTTTCTTGGTCGTTGAAAATCCTACATTCTCTTTCTTTCCAAATAGACCAAAGAGAGACAGTCGCCAAATTGAAACGGATAATTTTCTTCTTTGAATTTTGTTTTGAATGGCAAATAAACTTACAAAGGGCAGCCGTGTTTTGTAAATCGATATTCCAATTCATAATCAATTTAAGAAATCCCCAAATAGACTGGTTGAAAGAGCAAGAGGTAAACATATGGTTTATATCTTCGTCAGCTTCCTTGCAAAGAATACACCACGTTAGTTTTAGACTCCAATTTGGGAGTCTTTTTTGGAGCATCTCAACTGTATTGATGCATTCGTGAATAAGAGACCAAATGAAGAATTTACACTTTTTTGAAAGACTAGCTTTCCAAAGATTGTTGTAAATATATGGGTCAATGTTGTTGTATTCTCTTTGAATCCTTTCGTGCTTAGCAGATTTTACAGAGGCAACAAAAAAAATTCCATTGTAATTTAATTTTCAGAGTATCTTGTCCGCGGTTCTGATGTGGAGTAGGGAGAGATGCAATCAATTTAGACAACTGTTGTAATTCAAATCTCTAGGAGGCCTTCTAAGGAATAAATTTCAATTAGCTTCCACGGTATTCCACATAGATTTAATGGAGCTCTACTTTTCAGTAGTTAGAGCAAAGAGCCTTAGTCTGTAGAGATTTAAAAGACTGTTTTCATGCCAGTGACTGTGCCAAAAGGATAGACTTTCACCACTTTTTATCTTCAATTTAATTTGATTCTTAAACCAATCAACCCCTTTGATAATAGAAATCCATGGAGATCTTTGGCTGTTGTATTTGCCTTTTGAGGGGATGTCTCCCACAAACAAATTTGACATGTAGAAAGTTGATAGGTTGGAAGGCTAGCAATAGAGAAATTAATCAATGTGATTTTACCTCCTTTAGACAAATATGAATATTTCTAGCTGCTCAGCTTTTTTTTGTATTTTTTCAAAAATGTCATTCCAAAAATGCTTCAACAATGGTTTACCACTAAGAGGAACACCTAAGTAGTTTATTGACAAAAATTAAGAGAAAAAACCTACATTGAAAAAATTCCCAATATTACATAATTTAAACATAAAGAGCATAGACATATCTACATGTCAACCACGAAGTTGGTGGTTTAAGTTTCCCTAACTTCTGTTGTGTACTAAAAATAAACCTACAAATGAATAAATATACACAAGAATATTTCTATATAAAAAATAGACAAAATAAAAAAAAATAGAAGAGAAGAGAAAAGCATAATTTAATTTGCTTTTCTTCTTCACCCCTAGCATTTTGTGGTGACTTGCGAACATGAGTGAAAATTTTTTTAAAAAAAATGAGATACTTATACACAAAGATTTGAAAATGAAGAATTTAAAAGGTTGAAGGAGATCATATGAAAGAGTTAATATGAGATAAGGGAATGTGAATAGTTGGGAAATAGAAGATTAAAAGATAGAGAAGAATGTGAATAGATTTGAATAAATTTAAATAACATAATTAATTGGAGAGAAAATTTTAAAATTTTCAGAAAAATTATAACGAGAAGATGAAAAGTTAAGGAAATGTAGCTTCTATTTTGTTGAATGTGGAAATGGCCTCATCTCATTCAGAATTGTTGAAAAGGTAAGGAAACTATGTGAATTACAAAATTGCCACTAAAAAAAATTATAATGAAATGGTAAAATGGAGCTAAAAAATTTATCCACTTCTATCCTTTTATATATAGTATAGATATAGATTATTAGGATAGAAAACCTTATTTTCTTTCATCAATATAAAATTTTGATGCTTAACTTTCTCAAGAATATTTATATCTATGTCTTAAAATTTTCCACACACATATATAACCACACATTTTTTGAACAATTTTCTTTTTCTCTCTAATTTTTTTGATTAAGTAACTAAGAAATAAAAAATTAGGAGCCTTCATGTTTCTTGTTTTATCTTTTTTTTTTTTCTCATTTTTTAGGAAACTAACTTGTTTGATAGTTTTCATTCTCTTGTTTTTAAATTTTAAATTTTAAGAAACGTTTTTGAAAATAGAGTTCCGTTTTAGAAACTACAAAAGAGAAGTAACAATAATTGTATTGTACTTAATTTTTGCATCCAGACTTGTTTGTAAGATAATGTAAATTTTTATAATTATTTTTAATATATTGATACATGATATATATTTTTTGTTTTACATAATTACATTTTTTTAACACTATGAAAGAAAAGAAAAGTAAAAAAGAAAACAAAAAACAAGAAACATCTATTTGTTTGTTACTTTTTTCTGAAAAAAAAAAAAGAAACATAAATAATTATCAAACAAATTTATGTTCCTAGTTTTAAGAAAATTAGAAACGAAAAAGAAATGGTATCAATTACTCTTTTCTAGTACAGCAACTACAAACTGTGAGTTGAGGCAAGCTCACTTTGGCACAAGAACAATATTAAATAATGTTGCCTTGTAAATTTAAATACCTTAAAATAAACAACTAAAATGGTTATCAAACAAAACACCAAATTAAGCACTTTTCATAATATTTTGCAAAATATCGTAGTGTGTATGTGTGTGTATATAATCATTGTAATATCTAGAGTTTAAGAGAGTGGGGCATAAATGAATCGAGATCACGTTCTAAACAAGAGAGATTCCTAAGCTCTTAAGAATGACACTTGTCTTTTTAATGGCTCAATCATAGAAATTCCAAAGTTAAACATACTTAGCTTGGAACAATTCTTTATTGGATGACCGGAAAAAACCTTTAAAATGCACGTGAGTAAAGACAAAACGTACTCAAAGAACTAATATTGATTTGTGGAGACATCTTTTACTCTAATAAGCCCAAAAAATTAAAGAAGCAACAAGAAACAAATGTGACGTTGCTTAGTCACAGGGGCTAGCACGTCACTTTTGGATGTTGTTTGCTATATATAAACAACTTTTACCATATTTCAATTAGCTAAAGCAACAAGAAGTTAAATCTCCACGTGTTTTTGAATGAGAGGCCAATGCAATGAAAACAAAATATGAGTAAAAGAAAATTTGAATCAAATGTTCACCAACTTGACGTTGAATTAATTGTAAGGAAACTTCTACTCTAGCAATTAAAATTCTTATTCCAATCTTACCCTTCTGCTGTATCCCATCCTTACTACTATAAATACATTTGAACTGCAAAACTAATTCTCATCCCATCTCCAAATACATTTAACTTTTATTATTCTAAATCTACAAAAAAAAAAAAGAAAATGAATTCTAAGGCTTTCATCCTCCTCGGTCTCCTTTTCGCCGCTGTCGTCCTGGAGGTAACTGCAGTTACGGCCGGGGACGACATAAAATCTAGTGAGTCTAATACTTCATTAGATGATACATTGCAATGTACTCTTAATTTACTTATACTCGTTTCATTAGTGTTATATATATTTTGATTCTCATGAGATCATTAACATTGTAGAGGAAGCTTTTAAGCAAACCGATGAAGTCAACGATGTCAAGCACCACGATTTGGGAGGAGAAGACACTTCACTTGCCCGATGCCACCACCATTGCCACAAACGTTGCTGTAAGTGTTCCCACGGTCATTGCGTCAAGTGCTGCCCCTAATCTGCTGATGATCTGACCCTGGTTGGATTTACAATCTCAAGCCAAAAGTTTAACAACAAAACCTATTTTGTTGCTTAATTTCAAATAATGTCTTTTGATTTCTCAAGTTCATATATTATATATAATGTATGCAGTCCTGTGTGTGTTTGCTTTTAAGTACTGAATAAATGCTTTGTAAAAGAAAAAAAAAAAAAAAAGAAGTAATGAATAAATGGAATGGCTTGAGATTTTAACATGTTTGAGTATTGTGTTTATTTAAAGATCTCATCATATAAGTTAACCACTGTATGACCATACCAAGTATAGTATGTTTGGGTAGTGATTTTGAAAAAAATTGATTTATTAATAAGTGATTTTGGAGAGCATGTTTGTGTTTGGTTATGCTATACACTTTTAAAAGTGTATTTTGTAAAATCAGAACTAAAAATGATTTTGAATCGGAGCACTTAGGGTAAGAAATTAAATAAGACTATGAGCTACAATCAACACTATTTCAAAACCGTCATTTGTTACAAATTTTTCTATTTCACACAATAAAAATTTTAAATTTTTTACAACAATATTTACTATTTTCTTTTTAAAGTAAAATAGTTTACATCGTAAACACATACTATTATAATCCAGATTTAAAATAATATACACTTCAAAAATACAAACTATTATAACCTAACTATAATAATCTAGGATTATATAATGAACTTTACCCCAAATAATCCGGGTTTGAGATTGACTTTTAGAAAAAGTATATATTTTGAGCTAAACTATGTAATTATAATGAGTTTTTGTAAAAGTGTAATTGATCATGTTAATATTTGGTTCATACCCTACAAATCATTTAAATTTAATTAACAATATTTTTAAATAAATAATGGTTGTTTTCAAAGGTAGTTTTAGAATCATCAGATTAAATTTAAGTTTAAGAAAAAAGTTAGAGACGACCCACTTGTGTTTGGTTACACAGCTGGAACAAGCTCTTCAACAACTACAGTTTCACTTATATTGCTACCAAAATATTAGTGCTTTTTGTATGATCAATTTAACTAATTCTATATTGGTTTTATTGGACTTAACTCTAGCCCGGACTTTGTGTTTAGTGAATATCTTTAATTGGGAGATCATGGCTACTGTTAAAGGTGTTCAACTAACAGAGACGTTGGACTGCGTCGTCCTTAAAACATCATATATCTTTTTAGAAGTAGAAAAAAATAGACCTAAAAAAAATTGTCAGTGGCATTGGAAAAATTTAGATGTAAAAATTTAACAAAGACATCGAGAGAATGACACAAACTTTTATCGATATAACTTTAAACATAAAAAAATAAATTAAGAGTGAGGAATTGAAAATTAATTCCAAGAGTATCAGAACGTTTAGGGTGAGGAGTGATTTATGATAGTCCTATTATAATAATCTTAGTATGCGTTTAGGGCGCACAGACTATTATAGTCTGTGTTATGATAGTCTACATTTGAAGCACAGACGTTGGGGTTCAGACTATAATAATCTATGTTATGATAGTCTATATTTGGGGTTCAGACTATCATAATATGTATTATCATAAACTATGTTTGGGGTGCAGACTATTACAACCTGGATTTTTCACAACTTTTTTTTCTTCTGAAATATATATCGTAGATCCAATATACAATTTTCATAAATTAATTTTATTAAATAATTTTGATTATGATGTTCGTTCAATAAATTTAGCATAAATTGCGATGTTTCATGATTTTTTTTCACGCATATATATTGTACATCGATTTAAGTAAGCTTCTAGTTACGATGTTTCTAGCAATAATTTAAACTTTAATCTTGCATTTCCACTAAAAAAGATCTTTTTTTCATGCATATATATTTGTCATGAAATACAATATTTTTCTTAAAAGCATTTTCCTTCACCTTCTTAATTACGACGTTCATTTTATAAATTAAAATTGTAATTATTAAATCGTTATTTTTCACCACTTTTTTTTGCATGCATATATATGGTACATCAAATCAAAAAAAAAACTTTTCAATTATGACGTTCATATCCTAAATTAAGCTTTGATGATCTTCCTTTTGCACTAATCTTTTTTCCATGCATATATATTTTTCATAAAATACAAAATTTTGCTTCAAATTAATTTCTTTAATCCTCTAAATTACAACATTCATTTCATAAATTTAGCTTGGATTGTTAGTATTCACTATTATTAAAACTAATGGAAAATATATAATTACAAACTTATATTATTAAAACTATTGTTCTAAAACAAATGATAAAATAACGTAAAGAGAAGAGTTATTGAATATATATATATATAAACAATGGAAAAAAAACAATTACAATGCATATATAGAAAGTGAAAAAATCTACGATAAACTTTAAACATATATTTTAGGAAGAAAAAAGAAAAATAAAAGAAGAATGAAAGAGAAAATGGATGGAGTAGGTTAACACATAGCCCACTCCACTCTCCCATAGCTTGTGGCTCAAATGCCCCCTAAATAGTCAGAGTAAGAAGAAAAAAAGTTAAAAACATAAAAAAAAAATTAGGAAATTGTCATAGATGACAGAACTCTTTAAAATATTTATAAATATAGTAATTTTCATAGTTTATTAGTAACAGACGACATTAATAAACATCTGTTAGTGTCTATAAGTCTCTATTATAGATGATAATAGTCTATAAGTATCTTATCGACATTTATTGATGTTTTGCTATATTTTCAAATTTTGCTATAATTATTATTATTATTATTATATTTAAAATATTTACAAGTTTCGCCATTTAGAACATTTTTATTTAACTTAAACACAAGGTTCGAACAAGAGAATTAATTATTGGATTCTTTTTTTATATTGTTAAGGTTAGGGATCTTCTCCACTCAACTAACAAATTTGTGATTAACAAAATCACAAAATAATAAAATATAACATATTTGAACAAATAAATGAGTTTTTTAAAAAGTATAACAAATTGGCATAATATTTACACCATATAGAACAATTTTGAAAGCAAAAAAAGTTCATATGTTCACGATGGAAAATACCAAAAATGTCCTAGCCAGCACGCAAATAATTGGCCACTTGTGAGCATAATATATTTGGTATACGATCGTTTAGATTTGGTTATACGATCGTTTAGATTTGGTTACATGATTGTGTACTAAGTTTAAACAATTGTGTACCAAATATAAAAAAAATATAAGACCATGTACCAAATATAAACGATCATGTACCAATATCTCAACGATTTTTTTTCAAGATCCTGTACAAATAAATGTCCCAACGATTTTTTTCAATCGTATATCAAATATAAAATATTTATATTTGGTACACGATCTTGTAGATTCTTTTATATTTGGTACACAATCGTTTAGATTTTGCTACACAATCGTGTAGCTAAATCTAAATGATCCCAACGATTTTTTTTCAAGATCTTTTATATTTGGTACACGATCTTGTACCAATATAGTTTAAATTTAGTATAGGATCGTATAACTAAATTTAAACAATTGTGTACCAATATTCGAACGACTTTTTAAGATCGTGTACTAACATCCCAACAATTTTTGTTCAAGATCTTTTATATTTGGTACACGATCTTGAACCAAATAACAATTTGATAAAAAAATTAATACAAGATTTATGATTGATTAAAAACAAATATCATGATTTCAAAAAAAATATAAAAGAAAAAATGCAGAATGAGAGAAGATGGAAAGAAAAAGAAAAATTGCAGAAAAAGAGAAGAAATAAGATGAAAAAGAATGACAAACCTGAAATATTAAAAAAAAAAAAAAAAGGTCTTTTCAAAAATATAAAAAAGCTTCAAAATATTTACACTCTATAGAACAATTCCGAAAATGGAAAAAGCCTAGAGACCCACCGTGTAAAATACCAAAAATGCTCCGTCAACCACGTTATCAACAACGCGCGCCTAATATATACGTGATCGTTTATAATTGCGATCGTTTAGATATGGCTACAATGCGATCGTTTAGATATGACTACAATTTATATGCGATCGTTTAGATATGGCTACAATTTATACGCGATCGTTTAATTTTGTTACACGATCGTTTAGACTTGGGTCTCTAAATCTAAATGATCTTTTAAAAAAATTTGGTACACGATCGTTTAGATTTCTTTACATGATCGTTTGCTTTTTTTACACGATCATTTACTGTTTTTTACACGATCGTTTACATTTAGCTACTTCAATCAAAATA
Organism: Cucumis melo; assembly: GCF_025177605.1. NCBI lineage: Eukaryota > Viridiplantae > Streptophyta > Magnoliopsida > Cucurbitales > Cucurbitaceae > Cucumis > Cucumis melo. The sequence continues at coordinate 3,780,587 of NC_066857.1, forward strand.
ATTTTTTTTTAAGAATTTTTTTATACAGTCTTTTATTTTTTTTACACGTTTACTTTTTTTAGATTTTTTTTCAAGATTCTTTATACACAATCTTTTTTTTTTTTTTTACACGATCGTTTACCTTTTTTACACGATCGTTTACATTTGGCTACTCCAATCTAAATGATTTTTTTTCAAGATTCTTTATACACGATCTTTTAGATTTTGCTATTTTTTTGTATACAGTCTTGTGCACAGTTGTTTAGATTTGAATACCCAAATGTAAACGACGTAAAGAAAAGGAAAAAAAAGAAAGACGATGGAAAGAAATCGCAGCGAAAAAAAAAAGTAGAAATGATGGAAAGAAATCAAAGCGAAAAAAAAAGAGAAAAAAGAGGAAAAGAAGAAAAATGATGAAAAGATTAAACGACGTAAATAAAAAATTAAAAAATAAAAAAGATGATGGAAAGAAATTGCAAAAAACAGAAGGGTTTAAGAAGGAGGAAATCGAAGGGACAGGCAAAATAGCAAAAGTAAGACGAATGGCAAGGAAGAAAAGAAAGATGGAAACGCAAACTTGGAATATTTAAAAAATGACTAATTTTATGAGTTTTGTTACACGACTCGTAAATAGTTTGGTGTTTTGTTTTTCAAAAAAAAATGACCAACTTCATGGGTTTTTTTATTTTATTACGCGAATCGTAAATATTTTGATATTTTATTATATTTAAAAAACTTAAATATATCAAAAAATTTCAATTATTTTAGCTTACAAATTTCGAATAAAAAATATAAAATAGCAAAAGAAAAAACCTTTAGTTTTCAATATATTTTCTTTTCGTTAGTCTTACTTTGGTTTTCAATATATTTTTCTTTTGTTAGTCTTATTGTTCATTTTTTTTTAATGAGCTATTTTCAAATATGACTAAGTAATTTTTAATGAGTTATTTTTAATAAGCTATTTTCAAATATAACAAAATGAATCACCCACTAAAATGTATCAACCTCAATTTTGTAAATACTTTTAGTAAACAACCTCGAGAGTTTCAGGGCAATTCGAGTTGAAAAATGAAAGATTTAACCATCAAACCTCTTATTACAATAATCCAAGAAACAAGGGGTTAAGGATAATAACCTTTTTTTTTCCTTTCCCATATTATTATTATTGTATATATGATATAATAATAATTGTTCAAAAGACAATATAGCCTAATTAACAAAATTTTCTAGTTCAAAATTTAAAGAAAATGAATATACAGGACCCTACAATTTAATTTCCTCAGGAGGGTAATATGAGCACCATAATTAATAGGGCTCTCCTCAAACCATAATTAACCAAACAGTAGAATAAGCTAAGCTGTAACCATTTTTCTTCCTGTATTATATCCTCTCAATAAATAAATTTAATCAAAAAGTAAAAAAAATAAAAATACTGAGTTTGCTTTTGTGAGTAGTTCTTTTCTCTATTACGAATTTGCACTTTTAATGGCTGAGGTTTCTTCCTGAGACTCTTCCTCATTTTGAACTGAAGCATTGTCCTCCATTGCCGAAGCACTAGTTTGGTTGGCCAACGACAATTTGGTCCCATCCATGGAAGCTTCTGTGTTGGCATCTGAAACATTACCGTCGTTCACATTTAACTGCTCGGACTCATCTGCTTGTTGCAGCAGGCTCCAGTACATGATGCTAGCAGTGAGTATAAGGATCATCTTTTGGTTTACCTATCAAAAGTTGGCATGGTAGAACAGGAATTCAATTGGAGTATAAGTGCCAACAACTACACTCACCAGTTTTTGCAAAGATATGGTATATAATCAAGTTAAGCAACTTACCTCAATAATATCTTCAGGTAGCAAGAACAGGGAGCAGCCAAGCTTTCGGGCAACACTAATAATATATGTCGCATTCAGCTTCTTGTCTTCCTCTGCAATTCGACAATTTTACACCGTAAGATAGCTTTCAGAACCGTCCCCACAAAATTGAAACAATCCTGAGCTCGAAAGATGGAACTTTAAGAAAAAGAGCATAAAGACTCACCAGTTTCTCCTTTGGTAACAACAGCCCAATTCACCACCCTTGGCTCCACAGCACTAAGAAGCTCAAGGAAGAAGATACCATTTGAAAGGTTCTTATCCTGAAACCAGAAGTTGTATCATCCAGGTGAAACAATCAACTATAGACTTTGACGTAAAAACACATTCTTTAATCATTTACCTTGAAGCCCTCCATTTGGGAGGTTCTACCGGCTTTCTTTACTTTCTTGTTTGCCCAGTTCAGGATATCAGCGTCTGTAATCTCTTTTCCTTCTTTGCCTTGAGAGTGTGATCTCAGGTTTCTCAACAGTTGAAGCATAGTAAACCTCATCAGTTGCCATAGAAATGCTGCTCAATAAGAAGGAAATTATCTTTAGATATTTGGTCTTGTAATATCTCCCTCTAGTTTGAGGATCCTTAAGTCTCTTCAACTACCAAATGGGAATTTTGAATCAACAGTAACTAGGCAGTAAGATCATGGTTTGATCAATACATTCAACATCAAAACGTGCTAATAACTATGGTGCAAGAACAATAGTTCATACTTCATAGAATATAAGCAAGTACATATGCGCAAGCAAAGGTTTGTTTCTTTTTTCTTTTTTTTTTTTTTTTTTTGGCTAAAGGAACCAAATCATTCTTATTCTTTCTTTTCTAATATATTTTCCCTGAAAAGTATGGTTTACTAATCTTTCTGCTGGTGACTAATAAATCATAACATGACATAATAGCATTTCATTTCAAGATTGAACGTGAATGTCAATCAGAATCTAAATGAATGGAGAGTTCATATTCTAGAAAAGATGAGAGAAATTTTGTAGTTACCGAGTATAAGTTTCTTGTTTCCCTGCACAATATCATTCCCAGCTACGTTTACAAGAGAAAAGTTTAACTCCTTCCCAATTTTTATCACTTGATTGCAATTCTCAACTTTTCTAAATGGCATCTTGATAGGAGGCTTTGATGCCTGTTTCCATATTACTGATCCAGGAGAAACCTTGTCAAGAACTTCCAAAAGAACCCATCTGCAGTATGGACGTCGTATCTCAAGCTTGTCCATAAAAAGGAGGATATACAGTTATTCATAAGTAAGAGTAAAACAAAAAACAATACCCGTTTCTCACATCCTCAAAAACATTGTTGACATATGTAGCTATGCCAAGACTGTTGATCCACAACCGGAAGCACCGCTCTTCTCGAGAAGTTTGGGCATCATCAGTCATCATTTCTGCAAATGACATTTTTGAACTATCCACAGTCAACCCATTCCTGCATTACAAGTTTGCAATTCAAATTAGATTAAAAATCCAACTATGCAGCATCATATATTTTGAAACTCGATGAAACATACTGCTACTGTTGATATGGTAGGTCATCTTCTATGATAAATTTCTATCTTCCTTCATTTTACAACTTGCTGGAAGATTTAATCAAATTAAAATTGAAGGATCATCCATAAAGAAAATTTCAACCAAGTTATTGAGTCAAAATCATATGGGCCTCCAACTGAATAAATTTCTTGTAGAGTTTCTTGGTTATCAAACATCGGTGACCAGAATTAGGTCCTTTCCATTGTGGTCAACGTAGGAAAGATTGGACAAAAAGCTCTGGGGAGTTAGATAATATCCACGTGTTCTTACCTTTGAAATTTTGATCAACTATCCACGTGTTTACTTAGAATATTGAGAAAATGAAGTAACACGTTTAGAATGAGAGAAAAAAGGCAAGTCCACAGTGAGAGGTACGTACACTTGCAAAGGATTTAGAACAAGCGGTCAAGCATTATTTATTAAGCATTTTAATAATGCTAGAAATGGTTTTGTCTAAAACAAACATGATGGGGAAAATGATGTTTCTCACCTGTGCTGAAAAATTTGGGCAACAAATGCAAGATTAAGATTTGGTGAACCCTCAACAATGTCCTTGGGAGTAATATATCTTTTACAATCCAATTTTTCTGCAAGATCAAGAACCATATTAGCTCTTTCAGAAGGATCTTTAACATTCAAAGTCCCTGGACCAGAGAACTCAGGTGCAAGAGCATTGAGCAGATAAGCATATGCCTCTCCATCCTGCAAATGAAAATTTTTTATTACGTAACCAATATATAAAACACAGCCTCACTAAATACTTTTTCAAAATAGTTTAACGAGTCTAATTTCTCTAGTTAATGTGGGGGCTCTAACAGAGATTTCAATGTGGTTACACGAAATTCTGAGTTCCAGTTCTAAGTCCTGAAATGAGTCAATCACATAGAATATAATTTTCACACTACATTTTTCTCCAAGAAAGCCATTGTCTAAATCGAATATTGACAGACGTTAGAAAATGGGTAAACCATGCTCACGAAGGTCATCACTTCACATGGAAGCTAGAGCAAAAAAGACAAAAAGAATGGATCTAACTAAGACAATAAATTTCATGATTGAAAAGAGAACAAATCTAACTATGTCCTAGTGATCAAACATCTAGAATCCATTCAGAAATGAAATGTAAAGGTACTGAAAGGAACATAACTTTTATAATCAAGAATCTATTCAGAACTACTAACGCGCGAATCAATTATAAAGTATTGTGTGCAATATATACAATCAGTGGGCATCTTCTAACCTTCACATCTGATGAAAAGTTTGTAACTTGTTTCTCATAGCCAGCTTTTTTCAGATGAAAATTCATCCATTTGAGTAAGACTTTCTCTGGTGCTAGCCCTATGAGTTCTTCCACTTCCTGCCAGGTTATTGATAATATTTGTAAGAATTGTTACAAATCATCAACCATGCTCTAATAATAGCTTCAAGAAGGTTTGTTCGTTTTCTCCAACAGCCGAACAAATCAACTCTTATCATGAAGACATTAACTCAAAAAAGAAATCACCTTGCTATCATCCACCAGTTCCACAAGTTGAGGAGTTTTTTTCAGATTAAGATCAGCCAGCACTTGAATCTACATTCCCAGCACAGTAAAAGAGAAATAAAGCTAATTCTCAATAGTAAAGACCTTGGAAAATTGAACATTTTTACTGTATATGTTCTTCAACAAAAAAAACATTCAAAAAGCAAAATGAAAACGATTAATTATTTAATACCTTAATTATTTGTGATATCAGCCCAAGCAGCAGATGCGGCTAGAAAACAAAATTAAAAAAGAGACAAATTAGGAAACTATACAATAAATTTTATTTAATTGAATACGCTAATATGCAGATCCCAATAGATGGCCAGAGAGGTAGTTATAACGCACTCTAGCTTCAACCAAATCTTGTGTGCCAATGTTAACCACTGTGCATCCAATAGCCTTTGCAGAGTTAAGGCCAAGGGTATGGTTTTCATTTCTCTCCCATGGATTAAGGACTTTTTTCGTATTGATAGCTCGTTCGTCTATGGTCCCTGGAACAGCTACATTGATAAGCTTACTGCACAGGGTAACCAAAAGCATAAACAAAAATTATTACCATCTATCAACACAAAGTTAAACATTGATATGTCTAAATTCAAGTTGTTTCAACTACCAGAGAAGAACACCATCTTTCGCAAGGTCAAACAAATCATTGGTACTTGGATCTAAAGGGAGATAGTTCTTCAGAAATGGATCTTCACCCAGAAAACTGTTTATGTGTGCAACATAAGAAGCCTTTTCGGATTCGTTAATGGCATGATGAAACGTAGTTGTGGCAGCCTTGAGGAATGAAGAAGAGCTTTTAGATCCGCCTGATTTAGCTGTTGCTCTGCCTTGTAAATCTAGATATGCCTACAGTAATTAATCTTATAAATTCAACTACTTATGCTTGTAAAAAGGAAAATCAACATTCCCTAGAGGAAATGGTTAAAGTTCAGCCATAAACAAAAAGCAATCCAAATTCCATCATAAATAGACTCACCCGAAGATATGACTCGAAGTCTATTTCTTCACCCACGGCTCTACTTTTTTCCTTTAAGAAATCTTTAATCTCATCCTCGGTAAACATTTCGTCGAAAGCTTTCAATTTCGCAAAAACAGGAGGCAAATCTTCCACCTTGAAACGACCCGATTGGCTCCTTAACGAAAGAAACTAAATCCAACAAAACCAATTCTCATATCAACTGAAAAGAGTCCAAAATTTACCAGAAAAAATAACCAAAACAACACCAGTAGCCCAAGAAAATGGAAAATTAAACGCTTACTCTGGATTTGAGGGTACGAAGCTCGACTTGGGTGAATTGACTTTGAAGCCATGGATCAGAAACAAGAACACCCACAAAGCTTGACATCTTCAACTCTTTTTTGGCAAAATCAGTCTCAACACAAAGAACACTTCCTAAGAACTGAAACAATAAATTCCAATCACAGAGATGTCCACAAAAACAATAAAAGCCAATCCTACGAACATGAGAGACAACTATGAAACAAACGATACCAATCACAATGAAACCAACATGGAAAAATAATCATCATTGACAAAACAACAGATCCCATAAAACGAGAAATCAACCAAAACCCAATTGAAGAGGCGTAGTCTTCAAGCAATTCAACATACTATGCATAAATGTTCGAACACAATACTTGGGGATTCACCGAATAGTGGAAAATCAACAAATTCAATGGAAATAAGGAAAGCCCAGAAAGGAAAAACAATAAAGAGCCATAATTTAGACGCAATTGAACAAACTATGCATGAATACTAAAACACAAAGACTTGGGGATTCATGGAACAGTCTGAAAACAACAAATTGAGTGAAAATAAGGAAAATCAATTAAGAGCAAGGGAAAAGACGTCGTACCTAGAGAAAAAGTCATAAAATTGAGATGGAAGAAAGAGATTAATCAGAAAAGCAATGTCATGGTGAAGAGTGAAAGAGAGGTGGTGGGAATGAATGAGGATGTGTGAAGAAGGCGAATGGAATAGGGACAGGAATAGGCGAGGAAAACGAGAGAAAGGCGTGCTTGTTTTGAGGAACTGCTGAGAGAGACCAAGAAAAATGGGGAACCAAAAACCAAATTCAGCCACTGAAAGCCTTAAATATATAATTATAATAAATAATCATATAATGATTTAATTTAAACAAACATTTCCTTTTTCTTTCCTTCATGTTTTCATTCTATGGAGAGTTTTGAAAATGAAAATGAAAAAAATATATATATGAAAAGTCATTGTTTACTCTCTCTTTTCTCATGAATTTCTTAATGATTACGCAATCTCTCTCTTTGGGTGTCTTTAATTCCTATTAATTAATGCATGAATGGCTTGTTGTTGTTAATGTTCAACACAAATTCAACTCTCATATTTAAGGTGAAATTAAACATTTATGCTAATCTAAAATTTCTATACTTTAATTTAATCGACATTCTTGAGTGTCATTTGTTCTTGAATATGGATGAGAAAATTGATGAAATTGAAAAGAGAAATAGAGAATGTTTAATATTCTTCCTATTTTTCTTGTAAGCAAGCAAAGAATAAATCCAACTTTTCAATCATTCTTTTAGTTCAAGAAATTACGAGAGGTAAGATTGAATTCTAACGACTTATAGAATAGTAATAAGTGTCTTATGGATTGAGTTATGTCAATGAATTTAACTTTAAATTTGAGGTTTTAAAGTGATTTAATCATTTTTTTTTCTTCTCTCTTTCTTAAATTATTATCATTATTGAGACAATGGCATGTATCTACCTATTAGCTAAAAACATTTACAAATACAATATAATATTAAAAAAAAAAAAAAAAAAAAAGAACCAAGAACATATCCTATCTTGCAAGGTGTTTTACAACTAAGAGAAATAAATTGGCAATAGATATCTATTTAAACTATTTGTTTAATACTATTATTGTAATTATTTATTACCAACAAAAACATAACTGAATGGTGTAATTTTAGGTCATATTTGGGTGGACAAAATATTGGTTCGGTTTGGACATAGCACAGTACCAACACATGGAAACACTTTAGACACGTACTTGTTTATACAACATATAAATCAATATACAAAGTACTTCAAATCCACAAATTACAACTCTTCAACTCTCGTGTGAACAGTTATACATTTGGTTTTCTTATTTTTTACAATGTTTAAGGTAAGGGAATCAAACCCTAACATCAAAATCGATAATACAAAATTTATACCGTTGAACCACGCTAACTTGTTTTGATGCAACATATGTTTTGTTGGTAAAATTGGTAGATGTGTATTGTGAATGTTGTGTTAATTATTTCAAATATTTGAAGTGAATATCTAGTTGAATTTAATTTACCCCTTTCATTTCATTTTCTTTTCTTTCTTTTCACACTTTGTCTCATTCTTTTTGTTAGGGAGTTTCCCATCCTTTTCATGGTTTCATCTTTCCATGTCAATAACCAAATCATACATACACAAAATGTCCATGCTCATTAATTACAACTCTTGAATCTTTGGAATGGTCCCGTCTTTTTCGAGCTCGAGTAAGTTCAAACCGTCACTGTTATAGGGTACATTCGAAAATGATTTTGAAATAATGAAAATCACTTTCATTTTTTTCCAAACAACTTCAATAAAATCCCAACAATATGGAAATAAATTTTAAATATTTATCTTAAGGATTAGTTTAGAATGATTGAAGACATCGTTCTTATTTCTAGATCATTATGAACATAATGAAAATGATTTTTTTAAAATCACTCACAAAACAATCGATCATCAAATTTTCTACTTATCAAAGTTTACACCGATCAAAACTAGGTCTTAAGATGGATAAAGCTCACAATGATTAGTAAGGCAGGATGAAATGAACCAACCAAGCATCAAACTATTAATTTGATTTTATTTAATAATTGTAATATAATTTTGGTATTTTCTAGTTGTATCATTTAAGTAAGGGTAGTTTAGTCTTTTAACGATGAATTAGTGTTTTATTCTTAGACTTGGTTGTTTTATCGATGAATCAAATTTAGCATTTGCTCTTCTTCAAGTTTAGCCAAGAGAGCTTCTTGAATTGCATGCCAAAAACATTCAAATGAAATTTGATCTTCCTATCTTGTGTGGTGTTCGAATCTCGGGTAAAAATCATACTGATTTGGGAGTTTCGGTCAATTAAGAATTAGGGATACACAAATTCAAACAATTCATAATTACAATATTAGTTGGGATTCCATATCACAGATTTACAAACCAAAGTTGGAAAAATGAACTTTTTGTTTCAATAAAATACAAGAATTGGTATATTTATTAGAGGATGAATGGTGATGGTATTGAAACATTGAAACTGTAAAACAAAATTCCTTCCCCATCATAATTTATAGACCACACAATAGGAATTCTCATGCACAAATCCAACAACATAATATATGTTCACAAAAAAATGGAGCTTCACATCAATAACAAAACAAAATGGCAATATAGTTTTCATAAATGTAATAAATGGATGGTAGGATTTCTGATGACAATCAAAACAAAAATCCACCAGAGATACCCAAAACAATGTGAATCAAAATTCCCCAATTGATGATCCTATGGGAAGATGAAGGCTTTGGTTCTGAAGATGGAGCAGCCCTCCCATCAATAACATCCGAAGGAGCATCAGCAGCAGGAGCGATATCAGGCGCGGGTGCTGGGGCCGGGGTTGGTGGGATATCAGTTCCGAAGATTGCCTCAGGCAGAAGAAGTTTGTCTACTTGGTAAACAGCAACAGGATCACTTGAATGCACACTGCTACTAACTTTTGTGTTAGTCCAGCCAGACCCAATATGGATAGTCCCAGAAACGTCTGTGAAGTTCAAGCTGAATTGCCCACCGGCGAACGTTGGGATCGGATTCTGAAGGCTGAGGTTCCGGAATTCGGCAAGGGAATAGTAATGTGGCAAGCCATGAAATAGGATGAGAGACTTGAGTTGATCTGCGGTGAGATTTGAGAGAGACGGTTTCTTTTGCGCGGAGAAAGCGCTGTCTTTTGGGACAAAAATAGTCACTCCTTCCTCTGTGTTATTGGCTTGGTTTTGGAAGGTGTCGATGACTTTGGTGGACTGGAGGTAACTGAGGAAGGTGTGAAATGGACCAGCTACAGTGAGCAGATCTGTGAGGTTTACAAAATCTGGGGCTGGCGCTGGTGCCGGGGTCGGGCTAAATGAGGGGGGGCTGGCTGTTTGGGCATTGGCAGATGAAGAGCTCAGAAGCAACAATGCACTACAAACAGTGAAAATCATGGAAAATCCCATTTTCCACAACTTCCTGCAGAGAAAAAAAGGTGTCCTGGATCAGATCTTAGCTATCTTAGGTAGTTACAAATCACAAAGTGAAATTGATATGCTTCATAAGTTCACAGTGAAATTTCCACAAACAAGTTCACATGCAGGAATCAAAATTTCAATAAAATGCATTATCAAAGGTTATATAGCTCTCAAAATTCACCAAATCTCAGTAAGGAGTAAAGAAAACAAGTCCCAAAACTCAGCAGATTTAAGTATTTGTTCCTCCAAAACCCAGATCTCACAAGCTCGCAAACAAACTAAAACAGAGCACAAACACATGCCAGCACAGAACACAAGAAAACAGCACATTCTAAGATCCAGAGAAGTAAATCAAACAGTAAATCCAACAAGAAAAAAAGAAATTGAAAGACATACAAACACAAGCAAACAATTCAAATTGTCCCATCAGCACTTCAGCCACACACATTCCCACAAAACCCAACTAACCAAATCTCAAAAAAAAAAAAAAAAAAAAAAGTAAGAAAGACCCAGATCTAGATCAGGGCATGCAGTAGAGACGATAAGAAGCAAAACCCAAATGTAAAAAAGGCAAAAATTAACAATTCAAAAAAGGGAGAAGAATGAGAGGGACACTGACCAGGCCAGAGAAGAGAGAAGGGGGGGTCTGACAGAGAAATAATGGGGAAGGAGGAGATGAGAAATACAAATAAAGATGGAAAATTGAAGCAAGTATTTAAAGAAATGGAGAAGAAAAGGCAATGAGGTGGTGAAGAAGAGACAGTTAATTGGGTGATAAACTAAGAGATGGGATCTTCCTTAGACATAAAAAAACCATACTTTATTGGGAAGGCTTTTTCTTAAGAAGTGGGACATGTAGGGTAGTCTTTCTTAATCACATTTGAACTAATTCTTTTTTTTTTTTTTTTTTTCCTTCTTCTTCTTCTTAAACCCAACCTTCCACTCTACCCCCCATCAACTTCATTATTTCCATCATTTTTTTAGTTTGTTTAAAAAAAAAACCCTATTTTAGTCCCATAGTATGCCATGACTCAAACTAGTAGCCTCTAATCAAGTATATATACGTTTCATACGAGTGAACTAAATTCAAGTTGATACTTTGATCATGTAGATTTTCTTTAATTTGACATATTTTTTTATGTAGATTTAAGTTGGGATCTTAGAAAATTAATTAGAACTAATGTTGCATTTCTTTTCCTTTTTTGCTAGAGTCCATAGTATTTGTAAACTTTACTAAATGAATAGAAATGCAATTATTTAAAAAAGAAAAACACAAGAGTTAATTTTATTTGACTTTATATTTTTAAATTCATTAAGAATTGACAACTAAAGATAAACCAAGAGACATAAAAAAAAAAGCTACTAAAAATATTTATAAAATATAACAAAATTTCAAATTCTACCAATAATCGGTATCGATATATTTTTATTAGAATCTACCAAATGCACTTATAAATACCAATAGACATTTATAGATTTTTCCACTCATGATATTTTCACTAGTTTATTTAAATTTGTAAGTAATTGTCAATTTACTGATAAATACAAATACCGATAGAAGTTTATCAATGTCTATTTGGGATAAAATCTAAAACTTTACTTTATTTTATAAATATTTTGGTTTATTAGGTGAACGTAAAAGTTAATGGATATATATGAATTTATATTCACGAATGACTCGTACCCTCAATGGTAAAATTATATAATAAACTTTTATTTAAACTTTTTTAGGAGTATTTTCAAAAATATAAAAAAAGGCAAAATATTTATACTCTGTATAACAATTCTAAAAATGGAAAAAACTCAGAGGCCCACCGTGTAAAATACCAAAAATGCTCCATCAATCACGTCGTCAATAACGTGCGCGTAATATATTTGCGATCGTTATATCTGGTTATTATTTGATACGCGATCATTTAGATATGACTAAAATTAATACGCGATCGTTTAGATATGGTTCAATATATACGCGATCGTTTAGATATAACTACAATTTATCTTTTCAATTCCATCGTTTAATTTTGTTACACGATCCCAAATCTAAATGATTTTTTTAAAAAAAAATTGGTACATGATTTTTTTAATTCTTTTGTACAAGATCATTTAGATTTCTTTACACGATCATTTACTTTTTTTACAGGATCTTTTACATTTGGCTACTCCAATCCAAATGATTTTTTTTAGAGATTTTTTATACACGATATTTTATTTTTTTACATTTTACTTTTTTAAAGGATCGTTTGCATTTGGCTCAATTTTTTTTTCAAGATTCTTTATACACAATCTTTTATTTTTTTTACACCATCGTTTACTTTTCAAGATTCTTTATACACGATCTTTTAGATTTTGCTATTTTGTTGTACACAGTCGTTTAGATTTGGTTAACCAAATGTAAGCACGTAAGAGGAAAAAAAAGACGATGAAAAGAAATCACAGGGAGAAAAAAGAGGAAAAATATAAAGATGATGGAAAGAAATCGAAGCGAAAAAAACGAAGAGAAAAAAAGAAAAACGATAGAAAGATTAAACGACATAAATAAAGAATTAAAAAATAAGAAAGATGATGGAAAGAAATCGCAGCAAAGAAAAAGAGAAAAGAAGAAAGACGAAATCGCAGGGGAAGACGGAGAAGACAAAATAACGGGAGGAAGATGAATCGCTAAGAAAAAAAGGAAGATGGAATGACAAATCTCAATATTTAAAAAATGGCTAACCTTATGAATTTAGTACATACGCACGGATAAATAGTTTATAGTTTTGTTACATGTAAGTTTCCTTTTTTTATATAAACATTTTAAAATTTTCAAAATATTTAAAAAAGAAACCACTCGTTTAATCTTGAGATACTAATGAATATATATTTATTAAATATTCTTTGATTTATTTTTATTCTTGTAATTTCAAAATCTTCCTTGTAGTTTTGAAATTTTAAATTATCAATTTTAATCCTTTTACATGTAGGATGTTTATTTGTATATCATTCATAAATAAATATCGTAGGTTATGAAAATTTACTATATTTTATAAATATTTTTCTATATTTAAAAATTCACAAAAAAAAAAGGAAAAAAAGAAAAAGGGATTTTCTAACCATTACCCCATTAATAATTTGAGAATAGTTTTCAAAATTTTGGTGTTTATAAATTGAATCCATTAAATATTATTTTGACAATTAGGGAAAGAGTTAATTAGAAGAAAGAAAATGTGAACAACCTAATCGTCGGTGACAGCCACCTCATGCTATGCTTATTTGGAGAAGTGTGATTATCAAATCTCTTTCTTCTTCCTTCTTCTTCTTTTTTTTTTATTTAATTAGTTAATCTACAATTTATAATTTATAATTAAGCCAGCTAATTAATTAAAATTATGTTTGAGGAAGGAAATAGATAGGATGAATTAGTTGTGACCCATTAACCCACACCCTTTAATCATTGATCACACACCTCCCAAATTAATTTCCATATTAATAATTATCCATCCTATTGTGTATATTATTGTTAATTCAATCATTGATTTGGAAAGAATTTCAATTTCATATATATATATATATATCAATTCTCAATTACTCATTTAAATGTGATTAAACTCATGTCATTAAACTTTATTTTGCTATTTCCATGTTCCATTTATGATTGTTTGTTTGTTGTGTGTTGGTATAATCAAAATTTATATAAGAAATAAATAACATCATCAATATAAGTAATCCAATTAGAGTGCAAGAGACTACAACAACCTAATCCCAATAACATTTCTTATTTTTAACTCTTAAACCCAATCCTCATATAATCAAATTTTGGTTTTGAATTATTAAACCATCATAATATATATTTAATAATGATTTTAAATACGACAAACATCATTTTAACAATATTATATTGTCACCTACAAATATGCTCTTGGTTGATCGTCATTGAATCCATTTTTGTGCGTTTTTTACTTTTACAATCTTGTTTGAGTGTCATTGTTTTATTTCTCCCACAATATTAAAAAAAAATCAAATAAAACTTTTACACACTTTACTAAAGTATATACTTTCAATTAATTAAGATATAGAACTTACCTTCATTTATTATTACATTATGATTTATGTTACTGAGGTGTGACTATAATACTATAACGTCAATTTTAACCTATTCTAAAAGGGCAAAATGTTACTTATTAGTTTTGATATATATGTTTGAATTTTTTTATTTTTTATTTTTGTGAAAAAGAATAGTTTAAGTAATATCAATTCTAATGTGTAATTGAATATTGATTAGCAGTAAATAAATATTGTTTTTATGTGAAAGGGAAACTAATAATGTGTTTTTTAAAAAAACTAATTGAGAATGTAAAGATAAAGAAACTTGTTTTAGAAGAGTTTGGTAATGTGGGTGCACCCTAAAATGTTAGTATTAAGAAAATTTCATTATCTCGAGAAAGCGATACATTATATTGTTTTCCTTTTTCACAAAGTGTTTATCATTCATATAGGTGGAAAAAAAATGGTTCCTTTTTTAGTGGTTACGAATTAGTAATTAATTAGTTTGCCGTGATTCTCAAATATAACAAAATGAATCAAAATATTTATAAATATAATAAGATTTAAAATCTATTACTAACATAAGTCTATTAATATCTATCGATTTAGGATAGAATATGAAATTTTTTTATATTTTACAATAATTTTCTAATATTTTGTTACGAAACAATGAATAAAATTTAAAAAATTCTAATAATGTCTTTAAAACTTTTATAAAAGAAAGAAAGAAAAAACTCAAAATTACAAGTTTGGTTGAAAATCGTTGTTATTATGTTTTAAAATCATTTTTGGACTTTCAAATGTTTCATTAATAAAATATTTAAAAAATTTATATTTTCTTATCAATCGTTTATGAATGAAAAATATCTATTGTTTTTTTTTTTTTTTGCATGAAAAGTACGAAAGAATCGAGTCTATCCTTTTCTCTTTCTTTTCGTGTGCACTTCCACCATAGGCCTGACATCGGGTGATTTGACGTCCTGAAAACTTGACACAAGTAAGGGATCGAAGCCTACGTTTGCTTTCTCAAATTCTTTGATCCCTTCAAACTTGTACCGATTTCTTAATTGAGCCTTCATCCTACTCTTTTCGAATAATGTCAATAATCCCTCTTAACAAGAAAGCTCTATCTTTCCTCTATGGTCGCCTAATCCGCCTAACCTCCTTCGTGGTCGTAAATGGTTCTTACTGGGAGCGTGACGGTAGGCTTGAATCTGACTAGTAGGTTTGGAAGTAAGAACCGCAAGATCAAGTCGAGCAGTGAAATTTTATTACTGTATATCAAAATCTATCACTAATAGACAATAATTTTTTCTATATTTATAATAGTTTTAGCAGTTTTGTCATTTGCTGTTTTTTTTTTCATCTACACAAAGTTTAAGATTATATTAAAACAAATATGAAAATCAGGATAATGCTATTTTTCTACCATTTAAGTGGAAAAAAGCTTTCAATCCTAATCCATTTAAACCATTAATTTTAATCTCTTAGCTTAAAGAAATGTATTTAAAAAAAGACCATTTAAAGAAATATAATTCGATAAAAAAATAAGTTTGGTTCCATTACAATTTAACTTAGCTCAACAGTAATTGACATGACATGATATTTCTATTTTGGAGATGAAATTAGTTCCAATTCTTCGTTCCTTATAAAGTTGTTTCTTTCGGAAAACATTCAAAACTCTTTTAACAACAAAATCACAGTCAAAAGTCAATGCAAAAATCTAAAACTTGGTTAATTACTCATTCTCGTCTGCAGAAGTTGCAATGTTGAAAGTTGCCCTAAAAGACCAAATTTTGCTTTTAGTTTTATTTTAATTTTTGTCTTATTTTGTACCCAAAAAGTCAAAATTCAAACTAAACTAAGTGACATAAAATAATTCTTGAAATTTGGGGTCAATTACCATTATTTTTTCTTCTTTTGGGATTTTCTAAAATAAGTAGAGTTGGTAAAATATTATTTAAAAAATGTGTGGAAGAGGTTGGAAGATGTGGAAGCAATGTGAAGAATAATCTAACATATATATTTGCTGGTTTTTGAGCTAAAACAAATTTACTATGCCATTTTAATCACATGTGTGACCATCTCACTTATGTCCCCTAATTCCTCTTAATCTTCCCATATTAATAACTCTCTATTCTTCATTTTGTTATTTTTCTTTCCAACATTAATATGGTAATTAAAGTATGATACTTTTGATTTTTAGATTAGTTGAGACTTTCAAGCATTGTCATTCACACAAGGAACGATTTAGCTAGAGTTAGAGATCGCTTGCTTTCAAGATAAAATTATTATACATTTTTTGAATAATGAAACATATATTTCAATAGTTTAATTTATATCTCATAATCGTGTTTAGGGTTTAGGGTTTGATTTATGTTTGTTTCAAATGTAGCAGTTCCCTTGTATTTGTTTTTGGCTAATAAGTGAGTATTATTTGTGGTATTTATTTATATTATAATTTTTTAGAGTAATTTACGTAAATGTAACAAAACCCAAAATATTTACAGTTCGTATAATAAAATAAAAAAAGTCCACAATGTTCGATCATTTTTTTCATAAATTCCATATATGCCCTTGCAGTTTATATTTTTTTTGTCAATTATTAATTCTGAATCATCTTAGTGCAATTAAGGCCCGAGATCAAATGAATTAAAGTTAGAGTTCTTCAATCCCAAGACATCTTGGTGCAATTAAGGCCCGAGATTGTGTATCATGATCTACACGATCTTTTAAATTTGAAAGTCATCATTTAAAATGAAGTACAAGATCGTGTAGATCTACACTTCTGTCTTTCATCTCGGTCCATCTCGGTGTATTATATGTCTAATACCAAATGAATTAAAGGAAAAATTCTTTCATCCCAGGACATCTTGGGGCATGGTATGCCTGAGATTGTGTATCGAAATCTATATGATTGTGTATCACGCGCATGTGGTCGACTTGTCGTATGTTGACTAGGGGAATTTTGGTATTTTACATTATAGACCTATAGAATTTTTTTCATTTTCAAAATTCTACTAGTGTAAATATTTTATCGGTTCGTTATATTAAAAAAAAAACCCCATTTTTAATCATTTTTATTTACATTATAAATTTTTTTATTACTATTTACTTTCTTCCTACATTTAAATATTTAATGGATTTCATAATATTTTCTTGACCATTAAATTAGCAAATAATAAATATTATACTTTTTTATTTTTTGAAAAAGAAGAATGAATATATTGAGAAGAAAAGAAAAGAAAAAAAAAAAAAAGAATGGAGGGTAAAAGGTAATTTTCTAGTATTGGTGGGAAGAGACTAAAAATAAGATTATTTGGAATTTTCACTTAGGGTTCAAATCTGTCAGAAACAACCAAACCAACACAGCCTGTTGCCTGTTGCCTTCTCTACCTCCACCACTTGTTCTTTCTTTTCTTTTTTTCTTTTTCCCTACAGATTATTTCATTTTTATCTTTGAAAAACAGATAGATTTTTTAAATCCACATATTTTTATTTACCAAGAAAAATAAATTATCAGAAATTAAGTAAGCTATGTGTTTAATAATAGATTCAAAATTTTCATTCTAATGTACTTGATGTTATACTTCTAAACTAATGCACTAAATATTAGTTTCCAATAAACTATTATTAATTTGTTTTCTTTTTTATAGACGTAAGGTTGTTATCTATCTATAAAGAATACAGATAGTTTCAAACATCAAGACAATAATGCATTTTAAATTGTTTTGTAATATTATACATTTAAATTGAATTCTACACCACGACATATTATATTTTAAAATGTTTTTCTCTAAAGAGTACATAATTGGAAAAAAAAAAAATGAACATACAATAGTAAAAAATCAAATCTATCTCCCACTACATATGATTCAAACATGTGAAAAGAGAAAATGGGTAAGAAAAGGTGGAAGGCCAAACACACCTTTTACTAGAGGGCATCAAACAAAAAATCTCATTATATTCTTTTTTTCCCATCCATTCGTTCATCTCCTCCTCCAACATCCCAATACAGTGAAAACTTGCAAAAGTTTGGATGCAGCATAAACCTAGTAATTAACATAATATTTGTTGGCCTTGATTATAATTACATGTAATTAAAAGAGATTAATTGACTAAAATTGGCAGTTTTCAGAACATCAGCTAATCAGCTGGATGATGGGGGATTGCTTAAGCCAAGAACAGCACTGCTCCTAATACCCACAAATCACTGGCTTTTATGTTGCTGCCCAGTCCTTTCTGATGTCAAATGTGTAGTTAATTTCCAAGTAGCACTTGTTATCATCATCAAGAAACTGCCAAACAGAAAAAAAATTTACAATTCATTCACAACTACAAATACAAACGTAGAGGCAAATGCTACTCTGTTTTTACGAACGATATGAAGCACAGTGGAGAGAATCCTCATTTTTCTAATGAGAGAAATAAAAGTTCAGTTTGGAAGTTATTGAGCCTGATAAATGCAGGGATGGGGGAAGGATCCGTTTGAAAGAGACTGAATAGATCTGTCATTTGTTCCTGATTTTGATGAACCTCGTCGTGGAATGAAAAGGGTATTCATTAAAAGAAAAATTATGGGAACAAGGAAGGTTTTTGAGAAGAAGGTTTGTCAAAAGAACAGTCAAGTCATGGAAAAGAAAGGGCTTTGCTTTTTTAATCCAAAGTGGTGATGATTTTGATTGAGAAGGGGGGGAATTCAGAAAACATTCAAAATGAAAGTACACATTTTGTAAAGCATATGTTAAACAGAAGAACATGGGCCATGTCCCTTACGAAAGAAAGGCCAGCCAGCACAACAGGAATCAATTAATGGACTTAATGGGCCACGTGATTTGGACAGCAATGAAGACTTGGGAATAATGTAAGACTTCTTTAATTATGAGAATGGTAAAAGGGCTCGGTGTTTTTAAGCACTGTAGCTATAATTGCATGGAAGTCAAAAAGGAACTTCAATGATGCTTAGTTTCATGCTAGCTGGGGAAAATATCCTAAAATAACTAGTTAGATATAGCTTGGAAAGGTTAATGAAATTGATGGAGTATGCTTAAAGCTCCGTCTGGTTGAAAATCGGGAATTGAATATCGATTCTAGTTTGAAAGCCTAGAGAAATTGGAACTCATTTGACTATGCAGACAATGGAACATCAATGATACGACACCATAGATTGTTCTCTTTAAACCAGATTATGTCCGATGATTCCTCGGAATTTGGCGTCATTCAAACTATGCCCAAGAGGTTATGATATGTGGAGTAAGGAGAAAAAACCAAACACTACCCCACTTGAAAGTGCTAGAGCCTTGGCCATTGTTAAGTGACAACGTCAGAGGACTTCTAGTGTTTAAAAAACAAACTGACCTTAGATCTTGCTGAATATGATCCACGGGCAAACATGCCGGAGGGTGTGGTATCCTCTGGCATTACATGAGTGTAGGTCTCTAGCTGGGGACTGAAAGTTCCAAGCATCTCTTTGGAGCTATCAACTGAAACATACAAGATTACAAAAGTAATCACCAGTCAGGCAATCGATACATGAACTTCTATAAATGAAGAGGCAAATCAGATAGAGAAAGAAACCTTTGACACCAGTTTTCCAAACAGTGTTGGTGTACTTGAGGCCAGCAACAATGTTATTAGTCACTTGGAAGGAGAATTTCAGGCTGTAACGGCTGCCTTCTTTTAGGGTAAACCACAATCCTTTCGGATTCCCGTCCTCGGGAATGGGAAGAACTAAATCTGGTCTTTCTGGAGACACTATTGAAAGACTAAGAATCTTCACCTCTGGCTCAAGAGTTTCTACAAAATACATAAGAAATGGAACTGAAAAACAAAACCAAAAGAAGAGATACAACTTTCTCTTTTAGGGAAAAACATGGGAGCAAATACCTCAAGATAACTCCATAGAAGCATTTCAGAACCAAACACTAAATTTTGAAATGATCGAAGAAAGTGAAATCAATCTACAAAACTAGGAAGATTTTAAATTATAATTACCTCCAGCATTTTCTAAATCCACAGTTCCAAGAAGCTGCTCCTTCCACCTCCTCAGACTCTCATCATCCTAAACTTACATACCACAAAACAACCGAAACAATACTTATACACTTAACAAACACAAAGAAAACTTATTACAATACAATCTTGAATCAAATGTGAGAAACAAGAACAAAGATTAACCTTATCTTTTTCAAGCTCTTCTTTCAATGTGCGTTGAGGCCCCAACTCAATTTTACTTCCTTCATCATCAGTCTCATCCTCAGTTCCATAAAGAGAAGTTTCACTCATTTGCCTTGAAATCTTCTCAGTAGCTTCATTCTCATTCCCATGGTTATCCAATGCATCCCCCTCTTCACGATTCTCATCAAACCCCATGTTCTTGGAATTTGAGGCAGCCCCAACAGCCAAAGACATCAAAAGGGTTACACCAAGACAAAGAAACAAAAGAAAATCCAGAAAGAAGAAAACCCCACGAGCTAGATCATAAAGAGAGCACTAATTACTGATTCAATCCCATATAAGAAAACCCAGTCAAGAAATTGAAAGAAGGGGACGAAAACAGGGGTGGGTTTCTTCTTTGTGGTGTAGATACGAACAAAACCCAGAAAAGGAAAAGGGGAAAAGAAGCGAAATGTCTGAGAAAAACCGTCAACAGAGTGGGAAAACAGGAAATGGGTGTTGAATTAAACTATGAGGTTTGGAGTTCGAACCAAAAGAGAGAGAGAGTTATGTGGTGATGCGAAATGCTCGAAAGAGGGAGCAAAAAGAAATGGATTGGATTGATTGTTTTTGAAAAAAAGGAACAGAGAAAGAATGTGGGATTTGAAAAGTTCAAAGGGGGGGGGGGGGGGGGGGGGGAATTAGCGCAGAGAATTGCGGGGCAATTTTTTTATTTTTATCTTTTTGATTTTGAATTGAAAGCAAAGAATACCCGTTTTTCGACTTTGGTCTAGGAAGTTGCAGAAGTTTCTTCTTCGTCTTCCTCGCTCCCTTTCTTCTTTCTAACTTTTTCTTTTTCTTTCTTTCTTTCTTTCTTTCGAAACGGTCAACTAGACAGCCACATAGCCCCCACAACTATTTGTATTTCCTTAAAATTAAACCTAAATATTCACAACACCCAAAATTTCAGGTTTAAGTGCACAATTTCATATCAGATTGAGAAAGGTAGGTTTTTACATCACCACACCTAAACAGTTCAAGTTTATATCGAATATATTTCTTACAAATTTGACTTTAAAACAAATTCAATTCAAAAACTATACATTCTATCGTCTATACATTTAGATCAATTCAAAATAAATTATGTTTTAGATAAAAATACTATCCGAAACTAAAGGAAAATTAACTAAAGGAAAATAATAATTAAAAGACCAAATCTTATAATACTCATTTGAATCTTATTAAGTCTTCATAAAATATGATTCTCTTAAATATTTTTATTTTTCAAAGTTATTCGATTTATCTTCCTACTTTCATCAAAACTTATTCTTGTTTGATCAATATGTGTCTTTTTTATATTTATATGGATCATATTTATTTTAACTTTTATGATAAAAACAATTTAAAATAAATTTTGAAAAAGGAAAGGAAAAGAGGAAGTATAGTTGATTTATGGGCCTGTATATGTCAATAAGCCCAAATTTTAGTGAAGTTAAGAACACATGGTGGGCCTTTTGTTTGAACTAAGAAAAAACCCAATCTATGTTGGGGAATCCGAGGAAATGGCAGAGGACTCTTTTTTTTTTTTTTTTCAAAAGAACGAATTAAATAAATTTTATAGTAACCTATATTTTCAATATGCCTAATTTTACCATTTGGTACTTTTTTAAAAAAGAAAAGAAAAAGAAAAAGAAAGAAAGAAAAATTCCTTGGAAGTTGAAACTCCATCCCCTTCTTTATTTGAAGACGGTTCTTGTTTACTTTGAGAAATTTTGAGACTTTATCATTCATATTTGAGGTTTTGTCTGCTTCATGGTTTTCACGACTTCATGAATTTCGATCAGACGATTTATTCCTCTATCGCGTGGATTTTGAACGAATGGACAACAAAAAACTTTACGATTTCACAAATTTAGATCGAAGGACTTCTTCGGGATTTTTAACAAACATATAGTGGAAAGTTTCATAGATTTCGATCGGAGAGCTTCATGCACGATGGTTTTTTTTTTTTTTTTTTTTTTGTGGAATAGGTTGAAGTCGGAAAGAAGTTGAAGTGAAAAAAGAAGACAAATGCTTATTCTTAAGTTCACGCATGAAGAGGAAGTCTTAAGGTTGGTATGTGCTTTATTTCAGTGTATTTGGATGAGTTTTTTAATTTCTGTGAGACTCTCCGAATTCTTTATTTGTATGTTGGGTTAGTTTTTAGTTTAAGTGAGGTTATTTTTATCGATTCATAATATTCGTTTTTCAATTATTTTTTTATTCTTTCATTTATATAATTGTTTTTTATTATTTATCCAAACTAAAGTATTTATTTTGCTATGTGTCTGGTTGACTCACCTATACTTTGGGGTCATAATTAGAAACTCCCATTCTTATCTTGAACCTCCTATTTTCTCTAGTTTTCTTTGATTTTTTTTTTTTTTTTTTTTTTTGCTTTCGACTTGTTTCCTCAAATCCAGAATCACCCTGTTATATTAACCATTATAGCATTTTCCATTACATAAAACTCCATTTGGTTTTGTATTTTAAGACATCATAATCTTCATATTATATATATATATATATATATATATATATATATATATATTTAAATGTATGGGGTAAATCAAGTGATTTGTTTGGTACATCTATTAACCCACCCTACTTATCTTTCAAAGAAAAGAAAAGAAAAGAAAAGAAAAGGAAAAAAAAAAAAAAACCGAGTGGTTTGAGTAAAAGTCATGTTGAAAATAACTTTTGAGCTTAAGCCCATAAGCAAAACACATGGTTTTTTTTTTTTTTTTGTCTCGTATTGTAGAATTTTGAAATGCTAAGAAAATATAAATACTAACGCATTCTAACCGTAAAACTAAAATATGTTGGTAATGATAGTATAATCTTATAGAATAAGGTAATTGTACTTCCATAAAAAAGAATAACATTTTTTATATATTTAATTTTATAACTTCTATTTGGTAATTTTTCGACATCTTATTAACAACATGTTGGAAAGATCATAAGAAGTGTTTTTACCTATTGAAAACTTTTTTTTTAAAGCTTGTTTAATTAAATTATAAAAGAAGTCATTAAAATCTCAAATCATTCAAATGTCAATTGATTATGCATTTCTTCGATTATTTGAAGAAGAAAAATTAAATATGTGTTGAATTATGTTCGAGATTAATTGATATCTCTAAAATCAATGCTTTTATACATAAAAAATATTATCATATGCATAAATCTCAATACCGGTAACAAGATTTTAAATAAACTCTTTAACTTGTATTCGGTATCGATTATTGAATAAAATGTATCAACAAACTATTGGTCGATAGATTCCACGTACACATTGAGTCCCAATTTAGTGTGTCCTTTCAAAGGGCAAACCCCCCATGATCATGATCAATGGGGCAAAACTAATGTAACAAGTGAAGAACCCTACTTGTATACCAAGGGACCATTATCCATAAAATTGAGAAAATGGAATTACATTCTTCTTCTTTAATGCCCTCTTCTTACACCAAAGAGGCATTATATAACTCACCCTTCAAATCTTAAATGTCCATATAATTAATATAAGCGTGGATATCTCATTACAAAAATGTTGATTAAGATATTATAAAATGTTGATGTGATAGGGAAACTTTTAAATAAAGTATAATGAATATAGAAACTATTTAAATTAATTTATCAACATTTCATTCATTTTTTTTAAGCAAGAGTGTCTTGTTAATATTTGTGTTACCGTTTTTTATTTTTTAAAATATCGATGCAAATATTTGACATGTTGATAAACATTATTAAATATTGATATAAAATTTCTAAAAGAAAGTTTAGACTTGAGAGATAGTTATGAATTGTTCATGGGATAAGTTTTGAAAAAGAAGGAAAATTAAATTTAACATTTCATTTTTCAATCATAAACTTACTCATTGGGATCCACATTAATGTCAATTTAATTTAAATTGTGATTTGCTAATAAATGTCATTTAATTTTTTTTAAGAAAAAAAAAAAAAAGAAAGTGCATATGTCCATTCTTATTTTATTTAAGACATTTTAGTTTCAACTTCAAAAAGCCAACTTTTATTGGGTTGACAATAACGATAAAATTGATAATAATTATTATTTAATATAAGGAAAAAAAACAATTATATAATTAATTAATATTTCAACTTAAAATTAATTGATGGATCAATTAAAGTAACAAAAAGAAAAAAAAAAAAGTTGATGGATGAATTAAATAATAATTGAATGAAAAGATGATAAGGGTAGCCTTGTCATGAATGGAACCCCACAAATTATAGAAGTCGTATCCAACTAATTAATAGGTTCGAAACCTTATATTATATACTAATAATAAATTTAATTTTCATTGTGAAGTTATTTGTAAATGAAATGGTCGACTTTTTTTTTTCTTTTTTCTAATATCTAAATTAAATTTACTTGAATAATAAGGATTAATTATCAATTGATTGTGTTTATGTCTAATGAACCACAATAGCACAAAGCACAGTGTTTTGAAACATAATGCCAAAGAAAAGGATGTGAGATTGGAAAATGGAACCCTCCAATAGTCTAATCCTAATGATAACAAATTTTAGGAATTTTAGAAAAATATACTAATAATATTTTGTTAATATGGTTATTGGTTAAAATATGTTTTTTAGTTGCTAAGTTACGTTAACTAAATTGTCACAGCGATCAACGGATTAAAATCGTTCTATGGTACTAAATTTGAAAGTTAGAAATTCAAATATCTAGTTTATAAGTTGATTAATTCTTTGATTTTTTTTAATTATTGTATTAATATATTTTAAAAGAAGTATGGTCGAATTTAGTTGTAACAATCCAATTTTTTAACTTAAGCTAAGACCATTACATGAATAAAAATACTATTTTCAAAACCAAAATCAGCCCAAAGCTTAAATAATTTATATACTTAATTAAGAAGAAATTAAAATGTTTAGAAAAATAAATTTACAAATAAAATCGCCAAAGTAAATGATTTTTCGACGCCTAGTTAAAACATAAAGTAAACCAGGAGTTTAAAATAACTCTCTGTCAACTTGCATATCATTCTAAAGCATCAAATTAAAAATTGTAGCGGAAGTATCGTCATAATATAACAGTCCATCGATGTAATTCAGTCAATTTCAGTTCAAATCGACCATAAACATATCATGCATAATTTATCCAACCGTCCTAATATTTACATAATCGAAATGTTTTTTTTTTATATTTAAAAGCTATTTATGCTTTTGATATATCTTGAATTTTTTTTTGCCCTCTTTTAAATTTATTTATATATGTTTATATTTAAATTGTTTGATTTTAAAAAAATTACAATACTAAAGTTTTGGTTTGTGTAATAGTTTTTGAGTTCATGTATACACACACTAAGAGTTGGTATGCTTACTTTGATTCATTTTAAACTTTTGAATTTATATGTTTTTTTTGCGCCTAAAATAACAATATTTTTACTTTTTTCATGTAGTTCCGTTAAAAATTTCAACTTCAATTATTTTAGTCTATCTTGAAATATACTAACATTTAACTTATCAAAATGTCATATATATTAAATTTCTTGCCACATGACTAAAGCGAAACATAACTTAACTGACATATAATACGTGTTAGTGATATTTAAAAAGATATGAGGTTCGTATTCTTCCATCATAGTAAGAAAATTTTGATTTCCTGCAATATCAAATCATATAGCTCAATGGCAATTGACATGTATGTTCAAATCTCTCTATACCTCAACTTATGTTACTTAAAAAGATTAATTTATAAGATCAATAATTATAAGTGGAAAATCGAATTGTCTACCATTCAATCGCAATTCATATCTTATATCTTACAATTATATTAAATTTTTACCAAAAGAAATTTGAATAGAAGAATTAAAAAAATTAAAACAATAATGAAAAAAAATCACATTAAAAATGTAATTAAAACAAACATCAAAGTTTAAACTAAATATTAATTATATCATGTTAATGCATGTTTGGCCTAAAGTTTTAACCTAATGTCTCTCCCTAATAGTGAAAAAGTACATACCATAAATCTAACATATGATACTAAAAATAATGATATTTGAATACACAGTTGGTGTTTTTTTTTTTCTTTTTGAATATTTTCAACGTTTTATTTTCTCTGTCTAAATATATCTTATTTTAATTTTATAATAAGCTAAAGTTATTTGAGTTTGTGTATATAAAACCGAACTCTTAGGTCCATAAAGTTTCACACATTACATTTTCTGTCTTTTCCTTTAGCTTCTTCCCCCTTTAGTTTCTTAAGCACTTCTTCACATTCCCTATTGAGAAGCTATTTCCATGGCCACCGTTGAGGTATCTCAATAATATTCTTTCACTTTTTTACTTTCTTTACGATTTGAATATGCATCATGTTTTTAAATCTTTTCGTTTTGCAAGAGGAAAAGATATTATTCATTAGGTTGTCCAAATTAATGTACGTGTATAAACCACACTTCATAATACTCATTGGACATAGAATTAAAAAGTTTGCATACCCTAATAATTACAAAGTAATAACAACCTCATCGAATAATTTTTCCACAGAAAGAAGGGTGCAATTGCCTCTTTTTTCTTAATTGATTTATGGGTTTGTTTTCAGGAAATATATTTAGATCTTGGGACTTAGAAAATGAACCTTTCGAAAATATAGCATGTGAAATACATATTGAAAAAAGAGTGAAAACATATGTATCACCGCTCTGACTTTTTTCTTTTTTAAATAAAAACACGACGGTTGTGAATGATTACAAGGTTACGAGTTAAGTATGTTTGGTAATCAATTACTTAGTTAGAATTTAATATCTTACTAATTTTATTGACAATCAAATGTTTTAGGATCAAATGAGTTGTCCTATAAAAATAGTCAAGTATATCAATAATTATGTTGATCTAGACACTTGTGGTTATATTAAAAACAACTA
This sequence comes from Cucumis melo, assembly GCF_025177605.1. NCBI lineage: Eukaryota > Viridiplantae > Streptophyta > Magnoliopsida > Cucurbitales > Cucurbitaceae > Cucumis > Cucumis melo. Next base: position 3,807,891 of record NC_066857.1, read on the forward strand.
TGATCTTTTATTTTTATTTTCAATTAACCTATTTTCTTTTTGCTAATAAAAGATTAAATTTATAGTTAGTTAAAAAGTAAAAAAATTAATTGATTGATAATTGTAACTATGATATATGATATTAGATAGCAATAATAATTATAGTAGCAAGCTTTTCTTTTCCTTTTAAGTTTCTTAGCTTCGTCTCTTATAAGAAATTACTATGATAACTTGCAGACCGTATCTCCGAATGCCGTTCTCTTAGAAGATACGACGATTGTTAAAGAGACGAACGCAAAAGAAGAAGTTGAGGAACAATCGTCACCAAACATCACATCAAAAGAGAAGGTAGAGGAAAAAGAAGAGAGTGTTAAAGTTGAAGTTGTTGATGAAAGATCGTCAGATGATTATTCAGAAGCCGTTGTTTCAAATGAAAAAGTTGAAGCAACGGCTGATCAAGAGGAGGAGGAGGAGGAGGAAGAAGATGAGGTTGTTATCCTAACAGATGATGACGAGGTCGAGGAATATTTAGAATCTAAAGAAGCTGCAGGAGTAGCCAAGGAAGAAAACGACAAACCCGACGAGCCATCAGTCGTAGCGGAAGCCAAAGCTTTAGTATCAGAGGAGGCAGAGGAAAAAGATGAGAAGAAAGAAGCACGAGAGGAGAAGAAAGAGTAAGGAAATATGGGAAGAAATTAGGCAATATGCATGCGATGGGATGTAGAGTTGTGGGTTACGTTAAAATAATATTTGTTAGTGTGTGGAATGTCTGGAAGTCTGGAATTACCCACCTAAAGAGTCTCTTGACACGTGTCATTATCGACGTGGCAAATAAAGTGTTGGTTTGCTTTTGGTTGTGTAATGCTATAAGGGTAAGATTGTGGGGTTTTGTCCCATAAATTTAATTATTATATATGAGATGTATTTTGATAAGGAGTGGGAACTGCTGGCATGTTCATCAAGATGTATATTTTTTTATATTTTCATGTTTGTTGGGGAATGAGATATTGTATTGTTGTATCCCATCTTCTAAATTTGCTAAAAGATTAATCAATTATATCCAAATTAATTGACGTTGATTGAATTGTAATCAATTCATTGATTTGGGTTCAAAATAATCATACATAATTCGGTTGGTTTTTCTAGACAATTCTCTTTTAAAATTTATTTTATCAAATCGAAAAACAATCAATCTATTTATTTATTTTAGTGATTTAGGGCCATCTTGACACACCCTAGACTAATACTTGGTGTCTGCTAGCTAATAGTCATGGTCACAAAGCTAAGCTAGTGGGCAACACATATTTCAAATGCCTCAAGGGTATCATTCCATTATTGTTTGTTTGGATTGGTTCACGTGTGTGACTACCCCATCTAGAGAATCTGTGACTTATCTATAGTTTAATTTGGAGGGCCAACACAAACTTTTTATATATATATATAGGTTTATGATATATTCAACCATGGGATGGACTAAATCATGAGATCGTTACATCCTCTATCTTTTTATGTTTAGTAGATATGTGAATTTTTAAAATATTTCAAGTAGACCTTTTTTTTTAGTTCAAAAACTTAAATCCATAAAATTGGTAAGTTTAATAGCCTATCAAACCTTTTTTTTTTCTTAATTTTTAATTTTAAGAATATATTAAGCACTTTTTTAAAGTTTAAAAGACAAAAGTAGAGACCAAAGTTGAAATTTAATTTCCATTTGATTTTTTTCCTTTTCTTTCTTTTATAAATAGAGTTCTATTTATTGGTTTTTAAGATAAAAAACTGAATTTTGGAATTTGATCAGATGATCATATATACTTTTATCTACTTAATATGTGATAATTCGTATAGAGTTGTATTGTTTCATGAATGAACACATTTTTTTTTAAAAGAATAATCAATTTAAAAAAGAGAGGAGACTATTTGAATGACCACAAATAATCAATAAAAATGTCTCTTCTTTATATTGCTTTTGAGAAAAAAAAATTTCCATAATGATTTTCTTTCATAGACATTTTTCCCTTCTGTAAACTTTGTTCAAGTTCGATTTATTTTAAAACATTTTTGGATTTCCAATATTTATGAAATGTCATTTATCTATGAAATTATTTTAATTGTTATTAAATATAATTAATTTTATAAGTATTTATTGTACTTAAATAAAAAATAATTTTATTTTACTTTTAGGATGTAAATATTCCTTTTTTCATTTTCATTTAATTTTATCATGCCAATTCGACCATGATTTCAATGAATAAAATATCTATTACTTTGAACATAATTCAACATTAAGGATTCCATATTAAAAATATGGAGCAATCTTATCATTTATATAAGATACATTATTGATTATTTAAATCGATTATGTGACAAATTTTATGTTTATCTAATAAGGTATCAAAATTTAACGGCTTTTGCACTACTAATCAAGAAATCTTATCCTTTTCTTTTCTCTCTCTTCCCCTCTTATTAATGTTTCTAATGACTCTACCTACTGGCCACGTCACCAACGACCAACTCTGTCAATAATCATTATCAGTGATATGCTCTAATGATCACCTTCGATGGCCAACTCTAGTGTGATCATCTCCGACACCTAACTCTAGCGACAACCATTGTCTATGACATACTTTGACAACCACCTCCAATAACCAAACACTGACGTAACCACCTTCAATAACTACCTCTCCAACAATCATCTTCAACACCCCATTTCGATGTCCAACTCCACGCAATCCATCTTTCGATTATCACACATCCAATAGCCAGAACTCTACCTCAATCATCTCCCACAACTAATTTTCAACCGGTCATATACTTAAAGAAAGAAACTTGGTCGATGAAAAGTGTTCTTAAATACAAAATTAAAATTACTAGTTTGTGGTATGTTTAATAGTCATCTCATATATATTCTTTATACCCTAATGATTCCGTTTTTTGTTTCTCCCAAAAGGACTTAAAACGATTGGTGATACTTGTTTTTCCTTATATACTCATGATTATCGCTTTATCTAGCTATTATGGGCTTTTATTGCCTTCCCAACACCAAAATACACTAATATAGCAAACCCTACCCTTGAAGTAAAGAGTCGAACAATGGGGAGTAGGGAGTTATGAAGTTCAGGGAGTAGTTGTTTGTGAACACTGATCTTTGGGCAACAGTATAAGGAGTTGGTAAGGTATAAAATTGATGTCTTTTGGTGGGATTCACAAACTACCTTGAGCCAATCAAGGAGTGAAGTTTGTAACTCCTTACTTCCCAACTCCTACTTCTAAATTCTTTGGGCCAAACGTAGCACCTCAAACGCTGACCAAATAACTTTGTAACTCAAATATAAATATTGAACTTCAAACACATATAAGCTTCCGATTTCATAACTTAACTTCAACGTCTTAAACAACTACATAGAGTAATGTGATCTAGAATCATCTAAAATTATATACTACAAATATAAAATCTACAACACAATATGTACCATTTTTTAAGTCAATAAAATATAAATATAAATTCTTTTCTTTTCCAACCTAGTTGAATTGATCCAAATTCAACTTTGATTGAAAATTTAGAGTCTCTATACTCTTTCACTTTTTTTTTTTAATGAATAAACTAAAATCTTAAAGAATAAAAGAAAAGAAAACATTTAAATGGTATGGAATACTAATCAACCAATCAAAGTATGAACTACAAAAAAAGTTGAAAATCAACAAAAATTAGTGGCAAAGCACTCCAAACCAATGCCATAAGAAAAATAATTGGCTATTATCGAAAATGCCTTTTCATTGTCTACCATATTCAAATATAATGTGTCGGTAGGTTTAATAGCTTAATCCCATTCTGTAACATAAATTCATCATTAAAAATAACGTTGACTTTAATTTAAGAAGTAAATGGAAAAAAATAAATTTATTTAAGAAAAAAAAACAAACAAAAAAGGAAAAAGGAAAAAGAAAAAAATCCACTTTGTATTTTGTTTAATAATATGGAATTATGCAAATTCATGAACTTAGTTGACAACTTTTTCTAGTCGACCACTCACCACCTATATTTAACAATTTAATTCTCACATTTTTGTGGTTATTGTAGGTTTATAATGGGAATTTATTAAAATTATCTCATTCTAATTTTAAATTTATTAATTCACAATTAGTTATGTTCATTGTGAATTAATTATTAAAATATACATTATTTGATAGTTGTGTTTTTGTTGTTAACCACATCTTAATTATATTTTTATAGTTAGGTCAACATGTATTGTGTATAAATATATTGACCATATATATCAGCATTGCATCATCAATCATCCATATTAGTTATATTTTACATATCACCTAAGAGGAATAGGGACAATTAAGATTTAAGTATATAAGAATAAAGTTAAAGGAAATATCAAAATATCCACAAGAATACTTGCCTAGCTTGATCCATGCGAAATTAAATTAGGTGGAGAATGAAATAGAGAGCAAATATAGGATCGTATTAGGAAGCTATATCCTCTATGCCACTCGACAAACACATCTCTAATTGTGACACAACTATGAAATTACCACGCCGATTGAAGAAAGGTAAATTCATTATTATTTTATAAAAAAAAATCTTTTTGTTATAATATCATTCCGGTCGAATATGTTTGTTGTAGTCTTCAAGCTCTAGACCCTAATAAGTCAAATTGCAACTTTTCAAAAGTTAAATTTGTAAGCAAATTAGTTGAATTTACTAGCCAGTTGTCATCATGTAAGAAAATACTTTACGTCAATATGTTTTCAAAATTTATTGGGATCCCAAAGGAGGAAACCCTAAGAGAACTGCCGACTCCAACTACCATGTCCATGTATGATCCATACTAGATTTGACCAATTGTCTATTTTATCCATACATTTATTTTCTAGAAATGCCTTGCTTACGTATCATTGGGAAGTAAAGAAAATAAATAATAAACTAGTTAGTCATTAATACTAAGATACAACGAAAGTACAAAGACTAAAATGATACAACAAACTTAGAAAGAAAAATTAAAAAATGTCCACAACATTGATTTTTGACTAAAAATTTGTAGGATTATTCGATGTATCGACTATATAATAAAATTTTATTAGTAAAGCATAAGGTTGAAAGTGGGGGTAGAGGTTGATATTATTTATATAAAATATAGATTTATATATTTAAAATGTTAAGTTGTGGTATTAATAAGGAAAAACATTTGACAAAGTTGAATATGTAAATGTTATATATAAAATTGTAAGGACATAATTAAGTGAAAGTTGACAGCAACATAAGATGGGTATATAGTGGAGTAGCACTCGCATTTTTTCCCCTATTTTTATTTATATTTTTTTTTTTTTTGGTTTTGTGGTCAAGTCCTTATCACAAACAACACTTGCATATATCCCCTTATTTCCTTCTTCCTTTTTTCCACCACTTTTCCTTTTGGAAATTTCTCCCCTTCTCCAAAATGTTGACCTACCACATATCCTTTCAAATGCTTATCTACTAATAACAATTAAATAATAATACTAATAAACATATATTTTTCTTTAAATTCAACACATCTAAACTAGATTGGTATTTCTATAGCACTTTCGTCTCACTCCGAAACCAAAATCAAGCAAGGTTTAAAAATAAGTCAAGTTTAAGTTGCTAAATTCTTGTAGTATAATACATTCCTAAACTTTAAAGCTATACATTCCTAAAGTTTCTTAAATTGTGTTTATTTATTAAATTTTGACGTTTTAGACAAACGAAATTTAGTTTATCATATCTAGGTTATTAGACACAAAATCTTCTGTAGATTTTTCTTTTTTTTTTTTAAATTTAAAAGCATGTTGTATATTGCTTCAAATAGATAGGATACAAAATTAAAGTATAGGATCTATTGGATAGTTTTTAAAGTTCAAATATTTATTACGAAGTAAATTTAACTCATCCGTTAATATAATTGTTGAATTTTATTTTTAATCAATCATAAATTTTCAATTTCATGTCATGTACAAGGATAGATTTTTAAAAATATCGAATTTGATAACTTAATTAACTATTATAAAATTTCATATAGGTGTACGCACATAAGAAATCAATTTTATTACCAACATATGAATAACTTAACTGAAAAGAAATAACAAATCTTATTTCTTAAAAGTAATTAATTGTGAAGATTCATCTAATTAATCACATCCAACTCATTCTCAGAATGAATATCCAAAAGAGAATCTTACTCAAGTGTATAATTAATTTTGAAAAGAAAATAGCAAAATGCTTTTGAAAGAAAATTATGTAAGGTAATATTTAAAATAAAAAATAAAAAAAAAGAAAGAATGTTGAATATAAAAACCACTTGAAATTAATTTTAATTGTAAAAGGTTTCTAGAAATACTTTATTTTAAATGAAAGAAATTCCAAACACCTTCTTACCCGTCTGAGTTTAAAATCTGGTTTAGCATATTTAATTTTTTTTTTAATTAAAGTGAATCTGAAAGATTAATTAATAATTAAGATAGGATTATTAGAAGTTGTATTATTGATATACTTGATAGATTGGTCAAACCTTAGCTAAGCTACCAAAAAAAATCTACTCATACCTCAGCCCACATGTACATTTTTTTTTTTTTTATTGTTATTATATTTTCACTCCTTTTTTAAAATGAATAATTTATTTATTCTCCTCAAAAGAATAAAAAAATGAATAATTTATTTCTTTATAACCCTAGAGCTATATGTCTATATTTATATATATCCCACAACAAATTCTATTAGATGTGCAACTAAAATACTTAAATACATGACCATTTACTCTTTCACATATATTTCCCTTTTTAATATATCCTCTCAAATATATGTCTAAAATATCTATCTATATATTATGTCTTTTACATGTATTTAAAAACTTTTAAATTAATTTTAAATTAATTAGTTTACAATATAACTCTATTAACATATAAAATGAGTTTAGCAACTTTTATAATTTAAACTTCCATCTTTTATTTCACAAACAAATTAAATTATTAAGCAAGAACGGTGCATGAGTTTGAGTTTGTGAAATGGTCAAAATGTATTATTTATCGAAAAGAAGTTACTTCATTCATGATAAAAGAAATGTGTAGGAGAAGAGTTAAAGAAAAGCTCTCCCAAGAATCAAAGTATTGCAATAGAAAAAAAAAAAGACCACTAGATGTAGAGAACCGTGAGGCAGAAACTAACATAAGGATGATATTCTCACACAAAGAGAGGAAATTTGAGAGCTTGTTCTTGAAGATTTAATTGTAACACTCAAAGCCAAATATTCTAAGAGGATAAAGTCTCAAAATATATTGAGAGAACATCTAATGTTGGCATAAAGATCACTAAACCTTTAATATAGTGAGACTTTTACCAAATTTAAAGGCAAATCGGTAGTTGAAGTCTCTTTAATCAAATCTAAATGGTTCTCTGCATACAATAGTTACAAATATAGCCATCAGAATCACAATATTAGCATATATATATAACAACATTTTCAGAAAATTGTAAATATCATCACTTATAAACATCTCATGATATATATATTAGCGATAGACTATATCGTTGATGGTCGATAGAAAGTCTATCGCCGATAGATATTATTAAACTTGTAATTTTTTTAAAAAATATTGCTATACACTTGATTATTATCTTTAAAATTGCTACCTATCACTATTATCATTTATCATATGATAATTAAATAAAGACATATATATTATATATTTTTAAGAAAATAAATTTTGTACAGCAAAAACAATTGTAAATCGTCAAAGTCAACATCATAATTCATACTATATATTAGGAGATTTTAGCAAATTCAACTCAATAGTTGACATACAAATATACAAACAATACAAATAATATTCATATCAAAATTTCAAGTCTACAAATATACAAATTCTAATATATATGTTGACATCAATGGATGTTTCTTTAAATGAAAAACTTATTAAGAAAATTAAATTAATGACCCAAGTAACTATATTTTTACTCTCTGAAACAAAGTTATAAATCTTATTAATGGATGCGATACATTTTCTAAGTCTCATGAGCATTAGTAAAGATATAAAAGATACCAATATCATGAATATGACAACCTAACCTTCAATATTCAATATACATTCTCAGAAAGCATTTGGTAGAACTAACGATGTCAGTCACATTATTTCAATCCATCATCAATATATATATATAAGCTTCTTGTTTACATACCAAAACCCAAATAAATAAATAAATAAATAAATACATAAAACAAAAGTTTTGGATTTGTGAATAAATTAGGTAACATTGTCGGCATATTGGGTTGGATATGAATGGACCCCAAACAAATTGTTACACCAAAGAAAAAAGAAAAAAAAAAAAATCAAAGGTCCTTAAAAAGGTGACCATAAACCTTCATGATAAACACCCACCAACTTCACAATCTTCAAAAATCTCTCCTTATTAAACTTTCTTCTCCCAAAATCGTCTTCTTTTGTATTACAACAATTCTCAAGAACAAAAAAATAACTAAACCCATGTGGCGGTTGGCGGCGGCAGTGAGAAGAAACCTCCACAACATAAGGAAGAGCCCACGAGTGGCAGATGAAAGCATGTACGGCGGAGGAGTAGATGGCGGCGGAAGGGTGGCGGCGGTGGTGGTGGACGGTGACCGGAGAGAAGGTAATTCATATGGGTTTTCTATGATTTACAGCCTTCTTCGAACCCCATTTTCGATTCTGTCTTGCTTTTCTCAACCACACGTTAATGGCGTCGACGGGATGTGGGTCTCCGGCGAGTTTCCAAGAATCTCGGAAGTTAATCATCTTATGGTAAGCGACAGCATGAGATATGCAATATTAATGTAAATAAAAATAAATAAATGGTGTTTCTTCCTCTGTAGTAATTTCGATTGGATCTGGTTTTCAAAAAGAGTCACAAATCGAATGCTATAGAATTATTAATTGGGATCATATACTTTCGTTTTTACCTTTCTTTTTGTTTCCTTTTTGTGTTAGCATATTGTATAACAAATTGTGGGTGTGTAACGTTATATATGCTCGAATTGACGGTTTAAAAATGACTTGGATTTTGAAATTTAGTGATGTTATATGTATATGTTTTTGTATACAATAATGTATTAATATTAGTTCAAAAGTTACAGAAAAGAGTTTCAATGTAATAACTTTTGTGTATATTTTGTTTTTAATTTGAATAATTGGAAGCACATATGGGATTCAAAACCATGTGCCTACTAAAGTTTGAATGAAATGACAATATAACATTCTAATTTGTCGTCTGAGGTGAAAAAAAAATGAATCAAAAGAGAAGTTAAAAGAAAAGCAATTTAATTGGTGTAATGATATGACCCATTTGCCTTGAGAGAATCAACAGAATCTCTTCAATAAAATACAACAAAATTCGTGAATATATCGTCACTTTTGGTTGCTTCTTGGTACTAAATTATGATGCCTCGACTATTTTTCTCATTCATTAATGAAGTTCTTTTGAAGTACTCTTTTTTTTTTTGTTTAAAAAAAGCAATAATAACAGGAAAAAAAAATCTATTTAGGTCAAATTGAATGTAGATCCAAATGATAAGTTGAAGAGGTAAATGGGGAAGTTTTTCTTTTAGGGGTTATTGGGTGCATAATAATTAGGTGGGAAGAAACAAAATAAATTAAAAAGAGAGTCAACACTCTCCAACTTTGGTTTTAATGGGGACTAATGTGCACTTGTGTAGTGGTGGGAGTAGTGGTAGTGACTACCACTCTCTTCTCTTATACAATGTAACTATCCATCTTTGTTTCTTTTTTTTTTCTTAAAGAAAAAATTGAATCTTATTATTATTATTATTATTATTCTCCCAACCTCTCAATATATTCTTCACTATATGCATGTTGTGGGGAAAGGATTTCTTTTGATTTCTTTTGGGTTTGGTCTAAATTTTTTATTCATGCTCCACAAAATAGAGAAGATTTATTTATCTATTTTTATTATTAAACCAAACCCTTGTTTGGTGGTAGTTTCTCCAAGCGAATTCTTTGGCCAAACAAATCATATCTAGAGATTTCCATAAGCCAAAAATCTTTGGTTATCTATTTGGGTCATCAAAGAGAGTAGCTTTGAGTTCTTGTTTAAAGTTTATAATTTGTGTTTACGTTGTTGAGAGAATTCATGAACCAATGTCACGTTAAAGTAAGCTATTGATTTTTTTTGAAACTCTGGATATGTACTCTTTTAGGACAATAAGCACTGTAACCTTATATTTATAGCTTCTTTCATATTTTTTTATTTATTTTACATTTATGTTTTCATTGTTGGTTTTTTTTAGAGAGAATATGACATAAAATGAAAATAGATTCCAAAATAAACCCTAAATTTTGGAGAATATTTTACCAATTTGTACTATGTACTTATGAACATCACATCAAGGATGGAATTAATTTTAATAAGATCATTATTAATTTATTAAAAGCATGCTTAAGTTAAAGCCTAGCTATATAGCTAGAGCAAAGAAGTAGATTTAAGTATTTAAAAATTATATTAAGAGACAAACTTTATACTTTTCCTTTTCCAAAAAAGTAATGAATTAATTCTTTATAAAAATATCACATTTTTTAAAAACATTCATTGTCGTGATGTGATCAATTAGTGATTTACTTTAGAAAAGAAAAGGACATTATGGTCCGTAACAATTTGTTTATCATGAATATAAAAGTTAATAATATAGAAAAATTAAATTAACCAATAATTATAATGTACTTGGTTTATATTAAATTTTGAATTGGGTAAACAAATCGCTTTTTTGTAATAATTATTACAAAGGTCCAAATAATGTCTTGTATGACATTGAATGATCAAGTATGAAATTTTCGTTACGGTGAGATTTTCATTTACGTTCATGACATTGGGTTTAAACTCTCTATAAACAATGTAGACATCTTCATATTTTTCTTTTGAAACGTTGTCTCATGATATTGTTCTTTCTCTATCTTGTGGATGTTGCTAAAATATTATCGTTAAATCATGAAAATCTATATACCGTTGATTCTTTTATATTTTACGTTTGACATATTGATTTCGTAACATTATAAATCCAATAGATACTGTTACTATATTTGGTCATAAGTGCTCTATTTTATTTTACTATGCTATTTCTAATTGCAAATGGGATTTATATAGTTGCAGTGGTTTTGTGAATAGCCCTTTGTTTTATGTGCATATTGCAATTTATAAATATCAAAATATGCAAATTATGACAGAAATGGCCATTGGATGTTCCCAAATATAAAAGGACTTTTTTTTCTACCTTGCTTCCACTATTACTTTCTTGTCTTTTTTCATTCTTTTCTTTTTTTTTTCTCAGCAATCAAACCTTTGGAGAAAAGTTAAAAGGGATAAGTGGGAAAACAGTGGAATGGGAGACCAAGAAAATGATTGAAAGCCTTAACCTTTGAAGGAACAAACAAAATATTATAAGGGTGGTTTTGTGCAAAGTTTTACTTCCCATTTTCTTTTAATTTTTTTTCATATAAGATTCTATCTCTTCTTTTTAAATTAAGATTTATTATTATTATTATTATTATTGTAGCTTTTGATCACTATTTAATTTTTCTTTTAAAAAAGTCAAGTTTGTTAATGTCATATTTAGATAGTGTGAACAACAATGTTAAATATGTAATTTGGTGAAGAATGTAACATACAAGATGTAAAATCTACACATCGGTGTGGTGCTTGCCACACATAATTAACTTCAATACTTAAGGACAAAAAGTGTAATTGTGTAGCATGGAGAATGATTGTTTATTAGAATAAGCTTATAACTTCATAATTATGTGTTTATAGTAAAATCTTAATCTACTGTGGATCCATCTTCGAGTATTTCGAGTTACATTTGGTTAACTCTTAAACCAAAAATAAATATGTCCTGTTTGCACTACTACAAAAATCGAATTACTAGACGTTAATACAGTGTCAAGTAAACGTTTACTTGACGTTTTTAAAAGCGTCAAGTCATCGACTGTCAAGTATAGTCCGATTACTTGACACAAAAACCGTCAAGCATACATATACTTGACACTACAAAATCGTCAAGTATAAATATACTTGACACTTAAACACCGTCAAGTATACATTTATTTGAAACTAAAACACCGTCAAGTATACGTTTACTTGACACTAAAAACCCGTCAAGTATCTGTGTACTTGACACTAAAAAATCATCAAGTATACGTTCACTTGACACTGTATTAACGTCAAGTAATCCATCACACTTCACCTTTTATGTGTCAAGTAAGGTTGTATAGTTGATGCCTTTTATGTGTCAAGTAAATATATACTTGACGTTTTTGCATGTAAAGGAATATCGTATACTTGACATATATTTAAACATTATGTATAATACTGTTTATTAATATATATTAAATATACAAATTTTTCATTTTCTGGTTTCTGCATTAGGTACATTCGTTTCCATAAAACATATCCATCTCGAAAAAATAAACTTTTCAGAACCAGTAGTTACACAACAAAAAAAATGACAAATAATTAAGTAAACCAACAATAATTCGTTCTTCTCACTAATGTCATCAACAATTACACAATTTCAATCCAAATATAACCAATTAAAATTTCCTATCTGTGGCCTATTCCAAAATCAACAATAATAATAGCTATCTCTTATATAACCAATAATAATAGCTATCTTGTATACCAAAACTAAAGTATATCCCCTTGCATCTATTGCCTCATCTATAAATATAATGGCTATGAACAAAACATTTACACAAAAAACGTTATGGGCATTCTCCTATGTTAGCCATTTACAAAATCAAGAAGATCATATCTAGGTGTATCTATCATATGTACCGAGATAAAAATTCAGCCCACTCCACTCGTTACTTCATCCAATTCAAGCTGTGAGTATGAGTTTCTTGTATCAATCTATAAAACATAAAAAGTCAAGTAGACACTTAAAAAAATAGTCATATTATACTATTTATAACGTTACAATGTAAATAGTTTAAAAACATACCGCATCAGTAATAATGCTTGTGTCCTTACTCACGATTTCGTGCATGTATCTCATGACATAAAATCCACATTCAACAGTTCCTACATGTAAAGGACACTATAACACAAAACCAAATAACAATGCATATTAGATTACGTGCTAAATTAAATTGTAAATAAATTTATAAATATATTTACCTTTACCGCTTTCCAGAATGTTGTTTTTCTGGTCTTTTTCAAATTCTTATGAGATTGGAAAATCGTCAAGGCCCTATATTTCCCAAAGTATAGTATAAATCAAAATGAACTAATTTCTTTAGCTATTAAAAATAAAGAAACATGAATATAGTTAGCTTACATATTCGTTACGTATTTAATATCATCTCGGGAGCTTGTTCTTAACGAATCAAGATGGTACACCACATCATCATATTAATTAATAATTACTAATGACCAATGATCCCTAAATGAAATAAATATGCAAGTAATTAGTATTTTTGTACTAATGCAAGTTTAAATTGATAAAAATTTTAAAATATCTAAAATCTACCAAAACAAAATCAAATTGAACAACAAATGTTTTGGAATTTCATACCAGCAAATGTACAGAGCAAATAATGTAAATAATGAGTGGTGTTGTATCTGCAGTTGTAAATAATGGATTGTAGCAAATGCACAGAAGAGATGAGATTTACCAGCAAGGAAGGTCGGAATCGTCGTGGGTAGGAGTCTGCTGCGTGGGTCGTCGTGGAATGGGTGGTTGTGGCGTGGGTGGTCATGGAACATGTCGTGACGTGGGTGGTCACGACGTGGGTTGGCGCGGAATGGGTCGTCGCGGCGTTGACGTGGGTCTTCGCGGCGTGGGTCTCGCGGAAGGTTGGGTCACCGTAGGTAAGGGTGGAGATAGAGATGGAGATAGAGAGATTGAAGGGTTTTGGGAGAGAAAGGGGGAAAATGAAAGGTTTTTTGGAGGGAATTTTTTAATAATTTTTTTCAATAAAATTATTTAATTATTTTAATAAATTTCTTTTTACTAAATTTATTTTAATACATTTCTTCTGCTAAATTAATTTTTAATAAGTTTCTTTTAGAAAATTTATTTTAATAAGTTTGTTTTAATAAGTTTATTTTAATAACATTGTAATAACTTTATTTTAGTAACTTTAGTTTAATAAATTTATTTTAATAAGTTTATTCAATGGAATGGAAATAAAAAATATTTTTATATTTTATATTTTTATATTTTTATATTTGACATTTTTAAAATATTAATTTTCAAAGTATCAAATAAAAATTTTAACTATACTTGACGTTATTTCCATGTCAAGTAAATGTCGACTATACTTGACGCGGAATAAACGTCAGGTAAAATCCGCACTATACTTGACGCTAAAAAATCGTCAAGTACAATCTCCACTATTCTTGACGCGACACAAAATGTCAAGTAAAAATAATTCGAAAATTTTGGTGAAAATTTTGTCTTCTTTAAACTATACTTGACGTTGTTTTCGCGTCAAGTAAAGTTTCGCAATACTTGACACGAATACAACTTCAAGTAAAATGTCCTTTATACTTGACGCGAAAAAAACGTCAAGTAAATGTTAGCGTAAAATTATCCGAAAAACTCCGTGAAAACTCCGCTTTTTTGGGACTATACTTGATGTTTTTCCTTTAAAATTGTCAATACTCGACGTTTTTTAACAAAAGCGTCAAGTATGTAAAAGTGCCTAGTGTCAAGTAAAGTAGATTTTGTAGTAGTGTTGTCAAGTTTGATAGCGCCGACTTAGCAGCTGTCACGAGCTCAATATCCTTGGTCGAGGCTAAAGCCATGAAGATCAATTCGTAGTATTTTTGGCCCAAAACTATCATCTTCTCAGGACCAAACTAGGTTTGTATTGTGCTCCATTCAGCAAACGAAGAGTGTAGGCCTCATCCTTGGCCAAGGTCGAGGCTAGCCGAATCACTTTGACTTAAAGTCAAATTAGCTATTTTCCTTAAGCCCATCTTTCCTTGGTCCATTTACTTATATATGCTTATTATCATTTTCTTGGTTTAGTAGCTTTCTCTTTTTTATTATATCGCTTCAAGAGTGTAGTCTCTCATAACATCGCGCTCTTCACATGGCAGACACCTCATGGTATTGTTCTTTTTCTTTTTCTCTATGTTAATGATATATGATTATTTTGGTAATTATTCACAGGTCATATCCGACCTCCAACATTATCTTGGTCAACACTTTGAGATGAAAGATCTTGGATCTCTCAAGTGCTTTCTTGACCTCGAAGTCTCTCGGCACTCGAACAGGTATGTATTTGTGGTCTTAAGCAAAATATATGCCTCTGATCTTTTGATTTGCTCAGGAATTACTGACTCCAATACCATTTGACGCCATTAGATATATCCCAATGTTCACCCGACCTCTTTTGTTAGTTTTCCTCTTGAAGATGTGAGTTTGTATCAACAACTTGTTGGCAGTCTCATCAATCTAACAATGACTCGTCCGGACATTGCATATGCTGTTCATATTGTTAGTTAGTTTATGGTTACTCCTCGAACCATCCATTTTGCTGCTTTCATCATTCGCTATATCATGGAAACTTTGGGGCATGGACTTCAGTTTTCCTTTCAATCATCTATCATGTTATCTAGCTACTCTGATGCAGATTGGGTTGGAGATCCTACTGATCGGCGATCTACAATCAGTTACTATTTTTACTTAGGAGATTCTCTTATTTCTTGGCACACTAAGAAACAAAGTGTTGTCTCTCGTTCTAGTACTAAATCAAAATATCGTGCCCTTGCTGATGCTACCGTCTAACTCCTCTGGCTTCGTTGGCTCCTGCTGATATGGGTGCCCCTCAACAGGGTCTCGCCTCCTTCATTGAGACAATCTTAATGCTATCTAGATTGCTCACAATGATGTCTTTCATGAGCGTACGAAGTACATCGAAAATGATTGTCACTTTGTTCGTCATCATCTGATCTTGAGCAAAACTCTTTTTTTATGCTTTGTTTTCACTATCGAGCAACCAGCCGATTTCTTCACCGAAGCCTTACCACCTAGTCTCGCTCCAGTTAGTTACTGATCAAACTCAAGTTGACAGCTACTCTACCACCTTAAATTTGAGGGAGGGTATTAATTTAAATTATACATTCTAGGCATAATTATATCTCTTGTCTTATTTAGTTGCATAGGTTGTCTATATCTTCATATTATTCTTACGTAAATATACCACACAAAATATTTTTATCGAAAAAATATTTCATCCACAAGCTCAAAAAGCATTCGTGACAAAGCTTATAAACCTTGTAAGCACCAACTCCAACTATGATTTTTTTTCCTTAGGTTATCTGATTAATTTTTACCAATATTTTGAAATTTTAATTTCAGCTAAAGTTGCGGGAACATAGCACATAATTTCCCCTCTCACCCTTCTCTTATCGTAAGAAAATCGTAAGGATATTTTTAAATATAGTAAAATAAATTAAAATACTTACGATATATAGTAAAATTTTGAATTTTATCAATGATGATATGAATAGACTTTTATTACTGTCTATTAATATGATTGATAGAAATATATTAATATCTATCATTGATAAAATCTGAAATTTTACTATATAAATATATTGTCAAATTTATCATTCTTGACGATCCCAAAAGTATATATATAAACATCAAGATTTCCAACATTCCATCTTTCCCTTGGTACATAAAATTTACATCTTTGGCCTTTAAGAAAATGTCTAATTTTTGCCTTCAATAGAAAAATATGCGAATGAAAGGAATCAAGATAATACTCATTATGATGATCCATAGTTAAAGTATAGATATGAGTACAGATAAAATGTGGATATCAATCAATCTATAATTTTATAAATAGAAGAAAAAATGTATTCAAACTAATAGTTAAGTTGTTAGTTTTTCTTCTAAAAATAAGTTGCATAGATCGCATCTTTCATATTCGAAATTAATAAAGATGTTTACTTTGATGCTTTTAATATTTTCAAATGATAACGAAGGGTTCGATTAATCATTAATATCGGCAGATATTCGGATATTGTAACACCACATAATTTTGCCCAACAATATAATCATTTTTATTGCTTGAATTATGAGACTTCAGAAGAATCATGAAAAATTGATTTCTTTAGAAACATTATTATTAATCAATATAATTAAGCCAAACCACACTATAAATAAAGTAACATATTTATGGTGGGAAAAAGTAGCTTTTTTACTAAAATTATATTTAGAAAAATGGCCTTTTAAAATCTTATCTCTTGCTTAAGGAATACGATTTCCCAAGTAAGTGGTCGGCTTCAATGCCAACCACATCCTATTTTTCAAGCTTTTACAAGCACATAAATATAAGTTTGAAAATGACATAATAGAGAGAGAGAGAGAGAGAGAGAGAGAGAGAGAGAGAGAGAGAGAGAGAGAGAGAGAGAGAGAGAGAGAGAGAGAGAGAGAGAGAGAGGAGAGAGAGAGAGAGAGAGAGAGAGAGAGAGAGAGAGAGAGAGAGAGTATGTTATCAAGTGACAATTATTTCCTTGATAGGGACCAACACTTTGCTAGATGAGGAATGCAAATTTATAAATGAGTTTAATCAATTTTGGTGTAACTTGTGTTGATTTAATAAATTTGGGAAGTATAGAATGATATTGATAAAATGTTTGGTTTATAATTTTTGGAAAAAAAAGTAGATTCAAACAAATTTTGTAATAACTTTAAAAGTTATTATATATGATGTGATATTATCAAACAAATTACAAGCTTACCTCAAACATTGAGAAAGGAAAACAAAAGAGAGAAAAGATAGAGGGAGACATATATTTTAATTAATTAAGGTTGTCCATCATCTTGAAATAGTAAGGTAATATGAACAAATCATGAGGAAGACATATGGGAAGGGCAATGAATTTGAGGATTTCTGTATCCCTCAAATGATGGGTTTCCCGTTTGCAAATAATGGAGATGTAAATGGGCCCTCGATTTCATGGTAATTGATGTCAATGTTGACTACTTTTTACTTTGTCACATGCCAAATTGTTGCTGCAAATAAGTTCTACTGCTACTGGAGTTGCATAACTTCCTCTAACAACAACCTCACTTTACTAATTTTAATCTTTGACGAAATCTGAAAAATTAAAATGTTTATTTGTAATATCGGCATGAAGAATTTCAAAAACGAAATTTTTGAGAAGGTTATCTATACCTGGCCTTTTTAGTTATTACACTAACTCTATGGACAGTACTAGCTTTTGGTCTATTAGAATTGAGTCGCTAACGACATTCACTGTTATAATGTCCAAAAATGTATATGTTGGTGACAGTACCAGCAATAGAAGATAACCATGTTTTGATCTTAAAATCATGGTGTAGCCTTTTACTGTTGCCTGTAAATGATTAATCGAATGAAATTTATACTACACCACTCAATCCTACCTATACTACTAAGTACTTTAAATGGCAAGATTGGGTCGATTCACAGGGTAGTATGAGAATTAGTTTCTCAAAGTAAATTATTTAGCTAAAGTAGTAAACGAGGGGTTTGGTGTGGTTTGAGATTCAGATGTGCATGAAAGTAAAGATATGCATGAAAGTAAGTGATGGAAATGCAATTAAATAAAATGTTCTAGCTTAGAGGAATGGAATCAAGTCCAATGTAATTTTGATAATTTAATTATCAAGGTATGATTTTTAACTCCTTACTAATGCCTAGCTCATTGATTAAAAAACCCAACCAATGATTCTAAATATAAAATAAGGTAATTTAATTAGATGAGAAGCATCCGAATCAATTTCATTTAATACCTATATTTTGGGAATTGTGCTAGCGATAAATTTCTAATAGAAAAATTCTAATAAGAAAATTAAATACAATTTCTCTCTCCACTAATAGAACAATGTTTTTTTTTTTTTTTTGTTGTCGACCACAAATCAAGTCTATCTAACATATTATTTTCTATATGGTGTACTGTTAAGAGCACCATTTAGGGTATCCACACTACTTTCATGGTTAATAATCAAATGGTTGGATGTAAACAAATGTATGTAAATAATGGTAAAAAAAGATCAACAACATCTAAAAATTGTTCCAAAAGATAAATTTATTCATTAGACCCTAGATTTTCATTGAAGTGCAGAATAAGAACATTTTAGGAAAAGAAAACACAACAAACTAAAGCCATGATTCAACTCTTCAAAACACAATAGGCTAGAATATAGCAGTCATTCTCAGTAACTCATATGAAAAATAAAAGATGTGGCTTTTACCTGTTTTTTCTACATGTTTTTGGATGTTACTTCCATGGATGGCACCAAATCACAAAGATTATGGCTAAAACTATCAATATAAGACTGTTCCAAATCTTTTTTCAACAAAAGATCCCTTATTTTAGAATGATTTGTTCTAACTTCTTTTCCAATTTCATTATCTTCATCCATTACAATCTTCACAGCTTTACAAACACTTTCCTTTGTAAACCATCCATCTTCTTCTCTTTTCTCCACCTCCACCCCAACCCTAAGATTGCTTCCCATCATCCTTGCATTGATAATTTGATCCCCAACTTGAGGCAACAGCACCAATTGACACTTATTCACCAATGCCTCTTTTAAAGAATTAGAACCACAATGAGTAACAAAGCATCCCACAGATGGATGCTCCAAAATCCTCTCTTGTTGAATCCACCCACCGTAAACCACCCCTCGTCCCCCAACTCTTTTTGTAAACCCCTCGGGCAACGCAGCCTCTACTGTTTCTGCCCCGAAAGGCGGTTTGAGTGCGGCAAGGAATGGCATGTCTAAAAGCTCAAACCCCATCAAAAGTTCTTGAAATTGCTCCATTTGTAACGTGCACTCACTCCCAAATGCACAATATACCACCGAACCCTCCTTAAACCCTAAAAGCCAACTTTCCCATTTCTCCTCCAAAGCTTCAGGGTTTAGTGGTTCAGGCAAAACCGACCCAGTAAGCAAAATAGGTTTTCTGAACTCAGTTTGAAGATAATTCACAAAATCTCCTTCGATCTCATGACATGTTCTAAATCCTATTGCATCACAATCACTAAAACTTACAAATTGGCGATCATAAAAAAGTACATCACTCCCAAACTTCCATTTTCTTTTTGAAGCAAAAACTCTTGCTTCATGGGGATGAAGGTTTATGGTGGAACTAGGATAACCAATTGGGGGTTTCATGAGATCTTCCTCAGTTAACTCATTTTTAGAAAATTGCCTTGAAGGGGTTAGAGTATAAGCAATCATGGCTGCACTAGTAACACAATAGTGGATTGATTTGATACCTAATTGGCTAGCTAATTTTGGCAACCAATGAGTGAAATCAAAGAGGATGAGATGGGGTTTTAGGCTCTGAAGGAGGAGAGTGATTTGAGGTTGAGTGAGATCCATGGAGGTCATGATGAGGTTATGAAGAGGGTAAGGGACATCACAAGTGGTCTCTGCACCACGTGGGAGGCCATCGACATGAGGAACAATGATAGGAATGAATGTGATGAGATTAGGGAAGAGATTTAAGGGCTCAAATTTGGGAAGGGTTTTGGTGGGGATGAAGAAAGAGATTTTGTGGCCTTTTTTGGCTAGTTTGTTGGAGAGATGAAGAAATGGAGTGAGATGGCCAAGAGCAAACCAAGGGTACATCGCAATGTGGAGGCAGGTATGGCTGGAGGTGGCGGTGGCCGTCGCTGCTGCTTCGGCAGCCATTCTTCTTAGAGATTGGAGATGAAGGGTGAAATATATGGAGCTTTACCTTAGTTGAATGGTTCTTAAAATATTACCTAACCGTAGCTGTTTGGAATAAGCATGAATAATTCTTGTTTAGTTTATCAAAACGGAGCGCTCAAATTGGATTTTTGACCATATGTGTACTAAACTTCCAAAATCACTAACTATTTTTTCTTTGTTTGAACAAGTCATAGGTACGAGATCGAGAGTGTGCATCTAATTATCTCAACTAGGTTCCAATATATATTTATGATTAGAAAGGGTTAGATATATTTGTATGCATAGAACTAGCAAGATAGTATGAAGCCCTTCTTACCCTGATTCTTCCCAAGAAAAAGGAAACTTATTTCTTTTACATAAAATCCAGAGTTCTCTAACATCTTCAACATAACTTTAAAAATTCAATTTTGTAAAAATTAACGAAATTTGGCAAGAGTTGAAATAAATTTGATTAGAACTTTTAGTATAGAAATTGCAAAGAAAAGAAAAACTATAATTTAATCTTTCAGTTGTGAGGCTATACGACGTTAATTTCTGACCATTTTTTTTTGTTCAAACCATTCTATTTTAATAGATAACAGATCACTAAAAGTAAGGTGAAATCTACCCAAAATTGAATCTAAAATCACTCCGAAATCAAACAGATCAAAGTACCGACAAGATCTTGATCAAATACTTTTCCCCAAATTTTTGGACGGTCGTTTTAGACTGTAATTGACACGTAGCCTTTAGATAGAAGTTTAAATCTTCATATTCATAATTGCGAGAAAATTATTCCACGGGAAGGGTCAGAGATAGCTATCCATCTCACCTCTAGTACCCATTTCATCTTCCAATCTCGGAAAATTTTCCATGGAGATGGAGGCATTCTTTTTTCATTTTGTTTTCTTTGGAGAAAAAGAAGTAATTAACTTCGGCTTTCTCCCTCATAATGGTCGGTTTAGAGTTAATTTTAGTATGTTGTCGTGTCTTTTTGTTTATTCTATTTGTCAAACGTTTCTGATGATAGTAGCATTTTATCTTTATGTTATGTAGATACATGGTTTTGGTAGTAGATTTAAAAAATGAATTCTAATTTTGACAATTTGAAAACTAGTGGCTAGTGGTCAGTGGCATAATACCTACCAAATACTAGTCTCTGTGATTTGAAGGAAGTTTAGATTATTTAGGTAAGAATTTGTATCTATGTAGACCCAACATTGATTGACATTTTCATAACAAAACTAAGTAAATTAAATAAATATAACAAGAAAATCCCAACAATAAAGCGCTAATATAATAATGCAGTAATAAAAGTTTACATAGTTGTTTAAAAAAAAAAATGGTGGAAAGTTTACGTTTAAAGAAAAAAAAAAGTAAAAAATGTCTATCCAATCCATATTTTATATTCCACAAAACTTAAAATAACTTTGTTAAAGATTTTTGAAAGAAAAAAAAAATAAAAAAAAAATAAAAAGTCCAAAATAGGAAGAGTTAAAGGAAGTTGGTGATTTGAGAAAGCCTCGCAGCGATGGATTTTTCTTTTCTTTTTTCTTAAAGTTATGATTACTAAAGAAACGTAGGAGTTAAGATATTTCATAAATATTAAATTTACACATTGCATTTTTTTAATACAATAAAAATGAGGAAAACGACTCGCTAACTTCTTGATCATTAACATATGTATGCCTACTATGTTGGAAAAATTATGCTTCTTTTGACATCTAAATCCACCACTTCATTGCAATATATATAAAACACACATATTTGATTATATGTTTTGTTAAGATTGATTACTCACCATCTTCGAAAGGCGATTGATGAGTATCAAAGATGTTAGAAAACCAAGAACTAGGCAACACAAAAACATATAGAAATCGGCACAACACCACTAGGTTTCAAAGATATGTGCTTTTCAATCTAAAACAAAATGGTTATAAATTTCTAAGTCTTTTTGCAGTGAACGACAATTAAAGAGAAAAAGTTTGATTATATTAACAATAATCGAAAGAAAAATGTATAGTACACATATGCATGTGTCCATTGCATGCATTTCAACTTAAATATAATGAATAAATAGAATTTTGAAATGTAAAATAATAATAATAATAAAAAAAAACGACGAGCTCACACTATTACAAATATGGGTTTTAATGACACAAGTTTTGCGTCATAAAGACTTTCAACGACACAATTTTCGCGTCATTGAAGCCAATGTCAAGAAAGGCTATTTAACGACACTTTGGAAAATGTGTCCTTAACAATAGAAGAATTTTGGCCTTTAATGTCGGTTTAAAACCGACATTTAAGGCCTTTAATGTCACTTGGCAACCGACATCTTTGTGAGCGTTATTAAAGGCCTTTAATGTCGGTTTAAAAACGACATTAAAGGCCTCTTTAATGTCGGTTTAAAAACGACATTAAAGGCCTTTAATGTCAGTTTTCAACCGACATCTTTGATGGTGTTATTGAAGCCCTTTAATGTCGGTTGGGCTTTAATGTCGGTTTAAAAACGACATTAAAGTCCTCTTTAATGTCGGTTTGTCAGTTTTCAATCGACATCTTTGATAGTGTTATTGAAACCCTTTAATGTCGGTTGAACTCTGATATGTCGGTTTAAAACCGACATTAAAGCCTAGTTTTTTTTATTCATTTTTACAAATTTATTTTTATTTAATTGTTACATTATTGTCCTATAGACCGACGTTGGGTCAATGTAGATAAATATGTTTTTCACACGCCAACAAATCAATGAAATTCATATTATGTTAGAAACTATAACATTTGTCTTTTACATTTAAATACACAAAATAAAATATTAATATTATGTTTATATATACATTCTACAATAGTACATGAAAAAAGATTCTAATACAAGAATTAAATAGTTAAAAATCCTAAATGCCTTCTCAGTCTTCAATTTTCAACGGTCGCTTGACCATTTCTACACAATCGCTTAGCTTTCAACCCGATATCACTTCAATTATCTACAAACAATATCCAAATAAACCATTTATATGAATAACAAAGCTGTTTGAAGTACTGAAATTGCAGAAAAGGATGAAAAATTCTTAATATTGCCCACCAAATGAATAATCAACATTTTTTTACATAACATTATTATGAAAACCAATATCAATCTATAAAGAAATAAGCAACATCAACACAATAAGCTGAAAAGTAAAGCTCAGTTATAGTAACTTCATTATCTGCTGATACTTGGAGATGAATAAAAATGAAAACAAAAACCTTATGATTCAAGAGAAAGAAAAGCTACTTTACGTGAAAGGACAGAAAACAAATTCCTAGTCCATGCATGGGTAATATACTTCCTTCCATAATGAGATTTCTTTCTTTACCCCATTTGAAATAACTTTGCATGCCTCCACCATTCCACTTTTACTCATGACCTTCTCCATTCACAACACAGTCTCACAACTTTAATTGTTGATAAAGGAAATTATTCACAAGTTTATATTACCCTTTCCTAACTAGCCTGCAAGTATGAGTTAAATGAATAAAGAGGAGAGCATATTTCCACCTTTATCAACCATACTTCACTTCTAACAATAGGAATCCAAAAAGCTTTGCGTTTGATTGAAAGGACAACACCCCATAATTCTAAGCGGTTCTTTCTTCCACAATTCTTTGAAAGAAAGACAAGCTTTTGGCCAACATGGGTAGATGATGGGTCCATCTTCTAGTCACAATAACAAGGTAATTGCTAAATGAATAATGGAATGAAAAGCAAGTAGAATAGCTGATAATTATAGGAACCACATACCAGAACTGAAATACGAACAACATCACAAGAATTTCCAGCTTCTCCATCTTCAACTTTATCCCGACTCTCAATTATCTATTTCATTATTAAGTAAGATAGAGGGGGGAAATAAAAACAATAGCTGAATGACTTGCAGAATTGGAAGGATGTTGAGTTTACCATGCGGAAAATAGTGTGGGATCTACTACTGTACAAATTCATATTTGTCTCTCCAATATGACGATGAGCTGAATGTATAAACAAGTTGTTAAAATTACTTTCAATCACTAATATAATTAAGAAGAGGCAGACAAAGTCCTAACAAACCAGAGGTATTGGCTTCTAAGAGATCAAAATAGAAATGAAAATGAAATCAATTCAAGAGGTAAAAAATTCAAAACGCTCCCTATTCAACTCTTCAGTCTCAAAATCAGAAGTTTAGAATTATTAATCATGCAGGGCAGCTGAAGGAATTGAACCAAGACAAGCAAAGCCCATCAAACTAATCCCACTGACATTACTAGAGTTATCTGACTGAGTTAAGTTGAGCCTCATGTCTGTTGCTGAAATGATCAGCTCTTCTGCAACACTTTCCACATCCAAGTAATACATTTTTGTTTCACCATCTCCAAGACAAGATGTTTTAAATGTACTACATACAACCAAACTTTCGACTGTTTGGTTATATGATATAGCTTCTAAAACATTTTCAGCTAGATTATGACCATCAGAAAAAGAACATGAGAGCGGTTCGACTGTTTGATTGCAATACTGCCCAAACATTGTGGAGGGTGGACATCCTTCCACTGTAATATTGGCAGTGAAAGTATATGAAGAGCCACAGACTATCTGCAATGCAAGAAGATTAGTTTCTGTCAGTTCATTACCTTTGATGATATAAATGAATGATACTTTTCTCATCTTAAAAGTTTTTTAAAAAAACTTACACACGACTAGTAAATAATTCCAAAATTTGCAATTTGCATGTGTGCGCAAGCACGTACCATCTTCGATTGTGTTCTTGAAGATCCAATGCCATTGAAAAGACCAAAATACTAGACTCCTGGAGGTATCTGAACTAAATAAATGATATCAATGTCACCAGACAAACAACCAAAAAAGTCGAAAGAGCAATGGTTTGAATCAGGAAGTTTCTAAAACTGAGTTCTAAAACCAAGAAACGTCTTATAAGAGAGTGCAAAACAAAAGCTTGAAGATATTATTTGACAATTAGACTATACTAACGCTAAGTCTAATAACCATTTGGTTTTGGTTTTTGGTTGTTAAAAATTAACCTAAAAAACACTACTTTCTACTTGTTGATTTGCATGTTGTGTTATCCATTTTTCAGGAGTGTTTCAAAAACCAAAGAAAAATTTGAAAACTAAAAAGAGTAGTTTTTAAAAACATGTTTCTGTTATTTGGAATTTGACTAACAATTCAAATGTTTAGTTAGAAAAGTTGAAAACCATGGAAAAGAAGTTACAAGAAAATAAGCATAATTTTTCACAAAACCAAAATCTACAAACCAAATGGTTCTCTGCATTGGATAGCATAGCTCCAGATTTTGATGACCTTGGATTCCCTCAATTGAAACGTTGGTCAAAGGAGCTAACCCTGTTGCAGGAGATAACTTCTAAAAGCCACTTAAAATAAAAATCATAGCCTCAAATGGTTAGTGTAATTTAAAGTGGTTAGCAGTTTTCTTTCTATTCCCAAATATGTTTTTCAGAAAAATGAGATTTAAGCCTATTTACGTTACTTTCTTTTATTTCGAGGAAAGAAAAACAACTTTAGAACATGTTACTAAATATACATCTTAGAGATAAAATGCTCAAAGTCAAACACAAGGCTAAGATAGCAGACTAGAACAACAAAATGAAGCTTGCTTTAAGTTATAGCTAAGTCAAAGAACCTGAATCTATAATGGAAGTGTTTGAAGCATCCGACAATGAGGGGCTGACTTCTCTGAAGCAAATAATAGGCAAAGCACGCTTCGGTATCTTTCTTGCTTTTGTGATGTCCTGAAAACATTGCATATAGTAAGAAAACCGAGATACAAAGAGAGATTGCAATTGTAATGACTGATAACATACTTGCAAATCTAGCATAAAGTTTTATAATAGAAAACACCCACGTCACTACAACGCATAACAAATCTATGAGTTTTATGCTTGTTAAAAGATTTGCAGCAATCACTGAAGCCATCTGCCAAAAATCAAGGAAAATATCATCATTAGGAAGGAATAATACAATTTAAAAAACACGCATGAATCTGGCCACGAGCACAACAGATCTTGTTATCTTAAAATCTCAACTATCCTTAGTTAATTTATTTCCCTAAACAATGTAGTTCTAAGAAAATGTAGTTACAAACTCTACAGATCTATGAAAGAAAGACAATTAATAGCATAGCAGCCTCCTACAAAACAATCAAGAAAAAACCAGATCAGATACAATGATTAAAATGTCGCGAATCCAAATATTTGATAATACTTGAACCGTTTCCATACAACTAACAAATAATTACAAAACCAGAAAAACAGCGATGCTGAAGTAGCGGTTGTAAGACTAATTGAGCCAATTAAAAATCTGCCGGATTAATGTGCAATTAATTTCACATCATGCAAGGACATATATAAACAGTCTATACTCCAGACGCCGCCTTTCTCGAGCAAGTCAAATTCCATCAACAATTAAAGACAGAAATGAAATCAAATCCAAGCAACGAAAGTGCACAGTATACACTCTTATAACGGTTAGATGCATAGTTAATCCAACATTAGATCTTCTCCCTCACACATCGAACCGTTTGGAAACCATCATGAAAGTGACAACCATAAATACCAACTATACATTAAATAATCTCTCAAAGTCAAGAATTCAAGTGAGAAAATCAAAAGTAGGAAAATACATATCGTCGGTGATCAATAATAATAAAAATAAAAAAAAAACTCTAAGGTTTCTTAGATGGAAATCTAGCTACAACATGAAAATCTTAGTCAGTGTCCGTTCCTAGCCACTATTAGGAAGTAAAGTTCAAGCAATTTTCAATATTTCATACACAAACAGGCCTGCAGTTTAAAAGATTTCATTGGAAATGTAGTGCTATATCATTCTATGTGCTTGAGTTTGACTCCATTACAAAAATTATTCATTTGTTGATTCAATTTTAAATAGTCTCAATCCCAGAAAACTATGCTATTGGGTTTCGAGTACTACGCACACATACTACAATTCTTCTCAGAGTTTTTCATGAGAAAATGCTTGGCCTGCAAATAACATTTTTTTTATCAAAAGATTTGAACTTCTCTATTTTAAACAAGAAACCATGGTTCATTTGGATAATGTGTGGGGTGGGGGTATCGAACCCTTAGGTTACAAATATTTTCTCTAGAGTTTTATGCCAATTCAACGATGCTAATAAAATAGTGTAGCAATACAATATACAGTATCAAGTACCTTAGTAAGTTACCAGAACAAGAAGAAATAAGATAATAAGTTTACCATAGAAAACCCGATACAAAATCCATTATGCAATTACGTTCTTGTTGGCACCATGACTTTATTACCATTTTCGTCAACTGGCTTAAGAATCTGGAGAGAGCACATCAATTCTTCATCAACACTCATTAATGCACCGACATTATCAAATTCACCACAGTTGTTAGGGGACGAAAATATTGTGACAAGTTGTCTCTCGGCAAATAATTCATATCCATCCTCCACAACCTAAGCCAACAAGATTTGTGTCTCAAAACTAATCAATGAGAAAAATGAGGAAGGGGAAAAAGTCTTGCTGATTACCTGATGGGCACGAAAGAAAAGATCCAAATAATGTGTTGTTAATAACTTTTTCCACCTTATCGCAATTTTAAACTCAAAATTGAAGATACTTCTCCATGGCTAACCTTTCCGTAAGTGAAACAATGAACTGGAACTGGAATGATCATCTTTACTCTCCTCTGTTGGTGACTGTCGGTGACTCCAACTTCACCATCCAATTGAATACCTTCCGCGAATTAATGAAAAGGTTTCAGAGCAGAAATCGTCGACTAAAAATACAAGGTATCAAGCAATGGACGAAGAAAAGGTTGCCAGATTGGTGTTCAGTAGATTTTCGAACATCTCGAACGGTGCGACATGGATAACAGATCTTCGAAGGTCTGGGACACTGCGATGGTAGATGGCGTGGCGGTGGTAAGCACGAGGGACGACTGAGCATGAAGGCTCGATGGTGGATGGCTCGACGGTGGTGGTTCAACCCTAAACCTTAAAGTGAGATTGAGAAGAAAGGGAAGAAAAGCGTGAGAGAGTAATGTGAGAGTTGAGAAAAATCGTGAGATGCCCAGAGTAAATTAGGTTTAATGTGGCTTTTAACTTTATTAACTTAATTTTATAAAATTAAAATAATTAAAAAAATTAATCATAGCTTTAATGTCGGTTTTAAACTGACATTAAAGCTCTCTCTTTGATGTCGGTTTAAAATCGACATTAAACATCCGTATTTTAAAAAGTGAAATTAAAGATCCATTTTCATTTTTTCCAACCGACATCAAAGCCCATATCTTCTAGTGTAAATATGCTTAGATGACACCAAAATTGTGTCATTAATACCTTTACCTTGACGCAATAAATATGTCATCGTTATCTATAACTCGACACCAATATATTGTCATCAATACCCTTATATTGACGCAAATCATGTGTCACCGTTATCTATACCTTGACACTAATATATTGTCATTAATACTCTTAGATTGACGTTTTAAATGTGTCACCGTTATGTATTACTCGACACAAATTTATTGTCATTAATAACCTTATATTGACGCTTTAAATATGTCACTGTTATCTATACCTTGACACAAATATATTGTCATTAATATCCTTACATTAACACTTTAAATGTGTCACCGTAATTTGTCACTCGACACAAATATATTGTCAGTAATACTATTACATTGACAATTTAAATGTGTCACCGTTATCTATCACTCGACATCAATATAAGGTTATGTATTACTCTTATAACGACGCTTTAAGTGTGTCACTTTTCAATATAACTCGACACTAATATATTGTCGTTGTAAATATTTCGTTACACAAAATTGTTGTCAAGAAAATGTGCTTTAACGACACTGTTTCTGTTTAATAAAGGCTTATATGTCGACACATGTTTGGTGTCGTTATTCTTCATTTTCGCAACACATATTTTTCTGTCATATATTTCTTCTTTCAAAAAAATTAAATACTAAATTTCAGCATTATCCAGATATGTTTGGAAAGATATTTATAGTTGATAATAAAAAATATAACTTACATTATCGGTAACGATTTTACAATAATCCAAAAGATAAATTTACTGTAATATTACATGTATGTGTGACCTAATCTAATCAAACTGACGCATAAATGAGAACTTGATCGATACCAAGGTCCATGGATTCTTCACCTACTTGCAAATTTGAAGAAAATGAACCTTAGCCAACATTCATTGCAAAAAATGCATATGCATAAGCATAAGCATAAACATTAAGTACATGTCAAACAAAAATCACCTTCTTAATAAGCAGACCAATAAACTTTTCAAAATAAGCGTCCAAAGTTCATACAACCAATGTTTTTAAAAAAAGACCCATAAGGAATGCAAAAGATTAAAAAAAAAAACACTGACTACATAAGCATAGGCATAAACATAGTATATAAATGTTGCAAATATAAGTTTCGATTCAATCTTTACAGACCAAGCAATGTTCTAGTTTGCATCAAATTGAAACTTAGCATAAACTTACCCTTAGCCCCCCTCCTCCAAAGTAAATACAAAACAACATGATTCCTATAACATTGGTCTAAGCGGATTGAAAAAATAGCTTTTCAATGACTACCATAACTGCAGAATAGTTAACACAACAAAGTAAAGTTCCCAAGTACGTGTCAACATGATTCCTAAAACATATGTCTAAGCGGATCACACAAAATAGATTTTCAATGGTTACCACTGCAGGATAGTCAAAGCAACATTCCTAAATACATGTTAACATGATTCCTAAAATAAAATAGTTAAGTTACATTACAAAACATAAAGCACGCTTACCTCTTTCTTTTACTAAATCTCCACCTTCATATCTTGATTACCCTCCACAGAGGCTTCTTCTTTCTTGCAAGTTCGGAAGCCCTAATAATGAATAGCAAACTACATTAGTTATGCAATTATTGTTTCATATGCAATATATTAACTCATTATTTGGTTCCTAACGGAGTTCATGATAAATTAAGTTAACATCATTTTCAAAGTTATTCCAAGAACAAAAGTTGCAACCAATGTTATGAGAAAACAACTGTTATGAGAAAACAACAAACAATGTAACAAATAACAAACACTTTAAAATTTTACATACTCCAAAAATCCAAATAATATATAAAATCCAGTTGCAAAATAAGTAAGTTTCAAAACTTTCTTACCATGAAGATTGGGAAGTTTTGCTATCAAAGATCTCTTGTAGTTCCTCTTTTATCAAATTCAACCCAAAAAATTGAGTAGACAATATATTGATCTAAATAATCCTTGTTTTTTCATGGGAGCCATAAAACAAGAAAACATCATCATTGACATTTAACACATAAGCAAATCTTTAATGGCTTAAATTGAGAAGTCCTAGTTTTGTATCTTATCCTCTTATAGTTTTTAATTTAGTCTATCACTATTCGTAAATGTTAAAATTAGATGATAATGAAACTTACGTAGCATGATACTTCATAGATTGGCAAAAGTTCGAAAAAGCAAAAAAAGTCATCTAAGTAAGGAAAAATGAAAATTTTTTACTAATTGAAAAATATAATATACTAGTTGCAAGCCAAGAACCATAAAATCCATAAATGAACATTATTCCTTATCGTCTCAAATTTTTATATCCATATGGCAAAAAACAAATGAAATTTTCATACATTTTGCAATTATAGAAATTGAAAAATAAATAAATAAATAAATAAATAAATAGATAAATAATAATAATAATAGCAAAACAATGTGAAATATGACAAATATAGATTGGAAAATAATCCAGGTTGACGAATGATTTAGCAAATAATACAGCAAACAATATAGTTGACAAATAATACAAGTTTGAGAAATAATATAATATAAGGTTGAGAAATACTATATTGGAAATATTATACAGATTGAGAATAAATATATTGGAAATAATATAAAATAATATATTAGAAATAATATAAAATAATATAAAATAGTATATTGAAAATAATATAAAATAGTATATTAAAAATAATATAAAATAATATATCGGATATAATATAAAATAATATATCGGGATATAATATACAAGTTGAG
This sequence comes from Cucumis melo, assembly GCF_025177605.1. Classification (NCBI taxonomy): domain Eukaryota; kingdom Viridiplantae; phylum Streptophyta; class Magnoliopsida; order Cucurbitales; family Cucurbitaceae; genus Cucumis; species Cucumis melo. The sequence continues at coordinate 3,839,692 of NC_066857.1, forward strand.
AAATAATACAGGTTTGTGAAATAAATATCAAACCTAACAAACTAAACTATTTTGTATTTTAAAGTCTAATCAATTAATAAACAATAAACCAAAAAAATTAACAATAGCCAAATTAAATCAATTGGCTTAAACATAATAAATTTAAAGAATATAGAATAAAATGACCTAAATCTAACAAATTTGAATCCATTGGCCTAAATCTACTAAATTTGAAGCAACCATAAATTCAATTGACCTAAACCTAACAAACAAAATTAAAAGCTCAAATGACCTAAATCTAACAAATTCGAAGCACATTGAAATTAATTGACCTAAACAACAATAAATTCAATTGACCTAAATTTGAACTAACAATAAAAGCAAACTAACCCTAACAAAATTAAAATCACCTTAAAATTAGTTAACGAAATTACAACAAAAACAAATTTGAAAAACTACATCCTTATAATTGATCACACTCTCAAAAGGGAAGGGAAAGGGAGGAAATTAAAAAAAAAAATTGAAGACCAGAATAGTTTTACTTAGCTTTTTTTCGACCCTTCCAATTCATCTCAAACGTACCCTCCAAAAATAAATCCTCATTTGTTTTTATAGTGGAGAAGGTGGAGTGAGAGAGAAAATTGGGTTAGTTGAGGAAAAATAGGGAGGAGAGTGGAGAAGGTGGGAGTGGAGAGAAAATTGGATGAGTTAGAGGAAAAATAGGGAAGAGACTAATATTCATTTTTTTGTTTTTTTTTTAAAAATAAAAAGTTAAATTCAAATTCAAATCCAACTCCCAAAATAAAATAAAAATAAAGTAAAATAAAGTAAATAAATAAAATAAAATAATAAATAAAGGACAAAATGTTGTATCTACAACATCTTAGAAGATTACCCCTCAATTGGATCAAAAAATATTTCTTGTAGACAAAGATAATCAATTGAATTTTGTACTTTAATTTTCTAAACAAAATGTATCTTGCATACTAATTAAACAATCAAGAGCAAATTAAAAGATTGTTTCATAGAGATCACATGGAATTGAATTCGTTCTTGAACAAAAATTAAAGAATCAACATGCTAAATTAGAAGAAAAATGGAAGAAACTCTCAAATAAATTGATACCCATGATCCTCTTACCTCTTAGAAGATTACCCCTTTATTGGAATAAAAGATTGATGAAATATTTTTTAGAGAAAAAAGACAGAATGAGATGGGAGAATTCTGAAAAAAATGATATTTAAAGAGAATTTGGGTGAAAATTGGAGTTGAATTTATGAATGGATCACATATAACTAAAAATTGATTAAGATTTACAGAAAAATGAGTTATATATAGAAAAGAAATGAAAATAACCGCTTCATGGGTTTCGAACTCATAACTTCAGGGCCAGGCGCGTGCTCAATTTGATGGAAATGAGAGGATTTTCGAAAAGTTGTTATATATTTACAAGATTGCCATTGAAAATATGTGAGAAAAAATGATTTGCAGGCTATGAGATTCGAATACAGCACATCAAAGGCGCCTGCGTGAGGAGAAGACGACACGTGCCATGCGTAAATTGGCTGAAGAGTGGAGAAGGTGGGCGCATGAAGTCTTTCGAAAATGGGGAATAAAGGAATATGTTCGGCTGGGATTCGAACTCACGACCTTGAATGCCAATGATTTGTTGATAATTAACAATGCTTTAAATGTGTCAAGAAAAATTAAATTGTGTCAATAGAATTGTGTCAATAAATAATTTTCAACGACACAATTATACCTCACCCCATATTTTTTATTTTCAACGACATAATACCTTGATTAGTTGTGTCAATAAAACCCATTTTTCTAGTAGTCGGGGGAGAAGAGAAATCGGAGCAGCCAAGATTCTTTGACGGGAGTCTCTTAGATTGGTGGGTTCGGCGGCAGTCCCTTAGATAATGTTTGCTTGTTTGACGGTGTGAGATTAGTGGGTTTGATGACAGTCTCTTAGATTTGGAGATGAGTTACGTTGTTTTCCGTTTTTTGGTAGGGAGAGAGAGAAAAGGTTGAGCAAATTGTAAAACTCTTTCTGAATGTCGTGCGAATAGGGAATTGGAAAATTTTGAATTTTTGGTTTTTTTATTTCAAAATTTATTTAATGACACAAAGAATTTGTTGTTAATTAACGACACTTTAAATGTGTCAAGAAAAATTAAATTGTGACAATAGAATTGTGTCAAGAAATAGTGTGTCACTTCTATTTTCAACGACACATTTTACTCCCACCCTACCCCTTTTTTATTTTTAACGACACAATGTTTTGATTTGTAGTGTCGTTAAAACCCAAATTTGTACTAGTGTCAAAGAAATTAATATTAATGATACATCCAATTGACCTTCAAATGATTTTGTTTTTGGAACTTCTGCGATTGGGAATAAGATCAGTCCGTGGATGGAGAATTAATAGGAGCAACTTCGACACACGCACGAGGATTTTGCTTTCCAGTAATGATGGGAATCACATTTCTACACTGAGGCGTAATCCGTCCTCGAGTTCCAGTGTAAGCTAAGTCAATATCATCAACTTCCACACCTTCACATGGTAAATCTTTGCTACAGATAAATTTAACAGCGACAAAAGTAGCAGAAGTGCCTTTGATATTCTTGAAACTAACGTTACATATCTTAATTTTTGATGGAATCTAAACAAACGTATACATAAGAAAACAAATAATTAAATCAGGTTAGTTTTGCATTTGTTATATTACTTGATGTTAATTAGTTGAAAATTATGAATAAGCTGGACTAATTTCAATACACATATACCTTTTTGTTGCTATGATTAGATGGACAATATTCTTGGTCAATAATGACAGGATTGCTAACATTAACCATTTTAATATCTTCAAAATACAAGTCAGAGGCTGTGTATGCAACTGTAGAATCTGGCCAAGATTCTAACACCATTCAAAGTATTGATTAATTTACATGATGATCTCACTGTAACTCCTGTCACCTCTTTTTCCTTAGTGTACTTGCCTAAACTTCCTATACTAATGCCATGTCTTGGTCCACAAATTACATTAGTAATAGTTATTTGCTTGTTGCTGTCTCCAACAGCACACAATCATCTCCTGTTGAGAATGTTAATCTCTTATGAACTACTCATATGAATTCCATCGGTGTTGGGGCTTTTCTCTGGTACAATAATTGTCACATTTTGAAAAGTAACATTCTTGCAACCCAAGAGATGGATATGAAAATTCTTACTATCCAAGGAAGTTATGTCCTTCACTATTGAATTGGTTATGAAACTGAACCTCACATTCTTACAAATTCAACCCCGGCCCGCCCGCAAAAAAGAAAAGGTATCCAAGTTAAAAAAATGCATATATTAATTGAAAAATTATATATTCTACGATATTACATAGAAAGAAGCTAATATGATTAGAGAATTTACCATGGAAATTTTAGTGCATATTTTCTTCAAGTGACAATCATTCTTTTCCCAACCATTTTCTCCTTGACATCAAAAGCACCCGTGCTTGACACTGTCAATTGATCGATATATTGAAAAAGAACCAACCCAACTCCTGTTGGTTCGGGATGAGCTTGTAATGTTCCTTCCATTCGAACCTCAATAGTACTCTTGCAAGGACCATGGAGAATGGATTGGTTTAGTTGGTAAACTCCTATTGGAATCATCAATTGACTAGGATTGGTTGATGCACATGCATCCTTCCATGCATTTGCCAAAACCTGTAAAGTGAATTATTTCATTAGATAAATTAGAATTACATATAATACAAATTTTATCTTATATTTACCTGAATAATATCAATATTAGGTTTGGCACCATATGTGTAACGCCCCGAAGATCGAGGTAAATTTTAGTAAATCATGTGAATTTTCGGAAATTTAAGATTTTTGTAAAACGATAAAATAATAATATAATAGTAATTATATTATTATTATTAGGTATTTTATTATTTTAGTTTTAATATTAATAACTTTTTATTTCTTATTTATTTAATATTAATAATAACATTATTATTTAATATTATTTTAATTATTTAATATTAAGATTTATTATAAATTATTATTATTTTTATTTAATATATATATTAATATTTATTATTATTATAATTATTTAATATTAATATTTTATTATTAATAATAATTATTATTGTTTAATTTTTATATATATATATATATATATATTATTATTTAAAAAAAAAAAGAGAAGAAGAAGGGAACCCTAGCCCCTCCCGCGCGCCGCCCCCCCCCACCGATTTTTCCTTTCTTCTTCTTCTTCTTCTCCTTCCTTTCCCGACAGCCCATCTCTTCTCCTCTTCGGCTTCTCCCACGCCCGACGCCACCATTTCTTTTGCTTCTTCTTCTCTTCAGTTTCGTCGCCGCCGTCTTCGTGGCCGCACACCACCAACGAATCCCGACTCGGCACTCGTCTTCCGCCCGCGAACGGCCGCGCGACCCCGCAAGCCGCCATCCTCGGCGTTCCTCTCTCTCTTTTCGTCTCTGCCTTCGACCGACGATCTTTCTTTCGTCTCCGCCTTCGACCGCCGTCGCCATCGGAAGAGAAGGGATTGAACCCGAGCCGTACCCGACCCGAGACCTAATTCCAGTCGCGAGCCGCCAACAATCCCAGCCGCGAGCCGCCAGCAATCCCAGTCCGAGCCGAGTGAGCCGCGTGAGCCGAGCCGAGTGATCCGCGTGAGCCGCGAGCCGAGTGAGCCGAGCCGCGAGCCGAGTGAGCCGAGCCGCGAGCCGAGCCGCGAGCCGAGTGAGTGGAGCCGCGAGCCGAGTTGAGCCGAGCCACAAGCCGAGCTGTGAGCCAAGACCAAGCCGAGCCGAGCCGAGGCCAAGCCGAGCCGAGCCGAGGTGGAGCCGAGCCGAGCCGAGCCGAACGCCTTCAAGCCGAGCCGAGCTCTTTGTTTCACCAAGCCACCTAAGCCTTCCTTCCTCCGCTCCGGGTCACGGTGAGTCTTCGGTAAGGATTGTTTTCGATGAATTCCCTAATGTTGCTACATCCGATTAGAGTTTGAATATTGGAATAAGTTGTGGCCCTACTTTTCTCCCTTGAAGGTAGTACAGGGTTGACGTTTGAGTTCTCGGGTCTCGCAGTAGGCTTGTTTGGAGGTAGTTTGCCTTTCCTTGGGTAAGTCAACGGATGTCGCTTCTGACCTTTTTAAAACGACTTCTACTAAAGTCATCAACTAAAACCTTCGTGTTTCGTTTAGGTGGGTCTGTTGAGCGTGGATTCGATCGAGGGGCATAACCGAGTATCAGGTAAGGGTTTTCCTACTACTGGACCTCGGGTCGAGGCCGGAAACGTAGTAATCCACAGGGGATTACACGTTAGTGACTATACTGAATAAGTGTATCTATGTTGACTGTTAAGCACTGTTATTATGTTTCTGTCTGATGTAACTGAACCGCAACCGCTAATTGTCGATTGAAATTTTAGATTGATGGACGTTGATCATGGGATTAGACGGGGAAGGACAGTGAGTTCAGTTGGTTATTTAGCTGTTTGAGTCTTGGGGCTCTTCCATAATGGTATACGAATAGTTGACGCGTATAGCAACTGAGGGTGTAATGGTTTAAGCTTATACTACCTGGCCAGTAAAGCCTTTAGGGGAATTGTAAAATGATTGATGATTGTGGTATGACTGTGGTAGACGATTTAGTATAGATCGAGGGGTAACGGTTAGCTTCATCTATGGGGTAGTGTGCCTTACTTATATGTGCATCCTTCGGGAGCACTAGACTGATGTGTGCATCCTTCGGGAGCACTAGACTGAAGTGTGCATCCTCCGGGAGCACTAGACTGATATGTGCATCCTTCGGGAGCACTAGACTGATGTGTGCATCCTCCGGGAGCACTAGACTGATATGTGCATCCTTCGGGAGCACTAGACTGATATGTGCGTCCTTCGGGAGCACTAGACTGATGTGTGCATCCTTCGGGAGCACTAGACTGATATGTGCCACCTTCGGGAGCACTAGACTGAGATGTGCATCCTTCGGGAGCACTAGACTGATATGTGCGTTCTACGGGACCACTAGACTGTTATGTAGGGTACCCCCGAATAGAAAGTTAACTGTTGTCCCCTAACGGGCCCAGTAGTGGGTCCCTTACTGGGTATGTTTATACTCACCCTTTTCTCTTCTTAAACTTTTCAGGTAAGGGCACAGCGAGGGGCAGACCGACGAGAGGCAGGAAGGACGCGTGAAGGCCATATGGACGCGTCTGGTTTCTTATCGCTTCCGCTATGTATTGTGTCAGAATATTTGACTTGTGATTTTGAACTGATGACTTGAGTTTTTATTTGAGACTTTTTGTGATTGATTTAAAATAGGGCCCGAAACTGTCTTTTTTTGTAGCGTTTCTAATGCTTTTAATGAATCGTAACTGGTCCGTTTTAAATTTTATGTTGAATGGTCGAGTTTTGGTATTTGGTAGTGACCTCAGCTTAGTCCGGAAAGTTGGGTCGTTACAGTTGGTATCAGAGCCAAGTTTTAGGTTCTGTAGACTGGCTTATAATGTGAGTCTGTGTTTTGTGTCCTTATGGCTGAAACGATCCTTGCCGCTCGTCAGGTACGCTCCCATGAAAGTATATGTATAACTCTACATGCATTATCTTACCTAAGTTAAACTGCAAATTCAATTACCATTATGACTAAAGGGATCGTTGGTGGTTGTTAGGGAAATGCCGCCAAGTAGAGGTGCATGTAGGGGTGGCCGAGGAGGCCGAGGAAGGGAAGCAGGACGCGTTCAACCTGAGGTGCAGCCTGTAGCCCAAGCCCCTGACCCGGCTGCGCCAGTTACTCATGCGGACCTAGCCGCCATGGAGCAGAGGTTTAGAGATTTGATTATGCAGATGCGGGAGCAGCAGAAGCCTGCCTCGCCAACTCCGACGCCAGCTCCAGCGCCAGCCCCAGCACCACCTCCTGTTCCAGCTCCGGCTCCAGTACCAGTTGCGCCCCAGTTTGTGCCGGATCAGTTGTCAGCAGAGGCTAAGCATCTGAGGGATTTCAGGAAGTATAATCCCACGACGTTCGATGGGTCTTTGGAGGACCCCACCAGGGCTCAGATGTGGTTATTGTCCTTGGAGACCATATTCCGTTACATGAAATGCCCTGAGGATCAGAAGGTTCAGTGTGCTGTTTTTATGTTGACTGACAGAGGTACTGCATGGTGGGAGACTACAGAGAGAATGCTAGGTGGTGATGTGAGTCAGATCACGTGGCAGCAGTTTAAGGAGAGTTTCTATGCGAAATTCTTCTCTGCTAGTTTGAGAGACGCCAAGCGGCAGGAGTTCCTGAACTTAGAGCAGGGTGACATGACAGTGGAGCAGTATGATGCGAAGTTTGACATGTTATCCAGCTTCGCTCCCGAGATGATAGCGACCGAGGCGGCCAGAGCTGATAAGTTTGTTAGAGGCCTCTGACTGGACATTCAGGGTTTGGTCCGAGCTTTCCGACCCGCTACTCATGCCGATGCACTGCGCCTGGCAGTGGATCTCAGTTTACAGGAGAGGGCTAACTCGTCTAAGACCGCTGGTAGAGGTTCGACATCGGGACAGAAGAGGAAGGCTGAGCAGCAGCCTGTTCCAGTGCCACAGCGGAATTTCAGATCAGGTGGTGAGTTTCGCCGCTTCCAACAGAAACCTTTTGAGGCAGGGGAGGCTGCCAGAGGGAAGCCGTTGTGTACCACTTGTGGGAAGCACCATCTGGGCCGTTGCTTATTCGGGACCAGGACTTGCTTTAAGTGCAGGCAAGAGGGTCATACAGCTGATAGATGCCCGTTGAGACTCACGGGGAACGCGCAGAATCAGGGAGCAGGTGCTCCACACCAGGGTAGAGTCTTTGCTACCAACAAGACTGAGGCTGAGAAGGCAAGCACGGTAGTGACAGGTACGCTCCTAGTGCTGGGGCATTACGCCTTAGTTTAGTTTGATTCGGGTTCGTCACATTCTTTTATCTCGTCCACATTTGTGTTGCATGCCCGCTTAGAGGTAGAGCCTTTACACCATGTTCTATCAGTATCTACTCCTTCCGGGGAGTGTATGTTATCGAAGGAAAAGGTGAAAACATGCCAGATTGAGATAGCAGGCCATGTGATTGAGGTAACGCTGTTAGTTCTGGATATGCTCGACTTTGATGTAATCCTGGGTATGGATTGGTTAGCCGCTAACCACGCCAGCATAGATTGTTCCCGTAAGGAGGTAACGTTTAACCCTCCCTCGAGGGCCAATTTTAAATTTAAGGGAGAAGGGTCAAGGTCGTTGCCTCAGGTAATCTCAGCCATCAGGGCCAGTAAACTGCTCAGTCATGGTACTTGGGGTATCTTAGCGAGCGTGGTGGATACTAGAGAGGCCGATGTATCCCTGTCATCAGAACCAGTAGTGAGGGACTATCCGGATGTCTTTCCTGAGGAACTTCCAGGGTTACCTCCGCACAGGGAGGTTGAGTTTGCCATAGAGTTGGAGCCGGGCACGGTTCCTATATCCAGGGCCCCTTACAGAATGGCCCCCGCAGAACTGAAAGAACTGAAGGTACAGTTACAAGAATTGCTTGATAAGGGATTCATTCGACCGAGCGTATCACCTTGGGGTGCGCCAGTTTTATTTGTTAAGAAGAAGGATGGATCGATGCGTCTATGCATTGACTATAGGGAGTTGAACAAGGTAACCGTAAAGAACAGATATCCCTTGCCCAGGATTGACGATCTATTCGACCAGTTACAGGGAGCCACAGTGTTCTCTAAGATTGATCTTAGGTCGGGATACCATCAGCTGAGGATTAAGGATGGGGATGTACCGAAGACAGCATTTCGTTCCAGATATGGACACTACGAGTTTATTGTGATGTCTTTTGGTTTGACGAATGCTCCAGCAGTGTTTATGGACTTGATGAACAGAGTGTTTAGGGAGTTCCTAGATACTTTTGTGATCGTGTTTATCGACGACATCTTGATATACTCCAAGACGGAGGCCGAACACGAGAAGCACTTACGTATGGTTTTGCAAACACTTCGGGATAATAAGTTGTATGCAAATGTGAGTTTTGGCTGAAGCAGGTGTCCTTTCTGGGTCACGTGGTTTCTAAGGCTGGGGTCTCTGTGGATCCAGCTAAGATAGAGGCAGTCACCGGTTGGACCCGACCTTCCACTGTCAGTGAGGTTCGTAGCTTTCTGGGTTTAGCAGGTTATTATCGACGGTTTGTGGAGAACTTTTCTCGTATAGCTACTCCTCTCACTCAGTTGACCAAGAAGGGAGCTCCTTTTGTTTGGAGCAAGGCATGTGAGGACAGTTTCCAGAACCTTAAACAGAAGCTAGTTACCGCACCGGTTCTTACTGTACCTGATGGTTCTAGCAATTTTGTGATTTATAGTGATTCTTCCAAGAAGGGTTTGGGTTGTGTTTTGATGCAGCAGGGTAAGGTGGTCGCTTATGCATCTCGGCAGTTGAAGAGTCATGAGCAGAACTACCCTACACATGATCTAGAGTTGGCAGCAGTGGTTTTTGCTTTGAAAATATGGAGGCATTACTTATATGGTGAAAAGATACAGATATTCACGGATCATAAGAGCTTGAAATACTTCTTTACTCAGAAAGAATTGAATATGAGACAGCGAAGGTGGCTTGAGCTAGTGAAGGATTACGATTGTGAGATACTGTATCATCCAGGCAAGGCGAATGTGGTAGCTGATGCTCTTAGTAGAAAGGTATCACATTCGGCAGCACTTATTACCCGACAGGCCCCATTGCATCGGGATCTCGAGCGGGCTGAGATTGCAGTGTCAGTGGGGGCAGTTACTATGCAGTTAGCCCAGTTGACGGTACAACCGACTTTGAGGCAAAGGATCATTGATGCTCAGAGTAACGATCCTTATCTGGTTGAGAAACGTGGCCTAGCAGAAGCAGGGCAAGCGGTTGAGTTCTCATTATCCTCTGATGGTGGACTTTTGTTCGAGAGACGCCTCTGTGTGCCGTCGGATAGTGCGGTTAAGACAGAATTATTATCTGAGGCTCACAGTTCCCCATTTTCCATGCACCCAGGCAGTACGAAGATGTATCAGGATCTGAAGCGGGTTTATTGGTGGCGTAACATGAAGAGGGAAGTAGCAGAATTTGTTAGTAGATGCTTGGTGTGTCAGCAGGTTAAGGCACCAAGGCAGAAACCAGCGGGTTTATTACAACCCTTGAGTATACCGGCATGGAAGTGGGAAAACGTGTCCATGGATTTCATTACAGGACTGCCGAGGACTCTGAGGGGTTTTACAGTGATTTGAGTTGTGGTGGACAGGCTTACCAAGTCAGCACACTTTGTTCCAGGTAAATCCACCTATACTGCTAGTAAGTGGGCACAGTTGTACATGTCCGAGATAGTGAGGTTGCATGGGGTGCCAGTGTCGATTGTTTCTGATAGAGATGCCCGTTTCACTTCCAAATTCTGGAAGGGTTTGCAGACTGCTATGGGCACGAGGTTGGACTTTAGTACGGCTTTCCATCCACAGACTGACGGTCAGACTGAGCGTCTGAACCAGGTTTTAGAGGATATGTTGCGAGCGTGTGCATTGGAATTTCCAGGTAGCTGGGACTCCCACTTACATTTGATGGAATTTGCTTATAATAACAGTTATCAGGCCACTATCGGCATGCCACCATTTGAGGCCTTGTATGGCAAATGTTGTAGATCCCCGGTTTGTTGGGGTGAAGTGGGCGAGCAAAGATTGATGGGTCCTGAGTTAGTTCAGTCTACCAACGAAGCGATACAGAAGATTAGATCACGCATGCATACCGCTCAGAGTAGGCAGAAGAGTTATGCAGATGTGAGGCGGAAGGATCTTGAGTTTGAGGTAGGGGACAAGGTGTTCTTAAAGGTAGCACCTATGAGAGGTGTCGTGCGTTTTGAAAGGAGGGGAAAGCTGAGTCCCCGCTTTGTTGGGCCGTTTGAGATTCTGGAGCGGATTGGCCCTGTAGCTTATCGTTTGGCGTTGCCACCATCACTCTCGACAGTTCATGATGTGTTCCATGTCTCCATGTTGAGGAAGTACGTGCCAGATCCATCCCATGTAGTGGATTACGAGCCACTGGAAATTGATGAAAACTTGAGCTATACCGAACAACCCGTTGAGGTGCTGGCTAGAGAGGTGAAAACGTTGAGGAATAAAGAAATTCCTTTGGTTAAAGTCTTATGGCGGAATCACCGGGTGGAGGAGGCTACATGGGAGCGTGAAGATGACATGAAGTCCCATTACCCCGAGCTGTTCGAGGAATAAAACTTTCAAGGACGAAAGTTCCCTAAGGAGGGAAGAATGTAACGCCCCGAAGATCGAGGTAAATTTTAGTAAATCATGTGAATTTTCGGAAATTTAAGATTTTTGTAAAACGATAAAATAATAATATAATAGTAATTATATTATTATTATTAGGTATTTTATTATTTTAGTTTTAATATTAATAACTTTTTATTTCTTATTTATTTAATATTAATACTAACATTATTATTTAATATTATTTTAATTATTTAATATTAAGATTTATTATAAATTATTATTATTTTTATTTAATATATATATTAATATTTATTATTATTATAATTATTTAATATTAATATTTTATTATTAATAATAATTATTATTGTTTAATTTATATATATATATATATATATATATTATTATTATTTTAAAAAAAAAAGAGAAGAAGAAGGGAACCCTAGCCCCTCTCGCGCGCCGCCCCCCCTCCCCCCCCCCCGATTTTTCCTTTCTTCTTCTTCTTCTTCTCCTTCCTTTCCCGACAGCCCATCTCTTCTCCTCTTCGGCTTCTCCCACGCCCGACGCCACCATTTCTTTTGCTTCTTCTTCTCTTCAGTTTCGTCGCCGCCGTCTTCGTGGCCGCACACCACCAACGAATCCCGACTCGGCACTCGTCTTCCGCCCGCGAACGGCCGCGCGACCCCACAAGCCGCCATCCATGACGTTCCTCTCTCTCTTTTTGTCTCTGCCTTCGACCGACGATCTTTCTTTCGTCTCCGTCTTCAACCGCCGTCGCCATCGGAAGAGAAGGGATTGAACCCGAGCCGTACCCGACCCGAGACCCAATTCCAGCCGCGAGCCGCCAACAATCACAGCCGCGAGCCGCCAGCAATCCCAGTCCGAGCCGAGTGAGCCGCGTGAGCCGAGCCGAGTGATCCGCGCGAGCCGCGAGCCGAGTGAGTCGAGCCGCGAGCCGAGCCGCGAGCCTAGCCGCGAGCCGAGTGAGCCGAGCCGCGAGCCGAGTTGAGCCGAGCCACAAGCCGAGCTGTGAGCTAAGACCAAGCCGAGCCGAGCCGAGGTGGAGCCGAGCCGAACGCCTTCAAGCCGAGCCGAGCTCTTTGTTTCACCAAGCCACCTAAGCCTTCCTTCCTCCGCTCCGGGTCACGGTGAGTCTTCGGTAAGGATTGTTTTCGATGAATTCCCTAATGTTGCTACATCCGATTAGAGTTTGAATATTGGAATAAGTTGTGGCCCTACTTTTCTCCCTTGAAGGTAGTACAGGGTTGACGTTTGAGTTCTCGGGTCTCGCAGTAGGCTTGTTTGGAGGTAGTTTGCCTTTCCTTGGGTAAGTCAACGGATGTCGCTTATGACCTTTTTAAAACGACTTCTACTAAAGTCATCAACTAAAACCTTCGTGTTTCGTTTAGGTGGGTCTGTTGAGCGTGGATTCGATCGAGGGGCATAACCGAGTATCAGGTAAGGGTTTTCCTACTACTGGACCTCGGGTCGAGGCCGGAAACGTAGTAATCCACAGGGGATTACACGTTAGTGACTATACTGAATAAGTGTATCTATGTTGACTGTTAAGCACTGTTATTATGTTTCTGTCTGATGTAACTGAACCGCAACCGCTAATTGTCGATTGAAATTTTAGATTGATGGACGTTGATCATGGGATTAGACGGGGAAGGACAGTGAGTTCAGTTGGTTATTTAGCTGTTTGAGTCTTGGGGCTCTTCCATAATGGTATACGAATAGTTGACGCGTATAGCAACTGAGGGTGTAATGGTTTAAGCTTATACTACCTGGCCAGTAAAGCCTTTAGGGGAATTGTAAAATGATTGATGATTGTGGTATGACTGTGGTAGACGATTTAGTATATATATATGCCTTATATGCCTTCTACTTTTTGCTTGCAATCTTCTCTTTATTATAGTTGGTAATTAATAATATGAAAATGGGGAATGGATGATTGAAAAATATATATATGCAGTAACTCAACCCCTCTTTATATGTTCCAAAAACTTTTGGTTGTTAAATTTGAAAAAGATTGTTGGAAGATCGAAGTTAAACCATTATCTGTCTATCATAAAATTAGCTATTTCATAACATATGAAATTTACTAACCATTCCCTCACTTCAATAAAATTTTTGTTTGAGACCAACTCAGAAAAAGAAAGAAACAAGAATTTGGGTGAAAAAACATATAACATGAGGATTATATTAAGTTGAAAATCAATCCCTTAAAAACTAAAAAATGTTTATAACCTCATCTCTATTATTAAATGTGTAGAAAAAGTGACAAACATTTAAGTGGTTAAGTATGGGTTTTTTAAGTTGAGGGCAGAATAGTAATTATGCCTCAATGACATTTTTGCAAATACTCTTATCTTCTTTATTTTAGGTTAAAAAAAGAAAAAGAAAAGAAGATTGAAACACAGAGGAAAGGGGGCAGCCGACAAACACACAGTAGAGAGAGGGATTTTATTTTACATACATAAGGAGAAGAGATGTTGGTCGTGGGTGTTGTGACGTGTGTCCGACGAGTTAGACAGAGAGGAGCGGCATTCATCCGGCGTCCAGCGGCGTTTACGGTGTTGTAATTGGACGATGGTATTTCAGGCAATGACGGTGCACTTCGACAGGTTGGTTTCAGTGGCGTTTTTCCGACGTCCTCACGACGAGCTTTGACGACGTTGGGGTTCCGACGGGCTTGGGTTCCTATTTGTGGTAGTTATGTTGTGGGTTATTTAGCTTGTAGTGGGTATTTGACAAGTGGGTCTCTGGAGAGGAGACGGGTTTTCGGTGGGTTTTGAGTCTCGGTATCAGAGGCAACATCCGGCACTTGGTTCTCTCAGTTCCTTGGTGTTTGATCGATGGTAAAGTCGTATACGGTGGTAAAATTACAGATTACATATTATTGTGTTGTTTTTTGTAATTGTTCTTTGAATTGCTCATAATAAAATCCTTTTAAGCTGGTTCTCAAAGTGGATGTAGACCAAATTGGTCGAACCACTATATATCTTTGTGTCGTTTATTCTTTTATCGCTCTTTGTGATTATCTGGCTATTGCGTTCTATTTGGTTATTCAGCTGTGTTCTTTGAGTTAGTGCAAGAATTCCTAACAAATGGTATCAGAGCTCCATTCGATCCAAAGGAGATTTGGGTTTTGTGTAGTAGTTGCAGTTGACACATCTTGGTTAAATCAATTTTTGTAAGGATGGCTTCGATGCGATTTGAAGTGTCTAAGTTTAATGGGAACGGAGATTTTGCTCTTTGGAGAAAAACGATTAGAGCTATTTTGGTTCAACATAAAGTAGCTAAAATCTTAGATGAAGAGAGACTCCCAACAAATATTACAGAAAGTGAAAAACGAGATATGGACGAAATGGCCTATTCAACTATTCTTCTGTATCTGTCAGATGAAGTGCTTAGGCTAGTGGATGAGGCTACTACTACAGGGGAATTGTGGAAAAAGCTAGAGAGCCTTTACTTGACAAAGTCCTTACCAAATAAGATATATATAAAGGAGAAATTTTTTGGATATAAGATGGACCAAAGTAAAAGTTTAGAAGAGAACCTGAATGAATTTCAGAAGATTGTAGTTGATCTCAATAACATCGATGAGAAGATGTCGGATGAGAATCAAGGTGATATTCTTTTAAATTCATTACCAGAAACATATCGAGAGGTTAAGACAGCTATTAAATATGATCGAGATTCATTGACCATGAGTATAGTGTTGGATGCCTTGAAGACTAGAAATCTCGAAATTAAGAAAGAACGCAAGGATGGAGAGTTACTTATGGCTAGAGGAAGAAGTGACAAAAAGAGCTGGAAAGGAAAAAAGAAGAGTTCCAGAATGAATTCAAATGGGGAAGCTAGAAAATGTTTCCTTTGTCATAAAGAAGGACACTTTAAGAAAAATTGCCCTTTGAATAAGTGTAAAGAAGCATCAGGTAGCAACCATGCAGATAGTGAAGCGAATGTTACTGATGGGTATGATTCAGGATATGATTCAGTAGAGGCCTTAATGGTGTCTCACAGGGATATACAGAATGCTTGGATCATGGATTTAGGGTGCACATATCACATGACTCCTAATCGAGATTTTTTGATTAACTTTCAGAAAAGTGATGGGGGAAAAGTCTTATTGGGTGATAATGGTACCTATGAAGTAAAGGGAACTGGTTCAGTTCTAATTGCAACACATGACGGGATGAGTAGAATGCTTACAAATGTAAGGTATGTTCCAGAACTCAAACGTAATCTAATATCTCTTGGTGAATTAGATAGATCAGGTTATACCATAAAATTTGAGAATGGAATTATGAAAGTTACAAAGGGTTTATTGGTTAAATTGAGGGGAACATTGAGGAATGGTCTGTATGTGTTGGAGGGTACTGCAGTTTCAGGTAGTGTTACTAAGACATTAGAGTAACAGAAATAGCAGACAATTGATCATGTTGTGACAGAGGTCATAATTGATGGTGTACAGTCATTAGGCAAAGGTTTAGATGTATCTAGTGATCAATCACCACTAGTTTTACAAACATTGGCTACAGAGCAGTCTGAATTTGATGGTGTACAGTTTCAACAGGAGAGTAGTTTGATTGATAAGGCTAGGTTGGTAGCCAAGGTTCTTCAGCTCATAGGTTTAAATACCGGTCTGAGCTGAAGGTTAATTCTGGATGATGAGGTGATTGGGAGAATCAGTTTGGTGACTTAAATAGTTTGTTATAAGGGATATTTGTAGAAAAAGTGACAAACATTTAAGTGGTTAAGTATGGATTTTTTAAGTTGAGGGCAGAATAGTAATTATGCCTCAATGGCATTTTTGCAAATACTTTTATCTTCTTTAGTTTAGGTTAAAAAAAGAAAAAGAAAAGAAGATTGAAACACAGAGGAAAGGGGGCAGCCGACAAACACATAGTAGAGAGAGAGATTTTGTTTTACACACACAAGGAGAAGAGACGTTTGTCGTGGGTGTTATGACGTGTGTCCGACGAGTTAGACGGAGAGGAGCAGCATTCTTCAGGCGTCTAGCAGCGTTTATGGCGTTGTAATTGGACGGTGGTATTTCGGGCGTTTGAGTCTTCGTTTTCGGGCAGTGACGGCGCACTTCGACAGGTTGGTTTCAACGGCGTTAGGGTTTCGACGGGCTTGGGTTCCTCTTTATGGTAGTTCTGTTGTGGGTTATTTAGCTTGCAGTGGGTATTTGACACGTGGGTCTCTAGAGAGGAGATGGGTTTCCGGTGGGTTTTGAGTCTCGGTATCAGAGGTGACATTCGACACGTGGTTCTCTCAGTTCCTTGGTGTTTAATCGACGGTAAAGTCGTATACGGCGGTAAAATTACAGATTACATATTATTGTTTTGTTTTCTGTAATTGTTCTTTGAATTGCTCATAATAAAATCCTTTCAAGCTGGTTTTCAAAGGGGATGTAGACCAAATTGGTCGAACCACTATATATCTTTGTGTCGTTTACTCTTTTATCGCTCTTTGTGATTATCTGGTTATTGCGTTCTATTTGGTTATTACGTTGCGTTCTTTGAGTTAGTGCAGGAATTCCTACCAAGATGAAGTGGCTTAAATATTTCTATAGTTAGTTAAAGGCATGTGTGAGAGTAAATGATCAACAGTTAAAGTCACTTTTGACACGTTAAATGGAGCAAATTCATCTGGCATACGAGATTATTAATAACCATGAGGTATATTATTTTAAATCACTTTTCCCTACATTAAAAAAACCACTTTGACATGTCTTAAATCACTTTTCTACTTAAATTGTGATGTTTGATGATGAAGAGAGTAATTTTGGAAGCATCCTTTTTAAAGGTAAAAAATATGTGCCAAAATTATTTTTTTACTTATTTACTTATCATATATTCGTAATCTTATGAGAAGATCGGTCACAATGCCATCGATCACAATGTAGAACGATCGATATCCTTTCTAAAAGGATGGGGACCATGTTAGATTTTATGTTGGGGATGTGATACGTCTATATTTTGGCTAGAGCCCTTGAGTATTTGAGCTTGGGCTAGTGTATGTGCTTCATTTTTGCTTGCTTTAATTTGTTGCCTTGTACTTTTCTATGATTTACCTATGATATACTTTTAGAGTCATGCATGTGTGAATCATATTGTGAAGAAAATAAGTATGATTTTAAGCATACTAGTAGATAGCACGTGAAAATCACACACAAAGAAATTATAGTTTTAACTTAACTTTATAAAATTGGAACAATTATTTCAATAATTTCGTATTTATATTATCCTTTTTATATTCACATCGTAATAAGTGGAAAATGAATCTATACATAGACAATTTTGTCATATTTCGAGTATATCTTTGAATTTCATTTGTTTGCATAATTCAAATTCCATTTCTAAACATCTTGAGCTTACACGTTGGAAACTTAACCATCTAATGTATATATATATCTAAATAAAGTGGAAGATAGAAATGTTCTTAGTTGTGTAATAACATATAACATTATGTAATATTAGTTATAGAAGATGAAAAAGTTACATTGTGGCTCTAATAACATAGAACATTAACTAATATCGGATATGAAATCAAAATATTTTTTTTACAAGAAGATGAAAAGCTAACGAAGTGTAACATCTTGTTGAATGTGAAAATGACTACAAACATAATCTATGTGAATGCCAAAATTGACACTAAAGGAAGACTAAAAAAGTTATAATGAAAAGAATATTTCTTTTGAAATTATGAAATTATAAATGTGAAATCATAATTTTTTTAATGATTTTGTAGGTAAAATATTAGAGGAAAGACTTTAATATTTTTTGTTTTGCACATTTAATTTCCTTTATTTATACTCAATAAATTCCAACAATATTTACATTTTTTTAACAAAATCAAAGTATAAGTCACTCAACCATTTCATTAATAAAATAGTTTTAATAAAAAATATTAAATGAAAAAAAAACATGAACAAGATTCTCATGGTTACATTAAAAAATAATTCTCAATATTACATGATTTAAACATAAAGAGCATAGACATATGTACATGTCAACCACGAAATTAGTAGTTCAAGTTTCCCCAACTTTTGTTTGTACTACTAAAAAGAAACCTATAAACGAAGGAATATACATAAGCATACTTTTATACAAAAAAATAAATAAATAAATAAATAAACAACAAAATAAAAAAAGAAAAAAATAGAAAAGAATTGTAATGCCCCAAATTTAAGGTAATTTATTTGCAATTATCTTAAGTTTAATTTTTGAATTTTTGGATGTTATTTAATTGTTGAAATATTGATTGGTAGAGATTGGAACTTATTAGATATTTTGGAAAAATATCTAATTGTTTGTATTTGAGGAAATTCGATTAATTATATATTTGATTGTATAATTAATTGATTGTGAAGTTAAAAATAATTATATTATGAGAATAATATAATTATTTAAGGGTATATGTTATTTTTGTAATAATTTTGAATAATTATATTTAAGCGTATATAATTATTTGGGTTTAAAGTTAAAATAATTATATTATGAAAATAATATAATTATTTAAGATTGATGGTTTATATTTTTGGAGGAAAAAGGTGATTTAATTGGAAAGAGAGATATAATTGGATTTTAAGAGGGGATTTGGTGGATTTTAAATGAGGAGAGAGGGCATGAGATTTGTTTTCGAAAAAGATTAAAGGAAAAAGAAAAGAAAATAAGAATTTTATATTATTATCAATTTTCTTTAAGTAAGCCTTGGAAAACGTGGAGTTACTATTCACCCATCTCCTTGTTTAAGCAAATCTAAAAGAAAAACCCTAACCCTAAACTCCATCAATTCGCTGCCACTCTCCTTCGTCCAACAGCCACCACGAGCGTCAGCCCCGTCTGCAAGCCACTCTGTCAGCTGATTGTCTGCGTCTGCCCTAGCCGCGATCATCTTTGCCGCATTGTTTGTCAAGTCGATCCTCTTCTTCGTCGAGCTGCTTCTTTGTCAGCCGTCTACCATTCTGCTGCGTCGTCGAGCCATCTTCGCCGTCCGCTTGTCGATCTGTCCGTCGTGAGTCACGCATGCGAGTCTGAGTGTCTCCAAAGTACGAAGAGCCAAACGTGCATGTAGCCCGAGCCAATTCGCCCTCAACCCAAGCCGCTAACCCATGAAAGTCACGAGCCTCAACTCGAGCCGCGTCGAGCTCCCTTGTGCGCACTTGTCTCCTCCAGCTGTGAGCTGCGAGCCGCGAGCCACCCTGTCTTCTAGCCGAGTCGTCTAGCTGTCACCCCTTTTGACCAAGCCGTTTGAGTCACCTAGCCTACTTTTTGGTTTTTTTCACCTATTTTTGGTAAGTTTGATTGGGTTTTGGTTAGTTCCCAGCAAAGATTAATTTTGGACCCTAAATAATTTATTTTTGGATTAAATTGAATTATTTTTTTAAAGGGCTGGTTAGATCAAATGTAAGTTGAACTGTGGAACTTTTCCAGTTAAGGGTAAATTGAATTCAACCTCAACTTTGGGTAAGTTGAATCAATTGGATTTTATCCTTAAGTGACTATTACTTAACTTATTAATTTTAGTTATTGGGTTCCCTTGTTGAATAGGACTTGACTATTGAAAATCTTGACCGTGATGGTTAGGATAATTTTGGTTTTAACTAATCTCCAGGTAAGAGATTCGAACATAATTTCAGAGACTGCATGTATTTATTGTTATGCATTGATGGTAGCTAAAATGCATAACTCAATACTATTGATAATTACTGACATTATATGGATGATTGATGACGATGACTGACATTATGTTTATGACTAGTAGTATATTGATGATGACGACTGCGTTATGTTTTTAATGAAGATGTTTGATTAAAAATGATATGGTCGATACTTATGCCATGTTTATGATGATGTTATGTTATCCTACATGCTATAAATATGGTGTGCTATTAGCTTTATCTATTAAAGTCGTACCCACATGGGTGATCCCACATGGGTATCCCTCGGGATCACCACCTTTTTAATGACTGTGTAGTCCGACGGGATCATCAGTCCAGTATGACATAGACATGATTGTCTTAGTGTTTCCTTCGGTTACACTAAAGACCAGTTTGTCCTAGGAGTTCCCTTGGGTTCACCGAAGACTAGATATGTTCCTACGGGATCACAGATTACACGTGTTCGGGGACGTGCTAGTTTAGGAGTATCAGTTGATAGGACTCTAATAGGAAGTTAACAGGCACCTAGCGGGACTAGTAGTGGGTCATTTACTGAGTATATTTTTATACTCACTCTTTCTTGTTTAATTTTAGAGGTAGAGGTAGAGGTAAGGGCAGAGGGAAGCTGGCGAATGACAAGAAGTGACTGTCGCGAGCCATAGGGAACACTTTTGCTTCCGCCTTATGTTAATTGTTCAGATTTCAGTATTTATGTATTTGTTTTTATTAATTTTTTCCTTTTAAAACTAGATAGGGTCCGTGTTAGAATTTTATTTTTTTAAATTTATTTCTACATACATTTGTTTATGATTTTAATGAGTAATTTGAGGTTTTGTTTTATTTTCTATTTTAATTAAGAAATTTTATTTATCTTTTAATTAGTAATGACTTCGGCTTAGTACAAAAAGTTGGGTCGTTACAAGAATGGAAAAACATGATTTGAGTTTTTCTCAATCTTTAAAATTTTGTTGTGACTTGTGAACATGAATAGAAAAAAAAAGAATGAGATATTTATACCCAAATATTTGAAAAGAAAGAATTTGCAAGGTTGAAAGATATACAAAAGAGTTAATATTGGAAGGAAATGTGAATAGTTTGGAGAAAGGAGACAATATTTACTATAATTAATTTCAAATTAAAAAATAAAATTAAAAGGAAAATGAAGAATTTGAAAGGTTGAAAGAGATAGAAAAAGTTAATATGGAAAAGTGAATATGAATAGCCAAAAGAAATGAGACAATAATTACAATAATTAATTTCAAATTGAAAAATAAAGTTTAAAGACAAATTACAATAAAACCAAAGTAGAAAACTGAAGGGAAAACATAAAAAAACATGCAGTAGCGGAAGAATTAGGATCATGCTTTATTCTATATGCGTCTAAACGATTTAGAAATTAACATGCAATTGCTATGCGATGGACCTAAATGAAGAGAGTGAAAGGTAAACGATGAACTTACATTTTATAGTTCTGAACTTCTTCTTCGATCAAAAGCTTCTTCTTTGTCTGAAAATCCCGAGCAAGGACAACTACTATGTTGACCTACTAATCTCAAGACCAAGAACAGAGTTGTGAGACTCGGTTTTTTGTGAAGTAAATCTTTTAGAGAGATGGAAGGTAGTGTATCGTTTAAGTGATTTTATGAGAAAAAACATCATCATCTTCTCATTCTGTAATAAAAAGTTTATATATAAAATTTTACATGCAAATTGCATGCAAATTATTTTATATAATCTCAACACCTAGTTAACCCATTAACAATAAGTTGCCACATTGTCCACTAACTTTTAGTTAATTAAGTAATTAATCAAATGGGCAAATTGATCATTTGACCAATTAAGTCAAAGTCAAACTTTTACTTTTCTTAGTCAAAAGTCAACTTTTTGACTTTTTTTCTATTTTACCCGTCTTGACTAATTCTAACCTCCCGGGTATGAATCTGCATTCATTTTTCTAAAATTCAAAATCATATTTGAATATAAATCCGGTCAAAGTTTTGATTTTTAAAGTCAAAAGTCAACATGTTGACTTTTACAACTTTGACCGTTTCAAAACTTTTCAAGCTTCTAAATATGAATCTATATTCATATTTATTTAAATTTTATTTAAACACAAAGCTTAAAGTTTATATCTACGGACTTATTTCTTATATATTTGTCGGTTTCTCTCTCTTTCTTAATTCGAACAATTCGAGTTACTTCAACATACTTGTTCTTAGTTAAATCCATATGAGCTAGTAGGCGAACCTAATGGACCTATAGATCATGGGCTCTAACGCTTCGAGATTAACTGACTAAACTCTTTTAGACCAACCTTAATCAACATTCGTTAACTAAAGAGTCATTCCACTAAAGACTCTTAGTTGCTCTCCTCTCACTATAGATATATTTCTATCCACCTGATATAACCATGATGAGTAAGTTGATCGTTCACAGGTTGTTCGTAATCTTGGTTGGGTCAAAATACCGTTTTACCCCCAGAGATTACATCTTGCTCCTTAAGACCCACTGATCCACTATTGAACAATTGGTTTAAGGTCCAACCTATAAACCGGAATCCTTCTCGGGCCAATGAGAAGGTGGGGCCCCTTGTTCAAGGCTTGGATTTAGTCCTTAAGGGAACAACCTATCTACTATCCCAGAAGTGGGTAAGAGTGAATTTCATCTTACACCCTATGTCACTAGCTATTCACTTGGTCTTATCCTTGAAATGAGAGGCTTATTGGGTCAGCGATGATGAGTTGCCCTCACCTATGCAGATCTAAGGATACTACCGAATGAACAAAAGTTCATAGTTAGCTCAAGATTAAGATCAAGTTACCTAGGTCATCATAATTGAAATAGTCAGTTTATAGTTTACGGTGTTATAACAAAAAGTGACTATTTCGTGGTTCCAGTCTTATGCAAACCATTTACATAGGACGCCCCCACTCCCACGTCTCTACATGAACGATTCAGGATTACATCGTTTGTACTAACTACGGAGCGGGCCGCATCAATAGTGTTTTTCCAAAATAAGGCGCCCAACCTTATTCATATACTATAGACTATTTGGGTTATAAACTCAAACTTAATCCATGTTTATGTCTCTACATAAAGTTCAATTTATTGACAAACTTAGTAAAAATAGTCTCGGGACCTTAATTTATTGGTTTTAAGACTATAGCATTCAATAATACAATTTATTGAATAAAATAAAAAAATACGAGTTTTAGGACACAAATTCCAACAAAAACAAGTAAATGAACTAAAAGAAATGACAAAATTGGAAACAAAAAGTTTCTCTACTTCCATTGTTTTATATATCCTATAGATTTTAAAATTTTCTCTTTCATCTCTCGTGCACACTTGAATCCTTCTTCGTCTGACTATCCTAAGTCTTGCATGCTTGGAGTAGTTTTTTTCTTTTTTTTTTTTGAAAAAAATACATTGGGTCAGGAGGTGCACCCGGACATCTCCACTAAGTGGACACTTCCTTTAGCACCCTCATCATCCCCACTTCATTAATGTAGAACAAAAACATACACAAGAAGCAAGGGACAAAAGCCAAGAAAATATACAAGAGGGCTAGAGATAAGCTCAAGTCAAAAGAAATTAAAAAGCAGCAAGATTAATAGCAATATGTGGAGACACCATGGCTTATAAAAAGTGGATATTTGCTAGTTAGTCCAGAGACCCGAAAGTGAGAAAATATCTTCCTAAAGATCAATGGTTGACTATTTCTTGTCTTTGAAAACACAGATGTTTCTCTCCAACCATGTTGACCAAATCGCTGCCACGATAGTATAGAATTTAATTATATTCCTATTGTTGTATTGTTTGAAGAAGGCACAATTTAGAACAAGGGGATTGCACATTTTGATGTTGATTAATTTTTCAGCTAATAAGATTCTCAAGCTTCTTCCAAAATACCTTTGTAGTTTGGCGATTGATAAAAATATGGTCAATCTCTTTTGTATGCTTATGGCAAAGGACATACCAGTTTAGAGCATACTTAGAGTAGTTTTATTGGGTCCATATCATCAATTTAGCAAATATATTCACTAGGACAAAACCAACTAACTTTCTCGCTTGTTTTAGAAACAAATCTCCTCTCATGATTACACTAGTACAAATTAGGGTTTTAACGACACTACAAATCAAAACATTGTGTCGTTAAAAATAAAAAAGGGATAGGGTAGGAGTAAAATGTGTCGTTAAAAATAGAAGTGACACACTATTTCTTGACACAATTCTATTGTCACAATTTAATTTTTCTTGATACATTTAAAGTGTCGTTAATTAACGACAAATTCTTTGTGTCATTAAATAAAATTTGAAATAAAAAAAAACAAAAAATTCAAAAAATTTCAAATCCTTCTTCGCGCGACATTCAAAAAGAGTTTTACAATTTGCTCAATCTTTTTTTTCTCTCTCTCTTTATTAAAAAACGGGAAACAACGTAACTCATCTCCAAATCTATAAGACTGTCGTCAAATCCACTAATCTCACACCGTCGAACAAGCAAGCATTGTCTAAGGGACTGCCGTCGAACCCACCAATCTAAGAGACTGCCGTCGAAGAATCTTGGTCGCTTCGATTTCTCTTCTCTCCCGGCTACTAGAAAAATGGGTTTTAATGACACTACTAATCAAGATATTGTGTTGAAAATAAAAAAGATGGGGTGAGGTACAATTATGTCGTTGAAAATTATTTATTGAGACAATTCTATTGACACAATTTAATTTTTCTCGACACATTTAAAGCATCGTTAATTATCAACAAATTTTTTGTGTCATTTAAAAAATTTCGAAATAAAAAAACCTCAAATTTTAAAATTTGTTAATTCCCTCTCTCACGCAAATAAAATTATATGACAATAGCATATTTTCTCTCAACATTTTCTCTCTCTACCGAAAATGTGAAAGCCTAGGCTCTCTCTATCGATATCATGCATATATTCATTATTTTTTATAATTTTATACAGAATTAGAATCTAGACTCTATTATCGAATCCAATGCAATGAAAAACACTTAAAACAAAGTCCAAACAAACAAAAATAGTTAAATCAAAGATCAGAGACCAATTGGTAAATATCCAAAAAGATTCAATACTTTCACGCGCGTAAACACCTCAAGGTCGTGAGTTCAAATCCCAGCCGAGCGTATTCCTTTATTTCCCATTTTCGAAAGACTCCAGCATCTTCTCCACTCTTTAGCCAATATATGCATGCCACATGTTGTCTTCTCCTCACGCGGGCGCCTTTGATGTCCTGTGTTCGAATCTCATAGCTTGCAAATCCTTTTTTCTCACATATTTTTAATGACAATCTTGTAAATATATAACAATTTTCCAAAAATCCTTCCCTTTCCGTCAAATTGTTTTTGTTGTAATTTCGTTAATTAATTTTAAGGTGACTTTAATTTTGTTAGGGTTAGGCCTGTTAGGTTTATGCCAATTGGGTTTACTGTACTTTTATTGTTACTTCAAATTTATGTCAATTGGGTTTACTATGCTTTTATTGTTTGCTTTTATTGCTAGTTCAAATTTAGGTCAATTGAATTTATTGTTGTTTAGGTCAATTAAATTTATTGTTGCATCAAATTTAGCAGATTTAGGTCAATTAATTTAATGTGATTCGAATTTGTTAGATTTAGGTCATTTTAAGCTTTTAATTTTGTCAGGTTTAGACCAATTGAATTTAAGGTTGTTTCACATTTAATAGATTTGGGTCAATGATTCAAATTTGTTAGATTTGAGCCATTTTATTCTATATTCTTTAAATTTGTTAGGTTTAAGCCAATGATTTAATTTGGCTGTTGTTATTAATTGATTAGACTTGTAAAAAACATAATAGTTTTTTAGGTTTGATATTTATTTCACAAACCTGCATTATTTCTCAACTTGAATATTATATTAAATATATTATTTTATATTATATCAAATATATTATTTTATATTATTTTCAATTTATTATTTTATATTATTTTCAATATATTATTTTATATTATTTCCAATATATTGTTTATATTATTTTCAATATATTATTTTATATTATTTCCAATATATTTATTCTCAATCTGTATATTATTTTCAATATAGTATTTCTCAACCTGTATATTATATTATTTCTCAAACCTGTATTATTTGTCAATTATAATATTTGCTGTATTATTTGCTAAATCATTTGCCAACCTGTATTATTTCCCAACCTATATTTGTCATATTTCACATTGTTTTGCTATTATTATTATTATTATTATTATTATTATTATTATTATTTATCTTTCAATTTCTATAATTGCAAAATGTATGAAAAGTTCATTTGTTTTTTGCCATATGGATATAAAAATTTGAGACGGAAAAGAATAATGTTCATTTATGGATTTTATGTAGTATATTACATTTTTCAATTAGTAAAAAAATTTCATTTTTCCTCACTTAGATTACTTTTTTTGCTTTTTCGAACTTCTGCCAATCTATGAAGTAGTATGCTATGTAAGTTTCATTATCATCTAATTTTAATATTTACGAATAGTGATAGACTATATTAAAAACTATAATAGGATAAGATACAAAACTAGGACTTCTCAATTTAAGCCATTAAAGATTTGATTATGTGTTATGTCAATGATGATGTTTTCTTGTTTTATGGTTCCCAGGAAAAAACAAGGATTATTAGATAAATATATTGTCTACTCGATTTTTGGGTTGAATTTGATAGAAGAGGAACTACAAGAGATCTTTAATAGCAACACTTCCCAATCCTCATGGTAAGAAATTTTTGAAACTTACTTATTTTGCAACTGGATTTTATATATTATTTGAATTTTTGGAGTATGTAAAATTTTAAAGTGTTTGTTATTTTCTCATGATATTGGTTGCAACTTTTATTCTTGAAATAACTTTAAGAATGATGTTAACTTAATTTATCATGAACTTCATTAGGGATAAAATAATGAGGTAATATATTGCATATGAAACAATAATTGTATAACTTACGTAGTTTGCTATTCATTATTAGGGCTTTCGAACTTGCAAGAAAGAAGAAGTCTCTATGGAGGGTAGTCAAGATATGGGGGTGGAGATTTAGTAAAAGAAAGAGGTAAGCATGCTTTATGTTGTGTAACGTAACTTAACTATTTTATTTTAGAAATCATGTTAACTTGTACTTAGGAATGTTGCTTTGACTATCCTGCAGTGGTAGCCATTGAAAATCTATTTTGTGCGATCCACTTAGACATATGTTTTAGGAATCATGTTGACACGTACTTAGGAACTTGATACTTTGTTTTGTTGACTATTTTGCAGTTATGGTAGTCATTGAAAAGCTATTTTGTTCAATCCGCTTATACATATGTTATAGGAATCATGTTGTTTTGTATTTACTTTGAAGAAGGGGGGGCTAAGGGTAAGTTTATGCTAAGTTTCAATTTGATGCAAACTAGAACATTGCTTGGTCCGTAAAGATTGAATCGAAATTTACATTTGCGACATTTATATACAATGCTTATGCCTATGCTTATGTAGTCGGTATTTTTTTTTAATATTTTGCATTCCTTATGGGTCTTTTATTAAAAACCTTGGTTGTATAAACTTTGGACGCTTATTTTGAAAAGTTTATTCGTCTGCTTATTAAGAAGTTGATTTTTGTTTGGCATGTACTTAATATTTATGCTTATGTTAATGCATTTTTTTGTAATGAATGTTGGCTAAGGTTCATTTTCTTCAAATTTGCAGGTAGTTGAAGAATTTGTGGACCATGGTATCGATCAAGTTCTCATTTATGCGTCAGTTTGATTAGATTAGGTCACACATACATGTAATATTACAGTAAATTTATCTTTTGGATTATTGTAAAATCTTTACCGATAATATAAGTTATATTTTTTTATTATCAATATAAATATCTTTCCAAACATATGTGGGTAATGCTGAAAATTAGTATTTATTTTTTTTGAAAGAAGAAATATATGACAGAAAAATATGTGTTGCGAAAATGAAGAATAACGACACCAAACATGTGTCGACATATAAGCCTTTATTAAATAGAAATAGTGTCGTTAAAGCACATTTCTTGGCAACAATTTTGTGTAACGAAATATTTACAACGACAATATATTAGTGTCGAGTTATATTGAAAGGTGACACACTTAAAGCGTCGTTATAAAAGTATTAATGACAATATATTGGTGTCGAGTGATAGATAACAGTGACACATTTAAATTGTCAATGTAATAGTATTAATGACAATATATTTGTGTCGAGTGACAGATTACGGTGACACATTTAAAGTGTCAATGTAAGGGTATTAATGACAATATATTTGTGTCAAGGTATAGATAACAATGACATATCTAAAGCGTAAATATAAGGTTATTAATGCCAATAAATTTGTGTGGAGTAATAGATAATGGTGACACATTTAAAATGTCAATCTAAGAGTATTAATGACAATATATTAGTGTCAAGGTATAGATAACGGTGACACATGATTTGCGTCAATATAAAGGGTATTGGTGACAATATATTGGTGTCGAGTTATAGATAACGGTGTCATATTTATTGCGTCAAGATAAAGGTACTAATGTAACGCCCTGAATTTTCGAGGTAAATTTTTTTTTTATCATTTTATGTAATCTTTCGGAAATTTAAAATTTTGTAAAATGATAAAATAATAATATAATATTAATTATATTATTATTATTAGGTATTATTATCATTAAAATTTAATATTAATACTTTTATTATTATTTAATATTAATATTAATATTATTATTTAATATTATTATAATTATTTAATATTAATATTTTATTATAAATTATTATTATTTTTATTTAATATATATATATATAATAATAATATTTTTTTATTTTTTAAAACCCTAAAGAATCGCGGGCGCCCCCTCTTTCGAATTCTTCTTCTTCTTCATCGTCTTCCGCTTGCGAACGCCGCCGCTGTCTCTCCAGCTTTCTCTCTTCCGCTCGCGTTCCGTCGTCGTCCCATCTCTGTCTCCGTCCGCTGTCACCGTCCTCTGTCCCCGTCTCTATCTCCGTCGGTGTTCTTAGCTCCACCGTTCGTTCGCCGCAGCCACCATCCGCGCGTTGCGCCGTCTGCCGTCCATCTGCAGCCGACGTCTCCCTCTCTCTTCGTCTCTGCCACCGTCGCGGCTTCTCCCTTTTCATCTCGTGTTCCCGACGCAGACAGAACACCGAGGGGAGCTGCCTTCTACCGCCGTCGTTGCCGGAAGGAGGAAGGAGTAAACCGAGCCGCGAAGTGAAGCCGACCCGAGCCACGAATCTGAACTGAACCGAGCCGCGAGTCGAGCCGCAAACCGAGTTGAGCCGAGCCGCGAGCCGAGCCGCAAGCCGAGTTGAGCCGAGCCACGAGCCGAGTTGAGCCGAGCCACGAGCCGAGCCGCAATCCGAGTTTAACCGAGCCGTAAGCCGAGTCGTGGACTGATCCAAGTCGAGCCGAGCCGCGAGCTGGCCAACCCAAGCCGCGAGCCGAGCCGAGCGGAGCCGAACACCTCCAAGCCGAGCCGAGCTCCCTGTTCACCGAGCCACCTAAGCCTTCCTTCCTCCACTTCGGGTCACGATGAGTCTTCGGTAAGGATTATTTTGATGAATTTCCTAATGTTGCTACATCCGATTCGAATTTGAATATTGGAATAAGATTTGGTCCTACCTTTCATCCCTTGAAGGTATTAAGGAGTTGACGTTTAAGTTCTTGGGTTCTGCGGCAGGCTTGTTTTGAGATAGCTTTCCTTTCCTTGGGTAAGTCAACGGATGTTGCTTAGGACCATTTAAAATGACTCCTACTAGTATCATCGATTAAAACCTTCGTGTTTTCGGTTAGGTGGATCCGTTGAGCGTGGACTCGATCGAGGGGCATAACCGAGAATCAGGTAAGGGTTTTTCTACTACTGGACCTCGGATCGAGGCTGGAAACGTAGTAATCCACAGGGGATTACACGTTAATAACTGTACTGAATAAATGCATGTGTGTTTGACTTTAAGTATCGTTGCTATGTTCTTGTCTGATGTAAAGGTAACGCGACCGTTAGTTGTAGCTTGTGTGCCATCGGGTGTAAGGAATAGCGTACGGATAGGCACCAATGCCGGATGTTCAGTATATTGTAGTTATATTAATGGGCTACGTTGTAGAATGGAATTGTATGTCGATGGACCTTAAAGTTTTACGGTTAGGTACGTGGTAGCCTTCGGTCGCGACATTGATCATGGAGTTTGGTCGGGGAAGGACGGTGAGTCCGATTTTGATTGATTAGTTGACTGGGTCTAGGGGTTATCACACTGGTGTGCGAATTGGAAATGCGTATAGCATCTGAGGATGTAGTTGTTTAAACCTATACTATCAGTCTAGTGATCCGAAGGAGGCACATATCAGTCTCGTGATCCCAAAGGATACACAAACTGGTCTTATTGAATGTTGCTACATAGCATCTGTTATGTAGGGTACCCCTGAATAGGAAGTTAACTGTTGTTCCCTATCGGGCCCAGTAGTGAGTCCCTTACTGGGTATATTTATACTCACCCCTTTTCTCTTCTTTAACTTTTCAGGTAAGGGTACAGCGAGGGGCAGACCGACGAAAGGCAGGAAGGATGCGTGAAGGCCATATGGACGTGTCTGGTTTTCTTATTGCTTCCGCTGATGTATTTTGTTAGAATATTTGGTTTTGTGATTTTGAGTTGATGACCTGAGTTTTTATTTGAAACTTTTGTGACTGTGATTTAAAATAGGGCCCGAAACTGTTTTTGTAATATTTCTAACATTTTAAGGAATCGTAACCGGTTCGTTATGACTTTTGTGTTGTGTGGTCGAGTCTTAGTACTGAGTAGTGACCTCAGCTTAGTCCGGAAAGTTGGGTCGTTACAACTAATGACACAATTTTGGTGTCATCTAAGCATATTTAATGACACGTTTTTCAAAGTGTCGTTAAATAGCCTTTCTTGACAGTGGCTTAAATGACGCGAAAATTGTGTCGTTGAAAGTCTTTATAACGCAAAACTTGCGTCGTTAAAACTCATATTTGTAGTAATGTCAGTAAGGGTTGCCCCGTGTTGTTATGGTATGAATCCCTCGGTCAGGACGAAGTCTATAGCTAATTAATAAAAAATTTAAAAAAACAAAAAGAATTGATAAGAAAGAAATGAAGTTGGTTTGTTCAATTTGCATGCATCGCCACTTTATGTTAAGAAGTTGCATTTTTATCTTATTGTTGCTAGGAGTAGGAGAGGAAAGCGAATTGAGGGTACTTTAAATCTTATATTCCAAATTTTGTTAGGACTTAAGTAGAAGGGCATTGGACTCTTTTAAGCATGAATAGATCTGGAGAAAGAAGTTTAAATGTGTATCAATCGATTGCTTGGTTTTTATTGACTGTTAAGACATGAGAAAGTGACTTAGCAAGTTATTATTTATGTGACTGTGTGCTTTTTTTTCTACCTTGCTTAGAACAATCAAGGATTAATCGTTGGAGGTGTTTGATAACATAAAAAATGTACTATCTAATCTCGCTTAATTATTCGAGATTATTTTATGAAAATTTTCATTTCAATATGATTATTCTCTAGCTTGGGTATGAAGGATTCTTTTCCTATTTCAACCTATTTGTGAGATTTCGAACTTAACTTTATGTCTATTGATGATTCAATTATGTTTTGATAGATTTTGAAGATATTATTATTGGACGCTTGGGGATTTTATGATCACCGATTTGATTAATTAACTAATGATTTGTGATTGATTGTATGTTAATTACCAAAAATGACTAGCTAAGTTGATTCTATATGATAATTTCAGCCAAATAAAAATTAATACAGTTGCTAAATACATAAGAAATTAATTAAAATAATTTTGAAAATTCAAGAGAGTTCGATAACACGTTTCAGAATGTTAAGAGTATAAACATCGAGAAAATTGTTAGCAAATGTTATAACACGACTCACATAGTTATACGTCTAAAGTTTAAAAGGACAGAATAGACAGTTTAAGGTTAAAATTGTAACGCCCCAAATTTCGAGGTAAGTTTTAACATTTTATGTTATTTTTCGGGAATTTAAAATTTTGGTGTTAATTTTTGTTTGGTTTAGAAGAGAAAAGAAAAAGAAATTGAATGGTATGAATTTTTAATAATATAATATGATATAAATTAATATAATAATGATATAATATAAATTATAGTATTATTATTATTAATTATATTACTATTATTATATATATATATATATATATATATATATATATATTTAAAGAAAGAAAACCCTACCCGCGCGCCACCAGACCCCTCGACTCTTCTTCTTCTTCTTCTTTCTGCGCCCGACGTCGCCCCAATCTCCTCCGACCTCCCTTCTTCTTCATTTCGTAACACAGCCGTCTCCATCTCTGTCGTCATCCGCCTCGCAACGCCGACGTTCGCAGCTGCGTCCCTGTTCTTCGTCCGCGCACGACCAACCACCGACGGGTTCTCCAAATCGGTCATCCGACCGTTTGCAAGTCGCCATCTCCAACGCTCTCTCTCTTCATCTCGTGCATCCAAGTGACCGTCGGCCGTTTCTACCCTTAGTCGAACAAGCCGTCGACTCCTCTGCCTCCAACCGTGTTCGCTGCGAGCCATCTCTCCATTTTCGCCGTGCGTCCCTCTTTCGACCGTCGTCGTGTGAAGCAGAGAAAATGCCGTTCGCGTGTGCGCCAGCTACAAACGAGCAAGCCAAGCCGTACCCGAGCTGCAAATCCAAGTCGAGCTACGAGCTGAAACAAGCCGAGCCAAGGCGCGAGCCGCGAGCTGAGCCGAGCCGAGCTGCGAGCCGAGGATTGAGCCGAGCCGTAAGTCGAGCTGTGAGCGGAGCCAAGCCGGGATGAATTGAGCCGAGCCGAGCCATTTTTCCAAGCCAAACTCCCGGTTCATCAAGCCACGTAAGCCGTTCTATCCGTGCTCAGTCCTGGTGAGTTTTGGTAAGGACAATGTGAGGAATTTCTCATGTTTTCAATAGTCAGTGCGAGTCTAAATGTCAGATTAAAATGTTGAATTGATTGGTTGGGTTAACTGTTGATCCCCTGAACGTGTTAGAGAGTTGACGCTCGAGTTCTCGGGTTTTACGGCCGGCTTAATTGGAGATAGCTCTCCTTTACTCGGGTAAGTCGACGGATGTTATTTAGAACGATTTAAAAGTGACTTTTACTAGTGTCATCGTTTAAATCCTTGTGATTTCGTTTAGGTGGATTCGTTGGACGTGGACTCGATCAAGGAGTATAGCCAAATTTCAGGTAAGGGATTTCTTACACTGGACCTCGGACTGAGACTGGAAACGTAGTAACCCACATGGGAATTATACGATAGTAACTATATTGAATTGATTGACGCATGTTTGACTAGTACATATCACTTTTATGCTCTTGACTGATTAAAGGTAATGTGATTGTTAGTTGTAGCCTATGTACTATTATATAGGTAATGAGTTGTTCTGTTGATGGGTACTGATGGCCTGATGTTCTGTGTATTGTGGTTATGTTGATGGGCTGTTCTGTCAGTTGAAATAGTAATGCCAATGGATTATGAAAATATTAATGTTATATAAAGTTGAAGTCTATTATCAAGATACTGATTATAATTATGTCGTGGAGGTACCAAGGGTTTAGAAATCTCTTGGGGAGATTGTGTATACGTGGTTGAGCGGTGCTGTAAACTGAATACGACTGTTATGCCTAATATGGACGTTATGCATAAAATAGATTACCTGTATATGTGCTAGGGTTTGAATTGAGACAAAGTACCGTCAGGGGGATTTGCAAAGTGGTGATTTGACTATTAGACGAAATTTAGGGAATGTCACGATGAAGTGTGGGTTGGACATACTTATAGCGACCGAGGAGACTGTTGATTAAACCTAAACTGTCGGACTGGTTAAGCTTATAAACTAAAATGTTAACTTGATTGTTATTGTGATGTGACTGTTGTAGACGGTTTAGTATGGACTGAGAAGTAATAGTTAGCTTTATCTATGGGGTAGTGTACCTTATAGGCACGGTATCCTTCGGGATCATGAGACTGATATGTGTATCCTTCGGGATCACGAGACTGATATGTGTATCCTTCGGGATCACGAGACTGATATGTGCATCCTTCGGGATCACTAGACTGATATGTGCATCCTTCGGGATCACTAGACTGATATGTGTATCCTTTGGGATCACGAGACTGATATGTGCCTCCTTCGGATCACTAGACTGATTGTGTATCCTTTGGGATCACTAGACTGATATGTGCATCCTTCGGGATCACGAGACTGATGTGTGCGTTCTACGGAACCACTAGACTGTTTATGTAGGGTACCTCTTAATAAAGAGCTAACTGTTATTACCCTAACGGGCCCAGTAGTGGGTCCCTTACTGGGTATATTTTTTATACTCACCCTTTTTCTCTTTAACGTTTCAGGTAAGGGTATGGTAAGGGACAGATCAACGAGGGGCAAAAAGGATGCGTGAAAGCCATATGGACGCGTCTGGTTTCCTTTATGCTTCCATTGATGTATTTTGTTGTTATTTTTCATTGGTCAGATCTAGTCATGGTTAGAACATTTGATTGGTGGTTTTGTGTTTTGATGATTTGAGAACTATATTTTGGAACTCTTGGGAACGTGATTTAAAATAGGGCCCAAAATTTCTTTTGTGATATTTTAAACGTTTTTAATGAATCGTAACTGGTCTTCTATGAGCTTGTGTGTTTGATTCTTGAGTCTTAGTACTACGTAGTGACCTCAGCTTAGTCCGGAAAGTTGGGTCGTTACAAAAATTGTATGATTTATTTTCATTAATCCAGAATAAAATGAAAGGAAGAATTAAAAGTACATATGATCAGCTTCATGAATTATCAAATGGAGCAAACCTATGAAGTGTTGTTAAAAAGGAAAACAAAAATGTTGTGAAATAGATATGATAAACTTTCACATATGCTTTTGCTGACTTTGTGTGTGCATTGGTTGAAAAGATTACAGTCCGTTGATGGAGCTTCAATAGGAGCAACCTTAGCACATACTTGAGGGTTTTGCTTTCCAGTAACGGTATACTTCACATTTGCACATTGAGACACAATTGATTTCCACTATAAGTGAAGTTAATATCAACAACTTCTACACCTTCATGTGGTATACCTTCACATTCATACTTATGAGAAAATTATTTCACGGGATAGGTTCGTTGGATAGCTGTCCATCTCTCGTCTGGTACCCATTTCATTTTTCAATTTCAAGAAAATTTTCCACGGAGATAGAGACATTCTTTTCTCGATTTCTTTTCTTTGAAAAAAAAGTAATTTAACTTTTTCTTTCCACTAGTTTAAAGTTAATTATTTTAGTATGTTATCATGTCTTTTTGTTTATACTATTTGTCAAATGTTTCTATATTGAACTTAATAAATTTAATTATTTTCGATCTAAAACAAAATGGTTATAAATTATATTTTAAGTCTTTTGAATAGTCAAGGGCAAATTAGAGATAAAAATGTTCGATTATATTAACAATAATTGAAAGAATAATGTATAGTACACATATGCATGATCATTGCATGCATTTCAGCTTGAATGAATAAATAGAATTTTGAAAAGTAAAATAAAGAAAAATTGATCAGGAGAGATCAGACAAAGATATATCCAACTCTTCAAATGGTTTTGTTTTTGGAACTTTTGTTCTGTCATTGGGAAAAGATCAGTCCGTCGTTGAGGGAGGATTAATAGGAGTAGCTTCGACACACGCACGAGGATTTTGCTTTCCAGTAATGATGGGAATCACATTTACACAATGAGACGTAGTTTGTCCTTCAACTCCATTGTAAGCTAGGTCAATATCAGCAACTTCCACACCTTCACACGGTAAATCTTTGCTACAAATAAATTTAACAGCGACCGAAGTAGCAGAAGTGCCTCTGATATTCTTGAAACTAACATTGAGGATCTTAATTTTTGATGGAATCTAAACAAGGGTGTACATAAGAAATCACATAATTAAATCAGGTTAGTTTTGCATTTGTTATATATATAAGAAAAATATTACTTGAAGTTAATAAACTAGTTAAAAGTTATGAATAAGGAGTAATTTCAATACGTATATACCTTGTTGTTGCATTGATTAGATGAACAATATTCTTGGTTAATAATGATAGGATTGCTAACATTAACCATTTCAATATCTTCAAAATGCAAGTCAGAGGCTGTGTATGCAGATGCAGAATCTGGCCACGTCTTGATTCTAACACCATTCCATGTATTGATTAATTTACATGATTTCACTGCAACTCCTGTCACCTCTCTTTCCTTGGTGTACTTGCCTAAACTTCCTATACTGATGCCATCTCCTGGTCCGCAAGTTACATTAGTAATAACTATTTGCTTGTTGGTGCCTCCAACAGATACACAATCAGCTCCTGTTGAGATTTGTGTATTGAGAATGTTAATCTCTTCTGATCTGCTCACATGAACTCCATCGGTGTTGGGGCTATTTTCTGATGCAATAATTGTCACATTTTGCAAAGTAACATTCTTGCAACTCAAAAGATTGATGTGAAAATAATTGCTATCCAAGGAAGTTATGTCCTTCACTATTGAATTGGTTATGGAACTGAACCTCACATTCTTACATATTTAATGTTGGCCCGCCCACAAAAAGAAAAGGTATTCGAGTTAAACAAATGATTATATATATTAATTGAAAAAGTATGTATTCTATGAGATTAAAGAGAGAGAATCTAATATAATTAGAGAATTTACCATGGGAAGTTCATTGCATATTTTATTCAAGTGCGTATCATTCTTTTTACAACCTTTTCCTTGACCATCAAAAGCACCCGTGCCTGATACTGTCAATTGATCGATATATTGAAAAAGAACCAACCCAGCTCCTATTGGATCGGGATGAGCTTGTAATGTTCCTTCCATCTGAACCTCAATAGAACTATTGCAAGGACCATGGAGAATGGATTGGTTTAGTTGGTAAACTCCTGTTGGAATCAACAACTTACTTGGATTGGTTGATGTACATGCATCCTTCCATGCATTTGCCAAAGTCTATAAGTTGAATTATTTCATCAGATTAAAAAATTACATAAAATACAAATTTTATCAAGTTAATATATATATTTACCTGAGTAATATCAGTATTAGGTTTGGCACCATACGTAGTGATATCAAAAATGGATTGACCTTTTGCAGTCGATGCCAACATTAACGACAAATGTAATAGTAATGCCATAATGTTTAACCTCAATCCCATCATTTTTATATATGCCCTCTACTTTTTGCTTATGATTTTCTCTTTATTCTAATTGTTAAGTAGCTATTAAAATGGGAATGGATGATTCAAATATGCAATCATCGAACCCCTCTTTATACATTCCAAAAAAATTTTGTTGCTAAATTTAAAAACGATTGTTGAAAGATTGAAGTTAAACCATTAGCTGTCCATCATAAAATTAGTCATTTCGTAACAAATGGAATTTACTAATCATTCCCTCCCTTCAATAGAATTTCTATTTGAGACCAACTCAAAAAAGGAAGAATTGATATAATTTTGGTGAAAACATATAAGGATTGTATTTAATTGAAAATCAACCTCTGAGAAATTGAAATTTTTTTATAACCACGTCTCTATTATTATATGAAGTGGCTCAAATATTTCTATAGTTAGTTAAGGGCATGTAGGAGAGTAATTTGTCGATGATTAATGTCATTTTTGGATGTGTCAAATGGACCAAATTAATTTGGCATACGTGATTATTAGTAACCATGAGGTGTATTTAGTTTAAATCCCTTTCCTCTGCACTAAAGAAACCACTTTGACATATTTTAAATCATTTTTCTACTTAAATAATTATGATGTTCGATAATGATGAGAAAGTAAATTTGGAAACATCCTTTCTAAGATGTTTAAAATATGTGCCAAAATTTTACTTATGAGAAAATCGGTCACAATGTATCATCCTGATATAGACCGATCTATATCTTTTCTAAAAGGATGGGGACAATGTTATATTTTAAGTTGGGGTGGGATACGTTTGTGTTATGGCTAGAGCTGTTGAGCATTTGAGCTTGCCTATTATGTGCTTCTTTGTTTGTTGCTTTGTTGTCTTGTGCTTTTCAATATGGCTTGCCTATCATACACTTTTAGAATCATGCATGTGTAAAGCATTGTGAAGAAAATAAGTATGATTAATTTTAAGCATATCTTAAAATTCTCTCTTCCATCTCTCGTGCACACCTATGAGTTCTTCGTCTGACTATCCTAGGTCTTGCATGCTTAGAGTAGTTTTATTAAGTCCATATCAATTTAGCAATGTATTCAGTAGGACACAATCAACCAACTTTCTCACTTGTTTAAAAACAATTCTCATGATCAGAAATTTTGAAGAGGGTGGAGGGTTGAATTAAAAATTTGAAATGGGGGAGGGTTGAATAGAAATTTTGAAGGGGGTGGGGGGTTTGAATTGAAAATTTAAGATAGGCAATCAAATTTGTTTGCGTTAAAAGTTCTGTAATATGTGTTAAGATTTGTTTTGGCTATCTTGCAGTTATGGTAGTCCGTTTGTATTGAATAACTTTGTTGTTGATTTGGGATGACTATCCTGCAGTTATGGTAGCTTTTTTTGTTTTGAATTTGTTTCTATTTGGGATGGTTTTAAGGGATGGTAGTGTTGTTGGAAGGGGTGGGTAGGATGCAAAGATTGAAGTATTTTGTTGTTAATAATTATGTTGTGTTGGTTATCCTGCAATTATGGTAGCCTCTGTAGTTTGAAATTAGTTTTAGTGAAAATTTGGAGAGATTGTATATTAGTGAAAAATAGTGAAAATCTAGAGGAGTAAGTTATGGATGCGAGAGAAGAGAGATATGTTTCTAATCAAACCTATTTATGTTTTAGGGACTTAAACGATGGACAAGGGTTAGATGAAATTTTTAGGAATAAGTTCTCCCTTGAGTATAGAGAGGGAGTGACCTAATTTTTAGAATTTGCCAAGTTTCACGTTGATGCCTACGGATGATTAAGGTGTCCATGCAAGAGATGTATGAATTTGAATTAGAGCTCATTAGAGGGTGTGGGACGACATCTACTGACTATTGGAATATCCCCATACTACACAGAATGAGTGTATCATGGAGAGCCATTAAGCTTAACGAAAGACTTTGAGGAAGGAACTAGTAGTAACCTTTTAATGAAGGAACTAGTAGTACGCAAATTAATGAAGAAGATGATATGTTTGCGTATGCTAAATGATTTATAAGCCCCAATTAAACAGGAGGAGGAAACAGAGGAATGTCGTTTGGAAGATGAAATATCGATGAATATTGAGGTAGATATAGATGAAAATAAAACAAACATATTTCAAGACTTATTGAATGAAGCACATAATGAGTTGTACCCTGGTTGTTCTGAATTTTCGTCATTGAATTTTTTGGTTAAGTTGATGCATGTGAAGGTTCTAAATGATTAGAGTAGTAAGTCGTTCGACATATTGTAGAACTCTTAAGAGTAGCATTTTCAATGTGTAGTAGTACTATCCCTAGTTCATTTTACGAAGTAAAATGAAAACTTCGTGACTTGGGCTTGGGATACGAGACTATTCAAGCGTGCAAATATGATTGTGTATTGTATTGGAAAGAGTTTGCTGATTTTCAACATTGTCCTAGATGTGTCGAGGCTCTGTACAAGGTTAATCATAATAGAGGGAAAAAAATTATGCATAAGGTATTGCACCACTTTCCTTTGGTACTAAGATTACAACGCTTGTTTGTATCGCAAAAAGGGTCTGCTGACATGAGATGACATAGGGATAAACGTGTTGAAACAGATGATTTATTGAGATATCCAAATGATGCAGAGGGGTGGAAGCACTTTGATTATGAATTTTCTGATTTTGCTTCTAGTCCACGGAACGTGCGTTTGGGCTTGGCTTCAGATGAGTTTAACCCATTTGGTCAAATGAGTACCTCGTACAGTATGTGGCTTGTTGTGTTACTTCCTTACAATAATTTGCGACCATGGAAATGCATGAAAGAGACAGATTTCTTCATGTCACTGCTCATACCCGATCTTATATCTTTTGGTAGAGAAATCGATGTGTATTTTCAACCATTGATTGAGGAATTGAAAGAGTTATGGACTTTCGGGGTGCGTATGTATGACTCTCTTATAGGCCAATTTTTTCAGCTATATGCAGCCTTGTTGTGGACGATTAATGACTTTTCGGCGTATGGTGACTTATCAGGATAGAGTGCAAAGGGGTATCAGGCATGTCTTATATGCAAGGGTGATAGATTGTCCTTCGGGATCGAGGTAGAATATCATTCATAGGACATAGACGTTATCTTCCAAAGAACCATATGTGGCATAGAAGTAGGGTACACGATGGAAAGATAGAGCGTAGGGCTCCTTCAGTGGTGATCAATGAGCAGGAAATCTTAGAACAACTAGATCAGTTGGAGTTTCCAGTTATGAGTAAACATCCAACAATACAGGATAAGAAAAGAAAGAAAGCTCTTAATTAGACGAAGAGAAGTATTTTTTTCAAACTTCCTTACTGGTCGAGACTACTGTTATGTCACAAACTTGACGTAATGCACATTGAGAAGAATGTTTGTGACAATTAGGTTGGTACGTTGTTGAACATCGAAGGAAAAATGAAGGATACCACGAATGCTCGATTAGACCTACAAGATTTGAAGATAAGAAAGGATTTACACCTTATGGAAGTTGGTAACCGATTGGTCAAGTCACACGCGAGCTACACATTGACTAGTAGCGAACGAGTTGAGTTTTGCAAGTTCCTGAAATCAGTTAAGTTTTCTGATGGATTTGTTTTCAATATATCGAGATGCGTGAATGAGAGGGGAAAATATTAGGATTCAAAACACACAATTGTCATGTTTTATTACATCGACTATTATCTATTGGTATTCGTGCATTCTTATCGAAAAACGTGTACACTGCTATTACCAAATTATGTAATTAATTTTTTTTGACTTATGTGCCAGAACGATAAGAGTAAGTGATTTAGACAGATTGCAAGCAGATATCATAATCATACTTTGTAAGTTGGAAATAATATTTCCACCTGCCTTCTTTAGCGTTTTGGTACAGCTTGCCGTTCACTTACCATATGATACGAAGGTTACTGGTCCCGTTTCTTACAGTTGGATGTATCCCATTAAAAGAAGTCTACATAGTGAATTGAACACCTTTTGTTTTCGTTACCTAAGTGGTATAGAGACCCGATTCACAAGAGATAAGCAAAATGATGATACCATTGTAGAGGACGAGGTAATTGGTGACTTTAAAATTTTCAAGTAGAAAGTACGACCTTTAGAACTTTAAAACAAAGCACGACAAGTGTTCGTACTATATCATAGGAAGAGAAACGACTCTTCCATTGAACATACTGAACAATATAGACGAAATATCGGAGTATCGCAAGTAAGCATTCCTCATCTTCGTAATTCTTAGATATTTGTTATACATTGTTCTTACAGAAATTAAACTCATCATCATCCCTGTCAGGAAACATTTGAGGCTAATACGTCGACATGCTCAAAATGCTATGGATTTGTATAAAAGACATGAACGAGCATGGTTGCGAGCATAGGTATATAACAAGTTTGAGTGTGACATGTAAGCATGCACTAATGTATTTAAGCATGTGAAATGTCTATAATCGTTGTCACATTCATTTTAGGTGTTAGAACTGCATGAGTCTGCAAATCTATCAGACGATTTCTTCTCCCTTGTAATGGGACAATCATTTGATGTTTGTTGTTACGATGGATGCATCGTGGGTAGGCTAAGATTTCACACATCTGAACTTGATTCCCGATGTACTACACAAAACAGTGAACTGATGGTCATTGGTGAAAGCGATGCAAATGGAAGTGACGACAATAATTTCTACGATGTTTTGGACGAAGTGTTGCACGTACAATATCCGTTGGGAAGAAATGTATGGCTATTTAAGTGTTGGTGGTATGACACGAACGTAAACAAAAGTCAAAGAACACACGTTGAATTAGGGTACAAATCTTTAAAGAGTTTTGAGTCGACTGTCACAGACACTTCAAAAAGTACAGTGACCCAGAGGAGGTTTGTGTCAACCCATCCAACCTATTGGTGGGACGTGATGAGGATTGACACTTCCTCTGTGACCACTACATGAGTTGTGCAGTCTAGGTGAATAATTGAATCATTTGTCATGATTAATTATGATTTCAACTTTTAATATGTATAAGAACTAAACAATATAATTGTTTTCATTCAGGAGCAATCATGGATGAACAAGGCTGCTAGACAGAAGCAACTTTACAATCATAGCAGCTGGTTAAAGTCGTTTCTACAACAAAAGCACGAGCTCGCTAAGAAAAAAGGAAAGTTGGTCGACCGTATGGAGTTGTCCTGGGAAACACATGTTCGAGCCGGGACGTTTGTGTTGCAGGCCGCAGAGGATGCGCATGTATGTAAGCTATCGAAGCAACACTTACGCTCTTATTAATTATCC
This sequence comes from Cucumis melo, assembly GCF_025177605.1. NCBI lineage: Eukaryota > Viridiplantae > Streptophyta > Magnoliopsida > Cucurbitales > Cucurbitaceae > Cucumis > Cucumis melo. The sequence goes on from NC_066857.1 coordinate 3,882,142, forward strand.
ACTTTTTGCATTACCTAACTTAGTTTTTAAATTTGTTGCAGAATCAAATGTTGGAACTCCAGTCCCAGCCTACCTAAAAGGGTAGTCAACCTTTCTCTGGGAATGAGATATGCGATCAGGTGTTGGGTAGACTACCATGCTAATCAAAAGGCCTTGGTTAGGGACCCAAGTCGAAGGTCCACAAGATGACGAGTGCGAGCTGTTCCACGACGTCATGTTTGCAGTCCATAGAAAAAGAGATTCAATTACAAGTTAAACTTAATAAAGCTTTGAAACGAATTGAAGTGTAAGATAGAAATCACCAAGCGTTAGCTTCATAAGTGAAACAAATGCGAAAGCTGATACAAGACTTGACTTGGACATAGCGAGGACACCACATGATCCTTAGCTTTGCGGTACGTATATATATCTCCATTATTCTTAAATTTTTGCAGTAATAATATACAGTGACAATATGTATATCTCCATTATTCTTAAGTTTTTCGATACGTATATATGTCTCCATTATTCTTAAGTTTTTGCAATGATAATATACAATGACGATATGTATATATGTACTAAACTTAGCTACTTTTGTATCGTTGTAGGACTCGCAGTGTAGAATGGCACGTACGAGGCTCGTTAGGAGATGTATGACTTTCTTTGCGCTTCTTTGTTTTTTGAATACTATATTTTTTTATATTATGAACGCTATTATGTTTTTTGAACTTTTTCGTATTATCAATATTAAATTTTTTTGTTCAATTTGTGTCTCTATTTTGTAATTTACTAATTTATTTTGAATTTCTTTTAATTTAATCCAAAATGAATGTGATTATTTCACAAAGTAGAGAACTTGTTTGAGGAAAATATTTTAGTCAAAAAATAAAAATTTAAATATTAAAAAAATACATATAAAAAGGAATTCCCAACTTAAACAACATCGGGAATAGGTTGCATACGACATATCGGGGATAGTTTTTCCCGATGCACATCTGAAAGCGGTTATAAGTACGTCGGGAGAAATCATTTTCGACGCAAAAAAAGACGCCAGAAATGATTACGTCGGGAATTACTATTCCCGACGCGTAACACTCGTCGGTAAATCAGACGTCAGGATAAAGTTATTCCTGACACCTTGTGGTGATGCGTCGGAAATACTTCTCCCGATGCATTTCTTTCGACGATGGTCCCGACGCAGGAAACAACGTCGGAATATCTTTTCCTAACATTTTTATCACTTTTCCCGACGTTTTATTGCGCGGGAGTCCCTCCGCTTCTTGTAGTGTATTGTGTTATGAATCCCTCACCTAGGACGGATTGTGTGTAGCTAATGAGTAAAAATTAAAAACAAAAAAACAAAAAAACAAAAAGATGTTGATAAGAAAAAAAGAAGTTGGTTTGTTCGATTTGGCATTGCCACTTTGTGTTAGGAAGTTGCATTTTTATCTTATTATTGTTAGAGTAGGGGAAAAGCGGATTGAGTGTTCCTTAAACCTATCGATTCCAAATTTTGTTAGGACTTAAGTAGATGGGCATTAGACTCTTTTATGCATGAATAGATTTGGAGAAAGAATTTTAAATGTGCATCAATCGATTGCTTGTTCTTGGATTGTAAATTTTAAATGTGCATCAATCGATTGCTTGTTCTTGGATTGTATTGAGGATCGAGTACTACTAGGTTTTTATTGAAAGTTAAAGCATGAGAAAGTGGCTTAGCAACTTAAATAATTAAGCAAGCTATTTTGTACGACTGTGTGCTTTATTCTTTCTTTGCTTGGAACAACCAAGAGTTAAGTAGTTAGGGGTGTTTGATAATACCAAAAATGTACTATCTAATATCGCGAATTTGGGATCATTTTACGATTTTTTTACATTTCAATTTGATATTCTCTAGCTTGGTTGTGAAGGATTCTTTTCCTATTTCACCATATTTGTGAGATTAAACATGTTGTATTGATGATCATTCGATTTAGTTTTAATAGATTTTGATGATATTATTGGACGCTTGAGGATTTTATGATCGTCGATTTGATTAATTAACTTATGATTTGTTATTGATTATTCACTAGAAAAAATCTGGGCTTTAATGTCAGGTGGAAAAAAGAAAAATGAACTTTAATGTCGCTTTTCAAAAGGCGGATGTTTAATGTCGGTTTAAAACCGACATTAAACATTCTCCCTTTTTAAAAGTAACATTAAAGTTCATTTTTAATTTTTTTTAATATTGTAAAAAGTCAATGGTTTCTCTCTCTTTTTTCCCCAATTTAATTCAGCAAAAACCCTAGGGTCGTTTTTCCCTCCCATACGTTCTTTCTTTTTTTTTTCCCATTCTTCTTCTTGTCCTTCCTCCACCCAAGCTCGTCGACCGCCAATTTCACGCACAGATGATGTTACGCACAAGCTTCGGCTGACGTTCCACCACCAGACGTTCACGCACAGACGACATTTGACCATCACAGACGACGTTCACGTACAAGCTTTGGCCGCGCCACTACAGGGATATCAATCGACTTGTCGGCGCCACCATAGACGACGTTCCCTCCCCTGACGTCCATAACAGACTTTCACGCAGTAGATCCCCCACGAACGGCCGCCCCAACTTCGCTCCACCACGTACGTTCCCGCACTGATTTGATCTCTTTCACACTAAAACAAGGTCAAACAATATATTTCTTTCACATTAATCTTTTCAATGGCGTCTAATAGCTTCATCGACAAGAACGTAGTTTTCAAGAGGCTAAAGGCCAAGTCGGAGAACAAGGTAAGTGTGACTAATTCATCTTCAAATTTGGATCGAAAATTGCACTAGATTAATTCTGTTTGTTTTTTGTTTTTCCAGATTTGTTTCGATTGTAATGCGAAGAGGGAGGCTGTTAAAATAATTAGGGTTTATGATCAAATCAATATTTTCATTTCTAGTATTTTCCTTTTCTGTTATTTTCCTAGTTTGTATTATTGGGAGTATATAATTTTGGAACTCTCTATTCTGATTATTCAAGTTATTATTCAATAATATTGTACAAGATTAACAGAAAATAGATTCTCAGGATATTTGGAATGTGATTGCTTTTTGGTTGAAAGACTTTTGAAAAAGACTTTTGAAAGAACTTGCTTTGCTTCAATACATATTGATAAACGAACATTATGAGTTTCTTGGATGCTAATTTAGAGTTCATACTGGATTTGGAGTAATACATTTTGATTCTGGTTTTGATAAGGCGAGCTTGAGATGGCTTTTGGATGTGTGAAATGTGCTCAAACCTGTTAAAAGATTTTTTCCCTCAAAATTTCGATATGTTGTGGATATAGTGTGCTAAGTGGTTAAATAGTCAAAAGTATTTTAAAAAAACTCTCATTTTCACCAAGGAATTGCTCATCCCAAGCTCATACTTAGTCTACTTGTGAACTATAATCCAATCCATTCTGTTTGTCTAGTGAGTTTATATGTTACTTATGACGTTAGCTTTACTGTTTAGCTTCGATTTTTCCAGAATATGATAATACCCCATTAGTGTTAAAACTGACCTTTTCCCCAGCCTTTTTAGCATTGATACTTTATCTTATCTGTTTTGCCTTTAACAAATCGGTAGTGTATTTGGTTCTGAGTTTTTGTTGAATTTGTATATGGCTGTAGCAATTGGTGGGTCAGCATTTTACTTGGCGCATCATCTATTCCAAGCATCGTCCTCAAAGGTATGCAAAGTGTGTATGGCTCAGTTCCTTCATTCAAATTTCTGTGACAGTCATCATGCAAAATTTCTGGGTCGTAGAGAGGTAACTGATTTTGATATGATGCAAAATTTCTGGGTCTATTTTTCCTCCTCTTTCCCGTTTCATTTTGTGATTATTGTGTATTATTTTTGTTAAGAGTAGCAAGATTTCGTAGTTAAACAAATCTTTTCTTTTTTCTAGATTTTAAGAAGAAAAAAATGAGGATTATTTGGCAGCATTATTTTACTCAATTTATTTAACTTTAAATAAAGAGTTCTCTTGTGATCCCCCATATATAGTAATATATATATATTGAGATTAAATTTGATATATTTTTTCATTTAGATATTCATCAAATCTTTAAAAAAGAAACGATTGTTATCTTCATATTTAAATATGGATTTATTACTATTTATTCGCATATATATTTGGGAAAAATATTAGATACTCATAGCATCTTTGAAATTTAATTACAAAAATCGATGGATTGCAATCTTTTTAAGTTTAAATTTTGATTACCTAAGAAAATCAATTTTGTTTAATTCCCTTTATCAGGGGAGACGAGTGAGAGAAATTAAAAAAGTCTTTCTCATTTATCTCTTTGGTCTACATTTATCTCTTTGGACTTCTCTTGATATATTCATGATTCTTAGCTCTGCTCTTGGGTTGTTTTCTTTTTGGCTCTTTTGAAGAATATACCATATCCATTTCTTTTCCTTCAAAAGAAAATATATCGATGTGGGTATTTGCCGATTGTCGATTGTTTTAGAAACTGAATCTTAAACGTTGTTTGTTGGTTTTCTGCTTTCTACAGAGCCGGTCGTTTTGGGGCAACGACCCAGTGCGAGTACAAGGATTGGTATGCTTTTGGAAATCCTTATACTTCATTACTTTTTCAACTGAAAATGCCAACTGAAGACTTTAGCTATCTCCTCAGTAAACCTATTTCCAACGCAAAATTTGTTTTTTTCAAAATATACATCGTATGCTCTGAATGCATTGTTTCTTCTGTTAGTGTTGGATATGAGACTTTTCAAAAGATACCAGACTTCTCAATAAGATACTTTCAAAAAAGGTTTAGTAAAATTCGACCACATGTTTCCTGCTATGAATTATTCTTGAATGAGTTACTGGTCAAAATCAAAGCTCCACCACCATAAAGATTATTAAAAAATGGTGTTTATTGATTATTATTATTTCTTTTAAACGATTTGAAAATGCAGAAATCAGATGAATCATGCACTCCTATACTTCTTGTCGTAAACAAGATATACTGTGCTCTAGTCTTGGTATTGGTAAGTTATGTATTGGTAAGTCATGTCTCCGCTCTAGTCTTTTTCAGAGGATTCATCCCATTTTGGTGGCCTTCAACTTCTGAAAGTTTTTTCTTTGGCCATTTTCAAAACACTCGAGTGTGGTAATTATATAATCCTCAATAGTTTCTTCCTGCTTTTCATGTTCATTTTCCCTTCGTAATTGTATATATTTAAATATTTGAATGCATTGATAGCTTAGAGAGGTGGGAGAGTTATGTTAATTGAATGTTCCTATGAAATTTTGTGCAGTCGTATAGTAGATGATATAGTAGCAGCTGATGCCGACGACCTGTGCTCTTGGAAAGGATTGGTAGAATCTCGGCTTACGAATTTGACATTGTTGGTAATTTTTCTTACATTAAACGAAGCACAGTGATGATATAATGATACTGTTTCTCAACTTGAAAACATTTCTGTACTTGAGTTGAATTAAAATTTCTGGTTCTAGAAATATATTTCCTTTGTCCATGTTTTTTTTGTAATTCTCAAAATATTCTGGATCTTTTGGTCTCTCGTTTCACTGCTGTTTAGCATTTTCTGGTTCATCTTTGTTGTGAACTGTTTTGTAATACTTTGTTTTAGATGATCCAACTCCTTAATTATTACTAATATGGATGATTCTTATTTATTTATTGTTTCATTTGTGAGAATCCATGCATTTCCTTTCACATATGTATGCTTTCAAAGAAGATTCATGTTTGTTATTGTTGTTGTTGTGAGACGATGGAGTGGTGATATTTCTTTACTGTGGAGGAGAATATCCTTTGGCTTGTGTTTATTTTGATTTTTTTATTTTATTATTGAATTGAATTTGTAGATTCTAAAGAAATATGAGAAAAACTGTTCAGACATGGCTTGTTTGGTAGTTTTGAAGATGAACTCTGTAAGTTGTTGTCTGATTATTTGACCCATTTTTGTATTGCAGGCTTCGTGAATTGAAACAGCTTGATGAGTACTTTTGTATGTTTATTCATTTTTGTGAATGATGTTTTGTATTTAATTGTTAGTCCTTGAATTTGAGGTCGCCACATTCACAAATATGAATATGTATTTAGTTGAGGAACTTTCTGTTGTACATATACATTGGTTATTAATCACGATCTTATATATTATCTTTATATTTTTTAGTTTTCACTTACAGTTGTTGGTTGTTTATTTAATTGTATTTTATTATATATAATTCAAGCCAAATAATGTAACGCCCAACAAATTCGATATTTCTTTTTGTTTTGGCCATTGTCATCAATATTAAGTGTGGTTATGGGAAATTTTTTAAATTTATTGGAAGAACCTTACCATTTTGATTTTCTCGAGTAATTAAGGTTGGGAATCCATATTTGTTTAGGATAATAAGTATTACTTTTTATTTTATTATTTTATTTTTATTGGAAATAATTAGGGAAGCCTTATTAAACTAAAGTTGGTTGTTTTTGGTGAGATTTGGGGAGAGAGAGGAGGGGTTGTTTTGGGCTTTTAAAAGGAAAAGAAAAGAGTCATTTTTTTTATAAAAGGCCTTGGGACTCGTGCGTAAAGAGGAAGAGAAAAAAAATCAAAGAAAGAAAGAGGGGAAAAGAAAAAGAAAAAGGAATTTTTTTTATTGAAACCCTAGCCGCCGCACGCCGCCGCCGCGAACCCGAGCCGCCAAGCATCCCCCCTCTCTGTTCAGCAGCGCAGCCGAGCCTGCAGTCGAAATCGAGCCGTCGCCGAGCTTCCAGCCGCGTCGGAAGAATTGTCCAAGCCGGTCCGCGCAGCCGAGCGCCGTGTCTGCAGCCGAAACTCGCCGCACCGCGTCGATCTGAGGAAGAGCAGCCAGCCACGTCGCATCGCTCCGATCCAGCGCTGAGGAGCCGCAGCCGATTCGCCAGCCAGCCATGTCCGCAACGCCGTCGCTCACACGCCCAGCGACGCCGCGCCGCTTAGATCCGACGCAGCGCAGCCGGAACGTTCGTCAGCCAGCCGTCGCGCCGACTGAAATCCAGCAGCTAAGCCTCGCGCGCCTCCAGCCGTCGAACCCGAACCCGGAACCGCTCCACGCTCGCTCGCCCGAACCCGAAACCGAACCCGCGTCCGTGCCCACACGTGCCCAGCTCTCCCCGCGTGCAAGCCGCGCCGCGCCGCCTGCACTGCAAGCCGAGCCGCGCCTCCTTGCTGTCGTGAGCCGAGCCGCACGCGCAAGATCCTTGCATCAAGCCGAGCCGAGCCGATCCCTGTTCTCCTTCCAGCCGAGCCGCCAAGCCTAATTTGGCCCCTTCCACCTAATTTTGGTAATTAAATCAACTATTTTGGCATTATCCAGTAAGATTCAATATTTTTGGGCACTAAATGATTTAATTTGGAATTAATTAGATTATTTCTCCTTAAGGGACGTCCTGGACCAAGTAACTGCTGCAGCGGGGGATTTCTTCAGTAGGGGCTTGAGCACTGCAACCTCTCTCTAGGGTAAGTCATTTCAAATGAGTCTTGAACCGTTAGTCGTTGGTGACCTAATTACGAATCTTGGCATATTACACAGTTAGGACCTCGTCGCTTGGAAAGCGTACTGCCTCGCGGTTAGGACTCGTCAAGTAAATCTCCAGGTAAGTGATTCTACTACTAGCCCCATGCTTAGAAATATGAGACGATGCATACTCCAATTTTGCATGTTGAGGATTAGACGGTACGATGCCTGAAATCAATGTTAGTATGATGTAAATGACGTTATGGTTATACTATAGCCTGTTATGTGTGGCGAGAGCTGTTATAGCTATACGACGAATGTCGAGACGGAGAGGGCAGAGATGATTTATGTGATATGTTATATGCTGATGCCATGTGTATGTATACTGTAATTAGGGTACCTGTTAGCTTAATCTGTTAGAGTCGTACCTGCATGGGTGTCCTTCGGGATCACCACCTATTGAGGACTGTGTGGTCCGACGGGACGCCAGTCTAGCATGGATATAGATATGACTCGAGTGACTCGACGGGGTCCTCGCATCCCGACTGTCCTAGGGGTCCCCCGGGGCTCCGAAGACCAGAGATACGTTCCTACGGGAGCGCATGTTGCACGTGTTCGGGAACGTGCCAGAGATTGGGTACCAGTTACAGAACTCTGACAGGAAGTTAACAGGCACCTAGTGGGACTAGTAGTGGGTCCCTTACTGAGTATTTTATACTCACTCTCTTCATTTTATGTTTTCAGGTAGAGGACGAGGCAAGGGCAAGGGCAAGCTGGCGAGCGACCCGAAGTGACCGTGGAGGGCCATAGGGACTACTGCTTCCGCTTATCCTTATTTTAGACTTTCGTATTTGAGTTTGAGTACTTTTCATTACTTAGCATCTTTTTATGTAGACAGGGCCCGAGTAGGACTTTAGAATGCATTACACTTTTTGCATAACTACCTTGTTTAAATTTTCATAAATAAAATTTCTTAAACCTTATGCGTCTTTAATAAATTTCATGACTTAAACCACTTGTTCTATATTTAGTAATGACTTTGACTCAGTATAAGGAGTTGGGTCGTTACAGTTGGTATCAGAGCACAGTGTTTTAGGTTCTGTAGACTGACCTACGATGTAAGTCATTTTTGTTTTGGTTTTACTTCACCCTATGGCTATACGGTCCTTCGGCACTCGCCAGGTATGTCTAAAGCCTTGCTAATGTTAAGATTACGATTTTGCCTGAATAGTCTAGACCTAGAGGTAGGGTGTTAAGTTCTTGTGGTGAAAAGTTTGTTGGTGAATTTTAGGGAAAATGCCGCCACGTAGAGGTGCACGCCGAGGAGGTGGTAGGGGAGGCAGAGGAGCCGGGCGTGGCCAGCCGGAGGCGCCCCCTACTGCACCGGCAGTCGACCCAAACGCACCGGTCACCCAGGCGGATCTCGCCGCGATGGAGCAGCGTTATCAGGACATGCTGCAAGCTGCTTTGGCGCCTTTCCTTGCCGCCCAGCAGAACCAGGCCGCCCCTGTTCAGGCCCAGGCCGTCGCTCCTCCAGCCCCTGAGGAAGCTCCACCAGTACCAGTTCAACTTTCGCCCGAGGCGAAACACTTACGGGACTTTAGGAAGTATAATCCTAAGACCTTTGACGGATCCATGGACAACCCCACAAAGGCCCAAATGTGGTTAACGTCCATAGAGACTATTTTCCGGTACATGAAGTGCCCAGAAGACCAGAAGGTGCAGTGTGCAGTCTTCTTCTTGGAGGACAGGGGCACCGCCTGGTGGGAGACCGCTGAGAGAATGCTGGGGGGCGATGTCAGCAAGATAACTTGGGAGCAGTTCAAGGAGAACTTATATGCTAAGTTCTTCTGTGCCAATGTGAAGCACGCCAAGCTGCAAGAGTTCCTAAACTTGGAGCAAGGCGACATGACGGTGGAGCAGTACGACGCCGAGTTCGACATGCTGTCCTGCTTTGCTCCCGATATGGTAAGGGATGAGGCTGCCAGGACGGAGAAATTCGTTAGAGGACTCAGGCTAGACCTTCAGGGCATTGTCAGAGCTCTCCGGCCAGCCACGCATGCTGATGCACTACGTATAGCACTGGATTTGAGCCTACCTGAGAGAGCCGATTCGTCTAAGGCTGCCGGCAGAGGGTCAGCCTTGGGGCAGAAGAGAAAGGTGGAGACGCAGCCTGACGTAGTACCGCAGCGAACACTGAGGTCAGGAGGTGTCTTTCAGAGACACCGACGGGAGCTTGCAGCAGCCGGGAGGACTCTGAGAGAGCTACCCACTTGTACTACCTGTGGGAGAGTCCACGGAGGTCGTTGCTTGGCTGGAAGTGGAGTCTGCTTCAGATGTAGACAGCCGGGGCACACTGCTGATGTGTGTCCTCGGAAACCCTTTGAGACGACACCGCCCCAGCCTTCTGCGTCCCAGCAGGGGAGAGTTTTCGCCACTACCCGGCAGGAGGCCGAGCGAGCTGGCACAGTGGTGACAGGTACGCTCCCAATTTTGGGGCATTATGCTTTTGTGCTATTTGACTCTGGGTCATCCCACTCGTTTATATCCTCCGTTTTCGTTCAGCATGTGGGTTTGGAGGTAGAACCCTTGGGTGGTGTTTTGTCGGTTTCTACTCCATCTGGGGAGGTTCTGTTGTCCAAAGAACAAATAAAGGCATGTCGGGTAGAGATAGCGAATCGTATGTTAGACGTGACCTTGCTAGTGTTAGACATGCAGGATTTTGATGTGATACTAGGCATGGATTGGCTGTCAGCCAACCATGCAAATATAGACTGTTTTGGCAAGGAAGTTGTCTTTAACCCTCCCTCCAGGGCTAGTTTCAAATTCAGGGGGGCAGGCATGGTATGTATACCCAAGGTCATCTCAGCCATGAAGGCTAGTAAACTACTCAGCCAGGGTACTTGGGGCATCTTGGCAAGCGTAGTGGATATTAGAGAGCTAGAAGTTTCCCTATCTTCCGAACCAGTGGTAAGGGAGTACCCCGACGTTTTCCCAGACGAACTCCCAGGACTTCCGCCTCCCAGAGAGGTAGACTTCGCCATCGAGTTAGAGCCGGGCACTGCCTCTATCTCGAGAGCCCCTTACAGAATGGCTCCAGCCGAGCTAAAGGAGTTGAAGGTCCAGTTACAGGAGTTGCTGGACAAAGGCTTCATCCGGCCCAGTGTGTCGCCTTGGGGAGCCCCAGTATTGTTCGTGAAGAAGAAGGATGGGTCGATGCGCCTTTGTATTGACTACCGAGAGCTGAACAAGGTGACGGTCAAAAACCGCTACCCCTTGCCCAGGATTGATGACCTGTTCGATCAGTTGCAGGGAGCCACTGTCTTTTCCAAGATCGACCTGCGATCAGGCTATCACCAGTTGAGGATTAGGGACGGTGACATTCCCAAGACGGCCTTTCGTTCGAGGTACGGACATTACGAGTTCGTGGTGATGTCTTTCGGCTTGACTAACGCTCCTGCAGTGTTCATGGATTTGATGAACAGGGTGTTTAAGGACTTTCTAGACTCGTTCGTCATAGTCTTCATTGACGACATCCTGATTTACTCAAAAACTGAGGCTGAGCACGAGGAGCACTTGCACCAGGTTTTGGAGACTCTTCGAGCCAACAAGCTGTATGCCAAGTTCTCCAAGTGTGAATTCTGGTTAAGGAAGGTGACGTTTCTTGGCCACGTGGTTTCCAGTGAGGGAGTTTCAGTGGATCCCGCAAAGATTGAAGCGGTGACCAATTGGCCTCGACCGTCCACGGTTAGTGAAATTCGAAGTTTTCTGGGCTTGGCAGGTTACTACAGGTGGTTCGTGGAAGACTTCTCACGTATAGCCAGCCCGTTAACCCAGTTGACCAGGAAGGGAACCCCTTTTGTATGGAGCCCAGCATGCGAGCGTAGCTTTCAGGAGCTTAAACAGAAGCTAGTAACTGCACCGGTCCTGACAGTGCCCGATGGTTCGGGAAACTTTGTGATCTATAGTGATGCCTCCAAGAAGGGACTGGGCTGTGTCCTGATGCAGCAAGGTAAGGTAGTTGCTTATGCCTCCCGCCAGTTGAAGATTCATGAGCAGAACTACCCTACCCACGACTTGGAGTTGGCAGCTGTAGTCTTTGCACTGAAGATATGGAGGCACTATCTGTACGGTGAGAAGATTCAGATTTACACCGACCACAAGAGCCTGAAGTACTTCTTCACTCAGAAGGAGTTGAACATGAGGCAGAGGAGGTGGCTCGAGTTGGTGAAAGACTACGACTGCGAGATCCTATACCACCCAGGTAAAGCAAATGTAGTGGCTGACGCGCTGAGTAGGAAGGTTGCACATTCAGCGGCGCTAATCACCAAGCAGACCCCCTTACTCAGGGATTTTGAGAGAGCCGAGATTGCAATCTCAGTGGGTGAGGTTACCGCACAGTTGGCTCAGTTGTCAGTTCAGCCAACCTTGAGGCAAAAGATCATCGCTGCTCAGTGGAATGATCCTTACTTGGCCAAGAAGCGTCGTATGGTGGAGACAGGGCAAGGCGAAGACTTCTCCATATCCGCTGACGATGGCCTTATGTTTGAGGGACGTCTGTGTGTGCCGGAAGACACCGCAGTTAAGACGGAGCTTTTGACTGAGGCTCACAGTTCTCCGTTTACCATGCACCCTGGGAGTACGAAGATGTACCAGGACTTAAGGAGTGTCTATTGGTGGAGGGGCATGAAGAGGGAAGTGGCAGACTTTGTCAGTAGGTGTTTGGTGTGCCAGCAGGTGAAGGCACCTAGGCTGTTGCAACCCTTGAGTGTGCCAGGGTGGAAGTGGGAGAGTGTGTCGATGGACTTTATTACGGGACTGCCCAAGACCCTAAAGGGCTACACGGTGATCTGGGTTGTGGTCGACAGACTCACGAAGTCGGCCCATTTCGTGCCAGGGAAATCCACTTACACTGCCAGTAAGTGGGGGCAGTTATATATGACAGAGATTGTGAGACTACATGGAGTACCCGTATCCATCATTTCAGACAGAGACGCTCGCTTCACATCGAAGTTCTGGAAAGGACTTCAACTTGCTTTAGGTACGAGGTTGGACTTCAGCACAGCATTCCACCCTCAGACCGATGGTCAGACAGAGAGATTGAACCAGATTTTGGAAGACATGCTGCGAGCCTGCGTACTAGAGTTTTCAGGAAGTTGGAACTCCCATCTGCATCTGATGGAGTTTGCCTATAACAACAGCTACCAGGCTACTATCGGTATGGCACCGTTCGAGGCTCTGTATGGCAAGTGCTGTAGATCCCCTGTCTGCTGGGGCGAGGTCGGAGAGCAGAGGATGCTAGGCCCCGAGTTAGTGCAGACTACCAACGCAGCCATACAGAAGATCCGAGCTCGTATGCTGACAGCACAGAGCAGACAGAAGAGTTATGCTGATGTACGACGTAAGGACCTCGAGTTTGAAGTGGGAGATATGGTCTTCCTGAAGGTAGCACCCATGAAGGGTGTTCTGAGGTTCGCGAAGAAGGGGAAGCTGAGTCCACGCTTCGTAGGGCCGTTCGAGATACTGGAGCGGATTGGCCCCGTGGCTTATCGCTTGGCGCTACCCCCATCTTTTGCGGCAGTGCATGACGTATTCCATATCTCCATGCTGAGGAAATATGTTGCAGACCCAACACATGTGGTGGACTTCGAGCCACTACAGATTAGCGAGAACTTGAGCTACGAGGAGCAGCCTGTCGAGGTCCTGGCGAAGGAGGTCAAGAAGCTTCGCAGTCGAGAAATTCCACTGGTCAAAATCCTTTGGCAGAACCATGGAGTGGAAGAGGCCACGTGGGAGAAAGAAGAGGACATGAGAGCCCAGTACCCCGAGCTGTTCGAGGATTAGAACTTTCGAGGACGAAAGTTTTTGTTAGGAAGGAAGATTGTAACGCCCAACAAATTCGATATTTCTTTTTGTTTTGGCCATTGTCATCAATATTAAGTGTGGTTATGGGAAATTTTTTAAATTTATTGGAAGAACCTTACCATTTTGATTTTCTCGAGTAATTAAGGTTGGGAATCCATATTTGTTTAGGATAATAAGTATTACTTTTTATTTTATTATTTTATTTTTATTGGAAATAATTAGGGAAGCCTTATTAAACTAAAGTTGGTTGTTTTTGGTGAGATTTGGGGAGAGAGAGGAGGGGTTGTTTTGGGCTTTTAAAAGGAAAAGAAAAGAGTCATTTTTTTTATAAAAGGCCTTAGGACTCGTGCGTAAAGAGGAAGAGAAAAAAAAATCAAAGAAAGAAAGAGGGGAAAAGAAAAAGAAAAAGGAATTTTTTTTTTATTGAAACCCTAGCCGCCGCACGCCGCCGCACGCCGCCGCCGCGAACCCGAGCCGCCAAGCATTCCCCCTCTCTGTTCACCAGCGCAGCCGAGCCTGCCGTCGCCGAGCTTCCAGCCGCGTCGGAAGAATTGTCCAAGCCGGTCCGCGCAGCCGAGCGCCGTGTCTGCAGCCGAAACTCGCCGCGCCGCGTCGATCTGAGGAAGAGCAGCCAGCCGCGTCGCGTCGCTCCGATCCAGCGCTGAGGAGCCGCAGCCGATTTGCCAGCCAGCCGTGTCCGCAACGCCGTCGCTCACACGCCCAGCCACGCCGCGCCGCTTAGATCCGACGCAGCGCAGCCGGAACGTTCGTCAGCCAGCCCTCGCGCCGACTGAAATCCAGCAGCTAAGCCTCGCGCGCCTCCAACCGTCGAACCCGAACCCGGAACCGCTCCACGCCCGAACCCGAAACCGAACCCGCGTCCGTGCCCACACGTGCCCAGCTCTCCCCGCGTGCAAGCCGCGCCGCGCCGCCTGCACTGCAAGCCGAGCCGCGCCTCCTTGCTGTCGCGAGCCGAGCCGCACGCGCAAGATATTTGCGTCAAGCCGAGCCGAGCCGATCCCTGTTCTCCTTCCAGCCGAGCCGCCAAGCCTAATTTGGCCCCTTCCACCTAATTTTGGTAATTAAATCAACTATTTTGGCATTATCCAGTAAGATTCAATATTTTTGGGCACTAAATGATTTAATTTGGAATTAAATTAGATTATTTCTCCTTAAGGGACGTCCTGGACCAAGTAACTGCTGCAGCGGGGGATTTCTTCAGTAGGGGCTTGAGCACTGCAACCTCTCTCTAGGGTAAGTCATTTCAAATGAGTCTTGAACCGTTAGTCGTTGGTGACCTAATTACGAATCTTGGCATATTACACAGTTAGGACCTCGTCGCTTGGAAAGCGTACTGCCTCGCGGTTAGGACTGGTCAAGTAAATCTCCAGGTAAGAGATTCTACTACTAGCCCCATGCTTAGAAATATGAGACGATGTATACTCCAATTTTGCATATTGAGGATTAGACGGTACGATGCCTGAAATCAATGTTAGTATGATGTAAATGACGTTATGGTTATACTATAGCCTGTTATGTGTGGCGAGAGCTGTTATAGCTATACGACGAATGTCGAGACGGAGAGGGCAGAGATGATTTATGTGATATGTTATATGCTGATGCCATGTGTATGTATACTGTAATTAGGGTACCTGTTAGCTTAATCTGTTAGAGTCGTACCTGCATGGGTGTCCTTCGGGATCACCACCTATTGAGGACTGTGTGGTCCGACGGGACGCCAGTCTAGCATGGATATAGATATGACTCGAGTGACTCGACGGGGTCCTCGCATCCCGACTGTCCTAGGGGTCCCCCGGGGCTCCGAAGACCAGAGATACGTTCCTACGGGAGCGCATGTTGCACGTGTTCGGGAACGTGCCAGAGATTGGGTACCAGTTACAGAACTCTGACAGGAAGTTAACAGGCACCTAGTGGGACTAGTAGTGGGTCCCTTACTGAGTATTTTATACTCACTCTCTTCATTTTATGTTTTCAGGTAGAGGACGAGGCAAGGGCAAGGGCAAGCTGGCGAGCGACCCGAAGTGACCGTGGAGGGCCATAGGGACTACTGCTTCCGCTTATCCTTATTTTAGACTTTCGTATTTGAGTTTGAGTACTTTTCATTACTTAGCATCTTTTTATGTAGACAGGGCCCGAGTAGGACTTTAGAATGCATTACACTTTTTGCATAACTACCTTGTTTAAATTTTCATAAATAAAATTTCTTAAACCTTATGCGTTTTTAATAAATTTCATGACTTAAACCACTTGTTCTATATTTAGTAATGACTTCGACTCAGTATAAGGAGTTGGGTCGTTACAAATAATGTTGTCATAAAAACTAGTGTAAATACGACATTAAATGTGTCTTTAATGTCGGTTTAAAAACGACATTAAAGACATCTTTAATGTCGGTGGAAAAACGACATTAAAGATATCTCATAAACGACATTATAGATATCTTTAATGTCGGTTATCCACCGACATTAAAGGCCTTTAATAACACCTTCAAAGATGTCGGTTTATAACCGACATTGAAGGCCTTTAATGTCGGTTTGTAACCGACATTTAAGATGCCTTTAACGTCGGTTATAAACCGACATAAAGCCCAACCGACATTAAAGACCTTTAATAATGCTCACAAAGATGTCGGTCGCCAAGTGACATTAAAGGCCTTTAATGTCGGTTTTAAACCGACATTAAAGGCCAAATTTCTTGTAGTGATTGTATGTTAATTACAGTAAACAACTAGCTAAGTTGATTGTATATATATGTTAATTTCAACTATGTAAAAGTTAATATCATTGCTAAATGCATAAGAAATTAATTTAAAAAATTCCGAAACTCTAGAGATTTTGATAACACGTTTCAAGTTGTTAAGAATATATAAACATTCGTAGAATTGTTATCAAATGTTATAACACGACTCACAAGGTCTATGTCTAAAAAGTTTAAAAGGGATAATAGAATAGACAGTTTAAGGTAATTAAAATTGTATGGTTTATTTTAATTAAATTTCATTAATCGAGAATAAAATGGAAGGAAGAATAAAAGGTACATATGATCAGCTTCATGAATTATCAAATGGAGCAAACCTATGGAATGTTGTTATAAAGGAAAATAAAAATGTTGTGAAATAGATATGATAAACTTTCACATATGGTTTTGTTGACTTTGTGTGCCATTGGTTTGAAACATTTTAGTCTGTTGATGGAGCACCAATAGTATCAGGCTTAGCACATATTTGAGGGTTTTGCAGTCCAGTAATGGTAGGCATTACATTTGCACATTCAGACACAATCGGTCCTCTATTTCCACTATAAGTGAGGTTAATATCAATAACTTCTACCCCTTCACATGGTATACTTTTGCTGCAAACAAGTTTGACTGCGACAGGAGTAGCAGAAGTGCCTCTAATATTTTTGAAGCTCACATTGCTGATCTTAATCTTAGATGGAACCTAAAATGATCCCATAAAAATATTGATATAAATGACTTCAAGTTTGGACTTATCTAACTTAATTTGAAAAAGAATAATTCATGAAGTTTAACTAATTAATTAAATTTTAAATGAAATAAAAAATAATTTCAATACAAAATATACCTTTCTGTTGCATTGATTCCACGGACAGTATTCTTGATCTATAATGATAGGGTTGCTCACATTTTCCATTTCAATATCTTCAAAATGCATGTCAGAGGCCATGAATGCGACGGCAGAATCTGGCCATGTTTTGATTCTGACACCATTGGTAGTATTGAATATTTTGCATGCTTTCACCGTAACTCCTACCACGTCTTTTTCCTTGGTGTACTTGCCTAAGCTTCGTATGCTAATACCATGTCCTGGTTCGCACGTCACATTGGTAATAGTTACTTGCTTGTTACTATCTCCAACAGACACACAATCATCTCCAGTTGCAATTTTTGAATCGAGAATGTATATCTCTTCTGAGCTACTTATGTGAATTCCATCAGTGTTGGGACTCTCATCTGGTGCATTGATTGTCACATGTTGAAAAGTAACATTCTTGCAACCCAAAAGATTGATGTGGAAATTTTTACTATCCAAAGAAGTTATGTCCTTCACTATTGAATTGGTGACGAAACTGAACTTCAAATTCTGATCGATTTAAACGAATAAAGAGAAAAAAATTAAAAAACTTTCAATTTAAAATAACACATGTATGTTAACTAAAATGATGTATGTTTAATGTAACGACCCAACTCCTTATACTGAATCGAAGTCATTACTAAATATAGAACAAGTGGTTTAAGTCATAAAACTTAGTAAAACGCATAAGGTTTGAGAAATTTTATTTATGAAAATCCAAACAAGGTAGTTATGCGAAAATGAAATGCGTTCTAAAGTCCTACTCGGGTCCTATCTACTTAAAAGATGGTAAATAATGAAGAATACTCAAACTCAGGTACTAAAGTCAAAACAAGAATAAGCGGAAGCAGGAGTCCCTATGGCTCGCCACGGTCACTTCGGGTCGCTCGCAAGCTTGCCCTTGCCCTTGCCTCGTCCTCTACCTGAAAACATGACATGAAGAGAGTGAGTATAAAATACTCAGTAAGGGACCCACTAGTAGTCCCACTAGGCGCCTGTTAACTTCCTGTCAGAGTCCTGTAACTGGTACCCAATCTCTGGCACGTTCCCGAACACGTGCAACATGCGCTCCCGTAGGAACGTAACTCTGGTCTTCGGTGCCCCGGGGACACCTAGGATAATCGGGATGCGAGGACCCCGTCGAGTCACTTGAGTCATATCTATATCCATGCTAGACTGGTGTCCCGTCGGACCGCACAGTCCTAAATAGGTGGTGATCCCGAAGGACACCCATGCAAGTACGACTCTAACAGGTTAAGCTAACAGGTACCCTAATCGCAGTATACATACACATGGCGTCATCATATAACATAACAGATAAATCATCATTACACTCTCCATCTCGACACCCGTCGTACAGCCATAACAGTTCTCGTCATCACAACAACATGCTATAATATAACCATATCATCATTTGCATCATGCTATCATTGATTTCATGCATCGTACAGTCTAGTCCTCAACATGCACATTTGAAGGTATACGTGACCTCATAATTCTAAACATGGAGCTAGTAGTAGAATCTCTTACCTGGAGATTTACTTGGCGAGTCCTAACCACGAGGCAAATGTGCTTTCCAAGCGACGAGGTCCTAACTGTTTAATATGCCAAAATTCGTAATTAGGTCACCAGCGACTAACAGTTCAAAACTCAGGCGAAATGACTTACCCTAGAAAGAGGTTGCAATGGTTGAGCCCCTACTGAAGAAACCCCACGCTGCAGCGGTTAGTTGGTCCAGGACGTCCCTTAAGGAAAATATAATTTAATTCCAAATTAAATTATTTAGTGCCCAAAACCATTGAATCTTACTGGGTAATGCCAAAATAATTAATTTAATTACCAAAATTGGATGGGAGGAGCCAAATTAGGCTTGGCGGCTCGACTGGAAAAAGGGTAGGGACCGGCTCGGCTTGGAGGTTGAAGATCGGCTCGGCTCGCGGCGCAAACAGGCGCGGCTCGTGGTGCAGACAGGCGCGACTCGGCTTGGTACAGCGGCTACGCACGTGCGGCTCGCACGCGGGCGCTGCTCAGCTCGCGGGTGCACGCGGCTCGGGTTCTAGGTCGAAGGCATGCGGCTCAGGCCGGGCCTCTGGTTACGGAGCGGACTTCGGACGGGTCGGGTCCTCACGCGACGAGGCGCTGGTTTTCGGATCCGGGTGGCGCGACGGCTGCGGGTGGTCCGGCTACACCACGGCTTCGCTCGGCGACGGCTGCAGATAGACGCTCGGCTGCGCTGCGTCGGATCGACGCGGCGCGACGCGGCTGGCTGACGGATCGGCTGCGGATCGCGAAGGGTGACGCGGCTCGGCTTCGGGCGACGGCTGCGAGAGATGGCTGCTCCGACGGACGCTCGGCTGCGCGGATCGGTTTGGACGATTCTTCCGACGCGGCTGGAAGCTCGGCGACGGCTCGGTTTTTGACTGCAAACTCGGCTGCGCTGCTGAACAGAGAGGGGGAGGCTTGGCGGCTCGGGTTCGCGGCGGCGGCATGCGGCGGCTAGGGTTTGATAAATAATAATTTTTTTTCCTTTTTCTCTTTTCTTTTCCCCTCTTTCTTTCTTTGATTTTTTTCTCTTCTTCTTTACGCACGAGCCCCAAGGCTTTTTATAAAACAATAACTCTTTTCTTTTCCTTTTAAATAACCCAAATCAACCACCTCCTCTCTCTCTCCAAATCTCACCAAAATCAACCAACTTTAGTTTAATAAAACTTCCCCAATTATTTCCAAATAAAAAAATACTTATTATCTTAAACAAAAAAAAGATTCCAAACCTTAATTAATCGAAATTTCAAAATGATAAGGTTCTTCCAATAAATTTTAATTTCCCATAACCACACTTAAATATTAATGACAATGAACAAAAATCGAATTTGTTGGGCGTTACATTTAAATTGTATATGAAATGAGGCAAAAGGTTTGAACTAATATATATAGTCGTCAAGTTTACCATGGGAAGTTTGGTACATATCTTATTTTTGTGGCAATTATTCTTTTCCCAACCTGATTTTCCTTGACCATCAAAAACTCCGGATCCCGATAATATTAGTTGATCAATGTATGTAAAAAGAACCAACCCGTCTCCTTTTGTATGGATAGGAGCTTGCAATGTTCCTTCCACCTGAACTTGAATAGGAACACTCTTGCAAGGTCCTTTAAGATTAGATTGACTTAATTGGTAAACTCCTTTTGGAATCAACAATGTACTAGGAGTCGTAGACGCACATGCTTCGGTCCATGCATTTGCTAAGGCCTGCAAGTTGAGTTATATCATCAAATTATAGACTTCTTTCTAATATATTCAATTTTTTTCATCAATGTTTTTTACATAAATACTTACCTGAGTAATATCTGTATTAGGTTTGGCACCATATGTAGTAACATCGAAAATGGATTGGCCTTGAATAGTAGATGCCAACGATAATAATAACAAGAAAGGTAGTAATGCCAATCCCATCATTACTACCCCTTCTCCTTTATTTATTTAATTTAATTTAATTTATTTGTTTTTCTCTAATGCTAACTTAAAAATGGGATGAATATGCAAATGCATTCAACCATCTTTATATAGGAGAAGAAAATCAAAAGTGGGTTGAAAATTCTCTTCCAAATTTTATTTACTACATTTGCCAAGGATGAATGAATAGTTGAAGTTAAATGATTGTTTATATTTGTCAAAAAATTAGTTATAATTCTTTGAACATTTGAAGAACTTTTCTAATTCTCTCCAATCCAATAAAATTGATTCCTTAAATTTCTCTTTGAGACCACGTCATGTCCAAACCTCAAAATGTGCAACATAAGTGGCTTAAAACAAGTTGAACAAAAATTAGATCTATATGTTTTAATGGACGATAAAAATCTTCGGCAATTATGTGGTATTAAATTCTCCTCAAGTGTTTGACAATTTCATTCATAGTCAAAATTTAGATTATATTACAAAAGAAAATCATGAAACATAAATAAAAATAAGCAAAATTGTTACTAATTACAAGGATATAATATAAATGACCTAGAGTTGTAATATCTCTTTGAAGAATATATATATATACATATACAATTATTGAAAGAATGTGCGTGATCCTTTCTTTCATTCTTTAAAAGAAAAACAAAAATGTTGTGAAATAGATATTAAAGAAAACGTATCGGAATTAAAAAAAATGCATATATATATTAACTGAAAGAGTATGTATTCTATGATATTAAAGAGAAAGGATCTAATATATGTCACCACGTGTCCAAGACGAGGCGGAGCAGTCGACATCCTCAAAATGGTTTGTTTTAAAACAAAATAGGAGTCGCCACCAATCATCTTTTTACGGTGTGATTGGACACCAAAATAGAGTAAACAATTTTTTAAATAAAATAAAAAAAATGGTTTGTGAAAACTAGAATTGAGTTCGGGAGTTAAATGTGTACGGGCAATGTGTTAGCACCCCATCACACCCACAAAAACGATGGCCAAATTTCAATTCTTGAATTAAAAATATTCTTTGATTCCTTTTAAAACAAATGTCTTATTTTACCCCTTATTACTCCAATATTTGAAGCAATGATTTCATAAAATAAATGAAAAGCATTTCATCAATTAGACTATATGAAGTAAATCTTCTCACCTCAAGAAAGTGAGAAATTAGTACAATTTCTCAAAATCCGTCATAGGAATAGAATTCTAGTAAATAAATTTTTTTAAAACATTAACTAAAATTATTTTTTCTTGGGATCAAATCTTGGACTCGGACTCACAAAGACGTGATCCCTCACCTCAAGAATTCTAGAAAATCGAACTCCCAAATTTCCTAAATTTCATCGTAGGATTTCATTTAAGAAAAATGGTATAAGTTATTAGAACAGATTGATTAAGAAACCTTATGAAATCAGAGATTAATTAATTTTGAATATTTGAAAAACATAAAAAAAAAAATTATAATTTTAAAATAAAAAATTTCTAAATGATTAAGAAAAAGTGTTTTGTGAAAGATTCTAAAACTTGGTGTCACCACGTACGCGAGATGACGCGGAGCGGCCGACATCCTTAAAAAGGGTTTAAATTTAAAAACGAAAAATGAGAGTCGCCACCAATCTTTTTTTACGGTGTTATTGGACATAGAAATAAAAGTAAATCATTTTAAATAAAATAAAAACTGGTCTACGAAAAAATTAGAGTTCAGTTTGGGAGTCATTTTTTACGGGAAAGGTGTCAGCACCCCGTAACACCCGTTTAGAAAACGATGACAAAATTTAATGTTTTGAATAAAATTCATTTTTTAAAAAAAATTATGTCATATTTCATTGCTCACCACTCGAATATTTGAAACAATGATCGCATAAAATAAGTGGGATAAACCCATTAATTAGCCTATATTGAAGAAAAATTCCTCACTTTAAGAGAATGAGAAATTATTACGATTTCTAAAATTCTATCATAGCCTAGTCTTCGAATAAAGTTTTTTTAAAACATTAATTAAATTTATTTTTCTTGGTATCAAATCTCGGACTTCCAAAGATATTGATCATTCACCTAACAACAACAACGACGACAACGGCGACGACGACAACAACAACAACAAGAATAATAATAATAATAAGGTTTAAAAATTAAAAATAAAAGAAAAAACTAAATTAATAAATTAAAAATAAAAGGAAGAAAAAAAAAGAAACAGAGGCGTGGCAATGCCAACCTTGCTGCCACCCTAAAAGAAGAAAATATATAAATATATATAATAAAATGATAATAATAATAGCAATAATATATAAGATTTTTTTTCTTGTAACTTTTTCTTTTTCTCTATTTTTTAGAGAGAAGAAAAATATTAAAAGACTCCGTTTTTTTGCATAACGATAAAAAGGTGCGGATCATTGGGAGTAAACCTTACCTAATGCAACCTCCAACTAAGTTTTTCGTTCGTTATGGGATTAGAATTAGAGTAAAAAAAGATATAATAAAGATAAAAATAAAAATAATAAAGCAAAAAAGCTAATAACTCACCTTTTTGTAGAGAAATACGTTTCTTTAAATAACTTTTTCGCAGAAATTCTCTCTAAACACTTTTTTTAGAGGTTTTCTTTAAGACAATTTTTTTTCCTCCCGTAGAGATTCTTTCTAAAGCAATTTTTTTCCCATTTCCGAATGACAAAGGTCCCTATTTATAGACTAGGGGCGTCCCACAAATTAGAAAAATTAAATAAGTATAAAATCAAATTAGATATTATGTAATTTTATTAATTTTTTTTTAAATAGTAAAAATATAATATTGAAAGATTTTGTTCAAAATAAATTTATTTGCTTTTTTTCCTAAGGTGGTTAAGATAAATCAAAATATGGTATTAAAATAATTTTGTATAAAATAAATTATTTTGTTTTTCCTAATATGATACGTCAAAAGAGATTTTGTATAAATAAATTAATTTTTTTTCTAAAGTGATAAAAATAAGTCAAAATTGATTTGATTTTTTTTAAATAATAGATTTTCTCATTAATGATTTTATTTTCCCTTTTATAAAAAAACATAAGATTTTATATTATTACAAAAGATTTTACCTTTTTTTATTTTTAAAAAATAAATGAAATCTTAGCCAAAATTACAATTACTCTATTTTAAAGAATAAAAAAAATTAGGTAGCTACAGCATGCATTCCTTCGTGCATCCTTATAGAATTAGAAGGTGGACGAAGGTGTAGCCACTAACTTGTCAAAATAAGATGTTTTACATAAATTATCGACGATAGGGGATAGGGATAAAACAAGTGCCTCATAGGCAACATTGTGTCAAGGGCCAAGGATAACACAAGCGCCTCATGACAAAAGAATAAATAAGCTGGAGGCCAAGGATAAAACAAGCGTCATCGCAGTAACATGGTGCCAAAGGCCTAGGATAAAATAAGCACCTCATGACAAAAAAATGAATAATCAAACTAGAGGTCATATATTAAATTATCATATCAATAATGCATACCATGCCACCTATGAAAATGCAGACAATGAGAAAAGCCATGTATGCATGAATATGTTAATTATGTATACAAATTTAATCATTGTTTACTTTTCTCAAGAAAGAAAAAACCAAAACATGCGTAATAGCCGAATAACGTTCATGAGTACTGAAAGCTCAAGTACAAGCTCCAATCCTTAAAATATTAGTGATTTAACGAGAAAATGCTAGAATCAAAAGCTAATCGTCACTCTATGCATAATATTTCTTCACATAGTCTGCGCTTAACGGGTTAGGAAAGTCATATCCGTCCATATTAAAGCTCCTCCTGAGAAAGCTCTTTTTACTACATACGGTCCCTCATAATTAGGAGTTCATTTTTCTCTGTGATCCTTTTGAAAAGTAGGATTCTTTTAAACACTAACTCTCCCTCTTGGAAATGACAGTGTAGAACTTTCTTGTCATACACTCGTGCTATTTTATTTTTTTTGTACAACTATGTCCTCTACATACAGCAGTCAGTCTCTTTTCTTTTATGAAATTCAATTGCTCGTATCTTACTTGAGTCTACTTTGCTTCATGTAGTTCTACCTCTTGGATTATCCTAAGGGATGACACCTCAACTTCAATAGGTAAAACTACTTTGAAACCATACGCCAGTGAAAAATGGGTTGCCCCTATTGACGTGCGAACTGGTATTTTATATCCATGCAATGCAAAAGGCAGCATTTCATGCCAATTTTTATAAGTGACAGACATTTTCTCGAGAATCTTTTTGATATTTTTGTTTGTTGCTTCCACTACCCCATTCATTTTAGGGCAATAAGGAGTGGATTTAGAATGTTTAACCTTGAACTAACTGCACAACTCCTTCATTATTTTGTTATTCAGGGTTTTTCATTGACAACAGCTTCCTTGGTGACACTCTTGTATGAAGCAACCTTTACCCATTTCTTGAAATAGTCTAGGGCTAAAAAAATGAATCGATAGTCGTTTGATGCCTTATCTCAACTTGCGAAGCTTTTGTCGTATAGGTTTACATTCTAGTTTAAGTGATAATCGATGTGTTACAATCTCTGTATCAAAACCAGGTGTATTTTGATGGGACCATGCAAAATATCGTTGAACTCGTGTACTAGGGTCAGTAGATCGAATTGATCATGCTTTAGAGCTAAAGTGCCAATTCACACTTCTTTCACTTCTTCGAGTGTTCCCAAATTGATAACCTTCAAAGTCTCTTGATATGACATAGTCTTTTTTTCTTGCTCTATCAATCTTAGTAATTTAGGAGAGATATCATATTTATCCTCTTCAATATTCTGCTCAAGATTACAGTTCGAAATCTCAAAATCAACAACATCATCGATGTCACCTTCAACTTCGGTGCCCCTATTACGGATACTAAATTGTACCAGTAAAAAGCAAAAAGAGAGAAACAAGAGGAATAGACACGGTATTTGGGATAGAATCAACATTCTTCATTTCTTTAAAAAAAATAAATGAATTACAGAATGACTAGGGTATTAAAAATGCAACTTTGTAAAAACAAGGAAGGATGCCCTTATTACAAAAAGAAAAGAAACCCTATGACTTTAGGCATAATCAGAGGGTGTATAAAACGCTATTACTTTTGTGATCCCTCAGAGACTTTTAGCGTCCTCTTGATCTTCCAATTGTTCAACTCAAATTCTAGTGACACTAATAAACCAATGGATTAGACAAAATAGTATTCTTGGAGATAACCGTAATTGAGGTATCATTTGAAGTTTCCTTATTAGATGAAGCATCCAAACTTCTCCTCCTCATCATTGTTAAATCTTGGTGACAAATATCCAGCTCCACGAAGGATTTGGAAAAGTGTATTCATTGAAGTAGTCACATCACACACCTTATTCTTGTATCTTTTCGTGAATGTGTCAACAACATTTATGGCAGGACCCTCATGATTTGGTAAAGGGTTCTGGTTAACGTCATGCTCTTCTCTTGTCTTCTTGAATTCCAACCATCCGTCCTTGACTAGACTTTGCACTTTAGCTTTCAAAGGAAAACAATTATTCATAGAATGCTCAAGTGCCCCAGCATGATATTCACATTTTGCGTTGGGGTTCATACCACTTAGGATATGGTGGTTGCAAAGGCCCTTGTGGTACGATAGCCACTTGATGACTCTTTAGAAGTTGAGGTGGAAGCTTTGTATACGACATAGGTATGGGATCAAAATGGGTTTGCTTCCAATTGTTCCTTGCGTTTCTCTGAGTTGCCTAACCAAATGGGCTTTTACCTCCATTCTGCCCCACAGTTGGTGAGGATACATGCACTACTCTTTGAGTCGAGCTCAACTCATGTATTTCTTCCTCTTTTTTCTTTAGGGCCATCATCCTTCTTGTCTTTGAAGAAGAATCGGTGATCCTTCAATTCTTCACTCCAAATTCAATCCTCTCCCCAATTGTTATGACGTTCGAGAAATTAGTCGAAGCACTTCACCATTCTATCATAGTATGGGGCCCGAATAGTGTTTATGAACATGGATGTCAATTCTTTGTCGGTTAGGGGAGGTTGCACTTGTGCAACTAACTCTCTCCATCGTTGTGCATACTCCATAAAAGTTTCAACATTCTTTTTTTCCATCCTCTAAAGATCCAGACGGTCGGGTGCCATATAAATCTTGTACTTATATTATTTTTAGAATAAATCGGCGAGATCCTTCCACCTATGCACTTGTGAACCATCCAACTGCATGTACAAGCGAGAAGCCGGGCCAACTAAGTTGTCTTAGAAGCAATGAATAAAAAATTTATCATTATAAGCGTAAGCTGACATTTTTCGACAGTACATAACTAGATAACTTTTTGGGCACGTGGTTCCATTGTACTTCTCAAAATTTAGAGTCTTGAATTTGGAAGGGATCATCACATCTGATATCAAACATAGTTGTACTGCGTCGATAATCTCGTACATGTCTGCACCTTCAATAGCGCGCAATCTTTTTTCTAGAAATTCCAATATTTTTCTACTACCCTGCTCTTCTAAAATTTTCTTACCACTTTCCGTAATTTGAGTAGATATGAGATCACTCACATGGTCTGCCTGTTGGGTGGTCAGATTAGGATTTTGTGTAGGATAAGTACTATCCACCATGCGAGGACTAGATGACCTTTGAGGAGTAAAACCTAGAGAGTATGTAGGTGTCGCCATGTACTCGAGACGACGCGGAGCGGCCGACGTCCTTAAGAAGGGTTTAATTTTAAAAACGAAAAAAGAGGAGTCGCCACCAATTTTTTTTAGGGTGTGATTGGACACCGAAATAAAGTAAATCATTTTAAACAAAATAAAAACTGGTCTACAAAAAAAATAAAGTTGAGTTCGGGAGTCATTTGTGTACGGGGAAAGGGGTTAGCATCCTGAAACATCCGTTTTAGAAAATTGGCCAAATTCAATGTCTTGAATAAAATTCATTTTTTAAAAGAACTATGTCTTATTTCATTGCTCACTACTCCAATATTTGGAGCAATGATCCCATAAAATAATTGGGATACACCCATTAATTAGACTATATTAGGAAAAATTTCTCATATTAAGAGAATGAGAAATTATTACAATTTCTCAAATTCTATCATAAGCTAGTCTTCGAATAATGTTTTTTTAAAAATGATTGATTAAATATATTTTCTCTTGGAATCAAATCTCGGACTCCCAAAGATATTGATCTCTCACCTCAAGAATTTAGAAATAACGGACTCCCAGATTTCTAGGTCCATCGTAGGATTTTTTTAGCGAAATTGATGTGGGTTATTACAAAAAAAAGTTAATTAGGAAACCTTATGAAATATATATTTAATTTTGAGTTTTAAAATAAATAATTTTAAAGGAAAAAAAATTCTAAATGGTTTAAAGAGAAAATTTTTAAAAAATATTTCAAAATTAAATACAATTACAGTTAAAAGTATTTTAAAATTTTCAAGAAATTTTTAATGAAAGTCAAATAGAAATAACAAATATACCACACAATAAATTAGACAAATAATTTAGGATATCAATGTATAAATATAATGATAGTAATAAAAAATAAGTTAAAAGGAAAGGAAAAGAAAATATACATAATAACGATAAATAAAATAAGAGAAAAAATGGAAAAAGAACTAAATGAAATAATAAACATGTAAAAAAAGAAATTAAATATATAAGTTAAGAAAAGAGAACATAGTAAGTTAAAAAGTAAAAATATTTTTGAAATGCTATAATAATAATGATAATAATAATAAAAATAATAAAAAGTTAAAAAAATCATAAATATAAAAAAACTAAATAAATAAATAAATAAAAGTTATATATAAAAAATTTAAAAATAACAAACAGAATGGCAGAAAGGAATATATATATATATATATATATAAACTAATAATAATAATAATAATAATAATAATAATAATAATAATAACAATAATAATAATAATAATAATTAGAATATGATGATAAATAGGTAAATGAATAAATTAAAATAAAAGGAAAAAAAAAAACATAGGGGTGGCACACCCTAAAAGAAGAAAAAAAGTAATATATAATAAATATGGTGATGATAATAATAATAATATAAGATTTTTTGCTTATAACTTTTTCTTTTTCTCTATTTTTTAGAGAGAAGAAAAGTGTTAAAAGACTTTTTTTTAGCATAATGATAAAAATGTAGCAAAAAGAAAAAAGAAATTTTCCTTATACATTTTTAAATTTTCCTTATACATTTTTTTCTTTTCTCTCTATGCTTAAAAAGAGAAGAACAAAAATAAGGATTCCATCCCGAATAAAATTAATTATTGTATGAAGTGCGGATCATTGGGAGTAAACCTTACCTAATGGGATTAGAATTAGGGTAAAAAAAAAACAATATGAAGATAAAAATAAAAACAATAAAACGAAAAAGCTAATGACTTACCTTTTTGCAGAGGAATACGTTTCTTCAAATTCTCTCTAAACACTTTTTTTTATGTAGAAATTCTCTAAAATTTTTTTTTGTAGAGATTCTCTTTAAAACATTTTTTCCTCAAGAATTTCTCTAAAACAATTTCTTCTCCCCCTTTTTCCAAATGACAAAGGACCCTATTTACAGACCCAAGGTGTGCCACAAATTAGGAAAATTTAATAAGTATAAAATCAAATTAGATATTATGTAAAAATATGATATTGAAAGATTTTGTCCAAAATAAATTTTTTGTTTTTTTTCCTAAAGTGATAAAGATAAATCAAATATGGTATTAAAAGAATTTTGTATAAAATAAATTATTTTGCTTT
Source organism: Cucumis melo (assembly GCF_025177605.1). NCBI lineage: Eukaryota > Viridiplantae > Streptophyta > Magnoliopsida > Cucurbitales > Cucurbitaceae > Cucumis > Cucumis melo. The sequence goes on from NC_066857.1 coordinate 3,911,281, forward strand.
TCCTAATATGATAAATAAAAAGAGATTTTATAAATAAATTAATTTGCTTTTTTCCTAAAGTGATAAGTCAAAAATGATTTGAATTTTTTTAAAATAATAGATATTCTGATTTGATTTTTTTTTTAAATAATAGATATTCTCATTAATGACTTTATTTTCCATTTTAATAAAAAGATTAAAAAAACATAAGATTTCATACTATTACAAAAAGATTTTACCTTTTTCTTTGTTTAACAAAATAAATGAATAAAATATCTTAACCATTGCTACAATTAATATTTTAAAGAATAATAAAAAAAATGTAGGATAAAACAGTAGGCATGTCCTCTACTACTTGGTTCAGATCTACTTCTACTTGTGATGAAATCCCCGCAACACTCTTTTCTCTTCCAGTAGTGAGCAGTTTCAAGATCTTCGCCAATTGATCTTTCAATCCTTCAATGTCTTGACGAAGAACTTGATCATTGGTTTGCTCATCCATTATTCGAGCCTTTCTTCTTGTCCAATATGGATGCTGAGGAGGTGAACCTTGAGCTATTTTGCATGTTTTGACTTTTTTCTTTTCCAAAAAGAGAATAATGATTCAATTAGACGAATGAGTCTAAAAGTAAATGCTAAATGTAAGAAAGAAAACCATCAAATAATGTAATGGCTCAAACAAACTTAGTGAAGTTAATACTAGTATCCTATCTGACGCGGACCCTCAAAAGTGTGTATAGTTACACTTGATCATACAACCAAATTGAGTAAGAATTTTTCGTGTGCCTGTATGGGAGCAACACTCCTCGAAGGTCAAACACTACTACATTCTCGAATCTAATCCTATAGGTACAACCCGGGTAGAGGACTTGTGCTAGTGTGTGAGAATTATATAATAGGGCAGAAAAATTAAAATTCTAAAACATATGAATTAACATGATATGCAAATCATAATGAGTGAAGTTGAATATAAGTCCTAAAAGATAAAAGGCCCTCAATTTGATTACAACCTTCACATGTGATTGTATGACCAAATTGAGTGAGAATTTTTCGTGTGCCTACACGGAAGCATAAGCTCCTCGAAGGTCAACACTATTCCATCCTCGTTTCTAATTCTATAGGGTAGAGCCCGTGCAGAAGGCTTGTGATTATGTGTGAAACAATAATAAACGACACACTAAAAAGAAAATAAAACAAATATATATATATATATATATATATATATATACACACACACACAAGATCAAGACAAAAGAAAAGGCCAAACTCTTCAGGTGGAACCTCATGTCCCCAGTGCCCCAGTGGAGTCGCTAAGCTGTCACCACCCCGAGATGACGCCACTACTAGAAAAAGACCCTTTCTTGACGGTTGATTTTTTCTTTTCTTGACGGTTTCTTGAAAAACCGTCAAGAAAGGGGCGCTTTAATGAAAAAACCGTCAAGAATTTTGATTAAAAGGTGGAGGGGAGGCAATTTACAGAATTCTTGACGGTTTTGAAACGTCAAGTAATATGCAATTTTTTCTTGACATTTTGGAACCGTCAAGTTATTTATTTTACATTCTTGACATTTTTAAAACGTCAAGAATATTTATGAGTTCGATATTCTTGACGATTTTTAAAACGTCAAATGTATATATTTATCCTTGACGTTTTAAAACTGTCAAGAAATGTCGATAAATTCTTGACGTTTTAAAACGTCAAAAATTTTTATTTTCAAATTTATTGACGTTTCTTGAAGTTTTAAAAACGTCAAGAATGTTTTATAAAAGAACCTATATTTTGAAAAATATATTATTATTTTATTATTATTTTTTCTTATTTTTTCTTATTTTATTATTATTATTATTAAAATTCTTCTTTAAAAAAAACCCTAAAATTTCATCTCTTAGCCGCACGCCTCCCTCATCTTCTTCTTCTTCTTCCTCAACCAATTGCCGCCACCTCACCCCATCTCCTCACTTCTCCACCGAAGATCGTCGAAAGTCGTCAGCCCCTCATCTTCGACGACCACCCACCGCAGCCATCCGTGCATTCTAGTCGTTCGTCGACAGCCACCAAATGCACCGCACCGACGACCACCCACCGTTTGCCTAAGCCGAGCGTCGAGCATCGCATCATTCTTCTCCCCGTGTGTCGTCTGACGAAGCCCAACCACTGCCACTGCAGTTCTTCAAGTCACACACCAAACCTCAGCCAACCCGAGCCAACCCGAGCCGAGATCTCTGTTGTCCAAGCTGATTTTCTGTCTTCTTCAGCTGCGTGCATCGAGCTACCTCCCAAGCCAAGCCGCTCGGGAGCCACCCTTCCTTACAGCTACTTGAGCCAGTGCTTGGTAAGAGAGAAAATTTGATCCTTGTAGTTGTTTCCTTAGCCGATTTCAATATTATTGTTGGAATAAATTGTTGGATTGATTGGGTTCATGACCAATGATTTTTCTTGATGGGTTAATTTCTTATTATTGCTTTGAAAACTATCACCCAAAACTTTACCTTTCATTATATTTTTGTGCATATATTTTTTACACTACATTCATTAAATGATATCTATAAATCTACAATAATACATTTATTTAATATCACCACCTTGCAATTATTAGATAGAAAAACATACCACTCTAATGAATTCATGTGGCAGTTTTATATGCATTTTTAGGTGACTTTTAGCCATTTCCAATAAGCCCACCATTGACATGTGCTCTAAAGTTGTCTATATTTTAGGGAAAATTTATAATATTTTTGCTTAAGAAAACTTTGTATACCTTTTTATTTTCTCAAGGTCCCTCTCTCTATGTTTAATTGCAGAGAAGGGCCTTCATTTAAAGGGATAAAATAGTTGGTAATGAGGACCAATGACAATGTTACAAGTTGATATTAGCAAAAATAACAAGGTTGAAAGTAACTTAAACCTTATAGTATCCCAAACTTTCTTTGTCACTTTTTTTTCCCTTTTTGTGTTGCCATCAAATTTTCTAAGTTGATTCAACCATCCATAGACTTGAGCAAGGAGATTAAAGGGATATGAAGTTTCTTGATGTTGGAGATTTAGTGTTCACTTTAACCCACTGTGTGTATTGGCCAATACGACTTTGTTATTGTATTATTTTCAATTAAGTTTATAGGAGAAATCATGGACCACCAAGCTTTTCTATTTGGGATAGATTGAAGTTATCTTATATTGAAGTACTCACTAGAAACATTTAGGAATTGTTTTGGATGTACTTAATAGTTGATTTCATTCACTTAAAAAACCTAAAAAAACCAATCAAAATAAGCACTTATAGTATGTATTTTGATATTTCTTTGTGAAGAAGGTACAGTACCCATTTAGACTTTGTTTTAATAATTGCATTTGTTTGCATGCAAGTTCTTATTCCTTTGTATTTTGATTGTTGGATTTTAATGTTATAGATTTGGTTATGGCCTATAGTAACTTGTATTCTTTTTGTTAGTAGTAGTTGCTAAAATCTTTTATTTCTTGTATTCTTTCATATGAATTTCTTTCATATCATGAATTTCTTGTATTCTTTCATATATTATAATTCAAATTGATAACCATTACTCAATAAAATCTCTTAGGACTTACACTTATGGATAGGAATTTATTTTCTTTATTTGGTTAGTTGGTGGAAAGTTAGTCTTATTAAGCGAATGTTTGTTCAATATCCATATTTCTTTTCTCTTTTTATTATCTCAACAAGATTTTTTGAACTAATTTAATTTACTTTATTTGTCAATAGATTTACAATTATGGATAAATCATGGATGCATAAAAGTAGATTATCCAAAGAATATGAGTTGGGCGTGGAAAATTTCATCAAATTTGGATTGTCGAATACAAGTACCTCTTACATTCGTTGTCCTTGTTTGAAATGTGGGAATTGTGAAAAGCATAGTAGAAAGGATGTTAGAGATCATTTATATGTTAATGGTATTGATGAAAGTTATAAAATTTGGTTTTGGCATGGTGAAGCACTTCCTAACTCATCTTTCTATGGAGAATGTTCAAAGTTTGACAGACATACATGTGAAGAGAATGATGTTGGAAGTGTAAAAGAAATGATTGAAGTTGCTCACGAGGAGTATTCAAAAGACCCAAATGGATTTAAGAAGTTGCTTATTGATGCTGAAAAACCATTGTATGAAGGATGTAAAAAGTACACCAAGTTGTCTACTCTAGTTAAATTGTATAATTTAAAAGTTAGTGGATGGAGTGATATCAGTTTTTCAAAATTACATAAAACTTTGAAGGAAATTCTGCCAACTACCAATGAACTCCCAAATTCATTGTACGAAGCAAAGAAAACATTAGGTGCATTAGGAATGGAATATGAAAAGATTCATGCATGTCCTAATAATTGTTGTCTCTATAGGAAAGAATTTGCTAATGCAACAGAATGTCCTGAATGTGGTCAATCGAGGTGGAAAAACGTTAAGGATAGAAATGAAGAGAGAATGCAAATTCCCTCAAAAGTGATATGGTACTTCCCACCCATTCCACGATTCAAAAGGCTATTTAGAAGTATTGAATGTGCTGAAAACCTAACTTGGCATGCTAGTGAAAGAATTGAGGATGGTAAGTTACGACATCCAGCGGACTCTCCAGCATGGAAGTTAAAGTCTTTCATAGGGTCTGCAACCCATTATCATGTCCCTATCACATATATGTCTTGGAAAAGTGTGCCTGTAGAACTGAAAGATAAGATATTCACTATAGTTGAGGTATATATAACTTTAATGTCCTTATTATATTTGATAATGTTCTTGTTGTATGGACACTTGATTAAGTACTTTTAATTATTTAGGCTGCATTCGTCATTAATCCAAGATCTAGGAAAAACGTTCTCCAAACTGCAGGTATTTCGTTTCGTCAGTTTAAGAACTGGCCAACAACGAAATACATCATCCCGCATAAAGATGAACCACAATTGCTTCAAGTTCCACCTGAAAAGTATTCCTTCATTGAGCAAAATCACTGGGAAGAGTTTGTAAGGTCAAGGTTATTAGAGACCTTTCAGGTATGAATAACTTTTATACGTGAAAATCATTCGGAATAATATTTGCTACTTTCTCATTAACAAATACATTTGGATATAGGAAAAAAGAAAATTACAACAAGATAGACGATCGAAGAACAAATACAATCATAGAATCTCAAGGAAAGGGTATGCCAATCTTAAGGAGGAAATGGTAAGATGTTTAGATGTCTAAGGAGGAAACTCACATTTTTGTAGTTTGTTCTTTCTTTGTTGCCAAAGAAACCTTATAGAATTTGGGATGTCTGGTTTGATATCTAGTGTAATGCTCCTCTTTGCTTGCGTGGTGTAAGTTTTTTTGTTTCTTGTAAAGGGTTGCATAAAAAGTTGTAAGTAGGATTATTGTATGACTTTTTCATTTGGGGGGGAGGTGGGGTTGCATAAAAAGTTGTAAGTAGGATTTTTCTAAAGCTTTGTCATTGGGGGGGGGGGGGGGTTGTTTGTTTCTTGTAAAGGGTTGCATAAAAAGTTGTAAGTTTGTTGTTTATTTCTTGTAAATGGTTGCATAAAAAGTTGTAAGTAGGATTATTGTATGACTTTGTCATTTGGGGGGGGGGGGGGGAGGGGTTGTTTGTTTCTTGTAAAGGGTTGCATAAAAAGTTGTAAGTAGAAATATTGTATGACTTTGTCATTTTGGAGGGGGGGGGGGGGTTGCATAAAAAGTTGTAAGTAGGATTCTTCTAAAGCTTTGTCATTTGGAGGGGGGGTTGTTTGTTTCTTGTAAAGGGTTGCATAAAAAGTTGTAACTACGATTATTGTATGACTTTGTCATTTGGGGGAGGGGGTTGTTTGTTTCTTGTAAGGGGTTGCATAACAAGTTGTAAGTTTGTTGTTTGTTTCTTGTAAGTTTGCTTTTTTACCAAAAATGGAATACAAGCTAATATGTTTACCACTTGAACTCCATGTTCTCGAATGAAGAAGGAGGGTTCAAATGAAGTTTATGTTGATCAAGCTAAAATGTGGAAGAAAGCTCGAGTTAACAAACAAGGACAGTACGACAACGACGACATTCAGCAAGTCGTCCATAAAATAGTAAGTCATTACATGTAAATCACACATTTCAATTATCCATTACATAAGCAATCATTTCTATAACTTACATTAATTTTCCTATCTTTTTAGGATGAGATATCAATGAATACAGATTCATCGTCTGTGAATAGACACTGTTCGAATGATGTATTAACCCAAGCATTGGGTACAAAAGAGCACAATGGTCGTGTGCGTGGGGTTGGTGGATACGTTACTCCAACAACGTACTTTCATTCAGTTAAGAAAACATCAAAAGATGAGGCGAACATTCTAGTTGAGAATGAAGAACTCCATAGGCGAGTTAGTGAATTAGAGGCACAAATTCGCTCAAACTTATCTATACCATTGTCTGCACACGGGAGTTGTTTAAGGCCAATAGTGTTAGAGGGGATTGAAGAGAAGGGTAAGAGAATAGAAGTGGAATCGTTGGACAAACCAAAACAGAAGGAAAAGAAAGGGAAGGAGGTGATGAAGATGAATGAACCAGAGTTGGACGTCTTGAAGGTATGTAATCCACTATTAAACTCGAATGTCTAAAAATGCCTAAAAATGTCTATTAAACTCGAATGTCTAAAAACGTCTTGAAGGTATGTAATCCACCATTGTCTGCACACGGGAGTTGTTCAAGGCCAATAGTGTTACTGAATTTGGATGTTCTTGAATTAGGAGAGGGACTTAATAAAAATGCCTACAGAAAAAGAAGTTGTATGTGAATCGACATCAACTTTGCCATTAGCGTTGAAGTTGATTCTCAGATATGTTGAGAAGGTAATGGAGAAAGATTCCAGCATCACTTTTTCACTACCCGCTGACCTTTTTGGCGTTAGTCGAAAGACTTCTGTGCTTCGAGAGGATATCGTTAATCTTTGTAACATGAACGAAGTGAAAACGTTTACATTGGTGGCCTATATGATGTAAGTCAATTTCATTCCTTTGCATCTAAATTTATGTATCTCCTTTACGAGTTTATATATTTTGTAGGTACTTGTATTCATATGTTAGTGGTTCGAAAGAAAATATGCAGTATTCTTTGTAGATCCGTCCCTAATCTCTTCTGGAAACACACAAGAATCTCGAATTCGAAACTTGTGTAGAAGATTGATGGTGTCCAAACCCGACCAAGTAGTTCTTGCTCCTTTTAATCCCGGGTAAGTTTAGTTAAGGTATTCGTTGCATTGACAATAAAATAGTACTTACATTTTTGTATAATTAGGGGTCATTGGGCACTGCTTGCTATAAATGCGTATGAGGATACAATGTTTTACCTTGACTCGCTAAGGACGATATCAAAAGCAACTACAAGATATGTAACCGACACGTAAGTTTAATCTTTTATATCATGTAGTGATCTTAATTCTAATGCATGTACAATATTCTAAGATATGTGCAATCTTATCTTGGCAAAATAGAGCAATAACGATATTTCACTCGCAAAAGAACATTAATAATAGCAGGAAACAAACTTTATGACAAACAGTAAAGACAAGTATAAATATTTAAATTCAATTGTATTTTGTAGATTACTAGCAATTAAGACTAGTCCGTTATTCTAATTTATTGTTTTTATAGTGTCCACTACAAGTCGAGAGCACTACGTGTGGATCTATGTCATGAAGTATATGAGAGAAATTATAAATAGGGGAAGCATTGTCATCTCGGATTTGGTATGTTATATATCAAACTATTTCTTTTGTACGTATAACAATTTTCATGAATACTAATTCATTTATTTTGCATGTCTACAGATTGATACACGAAAATCATACTCACAAGTCGAGTTAGATGAGGTGCGGGTTGAGTTTATAGAGTTTTTGGGTTTGTACATATGATCTAGGACTTATGGCGTCATCTCTGAAAAAGGAAATTAACTTTCTTTTTTGTGGCTAATTTTTTGAAATGTTCATATGGAGGGGAGGGGTTGATTGATATACTTTTGAGACTTTGTAGATGATTAGAGTCTAGGTTAATTGTTGATAGGTGAACTGTTCATATGTAGGGGGTTGCCATTATGAAAGTTTATGTATTGGGGAGGATATACTTTTGGGCTAGGTTAGTTAATTAGATGATGTTTAGTTCAATTCTTGAAAATCTGTTAAAATTGTTTATATATATATTGGTTTTGTAAATGATATATGAATATGATGCAAAGTTTTGGAAATGATATTGAATGGATGATGTTTAGTTGCCATTTGATGTATATTTGTCGTTTATATGTAGTTGAATTTTTGGACCAATTAGAGCATAATACAGGAAGAATAATATAAAATAAATTACAATTAAAAAAATGAAAAATTTCTTGACGGTTTTGAAATGTCATTAACAATACATTTCTTGATGGTTTGCAAATGTCATAAATAACAAAGTTCTTGACGGTTCTAAAATGTCATTAAAAAGCACTCTTGACGGTTTCCAAATGTCATTGAAAAGAGTACTCTTGACGGTTATTAAATGTCATGAAAAATGAACTCTTGACGGTTTGTAAATGTCATGAAAAATGCACTCTTGACGGTTTTAAAATGTCATGAAAAATGCACTCTTGACGGTTTTAAAATGTCATGAAAAATGCACTCTTGACGGTTTTAAAATGTCATGAATAGTCGTATTCTTGACGGTTTTCGGCTTCATCATCTCATTCTTGACGGTTCTAAATGGTCATAAAAACGTATCCTCTTGACGGTTCTCAATTATCATGAAAAATTGAATACTTGACGGTTAGAAAGTGTCAACGATACCAATTCTTGACACTTTTTACAACCATCAACAAAATGGTCTTTCTTGACACTGGATTCAACGACGGTTTTGAAACCGTCAAGAATACTCATTCTTGACAGTTTAAAACCATCAAGAGAGTCAGTTTTTGTAGTAGTGCGCGAAGCGACAGACGTCCTTAAAAAGGGTTTAATTTTAAAAAAGAAAAAAAAGGGGAGTCGCCATCAATATTTTTTACAGTGTGATTGGATACTGAAATGAAGTGAATCATTTTAAATAAAATAAAAAAAACTGGTCTACAAAAAAATTAGAGTTTAGTTCGGGAGTCATTTGTGTACGGGAAGGTGTTAGCACCCCGTAACACCCGTTTAGAAAAACGGTGACCAAATTTTATGTCTTGAGTAAAATTAATTTTTTTAAGAAAAAATTATGTCTTATTTCATTGCTCACCACTCCAATATTTGGAGCAATGATCCCATAAAATAAGTGGATACACCGATTAATTAGACTATATTGAGAAAAAATTTCTCACCTTAAGAGAATGAGAAATAGTCTTCGAATAAAGTTTTTTTAAAAAAATATTGATTAGATTTATTTTTTTCTTGGGATCAAATCTTGGACTCCCAAAGATATTGATCCCTCACCTTAAGAATCTAGAAATAACGGACTCACAAAAATTTCTAGATTCCATCGTAGGATTTTTTTTAGCAAAATCGGCATGGGTTATTATAAAACAAAAAGTAAAATAGGAAATCTTATGAAATATATATTTAATTTTGAGTTTAAAAGAAATAATTTTAAAGAAAAAAATTTCTAAATGGTTTAAAGAGAGAAATTTAAAAAAAAATTCAAAATTACGTGATATGGTTAAAAGTATTTTAAAATTTTCAAGAAATATTTAATGAAAGTCAAATAGAAATAACACATCATAAACCAAACCAAATATACCATACTATAAATTGGACAAATGATTCAGGATATTAAAAAAACTAAAAAAACTAAACTTAAATAAGTAAATGAATTAAAAATAAAAGGAGGAAAAAAAAAAAACAGATGAGTGACCCTAAACCCTAAAAGAAGAAAAAATAATTATATGTATATATATAATACATATGATGATGAAGATAATAACCATAAAAAGGTAGTAAAAAGAAAAAAGAAATTTTTCTTATACATTTTTTTCTTTCTCCCTACGTTTAAGAAGAGAAGAACAAAAATAAGGATTCAATCCCGAAGAAAATTAAAAAAAAATACATTTTATATAAATGGTAGAATTTCATTAAAATTAAGCCCAACTAATTACCTCTTGTTGAGATCTCAGGTACTATCACTTGTACGAAATTTGGAGCTTGATTTCAAATGGGTTCTTTAAACTTTGAAGTGAGTGGTCTATATTTCCTATAAACATAACAAAAGCCATATTACAGAGAATATGAGGAGGTGATTGTTGAAGGTGAAAAGGAAATTAAACCATCATCAACCTTTAAGAATGAGTCTATAAAAAACTTTAACAACCATCAATTTCATCTCCACTTTTTAAATCTGTACTGGAAGCTAACATATGATTCATCAGTTACAAAGAACAAGACAAAATTTGATAAAGAAAAAGGTGACAATCGTATCTCATTATATATAAGCTCAGAATCCAACAATGAATTTTGATTCTAAAAAATGGATGGAAGACAATACGGATTATATATTCATGAAGATGAAGATGATATGCAAATAAGAAGCATCTTCAGAAGCCAAAAGACTGAACTCTATTCTAAGATAGCAAGTACCTAATCATATTCCAAAGCCAAAAACTACTCTAATCTTGTGGAATATAAGATCCCACCAGCCCCTTTCCATGTTCACCACCACAGTTCCGTTCCCATATCTAATTCAAACCAAAAGATGAACAATGATTAGAAAACACCAACTTCACAGTGGTAATTAAACAAATATCAATATTAGCACAATGATTAGTTTTCTTTCTTTTTCATTTTCCTTTTCATGAAAAAGTTACCAGTAACAGCAACCCATGAAGATAAAGTTAAAGAAACAAAATTTCACGCCTAACTTCAGACAAAAAAAAATAAAAAAAAATAAAGACGACATAAAGGAAAATATAGATGCTAATGTCAAATACTAATAGCTCTTAAACTAATTCATCGTGCTTAGCGTTGTCTAAAAGTTCAACAATGACTTACAGTAGACTACCAGCAAAGTATGTCCTTCAAAAGTGGAGATAAACTCAGTGACTATTAGTTGTAAAGCTTCATCGCATCCAAAAGATTAAAATATCTTGAAGGTGCTCTAACCTTTTATAACTTAAGTTTGATATTTGTAATAATTGATATATGTCTTTGTCTTCCACGTTGTAGTATGCTAGAGGAGTCATTTCTTCAAGGTGCTTTAACTTCTATCTGCATCATTCTAAAATAAACAAAAACACACCGATCAAAATCAAAACAAGTAATAAAACTTCAACAAGAAATTGAACTACAAATTCATTAGTTCTAATTGAAAGTGGTTGAACCTCATCAAGTCAAATATTATTTGTTTCTTCAGTAAATTTTTTCTTAATAGGGATATTTTTGATTGATTCTGATAGACCACAAAACAAAATTCAAGTTCAATTAGGGATATTCTATTAAAAGTAATATCATGAGAAAATGAAAACAAAAATAAATAACATTATAAGCCCTACCACTTTCTTCTTCACATCGGAATAACATTAGGATGCTGCCAACATTGAGATCGACATACTTCACTACTGTTAAATCGAACAAATGTGAGCGAAAATAGTTCAATTACAAAGTCTTTGGAAGAAATACCATCTCTAATGAGAATATCTTCAGCTGGAAATCGTTCAAGGTATTCAATGGACAAACTGCCAACATTGAATTCAATGGGCAACTTCAGAATCGTTCAAGGTGTTCAATGAGCGGCGCTTTGAATGCAGATCTGGCAACGAGCTTTAAACAGATCCAAGATTACGAGATAGACACGGCTGAGCACGGTGATGGCGATGGTTGGGACGGACCTTCTAGTGGCAAGCACAAAAGCAGTGGTGGGTTCGATGACTACTGAGCATGGGTGGGTTTACGGTGGTGGCAAGCACAACGACGATGGATTTCTTCTAGTGGTGGTTCAACGACGACAAGGTTGGGCACGTGGTGGTTCGACGACAACAACGCTGGGCACGAGGGATCACAGTGTTGGGTTCAACGACGACTGAGCACGGGTTGGCTTGATGGATTTCTTGCGGCTGTTGTTCAAAGTAGTGTTAGGGATCGAAGGCGTGAGATGAAGATTGAGAAGAGTAGGATAGAAATTGAGAAAGAGAGGGATTGTAAAATCATATGGCTTGGAGAGAAAAGAGTAAAGTAAGAGGGAGAAACCATTAATATTTTACAAAATTAAAAAAATAAAATAAAATAAAAAATGAACTTTGATGTCGCTTTTAAAAAGAAGGATGTTTAATGTCAGTTTTAAACCGACATTAAAGAGGAGCTTTAATGTCGGTTTAAAACTGACATTAAACATCCGCTTTTTGAAAAGTGACATTAAAGTTCATTTTTCATTTTTTCCACCTGACATTAAAGCCCAAATTTCTTCTAGTGCCTGTAAGTTGAATTATTTCATCAGATAAAAAAATTACATAAAATACAAATTTTATCAAGTTAATATATATATTTACCTGAGTAATATCAATATTAGGTTTGGCACCTATGTACTTATATCAAAAATGGATTGACCTTTTGCAGTTGGTGTCAACATTAACAACAAATGTAATAGTAATGCTATAATGTTTGACTTCAATCCCATCATTTTTATATATGCCTTCTAATTTTTTGTTATGATCTTCTCTTTATTATAATTGTTAATTAGCTGTGAAAATGGGAACGAATGATTCAAATATGCAGTCATCCAACCCCTCTTTATACATTCCAAAAAAATTTAGTAAAAAAAATTTCGGTTACTAAATTAGAAAAAGATCGTTAAAAGATTGAAGTTAATTAACCATTAGCTCTTTGTCATAAAATTAGTCATTTCATAACAAATGAAATTTACTAATCATTCCTCCCTTCAATAAAATTTCTGTCTGAGACCAACTCAAAAAAGAAAATCTATAATTTTGGTGAAAAAACATATAAGGATTGTATTTAATTGAAAATCAACTTTTGAGAAATTGAAAAAAATTTATGACCACGTCTCTATTATTATATTAAGGGCACGTAGGAGAGTAATTTGTCAATGATTAAAGTCATTTTTGGATATGTCAAATGGAGCACATTCATCTAGCATACGTGATTATTAGTAACCATGAGGTGTATTTAGTTTAAATCTCTTTCCCCAGCATTAAAGAAACCACCCTGACATATATTAAATCACTTTTCTACCTAAATAATTGTGTTGTTTGACAATGATGAGAAAGTAACTTTGGAAACATCCTTTCTGACAGGTTAAAAATATGTGCCAAAATTTTACTTATTTATTTATCATATGTATATTCGTATTCTTATGAGAAAATCGGTCACAATGTATCATCTAGATATAGACCGATCGATATCTTTTCTAAAAGGATGGGGACAATGTTAGATTTTAAGTTAGGATGAGATACGTTTGTGTTATGGCTAGAGTTGTTGAGTATTTGAGCTTGCCTATTACGTGCTTCTTTGTTGCTTGCTGTGTTGTCTTCTGCTTTTCAATATGGCTTGCCTATGATACACTTTTAGAATCATGCAGGTGTAAAGCATTGTGAAGAAAATAAGTATGATAATTAATTTTAAGCATACATTAAAATTTTCTCTTCCATCTCTCGTGCACACTTAGGAGTTCTTCACCTGACTATCCTAGGTCTTGCATGATTAGAGTAGTTTTATTGGGTCCATATCAATTTAGCAGCGTATTCACTAGGACATATCCAACCAACTTTCTCACTTGTTTAAAAACAAATCTCCAGATCAGTTAGGGTTTTCCAGTGTTATTGTTGTATGAATCCCTCACCTAATTCCAAATTTTGTTAGGACTTAAGTAGAAGGGCATTGGACTCTTTTATGCATCAATAGATTTGGAGAAAGAATTTTAAATGTGCATCAATCGGTTGCTTGTTCTTGGATTGTATTGAGAATCGAGTACTGCTTAGTTCTTATTGAGTCATTGACTGTTAAAGCATGAGAAAGTGACATAGCAACTTAATTAATTAAGCAAGCTATTTTATGTGATTGTGTGCGTTATTCTTTCCTTGCTCGGAATGATCAAGAATTAAATTGTTGGGGTGTTTGATAACACCAAAAATGTACTATTCAATGTTGTTTAATTTGGGATCATTTTACGATTTTTTTACATTTCAATTTGATTATTCTCTAGCTTTGGTATGAAGGATTCTTTTCCAATTTCAACGTATTTGTGAGATTCCGAACTTAACTTTATGTTGTATTGATGATCATTCAATTATGTTTTAATAGATTTTGATGATGTTATTGGACGCTTGGGGATTTTATGATCATCGATTTGATTAATTAAGTACTTATGATTTGTTATTGATTATTGTATGTTAATTACAGTAAACAACCAGCTAAGTTGATTGTTTATATATGTTAATTTCAACTATGTAAAAATTAATATCATTGCTAAATACATAAGAAATTAATTTAAAAAATTTCAAAACTCTAAAGAGTTTGATAACACGTTTCAAGTTGTTAAGAGTATATAAACATCCATAAAATTGTTGTCAATTGTTATAACACGATTCACATAGGTCTACGTCTAAAAAGTTTAAAAGGGATAATAGAATAGACAGTTTAAGGTTAAAATTGTATGGTTTATTTTCATTAAATTTCATTAACCAAGAATAAAGTGGAAGGAAAAATAGAAGGTACATATGATCAGCAAACCTATGGAATGTTGCTATAAAGGGAAATAAAAATGATGATAAACTTTCACATATGGCTTTGCTGACTTTGTGTGCCATTGGTTGAAAAGATTTTAGTCTGTTGATGGAGCACCAATAGTAGCAGGCTTAGCACATATTTGAGGGTTTTGCACTCCAGTAATGGTAGGCATTACATTTGCACATTCAGACACAATCGGTCCTCTATTTCCACTATAAGTGAGGTTAATATCAGCAACTTCTACCCCTTCACATGGTATACTTTTGCTGCAAACAAGTTTGACTGCGACAGGAGTAGCAGAAGTGCCTCTAATATTTTTGAAGCTCACATTGCTGATCTTAATCTTAGATGGAACCTAAAATGATCCCATAAAAATATTGATATAAATGACTTCAAGTTTGCACTTATCTAACTTAATTTGAAAAAGAATAATTCATGAAGTTTAACTAATTAATTAAATTTTAAATGAAATAAAAAATAATTTCAATACAAAATATACCTTTCTGTTGCATTGATTCCACGGACAGTATTCTTGATCTATAATGATAGGGTTGCTCACATTTTCCATTTCAATATCTTCAAAATGCATGTCAGAGGCCATGAATGCGACGGCAGAATCAGGCCATGTTTTGATTCTGACACCATTGGTAGTATTGAATATTTTGCATGCTTTCACCGTAACTCCTACCACGTCTTTTTCCTTGGTGTACTTGCCTAAGCTTCCTATGCTAATACCATGTCCTGGTCCGCACGTTACATTGGTAATAGTTACTTGCTTGTTACTATCTCCAACAGACACACAATCATCTCCAGTTGCGATTTTTGAATCGAGAATGTATATCTCTTCTGAGCTACTTATGTGAATTCCATCAGTGTTGGGACTCTCATCTGGTGCATTGATTGTCACATGTTGAAAAGTAACATTCTTGCAACCCAAAAGATTGATGTGGAAATTTTTACTATCCAAAGAAGTTATGTCCTTCACTGTTGAATTGGTGACGAAACTGAACTTCAAATTCTGATCGATTTAAACGAATAAAGAGAAAAAAATTAAAAAACTTTCAATTTAAAATAACACATGTATGGTAACTAAAATGATGTATGTTTAAATTGTATATGAAATGAGGCAAAAAGTTTGAACTAATATATATAGTCGTCAAGTTTACCATGGGAAGTTTGGTACATATCTTCTTTTTGTGGCAATTATTCTTTTCCCAACCTGATTTTCCTTGACCATCAAAAACTCCGGATCCCGATAATATTAGTTGATCAATGTATGAAAAAAGAACCAACCCGTCTCCTTTTGTATGGATAGGAGCTTGCAATGTTCCTTCCACTTGAACTTGAATAGGAACACTCTTGCAAGGTCCTTTAAGATTAGATTGACTTAATTGGTAAACTCCTTTTGGAATCAACAATGTACTAGGAGTCGTAGACGCACATGCTTCGGTCCATGCATTTGCTAAGGCCTGCAAGTTGAGTTATATCATCAAATTATAGACTTCTTTCTAATATATTCAATTTTTTTCATCGATGTTTTTTACATATATACTTACCTGAGTAATATCTGTATTAGGTTTGGCACCATATGTAGTAACATCGAAAATGGATTGGCCTTGAATAGTAGATGCCAACGATAATAATAACAACAAAGGTAGTAATGCCAATCCCATCATTACTACCCCTTCTACTTTATTTATTTAATTTAATTTATTTGTTTTGCTCTAATGCTAACTTAAAAATGGGATGAATATGCAAATGCATTCAACCATCTTTATATAGGAGAAGAAAATCAATAGTGGGTTGAAAATTCTCTTCCAAATTTTATTTACTACATTTGTCAAGGATGAATGAATGGTTGAAGTTAAATGATTGTTTATATTTGTCAAAAAAATTAGTTATAATTCTTTGAACATTTGAAGAACTTTTCTAATTCTCTCCAATCCAATAAAATTGATTCCTTAAATTTCTCTTTGAGACCACGTCATGTCCAAACCTCAAAATGTGCAACATAAGTGGCTTAAAACAAGTTGAACAAAAATTAGATCTATATGTTTTAATGGACGATAAAAATCTTCGGCAATTATGTGGTATTAAATTCTCCTCAAGTGTTTGACAATTTCATTCATAGTCAAAATTTAGATTATATTACAAAAGAAAATCATGAATCATAAATAAAAATAAGCAAAATTGTTACTAATTACAAGGATATAATATAAATGACCTAGAGTTGTAATATCTCTTTGAAGAATATATATATACAATTATTGAAAGAATGTGCATGATCCATTTCTTTCATTCTTAAATTTGTAACCAATGTTTGATTGTGTAATTTGATGCTTTAAATTAACGTATAATATGTGAAATATAATTACATTGTATATGTTAATTAATCTCCAAGAAGAAATAGGTTAGATAGGCTTGTAATTTGTGGTTGACAACAAAATCATTGTTCTATATACTAACCTTGAGGAAATCATATTAAATTTCTAATTTGGCTTTTTCTATTAGAAATTTATCCTAGCATAATCCCTGAAGCTAATGTGATTAGTTATGTTGGAGTTTTTTGTCTAAAAGATTTTATGGAATATCTTTGACTAAATATCTTTGATTAATGAATTAAAAGATGAGATATTTAAGAGATAAAAGATTTTCCACTATTCTAGGAATCTTGTTGAGAAAATAAGATTTATACATATATTATATATGTGTATAAATAGGACGTTACGTGGTTGTTACGTGTGTGACGAAGAAACAAAAAAAAAACATAAGTTGAAGAAGATCTTTCACGTCAGGGTTGTCCGTAGAAGCTACTGGGTTTCAAAGGTATGATGATCTTATGTCTATAAGGTCGTCATGTTGATCGTAGTAACAATAATTGATGAGTAACAGACGAAACAAGTGATTGGTATGATCACGAGGATCTTTAGAGGGATCTCGAGACACTGCCAAAGATGTTCACTCATGTGTTCAGGGAGAGCCTGAAGCTAGACATCGTGAAGATAAATAATTCAGGGGAGCCTAGAGTCTGATGTTAAGATGCATGTTATTAAATTATATTATTGAACAAAGTACCATATGCTGTATCGATATATATTAACTCAAGCGAATATTAATAAAGATTACTCATCAGGGTTGTACGCAGCTCCCCAGACGTAGGCAATATTAGCCAAACTGGGTAACAAAGTCTCGTGTGTTATTCTCTTCTACTGTCACGCTAGCTATTATAACTGTTATTAGCTTTAGTATTAACTGAAGACTTATTTGATTATCTCACTGTGTTTTCTATTGGTATCAGAGCGGGTTATTAGATCATGGAGATAATCAGATAGGGACCATCAGCTTCACGTCCTTCTGTTCTGGATGGTAAAAATTACTCTTATTGGAAGTCTCGCATGATATTTTTCATTAAGAATATGAGAGACCCACATATATCCTCTAAACTGAGACCCAAACTCGTAGACCGTGACCCATCGGAACTCTCTCTCTTTCTCTTCTGTTTGACTGTCGGTTGCATTTCTCTTAATTTTTCTCTCGCTTTTTCTTATTCACACATTAACCTCATAGAAAAAGAAGAAGATTGATGTAATTGCAAAAATGCCATTAGGCATAATTACCATTCTGCCCTCAATGTTAAAAAACCTATTTTCAAACCTCTTAAATAATTTGTCAATAATTTTTTCACAAATCTCCCTCTTGACAAACTATTTAAGACACCAAACTGATTCTCCAAAATTCCTATCATCCAAATTTAACATTCAGCTCATCTAATAGCGATTTAAACCTATGAGCTGAAAGAACTTTAGTTAACATATCTGACATATTTCAATTGTATGAACTTTGACCAGTTCAACATCTTTCTGAGCAATAACGTTTTTTTATGTAATGAAATTTGACATCGATATGCTTGTATCGTTCTTGATGGGATGGATTCTTCGCAAGATGAATAGCACTTTGGCTATCACAATGGATGATAAGAATAAACTCTTGCAATAACAACTCACCAACAATTCTTTTCAACCACACTGCTTCCTTAACTGCTTCACCAAGAGAAATATATTCTGACTCAGTAGCGAGAAAGCAACAACTGACTGTAGGTTAACTTTCCAACTGACAACATTACCATACAAGCGAAAAGTGTGACCTGATAAGGACCTTCTTTTATCAAGATCTGTAGCATAATCTGCATATGTGATACCTTCCAACAGTGTTGATTTATCACAATCCCTGCTATAACACAATGATACACTGGCTACCTTTCAAGTATCGTAACACCCATTTAACAGCTTTCTAATGTTTCTTCCCAGGATTTGACATAAACCTACTAATCATACTCATAGCATAACCTAAGTCAGGCCTAGTACAAATCATTAGATACATAATACTTCCAACAGCATTACAATATGGAATATTAGATATCTCTAACCTTTCTTGTTCAGTAACAGAACATTGAGACGAAGAAAATCTAAAATGAGATGCTAAGGGTGTTGAAACTGTCTTGCTACCAGACATATTATACTTTTCAAGCAGTTTAATCACATAATTCTCCTGCGAAATGGTTAACAAACATTTATCTCTATCTCTCTTTACATCCATGCCTAGGATCCTTTTTAGTTCACCTAAATCTTTCATTTCAAACTCATTACTTAACTGTTTCTTGAGTTCACATATTTGAGCATAATCCTTAGACACTAGTATCATATCATCTAAATATAACAATAGATAAATGTACGTACCTTTCTGAGATAGTTTCCAGTAAACACAAGCATCATATGACTTCTTGTGGAATCTCGGCTTTAGAATGAAAGTATCAAACCTGATATACCACTGTATTGGAGATTGTTTTAGTCCATAGATGGACTTGTGAAGATGAAAAACCATGTCTTCCTTACCCTTCACCTCATAGCCCTTAGGTTGAGCCATATAAATCACTTCCTCCAGTTCTCTATGAAGGAATGTTGTGGTGACATCCATCTGTTCAATAAACATATCAAAGTGAACAACAATAGATAAGATTAATCTAATGGACGAATGCCTGACCACCGGAGAGAAAATCACATGAAAGTCAACTCCCTCCTTCTGAGTGTAGCCCTTGTCTACTAACCTAGTCTTATACCTAAGCTTACTGTCACCTCTTGTACCTGGCTTGATTTTGTAAATCCACATTGATTGAATGAGTTTCTAATTATGAGGCTTTGGAATCAACAAGCATGTCTAATTCTTCTGTAAAGAGAACAACTCTGCTTCCATAATGTTCTTTCGTTATTTCTTTAAATCAGATATAATTGCCTCTTCAAAAGTAAGAGGCTCTGCTTTAATACTGTCAGTTGCACAAGTAAGAGCATAAGCAACTAAGTCGGCATAACCATACCTTATAGGAGCATGTCTTTCCCTCTGAGCTCTGTCACCGGTAAGCTGATAATTCTGTAGGTCATTGTTACTTGAGCTTTCTTCAATAAAAGCTCCCTCATCAATCAAAATCCTCTCATGTTGAGATTGTATATCATTAAATTCAGACTGTTCTGTATCCTCTGTCTCTGAAACTAGTGGCGGCTGATCACTAGATATATCTAAATCAACCGATGGTCGTACCTCTGAAGCAATTCTGAATTCTTTCACAACACGATCACCTGTCTGTTGTTTCTGCTGCTTTTTGACACAATAAGGCATTTCTGTCTCATTAAAAGTTACATCTCTACTGATAATGCATTTTTTCATCTCCTTTTCCAAGCACCAAAGTTTATAACCTTTGACACCCTGAGGATAACCAATAAACATGCATTTTAGTGCCCTCTTGTTCAGCTTTCCATCTTTAACATGAGCATAAGATGTGCATACAAACACTCTGAGATGATCTAAACTTGGAGCTTTACCTGTCCATACCTCCTGAGGAGTCTTTAAGTTTAAGGCTGTAGAAGGGCTCCTATTAATGAGATAACACATTGTTTGGGCAGCTTCCCTCCAAAATTTCAAGGATAATGAAGCATTAGTTAAGAGACACCTTGTACATTCCATGACAGTTCTGTTAAACCTCTCAGCAATCCGTTTTGTTGTGGAGTGTACGTAACAATGAAATGCCTCGTGATTCCCTCATATTTGCAAAAGTTGTTGAATTTTTTATTTACAAACTCTAAACCATTATCTGTCCTCAGATACTTAACCTTTTCCTACATGTTTGGTTCTTAACCTGTTTCTTCCATTCAAGAAGTTTCCCAAAAGCTTCATCCTTTTGTTTCAATGGATACATCCACACTTTCCTTGAAAAATCGTCAATGATAGAAATGAAGTATCTCGAACCTCCCATAGAAGCCTCTTTTGTAGGACCCTACAAATCTGAATGAACATAATCCAAAATACCTTTGGTTGTGTGCTTCCCTTTCCCAAACTTTACTCCGGTAGACTTGTCCATTATACAATGTTCACAAAATGGGACTTCAACATCTTTAACTCTTCCCAGCAAACCTTGTTGAGAAAGTGTTTGTAAGCTTCTTTCACTCACATGAGCTAGCCTTTTGTGCCATAACAT
The DNA here is from genome assembly GCF_025177605.1 of Cucumis melo. Taxonomy (NCBI): domain Eukaryota; kingdom Viridiplantae; phylum Streptophyta; class Magnoliopsida; order Cucurbitales; family Cucurbitaceae; genus Cucumis; species Cucumis melo. The sequence goes on from NC_066857.1 coordinate 3,932,442, forward strand.
AGACATATCTGTAACTTTGTCTGACGCAATAGCAGCACTACGTGAAACTGTAGTACCTTCCAACACATATAGACCATACCTCAAGGTTCCCTCTCAGTTTAACCAAAGAACCTTTGGTAACTTTCATAACTCCATTTTTCAGATTTTATGGTACAATATGATCTATCTAATTCACCAAGAGATATTAGATTACGTTTTAGTTTTTGAACATACCTCACATTAATAAGTATTCCGACCATCCCATAATATGTTGTAATTTGAACTAAACCAGTTCCCTTTGTCAAGTAAAGGCTCCTTAGCTTTTTCCACAACTCCCCTGTAGTAGTAGCCTCATCCACTAGCCTAAGAACTTCATCTGACAGATATAGAAGAATAGTTGAATAGGTCATTTCATCCATATCTCTTTTTTCATTTTCTGTAATATTTTCTAGAAGTATCTCTTCATCTAAGATTTTAGTTACTTTATGTTGAACTAAAATAGCTATAATCTTTTTTCTCCAAAAAGCGAAATCTCCATTCCCATTAAACTTAGACACTTCAAACCACGTCGAAGCCATCTTTACAAACAAATTTAACCAAGATATGCCAACACGAACTACTACTCAAAACTCAAATCTCCTTTGGACCGAATGGAGCTCTAATACCACTTGTTATGTTTTTTGCACTAATTCAGAGTGTGAAGCTAAAACAGAATGTAATAATCCAAAAAGAAAAATTTAGAAAAAATCTACAAATGCAACAAAGAATCAAAGAGAACACAAATGATATATAGTGGTTCAACCAATTTGGTCTACATCCACTTTGAGAACCAGCTTGGAAAGATTTTATTGAGAGAAAAATTCAAGAAACACTAGTACAAATTTGGGATCAAAACATTGTGTCGTTAAAAATAAAAAAGGGGTAGGGTGGGAGTAAAATGTGTCGTTGAAAATAAAAGTGACACACTATTTCTTAACACAATTCTATTGTCACAATTTAATTTTTCTTGACACATTTAAAGTGTCGTTAATTAACGACAAATTCTTTGTGTCATTAAATAAATTTTGAAATAGAAAAACCAAAAATTCAAAATTTTCCAATTCCCTCCTCACGTGACATTCCAAAAGAGTTTTACAATTTGTTCAACATGTTCTCTCTCTCCCTACCAAAATATGGAAAATAACGTAACTCATCTCCAAATCTAAGAGACTATCGTCAAACCCACTAATCTCACACCGTCGAACAAGCAAACATTGTCTAAGGGACTGTCGTCGAACCCACCAATCTAAGAGACTACTGTCGAAGAATCTTACCTGCTCCGATTTCTCTTCTCCCCCGACTACTAGAAAAATGGGTTTTAATGACACTACTAATCAAGATATTGTGTCGTTGAAAATAAAAAAAAATAGGGTGAGGTACAATTGTGTCGTTGAAAATTATTTATTGACACAATTTAATTTTTCTTGACACATTTTAAGCGTCGTTAATTATCAACAAATTTTTTGTGTCATTTAAAAATTTTTGAAATAAAAAAGCCTCTAATTTTAAATTTGTTAATTCCCTCTCTCACGCAATTAAAATTATATGACAATAGCATATTTTTTCTCAACATTTTCTCTATCTACCAAAAACGCAAAAGCCTAGGCTCTCTCTATCTATATCATGCATATATTCATTATTTTTATAATTTTATACAGAATTAGAATCTAGACTCTATTACGAACCCAATGCAATAAAAAATACTTAAAATGAAGTCCGAACAAACATAAACGGGTAAATCGAAGCCAATGACCAATTGGTAAATAACCAAAAAGATTCAATACTTCCACGCACGCAAAACACCTCAAGGTCGCGAGTTCGAATCCCAGCCAAGTGTATTCCTTTATTCCCCATTTTTGAAAGACTTCACTGTAACGACCCAACTCCTTATACTAAGTCGAAGCCATTACTAAATGTAAATGACAGAAACAAAGTTATAAAGTTTGGTTAAAACGGACAACCTCAAAATCTTAATTATTTAAAAACCAAATCAGGGTAATATGCGAAATGTAAACAAATACTAAAATCCTACTCGGGCCCTATCTACTTTTAAAAGAACGAAGTAATAAATAAAGAATAATAAAAATTCAAATACTAAAAGTTTAAACTGGGGTGTAAAGTGGAAGCAGAGATCCCTATGGCTCGCCACGGTCACTTCTGGTCGCTCGCCAGCTTGCCCTTGCCCTTACCTCTGCCTCTACCTGAAAAACATGAAATGGAAAGAGTGAGTATAAAATACACAGTAGGGGACCCACTACTAGTCCCACTATGTGTCTGTTAACATCCTATTAGAGTCTTGAAAAGTGGTACCCCTAAACCCGCACGTCCCCGAACACGTGCAATCTATGTCCCCGTAGGAACATGTTGGTCTTTTGTAATTTCCAAGGGAACACCTAAGACGCTCGGGTTGTGAGCGGTCCCGTCGGATCACTCACGTCATGTCTATGTTAATGTCAATGTCAGACTGGTAATCCCGTCAGACTACGCAGTCATAAGTGTGAGCGACCCCGTCGGGTCTCTCCATCATGTCTGTGTCATAATAGTGGTGATCCCGAAGGACACCCATGTGGGTACGACTCTAATAAGAAGCTAACATGCACCCTACACATTGCATGCACACAACACCTCATCAATCACATCATAACTTATCATACATGTCATAATTATGTCAATTCATGCTATAACATATCAAACCATAACGTACCAACCCTAACATATCATAACAGTCATTCTCAACTATGACTATGTCGTTAGAACGGAGACGGTAGCATCGACATACTATTCACGCCAACCACAGAGTAGATCAGTAGGCATAATGTCAATATCAATCTCTCTCTCCACAACCTTGAGTTAGGTACTTAGCTACCATTCTTAAGTAACCATAATTTCACATGCGGTCTCTTTAATATAATCGAAAGGCTAGTAGGAGAATCTCTTACTTGGAGATTACTCAACAAATCCTAACAGTAACAACACGCTCCCCAAGCGACGAAAGTCCTAAAAGATCAGGAACCCACAATTTAATAATTTAACCCTCAAAGAAAATTGGTCCAAAACTCACTTGAAGCGACTTACCCAAGATCAAGGTCGGACTTGGCTTGGCCTTAGTTGGACGAATCCTCAGCTCAGCTTCCAATTAACTAAGTCAATTTAATCCAACAACCAATTTAATTAGGGTCAATAACCTTATTTGGATAGGTTAAAATCAAAATCAACCTACCGAGGCTTACCGGAAAATGTGAGTCAAAACAAGGCTAATAGGGAGCTTGGCGGCTCAGCTGGCTCGGCTGGAGAGGTGAAATTTACTGGCGGCTCAGCTGAAAGAATTTCGGCTCACGAATACGGTGCAGGTGCGACTTGAGGCGTGGAGCAGGCGCGCGCGCGCGCGGGGGTGGTGCGGCTTGCGGCGTGGAGCGGGCACGGCTTGCGGGTTGGGCGTCGACACAGAGCGAACGCACGAGGGTGCAGGTCGATTGGCCACGCAGCTCGGCTTCACAACTTCGACAGACGGCGCTCGGTTCAAGCGATTGGCGCTCGGTTTCGACGGACGGTCGCGGCTGGGCGAGGCGGCCGGCTCGTAACGACAGCTGACGGAAGCGGCAGAGAGCGAAGCAGCTTACGGTGAATCGGCTCAGATGCTTGCGGCTGACGCTCGACGATCACACAGCTAGAAGGATAATTACCGGTGCGGCTATCGGCTCGAGTGCTTGGGACGGACACTCGATGGCGGCGATCTGGAGGAGGGCGGCGGCGGCGGCTAGGGTTGGGGGAGTTTGAGACTAGGGTTTAATTGGGGAAGATGATGAATAGTCTTCCACGTTTTCCAATGCCCCTTTAATAAAAAAATTTATAATATAATAATTATTATCTTCTTTTATCTTTTTTCGTAATTTACTCCAAATAACAACCACCCATTCTCTCTCTTCATTTAAACCCATCAAATCTCCCCTTTAAAATCAAATACTCTCCCTCTTTCCAATCACATCACCTTTACCCTTTCAAAAATAATATATAATTATATTACCTTCATAACATAATTATTTTATCCTTAAACTTCATTAATTAAGTACCCAATACATAATAATCTAAGGTCAACAATCATCAATTCCAAACATTAAGACAATTAGATATTTTTCAAATATCCAATGGGATCAAACCTCCATCACGTAAAATACTTCAACGTTTAAAATAATACCCAAAATTTCTAATTTACACTTAAGATAATAAAAAATTTAATTCCTCAAATTTTGGGGCGTTACATTCACACGCACCTTCTTCACTCTTTAGCCCATCTACGCATGTCACGTGTCGTCTTCTCCTGACGTGCGCCTTTGATGTCCTCATAGCCTGCAAATCGTTTTTTCTCACATATTTTCAATGGCAGTCTTGTAAATATATAAAAGTTTCCGAAAATCCTCTCTTTCCATCAATTTGAGTGCGCGCCTGGCCCTGAAGTTACGAGTTCGAAACCCATGAAGCGGTTATTTTCATTGACACCATGTTGCTGCGATGGCGCTTGTTTTATCCCTGGCCTCCAGCTTATTTATTCTTTTGTCATGAGGCGCTTGTTTTATCCCTGGCCCTTGATACCGTATTGTTGAGATGACACTTGTTTTATCCCTTGCCTCCAGCTTATTCATTCTTTTGTCATGAGGCGCTTGTTTTATCCCTGGCCCTTGACACCATGTTACTGTGATGACGCTTGTTTTATCCCTGGCCTCCAGTTTATTTATTCATTTGTCATGAGGCGCTTGTTTTATCCCTGGCCCTTGACACCCTGTTAGTGAGATGACATTTGGTTTATCCCTGGCCTCCAGCTTATTCATTCTTTTGTAATAAGGCACTTGTTTTATCCCAGGCCCTTGACGCCGTTAATTTATTTAAAATATCTTAGTTTGATGAGTTAGTGGCTACACCTTCGTCCACCTTCTAATTCTATAAGGATGCACGAGGGGGGCATGTTGTAGCCACCAAATTTTATCCTACATTTTTTTATTATTCTTTAAATTATTAATTGTAGCAACGGTTAAGATATTTCATTAATTTATTTTGTTAAAAAAAGAAAACGGTAAAATCTTTTTGTAATAATATGAAATCTTATGTTTTTTCTTATCTTTTTATTAAAATGGAAAATAAAGTCATTAATGAGAATATCTATTATTTAAAAAAATTCAAATCATTTTTTTTTGACTTATCACTTAAAAAAAACAAATAAATTTATTTATACAAAATCTCTTTTGATTTATCATATTAGGAAAAGCAAGATAATTTATTTTATACAAAAAAAAATTTAATACCATATTTGACTTATCTTTATCACTTTAGGAAAAAAAAAGCAAAAACTTTATTTTGGACAAAATCTTTCAATATCATATTTTTACTATTTTAGAAAAAAGAAAATTAATAAAATTACATAATATCTAATTTGATTTTATACTCATTAAATTTTTCTAATTTGTGGCATACTCCGGGTCTATAAATAGGGTCCTTTGTCATTTGGAAAAGGAGGAGAAGAAATTGTTTTAGAGAAATTCTTGAGAAAAAAAATTGTTTTAGAGAGAATCTCTACGGAAAAAAAAAAGTGTTTAGACAGAATTTGAAAAAACGTATTCATCTGCAAAAAGGTGGGTCATTAGTTTTTTCGCTTTATTGTTTTTATTTTTATCTTCATATCGTCCTTTTTTTTACCCTAATTCTAATCTCATAAGGAAGGAAAAACTTAGTTGAAAGTTGCATTAGGTAAGGTTTACTCCCAATGATCTGCACCTCATACAACAAGTAATTTTCTTCGGGATTGAATCCTTATTTTTGTTCTTCTCTTTTCAAATGTAGAGAGAAAGAAAAAAATGCATAAGGAAATTTTTTTTTTTTTTTTTTTTTTACTATCTTTTTATCATCATGCTAAAAGAAAAATAAGATCTTTTAACATTTTTCTTCTCTCTAAAACAATAGAGAAGAAGAAAAAGTTATAAACAAAAAAATTTCTATTATTATCATTTTTTATTATTATTATTATTATTTTTTCTTTTAGGGTAGCGGCAAACCTTGTCGTCACCCCTCTGTTTCTTTTTTTTTTTCTTTTCTTTTTTTAATTTATTTATTTACTTATTTAAATTTAATTTTATTTGTAATTTTATTATTATTATTTTATTTTTATTATTATTATTATATATATTTAACCTTCGGTTTGTTTTTTTATTTTTTATATATAACTTTATTTATTTAGTTGTTTTTATATTTATGATTTTTTTAAAAAAATTTTTGCTTTTTATTCTTATACCATTATCATTATTTCCTTTCATAATCTTTTTCTCTCTCTTTTAACTTACTATCATCCCTATGTCCTCTTTTCTTCACTTATTTATTTAATTTCTTTTTTACATATTCATTTGTTTATTATTTCATTTAGTTCTTTTTTTTTCATTTTTCTCTTATTTTCTTTATCGTTATTATGTATCTTTTCTTTTCCTTTTCTTTTAACTTATTTTTTATTATTATTGTTATATTTAGTATATGCATACATTGATATCCTAAATTATTTGTCTAATTTATTGTGTGGTATATTTGTTATTTCTATTTGACTTTCATTAAAAATTTCTTGAAAATTTTAAGATACTTTTAATCATAATTGTATTTAATTTTGAAATCTTTTTTTTAAAATGTTTTCTCTTTAAACCATTTAGAATCTTTTTTTTTTTTGCTTTAAAATTATTTATTTTAAAACTCAAAATTAAATAGATATTTCATAAAGGTTTCCTAATCTACATTTTTTTTATAATAACCACGCCGATTTCGATAAAAAAATCCTACGATGGAATCTAGAAATTTCTGGGAGTACGTTATTTCTAGATTCTTGAGGTGAGGAATCAATATCTTAGGGAATCCGAGATTTGATCCCAAGAGAAAATATATTTAATCAATGTTTGAAGAAAAAAATTTATTCGAAGACTAGCCTATGATAGAATTTGAGAAATTATAACAATTTCTCATTCTCTTAAGGTGAGGAATTTTCCCCAATATAATATAGTCTAATTAATTGGTGTATCCCACTTATTTTATGAGATCATTGCTCCAAATATTGGAGTGGTGAACAATGAAATAAGACATAGTCCTTTTAAAAAAAATGAATTTTATTCAAGACATTAAATTTGGCCACCGTTTTCTAAAACGGGTGTTATGGGGTGCTAACATCTTCTCCGTACACAAATGACTCCCGAACTCAACTCTAGTTTTTTCGTAGACCAATTTTTATTTTATTTAAAATGATTCACTTTATTTCGGTGTCCAATCACACCGTAAAAAAGATTGGTGGCGACTCCTCCTTTTTTTAAAAAAAAATAAATAAACTTTTTTTAAGGATGTCGGCCGCTCCGCGTTGTCTCGGGTACGTGGCGACAAGTATCCAAGATACATTTTGTTTAGAAAATTAAAGTGCAAAATTCAATTGATTATCTTTGTCTACAAGAAATATTTTTTGATCCAATGAATGGGTAATCTTCTAAGAAGTTGTAGATACAACATTTTGTGCGTTTATTTATTATTTTATTTTATTTATTTAAATTATTTTACTTTATTTTTATTTTATTTTGAAAGTTGGATTTGAATTTGAATTTAACTTTTTCTTTTAAACAAAAAAAGAATATCAGTATATTCCCTATTTTTTCTCAACTCACCTAATTTTCTCTCCCACTCCCACCTTGTCCACTCTCCTCTCTATTTTTCCTCAACTAACCCAATTTTCTCTCCACTCCCATCTTCTCCACTCTCCTCCCTATTTTCCCTCAAGTAACCCAATTTTCTCTCTCTCTCACCTTCTCCATTATAAAAACAAATGAAGATTTTTTTGGAGGGTGCTTTGAGATCAATTGGAAGGGTCGAAAAAAAGAAATGTAACTTTTTTTAATTTCTTTCTCTTTCCTTTTCTTTCCCTTCCCTTTTGAGGGTTGAAAAAAAAGAAGTATTTTGTCAAATTGGTCTTCAAAGGTAACTTTTTTATTAAAAAAAATTCCTCGTTTCCATTCCCTTTTGAGAGTGTGATAAATTATAATGATGTAGTTTTTCAAATTTGTTTTTGTTGTAATTTCGTTAATTAATTTTAAGGTGACTTTAATCTTGTTAGGGTTAGGCCTGTTAGGCTTAGGCCAATTGGGTTTACTGTAATTTTATTGTTTGCTTTTATTGTTACTTTAAATTTAAGTCAATTGAATTTATTGTTGTTTAGATAAATTAAATTTATTGTTGCATCAAATTTAGCAAATTTAGGCCAATTAATTTCAATGTGCTTCAAATTTGTTAGGTTTAGGCCATTTTATTTTGTACTCTTTAAATTTGTTATGTAAAAGGCAGAATAGTTTGTTAGGTTTTATATTTATTTCACAAACCTATTTCTCAACTTGTATATTATATTATATATATTATTTTATATTATATTATATATATTATTTTATATTATATTATATATATTATTTTATATTATATCCGATATATTATTTTATATTATATTTGATATATTATTTTATATTATTTCCAATATATTTATTCTCAATATGTATATTATTTCTAATATAGAATTTCTCAACCTGTATTATTTGTCAACTATATTGTTTGGTGTATTATTTGCCAAATCATTTGCCAACTTGTATTTGTCATATTTCACATTGTTTTGCTAATAATAATAATAATAATAATAATAATAATAATGTAAGTTATATTTTTTATTATCAATATGTAATTTATTTACATGTATGTCTGACCTAATCTAATCAAACTGACGCATAAATGAAAACTCGATCGATACCATGGTCCATGGATTCTTCAATTACCTGTAAATTTGAAGAAAATGAACCTTAGCCAACATTCATTACGAAAAATGCATAAGCATAAGCATATACATTAAGTACGTGTCAAACAAAAATCACCTTCTTAATAAGCAGAACAATAAACTTTTCAAAATAAGCGTCCAAAGTTCATACAACCAAGGTTTTTAATAAAAGACCCATAAGGAATGCAAAAGATTAAAAAAAAAATACTGACTACATAAGCAAATGTTGCAAATGTAAGTTTCGATTCAATCTTTACAGACCAAGCAATGTTCTAGTTTGCATCAAGTTGAAACTTAGCATAAACTTACCCTTAGCCCCTTCCCCAAAGTAAATACAAAACAATATGATTCCTATAACATATGTCTGATTGCATTATACCTGCAAATTTGAAGAAAATGGACCTTAGTCAACATTTATTAGAAAAAATGTATAAACATAAGCATAAACATTAAGTATATGCCAAATGGATTTCACCTTAATAAGCAGATAAATTAAACTTTTCAAGAAAAGCCAAGGCTCATACAGTCAAGGTTCTTAATAATAGACTCATAAGGGACGCACCACGAGGTTCATCTCCTCACAAGTCAAATCCATTGGCTAGCCTGGAACAAACTGTGCACCTTTAAAAATTGTGGTGGCCCATTTACAGTCCATGTAACAAAATCAATAATCCACTTCCCTAAACTATCTTTTATGGTGTTTGAGTGTTTTAAGTCGACATTAAAGATACTTTTTTTAAAAAAATCAATCATTAAAGATACTTAAATCTAAAACTCAGAAAACAAAACACCTATGCTTATATAACAACATAACACAAAGTATATATATATGACAAACAAAACACCTACGCTACAAATAAAACTTTATAAACAAACAAAGTCAAAGCGTTTATAATAGAACAAAGTATCAAGTTCCTAACTACATGTCAACTTAAATGTATTATTCAATTTATTCCCCTTTTGAACCTTTTGTAATTATCAGAAAATAATAAGAAAAGAAATATCGTGGTTTTTCTTTAGGTACTCGGGTTTTCACGTTATTCGGTGTTTTCGTTGATTTATCGCTTTCAATAACAAGACTTCAACGTTAAAAAATGCAAGACAAAACTTAGCATGAGGCCTTCCAATTGCAACATATAATGGGAAAGTGAAATAGACAAACACACCTCCATTAGAATGAAATTTCGAAAAACCTATTTGCTGTAACGTCAAAACTGGTGACCCCACAGGAACTAGTGAAGCAACATCAAACCTGCAGTAAAAATAATTAGGAAAATGACAATGAAACATAAACAAAAAGTGAATGGCAAAGTTAGTTAATTATTTTCTCGTATTTACCATCGGATTATGGGGTAAACTTAAAGCTCGAAGTTAAAGAGTGGCATCTGAACATGCGACGACAGTAAACCTAGAAAGGGGGAACTCATAGTGAAAACTAAGATTTAAGAAAATAATAACAGTGAAAAAACAAACATGGGAAATAACACACCTTAAATTAAAATGTTTAACAAGAAAGCCAGTAACTGCCATATATGCATCTCCAGTCATCTTCATATTTTTCTACTGAACAAGATTTAAGACTCAACTCGTCTTTTTCTTGGAGTAATTTGGATTCAGCATCAGGATTTATGCTAGAACAAGTTGTGGCTTCATCTTTCATTGTATTGAATGAATTTCTATGGGAAGTTGAATTCTTGGTTGGCATTTCAGTAGAAAGCCACTTCAAGAAAATTGATGTGGCAAATTCAGAGGGCTCGCAACTAAAAAGTCCAAAATAGGAAGAGTTGAAAGGAAGTTGGTGATTTGAGAAAGCCTTGCAGTGATGGATTTTTCTTTTCTTTTTTCTTAAAATTATTATTACTCACTAGAACAAATATAGGCTTTAATGTCGCTTGGGAAAAATGAAAAAAGACCATTGGTGTCGTTTTGAAAAAGCGGATCTTTAATGTCGGTTCTCCACCGACATTAAAGACAAAGCTTTAATGTTGGTTTTAAAACGACATTAAAGGTCCGCCATTTTGAGAACCGACATTAAAGTGTACTTGTAGTGTTGAATATAGTTGTGTTTATTGATATGTGATTATATGTAAGTGTTGGATGATGTGTATTTGTTGTAGTTCTATATGGAAGTGTGGAAAAGTGTACTTGTATTTTAGTGTTGGATCTTATGCATTGTAGGTGTTTACTATTGGTTTGTCATGGATGGTAGGATGTGTTGTTTGATATGTGTGATTATATATAAGTGTATATATTGGAGGATTTGGAGTAGTTGGACTTATAGTATTGAATATAGTTGTGTTTATTGATATGTGATTATATGTAAGTGTTGGATGATGTGTATTTGTTGTAGTTCTATATGGAAGTGTATGCTGGAATTTTAGGTATTATTGTGTGCATTGCAGATGAATTAGGTATTATTGTGTGCATTGAGTAGTAGGCATTATAGCTAGTGTGCAAGCCATTTTTTTTATTTTTTACAATATACGATGACGAACATTTCCGGACGTAATTCGACTCAAATAATATCGGTTTTGCCGTCATAAAAACTATTATAAATACAACATGAAATGAATCTTTAAAAACGACATTAAATGTGTCTTTAATGTCGGTTTAAAAAACGACATTAAATGTGTCTTTAATGTCGGTGGAAAAACGACATTAAAGATGTGCACTAAGCGACATTAATGTCGGTTTAAAAACGACATTGAAGACAGCTTTAATGTCGGTTATAAACCGACATTAAAGATGAACCGACATTAAAGACCTTCAATAACACCTTCAAAGATGTCGGTTTATAACCGACATTAAAGACATCTTTAATGTCGGTTATAAACCGACATTAAAGCCCAACCGACATTAAAGGCCTTTAATAACGCTTACAAAGATGTCGGTCGCCAAGTGACATTAAAGGCCTTTAATGTCGGTTTTAAACCGACATTAAAGGCCAAATTTCTTGTAGTGACTAAAGAAATATGGGTTTTAACGATACTAGTAATCGAAATATTGTGTGGGTAAAAATAAAAAAAGATGGGGTGAAAGTAAAATGTGTCGTTAAAGATAACAAATGCGGAATATTTAATGATACAGTTTCTGCGTTATTATTTAATTTTGTTTACATAAATTTTGCGTCAATAAACTCGAGCAATTTTAAGAGGTAAGAGGGTAATGAATATTCAATTTGTTTGACAGTTTCTTCCCTTTATTTCTACTTTCTGTTTTGAATTAAATTTGCATCTAAAAAATAACTTGTTTTGATTCTTGTTACAAATTATTTTAATATTCCCAACATATTCTTTTATGTTTTATTTTTTCTACTAACCACTTCCCTTTCAAAATTCATCAATAGAACTCCAATTTTTACTAAAATTCTCTCTAAATTTCATTTTGGCAAAACTCTTCTTTCTTAATTCTGCCATTTTTCTCCTAAAAAAACTCTAGCAATCTTCTTTCCTCTTCCCTATCCATTCTGTCATTTTTCCCCCTCAAATTCCAGCAATCTTTTTTGATTCAATGGAAAGGCAATAGATATAACATTTTGTCATTTATTTATTTTTTTTATTTACTTTTTTATTTTATTTATCTACTTTATTTTACTTTATTTTTATTTTATTTTGAAAGTTGGATTTGAATTTAAATTTAACCATTTGCTTTAAAAAAAAAAACAAAAAACAATGAATATCACATCTCTTCTATTTATTTTCCTTCAACTCACCTAATTTTCTCTCCTAAGATTTTTTCTCTCTGCCTCATACTCTTCCACCTTCTCCACTCTCAAAACATGATATTACAATCTCTATTATATAAAAATATATAAAAAGAAAGGAGAATTTCTTTTTGAGAGGGTATGTTAGATTGAGATCAATTGGAAGGGTTGAAGAAAAAAACTAAGAAACTATTATGTCAAATTGGTCTTCAAAGGTAACTTTTTTTTCTCTTTTTCCTTTCCTTTTTGAGATTGGATCAATTATAACGGTGTATTTTTCCAAATTTATTTTTGTTGGAATTTCGTTAATTGATTGTACAGTGACTTCAATTTTGTTAGGGTTAGGTCGGTAAGGTTTAGACCAATTGAGTTTAATGTGTTTTTATTGTTGCTTCACATTTAGCATCAATTGATTTCAATATACTTCAAATTTGTTAGATTTAGGTCATTTGAGTTTTGTCTCCTTTACTATACTTTAATTTTGTTAGGTCTAGGCCAATTAAATTTATTGTTGCATCAAATGTAGTAGATTTAGGCATATTGATTTCAATGAATTTGTTATACTTAGGTCATTTGAGTTTACTGCTTTACTTGCTTTAATTTTGTTAAGTTTAGGCCAATTAAATTTATTGTTGCATCAAATTCAAATTTAGTAGATTTAGGAATTGATTTCAATGTGCTTCAAATTTGTTAGATTTAGGTCTATTCTTTAAATTTCTTTTAAGCAAATTGATTTAAATTGGTTAGATTTATGGTTTAATTTGATAGTTATTAATTTTTTTATTTTTTATTTATTAAATATATTGCATTTATGAAATTAATTGATTAGAAAAGTGAAAGACATAATAGTTTGCTACATCTGATATTTATTTCACAACCTACATATTACACTTTGTATTTATTTCCCAAATCTGTATTATTTCTCAACCGGTATATTATTTTCAACATATTATTTTATATTATTTCCAATATATTATTTTTAATATTTTCTTTTCAATATATTATTTTATATTATTTCTAATATATTATTTAATATCATTTACAATATATTATTTTATATTATTTCCAATATATTATTTTATATTATTTCCAATTTATTTTTTATATTATTTCCAATATATTGTTTTATATTATTTCCAATTTATTTAATATATTATTTCCAATATATTATTTTATATTATTTCTAATATATTATTTTATATTGTTTTCAATATATTTATTTTATATTGTTTTCAATATATTTATTTTATATTGTTTTCAATATATTTATTCTCAACCTATATATTATTTCCAATATATTATTTCTCAACCGGTATATTATTTCCAATATATTTTTCCCAACCTGTATTATTTGTTAAATGTATTGTTTGTTGTATTTATTATTTTCCAACCTGTATTTGTCATATTTCACATTGTTTTGCTATTATTATTATTATGATCATCATCATCATCATCATCATCATCATCATCATCATCATCATCATCATCATTATTATTATTTAATTTTTAATTTTTATAATTGTAAAATGTATGAAAATTTTCATTTGTTTTTTTGTCATACGAATATAAAAAATTGACGCGGAAAAGAAGTAATGTTCATTTATGGATTTTATGATTTAAATTCCATAAATACATGAATTTTTTCATCTTGAAAAATTAATTAATAAATTGTTTATAAACAAAATATATCAACAATTTTATATTTTAAAATGAGACTGAATAGTGTTTTCTTTGGAATTTATTAATTCTTTAGATACATGAAATGTCTCACTATACGTCTATGATGGAGATCAAAATTTCAAAATTTGATATTTTAGTATTCTTGAGTTGAATAAAAAAAATCATCTTTTGAAACAAAAAAATAAATTCCATTTTTCTAATGGCTCTCATGCCACCCATCTAACTATCAATTCATGTTCATCGTTTTTCTTAGATGTGAATTGATAACCATGAGACATTTAAACTTTGTTTTGTGAACCTTTGTAATTTAGTTTAAAAGATAAATTTTGGTAACCACATTTAAGGGTGTGGTAGGGTGCTGACACCTTATTTACACACAACTGACTTCCGAACTGTAAATTTGAATTTCTGTAGACCAATGTTTTTTTTTTATCAATCACACCTTAATATGGTTGGTGGTGACTCAGAATCTACTATTTATTAAGATTAAATAATCAAGGATGTTGGCCACTCCACATCACGATCACGTCGCGACAGAGGTAAGAGGGCAATGGGTATTCAATTTGTTTGAGTTTCTTTCATTTATTTATACTTTTTGTTTGGAATTAAATTTGCATATAAAAAACAGCTTGTTTTGATTCTTGTTACAAATTCTGTTGATATTCCCTACTTATTATTTTATGTTTTACTTTTTTTACTAACCACTTTTCTTTTAAAATTCATCAATCAAACTTCAATTTTCACCAAAATTCTCTCTAAATTTAATTTTGCCAAAACTCTTCCCTCTCCATTTTTTCATATTTCTCCCAAAAACTCTAGCAATCTTCTTTACTCTTCTCTCTCCATTCTACCATTTTTCTCCCAAAAGCTCCAGCATTATTTTTTGATCCAATGGAAAGGTAATCTTCTCAGAGGTAAGAGGTCGATGAGTATTCAATTTGTTTGAGAGTTTCTTTCCTCTTTTTTTCTACTTTTTGTTTGTGAATTAAATTTGCACCTAAAAAACAACTTGTTTTTATTCTTGTTACAAATTCTCTTGATATTCCCTACATATTCTTATATGTTTTCCTTTTTCTACTAACCACTTTCCTTTCAAGCTTTGGTTTCACGAATTTTTATTACAATCATTCCCTTGGGTCCAACATCCTAACTTGCCACCAAGCTATGGTAAAAAGTAAGAGTAAATCCTCATGGTAAGAAAGTTTTGAAACTTACTTATTTTGCAACTACATTTTATATATTATTTGGATTTTTGGAGTCACCTTCTAATGTAAATTTCTAGAGTGTTTGTTATTTGTTAAATTGTTTGTTGTTTTCTCATAACATTGGTTGCAACTTTTGTTCTTGGAATAACTTTGATAATGATGTTAACTTAATTTATCATGAACTCCGTTAGGGATAAAATAATGAGTTAATATGTTGCATATGAAACAATAATTGTATAACTTACACAGTTTGCTATTCATTATTAGGACTTTCGACCTTGCAAAAAAGTAGGAGCCTCTGTGGAGGGTAATCAAGATATGAGGGTGGGGATTTAGTAAAAGAAAGAGGTAAGCGTGCTTTATGTTTTGTAACCGCAACTTAACTACTTTGTTCTTCTTTTTTTTATGATGGATAATGTCCGAAGCAAGGCAATATTGTAGGCAAAACGTATGAGGGGTGGAGATGGGTAATGTTGAAATTTAGTATTTAATTTTTTTGAAAGAAGAAATATATGATAGAAAAATATGTGTTGCGAAAATGAAGAATAACGACACCAAACATGTGTCGACATATAAGCCTTTATTAAATAGAAACAGTGTCGTCAAAGCACACTTCTTGACAACAATTGTGTGTACCAAAATATTTAAAATGATAATATATTAGTGTCGAGTTATATTGAAAGGCGACACACTTAAAGCGTCGTTATAAGAGGATTAATGACAATATATTTGTGTCGAGTGATAGATAACGGTGACACATTTAAATTGTCAATGTAACAGTATTAATGACAATATATTTGTGTCGAGCGATAGATTACGGTGACACATTTAAAGTGTCAATGTAAAGGTATCAATGACAATATATTCATGTCAATAAATAGATAACGATGACACATTTAAAGCGTCAATATAATGTAATTAATGATAATAAATTTGTGTCAAGTAATAGATAACAGTGACACATTTAAAGTGTCAATCCAAGAGTATTAATGACAATATATTAGTGTCAAGGTATAGATAACGGTGACACATGATTTGCGTCAATATAAGGGTATTGATAACAATATATTGGTCTTGAGTTATAGATAACGGTGACATATTTATTGCATCAAGATAAAGGTATTAATGACACAATTTTGGTGTCATCTAAGCATATTTAATGACACATTTTTCAAAGTGTCGTTAAATAGCCTTTCTTGACAGTGGCTTCAATGACGCAAAAATTATGTCATTGAAAGTCTTTATGATGCAAAACTTGCGTCGTTAAAATCTAAATTTGTAGTAGTGAATGTAGTAGTTATTTCATAAATATTATATTTACACATTGCATTTTTTTTATGACACAAACATATGATTTGCGTACATGCTAAACAAAAATCACCTTCTTAATAAGCAGACTAATAAACTTTTTAAAATAAGAGCCCAAAGTTCATACAACCAAGATTTTTAATAAAAGATCCATATAGAACGCAAAAGATAAATAAAATAAAATACCGACTACATAAGCATAGGCATAAGCATAGTATATAAATGTTGCAAATGTAAGTTTCAATTCAATCTTTAGATTCCAAGCAATGTTCTAGTTTGCATCAAGTTGAAACTTAGCATAAATTTACCCTTAGGCCCCCCTCCTCCAAAGCCATTACAAAATAACATGATTCCTATAACATATGTCTAAGCATATCGAACAAAATAATTTTTCAATGACTACCATAACTATAGGATAGTCAACGTAACAAAGTATCAAGTTCCTAAGTACATGTCAACACGATTCCTAAAACATATGTCTAAGTGGATTGCACAAAACAGCTTTTCAATGGCTACCACTGTACGATAATCAAAGCAACATTCCTAAGTACATGTCAACATGGTTCCTAAAACAAAATAGTTAAGTTATTGTTGCAAAACATAAAACACGCTTACTAAATCCCCACCCCCCATATCTTGATTACCCTCCACAGAGGCTTCTGATAAATTAAGTTAAAATCATTATCAAAGCTATTCCAAGAATAAAAGTTGCAACCAATGTTATAAGAAAACAACAAACAATGTAACAAATAACAAACACTCTAAAAAGTTACATCAGAAGGTCACTCCAAAAATCCAAATAATATATAAAATGCAGTTGCAAAATAAGTAAGTTTTAAAACTTTCTTACCATAAGGATTGGGAAGTGTTGTTATCAAAGATCTCTTGTAGTTCCTCTTCTATCAAATTCAACCCAAAAAATCGAGTAGACAATACATTGATCCAAATAATCCTTGTTTTTCCCTGGGAACCATAGCACAAGAAAACATCATCATTGACATACAACGCATAAGCAAATCTTTAATGGCTTAAATTGAGAAGTCATAGTTTTGTATCTTATCCTTGTATAGTTTTTAATTTAGTCTATCACTATTCATAAATGTTAAAATTAGATGATAATGAAACTTACATAGCATGATACTTCATAAATTAGCACAAGTTTGAAAAAGTAAAAAAAGAAAATCATCTAAGGAAAAATTAATTTTTTTTACTAATTGAAAAATGTAATATACTAGTTGCACGCCAAGAACCAAGAAAAAGAATAAGGAACTCACCAATTTAACTTCAAAAAAAAAAAGATTTACTCTTAAATTTTACCGTAGCTTGGTGGCAAGTTAGAATGTCAGACCCAAGGGAATGATTGCTTATAAAAATTCTTGAAACCAAAGCTTGAAAGGAAAGTGGTTAGTAGAAAAAGGAAAACATAAAAGAATATGTAGGGAATATCAAGAGAATTAGTAACAAAAATTAAAACAAGTTGTTTTTTAGATGCAAATTTAATTCGCAAACAAAAAGTAGAAAAAGAAAAGGAAGAAACTCTCAAACAAATTGAATACTCATTTCCTTCTTACCTCTGAGAAGATTACCTTTCCATTAGATCAAAAAGGATGGCTAGAGTTTTTGGGAGAAAATGGCAGAATGGAGAGAGAGGAGTAAAGAAGATTGCTAGGGTTTTCGGGAGAAAATGGCAAAATGGAGAGGGAAGATTATGGCAAAATGAAACTGAAAGAGATTTTAGGTGAAAATTGGAGTTGGATTGATGAATTTTGAAAGAAAAGAAAACATAAAATAATAAGTAAGGAATATCAAGAGAATTAACAAATTAAAAAAAAAAACACTATTCAGTCTCGTTTTAAAATATAAAATTGTTGATATATTTTGTTTATAAACAATTTATTAATTAATTTTTCAAAATGAGAAATTTCATGTATTTATGGAATTTAAATCATAAAATCCATAAATGAACATTACTTCTTTTCCGTCTCATATTTTTATATCCATATGACAAAAAAAAACAAATGAATTTTTCATACATTTTACAATTATAAAAATTTAAAAATTAATATTAATAATAATAATATTAACAAAACAATGTGAAATATGACAAATACAAGTTGACATATAAAACAGTTGGCAAATGATTTGGCAAATAATACAACAAACAAGACATTTGACAAATAATACAGGTTGAAAATAATGTACAGCGTTGGGAAATAATATATTAGAAATAATATACCGTTTGAGAAATAATATATTGGAAATAATATATAGGTTCAGAATAAATATATTAAAAACAATATAAAATAATACATTGTAAAAAATATAAAATAATATATTCGAAATAATATAAAATAATATATTAGAAATAATATAAAATAATATATTGGAAACAATATAAAATAATATATTCAAAATAATATAAAATAATATATTAGAAATAATATAAAAATAAATTAGAAATAATATATTGAAATAATATAAAATAATATATTTGAAATAAAATATTAAAAATAATATATTTGAAACAAAATATTGAAAATAATATATTGGAAATAATATAAAATGATATATTAGAAATGATATAAAATAATATATTGGAAATAATATAAAATAATATATTAGAAATGATATAAAATAATATATTGGAAATAATATACCGGTTGAGAAATAATACAGGTTTGGGAAATAAATACAAAGTCTAATATGCCTAACAAACTATTCTGTCTTTCACAACTCTAATAAATTAATTTCAAACATGCAATATATTTAATAAACAGTAAACAAAAAAAATTAATAGCAATCAAATTAAACCCTAAATCTAACAAATTTATATCAATTGGCTTAAAAAAAATTTAAGAATACACTAGAAGAAATTTGGTCTTTAATGTCGGGTGGAAAAAATGAAAAATGGGCTTTAATGTCGTTTTTCAACAGGCGGATGTTTAATGTCGGTTTTAAACCGACATTAAAGATAGAGCTTTAATGTCGGTTTAAAACCGACATTAAACACCATGTCTTTTTAGAACTGACATTAAAGCCCATTTTTATTTTATTTTTATTTTTTAATTTTGTAAAATTCAACTTTCTCTTTCTTACTTTACTCTTTTCTCAAACCCTCCCACACATTTCTCAAATTTCTTTCACCCTTCTCAATCTCATCACTTTCTTTCCTCTCTTCTTCGACAGCTGCCGCCACCACCACCAGCATACATCAGTTTCTTCCATCCCTGTCGTCGTTTGTGTCCTGTCGTTGTGCTCATCGTCGCCACCACTATGCCCAGCCGTTGCATTTGTAAAATATTTATCGTTTGCTCCTCTCGAGCGTTTAACATTTTGGAAATCTTAGCGAACAAACATAGATAGTCAAGCCTCCTTTTCGAAGATCAACTTCCATCTCCATCTTCATCACCGACTTTCGAGAAGGTTAGACCCATTTTCCTAATGTTGACCCAATGGCACTTTTTTTATTGGAACGTCTCCTAGCATTTGATCCCAAATGTCGTCTAACAGCTGCAGAGGTGAGTCAAATCTACCAACTTGTTTTATTAACCTAATATCATGCCTTTATAATATATTCATTCAATTTCAGGCCCTTGCTGATCCTTACTTCAACGGTATGGCGAAACAAGAACTTGAACCTTCTATTCAACCAATTTCAAAACTTGAGTTTGAGTTTGAAAGGAGGAAGTTATCAAAAGATGATGTTAGAGAGTTGATTTATGCAGAGGTAATATAACGTAGCAACTCGAATCTTGATGTCCAAGTTTTGGAGATGAAGGTTCCTTTCCAAAATTATGGTTGGTTAAACTTAATGAAAGAATATAATATATTTAATGTATGAAGTCTACAGATTTTAGAGTATCATCCCCAGATGCGTCAGGGTTGTCTACGTGGTGGGGATCATCCAACTACCTTCATGTATCCAAGGTAGAGACTTTGCTTCGTAATTAAATATTAACATCATTTACAGTTAGTTCCAAAAGAAAAAGAAAACATTTATAGAGAGGGAATAATCCATTACTTCCTCTTACTTATGCTTAGTGGCGTCGGTCGATTTAAGCTTCAGTTTGCACATCTGGAAGAGCACCATGGTAAAGGTGAAAGAAGAAGTCTACTTCAAAGGCAGAACATTTCTTTACCTCGGTAATAATTTGAATTGAAGTTTGAAATGAAACATGTCTTGGAATTAAAGTTGTTTTCTCTATGAGGGCAAGTTATCAAAGTCCTCAAAATTATGATTGTCATATTTTCAGGGAGCGGGTTAGTCCTATCGAGCAGAACAACACTGAGAATAACATCGATTCCGAAAGGTAGTTTTTCACTTCTTTTGCTATGGCTTCTAAAAACATTTCTGGAAATATTAACTCAATCCACCAAATGATCACCAGAAGGAAAGATAATTATGCTCATCTCTTCAAAAGTGCAAGTATTAGTGCATCGAGATGTGTTGGGGTAATACCAAAGGAGAAGTCTGAGGTAACTATTAGTTTCCTTATTTCCTCGTTCGTCTTTAGAACGTGACTCTTTTACATCTCGAACATGTATTCAAGTTATTTCTAAGCCTTTTTTAGCATATTGAACCTTTTGATTTTGGATGAAAATGATAAATTCTTAGCTGCCAATATTATTTACTTTTTGGTTATGTGATCATATGGACTATCAGTTATAAGAGTGACACACATATATATAATAACTCACTAAGTATCAATATCATCATCCCGGTGGTAATCTATCTACTAGCCCCCTCCAGACTCAAGTTTAAGTCATACTCGTTAGAACTTTAAGTCATTTAGCCATTGGGATAAAATGGTGTAATATAGGGTTGAGAAATTTACTAGCCTAGATTTGTCATGTTAGTTTGTTTTGTAAAAGGAAAAACTATATAGATTTTCTAATTTCCATAAGCTCCACAGTAGTTTTAACTAATCAAAACTTACAAATCAAATTCTTGTTACAATCTTGATTTTGAATACTTCATAAACCAAACTTATCAAGTCTGACTCAAATATAGAGCAGACATACCCTCCTCTTGTATATAATCTCTTATATTTTTGTAAAGCCAACCTTGTAGTTTGTGCATACCACACATTTACACAAATAAAGGTATATTCGCACTGTAGTATTGTGTGGTAAAAATTTCATAACAAACATTATGTATGAGTAATTCTTTGCTAAGGGAGGGAGATACTTCTGTGGGTCAGATTATTATCTTTGACAAAAAAAAAAAATACATATTTGTTTCTATAATTCTTTTGTAAATGAGAACAATTCCTTAAATGATGCATATTTGTTTAGTGTGAAATGCATATTTGTTTCTGAAATTCTAAAGATTAAATGAGGCTTCAAATGGATTGTTGGTTGTTGATTGTGTATTTTGTGTTGATATTTTTGTTATGAAATGCAATGGTAGGAAAGGGGAAGGCCTTTAAAGGAAGCTAGAAATAGGTAGGGGTAATTAAGCAGAAGAAGAGTACGGGGAAGACCTTTTTAAGGACATTGCAATACATAATTTTTTTTTGTCACATTCTTTATAAGGACGACACTGCATTTGAGAAGCAAAGTATCCTCTTTGCGCTTGCCGTGTAAGATATAGTGCTAATAAATATGTGAGTGCCATTAGTTTTGTTTTTCAAATATTTCTTTTGGCTAATATTAAAGTATTTCTGTTGGAAAAGGATTTGTGTCTGTTTTGGCTAATATTAAAGTATAGTACAACTATTTGTTAGGTGAAGAGAATAAAGAGAACAATGAATCATGTTTAAAACAAGAATTTGAAATTTATATAAAAATATTTCAAATTATATTTAAAAAAAGTGGTACGGTTGGAGATGTAACAGTAATCTCAAACCTAATAAGGAAAAGAGTAAAGATATTTGAAGATCAATAGTGTACTTATGTTTATCAATAATAACTTGGACCATTATGCCAAGTATTTGAACTAGACACTTATCACATTTGGATTTCCGGCTCGTTGTATCTGTTCTCAGATGATTCGGTTTGCTTTGAACCTTTTTTTTTTTGTTAAATAAGCTGGTTTCTATTTTTTACATTTTTGTTTTGTTTGTGATGTTTACTGAATTATGTAGGTTTCGGCTGCGAGGACTTGCAATTGTATATTTGTATGTATTTTTGATTCAGCAAAGGCAGCATGACATTGTGTTTAGGAAAACTGATAATGAACAGAGATAGAGGTAACAACATTTTCTAACGTTAATGTATTGTAGGACATTACCAAAGGCTTCAATTATGAGTAAATTCGTATGACTATGCTAAGAAATTTATGAAATTATGCTTTATTTGGTTATCTTATGATAGCAAGGCAGCGTGACATTGAGATTAGGAGTATTCTTTTTCAGGTTATAGATAGTGAGCATATGAGAAATTAGATATTGATTATAGTTGTATTGGTTATGGAGTTGTTTGTTGTTTTGCTTTGTAATGTGGTTATGTTGTTCAAATCAGATTCTTGTTTTTGATGGCTCTATTGTAATAATTGTTGTTTAGCCATAAGAACAACCAAGAGATATATTGTTCTCTTATCTTTGTAATCAATCAAATCACAAGCACCAAATAATATGTAGGAAATTGATGGTTTCAAGTTCAAGCTTCGTCAACTGTTTGGAATTGAAGGTATTATACAAAAAAATTATCTTACCATGTTTCTCAATTTGTTTTTTAGGAAGACTTGAATGAACAAGTTACAATATTATCTTGGTAAGACTGTTATGTGGTTGCACTTGGTTTAGAAATTTTTTTTTGGTGGTGTTGTTTCAAATACATAGTTTAACAATTTAGAAAAGCATCGGTCTTGGCCCTTTTGGAGAGCTTAGGTACTTTTATAATAATTATTGATATTTAAACGGGAACTTCAAAGGTGTTGCTTGAGGGCTTATATAGAGGAACCTTTTACAGGTATCCTGCACATCCTTTTGCTGATGGAAGATGGATGTTTCTCGAGATTGGTGAGTTTCATTGCTATGATAAATACATGTAAATCTGAAGTTTTTTATTTTTCTTGATTTTCAACTAATATAGTCAATCGTCATCTTCAGTTCTCTTATGATTTACTTAAATAGCTATAATGGTTGTTGTTTTAGTTAATGTAGTTAATCGAGGAGTGAGTTTTTAGTCTCTTAATTTAATTTATTGATAATGAGAAATGGAAATATTTATGCTAACTCATGTTTTTAATTTCCTTAAAAAAAAAAGTTTTGGGTTCTTTTGCATATACTGATTGTTGCCATCGATCCATCTAACCACCCTCAGACCCTTCCGCATTGCGCAATAAAAGTTATGTTTGGCAACCAACCCTTTGCTTTATTAATTAGTAATCAAATGTGAATATTTCTACTAGCAACTAGATCATAACATTGTTACTTAATTCAACCATCTTGATGTCTTTTACAGAGAGCTATCACTAAACAAATGATTGCAATAGAAGAAATGGTTGCAAGTGAGTACAATTAGCCAGACCCTCATCTTTGTGACAAGATCTTGAAGTTGGTCATTTGTGAAGCGTTCTAGTTTGCTATTAGTTGCAGTTTTAGTTATTGCTCTCTCAATATATTCTTTTTCTTTCTTTCTTTCTTTTTTTATTTTCCAAAGGATGACCAGTGTAATAATTAAGCTTCATAATTTCTTTGTGTTTGGAGCCAAGTTGTATATAGGTGTACACATTATTGAGATTTCATTTTGTATATGTACAAGTAAAAGATTTCATTTTTAACTATTTGGTGTCATACAAAATGGACAATAATGCAAGGATTTAATAAAAATAAATTTGAAAAAACGACATTAAAGACATTGTTAATGTCGGTTTCAAAACGACATTAAAGACACCTTTAATGTCGGTTAAAAAAAATTAAAGACATCTTTAATGTCGGTGGAAAAACGACATTAAAGATGTATCATAAGCGACATTAAAGACATATTTAATGTCAGTTATCCACCGACATTAAAGATGAACCGACATTAAAGGTCTTCAATAACACCTTCAAAGATGTCGATTTATAACCGACATTGAAGCCCAACCAACATTAAAGCCCTTTAATAACGCTCGCAAAGATGTCGGTCGCCAAGTGACATTAAAGGCCTTTAATGTCGGTTTTAAACCGACATTAAAGGCCAGATTTCTTGTAGTGATAACATAATAAACTCAAATGACCTAAATCTAACAAATTTGAAACATATTGAAATCAATTGGTCTAAATCTTTTAAGCATGAACTCAAATGATCTAAATATAACAAATTCATTTCGCCTAAATCTACTAAATTTGATTCAACCATAAATTTAATTGACCTAAACCTAACAAAATTAAAAAAGTAAAGCAGCAGCAGTAAACTCAAATAACCTAAATCTAACAAATTTATTGAAATCAATTGGCCTAAATCTACTAAATTTGATGTAACAATAAATTTAATTAGCCTAAATCTAATAAAATAAAGAAGTAAAACCTAAATCTAACAAATTCATTGAAATCAATTGGCCTAAATCTACTAAGTTTGATGCAATAATAAAAAAAATTTAATTGCCCTAAACCTAACAAAATTAAGGTAGAATAAAGAGTGAACTCAAATGACCTAAATTTAACAAATTTGAAGTATATTGAAATCAATTGGTGCTAAATTTGAAGCAACAATAAAAGTACGTAAAACTCAATTGGCCTAACCCTAATTAACAGACTTAACCCTAACAAAATTGAACTCACCGTAAAATCATTAACGTAATTCCAACAAAAATAAATTTGAAAAAATACACCGTTATAATTGGTCACAATATAAAAAGGGAAAGGAAAGAGGGGAAAGAAAAGTTACCTTTGAAGACCAATTTGACATAATAGTTTCCTTAGCTTTTTTTTCAACCCTTCCAATTGATAATCTCAATCTAACATACCCTTTCAAAAAGAAATTCTCCTTTGTTTTTATATGTTTTTATAGGACGAGAGGGCAGTATTGTGTTTTAAGAGTGGAGAAGGTGGAAGAGTGGAGAGAAAATTAGGTGAGGAGAGGGAAAATAAGTAGGAAGGAGATGTGATATTCATCTTTTTGTTTTTTTTTTTAAAAAAAAACAAATGGTTAAATCAAATTCAAATCCAACTTTCAGAGTAAAATAAAGTAGATAAATAAAATAAAAAAAGTAAATAAAAATAATAATAA
The DNA here is from genome assembly GCF_025177605.1 of Cucumis melo. NCBI lineage: Eukaryota > Viridiplantae > Streptophyta > Magnoliopsida > Cucurbitales > Cucurbitaceae > Cucumis > Cucumis melo. The sequence continues at coordinate 3,958,333 of NC_066857.1, forward strand.
ATAAATGACAAAATGTTATATCTACGACCTCTTACCCTTAGAAGATTACCCTTCCGTTTGATAAAAAACAATTGTTGAAGTTTATTCCAAAATTTATGTCAAGAAAAATTAAATAACGACACAAAAACTGTGTCATTAAAACTTTCGCATTTGTTATTTTTAACAACACATTTTACTTCCACCCACCCTTTTTTTATTTTTAACGACACAATATTTTGATTACTAATGTCGTTAAAACTCAAATTTGTACTAATGGTTGTTTTTTATATGCAAATTTAATTCACAAACAAAAAATAGAAAAAAACAGAAAAAACTCTCAAACAAATTGAATACTCGTTGCCCTCTTACCTTTTAGAAGATTACCTTTCCATTGGACCAAAAAAGATTGCTGGAGTTTTTGGGAGAAAAATGGCAAAATGGAGAAAACATAAAATAATAAGTAGGGAATATCAAGAGATCAAATTTGTAACAAGAATCAAAACAAGTTGTTTTTTATATGAAAATTTAATTCCAAACAAAAAGTATAAATAAATGAAGAAACTCTCAAACAAATTGAATATCCATTGCCCTCTTACCTTGATTATTTAATCTTAATAAATAGTAGATTCTGAGTCACCACCAACCATATTAAGGTGTGATTGATCACAAGAAAAATATTGGTCTACGTAAATTCAGATTTACGGTTCGGAAGTCAGTTGTGTATAAGGAAGGTGTTAGCACCCTACCACACCCATAAAAATGGTTACCAAAATTTATCTTTTAAACTAAATTATAGAGATTCACAAAACAAGTTTTTTATTTGAATGTTTTAAATGTCTCATGGTTATCAATTCACATCTAAGAAAAAAGATGAACATGAATTGATAATTAGATGAGTGGCATGAGAGCCATTAGAATAATGGAATTTATTTTTTTTGTTTCAAAAGATGATTTTTTTTTATTCACCTCAAGAATACTAAAATATCAAACTTTGATATTTTGATCTCCATCATAGACATTTAGTGAGACATTTCATATATCTAAAGAATTAATAAATTCTAAAGAAAACACTATTTAGTCTCATTTTAAAATATAAAATTGTTGATATATTTTGTTTCTAGACAATTTATTAATTAACTTTTCAAAATGAAAAATTTCATGTATTTATGGAATTTAAATCATAAAATCCATAAATGAACATCACTTTTTTTCCGTCTCAAATTTTTATATCCATATGACAAAAAAACAAATGTATTTTCTCATACATTTTACAATTATAAAAATTTAAAAAATAAATATTAATAATAACAATATTAGCAACACAATGTGAAATATGACAAATACAGGTTGACATATAAAAGAGTTGGCAAATGATTTGGCAAATATTATAGCAAATAATGCATTTGACAAATAATGCAGGTTGGAAATAATATACAGGTTGGGAAATAATATACCGGTTGAGAAATAATATATAGGTTGAGAATAAATATATTGAAAACAATATAAAATAATATATTGTAAATAATATAAAATAAAATATTCAAAATAATATAAAATAATATATTGAAAATAATATAAAATAAAATATTGAAAATAATATAAAATAATATATTGACAATAATATAAAATAATATATTGGAAATAATATAATATAATATAATATATTAGAAATAAAATATTGAAAATAACATATTGGAAATAATATAAAATAGTATATTGGAAATAATATATCGGTTGAGAAATAATACAGGTTTGGAAAATAAATACAAAGTGTAATATGCAGATTGTGAAATAAATATCAGACCTAACAAACTATTTTATCTTTTACAATTCTAATCAATTAATTTCAAACATGCAATATATTTAATAAACAGTAAACAAAAAAAAATTAACAATCAAATTAAACCCTAAATCTAACCAATTTAAATCAATTGGCTTAAAAAAATTTAAAGAATAGCATAATAAACTCAAATGACCTAAATGTAACAAATTTGAAGCATATTGAAATCAATTGGTCTAAAAGATTTAAGGCAATAAACTCAAATGACCTAACTATAACAAATTCATTGAAATCAATTACCTAAATCAACTAAATTTGATGCAACAATAAATTTAATTGGCCTAAACCTAACAAAATTAATGACCTAAATCTAACAAATTCATTGAAATCAATTGGCCTAAATCTACTAAATTTGATGTAACAATAAATTTAATTGACCTAAACCTAACAAAATTAAAAATTGAATTGGCCTAAACCTAACAAAATTAAAGAAGTAAAACCTAGGGGCGACAAGAAGAATAGCAAAATATAAGGTTTACTTTGGATAAATGGCAAATTTATTTTTAAATTGTCAAAATAGCAAAATAGTTAATTTCTACATAATAAATGGGACAACTATACCTTAAATGTCCCTACCTAATTTACAGTATAGGTTCATAAATACAATAGTAAGAAAATCCACAAATACACTGTAATTATATACATGTATCCCTTCAATTTTCTAATTTTTTCCCCCAAAAAAAGAAGTCATCTTCTGTAAAACATCACATCTTCTGCATGCAATCACTCCACTTCTCCAAGAAAACCCTAGTTTTTCCTTCCCTCTTCCTTCTTTAAGGCTTTCCACCCGCATTTATTAAAGTTTTTAAAAGCTTTCCACCGTCTCTTTCTCTTCCGTATTTTCAAGGCTTTCCATTGTCGCTCTGCACGCCCTTCTTTGCACCACCGATCTCTTTCCACCGGTCAACCTTCTGTTGGATCTCAGCAGGTATATTGCCAAGTATCAGTGAGTTGTTAGTTCCTTCTTTAACCTTTGAATTTTTCCTCTATTTTCTGCATGTATCGGTAAAAAATACCGGGTTCTCAAAATTTTCTTTAAATTTCTCCGATTCTAACATTCTTCAAATTTTCAAATGGCTTTCCATCCACATTTCTTTTTGTTATTTAAGGTGTTCTTCAAATTTTCAAATCGCTTTCCACCGGCATAGAAGTCATGTTAGATTTTTAGAAAGTCCATGTTTATATTTTATTTCCTTAATTTATGTTTCCTAAAATAAAGGGCATAAAATGTGAATAGATACGCCCTTTATTTTAGGAATATTACTTGGGATTTGTTGTGTGGTTATATATAAATATATATTGCCTTTGAAATTTTTTTAAATTGTATAGAATATAAACGTGAAAAAGGGAAAGGGAGATGTCAAAACAAGAACAAGTGATCGGTTAAGAGCCACGGGGATCACTGGTTCTAGAAAATCATTGGCAACTGGAATTCAAAATCTGTCGAGTTTTTCTGAGGAGGTACAAATGCATGCTTTTTTGAAATTATACACAAGTTATAGATGTTTATAGGCTTTTCTATGCATATCAGAGAATAGAAAATATAATGGGAGAAGGCTCCGGGGGCAAGCGGGAGAGTCCAGGAATTTCAAAAAAGAGGGTAAGGACTGAAACGAAAAAAAAGGATGTCAATGTCCATAAGAAACAAATGATTAAAAGTTTGGTAAAGTGCAGATTTATTCTCTAATGACTTGTTAGGTCTAAAAAAAACTTTTATTTATATTGTTAAGTGTTAGGTTTTGAGGAGGCAAGTTTATAGAAGGAAAGGTGAAGGAAAAAAACAAAAAGAGGTTGAAGAAAAAAGTATAACAGTCAAACCTTTGTTATGGATGAATTATGTAGTATATAAATTCATTATAACTTTGACAAACAGGAAGGTACTAAAAGCTAAAGCGAAAAGGAGGAAAAAGTACAAGAAGATGAACAAGATGAAAATAAAGAAGATGAAGAAAAATAAGATGAAGAAGAACAAGATGAAGAAAAGGAAGGGGAGACCTCCATAGGAGAAGATTCGAATTCATCAACGAGTGAAATACCAACGGATACTAAGAAAAGAAAGAAGGCTGCAGAAAAGGGAAAGAAAGTAAGCAAATAATTTCCATTTGGTTTATGTTATTTTACGTACATACCTCAAATTTTGGTTTTATAAACTAGGTGAAGGCTATTAAAAAAGAAGAAAAGGCAAGAGAAGATAGAAGGAGGAAGGGAAAAGCCTCAATGAAGCCGGAAACATCTGAGGTATGTATTTCTGTAGCCATAACCCTGTATTTGTAGTGTTGCAAATGTATTGTAGGTACTTCTATTGCATGTGTTTTGAATTTGTGGCTTCTGTATTTTGTATGTTTAGGGTATTTGGTTGTATGTGATGTAGCTAATTACACTGTATGTACAAATTGAGAATGAAAAGTGTGAATGTGTTGTATGTTATTTTATGTTAACAGTGTATTCAATTATATATGTTGACTGTATTTTATGTTGACAGTGTATTTATCAGTTGAGTGTATATGAATTTCATTATGAGATATGTGTATATGGTGCATCCAATTAAACAGTATTTTTTTATTACGAATGTAAACCATGTTCTATTACATTGAATGTATTCACGGTCAGAGATTAATTTGTTCTAGTTACAGTATATCTTTAGTGTTAATCAATTAAATGTGATAGATATATGTGTGGTTACTGATAATTTTTTCAAATCAATGTTAGGACTCGATTTACTTAATGCGTTATGAAAGGAGAAACGAGCCTTTAAAAATCAATCTACACATTAAGAGCACAGTAGTAGACAAAATTAAGGAAAATCTTGGAGATAGGCTGATTAATAGGTTTAGGGAGGGCATATTTGGGCACTTTCTAAACTTCTCCATAACAAACCAATCCTCCTAATTGTTGTTGCACCTTATTCAACGAATGTGTAAACCTAAATCGACTAGTCAACTTCAATTTCTAATAGGTGGAAGAGTTCTGAAGTTTAGATTGAGAGAATTTGTGTTTATAACCAGCCTAAAATGCCATGAGATTCATGATATTAACCATGAGGATATAAAAGGTGGTGGACGGCTACGAGGGGTATATTTTGAAAATCTTAAAATTGTGACGAGGCAGTACTTGAACGTTATATTCAATATAAGTACTGCTGGAACCGATGATGATAGGATAAAAATTGCCAAATTGTACTTTCTCAAGAGTTTTTTGATCCCTAAGCAAGAATGTCTAAGTGTAGAGTGGGATCATATCATTATGGTAGATGATGATGAAGTATTTGATGGGCACTGGGTAGAGTTGCTTTGGAACTCTTAGTGGACTTCATGAATAAGGTTGTTTGTAGCAAGGGGCAAACGGGGATTTCGATGGGGATTTATTTTTCCCATTCTTGCTTGGGCTTACGAGGTAATCCCAACATTAAGTACTCCACCCAACTTCTTTGCAACAAGAATTTCCAATGAAGTCCCTAGGGTTATAAATTGGACAGCTAACACACAACCCAAATGGAAGGACTTAAAATAGAAAGTCTTTGATTCGTAAATGGTATGTAAATCTGGTGTTTTGAAGTAGTTTATATATTCATAATAGTTTTGTTTATAAAGTATTTTGTTCCTTTTTGAAACAGCTTGAAGTGCCCTCTATGCTCGCAACCCCAACTAAAGTGGGAATGCCATACTTTGCACCATTCATCGAGACAGAAAAAGATATACTCAAAGAAGCAGAAGATGGGCTTCGAAAGACCAAGAATTCTGACCACATAGCCCATGTTTCGCTGAATAAAGGCATGCTGTAACGCCCCGAAAATTCGAGGTAAAATTTTCTCGTTTATGTAAATTTTTCGGAAATAAAAAATGTTGGTGTAAGTTGATATAATAATAATATAATATTAATTATATTATTATTATTAATATTTATTTTATTTATTATAATATTAATATTATAATTATTATTATTATTTAATATTATAGTAATATAATTATTTTAAAACAATAACATTATCATTATCTAATGTTAATTTATTTTATTATTTAATATTAATATTTTATATATTATTATTATTACTTTATATTATTATTATTATTATTTTATAATTATTAAAAGTGTGTATATATATATATATAATAAAAAAAAAATTCAAAAGAAACCCTAAAGGAGGCGCGCGCGAACACACAGACCCCCCCCCCCCATTTTCGCTTCTTCTCCACCGCCTTCACGCAGCGCCGCCACCATCTCCGTTCCTCCTTCTCCTTCTTCTTCATCTCTTCTCCTTCCAACCGTGTCCGCCACCATCTCACTTCCTCTCCGTCTCCTTCCGTGTGGTAGTCGTCCGCCTTGTAACGCCCAGCTTTTCTTTTCGTTTTTCTTTTATTTTATTTTTTTTTATTTCTTTTGTCTTGCTGGAATTAATAGGGGGAAACCCTTATTAAACTAAGGTTGGAATTTATTCTATTTTTTTTTTATTTATTAAAGGAGGATTTAATCAATTAATTAGTAGCAACTAATTTATAAGCTTGGAAAGGGTCAAGGGTGTTTCATTGAAGAGAGAGAGAAGAGAGATACTTTTGGAAATAAATAATAAAATAATAGAAAGGAAATTAGTTTCTCTCTTATTTAAAGAGCCTTGGAACCCGTGCTAATTTAATTCAAAAAAAAAAGAGAGAAGAAAAGAGAAGGAGAGGAAACCCTAACTCCCAACCACGCCGCCGCCGCCGCCTGTCGTCCGCCTCAGGCCGCCGCGCCAGTCTCCCAGCCGTCGAGGGTCGGTTCACGCCAAGCCGCCGCACGCCGAGCAAACCGAAGCCACGCAGCCGTAAGCCGACGCCCTCGCCGAATCGAAGCCCCGAGCCGCGACGTCTCAGTCGGGAGTCGAAGCCGCAGCCGTGCCGCTCGTCTGCCGGGAAGCGGAAAAGCCGAAGCCGTCTCCCTCAGCCAGCCGTAGTACCGCGCCGCTTCTGAAAGCCGAAGCCGGAATTCGCCGCGCCGCTTCGATCGGAGGAGGATAGCTCAGCCACGCCGCACCGCTGAGATCCGACGCAGCGCAGCCGGATCGTTCGTCAGCCAGCCGCCGCGCCGACGGGAATCCAGCAGCTAAGCCTCGCGCGCCGCCAGCCGTCGAACCCGAACCCGGAGCCGCTCCGCATCCGCGCGCCCTAACCCGAAGCCGATTCCGCGTGCGAGCCGCGTCCGCGTGCGAGCCGCGTTCGCGTGTGAAGCCGCGCCGCGCGCTTCTGCGTAGCCGAGCCGCGTCTCCCCCTATTGCAAGCCGAGCCGCACGCGTGAACCCCTGTGTCAAAGCCGAGCCGCGCCTGCGCCAAGCCGAGCCGGTCCCTGTCCTCTTCCAGCCGAGCCGCCAAGACCAATTTGGCTCCATCCACCTACATTTTGGTAACTTAATTAATTATTGTGGCATTTTCCCAGTAAGACTCCCTGGTCCGGACGTAAATTAAATTATTTTAGGACTAAGTTAAGTTATTTTTCCTAAGGGCGTCTTGGACCGAGTGACCGGTGCGGCGAGAGACTCTCTTCAGTAGGGACTCATCCACTGCAACCTTTTCTGGGGTAAGTTATTTCAACGTAGTCTTAACCGTTAATCGTTGGTGACCTAATTACGGACTTTGGCGTTATTAAATATTTAGGATCCCGTTGCTTGGAAAGCACACGTGTCTTGCGGTTAGGACTCGTCGGGTGAATCTCCAGGTAAGAGATTCCACTACTGGCTTCATGTTTAGAAGTGTGAGACTATGTATGCTCCAATTTCTCTCATGTTATGAATTAAACAGTACAATGCCTGAAATAAATGTTAGCATGATATAACTGATGATGTGATTAGACTTTAGCCCGTCATGTTTGGCGAGAGCTGTTGTGGCCATGCGGCGAATGTCGAGATGGAGAGTGTAGAGATGATTTATGTGATATGTTTCATACTGATGCCATGTGTATGTATACTGCAAGTAGGGTACCTGTTAGCTTAGTCTGTTAGAGTCGTACCTGCATGGGTGTCCTACGGGATCACCACCTATTGAGGACTGTGTGGTCCGACGGGACACCAGTCTAGCATGAGATAGATATGACTCGAGTGACTCGACGGGGTCCTCGCATCCCGACTGTCCTAGGTGTCCCCCGGGGCACCGAAGACCAGAGCTACGTTCCTACGGGAGCGCATGTTGCACGTGTTCGGGAACGTGCCAGAGATTGGGTACCAGTTTCAGGACTCTGACAGGAAGCTAACAGGCACCTAGTGGGACCAGTAGTGGGTCCCTTACTGAGTATTTTTTTTACTCACTCTCTTCATTTTATGTTTTCAGGTAGAGGACGAGGCAAGGGCAAGGGCAAGCTGGCGAGCGACCCGAAGTGACCGTGGAGGGCCATAGGGACTACTGCTTCCGCTTATCCTTATTTTAGATTTTCGTAATTGAGTTTGAAACCTTTTCATTACTTGCCATCTTCTATGTAGATAGGGCCCGAGTAGGACATCAGAACGCATTTACACTTTTTGCATGGCTATCTTGTTTAACTTTTTCACAAATGGAATTTCTTAAACCGTATGCTTTTTAATAAATTTTATGACTTAAACCACTGGTTCTATATTGAGTAATGACTTCGATTCAGTATAAGGAGTTGGGTCGTTACAGTTGGTATCAGAGCCAAGTGTTTTAGGTTCTGTAGACTGACCTACGATGTAAGTCATTTTGTTTTGGTTTTACTTCACCCTATGGCTATACGGTCCTTCAGCACTCGCCAGGTATGCCTAAAGCCTTGCTAATGTTAAGATTACGATTTTGCCTGAATAGTCTAGATCTAGAGATAGGGCGTTAAGTTCTTGTGGTGAAAAGTTTGTTGGTGAATTTTAGGGAGAATGCCGCCACGTAGAGGTGCACGCCGAGGAGGTGGTAGGGGAGGCAGAGGTGCCGGTCGTGGCCAGCCGGAGGCGCCACCTGCTGCACCGGCAGTCGACCCAAATGCACCGGTCACCCAGGCGGATCTCGCCGCGATGGAGCGGCGCTATCAGGACATGCTGCAAGCTGCTTTGGCGCCTTTCCTAGCCGCCCAGCAGAACCAGGCCGCCCAGCAGAACCAGGCCGCCCAGCAGAACCAGGCCGCCCCTGCTCAGGCCCAAGCCGTTGTTCCTCCAGCCCCTGAGGAAGCTCCACCAGTACCAGTTCAACTGTCGGCCGAGGCGAAACACTTACGGGACTTTAGGAAGTATAATCCTAAGACCTTTGACGGATCTATGGACAACCCCACAAAGGCCCAAATGTGGTTGACGTCCATAGAGACTATTTTCCGGTACATGAAGTGCCCAGAAGACCAGAAGGTGCAGTGTGCAGTCTTCTTCTTGGAGGACCGAGGCACCGCCTGGTGGGAGACCGCTGAGAGAATGCTGGGGGGCGATGTCAGTAAGATAACTTGGGAGCAGTTCAAGGAGAACTTCTATGCTAAGTTCTTCTCTGCCAATGTGAAGTACGCCAAGCTGCAAGAGTTCCTAAACTTGGAGCAAGGCGACATGACGGTGGAGCAGTACGACGCCGAGTTCGATATGCTGTCCCGCTTTGCTCCCGATATGGTAAGGGATGAGGCTGCCAGGACGGAGAAATTCGTTAGAGGACTCAGGCTAGACATTCAGGGCATTGTCAGAGCTCTCCGCCCAGCCACGCATGCTGATGCACTACGTATAGCACTGGATTTGAGCCTGCCTGAGAGAGCCGATTCGTCTAAGGCTGCCGGCAGAGGGTCAGCCTTGGGACAAAAGAGAAAGGTTGAGACGCAGCCTGACGTAGCACCGCAGCGAACACTGAGATCAGGAGGTGTTTTCCAGAGACACCGACGGGAGCTGGCAGCAGCCGGGAGGACGCTGAGAGAGCTACCCGCTTGTACTACCTGTGGGAGAGTCCACGGAGGTCGTTGTTTGGCTGGAAGTGGAGTCTGTTTCAGATGTAGACAGCCGGGGCATACTGCTGATGTGTGTCCTCGGAAACCCTTTGAGACGACACCGCCCCAGCCTTCTGCGGCCCAGCAGGGGAGAGTTTTCGCCACTACCCGGCAGGAGGCCGAGCGAGCTGGCACAGTGGTGACAGGTACGCTCCCAATTTTGGGGCATTATGCTTTTGTGCTATTTGACTCTGGGTCATCCCACTCGTTTATATCCTCAGTTTTCGTTCAACATGTGGGTTTGGAGGTAGAACCCTTGGGTAGTGTTTTGTCGGTTTCTACTCCATCTGGGGAGGTCCTGTTGTCCAAAGAACAAATAAAGGCATGTCGGGTAGAGATAGCGAATCGTATGTTAGACGTGACCTTGCTAGTGTTAGACATGCAGGATTTTGATGTGATACTAGGCATGGATTGGCTGTCAGCCAACCATGCAAATATAGACTGTTTTGGCAAGGAAGTTATCTTCAACCCTCCCTCCGGGGCTAGTTTCAAATTCAGGGGGGCAGGCATGGTATGTATACCCAAGGTCATCTCAGCCATGAAGGCTAGTAAACTACTCAGCCAGGGTACTTGGGGCATCTTGGCAAGCGTAGTGGATATTAGAGAGCCAGAAGTTTCCCTATCTTCCGAACCAGTGGTGAGGGAGTACCCCGACGTTTTCCCAGACGAACTCCCAGGACTTCCGCCGCCCAGAGAAGTAGACTTCGCCATCGAGTTAGAGCCGGGCACTGCCCCTATCTCGAGGGCCCCTTACAGAATGGCTCCAGCCGAGCTAAAAGAGTTGAAGGTCCAGTTACAGGAGTTGCTGGACAAAGGCTTCATCCGGCCCAGTGTGTCACCTTGGGGAGCCCCAGTATTGTTCGTGAAGAAGAAGGATGGGTCGATGCGCCTTTGTATTGACTATCGAGAGCTGAACAAGGTGACAGTCAAAAACCGCTATCCCTTGCCCAGGATTGATGACTTGTTCGATCAGTTGCAGGGAGCCACTGTCTTTTCCAAGATCGACCTGCGATCGGGCTATCACCAGTTGAGAATTAGGGATGGTGACATTCCCAAGACGGCCTTTCGATCGAGGTACGGACATTATGAGTTCGTGGTGATGTCTTTCGGCTTGACTAACGCTCCTGCAGTGTTCATGGATTTGATGAACAGGGTGTTTAAGGAATTTCTAGACTCGTTCGTCATAGTCTTCATTGACGACATCCTGATTTACTCGAAAACCGAGGCTGAGCACGAGGAGCACTTGCACCAGGTGTTGGAGACTCTTCGAGCCAACCAGTTGTATGCCAAGTTCTCCAAGTGTGAATTCTGGTTAAAGAAGGTGACGTTTCTTGGCCACGTGGTTTCCAGTGAAGGAGTTTCAGTGGATCCCGCAAAGATTGAAGCGGTGACCAATTGGCCTCGACCGTCCACGGTTAGTGAAATTCGAAGTTTTCTGGGCTTGGCAGGTTACTATAGGAGGTTCGTGGAAGACTTCTCTCGTATAGCCAGCCCGTTGACCCAGTTGACCAGGAAGGGAACCCCTTTTGTATGGAGCCCAGCATGCGAGCGCAGCTTTCAGGAGCTTAAACAGAAGCTAGTGACTGCACCAGTCCTGACAGTGCCCGATGGTTCGGGAAACTTTGTGATCTATAGTGATGCCTCCAAGAAGGGACTGGGCTGTGTCCTGATGCAGCAAGGTAAGGTAGTTGCTTATGCCTCCCGCCAGTTGAAGGTTCATGAGCAGAACTACCCTACCCACGACTTGGAGTTGGCAGCTGTAATCTTTGCACTGAAGATATGGAGGCACTACCTGTACGGTGAGAAGATTCAGATTTACACCGACCATAAGAGCCTGAAGTATTTCTTCACTCAGAAGGAGTTGAATATGAGGCAGAGGAGGTGGCTCGAGCTGGTGAAAGACTACGACTGCGAGATCCTTTACCACCCAGGTAAAGCAAATGTAGTGGCTGACGCGCTGAGTAGGAAGGTTGCACATTCAGCAGCGCTAATCACCAAGCAGGCCCCCTTACTCAGGGATTTTGAGAGAGCCGAGATTGCAGTCTCAGTGGGTGAGGTTACCGCACAGTTGGCTCAGTTGTCAGTTCAGCCAACCTTGAGGCAAAAGATCATCGCTGCTCAATGGAATGATCCTTACTTGGCCGAGAAGCGTCGTATGGTGGAGACAGGGCAAGGTGAAGACTTCTCCATATCCGCTGACGATGGCCTTATGTTTGAGGGACGCTTGTGTGTACCGGAAGACAGCGCAGTTAAGACGGAGCTTTTGACCGAGGCTCACAGTTCCCCGTTTACCATGCACCCTGGAAGTACGAAGATGTATCAGGACTTAAGGAGTGTCTATTGGTGGAGGGGCATGAAGAGGGATGTGGCAGACTTTGTCAGTAGATGCTTGGTGTGCCAGCAGGTGAAGGCACCTAGGCAGCATCCAGCAGGGTTGCTGCAACCCCTGAGTGTGCCAGGGTGGAAGTGGGAGAGTGTGTCGATGGATTTTATTACGGGACTGCCCAAGACCCTAAAGGGCTACACGGTGATCTGGGTTGTGGTCGACAGACTCACGAAGTCGGCCCATTTCGTGCCAGGAAAATCCACTTACACTGCCAGTAAGTGGGGGCAGTTATACATGACAGAGATTGTGAGACTACATGGAGTACCCGTATCCATCATTTCAGACAGAGACGCTCGTTTCACATCGAAGTTCTGGAAGGGACTTCAACTTGCCTTAGGTACGAGGCTGGACTTCAGCACGGCATTCCACCCCCAGACCGATGGTCAGACAGAGAGATTGAACCAGATGTTGGAAGATATGCTGCGGGCCTGCGTGCTAGAGTTTTCAGGAAGTTGGGACTCCCGTCTGCATCTGATGGAGTTTGCCTATAACAACAGCTACCAGGCTACCATCGGTATGGCACCGTTCGAGGCTCTGTATGGCAAGTGCTGTAGATCCCCGGTCTGCTGGGGCGAGGTTGGAGAGCAGAGGATGCTAGGCCCCGAGTTAGTGCAGACTACCAACGCAGCCATACAGAAGATCCGAGCTCGTATGCTGACAGCACAGAGCAGACAGAAGAGTTATGCTGATGTACGACGTAAGGATCTCGAGTTCGAAGTAGGAGATATGGTCTTTCTGAAGGTTGCACCCATGAAGGGTGTTCTGAGGTTCGCGAAGAAGGGGAAGCTTAGTCCACGCTTCGTAGGGCCGTTCGAGATACTGGAGCGGATTGGCCCCGTGGCTTATCGCTTGGCGCTACCCCCATCCCTTGCTGCAGTGCACGACGTATTTCATATCTCCATGCTGAGGAAATATGTCGCAGACCCAACACACGTGGTGGACTTCGAGCCACTACAGTTTAGCGAGAACTTGAGCTACGAGGAGCAGCCTGTCGAGGTCTTGGCAAGGGAGGTTAAGAAGCTTCGCAGTCGAGAAATTCCACTGGTCAAGATCCTTTGGCAGAACCATGGAGTGGAAGAGGCCACATGGGAGAAAGAAGAGGACATGAGGGCCCAGTACCCCGAGCTGTTCGAGGATTAGAACTTTCGAGGACGAAAGTTTTTTTAGGAGGGAAGATTGTAACGCCCAGCTTTTCTTTTCGTTTTTCTTTTATTTTATTTTTTTTTATTTCTTTTGTCTTGCTGGAATTAATAGGGGGAAACCCTTATTAAACTAAGGTTGGAATTTATTCTATTTTTTTTTTATTTATTAAAGGAGGATTTAATCAATTAATTAGTAGCAACTAATTTATAAGCTTGGAAAGGGTCAAGGGTGTTTCATTGAAGAGAGAGAGAAGAGAGATACTTTTGGAAATAAATAATAAAATAATAGAAAGGAAATTAGTTTCTCTCTTATTTAAAGAGCCTTGGAACCCGTGCTAATTTAATTCAAAAAAAAAAGAGAGAAGAAAAGAGAAGGAGAGGAAACCCTAACTCCCAACCACGCCGCCGCCGCCGCCTGTCGTCCGCCTCAGGCCGCCGCGCCAGTCTCCCAGCCGTCGAGGGTCGGTTCACGCCAAGCCGCCGCACGCCGAGCAAACCGAAGCCACGCAGCCGTAAGCCGACGCCCTCGCCGAATCGAAGCCCCGAGCCGCGACGTCTCAGTCGGGAGTCGAAGCCGCAGCCGTGCCGCTCGTCTGCCGGGAAGCGGAAAAGCCGAAGCCGTCTCCCTCAGCCAGCCGTAGTACCGCGCCGCTTCTGAAAGCCGAAGCCGGAATTCGCCGCGCCGCTTCGATCGGAGGAGGATAGCTCAGCCACGCCGCACCGCTGAGATCCGACGCAGCGCAGCCGGATCGTTCGTCAGCCAGCCGCCGCGCCGACGGGAATCCAGCAGCTAAGCCTCGCGCGCCGCCAGCCGTCGAACCCGAACCCGGAGCCGCTCCGCATCCGCGCGCCCTAACCCGAAGCCGATTCCGCGTGCGAGCCGCGTCCGCGTGCGAGCCGCGTTCGCGTGTGAAGCCGCGCCGCGCGCTTCTGCGTAGCCGAGCCGCGTCTCCCCCTGTTGCAAGCCGAGCCGCACGCGTGAACCCCTGTGTCAAAGCCGAGCCGCGCCTGCGCCAAGCCGAGCCGGTCCCTGTCCTCTTCCAGCCGAGCCGCCAAGACCAATTTGGCTCCATCCACCTACATTTTGGTAACTTAATTAATTATTGTGGCATTTTCCCAGTAAGACTCCCTGGTCCGGACGTAAATTAAATTATTTTAGGACTAAGTTAAGTTATTTTTCCTAAGGGCGTCTTGGACCGAGTGACCGGTGCGGCGAGAGACTCTCTTCAGTAGGGACTCATCCACTGCAACCTTTTCTGGGGTAAGTTATTTCAACGTAGTCTTAACCGTTAATCGTTGGTGACCTAATTACGGACTTTGGCGTTATTAAATATTTAGGATCCCGTTGCTTGGAAAGCACACGTGTCTTGCGGTTAGGACTCGTCGGGTGAATCTCCAGGTAAGAGATTCCACTACTGGCTTCATGTTTAGAAGTGTGAGACTATGTATGCTCCAATTTCTCTCATGTTATGAATTAAACAGTACAATGCCTGAAATAAATGTTAGCATGATATAACTGATGATGTGATTAGACTTTAGCCCGTCATGTTTGGCGAGAGCTGTTGTGGCCATGCGGCGAATGTCGAGATGGAGAGTGTAGAGATGATTTATGTGATATGTTTCATACTGATGCCATGTGTATGTATACTGCAAGTAGGGTACCTGTTAGCTTAGTCTGTTAGAGTCGTACCTGCATGGGTGTCCTACGGGATCACCACCTATTGAGGACTGTGTGGTCCGACGGGACACCAGTCTAGCATGAGATAGATATGACTCGAGTGACTCGACGGGGTCCTCGCATCCCGACTGTCCTAGGTGTCCCCCGGGGCACCGAAGACCAGAGCTACGTTCCTACGGGAGCGCATGTTGCACGTGTTCGGGAACGTGCCAGAGATTGGGTACCAGTTTCAGGACTCTGACAGGAAGCTAACAGGCACCTAGTGGGACCAGTAGTGGGTCCCTTACTGAGTATTTTTTTTACTCACTCTCTTCATTTTATGTTTTCAGGTAGAGGACGAGGCAAGGGCAAGGGCAAGCTGGCGAGCGACCCGAAGTGACCGTGGAGGGCCATAGGGACTACTGCTTCCGCTTATCCTTATTTTAGATTTTCGTAATTGAGTTTGAAACCTTTTCATTACTTGCCATCTTCTATGTAGATAGGGCCCGAGTAGGACATCAGAACGCATTTACACTTTTTGCATGGCTATCTTGTTTAACTTTTTCACAAATGGAATTTCTTAAACCGTATGCTTTTTAATAAATTTTATGACTTAAACCACTGGTTCTATATTGAGTAATGACTTCGATTCAGTATAAGGAGTTGGGTCGTTACACGCCTTCTTCTCCGTCTCTGTCCACGAACGTCGAAGCGGATTCCGCCGCGACCTCTATCTATTTCCGATGCTCTCTCTCTCTCCCTCTTCATCTTGTGCACTCGAACAAACCGTCCTTCCATTTTCGTCGTGTTTTTCCCTTCCGGCCGTCGTCGAGTGAGAACAGAGGGAGAACCGCCGTCGCCGTCGGAAGAGAAGGGATTGAACCCGAGCCGTACCCGACCCGAGACCCAATTCCAGCCGCGAGCCGCCAACAATCCCAGCCGCGAGCCGCCAGCAATCCCAGTCCGAGCCGAGTGAGCCGCGTGAGCCGAGCCGAGTGAGCCGCGTGAGTCGAGCCGAGTGAGCCGAGTGAGCAGAGTCGAATGAGCCGGGCGAGCTGAGCCACGAGCCGAGCCGAGCCGAGAACCAAACCGAGCCGAGCCGAGCCGAGCCGAGAACCAAGCCGAGAACCAAGCCGAGCCGAGCCGAGTTGAGCCGAGCTGTGAGCCGAGGCCAAGCCGAGCCAAGCCGAGAGTGAGCCGAGCCGTGAGCCGAGGCCAAGCCGAGCCGAGCCGAGCTACCTAAGCCTTCCTTCCTCCACTTCGGGTCACGGTGAGTCTTCGGTAAGGATTTGTTTTGATGAATTCCCTAATGTTGCCATATCCGATTCGAGTTGATTATTGGAATAAGCTTTGACCCTATTTTTCACCCCCTTAAAGGTAGTAAAGAATTGACGTTTAAGCTCTCGGGTTCTGCGGCAGGCTTGGTTGGAGATAGCTTCCTTCTTTCCTCGGGTAAGTCAACGGATGTGCTTCGGACCTTCTAAAACGACTTCTACTAAAGTCATCAACTAAAACCTTCGTGTTTTCGTTTTAGGTTGAGCTGTTGAGCGTGGATTCGATCGAGGGGCATAACCGAGTATCAGGTAAGGGTTTTCCTACTACTGGACCTCGGGTCAAGGCCGGAAACGTAGTAATCCACAGGGGATTACACGTTAGTGACTATACTGAATAAGTGTATCTGTGTTGACTGTTAAGCACTGTTATTATGTTTCTGTCTGATGTAACTGAACTACAACCGCTAATTGTAGATTGAAATTTTAGATTGATGGACGTTGATCATGGGATTAGACGGGGAAGGACAGTGAGTTCAGTTGGTTATTTAGCTGTTTGAGTCTTGGGGCTCTTCCATAATGGTATACGAATAGTTGACGCGTATAGCAACTGAGGGTGTAATGGTTTAAGCTTATACTACCTGGCCAGTAAAGCCTTTAGGGAAATTGTAAAATGATTGATGATTGGGGTATGACTGTGGTAGACGATTTAGTATAGACCGAGGGGTAACGGTTAGCTTCATCTATGGGGTAGTGTGCCTTACGGATATGTGCATCCTTCGGGAGCACTAAACTGATGTGTGCATCCTTCGGGAGCACTAGACTGATATGTGCATCCTTCGAGAGCACTAGACTGATATGTGCATCCTTCGGGAGCACTAGACTGATATGTGCAACCTTCGGGAGCACTAGACTGATATGTGCATCCTTCGGGAGCACTAGACTGATATGTGCGTTCTACGGAACCACTAGACTGTTATGTAGGGTACCCCCGAATAGGAAGTTAACTGTTGTCCCCTAACGGGCCCAGTAGTGGGTCCCTTACTGGGTATGTTTATACTCACCCTTTTCTCTTCTTAAACTTTTCAGGTAAGGGCACAGCGAGGGGCAGACCGACGAGAGGCAGGAAGGACGCGTGAAGGCCATATGGACGCGTCTGGTTTCTTATCGCTTCCGCTATGTATTTTGTTAGAATATTTGACTTGTGGTTTTGAACTGATAACTTGAGTTTTTATTTTGAGACTTTTATGATTGATTTAAAATAGGGCCCGAAACTGTCTTTTTGTAATGTTTCTAATGCTTTTAATGAATCGTAACTGGTCCGTTTTAAATTGTATGTCGAATGGTCGAGTTTTGGTATTTGGTAGTGACCTCAGCTTAGTCCGGAAAGTTGGGTCGTTACAGTTGGTATCAGAGCCTAAGTTTTAGGTTCTGTAGACTGGCTTATAATGTGAGTCTGTGTTTTGTGTCCTTATGGCTGAAACGATCCTTGCCACTCGTCAGGTACGCTCCCATGAAAGTATATGTATAACTCTACATGCATTACCTTACCTAAGTTAAACCGCAAAGTCAATTACCATTTATGACTAAAGGGATCGTTGGTGGTTGTTAGGGAAATGCCGCCAAGGAGAGGTGCACGTAGGGGTGGCCGAGGAGGCCGAGGAAGGGGAGCAGGACGCGTTCAACCTGAGGTGCAGCCTGTAGCCCAAGCCCCTGACCCGGCTGCGCCAGTTACTCATGCGGACCTAGCCGCCATGGAGCAGAGGTTTAGAGATTTGATTATGCAGATGCGGGAACAGCAGAAGCCTGCCTCGCCAACTCCGGCGCCAGCTCCAGCGCCAGCCCCAGCACCAGCTCCTGTTCCAGCTCTGGCTCCAGTACCAGTTGCGCCCCAGTTTGTGCCGGATCAGTTGTCAGCAGAGGCTAAGCACCTGAGGGATTTCAGGAAGTATAATCCCACGACGTTCGATGGGTCTTTGGAGGACCCCACCAGGGCTCAGATGTGGTTATCGTCCTTGGAGACCATATTCCGTTACATGAAATGCCCTGAGGATCAGAAAGTTCAGTGTGCTATTTTTATGTTGACTGACAGAGGTACTGCATGGTGGGAGACTACAGAGAGAATGCTAGGTGGTGATGTGAGTCAGATCACGTGGCAGCAGTTTAAGGAGAGTTTCTATGCGAAATTTTTCTCTGCTAGTTTGAGAGACGCCAAGCGGCAGGAGTTCCTGAACTTAGAGTAGGATGACATGACAGTGGAGCAGTATGATGCGGAGTTTAACATGTTATCCCGCTTCGCTCCCGAGATGATAGCGACCGAGGCGGCCAGAGCTGATAAGTTTGTTAGAGGCCTCCGACTGGACATTCAGGGTTTGGTCCGAGCTTTCCGACCCGCTACTCATGCCGATGCACTGCGCCTGGCAGTGGATCTCAGTTTACAGGAGAGGGCTAACTCGTCTAAGACCGCTGGTAGAGGTTCGACATCGGGACAGAAGAGGAAGGCTGAGCAGCAGCCTGTTCCAGTGCCACAGCGGAATTTCAGATCAGGTGGTGAGTTTCGCCGCTTCCAGCAGAAACCTTTTGAGGCAGGGGAGGCTGCCAGAGGGAAGCCGTTGTGTACCACTTGTGGGAAGCACCATCTGGGCCGTTGCTTATTCGGGACCAGGACTTTCTTTAAGTGCAGGCAAGAGGGTCATACAGCTGATAGATGCCCGTTGAGACTCACGGGGAACGCGCAGAATCAGGGAGCAGGTGCTCCACATCAGG
Organism: Cucumis melo; assembly: GCF_025177605.1. Taxonomy (NCBI): domain Eukaryota; kingdom Viridiplantae; phylum Streptophyta; class Magnoliopsida; order Cucurbitales; family Cucurbitaceae; genus Cucumis; species Cucumis melo. Next base: position 3,977,291 of record NC_066857.1, read on the forward strand.
GTAGAGTCTTTGCTACCAACAAGACTGAGGCTGAGAAGGCAGGCACGGTGGTGACAGGTACGCTTCCAGTATTGGGGCATTACGCCTTAGTTTTGTTTGACTCGGGTTCGTCACATTCTTTTATCTCGTCCACATTTGTGTTGCATGCCCGCTTAGAGGTAGAGCCCTTAAACCATGTTCTATCAGTATCTACTCCTTCCGGGAAGTGTATGTTATCGAAGGAAAAGGTGAAAACATGCCAGATTGAGATAGCAGGCCATGTGATTGAGGTAACGCTGTTAGTTCTGGATATGCTCGACTTTGATGTAATCCTGGGTATGGATTGGTTAGCCGCTAACCACGCCAGCATAGATTGTTCCCGTAAGGAGGTAACGTTTAACCCTCCCTCGAGGGCCAGTTTTAAATTTAAGGGAGAAGGGTCAAGGTCGTTGCCTCAGGTAATCTCAGCCATCAGGGCCAGTAAACTGCTCAGTCAGGGTACTTGGGGTATCTTAGCGAGCGTGGTGGATACTAGAGAGGCCGATGTATCCCTGTCATCAGAACCAGTAGTGAGGGACTATCCGGATGTCTTTCCTGAGGAACTTCCAGGGTTACCTCCGCACAGGGAGGTTGAGTTTGCCATAGAGTTGGATCCGGGCACGGTTCCTATCTCCAGGGCCCCTTACAGAATGGCCCCCGCAGAGCTGAAAGAACTGAAGGTGCAGTTGCAAGAATTGCTTGATAAGGGATTCATTCGACCGAGCGTGTCACCTTGGGGTGCGCCAGTTTTATTTGTTAAGAAGAAGGATGGATCGATGCGTCTATGCATTGACTATAGGGAGTTGAACAAGGTAACCGTAAAGAACAGATATCCCTTGCCCAGGATCGACGATCTATTTGACTAGTTACAGGGAGCCACAGTGTTCTCTAAGATTGATCTTCGGTCGGGATACTATCAGCTGAGGATTAAGGATGAGGATGTACCGAAGACAGCATTTCGTTCCAGGTATGGACACTACGAGTTTATTGTGATGTCTTTTGGTTTGACGAATGCTCCGGCAGTGTTTATGGACTTGATGAACAGAGTGTTTAGGGAGTTCCTAGATACTTTTGTGATCGTGTTTATCGACGATATCTTGATATACTCCAAGACGGAGGCCGAACATGAGAAGCATTTACGTATGGTTTTGCAAACACTTCGGGATAATAAGTTGTATGCAAAGTTCTCGAAATGCGAGTTTTGGCTGAAGCAGGTGTCCTTTCTAGGTCACGTGGTTTCTAAGGCTGGGGTCTCTGTGGATCCAGCTAAGATAGAGGCAGTCACCGGTTGGACCCGACCTTTCACTGTTAGTGAGGTTCGTAGCTTTCTGGGTTTAGCAGGTTATTATCGACGGTTTGTGGAGAACTTTTCTCGCATAGCTACTCCTCTCACTCAGTTGACCAGGAAGGGAGCTCCTTTTGTTTGGAGCAAGGCATGTGAGGACAGTTTCCAGAACCTCAAACAGAAGCTAGTTACCGCACCGGTTCTTACTGTACCTGATGGTTCTGGCAGTTTTGTGATTTATAGTGATGCTTCCAAGAAGGGTTTGGATTGTGTTTTGATGCAGCAGGGTAAGGTGGTCGCTTATGCGTCTCGTCAGTTGAAGAGTCATGAGCAGAACTACCCTAAACATGATCTAGAGTTGGCAGCAGTGGTTTTTGCTTTGAAAATATGGAGGCATTACTTATATGGTGAAAAGATACAGATATTCACGGATCATAAGAGCTTGAAATACTTCTTTACTCAGAAAGAATTGAATATGAGACAGCGAAGGTGGCTTGAGTTAGTGAAGGATTACGATTGTGAGATACTGTATCATCCAGGCAAGGCAAATGTGGTAGCTGATGCTCTTAGTAGAAAGGTATCACATTCAGCAGCACTTATTACCCGACAGGTCCCATTACATCGGGGTCTCGAGCGGGCTGAGATTGCCGTGTCAGTGGGGGCAGTTACTATGCAGTTAGCCCAGTTGACGGTACAGCCGACTTTGAGGCAAAGGATCATTGATGCTCAGAGTAACGATCCTTATCTGGTTGAGAAACGTGGCCTAGCAGAGGCAGGGCAAGCGGTTGAGTTATCATTATCCTCTGATGGTGGACTTTTGTTTGAGAGACGCCTCTGTGTGCCGTCAGATAGTGCGATTAAGACAGAATTATTATCTGAGGCTCACAGTTCCCCATTCTCCATGCACCCAGGTAGTACGAAGATGTATCAGGACCTGAAGCGGGTTTATTGGTGGCGTAACATGAAGAGGGAGGTAGCAGAATTTGTTAGTAGATGCTTGGTGTGTCAGCAGGTTAAGGCACCAAGGCAGAAACCAGCGGGTTTATTACAACCCTTGAGCATACCGGAATGGAAGTGGGAAAACGTATCCATGGATTTCATTACAGGACTGCCGAGAACTCTGAGGGGTTTTACAGTGATTTGGGTTGTGGTGGACAGGCTTACCAAATCAGCGCACTTCGTTCCAGGTAAATCCACCTATACTGCTAGTAAGTGGGTACAGTTGTACATGTCAGAGATAGTGAGATTACATGGAGTGCCAGTGTCGATTGTTTCTGATAGAGATGCTCGTTTCACTTCCAATTTCTGGAAGGGTTTGCAGACGGCTATGGGAACGAGGTTAGACTTTAGTACAGCTTTCCATCCACAGACTGACGGTCAGACTGGGCGTCTGAACCAAGTTTTAGAGGATATGTTGCGGGCGTGTGCATTGGAATTTCCAGGTAGCTGGGACTCCCATTTGCATTTGATGGAATTTGCTTATAATAACAGTTATCAGGCTACTATTGGCATGGCACCATTTGAGGCCTTGTACGGCAAATGTTGTAGATCCCCGGTTTGCTGGGGTGAGGTGGGTGAGCAGAGATTGATGGGTCCTGAGTTAGTTCAGTCTACTAACGAAGCGATACAGAAGATTAGATCACGCATGCATACCGCTCAGAGTAGGCAGAAGAGTTATGCAGATGTGAGGCGGAAGGATCTTGAGTTTGAGGTAGGGGACAAGGTGTTCTTAAAGGTAGCACCTATGAGAGGTGTCGTGCGTTTTGAAAGGAGGGGAAAGCTGAGTCCCCGTTTTGTTGGGCCGTTTGAGATTCTTGAGCGGATTGGCCCTGTAGCTTATCGCTTGGCGTTGCCACCATCACTCTCGACAGTTCATGATGTGTTTCATGTTTCTATGTTGAGGAAGTACGTGCCAGATCCATCCCATGTAGTGGATTACGAGCCACTGGAGATTGATGAAAACTTGAGCTATGCTGAACAACCCGTTGAGGTGCTTGCTAGAGAGGTGAAAACGTTGAGGAATAAAGAAATCCCTCTGGTTAAAGTCTTATGGCGGAATCACCGGGTAGAAGAGGTTACATGGGAGCGTGAAGATGACATGAGGTCCCGTTATCCCGAACTGTTCGAGGAATAAAACTTTCGAGGACAAAAGTTCCCTAAGGAGGGAAGAATGTAACGCCCCGAAAATTCGAGGTAAAATTTTCTCGTTTATGTAAATTTTTCGGAAATCAAAAATGTTGGTGTAAGTTGATATAATAATAATATAATATTAATTATATTATTATCATTAATATTTATTTTATTTATTATAATATTAATATTATAATTATTATTATTATTTAATATTATAGTAATATAATTATTTTAAAACAATAACATTATCATTATCTAATGTTAATTTATTTTATTATTTAATATTAATATTTTATATATTATTATTATTACTTTATATTATTATTATTATTATTTTATAATTATTAAAAGTGTGTATATATATATATATATAATAAAAAAAAATTTAAAAAGAAACCCTAAAGGAGGCGCGCGCGAACACACAGACCCCCCCCCTCATTTTCGCTTCTTCTCCACCGCCTTCACGCAGCACCGCCACCATCTCCGTTCCTCCTTCTCCTTCTTCTTCATCTCTTCTCCTTCCAACCGTGTCCGCCACCATCTCACTTCGGGACTGATATGTGCATCCTTCGGGAGCACTAGACTGATATGTGCATCCTTCGGGAGCACTAGACTGATGTGTGCATCCTTCGGGAGCACTAGACTGATATGTGCAACCTTCGGGAGCACTAGACTGATATGTGCATCCTTCGGGAGCACTAGACTGATATGTGCGTTCTACGGAACCACTAGACTGTTATGTAGGGTACCCCCGAATAGGAAGTTAACTGTTGTCCCCTAACGGGCCCAGTAGTGGGTCCCTTACTGGGTATGTTTATACTCACCCTTTTCTCTTCTTAAACTTTTCAGGTAAGGGCACAGCGAGGGGCAGACCGACGAGAGGCAGGAAGGACGCGTGAAGGCCATATGGACGCGTCTGGTTTCTTATCGCTTCCGCTATGTATTTTGTTAGAATATTTGACTTGTGGTTTTGAACTGATAACTTGAGTTTTTATTTTGAGACTTTTATGATTGATTTAATATAGGGCCCGAAACTGTCTTTTTGTAATGTTTCTAATGCTTTTAATGAATCGTAACTGGCCCGTTTTAAATTGTATGTCGAATGGTCGAGTTTTGGTATTTGGTAGTGACCTCAGCTTAGTCCGGAAAGTTGGGTCGTTACACATGCCCTCTACAAGTGGGATTGATATTCTGACAAAAATGGTAGAGAAAATTGAGAATAGCCAAAAAAGGATGAAGGCAAGTTTGGATGGTATTCTTGAGTTTCTTAAATCTGTAGAATTGAAAATGAATAACCGATTTGAAGAACTAGGACAGAAGATGAATGGAATAATAGAAGCAATAAGGAGCCAACAATGTAGTTCTTCGGGTGGCCAATACACCCATAAATTTATGGTAAGCATATTGTGTAGACTTTAATAATCTATGTGCATGAATCTAAATCTTAACAAATACAGTGTATCTGGTTTGTATTTGTTGCGCAGGGAGCAAGGGCGTTTGAAGAGAACCTTGACAAGGTGGAGGAGGACCAAGAAGAAGATGATGTTGAAGATGAACTTGGATTCAAGCAATCCAACGGCTTTTGGAAAAGGGATGACGATGAAGACAAAGATGGAAAAGGGCTTATGGATGAAAGTCGAGCAGAAAGTTTGAGAGGACAAGATGGTGGTCAATCTAAAGTGGCAAAATCAGAGACACCACCAACAGCAGGAGATAAAGATTCTTCGCCGTATAAGGTAAAGAAAAATATGAAACTGTTGAAGATGTGTATAATACATATTATAGACTAATATATTTACATACTTGTAATAGGCCACGGAGGAAACAAATGAGGAGATAAACAGGATGATACGGTCAATCGATGAAAGTGTCAGATATGATGAGATCAAGAAGAAAGAACACAGAAGAAGAACAATATAGTTGTGGATGTGTGTATGTTTATTATACTAAGTGACTATTAGTTTAATGACTATAACATAAATTATATTGAATTTGTACCTTTCACTATGGTAGTAGGCTGACCATATTAGGAAGTGTGTGGCAATCAATGATATGAAAGTTTTTTTGGATTATCTACAAGTTAAAATGAATTATGGTAATTACATAGTATATGTTGATTACAGTATTATTTTGGGTAATTGTCATTATGAATATCATTGAATGGGTTGCTGTGAGACATTTATCATTGAATATCATTTATCATTATGAATATAATTGAATGGGTTGCTGTGAGACATTTATCATTATGAATATCAGTTAATAAATGGACAGGTATAATATTGTATTTAAACAATTCAGATAACAATTAGAGTGTATGTGAAATGTGGCCTATAAGGATGTGAATGGTTGTAAGTGTGGTTTGACTACCTATTCCTTAGAAAGATGTGAATTTTTGTATATGAATGATATCTTTAACTAATAACTGAGAAATATTAAAGAATGCACAGGGTCAATGTTCATTGAATTCAACCCTAAGAATGTTGAAAAATGTGCGACCAGCATTTGGCAAAATTAAAGATAGACCACAAATGGCCAAGGTGATAACATATCTAGTATGAATCTGGGTTCAACATTTTGAAAATAGTAATAACATACTTAATATAGAATCTTGTTTGCTAATAACATATAGATTATAGGAAAAATGTCGAGTAATGATAGGCTTTCATATATAAAAGAAAATAGACCAGCAGTGAGGGTTATTCTAAAACATATAAGCATATGTCATAATTTATACGTAATTTATAACTTGTAATCCTATTAATGGACTTCCTTTTTTTTAGCTGAACACCACAAATGAAGGATTGGGAATGAAAAGATCAAATGCTAAAGAGTATAGAGAGGTTACACCAGTTTCAATGGGAATATGGATTAGATGCTTTAAGAGGAAAAGTAGTTCCACCAAGGAAGGATAAAGAGAATTCATCTTCAGAATGGCCATCGTTTAATCTGCATCTAAGTCGAGCTTGATATATTCATTTTAAGCTTTTTTTGTTAGGGGTCTATAGTATATTGAAATATTCATTGTTTTATTGGATTACTTACATTAAATCTATAAATTTTTTGTTAAACTAAAATATTTGTTTTTAGATATACAAAACTTATCAATTCATTCTTATTTGATAATTATTAAGTAAGTTGAAATACATTGGATTTTAAACATAACTATAAATGAATTTAAAACAGGTCAATACATTGTAATGTATTTAGTCAACATACCTAGGTCGTCAATATTCTAAGAAATACTTTGTATTTAAATGAACAAAAGACCAATCTAATTTGAAGGAATCATTCAAACCACTTGATAACAAAATACAACTATGAATATAGACAATTAGAAAGGAAATATAAACTAATTAGAACTTTAAGTTATTAAACATGGAAATAACTAAATGAGTTCTTTACAAGACCTACAATTCTGACCTTTTTTACCACACCTGCTGCAACGAAAAGTGGTTTTTTTCTCTAAAAATGAAGTAAACCTCTTCTTTTTTGGTCTTCCAACTGGACGTTTAACCTATAGTGGAAGTATTCCATCATTGCCACCTTGGTGCGTATCCCTAATTTAGTTTACACTACCAATAGGACGCGTTCCCTTCTTGTACAGGTTTATCAAATTTAAGACATAGTAGAACTTATCAGTGTACAAATAGAGATTAAGAATTCCTTGTGGACAATGTTATACATGCATGTGAACAAGGGATCAAATCAAGGTTCCATTGACGACATGAGCATGTCCGATTTGAAATGTTGACAACAAATTGTTCATTATGATGGTGGACTTCAAATTCATGTTGGTCTATAGGATATATCTGTCAAAACAGTACAAAAAATATCATTTACAAACAAGTGAATACATATTTATTGCATTTATAGAATATTAAATAACTTACGTTCATTGAGCGACTTTCCTTTAAATATTCTTGAATCCTATCTTCTGCATATATTGAAAGTTCTATGCGTTGGAAACTCCATTTGGTACGACGTTCGTAAGAACCATTTTTGAACCAAACTACGAATTGATTCTAGAAGTCCAATTACAGGCAATTCTCGTTGTTCTTTCAAGGTAGAATTCATACTTTCAGAGATGTTGGTTGTAATAACCTGGTATCTTTTTCTCCTAAGAAATGCCCTAGCCTACCTGTGCCTTCTCACTTCTTCCAACTCATGTCTCATTGATGGAGATAGCTGTTCGAGTTGCCTCATGTAGTACTCAAATTCCAGTGGTGTATAAGCTCTGGCACATTTATTGAATGAGTCCTCCATGGGAAGTGATTTATGGTTATTTTTCAAGTTCTTCAACAAATGGAAATAACTGGTACATAGTAGTTCCATGCATCAATTGAAGCAGCTAGTGCCATGAAATAGAGTTTAAACCGACCTTCATCATCTGCTTCTTCAGCCATATATGTACTTAAAAACAGTCAAATAAAGTAGTCTAGAATTACATTGTATTTCTAGATTGATCGTGTGGTACTTGTTAAAATACAGAGTATTTGTGATTTTTATACCTGGGTTGTTTCGGATTAATGCATCCGAAAAAGCAGACAGCATGGCATACGAGTCCTCTAGAGTACCCTTAATGGAATTCAAAGCAATTTCACGTCCTCTACAAGCTTTATCATAGCTTATGTTCACTCCGTGATGAATCTTCATATAATTTATAACATCCGAAGGACGACATGGAGCTTTGTCATTTATTTTAAATATTAACTCCGTACACTCAAATACAATTAAGGATGTTGCTTGTTTGTGATCATTCTTCACGACGTCAACAGAACACTGATGTGTATACGAACTATCCAAATATCATTTTTTTTAATACCGAAGCACGTAGATACGAAGGGCAAGATGGATCTTTACATCTAATATCGAATGATGTACGATTGGACCTAACAGTAACTAATACAAAGCTATTATTCAAAGCGAGCATATAAATAGCTTTCTTCAAAACTGATTTTTGCTTAAAACATTGATCCAACTCTAATGGATATACCAATATGAGATGATTCAAGTGCATTAAGGTCAATAATTACATTTTCACTTCGCGAGTCTTCGGTTCTAGGTAATTCACTACTCAAATACGGGGTATTTCCAATATCAGTAACAGGTACAGTGTCAACGATAACAAGTATATCATTGTCGGAGAATTTCGATGTGAGTAACATAATCTAGGACACATCCTTATCATCAACAATCCGAATGAGGTTCGAATTGTTGCAATCTTTCTAGTAAACGGTCAACCTAGAGACATCAACTTCTGAATTTGGAAAAAGTCTACGTTGGATGCAATTTACAAATTTTGAAATGGGGATGAAACTGGAACATATACATCAAGGAGGCGATAGTCAATATATCGAAGGACTCAATCCATCTACCATTGAATGCGGTCTTCACTCGTTGTAAAGCCATTGAAAAAATTCAAAGAAAATACTCATATCGAATACAGTCTTCACTGGTAGATTGTATATACGATGGATGAATATTAAATTAAATCATTGTTTCATATATTATACGGGTATTTGTTTCATGTGTAGCGATCACGTTTTAATTTGATGTACTGGTCGGATATTACGAAAATATAATAGTCTAGGGCGAAGAAATAAAATGTATATGGCATAATCTTATGAATCTAATGTTAGGAAGGCAAGATTAGTTATTTTTCTAAAATAATTTAGACAATAAAGATGTTAAAATTTCAAAAAGAATATCCTTCGCTCCGTTCTTCGTTGAAGTTTACATTTTTACAGCCATGAACGTTCCGGTTGATTATCTTCCAATGAATTTTCTATTTTCATTTCCCTTAATTCCTGTTGATTGGCAAAATTAAAGATAGACCACATTGTATTAGGCATGATTTTAGGGAGGGTTGAGATTTGAATCTAAACTTAACTATTTGCATTATATTTGCCATAATTTTAGGGAATGGTTGGAATTTGAATTTTGAATCCTTTAAATGATTTTTGGTTACTCTTTTAATGTTTTTGTTAATAGTTAATTATTGCATTATCTTTGCCATTATTTTAGGACGTATTCACTTTCGAATGATACATTCCAAAATTTCAACAATGAAGTTTTGAATCATTTTTTCATTAATTTCTTTTTTTTTTTGTGATAATAAACTATTATTGCATTATATAGTTTTGGATCTATAGTAGTTCGAATATATAATTATTGCATTAAAAAAATTAAATAATTGGGGTTATGGTTCATTAATTTGAAGGTAAAAATCGAAATAATTAGGGGATATTGAAACCAATTGAATATGTTTAGGGCTCTCTAAAAGAATATAATAATTTTTTGATTTAGTTAATAATTATCATAAGTGGGTGTGTTTACAAATACACTCTAATCAGATATGTGATATTTTAATTGATTTTTCGACCTCATTAAATACACTGTATTTGTATCTAGACAGTTCTCATCCGTTGAGGGGCAATTTCGAACCAAAAAAGTGAGAAACTATTTCAGGTAGTTAGTTTAATTTTACCATAAATAAAAAAATAACAGTCTGCTATTTTTCAAATTTCTATTCTTATATTTGTCATTTCCATGGATCCCAAAATTTTCATTTCTATCCATAATAGATTATAAGACGATCATATAGATTTATCAAGGGGCGACAAGAAGAATAGCAAAATCTAAGGTTTACTTTGGATAAATGACAAATTTATTTTTAAATTGTCAAAATAGTAAAACAGTTAATTTCCGCATAATAAATGGGATAACTATGCCTTAAATGCCCCTACCTACTTTACAATATAGACTTCTAAATACAATAGTAAGAAAAACCACAAATACCCCGTAATTAATACATACTATGCACTCCCTTCAATTTTCTAATTTTCCCTCCCAAAAAAATAAACCATCTTCTGTAAAGGCTTTTCGGCGCATTTCCACCGTAGCTTTCTCTTCCATTTTTCCACCATCGCTTTCTCTTCTGTCGCTCTTCCATAGTCGGTTTCTCTTCCGTCACTTTTTTCCACCGTCTGCACACCCTTCCTTTCTTAATCGGTTTGCACCACCCAAAGTATCAGTGAGTTGTTTCGTTTCACGCTTCTATTTCTTCTTCAACCTTTAGATTTTTCCTCTTTTTTCTACATGAATCGGTAAAAAATATCGAGTTCTTAAAATTTTCTTTAAATTTTCTCCAGTTCTAACATTCTTCAAATTTTCAAATGGCTTTCCGCCTGTATTTGTTTTCCACCCGTACCGTCGCTTTCCACCTTCTTCTTTTAGTACAAATTTTTGTTTCCCTTAATTCCAGTTGATTGTCTTCCGGTGAATCTTCTATTTTCCTTAATTCCGATCGGTTGGCAAATTTAAAGATAGATCACATTTTATTTGGCATGATTTTAGGGAGGGTTGGGATTTGATTCTAAACTTAAGTATTTCCATTATATTTGCCATAATTTTAGGGAATGGTTGGAATTTGAATTTAAATTTTACTTGAGATGTGAAATTTGAATCGTTTAAATGATTTTCCGTTACTTTTTTAATGTTTTTGTTAATAGTTAATTATTGCATCATCTTTATCATTATTTTAGGAAGTATTCATTGCATTAAAATTTTAGGACGTATTCATTGCATTAATAGCTAAAGTTTAAATATATAATTATTGAAAGTAAAAATCGGAATAATTAGGGGATATTGAAACCAATTGAATATGTTTAGGGATCTTTGAAACAATATAATAATTTTTTGATTTAGTTAATAATTATCATAAGTGAGTTGTTCACAAATACACTGTAATCGGATATGTGATATTTTATTTGATTTTCCGATCTCCTTAAATATATTGTATTTGAATATGGAGAATTATCATCCGTTGAGGGGTAATTTCGGACCAAAAAAGTGGGAAACTATTTTAGGCAGTTAGTTTTGCCATAAATAAAAAAAAATAACAGTTTGCTATTTTTCTAATTTCCATTCTTATATTTGTCATTTCCACGGATTCCCCATTTAACAAATTCATTGAACTCAATTGGGCCTAAATCTACTAGATTTGATGCAACAATAAAAATAAATGTAATTGACCTAAATCTAACAAAATTAAAGTAGAGAGTAAAGTAGACAAATAAACTCAAATGACCTAAATATAAAAAATTCAATGAAATCAATTGTCCTAAATATGCTAAATTTGATGCAATAATAAATTTAATTGGCCTAAACCTAACAAAATTAAAGTATAGTAAAGCAGACAAGTAAACTCAAATGATCTAAATCTAACAAATTTGAAGTATACTGAAATCAATTGGTGCTAAATTTGAAGCAACAATAAAAGCACATTAAACTCAATTGCCCTAACCCTAACAGACTTAAATCAATTAATGTAATTCCAACAAAAATAAATTTGGAAAAATACACCATTATAATTGATCACAATCTCAAAAGGGGAAGGAAAGAAAAGAAAAAAAATTACCTTTGAAGAACAATTTGTCATAATAGTTTCGTTAGCTTTTTTTTCAATCCTTCCGATTGGAGTTTGATTGATGAATTTTAAAAGGAAAGTGGTTAGTAGAAAAAAGAAAACATAAAAGAATATGTAGGGAATATCAAGGAAATTTGTAACAAGAATCAAAACAATTTGTTTTTTAGATGCAAATTTAATTCACGAAAAAAAAGTAGAAATAAAGGGAAGAAACTCTCAAACAAATTGAATACTCATTGCCCTCTTACCTGAAGATTACCTTCCATTGGATTAAAAAAAATTGCTGGAGTTTTTGGGAGAAAAATGGCATAATGGTGAGGGAAGATTAAAGAATATTGCTAGAGTTTTTGGAAGAAAAATGGCAGAATGGAGAGGGAAGAGTTGTGTCAAAATGAAATTTAGAGAGAATTTTGGTGAAAATTGGAGTTGGATCGATGAATTGATGAGAAATTAGGAAAAAGATACGTTAAAGAAAAGAAATCAAAATAACCGTCAGAGAGGTTCGCAACCATGATCTGGAGCTTGCTAGCGTGAAATTGAAGAAAAAACTTGCATATTTATTTTCAACGACACGGTTTACCTCACCTCACCTCTTTTTCTCTTTTAACGACACAATGTCTTGTTTAGTAGTGTCATTAAAACCCATTTTTCTAGTAGTGATATTTGAACCAACAATCCATTTTATTGTGGAAAATAGAATACATGTGACTGTCAAAGACATCATCCAATTTAACAAGACATTAAAAGGTGTCCATGTTACAAAGGTCTTACCCTAGTCCAATAGAAAATAATCTCCCATTTCTCTTGCAATCTTTGGTAGTTCTTTTTTCCAATTGAGATGCTCCAAATTTTGCAAGCATGGAGGAACCAACTCACCATATTGAATTGCACTATTAAAGATGATACGGTCAAGTGCTTCGTTCTCATTTCTTTGCTTCGTTTATTTGACTTTTTCTCTTCATAGATCACTTGTTTAAATGATGGTAGTGACACATGGCTGATAATGCTCTGCCCCGAGCTAACTTCATGCACTTTATCTTTTCTTTTAGTGAGATTTCTTTTAATGATGCTAACTTCTACTTCGGCATCCTTTGTAATCCTTTCTCTTTTAAAAATTGCTCACAAGTCTTTCTCCCATTGTCCTAATGTAAGAGGCATTTTATAGTAGTACGTAGCATTCATAACGCTTATAAAACACTGGTGACATTAATATCCTTACTCAATCAACTGAAGGTTGCCCCTGATCGACTATTTTTGCATCTTTAAACATATTCCTTAAAAGTGGCCAATGCCTTCTTTTTTATACACTGGAGATTTAAATGGTATGAGGCCAAATTAATAATGTCCTTCTGCTATTTCAAGACTTATGCACTTGAAAGATATCCAACTACATGTACCAATGAGCAGTTGAACCAATTAGGCTATCTTTTTATGAACAAACAGATAAAAAAGAGTGATGGGATCAGTAGGCGCACTAGAACATCTCAACTAGGTTGACACCTTCGTAGCACCCTCATCGTGTCCCATACCTAATCAAGAATATGTTCCTTATCACGAGATCAAATAGTGTCAAATTAGGCACTCTTGAAAGTGGTGAATAAAAAATTTTGTCATCGTGGAAGTGGACTAACATCCTTCAGTCGTACATGATGGAATGACTATTAATGTAGTTGTCCCATTATACTTTCCAAATTTTGGCATCTTGAAATTGGGTGGAGTAACGATGACGTCTGAGACTATACACAGTTTTGTCACCTCAATGCCTTCATAAATGTTACTATTCTCTATTACAACAAATCTCTCTTCTAAAAACCTTGATATAATCTTCCTTCGAGATTTGTGTCTTCAAAGGTCTTTTTGTTGGTTTTCTCGATTGTCGTAGAAACTAGTTAAAGTCATTCAAATGTCTCATTTGTTGTGAAGCTCAACCACAATCTTGTGTCAAGTATGCCCTCAAGTCTACCAATGATGAATCTAATAGCTTTTTAGAAGTAAGAGCCTGCGAGTAAAGAGAAACATCATATGGAGCTTGGTTCTACTAATTTCTCTTGTTTGAATGCCCCTGCTACTGATCTATCTTTAACTGAAGGAATTTAAAACCTTTGCCACTTGTCCTTTTAACACTTTGACACATTCTTTCTGATTACTTACATTTGGTTGGGAAAACTCTTCCATGACCTCAACCAATAATGAATGACGGGGTGGAAATATTTTCAACTATTTGTAAAAACTTTGAGTCTTTTGATCTTTCTAAAGAGAGATAATGGTTAAATTATTTGAAGTTATTTACTAGCGCGACATTTTTGCATATGAAATTTCAACAATAATGCAATTATCACCATTCTAAAGTGAATATAATTTGCTGACACTTTCAAGAAGAAATAGTTAAATGCTATGACTAATGAGATCTTTAAACAAAATACTAGCCAATAGTTTATAACATACATACAAGTACGTGTTTATAAACATATGATTATAATGCATGATAATGAAAGGACTCTTAGAGCTAAATCATGCAAGTAAAAATAATAATAATGATGCAATAATAGCATAACATAATACTCTCCATGATATATTTCTTTCTAAAAACTAAATTCTTTTTGACAAATATTTTCACTCTTTTAAGTCATTAACATTAAAACATTATTAGTTATTTATTAAATGAGGCAACAAAAATACCATAATAAAGTGTAACTTCTTATAAAGAAATCATAATTTTTTACTAGATGCAATTTTTAACAAGATAAAATGGATAACAACGTGGTTATATGAGATGAAAAAGTTAATAATTAAATAAAACTCACCCCAAAAGATTTACGACAACGTCAAAATTAATCAATTATTCTAAGCATATAGTGATTTAAGAGTTTCTCTCTTTTGATTAATTAATTAGTCAAATATGTTTGATGGCTATCAAGTAAAATGTCAAATTTATTTTAATAAAATTGAAAAAATTAAACATTTTCATTATTTTCTTTGATTAATTTTTTTTACTTTTAAATATTTACCTCTTTTAAAATAACTTTCAAAATATTCAAGATTTAATAAGAAAATAATATGCATGTTGTTTCACAAAAATAAATTGAAGAAACAAAAATGAAAGTTACACAATAGGTTTTTTTTTTCTTTTGCAAAATTCTTTTTATATGCTTGATCATATTTTTTTAGTATTTCAAATAAATCATTCTCAAAATTTTAAATTTTAATGCTAAATTTATTTATTTCTGACCTGATTTTTTTATCAATATTTAAATAGTTAATATATTACAAAAAAAATCATTAAATGATACTAATTATTACTTAATATATATTCTTTTTAGAAAAAATATAGTTGGATAAATATGTTTTTCAAAAAAAAAATTATAAAAAAATGTTGTTCAATCTTTGAAATATATGAAGAAAAGTTTTCAAATTCTCTTTAAAATACATTTTTTTGAAATATGAAAAAACTTTACAAAACTCTAAGAGAATTACTAAGATGTTAATTGATTAAAAAAATCAAAATTGGCAAATAAAATATTGTTAGCTTTTACTAAAAAAAATTATGCAATTGTGATAGTTGAACCAACGTAAATAAAGAATCAATGAAATTAAAAAGAACTACCATGTGTAAATGCATGTTGAAATAAATGTGTGTTGTAATACACTAGAATATTACACAAAAGTTTTAAAAGTGATATTTATTCTAAAGGCCTTAAATGATCAAGGTTCCCAAATTTGTCAAAGTCATACACGATGAATTGACCAAGTCGAGTGAGAATTTTTCATGTACTTGCACGGAAGCATAACTTCTCGAAGGTCAACACTACTTCATCCTCAATTCTAATCTCATAAGGTAAAGTCTGGGTAGGAGGCTTGTGATAGTGTGTGAAGCAAAATAATAGTTTAAATAATGTCAAAATAAAGGCTCCAAACAAAAAGTGAGGTTTGCTCTAAAGTCTTATATAAAAGGTCCTCAAATTGGTCAAAAGTCGTACAAGACAATGACTAACTTGAGTGAGGATTTTTCGTGTGCCTACACGGGAGCATAAACTCCTCGAAGGTCAACACTACTTCATCCTCAATTCTAATCTTATGAGGTAAAGCCCGGGCTAGAGGCTTGTGATTGTGTGCAATAATAAAATGCACAATAACTATGCACAATAAATTTTAAAAAATAAAGAATAAAAGTATTCAACATAAAGAGAAAATGACCAAACTCTCAAGGTAGAGCCTCATATCCTCAGTGGAGTCGCCAAGTGTCGCCACGTGTCTGAGACGATTCGGAGCGGTCGACATCCTCAAAATGATTTGTTTTAAAGCAAAACAGGAGTCGTCACCAATCATTTTTTCGTTGTGATTGGACACCAAAATAGAGTAAACAAATTTTTAAATAAAATAAAATAAATGGTCTGCGAAAACTAGAATTGAGTTCGGAAGTTAAATGTGTAAGGGAAATGTGTTAGCACCCCTAACACCCGCAAAGACGGTAGCCAAATTTCAAATCTTGAATTTAAAATATTCTTTGATTTCTTTTAAAACTAATGTCTTATTTTACCCCTCATTACTCCAGTATTTGAAGCAATGATCACATAAAATAAGTGAAAAGCATTTCATCAATTAGACTATATTGAAGAAAATCTTCTCACCTCAAGAAAGTGAGAAATTAGTACAATTTTTCAAAATCTGTCATAGGAATAGCCTTCTTTTGTTTTTTTCTTTTTTTGCATTTTCTATGGAAGCTTGAAGAAAGATAAATAAAATAATGAGAATAGTAAGAATAAGAAAAAATAAAGAACTTTGAAGGAAAAATTAAAAAAAATTAAGAAGAAGAACAAAAAAGAAAATAGAGAAATATTGGAATCCCAACACAGTAAACTCACTTGTTGTTTGAGGTATGGATCATTGGGACCAAAACCCTACTATATACCTCCAACTAAGTTAGAGTTTTTTAGTGTTGGATTCTTGGCATTGTAGGGAGAAAGATGAAGATTTAGGGGGTTGCTTAGAAGAGAAAATAAAATGCATGTTATAGATCTTTTGGTTTTTTTTTTTTTAAGAAGATATGAAGGTTAAAATTAAGAAGTAGATGATATGGAAGTTAGAGATTTAGATGAAGAAGAGAGGATGTGGTGTAAAAATTTCTAAGGTTTTTTGTGTGGCATTTTCATTATGTTGTGTTGTCTGTATGAAGAAGAAGATATTATTTATAGCCAAAATCATTTCTTCAAATGGCTAAAAATTAAAAAAAGGTGAGATTTTTTGCATTTGAAAATAATACCAAATTTAGCATTCATATCAAAATGGCATGGACCCTTTAATAACCAAAATCAAATTCAAAAAAGTTACCATATTTGGTATTTCTCCACCTACCTACAAGAAATTTGGTCTTTAATGTCGGTTTAAAACCGACATTAAAGGTCTTTAGTGTCGGTTGGCAACCGACATCTTTGCGAGCGTTATTAAAGGTCTTTAATGTCGGTTAGCCTTTAATTTCGGTTCATAACCGACATTCAAGGCCTCTTTAATGTCGGTTGAAAACCGACATTAAAGACCTTCAATGTCAGTTATAAACCGACATCTTTGATAGTGTTATTGTAGAACTTTAATGTCGGTTGACCTTTAATGTCGGTTTCGAACCGACATTAAAGATGTCTTTAATGTCATTTTTAAACCGACACTAAAGATGCCTTTGGTGTCGTTTCTAAAGGCCTTGTTTTTGGCCCGTTTTTTCAATTTTATTTTTATTAAATTGTTTCACCATTGTCCATTTTTTATAAACCGAAATTGAGTTCATGTAAATAAATATTTTTCCTCACTCCAACAAATTAATAAAATTAATATTATTTTAAAAACTATAATATTTGTCTTTTGCATTTGTACACAAAAATGAAATCTTAATATTGTATTTATATATACATTCTACAATAGTACATGAACAAGATCCTAATACAAGACTTTAATAAGAAATTCTAAACGTCTACTCAGTCTTCAATCTTCAACAATAGCCTGGCTATCTACACAATCGTTTCGCTTTCAACCCGATGTCTTCAGTCATCCTACAAGCAATATCAAAATAAACCATTTAATTTGACTACTGAAACATTAAAAAATTTCTTTACAGCGATTAAAAGGACATTGAAATTGACTTAAATAAGAGAAGCTAACACGATTAAGGATGCACATCTTCACAAAAAAAAAACGGTTAAAACCCAATATATGAAAAGGCAACTACCCTCTGAATTGAGCCAAAAGAATTGTCAAACAAGGTGATATACCTTTTAGCTAAAAAGTCGAAATTGTTATTAAAAGACTTCAAATAACCATTTTACTTACGTTCGCCATGAGAATTCACAACAGTCTTATATTGTTTAGTAAATTCTTTATGGGGAAAAGGAAAAAAACCAACAAAGATCAAATTTTATGACCTTCAAACAAAACCAAACATTATTAGAACATAAGAAAATCAATTAGAAAACCTTGAGAATAGTTTCTTCTTTTCACATCTCAATTCTCTCAAAGAAAGACATGGAGGAAGTCCCTGTGAATCAAACAACCAAAAAAAGAACCCATATAACTATGCATAAGTCTGGAGTTGGGAAAAGAAAAAAGAAAGAAAAACACCAATAGTGATTCCAAGCATGAACATGGGTTGAAACAACAATGCTATATCATGATCTATAATCTGCACATCCTTCGTCGGATGAGCCACCCTTAAATTGTACCAAACCGATGATGTAAAAGCTCCCATTATCATACGTACAACAAAACAAACACATCCCATTAATTATAAAAATTTTCTTCAATTCAAAGAAAAATTATTTGAGGGATTTTAGATTTTAAAGAGCAAGCAATACATTTCAAAAATACAATCCATTGACAAAAGTCTTTTAAGAGAATACAAATTGCATTGTTGAACCAAGAGAAACAAAGTTCAAAAAGAGTATAAAGATTTATATACACCAAAAACTATGTAACGACCCAACTCTTTATACTAAGCTGAAGTCATTACTAAAAGGAACAATGACAAGAGACACTTTTGAAACGAGGGAAGAATAAATTTTTCATTAAAAACGGAATATTAAAACACTGAAACATAAACGCGGAAGCAAAATTGAGTCCCCATATGGCATGTCACGGATCCTTCTCTGTCGCTCGCCAGCTTTCCTCTACCTTTACCTTCGCCTGAAATGTTAAACATAGAAAGAGTGAGTATAAACATATACTCAGTAAGGGACCTACTACTAGTCCCGCTAGGTGTCTGTTAACTTCCCATTAGAGTCCTGAAAATGGTACCCAATCTCTGGCACGTTCCCGAACACGTGCAACATGCGCTCCCGTAGGAACGAAAATCTGGTCTTCGGTGTCCCGAGGGAGCACCTAGGACATGCTGGTCTGTAGTGAACCCGAGGGTAACGCTAAGACAATCGGGATGCGAGGACCCCGTCGAATCACTCGAATCATATCTATATCCATGCTAGACTGGCGTCCCGTCGAACCACACAGTCCTAAATAGGTGGTGATCCCAAAGGACACCCATGCAGGTACGACTCTAATAGACAAAGTTAACAGAACACCCTATCCATAGCATGTAGCATAACATAACATCATAACATGGCATGAGTATTAATCTTAACGTCTTTAATCATGTGATTAATATATCATGCATTAACAATCATCAACATCAATCTATCAGTCATTAACATAACATCAGTCACCATCATCAATCATCAACATAATAATCTCAGTCATCATCATCAACATCAATACAATGACAGTCATTATCAGTAGCATCAAGTTATGCATTTTAGCTACCATCAATGCATAATCATAATTACATGCGGTCTCTTAAATTCAGTTCGAAGGTCTAGTAGGAGAATCTCTTACCTGGAGATTTTAGCCAAACAAAGGTACTCCCTAATTGACAGTAAAATTCTCCAATTAACTTGATCCTAATCATAAAAGGAACACTTAGTATCTTAATTAATGAAATTAGCAATTGGCTAACATCCAAAAATCCTCCCAAATTAATTAACTTTCTAAAAATTGGGGTTGAAACCAATTCAACCTTGATTGGGAAAAATCCAAGATTTAGATCTTAAAAAGTTTAGCCAATTGAACCTTTTACAGAAAACCCAAATAGATCCAAAATTAAATTAATAAAATATTAATTTAATTTTATTGGCTTACCAAGGTTACTCAGATGGAGGTTGGAAAATCCTCTTATCCTTGATGAAAAAATTCATCACTTTAAATCCTCAAGCTTCCAAAGAGACCAATCTTAACTTCAACTGAGGTGGCGACAGCAGAGGGTTATCTTAGAGAAGAAGATAAAGAACCTTTTTCTTTTTCATTTATTTCCATCTTAAGCATTCCAATGCTATTTATAGACCCAAATAATAACAATAATAATTATTATTATTATTATTTCCTTTTCCTTTTCTTTTTAGGATATATATATATATATAATACCAAAAAAATATACATATATCTTTATTCCCATTATCTTTCCTAAATCAATGCCTTAATCTTAGGCATTTATAACCATTAGTAATAATAATAATACTTCTTTATTATTATTATTTTTCTCTCACCAAAATCTACAATAAATATATATTTATTTAAACCATTATTCTCTCTTATAAATATATATCTTTTTCGTCCAATCAAAATCAATCATCTCTCTCTTCATGAATTATTTTCTTTTCCAAATAAATATAATTATATTCCATAATATAATTAACTACACTTTTCCAAATTATTAATTAAATATATATATCCATATATATATACTCAATTAATTACAATTCCACCAAAACTAACTTTTCCCTCCAAAATCTCAAATTAACTTAAGTCCTCAATTAATTTAATCAATCAAATCTTTTCTAATAAATCACTAATGAATTATCTTAACTCAACCATAACAACTTCACTCCATAAACAATATTTATCTTTCTACAGAATAATTAATTATCATCCACAATAATTAATTATTATTTACCTTTCTTCCAAAATAATTAATTATCTTCCACAATAATTAATTATTATTTATCTTCTCCAAAAATAATTAATTATCTTCCACAATAATTAATTATTATTTATCTTTCTCCAAAAATAATTATTAATTATCTTCCACAATAATTAATTATTATTTATCTTTCTCCAAAATAATTATTAATTATCTTCCACAATAATTAATTATTATTTATCTTTCTCCAAAATAATTATCCTTTTACAAATAATTATATTTTCCCAAAATATAATTATTTTACTTTTTCTCCCTTACCAAATATCTTTTCTCCAAAATACAATTACCTTTTCCTTAAATAGTTATATTTTAACAAATATAATTATCTTTTCCTTTAACATAATAATTATATATATATTTCCACGTATACATATAATTATCAAATCTCCAACAAACTTTCCACCCTACGGTTTAAATAAATAACGTCCATAATTATTTAATTAAATTCAACTTCAACAACACTAAAATCCACAATTTTACTTAATCCTCTTAACCTACCATTTAATAAAAACTCAACAAACACCACGTGTCAAAGCCTCTAATTAATTAAATATTCATCCAAGAAATATTTAATTAATTTTAATTCCCACATAAATCAAATAATTCTCATTAAATGGATTCAAAATAACGCCCAATAAATTAAATCTAGATAAACAAAATTAAGATAACTGACTCCAAAATTATCTAAATTTTTGGGGCATTACAAACTATTTCCTTGAGTTTTAAAGAGTGGTTGCATTAATCTCTATTAGCTTGAATTAATCAGTTTGTGTATGAGACAAGAAATGGCATGTATATAGTGATGGAAAGAATAAGCCCAATAAAGTAGAGAAACATACAAAATAAAGTGAGGTGTAGTAAAGCACAAACAAAGATAATGTAAATAGTATCCCAAAAATAGATGTGTGGTGGAGTGACAATTGAATGTCGTAAACAAACATAGAAGGAAATAAGAAAAAGTTACCTCAGGCAGGAAGCATCAGATTCAAGAGAGGTATTAATAGCAGCATCCTCATAACTTGCAACAAATCTATCACGTAAGAACAAAAATATTTAACATTAGTAGTTAAAGATGCAGAAAACAAGGAAACACCCACGTCACTACAACGCATAACAAATCTATGAGTTGTATGCTTGTTAAAAGATTTACAGCAATCACTGAAGCCACCTGCCAAAAATCAAGGCAAATATCATCATTAGGAAGAAATACTACAATTTAAAAAACACGCATGAATCTGGCCACAAGCACAACAGATCTTGTTATCTTAAAATCACAACTATCCTTAGTTAATTTATTTCCCTAAACAATGTAGTTATAAGAGAATGTAGTTACAAACTCTACAGATCTATGAAAGAAAGACAATTAATAGCATACCAGCCTTCTGCAAAACAATCAAGAAAAAACCAGATCAGAGACAATGATTAAAATGTCGCGAATCCAATATACCAATCCAACCCCTCCCCTCTAAATTCGATATTTCTTGACCAATATACCAATCCCTATTTCATTCACCCTTCCGACAGTACCAATCTTGTACTCTTCACTAACCCACTCATAGAATCAAATTACAGAACCGGTTTTCCCTGCACTTATGCAACTTAATAATATCATGCAAACAATGTTTAATATATATACTTAAAAGAACATATGAAGATGTTGTGATGGTGATGATCGTGAATATAAGGTTAGCTAATAATGATACTTATAATTTAGCTTTGAGTCTCTTGTGATGGTAAAACAACAAGGACAGCTTTATTGCATTCTTTAATAAGTTGCTTATGTATGAGTATCTTCAAGGTTTGATCAGAATATTGAAGCTTGAAATCATCACCAAGCTCACCTTATCCATTAATGGCTTTAATTAAAAACTCAACCTGTGATTTGAGTACTTCAAGCTCAGGGTTGAAATGAACTCCTTTCAACAACTCTCCTAATAAAGTACCCAAAGCTAGAAAACTTGTAAACTATATGTGAAATTGAGGATGATGAACAAGAAAAAGAGCAACTAGCATAAAAAACACAAGATAGAGAATACAAACACATTCAAGCAAGCGAAATCGAGATCCAGTATACATCAAAAGAGAAGCTTAAAAAATCGAGTCTTAAAATAAAGACGCCAACTGTTTGACAAAATGCCTGATGGATAAATGACTGCAAACAAGAAAATTCTCTCAAACATCACATAGTTTATCGATTTTAAGAAAAAAATGACCAATTTGAATAAATCGCACAACAAGCAATGAAGTAAAAAGAGAAATGAAGTTAAAAATTAGAATTAGACAAAGACATTCATTCGACCCCATCGAGCAGAGGAAGGGAAAGGGAAATTCACGAAGAGAGACTTACTATAGATGGCAGAAATGGCTGGAAAACATAAGGGCGACGTAGAAAAATGGAAAGAGATGGAGAAGGGATTGGAGCAGAGGAGAAAAGAAGCCATGGCGTGAACTGGGAGTCGTGGCGACGATGGCGATAATTCAACCCGTCAATACTTCATCGGTCGGTGGCGACGATGCTCACGGATTGCAGGGAGAAAACTCACTGTTCGGATGGATGTGCGAATACGAGTCGAGCGGACACGACTCAGTCTGACCCGAAAATAGGCCTTTCCCTCGTGCCTCTCTCTTCTTACACCCTAGGCTTTCTCTGTTTCTGTCTGCTATTGAATCCTGATTCGACGATAAGGAGGGATTTTGTAAGGACCCAACTTTCCGGACTAAGCTGAGGTCACTACTAAATACCAAAACTCGACCATACAACATAAAATTTAAAACGGACCGGTTACTATTCATTAAAAACGTTAGAGACATTACAAAAAGACAGTTTCGGGCCCTATTTTAAATCAATCATAAAAGTCTCAAATAAAAAAAAACTCAAGTCGTCAGTTCAAAATTCACAACCAAATGTTCTAACAAAAATACATAGCGGAAGCAATAAGAAAACCAGACGCGTCCATATGGCCTTCACGCGTCCTTCCTGCCTCTCGTCGGTCTGCCCCTCGCTGTGCCCTTACCTGAAAAGTTTAAGAAGAGAAAAGGGTGAGTATAAACATACCCAGTAAGGGACCCACTACTGGGCCCGTTAGGGAACAACAGTTAACTTCCTATTCAGGGGGTACCCTACTTAACAGTCTAGTGGTTCCGTAGAACGCACATATCAGTCTAGTGCTCCCAGAGGATGCACGTATCAGTCTAGTGCTCCCGAAGGATGCACACATCAGTCTAGTGCTCCCCAAGGATGCACACATCAGTCTAGTGCTCCCGAAGGATGCACACATCAGTCTAGTGCTCCCGAAGGATGCACATATCAGTCTAGTGCTCCCGAAGGATGCACATACCAGTAAGGCACACTACCCCATAGATGAAGCTAACCGTTACCCCTCAGTCCATACTAAACCGTCTACAACAGTCATACCCCCTCAACACTCATATTACAATCTCACCATAGGCTTTGCCAGTCAGCTAGTACAGATTTAAACAACTACATCCTCAGTTGCCATACGCGTAACCGTAACTTCAAGGTCCATCGACATGCAATTCCAATCTACCACGTAACCCGTTAACATAACCACACTATACCGGACATCTAGCATCGGGGTCTGCTAGCAAGAAACCCCTTATACCCGATAGCGCACAAGTTACCACTAGCGATCGGATTTCTCTTACATCAGACAAGAATATAATAACAATGCTTAAAAGTCAACACACATATATTTATTCGGTACAATTACCAACGTGTAATCCCCTGTGGACTACTACATTTCCAGCCTCACTCTGAGGTCCAATAGTAGGAGAACCCTTACCTGAAACTTGGTTATGCCCCTCGATCGAGTCCACGCTCAACAGATCCACCTAAACGAAAACACGCAGGTTTTAATCGAAGATACTAGTAGAAGTCATTTTAAGTGGTCCTAAGCGACATCCGTCGACTTACCCGAGGAAAGGAAAACTATCTCCAAACAAGCCTGCCGCAGAACCCGAGAACTTAAACGTCAATTCCTTAATACCTTCAAGGGAGAAAAGGTGGGACCAAATCTTATTCCAATATTCAAATTCGAATCGGACGAGCAACATTAGGAAGTTCATCAAAATAATCCTCACCGAACAACTCACCGTGACCCGGAGTGGAGGAAGGAAGGCTTAGGTGGCTCGACTCGGCTTGGCTCACTCTCGGCTCGGCTTGACCTCGGCTCACAGCTCGGCTCACTCTCGGCTCGGCTCGGCTTGGCCTCGGCTCACAGCTCGGCTCAACTCGGCTTGGCTCGGCTTGGCCTCGGCTCAGCTCGGCTCAACTCGGCTCGGCTCGGCTTAGATCAGTTTACGGCTCGGCTTGGCTCGGCTCGGCTCGGCTCAATTTTTCGGCTCAGCTCAGGTACGGCTCGCGGCTCGGCTGGGATTCACGACTACCTTGGCTGCGCGCGACGACGGACAAAAATTAACACGGCGATGGCGGCGACGGTCTTCGGTTTACCCTGGACCTTATGGGTTGCACCGGACGGCACACGGAGGAGGAGATGTTGCTTGTAGTAGAGACAGAGACAGCCGGCAGATCCGTAGTTGCTTAAGACCGAAAGAAGATCGGAGATGGAGGCGGCCGCGACGGCTGGAGCAGTGAGATTCCGACGACGGAGACGAAGGAGGTGAAGCTGGAGAGTTCGACGGTGTAGACGGAGGCGAACAACCACCACGGAGACGGAGATGGAGGTGTGCACGAACGGAAGGGAAAAGAGAAGAAAAACGACGGCGGCGGCGAAACGGAAAGGAGAGGGAGATGTTGCGGCGCGCGGGGAAGACGAAAGGAAGGGAAAAAAATGGATGGGGGGGCTCGCGCGCGGTTTAGGGTTAGATTTAAAAAAAATTATTATTATACATATATATATATAACTTTTAATAATAATAATAAATAGAATATTATTATATATATATATTAATTTTTAATTATTATAATTAATAATAAAAATATATAAAATATTATTATATACATATATATACTAACTTTTAAAAATTAATTAATAATAATAATACTAATAATAATAATAATAAAAGAAAATATTAATATTAAATTATATATAAGGATAATAATAAATACTAATAATATTAATAATATAATTACTATTATATTATTATTATATAAATTTACAAATATTAATTCAGAATTTCAGAAATTAATCCAAAATTTAACATTCCCGAAAAATTATATAAAACGAAAAAAAAATTTACCTCGAAAGTTCGGGACGTTACAGATTTGATTCGTGAAGCATATACAATCAAAAAGAATGTAAGCCTCATTTCGTTCTCTTCTACTTTATCTATTTATTTAATATCTCCTTAAGATTTATTCGTGTGATAAGGAAATTTTAAAACTACATTTATGGAGTTTCAAAACTTAAATTGTTTTGTATAGATGTTGAAAAGAATGAAGGAGGGTAAAAAGAAAGTTTAAGTTTGAAGAGATGGGCATTTTTGTCATTCCTTTATTATTATTAAGCTTTTATAAAAAAAATAAAGAGAAAAAAAAAGAAGATTTTTCTTCTTCTTCTTCTCTTCCTTCTTCTTCTTCTTCGTCTTCTTCATTCTTCTAGAGAGACCGACGACACCCCCCTCTCTTTCGAAAATCTCTTCGCCACTGACCAAAGAGCCACCACCATTTCGTCTCTTCTCGACCATCAAAACCAGCGGCCGTCCAATGTTCGTTTATGCGCTACCCATTACTGATTTGTAAGCTCCAGGTGTTGGGTTCGTTGAGCCACACACTGACCAGCTGTCGCCCAACTGTCGAACACCACATTGGTTGCTACTTTGCGTCGTGCTGGGCCACCCTCTGTCATCGCTAGCCTCACTGAATTTAGAAGTTGAGGTTAGTTTTAGTTGTTTGACGAGTTTTGTGGTTTGGTTTAATTGAAGATCTATAATACCCAATAGCTTTTGGCTTCGAATGACTAGTTTTTATCACGTTTTGATGTAAGTTTGAAGAGTTGTCGTGTTGATTAGCTGTTGTCCAGCGGGTTCGATAAGGATTTTATCAAGATTTAAGTAATTAGTAAAGGTGAGATTATTATGTTTGTAAATAGAGTGTTGGATAAGATTCTATGCTTTATGGAGCGGGTCTTGAATACCCATTAAATTTAAGTGTTAAAAATTGAATAGCTCATGATGGTGGATGCTTGTTTTCGAATTAGGAAGTCGATAGGGTGCTGCCCATTAAGATTAAGGCTACTTTGATAAGTGTTTTGTAAGATTTTGGGTAATTTCGGTAAGTTTTGTGAATACCCATTTAGTTTTAACATAAACTTGATATTACCCATAAGGTTATGTATGAAAGATGGGAGGTTTTGTGAAATTGAGGCTGAAGAGGAAAAAAAGAACTTTGGAAAAGTGACATTTGGTATCAGAGCATGGTTTTGGGAAACCTAAGGGTTATGAGCAAGAGTTTGGAAAATCAAGAGTTTATGCACTAGAGACTTAGCAAGAGTTTAAATCGCATAAGTAAGTTGCACTGAAACATACACAACTGTGGCATACGATCTAGGCAACCTACTAAGGAAACTCATGATGCTCTTGATAGTTTAGACATGGAGTTGAGGAAGTTAAGGCGACACTAGTTTACCCTCAGGCGGAAAAAGAATTTTGGTGAGCTGATGATGTCTCTTTTGACTCAAAATATCAGTTGGTGTGAGAATTTTATGAGCCAATCCTAAGAAAAATTGAGTGTTTGAGCTTTTAAAGGCTCTAGGAACAACAACTTTTGGTATAAGATAGGCGAGTTGGATTTGTCATCCTCTTGTTGTAGAAAAGGGCAAAGTATTGATGATGTTATACTAAGTTATGCCTTAGTGGTAGACTAGTTTGTTAGAAAGAACATCAGTGAGTTATTCATGATAACTTTATTTGTGGTCATCCTGAGATGCGAAACAGAATGAATTTCTGAAACTTGAATGAGAAGTTATATCTAGGGTAAGATATGATAATTATTTCAATTGATTGTCCAAGTATGCCATTTTAGTGCCCCAAGATGAGGTAGTCAAATGTACAAAGATTTAAGGATAGTTTAATTGGGAAGCATTTTATAAATCTTACGTTTAAAGAGGATTGTTTTAAGAAGTAGATTCACACCACGATCTAGGTTAGAGGGGAAAACTTAGAACGGGATGTGACAAAGAATATTAGCTTCTTGCAGCAAGGTCAAAAGAAAAAGCCTCTACACTCACTTGTCTCGGTCGCAACATCCACCCACTAACTGAGGAAGGTCGAGCTGGAGATTGAGGGCTTTCTTCCCCTACTCACTTCGATTGATTGATTCCCCTTTCAGCCGAGACAGCAGATCCCTATAGACCTTGGTGTGCCTCCTAGGGTGTGTCTCGTCCTCCTCGTGAGAGATCGAATTCTCTCTCTACGGTGACTGTCGGCTGCACTCCCCTCACTCGCACACTCTCCTTCATCTCTTACTAAATATATGAATGTATATCTCCTTAAAAAAATAAGTGAGGAGAGAAAAAATTTTAAATTCTTATCTTTAATGTCGGTTTTAAAAAAACTGGGTCTTTTATGTCGGTTTTAAACCGACACTAATCCTATATCTTTGATGTCGGTTTAAAACAGACATTAAACATCCGCATTTTTAAAAGCGACATTAAAGATCCGTTTCCATTTTTTCCAACTGACATTAAATGTCATATTTCTTCTAGTGTTAGTTAGACTAACTAATTGATTTAGTTACTCTAACCAAATTACCCACAAAACTTTAAAAGTGATTAAAAAACACTCTTTTTTTAAGAAAAATGTAGTTAATCACAAAATTAAAAATAAGCCAAATTAAGGTAAAAATTAATCTAGCAATTAAATTGATTTTAAATAAGGCCGGACAAAATTAGGTGGCTACAATATAATTAGAAAATTTACCATGGGAAGTTTAGTGCATATTTTATTCAAGTGAGTATCATTCTTTTTACAACCTTTTCCTTGGCCACCAAAAGCACTCGTGCCTGATATTGTCAATTGATCGATATATTGAAAAAGAACCAATCCATCTCCTATTGGATCGGGATGAGCTTGTAATGTTCCTTCCATCTGAACCTCAATAGTACTTTTGCAAGGACCATGGAGAATGGATTGGTTTAGTTGGTAAACTCCTATTGGAATCAACAATTTACTTGGATTGGTCGATCCACATGCATCCTTCCATGCATTTGCCAAAGCCTGTAAGTTGAATTATTTCATCACATAAAAAAAATTACATAAAATAGAAATTTTATCAAGTTAATGTATATATTTACCTGAGTAATATCAATATTAGGTTTGACACCCTACATAGTGATATCAAAAATGGATTGACCTTTTGCAGTTGATGCCAACATTGACGACAAATGTAATAGTAATGCTATAATGTTTGACCTCAATCCCATCATTTTTATATATGCCTTCTACTTTTTGGTTATCTTCTCTTTATTCTAATTGTTAATTAGCTGTGAAATTGGGAACGAATGATTCAAATATGAGGTCATCCAACCCCTCTTTATACATTCCAAAAACTTTTGGTTGCTAAATTTAAAAAAGATCATTGAAAGATTGAAGTTAAACCATTAACTATTTGTCATAAAATTAGTCATTTCATAACAAATGGAATTTACTAATCATTCCTTCCCTTCAATAAAATTTCTATCAGAGACCAACTCAAAAAAGAAAGAATCGATAATTTTGGTGAAAAAACATATAAGGATTGTATTTAATTGAAGATCAACCTTTGAGAAATTGAAAAAAAAAATTATAATCACGTCTCTATTATTATATAGTTAGTTAAGGGCATGTAGGAGAGTAATTTGTCAATGATTAAAGTCATTTTTGGATATATCAAATGGAGCACATTCATCTGGCATACATGATTATTAGTAACCATGTGGTGTATTTAGTTTAAATCCCTTTCTCTTGCACTAAAGAAACCACTTTGACATATCTTAAATCACTTTTTTACCTAAATAATTGTGATGTTTGACAATGATGAGAAAGTAACTTTGGAAACATTCTTTCTAAGAGGTTAAAAATATGTGCCAAAATTTTAATTATTTATTTATCATATATTCATATTCTTATGAGAAAATCGGTCACAATGTACCATCCCAATATAGACCGATGATATCTTTTCTAAAAGGAGGGGGACAATGTTAGATTTTAAGTTGGGGTGGGATACGTTTGTGTTATGGCTAGAGCTGTTGAGTATTTGAGCTTGGCTATTACATGCTTCTTTGTTGCTTGCTTTGTTGTCTTGTACTTTTCTATATGGCTTGCCTATCATACACTTTTAGAATCATGCATGTGTAAAGCATTGTGAAGAAAATAAGTATGATTAATTTTAAACATATTTTAAATTTTTCTCTTCCATCTCTCATGCACACTTATGAGTTCTTCACCTGACTATCCTAGGTCTTGCATGCTTAGAGTAGTTTTATTGGGTCCATAACAATTTAGCAGTGTATTCAATAGGACACAACCAACCAACTTTCTCACTTATTTAAAAACAAATCTCCTGATCAGTTTAGGGTATGAATCCCTCACCCAAGACGAAATTTGTAGCTAATGAGTAATTAAAATAAAAAGATGTTGAGAAGAAAAAAATGAAGTTGATTTGTTCGATTTGAATGCATTGCCACTTTGTGTTAGGAAATTGCATTTTTATCTTATTATTATTGTAGGGAAAACCAGATTGAGGGTCCTTTAAGCCTGTCAATTCCAAATTTTGTTAGGACTTAAGTAGAAGGGCATTGGACTATTTTATGCATGAATAGATTTGGAGAAAGAATTTTAAATGTGCATCAATTGGCTGCTTGTCTTGAATCGGAGGATCGAGTATTGCTTGGTTCTTATTGACTGTTAAAGCATGAGAAAGTGACTTAGCAACTTAAATAATTAAGCAAGCTATTTTATGTGACTGTGTGCTTTCTCGGAACGATCAAGAATTAAATTGTTGGGGGTGTTTGATCATTGATTTGATTAATTAACTTATGATGTGTTATAATTGATATTGTATGTTAATTACAGTAAACAACCAGCTAAGTTGATTGTTTATATGTGTTAATTTCAACTATGTAAAGATTAATATCATTGCTAAATACATAAGAAATTAATTTAAAAAATTTCTAAACCCTAGAGAGTTTGATAACACGTTTCAAGTTGTTAAGAGTATATAAACATCCATAAAATTGTTGTCAATTGTTATAACACGATTCACATAGGTCTACGTCTAAAAAGTTTAAAAGGGATAATAGAATAGACAGTTTAAGGTTAAAATTGTATGGTTTATTTTCATTAAATTTCATTAACCAAGAATAAAGTGGAAGGAAAAATAGAAGGTACATATGATCAGCAAACCTATGGAATGTTGCTATAAAGGGAAATAAAAATGATGATAAACTTTCACATATGGCTTTGCTGACTTTGTGTGCCATTGGTTGAAAAGATTTTAGTCTGTTGATGGAGCACCAATAGTAGCAGGCTTAGCACATATTTGAGGGTTTTGCACTCCAGTAATGGTAGGCATTACATTTGCACATTCAGACACAATCGGTCCTCTATTTCCACTATAAGTGAGGTTAATATCAGCAACTTCTACCCCTTCACATGGTATACTTTTGCTGCAAACAAGTTTGACTGCGACAGGAGTAGCAGAAGTGCCTCTAATATTTTTGAAGCTCACATTGCTGATCTTAATCTTAGATGGAACCTAAAATGATCCCATAAAAATATTGATATAAATGACTTCAAGTTTGCACTTATCTAACTTAATTTGAAAAAGAATAATTCATGAAGTTTAACTAATTAATTAAATTTTAAATGAAATAAAAAATAATTTCAATACAAAATATACCTTTCTGTTGCATTGATTCCACGGACAGTATTCTTGATCTATAATGATAGGGTTGCTCACATTTTCCATTTCAATATCTTCAAAATGCATGTCAGAGGCCATGAATGCGACGGCAGAATCTGGCCATGTTTTGATTCTGACACCATTGGTAGTATTGAATATTTTGCATGCTTTCACCGTAACTCCTACCACGTCTTTTTCCTTGGTGTACTTGCCTAAGCTTCCTATGCTAATACCATGTCCTGGTCCGCACGTTACATTGGTAATAGTTACTTGCTTGTTACTATCTCCAACAGACACACAATCATCTCCAGTTGCGATTTTTGAATCGAGAATGTATATCTCTTCTGAGCTACTTATGTGAATTCCATCAGTGTTGGGACTCTCATCTGGTGCATTGATTGTCACATGTTGAAAAGTAACATTCTTGCAACCCAAAAGATTGATGTGGAAATTTTTACTATCCAAAGAAGTTATGTCCTTCACTGTTGAATTGGTGACGAAACTGAACTTCAAATTCTGATCGATTTAAACGAATAAAGAGAAAAAAATTAAAAAACTTTCAATTTAAAATAACACATGTATGTTAACTAAAATGATGTATGTTTAAATTGTATATGAAATGAGGCAAAAAGTTTGAACTAATATATATAGTCGTCAAGTTTACCATGGGAAGTTTGGTACATATCTTCTTTTTGTGGCAATTATTCTTTTCCCAACCTGATTTTCCTTGACCATCAAAAACTCCGGATCCCGATAATATTAGTTGATCAATGTATGAAAAAAGAACCAACCCGTCTCCTTTTGTATGGATAGGAGCTTGCAATGTTCCTTCCACTTGAACTTGAATAGGAACACTCTTGCAAGGTCCTTTAAGATTAGATTGACTTAATTGGTAAACTCCTTTTGGAATCAACAATGTACTAGGAGTCGTAGACGCACATGCTTCGGTCCATGCATTTGCTAAGGCCTGCAAGTTGAGTTATATCATCAAATTATAGACTTCTTTCTAATATATTCAATTTTTTTCATCGATGTTTTTTACATATATACTTACCTGAGTAATATCTGTATTAGGTTTGGCACCATATGTAGTAACATCGAAAATGGATTGGCCTTGAATAGTAGATGCCAACGATAATAATAACAAGAAAGGTAGTAATGCCAATCCCATCATTACTACCCCTTCTACTTTATTTATTTAATTTAATTTATTTGTTTTGCTCTAATGCTAACTTAAAAATGGGATGAATATGCAAATGCATTCAACCATCTTTATATAGGAGAAGAAAATCAATAGTGGGTTGAAAATTCTCTTCCAAATTTTATTTACTACATTTGTCAAGGATGAATGAATGGTTGAAGTTAAATGATTGTTTATATTTGTCAAAAAATTAGTTATAATTCTTTGAACATTTGAAGAACTTTTCTAATTCTCTCCAATCCAATAAAATTGATTCCTTAAATTTCTCTTTGAGACCACGTCATGTCCAAACCTCAAAATGTGCAACATAAGTGGCTTAAAACAAGTTGAACAAAAATTAGATCTATATGTTTTAATGGACGATAAAAATCTTCGGCAATTATGTGGTATTAAATTCTCCTCAAGTGTTTGACAATTTCATTCATAGTCAAAATTTAGATTATATTACAAAAGAAAATCATGAATCATAAATAAAAATAAGCAAAATTGTTACTAATTACAAGGATATAATATAAATGACCTAGAGTTGTAATATCTCTTTGAAGAATATATATATACAATTATTGAAAGAATGTGCATGATCCATTTCTTTCATTCTTAAATTTGTAACCAATGTTTGATTGTGTAATTTGATGCTTTAAATTAACGTATAATATGTGAAATATAATTACATTGTATATGTTAATTAATCTCCAAGAAGAAATAGGTTAGATAGGCTTGTAATTTGTGGTTGACAACAAAATCATTGTTCTATATACTAACCTTGAGGAAATCATATTAAATTTCTAATTTGGCTTTTTCTATTAGAAATTTATCCTAGCATAATCCCTGAAGCTAATGTGATTAGTTATGTTGGAGTTTTTTGTCTAAAAGATTTTATGGAATATCTTTGACTAAATATCTTTGATTAATGAATTAAAAGATGAGATATTTAAGAGATAAAAGATTTTCCACTATTCTAGGAATCTTGTTGAGAAAAGAAGATTTATACATATATTATATATGTGTATAAATAGGACGTTACGTGGTTGTTACGTGTGTGACGAAGAAACAAAAAAAAAACATAAGTTGAAGAAGATCTTTCACGTCAGGGTTGTCCGTAGAAGCTACTGGGCTTATTTGTGAAAAAATAACAGTCTCTCTTACTTTACTCTTTCGACCCTCTCCTACTCGCGCAATCCCTTTTCTTCTCCAAATGAATTCGTCCATTTCTTCTTCGGCGACTTTTTCTTTTCCGATGCCCGTTCCTTCTCCGAATAACAATCGCTGCCACCATTGAGCTTGTCGCCACTATTGTGATTTGGCGTTGGTTTTGGAAACCTTCTTCAACCTCTCTCCTTCAAAAGTCAATCGGCATCCTTGGCGTTAGTTTGGCAGAGAGAAAGTGATTGAGGAAGATCACAGATTTCTCATTGTTTTTCTCATCTTCTTTTCTTTTTCTGAATCCTTCCCATATTCATCCAAAGGCATGCTCATCCACTTTCTGTAGAGGTAAATTCGTATTTTACATTTTCCATTCTTCATCTTCGATTTTGATTTTCGATTTTCATTGGGTTTCCTTCCATTGAGTTTCTGTTTCGATTTTAATGAGCAATAGCAGTAGCTTCTCTTCTAGGGTATTTCAATAAAGGGTTTGGCTTTGGTTTTTAGCTGCCATGGAGGATATAGGTCTTTTCAAGCAAGGATGGAAATGGTTTCAGTCGCAGAAACACACTTACTCGCGTGCTCGAACTGCGTTTTTTAGTTTCAGAGACAAAGTTGGGATGTTTATTGAGAGACATTGGCCAACAGTGTGTCGTGGCTGTGCCTGGATGGGGAGTTTACTACGTTTAGCAGTGCTTCAATGGTGGGATTGCATTATAAAAGGCTTCAGATCGCTTATTGGATTAGGCTCTGCTGCATTGCTTCTTATAATGTGGAGTTGCTTTCTTAGTTTAACCTCCATGTCCTGCCTGGTTTACGTTCTTCTTAGTATGGTATATTCCTCTCTGATACCCGATAAAAAGTTTTTTTATGTTATTTTGGGTTATTTCAGAATTAGGATCTGGATGTTGCTTGAAATGATAACGAGATTTATGAAGTTAAGTTCCCAACGGCAACAATTGGTTAAATGATTGACTTGTGGCTAAAACTTTACATTGGATCTTCACTGTTATAAATTTGACAATTGAGAAGCTTGAGATGTTTAACATTCCATCCACAAAGGTTCATACTTGTATTCAACTACCTTACTTTTCCATATAATCCTTGGTGGTGCCGTTGTTTTGCTACTCGTGGTTGAGTTAGGGTTACGATGAATGATTTAGATTTTATTCTCATGATGTAAGTTTGTTGAAAACATCACTGTAGAGGTACTTTGAGGTTTATTGTTCTGTTAATAGCTGACTCTTCGGTATTGGTAGCCGTTTGTAAAAGTGCATCTTTGACTCGAGAATTCTCTCCTGTTCCC
This sequence comes from Cucumis melo, assembly GCF_025177605.1. Lineage (NCBI taxonomy): Eukaryota > Viridiplantae > Streptophyta > Magnoliopsida > Cucurbitales > Cucurbitaceae > Cucumis > Cucumis melo. Next base: position 4,012,673 of record NC_066857.1, read on the forward strand.
TTCTCTAGCATATAGTCCTGTTCTTTGAATTACGATCCCAGTAGATTTACAATGTCATGGAAGTGGGCAATAGTCGATATATTTTCAAGTTACTTTCATAGAATTATTTGTTAAGTTGCTTTACAAGGTTCCTTCTATTTTAGTTTAATAGTGTAATAAGTCAATAAAATGAAATTTCATTTCATTATATTTATAGCTTAGTCCACTGTTTCAGGGAGCTGCAGGAGTTGCTGTTCAATATCTCGGTTACACTCCTGGACTTTTTAATGTGGGGCTCTTTGCTATTCTAGTCTTGTGGATGTATGCTAACTTTTGGATTACAGGGACGTTGTTTATAGTTGGAGGTACAAACTTCTTTCCATAAATTGGGCTCTTTGTAATTACCAGTTTAGTCTCATAAATTCATTTAGATTAGGGTCTGTTCTTGTTTATAGGGTTGAGACTCCATTTCTTTTCCCTCCCTATGATACATGTTTCTTTTCACACTTCTCGTTCTCGGTTTCCTACACAAACACATATTAATAATTAAAACTGTGGTACAGAGTTGACTACTAGATCTTTTCCATGGTTGTGGTTTGTGTGTCTTCATAGTAGCCGATAACCATAGTTTACTTCTATTTTTTTGTGATTGAAGGTTCAATGTTCCAATCTGTGGTATGGCTTTCCACAATGCCATAACTTTTTCTGTAATCAGCGGGGTAAAAAGGAAAAAATAAAAGCATCTTCCACATGTATTTCATAAATAAGTCTATTGGAGATAGTGGGGGAAGGGGAAGTATGGCAAAATTTTCACCATATTAGATGTTATGTTGACTGAACAAGTGCTATTTTGCATACAAATGTCGTCTGTGCATCTTCCAAGATTGATATCCCATCTGTGAATTGTCACGAAGGTGTTACAAAGAGTATCAACTAATTTCTCCTTTTGTATGGAGTTACATGTACGAATAAAATGTCCATAATACTGGGAGGGAAGATGTTTATGGGCATATTATCTCTAATATAATTATTTTAAATTTTGAAATGACAAGTAGAGAAGATAGATGTTTCTAATATTTTCCAAATTTACTGCACACTACTTGTGGTGGTTGCAATGAAGATCTATATGAACTTTTTATACTTCTACACACGACTATTCACCCTTATGCCCACTTTAATATCCGTTTCCCATAAGAGTAAATTTTCTTGATGAATCTGTACTCCACTTCAATCAGATTGCTATATGAATCTTGAAATTCTGTCAGTTGATTTGGGTTTTTGGTTATCCTTTCTTATTTGCAGGTTATTTGTTCTCTCTTAATCATGCACGGTTGGTGGTCTTGATGGCAACTGTATATGCTATATATTGTGTTAAAGTTCGTGTTGGATGGCCGGGTGTCTTTCTCTCAATAAATCTTGCATTTCTATCCAATGATGCATTAAATTATTTGCTCCAATGGTGTGATAAGGCGAGTGAAAGCTCACATTTTGAAGAGCAGAAACAATCTGAAACAGTTTCGGGAGATGAATTCTCAGGAGAGTGTGAATACTCTATTCCTACTAGTGAGTCCGAGAAGGTTCATCCATGTAAGTCAGCCAGCCCAACTGTTGTGACATCTGTTGTTGATAACCAAAAAGAGTCTTCTTGTAGCAAGGTGACCAAAGATCAGACTGATTCAATTGATGAGATGAAAAGGATCTTAAATAGTGGGGACCATTATGAAGCGCTGGGATTTCCACGTCACAAGAAGATTGATGTCATAGTTTTAAAAAAGGAATACAGAAAAAAGGCTTCTTGTATGTCATGTGACTCATGTCTATGCTATTTCATATGACAAGATGCTACACTTAATCTTTTGTATCATATTAAAATATTTATGATACTCTTAATCAGTTTTGGTACACTGGTATACTGCTTTTTTTTTTCGAAAGAAAATATTAAAGTAAAATGATGTCAGAGGCTAATGAAATTCCTTTCCATTTGCTTTTGATGCCAACATTCTAGTATTTAGTCACTCCTAGAATCTCTTGAGGAAAAATTGTACTAATGTTTGTCTTTTCTTTTAGGCTGTGCTTGTGCATCCTGATAAAAATATGGGAAGCCCATTGGCGAGTGAGTCATTTAAGAAGCTTCAATGTGCATATGAGGTAATTTTCATTTTTTGTCTTAGCTTTCTGTTTCTTCAATCATATCTGCCGGAGAGTTGAGTGGCTTTCAAATCTATGGCCATTATCATCTCTTACTCATGTTTGCATGGGAAATTAGGTATTTTAGTCTGACTATAGAGTCTTTGGAGTTGTTTGGGTTCAGAGTTGTCGTAGTTTGTGGTTATTGTAATTTGTGGGATTATATAATAGTTTTGTGGAGTTAGAATAGTTTGACTTTGGGGTGTAGGCTATTTTAGTCTGACTATATAGTTTGTGTTTGTGGTGAAGATTTAGTCATTGGTGGTTGGTTCATTGTACTGTAACTTGCCTGCTCAAGGCTCTTTGGCATTGGCTTTCTTGATGGAGCAATAAAGGTGTTGTAGAATTGCTCTTCATCACAATTCTCAGAGGATATGATGTATGTATATCTAAAAGGTAGGTGTAGGAAATATTTTTCATGTAACAACCAACAGGATGCCATATTTATTATTTATTCACAAAGTTCATTGTTGTTTCTAGTTTGTTGCCATATTTTTCAGTCAGGTTATGGCAAGGAGGAAATACCGCTGGCCCTGGTGTGGTGTTTTTTCTTTTGAAGATTAAAAAAAAAATCTTTGTGATATGTGGTTTGCTTGCTTTGAACGACCTTTTTTTCTCTTAAATAAGTTGGTTTCTGTTTTTTACATTTTTGTTTTGTTTGTGATATGGATACTTAGTTACGTAGGTTTCGGTTGCGAGACTTGCAATTATAACTAGGACATAAAATTGTTATTTATCAATTCAACCATCTTGATGTCTTTTACAGGGAGATATCACTAAACAAATGACTGCAATAGAAAAAATGATTGCAAGTGAGTACAATTAGCCAGACCCTTATCTTTGTGACAAGATCTTGAAGATGGTCATTTGTGAAGCGTTCTAGTTTGCTATTAGTTGCAATTTTAGTTATTGCTCTCTCAATATATCTTTTTCTTTCTTTCTTTCTTTTTTTCCAAAGGATGAACAGTGTATAATAATTAAGCTTCATAATTTCTTTGTATTTGGAGCCAAGTTGTATATAAATGTACACATTATTAAGATTTCATTTTGTATATGTACAAGTAAAAGATTTCATTTTTAACTATTTGGTGTCTTACAAAATGGACAATAATGCAAGGATTTAATAAAAATAAATTTGAAAAAACGACATTAAAGACAGCTTTATTGTCGGTTAAAAAAAAATTAAAGACATCTTTAATGTCGGTTATCCACCGACATTAAAGATAAACCGACATTAAAGGCCTTCAATAACACCTTCAAAGATGTCGGTTTATAACCGACATTGAAGGCCTTTAATGTCGGTTTATAACCGACATTAAAGATGTCTTTAATGTCGGTTATAAATCGACATTGAAGCCCAACCGACATTAAAGCCCTTTAATAACGCTCACAAAGATGTCGGTCGCCAAGTGACATTAAAGGCCTTTAATGTCGGTTTTAAACCGACATTAAAGGCCAAATTTCTTGTAGTGAGATTTCTCACTATTCTAGGAATCTTGTTGAGAAAAGAAGATTTATACATATATTATATATGTGTATAAATAGGACGTTACGTGGTTGTTACGTGTGTAACGAAGAAACAAAAAAAAACATAAGTTGAAGAAGATCTTTCACGTCAGGGTCGTCCGCAGAAGCTACTGGGTTTCAAAGGTACGATGATCTTATGTCTATAAGGTCGTCATGTTGATCGTAGTAACAATAATTGATGAGTAACAGATGAAACAAGTGATTGGTATGATCACGAGGATCTTGAGAGGGATCTAGAGACGCTGCCAAAGATATTCACTCATGTGTTCAACGGGAGCCTGAAGCTAGACATCGTGAAGATAAATAATTCAGGGGGAGTCTGGAGTTTAATGTTAAGAGGCATGTTATTAAGTTATATTATTGAACAGAGTACCATATGCTGTATCGATATATATTAACTCAAGTGAATATTAATAAAAATTACTCATCAGGGCTGTACGCAGCTCCCCAGACGTAGGCAATATTAGCCGAACTGGGTTAACAAAGTTTCATGTGTTATTCTCTTCTGCTGTCCTGCTAGCTATTACAACTGTTATTAGCTTTAGTATTAACTGAAGACTTACTTGATTATCTCACTATTTTTTCAATTGATATCAGAGTGGGTTATTAGATCATGGAGATAATCAGAGAGGGACCATCAGCTTCACGTCCTCTTATACTGGATGGTAAAAATTACTCTTATTGGAAGTCTCGCATGATATTTTTCATTAAAACCTTGGATGGAAAAGCATGAAGAGCACTTATTGGTGGTTATGAACCTCCAATGGTCACTGTGAATGGAGTATCAGTGCCAAAACCAGAAATTGACTGGACAGATGCTGAAGAACAAGCTTCAGTTGGAAATGCAAGAGCCATAAATGCTATCTTCAATGGTGTCAACTTAAACATGTTCAAACTTATTAATTCTTGCACTACTGCTAAAGAAGCTTGGAAAATATTGGAAGTTGCATATGAAGGAACTTCTAAAGTGAAGATATCCAGACTGCAGTTGATACTTCAAAATTCGAAGCCTTGAAAATGACTAAAGATGAGTTAGTTTCTGAATACAATGAGAGGGTCCTGGAGATAGCTAATGATTCGCTACTACTTGGTAAAAAGATATCTGAGTCTAAATTGTTCGCAAAGTGTTACGCTCTTTACCCAGGAAGTTTGACATGAAGGTCACTGCCATAGAAGAAGCCCAAGATATAACGACGTTAAAACTTGACGAGCTATTTGGGTCGCTACTTACGTTTGAAATGGCTATGTCGGATAGAGAAAGTAAGAAAGGTAAGGGGATAGCCTTTAAATCAGCTTATGATCAGGAGACGACTGTAAATCAGTCTAGTAATGAAGCTAATCAAGATGAGTCAATAGCTCTCTTAACGAAGCAATTCTCTAAGATGGCCAGGAAGTTCAAAATTTTGAATACTGCTTGAAAAACTAAAAAACTGGAAGACATGATGGTGAGAACTCCATAAGAAAGGTTAATGACTTCTCTTACAGAAGAAATAGCGACCATGGTAAGAAAAAAGAAAATGTAGGGAGGTCGTTTAGATGTAGAGAATGTGAAGGGTTTGGTCATTATCAGGCCGAAGGTCCAACTTATCTCAGAAGACAAAAGAAAAATTATTGTGCTACCCTGTCTGATGAGGACTCAGATGATGATGAAAATGATCATGGTATGAATGCTTTCACCGCGTGTATTACAGAAATCAATTCTGAAGTTGATAGTGAGTGTTCCGATATTGATGAGGATGAAGAGCTAACACTTGAAGAACTCAAAATACTGAGGAAGGAAGCCTCAGAAGCCAAAGCTATTCAAAAAGAAAGAATTCAAGATTTGATGGACGAAAATGAACGATTGATGGGAGTCATATCATCTCTGAAAGTAAAGTTGAAAGAGGTTCAGAATGTGTATGATCAGACAATTAAGTCTGTAAAAATGTTGAATTCTGGAACTGACAGCTTAGACTCAATCCCGAATTCAGGACAGATCGACTCAAGTAAATATGACCTCGGATTTGATACTTTAACTAGGAGTGTCAAGATTACGCTAAAAGTAAAATTTGTTCTAGCTTCAGTAAAAGAAACAACAGACCCAAGTTGTAAAAAGTTAAGTACCGATACAAGTGCTAAATTCTCCATATGGGTCTGTTATTATTGTGGCAGAAGAGGTCATACACGGTCATTTTGCTACAAATTACTGAAAGATAGAAGACATCAGCAGAAATCAAAACTTATAAACCAGGAAAATCAGTGTAGGCTCACCAAAAGGAACAATAATGTAAGGGGAACTCACATGATATGGAGAGTGAAGACTTCTGAGAAGTGCAATGTTGCATTTACAATAGTTCAAACCCATGTTGATGCTTGGTACTTTGACAGTGAATGTTCAAGACATATGACTAGCAATCGATCTTTCTTTACTGAGTTAGAAGAATGTGCCTCAGGTCATGTCATTTTTAAAGATGGAGCCAAAGGAAAAATTATTGCAAAAGGAAACATTGACAAAAGTAATCTACCCTGTCTAAATAAAGTTAGATATGTTGATGGACTGAAGACAAACTTGATTAGTACAAGTCAACTATGTGACCAAGGATATAGTGTAAACTTTAACAACACTGGTTGTGTAGTTACAAACAAGAATAATCAAGTGTTCATGAGTGGCACACGAGAAGCAGATAATTGTTATCATTGGAGTTCAAATGGCTCAAACATATGTCACTTAACTAAAATTGGTAAAACCTGGTTGTGGCATAGGAAATTGGGGCATATCAGCTTGAGAAGTTTAGATAAAGTTATCAGAAACAAGGCGATTATAGGCATTCCTTCGTTAGACATAAATGGCAAATTCTTTTGTGGTGACTGCCATGTTGGAAAGCAAACCAAAACTTCTCACCGAAGGCTAAACGAATGTTATACAATACTTGAACTCCTACATCTTGACCTTATAGATCTCATGCAAACAGAAAGTTTGGGGGGAAAGAAGTATGTGTTCGTTGTTGTGGATGACTACTCCAGATTCACCTGGGTTCGATTCTTAAAAGAAAAATCAGATATTGTTAAACTATGTATCAGTCTATGTTTGAACTTGCAACGTGAAAAGGGGCAAAAGATAATTAGGATTCGTAGTGATCATGGGAAGGAATTCGATAATGAAAATCTAAATAACTTTTGTCAGACTGAAGGAATTCATCATGAATTTGCTGCTCCCATAACTCCTCAGCAAAATTGTGTAGTTGAACGGAAGAACAGAACATTACAAGAAATGGCTCAAGTTATGATACATGCCAAAAATTTGCCTTTGAATTTTTGGCAGAAGCTGTAAACACAGCATGTCATATTCACAACAGGGTTCCTACAAGATCTAGTACAACAGTTACACTGTATGAATTATGGAAGGGAAGGAAACCAAATGTTAAGTATTTTAATATTTTTGGAAGTACTTGTTACATTTTAGCCGATAGAGAGTATCATCGGAAGTGGGATGTGAAGTCTGATCAAGGGATCTTTCTTGGTTATTCTTAGAATAATCAAGCGTACAGAGTTTTTAACATTAAATCTGGAACAGTCATGGAAACAATCAATGTTGTGGTTAATGATTTTGAGTCTAATGTCAATCAGTTTAATATTGAAGATGATGAGACCCATGTTACACCTAATGTTACTTCTACCCCTCTTGATGAAATGCCTAAAGGTGATTCGCAGCCAGACAATGCTAAGACCGATTCAACCATAACTGATGAGGTCATAAACAATGAAACTGTACTTTTCCCCTCTGCACATGTGAAAAAGAATCATCCTTCAAGTTCCATGATAGGCGATCCGTCAGCTGGAATTACTACCAGAAGAAAAGAAAAGGTAGATTATACGAAAATGATTGCTGATTTATGCTATGTGTCAGCAATAGAACCCACATCTTTTGAGAATACTCTCAAGGATGAATACTGGATAAATGCCATGCAAGAAGAGTTATTACAGTTCAAGCATAACAACGTTTGGACTTTGGTTCCTAAACCTGATGAGGCGAACATCATAGGAACTAAGTGGATCTTTAAAAATAAAACGGATGAATCTGGGAGTGTAATAAGGAACAAGGCCCGATTAGTGGCTCAAGGTTATGCATAGGTAGAAGGTATTGATTTTGATGAAGCTTTTGCACCTGTGGCTAGACTTGAAGCTATACGCTTTGGCTCAGTATATAATGTTTTCGAAAATTTAAATTGTTTCAAATAGACGTTACCAGTGTCTTCCTAAATGGATACTTAAATGAGGAAGTCTATGTAGCACAACCTAAAGGGTTTGTTGATTTTGAATTTCCTCAGTATCTCTACAAGCTGAATAAAGCTCTATATGGATTAAAGCAAGCTCCTCGGGATTGGTATGAATGACTAACAATGTATCTTGGTGAAAGAGGATATTCCAGGGGTGAGACTGACAAGACACTATTCATAAATAAAACCAACACTGATCTCATTGTAGCTCAAATTTATGTTGATGACATCATCTTTGGTGGATTTCCTAAAACACTTGTTAATAATTTCATTAACATAATGAAATCAAAATTCGAAATGAGCCTAGTAGACGAACAGTCCTGCTTTCTAGGGTTGCAGACCAAACAGAGAAGTGAGCGAATGTTTATATCACAAGAGAAGTATGTCAAGAACTTAGTCAAGAAGTTTGGTCTGGATCAGTCACAGTACAAAAGGACTCCAGTCGCGACTCATGCTAAAATTACCAAGGATACAGTAGGTACTGCAGTCGATCATAAATTGTACAGAAGCATGATTGGAAGCCTTTTATACTTGACAGCAAGCAGACCTGATATTGCCTATGCTGTGGGAACATGTGCTCAGTATCAGTCAGATCCACGTACCTCTCATTTAAATGCAGTTAAACGAATAATAAAATATGTTCACGGAACAACTGATTTTGGGATTCTGTACTCCTACGGTACATCCTCTGAACTGGTGAGATATTGTGATGCAGACTGGGCAGGTTCTGCTGATGATCGGAAAAGCACTTCTAGTGGATGTTTTTTTCTTGGGAATAATCTTGTTTCATGGTTGAGTAAGAAACAAAATTGTGTATCTCTATCAACGGCAGAAGCGGAGTTTATAGCTGCAGGGAGTGGGTGTACTCAAATGATATGGATGAAAAATATGTTGAATGAATATGAGATTATCCAAGATGTTATAACCTTATATTGTGATAATATGAGCGCCATAGATATATCGAAAAATCCAGTCCATAATAGTCGCACTAAGCACATTGATATAAGGCATCACTTTATTAGAGATCTCATTGAAAATAAGGTTATTACATTACAACACGTTCGCTCGAACTCACAATTGGCTGACATTTTCACTAAACCCCTTGATGCAACCACGTTTGAGCATTTACGAGCCTGTTTAGAAGTTTGTAAAATATAGCTCCTTAATTAGCTAAAATGATGGAGCACTTTTGCACGTTCCTTAATGATGGGCTTGTCTGCGTCGAAATAAGGATTAACGCCTATCTCTTCGGCTTCTGTGGTAATCCTTCTCGGTAAGAGAGAGTAATTACGAAGGCTTTAGGGCTTTTTAAGCTACACGCTTCATTCTCGGATCGTCAGACTTCTTCATCTTCTTATATTCAACTCTGATTTTGGTTGAAGTTTATTATTCTTAAGAAGATTCAACAATGGTGAACACTTATAAGGGAACCTACACTGACAAGTCCACTGAGTAAGTGCTTGAAGCTCCGAGTCCAAGAGCAGTTGTGCATGGCATACGAGTTCGTGGACGGTAATTCAAAAGCACTTTGCCACGGAGACCATATAAACTTCCGTCTGAAAAAGCACATGCAGACATTCCTAGTGGTTCGACTGAATCGGTACACGAAGAAATAGTTTCTGGGAATGCTATGAAAGATGTCGAAACTGCACCGGGTGTATCTGAGGCTCATCTCTCTGACATGGACTCTGATGACCTACATGATGTTCCTCTGGCCCGATTAGTGAAGAAGGTTACTGTATCTGATGTTGTTCCTGAAAAATTTGCTGATCATGTCTTGTCTGGTCACTCTCAGAGAGTTCGTCGTCTGAAGGTGTGTTTGTCCCTACTCCTGGTCTTCGTCAAATGTCTTCTCTAGAACTAGGACCATTTCGAACATTGCTGCTCCGTTTCGGTCAATGTTGCTCCGTCTGATTCACATGCTGCTCCACCTGCTGCATCTAACATACCTGAAGGAGGAACTGAAGGTCGAAGTGAAGAAACCCCTCTTGAAAATGTCGACGGTGTTGAGCCTGTTACCCCTAGTGATCGTAATGACGAAGTTCCTGTTGCTGATACTGTCGATCCAAGTGCTCAGCAAAAAACTCCATCAGTTCCTACAGAACCAAAGGCGTCTAGGAAGAAAGGTCAACAACTTCGACGAAACATTACTACCGAAGCTAGTCGAAAGAAAATTCCTCTCAATATTCCATCAGTCCCAATTGATGGTATATCATTTCATCTTAAGGAAAACGTACAGCGTTGGAAATTTGTTGTGCAACGCAGGATAGCAGACGAGGTAAATATTTCAGAAAAACATCATTCATGTGTGAGCATTATGAATCTAATAGAGAAGGTTGAATTGTCTAAAACTATTTCAGATGTGGGCCCGTTTTATCCTCAACTTATTCGAGATCTTATAGTTAATTTGCCAGCTGATTTTAATTACCCAAATAGCCCGGATTATCAGACGGTTCATATTAGGGGTTTCAAATTTACAATTTCCCCTATTGTGATAAATGATTTTCTGGGAAATGCTGTTTCAATTAACTTTTCTCCATCATCCCCATCAACTGATGTTTTGGCTTATGTATTGCCTGGAGGGACATTATCCTCGTGGCCTGTGAATGGTATACCTGTAGTTGCTCTAAGTGTTAAGTATGTCATACTACATAAGATTGGTATTGCCAATTGGTTCCCTTCATCCCATGCCTCTAGTGTTTCTGCTGCGTTAGACACTTTCTTGTATCGCATCTGCAATGATGACAAGGTAGACGCTAGTGCATTTATCTATAATCAGCTGTTAAGGCATGTTAGATCATTTGGTGTCAAGCTTCCGATTGCTCTTCCAAGGTTCTTTTCTGGTTTACTGCTACATTTAAATGCTGCTGTATTGACCACCTCGGACGCACCTGGCCCTGATCCTAAGACATTATCACTGAGCTACAGACTCTTTCAGGGCAGTCATGTGCCTGACATAGATCATGATGTGTATTCGTCTCGATGGCCTCGAGTGTTTGATATGACGGACTGCGATGAAGCTTCTGATGGAACTTGGTGTTGAAGCCTAAGGATGTTAAACCCATTTCATGTAAATGGGTTTACAAAGTTAAAACACGAGTAGATGGAACAATCGAGATATACAAAGCTCGATTGGTCGCTCGAGGATTTTCTCAACAGTATGGTCTGGACTATGATGAGACGTTCAACTTAGTAGCAAAGCTCACCATTGTTCGAGTCTTATTGGCACTGGCTGCTAGTAAGGACTGGAAGCTATGGCAAATGGATGTTACAAATGCCTTCTTAAATGGAGAGTTGGATCGAGATATATATATATAGAGCAACTAAAAGGATTTGAGGATAAAATTCATCATGACTATGTCTGCAAGCTAAGAAAGGCTTTATATGACTTGACGCAAGCGCCAAGAGCCTGGTACGGAAAGATTGCAGAATTTCTTGTTAAAAGTGGCTTTACAGTAGCTTCAACATATTCCAGTTTATTTGTCAAAGCTCAAAGACTCAAAGGTCTCAATTATATTAGTCTATGTGGATGATCTAATCATAACAGGAGACCACATAGAAGTTTGACAAATAAAGCAGAACCTACAAGTCCGCTTTGAGATGAAGGAACTTGGAGAACTAAAGCACTTTCTTGGACTAGAGATGGAGTACTCAGAAAAAGGATTGTTTTTTGGACAACAAAAATATGTGAAAGATCTTCTACATGGTATGAGTGACTGCAAGCCAATATCCACACCAACGGAGGTTAACAAAAAGTTCTGTTGCATTAAGGCAAAGATCTTGCATATCCAACAATGTATTGTCAGTTGGTAGGTAGTTTGATCTACCTTACCTTAACAAGACCTGATATCTCATACTTTGTCAGAGTTGTAAGTTGTACATGCAGAAACCAAAGAAGCCTCATCTTGAAACAGTTTGGAGAATTTAAGATATCTCAGAGGAACAACTGAATATGGCCTTTTGTATAAGAAAGGGCAGGATTGCAAGTTAGAAGGCTTCTGTGATGCTAATTATGCAGGAGATCATGACACACAACGATCAACTACTGGGTACTTGTTTAAACTTGGTTGTGGAGAAGTTTCTCAGTGTAGCAAGAGACAACCAACAGTTACCTTATCTACCACAGAGGCAAAGTATAGAGCAGCAGTCATGGCAACACAAGAGAATATGTGGATAAAGCAACTAATGAAGGATTTACGCCAAGAGATTAATCATACAACAATTTTATACTGTGACAACCTATCTACAGTCCGCTTAGCTGAGAATTCAGTCTTCCATGCAAGGACCAAGCATATGGAGGTATATTATCACTTCATTAGAGAAAAGGAACTTCAAGAGGAAATTGAAATGAAGCCAATAAAGACTGAAGATCAAATTGCAGATATTTTCACGAAAGGTCGACCTGCAAGCAAGCATAAAAAGTTTCTGCAACAACTCGAGATGATTGAAAGACCAAGAATAGTTAGTGTTGAGGGGGAGTGTTAAAGTATATAGCAACTCTAACTAAAATCTTCTAGAGATATTAAATGAGTAGATTAAAAATTATGTAAACTAAATAAGAAACCTAGAAATATCTTAGATTTTTTAGGAAAAAGAATTCTAGAGAATTCTTTTAGATAAGGATAAGAGAGAAATATCTAGAATTATGTAAATAAATATCTAGAATAGGTAGAACTTTGAAAAACTCTTTTGGCTTGGGCTCCAAGGAATTCATGCCTATAAATAGAAGTGTGATCCTCATTTGTGAACCAAGCAAAATCAAAGCAAGTAAGCAAAGTGAGGAAGAGAGAGAGAAAGAAAGAGAGTTAGTAAGAAACTTTGAGTGAAAGTGAATGAGTGTTCTCTCTAAAGGTGTCTCTTATTTGTAAATTGTCTTAATAAAACTTTCTTTCTTCCAAGTGAGTGTCTCTTCATTGAGTACCAATTTCTTCAACATCCTCTAGGCTACAACGTTTCCTCTAATTTGATTATCAGTTATACTTTTCATGTCTTTACTTTTATGCATATTCAAATCTCAAACCATACCAACCCCACCTATCTCTTTAACAGAATAAATATACTACGAGAAACTAATTAATCATTAATTTGCATATCTTCCTGTATATCAACATGGTCTTATCAGTTGTACTACTTAATATAGTATAGATTAATTGATCAATATAATATAAATTTCATTTCAAGCTACAGTAAAAGGTTCCATCGCGTAGTAACATAAAAAACAGATTGACCTTTTAAGTGGAGGTACCAAACAATGATAACAAGGATAGTAATATTAGAATGTTTGATCTCAATAATCCCACCATTTCTATTTGCCTTCCACTTATGTTCTCTTCTCTTTGCTTTTATTGTTAACTTAAAAATTAGAACAAGTCTTCCATATGCACAATCATTCTAACCTTTTTTATATGTGGGAGAAGCAAATTTTCCTCTCAATTTTTATTTGCTAAATTTGTCAAGGATCAATGAGAGGTACATGTAGTTAAACCATTATTCGTTTGTCAAAAACTTAATTTTTTCTTAAACCTTTTGGAAGGACTAGTTCTCTCACTCCAATATCCTTAAATTTCTGCTCGAAGACAAATATGGATGTCCACACCACACAATGTTAATCCAATTATACAATAAATAAGAACACAAATGAAAATTGAGATGTTCGATGAAATTTTTAAACCTGGATTGTGAACAAAGCTCAATCTAATAGATAAACAAGTGTGTATTTGAAATAACTTTGGTAACAATATTTTAAATATATTAAACTCATATTAATTCTCTCGAGAATGGAAAGTATATTGATTTTACTTTATTTTTATTTAATTTTTTTTACCTTGTGAGAGTACATGAATGAATAGGCGTTCACATCCAAATAAGAGGACATTATGGGATATTGATTATGAAAGCATAGTCCAAGTAAAGCTTGGAAAGAATTTATAGTTATTATATTTTAAGTCGATTACGATTTCATATATATATATATATATACATAAATGTTTCATAATATTTGGTAAAATTGTTTGAACAAATATTAGCATTTCATTCAAAGTGACAGAAAGAATCTAAATTTAGGACTACTAATTATATTAATTACCCAAGAATTTTCATTAATAAATCTAGGGTACTCATATTACCAAGCTTCCCTCAAACATTCCCACCACTTGTTTATTTGGAAAAGTGTAAAAAAAAAAAAAAGACAAAGGAGTCTTCTAATTATATTCTTATTAAGGTTGTCCATCATTTTGAAGCAATAGTGTAAGAGGATGAGCAAATCGGAGGATTTTGTATTCCTAAAATGATTGGTTTCACATTCATGCATTCAGATGTAAGAGAGCCTTTTATTCCATTAGAAACGAGGTCAATGTTAGCCACTTTTACTTCTTTACATGGTAGGTTGCTACTACAAAAAAGTTTGACTGCTACTGGAGTTGCAGAAGTTCCTCTAATGTTTTTGAAGCTCACTTTATTAATCTTAATCTTTGATGGAATCTGAAAAATCAAAGTGAAAATTCAAATTTGTTCATGAAGTTGACATGCATGAAGAATTTCAAAAATGGGATCAATACCTTGCGATTGCATTGATTCCATGGGTAATACTCTTGGTCTATGAGAATTGGGTTGCTAACATTGACTATTATAATGTCTAAAAAATGCATGTTGGTGGCAGTACCAGCAATAGGGCTGGCCATGTTTTGATCCTAACACCATTAGTGGTGTTCATTATTGTGCAATTCTTTACTATGACATCTTCAACAGCTTATTCATTAGTGTATTTTCCAAGACTTCCTATGCTTATTCCATGATCTAGCTCACATGTCACATTGGTGACTTTTACTCGTTTGCTTCCATCTCCAAGTGAGATGCAATCATCTCCTGTTGCTATTCGAGATTTCAAGATTGAGATCCAATTGATCGACCAATGTGTATTCCATCTGTGTTGGGACTATCTTCTGGTGCAATTATGTTGACACCGTTAAATGTGAGGTTGTTGTACCCTAGGATGTTGACATGGAAGTTTTTGCTATCAAGTGATGTTATTCTCCTCACAATTGAATTGGTAATGAAGTTGAATCTTAAACTCTGCTCATTTTATACGATCAATAAGTCGTGTCCGAAATAAGGTGAAAAACCATGAACAAACTTCTAAGGAAGGATGAAAATTATGAGTTTTCTCAATATGTTTAGTCTTGATATTTAAAAAAAGTAGCTCCTTTGCCTAATTTTTTATGTTCAAATTTAGTTCAATATTTAATTTATCAATAGTTATCGTATGGAATTAAGAAAACATTTACCTAAATTGTAAAAATGAAAATAATAGAGAACAAAATCTAACAAACCTCTTGAGAATCAACAAAGACGAATGGAGTTAATGGAAAAGAAAACAAAAGGTATAGAACTTACAATAGGGAGGCGAGCACAATCTATACGTTTATGGCAATCATTCTTTTCCCAACCTGCCTTTTCTTGTCCATCAAAAACTCCTCCACCTAATAGTGTCATTCTATCAACATATGCAAAAGTAATCCAACTATCTCCATGAGGGGTGGTTTGGAGCCTGCAATGTTCACGAACTCAAATTTCAATAGGGCTCTTGCAAGGGCCTTTAAATTTTCCTTCTCTTACTTTAAATGTTCCCTTTGGAATAACCACTGCACTTGGACGAAGAGATGCACATGCGTCATTCCATGCATCTTTTAAATCCTATGTTTCATAAGTAATACAACTACACAAGTTAGTGAAAATAATTAATTAATTCAATAAGTAATCACTTTGATATATACTTTATTGTGTGTTTATACCTCAGTGACATCGGCACCAGACACAATATTGTCATACTTCCTCAAATGAAAAATAACATCAACATAAGATCGAGTTTCAATAGTAAATGATAGCAAGGCCATCATGAATGTAGTAACTAATAAGCTCAAATACTTGATCACACCCATATCGTCTTTTTTCCTCCTCTCTTTTAACTTCTTCTTTATGTATGATGTTTAGAAATTTTGTATGAAATGATGATGTTTTAGGGTATCCATGATTTGTATGGTTAGAAGTAAAGAATTGTAAATGAAAATGGAAAATTGTATTTTGAACGACTAGTTGGTTTCTCCTAAAGGTGAAGAAAATGATTGATTTTTTTTATTGCCATTATTATTGTATAATCCAAAAAATTTTAAAAGATTATTGTTTATTTCTATGTTTTTAGTGCTCCTTGAACAAATTTATGTAGAATGTGTCATGTAATGAATACATGAGGGATTGAGGTTTTGCATCATTCATATATTCAATATCAAACCTCTCATATGTCACACTCTTCTTTTTTACTACTATTATATAAATTGTACTTGTTAAGAGTAAGTTTATATACTATAATAATTGTAGTTTAGTACTCATAACTCTTTCACACTTGACGTAAATACATACTGATTAAGTAGATGGAATATGTGTAAAACTACATTCCATATCCATGTCAACCAGTAGATGGAATATGTGTTAAACGTAGATGGAATATGTGTTAAACTACATTTCATCCATATCAACCAGTAGATGGAATGTGTGTTAAACTTTACATTTCATCCATATCAAATGATGGTACGCATGTAATATTTTGGGTTTACTTTAAACTTTTATTAAGTTGGAGTTTTTTTTATAAAAAAAAAAATTGTTTTAGTATATTTGCATTTTCCTTAGGTTTGAAACCATTTGTGTCTAATTGTATTTTATAATTTTTTTTTATATTTGGAACATATTGTATAGATTTTTATGAGATAGTTGGTATTTTGAGACTCAATTATTAATTTTTCAATATTGAAGTGAAATAACAAATTGTTTCTTGGATTTGTGTTTGTTAATTACGTCAAACATTTGTGTGGATCAATTTCAATTGAAATAATGGCTTAGAATTTCTACTCCATTTATACTAATATAATTGAATTAGAAATGATGTCAATTTTGAATTAGTGTGTCATCACACCGTACAACAATTGCAGTTGAAAAACTCACATGTATGATGGCATGGATATGATGTCAAGTAAACTTTATCATTAGCTAAATCAAACCTTCACCATGATAATATTACAACCAATTTATTCTATAAGAATTTCAACATTTTTGTCATTTACATATCAAAAGATTCAAAACCACCCTTCCTTAAGATAATAAAATATTTCAAAGAATATGAAAATTCAAACATTTTTAATAGCATTGGCTACAATAGTGTGTATCAAAATATGTTATAAAAAGTCTTTTATAGCATTTTTCACTATTAAAAAAATGTCATAGAAGCTATTGTTTATAGCTTTTTTAGCTAACGTTATAAAAATTTTCAAAACATTAAACTTTCCGTCAAAAAATCAGCTTTTTATAGCACTTTCTATAGCATTACAAAAAACTGCCATAGAAAGTCAAAAAAATTCAGTAACATCTACTACAACATACCTAAAAATGCTGTAGAAAATCTTTTACAGCATTTTTTCATCGTTATAAAAAATACTACAGTATCATTTATAGCACTTTCCTAACGGTATGAAAAGTTTGGATGAAAACAAATTTACACTATAGCATTAAAAAGACACTATAAAAAAACTTGAAAATTTTCATAATAACATGCACTATCACAACATTCTAAAAGAGCTATAGAAAGACTACAGTAGCATCTTATGATATTTGTTTTGGTAATGTGATATAAGAAATAGTACTTGTCCAAACCTCAAACAATGCAATAATAAAGTAGAATTAAATTGAATAATATATTTTGTGTATATATGATCTATTAAAGAAGAAAAGCCCCATTAATGTGGGGGGGGGGGGGGGGGGGGGGGGGTTACAACTTACAATTAATTGAATTAAACTTCACCTCTCATCATGCTCTCATATACATGATGGGAAAAGCAGTGAAAAGGGTGCATATATAGTATGTATATTTAAAATGATTTGAATTGATGAATGACTCAAGCTGCAAAAGCCCTAGTGCAAGCTGGTGGCACCACTCTTCCAACAACGGCAGGCTTAACATTGGAACATTCTGAAATGGCTGTGCCATTGGTTCCACTATATTTCAAGTTTATGTTTGACAGCTTCACATTCTTGCAGGGGTATCCTCTACTACATACAAGCTTTACAGCTACTTGAGTTGTTGATGTTCCTCTTATGTTCTTGAATCCCACATCGCTTATTTGAACTCTTGATGGAACCTGTATGTTTCAAAACAAAATTTTTTAACAAAGACCCCAATCAAGAGATACCCTAATTGTATAAATTAATGTACCGAAGTCCGGTTTTAAAAAGTGAAGATACAGCTCAAAAATTAAGCCTGCAGCATATGAAACTTAATTTTCAGAAACCAAACAAAAGAAAATTATTAGAAATATGTGAGTACCTGGTGGTGGCATGTTCCATAAGGGCAATATTGTTGGTCAATCAAGATGGGAGTGCCAACATTGTCCATGACAATGTTTTCAAATTGCATATTAGAAGCAATTCCTTTAGTAGAAGCTGGCCAAGTCTTGATTCTAACTCCAAACATAGTGTTGGTAATTGTGCAATCTCTCACAGTGATTCCTGAAACAGGTTTCTCATTTTTGTACTTTCCTAGGCTTCCAATACTAATTCCATGTCCAGGTCCGCATGTTACCTTCTCCACATTAATTTGTTGGCTTCCATCGCCGATTGAGACACAATCATCGCCGGTTTTGATCCTTGCATCGTGTATGGTTATCCCACTCGATCCACCAATATGAATTCCATCTGTGTTTGGACTGTCGCCCGGGGCATCGATGTTGATGTTTCGAAGGGTCACGTTCCTGCAGTTGTGCACATTCATGTGGAAGAATTTGCTGTCTGTTGAAGTTATGTCTTTGATTAAACTGTTGTTGAGGCTGAAGAATCTCAAGCTCTGTTGCAAATAATTAGAGTATATATGAAGGGTATATTAGGCCATTAGTTAAAGTTGTTATGATGGTTTGGTTATCTTTTATAATACCCTTTTACCAAATGGTAAGTGGCAAAGAAACAACCATAACCAAATGAACGTACAGTAAAAGGAGAAAAAGGAATGACTCACAATAGGAAGAGAACCACATTTGCCAGAAGAAGCACATTGATTTTGCTTCCAAGCAAGAGATCCTCTGCCATCAAAAGTGCCTTTTCCTGAGACAGTTAAGCCATTGATGTACTGAAAAACAATCCAACTAGCATCATTTCTCATCTTTTTAATATTAGTTGGAGCTTGCAATCTTCCCTCCACTTGAACATGAATGGGAGCCAGACATGGCCCTTGAAATTTCATTGAATCCACCACATATCTCCCTCCTGGTATCACTATTTTGCTTGGCTTTGTTGAACTACAAGCATCCTTCCAAGCCTTCATTATGGCCTAATAACAAAACAAACTCCAAAATAATAATTATTCAATGCATTACCATCACAATAATCTATCCCTGTTCATAAATCTACATTGTAATAATTGGAAAGAATATGAAAACGTCACCTGGCTATCGTCGGAGTTTCCGTTCGCTCTTGCTCCATATCTTTTGACATGGAAATCAACAGCTTGGACATTTGTGATGAGACCAATGAATAAGAAGAGGATGAACGTGGTTGATCTTGAGAATATTGTTGATGAAGACATGGTTGAATGGTTTGATGAAAATGTGAGTGTAAAAGTGAAGTTTTTATAGTAGAATGAAGAAAAGTCATGAGCCACAAAAAAGTTTTATGACTAATTTTAGATAAAGTTTTTAGCTTTTCCATAAATTCTTTTGGTGGTGAAGAAACTTTTGTTTCATTCAACCTCACCTCAAGCTTTTTTGGCTCTACCATTCATGCTTGAAAAAAATATGGAGTTTGCTTCATATACACTTGGTTGTGTGAATGGCAGTTAAAATTCCTTATGGAGTAAGTAAATGTTGTCCCATGGCATGTGTTGCTAAATCATTTAAGAGACACCATATATGTTTGGTTTAAAGTTTTAGAAATTTAATCAAGTTCACTAACAATATTTTATAAATATCCCAACATTGTAATATATTTTATTTCTAGATTTTACAATTTGTCTTTAGTAGAAATGAGGTCAAAATAATAATAGAAAGTATATCTATAAATCTTCTAAATACTTTTAAATATACAATTTGAAACAACTTCGTATATATTTGAAATAAAGTTGGTATATATTTGAAAACAAAAATTTAATATTACAATTATGTATTAAATACAATCCACCGCAACTTTGAGATTTTCAACTGTCAATATTGAGAAATTTTGGAAAGACTCATTTGAGACAAGTGATTCGATATTTTTTTCATGTTTGCACCTTTTTTACTTTTTTTTAATAAAAAATGCTATAAAACAATGGAGATCTTATGTACTTCTGGACTTGATTTTTTTGTAATGTTATAAGACATTAGACTATTCATGGAAAAAATAATAAGAGATTTAGGATAGAAAGCATAATCAAAAGGCCCTAAGTATTATCTTTTTTTCATTATTCACTTTAGAGGGGGGGAAATCCTCAAAATCAGTCTCCTATAACTACAAGATTACAGACATTTACAGCCAAAATCTTGAGGGAAAAAATATTAAAAAGTACAATGAGAATATGTTCATTGAGGGGATGGATTAACCTACACGAGGAAATTTCAAGTCAGATAATAAGGCAAATTCTCAATGGCGATGGTTCATCCTAGAAAAGAACACTTCAAAATGGCGTTCTATTCTCTGAGGCAAATTTGATTCTTCCAACAAAATCATCAACTGTTATGGTCCCTATCTCCCCACCAAACCTTGATCTCACTGTCACAGTTTGCATCTCGACTTCCTTGGCACCAACAACTGCCATCAATGGTATTTTTTGGGTCTCTGCATTTCTAATAAGCTTAGGCAATCGCTCACTGTGACAAACTTCTGCTCGAACTCCACTGGCTCTGAGTTTTTCGGACACCTCTTTGCAGTATGAGAGCTGGGATAGAAAAGCAATGGAGATTTCAGTGAAAAACATCACTACTTTAATTCCTAAAATGAACCTCTGCAATTAATTCAGTTAGCAAATCAAATTTACACGATCCTGTTTCAAGCATAATTAACCTCGTCATTGGGGACGTGATTCTACCTAAGAACTTGATGAATATCTTGCATGGGTTTGTTGGCAATAAGCTTTCATACATAATCAAGACAGGACCATGCAAATTATTGCGACATCCTAACTAATATGACACAAGCTGCTGGAATTTTTATGCTTATATATAATACCTGGGCATCCGTTACAGGCAAAACTCGAACTTGGATTGGAGAAAGCCATAATGGGAAGTCCCCAGCATAATTTTCTATTAGAATACCGAAGAATCGCTCAAGGGATCCTAGCACTGCACGATGGATCATGATAGGTCTCTTCTTTTCAGAGTTTGAATCAACATATGTGATGTCAAAACGCTGAGGTAGATTGAAATCAACCTGAAAGAAATAAAATATTATATATTAAAGAAAGAATAGTTTTACTTAACCACAGTAAAGTCAGATAGCTTTTTCATACATCAAAAGAAACTGCCATGAACTTCAGTTTGTAGAAATCGTAAGATTTCAGGACAGTGAAAGAGATTCTACTAAGATTAGATCTACTGATAAAAACCCATATTAAGTTGAGGGATTGCCTGTATAGTTGAGCATTGCCACTTCCTTCCCAACGCATCCTCGATCTTAATATCAATTTTTGGTCCGTAAAAGGCTCCACCACCTTCATCAATTTGATAGCCCCACCCCTTGTCACCTAGAGCATCTTTAAGAGCAGATGTTGCTTTCTCCCAGATTTCATCATTCCCCACTGATTTTGGTGGTCTAGTAGAGAGATTGACTTCAAATTCATTAAAACCAAATTGAAGTAATAACTCTTCTGTTAGATCTAGGACACCTCTAATTTCATCTTTGATTTGATCATCCAAACAAAATATGTGAGCATCATCCTGCAAAACCCATAAAACATGTAAATAAAGCAGCAAAAAAATCTTTATTCTTTAAGCCACAAACGATAAACAATCACAATATAACTTTAATCCTTCACAGCTCGGAAATTTCGATTTTCTGCATAGAGCAGGTAACAACTTGTAGAGTCTAAATTATCAAAAAAAGAAAATAACAGCATCCAACATAAAGTGCACCTGGGTAAAACCTCTGACACGGAAAAGACCACGCAAGCTACCAGACAGCTCATATCTATATACCGTCCCCAATTCTGCAACTCTAATAGGAAAATCTTGATAGGAAGTAAGCCTTCTTTTGTAAAATAGAATATGGTAGGGGCAATTCATAGGTCGAAGTTGATAAAGCTCGTTCTCAACGTCCATCTGATTGTACATATTTTCTCCATAGAAATCTGAATGACCACTGGTTTTCCAAAGCTCTGCTTTTGCCACATGCGGAGTATATAGCAGATCATAACCACGTTCCCTGTGCAATTTCTTCCATAAATCTTCTATAATGCTCCTCACAACAGCACCCTTCGGGTGCCAGAATACCAAACCTCCCCCAGCATCATCCTGTGTTCAGCCAATGCTCTAAAATAATTCAGACCAACAAAATCTAAGAGCATACTCTCGCTACAATCAAGAACACTATAATAGTTTTGGAGGAAGTATACACCTGAATGGAAAATAGATCAAGATCTTTCCCAAGCCGTCTGTGATCACGACGTCTGGCCTCCTCTTTGAAGTGAAGGTATGCTTTTAATTGTTCTTCTGTCTCCCAAGCAGTGCCGTATATCCTCTGTAGCATAGGATTCTTCTCATCTCCTCTCCAGTATGCACCAGCGACTGTTTCAAGTTCAATAGCTCTTTTGTTGATTTTCCCAGTAGATTCAACATGGGGGCCAGCACAAAGGTCCCACCATTCATTTCCTGTGAAGAATATAGGGTACTACTACGAATCAAGATAATAGGAAAAGTTTCAACTTCACCCTGAACCAATTAAAGTCTTAAGAAAGCATTACAATTCTAATCATCAATTAAGGTTACGGGATAGAATTACCAAAACTGATCAAAATAGACCAAGATGTTCTTAATTTACTAGACAATTGATCTACCATTTGCCGTCTTTTGCTGCTACCAATATCCTCTTAATCGCAATCAAGAGAACATTTTGAACGTTGGAAGAGTATGGAGAAAAGAGAGAAATTTGCTAATTTCAAGCATGGGAGATTCTCTCCAGACTTTCTTTTCATTAAAATCCTAACAGCTAAGTGATACTAATCAATGATCATAACACAGCAAAAGAACAATTTCAGTTTTCAAAAAATGAACTAATTGGAATGACTTCAAATGTTGAAAATCAATCGGGATCATGAATATAAACAAGAAAAAACTGCATCTTTGTCAACCTTAAATCTCTCCACAAAAGAAAAAAGGGAAGATAAATTACAAGCACATTAAGAAAATACATTCAGGTGTTTACAAGAACACTTTATACTTTTGTTCAATTCATAAGCACCTTTTACTTCCACAGCACATGTGAGAGATCTGTTAAATAAAGAACAATAAATATATCCTTTACCCGCCAAAAATATTTTGTCAATATCTTTTTTAGCAGCTTTCAAGTCATCTCCAATATTAATCAACGATCGTAACACTGCTCTTACTTCTAATGGTGTATAGCCAAAAAAATCTTGTGATGAATACTAAGTTTTGTTGGGGTATTTTCTCTTCAATATTTTGCTTGTGAAGACCCAATCTATATCACTCCGGGAAACAAAAAGAAAAAGAAAACTCTAAACTCAAGCCAATCATACGCCAAAGATAAATTTCAATTACAAAGAAGATAAAAGAATCGAGTGTTCAATCAAGAAAAGTATCAAACATTGCTAAGCATGAAATACAAGATCTCAAAAGGTGGAACAGAGAAGTACCAAAGATGATTGCAATCCCTACCAATATGATAGATGGTTATGGGATCCTCCTTTATGCTTTCCAAAATCTCCATCTTGTAAGGTTCGTTGATTGCCCCAATTCTTCTTTGAGCTTCATCCCTTGAAACTTCTTCCCTTACAAGTGGTAAGTTTCTGCTAATAATACGTTCCTAGAGATGATATGAGAAATAAACCCCAGAGCCTAAAAGCACAAACTAATGTATATATTCCAAATCATGTGATGTAAAATAATAAAGAAAAAAAAAACAGTCACTTCAGTGCTCATTGATTTGGTATAATACTAACCATCTCCTTCTTGATTTTCTTCAAATCTTTATCTCCCAAGGGCTCCATATCAAAATCATAGTAAAACCCATTTTCAATCCATGGTCCAATTGTCACTTTAGCATCTGGAAAGAGCTTCTGAACAGCCATGGCCATTACATGAGCACACTGCAATTTGAAAAGCATATATCAAGCAGTTGAAACCTAAAGTCCGCAATCAATCTTAACTCCAAGATACAAAATGGAATTCAGAAAACCCCTTCTAGGTTAGCAACACCCTGTTTAAGTAATGAAACTCCTGCCTAGTTCAAACCTAAACTTCACCCAGGGGAAATCCATTAAGAAAATCCTTCATTAAGCATAAAAAGACCTCATATACCCAGATAAGAATCCATACCCACATTCAAATAACATTTATCCCAAAACCCACAGGGAAAAATCAAAGAAAAAACAGTCACCGTGTGGCGAATTCTGAGAAGCTTCTCTGAGGATTCATTAGTTGGAAGAACAATCTTCCCGGTTTGATCCTTGTGGGCATCCACCAAATCCTCGTTCTGGGTCGAAACTGACGGTGCTGAGGAATCAGTAGCCACAGAAATGGAAGTGGAAAACACATTGGACTTCTTGCGAGGGAAAAAAGATCTGTCCCTATTTCCTGCAAATTTGGTCGAAACTGCAAGGAAGAACCGGGGAGCAGAGACGTTAGGGGAAATGGGTGTTAAGAGAGGAGAGTGTAAGAGTAAGCCAGTGGTAGTCGCCATTCTTTGAAGAACAAACATTGGAGAAAGAAAGAGGGAGCAGATGGCGGAGAAGATATGAGTCTGCTGCTGTGTGTGTGTGGTGGAACTTTGGATATTTGTCTCATCCAAAATTTTGCTTATTTTGTGTAATATTATTTATGATATGATATTTTCTTATATTTGTTAAAGTATTTCAAGAAGTTTAAGAAGTTTTGTTGTTTATGATAATTTTTTTTATTATTATTCGTATTTTATTTTTAAAACCATTACATGTTATTTTTCTTCTTGCCTTACAAAAATTTTCATATTGTCATTTTTTTTTTAGAAGGATTGACTTTTCAAGTATAGACGTCACTTCAAGAAAGGATCGGGGTGACTTTTCTAATTTTTAATTAATAAAATAAATTAATATACTTTATTGAAGGTACTAGATCGAATACTTGTTATTAATGTTAACAGGATGACTATTTAAGAAATGATGCAAAAACTTCACAGTGGATATATAATAACATAAGAATAAAAATTATTACATCATATATATTTCAATGTTGGAACAAATTTAATTACTAGTGGATGGTTACTAAAACAATTGTGTAACATTTATTTATATATGTAGAAAAGATCACTATTTAAAAATAATAATTATAACTACGAAATTTCACACCTTTGTATTGTATTGCATGTGTTTACGGAGTTATTTTAGAAAAGATTTATTTGTTATGTTTATGTTAAAAATCAAAATATTTGGTCCGAAATTTTAAAGGTTGTCGATTTTTTGTCTCTTTGTATGAAAGTATTGAAAATGTGTTGTTATATTTTCCGCTAAATTTGAGATTATTTTTGGATTTTACGTATCTATTTTGCTATTTTATAGGTATCTATTTTGGATTTCACACATTAAAAATAGGGTTACGTGTTAATAATGGAATGGAGCTTAAACAAACTAAAAATTAATCAAATTACATCAACAAAAAAGGAAGGATGAAGGTAATTGCTTCTAGTTGGATCTTTAGGAGTTTCTCCAATTTTCATGTATTTACAAGATTTTGAGCCGAACCATATTGTATTGTCGGTTTCAATTCTATGTTTAATTAATTATTATCATACAACCGTATGCTTGAGGACTTTTATGGTGATTGTTTTAATTAATTTACAATTCATGACACTAGTTCGTATGTTAATCCCAAAAAGCAATAGATTATGTTAGCTTACATATTGTAGATGAATATTATTTTAATCAACTTAAAATTGAATCAATGAATATTTAACGAGACGCTTGAAAGTTAAATATTCCACTTAATATTTTTCTAGATTTTAATGCAGTTAGAAATAATTTGAATATATATGAATAAATTAGGACAATTTAATTAGCTTAGAAAAGTGAAAGCAATTATTAACAATCGAATGAAGAAAGATTTTGAATGGAAAAAACTCAATTTGAACTTAGACTTTCTCATTTTGGTTCAACAGCTTTTCTTGCTTTGCTATTTTGTGCAGTTTTACTTCCTCCCACTTAAACCAGTAAATTTTGTTTACATCAAATAAATTTTGAATTCAGTCATAATTGTTGATTATTATTCTTTTTTTAAAAAATCATTTTGTTATCCATTAAAATTGAGGTACTACAAAGAACAGCCAAATGATCGAACTATTTACAAAAATGTAGTTAAATTCATCAAATCTTTCGTAGTCCAATTCAATATTTTACTGTATTTTGTAAATAGTTTCATTTTTTATATTATTCATAACAATTTTCGTTAAAATTTTTAAAATAAAATTTTGGGATATTTTTAAATATAACAAAATAAACCAAAACATAGTAAAATATTTATAAAATATACCAAAACTTTAAATTCTATTCGTGATAGACAATAATAGATAATGATATAGTAAAATTTCATATTTCATTTGATAGAATATAAAATTTTACTTTATTTTGTGAATTGATCCTTTTTTACCATTTCCCTAAAATATTTTATCTTTTAAAAAAAGTTATTAATTTTGATTTTATTCTGTTTAAGCCAAAATTATATATATATAAAACTTCCAATATATAACTTTATTTAAAAGGATATTTATACTCTCTCTAGGAAACTAATTTGATTATTTGCAAAAGAAAAGGGAAATCTTTAAATTGAAAATGAGAATCCTATATGTTTCAAAATGAATAAATAAAATCCCAATTATATAGGGATTTGATTTGGAAATTTGATACACTATTTGTAGACCCTTAATGGGATTAGACTTAAACTGCTTCCTCGTTATTTTCGATTACAAACTAACTGAATCTTTATAAGCTCCTTCTCAAATTTATATTACCACGTCCTTTCAAGTCAATTATCGTTAAATTAAGTTCACGTTTATAGAGATATTTAAGGGTGGGGTGGGATAGGGATATCATTCTCTGTTCCTATGAATGAAATTTCACGTGAGTGGAGGAGTTTGCGAGGATATCGAGATTTTGTGGAAATTTTTTTCTCAATGATTATTTTGAAAGAAATCAATAAATTTAAATCACTTGTGCTGAAAAATTTTAATAAAATAATTAAAACATATCAGTATCACTAAATTGCTTATTATATTACAATTTGAATTTAGAGATAAATTAGTTAAACTATCATCTTACCTGATTAACAATCAAACTTGAAAATTTAATGTATTGTTTATATAATAATAAATACATAACTTTATATAATTATAAAATGGATTGAGGTCGGAAGAATCTTTTTTCCCATAGACTTAGTCTATTTTTGGTTTACAATTTGAATTCTATTTTATGTTTTTAGAGAATATGTGTTTAGTACTCTAAAAAAATGTATTTATATTTTGTGGTCTAAACAGTATAAAATTGAAAACAAATACTTTTATGCTTTTATTGTATAAATAATTTAAATTTTATACAATAGAATTATATTAAAGATAAATAACATTTAAAAGTATAACATGTTTATGTTATATGTCCAATTTAATTTTTTTCTTTTTAAAAATTTAAAATATGTATTATACCATTATTATAAAATTTAGAACTTCGTTCATATAGTTTGATAAATTATAATTCTAAATCTTGAATCTAGGTTTAATATATTCCAAACTATTGGGATCAAAGTTCCAATTTATTTTATACACTATATGATATAACAATATGTATTAACAAATTATTATTAATCTATTGTTTTGTGGATAACTGCAACTAGTTTGTAACTAAATCAAGATCTAAAACCATGAAATACAATTTGGTTTTTTTTAGTCTTCACAAAACAGACTTAGTTTGATGATTTGGAATAATTGAAAATGATATTTTAATTAGATTAGTAAAACAAATCATAATATTTTGAAGTTATTTTTTTAGGATTGCAAGAATCATCGGTTGTGATCGAAGTTCAAAACTTCACGCGCCACCGCAGTGAAAAGCCGATTCCTTTTTGCTATATTTGTAACGAACACCTCATTTCTACAATGCCCAACAAAACCGGTACATAACGACGCTCCGTTCTTCTCTTCCAATGTTCTAATCTCCCCATTTCCCTCCCAGGTTCTGTAGCCTTAAAGAAGAAAAAAGATCAAAGAACCCCACCAAAATTCATCACAACCCATTTGAAAATCATGAAAGGACTTTTCAAGCCCAAGATACGATCCCCGGTGGAGCTCGTCCGGTACTCGCAAGAGCTTCTTCTTTTCATTGACAGGAATGAGGAGGTTCGGGAGCAAAAACGAGCTGAGAAGGTATTATTAATGTTCTTATTCATTATTTTGTTGAAATTTTCATCTGGGTCACTCTGTTTTCATTATATGCTTGTCGATTTCTGCGATGTTTGCCCCTTGGGTTCTTCATTATTCCTTCCCTTTAAGCTAGAGAATGGAGTATTGTTCTTGGAATTTTGTTTGTTGATTGTTGCTATTGCTCTTATAAATCTTGAACTCGTGTAATGACCTTTGTTATTACCCATTGGCAAGAAATTGAATGTGTGAATTATGATTGTTTTCTCTTGATGTTGAAAATGACTTTTGTGTTTGGATTTGAATTTATGCAGATATCTGAACTGAACAAAAGCATCTCTCAAATGAGAACGATTCTTTATGGAGATGCTGAAGCAGAACCAAGTCCAGATGCTTGTTCTCAGTTGACTCAAGAGTTCTTCAAGGAGAATATGTTCCGCCTTTTTGTCACTTGCATTCCGAAGCTGAACTCTGGGGTGAATAAATAATGTGCTTTAACTTGCAACTATATTATGGTCGTCATATTTTCATTTAAAATGTTGTTTCTGATAAGTCCCCTCCCCTTGATTCATTTCATAAACCTTCAAGTTCTGAAGTTTTGTAGCTTGACTAATGTTTCCCTTACGTGCAGCTGCGACAATGTGCAACTCATGTTCTTGCCAATCTGCAGCGGCAGCAGGTTAAGTCGCGGATAATTGCCTCCGAGTACTTTGAAAACAACATGGACATTATGGACATTCTTATACCAGGGTAAGAAGTTGATGTTGTTTTGAGATTGAATTGAACATTACATTGTTAACAACTTAACATTACAAATACATCCATTGTTGGTTTTATGATTGGCTTGATTAGGTACGAAGACTGCGACATTGCTATAACTTATGGCTCAATTGCAAGAGAATGCATCCGACATCAGTGTGTTGCTAAGTATGAACCAGTTAAACTTGTTTCTTCAAAATGCAAACATCCTTCTCAAAGAGAGATTATTCATTGAGATGCAATGCATTGAGTTTGAATCTATATAGAAGTATCATTTTTACATTTCTGTGCTCATGTTTAAAAAATCTTGAGTAATAGCCAAAACTATTAAGTGCTGTATATACCATGGCATTGTGAATAGCTTTATGTAATGATCATATCTTGATCTTCTTTTTCCTTTTTCTTATTTACCCTTAATCCTACACGGTTCAGGTATGTCCTGGAATCAGAGCATATGAGGAATTTCTTTGATTACATTCAAAATCCAATATTTTACGTAGCATCAGATGCTTCTGCAACTTTTAGAGTTGAGTAAGATTGTGAATTTCTTCCATATTCTCTATTTTAACATATCTTATGTCTATTATGCCTTTTCTAGCTTGGTGTTTTTAACATGTTTGGGGCATTGAGTTGAGTTATGAAGTCTAGAGTTAATAAGTTGGGTGTTAGGAATTATATGTTTGGAATGCAAATTATAATATCGATTTTCTCGATTAATGTGCAAACTTTAATCGTTTTTAGTATTGAAATTGATTTGTTTAACACCAATTTAATGAACTTGGCGAACGATAAAACCCTTTTTATATATCAAATGCTCATGATGGTAATAACCACACGATCATGCTAACCTAAACATGCTCAACCGGTAAAAGTCTATGCTTTCGATCAAGAGGTTAGAGGTTTGAATTCATTCATTCTATACGTAGTTGAACTAAAAAATAGAATAATAACTTTCTTTGATGTGTACTACCGGTTTGGCATATTGAGAAAATGATGTTTGTTAGCTAAAAACATCTTGAACTAATTTTATGCAGAAACTTTTGACAAGGCATAAATCTACCGTCGCTGGGTTCTTTACTAAAAATTATGATTGGGTAAGCATTAGAAGTTATTTTATCTCACTGTTTCGGTAATTGTTGGTTTTCACTTGGATGAACAAGCTCATTGAAGTTAATGTTCAATATTTCCTAACTTTCAGTTCTTCAAAGAGTACAATGTGAAATTGTTGGAATCGACTAATTACATCACCAAACGACAGGCTGTGAAGGTAAAGAGAATGAGCAAGTATTGTAATTATTTACTTACACGTTTCGATTCACTTTATTGCATTTTCAACTAATGAACATATCCTTTACGTTACACCGATTATTCGATGCTTCTGGTTTTATTGCCTCAAAGATCATATTTTTTCAAGAAGGCATTTGCATTTTATGATCCTAAAGTTGGGTACTCTGCTGCAGTTGCTGGGAGACATACTACTTGATAATTCTTATTCAGCTGTGATGGTTCAATATGTGAGCTCATTGGATAACATGAGGGTCTTGATGAACCTTCTCAGGGTAAACTCTCTCACCTTTATACAAACTTTCTAAGGATTTACACACTTGTTTTTTTGCTCACACCACATATATTGTACTTATATAGGATCCAAACAAGGCAATACAACGAGACGCCTTCGATGTATTCAAGGTACTGTCATTGAAGATTGTTGTACAATTCACACTATTAACTTCTTTTTCGTTCCACTAAGAATGTTGTTTTTTCTTTTTCCTGTTTACTTAGCTATTTGTTGCAAATAAAAACAAGCCACCGGAGATCACAAGTGTTCTTGTAGCAAATAGAACCAAACTCCTCCGTTTTCTCAACGATCTTAAATCAGATAAAGGTAACAACGAAATATCTTTTTGTTTCTCTACCTACTTAATATTATTTCTTACATATATATGGATGATTCATCACTTTTTGGTTTCAGTAAATGAAGGATTCGAAGAAGATAAAGCTGAGATTACAAGACAAATCTCCCTTCTCGAGTCGAGTGATCCATCGTCCTCAGAAACGTAAAACTATGAGATCGAATGTTAGTTTCGGCTTCAGATGCATCTTTTTGTTATTGCAACTGCAAGCGAGCAAAGGTAATTATCGGCCCACCGATTTTCTACTTATTTACATGAAAAGCACGAGAGATGTGTAACGATCATGCAGAATGTTTTATACCATCTACATTTATACTCATAGAAATTTGATAGAATACATATGTACCTTTTTTTTCAAGTACATATATCAATCACCAAAGTGCAATGTAAAGTCTACATTTTATACACATTCTTCATATAGTTATTCATTTTATTGATAATTTGTATTGTATTTATAAATTGCTTATATTTGTTTCTCTAACTTCACTTGTAGTTTCTTCTCTCTCTTAACCATTTAACACAAGTTTAATTTAGGCCATTTGTAAGATTGCATGACAACACTACACTAGATGAAGAATAAGGTAAGGTGGTTTGAGAAAATTTAAACTTGTTTCAAGAAACTGAAATTAATTTATTTAGAACCTCAACTCAAACAATTAATTCATAAATTGTACAAGCTAGGAATGTCATTTGCAACTTGTACCAACTGAACTTGTTCACTTTCTTATCTTCTACTTTTGGGACGTCCCATCTACTTTTATCTTGGACTACTTACACCATTTTTCAATCATTTCCACCTTTAGGATCGTTGAGGTAAAACCCTTGCTTAGCATCACTTGTAAACACAAAATGTTTGTTAACATACCCGTGACGAGCTTTATTAATCTTTTTATAGCCTAAATTCATATACTATATTGACTTTTTTAATGTTTTTGTCAAATGATGTACGCTTTAAACATAATAACACGTCTTCTCCTAGCATATGAATAGGTTCAAAACTACATTGACAATATAGATCACCTCCACCTTCACTTCACCATAATCACTATTTTGTGTACTTCAACGATTATCACACTCTCTTTCTCTCTCTCTCGTATATGTATATTGAAAAAACTTAATGATAAAGAGGACAAAAGAGATAAACATTCAGCCAAAGTTTTCGAAAAGTTTAAACTTTTGTGTTAGATAGGCATATGCGTACAAAGTAAAAAAGTAAAAGGATAATTGCAAAGGTAGCAATTATATTCAAAATAATTAAGTATATAGCAACATTTTAAAAAAATGGTAAATATAGCATAATCTATTAAAATCTATCAATGATAGGAGTGTCAAAATCTATCAATGATAGGAATTTATCACCGATAAACTATAGAGTCTATCAACGATAGAAGTCTATCACCGATAGATTTTGCTACATTTGTAATTTTTTAAAAATATTATTACATAGTTAATAATCATTCTAAAAATTACTATCCACTGCAATCACCAAAAATATGGGTCGAGTCCCAATTGACATCTAACAAAGTGGGCTTAGTTAGTGGAGAAAGGCCCAAAATTAAAAGAGAATTAATTACCAAATATGATTCCATGATTTCTAAATATACATGCGTGTGTGTGAATCTATGATTATATCACTCAAATAATATTCTTTAATTTCAACACAACTTTTATATATAATATATAAAAGTGAACCTAAGTTAATTGATACCTAATTCAAAATTTTGTTTCATTCTTACTTTTATAATTTCTTTTTTTTTTTTTTTAATAAAAGCCTCTCAATTATTTCCATTTTAAAGAAATAAAAGTTCATGAAGAGTTGTTGGAATCTTTTGATATAATGTTACCAAATGGCAAAGTCTTGTCAAGTGACAAGGGAATAAAAAAAATGCCACAAAGAAATAATTAATTAGTCACTAAAATTTGAAAATAATCCATTTGAAAAGCTTATTGTTATTATTTAAATTAATTTTATAAAAGCAAATTGTGTTGCTAAGAGCATTTTGAAATAGAAATAAACAACAATCTACAAATCAATTAGTCTTCTTTTTCTCTTTAATTTAACAAGTTTGTGGATGGAAGCACTTCCAACTTCCAACTTAACTTTACCTTTCATGAATTGTAATGCATATGCTCACTTTTTATTGCATATACTAAACTAAGTTTGTCCATTTCAACCTAATGATAAATAAATCATTGACTTTGATTTCACAAATATAAATTTACACTAATCTAAGAGCTAGTCTTCTCTTTAGTTTTATATGCAATTTATACACACTCTAACCTTAAAACTTGTTTTTCCATCCAAAACGAGCATAACTTGATTGACATACAAATGTGTTAATAACAATAAGATCGATAGTTCAAATCACCCTACTTCGAGCACATGTTAGAAGATATGTGTTTGCTTGTTAGTCTTAGAAAGCAATTAACTTACACGATCTCCGCAGAGACCAAATTGTCAAATAAACAAATTCCTCGTCTTTTTCACTCAACTTGTACTCTTCAATTTGAATAAAACTTTCTCTATATAAAATGCATTTATAAATTAGAAGTTAGAGGAAGAATCTACAAAAACTTGTATTACAAAAAAGCTAAAATTACATTCCATTATATTCCTTTACAATACAAACATTATCTCTTTATAGCTAAAACTAGAGCTTCTCAATTTGCAAATAGATCCACTGTTTCACTTCATTCTTTTCTTTTCCATTTTGTCCATCAAATTCTTACATTTTTAGATTACTTGCATTCCCCCATTTCTTCCCATTTATAACCTCCAAACTAATAACTCAACTTCATAAAAATGGAATCATGAAGAACACAGAGATAAATGAGTTTGAAGAAAAAAAAAAAAAGAATTATGTATAAATATAATAACAAAATTAATATTCTACAATATGATCATCACTACTACTAAACCCAAATAAGAAAAACACAAAAAAAGAAATAAAGAACACTCAAAATGTAAATCAAACACAAAAAGAAAACCCTCCAAAATCAGGGAAGATTAGACTCAAACTCTGTTTTCTCCTCTTGTAGCATTTCCATTGATCCCATTTACGCCATTGATGTTATGAGGAAACTTATCAGAGTTGGATCGCTTTCTCTTGATGCAAATGATCCATGTAATGACTTCAAGAACGACGGCGACGGCGCCCAAGAAGATGATGATTCCGGTGTAAGCTCGTTTCCATTTTCCATCTGGGTTCAAGATATCTAATCCTTTAAAGACGTTGATGATGCTAAGAACAATCACACTGTATCCGATAGAGTGATGGTAAATATTCCAATAAATTCTGTATTTATGATCCTTGTTTGGCCTCAAAAGCAGAGCGAAAACCTAAAATGGAAAAACCCCAAATCATAATTAGTGAGGATTTCAACAATTTTTTGAACTTTTTGATTTTTGATAACTTTAGGGCTTTTGTGTGTGTGTGTGTGTGTGTTTTTTTTTTTTTTTACCTGAAGAGTTCCGAAGACGAAGAGGGTGATTCCGATGTTGCGATGAGTGTTGTATTCAACAGCGAGGGAATCGCTGCCGAGTTTTATACCGGTGGCCCAACCGGCGACACCGACGGCGTAGGCGGAGGCTTGACAACCAACGTGAAGGTAAAACCAAGCTGGATCTGCTCCTTTGAAAACTTTCAAGTATCTAGCGAAAATTGCTCCCATAGGCATCATAGTTCCCCAACTAACAGCGTTCAAAACTCCATGAGTCTGAAAAATTAAAACCCTTCAATCAGACGATGAAATTTCACGAAATCTTCAAAAGGGTTTCACCAATAAGAACAATCAACAGACCCAGATCAGGAAAAAAAAAATCCTAATCGAACACTTACGTTTCTCTTCTTTTGAACGGTATCCGAAGCTGCTGTGCTTGATCCAGTAAGCAAATCGAGGGTATTTCTTGAAGCTTTGTTGGCATCTGTTATGGCATGAGAAGCCGGAGAATCTCCATTCAAAGGGCCTTCTTGCCATACTTGATTAATTGTGGTTAGATTTTCTCGAAGAATAATGGTAGCAAAAATGGTCATTTCGTTATTGACATAAGTGGCTCTGAGTTGAGGAACTTCAAAGCTTATGCTGCTTTCTTGCAGGGTTGGACCAGGCAAAACCACATTGGAAGTGTAAGCACGAGCGATTCCAGAGGAATTTCTGTAAGCTACAAGAGCTTGAGAGCCAATCATGTTGAGACTTTGTGGGTTAATAGCCCAAGCAATCCATTGATTAGGACCGGTAGAAGGGCGTCTGAAAGCAATTCTCAAGGTATTATTTGATTGAATTAAGGTCCAATGAAGGAAAGAGTTGAGTACTGGATGATCTACACAAGCTGCAAATACTTCGTTGTTGGTAAATCCATTGTAGCTTCTGCAAGTTTGAGCTGAGGCTGAGAGGCATAAAGAGAAGAGGATCAAAACAGAGAAATAGCTTTGGAGCTTCATTCCCATGGTGGACTGAATGGATTTCAGGTAATTGTTTTCAGTTTTGTTGTTGAGATGTTGTTTCTGAGATGGAGGGAATAGGGATTATTGGTTGGGGGAGAAAGAAGGAAGAAAAAAGTGAGTATTTATAGGGTATAATTGAAGGGAAAGTTTCATAAATTTGTATTCTTGAAGGGATGTTTCTTTTCAACTATGTGAATTTGTATTGTTCTTGTTTTGGGTTTGGGAAAGTCTTTGTTTCTTCTTGGTTGCTTCATGTGTCTCTGTCCATGTTCAACAACTCACATTTGTTAACCTAATTTTTCTACTCTCTCAACCATTCTTCTAGAAAAAACTTGCTTGTGTTTGGGATTTTTTTTTCTCTATTTTTATAGAATAGGAGCCACCTAAAAGGGAAAGAGAAGGCAAAAACACTTTGAAAATGTTGACTTATTCCAACTTCCACCATTGTTAAAAAAATCTTAAAGAAATCACCCACCTTGAGTCTTGTGTTCTCTTTGAAAATAATCTTTCCCACCCCTTTACCTACCCACATTACTTCATTTAATTAACTCTAGGTTTTGAATTAGATCTATGATTGTTTTGTTTTGTTTTTCTTTTCAAGATAACTTTTGGGTTTCAAATCTTCATTTTTGTGGCCATTAAGAGATTTCCTTTTGGACTAATGGTATTATGGGAATTTCAAATCTATAGTTAGTTTCGTAGATGAAAAACTATATTAATGATTCATTGATGATTAAAACAATGATCAGAGACTGATTTGAAGGTTTGGCCATTCTTGAATGCTTGAGATGCTTTAAAGACAATTTTGATTATTTACTATCCTTTTAGAGATTGAGTCATATTCTTTGGAGATCGTTTTAATTTTTAACAAGGATTGTGTGGATTTATATGAGATGTGAAATGTTGCTTAGGATATTCTTCTCCTCGTTCATTATGTTGATGGTATGAGACTCACAATAAGGTTGCTCATGCTGTTGTGCCAGCAGAGGCTTAGACTCCTTTATCCCTAATGAGAGACTTGAAGATTTGTTTTAGAGTGATTTTTTCTTAATCTAATGATCTCCATTTTATTTGAGGGACTTTCTTTGTATCTAATTTGATCTTGGTTTAATTTGTTTTCTTTATTAGAAAAAAAAAATAGCTGTGGTACAAACAAAATGTTGAAAAATCAAAGTAAGATTTAAATGTTGACTTTGAATAGTGTTTTCATTTTGTCTGTGAGCTTATGATTTCTAAAAATTAGGATGAACACTGTATATGCTGAGTAAACAAAATAACAAATTGATTCAACATTCCAATTTCAAGCTTTAGAATCTTAAATGGAATATTCATTTCATATTTTTTTGGTGAGATTGTCAATGTCTTTCATTCCGCATGGAACTAAGATTGTGTTTGGATTGACTTTTTATCGAACTTTAAATAAGTATTTGGTTTGACTTCACTCTCTTCCTCTGACGAGAGACTCTTGAGTAATTGTTTTAGGGTGATGGGTTTTCGAACATAGTGCCCTCTATTTTATCCAAGGACATTTTTCCTTTGTACTATTTATTCTTGATTTAATCTATCTATTTCCATAAAAAGATAGTTGTGGAAGTGTTTATAAGTATGAAACAGTTAGAAAATCAATCCAACCGAACCCCTAATATTTATTACTTTCCTTTACTTATAAGAAAAACTAAAAAAAGGAAAAGAAAAAGATTGGAAGATATAAAATTAGAATTAGGTGAGGCTGTGGGAAGGAAGCAAAGGGAAGAAGAATAGCACTTGTTGACTCAGTAAAGAAATAACAGAAAAGAATGGAATCAAAGTTAAAAAAAAAAAGGACATTAAAATTAAACCCTTTTTTTTTTCTTTTGAGTAATTACAAAAATAGGAAAAATGAATATATTATTATTATTATTATGTATAATATATATAATATTGAGTGAATTAATTGTAATAAAACAAAAAGGAATGGGGATTTTGTACAAGTTTGACTAAAAGCAGGTACGAAACGTGTTGATCGCTTCGTTCAACTTTCTACAAAACGCATTTGCTCATTC
Source organism: Cucumis melo (assembly GCF_025177605.1). NCBI lineage: Eukaryota > Viridiplantae > Streptophyta > Magnoliopsida > Cucurbitales > Cucurbitaceae > Cucumis > Cucumis melo. The sequence goes on from NC_066857.1 coordinate 4,050,400, forward strand.
CAACGACGTCGCTTCATGAAGTGTTCACACCCATTTTCCAATTCTTCTCTTTTCCTTTTTCTTATTTTAAAAATCAAAAATGTTTTCTTAACCTTTATTTATTATCGGTATTTAGCCACATTATTTATTTAATTCCTTTTCTTGTCCAATTTTTATTTATTTTCAATGCATGTTTAGAAATTAGAATATACCCTTTTTAACAATTTTATTTCTTTTCTCGTCTTAATGTATAGATTCGACCAACTTTTAACTTTATATTATGATTTTTGAGTCTTATTGCACGTTTAGATTATTCCTCTAATTTAATAAATTTTTATTAATAACAAATATTAAGTTTCTTTAGATTACATAATTTGAAATGTTAAAGGTCATGTGGTTGAAAATAAAAGAGATTAATAAGTTGAATGAAAACTATACAATCTTATAACAAATAGAAAAACGTTTTTTTTCTTCTTTTTTTGCATTTGCATGACTTTTCTCTTTTATTCAATAACCAACTTTGTAATTGTTATGATTCTTTAAAATATAATAACTTCTAGATTTTGATTTAATTTCTATTTTGAAATCTATGCTTATTTTTTCGTAAATGTTCTATTCTTATGATATTATATTTCATGAAGAAATTAAACACTAGAAATCTTAATCGAATTCTAAAAAGACTTGGATATTACCTTCATTTATTGAGTGCTACGTCAATACACTTTTAAAACTAGAGTGAGATTTGTTAACATTAAGAGGTTTTCAAGTATCTATAGTTTACATTTTCACATTTACCGAGTAATTAGTCAAGAAACTCGATCTTACAACTTTACATCTTAAATATAAACTTATTGGCTCCAAATACAAATAAAAATTGAGAAAACGATGTCCGATGAAAATTTAAAATTTCTTCAAAAAAAAAAATCATGATGCAACTCAAATCAAAGTCAAAATCACATCTCAAGGGTTATTGTATAGTTGATTGAAGGCTATATTGTTTGAAAGCTTTTATTAATTGAAATTATAAGGTTGAAATCTTTTTATAATATAGTTGATAATGATACTTTACAAATATTATATACCCAACTGCTCCCTCTTTATTGTGCCTCCCATCCTATCTAACCCAATTTTAAACTAATATTCCAATTACACAATCTTTTAAGTGTTCAAATAATTGTTTTACATTTGGAGCAGACCCACCACTCCATTTACTTTATTTTTTCTTTGTTGTCTTGGTCTCTTTGCTTCTATTATTTATTTAATCGTCCTAAGCATATTTTACTATTCTCCATCTTTCTCATCATACCAACTTAGATATTTCTATTTTTTTTATCGGGCAATACATCATATCATATCGAAGAGAATATAACTTAGTGATTATTTACATGTCATACTTCTTTTGAGATCGAAAGTTCGAATTCTTGTACTTCATTTGTTGTACTATATGCAAAAATGTAAGGTACTTCATTAAGTATAATGTGAATTTCTCTCAATGTGATGGTACAATAATTATGTTGGATAGCACTTTTAGTAATGGACTCTATATATCTACAAATTCTCTTTGCATTTTGTGTTACATCTAAAAAACACTTTGAACTTTAATTGTTATATTTGCGGTCTATTTCTATAGACGTTTCGTACATCCATGATCCTAAAACATCAATTGACCTAAGCCAAGAGGTATTGGTAGCTGAGGTGGAAAATGAGAGGAAATTGCCCTAATCAGCCTCCACAGCCTTTTTGGACCTATGCCTTTTCTGCATGCCAAAAATTTCCATGTACAAACAATTTTTTTTTTCTTGGAAAATTAGGGAATTAAATACTTAAACCATCCCTTTCAAAAGGAAAAATAAATAAATAAATAAATCCTTTATCCATCATTTTGAACTCAGAATTATATTCATACCCACCAAAAACATCCCCCCCTTCTTTTAGGTTTTTCAGAGCAGCTACCACCAAGAAGTCATAATATCCTCTTTAACATGGTTTGAATTCATATTCCAATTGCCTAATTTTTTGGACTCCTCGTGATTTCCATAAAATAATCAAGATTTCTTATAAACAAGTCTAAATTTTCTCACTTTTTAGATCTGTTCATCACCAAACAAAGGGGTGCTTATGATATATTGGTCTTCCTGATCTGATTTTTAATTAATCAAGTGGGGTTTATACAATATGTAAAAGAATCAAGCCTTTTAAAGTAATAGGATTGGATGTTAATTGTTCCAAAGATATTGATCTCGAACCCATTGAGTTCACACCAAAGGAAAATAAAAATATGCTGAATTGACAGGGTAAGTTTTTGTCAAAATTATGACGAATATTTTGAATATTCAAGCGACATCAATTACCCTGCCCCATGTCAACATTTTCACATAGACGAAACCGTGAAATTTCAATAGCTTCAGGTATATATTCTAATTGTTACTATGAAACTAAAGACATATCATTTGATGGGAAATGTTAAAACAGAGACTTCATACCTACCGAGCCATTTAAGTCTTTATGAAGATGCCAAAATTGTTGGGGGGTATGAGATTTGGACCTTCTAGACTGATCTCCAAAAGTCCACATCAGAAGGTCAAACCAAGCATCTTGAAAACCTACAGAAACACAAAAGATACAAAAGCAAACAAACAAATACATAACATGATGAAAATGTGACGTTTATATGAGGTGAGCAGGGAAAGGATGTCTCGTAAATAAGTCATAACTTTGATCCCTTTTTTATAGAAGGTTTCTTGTGTATTATATTGATTTGCTTCTTGCTCAAGTATCAGATGTTTGAACATAATATCAGATAATCCACAAGAGTTTCCCACATCTAATGTTAGAAAAAGAAGATCTAGAACCGGCAGGGAAGTTCAATGGAGCGCTAGTCGTAAGTTACTATTCTGCCAAACACATCAAGCAGCTCCTCATGCTTGGACTTTGTTACCTTTAACTCCAGAGTTACCTTTCAAATATGCAAGAGAAAATTAAGTCAGAATCAAATATGGCCCACTTATATGATTACTTAGTTCAGGCTTAATATCTAAAAGCATAACACTCTAAAGTGGGTAGATGGAAAAAGAACAAGAAAAAACTTCCGAGCCATCAAGTGTTTCTATAATGGAACAAAAATAATAATTTGTTCGTGTGAAAAAGATTGTCTCGCAATTATTAGACCAACTATAGTATATGTACACACACATAAATTTGTTTAGTGTAGTCAATAAATCAACAAGTAATGGTGATCGGTTTCTTTTCTTTTAAGAAAATTGTAACTAAAGGATCCACATATGCATCTTAGTCAAATAGATTTTGACATATCGGCTCATATTAATAAACTTTTCACAGTCAATCAAGACGGAAGGTTTTACTTAAATTAAATAGTCAGCAGGATTTTAGCTATCTGCATATCTTTAACATCCTAAAAGACTCGTGTAAGTTGTTATACGTCACTAAATTGAATAATAAACTAAAGCATAGGTCACATCGTTTTAGATAGATGCAAAGTTGTCTTGGGAGCGGCTTATCAATTAGGAGGAAAATAGAGAAAGAGCTCACCTCCTTGAAGATTTCACTGTAAGAAGTCTCTTCAAAGCCCTACACCAAATAAAAGGGATCTTTTAGAGAAAAAGAAAACTAACAATAATGCAATATCAATTTTTAAGAGTGAATTTGTTGGCAATATCAAAACATGCCGACTTGGTTTGGTGTGGATTCTTTTGTATCCAACAAACGAAAATTTTAGCTACTAGCAGTAGGACATAAATATTATTTCAAAAAATCAGTTCTTTTCTGGACAGAGAAACCAACCAATTTCTTGAACAAACTGAGAGACCCTTCATTCGAGTCTCCAATTTTAACCCGGAAAGTATGGATCCCGAGGTTCTTGACTGCAAATGCCATCATCATTAGGACAGATTCTTTCCCAAGTCCTTTACCACGGCTATGCTAACAAAAACATAGATGTAGGAAGTTTAGTGGACGTCGTAAAACATTGATCCCAAAAAATATATGAAACTAGCAAATGAAGAACAAAATCTCATCACAAAATAATCCACATACATGGCCAGGAATCAACCCAAAACATTGCAAGGAAAAAGGGATTTTTTTTAGTTCAACGTGTGGGCATATGCCTCAAGTAGTGAGCTATAGTCAGCTTGGAAAAATAGGATGGTTACCAATACATGCACATTTGGAGATTCATTCAAGCATACTATTTACTTCTTATCTTGAATAGAACACTTCATTGCTTCCCATAATTTGGTACTTCAGTGCTTTTAAATAGCCAGAAAAACACAAAACGTAGAAATTTTCTTATAGAAGAAGCAATAACCAATAAACAAGACACTACGAAGAGATCCATGGCATAGAGTTAGGCAAACCATAAATGGCTGTTTATATTGACAGAACTTCACAAACCACAGTCATTGAAGAAAATTAGAGATCAAAAGAGCATTACCGTACAATCAAGGAACAAAAACATCACATGACAAAAATATCAAATCTGGTACCTCTTGAATTCAGCTATCATTATTTCGACCTCCGCTAAACGAGAATCATCCAGATCATTCATGTAAAGATTCACGTCACCAACCATGGCTGGAATACAGAAACAAAGCGTATAAACAAAGCAACCCCCCAACCCAAAAATTATCAGTTAAACTAAAGACCAAAGAACTAACCTTCAACACCAGGATTCCCATGGATGAATTTTCCCTCGACCAATTCCTTATCCAATACAATGAAAGTCTGCTCTGAAAAAGCCACCCCCAAATCCACACCATGATAAGATGCATTGCAAAAACAAACATAACAAGAATTTGAAAAACAACCCAGATAAAAATTTGATAAAATTGAGAGAGGAAACAAACAAATGAAGATAATGAAGTACTTTTTGGGTCTTGGGTCCATGATTGTTGCATCTGGTACTCTTGATCAAGAGTGAGGGGTTCGGAGCCTGTGGCTTGAAGAAGAGCTGGGTCTTTCATCCATTGATGATACTTGGGTACGTGTTCTTCCATGTAAGGCACCAAAATTACCCTTTCCCCTTCTAAACTCACCCCATTTTTCTTCATCTCTCCCATCCCACTTGGACTCACAACCAGTGTGAATCAGAGACTTTCCTGGATTGAATTCATGATGACACTACTCATTTGAGGAGGAAAGAAAGCAGTAGCAAAGACGGCGAAGAGTAAGCCCAACTGCCATTTCCAAGAGAAGCCCACCAACATCCGTCGCTCCGTTTGAGTGGGCTCAATTAACTTGGGGTTCATCTAGGAAAAGACGCCATTGCCATTAACATTAACTTAGAAGATTTAGGGATACTAAATTTTCTAAATTTTGTTATATTTTCTTACTTGTTATATTTGTTAGCTATTTTGAATTTCGTAGTATTGTTTGACTTAACTATCTTCAAATTCTTGATATTGAACAAAAGAATTGATAGAACAAATTGCAAATCGGTTGAGTTATGTTCATGTTGCTATTTTACTTGCTAATTGTCATTTATTGGATTTTTAATCTTTTAATTTTGTATTTGTTATCTGTTAATTTTAATTTGTGTACCGATAATTTATATGTCTTATGGTGCTTTTATCTTATTTCTTTTAGTTGAGGCTTAGAACTTTTAATAGAATGATCTTTTAGATGGAATGATGAACTTAACCGTTAACATTAACACAAGTTAATTTTATGTTACGATAAATTAAAAAAACAAAAGTTTTTGACAATAACAACAGCCTTAACAACAAAATAGACACCAATTTGATCTTCTTGTAGGGGACTTAAAATTTATCAAGTGCTTAAAATGTAACTTCACCCTTGCATTTAAACTAGAGTAAATCAAAGACATCATTATTTTGAATCCAAACTTAGGTTTAACCCAAGATTGAAGAAAAATGGAAATCCTTCATATTCTACCAAACCATAAATACCAATGAAGTGTGACTTATCCTCAAAGCAAATTTCCTTTAGCTTATAGGGAATAATAATGATCCATCATTCTCACCACCATAATTCTTCTAAATTCCTTAAATTCCCAAATACTAACTCATAACTTTCATAACCCCAACCTCTTCCACATTCATTAGCTCTCGGTCGTTCTCCATCCATTGCAAAGTTTATAAAAAAGTGTAGTTGTTAAATGTTATATTAAATTTATCCTTACCTATCAACTTAATTTTTTTTGGATCAATTAGTGATTTGAGAGCAGACATCAATAAGTAAAATAATTAATTTTACAACAATAGTTTCATGAACGTCTAAACATCAAGTTATCCTCCATCAGTGGATTTAAGCTGATTTTTTGGGCTCGTTAAGATATTAATGTTTATTTCACATCATTTGATAACATACTTATATACTATTTAAGTCAAATGTTTGACTTGACTAATTTAGTTTCCTTAAAAAGTTAAAAGACTCTCATATTTCAAAATATTTATTTATCATTTTTTAAAATTACACATTAAATGCACATATTTAATATTTCATTTATTTGGCTCTTTCACTTAATTGTTTCAATGTTTTCTAAATTCTTATTTCATCATTTTTCTAGTTTTCACAATACATATCATGAGCATGTATGTGTGTATATACAACATTACCATCATCTAACATCATGAAAATAGCGTACACTAAATATGTTTTCTTATTTATATTATATGTACATTTGTGTTGATTCTAATGATTAGCATATGAAAAATCAACTTATAGTTGTTTGTGTTCTAAAATCAACTTCATATACTACACACTATATTAGAGAGAGAGAGAAAGGTTTGTGAGTGATTTTATATACTACACACTATATTAGAAGAAGAAGAAGAAGAAGAAGAAGAAGAAGAAGAAGAAGAAGAAGAATATTTGGTGGTATATGAATCAGGTAAGACGAAGAAAACTAAAGTTGAAGAGCAAGTAAGTTGAAGGAGAAGTCACATCCGGTGAAGAAGAGAAAGACATGGGGTATTTATCACTTTTGCATTTCATTCATTAAGTGAAATTAGTGTAGGCTTATGTATTTCGTCATTTCTCTGCTTTTCCATATTGTTCTGCTATAGATAATACAAATTATTCATAATCATGCTATTCACTAATAAACATTTCAAAGATGTAGCCAACAATAACATTTTAGAAAACATAATGGCAATTTCTTAGGCTCAAAATTGGCTATTGAAAACATAACTTAACCTTTACATTTAAAGGAAGTTAGATCAAAGACATCATATATAAGATTAACCCAACTATGAAAGTGGAAAAATAGAGTGTTAATTACCTACTAAACCATACTAATGAAGGGTTACTTATCTTTAAAGAAAATTTCCCTAAAGTATTAGCTAAGTGGACATAATGATGTTCCATCACTTTCATCCTTCAATGCTTCTAAATTGCTCAAATTCCAAATACATCATTACGTTTACCAACATTATCATACTCATAATCTCCACTTCTTCTTCTACCACTTCATTTCATTTCATTACCCCCTTCACTTCACCCACCATTCTCTCATTCCTTCACCTCCGGCCACCATGCTCCGTCGTCATCTCCTCCTTCTCCTCCTCTTTTCCTCCATCTCCGCCGCACTTGCAGCCCATTGCACCACCGTCACCGCCACCAAAACCTTCCAACAATGTATGAATCTCCCAACCCAACAAGCCTCCATTGCTTGGACTTTTCACCCTCACAATGCCACTTTGGACCTTGTCTTCTTCGGCAATTTCATTTCTCCCTCCGGTTGGGTCGGCTGGGGAATCAACCCCACGTCGCCGGGGATGACCGGAGCTCGTGTTCTCATCGCCTTCTCCGATCCCAACTCCGGCCAAATTGTTGTCCTCCCTTACGTTCTTGACCCGACTGTAAAGTTACAGAGAACCCCTCTTCTCTCTCGCCCTCTCGACATCCGTCTACTTTCTTCCTCCGCAGCTTTGTACGGTGGGAAAATGGCCACCGTACACAACGGCGCCGCCCTCCAAATCTACGCTACTCTCAAACTCATCCCAAACAAAACGAAAATCCATCTCATCTGGAACCGCGGATTATACGTCCAAGGCTATTCCCCAACCATCCATCCAACCACATCCGACGACCTCTCTTCAATTGCAACTCTCGACGTGGCCTCCGGCACCGCCGCAAGCCAAACCAACGACATCGAAACACTCAAAGTAATCCACGGCATCCTGAACGCCATATCATGGGGACTCCTACTCCCGATCGGCGCCGTAACAGCGCGATACCTCCGACACGTACAAACTCTAGGCCCGGCGTGGTTCTACGCGCACGCAGGAGTCCAACTAGCTGGATTCGCTCTAGGAACAATCGGATTCGTGATTGGAATCCGATTGGGAGAGCTTTCACCAGGAGTGGAGTACTCGCTGCATAGAAAATTAGGGATTGGGGTTTTTGCGCTGGGGGGAATACAGACATTGGCGCTGCTATTCAGGCCGAAAACGACGAACAAATTCAGAAAGTATTGGAAATCATACCATCATTTCGTGGGATACGCATGTGTGGTGATGGGAGCGGTGAATGTGTTCCAAGGATTTGAAGCGATGGGGGCGAGTGGATCGTACGCGAAATTAGCGTATTGCTTAGGGCTTTCGACGCTGGTAGGGATTTGCGTGAGTTTGGAGGTGAATTCATGGGTGGTTTTCTGTAGAAAATCGCAAGAGGAGAAGATGAGAAGAGAAGGATTGATCGGAGTTCCTGAGAAGGAAAGTGGAAGCCATAACTAGAGGAACCGAAATGAAGATGAAAAAGAAGATGACATATAGAGATTGTTTTGCTTTTTTCATTTTTGGGTTAAAAAGTATTTATAGTGAGTTTTCTGTTTTTTCATTTTTATTTCTAAAAATTTTAGTAAAGTTCTTGTCATATATATTTTGGATAAAAATGAAATAGAAGACTTGTTTCGCTCATACCTTAAAATTACTCTTTCTTCTTAGTTTATATATTCAAACCATTATAAAAAATAGATTTTATATCTTAATAAAGATCTAGAAATTTAGGGTTACTTCTCACTATTTCAATCCTTTACTCCAAATATTAAATTAAAAAACAACTATAGATCCCTAAAATATTTTCTTTTCTTTTTAAACTATTAGTCCCTCACTTTTTCATATCATAGTTATTAAGTTTTGAGCTTTTAATTGTCTATAAATTTTTAATCTAATAAATCTATGGCATATTTAATCAATTATGTTATAGTTTTATTATTATCGATGAATCGATATTAATGTATCGACCTATCACCTTCAATTTATCAACTTACTTTTAGATGACCTAATCAACATGATCGTCAGCAAAATACAAATTCATATTAATAGCTTATAAGAAGGTTGATTTTTAAGTTGATAAGTGTTATTTGAACATATAATACATCAGATAGTTTTTATGTTAGTATTGATAAACGAAGGGAATAGTAAATAAACTATTGTGACAAGATTAACGATGACTTGTAATTAATACTTGGAAAGTAACGACAGCAATATGCAAGTTCAAGTTTCAAATAAATTATCGAGTCATGTACATTTCTCAAAGTCCCTAATTGAAGATGTATGAATAGATAATCGAAGACGATCATTACGTTAGATAAAACAAAGTAAAAAATCAAAGTTAATGGTAGAATATGTTATGCACGTTGGACAATGAAAATCACAAGTTGAATCGCGTTGAAACGAAGAGTAGTCTAAAACAGTCAAAAACTTGTTTTGAAAAGTTGGTGAAGGGACGTGTCTGATGTTGTCCATCTGAAATGGTGTTACGAGAGCAGTTTACTCATTTTTTATTCTACCTTTGAATTGATGATGCGAAATAAACATATTAAATCAAAATCATACAGCATTTAAAAAGTTAGATGAGTAAAACACTAACAATCACAATCACATTGATTTACCATTAAGGTCCATTTCGATTTATAGTTCAATTGAAATCAACTAAGAGATTACACCATTTTTCATTTTTGGAGTAAGCGTGACTTTAACTCATTGTATTCTAACGATTTTCTATACCTATCTTTGGTAAGGTTTGAACTAAATGGAGTGTTGATTTGGAACAGTTCTTTTTATTACTCAAATTTGAGTTGAATACTTTATAAAGTTGGTTGAGAAAGAAAAGTAAATATAGCAAAAGATTTTGTGATAAAGAAGTGTACAATTTTGGTAGTCGAAAAATTTAGATGAAGAATTAGAAATTTACCTCCTCTGTTGACAATTAATTTGAATATTTATTATTATAGACGAAATTAAATCTTTTTATCTCACACATCAATTCTTTTTATATATATAAAAAGTGATTTATTTCAAAATTAGAAAAAAAAAAACAAATTATTTACCTTTTATAAACCAAAACAATTAAAAACAAAATTCATTATAGATTTTTTTAGGGGTAAATATTCTATTTATATTTTTTTGTAATTTCCCAAAAATTTCCTTCGAAAAAAGATTTTGCATCAATAAAACATCCAAACATTTGAGAGTAATAAAAAGAAGGCACGTTTGCAAAAATAGCAAAAAAATTTATGATAATAGGGTCTATATCACTACATTTTCTAAATTGTAAAAGTAACACATTTAAAAGTGGAAAGCTCTTTGATAGCCATTTTATATCCCTCTTATAGTCTGATATATCTAATTACTTATCATATTTGCAATATTTGCAATATGCAAAAAAAAAGAGGTGCTATGGGGTACTTTTTTTTCTAATTTTTATCATTTGATGCAATTTTCCTAAAAAGAAACCTATAAAATATTTATATCTTTTATTTTTTTTTTCTATTGAGCTACAATATAGGGGTATTTTCAAGAACAATAAAATGAACAAAAATACTTATAAAATATAGCAAAATTTTAGATTCTATTAATGATAGACATTAGTAGATACTGAAAGGCTTTTATCAGTATATATCGGTGACATTAATAGACAATAATACATTGATAGAATCTAACATTTTACTATGTAATTTCATTTTTTTAAAAATATTTTCGGTATTTATCTATTTACAATCATATATATATTGTGTTTTTGTGTATAAAATGTAAAGTTTTTGAATGGTTCACAAAGAATTGTCGCTTTGGCCGAGTGGTTAAGGCGTGTGCCTGCTAAGTACATGGGATTTTCCCGCGAGAGTTCGAATCTCTCAGGCGACGATTATTTTTTTCCTTTTATTTTCAACTTTATCTTTTAAATTGTTTACTTTTAACTCAAACCTTTTCGCATAAACTTTAATTAGACGTAAAGTTAAAAGTTTTGGATTTATTAAATAAACACAAAGTTGAGTTTTTTTTTCTCTAATAAATATGACAATTTCAGAACGTATGAAATTTAACTTTATGTTTTATATGGAAGAATATTGTCTGACATTGCACTGATGATGAATAACTTCCTATGATGTGGCTTATTATTAACCCAATGACATGGCCCAACAAAACGTTATCTTTTTTTTTTCCACAATTTTTCATTTAATGTTACCTCCTATGATTTTACAAAAATGTGATTTAAAAATTAACAGAATCAAAAGTCTTTTTCAATAGTACAATGTCACTTTAACAGATAAGATGATAATGTACTCTAATAAAGGACCATACGGTTAGAATTCATATAGTTTTATAAAGAGTGAATAAAAAATCATAAAGAAACATGTGAGAGAGTCACCACTAAAAAAGATTTCATAGAGTTCTTAAAAAACTATATTTGGCATACGAAATAAATTGCGTTCAACGAATTGATGAGAAACATTGTGAAAAAATGGTTATTTCGAAAGAGAAAATTTTAACTCTAGCAACGATTGTCCCAACACCTCTAATGTTACAAGAACCCTTTTGTAAATTTAAGAAGCTATTTCATATTAAATTAAAACGATACAAATAAACTAATACGACATATATCTTTAGAAAGTAAAGTTTGTTATACTTGAAATTATTATCGAACAAAACAATTTTCCTTGATATAATGTATTATTTAGTAAACCTTTGAAAGCATCTTGTCTGGGTGGTGTAGTTGGTTATCACGCTAGTCTCACACACTAGAGGTCCCCAGTTCGAACCCGGGCTCAGACAAGTATTTTTATGATTATTAATTTACACCATTTTTTTTATAAATCTATGATACACTTTTATAAATATATATTATAAAAAAATTTAACGTAAATGAGTTGATGCATTTACGTGCTTATAAAAACTTAGCTTAATGTATCGTACACTCAAAAAGTTATTATTATTGTCATATATTTGACTTTTTATTCTACTCAACAAGTGTCTGATGCGTGTCCAACAATTGTCTAAATATCTAATGGGTGTTAAAAAGACACATTAGTCAAATTAAAATTATCGTGCTTCTTGAATGTTGGAATTAATTGTTTAACACTAACATATTAGTTTACTTAACTTTAAGTAAAGTATTTAACATGTTTGACGTGAGTATACATTGAAATCTTGTAGTTGGATTAATATGATACGTACGAAATAAGTCCATATATTATGTGACAAAAGAATTATAATTTATAAATGTGATTCCTATAATCGAACGTTTTTTAAAATTAGAATTTACTTTTAATAGAAAGAAAAGAGAAAAAAATTTGGACGACCAGTACTTGAAACTGGTGCCTTAGACCAACTCGGCCATCTTGACGACTTAGTTTGAAAAAAAATTAGAATTTTTCTTTTTCTTTTGGTTTGGTAAAAAAATTTTAGAAAATAAAAAAATAAAAAGAAATTGAAACTATTTACAAACTATAACAAAATTCATTAACTTTTTTCTAGCCTATTTAAGTTTTTTTTACTATGTTTTGTAAATAGTCTTAATTTATTTGTTATATATAAGAAGTTCTCAGGATATAAAATAGTAACTGATGTTAGAGAAATAAATTGCCGCTCGTGAAATTGATATTATAACCTAATCCGACCCGTTAACTTTACCTCATTATGAGTTTTAAATTTTCTATCTTAGTAGAGTTGGTTTATTAGTTTTCTTTGCTAACTTATTTAGTTGTTAACAATTTCGTTATAGAGATCATTTTTAAGCTGTAATAACTAAATTTAGGACAATTCATAACATACAAACAAAATCAATTTTATTTTTCACTCATTTATATACAAATATTTTAAAAAATTTAAATTTGTTTGGTAACTATTTAAATCTTGTTTGATAACTATTTTGTTTTTGTTTTTTTTTTCTTTAAATTAAGACTATAAAGAATACTTCTATATCTGAACTTTCTTTTTATTGTTATCTATTTTTTTTACTGTTGATTTTAAAAATCAAGCAAAAATTTTAAATAAAAAAGGTTGACCCTATTTAACTATTTCGTTTTTTGTTTTTGTTTTCAAAAATTAATTGTGTGTTTGGATTATCTTATAAAATGTTTAAATATGAAAAAAAATTATTTTTAAAAAGTTTGACGTATTTGGTAACTTTTCAAAATGCATTTTTAAAAAATGAAATTGAAAAATAATTCATTTAAAAAAAACTCAAAACCAAATTTGAGAAAACAGTTTTTTAAACAAAATTATCTATATAAACACTAATAAAAAGATATAACCCAACATATATATGTTTAAATTTTAAACTCATTTTAAAGAAATTGTTTAAAAAAAAACGTATTTTTAAAAAATATTTCATTTTTTTCCATAAATAATCCAAATGCACTCTAAGTCTATTTCGTTTTAATATCTCATAATGATTTGCATATTTCTTAAATGCCAAATTTTAAAAACAAAAACAACTTTATGAAAGTTATTTACTTCAATTTTGAAATTTTGGAACCATTGATAGAATGTAGATGACAAGAGAAGAAAATATGGGGTGGAAGTAGTGTTTACAGGCAAAATTTTTAAAAACAAAATGGTTACCAAACGAGACTTTTAATTTTAAAAAACTTGTTTTTACTTTAAAATTTGGCAAAGCTTTCAACTCTTATACTTGAGAAAAATGAAAATTTTAGATCAACAATTTTTTGTATGCTAGCCAGTTATGTTTGCTTTGACAATATTATATTATTTGAACATCATATCAATCCTTATATGAACTTGTACTCCCTTGCATAAAACCCTAGATCCGCCACTATCTACTAATAGACATTTTTAACTTCAAGAGATGTTAGGCTCATAAGTTTAGAATTAAGAGCATTTGCCATTTAAAGTCAAACCATTGTTTGTCCATTTAGAGTAAAAATTTCGAATTAAAATATTAAATTCTTGAATCTTTAAATAAATTGTGGAAGAATAAAAAATCTAACATTTAATCTATGCCTCATGTTCTACGTTCAATCGTATATCCAAAAATCCACGATAGAGAGGAAAGGAGAGGGATAGTACAAAGGTAGGTGTTATGGGCTTCTCGATTTTATATATTCTGTATATTTTATAGAAAAAACTATGTACTATGTACAAAATGTCATTGTTTGAGAGAGTACGTGCCCTAGCCCTTAATAGATCCATAGCTATCTACGACATCGTAGATAACTTCATTTGTTGACGGTTTTGTTAGGAACTTCAAATATTTAAACTGAGTGCAGTTTGAATAAAAGCTGCCACAACTTTGTACTAATTTGTGCATGCAACGGTGAAAAAGCAAACATGCAGTCGAAGTTCATAGTAAATGGCTATTTCCTTTGCTTCTTAACACACTTAAGGTTACAAGAGATTGATTATACATTTTCCATAAAGAACTGTTATGAGTTTTCATTTACAAATCCAGCCGATGGTTAATCTGATACATCGATCTGCGCCAAAGGGCCGGAAATCCCGACTTTCTTTTCTGTTTCCTACTTCCAAATAGACGTATTCCACTGAAGATCTTAAATAGACGACTTGCATAGTTCCGTTGAGCAGAAAAGTTAACAGAGCCGATGCACCCCGTTACCTGTTCGTGTGAGTTCCTTTTCTTGTTCGAGTATCTACTTTCCACATCAGGTAGTTTTGTTCTTCCTTCTGCTTTGCTGCTCGACAACGTCTCCGTTTTCTTAGACAACGTCTGCCACTGAATGCTTTTCTTCAAGGCAATCAGCTCTTGTTCCAGATTCTGAATTCGGAAACTGGTCGACTCGTATTCATTTCTAGAGGATTCATGTGTCTGGATCACATGGTCTTTTTGTAGCAAGAAGCTTAAGGTTCTTCTGTTTGGATCAGCTCCATCTGTGTAAGGACTGTCTCGTAGATTCTGGCTGTTTGAGTTTGGAAATCTAGAGCTTGAAAGGCTCCCTGAGAATTCGCCATAACGTGCAAACCTAAATGAGCTTGAACACTCTTTGAATACCTGTTGGGTATTCAATTGCTGAACGAAAAGCGCCTGGACTATCAAACGAAGGGGCATCAACTCATTTTGAACAGCCTCAATGCATGCCTCTTGTGATAGCTTCTGGCAGTTGAGGTACTTGCATACTGCCCATTTGTCCTCTTGGGAAAGTTGCGACTGTGCCTGAAGAACAAAAGATAGAAACCAAATCTTTCACAGTTAAGGAGCTGGTAGAGCCTTGACATTTTCCAAGATAAAACAAATTTGTTCGACTCATTCGTACTGTAGTAATTGACAAAATCAATGCTTTAAAATCTTGTTTATTGGTCTATACAGATGAGTAAATGTGTCTAAACCTCATTTGGAATGGCGTTTCAAGAAAAGAAAAACAGATTATTGAAGAGTTATGTCATGAAGAATATAGAGTTTCATCAAGATTTACCTGCAGGAATGTATTTACTGCCCTATAAAGGTGATTGTGATTCTCTCGCCACGCCCCAGGCACTTTTTCAATGAGTTCCACAAATCGTTTCTGTTCGAGTTTTGGATCAGGAGCAATATAGGTCAGATATTCATCCCACAACTCTGCCACAATTGAGTTGCTTCCTGAATGGTTGTGATTCATCTTCATGTTAGAAGATACAAATAACTCTAGTATCTTCTCCATTGTAGCTAACTCGATGCTGGAAGAAACCGAGTCTGCCCCTGTTTTCGGTAGAAGAAAGTCTTCCACTTGGGCAAAATGTAATACTGATGCTATCTGGTCTTGCAGTTTTTGAAGGTTGTTACTTTTCAGACCAATTTCAAGTGATTTTGAAAGCAATGCAAAGTAAAAGCCTACAGGAACCACTCTACTAGTCCTATGTCCCATAGGTAGAAGATCAAGGAGACCTTGCAAAATATATGAAACCTTTTCATTTGCTTCATCATCTACAATCTTCTCATCAGTACTCTCCCAGAATTGGCGCATTTTTTCCGAAAGAATCCATTTGTTTGCATAGAAAACGATGATGGGGCTGACATATTTTTCTTTCATACCTTGTCTTCTGAGGGATCCCACTACTCTTTTGAAGAATTCAAATGGCAGAGCAATAAGGTCCTTGATCCAAAGATCTTGGCACAAGATTTCTTTCACGATTTCACAGCTCCAAACCTGACTAGCCAATGCATCCATCGTGACAACTGGTTGGTCTCGTCTTCTCTCAGGGTCAAGGATCTCCATGCAAGCCATGAAGGCAAGCGATTCAATGCAACGGCTAACAATTAACAGCTCCTCAGACCAAGGAAGCAATTGTTGACACTTTTGGAGTACAATTAGTGTATCGTCCCAGCTTTGGAAAACCACTTGATTCAAATAGATATCGAATCGTTCGCATAGGTTACTGGAACAGTAATCATCTGTCATTTCGAGAAATTCTGCAGCGCATCGGAGGGCTGCTACGTTAAAAGGATCAACTAGAGTAGAGGAGCCATAGATGAACAGTGCAAGTAACTCAAAGGTTTCAGGTCCTCCAGGAAAGTTCGGCGGGAGCTCATACTCGGTCGATTCATTCAATCTCTTCTGGAAGTATCCACTCTTTGATAGGAGAGGATGCTGCAGGGTGACAACAAACATGGTAAAAATTTAAAATATTCTCATAGTTGAATATGAAGAGAAATGTTGGATATTTAGAGGGGGGAAAAAGAAAATAGAAAAAAGAAAGAAGAGAATAGGATACACTGGTATATTTCAGAGATCATCTTTACCTTGTGGAGGTGGAAGATTCGATCACCAACTCGAATCCGAACAGAAACAGGCAAACCGGTTTCTTGGCTCCTGAGACATAATCTACTTAATCAGAAATCAAGGTAAAATCATAGATGAAGCAATATAATCTTAAAAACAGTGAAACCAACCATGAAATAATCTTGATCTTGAGCAAAACTCCAATATTCGGTGAAGTGAAAGGACTAGAAGCCACTGAGCTGATTTTGGGGCTGATCACTGCCATCAACAGAACTCCTAAAGGACCTCCAAACCAGAATTTATGAAAGTTCCAAATAGCTAAGTGAGTTGGGGATTCTTTGAACTAAAGCAAATTCTGATACTGAACAACGTTATGCCTTCTTATGGCCATAAATGACAGGCACCCATCTCAGGAATCGAAGAAATAAGTACAACCAAAGATTCTAGAATCCATTAACCAGTGTTAAATTAGGAAAATGGATGAGAGAAAAGAGGAAAAAAATGTAAGTTTGTCCACATACATTCGTGCAGTTTTTATTCCTTCAAAGTCAAAAGTCAAATCCACACGAGTGTAATCTCCATACCCCATATTTTAAGGCTTCAAAAACGTTCTCGGTTGCTGAAAAGTTGAATTCTTGAACTTGTAAAACACCTCGGCCAATAGAATAAGGTTGGCTTTCTCCCTCTTTCCCTTGTCATGTGAACCATATTTTTGGGTTCTACTCGTCCCTATCCCTTTGTATTCGTTCATATATTATAATTTTTTTCCCATTTGAGCAGGTGAATGAGATCTGACAGGGAACAAATACCTGGAAAAAAGAATCAGGAAAATTAGTAAAAGAGATTAAACAATAATGAGAAAGAGTTGAATTATGGAAGAAGTCACATTTCAAAGGCTAATACACCCAAGACGGCACGGCTTCTGAAAGCTTGAGAAAATGCTTTGGAAAAAGCGCGGCCCTCCCTTGCTTCCTTGCAGCATTTTTCTCAATCCCAAAACTTACTTTTGTTAAGTTCACTGCAGAGTGAGATACTGTACAACTTCTTTAATAATCAACTGTTCCTTTTACGCTACCTCTAATAACTTCAAAGACAAGATTCTTCCTGTCATCCATTAAGCCTTGAATAGAAAATTACAGAAAAGAAAACCACAGAAATATATAATACAATTTGAAGCCTACAGCCAAAAATAGTACTTCGTGTTCGTTCAACGATCTTCAAATATAAAACTACTATTCAATACACGTTTCTTGAACAATGAAACTTCCATTCCAGTGCAACTTGAAATCAAAAGCTTGAGACCCCATTTTTAGTAATTGAAAGCTTGAAATTCATCAAATCAAAGTTTACACAATACAGAAATTAAATACAGAAGAGGAAGAAATAAGAGCCACATTTTAAGATTCCAGAACAATCAATCAAATGGGTTGTTCATTAGTTTTCAAATGACCAAAATAAAGATCTTAGCAAGCTCTTTACATTGACAATGTACACCTTGTAAAAGAAAAGAGATATTAAGAAGGGCTTTCAAGACAGAATTGTTAGAATACATGAAGCACTTATGCTATATTGATTGGACAGATTACATCACCAAGCAGGATTAGAACCCTCTTTAACAGAAGGTGACCTAGAGCCAAAGCTACCATCTCTTGCAAACCTAGACAAACTCCTCCCGCTTTTCGGTGTCGCAGCACTCGGGCTTCCACCTCTGTAACTGGCACGAAGGGTTTCATCAAATGAAGATGACGATTTGGCTATTGCATTCCTAACAAACTTCTGGGCGGCCGGAGAGAGAGTCCTCTTTACACTTGGGCTAGCACTTCCCCCTCTAACAGGTGATGGCAAAGGAGGCTTCTGAAACATCTTCGATTTCTCCCTTAGCTTTCTTGCAGCCTCCCTTGAAAGTGAATGAGCCTTCTCGTCTCTTGCAGCTGGACATGGAATGTTATAACGTGGTCCATCAACAGAACCGCCAATGTCAATAGGCGTATCCTCAGGATCAAGTCTCAAGGGCGTTCCTTCGATTTCACCCCATGTAATAAATGGAGATTCATCTACACCAGGTGCAGGCGACGGCGTTCGGACAAAACTGTAGCCATTCTCAGCCTTTTTACCCGATTCTACATAAAATGGATTTGGGGTCTTCCTCAAATCCTCCAAATCATACTTCTTCAATCTATCCCCATCTCTATCCAGCACAGGATGCGGTGTAGTTCCAGCCACTGGGGTATAAATCACTTCAACCGAGCCATCGTCCTTTGGCCTTGAATCCATCAATTTACCATGGAACCGAGTGCTTGATCGGTTAATTTCCTTGGTTAGACCCTTCAATCTAACAGCCCTTTCTTCCTCTGTCAATGGAGCCTCACCTCTATCCGACGGATGATACATCAATAAATTTTTAGCAGTATATTTCCATCCTTCCAAGGTACTCGGCGGCTGATCGGAAGTCCCATAACCATCAGTTATTCTATCTCTCTTCACATCCTCAATTGACTTCACATCTTCCTTTTCACCCTCAGTCAAATAAGCATATCTCTCCTTCCTCTTCCTATTATCTTTCTCCAGAATTTTCGAAAAACTAAAATTATCCTCGCTCGTATATTGTCTAAAAAACTCATCAAGCGACAGCGATTCATCCACCACCTTACCATCTGAACCACCCTCCTCCGTTACACCGACGACTCCGCTTCCACCAAAGCCGGGTGTTTTCGGGGTTTTGCCCTCAAATTCATCAAAAGGGGTAAAGCTTCTCATAAAAGTGGAACCCGGTGTTTGAGACTTACCATCAGGGTTCAAACGTTTAACCTTCTGACCACGACGCTCCATGATCTTCAACTGCGCATCTCGGATTAAAATCGGGTCTGCGCTTTTAATAGCTTCAAGCCAATCGAGACGATCTCTGAGCTTCGAAATATCGGGAAAGTAATCACGCTCGATAATCTTCTCAATCGCTTCCACATAGGAATCCTCATCAAGAACCTTGGGGTGTTTCTTAGAGCTCTGAGGCGTAGTAATTGAAGATGAACTCTGAAGATTTTGGATTACGTTCTCGGAAACCGCCGATGGCGACGGTGATGAGATGTGCCGAGGAGAATGACCCGGAGAAAGAAGCATGATTGCAAAGCTAGATTAACAAATTCCGATTTAAGGAAAAAGAAAACTTGAATCAATCGACAGAGAAAATTCCACGATCTGAATCTGAAGAAGATTGAGAAGAAATTATGGCGTCTCTAGGGTTTCGAAATAATTTACGAAACAAAAATTTGAAGCATTACCGACTCATACGGCCAATGGTTTGCAACACGTGCGAATTTGATACACGCGCGTGTCTTACAAATTTTATTTTATTGCTGAAAGGCCCTAAAGTTTTCGAAATTTCCGGTAATTCCCTAAACTGTTCATAATATTAAACGAGGCCCTGGGTCTAAGCGTTAATAAGATAGTTTGAAATTATTTATTGACTAACAATTTTATTTTTTATAATTCTAAAAAATAATAAGTTTTTAAAGGAAAAATGGTAGAAAATATAACATTTTGACATAATATTTACGTTTCATAGAAAAATCAAGTATAATAAATTTTATCTTTTAATAGTTTTATTATATGGATACACTTAATTTCAAATAACAAAAACAAAATAGTTACTAAACGAACCTTAATTCTAGTTAAGTTTATAAATTTGTTTGACACCGTGGAATTGAAATTTTAACAAACATGAACAAAACTATCATGGGTAATATTTTCTTCTATAGTTTGCTTATTTTTTTATGGATTTCTATTCTTATTTTCTTTTCCTTAAATCTTTTCTCGTTTTTCTTCATTTTACTAATAAGACTTGTTTTCTTTTTTACAAATAAGGTGGGGGTTTGAACCATGAACCTTTTGATCCTTAATGCATATAATTGAGTTGACACGTTGGTTGTACAAGATCCACTAATTTTGGTAAAATTATATATTTTTCTTTTTAATTTACTTCTTTTTCATGGTTTGTTTGATTACCATTTCAACATACTTTAGGAGACATTTAATTTTAATCAATTTTTTTATAAGAAAAAACTCAAATGAAAGTAGTATTCACCGTATTAATTTTTAAAAAAATCGTAATATTGACAAAAAATGGTTGGTCATCGAGAGATTTAGGACTTTTTTTTATTATGTCATATGTAAAATTCGAGTTTAGGGTTCACTATGCATATACATTGGTGTTAAAAATGCAATTAAAATTTTGAATCAACTACCATGATTCATAATCATATAAAGGAGAACAATTATCACCCATGGTATAAGTTCTTTTGGGTAAAACCAAAAGTAGACTCACGGGGATTTAAACTACTATATAAAACGATTATTAAACATCATAAACTATTCATTATAATTTTGTATTTAAAAACACTTCAACTTACCAAGATATTCATTGTAGCATGTAGGGGGAGATAATTGTCGTTTGTCACAAAAGTTAATTACCATCGACAGTGGCTAACAAGTGGAGTCATTAGAAACGTTGGACGGTAGAGTTCATTGGTTAATGGGCAAAGTTTAATAAAACAAAATCATAATTATATTACTAGTGAAGATTATTGAAGTTGGGGTTGAATAAAACAAAACCAATTTTATATTACTAAAATCATAATTATTAAATACATATAATAACCTATATATTGAGAGAGAGTAATTGTTTTAGAAGATAAAATTGTTGGAAATATTTACAAATTTAACAAAATGTTACTGTTTGTCGATAATAGACATTGATATTGAAAAAGTTTAAGGACTAGGGAAACAACCATACTCTTTTCTTTTACTGCCTACTCAAACATGAAACCAGTCTCTCCAAGGAGAAAGAGCATGTCCCATGTCTGGGGCCGTCCCTTTCAATGCACGATACAATGTTAATAACTATTTGTTTTTAAAGTCTTGATTCTTAAACACATGTAAGTTCAACTTTTTTAAGAATACAAACTACATTGGCAATCACAATTGCACTATTATTTTGGGCAAGAATTACTATGTATGTTCAAGTCCTCCTGGATGTCCAGTTAAGAAACATGTAGAGAAGACGTCTCATGATCCCAGAAAAAAATGGTGTTTACAACATATGAGGGCCAACATGACCATGTTGTGCCTCCCATTAGAAAATTAGAGAAAAGAAAACCACATGAATATATAATACAATTTGAGCCTACAACCAAAAACTATTTTACTAGTACCTCATGTTCTTTCGACGATCTTCAATAGAGAACTACTTGCACTTAACTATACAATACACATTTTTTGGACAATGAAACTCCCATTCCAGTGCAATGTGAAATCAAAAGCTTGAGACCTCGTTCTTAGTAATTAAAAGCTTGAAATTCATTAAATCAACGTTTACACAATACAAAAATTAAATACAGAAGAGACAGAAATAAGAGCTACATTTTAAGATTCCAGAACAATCAATCAAATGGATTGTCCATTAGTCTTCAAATGACCAAAATAAAGATCTTCGCAAGCTCTTTACGTTGACAACGTACACCTTGTAAAAGAAAAGGAGATATTGAGAAGGGCTTTAAAAACATAATTGTTAGAATACATGAAGCACTTATTCTATATTGATCGGAAAGATTACATCACCAAGCATGATTAGAACATGCTTTTACAGAAGGTGACCTAGAGCCAAAGCTACCATCTCTTACAAACCTAGGCAAATCAAGTTAATTTGAATTTGGGGTGATATTCGGTGTAATTTGTGATACGGTTAATTTTTAATTTAAAATTAGGGATAAAATCTAAAATTTAAAAGATTAAATTCGAGATTTATACCAGATAAAATCTTTTATAATTGATTTTTTAATTAAAAAAAGAATTTATATAATTCTAAATCTTATTAGATATTGGACTTGTCGATTAGATTATAATTTCGTCATCAAGCATAAACCAAACCTACGAAGGGAGCTAAAAAAAAGAGAAATTTTCGTAAATATAACAGAAAAGTAAAATATTTACGACCCGTGTAACAAAGCTCTTATACTTAGCCATTTTTTAAATATTTCAGGTTTGCTCTTCTCTTTTATTGTCTTTCTTCTTCGTCTTTCTTCACTTCTTCACCTGCGAATTTTATCGTCTTACCACTGTCTTTCTTTTTTTCAACTGTTATTTGGTTCAAGATCGTGTATCAAATATAAAAGATTTATTTTTTTTGTTCAAGATCGTGTACTAAACATAAATATAAAAGACTCAGAAAAAACGTCATTTAGATTTGGACCCAAATCTAAACAATCAAATTTAAACGATCGTGTATAAAAAAAAATAGTCAAATCTAAACGAATGTGTACAAAAAAATCCTAAAAAAATCGTTTAAATTAGCGTAGTCAAATATAAACTATCGTATACAAAAAAATCGTTTGTATAAACAAATCTAAACGATCGTGTACCAAATGTTGAAAAAAAAATAGTTTATATCGTTTAGTCGTGTAACCAAATCTAAACGATTGTTTAATAAAATTAAATGATTGTGTACAAAGAATTGAAAATTCAAATCGTTTAGATTTGTCTATCCAAATCTAAATGATCGTGTACCAAACAATAGTCAAATCTAAACGAGCTTGTATCAAATATATTTCGCGCCCGTTGTTGACAACGTGGTTGACGAGGCCTTTTTTGTATTTTCGAAATTGTTTAGTGTAAATATTTTGTTACTTTGCTATATTTTTTTAAAAAACCTCTAAAAAAACTTATGTTCACTTTTTTTTCCTTTCTTTTTTTTTTTTTTTTGATTTTCTGTCCCGTTTTGCATCATCTTTTAGCTATTCCTTGAAAGCCTCATGCAAGCACATACAAAGTAACACCTACATATTGGTTTGGTTCATGTTAGAAATGACCCCATAAAGGTTTGCGCACTCTATCATGCCACTTTTCTCGCTTCTAGCCAATCAAGATGATATCTAAGCTTTGAAATATAGGAAAAGTAATCACGCTCAACTATCTTCTCAATCGCTTCCACGTAAGAATCTTTATTAAGAACCTTGAGGTGCTTTCCAGAGCTTTGAGGCATAATAATCGAAGACAAACTCTAAAGATTTTACATTGCATTCTCTAAAATCGTCGATGGCGACGATGATGAGATGCGTCAGAATAATATAACCCAGAGAAAGAAAGCATGTTTGTAAAGCTAGATTGACTAGTTTCAAACTTTTTTTTGTTTTGAAAAAAACTTGAATAAATCTATTAAAGAAACTTCAAAGGAGCTTCAATGGTGGAGAGAATTCTTTCTAGACTTTTGGTGTAAAATTTTAATGTAGAACTCTTCTATTTACAGAGTTCTCTGGTGGGCTCTATGAACTTGCGATTTGTTGATTCATGATCACTTGTATTTAGATCATATTTAACATTATTTGGCTAAATTAAAGAGTAATTTCTATAAATGTAACAAAGCCCAAAATATTTATGATCCGTGTAATAAAATAAGGAAAAAAAACCATAAATATCATATAGGCAAACATAAAATAAACCATAGACATCTTAAATTGTTAAAAATTGTAAAAAATGATAGTATATTATTTTAAATTTCTAAATTTTATTTTGTTTTTATAAATTTTTCTTGAAATATCCACCGATCAATATTTTGAGAGAAAGTTTTCAGTTTTTGTAAAAAGAAAAAAAAAACAAACTATTTACTAGGGATGTAAGTCTGATCTAAATAATCCGACCACTAGATTTGCGTTAGTTTAAAACGTGGGTTGTTTTGGATTGAAAATCTTTATCTTTTTGTGTTGGGTTGGGGGTTGGAAATTTTGGTTCAACCCAACCTAACCCGAATTAATAATAATATATTAGTAATTATCATTATGTTTTCATTAAGTTTTGAAATATTATTTTGTTAAATTATCGTGTAGGAAGTTAAACTCGTATGAAAAATTAGTTGATCGTCTAAGAAGTGAACGTAGAAAGCTAATTGATCGTGTAAGAGGTTAAAAGCGAAACGATCCTATAGAAAGCTAAACGCTAAACGATCATGTAAGAGGTTCAACGATCGTTAGAAAGCTTGTAGGGTAAACAATAAAGATTATTGTATGGTGCAAAAATTTGATGTACAACAACATCTTCATTAAAATTTACAAATATTAAGAATGAAAAAAAAAACAATATACCAAAAAAAACCCAACCAATCATTGAGTTGGTAAATTAATCGGGGTTATTCCGTTTGTCAATCTAACCAACCAAACAAATAGGTTGAATCGAGAATGTCTCCCGTTTACACTTTATTATTTATCTCCATAAAAAATTACTAAAAAGACAAAAAAAAGTTATATTTAATTTTATAAAAGAGTATAAATATTTTATCAATTTTTCTATTTTCGTTCGACATCGAATATCTAAAAATTTGGGCAAAGAAAAAAAATGGTAAATATGACTGATAAATTGATGATATGGTAAGTAATATTGTTTTTTCAACTTTTAAATACATAATATGGTAATAAATTAGTAATATATAAATCATGGCATTAAGAAGCGGAAGCTTGTGCGTTACCAAACAACGGCCATAGAATATGCTCTTAGCTGTTATCAACTTTGCCGGGAACTTCATCGGAGCCGGAGCACCAATCACTGCTTCTCAACTCTAACCATTTCAATTCCTTCTCTCTCTCTCTCTCTCTCTACCTTCTTCTTCTTCTTCCTCTTCCTCTTCTTCCTCTTCCCGGTATCTTCTCTCTTTCTTCTTCGCCTCCGCTTCAATTTGACTTCAATTTCTTCGTCTCCTTTACTCACTTCCCTCGTCTTCTGCACCTCTGATTCGCCTGCACCAATTCCGAACCCTGACTTGTAATTCACGGCTGTGATTGATTTCCAGCGGAATTCTGTGCTTCCACGTCAAATTACTACACCTCTGTGATTTTCTAGGGCTTGAAACTCCAAGGCTTTGGCAGTGAAGCGGAGGTAGAGTTTTTTTTTTTTCCTTTCTCATGTCTAACTCAATATTATTGTTGTAATTTTTTAGTGGGGGATAAGTATGCGGATATTTTTCTCTTGTTGCTGAAATTGAAGTCGGAGTTTTGTGATTTGGATCTCAATTATTTTGATCCGTACTGGAGCCGGAGAATCTAGTTACTCAGCTCAAACTGAGCCTACTTGGACCGTATGTTTTGGATGAAACTAGTAGCTAATTGTTTTTCTTCTCTTTATAAGCTTAGTTGGAGTGAGAGTTTTACTTTGAACACCGTTTTCTCTTTGTTCGCCTCGAAAGAATTCATCGGATGGTGTGCAAGTGGTGGATTATTGTGCACTGAACTCGATTTCCATGTCTACTCTTTTTTTTATTAAAAAATTTTGGTCATTAATTGAGAATTAAGATTATTTCCATGTATTGAATAATATATATCTTATCCCACTTCCCGAAACTTTTAAATGTTCAATATTTTGATTTTAGTACGGTATATTTTCGAAGTCAATCCTTCTTCTGTATGGTAAAGTATTATAGTCTGAATCAACTCTGACACTCTAGTTTCCATTTTTTTTTTTTTTGGGTTCTTGGGCTAAACTGAAATTTCCACTTTTCTTGAGTATCAACACATTTTCATATTAGGAACAGCTTGGGGTTATATAATGCATGAATTTGTGGATGCTGAGTATGCATGAAATCTTCACGTCTTCTTTATGACCATGACTCTGAAGTCTGAAAGTAAATTATCCACGCACACAATGACACAATCATTCTCGAATAACAATAATAAATTGTTTGTTTGATATCTGGCCTCTTGAATTTTGGTTATATGGAGGCAGTCCAAAATGACTTTTAGCAATTTTCCATTTCGTTGCATTTCTGACCAGGATTCAGTATACAGCTAGACGTGGCGTGGCGTCCAGTTTCTGTATCAATCAAAGTGTGGAGAATAAGAGTTCTTTAGAGCTCTCTGGCTTATGATCTAAGTTCAGTACTTGTGCATATGGTTTCTACAGGGGATCAGTTAGAGAATGGGGTTGATTCCGATCAATTGGATCATGAAAACAGTTCAGATAGTCAACCGCAAGCGTCTCAGGACGATCCTGGTGGAACTAATGCTTCGAAATCAGATCACAAATGCACAGGGGCTTCCAGTAATACACTTGAAGAAGCTGTCAAGCAGCCTGAAGTTACAATAGCACTAGTGGATCGAGGAGACATCTCTAATATAGTGACTGAGAAAGTGACCCATAAGCCAATTACTGCAGAACAGAATCCCCTATCTGTTTTGAAAGTATGTATTACCTCCAGTATACGAGAGAAAGTATCAGAGGATGGATATAACTGGCGGAAATATGGTCAGAAACTGGTTAAGGGCAATGTCTTTGTTAGAAGCTATTACAGATGTACGCATCCTACTTGCATGGTGAAAAAACAACTGGAGCGTACTCATGATGGGAAAATCACAGACACCGTTTACTTTGGTCAGCATGATCACCCTAAACCTCAACCTCATATTCCAATTCCTGTTGGAGTCGTTACCATGGTTGAAGAAAAATTAGGTGAACATGCTTCTGGAAATTCTCAAGGTAAGAAAGAAACTGTGTAACTCATATTTTGTTTTGGTTATATATAGAAGTTCTTTGATTTATTTCCTTGTCTCGGTACTTGAAGATAAAACCTCCACTACGCTTAGCCCAACTCCTCAACAAACGGAGCTTACTGATATGCGTCAACCGCCATCAGTTATAGCCAGTGATAATGTAAAAGATGAAGCTTCGAAAAGGTCTCGGACTAATGATGAAGCTTCGAAAAGGTCTAGGACTATTGATGAGATTGATAGTGATGATACACCAGACCTGAAACGAGAGTATGCTAAAGCACAGACTGTTTTTTTTTTTTTTTTTTTTTCTCTCTTTATTAATAAATTTGTGAACTAATTCTTAATTAGTTTCAAAAGGAAGAAAAGATGTAATATTGACGTGACGACTGTAGCAGACAAGTCAATTGTTGAATCTCGGGTTGTTGTTCAAACTCCTAGTGAGGTTGACATCGTCAATGATGGATACCGCTGGCGGAAGTATGGACAGAAATTTGTGAAAGGAAATCCAAATCCTAGGTATTTATTAATAAATTGCAAAATATTGTCTAAGATTGTATATAGTTAGCAAGTAGGACGGTTGTATGTACGCATATCATATAGTGCTCGGATAATGAGTATATGCCGAGCGATAATTTCTTAATTCTACCCGAGCAGATTTCTTTTGCTTTTCTTGTTTATCACGCTCGTTCGTTGATGAAGTTATATATATACACACATGAATATTGGGAGGGTTTGGGGACGAGGGGAATAACCATACTCTTTTCTTTTACTGCCAACTCAAACATGGAATCAATCTTTTCAAGGAGAAAGAGCATGCCCCATGTCTGGTTTTAGGCAGTCCCTTACAATGCATACAATCTTGAAAGCTACTTGTTTTTAAAGTCTTGATTCTTGAACACATGTAAGTTCAACTTTTCTAATGAATACAAACTACATTGG
Organism: Cucumis melo; assembly: GCF_025177605.1. Taxonomy (NCBI): domain Eukaryota; kingdom Viridiplantae; phylum Streptophyta; class Magnoliopsida; order Cucurbitales; family Cucurbitaceae; genus Cucumis; species Cucumis melo. The sequence goes on from NC_066857.1 coordinate 4,078,777, forward strand.
TAATCATGGTTGTGCTATTATTTTGGGCAGGAGTTACTACAGATGCTCAAGTCCTGGATGTCCAGTTAAGAAACATGTAGAGAGGGCGTCTCATGATCCCAAAGTGGTGCTTACCACATATGAGGGCCAGCATGACCATGTTCTGCCACCTATTAGAACAGTGACGTTGAACTCAGTTGGATCCACAACAGCCCATAGTGACGAAACAAAACCAAAACCAGTTAGTACGGTGGTTCATGCTAGTAAGGATCCGCAAAGCGATTCAAGTAAGTAATAGTGTAGCTGTAGAAGATAAATTAGAGGTTTATGATAATATTTTCTCAAATATATTTCACGTCCAATCAGGTTCTGAAGGCAAATTGATTGAAGAGAATGGGAAGTTGAATGCAACAGAAACAAGTGATGACATTATACTCGATGGGGTGGTGGTAAATCCTAGCCCAGGAGTTGCGAGTGAACAAAATAAGCAGCTGAAAGTAGCAATCGAAAGCTAGAGGTAGCATGCCCTTCCAGGTTCAAATTTGTATCATCAATCAAGACACATTAATAACAGCACCAAATCATGGTATAGCTCTAAAGTCAGATTATTAACTAGTTTGTATAAATTAATTAAACTGGTAAAATAAAATCAAACGTGTAGGTTTTCATAGCACTTTAATAAAAGATAGCTTGTTAAAAGTTAGCTAATAATTACCAAGATGCTAGAGTCCTTGGATTTTCTCTCTGGTATGCCATTTTTAACCTGATTGATGTAACTTATGCTTTGATATTCAATAGGTTTCCTATACTACTGTTTGATCATAATGTTATAATTATAAAATATCAACCAAGAATTTCCATGTCACTGTCTATGATCACTTGCTTAGCCTTAACCAATTTATGTTTTTAGAAGCAGTTTTCTCTCATCTTTCATTGCACTTGAAGATTTCATGGTCTGCTAGCTGTTTTAAGGAGATAAGGAATGTGCCATATATATCAAAGGTGGTGCAAAGAAATGAAATTATTATTGTGGTGTTAAACATAAAATTTATTTATCTTATTCTTACTTCGACCATGAATCTTGAGAATCATTTTGAGGGGTTGGTTAAGACTTGAGAATCTATGTTGCCTTATACACCAGAAGTATTAGTAAAAGATGATAAATCACTACCACAATTTTCTTTGGAACAGCATAGTAGTAAAGAGAGTCAAAGTTTAATGGAAGCAGCTATTGTCGCTTCGCTCCCCGGGACGATTCAAGGACTTTTCCCTGTAACCTGAAGCTGATTCTTGTTTGGAATGGCAGTCAATCTTCAAATCCGTTGGAACAGTATAGTAATAAAGATAAGTTTCTTAAGGTTACTATATTCTAAAGTTTCATTTGACCCACTAAAACATAAACATGTTGAGCGAGACCAGGCTTCAAGCACAAACCATAACAGCAAGGCGGCCTATACTTCAGCATAAAATTTGACTGACTATCAAGGGAGGTGTAAATAACATTGCCTAAAACATGAAATTGTACCTATTCAGTACATTTCTCCTCACTAAAGTTAAAGTTTGCTAGGGTTCCTCTAATTGGTTGCTTATCAACAAACAAACAAATGCACTAATCAACATTTCCCAACGGAACAAATCCTCTTATATTTCCTAAGCGCTTTCTGAAATACATATTCATTTTTACAACTCTTAGCAGTTGTGTTGTAACCCAACAACAAGAAAAGAAAAAATTCTTGACACTCAAATGTTATAGTCATGTAGATTGTCTCTTGAGATTAGTTGATGTATTTGTAAGGTGATTCATATGCTCATAACTTACAAAACAAAAAATATATATATGCAACAAAAAGTCTAACCACCCCTATATTCCATTCCATTAAGGAAACAGGTGTTATCTTAGGTTGGTGGAGCATTGCTACAATGAAAGGACATTTTTATAGCTCGTCGGTCGAATTCCCAAAAGATGCATGAATGACACCAACCCCTTGTTAGGCCACCAATGTCCAATACTGATTACTTGCTCCAGTAGCATGCATATAACAGAGCAATCAGCCCCCTTCAACATCTCTCATAACGTGTTATCCACATGAGGTGTTTGAATGACTAAAAAGAAAATTGACATTCCAATCCATCTCGTGAAAATTAGCAAATATGTTAAATATAACAACACATGGTCTCAAGAGGTTGGATTTTTAGCCATCTTCCAGATTTTCTTAAGAGAACTTAGAAGAGTTTTAGATATACAAGATTACCAAGGACACATATAAACTTAGTGTAAAATGATTTTAAAGTTTTGGCCACTCTATTAATGGTGAGTGCATCTCGATATCTATCAGTTAGCTGATCAAAGTCTTAAAAGCCAATGTCGTTGTGGTTGATAGTTTAAAGGACATCACAGATTTCTTAGGATAGGCAGACCCATTGGTAGAGTTGTTGAATGTGCTGTCTATGAAGAAGCACATTGAAATATATGACCCCTTGGTCTAACAAACTTAATGAAAATCATTAAAGTACATCCAAATCAAAGGTATACTTTTGTGCCTTGTGGTATTCATTTCAAAGATGAAGGGAGAGATTTCAATCTCTGAGGTAGAAAATAGCATAAATTAAGATTTAAGCTTCAAAGGTAGGTAAGCGAAAATGATTCTTAATACAAATATGTTAAGATCTATTTATAACGACTTTTTAAGTGCTTCAAAACTACCTTTTACGTTTAAAACCAATTCTATAAACACTTGAACAGTAATTCTAAATCAACCTTTAAATATTAGCAATTTTTTTTAGTTATACGTAAGATCGGAGTATTCAAATCTATGATATCTTCGTCAAAAGTATTTGCTTACTTTAATTTAGCAATGTTAATTACTAAATTCATCATCATCTCATTGTAGATAATAATCAAATCTAAGATTTGAACTTCTAAGGTAAATAATAACAAAAACTAACTAAAAAACTTTTAAAACTATTTGGAATGACTTTTCAACTATTTCATAACACTTTTTACTTAAGAGTACTTCGGATAGTCATTCTAAACCAACGTTTAATGTAGAATTTCACTTTGACAATATCAATAACTATATTCATCATCATCATTTGTGCAAGATTGAAATGTAAATATTAACAAAAGGTAAGATTTGAACGTCTAAGGTAAATAATAACAAAAACTAACATAATACAAAGACGTCCAATGACTCTTCAACTGTTTTAAAACACATTTAACCTTAAAGCACTTCTATCAACATTTGAGTTACTATAAACTAACCTTTAGAGTAAATAACTTTTTTTTTCTTGGGTTCAAATGGAACATGATAATTCAAACCTCTAATTTCTTGGTTGAAAAAATGTATCTTATATTCGTTAAACTATACTTACTTTTGCAATGCTAAAAGCTATTTTGACCATAATCATTTGTGCAAGATTTGAATAAGGATTTTGTTGACAAAAATCTCTGGGAAGAGTTTCAAACATGTGCATAATGTTATAGGGCATGCCAACTTTTCCTCTAAACAAAGTGGAAGCAAATAAAACAGGTTTTAATGGATAATCACAAGTGTTGTGGATTGAGAGATCAAAAAAGTACTTTTTATGTATCATCTTTTCTTTTCTTTTTAGTTTTCTCTCTTTCGTCACTTGCAAAAAGCAAAGCAAATAATTTGACATTCGAGAACAGAGGATCTTTACACTAATGGAGGGTTCAAAGAAAGAGTATTATTATTAACTCATTCTCTTCTTCAACTGTTTTATGTGAATATAAAAAAAAGAATAGTATTATAATCTCTACTTTACGTTGTATATAGTTCACTTTTGTTATCGCAGAATACTATCTCATTAAAATTAGAAAATTTAAATTTTCCAAACATGGAAACTAACCCCTTATTTGTCCAATTGGCTGTGATTCTTGAGGATGGAGCAAAACTTTGCTGATGTGAAACTTCTCATTCTTGTACTTTTGGTATGAGATTCCTAATGCCATTCCTTTTCTGTGGCATTTTCCACAAAGCTACCATCTAAAAATGCTTTTTTAATGAAGAAGAAGAAAAAGAAACAATAGAATTTTAAGGCATGAACTACCATTCCAAACTAATTGTCACTATTCAAATTGTATGGTAAAAAACACAAACCATCCACCTTCTCTAAATGGCTAAAACTTGCTTGTCATGCTATAAATTCACCAAAGTCTCCATTGATTTAGTATCTGTACCTTGAATACACTTTTTGATCTTCTAATCTAATCCCAAATGACACCCTCGTTTTTTGTTCTTCTCTTGTTACTCGCAAAAGCTCAGGCTATAATGACCAATCAAACTGACCTGCAAGCAGCCATGGATGAGATGAGATTAAAATCTTACCATGGCTTTGTCATACTACTCAAGATCTTAAACAATTCCAATAAAACCTTGCAAAATTCAGATATAACCTTCTTCATGCCTACTGATCAGGAACTTTCTCAAGCTGATATTTCCCTGGACCAACTCGAAGAATTCGTTTTAAGCCATTCTATCCCCACATCGTTACTACTGAACAATCTTTTACACTTCCCAAACGGCAGCTTGGTTCCATCAAGCATCCCAAACAGAATGATCAAAATAACCAAAAGCAGAAAGATGGGTGTGTGTGTAAACGAGGCACGAATCGTCACCCCAAACGTATGCTTAACCTCGTCTATAAGATGTCATGGTATAAGCACAGCGATTTCGTATGACAAAACTTCCTTTTCAGAAACTTTACCTGCCAAGCAAAATTTAGCTGAAACTATAGTTCAAAGGAATGAAAAGAAAGGGGCAAAATCATTACCGTCTGCAACAACGAAGAAGAACCGTTCACTGCATTGAATTCATCCAGCTCCTATCAACATAGCTTAGTTTATTCAAATAAGTACCTAGCTTTGTTAGTCATTCTCTAGATAATAGTTCCTAGTTTTAAGCAACCTTTCTAATAAGGCATAGTATTTTGCCCTAATGTTATTTGGCTTCATCATAAAATATATTTATGCTTTTGTTTTTTTTTTCAACCCAGCCCCACGGCATCAAACAGAATCTTGGTCTGCTATAAACAATCTACTTAAGTTAGACATGATAGAAGCACCCAATGACTTGATTATATTTACGATACAAGTATCTGAAGATCCAGTGAGAAACAACTTCAAACATTACCAGACAACAAAGCAACATAACTAACAAGATTTTAATGTACATATCATTGTGCTCCTAGATCTTAGCATTCATAAGGGATTAATCCCAAAGAATTTTCATTCATTTAGCTGAGTCAGGCTTAGAAACATTATAGAGCAGATCTTGAATTTTTGAATACATAAGCATTTGAGACGGATCAGCCCCACCACTACTTTGTGAAGCTCTGGAACTTTCTTGTAGCTTAATCTTTTCAAGCAAATACTGTTTTTCAGCCTCAGCTTCATTCAGACGTTGTTTCAGGTAACTGCTAGCATATTCTTCTTCAGACTTGTCTGTTTTTGCAAGAGCAATCCTTTGAAGTCTCTCGGCCTCTCGTTTTGCTTCATTGGCCTTAAGTTGGAACATATCAGCTTCTGCACATTTAAGTCTAACGATTTTCTCCAGTTCTTCGATTTGTAGCTTCTTTCTCTGTCTGTCAAGCTTTATTTCAGCTGCTTCCTTGGCTTTGTCTTCAACCTCACGGTTGAAGGCCTCAACATCCATGCGAGCCTTTTTCCAGCTTCTCATCTTCTCGTTAGCAACGATTTCCATTTTCCTTATAACCTCCTGCACCACCTCAGCAATTCGGTTGCATGCTTCCTGTGGGGCTGCTAACCTTCCTCCCTCCCCATTTTCAACACTACTCATAGAGTCTGTCTCGTTCTCTTCATTAAGACCAAGGACATTAGATTTTTATTAATTACTAGTAAAACTGCAAAGTGAAAAGGCAAATACAGCTAAAAGATAGCTCAACTAACTAAATAAAGAGAAATACCAAAAAAGCTCCTCTCAAATGGACGGATTGCTCCTTGAACTCCAATATCAACCTCAGCTCATTCATGCCATACCAAATAGAGAAGTCCAGGAAATTTACTTTTTACTTCTAAAGAAATAGCACCCCAGAGACAGGTTATATCAACTAAAACTATCTTAAACAAAGTATCCCAAGAATATGCTATCCATATAACTAATTCTTCCAACTATGGAAAAGAATAAGCTAAAACATTCCACCCCTCGAACTTTAGGAGAGAGTAAAAGACTACTTTTAAAGGAAAATCTTCTTCTATTTCTACTTGTTTGCACCATATGAAATAGGGACATTTTGAAAACCAAAGCATTTAATAGAGTAGCTGCCTAGTAAATTCATCAACAGAAAAATAAAGCATCTTGGGGACGGATAATGAATATATCATGCTCATTTTAGAAATTAGAAAATGAAACCAATTAATTTATGTTAGACAGTTTCTCTACATGGAACTGAATCATGCACCCTTTTAACAGTCTATTGTGCACGAAAGCTATTACAAATGATCATCAAGCGAAACCAAAAATATAAAGACCTTATCAATGTACCTTGAAAAAACATCAATATTGCTCTGCATGCTGCTGCTGACTCCAGAGCTCCACTCTTCATTTTCTCTTTGAGTTCTTCACATTTCCAAAATAGTTTCCTCCCTCCGTGGTCCTCACTTCCACGAAAAATTCTACTGACAAAATCAAGCTCCTTCAGGAGAGACTCTTGGTCCCAGGAAGGTGCACAATGTTGAAAAACATCTCTAACCCAACCAAGTAGCTCAGATGTCCGATGGCAAGCTGGGCACTTGAAATGCATTTCAGACCGTGCTGTCCCGATTCTTACTGAGGAGCCCATGCAGATCTTTCCCTCACGAATTGCACAATCAGTGTGAGACCAATGAGAACACAAGTCACAACCAATCCAACGACAAGTGTTAACTTCAAAATCAAACTTGTTGCATATTACACACATGCAAAGATTGCAGAAACCATTTCTCGTGGTACATATCTCACAAGTGCAATCATCAGCTGGAAGCTGGTTTTGGCAAGCAATATTTCTACATCTCTTATACACAAAAACCTCAATGAGCGTAGTCTGGGAGAGGCTAATATTTGGATGCAAGAAGGCCTGAATTCCTGTATTGATGGAAACTAGAATTTCTAGTTGCGCCCTATGAGCTCTAATCAATGTCTTTGCAGTTAAATCAGTTCTACGCTGAACTAGCTTTTGCAAAATAAAAATCTCGTCTCTCTGTTGTGCACCGCCGTTTCCATCAAGAATAATTCGAAGCCCATTCTTCAAATTTTCTAGAAAATCCTCCGGTAAATGATGCATCTTTTCCGCAATTACCTCAATTCTGTCTCTTGCTATGTCACGAAGGGAGATTTTATCAGCACTAGAAAGACGATGAATGACTGATTGTTCCACATAGTCATTATCTGCCTTTCCATTTTCCATCTTCTTTCCCATCACTCCATCACCAATAGGCCAAGTTTCCTGAGAACTGGCACTCTCAGCTGGTGACTCCTGAACTTGGTCAGAATTAGATCTGGGTACCTCAGGTGAATGTTGGGGGTCTGAAGAAACTAATGAAAGGGAGGTCTGGAGTTCCTCGGGTCTTGGCTGTTGACGTATGGGAATCATCTTTGATGCAGGCTGGTGATGAATGTTGGAACCAGATGATGCACCCATTAATCTTGCTGTAAGAAAAGAAAGACGATATGAATAAATAATCACCATCCTTCACTCTACAAGTACAAATATTCACTATACGTTAAACACTTTACTTGTTTAGGCAATATTCTAAAAAGAACTCCTAATTTCCAATATTCTAAAAAGAACTCCTAATTTCCATTTTAGGATAAAGAAAGTGAAAACTAAGTTATTCTATCCTTCAAAAAAGCCCATCAATGTTGCTATAAGAAAAGAACCATGAAAAGACACTAAATTCGATGGTGTATTGAAAATCGTAGCTAATTTTTAACCTCAAAACCAAAAAGTTTCACTCGTTTAGTAACCATTTGCATTCAGTTTCTTATTCTTCAAAATCCAACTTATAGAGACTACTTTTACCCATAAGTTCCTTTGTTTTATTATCCACATTTTACAAATTATTAAACCACCCATTCACCCAAAAGCTTAAGCTTGTGGTTTTAGGCAAATTTAATTATATATCACTAACACAAACATTTTCAAACTAAGCCAAGTTTTGAAAACTAAAAACCTGGTCTTTGTTTGAAAATTAAAAAATAAATTATTACCGAGCGTGATAAAATCACTCATCTGATAAGAATCATAAGAAAAGAGCACTAAGATTTCAGACTCAGGCAGGGATATTGTTCAAAGAAAAACCTGATGCAGTTAACCATGGCAGAAAAGCCCCTTCCGCAATGTACTCAAGGATGGGGAAAAAAAGAGTTCATATTTCTAAGACGTTTAAAATCATATCCACAGCCCAACTCCAAAAGAAACAGAACCACAAGCAACAAACCGAGTTTAAAACTAGATCAACTACAAGAAATCACAACTGAACTGAGGACCCAGATCTGCCAGCATTGTTTGAACAAAAGCTCAATGAATCCACTACTTCGACAAGAATAAAGAATCGTTTTAAGGGAGGCAAAAAAACCAATCTCCCAAAACACCCAAATCCTCACTACAAGTTCATACCTCAGTAAGAAACAGAAACACATTAGAACATAAAGATCAAAAATAAAAAAAAAAAAGTAAAAACAAAAAAAAATTAAAAAAAACCATCAGATCAATTCATTCATCAACTTCCCAACTCAAATACAGGAAGAAAAAGCTTACCCACCAAACGAATTCGAGATTCTTAGTCGATAAAAGCAGCGCGAAAGGCAAGAAATCAGAAAAGGGTCGAATTGGGTTTCATAACCAGAAGGGTAATTAGCAGATATTAGAGCGCTGAAGAGGAAAGACGAATCGACAGAGATTCAAGTGGCAAACCCTTTTGGTTACGAAAACTCAATCCGACAGAGATTCAGAAGAAAATCTTAGAGAGAAGAAAAAACAAAGACGTAGTATTTTCGAGTAGAAATGGGTTGAATAGGGTCAGCGCAGGATTCAACGACATACGCCTAAATTTGAAAGAGGAGTGGAGAGGATACCCAAATGGTAAAGTTGGATTTATTTAAGATTTTCTTCAGAGTGTTAGTTGAGGTCTTTTGTAAATTCATGTTTGTACTCTTTTTGTAGAAGGAGAGAGAGAGACAGTTCGATCAACATAACTTGGTTTCGATCTTATATTACAATTTTGGTTTCTTCCATACAATTTGGTTTCAATTATTCAAAAACTATACAACTTTGAAATTCTGTGTATATCGGAGAGGTCGAACTTAAAATAAAATAATTAGTTAAACACAACCATTAGATTTTTCTAATAAAGTTAGGGGAAAATTTTAGATTCATATTTAAAATCACCATTCATGACTATTTTTTTTTTTTATCATTTTTAAACCGTTGGAATTATTTAGAGGAAATGTTGGGTTATGATAAACCTATATTACGATAAAACTAGGGTTATGATAAAATGTGTTTGCAATAAGGGTTATGTAAAAAGTATTATGATAAAATATATTTGGAAGAATAGTTATATGGGTAGGGCTATGATATTCTTATGATTATATGTGTTTGAGCATAAAATGTGTTTGGGAGAAAAGTTACTAAAGTAATGTTATGATATATTGATATATATAATTCATATTATAAATCTGATACACAAAACAATTTGCCTTAATTTCTTTAATTTTCAACTTTTTTAAGTAGTTATGTGCGAATAATTTTTTTAATTCTTATTCTAAATCCAATATACAAATTTTGTATATTTAATTCATTCAATAGTTATAGTTTTCGTAAAAACAATTTACCTTAACTTACGACGTTTATTTTCAACAATTTTCAAGCATTCATTTCAATAAATTGGTTTTTATGAATATGACACACAACTAGTAAACATGTAAATAAGTGCAAATAACAATGAAGTTAAGATTGATATTAAAATTTAATTACCTTCAATCAACTCTATATTCGAATTCATATCAATATATTTGTGAAATTAAAATTTTGATATCAATCTCATAAATACAATAGAGATTATATCAAAATTTTAATTTCACAAATATATTGATAAGAATTTGAATATAAAGTTGATTGAAGGTAACTAAATTAAAATTTTAATTTTGTAATTACAATAAATTATCTAATTCAAGAATAAAGAAAGAAATTAAAATTTTAATAATGTAATTATACTAAATTGATAACTTAAAAATAAGCTGTGTTTTAAACAAAAGAAAAAATGAAAATAACAAAATTTATAGGTATAAAAATTATAAATGAGAAAAAAAAGAATGAATTAAGGAAAAGTTGAGGAAGGGTTGAAGGATAAGACTAAAGTTATGATAACTCTTCTTCCAAACAAGGGTTAGATTAACTCAATCCTCACTTTATAACTCTCTCAAACAAGCCCTAAAAGTTAATTTAAAATTCACAGTATTAAAAAATAAGTGTAAAGGCTATATTAGTATCTCCTAACCCTTATAGAATTTAAGTGTCATTTAAGATATGTTTAGTGCAAAAAGTGAGATTGTGAAATTAAAAACTCCAATTTGATATAAGTAAATTTTAAATTTATTTCGGAATTTGATATAAACTTTTGGGGACATTTGGGGTGAGTATTAGAGTGAGAGTGTGTTATTATAGCCCACCCCACGTTTGCCCCACAAATTACCACAATTAGAGACCAAGGTTATCTAATTCCCTTTTTGCACTATTCAATATCCCTCGTACCCTCTTCCCTTTTACACTGTTTAACTCTCTCTGCCTTCAGAACTTCCCCATATTGGCCCCAATTCCATTTCAAAAACCACTATGTTCTTCAACGCGGTCGAGAAAGCTCCGAGATATGCCTTGAAATCAATCTTTATAGGCTTTCTTGCCCTTATTCTCAACCAGTCATCAGAATAAATATTTAAAATAATTTGGATAAAATTGTTGAATTTACGAAAGTATATGTTTATATATAATATTTTGTCTTCCTTTCTTACCATGTAAGAAAATTGTAGTCTAAACTAATGTCAACAAATCGTAGCCTAAACTAATTTCAAACACACTAATCTAGAGATACGAGGAAATTACTTAGGTAGAAACAAAATATTCTCGATTAGAATTTTAATATTAATTTTAAAGTATAAAATTAAAATATATATTAAATAAATTTATTTTAACTAAATTCTTGTTCTGATGTATTAGACACACACATATAATTTAGAGGTTGAGAGTTTAATTCTTATCATAGTATTATTTTTTTTCTTTTTCTGATAGTGATTTTGAAATCTACAATTATATTTTTAATAATTGTTTATAATTAAAAATTAGTTAAAAAAGGTAAATTAAAAAGACTCTTTCTATCATATGTCCGGACTGTTTCTCTTATCATAAAACCCTGAAATTGTAGACTAATCCTCTCTACTATAAAAAAACTAATAATAATAATAAAAAAACTTATCTTTTATTTTCTTTGGTTTCAATATATATATCTATAAAATTTAAAAAATGTATTATGAATTTATCAGATGTTTATTTTAATTTAAATTTCTCAATGACCATTTTTTTACAATCATCAAAGTAACTAAAAAGTAATTATTATAAAAAAAAAGGCGGACTATAAATTTTTAAAAACAAAATTAAAGAATTCTTTTTTAATAATGTCTGGCAAAATCATGTAGCCGGTACACGACTTTGCTTGAAAGTCGGATCCACGACTTCAATGCCTAACCCCACAATTTTTTTCATCTCATTATTTAAAATATATATTAGTATTTAATATAGAGTAGATCCCCACCTTTTTAACATATTTAATATATATATAAGTTTAATATTTAATATATTGTGAATCAAACATTTTATTTTTAAGATAATTAATATATATATCTAATTATTAATCTTTATATATTTACTAATTAATACATATATACTTTTGATAATTAATATATATATATTTTAAATATTCAAATTTCAGTTTTAAGCTTTGAAAAATTTCAAATGTTAATCTTTTAAAAATACATTTTCTTATTTAATATATTTACAAATTTCGTTAAATATTTAAATCTTCAAATTTTAATTTCAAAAAATGTATTTAAAGATTAAAATATATAAGAATTTATAGAGATTGGAATTTGAATATTGGAAATATCATTTTTAAAATTAAAAATTAGAATTTTGAAAATTAGAATTTTGAAGACATTATTTAAAATTGAAATGTGAATATTTGAATATTTATCTAATATATTAAATATTAAAATTATATATATTAAATAGGTTAAAAATACGTGGAATGCAAACTTAAATATTAATATATATATTATATTAAATAATGAAAAAAAAATTTATAGAGTCACGCACATTGAAATCGTGGGTAAATGACTTTCAAATTACTCTATTTTATCATAGTTTTACTTCTATCTTATTTTTTACAATATTTATATTTTTTGAAAATACATTATTAAAAGTAAATGTTCAAAATCAAATCTCTAAATTCGAGCTTATTGGAAGTTCAAAATAATAATAATAATAATATATAACTGAAATTAACACCGAAACAAAGCAAGAACACAACCAAACCCTAAATTCTCGACTCTGTTCTGGGTTCTTCAGCCTCCATTTCTCAAGAACACAACCAAACCCTAAATTCATCCAAATTTCTCAACAACAATAATGTTTATTAATCGCACGTTAGGGTTCTCACTTCGTTCCAAATCGAAATGGAAAGAAAAATACAATTTTTTTCTTTTTTAAAAAGGAAAAACACACAAACAAATAAATAAATAAGAGCAACTCAGTCCCTTAGATGTTCATAAGAAATTGCGATCATATTCGCAAATCATTACAGGTCTGCAAAAAGGCTCATCACCGTTGCCCAAAAGAAAAAAAGAAAAAGAAAAGAAAGATGTAGCTACTCCAGTGTTCTCCCGAACGCTATAAGATTTGGAAAGCAAAGGGAGAGATTGTGAAAAAGTAACACGATCGATATGGCTTCCAAGGGAACGAGTCAAATGGGAACAGATTAAATCCGCACTGACCAGATAACGAAGCCCTCAAAGTACCAATCCAAAAGAGAGATTAGATTTAAAAACGCAGCAAGTTGAGAGAGTTGAGATCTGGAAGAGAGGAGGGATTGGTTTAAAGTATAAATAGAAAAGTGGGATCGAATACAGGAAGGATCTAGAAGCAAAATTTGCCAATTTAACTCTTTTTATATTTTGTCAAATTAACCTCTTTTTCTTTTTTCTCTTTTAAGTTTTTAAGATAACGAATACCCACTTTATCCTCAATTTTTAGTGAAATCACTTCTTGCTCGATTTTTACTTCTTTTTCTATTTGTCTTTTTCTTTGTAGTTATGGTTTGTGTAAAAAATGTTCTTAAATTTTGGGTCTTTAAAATGGGTTGTTGATTAGAGGTCTACAAATTGTTGGAAGGGATTAGATAAACAAATGTTGAATCTGAATTTACATTGGTTCTTATATAACATTGTATTCATCAATGTCTTAAATTAATTGGGTATTCAAAAATCACAACCCTGCTCCATTCTTCAATTTCTTGTTCCATTCAATCGAATTCTGATGCTATCTCTTACACTTTCACATTCCCTCCAACCATTTCTCCCGCCCAACCTTCATTTTCCTCTTCAAAACTGCAGGACTGAACGAGAAGCAAACCAACTCCACGCTCTCTCGATCAAAACAGCCTCCTTGAATCACCCTTCCGTGTCTTCTCCTCTTTTGGCTCTTTATGCACATCCCACAATCAACAATCTCCAATATGCTCAGTCCCTTTTCGACTGGATTCAAAAACCCACTTTGGTTTCTTGGAATTTGCTCATCAAGTGCTACATCGAGAACCAACGTTCAAATGATGCCATTGCGTTGTTCTGCAAATTGCTCTGTGATTTCATGCCTGATTCTTTTACATTGCCTTGTGTTCTAAAGGGTTGTGCTCGATTGGGTGCACTACAGGAAGGGAAACAGATTCATGGGTTGGTATTGAAAATTGGGTTTGGTGTGGATAAGTTTGTTTTGAGTAGTTTGGTCAGTATGTATTCTAAATGTGGTGAGATTGAGCTGTGTAGGAAAGTGTTTGATCGAATGGAAGATAAGGATGTAGTATCGTGGAATTCTTTGATTGATGGGTATGCTAGGTGTGGTGAAATTGAATTGGCACTCGAGGTGTTTGAAGAAATGCCAGAGAAGGATTCTTTTTCATGGACTATTCTCATCGATGGTCTTTCGAAAAGTGGGAAGCTCGAGGCTGCTAGATACGTATTCGATCGAATGCCTATTCGAAATTCTGTATCTTGGAATGCTATGATTAATGGGTACATGAAAGCAGGGTATTCTAACACGGCACAAGAATTATTCGATCAGATGCCAGAGAGAAGCCTCGTTACATGGAATTCAATGATCACTGGATATGAGCGGAACAAGCAGTTTACAAAAGCCTTGAAGCTGTTTGAGGTCATGTTGAGAGAAGATATATCACCCAATTATACTACTATCCTTGGAGCTGTTTCTGCAGCTTCAGGATTGGTTAGTCTTGGTACGGGAAGATGGGTTCATTCCTATATAGTGAAAAATGGATTCAAAACAGATGGTGTGCTCGGCACGTTACTGATAGAAATGTACTCCAAGTGTGGCAGCGTTAAGAGTGCCCTCAGAGTTTTTCGGTTTATATCTAAAAAGAAATTGGGGCATTGGACATCTATCATTGTAGGCTTGGGAATGCATGGATTGGTCGAGCAAACTCTTGAGTTATTTGATGAAATGTGCAGAACTGGTTTGCAGCCTCATGCTATTACTTTTATTGGTGTGTTGAATGCTTGTAGTCATGCAGGATTTGCAGAAGATGCACATCGGTACTTTAAGATGATGACATCTGATTATGGAATCAAGCCCACTATCGAACACTACGGTTGCTTGATCGATGTTCTGTGTAGAGCAGGATATCTTGAAGAGGCAAAGGATACCATTGAGAGAATGCCCATCAAAGCAAACAAAGTAATTTGGACGAGTCTACTAAGTGGTTCAAGGAAACACGGAAACATAAGAATGGGGGAATATGCAGCTCAACATCTGATTGATTTAGCACCGGATACTACTGGATGTTATGTTATTCTTTCGAACATGTATGCCGCCACTGGCTTGTGGGAAAAGGTTCGGCAAGTAAGAGAAATGATGAAGGAGAAAGGAATAAGAAAGGATCCAGGATGCAGTTCCATTGAGCATCAAGGGTCAATTCATGAATTCATCGTGGGAGATAAGTCACATCCTCAAACTGAAGAGATATACATCAAACTACGTGAGATGAAAAAGAAATTGAATGTAGCGGGACATATTCCCGACACATCTCAAGTTTTGTTATGCCTTGAAGAGGATAATGAGAAAGAAGCAGAACTTGAAACCCACAGTGAGAGGTTAGCAATAGCTTTTGGTCTTCTTAATATCAAGCATGGAAGTCCTATCCGCATCATAAAGAATCTTCGTATCTGCAACGATTGCCATGCTGTGACTAAACTTCTTTCTCATATTTATAACCGTGAGATAATTATCAGAGATGGTAGTCGATTCCATCACTTTAAAAGTGGGTCTTGTTCATGTAAAGATTTTTGGTGACTTCTCATCTAAGTTGGTGCTAAATCTTTCCTTCCTGCTTGAGCAACTAGCATCGTGTTCATCTAGTACTTGTCTTCATGATTTCAGGTAATTTCTACCGTTGCAAGTTAGTGTAACTTATGTCTTTCGAGGTTATAAGTTTGGTTTTAAAGTTTCATGGTTTTAGTTTCTATGTCTCAAACAAAACAAAGGAAATGCCTTCCTTGTGGTTTTGAATCCCTTCGTCGACCTCTTATCTTTCCTATGGATCAATCAATTGGTATATGTATTTTAAAACCTATAAATAGTGTGTGCCATCTGCCGAGATGCTGCTGATATTCTATATGTGAAAACAACACAAAGCATAGAAAATTTTGAACTTTAATGATACAGATTTAATTTCAGGGAGTCTCTACTTGAGAAATTACATCAACATATGATTTTCAGGAGATGCTTAAGTGTGGTAAAACAGATTGTTGTTTCCTACAGGTTTCTTCATTTTCCGGGAACAAAGTTGGTTGCATAAGCCCATGCATTGTTGGCAACAGGATCTGCAACATGGTCAAAGAGATTCTCAATAGGTCCCTTGCCGGTGACGATAGCCTGGACAAAGAATCCGAACATGGAGAACATTGCCAGCCTTCCATTCTTAAGTTCCTTGACCTTCAACTCAGCAAATGCATCTGGGTCATCTGCCAATCCGAGTGGGTCGAAGGCACCTCCTGGGTAAATTGGGTCTAGTCCTTCACCGAGGGGACCGCCACCAACACGGTAACCTTCAACAAAGCCCATGAGCACAACCTGGCAAGCCCAGATTGCAAGGATACTCTGAGCATGGATAAGGTTTGGGTTGCCAAGGTAGTCTAGACCACCCTCAGAGAAGATCTGAGAACCAGCCTTGAACCAAACTGATTCACCGAACTTGACGCCATTCTTTGCAAGGAGTTCAGGGAAGACACAACCTAATGCACCAAGCATGGCCCATCGGGAGTGGATCACCTCAAGCTCACGGTTCTTTGCAAAAGTCTCGGGATCTGCTGACAGACCGGCTGTGTCCCATCCATAGTCACCGGGGAACTCTCCAGTCAGGTAAGATGGCGTTTGTTCAGAGAATGGTCCCAAGTACTTTGGGCGATCAGGTCCATACCTGATATGTCAAGAAAACAGGCGTTTGAGTTTTAAATGGAACTTGATCTTTTTCTTTTTTAGCGCAAACTTAAACTTTTTCTTCTTTGTTCTTCCCCCTCTTAAAATTTATGAATGACTAATACATGAAAATTTACTCCCCAATTAGATGAATTTTCCTACTTAACTGTGCTCACAATTCAATTAAATAAATGTTTAAACATCTTTTAATGGACTGTACTGAATGAACTGATCTTTTATTCAACCTATCATTGCAGGAAAGTACCATAGAGCATGGAAATGCAGAAAAAACCCGTTAAAGCACTAATTTTTGAACAGTTTTAAACTTCCTTTGATCCTGAAAAAAACCTATGTAAACAGTCACAACAAACTTCTAAAGGGCAAGTGACTTTACCAAATGCTCTGTGGAGCACTCTTGACTGTCCGCCTCATGGTGAAGCGGCTGCCACCGACAGCACCGACCTTTCGAACAAGCTCATTGGATTGCTTCAAGGCAGCCTGGCCGGCGAAGGCTGACTGTTGAATAGCAGAGGTGGCCATGAGTATGTGAAGCTTTCTAAGAAGTTTGATGCAATGCCAAAGGAGGGCTGAAGGTGGGTTTTAGATGAGGATGATGGTAGTGAAAATGGAGGTTATATTGGGGATGGAAAGATATAGTGGATTAGGATTGTTACAAGTCAGCAACATCCCATTGGTCCTTCTGCTTAAACCCAGATTTTCATGCTGATTATTAATGGCGTATGGCTAAGCCACGTGGCATCCAAGATATTGGTGGGATCATTCACATAGCCACAAGTTAAGTTTCTATTGTACTAAATCAGCTGCTTTTAATGGGCCGACTAAACTCATGAAGCCTCGAAAGCCCAATACTCTATCAATTATATTCAAAATGTGGACGAATCATAATTACAGCGAAAGAAGTCTATCGGCAAATATTGCTATATAATTCGTTAGTATTCTTTGAGTTGCTACTTATTGTAATTACTCATAGAAAGCACTTAAAAAAAAGAAAAAAGCGATTTGTAGAATTAAAATATCTCTATTTTTTGGGGTATTTTTACTTTTGTTAATGAGGGAGACAAATATCTCGATTTACTCTCATGCAATCTCACACACAAACCAACTATTGATGAACAATGGTAATAAAAAGTATCAGAATATAAGCATTCATTTTATAATTGAGAAAATACATTTAGAAAAAATCGTTATAGCCAATAGATCATGAGTACAATTCATAACCGATCCTCACCACTTGGTAAGAAAATTGACTTCAACCAACAAATGTTCATCCTTAATAAAAGAAAAAAGATATTATGTGTACAATTCATTATAATCACCTACTTAGAAATTAATTCTCGATTTACAGCAATACAGAAAGAAAAAAGAAAAAACACACAAACACACAATCCAATTGAGAGACTAATTGAAGAAAAAAAGATCCACCAAATAAATTATTTTATTTATGCAAGTGTTAAAAAAAAAAAAGGAGCAACCCCCGAGGCTAAGCATAGCACTTGACTAAGAGGTTAGAATTCCTAACCTATTCCTTCTTCAACTAACTAATAAATAAACTAATATAATTAATAATAGTTAAAAAAACGGTAGTGTTAGGGCAATGTTTGGAACTAAAAATAGAGTAGAGTAGAATGAGCGCTATAATAGTTCATTCCTTGTTTGGGGCAAGGTTCAGTTGTAGTTGAACATGAGGTTTATAATTTAAAATAACCTACATGTCATTACTATTCCCGTTTCAAGAGTTTGGATGTTCGTCAACTAATTTTCGAACACCACCTCCGGTGATCATTATCGGTCAATCTTTGACCACCACCTACAACGACTCTACCGACAAACTTTTGAAAACAAACTTTGACGATCATCGTGAACCAACCTTTCCAATCAACCTTGAAAATTTTTAATGAAAACAATTTTAGGGTTTAGACTAATCTCTTATGATATTCGTAGGCCAATCTCCCACCACCAACTCCAGTGACTTTACCAGCTAATTTTCGACAACCAACTCCAACAATCGTCCACTACTAGAAATTTTGAATTTCTTGACGTCGATTTACATCATTGCCACTGATCAATCTTGAAAAATTTTAATAAAAACATTTTTAGTACATATAATAAAGAAAGAAATTTGTATATGCAAATACTTTTTTTTAAAAAAAGTTTTTTATTTTAAAAAGTTTTATCAAAAGTATTCAAATAAAAAAGAATTTTTAAAAAATCTTTTTCTAAGTTGTTCCAAATACACTCTTAGTTTAATTATAATAATATTTTTTAGAATACACTTTCTTATGCTTTCTTTTCCTTCCAAAATTATTTTATCTACTTGTTAATAGTCATTTGTGAAGATAGTAGTTAAATTTATTAAATGAACAACCTAATTAACAAGATTTAGCTAAATCACATATTAATTTCTATAAAATATGTTATAATATAAAATTGTAGAAAGACATACATTCCAACTAGTATGTATAAATTAGTGGGAGATACAATTCGAAAAATAATATTAAAAAAAATAAGCATACTATAATAATCTACATTTCAAACACAAACCGTAACAATTCATACGACGATACTATACATCTCAAACACAGACTATTATAAATCACATACAACCCCAAATGCCCTGTTAATGGGCGTAAACAATGACAAGAAAATGATTCTAATGTTCAATGGAGAACAAAGTGGAAGAATATGTAAGAAGCCCATCCAAGTGCCGATGCAAAAAGGAAACAAATAATCCATTGCAAAGCACTTAGTTTCACACCATTTACAATGGTTCCATCAACCTCAATAACCACCACCTGCAAAGCCAATACACCAACCACAGAAATCAAAACCCAAAAAATGTGGAGCGCAACTTGAAAAA
The DNA here is from genome assembly GCF_025177605.1 of Cucumis melo. Lineage (NCBI taxonomy): Eukaryota > Viridiplantae > Streptophyta > Magnoliopsida > Cucurbitales > Cucurbitaceae > Cucumis > Cucumis melo. The sequence continues at coordinate 4,098,410 of NC_066857.1, forward strand.
CAGCTGCTTTATTTGTTACCAATCCCACGGTGATAGCACCAAGAAGATTTGCCATTTGGCAGAGAATGAAAGTATTGAAAATCATGGTTTCTTTCACATCTTCCTTCATCTGGGGTACAATCTTGTGCCCCACATACTCTAAAATCAAGAAAACAGAAGCTTGACAGAGAGCATGGATCACAATCTTCTTCAGAGTGACTCGAGTTATCAGAGTTTGGTTCCTATCGCCACCTCCGACAAGGTTTCGGACTTCCTCATCACTTGATTCCATTACCATCATCAGGCTACCAAGAAGACACATAATCAAAGTCATCCATGTAAGGTGAAATGAGGTTATGGGTGATTTTCCAGAGACAATGGTGCAGATCAAAGTTATTAGAAGCCCAGAGATTGAAGCAGCGAGTTGAACTTGATAGAATTTTTGAATGTTGAGGTAATTGATTCTGCCATATTTTAGTGTATGGTTTAAGGATGTAACATCTTCATAGCTTAGATCAGAAACCAGTTTACATTCTTTAGTACTTCTGTTTTCTTGTATAATCCCAATATCAGCTTCTATCAAAGTTGGAAGATCTTCTGATGTCAAACCTCCTATAAAAGCAACAACTTCTCTATTAGCTTTCAATTCTTTTACTAAGACAAGCTTGTCGTCAGAGGTTGCTTTCCCCATCAAAGTAATGGACTTCATTAGCTCATTTTTATCCATTCCATCAATCTTCATTATTTCCCTAAATCTTTCACCTTCAATCTCCTTGTTGTTGGGATCACACCGAATTCCAAGATCATCAGCCATGTTTATGATCGTAGAAAGCTTATCTTCTGATGTTAATATGATTCTTATACCATTATTTTTAAGATCTTTCAAGGCACGTAGTACTTCTTGCTGTGAGATCTTAAGACCCATATATCCAAGCAGCTTTAACTCTCCTTCAAAAACTGTTTGATCATTTGTATGATTACCAGCAAATGCAATGGGTCTTAAACCCTTTTCTTCCATTTCTCTAATCTTCTTTTCCAACACATCTTTTCTGTTTTCTATGTCATGAATTCTGCCTCCCATGTCATAGTAATTTGAGCACATATTCAGAATAGTCGATGCATCACCATAAAAGTTCTCGTGAATAAGATTTGCTCCAGTTTCTCCCCCTCTAGTTTTGTACACCAATACTCCAATGCCCTTCTCTGAGCTCAAGAATTTATGATCAATAATGTCAAACATCTCATCAAGATCAGGTTCATTATTGATTTTCAATCCTGAATTTTCCCAGAAGTCGAGCAGCTTATTTTCTAAACGAACAGTAGTCTTGGGATCAAAGCGTAAAACTCCGGATGCTGCCTCAATGCCTCGATGAATATCAAGATGAAATTCCATACCAGGGTTGATCTTTTCTTCTCCAACATAAAACTCATCAACCTCAACATCATAAAATGACAACTCAGCTGTGATGTCAACACAGATTACAGAAACAAGTCCCAAAGTTCCGCAAGCTGACAGATTCTGACAGTTTACTTTGTGAGATCTTCTCATCTTTTCTCTCCAGAAAAAGAGGGAAACAGTGATTGCAAGAGGCATCCCATGCTGTATTCCTACTACTATGATTAAGACAGCAGTTGCGACTGAGGAAACTCTGTACTTCGCAAACACAAAGGACATTCTTTCAAAGGCATTTCCTACAAAGGCCACCGTCAATTTCCCCTTATTTTCAGGCTTATCATTGTAGTAATTACCATGCTCATTCTTTTTACATAGAAGACGAATTAGAACAACAAGCAGCACCATCAAATACATTACAAGAGAGAATTTTTCAATAAATTCATATGGTTTGTTGATTCTAGATTGGAACAATGTTTCCTGTGAAGGATGAACAATCACATCAAGCAGACCTTTCCAAAAAGCAGTGTCGCGATTGATAGACACTGCAATCATCTCTCCTTCGCCGTATTCAACCACAGAACCAGAGAACAGAAATGGATTTCGATGAGGGTCAATGTGGGAGTTGATAGCTTCATCCAGAATCATGTTTTTACCTTTTGTTAGCAACCCATCTGCAAGGACATGATCACCCTTCTTCAAATGGATAATCTCTCCCTCCTTAACATCAAATACAGAGATCTCCACTAGTTCTTCATGTCTTTTCACAGTCACTTTCAAGTTGTTCTTAATCTTCAAACGCTTCTTCTCCTCTGCTTTTTTCTTGCAAAAGCTTAAAACCGAAGAGAAAAATACAAGTAGAAAAATAGCTAGGAGTATCCCAACACAATCATGCCAGCCATCTTTAAGTCCTTGTTCTATGGATCCGATGGCCAAAGAAAATCCAGCAGCAATTACCAAGAGCAAGATTGTGCAGCTGTTTAAGGAGTTGTACAAACATGACCAAAACCCTTTTACAAACAGGAGTAATGAGCCCCGCAATCCCAGCCCACCAACTGTTTGCGCTAAATCCCCAATTGCATCATTCTGTAATCATGAAAAACTAAATTCAAATACTGAACCCAACAAAAGCAGCAGCAATGAAGTAGATTGTTTTTTTTTATTTTTTCCGAAAATACAGAAGTAGCTACATGTTGAGATGTCAACACTCTCTGGTTTTGAATTAGAACTTCATACTATCAAACACCACAGTAAGGAAAAAAAACGATTAATTTGATAGGTTGGTCTAAACAGTTGAGGCAGCATGATATTTGATCTTTTAATAGTTTGAAACTTTCTTATTAATATTTCCTCTTCTTCCCCTCTTATCCTCCATCAACACCCATATCAAGTGGATTTGTTTCTTCCCTCTCCGACAGAAGGAATAGGGAGAATCATCTAAAACCGAAAAATTGATCAAACCGACAGAACTAACGCTTTCGATCAGTTGTTGGCACTTTTTTCAAACTTAAAACTGTCATTTGTCAACCAACACCACCAAATTTATATCGATGTCAACCGAACCCGACCGAAATTTAAAAATATTATATATGTATATAGATAATTATTATTTAATACTTATGAATCGGAACATCCAAACCCTTGTTAAGGGAATTGGATGGAATCACAAAATTTGGGTTTTCAGTTGGAAATTTAGGAAAAGAATGAAATTAATAAGTTTTATAGCAAATACACCAACGCAGACTTTGTCCCTAATTATGTGACCAGATTTGCAAAACACAGTATATTATGTAAACTCAGCTATTGTGAACCAAACTCAGATAGCAAAGATAGAACATTGTTACAATTTTACAAATATGATAATTCTTTTTTAAAATATTCTATATCTTAAATTTGTTATTATTCTGAAACTACCTTTCAATAATTTATTTCTTTTCCTCCTTTTAATGCTCTAATAATCACTTATTTATCCTCAACTTTTTATGACCCTAATCATTCTTTCTCGTACAGGAAAACCAATTCATTTCTTTCAATAACGTACGTATTTCTTCTCCACTTTTTAAAGTCCTAATCATCCTTTCTTATATGGGGAACAATTTGTTTTTCCTACCTTAATCTTGATTTTAGGATATCAATGACACATTATTTCCAATATGAAATATAATGGTTGTTGATGGAAGTAATTTAACTTTGTTTTTTTATTTTTCTCTACTTTTTTTATGTGTATTTTTTAGTTAAATCTAATTTCAAATGATTTTGTTTCATTTATTTACGTTGATTTTTTTTTTTAATTTTATTTTGTATCAAGTTTATATATTAATGTTGTGATGTACTTATATGTATTAGTTAGTTCATATACTTACTATGTAATTTTCATTTTTTCAAAGTTTATGTAAATTATTGTAATTTATTAATTAAGTAAGTATATAAACGATATAACTCAGTGTATCATTACAAAGTATATCAACAATGTATTATTAAAGTATATCAACATATTAGTAAAGTGGATCATTATTAGGTCAATCAAGTTTACTAGTGTATATTAATAGTGTTTTAAGTGTATAAATGGACCTCAAACATATCAAATATATTTAATCAATCGAGTATATCAGTAAAGAATACTAAGCGTATATGCAGTACATCAGGTGGTTCAAACATATCACGTGAATCAAGCGTATCAAATTTGTTGAGTGTACCAATAAGACATAATAAGTTTATTAGTAGGGCATTAAGTGTATTAACTTATTCATAAAGCATTGAAGTATATTAAGGCCAAAAGGGTATCAAGTGTATCAAGAAAGAATCAAGTGTAACAAGGAGTATCAAGAAGAATCAAGTGTAACAAAGAGTATTAGTATATCAAAGGATATCGAGTATATCAAAGAATATCAAGGTCCAAAGGTTATCTAAGAAATATCAAATATATATCAAATGTATCAAAGAAATATCAGATCTATCAAGAAGTATTAGGTGTATCAAAGGATATTAGATGTATCAAATGTGTATTAGTAGCAAGGGCATTTGTGACATTTTACACATGTATATTGGGCTTTGTTTTTGTCATTTTTGCGAATAATAAATGTGTGTAATAGAGTTTATGAATAATAATTGAGTATATAGCAATATTTTTTAAAAAATTACAAATATAACATAATTTATAGTTATAGATGTTATGATCTATTAGTGATAGACTTATAGATTTTGACTAATTTTGCTATATTTGTAGTTTTCTTTAAAAATGTTATATACTTAATTATTTTGAATCTAATTACTATATCTACAAAAATTTAGTTTAAAAGTAATGAAATAAGTTAATAAACTTAAAAAAGGAGAAAAAACTGAATCGACCAACGATTTGGTCGATCGATTCAAGCTTTGGCAGCCGATGGTCGGATTCACAAGTTATAAACTAACTAGGTCGGCTTTTGCTGATGAATTTTGTACAAAACCACCCCGCCTCGACCCATAATCTCCTTTAGAAAAAGGGTCTTTCTTGATGGTTGTGGTTCTAATTTCTTGACTTTTTTGAAAGTAAAAAAAATCAAGAAATGGGTGATTGGAAAGATAAACCGTCAAGAATTTTGATGAAAGGTGGAGGTAGACATATTTTTAGATTTATTGACGTTTTTTAAACGTCAAGTAATATGTATTTTTTCTGGATGTTTTAAAAACATCGAGAACAAGAATAATTTTTGACGTTTTTAAAACATAAAAAATATTTCTAAACTCAACATTTTTTACGTTTTTTAAACGTCAAGTAATATGTATTTTTTCTTGACGTTTTAAAAACGTCAAATGATATAAATTAAATTTTGGACGTTTTAAAACGTCAAAAAATTTTACAAAAATAATTTTTACTTCCCGTTTTTTAAATGTCAAAGTAAAATACTATTTCTTGAAATTTGAAAACGTCTAAGTGTGATTAAATATTTATATATAAAACTTTGCCTTCAATACACGCACGAAATGTCAAGTGGACTTCAACCTTCACGAAAACGACCAAACGTACAATTCCTTCAAGCTGTTCGCCGATCTCGACACGCCAATCAACAACTCTGCAAGTAGTTCCATCCGAACGTTGCCTCTACCTGATACCATCCGAACGTCGTTGAAGGCCGCCGCTACCATCCAAACGCCGCCGCTCCCTTGCTCGCCAAACTCGTCGTTGACTCGCCGTAAATACTCCATTCGCTGTTTCCCGATTAATGGAGTTCATTAAAATTTGAACAACGTTGTTGAATGTTGCTTCTGAACCCCATGTTTGATTTGTTTGAAAGTTGGGTCATTGCAGGTGTGGGAAGATTTTTGGCGGAGTTGGATGTTTGGTGGATGTTGGAGGAGGGATGTGACTTGTTTGACTATTTTAGTGAAGGCTTGTCCATGGATTAAAGTTATTAATTTTGATCTTCCTCATGTTGCTGCCAATATGTTTGATACTGTCCCAAAGGCTGATGCTGCTGATATGTTTAATTTGTTTGTAGATGGTAAATTTGTTAGATAACAATTGGTAATTGGAGTAGTATAAAAACTGTGAGATTGGTCGATATTTTCAATATGTATAATGGTATCCTCAACAAAATTCAAGATTTAAAAGTTTGTCTAGTTTTAATTTATTTCCATTCAATATCACTCAGACTTCTACATTATCTTTTGGTTTCACATCCAATTTCATTTATTGGTTCACTTAAGTTTATTGTGGAGTAGTTTTTCGTGCTTATATGAAAATGTTGCCATCTATGAGATAGATGTACATTTTCACTTCTCATTTTTGCTTAGTTCACTCTTAAGGCAACAGAACCATATATTCTCAATTTTAATCATGTTAATGTGTAGGAAATTGATGGTTCAAGTTCAAGCTTTAGTCAACTTCTTGGAATTGAAGGTATTACACAAAAAATTTTATCTTACCTAAAGCAACTTGACTATACTTTGGTATGTATCTGAACTGTCACCTGTAGTAAAGTCATTATGGGCCAAAATCTTTATCATCTTATTTTAATCATCTTAGGCTGCATGTGGACAAAATTTTAAAAAGAACAATGATGCTTTTTTCTTCCTATTTTCTCATATGCTGCTGGTTAATTTTAAGCTTATTCTGCTTAAAACTTAATAATTCATTCAACTCTGTAACTGTCCTTGTATCTTATGTATTGTGTTGTTAAGTTGCTACCTGTTTTGAGCTTTTTTTGTTTTGTTTTGTTTTCTTCTTGTTCTTAGGGAAAACAAGCTTTTAGACCTTGTGCTATACCTGTGTCTTATGTATTGTGTTATTTTTTTTTTTCATTTTCTTCTTCTTTTTTTTCACCCCTCTATTTCTTTCAGGATTCCTTACCTGATATTGTTTATTTTTTGGTGTGGATTCTTGAAGATAAGAATCGGGCAACTTCAAGTATAGCAGCTAATGTTGCTATAAAGTTGGTCTGCTATAAAAACCTTTCATTTTAGATCTTTCTCATGCTCTTTCATGTTTGCTAACTTCTCATCAAATACAAATATCTGTAGCATATGCTACAACACTGAATTTGATTATTTCAAATGTACCAAGTAAAAGTGAGGAAGCACTTTGGGAGATCCTTAACAAGTTAGAAGTTGTTCTTCATTTGATTGGCATCATTAGAGATTTTTCTGGAGCTGTGAACCCAATTGAATGCATTTAACCTCTTTTTTCTCTTTTAAGTACATTACTCTGTCGGTTGCTTCTCTCTAGGTTTTCAGTTTGGAGTGATGCTAAACTGGTGGAAACTTTGTATGATATATATGTCAAACCAGACTTTTCAGTTAGAGCTGAAGTTTTGAAGTTGTATTCTGCAATAGGTAATGAATACAATAGAATTTTCCTCTCACTGTTTAATATTTATGCTAATTTTGCCTTTCTAATGCATGAAGCCCGTAACCTTGAGGATTTTATTTGCGATAGTTGCCTAATACCTTGGGCACTATTGTACTTGTAATGATAAGAAATGCTAAGATTTTCTTTTACATGAAGCATTTCTAAAATTGTGGTTGTAGTACAACACAAAGTATAACGAACTTTGTTCTGCATCGCAATCTAATTAAAGTATGTGTTTCACTGTTTGAAGATGTTGTAACCATATAGTGCTTCTACAATTTTAACTTTTAAGGCTCACGTCAACTTTTCTTGCAGTGTTCCACATCTTACTCACTTAGGATAAGGATATCCGTCTTGGTAAGTTGTACAACTTTTTTCGGTCCTAAATTTCAAATTACATTAGTACTTAGAATTATCCTTGGAATTGTCGTGGTGACTTGGCTTGGTTGCATGACTTTAATGTACGGAATTTTGGACTTGCCAAGAAATTGGAAGTAGACGATTTGGCTTCTACAGTATGGCCCCTACACTTGAACTGCATTGTATTTTGATTCACAGTTCACCAAAATGGGAGGATTTTGTTGTTTGATAGTCATCCTTTTTTTTTCAGCAGTCGACTGATGTTATCGTAAATTTTCTTGTTTCTATTAGGAGTTTTGTTTATAAAATTGATGCTTATATGTATGTTGAAGATTAAGGTTTCGATTTGTTAGATAGGAGTTGAAGTAATAGGGAGAGTTAGAATTATTCTTTTGATGCTTAAAGAAAATATAATTTAGCTTTTAATTCCTTAACTGAACTTACGGTTCACTGTTCTAGTTCCTATATTTTAGTATATTTAATTGCTTGCTAATGGATTTGATCGCATTAATTATTTTTTATATCACAAAGGTCGTCTCTTTATTTCCTTCGATGCTTATGCTGTAACTATGCTTTTACAAGATTGATAATGGCAAGGAGAATTATCATTACACCAACAAGAAAAGATCCCACATTGAGTGCACTAGGGAAATCTTGAAGTTGGTTAGCTTTCTCTTTTGGTTTTCGAGAGATATAATTATACTCTCAGTTTCTCTTTGAGTAAGCTAAACAGGGGGATGGTTGTATGAATAAAAGGTATTGTCAATTTGTTTAACTTGTTTTTGGTTAGTTTTGGACATCTCTACACGTAGTGATACACCTGACTTATGCATGAATTGCTAATTAACTACAGTTGGTTAGGCAATTGCAAGGTTAATCAATGTTTAGAAATCTTGAAGTCTTGAAGTTGTGAAGTATGTCTTTCACATCTAATCAATGTTTAGATTTTAGATTGGTTTAAATTTATCGTCTTAATCCTTTATTTTAATCAAATGCTTTAAATTTTGAGGACTTTGTATACTTGTCATTGTGGGAAATTATTGAGTCTGGTTTACGTAAATATTTCAATTGGTTGGCATATAATTCATTATCAAAGTGAAGTCTCATTTCAATCGGGTTTATGTTTGCGGGAAAAAGACATCCTTGATATAAACAAACCTGTTGGTCATTTTGGCACTAAGGTTGGTATATTTTGTTGTTTACATGTTAATTTTATTTTTGTAATACTATCAAGTTCAAGAAGGTTTGTGCAGCCACTCCTTTTATATAAAGTAGGCACTTTAGGCAAAATATAGGGCAGAAAGTTCTTTGAGCCACACCATATATGTTGATCCTTTGAGGAAAAAATTGACCTATGGTACACCAAGTTCTTTGAGCCACACTATATGTTGATCCTATTTGAATCTTTGCCAAAAGGATCTTAATAATTTTCATGAATACTAATTCGTTTATGTTAGAATTAGTAGGGCTTTGCTCTAGAGTACTTTTGGAAAGAATAATATATAAGATTTTATTTCCTAAATATTTTCTAGATCTTTTTCTTTCTTATTCCTATTGTACTCTATTTATTCTCCATTTGTACCTATTGTATTTTGTTCATAAGAAAAATAATAAAAACTAAAGTATCGTGGTTTTTCTCTTAGTTTTCAGGTTTTCACGTAAGTCTCGGGTTGTTGTTAATTGCTTTCAATATGGTATCAGAGCAAAGCAATAACGAAACCCTAGAAAATAACCTAGGAGAAGCCCAGATAGAAATTGAACCCATCACTGTCGCCGCCATAGAGAAACTGCTCCAGAACCTACAGAAACCGCCGATCTACCCAACGGGAGTGGTTTCGCAGCTGTACGCGCTGCCGTCTGACCAGAAGATGATTCACGTGCCGCTCGTGTCCGACACGTGGGCCCACGCGCCGCCGTCGTTTCACGTCACCGCCCAGCCCGTTCCCTTCTACGCGCCGTCAGATGTCCAACCGTCAAACCCTTTCGGCCATCCGCATCCTCACGCGCCGCCTATGAGCTCCGGACAGTAACCCTCAACCATAAATTTGTCAAATCTGTACAGTAAGCAGCCGCTGTACATTGACTCTTTATAACAATCGATGTTTTTTGGTAACAAAATTGATCAACCCCAGAACAAATCGGACATTGAAGCGGGCGAATCTTCGACGCATTTCAAATCAACCGAGTTGCCGATGTATTCTAAGAACCCGGTAACTTCGTTCCCTAATTTATCGTCAAATTATATAACTGGCTCTTTGGGTTCGTCTACAGGGAATATTTCAGGTGAAAAATTAAATGGTCAAAATTATTTTTCTTGGTCCCAATCAATAAAGATGTTCCTCGAAGGTCGACACCAGTTCGACTTCTTAACTGGAGAGACTGTACGTCTTTCACCAGGAGACGCCTTGGAACGACTCTGGAAAGGAGAGGACTCACTTATTCGGTCCATGCTAATTAATAGTATGGAACCACAGATCGGTAAGCCTCTAATATATGCAGCCACAACAAAAGATTTGTGGGATACAACTCAGACCCTTTACTCGAAACGACAGAATGCCTCTCGGTTATATACACTGCGAAAATAGGTCCATAATTGCAAACAAGGGACCCTGAACGTAACTACCTATTTTAACAAGCTCTCTCTCCTCTGGCAAGAGATGGATTTGTGCAGAGAGACAGTTTGGGACACACCAAATGACAGTACACAATATGCTAAACTTGAAGAGGCTGACCGTGTTTATGACTTCCTTGTAGGACTTAATCCCAAATTTGATAATGTTTGTGGCTGTATACTCGGATAAAGACCTCTTCCCTCCCTAATGGAAGTTTATTTTGAAGTTCGCTTGGAAGAGGATCGCACTAATGCCATGGGTGTGTTGACTACCCCTACCATTGACTCGGCTGCCTTTAGCGCTCGGTCCTCAAATCATGACAGTGACAAGAATAATGGGAAGTCAATTCCTGTGTGTGAGCACTGCAAGAAACAATGGCACACCAAAGATCAGTGTTGGAAACTCCACGGTCGTCCCCTAGGAGGTAAGAAACGGTCCTCCAACGAGCAACAGAACTCATGGCGTGCCTACATTAGTGAGACTACACCTGCTAGCACTTCTCAATCAATTGATCCTACTGCAAGCCAGACCAAGACTCCGACTCTGGGTGTCATTGCTCAGTCAGGCATGCCTCAATCCCTTCGGCTTATTAGCGTTGATGGGAAGAATCCCTGGATCTTAGACTCGGGGGCTACAGATCACTTGACAGATTCTTCGGAACACTTTATCTCATATGCCCCGTGTGTCGGTAATGAAAAATCCAAATACCCGATGGCTCTCTAGCTCCGATCGCTGGCAAAGGAAAAATAGTTTCCTTTGACGGTTTTGCTCTCCAGAATGTTTTGCATGTCCCTAAACTGTCTTACAATTTGTTATCTATAAGCAAGATCACTCGTGAGTTGCATTGTAAAGCTATCTTCTTACCGGAATCGGTTTATTTTCAGGACATGAGCTCGGGGAGGACGATTGACACTGCCTGGCGTAGCAGGGGACTTTACATCCTTGATGATGATACCTCATGTAGTAGTTTGTCTAGGGTTAGTTTACTGTCATCCTACTTTAGCACTTCTGAATAAGACTGTATGTTGTGGCATTTTCGACTGGGCCACCCAAACTTTACATATATGCAATATTTATTTCCCCACCTTTTTTCTAAACTTGATGTCTCTTCTCTATCTTGTGATGTGTGTATCCGGGCTAAACAACATCGAGTCTCTTTTTCCTCACAACCATATAAACCTACACAACCGTTTAACCTCATCCATAGTGACGTTTGGGGTCCTTCCAAGGTCACCACCTCCTCGGAAAGCGGTGGTTTATAACTTTCATTGATGACTATACCCGTCTTACCTGGGTCTACCTTATCACAGATAAATCCGAGGTTCCATCCATTTTCCAAAACTTCTATCATACTATCAAAACACAATTTCATACAAAAATTGCAATTCTTCGAAGTGATAATGGTCGGGAATTCCAAAACCATAATCTTAGTGAATTTCTAGCCTCCAAGGGGATTGTTCACCAAACCTCGTGTGCCTACACTCCTCAATAAAATGGAGTGGTCGAACGAAAAAACCGATACCTTGTGGAAGTAGCCCGTTCACTTATGCTTTCCACTTCCCTTCCATCATACCTGTGGGGAGATGCTATTCTTACAGCCGCTCACTTAATCAATAGAATGCCTTCTCGTATCCTCCACCTTTAGACTCCCTTAGATTGTCTTAAGGAGTCTTATCCCTCTACTCGTCTTGTTTCTGAGGTTCCTCTTCGTGTGTTTGGATGCACCGCTTATGTCCATAATTTCGGTCCCAATCAGACCAAATTTACCCCTCGGGCTCAGGCCTGTGTGTTTGTTGGGTATCCCCTTCACAACGCGGTTATAAATGTTTTCACCCGCCGTCTAGGAAATACTTTGTCACTATGGACGTTACTTTCTGTGAAAACCGACCCTACTTTCCCGTTAGCCATCTTCAGGGGGAGAATGTGAGTGAAGAGTCTAACAGCACCTTTGAATTTGTTGAACCTACTCCTATTACCGTGTTTGACATTGATCCTCATCCCATAATCTTACCCACAAACCAAGTTCCCTGGAAAACATATTACAGGAAGAATCTCAGAAAGGAAGTTGGGTCCCCTACTAGTCAACCGCCAGCTCCAGTCCAAGATTTCGAACCTGACCAAGGTATGGAAAACCCTACAAAACCTTATACTAATAATACAATGAGTGAGAATGACAAGTCTGATGTTGCTGTTCTTGAAAATATGGAAGAAAAGAACCGTGATGATGAGACTGAGGTTAGAATAGAAACCAGTAACTGTGAAGCTGAACAGGGTCATACAAGGAAACTTGATGAGTATGATCCCTCTCTTGATATTCCAATTGCATTGAGAAAAGGTACTAGATCATGCACTAAACATCCCATTTGTAACTATGTTTCCTCTGATAATCTCTCTCCACAGTTTAGAGCGTTTACAGTAAGCCTTGACTCTACCATAATACCGAAAGATATCTACACTGCTCTAGAGTGTCCTGAATGGAATAATGCTGTTATGGAAGAGATGAAGGCTCTTGAAAAGAATAGAACTTGGGAGATCTGTGCTCTATCCAAGGGACATAAAACTATAGGATGCAAATGGGTATTCTCTCTCAAATACAAAGCAGATGGTACGCTTGATAGACACAAGGCAAAGTTAGTTGCAAAGGGATTCTCTCAAACCTATGGTATTGACTATCCAGAAACTTTTTCTCCAATTGCTAAATTGAATACTGTTAGAGTCCTGCTATCTGTTGCTGGGAACAAAGATTGGTCTATGTACCAGTTGGATGTTAAGAATGCTTTTTTGAATAGAGACCTTGTGAAGGAAGTCTACATGAGCCCCCCGCTAGGATTTGAAGCCCAATTTGGTCAGCAGGTGTGTAAACTCCAAAAATCTCTATATGGTCTGAAACAGTCTTCGAGAGCATGGTTTGATAGACTCACTACCTTTGTCAAGTCCCAAGGGTACAGTCAAGGGCACTCTGACCATATTTTATTTACAAAGGCTTCCAAGACTGGAAGATTGTTATTCTAATAGTTTATGTAGATGACATTGTTTTGACTGGAGATGATCAAACAGAAATCAGTCAACTAAAACAGAGAATGGGGATGAATTTGAAATCAAAGATTTGGGAAATCTGAAATATTTCCTTGGAATGGAGATGGCTAGATCTAAAGAAGGTATTTTCGTGTCTCAAAGAAAATACACCCTTGATTTGCTAATCGAGACAGGTATGTTGGGATGTCGTCCTGCTGATACTCCTATTGAATTCAACTGTAAACTAGGAAACTCTGTTGATCAAGTTCCAGTTGATAAAGAACAATATCAGCGCCTTGTAGGTAAATTAATTTACTTATCTCATACTCGTCATGATATTTCCTTTGTTGTGAGCGTTGTCAGCCAGTTTATGCAGGCTCCCTATGAGAAACATATGGAAGCTGTTAACAGAATCCTGAGATACTTGAAAAATACACCTGGTAAAGGGTTGATGTTTAGAAAAACAAATAGAAAGACCATTGAGGCATATACTGACTCAGATTGAGTAGGATCTGTTATTGACAGAAAGTCTACCTCCGATTATTGTACCTTTGTTTGGGGCAATCTTGTAACTTGGAGGAGTAAGAAGCAAACTTTTGTGGCCAGGAGCAGTGCTGAGACTGAATACAGAGCTATGAGTTTGGGAATATGTGAGAAAATTTGGCTCCAGAAAGTCTTGTCAGATCTTCATCAGGAATGTGAGACACTATTGAAGCTTTTTTGTGATAATAAAGCCGCTATTAGTATTGCTAACAACCCAGTTCAACATGATAGAACTAAACATGTTGAGATTGATCGGCATTTCATCAAAGAAAGACTTGACAGTGGAAGCATATACATTCCGTACATTCCTTCAAGCCAACAGATTGTTGATGTTCTTACCAAGGGGCTTCTCAAACCACACTTCGACCTTTGCGTTAGCAAGTTGGGACTCATTGATATTTACCTCCCAACTTGAGGGAGAGTGTTAGAATTAGTAGGGCTTTGCCCTAGAGTACTTTTGGAAAGAATAATATATAAGATTTTATTTTCTAAATATTTCCTAGATCTTTTTCTTTCTTATTCCTATTGTACTCTATTTATTCTCCCTTTGTATCTATTGTATTTTGTTCATAAGAAAAATAATAAAAACTAAAGTATCGTGGTCTTTCTCCCCGTTCTCGGGTTTCCATGTAAGTCTCAGGTTGTTAATTGCTTTCAATAGTTTATTTTGCATGTTTACAAATTGATATACAAAAATCATACTCACAGGCCAAGTTAGATGAGATGCAGGTTGGGTTAGCTGATTTTTTGGGTTCGTACATATGATTTGCGAGGAAGCATAAATTCTTTTGTTGTAGTTGCCATTTTGAAACTTTATGTATATAGATAATATAGGTGAATTTTTTGAATTGTTCATATGGAGGGGGATGATTGGTATAATTTTAAGATTAGATTTATTATAGATAGGTATACTTTTGGGTTAGGTTAATTAATTAGAGAATGTTGAGTTGAATTCTTGGCAATATGATGGAATTATTTATATTGGTTTTGTAAATGATCTGCAATGTTCATATATTTAAAGTTTTGGAAATGATATGGTGAAATGTTTTATATATTTATATATGTTCGAGTTTTAAAACTATATTTGATGAATATTGTCGTTTATATGTATTTTTGGAACAATTGTTAGATCACCATACAGAATCAATAGGAGCATAATAAAAATGTTTGACAGTTTTAAAATGTCATAAGCAAGTGCATTCTTGACGGTTTTCAATGTCATAAACAATCACTTTCTTGACGATTAATTAAATGTCATGAAAACTTATAGTCTTGGCGGTTATTAAATGTCATAAACATTTATATTCTAAATGTCATAAACATTCATATTCTTGACAGTTTTTCATGGATACTCCTATTTTTTACAGTTTTAAGTCGTCACTTATACTTTTGACGGTTTTAAATTGCCACGAAAAACTGTATACTTGACGTTTATAAAACGTCAACATTCACTATTTTTGACGTTTTTATCGACCATCAAGAATTTTAACTTTCTTGACACTGACTTCAACGACGGTTTTAAAACCATCAAGAATAATACTTTTTGACAGTTTAAAAACGTGAATAGAATCTGTTTTTGTAATAATAAATTGATGCTAAGTGCATAGAGAAGATCCAAACATAAGTTAAAAAGAAAAGAGAAGAGAAAACTTTATGACATGAGATTTCATTTTTTCACAAAATTTTAGAGTATCCGTAGAAAGAAAATGGTTACCGGTGTGTCCCATTCGGAATGCATAAACGAAACAGCCTCTTCTACACCGCCGAATTCCTTCTCTAGTGCTACTAAATTCTTCTCTTTCACAATCTGCTTAAGACGACCCTTCTTCATTTCCCTTTCCTCTTCCAAAGGGATTATATCAATGACGTTGACGACCGTATGAAATGGCAGCGTCGATCTGCTTTTGAGGCAGAGTAGGAAAAGAATGCCTAAAACTATTTGCCGGAACTTGAAACCAGCCGGTTTGTATGAAGTAGTAGAAGGGTTGGGGGAAGGCAGCAGAAGCGGCTGAGCATCACCACCGCCATCAGCTCCTTCAGACATTCCTTTCATTCTATTCAACAGTTTTCACCAACGAAAAGATTCTTTTGTGCTTCAGTTTCCGTCCCATAATAATAATATATTAAGAATAAAATAATAGATTAAATAAAATATGAATCTCAATAAAAAAAAATTCAAAAATACTTTAATTTTCAATAGAAAGAAAAATTTTATAATACCGTTGAGCACTAAAAAAAAAAAGTTAAAAAAATATTATGATTGATCATCCTAATTTTCACCAAATAAAATCAAAATCAAAATTTTAAGTTAAAAAATAAAATTTATACTTATAACATACTAAAATAATAAGTAATCAAATAAAAATAATGTATTTAATTATTAACCTAAACTATTGTATAAAAAAAATGTAATGAAAATGCTAATAATAATTATAAATATTTTTGTTTTTATAATCTTCAAGACTTTTAAGCAATGTCACTATCACAATTTCTATGATAGTTTTGACTTGGTTAAAACGAATATTTGATGTTTAATCTGAAAAAAGTTGATCAAAGAAATCACTAGAAAGTTATCTCAATTGTATGAAAAATGAAAAAAATTAAAAAAAAGATAATGTTTCTATATAAGGAAAAAAAAAAAGAAAAAAAGCAAAATGAAGAGTTGAACAAAATGTGTGAAAAGTCTAATTTGGTAAATTAAGTGAAAATTTCCAATTTCTCGACTCAATTTTCCCACTTGTTATCTTCTCCCTCCAACTTCGCTACAAAATTGTATATTTTAATTATTAAAAAAATATTTTTGAAATAAATTTATATTAATTTTCTACCCTACAATATTTTTGTTTTAAGTTTCCATCAACGTTTTTTTCTTGATTTTCAATCCTAAGATAGTTTTTTAACTGTCTTTAATTTATCTATTTATATATACATGTGTATTTTACTTTATCTATATAGTTTGAATTTTAGAACAAAACATTTAAGTTTATGATTATTTTATTTTATTTTATCTCTTTATGTGAAATTAGATAGTTGTGTACTTGGATCTTGATAGTTGTGAACAAAACATCAAGGTTAAGATTTAAAAGAATAATTTCACATTCGTACGTAATAATAATAAAGAAATCATAAACTAATAGGTGTGAACAAAACATCAAAGTTGAGTACACAATTACCTTTTCTAATTTATGATTTCTAATTTAGGAGTCATTTAATCCTACCTAAAAATTTTGAGAAACAAAAAAGTTGTTGAAGAAATTTTGCTAACATGGCTCAAACCTGAAAATATACAAAATTTGGGGGATGGGAGAGAAAATGTAGCAGCAGCCAAGACTTAGATGGAGTTTTATACAAAACAAAATTGGCCTACAATTTCATCAAATTAAACTAACATTAATCCATCAAAATAGGATCATTTTCCACTCTATCATCATAATCCTCCACTCCTAACATAATGGCAGTCACCATTAACTTCCCTGCTTCAGGAAAATGTTTGTGTTGCATTAGTATTGCCTCAACAGAACCCATACAATCTTTCAGTATAGAACCACCTTCAAGGTTTTCTTGTCTTAGGGGCAAAACTACATCAAATCCTTCTTCTCCAAACACTTCTGTTGCTCCATCTCCATAACATCTACTTGAAGCTTTGAACAAAGTTGTCTCTCTCAAGTTTTTTATTGTTTCTTCATCACTCCATCCTTCAGCTACAGACACTTGATAAAGTAAATTCCAGTCGTCCTGATCTGCAACGTTTTTCCAGCACTCTTCCAAGAGCTTTCGGTGGTTTTCACGAAACGAAGTACTGGTCCAGGCAAATATGTCGAAAGCCATCAATGAGAGGGTTGGGTTTTTGGCTTTGAGACATAGTTGAATAAGGCGATCGGGATGGAGGAGTTCACTGTCAAGCTGCTGCTCTGTTTCGACGGCATGATAGATATCTAAAATGGCTTCCTATAAGAAACAAAGAATCAGGTGAAACAACCAGGCAATGGATGAGATTATGTCTATAAACCAAAGTTGAAAAACTAATGAAAAAGAAAAAAGAGCTTGAAGTCTCCATGCTTGAATTAAAAGGGCAGACCAGCATTTTTCTTAATATCAAACCTATGAACTATTTATTTCCAGAACGACAAGTAATTCTTGATGAGTCCTTCTCTTCTTTGATATCTATTGATTAAGTAACTGAAGTATTGGACATTTGCAAAATTTAGATCTTTAGTTTTAAATCAGAATAAGAAAAAAGTCAACAATTTAACAAAAAGTTATATAAGTATATTACTGTGTGTGTGCGCGCGCGCATCATATGAATAAGATGAGATGAAATAATTCAAAAATCAGAGGTGACAAAGACGTCAAGATTTAAGCAGGTTCAATAAAGTTCACCATTACAAAAGAAGACCAACCTGTAACTTAAGTATCTTTGCATCAGCCTCAATGCGCATCAACTTACTCTCATACTCGGCATTTTTACCTGCTGCTGCTAAATAAATAAAAAAAATTAATAAAGATAATTAGGTTTCAGAAGCCGCCAATCACCATTGCACATCAGAGTTCAACGTTACTAACATACATAGAGGATAGATCTCAAGTGATGGAAATACTACAGATAAACATTTTAATCACTACAACAGTATTTCCCTAATATGATACATAGCATAGACTATAGAGATAAACTATTGAATCATCTTGGCAATACACAGGCGTTTAAGATAGAGAGTACATTCCTACGAGCATGTAGGTAGGGATAACTTATAAGTAAGATCTAATGTGTAATCCTGGAAAGATCGACTTTGATATTTAATGTTTTAAGGGATATGAACTATGATATTTAATGAAGCCAGCGAACCGGCCAGAAGATGGACTAGCACATGAGAGAGAGGATTCCATCCCTTTTCACAAATAAATATGTTAAGATCTTGGGGAAGGACACAAACAATGGAAAGGATAGGATCGATGCATGACCAAAGTTGAGTAATACCTGCCATTAAAGCTATCTTTGAGAGGTATAAAAGTCGCTTTCGATCTGCCAATCTTAATTCTAAATTAGAATGGTCAGATTCAACTTCCGTCCCAACTTCAGGGGCCATCACAGGTCCATCACTTTCAGACAGAGCTAATCCATGTAGAGTGTCTGATGCAGAGAAAAATTGATGGAGGAACAGCTCATGAAGCCACAAAAGTTCAGGATGCTCCTTCAGGAAAATCAAGAGTTCTTCATGGAACTCTTCTCCTAGTCTTAAAAGCTTGGAGAACTGTTTATTTTCATGAAGTTTTTGAAAAACAAAGTAGCTGAACCCTCCTTTAGGCCCCATGCTCTCATGCTGCAGCACCATGCCATGATAAACAATCAAATCCAAGCACCATATATTATAAAAAAAATAATATATAAATTTGCAAAAATCAAATGAAGCAATGAAATTACAGAACTACATACCATAAGTTTTCTGAGCAGCTCCGGATCATTAAGGTCACAGCAAATTTCCCATAGAATGCTGTAGCATTCATGCTGTTTTGCAACAGATAACAGACGTGAAGAATGCTTCCTGAGGCTTTCGATCTTTTGCTCCACCAAATCTCCCCTAAAATCCTGCAAAACGATGTGTTTAATATGAATTCAGATCCAGAATCTTGGTCACAAGCACACATCACGCAAGAAAAAAAAAACCTTATTCTCAGCTTCAACAGAATCTTTTATTCTTTGATAAAGAGAGCTGAGGAGTGAATCCCTTCTACTCCAAAATTCATGTAAAAGGCTTTCGGTTTTTTCCCCACGCTCTGCCTTCGCAGTGACAGCTCCAGCATGAGCCTCAAGAAGAACTTCAGTTAATAGTTCCAAGTAGCAATGTAAATCAGATTTTGCAGACATATCAAGCTCAGAAACTTCATTTAAAAGCTGAAGCATGAGAGAAGCAATGCGCCATAGCCCATTCCGCACAACCAGTTGACAATACCAAGGTGTTAAGCCTTCAGATGGTGGATACCATAACTGATGCTCATTTTTATAGTGCACAGCTGCATGCATAATGGTAACACATGCTTTAGAGAGTTCACAAGCTCTCTGGTTCTGGACCACATATGATTCGTCTGCACTTACGACATAATCTAGCTGCTTGTCTAAACAATGAAATACTTCTTCTAGCTCAGAAACTTTACTGTAGAACACTTCAGTATTATCTCTGTCCATTAGAAGAACAGTGTTTCGACGAGCTCGTTCACCAACAAACTGAATAAGATCCCATAGAGCACCTGACATAGGAGTTTCTGAATTAGAAGTCAAGGAGCCAAGTCCAGTTGAACGGTTTTGGCAAATTGTGTTCTGCAGTTCCCTTAACTGAATCATGGCAGCAAGCTTTTCTCCATGCTCCAGTATAATTTGCAAAGAATTTCCTGCATGTATCAGGGCCACATTTCAAGTTCATTAATTTATATTTGATATTTTACCTTCACAAATTACCTTCCCAATCCAAGAACAAAATTTTGAGTGCCAAATCAAGCCAATTCCGATGTGAGTCCAAACCAATGCCAAGAATAATCAGAAATAGAAACTCATTGCCCTAGAATAAACATCCGAAGACAGAAAAAGCATCTAGACCATTTATGCCAGTTTAAAAAACATACCAACAAAAAACGCATATGAGGTGAAAATTAACAAAGGTTCTCAATTTAGAAGTAAATAACAAATATCTACTGATATACTGCAGAAAAATAGCATTAAAAATGAGTCGAAACATACTTTGTCTCAAACACAACTCTTCATGGCACTTCGATAAAGCAAGAAACTGAAGAAACTTTTCATGCTTCTGCTGTTTGTCCATCAGCTGAGTAGAAACAACAGTCATTGACAAAATCTCAGCACCTCTTGTTGTAGTCCAATGTTTAGCTAAGGTATCAACAATTGACTTGCTCATCCTTGTAAACACATTTGTTTCATCCTCCCTATCAAATGCACCAGAATTCTTCAGCTTTTCAAGAGAGTTATTTACTTGACCAGATGAAAGGAAATCATGGAAAAGTTGGCGTAGCAAAGCTTCCGATTCTTCATCTCGAGCCGTTCGATGTGCAATTCCAGCCATATTAGCCTTTTTTCTATCCACAACATCCTGTACATCAAAACTGCGGGTACTAGCAATGTTGCCAGAATAATTGAGGCTTCTAGTGTCATCTTGCACTGATCGTTCATTTGAACTTCCCCTACGTGACAAACTTCGTTCAGGAGGCTCAACTCCACCAAGAACAATAGCTTTTACAGGTATTGCCCATATTCCTGCTTTCTCAGTCAGTACAACCCAAGCCCCTTCACCATGCTCTGTAGATGGAAGAACTGAAGCATCTAATACTTTCCCCGCATCATAAGGTAAGTCAAATTGATACAACAGCGTGGAGCTTCTATAGTAATGGGAGACAGTTGCTGTTCCGTCACCAGAAAGAATGAGGGCTGATCCCGAAGGCTTGCCCCCAACCCTAAGTCTCATGGAGAACAAAAAATCATCATTTTCTACTCTTGCTTTAGGAATTATTACTTGTATTGGGGCTTTTTTCTCCAATATCCTCTTATCACCACTAGCATCTATGTCTGCCCCAAATTTGTATTGCAAGGTAAGAAGGGAATATTGTATATAACTGGAACTACTAATGCGATCCTTACAGAGTGTGGCAACTAAAATAGTGATAACTGCACCTTCTTCATCTTCCTGCAAATCAAGAGGCCAGATCCTTTTCTGACCAGCTAGATCTTTTTTAATGCACAAATCGTTATCTGTACCAACAATTTCATACGACCAGAGCTTGGACACTTGTACATCAGGAAAAAGTTTAAGACAAAAACACTGTATCTCATGATCTGTCAGAAGCAAAAACTTCCTGTTAAATTTATCTGATTGAAGCCGAGAACGAGACCAAGTTAGAGACCTTGGATACCCATCATTCACAAGATATTGCGAGCTACCATCCTCTTGGCTGTGAAGACCACATATATCCTGAGAAACTTTAGTACATTGAATTCCCATAGGGCTGCAGTGGTACTGCCAAAGCTGGCCATTTGAACTACAGGCAAGGGCGACACAAACGTACTGGGAATCAGGAACCGCAGAGGCAATCAAAGAGTTGAATGTCCTTGGTCTATTCATACTTTGATTTCTGTGGGAAGTGATCTTCCCATCAAAAAATGACGAAATTGGAGCTGGCTCATGGGAAGATGTTAGACAGGTAACTGGAGCAGTTTCTCCATCTGAGAAGATATCAGGCCAATACGCAACAGCTCCTGTTTTTTTATTACAGATTATTATACCAACAGAATTTTGGTGTTTAATTGACTTTCTTAAACTTCGACTTTGGCTATCCCAACTAACAACGCTGAGCAACCAATGATCATTGTTATTTCTGCCAATATCTTTGCTATCTAAAATGTGTTTTGGAAGTTCGCGAACAACACACTTCATGGTGGCCACAGGTAACAAGTATGTCCAAAGAAAAAGCTTGTCTCGGCATATAATCCAAGCAAGGGATGTTTTGGCATCCATTCCACCTGACATGCTTCCACCACCTGAAAGGGAAGAAAACCAATCATGATGCAAAGAAAATAGGAGCATCAAGAACTATAAACTACTTTTTACTGCAATTAACATCATTACTTGTGACAAACTGCTGTATAAGACTAGCCTGCTCATCACGCACCACTTGGGGGAACTCTCCAACATAGACAGGCTTAACTGGATCTGTCTCATCTTCCTTATCACTTCTATTAACTGGTGAAATTCTAGGAAGATAAAAAAGATTTAATTAAACATTCTCCACATTGGGAACAAGTTATGACTTATACGACAAGAAGCAACCGATGAGCAAATGAGTGAAAACACCTTTCTATTAAAACATAAATTGTTAACTAATAAACCCTTGATACATATTTTACAAGCACTCTCGAATCGCACCAAATCAACAAGGAAAATCAAGAAACAAGAGGCATATTATAATTTATACTTGGTCAGATTATTCTTGTTCTAACAATTATCTAAATACCACTAAAAATAGCCATCAACCCACTCCAATTACCAAATAAACGGGAATTTAAAAAAAAAAGAAAAAAAAAAGAAAAAAAGCCACCAAAAGGGGAATCTCATTTCAACAAATAACTATTGGATTCATCACCTTGTTACCAATAACGCCCACAAACCAACTTATCTACCACTGTGGATAATGAACCGAATATAAAAACTGAGTAGATACACTGAAATGAGTAAAATTAAAGTTCTGACAAGCTAAAGACATATACAGCAATGGTGGTAGTAATACCTTGCAAGGACGGATAAGCGAGGAGCCCAAGGAGCGGGAGTGCCGGTGCCGGGGCGGTTGGGGACCAGATTATCGAGATGTGGGTTGCGGATGGCTGAGATTGGTGTAATCGGAGAATCAGACTGGGTGGCTGGAGCGGAAGTGCGGTCTGTTCGAGAGCTTAAATTGCGTCTCTTCGTCCCGGGAGAAAACATTGCTGCCTAATCCACAGAACAATTGAAGAAAAAGAAGAAGAAATGGAATTGAGGGTTTAGGGCTTATGGTTGGGAGTGTGAAAGAAATGAAAGCTGAAAAGCGGGAAAGCGGGAGACTCCGGCCGGAGATAATAATGATCCAGTGTGGTCAAGCCTACTCACCTCCAGCAATCCCTTGTTGCTTTTCTTATTTTAATTCCAAAATTAGTCCTAAATTATTCTTACAAATATGGTGGCAGTTTGGAAATTGGATTTCCAAATTATAAAAATTGAAGGTTTAATTTTAACAAGGTTGAAGATTAATTTTACAATTAAATTTTGAAAATATTTTATTTGATTTAATTTGTATTAAACCTTCTATTTTTCGGTATAATAGCAAGAGGTTTGGTCAAAAAATAAAATCCAATTAGATAACATTAAAAAAAAACAAAGATTAATATAAAATTGGATTTTATTTAATATTTTATTTCAAAAATACAGAAAAATTTCACAAACTATTTACCCTCTTAAAACTAAACTACATAAATATATAAATTTTTTTATCTAAGGTTCCTTTTTTAACAATTTTCGTTTTATATTTTTTCAATAATACTTTAGACTATTTGTTTTCGTTTGATTAGTTTAAAATTTAAAAATCGAAAGTTAAAACCTCTATTTAACCGTTTTTAATTTAATTTAATAATATGTTTATTATAAGTCTAAATGTAGATAATTAAATTTCCTCTTCACAATTATTTAACAAAATCAAGTTGTGATTTAAACTCCGTACGTTAATGTACTAGAGAACAAAACAAGAGAAGAACATAACTTCATTCGTTAATCTACGAAAATTAAAATAATTATTTTTCTTTTTAAGTTAAACCCTTTTCGAGGGTAGTAAATATATGGTTTCAACGTTGTTTGATACCTCTTAAATTTAAAATTGCATCAACTATTCCCTAAGCAATAAATCGATATTGCAGTTATAAATTTATGATTTTAATTTAACATTACATGCAATAAACATTAGTTTTCACCAAACATTTGATTGTAATCCTTAAAGTAAAATCGATTACAAAAACAAACTTCCCTTACACATGTTCCAAAAGTTTAATTGCCATACTTTAGCAAACAAAAGTATTATTATTCTCTTTTGTAAAGTACAGATTGCCCAAAAGGAAAGTATGCTCAATGAGCTAGATTTATTCTGAACCTTTTACAAAAAAAATGGTATAAGCTAACTCTATTTATACTGCACTTGGATCATTTCCCATTTTTGAAATCTTAACACAACACATGGATTGAATCAAGAATCCGATACCTCTAGCAAAAAACATTGACGTGATAAGTATTAAGTAACGAATGTAAACATATCGAAACTGGGAAAATTTAGAAGAGCAAGCTAGCCCATGCACCAATGAAAGCAAAGCCACCAAATGGAGCTAAAGAAGAATATTTTCTATCTTCAAGAAGAGCAACAGTATAGCACCTGCAATGCAACCCCACATTCTTAATTATTCATCTCTTAAACATAACAAACAGATGAGTTCAATATGGAGCATTGCCAAAAGGAAGGAAACTGGTGGACATCTCAAATTGAATCCACAGCTATCTTTTGCACAATCATTGTTTATTCATGGCTTACTTTCATCAAGTTGGGAACAAAATAACAGAAATCAAATCTATTAGTCATTATGCAAAAATTTAGGATATGTTTGAAATGACTTATTTAAGTATCTCTTCCAGGAGGATTGGATCAAGCACTTTACTAAGTGCTTAGTAAAGAAGTAACCAATAAGTGGTTTATCAAATGCTTTTGGGTTAAACACTTCATTATCGATCTCTTACGATATATTCTTTTTCATCTAATTACACTCAGTCGATCAAGTATTCTTCGGGATATTTTTTATCATTTGAATAAAATGTTGGGCTTATCACTTCAGGGGAAAAATTGAGTACGAAATGTTGTAAAAGGTAAATCATAGAAAGTTAGAGCTAAAAAGAAGAGATCCAAACAAACATCGAAGATGGAAAAGAAAACGGGTAACTTACGTGCCAGAAAATGCAAGGATTCCAGCCGTCAAAAGGCCTCCAAACTGTCTCAAAAGAAAAAAGGGGAAGAAAAAATCAAAGGACCAAACAAAGTAAATAGTAGGAGAATTTTGAATGAGTACCTTTATCTTATAAAATATTTGTAAACATGTGATGTGAATGAGTACCATTTACATTAAACTATGTATAATTGTGTTTGTACTAATTTATCTATATTTCTATTTGTGTAATATTTTACCTAACATAGGCTAAGACCTTCTTTCCTTTTCCCTTCGAAAGAACCTAAACTTGTAAGTTAAGCCTCAATATTAATCTCTACTGAACTGAATACCTCTAAATTTAAAAACTACAATGTACCGTCTCATTTGATAACTATATGATCAATTAAAATGACAGTTTTTGAAAACTAAATAAAATAGTTTTCAAGAGCTCATTTATGTTTTTGCAATCTAATCATATTGTGAGAAAGTAATCCTTTCCAAAAACAAAAAAAAAAAAAAAAAAAGGAAAGAAAAAAGAAGTTAGGGTTAGACATATAAGTAGTTTTATTTGTGGGTTTGAACATTCCAAGAAACCTAACATCATCTCGTGCTTTGAATTCCACCATACCCAAAACTTTAAAATTAGGGCTTACTTTCAGGTAAGACCAGATGAATAATCGTTTGTTAAAAGTTTGGATTATCAATAAACTTCACCCAAAATGATCAGAAAAAATTTATATACAAAAACGGTGGTGCTACAAACTTACAATGTTAGGGTTCTTGGTCGACGGGGCAGCAAGAAGAGCCGCTGTGTGAACCAAATGGTACAGAGACGCCGTTTGCCAAACCTTCACAACATTGAAACCAAACCAACAATCAAAATCAAATCGAAGAACAAATCAAAGAAATCGAATCAAAGACGAATCAAATCAACCTCTTTATAAGCTGGATTTTTGGGTTTGAAACCATGAGCGCCGTACGTGCCCAATCCAAGAGCTGCAACGCCTGTTAAAGCCAAAATCAAATCACAAATCGAAATCATAATCGCGAAGCTACAACAAGAGAATCGAAGGGAAAATCATTTTACCAGAAATCGCAGCAACTTTGTGCCAGTAAAGTGGGTTCATCTTGTTCTTTGCTTTTGGGTTTGCTTCGACGAGGGATTTTGTGAAAGGTTCTTTCTTTTTTTTCCCCATATGATGACGTTGGTTTGAAGTTAAAACGACCTGTCGCTCTCCTTGCTTTGAGTCCACAGCCGACATATCGGCCCAAGACAATGAAAAAGGAAAAGATAAAGGAAAAAGGGGTCTTCTTCTCCTGCTTGTTTGATTTCATTATCCATTTTGTTTATCTGCAGAACCTGAAGATTTGACCGGCGCTGTTCATCTGACCGGTCAATGGGTTTGACTTTTCTAAGCAAAAGATTACTTAATCTCATTTGATTTAATGAATGAGAATTCAGATTGTACTACACAGAGGATATGGATATTACTCCCTGACGAACGCTGAGAGATTATGGTAAATTTAATCTGACACAACTTATGGCGTTTTGAGTATGTGAACGAGGAGAATCATGGAGCATAAAGGAAATGAGACGAACAGTGGTTTGTCGTATGAAATGAGGCCTCAAAGCATTGAAGCTTCAAATTTTACAACAAAATCAAGCGATTAAACATCCAAGTTCTTGATCATTTTCCATTAGAACAAAGTAAGAGAAACTAATCTGGAAAAAAGAAAAAAAAAAAAAAAAAAAAAACAAAGCTCTTCTGATTAACAAGGCAGGGAACGTAGCATAATAGTTGTATTTGTTGTGCTGCAGTTCAGGATAATAAGCCTCAAAGTTGCTCGCCAACGAAAAATTTTCAAGTGCTCCTTTAAAGATTAAGTCCAGATAAGAGATAGTCCTTTCGTAAAAGTGAAATTTACTTGAAGCTAAATTCGTTGTCGTAGAAGCGAGCATTATCCAAATCAACTGTAGATTTCTCGTCTTGTCTGTAATGGCATTTGGCCAAACTCTTGAGACATATTTGTACAGTTAGACCTAACTTTGGTTAAGACTGCTTAGATTGACTCCAATCCATTATCATCTTCTTTCTCCTGCTTAGCTCAACTGGGTTTCAGTCAACCCTTCATTTTCTGTTGCAGTGTGGAGCAGTTCGTCAGGAGTAGCTGCCGGATCAAGATCCCAACAATGTTCAGGCAAGTTATTAGCTTCTCCCTTCAGTAAATAAGAGGGTACCTGGTGGGAAAACCGTACCATCTCTTTCCTTGGAATCCAACGAATGGCATCTTTATCTGCATTTCTTTGATATACCGTCTTGAATCCAGTTAGTTTGACAAGGGGGCAGATGCAGCAACCAAGCTCTTCAGAATAATCATCAAGAACCTCCACCATTTCATAACGATGCCTCACTTCATCAGGAGTCGATCTGTCCCAGTTGGATGACCAGTTACGATAAACAGCCCAAATGTCTCCACCTCTAGGATATATCCGAATGCAGCCTCCCCTACCAGCTTTTTCACGGCTTAAGAGATGAGAGAAGATGTTGATATGTTCAACAACGTCAGAGTTCCAAGCACGGAAATTTCCACAGGATTTTGTGAACCCATATTCCAACCAGTTGACTGATCCAAATTCCGCATCAGTTTTGGAGTTTAAGTAACTTATAAGAATCTTAAATGGTTTAACTGAGATGATCTCACGAATCAGACAGTACAAGCGAGGCATACCATCTTCTTCATCGTACAGTGCCCATATTTGCTTTGCCTTAAAGCATTCTTCTGAGCGATCTTTGTCAAAATCGTGGAAGTCAGAATCAGGTACATTTATTGAGATAGGTCCAGCTCTATCTTTCTCTAACCAACGGCCAGATACATCAGAATTAGTCGTTTTAGGTGCCCGTCCAGTCTTTCCAACCATACTAACTTGGGGCCCCGTCTTTGATTTCTCATGTGCTGCATTGGCTGAAGAAATCCGCATCTCTTCCAATTTCTTGCGAATTACAGTCCTTGCCTTCTCAATTAACAGCTTTCTGGCGTCGAATGCAGGAGGAACAGGGTTGCGCTTAGCTGAAAGCTCAGTCGGAGAGGAAGCTACAGGCTCATGCTTAACAGTAGCATTTCCATTAGCTAATCCTGAATCTGAAGCAGGCAATGATCCCTTCTCCACATAACCGTTTCTCAAACTAGCTTCTGCAACAACCTTCCTTCTCTTATCAGCTGCATTGAAATCACATCCCAAAATCTCAATACAGCTAGAGGGTGTGCTTGCATTCATATTGGCCAACTTGTTTTTTGTAGCGCGCTTTCCGTTGACTCTTGCCTTGTCTTTCACTGCTGACATGCTGAAATGTCCATTGGTTTGACCAACATTATCAATAGGAACCGAAGACGGTCCATTCGGGCCCAACGTTTGAGTGTAAACTCCAGATGATGAGTTCCACTGGAATGACACATTTGAAACATACTCATAACCATGCCCAGTATAAAAGCTAGTATCTCCTGGGATATACGTAACTCCCTCAAACCCATGACTTCCATATCGATTACCAGCAACATTTGACCATGAGCAGTAAGGAAAAGAACCATTCACTGGGGCAGCTCCAGTTTCAACAGCAATGAAAACACCACGGCAATTCTTGCACCGAAGTTTCTTGTTCACATATTTCCGAAGATACTCATATTGAACTTTACAGGAGGTGCAAACGGTCCAAAAGGTATCAAGTCTACCGTGGGACATGGACATATTGGCATAGTTGTTAAAACTTGTAGCCGCAGAAGCATGAGCTGAAGATAGATTTGGCTGGTGGTTGACTCCAGATCCCAATTGTGAGGTTCTCTTGATATCATAAGCATTTCTCTTGGAATTATCTGAAAGTAGAGCCCACGCTTCAGAAACAAGCTTAAATGCTCCATCAGCCCCCACGGTCTTATTCTTGTCAGGATGAAGCAACACAGCCATCTTCTTGTATTGTTTTTTAATAGCCTCTTTGTTTGCAGAAGGCTTCAATCCAAGAATGGAATAATAATCCACCTCTCCATTACATCTAATCTCAGAAGCAACGTAAACATCAAAAGTTGCCACCATTTGAGATATCCCATCCATCTCTGGAAACAAAGTTTTGGCCTTCAACGCATAATTCTTTGCCCCATTGAAATCTCGCTTGCCGAAACGCTTCTCAGCAACTTCTTTTGCTTTAAGAGCCTCCTCTTTGTTCACTTCCATTTACAAATCTTAATCAGTGAAATACCAAAAACTGGGAGACAGAATAGGCTATGACCAGTGAGTTGTTCTTAACAGCTCATGAAGCCACATTCTCAAACATATCCACATTTCCACGTTCCTTAATAGTTGGCACAAATGTCAACGTTCCCACGGGAATATAAGCTTGAGAAAACCAACACTTCCTGTACAGTTTTTTTTTCAACGCAAAAAAGGTAAAATCTCAGAGTCAATAAAATGGAGAATTCTCATTATGGTAATCAAAAAGAAGGAAGGAAAATAAAAACACAAGATCTTGAACTGGAAATTCATGCATATTTGATATTTTAGCAGCTGGCTACAGTAACCGGAATTTAAAAATCAAAGTCTTGAGAATCTCGATCTTTGAAGTAAAAGAATCAACCAGTCCTAATCTCAAATCATTCGACGATATCGACATTTTCATTTCTCAGTAAACTTAGTACAGTCACAACTACAAAACTCAAAATCCCATCACCGTCTTCATTTTCCTCAGCATTCAAACACTTAACACCAAAACCACAAACCCCATTTCGTAACAAATCCATATCCACTGAAAAACACAAAATTCAGCTTAATTTTCAAATCAATACCCATATTTACTCAATTAAAACCCAAAAAGGAAATACATTTAAAATACCAAACAGCACATATAAAGAATCCATACGCTACAAATACAAAAAAATTAAAGACAAAAAAAAAAAAAAGAAATACCTAAAAAAAGCTCACTGAAATCCGAGCAAGCAAAATGGAGGTGGTAACTATCCAGATCGCCACGTGTACTTAGAACATCGAGCAAAATTAAGCTCACCTGTAGGCAAATCTCACTGTACCAGAGACACTAACCCACTCAAACCAACTTCCTACCGCGAAAACCGAAGAAATTTCCCTAAAAAAAAAGGATTTTCCCCCTTTTTTCAAAAAAGAGGGGAAAATGCAACTGGAAGTGCACAGAAGAGTAAATTAGGGTTCATAAAATTGAGGAAATCTGAAGGTCGGACATGGAAGAATTAGATCCGGACCGGACCCGGCTCTGGCTCCGAAGATGCGGCGGCGAGGAATTTGGAGATAGAGGCCCTCGATCGCCGCCGGTCGGAAAAATTAGGAGGAGAAAAAAATTAGTGTAATGTAATAATAATAAAAATGAAATATAATCTTGTAAAATGGGTTTGTAATATCCTATTTAATGGTGCGTCCTGCTAACGTGCGCCATTTTTTATATATATATATATATATATATATATATATATATATATATATTTAATGTATAATAATATAATTTTCACCTTTCCTTTATTATTATTATTTTTCATTTTCATTTTTATTTTTTTCGTATTTTCCATTTTATAAATTATAATCAACAGTGGAAAACAGATAATTTTAGATTAATTTATTGCTTAAACTAAAAATCAATAATGTAGGTCACTAATTATTTCCCCTTTTAATTCTTTTTTCCATTTTTATTAACTATAAATTAATTTTATCTAAATTGTACTCTAATTTTTAATTCTTTTATAGATAATTATAAAGAATATTACTATTTTTCCTTTTCTTTCTTTTTTCTTTTTTTTTTTTTTTGCTTGTATTAAAATCAAATCAGATTTTTACCATTTGAATCTTTGAGAAAAAAAAAAGTAGGAATTGATTTCATTTCTCTCTCTCTGTTTTTTTTTTTTTGTTTAAATTTATTCAAATGTCATTTTTCAAATGTATGATAATGTTTTTGATTTAATTCATGCATTTTATATGCATAGTTTGTTATAGTTATGTGTTGTATGATCACAAATAACTAACAAACCTTTTTTTTTTTAAAGTTATATAACTTATAACTTTAGACACTATGTAATATTTAGCCTCTATTTTAACTTAATCTATATTCTACTAAAAGTTTGAGTATATTAGCTTTAGTTTCGATTAAGTTTTATAACTAGATATTGTGTTTGTGCTATTGAGGTGATGTAACAAAAACCTAATATGAAAAGCTAGTTGTGTTGTTTAGTTTGAGTAGGGAATGTGTTTTGTATTATGATATTTTTATTACGATGAGAATTTAAATTTGGTTTTAAAGTGTCATGTGATTGAGTTTTTGCAAAGAAATAGAATAAAGAACTCATAGACTTTTTTATATATAATCCAAAACTATTAGTAGTCTCGAGGAAACTCTAAACAAGTGCATGCAATTTTGTTTTAGGTCATATGTAGTACTATCGACTATCATTAAACACTTTGCAAGTGTGAAACTCTCATCGACTTTGAGGTAGACGACTTCCTTCTTGAGAATTAGAGAACTACTGAACTTTCTTTTCTTGGTTCTACATGTAACCTAAACTACACACGTTATCTTGAGGGTACTTCTCCTGTAATAGTTTAGCAACATTGAAAAAACAAGCATGTTCTTTCTAGGTTTTGTGTAAGCTAGTACCACATACACATCATTAAATAACACTTTTGTGAGTGTAGAATGTCCCTATTGATTTTGTAGGTAGACAACTTCTTGCTCGAGAATTAGAGAACCACTGAACTTCCTATAATCAAACCACTGATCTTGTAAATTCCTCTTTTATCTTTTTTACATGTTGGATATGATAGAACCGTACCGTTGTTTTTTCATTTAAAGTAAGGACCACGTTAGAAACTAAATAAGAATAAAAATAAAATACCAAGTTTTTTTTATAAGATAAATTATCTTGAAATTACTATGGAGAAACTTTAACCTACATCTATGGTTCTTTGTATCATCATTAATGCCTCCTATAACACAAACAATAAGAATGCATTAAATAGGTCACTAATGAGAGCCTTACCTATTAGAGATTCTTTTAATAATTAATAATATAATTAATTATGAATTTAGTTCATACCAAAACTCAAATTTTCAATTTTATTTAATTTTCAATAATCATTGATATCATTGGTGTGAAACACACCTCTAAATTTACTATTCTATTTCCTACCTTATTTTCTGAAAAAAAAAATTATTTTTAGAAAATTAGAAACATTGTTTTAAAAATTATACTAAAAACTTGAATATATTAAAATATGAAAAATATATCAAATAAATAATCATAATACTTAACAACCAAAAATCATTTGATAATATATCATATAGTTCATAGCCAAGTAATGTAGTCTAATCCATAAAAAAATTTATCACATAGTTTTCTTTAAATAACAAAGTCACCATTTCTATCATTTCATTAAGAAAAAAAAAACAATTTATATCCACAGTAATCTTTTAAGGAAAAATGTTATAGTGTGATCGATAGTTTTTCATAATTCAATCTATTAGAGACACATTTCAAATGTATTTGGAATTTGTATATCTATGCGTTATTAGGAGATATATAATTTAGTATTTAAAACTCCGTAACAATTTAGTTTCTAAATCTTAACATTGTTGTTATCATCATCACCATTACTACTATTACGATTAAGACATTATCGTCATTTATATCGATCTAGTTTATCGACCAACATATATGTAAGAAGTCTCACTCAATCTTAAGAATTTATTCGCAATAGAAACCAAATATTACTAATTTTTTCGTATCGGAACTAAACGATCACATATCAAAATTCAAGGATCTAGGGGTGAACATTCGAATAGCAAAAAATCGAGCCGTTTCCTAAGACCAAACCGAATACTTAATGAAACCGAAAAATTCGGTTCGACCCAATTTAAAGAAATTTAAAACCGAATTAAAAATAGAATCAAACAATTTTTAACTATTATATATTTATTTTTATATTTATATATAAAAGAAGAGTAAAACTAAATTAAAAATGAACTACTTTTAATTTAAAGAACAATACCGAATTTAAAACCGAATCAAATTATTCTTAAAATGTTTTAAAATTACCAAAACTAAACTTTAAATCAAACCGAACCACACAAATATGATTCAGTTCGATTCGGTTTGAACCAATAAATCAACTTAGTTCGACTCGATGACCGAACCGAACCGAACCAAACTATTTCCACCCATACAAGAATCAATAAAATAAATAGTAGAACAAAAAGAAAGTATGCATGTAGATGACTCATAAACTTAACTCCTAGTTAGTCGAGAAAGTTGGACAATGGTGGCACATGAGATATCCATTGATAGAGGTATGTTTTAATATTTAAAAGTGACGATGAATAGCATAAAATTTATGTTTGAAAGCTAAAAATAAGATCATTTTTCTTGGATCTTTCTCTAACTTTCCTTCCCTCGAACCTCCCTTGTCCTGCTTTAGAATTTTTAGTTAAACATCCTTTCAACTTCAATCTACGTATGTGTTAAGTGTTTTTTATCTAATCTGATCTCTTAGTCTTACTTTGATGTTGATCTGAGTTGAGTTAGGTTAAATTATTTTATCCTCTTGATGCAACTCTTAAACTTAAGTTGAAAATACACTTTGATTCTTAAGCTTAAGATTTGTGTCTATTTAGTTCATAAAGTTTTAAAATAAACATTTTTGTCGTTCAAATTTGAAAAGATAACTTCATTAACCGAAAAATAACATATCATAATGATTAAGCAAATTTGTAATGCAATGAGGTGACCATTTGTATTGATTTTTCATTATTAGGAGGAATTTTCCTTTTCTTTTTTCTCTCTTTTTGTCTCTCTCCCTCCATTCCTATCTCTTTCTCTCCCCCTCCCATCTCTCCTATGAAAAATGGTGTATAAAAATACCAACTTTACTTGGACATGTTCTAAAATGGTGTTTTCAAATTTATAACTCAATTTTAATATGTAACAATTTAGTCCTTTTTTTTTTAGTTTGTGATTGATAGTAATTTACGAAAAAATATATTAGTATGATTTTAATGAAATTTCTTATGCAACAGTTGATAAACTAATATGAAATCAAATTTACATAATTATAAATGGAAGATTATATTAGACGACAAAAAAATTTAGAAAATAACAATCTATGACACTTTTTTTTACGTTGCGTAATTATATATATCAGACGATTATCATAAAGTTGTAAAAGGGTTATCAATTTTTAAATTTGTTATTTTTGCAACTTAGAAAATGTGTGACATGGATTCTATTATCATAATTTTTTTTTTTTGCTATTTTTGTAAACGTTCCATTATAAAATAAAGTAGTACGCTTAATTTTGATTGAAAATTTCACACACTAAATCATTACAAATTTTAAAGTATGTGAACTTCTTAATGGTCACTTATTAAAGTACGAAGGCTAAATTGTTACAAATTTAAAAATATACGAACTAAATCTTTACTAACAAGTTTAAAAACTAAATTGTACTACTTGTTGGTAATAACTATTATTGTACGGATTTATATTTGATGTTTGAATTGAAAATTAATTATTATTATTATTATTATTATTATTATTATTATTATTATTATTATTATTATTATTATTATTATTATTATTATTATTATTATAAATATTGTAACCGCTCTATGGTTATAATGATATATTTAATATATTTTATAATTCTAAAAACATTATTCTTTTTGCATATATATTTTAAAGAAAAGATTTTGGGGCGTGGAATTCTCACCAAAAATTCTAATTACTTTCTTTGAGCAATTTCTTCTCTGATTCCACTTCTGCACACTTGAGTTGGAAAGTTGTATTAATCTTGTGAAGCAACCGACATATGTGAGTGCACGCTTGAGTTGGGGAGTTGTGTTAACAGGAGCAATTGACATATGCGATTTAGCACTGAAGTTACACCGAATTTTGCTTTCAAGACAGTGATTTGACACGGTATGACAACGATCAACATTTGATTCCAACGATATTTACAATAGCTTAGGACCAAAAATATTTTTTTTAACCCACCCTTAAGAAGTGACCATTTTATTTTTAACCTTACTTTCATAATTTTAATAACAAACTTGATACACAATAGAAAAGTTCTTTAAACACATATTTATGGCTGCATTTTATGAAATTTAGTGAACAAATTCTGTCTAGCTAAAGTATATATCGATAAAAGGAATGAGATAGAAATCCAAATAATTGAACCTAAATGGTCACCTCTTAATTGTATAAGAATTAAAAAGAAAAAGATTGTTTGTTTTCAAAGAATGGACACACAAATGACCAAATGTTAGAGTTAATATGACTATAATTAAGTTTTGGAAGTATAAAGATCGAAATGAACAAAAAAAAACCGAAAAGTATCAAAATAATATTTTAAACTTATTTTTATAGAAAAGAAATATAGGAAATAGAAACAGAAAAGTTTTTTTGTTCTTTTGTTTTTTACTTTGACACAGTTAAGTTTAAGTTCTTCTGTGTTGATGGCTATGGAGGGAAATAGAAGACAAAGGGTACTGAAACTCAAGCCATTCTTTAGGGATTTATGCTTATAGAGACTTTGAGATGCTTTGAAAATGTGTTTTTAAAGTGAAACATTTGTATAAATACTTTTAGAAGAAGTGGTGCTATATTCACTTCAGTGCTTAAAACACTTTTTACTATTCTAGAAAACATCACAGAACTCACTTATCATCTCTAGCTACAAGGTGGAAAAACAAGAACTTTATCATCTCTTTCAATTGTTTGTTCTTCTTTTCACCTTTATCTTTGGTTGTGCAAACTCTATAAATCCTCAAAAACCATGCTTCCCTTCTCTTGATTACATAAATCCCAGCTATCATTCCAAACAATACCCCACAACGCTATCCAATCAACACTATTTTTCCAACCAAAATCAAACAAAGACGCTTCTCTTCTCTTTGTCTTTGGCCTCATATTCCCCACATTTCTTCCCCAATGGCTTCCCACAGAATCCTTCACTTCCCTCGTATGAACTCCTTTCAATGTTGTTAAGCTGATTCCCTTCTGGTATTAGACCCAAGAGTTTATTTTGGGAACAGTAAAAGTTGGAAGGAAAGTGAGCTGAGCCAATGTTTCTGGAATCTCCCCTGAAAGCTTGCTGTTTGAAAGATCCAAAGATTCAAGCTGTGTTATGTTCCCTAAAGACGGTAGGATTCGACCACTAAGTGTATTGTGAGACAGACCGAGAGAATGTAGACCCTTTAATTCGCCAATTTCATCTGGGATTTCGCCTTCAAATCTGTTGCTTGAGAGATCCATACTGGTGAAAGCCTCTTGAATCTTGGAGAAGCTTCTCTCATAGCCTTTATTGATTATGGTAATCGAGTAATAATACTCAAGTGCCCAAGCATAATTTGCAAAAAAGAAACATGTACTATTTGCTTTCATATTTGATGATTTGGTAGTTGGGGTAGTAATAATCTTCATGGCATTCCAATTACTGATGCTTTGAGTGGCAGGTTACCTGAAAAGTTAATATAAGAAAGATCAATAAAGTGCAATCTTCGATATTCCCGTAGAATTGATTGGATTGCAGCCTTAGGAGTCTCAATTCTAGAAGAGCTTCCAACCAAAAGGGGAAAACATCAGTTAGTTGATTGTGACTGAGGTCTATGTTTTCCAACATTTGACAGTTTGCTAAAGATCTTGGAGCTTGATCCTGAAATTGGTTTTGCCTGAAATCAATTGCTCGTAGATTGATTTCGCTGATGAACATGTCAGGAATGCTTCCATGTTATCGCTCAGTCTAAGAACTTCCAAAGAAGTGAAATTCCCCATACAACCAGGAAGCAAACCACCAATGGAGTTACCAGAAATGTCAAGGTAAATAAGAAAACTCAAGTTTCAAAGTAAAGATAGAACATCATACATCATTTTTAATTTGGCTGATATATGGCAAGACCCAAATATGCAAGTTTGGTTTGCATACCAACCCAAGACAGTGTTGCATCAGTGAAATAATTGGAGCTGAGATGAAGGAAGTTTAACTGAGTGAGGTCTTTGAAGGAAACAGAAATTTGGCCACTGAATTTGTTTGAATGAAGGACTAATATCTTGAGATGAGTGAGGTTTCCAAGTGAAGAAGGAATAGTCCCTGAGAAGTTGCATCCTGATACATCAAACACATTATAGGAATGTAGATTTCTACATGTGTATTAAACCAAAGTTCCCTATGCTATTCTTTGTATTACATCAAGAGTGCTATATCTTTATATGTGTAAGAAAAGAAAAAACAGAAAAAACAAAACGGTAAGATAGAGCATTAGTGTTCTTCAACGTTCTTCAATTGTCTAGCCAATTCAGGGTCTCTCCTTCACCTTGAGTCCTCCCAGTTTTTGAGCATTCAAATTTTGAAGGTCTTTGCAAACCAATCTTGCTTCCTTGTAAGCATGAAGTTTCCCAATCATTCCAACAAACATTCCTCATCCATATCCAATCAACACTGTCCACCCAATGGGAAGATCATATCCTTCATCTTCACCCTCGTTAGAGCCTGTTGAAGGTGGCTTTAAATCCCCACATTTTTTTGACAATGGATCTCCACATAATCCCACGTTCCCGGCATAGGAGCTGTTGTCAACATTGTTAAATTGGTTGTCTTGCGGCATTGGACCAGAGAGATTGTTGTAAGAAATGTTAAATACTGCAAGGAAATCAAGTTGTGAGTGTTGTTGAGGAATTTGTCCTGAGAGTTGGTTGTGTGATAGGTCCAAAGATTCAAGTTGAGTCATATTCTCCACCAATGATGGGATGGAGCCAGTAAGTGCATTGTGGGAAAGGTTGAGAGATTGAAGACGTTTTAGATTGCCGATAAGATTTGGTATTTCGCCTTCAGATTTATTGCTGAAGAGATCGAAACTCACAAAAACACTCTTGGATTCTTGAGTAGTCTCTCTTATTACCTTTGATGGTTAACGTGGTGGAAAAGAAAAATTCAAGAGCCCAAACATTGTCGATTGATGGGAAGGTTACCTACGTGTTTCAATACGTCAACACTGTCGTGTTCGAAATCTCCATTCCTTTTGAACTAGTTATATACTTCAAAGGGAGATTACCCGAAAAGTTATTGTAGGAGAAATCGATAATTCGTAACATGGGGACTCGGTATTGGTTTTAGGCTCTTCAATTTTTCCATGGAAGTGGTTCGACCGAAGTATTAGAAGTCTTAACATTGGAAGTCTTCCAATCCAAAAAGGAAAACAAACAGTAAACTGATTATCACTCAAGTAAATCATCTCCAAAATCTTGCAATTGGCCAACGATCTTCAAGAAATGTTGGAATCTGACTTAAATTGCAGGACCCAAGTCGTAGAAGATTGAACTTAGGAAGAGTTGCATTTTGGTTATCGACTTGATCGTTGAGAACTGTTAATTCATTGGCAGTTAGGTGAAGCTCAGTAAGGTTCCCAAGTTTCAAGAACATCCTTAATTCCACAGTCCCATTCAAGTGATTATAATGAAGGTAAAGATCCTTCAGATTGGTAGACTTTGAGATTGAACCACTCAACTTGTTTGTTCCATACAGATAAAGATCAGTTAACTGGGCAAAATTTCCAATACAAGATGGAACCTCACCTGAATCCATTTTCACCCAAAAGAAGCTGTTCAATCTTAGTCAAATTTCCAAGAGAAGGCATAAGAGTACCACTTAAACCAATCCTAGAAAGACCCAAGAAAACAAGCTTGTTCTGTTACCAACCCAAGACAAAGTTGCATTACCAAATCATTATAGCTAAGAAACAAACGATTCAACTCAGTTAAGCGTTCGAGTGATGGAGGAATTCGACCACTACTACAGTCGTTTAAATGAAGTTCCAACTCGTGTAGTCCAGTAATATTACCAAGTGAGTCAGAAACTATCCCAGAAAAACTACAATTTCCTAACTTCAAATAAGTCATGGACTTGAGATTTTCAATGGAAGAAGGTATTTCGCCATGAAATGAACTTTCTTCAAACCATATCCTTCGAAGAGAACTATTAAAGTTAAACTCAGCGAAGGTACCAAAGAGATTTGGATTGTAAGGAAGAACAAGATGTTGCAAAATTTGGTAAATGAAAGATTCTCTGAGGAAAATTCCCACTCAACTTACACTCTCCTAAGCTAACAGACACCAAAGAACACATATTTGCAAGAAAATACAGAAGATAAATTAACCCTACTCAAACGCAAAGTCTCTAACTTAGACAACCTCGAAATTGCCGATGGGATTTGTCCAAAAAGCCTAGAATTGTCAAGATCCAGCTGCCTCAAATCAGAAAGTTGTCCAATGCCTGAAGGGATTTGAGAGAGGTTGAAGCTGCTGTCAGAGAGATTAGTGTTTAAGAGATGAACAAGTTCAAAGAGGTGTTGTTAGAGTCGATAGAACATAAAGACAGCCACCGGCAAGGTTAATTCCAACAACATTTCCGGTCTGCTTACTAGGTAAATTTAACTAAATATTATATCTAACACTTCTCAGAAAATAACATTTGCAAGAGTTTGAAACCACCTTCTTGAACTAACTGCCATACTATTTTAAATCACCCATAAATCCAAAAGCATAAGATGCCATCTTATGAACAGCAGTCATATGGTTGGTTCACCTTCAACGCCTCGAGAAGCAATCTTTGGAAGAGAAGCTGAGGAAATATGGATCAGAAATGAAGGTTTTCTTGAACTGTAACAGAGCATATCTGTCTGAAGTTTGACATGTAGCTGCTGATGAAGAGTGGATGAAGAACAGCAAGAATTCTAGAGTGAAAAATACTATAAAAATATAATCTTTTTAGACAATTCAAACATACCCATAACTTTTAAGCGTATAAAAACAAATAATTAATCAAACTAGATCAATTATTATTGGAATGGATGGAGACTAAGTAGGTACCAAAATGTGAACACAAAGGGAGTTTTCTCGTTCACATTTGCAACACACGGTAGCTTTGCATACTTTATTACTTCAAGACTTCAAGTCCACCCAAAGTCAATAATTAAAAAAGAAAAAAAGTTAAAAACATATTGAATTGTTATAAATAATAAACCATTGATTAATAACTTTCAAGTTTCAAAAAACCCTTTAATAATAATTTTAAAAAAGGTTTCAAAGATGGAAAAAAAAGGGGCAAAAACAAAAAAAATTATTTGAGTGATTTTTGGTTCATTTCAATGGTTTTGAATATTCTATATTTTTCTTTCCTAAATCATTTAGGAAAATATTGTGATTAGTAGATCCGAAGAGATCGGAGATCGGATCCTATCTGCTTTCTCTTTTGTCTTCCTTACGGCTTTGCCTTACCCTGAGTTCGTGGCACCCTTTATTTAATTTAGGGTCTGACCGTTGATTTTTACCTCATACAGCTCCTTGAGGGCCTTAAATAAATCTAAGGAGCGTATCGGGATTATTTATCTTGTCTTACTATGTTTTTTTTTAGAATGCTATAAGATAAAAATCTATCGTATGTCCCCAAAATAACCTAATAGAATTCTGTCTGTTATAATAATAAAGAAAAAGGTTACTTCTGAATTGATCTCATCCTTTAAAAAAAATTCTTTGTTGAGTAATAACTTAATTCTTTACTAAAATACTATTTATTATAAATATCAATAACCCATCGTTTTCAATTACGAAAAAAAATTAGCTATTCCATTAGTTCATGAATTCGAACATGAATTCTATCTCTATGAATAGGGAGATAGGAAAGAAAAGCACATAGTAAT
Source organism: Cucumis melo (assembly GCF_025177605.1). Taxonomy (NCBI): domain Eukaryota; kingdom Viridiplantae; phylum Streptophyta; class Magnoliopsida; order Cucurbitales; family Cucurbitaceae; genus Cucumis; species Cucumis melo. Next base: position 4,139,388 of record NC_066857.1, read on the forward strand.
GGAGATAAGAAACAATAAAAAATATATATATATATTTTTTTTTAATTGGATATTTGATTTGATTTGATTTATTCACTTCATGGATTTTCGAATTTATATTTACACAAATCATTGAATTTAAAAAATAAATTCTTTTACAGTGTCTGTTGAAGCTCAAATATCTTGATCGAGAATATATGATTTTAGTTGAGCTATGTTCGCGTGAAATTGTGGTTGTGTTGATACACTTTTAAATAATTTCTAACATAAAAAGCATGAGTGTATACCTCAGGGGACGTAAACTTGTATTGTCAAATCTCAAAGTTATATATTTATAATTTGTGATTTGATGGGTTGCTACTAATTGAAAATTAAATATTTGATTGAATATACAAATTAAACTCTTCGTATTAATCTTTGATTTACTTTTTAAAAACAATATGTCCATATTATTATAGGCTTCAAATCCATAAAACTCATTCAAATCAAGTTCCTAAAACCAACACTTCAACACATAAATTGAAAAAAGAAATGCTAAAACGACGCTGTTTTTAAAAATAGGTATGTTCCATCTCTAAATTATTAAAATATATATCTTTAGTCTTTTATTTGTTTTCTAAGTTTTCAAAATGTATTTTAATAATCTCTCCCTATCTAAAAGTCTTTTTTTTTTCTTTACACGGATTTAGAAAGTCTTTAAAGTATTACTTTTTTATATTTTTGTATATATAATTATATTTTTATTTGAAATTTAACTTTAAAGATAAAATATACTTCAAAAGAAAAATTCTAACTCAAAATAATAATTTAAAAAAAATACAAAGATTTTTTTAAAATACTTTGATCAAGAAAAATGTAAATTTTCATAAATATAACAATACTATTGTGTAACATATAAAATTAGTTAATTTTTAAATATTTAAGGTTTGACATTCCATCTTTCTTCTTCTCTCATTTTGGTCATTTAAATCTAAATGTCTAAATCTAAACGATATAACCAAATATAAACCTCTAACAAAATTAAAAGATAGAATTGAAAAAATAAATAATTTGGATTTGGCTATCTAAAATTTTAAAAAATAAATTAAATGATATAATTAAAAAAATTAATTGATAGAATTGAAAAAATAAATCGTTTTAAATCGATCATTTTTTAAACAATAGCCAAATCTAAATGATCCCACATGCTTTATTAACATCATAGTTGACGGACCATTTTTTATATTTGCTTGTAAATATTTTGCCGCTTTGTTATATTTTTTAAAAGACCTATCTGAAAAGTCAAAAAAATTGGAGAAATAATAGAAAATTTAAAATATAATAATTAGATTCAAAATACTATAATTATTATGGATAATAAGAAAATGAAACTATTTATAAAATATAATAAAAAAAACTTAATTGAGAATTTAACGAGATTCAATATTTTGTAAATAGTTTTAATATTTTGTTAATGCTCTTCCAAAATAAAATATATCAACAATAAAAATTTATCGATGATTATCTCAAATATTGATGATTAGAAATCTATTAATAGATTTTGATATATTAACAAATTTTTTAAAATATTATTATACACTTGATTACTCGAAAATTTTCATAATTATAATTTGAAAAAAAAAGTTAGAAACTAAAATAGAAAATATTCTAAAAAATCTCGAAATTAAAAATAAAAAATGTCCAATTAAATTTGCATACTTTTCAAACACAAACAAAATTCCTTCTCCTTTCCTAGAAAAACAAAAGAAAAGAAATTAAGAAGTCATCCATCAAAGTCTTCTTATGAATAATAATAATAAGAAGAAGAAGAAGAAGAAGAAGAAATAAACAAATGTATTTAAAGTTGATTGACTCATCACTCTCTACCAAAATTACCCCTAAATCATTGAACACTACCCCACATGAGAAGGACAATATTGTAAATTCCATATTTAATATATGTTCACAGCCCATTATAAATGCAGCAAAAATATGGCCTTTTTTTTTTCTCAAAAACACATCCTCCCTCCAATCTCCTTCAAAACAAAAAACAAACTTCATCTTTCTTTTTCTTGTTTTTCAAAAAAAAAAGTTTCAATTTTTCACATAAATTGAAACACCCAATTGCCCAAAATCGTCAAATCTTGATCCAAATTTTCAATTCAGTTCTTCAAAATTTGCCAATTTCCACGATGAAGTTAGTGATCTCAGCTTCTTTACTCTCAGCAATGGTGTTTTACTCTTCTCTACTCCCTTTTCTCCATTCTTTAAACCTTTACATCTCTTCAACAATCCACAAGAACTACATGTTCTTGCTCTGCAATGGCCTCCTTGTCTTCATCGTTCGAAATTCCGGTCTTATCGGCAACACCTGCAACGAACAGAGCAGCAGAAATGAAGCTTTAGGGGCTGTAACAATGGCTGATGGGAACAGAAAAATTGAGAGCAAAGTTGAAGTTGAAGTTGAAGAAGAAAGGAGAAATGGGTTGGTTGTAAATGAAGAAAAGTTTGAAAATTTGATCACAGATAATGAAGATGAAGAAGAAAGATTCATTTCTTATGAAGAAGAAGAAGAAGAAGAAGAAGAAGAAGAAGAAGAAGAAGAAGAGGAAATTGATGAAGAATTGAATAAGAAATGTGAAGAGTTTATTAGAAAAATGAAGGCAGGAATTAAGTTTGAATCACAGCAATTGTTTATATTGTAACTTAGAATTTTTAAAATAATAAAAAAAATTCTGACTTTGTAACTCTTTTTTTCTTTTACTCTGTTTTCCACTCTCTCTTCTGTTGGATGTAGAAGTAGTTTTTTTTTTTTTTTTCTTTTAATCTTTCATTTTGGCATTGAGATAAATTAATAAAACACAAATTTTTATCATTATTCTGTCTTTGAACTTTAAAGATATGTTGTATGGAGATGTGGATTAGATTTTTTAAAATGTTTATTGAAAAGGTAAATTACTGCAACAAAACAAAATGAAACCAAATATACGATACATGAATGGATAACATTATATTCCCTAAATTTCATATATGCTTTTCGATTAGTCGCTTCTTTTTTTCCTTCTTTCCCATTTATTCTTCTCTTCTAATAGATTTTTTTCTTCTACTTTTAAACGTTTTATTCTTTTGTTTAAATTTTCTATTTCATTTTCATTATTTTCGACAAAACTCTTTGAAGTCTCATCGTTTAAAAAGAACTACGCTCGTATATCATGATCTAAACAATCGTAGATCATTCGTTTAGACTTTAGTACACACTCACGCATGTGGTGGATTAATAGTGTGTTTTGAGCTTTTTCTGTTTTCAAAATTGTACTCTATGGTAGAAATATTTTAAAGGGTAGGTTATATTTTTGAAAAAATACCAACAAAATACCAATATTTGTAATTTATAGTAAATTGATTTAAGGTATTGTTGTCTCGAAATATTGTGCAAAAACAATATATAGAAATAGAAGAAGATAGAAGGACATAAAAGTATACTGAAATCAACGCCTAATACTTATGTCTAATACGTCATATGAATCCAAACATTTTTAATTTCTTTTTTAAATAGAAAAGTGAATTTGTTTGTTTCTAAACCTTAACTTCCTCAACAATTAAGTCCATGAGACAACACATCCTCAAAACAATATGTTTAGAGATAAGTTTGATAAAAGCAAAAGTTCAATGAGTCAATGCCCTAATCCATTGCTTATTAAACAAATTCTTTTTTTTTTTTTTTTTTTATCTTTTTTTTAAAAAAAAACAAAACAAAAGTTAAAAATTTGGGTATAAAATATAAAAATGGTTCCAACACTTTTATAATTGTCTAACAATTAAGTAGATATGTGACAGCATCTTTAGGGTTTGGTCTTTGGTCTTTGGTCCCCTATATATATATATATATATATATAGATACATCTTTCTACTTATTTTGTTTTTGTATTCTTTGATTTTGTGTTTCTTTGTTTATCTGTCATTGTTTGTCTTAATCTGTCTCTTCCCACTTCACAAGAAGCTTCCTTTATGAGGTTCACTTGACCCCAAATCTTAGCTCTTTTTTCTTTCTTTCAATTCCAAGTATATGGAGTATTCTTTGTGCCAAAAAAATTCACCCTATTGACTAACATTTTGACATATTAAAGTGTCATAGTATGTCCGGTTACCGTGTTCGTGTTGTATCTAACCGTCATGGTAGATGAACCTATCAATGATTATTTAACTACAACATTGCTAGAAATAGCACATATGAGGTTTCACCATAACACACTTGCAAGATCGATACTAATATTTGGTTAAAAAATTATTTTTCTAACTTATCAATCATTTTGGACCTTCTTAGTATACTAGTAAACAACGCGTGTGATGTACGTGAAAATCACACACAAAAAAAATTTTAATTTTAATTTAACTTTATGAAATTGGAACAATCATTTTAATATTCTCTAAATTCATCTTCTTCTTCTCCTATGTCTCTTTGTTTTTCCATTGATCGAATGTTGAATTGATTTCATTGCACAATTCAAATTTCATTCCTTAACATCTTGAGCTTACATGTTGCAAACTTAACCATCTAATCTATGTATATCCAAATAAAGTAGAAGATAGAAAGGTTTAGTTGTGTTATAACATATAGCATTATGTAATATCAGTTGTTGAAGATAAAAAAGTTACGTTATGACCCGCATGACATAGAACATTAACTAATATTAGTTATAGAAGATGAAAAGTTAACAAAGTGTAATTTCTAGCTTATTGAATATGAAAATGACAAAAAACCTTAAATCTATACAAATGAGAAAGTTGTCACTAAAGCAAGACTTAAAAAAGGTTTTAATAAAAGAGTAAAAACATCCACCAAAATCATATTTCTTATGAAATTATGAAATTATATATGTGAAATCATAATTTTTTCAATCATTTTGTATGTAAAAAATTAAAGGAAAAACTTTAATATTTCCTGTTTTACACATTTTATTACTTTTATAAATTTCAATAATACTTGCATTGTTTCAACAAAATCAAAGTATAAGTCATTCAACCATTTCATTAATAAAATAGCTTTATTAAAAAAAATAAAGAAAAAAACATGAGCAAGATTCCCATGGTTACATTAAAAAAAAATCTCAATATTACATGACTTAAATATAAAGAGCATAGACATTTGTACATCCAATCACGAAGTCGATGGTTCAAGTTTCCCCAACTTTTGTTGTATACTAAAAGGAAACTTATAAATGATGGAATATGCACAAACATACTTCTATAAATATATATAAAAAAACAACAAAAAAAATTAGAAAGAATAGAAAAACATAATTTGATTTCTTCTTCACTCTTAGCATTTTATCGTGACTTGTGAACATGAATAAAAAAAGGTATTTATACCTAAAGATTTGAAAATGAAAATTTTGAAAGGTTGTAAGTTATACAAAAGAGTTAATATGAGATAAAGAGATGTAAATAGTTGAGAAATGGAAGATTAAGGGAGAGAGAGAAATGTGAATAGATTTGGATAAATTTAAATGGTATAATTAATTGGAGAGAAAATTTTAAAATTTTGAGAAAACTTATAATAAGGAGATGAAAAGTTAATAAAGTGTAACTTCTATCTTGTTAAATGTGTGGGAATAAGCACAAACATTAAATTTATGTTAATGACAAAATTGTCACTAATGTAATACTAAAAGAAAGTTATAACGAAATGGTAAAATGAAACTAAAAAGTTTCTCCACTTCTACCCTTTTATATATACTATAGATGTTGGTATGTTACAACTGATATTTGCTAACTTTTTTGATGTGATCTTATGAATTTTATGCTAAATCATCTCTTCAAAATTTCTTCAAATTAGATTATTTTACTAAATATTATAACAAATTATAACGTAAATTTTCAAATCTTTAGCAAAATTCTGTTTTCACGAAATTATATGAATTTTCAAAATTCCAATGGGTTTTTCAATTATCAAAATAGATTTTCCAAATTGATTCAACATTTTTAAATTTTGAAAAAGATCGATTTTGCAAAAAATTGGATAAGATTTGGAATATATATGAAATCTTGATGTTAATTTTGTCCCGAAAAAGCTCAAACATGTTGAATTTCGATGTTAAATATGTTTGGATTTCACTGAGAAAGCCCAAACATATAGAATCTCGGTGTTATTTTAAGACCGAGATTCACATAATCTTTTCAAATCAGACATTTTACGCAATGAAGAGTTCTTGTAATGGTGGTGGAGAGAATTTGCTAAAGCTCGTTAAACAGAGGGACAAACATTGGAAGATTAACGCCAAGAGATTGTGGTGATTTGGATGCCATTTGCATCAAGGTGTGACCAAATTTAGATTTGCAAAAGTTTGATTTTGTTTGAATAATTGAAAATATATTTTATAATAATGTTAAACACAACAAAAGTATCGTAATTTTAACTATTTCAAAATCACTCGAACACAATTGTTTTAGGTATCAATACAAAATGAGTTAGACAAAGAAAGGAGGAGGAAGTGAGAAGGTTTAGGTGAAATGGGAGGCAGGTAGGGACAACCTCAAACCATTTGTTGGGGAAGAGAGCATGTCTTGAGGGCATAATGAGTTGGCACATTCTCTATCCTCCTTTTCTTGAACATGGGTGTGAAAGAAAACTATATGTTAACGCAAACAAAAAGTTATGTAATTTTGATTCTCATTCATATCTATCTATTTTTGCTGATATCATTCAAATCATCCTATCTTTTAGTTTGAGACTGTAATATTTTACAAGTATTTAACCTATAATGACCCAATTGGTCGATTCAAGATATTCATTTTTTGAAGGTGTCAACTTTATCACTACTTTTTCAAGAAAAATTGGTAAAGTTAAAATTGGATGATCTGTTTCTAATTTGTTAATAAATTACAATGATTGTTAGAACAACGTTGCTTTTGGTTTCACTCCAAAAGGTGTCATACTATTGAAGATATAACTCATCATCATTTCCATGTTTAATTGATATTGGACTTGATTGCATTCCCAACGATGATTGAATTTATTTAGATCTTCAAAGTTTGATAAAGTAAGCATAGCTCAATTGGCAGCTGAGTGTGATTGTAATCAAAAGATTGATTGTTCAAATCTTCTTGCTCCGATGTACAAAAAGAAAAAGTTAGAAGTTTGAAATGATGACGTGGCAAGCCTAGTAGATAAATATTGACTAGCTTGGTAAGATGTGCTATACAAACGGTATAAAGAATGAATAGATGGACCAAGTACAAGGAGACCATCTATGAAGAAAATATATAGATTTTTTCTCTCAATCATTCTCAAACCCAAAAAAATTAAAATAAGAAATGGAATCAAATCAAAATTCCCTAATTGATCTGATTATCTTTCCATTACACCAAACATCTTTTGCTTTTTAAGAACAAAACAAACACATTATTATGAGAGAATCTGACAAAATAATATTATGCATTTGCCCGCATGCTTAACAACCATACTATTTTCTCCACTCCATTGCATCTCCTCACGTACTTACATCAGTGAAAGAGTCACAATTTACTTGAAAAAAAGAATGATTTGAGAACATGGGGCAACAAGAAACCATGCTTCCACAATGAAATGTTTCTTAGGAACCAAACAAACCCAAACACCTGCTTTGTGAATGTGGGGGGGCACTGAGTTTCAGCAGCATTTGATCCACTTCCTCCAATGGACCCTACAAATTCATGAGGTCTTCAGAGTTGCTGACAAACAACAGACAGAAAGAATAAGAATGTTTTCCAATAAATCTATAAAGGAATGTTTTTCAAAAGACAAATGGAGTGATTATGAATTGTGATGGAAACTTTCCATCCCAATCAGTGTCTACAACTCCTCTCTGCCACAGTTTATCTGATCATTCATATTGAGAAACTAAATCAGCATCCAAATTGCAAATCAAAGTAGAATGATGAATCGAGAGATATGGGTATTGTTCATAAGTAGTTTTACAAAGCAAACTGAAACTAGAAGCAAATTGTTGATGGATAAAACAGGAAAGACAATTTCCCAGCTCACTCTTTACAATATTTCTCCCATTTTTACAAGAAAAGAAGAAAAAAAAAACGTAAGATTTCCTTTTTGTGTCTTTGATACAGTCATTGTAAAGAATACAACTTGTGTAAAGGAACGGATGCTTCAGCGATTTTCATAACGAATCCCAGTTTTTCTTATAGGAGGTGTTGAAATGGGAAAACTAATTAGTTCACTGAATTCTGTACTCAATTTCCTTCCTGGAGATCTTTGAAGTTCTTGAAATGGAAAAATTAGACAGAAATAATATCTATGGATCGTTAACCTTGTTTGCCGTCATTGTGTCCATTGAGAACTCATCAACCACTGGCATGGATCTGACATGTTCAAGGAGACCTGAGAGTTCTTTATGAACATAATTAAAACGCTCATGGGATATCAAGGACTCTGTCAAGAGAGTTGCAGCAAGAGAATGAAAAGCTTGGGCGCAAGCTTCGCTTCTGCCTTGAGAATGTGCATTGTCTACAGTACCTAAAGAGTTCTGTAGTCGCCAACGAGGTAAAAGGTATTTATCTGGGAGTTTAAAGTAGTTCTTCAAAACAAGTACTCGAATTGAATGCCTGCACAATATTCCTGAATGTTCAAACTCTTTACAGGAACAGTTGACTTGCTTGTCATCTTCTTGTGTCCAACTAACAAGACGCTCAACATCCATTTTCTTATAATGTTGCAAAAGATATGAACCATTTCCCATTTCTCTTGCAACATATTGCACGGATAACACAATTTCATTTTGCAACACATTGAAGGCATAAGGTGTGAGAATACTCTGTGCATGCTGTTCGATAGGCATGCACGTCTTAATGTGTAAATACTGCATACCTTCTTTGGCATGAATTCCGAAGTTTGCAGCATTACTGACCTTCACGAAACAAAACCAACATAATGAAAGATTTAGTTTGATATCATATTCATAATCAGCATAAATTTACTACTCCAGCAAGAAAGAACAAAAGTAGCACTACCTGTTCAAAGAATATTTTCAAACATGTCTGTGCACTCAAGATTCTTTTCAAGAACACTTCTAAGGATTTAAAGAAATCAACTGTCAGTGTACGAGCCAGAAAGGAACATCTAATAAAGGAAAATGGCCATGATGCTCGATACAAATATAGTAAAGCTATATGCTTATCAGAAGCAAGACCAAATTGTGCAACCATAGAATCCCATTGATGCTCAAAATCAGCTATTTTCTCCAGATGCCACAACAAATCAAACTGAACTTTAAAGTTTGTATATTGCAACCCAAGGGGCAACGAGAACCAACTTGATAGTTTAGAAAGAATATGCCATATACACACAACATGTTTCGTATTTGGCAGTTCTTTTGATATGGCATCTCTGAGCCCTGAATCTATATCAGTTAGAATTGTCTGTGGATGCTTTCCTCTCATGAATTGTACAAATTTCTGTTAAAAATAAGAAAACTGTGAAAAGACACGTGTAGGTAGGTGCACACTGATGACAAGAAATTGCGTCCACAAACCTGTACAGCCCAAGAGAATGAGTGTGGGTTTTCTTCTTGCAGCAAGGCGCAGCTGAGTATAATTGCCTTTCCATGATTGTTCATGCCAAACCAAACTCCAAGGAGTAACCCAAAGGTAATGGAACAATAACTAGTTTCAAAAGAAACTACATCACCAAACACAGAATAAGCACGAATGGGATCACCATATGCCCATGATATATTTTCAACCTTACCATTTTCATCTCTAGTATAATCAAAAACAAATCCCGAATCCCTCTTGGCCATAGCCTTGCATATCTCGAGAAGTTCCAGCAATTCGTTCTCTCTTTTATCATTCTCTTCAACAGTTTTCTTTGAAGTCCTAACAAAGTTCCTAACATCCTTATCTATAAAAGGAAACTGTCCAGGTTGTACACCCTTTTCTAACTCCAACACCTCCAGAATCCTGTTCACGGGAAATCCAGCTTTGGAGAGTAATAGAATGCGTTCCTGATCAGCCTCCTTTATTTTCCGATATGCTGGAAGCAAACGCACCAGGTCATCTTCCAACAATTCATGATTATGAACATTACTAAACTGTGACACATACCATTGACTAACACCATCTACAATTTCCTTGGTCAAATACAATTTAGCATCACATCCACACCTAACAGATTTCCGCTCCCGAGGGTGTTCCACATTGACCTTCTTCCTTGGTTGATTATATCCAGACCGATAACAAACAAAATCTCGTCTATAAACCCCTAAATTTTGGCTTTCTGTTGAACGAGCTTTTCGAATTGAGAATCCATTCTTTCGAGCAAAGTTGCTGTAGTACTCAAAGGCATCATCATCACTTTTGAATATTTGACCAACATAGGGAGTGAAGACAGATTCTAATGACAATTGAGTTGGCACTGTCTCACTCTTCACCACCTCCGCATTTATGGAAGTCTGATCTTCACCTTCGCAGCTAATACAACATTTCCAATCTCCACATGGGCACTGCTGCCGTCGAATCCAAATGTCAGCCAGTAGCTTCATTGCCCTTTGTGGAGAAAACATAATCTTCACGCTCTGCTTTCATGCTGGTAATATGAAAAAGGAAATGTGGATTTACATTTTATAATTGAAATATAGAGAAGCATGCCTCCTCTCAAATAAAAAAAGAATATACATACACCCACTTCATAATAGATTCATATCAACTCAACTAGGTTTTGCTAGCTTGACCTAAATAATGTAAAATAAGTAATAAAATCAAACCTGAATTTACTCTTTTTCTCTTAACATCCAATTGATCCAATCAACAACTTAACCCAAACGTCTGGCAGATTAGAAAACCAAAAAGCTCCAATCAGATAATTCTAATATACAAATAGAAAATGGTAAAGAAAATACCCAATAAAATTTACAAGTGCATCTTAAAAACACTTTACTTTTCCGTTTCCAGTTCCCTAAGTTGTTCCAAGTTTAGCATCTAGATGAAGGGAAATGCAATGTAATGTATGTATCTATGTGTACAAACGCGCATATATAATTTTGACTTCTATTTAAACATAGCGCCTAACTATAAATGGCAAGCAACAAAAAAGAAAACTGAAGAGTTAAAGAACTAATTAAAGTTCAATTTAAGTGGCAGTACCACATGTCAATCCTGAGTTCAATTCAACGAGGGAACAGTAAAAACAAATATGAACATTCATTACAAAACCCACTTGATAAAAGATATTAAATTGCAAAGAAATTGCAGTAAAACCCCCAAACTGAGGATTGAACAGCACCTGTTGACAAAATACAACAAAGAAAACTTCAGATCCCACTAAATGGAAGCAAGGGTAAAACTCCAAAAAATGCATCTAATAGGGCATTCAGACCGTGGTTGTGCAAATTTCCTCAATCATCAGGTAAAATTTTGATTACACGAATGAAAAACAAACTAATGGAAGCAAAATTTGAAGAATCAAGAATCAATAAATTCCAGAAAAGAGAATTCGGAGCAGAAATATGAGGAAAAAAAACTGATCAAACAGGAAATTTTTGCCGGGAAAAGAAAATCCGATGAGAAAGAAATTGAAATTAAAATTTAAACTAAAATTAACCTCTAGAATCTTTGAGGGATCACATCCTCCATTGCTTGAAGGTTTGGTTTGAACAAAAGTGTATTTTCATCGTATTTATTTATTCAATTATGATATGTTTGATTAATGACATAAAATTATATAAATAAATTAAATTACATTGGAAGATCTTCCTAATCCTATCACGATCAGGTCCAATAAATATCAAAAGGTAATAATTTGAAACTTAAGAATCAGATCACTAAGTCATCCAATAAGTTAATGAATTTTTAATTTTGTTTTTAATCCATTTGTGAATTTTTTTTCCTCTTTAATACAACGAAAACCAAAATTGCTTAATGTTTAATTTTGTGTCCAATTGATTATTTACACATTAAATACCTTTTTAAAACTTCATCAACATATCAAACACAAAACTAAAGATTTAAACTTACATTAAATGTAAAAGTAATTAAGTGTAATTATTTGAAAAGATGGAACTATTTCAAATACTTACAAATATAGCATAATGTCACTCTCTATCTATTAATGATAAAATATGTTACTATCAGTATCTATAAGTAGATAATAGTAGTCTATCATTAATATATGGTGACAATTAGATGTGTTAGATATCTATTAGACACGAAGTATGAAAGTTGGTGACCTATAAGACGCTTTTTAAAATTTAAAATCAAATAGACACAACTCACAAGTTTGAATGTTCAAGGACCAAACTTTTAATTTACCTAAAAAAAATCTAGAACTAGTAGTTGATCTATATTGTCATGTCAATTAACGGGTCTCGATATAATGTTGCATCCACATCTATGTGGTATGATACCTTGAAAATGTTTACCCATTTTTCATTGTTCCAGATTGTGGGAGTGAATATTGAAATTCCCACTACCTCATATGAACATGTGTTTTAAGTTTTAATTAATCGAGTTTGATAGGATTTTTAATGAAAGATTTATTAAGCCAAAGCAAACATGCTTCAACGATAATTAATATGTACTTTTTTATGAAGCCGAAGTCATTCTAACTCGTTTAGAAAATATCAAAACAAAAGGAAAAAAAAAAAAAAAGAGATATTTATTTTCACTCTATCATTAACATCAATAGTAATATAAACTTAAACTCAAGTGAAATAATAAAAACTAATGTAGACAGTTTAAAAACATAAAGCAATTTGATTCCCAAAACAAAAAGCTATTGTATATTCACATGTACGAATCTCATGAAACACTATTTTTAGTGGGCAATAATATTAATAACACATTTTTTAATATCAATGAATATCTTGAAAAGAAAGAATCTGTTCTACCAAAAATCCCCACATGAACATTGGCCATTTTCGAAGTGGTGAAATCTATTTGAATCTCTCAAAACTATTTGCCTTTCAACAATCTGTGAAATATATTTGAAAGCAGAGTGGCAATCCCCACAAACTCTAAGGTTCTTCAGTATTCTAATTGGCATTTTGGATGGACGAGTAAGAACAAAAGCAACGGCAATTTTCTCGCTATGATAGCTCAATAGCTCCTCCTTACTCTCCCCTTCAAGGTCGTAGAGTGCGAATCTCGTCTCCGGTATGTACCCTGCTACCCTCATTTTCGCATTTAGTTCCTTCAGTTTTTCATATATTAAGTCCTTTTCAGGGTGTGATTTGTCTCCTGCAACAAACACATGAACACCATCCTTCATTGTCACCCAACTGCATCCAGCTTCTTTCTTCGCGAATGCTTTCCTCATTGCCACCCTCGTTTTCGCTACAGCATCCCACTTACCGCCCGAAGCATACATATTTGAGAGAAGAATGTAGTTCACTGCATTCGTTGGTTCCATTTCCAGCAGCATTTTGGCTGCTCTCCTCCCAAGTGCTGTGTTTTGACCATTGGCTTTGCAACAGGCCCCTAAAACAGTCCTCCATATTACAACATTAGGCTTCACTGGCATCTTATTGAGAAAATCCTCCATTTTGTTTAGCTCCCCAACACGCCCAAGAAGATCTACCATACATGAAAAGTGTTCCATGCGAGGAGTTAATCCGTATATTTCACTCATTGAATCAAAATGACTGAACCCTTCATTGACTAAACCCGCGTGGCTACATGCTGACAGAACTCCAACAAAAGTGACATGATCTGGTAGTGGACCGTGCAACTTCATTTGGGCAAAAAGATCCAAAGACTTTGTTCCGTGTCCATGGCGCGCATACCCTGAAATCATGGAGTTCCAAGAGTACAAGTTTCTGGCTGGCATCAGTTCAAAGAATCTTGAAGCATAGTCTATCCTTCCACATTTGGCATACATGTCCACAAGTGCGCTCCCGACAACAATATCAGATTCCAAACAAGCTCTTACACTGCATCCATGAACTTCCATGCCACGCTCTAATGTTGCGACGGTTGCACAAGCACTAAGCACAGTTGCAAAGGTGAAACCATCCAATCTCTGCCCTTTTTGCATCACAAACCAGACCATGTCCATGGCCTTGGGCAAGAGCTCGTTATGTATATAACCTGAAATCATAGAATTCCAACTTGCTTCGTCTTGTCTATCGGACATTCTTGAAAAGATATTCTCACAGTTAACCATATCTCCACACTTCCCATAGCAAGCCAAAAGTGCATTCTCTATAGCAGTGTCAGCTGCAACATTATGCTTTAAGACCAAAGCATGAATTTGCTTGCCTAGTTCATGAAGTGAAAGAGAAGATACCGCTGCAAGTATGCTAATGAAGGTCACTCTATTAGGATGCCAACCGGCACGCATCATAACTATGAAACTTTCCACAGCTTCAAGCATCGATGGCTCTGAATCTGCTAGAGCACCAATCAAAGAGTTCCATGAAACTTGATCGTAATCGAGCATCAAAGAAAAAGCTTTCTGGCATTCCTTTACATACCCACACTCACCATACAATGCTAAAAGAGCATTTGAAACAGAAACATCCAAATCAAGCCCCAATTTAAGTCCTTCACAATGTAATTGTTCTCCAACAGAGATCCAGCCTAAGCTTGCACAGGAACTTAAAGCACTAATCATTGTGAAATTTGAAGGAAATAATTCTGTTCTCCTCATTTCTTGAAAAGTTTTAACCGCTTCTAGAAACTGTTTATTTTGGTCAAGACCGCTGATCATGGAGTTCCATGTAACCGAATCCTTAGTATCCATGAACCTAAAAACCACACAAGCATCATTGATTGCTCCAAACTTAGCATACATATTTATAAGACCATTCCCTATTGCAATCTGAGCGTTGAGTAAGCCTGATCGGATGAGGAACGCATGAACCTCACTACCCTTCCGTTTTCCATTTTCCAGAACATAGAACTCGGGAAAAGCAGTCAAAATGATCATATAAGAATTAGGGTTTAGTTCAACTGAATCCTTCATTTCCATGAAAAGTTCAACTGCTTCTTCACCTCTGTTCTGTCTAACCAGTCCAATTATCAAACCGTTCAAGGATACTACATTTCTATAACTCATCTTCTGAAAAATATTTTTGGCATAATTAATTGACCCAGCCTTTGCAAAACCACTAACTAAAGCACTACCTACATACAAATCATGCAAGAAACCAGATTTTTCCACCCTGGTCAGCAGCTGTTCAAGCAAAACCAAACCAGAATTAGGCAAAGAACAAGTAGCAGATATTAAACTACCAAACGTATACTCATTGGGTTTGAGACCATCTCTCATGACTTCCTTCTGCATGGTTGAAAAGATATCAAATGCAGAAACTGCATCTCCCCTTTGGCAATAAACAGAAATCATAGAGTTCAAAGATACCAAATTTCTGGGCCAAATGCTATCGAAAGCACGACGTGCATATTCAACCATGCCCAGAGCATTTCCATACATTGATATCAGAACATTACTTGCCGTAACATCATTAGCATACCGAGTTTTCGACATCAACCCATGAATTTGCATCCCAAATTTCAAACCACACTCACCACACCCTTGGCAAGCACGAATGACGCTACCAAAAGCATAATGATTAGGCATAAAACCATCAGAAACCATTTTCCGAAATAGCTCACAAGCCTCATTTGGCATACGGTTATGAGTATAGCCTGATATCAAGCAAGACCAAGAAACCAAGTTCCTAAGGGGCATTTCGTCGAACACCTTCCGGCCAGAACCCAAATCACCGACTCTAGCATAAATATTAATAAGGGTATTACACAAAAACAGATCATTAACGAACCCATTTTTGAAAAGCTGCAAATGAAGCTCTTCCGCATCTTTTGAGCCGCAAGAATACCGGTAACGCTGAGCGAGAGACGCAATCTTTTCATCATGTTGTACAGGACTGTGGTGGAGTTGGGATGACTTGTACTCATCAACTAAGATTTGCAATGGTATTGAGGATGGATGAAAAGGGTTGTTAAAGGGGTTGAAAAGAAGAGGGTAATGGTGAGAATGTGGAATTGAAGAAGCAGAGCGTGGAAAGGTGAAAACAGAGGTATGGCTGTAAGCAGCTAGTGTTCTGGTACGGAAGAACCAGCGGGACATATTAGTAGGATTATGAAAGGAAAGCAGTAAATTACCAAAGGTTCCATGGTTTGATCACCGATACATGGGAGCCGCCTGCTTTATCACATTTGAATATTTGACCAACATAGGGAGTTAACAGATTATGATTCAACAAAAGGAACAGCAAAAACAAATATGAGCATCCAGAGAATAAGAGCAAACCCAGTTGATAAAAGAGATTAAAATGCAAAGAAATTGAAGTTAAATCGCCAAACTAAGCTTTGAACAGCACATCTTCGCCCAACTGAGCTTTGTGATCAAATGTGTTTAGATTAAACATTATTTAAAAAAAAAAAAAACAATCATCCAAAACTAGCAAATTTCACAAACTATTTACAAAATACGACGAAATTTTATATTATACACGTTGATATACTTCTATATTGATAGACACGAATAAAAGATTATTATATACCAAAGATAAATCTAAAATTTTATTATATATTAGTAAGGGGTCTTTTCAAAAATATAAAAAAGTAAATATTTACAACAATTCCAAACGAAAAAAGTTCAGATGCACATCATGTAAAATATCAAAAATATGGCGTCAACCACATCGTCAATAACGGGCGCATAATATATTTGTTTAGATATGACTATAATTTATATGTGATCGTTTAGATATGACTATAATTTATAATATGAATACAATTTATTTTTCAATTCCATAATTTTTCTTAAAAAAATTTGGTACACTATTTTTTCTTAATTCTTTTCTTATACGATTGTTTACATTTTGTACACGATCGTTTACATTTGTCTACTCCAATGCAAATGATTTTTTTTCAAGATTTTTTATACACAATCTTTTAAATTTTGCTATTTTGTTGTACACAGTTTTATACACAATCGTTTATATTTGGTTACCAAACGTAAACGTGTAAAAGAAAAAAAAAAAGAAGAAATATGATGTAAAGAAATTGCAGCGAAAAAAAGAAAAAGAAATGTATAAAGACAATGGAAAGAAATCGAAGCGAAAAAAACGAAGAGGAAAAGAAAAAAAACTATAGAAAGATTAAACAACATAAATAAAGAATTGAAAAATAAGAAAGATGATAGAAAGAAATCGCAGAAAAGAAAAAAAAATGAAGAAAGACGAAATCGCAGCGGAAGACGGGGAAAACGAATGAAAAATAGAAAGATGGAAGAACAAACTGAAATATTTAGAAAATAACTAAATTTGTGACTTTATTACCCGTCGTAGTTTACAGTTTTGTTAGGTTTAAGTAAGTTTCCTATTAATAAATATTTTAGTTTATTTTGTTATATTTAAAGTTAGAATTTTCCTTTTATTTTGTAGACCGATTATGTTTTGTGTATAAACCCAATTCTTTTAATTGTTAAGTTTGTAAGAAGTCGATTTAAATACTAATATAACTGTAAATAATTTAATGAGTCAAAATCAAATAAAAATTCTATAAATATATATTTTTTTGGATTTTTTTCAAAAATATAAAAAATTGGCCAATTATTTATCCTCCTTAGAATTTAATATTTTGTTATATTTTTTACGAATTTCTTATTTTAAATAAATATAAATTGGAAATAAAATTAATATATAAATATAAAATCTTCAAAACTGTCCTCATTTTCCAATTGATTCAAGCATCATGGAAAATATTTGTAAAATTAGAAACTTTTAGAAATTGTTTGAAACCTAAACGTAGAGCATGAAAACAATTGAAACCTTCGAGTGATATGGAATGAATTTGGTATTACAGATTGAATCCAAAATGCACAATTCAAACATAGATTTTGAATTATAACAAATTACAAACTTAGTCCTTACATACATTTATCGTATTGGGTTCAGACGCAATCCACGTGTACAATTGTTCGAGAATTTTACGCATAAAATTCTTCCTACACCTTAAAGTTAGCTATTTTATTAAGATCTTATAGCTATAATTTTCAACCAAATTAACATTTTCATTTTAATTCGAGGAAATTCATATTGATTTGTTGTTTTTTTTTTTTTTTTACATATTTTCGATTTTGATTTATAAAATAGTTATTTGCAAAACTTTACTTTTTTATCTATACGGTTTATGGACAGTGTGAAAATGACGGTTTTAAGTATTTGGAAAGACAATCGAAAGAGAGAGCAAGGAGAAGGAAATTTTGTGAGAAAATGAAGCACAGAGTTGAACACAAAAAGAGAAGAAAACTGCATATTATTTCAGCAGAAGATGGGATGATGGGTATTTACCCATTCATTACAAACAAGTTTACAATTCTACTTTACTCACTTATTTCTCAAGTGCTTCCCATCCTATTTCTAAACTTGAAAATTCCAACTTCCCCCTGCATTTTGGGAGTTTCCAAGTCAACGATTTTAGGAATGAACTACGTAACAGCTCTTGGATTTTCCGACACCCACCCAGAAATGGTTGAAAAAGATGCTGCTGTTTTGGTACTTTGAAGTTTGAAACTGGTCTCCATGGAAGAACTTTTATTATAATCTCAGACCATCCCTTCTAATATCCACTCATATTCTCACACAATCCTGTTCTGATGCCGAGCAATGTCGAGGATCGTTCAATGGTTATACCAGAGAGCTGAGAGATCAAGAAAAAAGGTATCTTCAAGTAAATCGCCCAGTGAGGGTGGAAGAGTAAAAGTAATTGTCATCCCCGATTGTCATCCAGCAACATGCTCTACCAAGGGGAATTCTATGAGGATGATGAATGACGAGGTTTCCGCCTCTCGAAGATACTGTACAGTGCCATTCATAATCTTCACAAGCTTCTGGCTTATGTATAAGCCAAGACCTTCCTTTGAGCTATCGTTGTTGTCGTCAAACATCTCTTGGATTAAGTGTGCAGGAATTCCTGGAGTGGGATGGGTGATCCTACATAATATGACAACCATATCTCATTAAATATTAGCTCCTATTTATCTTAGAATACTCAATCTTAATCTTCACACAAGAATGTCATCCTCTTCTTTCTTTTTCAGGTACCATATTTTCCAACAAGAAACCAAAAAAAATCTATGCTAGAAAAGGGATAATGTTTTGGAAGTAGACAAAGCAAAAGCAATGTACTCGGTTAAACATGTATAGAAGAAAATGTATACATTATTAGATGTGATTATAGATCTAACATTAAAAGCACGACACATATCATCAGGGCATGATCCACTAAGAAATAGTTTTCAAGACTCGGGGTCGCCTAGCATATTCAGTGCCATCGTCTAAGCATTACATATCTGAATAACTTAAAACTTTAAATTTCCAGTCATGAAAAAAGACTATTTCACTTATCTCTAAACCTTTAACAAACAATGAGAACTAAAAGATTTTAGGAATCATTAAGATGTAAAAGTTCATAGACATAGTCTTGAACATTTCTACAAGATTAGCATCTATAACACACCATCAATATAATGCAAAAACTATTCATTGTGGTTGATTGTGGTGGTGGTTTGAGAAGGAAGATCAAGCAACATACACAGCATGGTCATACTCGAAAAACGAGATTTTACCTCAATTCAAGATGAACAATGTGGATTCCCTTCCCAATGCGCTCCTTCCTTGGAGTTGCTTTAAAGATGACAGACAATTCTTTGCAAGTGAAGAGAAGTGTGTTCGTCAAGAACTCAGAGAGCACTTGCTGTAGCCTCAAGTTATCTCCGTATAAGTGCAAAGATGACACGTCGGCGGGTGATTCACAAATGATCTTCACCTCACGCTCTTGGCTCAAAATCATGGCTTGATTTGTTACAACGTCAAGGACATCTCCAAGGTTGAATTCAATACAGTTCGTTTCCATGTAACTGCCAGGGATAACCCAAATGATCAAATAGTAACGTATTGAAGCCAAATAGGAAAAAGAAAGAAAAAGTTCTGATGTGTCTTTGATCATACCATTCCTCTATACTCTGGATATCGGTATCATGTACAATCTTGTGTAATTGTTCTCGACTCAAAGTGTTCAATTTAATTAACTGTTTTTGCTCTATGCTTAAGTCAGATGAACTTATTAGATTCTGCATAAATGTAATCCCATCAAGGGGTTTTCGAATTTCTTGACGCAGATATGCTAATTTATGGAGATTTTCAGCTGTAGCTTGTTCCGAAATTCGCTGCATCTCCAAAGCATATTGAAGTTCTGGACTAGCCACGTGCAAGAAGAAGAAAACCCCAGTGATAGTACCCTCTGCATCAGTCCTTTTGCTTGCGGTAAGCAATGATTCAATGTAGTTTCCTTCACGATCACAGAAGCGAAACAAAAATTTCTCTGTATCCTGGCCTGAAATTACTCTATGCAGTAGGATCCTAAGCTTGGTCAATGTGTGATCTTTCACACGGCATCCAAAGTTTTCAAGCGTGAAAACCTCCCCAAGAAGCATTCTATTTGTCATCTCTACCCTTCTAAAACCAGATAACTTTTCCATTGCATCATTCCATTCCAAGCACCGGCCCTCGCCATCGGCCATAAAAATTGGAGGAATAAGTGCAGATGGGTTTCGCATAATCCCCGTGTAATCACCTTGGATTTGGGTGTATTGGTTCATTACCAGTTTTTGCTTCGTAACATCCTGCCCTATAAAAGAAATTCCTACAACATTATTGTTTAAGTCTCGGCTACAACAAGAGTTAACGTCTAAGATCACTGGACCATTTTGTACCGCAGTTCCAAATGTTTTGAGTTTGATTTCAACGTTCTTCTCTTCAATACCTGACAACATTCACAAACAAATTCATCATATGAGCAATGCAGAACATTAGTTCAAGACTGAATGTTCTCTTTCAATCATCCATCCCAATTAGAAAAGTTAACTGAAACTCTTAGCTTTTTGAGGATTTTACTGTATATGTCGTTATGCCGGTGAATCCTTAGTTTCTTGTCAAGTAAACAAATAACTAAATGGACTTCTATCCCAACGTGTGACCTGAGTTAGCTTCATATTCTAGTTGCGTTTTCTATATCTCTTCTCATTTATTACTGCAAAGAACTGACCGACAAATATATCACAATGAACCTCTACCAGCGTCAAATTGAAATCATATGATGATATCAAAACAAGATACACAGTTGATATAAAAGTAACAAATGGTCACGTCAATGGAACAACAAAAAATAGGCTAATAGCTTAAGATGCAAAATCACCTTGAATGGCCATGGACAGCATTTTCCTTACCACCTTAACAGAATCATTAACCAGACAATCAACTAAGGGCATTCCCATGGCTTCCTGGATAGCCAATCCTGTAAGCTCAGTGGCTTTGGAGTTCCAACCATTGATCTTGCCAAAGACATCTACAGCCAAGATGGGCACTGCAGCTGTTTCAATTAGGCGAACCATCTCATTTGTAATGACGCGCAATTCATCCAATTGTTGTGACTTCTCATCAACTGGTGGGACAGTTGTAATCACCTTGCATTCTTCTTCAATTTCATCCTGTAAAGAACCCCGTAATATTAATTGCAGTGAATGAATGGCATCCATTTCCACATCTTCCCAAGGTTGACTACGCCGCTTCACCACTTCCAGGAAAGCCTTGAATGATGATCTTGGATGCATCTTTCTTCCATCATCCTCATCACTAGGATCATGTTTTGCACCACCCCACCTGATTTCTTTAGCCATATGTGAACGAAACCAGAAAAGGAAGTCCTTAGACGTAATCCTAACAGCAGCCATTCCACAAACCTCATCACCAAGCGCAGAAGCACCATAGAAACCAGCTTCAATAAGGCTATCAGTACTTAAACCTGTGCTTCCATTATGGTCTTTGAGAAGCCAGTCAGCTATATTTCTAATTTGCGCCTCTGTGGGGGTGACTCCAAGTAACCAAAATTTCTTTCTGAAATATAAGGCAGCACCATCACACTTAACAAGATCCATAATATTGGGAGATTGAGTAACAATTCCTACCGGAGCATCTCTTAGCAGCATATCACAAAGAACTGTTTGAATTCGCAAGATGTGTTTTTCCTTCAACTGAGCTTGCAACTCCACCTCTTTGTTAATCTGTATACCAAATACTTGAATCAAGAATTCACAAGCATATCGCAAAGGAAATGGAACAAACCTAGGGCTAGTGTGATGGCAAACTACTAAACCCCACAACTTTCTATCCTTTTCTTGATCATTTTCCGATTCACTATCATTCTCATTGATCGTAATAGACATCACAAGAGATGCAATAGAACCCATATTCATCATATATCGAGCATGACAACCATGAGGAGCTCTCAATGCAGACCCACATAAACTTAATGGCTGAGCTAATCTCCTGTCTTGAAGCACTTTAACTGGAGGCGCCAAACAATCACATATCATTCTAACTTTATTCTTCAGAAACAGGAACCTTGAAGCTTGAGGTATATCAGTAGCTGGGTAGTGCAAGCCAAAATATGGTTCTAAGTCTGATAGACAGCACTCAGCTACAACTTCTCCATGTTCATCATCATGGAATTTATACACCATTACTCGATCATAACCTGTCAAATCGCTAACCTCCTTAACCAATACCTCACACAAAAGAGATATATTCCCACTTGGCAAGGACTGCAATTTTGAGATGGCTTTAGCTGCTAGCTTATAAGATTTCAATGCCCCAGCTGCAGTCACTGGCACATCAGCTGGGTTCACCGGTTCCAGATCTATAATTAATCCCACGTCAACTCGATGCAAAATTGCATAAAATGGTTTACCAGAAGTTCTACAATGGACTAGAATAGGATTGAGAAGATTAACTTCCTTAAAGTCAGCTGCTTTCTGCAAAGCTGCAGCTCCGGGTGAACGAAAAAGAGTCCGTACATCTGTTCCAAAAGTTAAAGCTTCTTGCTGCTCGATGTTAGGCACAGCGTGTGGGGCCAAGTCCAACATTTCGGGGGCATTTTCACTATATGCAAGAACAGACAAGTTTTCCCCGTCCACAGCAATCATACAACCAAATGGTTGAACTAGACTTCCTCTCTGAATGTTTTGAAGGTATGACTGTACAGTGGAAGCATGAATATTGCTAGTGGAACAAGCGGCATTGAAATCAACGGATGCAGAGTAATCAAAAAACCTTTCGGAACCTTCAAAGTCTACATGAAGCTTTGCATCAATTGGGGTCTGTGCAACCACATGAGCCCCATGTTTCGATCGGTCAAAGCTGGTCTTAGAACACACAGTCTTATTTGCTGACGTTGAAGACATCTTTCTACTTAGTTACCAATTACTCGGTTTCTTTCACTAACAAACCGATCACCTATATCCCCAAACATGAAACTCCCAATTGAAAACTTTCTAAATCCTTACTCAACAACCACCAAATTCAACAACAAACCATCGAAACATTCTCCGGCTGAAACCAAATGACCGAAGAGACAGAACTAAATTCTTCCCATGTTTCTATTTCCAGAAACACAACCCCACAAATTTAAAATTCATCAACCCAGAAAGAAGTTACCAAATAAGAACTAAACAGCGAAATCCTTTCAAGATTTTCATCTAAACTAGAAGGGGTGTCATAAAACAAAACTCGAAACAACAAGAAAAAGTAAGAACAGAACCAACTAACGATCTTTGAATCACGATTCAGAGCAATTCTTCCACATCTTCTTCACAGTTCCACCACTCTCCCCAGTCTACTCCCTCAAAGAATCAACCAACCAAGACACTTCTAGAAACTCGAGAAGCCCTTCTCAAAGGAAACCTTTCCAAAGCAATCACAGCCATTCGTTGAAACAACGAGCTGGCAAGCACATAACTAATAAGCCTCTAATTGAGTAATTTCCCAAAACCCACATAGTTCCCAAAATTACAAAATTAAGAAAATGGGGAAAACAGAAAAGACATAAACTAATCAATAGTCAATAGATTAGACGAAGATGCATACATACATACAAAATGGGGTGAACAGATATACGGGTCTGACGAAAATACGGATTTAGCAACTCGTGAAAACAGCAATAGAACTTGGTGGCGAAAACAGGGGATTCCAAAACTTGCGGATTTTATCCATTTGAAATGATTTTGAAGATGGGTTTTGATAAATTTCTGCAGTCCGCACGCACTCTTTGCAAAAAAAAAAAATGAAAAAAAAATTCGTCGTCGTCCTCGAGACGTGAACCAAGTGGCCGTAGTTCGGTCCTCTTTTGAAGGAGGAGGTAAGGGACAGCATATTTGGACTCATATGAATAGCGAATGAATCATATTGGCCCACGCCACTACATTAGGAAAATTTAATGAGTTTTTGTAAAATATTCAATTCCTCTCTCACTCAAATTTAGCGATGGCTCTTTTCTTTGTTTAAGTTCTTGAAAGTTTGAAACTTTACTCTTTTTGATTGTTTCTTTTTCTTGTTTGTTAAATGATTTTGCACTTCATTTTGGACTTTACGATGTGCTACTTGGGAAATTCTCAAAATAGCATGAGAAAACTCATACAGCAATAGCATCAAAACAAAATTGAAAAAAAAAAATCATTTTTGACCCAATACAACAAGTGACCCACTTTTTAAAAAAGCAATTGTCAATCGACTTTCTTCTCACGTCATACATACGTGAAATTATCAATTTGTTTTTCCTTTCTTCTGCTAAGTTCTCGCATGCACAGAAATTAGTAATCTCACTCTCTCGATCACTTCTTTCTCTTACACAAATTGCTCTCCCTTATACCGTTGCCTCACTCTCCTCTGTCTTCTTGTCTTGCCTCTCCTCTCTCTCCATCTCTGACTTCTTTCTTGTTCCACAGCATTGTCAAATTTGGGCATAATTTCGCTCATCGGTGGAGGAGAAGGAGCAAACAAAGACGAAGAAAAAATCGTAGAAGAAGAAGAAGAACAAGAGAGACAGAGAAAAAAACAGGAAGATGGAGGAAGAGAGAAATATAAAATAGGACTAGAAGAGGTAAAATTGCTTGAAGATGATGATATAAGCAAGAGTTCAAGAATCTTTGGTTTTGAAAACATTTTGGACGTTTCATTTAATTAAAAGAAAATAACTCATTCAAATGAATTATTCTTGAGCTTTGTTGGTGGAATCAAGAAATGATGAAAACAGACTATTGTTCTTGCATGATATTCTTGAATCTTGTCTAATTTTTCCTCAAATGTCATTTCACCAAAAGAGTGTTGTTTTGTTGCAGATGAAAACTTCTTTTTGTTGCTTATGTCAATTTTCCATGCTGCTTGTAATCATTTTTCATTAGCCAATATCTACTAATTGTTGAGTTTAGAATGCAGTAATTATATGTTTGATACTCATTTGTTTTATTAAAATTGCCAACTTCCTTAATTTTTCCACTATATGATCACAATATATCTCTTAAATACGATACCTCTTTGGATTAATCGTTCTTCGATCAAATCACACTTTTTTTTACCGAATACTTAAGTTACATGTATCATATAAGATAAACGCATTATTTCATCTAAAAATTAAATAACATTGAGATAAGTACTTCATTTATTTTCTATTACGAGATCTTACACAACATCTATTCTTATTATTGTCGTAGGATATGTATATATAATTCTAATAATGATACAGTAAATTTCAATTATTTATATTAGTTTCAAGTAGTTAAAAACATATTATATTGACAAAATTCTTCAACCCTTTCTTCAAATGAACAACTCTTTCTAGCTTAAAGGTTCACCTCCTTTCTCTTTTAGAAATAAATGAGAAAAAGCATAAAGATTTTGAAAAGAAAAATGATCTCTCATTTATTTTGAAATCTAGACCCTTTTTCTTTTGTAACCCCATCTCTCCTTTCACTATTTTTCCTTTTGAGGGAAAATTTGAAGAGTTGAGAGAATAAATAAATTTTTGTGTCATTGTCATGTCAAAACAAAAATGGTATAAATTGAAATAAATTTTGCTTTCCTTTTAGTAGGAATATATATGTTGTGTTGAATAAATGATGCAAAATATTCCTAACTTTGTATTCTGAGTTAAAAAAATCTTTAAACTTCTAAAAAGAGTTTGAAAGTATAATTACAGTTAGTTTTTGGTATTTTGTGTAAAAATTATCTTTAAATTCTTTGGACATTTTTTCATATTTTTGGACATTCTTAACGACAAGTTTAGAATTATTTCTGAAATTTTGAAAATTGAGAGCTATTTTTGACACAAAGTTCAAGAGATCTTTTATAGAAAAAACAAAAATTAATCTAAACTTTTTCTTGTTTCTTATAGCTAACTTGATTTCAACCAACTTAGTTTGGAATTGTCAGTGACTTCCGATCTTGTATGCATCAGAAACAGTAACAGTAAGATTAGTTCTTTCCTCTTCCTTCTAAGTGAGTTTGCCTTAGTTTTAGATTATTGTAGCTTTTAAGATAACTAGTTAGAACTATGTGCATTATAAATTGAAATAAAAATCTTGTGCCATGGAAACCTTGAATGGCCTGAGAAAGTAAACTTGTGACCAAACCGAAGGAAAGTCGAACCATATTGGTTCGATTTCCTGTTTTAGCCAAACTTATTCGTTCGGTTTGGTTCTCCATTTAATATTGTTTTATGTGTGATAATCAAAAACTAATGATAATCTGTGATCTATTTTAGCGTGAGAATGCAAAAGAAAATGATAATTTTTATATATATAAAAAAAAGTTCACAAGGAAAAATGTAATCTCTATGCTAAAAAATAGAAGAAGAAAAAATTATTTCATGTTTATGTTTATAAGTAAATCTTTTTGAACAAATATAATTCCAAGTAAAATTTGAAGTTATAGAGATCGTTCCAACCATAGCTCGAGCAATAGAATAGACATCGAGTAACAATTTTCCGAAACTGGGAGATGTTTAGCTGAGAATACATACTAAAGAGATTTACTACGTTGATGGTTGCCTTTGTAATTCTGCTTTTATCTCTCATCTGTCCAATGCGTTTCATCGCATTGCTGACTAGATGTCTGTTGAAAACCAAACCATAATGCACAAACAACGTTATTACAATGTAGTTTGTAACATAGATGCAACCGAACATATTAAACAGAGTGATGCAATAAATCTGAAGTCGTTGATACATGAATAAACACGGGGCGGGATGTCAAGAAGTAGGTTCAAGATGAAGATGCACGAGCAACAAGAAGCAGTAATACCTCTTTGTTAGCTTCAAAGGTCGAGAAAACAAACAAGGCTTATAAAATTAATGTTTGCCTCGTTGGCAATCAGCAAGACTATGACTTTCCAAATTCTTACAAAGTAACCATCCTCTTGAGCAGCTCAAAGATGTTCTAGTAAGATCATTTTAGAAGGGAAAACAGTCGTGAAGATTGTCACTCGAACACAAACACTGCAAGAAGAATAGTTCTATAATATCGTTTTTCATAAGCATCAAAATCTCATTTCCATTAATCGTAAATCTTGAGCAAAGTACAGACACAGTCAATAGACTTAATGATTCTTTATGTAATCATGTCAAGAAACCGCACATAGTGAATCTAGGCTACTTCAAGTTGAAAGACTATTCCCTATTCCATCACAAAATCTTCAGGAATGGGATACGTTTGGGCCATTAGGCACGGAATGATACATGTGAGCAAAATTTAAACACAACTGACGGTCTCTTTCATCACCCCAACCTCCCCAACCCCGGAACCCAGCCCCATAGCCAGGCTGATCTCTGAAGACATCAACTCGCCATTCGGAATTAATGTTGGCAACTTTGTCAATATCTTTAACGTCAATGTTTAACACACCATTGTCAATACAAACATCTCTGTCCCCTTGACCCTGGTGTAAACCACATTTCCCAAAGTGAACTGCACTTGCCCAAGTCCCTCGTAATGAATAAACAGGCTTACCAAATGAGGGATAAACAGTTGCCCACATCGTTATATCCCAATTGTATTCATCGAAAAAACAGAACTCCTTTGCTTGTTTATGGATCTTCCTCCAAACAGTCCGATTGAAAGCATAACCGATATTCCCCATCCTCTCTGCAACAAGAAAATTACTACCCTCTCCTCTTGACTTCACATCACTTGGAGCTAGATTCACAGAATAGCATTCAGGACATTTTTTAGGCTTCAATGTCACAAGTAACTGCAGATTCCGATATGCATTTGGCAATATAAAATGATCTTCCTCAATAAACAAAATATGACCGGACATCCCCTGTGTCTCCTTCAATCCATCCCACACCGTGTTCATCATCCACCACCAATGGTGCTTTAACGAAACAATTTTAGGCAACCGATGGTTTCCATACTGATCGGGATTCCCTCTGCAATGTACTGCCTTAGGATCATCCTTGCCCTTACAATCTGCAGGCGAGACTCCGGGAAAGCTGTTGGGAAAGAGATGCGGAGAGTAAGGAGCAAAAATCTGTTTCACTTGGCAAAACCTGATGCTCTGGACAAGCTTGTCCATTTCTTCAAAATACCCATCATGGCTAACAACTAGCAACGTTTCACTTATTCCTATAACTTTGGCCAGGCTATCAACTACCACTCGGAGATACTGCGGTCGATTGTGCACGTAAAGTACAATAGGTATATGATTCTTGGCTAGTTTTGGATATAGATCTAAGTTTCGGGGTGGCAACCGATTTCGCTTTTCTAAACGAATCGACAATTCACTTTGTTTGGGCAGCCTGAGTTCAACATTAGAATCAAAATGACCAAAACCAAGATATGGATCCTCATCAATATCATCAGAAGACCAAGCAGCGAAATTCCAAGACGAATTTGTTTCCGTAAGAATCATAAACAGCAATAACCCCAATAACGTCACAAAAACAACCAATTTAAAACGTTTAAGAGCAGCATCTTTGAGCCGAGGCTTCTGATTAATAGCCATAATCAACTTAACACAAAAAAGATCGCCAGTTCTCAAACACCACTACTCAAAGCAGCAGAAAAAGCAAAAACATCCATGGCATCTAAACACTAACAACAAGAATAGCCTATACCCATTTCAGAAGAGACTAAATAATCAAAAGGGTAAGAACCAAAAACCTTCACTAAAGCCTCCACGCTCGGAAGCAAGCAGATCTTCGTCTTAACTCATAACCCAACATCAAAGCTCCATTCCACAGACCCAAATTCGATTCACCATCCAAGCTTATACCACAGCAGAAACAAGATGAAAGCAACAAAGAAAACACAAAACCAAGGCTGCGTTATAACAAGAAACTCATAGAACTAACTAATTGGCGACATGGGGTCATCGGAAAATTGGAATTGAAGCATCAAATTGCTTCAAAAAAGCGTTATGTTGAGGATCGAAGGCGGCGATTCGAGGGTTAGGTGAAAATGGGGAAAAGGTGGAAGGGAAGACGAAGAAGGGGAAATCTCACGGTTGAAAAGTTGGAAATAAATTATGGGTTTCCTTGGAAGCAATCAATGGAGTGGAAGTTGAAGGTAATAGTCAGCTGAAGAGTGAATGTGAAAGGGATTTGAAGGTAAAGACTTGAAAGAGAGGGATTCGTCTCAACAGCGAAGAATTTTCTTTGTTCACAAGTACGAGTCAAATCTGAGGGGTAGCTTCCATCAAATTTGTTCCAAAGTTGGAATTATTTCTCTTATGGAACAATTTTTCCTTTTTCCCCAAAGGATCAACTCTCAAGCTCGAAATCGAGCTATGGAACATTTGAAGGTTACATTGAGCTGTTTTTGTTATTTAAGTTTGGGTAAATTATAGGAAAAAAAATAGGGAATTTGTCCTAAATAACATCAAAGTTTTCATCTTTTAAAACTAGAAAGAAAAAAATTGAAAATTTGTTCAAATAGTCGTGTATCTCGACCCGTTTCGAACATCGAAATTTGTATAAAAAGTTAATATCTTCGCTTGTTCGTGATCCAAAAATCGTTTTAAAAGACAAAGAATTTGGTAAATAAAAAAAATATATATATATTATTACTTTTTTTACCATTTTCACGTTTCGTGTCCATTCTAAATTTTAACTCAAAATTCAGAATTTTTGTTCAAGAATTGAAAATGAAAATAAAGAAAACAACAAACTTTAACATTTTTTAAGGATTGTTTTTGGAAATTGTTTCTACAAACAACTATACCAAATACGTTTTAGTTGTTCTCCGTGTATTTCTTTTTAAATACAGAGACGAAAATGAATCACGAATGAAACAGAGTCTAATTTTTTCCATCTTAGCCATTCTCGGTGAAATCTTGGCATAATGAACAATGAGATTCTCTCTTGTTTTTTTTTTCAAATATTATATAATTTTTTGCACAAAAATGCTTCTTTTTTAACCATGAAATTAGTTTCATGTAAATTTAAGGTAACTGAACTAAAGATAGAAATGAGAGTTTTGGTGAATGATCAAATCCTACAAATGTTAACGTGGAATGACCTAATCTTAAAAGATTAAACTAATACTACAAAGCACTCTACTGCTTCGAATTCCTTCTCATGATTGCAACTGATCACACATCGTGAAAATATATGAATCCTTAACATAATTTAAATCTACAATTTCTACAAAAATTATTCTTTCTAGAGCCCTAAAAAAATAAACATGTGTAATTTTAAAATCACAATAACCAAACTTCAATATAATATCTTGATAGGAGGATATCCATAACTCTGATTAGTAAACAGTGGTTTTTTTTTCACTATACAAATAAACATTGTGTGAGAGTTCTAACTATTTTGGATGGATGAGACGTTTCTAATGCACAAGGGATTTCATTTGGTAACGTGCTAGATTCCATTAGTTTTTCAGATTATGTCATTTTGTAGTAAAATATCTCGAATTTGGTCATTCATACAAAAATCTCATAGGAGTTAGCGATGGTTTCTAAAATACTTGTTTGTAAAAGTATTCCCAATTTCCATGGATATGTATACTTTTACTTTTTATTTTGAATAGTTAGTTTGGTCAAATGATATTGATAGTTAGTTTAATAAAATCAATGTTGCTAACTATTTAGTAATCATTCTGTTTTTTGTTTTTAAATTAAGTTTATTGTCTCTCGTATTCTTACATCGATGTGTATCATCTTTAATTCTAAAAATAATTTTGTAAAAACTGCTTTTTCAATTTTCAAATTTTGATTTAGTTTTAAAAACACCACCGGCTAAAATATAACCAAATGTAATTTAAAAATCAATTAATAAAAGTGGAATTTTTAAACATAACTTTCAAAAACTAAAAAAAATAATCAAATAATTATCAAATGTATCGATATTATTTTAATTAAATAA
This sequence comes from Cucumis melo, assembly GCF_025177605.1. Taxonomy (NCBI): domain Eukaryota; kingdom Viridiplantae; phylum Streptophyta; class Magnoliopsida; order Cucurbitales; family Cucurbitaceae; genus Cucumis; species Cucumis melo. The sequence goes on from NC_066857.1 coordinate 4,170,562, forward strand.
TTAACTACAATGATTTTGACAAACTAATATCAATTTATTTTATTTAATTAATCATATTTGAAACAATCTTTTATTAATAAATACTTAATTTGAATCTACAACTCGGAAAACTCATTAAATGAATGCAATTACTGACTTTGTTGATTCGATATAATTAGTTTAGTCTTTTAACCTCTTCTAGATCCCATGTTTAAGCTTACAAGATTATCACTGTGATTTGATTCCTTTGATAGTTTACTATCGAATATGTATATCTTAACTAGTTAAATTATGTTCAAGTCAGTTATAATATATGTAAGGTAGATGTTCTTGTAAATAACCTTTACATTAAAGTTATAACGGTCGAATTTTAAAATGAGATTTAAATTATACTCTTTCTCGATAGGATTATTAATTAAAGAATTTCTACGAACAAAGTCAAATGAGGAAATGATTTAACCATTTCTCATTCAAACTTACTTTTATTAATTGCTTTTTTTTCTTTAATAAGAACAATTGATAAGGGTTATATTCAATATTATACATATGAACTTTAATTTGTATGAAATCAGTCACTACTTTTAGCTTTATATAACAGTGTACCCATAAACTTTATAACATTGTAGTCATTGAATTTTTGAATGAGATTTCTTACTGATATTATAAAAGAGTAACATGTCTGATAATCATTTCGTTTTTTTTTTCTTTTTGTCTTTGAAAATTAACTCAACTTCTCATCTCCAGGTACATATAAGTTCCAGTTGAGCTAAATTCTTAGTAGACTTATCTTACATCCTTTTTTTTTTTTTCTCTTTCTTTGTTATCTATTTTTTATTAATGGTTTAAAAAACCACACTACATTTTGAAGCACGAAAAAAGTTAGCTTTTAAAAACGTGTCTTTTTTTATGAGACTTGGCTATAAATTCAACCATTGTACTTGAGAAAATGTAAATTGTTATATGAAACCGAAAGAAAATGTGCTTGATTTTCAAAAATAAAAAAACAAGAAAAGAGAATGTTACCAAACGAGTCTGATATTTCAGTTTTAAGTTTTGTTTCGAGGTAATAGGTAATAGTTAGGTTTTAGATGTTAGAAGTTTGGCTGTGTTTTAATTCTTTTAAATTAATTAAGAAGGACAAAAAAGCAAAAAAAAAAAAAAAAAAAAAGAAATAGTGAAAATGGACAAAACCCAAATATTGCAAAACTGTAAACATATCAGTGGTCTAAAAGTTAGAAAAGTCATTAGTTCCATATTTGTTCTATGTATGTATGTATGTATGTATATATATATATATATAAAGCCACATTTATTGGGATTGGTAAAATAGTGTGAGATCATTTTTGTGAAATTTCTATAGTAAAGCATTAAAAGTTTACCCTTTTGTGTTCTTTTTTTCTGCTTGAAAAGATGTAAAGTGGACTTTGTTATTATAAAGCTCTAAGTGTATGCATGTGTGTGTGTATATACAATGGAGTAAAAGATATGTAATATTTTTGTTTAAGGTGGAAGATTTCATCTTTTATCTCATTGTTTTTGTCTAAAAAAACAAACGATAAACTTCAAACTCAATTATATTATTTTTGGTGTATTTTAATTTATTTTTTTCATAGTGAGCAAATTAGTAAAAATTAATTTTAAATATTAGTCTAGTTAAGATAATTTTGAACGATTCGTATGAATGATATCCATTTGAGACCCAAATGAAAAGAGCTTGGTTTTTAAGAATGAATGAAAAGTGGCCTTTTATTTGCATCGGCACTTTGTGAATTTACTGATTCGTACTTGATAACCATCCACACGCTTGCAACCGAGAAACGCTACACGATGCACAATGTATGGGCCACAATTGTCGATGATTGATACTTAATGCTCTATGATCTATATTATATGTGTTATGTTACATACTAGATACAAATACTCAATCTTTGATCCCGATACTAGATATTATATACTAAATAAAAGCTAATTGATGCTCGATACTTAATGTTCTACATTTTATTTATGTTATATATGTTTGTGACTTGATGCTCAATACTTAAAGAAACACACAAAAAGAAAAAAGAAATAGTAAAAATGCAAAAAAGACCCAAAAAAAATATAGAAAATAGACACGTAAGGGAAAAAAAGATATAATAACGGACGAAGAAATGCAAAGAAACGTAAAAAAAAGAAGAAGAAAGAAATAACTGAAGAAGAAGAAATGAAAAAAAAATGAAAACGAAATCGAAAAACAAACAAAGTTGCAAAATGAAGAAAAGAAAAAGAATAAAGAAGTTAAACTTAAAACGGTAATTTTACGTCGTGATGACATAAACAAAAACGTAACATTTGATTGGTTTAAAAAGAAAAAAAAAACTACACATTTTTCATTTGGGCTTTCTATTAACCTTTTCAAATGACGACTTTATTGGCTTTCCCCAATTTCAAAGGCAATGAACTTCCCTTCCCTTTTTTGCTTTGGCTTCTCTATCACTGAATAAACCAACAATATTCAAAGTCTCAGTTTACAATGAATTCTAAGAAGAAAAAGAATAAAATGCTTTAACCATTTATTGGCTTCACATAAACCACATTTGATTGATCCTCTAATCAACCCGTGAAAATTTTACAAGAGTACTTCAAACCCATCTAAAAAGTACTTTTCATCATTTCAAAAGTTGTGTAAGAGAAAAGACAAAAAGAAAAAGGAAAAAAGGAAGGGAAAAAAAAAGCTTTACAAAAGGGACAAAAAAGTTGTAAATTTAGTAATTTTAAAGTAAGAAGAAAATGAAGTTTTGGATAGGGAGTTGTAGTTCATCCATCCCCCCTGAGAAGAAAGACAGCTTCAGGTCTGAGTATTAACCATTACTACACTGCAGAGACTGCAGTTGATGGCTCCTATCTCTTCCATTCCTCTCATTGCTTCAGATAGTGACGTTTCAAACCATAAATCTGAAAAGAAATGCCATTACTATGCCTTACCTGAAACCTCCAGAGGGGTTTATTCTAAATTAATTTTTGAAGTTACCACAATTAGGCTTGAGTAGGCGTTTTAGGACAACGCAAGGAAAGATGCAAAAGATAAAGGAATTAGACAATGTGTTGCGAAGAAAGTCAACACGGTTTAACAAGATAACGCGAGAAGGGAAGGCCACAACGAACGCTTAACCAATTATCATGTGACAAGCTAGGCGGGGAGGAGTTGGTTAAGTGTTAAATGCGAATGATTAGTCAGCTAAACACGAGTTAAGTTTAAGTTAAGCATGGTTTAAGAAGGATACTAAACTAAACACGTGTAACGCACTAAGTAGGAGCTATCGAGATTAGAAGAAGTGTAATGCTGACTAACCTAATTTGAGGGAAGTATAAATAGGTTTGAAGAAGGATTAATTCAAGTGTTTAGATAAGGGGAAGTTCTATCAGAGAAGAAGAACGTGAACCTTCATTGTAGGACCAAGCGACAAGAGGGAAGAAGAGCTGGGCGATAATGAGAAAAATGGAAAAAGAAAGACTTAGTTGAATGAGTGACCCTTCAAAAGAAAAGCTTGTTTTTACCACCCAAAGTCAAGGTGTTAGATATGCTCATATTGTAATCTCATATATACATATAAAAGAATGTGATCAATTGGAAGTATGTCTATGTTTGTGAAGTTATATTGTTGTGATGCTTGTATGTATCCAAAACCATTAGCCTTATTCCTAATAAAAAGCTAGCTATTATGTGTACATAAGAGTAGAGGTTGTCATGCATTGAATGGTCCGCTTGGTAGAAGGATGGTTGAACACGTTGAGTGATTCGTGTTCAAGTTAATCATCGGAGCAACTAGTACTGGATGAGGGTCCGTAGGGATGTTGATGGTGAAGTGGTAACCAGTACAGGAGTCCTTGCATTGAGGAAGTTCAATATTCAGGCGTTAGGAATAAGTAGAGGCTAACGTGACTATTATGTTGCATAACATGTAGTGAGGCATTAAGACGTTTCTGAAAATAAGAAAGATTTTATTGTATGCAATTGTGTTCCCCAAAACATACTTCTAAATTCTTGTCACTCACTATGCTATTAACTTACGTTTTAAGTTTCCCTCCCTAAATTAAGCGAAGAAGTGTCATCAGGCAATGCGAGAGAAGACCGCTGCTAAGTACTTGATGTGTCGTGTAGTAGTAGTAAGCTAAAATTTTGTAATTCTTTAAATTGTAAGGTGTATGCTTGTGTTGTAGCAAATTGTTAATAAAAGGATTACAAACTTTTCATATCGCCTAATGTCCTACTCCATAGTAGAATCTTTCACCAACATGTTCACACCTAAGATTTAAGTTAAGTTTAAAGAAGTATTTAAGCGTTCTGACGTTTCATCTCGAAACATTGGTTTGCCCAATTCATGTCCACACTTAGCATGTAGAGGGCATGTTCCGGGTGGGGGCATGACACCTAACTTGACTTCTTCCCCATTCCTTGGCTCTACATTTAGTTTCCATCCACAATTTCAAATGTGATTGGCCTAGAAATGGATCACTAAGAACATCATACATTATTTACCAAAATGGCTTACTTACCGCTGTTTGCTAGTACTAAATCATAAGTATAGGTAAACAAGTACATGGACCAATACTTTTCTTTTCGTATGTGAGTGTTCAAACTAACTTAGGTTCTTTTCGTATGTGAGTGTCCAAACTAACTTAGGTGCATCCTGACTAATTTCATGGAATTCACTCTACAACATCTGGGTTTAAGGAAACTCATAAGATATTAAATACGAGGTAGGTGACCACCGTGGATTAAACTAGTTCCATTCTTCTCTTAACCCTTTATCGACCTCATTTCTTATATATTTACCACTATAATGGTTTTTTACTTGAGACTGTAAATTCCAAAGTTTGTTTATGGAGAGTAGATGAAAATCTCTTTTACCACGCAGAAAGTTTTTCAAATGGACAACTATAGTGTTCTAAGGACTAAGTACTTCTGATACGGTTATGTTGAATCATACTAATAGAAGGATGAACTACAGCTAATATGTGAATTTCTGACTCTGGTAATTGACCGACTTCAAGCAGAACATACAAATACAGATAATTGAAGGAAAGAGAGGTTTTGCAAGAGTGAATAACAATTGAATTAATGATGCACAGTGTGAAAGAATCTTTCTTTAGCTACACTAACTTTTCCTCACCTACAGAACTCGCGAGGATAACAACTCTGCCAGCAGTATTGAGATTTGGTTTTGAAAATGAAAATGTGGGTGGAGGGTGGAAAAGAGTATGGATGTCACCTAGGTCTTGATAACGGCTTGAATAGAAACATTGTAACATACTTTTTCTGAATCCTGAGAGTAGAGCCAAGTGCTACAAATTGATCTTGGACATTGCTCTGAAGATAGAGATGATTTAATTCTGTTCTTTGAGGTGTAACGGGCAACGGTTGACCATCAACTGAAGAAGATGGATCATTTAAAATGGTTCCTTGCAGTTGTGGAGGAAGTTCTGGTGGAGGTCTACTGAAATCATCTTCGTTCAAGTATTGATTGTCATAACTCGACGGTGGGGATGGAGGAGTTTCAAAGTCGGACATGCTTTCAGGCAATTCAGGAACATGCCCCTGGAAAACATAATTCAGTGAGAATTATGGAGTGGCTAACGAGTAATGACATTCTTGAGGAACCCGAATTTCTCAATGGGAAGCCATGAAACTTACCTGCAAGTCCAAAATATTGTAAGCATTCCCTGAATCATCACGAAACCAGGGTAGATCTGGAGCATAAGCCAACCAACCATCAACTATGAAGTGGTAGTGGTAGATACCGACGGGCAGAGTCTTTATAACCACAAACTTCTCACCTGTGTTATGCAGGAGCTCTCTAATAGAAATACATGAAATTCAGCACACTTAAAGGTTGTTTGAGATTATTTTTTTTAAAAAAAAAGAATGATAAAGAAGAAAAGCATATCATCAAAGTCTAATACCTCGTCTCCCAGTTGTCCCATGATCCAACGATGGCCACTTGATTGCCGCCATGATTCCAAGAGATAGTCACTCGCGTTCTTGTCCCATGGATCACATTTTCACTGAATGCAGCAATTTGAGGCAAAGATTGAGGTTGAGGTTGTAGCATCAGACCAGGACTTGACAAGAAAACTGTAGCGTACTACAAGTAAAGATGAATGAAAACAAGACTATGAGGGTGAATTTGAGAGTGTTATTGGTGTTCTAATAAACAGAAGTAGGTACAATATTTTTGGCAGATTTGTTCTTATAAATACAAGGTCCCACTCAGTGTAGGAGACCCTCTTTTGGCATAGTTATTAGGCAATTAATGCCAATTTTAGGTCTTCTATTTTCTTTTGTACTTTCAAACAACAAATAATAAAAAAGGAAAATCGATCATCTTTACAGCTTGAATTGCACTTAATATTAATCATAAAAAGATATCGGAAGAGCATTTGTTACATGTAGCTAACTAACCATGAATTACAATATTCAGGATGAAGTTAAAAGACAGTGGTTTTCTTGACAAAATATCGGAAGCAAAGCTTTTCTAACAAGTCACCTTCATCTGAGTGAATGAAGAAGAATATATCTAACAATCCACAGAAAAGTGAGCAAGTTACAAAGATTTACCCATCGTTTGTAATGTAACCAAGTCATAAACTTTTTTTGATGAAATGAAACCAATTCATTAACAAAAAATCTTAAAAGAGACAATAATATGCATATTCGATTATTTAACATATCAAGATGCTTAGAACAAATTCTCATAGTTTTAAAAAGAAAATGCGGAAGCACCCAATTAACGAAGTCCAGAAATATTCCTTAGTTCAAAGAATCAACGAAGTGGGAGAGAGAGAGTGCATAATCATGAACTTAAAGAACAAACAAAGATATGGAAGAACAAACCTGAGGATTGGAGATAAGGGCTTGTCGTGAGGCTAAGCTTTGTGGAGAAATCTGAATTCTGGACTCTGAAAACATGTACGTGTTGTTACTGTTATGTGCTGCATCATCTGCACAGTCCATCCTTTGGTCGTGATTCTCCTGAAACTTGACTCCAGAGGGGCCTTCTTCATTTTTCCTACCCTCAGCATTGTCCATCACTGAAAAATGGCACAAGAACTAGGATAGATATGATTATATATAACGACAACCCAAATCAGAATTCTAACTCAAAATTTGGCTATATTAAAAGAATAAGTGAAGCCCATCGGGAAATACAGGCAAACAACAAAAACCCACAAAATCGTAAGTTTTTACACATACTTACGTCAGTCGATCAATCCCACAAAACTTTAGAATCCAAACCGAGAGTTGGGTGAAGGTAGGATTCTGTTAGCATCTTCCTTATGCAGGCTGCACCTGTATATTAATGGAGTTCGGTTAAGTTTTATTTTGGAAAGTGCAATTTGTCTTCTCTCTCCCTCCTTCTCTCTCTCTATTCCTTCTGAAGGGCACTCTCTCTCCCTTATTTCTCTCTTCTTTTTAGCCTAAACCCTTCTTGCTGTCGTGATTAAAAAAATCCAACTGAACGATAAACAGTGGTTTTTTATTCTCCAATGAATTTGGAAGATTCTTTTAGTGGGTTGGTAATTATGCTGATTTAAAAGGGAATGCTGCCTCGTCATCAACATTATTACTTATTTTCCTCGTCTGAGGGGGCTTTTGGAGCCTCCAACAGCCATTCCTGAGTTGCCACAGCATTGAGATTGGCTCCAAATATAGTTCAAAATTACTGCTTTTCACCTGTCTTGGCTATTGGGACCTCGGATTGATGCTCGTGGGTAACTCATAAATTATAAAATAATTGATGCGTAAAGACTGGAGATTATGTTAGAAATTTGCCAAAAAATGGCTTGAAAAGACAGAAAACTCCCGCTTGAAACAAGCAAGCATGAGCTGTTGATTAGAACTAGGTGTTGCTTTCAGATAACAACTTCTTGTACAGATTTGTGAAAGCTTCTACAAGAAAAACGTAGAATTCATCTTACAAATATTTGTAAGAAAAGTATTATATGATATTAGACCTGACCTTGATCGGGTTTCCTTAGGGAAGAAGATGCCACCTAAGAAAACTTGTCTCTGTTATTGTACGAAAGACAAAGTGGAAATCCAAGTAACTGAAAGCAGCAAAAGCGCTACTTTTGCAAGCCCACGAAAGCACGCTCCTTTTCTCTCTCTCACCCCCCGGAAAGAAATTCCTAAAGTAAAATTGCCTCCCCATGGGAATTGTTTTCAAATCAATCTCAAGGAAAACCCTTTTCACAGCAAGTCAGCAGGTAGATCAATGCTCAAATGTGCTGTAAGGTTATAGAAAGCAGATCAAAACATTTAGATCACTCAATTAGTGTTGTCCAAATCACTTAATACCTTGAGAGAGACAAAAGTTGAGAGAACGCCGGATCATGCAATCTTTATTCAAGAGAAGATCCTTTTATTAGAAATATTGAGTGACATCCTCTCTGGTTGATGTGATAAATGATAATATAATATTTATATACATTACAAAAGAGAGCTTCAAAATGAACCCAATGGGCAGACTCACAGGAAATAGACTAAGGTGTGCAGAAGTATCAAAAGGAAAAGGTAAAGTGGCATCTCGTTCTTTTGTCCATCCAATCAACGATAAACAGTTAAAAGTTGAGGGGAAATGGTACCAATTCTTGGTTTAAACTTCTGCAATCATATGGTCCTTTGGGGAAAAAGGCAGTGCAAGAATCTAATGAAAGTGATTTTTCTCTCTCAACAATCAACAATCAAAAACCAGAGCAGAAGCACCGGCAGAGTAAAAAAAAGGAGTAGATAGGTAGGTGGAGTGAGATATATAGAGGGAGAAGGATGTAAAAGCCCCAAAATAAATGCAGGCCATGTTAGGAGGTAGCACGTACATTGTAAACTTCCACTGCTCTCCTTTTGCGTATGGAGTTGAGAGTTTGGTGGTTAAATGTTGGCATCACCAAGTTGGAGATGCTGACACTGCCACTCGGTGGAGCATCTACATGAGTCTGCTTCTTCTTTCATTGGCCCATCCTGACAGCAATGTGCTTTGATGTAGATCTTCAAAAGAGACATCTCGAGCGCTACCATAAAAGTCTTCACTGTTTCTTCAAAGCAATCCCGTTAACAATTATCTAGATTTGGTCATTTAAGGGTTCCAAGTTTAATGTAGCATATCTTACTAAGTCTAATACAAACATACAATACAACATAACAACTACCAATTATAGGTATAAAATAAACATTCCTTTCCTTCAAGCTGTAGTTTCTATAAGATTACAGTGATTCTGATTGATGCCATTCATTCACAACTAAGGTGCAACACAACTACGATTGCTGTCGTTTTAATTCAAAATAATCAAACCATTTTTTCCTACGAAGAATCGATTGATAATTGATTAGCAAGTTCTGAAGTGGACCCATTAAAGGAAAACTTTTTTGCTTACCCATTGAGGCATTTTGTCAAACATCTTGCAAGTGGATCCGAAGGAAAATAAGAGAAGGGGTTAACATAATCGTATGGTTGTAGAACTGCCACGGCTTATTCAGTACCATTTCAATTTCCATTCAATCTGAGGGAGGAAAAATGTGGGTATGACAGAAAGCTACAGTATAAGGCACTACCTTGTTTGGGCCGTCCATTTAGCTTGGAATTTTCGATGCGACCATTTCTTCTTTCGATGTTCATATGCAACTCCAACCCCAATTGACTATGGTTGTGCAATTTCCTTGAAATCTTTGATTTATGATTTTTGTCCTCAACCTCTTTGAAGAGAATTACGAGAAGGCTCCACTTTTCTACTCTTGTAGCTTAATCAAAAGTCCAAAACTTTTTTGCCAGCATAGAGGATACAAGTAGAGTAGGAACTGTCATAATTACAATTGTACCAGTTTCGCTCACCAACTTCATATGTATATATATTTGTCGATTTAGCTCATGTGCAAATCGTCAATCGATTCATCAATTCATCTAACATTTGAATTTTGGAGGTCAATGAAACTAGCAAGAAATTAATTAGGTGACTCCCACTTATTGAACCTTTATTAGCAATAGACTATGCCTCCTCTTTAGCATTAGGCCAATTGATTATGGTTAACATGTTGATGGAGTTTGTATATTTTAACAACTCACTCCAATTCTCTTTTCTTGCTGTAAATTTATTTAGATGAATATTCTTGTGTGTGTTATTTACATCAAGGAAAAAGGGGTATAAATACAAGGTTGTATGGAATGAAAAAGGCAACAAATAATACAAGATAATACAAAATAAAATAAGATAATATCTTCAATTTTCTTAAGGACAAAATATACATTAATACCCTCCCTCAAACTCAAGGTGGTAGAGTAGCTGTCAGCTTGAGTTTGGTACGTATCTGATTGAAGCGAGTAGATGGTAAGGCTTTGGTGAAGATATCGGCTGGTTGTTCAGTGGTGGAGATAGATTGCAGAAGAAGTGTGTGGCTCAGGAGATGATGACGGATGAAGTGACAATCATTTTCGATGTGCTTTGTACGCTCATGGAAAACATCATTGTGAGCAATTTGGATGGCACTACGATTGTCACAATGAAGGAGAGTGGGACCCTGCTGGGGAACACCCATATCAGCAAGAAGCCAACGAAGCCATAAAAGTTCGGCGGTAGCATCAGCAAGAGCACGATATTCTGATTCAGTACTAGAACGAGAGACAACACTTTGTTTCTTACTACGCCAAGAAATGAGAGAATCACCTAAGTAAAAGCAGTAACCGGTTGTAGAACGCCGATCAGTGGGATCCCCAGCCCAATCTGCATCGGAATAGCCAGATAATACAAGAGAGGATTGAGAAGAAAACTGAAGTCCATGTCCCAAGGTTCCTTTGACATAGCGAAGGATACGAAGTACGGCAGTAAAGTGGATGGTTCGAGGAGCAGCCATAAATTGGCTAACAATGTGAACAGCATATGCAATGTCTGGGCGAGTCACTGTTAGATAGATGAGGCTGCCAACGAGTTGTCGATACAGGCTGACATTTTCAAGAGGAACACCATCATAAGGGGTTAAATGAACATTGGGATCTAACGGCGTTGAAGTTGTGCTAGAGTCAGTAATTCCTGAGCGGGCTAAAAGATCAGAGGCATATTTAGCTTGGGACAATAGATACCCGTCCGAGCGTCGAGAGACTTCAAGACCAAGAAAGTAGTTGAGAGACCCAAGGTCTTTCATTTCAAAATGTTGACCAAGGTAGTGTTGGAGATCGGATATGGCATGTGGATCATTACCAGTGATAATCATGTCATCAACATAGAGAAGAAGAAGTACAATACCCTGGGGTGTGTGACGAGTAAAGAGTGCAGTATCATGAGGACTGGAAGTAAAGCCAAGTTGAGTGATGGTAGAGCTAAACGTGGCAAACCAAGCTCGTGGAGCCTGTTTGAGACCATATAGTGCGCGACGCAAGAGGCACACCTTGTGAGGAGGAGAAGAAGTACCAGGAGGTGGCTTCATATATACTTCTTCAGAAAGAGTCCCATTAAGGAAAGCATTTTTGACATCCATTTGAAGAAGGGGCCACTGCTTGGCAGCAGCAACAGCTAGTAAACTACGTACAGATGTCATCCGAGCCACAGGAGCAAATGTTTCTTCATAGTCAATGCCATACTCTTGGGAATACCCTTTTGCTACAAGCCGAGCCTTATAACGCTCAATAGTACCATCAGAGTGAGTCTTGATTTTGTAGATCCACTTGCAGCCAATGGGTCTTTTACCAGGAGGTAAGTCAACATAGTCCCAAGTGTGCATCTTTTCAAGAGCCTATAATTCATCATTCATCGCTTTCTGCCATAAAGGGTCAGTACTAGCCTCTTGATAAGAGGTAGGTTCAATAAGAGAAACAATAGTAGAGAAACAGTGATAATCTTGGAGATGAATAGGAGGTTCCCTTACCCGAGTAGAACGACGAGGAGGGATGTCTGGAGGAGGGTCAGGATTCCCATCAGAGATGGACGACTGGTCCGAGGTTGCAGAAGTAGGTGCAGATTGAGCAAGCTCATTACCAGGAGTGGACTCAGAGAGAGGGAAAAGATCAATGGATGTGTCAGTGAAGAAAGATTGGGGACTAGAGAAGGAGGCGTGGAAGGAGGATAAGCGAGAGAACATAGTGTGCTCCCAAAATGTGACATGGCGGGATGTACGAAGTCTGTTGGAAAGGGGATCCCAACAACGAAAACCTTTATGTTCTGTGCCATAGCCAAGAAAACAGCAGAGGCGGGCACGGGGTTCAAGTTTAGTGTGTTCATGAGGCTGCAGGAGAACAAAACAAGCACAACCAAAGACTTTAAGGTTGGAATAGTTAGGAGGAGTACCATATAGTCTTTCGAATGGAGAGATGTTTTGAAGGACGGAGGAAGGAAGACGATTAATAGTATAGACGGATGTAAGAGCTGCTTCACCCCAAAATTTCTCAGGACATGAGGCAGAAAGAAGAAGGGCACGAACTGAGTCAAGAATGTGGCGATGTTTGCGCTCAGCACGTCCATTTTGTTGGGAAGTGTGGGGGCAGGAGCGTTGAACAAGAGTGCCCTGTTGGGAGAGAAAAGATAGAAGAGTGGAGTCTTTATACTCCAAGGCATTGTCAGTGCGAAGGGTTTTGATGGGACAAGAGAATTGGGTACGAATCATATTAGCAAATTCAATATAAGTGCGAGATAATTCAGAGCGGTGTTTGAGAAAGTAAATCCATGTAAATCGAGAGAAATCATCGATGAATAACACATAATAACGATAACCATGGACGGTGGAGGTAGGGGCAGGCCCCCAGATGTCAGAATGGATTAAATCAAAAGGTTTATCACAAATAGAAGTGGATGTAGAAAATGACAAAGCAGGTTGCTTAGCAAGTTTGCAATTTAAACAATTAAAGGGGACAAATTTGGTAATACTATTTAAATTGTTAATGGAGATTAAATGACGCAATTTTTCTGGAGAAGCATGACCAAGACGAAGATGCCACTGATATGTATCAGAGTCAGTGACAGGGGCAGAGATGGATGGAGAAGGAACCTGAAGTGATAGAAGCTCAAACAATCTGCCCACTTTGCGACCCGTCCCAATTGTCTGTCCCGTCTGTGGATCCTGAACCTGACAACCATTGGAAGAAAAAGAGACAGTGAAGCCAAGGTCGCATAATTGACCAACAGATACTAGATTAAAAGTTAAGTTTGGGACACAGTAAGTGTGAGGAAGATTCAAACTAGGGGTATTGATGGTGCCCATGTGAGTGATATTCATACAATTGCCGTCAGCAGCATAGATGGGAGGTAAAGATTTAGTAGGACTAGGAGTGTTCATAAGAGAGTAATCAGATGTCATATGATTGCAACAGCCAGAGTCAAGAAGCCATCGATTACCTGGTGAGACGGCAAGTGCAGAGGAAGGTGATGAAATCAACTGATTTAGTAAACTTTGAAGATCACTTATCTGGAACTGGGGGATGGTGGATTTATCCGGAGCAACAGTAGCAGCAGAGGAGTTACTGGGTTTAGTAAAGTTCTTTGCTCTGGTAGAATAGTTGCGAGGTCGAGGTGGTTTTATGGGGCAATTATCCAGGATGTGGCCTGGCTTATGGCAGTACCTGCATTCTATTTTAGGACAATTAATAAATTTATGACCAGTGAGCTTACAATTTTTACAAAATGTGCTTGATGCTCCAGGTGGTGAATAGGTGCTGGCAAGAACAGCATCAGAATGTTTAGAGAGATTGATGCCAAGACGTCTTTCTTCAAATAATATTTCTTGGATAGCGGCATCTAATGAGGGCAGGGGGCTGCGGTGTAATAAGGCAGCTCTAACAGATTCATATTCTGGACGTAGTCCCATAAGGACTTTAATAAGACGAAGATGATCTTTACTGATGGTGGCTTGATCAAGTTGAGTCCATATAGGTTGAAGCACGGCTAGATACTCATTAACCGATTGACCAGCTTCTTGATTAAGATTAACAAGGCTATTGTGCAACTGATAGTAATGCGCTAATCCGACGGACTTGAATCGCGTGGACAAAAAATTCCATAACTCCTTAGCGTTTTCAAAAGCATCAAATTGTGTGTGGATAGCAGGGATTGACGTGTTACTAAGCCAGGTAATAATTTGATGATTTTTGCTGTCCCATTCTTCAAGGCGTTCTATAAATTTGCTATCATCTTCCTTGTCTTGTTTGGTTGGTTTGGTAATATCTCCCGTGACAATGCGCCATAATTTTCGTCCAATTAAGAAGCTTTTCATTTGATTGGCCCATGTAATATAATTAGAGCCATCAAGAATTGTGCTAATCGGACGAGCAATTTCACTTTTCTCCATCTACTCACAAGAGAAAAGAAAACCAAGTCAGAAAAAAATAATTAAATAAAGATAAGGGCAATTTTCGGGTCGGGTTTCACAGAGATGGAGCGAATTTCAGGTCGGGTAGATGGTTTCGGGTCGGGTAGATGGAAAAGGGTCGGGTAGGTGGTTTCGGGTCAAAACTGATGAAAAGGCGCGGGGCGGGTAGGTGGTTTCGGGTCAAAACTGATGAAAAGGCGCGGGGCGGGTAGGTGGTTTCGGGTCGGTGGTATCAGACGGCGGTCGGGTAGGTGGTTTCGGGTCGGGTAGATGGAAAAGCGCGGGTCTGTGAAGGCGCTCGGATCGGGTCGGTGGTATCACACGGAAAAGCGCGGCTGGAGACACGGCTGGAGAATATCGTTGGAGACACGGCTGGGTTTTCCGTGTGACACACGGGTCGGTGGTATCACACGGCTGGAGACACGCTCGGCTGTGGGTCGGTCAGATCTGATGGTTTCGGCTTCGGATCTGATGGTTTCGGCTTCGGATCTGATGGTTTCGGCTGGAGACACGCTCGGATCGGACGGGTCAGCGACGGCTGGAGACAGGCTTCACGGAGATTCAAGCGACGCCGGAGGTCGGAGACTGGAGTGTGGAGCTTCGACGGATGTGGTGGTAGGCTCGGGATCGACTGGGTTTCACGGAGGCCGGCTCGCACGCGCAAAGGGAAAACAGGCGCAGCTTCGGGTTCGCGGAGATCTGAAAGGCGACTGGGTTTCACGGAGGCGGGCGTCGGATGGGTACGGCGGCGGCGGCGGCGGCGGCGGTTTGAACAGTAACTAGTTAAAGAGGCTCTGATACCATGTAAATTTATTTAGATGAATATTCTTGTGTGTGTTATTTACATCAAGGAAAAAGGGGTATAAATACAAGGTTGTATGGAATGAAAAAGGCAACAAATAATACAAGATAATACAAAATAAAATAAGATAATATCTTCAATTTTCTTAAGGACAAAATATACATTAATACTTGCAATTCATTGGCCATTGTCGACTAGGGAACCAACTTCGACGACCACCTCTTTCACACGTCCAACTCTATGCTCCAACGACAAATCTGACTACCAATTTCAGGCTTCGACAATTAATCACTTAGGTGACAACTCTAGCCATCAACTCCAATGACCAATTTCAGGCTCTTACAATCACCCTGATGTCAACTCCGGCGACCAATTTCGATAACGATTTTGGACTTCAATAATCACTCAGATGACAACTTCGTCGACCACCTTTGTGCAACCACTTCAACGATCAATGATTGAAATCAACACCCATCTTCCCAATTACTCCAACGACCAACTCTAACAACTAATTTTGGACTTTGATAACCACCTTCATGCGATTAACTTTAACATCATTTTCGGTCTCTATGCACGTTCAACTCATATGTTTTATGGCAGTTAAAGTGTGTTGTATGATTGTTGATTATATAATAAATATATTTTGTCTATTTAAGTGTAATAGTCATATGTAAGATTAACTCACATATCAAATGAGTATTAAGAATTTAGAAAAGTATGTACGTAATATATCATAAGAACAAAAACAACTTAGATACTGAAAACAAAAATAAAAACTAAAAAAAATCACAAAATAGATATTTGTTCTCTCTATAGCGTTTTCTAGGAAAAAAAAATAATGAAAAATAAAGATTTGTTCTTCGATAATCCTCTAAAATTTGAAGAACTAAAAGTTGAATGGTTGAAAAGGAATACCGATACAACGAGATTTCATTAAAAAAAAAATTAATGGTTTAGAAAAATATCAAAGCAACAATATAAAGAAGAAAAATATAACTAAGGAAATGGAGATATTTAGAATAAAAAATTTTGATTTCTCTTTGATTTTCCATTTTATTTAACTATATCTAAATTATAGTTGGTCAATTCTTGTTCTTGTTCATTACAAAAAAGAAAAGAAAATCAAAGAAAGAAAAACTTTTTAAAAATTTGTAATTCATGTTTTACTCAAAAAAAAAAATTAGTAGATTTATTGGAAAAAAATTCAAAACAAAAATAGTAACTATAACATATGAACTCCAAACACCCCGAGCAACTCTTTATTTCTTAAATTTTGAGTTGATTTTAATTTAATTCTTAAAGTTCAAAACTTTATTGTTTTACTCTTAAATTTTGTTTCAATTTAGTCTTTAAATTTTAAGATTTATTTTGTTTTTAACATCTATTAATCAAACAACGATAATTATTTTAAATTAAGTAATAATGTTAACGATTAAAAGGTAAGTAGAAAAATATAAATTGAGTTTTTCTATCCAAATGATGGGTAAAAAAAGATAAAAGCGTTGATGTGTGAAAATTAGAATGTAAACTAAGATTGATTACAACATGTAGTTTATATTATTAAAACCAATTGATATATAAAAGTTATTGTAAATAATATCAAACATATTTTTTGAATTGAGATCAATAATGTAGCAATAATCTTAAATTATTGATAAGGTCACACATATATATATTAGGGATATTTTCAAAAATAGTAAAATGTTAAAATTATCTATAAAATTAATCAAATTTTCTAGCATATTTACGTTTTGTTAATTACATTTGAGAAAACACAGTTAAAAAAAGGTTTTTTAAAAAATAGATAAAACGGACAAACTATTTATACTTGAAAGAAAAAATTTATTATGAGGAATTTTCATATAAATATATTTTCTAAAATAATTGTGTTAATTAATATTTTAGAAAATGGACCTACAATTCTTAAAAAACATAAACTAGGCCAAGAGGCCCAACTTGGTTGTTTAGGCTCACAAGAGAAAAAAACAATTTGCTTGTTGTGGAGCTCTTCAATCCTTTTTCCAAAACAACCACCTAAGTCCTACTCTATAAAACATATTTTATTAATGCCATAATATTTATGTTGATTGATGTGATACAACCTCTTACCTTTCGATATAGAGTCCGCACTAATACTACTAAACTAAACGTATTTTTAACTAGAGGAAGGTTTAATCAATTTTAGTGGAAAAAAATAACGCAATTGTGAAATACGTTAATAAAAGTTTTGTTCAACAGTGAAAAACTCATAGATCTAAACGTCTTGTTTTTTTTTTTATTATTATAAAAGAAGAATAAAATGTAAGACAAGATGTTGCTAGAATAATTAAACACGTTAACAAGATGTTATATTTCACATTTTAATTATTAAATAAATTAAAAAAAGCATGAAAAATCTTCTCCATGAAGAAAAAAAAAACTATATACCATTTAATTCTAAACAGATTTTTGAAAAAAATAATATATATATATATATACTATCTAAATTTATAATAATTTTTTTAGAAAATCAAATACTATCTATATTTATCTAAATTCAAAAAGTGTTAAAATTAAATTTAATATTTCTTTTATTAATTATCAGAAGAAAAAAAAATCTCATTTTACCCCATTATATTTATATTAGAATGTATATTAAATAAAAAAAATTATATTAATTTTTTTAAAAGAAACTATTCATTGGTTTTACTTTTAATTTTTATATTCGCAAGATGAAATTAAAAGTTACTATTGAATCAATGAAATTTTATCTTTTATGTTTTTATTGTGTTTTTTTTTTCAGTAACGATGTAAATATCTATGATTCTTACGTTTCTCTTTTATTTATCATCAATTTAGAAGTTATGATTTTACATACACATACTAAGAAAAATCTAATACATCATAATCAAAATAAAAAATATTAGTTTTAAATGATTGATTAATTAACGAAAAATATCTTATTTCACGTTAATATTTGAAATTAACTCGATAAATAAAAAATAACATTACATTAATTATTAAATTATTGTTAAAATTTTGTTTACCCTAAACACATAACAAATTAGGATCGAGGTATTCAAATCTACCCCAATAGAAAAAATATTTTGTAGTTATTTAAATTTGAATATGATAACAATTTCAAAAAAACAATATTTTAGTTTAAATTAAAGTTTTAAATTAGGAAGATAATCAATTATTTCCAAATTAATAAATAGGTAACTATTATTAAATAGTTGATATAAAATTAAAAATACTTTCAAATAGAATAATTTCATACACATTCATGAAACCTTTAAAATAGAAAAATAAGAAAAATATGACTAGATTACAAAAGAAGTAACAAAGGTTTTATTTTATTTTTTTTAAGTAACTAATTTTAAAATATCTAATTAATTTAATATTTTACTATTTTAAAAATATCTCAAAATTTATATTTCGAAATAAAATAAAATTTTAAAATTAGTAACTAGTCAAAAAAAAATTAAAAATTTATAATTTATTTATATATAAACTAAAATTTAATACAGAGTTATTTTCGGGAATTAATTTAATTTAAACTCTCTTCTACGTATATTCTATTCTAAAACTTCTATAATTAAATTACATTTACGTAAGTTTATCTTTTGTTTCTTCCATAGTTATTCTGGTATTTAAATCTACATTTCTCCAACAACACAAAAGCTATAGATACTACTTTCTATCTCGTGTGGTATTAAAGTTGGAAGTATATATTTTGATACGACAATGGTGACGATGACAACTACAACGACGTTTTTTTTTTTAAAAAAAAGAGAGAGAGAAGAAGAGAAAATAGAAAAGACATATTTACCCTTTGTTGTGAAATAAAAAGGGAAAAAATAATAATGAGATATTTGGAAGATATGGATATAAAAAAAAAATAAATAAAAAAATTAGAAGTATAGAAAAAGATGGATTAATGAATTAAATAGACAAATACGGTTGGCCCCATGAGGCATCCTCATGCCAGCCTGGCTTTTCTTGGAGCCTCTCCTCTACCGACACTTGCGGGCCCTACTCCTCCTCCATCTTTACTTTCTTTTCTTTTTTTTTTTCTAATTTTTTTATATTATTATTATTATTATTATTATTATTATTATTATTATTATATTTCATAATTCATCCATTCAATTATTTTGATCTCAACTACTTTATGTGTTGAGTATTGATTTTTAATTTTGGTTTCTAATTAAGTCTAGAAGAATGTTTTTGTGTGAATTTAAGATTGGTAACTTATGTTACTTTCTACGTTCATGTTTTCTTTTCTTTCTTTTCTTAATTTAATATTTAAATATTACTTCCATTCTTGTATTTTTTTTATTGTTTTTTATTCATTTTGATCGTTGTACTCTTAAAGTGTTTATTTTAATTTCGTAATTTTAACCTTATTTTTAATTTTCAATAAATGATTATTTAGAAATGAAAAATGAAGAGACGAAGAAGAACGAAAATCAATATAATGTTTAGAGGTTGAATTTTTATTTTTTCTTTAAAAGGGCTCTAAACCTTGTTAATATCGTAACAATTTCTCTTTTTTTTTTTTCTTTGGTAAAACTTTTAGAGAGGAAAACAAAGCTATAAATAATGTCTTTCCTAACTTTATTTGTGTGCTTTCTCTTAATATTGAAAAGAGGAGATTGTGTTTTATGGTTGTTGGTCACTTGCTTTCCTTGTCATAATCGATCTTTTTTAATATATATATATATAAAAAAAAACTAAGTTTTGTTTAGAAGACATCCAAACGAACTAAATAATCACCTCATAGAAAATTAAAGACTCAAACCATATTGAGTGAAGAGTAAAATAAAAATGAGAATTCGCTTGCTCATCCATCCAAAACCTAAAATACCAAAAAATGAATGAGGACATTATTCCACCTTCGAGCATGACAAAAAGATGCACTGCCTATGATTTGTGTATAAGCCTCCACCTCGTAAAGAAAAAAAGAAATTTTAGTAAGATCTATAAAGTTTTAGACTACAAGTTTACAACCTCTAAACAAATCAGACTCTATAATAATAGGCCGAAGTCTTAAAAATTTAAAAGTATAGAGATTAAAATGAATATATTGAAACTACTAACTAAAAGTACATATCAAAAATAGTAATTCAATCCATAACGTCAAACTTGAGTAAGTAAATTTTTCTATTAATAATTTAATTAGGAAGAAAAGACAAATACATGTTTAGTTGTTAATTTTATGTTTCACTCAAACTTTTAAAAATACTATATTTTAATTTAATATTTTTATACAAAATAATGCTAATTTAGGGTTGATTTACTTTTTCAATATATATATATATAAAGAGAGATTCTCATTACTATTTTCTTCATGTTAGTTTGACAACTTTTTATTTTCAAAAATATTAATCATATTTCAAACTTCTCAAGCTCAAACTTGATTGAGAAACATTATTTTTCTCACAATCTTTTTAATTTAAATAATAATAATAATAATAATAATAATAATAATAATAATTTGTTCCTTAAAATTAAATCTTGTAAATTTAACTATTCAATTTTTGTTATTTTACTTTCAATATATATGTCTTAATTTTAATATACCTGGCTAGTTTATTGTTGTTTTTTATTACCTTTATGTTATTTATAACAAATTTACTAATTTTATTTTGTCAACAGAAAATTTGTTATTATTTTATGTAAAGAAGTTTGGTAAAAATTAATTATGAAAAATTAAATATTTAGATTTTTTTTCATAACAAAAAATTTAACAAACTATTTACGGTTACACTCCGTATAATAAAACTACGAAATTTATTACACTAGTTTTTTCTATAAAATATAAATATTTTGTGAAATGTTTTATTTTTTATAAATTCTTTTAAAAATTATAACATTCATCAAGAATACAGACTAAAATTGAATATCGAAAAATGCATTTTAACCTAATTATATATCAATAATATCTTCTTTCAACTTTCTAAAAGAAAAATTGTCAAAAATAGAGAAATCAATAGTTTACTATTTTTCAATATTTGAAGGAAAAGAAAAACCTTTTTAAAAGGTAGATTAATTGCGTAATTAGTAAAAGAGAAAGCATCTAAAATGGTGTAAACAAGTATTGTTTTTCTTTTGTTAATCCTCCACCCAAATAAAATTATTGAAGCATTTGGTTTTGTGTTTCAAAGTGGTTGGTGGGACATCATCTGTCTATGCTGCCCTTTTCTTTTTGTCTATTTTGGCCTTAATCTTCTTGAGACCTTTGTTTCCTTTTCAATTATTTCTTTCTCTAATCTAAAATAAATAAAAACACATGATTTTATTCCCCCCCAACTATTTTTTAGTGTCGGTTTAGCTTCTAACGTTTAAGAATCGACTATTATTAAAATATCCTTCGATATACGTGTAAATCTAAAAATCCAAACACTATTATCAATAATCTAATTTGATAGTAAAGATAATTTAATTGTTAGATAGAATATGGTTATTAGTCATGACATTTTAGATAAACAAATGGTAGTCGGTTGGAGATACGAAGGGATTCAGTTAGTTTAGGTTAAAAAATTCAAAAGCTTAACCGACATAAATTGGTTGATGATTAATGTCACTTAATCGACCATAATCAATTCAATGAGAGTTTAATCAGAAAACAAACTCTCGAACCCCAATTTTACAAATAATAATAAAAAAAAAAACTTAATTATTGATGTGAAGGAAGCCTTTAATTATTATTTTTTATACATTATGTTGTTAGGTACTTAGGTCTATCTTAATTATTTTTGTTTCATATGACATTTTAAACACATACTTTTTTCACATGACTATCTTATAAAATGATGGTGTGGAAATTGTAAAATAGTACAATCAAGTAGGCTTGCCTTTTATAACAACAACAATAATAATAATAGATCTAAGTTAATCCTTTTGATTAAAATATATATGTCTATATCTATATCGATATCCAAATTTAAATGTAACACATATAAAATAAGACATGTCTAAATTGATCCTTATAAACTAATAATTAAAATCTTATTCGATTAAAATTATCATTTTGGTCCTAGTATTTTGAAACTTATTCCATTTTAATTCTTGTACTATCCAGAATTCTAATAATCCTTATACTTTTAGTAAATCTTATATTTAGTCATTTGAAGTTAATTTTTATTGTAATTGAATAAATAATCACATTAATTTTCATACAAATAAAGACAATACGCGAATACATTTTTAAAATTTAGAGTGAAAATGTTAATAAAAGTAGAAAGTAGTAGAAAAAAAAATCTACTATAAACTACTAGCAGTGACTAAATTTAAACTAAAATTAAACATTTGAAAGTATAAGAACTAAAATTGAAAATATCGCCGACACTAAAATCCAACTAATAACCTTCTATAACTTTTTTTTTCATAAGAAAAAAAAGAAGAAAGGTTTGTGAATTACTTGCAAGTTAGATCAATAGGTTCCAAAAATGAAGTGCCCACATGCACAAGCATCTTATCAACCATACAAGTCTTTCAAATAATCATAAACAAAGTCAAGTATCTTACCTTTACTTCTATCTATTATCTAACCCTTTTTTAAAATCAATTGGGATTCAATTTCCCAAACTTTTTCTTCTTTAGAATATCCAAACATCTTTTTGGATCATTATTAAAACATAAATTAATTAATTTCACCGTTCCATTTTAATATTCATTTCAATTACACGATCGAGTATAATGTACACATAACTAATAATATTATTATGCATGATTAGTATGAGCTTTTTTTATATGGTGATATAGTTCAATTATATAGTACTGAGTTGGCCAAAAATAATAGGAAATTTATATTCGAATCATTGATTATAACTATAATTATCCTTAAAAAGGAACTTACTATATATATTCTTATACATGTCATAATATTTACTATTGTTGTTAATATAAAGTATGAATCATAATTATGAGGTACATGAAAAAGAAGAAACCAAAAACACAAAAGAACAAGAAGGTTTGGAATTTAATTCTGAGTTCTGATTTCTTTTTCTACAAGATTTATGACTTTTGATTTTTGTTTTCTATTTTTAGTCTTTAAGAATATTATTTTATATTTAGTTACTATTTGGGCCATCTTAGATTTGTTACTCAAATATTTATATGAATCAATTTATCTCATTCATTTATATATATATATATATATATATATATATATCATCTAAATTATTTTTGTTAATATTAACGTAAATTTATATCATCAATTTTGAGGTTCGAAGTTATTCTTTTCTATATCACAAAATTCTAACATTCTCAAATTTGTATTTTTTGTTGTGCGTTAAAATTTTTAAATATCTATTAGATATAAAATCAAAATTTGATGGGTTTAATAAACATTAAAAAAAAGAAAAAAAAAAGTGATTAAAATATAAGTAAATATAGAATTTGATTATAAGAAAAATAATTGAATGTGGAAAAAGAAATTTAGTTATAATTTGATGAGAAATAAATAATGAATTGAAGAGAGATGAAATGCGGGGCCCACTTTCACTCCCCTCTTGAGCTGGCTCCCATGCTAACGAACCTTTTCTATTTCTTCCAAAATAAAAACTCCCTTCACTCAAATCCCTAAATCTCTCACTCACACCTCAATCAAAATCCCCTCCCCAAATTCTACATTCCACCATGCCCCGTCCCCTTCCCCTCCCCGCCCTCGCCTCTCTGGCTCTCCCTCTCTTCCTCCTCCTCATCTTCTCCTCCTCCTCCGCCGACGCTCACAACATCACCAGAATCCTCGCCAAACACCCTGAGTTCAGTACCTTCAACCACTACCTCACAATCACCCATCTCGCTGGCGAAATCAACCGCCGTCTTACCATTACTGTCCTCGCCTTAGACAACTCTGCCATGTCCGCTCTCCTCGACAAGCATTTCTCCGTTGGCACTATCAAGAATGTGCTCTCCCTTCATGTTCTTGTTGATTACTACGGCGCTAAAAAGCTTCACCAGCTTTCTAAAGGAACTACCCTCTCTTCTACTCTGTTTCAGGCCACCGGTTCCGCTACTGGAACTTCTGGATATGTTAATATCACTAATATGAGAGGCGGTAAGGTGGGATTTGGATCGGAGGATAACGGCGGCGATCTCAATTCCTTTTATGTTAAATCGGTTGTGGAAATGCCTTACAATATCTCCATCTTGCAGATCAGTAAGGTAACTGTCGATTTCAACCTTCTTCATTACGCCAAATCCTAATTTCCTATTCTCTAATTCCACTTATTTGTTCAAATTTTTAACAATCCTAATCATGATATCAGTAGTAGTACTCTAAATATGTGAACGAGATTTATTTATTTAGGATAATATCATCACTTTTTATTCCAAAATTAAATTGACATTTACACCATCTCGATCACCGACTTCATCCTAACTTTACGCGCTTTATTTATATATATATATGTAGGTTAAAGTTTCATTTATTTACCGAATTATAAAGTCATTCATCAACGAAATTTTTGGATCCATGGTTTCAACTACTGTATTATCAAAGTTAAATATATAAAAAGTAATATTTGGGTATGGACTATACATTCATAGGAAAAAAAATATTATAGAAATATAGTTTATTAGAAAAGAAAAACCTATTGATGACACTTGAGTGGGATCCACAATAATTGATTAGTGTAGTTTTTAGATTTTTCATATTTGAATGCTCAATCAATTTAATTAATGAAGTCTTGATTTTCAACTAAAACGAGTTGAGTTCAAGAAATTATACTAATATTATAATTTTAGAATCAAAAGTTTGATAAATTGGATTCCTTTATTTTACATATTCAAAAAAAAAAAAGTAAACTTTACTCTTTACTAGACTAATAACAGATAGAGTAAGGTATTAGGGAGAATCGTGACTTCTAATAATGTTTGGTAAGAATATAATGTTAATTTACAATATAATCATTAGTATATAGTTCTAACTATGTTTGAGTTTCATAATTTTAACATTTTGTTAAAACTTTAGTTAGTTTTTCGACCCTTAGAATTGGTAATTTAGTGGTCTATTTTGTGACCGACAAAATGAAACCTCAAAAAATTTCATTTAATTTGTTATAGATATGTTTATTTATTATTTATTTTTTTCTTTCAGAAAACGACAATTTTGTTAGTTAACCGTAACAGTTATTTTAACACATTGGGATTTTACGTAGGTTATAACATCCGCCGACGCCGAGGCGCCTACGGCGGCGCCGGTTAGTTTGAATCTGACGGAGGTCCTGCCAAAACAAGGTTGCAAAGCCTTCTCTGATCTTTTAATAGCCGCCGGCGCCATTGAAACATATCAATCGAACGTCGACGGTGGACTAACGATGTTTTGTCCTACGGAAGACGCACTCAACGCATTTCTTCCCAAGTACAAGAATCTCACGGCGGCGCATAAAGTATCGTTGCTATTGTACCACGGTATGCCGATTTACTTGTCGCTGCAGATGCTGAAATCGAACAACGGCGTCGTGAACACGTTAGCGACAGACGGCGGCGCCAAGTACGATTTCGTCATCAAGACCGACGGCGAGGACGTCATGGTAAAGACGAAGGTTGTGACGTCGACGGTGACAGCGACGCTGATAGATTCGGAGCCGTTGATAGTGTATGAGGTCGATAAGGTATTACAGCCGAAGGAGCTTTTCAAGGCAGTACCGGAGGAGGAGGAGGAGGC
This sequence comes from Cucumis melo, assembly GCF_025177605.1. NCBI lineage: Eukaryota > Viridiplantae > Streptophyta > Magnoliopsida > Cucurbitales > Cucurbitaceae > Cucumis > Cucumis melo. The sequence goes on from NC_066857.1 coordinate 4,196,323, forward strand.
TCCAGCGCCGAAATCATCGCCGAAGAAGAAGAAGACAAAGGCACCATCGCCTAAGGCATCGGACGGAGAGGAGGCCGAGGATGCCGACTCGCCGATTGGGTCGGATGAGTCGGACGGGGAGCCGGCGGATCAGACATCAGAAAAGGATGGAGCGTTGGGAAGGAACGGAGAGAGATCAATGGCGGTGGTGATGATGTTGAGTTTGTGGTTGGGTGTTTTGCTCGTATGATTTTTATGATGGAATGGAGGGGTGGCGTTATATTAGAGGTCCGTTTTATTCATAGAGCAAAATAAAGAAAAAGTCCCACTTTGTATTTTGGATTTTTTATTTTTGAGAGTGTCGGTGATGTTTTTCATTTTTATTTTTTTGGATGGTGTACAGTCACTTTAAATATAAAATTGGGTTGTATTTTCTAAGTGATTTGGCTTCATTTTTTCCCCCCATTTTCAAAAAGAACAATAATTTATTTAAATTTGGAATAATTTTTTTTAATTTTTCTTTTCTTTCATTACTATTATTATTATTATTTAGACAATGCATGTTGACATAATAGGGGAATCTTATTCTTCTGTCGGTGGGAGCAATCATAAACAATTCCCAACATTTTTTATTATTTTCACACTTTTTTTCCTTTTATATATATATATATATTTGCAAGTTTAGGACTCATAAGTTTTATTTTATTCCACTTTTAGTAAGAATTAAGTAGCAAGTGTTATCATATTCATACTTCTCCAAAATAGAAAAAAAAAAAAAAAAGTCATCGTTATCATTATAGTATCTAACAAAAAATAGAAGTCAAAACTTCGTCAACACTGTTCCAATTCATAAAAAGGTCAAATATAAAGATAATGCTGCAACTTTGTCTTAGAGCAAGTTACCCTTAGGAGTCGAATTGAGATTTTACATACCAATATAGAAACTGTACATGTTCCAAGTTTATTGAATTATAAATATAACTAATAAGCAAACTTTAACTTTTAAGTCAATCTAAACATAATGGCATTAATTTCAAGAAAGGACATGACATGTTATAGAGTACGTTGATATAAAATCATTGATAAATATTATGTTTGTTATTATTTTGAGTACAACATAATTATATGGTGTTGAATTTTAGAAAGAAACATCGTGTCGTTTTTTTTTTTTTTTTTGAACGAAGTTTATTGCAACTCGAAGCACTCTTATTAACTCCACCTTAGTGCTAACATTTTAAAAAACAATATATAAATACATTTAATGAACAAATCATGTGACTGACTAACTATTACCCAATTTTCTCGAACCACAAACCAAACGGGATGGAGATTTAATGCACAAATGATCTGTACATAAAGACTTTACAGATTCTTTTGAGCTTCTTGGAATGCAGAGGTTAGAGGGAGTCATCATCGATGTTGCTGCTGAAGTATGAGTTCAGATTTCAAGTTTTGAGTAGAGGAACGTCATTTTACCAGACGCAGAATACGTAGGCATAGCTGAGAGCCCCGTATAGCTGTTGTTCGCCTTTGCTAAACATACTTTTGCCACGTAGTCGAAACCCGAATTTGCTTTAACAAAGGGTTGATCTGCATATTCATCAATGGGCATCCACTGTTTTGGAAGTGGAAAAAAGTCAGAAAAGGGGGAAAAATTTATCACTATAATCTAAAGTCTTGGAATGGCCTCTACAAAGGAATGTATTGGTACCATATCTATGTTTTATATCGAAAAAGTTGAAACCGGGATAGTATCGTATTCCTGGATAAGTGTTTTTAATCTAGACAGTAGGGTGTGACCTGTCCTAAAGTTGTTTAGATTATTGATCAATTATTGATATGGAAACATTGGATTCCAATTTTGGGGCTCTAATTAAAAGGAGGGATTTTCCAATCAAAATAAGAGAATGACACATCTCATCATTTATCAATCATTGTCTTACTAAAATATACCTTGGCGGCCTCAATTTCTGAAGCTTGCTTTTGAATGTCAAAGGAACGTGGTCGTAACATGCATACGAAAAACAAATCTGATTTTGTAAAAAATGCACTGTGGCTTTGCCTGCATTAGACAACGAAAGGAGCAAATGGTAAGAAATTTTCATTCAAGAAAAGAGAGAAAAAAGGGTGAGGATGAAAACTTCCCTATACATTACAACACACATCCGGCCTAAGAAGCACAAACACTTTAGTTTGACTAGCGTGTCAATGTCCGATATGTGTCAAACACTTAAACAATCTAACACTTGTTGGACACGTATTGAACACTTGTTGAGTAAACTAAAAAGACTCATATATGATAATAATAATAAATTTTGGATGAGAATTATATCAGACTTTAAATTTTAATTTTCTTATAGTACAAATCTCTTACTCTCTCTCTCTATATATATATATGGTATAATTAAATAAACATGTCCTTGCTATGTCTTGTCCTAAAATTTTAAAAAATGATGCGTCTCATATCCATACTTGTGCGCTTCTTATCATTTAGTAAAACGAAAATTGGGTGTATTGGATAAAAAGTGAGATAAATGGTGAAGAATGTAACTTGGTGTACCTGAATGCTAACACTTCTACAAATTCTGCATCAACCTGAAAGGAATTTCAAGTGAAACCATTAAACATTTGAGAGAGGGAAAGAGAGAGTGAAATTAAAATAATAAATAATAATGACAATAAAATTCAACTCTTTGTTATTCGTAACTTACGCCAGTCTCTTCTTTTACTTCTCTAATTGCTGCTTCACAAATATCCTCTCCCTACAGAAAGGGGAAGTAGATTATAGCACAAGAAAGGCTTATTGAATTGAGACAATTGAAGCAAATTGAAATTTCCTCACCTCATTAACCACTCCAGTTGGTAACTTCCAAACTCCTGTACCTTTGAATTTGCCACTAATCTCTTGAACCACAAGCACCTTCAAAATTAGAGTATTCATGTTAGCTACTAGAAACAAAGAGCTCTTCTAACTAAAATCTTTCAAATAGACAGCAAATTATTCCTAAGAACAGAGTATCGCATTATAAATCACAAACAAACAAGAGGAATTTGGAAAGTACCTCTCGATTACTATTCATTACAAATGCACCGATGCCCACGCGATGAGAGGCATTAGCCGGAAGGTTATTCGTAGTTTCAGAGATCCATCGCACGAGCATTAGATAATTAGGTTCGGCATGGTGGAAATCAAATCCTTCCTGAAAATCAAAAGCAACAACCAGCATTAATTTGTGAAAGCGACAAATGCATACAGTTATCTTTCTGAAGAAGATACAAAAGACATTTGTATTTTAGCTTTTCGCTAATCAAACTACAGTGGATTGACTAGGTCACATTGGAGCATGTGAAAGGAGTACAGAGATTTTGGAGTGAAGCATTCAGGCTTTATTGTGGCCACGTAGGATCACATTCTAAGAGTTTTCCCCTTCCGGAATATATAATCAAAAAGTTGAAAATTCAGAAATAGTGTACGACCAAAAACAATAATTTAGCTAGAACTTTTTTCCTTCTTTAAAATATCGATGAATATCCAGACTAACATACAACCAATCTCATGAGATACATTTCTGACCATATATATACATACTTAAATTTGAGATAGACACATAATACTAAATCAGACTTAACATTATTTATTCATCATCAAATATGGAATTCTATAGAAGTTCTAAAACTTAAAGGTAGAAGTGGAGAGATACCAATCAGTGGAACATTTTTTTTAATCATACAGAGTATACTTAACGTTTCGGATTTGTAATGTAAGTGCTAGACTAAACAAAAATCAATATAACTGCAGGAATCAGGCTGTTCATTTAGACAGCAAAGTAGTTTTTAAGATCTTAACAATTTGCAGATATCGTACGTTTTAAGAACAAGTGACTTTTATGTACTTGTACGAACAGAATGTACCTTAACAACAACTTCAATAAGATTTGCAAGTTCAATAGGCAATTTGATCCAAATACCTCTCTTACCCTGAAAATCAAAACACAAACAGAAACCATAAATGGGAGTCGAAGACAGGAACTATACATAAAGAACCAACTTCAACCTATAGGCTATAACCGAACAGAAAAACACCTGTTGTTTCCATTGAGATAATGAAGCTCTAAGCAAAGAACCAAATTCATTTGGGTCCATAGGGTCCTTCATTTCTACAATGACTCCATCATAACGATCATAAACTCCACTCAATAGTTCAAGCTGTTGAATATTAGCCGGAGGAGTCACTTTCTCTAGAGTTGCAGATGAAGAAGACATGCCTCGGCTGAGTGTTGGACTTTTGTTTCCTACATATGAAGCAGTGGCCTTAACTACAAGAATGAAAAACAAGAAACCCCCCACAAAAGGGAGCACAAAATAAGTCCAAATCCACATGATTATGCAATAATTTAAACTCAAACAAACCCTGTTCTCAAAATCCCAATCCTAGTTATGAACTTGGGTACAGAAATCAAGGAAGAACCCATTAAAATATGAAGAGAACCGACATAGAATCAACTTTAAAAAAACGCAGAAAAACAAAAAGAAGACAGATTTAAAATAGAAAAATCCATACGTGTTCTGAAGCTGAAAAGGGAAGACGACGAAGAGTTCAAGAAAGCTCGATTCAACGAAGAATGAAGTGCAGAGGAGGGTAAAGAAGATGGAAATGCTTTAAATAGGGAAAGATAAGTATATAATTTAATCCTCCTTACTCCCAACATGAAGAAAAATCAAACAAAAACAACTAATCGGATTTCAGACGATTGGTATAACATAAAACCTAATATGTAAACACAGATTTATATAAACAAATAAAAAGAAATAGGCAGTGCCTTGAACATGGGGTTCAATGATTCTAATGAAACTTCCATTTGAACACAACAGAAGATTTAGATTGACATTCAAATTATGAATGGGTAGTTGAAGAAGAGGAGTCAGACCCATTTGGGACGCCGCGTTGATCCTTCATTTTCCGGTTTCTTTCGACGAATTGGACATCCAATGGAAATTTTTGTCGTTTTTTCCTTTTGTAATTTCCCATTTAAATATGATTTTGAGTTTTACTTTTATATATTTTTTAAATTATTATTTACTGAATTGTTCTTCCACAAAAATTATTATAAAAAAAAAAAAAGTAAATAAATTTCACCTTTTTTTAAAAAAAAAAAAGAAAACATAACCCCAAAAATGTCATAAATCTATTTTGGATGTTTGATTTATTGTTTTTTTTTTTAACAAAAGAGAATGGAGGAAAAAGAATTGTTTTAACATTATTATTTTTCAAACAAACATGAAGCTTTTGATAAAGTACAATTTACGATCTATTACATTAGAAAAGTCGCAAAATGGTTTTGAAAATTAAAAGAGAATTTACGAAATATAACTTTGATAAAATATTTATAATCCCTATAAAAATTGGGTAATAAAGTTTGTCTTTTAATAATTTTGTTTTATAAAGTGTATATGGTTTGTCGATTTTTTCTATTTTCAAAAAAAATTCTAAATTTTGGTACATTTTCATGGGGCATCTTTTAAAAAATATAACAGAGCGACAAAATATTTAGATAGAACAATTCTAAAAACAAAAAAAAAAAAAACTCACACGGCCATCATAGAAAATACAAAAAATGGCACATCAACAACGCGCGTAATATATTTAGTACACGATCGTTTAGATTATCCAAATTTAAACGATTTATTTTTTCAATTCTATCGTTTAATTTGGTTCTACTATCGTTTAATTAATTGGGTTACATGATCATTTAGATTTGGTTATAGCAAAATTAATCGATTTTTCTATAACTCTTTTAAATTTTTTTTGTTCCATTTTATAAATAATTTCATTATTTTTCAATCTACTATACATTTCCCTTTTTTATGATATTTTTTTTTCTAAAATTAGTTTTTAATAAACATACTTTACACGAAAAGAAAACATTCCCTTATAAACTATGTTTTTCTTATAAAAAAAAAGAATAATAAATATAAAATATAAAAATCAAAGAATCTCTAAGCTCTTCGTTTATAAAAAAAAAATCCCCAAAAAACTTTTTTTTTGTTACGTATCAATAATATATTTTTCAAAACTTTCAAAAGTTTCAAAAATATCTTTAAATTTTAAAAAGTCTAAAAAACATTAACCTTATAATTAGTTTTCAGATGTAAATTGTTAAATGTTTGTTTTAAAGATAAGCTTATACTATTGTAAGATTGACGATAAAAATATCTTTTAACCCAATTTTCAAAGCTTAAAGAACCTTTTTTTTTAAATTTTAAAGATCTTTTTTACGCAAACTACGAAGTTGAATGACACTAAATCTATAAATCGTTGACTTTTTATTTTTCAAATTGCTTGTAAATGGGTTTGGTCAATAGAGTTATCCCAAATAGAAAGGAAAATTGATCCCTAGGACTTCACTTGTTTTTGGTCCTTTTCTATCAATTTCATAGACTTAGAATAAATGAGTCGTCCATATAGATACCATCATTGTCTCCAAGACAGATAGCAATTAGAGATGTTCAATTTCATTAGGCATGAGATATGGCCCACCCCAAACCATCCACGAAATTGGGAAAAAGGAATTCTCTCGGAGCTAAGCGAGGATGAGGAGTGCATTCCCCCATCCCGACTAGCCTCTATTTATTTGTTTAGTATAGTTATTTAATGTTATGTCATTGTTGTTATTATTTGATTGTTTGTAGAGTTAAAGATAATGGATGTGTTTAAATTAAATATTAGATTATATACGTTAGATTTATATTTATTTGAATTATTTTCAAAGTACAGTCAAATAAACCAAAATACTTACAAAGTATAACAAAAATATCACAATTTATCTATGATAGACTGCGACAAACCAAGATAGACTACTATATGCAAGAACTTTTATCGTTTGTTTAAAACTCAATTTGACCCAATGCAAATTTCTAATTATATATTTATTTATGACGTTTGTTTATATTTTGAATTTTAATATTTGAGTTTTATGAAATTATAGTTATTTTTATATGTTAAAAGAAAATTTTGAATATTTAAAAATACTAAAAAAGAAAAGAAAAATAAATAAACTAAAAACTAAACCATCCCAAGTCAACTCAACTCAAATTTTGTTGGGTTGGGTTAAACTCGATCAAATAAAATTTTGCTATTGATATGAAAAGTTCTAACAACCTAAACTATGTACACGCTCGTAAGTTCTATAATTTTTCAAAATGTGATTACAACTACCACATTTCGAGTGTTTTTTCCATGATTCTATCTTTTTTATTATTTCAAACAAAATATTGTAGTAAATTTCAAATACATCGTTTAAAGACTTTGAATTGTGGATTAGGTTGGAAAATGTGTATATGACTCATTCTCTATTTCTTGTATTCTTACAAAGTCCTTGCTTGTATGTAAATGTTTATGTTTTCTATTGCGTTTGTTTTCAAATTATGTTTTCTTTGCAAGTATTTAATTCTTTTTAGAACTGGTCATCGAATCTCTCATTTTTAAAATATAATATGGTATTTAATATAACAATCGTTCAAAACTCATTACAACAAAATTTACATTCCATAACTCTTAGACACTACCGAATTTAGAGAAGAGTAAAACATGAGTCATAAAAACCCATTTCACGTACCTTTTTACGGCAAAAGATGCAAAATTTCAGATTGTTCAAAATACATAACTGTTTTTGTGCTACAAATTTATGATCGTAAATAGAAGTTGTGTAATATAAAACGAAGAATGCACGATTTAGATGAAAAAGGACGAAGATCTCCGAATTTTTGAAATTTATGACATTTTTTAATTATCGTAGATATTTAACGATTTTTAAGTGTCATTAATTATAATACTATTTTTTAAATTAATTCATTCTTGTTTCCCTCCCTTCCCATTTTCATTTCTCTCTCAAATTGTAATTTTTTCCTTCCATGTCTGATAAACCCGTCGTCAATCAACGTAGAATATTTCTAATTTTGCTTTGAGGACAAAATTTACTCAAGAGGGAGAGATATCGATATATTGGATCGAATTCTAAAATGAATGTTGTTTTTTATTAGCTATTGAATGAACGTGTTGAAGCAAATTTATTAATATCTACTTTTTTTTCATTAAAATAATGCAAACACTTGTATTTAGTCTTTTGCAAACAACTTAACCAAAAAGTTTGATTACTTGTTTTATTGTTTATAGTTTCCTTGTATTACACACTTTATTGTTGTATTCATGTTTGTGGACATATTTGTGGTAAAATTTGGACTAAATATAATATAATAACATGTATGAAACAAATAGTTATCTATTATTAAAAGTACTTTTTTGACCATTTAAAATAACAATATACATAGTTTTAACATCAATGCATTGTTGATACTGTAAATGTGACATTATTCATATTTTTGTGACAGATTTTTATTGTCAAGATAAAAGTTTATCTGGCATAAAAAATCAACTTTTTGATCTATTACTGACAATGATAAATTGTCGTAAAAATGTTAACTTGTGATAGATAATAAATATTATATAAATAATTATTTTCGACTGAATTTATAAATAATGAAACAACTGATCATGATACCATTTTTCATGAGTGAACGATGGATTCGATGACTACAAAAGTAGTCGTGAAGAGTGGTTATATCATATTTTTAGTCATGTAAACATGTGGTTTTACTTTTTGACAAATTTATATTATTATATCAACCTTTGTTTTAACCTACTTTTTTTTTTCTTTCTTTCTTTCTCTTTTATTAATAAAGACTTGACCGTATTAATCCTTTTTTTTCTTTTTTGAAATATACCCTTCCAAATGGGATTAAAATATTCAAATTTTTTACTTTATTAAAAAAAAAAGTTAATAACTTAATAAGATAAAACTTTTGGACAGCATAAAAAAGTTGACTTAAAAGTTTTGAAAACATGAAAATAAGGGTTTTGAAGGTGTTAAGTACTTGGGGTGAAACAGTGTAAGAATTTAAATTAGGGTTTGGGGACGAAATTAATATGATTGCAACCATTACTTTGAAGCTTTAACTAAGAAAACCATCTTCAAGATTAGTAAAAATTTAATGAAAGAAGTGAATACAATTTGAATATGGGTTTTGTCGTCGGATCGTATAGATTCTATTTTCTTAATTTGAAGATGAATTTGTGTTGAGTTAAATTTAGGTGAATCTATAATAACATAAAGAAACGAGATGAAATAAAAGTAAGATAATTAACTATCGATAAAATAAGAAAATTGACAAAAGTTACACACTTTTTTAATTTCGTTTTTAGAAGTAGCATTTTTTTAAAAACTCATCAAACTGTTTTTCTCGGTCAATCTCAAGCTAGATCGACTACCAAGATTTTCTAAAATATTAAAATTTTCAACTTATCGATTGTTTTGGGTTTCTCGATGCATCTTGATCAATCTCGGTCTAATTGTCTATCGAGATTCTATAAAATTTCAAATATTCCCAAATCTTATTTAATTTCTTTTATATTTTTAAAAAAATTATTCAAACCTTCTCAAATCTTTCACAAAATCTTCCAAGATTAACCGAGAAAAATAGTTTTACAAATTTTAAAAAATGTACTACTTTTTAAAAAAGAAAATCAAAAGTATTCAAGTTTTATGATCAATTTTTCGATAAAATAAGATTTAAGAACTATTTAGAACTAAATTTTGAAATATGAGAACCCAAATAAACATTAAAGGGACGAAAATTGACAAAAAAAAATTAGGAAAAAACCTAATTTCACTAGTAAATTTTAGTAATGTCCTAAAATTAAATTTATTAGGATTTCGTATATTTTTAAGACAATTATAACCTTATCATAATTATTAATTATATATAATTTTCGAAATTGAATACAAAATATTTTCTTATTTACATTATATTAAGTTTATGAGGTAATTTATCACTTCCTTATTTATGCTAATAATTAATATACAGTTTTAATTATATTCAAAATTACGTTAAGATTTGCAAATATTATCAAACAAAATATTTTTAATATGGAAATTTTTTATTAATTAATAATCATATAATTTCATCATTAATATTATTTCCATTACCATGTAAAACATCATCAATTTTAATCCAACACTAGCAATGAATTTTTCACCAATTCCGATAATTTCTTCAATCAATTCCGGAGCCTTCATGCAAACTTGATTCTGGCTGAAACGTCCTTCACTGTTTCTGTTTCCGATTTCGCTCTTCACCGTTTTCGATTTCGTCCGTCAATTTCTCAGTTTATTTCGCCCTTACATTCTCCTTAATCTTCCAGCTAGTTGTCTTCCTCACTTCCGATTAGTTGTCTTCCTCATGTAAAAAATTAATTCCTCATATTTTGTTTTTGTCTTCCTTAGTTTATTTCTCCTTCACCATTTATAGCATATTCTGGTCATGTTCGTCATATTTTGTTTAATTTTTTATTGTTCAGTCAATTTTCCTGTCATGTTCGACATAGATTTTTTATTAAATGTTCTGTCATTCGTATATACTATGGTATACTACTGAATAATATATTTATATTTTGAGATTTGTTACATATATATACTACTGTATATATTTAATAATGCATATACAAATTTTTTTTCATGTTCTTAATATTTTGTTTAATTACGACGTGTTCCGGTTATCTTATTTATATTTTTGTTTAGTAAAATTTTCGTGAATAATATATACATTTATATATCATTGTTTAATCTACTTCTATTATGTGATTTATTAAATATATACATTTTATTCATATTTATGTTATGTGATTTGTTACATGCATATATACTACTACATATATTCAATAATACATAAATTGTAGTTGAATTTCAGATATATACATTTTATTCATATTTTTCCTTCATGTTTCGTATTGTTTTCTTTATTTTTTTCTCGATCCAATTAGTATTTTCTTTGATTTCTTACATCTAATTAAACTATTGCATAATACATTTATGTTCTGAGATTTGTTACAAATATACTACTATATATATTCAATAATACAGAAATTGAAGTTGTTATCCTCATACTAAAGAAGATTAGAATTCCTTTTAAAATGGAGTTCAAGAGATGCATTAAATGTGGCCGTTGTGGACGTATTGGACATAACCAAAAGAGATGCAAGTTTTCCTTATTGAACTAGTTTTTCCTTCTTATTATTAGAATTTTAGTATGTTGTTTTAGACTTTTATTTGAAATATTCATATTCCAAGTTTTAGTTCAATTATTTTATTTTCATATTTTTTCTTAAATTTCCATCAACTGTACTAATCAAAGTTCCTCGATTTATTATATTTAATATACTAACCTTCATATATAATCACTATTGTTTCAAACGTATATAACTTATTATTTATTACATATAATATGAATATTTGAAATAAAATACATAAACCCATTTAACAAATTAAAAATACAATCTTTCATTCATAAAATATACAATTTATTATTTCATATATACAGTTCATAAACTAATTTAATATATCCTCTCCATTTAACCAATTTTTCATACAACTCCCCGGATCTTCAACTCTTTCATCAAAGTCCCTACATCGCAAACATACTCAGTTTTCCCCAATACTACATATACTAGATAACATTAAATATATACTATAATTACGTGGAATATATGAAAAACAATGCAAAACGCAAGAAATATTCGACGAAGAGAGAGATTCGAATGTGAGAGAGATCGGTAGAAAAGAATTTTTTTAACAAAATTACAAAAAAATTATTAAGGAGTATTTTTTATTACAATATTACCATAATATCACTGGATATCTAATAAATCACTTACTATAATAGAATTAATTAGTTACCATATTTTACGTTTATAAGGTCCTTGCATATTATTTATTTATTATTTATTTCGTATTTTTAATGAAAATGGATAATAAGGTAAATTGAGTCCTCTGTAAAATTTTTATAGTCCATTTACGACATTTATGAAATTCCTTAGTTACGTAAAATGGTATACCAATCAATTGTAGTTAAAAAACAGCAACAAATAAAAGAAAAGTTTAGACAATTATCTTAGTGGGCCGAAAACAATTGGACCTGAAGCGAAAATGGGCTCTACAAATAACTAGACCACCCATCTGACTTTAATTCCATGTTTAATAAAACGGTTCGTTTTGAACTGCTTTTCAATTTTGGTCCAACTCTTGATATTTATATATATATATATATATATATATATATATATATATATATAATATAATTGAGGCATTTCGAAGTAAACAAACTAAATGACACTATTTACTTCTACACTAAAACCTATCAAATTCTCTTAATTGATTTAACTGAATCAAAATGGTACGAAAAAAATTTCAATTTATTGCTTCGTATAAATTTAAATCGTAAAATTTAAAAGTTGTATCAATTTTAATTTCAAATTAACAATTGTATCAATTTTGACCATTAAACATTTACAAATGTATCAATTTATATCATAAACTTTTGTAAATGTACCGATTTAAATTATTCATTATGTTTTACTTAGACACTCTCGTAGAAACTGAGGATTTAAATTGATACACATATAAAAGTTTAGGGTATAATTTGATACAATTATAAGTTTAGGTTTAAATTTACCCAACCTAAAAAGTTTAAAGTTTGAATTGATACAATATTTATAAGTTTAGAGGTTTAAATTAATACAACTCTCAAAGTTTAGGAGTGTAAATTGATATTTGTCCTTTATATCATTTTTTTTTAAAAAAAATTCTTTCAAACTATATTTTCGTTTAATTAGTGTGGAACATGTCAAATATTTTTTTTTGATAAAATATTTTTTTTTTATTTCTAGATTTGGATCTAATTCTTCTCTAAGTTTTAAAATATTATATTTTTAATAAAAGTTATTAATTTTAAGTAAATTATGTTTCAATTGAGTCTTCACACAATTAATTTTTGTTTAACTAAATATCCCATTTTTAGTATATATTTTTTTCTAAATAACATTTTTGTGAAATTAACCATGAAAGATATTATATGTTTTCTAAAGAATGATTTTTAGGAAATGAAGCTTGAAGATGTTATGGATAGGCAATTAAGGAATCATATATAATAATCAATCAAATCTTCATTAACAATTAAGTGAAACAGCTCAATATCAATATATAATGAGTTGGAGAGACCTTAGCATTATTTTGACTTTATTTGGGCTTAATTGGACTTTTATAAGTACTCTAAATTTTGTCTCTTAGTATCCCTATTTTCCCTTCAAAGAGTATATTTTTCATCAAATTAAACCTTCCATTTGTTTGGGTGTATTAAAATGTGTATCCAACGTAAATATAGATTGATATGCCTATACAAGTTTAGGATTTAAATTGATACAAATATTAGTTTAAGGTTTAAATCGATGCAGCCCTGTTAAAGTTCAAGGATATAAATTGAAAAATTTTCAAAGTAATTTTAACTAAAAGTTCAAACTTTTTGCCTTCGTTCACGTAATATGTTTCTTGATCAAAGGTGTATGTAAAATAATTGAGTTATTTTAGGTTGGCCACTAAATCAATTGCGTCCATTGTTCATTTAACGTGTTTACTAATATAGGATTGTCAAATGTGCTAAAAATTACAAGTTTCGTGTTTTTTTTTTAAAAAAAATATATTGTAATTTAAACTATTCATTCATATACACTAATTTTTCGAACCCATATGTATTTTTTCAAAACACAAGTGAACGAAACGAGAATATGAACATTAAAATTTGTAGTAGAATCACAAGTTGATTGACTTTATGCAACTCATTACCATCTCAACAATATGGTATCAATCATTTTCATTTGTAACTATTTTCTTAACTTTTTAAGGATTGTAATTGAATTCCCCATTAATATAAAACTAAAGCTACCTACTCAATATATATATATATATATATATATATATATATATATATATATTAGAAATTAATTAGATTAAAGAAGTAGTTTAATTTGTTACAAAATTAAATAAATGGGACAATAAGTGGTTGGTAGGTATAAATTGAATTCATCATCATCATTAAATACTTGTTTTTGATTCATTCAATGACCCAATCCCAAAACGTGGACTATCCAATATTCAACAATCTGGTTTCTACTTTTCTTTTTTTTATTCTCTTTGTCAAAGTTTCCTATAAACTTCCAAATTATATATACAACAACCATTCTTTATTTATTTATTTATATATATATTAGGTGATAAATTTTATGATAATAAGATCCATGTCACTACATTTTATAAATTACAAAAGTAGTAAATTTTAAAACGGATAGCCCTCTGGTAGCCATTTGATAGTCGTCTGATATATTTAATTGTTTGTCATGTTTGTAATAATATGCAAAAAAAAAAAAAAAAAGTGTTATGAATTGTTTTTTCTAAACTTTTTTGTCATATGATGAAATTTCTCTGTATTTTAAGTTATGTAAACTTTCTTTTGTTCAAATAGTAAAAAAATTAAAGTTAACTAATACCTTCGTAAATTACAAGCTTAGTTCTTGAATCTAAGGTTTGAGTCAAATAAATATATGAATTTTTTTATTTTTTGAAATTTACATTTGTATATAATAAATCGTGAAATTATAAAAAGTATTTAAATAAAATTTGCTCTAAAGGAATTGAAGAATCAATAATAATAAAAAAGAGTATATTTATAATAATTTAATATAGGAAAACATGAAATGTAGGTTAAGATGATAATGGAAAAATAGGCTTTTTGAACCCATAAAAATTTTACAATAAATCTTGAGAACTTTGTAGCTTTTTGCACGTGCTTCACGTGCATGTCATTTCCATACACGTGCCTCACGTGATAATTAATTTAAATTTCTTTTTCCCTTCTCTCATCCAATTATTGTTTTGAATTTACTTCATGGTTAAATGGTAAATTTGGTTAATATTGTTAGAAAAATAAATTAGAATCTAGTTTGTATAATTTATTATTAAATTTTAATTTATGTAGTTTCGAAAAAATTTCAGTGTCTATCATCGATAGAATACTAAATTTATATTTTGAAAAAATTAATTTTCCTTGTGACAACTTTAACAAAATTAATTATCAAATGGTAATATGGACTTATTTCAATTGTAACTGATATGCGCTCATTTTAAAGTTAGAAACTCAAATCTCGATACCTTACGTTTGTTGTGCTAAATAAAAAGACAAATTAACCGAATGAAATGCACAAACCACTTATTATTTGTGATGTAAATATAAACCAAGTTTATATTATCAAAATGGTACTGATTTTTTTTTTTTAAATCGACAATTGTGAGGCAAGTACTAATATATATATATTTTTTACGACATATGCTTCCTAGTAAAGCTATACCCTAATTGGTAGTAAAAATTAAATGAGATTTAATTAGTGATAATAATTAATAAATACTTAAACAAAACTAGAAGGAGATGAAACTAAAATCACATAATGTAAATTGAATTCAAAGTTAGAGGACTCGATTCAAATTTTTTGTAATTTAATTAATAGATCAAAGAAGGGAGAGAGCTTAACTTCTCCGATATATTATATGATCCAAGTGGTTCCAAAAGTACATAGCTTAAACTGCATTTTACCTTTACGCAACATAAAAGTTCAACTTCCAAGAGTTTACAATCGGAGGGAACTAACCAATGGAGGTAGATGGGCGATAATGAAAGTTTCTCCATAGCTTCTTTACCAATTGGGTCTATATAATGCATCTTTTCCTCGTGGATAAACTTTCCAATCGAAATATTAATGTAGTTGAAATCAGTTGCCAAATCGTACCATGCAACAAGCATAACCTTCTCATCTCTTCCAGAAAACCCATGATCAATAATTCAAGTCTAGTGACACTTATTACTCCACATTTGTCCTGTTATCATAAAAAAAACGAGGATAGATCGTTAAATTATTTGTTACCTAACACTTCTACGTAAGACAAAGTGGTAACATCACTTAAGGGTGAACATGATAGATCAAAATTAAAAATCGACCCGACCGACAAAAATGGATAGAACTGAAGGAATAATGAGCGTTAATTCAGTCACCATTGGTTTGGAAAAAATCCTAACTAACAATATTTTAAAAAGATTTCAAAGACTAACTTAAACCAACCGATCGACTGACCAATGATTGAATTGTACTCCTTCATGGTCAGAGTCAATTTGAACATTTACTAAAATCGACCATAATCAGTTCGATATTGGTTTGATTGAAATATCTACACCAATCGACCGATGCTCACCCCAATAACCACCTGATAATTTTGATTGGTTATACAACTTTTCTAAGAATTAAATAATACATCACTAAAACAATTAAAGTATGTACTCATGGTGTGTATTTTAATAGAGAACGTGAAACGTTTAGAGCATATTTCTTTTATTTAATCTATTTCTTGTATAAACTAAGAAATATACATTAATGTAACGCACCAATTTTATAATTGTCTATGACAAAACCTTTCCATCCACGCCATTTTATTAAAATGATTTTATGTATTATAATATATAGTTTTGGTTACACCTTAGGTATTTTCAAAATTGAAGAACTCCATGATTTATATTCCATTGACTTTATCAATTTGGTAAAGAATAAGATTATGGGGACGTGAGATCTTGGGTATTGACCAATTGCTTTGTTCTTAATTATATTAGTGTCCTAGTGGTGAACATTGTTATTGTTTTTTGAGTATGGTTATAGAATGATAATTTAATTATAAATACCGAAGTGAACATATACTTCAACTGACATATGAAGGTATTAGTATCACAAAATTAGTGGTCCAAAAATCTCAAATCCTCGTTGTATTATTATCATTGAATTATAAATGTATTTATTTATTAAAAATGTGAAAGTTAAAACATATACCAACATAGATTGATTTGTTAGGGTTCGTGTTTGCCTGTTTGGTTAATCTCAAACATACATTTTAAATTATACTTGTACTATTCTAAATTGGGAGTAAATTCCAACTTTACAAACTTTAATGAAAGTTATAAGTTGTCATGTATAACTCGTACATGCCTTTGGTATTCCACCAACCTTCTCCTCTGGTCAACACGTCACTAGAGTTGATTTGCAAGAATCGCATCGTTAGGTAATGTCAAGTTGAGTACACTTCCACATCTAAGTTTACAGAAAATATTTAGCTCACCTAAGCACAAACAAGAATCGTTTACCCATTAAAGTTGTTGATCCATCTTCTAACTCTAGTTTGAGATGTGTGTAATATTAGAAATATTAGAATATGTGTGGCTCTTAGGGTTTTAGAGTGTGGTAAGCTCGACTCTGTCATTTTTCTTTTACTTAAACCCTACGATCACAAAATTAGTAAATTACCTATAACTCAAAAGTTTGACTTTTCTTCTACGTAGTTTCAAAATCTTCTTGTACTTGAACTTATCTGTAGACCTCAAACCCTAACCTTAAACAACTCTCAACATTATTAACTCTCAACATTATTAATATTTCATTTGAAATATGTTCAAGCTAAACACGTCATTCATATTTAAACCCATTAGTATATTAAAAAGATATTTGTTTGCTTTGAATTGGTTCAATTTATTAATGCCAAGTTGTATCTTACCAACTTGGCAAAAATAAATCATCTTGAGAGTCACTTGTGGTTTTCTTTTCTTTTCTTTTTCTTTTTTTTTTTTTTACTTGTGATTTAATTAGTAATAAATTTTACATAATTTTAGGACGTGTTTTAAAAAATAAATCTAAATTAAGTTACCATGTTTTAAAAAATAAATCTAAATTAAGTTACTCTTAGGTGGGATATATTCGTAATTTCGCATGATTAAGATAATAATAGACTTACATCTATATCAATTAAACCAACTATCCATATTAAATAATCATATCATTTAGTTCATCTTTTATAATTAATTATTAATTATAAATTTGGTTTATCTAGTTTGAAAAATATTAGAATTTATTTTTTTTTATCATATTTTTAATTTATCTATAGAAGTTTATAAATATTCTCTATAATTTGATAAATTATAACATCAAATAGATACATGCTCAAATCATATAATTTATTATAAGAACGAAATTCTAACTTTTTTTTTTTTAATTCATAAAACACCTTAATTACAATTTAACCTAAGCTTTTATCATGCCAATGATGCATCTCTTTGATGGTTCACTTTGTCCATATTTATTAAGTAGCATTTGAAAAAAAAAGCATAAATTATATGTTATTTCTTATATTAGTAATATATTGTTTTCTTTCTAAAATTATAGAATGAAATATTCAAACCGCTAATTTCTTGAACTATTATTTTATGTACCATGTAAGAAAGAAGTTAGGAGCAAAAAGAGTTGGTTGAGAATTCAACCTTTTCTTTTTTTAATAAACAAAACAATTCAATGTATATATCATAACAAATTCACTAAATTGTGAAAAAATTATAATAAAAACAAAAATTATTTTAAATAACATATTGTTGATAATATTTCTAAATATAGTAAAATATTACAGTCCATTGATAATGCTTATCATGCTACATTTGTAAATATTTTGTTTATACTTAAAAACAAATAAAAAAAATTAATAAAATATTTATAAAAAATAATTAATTTTGTTAGTTTTATTTTACGGACGGTAAATAGTTTGTCAATTTTTTTTTTATTCCTTTTAGAAAATCCCACGAAAAGGTTATATTTGAAAATTTGTGAGATAAAAAGGAAGGTAAATAAAGAAGAGTGGTAGGGAGAAAGAGGAGAATACGGCATAGATCTTCTTCCTCGTGCAGCGCTTGCTTGGCAGTTATCAAGTTCTCTCTCTCTCTCTCTCTCTCTCTTCTGACCGACTATATAAACAACACCAATTCCAACAACAATTTTGATTCAACATTTTTCATTACCATTTTCAATTTTTTCTCTTTAACTCTCTCTTCCAATTCATCCATCCAGATCGATCACAGCACCCCTTTTTCTCCACCTTGTAGACAGTGAAGAGGTTAGTGTAACAAAGCTTAGCTTCACTTCTCTTTATACTTTTGAAATCTGTTTACTGTCTTAGA
Source organism: Cucumis melo (assembly GCF_025177605.1). Lineage (NCBI taxonomy): Eukaryota > Viridiplantae > Streptophyta > Magnoliopsida > Cucurbitales > Cucurbitaceae > Cucumis > Cucumis melo. The sequence goes on from NC_066857.1 coordinate 4,215,277, forward strand.
AGATTCTTGTTCAAAATTTCGATGTTTTAATTGTTTTTAGATCTGTAATGGTTGACTGGGACGAGTTGGATGTTGTGAGGGGTTTTTTTTTTTTTTTTTTTTTAAAAATAGATCTTGCTTCATTTCTTGTTTCTGTGTTTTTTGGATGATTTGGAGGTTGAGTGATTATGATTGTTCGGATTTTATGGATGCGTATGTGATTGCGATTGGCGACTGGAGTAATCTTTTGGAATGGTGGACATGGCGTTGGTTGGTGGTTGAGTTTGATGTGTGTATTTATCAGCATTGAAGGAGAGCGCCTTTTTTTTTTTAAGAGATTTTGGGTTTTTGGAATTGCTGCATGTTTACGAGTGATTTTGAAATTGTTAAAATCATCTTTTTCATCTACAAAATCACTCTGTAATCACTCAAAATTAGTTTATTTTTTAATTTTTCACTTTTAAATGCAATTCTTTGTATCATTCTAAATCAGCATATTTTGGACTGATTTTAAAATTTTCAAAAACAATTTTAACCATCTCAGCATGATCGAGAGTGATTCTGAAATGCTTTAATGAATTGATTAAGCATTAAAGCTTTAATATTCTTTTGCTTTCCTTAGCCAACGAAGGAACTGAGAAGCTTGTTATGTTGGTTGATTTTGTTAAACTGTGCTGATGCTCAAATCAGGAAGTTTAATTTAACTGTCAACCTAAAATAATTACATTGTAATTGACTTCCAACTTTAGCAAAATATTTTTTTTTCTGGAATTTATAATTATTTGTCCATGTATTCTTTTAAATTGGAGAAAAGTCTAGTAATCTTTTAGATGTTTTTCCTACTGGTCTGTTTTTAAATCGTACTGATTGATAAGAATTAATGATAATATTCGGTTTGCATTTTATCCGGCTGCTTCCACAGTATTGTTTTCGGTGATCCCATGGATTTGTTTTATTTATCAGCGATTCATTTATAAATTTTACAGATTTTCATTTTTGGCATACCATGGCTCCAGCAGCAGCAGCAGCAGAATCGATAAATCCAAGAGGTATTTCACTTGCTTTCCTATAAAAATGGTTAATCAGAGCCTGATATTATAAGTTATGTTGTCGGTGAAACTGACGCTGAAGAACCACAGTTATTGCATTTCTATGATGGGTTTGTTTTTTCCTCTCTATTTTTCTTGATATTCAATATTTGGTTGTATAGATGTTTGCATTGTTGGTGTTGCACGGACACCAATGGGTGGATTTCTTGGTACTTTATCATCTTTATCAGCCACCAAGTTGGGATCTATAGCTATTGAAGGTAATTTTGGAACCCATTTTTCTCCTCTAATGTATATGGAGCTGACCAATAACGAAGTATTTTCCTGTTTTTGACTTGTAGCTGCACTTAAAAGGGCAAAAGTTGATCCTGCACTTGTACAAGAAGTCATCTTTGGCAATGTTCTGAGCGCAAATTTGGGCCAGGCTCCTGCCAGACAAGCTGCATTAGGTGCAGGAATACCTAATTCAGTGATCTGTACTACTGTCAACAAAGTTTGTGCATCAGGGATGAAAGGTTCACATTCTCGTCCTTGTTCTAAGATCTTTTTGACCCTACAGCCTACTGATGTTAAATGATATTGTAGTGTTCTTACAACGTTTGCTATCTTAATTTTCAGCGACAATGCTAGCAGCACAGAGTATCCAGTTAGGCCTTAACGATGTTGTAGTTTCTGGTGGGATGGAAAGCATGTCCAATGTACCAAAGTACCTGGCAGAAGCAAGGTTGCTTTTCTATTCTAAATTTCAACGCATTCGCATTGACCTGAGCTCTAAGCATAATATAGCTTATTTCATGCTCATTTGCAGGAAGGGGTCTCGTCTAGGACATGATTCTCTTGTTGATGGAATGCTGAAAGATGGTTTATGGGACGTGTATTCAAACTCTGGCATGGGAACTTGTGCAGAGTTATGTGCAGAGAAATATCAAATTACAAGGGAGGCCCAGGTATTGATTATAGTGGATTTTGAGTTTGATTCTCTTTTTATTATTATGTAAACATTTTTACATCTGGATTTCATGCAGGATGACTACGCTGTTCAGAGCTTTGAGCGTGGTATTGCTGCCAAGGATAGCAATGCCTTTGAATGGGAAATTGTTCCGGTTAGATGTCCCTCCATATCATTGCATGGTTTTTTCTCTAGTTCAAAATTACGAGTCTTACATCTTTCTAAACTTGCAGGTTGAAGTTTCCGGAGGAAGGGGAAAACCATCGACTATAGTCAATTCGGACGAGGGTCTTGGAAAGGTACTTCTCTATAATTCTTTTATGTAGTTTCTTCTTTCTCATTCTCTTCTAAAGGTTATACGTAATGCCAGTTTGACCCTGCCAAGTTGAGGAAGCTACGACCGAGTTTTAAGGATAATGGAGGTACCGTAACGGCAGGCAATGCTTCCAGCATAAGGTAAAGGAAAATTTTTCTTGGTCATGTGTTGGGAAGTTAGAAATATAACAAACTTTATTACTTCCCTTTGTATGGATAAGTGTGCCAGAGGATCAATCGCACTTATATTAAAAGTTGAAATTTTCAAAATTACAGCGATGGTGCTGCCGCCATAGTTCTAGTGAGCGGGAAGAAGGCACTGGAACTTGGGCTAGAAGTGATTGGAAAAATTAAAGGATATGCTGATGCTGCTCATGTAATTCCTGATCCTTTTATTAGTTGTAGTAATTACTTTCTGAGTGCAGCTGAAGCATCAGTCTCCATATCTTTGATCTTCAAAGCACTTTGTACTAATAATATGGGGAATTGATTTGTAGGAGCCAGAATTTTTCACAACTGCACCGGCCCTTGCAGTTCCAAAGGCCATTTCCCATGCTGGCCTAGAAGCTTCACAAATTGACTTCTACGAAATAAATGAAGCATTCGCTGTAAGATTTTTAATGACAAGCGTGAAATAATCAGTTTCCATGACTCCGATCATTGAATTCTTATCTATTCTATTTGATCATAATCTCTGTAGGTTGTGGCTCTTGCCAATCAGAAATTACTTGGAATCTCTCCTGTGAGTATTATCTTCCACTCTTCTTGTTGGTGAAGTTGTGTCTTTTGATATTTTGCCAATATTTCTACGCCCTTCTATGGCCTCGCATGAATTGAATAATTGGACTACGGCTTGCTTTTAGATTGTCGTTCTAAATGTGCTACCTCATCTCTCTATCCAGTTTCTTTCTTCCTTGTCATGTTATCACTGTTCTAAGTTCATCTCATTTCTTCATGTACAGGATAAAGTGAACGTGCACGGTGGAGCCGTGTCTCTGGGGCATCCTCTAGGTTGCAGCGGGGCTCGTATCTTGGTCACACTTTTGGGGGTAATTCATTTAAAAAATCTCCAATATTGCCCAACATTTCTCTATTAGCTATCCTCTTTCCTTGTCTATGAAAGTAGATATCACTCGCAACCCATTTAACAACAAACATTTGATCTTATTTTAGGTACTAAAGCAAAAGGGTGGGAAATATGGAGTTGGAGGTGTTTGCAATGGTGGAGGTGGTGCATCTGCTCTTGTGTTGGAGCTTGTGTGAAGCCTGTTCAAGTCACAAAGCGTCGATAAGATAAGGTGTTGGATCATATGGGTTGGTAGTAACTTGTTATCCTTCCTATTTACCCTTTCAAATGATGATAGCTTTAGCCTTTAGGGATCTGGAAAAGTAGAGCCTTTTGTGACAAAAGCTTAAAGTGAAGCTGAGGCAATCAAAATGTGTTTGTTGTTTTCTTCTGTTATCAGAATAATATTGAATTTTTATCCATAAAGTTTCTCTTTCATTTGGTTTCCTAATTTAATAAGGTTGAAAAATATATTGTTTTTTTAGGTACCAATTCTGCACACTTTTTTCCTCCCCTCATATTTGATGTTAATGATTCAGTTTTGAATGTCATCTTTATTTTTCCAACATATCGACTCTTTATTGCTTTTTGGTGGTCATAAACTTTCTGTTTTTTAACTTATTAAATTAAAATCAAGTGTAATAATTTATTTTAGTTGTATTATTTTATGGAATGTAAATAGTTTGTCAATTTTTTTTTTTGAACTTATTTTTTTCGATTACTCTAGTTTTGAAAAGTCGATTATGTCATTTGCCTAAAGGAATACTTTCTTTTATTTTATAAACTACTATAGAAGTTACAATACCTTTAAAGTAGGATTTACAGTACAAAATGGTGTAAGTCCGGATCACCGCACTATTTCAAATCTCAATTTCCAAGCAACATTTGATCATTTCTATCATATGTTAGTTTTAAATTGTTTTCAACTTTGTCCGATTTTTAGGTGACTATTGAACTTCCAACTTACCTTAGGTAAAGTGAACTATTACCATACACCAACTGTTTTCAATTATTATTACACATTATTCTACAGAAAAACCATTTTGTAACAGTTACGTACTTCAAATATGCAACTATAATTCAAAGTACATTATAGTAATCAATTGAACTCTCGAATCACACTATCACATGGCATGTCATAAAGTACGTACAAGAATGGTAATAGGGTACCTTGCCCAAAGAGAGGAGAAAAAACATGTGAAACGAAATAATCTCTATTATATTAAAAGGGACATCATGTCCCTTTTACCCTTACAATTTCTTTTTATGAATTTTTATATTACCTTTTGTTGAGTGGTTGTGCTATTGTAAGCACCGACCATTTAAGAGATAGTAGAGATAACTTTTTTAGTGCAATTGATGTTAACATATATTACTTTTCGAAATAAAATACAATATATGCTATTTGGATGAGTTAATCGAGATGAAAGTGATTACACGCATTGAATTGGTAGGGTACGTTGATTCTTCCAATGTATATATAAGATGCACCTCTAAAAGAAAAACAAAACAAATACTGCATTCACCTGCTTTAAGGATAATTTAATGAAATTCAAAATTTAAAGAAAATTTAAATAAATGAAAGTGATAATCAATACGGTAAAATAACGCGTTCCATAAATGCATTATGTAAAATAATCATTAAAACTACAAGATTGGCACATGTTTCATAACTAGGGTATATAAAAATATAGAAAGTAGTTTTAAGATTTTATATAAGAAAAACGATCCTCATTCTCTTCCCACTCACTACTCAACCTACATTACATTTCTTTCATCTCACAAGGGAAAAAAATCATTCTCAATTGTCAAACTTGATCATAGCGTAGTTGATTAAGATAAATACACGATAATAGGAGAAAATATGTATTTCTAAAAAATAAAAAATATACTACTCTCGACCTCGAACATGATTTGTTCAATGATTGTACACCTGATCTTTAAATTCTAAAAAAGGAATGCTACTCAATTATATAAGTCAACTGATGCAGAAACTCAAGAACATTGGAAAGTAATTGCTTATTGAACCAAACGAGAGAAAAAGAGAAGAAAAATTTATATTAGAACCAACTAGTATGTTAAGATCATGCGAGGGAAAAAGATACAAAATGATAAAGCCATAAATAGGAGAGAGGGAAAAGAAAAGAAAAAGAAGGGAAAGGTGAATTTGTTTGATTAAACTCTGGATGTTCCAAGCTTCCTTTCAAACAAGCGCTGCAGCAAATAGACTTGGAGGACACTGGCCCCTACCAGTGCTGCTGACTCAAACATTGCCTTGTGGATTGCCCTTTTGCTCATTCCATCATTCACTGCAATCAAAAACCATACCACATAAACACATTATGGGTTTTCGTCATTTCAATCCAACAAGAATAGAGATCGAACAGAAAATTTAACCGAGTTCTATTTCAACACAACCCAAACCACCTAGGTTTTGTTAGGTTGTATAAATCTTCGCAATGTAATTTGAGGTTAAGAATAGATCCAAAGTCTTTTGAAGTCGTTCCATTGCTCAACCTTAGTTGTTGGTCTAAAACAAGACCTAAGGCCTCACTTGGTAAAGATTTTGGTTTTAGTTTTCTCTTTTAAAATTTGTATCTGTTTCCTCCCAAATTTTCCATTATGATTTCCACCTTTGTTGAAAAAGTAAAAACACATTTTTGAAAACTGGTTTTTTAAAACCTTGGATGAAAAAACAAGGAAATTTAAGGGCAGAAGTAGTGTTTAAAATTTAATTTTCAAAAAATAGAAACAAAAGTTAAATGGTTATCAAATAGGGTCTCATAAATCATTCTCTTATACATGTTAGTCTATTTTCCGGAAAATGCCATTATTCCCCTAAATCTAACATGGCCTCAGCAACAATTACGAAGAAGAAAGCTACCATCACGATCATTGGTGCTTGAGTAATGCCAAAAACATCTATTGAAGAGCTCACTTAATTAATGGGTTTAGATTTGTAAGTTACTTGATGCCAATTTTATCAAGGACTAACTTCAGCAAAAGAAATTAAATTCCTAAGCTGATTTCATGGAAATTATTCAAGCTTGAGACATGTTCGTCAACGTTACCTATTGCCTGACGATCAGTCTGAGCCTCTAACCAATGTTGTTCGAACTGAATATTGTAAAGAGCTTCCTCCAACTTAGATATTTGATCCATCAAAGGGTTGAAATGCTCTGTAGTATGCACCAGTTTTGAGATTGATTTTAACTTGTGAAAGGTCAGGAAATAATAAAACCGGGCAATGGCATCTTACCATCTTTTGCATGTTGCTCATGATAAGAAAAGTGGCCAACGTGCACATCAAAATCAATGGTTTCATGGTATGGAGACTTGTTCGTGAAGCAGAATCGATGAAGGCCTTTGTTGTGAGCAATAAATTCATGCTTTTCACTAGTCTTATCACGGAAATCATGAAGATGTTCACCAGTAGGTCCCTTTATCTATATTTCAAACAAAATATTGGATCAACGGAAAATTCTATCAGTGAAAGCAATATAACACAAGAGTCTAATAATAAGAACTCCATAAGAATAGAAAAATCGCCAAATATAGTCTTTAGAGTCTCTATACATAGCTAACTGCTAAATCGTCTCCGTTTTTGGAGTAGTTTGCTTGATATTGTATTTGTGTTTGGTCTCCGTTTTTCTGGCTTGCCAAAGGGGAGCATCTGCTGGGGAGTTCTTTTGGAATCAGATTCTGTTTGTTTTGGAAGTTTTATTTGAGTTCCTCTGGGTTCTGAATAGATTTGACAAGACAGATTTGAGGCAGCCGGCTGCTTCTACTTGGCCCTTCTCTTTCTCCTTTCATCTTGAAGATTTGGGAGCGCAAGTTTTTATTTAAATAGGTTCCTCTTGGAAGTTTTTAAGCTTTGGTTTGCATTTAGTCTTCTTGATAAGCAAATAATTGGCATTGATTAGCTAAACATAGAACAAGTAACTTTTAAGTTAAATTTTCTACTTTTAATGACAAGCTGGAACGTCAAGAGTCACTTAGATACCCAAGGGTCATAATGAATATAGAAATTCAGATTCACATATTTAATGCATTTTTAGATTCATTCACATCTTTAATATGTACTTATTTAATGGTATGTACTTTCATTTATTAGGGTAGTTGAAATGGCATAAAATTAAATGTTGTATCCTTTCATATAACATTTGAAATTAGTATAAATAGGGTTGTAGTTTCCACATTTTGAACAAAAGCTTGAATTTGAATGAAATTTTCTCAGAGTGTTTCTCACAGGCTTTATGTTTTCCTTTGTATTATTGTGTTAGAATGCATGCTTAGGACTTTCAATCTAGTTTGATCAATTAGATTGTGGAGAGTTCGAAATCTTGAACTTAGGAACAAGTTCTCCTTTCTTCTTGATCTTTGATCAATCTTTCCAAGTCAAATCTGTTTAGCTTTCTTGGGGTTGTTAACTAATTGTTTAATCGGGGTTATTCTTATTACTATTGTGGGGGTTCACCTAAGATAAGGGGAGTTCTCAAACGTGATTGAGGTAATTCCATTTATGACTTCCTAAGATGTTTCATCTTCAAGAAGCTATGTTTTGCCTGTTACTTTTCTGGTTGAATTCGATTTATAGGTTGCCATATTTTATGCTGCCCAACTATAGTTTTGTTTTCATCCTAGTATGGATTCTCCCCTAGTTCTTTTTGCTCAATACTATTGTACTTTGAGCTCATTTATTTTCATTAATAAAGAAGCTTGTTTCCGTTTAAAAAACTGCTAAATCATCTAAAAAATAACCAACTCAACTTCAATACATATGTCCAAAGGCTTCTTTGACCACGTAGTACACAAATGACTATGACAACATATTCTAAGTATGAAATCAGGCCTATGCTCAAGTAAAAAACAAGCCAATCTTGGACACTTCATAGTCTCTCAAAAGATTTTCTAGTTATTTATGTTCATTTCTAGCTGAAATTTCTTTCCCACAACAATGTTATTTTAAAATGTATCAGAAATACTATTTGATGGGTGACGTAGAATCCATATTTACGTAAGTTGTTCATTGTGTCCAATTTAGAGCAGGATGAGAAACAAGATTTGGACCTTTCACAGGTGAACTTGACTCATTAATATGAAGTAGAAGCTTTTGCATCCATTCTCAGTGATATAAAGCTAAATAAAAAGAGGAGCCTTTACAGACCCCCTTCAATATTGTTTACTTAGTAAACACATAAAAGGAGATGAAAATTCCAACTTTAGAAGCAAAAATGTCATCTTGATGCTAGAAGACAGTGAGGGTAGAATTCTTCTTAGAGACAATGAGATTACTGATAACTCGCTAGGGCCTGATGGCATGACCCGGGAGTTTTGTAAAATTTCATGGAACATTTTAAAAAGTGATTTTGAAATGTTCCACGAGTTTTTTAAATATGGAATTATAAACAAAAGGTGCAATGAAACTAACATATGCTCGACCCCCAAAAGAAGAAGCCTATACGGGTAAGTGAGTTCCGACCTATCAGCTTGGTGACATTTCTGTATAAAATTATTTTGAAACTCCTCACCAAAAGACTGAAAAAGGTCCTTTCCATTATCCATGATGCTCAAGTGGCTTTTGTGGAAGGAAAATCCTTGGTGCCATTTAACTGGTTTGGAATCTCTTGAAGAATGGAAGGTGAATGGGAAGAAGGAGGATTTCACTTTGCTATAGCTTAATCTCCCTAGCATTGCATGCTGCTGAACACACCGCATCCGAGAGAGCGAGCGGTGACAAAGCGAATGTGACAACTTGTGCTAAAGCTTGATCTTGAGAAGGCTTATGATAAAATCAACTGGACCTTCCTCGATGGGATCCTCAAGCTCAAAGGTTTTGGGAAAAGGTGGAGGAGGTGGATTCGAGGCTACATCTATCAATTTCTCTATCATTATCAATGGAAGACCACGTGGGAAGATTATGGCACATAGAGGGCTTAGGGAAGGGCACCTCCCTCTCCCCTTTCCTTGTTACCATTGTTGGCAATGCCTTTAGTAATATTGTTCACTATTGAGGAGGTTGCTTCTAAAGCTAGTGAGTTGGGTTGCAAATTTGATCAATTATCTTTTGTTTAATAGGGGTTTCCCCTTGGTGGGAAGGCCGCGACTAAGGAGGCTAAGGTTGCTCTTGAGGAAAAATTTAAAACTAAAATTGGTAAGTGGCGTGGATTGGTCCTGTTCAAAGGCAGTAGACTTACTCTTGCTCAATCAGTTCTTCAAAGTTTACCTTGTTACTTTTTCTCCTTATCAAAGGCTCCGAAAGGTTTTATTTCTCGCGTGTAAAAGCTTATTTGACTTTGTTTGGGGTGGTGGATATGATAAACGGCCTCCCATCTTGTCAGCCAGAAGTGGACCTCTCCTAAGGATTTATGGGAGGGTTGGGAATTGGCTCTCTTAATCAGAAGAATTCTACTCTCTCGATGAAGTGGCTTTGGAGGTTTTGTCATGAAGAAACGCCTTGTAGAGGGAAATGATTAGAGTTATTTACGGGGCAGAGGAGCATGAGTGGAGTTCTATAAAGCCTAAAGACAAAGGCAGCTTCAATTATGGAATGGTATTCTAAAACAAAAAGAGCATTTTTTTTACCTTCGTTGATTTCATGCTGGGTGATGGGAGACGCATAAAGTTTTGGGAGGATAGGTGTTGTGCAGCCCATCCTCTTGCTTTCTTGTACTGTGTCATCTACATTATTTCCTTGAAAAAGAATGTTGTGGTGGCAGATTGTTGGGTTGATTCTAATCAAGCTCCGGGATGAGAAGTGAGGTACTAAAGTTAATCTGCCTTTGGTCAATCTTATTTGGTCCCTCACCTATAAAAGTCTCAGCACCCAGGAAAAGCTCCAAAGGAAGCTTCCGAAAGGAGGCTGAGACTTTAGATCACCTTTATTTATACTGCGAGTTCACGTTCACATCCAAAGAGTAGAATAGGATTTTTGAGAGCTTTGGGTTGGATGGCTGACTCCCATTGCGGGTCGATGAATGGATAATTGAGGGTCTATATGGGGGCAGCTTTTTGTGAAAAAGAAAAAAATTTGTGAGTTGTGCAACCCGTGCTCTCTTGTGGCACCTCTGGAATGAAAGAAATAGTAGGGTGTTCGAAGATAAGTTTAGCTCTTTCAATTCTTTTTGAGCTCTCGTGCACCATACGCTCTTTTGGTGGTGTACAAACTACACAAAGTTGTTTTGTAATTACAACATTCTCATGATTCTTAACAACTAGATGCTTATTGTTCACTTTTTTGTTCAGGTAGGGGATGGGGTTCTCAACCCCTCGCCCTTTGGCTGTTTTTCTACTTGCTGTTTTATATATAAATTCCTCTGTTTCTGATAAAAAAAGATGTATCATTTGAATGTCACTCTCCCTCCTTCCCTATAAAGTAAAACTCAAAACATCTCCAAAAATTAAATTATAAGAATTAGCCACCCGTTATACTAAGATGTGTCTACTCATTTTAGTTTTAGTTATAATCTTCTTATCACTTCAAGAACTAAGACATAGCTCTTATTAGAATGGTCTGTCATTATCCAAATCAAAGCATCTCCACAAAATTAACCATCTTTTCTACTAAGACAAATCTCTGCCCATTCTTATTTTAGCATTGGTCTTTACGAGCACCCCAACCCAAAAACTAAGAAGTAGATGTAGTTAGGAATTCGGAGTACTCTGTCTCTCTGTCTCTCTCCCCACAAAAATAACTTAAAGCTAGCCACCACTAATACTAAAATAAGTCTTCTAGCAACCAAGAACTATGTCATAACTTTTATCAATAGGAGCCTCCAGGAAACAACCTAAAACCACGACCTTACTTAGACAGAATTTTGCTCTACAAATTGTACAACTGTGTCCTTGAGTTCTAAAAAACAACCTTAAAGACTAACCACCTCTTGGACAAAGATCAATCCTTCCCCATTCTAGTTTTACTATTAGTCCTCTTAACGGAGAAACATGGTATTAGCTTTTATCGTAAGGAGGTCTCTGTCACTCAGTCAAACCAAAGCATCTCAAAAGCTAATCATCTCTTATACCAAGTTAAGGCCTTGCCCAAGAAGAACTAAGAATGCACTTAACAAAGAATTAAGAAACACAAAAAAAGACCCATAAACATTGTTTTCCTAGTTTCGAATTCAATTAATGAAAAGGAAAGCAAAACAAAAGGGAAGTGTAGAAGAATGATACCACAAGATCAACGCCATCATCGCCATAGTGCCATGGTGAATCTGCCTTGATTACAACAAAAGAAACATGAACAGTATCTCCCTCGTATTGAACCTGGTGAGAGAAACATTCTTCCCTGTCGATCACAAACCTAATCCCTTCTGATTTTCTCAAATTCAACAGCAAAACCCCAACAAACGCCATCATCACCACAAATCTCATAGCCCATCGCTCCATATCTTCAAAAAATCACAAACCCATATGGAAAATAACAAGAATCATACAAAAAAAAAGTCAAATCTTCAGGATCTGTGATGAAGAAAAGGAAAGAAGAAACAAAAGGGTATGTAAATTACCTCAGAATTTAGAAAATGAGGGGATGAACAAAGAATTGCTTGCCGCCAATAGGGGGAAGAGAGAATCTGAGAGTTAGAATAAGTTAAAGGGTTAATTTAATCCGAAGGGAAGAGATCAGAAAAAGGGTCAAAACAGACGGTGGCGCAGTTGGGAGTTCAAACGAGGAGAAAATTTTAGTGTTTTTAACTCAACATAAAAAAAAAAAAAATGTTAACTTTTTACGTCGCCTCCGATTTGGTATGATGTCGGATTATGCCGTGTCGAAATATTATTGGATCGATGACGAGACTTTGACCAATAAGAAAACAGAAAATGTTAAACACAATGGGTTTGTTTCTTCGATTAAAACTCAAAGTCGTGAACTTTAACTCCAATAGTTACGTTTTGGTACAAATATATTGATTTAATTGTCTAAAACACCCATTTTTATGATAAATGACCCAAATTTTATAAAAACATTAAAAGTAGCTTTCAAGTTTTCATCCTTCAAGTTACAGCATTACCCTCTTTTATTGATTTAGTTTTTCCCTTCTCCCTCCTAACTTCACACTTTTTCTCATCCCTGGAGTCTTCTTCTCCGAGAGGAGCGAGAGTGAGCCAACAAACATGGGTGATGGACTCCAATTGAGATGGACGAGAGCGAGACCGACCGTGTAACTAAGAGACCGAAAGATTGAGTGAGACTGAAGAGTGACATAAATTGAACAAGATTAAGCGATAGCAACACCAACCAAGCGAGACTGAGAAAGATCGAGCAAGACGAGACTACTTTTCTGCCTTTGTGGTTAATTTCACTCAATTTCGATCTCAACCCAGGATTATTTGACACATTTTTTTTTTTAAAGAAAAGGTTATTCATTATTTTTTTTCTAGTTTTTCGATCATCCATCTAATGGATTCGAATATATTATCTAAACTCTCGCTTTTCTTTCCAACTATTCCCATGTGGCCAAAGTCATACACACTAGCAAAGTTCTCACTCTTGGTTTTAAAATTCATATTTAGAATATTGTTATTTTTTTAAAACCACAAAAAATATAATATTCATCTAACAAATATTTGTCATTAGTATTTTATCCATTAAAAACATTACTTGTTTACGAATAAATCTATAATCAATTAAAATGTGAATTAGATCAACAAATTTTAAAATAATTACTTATTTTAATATTTGGTTTGGGTAATTTTTAGACTCTCAGAATATAATGGTAAAACATATATTTTTCTATTAACATTGATAAAACAATAAAAGGATTCTCTAGTTTTACATTTGAGATTTGAGGTAATTATTTTTACACAGTTTATAAACATAACCAAAAGTAATTCGTTCACCATTACATTTCAATTACTGTACAATGCAATCTGACTACAAAATCTCAAGCGGAGAATTAATCCAGCCTTACGCAATAATTCTCATGAAATAATTCAATATGTGAAAACATTACCAGAGTTAATAATAAAATTTTGAAAATATTCACAATGACAAATTTTAAAAATCATTGAAAATAGAAGGATTAAAATTTGAAATTTGAAAATAAATGGACTAATACTATACCAACTAAAGCCCTAAAAATCATAATAGTATTTTAACCTTTTTTTTCTTTTCTTTTTTTTTTTTTTTTTTTTTGTGAAAAATATCAATTTAACACCCGATTTTGAAATTGACACACTCCTAGGGTTGGAGGAAAAAATCATGGGGGGTGGGTTCCATGACTACCCCTGATCAAGGCAGGAAATCCCTAGGGTTGAAGATAAGTAGCAAAGTCAGATAAGATTCCAAGACAAATCATATGTTTACATTATCATAGACCACCAACTATATCTATGAGTTTTTTTTTTTTTTTTTTTTTTTTTTTTAACAAAAAACAATCAAACGGTTTTTAAAAACCATGTTTTTATTTTAATCTTTAGTTTGTATCATATGAGAGTAAAAATATCAAAACAAACCATTGTCCATAAGGGTTCCCTTTCACTACTCTTGCTATCTAACTCTTTACTTCATCTTGCTCTCAGTTCTCTTTCATTATTGAGAGAGTAAATAGCAAGATTCAAGAGTGGAGTCAACAAGCAAGCAGAATAAGGTGATTTCAGTAATTTCCGCTAATGATTGTGCAAGCAAAAGGTAGAAATAAAAATAACTTAGATTTTAAAAGTGGAACAGATTTCATTTTGGGCACAAATTTTGGTTCAACCTACAACTACCTCTATATTTATGCATAAAATTAAAATCCATCAAAGAGAGAGAACCTGATGTGGTATCCTACAACATTTATTGTATTAATGCATAACGCATGCTTTATTTTTCCATTTTGGAAGGCAGGACAATCCAGACTCTATTTGATCACTTACAGCTTGAAATACCATATAGGTAAATAAAATTAGAGCCGAATGGGGGCAACCAACATATTGAAAATACAACAGTTTCAATTTTCTTCAAGCTTAAACAGAGATGTCTTTACCAAAAAGTCCGGTTATTCCCTTCGTTGGGTCGCTCTGTTTCACAATTGACTCGCCAACCAGAACCTGCAGAAACCAACATTAAACAACTCAAAATTCCATGTCATGCAACAATGGAAGCCATTAAACCAAATATGAGCTTACAGCTTTAACACCAGCTTCTTGCACATAAGCAATATCATCAGGAGTGAACAGCCCGGATTCTCCCACTATCTGAACAATCCTCGCAACAATCAAGTGAATATCAGATAATGTAAAAGTTCGGTGTGTTTTTCTCATAAAAGAAGATGGAAAGATAAGTTTGTTGAGAAGTTGTTGAACAGCAGAAAAGTCCACTTGATACTTACGAGAACATTCTTCTCGCGGATCTTTTGTCCACGCTCTCCTTCAAGAAGCTTTTTGGTGTTGCTGATATCGACCTCGAATGTTTCTGCAAGTTATTGATTCATGCACACGCATGTAAGCAATATAACTTTCAATGGGAACTTTCGTTGGTGTATTGGTGAAATAGGAGCGCTTCAGAAGCAAGGAACAGACAATTGCTCGTGTTTCAAAATGCTATAACTACTTAAAAGCTAGGGCTGTTAAAATGTAGGGAATATGATGTCATAATAAAAGATATCAAGTTAAAGAAGAGAGTAGCGATGCAGTTTGGTTTAACAGAACACAATATATTGATCAATGGAGAAATGAGGCAAATATAAACAACGTAACAAAAGTAGTCAGCCATTACCAAGATTTCGATTGTTGATGCCAATAAGCTCGATGCCTTCAATTGCAAGCATACGATCCATTTCCTTCTCGTCGTGAACCTACAGATAAAGTAAAAGGTAAAAGACATGTATAGCTTCTTTAAATATTGTACAATAGTGGTAAGCAACATCTATCTGCGCAAAACACCATCCTATTCAGCTAAGATGAGAAGACTGGAGAGTTTTCTAGAATGTAGTGCAAGACATAATGTGTACACAAACCTCAACAAGGGGGGTCAAACCGACCATCTTGCAGATTTTCACCATATATTTAATGTCAAGATCAGGCAAAACAGCAGCAATCAAAAGAATGGCATCGGCACCTTTGGATCGGGCATAGTAGATCTGCCATGCATCAACCACAAATTCTTTGCACAAGAGAGGGCACTGCATATGTTTCCCACTTTTAGAAGTACAATTCACATACCAATATATAAAATTATGATTAAATAAGACAAACCTTCACTCCGGCATTCCTTATCTTCTCCAGATTCTCAAAGCTTCCCTAATCCCCAAAACAACAGATGTAAAACTCAGGTACTAAAAGAAAATGAATAAAAAGACAAACACCATCCGAGAGATTGAAAGAAAGACAGAGCTCCTAAAATGTTCTTCACCTGAAAAAACTTTTCATCTGTGAGAACGCTAAGGCATGCTGCTCCACCTTTCTCATACGCTTGGGCAATCTCAACCTATCATCATTTATCAAATTTACAAAAGATAAAACGATTATTTTGATGCAAGAGTAACAGGTTGAAACATAAATGCTACGCTTAACACGTAGTTGAATTTGGATTATACTAAATAAAAAGCTTGAATTTCCTAGTGTTGTTTTACAACTGAAGTTTTAGGCATGTACATACCAATGGCAGTTCCTTGTTTGATGCACTTAATTTTCTTTTATTGTCCGTTAGTGTTTGTGCCAGCTCATGCCTACCTTGAGTGATCTCATGGGACATCTTGCCTAGCCCTATAACATTTGGGTGTCAAGGGTAGACATCATGAATTGAATCCATTCCCTCTAAAACTTTTGTTATACCCTTTTTATAAGAACAACTTTTATCGAGAATAAATGAAAGATTTATTGCCCCTTTTGACCTTTGATGCACTTAATGGACCCGCTAAACAAATTGCTACCATTCCTAGGGTCGGGGAAGACCCTGTATCAAGTTTATTCTTCCCCACTCCATTCATGACTTGATAAAACTGAGCATTGGAAATAAACACCAAGCACAGGAAAGCAACCCCATTATTTACAAAAAAAAAAACTACGTGCTAGCACAAAAGGTTTAGGTAAGGCAAAGCAACAATGCAAGCACTATGCATATGGTTTACGTACATTCAAGAGATCTTATTACTAGGCATTTGAGTTCAAGCCCTTTTATATGTAGTTAGGTACTAGGCACCTCTAGCATGGGCTGGTTTCCATTTTTTAGTGCCGATGAATCTTTTGTCTAGTTTTCTTTCGTTTCTTCTCAATGAAAGTTTAGTTTCCCAAGAGAAAAAATATAAATATTAATACTTAAGTGGTGTTTGGCTCATAGGTGATGTACTCATGTTCATCTAACTTGGGTTAAGAAACCTAACTTACACTTGCTAATGAATTTATTTATCCCATGCTATAGAGTTGTTAATTTCACATGTTACAAGAACTCATGTCTAATAAACCAACACTCATGAGTCATGAAACCTACTCTTCATATTATATGCTAACTTTTAGGAATCATAGCACCTACTAAATACAAGTTCCACGAACCTAGGTTTTTATAACCTATTTCTTTTACAAACCAAACAAAGGTTACAGAAACTCGTACATCTTAAGCCTAAAAATCCTCTAAGCACACAAACCTAGGGCTTTATAACCTTTTTGTTTTAACAATTCAAGCAAATTTTGGTAATATGAAAGAGGGATTTTCTGCTATAGTTACTGCGTCAAAACTGTGTAGAGATTTATGAAATGTGACTACAAAATAAACAGTCAAAGGGACTCACAGGATCAAAATCCTCTCTTAGAACTCCTCTGCTAGGAGAAGCCTTTTTCACTTCAGCGATCAAACCAGGCAAATTAGTTCTAAGGTAGGCAGCTTTGAGAGCTCCAAGGAAATCTCTAGCAGGAGGGGCCCTCTCAAGATCCTTTTTCAACGCAAAGAGAGGCCTTCTTTCTTTCATCTGGAAACATACAGAAACCAAAGAACAATATTAGCCAATAGACAACATCCTAAAGTATGGGAATGCAGATAAACCAAAAGTCCTTAAACACCATTGACCCAACAACTTAAGATGACAAGTGAAATCATATCTAATATTATTACATTGCAAGTTTTGAAACACACTCAACACGGGACCTCCTCGACCATCTACTCTGATAGAATCTTAAATTATCTATTGACCCAACAACTTTAAGCTAATGGAGGATGTCAGATTTGATATTATATCATCTAACAGTCTACATAATGTTTACCTGTGAAACTTCCTTGTCCTTGTACCATATGATCTCCTCCAAAATATTCCTAGGAGTGTTCCCTTCATTCTGTAATCTGAACTGAAAGGGTCCAACATAATGCAATGGCGGTCCAGTGGGCGGCCTGCGACGAATCCTAATGCCTTGACTTGCTGCCACTTCATCTTGGAACATCCCCACTTCCCATTCCTTCACTTTCAAAGCATTTTCTTCTGATTCAGTAACTGGGGAAGCCGCAGCTGACCCAGTCTCTGACTCTATCTGAAAAAACGAGTAGTATATATACTAATTACAAAATAACTCTCCAAATATCGACCATTCAAATCAATATACGAGAAAACGAAATCTACCCAGATGGGCAAAATGCAGATTAAGCACAGAGAATCAACGAATACACGAACTACACAGAAAATACCTCAACCCCAGCAAAAAAGTCTCCAAATTGGAATAACATAGAAGTCGAAGATCAAAACCTGTTGAGCTCGGATGGGAGTGGACATGGGAGAAGAAGAAGAAGAAGAAGAAGAGGCAAGAGTGATTGAATTCCTCAAAAAAGAGTCCATTGAAGGCCCGAGATTCAACCGTCTGGAAAGAAACTTTGACCTGCGAGTGGAAGAGGAGACGGGTTGAAAGGAAACGTTGGGAATTGTTGTGAGGGAAGCGAGACCCTCCATTGTCGTCCAAAACTTGAGCTCCTTTGAAAGCCCTGCTTTCGTGAAGCAATCGATTTTATAGATATTGGAGAATTGGGGAATTAACACCAAAATTTAAAACAAAACAAAAAAAGGGTCAAAATCATTTTGAAAGTTATAAGAAAAAAGGAACAAATTTGTGGAAGTTTTTGCTGTTGGGACTTGGAGCCAGAAGAAGGTTGCAACATAAATCTCCCTCCCTATTTTATAAATGGTCTCATATTTTTGTTTTTATGTTTAAAAAAAAACCCTTGTTGAGTGTAATATATTAGGTAAAGAAATTGTTCGTTTCGTATGTTTCATGTCAATTGAATTATGTTTGTTAGAAATTTAAAATGTAAGTATCGATATCTTTTATGTGTTTGAAGAGAATTAAGGTAAAAAATATGTTTGGACCCATTCTCAAAATTTATAATTTAAAAAATAAATCGTTTGAAAAGAAAATTGAATGTTTGTAAATAGTTTTTCAAGGATATTTTAATTAGTCTTTAGAAAAATGAATTTTTTTTGGAGTACATTTCAACTTAATTAAATAAACTATCAATTGATTTAATAAATGTTTCTACTGAAAAGGGAAAGTTTTGAAAAGATGTTTTTAGGTTGTTTTGTGAGAAAAATGAGCAAAAGTTTAAAGCTAATTGTCATCCTCTTAACATTTAAAACATGTGGACTTTTTTTCTTAGGGTAAAAAGTAGTTTATGGTGGTTCACTAAATCTATATGTAACCATTCCGTCATAATTCAATTAATTTAAGTAACTAATTTCAATCAATAAGTTAGATGTTTGATATACCTCACCTTCATATTATTGAATTACAAAGTATTTGTGTATGTACGAGATTCTATTTTTCATACTTCCAAATTAAATCAAACTCTTGTCGTAATAGTATCATTTTGAAACCATTTCAAAAGTTGTAATAGTACATTTCAAAACTCTTGGTGAAATATAACTCATTATAACGTTGGACAAAATTTAGGATTCAAAACAATGTAATATTAACCTAGAATGAGAATTGAGGCTTACATACCATTATACTGTTTCAAATCATTATCACCTTTATTCCTTGTCTCGACTTTCATCTTTTAACGGATTTCTACTCAACTTAAGAATAATATTGCAACCAATGGAACAAACGTAACAACTTATGTTTTCACAAACTTTGCTTAAATTTTGTTCTACAGCTTGGTTTTGTTTTGTTTAATCAGCAGCGAAACAAAACTCAATTGGTTTGTTTACCCAAAAAAACACAATTGGGTTAAATTACTTGTTGAATGCATACAAATGTAACATAGTTCAATTTGTTTTAATTATTGTTTAAAGATAGCTTAAATCACATTGTCAACCTAGTTGGCACCATCATTACGCCCTTTTTAATTTTGGTTACCAATTTAATTTTTTAAAAAAGGTAAGTTCGAGTGATACTCACTTCCAACTTGAAAATTAAAGTTTCTTTTTGACAATACATGGAGTGGGAAGGAAGATCGAAAGTTCGATCTCGAGGTTGATAATACAAATATTATATCATTAGCTATGCTCCTTAAAGTTTCATACTCCCACATATGTCCATATCAAATTTTGTTTTAATGATATATTAAAGAGACCAAAAAAATAAAAACATTTGTAAAATTTCTAATAAATTACAAATTTGGTCCTTCTGCTATGGAGAACATTAGAATTTACTCATCGAGATTCTAGACATTATAATTTAAACCTTATGGTTTGATAAAACCTTATAAGTAGTCCATATGATTTGATAAACTACAATACTATTTAGGACAGTTTTAGCAAACTATAAGAATTAAATTCTAATTGCATATCGTAAAAGCTAAAATCTAACTTTCTCCAAACCAGTAGACCAAATATATAATTTAACGTAAAAATATTAATAAAACTAAGGTAATCAAAAATCAAAAGGCATGAAAAAGATCGATCAACTATGAGATGTTCTCCAGCTGAGAAGTTCTGAAAAACAGCTTCAGTACATTAGAATGTAACAAAATAACAAAATGAAATAAAATTTGTGTTGAATCAAAAGCTACTGAAATCCATTAATTTTCTCTCGAGAATGTTTAAAACTAATCCAACAAAATACATAACTTACAATATGAAGATGTATCAAGAGGTGGTGGTAGGGAGTGGGGAAGTTCTTTTGCATTTTTCACTTTGTTCACCACACAACTCTAAACAGAACCTTTGATGCTATATAGACCAGACTCTTTGATTCTCAAGTAGAAAACTAACTGTGGCAGCCACGGCAAGTGGGCAAGGCTCCGGCGGGTGTTTTGTAAGGTTTAGGACTAGCACGTTCGATTTGTGAACCAATCATTTGAAAAGTTTCCCAAACCCTCTGAACAGTTTTAGAGCTCTCAATTCACCACTTCTTAAGTCTCTCAATCTTCTTCTCAGAATCTGAAAAGTTGTAATATTGAATAAACAGTAAATAAGAGGTTCTAACCTTTAAGATTTACCTAGCAAATAATAGTCACGAGCCACTTAACTTAGCTCGATAAATATATATATGAAATTTGTATTTGTCTTCTCACTATTTCTTTTTTACGGTCTTACATTTTTTTGAATTCTTAGCCAAATTCTAAAAATACAAGTATTTACGGAAAAGATGAAAAACTCACCAAGAATTGTGAAGAAACGAGTATAATGTTCAAAAAACAAAATGATCATCAGACAAGCCTACCTTTCGACGAGTCTACCTTTCTTAGTTTTCAAATTTTGATTTGATTTTTTAAAACAATGCTCAAAAGTAAATAGCAAAACAAAGGAACTTATTCATGAAAAAAATAGTGTTTGTAAGGTTTTCTAAAAAATATCAAACATAAAAAATCAAACAGTTATCAAATATAGTCTTATGTTCACAGCAACGACCAGAAAATGCGAAAAGTTTGTCATTTTCATGAAGAATAAGAAAGCTGGAAATATGAGATCATCTGGACTTACATATTGGCTTCGAAAAAGTATCCTTCGTTCGCTAGTGCACAAGTCTACTGCCAGCTGTTTCAAAAATACTCTACGGTTGAGTTGTTTTGGCAACGTCACATCCAAATCCATGGATCCACTTGCCTGCAAAGATAAGGTCAGAAATGTGAATTTTTAAGCTTTCTAGTATCATGTAATCTTCAAAAAATCAATATTGACTTCTATTATGAACCAGTATGGCAAGAATCAGAGGTTCATTGTTCAGTTCGAGTTGTCAATGTCCACTAAAATAGTAGAATCAGCACATTCTTTATCCGTTACCTGTAAAAATTTGTTATATTTTGATATGCTAGTTTCACAGCTATCTAATATGAACTGCATCGCTTCCTCCTCTATATCAGGGTAACTTAAATCCTTTTTTGCTGTTGATTTATTGGATGTTGCAGCAGCCATCTGGTAGCAATACACAGATACACATTGAGAAAGATATTGCTTAACGCAGTTCAAGAACATAAGGATAAAAGAGGTAGTGAACCAAACCTCGTCAAACTGATTGCTCAAACTTGGCGGACTAACAGCTAAATAAGCAAATGCTTTCAATTCTAAAGGCCAGCCAGTGATTTGGATAGGAAAACACTGGGATCTGCCATGAAAATTTAGCTGGCACGATCAACAAAATAACAAGATATTTAACAAGAGAAACAGGGTTGGGAGGAACTAATCCATATGTGATTAGTTTACCACTAATTATTAAGATTTGCATCAGAAATTAAAGATGAATATTTATGAAGGAAGATGAGATGATATCTTCCTTTAATTTGGAAAATGGAAGTCATAAAAATGTTCATTGAATTAATTCCCGATAAATGGTGAAGAACTCATAAATTTCTTCATACTCACGCCCTTAATCCATGCTTTTTCAGTGCTTCCAACTTCTCCTTATAACATTTATCAGATTTTTTTAGGGAGAGTAACAACTCAACAGAATCGCTAGGATTGCTTCCCTCCTTTGGAACAAAGCCATATGACAACAACAACTCCCCATTAGATTTCTTGCCATATGAAATGAACACCTGCAGTGAGCAGTGATTGAAGTAAACACGATGCATAAGAATACAATTTTTGTGGTTGACATAAATTTCGTCTATCTGGGAAAAGTTCCTTTTTGGAAGCGTGAAGTGAAAAAAAGTTTCTGATCCTTCTTTCTACCATTTATGGCACTTGCCAATATGTTTCATCATGGACTTAAGATCCAATATGATTTGCAAGTTCAAAATAGTTTCATTTTTTTTAATTCAAGTTCCCAAGAAATTTAAGTTTTATATTATTCCATCAGATTCATCCATGATGAAAATTTTAAATGTTCTTTTACCTGCTCACCTGGTTGGTATGCTCGATCTGTTGTAAAGACAACACCTTGGGATGCTTTATCATAATCCAAAAAAGTTTCCACCTGAGCCAGCATTCATAGTTGCAAGAGTTAAATTTCAATCCTGCATCTCAACTCACAGCTTTAGAAAAATACCAATCAACGTACTTCACAGTTATGATTCAGCATATCAGCCCAGGGAACCAATGCAACCTTTCCATCCATAGAGGGTAACCGAACCTGGGCTTGAGAAAAATGTAATCTTGTCAGCATTCAAATTACATATGAACACTTGTTCCCAGATTTATGATGGACAAAAAATATATATATAAAGAAAAGGGGCAGCAAAGTTAGATGTTAAAAAGTAAAATAAAATAGAAGTTAAGGCTTTTACAGTTTCAATAGATGAAATTTGACAGTGAACTTACATATGGTTGCAAGTGCAACCAAGTTTTTTCTAAAATTAATCCTTAATAATATAGTTTTATGCCTTGATCTCTATTAAGCATACCACATACTTTACAGCATAGTATTTGATTAAATGAACTTACCAAGCGGGAGAAAAGAATCCCAAACGACCACTTGAAAGTTTCAATATTGAATACCTGAAAATCAAATATCCAGGAAGAATATAGTTACCTTTCATTTTTCAAGAAAACAAGAGTTGAGTAAATTGGGGTTTGCTCAAGGACTAGAAAGTATGTACATTATTGTATGGCAACCAAAACTATAAATTTGCAATTTTCTCTAAAATGTAGCAAATGAAATTGAATAATGTAGATATAATTATTAAATGGCTAAACCAGGTCCCCCGGAACTAAATGTTAAGTTAAAAAGAACTGTACTGTAATGTGCTTTTAAATGTGCTTTTAAAAGAGGCCTGTCTTTGTTTAAAAAAAATGTGCTTAAAGTTGATCAAGAACTTGTTGGTTCTTTTGGTTGATCAAAACTCTTCTCAAGAGAATAGATATTTTAATAGACAAACATGAGCTGAAAACAAGTTTACTGGTGTAGTGTGAGGCTTTATTTTTGCAACTAGCTAAGAGTTAAAGTAGTGAGTCGTCAGCTCGTTTGATTGTTATAACGTTCTCCACTTCTCCCCTCAATTGAAGAAGACAATCATTTCATAAAAATTTAGATTTGGTTTACACCATTTGCTCTTCAATACCAAAACCTAAGTGAATAGATGAACACAATGGTGTTTTAGCAGAGTTAACACGAGTTGGACAAAAAGAGGTCGAACATATTCCAGTGTGAATAAAGTAAAGTTATAAAATGATAGTGGGAAAACTTCTTGGAGAACAAAGAACTTAATACCTCCTCGGGGAATAATTCGGGATGTTTAGAAAATACCCTGACTCTCAAATCATTGTATCTGCACCAGAAATCACAGAGTACAATTTATTATTTAGTGAACAACAGAATGATGTACTATGGGAATATAGGCTACTGATTGAAAATTCTAGCGTTCATAGCTGTTTAACTAAATTTAATAGGAAAATAAGCAAAGAGAAAATGCGGCCTTACGTTCCTACAACATTTGTGATCCTTTCTATTGCCCTTTCTCTGATCTCTGATGCTTCTAGATATCGATCTAGCTCTTCACGTGTCCTGAAATGGTAAAAGAGAGGCTACACCGGTAAGGACTAGGTATAAAGTCCAGGCACACAAAAGATAAAGTTACTTGACCATAAAGCTACTGACCAATACAAAAGTGAATAAGGTTGCCGGGGTAAGGCCGATATATAGTTGCTCCATCTTGATGATTTCATTAGACTTGCTTCGCTTATCAAGTAGGTTGCAATAAGTGGCCAATCTGGTACTGAATTACGTTTTAACACCTCCCCAGCCTCAGGGCAGCTCCACTCCTAACATAGAAAACAATGTGACATGCTGAAATTGGGAAGGCATTTGCTTGTGTAGCATTTTTTGTTGTTCCTATTGGAAGAAGGTGGAAAAGGCTACATTGTTGGTTTATAAGCTTAGATGATAATGGAAATGGAAATGAATAACCATAACCCTGAAGTTAAGTTGCAAAGGTAACGCTTGCACACTCCCCACCAAAGAAGTCAAATTACAAGCCTAGTTCACGTAAAAATCATTCCTGTAGTTTACTCCAACCACTCCCAAATTGCAACGTGGTTAGTCCAAGGGCAATTGGCCTTTCTTTTTCTTTTTATGAGAAACAATTTTCGTTGATGTATGAAATTTACAAAAGAAGGGAATCATAAAAAAATGGTTTTCCAGTGCACATTTCTAATTTTGTTCCTCTATTGCTCCTTCAAAGAGGAGGATCGATTCAACTGCCCACTTTCCATTCAAATACAACTACTCATAACTTTAATAAATAAATAAATAAATAAAAAGAAGCTAAACTTAGACACGATTTGTCGTCATACAACCAACACCATAATCAGGTAACAAATGAAAACGACTTAAGCAAAATTTACCAAACAGTTTGCTGACTACTAAAACATTTCCAAATGGGTACCTTTAAGTAACAATTGGTGCAAAATTCTGACATTTCATGAACTCCCAATGAAGAAAACTTACCGATTCTGCAGAGATAACGAGAGAAGGCGGCACAAACAGTAACTTCTCCCCTTTCCTAACATTCTTCAAAGCCACAAGCCCTCTCTCTCCAACATCCACTCTCTGAATCGACATCTTCTGGTCAGGTAAGCCAGACTCCGACAACCATTTCTGAAGAGCAGAAGCATTCTCCAAGGAATCGATGTCGCAACCCCATGGAATGGGGCCGGTCGCTGCCACTCTGGCAGTGTCAGTGGTGGATACGGAGCAGTTGATTGAATGTCTGCGAAAAGTTGCAGCGTGGGGCTTGGTTGAATGAGTGTATTGAAGTGGACGAAAGTTGGGAACAAGGGAAGAATTGAAAACCCTTGAAGCTTCAGCCATGGCTGAGCTCGAAGACGAGAGAGATGGGAAAGAAACCTTATCTGAAGAAGAGAAGTCGATAAAAAGATGTTGGTCGTTTTTTAACGGTTGTGGTATCGCGCCACAATTTAATTTTGTGTTTATAAAATTGGTTTTCTTTCTCTCTTTTAAATCTTGACATTGATGAAAATTAACATTTTGCTTAGATCATAGGACACTTGTTTTCCTTTCCATTGTAATTTTCATTTGCAACATTACATGTTTAAGTTAGTGTATTCAGAGTTTTATGAAGAATATAGTTTTCCAAAATTACAAAAAGAGTTTTCCAAAATATTACAATAGATTGTTTTGTTTGTTATCGAAAAGGAAAATTGTAATCGAAATAAATATCTCGATTAAAGTTGTTATCAAAACCAAAAGCATAAGCACACACATATTAAATATAAGCACACACATATTAAATATATGAGGTTAGCGAATTCACATTATCTTCCTAATACAGTTTTATTCACCCTGGTGCCTAAGTTTCAAGAGTAATTATGTTCCAAGATAAAACAATATAACCGTTCTTCTAGAAGTACGTATAGAAGATCAACGAACTTTAAACTTTTGTGGATGTATCAAACTTTAACAATTTTGAAAAATGGGAAAGAAATACTTCTGAAAAAGGTAAAGGATTATGGAGAAAATGTTTTTTACACAAATTGAAAAGAGTACTTAATTTGAAGAGTTATTCGTAATCATTGAAATAGTTAAGTGTTTTCTTTAATTGATTATTTTCATTATTCATACGAGAATATTTATATTTCATTCCATCAAAAGTTTCTATTATTTCACAACTAGAAGCGTATACCTAATATCTAACGCGACAATGCCTGTGACTTCGAAAACATTTTAGTTTCCATTGGTATTTTGGCTTTTAGACAACTTAAAAGTATTATCATAAATCTCATCTTATCTCATTCTCTAAATTTACCTAAAACGTTTATGTGTTCTAATTTTATTTTATAGTATATAATCTTATACAATAAACTAAAAAGAATTGAAAATTTACTAATTTAAAGATTAAAGTTGCAAATATAACAATCAAACTCAAAATAAAACAACTATAACGAAACACATACATGTCCTATAAATATAGTCAAATTTAGATTTAGCCTTAAAAGGTTATCAATAAACCTCAATAATAGAATTTATTACAAGTGTTCCACAAACTTAATTATTAATTCTCGAACCACTATTCATTCTAATTACCTTTCATAAATCTAAAAATATGAAATAAAAATAAATCTCAAAACTAGACTTAATTAAATTGATTTATGTGAAGTTTAGTAAAAACAATAATAGTAATCTTGAGGATAAATGCTCAACAATAATAGTAATTCTGAGGATAGATGCTCCTTTTGCTCTAAATTATACTTTTTTTAGTGCTAAGTTTTGAATATACTTCATTTGATCTATGGATACTTGAAATACAATACTTTTACACGGTTTCTAAAATTTGGATTTTTTACCGTTTTCGATTTCTCCTTAATATCTTTATGTTTCACCTTCGAATGTTTACCAATAATTTTTTTTGTTATTCGACACAACCTTCTAGATAATTAATATAAAATAATTATGACGGACAAATTTCACGATACATTTATTAAATTTTGTTGAGAGATTATTACAAAATGTTGTTTCTATTGCTTGTTGTAGCAAATAATTGAACATCTACTATTTTTCTTTTTAAGTTTTTCAAATATAACAAAATACTTTGAAATCATTTGAAATCATTTTTTTTTCTAATATCTAATATCTAATGAGGTCTTAATTTCAATTCATATAAGGTCTTAATTTCAATTCATATAGAGTTTTGATATCAAATTTGATAATCTATAAACTTCTAAAATGTCCACTTTGTGCAAATGACAAATGAGAAGGAAAATAATAGAACCACACCACAATAAAAATGAAAAGCTCCATCTCTCTATTTCTAACCCTGTTTATCTAGACGATGCAGAATATATATTACAATCTACTTATTCATGTCTATCATATTATATATACAAACCAGACAAAGATATTATTTTTCTATATTTACACTAATTTCAGCAAGGAGTAATGCTATTCATTAAGTACGTGGAGATCCATGTGATGTGTACTAAAGTGAAAAGTTTGGCAGTATTTAATTACTTGTATAGCTGCTGGAGTTGATCCTTGAATTTAGCCTTCACTTGTTCCCTTTTTATCTTTAAAGCAGCAGTAACCAACCCTGATTCTGGGGTCCATGGATCTGGTGCCAGTATTATTTTTTCAGGAATTTCGAACTTTTGTAACTTTGCATCTTTCCCTACCTGTAAAGTAATTGAAAATATTACTCTATTCACAAGTGGGATTTCATTCATTGTGTTAGTAGCTGCAGCTATTTAGTTTTGTATGATTTCTTCATATAATGGAGTTAAAAAGCTTTGTAAATTAGGGCTATTCCCTTTCAACTTCTTGCAACGGTTTTCATCTAAAAAGAGTTCAAATCTTAGTCAAATTCTAAAAACAAAACTACTATTTTAATAAAACTTTGGTTTGGTACAATTCATTTGATTATCAAATTAATCTTGCTAATAAACAATGGAAAGACATGGCCTGCCATCCTAATTGCTTCATCCCTCAATGCTGATTCTATTTCTTCAGTTCAAATATGGGAGGACTTTACCAATTGAATTATACAATCTATCTATATAAATTAGAAGATAGGTCAGTGCAATCGGTTAGATAAATATGGGGTGTTTCATCTCAAACCTAATCGAGAATCGAGAATCGAGAATGAAAGATGTATCGGGTTATGAGACCTTTTCATTCTTAGATGTCAAATTCGGATCACAGTATATTATTTTGGTTAGGACGAGAAGATTGACCCATATATTTTTATAAAAAGTGGGGTTTCATATCAAAACCCATCTATATTTCTAGAGTCTTTCAGATTGCATCAGACTGTTTCTATAACTTTTCTGCCTTTCAATAGATAAGAGTAGGATTTGCAAACCTTGGAAAGGGATCTCTGAACCTCACTAATACTTTCACCATTTTCACATAGCTGAGAAAACTCCCCATAGTTGATGCCAGCTTCTTTGGCCCACTCCTCAAGGGCTGGACGCAAAGGGACAACAACTGCTACACAATAATTGTGAAATGGGTCTGCATATACCATAACATTATCCACGTACTTGCTTGATAGTAGGGCAGCCTCGGCCTATATACACAGACGAAGATCTTAAATCTTAAAAATCTCTAATGGTATGTTAGCAGCAAAATTTTTATTGAAGTTTTTTTAAAACCTCACCTTTCCTAAGGATATATATTCTCCATGCTGAAGTTTAACGATATCCTTTTTCCTGTCAATGATCTCTAGGCATCCATCGGGATGAAATGCTCCAATATCTCCAGTGTAAAACCAGCGGGTGCCTTTCTCGTCATCCTGTTGTAAAGCATAAAAATGGGACCTACTGCAGAATTTGAAATCTATTGGAAATCTGGTAAGAAAATTACCTTATAGACCTCGTTAGTTTTTTCAGGGTTCTTGAAGTAACCAACAGCAACGCTAGTGCCCCCAATAACAATCTCTCCTCTTGGCATTGGTATGTCAGTCGTCCTATAGCCACCTTCTTCCCAAGAAACGAGCTATGACAAATGTTAAATTATCAATATAATGTTTACATTAGTTGATTTAAGATGGACTAAGAGGAGGAGGTCCTGTGTCTTTTGAATCCCCATGGTGTCATTTCCTCTAAAATTAGTATTGATAGGCACTTGTTGAAGCTCAAATTTTTAGGTTCTGTGATGATTTTTTTCTTTTAAATGATTATTACAATCCTTGAGGGTGGAACGATTTGAGCCATGATTTCTCAAGGCCACAGAGATATCTTAACTGCTGAGCTAAGTTTATGTTTAGCTCAAGTTGGTAGTTCAATGGTAATTTAATAGACTACAAATAATTGATCTTTGTGCATCCCATGATATATCTCTTTCATTTTCCACCATGAATATGTAGCAACAAAGCATTATTTTTCCGCGGATGAACTTCTAAGAGTTCGGTAACTTAATTTCACCCTACTAAAGAAGGGTAGAGAGAACAACAAATTTATTACTTCATTTGAAATAAAATCCTGGCGTACCTTAATGAAGCAACAAGGAAGCGGAGGCCCAACACGTCCCACACTTGTGTCATCCCATTCGGAAAAGGCAGCTCCAGCAAATGTTTCTGTCAAGCCATACCCTTGACCAATTGTCGACCTGTTAAAGATGTTTGATTACAGAATTACGTTGAAACAAATACATACAATCTAAACAAGTGATTAATTTTACACAAGCCACATTTTGATTATTACAAAAGAATGGACTGGTTAGATAGCCTGGTAAATGATAACCATAAGTAAAGCTTCCAAATCGAAACGATAATTTGCACTAATGATGTACCAATATTTGAGAGGAAAGGAGTCGAAGTTATTGAAACTAATTAAAATACCATTACCCCATGCAAATGTTGAAAAAGCGTAGCGACTCTCCTGATAGAGGAGCCCCACCACAAAGCATGAACCGAAGACGTCCTCCAAGTACTGATCGTATGTTTCTGAAGATTAGGACATTCCAAAACAATCTTTCAAGTCCCCAAGCTCCAAGCCAGCTTCCCTCCAAACCTGCCAATTGGCGATTATATGCAATGTGGAAGAGTTTCTTCACTAAGCCTCCCTTCTCTTCAACCTAGTTGTGGCATAATTGAAAATTAACAAATATCCTCAACTTTCATGTACTCTAATTACTCAGAAATGAATTTTTCCATCTACAACCTTCTTCAAAACTCCATCTCGAACACGATCTAAGATAGCTGGAACTGCAGTCATGATTGTTGGTTTTAAAACAGAAACATCTCCCTTTGTTCCTTTCTTTATCTTACTTGAAGTGTCTGTCATTGTTAATGGCGAACCATAACCCATTGCCAATCCTGCAGAGAGTATAACAGCCTGGACAACAACAATTTAGTAAAGACACTTAAAACTATATTGTAAACTAATGCAAACATGATGATACCTCAGCTGCCAGTTCTAGAACATGGGCAAGGGGCAAGTACGCCAAGTATACATCATCACTGTTAAGTTTTGGAATAACTGTCGTGACACCTGCAACGGTGGCTACAATATTGCCATGACTGATCATAACCCCCTATTATACAACACACATGTTAGGGCTCATTTATGAGATACAAACACACTGATTTTATAAATTTGGAATGACAAAAAGAATAGACGAAAAGAATCCGCTTACAAAGAAAAAGAGAAAAAGAAAAGAGAGAAAATATAGCATGTCTAGTCCCTGTCAATATGGTATTTCTGTTATAGGGGCTTCATATGAAGGCAAAGAGTTTGAGTACAATCAAGATTAGCAACATCGTCAAATAATGAATTTATTCCAACACCAAAGACCTTTAATATCATCCTTAAGAACAAATTACCACGATCCAGTAACTTAAGCTTCTAAGAGTGGTAATTTAACAGCGTACGAGCATGACATTACGAGTTCAAATCTCACGATGTTCCAAGATGAGAAGCAACACGTTGATTCAAGAAAATTCCAAACACAATGAATAACCTAGATTAATTTCATATAATCAGGGGTATTGGACTAAACTGACACCTAAACCAATTCCACAAGACAACCATACGATCCTTCTAATATTTTGATGGGAAAACTGTAAGGTATTCCCTTCTATGTATTAATATTAAAAAAAAAAAGAACTGTCCTAAGGCGATATAAAATGTCTCCGAGCTAATTCAAGAGGGTTGGAAATCTCTCTCTTCCACTCTTTACAAAATCCACTCACAAAAGGCATAAAACCTCACAATACTATTTCTTTAACATATTTGTCCAGCCCACATTCCTTCTTACATAATCTTCGCAGTTCCCTCCATTCTAATTCTTCTAACTAACCTGTTAAGGCTCCATTTCCTTTCTTACCCTTTTTAGCATTATTGGGGCCCTAACAGAAACTCATGCAATATTCAAGTACCATGGTTTGAACCTATGATTAAAGGCATTTGAGCTTACATGTCCCTTTGACTACTATGGTACCATGGTGGCTGATGAATTGAACGTGGCCAAACTTAGAGTTCTGGGAAAGTACTACTTTGTCACAAATTTAAAAGCCCAAAATTTACCAAGAAAATACAAAATAATCAGACTAATGGGAATATACCTTTGGAAAACCTGTACTGCCACTCGTATACATCACAACAGCAATACTGTGACTGGAAGGTAAGCTTGGAACAACAGGATTTTCCATACCAAGTTTGATGACTTCAGAGAAGGATATCACCTTCCATTTGCTCGTATTTTCAGAGCTTATAAAATCAGTTTCGTATCCGGCATCTTCAAAATAAATAATGTTTACAACAGTTGTTAAACTTGAACTTATTTCCATAAGATTCCTCAATTGCTTTGAATTGCAAATTAGAGTAGATACTTCGGTCTGTAAAGGAGTAAAGTACTCTCGTTTAATAATTGTAGTTACAACAAAGAAGTCCATTCTACAGCGAAAATAACTGAACAATGCAACAAAGAAGATTATTTGACAAACCTCGTTGAGAGAGTGGATTAGGGCTTCCTCGCCAAGAGAAGCATATATTGTCACCACAGTAATGTCCTGCCTAATGCATCCCTGAAAGATATCAACTTTATTTCTGAATTGGTCTAAAAGTAGAACATATAATTAAAGACTAACGCTTAAACCAAGTGCAAGTTCTAGAGAAAAAATGTTGAAGCACAATAATAAGATAACCTGAAAGGCAACAAACCACTCAGCACAAGTTTCTGCATAAATGGCAACACGACTATCAACATCATGGCCAATCCCAACAAGCCCGGATGCAAAGTTGCAAGCACGATCAAACACTTCTCCATACGTCTGCCATTCATATTCACCTAAGTTCAGCTTTTCGAACTTTCTACCATCACTAGTAGTGACAAATTCCTTGGAAATTAATTTTCTTGTTCCAAGAAATTTATTTTGAGCATGCTTTCGACATGATTGCTCAAACAATGCCGCCATGGTTGTGGCCCCTTTCCAAGGAACTTGAGAAAGTTCAGTCACCCGAGCATTACGCACTGCATAACCTGGATCACCACCGACATCGACAGGAATTCCTCTTCGTTTCCGCCTTTTCTTCACCAAAAAGACACTCGGAAGTAGTATTGCTATGAGAATCCCAATAAAAATTGTTCCAACAATCCCTACTATGCCATAGCCTCTCCAAACTAACGAGTAATCTCCAGCATGTAGATTTTCTATGATTTTAGAATTCCGTATACTTTCTATGGACTCCCCCGTCATGAATGTATGTCCCTACAAATTTATAGTTAGTGAAATACTCATTTCTCAAATCACAGCAGAGTAAAAATAAAAACGTATACATCAGAATCCCCGGTTTATCTCTACAATTATACCAAGAAAACGGCATAGGCAAAACAACGGCTCAAAATTCATGACGAAAACAGCTTCACAGCAATGAAAAAGATCGAGGGCACAACTCAATAAATCATTCAAGCGACGACCCAATCTCGGTTATCTTCAATTGCCAGATGAAATGGCAAACGAGTAAAATACAGAAAATAGGGGGAAAAACAGTGAAGAAAACACGACATATGGAAAATTTTATATGATTAATAGAAGAAAACAGAGGACGCTGAACATTTGAACTTCGTTTTGAAATTATAAGAAACAGTAAAAGATCACGACCGTAGATTAAAGCTACTATACCCTAAACAAGAATAGCATACGAAAAATACAGTATTGATCACAAACTGAGCATGTTGGAACTTCATATCACATCACAACTCTGCTTTTTGACTAAATAATCTACAAGATCGCCACAAAACAAAGAAAAACTCAATCCATTAGTTCATCGAACTAAATCAAAAGAAACTCGAGAACGAAAAAAAAAACGAAATTATACAAACAGTGAACCTTGAAGCAGAGGTCAAAAAGAGGTGATGGCGGTGCTGTGCTTCTATAGCAATAAGAAACCATGAAAACGAACGGAAAATGAAAGAAAACATAAAAGTATACTGTAATTGAGAGCTGATAAGGAAGACGAATTACTCTGAGTTTCGAAGACGAAGCTATCAACCGCCGGGAGCAGCTTCGAAGGTGGTTGTCGGAGGCCGGTGAATTCCGACTTGCAGAGATGAAATGGGCGGGAGGGTGAAAAGATTACGAAAAAGCCCCCACTCGGCGTAGCGTTTTAAAGGGTTAGTTTGAGGGTAATATTGGCATCCAAATAATGAGCTTTTATATAAAAAATACTGCCACGTACCATCTTAAATCAAGCGTGCGCCACGTGCCCATGGGAAGGGTGACGCAAAATTAATCAGCACGTGCCGCTAATGCTTTTAGGTGGAGCCCTTTGGTTGGCTCTTGCGAGGGATCAACCCGTAGTGGTTGCATACACACTTCTTAATTTGTTTCTTAAATTTGTGTTGATCTTTTAAAAAAGTACAAATTTCATAATTTGGTTTTGAAGTTTTTATTTCTTTAAAATATTAAAATTTTCTAGTTGGAACTTTTAATTTAATTTGAAGAAAATTAAATGAATTTATTTGAAGCGGAGAATAACATGATCTTTAAAAAAAATGTGCATCAATTTGGTGCTTGCCACGCAATCCAATATCTAAGTGAAAAGAATGTATGGAAGCAAAAGAGAGTTTGATAGTTTGACTCAAGGTATCTTGTATGAAGATTAATAATGCATTCACGGAGAAAGTTACCTTGGGGTGTCTTTTAGGGTTTTCAAGTCGCCTAAGATAATTAGATAATCAACTAGGTTAAATGTGTACACTTTGTGTTCGGCTAGGGTCGACCTCGTGTAAGCATTTGGATCATAAATTGGCCTTATTGGGTTAGGATATCCATAAAACATGCACTGTGGGAATTTAACAAGGTCATCCTCGACCTCAACTGAGGTTGCTAGTTTGGTTGGACCTAAGCCTACCCTCATTTACTAAATCAACTTTGATCTTTAGTTGGCTTGAATATCTTGTGATACAAGATCACTCATAACAAGATGACTTTTCTATTTTAAATTTACTTTATCTGGAAACAACAGAAAATGTTAACTTTTTAGTCTCCGAGTTTTAAATGATATGTATATTTGGTTCTGAGATTCTAAGATATACTTCTTTAACCCTTGAGTTTTAAAAAATTGGTGTAAGAGGTGGTTTTTTTTAAAAAAAATAATTATATAATATTTAGATTAGAAAAAAATAGTTTTAGATAATGCGATTTTTATAAATTAATATTTTAATTTAAAATATTGTATAACTTTTTAAAATAAAAAGTATAAAGTTATTTTGAGGTGCTATCTGCACCTATTTTGAAAAACTAAAATAGATACCGATTGAAAACTCAAAAACCAATGGAGTCTATTCCTATAAATCTATGAACTAAAAAAGTAAAACTTAAGGATGCGTTTGGGAGAAGAGTTGAGTTATGGAAGAGTTAGTGTTATGATAAATAGTTTTATCATAACCCTTGTTTGGGGGAAGAGTTTAGAAACGTAGTTGTATGATAGGAGGGTGTTTGGAGTAAAGATTGCGTGGAAAATGTTATGATAGTGTTATGAATAAGATGTGTCTGGGGAAAGGGTTATGTAGGGAGATTTATGAGGATTTTATGATAAGATATGTTTGGGAAAAGAGTTATGTAAGTAGTGATGATATTTTTTTTCTAAAATATATAATATAGATTCAAAACACAAATTTCATAATTTTATTTTATTAAATAATCTTATTTTTCTTAAAATCACTTGTCTTAATTTTTTTAATTACCACATTATTGACGTTAATTCAAGAGGAATATCTTTTTTATTGATGTTATACATTTATATTCACTAAGTTAGTCCATAAATTTCAAAACGTTACAATCTCATTATTGAAAATGAAATTTGTATATATTTTGTTTTAATTTAATCTCTCTCATTTACTTTTTTAATCTAAATTTTTCATTAAATTCTCAATATCACTTGTTAAATTCAACTTTAGTTTTTTTTTTATAATATATATAATTGAAATAATAATTCACAACTTCACTCTTTGCATTTTCTCCCAAATTACTTTCGTCAACAAAATTAACAATTATGTATTTGTTATTAAATAATTGTGAGATGGTTTAGTAAACTAATTCTATAGCCATTTTCAAACAATTTTGTAAACAAAATGAACAAAAAAAAAAACTGAATGAATCAAAATTTGTTTACACAAAGAAAAGCTGAAAAGGACAATTAAGAATTTTATTAAATAAAAACTTACTTAAAATACTAATAAACATATTGTTAAGAAAGGTCATTTTGAATAGATTAGCGTAAATTAACTAATAATTCTACACACCCATTACAAAAAATTGATGAAATATAGTAAAGGAAGAGAGAGAGTGAATGAATAGTGTGAAAAGGATTTGCGAAGATTATGGAAACCCTAAAACTAGGTTTCCATAAATTAGGCTCCAAACAAGAGTTAGGGTAATGGAAACTCAACCCTACAGTGATAAATTGGGACCCAAACAGCCCCTAAAAGTTCAAAGACAAAATGAAATTATCTAAAACGTAAAGAGTATATAGTAATTTTTCTAAAACATTAAAGTGAGTTAGATTGAAACTTTTAAAAGTAAAATGTGAGACGCCATATCTAATCATTTAGACTAAATTCAAAGTTTGAAACCAATGTTTCATTTGACTTCTTAAATAACAATAAAAATATGTGAACAAAACTTTGGTAGAGTTTGCTAAAACATAAGGATTAAATCAATTAGTTAGATCAAGAAATTTGTAAATCTAATGGGAATATGTCATTTTATTTCTTTTTGTTTCTTCACTACAGGGAAAAAAATTAAATTTTTGTACGTAACGTACCGAGTTTAGGAGAGAGAAATAAATGAACTGATATCACATCTAAATAAGAGGATTCTATGAACATGAAAGTATTGGAATTTGTGTCCTAAAACTCGTACTTTGTTGTTTGATTCAATAAAATTTATTATTGAATGCTATAATCTTAAAACCAATAAACTAAGGTCCCAAGGCTATTTTACTAAGTTTGTCATATATACTTGAACTTTATGTAGAGACATAAACATAGATTAAGTTCAAGTTAATAGTCCAAATGGTCTATAGTGTATGAATAAAGGTTAGGCGCCTTATTGTGGTTAAACATTATGGATGTGACCTGCTCCGTAGTTAGTACAGACGATGTAATCGTTCATGTAGAAACATGGGAGTGGGGGCATCCTATGTAAATGGTTTGCATAAGACTGGAACCACGAAATAGTCACTTTTAGTTATAACACCGTAAACTATAAACTGACTATTTCATTTATGATGACCTAGGTAACTTGATCTTAATCTTGAGCTAACTATGAACTTCTGTTCATTCGGTAGTATCTTTAGATCTGCATAGGTGAGGGCAGCTCAACATCGCTGGTCCAATAAGCCTCCCATTTCAAGGATAAGACCGAGTTGATAGCTAGGGACATAGGGTGCAAGATGGAGTTCACTCTTACCCACTTCTGGGATAGTAGATAGGTTGTTCCCTTAAGGACTGAATCCAAGTCTTGAACAAGGGGTCCCACCTTCTTATTGGCCCGAGAAGGATTCTGGTTTATAGGTTGGACCTTAAACCAATTGTTCAATAGTGGATCAATGGGTCTTAAGGAACAAGATGTAGTCTTGGGAGTAAAACGGTATTTTGACCCAACCGAGATTACGAACAACCTGTGAATGATCGACTTACTCATCATGGTTATATCAGGTGGACAGAAATATATCTATATTGAGGGGAGTGTAACTAAAAGTCTTTAGTGGAATGACTTTTTAGTTAACGAATGTTGATTAACTTTGGTCTAAAAGAGTTTAGCCAGTTAATCTCAAATCGTTGGAGCCCATGATCTATAGGTCCATTAGGTTCCCCTACTAGCTCATTTGGATTCAACTAAGAACAAGTATGTTGAAGTAATTCAAATTGTTCGAATCAAGAAAAGAGAGAGAAACCAACAAATATATTAGATATAAGTCGGTAGATATAAACTTTAAGCTTTGTGTTTAAATATGATTTAAATATGAATATAGATTCATATTTAAAAGCTTGAAAATTTTGGAAACGGTCAAAATTGTAAAATTCAACATGTTGACTTTTAACTGTGAACTTTGACCGGATTTATATTCAAATATGATTTGAATTTTAGAAAAATGAATACGGATTCATACTCGGGAGATTATAATTAGTCAAGACGGGAAAATAGTAAGAAGTAAAAAAAAAGTTGACTTTTGACTAAGAAAAGTCAAAGTTTGACTTTGACTTAAGTTGGTCAATGACCAAAATGTCCCCTTGACTAATTACTTAATTAATTAACAGTTAATGGGAAATGTGGCAGATTATTGTGAATATGAAGCCACTAATTTCATTAAAGAGTTAATGAATTGATTAGATGTTGATAAGATATGAAGCAATTTACATGCAATTTGCATGTAAATTTCATATAAAACTTCTCATTATCGAATGAGAAAAAGGATGATGTTTTCTCTAAAAAAATACCTAAACGATTCACTCCCATCTCTCTCTAAAATAATTCTTCGCATAACCGAGTCCCACAACTCCGTTCTTAGTCATAAGTATAGTAGGTCAGCTTGGTGGTTGTCCTTGTTCAAGATATTCATGCAAAGAAGCGTTGGATTAAAGAAGAAGTTCATAACTACAAAGGTAAGAACATCGTTTACCTTTTGGCTTTTCGTTATCGCATAGTAGATGCATGTTAACTTCTAAATCGTTTAGATGCATATAGAGTAAAGCATGATCCTTTAAATTTCGTTGCTGCATGTCTCTAGTGCTTTGTTTTTTTTTTCCATCAGAAAGTGAGCTTAAGAAAAACTTAAAAAGAATTAAAAGTTACTATCTATACCAAGGTGCACCTTATTTTTGGTGACTCGATCATAGGAATACATATTTAAATCCTAAATATTATTTTGGAGATGTGTGGACCTATCACAATTTGGTGAATTCGAGCAATATCATTCCTCGAGAGTCGTCAAGAAAGTCACATTTCATGTTGAAGAGTTCTGTTCGTGCATTGTGGAGGTTTTTTCTCCCTATAGAGGTGGGTTTGCTGAGTCATTAAATTATGGTCTTTGCCTCATTTAGGCTGCTGAAAGATCAACGCTGACGCGTAAGGATGCTAGGGGTGTTATTTATTCATTAGTGACTCCTTTGGATCACTTATTATTGCTAGGTGCGGTGAGGTCAAATTGGGACATAGAAAATCTAGAAGTGATTAAAGGGTTGTATCGACATTTACTACTTAGTTCCATCCTCCTATTTGTTGGAGTATGATTGTGCTTAACTTATCAACCCCATTAATAGGGTGGGGGTTATTATGTATTGTTTTATTTTGGACTCAGTCCTTGTTTTGGGATCACTGTTCGAACTTTTGAGAATGGTGCTGCTCACTGCCTTGCTCAAAGGGCTATTTAATTTGTTGGGTGTAGTTGTAGGGTTTGTTTTGTCCCTAGTTCTTCCTTTTCTGGTGATGTTGTTGGGGATTTTTCTGTGACGGAATGATTCTCTTCTGTGAGTGAGAAGTGTTGTTTATTAGGCTATGGTTAGCTTTTTTATAATATTTCTTCTTAAGAAAATATCTACTATTCATATTCATGGAACAATGTCGACCATTTAAATAATGGACCTTTAAAACCAATAACTAAAATACTAAAAATCTAAATTATGTAAATGTCTACTTATTCGTTTCAATACTAAATTCAATTTTTGAAAATGGTAAAGTTGTAACATTTGATTCTTTTTTTCTCTCGAATATATCGTATTATCTTTAGTTTATTAATGTTTCTTGGATCAGAGAATTACTACAATGCAAACACGAACTATAGTTATTTTAGATTGTAAATTGTAGTTGCTTGAATACAAAAAAATTCTTAAAAGATGAACAGCTATAGTGATTACATCGAATGGATTAGTTATATCCTTCCACTTAGATGTTATTGTCTTTTTATTGTTTTTTGTAATGGATAACAAAATTATAGAGATAGAAAAGTGAACATATATACTTTATAAAGTTATTATATAAGATATGAGATTCAATTACTACTATCTAATTAAAATTTGTTTTATTGTATAACACGTTTTAGAATAATAATAAAGCATGTGTCTATATTTTTAAAGAATTATAGATATAGCAAAGTCCATATGTGACATACTTCAACAAAAGATATAGTATATCGTTCAAATATTGAGGACTAAATCTAAATTGTCATAATTACAAATAATTTTAAATTAAGTTTGATTATCATGATCGTATTTGTTTCTAAATTACTCTCTTTAAAAAAATGATAAAAAAATAAACTAATTAATGTGACTATCTATCAAGCTTAATAGTATATTTCTTTGTTTATCCTATTTGAACTTGACTTTAACGAGACAAATGTAATTCATGGTGCAAAATAAATTATCTGACGGTTATTTGTTATATTTAAGTAAGTTTGTTATAATTATGTCATTCATCATTAATATCATGATGGCTGAGCTGGCTTATACGTAACTTACTTATTAAATATTAACTAAACGAAAATTATGATTTGGTTTCATTTTATTTTAATCAACCCTTAGTCAATATGTCAAAGGATTGGGAAAACATTGCATTTGAATAGCAAAATAAAAAAAAAGTAAAACTAATACAAATATTAATATTAATTTACCAAAGGCTAAGTATAACATATTTTTTAAAAAATAAATACAAATTATTATCATGAACCTAAAAAATTAGGTCAATTCACTTCTACACAATTCATTTAGTTAAAGATATTGAAAAATATTGCATTTGAATTAGTAATCGATAGAAAGTCTAAATTCTTCGACACATAGATTACAAAAGAAAATATCACTCAAATCATTAAAATAAGGAGAAGAAAATATCACTCAAATCATTAAAATAACGAGACATTTATTACACATTCTTACTCTTTGTCCTCCGATTGCTCAATCATACACAACTAATTGAACTAAACAAATTGCAATTAGTCTGTGTTGTTCGACAAATTTCAAATTTCAAACTTCAATTTGAATTGACGTAAAAACAATTCAAATAATGAAAATGTCCTAAGTAATATTTTTTTTTGTAAACATATCTCAGTTACCATTCTATAAGTTAGGATTCGATCTTTCACCCTATGATTATTGAATTGGAAAAAATGAAAATATGAAGAGGAAAGTCTAAGTATCCATCGAACTTAAAAAAACACAATAAATTCAATAAACAAACTCTTCTATCCCTATAAAATTCAAATGCTTGACATACAATTACCACAATATTTTTGTCGTCAGTAAAAGCATTAAACCTCTTGTCTAGAAGTAGATAAACCGTATATTACGTAAGTAAACAATACTCATTTTTACAATAATCATTATATTTTGTTGATGGTGAAGGCATATTAATATATGAGCTGAGTTTGAGTTTGAGTTTGAGTTTGAGTTTGGGTTGTTTTTGATATGAGAGAATGACACACCCCATAAGATATTAGAATATTTAAATAAAAAGCAATTGAATTAAACCTAGGTATAATTTCCAATCCAGCCGGACAGCATATCCTTAAAAGACATCTCATGTAATTTTCTTTCCCATATTATTACGAATTAATAATAATAATAATAATAATAACAATAATAATAAAACAAATATAAAAAGAAAAAAAGAGGGTGAAATCCCCAAAAAGCCCTATACTCCTCTATTACACTACTCTCTTCCTACAACTCTTCTCTCTCTTCCCCCTTTCATTTCTTTCCCTCTTTGTTCTTCTTCGTCTTCTTCACAACCAAATAGATCAATTTTTTCATTTTCTTTTCTTTTTTTTTTTTACAAACCCCTCTCCCCTTTCTCTCACAGCTTAGTTTTCCTCCATACCCTCTCAAATCTGGGTTTTTCTTCTCTGTTTGCTGTTCTTTCTCTTTGTTTTTCTTCACTTTTACCCCTTCCCTTCTGCCCCTTCTGCCCCTTTTCACCGATTACTGTTTTCTCTTTTCTCTCTCTGTCAAGTTTTTTTCTTTTTCTTTCTTCATCCTGTATTTGGGGTTTCTTGGTTGTGAAGAAGGATGAGTGGTGGTGGGTCTAGGGCTTCTTCAATCCCCAACTGTGTGAGGAAGACGATCGAGAATATTAAGGAGATCACGGGCAATCATAGTGATGATGAGATTTATGCAATGCTTAAAGAATGTTCTATGGATCCCAATGAGACTGCTCAAAAGCTTCTTCTTCAGGGTACTCTTTATGTTTGCTTCTACGACTCTTTTGCTCTTCTGGGTTTTCATTGCTTTGCTCTTTGAATCTTTGTGATCCAAACTTTGGTGTACCCTTCTCTGTTTTGTGGTCTTTATGGAGTTCATCGACTTCTGGGTTGTGGGATTCTCGGATTTCAGCTTCGGTCTCTTGCTTTAGTGACTATTTGAGTTGACATTAATTCCACTATTGTGTTGTTTCTGTTTATTTTCTTTGCTTATTTTAATGGCTGGACTTCAATTGGATTAACATATCCTCTTGGCCGTTTTGATCCCTTCTCTTTTTATGAAAGTGAGTTTAGAGCCATTTTAACCTTTTCTTACGTGGGATTTTTTTTATTCAATAGTTCGCAATCTTTTTTAGGAGCTTTGGGTTGTTTCTGATTGTGGATGGGGATCTTGTTTTATTCAATTTCTTGAAGTTGTAATGGGCTTTAGTGTACTCATTTTGTGTTTTCTCTCTTCTTTAGTCTCCGGTTATTGGTTGATTTATTGGAAACCCGAGGGTTTTTAACTAGTTTACATTAGGAACAAGGTTCATGCTAAAAAGCTCGAAGTTGGACCTTGAGTTGGGTTGATCGGTCTGCCTACGGTGAGAACCGGTCAGGCTTGTTCTGTGCACTCCTGGCCTTAACTGGCCAGGGCGTGCCTCCGGCGCCGTTACTATAAAAAAAAGTAAAACAAGGTTCATGCTTTTGTTGGGTCTTTTGGGTTGTGCAAAGCTTGCCAATAAAGCTAACATTAACCTTTTGGACATAGTATAATTTTGCTTTTATTATCAACTGTGTTTTTCTTTGGAATATTCATCAACTAGTGGGTTTATCATTTATAAAGTATTTTTTTCAATGCAAGGGAGAATACCAACAATTTGAGCATGTCACAGTTCTTCCCAAGAATGGATAACTCTCTGATTTCCCATGTACTGGACATAGTAAAGTCTTGCATCTATTAGTTTTCACTTTGATATCTTTGTTTTTGAACTGCTGACTTTTTAGGTTGTCATAAAGTACTATACAATAGGTTTTAGAGAAAGCTGTTTGTTCTCCAGCGAGAAGCTTCTATTGAATTTATTTATCATGGCACTTGTACTCTAAACTATTAATTCAAACCCTTTTATTGTATGTTAGTTTTCCCCCTTATAACTATTTTAACTGAGTTTTAGTGGGTAATTGGAACTTTAAAGCAATATTAATAATTGAAATAAACTCTCTTTGTTGGGTGTTTTTGAGAATTTTCCTAGTTTTATGTAATTTTCTATTTCTATTTAAAAGATAAAAGAAAGTGGTTCTTGTTTCCCATCGCCCTATTTCTTTTCTTTGTGTTTGTTTAGACAATATTAACAGCGGTCCATGTTGTTCTTCAGATACATTTCATGAAGTGAAGAGCAAACGTGAGAGGAGAAAAGAGGTAACACCTATTACAGCATGTTGATTACTTATGGTACCCACATTTTGTTTAGTAGATATCATCTATTGCGCCTGTGAGCCTCGAGTTATTTCAACCCCTTGGGCTCTTTAATTATTGTTATTATTGCTGTCTTCTCGGTGGAGGACCATTGATGAAGAGGTGTAATCATTTCATCATTCTTTTGATCAAATTGACAACTTGTTTTGTTTTGGTAATATGACCATTCATCTCTGAACACACATTGTTTGAGGTGTTCTGTCTTATGTGTTTGATTGGTTTTTGTTCGATAAGCTTTCTAACCTAAAACAATAAACTAATTCTTTATCTCCCACCCAACAAACTCAAAATACTGTTATTGTAGAATGCAAACAATCGAGAGTCTGTAGAGTCACGGTGGAAAACAGGCATGCAGGGAAGGGGTGGTAGAGGTGGTCGTATAAATTCTTCTCCTCGTTATATTTCTCATGGTAAGCTGTTGTGAAAGATATTTGCTTCTGCTGCATTTTGTATGTTTATATCATAAACACCATAGCATTTCTTTTGTTCACTTTATGTTATGATGTACTTAAGATAACACAAACACTTGTTTAATTTCAGAACTTCTTTTTCTTTCTTCAAAAGCCATCAGTGCTTTGTTGTTATGAATTCTCCTTAGGTTTTTCCAGTTTTTTCCTCAGTATTGATGAGTTCAATCTGGTAATGTTAGTTGTATTATTTGTAAACTCCTACTTGTGATCAGATACTGGGGGTGGCCGGAACCCTGGACCTGGAAGAGAGAATGGAGTAAATCA
Organism: Cucumis melo; assembly: GCF_025177605.1. Lineage (NCBI taxonomy): Eukaryota > Viridiplantae > Streptophyta > Magnoliopsida > Cucurbitales > Cucurbitaceae > Cucumis > Cucumis melo. The sequence continues at coordinate 4,259,254 of NC_066857.1, forward strand.
AGCAATTGAGAAGAGTGGCTCGTTATCCATGCCTACTTCTCAAGAGACAAAAAATAAAGAAAAAATACCAGTAACAAGGTGATTATGTTTCATTTTGTATTCTCAATTGTTCTAAGTTGATTGTCTGAGTTGCAATTTTACATGTAACCTTGAGTATGAATATTGTGAACAAGTAGATGCTAAGGGTGTTTTTTGCAGTTCCCCAACTGTTGGAAACGGTGCCACAAATGTAGCTTTGGGGAATGTTGCTGAAGCAACTTCATCTTCAGCAGACATAAGTGGTAAGGGGAGTGCATTGGCTCCTATAAATGCAAACAAGAACCCAAACCGTGTGCTTGGTACAAGGCCCTCAAGTGAGCGGCCCATACCGAACTCTGACAACAGCATAGTACCAATCACAGTGGCGTCTTCATCAACGGCATTGAGCTCCTCATCTTTAGATCCATCCAGTGAGGCACAACTACCAGGTTCGGTGAATGCAATTACATGTGATGGGGGAAGCTTATCGCATCCTAATGAATCGAGCACAGCTAATCTCGTGGAAAATAAATTAATTCTTGGTCAGCACAGGACTATCGATTTGTTTCTTCGATTACTGTTGTAATCTTTTGACTTATGGTTAAACTAATATTTTTTGTTTGCATTGGCTGAAATAGAGACTTTGGAGATTAGCAACTCTCTGGCTCAGGAAAACCAACGAATTAAATCTCCAAAAGTTGAGGAGAGCCCGCTCAATGAGATTTCGCCACCTTCTGTGTCATTACAGGGCAGCTCTGCTGCCAGTTTACCTTCTAATCATAATAAACGGCCACAACAAGTAATTGGTCCTCATAAAGGTACAACATTTGTTTTGGTTCCTCTACATTGACTTGACTACTTCAGTTGACGATGCTAGTTTACCTTCAAATCATAATAAACGGCCACAATTAATTGTTTCTCATATAGGTATAAAATTAGTTTTGTATCGGTTCCTCTATGTGCCGGTTTGATTACTTGTGAAAATACTTGGAGTTCTGATGGCTCTATTCCTCATATCACAAAATTGATAACTTACAAAGACAACCAGATGATAACACATGTCTTGATTCTCTTAACATAAAGTCCATCCACTCTCAACATCTCCTTCAAAAAAGTTGAAGAAAAGGGATAAACTTTCGTAATTGGATCCTTTCCAAAGACTTGCTTGTTTTTGTTTTTCCTTTATTCTATCCTATATTATATTAGTTTATATATATATAATATAGTGATAGAAATAATGATCATGGTCAAGAAAAGAAAGAACTAAAGTCACCTCAATTATGTCCAGCTAATTTTTGTTTGAAGCCAGACTAACACCAAACTTTTGGATGATATTACCCCTAATGCTTATGGAAATTCCATTCAGGACTCAAAGCTTTCAATTTCTTCTCCTTAGGATTTAAGCCTTCCAAAGCTTGACGAAAACGAAGGGCATTCACAGCAAAATATTTTTTGAACTATCAGTACTCGCTAACTATGAAAACTCCAAATCATTGTTGATTACTTCTTCTAAGGATGCCAAGCTTTTCATTCCAGAAATGAAAAGAGATTAATGCTCCAAAATAAAAAGTAAACAAAACAAAGTAAAATACAAAACCAGACAGATCAACTAAAAAGGAAGAATAAAACTCACCGAGTTCCTATTCAAATCTTGGATGGAATAACCATTGACAATATTGTTGAGTATTACAACATAGTAGTTGAGAAATTCATCTAATCTATATCTCAAATTGGCTTAGTTAAGTAGTCTACTACATATGACCACTTGGTCGAATTCAAGGTTTTGTATTCAGATGTTTGGTCCACTTGAATTTAATTTTTAATCTTTGTTAAAAAAAATTTAACATGCACATAATAGTGACTGCTTGTACATGGTTTACATACATGACAGCTAGTTCTAATAAGGAATGGAAACCAAAAACGACAAGTTCGGTTGTTGTCCAGCGATCGAGAACTGTTGGTGCGGCTGCTGCTGCATCTGAGGTTCCAGGCATTGTCATTGATGGCACTGAACATTTAGAGCCTGTTTCAAGGGTCCTTGATTCAGAAGAGGCTACTATGAAACTGCAGAAGAAATTGGAAGAGTTGCATGTATCTAAAAGCCAGCTTGTTATTCTTCCAAACCACATCCAGGTTCCTGAATCTGAACGATCAAAGCTAAGCTTTGGAAGTTTCGGCATTGGTTTTGGGGTTTCTACCATTGTTCCAAGTGGTCAGGAGATTGACCAGAAACATACACCTGTTTCTGAAGCGTCAGTGGATGCGGATGAAAATGTAGAGGATGAAGCTTCGAGGTCGGCAATTACAGCTGTTAATTTGTTTTTAACTATGTCATTGTTTGAGTATTTCACTTCTGCTGAACCTTTTTTTTCTTATGTGTGTGGGGGAGGGGGGGGGGGGGGCTTAAAGCTCTTTTTTATTTTCTTCTCTGACTGTTATTCGATGCATTTGGGAATTAAGTAGGGGTAACAAGATGTCGTTTTGTACGGAAGTCTGTTTGCAACTTCATTTCCAGTGTCTCTTATGAGAGTACTTCCCTGTTTTTGATTTAAGAAGATTGTATATCGTGAATTCTAATTTTTTATTTTTTATTTTTCTTTTTGTGTGTGTTAGATCTCCTCCTAGTACATTTTTTTTTTAATTCTTCTAGTACATTCTTGTATTAGAAAAGTTAATAGTGCTGGTAGTCCATATGCTACAATGATCCATCTAGCTCTCTCTTGCTCTCTGCTTCTTGAAAATGATGTTTTCTGGTGTTATTTTGGTGATCATAGCAAGATGTGGGAAGTATTTAATATTTTAGAATGAAGCTTTTTTTTCTTTTTTTTTTTTTTGGGGGGGGGGGGGGGGGGTGGTGGTGTTATTATTCCTTATTAGTGAAGAATGAGAAATTGGTGTAACAACCTTTTGTTTACAAAACTTACATGATTTCCTTTCAGTTATCCCAATGCCTTGAGAAGTACTGAAGAAGTGGATTCTCCTGATCATCCACAATCCCCCATTCGTGTGCCTGAGGATTTATCGGCCACTGGAGGTGAACTTCCATCAAGCACAATTCAGGAGTTCAATGATTTAAAGCAGGAGACAGTATTACCTTCCGGAGGTCACACAAACTCTGTGCCCCAAACTTCTTCAAGTTACAGTTTTGGATTTATCTCCCCTGTAGTTGGGAGTCAGATTACAGCTGTTGAAAACTCTGATGCTCAAGGCCGCGACGCTTCCCGTCTTCCCAGCTATGTCGTAAGCACTCAACATAATGCTTTATTATATGCCAATCTCTTGAGTTTTGTATGGTTAACTTGTAACATCTTCAGAGTTTCTAACATACATAATACTTTTTTATATGCCGATCTCAAGTTTTGTATGGTTAACTTGTAACATCTTCAGTGTCTCACGATGTTAGATACGAATCTCCTTATTGATTTAGAGTGGCTATTTCATTCTTCTTAGTGTCATGGTGGTCATGCCAATGAGCTTCATTGTCCAATAAAATTTATTGAAAATTTCATATTTGCTACATTTCTTGTAGGTTCAACAACCTTTTGATCCTTCGAGTTACTATGCTCAGTTTTACCGGTCAGGTGAGAGTGATGGTCGACTTTCCCCCTTTCTTTCTCCTGGAGTTGCTGCTAAGTACAATGGCAATGTTGCGTTGTTGTCTCCTTCAAGTTCTCAATCTCCTCAAGAGGTACTCAGGTTTTTCATATTGTCGTTCGTTTAGGTCTTCATTCAGACATATGTTATAGGGGGTTAATTGTTATGTTACCCCCGGTGTATTGTTCATCCTTCAGTCGTCTCTTATACTAGATTGCTTGTAGTGATAATCTCCTGTTATTCTTATTTTGAGTTTGGTTTGTCATTGGACGCTTAAGATTATGATCAATAAACACCTACGTATTTTGCTTTCACCCTACACAACAACAGAACTTGCAACAATGCAAATTCCTTTATTTGTTTTAAAACCAGTATTTATGCTGTTGTTTGTTTGCTTGTAGGGTGTGGTCTTGACTACAGCAGGTCCAACAGCACTGTTAACTCAAGCTGCTGGGCTCATGCAGAGCTCCATAGCTGTGACTCAGCAGCCTGTCCCCGTTTTCCGACCTCCAGCTGGGGTCCATATTTCTCATTATCCCCCCAACTACCTACCTTATGGTCATTATTTCTCCCCCTTCTATGTTCCACCTCCTCCCATCCATCAATTTGTTGGCAATAATGCATTTCCTCAACAACCTCAAGGAGGCAATATCTATCCAGCTCCGCCAGCAGCAACTGCTGCAGTTAAATATTCAATTCCACAATACAAGATGGGAGCCAATTCTGGTAACTCATCTCACATTGGCGTGCCCAGTGGTTATGGCCCTTATGGCTCTTCAGCATCTGGCTATAGTCCTAGCACTGCTGCACCAGCTGGAAATACCACCGCTAATGAGGACATTGGTGCATCGCAGTTCAAGGAAAATAGTGTATACATCACTGGACCACAGGTTGGTGCTGCCCTTTAATTTTCATTCTCTTCAAATTAATAAGATAATCCATAAGTAATTGTCCTGTATGCTAAATGGTGATGGTGGGCGTGGGAGTGTCGTTATACATGCCAAAAGAGAATAAACTAACTGTGAGAACCGTACACTTTCAGGACCCATCAACTTAAATATTCATAATATGATATTGTTTTTTCTGTTCCTGTCACCACTGTTGTCTCACCTTTGGCCTACGACAAATTGTAACGACAATAAGCTCCAAGTGTGCAACGGAAACTCTGAACACCATAGGAGCTGTTTGATGAAGAATTGAATTGGGGTCTATTGTTGTCCCAGCTCATCTTAGGTTTAGTTGGTGATCTGGGGTGGGAAGTGACAAATCATCCATTTTGTAATAGACAATAAAATGAGGTTGTAATAGTTACAAGCATCATGGAGATCTGATGAACTGGAGGATTCCATAGGCCGCCTTATTGTTTGTGCCAACATTCACGTCAAACTAAGAAAACTGGAACCTTTACTTGATTGGTTTCTTTTGCAAAAGTGGAAGATGAAGTTTTCAAGTCACAAATAGTGTTTGGTAGAAGGAAGAAAATGAAAAAGGGGAAAAGAAAGAAGTAATATATCACCGTTAGCATGCCTTTCGTTGAAAATTTTATTCAATAACTGCTGATGTATGATGATGAACTACTCTCTCAAGTACTAACAGCTTCATAGTGAACAAATACAAAATAACATCTTTTCAAATTACTTCATAATTGAAAAAAGTATTTGAAGAATATAGTTTAGCAAATAATTTGTTAAAAAGAAATATGAAGTAGCCTTTACCAGCAGTCTATGTAATATCTTGAAGTTTGTTGAATGAACAATAATTGGATCCTTTTCCTCTTCGTATTTAGAGTGAAGGTTCAGCTGTGTGGATTGGTGCTCCCGGAAGAGATATGTCGAGTTTGCCCACAAATTCGTTCTACAACCTTCCACCACAGGGTCAACATGTGACCTTTACACCAACACAGACAGGTCATGGTACATTTGCCAGTATCTATCACCCAGCACAAGCAGTAACTCCAGGAACAGTTCACCCGCTTCTGCAACAATCACAAGCTGTGGCTGGAGGAGGAGTCGATACGGTAGGACCCGGAGGTAGCATTTATCAACAACCTCAACACTCGCAGATCAATTGGCCGAGTAACTATTAGGTAACTACAAATCAGAAGCTTTTTTCTTAAAAATTTAATATTGGGATTTTTGGGAGAGCTCCCAGCAATTGTGGATCGAGAAAAGAATATCAGGGGAAGAGTTGGCTATTGACTGGAGAATGTTTTAGAGGAGCAGGAAAGACTGATTCTACTGTTTGCTTGAAGTGAGTACATGAAAGGTGAAGCCCACCTATAACAGATATTTACCATTTTAAGTTAGTTCAACTAGGCATGTGCAGTTGTTCTATTTCTTGCAGCTGGTGCTATATGGAATATCTCTCTCTCTCTCTCTCTCTCTCTCTTTCTCTCTCTCTCTCTCAATTCTTCATTTGATAAGCTTTTTCGAGCGTTTCTATTGTTGAATTCTTCAAACTGAGAGAATTTGCAAGTCAAAAGTGTTGAGAAATCTTTTTGCATTCTTTCTTCTTTAATTTGGAGATCTTATAGGGGCTTTTGAAAGAAAGGTAAGATATAGGCTGGTGAAGAATTTTTCCTTCTCTTTAATTTTTCAGCTACCTTACCTGTAAAGTTATTTGATGATAGCAAGAAAAAAAAGTTGTATTCATGTAATCCAGAAGTGTGAATTGTTTTGGTTGACTGATTTATATTTCAATACTTTAGTTCTCATCTTCCTCAATTAGACACGACCTTTACCATTATTATTTTTCTGTATTATTCTATTTTTTTTCCCTACAAATGTGATGTTTCTTCATTTCCTTCCATGTTTGAAGTATTAACTACCATTGTAGCAGCAGTTGATTAAAAATTTGACTACTTGGAGAAACAGAACCATCAGAATCAATTTTCAACTTTTGATTATGGATTCTACACAACTTCATATTCTCCTAAGAGTGATTGTGGGGTCTATGGAAGCTCATGTCAAATTTCATTCACTGAATATCATACATTTTTTCAATTCTGTTCAGGTGATTTTCTTTACAGTCAGAAAAGAACTTGATGGCTCACCATTTTCATTCATCATTATATTGTTGTTTCAAGGGAGAATTCCTCTTTTCATGAAGAAGGGTTCCCTATAGGGTCTGAATTGAAGTCTTTCCGGCCTCTCAATGAACCTTCCCTCTTTTGCCGTAGTCACGGAGTGGTTGGCCATTGAGGCCGACTAGAGCAAGGAGTGAAGTTTGAAAGTTGAAATTACTGGCAATGATAGCAGACTTCAAATACGCTTTGAATGAAAAAAATAGTGGATTTTGTCAGGAAATGTTTACATCAATTGTGGAGCAGCAAAGAAACAGCATGACAAATTTATTGAGACTTATAATTCAAAGGGGGAGGAATCTCAACTCTAGAACAAAACCGCTTGATTAGCACTACAACAAATCAAACTTGATATTTTGAAAAGTTTGTCAATCTGAATATGCAATTGCACGTGGTCTAGCAATAATGACAAATAAAAAGACCTTTGAGCTTGGCTCAGAAATTTTGGGTTGTAAAACCTAGTCTTGTCTTTTTATCTCCCAGTACTTTTCCACTTTTTAACTGGAAAGAGGGTAACTTTCTTGCCAGAGTTGTTACTTCTGCCCTCTAATGGTTGTAACAAAGAAATCGGTGCTTGATTTTCACTTTTGCTCAACTTATCATCTGCAAAAGATTTCACCTCAAATGAACCTCTGGTGAATCCTCTAGCCACCTGAATGATTCCAACTTCAAATTTCAGAAAGTTTTACAATGAACTACGAGTCTGTTTTAAAGTAAAATAACTTCAAAAAGTAAATTTGTTTGATTAAAAATGTATTTTCCACAATATATACCTTCAAAATGATCCAAACTTTGAGGGAACTACTCAAGATTGCAAGTCTTGTCCTTTTTCCCGAAGTTAAGTATTCACACATGTGATGATCGACCCTTAATATGAACTTTGGCCAGGATTTTGGATTTTCAGGATCTGGTTTCTGCTTCAATGTTGCCTGACCACAATGTAAAAGAGGGTAATGTCACTCACATGTGTAAGCCGTATAATAAATAGAAATGCAATAATGGCGCAAACCAAGTTTGTATATGCAGAGATTTGGCAGTGTTACTTTTGTATGATGATAACTAAATGTAAAATCTTACAAGCTGTCGACAGATTTCCTGCTCGATTTTTGAGAAGGAGGTTTCCAGAGCTTCAACTCTTCCAGTAGCATGACAACAAGCACACGGCTCACTGATCATAAACGTTACACTTGGCCGAACCTGTACTCAAAACACTGTAACTTTAAGATCCCAGTGTGTTGAGTCTATCGACGAAAATGAAGCATATACTTCTGAAACTTAGATATATTTGATAAACAAGATGTAGACCCATATTATTTTCAAGGGATTAGAGAACTCCAAGTTATTCAGCAATTACCTTCACTATTTTCAGGGAAAGAAAATATTGAATTAAGGAAAGTTTAGGATAGGTACCCTCTTTCTTGTAATTTCCATGAGTCCATGTCTGGATAACTCAGAAACTTTCACCATTGACCTGTCTCTCTCAACCGCTTTCTTTACTTCTTCGTAGACTAACCTCTTATTCGCTGAAACAAAAGAATCCCGTGTCATTGATCAAAAAGATGACAGACATAAAAATGACCATTCTCGATGCCTACAATAGCAGCAACAAAAATGAAGAAAATCTTCTTAACAATAACGCAATTTCCTTGATTAAAGATAAGGAGACAAAACTAGAGAGTTACACGCAAGTTCAACAAGTTTCTCTCTCTCCTTTTGAGCACATTGTTCCAGTGAAACAGCAACACAGGTAGGTCCAGTCGATTGTATCGGGATAGATCTTAAACAAGTGTTTTAGTCCATTGCATAAATTATTTACAGATTTCAAGCTAATATATAATCAACCAGCAGAATCTAGATTTGCTTTATATACAATCTATTCTATTTTCCGCAAGTTCGAGGTCATGCACATCCTGTCACTTCACTTCAGTACAACAAGTTAAATACACGTAGGACCAGAAAGATTAGGGATAGAGATAACCAAGTGAAAGATAATTGAGTTATACAAAAAGTCGACTCGACATACTTTGGAGATATGAAAAATTATACAGGTGCGAACAGCATGAAGGTAGGGGGAGAGAGCGAGAGATACAGGAAAATTAAACTTACATTCGTCTTCCATGTCAATGAAATCTACTACTATTATTCCACCTATATCTCTCAATCGTAATTCCCTTGCTATCTGAAAATATTTGTTGCCAATCAGATATTTAGAATTTCTGCTAGTTGCGAAAGTAGATAACATAATCATACTTCAATACAACAACTTAATAAGTACTGATAAATACAAACAAAAATAGATAATCTTCAAGCAATCAACCGCAACAGCTAAAAAAAGGTAGTTATGCTCAAATATCAACACAAAAAACGCAGAGGGTATACAGTGCCCTTCCCTCGTGCAATATAATTTTAATACACACCTACCTACATAGCTTAGCAGAATGCAAAGTCAAGGATACAGGAGAAAAGAGAGATTCCAACAAAGAGAACTTTTGTATAATGTGAATCATGATATGCATTTTGATTGCACAAGAAATAAATCAAATCAACTCGGACAAAAAACTCGGCCATGTGTAAAAAGATCACCCAACATACCTGTCTTGCAGCAGCAAGGTTGACCTCTAGAATAGCTTTCTCCTGAGAAGATGCTTGACCAAATACCCCATGTCCTCCATTCACATCAATGGAAACTAGAGCCTCAGTTTGTTCAATTATTAAAGAACCTCCATTCGCAAGTGGAACCCTGTGAACAAATAGACTTGGCTAATAAAAAAAGAACACTAGCAATGATATTGCACTGGACTGAATTCATCTTATATTCAGGGTCAGGAGTATTGACGCCATTCATAATCCATAAATGATCAGACAACAGCTTGCATTGTCGACAGTTGGTATCCTACATGGAAGATGTCCATATCATCTTCCAGATTCAAGGACCATTAATCAACATGGACAGAAGACTAGGGGCTAAAGTAGTCTAGTCATTACTTAAGATGGAGCTCCAACTCTTTCTCCGGATAATTATTTCATTCGTCCGTTTCTCCTTTCAATTTTTTCTTTATTTTTTAATTTGATCAATCACGGTTGTGTGAGCCCATCTCTACAGACACTTCATCCACTGTAACACAAGCAGAACAGGTTCCAAAGATCACACGACTTTTTCTTCTTTTTCTAAGTTATTCAATTGCATACATTAACTGACTACGTAAACAAGGCTTACAAAACTCACCTTTTGCTGAGAATACTATTGATCTCTTCTTCAATATTAAATTTGTCAAAAAGGGGTATTCTTCCATGGAATAACTCGACTCGGTCACATAGGTCAGGAGCAATTTCCTGAAGGTAATTAGTGACCTGGAAAAACAATGTAGGTTCACACACTTAGGAACACTGGCAGCATGAAAAATGCAACACGAACATTCAGATGCGATCCATCCACAATTTATTATTAACAATAGTTGATCATTTTCAAGTGCGAATGGTCATGAGATAATTAAAGATTGGACTAAGGGAAGCTCAGAGTTCTAAAATCCTTTTAGGTAGAAAACCCAAATAAGAATCTAGTTTCACCTACTTCAACAGATGGAATGCTAGGGCCCACCCATTACACAGGTGTACAAGAGGAAGGGCAGAAATAGGATTTCCCCCTACACAAAAGAGTAGTTAGAGGAGTCAGTGGTCTTAGAAGCTACGTGGCATTAGGGGGAAGGTAGTATATATGTGGGTATCTTGTGCTAGGGTTGGTTATCTTAGTGATTGTGTTTCTTGTGGATGAACATTATTTCATTGGGAGAGGATAGCCCTGTTATTTGGCAGGGTTCAAGTGAATCTGTGTGTTGTGGCTTCATTAATATATATCTATCCATCTTTCTCCCATTATTCCTTGTTTTATTCCTTGTGCTGTGTGTGTGCTGGTTATTAGTATTTGTGCAGGTGACCGTGAAACCTAACATGGATGAAAGAACAAAGCACTACACAAGTTTATCTTATCTCACTATATATTACATCCAGAAGGCCGGAGTAAATTATTTACAAAAAATTGTGAAGTGGAGATGTTTGAGAGAGGGAAGAAATATTTATTGTTCTAGCTTCCAAAGAATACAGACCCCTAACAGAGCCTACAATACTATCCTCGTGCATGTTCACACAGAGATATCTATTTTTAAAATCCAGTGATGAAATCAAAATGTACCTCGTGATATGTCCTTGGAGAGTCAACTACCATTCTTTTAACCTGAAAATCGATTGAATAAAAGCAGAGCAGGAATGTTGATCATACAGCTATAATCTTGGAATTAAAGTAATGGCACAACATAGACAAGAACCGAAGAAAAGATAATGATAAATCATATGAGCACCTTATCATTAAAATAATCTTGAACAACTGACAGCGTTTGACCCATGGCCCTATGGAGAATAACTGGAACTGCTCCCTCAATGCCTTCATCTGCTGCTAGTGCAGCTGATTTTGCATGTTCTGTTATAGTTTTCCAAGTTGAAATTAGACCCTCCAAATCTTTTTGTAATTCTTCTAAAGAATGACCAGCAGCAACTGTTCTTACGGTCAAACCAAAACCTTGAGGCTGTAAGGTTTTAGCTATAACCCTTAAGCGTGTACGCTCGACACCAGAAATTTTCTTTGAGATGCCAATTCTATCACAACGAGTTATCAATATCTGCAAGCCATGTAACTTGTATCAGAGAACACCTAGACAAATGTTTGATATGATGATGAGTTGAGGGGAACAATTACTAAAATAAAGTAGTTAATGCATGAAGCATAAATCTTGAGGAACCTACCCAAAATCTGCTTCTTAGTCGTGGGTAAGCAGTCAGCGTCGGACTTTTAGTCCCTAGCCCCTCTTTGACAACCTGAACTATTATTTTGGTGCCTTTCCGAACTTGGAGCCACTTGTTTTCATCAGTCACTATCTGCTTAGAATCCTTTCCATCTTGGAGAAAAGATAGTTGAGAATCACTAGAATAACTTGCAGTAGCTGTATAACTGATGCTAGCATGGCCCTCTAAATGATGTCCCTTATCATCAATGCAGTCTTCAAAGTCAGCATCTAAATCACCATCATCATCTACTATGCTGCCATTCACATTTTCTCTAAGAACATCCGAAACATCAAAGCCATCGTCAACTTCATTTTCCTCGTGGTCGTCAGGCAAGGACAGCATCGAAGTATTTTGAATCTCAATATCTGCAACACCATCGGTTTTTGGAATACTCAATATACTTTCATCTTGTGATGCCAGTTGTCCTTGTACGGAGCAGCCATTGATCACTTGTTTGTTTACTCTTTGACAAAAAGGAGGAAATATGAAAGGTTCCCTGTTTTGCTTGATGTCCATTAGAGATGGTCTAGAGTTTCCAATATTTACAAATGCACCGCCCATGTGAGGAACAAGTTTTGAGACGACCCCTAAATACACACTATCACACTGCACATTGCTTTTAACCGGTTCCAGAAGCAGCTCCACCAATTTTCCTTCTTCTAATACAGCAATCCGCTGCATGGTGCATATTGACGAATTAATCAGTATGATGGTAGAAATAGGGTCCTTCAACATTGTATCAGCCCCTGATGTAGGCAACAGATTTGCTGCATCTTCCAATAGTTGATCTCGAGTTTCTAATACCGTTGTCTCTTCTTTTATAATGACATCATTTTTCAGCAGATCAGGCTCCAACACATTCTTGGGCGAATCAAAAAAGAGGGGTAACCATGGTTCCTCAATAGGTTGATGTCTATGAAAATCTGAGCTTTGACTTGCAGAATCCATCAGTTCCTCATGGTCAGAGTACAATTTATCATATATCATGGTACCATTCAAATTTACATAGGGCTCAATAGAATCACTCTCAAGACATTCTTCTTCAATTTCACGTTCATCTGTCAAATCACTGGAAGCATTTAAGTGTTTAGAAGCATTTTAAGAGAGGAAGTTGCTTGAAGATGAAAATCAAAATGAGATATTACCCTCTGCTGGAAGAGATTTCAATGGCAGTTCCTCTATCCATGAATCCCATGTGAAAACTGAAGGGCGTGTGACAGTAAACCTCATCCATGAATCCCTCACCGTGATTTGTTTATCATGATTAACAGTTTGAGGTAGGGATAGAGAAAACTCAGGTCCAGTTCTCCAAATGATGTCTGATGAAGGCAATGCTTCTTCCTTGATAAAATAATTGTACTTGAAATTTATGCCACAATTTATCTGCCAATGATGTAAAGTGGGGCCTTTGAAATGAAAGTAAACAACAATACAGAATGAACTAAGCACTCCATTTACCTATTCACTTTAATGTAAGAATAAAATCGGTTGCAGAAAGCATTGTTCACAATTACAGAATGATCGTATATGGTGTTATGTTTTTTAGTTTTTCAGCAAATTGATCAATAATCCAAAAATGCCTCGAGACCTCAAATGGGATTGACAACAGTAATTATATGCTTCACTACTCGACATAAAGTGTAAGAAGCATAGGATAAATCGATAGACAAAGAGAATGATGTGAAGACATTTACAGCTCAGGGGAAAAAACCTCCACATAACATACAACAAACTGGCTTATGTCATCACCTTGGCTTCAGCCTTCCATAAGTTAGCATGATGCGTAGGAGACATTTGAATCGCCATATTTGGTTCCCAGGAGCCTAATGCGATAGGGTCCCCAGTTAGGTAAAGAAGTTGATCGGCTTCCAAATCAGCTTCAACAGTCCAAACTACTTTGCATACTCCTTCAGAAACAATTCATGTTCAGTCAGCATTTCTAATCAATAGGAAAGTAGACACACAATAGGAGAGCAAGAATGTTACATTTATGATAAGATATCCACCACATTACATGAGGCAAGGTCCTCGGTCCTGAAGTGGTTATTATCAAATTTACACTCTTAGCTACTAAATGACTGCCAATAGCAACCTAATTATATACCAATTCACCTAAAAAGAACATGCAAGTTACTTTGGAACTTTACATTCATACTGTATGACCCCTTTTCTACCGTTGGAGCGATGCATATGAGGAAAATTTTCAAGCAATAAAAAGACTAAAACCCACAATCACCAAGACGGCATTTTAAGAAACAGTCATCAACTGTAACACACTTTATATTGCCATCAGAATATCATCTTTCACATTTCAGAACATTTCAGCAAATTGCAAATCAGATAAGAACTCCTAGAACTAAAACTGAATTTGGTATGCTGATTGGAGTCCGCACTTTCAGTCTTCAACATTTCTGCAAGCATGGCTGAAGTTTCTCCCTCTGTTCACCTGTTTTCCCTTCACCACTTGACTCTTCAACCATGATCAAACCAGAATTTTGATGTTTCTTTCCGCTAACAATGTAGAGATCATTTTCCAAGTATCCTCTGAAGTTCGTTGTTGCTTTACCACTTGGATACTTAATTGCCCACGCTTTTGGCTAATGAAGCAATGGATTCTTGCATTGCCAGAATTTTCCGTACATCTACTGGGAATTCAGAAAACTCTTGATCCATTGGGCATCCATGCGTTCCTCCATCCTCTTCCGCGCCATTTCCTCAAATTTTCCCCCAAATTTTCCCAGTATGTTGTTCTGATATCAATATGATAGGTATTGAAGAAGATAACAAGATTCTTATTGAATAGTAGAATAATGCCAGAAGGCAAGATACAATGCCCAGCCTCACATGGAAGCTAAGGCCTTCCTCTCCCTCTCAAGAAGATTCTACGAACTCAAAATGTAAAGTAATCCCACTGACCCCCTCTTGCCGCCTTCTATGCTCCCACCTTTTCTCTAACTAACATTGGGGCCAGCTCTTCTACTATTAGAAGTTGAAGCTATAATTCCCATTACAAAAGCCATTCCCATCTCACCCGTCCTATGATATTTCAGTAAGAATGGTAGCCTAACACAAACCTTTTTCAGTCATTAGGAAATTAAGTGTCAATTTAGAAACAGAAAAGTTTATCAATGCTATGTGAAACCTTTACTTCGTGATACGAGTGGAAAAATTTCCGCTAAAACTTTCAAGCAAAAGCTGACCATCAACTTCTGTGTGTAGTGTGAAAAAAAACAAAATAAAATAACCAACAACAGCAACTAATTACCTTTTATTGTCGACATTACAGGTGATCCTCCAACATAATTATTCTGCCCTGTGCAGAGACGGAACCTCATCTTTCCAAGGGTCATATGCAGGTGTATATACCTGCTTTTACATGTAGATCTTAGAGAGGAAGCGTGATCTAAATTTTGGAGTAGCCAAAAAGTACTTTTCACACACTTTATAGTTTAACTTTTGACCAAATCCAAAAGTGATTCTTAAATACAATTTAAATTATTTAATGAAAACTCTTGAAAGTACTCTTGACTTAAAATACTAACCTTAAAATGTACTCTTAAAAGCCATTTCAAAACCACTCAAAGAGGCAGGAGAAAGTTTACAAGTCTTACAATCATGCAAGAAAATGATCTACATTCATGAAAGTATAATGGCTAAAAATTCATTACAGTAGGTCATAAACTAGAAACTTGTCAAATTCATGCATATATTTAATGGACGGTTGACACCAACATGTAGTAAGTTATCATGAAAACCAACCTGCTTCACAAAACAACCTTGAATTACAATAACCAATAAAGACTTCTCTTCTGGAATGACAACAATAAGGATTAAAGCAGTTATTGAACACAAATAACCCATTAACATCAAAACGACTCCGTACAAAGAAAACCCATCAGAAGACTGAACTTATACAAACCAAAAACCAAAATGTTAACCAATGGCGTGTTTAAAAAAGCAAGAAAACACCAGTAGAAAACTCAAACGGACAACGAAGAACGCGAGATGTTTGAATCGAGAACTTACGGAGGTGGAGATAGAAACTTGTGGGCGCATGGTGGCCAAGGGTGAGAGAGATGGAAACGGCGGTGCAATACGAGATGGTGAGACGACGAACAAGCTTCAGGAACACCCATGAAGCGAGGTTGATGATGAAGCTCAAAGGAGCAGGGGCAGAGAAATGGAGAACCCATGATGGGTTAGCCAAAATTGGTGAAATGAAACTGAGGAAAGGCCAGTTCCGTCATAGAAAGATGAATTTGAAGGATCAAAGCCTCGAGCTCCGGCGATTTTGGATAACGAAGTGAAATGCACAGAGGCGAGTCGTGAAAGAGGAGTGAAGGCTGAGCCGATAACTTTATCTTTCACTTGGCGCCTTCTCTGGCACGTACACCAAGGCCTGCACACGAGTGTAAATTTGTATGTCCATTGTAAACGAACCTAAAATTCAATGAGATAATTATAAAAATTTAAAGAAAACACTTATCTTAGATATGATTTAAATTCAGTTGATTAGTAAGAATATGTTAAAAGAATTTCCACCAAATTATTTAATATTCATTTTATTTTCGCTATCTCTGTCTATCTTTTCAACGCTATAAACTCTCTCCATCTTATCTTTCTTATTTCGAATATCTTCTTCAACTAATTGTTTCATGTTATTAACTTTGTTCTTTAAATTGTGAATTATAGTATACAATCAATATAAGTAGTATTGTACTATGATTATTATATACCGTTGCATATTTAAAATAATTATGTGTTGTGATCACACTTGCATATTTAAAATAATAAGTAAGATACACTTGCATATTTTGTGTATAACCATAAAACTTTATTTATCGAAAATCTTCGTCGAAATGGTGGCGAAACTCGTAGAAAATCACCTACTCTGCCCGGTAGATTTACACAGAAAATGAAAGAACGATGTGTTCGGTAGATTTTTCGAATGAAGAAGACCATTGTTTAGAAGTTTCTTCAACAAGAGAAGTTTATCTGAAATTTGAATCAAGTTTTCTCGTTTCTATTCCCACTCTCAGTTTCCTTATGCGGTGGTCCACTTTCTTTATTTTATCTTTTTACTTTTTTAATATATTATTCATGTTGAAGGTGGGTAATTTGGTCATGGGCACTACATCGGTGTAAAATTAAAATCCATTAAAGAAAATTATGGTAACATTGGATAATAAAGCACCCTATTTAGGTTATAATAGTTAAAATTCTTCTTTTTTTTTTTTAATTTGATCCAAACCAAGATAGGATCATGACAGGCCAAATGGCCATAATAGGTGAATCATGATGGACCAAAATAGGTGGATAAAACTTTTGGACTCAACTATCTGTTAAGGACGAAGACATTGCATTTCCACAAGTGTCCTCTGAAACCTAACAATCACGCGGAAGATCCAATTATGTTATTAGATAACCAAGTTATCCTATAAATAATCTTAATTTTGAACTCTATAGCTTCCACTATTTTGCACTCTCAATTTAAGCATTTAAGCGTTTGTCATTCAAACAAATTCATTATTCCTATCAAGCAGAGGTGATTCTCAAGTATGTTTTTCGATGAGCAATAGTCAAAGGACAAATTAATTGAAGAGAATTTGGGGTTGTCCTTCATTGTCAAGACAAAAGTAGAGTCAAATCTTTTTATCTGTATTCTCCCAAATTAATTTTTCAAACATTGGGATTTTACTGTATGTTTTCCTTCTTCAGTACCTCCTTCCAACGCTAGTGAAAAACAAAATCTTATCTTTAACAATGGCCATTTATTGAATTAAGTATGCATAATCATCTCAACCTCATTCAAGCTACAAGTCACTATCTCCTTACAGGAGCAAAGCCCAATATAAAAAATTTGAGAGCTCGAATGTCGCTGCAAAAACCAGTGTTTGTCATTTTTGAGATCTTTTGGACTATTTGATTGATGGAGCTAAAAGAAATTGGGCCAAAAGATAGTTTGGCTTGGTTTTGCAGTATTAAGTTTTACAACTATGCAAACAAACTGTCTCTAGCATTTCACTATTCTTTCAACTCACGTTCTATTACTCTCCCTGCATCTCCTTTATTTTTTCTTCTTCCTCGTCTTCTTTTTGTAGATCTTTTCTCTGTATTTTGTTTCCGGCAATGACAACATTTACTTCTTTATGTTTTGTTATGATGGAAGCAATGTCACGAATTGATAAAGATGTCCCTTCCAACTTCACAACATACAACAATCGATAGGAATAGAGTTTTTTTTTCTCTTTCAAACATCAAACAAATTAGTGTAGAGGACGAGAGCAAGAAAGTAAGTTAAAACTAATTTAGAACAATGAGAAAAGAAAATAAAAAATCTTAAGAAAAAAGGTTGGGTGATGCAAGCTAAAGGTTAAAATATCTCTCTATATATTCATTTATAAATTTCTGGGTTGTATCAAGTTGTATGTCCAACTTGCAGGAGTGCCAAAATCTGATAGCTGTACAATCAACAAGCGCAAGATATTTAACAGAAGAACCAACAAAACAAGAATGCTAAGGAAAATTGAGATGATCTTTCTTTAGTTTATTCATCCTTAACTCTTCCTCTAACACATATGCAATGGACCATGTCAACATCTTGCTGTTGACTCTTGAATTACATCACTTTATATGAAAGAATAAAGGAAGACTGGTAGCAGACAGTTACAAAGGAAGATGGGGGATTATATGTTTTTTTTTTTTTTTAATTCAAGGACATGGTTGTGAACTTATCCTACTAAAGTAAGGTCGTAAGAGGGAGATATGTGTCGGTCAAGCTTGAGGGAGAAGTTGTCGAAAGCTATTATCAACCTGTTTAATTTTTTTCAAAACGTTAGTCTATACCCTCTCTCTCTCTCTTCATTTTGGAGTCCATTCTGGTTTTATCCTTTTGGTATTCGAGCATATGATCTCCAGAATCATGTTGACTATCTAATGGATTGAGCTGCTCGATTTCCATGGAGCAACTCTAATGTTCAGTTTCACGAAGATAAGCAAGGGAGAGAAGGCAGTTTTCAGCATCACAGCATATAGTAGAGGAAGATTTCACTTTGATTTTAGTAGGTTTAAGGAGGCTGAAAACTGCAAGAAACGTCCAATAGGAAAGACTTGGTATCTGAACCGTGCCTTGTCCTAGCTACAGTCCATTAGCAACCAAGTAGGGGTACCACTCCTGTTCAGTAAATGAATACAAGCATGGGGTTTTTTAACAAAAATATGAAGATGACTATTACCAACTCAAGTCAAGTTAAGCGTAGTGAGGATGGAGGAAAAGGACAACAATAGAAAGACTAAGTGAAGTACTTCTCGAAACCTCTCTTTTCTGAAGCCTGACGTGAGAACTTTTCGATAAATGATCATAATGCTTTAGCAAATATCCTGCTCGATAGACAAACAGTATTCGACATCAGAAAACTTACAAGATATAGCATATAAATTGTCAACAAGATTTGAGCAATCCCCAACACATCAACTAAAACAATAATTTCAGGAAATTGAAACTCCACACTGTCAACCCCAATATCAAACAAACAGAAGCTGAAAAACTTTGTAGCATACTCAGAGAATTCCATATACAAAGAAAGTGAAGTAATAGTACATTAACTCAAAGCTAGAGGCACAAGCCAGAAGCATAGAACTTCATAAACATGTATTTACAGTGACAAAACTTTGGTCTCTAAGACCAGTCAGACACATCAAACTTCAAATGTCATAGACATACAGGACGAGGTAGGATATGCACTCACGATTATCTTTAAGAGTATGCTGTACATGAGTTTCCCCCTAACTAGATTTCTAGCACAAACACTTACCAAAAGCAAGATTTCTCTTCTTCAGACATTAGAGGAGTTCTGCAAAGAGGGCATGTGATGTTCCAGTAGTCCAGCCACTTCTCCAAGCATTCGGTGTGAAAAAGATGGCCACAAGATAAGTGATTTATCGCCGATTCAGGTTCAAATTGAGTTAAACAGACAGAGCAGTCATGTTCACGACAATCTGAGCTCTTTACTTTATCAAATCTAATCCTTGGATATCGATTTCGAAACATCTCAAGGTAATTCCAAGAAGAGCCAAAATTGGAATCTCCCAACTCTGAGGAGTTCTCAAAGGAATCTGTTGATGAGACTACAGATGATGGCCATGAGAGACGGATTCCTACCATGTGAAGGATTAAACGAACAATGCATTTGAGCATGGAAATGGATAGTGCAGTGTTTACAAGAATCACGTTCAGAACTCCTTCAGACGGAGCTGGGAGACTGGAGAGACCCATCGTGTTTAAAGCAGACTTCACAAACTCAGTCGGTACAGCAGGAATAAAATTAGCAGATTGATCAGAAATACACAATGATTCAGAGGTTGTAATTTGCAAGCAAGCCTTTCTTCACAACAGAGCTGAAACAAAAGTAAGCAAACAACTAAGAACCTCTCGCTTTTTCTCTTTTGTTTTTTTTTTTTTTTTTTGATGAACCATGTAATAAATACTAAAGTAAACTGAAGTTCATGAATAAATCGTCAGGAAAGAAAATGAACTAAAAAATGAACTAAGCAACTAAATAATGAAATTTCCATAACCAATAGGAGATCAGGAGCAAAAATTGAGGAAAAACAGACGGGAGTTCATTTAGTTCTATTAAAGTATATGAAATGACAATTTATCACATGAATCATGATCCACCTGCCATTCAAGAATAGATTTCTGTAAAAGTAAACCCTATGGCTAAAGATCCAATTACAAAATCTTCCACCAGGCACATAGAGAAATTTCAACAGTCTAAAAACCCAAGAACAACAAATCCTCATAACATTCCACAAAACACTCTTGAGGGATTAAGACCACCCAAATTTCAGTGAAAATGGAAAACCCTCCTCCATCCTCAAACATGATAAAGAACAATAATCCACTGATGGTCAAAGTAAGTTCAGTCTACCAGTGAAAAAGAAGAGAATTTTAAGAAACTGAAATGCTCAAAGAATCGTTTCCTTTACCAAATTCAGAAAGTAAACAAAACCCATTGGAGGAAAGCGAACATTTGTTTCGGAAAGGAAATGAACACGAGAAGGGATTAACGAAAACTTACTTCAATTGCTTTTAGTACTCGAGAACAGAGATAGTAGGATCGAAAAGGGAAAAAATTGAAGAAAAGCAGTGGAGTTGTGGAGAAGGTAAAGATTGAAGAAGATTGATGATCAGTTCATCTTGATTCGACTAATTCACTGTCCTTTTGGCTAGTTATATAGGCGATCGGAGGAACCTCATCGCACTCAACTCACGTGCTTCCACCGTTCTTTTCATTTCTATTAATAAAATGAAAACTCTAATTTTATGAAAATGTTTAAATTGAAAAATAATAAACAACAATATTAAAAAAGATTTATATATTTAATTGTTGGTTTCGGTAACCATTTTATTTAATTTTTTTATTTTATTTTTGAACAATAAGTCACTGATTAATTCTTTTCTTCATTTGTTCTTTATATTCCGCCAATAATTAAAAATTAAAAAAACTTTTAAAATGATTTTTTTATTTTTAAATTTAGCCACAAATTTGATCATTATATTTCATAAAAGTACAAATTATTATAAGACGAGGGGAGAACCAAGCTTAATTTTCATTAATAATAATATAATAACTAAAAAACGAAAGAGTTACCAAATTGATAAGTAAATATTTTATGTCCAAAGATCAAAATATTTTATTGGCATACAAAAATAATAAAATGTTGACTAGTGTGACATCCTCGTAGTATAAAAGGATGTTTTCGTGGTATAAAAGGATGTTTTAAATAATAGTAATAATTGAACACACTTAAATTTGATAATATTATTAACGAAATGATATTGTAGTTAAAAATTTAAAAGAGGTAAGAAAGGAAAAAGTAACAAGAAAAATGGGGCATTCCGAGAATTGAACTCGGGACCTCTCGCACCCTAAGCGAGAATCATACCACTAGACCAAATGCCCACTTCCGTGCATGCAAATTAAACTTTATTATTTATAAATTATAAAATGTCTTAAACAACTAATTAAATTTTCAAGATATGAAAAATCACATTTATACAGTGTAATCTTATTTTGTTCGAGTACTCATTTACTAAAAAAAATGCTATTTAGTGAAATTAAAAATTTATGTTTCGTGGTTCTTTTTATTACAATCATAGGAAGAAATGAGAGATCGAGACAATAATTTCAAAGAGAAAAATTACAAAATCTACTACTCTCGAACTGAACTAACCATGTTAACGATGTTATTGAATACATATTAATTGGTCGAATATATACTAAATACATTGATAATTAAAAACATTTGGTCTAGATTATTGCACAAAGTTTGACAAATTTAGTTTGCGTTTGGATCATCTATAGATTTTTTTTTCTTTAATAATACGTTTTCTTTTAAACACTTTCTTTTTAAATGAGTTTAAAATTTGAACACTTACATTTTTGGTTTTAGATCTTTTATAAGTGTACATAATTTTTGTTTAAAAACTTATTTTTTCAAAATTTGGTTCAAATTGTTTTCTTCAAAATGAATTATTTTTCAATCTCTTTTTCAAAAATGCATTTGAAGGTTACAGAACACCTCAAATTTATGAATGAAACAACACACAAAGTTGTAGCTAAAAACATGGCATGAGGCGTACCCTAAGAGGTCCAAATGAGATCTTAATCAAGTCTAAGAAATTAAAAAAAGAAAAAAAAGAATCCGACCACTTATCACGATTGCCTCTTCGGTTCCAATCAGCCATTATTTTACGACAACTTGTTTAATTTTCTCGAAGACCTCTGACACTTTCCTCCTCTCTAGTAAGCCCTACCTCGTTTTCCTAAAGAACTCCAAAATGAACTGGAAACAAACCAGTAATTCATCATAGGTTTCTGAAGGTGCTACATCAACCCAACTCTATAAATCAATAAATCTTTTGACCCACTAAAAAGAAAGGGAAAAAAATCATTATTGACACTCATTTCAACACAAAGAAAGGCACAAAACACATACAACTTTTTTGAATAGAAGGTTTTGAATACATGTTATATTGGTCAATACTAACTAGTTAAAATTGTGCGACATGTACTTTTTTTTAAGTTGGATGTTCGAACCTTCTTAACTCTGTTTGTTGTATAAGTAAAAAATTATACATATCATTATTATCTCAAAATTTCAATCAGTGAGTTGTTGACAACATAGTACAAATGTTATATTATTTAAATATAGTTGATGAATCAACATATACTATATATATTGCGCATGACGTTAGATAAATTGACTATTATAATCTCAAGACTCAACATTACTAATACACAAATATATTCAATACAATTGCACACCCGACATATTGAGTTAAGAATGTAGGAGCATTTTAAAAAATAGCAAAATATTGAAATTATTTACAAAATATAGCAAAATTTATCGATTATTTACGATTTTTTTGTTATATTTTGTAAATAGTTTCAATATTTTGCTATACAAAATAATTTCGCAAGAATATTATATTTATGAACGATATATTACCATTAAAGTTAATTAATTTCACTTAATGACACATTTGGTTGCATGTGTTTGGATTGATTTTTGAAGTGTTTATTTTTTAAAATAATTTATTTTAAGATAAGTTGAAGTGTTTGACATTTGTTTAAAATAATTTTAAAAAAAGATTATAAAATAAATCATTTTAGAGAAAACACATAATATTTTTTTAAAAAATAGGGTCCGAGGAAAAAATAGGGTAGTTTGGACGAAGTCAATGTACGACATGTGGACCCCACATTTTTTTTCATTATATAAATATATATTAATTTAGAATTTGAAATTTGGAAATTGAAAATTTAAAATTTAGAAAGATATTTAACAAGAAAAGATATTTTTGAAAACTGAAATTTGAAGAGGTACGGGGTCCACGTGCCAACTAGCAAAGTCGTATATCCGGTACATGTACACGAATTTGTCCAAACTACCATACTTTTGTCAATATTCTTTCTTCTAATCTATTTTTGACATTACTTTAAAAAAAATATATTATTTAAAAAAAAGATTCAAAAACACATGTAACCAAATTTTAGAACAAATGTTTATTTGGTGTTTAGTAAGTAATTCCTCCAAAAAATCTATTTTTCTTCATCTATTTATTTATTCCTTTTGCCTATCTATTTTTCACTTTGTCGTTTTTGTTTTTTTATATATATTTTGAATATTTTTTCAATGTGTATTCATATACATTTAAATATAAAGATTTGCAAATGTTCTTTTTTCAGCCAAATCTACTTTGCTTTAACATATGTGAAAAAAAATCATGAAGATGTTAATGAAAAAAATGATCGAATTGCACACATTTTTATCTAGTTGATATTATATTGTCTTGAAAAAAATTACTGATCTTATTTATATTTTGTTGTTGGAAATCAATTATTTTTTTATGGTTATGTATTTACATTTCAAGATATTTGTACTTCTAAGGTTTAATTGTAAAAAAAATAATACGAAAAAAATAAAATTAATGTTTAGTTTCAAGTAACTAAAAGATTAATAATTTCAAGATAACGTGCGATTAATTTTAAAATGTATTTTCAGAAAAAGATTCAAAATGTGTATATTTATTTATGAAATTAGTTCATAATGTTTATTGGTGTTTTATGGTAATTTGACCCAAGTATAAACATTGTTAATATAAAACAAACCAAACACAATTTTGCATATAAACATTTATAAAGAGACCAAACCAAACGTATAAGTGTTTAGATTTAAACTCGTTTTATTAAAAAAAAGGTTTTTTAAAAGTATTTTTAGAAAAATATTTTTTCATAGGTAAACCAAACGCACCCTAAAATTTCTGCAAAAACTTGTTTTGAGAAAATCTCCATTTACTCGGAGGAAGAGAAAATGTGTACAAGGTATCACTTCTCACTTCCATATATTATAATAAATATTGGAATATTTAGTTTTATGATGTTTAAGTTAAAGAGAAATAGTCTAAATTTACTTATAACATTACTTTTTTGCTCATAGTCGCTTTTAGTTTAATTCTCAAGAATATAGTTACATTTTGATGAACAGATGTGCACGTACACCCTAAAATATTCTTATCAAACGTGGATTTAAATTCTAGTTGTGCCTATTTATTTCTTTAAAAAATGTACCTCAAGTACAATTTAATATAACTCATACTAAAACAACTTTTATCCCATCTTATTATAACCCACAAGTTATAATAATAATCAATCCAATGTCACAACACACTACCATATAATGTTAAAGTGGACATAGTTCAATTTAGTGTATAAAATGTCAACATCGACATAGTTTAACAAACTTTTTTCATTCATCCGTATTAACAAACAAATCTATGGTTCAAATCTTTCAATTTAATTATACGAGTCCAGACAAAAACAGAAGCTTTATCCAGACAAGCCAATAAAAACGGTGAAAATGTTAAAATATCAGCTCAAATATGGGCTTTGAACTAATGCAAACGGACACGTGTGGGTTCCAAATCGGCAAAATTCTAGGCCCACCTGGCAAAAAAAATCAGCAGGGACTAAAATGTGGCGGCTCCACACGGATTACGTGTACATATCGGAAGACGTGTTGTACTATGATATGGCCACGTAAATTCCCGCGTAATTATTCTTAAACCCCACATATATAACAGCGTTACACATATGCTAAGTGGCTAATCTCCACGTGTCAGTCTATGATTGTGCCGTCATAGGATATCGTGGTCCCTCGATGTAGCATAACAGAGGCCGCCGTAGAAGGATTGACAGGTGGCAAACGCATTTAATGGTATCCCCCCAATTAGTATTGTACTATGAAGTTATTGTGTGACATAGACATACATAAATTGTCCTGTCCTAATTTTCTTTTTTTTTTTTTTTTTTACCTTTCTTTTTTGTAAATTTCATCATTTTTTTTAATAGAACCAGTTTTTTTGTAAGTTTTTTTTTTTTTTTAATTGATTCATTCAACGGTATTGTTTGATTTTAAAGATGATAGAACAAGTCAAAAGCGTTTGTAGATTGAGTTGAAAAACATTTTAGATTTAATCAAATTATTTAAGTTTTAAAAATTTTCAACTATTTAACAAATTAATTGATCAAAAAGTAAACACAAAGTTTAACGAGGTGTTTGCAAAAATAGTATTTTTTTTTATAATAGAACTTATGTCATTATATTTTAAGTAATAAATTTAAAAACGGATAGCTTTTTGATAGTTTTTCGATAACCATTTAATATTATTAATTACTTGTTATATTTGTCATATTTGCAATATGCAAAAAAGAAGTGCTATGAGTTGTTTTTTGTGATATGATGCAATTTTCCAATTTCCATTTAATTATTTTCATATATTGAATTAAAATTACCATTAGATTTAAATTTAAATTATATGTTTTATTTTAAATGTAAGAATTATTTTTAGGATTTTTTAGATTATAATTTATTGAAAAAAGGCGTTGAATTAAATTAAAACATATAATTGTATCGTATTTTAAAAATTAAGAAAAAATACTTCTAAAATTAATAATAAATTTGTTCTAGTACATGTTATTTTTCAGGTGAACTTATTCATCTGAATTCATGGGCTTTTATTTAGTTGAACTTATCTCAATCCAAATGAGTTGATAATTCAATCTAAATTGTACGGGATTGGATCCAATCTGATCGATAAAAATTTTTTGTCCTTTGATTTTGTTGAACAGTCATAATATATTTTACACGTTTTTGTTTGAGCATGAAGACTATTACATGTGTATCAAATTAAGAGTTCTTACATGTATATCATTATCACAAAATATCAAATTAAATGTTGACAATTATATATGTATCGCAACATTCACAAGCAGTAATTGAGGTAACCAACTTTATAATTTGCTATTGATTTTTTTACCGTTCATTTAAATTTGAAATTCATATCAACAGAAAAACGATAATATTTTGATATATTTATAAATATTTTCAGATGTTTTTTTATTTAAAATAATTTTTTTCTACTACATTGGAAAAGAGAAATATAAATTAGTTCTACTAAACTATTTAAAAGTTTTTAATTTAGCCTATATAGCGTACTTTTAGCGTTTTAACTACACTTCTTTCTATAATTTTTCCAAGTATAGTAAAAGAAACATTTAAAAATATGGTAAAATTTGTTATGGATACCATAAAAGAACGAAGATTATTTTGCAAAATGTAGCAAATTTTTTTTAATAGACTAAAGAAAGTTTGATGATTTTTTTTATATATTTTGTAAATAATTTTAATATTTTGTTGTTTTTGAAAATGTTCCAACAATTTTTTTCTTCAATTATATATTTATATAGGCATCTATCGTTTTAGTGATACATACCATATATATCTGTCTTAATTTATCATTGTTTATGAGTAATTCACACGTCAAGATTGAATTATCTTGAAACTAAACTCAAAAGAAAAAGAAAAAACATTTTATGAAATTCTCTAATTTATTGTTCTTTACTCACACATTAAGTATTGTACTATGAGAGAGCCCACTCTCTCAACTTACATTCAAAATTCAATAACATAAATGGAATGAGTGAAAGTTTCTTTCTTTTTCTTTTAATAAAATTAATAAATATTTGAACACAAGTTACCAATTTAAAAGGTTTTACATAATTGAAACCAACACATATACTTATCCCAACATTTTAAATAGTTGTATTATATGTTTAGTAATTAAAATTTTAGGTTTTTGTATCAAGTAAAGTTTTAAACCTTATAATAACTACATTTTAATTCAGTAAATATAAGTTGGATTTTTTTAACTTTAAAGTTTATCATGCTAAATAGGTGTTTGGGATCGAAACACTTTTAACACCACTAAACCTTAAAATGATAGATAAATTTAAATCGCGTCACTAAACTTTTAATTTTATATTTAGTAAATAATTGAACATTTAATTTAAAGTTTATTATGTCAAACAAACTTTGAAAAGCTTAATGTCCCGAAAATAAAATTTGAATTTAATATAGACAAATATTTTATTTTACGAAGGACAAAACACTAAAAACCAAAGCAACCATGAGAAAAAACAGAAGTTAAAAAGATATGTTTATAAACTTAACAGAATCTCTAAGTAAAAGTTTAAACACAAACTGGTTTAAATTAATGTGTCGTATGTAAAATTGTCGGTCAGATACCATAATATTAATTATGGATAGGAATGAAGTAATTTGTCGATATATGAAAAATATTAGAGAGAGAGAGAGAGAGAGAGAGAGAGAGAGAGAGAGAGAGAGAGAGGAGGTGGAAGATGGGGGAAATTAAATGAGGACAAGTTGGGCCAGCCGGAAAAACGGCCCAAAAGGGATCCAGTGAACCAATGCGTTGGGAAAGGCCCAAACGCAGCCTTAGGGAAGTGGAATCACGTGGGTTTCACGTGTCAGCTTCTTTTTAATTTGTCATGTGATGACAAGTTGGGTTTTGTCATTTACCCCAATGTGATTTCTTATAATCGTTTGGAAAACTATATATGTGTTTCATTCCGTACGTTTTGTCCTCTTTTAGTATCCTGTGATAAATTGTTTCTAATGTAAAAAAGAAGATGATACCCATAAATTTGTCACTTACTAAGTCTTTTTTTTTTTTTGTTCACTCTATGTCTTTTATTTGTTGTTAAATTGTTACATAATTGTAATAACAATTATCAAAGGATTATAAATTATATTTAGGTCATTGTTTTTATTTTGACCCTAAAGGGATCATCTATACACAATTTCATTATCTCACGATTGTTTTCTATATACAAAAGAAAAACAAGGCAAAAAGATCATTTATTTTTAATTTTTTAAGCCCATTTGAAAGGTTAGAAGATAGAAGACATAGAATATATATATATATATATAGATCCCATTTTGATCCTAAATTTTGAATTTTGGTCTCAAACGTGAAAGAGTCAGAAGCTTTAAGGCTTAAAACCTATCATTTCAATAGGGACTATCA
The DNA here is from genome assembly GCF_025177605.1 of Cucumis melo. Classification (NCBI taxonomy): domain Eukaryota; kingdom Viridiplantae; phylum Streptophyta; class Magnoliopsida; order Cucurbitales; family Cucurbitaceae; genus Cucumis; species Cucumis melo. The sequence goes on from NC_066857.1 coordinate 4,287,744, forward strand.
TTTCAATAGGATAAAGGTGAATTAAACGAAGCATTAGGAAGATAAGATAAAAACTGTATGGACCATGTATACAACATATCTCATGAATGTCGATAATCATTATTTATAATTTTAAACACTCGAGTGTAAATGGGTTGGGAGATATTCTCAATCCAATCCATATTTTTGAGTTGGTTGAGTTGACAACCTGAACATTCCGAATTAACTTTCCAACCCAACCCGTAAAATATAGATTAAGTTTGGTTGAATTGTCAGTTGTATTATTAATATTTTTTTTTCTAAATTTTAATATTTGTAAATAAAAATCATAAAAAATAAATCAAATATGTTTCGCATCAAGTTAAGGAAAAAAAAAAAAACTCTGAACTCATAATTTTTTTTTACTTTTATTAAATAGATATATATTAATAATATACATATACATTATTAATAATATATAACTTTTATTAATTCGGGTTGGGTTGTGTTGACCTGAATTTTTCAACTCTCTAACTCGAGACTCAACCCAACCCGAAAAAAATCAGAACCTTCAACCTAACCCAACCCACATTTTACACTAACTCAACTCAACCCTTACAATATGGATTGGGTAGTTCGGGTTGTTGGGTTACTCGTATTATTCTTATACTCCTAATGTAATCTAACAATATTTTTATATAATTCAAATGTTATAAGAGGTATATCGATCATTAATATTTTTTTATATAATGATTATGGAGAAGAGGATTTAACTTCAATATCTAGAAGTAAAGCACATTCCGATATCAAAAAAGGCAAAGATGTGGTTTGTACTGCGGTTTGGAGTGATTGCATGAAATTAGTCCAAAAAGTTCACAATGGTTTCGTTTCAACTTTCAAAATACCAAAAATTATATCCTTATTTTAAAAACGTCAAATTATACAAAAATATTCGTACTTTGTCTTAAAAATATCGGATCAATTGAAAAATTAAGATACTAGAAAAAGGTAAAAAGGGTATCTTTAAAATTAGGGTAGGTCTCTAAATTATATTTTATTATAGAAAATTAGGGTAGTTCTTTAAATTAACATATTCTTCTTACAAAATTAAATTACATATTAAATTATATTTTATTATAAAAATTTCGGCTTAATTTTTGTTTTAGATATTAATTTTAAAAAACAATTTCAGATATTACTAGAGAGATTATAAATGACAAAATAATTTTCTATATTTTATAGATATTTTGTTTTATTTTTGCTATATTAAAAAAAAAACTAAATTCAAACGATATTTAAGTAAATTATGGTAAACATGTTTTTTATTTTTAAAAAATTAATATACAATGTTTTATAAATTGAAAAATTGAAAATATACAATTATTTAATATTGTGCTAATTATAGGATTCTTTAATGTAGTGGTCCTTTTGCTGTATATGAAAATACACCTAAACATTTAAGATTGAGAAAATGTAACCATTTAGCTATATGGTTTTTTAAATTAAGAACATAATCAAATACTCTATTTATTTTTTTAGTTTGTATATGCATTTCATACCTACATGAAAAGAAGTACACCATTGATGTGTAACCATCACCCTCTAAATAGTCACGTTATATTTGCATCAATTGGTGTTCATCAAACGCATACTCTCAAAGATTGCATCCCAACGTTTGGACATATTCTACACATTACTTTGATTTTAAAATATATAAATATCTCTGTGATAAAAGATTACAAAGGTGACTGTTGAACAAGTAATTTTGGCCAATTAAATCGCACTGGGTAGTCAAGTTTTCTCGTATCCAACCTTGTTCAAATGAAAAATTGGGTCAAAAGAAATAATGAGCCAAAGCCTAAGCTACCATGCAAATGGGCCAATTCAAGCCCAACAAGCAAATAAGTCCAAGCCCACCTAAAGGCCATGAAAATTCTCTATAAACAGAGACCCTCCCTTGAGGATCTTTGGTTGAAGAAAGAATGGAAGCTCTGAAGAATTGAAGACAAATTCCAAAAAACTCTTAAGACATGTAAGTTTTTATCAACTACGAGACCATCGGCTTCGGAAAGATTGAAGACTTGGAAATCAAACTTTCCTAGAATTTCAGGAGATCGAAGTTCGAATTGACTTGCAACTACAACTTTATGAAAATCAAAGATCAAAAAGCTCTAAGTTTTTATTTGTATTCGAGAGAAAACATCAAACGAATAAATATTAGAGATTGTATCAACGACATCATATAAATCAATGTCCAAAGTTTAATTCTACGAATTACATTTCTCTTGATATCTTGTGTGAACATCAATCACAACTATTTTCTTTTTGAATGGACACCTATATTATATAGATGCCTATTTTTGTCAGCAAAGTGTAACATAAGAATTTACTAAAAATAAAAGGACAAAAATATAGAAAAATTATCTCCTTACCACACTTTTCAAATGTAAAATAGAATATAGTAAAATAAATACATAAATATGAATTTTAACAAATCAATGTAAATACTTTGTTATTATAATGCCCTGAAAATGCCAGAAAATCATATCCAAATTTATTGATTATTTGTTTTTCTACCGAGAATCAAATGAAAATGAAAAAAAAAATCATCAAAAAATATAATCAAATAAAAATTATTAAATAACTGTTGATGTATGATGTATGATGATGAACTACTCTCTCAAGTACTAACATTACCAAAATTTTGAAGTCATGAGATGTTAAAGATCAATTGGTTCCATCTTGTAGCGTCAACTGACTCCAATTAAAAATCTTCTAATAAATTGTTGCTGCTCGAATCTCTTCAATTGAGTGCACTTCATCTTGAATGTGAAAATACAATGTTAACTGTAGTTTCTTGGAACATGTGATTGGTCCCAGATGCAACACAAGGTCATCTTGGTTCAAATCATCTTTTCCCCTTTTGAAAGATTCGTCCTTGGAACAAGCTCGATATCTGCATCAAAAGGAGTTAAGCCAGTATCATTAATAGTAGCACTCACACCATATTGACTTTAGCTTTAAGATCAATCTAGTAGGCATTCACACCATATTTACCTTAGCTTTAAGATCAATCTAGTAGGCATTGTCATTGATTTTTTTTATCACTTGAAAAGGTCAATTGTCTTTTGGGTTTAACTTCGAATCTTTTTGACGTGGAAATCGTTCCTTTCAAAGGTGGACGCAAACCATATCTCCCTCTTTAAATTTCATGGGGCTTCAATGTTGGTCGACCTTGTTTGCTACCTTGGCATTTTGCTTCTCAATTCTTTCTTTAACCTCTTTATGGAGCTCTCGAATGGTGGTGGTCTTCTCATTACCTTGAAAATTCACCACATCGTTAGAAGAAAAAGACAACAAGTCAATAGGTGTTAAAAGATTAAAACCATACACAATCTCAAACGATGAACAATCGATGATACTATGAATCACACTGTTGTATGCAAACCCATTAAATGGTAGAAAATCCTCCCAAGCTTTCGTAATATTATCTAGTAGAGCCCTAAGCATGGAAACCATCTTCCTATTGACTGACTCGGTTTGTCCACGAGTTTGAGGATGACACATAATGGAGTAGATTATCACTTTGTACCAAGTTTTCTCTAAAATACTTTCCAAAAATGACTTAGGAATTTCACATTTCTATCACTAACAATGCTTCTAGGAATGCAATGAAACCGATGAAATATTCATACCCTTGTCGTGCTTTGACGTTCATAGGTTTGCAAAGGTCTGTACGCACGTACGAGTTCTAGGGGTTCTTTGACTCTAAAAACTTTTTCAATAAAAGATCATTTGGTCAATTTCCCTTCAAGACAAAACTCACATGGAGCTAAACAGATGTCTTCTAATTGATTTAGATGTACACTATTCATCAATCTCTTAAAATTTAATTAAGTTTCCTATTTACTATAAAATATATAAAAAATCTAAACCATGTAATCAAATCAAATAACAAACCTAAATCCAATTAATATATCTAAATTAAAAAAATATAGCTAATTCAAATAATTTTCACTACAAAATAATAAAATCAAATAACCTACCTAAATTAAATTATTCAAATAATTTTTACAACAAAATAATATAATCAAATAACAAACCTAATCCGATTTAACTAAATAAACATACTTTGTGACAAAAAAATTGTAAGAACAATGGAGGATTTGGGGAAAGCCAAACGCAGCACAAAAAAATTAATTTAACAAAAATATAATAAAATCAAATAACAAACATAAATTAAATTATTTTAACAATAAAATCGTATACCGACTTCGATATAGTTAAATAAATATACCTTATAACAAAAATCCAAAAGCAAAAATATTGACAAGAGGAGCATTTTTTTTTGGGTGAAAGATGGAACGAGTGGGCCTTTTTTGGTGAGAGGAACGGAAGGATGGGTGATTTTTGGTTAAGGATGGAAGTGAGAGAAATTTGTTGAAGGATGGAAGCAGAGAAGTGAGATCGAGAGAAGGAAGTTTGAAAGTTTTTTTTCTTTTTCCAATGAAGGCAGAATGAGCGCCTTTTGGTACATAATTTTACTGTATGAAGAACAAATGTCTGCAAAAGCATGTGAACGAAGTTGTGTACTCGGTACATGACTTTGCCGCTACGCAACAAATTTGGTTGTTGATTACCATTTGTTAGACGCTTGTATCGGAGTTGTATATTGAATACAAGACTCCAGTCAGATGTGAATCAAGTCCATGACTCCAGTCCTTTTTCGACCGAAGACATAGACCCGATTCACGATTTAGCAAAGTGCTGTACTTTCACACCTACTCTATTATTGTCAATATTTTTTAAAATCACATTATTTAAAAAAAAATGGTAATATTAAGTTATACAACTATGCAAACTGTTATTTCAACTCTCGTCTATTACTCTCCCTACATCTCCTTTATTGTCTTCTTCCCCGTCTTCGTTTTGTAGATCTTTTCTCTGTATTTTGTTTGCGGCAATGACAATTGTTATTTATATTTTGTTATGATGGAAGTAATGTCATGAATTGACAAAGATGCCTCTTCCTCCGCTAACAATTGATAGGAATAGAGTTCTTTTCTTTTCTTTCAAACATCAAACAAGTAAGTGTAGAGGACAAGAGCAAGAAAGTAAGCTAAAGCTAATTTAGAACAACTAGAAAAGAAGATAAAAAATCTTAAGAAAAAAGGCTGGGTGATGCAAGCTAAAGGTTAAAAAATCTCTCTATATATTCATTTATAAATTTCTACGTTGTATCGAGTTGGATGTTCAACTTGCAGGAGTGCCAAAATCTGATAGCCGTACCTGACAATCAACGAGCGCAAGATATTTAACAAAAGAACCAACAAAACAAGAATGCTAGGGCAAATTGGAATGGTCTTTCTTTAGTTTATTTATCCCTAACGCTTCCTCTAACAGATATTCATTTGACCGTGTCAACATCCTTGAATTACATTACTTTACATGGAAAAATAAAGGAAGACTGGTTGGTAGCAGACAGCTTCAAAGGAAGATGGGCATATATGTTTCATTTTAAATTCAAGGACATGGTTGTACAACATATAGAACTTATCCTATTAAAGTAAGGTCGTAAGAGGGAGATATGTGTAGGTCAAGCTTGAGGGAGAAGTTCTCCAAAGCTATTATCAACCTGTTTAATTTATTTCAAAACGTTAATCTATACTCTCTCACTCTCTTCATTTTGGAGTCCATCCTGGTTCTACCCTTTTGGTATTCGAGCATATGATCTTCAGAATCACGTTGACTATCTCTTTGATGGAGCTGCTTGATTTCCATGGAGCAACTCTAACGTTCAGTTTCACAAAGATAAGTGAGGGAGAGAGGCAGTTTTCAGCAACACAGCATAGAGTAGAGGAGGCTTTCACTTTGATTTTAGTAGGTTTAAGGAGGCTGAAAACTGCAAGAAACGTCAAATAGGAAAGACTTAGTATTTGATCCGTGCCTTGTTCTAACTACAGTCCGTTAGCGACCAAGTAGTGGTACCATTCCTTCTGTTCAGTAAAGGAATACAAGCAGGGGGGTTTTAACAGAAATATGAAGATGACTATTACCGACTCAAGTCAACTTAAGCGTAGCGAGAAAGGAGGAAAAGGACAAGTATCGAAGGACTAAGTGAAGTACTTTTCAAAACTTATCTTTTCTGAAGACTAACGTGAGAACTTTTCGATATATGATCATAATGCTCTAGTAAATATCTTGCTTGATAGACAAACAGTATTCGACATCAAAAAACTTACAACATATAGCATATAAGTTGTCACCAAGATTTGAGCAATTCCCAACACATCAATTAAAACAATAATGTCAGGAAATTGATTTCCACACTGTCAACCCAAATATCACACAGACAGAAGCTGGAAAACTTTGTAGCATACTCGGGGAATTCCATATATAAAGAAAGTGAAGTAATAGTGCATTACCTCAAAGCTAAAGTGAATGAACTCAAAGCTAAAGGCACAAGCCAGAAGCATAGAACTTCATAAACATGTATTTACAGTGACAAAACTTTGGTCTCTAAGACCAGTCAGACACATCAAACTTCAAATGTCATGACGGAGGTAGGATATGTGCTCACGATTATCTTTAAGAGTATGCTGTACATGAGTTTTCCCCTAACTAGATTTCTAGCATGCTAAACACTCACCAAAAGCAAGATTTCTCTTCTTCAGACATTAGAGGAGTTCTGCAAAGAGGGCATGTGATGTTCCAGTAGTCCAGCCACTTCTCCAAGCATTCTGTGTGAAAAAGATGGCCACAAGATAAGTGATTTATCACCGATTCAGGTTCAAATTGAGTTAAACAGACCGAGCAGTCATGTTCACGACGTTCTGAACTCTGTACTTTATCAAATCTAATCCTTGGATATCGGTTTCGAAACATGTCAAGGTAATTCCAAGAAGAGCCAAAAATGGGATCTCCCAACTCTGAGGAACTTTCAAAGGAATCTGTTGAAGGGACTACAGATGATGGCCATGAGAGACGGATTCCTACCATGTGAAGGATTAAACGAACAATGCATTTGAACAAGGAAATAGATAGAGCAGTGTTTACAAGAATCACGTTCAGAACTCCTTCAGACGGAGCTGGGAGACTGGAGAGACCCATCGTGTTTAAAGCAAACTTCACAAACTCAGTCGGTACAGCCGGAATAAAATTAGTAGATTGATCAGAATACACAATGATTTAGAGGTTGTAATTTGCAAGCAAGCCTTTCTTCACCACAGAGCTGAAACAAAAGTAAACAAAGAACTAAGAACCTCTTGCTTTTTCTCCTTTTTTTTTTTTTGATGAACCATGTAATAAATAACTGAAGCAAACAGTTCATGAATATTTCGTCAGGAAAGAAAATGAACTAAAAAATGAACTAAGCAACTAATTAATGAAATTTCCATAACCGATAGAGATCAGGAGCAAAAATTGAGGAAAAACAGACGGGAGTTCATTTAATTCCATTATAGTATATGAAACGACAATTTATCACATGAATCATGATCCACCTACCATTCAAGAATAGATTTCTGTAAAAGTAAACCCTATAGCTAAAGATCCAATTACAAAATCTTCCACCAGGCACATAAAGAAATTTCAACAGTCTAAAAACCCAAGAACAACAAATCCTCATAACATTCCACAAAACACTCTTGAGGGATTAAAACCACCCAAATTTTAGTGAAAATGGAAAACCCTCCTCCGTCCTCAAACATGCTAAAGAACAATAATCCACTGAAGGTCAAAGTAAGTTCAGTCTACCAGTGAAAAAGAAGAGAATTTTAAGAAACTGAAATGCTCAAAGAATCGTTTCCTTTACCAAATTCAGAAAGTAAACAAAACCCATTAGAGGAAAGCGAACATTTCTTACAGAAAGGAAATGAACACGAAAAGGGATTAACGAAAACTTACTTCAATTGCTTTTAGGACTCGAGAACAGAGAAAGTAGGATCGAAAAGGGAAAAAATTGAAGAAAAGTAGTGGAGTTGTAGAGAAGGTAAAGATTGAAGAAGATTGATGATCAGTTCAACTCGATTCGACCAATTCACTGTCCTTTTGGCTGCTTATATAGGCGATCGGAGGAACCTCGTCGCACTCAACTCACGTGCTTCCACCGTTCTTTTTATTTCTATTAATGAAAAGAAAACTCTAATTTTATGAAAATGTGTGTTCATAAATTGGAAAATAATAGACCATAATATTAAAAAAGATTTTTATATTTAACTTATTGATTTAGTAGCCATTTTAATTTTTGTTTTTGTTTTTTCGAAAAATAAGTTTATAAACCACTGCTTTCACTTCCAGTTTTTTTTTCATTTGTTATCTATATTTTACCGATAACTTTAAAAAACAAGTCAAAAATAATAAACACAACTTTAAAAAAGTTACATTTATTTTTTAAATTTAGTTAAAAATTTAATCATTATACTTCATAAAAATGTAAATCATTATAAAACAAGGAAAAGAACGAAACTTAATTTTCATTAATAAATAATAATATAATAAATAAAAAACGAAAGAGTTATATTGCCATAAATTAATAGGTAAACATTTTGTGTCAACTAAAGCAAATGTCAAAATATTTTATTGGCACATGAAAATGATGACACGTTGATTTGAGTTTTGTAAGTAAATATTGTCTAAGTAAATGTATGATTCAAATCTTCACGTGCCTTAAAAGAAATCTCCATGAGCTTATTTTTTCTCATAAAATTTCATTAACATTCCATGAATTACAGCTAGTATTGTTGTGGCCAACCTGATATATACTTTCGAGAGATTTGATATATATATAAAAAGACAATAGTGTGACATCCTCGTGTATAATGAGATGTTTTAAATAATAATTATTATTAGATACACTTAAATTTAATCATATTATTAACCAAGTGATAACATGCATGGTTAGAAATTTAAAAGGTGTTAGGAGGAAAAAAAATAGAGAAATAAAGGGGCATTCCGAGAATTGAACTCGGGACCTCTCGCACCCTAAGCGAGAATTATACCACTAGACCAAATGCCCAATTTCGACCAAAAGTTTTTATCTTTATAATATATAAAGTAATACATGTCATAGTAAATAATTGAAGTAAGTAAATAGTTAAACAACTAATTAATTTCAAATTAAATTTCGAAGTAACGCATGAAAAATCAAATTTATATAATGTAATGGGGTATTTTCAAAAATATAAAAAGCGACAAAATATTTACACTTTGTAGAATAATTCAAAAAATGAAAAAAAGCCTAGAGGCCCACCATGTACAATACCAAAAATGTCCCGTCAACTACGTCGTCAATAACGCGTGCATAATATATTTGCTATTTATACGCGATCATTTAAATATGGTTCAATATATACGTGATCATTTAGATATGAATATAATTTATACGCGATCGTTTAGATATGCTACAAGGCGATCGTTTAGATATGATTTAATATATACTCGATCGTTTAGATATGGTTCAATATATGCGCGATCGTTTAGATATGACTAGAAGGCGATCGTTTAGATATGGCTACAAGACGATCGTTTAAATATGGTTATAATTTATATGCGATCGTTTAAATATGACTAAAATTTATCTTTTTAATTTCATCGTTTAAATGATTTTTTTAAATAATGATTTTTTTTTAAATCATGGTTTTTTTTCTAAAATTTGGTACACTTGGCTACTCCAATCTAAATGATTTTTTTTCAAGATTCTTTATACACAATCTTTTATTTTTTTTTACACGATCGTTTAAATTTGGCTACTCTAATCTAAATAATTTTTTTCAAGATTATTTATACACAATCTTTTAGATTTTGCTATTTTGTTGTACACAGTCTTATACACAGTTGTTTAGATTTGGTTACCAAATATAAACACGTAAAAAAAAAGAAAAGAAGAAAGACAATGAAAAGAAATTGCAACAAAGTAGAAAGACGATGGAAAGAAATCGAAGTGAAAAAAAAACGAAGAGGAAAAGAAGAAAAACGATGAAAAGATTAAACGATATAAATAAAGAATTGAAAAATAAGAAAGATGATGGAAAGAAATCGCAGAAAAGAAAAGGAGAAAAGAAGAAAGACGAAATCGCAGGGGAAGACGAAAAAACAGAAGGAAGACGAATCGCGAGGAAGAATAGAAAGATGGAAGAACAAACCTGAAATATTTAAAAAATGGCTAACCTTATGGGCTTTGTTACGTGGGCTGTAAATAGTTTACCGTTTTATTACATTTATGTAAGTTTTCCTAATGTAATCTTATTTTGTATGAGTTTTTCCATCATTCGTTATCCAACTATACAATAAGGTTGTATTAAACTTTAATTTCCAAGTTTGTAGATGCATGTCTTGTGAAATACAATTTTCATTTGTATAACCTTATTATATTAGGGGTAATTTTGAAAACTAAAAATTAAATAAAATAATAATAATAAAAAGATTAAAAGAAAAAACACCATGGATGAAATGATAGACAAAGTTATAGCTAAAATCTACTGAATCTTAGAACACGCATGGGTGTACCTAAGAGGTCCAAATGAGATCTCAACGAAGTCCAAGAAGAAAAAGGATTAGACAAACTATCCTTATTGCCTTGTCGGTTCCAACCCATGCTTTTATGAGAACTTGTTTTCTCGAAGGCCTTTGACTCTTTCCTCCTCTCTAGCAGGTTCTATCTTCTTTTTAGGGTTTAGGGTTTAATTACTTAAACAATTTTCTAAGTAATTAAATCCACAAAAAACAAAAATACAAGATTTAGAGAATAAAATCAGTAAAATCGTCTCATTTTAATTAAATCCAAGACGAGCAAGAAACAAACCTATTTAAGGTAATGCTTGACATGGGAGAGACAACATATGATCTAAAGACCCACTTTTGCATGCTTACAATTGAAGACAATTAGGCCATTCGATCATAAATTTATGATTTGGCAACAAAGATTGAGAATAAGATCAACTTTTCCTAATTGGTTCCTGAACACAATATCTCCATGTATATATATATATCTCAAGTAAGTTCATGTGTATTCTTTCACAAAAGCTTAGTTTGTTCCTTCTGTTGAAAACTAATTTAAGCATTAGACTATTTGCTACCTACTTTCGAAAAATATACAAATTAATTGTCGATGGGACGTAAAGGTCAAATGAGTTTCTAACTCGATCAAATATTATCATCATATTATATTCTAAACGTAAAGAATAATCGATGCACTAGTAGAAAAAGGGCCTACAATGACAGTTAAATGCTGTCATTAAAGGTTTTCTTGACAGTCTTTTGCAGTCATTGATGCAGGAGTCATGGAAAGTATTTTATGACAGTTGTAAAAAATTGTCACGAAATGCGGTTTTCATGACATATAATAAATGTCACGAATGAAATATTTTATGACAGATTATAAGTGTAATTATTTAGTTACGATGACAGTTAATAACTATCATAGTTTACATTTTATGACAGGTTGTAACTGTCATTATTTATTTTTGATGATAGTTAATAACTACATTGTTTATATTTTATGACGGAGGATAACTGTCATAGTTTACATTTTATGACGGAGGATAACTGTCATTGTTAATATTATATGACTGATATTTAATGTCATTATTTAAGATTTATGACACTTTTTAACTGTCATTATTTAACTTACCATGACTTTAATTAAATGTCAATAAAACTTTTTCGATGAGAGTTTTATTTTTCAATTTAAATGTCATATTTGTGTTTTTCATCACTATTTTCAACAGTCCTCTTTCTTATTGAATCATGTATTTCTTGTCGCCTTGCCATTACACATACCATTACAGACCAATACAATCATATATGAAAACACAGTGAACGCTTTAATAGAAAGAAACACACTTTGTAATATTGTTTTAATTGTTGGTACAAATATGTTTTGGTACGAACAAACTATTTAAATAACTACATTTAAACAAAAAAATTTCCTACCAAACCAACAAAAAAGCCTATACATCAATGAATTGGCATAAATATGGCTTCATTGCTCCAATGGATTGTGGCAAAACCTAATAAGATAAGAAAAGGAAAAAAAAAATGATTAAACAAGACAACACATTCACCCACATAAACACATCACATTCACTTCATGATGAACAACACACTTCAACAACATAGAGCACATACACACTTCAAGAATAATAACTTCTAAGCTTAGCTAAATTCATCCCACAAACTAAGCTAAATTACATACACACTTCAACAACACTTCATGATCAACAACACACTTCAACAACATAGAGCACATACACACTTCAAGAATAATAACTTCTAAGCTTAGCTAAATTTAGCCCACAAACTAAGCTAAATTACATACACACTTCAACAACACATAAGTGCAAACGCCAAATTAAGCCCATAAAGTTACCTAAATTACATACACACTTCAAGAACACATAATCGCAAACACCAAATTCAACCCACATACTTAACAAAACTCAAAGCTAAAACACCTACAAGCATATCAATGGCTAAAAGTAAAAAATTTATCGAATGATGCACTAGCACAAAATACAAAAGGAGAGAAAACCAACCTTTTGAATGAAAATGGATTATGAAGTGCTGGGATTTGAAGTAGAAGGCTGAGAACAACTTTTAGCGCTTGGAAAGTAAAACAGAGTGCCTCATCTTAGCAAAAAGTGTATTCAAGTTATATATACTAAATCAATGGAGATAATTTGATGAACTTTAAAAACTGCATTTTAGTAATTTCTAAGATAACCTTACCTCATTGATATTAGACATGGCAGCTGTATTTTCCTCCAGCACTGTATTTTCCATGGTAGCTCGAACATAAAAATATGTGACAAAATATGTGACAAAGTATATGACAAAATATGTGACAAAATGTGTGACAAAGTATATGACAAAATATGTGACAAAATGTGTGACAAAATATCTTATTCTAAGCACAATGTACGTGCTTCCCTACAAACTCAACCCACTCAGACCTTATACAATCAATGTCATCCTGTGTGTAAGCACGAGGTGAATCTTTCATATGTAGACAATAAAGTGGTTCTAAATGAGTTTCATTCACAAAAAAGTATATATGCACGCTAGTTTTATAACTGTTATGCTTACTATCTGTATGATAGAAGTACTCCTTGACAATATGATGTCACGCATGAACCGCATCACGTAATAACCACATTCTACTACTCCTGATTGCTTAGGACACTGGAGATACACATACAAATGACTTGACCTATGTTAGAAATATGAATTAATTTACAACCCATAGCAACATAGATATTCACATACCTTCACGACCCTCCAATTTGGTTTTTTCTTGTTCATTATGTTGAACGACCTACAAAACAATATCATAGTTTGAACTACTTAAGAAAAAAGGAAGTAAAGGTAAAAGTAAGTATGACATACCTTTCAACTACTTCGGTTACATCTGGGTCAATATGGTTTTTCAAAGGGTCTATCCAAAAGGCAGCACCCTTCGTAAGGTTTATTACAACCAATGTCCAATGATTCCTAAATATATGTGTGAAACAATAATACTACATCTTAGACTATTGTAAGCACAATTCGTATCAATAACTTTAGGTTATGGACATACCCAGAATTGTAAGGAATCAATAAGAGTTGATCGTAATCTGTTCCAAGTAATCGTGCAGTCAACAATTGGGCGTGTTCTTTTTTAGAACTCCCACAACTAATCGACCCAGCGTCAACGAACTTGTATAGATTCAAAGTTCTTGATGATTCCATACATGTTTATAGATACCTACGAGTGCATTATGTTGGATCTTAATCCAACACTGAATTTCTTAGGGTAAAACTAACAATTTAATTGAAATGAAAACGGCTGTATACAAGGTAAACGAAGAAGCTCAACGATTACGATATGTATTATCCAGAAATGCAAGCGAAGGAGCTCAACGATTACAATATGAAATATCTAAAAAGGTAAATGAAGGAACTCAATGATTGAAAGTGTAAACGAAGGAGCTCAACAATTACAATATGAAATAGCCAAAAAGGTAAACGAAGGAACTCAACGATCAGAATATAAACGAAGGAGCTCAACGATTACAATATGAAATAGCCAAAAAGGTAAACGAAGGAACTCAACGATCAAAAGTGTAAACGAAGGAGCTCAACAATTACAATATGAAATAGCCAAAAAGGTAAACGAAGGAACTCAATGATCGGAAGTGTAAACAAAGAAGCTCAACGATTACAATATGAAATAGCCAAAAAGGTAAATGAAGGAACTCAACGATCGGAAGTGTAAACGAAGGAGCTCAACGATTACAATATGAAATAGCCAAAAAGGTAAACGAAGGAACTCAGCGATCAGAAGTGTAAACGAAGGGGCTCAACGATTACAATATGAAATAGCCAAAAAGGTAAACGAAGGAACTCAACGATCAACAATGTAAACGAAGGAGCTCAACGATTACAATATGTAATTCATAAACGAAAAAGACTATCACAGAAGACTCTCTCTAGAGCTACAATGCCCACTACTTCATGAAAATTTTCCTCCCCTCATCTTTCTCTCCTCTACCTATTTATAACCTTTAGGTGGTCCCCCCTTGTAACAAACAATTCTAACAAAAATGTGGTCCCTCCTATACAACCGACTTCCACCAATTCTTTACTGTTTTCTATCCCTCCTCTGGTATTGATGAATAATAGGGGTCTAACACATTACAAAGACATTGAAAGAAGATAAATTTCAAACAAACTTATAAAGAGTAACACTGTAATAACATATCTTACATTATGTACGCATCAAGGCAAGCGGTAGCTATTTGTCCCTTACGATCCATTTTAGCTTGTTTCCAAACTATGGATCGATCAATTTGATCCGATGACGATGCTTTCTATTTATAGTTAGAACACGAAGCGAACGTTAAAGAATGTGGCAAAAGAGTAACTATAACACAATAAGATATTTAGAATTACATATAATCCTACAACATCTTAAAAAAATCAGCTTACCAACTCTTCCATAAGATTTGCATACCCCTTCCTAGAGGTTCTGTGGTTATACTTATATTTCTTCCGCTTCTCCTTCCCATTTTCACTCTTTTTCTTTACATTTCATTATACAAATTTAATCAATTAGCATATGAAGCTTATAAAATTTCAATTCAAATTTAAAGAAGGATTGGAAGCGTTATACTTTGAAGTCTTCCTTCAACCGAGATGCAACAAACTCAGTCCAAGACTTTGCTAGTTGAAGCAAACCATGTTTTATTTCCAATAATCCCATTTTCGGTAAAATGTCAATGAAGAACAAGCCGATGAGAATAGAGAAGCTTTTATGAAAACTACAAGCATCACATGATTAATGATCCAAACAAAAAAAATCATAAGTATGACACATATGAGAAGTATATGTTAGAATTCATTTTCTAAATTAACGAATGAAAAGGTCTATAAACAGAATTCAATTTCCTTAAAGCAGATCTTACATGACCATCATTGTCTTTTAAAGCATTAAGAAACTGCAAAGCAAACCCCAACAATGATAAGAATAATGTGAACTAAATATAGATATTGTTCTTTATACTCCTATCTTAAGTATTCAAACAAAATAAATTGATTCGTTGAATGACTTAACGAGTGGCGTTGTGAATAGCTTAGTATGATATCGTACATTTGAAACTTTCAACAATAAACTACTACAGATACAAAAGTTATATACATATACGATCATTTATACCTTAGACTGCCATATGATGTAATGTTTCGAAAGCTTGGAAGCGGACAAAAACTGAATCATCATTCAGCATATCGATCAATAAGCTTAAGGCCTCACCAGCGAGTTTAGTTGATAGGATGATGAAATTAAACAAAGCATTACATTCAGACAATGGCAATATAAAACGAAGACTAATTCACAGTCAACATGAGCATGCCTAATTTACTTGCTTTAAATTAATGTTATTAAACTTTCACACTAAATAAGTTTGTGGTGGTAATTTTATTTATTTATTTCTTTTTATTGGGAGAAGAGGGAGGTTGTGTAAAGATGCATAGCTACCTTAAGATTATATAAAAAAGGTAATAGAACTCACATGAATTTCAACGATTTCCTTGTAGAAAGTTCATTTGTTAGTACTCTGCCTCTCTGTTGTTTACTATAATGGCACAAGTGGAGGAGAAAGGCTCGAAAAATGGAAGAGATGATTATATGGAAGATGAAACTCGCAAAATACAGGCAAATCACACTCACTCTTCCCTATACTTTCTATATAGGAAAAAAGAACACGAGACATAAGCATTAGAATTCCCAAGAAGCTATAACAAACATAAAATTATTACCATTATTTGGAACACGAGCAACTGACTTAGTTTCCTCTGAAGCAACACAATCTGAGAACTTCTATCACTTGCAATCCATCCTGATCACCAGATTTAATTACAGATGCAATGATTCCAGAGTTTTAGATCATACAGTTGCACTGAGAGAACCTGTTATTGAACTTAGTACCCATTACAAAATTAGAAATGGACATAGCATAGTATGATAACCAGTCAAGAAACAAACAACTATAACTACAATTTTTATATCCTTGAAAATTTGAAGGTTTAGACAAATGGATTATCATTCCTTGAACTATCATAGAGTAAAATCAGGCAAATAAAATTACTAAGTCAGTTTAATTGGACTAATAACTTTTGACAAAGCAGCTGCCACAAATGGTTGAATAACAAGAGTTTACCCAGAAGTGAAATCGTAATTTTTTTCATAGGAGATGCTTCATCATCTCTATATAACGAGCCATCGAGGACATAGATGGGATTGGGGTGCTTTAGTGCTATTGCATCTTGTTCTACCGTCGACCCATCTTCACTACTAGCCACCGTTGATAACTGATCAAGCAAAAATATTACTCGGTGATGAGCATTTAAAAGATGTATGAAAAGAAAACTAACACAAGAATACCTTTTTAACTGAGCAATGTGTTAAGAGTTCAACAGTCTTTTATGTTTTCCTTCTTCGCCACCGCCAGCAGTAGCTTCGTAGTAATTGATAGGATGAGACGAAACTGAAATTTGTTGTCAGCGGTAGAAATGTCAGCAACAACGAATTGATGTGGAGGATCTTCATATTGTGAATGTTGGTGTTTGGATTTTTAGAGAAGTTGAATGGAATCAAGCTTACCAGATTAGAGCCTTCATCATATATACATCAGCTTTGTGGGTCGAAAGCTTCGTGGGTCGCCGTCTAATTGAGAAATCGAGTAGGGGCCGGCCAAAATGTCGTGGGTCGACATCGATGAGAAACCGAGTAGTGTGATCGAGATGTGCTTTCTTTCGAGGCTCCGTGGTTTGTTGTCGATGAGAAGTGTGACCAGTCGCTAGAGGTGGAGATGGAGAGGATTGAGATTGGGGTTTTTGGAGCCTTTCGTGGAGATGTAGAGAGAAAGAAGATAAGAAAATATATAATTAATAAATTATTTTATTATTTATATTCAATGACAGTTAAAATTTGTCATAGATTTGTGACAATTAAAAACTGTCATAAATTTTTCAAATTCGAAAAATTCCGTCTTTTTCCGATAAAAACGCGTATTTTTACCTTTTATGACAATTTTTTCTTCCCTCCTTTTAATTTTGGATGGAATGAACTGTCATAGTAGATACCTTTTCTTGTAGTGATGATAATAGTGATAGAAAGGGAGAATAAAAAACAAAAGATAAAAGATGTATTAATGAAATGATCAAGTTTTATTGAAAAGCATACAGACATTAGTTTTATATCTTGAAGGCACTTTGCATTGTGGATGTGAATGAATGATATATAAGTATGTGCCATGTGGATCAACCATAGACATCCAATCATAATGTTGTTGCTGTGACAAGAAAGTTGATTGTAAAGCAATGGTTACACACTACCAAATTGCACCTCATTATTGTCTAACTAATCAACTCTACATTCACAAATAAGGTTATTGTCATTTCAAAACCATTGTCATTTCAAAACCTCACACACAAAAAGAAATATAATGAATATACTTGCTATGTGTTGCAAAATAAATTATTATGACTGTGTCTAATAATGGTTTTTTTTCTCAGAGGAATATCATAAGCACCAGACCTCTGGTGATTATATTTTTTTAAATTTGTTTTTTAGAATTTAATTACTGAAAACTAAAATAGAAATGTAATTTTAAAAATAATGTTTCGACTATTTTTAAATTTTAAAAAAGAAAGCCAAAATAACGTAAAGAATGAAATTGTTTATCAACTTGCATGAATGCTTTGATACCATTTTAAATCATTGATTGACTTAAAAGCTCAACTAATTTGATGGATAAAAATATATTTAATATCATATCACATGTTGTATAAACAAGTAAAATATAATACTCGTAGTACTGTTTAAGTACTATTTATAGTCATTGTAAACTAATAATTCATCGTAGATTCAGGAAGGCACAAAACATATGAAAACTCTTTTGGATTGAGGGCTTTGAATATATGATATATTGGTCAATACTGACTAGTTAATAGTGTGGTGTGTATTTTTTAAAGTTGGATGTTCGAACCTTATTTAGCTCAATTTATTGTATAGGAAAAAAAATATCATTATTATCTCAAAATTTCAATCAACGAGTGTTATATTAAATGTAGTTGACGAATCAAACACAGTATATACATTGCATAACGTTGGATAAATTGACTATTATCTCTAAGACTCAAACATTACTAATACAAAAGTGTATTCAATACGACTGCACACATGACATATATTGAGCTGAGAATATATTTATGGACGATATATCACAATTATAGTCAATTAATTCCACTTAATATTACTTTTCTTTTTTTTAGATTAATATGTGAAAAAGAAAATGCACACCTCTTACTCAACAGTAAAGACACTATTATTTTTTAGTGAAAACTCGCTTTGAGAAAATAAATCACCATTTACTCGGAGGAAGAGAAAGTGAGCAAGAGATATTCCATACATTATTATACTCAAATATCGACAAACAAATTTTGGAAGATTTAGTTTTATGATGTTTAAGTCGAGAGAATAATTAGGTTGAAAATCCTATCTAAATAAATTGATTATTTGTTTGTCTACCAAGAATCAAATGAAAATGAAAATAAAAAGCAAACATGGACTCAATTCAACTAGAACATGTATGTACCCGAAGACAAAAGGTCTCGGGTTCAGATCTCCCTACTCCCAAGTTGTATTACTATACCTTTAAAAAACACAAAAAAGTGCATCTAAAAAAAACAAACAACACCTACACAATGTAAGTCAAGAAAATTCATACAATTAATTCAAGTAAAAATTTCAAGAACATTAACATTTTCTCCAAAAAGAAATTTGAACAAAAAAGAAAAATCATCGTTTTGAAATTTAACTTAGAATTTTCATTTTTGAATTGTCGCTCTATCTTAAACCAATGGTGGAATAAATTTTAGATCCATGTGCGTTTCGGTCCCACTTTGATCGACTTTGATAATTTAGAAATAGTTGATTTCTAACAATTGAAAAAATAAAATCCTTTCAAAAACTTAAATACAAAAGCAAGTTAGGTGGTTCTCATGGAAGGAATGGAATCTTTTGTAAAAGGATGTTTTGACGAAAGAGCGCGATTGATGAGGTATGTGAAGGTTTTAAGCGAAGGGACATAATAGGGGCAAAATAGGAATTGTCAAAAATTCTAAGGCCAAGAAGGGAAGAGACTCTCTCTTATCAACAGTTTTAATATAGCAGAGAAGAGACATGATATATTGTAAACTTCAAAAAAGAAAAAAAAAGGGAAAAAGTTGTTGTCACGCGCCCACTTGCAATGCCACCTTCTCACGTTACAAATGCAGATGCGACTTGAGCAGTCCTGCCACCTCTAAGTGAAATGTTAAATCGTTTGGGTCTTAAATTTTAAATTTAACTTAGATTTCAACAACTTTGAAGCTACAAGGGCAGAGTTAAACTTGACAAATAGCATAGTCAATCGATAATAGAATAACATAGATGACAGTTTCATAAAGTAAATAGAGGCAGAGCTAAATCTGCTAAGGATCCCAATCTTAGGCCTGGGGATAAGAAAATATAGGAATTGTATGATACTCGAAGAGAAAGACTGAGAAAGTATATTAGTATAGTTTTAAAGAGAGCTACCTCTCTCCAACGGAAACTAATCCACAAAATTCTGCCTACCATACCCAATTTCATCTTTTCATAAATTTCAACATAAACCAACATGTAAGTGAATAAATACGCCACATTATCATTGCTACTATTCCTAACAATATTACCCCTATTTTCCTACTGATGCATGGGCACTTCCATCATAAACCAATATTATAAAATTATTTCAAGTGCATTCAAAATATTTTCAAGGTAGGATCTCTGCCATGGAAGGTTGGAAAATTCAAGTAGTTAAATGTTAAATAAAACAGTAACGAATAAGATCAGAAAAAAGGGCAGTGATTTTTTTTTGGGAAATTGCCAAAAATAGGTTAACAAAGGAGGGTTAAATGACTTTTGGGATAACTTTTCAAAATGAAGAGTTTTAGGACAATTTAGGTGTGAATGGACAAAAATGCCCTTCATTAAATTTCTCTTTCTCTTTTCCTTTCCCTCTTCCATGTTCGCTTTCCCTTCTCTCCACAATCGATTTCCCTTCTCTTCACGTAGAGTTCCCTTTTCCTTCTCTTTCGCGTAGAACACCTGAAGATACTCCGACCATTCGTTACTTGCCCTTCGTCGGTCGTCCAGTGCATTTCGTCGCTCCTCTTCGAACCATTCAATCAACTTCGAGCGTTTTCTCTTATTTCAGTGAGTTTCATCTCTAACCCATTTGCAATTTATTTGCTATAAATGTTTGGTTGGGGTATTTGTTGCTAGTTTCATCCGTAAATGTTTGGTTTTTGGAATGGACTTATTTGCTGTAAATTAGTTTAGTCAAAGTTTGGTTTAGGTTCTTAGAAAGTTAAATGGGTAGTGAAAAATGAATTGAACTAGAGGATTTAGTTGGGTCAAATAGAAGAGGAGTAAGCAATAGGAATAGAAGGAATAGAGGTTTTTTTTTTTTTTTTTTTTTTTTTTTTTTTTTTTTTTTTTTATCTCGCATGCATCTCACACGTTCCAAACTTTCACTATTTATTTCAAAATGAAATTGGTACACCTCCTAATCCATTTAGAGCGATTCTTTGCATGTTTAGTAAGTCTCTTAGGCCCTTATGCTTTATCTCACACGTATCTCGCACGCATCTCGCACGTTCCAAACTTTCACTATTTATTTCAAAATCAAATTGATACACCTCTTAATCCATTTAGAGTTATTCTTTGCATGTTTAGTAAGTCTCTTAGGCCATCATGCTTTATCTCGCACGCATCTCGCACGTTCCAAACTTTCACTATTTATTTCAAAATCAAATTGATACACATCCTAATCCATTTAGAGCTATTCTTTGCATGTTTAGTAAGTTTCTTAGGCCCTCATGCTTTATCTCGCACATATCTCGCACACATCTTGCAGTTATTTTTGTTATTTCTTTGCATCTCGCAAATATTTCGCATGCATCTCGTAGGTTCTTACGTTCAAATCAATTTTTGCAGGAACTAAAAAACTTAAGGTAGTTTAAGGATGACACATGTTCGGATTTTAGTGCATTACGGTGGTGCATGGGATGAGGGACGAAGAAAATATGAAGGATGAGTGTTAAAAGGCATTGTTGTCAGTAAAGAAATAACACACAAAGATTTATAGGATGAATTATATGACCTTGCAGAAGTTGACCTTACAAAGTTCGACATAAAGATAAGATGTATATATGAGATAAAAGGGGAAAAGGAAGCTCCTCTATTTGAGTTAAGCAATGACCGTGATTTGAAGTTTTATATTCTTAGTGAAAATCTATTGGAGGTCCCCCTATACCTATCATTTGAGCCTACAAGCAATCAAAACAAGAAAGTGTTAAACAAAGATTACAATTCAGTATCTGGGAGCAACCAAGTTCAAAATTTAAACCCTTATCCTCCAATTGGAATGGATACATTACATGATAATGAAGTTGATATTGGTGAAGTTCAGGTTGGCTTGTGTGATAACATGATAGGGACCAATTCGGCTATATGGGAATCATATGAGTCATATCATTCAAAAGATGATACTTTTAAATGGGAGTCAGTTGAGATGAACAATGAATCTTTTGACATCCCACAACAAAGAGATGCTCTTACAAAAGATAGCAAAGGAAAAGGTAAAGTTAACTACAGCTCCTCTAGTCGGAAGTTGAAGACATAAGGAAGTGGTTGGTCCGAAGAAAGCTCTACAAGCGAGGAGTTGGATGTACGACAAATATTTTTTTACAAGAGAGATTTGTCAATGAGATTAAGTGTGTTGGTAATGATTTTTTTTTCAGTTCGTAGTAAAAAAGTCTACAAAAGAGGTTCTTTTTGTTAGATGCATCGATAACAAGTGTGGTTGGAGATTGCGAGCGGTGAGACTGAAAGATTCAAATATATTCAAGATTAAAGAGTATGTAAAAGTTCATTCATGTTCTCTTGAGTTTTTGAATTGTGACCATAGGCAAGCAAAATCTTGGGTTGTTGGAGAATTAATAAAGTCCAAATTCAAGGGAGCCGGTCTCCTATACAAACCACGTGATATCATAGTAGACAAGAGGCAAGACTATGACATAAATATGAGTTATGAAAAAGCACGGTGTGCTAGAGAAAATGCATATGAATGAGTGCGAGAGTCTCCTGAAGAGTCATATAATCATTTGCGTAGATATGGTGAAGCACTCAAACTTACAAATCCTGATACAATATTTCACATGGAACTCGAAGATGATCGTTTCTTTAAATATCTTTTTATGGCTATTGGTCCATGTGTCAGAGGATTCTTAAATTGCATTAGATCGATCATAGTCATGGATGGAACATTTCTTAAGAACAAATATCGGAGTCTGTTGATAGTGGTCGTTTGCTTAGATGGTAACAATCAGATTTATCCTCTAGCCTTTGGAGTAGTTGATAAAGAAACAGATAACTCAATACAGTGGTTCTTAGAAAAATTGAAAGGTTCAATAGGAGAGGTGCCTAATCTAGGCTTCGTGACAAATAGGAAAACATGCTTCTCCAAGGGTATTTCATCAGTTTTCCCCTCAGCATTCCACGACCTTTGTGTCCAACATTTGACTCAAAATTTGCATGATTAATATAAGAATGACGTTTTTACTACTTTGTTTTACAATGCATCGAGAACATATCGTGAATCAACGTTTCTAGAAGCGTGGAGATATCTTCTTGCATTTTCTAATGGTTCAGGGTAATATTTAAATGATGTTGGAATAGCACGGTGGTCTCGTGTTCACTGCCCAGATAGACGATATAACATGATGACAACAAATATAGCAGAGTCCATGAATTCTATACTGAAAGAACCTAGAGATTTGTCTATTGCTTCATTCCTTGAACATGTTCGAGCTTTGCTACAACGTTGGTTTTAGGAGCGTCAAGAAGAAGGCATTAAAGTGACATCTACATTGACCAAATGGGCAGAGTTAGTTATTCAAAAGAAACAAGAACGAGCTTTGACAATGAAGAATTGACTGTTACCAATTTCATGTCAAAGATTTAGATAAGGAGGAGGTCGTAAATCTTCAGACTGAAGAATGCACTTGCAAGGAATTTCAAGCTGAGCAACTACCATGCTCACATGCCATTGCTGCAGCATGGGATCGCAATATAAATGTTTATAGTTTGTGTGCTAATTATTATACAAATGAATATTTGTTGGCTGTATATGCGGAGGCCGTCTACCCAGTTGGGAATCAGTGAGATAGGAAGACAAGCGAAGACTACGTACATATGACTGTTTTACCCCCGAAAGTAGTCAAAAGAGTTGGTCGACTGAAGAAAAAGAGGATTCCAAGTGTTGGTGAAGCTCCAAAATTTCATAAGTGTGGTCGGTGTAAACAAATAGGTCACAACAGATTAACGTGTACGAATCCAATTTCATATACTAAGAAGTCGAGCATACAAGATTAGAAATTTCTCTACCAATGTACTAATTATTACACTAATTAATGAATGTTTGTTAATGATGTGTTTTCTTAATGATGTCTCCCAACATTCTTACTTTATGTGCTTCCAAATAGATGAAGAAGACGAAATTAACAACTGGCTTATTCATGTAGGAACACAAAAAACTGGTTTCACGATCGTTTAGAAATAACTAAACGATCGTTTAAAATAACCAAACGATCGTTTGAAAACAACTAAACGATCGGTTAATAAAAACTAAACAATCCTTTAACGTAACTAAACAATCGTTTAAAATAAATAAACGATCGTTTAAATTTTAAACGATCGTTTAGAATAACGAAATGATCGTTTTTATATTTCACACGACTGTTCGTTTAGTTTGTAATTCTTTAATTTATATATACATATTTAAAAGATCGTTTTGAAATAATTACACAATCGTTTAAAAACAACCAAACGATCGTGTAAAAACAACCAAACGATCGTTTAAAACAACCAAACAATCGTTTGAAAACAACTAAACGATCGGTTAAAAAAACTAAACGATCGTTTAACGTAACTAAACTATTGTTTAAAATAACTAAACTATCGTTTAAAATAACGAAAGAAAACCGCGAATTTACAACCGCGATTCAACATTTTAAAAAAAGTACGCAAATTTACAATATTGCCCCTTTGGTAAAAACAACAAATATATACGTTCTGCCTTTTTCGTTTGCCGTCACTTCGCAATACACAACCGCACTGATCACTCAGTCCATTTTTCTCTCAGACCATTTTTGTCTTAGTTCATTTTTTTCTTCAACGTCAAAAGGTATTTTCCTGAACTTTTCCTACTATAACGTTACACTTTCCTTTCTTTATTTTCAAACGTTTCGACTTCTGTCTTGAAAAACTATTGTTCTGTTCTTAAATTCTTATTGTCAAGCATTTAGGGTTTTAGATTCGTTTAAACTTATATTCTCCAGATTGTTAAATTTCTTACTTGCCGATTAACTTTATTTTCAGGATGGCGGTACTTAGCGACAAGTATTTCCCTGCCACTGTCTCATGCCAAGTGCATAAGATCGACAATCTTATTAAGGATAAACTGACCAAGGAACAACTGCAAATGTTCGACAAAACAATTTTTGGTCCATTGCTGAATGTCAACATGGTCTTCAACGGCCAGTTGATCCATCATTTTTTGCTGAGGTAGATACCTGAAGATGGTAACGCAGATGGAATCTGTTTTTCAGTTTTGGGGAAGAACGTCTGTTTCACCCAAGAGGAATTCAACATCATAACTAGATTGTGGCCAACAAACACAACATTGGAGAAAGATTATGATAACAAATGCCTACAAAGCCTTCTATTCGGATCAGAAAATAAGAAACTAATAACATGCTTGAAAATTGAGGAAATTTTCAAGAATTGTGAGTTTACAAATGATGACGATGCTGTGAAGGTCGCCTTGGCTGTCTTTATAGAAACTGTGATGGTCAGGAAGGATAAGAAAACACAGTTTGGCATGGATATTTTGGGAAGAGTTGATGATGAAGAAGCATTTAAAAGCTTCGATTGGTCAACTTTCTTCTACACTCGTCTGCTCAACAGTTTAAAGACAAGTCTATAAGGAAAAAAAGAAGCATACGAGCTAAAGAAGACAACAAGTTCCAAAGCAGTGGCATACTACAACATCAAAGACTACATGCTTGCTTTTTAGGTGATTTTTATTTGTTTATACACTTTAATTAAATGCAAATTAAACATCTAAGTTTAACATATTTACTTAAATGTTGTAGGTGTGGGCTTATGAAGTACTCTCAAATGCAAGTGAGCACCTGGCCACAAGAAACAGTAAGGGATTAATCCCCAGGATATTTAGATGGAATTGTACACAAGCTCCATCTTACAAAATGCTGCAGAAGAACATATTCGACAACAAAAATGTAAGTAAAACTTGTCAAAGTGACCGTTCAATACAATTACACGATCGTTTAATACAATTACACGATCGTTTAATATAATTAAACGATCGTTTAATACGATTACATTGCAGACTGTTGTTAAACCTAAACTAAAGCTGTCAACCCAAGAGAAAGCTTTCACGAAAAGTCGAATTTGAGAGGATGATAACATGCAAATGGAGGACGATGAATCCATTCAAGATATTAACAACAATGATACCAATACTCCTGATCATGCAATGAACAATAAATCATTGGAGCAATCGGACTCATCTCCATAGTTGTCACCACAAAGGAAACAAAGTCAAATAGTGGCTGACCAGTCTGAAATGCATCTAATCATCAACAAGAAATGTTACAGATCAAAGAAGTCCAATGACAAAGAACAACAAAGTCATTCAAAATCCTACAAGAAACTGAAGAACGAAATAAAAGAAGTTCGTAAGGATTTATCCACACTGACTTCTATAGTCTGTAGGATGGATGACACAATCAGAAAGCATTCATTGGAGCTGTCTGAGATGAAGCAGATGCTCGAGAGATTGATCTAGGTAAAATTTGTTTTCAGAATATATTATATACACGATCGTTTATCAAAGTTACACGATCGTTTATCAAAGATACACGATTGTTTATCAAAGTTACACGACCGGTTATGAAAGTTACACGATCGTTTATCAAAGTTACGCAATCGTTTACTTTTATATACACGATCGTTTAACAATACATTATTTTTAATTTTATTTTCGTTTTTATTTGTTCATTAGAATCAAAATGAAAATTAAGGGAATGATCATACTCATCAGAATGACAATGATGATCAGAATAGAGAAGATATGATCACCAGACCAAGCATATGTTGAAGAACAACATACTGAACAACAACATACTGAATAACAACATACTGAACAACAACATACTGAACATCAAGAGGAAACCCAAAGGTTAACATTTCATTCATTGTTTACTGCTTTATAATGTTGAAAATTGCTTACATTCTAAATAAGTAACAATTGTATTTTTTTCTTATTCTTATTTTTTTTCCTCATTTTGTTTAGGGAACATCAAGAGGAATCTGGTAGTGATATAAGCATATACGGCAGGGATGCAGACTTGTTAATGACTATAAGAGATATATCGAATAATCTAAATGCTCAAAGTCAGAAAGAAAAAGATCTGTCAGAAATGATTACTACCTTTCCACTTGTGAGCCAACCTCTTGCACTTTGTGAAATGGCTCCATTGGATCAAACTGTACAAATTCATGAAGTGCCACCATCAATTTCAATTGTAAATGAAGAATCTCAACTGGTGTGTATACACAACAAATTTGTAGTCCTTTGAATTAATAGTTTGTTACTTGTCTAATATCATACATTGTAGGAAACAACAAAATAACAGGTTGAGATTCAAAAAAATGATGAAGCAATTACTTTGGTTGAAAAAGAACCAGTAACGATGCCTAATAAAGATGAACAACAAAAACCAATAAAGAGAAGAAAATTATGTAAAATAGAAAATAAAGAGGTGACTGATGAAGATGAACAGGTTAATCCACCCACAACATTTACTAAGATCATATCAGAATGTCCAATACCTGTCCCAAATGTCAAAATCAGAGATGTAGATAGATATAGTCCCATGTGGCAAGTGGATTGTAAATTATGGAAGGCATACTTAGAATGGAAAAGATCAAGAAAAACAACTCATGAAGAAAGGAAAGTTGTCTCCACAACCAGAAAGAAAGATTTTTTCAAACAGCTTGAAGAAAATACATGGGTACTTGGAGACGTAAGTACTCTTTCCAAATTTCATTTTATATGTAAACGATCACTCGTATTTTCTAACGGTCGCTTCTATTAACTAAATGATCGCTTTTATTAACTAAACGATCGCTTCTATTAACTTAACGATCGTTTATATATATTGCACGATCACTTAGTAAGTAAACAATCACATGTGCATTTTTTAAACGATCGCTTATACTCTCCTTTCATTCACTAAATGATCGTTTAATTTTCTTTGTAGACCATGGATTTGCTATTATCCCACTTGCAGGAGAAAATGTTGCATCTCAAGCAACTTTGCAAGCGTACTTTTAGAATATTAGATTCCGTGTTTATAGTAAGTTGTTATTCTTTAATTTTTTGTTGTATAGAAGTTAAACTGCATCATTATATTCTGACTAAATTTTTTTACTTGTTCTTCAAGACTGGAATCAATAAACCAGATTGCATTGTTTGGCAACATATTTTTGATACTCATCTAGTGACATCAAACAATAAAAAAGTTGAATGGACAGACACAATAACACACTTAAATATATGGGCAGAAAAAGATTTGGAATACTATTTCAACACAGGGTGGGGAGATGTCAACTACGTGATTGGCTGCATCAACATAAAAGAACACTGGTTGGCTATTGCAGCTGATATGAGAAAATGCAAGATCTATGTGTTCGAATCAATGCCAAATTATGTTGAGCAAAAACTTGTTGGTCAAGCTCTTCAAATGCTTGCCCGATGTATCGCCTCACTCGTAATTGCAATTGGAGTGAACCTCCATTCAAAACAATTCACATATAGCCCTTGGCTAGTACACAGATCGAAGACCACATTACAGAAAGGGCGTTTACAGGATTGTGGCATTTTCTGTTCTAAATTTATTGAATGCCTTGTAACTGAAGCTAACCTTGGTTGTCTAATTGTGCCAAACATGAAACTGTTTAGACAACAGTATGTACTGGAACTTTGGGCGAATAAATACTTTTGGTAAATAAATATATATTTGGTTCTTGTACTTTTGAGTTAATATTTGTATTCGTTTAGATACATATCACAAAACATTCGTGTAGAGAAATACTCATCGCGCACATATCTTTAAGCGATCGTTTAGTAAAGTCTAAACGATCTTCTTAATAAACATAAAAATTATTAAGCGATCGTTTATAGAAACCACACTAATATCTAAAAGAATATTAAGCGATTTCCTAAACGTTCAGGTGAAGAATATTAAGCGATCGTTTATATGTATCACACTAATGTAAAAGATCGTGCACATATCTTTAAAAGATCGTTTAAGCAATTGTTTAGTAAAGTCTAAACGATCTTCTTAAAATCATAAAAAATATTAAGTGATCGTTTACCTATAAGTAGTTTTGCAACATAGAGAATAATCGATACTTGTGATTTATGTACATACATACATGATATACAACTACTAATTGAAAAGCCAATTGTGATATACATGATTCTTGTGATTTATGTACATATTTCAATACATAGGAGTGTTGGTCCATAATTGAAATGCCAATTGTTTTCTGAAATACAACATGTTTTCTTGACATAATGTATCTAAATCAAAACCAGCAGCTTTGTACTCAAAATACTTAATGGTGAATACGCCACAATCACTATTATTTCATTGTAGTGGAATGGAGTCGACAATGACAACTGGCCAAGGTTCCTTGTATGTCGATGATCCACCTCTCCTAGCAAAGAATCCAGTACTATCTAATAAATTTGGCACCAACTCTCGAATGGGCAGTAATATGTTTCTCATCTCTTCGGCAGTTGTAAGTGACGGAAGCGAATCCCATACCTTGACTTGACAACTTACTAAATCCAAGCATAATAGAACCCAATGGTTGACATGGACATTGAATGGAGAGTAAACGTAATCAACACTTACCCAAGGATCTTGGAAGTCCTCTTTTGACCCGACAACATAGTTAACCAACCTATATTCTTCCTTCCAGTCAAACGGGCGATTCTCTTTAATACATTCTTTGTATTGGGACAACTTTGCAACTAAAATGCGCTACAAAGAAAAACATACAAACGCAAATATCAGACCGAAAGACAAATATCAAACGCAAATACATACATAAAGTAATGTGACGATTCCAAACCATAAAGATTGTGTCTGCAGTTGTAAAGTTTTGAGCAGAAGGTATCCCGGTTGCCTTAATCTTGAAGCGAATGAAAAGAAAAAGTGCATCTAAATGTTAATAGAAACAAAAGTAAGTACTAAATGTATAGAACCATAACAATAAAAAAAATTATAATGGCATAAATAATAAGATAATCCTTTACCTCATTTGCCAACCACTGGCGACACCTAAACAAGTCTCTGAAAAATATCTTCGATTTTTTCCCATGAAAGGTTTCACGCACCTCATCGTCTGTACGCTTATCTATAATCCAAGCTCAAAGTCTTTCTAAATCAATATCAAGTATTTTGTGCATGGGATCATAAACAATTGGTTCACACTGAGAGGTAGTGGGGGTTGATGTCATAGACCGTTTAGGTAGAGTTGTGAATGGGGTTGATAGGTAAACACTTGCACGCTTCCTACGGGCGGGCCGAACGTGTGGTCATTGAGTGGGAAATGGTTCTATCTCTGTGACGTATGAATCAAAATGAGTACAAAGTTTTTTCCCACTGTCCTCAATTTCAACCTCATCGTCAATGACATCTATTGGCTCCTTTAAACCAATCTCAACCTTCTTCTCCAACACGTCGATTGGCTTCTCTAACTCAATATTAAACCTCAACCAAGAAGGGGTACCGATGGTGTAAACATCTTTTTCGTCCTATGGAAGCTCATAATGCATTAGTGTGGATAATGATAGAAATTGAACATCAATATTAGCAAGAACATGGAACCAAACCTTCTTTCTAAGTTCAATGTGTTTTGCCTCATTACTTGTGTCATCCTCCTTTGGCATCCTCAACCAATTAGAGGTACTGCCTGTGTCAACATCTTCGGTCTTATCATTATCCACTTCTTCACTTTCTAGTGTATGATCTGCTAAGCCTTCAAACCCCTTGCGGTCTCCTTCGTCACCCTATGGAACCTCGAAATGAATTAGTGTGGATAACAATAGAAAGTAAACATCAAGATTAGCGAGAACATGCAACTTAACGTATGAGTAATTACCAAATATGAAACAACTAACATCAATACAATTAACAGTTTGATTCCTAACCTTTCTTTGAAGTCCAATGTGCTTCAATATGGTTGACATCATGCCCTTCAATTCGTTAATATCTGATTTTATACTAGTAAGTTGCCCTTCAACAACCGCTACTCGATCTTGGAGATTTCGAATAGCCTTTTTCATCTCAGACTTCGACTTCTATTTCTTACTCTTTTTGAAGTCACCTTTATCATTAACAACTTCTCTTCCTCTTTTTGAACCACCATTCTTCGACTGAACAATGGTAGATGAGCGGAGGTTTTCAAAAAGTTCACCTGAAGCAATTTTCATGCGACCCTTAAGTTAGTTACTATTGCTTGCTACTTACCATTGGCGAGTCAAACACCTAGCTTATAGTTTGGGACTTTGGTGATTGTTGGCACACCCACCTTAGCATTCGTGGTATGACATCATCGTTTACTTTATCTACATCACATCCAATGATGGTTGGTATAGACTCATATGCCCAAACCTATTCCACATTTGACAAACAAGTTTAGGAAGGGCCACAAGATATATATAGATATATAAAAAAGTGGTTTCACGATCGTTTAAATATAACTAAACGATCGTTTAAAAACAACTAAACGATCATTTAACATAGCTAAATGATCGTTTAAAATAACTCAACGATCGTTTAAAATAACTAAACGATCATTTAAAATAACTAAACGATCGTTTAATTTTAAATGTATGCATAAGTTTTGAAGTAAGAAGTAAGAAGTAGCATACCTCTAAAGCAGGTTCCTTTATTTCCCTTTTCAACCTCAATTGTGAAGTTCCAGAACATTTGAAGTCTTTTGTTGAGGAATGTGGGATAATTTTGGGTTGAGTACTTTGAACTTCAACTTCCTTTGATGCGTTCACACCAGACTGACTTTTCTATATCAAATCTTTCGTCGTGGATGAAGAACCCCGATGAGAGGAGGAAGAAACTCCAATGCCTTCATATCCCCAACGTGTCAGTGTCCTATTATTTTAGAAATTGGCTTCTCACCGTGTCCTATCGTATTCGTGTCCGTGTCCTATCGTATTCGTGTCCGTGTCCGTGCTTCTTAGGCTTCCACCTGCCTCCACGTTCTTGAGATGTTGACCCAAGGACTTTTTAGATTGTTCCTAGATTTGTTTCACGTATGCAAATCAAAAGCTTCTTTGCCATGAATATTTCTTATAACTTATCTCCACAGCACATATCCTCCTTCATGTATTTCCAACCCTATTTAGCCCTTCATGTATCTCTAACCCTATTTAGCCCTTCATGTATCTCCAACCCTATTTAGCAAGAAGAGCCATATTTTGAATTTTGATGCCTCCCAGACCAAGCCCCCCCCCAATCTAGCTGAGAAGGTGTGACATTTCTCTAAGACATCATATGATTTATTTTACTATCGGAGTGCCCTTCTCAGAAGAAATTTCTCATTAGCTTTTCTAGAGTAGAAGCTACATTGTCTGGAATGGCAAAGATAGATAAATTAGAGGTTGGAAACCTGGCCAAGACTGAATTACATAAAGTTTGTCTTCCACCTCTTGAAATATTGAATATTTTCCATCTATCCAATTTTTTGTGCACCTTGTCAATCAATGGTTGCCATAAGGCTTTCTGTCATGGGTAGCATCTAAAGGGAGACCTAAATATAGAAAAGGAAGCTTTTCCGCCTTGCATCCTAGTTTTTATGTCTTTTGGAGCAAATCTTTTTCCCCCACGTTAACTCCGCTTAGTGCAGATTTATCTAAATTAACTTTCTAACCAGAGCACCATTCAAACAAATTAATAGCTTTCTTTAACTTGAGGAGCATGGCCTCATCATATTTACAAAAGAGGATTGTATCATCAGCGTATTGGAGGATGGGAATGTGGCTCTTATCCTTTCCAACCATGAAGCCTTCAAAATGTCCATTATCGTATAACTTGTTGATGATGGCTCCTAGCACTTTGCTGATTAGCAGAAATAAAAGAGAGGAGAGAGGGTCTTCTAGTTGAATATAGAAGCCACAATTCTACCTCTTGGTTTCCTATTGAAGAAAATAGAGAATCGGGGGTTTTTCAAGCAACCCAACATCCAGGTTGACCATTTAGAACTGAATTTTTTACAATGCAATACCTTTTCAAGAAAACCCCAATCCACTCTAATAAAAGCTTTTTCAAGATCTAGCTTCAGAATCCAACCCTTTTTCTTTTTAGCTCAATAATCTTGAACTATCTCGTTAGCTATTAAGACCGGGTCCAAAATCAGCCTTCCTATAATAAATGTGCTTTGAAATGGACTTATGATCGAATCTATAACTTATTTTAGATGGTCCGCTAAAACTTTTGTTACCACCTTGTATGTGAGGGTCAGCCTTGTACGTGAGGTAGTAAGGTTGATGGGTCAAATTTTTTTTGCATGAATCACATTTTATTTCTTTTGTATTAAACAAATGAAATTTTCTTGAACACAAGCATTTAGTCTTCCATTTCTTTGAAAATCGTCAAACAGGTTTTTGAAGCTTCCTTTTAACTTCTGCCAATGCTTTGACAAGGAACTCTAATGAAACCCTCCGGGACTGGGGCTTTGTTTCTACCAAGTGCCTTGACTGCCTTGAATATTTCCTCCTCTAAAAATCTGGTGACAAGTAGCATATTATGATTGGGAGTGACACAAGGCCAGTCTCTAATGAAAGGAATACATCTATCCCCTGAAATCCTTTTGTATAGGTCATCAAAAAATCCTAATAAAGCCTTTCGATATCCTAAAATGACTCTGTTGCTACTCCTTACTCATCAACAAATTCTATGATTCGGTTGCTCCTCTTTTTTGCATTAAGAAATCGGTGAAAGAAATCAGTGTTCTCATCCTCCACTGCCAACCAATTCAGTTTACTTTTTTGATGCAATTCCTCTCTTCAATTCTGTAAACACTTAGTAAATATGCTTGAATGACAGATCTATGACCCAGCTCTTCATCATTTAAACCAATACGTTCTGCAATTGCGTCGCAGGCTTCCAATTCCTTCAACAAACTATCTTATTTTTGCTTGAGAGAGACATGAAATGAGCATGCCAATCCTTTACTGTTGCTTTAACTTTGCCTAGTTGCTCATGTAGAATGAATTCTACATAACCGGTACCAAGGGGATTACTTAGGAATCCTTCAATGGCCTAATTGCATTCTTTGAACATCAGCCAGCTACTGCAAATCCTAAAGGGAGAAGGCCCCTGTAAAACCACTTCAGCATCCAAATTAATAAAACTGCATTCTAAAATTAATAAAAGCTCTGGCCAAACGAGCTTTCTTTCTTTGTAACTACATGGGCCATATACATTGGTAATCCAACAACGTTTCTTGCAAATGGTGTCACCTTTAATTGAGAGAGAAAACCTCCCTCTAATCGTCTCAACTACCGTTATTTTGCTCTTGTCCCACATTGTGAGAATACCCTTGAGACACCTACTGATTCCACGAACTCCCATCCAATTTCTTTGGAACTTTATAGTAATTTAATAAACATTGCATCAAAGCTTTCCATCTTCTATTCTTGAATCATGATCACATCCGGATGATGGTTCTTGATGAATTTCTTAAGCCTCTTGTATTCCAAGAAATTATCTTTATGGGTGAGGTATCATAAAATAATAGCAACATGACTGCTTACTCAAACCAGCACAATACCACAATCATTTACAATGAGCACCAACTCCTTTGGAACTTCTGATAATTTTGATAGGGGAGGACCGGGGAGCTTTACTAATATCAGCACCATTAACATCGAATAGTGTAAACCCGATATTTTCTTGGTTTAATTTCTTTAAATGTGAAAAAAAAAGAAAAAAAAATGGAAATTAAGTGTAAATATAAATATATATATTTATATATTAAATAGTTTTATTAAATTAATTAAAGAAAAGAAAGAAAAGAAAGGACAAAAAGAAGAAAAGGAGAAGAAAATTTCATTTTCTTTTTTTTCTTCTTCTTCTCTTCCCTTCACCGCCAAGAGTTTGAAGACATCCAAGTTCCCTTTATTTTTTTTCTTTTTTCTTTTTCCTTCTTCAATTTGCAGAGAACTTCTAAGAGAGAGTTTGGAAGAAGAAGAGAAATTTTACTAGAATTTTTAGGTTGAAGAAGAGGAGGAGAACTCAAGCAAAGTGTATCAATGGCTGAATTTTAGTTCATTCTGCACATCACTGGTTTTTAATTCGGTTTGAACTCTTCAAAAGGAATTAAGAGGTGAGATTTACATTTACTGAAAGTTAACTCATTTTTAAACAAACTTTATGAAGAACGTTTGAGCAAATTCGGATATTCATTTGGTGCTTTTTGATGAAGAAAACAGGACAGTTGGTTTTCACTCGAAATCAAGAGGTCTCTGGTTTTTCTTGTATTTCAGAGTGTATCGGTAGAGTTAGAATCTCTATTTGGTATGGTTGGAATTCTTATTCAATTTAATACAACTTTCATGAAGAAATTGTAAACCAAAAACGACTAAAAATTGGTTAAATTGTAGGAACAAGTTAAAGAGGTCGTGTGCGCGCGATTCTGGAAGTGATTCTGTTTTGAGGGTTATATGTGTTTATGCACGGGGAATCAGATTTATATGTCTTCAGGTAAGTTTTAGAGGATCTCAAAATAAAGAGTTTGATATAAAGAACACTCATTTTGGTTAAGTAGTGAGAAAGTTATAGTCCTTTGAAGTTTATGTTAGAAATCTGGAAATTTTAGAGAATTGTTGAAATAGGATTTTATTTCTTAAGCTTTGTTTTCGTGAGCGTCATCTTTGGTGCGACATGTTATGTATATCTTTAGGAAACCAGAATGTTTAGGGTTTTAATACTCGGTTGGGTTGTTGGCAGGCCGAAAAGAATTAAACCGAGCTTATAGACCAAGGGTCTAGCCCAAGACTGTGAGTGACAAAACCAACTTTGAAATATTTTCCATAACTGTTATTATGATTGAATGCGATAAATGTTTATTTACGAAGCCATGAAAGGTATTTGAATTTCATGACTATTTTCAAGTATACATTTGGAGACTAGATTTCTTAAAGAAATTTATGCTAGCACGTAGATATTAAATGTTTGGAAAGTATTTAAACCACAATATTTTAAGCAAAGCATGAATTAGTATGAAGTTTTGTTTTAAGAACTACAATTTTCCACGAAAGAGCTGAGTAAAGTTCGAGCTTTGTGTAAAATTTATAAGCAGGCATGTTTTAATATTTTATGATGATTTATGAAATTTTCATTAACTACATGACTGAGATCTTGAGCTTGAGGCTAGAGATTACCGTGTGCACACTGGTTAGATTTCGTTGTTGACGTTGAGTGTACTCCGTAACAACGATGCTGTCGTGAGTGCTGGGCGGGCCCCACTACGACAAAGACGATGGGAGTGCTGGGCGGGCCCCACTACATCGTAGTGCTTGTAAACGTTGTTGTACTAGGTGTACCCTACACAACGTAGATTCGTCATGTTAGTTAAAATGCTTCGATATACTTGATATGCCTTGCTAGATTTCAATGATGAACATGCTGAGTATTTAAGGAAGCTATTCTTACTATTACACATTTACATTTATGACTTGTATAAACAGATTTATATGTGTAAAGTTTTCACGTGCTCTTATCTTTAAATTCATAGCTTTAAACTGAGTCACTCACTGAGCTTCATAGCTCACTTTTTCCAAAATGTTTTACCCATTTTCCAGGTAGAGATCGACTTTCTGGTGCCTGATAGACTGCCTTAGTCTGCGGAAGCTTCATTATCGATTGCCAGTACGTGTTTTGAGTTGGGCATAAAGTCTGTTGTGTTGTGATGTATTCACACCCTTGTATGTTATAGATACTCCACAGTTTGTATAAGCTTTAGGAGCTGTAGTTGTGTAAATTTTGTTGGTTATATTTTGATTAAGGTGTCTTTAGGTTTACCCGTGAAGTCGGTAAATTTTGAGGTACACTTCATGTATGTGTTTGACTAGCCTAGGATCCGCTGTGTTTTGTGGCATGTACAATAGTTTATATACTAGATTGGCAAGTTCATCACATGAAAGTTTTAAGCAGAGTCGACAGATACAGGTACAGAAAAATGTTGTTCGTCGGCTTCACGCCATCTTTCGGTCTAAGGTAGCAGGTAGTCCGGGAGGGGGTGTGACAAATAGTGTATTCAAACCCACTCCATCCACTTCAGCATTTGTTTTAACCTCATAATTTTTTTCAAGCTTGCTGATTCTTCATTACTAACATTATAAGGAGAGTATTTCTGCAGTCGGCTTTTTCTGAATAGAACCAGTTGAGTGGCATGGAGAATCTCGTAATAAGGTGATTTTAGTGTTAGGATCTATGAAACTTGAATAATTGAAGAGCTTATGAGCTAGGGGAACCGTAACTGACTTGTTTTAAATGCGTATCAGTCTAAAGTTTGAAACTGTAGACCTCCAAGCTCCAGGAGATCCGAGTTATCTTCGGATATAGAGGCCTTGAGAAGTGAATTTTGTTGTCTTTCCTTTACTTAGTCCGAGCTTGATTGGGGTAACAACTTTTGTTAAGGATTCGTGACACCAGTTAATTGAGAGCCTTTGGTAGAAAGACTATTTGAATGATGTCGTGAAAGAGAAGTGAAATATGAACGGTGGTCGAGATAAGCAACAGATGTAGTTTCAGTTATGTTAAGAGTAGAGTGCAAGGGAGATAAACAGGCAATACAACACACGAGGAGTGAAAGGGAGATAAACAGGCAATACAACACAGAGGTTTGTTAACCCAGTTCGATGAATATACATCTACATCTGGGGGGCAGTTCGCCCGAGATAGAGACTTGTATTAATGACAACTACAACGGCTGTTGAATGCATAGTTATGACTGGAGAAACAACACTATGATCCTTAGCTTCTGTGCTGTTTTTCGAATTGTTCAAGATAGAACTAAATTATGGAATATCATAATGATCATAACTATATAATAAATGACATAAAGCTCCCCCTCAATGGTGGCATTGGTTGAGGGTGTTTTCAATGTTGACTCTGTAGAGCTTCTCTATCCATGTTACTTTGTTTTCAGAGTTCAACCAAAAACCACAACCAAAAGCTTAGTAAACTCCACTATTTGTACTTGAAGATACTTCCTTAGGAAGTAACTAATTTATAGAAAATCTTAACCACTTGGATCCACTTTATTAGTTCAACAGAATCCTCTTTTTAAGGGGAGAATCTTAAGCTGGTTGTTAGGAGAAATAATCATGTGGGACCAGTTTGCTTAACAGACTCCCCCTTGGTACCACTGACTTTTATTTCTGTAGTCAAGCACCCAGATTAACTAACTTCCCGAGTGTTGAAATCAGAGGACATAGTACCCAGATTAGAGAACAACACAGATTTCATTAATGGAGTGAATAACAGAAAACAACTGTACACTGATATAGCAAGTAGAGCTGAGACCTCCTAACCTAAAGCAACTGAACCATTATGAGATCGTTGAAAGAACATAATGCAAAGAAAAAGACTACCAAATCTACTGTTATGGAAAACGACAAAGACTGCTGAAACTACTGATATAGTAAAAGACAGAGACTGCTATTCACAAAAAAAAAAAAATGAAGCCAACTCCAACCCAACTCCAACTAAGTCAAAAACAATCGTAACTTCCCCTTCTTGAATGAAAAATCAAAGCCAGAGCATCTTAATCAGATGGAGAGGTAGTTACAGAAGCTGCACGTTGGAGGTCACGGATGACAGCATCCAATATGGTACGACGATTGGTTAGCTCACTTATTTGACGGGTCAGAGCGCGAGATACAGCAATAAGAGCTTGCAGCAGCCGATTGGTAAGTGACATAGAGAGAGTCACAGGATGGCCAACCGTAGGTTGCGAGGCAGTAGGAGTACTGGTTCCGCCTTGAGCATTGTCAAACTCAGCAGCAACATCAGGAAAATGAGCCCCTTGAAATAGCCGCATATTGAGTGGTATAACCCGAGGTGCTGAACCAACAGTATCCAGAGGAGTCAGAATGGTTGACTGCTGAGCCAGAATAAAGCCACTTAGAACTCACAGGAAGCAGATTAGAATATGGATGGCAAAAGTATCAACATGCCGCAGAAGATGATTGAAGATGAATTCTCCAACGTTCACTTTTACCCCAGTGCCCATAAGGTAGAAAAAGTGACCCAGCGATGTCGAAATAGTGGAGGCATGCGTAGACGGAATCCAATTAGAGATCCCAATTCGATGAAGAATTGAATACTTAACCGTTAGGGAGGCAACTGGTAACTGCCCATCAACTGGCCACACTGGGACTGTTCCACCGGTAAGTTCCTCAGCCAGTCGTTCAGGAGTGGGATACGAAGCTTCATAGTCAGCAGGCAGAGTGATATCCAGATAAGAGTTCAAAAGTTCACGAGACACGTTGAAGCACACACCACGAATATGTACCTTTTGATACTCGTCGACACTTGGATCATTGAAGTCTGAAGGTAAGTTCATAATCAGCTCCCTCATGAGTCGCGGATAAAACGGACCAACCTCAAAGACAGTACGAATAAGTCCGGCATTGCGTATCAATCCTAGTATGGCAGGGAAAAAGTTGTATTGATCAGCAATATTAGCCTCATCCGTAATTCGCTGTTTAACCACATATTTCCATTTGTGTGCTCCTTCCTTAGAGTGAAAAGATACTCCATCAATTGGTAGGGACGACACATTGGGGGGTACCTTTCGCCTTCCAGCCTTGGTGGAAACAACTTGCTGTCCTTTAGTAGGTGGGCGCCGAAAACCAGAGGAGGATGCCATATGCGCTGGTGTGGACATAGGAGTCGAAAACTCACTTGGTCCTTCAGTTGACCTAGAGATGGAGGACTCACCCGGTTCTTCATTTGATCGGTGATCGGATGGGTCCTTTTCAGGAGATGCACTCTGGTTTTCAGTTGATGTGGACGTGGCTTCCGGTTCTGTCTTTTCTTTCGTTCCTGGAGCATAGTCTTCATCATCAAAATCATCATCATCATCCTCCGCTTCACAGGGTGGAGCCGTCTTGGGAGAGGCCTAGGGTGATGGAGTACCAGAGTACTTAGTATGCTCACTAGGTCGAGGCGGCGCTACCTTAGGAGACACACCACCACTTGCCTGAGGTTTTGCGAGAGAGGTAGTTTGATTGCTACGTGCGCTTCTTGTTCAGTGAAGAAGAGTAGATAGGATCACATTGTCATCACTGTCTGATGAGTCAGAGTCTAATACCACAGTTTCCACAGAAACCCTTGGTTCAGGCCTCGAGGACGACTTTGGTACTGACGAAGATACAGAAGGACGAGCACTCTGGGTGAGGAGAACTCAAGAACTTCTTCCTTAACTGTAACTGGCGACGGAGGATTTGCCGATCGCTCTGCATGGGAGCTGTGTTCAGGATTGGGAACCGCACTATACCCATTCGACGGAATGGACTTGCATACCTTCTTATACGGATGCTTAGTCGGAATTCCTTTCTACCGTTTCCCTTTCGAGGAAGTTGTCGACTTCGGAGCTGTGGGATCCATTGCTTCTGAACTGCAAGAAGCTGAAGGGTTTTTGGAGGAGGAGATACCAGATGAATACTTCTTGAATCGAGTTTTAACCATTCTGAGTAAGAAGCATTAATATAGGCAGGACGTTGGAGAATCTGCAGAGACGAATCCCAACTAATCAGAGAAAAGCTAGGAATATTAAGAGATATATAACTTTACTACATGGAACCCGGTGTATTTTTGAATTTGAAGCTTGAGGGGCAGGTAATTTAAATGGGCTGAACGTACTATATGAGGCCCAATATGTGCTTAAGGGAAATAATTGGGCCCCTGACCTACTAATTATCATGCGGGCCGTTGACAAACTCCAACACTGGCCCTCAGTCCTTCAAATGTTGCAACATCCAGAGGCTTGGTGAATATGTCTGTTAGCTGAAAGGCACTTTAAACATGTTCTAATCTTATAATATTGGCTTCAATGAGCTCTCGAATAAAACGATGTCAGATATCTATGTGCTTTGTTCGACTATGTTGAACTGGATTTTTGGAGATGCTTATTGCGCTTAGATTATCACAGTAGAGAATCATGGATGACTGAGTTATCCCATATTCATCAAGCATTTGTTTCATCCACAACAGTTGAGAGCAGCTACTCTCTACAGCAATGTATTCAGCTTCGGCTGTTGAGAGGGAGACACTATTTTGTTTCTTCCTGAACCAAGCAGCTACATTATTTCCTAAGAAGAAGCACCCTCCATATGTGCTCTTCCTATCATCTGTGCACCCTGCCCAGTCTGAATCACAGTAGCCAACAAGAGTACCAGTTGTGTCATAAGTATACCAAATTCCATAGTTAAATGTACCTGATATATATTTGAGTATTCGTTTTGCACAGTGAAGATGTGACGTGCGCGAGTCAGCCTGATACCGAGCATAAACTCCTACTGCGAAGGCTATATCCGATCTGCTGGCTGTTAGATAGAGTAAGCTCCCAATTATGCTTCGGTACAGATTTGTATCAACTTTTTCACCACTTGTGTTCTTAGTCATTTCAGATGTGTAGCGGCGGGCGTTCTTTTAGGTTTGGCCTTATCCATTCCAAACTTAGATATAAGGTTCTTTGCATATTTTTCTTGAGAGAAAAAAATCCCTGTATTTTCTTGCTTAATTTGAAACCCCAGGAAGAAGGTTAGTTCCCTAACCATGCTCATTTCGAATTCTCCCTTCATCTGGGCAACAAACTATTCAACATAGTCTTAGGACGTATCACCAAATATAATTCCGTCAACATAGATCTGAACGATCAGAAAGTCAGTGCCTTGACGATATATAAACATAGTTTGATCCGCACTGCCCCTTTGATATCCTTGTTGTAACAGGTAAGTGGAGAGTCTCTCATACCAAGCTCTAGGAGCTTGTTTAAGTCTATAGAGTGCCTTTCGAAGTTTGTAAACATGATCCTGATGCACTGGATCAACAAATCCTTTTGGCTGGGCCACATACACTTCCTCACATAAGTACCCATTTAGGAACGCACTCTTTACATCCATTTGGAACAGTTTGAACCTCCAAAAACATGCGTAGCTTAGCAGTAGTCGGATGGCTTCTAATCTGGCAACTGGGGCAAATGTTTCTCCAAAATCCAGCCCTTCTATTTGAGAATACCCTTGAGCAACCAGTCTAGCTTTATTACGGATAACTCTACCTTCTTCATCTGTTTTGTTCTTAAAGATCCATTTGGTACCAATTATGTTAGCATAAGGTGGCTTTGGCACTAATTCCCATACTTGGTTTCTTTCAAACTGCAGTAGCTCTTCCTGCATAGTCAAGATCCAATGTTCATCGGAAAGTGCTGCAGAGACTGTGGTCGGTTCTAGTAAAGATGTGTAGCACACAGTGGCAACCATTTTCGCATAATCTTTCCTCTCCTTCTTCCGAGTTATGATTCCACTGTGAATATCTCTAATAATGAAGCTGGAGGGATGATTTTTGGCTGTATGCGTAGGAGGTATGAGGTCACACTTTGAAGAATCAGTTGCACCCGCAGTTTGTTCTGGAGTGTGCTGACTCGCAGATACTATTGCTTCACTTTCATGTGTGTTACAGTGAATGGCTGATGTAGATGGTGTTGACATGTCAATTCTGCTTAAACCAAGATGAGAGGGTAAGTATGTTGTTTCATTAGTGCGAGCCGACGATTCTAACTCTCCTTCATCTGGTTTATGAGAAAGAGAATTCCAAAAAACCTCATCTTCATCATCAAGATTTCTGTTAGGTTCCTACCAAGGTCATCAATAATCACGTTAATGGATTCCATTACTATTTTGGAACATTGGTTGTAGACCCTGTAGGCTCGGCTGTTAGCTAAATATCCCAGAAATATTCCACGATCTGACTTTGAGTCCCACTTTCTGCGATGATCCCTATCACTCAAGATAAAGCACGTGCTGCCAAAGATGTGAAAATACTTCACATTTGGTTTTCTTCCTTTCCACAGCTCATACGAGGTAGTAGTGGTCCCTGGACGGAGAATGACTCTGTTATGTATATGGCATGCAGTGTTTAGAGCTTCAGCCTAGAATTGAATTGGCAGTTGCTTTGCATGGATCATCACTCGGGCCATCTCCTGTAAGGTTCGATTCCTTCTCTTTACAACTCCATTTTTCTGTAGTGTTAATGGGGCAGAGAACTCATGAAAGATGCCTTCATTATCACAGAACTCAGCAAAGTGCTGATTCTCAAATTCACGCCCATGATCAGTTTGTATTCGGCCAATGCCAGTATTTTTCTCTCTTTGGAGTTGAGTGAACAGGGTCTGACATGTCTTAAAGGTTTTTGGTTTGTCAAGGATAAATTTTATCCAGGTGTAGCGAGAGAAATCATCTACACACATTACTGCATACCATTTTCTACCCAAGCTTTCTGTTTGCATGGGCCCCATTAGGTCTATATGAAGAAGTTCCAGAATATGGGACGTCGAGGAGATATTTACAGGCTTGTGTACAGACTTGACTTGCTTGCCAGCTGTGCACTCCGAATAGCTTTCTAGTGACAAAAATGATAGTGGGGGAAGACCGATAATGGCATCAACTTTGGTGACCTTGGAGATAGTAGCGCCACTAAGGTGTCCAAGTCGTTTGTGCCAGAGTCTAGCTTCTTCCACTTTTGATAGATTGCATAAGGTTACCTCTGCATCCCAGTGATAGCAGTTGTCTGACAGCCTTGTTCCACTGAGAAATACTTTATTTTGAACATCTAACACATTACATCTATCTTTATTGAAACTGACTTGATAGCCTTGGTCACATAATTGGCTGATGCTTATGAGATTTGCAG
Organism: Cucumis melo; assembly: GCF_025177605.1. Classification (NCBI taxonomy): domain Eukaryota; kingdom Viridiplantae; phylum Streptophyta; class Magnoliopsida; order Cucurbitales; family Cucurbitaceae; genus Cucumis; species Cucumis melo. The sequence goes on from NC_066857.1 coordinate 4,331,427, forward strand.
CCAGTCCTTGTATTAGTCGAACATCAAGAAGAAACGGTAGATCTGAACGGTTAATCATTCCTTTGCCAATTATTTTTCCTTTTCCTCCATCTTCAAACACTACTGATCCGACTTTGCATTCACTCAGTTCAGAAAAGAAATCTGCATTACCTGTCATGTGTCTGGAACACCCACTGTCAAAGTACCAGTCACTAGAGTTGGGGCTTTTGACAGAGGTGAGAGCCACCTTGCAGTTTTCTATGTGGATTTTTTGGCACCATTCTGTTCTAGGACTCCTCAGGTGTTTGGTCTGTCGAGTGTCGAGTTGCCTGCGCGTGAGTAGTCAGTAATTCAAGTAATTCCAACGAATATGTCCAGCCCATCCACAAAAATAACAAATTCTACGTGTTCGCTTGTTTGGGGATTTCACAGGCATGCTAGTAATCTCAGTACCCTTTCCCTGTTCATTATTTGTAGGGCTGTTCTGAAGGGTACCTTCTCGGATAAAGACAGTTTTTCTGACAGGTGTGTCCCTTTCTGCAAATCTGAGGCCTCTTTTGTCGTCAGCCCTCATTCCTTGGTCGAGTATGTCATCTAGTTTCGAGGTCCCATTCGTCAGCATCCTTACAAATTTTAGGAGCTCTTCGAATTGATGCTTGGTTTCTGCTAGTTCTTTTTTTTAGAGTTACTATAGAGGATAGAAAGCTTTGGTTCTCTTCCACTAGATCTTGAATTCGTTCTTGTTGTTGCAAGATAACTTCTTGATCTTCTATCTTTCTGTTTGCTGTGTCGTCAGTTAAGTTCTTTGATTCCAGCTGGTCATGTGTTTGAACATTTTCTTCGTCATTCATGGTGTAGACACTAATCAGGGCCATTCCAAGGTCTTCATCGTCACTTTCGGAATAATCTTCTTCATTAGAGAAGGTAGCTACCATACCTTTTTTCTTGCGTTTAAGATAAGTAGCACACTCGGCTTGGATATGTCCAAATCCTTCACATTCATGACACCTGATCCCTTTGCCATATTTGTCAGATTTTGAGGCTTTAATTCCTTTTCCTCGTTCATGTTCCTTCTTTCGATAGTGTCCTAAAGAGGAGATATCTGATATTCTTGACTGTCTTAAGGTCTGGTCCTCTCTGTTGTTGCGTTGGCTTCGCATATGTTTGTGAAACTGGTTTTTAAGTTTCGCAACTTGTTTTGTCAGCATAACTACTGATTCTGTAAGAGCATCATTACCCTGCATCACTCGGTGTTCCTCGATTGGCTCTTCCTTTACTGAGGTTAGTGCTAGTCCCGGTTTCCTTCTGCAACCGTGATATTTTCACTTTGGAGGTTCCTTTAAAAGCTACTTCCAAGATATCCCAGGTAGCCTTGGCCGATTTACACGTGTTGATTAGTTTGAATATATTCGGGTCGATGACATTAACCAGTGCATTCAGTGCGCGAGAGTTGCCTACAGCAGCATCATCTTCATCTTTTGTCCATTTCAACTCTGATTTTCGAACAGTTTGGTCTGTTTCGTCCTTTTCAGTGGGATACTCCCATCCGGATATAACGACTCTCTAACTCCTCATGTCGAGTGACATCAGGAAGGCTTTCATTCGTGACTTCCAGTAGCCATAATTTCCTCCGTCCAAAAGGGGAGGTCTACTAGTTGAGTTTTCTTCTCGGATACCTTCCATCAGGGATCGAATACTGAACTCCGCTCTGATACCAATTGAAATATGAAGAGTGGTCGAGATAAGCAACAGATGTAGTTTTAGTTATGTTAAGAGTAAAGTGCAAGGGAGATAAACAGGCAATACAACACACGAGGTTTGTTAACCCAGTTCAATGAATACGCATCTACATCTGGGGGGCAGTTCGCCCGGGATAGAGACTTGTATTAATGACAACTACAACGACTGTTGAATGCATAGTTATGATTGGAGAAACAGCACTATGATCCTTAGCTTCTGTGCTGTTTTTCGAATTGTTCAAGATAAAACTAAATTATGGAATATCATAATGATCATAACTATATAATAAACGACATAAAGCTCCCTCTCAATGGTGGCATTGGTTGAGGGTGTTTTCAACGTCGACTTTGTAGAGCTTCTCTATCCACGTTACTTTGTTTTCAGAGTTCAACCAAAAACCACAACCGGAAGCTTAGTAAACTCCACTATTTGTACTTGATGATACTTCCTTAGGAAGTGACTAATTTATAAAAAATCATAACCACTTGGGTCAACTTTATTAGTTCAACAGAATCCTCTTTTTAAGGGGAGAATCTTAAGCTGGTTGTTATGAGAAATAATCATGTGTGACCAGTTTGCTTAACAAGAAGAGTTGACGAAAACATCTTCAAAACCACTCGAGAAAGTAATTGAAGGCGCCATCTTGTTATCTAGTTTTTAAAAAAGAAATCAAAACTCATGGGGCCTACTGACTTAATCGAATAGTTGTCTTTAACGTTTTTTACAAAGCTCATTAATTGTGATTTTTCATTCTCCAGTGCATTTAATGCTATTTTGGCCTACTTGGATGTCTCTTCCCTCTTCATCGGCGCTGATTATTCATGAAAGAGTTGCAAAGCTTCAAACAGATTTCTTACTAAGAGTAAAGCTATGAAAGTGGATTTTGGGACAGTTAGTTCGAGGTAAAAAGGGAAAGATACACCTCTTTATTTTGTAAAACCGTCTTGTTTCTTGAGAGGTCAATGGAATTTTTAAAGTCTTCAACCATGAATGCATTTGTAATTTTACTTGGCGGGTTCATCGTTTTAATATCACCAAAATTTAAGAAAATTTTTCCTCTCTTAAAATTTGTGAGTTCTATTGTTAAGGGCATAAATCCACATATCTTCTTCACTTTAATTCTTGCTTTGCTTCAATTTGTAAGGTTGGGTGTTTCGGAGGCTATTTGCTCAAGTCTAAAAAATGATCTCCGATAACCTCAAAAGTTCTCATGCACCAATAGTCTAAAGGAAGTTTTTGATTTTCAACTATCCTCCAAATTCTTTCGTGGCCAGCTGTCCTATTTTTCAAATTTGAGACCAAAGGAACCCATCGACTACCAAGTTCCATCTCCACTGACGTAGTCTTTGATCGAGCCATGATCAAGACTAATGAGAACATTCTCATCATATAGGGGATTTATAACATTATGAGCTTGAAAGTAAGATTACAGTACTTTTCAAATTTCTCTCCGGTCGACGAAAGAAAAAAGCTTAGTAACTATCCAAAGCTGATCGAACTTAGTCTGAGCGACTTTCAAGTTCTTAATCACCCATTGCTTATGAATTTTTTCCTTTGTTTCTGGGGAAGAAGGGGGATGATCAGCCTTGTATTTTTTATTTATCTGCCCAGTTGCCTCGCTGACTTCTTCTGTTCCTTTCTTTGAAAATCGTTGAAACCTTGGGCTTTGAGCTTTTCTACATTGCTCGGCTTGCTTACCATTAATGGGGATGGGTTTTTAGATTGTTTACCTGAGTACCACTTGACGTATTCCTCCTTTGCTATGAATTTTTATTGCATGTTACGAAAAGACCTCCAAAACCCTATTGCTTTTCCCTTGAATACACTCTTAAATTGGAGTTCTCTGAATAAGACCAATAATCGCAGCTTATAACCCAACCGATCTTTTCTTTGAACTTTGAGACCTTTGATTTCTTTCTCAATATTGCCAAATTTTTAAAAATAACTATATTCTGGCCTTCTTAGTAAATCCGATATTGCTGTCAAAATCCATTCTAGATGGTTTTTAGATATTGATATGATTCTGCAAGCTTCCACATCTTCAATGTGAAAACGACCTTCCTTTTTCCAAATGCAATAATGCGACTGGCTTACTTTGCAACTGACTACCTCCATTTTATGGCTTGAAGTTCGTTGGAGGAGACTGGAAGGAAACACTGACAGCTAGAGAGGAGAGAGGGGAGAGAAAATTTACCTCCCTAAGAGTATAATCTGTTTAGAAAAGAAATGAAAATTACAAAACAAAAATAAAAACATTTCAAAACAAATCAACACCATACAAGAAAAAACCATAAAAATGTTTGAAAGAGCACCAAGAATAAGCTTTAATATGAACTAGGGCTTTGGACATGTTTTCCCATATTAAGCATGATTTCTTTACAAAATCGGGACCCTCAACATTTGAAACACATTTGAGCATAAAGAACCATAAAAAACCCAAGTAACTTAAAAAGAGAAAGGATACTCCCCCAACAATTGGATGAGAACGGGCATGTAATAAAGAGGTGAAGCAGATCCTCACTGTCCTTCATACACAGTGGGTAAACCAAGGGCAGAAGGCCCTTGTTGGGAACATTTTTGCAAAATCAAGAAACAATTAAGAAGACCGAAAGCCATAATCCAGATCAAGATGTTAATTCTCCTTGCTTGATTTTCAGAGGGCTTTAAAAGTAACTTTCTGGTACTTTAAGAGTATGATTAGTCAATTGGTCGATGGCTAATCATACTCTTAAAGAACTATCTCAAAAGTAATCTAATTTGATAATTTTTTTTCCAAATAGTGGCAAGTGTTTTTTATTCTAAAATTTTAAGTCCAATGCCACACTTCAAAAATAATAATAATAATAAAAACTCTCATATCCTAACTTTTCTTTTTATGCCGTCTATAGTCCTTCATGTGTCCTTTTTGTACCCTTTATAGTCCTTCGCGTGTCCTAATTTCATTTGTATTGCCAAACTTTTTTTTTCCTATATCCATGTCCACAAAAAATCACCCCGTTCCTTCAATAAAACCTTAATCCAAATGGCTACTTTCACTCTTAGTGCACTATTTCAATAGTAATCAAATTTGATAATCCTTTCTCCAAACAATTGGCAAAAGTTCTTTAATCCAAAACTTGAATTCCAATGCCATTTTTCATTCCAAAACTTGCATATACTTGATTTTCTTTTTGTGCCGTTAATAGTCCTTTATGCGTCGCTTTTCCAATTACATTTGTATAGCCAAACATTTTCTCCTATAACCATGTCCATGGGAACTAACCTCATCCCTTATATAAAAACTTAATCCAATTAGCATATCTCACTCTTAGTGTCCCATTTCAACACTAACTCAATTTGATAATCATTTCACCAAACGATGGAAAGAGTTCCTCCTTAATACAAAACTTGAAGTCCAATACCACATTTCATTCCAAAATTTGCATATCCTTAGTTTTCTTTGTGTGCCATTTATAGGTTACCATTGTCTTTTTTCCAATTACATTTGCATAGTCGAACTTTTTTATATATCCATTTTCACGACAAATCAAGTTATCCCTTGTATAAAATCTTAATCCATTTGGGTAATCACATTCTTAGAGCACTATGTCATGTCTTGTGAAAATGACCCCAAAATTTGGCTAAAGTGATGCCCAAGGCTCCTTTAGCATGGCCAAGAAGGAGCTAAATGTGCTAACGTGACAGCTAATATGTGGCTAGGACACATGCCCCTGACAATGAAATGTGTCCATCCAAGGCAGCCAAGCCCCGCAAGTATGGCAAGTTAGATGCCCATGATGTCATGAGCATGCTTGTTTAAGGTGTTGTTTGTCCATGGCCGCATGCCCAAACATCCTCAAACCACCTTATCTTTATGTTTTGTACTTAGCTTAGCTTATTATTGCTTTCATTTTGTTGTCATCGAGCTAGAGTGTGGCGTTTCGGTATTTTCATATGTAAGCCTGTCAAAGCTAAAATTGTTAAAAATTTACCAGAAGGAAGACATAGTAGTTGAATCCCCGACCTTTTTGTACTCTTTTTGTACTAGAAGGGAGACATAATAGTTAAAGCTAAAATTCCAATGCCTTTTTGTACTCTTTGCAATCTAAACTTTCCTTGCAATTGACAATCTTTAATGCACTCTTAACGATGTTTTCAATGATTTTCTTTCTCTCAAATTTTATAAAACCATTTTCTCTCAAAAGGTGAAGGGAGGCTACATCGTACTGCAAGTTTGTCCGAGACTTTCATATTTTAGACGGCCGACTTGTTCACCAAGTTAGAACAAGTGCCGCACAATTACCCGTTTCGCCTTTGAAAAGTTGCGATTGTGACAAGTGGTATTAGAGCTTTGTTAGCTCCTTGGCTCAGCGAGACAAAAGTACGTTAGCTATTAAACAACTGTCAAAGTCGCAATCTGAGCGACTAGCCGAGATTGAGGAGCAGATCTTGTATTTGAGAGAATTACTAGATGAAGTAAGATTTCTCTAGACCCGGCTAGAGGGGTTGAAAGAAAAAGTTAGAGAAGTAGACGCCTTGAATTCCCGAGTAGATGGGCTACCCATAAGTGAACTGACACTAAGGGTTGATTTGTTGGAACATAAAACCACCCAAACTAGCAGTTTTGAACTAGTAGCTCTTCAGGTTCTGTTGCACACACGGAAAAGTGCGTCGAAGAGCTTGACTGTTCCCAAAAGACCATGCTAAAGTTGTTCAGTGACCTGTTAGATGACTTTAGAGCAACGATCAAGACAATCAAGGATGAGATGGTCGAGTTGAAAATGTAAGTCAATTTGACGATGCGAGCAGTAGGGAACCAGACCTAGAATCAAGTATGTGCTTTTTCGAGTAGGATCAAGATCCTAGAACCTAAGGCCTTCAATGGGAATCGTGATGCTAAAGAGCTTGAAATTTTCATCTTAAATATGGAGCAATACTTTAAGGCTAGTGGAACCAATTCTGAAGAAACCAAGGTGACATTAGCCTCCATGCATCTGTCTGATGATGCAAAACTTTGGTGGAGGTCCAAAGTGAACGACATCCAGAATGGTCGATGTACCATTGACATGTGGGAAGATCTAAAGAAAGAACTAAGGACTCAGTTCTTCCTCGAAAATGTTAAATTGATCGGTAGAAGAACTGCAGGAACTCAAACACACTGGAACCATCAGACAATATGTGAAACAGTTCTCTGGTGTTATGTTGGATATTCGAGACATGTCAGAAAAAGATAAGGCATTCTGCTTTGTAGGGGGCTCCTCAAGCTGTGGGCTAGAACTAAGTTATATGAACAAAAAATTCAAGATCAAGATCTTCTTTTGCTGCTGCAGAGAGACTGTTTGACCACGACAACAACCAAGGGTCCCAAAAGAAGAATGTGACTGCGTTGAACCCTGGGAATAGGATCTCAATGCCTAGCCCCTTTAGAAACTTCACAAATGATAAGAAACCACAGATATCAAGCTCTAACATTCCTCAAGGAGCACACCCAACAAATTCAAATCTGACAAAACCCATTTTTTGCTTCTTGTGCAAAGGCCCCCTTCAGGTAGTCGAATGCCCTCACCGAGGCTCGTTGATAGCTTTATAAGCCTTTTTACAGCTTTCTAATGATTTGAAGGTAGAAACAGAAGTGGAAAGGGAAGATGAAGGGGATACACCTCGAATAAGTGAGTTAAAATTCTTATCGAAAATTCAAAAGAAGTCATATCATTAAAATGATGCTTTTGAAAAGGGACTCATGTTTGTTGATGCAAACATGAACTCCAAAACTACAAAGAGCACCATGGTAGATTCAGGTACAACTCACAACTTCATTTTTGATCAAGAAGCGTGCCGATTAGAATTCAAAATTGAGAAGGACATATGCAAGATGAAACCTGTGAACTCCAAAGCCTTGCCAATTGTTGGGGTATCAAAAAGGGCATCTTTAAAATTAGACGAATGGAGAGGAGACGTTGACTTAGTCATAGTCCGCATGGATGACTTTAACACAGTATGTTGATATCATGTCACCTGAACTGCCAAAGACGTTGCCTCCTCGACGGGGGATTGATCACGAAATCGAACTTGTTCCAAGAACCAAGCCTCCAGCAAAGAATGCTTACTGGATGGCTTTACCTGAGTTAACTGAGCTTAGGAAATAGTTTGACAAGTTATTAGCCACCAGATTTACCAGGCCTGCAAAAGTGCCTTATAGAGCTCTTGTGTTTTTTCAAACGAAGAAAGATGGGACACTACGACTGTGCATAGACTACCAAGCTCTAAACAAAGTCACAGTTCATAATAGATATCCCCTCCCGATCATAAATGATTTGTTCGACCAATTGAATGGAGCTCAATACTTCTCGAAGCTTGATCTCTGATCAGGCTACTACCAAGTTCAAATAGCACAAGGGGATGAATCGAAGACTACATGTGTTACAAGGTATGGGGCCTTCGAATTCCTCGTAATACCCTTCGGCTCAACCAATGCCCTCGCAAACTTTTGCACATTAATGAATCAAGTATTTCACGAGTATCTAGATCAATTTGTGATGGTCTATCTCGATGATATTATGGTTTTCATCTCTAGCCTTGAAAAAAACAAGGTCTATCTACGACTAGTCTTTGATAAGTTCCAGCAGAATCTGTTGTATGTCAAGAAAGAGAAATGCGCTTTTGCTCAATAGTGCATTAATTTTTTGGGTTGCATCATCGAATGCGGAAAGATTCGAATGGAAGAAGACAAGCTACGAGCCATTAAGAAGTGGAGAGACCCCATTTCTATGACATAACTACATTCCTTTCTTGGATTGGCTAATTACTATCGTCAGTTCATTGAAGGATTCTCAAGAAAGGCTGCACCATTGACCGAGTTGTTGAAGAAAGGTACAACTTTGGAAATGGCTAGTTGAATGTCAAACTAGTTTGGTGATTTAAAGGTGACAATGACGAGGGGTCCTATCCTCGAATTAGTGGACGTGTCTAAGCGGTTTATAGTTGAGACCGACGCATCAGACTTTACCTTTGGGAGCGTCCATACCCAAGAGGGCTATCCAATAGCTTACAAGAGTCGTAAGCTTAATAGCGCTGTGGTCCATTGTCGGAGGGCCCGAAGGTAATATTTACTGGGATCATCATTCGTAGTGAAATTTGATAACAGTGCCATGTCACTTCTTCTTCCAGACTAAGTTGACTTCTAAACAAGCGAGGTGGAAAAACTTTTTGGCAAAATTCAACTTCAAATTCGAGCACAAAAGAGGAATCAAGAATCAAGCTATCAGCACTCTCAGTCGTAAAGGTCAGCATGTGGCCCTGTGTATGCTAGCCCCCATGCATTCGAGTAAAATTGAACATCAATGCGCAACATAATTAGGGAGTTCATTCAGAAGGATCCCTTCACCCAAGCTGTGGTTGCTCTAGTCAAAGTTGGCAAAACTAGACAGTTTTGGGTTGAAGAAGACTTGTTGTTGGCAAAAGGAAACAGAGTATATGTTTCGAGAGCAGAGAACCTGAGGAAAAAGTTACTGCACGAGTGTGATGACATGTTGTGGGCAGGCCATGCTGGGTGGCAAAGGACATATGCGCTATTGAAGAAAGACTACTTCTGGCCTAACATGCGAGAAGAAGTCATGCAGTATATAAAGACGTGCCTCATCTGTCAATAGGATAAGGTCGAGAAAGCGAAAGTTACTGGGCTTCTCAAACTGTTGCCTGTTCTGACGAGACCGTGGGAGAGTGTCTCTATGGATTTCATTACACATCTTCCGAAAGTAGGTGACCTTGAGGCCATCCTAGTTATCATTGATCAATTCTCGAAGTACGTCACTTTCATTCCCACTACCAAGCTTTGTTCTGCCGAGTTGACCGTACAACTATTCTTTAAGCATGTCATGAAGTTGTGGGGAGTTTCGACGAGCATTGTGAGCGGACAATGGTAGATTCATCGATACCTTCTGGATCAAGTTATTTATTTTCCTGGGGACAAACCTGAACATATCCTCAAGCTACCACCCTTAGAACGATAGCCAAACAGAATGATTCAATTGTATGCTCGAGGAATATTAGCGTCATTTTGTCAATGCAAGACAAAAGAATTGGGTCCAGTTACTGGCTGTGGCTCAATTTTGTTTTAATGCTGAAACCAGCTCGTCAACAGGGAAGAGCCCCTTTGAAATTGTGAATGGAAGAGAACCCTTGCGACCTCATATTGTTGACCATCCTTATACAAGAAAGAATCTGCAAGCTCACAACTTTACAAAAGAATGGAAGAAGACTACTGGTATCCCTTGAGCTTACTTAGAGAAAGCCTCAAAGCGTATGAAGAAGCGAGCTGATAATAAGTGGCCACCTCTCGAGTTTCGTGCAAGAGATCAAGTCCTTATCAAACTGAAAGCAGAACAAATTCAATTTAGAGGGCATAAAAACCAACTCCTCGTCAGGAAATATAAGGGGCCAGTAGAAGTCCTTAAGAAGATAGGAAACACATCATATAGGGTGGTGTTACCTGGATGGATGAAAATCCATCTAGTAGTTCATGTAAGCAACTTAAAACCTTACCATCAGGACCTCGATGACAAACAACGCAATGACTGTGTTCGACCATCTGTCAACCTAAAACAAATGAAAAAAAAAGAAGTTGAAGAGATCCTTGCTGACAGAGTAAGAAAAGGTAGAAGACCCACAAGGAGAATCCACGAATTCCTGATCAAGTGAAAGAACCTCATCGTGGAAGAAACAAGTTAGGAACATGTTGAAGACCTTAAAACGTGGAAGCAGAAGGTCGAAGAATTCCAACTTCGCCAGACGACAGAGACGTCACATGTTTAAGTGGGGAAGAATGTCAGGAGCATGCTTGTCCAAGGTGTTATTTGCCCATGGCCGCATGCCCGAACATCCTCAAACGAACTTATCTTTATGTTTTATACTTAGTTTAGCTTATTGCTTTCATTTTGTTATCGTCGAGCTAGAGCGTGGCATTTCGGTATTTTCATATACAAGCCTATCAAAGCTAAAATTGTTAAAAATGTAATATAAGGGAGACATAGTAGTTGAATCCTCAACCAAGCCTTGTTGTACTCTTTGCAATCTAAGCTTTCCTTGTAATTGATGGTTTACAATGCATTCTTTAACGATGTTTTCAATGATTTTCTTTATCTTTCACATTTTAGAAAATCAGTTTCTCTCAAAGCGTGAAGGAAGGCTACATTGTACCGCGAGTTTGTCTGCGACTTTTGAATTTTAGACGGCTGACTTATTCTTCGAGTTAGAACAAGTGCCGCATAATCACCCATCCCACCTTTGAAAAGTTGCGATTGTGACACATGATAGCCCATGAGCGTGCCCAGATGCACAACCCCATAGGCAAGCCAAGATGCCCATGTGTGCGTGGCCATGCGGTATCATAATCACAACCTTTTAAACTTAAGATGGGCAATTGTGCGACACTTGTTCTAACTTAGTCAACAAGTCACTTATAAGGTTAGTGACATCAAAATGAAAGCAATAAACTAAACTAAGTACAAAACAAAGATAAGGTGGTTTGAGGATGTTTGAGCATGCGGCCATAGGTAAACAATGCCTTGGACAAGCATGCTCATGACAATTGACAGTCCAAGTGTGCCCGCACATAGGCGCGAGCCCAACCTAGATGGCTGCTTATGCTCATAGATGCACGACGCACACTCCTCACCCATGGCATGTGCGCTGCATTGCACATACAAGCAACGTGCATCTATCATGCCCTCTAGGACCAGTAATGCACGCTGTGCCTCACATGCGCACCCGAGACACAATATGTCTTGCAAATACATGCAGCCTCACATGGCACAGTGCACCCAGGCCAACTCACACAAGCGTCAGGCGCGTGCAATGTCACAAACATGCTTGTCCAGGGCGTTGTTTGCCTGTGGCCGCATGTCCAAATACCTCTAAATCATCATCTTGTCTTTATGTTTTCTTCTTTGTTTAATCTATTGCTTTCATTTTCATGTCACCAACCTAGGGTGTGACGTTTCGATATTTTTTTATATGCAAGTCTGCTAAGGCTAAAATCATTCAAAATGTACTATAAGGGAGGCATAGTAGTTAAATTCCCGACCAAGCCTTGTCGCACTCTTTCTAAGCTAAGCTTTTCTTTGCAATTGATAATCTTCAATGCTTTCATTTACGATGTTTTCAATGATTTCCTTTCTCTCTCATGTTTTATAAAATAATTTTCTTAAGAACGTGAAGGGAGGCTACATCATACCGTGAGTTTGTATGTGATTTTCGAATTTTATACGACTGACTTGTTGACCTAGCAGACAAAGTACCACATAATCGTGTTTGAAAGGTTACGATTGTGACAAGTGGTATCAGAGCCAAATTGGCTAATTGACAGTTAAGACATAAACATATCGATGATGAATCAATCGGGTAAGGTTCAGAAAGACCGACTAGTAAAGCTGGAAGAGCAGATGCTCTACCTAGTGGAAGTTCCTGACTCCATTCGCTTCTTGATGTCCCATTTCGAAGAAATTTCATAGAAAGTTGATACTATTAATGTGGTGGCTGGTCGTCTCGAAGGATTGCCGATACAAGAGTTTTTAGCAAGAGTCAACACTCTAGAAGGAAAAGTTAGAAAAACTGGTAGCCATGAACATGTGGACAGTTCGATAGACTATGTTGCCCATATTGAGGAACGTGCCATTGAGCTAGATAACTCTCAGAAAATACTTTTAGAGATGATAAACAACATATTGGAGAATTTTTGAGCTACCCTCGATGTCGTTAGGAATGAAATCACAGATGTGAACACGAGACTGAATCTCACAATGCGAGCAATGGCAAGCCAAGCTCCGATCGAAGGAATAAATCCTGTTAGTAGAGTAAAAATTCCAAAACCCAAGCGCTTCTGTGGGCAAGGGATGCAAAGGCCTTAGAGAACTTTATCTTTAATCTCGAGCAATACTTCAATGCCACAGACACGGTTACAGAGGAAGTCAAAGTGATATTGGCGATGATGCATCTATCTAGGGATGTCATGTTGTGGTAGAGATCTCGATATGTTGACATTTAAGAGGGGCGTTGCACTATAGACACTTAGGACGCTTTAAAGAAAGAACTTTGCTCACAATTCTTCCTCGAGAATGTTAAAATCTTGGCTCGAAAAAAATTGTGTGAACTGCAACATACCGACAACATTCGCGAGTATGTAAAACAGTTTGCGAGGCTGATATTAGACATACGCGATATGTTAGAAAAAGATAGTTTTCTATTTTGTCGAAGGGCTGAAATCGTGGGCGAAGACAAAGTTATATGAACAAAGGGTCCAAGACCTCACATCAGCATACGCCATGGCCAAACGATTATTTGATCTGTCCAATGACTCTCAAGATGTGAGACGTCATCAAAACTCCTCATCTAAAGGAAATAAGAATAACCGCCCGAGTTCTCCCAAAGCTGTCGTAGGAGACAAACGTCCTAGTGGAGATTGCAGGTCCTACTAACCGAGTACAAGAAACACCTAGCGAGGACCAAATAATCAGAATGCATCCAATCGTTCTCTCAGTTGTTTTTTATGTAAGGGACCACATTTGGCTAGAGAATGTTCGAACAAAACTGCCTTTAATGCCTTTTAGGCCTCATTAGCCTCAGATTTAGATGATAAACATGGTTAAACAGAAGAGGAAGTGGGCCAGATAGAGGAAGGTGATAACCCTCGAATGGGGGCCTTAAAATTTCTGTCGTTTCTTCATAAGAAGGTAGGGGAGACAAGTACACCAGTGGAAAGAGGCCTAATGTATGTTGACACTTGGATCAACCAGAAACCGACCAAGAGCGCTACGATTGACTCCGGTGCAACTCACAATTTTATAACAGAGGCAGAAGCTAGGCGATTAAATCTTCATTGGGAGAAGGATACATGGAGAATAAGGTTGGAAGGATGGAACGGTCGTAGATTTTGTGGTTATAAAGATGGATAACTTTGATGTGTACTAGGAATGAAATTTTTACTCGAACATCAGGTGATACCAATGCCTTTAGCCAAATATCTAGTGATCACTGGATCTGCCCTTATTGTTGTACAGACTAACATTCACTAGCCTAATGGGTTGAAAAATGATTTCAACCATGCAATTGAAGAAGGGTCTCGCTCGAGACGAACGAACATTTATGGCCATCCCACTTGATTCGTTGGAAAACCCGAGGGAGACAGTCCCTAAGGACATTCTATGTGTCCTAGAGAAGTATCGTGATCGTTTGTCCAAGTCTTTGATACCACGAAGGATGATTGATCATGAGATCGAGTTACTGTTAAAGGCAAAACCACCTGCAAAGAATGCTTATCGTATAGAGCCACCGAAGTTAGCTGAACTTCGGAAACAATTAAATGAGTTATTGAGTGCAAGGTTTATTAGGCCTGTAAAAGCTCTGTATGGGGCCCCAATCCTTTTTCAGAAGAAGAAGGATGAGAGTTACGGTTGTGCATCGACTACAATGCCTTGAACAAGCTCACGATTTGCAACAAATATCTGCTTCCCATAAGCACTGACCTGTTTGACCACTTACACAGGACGAAGTATTTTTTGAAGCTGGACCTGCGGTTGGGATATTATTAAGTAAGAATTCCTGGGGGAAATCAGCCTAAGACAACTTATGTCATAAAATATGGAGCATATGAGTTCCTTATAATGACATTTGGTCTTACCAACGCCTCTACAACTTTTTGTACACTGATGAACTAGGTCTTCCATGAATATCTTGAAAAGTTTGTCGTGGTCTACCTAGACGATATAGTGGTCTATAGCTCAACCATAGAGGATTACAAGGACCATCTTCAAAGGGTTTTTTAGAAATTGAAGGAAAACCAACTATATGTCAAGAGAGAAAAATGCTCCTTTGCACAAGAATGGATAAACTTTTTGGGCCATGTGATAAAGTGTGGCCGAATTGAGATGGAAGAAGGAAAGATTGCTGCGATATGTGATTGGACAATACCGAATTCAATTACTGAATTACGCTCCTTCCTCTATTAGCTAATTATTATAGGTGATTTATGGAAGGATTCTCCAAAAGAGCAAGTCCGCGAACCGAGTTATTGAAAAAGAACATTCAGTGGGGTTGAACCCCCGAGTGTCCGATGGGTTGAAGTAAGCCATGATGGAGGGGCCAGTTCTTGAAATCGTTGATGTGACCAAACTTTTCGAGGTTGAAACCGATGCATCCAATTATGCGTTGGGGGTGTTCTCCTACAGAATGGATATCCGATCGCTTACAAAAGTTGAAAGCTAAATGCAATTGAAAGAAGTTGTACCATGTCTGAAAAAGAAATGCTTGCAGTGGTACATTGCGTGAGGGCCTGGAGACAATACCTATTGGGTTCGACATTTGTTGTGAAGACGGACAACAGTGCTTATTGAAAGCAATTAACAACAACACGAGGCTTACATGGAAACCCGAGAACTGGGAGAAAAATTACGATACTTTAGTTTTTATTATTTATCTTATGAATACAATAGGTACAAAGGGAGAGAATAAATAGAGTACAATAGGTGTAAGAAAGGAAAAGATTTAGGAAATAAAATCTTCTATATTATTCTTTCCAAAAATACTCTAAGGGCAAAGCCCTACTAATTCTAACACTCCCCCTCAAGTTGGGACGTAAATATCAATGAGTCCCAACTTGCTAAGACAAAGGTCGAAGTGTGGTCTAAGAAGCCCCTTGGTGAGACCATTAGCAACCTGTTGGCTCAAAGGAATGTACGAAATGCATATGATTCCACTGTCAAGTCTTTCTTTGATGAAATGCCAATCAATCTCAACATGTTTAGTTCTATCATGTTGAACTGGGTTGTTAGCAATACTAATAGCAGCTTTATTATCACAAAAAAGCTTCAATGGTGTCTCACATTCTTGATGAAGATATGACAAGATTTTCTGGAGCCAAATTTCCTCACATATTCCCAAACTCATAGCTCTATATTTAGCCTTAGCACTGCTTCTAGCTACAACACTTTGCTTCTTACTCCTCCAAGTTACAAGATTGTCCCAAACAAAGGTACAATAATTGGAGGTAGACTTTCTGTCAACAATTGATCCTGTCCAATCCGAGTCAGTATATGCCTCAACGGTCTTTCTATTTGTTTTTCTAAACACCAACCCTTTACCAGGTGTATTTTTCAAGTATCTAAGAATTCTGTTAACAACTTCCATATGTTTCTCATACGGAGCCTGCATAAACTGGTTGACAATACTCACAGTAAAGGAAATATCAGGACGAGTATGGGATAAGTAAATTAATTTACCTACAAGGCGCTGATATTGTTCTTTATCAACTGGAACTTGATCATCAGAGTTTCCTAGTTTACAGTTGAATTCAATAGGAGTATCAACAAGATGACATCCCAACATACCTGTCTCGGTTAACAAATCAAAGGTGTATTTTCTCAAAGACACGGAGATACCTTTTTTAGATCTGACCACCTCCATTCGAAGGAAATATTTTAGATTTCCCAAATCCTTGATTTCAAATTTATCACAAATTCTCTAGTTTAGTTGACTGATTTCTGTTTGATCATCTCTAGTCAAAACAATGTCATCCACATAAACTATTAAAATAGCAATCTTCCCTATCTTAGAAATCTTTGTAAATAAAGTATGGTTAGAGTGCTCTTGATTGTACCCATGGACTTGACAAAGGTAGTGAATCTGTCAAAACATGCTCTCGGAGACTGTTTCATACCATATAGGGATTTCTAGAGTTTACATACCTGCTGACTAAATTGGACTTTAAATCCTGGCGGGGGGCTCATGTAGACTTCCTCCACAAGGTCCCATTCAAAAAAGCATTCTTAACATCCAACTGGTATAGAGGCCAATCTTTGTCATAGCAACAAATAGCAGGACTCTAACAGTATTCAACTTAGCATCTGAAGAAAAGGTTCATGAATAGTCAATACCATAGGTCTGAGTAAATCCCTTTGCAACTAATCTTGCCTAGTGTCTATCAAGCGTACCATCTGCTTTGTATTTGAGAGAGAAAAGCCATTTTCATCCTACAGTTTTGTATCCCTTGGGTAGAGCACAGATCTCCCAAGTTCTATTCTTTTCAAGAGCCTCCATCTCTTCCATAACAACATTTTTTCCATTCAGGACACTCTAGAGTAGTGTAGATATTTTTCGGTATTATGGTAGAGTCAATGCTTGCTGTAAATGCTCTAAACTGTGGAGAGAGATTATCATAGGAAACATAGTTGCAAATGAAATGTTTAGTGCTGGATCTAGTACCTTTTCTCAAAGCAATGGGAATGTTAAGAGAGGGATGATACTCATCAAGTTTCCTTGTATGATCCTGTTCAGCTTCATTGTTACTGGTTTCTATTCTAACCTCAGTCTTATAACCACGGTTCTTTTCTTCCATATTTTCAAGAACAGCAACATCAGACCTGTCATTCTCACTCATTGTATTATTAGTACAAGGTTCTATAGGGTTTTTCATACCTTGGTCTCAAGGAGGTTCGAAGACTTGGATTAGAGCTGGCGGTTGACTAGTAGGGGATACAACTTTCTTTTTGAGATTCCTCCTATAATATGTTTTCTAGGGAACTTGGTTTGTGGGTAAGATTATAGGATGAGAATCAACGTCAGATACGGTACTAGGAGTAGGTTCAATAAGTTAAAAGATGCTGTTAGACTCTTCACTCACACTCTCCCCCTGAAGATGGCTAACAGGAAAGTAGGATCGATTCTTACATAAGGTAACATCCATTGTGACAAAGTATTTCCTAGATGGCAGGTCAAAACATTTATAGTCGCACTGGTGAAATAGATACCCAACAAACACACAAGCCTGGGCTCGAAGGGTAAATTTGGTCTGATTAGGACCAAAATTATGGACATAAGCGATACACCCAAACACATGAAAAGGAACCTCAGAAACAAGACGAGTAGAGAGATAAGACTCCTTAAGACAATCAAGGGAGTTTGAAGGTGAAGGATACGAGAAGACATTCTATTGATTAAGTGAACAGCTGTAAGAATAGCATCTCCCTCCAGGTATGATGGAAGGGAAGTGGAAAACATAAGGGAACGGGCTACTTCCACAAGGTGACGGTTTTTTCATTCGGTCACTCCATTTTGTTGAGAAGTGTAGGCATACGAGGTTTGGTGAACAATCCCTTTGGAGGCTAGAAATTCACTAAGCTTTTGGTTTTGGAATTTTCGACCATTATCACTCTGAAGAATTGCAATTTTTGTATGGAATTGTGTTTCAATGTTATGATAGAAGTTTTGAAAAATGGATGAAACCTCGGATTTATCTGTGATAAGGTAGAACTAGATAAGACGGGTATGGTCATCGATGAAAGTTACAAACTACTGCTTTCCCGATGAGGTGGTGACCTTGAAAGGACCCCAAACGTCATTATGGATGAGGGTAAACGATTGTGTAGGTTTATATGGTTGTGAGGGAAAAGAGACCCGATGTTATTTTGCCTAGATACACACATCACAAGATAGAGAAGAGACATCAAGTTTAGAAAAAAGGTGGGGAAAAAAATATTGCATATATGTAAAGTTTGGGTGGCCCAGTTGAAAATTCCACAACATACAATCTTGTTCAGAACTGCTAAAGTAGGACGACAGTAAACTAACCCTAGAGAAACTACTACAGGAGGTATCTTCATCAAGGATGTAAAGTCTCCTGCTATGCCGGGCAGTGCCAATTGTCCTCATCGAGCTCATGTCCTGAAAATAAACCGATTCAGGTAAGAAGATAGCTTTACAATGCAACTCATGAGTAATCTTGTTTATAGATAACAAATTGTAAGATAGTTTAGAGACATGCAAAACATTTTGTGGAGCAAAACTGTTAAAGGGAACTATTTGTCCTTTGCCAGCGATCGAAGATAGAGAGCCGTTGGCTATTCAGATTTTTTCATTATTGCCACATGAGGCATACAAGATAAAGTTTTTCGAAGAACCTGTCAAGTGAGCTGTAGCCCTCGAGTCTAAGATCCAGGGATTCTTCCCATCAACGCTAATAAGCCCTAGGGACTGAGGTATACCTGACTGAGCAATGACACCTAAAGTCGGAGTCTTGGTCTAGCTTGCAGTAGGACCAATTGATTGAGAAGTGCTGACAGGGGTAGTCTCACTAATGTAGGCACGTCCTGAGTTCTGTTTCTCGTTGGAGGACTGTTTCTTACCTCCTGGGGACAACCATGGAGTTTCCAACACTGTTCCTTGGTGTGCCATTGTTTCTTGCAGTGCTCACACACAGGGATTGACTTCCCATTATTCTTGTCACTATCATTATTTGAGGATCGAGCGTTAAAGGCAGTGGAGTCCATGGTAGGGGCAGTCAGTAGACCCATGGCATTAGTGCGATCCTCTTCCAGGCAGACTTTAAAACACACTTCCATTAGGGAGGGAAGAGGTCTTTGTCTGAGTACACGACTACAAACAATATCAATTTGGAATTAAGTCCTACAAGGAAGTCATAAACATGGCCAGCCTTTTCAAGTTTAGCATATTATGTGCGGTCATTTGATGTGTCCCAAACAGTCTCTCTGCACAAATCCATCTCTTGCCAGAAGAGAAAGAGCTTGTTAAAATAGGTAGTCACGTCCAGGGTCCCTTGTTTGCAATTATGGATCTATTTTCGCAGTGCATACAACTGAGAGGCATTTTGTTGTTTCGAGTAAAGGGTCTGAGTTGTATCCCATAAATCTTTTGCTGTGGCTGCATATAGTAGAGGCTTGCTAATCTGTTGTTCTATACTATTAATCAGCATGGATAGAAGAAGTGAGTCCTCTCCTTTCTAGAGTTGTTCCAAGGCGTCTCTTGGTGGAGGATGTACAGTCTCTCTAGTTGAGGGTTGCTATTCGGAGTTCATAGGTGGCACGTGGTGAATATGCGAATGGCCGGGCGGGGGGACGACCGTGGAGTTTCCAACACTGTTGAGACTCGTCGGATACCATGTTTAATAGTATAGGGTTCCATCTCAAAACCAATTGGCAATGAAAGGAGTAACCCATCTACCTTATAAGGGGTGTGAGTCCCCTTGGTTTTTCCAATGTGGGACTCAACAACATCTCAACATTCCCCCTCAAGATGGTGCCTCTTTGGGTTCACCTATCTTTGATCGAATACCCGTTTGGGCTTAATGGCTCTAATACCATGTTTGATAGTATAGGGTTCCATCTCAAAACCAATTGGCAATGAGAGGAGTAGCCAATCTACCTTATAAGAGATGAGAGTCCCTTGGTTTTTCCAATGTGGGACTCAACAACATCTTAACAATGCTACTTGCCACTTCTTAACTCAGCCAAAGTTGACTTCGAAGCAAGTAAGGTGGTAGAGATTTCTGGTCGAGTTTGATTTCAAATTTGAACATAAGAAGGGGTCGAGCAATTGGGTTGCTGATGTCCTGAGTCGGAAAAATGAACATGCGGCCATGTGCATGTTAGCTTACCTTCAGACGAGTAAGATTGAAGATGACTTATTAGTAACAAGGGGTAATCAGTTGTATGTCCCTAGCGTAAGGGACCTAAGGAAGAAATTGTTACACGGGTGTTACGACACTCTGTGAGTTGGCCATCCAGGATGGAAAAGGACGTATGCTTTGCTGAAAAATGGCTACTTTTGGCCAAACATGATAGATGACGTCATGTAGTACACAAAGACACGTCTCATCTTTCAACCGAATAAAATTGAGAAAGCAAATATTATTGGACTTCTCGAACCTCTGCCAGTTCCAACAAGACTTTGGGAGAGTGTTTCTATGGACTTCATCACTCATCTTCCCAAGGTAGGCGACTTTGAGGTCATCTTGGTCATCATTGATCGATTTTCAAAATATGCCACATTCATTCCCACTACCAAGCTGTGTTCAGCTGAATTAACGGCCCAATTGTTCTTCAGACATGTTGTTAAGTTGAGAGGAGTTCCAACAAGTATAATGAGCGACAGGGATGGTAAATTCATTTACTCTTTCTGGACAGAGTTATTTACTTTCCTGAGGACGAGTCTGAACAAGTAAACCCGATATTTTCTTGGTTTATTTTCTTTAAATGTGAAAAGAATAAAAGAAAAATGGAAATTAAATATATATATATATATATAAATAATGTTTTTTTATTAAATAAGATAAAGGGAAGAAATGAAAAGAGAAAGTAATAAGAAAAGAAGAGAAAAAGAAAGGGGTAGGTTTTGGTTTTGGTGTTTCAAAACCCAACACCGCTACACCATTTTCTTCAATTTTTGCACCAAAATTTCAGAGGGCTTCTAGGGAAGAAGGTTGAGAAAAGAAGAAGAAGAAGTTCAAGAATTTTTGTTGAAGAAAGACAAGGGAATTGCATGCAAAGCTTCATCCTTGGCAGAAATTGATTCACACAGCACACCTCTAATGTTCTGTTGTTTTCGAGCTACAAACAAAGAATTAAGAGATGAGGTTTACATTTACTAAAATCTAATTCATTTTTAAACAAATTTTAAGAAGAAAGCTTGAGCAAATTCTGATGTTCATTTGATGATTTTTGACGAAGAAAACAGGGCAGCTGGTTTTCACGTAAATTCAGGAGGTCTCTGGTTTTTCTTGTATTGCCGAGAGTACCAGTGGAGTTAGGATCTCTATTTGGTATGGTTGGAAATATTATTTAATTTAATACAATATTCATGATGAAGTCATGAACCAAAAACGACTAAAAATAAGTTAAAGGGGTCGTGTGCGCACGATTATTGAAGTTGTTCTATTTCGAGGGTTATTTGAGATTGTTCACAGGGAATTAGATTTACATGTCTTGAGGTAAGTTTTAGAGGACCTAGAAATGAAGATTTTGATATAAAGAAATCTCATATTGGTTAAGTATTGGAAGTGTTATGATCATTTGAATTTCGTGCTGCGAATGTGGGAAATTCTGAAAAGTGTGTGGAGTATGGTTTATTGTTTTTAAAGATGGACTTCTTTAGCATTATCCTTAGTGAGCCATGTTAAGCATAAAATTTGAAAATTGTAATATTTAGGTTTCTAATACTCAGTTCTGGTTGTTTGATAGTGTCACACCCCCTTTCGGACTACCTGTTAGCTTAGACCGAAAGATGGCATGAACCTCCGCTGCTCACGACCTTTAAATCCACTAGCTGTTGAAGTCCCACGACTAAGCTCCACTGCTAATTTCTCTTCTGTTATACTCTGCTCCACACGAAGGGCAGTCTCTACTAACTGAGAAAAATTCATCCATTTAGCAATGGCTGTAACTGGGGTACGTATTTCAAAACACAACCCTCTTTCAAACCTTCGGCACCTGTCACTCTCAGAAGACACAATAACATTAACATACTGTGAAAGCTCGGTATACTTCCTCTCATACTCAGCCACTGAAAGTGATCCTTGTTTCAACCCCAAAAATTCATCCCTCTTGGCTTCGCAGTATGTGTTGGGATAATACTTATCTTCGAATATGCTTTTAAAAGTCTGCTAGTCTAAAGCACGTGCATCATTCCGCCTAGCTAATATAGATTTCCACCATCCTTCAGCCTCCTTTTGCAACAAAAATGTGGCCAATCTAACCTTTCGCTCCTCAGGACAATTCATCACATCAAAACACTTTTCAAGCATATTCAACCAGTTCTCTGCATCAGCTGGATCTGTGGAACCCTCAAACACTGTAGCCCCTAACTTCTTTAGCCGTTCAATTTCGTATGCCTTTTGTGGATCACTAGGCTCTACTCTCTCAGGCCTTCCTATCTCCTGTGCAGTTCTTGCAAACTGCTTGTTTCCTGTCCCACCTCGAACTCTTAGGGTACTAGATTCCCCTACAGATGGACCTTGGGTAGGACCTTGCATCCCGTCCTGATTCTGCCGGCGTCATCTGCCAGTACGTGGTGGCATGACTCCTATAATATGTCAACACATTAGACATAATATAAATACTTAACTCAAATGCATGATACTAAATGTCTACTCACATATTAATAATAATTTGACTTACTTCTACCCTTACCTAGACCATACTCCACTAGTTCCCTTTAAGCTAACTTGACTTTCAATTATTTACTTTCCAGTTTCTTCTTAGAGCTAACCGCTCTACCTTAATTTCCATGTACTCCATACTGACTCACAATCTTATCGACATATAATCTAGCTAGCTGGTCTAATGTAGATGTCACTTTAACCGGTATAAATCGTGCCGAGTCTGTCTACTATTACCCATATACCATCATGTCCATTTAATGTACGAGGTAATCCAAACAGAAAATCTATAGTAATATGCTTCTATTTCCACTCTGGCACTGGCAAAGGATTAAGAAATCCTCTTGGCCTCTGTCTTACTGGTTTAACCTGTTGACAAATCAAACATCTATCAACATATTCAGCTATCTCTTGCTTCATTCCAGGCCACCAATAAGTATTCTTTAAAGTTTTGTACATCTTGGTGCTACCTGGATGCATAGCGTAACCTGAACTGTGAGCTTCTTCTAGAATAGCATTATTAAGCTCACTGATATTCGGTACACATTGACAAGTAAAACGTCACCAACTGGAGTGTATATAGCTAACCCTTTAGATAAAGGCTCTAGCATCCTATTCAGCTTAGTCAGAAATATACTAGAAACAAAGGAATGCGTAGCATTTGGATCAAATAAAACATCTGCAGGTACATTACAAATAAGAATCGTACCAGTAATAACGTCTGGTGCATCCTCCGCTTCTTGTTGAGTTATAGAATAGACTTTTCCCTGTTGCCTAGGTCTTCCAATAACTCCCTTTTGCCTTGCACTACTGGTGCCCTCTGTTGGAACCACTGAAACTCTCGATTGCTCAACTGTCTGGGACCCAACTCCCTGATCTCTCTAAACTGTCATGTTCAACTGTGGACAATCTTTCTTGAAATGTCCTGGCTGTTCGCACTGGTAACATACACCGGCACCCATCAAACACTGACCCCAATAGTTCCTGCCACAACTCGTGCATGGTGTTTGCCTGAGTGTACTAGCAACGGACTCTTGACCTGGTTGCGATCTTACTGTTGATCTAGTGGGTTGACTAGGTATTCTCTGACTTTGTCTTTGAAAAACACTACTATAACTCACGTTCCTCGATGCTTATAATAATAGCTATCAGTCTAGTATCGGTATGGCACCATATGAGGCCTTATACGGGAGACCATGTAGAACTCCTGTATGTTGGAATGCAGTGCGAGAGCGGAAGTTAGTAGGTCCTGAGTTGGTTCAGATTACGACAAACAATATTAAGTTAATCAGATAAAATCTGAGGATAGCCCAAGATCGACAGAAAAGTTATGCGGATAAGCGACGAAGAAACCTAGAATTCCAAGTTGGAGATCAAGTTTTCTTGAAAATATTTCCATGACAAGGTGTTATTCGTTTCGGAAGAAAAGGTAGGTTAAGTCCTAGATATATTGGGCCATATCAGATAACGGAAAGAGTGGGACCAGCAACGTATAGACTCTAGTTACCAATACAACTTGCACGAACACATGATGTTTTCCATGTATCCATGTTAAGAAAATATATACCAAATCCATCACATGTGTTGTAAGAGCAACCAGTTGAATTAAAAGAAGATTTGAGTTATGTTGAAGAACCAGTTCAGATTCTCGACAGAAAGGAACAAGTTTTGAGAAACAAAACGATTCCACTCATAAAGGTTTTGTGGAGACATCATGGAGTGGAGGAGGCAACTTGGGAACCGGAAGATTAGATGAAGAAGAGATACCCGATACTTTTCAGTTAAGGACATTCTAAATTTTGAGGACGAAATTTTCTAAGGGAAGGGTAAGTTATAAACTCGATATTTTCTTGGTTTAATTTCTTTAAATGTGGAAAAAAAACAAAATAAAAGAAAATGAAAATCAAGGGTAAATATATATATTTATATATTTAATGGTTTTATTAAGTAAAATAAAGGAAAAAAGGAAAAGGAAGGATAAAAGAAAAAAAAAGAAGAAGAAAACTTTCATTTTTTTCTTTTCTTCTTCTTCTCTTTCCTTCACTGCCAAACTTTTTCTTCTTAGGTTCTTGTCCATCTTCTTTTTTTTTCTTTATTCATTTTATAGAGAACATTTAAGAGAGTGTTTGGAAGGAAGAAGAAGAGGAATTTTACTAGAATTTTGAGGTTGAAGAAGAGAAGGAGAACTCAAGCAAAGTGTATCCATAGCTGAATCTTGGTTCATTCTGCACATCACTGGTTTTTAATTCGGTTTGAACTCTTCAAAAGGAATTAGGAGGTGAAGTTTAAATTTACTGAAAGTTAACTTATTTTCAAACAAATATTATGAAGAAAGTTGGAGCAAACTCTGATATTCATTGGGTGCTTTTTGATGAAGAAAACATGGCAGTTGAATTTCACGCGAAATCAGAAGGTCTCTTGTTTTTCTTGTATTTCAGATTGTACCAGTTGAGTTAGGATCTTTATTTGGTATGGCTGGAAAGATTATTCACTTTACTGCAACTTTTATGAAGAAATTGTAAACTAAAAACGACTAAAAATAAGTTAAATTGTAGGGACAAGTTAAAGAGGTCTTGTGGGCGCGATTCTTGAAGGTTTTCTGTTTCGAGGGTTATCTGAGTTTATTCACAGGGAATCAGATTTACATGTCTTCAGGTATGTTTTAGAGGGCCTCAAAATGAAGATTTTGATATAAAGAACACTCATTTTGGTTAAGTATTGAGGAAGTTATAGTCATTTGAAATTTATGTTAGAAATCTAGAAATTTCAGAGAGTTGTTGAAATAGGATTTTATTTCTTAAGCTTTGTTTTCGTGAGCATCATCTTTAGTGCAACATGTTATGTATATCTTTAGAAAACCATAATGTTTAGAGATCTAATACTCGATTGGGTTGTTGGCAGGTCGAGAAGAATTAAGCCGAGCTTATAGACCAAGAATCTAGCCCAAGACTGTGAGTAACAAAACCAATTTTGAAATCTTTTCCAAAACTGTTATTTATGATTGGATGCGATAAATGTTTATTTATGAAGCCATGAAAAGTATTTGAATTTCATGACTATTTTCAAGTATACATTTGGAGACTAGATTTCTTAATAAAATTTATGCTAGCACGTGGATATTAAATGTTTGGAAAGTATTTAAACCACAATGTTTTAAGCAAAGCATGAATTAGAAAGAAGTTTTTTTTTAAGAACTACAGTTTTCCACGAAAGAGCTGAGTAAAGTTTGATCTCTGTGTAAGATTTATAAGCAGACATGTTTTAATATTTTTAGATGATTTATGAAATTTTCATTAACTACATGACTGGGATCTTGAGCTTGAGACTAGAGATTACCATGTGCACACTGGTTAGATTCTGTTGTTGACGTTGAGTGTACTCAGTAACAACGATGCTGTCGTGAGTGCTGAGCGGGCCCCACTACGACAAAGACGATGGGAGTGCTGGGCGGGCCTTACTATATCGTTGAGCTTGTAAACGTTGTTGTAGTGGGTGTACCATACACAACGCAGATTTGTCATGTTAGTTAAAATGCTTCGATATACTTGATATGCCTTGCTAGAATTCAATATCGTACATGCTGAGTATTTGAGAAAGTTATTCTTACTACTACACGTTTAGATTTACGACTTGTATAAACAGATTTATATGTGTAAAGTTTTCACGTGCTCTTATCTTTAAATTTATAGTTTTAAATTGAGTCACTCACTAAGCTTTATAGCTCACCCTTTCAAAAAATTTTTACCCATTTTCCAGGTAGAGATCGAGTTTCCAGTGCCTAATAGACTG
This sequence comes from Cucumis melo, assembly GCF_025177605.1. Lineage (NCBI taxonomy): Eukaryota > Viridiplantae > Streptophyta > Magnoliopsida > Cucurbitales > Cucurbitaceae > Cucumis > Cucumis melo. Next base: position 4,357,852 of record NC_066857.1, read on the forward strand.
CCTTAGTCTGCTGAAGCTCCGTTATCGATTGCTAGTACGTGTTTCGAGTTGGGCATAGAGTCTGATGTGTTATGATGTATATACACCCTTGTATGTTATAGATACTCCACAGTTTGTATAAGCTTTAGAAGCTGCAGTTGTGTAAATTTTTGTTGGTTATATTTTGATTAAGGTGTCTTTAGGTTTACTCGTGAAATCAGTTAATTTCGAAGTACACTTCATGTATGTGTTTGACTAGCCTAGGATCCGTTGTGTTTTGTTGCATGTATAATAGTTTATATACTAGATTGGCAAGTTTATCACATTAAAGTTTTAAGCAGAGTCGATAGATACAGGTAAAGAAAAGCATGACAGATAAGCCAAGAGAAAATAGGTCGGATTTACACATCGGGAAACTAGTCCAAGACTGTGAGTGACCAAAACCAGTTTTTAAAAATATTTTCTTTCTCCAAAATATTAACTATGGTTGACTGATCTACACGTTTATTTACAAAGCATTGAAAATCATTTGAAGTCCATGATTATTTTCAAGTATAAGTTTCGAGACTAGAATTCTTACTGAATGTTTATGCTAGCACGTGATTATTGAATGTCCGGAAATTATTTGAACCACTATGTTTCAAACAAAGTATGAGTTACCAAGTTTTGTTTTAAGAACTACAGCTTTTCACGAATAATCTAACTAAGTTTAAGCTTTACGAAAGAAAAGGATAGCAGACATGTTTTTATGTTTTCATACGATTTATTTGATGTTTCTATTAACTACATGACTGAGGTGTTGAGCCCGAGGCTATATGGTACCGTGTGCACACATGTTAGATTTCGTTGTTAATGTTGAGTGTACTCTGTAACAACGATGCTCGTGAGTGCTGGGCGGATCCTACTACATCGTAGAGCTTGTCAACGTTGTTGTACTGGGTGTACCCTACACAACGTAGATTTGTCATGTTAGTTAAAATATTTCGATATACTTGGTAGGCCTTGCTAGATTTCGATGACATATATACTGAGTATTTAAGCAAGCTATTCTTACTACTATACGTCTATATTTACAACTTATATAAACAGATTTATAAGTGTAAGCTTTCACGTGCTCTTACTTTTAAATTTCTAGTTTTAAACTGAGTCACTCACTGAGCTTTATAGCTTACCCTTCCAAAATGTTTTACACACTTTCCAGGTAGAGATCGAGTTCCTGGTGCTTGATAAACTGCCTTAGTCTACTGAAGCTCTGTTATCGATTGCTAGTACGTGTTTAGAGTTGGGCATAAAATCTGTTGTGTTATGATGTATATACATCCTTGTATGTTATAGATACTCCACAGTTTGTATAAGCTTTAGGAGCTGCGGTTGTGCGAACCTTTGTTGGTTATATTTTGGTTAAGGTGTCTCTAGGTTTACTTGTGAAATTAGTTATTTCCGAGATACATTTCATGCATGTATATGATTAGTCTAGGATTCGCTGTGTTGTGTGCATGTATAATAGTTTATATACTAGATTTGTCACACCCCCTCCCGGACTACCTGCTACCTTAGACCGAAAGATGGCGTGAAGCCGACAAACAACGCTTTTCTGTACCTGTATCTGTCGACTCTGCTTAAAACTTTCATGTGATGAACTTGTCAATCTAGTATATAAACTATTATACATGCAACAAAACACAGCGGATCCCAGGCTAGTCAAACATAGCTAGTCAAACACATACATGAGGTGTACCTCAAAATTTACCAATTTCACGAGTAAACCTAAAGACACCTTAATGAAAATATAACCAACAAAATTTACACAACTACAGCTCCTAAAGCTGATACAAACTGTGGAGTATCTATAACATACAAGGGTGTATATACATCACAACACAACAGACTCTATGCCCAACTCAAAACACGTACTGGCAATCGATAATGGAGCTTCAGCAGACTAAGGATGTCTATCAGGCACCGGGAACTCGATCGCTACCTAGAAAATGGGTAAAACATTTTGGAAAGGGTGAGCTATGAAGCTCAGTGAGTGACTCAGTTTAAAACTATGAATTTAAAGATAAGAGCACGTGAAAACGTTACACATATAAATCTGTTTATACAAGTCATAAATGTAAACATGTAGTAGTAAGAATAGCTTCCTTAAATACTCAGCATGTTCATCATTGAAATCTAGCAAGGCATATCAAGTATATCGAAGAATTTTAACTAACATGACAAATCTACGTTGTGTAGGGTACACCCAGTACAACAACGTTTACAAGCTCTACGATGTAGTGGGGCCTGCCCAGCACTCCCATCATCTTTGTCGTAGTGGGGCCCGCCCAACACTCATGACGGCATCGTTGTTATGGAGTACACTCAACGTCAACAACGGAATCTAACCAATGTGCACACGGTAATCTCTAGCCTCAGGCTCAAGATCTCAGTCATGTAGTTAATGAAAATTTCATAAATCATCTAAAAATATTAAAAAATGCCTACTTATAAGTTTTACACAAACCTCGAACTTTACTCAGCTCTTTTGTGGAAAACTGTAGTTCTTAAAACAAAACTTCTTACTGATTCATGCTTTGCTTAAGACATTGTGGTTTAAATACTTTCCAAACATTTAATATCTACGTGCTAGCATAAATTTCTTTAAGAAATCTAGTCTCCAAATGTATACTTGAAAATAGTCATGAAATTCAAATACCTTTCATGGCTTCGTAAATAAACATTTATCGCATTCAATCATAATAACAGTTATGGAAAATATTTCAAAGTTGGTTTTGTCACTCACCGTCTTGGGCTAGATCCTTGGTCTATAAGCTCGGTTTAATTCTTCTCGATCTGCCAACAACCCAACCAAGTATTAAAACTCTAAAAATTCTTGTTTCCTAAAGATATACATAACATGTCGCACCAAAGATGACGCTCACGAAAACAAAGCTTAAGAAATAAAATCCTATTTCAACAACTCTCTGAAATTTCCAGATATCTAACATAAACTTCAAAGGACTATAACTTTCTCAATACTTAACCAAAATGAGTGTTCTTTATATAAAAATCTTCATTTTGAGATCCTCTAAAAGTTACTTGCAGACATGTAAATCTGATTCTCCGTGCATAAACTCAGATAACCCTCGAAACAGAACCACTTCCAGAATCGCGCGCACACAATCTCTTTAACTTGTCCCTACAATATAACTGATGTTTAGTCATTTTGGGTTCACGATTGCTTCATGAAAGTTGTAGTAAATTGAATAAGCTTTCCAACCATATCAAATAGAGATTCTAAGTTCACCGGTACACTTTGAAATACAAGAAAAACCAAAGACCTTCTGATTTCGAGTAAAAACCAACTACCCTATTTTCTTCATCAAAAATCACCCAATGAATATCCGAATTTGCTCCAACTTTCTTCATAAAATTTGTTTGAAAATGAGTTTAATTTCAGTAAATGTAAATCTCACCTCTTAATTCCTTTTGAAGAGTTCAAAACGAATTAAAAACCAGTGATGTGTAGAATGAACCAAGATTCAGCCATGGATACACTTTGCTTGAGTTCTCCTCCTCTTCTTCAACCTCAAAATTCTAGTAAAATTCCTCTTCTTCTTCCAAACTCTCTCTTAGAAGTTCTCTGCAAATTGAAGAAGGAAAAAAAAATGGAAGTTGGATGTCTTCAAAATATTTGGCGGTGAAGGGAAGAGAAGAAGAAGAAGAAAAGAAAAAATGAAATTTTCTTCTCTTTTTCTTCTTTTTATCCTTTCTTTTCTTTCTTTTCTTTAATTTATTTAATAAAACTATTTAATATAAAATATATATATATATATATATCTTTACACTTAATTTCCATTTTTTTTCCACATTTAAAGAAATTAAACCAAGAAAATATCGGGTTTACAAGATTGGCAAGTTCATCACATTAAAATTTTAAGCAGAGTCGACAGATACAGGTAAAGTAAAGTGTTGTCTGTTGGCTTCACGCCATCTTTCGGTCTAAGCTAGCAAGTAGTCCGGGACGGGGTGTGACAAAACATATCCTCAAGCTACATCCCCAAACCGACGGTCAAACCAAGTGAATCAACTGTATACTCGAAGAATATTTGTATCATTTTGTAAACGCAAGGCAAAAGAATTGGGTTCAGTTGTTGGGTGTAGCCTAATTCTGTTTCAACACTCAAACAAGTTCATCTACCGGGAGAATTTCGTTTGAAATTGTTTGTGGTAGGCAATCTGCATTGTCGCACCTTGTTGATCATTCTTATGTAGGTAAGAACCCTCAAGCCCACAACTTTACGAAGGAGTGGAAGCAGACAATAAACATCGCCCAAGCGTACCTAGAGAAGGCCTCGAGGTAGATGAAGAAGTGGGCAGATAAGAAGCGACGCCCTCTTGAGTTTCGGGTGGGGAACCAGGTCCTCATTAAGCTACGAATAGAATAGATCAGATTTCAAGGACGCAAAGAGCAACACCTCGTTAGAAAGTATGAAAGACCAGTAGAAGTGCTAAAAAGGGTAGGGAATACATCTTAAAGAGTAGCATTACCCACATGGATGAAAATCTACTCAATAATTCATGTGAGTAACCTGAAGCGCTGCCATTAAGATCCAAAGACGTGCAATGGAATGTCGTAGTTTGCCTAATCATCGACCTCAGTCAGAAAGAAGACAAAGATGAAGAAATTCTGGCTAGGCGAATAAGAAAGGGCAAAAGACCTACAAGAAGGATCCACGAGTATCAGGTAAAGTGGAAAAACTTTCCTGTGGAAGAGACTAGTTGGGAACCTATCGAAGATCTAGAAGCCTTGACGTAGAAGATAGAAGAATTCAAGCTTTTCCAGTCAACAGGGACGTCAACTATTTAAGTGGGGAAGAATGTCACGAACATGCTTGTCCAGGGCATTGTTTGCCTATCACCGCATGTCCAAATACTCCCAAATCATCTTGTCTTTATGTTTTCTTCTTTGTTTAATCTATTGCTTTCATTTTCATGTCGCCGACCTAAGGTGTGACGTTTCGACATTTTCATATGCAAGCCTACCAAGGCTAAAATTGTTCAAAATGTACTATAGGGGAGATATAGTAGTTGAGTCATCAACTAAGCCTTGTCGCACTCTTTGCAAGCTAAGTTTTTCTTTGGAATTGACAGTCTTCGATGCTTTCATTGATGATGTTTTCAATGATTCCTTTCTTTTTCACATTTTATAAAACAATTCTCAATAACGTGAAGGGAGGCTACATCATACTGTGAGTTTGTCCGCAATTTTCAAATTTTATACGGCTGACTTGTTGGCCGAGCATAACAAGTGTTGCACAATCGTGTTTCAAAGGTTATGATTGTGACATACGACACCCTGTGACACTCCACAAACCTCTCGAAGCTCCTAGGGCCCAGATGTGTCTATGGCCTAGACAACCCCAAAAAGCTCTAGAAGGCTCAAGATAGCTCCAAAATGTGCTAGAAGTGTCCGAATCACCCAAGAAAGCCACAAAATGTGCTGAAAGGTGCTAGGCAATGCCAAAACATTTCGTGACACTACTTTTAATGACGATCAAGGTACAATGACAGTCCAGAAGCGTCATGGTAACTCTAGAAGTGTGTAAAAAGTTCTAGGCTTATTTGTAAGAGGTAAAATGTACATGATTACTCTAGAAGAGTCCATGGTCAACCTCCTAAGGCCCGTACGTCATTGGGCTTGTCTATATAATACTTCAAATGGGGCTCATTTGTACATGACACTCACTTCGTAGTAATTCTAACAAATCGAAGAAGGGTTAACTCAAACTCTCTCTTGCCTATCTACATCTAAAATCTTTTGCTGCCAAATTCATCTAAAGTGATTTGTGCACTAACCTTTAAAGGCTTACTTGGCTTCTTTGACATTAAGATTGTCCAAGTGCCGCTCATTTGGTTAGTTGAAAATTTTAACCACGTGACAACTATTTCAACACTAACCCAATTTTGATAATCTTTTCTCCAAACAACAACGAGTTCTTTAATCCTAAATTTTTAGTCCTATGCCACCAATAAAAAACTCTCTTATCCGAACTTTTTTTATGCCATCTATAGTCACCCATGTGGCCTTTTCCAATTTTATTTGTATAGTCAAACGTTTTTTTCTATATCCATGTCCAAGGATAATTACCTCATACCTCGAATATAAATTTAATCTAATATATTTATCTCACTACCAATGCCACATTTCAATCTAAAACTCTCATATTCTAAGTTATCTTTTTGCGCCGCCTATAGTCCTCCGTGTGTCTTTTCACAATTTCATTTGTATAGCGAAACCATTTTTTTTTTGTATCCATGTCCATGAAAAATCACCTTATACCTTAAATAAAAACTTAATCAGATTGGCTAATCTAACTTTTAGTGCAATATCTCAACACTAATCCAACTTAATAAACATTTCTCAAAACAATGCGAAAGTTATTTACTTCTAAACTTGAATTCTGATCCCACACTTCCATCCCAAACTCTCATATACTAAAATTTTCTTTTTGGGCCATCTATAGTCCACCATGTGTTTTTTCAATTTCCTTTTTATAGCGAACTTTTTTTTCTATATCCATGTCTACGGAAAATAACCTAGACCCTTAAATTAAAACTTAATCCAATTGGTTAGACACAGTCTTAGTGCATTATCAACACTTAATCCAATTTGATAATTCTTTTTCCAAACAATGGCAACTGTTCCTCCTTAATCAAAAACTTGAAGTTCATACCACACTTCATTCCAAACAAAAGCACCATTTGAATTCCAAACATCACTAAACAAAAAAAGCTGGGAATTCAGAAGGTATAGTCTCAAAAAGCCAGTACATCCCGTTAGATCCTAAGAGTAGTCGTAGTCCGGCTCTAGGACTACACCTAGGATCTGATGGGATATAAAGACTTTTTGGGATGCAGCCTATGAATTCCTAGCTTTTCTTGTTGAGCGATGCATCGACTTCATAGGGTTCATGTTTTAACTCACATATCTTTAGCTTTCTTTTAGTGCCGTTATAGTCTACCATGTGTTTTTTTTTTCAATTACATTTGTATAGCCAAACTTTATTTGTATATCCATTTCACGATAAATCACCTCGTCCCTTGAATAAAATTTTAATCCAATTGGCTAATCACACTCCGAAAAAACTATCATAACACTAATCCAATTTAATAATCCTTTCTCCAAACAATGGCGTCGGTTGAAACACAAATGAAGAGACGAGAATATGAGGCTTTATACCTTTTGTCTTGGATTGGTATGATTGGGACGTGATAGAAATAGTGAATATATATACATAGGGTCTGTGCAAAGAAAAAAGTTTTTTTCTCGTGTGTTGGTAAAGAATGGTGTATATTTAAACTATAATTTTTACTGTCGACGTTGTTGTTTAAAGGTTTGAGAAAAATAAGAAATGAGTAAAGTTACCTTTCGTTGGCATAAATTGAGACTATTAATTTGGTGAGGCAAAAACGAAGGGGAAGGACATTAAAACAGTAACACGAATAAAACGAAAAGAAAAAAAAAGAGTCCATATTGCAACCTTGTAAATAATGAATGGTTTAGTTTTATGTAGATATTATCACATTTCTTGAAAAAAAATAAACTGTTGTTGAAGTTAAATTGTTCGTGGTAAGGAAAGAGAGATTTCGCGTAGGAAGTTTTGAAATTTAACAAGCAAAGATTTTCTATATTTTGTGTTACATGTCTTGTGTTTTTTTTCTTTGACATATTGATTCTTATTATTATGACAGTATGCTAAACACATTTTAAAATCCACAACGAAACATTAGTAAATTCACTTTTTCTTGTTAAACATGTTGTTATTATCTTGGGTAGCACGTAGCCACGTTACTGTATATATCAAATTTATCTTTATTTTCTACGCTCAAACATTGTAAAATAAATTGAGTGTGAAATGCTGTTACACCCATCCTATATGGAATCTATTGAAATTCTATGGACGCTCCCAGAACAAAAGATCTCGAAACTTGCCAGTCCTTCCCTTCTTAAATTTTAGGAAATGTCTACAATTGGTTCATTCTTTCGTAAACTGTTACGTTGAGAAACCCTCCCATAGCTAGTAGTCTTTAGTTCATACACTCTAGTTTGGATCAATGTGGTCTCCTATTTTATGATGTTCGTCACCTTTTTCATTGAAACCTATATATAAAGTAACAGTGTTTTGTCTGACTTTAAGGTAGTGATTTTTGAACAACTTTATATTGTCCAGCCGTCGAAAATTTTCACATTTTTCAAGAAACTTCTCTAGTTACATGTTTATCCATCTAAGTACAAGAGGTAGCAAACCGCCCTTCATGATTGTTGTATAACGAAATTCGAGTTTGGTATATCCTCAAATATTTAAATCTACGTGGGTTCAATCGTTACATGTATTGACCCTCGAGTTTGCAACACAGGTTTAATCGTATCAACAGTTGTAACGATCAATATATGAAGAAATTCGAGTTTGATATCCTTTCATATTTAAATCCACATCGATTCAATTGTTAGATATGTCGACCCTCGAAGTTTTCAGTTGACGATAAAGCAGAATTACCAAAACACCTCATTCATTCTGGGGAATGGTCGAACATGGGTGCCTAACTGTAGAGAATGGTGTTCGACTGTAGACCAAAATTAATGATTCAATTATATATATATAATGATTTAATTTCTTCGGGGTCTTCAATCTTGTGAATAGCACGATGAAATCAACGAATTATAGAACAGATATTGCCTAGTTTTTGAACACAAAAGAGGGAGAGTGCGAGCGAAGGAGCGAACTTATATACTTTTTTTTATATCATTTCATTATAGTTGATTGAGATGGAATTTAAACACTTGGAAACAACTGCATGAAAAAGATATAATGTCAAAATATTTCATTACACAATGCTTGGCTCCTTATCTCCGTAGTTATAGCATATATCTTTGCCAGGGTTTTCCGGGTCTTGCAAGCACATGCTATATTCATGAATGATCCATCTGCATGTAGTGCATTTCCCTGCATCCCTTTTGTCGTCAAAGATATTGAACCAGTAGATTTGGTGTTGTCCAGTCCATGTGAAGCTGCAGAAAAACAATGTCGTCCCCACAAGGTTGGGTCTGAACTTGAAGGAGTAGCCTTGTCCAAGCGGAAGGACATGGACTCCTAGGTCATCGTTCTTGGATTTGCAGTGAACGGTGACAGGAATGTCGTATTCAATTTGGTTGACGATTACGACTGTAGTTACTGGTTGGATGAAGATCGATCCTTGAATTGCACGTAGGTTACATGAAAAGAAAATTAGCAAAGATAGTGCAAGTCTTGGAGATGAGCCCATTTTTAAGGCGTCGGTTGAAACACAAAGGAAGAGACGAGAATATGAGGTATTATACCTTTTGTCTTGGATTGGTATGATTGGGACGTGATAGAAATAGTGAATATATATACATAGGGTCTGTGCAAAGAAAAAAGTTGTTTTATCGTGTGTTGGTAAAGAATGGTGTATATATAAACTATAATTTTTACTGTCGACGTTGTTGTTTAAAGGTTTGAGAAAAAGAAGAAATGAGTAAAGTTACCTTTCGTTGGCATAAATTGAGACTATTAAGTTTGTGAGGCAAAAACGAAGGGGAAGGACATTAAAACAGTAAAACGAATAAAACGAAAAGAAAAAAAAAAGAGTCCATATTGCAACCTTGTAAATAATGAATGGTTTAGTTTTATGTAGATATTATCACATTTCTTGAAAAAAAATAAACTGTTGTTGAAGTTAAATTGTTCGTGGTAAGGAAAGAGAGATTTCGCGTAGGAAGTTTTGAAATTTAACAAGCAAAGATTTTCTATATTTTGTGTTACATGTCTTGTGTTTTTTTTCTTTGACATATTGATTCTTATTATTATGACAGTATGCTAAACACATTTTAAAATTCACAACGAAACATTAGTAAATTCCCTTTTTCTTGTTAAACATGTTGTTATTATCTTGGGTAGCACGTAGCCACGTTACTGTACTATATCAAATTTATCTTTATTTTCTACGCTCAAACATTGTAAAATAAATTGAGTGTGAAATGCTGTTACACCCATCCTATATGGAATCTATTGAAATTCTATGGACGCTCCCAGAACAAAAGATCTCGAAACTTGCCAGTCCTTCCCTTCTTAAATTTTAGGAAATGTCTACAATTGGTTCATTCTTTCGTAAACTGTTACGTTGAGAAACCCTCCCATAGCTAGTAGTCTTTAGTTCATACACTCTAGTTTGGATCAATGTGGTCTCCTATTTTATGATGTTCGTCACCTTTTTCATTGAAACCTATATATAAAGTAACAGTGTTTTGTCTGACTTTAAGGTAGTGATTTTTGAACAACTTTATATTGTCCAGCCGTCGAAAATTTTCACATTTTTCAAGAAACTTCTCTAGTTACATGTTTATCCATCTAAGTACAAGAGGTAGCAAACCGCCCTTCATGATTGTTGTATAACGAAATTCGAGTTTGGTATATCCTCAAATATTTAAATCTACGTGGGTTCAATCGTTACATGTATTGACCCTCGAGTTTTGCAACACAGGTTTAATCGTATCAACAGTTGTAACGATCAATATATGAAGAAATTCGAGTTTGATATCCTTTCATATTTAAATCCACATCGATTCAATTGTTAGATATGTCGACCCTCGAGGTTTTCAGTTGACGATAAAGCAGAATTACCAAAACACCTCATTCATTTCTGGGGAATGGTCGAACATGGGTGCCTAACTGTAGAGAATGGTGTTCGACTGTAGACCAAAATTAATGATTCAATTATATATATGATGATTTATTTTCTTCGGGGTCTTCAATCATGTGAATAGCACGATGAAATCAACGAATTATAGAACAGATATTGCCTATTTTTTGAACAAAAAAGAGGGAGAGTGCGAGCGAAGGTGTCACACCCCCTCCCGGACTACCTGCTACCTTAGACCGAAAGATGGCGTGAAGCCGACGAACAACGTTTTTTTGTACCTGTATCTGTCGACTTTGCTTAAAACTTTCATGTGATGAACTTGCCAATCTAGTATATAAACTATTGTACATGCCACAAAACACAGCGGATCCTAGGCTAGTCAAACACAGCTAGTCAAACACATACATGAAGTGTACCTCAAAATTTACCGATTTCACGAGTAAACCTAAAGACACCTTAATGAAAATATAACCAACAAAATTTACACAACTACAGCTCCTAAAGCTTATACAAACTGTGGAGTATCTATAACATACAAGGGTGTGAATACATCACAACACAACAGACTTTATGCTCAACTCAAAACACGTACTGGCAATCGATAATGAAGCTTCCGCAGTATAAGGCAGTCTATCAGGCACCGGGAAGTCGATCTCTACCTGGAAAATGGGTAAAACATTTTGGAAAGGGTGAGCTATGAAGCTGAGTGAGTGACTCAGTTTAAAACTATGAATTTAAAGATAAGAGCACGTGAAAACTTTACACATATAAATATGTTTATACAAGTCGTAAATGTAAATGTGTAATAGTAAGAATAGCTTCCTTAAATACTCAGCATGTTCATCATTGAAATCTAGCAAGGCATATTAAGTATATCGAAGCATTTTAACTAACATGACGAATCTACGTGGTGTAGGGTACACCTAGTACAACAACGTTTACAAGCACTACGATGTAGTGGGGCCCGCCCAGCACTCTCATCGTCTTTGTCGTAGTGGGGCCCGCCCAGCACTCACGACAGCATCATTGTTACGGAGTACACTCAACGTCAACAACGAAATCTAACCAGTGTGCACACGGTAATCTCTAGCCTCAGGCTCAAGATCTCAGTCATGTAGTTAATGAAAATTTCATAAATCATCATAAAATATTAAAACATGCCTGCTTATAAATTTTACATAAAGCTCAAACTTTACTCAGCTCTTTCGTGGAAAATTGTAGTTCTTAAAACAAAACTTCATACTAATTCATGCTTTGCTTGAAATATTGTGGTTTAAATACTTTCCAAACATTTAATATCTACGTGCTAGCATAAATTTCTTTAAGAAATCTAGTCTCCAAATGTATACTTGAAAATAGTCATGAAATTCAAATACCTTTCATGGCTTCGTAAATAACCATTTATCGCATTAAATCATAATAACAGTTATGGAAAATATTTCAAAGTTGGTTTTGTCACTCACAGTCTTGGGCTAGATCCTTGGTCTATAAGCTCGGTTTAATTCTTCTCGGCCTGCCAACAACCCAACCGAGTATTAAAACCCTAAACATTCTGGTTTCCTAAAGATATACATAACATGTCGCACCAAAGATGACGCTCACGAAAACAAAGCTTAAGAAATAAAATCCTATTTCAACAATTCTCTAAAATTTCCAGATTTCTAACATAAACTTCAAAGGACTATAACTTTCTCAATACTTAACCAAAATGAGTGTTCTTTATATCAAACTCTTCATTTTGAGATCATCTAAAACTAAACTGAAGACATATAAATCTGATTCCCCGTGCATAAACACATATAACCCTCAAAACAGGACCACTTCCAGAATCGCGCGCACACGACCTCTTTAACTTGTTCCTACAATTTAACCAATGTTTAATCGTTTTTGGTTTACAATTTCTTCATGAAAGTTGTAGTAAATTGAATAATATTTCCAACCATACCAAATAGAGATTCTAACTCCACCGATACACTCTGAAATACAAGAAAAACCAGAGACCTCCTGATTTCGAGTGAAAACCAACTGCCCTGTTTTCTTCATCAAAAAGCACCAAATGAATATCCGAATTTGCTCCAACGTTCTTAATAAAGTTTGTTTAAAAATGAGTTAACTTTCAGAAAATGTAAATCTCACCTCTTAATTCCTTTTGAAGAGTTCAAACCGAATTAAAAACCAGTGATGTGCAGAATGAACTAAAATTCAGCCATTGATACACTTTGCTTGAGTTCTCCTCCTCTTCTTCAACCTAAAAATTCTAGTAAAATTTCTCTTCTTCTTTCAAACTCTCTCTTAGAAGTTCTCTGAAAATTGAAGAAGGAAAAAGAAAAAGAAAATAAAGGGAACTTGGATGTCTTCAAACTCTTGACGGTGAAGGGAAGAGAAGAAGAAGAAGAAAAGAGAAAATGAAATTTTCTTCTCCTTTTCTTCTTTTTGTCCTTTCTTTTCTTTCTTTTCTTTAATTAATTTAATAAAACTATTTAATATATAAATATATATATTTATATTTACACTTAATTTCCATTTTCTTTTTCTTTTTTTTTCCACATTTAAAGAAATTAAACCAAGAAAATATCGGGTTTACAACTTACCTTCCCTTTAGAAAATTTCGTCCTCGAAATTTAGAATGTCCTTAACTGAAAAGTATCGGATAGCTCTTCTTCATCTGATATTCTGGTTCCCAAGTTGCCTCCTCCGCTCCATGATGTCTCCACAAAACCTTTATGAGTGGAATCGTTTTGTTTCTCAAAACTTGTTCCTTTCTGTCGAGAATCTGAACTGGTTCTTCAACATAACTCAAAACTTCTTTTAATTCAACTGGTTGATCTTGCAACACATGCGATGGATCTGGTATATATTTTCTTAACATGGATACATGGAAAACATCATGTATTCGTGCAAGTTCTATTGGCAACTCAAGTCTATACGCTGCTGGTCCCACTCGTTCCGTTATCTGATATGGCCCAATATATCTAGGACTTAACTTACCTTTTCTTCCGAAACGAATAACACCTCGCCATGGAGATAATTTCAAGAAAACTTGATCTCCAACTTGGAATTCTAGGTTTCTTCGTCGCTTATCCGCATAACTTTTCTGTTTATCTTGGGCTTTCCTCAGATTTTCTCTGATCAACTTAATATTGTTTGTCGTAATCTGAACCAACTCAGGATCTACTAACTTCCGCTCTCCCACTTCATTCCAGCACACAGGAGTTCTGCATGGTCTCCCGTATAAGGCTTCATATGGTGCCATACCGATACTAGACTGATAGTTATTATTATAAGCAAACTCCATAAGTGGCAAGTGGGTATCCCAACTTCCTTTAAGTTGTAGGACACATGCTCTCAACATGTCCTCTAAAGTTTGGATGGTCCTCTCGGACTGACCATCTGTTTGGGGATGAAATGATGTACTAAACTTTAGCCCTATTCCCATTGCTTTCTGTAAACTAGGCCAAAATTTAGAAGTAAACCTCGGATCCCTATCTGAAACTATGGACACTGGTACTCCATACTGACTCACAATCTTATCAACATATAATCTCGCTAGCTGGTCTAACGTAGATGTCATTTTAATCGGTATAAATCGTGTCGTCTTGGTGAGTCTGTCTACTATTACCCATATACCATCATGTCCACTGATGTACGAGGTAATCCAAATAGAAAATCCATAGTAATATGCTCCCATTTCCACTCTGGCACTGGCAAAGGATTAAGAAATCCTCCTAGCCTCTGTCTTACTGGTTTAACCTGTTGACAAATCAAACATCTATCAACATATTCAGCTATCTCTTGCTTCATTCCAGACCACCAATAAGTCTTCTTTAAAGTTTTGTACATCTTGGTGCTACCTGGATGCATAGCGTAAGCTGAACTGTGAGCTTCTTCTAGAATAGCATTCTTAAGCTCACTGATATTCGGAACACATAATCTTCCTTGTTTAACAATGGCTCTATCTGTTCTCAGCTCAAACTCCACCTCTAAGCCTTTCTTGGATTTCTCAAACTTCTTCTGTAAATTACTGTCTTCTTACAATCTCAGTTACTAGAGAAGACCGAACCTGAAATTGAGCTAAGAGACTTCCTAAATCCTCTGTAGTTACGACTGCCTTGGAACCTCTTAACTCATTCAACAAAGCTACTCGAATACCACACAAGGCACTCTTCGGAAGTCTTGACTTCCTACTTAATGCATCTGCTACTACGTTGGCCTTACCTGGATGATACTCTATAGTACAATCATAATCTTTAATCAGTTCTAGCCATCGCCTTTGTCTCAGATTTAGCTCTTTTTGATCAAAAATATACTTCAGACTTTTATGATCTGTGAAAATATGGCACTTTTCCCCGAACAAATAGTGTCTCCAGATTTTTAGTGCTAAAACAACTGCTGCTAGCTCAAGATCATGGGTAGGGTAATTACACTCATGCTCCTTCAACTGCCTTGAAGCATAAGCTATTACATTTCCATCTTGCATAAGCACACAACCTAATCCTAGCCTTGAAGCATCACAATAAATCACATAGTCCTTCCCTGTTACAGGAAGTGCCAAAATAGGTGCTGTAACTAGTCTTTTCTTCAATTCCTGAAAACTTTGCTCGCATTTATCTGACCACTCAAACTTAACATTCTTCCTTGTCAAAGCGGTCAAAGGCAATGCCAATCGAGAGAAATCCTCAATAAAACGCCTATAGTATCCTGCCAAACCCAGGAAACTACGTACTTCTGTCGCACTAATTGGTCTTTCCCAATTGACAACCGCTTCTACTTTTTGTGGATCGACACTAACTCCTTTTGCTGAAACTACATGCCCCAAAAATACTACTTGTTCCAACCAGAACTAAAAATTTGCTGAACTTAGCGTATAACTGTTTTTCACGTAGAGTCTGTAGAACAATCCTCAGATGTTCCTCATGAGATTCTCTGTCAACTGAGTAAACTAATATATCATCAATGAACACAATCACAAACTGATCTAAATACCGATGGAAGATCCTGTTCATGAGATCCATGAAAATCGCTGGCGCATTCGTTAAACCGAATGGCATAACTCGAAACTCATAATGCCCATACCTCGTTCTAAATGCTGTTTTAGCAATATCTGATTCTCTAACCTTCAACTGGTGGTATCCTGACCTTAAGTCAATCTTAGAAAACAACGCTGCTCCCCTTAGTTGATCAAATAAGTCATCGATGCGTGGTAAAGGATACTTGTTACGTATTGTAACCTTGTTTAACTGTCTATAGTCAATACATAATCTGAGGGTACCATCTTTCTTTTTCACAAAAAGCACTGGTGCTCCCCACGGCGAAACACTAGGCCTGATGTATCCCTTGTCAACTAGTTCTTGTAACTGCATCTTCAATTCTTTTAGCTCGCTTGGAGCCGTTCTATACGGGGCCTGTGAAATAGGTGCTGTTCCTGGTAATAATTAAATGGTGAACTCAATCTCTCTATCAGGTGGCAAACCTGACAGATCATCTGGAAATACATCAAGAAACTCTTTCACCACAAGAACATCTTCTGGCTTTAGTTTTTCTCTCTGCACTACTACGATGTGTGCAAGAAACGCTGTGCAACCCTTCCTCAGTAATTTCTCAGCTTTCAAAACTGAGATTAAACTTCTAGAAACGGCCTTCCTCATACCTCTAAAAACCACTTCAGCAAAGCCTGGTTTTCTGAAAACCACTTCCTTCCTATGGCAATCCATAGATGCATAATGAGCAAATAAGAAATCCATTCCAAAAATTACATCTAACCTCTGCAACTCTAGTGGTAGCAAGTCCACTAGCAAACTGATACCTTCTACTAAAACTTCACAATTACGTAACACCTCATTAACAAGTAAAACGTCACCAACTGGAGTGTATATATCTAACCCCTCAGATAAAGGCTCTAGCATCCTATTCAACTTAGTCAGAAATATACTAGAAACAAAGGAATGCGTAGCACCTGGATCAAATAAAACATCTGCAGGTACATTACAAATAAGAATCGTACCAGTAATAACGTCTGGTGCGTCCTCTGCTTCTTGTTGAGTCATAGCATAGACTTTTCCCTGTTGCCTCGGTCTTCCAACAACTCCCTTTTGCCTTGCACCACTGGTGCCCTCTGTTGGAACCACTGAAACTCTCGATTGCTCAACTGTCTGGGACCCAACTCCCTGATCTCTCTGAACTGTCATGTTCAACTGCGGACAATCTTTCTTGAAATGTCCTGGCTGTCCGCACTGGTAACATACACCGGCACCTACCAAACACTGACCCCGATGGTTCCTGCCATAACTCGTGCATGGTATTCGCCTGACGGTACTAGCAATGGACTCTTGACCTGGTTGCGATCTTACTGTTGATCTAATGGGTTGACTAGGTATTCTCTGGCTCTGTCTCTGAAAAACACTACCATAACTCACGTTCCTCGATGCTTGGCCTCCAGAGCGATTCTTAAAATCTTGACGGCTTGAAATATTTATCCCAGGCGTGAACCTTCGCTGCTCACGGCCTCTAAATCCACTAGCTGTTGAAGTCCCACGACTAAGCTTCACTGCCGATTTCTCTTCTGTTATACTCTGCTCCACACGAAGGGCAGTCTCCACTAACTGAGAGAAATTCGTCCACTTAGCAATGGCTGTAACTGGGGTACGTATTTCAAAACGCAACCCTCTTTCAAACCTTCGGCACCTGTCACTCTCAGAAGCTATAATAACGTCAGCATACCGTGAAAGCTCGGTATACTTCCTCTCATACTCAGCCACTGAAAGTGATCCTTGTTTCAACCCCAGAAATTCATCCCTCTTGGCTTCGCAGTATGTGCCTAGGATAATACTTATCTTCGAATATGCCTCTAAAAGTCTGCCAGTCTAAAGCACGTGCATCACTGCGTCTTGCTAATATAGATTTCAACCATCCTTCAGCCTCTTTTTGCAACAAAAATGTGGCCAATCTAACCTTTCGCTCCTCAGGACAATTCATCACATCAAAACACTTTTCAAGCATATTCAACCAGTTCTCTGCATCAGCTGGATCTGTGGAACCTTCAAACACTGTAGCCCCTAACTTCTTCAATCATTCAATTCCGTATGCCTTTTCTGGATCACTAGGCTCTGCTCTATCTGGCCTTCTATTTCCTGTGTTGTTCTCGCAAACTGCTCGTTTCCTGCACCACCTCGAACTCCTAGGGTACTAGATTCCCCTACAGATGGACCTTGGGTAGGACCTTGCATTCCGTCCTGATTCTGCCGGCGTCTTCTACCAGTACGTGGTGGCATGACTCCTATAATATGTCAACACATTAGACATATTATAAATACTTAACTCAAATGCATGATACTAAATGTCTACTCACGTATTAATAATAATTGGACTCACTTCTACCCTTACCTAGACCATACTCCACTAGTTCCCTTTAATCTAACTTGACTTTCAATTATTTACTTTCCAGTTTCTTCTTAGAGCTAACCGCTCTACCTTAATTCCCATGGAGCAAACTGCTCTGATACCAAGTTGTCACACCCCCTCCCGGACTACCTGCTACCTTAGACCGAAAGATGGCGTGAAGCCGACGAACAACGTTTTTCTGTACCTGTATCTGTCGACTCTGCTTAAAACTTTCATGTGATGAACTTGCCAATCTAGTATATAAACTATTGTACATGCCACAAAACACAGCGGATCCTAGGCTAGTCAAACACAGCTAGTCAAACACATACATGAAGTGTACCTCAAAATTTACCGATTTCACGAGTAAACCTAAAGACACCTTAATCAAAATATAACCAACAAAATTTACACAACTACAGCTCCTAAAGCTGATACAAACTGTGGAGTATCTATAACATACAAGGGTGTATATACATCACAACACAACAGACTCTATGCCCAACTCAAAACACGTACTGGCAATCCATAATGGAGCTTCAGCAGACTAAGGCAGTCTATCAGGCACCGGGAAGTCGATCTCTACCTGGAAAATGGGTAAAACATTTTGGAAAGGGTGAGCTATGAAGCTCAGTGAGTGACTCAGTTTAAAACTATGAATTTAAAGATAAGAGCACGTGAAAACTTTACACATATAAATCTGTTTATACAAGTCGTAAATGTAAATGTGTAATAGTAAGAATAGCTTCCTTAAATACTCAGCATGTTCATCATTGAAATCTAGCAAGGCATATCAAGTATATCGAAGCATTTTAACTAACATGACGAATCTACGTTGTGTAGGGTACACCTAGTACAACAACGTTTACAAGCACTACGATGTAGTGGGGCCCGCCCAGCACTCTCATCGTCTTTGTCGTAGTGAGGCCCGCCCAGCACTCACGACAGCATCGTTGTTACGGAGTACACTCAACGTCAACAACGAAATCTAACCAGTGTGCACACGGTAATCTCTAGCCTCAGGCTCAAGATCTCAGTCATGTAGTTAATGAAAATTTCATAAATCATCATAAAATATTAAAACATGCCTGCTTATAAATTTTACACAAAGCTCAAACTTTACTCAGCTCTTTCGTGGAAAATTGTAGTTCTTAAAACAAATCTTCATACTAATTCATGCTTTGCTTGAAATATTGTGGTTTAAATACTTTCCAAACATTTAATATCTACGTGCTAGCATAAATTTCTTTAAGAAATCTAGTCTCCAAATGTATACTTGAAAATAGTCGTGAAATTCAAATACCTTTCATGGCTTCGTAAATAAACATTTATCGCATTCAATCATAATAACAGTTATGGAAAATATTTCAAAGTTGGTTTTGTCACTCACAGTCTTGGGCTAGATCCTTGGTCTATAAGCTCGGTTTAATTCTTCTCGGCCTGCCAACAACCCAACCGAGTATTAAAACCCTAAACATTCTGGTTTCCTAAAGATATACATAACATGTCGCACCAAAGATGACGCTCACGAAAACAAAGCTTAAGAAATAAAATCCTATTTCAACAATTCTCTAAAATTTCCAGATTTCTAACATAAACTTCAAAGGACTATACCTTTCTCAATACATAACCAAAATGAGTGTTCTTTATATCAAACTCTTCATTTTGAGATCCCCTAAAACTTACCTGAAGACATATAAATCTGATTCCCCGTGCATAAACACATATAACCCTCAAAACAGGACCACTTCCAGAATCGCGCCCACACGACCTCTTTAACTTGTTCCTACAATTTAACCACTTTTTAGTCGTTTTTGGTTTACAATTTCTTCATGAAAGTTGTAGTAAATTGAATAAGCTTTCCAACCATACCAAATAGAGATTCTAACTCCACCGATACACTCTGAAATACAAGAAAAACCAGAGACCTCCTGATTTCGAGTGAAAACCAACTGCCCTGTTTTCTTCATCAAAAAGCACCAAATGAATATCCGAATTTGCTCCAACGTTCTTCATAAAGTTTATTTAAAAATGAGTTAACTTTCAGTAAATGTAAATCTCATCTCTTAATTCCTTTTGAAGAGTTCAAACCGAATTAAAAACCAGTGATGTGCAGAATGAACTAAAATTCAGCCATTGATACACTTTGCTTGAGTTCTCCTCCTCTTCTTCAACCTAAAAATTCTAGTAAAATTTCTCTTCTTCTTCCAAACTCTCTCTTAGAAGTTCTCTGCAAATTGAAGAAGGAAAAAGAAAAAAAAATAAAGGGAACTTGGATGTCTTCAAACTCTTGGCGGTGAAGGGAAGAGAAGAAGAAGAAGAAAAGAGAAAATGAAATTTTCTTCTCCTTTTCTTCTTTTTGTCCTTTCTTTTCTTTCTTTTCTTTAATTAATTTAATAAAACTATTTAATATATAAATATATATATTTATATTTACACTTAATCATTTTCTTTTTCTTTTTTTTCCACATTTTAAGAAATTAAACCAAGAAAATATCGGGTTTACAGAAGGAGCGAACTTATATACTTTTTTTTATATCATTTCATTATAGTTGACTGAGATGGAATTTAAACACTTGGAAACAACTGCATGAAAAAGATATAATGTCAAAATATTTCATTACACAATGCTTGGCTCCTTATCTCCGTAGTTATAGCATATATCTTTGCCAGGGTTTTTCGAGTCTTGCAAGCACATGCTATATTCATGAATGATCCATCTGCATGTGGTGCATTTCTCTGCATCCCTTTTGTCGTCAAAGATATTGAACCAGTAGATTTGGTGTTGTCCAATCCATGTGAAGCTGCAGAAAAACAATGTCGTCCCCACGAGGTTGGGTCTGAACTTGAAGGAGTAGCCTTGTCCAAGCGGAAGGACATGGACTCCTAGGTCATCGTTCTTGGATTTGCAGTGAACGGTGACAGGAATGCCGTATTCAATTTGGTTGACGATTACGACTGTAGTTACTGGTTGGATGAAGATCGATCCTTGAATTGCACGTAGGTTACATGAAAAGAAAATTAGCAAAGATAGTGCAAGTGTTGGAGATGAGCCCATTTTTAAGGCGTCGGTTGAAACACAAAGGAAGAGACGAGAATATGAGGCTTTATACCTTTTGTCTTGGATTGGTATGATTGGGACGTGATAGAAATAGTGAATATATATACATAGGGTCTGTGCAAAGAAAAAAGTTGTTTTCTCGTGTGTTGGTAAAGAATGGTGTATATTTAAACTATAATTTTTACTGTCGACGTTGTTGTTTAAAGGTTTGAGAAAAATAAGAAATGAGTAAAGTTACCTTTCGTTGGCATAAATTGAGACTATTAAGTTGGTGAGGCAAAAACGAAGGGGAAGGACATTAAAACAGTAAAACGAATAAAATGAAAAGAAAAAAAAGAGTCCATATTGCAACCTTGTAAATAATGAATGGTTTAGTTTTATGTAGATATTATCACATTTCTTGAAAAAAAATAAACTGTTGTTGAAGTTAAATTGTTCGTGGTAAGGAAAGAGAGATTTCGCGTAAGAAGTTTTGAAATTTAACAAGCAAAGATTTTCTATATTTTGTGTTACATGTCTTGTGTTTTTTTCTTTGACATATTGATTCTTATTATTATGACAGTATGCTAAACACATTTTAAAATTCACAACGAAACATTAGTAAATTCACTTTTTCTTGTTAAACATGTTGTTATTATCTTGGGTAGCACGTAGCCACGTTACTGTACTATATCAAATTTATCTTTATTTTCTACGCTCAAACATTGTGAAATAAATTGGGTGTGAAATGCTGTTACACCCATCCTATATGGAATCTATTGAAATTCTATGGACGCTCCAAGAACAAAAGATCTCGAAACTTGCCAGTCTTTCCCTTCTTAAATTTTAGGAAATGTCTACAATTGGTTCATTCTTTCGTAAACTGTTACGTTGAGAAACCCTCCCATAGCTAGTAGTCTTTAGTTCATACACTCTAGTTTGGATCAATGTGGTCTCCTATTTTATGATATTCGTCACCTTTTTCATTGAAACCTATATATAAAGTAACAGTGTTTTGTCTGACTTTAAGGTAGTGATTTTTGAACAACTTTACATTGTCCAGCCGTCGAAAATTTTCACATTTTTCAAGAAACTTCTCTAGTGAATAGCATTAATGGTGTTCGACTGTAGACCAAAATTAATGATTCAATTATATATATGATGATTTAATTTCTTTGGGGTCTTCAATCATGTGAATAGCACGATGAAATCAACGAATTATAGAATGGATATTGCCTATTTGTTGAACACAAAAGAGAAAGATTGCGAGCGAAACAGCGAACTTATATCCTTTTTTTATATCATTTCATTATAGTTGACTAAGATGGAATTTAAACACTTGGAAACAACTGCATGAAAAAAATATAATGTCAAAATATTTCATTACACAATGCTTGGCTCCTTATCTCCGTAGTTATAGCATATATCTTTGCCAGGGTTTTTCGGGTCTTGCAAGCACATGCTATATTCTAGAATGATCCATCTGGATGTGGTGGATTTCCCTACATCCGTTTTGTCGTCAAAGTTATTGAACCAGTAGATTTGGTGTTGTCCAGTCCATGTGAAGCTGCAGAAAAACAATGTCGTCTCCACGAGGTTGGGTCTGAGCTTGAACGAGTAGCCTTGTCCAAGCGGAAGGACATGGACTCCTAGGTCATCTTTCTTGGATTTGTAGTGAACGGTGACAGGAATGCCGTGTTCAATATGGTTGACGATTACGACTATCGTTATTAGTTGGATGAAGAAGTCTGCATCCCTGTCGTCTATGCTTATATCACTACCAGATTCCTCTTGATGTTCTCTAAACAAAATGAGATAAAAATGAGAATAAGAAAAAATACAATTGTTACTTATTTAGAATGTAAGCAGTTTTCAACATTATAAAACAGTAAACAATGAATGAAATGTTAACCTTTGGGTTTCCTCTTGATGTTCAGTATGTTGTTCTTCAGTATGTTTTTCTTCAACATATGGTTGGTCACTTGTGATCATATCTTTTCTATTCTGATCATCATCATTGTCATTCTGATGAGTATGATCATTCCCTTGATTTTTATTTTGATTCTAATAAACAAATAAAAACGAAAATAAAAAATAAAAAATAATGTATTGTTAAACGAACGTATAAATAAAAGTAAACGATCGCGTAACTTTGATAAACGATCGTGTAACTTTGATAAATGATCGTGGATATAATGTATTATGATAACAAATTTTACCTAGACCAATCTCTCGAGCATCTACTTCATTTTAGACTGCTTCAATGACTGCTTTCTGATTGTGTCATCCATCCTACAGACTATAAAAGTCAGTGTGGATAAATCCTTACGAACTTCTTTTATTTCGTTCTTCAGTTTCTTGTAGGATTTTGAATGACTTTGTTGTTCTTTGTCATTGAACTTCTTTGATCTACAACGTTTCTTGTTGGTGATTGGATGCATTTCAGACTGGTCAACCACTATTTGACTTTGTTTCCTTTGTGGTGACAATTGTGGAGATGAGTCTGATTGCTCCAATGATTTGTTGTTCATTGCATGATCAGAAGTATTGGTATCATTTTTGTTAATATCTCGAATGGATTCATCGTCCTCCATTTGCATGCTATCATCCCCTCAAATTCGACTCTCCATGAAAGCTTTCTCTTGGGTTAACTGCTTCAATTTAGGTTTAACAACAGTCTGCAATGTAATCGTATTAAACGATCGTGTAATTGTATTAAACGATCGCTGAAAAGTTTTACTTACATTTTTGTTGTCGAATATGTTCTAAGTTTTGTAAGATGGAGCTTGTGTACAATTCCATCTAAATATCCTAGGGATTAATCCCTTACTGTTTCTTGTGGCCAGGTGCTCACTTGCAGTTGAGAGTACTTCATAAGCCCACACCTACAACATTTAAGCAAATATGTTAAACTTTGATGTTTAATTTGCATTTAATTAAAGTGTATAAACAAATAAAAATCACCCTAAAAGCAAGCACGTAGCCTTTGATGTTGTAGTATGCCACTGCTTTGGAACTTGTTGTCTTCTTTAGCTCGTATGCTTCTTTTTTCCCTTGTAGACTTGTCTTTAAACTGTTGAGTAGACGAGTGTAAAAGAAAGTTGACCAATCGATGCTTTTAAATGCTTCTTCATCATCAACGACTCTTCCCAAAAATATCCATGTCAAACTGTGTTTTCTTATCCTTCCCGACCATCACAGTTTCTATAAATACAACCAAGGCGACCTTCACAGCATCGTCATCATTTGTAAACTCAAAATTCTTGAAAATTTCCTCAATTTCCAAGCATGTTATTAGTTTCTTCTTTTCTGATCCGAATAGAAGGCTTTGTAGGCGTTTGTTATCGTAATCTTTCTCCAATGTTGTGTTTGTTGGCCACAATCCAATTATGATGTTAAATTCCTTTTGGGTGAAACAGACGTTCTTCCTCAAAACTGAAAAACAGATTCCATCTGCGTTACCGTCTTCAAGTATCTGCCTCAACAAGAAATGATGGATCAACTGGCCGTTGAAGACCATGTTGACATTCAGCAATGGATCAAAAATTGTTTTATCGAACATTTGCAGCTGTTCCTTGGTCAGTTTATCCTAAATAAGACTGCCGATATTGTGCACTTGGCATGAGACAGTGGCAAGGAAATACTTGTCGCTAGGTAAAGCCATCCTGAAAATATAGTAAATCGGCAAGTAATAAATTTAACAATCTGGAGAATAGAAGTTTAAACGAATCTAAAACCCTAAACGCTTGACAATAAGAATTTAAGAACAAAACGATAGTTTTTCAAGACAGAAGTCGAAACCTTTGAGATATAAAGAAAGGAAAAGTGTAATGTTATAGTAGGAAAAGTTTAGAAAAATACATTTTGACGTTGAAAAAAAAAATGGACCGAGAGAAAAATGGACTAAGTGATCAGTGCGGTTATCTATTGCGAAGTGACGGAAAACGAAGAAGGCAGAACGTATATATTGGTTGTTTTTACCAAAGGGGCAATATTGTAAATTCGCGTACTTTTTTTAAAATGTTGAAAAATCGCATCTTGGGTGTTTAATATATATATATATATATATATATATATATATATATATATATATATATATATATAAGCGATCGTGTAATTATTTCAAAACGATCTTTTA
Source organism: Cucumis melo (assembly GCF_025177605.1). Taxonomy (NCBI): domain Eukaryota; kingdom Viridiplantae; phylum Streptophyta; class Magnoliopsida; order Cucurbitales; family Cucurbitaceae; genus Cucumis; species Cucumis melo. The sequence goes on from NC_066857.1 coordinate 4,383,090, forward strand.
AATATGTATATACGATCATGAAAGCAGCTGTGTAGCAAATAATTAAAAATATATATAAATTAAAGAATTACAAACTAAATGAACAGTCGTGTAAAATATAAAAACGATCATTTAATAAAATTAAACATCATTTTTTCGTTATTTTAAACGATCATTTAGTTGTTTTTAAACGATCGTTTAGTTGTTTTTAAACGATCGTTTAGTTGTTTTCAAAAGATCGTTTGGTTGTTTTAAACGATCGTCTGGTTGTTTTTAAACGATCGTTTAGTTATATTTAAATGATTGTGAAACCAGTTTTTTATGTTCCTAAATGAATTAGTCAGTTGTTATTTTCGTCTTCTTCATCTATCTGAAAGCACATAAAGTAAGAATGTTCGGAGACATCATTAAGAAATATTCATTAATTAGTGTAATAATTAGTACATTGGTAGAGAAATTTCTAATCTTGTATGCTCGACTTCTCGGTATATGAAATTGGATTGGTACACGTTAATCTGTTGTGACCTATTTGTTTACACCGACCACACTTATGCAATTTCGAAGCTTCACCAACACTTGAAATCCTCTTTTTCTTCAGTCGATCTACTCTTTTGACTACTTTTGGAGGTAAAACAGTCATATGTACGTAGTCTTCGCTTGTCTTCCAATCTGACTGATTCCTAACTGGGTAGACGGCCTCCGTATATGCGGCCAACAAACATTCATTAGTGTAATAATTAGCACATAAACTATAAACATTTATATTGCGATCCCGTGCTACAACAATGGCATGTGTGCATGGTAGCTACTCAACTTGAAACTCCTTGCAAGTGCACTCTTGAGTCTGAAGATTTACGACCTCCTCCTTATCTAAATCTTTGACATGAAATTGGTAACAGTCAATTGGGTTGACCTTCATTGTCAAAACTCGTTCTTGTTTCTTTTGAAGAACTAACTCTGCCCATTTAGTCAATGTAGACGTCACTTTAATACCTTCTTCTCGACGCTCCCAAAACCAACGTTGTAGTAAAGCTCGAACATGTTCAAGGAATGAAGCAATAGGCAAATCTCTAGGTTCTTTCAGTATATAATTCATGGACTCTGCTATATTTGTTGTCATCATGTTATATCGTCTTCTTGAGCAGTGAACACGAGACCACCGTGCTATTCCAACATCATTTAAATATTTCCCTGAACCATTAGGAAATGCAAGAATATTTCTCCACGCTTCTAGAAACGTTGATTCACCATATGTTCTTGATGCATTGTAAAACAAAGTAGCAACCGTCTCATTCTTATATTTATCATGCAAATTTTGAGACAAATGTTGGACGCAAAGGTCGTGGAATGCAAAGAGGAAAACTGATGAAATACCCTTGGAGAAGCATGTTTTTTGATCTGTCACGAAGCCTAGATTAGGCACCTCCCTTATTGCACCTTTCAATTTTTATAAGAACCACTGTTTTAAACGATCGTTTAGTTGTTTTCAAAAGATCGTTTGGTTGTTTTAAACGATCGTCTGGTTGTTTTTAAACGATCGTTTAGTTATATTTAAATGATTGTGAAACCAGTTTTTTATGTTCCTAAATGAATTAGTCAGTTGTTATTTTCGTCTTCTTCATCTATCTGAAAGCACATAAAGTAAGAATGTTCGGAGACATCATTAAGAAATATTCATTAATTAGTGTAATAATTAGTACATTGGTAGAGAAATTTCTAATCTTGTATGCTCGACTTCTCGGTATATGAAATTGGATTGGTACACGTTAATCTGTTGTGACCTATTTGTTTACACCGACCACACTTATGCAATTTCGAAGCTTCACCAACACTTGAAATCCTCTTTTTCTTCAGTCGATCTACTCTTTTGACTACTTTTGGAGGTAAAACAGTCATATGTACGTAGTCTTCGCTTGTCTTCCAATCTGACTGATTCCTAACTGGGTAGACGGCCTCCGTATATGCGGCCAACAAACATTCATTAGTGTAATAATTAGCACATAAACTATAAACATTTATATTGCGATCCCGTGCTACAACAATGGCATGTGTGCATGGTAGCTACTCAACTTGAAACTCCTTGCAAGTGCACTCTTGAGTCTGAAGATTTACGACCTCCTCCTTATCTAAATCTTTGACATGAAATTGGTAACAGTCAATTGGGTTGACCTTCATTGTCAAAACTCGTTCTTGTTTCTTTTGAAGAACTAACTCTGCCCATTTAGTCAATGTAGACGTCACTTTAATACCTTCTTCTCGACGCTCCCAAAACCAACGTTGTAGTAAAGCTCGAACATGTTCAAGGAATGAAGCAATAGGCAAATCTCTAGGTTCTTTCAGTATATAATTCATGGACTCTGCTATATTTGTTGTCATCATGTTATATCGTCTTCTTGAGCAGTGAACACGAGACCACCGTGCTATTCCAACATCATTTAAATATTTCCCTGAACCATTAGGAAATGCAAGAATATTTCTCCACGCTTCTAGAAACGTTGATTCACCATATGTTCTTGATGCATTGTAAAACAAAGTAGCAACCGTCTCATTCTTATATTTATCATGCAAATTTTGAGACAAATGTTGGACGCAAAGGTCGTGGAATGCAAAGAGGAAAACTGATGAAATACCCTTGGAGAAGCATGTTTTTTGATCTGTCACGAAGCCTAGATTAGGCACCTCCCTTATTGCACCTTTCAATTTTTATAAGAACCACTGTATTAAGTCATATGTTTCTCTATCAACTACTCCAAAGGCTAGAGGATAAATCTGATTGTTACCATCTAAGCAAACGGCCACTATAAACTGACCCCGATATTTGTTCTTAAGAAATGTTCCATCCATGACTATGACCGGTCAATGCAATTTAAGAATCCTCTGACACATGGACCAACAGCCATAAAAAGATATTTGAAGAAACGATCATCTTTGAGTTTCATGTGAAATATTGTACCTAGATTTGTAAGTTTGAGTGCTTCACCATATCTACGCAAAAGATTATATGACTCTTCAGGAGACCCTCGCACTCGTTCATATGCATTTTCTCTGGCACGCTATGCTTTTTCATAACTCATATTTATGTCATAGTCTTGCCTTATGTCTTCTATGGTATCACGTGGTTTGTATAGGCGACCAGCTCCCTTGAATTTGGACTTTATTAAATTCTCCAACAACCCAAGATTTTGCTTGCCTATGGTCATGATTCAAAAACTCAAGAGAACACGAATGAACTTTGACATACTTTTTAATCTTGAATATATTTGAATCCTTCAATCTCACCGCTCGCAATCTCCAACCACACTTGTTGTCGATGCATCTAACAAACAAAACCTCTTTTGTAGACTTTTTTACTACAAACTGAAGAAAAAAAATCATTGTCAACACACTTAATCTCATTGACAAATCTCTCTTGCAAAAAAATATTTGTCCTACATCCAACTCCTCACTTATAGAGCTTTCTTCGGACCAACCACTTCTTTTTGCCTTCAACTTTCGAGTAGAGGAGTTGTACTGAACTTTACCTTTTCTTTTGCAATCTTTTGTAGGAGCATCTCTTTGTTGTGGGGTCTCAAACAATTCATTGTTCATCTCAACTGACTCCCATGTAAAAGTATCATCTTTTGAATCATATGACTCATATGATTCCCATATAGCTGAATTGGTATCTATCATGTTATCACACAAGCCAACCTGAACTTCACCAATATCAACTTCATTGTCATGTAATGTATCCATTCCAATTGGAGGATGAGGGTTTAAATTTTGAACTTGGTTGCTCTCAGATACTGATTGTAATCTTTGTTTAACACTTTCTTGCTTTGATTGCTTGTAGGCTCAAATGATACTTATAGGAGACCTCCAATGGATTTTCACTAAGCATATAAAACTTCAAATCACGGTCATTGCTTAACTCAAATGGAAGAGCTTCCTTTTCCCCTTTTATCTCATATATACATCTTATCTTTATGATCGAACTTTGTAGGGTCAAATTCATCCTGTAAATCTTTGTGTGTTATTTCTTTACTGACAACAATGCCTTTTAACACGCCTCCTTCATATTTTCTTCGTCCCTCATCCCATGCACCACCGTAACGCACTAAAATCCGAACATGTGACACCCTTAAACTACCTTAAGTTTTTTAGTTCCTACAAAAATTGATTTGAACTTAAGAACCTACGAGATGCCTGCGAGATGTTTGCGAGATGCAAATAAATAACAAAAATAACTGTGAGATGTGTGCGAGATACGTGTGAGATAAAGCATGAGGGCCTAAGAGACTTACTAAACATGCAAAGAATAGCACTAAATGGATTAGGAGGTGTACCAATTTGATTTTAAAATAAATAGTGAAAGTTTGAAACATGCGAGATACGTGCGAGATAAAGCATGAGGGCCTAAGAGACTTACTAAGCATGTAAAGAATCGCGCTAAATGGATTAAGAGTTGTACCAATTTGATTTTGAAATAAATAGTGAAAGTTTGAAACGTGCGAGATGCGTGCAAGATAAAGCATGAGGGCCTAAGAGATTTACTAAACATGCAAAGAATCGCTCTAAATGGATTAAGAGCTGTACCAATTTGATTTTGAAATAAATAGTGAAAGTTTGGAACGTGCGAGGTGCATGCGAGATACGTGTGAGATAAAGCATGAGGGCCTAAGAGACGTACTAAACATGCAAAAAATCACTCTAAATAGATTAAGAGGTGTACCAATTTGATTTTGAAATAAATAGTGAAAGTTTGGAGTGCAAGATGCGTGCGAGCACTACAAGAAATTTGGCCTTTAATGTCGGTTTAAAACCGACATTAAAGGCCTTTAATGTCGCTTGGCGACCGACATCTTTGCGAGCGTTATTAAAGGGCTTTAATGTCGGTTGGGCTTCAATGTCGGTTTATAACCGACATTAAAGACATCTTTAATGTCGGTTATAAACCGACATTAAAGCCCTTCAATGTCGGTTATAAACCGACATCTTTGAAGGTGTTATTGAAGGCCTTTAATGTCGGTTCATCTTTAATGTCGGTGGATAACCGACATTAAATATGCCTTTAATGTCACTTATGATACATCTTTAATGTCGTTTTTCCACCGACATTAAAGATGTCTTTAATTTTTTTTTAACCGACATTAAAGCTGTCTTTAATGTCGTTTTTTCAAATTTATTTTTATTAAATCCTTGCATTATTGTCCATTTTGTATGACACCAAATAGTTAAAAACGAAATCTTTTACTTGTACATATACAAAATGAAATCTTAATAATGTGACATTTATATACAACTTGGATCCAAACACAGAAATTATGAAGCTTAATTATTACACTGATCATCCTTTGGAAAAAAAGAAAGAAAGAAAAGTAGAACGCTTCACAAATGACCAACTTCAAGATCTTGTCACAAAGATGAGGGTCTGGCTAATTGTACTCACTTGCAACCATTTCTTCTATTGCAGTCATTTGTTTAGTGATAACTCCCTGTAAAAGACATGAAGATGGATGGTTGAATTGATAAGTAACAATGTTATGACCTAGTTGCTAGTAGAAATATCAAAATATCAAAATATCAGAACAAACAATCTCTCTTCTCATTAACATCTCGTCGATGTGGACCTGCCATTTCTCAAAAAAACCCCATATAAATGGTCACAACAAAGCAAGGAATCTTTTCATGAACATGTAAAGCATAAAAGAAAACATATTGTTACGATAATAATAGGATTATTCTTTCCGCAAACAGATGATCCCAACAAGAAGAAAAATATCCAATAACTCGGAAGAAAAATAAAAAACAACAATATCAAGCTAGGACCGATTGCAAGAAAGGAATTTAATAACCAAAACTCCTCAGGACACATTCTGGAGGGTCTCCCAAGGAGCCTATGCTCACCCAAAAAGTTCACAGGAAAGGGGGTCAGATTTAGAATTAGGAGTATAGCAAAGTTTACAAGATAAAGCATAAAATTTTCACTAGCAGGAGGAATTATACAGACCTCTTGAGAAAATACAAGAAAATAGGTGAGGATCACTCTCAGCATCTCGACTAATTTTTTGGCTAGGATATTCAGATTTGCCTCCCAGCAAATTCCAAAATTGTTCAGATTCTGAGCCTTCCTTTTGTGATCTAGATTGCACATTGGGCTGCTGACAATTGAAACTCAAGTTAGAAAGCAATCAGAAAATGTAACGAGGTAAAACAATAAGTAAAATGTGAACCATTTGGTCAAAGAGCCAATTTAAAATGAATTTTGGCCAGTCTGGCTAAACAATACTTGAACTCACATGAGCGAGACTTCTCTTGCCAAAGTGAGATGTTTATAGCTAACCATAGAATGTCATATGGATGTGGAGAGATGCACCAAATTTATATAACCAGGTTTAATTCATACAGAACATATTTTTCAAGAATGTTAAGAAGCCAAACTCTGTGCGCAAGGTGAGAAAAAATTATGCAAACCTTTATCAAATCCAACAACCGCTCAACAAGTTCTTGATTATCTGAGTTTGTAAGGCTTCCAGACCATGTAAAGACATTGGAGCTACTGTTCAATATGTAGGAGTAGGAGGAATTCAAAGACGATGCAACCTGACAAGGGAAAAAAATAATAGAGAAAGGTAAGAAAATATATATAAACATAAATATGTCTATCAATTTAAACTTTCAGGTTCAATGGTGATTAACATGATACCAATGTAGCTTTTGAGTTACATTTAGTTGTGGTTTAACATGATATCAATCAGGAGAATTTTCTCTATATATAGTTCACATATTGTGTTTCTTAAATCAAATTAGTGTTTGAACTCACATGTGGAGGAGAGTGAAGAGAATATGAGTACTCTATAAACTTTAATATTTCTGAAAGTTATGTCAAGAGAGAAGACTTACACCATGCTAATGGAGGCAGTAATGGTGTAACCAATGCTAACACCAACCAGATTACCATACTGAGCCAACCCACAAAATTTAACATTGTTACCTCCTGCAGTATATACCCTCGGTCCAGCCACCCAACCGAGCTGCGCTATCGCCCACGCCAACGATAGAACCCCCGACCCTATCACTGCTGTTATTATATGCGCACTAAGCTCCAAACTAACATATCACTGATGTCCCTTCATTATACACACACATATATATATTAGTTTAGTAAAGTAGAATCCAAGTCAAACAAGGGAATTCTGTTAAGTAAGAAGAGATATTGAAAAATCCAAGTCAAGTTTTGGGGGTTCTTCTCGTTCCACTCCTTGTATTCATGATTAATACTGTTACAAACAATGAAGGAGAGAAATTACGCTACTGTACTGATCAACATATATATTAACTATGAATAGGCACACTTGAATCAAATAGCACTCAAAGGGAATAAGAGAACGAGAGAACCAAATATGTATCCCTTGCATAAAATACATAAGTCATTAAATGGGGTCAAATATTGAAGGTGACAGATAAATTATGATTATCTACATCAGATGAACCAAGTATTTGCTCAAAAGGAAAATGAAATTACCTATTACATTTGAAACATGAACTATTCTTGGTAACTGAAAATAAACATACGATTCTATTCGGAAAAATGCAATAATGGAGGAGGAAAACAAGAGAAATGTCAACACAAAGAGACATACTCAAGCTCCTAAATATGGTAAAATTAGAGAAACTTCTAATTCCGAAGAGAAAAGCAGCAGCAACTAATTTTGTACCTTGTAACTTGAAGTATTCATATTCATAGATAAGAATTCTTCTGAGCGAACGTCTTCATTCGACACTTCCTTAGCTTGTTTCTTGCTATGCAAAGACTCGGGTTCCGTATCTTCATCAAGACATTGATGGTCTCGCTTCAATTCAGTACTCGAAGCGTTCTCTTTCCCCAACGATGTATATTTTTAAAAAAACAAATTTTGCGTTGGAAATAGGTTTACTGAGGAGATAGCTAAAGTCTTCAGTTGGCATTTTCAGTTGAAAAAGTAATGAAGTATAAGGATTTCCAAAAGCGTACCAATCCTTGTGCTCGCACTGGGTCGTTGCCCCAAAACGACCAGCTCTGTAGAAAGCAGAAAACCAGCAAACAACGTTTAAGATTCAGTTTCTAAAACAATTGACAATCGGCAAATACTCGCATCGATATGTTTTCTTTTGAAGGAAAAGAAATGGATATGGTATATTCGTCAAAAGAGCCAAATCTAATGGATATGGTATATTCGTCAACGTTGAATTTATTGATATGATGTATACCTACTCAAGAAAGTACAAACCAATTTTGGCAACAAAGAATGGATTATCAATTTTAACGTTAAATTATTGTTAATACAGAATAATCTTTAGGGTAGGTGACACATGAACACATGATAGTGTTGGGTGGTTATCATCATCTCTCCCATTTCTAAGCTTAAATCCTTTCAAACACAAATCTACTGAATCTTGAAGTGACACCTTCTAGACATTACAAGGGGTGTTATTTGAACATCAAAATCATGTAAATCATGTATTCAAATGAACATGATAGCTCATATGAATTTGAAATGGTCAAAATAAAATCCTTGAAATCTACGGCTGTGCTACTTTTCTACTTTAAGGAACTCTTCTTATCTCAGGAAAGACGAATAAAGGCCAAGTAAAATTTGGAAGAGGGAGGCCACTTCATTCTTAATTGAGGCCAGTGTACAGGCTAGTTACCATAACTATAATCATGGCAATTTTCTGCTCCTTTGCGGCGAGAGTTAATTTAATTGAAAATAAGAAAAAAGCCAATAAATCCGGCACGTCTCCTTCCTACTTAATTTGAGGGGGCTGGTTTGAGACCCACCTTTTGTCCAAAAAGTAGAAATTGGGCACAATGAAATTAAGGTGAACAGTGACTCCGAAAAAGCTGCTTCTTTACACTCCTTTCAAATAATTTCATTTCTATGGAAAAGAAAATGAATATTCAAAAAATCCCATATTGATCTTTACCCTCCTTCTCAAGAAAAGGCAACTTTTCTCTTATTATTCCCCCATTATGAATCCAACTACAAATATATCTATCTACGATTCTAAAAGTTTTTGAATACACAAAATTTCAATGAAAACCTTCCACTTTGAAAATTGAATAAATATTCCACAATGTTAGTATCACAGCTGCGGCCGGAAGCTCTGTTCCTGCAATTGAACCAGTTTTCAACAGTAATTAGACTCACATTACAAATCAGTGCGGGAACGTACGTGGTGGAGCGAAGTTGGGGCGGCCATTCGTGGGGATCTACTGCGCGAAAGTCTGTTATGGACATCAGGGGAGGGAACGTCGTCTGTGGTGGCGCCGACAAGTCGATTGATATCCCTGTGGTGGCGCGGCCAAAGCTTGTACGTGAACGTCGTCTGTGATGGTCGAATGTCGTCTGTGCGTGAACGTCTGGTGGTGGATTGTCAGCCGAAGCTTGTGCGTAACATCATCTGTGCGTGAAATTGGAGGCCGACGAGCTTGGGTGGAGGAAGGACAGGAAGAAGAATGGGAAAAAGAAAAGATCGTATGGGAGGGAAAGACTACCCTAGGGTTTTTGCTAAATTAAATTGGGGAAAAAAAGAGAGAGAAACCATTGACTTTTTACAATATTAAAAAAAAAATTAAAAATGAGCTTTAATGTCACTTTTAAAAAAGGGAGAATGTTTAATGTCGGTTTAAAACCGACATTAAAGCTTCTGCTTTAATGTCGGTTTAAAACCGACATTAAACATCCGCTTTTTGAAAAGCGACATTAAAGTTCATTTTTCATTTTTTCCACCCGACATTAAAGCCCACATTTCTTCTAGTGGAGATACATGCGAGATAAAGCATGAGGGCCTAAGAGACTTACTAAACATGCAAAGAATCGCTCTAAATGGATTAAGAGGTGTACCAATTTGATTTTGAAATAAATAGTGAAAGTTTGGAGTGCAAGATGCGTGCGAGATACGTGCGAGATAAAGCATAAGGGCCTAAGAGACTTACTAAACATGCAAAGAGTCGCTCTAAATGGATTAAGAGGTGTACCAATTTGATTTTGAAATAAATAGTGAAAGTTTGGAACGTGCGAGATACGTGCGAGATAAAGCATGAGGGCCTAAGAGACTTACTAAACATGCAAAGAATCGCTATAAATGGATTAGGAGGTGTACCAATTTGATTTTGAAATAAATAGTGAAAGTTTGGAAGGTGCGAGATACGTGCGAGATAAATCATGAGGGCCTATGAGACTTACTAAACATGCATAAAAACAATTCAAACTAATGCTCACAATATAAGATAATACAGAATAGATAGAAGCTAGAGTGGTTTGAGAAGCATCCATAGCAATAGCATGAAAAATTGCTCACAATATAAGATAATACATAATAGATAGAAAGCAATGTAGATAAAAATAATAATAATAAAAAAAATAAAATAAAATAGAAAACCTCTATTCCTTCTATTCATATTGCTTACTCCTCTATTTGAGCCAACTAAATCTTCTAGTTCAATTCATTTTTCATTACCCATTGAACTTTCTAAGAATCTAAACCAAACTTTGACTAAACTAATTTACATCAAATAAGTCCATTCCAAAAACCAGACATTTACGGATGAAACTAGCAACAAATACCTAAACCAAACATTTATAGCAAATAAATTGAAAATGGGTTAGAGATGAAACTCACCAAAATAAGAGAAAACGCTTGAAGTTGATTGAATGGTTCGAAAAGGAGGAGCGACGAAATGCACTGGACGACCGACAAACAACAAGTGACGAATGGTCGGAGTATCTTCGAACGGCATTGGAGATGAGTATACGGGAAAAGTTCTCCACAAACCGTCGATAATAACCTGCTAAACCCAGAAAGCTACGAACCTCACTGACTGTGGAAGGTCGGGGCCAACTGGTGACTGCCTCTATCTTAGCTGGATCCACAGAAACACCAGCTTTAAAAACCACATGGCATAGAAAGGATACCTGCTTCAACCAAAACTCACATTTTGAGAACTTTGCATATAATTTATTAGCTCGAAGGGTTTCTAGAACCATGCGTAAATGCTCCTCATGCTCGGCCTCTGTCTTGGAATATATCAAAATATCATCAATAAACACGACCACAAAAGTGTCTAGGAACTCTCTAAACACTCTGTTCATCAAATCCGTGAACACTACTGGAGCATTCGTCAAACCAAAAGACATCACAATAAACTCATAGTGCCCATATCTGGAACGAAAGAATGTCTTCGGTACATCGCTATCCTTAATCCTCAACTGATGATATCCCGACCGAAGGTCGATCTTAGAGAACACCGTAGCTCCCTGTAACTGGTCAAACAGATCGTCAATCCTGGGCAAGGGATATTTGTTCTTAACGGTTACCTTATTCAATTCCCTGTAGTCAATACATAGGCGCATCGATCCATCCTTCTTCTTAACAAATAAAACTGGTGCACCCCAAGGTGACACACTCGGTCAAATGAAGCCTTTATCAAGCAACTCCTGTAACTTCACTTTTAGCTCTTTCAATTCTGCTGGGGCCATTCTGTATGGAGCTTTGGATATAGGAACCGTACCAAGCTTCAGCTCTATGGCAAACTCAATCTCTCTGTGAGGAGGTAACCCTAGAAGTTCTTCAGGAAAGACATCCGGATAGTCCCTCACCACTGGTTCTGATGACAAGGACACGTCAACCTCTCTAGTATCCACCACACTCGCTAAGATACTCCAAGTACCCCGACTAAGCAGTTTGCTGGCCCTTATAGCTGAGATTACCTTAGGTAACGACCTTGATTCTTCTCCCTTAAACTTAAAATTGGCCATCAAGGGAGGGTTAAACGCTACCTCCTTACGGAAACAATCTATGCTAGCATGGTTAACAGCTAGTCAATCCATACCCAGAATCACATCAAAGTCGTGCATATCAAGGACTAACAACGTTACTTCAATCACGTGCCCTGCTATCTCAATCTGGCATGCTTTCACCTTTTATTTCGACAACATATTCTCCCCAGAAGGAGTAGATACTGATAAAACATGGTGTAGGGGCTCTACCTCTAAGCAGGCATGCAACACAAACGTAGAAGAGATAAAGGAATGTGACGAACCAGAATCAAACAAAACTAAGGCAAAATGCCCCAACACTAGAAGCGTACCTGTCACCACCGTGCCTACTCTCTCAGCCTCAGTCTTATTGGTAGCGAAGACTTTACCCTGATGTGGAGCACCTGCTCCCTGATTCTGTGCACCCCCGGTAAGCCTCATCGGGCATCTGTCAGCCGTATGCCCCTCTTGCCTACACTTGAAGCAAGTCTAGTCTCAAATAAACAACGACCCAGATGGTGCTTTCCACAAGTGGTACATAAAGGCTTCCCTCTGGCAGCTTCCCCTGCCTCAAAAGGTTTCTACTAGAAGCGACGAAACTCACCACCTGATCAAAAGTTCTGCTGTGGCACTGAAATAGGCTGCTGCTCACCCTTCCTTTTCTGTCCTGAGGTCGAACCTCTACCTGCAACCGTGGACGAATTAGCCCTCTCTTGTAAACTAAGATCCACTGCCAGACGCAGTGCATCAGCGTGAGTGGCGGGTCGGAAGGCTCGAACCAGACCCTGGATGTCTAGCCTGAGCCCTCTAACAAACTTATCAGCTCTGACCGCCTCAATTGCTATCATCTCGGAAGCGAAGCGAGTAACATATCAAACTCCGCATCATACTGCTCCACTGTCATATCGCCCTGTTCCAAGTTCAAGAACTCCTGCTGCTTGGTTTCAAGGGCATATTTGTCCAAGGTATTATTTACCTATGGTCGTATGCCCGAATACCCCCAAATCACTTTATCTTTATGTTTTGAAAGTAGTCTAGGTTAATTCTTTCGTTTTCGTGTCGCCGAGCCACAGTGTGACATTTCGGCTTTTTCATATGCAAGCCTGCCAAGGCCAAAAATCTCAATATGTACTATAGGGGGTACATGAGTAGTCCGACCCCCGCCCAAGCCTGGTCGCACTCTTTGCAAGCTAAGCTATTTTCTTTGCAATTGACAGTCTTCAATGCTTTCTTTATGATGTTTTCAACTATTTACTTTCTCTCTCCTATTTTATAAAAACATTTTCTCAAGAACGTGGAGGGAGGTTACATCATACCACGAGTTTATCCGCAGATTTTGAATTTCGAACGGCTGACTTGTTAATCGAGCTAAACAAGTACCGCACAATCGTGTTGAGAAGTTACGATTGTGACAAGTGGTATCAGAGCCAAATCGACTAATTGACGATAAAACCGAAACATGTCATCCACAAATCCATCGGGCAAGGCCCAAAAAGACCGACTCGTTGAGCTAGAAGAGCAGATGCTCTACCTAGTCGAAGTTCCCGACTCCATCCGCTACTTGGAGTTTCGTCTCGACGAAATTTCTGAGAAAACTAATACAATCGATGCGGTAGCTGGCCGTGTCGAAGGGTTACCGATACAAGAGTTGTTGGCAAGAGTCGACACCCTAAAAACAAACATAAGCGTCGAAAGAACTGTTAACTACGAGCGTGGAGACAATTCATCAGGCTTTGTTGCCCATATGAAAGAACGTGTCAGCGAGCTAGATAGATCCCAAAAGAAACTATTAGAGATGATAAACGGCATGTCGGAGGATTTTAGAGTCACCCTCGATGTCGTTAGGAATGAAATCGTAGACGTGAACGCGAGGCTGAATCTCACGATCCAAGCAATGGCAAACCAAGCTCCAGTTGGAGGAGCAATTTCGGTTAGCAGAGTAAAGATCCCGGAACCAAAGCCCTTCTGTGGGGCAAGAGATGCAAAGGCTTTAGAGAATTATATTTTCGACCTTGAACAGTACTTCAAGGCTACAAACACCGTCACCGAGGAAGCCAAAGTGTCATTGGCAATGATGCATCTGTCTGAAGATGTCAAGTTGTGGTGGAGGTCCTGATACGTGGACATACAGGAAGGGCGTTGCACAATAGATACTTGGGACGCCCTGAAGAGAGAACTCCGCTCGCAATTTTTCCCCGAGAATGTGGAAATCCTTGCTCGATGAAAGTTGCGCAATCTAAGACACACTGGTGAGATTCAGGAGTACGTGAAACAATTCGTAGGGTTGATGTTAGACATTCGCGATATGTCAGAGAAAGACAAAGTATTCTGTTTTGTCAAAGGGCTGAAACCGTGGGCAAGGGCCAAGTTGTATGAACAAAGGGTTCAAGACCTCTTATCAGCTTATGCAGCAGTCGAACGGTTGTTCGATCTGACAAGTGACTCTCAAGATGTGAGACGTCACCAAAGTTCCTCACCTGGAAGGAACAGGAATAGTCGTTCGAGTTCTCCCAAAGCTGTTGGGGGAGACGAATGTCCTAGTAAAGACCGCAGATCTCACCAGTCAAACACAGAGAACACATGGTGAAGGCTGAATAATCGGATCCCACCCAAGCATCCCCTCAGTTGTTTCATATGTGGGAAGCCACATCTAGCAAGAGAATGCCCGAATAAAGTCGACTTCCATGCGTTTTAGGCCTCATTAATCGTGGATTCAGACGATAAGTCAAATCAAGCTAAGGATGAAATGGGCCAGATAGATAGGAGCAAAAAGACTCGAATAGGGGCCATAAAATACATGTCATCCCTCCAGTAAAAGTCAGGAGAGAGACAAGTACCAACAAAAGGGGGCTTACTGGATCAACCAAAAGAAGACTAAGAGCACTATGGTCGATTCTGGTGCAACCCACAACTTCATTACAGAGGCAGAAGCTAGATGTCTAAGGCTCCGCTAAGAGAAGGATTCAGGAAGGATGAAGGCCGTGAATTCCGTTGCCTACCTATCGTCAGACTAGTGAAGCGAACGACGATAAAGTTGGGAGGATGGAAAGGCCCCGTAGACTTTGTGGTTGTAAAGATGGACGACTTTGATGTAGTACTGGGAATGGACTTCCTCCTTGAACATCAAGTCATTCCAATGCCCTCAACCAAATGTCTAGCGATTACCGGATCTTTCCCCACAGTAGTACAAGTAGATATTCGTCAACCTAACGGGTTCAAAATGATATCAGCCATGCAACTAGACGAGAATCGCGCCCAAGAGGAACCACCATCTGTAGAGATCCCACTTGGGGTATTGGAAAAAAAGGAGGAGACAGTCCCTAAAGACGCTCTGTGTGTCCCAGAGAAGTGCCATGATGTGTTGCCAAATAGTTGGCCCAAATCCGTGTTGATGCGAAGGACGATCGACCATGGAATAGAATTGTTGCTAGAGGCAAAAGCATCGACGAAGAATGCTTATCGCATGGCGCCGCTGGAGTTAGCCAAACTTCGGGAAACATCGAAGATGTTATTGAATACAGGATTTAGTAGACCTGTACAAGCTCCGTATGGAGTCCATGTCCTTTCCCTGAAGAAGAAGAAGGACAGAAGCCCATAACAGTATACTGACCGCCGTATCCAGAGTAAGCTCACAGTTCGCCACAAATATCCACTCTCCACATTCACCAGGCTATTTGACCGCCCATATGGGGTGAAGTATTTCTTGAAGTCAGACATCCGATCGAGGTACTGTCGAGTAAGAACAACGAAGGCAAAGGGACTCGAGAAAACTTGTGTCACTGGACATAAAGCAAATGAGTTCCCCGTGGTGTCATTGAGTCTTACCGATGCCAAAGGAGGAAAGTGTTGTTCTGTGGAGAGCCAGATAAACGTGCTGGATCATGTGGGGGAGTGCCACCAAAGTGAGTTGTTGAGAGAAGAAGACACTCAGTGGAGTGAGAACCTCGAGTGTCAGGCCGCCTTCAATGGTTCAAAGCATGCCATGATCGAGGGGCCAAGTCTTGGGGTCGTCGATGCAACCTAGACTCCCAAAGTTAAAGCCGAGCAATTCAGCTGTGTGCTCGGAGAATATCTGCATCACTGTGTTAATGGCAGACAAAAGAATTGGGTTTAGCTGCTGAAGGTAGCCCAATTCGGTCATAGTGCTCAGACAGACTCACTGATCAAGAGAAGTCCATTTGAGATTAAAGGTAAGAGGCATTTTGTATTGTCGCCGCTCGCTAATAGCCCTTATGTAAGAGACTGCTCTCAAGTCCACAGAGTTAGAGAGAAATGGGAACAGATGGCCAACATCGCTCGCGTGTGCCTAGAAGAAGCTTCAAGGCCGATGGAGGAGAGGGTAGATCAAAAGCGATGCCCTCTTGAGTTCGAGTAGATGACCAAGCTTCCAAATGACAGTGCAACAACATCGTAAGATTATCTGTCAACCTGGACCTGGAGGAAGACAGAGAAGTCAAGGAAGTCCTTGCTGACAGAGTAAGGACTGGTAGAAGGCCCACGAGGGAGATACATAAATTTCTGGTGCAGCGGAAGAAGCCCCTCGTGGAGGTAACAAGCGGAGAACATGGTGAAGACCTTGAAGCGTGGATGCAGAAAACCGAAGAGCTCCAGCTTCGCCAGTTGACGAGGACGTCAACCGTTTAAGTGGGGGAGAATGTCAAGGGCATATTTGTCCAAGGTATTATTTACCTATGGTTGTATGCCCGAATACCCCCAAATCACTTTATCTTTATGTCTTGAAAGTAGTTTAGGTTAATTCTTTCGTTTTCGTGTCACCTAGCCACAGTGTGACATTTCGGCTTTTTCATATGCAAGTCTGCCAAGGCCAAAAATCTCAATATGTACTATAAGGGGTACATGAGTAGTCCGACCCCCGTCCAAGCCTTGTCACACTCTTTGCAAGCTAAGCTATTTTCTTTGCAATTGACAGTCTTCAATGCTTTCTTTATGATGTTTTAAACTATTTACTTTCTCTCTCTCGTTTTATAAAAACATTTCCTCAAGAACGTGGAGGGAGGCTACATCATACCGCAAGTTTGTCCGTGGATTCTGAATTTTGAACGGCTGACTTGTTGATCGAGCTAAACAAGTGCTGCACAATCGTGTTAAGAAGTTACGATTGTGACACTTGGCATCTCTCAAACTGGCAGAGAAGAATTTCCAATAGAAACTCTCCTTGAACTGTTCCCAAGTGATCTGACCCACGTTACCCCCTAGCATCCTCTCTGTCATCTCCCACCAAGCAGTACCTCTGTCTGTCAACATGAAAACGGCGCACTGAACTTTCTGATCCTCAGGGCATTTTATATACCGAAATATGGTCTCCAAAGAAGATAACCACATCTGAGCCATGGTGGGGTCCTCCAAAGACCCATCGAATGTCATGGGGTTGTACTTTCTGAAATCCCTCAAGTGCTTGGCCTCTCCGACAACTGATCCGGCACGGCCTGGGGTATAACTGGAGCCGGAGCAGGAGCTGGCGGGGCAGGCTGCTGCTGCTCCCGCATCTACATAATAAACTCCCTGAACCTTTGCTCCATAGCAGCGAGGTCCGCATGAGTAACTGGTGCAGCAGGGTCGGTAGCTTGAGCTACAGGCTGTACTTTAGGTTGGACACGTCCTGCTCCCCTCCCTCGGCCTCCTCAGCCACCCCTACGCGCACCTCTCTTTGGCGGCATTTCCCTAACAACCACCAATGATTCCTTTAGTCTCATACTATAATTAACTTCGCAGTTTAACTTAGGTAAGGTAATGCATATAGAGTTATACATATAATTTCATGAAAGCATACCTGACGAGTGGCAAAGGATCGTTTTAGCCATAGGGACACCAAAACACAGACTCACATCATAAGTCAGTCTACAGAACCTAAAACTTAGGCTCTGATACCAACTGTAACGACCCAACTTTTCGGACTAAGCTGAGGTCACTACCTACTGCTAAGACACGATAGTAAGACACACAAACTCGTAAAAGACCTATTACGATTCATTAAAAACATTCAGAATATCACAAAAACAATTTAGACCCCGATTTTAGATCACTTCCTCAAAAGTTCCAAAATATGGTTCACAAAGTCATCAAATAAAATGGTAAAACCGATGTTCTAACCATGACTCCATCTGGCAAATGAAAAGTAAAAAGTAACAAAATACATCAGCGGAAGCATAAAGAAAACAAGACGCGTCCATATGGCCTTCATGCATCCTTCTTGCCCCTCGCCGGTCTGCCCCTCGCCATACCCTCACTTGAAAAGTTAAAGAGAAAAAGGGTGAGTATAAAGATATACCCAGTAAAGGACCCACTACTGGGCCCGTTAGGGTAATAACAGTTAGCTTCCTATTAAGGGGTACCCTACATAAACAGTCTAATGGTTCCGTAGAATGCACACATCAGTCTCGTGATCCCGAAGGATGCACATATCAGTCTAGTAATCCCGAAGGATACACATGTCAGTCTAGTAATCCTGAAGGATACACATATCAGTCGAGGAATCCCGAAGGACATCATGCCTGTAAGATACACTACCTCATAGATAAAGCTAACTATTACTCCACAGTCTATACTAAACCATCTACAACAATCACATCCTGATAAAGTTAAAGCTAACAATTCAGTCATGGGCTTAGCCAGTCAGACAATTTAGGTTTAAACAACTATCTCCTTAGTTGCTATATGCATATCCAATTCACACATCATTGTGACATTTTTTTAAATCCAGTCAACTAGTCAAATCATCACTTTGTAAAGTCACCTGATGATACTTCGGCTCAATTTAAACCCTAGCGTATCTACAGGTAATCTATGTTATGCATAACGTCCATATTATGCATAACAGTCATTTTCAGTCTACAGCACAGTTCAACGGCGTATACTCAATGTACACAAGAGGTTTCCGAACTCTTAATCCCTCCACGACATAACTCCATAACCAGTGTCCCGACAACAGACTTCAACTTTACATAACATTAAGATTTCATAGTCCATCGACATACTATTCCAATTCATAACATAGCCCACCAACATAACTACAATACACAGAACATCGGGGCATCGGTGTCTATCCGCAAATACAACTCATTAACGTATATCAACACATAGGATACAACTAATGATCACATTACATTTAATTAGTCAAGAGCATATAAACGATATATACTAGTCAGACATATGTCGATCGATTCAATACAGTTACTATCGTATAATTCCCATGTGGGTTACTACGTTTCCAGTCTCGGATCGAGGTCCAGTAGTAAGAAATCCCTTACCTAAAATTTGGCTATACTCCTTGATCGAGTCCACGTCCAACGAATCCACCTAAACGAAATCACAAGGGTTTAAACGATGACACTAGTAAAAGTCACTTTTAAATCGTTCTAAACAACATCCGTCGACTTACCCGAGTAAAGGAGAGTTATCTCCAAATAAGCATGTCTGAAACCCAAGAACTCGAGCGTCAAATCTATAACACCTTCAAGGAACGAAAGGTAGTTCCATGTTTTATTCCAATATCTATACTCGAATCGGCTATAGCAACATTAGGAAACTCACCAAAATAATCCTTACCGAAGACTCACCGTGACCCGATGTGGAGGGAAAAAGGCTTAGGTGGCTCGATGAATAGGGAGTGCGGCTTGGCTTGGAGGCGGCTCGGCTCGTGGCTTGGCTTGGTCAGTTCGCGGCTCGACTCGGCTTGGATCAGCTTGCGGCTCGGCTTGGATCGCAACTCGGCTCAGCTTGGATCGCAGTTCGGCTCAGCTCTGCTTGGACCGTAGCTTGGCTCGACTTGGATTGCAGCTCGGATCAGCTCATCTCTCGGCTCGCGGCTCGGCTCAACTCGCGGCTCGACTCAATCTTTGGCTCGCGGCTCAGCTTGACTTGCATCTCGGTTTTCGGGTCGGATTGAAAGAAAGGATGGCCCAAGTCGGTCCAGCTTGGTTGGCTCGGGTATGGTGTGTAGCGCGAAACGAGTTGAAGGTGGAAGAAGAAGACCCGGCGACGGTGACGACTAGGCGTACGCGGCCAGACGATGGTTGAGGGCGGAGGAGTCGATGGCTTGCTCGGATACATGAGATGAAGAGAGAGAGTATCGGAGATGGCGACTGGCGAACGGTCGGACGACCGATTTGGAGGACCCGTCGACGGCTGGCCAAGCGCGGACGAAGAACAGAGACGCGGCTGCGGACGTCAGCATTGCGAGGCGGACGACGACAGAGACGGAGACGGCTGTGTGACGAAATGAAGAGGAAGGGAGGTCGGAGGGGCACGACGCGGCTATCGGGTGAAGAAAAATGAAGAGGAAGAAAGAGAAAGAAGGAGAAAAAAAATCTGGGGGGACGCGCGCAGGTAG
Source organism: Cucumis melo (assembly GCF_025177605.1). Classification (NCBI taxonomy): domain Eukaryota; kingdom Viridiplantae; phylum Streptophyta; class Magnoliopsida; order Cucurbitales; family Cucurbitaceae; genus Cucumis; species Cucumis melo. The sequence continues at coordinate 4,403,199 of NC_066857.1, forward strand.
ATTAGGGTTTCTTTTTTAAATAAATAAATATATATATATATATATATATATATATAATTTATATTATATTATTATTATATTAATTTATATAATATTATATTATTAAAAATTCTTACCCTTCATTTTCTTTTTCTTTTCTCTTCTAAACCAAACAAAAATTAACACAAAAAAAAATTAATTCCCAAAAAATTAACATAAAATGTCAAAACTTACCTCGAAATTTGGGGCGTTACAATTGAACTATGGTTTTATTTAATAAATAAAAACAAGATTAAACTATAAATACCATCCCATTGGATTGAGTTGAAATTTTAGATTGTTATTACTCATTTTCATGATGTTACTATTCAATGCCTTAAAAAATTTGTTAGTACACTCTTATATGAGTTTAACTAAAATATTGTCGGTGATTGCAAAATGTTGGATAATTAATTTTTTTTTCTACATATATCTTTGTTTTGATGAGATAGCAAGAATTAACCTTTCAAATTTATTTAAACCATATTGATGAATCAATGAGGTAGTAAAAATTATTTTCTTTGATTTAATTTGGGGTTTTAGAATTTGATATTAGGAGTTCATTGTTCCTAATTTTCAAATTCTAGAGTTTGTATTGTTAGAGAAATATCGGGATGAATTCCGACCAAACCTTAGTCTTGGGCAAGATTTTAAATTTCTAAAACAACTTCAAGAAATGTGAAGAAATACCGATACTGAAGAACTAGCTAGCTTCCTGGGGGACGAGCCAGAGTTCCATCTTAAAAAATAATCACTTTTAACATAAAAGTACTAAACTTTTGTTCACATCCCACTCATCCTCGAACTTGCCTTAATAAGAAGCGAAGCTACAATTGAAGGACAATTTTGTATCAGATTGACCAAAGCATCCAGTGGTCAACTCTCTACATTGCATTCCACTTTATGCCCTTTAAGAAAAAAAACACTGAAAAAGGAATACAGCCACATTCTCTTGAAACCCAAAAGATCATAATCCAACTTGGTCAACTTATCATCATCAATCTTCCACTGGAAAATCCACGCTTGAATAGTTGTTTTTCCAAGCATATACTCCTTAGACATGCAATCCAAAAATTTCTAGTTGTGAAATACTTATATCGAAGAATAAAATTGGAAAGGAGGCGATTCAAACGCTTTAGGATCCATTAACTCTGTCTGACCTACTTAACTAATATGACCTAACTAAAAATGTGAAGATCACGGAAACCAAGACCACGCTCATTCTTTTGAGAACATAATCGACTCAAACTATACCAACGGATTACTATGATCAATAGCAGACTCCCATAGAAAACAGGCGAAACATTAGCTAATCTCCTTAAATAAAGTTTTTGAAAGTTGGAAACAACTCATGTATATAAATAGGAATGGCTTGAGTCGCCAACTTAATCAACACCTCTTCTTCACCAAAAGAAAAAAGCTTTTCCTTCTAGCCTTAATGAATTTTCCACCCTTGGTCCTTTAAAATTTTACATTTAGCATTTACTTTTGGAAAATTGAGATGTGAGGCCCAATTATCGTCCAAGTAAGAGTGAATATGATAAATCGAAAAATCGAAGTAACTGGCCAAGATCAATTGAATTGAAGGTGGTTTGTGGGAGATAAAAGAGAAATTGGATCAGTGTTGGTTTGAGAAAAATATCGAACATAACCAACAACATTTTTAAATATTTAAAAGGCTTAAATTCACCGACCAATTGTATTCTTTCATAGACTGGATCGATTTAAATATTTATTAAATCGATTTTAGTCAGTTTGATGATGGTTTGGTTGGAAAACCAACTTCGACCAACCAATGCTCGTCCTTGAGCCCAAGGTGAGTTAATATATCCAATCTCAAAGCCATGAGATATTGCCAATTTTAATTTTGTAATAAATGTTATTAATAACATACATTTATAAACATATAAACATATGTTTTATTTCCATCTATCTTCGATTTCCCACTCTTCCGTACACATCAAATTCAATAATCAGAAAATTTTAATTTTCTTTTAATTTTTTTTCTTTTTAGAAAACCTCCTTATTTTTCTTTTTACTAAACCCTATTTCTCGCTCAGCCACTCTCTCCGTCTATTACTGCACCCTGCCCCGCCGCCGCACTCCGTCCGCTCTGCCTTCCATCGGACGGCGCACTCACAGCTGCCGTAGCCTCAGCCTTCCGGCGAAGTCGTTGTTGTCCCCCCTCCATCTTACACTCTCGCCTCTTCCAGCAATCAGAGTTGCTTATGTCTGTTTTTCATTCTTCTTAGAAGCACACTGCTTCAGCCCCTTATCATCGCCGCTGTCGCTCATTTTTCAGATCACCAAGGTTTTTTTTTTCGCTTTATTTTGTTTTTTTGGGCTATGTTGGTTTATTCTATTCATCGACGGAGAAGAAAAATCAAGAACAATTTTTTTGGGGGTTGTTGATTGCTTCTTCAACCAATGTTTTCTAAATGAAATTATAAAGTTAAGAATTTTTATTAGAGGGAAAAAAGAGATTGAATCAAAAGGAGTAAGGAAAAAAAACATATCATTCCTATCCGTGTTAGTAAATAAAATGATAAAATGTTTAAGAAGATGAACAAAGAAAAAGAGAAAACTTAGTTTGTTTGGCTATAAAAAGACTTATTGGGATGGAAAGCTTGTATTGAAATTATTGTCATCAATTAAAAACAAAATCAACATTGGATAAATAAACTAGAAAGATAACATTGAGTTTGTGTTTGATCGAATGACATCGAGTCTTCTTGAATATTGAAGAAACTATGAGTGGCTATGAACTGGCATATGGTGGTTTTTGTTGGACAGGCGTAAATTAAATTTATACATATATAAGAAAACCTTATGGGGAAGAATTGTAAACGGTGTGTGTTTATATATTATGGGGTAGAATTTTAAACAGGTGATACATATTAGTTTAAATCATTGTCATTTTTCAGACAATTGATTTCAATTTTTTTGGGCATCCGAGCACACTGATTTATAATCCTTCCAAATTCAGGGGTTTCAAACAGGGGTTAAGATCGTTTGGAATATTTGTTTTGGATAAGATTTGGATTAGAATCAGGTACTATGACTGACGTCGGGAATGCGATAGAATTGGTTAGAGGTGCAAAGAGGAGGAAAAAGATGGGTTCCAGGAACAAGAAAAGGCCGAGGATGATGGGTGGAAGTGGAAACAAAGCTAAGGTTGATAAGAAGATGAAGAAACTTTTCCAAAAACGGGCACGGGAGTATAATTCAGATGATGACGATAATGACGGTGAGAAGGCTCCAACGGTTAAAAATGAGAGCAAAATTTTGGTGCACAGTCATGAGGAGGAGGTTGGAGATGAAGAGCTTTCTGAGGGTGAAGAGGAAAGGAAGGATGTGAATGCAGATGTCGAGCTGTCTGAAGATGATGAAAATGGTGAAATTCAACCGGGTATAACAAAGTTTACAGAAGGTTGTAGAGCATTCCGAGCTGCATTCATAAGCATTCTCAAGAAGAACATATCTGATGAAACTCTGGTAGTTTATCTTAAATATGTCCGAATTGTTTTCAACAGTTGAAGTAATGAAGACATGATTGTGCCATATTTGTGATGCAGGGTCCTATCCTATCAGCAAACAAGAAGCTTGTTGCTGAAAAGCTTGCAGAAGAGGAAGCTGAGCGGAAGGTTAAAGGAGAAGCCAGGAAAGCGAAACAACTGGTATTTCCTTTTAATTAAATATCTTGTTTGTTCTATGATTTAGCTTTTGCTTGAAATTGGTTGAATGTAAATGTTCGGATATTGCAGGTAGGAGAAAAAGGTCATGTGAAACCGGCTACATACCTGGATTCTCACGAAAAGTTTCTTATTGGTGTTGCTACAAAAGGAGGTAGCATAGTTCTATTTTACTTTGATGGGCGTGGTTATCTTTTTTATTTAGACTTTGTTATGTCTCTCATCGTACTAACACATTTATCTCCATGTGGATTGTTGCTTGCTGATTGTTAGTTGTCAAGTTGTTTAATGCTGTAAGTAGCCGAGTTCTTATTTCAGACAACTTTTTTGCTGCATCCTCCTTATCTATGTTGCATTCATCGCTGAATTCTATTATTTTCAATATGACAGGTCAACAAGGCACAACATGCTCAGAAAGGATTGAATCCTTCAAGAACTAAAGATGCTAAAGGTATTATGTCTCCTACGTAACTTTAATCTCAGAAGTATACAAATTTTCATTTTGTGTATGAGTAATATAATCTTCAGTTTCTTTTCTGTTGCCACGTGGATATGTTGTCCCTAAATTTTCATTCGGTTGATGTTTTTTGTCGTTGCATGCTGCATCGTATTAAATATTGTAGCTTAATTTTCCTAGTCTATGATGTATGTCTTTTATTTCTTTCTGTGGTTTCTGCTTTGTACTCGTTGAAAATTAAGTTCGTATAGTCTGACCACGTATTGAACTTCTAATGAATGAGTCATGGTCAACTTGACTAATTTATTGACTTTGATAGGAAGTATATGTGTGTTATTGGAGTAATCAGTGATTTGAAGTTACGCCCCTCAAATTTATTGACCTATTAGTTTCTCATTCTTACTACCAGTCAATTAATGCCTTACCCTGTTTGCTTATATAGCAATAGTATTATGTCATGTTCAGCGTAACCTTGTTAAACCCATTTTGTTTGTGTATTAAGATACTTATACTTTATTTCCCTAATTATGAATCTGAGTTGCCATTCAAGATTGAGGGTAAAACCATGTCTTGAGTGGTTTTTCATTTTATCATGTCTCATTCTGAGCAAATTATTTGGTTTATGTTGCCAGCTATAAATAAACGCAGAAAAGAAGCTTTCTTTTCTGAGTTGGGCAAGCCAACTTTGTCTGCTACAAACAGTAATGCAAAGGTCAGTTATTTTTCTACTTTTTAGTTCTCAACTAACTGCTGGTAAATCTATTTTTCATCTCTTACAAGCGATTTTAGTTTTTACAAACACCCAAGTCTCTGTGCCCAGAGGCAAAGCGTATGCATGGCCATCATCCTTGTTGTATGGGTAGTGGGATAGGAAGGGTAGGTATGCCCATGGTTGGGGCAAGAACGGGGATAACTTTTTCATATCTCCACAAAGTTTATGGAGATAGGGATAGGGATCTCCTACGGGGAATTCACGATGATGATAATTTAATAATACAAAATTAAAAAAGGTAAATGGGATGGGAAACGGGGACCAAGCCCTATGGGGAAAATTGACATAGAAAGGGGTGTTGATTAAGGGAGTGAAACTCAGGTCACCATCACACACTATCTGAGTAGATGTTCTTTCATGTCCAATAATGCAACAAACTCAAAGAGCCGTCTCTGTTTTGAACAGTTAAACACATCAGGTGGTGCAGCGGACGCTGAAGGCCCTGCCTGGGCTCCATTACGCGACAATTATATGCTGACCAATTCCAAATTAAAAGACTGGGATAAGATGCCAGTAAGATACGATATACTTTTAAAGCCTTCTGTTTTTTTCAGTTCCGATATTCATATCATTTGGATTGATTATACTTGCAGGATAATATGATGACCGCAGCTGAGGACAATGGGAGGGTGTTAGAGGACAGTAGCTCAGATGAAGATGATTGACAAGTCTAAAACTTCAAGTGAATTGCCTAGTTTGTTGTAGCTTTCAAGTTGCCTATAGTATACTTAAAAAGCTGAGGTCGATTTTGGCTTGTTAGCAAATTCAGCATGTATGTCTCAGCTATATGTTATCTAGCAAAAAGAAGGAATTTTCCCCCTCTATTTCATTATCCATTTTTTTAGTCTGTGTCATCTGGTGAGATTAAATTGTATAAATGCCGCCAATTTTGTAGGATTTTTGAGCAAATTGGTTTAAAGATACAATTATGGTCTACATTTGTATGGATTGCACAAATAGTTTGAAAGAAATGTGTATTTAACATACCATCCAACGCTTAGTTACTATGAATTGAAAACAAGAGATTGTCGGTGTTACTTTAGCGAGATTCTCCTGGGATTCCTTTACTAATGTATAGAACTACAGAAGGACCAGTAGTAGAATATTCGATATTGTGTTCTCTTCTTTTAGTTCAACATGTGGTGAAGATTCAAATTTTTTATAAAAAAAATATATCTTTAACTAGTTAAGTTGATGTTATGTTTGGTACACTGAATTGATTTGGGGGTGTTCAAATGGTTTGATAATGTCAACAACTTGTACTATCCAACTCAATTATAGAGTTGGATTGAGTTTCTGTGTTTTGTTGGTTAGGTTGGATCTTAGGTACGTTTTTCAGATTGATTCAAACCAACTTGAATTTCTATTTATTTATATATATATATATATATAACCAACTTGAATTTCTATATATTTATATATATTAACTTCTAAATGTCATAACTAATATACTGTTATTATGTTTTCTTTGAAAACCTCAACAAGGAAAGAAAGAAAGAAATGATGTAATCAACAATAAGTCATGGGCTTAGTCTCTAAACTTGAAGCTTGGGTCTAAAAAAACTTTTGCATGTATTCAAACTTTTAGTTTGATCTGAAATTTTATTAATTTTAAAAATATGTAACAGCTATGTTTTTGCTATATTTAAAACTTTTTATAATTATTTGATATAATAAATGTAGATTTCTTTAGTTTTAATTATTATTTTTTGCCTTATAGAACTATAGATTTTACTTTTGTACGTAAATAGTTCCATAAAATTTTAAAAACATCAAAGTAAATCAAGAATCTATTTGACACAAAATTGATCGAACTAATTCGAGAATCTATGTGGCACAGAATTAAGACATAAATGTTGAACACAAAATTGAAAGTTTTAAGATGAAGAACCAAATAGAAAAGCGATATTGAAAGAAAGAATCTTAATTCTCGACCAGGTAGTGTCTAAATCATTCATAATAATGAAAAGATGATTAAAAAAGAATCCAAACAAAGTGGTCCTCTTTTACCCTATTAAAAGAATATAACATTCTCATCTTTTCAGAATATGTTGAAGTCAACCATCACAAGGAGTTAAAAGTATGCAAGAGGTTTGGGCTATGTCATACTCTCAATCTCATCTTCCATCCAATTTGACCAAAAAAATAAAAATAAAAAGGAAAAATATAGTGAATTCCATATTGAAACATGATTTGTATTGTGGGAGTAGTAGATGAGCCATAAATAACATTGTGCGTATAGATGCTTGATTTGGTTATATGCCTTTTGGACTTTCCAACGCAACCGCCATGTCCTGCACATCGAACTTACGAGCTCTTGACAGAATATAAACTATTAATATCATTGTGAAGTAATTTGGGGGAAAAAGAGAGAATATAATACAAAATTGGTTAAATACTAATACCAATCTTTGCAACATATACATTCATTATGTGCCATTAAGGAAATTTTAAGTTACAACAGTTCGAGTTTTGTCCCAAATATAACTGTTCTGGCTGCATATTTCTACCTCATCAAATAAACAGATTTTATCAAATTTACAAGTCAGTTGAAAAGGGAATTAAGATTACCTGGAAACTGTGAATTTGGTGCAGCCATGTTTGTCAAGTAGCCAAAAGCATGGAGGAGGAAGAGGTAACTTCCATGTTGAGAACACAGCCATTGCCAGCCAATGATCAGATCAGTATGGTCTTTTTTTTTTTTTTTTCAAATTTTAAGTACATAGCAAAGGAGCTGAAGCTGCATTGATTAGCAAAGAAAACTATACCCGTTGCTTAGAGCTCGGAAATGTACATTGTCAGGGAGGCCAATATTTGCGATCCTTTGTTCGTTTTAGGTGGTAATGGATACAGATTTTTCGGCCCCTCAAGTTAAACCGATAAAGCTATTAGACCTGGATTTTGTACATCTACCTGATGAAAACTCAGGTTCCTTTGTATATGATTATACTTCCTGTCTGACACTGATATTTCGATATCTATCCATAGACTAGAGTACAATGTCGAACCCTTAAGCCACATCCTTTTTTTTTTTCTTTTTCGTGTTCATTGAAATCCTAAAGTTGAACTTTCAGTAGCTTCTGGTTTGACTCAATGGATCATAGTCATAAGCTTCTCCGGCTTTGACAAAGCGCCCCTTGACACGTCTTCGAGTATCAGCCCTAACTTTGCGAGAGGCATACCTCACCTTCTTTTCAAACCTATTAGAATATCAAACAATAGATGATAATGCAAAAGCTTTGTGAAATAATTATGTAAGCTAAAAGGGCTAATACTTAGGAGTATGCACCTTATTTGAATCTGTTTAAGAAAGACAATAGACAACCAGAGTTATTTTCAGCATATTTCAACCATCAGCATGATACATTTTTACAGTATTCATGACAGGTCATCGCTTATTATGACAATTTATGTTGTGTAACTTGTGATACTTCAGAATTTCAATTCCAACTTGAAAGTGCTACATTTGGTGAATAGTGAGTGAACATGCAAAAGAGGTTGAGAAAAAAAATGCATATGCATGCACATGCCTAACTTAATCTTAAATACTCACTTTCGAGCTTTCTTCTTTTCCTTATAGCGCATTACAGCATCGCTACGATTGGATGACTGAAAGGAAGTCTCAGTGGCCATAGAACACCATGGCGGCTCTCCCATTAGAAGCATTGATGAAGCTCCACAGTCTTGATGTTCTCCTGCACTACTCTCTCCAGTCATGCCAGAAAACGATAGGCCGGAGTGCTCTTGCTTATTGTTATAACAAAGAACTGGTTCAGTCTTCGCACTCATAACGGAATCTGCCGATGCTGCATTACTGCTTGCAGGCTGCATCACATTATTAACAAAACTGACCGATGCCCCCTGAACATAAATAAACATTCATGTTTAGCAAATGATGTCAACCAAGTTATCTTATTCATCTGTCAAAGACTACAGTTGCAATCAAACAAATTCAAGTCCATCTCAAGCTTCAGTTTGTGCAAGTCAGGCATTAGATTCAGGAACCTGCCCTTCAAATTACTTCCAGAGTTTTTATTTTAAGGCTAGACTTGGACATGTGTAGTGAAAAAAGTCTTTGAGCTTTCTTTTAGCCTAGAGCTAAGTTTCTTTAACATTCGGTTAAGTTTGCATGTTAAGAATCATTCAAGCTTGACTTGATCAATCTTACTTGTGGAGAGATTCAAAGATCAAGGGTTGATGGCAGCCACAAGTTTTGTCAAATCCTTGGTTTGTTTGATCATCTAAGTAATCTGTAACCTAAACTATCTTAGGGGATGAGATCAAATTGATTTTGGGACTCTTGGGTTGAGTTTTTTGAGTCTCAATGTTCAACACAGTTCTTAAATCCATTGCTCAAGAGTTACTTATCACAAACACATTTCTGAAATCAGAGCCTTGAAATTGTTAAGTATACGGTATACTCAAGTGTAATTACTGGTATCTTAATATGCTTGTTATAGCTTAAACTTAAATCAGTGTGTAATTTATCAAATCCTTACAAAATTATCCTTGAGAAACAACTAACAATGTGCTCATCCTCAAAAAATTAGGAAACAAATGACATGAAGAAATAAGAGACTAACATCAAATAATCAATCAAAAAGATATTTCTGCAAGGGGATTGAGGTACCTCTGCAGCCGCCCCACCAGGGCAACCAGATTTAGCGGCAGATAAGTTTTTCATCCTGAACAAGCTATCAATACCACCATTCTCTAGCAGTTCTTCAGAATAACTGAGAGATACACCAAATAGTTCTTCATAGTTTTCAATATTCAAACTATCTTCATCCATATTCAAACTCTCGTATAGATCATCTTCGATATCGAGTTCAGGACCTTTTGTTCCAGGATAGTGCAACTGCATATTAATAGCGTGAAATTTGCAAAGATTCTTATGGAAAAAAACTATTGAATTCTAAGACATACATATCATCACAAGAAGTCATAATCGAGTAATTTTAGTAAGCAAAGTAGACTAGAGCGACAAATTTGGATTGTAGAAAGTAACCCTGCAGCCTGTAGAGCCATTTAAAGGTGTTTGTGGAAATATAAAACAACTTTGCATTATTTGAAAAATATTGGTGGGCAAAATTATTTTCAAGTTATGAAAAAGAGAGTTGATCATAACGAATATTAAGAACTTAGAAAACAACAAGGAACAACTATTGAAGTTTTAGAGTTCCCTGCAGAGTCTAAAGATAACGATTATCAATGCCCATCCATATATTTATTCAGCAAGGTCCACGAATCCTAAAAAAAAACAAAATACTATGGCTTTTGAAAAGACATGTTGTAGTATATAACTCTGGTTGTGTCCAGTGGTAACCGTAATTTCTTTAATATGAGATCAGAAGAACAAAAATAATTGGAAAAAATGACAGACCCAATATCGACTTCAAGTGCAAGGTAAGGTAGACATCCTATCCACTAATGGAGATTAAAGTGAGGATCCTTGATCATTGTGTAAATACACAACAAATTACATATTTGAACAATAAGTACAGTTTCAATAAAATAGTTGGTAGAAATTTAAACTTCGTCCAGTTGTTAAAGCAAATTGTTTTGACTTGTCAAATGAATAAAACTCATGTACAAAATAGCCTAACATACTATTCTTACAAGCGACTAAGTGATTCCAGAACTTTTCAAATGAAAATCACGATGGAAAAATGACGACTAAGACACTAACCAATGCATTCCAAATGGATAGTTTGCTTATACATTATGTTCTTACAACCTACTAACATTTTCAAAAGGAAAGCCATAAGGTATTAATATGGTACAAATAGATTGATGCCATTAAGATTAAGAGATGAACCTACGAGTCTATGTCCTTTTTGGTTTGTCATTTCAACATAGATTAGTAAAATTAGGACTATAAACTGTCTACTAGTTTGGTCTATCAACAAGCATTTTGGGGGAACCACAAAGTATAAGAAGGATTTGGATTGATGAAACAACGTAACTGATTCAGAAACCATTTTGTTCTAGTGTACAACTGGAGGATATGATTTAGTTAAATACCTTGGGTGAAGTTGCATCCATAGTAATCGGTTGGTCCATAATGTGAGGCATTGAAGACGATCCATACCAAATTGATTTATCCACACTTGAGAACTCATTGGTTTCATCTACACCAGAAACATTTTGACCAGCTTTATCATTAGGGCCCCAGGCATTTACAGCACTATTTTCGGCAATGCTCATCAATCCTAATTCTTGCTCACAAGCGTCGCTTCCAGAAGGGAGATCTAAAACAAATGACCAGATAGATGAGAGCTCTGCAGCCGTCGGGCAGCCTGAGTAACAATTGATTGGTTGCCTCTTTCGAGACGAAATGGAGGCAGATGAGCTATGCCCCATATAGTCACAATTTTGACAAAGTGAAATATTCTCTTCAGGACATCTAACAAATGCTGCTTGTGAATGGCACCGGTCACATAACAATGTTCTCGAGTGGCGCCTTGACAAGGCATTAGCAGAGTGAACATTTCGGTCACAAGATAAGCACAAAGCTGCAGCATCAGATCGGCAATACACAATCGACCTTTGTTGCGCACAGAAATCACATATGTAACCCATGCTGCAATCAGATCCTTGAAACTTACCCTTCAAAATCCTTCTAGATTGCCGAGACTAGAATCAACTATAGGAACAAGCTAAATTCAACTTCTGCAATAGATCAAAATTACATTAATTAAAGGATCAAAACCACTCCTCAAATCCTTACAAATGCCAAAGAAGGCATTTCCAAAGTGGTTACTTTCAGCAAAAGAGTTCGTTCAGCTCAAAACAAAGATTAAGAACCCAACCTACAAATGAATATATATACCATACCCCCACGATTTCCCTCTGAACAAATCCGCATAAGCTATCAGCTAAAATCCAGAATTATATTAAAATGCCCAAAAAAGGTAAATATTTCAGCTGCTAATTAAACAAGAACACATAATTGGAAAACTGAGGATAGGTAGGTGAAACCTGAACCTGCCTTTAAGTGGAAAGATATGGCCACTAACCATGGCCCCAGCTCCAAGAAACTAACACAAATTCATACTCGGCACGAGAATAAAGGGGAAGAGAAGAAAACTTTCGTGAACAATCAATTCTGACCCATGAGGACCATGGCGACAATAAATAGACTTAGCTTCCTGCAATGATTTCATACACTGAATACATCAATCGTCTAGTTCTTTTACAACAATCATAATTACTAGTCAGAAAAAGCAAAAACCATGACAAAAAAACACACACACAAATTCAGACAATTAAACCAACCCACTTGGGAAAAATAAACCAAAACATGAAGAACCAAGAACTCAGCAATAACAAATTTGATACAAAACAGAAACAAAAAAAAACGGGTAGTCAACAAAATCAACCAATACTTTAACAGAAATCACTGTTTTTCTAAGAAGATAAACCACACACATATAGAACAAAAGAGAAAGACCTGAAGAGAAGTATAAAGAGGTTTAAAGAAAGAAATTACCGTACTTGGAACACACAAACAGAGATCGGTAAAAAGGGTCTTCAAATTTACAACAAAATCAATGATTACTGCAAGAGAAACACAAAAAGACTGGAAATTTTTTAGAATCTCTCTTAATCTGATTCTGGGTTTTTTTTTTTCCCCTCTTTTTAGATGGATAGAGGAAGAAGAGAAGGATATGGGATGGATGTGAGCATGTGTGAGAAGGAGAAAAATGACATAACCCAATTAAAAAAAAAAAAAAAACTAAAAAAGGTTTCTTTTTTTAGATGATAATGAAAAAAAATAGAGAAAATCTAAGCAAAAATGTTAGAAAAGAGAAGAAAAAAAAAGGGATTAGTGAAAATGGGTCATTGTCTTTTATCAAGGAAGTTAGGCCCTCACTCTGCATTAATGGTCCCTCCAATTGAATGCATCAAAACCTACTTGGCATGTGCTTTGCCAATTGCCATTTTCCATTTTTTCTGACTCTGTTTTTTATTTAATTGCCAAAAGCCAAAAAGGGTACTTTTATATTCTTAAAAGAATTTTCAATAATATTATAATACCTTTTCCTTACTACTAAATATTAATAAATATATGTGTGTGTGTCATTAGAGATATTATAGTTTACGAAGGGACAAGTACTTGCTTGGTTGAGTGTATCTTTCAAAAAAGAAAAAAATTTATTTTCTATTTTAGTATTTTGTATTAAGTATTTTTTTTTGGAAGACAATTATTTAGGAGGGGTGAAGTGGATTTAACGATTATGATACTCATATATTCTAAAATTTATTTCAATCAATTTTAATTACGAAATATCTTACTAGGTAAACAGTGATGGATTTAGAAGGAACGAGTTCAGTAGTCACCTACCTAAGATTTAATATTATATTCTATGACTTTTCTACAATTAAATATATTAAAGTTAGGGATTGTTTTATCTACATAATTAAAGTGTATATAAAGTAGTCCAAACACGTGTAATTATGAAAAAAAAAAGATTAATAAGTAAGCTTTGTAATTTGACGAAGATAAATTGAGTTCTTAAGTTGACTATGACTAAGATAAATACCAAAAATGTTGGTCTAATCTAAATTGAAAATTCTAATACCATGTCATTATTTTATTATTCATAGGAATTCAATCAACTTTGAAACATATGAGGCAAAATCAATATATTTAGCCATTTTCTTTTTAAATTTTAAGAAACTTCAAATTGAAATCTATTTGATAAGCATTTGAGTATTTAATTTTTTTCCCTTTCTTATTTTATAAGGAAAAAACCACACAAAAACTACAATAGAACTCTTTGAGTGATAGAAAAATGTTGAGATATAGAGAAATAGTATTATTTACTTTGGAAAGAAAATAGGGTTCAGAGCGAAAAAGATTAGAAGAACATAAATAAGAACAAATTAAAAGAAGCAGAGAAAAGTGGAAGAATGGAAGATAATAATATCAGTGAAAGGAGGGGAAACAAATAAATATGAAAAAAGTTAATGATTTGGAATTATAATTAAGAAAACAAGAAAATAATATGGAAAAGAACATTAGAGTGAGAAAAGTTAAAGGAAGAAAAATGTTATATATATATCTATATCTACATTATATAAAAGGGTAGAAGTTGAAAAAAATTTTAATCTCATTTTACTATTTTATTATAACTTTTTTTTATCTCGTTTTAGTGGTAATTTTGTCATTCACATAGTTTTAGTGTTTATGACCATTTTTACACTCTACGAGATAGAAGTTACATTTTTTTTTTAACTTTTTATCTCTTTGTTATAACTTTTCTAAAAATTTAAAACTTTCTCTTCAAAATTAGTTAAGTCATTTAAATTTATCCAAATTCATTCACATTTCTCTCCATCCTTTAATCTTTTATCTCTTGCTAATTACATTCACTTATCTCATATTAACTATCGATATCAACCTTCCAAATTCTTCCTTTTCAAATCTTTGAGTATAGATATCTCATTTTATTCACTCATATTTACAAATCACAACAAAATGCTAAAAGTGAAGAAGAAAAGCAAATCAAATGCTAAAAGTGAAGAAGAAAAGCAAATCAAATTATATTTTTCTATTCTCTTCTTTTTTTTTTTTTTTTTATCTATTTTTTATATAAAAGTATGCTTGTGTATATTTCTTCATTTATAGATTTTATTTTAGTACACAACAGAAGTTGGAAAAACTTGAACCACCAATTTCATGGTTGATATGTAGAGATATGTCTATGCTCTTTTATGTTTAACTTATGTAATATTAAAAATCTTTTTCAACGTAACCATGGGAATCTTGCTCTGTTTTTTTCTTCATTTAATTTTTTTTATTAAAGCTATTATAAAAGTTGAGATGTATATTATGATATTTCTAAATTTATATTCATTTTCCACTCGTTATGATGTGAATTTAAAAATGATATAAATATGAAAATATTCAAATACATAACTGTTCTAATTTTATAAAGCTAAGCTAAAACTATAATTTTTTCACGTGTGATTTTCATGTACGTCGCACGTATTGTTTACTAGTGTATATATATACATAGAGAGAGAGAGAGAGATAAATATTAGAAAGAGAAAAGTAGAAAATGAGAAATAAAATTAGGGAGAAAATGAGAAATTTCACAAATAGTGTAAAAAAAATACATAAAATAGATAAAGAAATTTAAAGTAAATTTTAGAGAGGACAAAATTAAAAGAAAAAAAATGATATTTAGATAAAGAAAAGTGAAAAAGATATTATAGAAAAGGATGCAAAATAAAAGCAATGTTGTTAAGTGATTTTGGATCAAAGATTATAATTGACATTTTGAAATAATAAAGTGGGGAAGAAGCATTGATATGAGCCAAAAGAGACAATTAAAGATTGATATGGGTCGTATGCCCCGACCCATAGTCATACTTGAAGTCCAATATATAATCCAAGGAAGAGCCTCAACCGAGCTGAGACTAATCTTCTCCATTTGTCATGTCGTACTCCATCCAACTCGAGAGATTATCTAATCTTGGTTTGACAAAAATATATCTTATCTCAAATCCCCTATACATATACCTTATGATGACTCTATACGAGGTAATTTATACTTCTCAACTTCTCACTATTTTATAATTCTCTTACTAACATCTATTTTTCTTTATTTTACAAGTCCTTTCCTTTTCAAAATTACAAATTTCAATCATTAATGACACATGAGAGTTAGGTACGTTTTTCTTTAGCCAAAATTTGACATCTAACATCTCTATATATTTGTTATATGGATAAAAAAAAAAGTTTTTTTAAAGTTGAAAAAGAAATTAATAAAAGGGTTAATACACAATTCTAGAGAAACACAAAGAAAAAGAACAATGTTAGAAGAAAACAATATTTTGAGAATAAGAAAATATATATATATATATATATATATATATATATATATATATATATGTATATATTCTTTTTTTTGTTAAATTACTCAAACATTCAAAATCCTTAAGAACAAAATAAATAAACAAACAAACAAACGACCAAAATTTTATATAAAAAATAGAAAAGTTCAACAGATATATAAGAAATCACTAAAAATCTATAAGATATAGTAAAAATTAATCAATTATTCACTAGTATAATTATAAATATTTATTGTAAGATATAAAACAATATATAGTTTTTAGGAATTATATAATTTAAAAACAGGATATGTTAATATCTACGTCTTTTCAAAAATATAAAAAAACGGCAAAATATTTACACTCTATAGAACAATTCCAAAAACGGAAAAGCCTAGAAGTTTACCGTGTAAAATACAAAAAATGTCCTATCAACCCACACCGTCAATAACGTGCGCGTAATATATTTGCGATCCTATATTAGTGATCCTTTAGATCTTGTTATTATTTGATGCACGACCGTTTAGATATGGTTCAATATATACACGATCGTTTAGATATGGCTACAATTTATACGCGATCGTTTAGATATCACTACAATTTATCTTTTCAATTCCGTCGTTTAGATTTATTTACACGATCGTTTAGATTTATTTACACGATCGTTTACATTTGGCTACTCTAATCGAAATGATTTTTTTTCTTTTACGCACGATCTTTTATCTTTTTTACACAATCGTTTGCTTTTTTAAACATCGTTTACATTTGGTTACTCCAATCTAAATGATTTTTTTTTTCAAGATTTTTTATACACAATCTTTTATTTTTTTTACACGCTCGTTTACCTTTGGCTACTCCAATCTAAATGATTTTTTTTCAAGATTCTTTATACACGATCTTTTAGATTTTGCTATTTTGTTGTACACATTCGTTTAGATTTGGTTACCCAAATATAAACGCGTAAAAAAAATTACGATGGAAAGAAATTGCAGCGAAAAAAAGAAGAGGAAAAGTAGAAAGACGATGGAAAGAAATCGAAGCGAAAAAACGAGTAGGAAAAGAAGAAAAAGATGGAAAAATTAAACGACATAAATATGGAAAGAAATCGCAGAAAATAAAAAGAGAAAAAAAGAAATACGAAATCGCGAGGAAGAAAAGAAAGATGGAAGGGCAAACCTGAAATATTTAAAAAATGGCTAACTTTTTGGACTTTGTTACACGGCCGTAAATAGATTACACTTTTGTTACATTTATCTAAGTTTCCCTTTTTTAGATCCATATCTTAATTATTAAACTAAAAATTTTTAATAGTAATACTAATAAAAAAAACAGGAACATTTTTTAATATTATAAAATAAACTAAAATATTTATGATATATAGCAAAATTTTAGATTCTGTCGATGATAAACATTGATAGATATTATTGTCTATCAATATGACTTATAGAAGTATATTCATGTCTATCAATGTCTATCATTTTTAGAATATGAAATTTTGTTATATATCGTAAATATTTTATCAAAATTGTCATTTTTTTTTTTTTTTGACAAATTCTAATAAAAATAAATAAGAATGAAATGAAATAAAGAGATTTAATGGGTTAAGTTAGGGGTTGTGGGGATGCCTATCCAATAAATTTAAATGTAAAGCTAATTTTTTGGTTACTCATTTGGTGGAAGTAGGCATCCACTCCATCATTAAACAAAATCCATTTTTCAACTATTAATTAATTCAATTCTTAAAAGCCATTTAATCAAATTGGAGTTGTATTCTTAAATATTCACACATTTTTCTTATTTTTAATTTTGAAAAAATTAATGTCAATTAAAATCCTTTAAATCATACCCTTATTACTATTTTACGCCCAAAACTTTCATAACCAATCATCTCAAATCTTCCTTAAAACATGTAGTCTTCTTTCAATGTTGTTTTTACAAAATGAACAATTAAAATGATGATTCTCAAGCAAATTTTTGACATAGAATTTAAATTTGTTTAATTATGATTATGAAAGTTGACCGTTTAATTAGTGTCATTATAAGTTTCATACAACTTTTTCAAACAAAATATAATACAAGATATAAATTAGTGTGTTACAAAAGTTTATGGTTTAAATTATTCTCGGATAAATTGATATTTTCTTCTTAAATTTTTTTATAGTCATAACTATGTTAATTATATGTAATTCATACGTTTGTCAATTCTTAAAAGGAAAGATAAGATAGGTATCAAAAGTTTTGTATTTTATTTAGCTATAAATACTTACTTTATTTATTATTATTTGAACAGGCTGTAAATACTAAATACTTGTCAATTATAAAATTTAGGGAAATTTTAATTCTAATATATATATATATATACAGTTTAATGTGGACTCACAATTTTACAATTTCGTTAATTGAACCCTAAATTTAATAAGTTCAAAGGAAATTAAAAAGTAACCAAAAAAATTTAATGAAATAAGTCAAATGAGAGATGTCAAAACTTAGCTATCAAAACACCCTAACCTAACCTCAAAGCACCAAAAACTAAAATGTCCTTTTTTTAGATATAGTGGAATTAAATAAATTTAACAATGGCTTATTTGATATTAGTTGAGCTAAATGTTATTTTTTATTAAAAAGAAACTTTAATTTAATAAAGCTATTTACAAAATCTAAGCATATAACTCTGAGTGACTTTGATAGAATTACAATCACTTTTACCCTTGAACTTGAATATGTCTTTAATCAAACACAATGAATTGAACAAATAAATTAAATTGTTTAGAAGCACTTACAAAAAAAAAAAACAACTTCGAGAGAGCTTTTAAACCTAACTAGCGATTTTTAACCATTTAAAATCATTTCCAAGCGTATCAACGTATCATGTTGAAAGAAAAAGATACAAAAGAAAAATAGTTTTGATTTTTAATAATTTAAAATCACTCACGAATATGTCGTACCCAAATTAACAATAACATTTTTTTAAAAAAAATGTCTACATCTTCATGTCTCTCAATCGCATAGATTTTGAAAAGATTATTCAAACTTTACAACAAACAGTAAAATCCCACTTGAAAAGCCACTCTTATCAGATCATGTTTGGAAGGAAGACAACAAATTGTACAGAAAAAAAAAAAAAGACAAATGAGAAACCAATTGATTAAAAAAAACAACCCTGTTCCTTTAGATGCTATGCTATAATCTTCAATTTTCAAACCTCAAAGAGAGAGAGAGAGAGAGAGAGAGAGAGAGAGAGAGAGAGAGAGAGAGAGAGAGAGAGAGATTGTTAATATGAAGGAATCAAAGGGCCTACTTGGCAAATGAAGAAAAGACATCAAAGATTCAACAATCAAAGCCATTCAACCCCACCAACCCAAAAAGTGCGCAGAAGTGCTTTCTCTTCCTCCTCTTCCTCTACTTTTCTCTTCAACATTATTGTTTACCTGCATCCAAAGATATTTTCCATCGGCAATTTTCATTAATCAAACAATTAGGTATTTCGACATTGAAGCATCGATCTATATTTAAACAATACCAAACAAAAGTCAAATGAACAATAAGTAAACATGTTAAATGATAATAGAGAATTCAACAAGGAATCTCATAAATACTTGAAATTCATAACCTATTTAAGAAAGCATAAAGTTTTCAAGTAAACTTCATAATCAACTCCTTTTTGTAATTAGAGATGGAATATAACAGAGATTCTATGCTATAAATTGAATGACATTTTCACTGCTTATGAGTTCATATGGGGCTATAAAAACTTATCCTTTCATAAAACTATTGGTTTCATCCTCTGTGGATTTTACAAACAGACAGAATCCTACTTGTCTTTGCTATAGCTTATAATAATATTACAACAGGCTCTAAACTATTTGACATAAGAGAACATCTACATCAAGAAATTAGGTCACTTTCAGTTTGCTAGTTTTGATCTAAAGTAGTCTAAATTTTTTTGCTTAGAAGGAAAACGCTGGCCATAACATAATTACCCATTTGCCATAAAAATATGGCTTTGGGGAATTTCAATATCACAAGAAATCCTCTCCCCCCCCCCCCCCCCCCCCCCCAATCCTAACCTAAAACTGACTGAATTTCTGTAGCTTTCCAAAGAAAAAAAAGAGTTCTTTTCCCCTTCTTTATGACAAAGTACAAGAATAATAAATTCCAATCCCAAATAAGAACATTAAATCAATTGCGCTTTTTACTAAGAGAAAAAAAAATCAATAATAATTAAATACTCTTAATTCCTAGACTTTGGCTCTTACAATATTTTGGTCCTCGTAATTGTATAACTAACCATTTATCTCCTACGAAAAAAATATAATGACTATGTTTATGAATCTTTAAAATAAATTCTATTTGAAAAACAACTTATAAACAAAATATAGACAATTAAAAAAAACCTATTAAAGGTAATTGAAACAATCTTTTGACGTAAAAATCTTGCTACGTTTTTTAAGAAATAGAGACCTAAGTCATTATGAAAAACGAACTAGACTTATATATAACATGTTAAAAGAGCCAAATTAGAACTCATGGTTCTTTTCCTTTAAACCTGTCTTTCGTATAATATTGTACAAGTAAAATAGAAATGCAGAGGAATATATGTCATTTTTCTCTAAAATTGACAAATGGCATAGCATCCAATCCCACACATGAAGTGAGCAACACACTAGTCCTGCCTCTTCTCCATTTTCCCTCCCAATAATTATCACTTGCACCCTCATAATGCCACGTGAAGTTACAATACATACTGGACCACTCCTTGCTGGCCTCCTTTAATTCATGGCATGATAAACACTATAATATTAAAAGAAAGATGCTGATCCAAGCAGATCCCCCCCTGTTTAACAACTTTATGTTTATGTAACAATGTCAAATTTGGACCTCGTGTAACACAGTAGACTGTAGGGTGGCTTGGCAAGAAAATAAAACGCATATATCCAACTTGAAATTTTTTTATATTATGATCAGAAAAATAATGCTTTTCGGTCATGCTAAAGTCCAACGGACAATAAAGAAATTAAGCAATAAGATCCTAGGTTTTTGAGTCGGCTGCTAAACTCCATGACCTAACAGGCCAACTTACCCTATCTTTACACTACACTTTAAGAGTCCGTGGGATATTACCTAATTTTGAATGATGATGTTTGATGAAGTCCGTGCACTGGTAGCTTTAAGCCTTTAACTTGATCCTCCTGCAGTTCATTATTCCAACATCCGTAGGTGGCCTTCAACTTTTAGATGAGACCCTCATAACAGAAAATGAAAGAGATCCAAGTCATGAAACCAAGTTTGGTTAATCTCAGTAATTATCATCATTGATCTTGCTTATAGTTTAGACGTATTTTGTAAAATTACAAGCTTCGGCTACCTTAAAGACATCATAAAGAAACTTGTCCAACAGGTTAGTCAAAATTACAATCCTCGGAGTATTTTCGAGGGAAAAATACCTGACCGCTAATAAGACTAGATTTTACAATCATGTTGGAACTGCCAGCTAGCATGCAGAAAATTGAGAAAATGCTATTGTCGACTAGATGAGACTTGGACAGCCTCCGAAACACATCTACAAACTCTTAAAATCCTCGAGTACCCGGGATCTAAATCCCCAACTGCAGTTCTAATGCCATTTAACATTGACTCTGAGAGTGCGTACTGAGTTGAAGCAGGAGATTCAACCTTATGTGGAAGAACTTCAGAAGGGTAAATCCCTCTGCCAAGAGACCAAGAAATTAATCAATAAGATTATGTTAAGATTGCTATGTAAATCAAATTTATGATTCATCCAGTTCCAGTCATAAATTTTTTTGTAATGAATGGACATCATAAGCTCTAGGTTACAATAACGTACAAATTGAAATGGAGAACTACTATTGGCAACTGAGAAGTATAAATATTGCATAATTGTGAAACCCCAAATTTCTACGACCTTTCAGAATTGTTAAGTTTTGGTAAAGGAAAGAGAAATTTAGATCAAAATTGGTTCAAAGTTAAGTGTTGAGCTTTGGACGTTTTGGGCAAGTATAGCGCCCAAGCTTGAGTGTATGTGGCTAGGTGAGAAGGCATGTCCATAGAGGTTTGCAAGGCATTTGAAATTTTTAGGCGTTTTGTTCAGGCGTTTTGATTGAAGTTGGGCGAGATGGTAAGTTGATTAGGTAAAATTCCGGGGCAAAACTCGATCTTGCTCGGTCAAAAAGAAATAAAAAATGCTTTTGTGTAAGGATCTCAGACAATCATGTGGAATCCCAGGCAAGATTGAAGACAGAAGTGTAATCTCGAGGTCATCTCAATGCTGGTTCGACCAAGATTAAAAGAAGAGAAAAGACATTAAAGGAATCTCAGGCAATCTTGGGCTCGAGTTCGGCTGAGACCGAAGACCAAAAGAGGAAATTGAAGGATCTCAAGGTTATCTCAAGGTTGTGCCAGCCAAGACTGGGACAGGAAAGGGTTTGATTGGTGAGCTCAGAATGATCTCAGACCAATTCTGGCCAAGAGGATTGAAGATCAAGTATTTTAAGCATAATTCATGCAATTGCGGCCAAGTAGGAGGTGGATTAAGGAAATCAAAAGGTAAATTAAGGAAGCTGGAGGTGTCAATTCATTCTCATGCAAGAATTTAGTATAAATAGGTAACTTCACAATAAGGTTTCTCACAATTCACTCGTACTCAAATTACTTTCAAAGAACATAATTGAGTCTGTTTCCTAAGGAAGGCTTAAATTACTTTCAAAGAACATAATTGAGTTTGTTTCCTAAGGAAGGCTGCTGAAAGAAGAATTCAAGGAGATTGTGAAAGAAATCTCAACCAAGAGTTAACACCAAATATAGTGAGCGATTAAATGATTTCTATAATAGTTCCTAAAGCATGATTTCTAAGCTATTAAGGTATATTTCAAGATAAATGTTTACTAAGCTATTAAGGTATGTTTCAAGATAAATGTTTAAGTTACTCCTTTCTATTGAGTTGCAAAAAAAAGTTTTATAAACTGATTTCTCAAAAACGACAATAAGAATTATATAAAAAAAATACAGTAATAAGTAACAGAATTTGATAGTTAGATATTAGGTCACTCAGACAAACAAGACAGTATAAATATAGAAAGGTTAAATTGTGGCTTACCGACTCAAATCCGATATGTCCAGAACCAGATTTACCTTCCAGCCACTTTGGAAGTTAATGAAGCTAAGTTGCAAATCAAGCTGCTCGTCTGCAAAGATTAGAACAGCAAAAAGGAAGTTGGTCTTTAAGCTCTCATAAGGAAAAACAATCTGTGGTCATGAAACATTCACAGATCATTCATGTTGGTCGATGTCAATTTGAGGATAGAAAGTAAGCAGACGTCACCAATAGTATGCATAAAAAGTTAGGGAGCTGCACACTTTTAAAACACTGTTTTTTTAAAAGTCTCTTAATTAATCGTCAAAATGAGACAGAAGCTCAAACTACAAGAGCTCAAACTACAAGAGGATTATACAAGAGCTAACAAAAGTACTAGGGATCAGTAATCGCACCCAAACATCTCAACTAAGTCAACACCTCCTTAGCGACCTCGTCATATCCAGATATCACAAAAATAAGATCAAAGAAACAACTCTTTACTAAGCCATGATAACAAATCTTCACTAGATCATGATTGGGAAGGAGTTTAATACAAAGAAAAGTACCCAAAAAATGAGATGAGAATAGCAAAAAACAGAACAGTAGCGAAACAAAAACAGAATCAAGCTGGAAAAATAGAAGCTCTCCAATTTAAGTTGAGGTCTTGAATGTTGTAGTTTCCGAAAATCTTTGAGAGGGCGCACTAGCAGGAGGCATTTCTGTGAGTGATTTCAAAACGATTCAAACAGCCAAGGTATTTATCATGGAAGACTCTTTGATTCCTTTTTGACACTGTTTCTGGAAGGGGTTTTGGGAGTGGTGTTTTAAAATGGAACATTGTTGGAAAAAACACTAACTAGTGAAGACCATGCATGTGGATAATCATGTAAGAGCAAAGCATTATCATGCATGGTCAAAAGTAAAAACAAAAATATTAATGACCTGAAGGTGAGTTAAATCTTATTAGGATGAGATTTGAAATCTCTATCTGGGCAATCTGCATTTCCTCAATCACATCTAGCAGGTTGTGTAGAAGAGAACTCATCATCTGCATAATAAAGAGAGAATTAAAGCATTGCAAGAATCAGCATAGTGCATCAACATTATGAACATGGAGTTTGCAATCTAAACTGTCAAGGTGTTGACATGGTAAAGAATATAGCATATATACTCCGGATAAGTATCAGTAAATCAATTGCCAGGCACATTCTTCTTTTTTTAAATGAAGGGAAAAAGAAAAAGAAGAAGAAACAAGAAACAAGAAAGTTACATTGAAATTCACCATTGTTTTCAAATTGAAAGAGGCTGTGTTATTTTAGTGAAAGTGAAACTGATGGGACCAGAAAACACTTCAAATAGAGATCGTAGTTGTGGACTGTACCAACCTCCAACCACCTCAATGCCCCCGTTTGGGTTACAAGCTCACACAACTGAGCTCGGCTCAAATAGAGACAGTAGTTACGGATACACAAAATAAAAAAGTAAGCGAAAAAGGTGGGAGTGAGTCATGGAGAGATAGAATAGTCAAGCAGGATGAATAACTCACTTGAGTTTCTTTGGAGAAGTGCCTGGAGGCATTACACCTCCTCGTCCTCTCAACATTTAACACAAAAGAAAATGCACTGCCAGCATTCATTTCTGGAAACTT
This sequence comes from Cucumis melo, assembly GCF_025177605.1. Lineage (NCBI taxonomy): Eukaryota > Viridiplantae > Streptophyta > Magnoliopsida > Cucurbitales > Cucurbitaceae > Cucumis > Cucumis melo. The sequence goes on from NC_066857.1 coordinate 4,427,724, forward strand.
CTGGTGGAGAAAAACAAAGTATAAAAGAACGGAAGATAATAGGTAGAAGGCTATTAAAAAATCATTCTGTACCTTCGCAATATGGGAATCATTCAATGTATTAAAGACGGTTACACTTGGGAATGGATTTGCTTTAATTGTAATCCTATTTAGAATCCCAATGAACAAATACAGAGTTTAGCTGAGATTTCATCCATCATTAATTGCTCGTAAACAAACACAGAAAAACTGAAAGGAAAAAAAATCCAACCTTTGGCAGCAATAACCAAGGTAGTTGAGAAGTATGGTGTAGTGATCATTTTTTTTCTCAAAATCATCTACTTTCCACATCTGAAAAAGTACATATGATGTTTAAAAATGTGTATCAGACATTCAAGAAATTATAATCTTAAGTCAAATAGAAAATTAGTGAATGTAGGAACCTGCAAATCCTGATAAATGGACCTGCAGAGCTTTCTCTTTCTTAGATGATCAATAACTGATCCAAGAATGTCAGTTGAACTGGTCATTCCTTTCAACTTACAGTATGTTGAAAAATATTTGCTTAGTGCCTTTATCTTTCCATCCAAAGTTACAAATTCATGCTTTATTGTGTTAGCTCTTTCACAAGATGCCTGCACCAAACACGTTTACGTGTATTATTCACCAAGAAATTGCCATACAAATTTATTGAACAGGTATACACAAATATGTGTTCACACAGAAACATATAAATATCTGGAACGATCATTGAGAACATAATTCTAATAAAATTACATAGTTGATATTTCTTTTAATAATCAACTAGAGTGCTTAAAGAGAACTCCTGAACATTGAAAAACTAATTTACTGCTAGTATAAAATGCCAATATTATGCTCCCATATTTTGCAGAAAAGTAAGCAGGGCGACTGACCATTTTCCATTCAATAGTCGAGTTATTCAAAAACTGAAATATTGTGAATCCAAAGATATTCAACCAGCATCCCCGAAATTTCACCTGTACACCTTACACTCGAGCACTATTTCATAGTCAAGTGCGTGAACCACATAAGCACACAAAACTAAGGGTGAAAATGTTAGACCCCCATCAAGCTTGTATATAGTAGGAGAAAGAATAAAAATACATCACACGATATACACGTGTGAATTAGTAATAGGTCGGTTGGCCTTTAGTATAAAAGGTTTTCAGTTTAGGCGGGAAGGGGGCATGAAAATTCTGTTAGATTGGTAAGGTCATTGTAACTTCTTGAGAGAGATAAGTACAATTGAGTGTTGTAAGAAGAATTGAGAATTCCTCAATTCTCCTATGTTGTAATCGATTCTTAATTCAATGAAGTGTGAAATTCAGATAAGGAAGTAGAGTTCTAACATTTGGTATCGACGCTAACGATCCAAAGGAGAAGTGTGAAATTCAGATAAGGAAGTAGAGTTCTAACATTTGGTACCGGCGCTAACGATCCAAAGGAAAAGAAACCACAATGGTTCAAATGAGAATCGAAGAACGTTTGGAACTCATCGATCAAGTAATCGCCGGAATGAAGAAAGAACTGAGCAAAATGCCGATGATAAAGTCCAGTCTCAGCGATATTGCGAAGAATCTCGAGTTGATGTGTTTACAATCGGAGAAGCAACGACAGTTGCTGCTGATGATGATGGAGTCTAGCGCGAAGGAACGCTCAGAATGAGTGAGCGAATCACAGAATCAGCCACGCGTGATTCTGCGACTAGGAAAGGAAAAGAAAATGAGGCGACGTCGAGCAAGCTACCAAATCGAACCGAAATATCGGAGATGTCCAAAACGAAAAGAAGAACGATAGCGAAGAAAATTCCAGCGACCGAAATAAATTCAAGAAAGTCGAAATGCCGATGTTCACCGGTGAAGATCTGGATTCGTGGTTGTTCCGCGCTGAGAGGTATTTCCAAATTCATAAATTAAACGAGTCTGAAAAAATGCTAGTATCCACGATTAGCTTCGACGGACCAGCCTTGAACTGGTACCGATCACAAGAAGAGAGGGATAAATTTTTTAGTTGGATAGATTTGAAAGAGAGATTATTAGTTCGTTTTAGATCAAGTAGAGATGGAATGATTTGCGGAAAGTTTTTACGAATTAAACAAGAGACAACAGTAGAAGAGTATAGAAACTTGTTTAATAAACTTGTGGCGCCTTTGTCTCATTTACAAGAGAGAGTGATAGAAGATACCTTTATGAATGGCTTGCTGCCATGGATTAGAGCTGAAGTGGCCTTTTGTCGACCGAAGGGATTGGCTGAGATGATGCAAGGAGCGCAATTAGTTGAAAAAAGAGAGATTATTCGAGGAGAGGCTAATATGAATGGGTTTTCTGGCGGGAAATACCCTATTCAAACTGCCGCAAATAATAAATCTGGAGCGAACTATATGGCAGGAGAGAATAAGGGAAATACAATATTTCCTATCAGGACAATTACCTTAAGGAGTACTAATCCCAAAGAGAATCGAAAAGAGGGATTATATAAACGATTACTTGATACTGAATTCCAAGCTAGGAAAGAAAAGGGCCTATGTTTTAGATGTAATGAAAATTATTCAGCAGACCATAAGTGTAAAATGAAAGAACAGCAGGAATTACGCATGTTTATGGTGGTGAATGATTTGGAAGAATAAGAAATTATTGAGGAAGATGAAACAAAGAGGAAGGAGTTAAACAGACTGGAAGTTAAGGAGAACTGCACAGCTTATGTTGAATTGTCAATCAATTCTGTAGTAGGCTTGAATGACCCCGGTACAATGAAAGTGAGGGGAAAATTACAAGGTGAGGATGTGGTTATCTTGATTGATTGTGGGGCGACCCATAATTTTATTTCAGAAAAGTTGGCCATGAAATTGTTCATACCAACGAAGGAGACAGCACACTCGAGAGTGATATTGGGCTCTAGCACAGCTATTCAGGGCAAAGGTGTTTGTGACGCTCTAGAAGTGCAATTGAAGGACTGGACGGTCAAAGAGGATTTCTTACCTCTAGAACACGGTGGTGTGGATGTGATTTTGGGGATGAAGTGGCTTTACTCCTTAGGGTAACAATAGTAGACTGGAAAAATTTATCACTGTCATTTTCTTGTGAAGGAAGCAAGTGAACATCAAGGGAGACCCAAGTCTAACTAAGGCAAGGGTGAGCTTGAAAAATATGATCCGAGCTTGGGGAGAGAAAGATGAAGGATTTTTGATTGAATGTCGAGCAATAACAGTTGAGGGATTGGGCAGAAATGATTGTCATATAACTCATTTGGGGGTAGAAAAAGACAACCCTATGCTTACCGTTTTGGAACAGTATGAAGACGTCTTTGAATGGCCAGAGAGATTACCTCCTAGAAGGGATATTGAGCACCAAATACATTTGAAGAAAGGAACTGATCCTATTAATATACGACCTTACCACTATGGATATCATCAAAAAGAGGAGATGGAAAAATTGGTGAAGGAAATGTTAGCCTCGAGTGTTGTGAGGCCCAGCACCCGTCCTTTCTCTAGCTCTGTTTTGTTGGTTAAGAAAAAGGATGGTAGTTGGCGTTTTTGTATTGATTAAAGGACTGTTAACAATTCCACTATTCCGAATAAGTTCCCAATTCCAGTAGTGGAGTTATTTGATGAATTATGTGGTACTTCTCTATTTTCAAATATTGATTTGAAATCCGGGTATCACCAAATTAGAATGGCTGATGAAGACATTGAAAAAACTGCCTTTAGAACTCATCAAGGCCACTATGAGTTCTTGGTCATGCCATTTGAGCTAACCAATGCACCAGCCACTTTTCAAGCATTGATGAATGCAGTCTTTAAACCATACTTGAGAAAATTTGTATTGGTATTTTTTGATGATATATTGGTTTATAGTAAGAATGAGGCTGATCATGTGAAGTACATGGGAGTGGTATTATCCGTTTTGAGGAAACATGAATTATACGCAAACAAAAAGAAATGCAACTTCGCTCAGCATAAGATAGAATATTTGGGACACGTTATATCGGGAGAAGGAGTTGAAGTCGATCCAAAGAAGATTAAGTCAGTAGCTGATTGGCCAAAACCTACGAATATTAGAGAAGTCAGAGGTTTTCTTGGGCTAACAGGCTACTAACAGACGTTTTGTGCAGGGTTATGGATCTATTGCGGCACCGCTAACACAATTGCTCAAGAAGGGTGGTTTTAAATGGAATGAAGAGGCGGCATAAGCTTTTGATAAACTGAAGCAAGATATGATGTCTCTCCCTGTTTGGCACTTCCCAACTTTAATCAACCCTTTGAAATTGAGACAAAAGCTTCAGGTTATGGAGTGGGTGCGGTGTTAATCCAGTCCAAACGGCCTATCGCATATTACAGTCATACATTAGCTTTGAGAGATAGAGCTCGCCCAATATATGAGAGGGAGCTAATGGCAGTTGTATTGGCTGTTCTAAGATGGACACCGTATTTGTTGGGCAGCAGATTCTTAGTAAAAACTGATCAGAAGTCATTGAAGTTTCTGTTGGAACAAAGGTTATCCAACCTCAGTACCAGAAATGGATAGCAAAGCTTTTGGTATATTCTTTTGAGGTGATTTACAAACCGGGTCTAGAGAATAGAGCAGCGGATGCCCTTTCAAGAAAACCGGCTGATGTGCAATTGTTTGGGCTATCAGTGCCTATGGCAGTTGATTTAAAACTTATTAAAGAAGTAGAAGCAGACCCAAAATTCCAAAAAGTATTGGCTGAACTAAAGGAGTTGGAAGATCAAAAGGAAAGTAAATATTCCCTACAGAATGGCATGTTGACATTCAAGAATCGGTTAGTCCTTACAAAGAACTCTACTTTGATTCCAGTAATTTTGAATACTTATCATGATTCGGCAATTGGTGGTCATTCTGAGTTTTTAAGAACCTATAAGAGGATAGCCAGTGATTTGTTTTGGGAGGGAATGAAAATAAACATAAAGAAACATTACGAGGAGTGTTTAATGTGTCAAAGAAACAAATCATTGGCACCATCTCCAGCTGGTTTATTAGTTTCATTGGAGATTCCACAAACTATATGGAGTGACATTTCCATGGATTTTGTGGATGGTTTACCAAAGGCTAACGGTTTTGAAGTCATTTTGGTTGTGGTGGATCGTTGGAGTAAATACGGCCACTTTCTACCTCTTAAACATCCTTACATGGCTAAGGTGGTGGCAGAATTATTTGTGAAAGAGATTGTTCGATTGCATGGTTTTCCCCTGTCAATTGTTTCAGATCGGGACAAAATTTTCCTCAACCATTTCTGGAAGGAGCTTTTTCGTTTATCTGGTACTAAACTAAATAAGAGCACTGCTTACCATCCTCAATCGAACAGCCAGACAGAGGTTGTAAATAGAGGCATGGAAACGTACTTGAGATGTTTCTGTGGTGAAAAGCCTAAAGAATGGGTTAAATGGCTACCATGGGCAGAATATTGGTATAAACCACGTTCCAAAGGGCTTTGGATGTTTCTCCTTTTCAGGTTGTTTATGGTCATAAACCTCCAGCTCTGTTATCTTATGGTAATACTGAAACAAAGAATGCTTCCATTGATGAGATGTTGAAAGAAAGGGATGCTGTTTTGAGTGCTTTGCGAGAACATTTACGGTTAGCACAGGAGCAGATGAAAAGCTATGCTGACCGCAAACGAAGGGATGTAGAATTTTGCGTGGGTGATTATGTGTTTTTGAAAATCTGTCCTTATAGGCAATTGACCTTAAGGAGAAGCGTAATGAAAAGCTTTCTCCCAGATTTTTTGGGCCTTATAAAATTTTAGAGAAAATTGGCATGGTGACTTATAAGCTTGAACTACCGGTTGGTACTATTATTCATCCTGTTTTTCACGTGTCTCAATTGAAGAAGTTAGTAGGACAGCACATAGATGTACAGCCTACCATTCAGTATGTTAATGAGAACTATGAATGGAAATCTAATCCTGAAGAAGTACAATTGAGTGTTGTAAGAAGAATTGAGATTTCCTCAATTCTCCTATGTTGTAATCGATTCATAATTCAATAAAGTGTGAAATTCAGATAAAGAAGTAGAGTTCTAACAGAAAACTAGAGATAGAATACCAGGGCTACAAGTTAAGTGTATACACAAATAACACAAATTCAAGAAGGCATCCGCCTAATGGTGAGACCAAGAAACTCCTATCACAGTGACTCAATCAATAGGATCTCCAGCCAAATAAAAGGAATTATGATTAAAAACCCCATGCCTGACCTCGGAATCAATTGGGCACGAAAGTCCATTTCCATCATCAACATGACTGCTCTTTGAACCACAATCCGTTAGGCGATCATAATTCAACTTCAACATTTGCAAATTTTCAATACGAGAGCTCAATGATTGTGCTCTATTCTGCATGGAAGTGTGCACAAAGGTTAAAAGTTATTCATAATTTAAGAACTAAAATCACCAGAAAATACAGTACCAGATACAAATCACGCTTTACAAACTCCAACTGAAGCTTTGCCTTCTGATATGCTACTTTATACAACAACAGCCTGGCTTCCACTACTCTGTGATAGTTCAATTCATGAGTGTTGATGTCGAAAACAGTTATTCGACCGATTCTTGAGAATATGAGGAATTCAAATAATAACTGACTTATACAGACAAATGTACTTCTCAAATCACCTTTTATGCATTCCTCCAATATCTTCGGTTACTTTCTACATATAAAATAATACCAATGTTAATACGCCAAAACTTCCACTAGTGGACAGTTATGATATAATAGCATATCAAAATATGAGCTTGTTTCAATATTTGAAACCTGAGATTGGATTTCAGAACACAGCAATTCATATTTTTTAACCTTCAAAAGGTGAACCAAAGTATCTTCAAGCTTCTCTATCTAAATGAGAAAGAAAAAGAAAAAGAAAAAACAAAATAATAGTATCAGTTAGGGTACGATTCATGAAGATCAGAACATTACCGAACACAATTTAACATGTAATGAAGAGAGGGAGAAAAAAGGAGAGACAGCAAAAAGGAAGAAATGAGGGGAAATGTACTGCTTTTGAGTTCAGTTTGTTGATTGATGGGGGTAGCAAATCTTTTATCTCTGCTAAAAATTTTATTGACATCTGCCGCATAATAATGCAAGTTAAACAATTAGTGAACTTGACCCAAAAGAACAACAAATCGCTACTGCTCCTGTCATCAAATTTGGTTAGCAAACAAGTAATCCTTTTTGTTCAAGGTAAGAAACCAAGCTTTCATTGAGAAAAAAGATAAACAATCAACTTACATCTGTCCAATGCATAAGTGCTCGATTTCTATTGTCCTCGATCCTCTTGTTTCCATCGCTCATTTGATTGAACTCTTCTACCAAAGAGTCTACATCACAACTTCCATTATGATTAAGTTTTAGGTTTTGCCGAATCCTTACTATTATGTCATTGTCATCACGATCCCCAACAAGAGGCATTGGGCCAATGTTTCTTCTCTTGCTCCCAGAATGGCTGTGATTGCCCTTCCTTGAAGAACTCACCGATACACAGCTTTCTTGATCATTATCCTGATTAATATGTCCCCTCAAGTTGGATGTTGGAGAAGCCATAACTTTTCTCATAAACATCCCATCATCTTTTGTTTCATTAAAAGGATTATTCCTAAAGGGACTTTGAAATGGCCTTTTCCTTGTAGAACTCTGAGACTGTTCATTGTTGAAGGAACTCGGAGACGACTTATTAGAGATGGCAACCACAGACTCTTTCTTGCCTGATGATGTCTGGGTTGAAATTATCCTTCTGGGACTGTAGTTCGGTATTACAGTGAAGGGACTCTAAGATTTTAAATAAAATAAAATAAAAAAACAAGCAAACTTCAATATCGTCATTAAAGATAACAATTAATTAATCGTATCAACTAAAAAATTGGTTAAGAATGATTTCTGAGAGCATTAGATTTCAGTAGAAAGTTAACTAGAGGTAAGATAACTTTCAAATGAGAGTTCTACTCAATCTGGGGGATAAAGCTGTTATTGTTTACATAAAAAAATTCCTATGTTAATTATTTGCTTAGGAAAAGGAAAGAGAATACAACCTGCATAATGGATAGTCCACTTGTCCAGGCCTTCTGAAACTGTGGTGAAAAGGCACCAAGCTTGGAAGTCTTAGCAGGACTTTCCAAATGAGAACTTACGATGTTCCCATTTCTCAAAGAATGTTGTAAATTGCTGAAGGTTTCCGAATTATTGTGCAGATTCGAAAGGTCAACTCCATTATCATCCCCATCTACCAAGGACATACCTTTCAGAAGTGGTGAAGTTGATACAGTTCCAATTTTGGACTGCAATGATCCCGAGTTGTCAGCAATCAAATTCAAAGGACTGGGTCTGGTATTGCTAGTAGGTGCAGCTCCACCTTGAGTCAGACAAGCACGAACAAGCTTGTCTTGTTGGTTACACTGATTCAGTTCACCAAAGCAACTAGTCGAACATTCAGTGGCTCCTGATAACCTCACGTCTAAACTTTTGGAAGGAGATGAAACAATTGTATCATACATATTAGTTGAATTATTTTGTTCTCTGCCATCAGGTCTAATGTTCGTCAGATCATCAATTTCAGAACTAGTAGATGACCTCGATAAAGGATCTTCTGACATCAAGATATGTGGCATAAGATCTTTGTTCTCAGTCCAGGTAGCTTGAACAGGTGACTTGGCTTCTGTAGCCGGCTCAATGGGTTGCACGTTGGGAAAATTAGCCACATCCATATGGTCTGGTGTTTCTCCAGCCTCAGCTAAACCTTTTGGCTCTTCACTTTGGCTCAGCTTAGGAAAATCTTTTGTAGTCTTGACTCCACTACCAGAAGTGCTAAATGAACTTTTAAATTCATTGTTGTTTCCATTCGATCTAGTAAGTTGTTCTTCTAAACACACAACAGGAATGTCTATGTATTTGTTGTGTTCAAGATCCTTGCTCTGATCACCTTGACCACTCAAGTTAACTAGAGAAGAGTATCTGGATGGTCTGGAATTCAATCTGTCCGTTCCTTCTCCATTACTTGAAACATGTGGAGAAGATTCAGGAAGTCTGAACTTGGAAATACTTATCTGCTTGGACAATAGAATCTTGCCGAACTTCATGCTCCCTGTACTCAATTTATAATTTGACAGCTTCGAGTGAGGAGTCACAAGAGCAGAAAATGAAGGGGAATTGAAAGTAGCCGAAGATATTTTCTGCTCAGCAGATAAGAGTCTCTTTAGCGGAGATATATCTTTGAGATTATAGTCAATGCTTCTTGGTGTCTCATGCCTCTTGTCCATGAGAACATCTTCCTTATCCCACCCATCTGAGAAATTTCTTTGTAACAAACCATTGGATTGAAAAGCTTTATGGGGTGTGCCGCTATTACCTTCCTCACCTCCATGTTTGGAGTATTTATTGCTTCCCTGGGAAAAAAATGAACAAATATCTTCAACCATATTTGTGCAACACCAGCAAATCGCATGGAAAATTTTAAATTACAGTAAAATTTGATGCATTCGAGTCAGGATGCATAAAATTGCATTGCCAACATAACGTGACACAAGAGGCAGTTAAGAGTAATATGCTGACTGCAACCACATAAGACCCATTAATAGCCAAAGGCGAAGACTCTGGTAACAAATGACAGGATAACGATTGAGCTAAAAAAGATTTTACAACTCCATAAGTTGAGGCTGTCCATTATACGGACAATTGCTAAAGGTAAAATCACCAGTCTAGACCAAACAAAAACTAACAATTAAATCGTGCACCAATCCTTGGATAACAGTAAGGTAAGTCTCGCAAGGAAAAAAATATCAAAGAAAAATAAAATATCATACTAACATCTACCATTTCAGTTTTCTCAGAAATCTCATCATCATAGTTGCCTTGTCCAGTCTGATCAACTTCACGAGTTTCAATCTGTTCGGACAATATTTCATCCACTGAAACAGCATAGAGATCCCTACTTCCTTCGGTCAAAAGTGCATCTAAAGAAGGAGATAATCTCCCATATTCATATTTCTCTGAGTTCTCTCCCACGATACTCATTGCATTAGAATCTTTACTTCTTACCACATCACCAGATTGTGAAGATGGAGAAATCATTTTGTCAGCCATCGTTAATGTCATAAAACTGTCAGGGTTAGTACGCACGGTATTCTGGGTCGGCGTTCTATCTTCAAATCCAGACCGAATTGCCGTAGGAGTTTTGAGATCCCTCCCCGAGTCTGATTCAGCAAGGCTACGAAAATGCATTGAAAATGCTGTTGAATCCATTGTAACATCATGATTATCATCAGAGGCAGCAGAATCAGACAACCGCATGGGTCTAATGAAACTCGCTGATACAGGCCCGAAAAAATTATCTTCTGCAATAGTGAATTGAGTGGATATTTTAGTGCAAATAACCTCTCGTGTGTGCAAGAAATGCAGATAAAATCCTGACTTCTTCATGAATTGTTACCATGAAAAACAATGTACTTCAACGAAATCCCTCAAATGGCAGAACCCAACAAACAAAATGCTAGATAAAACGAAGAGATAAAGAAACAGAATAACATACCATCATTGGAAGTTGCAGAGCCGGCAGATATACTCCCTGGTGACGGCGATCCAAGCGGTCTCAGAAATGATTTCCGCTGCCCAAGAACATCATCATCCAAATTAGGTGAAGATTCACGGGAATCGTCGCTATCAGCCAAGTCCCTGAAGAACCCTAGGACCTCGTTGTCCGGAAGAGCAGCCTCGGGAGTGGTTTGGGGCTCAGGAGGCGTCTCGTAGTCCTCGTCGCGGTTAAAGATATGCACTGAAGTGATCTCGCAATCAGCAAAGCTCACGCGTCGTGCCCGTTTCTTCTTGAAGGCCAAACTTTCCTCCTCAGTGGCCGTGTTGGCGGTCTCTTCAGGGTCCTTGGAAGCCATTGTAGGTAGATGAATTACAAAGCGCAATGAGTTTGAGAGGTTTCGGAGTCTAGAGGTGAGGGTTCATGAAAATCGGAGCACCGAACGGAGTTCTGATCGGAATTGAACCGGCGGAGATGAGAGGAGAGGAAGAAGATGGATGGAAGAAAGTTGGGAATGACATTGTTTTGTGCGGGAAATGTGTGGAGACATTTCAAAATGTTCAAATGCAAATGGTTGGATTTTGTTTTGAGAAATAGTTCGATTTTAATTTCTGAAAAATAGTTCGTTTGTTTTTTTACAATAAATAGTTCTATTTTTTTAAAGAAAAATAATTCCATTTAACTCTTTTTTTGTACAATCAGTTCAATTATATATATATCTATATCTTCTATAATCTATTGTATATATAAAAGTTTTGGTATGGATAAGCATTTTTATCTCCATTATATCCTTTAATTTAGTTATATGTTTCAATTTATCTTTTTGTTTTATGGTAAATTTATTTTAATTTTATTTTTTTATATAATTATAAAAAACACACCTTTTTCCACTACTTTTTGAATTAATTATACTTAAGTTTAGTAGAATTAAAGTATGCACATAAAAAGTTAAATGCAAATGGTTTTTTATTTACCCACTACTTTTTTAATTAATTATACTTAAGTTTAATGAAATTAAAATATAGGATGGGAAGAGTTGGAATGCAAATGGTTTTTCATTTATATTTTATAAATTAGTTACAAATTAAATATCTGATTAATTATAATTAACAATATAAATTTAAATACTTAAAAGTTGAAAAGTTTTTGTAACATTTTTTTACCATATAAAAGGCTTCCTTGATTTTTTCTACCAACGTTATTATTGAGAAATTTGGATTCATTCAATAGATTATGTAATTGGACAAAATTGGTATGTTGATTATTTAGCAAAAATATTATACATGTTGAAATAACAATTGATGATCATGCAGTAAAACAAGTTTTTTCTTCCACAAATACCATTTAGCCCACCAAATGACAATAAATATTCATTCAAGTTCAAGAGAAAACAATTCCCTCGTTCATTCATGCTTTGCAATGACAATTAACAAAGCACAATGACAAACAGTTCCTAGTGTTGGAATATATCTTATTGAAAAATGTGTTTTCTCCTGGACAACTTTATGTTGCACTAGAGCAATTTCAGTGAAGATAACAAAAGTTTGGATAAAGTCCATAAGTGACAATAAGTTATTTTCAAATTATAGAAAAAAAAATATATTGTTTATAAAAAAAATATTTTTTTTGATATATACAAGTCTTACATTTAAATTCTTATATTTTAATCTAATTATTGTAACTTCTTCCCATGTACATTTAATTCTGTTATATTTTGAATTTTATAGATTTAAATTTAGTACAACCTAAACATATACATGCAATGTTTACTATAATCTAAAGTTACGCATTATATGTATCATGCACGTGTCTTTTACTAGTATATATAAAAGTGAGAAACTTCTTATTCCCATTTTGCCCTTTTCATAGTTTGCTTTTTTATTTACTAGGTTGGTTTTATCATAATTTAAATTTTCTAATTATTAGGGTTTTCAATGAATCCAACAAATATTTAATTAATTTCAATTTTCACAAAAATAAAATAATTCTCATTAAATGAATTCAAAATAACGTCCAAATTAAATTTAATTTAATTTAACAAATTTAAAATTATCTTAATTTTGGAGGCGTTACAATCTTCCCTTTTTTAAGAAACTTTCGTCCTCGAAAGTTCGAAAGTTCTAATCTTCAAACAACTCGAGATATTGGGCTCTCGTGTTTTAATTAATAACAATTTTTACCAAACTCTATAATCTTTAATTAAATATATATACTCGTGTATATATATATATATATATATTTAATTAATCCAATACAAAACAACCGAATACATTCCTTAACTTCGAATTCCACTTAATGTAATACCCATAATAAGTTTCTTAAATTTACGGGGTGTTACAATAAATCTACCATTTCTCAACTAACGGTTACATTCCTCACTATCTTTCAATTAATTAAATTCATTAAAAACTCTCTTCGCACAAAATTAAATTAAGAAAAAAAGTATGACCATTGATTAGTTCGGTTTTAAAGTTATATAAGTTTCTCTTATTCCCTTTAATCACTAACACATTTTCCCTCATCTTCCTTGTGACTCATGTTCACATTCCCAATCATTATCTTTATAGTATTGCAACAATAAAATAAATCCATATATAAGAGGTATTTTGTATTTTCCAACTCATGTATAGAGATGCAAAGAAGCTCTTAATGACACTATTAACTATATGTCGAATAAGCAATATTCTCACAATACTTACCATGACGCTACAACATTATCTCATCTATGTATTTATATTCGATTAATTTAAATTTTGGTTGTTTCTGAACATTATATTTTGGATCGAAGAGACTTATTTATCCATCATTTTTTATTTTATTTATGTCACTTCATTCTTTATTCTTCTATTTTCTTTATTTTCTTTCTTTCTTTATTTTATTTTTAATGAAAAAAGTATGCTTTTGTTATATTATGGTTAACCACCAATTTCCTCTTTGTTTATATATATTGTATTTATATAGTTGTGTATCATAAACTTACGTTGTTACATAGGTCTTTTATATTCTCTAGTTAATATATAATTGTCCAACGTGGTCACCTCATTATCATTGGTAGATTTGGATTTAATAATATGTTATACATATATATAAGCTAAATATATCTTTTATAATTAGTTTTTAGGTTGCTACACTATAAATTTATTAATTTTGTATTGACTCAATAACAAATTTAGTTCCTATAATTTAGACATAGTTTATAAAATTTGAGTTTGAGAATATTTTAAAATTAATCTTATGAATCAGACAATGATCGTCGACGGTTACAATCAAAATAACAAAAATTTTCCAAACAAAAGAATAAGGAGATGTTTCAATCAATCATCTTCATACAAAAAAAGTTAAAATAACGTGAAAATATTTAATTTATAAGCTATGTATAATTTAAAATTTTAAAATAGATATTTTGCTTTGTAATTAAAATTTATTTTATTGTATATAAATTTATATTATATAATTACAAATATTTTACTCTACCGATTTAAAATATTTGAATATCTTAGAAACAAAAATTAAAATTATATACTATTTTAAACCTTAAATTGTACTAAAATGTTTATTCAGATAAATTGTGATATATGTTTGTAAATAGTAATATTTAATATTTAAGGATAGTTTTTAAAATGTAATTTCAAAGGATGGACCAAAATGCTTTTGCTTTTGGAAAATAGGTCGAATTTCAAAATATTAGATTTTGACCTGGTGACAATAATTGGATGTCAGCATATAAACTTTTGGGAATGAAATGACATTATGTCCTTGTTGATTAAACATGCCAAATTAATATTTACTAATTTCGACCTACCTATTCTAAGTCAACTGAAAACAAATATTGTCCAATAAACAGTTACTCTTAATTTAATCCTTAAATGTCTATTATTTTAATAAATTGTAATTAGTTTCATCGGTTTGATAACTATCATCCAAATACATCCAAACAAATTAATAGAAAAATTGTAAACAATATTTTAAGCAAGCATATTTTGTTTCTTCTGATGATTATAAACAAGAAGAAATCTAAACTAAGATTCTTCTTAACAAAATTTAAAATTTTAATAATTGTATTTTTGACATATGGGATTACAAAAATAACCCTAGTTTGCCAGATGAACTAAAATAAAAGGTAGCAAAAAAGACCAAACCATCATCCATATAACGCACGCCATGGTTCCTTTACATCTTTTGATGTTTCTTTTGGATTCCAAACAATTCCTTCTCTTGAGAAGCTGAGTGGCAAGGAGTTTGCTAAAAGTTCACCCATTTCATTCAGTATCTGCACAAGAAACCACAAAAGATTTGTAAGAAAATTTGAGATTTTAAAACCAACAGTCCTATGGTACATTATGAGAACTAGACTCTTTTAGAGCAATTTACAGCTATTTTAGAAAGAAGCACTACTCAATCCAAGTCTTTCTCTAAAATCACTGCTGTTGATTTCAAATGTTTTACAGATCTATGTATAACAAACACTAAGGGTGATTAGTGCATTGATTTGAGATAATGAAGTCTACAATCAATAAGTTGAAGTCAGAAAGTATGTGTTTAGGGTGTGGAGTTTGTTTAGTTGGAGTTAGGAAGTATGTGTTTGAGGTGCACCATTGAAGTTCCTCGATAAATATACAAAAGAGATAAAAGATGGAGTTCATCGATAAGTGTGTAAGAGAGGCGAGAAAATGAAATTCTTTGATAATTGTGCCAACTTCGACAGTGAATAATAGTATACTATTGAAGTTGATGGAGTTTAGTTATTCAATGACATATAAAATTGGTGCACCAAACATCCTCAAGGAAATTTAAACCTCTTTGAAGAAGGAACTCTCTCATGCTCACAATTTGGATTGTATCATGGCTAACTTTATGTAACAAACTGCTGGGATGGCATTCTTAATATTATAAAATGATTGATTGAATAAGTACCTGAATCTCTTCACCTGCAGCTTGATTGGAAAGACTACGACCTGTTAGTCCAACAACGAAAAAAGCAGGAATCTTCAAGATGTGAATCAAGTGATATAAACAGGCTAGTTGCTCGTAGTAGATCTGTGAAGCTGATGGTAGTTTCTTGACTTTGGCACCCATCGTTTGAGAAATATCTGTTTCTGGACCTACTTGGGTACCATACAGAAGAACAGTCCGATCATTTTTGGTGAGAGTTTTGCTCTCCCACTTGAGCTTTGAGGATGTAATGATAGATGGGACTACAAGAGTGGGTTTCGCTTTAGAAGAAGAGGGTGAACGTTCTCCTGCTATGTGTGAAAGAACTACATCTAAAGCACACGCCAAGACTGGAGGTTCGTAATTTTGTAAGATTAATACTGAAACCTGAAGATAAAGCAAAAACAATATGTGATAAAGAAATAATCCATCAAGTAACTTTTGTAGTTAAGTCCATGCATGAACTCGGATCAGCTGACAGAAACAAGTAACTTTACCAGATCCCAAATGCCATACCATTGACAATAAGTAAAAGAAAGAAAATCTTCTAACCCCCTAAGAGACCGAACTTAGCATTCAAAATTAACTTTTCCTGTTTATGAGAAATTGTCATGCCTTCATTTCACTGATTAACAAGGAATTACAAAAGAAGACATCAAAAGTGCCAAAGGAATTACAGAAAAGGCAGTTCCATTTGGCAATTAGAGAAAAAAGAATAATGTTGTGTAAGGGGAGAATTTACAAAAAGAGAGCAATATAGATCAAATGCTAAAAAAAACTATCAAAGTCAGTCGCTTGTCCTTGAAAATGTGTCAATTTCTTTCCCACCAAACTGACCAAAGAAAGGCTCTCACGAAGTTTATCTAAATGACTTCCTTTTCTTTATTAAAAGGGTGGCGAATAAACACCGCCTCCAGTAAAGCGATTATACCTCCCAAGAGAGCAATTGAAGGCCATTAGGATAATCTTCCAAAAATGATTGGCAAAGGGGCAGGAGATGAATAGATGCAGCATGGTCTCTCCATCCCTTTGACAAAGAAACGCCAATTTGGCGAAGTAACGAGCCAAGGGACGTTCCTTTGTAGCACATTAGCAGTACTAATGCTTCCATTGTTAAGGTCCCTAATGAAATTTTTTATCTTCTTTGGGAAAGAACCAGCTAGAAATACAAGTGAAGGTTTTATGTGGCTGACTGACTTTAAATTGCAAGATATCTTCTGGCAAAGGCCAAAGGGATATTGCTGCAAAGAAGCCTTTCTTGACAATGATAGAATGGTAAATTATAGGCTAGACTCCTTCCTCACTTCCTCGTCCTTAAGGTTTCTTCTCTAACCCAAATCCCAAGATTCCATTTCAAGGCTACAAAGATCAGCAATAAAGCAATCTTTCCTGAGGGATAATACAAAAGGCCTAGGAAAAGCCTCTTATAAGGGTGACGATCCAATCTATTTGTTGGTACATTATAAAGTAAAGTTCACATCTCAAGATGTAGATAAGCTAATATCGAACCCAAACTAACACCCAAACAGAACACCTTGCCATCACACATTTCCTCTTCTCAGTTCTCATCATTGATCAGGCACCTAAGCTTTAACTCACACTCCATCCATAGTTGAACCTAGCTCCTAATATTTGTGTGTTGTGTTAGAAGCAAAGGAATATGTCAACCAGACTCTATGATATTGGTGCCAATATCTAAAGATTAGTTCTTGTCCTATACACTTGATTACCACAATAAAATCCTAACAGTTCTTATCAATCCTTCTTTGAGATCTAACGAAGCCTTTCACTTCGTAATACACGAGCACGAATTTTCAATGCTAAACCAGCTGAAACGATCTAACAATAAATTCGACGTTGGATAATTTGTTCATAACATGTTTAGAGCCAACATTCTCCATAAAACTAAACTTCTGACCATTTCTCAACACTAATATAATCCGAAACCGCAACAAGTACCTGATAAATTCCCTTATCATCAAGATAATGAACGATGTTACCGGAGGCCTTCTGGTCCTTGATTGCATAATCCTCGAGGGAGAACTCGAAAATTTCATCCCTGCAATAAAATCAAGCCAAGTTTGATCTGTTAGTCAGCTAATTACTTAAAATTCAATGAAGGAAACAAAAAAAAAAAAAAATGGAAATGGAGCTAACAGCGTGGTGACCGTGGAAGGAGGGTTGAGGCGAAGAGCTCCGGAAAGGGCTGAGGCAAAACCCTCAGAATCTCTGAGGAGAAATATTACTTTTGGAGCTAATTTCATTGTCTGAGTTCCGAGCTATCCCAACTCTGAAATGGCGGATCGCCGGCGTAGAAGATGGAATCTCAAAAACCTTATTTGGTTTTATTTTAGCTTCGTTCTTTTGCTCTAATCGGTCTCTCGAGCTTCGGTAGGCTTCTTTCTCGATCCCAACGACGTCGTTTTGCATCCCAATTTTTCTTAAAATATTGTAATTAAATGGAAGAATATAAATATTCGAATTCAAGACTTCTTGTGTATAATTGCAAAGAAATGTCAATTTGAGCTAAGCTTTTGTCAGTAATTTACACCCCAATTTCTTAGCTCTTGCATCTGACTATAAATTGATTATTATAGTTTATTGCATCTGACTATAGTAATTTACACCCCTTTAACTTCAAGGTTGATAATGAGATTAACTCATTTTGTGCATCCACTTGTCACATTTGGTGTGCTTTTCATGTTTTTTTTTTATATCGAAACTTTGACCTAATTTTCTTTCTTATTTCATACGATCATGAATACCCTGACTCCATTAAAGAGTTGCTTCAATTAATAAAACAAAACACTCATATTTGTTAAAAAAAGATAAATTTCCATTCTCATTAAAATAATTTCATTTTCTATCTGCAAATACTTTTATCAAATTCATCCATATATTCTTAAAATTTTTATTTTAAAATCAAATTACAATGAAACATATAAATCATAAACATACTATTACAACATAAGAAAGTAACAACGATACAAATTATTAAATCTATGGTTAAAAAAATACGCATATAATTAAAATCCACAATTACATATATATTCACTTTAATCTAATTTACAACTTCACTTATACAAAAAAAAAAGTACGAGAATATCATCGTTTTCGACACGTCATTTGTTTGTCTCGACCATATAAAAGATTCTCTATTGCTACTAAAATTCTACACACTAACATAAACTTTTTGAATGATGCACTATGGAAGGATGTTGTATTATAATGCTCAAGGACCACCATTGCTAAACCTTTGATCTTAAAAAAGTAAACTTTCTAAAGGGTGTAGGAAATTTTTTAATAAATTCACAACTAAAATACAAAAAATTTTACTAAAGGAAGAAAAAGAATATTTCGCACCGCATAAATTTGAATCTGTTTTCATTTTGAAATATTAGGTACCGAAATAAAGATGAAAGAATTTTCACTAGAATAAGTAAACTACAATTATGTTTGATAATACTTCACGACTCCCGCAATAAATAAATAAACTAAATCTTATAGTTTTTTACGATGTATTATCTATGGTTTTGGAAAATTTTCATTTTGCTCATTTAGCCTTGACTTAGTTTCAATATGCGCTGTATAGTTTGGTCAAAACTTTACTAGCGGTCTCTAAATTATGTTTTATCCACACAAAAATTGAAATTCATATATTTTTCTCTATTGATGCATAAAGTTTTAGGAGGTCTCTAATAAGATGTTTGAATGAATTAAGGTGAAAGTTTTGTAAAAAAATCTAACAAGATCTAGTTTTTTGTTCCATACATTTAATGAGCGAAGTAGCATCGTGTACTTGGAGTATGTAAAAGATCCCACCTATTTATAGAAATAGCTAACAATGAGACAACTTGGTTGTTGGGTAGGAGGGCTTTTAGTTTACTATAACAAATAATGTAGTAACCATACGTCATCTCTAGCAAAGTTACACATTGAATAAAATTTGGTTAGCTCCATGTCGAGACAAGCGACGTGATTGAGATGAGATTTTGGGCTATAGACCTTGATCTCCACCCTATTTTACCAAATTATATTAGATCGCCTTATGCTTAGTTGTTTACCAATTTGATCACTTACACTTAGGTAAAGTTAACACATAGCTAAAACAAAAACTAACTTCTAATAAAGTAAATGTTAGTAAAGTACCATCAAAATAATCACTTCACAAACTTGACTAAATTACACTAACTAAATTAAAACTTTTGAAATAAAAAATATCAAATTGAAATTAAAATCTAAGGGTAAGTACTACACGTATGACTTATAAATTTTAAAATACCAAATTTATTATTGAAAAAATTATATAGAAAGCCCATTTTTAAAGGAACAAAGTGTGAAATGATCCAATTTTTTTTTTCAAATGTCAAATATCTATTTGCTAATGTCAGAACGGTCTGAATTACGCTATTGTTCTTCCTTTATTGATTTAAGTTTTCATTTTCTTCTTCCTTTAGTTGCTCGTTGTCTTCTTTAGTTGCATGTCGTTTTCTTCAGCTTCTTCTCCGAGTTCTCCAACACGACTTCTCCAGATCTCTGACATGGCTTCTCTGGCACCATCCACACGACCCAACAACATCAACACCGAGCGAAACACCGAGGTTGAACTAGAGCCACACTAACGAGACCTAGCTAGACACCAAAGTTGAGCGAGAGCGAGATCGAACGAGACACCTAAGGTTGAGGGAGAGCGACATTAATTAGTTTTTGCGCAAGAGACCAATAATTTGTAAGTGAGAAAAAAGAAAGAAAAAAAGAAGAAGAAGATGTGTGTCATTTTGGTAATTTCACTCAAATTTGACGTCATTCAACAATTTTAATTTTTTTAAAAAAATCATATCATTTGACATTTTTCTACTAATTCTCAAGTCATTTATCTAGCGAACTCTTTATTATTTTATCTAAAAGTCTAAAACATACAAAAATATGTAACATTCACGTACAATATTATAATACATAGGCACCTACACATACATTAGAAAAACCTCACACTCGATCGAGATTTAATTTTGCTTTTTCATTTAAACTTCAAAAAGTAATCCTCACATTTTCAAGTCGAACCAAAAATGCAAGTCACAAATTAAAGTTAGAATTAGTAAGTTTGATTGGGACATGAAAGAGAGATGGGAAATGGCAAAAAGAAAAAAGGGTGTGGAGGTGATGGATAGAGAGGGTGTGGTTGAGGGAAGCACAAGGAATGTTGAAGCAAAAAGCATATGCCTTGGCTTGGGCTATACTCACTCACTGGCTCACATAGTCAACTAGTGTCGCTCACACTTTTGGACCACAATTTCTATATCTAACACATTGTTTTTAAAAAAATGAAAACTATATTCTATCTTTTATTCCTTTTTCTCAATGTCCACTATACACCGAGCTCTTTTTTAGAATCATCCAGTAGCACATTATTTTTAAAAATATTACTCAATACACTGCTTTAAAACCTGTCGATAAGTCTAATATCGATGTGACGCATTTTAGGGAGGTGTGTTGATGTGATAGTTAAATGGATTACAAACGAGTGAGATAGTCAAATTAGAATTGAGATTAGTGACGATCGTTCTAGAGGTGGTCACGTAGACTAGAAAAATTAAAGTTAGTGTCGGAGTTTAGATGCATGATTGGAATTTTTTAAAGCTGGTGAAATAAAATACTTAGAATCCAATAATCCATTGTTTTGGTATGGCGTGCCAATTCTAACGAAAATGACCATTATAAAATCGATACAATACACTTAGATGCATTTGCTCGTTTTTAAAATATCTAATAATCGGCTTTTATCTATCACTATTATTGCATGTCAAATCAACCAACGTTATCTAATAAGACTATTTGATTATGTTTTCGAAATTCAAATATTTGTAAGAAGTTTTGAGTTAGCTCATATACACATGTTAATTAACACAACTTGATCTTTTTATATCTATAGCATTTAGACACTTTAACTTTTGGGTGTTTGAACTGGCTTATGTTCGACGACGATTATTATTATTATAAAAAAAAATATTTGATCCTTAACTATTGAATTTAATTTCTATTTCCTCTAAATTATACGTAAAAACAAGATAAAAAACATAGTGAAAAATAGTGTTTGTTTCTCATTCAAATTATTATTATTTTCTAAATTGAAAAACAAGAAATTCTTGGAATAGATCCCAACGATGGTTGGGATATTCAAAGTACAAAATAAAGAAATTAAGAAAAACATGGGTTGTGTTGGTGAGAAGTGACCCTTCTCAACTTGTTCTTTACATATATTTGCTTTAAAACCTCAACCTCTCCACATTCATCTTAGTTCTCTTTTTGAAAAATACTTTCTTTTTTGTGCTTCCTTACTTTAATCCATTTTGATTACCCAAAATCACTCTATTTTATACCGATATAAAAATATAGTGAAGTTCATATATATATATATATATATATATATATATATATATATATATATATATATATAAATTATTTTAAAAGATAAAATTTTCAAATATATTTACAAATATAGCAATATATTACAATCTATTTATAGACTATTATCAGTATCTACCATATGATACATATAGACACATATAGTAGTTTATAACGACCCTTCGTAAATAGACTTGATATTTTGCTATATTTTGTAAATAATTTAATTTATTTTGCTATGTTTGATATACTTGTAACTTTTGTTATTATCAGTAGATCTACCTTATTATACTATTTAGAAAAAAACACAATGTATATTATCATATTTTTTTTAGAAAAATCGCATCCAAACACATGACGAAAATTTAATATAATATAAAATTAAAAAGTATTTTACACAAATCTAATGACATGTCAAATACTTTAGTATTAGAAAAATTTCAATAAAAGAACAACTATCAACGTACGACACATAGACAATGAAAATGATCTTGAACCTATGTGCAGTATTAGTAGGTGAAAGTATACAACTAAAGGAGCTAAAAAGATCGAATTCGATATGATTCTCAACTTTATTTGTTACCCCTTTTTTATTTTGTTGAACAACTATAGAGTGAGAGATCGATAAGAAGCACTGTCAACAAATCTCCTCACCAAGCAGAAAACCAATCAGACAAAAAACTAGTAGTCGGCCCTACCGATTACTTCTTCAAAGACTAGAGCAGTATTAATAAAACAAAAACCTCAAAGAATTGCATTTGAACATCCTTGACAACTAACTCAATATCTTTCACAAAAGAACTAATTTCAGACAAGTCCACATGATCAAACAACAACTTTTTTAGATTGTAATTTGTTTTATTTGTCAGTTATATTCAAATTACTTCTATAAATTGTTTGGAAAATTTTCTTTATTCTTATCATCTTTTAACGATCCATCTACTTCTAATAATAGTTTTTAGATCAATCTTAAACCAAATTATGGAATGAGTGAAGGACCATTTTAATCTTTAGAACCTAAAAATCTTTAGAACCTAAAAGAAGTGGAAATTTAGTTCAAAGATGTAGATTGGGGACAATTTTTAATTTCTTCTTATTTTAATTTATTTATAATGTGGAAAAGTCAATAAACACACAATCTAATTTTCTTTTTTTCTTTTTTTTTTTCCAAAATGTTAATATCATTTTCTCTCATACTTCTAAGAGTCCAAAAAGTTATATTCATAGTCAACTTTATAAACTTCATCTTGTAATAATGTACACATTGATCATTTTGAAAAATCATTATAGGACAAAAAAGAAAGAAAAATAAAGAAGGAAAAATATTTATATTGCTTTTAGAGCTTAGTCAATTAAAAGTATCACGAAATAATTGTATCGATATAAATTTTGAATTTTCTCAACCACTTTGGTCTACAAATTTTATTAGTAAGACATTATATAATATTTATAATTGTTTCAATTAAACTCTTAGATTGATATTAACGAATCAAAGTTAGACCGTTTGTTAAGATTACCTTTTAAAATTGTTTATGTATCAATTTTGTGCGTGTTAGTTAATGGTCCCACCTACTTTATTTTAGATTTTCATTTTAAGGGTTCCACGTGGTTAGGATTTATTCCTATATATTGGTAATACTATCACGGGTGGTTAGGAATTCCTTATATATTGGTAATACCTCGTATGAGAAGTTATGGAATTCCTTATATATTGGTAATACCTCGTATGAGAAGTTATGCAAAGAAAAAGTATAAAAGCTTCTTGACGCCAAGTTCTCTTGGCAGTTCGATAGAATAATCATATACATCATCTATAGATTTAAGATTACGGGAAGATATTCTGTCCTTTTTATGAGTTATGACTATTGTGTTCTTACATATTTAGTTATGTTGGTTATAGGACAATATGATGATAAATGTGTAGAGTGTTGTACCTCCAGTCATAACTATGTATTCAAAACAAATGTTGTTGTGTTGCTTGTTCTTTTTCCATGTTATTTCAGCTTAGTGCCCTTTCTACAACTATGGTTACAACTGTTACATATCACTAGAACCGTTCATATTTCAGTGCGTACCTTCTTTCATTGTCGAATTAATAAAGTAAACTATTAATGACGCATGAGATATTTTCAAAATGAAATCGATCCTAGCTTAAAGCCTAAATATTTGATTTCAAAAAATTAGTTTAAAATTTAATTGATAAAATAATTATAAGTCCAATATGATATGTTTCACCAAACATAACGTAATAAAATAATCGATAAATTAAAACTCATAATCTAAAACAAAACAATTATTAGTCCATGAATAAATTCTTTCCATGATAATTTTTTTTATCCAAACATGATTAAATTACAAATCATATCAAATAAATTTTAACTTTATTCAAATTATAGAGTCCAATACGAAACAAAAGTGAGTAAAAATTCAAAAAGTAAATTACATTTTTCATTTAATTGCAATCCAATTCAATGAACTCCACAAGGTTTATTTAATGCTATAGTACCTAACAAAAGTTGAATATGATAAATTCATTTATCCCAACATCCAAAATAATGAATTAAACATTTTTTTAAAATTTTTTTCTAATAGTTGCAAAATCACTAAAAAAAATAATTACAAAATATAGTAAAATTTTATTTTTATCTATGATAGATCATGAAAGATCTAAAAAAATTTATGTGATATATTGTCTCATTTTAAGTCTTTCCTCCCACTTGTCAAAGTATAAATAGTTCGTAATATGTTAACAACTAAAAATACATCATTTGACTTCACACATACTTACATATTTACCAATTTGAACGCAAAACTCAATAAATAACGCTTCTATCATTTATTATTTCAAAATTGATAGTCAAATTGCTTAAATAGTTCTTTCCTTACCTTCTTATCTTGAAAACAATTTGATTAATATGTCTCAATCACCGATGTCATATAATTGACTAATTGAGTTAACAAACAAATATATATGTATATATGTATGTACATATATCTGTATAAAAACATAAATAGATAATTTAAGGGACTTATACATGAGTCTATTTAATATCAATTTCTAGCTGCCTTTAATTTTTAGATTATAAACTTATAACAAAAACAATAGTCAAAATATCATTTGGTTATAACAAAAACAATAGTCAAAATATCATTTGGTTGTTATGTTTTAGTGTCTGTTCATTTTAGTTAATTTATTTTTGAATGTTTAATTTTAATTTTTAAACTTTTTTATAAATCTTAAATTTAGTTCATTTAAAAAAACGGTAAATTTTAAAAATAATCATATATTTTATTTGTTTGCATGAAAAATACTATTAATTTTTAACTAATTTCATTAATCATTTAATTTTGAGAGACTACCAAAATGAGCATATAATTCAACTAACATAATGTTTAATACTATCTCCCTCAATTTCATGAACTTGATTTTTGGAAATTACGAATACTTAAATAGAATAATAACTTTAAAATATAGAGATCATAAATAATATTTTAACCTAAAGGCTAAAATTAAATAATCTTGTAAATAATAAAACAACCGAAAATATTTACAAAATGTACTAAAACTTTAGATTATGTTAATGATAAATTATTTCTTCTATCGATGTTAATAATGGATAAAATATGAAATTTTACCGTATTTTGTAAATATTTTAGTTAATTATATCATATTTGAAAACGTTTATATAAATATATACACACACATATACAAGGGGCAAATTAAATGTAGTGTATTTGTTTTGGCAAATTGAATCTAGTGTGGGAGAATCTAATTTTTATATTCCATTGGATGGAGAAATATATAGATATAAATAAAGGCCAAGAGAATAGGGGAATATGAAGCAAATGTGAAAGAAGAGAGAGATTTAGAAAGAAAGGGAAAAAGGAGAAGAAAAATCCATGAAACTCTCAACACTTTCTTCTTCCATTTTTCTTCTTTCATTATTTCTTCTCCTTTCTTCTTCGCTATTCACTCCTACGTCCGCCATTAAAAGGGTAAATTAATTAATTAATTAGTTCAACCAATATCTTTTCTTTTGATCTCTCTCATAATTTTCTTACCTCTCCCAAACTAACACACATCCATTATATTTTTACAGTCCTATGTTGTCTACATGGGAGCTCACTCCCACGGTGGTCGAAAACCGGCCGATGTCGTCGCCGATTCTCACCACCAATTCCTCCAACCATTTCTCAAGAGGTATACGCTTCGTTTCAAATTACTAAAATGATAATAATTGACTTTATATGATCATTTTACCAACCTATCCCACGTAAAGTTGGATCTAGGCTTGTACATAAGCAGTGTGTATATATATATATAGATATATAGTTTAATATATGAGAGTAGTAAATCTTATGTTCGAATTATTGATTGTTCTTTTTTTCTTTTTTGTGTTTAGTGGAGAAGAGTTTACAAAAGATGTGATATTTTACTCATATACAAGACACATCAATGGATTTGCAGCAATGTTGGAAGATGAAGTAGCTGCTCAATTAGCTAGTAAATTTGATTCTCTCTTTTATTATTATCATCATCATTTTTTTTCTTTCAAAGAGACAATATTTTACTCTCTTCCTATTAAACAATATCTTAATTTTAAAAAAAAAAAATTAGTAGGACAAGTAGGAGAAAAAAGTAATAATTAATTTATAGTTCGATAACGATTTTATTTTCGAAATAATTTATATTTTTCCGTGTAGATAACATTTTCAAACACAATTTTGAATTTTTAGTCTAATAAATAAAAACAAAAGCAAAAAACAACTTTTCTTTTAAATTATCTTTTCGATTTACTTATGATATAGCATTAGGATAGAAAGCTTTGCATTCAAATTAGTTTTTCCAATTAGTATCGATTCGATAATTTTTCAAATTTTAATAAAGTCAATCAAAGTTAAGTTTCAAGTTTAGTGATGATATGATATTTTACGTCCTAAAAAAATTAGAGCATCCGAGAGTGGTATCGGTTTTTCTAAATAGAGGAAGAAAATTACACACAACAAGATCGTGGGAGTTCATGGGATTGGAGAACGAGAATGGAGTTATCGAATCAGAATCAATATGGAAGAAAGCAAGATTTGGAGAAGACACCATTATTGGAAACCTTGATACTGGTCAGTTTCTTTCTTTTTTTTTTTTTTTATTCTTCCTAATTTTATTTAATTATTTATTGGTCATTATTATTATTTTGAAGAGTTAGAATAATAATTTTTGAAGGAAAGGCATTGACTTTTGATTTTGTGAATACAAACAAGATCTGATTTTTATTGAGAGAGAAGTTGAAGAAGAAGGGTTTCAGACCAATCAAAATGACAGAAGGATTTGATTAGTTTAATGATTTTCCTCCCTTTTTCTTGAAGAACTAAAAATATGTTTTAATAGATCTGTGTTTGACTCTTATCTCCAACCCCAATGGTTGATTTTCTTTAAAGAAATTTTAATTAATTTATAAATGTCTAAATAAAAAATATATGATTTTTGAGAGAAGAATAAAATAAAATAAAATATGAACAAAAATATTTACTTTTATAACAAAATCGAATATGGTGAATTTTGTCTAAATAACATTTTGAATTTTGTCTAAATAACATTTTTTTTCTGGGGAGGGGGTAATTTATAAATGCATGTATATACAATTAGTGTCAGATTTATTAAAAGTTAAATGATTACGATTATACGGTTTGAGATCGATTAAACAAAAATATACTAAAACACAAATTATAAGAAGGACGGAAGTAGAGGTTGATTTTAAGATTTAGTAAAAATATAAGTATCGAATTTGAATTTGTAAAAAGCAGAGTGACTAAAACAAAACAATATTTTGAAAAATTTGCAAAAACCACCCATAAAGTCTAATAGCAATTGCAATTACACTCTTGAACTTTTAATAATAACAATTTTGTTCCTAAACTTCTAAAGGTGTTAAAATTGGACCTTCAGTAATTATAAAAATTGGACTTGCAAAATTAAATCCTCAAGCTGATATAATCAGAATAATTTATACAAATATGTAAGTTTGAGATTCCAAATTTAAAATTTGAATAAAGTTGAGTACTTAGTTTTAACTTTAAAAGTTTAAGGGTATAATTACAACTACTATGAGACTTTAAAAGTGATTTTTGCCATTTGCTCTAATATTTTCCAAAATTTAAAGCTAAATATCTTATTAATTAATTAATTAATTAATAAATAAATAGTGTTTATTAAAAGAAAACTAATGAGATGTATTTGGATAAACTAATTAATTAATTAATTAATTAGGGGAAATTTTGGTTTGGGAAAAATGGAAAAATAGGGGTGTGGGCAGAATCAAAGAGCTTTAGTGATGATGAAATGGGACCAATTCCTCATAGGTGGAAAGGAATCTGCCAAAACCAAAATGATCCTTCTTTCCATTGCAATAGGTATGTATACTCTCTCTCTCATTTTCCCCCCTACACTTCAACACTTTTTTTTTTTTTTATAGCACATTCTTTGCTTTTGTTTTTGTTTTTATTTAAGGTTTTAGATTCTACTCGTTCTATTTTAGATGAAAATTTTTATTTTCTCGTATTATCTAATTTCATCAAACAGGTTATAGAATCAAATATAACTCATTATTTAGGATTTAGATGTAACACGTGCACAAAGCAAATGTATTAAACTGACAACATGCTAGCATGAACATAATTTATACCACATTTGGTAACTATTTGGATTTTGATTTTAAATTTTTTTAAAAAGTATATCCACTTTCCTCTCTTACCGTGGTTTGCATATTTTTTAAGTAAAAAAGTTGATCTCTCTCGATGAATATACATTCAAAAACTAAAAAACGAAAATCAGATGATTATTAAACAAGATTTTTTTAGTACAGTAGATAAAGTTAGAAGATTTGAACCACAAACCTCTTAACCACTAATACATTTATATGGAAGTTAAATTATACTCGTTTTAATAGAGAAGAAAGTTTTATGAAATGAGACATCTACCCATTTTGTAGAAAGGCAAAAGTTTATGTTATGCTTAAAAGGAAAAGGTATATGACCCTACCAATATCTAAAGGTACACTAAGAGTATATGTTATGGAATGAATGTTGAGAGAAATAAAGGGTAAGAATATTGAAATGGTGTTGAAAAGATATAGCCAAATATAGATATAGATAGAAGCAACGGGATCCACAAACTACTTTTTCCCATTTGGATCTTCTTTTAAGTGCTAAAAAGTACAACCATTTATTCCTTCTACCCCTTTTTCACCTTTTTATCTATAAAAAGATACTAGGTTTATAACCAACTACTACATCTTTTCATTTTATAATTTTAAATATATTACCCTTTTTTTATGTCAATTTTAAATATTAAATAATTGAATTAAAATATTTCAAATTGTTATGATAGTAAAAAAAAAAAAAAAAAAAAAAAAAGACTATTTGACAAAATATAACAAAAGAAAAAAAAAACTTAAATTAGCTGGGGAGAGTTTGATCGGTTTTACTATAGTTTGTAAATAGTTTCAATATGTTGCTATTTTAAAAAATGTCTCTTTATAATTTAATTTTTATTTAAAAACAATTTTTTAGTCTCTTAATTTGTCATTCAATATTTATTTATACTTTGGATTTCTTTTTTCAAAAATAGAAAAAAATTGACAAGCTATTTACACGTCATATGACAAAATCACTAAAAGATAAAATTTATTATATTTAATTTTTCTATGAAGTGTAAATATTTTGTAAAATGTTATATTTTTTATAATTTTTCTTCGCATACTCCTCGTTTTACTTGTTAAATTAATTGTTTATTTAGCTTATCATATAATGTTTTGTTTGAAGTATATTTTAGATATTGTTTGAGAGTTATTTAATGAACTACCGCATGCTATGAAGTAATGTTTGTTTTTAAAAGGGATTGGACAAAATAAAAATAAGTCAAGATTTCACAACACATAACATATACCTAAAGTTTTTCTTTTTCTAAGACAAATACCAATATCTTACAGTTGATATGAAATGATGAACTCAAACCTCAAGTTAAATGTGATTTCAGTCAAATAAAAGTTTGTTTGTTTTTTGGATTCAATCTGACACGAAAATTATTTAACACTCGAATATTTAGGTTGATTAGTATAAATTTTATATTCATTTTATATCCGAACAATGTTCATTCGAGTAAAGAGAGACGTGATTCTAAAATTAAAAATAAATCGTATGCATATATATGTATGTATGAAATAGGTAAAAGATTGATTCTTGGATAATGCAAAATTAGAAAAAGAAAAACATTTTTATTCCTAAATTTGTTTGTTAATAAATTTTGAGTTCGTTTGAATCAAACTCTTAATTTGAAAAATGTTGTGTAATGTTTACTTCTTCTTCTTTTTATTTGTTTATTAAAAACTCGTACTTAGTGTGGAATAATTAAATTTAAGAAAGATTTTACTTCAATAATGCGAACTAAACTCTTTCCCCCAGTTAAAAAGAAGGTTTTTTTTTTTTAAAAAAATTGTGTTCTTGCCATTCCTTTGATTTAGTGAGTCCAGGATGAACTTTCTGTAATTTGTTTCATCGGTAATTCAATCTCAAGGAAACTAATCGGAGCAAGATACTTCAACAAAGGCTATGCATCTGTTGTCGGCCCTCTCAATTCCTCATTCCATTCGCCGAGGGATAAAGAAGGCCATGGCTCTCATACCCTGTCCACCGCCGGCGGTAACTTCGTCGCCGGAGCTAGCGTTTTCGGCTTAGGAAAGGGCACCGCCAAGGGCGGATCACCTAGGGCTCGGGTGGCCGCTTACAAGGTCTGCTGGCCTCCGAAAGCCGGAAATGAGTGCTTCGATGCCGATATATTGGCCGCGTTTGATTTGGCGATTCACGACGGTGTCGATGTGTTGTCGGTGTCCCTTGGAGGAGATCCGAATCCGTTGTTTAACGATAGTGTAGCCATTGGCTCATTCCACGCCATCAAGCATGGGATTGTCGTGATTTGCTCTGCCGGAAATTCGGGACCGGCAGCCGGTACGGTGACCAATGTTGCGCCCTGGCAGATCACCGTCGGAGCCAGCACCATGGACAGGAAGTTCCCTAGTCTTGTTGTTCTTGGGAACAAGAAGCAGATTGAGGTTAGGGCAACTTGTTCTTGAATTTTGTTGCACTATGTTATATATTGCACATCACATGTTTGTTGTATTTCCTTGAATATTAACAGGTTAGTTAGGGCAACTTGTTCTATTCAAAATACTTTAATTGAAAGTTGGGAGTCATGACTTTGAGTGTAGGTTAAATCATAAGTTTGGTCTTTGAACGAAGATGTGTAATAGATTTCTAAACTTAAAAGATGACAATAGGTCCCTCAACTTTTAATTTTGTGTTTACTCGACAGTTAGTATGTTGTTAGGATACCACCAAACCAGAATACTCCGAGAAACACAAAGAACATGCATTATCAAGTGAAGTTATTCAATAGCCTGAGGGCCATCCTTGTCCTGAAGTCCCACTATGGATACTCTTACTAAAATGATCTACACCCTTTTAAGGTCCCTATACCCTTTATTTATAACCAAGATACCCGTTGCTAATTACTACTATGCCATCGGGAATATTATATTAATCTTACCCTTATACTCCTGACTAGTACTCTCACAGATATTCAATATATTTTTTTAAGAAAAGAGAAATTAACATTTGTATTATACATAAAATTGAATTGTATACCTCATAGATCAATTAACCTTTGGTATCATGTCTAATAAATTTGTGAATTTTAATAACTGTCTAATAGGTATAGGGACTTATGAAACACACAATCGAAAGTTAAAGGGACTTGTTAGAAACTTGTTTGACACAAACTTAAAAATTCAGGGACTTCAACTTATAATTTAACCTTGCGTGTATTTCCCATTGATGATGCGACTCTCATTGTTCAAGCAAGATTCTTGAAGCAGTTTATATGAATTAACAGCAACTGAATATATACTAGATTTGAGGTTTGGTAAAGAATATTGATGATGTAAGTGCCTCACAAAGAGTATAATCGTTTGCAGGGTGAAAGCCTGTCCCAGGAAGCTTTACCAAGCAAGAAGCTCTATCCACTCATGAATGCTGCAGATGTTAGATTAGCCAATGCATCAGCTCATGAAGCGTAAGGAAACTGGAACAATCATTTTCTACTCTCTGTTAGCTATTGAATACACTGTGTATTATTTGAACTATCAATATTTGACTCTGACTTCTTGGACCCCATTCAGTCAATTGTGTAAAGCTGGTACACTTGACCCTATGAAAGCTAAGGGAAAGATCCTTGTCTGCCTTCGAGGCGATAATGCAAGAGTTGACAAAGGCGAACAAGCATTGTTGGCTGGTGCTGCGGGCATGATTCTTGCTAATAATGAGCTTAGTGGGAATGAAATCCTTGCTGACCCACATGTCCTTCCAGCCTTGCACATAAACTACACCGATGGCAGTGCAGTCTTTGCATACATCAATTCAACTAAGTAAGTTGCTTCTATAACAGAATTGAGTTAAGGCTCGTTTAGATTGACTTTCTGTGGGCTCAAGTGTTTTTAAGCCATGCAGTTATTGAAACCTTTAAATTGCGGATAGGTTCCCAGAGGCTTACATCACACCAGCTACAACTCAATTAGGTATAAGGCCAGCTCCATTCATGGCAGCATTTTCATCGGTGGGACCAAACACTGTTACTCCAGAGATCCTGAAGGTTGTCTTTTAGTCCTTCTGTGATAACTATTTTGGCTTATTTGGTAACCATGTCGTTTTTTGTTTTTGAAAATTAAGCATATTTTCTCTCAATCTCTTACCATGAATACATCTTGCTCAAGTACAAAAGTTATATTATTAACCGAATTTAAAATACAAAAATAAGTTTTTGAAAACCTACTTTTATTAATTTTCCAGTTTTGGCTTGGCTTTTGAAAACAATGGTAAAAATTAGATAAAAAGCAAGCAAATTAGAGGTGGAACAAGTGTTTTATAGACTTAGTTTTTGAAAACTAAGAACCAAGTGGTTACCAAACGAGATCCTACTTCGTTTTTTGTTTTTTTGCCTGCTTTTTGACAATTGCTTACAATAGTTTTCATTGTTCTTAAAACAACATTTAAATTCATAGCTAAACATTTATTAAAAAATAAAATTAAAACTAATTTTTTAAAAAAGTAGTTTTGAAAACTTTACTTGGATTCTAGTAAATACTCAAAAAAGGGAATGTTTATAAACTTTATTTTCGAAAATCAAAAACAAAAAATCGAACTTATTTAATGGGCCTTAGCTACTCCTATTAGTTTGGCAGTTTGTGTGGTCTGAATTGATTGTTGGATAAACTTCGAGTGTGCAGCCTGATATTACAGCTCCTGGGCTGAGTGTTATAGCTGCTTATACTGAAGCAGAAGGACCTACAAACCAAGAATTTGATAATCGTCGGGTTCCTTTTAACTCAGTATCAGGAACTTCCATGTCATGCCCTCATGTTTCTGGCATTGCTGGTCTTCTCAGGACTCTTTACCCTCATTGGAGTCCTGCAGCTATCAAATCTGCCATCATGACCACGGGTAAATGAATTCAACACCCCCTCTTGAGTATAAGTTTCATTCGGTCCTTAAGTCTCCAAACATTACATTTTAACCTTTGGGGTTTTCAGTTTAGTTTTCATTAGTTCCTGGGTTTCCAAATGTTACGTTTTCACCCTTGAGTTTTAAGTTTAATTTCCATTTGGTTCTTAAATTTCTAGAATATACACTTATACCTCTAAGTTTCTACTAATATTACTACAGCCATTGGTGCTAACTTTCTGTATTAATAAATAATTATGAATAAAAGTAAGTATTAGTGAGAACTCACGACTAGAAGTGTAGAACTTTAGAATTTAAGATCAAAAGGAAACTAAATTCACACCTCAAGAGTTAAAATGATGAGCTAATTTTCTTACCCTTCCCGGATTGCATCTAGCTATTGACAAATGGGACATTAGCGGACTTCTAGTTTTTTTGCACAAAATAAGTGGATTTTTTAATTTGGTTGTGCAAAAATCTGATAGAACCTGAATATATTGGACTATAAAGGTAATGGAGATACAAGATAAACTAACCTTACGATCACTCTCAAACTTTAATTCACTCGCTGAAACATTGGGTATCTTCCTTCTTCCATACTCACTTTATTTATAACCAAACTTCCCTAACAAACTACTAACCAATTACTGATACACCCTTAATATCTCTCTAATACCATGCCTATCATAATCCCATTTTAGTCGCTAATTTTCTTTTATTTTTCACAGCAAGCACTTTAGACAACAACTTTGAGCCGCTCCTCAACGCGTCCTACTTTGTGGCCACACCATTCAACTATGGAGCTGGACATGTTCATCCAAATGGTGCTACAGATCCTGGCTTGGTCTATGACATAGATGTAAATGAATATCTGTCATTTCTATGTGCATTAGGATATGACAAAGCTCAAATATCACAATTCTCCGATGGTCCCTTCAATTGCTCGGAACCTATTAGTCTTACAAATCTCAACTATCCTTCAATAACTGTCCCTAAACTCTCAAGATCGATCACGATTACTCGAAGACTAAAGAATGTCGGTTCTCCTGGAACATACGAAGCCAAGATAAGGAAACCGGCTGGGATATCGGTTTGGGTTAAGCCAAAGAAGTTGAACTTCACAAAATTAGGAGAAGAGCTGAGCTTCAAAGTTTTTATGAAAGTCAAGGGACATAAAGTAGCCAAGAAGAATTATGTATATGGTGATTTGATATGGTCAGATGGTAAGCACCATGTAAGAAGCCCTATTGTGGTAAAAGTAGTCTAGCAAAAAGTTAAAAAAAACGGTTGATTTAGATTTGACTTTCTAAGTGTTTGAAAACATTCAAAACATAGTGTTTTTAAGCACATAGAAAATCAATCAAGACCGTAGTGCAATTTAGTTCGGTTGGTTGATCTAGTTTTTACATAGAAGTTTAACACCTTGACTTGTAGATGAGGGTCGACTCTTGTTTGAGTCCTCTCGTGCACGTTTAAGGTTGTCTGGCTCACTTTCAATCCAAGACTTTGGAATAATGATTGAGAAAGTGAGGGAAAACAATAACAACAATTGGTAATGGTTTCATTGGCATTTTTGTGCTTCTGATCCTTTTGGAAATTTAGATCCAAAATTTTATATTTTCCATCTTTATGACGTATTAGTTGTGAACAAAGTTTCAAGAGTCCCGTGGCTTTGT
The DNA here is from genome assembly GCF_025177605.1 of Cucumis melo. Classification (NCBI taxonomy): domain Eukaryota; kingdom Viridiplantae; phylum Streptophyta; class Magnoliopsida; order Cucurbitales; family Cucurbitaceae; genus Cucumis; species Cucumis melo. The sequence goes on from NC_066857.1 coordinate 4,462,815, forward strand.
TGACGCTAAATGTACATAGTGTTTTTCTTTTTGAGATGACTTGAAAAGCATAAAGGCAATAATTTTTTATAATTTGTTTCTTACCGGTATCTAATATGGTTTGATTGTGTGGTTTGCATAGTCTCTGGATTCATCTTATTTACAATCCTTTGATATTATCTTTTGATTTTATTGTTTTTGAAGATCAAACCTATTTCATCTCTAAGTTTCTTGTTTAGTTATATACTTTCTATTAGTATTTTAAGAATAAACTAAGCAAATGGTATGAAAATCATGGATAAAACAAGAAAACTATTTCAAAATGATTAATGGTATGTTAGAAAATGATTATAGCAATTTTAAAATTATTCTCAAACATATTCCGAATACTTATTGTCTATTCAATACTCAGTAATACTTTCTTAGATAAAAAATGAATAAAATGACAACCTTCTTTCTGAAAGTATAATAAGAATAGAAATTTTTGAACAAAATACACTTTTTTTTAACACATTTATATATTAATTAGTTAACATTCCTTAAGGGAGAATAATTTGGTTTGATAAAGTTTAACTTTAATTGGCCATGTGCCGTTGAGGATGTTTGACACACCAACATGAGATGAGTTGAGTCGGTAATAATATATCAATTCATTGTTTGGCCCACCAACACGCCAACTTTAAATGTTGATGGAGTTGAGTTGGTATATGATACCAAATACCAATTGAACTCAACTCTCTCTTATTCTCAATGTTTCTAATGGGTTCACCCATCAATCACCATTGCAAATGGCAATTACCATTTTCACACATCTAACTTCGACAAACAACTTTTAGCTTTGGCAACCACCTCCCATGATCGATTTTTGGCTCCGAAAACTACCTTTGACAATCGATTTACAGTTCCAGCAACCACCTTCGATGACAAACTCCGGTGACCATCTTTAAACACCACTTGTTCATAACCGACTTCAACAATCAATTTCGGCTCCAATAACAAACTCCGATGAAAATTAACTTCGTTGACCACCTCCGCGCGATGAATTTCAGGCTCTGGCAACAAACTCTAGCGACCATTTCCAAGATCAATTTTGTGCAACCAACTTTTATCTCCGACTACCACCTACGACTACAAACTTTGGTGAAAATCACATTTAGTAATCAACTTCCACAATTACCTTCAACTTCGGAGTTCAATAATTACCTCTCTACGACAAATTTCAATAATGAAAAACACCTTTGATAATCAACTACAATGACAAGTGCTTTTGAGTACTAGAAAAATAACTTGGTTGATAAAAGTGCTAAGTACAAAAATGAAATTACTAGTTTATATAATGCTTAATACTTATCTTTTATAGTAAGTTGATATGAGAAGTTGTCTAAGATGGTCAGATCATTCTTATATAGAAGACTGATTGCTTCTTAACATGTTGATTTTATATATATATAATTTACATATCAATGTATGTTAAGAATTTGAAAAAGTACGTACATAGTTAAATGGTGAAACAAAAACAAAGCAAAAACAAACAAAATAACAAATAACAAAAAAAATAGTCATAAATTGGTGATTCGTTTCTTTTAACATTTTCTCGCAAGAATTAGTGAAAATGGAGATTTGTTATTTGATGATTCTTTTAAATTTGGAGAAATTGAATGGAATTGTTGAAGAATATGGTACCATTTCATTGTCTTCTACAGCGACGGGAGAGGTTCAATAAAAGAAATCATGAGAGAGGAAAATTCAAAATATAGAACAACCATAACAAGAAAAATAAAAATAAATGATGAAATTTATGGACAAAAATTAAGAATCTAAGAGTTCTGATTTCTCTTTTATTTATGTATGTTAGTGAAAAAATTATACTGGGTTAATTGTTGTTGATTACCAAACACAAAAGAACAAAAGAAAAATTTATAAAAACCAAATAAAATATATTACCTATTTTATTCCAGAAAAAATAGGTTGAATTATTAAATAAAAAAAATTTAAAAACAAATAGGTATAAGAAACATATTATTTAAATTTTTTTTTAAAAAATTGCACCATATACTCCTAAAATAGGATCTCAACGCTCTACTCCAAATACAAATATATAAATTCAGACAAAACAAGTCTGCACTCCCAACACAGGAATATGAACTTTCTAGATATATGAACTCGAGACATTCTTGATCAGTTCCGAATAATCTGTTAGAGTATTCAAATATATATTTAATTTAATTTCAATATTTTATGAATAGTTTATTTTTCTAAAAAGGTTTTGTCTTCTTTTTAGTATTTTGGAAAAAAATATCATATTATAAACCGAATCTTAATAGTTAATCTTAATTTATTTCTTAAAGATACTTAAATAAATTAAGTTCTTATATATTAACATTTTACTCGATTTTTAACACATAAATCTAAATAAATAATCAAATAACCTAAACCAATCTAACCCAAATGTTTTAGGATGTGATTGTTTCAAGTTTATTATACAATAAGGATTATTTAGGTTAAAAAAACTTACAATTGAACGAACAATTGCATTGAATCTTAAAAGGACTTCAATCTAATCCAATCCAACTTATTAAAATCTATGTACATTGCCTAATTTTAAAAATAAGGGTCTCTATCACATAAACAAAAACACATGACCAACTCAACGATAACACATTCAAAAGTTAATAAATTATTGAAGTAAAATAAATAATTAGAAGAAGGAAAAGTGTAATCTAAGTTATAATTAATTAAAAGAATTGACTACATAATATAAATAAATAAATGCATTGTATAAAGTTTTTGGAAGAATGTTAAATAATAATAATAGTAATATATATATATATATAGAGATAGATAGATAAAGTCTGGTTGAAGATGGAAAAGGAAGGAACCAAATATTTGGAGACTAGTGAGAAAAATAGTGTACCGAAACCACATGGTACTGAACTTCAAATTCAACGGCTCTCCTAATTCCTGGCCCCACCCTGAAGTCCAATATCTGATCTATGTTTTATCCTTTTTATTTTTTATTTTATTTTAAATGGAAAGTATAATTTCTTTTATTAATTAATAAATGCAAACAAAAGGTAATGGACGGTCCTAATTTAACCCATATTTTAATCTAAAGTTTATTTCTCCTTTTTTTTCTTCTTCCTTTTAAGGTGCATTCCACGTTAAGAAATGTGTTTGGAATTTATAATTTAGGAAAAATTGATGGATAATGTGTATTTGGTCTATGAGTTTTAGAAATAGGCCTTTTTAGTTCTCAAATCTACGGGTCTTTAAGTTTTTCAAATGTATTTTTTTAATTGTCTTTGAAGATAGGTTTACAAAAAAAATAACTTTATACTTTTATTTTAAATAATTATATGACATTTTAAATTAAAAAAATAACTTTTAAAAATCGTATATTCTCTAAACTATTCTTTTTTAATTTTAAATATCACATGATTAATTTTAAAAAAATCAAACATAAAATATTTTTAGAACCTCGTAAACCTATTTTTTAAAATTTAGGGACTTTATACTTTAAAAACTTGAGAATCAAATACGTCTGTTGTTATAAATGTGGGGACTAAAAATATAATTTTTCCTATAATTTATTAGGCTTTATTTTTCAACTTAATTGTTATTATTTTAAATATTAACCATTTACTTTTCAATTTTGTAAAAAACAATATCTCAATTAATTACTAAGTAATTTCTTTGAATGATTTGGATTTTGAATTTGTTGTGAACCTTATTTGGCTATTTTATAGCTAAATTGTTAAGTTTACGTTATAGTTTAGTTTTATAGAAGGTTAGAATTTAAATTTTAGGATTTATAATTAGAATATGGCCCTTTTACACCGTGGTGGATCAAAAAATTTTGTATAAGGGTACTATGTAATAAACACGCTAAAAAATGGCAAAAATATATTAATAGCTTGAAAGATTAATTAATTTAATACGAATTACAATTGTCCTCTACGAGTTTTCATGTTTTGAAATTGATTCATGATAAGTTTATTATCTAACTTATCCAATAAGTCTTTCTCAATATAAGCTATAAGACAATCTTTCATACATTGATCTCACATTCGATTGCGCAGTCGAGTATTCACGATATTTATAGCAGAAATTTTTCTCTCTACAGTAGCTGTTGCAACCGGTAAAATAAATGTCAATGTGAGCAGCCCATAAACTAATGGTAGACCTTATCTCTTTTTGTAACAACCATTTTCACTATAAGATCACCAATGCTTTTTAGTTCAACAAACTTTGAACGCAAATCAATAATGTAATTTTGAAGTTGATCCTCAAGCATAGAGAGTTCAATAGCTGAAAAGTCTCTTGGATAAAACTGAGCAAGTCGACTAAGATTTTGTCTATCAAAAACAGCAAATGAATTACTCAGATTCAAAAAGTCATACAGAGAAGCAATTCAATAATTGATTCAGTAAAACGATTATTCAACTCTTGAAGTTGCATATTAATAACAGCATAGAAGACTTCAACACGATAATGATGCAAATTTGTAATTAGTTGAGATTTTTGACTTTTTCATCCTCAAACTAAAAACCTAGCATCCATTTTAAGAACTTCAATATCATGATTATTGCAAAAATTAGAAACTCTTTCCAATAATAAATCCCAACTAGACTCTCTCATTGCTTGCAGTTTACCTTTACAAACGTTGACTAAATTCATTGCATTCACAATATCTTGATCTTTTCTTTGTAAGACCTGAGACAAGTCATTTGTGATTCTCAATATATTTTCCATGAGATGCATATTGAAAACAAAGTCAAATGACAAGATTGAATTCATTAGAATCCGTGCTTCATATTTTGTTCTGAATTTGATCCATTGTCCACAATTGTCTCAAGCAAATCAACTACTAAAGAGAACATTGTAACTAAACTCGTTAAAGTGTTGTAATCTGTCCCCATCGAGTATCTCTTGGTCTTTTAATCATTATCTCTTGATTTAATCCTCGTCCATTTGATATTTCACAATTATTTAAAGCTTAAAAATTTTCATGTTATGTTTCTCTCCTAGAATATCTCAATATTTCGTTGATACTCTAATAACATTTAGTATATTTGTAGCAATAAAGAAAAGACCAACAATTTCCACATGAATTTTCGCAGTATTTATAAGAGCTAATTGAATTTGGTGAGCAAAACAATTAATGTAAAAAGGCACATTCATTTTATTTCAAAATAAGTGCTTTTAAGCCATGGAACTCACCTTGCATATTACTTGCTCCATCATATCCTTGTCCTCGCAAACTAGCAATACTTAACCCATGTTGAGATCTACCAAGATAGAAATATGTATCTTTTTTGATTGGTTTCTATATAAAATTTATCAGAATCAGGAATATGTATCTTTTTTTAGAATGATGACTATATAGTTTCTATTGTTGTTTTTCCTTTAAAATATCTCTCTATATTGATACGTTAACTCTATAAAATTAGTATTAAACAATGTAAGTATTATGATTAGTGTAATGACCTAAGTTTAAGAGAGGGACATGATGAATCAAGACCATATCCAAACGACAAACATTCTAAGAATGAAAACATGGTTAAGAAAAAATTAAAATAATTGAAAGTTAATACTTATACAACTATACTATCTTTTTCGGTAGCTCATCATATGAACTTCAAAATTAAGTATTTCTAAGTCTTGGTCGATATAGATAGTGTGATTTTTTTTTTTTTTTGTTTAAATCATGTTGTATGGACACTGCAAAAATGAAAGGATGATTACAAAAAACAAAAGCAATTACGAGATATTAAAATGATAACATTGTAACTTTCTAAACGGTTAAAAATATTTTAAAAATAAATGACAAAGTTCAACAACATAATTTTACTTTTTGTTAGTTTAATGATACGTAAAGTTGAAGATTCAAACATGGTCCCTTAATTACAACTTGTTAAAATTGATGTTACTAGAACCTAAACTTTTTAGCAATGTTCGATAAATTTGATTTTAAGTTAAAATTTAATTCAATAGGAGCTTAAATGAATTTCTTTTTCGAGATTGAAGATTTGATCTCATGCTATGATAATTGTATTAAAAATAAAATAAAATAGATTCGAATATATAATTTAAAGCAAGCCACATTTTCAATATTTAAGAATAAATTGACTTTTGAAAAGATTTAATATCTATCCCCAATTACTACTAGACTTCCTATTCTATAATGATTTTCACATGTAAGCTTTAAATTTACTTTACACGAGCGTTTAAGCAATGAATAAGCTATCATAACCATAGGTTATTATAGTTTGGTTAAAATAATAGTTTGCATTTTGAATGTATATTAGTTTAGTTTGAGTTATAATAATATGTATTTAATATGTAAACTATTTTAGTTTGATAAAAAGATAATAAATGTCAAATATTATAAAATATAGCAAATAGTAAGTATTGCAACAAATAGAATATTTTGAAATAATGACAACGATATCTATTCTTAAATACTATTTAAACGTGATTATCATAATCTTACATAGTTCTGGTAGAAAACATCCTCTCATTTCTTTATTTTATTTTTTTACATAGCTATATTTTTCAAATACTTTTTTCTAAAACGAGCAGAAATCAATTAAGAAATGCATACCTGTTAATAACAAAAAATTGATTCAAATCTTTCTACCCTAAAGTACTAAAAAAGTATACATTAATTATTTGTTGAGAGTTTATAAGATTGAGCCATGATGTATGTTCAAGATGACACGTGGAATACTATTTTTTTTCCTTAAATAACACATTTATTATTATTATTATTATTATTATTATTATTATTATTATTATTATTATTATTGTTTTTAATGAAACCGTTCCCAAAAAATCTAAAAGGGAGAGTCCACGTGACTGACCCATGGATAGATCCGTGAATCCACCTCCACTCAATCTCATCAACTTTACAATTTTGTTTAATTTCCTTTTCATTTTTTATTGGGGATACGCTCAAACTTTTCCTTTTCCTATATTACCCCTACCACCCCCCACGTTTCCATGACTAAACCACGTAATAAAGTGGAAATTGCAAGGATTTAATCGTCCGTCAAACCACATCAAATATCAGTGGCGAAGCATTTCTCTCGTTCGGGAGTAGAGCTGCAGAGCTGATCTCTGCTTCTTTTCATTTTTTTCCGGCGACTTGCTAATCGGAGAAGATTACCGGATATCGTTGTTTTGGATTTGAATTGATCGTCTAATGGCGTCTTCTATGGCTGCAGTTGGAGTTCTCAGACTCCCGACGTCGTCGTCGTCGTCGTCTTCATCGTCCAATGGTGGTTCCAACCGTGCTAGGAGAACTAGCCTTCGAAGTCTCTCATTTGGTGCGTCTCAAATTTCTGGTGATAAGATTGACTTTAGAGGTTTTGGTTTGGGATCACGACGTGTTTCTGGTGGTAGAGTGGCTCCCTCGATCGTTTCTCCTAAAGCGGTTTCTGATTCCAAGAACTCTCAGACTTGCCTCGATCCCGATGCTAGCCGGGTTGGTATTCTTGTTTCTTTGTTATATTATCTGAATGCGTTTAATTTTTCGGAATTATGTAGTTTTGTTGTCTATTGTTCTTGATGCGTTCGTTGAATTTATTTCCTTTGATTTTCTGTTTTTGAGCTGACGTGAATTTGTGTGTGAAATTGATGGTGATTAAATGGCTTATTTTGTCTGTTTTTGTTGTGGTTAGAGTGTGCTTGGGATTATTCTGGGCGGTGGTGCTGGAACTCGGCTCTATCCGCTTACTAAGAAACGAGCGAAGCCTGCTGTTCCTCTTGGAGCGAACTATAGGTTGATTGATATTCCTGTTAGCAACTGTCTCAACAGCAATATTTCCAAGATTTATGTTCTCACGCAATTCAATTCTGCTTCTCTTAATCGTCATCTTTCCCGAGCTTATGCGAGTAATATGGGTGGTTACAAGAATGAAGGATTTGTTGAGGTTCTAGCCGCTCAGCAGAGTCCAGAGAATCCCAATTGGTTCCAGGTGATAAAATCAAGCTTAGATTTATTCTTTCTTGATTAGAAGTGTGCTGAAACCTACCATTTTGTTTAGATTATTGTTTCTGTGAACATTAATACTGTCGATTTCAGTATGCATTTTCTTTAAGTTTGGCTTCATATTCTGCAGGGCACAGCTGATGCAGTTAGACAGTACTTGTGGTTATTTGAAGAGCAGAATGTGTTGGAGTATCTTGTTCTTGCTGGCGATCATTTGTATCGAATGGATTACGAGAGATTTATTCAAGCACACAGGGAGACTGATGCAGATATCACTGTAGCTGCTCTACCAATGGATGAAAAGCGTGCAACTGCATTTGGTTTGATGAAGATTGATGAAGAGGGACGCATAATTGAGTTTGCAGAGAAACCGAAAGGAGAGCAATTGAAAGCGATGAAGGTGAATCCAAACTCAAATGCTTTACAGATGTTGAGTTGGTTATTATAGTCGGTGATTATTCGAGTTTGTGGGTTATCATATCCTATGTTTGAGGTGCAAATTATTTTAGTTTTAATAGAAAATAGTAAACAATATTGACTACACTTAATTGTCGGTTATAAATGGTTTTAGACATCATTATTATTTTTAGATCCCCAAACATGGAGTGAACTATAATAATTATTTGGATGATTAGTTCAAAGCTTAACAATCACCTTTTATTTCATACAGGTTGATACTACTATTTTGGGTCTTGACGATGAGAGAGCGAAAGAGATGCCGTACATAGCTAGCATGGGTATATACGTTATCAGCAAGGATGTGATGCTCAATCTTCTTAGAGATAAATTTCCCGGAGCAAATGATTTTGGGAGTGAAGTTATTCCTGGTGCAACTTCCATTGGAATGAGGGTAAGTACCAAATAATGGTGGCCTTAACTATCTAGTTGTCTGATGCAAACTTTACTCATTACGTGTATCTTTATACCATGATTAAAAAATGAGAAGTAAATAAAAGAAAAAAGGAAAAGTACTAGATGAATGAGAGTGCTGATCTTGAACTCGTGTCACTTTTTGATTATTGTTGGTTTGCTGGAGAAAAATGGCTTCAGAGCTTTTATTGGAGCTACGATCTCTACGATAAAGATGTTGCTTTAACTTTATAGGTGCAAGCTTACTTGTATGATGGTTACTGGGAAGATATTGGTACCATTGAAGCTTTTTACAATGCAAATCTGGGGATCACAAAGAAGCCAGTACCAGATTTTAGGTAATTTTGTTAAGTTTGATTCGGTTTCCTCACTTTTTTTCCTATAAAATTGTCAAATTGTTTGTTTATTTGATACACGAAACAACCAATTGCAGCTTCTATGATCGTTCGTCTCCGATCTACACCCAACCTCGTTATCTGCCGCCATCAAAAATGCTTGATGCCGATATCACGGACAGTGTTATTGGTGAGGGATGTGTCATTAAGGTAACTTCTTTACTAGTAAAGTAGATCTTTGCTTTGCTAAGATGGTAGTATTGTACTATTGTTACATTATTGTTACTTTGTCTCCACTGTATTATATCTTCCCCTTTCCTTCAGTTTGGAATAAACGCCCTTTTTATTCTCTCCTCAGAACTGCAAGATTCACCACTCTGTCGTTGGCATTCGAACTTGCATATCCGAAGGTGCAATCATAGAAGATACGTTACTGATGGGTGCAGATTATTATGAGGTTCGATAACCTTCTTTATCACGAGTTTGAGATAGATTCTCAAAATTGTTCGATTATGTAGTTAAACAACATGAACATGTTGGAAATCACTTTTAATCAGTAAAGTTACCATTTGAAACTCACCTAAAGCAAAAATTGCTTTAAGTGCATTCTAGGCTACACTACGCCTATCCTTTAATCAGATGTGTAATGATGGGTGCATCCAAGTATCTCTATCTTGAAATGGAGAGCATATTGGATCCTGTTTGTTTTGCACTCAGTTTGTCGAGACGAAAAATTGATGGGTTGTGAGCATAAACTGGTTTGTTTTTCTTGTGGTGTTCTTCAGACGGATGCGGACCGTAGGTTATTGGCGGCAAAGGGAAGTGTACCAATTGGAATTGGTAGAAACTCTCACATCAAGAGAGCTATCATTGACAAAAATGCTCGCATCGGTGAAAATGTTAAGGTTTGTCTTGTCAACTTGCTCTTTCCTTTATATTTCATAAAAATATTTACTTTGTAATGCTAACTTCAAGTAGTCTTTATTATATCTTATCATGCTTTTTCGGGGTGGGGTCTCATTTGGGTGTTGGTTCCTATCATCTGTTTAATTATCAATCAAATCCCTTGCTTCATTGGGAAAGAACAAACACAAGTAGACAAGAACCTGAGTTCATTAGAGCTTCCTTTTTCTCTTAAAGTAATTTTTGACGGTGGAAATAAATCTATTTTAAATCAGCTCCACATGGCCACTCACTTGCCTTCTGCCCTTTTCATTTCTTGTTTCGATTTTTTGGGAGTATTGGATTAAAGTGTCAATTTTTAATAACGTGTCTAACAGGTTCGTTACTTGCTACGAGTTTTGTTTAAATACTTGCAACACCAAACATTTCACCCGGTTAAATTATATATACACCATAACCGGACGAGTGTTTAATAGATTTAAAGACATTAACATATGAAATCTTTTAATTACAAGGATTATATATTGTCTAGAAAGAAAGTAAGTAATTGCCAATTTGAGATTTTTTTAGACATTTATTACACCTCTCAATTTCTTTTTTTATTATGTATTCTACTAATGTTTTTCAAAAACCTAAGCCGAGTTTTAAAATAGTAACCATCTACTTTTTTATTTTTAAAAATTTTACTTATTTTCTCTCAATTCTTATCATAGATTTCATTTTTACCAAGTAAAAGAGTTCAATTCTTATCCCAAATTAAAAAACAAGTATACATATTCTTAAAAAACAATTTTTTTTAGTTTTTAAAATTCGACTTAGTTTATAAAAAAAAAAAAAAAAAAAAAAAAAAAAAAAAAAAAAGCCAGTTGAAGTAAAAAACAAAAAAGAGAAGTTAAGTAGGTAAAGTAAATAAATGAACACGATCCTGTAATCATACGAATTGTTTTGTTGGGTGTGATAATGTAATCATATGAACTGTTTTGTGGCGTGTGATAATGTATGTTGTGAGTCGGCGGTTGATAATAATAATAATAATACTAATACTAATCTCACACTAACAGATAGTGAATGGAGACAACGTGCAAGAAGCAGCAAGAGAGACAGATGGTTACTTCATAAAGAGTGGGATTGTGACAGTTATCAAGGATGCTTTGATTCCCAGCGGCACTATCATCTAAACCAGAACACATCACACTTCACTCAACTGGTGCCACTCTCTCTCTCTCTCTCTCTCTCTCTCTCTCTCTCTCTCTCTCTCTCTCTCTCAATTTTGTGTCTGCCTTGTTCAATCCCACCCATTATGTCCACATACATTCCCTTTTGGTAGTAAATGGCAAAGCTTAGGAAGAGAATCCCTCACTCCACAGTCCACACTATACCCACTGTTACTTTTAACTTATGATGATGATTATGTAAATGTCTCCCCCCCTCCCCTCCCCTCCCCTCCCGTCCTCTGCTTTGAATAGTTTCATTTCCTTTTCTTTTAACCCATAAATAAATTCAATTTCCTGGGGCAAAAGTGGTATTATGAATATAAGTCCCATTTTCCATCTACTTCTTTTTTTTGGCAAATTGCAAAAAGCTATCCTTACGCTAGAGTGGTAATTGCAATTAGTCTCAAATTTTCTGTTTGAAATATTGAGCTCTCATATCATATATTTGTTAGTGTTATGGTTGGACTCTCAAACTTATATAATTATAGAATTTGTTATTTTATGCTTTGCAAGTTTTTCGTTTTTTAAAATGAAGATAAGGAGACTGTTGTAAAGGCCCAAGTAGAGGTATTGTATACCGCGCATGATTGAAAAGTACTCTCTTAAGAATGTTATGAACAGTGAAAAACAGCTGACTGTTGCTGTAATTTTATCGCATTTAACGAGCAAATGAACATGCCAAAACAAACATAATTCAATAAACAATCGACACATGTAGAAAGTTCAAATCCCTTTCTATGCATATTATAATATATACACACACTAAATAACTTTATTTCTATATCCAATAAGGTTGAAGTATTTTAGAAAAAAATTAAATATAAATAAATAGTCATACGTTTAGTGTTCCATTCAAAGTTAAATTTCAGAGTCGGTGTGATTTGATAGTATTATCTCAGTTATAAACTCCATTGAAAAACAAATTTACTTAAAAAAAATCGATGAACTTTCCCAGAACAATAATCAGATTTGCAATTTATTCGAAAGAAAATCTCTAAAACACACTTAAAAATGTATTACACACTCTCACAACTTTTAGGTTATAGTTTTACCATGAAAAAGAATTATTCCACAATCTGCAATGTTACACAATAACAGTTCCATCAATTGCTAGAACAATTTCTTAACAGTAACTAACAAACCGATATTTACATAAAATGTAATTTGTTACAACATAACTTACAAGCAAAAGTCGAAACGAAAACTCATACTAAAACAGGACCATCCTACACCAAGGAACCAAAATTGGAGAACCTTATCTATAACCTACTTAAAAGGATTCGAACGGAACATAGAGAGAATTTTGGTCAATCTATATAGTGTTCTTCCTCAACAGCTTCTATACCTTCCATCACAAATCAAAGTCTTCAAGACAACCCGTTTGTGCATTCCTTTTCACTCATTTAACATGTAGGTCTCTTCAATATCCAAATTGAAAGGTTCCAACGCTACAATTGCTACGCATAAAGAACGTGCCTGCAGGAAATTGTGGTTTTAAGGATTTCTCAAACAAGAGGAAGAGCTTGTTTGAAATGACTTTTTACGTATTTAAAAAAGTGGTTCTAGGCAGAAAAAAAAAATCTGTTTTAAGCACTTGAAAACAAATTTCAAATAGACCCAAAGGGCACATGAATTCAGTTCAAATCTTACTCTATGCCATGTACTTTCAAAACATCTAACCTTGATAAGCTTTTGTTCATTTAAGTCCCATAGTTTTGGAACGTCCATTGACCCCTATAAAATGATTGTTATTGGTCCATTTGTTTTCTCATCTCATTTTCTCTATCACAAATTCAACACAACACTACTACCCTAAGAAAATTCCTCAATATATTGGCAGAGGTTTTATTTTACTCGGTACACAATATTTGTTTAAATTTTACGAACAAGGACCAAAGTGTTCACTTCAAAATATATAAACAGGATAGATGTTTTGTAAGTGCACAGACCAAAATAACAAAAACATACCAAACTATTTGAAAGTATGATAACCAAATTAACCCTATTCATTTTCTTAGGGGAGGGGTGCAATTGCGAAACATGGAGTAACATGTTCATACTGAACTTTGAGCACATATAAGGATAGTCAGTAATCCACCAATCACAAATAAGACATGAACATGAAGAAAAATTTAAACATAATCATACTTTCATAAACTCCTCTTTTTTTTTCTTTTTTTTTTTTTTTTTTTTTGTCTTGAGTTCAACAATATTTGGGGTGGGAATACAAACCTCTGAAATATTGGGTTGAAAGTATGTAGAGTTGTCAGTTTTATAATCAAAACTATTTCTCAATTAAGTATTAAGCAAGACTATTTGGCTAGAACGTTTCTCCATATCTTTCAAGCCAACTGGAGTACAGGTGTCATCAAATATATGTGACAACTGGACTCCAAAGTTTTCATTAACTTGTTAATAAGGTTTAAGGTTAAGGTTTAGGGAATTAACTAAAACTTGCTAATGATGATACTATAGAAGTTACCTTTGCGATCATTCGGAGTAGTTATCCATTAAGCTGAGACTATCTGCCAAGAAGGTTTCTCCATTTATCTTTCAGGTCAACTGGAGTACGTGTGTCATCAAATATGTGACGACCGAATTCCAAAATCTTCCTCCAAGGAAGATTTTTATTGGCTGTAGAAGAGAATTTTTGAACTCCTTCCTGAAAAAGTAATTTCAGTAAGCACTGGGAGAAGCAAATAATGATATGACAAAAAATGTAGTATAGGGCCATTTCTTCTCATGAACAATATCAGTTAGTTTTTAGCTCCTTCAAAGAAGACAAACGGGCTACACACAACATATATTCCATTTTTGAGATGAGAAATAACTTTGTTGATGAATGAAATGAAGGAGCTAATAGACTCCTAGACACCAAAAAGGTGAATTACATTGGAAGATCTCTAACTAGGTCTTAGAGAAGAAAGACTATAATTGTTGTGCACCATTACCTGGATTTTTCAGTTTAAAAGAATGTAAGAGAAATCATAAGAGAACTTTTCAACATAATAGACATTTCAACCAGCTTTGCTAACACTAAGATAAAAAGTTAGCTTTCCATCCTAAGAATCATGCCAGGGCGTTCAATTATATAAGCATATCCTTTATAGGCGTGTGATTTTTCTCCCCCTTTTGTAATATTTCACACTATCACTGCAAGACTAGTATGTTTTATTGTGATTTTAATATTAAGCAAATAGTGATAGTTACAAAAGACTGTAATGCTTCTTCCTTAATTTCATTTTATTATCTTTTTCTTCCCTTCTGCAGAACCAATATTTGGGGGGTAAAAGAAGAAGGAAAATACTGGAATAATTAAAAAAGATGCTAAGCCCAAAACATCTTAATTGATCAATTATTCAACAAGGTACCCTCAACATTTCCTCCTCTTCAACAGACCAACGCATTCTCTTACGCTTCCCACCGTGAAAATCCAAGCTTTTTCTGCAAATTAGGAAATGAGGGTTAGTTGTAATTAATTTTGATGATCAGGAACCGCTGAAAGACACCTGCCAATGTACTGCAGTTCATTTATATAGAAATTGAATGATAGCCTAGAAAGAACTTACAAATGATTATGAGATGCGGATTGCGGCTTTAAATTCCTGGATACAGAAACTTTCTCAATTTTGATTGCATGATCTTTCTGAGGTTTTGGAGTTTGTATATGAGGTGAATTTTTCCTAGGTTCTGGAGTTCGTATATGAGGTGACTTTTTTACCTCTGGAGTTTGTAGACGCAATGACTTTCTAGGAGAATTGACATTCTGTAAGTCTGTTCTCCTATTAGCTTTAGTTTTAAAGCGCCTTTTCTTCGCCGTTGTTTCATTCTTCAAATCATTATCTACGGATGCAGGAATGATATTTTCAAGCATCCTTTCGTTGTCGGGTTGGATTTGTTCTCGACCATCATCTTTGTCTTGAGCAGTTTCTTCTCCATCTTGATATGCACCTGGAATCTCCAACTGTCCTTGATCCTCTGCAATCCTGTCATCCTGAATGTCATCTATAGGCCTTAAGATTTCTTCGTCCATTGTTTTCCCATCGTCTTTATCTTCTAAACTTTTGACCTGATGTGTACCTGATGTCTCAGCCTCATGAGTTTCTTCATCCATCTTATCCTCACATGGCTGAACTACAGGAGCTGAATGGCTGTCGTTACTAACATTAGACACAATAGGACCATCATGAATTTCGCTGTTAACGCCCACCATTGATGTTGGTTGAACATCTCCTTCTGCTCTCGCAAAGTTCTCCCCTTCATTACTTTGATTTTGCTCAACCTGGATATCTTGATCTCGTGAACTCTCATTGCACAAATGACTCCCATAATTAGGCAGGTCCACATCCACTCCACAAGTTGAAATGTCATCTGATTTCTTTTTACCAGCCTCTCCCACACGCGGTGAATTGCCACCACCAACCATCCTGGTATCAATAAAATCAGATAACGCTCTCTTTGCTACCATAGTCTTCCTCCTCAACTCATTCACACGAATCAACGCTCTTTTGTATGAACAATAAGGACAATAGAATCGTCCATCTTCATCAAACGACGGCTCGCAGGACATACATAATTCATGAAGAGCAATTGGACACCCAGGTTCAGTACAAACCAATAAGTCCCCACTCTGATCACATCTAGTACAACTATCTTTTTGAAAGCAGTCTACCTTATCCAACACATCGTTAGTTTCCTTATTTGATGCCTCCTGCAAAGCATTGTCTTCTACATTAGGCACATCCTGACCAGATACAAACCCATGAATTTTTCAGCAAACAAAGTTTCGACAAACATTCGATTCAGAAAAATTATGGTTGAGACTAATAATTAGGTTTCTCGACATTTTCCTTAGAAAAAAAGTCCAAGAAAATAACAGATAGCGTCAACGCGAATCACAGTTTAAGTCACGAAAAGCAATAGCACAATGAGACAACTAAGTTTAGCGCGAGAAGGAAAAGAAAATGGTTCGATTGGTGTAAGGAAAAAGAAGTGAATAGGAACCTACCTGGTCAGGGAGAGGGGGAGACGCCATAGGCGACGGAGTAGTAGAAGTAGCGGAAGGCCGGGAAGGCTTGCACCTTCCGCCGCGGCGATTCTTGATCCTCATCTTCTTCCGGCGCAAAGTATGAACCCTAATTTTTCAGCTCAATCAACATAAAATTAGAGAACGAACATATCTTTGTTTCTCCATTCGAGATGATGAACAAATTCTGTTTTCCCTCGAAAATTCATAGAAACAGAAGGTGATGATTTCGATTCAAAAGAAAGAAAAAAACACACACACACACACACATTTTGCTCAAAATGCCATTGAGATAATTATACACTACGAACCAAATTTTCAAATTAATTCTTTGTTTCAATGGATCTTTAAATTTCTAAAAATATTTTTATTAGTGTGATTTGCCCAACTTATTTTATCTCGTAAGAAAATTATTATTGTAGAATTAACTTTGAAACAAAATTTAAGACTGAATGAGATTCTTATTGGTATCCAATTTAAATTGAGAGTTAAAATATTTATAGTTAATGATATTAAAAATAATTGAGTATAGCATTTTGAAATTCACACTTAAAAGTCAAAGTTAAAATCGATATAACTTGTCTTTGTTCACAAAATTTAAACGGCAAACTTGTAGTATCCTGACAATTTTAACCAAATATTTTTATTGTCATTAATTTAAATATTAATTTTAAATAGGCTTGTTAATTTACGTTTTTATATTAATCACCGTTCACACAATATTTCAGGAAAAATTTAATTCGTGGAATTGAACTTTGTATATAGATTGATATGTGATGTTGTGAACTTAAGCTTTGAGCTATAATTATCACAATTTACTGTGATGACGTGGCAGAATTTGATTGGCCAAAATTTATTGCTCAACAATCACCGTCAATTTGAAATATAAACTTAACCAAGAGGGTAAACTAATATACCCGAACAACAATTGTATATATGGTAGAAAAATCTTGCCCCCACGTGTCTTCGAGTCCACTACAAATGGTAATAAGATTTAAATATTTTACCAAGAATTTGGGATTTGAACCTACAACAACACAACCACTATGCTACCACCTAACTTTGATTATAATAACACATTATATAATATATATATATATATATATATATATTGTAAAATAATATTTTAAAATTAAAATACAAAATCTAATAATTTGAAGTCAGATGTCTTGCTAGTCACTACGTAGATATGCCAATCAAACTTAGGATGAAAAATGAAAGAATAAGGGCTGTAGCAAAATTCAAAAACAATAAATTTGCCTCTTCAAATAATAATAACACTAACTTAAATAATAAAACAATTAACGTTTTGCTTCAAAATTAACCCTTTTGTTGTATTTCGATTTTGAGAAAAAAAAAATAAACCAAACAATAATATGGTATGAGGTGGAGGGCTAATCCACATCCCAATAACAATGTAGGGTCCCACCAAATAACTCCCCTATGTCAAAAGCCTCAAAGGTAGCAATCTCTTATTATTTTCTTTTATTTTGATTTGTAAACTTATAGATGAGGTATTTTTGTATTTAGATAATTAGAATGTCTATGAGATAAATCATTTTTCTTTTTAATAATTTTAGGGTTTTAATTTGTAGCTA
This sequence comes from Cucumis melo, assembly GCF_025177605.1. Lineage (NCBI taxonomy): Eukaryota > Viridiplantae > Streptophyta > Magnoliopsida > Cucurbitales > Cucurbitaceae > Cucumis > Cucumis melo. The sequence goes on from NC_066857.1 coordinate 4,480,733, forward strand.
AAACGGATGAATTGATCTTTTATCATAAAACTTAATTATTGGTTTATAGATTTTAATTATCATCATTTTAGTCACTTTTTTAATTCACACACTTTATTTAACACCTATAAATCTTCTAGTGCTTCAAGTTTGAGATATTGTGGTTGATTGATGTAATTTTTATCTATTCTTCTCAATTATTTATTATTCATTTTCTGGGTTGTGTAAGTTCTCTTTTTTCTTTTTATTATGCTCTAGGTAGTTTTTTTCATTTGCTTCAAGATTTCAATTTGAAAAATAAATTAATAAATAAAGAGTGGAAAGTCAGGGAAGATGTGAGGGATTATTTAATTAAGGTGTGTTAGTATATTTCTGTTAGTTAATGGTCCCATCTACTCTATTTTATCACGAGCAAATTAATTAATTAATTAGTAAATTAATTAATTAATTAGTTATCAAATTAATTAATTAATTGGTTATGAAATTGGTAAAGAATTTGTTAAGATTTTCTTTTCAAGGACGTTCTCACAGATTGTTAGGATTTATTCGTAAAATCTTGTGTGAGAAGTTATGCCATTTTTTGAAGCAAGGAAGAAAAAGAGATTTTCGTAAGAGATCATCATGAAAAATAATTTGCTTCAAGATTTCGATTTGAAAAATAAATTAATAAATAAATAGTGGAAAGTCAAGGGAAGATGCGAGGGATTATTTAATTAAAGCGTGTTAATATATTTCTAGTGCGTATAAAAGTTTTATAAAATAAATTAATAAAATTTATTGGCTATTTGTCAATTTGAGCTTACTTAATCATCAAAATATATAAAAAGTGACGTCATTGTTACGATATATAGCTAATGGAACTTTAATGATAGGGGCCAAAGTAAATTGTGTTCAAAAGTTTGAAAACCAAAACATATATTTTTAGAAGTTCAAGCACCAATATAAAAAGATGTAAATTTTAGATACCAAAATAGGATTTTAACCTATCAAATTATTACCAATACTCTTAAAACTTTGTCACTTATTTAAAAAAGACTCTTATATTCTTAAAATTTATAATATCATCACTTCACGTTCACAAATGTTTCAAAATTGATTTAGAATTTCGTACCAAAATCGAGATTTAAAATTGTGTAACAATGATATAAAATGATGAAGCGATCTAAATTTTGTTTTAAGTCACTCTCATACAATTTCATGTATCAATGTTCTTTCAAAATTCTAAAATATCGATACTTTTGACACTTTAAGAATAATATTACAACTTTTTAAGTATGTGGTATTTTTTACATAAAAGATAGATTCATCGATTTATTGTCTACATAATTTAATGTTCTTGATATCAAATAATATGGAACAAAAGGATGTGACATTGAATAACACAAGAATATATGTAAAAGTAGCCTAATTTGATATTAGTTGACATTGGCTCGTATTTAAAATCTTTATATTCTATATATGATATTCAAATATTAAAGAACTTTGAGATTTTCAAAAAAGATCTTTTAGTCTCAAAACTTCAAAATTTGTTTAATTTAAGTTTTTTTATAACATCCAATTTTAATTTGTGTATTTTCAATAAATCTTAAATTTAGTCTATATTTATGTTATCCACGATGCATATTACTATAGATTTGATAAACGTATTCACATGTTTATTTTCTTAGCTCAAAAATTATTATTACTATTCACATATTAAACTTTAGATTTATCGAAAATACGAGAACTAGAAATCTCCAATTTTTCTAGTGAATGAGTTACAATACAACCAAATGTTTGACGGTCGTTTAAATTTAGAAAAAAATCTCCAATTTTTCAAGGGTGGGTGGCACAACCGAGAGGGGTGATATTTTGTCGTAATTAAATAATAGAAGAACGTGTAATTAGTTTCATGATTTAAAAAATGTATCTTTTTAGTTGACAGGTTTATAAGAATATATAAATCTATTTGGTGCTCGAGTTTTCAAAATGTATCATTTTAGTCCATACATTTTTAAAAATAGATTTAGAAGGCCACATAATTTTTTCTTTTTTTAGAATTTTTTCTTGTTTGCTTTTTTAAAATAATTATTTGATATTTAAAATTAAAATTTAGTTATATGGATGAGGTGATTTATAGATATGATTTTTATAATTTAAAATGTCATATAATTATTTATATAAAAGTTATTTGATCGATTTTTTATATCCATTTTCTAAAAACTTCGAGACTAAAAGGTATATTTTGAAAATACGAAGACTAAATAAGTCTATTCTTATAAATACGAAAGCTAAAAAACTACACATCTGAAACTCAAGACCAAACACACACATTCATCAAAACTTGAGACTAAAAAAGCAGAGCTAAATTATAAAAAATGTCTCTCAACTTTGTAGTTTGTGTAAAAAATTCTTATGAACTTTACAAAGTTTTATAAAATGCTTTTAAACTCTGGTTAAAAAAATACTCTAATTAATATAATTTTTATACCAAATTTCTTAACATCTAATATAAAAAACAAAAAATTTAAGTTAAAACTATAATTTTAAAATTTCATCAATTAGCATATATTTCTATCAATATTTTCACATTTTTGTGGGTTCAATATCGATAGAATGAGTGAATTGATATTTCAATTACATCGCAGAAAAAATTACAAATCACACCAAAATAAACATCGAAATGACACTAATATAAATATAATATAAATAATAGTCACGTTTACTTATTTGAAGATAATAAATATTTATTTACTGATTTAAATTTAGTTTTTAGTTTTCATATTTTTTTCAGAAATATCCATAAACATCAATATTTTAAACTTTGATTAAAACATAAAATTTCATGTAGTTTCAAAATTTGAAAAAAAAAAAATCTCATACCAACCTATCATGTTAATCGTCAAATTCCTTTTTTATTTTAACAATTAACTAAATATTAATTACAACAATAACTATTAAGATTTGTTGTATTTGTGATTTATGATTGTGTGTTAATAATAAAATAAGTTCAACACTATGGTTCCAACTTGAAAATTTGATTTTGATTTTGGTTCATGAAAAAATTGATGTAAGATTTGAATCAATAGAATATTTTTTAACTTAATAGTATTTATGAAAATATTTTAAAATCCTTTTGATAGTTAAAGATTGGTTTTTTAAACTTTTGAAAATTTAAAGGTATTTCTAATCAAAATTACAAATTTTAGGAACGTTGTTTTTTCTTTTTATTTTTTAATTTTAGCAATAAGTAATTTCCCTTTGAAATATGTGTTTAATACATTCGAATCCTTTTAAAAAAGGTATATTTGAATCTCATTTAAATCTTCCAAAATTCTATATATTTATTTATATTAAATCTCATTCAAATTTTCTTTTTATCTTTTGCGCTAATATACAATAATCATTTTAATATTTAATGCATCGAATACTACTAAATACAATTATATATAATATAGTAATATCATATAAAAATATTTTAAAATATAATAAAATTTTATTACTAAACAACAAAAACTCATTTAAATTTTGTCCACATTTTACTAAATTTCAATTGTGCCCTTCTCCAACGGCGGTGCCGCGGTGGCCGCAGCTCACAAAGTACAAAAAAGAGAAGAAAAACAAACAAACAAGAAATTAGGGTTCTCAAAGAAATGAATTAACATAGAACCAAATTATATAAGTCTCGTTAGGGAATCAGGTTATACAGAAGCTTGATCTCTTGCTCTCCTTCTTCCCTTGAATCTTCTCGCGCCAGGATCAGGTCTGAATCTCGACTTCTTATTTTGTAGTTTATTGTTTTTTTGTACTTTTTTTTTTATTGTCTATGGGTGGAGGGGTTGACAATTCTTTTCTATGGTGGAATATTGACAATCGGATGTGGATACTGCGTTGATCGGTTTGTATTACATTGTGGAGTGTGGATTTAATATTCGATTTGATTTCGTTTTTCCTGATTTTCATGCAGTTATTCTCATGGCCTCGAATAGTGGCAAAGAACTTCTGTCTGGTAAGCAGCTAAATTATGTATTTGTAGTAGTGTGCAATTAAAGCAGTATTGGATATGAAATTGGGTCGTGTCTTCAGTACAATTCATGAGTAAATGTTGAAGTTTAATGGGGTTGTGGTTGTCTACTCTATTGCTACGGCTTCAATTTGATTCATAAATCGTTGCTTTTACGTTTTTCAGTACTTTGTGGATATGGGGTTAGTGAAAGGGAGAAGATTGGGGGGTAATGAAATATGGTGATGTAAGAGCAAAATTCTAGATATGGGTTTTTTTTTTTTGGTAGATAATATCCCCATTACCATTTTCTTTGTTCGCTTCCTCGCTTTTTATGAATTGTTTGTAGTTTTTTAAGATGCCTTACTTTCTCTCATGTAACTTCGTCCTTTTTCTTTCTAACTCTTTATTTTTAAATGAATTAAACAGGTTCTTCAGACAACAAAAACGCTAAATCTGAAACATCCTCTTCAGACAATCCTCCTCCACAGGCAGCATCCCAAAGAACTAATTCTCCACCTCAGCCAGCACCCCAAAGAACTAATTCTATATTTGATGACCTGCCTCAGGACAATCCTTTTGATTTCTCATCCATGTCTGACATTCTTAATGTAGATCTTTCTCTTGAACTTGTCTTCGTTTATATATACTTTTTCTTTTAAAAGCTGTAGTTTTGCTCCGTCTGTCACTTTCTTGTTTGAGCTAAATCTTTAGCTTGAACTTCTATTATATTAGTAAACCTTGCTCGTTGAACCCTGAAGTCTAATTTATTAATTATTATACACTCAGGATCCTAGCATCAAAGCATTAGCGGAACAGATAGCAAAAGATCCTTCGTTCAACCAGATGGCTGAGCAGCTTCAACAATTTCAGAGTCCACCAGCTCAAGAAGGAATCCAGTTTGATCCTCAACAATACTTTTCCACCATGCAACAAGTCATGCAGAATCCTCATTTTATGTCTATGGCAGAGCGTCTTGGTAGCACATTAATGCAGGTATTTAATTTCTTGCTTGTTGATTGATTGAATTTTCATAGAGTATACTTTTGTACTTGGGGTGAAACTTCTGCTCAATTTGTTCCCAGGATCCATCTATGTCTCGCATGTTTGAGAGTTTTGCTAGTCCACCAGATGGTGATCAACTTGAGGAGAGAATGGCACAGATTAAAGAGGATCCTTCATTGAAGCCTATATTGGAAGAGATAGAGACTGGCGGTCTACCTTCTATGATGAAGTTGGGAACATTTAAATATGAACTCTGAGCCATTGATTTTTCTGTATCTCATTCAATTTGCCAAATTATGTTGTCAAATTTTTTTTTAAAAATTCCTTGTCCTTAGGTACTGGAATGATAAAGAAGTTTTACAGAAGTTGGGGAAAGCAATGGGCCTTCCAATTCCAGCTGAGGCAGCTACGTCTACTGACAATGCTGCGGTTGATGATTCTGAAGAACCGGAGAATGAGGATGAATCTGCTGTTCATCATACTGCTAGTACTGGTGATGTTGAGGTGTGAAGCAGTGGTTTTTTTTGTTTCTTTCACTTGCTCCATGGCCGTGATAGCTCATTCTTGTGGTTGTGATGTATATTTTATAATTTTCATGGAGGTGCATGAGAGGACATTGATGTGATGGTGCTATGCCGTATACTCAAATTGTCTGTTTTTTTGGTGAATAACATGGGGTGACTTTCCATAGTAGTTGGAGTCCTGTAGTTACCATTTGTTTATTTCATACCTATATCTTCAATTGTATTGGGATGTATGCTGGACCTGGTTGTGATCATCCTAGGTTTGCTTATTCATCTCATGTTCATTTTTGTTTCTATCAAATTGAGTTGTATGATCTGGCATCGGCTAATTGCACTTATGATACTGAAGCATTATTCATCTTGAAAAAAAATGTGTAGGAGAAATTATTGTTAATCTGCATCTTATGATTGGGAAAGCTCACATCCCCATCGCATTCTTGTACTCTCATGTAAAGGTACTCGGTAGTTTGAGGAACCTAATCCTTATCCCCTTGGTTAATTAGGGATTAAAAAAGGCGCTTGCATCTGGTGCTGACAAGGATGAAGTTGATTCAGAAGGCAGGACGGCATTGCATTTTGCTAGTGGGTATGGTGAGGTATGAAACAAATGATGTATCTTGGCTTTTACCTACTCTGCATACTCTATTCTCGTCTGCTACAATCTCACCTTTTTGGTCAATTGTTGAGTTATATAAAAAATCACGGGCCATTTCTTCCATGCATTACTAAAGTGGAATCCTACGGATGAGATCTCTACTTTCTGGTAAAGGCTGCAAAATTAAATTATTTCCATCCATAGAGATGCATGCAAAGGTTGTTTGCATCACAGATTTGGTGTCTGGAATACTTTTCCGTCTTCTTGTTCTCTATAGTTAGAATGAGAATATGAGCTGTGTGCTATAGAGGATACTTAGGCTGCTGTATAACCTCATAGATTTAAGGAGTAATAAGCTGGGTGATTTAATACAAAATATCATATGTTTGTATGTGTACAAAATTAAGGTTAAGGATGCCTGTTGCTAGACCAGATTTCTATTAACATATCTTGTGGTTGGGGTGATCATCGGTCGTTCGGAGTCGGTTTTTAGACAAAACTGACCTTGAACCGGCATAGTCGGTTTAGTAAAGTGTCATACCGACCTCGACATCAATGAATAAGGGTCGATCGGTTTTTGTCGGGTCAGTTTAACACTTAAAAAAGCTTTTTGGAATTTTTTGATTTGAAACTTTCCTAAACTAGCCCCGATCAACCCCTTTTGTTTTTTTCGACCGACCGACTTCGGGTTGGTCAGTTGGCTCGGTTTTTCAATCTATCATGCTCACCGCTATCTTGTGGGCAGCTGCTGTCGCACTTTAGTTCAAAACTTTAAGTGAGCATAACTAGGGTGTAGGGTCTAGTCTCATCTTGACAGATAAAGTAGTACACAAGTTCGTGTCTGAAGAATGTCTAGTTGTTGGATATTCCTTGACAAACAGGGGTAGTATTTGGTTGGCCTTGTAAAACTAATGTCAGCTCAAAAACTTTCACCCCAAGGTTGAATGTGCTCAAGTCCTCCTTGAAGCTGGAGCGAAAGTGGATGCTTTGGACAAGAATAAGAACACTGCCCTTCACTATGCAGCTGGTTATGGTCGAAAGGACTGTGTTGCCCTTCTCCTGGAAAACGGCGCTGCTGTGTAAGCTTTGCCAACTCTTTATTGTTCAGCAACGTTCCATTTTCTATTATTCAATGCACTAATCTGTTTGTCTTTGTGCAGTACTCTCACAAACATGGATGGAAAGACTCCCATCGATGTTGCCAAGCTAAACAACCAGAATGAGGTGCTGAAGTTGCTTGAAAAGGATGCTTTCCTGTAAACTATAAAAATTCGGTGATATTTATGCCCAAGTTACTGTATCTTCTTGTGCGCAGTGCCTTGTGACATGTAAGAACAAATTTATTTTCATTTAGTGCAAGTATATCGTTAGGACCGGTGTTGCCTTCTTTTGTTGTCCATTGGTTTGTCACAATAATATTGTAGTTTCAACTTGATTACAGTCAGGTATAGTACCCTATTTGTACATTTGGTTTCTCCTTTTTTAACTACATGGTTTGTTTGCGTTATAATTCATGATAAGAAAAGTTCTCTCTTTCTTTTTTTTTTTTTTTTTTTTTTGAGAATGCCAGTTCTCTTGGAAAGAGATTTAGAAACACTAGAGATATGAACTACTGCTTATACCCAGGCCAGTTCCTAGCAAATAAGGCTGCTTTACCCACTCATAGATGTAATAAGTCTACGGTAATATGAAAAGTGAACCCATTTAGTTTCTTTCGTTGTTTGCTTTTACTCTGTAAATAAAAGGAATCTGAGGGTGCTCAATTTGATTACACTTGGAATTTACATGGGACCTACTAGCCTTTGTCATTGTCACTATGTTATGCTTGGAATTTACATGGGATCTACTGGCCTTCATCATTGTCACTGTGTTACATATGTTACTGTTGTAGTATTTGAATTATGAATGTATTATATTTATTGTTACGGTTATTGTTATCTTTACCTGTTTCGATTATTGGCCAAGTTGTAATAGTAATAATAACAGTTATAATAAATATGACGGATTATGTAGCTGTAGTGGTAAATCGTATCAGTAGTAACAGTACATGTGATAAATTTATACATTTAAACGTGACCAAACCTAATCCAAATATGTTTGTAATTTTGGTTCATTATGAGTAATTTATCAATAAAATTTTATTACGTTTATACTGACTTTTCTTTACGGATTCGTAAATGCCTTTTTAAGTTACTGTTTAAACATACATCACTTATAAGTTTTTTTTTGCCATATTTTATAAAAGGTAATATTTTTTATTTTTTGTTATTCATAACGGTTCTCTTATATATAAAAGCTCTTGGTGGCAATATTTTTTGGGTACAATCTAGGAAATTAAACTTATAATGTAATCTATGAGTTTCTTTATTTTATTATTTATCTCCCTGCGATGTTTTCAAAGTTTACAAGAAGTTAAGAACAACGTCTTGACAACCAAGGACTCCTTAAACTTGATAGAACTTACAAAAGTTCTCGAAACATAGAATTTAGGTTGAACTAAAACTTTGGTATCCCAATGATCTTAAAAGTTACTTTTTAGTATCTTGATTTGTAAAATTTTTTATATATAGTCTTTGGATCTATTTGGATTTACTCTAAAAAAAATGTCCTTTAAAACTCTTTTGATAGAAGCTACTCTTCAATTCTTTTCAAATTGATTTATTTTTAACACTTATTAAAAGTGTTTCCATCACACCCTTTCTCATGAGTGCAAACTTTTCAAGAATTTCAAAACCAAATTGAACCGCCACTAGTTTGAATTATCATTTTTCACACTGCACAATAAATAAAAATGTGATGACTGACTTCAATAATTATCACAGTAATTTCTACTTTATGAGAAATCTCAAATACAATACCTCAAAAAAAAAAAAAAAAAAAAAAACTTTATTACAAGATAAATCCTTTGGGAGGATTAGTTAGGTTATCATCTCTAAACTAAAGAAATTGAAAGTTGTCATCAAAGAATGGTTTTATTGATCATGAAGTGAAGTAGGAAGTTTAAGAAAGAGCATTGTGTTGAAAATCGTCGCCCTTTTGATTTAACTTCTTTTGAAATGCTTAATTAAAGTTATTTTGAAAAAGTATGCAACAACCATTCACAAATAATTTTTGAAAATTTTTTAAAATTTATTTCAAACAGTTTTCTTTCTTTTTCAGAAGAGTAAACAAAAACGATCTTAAAAAAAAAACATTTTCTTCTCTATTGAATGCAATCAAGCCTTAGATCTTTAATTAAAATTTACAGGTTCTTATTTTGGTAAAGCATAACTTGCTATGGTTTATAGTAGAACATGAAACTACACTTGCGATCGGCGTTTTGCGTGCATCGGTCTTCGTGAATTTAAAGCGTTTAGCAAGGACTTTATGTGGAGAAGACGATGAAATTTTGAACCAAAAAAATACTAAAAAGTCAATGGGTTTATGCGTTGATATGCTTACAAAATTAGCTTCATGTTGTTGGCTCTCCAAACATATTATTTTATCTTAATGTTTGCTTTAACAAGTATTTGATACATGCTGAACGAGTGTTGATTTTACATTGATTGTATACAACTCGTGTCTAACATATATTTTATACTGAAAAGTGTATTTATCCAATGGTCTGATACGTTCTAACACATGAACAAATTAGTCAAACTAAAGTGTTTGTAATTTTTTAAGATGAAATTTAACTCCAAATGCTCAAAGTGAAGGCAGATTTGGTATTAGAGCACTGACCTACAAAAATATGGGTTTTTTTTTGTTATAATAATGGGTTGAAAATTTATGAATGAGCTTAATTCTAGTATTATGTTTACATAAACGGGTTGAGTCTTAAAATTTTTTGTGTGAGCATTTTAGCTTAAAGTATGGAAGTGTGTAAATTCCTTTGCCAATCAAATTTTATTTTGACATCACGTTAGAGATATAGTTGGGTATCCAGCCGACAAACTAGACTATTCAACTCAAATTACAGGAGTTGAGTTAAGTTAATTTTGTTTTCTTGGTTTGAATTGGTTAAAATTTATTCTATTTTGTCAAATTATAGGAGTTGAGTTAAGTTAATTTTGTTTTCTTGGTTTGAATTGGTTAAAATTTATTCTATTTTGTCATATTTGGTTGAATTTTAGGTTGACCAACCCAACTTGAATTACAGATTTATATAAAAAAGATTATATTCTTCTTTTAGATTGTTACAACAAATGAATATTTGATATTTAGCTTCTGGGGTTTGAGAGATTTTAGTTATAACATGTATAATAAACAAATTTAATTATTTAAGTTAATAAAAAAATGAAACAATCCAATGCCCCAACTTAAATTTTAATAGTCGTATTGGAAACATGTCTGAATCTTTTGGATAGTCTATCCAACCCAACTCAGTCTAGAAAACATCAATTCAACCCAACTCAACCTGTGTAGATTCTTTTGTAACTTAGGTTTGTTTTTATTTTTTTCTCTTTTCTTTTTCTATTGCCTTTAATTTTCCTTATTCACTGACAGGAAGAGCTTATATCTACTTGTCATTAGTTTTAATATTACTATTTCTGTATTTGAATAACTTCACGAACACTGTTTCTCTCTTCTTTTTGCATTCTTTGTAGTTTGCACAGAAAGGAAGATTGAGTTTCAATGTATTTGTTTCTTATCAACAAATCCTTTGCATTTACCCATGCCTATGATATCCACAGCTTCATCATCATCTATAGTCTATACATTAACGCTCATCCATGTGACAGGTCTAAAGTTCTGGCACATCTCAAAAATACTAATTCGCATCTGCACGAATCTAGTTCATTTGCTGCTAGGTATACATTTGATCCTCAGGCTTGTTCACTGTTCCTCGTTCAATCGTCAGACTGATTCTCAAGATCGAAAAGATCAAAAACCTGCAGCAGCAATCACCGTCAAACGTATGATTTTGATTCCGTGTATCGTGTAGGAAATGTTGTAAGAAACTATGGATAAACACAGGCTTAAATTTTACCGTTCCGGTTGCTGCTCTTTTGAAACCTTTGGTCTCAGCAACATCTTCCTGATAAATGGACAAAAGAAAATATGAATATATGACTAGTGTTTTAGGAACTACATGGGTTAAGTTGACAGAATAGAAGATCAAATTAGTTTGTTCAATGAAATGAGAAAGTATAATCCAGACACGATAGCAAACATCCTACCCCCACAATTTTACTCTTGATAACTAGGATACCTAGAGCAAATGAATATCCTCCCAGATTCACGGCTTCGATTCTAACATTATGTTCATAACCCCAACCCAACTCATTAATCTCCAAAGAGGTAACAAAGAGACAACAAAGATTTTAAGTAGTTAAGTATTAGTCGAAATGAAGCCTTTGACTAGAATCTGGGAGGATATCTCCAAATATCCCAGGCAAATGCAACAGAAGTCAGAAGGCACCATATGGTCCCTAAATTTTTGTGAAATTGTTCCAAAAGAAAAACTGAGGATTTTTCCACCAAAATGACAATATAAATTGACATGACAATTGATGCGTAAAAAATTGAAGGGCATATATGAAATGACACCGTTAACAACTCTTCAACTGCATAGAAGTTGAGACCATTATCACAGAATTTTAATGGTAATCCTCACCAAGAATTTCTTTTCGGAACGATTTAAAAGTTTAACAGAGTTGAAATTGAAATTTTCAAACCCTATAATTTAAAAAGTATTGTTAGAAAAAAAAAGGTACTCCGTGTAATTAACCTTTATAATCTATCAATTGGAAAAAAGACAAAAGGGAAAAAAAGCCACCACTCCCGGGAATAATGCCGTTTCTCTTCCATCTAAAATTCTGTCGATTAGCTCTATCCAACTACTTCAAAACGAAGTGGCTCTTGAGAGATCAAAATGTCCAAACTGAAAACCAGAAAGATTTCCGATCTCTAGCTAATGATCACCAATGAATCTGAACTCAAGATCTCTTAGCTGAAATTCAGAAATTCTTTTACTATCATGTGCAACTTTAGGCCAGTTAACCTTAATTTATAAGGAAAAAAGTGGTATGATCATGCTGTAACATGCATATCCTAAACATTAAAATCATTCAACAGATCATACTTTTATTTCTTTCTGTTCAGCTTTAAAGAGTTGACAACACAATGAAGAAAAAAAATGATAATAGAGTCCAAGCGAAGGAAAGTCGTACTATTTTAATTTCAGTGTCACAACTTTCTGTTTTCACCCGGCTCGGCAATTGCTTTCTGTGCAAAGAGAACAACATATAAATTATGGATATTAAAATATCACTTCCAAAAGATATGACAGGTTAAACTATTAAAAAACCACTTCCAAAAGATATGACAGGTAAAACAAAATACCTCTCACAATCGATGTCCATGGCAGAATCTTCATCCCATCTCTCATCTCCATTATCATCATCCTCGTCCGCCTAAGTATTATATGCAATTAGATAATATTAGAAGATAGTTTCTAATTGCCTCGTGAAATTCAACCACAAAGACAATTAAGAAGACCATGGGGGAGTATCTAAAAGCAAAAGTTGAGAATCCACTTTTTCTAACAGGATAGCAATTAAGTGAAGAAACAAGCAAACGAGAAAATATGTGTTAATTGACAGGCATGCCACTGCAGAGTCGCAGACTAGTTTATTTACTTAAAACATGAACTGATTCATTTTTATTCAACAACTGATTAGATAATGAAAGAGCTTAAAAACAAATCCCAAATCTAATAAAACAAGCCCCACCGATAAGAAGCTGAAACAGGGGAAAAAAATATCAAAATCAATGGGTAGCGCCAGAAACAGAAACTACCTCTTGGAATTCAGTATCAGGAGGCCTTTCTTGAAATTGAACACTGGGAGCATGTTGAAGCTTTGAGAGATAACCAAGAAGATTTGCTCTTATGTCTTCCAATATTTTGCGGGAATTTTTGTTTTCCATATTACTAGGTGCAACGTGTAGAGTATAATCAGGTCCAAAATACTCATAGTACTCGTGCTGTGGCATTTTGTTGTCGACTTCCATTCCAAGAGCTACTCCCGTCTGCTTTGCATGTGACGAAATAAGCATTGAAAATAAATTTAGAATGACAAATGTAAAACGATAAGTTAGCATTTCTTAGCTAAGTTGAAAGATGAAAGATCTAAAAGGACTGGCATGCTTTCTTTCATAAACTTGGTTGAAAGAAATTCCAGATAATACAGATTCACATCCTAATGGCTAGCAGCTAGAACATTCTTATGTAGATGCCCATATTCTAAAACTGATTACAAACTTAAGATAGGACATTGTTAACTGAAAACCTGGTATAGTAACTAAAACCTTTTTTGATCAATTTATGACAATTATACTGTCACTCTTCATCAATTTATATTTGGTGCCTCCATAAGTAGTGGTATATGTGTGATTGCTTGTAACTTAAAAGTTTCTAAGAGCAATTCTTTTAAACTGGCCAAACAGGAGTTTCCATCAAGAACGAATCTGTTCTCCACTTACTCGTGAAACTGGGTACATTCACACAATGACCCCATTCGTGCCACATTTATAATCATATTCATCAGATTAAAAAAATCATAATAGAAAAAAATTACCTCATAGCACCAGCATCGAGCGACATTTCGGATAGTATAGCCTCCGCCACCAAGCAGTAAAAGGGGTACATTGAATGATCTCATATATTTAACACATTCAGCATGACCTTTGATTGAAAGATTGAAACATCCCAACCTATCCCCAGACAAAGAGTCAGCACCACATTGAAGAACTACAGCACCGGGCTTAAAGATTTCCATAACCTTCCCCATTATAGGTTTAAATAGAGAATGATAACTTTCATCATCAATTCCATCATCCAAAGGAACATTGAGGGAATAATACTTCCCTTTCCCATAGCCGATATCACGAATATCCCCAGTACCAGGAAAATAATCACCAAATTTGTGGAACGAAACTGTCATGACCCTGTCAGTGGTATAAAAAGCCTCTTCTACACCATCTCCATGATGGATATCAATATCAACATACAAAACACGCTGCAAAAAGAAAAAAAAAAAAGGAGGAAGGACAACTATTACAACTTCCAACAGCAGTGAGCATAAGACTTGCTATAAATACTCATACATGAAAACTATGCACATCAATTTAAAAGAAAATGAAGGATTCACAAAAGCAATGGCACACATATTGACATTTGACCTTGCAACCTCCACTCCACAACCTCATTTTAAAATTTTTTCTTCCCTCCTAATGCTGAATGATATGAAAGGAAATAATTGAACATCATTCATTGATGAAATGAAAAGAGGCTAATGCTCTAATGCTGAATGATATTTATTGATAAGCAAACTACATCTGAACTTCACATTCTGTAGAATCCAACTCAATCTAGTGCTTGAATGATATGATAAATTAAATGAAGCACTACAAAACTATTTCACAGTAGGAGGAGCAGATGCTTGATAAAGTACTCACAAATCCCAGGATATATCATTAACGTCAACATCATAAATGGTCAATAGGAGATACAAATAAAGAAAAGATGTATTGAACTCGTGTTTGAACAAACCTCATGCTGTTTAAGAAGCTCTAAAATAGCCAAGACAATATCATTGACATAGCAAAATCCAGAAGCCTCACACTTCTTAGCATGGTGTAGGCCACCAGCCCAATTAACAGCAATGTCACACTGGTTGTGGTTTAATTTGACAGCACCACCAACTGAGCCACCAGCATATGTTTGGCAGAATGAGTAAAGACCATCAAACACAGGACAATCTTCACCAACATTAAAACGCTTGAGCTGCCTCAGCTGATCCTGCTGAGTCTCAGGCGTAATATTTCTCAAGAATGAAACGTAGTCATCAGCATGGAAACGACAAAGATCCTTGTCCTTGGCAAGGGTGGGTTTAAAGACCTGCATATGCTGAAGCAATCCATAGTGAGCAAGAAGAGCATGGGTCATCCTAATACGGTGTGGCTTCATTGGATGGCCCTGACCGTAATAGTAATTGCCAATCTCTGGGTCATAGAAATACGACACTTTTCTCTTCACCCCATCAGCCCCAGAAGGAAGAGAATTGCCTCCAGTGTCCATAATATTACCCTTCGAAAAAAAAAAAAAAACCAACAAAACGAATTAATACAAAAAAATCAAAACATCCCTAAAGAAGAAAGAAGAAAAACGAAAGGAAACTCTCAGATTCAAACATCCAAACATGAGAAAAATTCAAAATCTCCAATAAGTAGTCTAATCAGCATCAATCAAAAAAAAAAAAAAAAGCAAAGTTTAAGCTCTCATCATCCCTCCAAATCATCGTTGACAACTCCAAGAAAACACTAGGAAACAACCAAAAATAAAAAAAACCATGAAATCGATTCGGATTACCCCACGTAGAGAAAACAAGGATTAGAAAACCAAGAACATTAAACACTAAACTACTTCCCCCAATCAAATCAGACCAAAATAACAGAGCATAGAAGTTTACTAAAACACACAAACAGTACGATTTTCAAAGAAAAACAATAACAAGATAAAAGAAAAAAGATACATAAGCAGCAAACTCAATCAAGTAGAATCATATCGTACTTGAAGGCAGCGACCGGAAATATTTCCGATGAAACAATCGGCCGGAAACAATGGATGTCGAATACACTAGAAACCAAAGGAGAAGATGAGATTAAGCAATCTAGAACATGTAGAATATGTAAAAGAAGAATGAAAAACTAACAAAAACCCAGTTGAAAGGAAACCTTGTAGTTGTTGAAAAATAAGTAAAGAGAAGCAACGATGGACGTTGAAGAATCCGGAAGGTTGTCTTCAACCTCCGGAAGTGGTAAACCGGGGAGTTTACACTATGAACATTGTTATTAGCTTAATAATCGATAATCGATATATAGGCGCTTGAAAGGACAAATATGAAAATAAAAATTTTAAGTGGTGATTTGGGCTGAAATAAATTTCTTTAAGTAACAAAACACCAAATAGGCTACGGATGCTCATTACATAAGTTGGCAATTTTTTAAATATTTCAAAAATTTTCATCCCTCTTCCTCTTCGCTGCAAATTCTTTCCTCGTCTTTCTCATTCTCCAATTTCTTTTCATCAAATTTTTAAATATTTTAAATTTGCCCTTCCGTCTTTCTCTAGTTGCGAATTCTTTCATCGTCTTCCTCCTTTTTTTTTCTGCAATTTATTTCCATGTCTTTCTTCTTTTTCTGTTCTTTGTTCTGAACTACCGTTACAAAAAATAGCAAAGTAATCAAATCTAAACGAACTCTTATTGATTGTGTATAAAGAATTTTGAAAAAAATCAGGGTAGACAAATTGGACTAGCCAAATGAAAATGTTAAAAAAAAAATTAAAAAAAAATCATTGCCTAGACAAATCGTGTTCTAAAAGAATTAAAAAAAAATGGTTTAGCCAAATCTAAGTGTACCAAAATTTGAAAAAAAAATCGTTTAGATTTGGGTTTAAATGTAAATGATCAAATTAAACGATTGTGTAATAAAAATAAATGATAGAATTGAAAAAATAAATTGTAACCAAATCTAAATGATCATATACCAAACAACGATTGTGTACCAAATATATTTCGCGTGGGTTGTTGACATGAGCTTGTGGGTTTTTTCCTGTTTTCGAAATTATTTTGTACAATGTAAATATTTTGCCACTTTGTTATATTTTTGAAAAGACCGTTATCTATTTTTATGCCCTAATTATATAAAATATCATTTTTAGAAAACTCAATTCAAACCAGTAAAAGACACGTGCATGACATGTATTTGTAGCTTTATAGTAAACATGTATATGTTACATGTTTAGGTTGTGCTAAATTTAAAGGTACGAAATTCAAAATCTAATAGAATTAGATATACATAGGAAGAAGTTACAATAATTAAATTAAAATATAAAAATTTCAACGTAGTAAGACTTGCATATATCAAAAAAAGATTTCTTTATAAACAATATTTTTTTTTGTACAATTTGAAGATAACTTATTATCACATATGAACTTGATCCAAACTTTTGTTGTCTTCATTGAAATTCCTCTAAATAGTGCAACATAAAGTTGTCCATTAGAAAACACGTTTTTTCAGGAAGATATATTAACGTTAGGAATTGTTTGTTCTTGTGCTTTGTTAATTGTCATTGCAAAGCATAAATGAATGAAAAATTGTTTTCTCTTGAACTTGAATGGATATCCATTGTCATTTGGTGGACTTAATGGTATTCGTAGAAGAAAAACTTGTTTTCCTACATTATCACTCATTGCTATTATAATATTTTTACTAAATGATCGACATACCAATCTTGTCCAATTACACAATCCGATGAATCCAAATTTCTTAATAACAATATTGGTAGAAAAAAAATCAAGGAAGCCTTTTGTATAGTAAAAAAAAAGTTACAAAAACTTTTCAACTTTCAAGTCTTCAAATTTCTATTGTTAATTAGAATTAGTAAGATATTTAATTTGTAACTAATTTCTAAAATATAAATGAAAAATCATTTGCATTCCAACTCTTCATATCCTACGTTCTTTAATTCCACAAACTGAAGTATAATTAATTCAACAAATAGTGGGAGAGGGTGTGTCTTTTATAATTATATATATTACAAAAAAAATTAAAAATGAATTTACTATAAAACCAAAAAGTAATTTGGACATAGAATTAAACCCAAGGATATAATGGAGAGAAAAAAGTTTCTCCACATTGAGGCTTTTATATATAGATTATAGATTATAGATTATAGATTATAGATTTCACAAATTTATACAAATTAATTTATTACTGCATCAGATGTAGAGATGTGCACGAGGCAGGGTAGGGCTGGGGATGCCACTCCCCGTTCCCGTCCCCGCCTCCCTATCCCATTCCCTATTCCCACCAATTTCCTCACGAGAATGGGTGGGGATTCCCCGCGGGATTCTACTGGATCGGGTTTCCCGTGGGGAAATATTCCTTGTTTTTAAAATTTTAATCTCATTTTCCAATCTACATTTACTTGAAATGTATATACATTTTTGATTAAACCAATTCAAAATGTCAAATTCTCATTATTTATAAAAATAAATATTCAATTGTTAGAAGATACATTTAGAAATCCATAAAAAAAAATAAAAAATCAATCCATAAGTATTCTAACAAAGCCTTCAATTACATCATATTTTTAAGACACAACATATTTTTTAAGAAAAATTTACAAATCATAAGTCAAGACACAACATGTACATATACTCTTTAAGAAAAGTTTCACAACATGGAAATGGAATTAGGGTGAAAAAAAATAAAGAAATGGAATTAGGGTGAAAAAAAATAAAGAAATGGAATAGAGAAAAGAAGGAAAGGAAGAATATCTAAGTAGGTTTTTTGTTTACTCTTTAACATATTGTTAAATAAGTAAATAAATAAATATGTATATTTATATTTAGTTACATATATATATATATAAAATTATATTTTTGTTTGGGGCAGGGTCGGGGAATGTATTCCCTGTTCCCAACCCCGTGTTGTCAATGGGAAAAACCCTTCCCCACTCCCTCCTCCATTCCCCATGTGTTTGGAGATTCCCCACCTCGTATCCCACAGGTTAAATAAACATTTCTAATCAGATGTTGTTATAAACTTTTGATCAATCATATTTTCTATGTATATGATATTTAGATTTTACTAGATTTTGGAATAAAATGTATAAACTTTATTGTCATTTTACTAATTTGAAAAAGATCATGGTTTTTTATATCATAATACACAAACTTCAAAATGAAATAAACTGGTATCTCAATCTTAAATTCAATTATTGAAAAATTCTATTTTTTTATAAAATTATATTCAAGGAATAAAAAAAATCATAAAAGTTTTGAATTTTTATTTTTATTTGGCCGTTAAGTTTTTTTTATCATTATAATTTTTAACTTTAAAAGATTATTCTAGGTTTTTGAACCGATTAAATTAACCAAAAAAGAAAAAAAGAAAAGAAAAACGTTCATTAATTCTAAATTAGAGATTTCTTTTTCTACGCATACAATCTAATAAATATAGTTAATTATATATATGTATATTTGTACAAAAAGAAACATGTATGTGAAAGTTTATTTGATATGCATACAACACTATATATATATATATACTTGCATTATCCTCTAAAAGGAAGGAAACATTAATTTTAGATAAAGAAGGAAAGAGAGATAATTTTAAAAAGATAACGATAATTTAGAGAAAAAAAAGCATAAAAAAGAAAAAGGAACAAGAAGAATGAGAGTGTAGTTTCAAAAATTTATGAACACATTTAATAAAAACTTCTTAAAATAAAAACACAAATGTGTTCTATAACTTTTTGAAAAAAGTGTTTGTGTATACAAGTTTCTTTGATTTGTTATATATACTAAAAATGATTTTATTAAAATTTTATTGTTGATCGATGCCGACCCAAGGTTGGTTCACAATAGTTGTCGAAAGGTCGTCGATGGAGTCACCGAAGGTGGTGTACGGAGATTGACTAGCGATAATCATTGGTGGTGGTATTCGAAAGTTGGTCGACGAATTTTCCAACCTAAGAAAGAAACTAAGGGTGTAAGTACAACCCAAAAAACCTAACAACCCGAACTACCCAACCCATATTATATGGGTTGGGTTGAAAATTTTGATTTTTTTTGGATTGGGTGTTGAAAAATTTTGGTCAACTCAACCCGAATTAATAATATATAGTATTTCATTATTTATTTAATAAAATATTAGGAAGTTAGGTCATTCTCTCTTCTCAAACTCTTCATACTTCATGCACCATCTCCTTCTTCACACTCTCAGTCTCCTTCGCATGCCATCTCCCTCTTTACACACTCAATCTCCTTCAAGCGTCGTCTCCCTCTTCACACCCCTAGTTGTCTTCTTCATCGTGCTACCGCGGTTTCCCTCTTCATCTCATTGTCGTCTTCTTCATCGCACCGTCTCTGACTCTCCCTCTTCATCTCACTTCACTTCAGTCTCCGATGGCCATCCTTCTCAGATTTCAGTCTCCCTCCGATGGCCATCCCTCACGACCAACAGTTGGTACCTTAAACTTTAATTGCTAACTTTGGTACCCTAACTTGTTGCTTCTGTACATATATTTTTTTCCAGTAAACAAAAGTCGTTGTGGATTTAGAGATCCATTGTTGAGTGGGATTTTGTGGTGTGTTTTCATCTTGTGATGGCTATTGTCACCCTTTTTCTTTACAAACATTAGAAATTAAAAAAAAAAAAAACCTGATAACCCAACCCAACCTGTAAAATATGGGTTGGTTTGGAAAATTAATTTAGATTATTTGGGTTGCTAATCCAACCAACCTAAAAATATGGGTTGGGTTAAGAATGTCTTTCAACCTGATCCAACCAAACCCGTTTACACCTCTCTAAGAAACAAAGGGCTGTGAGCTAATTTAAATCCTAATTCTAAGCCCTATTAAAAAACTAAACATTGCCTTAAACAAGGATTTGACTATTATAGCCCATGTCACTCTACTCCACTTCTAACCCCAAATATGCCCTTAATAAAAACAAGCCCTTTTCCTAACAATTTCATTTTATGTGTGTTTCATTTTTAGTTTTTCAAAAACGAAAGTTTTTGGTAACAAATTCACTTTTTTTAAAAAATTGTTTTTTAAACTATGAAATGTTGATACTAAATTTTGGCCAAAGAAAAGAGCACCTAACCTTCACGTTGAATGATAAATTTTGGATCAATCACAAATTTTCGTGTCATTTTTCAAATTAACGATGAAATTCCAAATAATTAATTTGGAACTAATTAAAAGTTGCCCAAATTAAAATTTAAAATATAAAATTGACGAATTTTGATGACATCACGTGTATAAAATTAATTATCCAATTAAATATTATTATTTTGTCCAAAGTTCAATTAATCCAAAAAATATGCTTAATTTAGCTTAAATGCCAAATAATGTCTAAATCCATATGGTCTGGCTTAGAGGGGCTAGGTCCATATAATGTCTAAATCTATATGGTTCGGCTTAGAGGGGCCAGGTCCATGGACAGAACAAGCATAACCAAGCCCAAATGAGAACTCTACAAATATATAAATGGGTCAATAAGGGGAATATCAATTTTAAAGTTGTCATTTTGAAAAATAGTAAAACCGTTTTTTTTTTTCAAAAATGGAAAAATAAAAAAGAAATACAATAATTAAGAATTTGAAAAAACCTAAAATACCCATATACAAATAGAGTGTAAGCTATTTTCTTAAGCTAAAATAAAATAAATACACTTTAATAAATGTTGAAATATAATTACAGCTATATATTTGTCCAATCAAAATTAGAACCCTTCATCTCCCTTTTCCAGACTCATTGCAATGATCTTCATTTTCCAATTTTGTTTTTCGATTTTCCATCTTCCATTTTGCATTTCTCCATCTTCCTTCGTCTTCATTTTCCATTTTTCTTTTTTGATCTCA
This sequence comes from Cucumis melo, assembly GCF_025177605.1. Classification (NCBI taxonomy): domain Eukaryota; kingdom Viridiplantae; phylum Streptophyta; class Magnoliopsida; order Cucurbitales; family Cucurbitaceae; genus Cucumis; species Cucumis melo. The sequence continues at coordinate 4,502,239 of NC_066857.1, forward strand.
TCTTCTTCAAGCGGACAAACCCTAATCTTTCCACCTTGAAGCAGGTAAACCCAATCTTCACCCTCCCTTTTGCAAGTTACCATTACATTTGAATTTTCAGTTTCAACTTCAACTTCATCATGCATTTTCAAGAAGAAGAATATAAACCTTTGAAACACGCAAATACTATCTTCACTTTCCATCTTCAATTTTTGATTTTTTAAGTCTACAACCGCAATCACGCATAGGGTGGAAGAACAAAAACCTTCACTCGGAAGAACAAAGATACAAAAGTTGCATCTTCTTTGTCTCTTAAGGAAATTTTAGCTGATTTTGTTTAAAATTATTTATATTATTTAATTAACAAAATGTAGATGAAATTTGGGAGATTTTATCTAAAAAACACAATATCTTAGCATATTTTGTTGGAAAAAATTAAAATTTAAAAAATAAATGAAGATCTCAATATGAAAAGTAATTTTAATTTCAAAATTAAAAATTTAAATTTAAAAAATAAATTAAGATCTAATACGAAAACTAATTTTAATTTCCAAATTATTAAGGGTCGAAAGATTCAAGATTATTTTGAAATAAAAAAAGTTGAGATTTAGCCAATAAAAATTAATAATATGGTTATTTTGAAGTAAAAAAAGGGTATTTTAAAAAATATAACAAAATGAAAAAATATTTACATTGTATAGAATAATTTCCAAAATGAAAAAAGGCCACAGGCCCACAATGAAAAATAAAAAAAAAATGTCCCATCAACCATGCTGTTAACAACACGCGTAACATATTTGGTACACGATCGTTTAGATTTTGCTATTGTTTGGTACTACAATCATTTAGGTTTGATTGTTTAGATTTGGCTCCAAATCTAAACGATTTATTTTTTCGATTCTATCGTTTAATTTAGTTACACAATCGTTTAGATTTGGTCGTTTAGATTTGGCTACACGATCGTTTAGATTTGGCTACCTCAAATCTAAACGATTTTTTTTCAAAATTTGGTAAACTGTTTAGATTTGGCTAAATGATTTTTTTCAAGATTCTTTCGGTACACGATCATTTAGATTTGTTTACATGATCGTTTATTTTTTCAAGATTCTTTGGTACACGATCGTTTAGGTCTGGCTACTCCAATCTAAACGATTTTTTCAAGATTTTTTCGATACACAAGAAAATCGTTTAGATTTATTTACATGATCTTTTATTTTTCAAGGTTCTTTGGTTCACGGTCCTTTAGATTTGGCTAAATGATTTTTTTTTTAATTCTTTTGGTACACGATCGTTTAAATTTAGCTACTCCAATCTAAACGATTTTTTTCAAGATTCTTTATACACAATCTTTTAGATTTGGTTACCTTAATCTAAATGATGTAAAAAAGAGGAGGAAAAAAAAAAGGAAAGAAAGAAAAACAATATAAAGAAATGGCAGTGAAGAGGAGAAGAAAGACGAGAGAGCAAACCTGAAATATTTAAAAAATGGCTAACTTTATGGACTTTGTTACATGGGTCGTAAATATTTTAATAGTTTGTTATGTTTATGAAAATTTTCCATAAAAAAATAAATAAAGTTGTTAAAATCTTTAACAAAATTGTTAAATCCCGAGATATTAGAAAGAGGTTATGATAGGGTTGTATATGTTATTAACATGTTGAAATTAATTACAAACTCTTAAGTGCATATCATAAATTAATTACACTAGAGAGACTTTTGATAAGAACACTTATATTGAAATAATTACAATTCGCGAATGTGGGTATTTTGGTATTGTATAAAATACCATGCACGTGTGGGACTTTCGAAATCATATTAGCTAGTATGTTATTTCTTCAATCATATGAACATCCAATTATAGACGTCAAACCAATATTGATAGAAATTATAATTTAGTTAATGTTATTCAGTCAAATGAACATGTCTTGGTTTAAGTCTTTCTAAACACAATCAATGCAATAGTTTTTTAATTTTAATTCACATCCACCATTGTATGAATCAATGGTACTGAACTAATTATATATATATATATATATATATATATTTAGAATAAGTTAATTTGAATTTAATAAGAAATATTGAGAAACAAATAGGCGAGTTTTCACTTAAACAAAAATGGCATGAAAAAAAATTGATAAAAGAAATAATAATTTGGTAATTTTGAAATTCAAGTAAGGATATTTTGAAATAAAATCAATGGTTGAGAGTCTCCCAAATTCAAAATAATAGTTTGGTTATTTTGAGATTCAACCAATTAATGTTATTTTGATATAAAATATATTATTGAGATTCTCCAATTTTGAAAAATATTAATTTTGTTATTTTGAAATTCAATTAAAGTTACTTTGAAATAAAATCTATTGTGGAGATTCTCTGAAATGAAAACTAATAATTTGGTTATTTTGAAATTAGTAAGATTGAATAAAGTTGTTAAAATGTTAAATCAATTAGTTGAGTCCCGTGATATTAGAAGAAGTTATGATATGGGTTGCAATATGTTTACCATGTCGAAAAATAATTAAAGATTCATAAATTCATAACATAGATTAATTACACTAAAGACAAAATAATTATTGTTCGTAAATGTGGATATTTTGGTATTTTATAAAATATTATATATGTGCAAAAGAATGTTGTTTACTAAAAATCAAAAGGAAAAATTGTTTTGCCATTTGAAAATGACCCCTAAAAAGCATACAACATTCCTTATTATTTCTTGAAATCTAGGTTAGAAAATTTTACTCTAGAGAGAATTCTTTCAATGGGAAGAACTGAACCACTCCTAAAAGCTTAAATTCGTTGGAGATACAAATATTCTTCCAATATGTAACGCTCCGAAAAATTTAGGTAAAATTTTTCTCGTTTTATGTAAAGTGCAAGTTGATATAATAATAATAATATATTAATTATATTATTATTATTAATATCTATTTTATTTGTTATAATATTAATATTATAATAATTATTATTATTAATTAATATTATAGAAATATTGTTATTTCTAAAACAATAAAATAAATTATTATTTATTTAATATTAATATTATTAATATATTATTATTATTACTTTATTATTATCATTATTATTTATATTTAATATATATATTATTATTTAATTTAAATTATTAATATTATAAATTTATTAAGAATTATATATATATATATATATATATATATAAAATAAAATTTTCTTTTTTTTAAACCAAAACCCTACCGCGCGCCGCCTACCCTTTTCCCTCTCCATTTTTCGTTTTTCTTCTCCACCGCGCCGCAGCCATCCGTTTCTCCTTCTTCTTCATCTCTTCTCCTTCCGACCGCAACGCCACCATCTCTTCCTCTCCGTCTCCGTTTTTCTCTCCCGTCTTCATCTCCGCCTCCGTCCACGAACGTCGAAGCGGATTCCGCCGCGGCCTCCATCCAATCCCGACTCGCTTCCAACCGCCGGCAGCCTCTCCGTTCTCATCTCTTGTTTCCGACGCCGGCAGAACACAGAGGGGAGCGCCGTCGCCGCCATCGCCGTGTTGAAGTTGTCCATCGTCGCGCGCAGCCAAGGTGGTCGTGAAACCAGACCCGAGCCACGGATCCGATTCAAGCAAGCCGCGTGCTGGAGCCGAGCGAGCCGAGCGAGCCGAGTAAGCCGAGTGAGCCGAGCCGCGAGCCGCACTGAGCCGAGCCGCGAGCCGAGCCGCGAGCCGCACTGAGCCGAGCCGCGAGCTGAGTGAGCCGAGCCGCGAGCCGCACTGAGCCGAGCCGCGAGCCGAGTTGAGCCGAGCTGAGGCCAAGCCAAGCCGAGCCGAGGTGGAGCCGAGCCGAGCCGAGCCGAACTCCTTGTTCACCAAGCCACCTAAGCCTTCCTTCCTCCGCTCCGGGTCACGGTGAGTCTTCGGTAAGGTTTGTTCTGATGAATTCCCTAATGTTACCTCGTCCGATTCGAGTTTGAAGGTTGGATTAAGATGTGGCCCTACTTTTCTCCCTTGAAGGTAGTACAGAGTTGACGCTTAAGTTCTCGGGTTCCGCGGCAGACCTGGTTGGAGATAGCTTCCTTTCCTTGAGTAAGTCAACGGATAACCTTTTTAAAACAACTGCTACTAACGTCATCAACTAAAACCGTTGTGTTTTCGTTTAGGTTGATCTGTTGAGCGTGGATTCAATCGAGAGGCATAACCGAGTATCAGGTAAGGGTTTTCCTACTACTGGACCCCGAGTCCAGGCTAAAACCGTAGTAATCCACAGGGGATTACACGTTAGTGACTGTACTGAATATCTGTATGCAAGTTGACTGTTAAGTACTGATACTATATTTTGTCTGATGAAAATATACTGTGACTGCTATTTGTGGATTGAGAATTTATGTTGATGGACCCTAAAGTTACGGTTCAGTATGTAGTAAGACACTGGTCTGGATGTGGTTTATGGAATTTGGACGGGGATGGACCGTGAGTCCGGTTTTGGTTGGTTAGTCGATTGGACCTAGGGTTTTCCCTATTGGTGTGCGAATCGGTAATGCATATAGCAACTGAGGGTGTAGATGTTTAAACTTATACTATCTGACTGATAAAGCCTATGGCGGGACTGTGATATGAATGCCGTTGGGATGTGATTGATGTAGACAGTTTAGTTTGGACTGAGGGGTAACGGTTAGCTTCATCTATGGGGTAGTGTGCCTTACGGATATGTGCATCCTTCGGGAGCACAAGACTGATATGTGCATCCTTCGGGAGCACTAGACTGATATGTGCGTCCTTCGGGAGCACTAGACTGATATGTGCGTCCTTCGGGAGCACTAGACTGATATGTGCGTCCTTCGGGAGCACTAGACTGATATGTGCATCCTTCGGGGGCACTAGACTGATATGTGCATCCTTCGGGAGCACTAGACTGATATGTGCATTCTTCGGGAGCACTAGACTGATATGTGCATCCTTCGGGAGCACTAGACTGATATGTAGGGTACCCCCGAATAGGAAGTTAACTGTTGTCCCCTAACGGGCCCAGTAGTGGGTCCCTTACTGGGTATGTTTATACTCACCCTTTTTCTTCTTTAACTTTTCAGGTAGGGGCACAGCGAGGGGCAGACCGACGAGAGGCAGGAAGGATGCGTGAAGGCCATATGGACGCGTCTGGTTTTCTTTTCGCTTCCGCTATGTATTTTGTCAGAATATTTTGACTGTGATTTTGGACTGGTGACTTGACATTTTATTTTGTGATTTTTTTGAATTATTAAAAAATAGGGCCCGAAACTGTCTTTTGTAAGGTTTATAATGTTTTAATGAATCGTATCTGGTCCGTTTTAAATTTTATGTTGAATGGTCGAGTTTTGATATTTGGTAGTGACCTCAGCTTAGTCCGGAAAAGTTGGGTCGTTACACAATACTCCAATACTCCAATTGATGCAAAGGACTACAGAGTTCTTATATATACATACCAATAGAGATTCTAAGTCAATTGTTGAATTTTGTTTCTCAATTACTGGTTCATTTTCTTTTTGTATTTCAACCGAAATAACTGTTTCATCATTTTTTTTGAATCTCAACCTGTTGTTTAGGTCTTTCCTATAATGTATAATATTAGACAAGAAACAAACTCTTAATTTAAAGGACTACATAGTTGTTGTGTATACATACCACTTGAGATTCTATTTTTTTTAGCCAAAGTAGATGGCTGCACGTTGTCAATTTTTAAACTTTGTTCCTAAGTCATTGGTTCATTTTCTTTTTGTATCTGAACTGAAGTAACTGCTTCATCATTTTCTTGTCTTTCCTACAATGCATAATATTAGATAAAAAACAAAATGTTAATTCAAAGGACTACACAGTTGTTCTGTATACATACCAATTGAGATTCTATTATTTCAGTCGAATTAGATGGCTGCACATTATCAATTATTAAACTTTGTTCCTCAGTTACTGGTTCATTTTCTTTTTGTATCTCAACCAAAGTAACTGTTTGGTCATTTTTTTGGATTTCCTACAATGCATAATATTAGATAAGAAACAAACTGTTAATTCAAAGGACTACACAGTTGTTGTATATACATACTGGTTGACATTTTTTATTTACATCTGAAATTGAATGTAGCACTTTGTGAATTTTTAAAATTTGTTCCAATGGAGCTAATGCAAGATCTTTGAGAGTACTAAGATTACTTGATGGTAGTATCTCACAAAGTGGAAGTGGTTGGCTCATAAGTGGAAGAGTAGTAATAATTTATGGCAGATCTTTTTCTTTTTGACTTTGAGTATTCATATTATCTAATATATTGCTTATAGTTAATAGCAAGTCTGCATCTCTGCCGTCTATGCTAATATCATTATCTGATTCCTCTTGATTTTTAGGTGATGTTTTTTGTTCCCGAAACAAAATGAGAAAAAAAAGAATAAGAAAAAGGAAAAAAATACAATTATTATTTATTTAGAATGTAAGCAATTTTCAACAATATAAAGCAGTAAATAATGAATGAAATGTTAACTTTTGAGTTTCCACGGCAAGTTCTTGAGTATGTTGTTTTTCAGCATATGGTTGCTCAGTGCTGATCATATTTTTGTCCACATTGTCATGATCAAAATCATCATGAAGATCATTTTGCAAGTGATTGATATCATTATTCACTTGATTCTTATTCTAATTCTATTAAATAAATAAATAATAATAATAAAAAAAATCGATTGCTAAGTGATCATGTATACAAAAGCAAACGATCGTGTATCCTATCTAAACGATTGTGTAAATGCAATAAGCGATCATTCAAATGTGATAGGCGATCAGATATTGCAGTTAAATGATCGTTTATTTAAACAATTGATAAATGAAATACTTTCTGAAATCAATGTTTACCTAGACCAATCTCTCGAGCATGTGCTTCATTGCAGACAGCTCCAATGACTGCTTTCTAATTGCGTCATCTATCCTACAGACTATGGAACTTGATGTGGATAAATCCTTACAAACTTTGTTGATGTCAAATTTTAGTTTTTTGTAGGATTTCGAATGACTTCAGTCTGGTTTGTCATTGGATCTGGAACATTTATTGTTGGTTATTGGATTGGTTTCAAGCTGGTCAACCACTGTTTGTCTTTCTTTTCTTCATGGTGATGGTTGCACAACAGAGTTAAGCCCACTAACATTTTCATTGGACTGAAGCAGTGGAGACAAGGTTGATCGCAAGTTATTAAAATCATTGATCCGATGATTGATTGTTCATAGTATCTGTAGGAGTATTGGTATCACTGTTGTTAATATCTGGCATGGATTCATTGTCTTCAATATCCATGTTATCATTCCCTTGAATCCGACTCTCCTTGAAAGCTTTCTCTTTGTGTGATAGCTTCAGTTTAGGTTGAACAATAGTTTGCAATTTTATAATTAAAGAATAGTTAATACATTGTATATCAAACTAAGCTAGTTTTAATCTAAGGTAAATGATCGTTGAGAGTGATATGATACACAATATGGTACCTAATGTAAACGATCTTACATTAAGCTAAACGATCGTCTATCAAAAGATACAAGATCACGTTTCAAATGTAAACGATCGTGCAATAGTTTTAAAGGATCGTTGACAACTTGTAGTTACATTTTTTGTTATTGAATATGTTTTTTTTGCAACATTTTGTATGATGGAGCTTGTGTACAATTCCATCTTAAGATTCTAGGGATTGATCGCTTACTGTTTTTTGTGGCCAGGTGCTCACTTGCAGTTGAGAGTGTTTCATAAGCCCACATCTAAAACAGTCAAACAAATATGTTAATCTTTGATGTTTAGTTTGTATTTAACTAAAGTATATAAACAAATAAAAATCACTTGAAAAGCAAGTACTTAGCCTTTGATGTTGTAGTATGCCACTGCTTTGGAACTTCTTGCCTTTTTTAACTCGTATGCTTCTTTTTTCCCTTGTAGAATTGCTTTCAAACTGTTGAGCAATCGAGTTTAGAAGAAAGTTGACCAACCAAAGTTCTTAAAAGCTTCTTCATCATCTACTCTTCCCAAAACATCCATATCAAATTGCTTTTTTTTTTAATCCTTCCCCACCATCATAGTTTCAATAAAGAGGGCTAAGGCAACCTTTACAGCATCGTCATCATTCGTAAAGTCAAAATTTTTGAAAACTTCCTCAACTTCCAAGCACGTTATTATCTTCTTGTTTTGTGATTCAAATAGGAGGCTTTATAGGTGTTTATTGTCATAATTTTTATCTAATGTTACTTTGGTTAGGCACAAATCGGTTATGATGTTAAATTTGTTTTGGGTGAAACATACATTTTCCCCAAAACAGAAAAACAAATTTTATTTGCGTTGACTTCTTCAGGTATCTGCCCCAGCAAGAAATGATGGATCAACTGGCCGTTGAAGACCATGTTGACATTCAATAATAAACCAAAAATTGTTTTATGGAACATCTGCAGCTGTTCCTTGGTCAGTTTATCCTTACTAAGAGTGCTAATCTTGTGGACTTAGTATAAGACAGTGGCAGGAAAGTATTTGTCTCCAGGTACAACCATCCTAAAAAAATGATCCCAATATATTTTCGTTATGCACACGATCGTTTATAAAACACTAAATCCTAAATCCTAAAATTAATATGTAAAGCGCTAAACATCGTTTAAACTATGTACAATATTGTTCATGCCAATATACACGATCCTTTAGTCTGGGTTAAAGTATTGTTTACTTGATGTAATAGATCGTTTAATCGAAATAGAAACATAATCGTAATATAATTAATCGGCAAGTAATGATAAATGGAAATGTTTAACAATCTTGAGAATAAAAGTTTAATGGAATCGAAAACGTTTGAGAGTAAGAGTTTAACAACAGAACGATTGTGTTCAAGACAGAAGTGGAAACGTTTGAAATATAAAGAAGATGAAATGTAACATTATAGTACGACAATGATAACATAGTTCATCAACAAAAATTTAGAGTTATACTGAAACATAACTTTTGATGTTGAAGAGAAAAATGGACATTTGAGAGAAAAGGATTAAGGGAATAGGAAATGTTTCAGACGAAAAGCTAAGTAAACAGTGCGCTTGAAATGAAGTGACAGAAAATGAATAAGCCGATATGTACATTGTTGGTTTTTACCAAAAGGGGCAAGATTGTAAATTCGCGTGCTTTTTTAAAATGTCGAAACGATCTTTGAATATGTGTAAAAGATTAACATTAGACTCTCAACCTAAATGGTCTTGTTGTTCCGTAAACGATTGTTGTTCATTAAGGTGCACGATGTAGATGTAAAGGTTGGGTAAATAACATCCAAGGGATAATGTTAATTACTTTAAGCCATTGTTTAAAACATATAAGCGATAATGTTAATTCTTTTAAACGATCGTTTTACAACACGTAAGCGATAATGTTATACAAGTTAAACAAGTATAAAAGATTAACATTAGACCCTCAACCATAAATGATCTTGTCCTTCTGTAAATGATTGTTGTTCATTAAGGTGCCACGATGTAGTAATTTGATGTAAATGTTCGTTTAATAACATCCAAGGGATAATGTAAATTCATCATTTAAAACATATAAGCGATAATGTTAATTCTTTTAAACGGTCATTTTACAACACGTAAGCGATAATGTTATACAAGTTAAACAAGTATACAATGGAGAAATTCTGAAAAACTCTTATACATTTTTTTCACAAAGCTTCATAAGCTTGCATTCATTGCAATAAACATTTAGGCCTTCATTCCCTTCTCAAGAAATTGAAAGGGTTAAAAAAGAAGGTCTTTACACTTAACAAGTCTTCACATTTAACAAGTCTTTTCACATTAAATATTTGCAAATTTGATTCACCATATCTAAGATTACTCGAAGCTATCACTTGTGGCACACTAGCATACACCACACTGCCTCAATGACTGCTTCTTTTTCTTCTTTTTATAGGTGCTTCTTCTTCTTCTTCTTCTTCTTCTTCTTAATGGTTGGACGACTTCACCTTAATTGTCTCTAACAGCCGAAGATAAAGGATTATCTGCTAAAGGCATTGTAGAAGAATGAATACGAGGATTCGAATATCCTAACCCTTCTTGAGCTAAACATCGCCGATATCTTCCTTTTTGAAGTCTGTCCACTTTCAACTTGGGTGGGATGATGCTTCGGAATCTAGGAAAGTTGATAAGAGCATACCATAGTCTTTTGTAGACATTTTCGGAAGTACCTTGCACATCTTTTCCTTTTTCTTCTTGATTTTATCATTCTTTGTCCTAATAGCAGCATCTTGAATTGCAGCATTTAGACATTTTTTTTCTCAGAATGAAGAAAAGTTTGATAGAAAAATGTTTGGGACGAAAAGTTCAGAAACCCTAAATATAATGGTATATGAGAAGAATTTTAAAGGAAGATGAAAGGACGAAAAAGGAAGGGTTTTTTTTTGTGATAATAAATGCGAATTGATTGTTTTCAACACGCTTATTGACCATTATCACCCACAAAGCCTTAACTCAAAGATGCTCGCCATGTGGCACTAATCTCTTCATTAATTACACGAGGAGATTATGCAATAATGTACACGATACTGAAATCTACGTGATATCTGATTTAAATATAAATGGTCGTGTTGAAATACCTACACGATTGTGCTAATAATGGTAAACAATCCTGTTATACGCTTTACATGATGGTAATCGATGTTAAACGATCGTGCAGTTACGTAATCGTACAACACATGTATTTACCCTTTTCACACACAAACCCTAAACTTTTCGCATAGTTGCCACGTGGCCTTTTCACCCACAAACATGCGTATTTGACCTTTTCACAAACCCTAAACTTTTAACATCGTAAATCACTTTCATTCATGTGTCAGCGTGTCTCTGTCAACAATAAGTGTAAAGGAAGTGATTATTGCCCGTAATCAATTATTGTATGTATACGATACATAACAAGTAAAATAAACATTCGTAAAATGTAAATGTTCATGCACATAATGTTTTTATAATTTTGACCATCCAAAAATCGTACAATCATTGTGACATTGTTTTCCTTCTCAAGAAATTTAAAAGGCTTCAAAAAGAAGGTCTTCGTCGATTGTAACGTCCCAAATTTAGGTAACTTATCCTTAATTATCTTAAGTTTAATTTTTGATTAGTATTGGAATTAATTTGGGTGTTAATTGATTTAATTGTTGAAATATTTGATTTGTGGAGATTGGAATTTATTAGGTATTTTTGAAAATATCTAATCGTTTAAATTTGAAATTTTTGATTAAAGTTATTTGTTTAAAGAGATTTGTATTTGGGAGAAATTTGATTAATTATATATGATTATGTAATTAATTAAATTTGAAGTTGAAATAATTATATTATGTAGATAATATAATTATGCAAGGATATTTATTTTGGGAGAAATAAAGGAGATTGAATTGGAGAGGGAGGGAGTTTTGAGTCTAAAAAGTATATTTGATGGGTTTAAATGAAGAGAGAGAAGGAGTTGTTTTATTTGGAATAAAATAAGGAAAAGATAAAAGAAAAGTAATAATAATTACATTATTATTATTTCATTAAATAGCCCTTTGGAAAGCGTGAGATGTTACTATTCATCATCTTCCTCAAGAAACCCTAATCACACATCAAGGAAACCCTACCAAGCAAATCCGCCGTCGCTGCCATTTTTTCCTGTTCAACAGCCACCGAAACCATCAATCGGCCGCTGCATCTTTTTCGTTGTAGCCACCGTGTCAGTCGTCCGTCTCCGTCTCCGTTTGACAGCTAGTCGCCTTTCGTCGCGATGTCTTGTCGAGCAGCAACCATCGACGAACCGTCAGCGATCGTCATCGTCAAAGTCAACTAGTAAGTCGTTCGCAGCTAAGTTGTCGCCCGAGCCATCCCTTCTTGAGCCAACCCAAGCTGCACGCAACTCCAGCTGTAAGCCACATCCTTGCACCGAGCAGCCACTCGCTGTAACCCTCTTTACCGTGCGAGCCTCCTAGCCGAGCCATTTTTCCTGGCTTAGTCGAGTCGATTTTTAATGCACCAAATTTAAGGTAATTTAATTGTAATTATCTTAAGTTAAATTTTAACTTTTGAGTGTTATTTGGTTCATTGGTTGAATTATTTGATTTATAAAGATTGAATTTATTAGATAATTGGAAAATATCTATCTGTTTTAATTTATGATTTACTTGGTTGTGTTAAGTGATTTGTTAATTAGAAGAAATTTGATTACTTATATAAATGATTATATAATTAGTTGATTTTGGAGTTGGAATGATGATATATTTTTGTAAGGAGAAATATTTATTTTTGGAAAATATATTGGAGAGAGGGAGAATATTTGTTTTAAAAGGAGATTTGATGAGTTTTAAATGAAGTGAGAGAAGATTTGGTTGGTTTAATTAGGAAAATAAGAAAAAGAAAAAAAGGAAAAAATAATAATAGTTTATTATTATTAATAAAGCCTGGGGAACATCACCATTCATCATTTTCTTCAAACAAACCCTAAAATTTTTCTTCCATCAACCCGTCGCCGCCACCTATTTTTGGTCGTGCCCTGTCGCTTGAAGCCATCCATCGAGAAAATCGTCGACCAAGTGCCCGTCGCACTCCCTCACCGGTCATTCGAAGCCAGCACAAGTTAGCTGTTTCGGCCACGTCGGCTGTCGTCCGTCCGTATGTGCCCGAATCGCGCATGTCGTTGGAGCAGCCACATCCTTGTAGAAGAGGAGCTGCCCGCCGTTCTTTGTATCGCTCGACCTACCCAACCCAAGCCTCTCTCCTCTATCTGATTCGTTGCTGCGAACCCAAACCCGAGCTACGCTGTACGTTCCATGGAAGCCCAAACTCCTCCAGTCGTCGAGCCACGCGTGCGTAAGCCCCCACTCGCGCGCACAACCAAGCCACCCCTACTCCTGAGCTACACGCTCACCTTAGCCGAGCCGTTAGCCAGTTTCTCCCCTCCTGCCGAGCCGTTTGAGCTGCCAAACTTCTTTTTAACCCTATTTGACCCATGTTTGGTAAGCCTTGGTAAGTTTGATTGGGTTTTTGGCATACCCATCAAAGATAAATTTTTGGACCCTAATTGAATTAATTTTGGATGATTTAGTTAGACTTTATCCGGAAGCTTGAGTTGTGGGTTTTCTTTAAACCAAGGATAAATTTGGGTTCATCTTCAACTTTGGTAAGTGGAAATAATTGGAATTTGGTCCCTCGGTGACTGTTAATTAATTTATTAATTTATAGTTATTGGGTTCACTTGTGTTTAGGACTTGATTATTGGGAAGCTTGACCGTGACTGTTTGGATAATTTTGGTTTGAGCTAATCTCAAGGTAAGAGATTCTACTACTATACCCTCAAAATGAATTTAAGAGACCACATGTATTTTATGGTTATGCGTTAATGTTAGCTAAGATGCATGACTTAATGACTGTCATGACGCTGAGTGATTGATGACGAATTTGTTATGTATTTGATGACAACATTTGATTAAAATGACATGATCGATACTTATGCCATGCTTATGATAATGTATGTTATGTTACATGTTATGGTTAGGTTGTGCTGTTAGCTATAGGTTTAGCTATTAGAGTCGTACCCACATGGGTGTCCTTCGGATCACTACCTTTTATGACTGTGTAGTCCGACGGGATCACCAGTCCAATATGACACAGACATAGACATGATTATGAGTGACTCGATGAGGTCATTCACAGCCCGATTGTTTTAGTGTTTCCTTCGGGCACACTAAATACCAGTTGTCCTAGGTGTTCCTTTGGATTCACCGAAGGTCAAATATGTTCCTACGGGATCACAGATTGAACTTGTTCGAGAACGTGCCAGTTTAGGGGTACCACTTTACAGGATTCTAATAGGAAGTTAATAGGCACCTAGTGGGACTAGTAATGTGTCCCTTACTGAGTATATTTTTATACTCACCATTTTTTGTTTTATTTTTCAGGCAGAGGTAGAGGTAAGGGCAGAGGGAAGCTGGCAAATGACAATCAGTGACCATGGCGAGCCATAGGGATCTGTTTGCTTCTGCCTTATGACATTGATCAGTTGCATTTTTTTTACTCTATTTTATTTTATTTATTTTTTCTTAAAACTAGATAGGGCCCGAGTTAGGATTTTATTTAATTTTATCTTTACGTACATTTGTTTATGATTTTTAATGAGTATTTGAGGTTTTGTTTTATTTTCTATTTTTATATTTAAGAAATTTTACTTATCTTTTAAATTAGTAATGACTTCGGCTTAGTATAAGGAGTCGGGTCACTACACGATCCTTTTCTTCCAACCCATTTGAGCTGCCAAGCTTAATTTTTGCTCCTTTTTCACCTATTTTTGATAAGTTTTATTTGGGTTTGGTTTAATGCCTAACAAAGAGTAATTTTGGACCCTAAATAATTTAATTTTTGAATTATTTAGTTAGATTTTATCTGAAAGTTTGAGCTGTGGATTTGTTTTCCAACCAAGGATAAGTCGGATTCAACCTCAACTTTGGGTAAGTTGAAATAATTGAACTTTTGGGTCTTTAAGCCACCAGTAAATTTATTTTCTTAGTATTTTAGCCTTAATATTTAGGATCTTTCTTGGGAAACTTGACCTAGCTGTTAGGATTTTATTTCATTGGATTAAGTTAATCTCTAGGTAAGAGATTCTCCTACTAGACCTTCAAATTGAAGTAAGAGCTTGTATGTAATTTTTTGTATTGCGTTGATGTAGCTAAGATGCATAATGAGTTTATGTAATGATGACTGATAATCAGGACATGGTTTATGTTTATGTTGACTATTAGTTATGACATTGTAGTGCGATGATAATCATGTGTGATGATGTTGATGTTTATGCATTAATTATTAATCTCATGATTAAAACTGCTATGATTAATATTCATGCCATGCTTATGATGTTATGTTATGCTACATGGTATGGATAGGATGTACTGTTAGTTTTTTTTTATTAGAGTCCTACCCATATGGATGTTCTTCGAAATCACCACCTCTTTATGATTGTGTAGTTTGACGGGATCACTAGTCCAATATGAGATCATATGTTTACGAGTGGCTCGACGGGGTCACTCACAGCCCGATTATCTTAGTGTTTCTTTCAAGATTCACTAAAGACCAGTTTGTTCTAGGTGTTCCTTTGGGTTCACCTAAGACTAGAGATGTTCCTACGGGATCACAGATTGCACGTATTCTGGAATGTACCAGTTAGGGGTACCACTTTACAGGACTCTAATAGGAAGTTAACAGCCACCTAGCGGAACTAGTAGTAGGTCCCTTACTGAGTATATTTTTATACTCACTCTCTTATGTTTAATTTTTCAGGTAGAGGTAGAGGTAAGAGCAGAGGAAAGCTGGCAAATGACAAGAAGTGACCGTGGCATGCCATAGGGGACCACCTTTGCTTCTGCCTAATGTTATTATATTTTGATTTCAGTATTTATGCACTTTTATTTATTTTACTCTTTAAAACTAGATAGGGCCCGAACTAGGAATTTGTTATTTTGAGATTTATTTCTATTGATTTATTTATGCATGATTTTAAATGAGTATTTGAAGTTTTGACCATGAACATTTGTTTTACCTTTCAATTTAATTTAAAATTTTTTATTTTTCTTTTGAGTAGTAATGATCTCAGCTTAGTATAAAGAGTTGGGTCGTTACAATCGATGTCCGGTAATGCTTCTACAGCTTACATGGGTTATACACTTCACCAAGCTTGTGGAAAACTTTGTCAGAATGGTGCACCAAACACCAACGTCATCTTCCCTTTTGAACCTCATACTCTTCCAACTCGGGTCAGAAGAGTCTTCAGAATCTAGGAAGTATTTAAGAGCATACCACAATCTTTTACAGGTATTTTCTTAAGCACCTTGCACGTCGTTTCCTTTTTCTTCTTGATCCTATCATTTTTTTTATCTAAATAACAGTATCTTGAATCTCAGCATTTACACCCTTATTTTAGTAGAATGAGGAAAAATTTTAGGGGAAAAGATTGAATCGAAAAGTTGATAAATCTAATGGTTTGTGAGAAGGTTATAAAGGAAAAGGAAGCATTTTCTTGCTTTATACTTGCTGAGAGGTTAATAAATGCGATTTTTTAGTTACAACACGCGTATTGACCATTTTCACCCACAAACCCTAAACTCTACACATTCATTAATTACACGATAAGTGTAAACGATCATTTTAAATCATGCAATAATCTAAAGGATACTGTAACGAAAACGATATCTGATTTAAATGTAAACGATTGTTTTGTTAAACCTACACAATCATGCTAGTTTATCTAAACGATCGTTTATGTGATTAAACTATTTGATAATAAACCTAAATGATCTTCAATCTATAAATGATGAGGTTGTTAGATATAAATGATCATGTAGTGCTGTATAAACGAAAGTTTCTATTTATAGAATGTTTTTTGAAGGAATATGATGGGACGGAAAAAGAAAATTTTCTTTACGATATACTCCCAGAAAGGTTAATAAATGCAAATTTATTATTTACAATACGCATATTGACCTTTCTCACCCAAACTACCGTTTACAATCATTGTTTAATATAATATGAAATGATTGTGTACTTAAGTCTAAACAGTAAACGATTATGACGTGATTGTAAACGATCGTTCTTCATTCAGGTGGACAATCTGGTAATTTAATCTAAATGGTCATTTAATGATATAAAACGATAAAGTTAATTATTTTAAATGATCATTTCCAAAATTGAAACGATAATGTTAATTATTTCTAACAATCGTTTGATAATATCTAATCGATAACGTCAATTATATTAAACGACCGTTTTACAACATCTTAGCGATGATATTATACAATTTAAATGATGTCACAGTTAATCTAAAATGATGAAATGTAAAAGTTTAAGAAGTATAAACCAGAGAAGTTCTAAAAAGTTCTTATACATTGATTGTAAACGTTATTACATGTAAATGTTATTTGCCTTCCTCGAACCAACTTTCCATTGTATGTAAATGTTAGAGAACATGTAAAATAGACATTCATAAAATGTAAATATTCATTCAAAATGTGTTTAGAATTTCCACCATCCAAAAATCATACAACCATTTGATTAAAGAACACCAGAGTTTTGTAGCTCTTGTCTACCGATTTTGCAATGAATCTTGACCATGCAAAAATGGTCCAACCAATTTGTTTTAAAACACTGGAGTTCATGGAGCTCTTGTTTACCAATTTTAAAATGAGTCTTGCAGATCAAAGCCGAGATCTATTGTGAAGCTAACTTTCCATTTCTCTTGGCAGGATTTAGAAGTTTCAGAATGTAGGAAATATATAAGAGTTTACCATAGTCTTTTCAAGACAATTTCGGAATCACTATCACAGTTTGGGTGAAAAAGAGGACGTCAATGTTACGGAACATGTAAAACTACACGTGCTTTACATGTAAGTGTTATTTGCTTTGTATGGAAGCTCCAGAGTCAGCTTACTTGACATGTAAGAGCTTGCTATATTTTTCATAAAAATATCTTTGGAATGACCATCACGGTTTCTAGACAACTGAAGATAAAGGAGAAGCAAATTCTCTCACGAGGGAAGTTAATAAGATCATACCATAGTCTTTTATGGAGATTTTCTGAAGCAATTTGCACGTTTTCTCTTTTTCTTTTTCTTTTTCTTTTGGACGTTGTCGTTCTTTATCTAAATAGCAGCACCTTGAATCTCAACATTTTGAACTTCATTTTGTGGGAACGATGAAAAGTTTGAAAGAAAAAGTTTGTGAGGAAAAGTTTGAGGAAAAGTTTGGAAACCCTAAAATATAATGCTTTGTAAAAAGGGGTTTTAAATGAAGATGAAGAGACGAAAAAGGAAGAGATTTTTTTTGCGTTATACTTGTTGACAGGTTAATAAATATGTATTCACCTTTTTCACCCAGAAATTTTCAATTCTACACATATACGCCACGTGGCCTTAATTCCTTAAATCTTATAACTAAAATCACTTTCACTAACTACATGATAAGGGTAAATGATCATTTAACCTCATATAATAATCTAGACTTAACCGTAATCCAAACGATATCTGAGTTAAATGTAAATGATCGTGTTGTTAAATCTACACGATCGTGCTAGTAAATCAAAACGATTAAGTAATAATATATGTTAAACAATCATGTAGTCAAGTCAAACGATGTTTAGGTACGTCTAAACGATCTTGTCATTGCATATGAACTATAAACCATTAGGGTGTAACTCATAAACGATCGTTTTTTATGTAAGTAAATCATTTCGGTAATAAAATCCAAATGATCTTCAAACAACATGTAAATGAACTCTTCTTTTTACAGATAGTGTTCCAAAGGAAGATGATGGAACGAAAATGGAAAAGTTTTTTTATTTTTCCGTTGTACTTGCTGACAGCTTAATAAATGTGAATTGATTATTTACAACACGCGTATTTAGCTTTTTCACCCATAAACCCTAGACTCTACACATGGTCCCTACTTCACTCTAACTCTTTCTATGTTTTACTTCATGGTAATACATGTTAAACGATCGTGTAGTTATGTCAAACGATTTTTGGGTACATGTAAATGATCTAGTCATTACATATAAACTATAAATGATTAGGTTATTAGACATAAACGACCATGTAGTGTTGTATAAATGATGGTTTATCCACGTAAATGATTTGTTAATAAAATGAAATCGATCTTCAAAATAACATGTAAACAACACGGGTATTGATCTTTTTCATCCACAAACCATCGTTTACACTTGTCGTTTAACATATATTAAACGATGCTGTAATTAAATGATTACATGTAAACAATTATTTACAACATGTAAACGATTATAATCATGCATTAATGTTAAAACAATAATTGAGTAGGTCTAAATGATATTATCATTAAATTTAAACGACCATTCAATAACTTTTGAATGATTGGTCTGTTAATCATAAACAATTATGTGGTATTCTATAAATGAATGTTTATGCAAGTAAACGATCTGATAATAAAATCCAAACGTTCTTAATGAATGTTTATATTCTTTATTTTAAACGATTGTTTTACAATATGTTGCCACATGTTTCTGTTTAACAAGTGTAATACAAAAAAAATATTCAAACGTGTACAATTCCTTGGGTTGTTGAATTTCACTCTCCATCTCCTTCGACTCCTTGATGGAATTATGAGTAAGATTATGAAGCCTCAGAAACTCGTATTTATTTTGGAGAAACTCATATTCTTTGTTCTTGCTTTCAATCTTATTCTTCATCTTTACTTCTTTAGCAACTAAAGCTTCCTCTGTTTCTGTACCGGCCACAAAAAAAATTGTACAGTCATGTTAATCCAGAACGGTGGTCTTGGTTAAAATCATTGTATACCTTTTTCGATGGGTTACAAACTTCTAGATTAAGATGGAAATTTGGAGTTGGTGGTTTCAAGATGAAGTAGGTAAGAGCCTACCATGGTCTTTTATATACATTTTCGGAATCACCATCATAGTTTGCTTTATCAAATCTACCATCCATTCCTTTCCATCTGCATCTTGCATGCTTTTTTCTTCTTCTTTTTGATCTTGTTCTTCTTGGTTGAGATAGCAACATCTTAAAGCACAATTTAAGAAAGAGAAATGTTGAGAGGAAAATATTGGAAACCCTAAACCTAATGGTTTGAGAGCACGAGTTTATTAAAGAATATGAAAGATCCGAAAATGAAGAGTTTTTCTGTGAATAGCTAATAAATGCTAAATGTTAATAAATGGTATTGACCATTTTCAACCACAAGCCCTAAACTCTACACATGGTTGTCACCTGGCCTTAATGCCTTAATTTTATAACTGAAATCACATTAATTAATTACACGATAAGGGTAAGCGATCAATTAAACGATCATGTAGTTATGTCAAAGGATCTTAAATGAGAATTAATTGATTATTTACAACATGCAAACTCTTCCCATGGTCTCCACGTGGCTTTAAGCAATCGTGCTATTTATAATTCATATCATCGCTACGATAGACGTAAACGATCTTGTAGTTAATCTAAAACTATTAAATTTTAAAAGTAGAAAATAGGGAAATATTTTAAATAAAGACTAATAAATGTGAATTAATTAGGTACAACACGAAAAAGTACCAAACTCTTTACATGGTCTACACATGACTTTAATCTTATAAGTTAAATGAATTTCTCTAACTGCACGATAACGGTAAACGATTGATTAAGAACATGCCACAATCTAGACTTTATTGTCATCTAAATGGTGTTCTATAAACGAATGTAAATGATTGTGTTTTTAAACCTACCCGATCATGCTAGTAAATGTAAATGATGCTTCTATACGTTTTACATAATAGAAATACTTGTTAAACGATCCTGTTAAAAAAATAGTATGTGGCCCCACTTCCTTTATTTATTTTGTTATCAATTATTGAAAAAGAAATTAGTCAGTTTATGGTCAGTTTGGATATAACAAATATATGATTAAGCTATATTTAAGGAAATGAAATATACGGAAAAAGTGGACACTTACAGCGAAAGAAATCGAACGAGTTCAAAGAGAGGTAAGAAGCTTGTAATGATGATCAACAATATGCTACTCTCAGTTTGAAATCAGAAGATAAATTCACAGACTTCGAGAATACAACTGGAGTCCGAAACCAGAGATTCAGGGGTAGTATTTGCTCTCATGTTATGCTTAGTCATTATCTAATGTATTGTATCAGTTCAAGTTTGACACAAGATGATTTGTAGAGTGTCACAACTTAAGTCATAACATTGTAATCATTACATTTTTACTAAAGTAATAGAATCTCTTCTCATGGGTTTGAGACCCCCTAGACGTAGATGTGTTTCATTGAACTGGGTTACCAAAGTTGATTGTGTTGTTTCCTTATGTATATTTAGTATCAGTAGTTGAATCGTTTGTTATAACTTCTACATCAGCAACTTATACACTAAAAACTAAACATTCATTTTCTTAATTGGTATCAAAGTGGGTTCAAGATTCTTTGTAGCGGTAAATGGAGAGTCAATGTGGAGGATGTGCAACGAACAAACCTTCACTCCTTGACGGAACCAACTACAGATACTAGAAGACTCAGATGATGGCCTTCTTGAAATCATTGGACCTAAAATTGTTGGAGGGTTGTGATGGTCGGATGGCAACAACCTACAGAGACCAGTGAAGATAGAGTTGTTACCCAAAAAACTGAGCTAAAATGGTCAAAAGTTGTTGATGAAGCTGCTGTCAGAAACTGTCCAGCCTTAAATGCACTATTCAATGTAGTAGACCCACATGTGTTTAAGTTAATCAACACATGTACGTCTGCTAAGGAAGCATGGTATATACTAAAAGTTGCTTATGAAGGAACTTCTAAAGTCAATGTCACACCCCCTCCCGAACTACCTGCTAGCTTAGACCGAAAGACGGCGTGAAGCCGACGGACATGCTTTTCTTTACTTGTATCTGTCGATTCTGTTTAAATCTTTAATGTGATAAACTTGCCAGTCTAGTATATAAACTATTATACCACTAGAAGAAATATACACTTTAATGTTGGTTGAGAAAAATGATAAATGAACCTTAATGTCGATTTCGAAAAGGCTGATGTTTAATGTCGGTTTTCCACCGACATTAAAGAGTAAGCTGTAATGTCGGTTTTAAACCGACGTTAAAGGTCCGCCCTTTTGAAAACCGACATTAAAGGTCCATTTTAATTTTAATCTTAATAATTTTATTTTGTAAAAAAATGACAAGCTTTAATGTCGGTTTTAAACCGACATTAAAGGTCCATTTAAATTTTAATTTTAATAATTTTATTTTGTAAAAAAATAACAATCTCTCTCTTATACTTTACTCTTTCGATCTTCTCCTTAGTCGTGGCTTGCAAACCCTTTCTTTTCCAAATGGAATCCGTCCATTTCTTCTCCGATGCCAGTTTTTTCTTCGAATAACCATCGCTGCCACCATTGTGCTTGTCGCCACTATTGTGATCGACGCCACCATTGTGCTCGCCGCCACCAATTTGCTTGCTGCCACCATTGTTGTTCTCCTCGCCTGCCCTTCGAAACAAATAAGTCCGCATTTCCCTCCTTCTAAACAAACTCGTCCGCATCTCCTTCTCGCATTCTCACCCTAAACTATTAATGCCACTCCTACGTTTAACATTCACAGTTTCTGCATCCACCTTCTAAACAAAATCGCCCGCGTCTCCCTCTCACATTCTCACCGGTGAAATCACAGTTGCTGGGGCCTTTATTGTGCTATTCAAGCTATAAATGCATTCGGCGACGGTGTCCCTACTCGACGCTAACATCTAACTCCGATGGTGGCAGTGGAAGCTTCACAGCAACGGTAATTTCCATCTTCTTTCAAGTGGTCACGATTTTTTTAATTTGGGGTTTAAGCTGCAATGTTTTTTGACTTCAATTTAGATTGCAAACCACCCATCAATCTCAAAATTCAACCCTAGTTGTTTCAGTATTTGAGTATCTGTGGACATGACTTTCATTAATTTGCAGCTATGTTGTTATCTTGCTATCTTGCGTTTAGTGGTTCAATTATTTCATTCTGATGAGGATTGAGTTTGGGTTTGTTCAAAATTCAACACTCGTTGTTTCAGTATTTGAATATCTGTGGACATGATTATTATTTCTAAATCCTTTCTTTTTTCTCTCTTTGTAGGTAGAATCGTGATTGGATTATATGGGCAGATTGTACCCAAAACTGTAGGTATGTCATTCCATCACTGTATAATTAATTTAAATCGAATGGAGCCTTATTCTTGCTCTATTATATCTAAGTTTATTGTTGAACCGAACATGTATTCATGAACGTGCATACACTTTGAACAATGTACTAGTTTATGAGTTGTATATCAATGGAATGGGATATTCAAGGTTGACCTAAAAATAAATAAATAGAAGACCCCACCAACTTCAATCTTGGAGTATCCTGATTTGGGAAAAGGAGGAGGTTGGTTTAGGTTTATATATTGAAGAGAAGAGAGGTGTAAGGTGTTAGTAAGTTTCAGAAAATGGGATTGGAGGATGGATGGATGGATGGCTGCCTTATTCTTACTACTCTCTTCTTATGTGGTAGTTTGGTCAAATCTCCCACCTACCCCCTCTCTATTTCCTATTTTCTCTCTCTCTCTGTTGCATTATGTTGTCTCTCTCTCCTCTCCATTTTGAATATAGGGCATTTACCATTGTTATTCATCCTTCAAATGATGTGGTTGGCCGAAACTCAAATGACTTTTGGTCAAATAGTATTAACCTCACTTTGCCTTGGGAAGTCGAAAGTTCAATCCAAAGTCTCCTTCTTGTTGGGATTATTTTTCCTATTACATTACACAAAGAAAGATTAAAAATAATTCTTATTTTGGAAAAGCCTAAAGCTACCATGTCGTAGTTTTTATTCGATGATCCTTGAGATGCATTGTGCAATCTAGTGAGCACCTACGTATTTCTTTCTAAAATAAAGTTGATGTGGTTAAGAATGAGGTTTTAGTTTTGAGTAACATCAGAAATGGTTCTTAGTCTCTTGATAAAAAATATTGATATGTTTGACATTTGTTTAGTACTCTTGAGTTTTCTTGAGTAAACAATTTTTTTTTTGTTTTTGGTTTTTGAAAGTTAAGCTTAAAAAACACTTCTATCTTTAATTTTTTTTTGTTTTTTTTATCTGTTTTTTACTATTTTTTCCAAAAGTTAAGGCAAATTTTAAAAATTATTTTCGAGCTGTCCAAATCTTAGAGTATCGAATTTATAATGATTTGGGTGTTGATTGATTGGTTAGTCGTGGATAAGCTCTTCTTCTTCATTCTAGAATTCAAAATTTTAACTTTTACTTGGTGAAACCTTTTTTAAGTAGAATTTTTTATTTTAACTAAGACGAAAATACCCTTTCTGTAAAGTTTTTACTTTCTACCCAATTAAGTTTTGAGTTTTATAATCCGTTGGATCTTCCCTTCATTTCGACTTTTACAAATATGATTATGTATAAAGATGCCATTTGTGTTTTTTCCCCTATATGATTGCTTCTTTTACCTATGAACCTTGTTTACTAACATCTGAAGAAAGACTATAATCAAAGCATATCAATTTTTGTTGAAGTTCAAATCAATACCTATATCATATACTTCATGGTGTTGGAAAAATCATTGTGCTGTGATTAATTTGCTGCTTCAGGAATCCGATGGAAATGGTAGTTCTTTGCAGCTCTATGAGAAGCTTAGTTTTTCTTATCCATCCCTCCTTCAACCTCTCTTTCATGAACGAGATACCGTAAGTGCAATCCTACAATGCATTTTCAGATATTTTTCTTATCTGTGTGAAAGAGAGAAAGAGACTAATATCTCTCTTGATTTTCATGGTTTGGTTCCGCATTTGTTTTTGTATTCACCATTTTTCAATTCAACATGCACAATTACAAAGTGCTTAATATATTTGTATTTGCAGCACCTTGCATGGTCTCTGAAGCGTAGCAAGACGGTGAACAAGAGCAAGAGGGTGGTTGGGGTGATTGGAAGAGGCCATATGAACGGTGTCATTTAGCAATAACATCAGACCAAGAAAATTTACGATTTCGAGACCTTGTAGGTAAGAAAGCTGGAGAAGGTAATTCCAATGGCTTTGTTAGCAATCTCCTAAAAAGCTTGGTTAGAGACACTATAATTGGTGTTATTTTGTGGGTTTTATATGAACAATTAAAACAACTACACATAATACCTTAGCAAGATAGGTGCCATGGCAACTAATTACTTCTTTCCACCGATTCATATCTTTGCAAAAAAGTAATTAGAAATTTATACACATTGATTATATAAAAATACAATTTGATCCCTGTATTTGTATACTTATTTATTTTTCAATAAATATAAAAGAATGTATCATGCATATATAATCTTTTTTATACTTTCTCTCCTTTATAATCTGAAGTATATATTTTCGGTCCCCTACTATGTTTGGTGTTTGTGTGTGTGTGTATTATGATGATTTAGAATTTAATTAAAGGTAAATAAAATCAAAAAATAAAATAAAAATAACATAAAAAACAAATAAAAAAAGTAGGGGTGGAAATAAGCCAACGACCACATGGAAGTCGATTTTCTTGAAATGGAATGAGAGTTAAATACAGAATTTATGAATAATTAGTTCTATTCTCATTGTTTACAGTAATTGAATGGGCAGATGCCACTGAGAATTAGATTTGAGATAATTTTCAAAGCTCAATAATGCTTTTTTTTTTTCTATTATTTGTTATTTGTTATTTATGATTTTAAAGGTCAAAGTGTGGTTGTTAAAAGTTATGAAGAAGAAAAAAAAAACTCCCTTACTGCCTGTGCTTTGGATCTGCGCCCAAAGACAATGAAAGATATTAATTCCATCCTGACATAAAGACACCAACACCCTCCCTCCCTCCCTCTTTTTTCTATCACCTTTTCTTTTCATTTAATATAGTAATAAAATTCATGTAATGCCCTTTTTTTATATAATCAATGTGTATAAATAAAAAAAGAAGAAATGAACGAGGGATGGAGGGAGAGAGGATCAAATGAAAAGATTGGGGGAATCTTGTGGAAATGGAAGTCGGGGGGGGGGGTGATATGTTTGGTAAGTTGCATTTAATGTTATTATCTTAAATTTTGAGTTTAAAGGGAAATTAAGAGGGAATTATGAAATTTTGATATAAGTTTTTTTGAATATTTAGGTTGTGAGTTTTTGTGACATATGTTTGTTCATTATCCTTTGTTGTTTTTGATATTTTATTAAAGAAATTTAGAGATTGTTTGAAGCGTTGAGTTGAGATAGGACGTCAGAAGTTCATCTGTATATGGAGTTCATCATATGTTTGGAAAAGTCATATGTCTGTGTTTGGGATGCAAAGTTGTTTTGTTTCATTGAATTGTTTATTGGTTTGATAAGTTTTAGAAGAAACTTTTTTTTTCTATTTTTATTCTTATAGATCTTTTTATTATATTTTTCTTTTTCTAATTTCTCCTTCACATCATTGAATTGTTTGTTGATTTAATTCCTTCAGATTTTTCCTCTGTTAGAGTGTGAAGCAGTTTTTGGGAAAGTTTCTGTTTGGCTATCAAGGAGGAAAAATCACAAGATTTTTCTTTGTGGTTTTCGTGTTGGTAGATAAAAGAAGTTAAATGTAAGTTTTTCTTTTGGTTTTGTGTAATGTTCATGTTTGTTATAAAGTTTTTTTTAGTGTTTTTAGGTTTTGTTTCCTAATTCATTGGATAGAATTCATTGGTTTTGTGTAGTGTTTTTTAGTGTTTTTAGGGATTTATTATCATGTGTGCATGGCAAGTGGTGGGGTGTGGTTCCATGAAGTTGTTATATATATTGTCTCGGACCTTATGCATTATATTGTATCGATCCCATAGTTGAGTTTTCATTCATATACTCTTTTTCTTCCCGTACTATTCTATATAATTGCATGACTTATTGCACTTTGAATGATGTTAAATCAAAAGCTAAACATATAAAAGGAGCAAATTTATCATTCTTCTCCCATGCAGGCTTTAATTAATAGAAGTTAAGTAGATTTTTTTAGTTAGAAAAAAAATGAAGAAACATAATAACTAGAACAAAATCTTCAATCTAAGCCTAAACCAAGAGCAAGATCCATCAAATTATGTAACAAAAATATAGTAAATTTAACATTAATTACAATCTAACCTAAATCAACAAAAATAGGTATCTCAAGAATTATACATTTAACAAATACAAAATAATTAATAAAAACAAATAGAATTTTAAAAAAGAAGAAAACGAAGAAGAAGAAGGATAAAAGCTAGCTTATGGTTATGGTGTGATATTTATAGGTAGCGAGACTCCGATCAAAACTTTACCACAATTTCAATGAGCAAGTTCATGATTCCGACTTACGAATTCTTCTTCATGACTCGAACTGAGCTTGTGTTTGGTCTTTGTGGATGGTTTTAATTTGAGATTTGCTTATTAGTTGATTGAGTGATACAATTGTGAGTTTTGTAGTTGTTTGAGTGTATAATATAAAGGCTTTTGGTTTGGGTTATATAGAACTTGTTAGTTTTTGGAATGTGGGTTCAGTTTAAGTTTACCTAATTTCGTTGTTTTCTTGATTTTTTTTTTGTAGATTAAATTGCATCTTATATAATATGGATAAGTCGTGGATGCAAAAGAATAGAATGTCATCTGAGTATGCTTATGAGGTTGAGATGTTTATTAAAAATGAGTTGAAACATTCGAAGACGTTGAACGTCATGGCCTGCCTTGTTTAAAGTGCGTGAATGCAAAAACTTCAGATCATGTGAATACAATTAGAGATCACTTATTTTTTAACGGCATCGATCAGAGTTATCGAGAATGGATTTTTCATGGTGAATCACTACCAATAAAGAGAAACGATGAAAGTGTCTTTAGTAGTGTAAGAGAAGAAATTGACGAGGACGATGTTGATGACACAATTGAAATGTTTGAGGTTGCACATAATTATTTTAATGACAAGTCAGAAAATTTTGAGGAACTTGTAGATGATGCCAAGAAACCATTATATCCTAATTGTACGAATTTTACCAAAATATCTACGTTGATAAAGTTATATAATTTGAAAGGTAAATTTGGATGGAGTGATAAGAGTTTCACTGGGTTGTTACAATTAATTTGTGACATCTTACCTACTCCCAATGAATGCCCTACTTCTACTTATGAAGCAAAAAAGATTTTGTGTACTCTTGGAATGAAGTACGAGAAGATTCATGTCTGTAGGAATGATTGTTGCTTGTTTAGGAAAGAACTGTCTGATGCAAATGTATGCCCCTCTTGTGGTATGTCAAGATGGAAGATTCCTAAAAATTCAAAGAAGGAGGTTAAGAATGTTTCAGTGAAAGTCATGTGGTATTTCTCCCCAATTCCAAGATTTGAAAGAATGCTTCGAAGCAAAGAAACATCAAAATTATTGACATGGCATGCCAGAAAAAGAGAAGTGAATTATCTATTACAACATCCAAAAGATGCATTATCATGGAAAAAAATAGACAATTTATGGCCAGAGTTTGGGTCGGAACCTAGAAATCTACGTCTTGCTCTTTCCACAGATGGGGTAAATCCGCATGGAGATCTTAGCAGTAGATATAGTTGTTGGCCAGTGATGTTAGTGGCATACAACCTACCTCCATGGCTGTGTATGGAGCGAAAATTTTTGATGTTGACCGCACTAATGTCTGGTCCCAATCAACCGGGAAATGAAATAGATGTTTATTTAGTTCCGTTAATTGATGATTTGAAAATACTTTGGCATGATGGGGTGGAATGTTACGATGCATATCAAGATCAATGTTTCAGGCTAAAAGCTATTTTATTATGGACCATTAATGATTTTCCTGCATATGACAACTTGTGTGGTTGTACAGTCAAAGGATATCATGCATGTCCAATTTGTGGGGAGAAAACTTCATCCATTTATTTGCCAAAAGGAAGGAAGATGGCATATATTGGGCATCACAAGTTTCTACCACGTCATCATCCATATAAGAAATAGAAGAAAGTTTTCAATGATGCATAAGAATTAGAATTGGCTCCAGAACCATTGAGTGAGGAAGAAATTTTCGTACAAACAAGTAAGTATGAACACTCATTTGGTAAGAGAACTATCAACGAAAAGAATAGTGAAATGAGTTCTTCAGGAACTTATTGGAAGAAAAAATCTATTTTTTTGAATTAGAATATTGGAAGTTTCTTGATGTGCGACATTGTTTAGACGTGATGCACATTGAAAAGAATATATGTGAAAATCTCATTGGCACATTGCTTGATATTCTCGATAAAACGAAAGATGGAATAAAAAGTCGATTAGATTTGGTTGAACTGAACATTAGATCAGAGCTAGCCCCTCAAGTAGGGGAGAAAAAGATCTTTTTACCCCCGGCATGTTATACATTATCTCGAGTAGAGAAGTTGAGTTTTTGTAAGACACTATCTGAGCTGAAAGTACCAGAAGGCTATTCATCGAACATTCAAAGTTTAGTGTCACTCACAGATTTGAAACTGTATGGACTTAAGTTGCATAACCATCACGTTCTTATGCAACAATTGCTACCTGTGGCAATTCGTGGTATTCTACCGAAACATGTAAGACTTGCAATTATTCGGCTATGCTTCTTCTTTGATGCTATATGTAAGAAGACAATTGATACATCACACTTGAAAGGAATGCAAGAAGATGTAGTTGTCACTTTATGTCAATTGGAGAAGTATTTTCCACCATAATTTTTCACTAAATGGTACACCTTGTAGTGCATCTCGTAAGAGAATTTGAGTTTTGTGGACCTGTTCATCTAAGATGGATGTATCCTTTTGAACGATATATGAAAGTCCTAAAAACTTATGTACGAAACAGAAATCGACCAGAAAGATGTATGGTAGAAAATTATATTATTAAAGAGGCTATAGAGTTCTGTTCTGAATTTATTGCTGGTGTTAGTTCTACTGGATTTAACTCATCTGTAATAAAAAAGAATTCAAACGTGGATAGAGCATTATCAACTTCTTTTTTTATAAGACCGAGTAAAGAGCAGTTAGATCAAGCTCATCTTTATGTCATTCAGAATGTAAATGATGTTCTACCATACGTCGAGTATGATCTGCCAGCAATAGCTCCAGCTAGGACAGACACAAGGATTATGACAGGAATGACAGAGAAGGATCCTTTTCAAGATCTGATAAGAGTAATTAAAGCTTACGCTGCCATGAGTATGATAGACATGGTCATTTTCAGGCAGAATGCCCAATCTATCTGAAAAGGAAAAGTCTAAAAGTAACCTTTTCAGAGGATGACTTATCTATAGAAAGTGACTTTTAAGAATGCGGAAGAGCTCTCATCAACATAACACTAACATCTGAGGGGGGTACTAGAAGAAATGACAGAAAAATCAAGAGTACACGCTCCATCTACCAGTCACAATAGCCTCACCGATGACGCATTAAGGAAATGGAAAGAGGACAAGCTAGCTCTCACAAAATTAAATGACAGAGTGCAAGTGTTGGTTGAGGAAAATCACAGATATCTCCGAGGATAATTTGAAACTCTATAAAAGAATGTAAAAATATTGACATCGGGAACACAACAACTTGAGGACATTTTCAAGGAAGGTGTAACGACCCAACTTTTCGGACTAAGCTGAGGTCACTACTCGGTACTAAGACTCGACCACACAACACAAAATTTATAACGGACCGGTTACGATTTCTTAAAACATTAGAAATATTACAAAAACGGTTTCGGGCCCTATTTTAAATCACAGTCACAAAAGTTTCAAATAAAAACTCAGGTCATCAGTTCAAAATCACAAACCAAATATTCTAACAAAATACATCAGCGAAAGCAATAAGAAAAACCAGACGCGTCCATATGGCCTTCACGCATCCTTCCTGCCTCTCGTCGGTCTGCCCCTAGCTGTGCCCTTACCTGAAAAGTTTAAAAAGAGAAAAGGGTGAGTATAAACATACCCAGTAAGGGACCCACTACTGGGCCCGTTAGGGAACAACAGTTAACTTCCTATTCAGGGGTACCCTACATAACAGTCTAGTGGTTCCGTAGAACGCACATATCAGTCTAGTGCTCCCGAAGGATACACATATCAGTCTAGTGCTCCCGAAGGATGCACACATCAGTCTAGTGCTCCCGAAGGATGCACACATCAGTCTAGTGCTCCCGAAGGATGCACATATCAGTCTAGTGCTCCCGAAAGATGCACATATCAGTCTAGTGCTTCCGAAGGATGCACATATCAGTCTAGTGCTCCCAAAGGATGCACATATCCGTAAGGCACACTACCCCATAGATGAAGCTAACCATTACCCCTCAGTCCATACTAAACCGTTTACAACAGTCATACCCCAACAACATTCATATTACAGCTCCGCCATAGGCTTTGCCAGTCAGATAGTATAGGTTTAAACAACTACACCCGCAGTTGCTATACGCATTTCCAATTCGTACACCATTAATAACCCCTAGACCCAGTCAACTAATCAATCAAAATCGGACTCACTGTTCTTCCCCGTCCAGACTCCATGATCAATGTCCAGACCAATGACTACCGCGTACCTAACCGTAACTTCAAGGTCCATCGACATACAATTCCAATCTACCACGTAGCCCATTAACATAACCATACTATACCGAGCATCCAGCATCGGGGTCTACTAGCAAGTAACTCCTTATACTCGATAGCGCACAAGCTACAACTAGCGGTCGCGTTACTCTTACATCAGACAAGAATATAATAACAATGCTTAAAAGTCAAACACACACATATTTATTCGGTACAGTTACTAACGTGTAATCCCCTTTAGACTACTACGTTTCCAGCCTCGCTCCGAGGTCCAATAGTAGGAAAAACCCTTACCTGAAATTCGGTTATGCCTCTCGATCGAGTCCACGCTCAACGAATCCACCTAAACGAAAACACGAAGGTTTTAATCGATGATACTAGTAGGAGTCATTTTAAATGGTCCTAAGCAACATCCGTTGACTTACCCAAGGAAGGGAGAGCTATCTCCGAACAAGCCTGCTGCGGAATCCGAGAACTTAAACGTCAACTCCTTAATACCTTCAAGGGATGGAAGATAGGACCAAAGCTTATTCCAATATTCAACTCGAATCGGATATAGCAACATTATGGAATATCATCAAAACAATCCTTACCGAAAACTCACCGTGACCCGGAGAGGAGGAAGGAAGGCTTAGGTGGCTCGGTGGACAGGGAGCTCGGCTTGGCTTGGAGGCGTTCGGCTCGGCTCGGCTCGGCTCACCCTCGGCTCGGCTCGGCTTGGCCTCGGCTCACCCTCGGCTCGGCTCGGCTTGGCCTCGGCTCACCCTCGGCTCGGCTCGGCCTCGGCTCACCCTCGGCTCGGCTCGGCTTGGCCTCGGCTCACAGCTCGGCTCAACTCGGCTCGCGGCTCGGCTCAACTCGGCTCGCGGCTCGGCTCAACTCAGCTCGCGGCTCGGCTTGCGGCTCGCAGCTTGAAACACGGGTCGAACTGGAAACGAGTTCTCGGGTCGGGTCGGCTTGAAATCAGGCAACCACAACAACAACCTTCGGGCGTTCGACGACGGAGATGCGTCGCGGCTGGGTGGAGTCCGACGACTGGCCCTGCTTCCACGCGGCGGAGGGCGACGATTTGACGGCGGACACGGTCGGACGAAGGACGCACGGCGGCGTCCGAGTGTTTGAAACCGAGAGGAGACCCGAAATGGTAGGAAGCCGCGGCGGACGAACACGATGAAGCTGACGACGTTGCCGACGCTGGAGGCGGAAATGGAGACGGAACGTGACGGGGAGATGGGGACGGAGGCGACGGCGTGTGCGGAAGAGATGGCGAGCGACGGCGCTGAAACGAAAAGGAAAGGATAATAGGTTGCGGCGGCGCGAGGGAGAGAAAACGAAACGGACGAGGGGGGGGTGTGCCGCGCGCGCTTAGTATTTTTTTTAAAAAAATATTATATATATATATATATATATATATATATATATATATTAAATAAAACAATAATAACTTATAATAAAATATTAATATTAAATTATTATAATAATATTAAATATTAATATTAATATTAATATTAAATAATGATAAAAGTATTAATAATATACTGATAATAATACCTAACAATAATAATATAATTAATATTATATTATTATTTTATCATTTTACAAAAATTTTAACTTTCCGAAAGATTACATAAAATGATAAAAATTTTACCTCGAAAATTCAGGGCGTTACATTCTCCCCTCCTTAGGGAACTTTCGTCCTCGGAAGTTTTATTCCTCGAACAGTTCGGGGTAACGGGACCTCATGTCATCTTCTCGCTCCCATGTAGCCTCTTCCACCCGGTGATTCCGCCATAAGATTTTAACCAAAGGAATTTCTTTATTCCTCAACGTTTTCACCTCTCTCGCCAGCACCTTAACGGGTTGTTCAGTATAGCTCAAGTTTTCATCAATCTCTAGTGGCTCGTAATCCACTACATGGGATGGATCTGGCACGTACTTCCTCAACATAGAAACATGAAACACATCATGAACTGTCGAGAGTGATGGTGGCAACGCCAAGCGATAAGCTACAGGGCCAATCCGCTCCAGAATCTCAAACGGCCCAACAAAACGGGGACTCAGCTTTCCCCTCCTTTCAAATCGTAAGACACCTCTCATAGGTGCTACCTTTAAGAACACCTTGTCCCCTACCTCAAATTCGAGATCCTTCCGCCTCACATCTGCATAACTCTTCTGCCTACTCTGAGCGGTATGCATGCGTGATCTAATCTTCTGTATCGCTTCGTTAGTAGACTGAACTAACTTAGGACCCATCAATCTCTGCTCACCCACCTCACCCCAGCAAACCGGGGATCTACAACATTTGCCGTACAAGGCCTCAAATGGTGCCATGCCAATAGTAGCCTGATAACTGTTATTATAAGCAAATTCCATCAAATGTAAGTGGGAGTCCCAGCTACCTGGAAATTCCAATGCACACGCTCGCAACATATCCTCTAAAACTTGGTTCAGACGCTCAGTCTGACCGTCAGTCTGTGGATGAAAAGCTGTACTAAAGTCTAACCTCGTGCCCATAGCAGTCTGCAAAACCTTCCAGAATTTGGAAGTGAAACGGGCATCTCTATCAGAAACAATCGACACTGGCACTCCATGTAATCTCACTATCTCCGACATGTACAGCTGTGCCCACTTACTAGCAGTATAGGTGGATTTACCCGGAACAAAGTGCGATGATTTAGTAAGTCTGTCCACCACAACCCAAATCACTGTAAAACCCCTCAGAGTTCTTGGCAGTCCTGTAATGAAATCCATGGACACGTTTTCCCACTTCCATTCCGGTATGCTCAAGGGTTGTAATAAACCCGCTGGTTTCTGCCTTGGTGCCTTAACCTGCTGACACACCAAGCATCTACTAACAAATTCTGCTACCTCCCTCTTCATGTTACGCCACCAATAAACCCGCTTCAGGTCCTGATACATCTTCGTACTACCCGGGTGCATGGAAAATGGGGAACTGTGAGCCTCAGATAATAATTCTGTCTTAACCGCACTATCTGACGGCACACAAAGGCGTCTCTCAAACAAAAGTCCACCATCAGAGGATAATGAGAACTCAACCGCTTGCCCTGCCTCTGCTAGGCCACGTTTCTCAACCAAGTAAGGATCGTTACCCTGAGCATCAATGATCCTTTGCCTCAAAGTCGGCTGTACCGTCAACTGGGCTAACTGCATAGTGACTGCCCCCACTGACACTGCAATC
This sequence comes from Cucumis melo, assembly GCF_025177605.1. Taxonomy (NCBI): domain Eukaryota; kingdom Viridiplantae; phylum Streptophyta; class Magnoliopsida; order Cucurbitales; family Cucurbitaceae; genus Cucumis; species Cucumis melo. The sequence continues at coordinate 4,536,465 of NC_066857.1, forward strand.
TCAGCCCGCTCGAGATCCCGATGCAATGGGGCCTGTCGGGTAATAAGTGCTGCTGAATGTGATACCTTTCTACTAAGAGTATCAGCTACCACATTTGCCTTGCCTGGATGATACAGTATCTCACAATCGTAATCCTTCACTAACTCAAGCCATCTTCGCTGTCTCATATTCAATTCTTTCTGAGTAAAGAAGTATTTCAAGCTCTTATGATCCGTGAATATCTGTATCTTTTCACCATATAAGTAATGCCTCCATATTTTCAAAGCAAAAACCACCGCTGCCAACTCTAAATCATGTGTAGGGTAGTTCTGCTCATGACTCTTCAACTGACGAGACGCATAAGCGACCACCTTACCCTGTTGCATCAAAACACAACCCAAACCCTTCTTGGAAGCATCACTATAAATCACAAAACTGCCAGAACCATCAGGTACAGTAAGAACCGGTGCGGTAACTAGCTTCTGTTTAAGGTTCTGGAAACTGTCCTCACATGCCTTGCTCCAAACAAAAGGAGCTCCCTTCCTGGTCAACTGAGTAAGAGGAGTAGCTATACGAGAAAAGTTCTCCACAAACCATCGGTAATAACCTGCTAAACCCAGAAAGCTACGAACCTCACTGACTGTGGAAGGTCGGGTCCAACCGGTGACTGCCTCTATCTTAGCTGGATCCACAGAGACTCCAGCCTTAGAAACCACGTGGCCCATAAAGGACACCTGCTTCAGCTAAAACTCGCATTTCGAGAACTTTGCATACAACTTATTATCCCGAAGTGTTTGCAAAACTATACGTAAATGCTCCTCATGTTCGGCCTCCGTCTTGGAGTATATCAAGATATCGTCAATAAACACGATCACAAAAGTATCTAGGAACTCCCTAAACACTCTGTTCATCAAGTCCATAAACACTGTCGGAGCATTCGTCAAACCAAAAGACATCACAATAAACTCGTAGTGTCCATACCTGGAACGAAATGCTGTCTTCGGTACATCACCATCCTTAATCCTCAGCTGATGGTATCCCGACCGAAGATCAATCTTAGAGAACACTGTGGCTCCCTGTAACTGGTCAAATAGATCGTCGATCCTGGGCAAGGGATATTTGTTCTTTACGGTTACCTTGTTCAACTCCCTATAGTCAATGCATAGACGCATCGATCCATCCTTCTTCTTAACGAATAAAACTGGCGCACCCCAAGGTGACACGCTCGGTCGAATGAATCCCTTATCAAGCAATTCTTGTAACTGCACCTTCAGTTCTTTCAGCTCTGCGGGAGCCATTCTGTAAGGGGCTCTGGATATAGGAACCGTGCCCGGCTCCAACTCTATGGCAAACTCAACCTCTCTGTGCGGAGGTAACCCTGGAAGTTCTTCAGGAAAGACATCCGGATAGTCCCTCACCACCGGTTTTGATGATAGGGATACATCGACCTCTCTAGTATCCACCATGCTCGCTAAGATACCCCAAGTACCCTGACTGAGTAGTTTACTGGCCCTGATGGATGAGATTACCTGAGGCAACGACCTTGACCCTCCTCCCTTAAATTTAAAACTGGCCATCGAGGGAGGGTTAAACGTTACCTCCTTACGGGAACAATCTATGCTGGCGTGGTTAGCGGCCAACCAATCCATACCCAGGATTACATCAAAGTCGAGCATATCCAGGACTAACAGCGTCACTTCAATCACATGGCCTGCTATCTCAATCTGGCATGCTTTCACCTTTTCCTTCGACAACATACACTCCCCGGAAGGAGTAGATACTGATAGAACATGGTGTAAGGGCTCTACCTCTAAGCGGGCATGCAACACAAATGCGGAAGAGATAAAAGAATGTGACGATCCCGAATCAAACAAAACTAAGGCGTAATGCCCCAATACTGGAAGCGTACCTGTCACCACCGTGCCTGCCCTCTCAGCCTCAGTCTTGTTGGTAGCAAAGACCCTACCCTGATGTGGAGCACCTGCTCCCTGATTCTGCGCATTCCCCGTAAGTCTCAACGAGCATCTATCAGCTGTATGACCCTCTTGCCTACACTTAAAGCAAGTCCTGGTCCCGAATAAGCAACGGCCCAGATGGTGCTTTCCACAAGTGGTACACAACGGCTTCCCTCTGGCAGCTTCCCCTACCTCAAAAGGTTTCTGTTGGAAGCGGCGAAACTCGCCACCTGATCTGAAGTTCCGCTGTGGCACTGGAACAGGCTGCTGCTCAGCCTTCCTCTTCTGTCCCAATGTTGAACCTCTACCAGCGGTCTTAGACGAGTTAGCCCTCTCCTGTAAACTGAGATCCACTGCCAGGCGCAGTGCATCGGCATGAGTAGCGGGTCGGAAAGCTCGAACCAAACCCTGAATGTCCAGTCGGAGGCCTCTAACAAACTTATCAGCTCTGGCCGCCTCGGTCGCTATCATCTCGGGAGCGAAGCGGGATAACATGTCAAACTCCGCATCATACTGCTCCACTGTCATGTCACCCTGCTCTAAGTTCAGGAACTCCTGCCGCTTGGCATCTCTCAAACTAGCAGAGAAGAATTTCGCATAGAAACTCTCCTTGAACTGTTGCCACGTGATCTGGCTCACATCACCACCTAGCATTCTCTCTGTAGTCTCCCACCATGCAGTACCTCTGTCTGTCAACATGAAAACAGTACACTGAACTTTCTGATCCTCAGGGCACTTCATGTATCGGAATATGGTCTCCAAAGACGATAACCACAGCTGAGCCCTGGTGGGGTCCTCCAAAGACCCATCGAATGTCGTGGGATTATACTTCCTGAAATCCCTCAGGTGCTTAGCCTCTGCTGACAACTGATCCGGCATAACCTGGGGCGCAACTGGTACTGGAGCCGGAGCTGGAGCAGAAGCTGGTGCTGGAGCTGGCGGGGCAGGCTGCTGCTGCTCCCGCATCTGCATAATCAAATCTCTAAACCTCTGCTCCATGGCAGCTAGATCCGCATGAGTAACTGGCGCAGCCGGGTCAGTGGCTTGGGCTACAGGCTGCACCTCAGGCTGAACGCGTCCTGCTCCCCTTCCTCGGCCTCCTCGGCCACCCCTACGTGCACCTCTCCTTGGCGGCATTTCCCTAACAACCACCAATGATCCCTTTAGTCATAAATGGTAATTAACTTTGCAGTTTAACTTAGGTAAGGTAATGCATATAGAGTTATACATATACTTTCATGAGAGCGTACCTGACGAGTGGCAAGGATCGTTTTAGCCATAAGGACACAAAACACAGACTCACATTATAAGTCAGTCTATAGAACCTAAAACTTAGGCTCTGATACCAACTGTAATGACCCAACTTTCCGGACTAAGTTGAGGTCACTACTCGGTATTAAGACTCGACCACACAACACAAAATTTATAACGGACCGGTTACGATTTCTTAAAACATTAGAAATATTACAAAAACGGTTCGGGCCCTATTTTAAATCACAGTCACAAAAGTTTCAAATAAAAACTCAGGTCATCAGTTCAAAATCACAAACCAAATATTCTAACAAAATACATCAGCGGAAGCAATAAGAAAAACCAGACGCGTCCATATGGCTTTCACGCATCCTTCCTGCCTCTCGTCGGTCTGCCCCTAGCTGTGCCCTTACCTGAAAAGTTTAAGAAGAGAAAAGGGTGAGTATAAACATACCCAGTAAGGGACCCACTACTGGGCTTGTTAGGGAACAACAATTAACTTCCTATTCAGGGGTACCCTACATAACAGCTAGTGGTTTCGTAGAACGCACATATCAGTCTAGTGCTCCCGAAGGATACACATATCAGTCTAGTGCTCCCGAAGGATGCACACATCAGTCTAGTGCTCCCGAAGGATGCACATATCAGTCTAGTGCTCCCGAAGGATGCACATATCAGTCTAGTGCTCCCGAAGGATGCACATATCAGTCTACTGCTCCCGAAGGATGCACATATCCGTAAGGCACACTACCCCATAGATGAAGCTAACCATTACCCCTCAGTCCATACTAAACCGTCTACAACAGTCATACCCCAACAACATTCATATTACAGCTCCGCCATAGGCTTTGCTAGTCAGATAGTATAGGTTTAAACAACTACACCCGCAGTTGCTATACGCATTTCCAATTCGCACACCATTAATAACCCCTAGACCCAGTCAACTAATCAATCAAAATCGGACTCACTGTCCTTCCCCGTCCAGACTCCATGATCAATGTCCAGACCAATGACTACCACGTACCTAATCGTAACTTCAAGGTCCATCGACATACAATTCCAATCTACCACGTAGCCCATTAACATAACCACACTATACCGAGCATCCAGCATCGGGGTCTACTAGCAAGTAACTCCTTATACCCGATAGCGCACAAGCTACAACTAGCGGTCGCGTTACTCTTACATCAGACAAGAATATAATAACAATGCTTAAAAGTCAAACACACATATATTTATTCGGTACAGTTACTAACGTGTAATCCCCTTTGGACTACTACGTTTCCAGCCTCGCTTCGAGGTCCAGTAGTAGGAAAAACCCTTACCTGAAATTCGGTTATGCCCCTCGATCGAGTCCACGCTCAACGGATCCACCTAAACGAAAACACGAAGGTTTTAATCGATGATACTAGTAGGAGTCATTTTAAATGGTCCTAAGCAACATCCGTTGACTTACCCAAGGAAGGGAGAGCTATCTCCGAACAAGCCTGCCGCGGATCCGAGAACTTAAACGTCAACTCCTTAATACCTCCAAGGGATGGAAGATAGGACCAAAGCTTATTCCAATATTCAACTCGAATCGGATATAGCAACATTATGGCATATCATCAAAACAATCCTTACCGAAAACTCACCGTGACCCGGAGTGGAGGAAGGAAGGCTTAGGTGGCTCGGTGAACAGGGAGCTCTGCTTGGCTTGGAGGCGTTCGGCTCGGCTCGGCACGGCTCGGCACGGCTCACCCTCGGCTTGGCCTCGGCTCACAGCTCGGCTCGACTCACCCTCGGCTCGGCTCGGCTTGGCCTCGGCTCACAGCTCGGCTTATGGCTCGGCTCAACTCGGCTCGCGGCTCAGCTCAACTCGGCTCGCGGATCGGCTCAACTCGGCTCGCAGCTCGGCTCAACTCAGCTCGCGGCTCGGCTCAACTCAGCTCGCGGCTCGCAGCTTGAAACACGGGTCGGACTGGAAACGGGTTCTCAGGTCGGGTCGACTTGAAATCGGGCAACCACAACAACAACCTTCGGGCGTTCGACGACGGAGATGCGTCGCGGCTGGGTGGAGTCCGAGGACTGGCCCTGCTTCCACGCGGCGGAGGGCGATGGTTTGACGGCGGACACGGTCGGACGAAGGACGCACGGCGGCGTCCGAGTGTTTGAAACCGAGAGGAGACCCGAAATGGTAGGAAGCCGCGGCGGACGAACACGATGAAGCTGACGACGTTGCCGACGCTGGAGGCGGAAATGGAGACGGAACGTGACGGGGAGATGGGGACGGAGGCGACGGCGTGTGCGGAAGAGATGGCGGGCGGCGGCGCTGAAACGAAAAGGAAAGGATAATAGGTTGCGGCGGCGTGAGGGAGAGAAAACGAAACGGACGAGGGGGGGTGTGCCGCGCGCGCTTAGGGTTTTTTAAAAAAAATATTATTTTTATATATATATTAAATAAAACAATAATAACTTATAATAAAATATTAATATTAAATAATAATATTAATATTAATATTAAATAATGATAAAAGTATTAATATTAATTTATACTGATAATAATACCTAACAATAATAATATAATTAATATTATATTATTATTTTATCATTTTACAAAAATTTTAACTTTCCGAAAGATTACATAAAATGATAAAAATTTTACCTCGAAAATTCAGGGCGTTACAGAAGGAAAGCCACCAACAAATCAAATGGGGTTGGGGTTCTTGAAAGGCATCAAGCTAGTGTGTCTAACACGGTATTTGTAAAAGCATCAGGTAACTCAAACACCGCTACTGAAATTAAGGAAGGGCAAATCAACCATCAGATTAAAAGGAAGTACTGGGTGTGTCACTTTTGTGGAAGGCTTGGTCAAATCCGTCCGTTTTGCTTCTACTTATATGGGTTCCCAAGTCACTTCAGAACTGGTTACAGGAACAAAACCAAGGCGGTATGGAGATGAAAGCAATGAAGTGAAAACTGTAACGTAGCCCTGACCTCAGTTTGTGACACAAATAAGTCTGACTGGTATTTTAACAGTGAATGCTCTCGGCACATGACAGGTAATGCAACTTTCTTAACAGATTTTAAAAAATGTCGTGTAAGACATGTCATGTTCGGAGATGGTGAAAAAGGAAGAATTCTTGGCAAAGCGTCCATAAATAAACCTGGTCTTCTATGTCTCTAAGATGTCCAACTAGTTAAGGGTCTCTCAGCGAACCTTATCAGCATTAACCAGTTGTGTGATCAAGGGTTTTCCATGAAGTTTGGTAAGGACAGATGTGAAGTTTTCAATCGAGAGAATAATGTGATTCTCAAAGGCACCATATTATCAAATAACTGCTATCATTGGGATCTAGAGATGTCCATTTGCTATCTGCCAAAGACTGAAGAAACTACCTTATGGCACCAATGGCTAGGCCATCTTGGCATATCAACAATCTATAAGGCAATCAGTACAGAGGCTATACTTGAGGTTCCTATGCTAAAAACTTATGATGATTCAAGCCTTGACTACCCAATTGGGAAACAAAAAAAAGCTCCCCACTCATCACTTAGATGTGGTACCACCTCCAAAGTTCTGGAACTCTTACACTTAGACCTCATGGGTTCCATGCAAATAGAGAGTCCTGGAGGAAAAAGATATGTTTATGTGTGTGTAGATGATTTTTCTAGGTATACATGGGTAAAATTTCTGCATGAAAAATCAGAGCCTTTAAAGTATGTCGTGCTTTATTTGTTCATCTTCAGCGAGAACAGAATACTGGAATTATTCGAATACAAAGTGATCACAATCGTGAATTGAAAAAAGGCACCTTCAGTGAATTCTATGACCAAGAGGGGATTTTTCATGAGTTTTCTGTGCCAATTACCTCTTAACAGAATGAAGTTGTAGAATGCAAAAACAGAACTTTGCAGGAAAGGGCTAGGGTCATATGATGCATGCCAAGTCTATTCCTCTTCAGTTTTGGGTAGAAGCATTCAACACGACGTGTCACATACACAATAGGATGTTACTATGGCCAGGTACCTCAAAAACAAACTATGAAATTTGGAAAGGTTGAAAACCCTATGTAAAATACTTCAACATATTTGGAAGTCAGTGTCACATTCTTGGAGACATAGGAATTCTTCGTAAATAGAACTCAAAGTCTGAAAGAGGCATCTTTTTAGGATACTCTACAAACAGTGGGGCATATTGTTTGTTCAATAAATGAACCAAAGTTGTAATGGAATCTATTAATGTGATTGTCTATGATCTAATTAAGGAAAGGGACAATGAAGAGGATGTCTTCATTAGATGATCAATTCGGCCTACACAATAACAATCGACCAATATTGATAGTTTGTTTCCTACAGATGATATGCAGGTCAGTAAGTCCAACTCTTATTGTTCTGACTCAGACATTGACTCATCTGAAGTTCTCTCAAGTGACACCTTAGCAGATAACTCACCTGGTGAAAGCTTCAAACAAACACCATCTGTGGATCCCTGAGTTGTATCTGGTGCCACTGACTCAAGCATCCCCGCACCACTAGTATCTTCCAATGTATCTAAATCATCTACTCTGGCACCATCTTCGCATATATCCAAAAATCATCCCATTAGCTTGGTGATTGGTGATGTGCATAGTAGAGTAATTACTAGAATAAAAGAAAGGAAGGATTACGCAAAAACGATTGTTAACGTGCGTTTCACCTCACAAATTAAACCTGTAAGTGTTAAAGAAGCATTAATAGATGAAAAGTGGATTTTGGCAACGCAAGATGAATTGCTACATTTTGAACAAAACACTATATGAGAACTAGTTTCTGGACCCATAAATGCTAACATTATTGGGACAAAGTGGATTTTTAAGAACAAGACCGATGAACATGAAGTTATAACTCAAACAAGGCTCGTCTAGTGGCTCAAGGATACACACAAGTCGAAGGGGCATATTTTGGTGAAACTTTTGCTCTTGTAACTAGACTGGAAGCCATACATCTTCTCCTTAACTTTGCCTACCTTCGTCACATCAAGTTATTCTAAATGCATGTCAAAAGTGCGTTCTTAAACGGATTCCTTTCTGAAGAAGTGTATGTTACCAAAGGGCTTCAATGACCCTACACACCCTGATCACGTCTTCAAACTTTGAAAGGCATTATATGGTCTTAAGTAGGCACCTTGAGCGTGGTATGAGCGGCTCATAGTGTTCCTTATTCAACACGGTTACAATAGAGGAGAAGCTGACAAAACAATGTTCATCAAAAGATCAGTTCTAATTTTTTAATTGCTTAAATTTATGTTGGTGACATTATTTTTTGAGGTTCTTCTACTGCTTCGGTTTCTGTGTTTATGGAATGGAAGAAGTTGGAATTTAAAATGAGCATAGTGGGTGAGCTCACATTCTTTCTTGGTTTCCAGATTCAACAGTGTTCGTTTGGGATTTTCTTATCCTAAGGTAAGTATGCTCGTAATCTTATTACCAAATTTGGATTAGATAAAGCCAAACCAAAAAGAACTTTTGTTGTCCTTCATCTCAAGCTTTTGAAAGATGATTTCGGGGAAAGAGTTGATGAAAGTTTGTATAGGAGCATCATTGGGACTCTTCTTTATCTTACTGCTAGTCGATCTGACATAACATTTGCAGTAGGAGTATGTGTGCGATATCAAGCATCTCCTCAGGTGTCTCACCTTCATTCTGCCAAACGGATACTGAAATATGTGATAGGTAAGTAGATTATGGGCTGTGGTATACATATGATACACCTTCAGCCCTGATGATAGGAAAAGTACCTTAAGGGGCTATTTTTTCTTGGGAAATAACCAAGAAACAGAATAGTGTATCCTTGTGCACTGCTGAAGTCTTATACCTTGCAGTTGGCAGTAGCTGCAAATAGCTTATATGGATGAAACAAATGCTCTTAGAATATGAGATTCCTCAAACCTCGATGCTCCTATATTGTGATAATTTAAGTACAATTAGCATCTCTAAAAACCCAGTCCAGCATAGCCATACGAAGCACATTGACATTCGACATCACTTCATCCGAGAACTTGTTGGATCTTAGGTTATTACTCTTGAACATGTGAGAAGCTTCATTCAACTTGCATATATTTTTACCAAACCCCTGGAAGCGACAATTTTTGAAAACCTTCGGGCCTCCCTTGGCGTCTGCACCTACCCAGAATAGCAATCACAGCTTTGGGCTTGGGCTTGGATCTTCATAGATATTTTCTCGATCCACAAGGAATCTGTTTCAAATTTATTGTTATTTATTAGGCAACTAACCAACTAATTCCTCTTCTTCGTTTCTCTTGGCATACAGTTTGGTCGTTTTGGTTGCCCTCTCCAATCTATTTCACCTCTAACATCTCAACTGTGGTTTTTAACACATATAACCTCTTATCGCATGCCTCTGAAAGTTTCCATGGATTCATCGTCCTCCAGTGTTGGCCCGTTTGTTCGTGGCCATTGTATCAATAGTATTCCCTATCATCACCTCTATCGATGTCTTCGACAGATGGGTGACATTGAAAACCTAACCCATCTAGAGAGCTCTCCACGATAACCTGCCACTGCAGAAAGAGCACTAGGATTTAGCAGCCACTCGACTACTCAGAGTTCTCATAGGTTCACCTCTATTCCTTAAATGACGCTTGTCTCTCGACCTACTCCCTCGTCCACTGCTCCTTGAGATACCACTTTGATTGAGATAGTGCAAGTTGAATCAAACTCCTCTGATGAAGAGGACAACGTGGTATTATCGAAGTTGTTTCATTGCATGCATGAGTCAAAACCTGCCAAAAGCCATCCACCTTCTTCTTCGCTACCATTCGCAACACCAACACTAGATATGGTTCCTCTTGCTGAACCTACTAGTTATATAGATTCTGATATTGGTGATGACAATGCTGTTAATGACTCCCCGTTGTCAATAGATGATGTCCCTTCTCCTGTACGTACTACTGATAATCCTGAAGTGACTATGGGAGATAAAACTGCTGATCCTCATTCTGAGATCCCTACTCCTACTTCTTTCTACTCTGTCTGTTTCTCCTGCTAATACACCTGCGTCCAGACTGTTGGGTTTTATGTTCTAAAACTCGTAGATAGTAAATATAATCAATTGACCGTCATTAATAAAGTATTTTATTGTTTAATTTCAATAAGTGTTATTGATTATTTTATTAGTTTTGTCTTAATAACCTAAATCCAATAAACTAACATCCTAAGCTGTTTGATGAGTCTTGAACAGTATGTAGAGACATACATGGATTAATGTTCAAGATCAGCTTAAAGGGTCTATAGTATAGGGTTAAGGTTGGGTACCTTATTCTGTTAACACTATGGATACTCACTTTGTATTTGATACATACACATTGATCAAATGCGTTCATGTATGTGACATGCGAGTGAGGGTATCCTATGCAATGAGTTTGCATAAGACTGGACCACGAAATAGTAATCACTAGATGTAACTCCGTTAACTAGTTGGATTGCTATTTCATTAGGATGACCTAGATAACTTAGTCTTAATCCTGAGTGTATTATGAACTCCTGTTTGCGAGGGATTGTCCTTTGATTTGTACGAGTGAAAGTGGTCAGATTGCCGACTCAATATTCTTATCATTTTGGGGACAAGACCGAGTGGAGAGCTGGCAACATAATCACACAAGATGGAATTCACTCTTTTCCACCTTTAGGGTAAGTAGATAAGTGTTCCCTTAAATGGTGTCTCCGGGACTTGAACAAAGGGCCCTACCCTCTCTATGGCACGAGAGGGGTTTCTGTTTAGTGGTTGGACCATAAACAGGTTGTTCATTAGAGGAGCACTGGTATTTAAGGACTAGAGGTAACCCAGGGGTAAAACGGTAATTTGACCCAGTTGGAGTTACGAACACTTGTGAAGGACTAACTTACTGGTATTGGTCGATATCCGTGGACACAGAAATATATCTACAGTGAGAAGAGTTCAGCTGTGAGTCTTTAGTGGAGTGTACACACAGTTAACAAATATTGATTAATGTGGTTAATGAGTTTAGCCAATTAATCTCATATCGTTGTAGCTTCTGATCTGTAGGTCCATTAGGTCCCCTTCCTAGCTCATAAAGAGTAATGAGATTTATTTATATTGGTTGTAATTTGAAATGTTCAAATTTACTTTGGGAATTAATATAATGTATATTGATACATTATAATATAAAGTTTATATTTTAATTAGACTTTATTATATAAATTTAATTTTGGATATGATTCAAAATTAAATTATGAGAGAATAAAATATTTGAATAAGTTCAAATATTAGTTTAATGTGAATTAGATTCATATTAAAACTATAAGTTAAAATTTAATGTGTATATGATACATATTAAAACTATAAGTTATGAGAGAAATTTATATTTGAATATGATTCAAATTATGGATTAAATTAAATATAAGATATTTAATTTAGAAATTAATTAATTGGAGAATTAATTAATAGTTTAGTTTAATTTGATTTAATTAAATTTGATTTAATTAAATTAATTAAATTAAAACTATAGGTTATGTGAGAGATATTCATTTAAATATGATTTAAATGAAATATTAATTAAATATGATTTAATTAATTAATATAATTAATTAATTAATTAATTTAATATATATTAATTTCATATTAATTTATTAAATTAATAAGGAACGTGGGTGGTTTTCCCACGTTCCCAGTTATTCTCTCTAACTTCTCTCTTCTTCTGACTGAAGAAGAGGGATTTTTTTTGCGTAACAAAAAATTTTTACAGGAGTGAGTTATGCGAAGAAGTCTATCTATTCTCTCTGAAAAAAAAAATCTCTCCATTCCCTTATTCCAATTTTGGTTCCCACAAACCATCTCAATCAGAGAATAGGAAGGTTTCCAAGTGGTGGTGTCCCAAAATTTGGTGATTGGTAGATTCAGAGTTGTCAACGAGCGTAAGTTTTTTTTCTCTGTATTTTTTTTCAAAGTGCCAATGTATTGATATTTTTAAAGGTTCCAATTAAAATTGAGTTTCTGTATTTTTTTCCGCTGTAAAGGGTTTTCATCCCTTCACAGACAACCACATCAGCAACCTGGTGATGCTGGTGGTGCTTCTGTGTCGCGGATGCCTCATTGTCAGCCCACCAAAGGTCAAAAAGTTGTTACCACAAAATCTGGTGGTAGAAAACTTCCACCTAATGTTTCAGCCTGTTCCTCTTAATGGTGTGTCATTCCATTCGGAGGAAAGTATGCATAAATGGAAGTATGTGGTGCAGCAAAGAATGATTGATGAATGGACTATATCTTCACGGCACCAATCTTGTACTCCTGTCACTAAGTTGATTAAAGCTATTGGGTTGATGAGAATTGTTGAGGATGTTGGCCCGTTCTACCCTAGACTTATACAAGAATTAATTGTCAACTTTCCTATCGACTTCAATGATCCTACATCTGTCGACTTTTAGAAGGTATTGGGGTATCTGCATTTCGATATCTGTTGTCATACTAAATCAGTTCTTGGGGTTGACCATCCTTGATGACTTAGTTATTCATTATCCATCCAATGAGCAACTGGCTCTTGAATTATTTGGCCCACGATTCGTTCATGGCCAACTAAGGGTCAATTACCTGATGCTTCCTTCAGTCTCTGCAGCTCTGAGTCATGGCCAATTGAGATTGCCAACTGGATTCCCTCTACGTATACCTCTATAGTCTCTGCAACTCTGAGTCACTTTATATATTTGGTTGGCACAGATGACCGGTTCAATGTTGGTAAGTTCATCTTTCAACACTTACTATGTCATGTTGACACTTTTGGGATCAATGTCCCCATATGTTTTCCACGTTTGTTGTTTGCATTTCTCTTAAATAGCTTGCATCTGTTCTTTCCCCTCTTGATGCTTCTGGACACGCTCCTAAGATCATGACCTTAAGTCCTCGATTATTCCAAGATGCTCATGTGCCTGACTTGCCATTTGAGTTCTGTCCTGCTTCTGGTAGTGGCTCTGCACCCTCATTTTTTGCAGCCTCGGTTCCATCTGATGGATTGCCACTTCTACATGCTACAGTTGTTAGAGTGCTTCAGGCCTTAACTAAGGAATCATAAGCTATTACGATACACTTTGGGATCTTTCGGATAGGAAGATTGCAGTTGATTCTGTGCTGCGTGAACTCCAACGCTTACTAACCTCTTCCTCAACTTCTGGTTCCTCTTCCTAGTCTTATTTGACAGACAGCAAAGTGGAGAAATTGGAATATGGTTAGGTGTTTCTTTTGTTGAATTGTGAAGTCTTCACTTTATTCTGATTAAAGGGGATTTTATCTGCTTTTAGTTGTTGGATATGTTTCTTTTGTTTAAGCATAGTCTGCTCTGCTAATAAGTCTGGTTGGTTTACTGTTTTGAATAATGGTACATTTGGTTTGTTGATATATGGTGTAGATTTGTGTGTTTATTTTCTTTTGTTGTTTTATTGTAATAGATCTTGTGTTGGGTGTGTATGAACCTACTTGTCTGCACAAATAAAGGAAGATGGTTCTAAGGGGAGCTTGTTAAGAAAGTAGTATGTGGTCCCACTTCCTTTATCTATTTTGTTATCAATTATTGAAGAAGAAATTAGTCTTGGATAGTTGGAAATTTTTTGTAGGATCTCCTTATTTTATGGTCAGTTTGGATATAACAAATATATGATTAAGCTGTATTTAAGGAAATGAAATATACGAAAAAAGTGGACACTTACAACGAAAGAAATCAAACGAGTTCAAAAAGAGGTAAGAAGCTTTTAATGATGATCAACAATATGCTACTCTCCGTTTGAAATCAGAAGATAAATTCACAGACTTGGAGAATACAACTGGAGTCCAAAACCAGTGATTCAAGAGGAGTATTTCTTCTTATGTTATGCTTAGTCATTATCTAATGTATTGTATCAGTTCAAGTTTGGCACTGGACGATTTGTAGAGTGTCATAACTTAAGTCATAATATTGTAATCATTACGTTTTTACTAAAGTAATAGAATCTCTTCTCACGGGTTCAAGACCCTCAAGACGTAGATGTAGTTTCATCGAACTGGGTTACCAAAGTTGATTGTGTTGTTTCCTTATGTATATTTAGTATCAGTAGTTGAATCGTTTGTTATAACTCCTGCATCAACAACTTATACACTTGAAACTAAACATTCATTTTCTCATATCATGTATTTATGTTAATACGATATTTGAGTAGGTTTAAAAGATGTTATCATTAATCATAAACGATCATGTGGTATTCTATAAACGAATGTTTATGCAAGTAAACAATCTAATAATAAAATCCAAATGTTTTAAATGAATGTTTATACGATTTTTTTAAAACCATGTAAACGATCGTGTTCTTAGAGCTACACAATCGATGCTAGTAAATATAAACGATCTTTTTATGCCTTTTACGTAATGAAATTATTTGTTAAATGATTGTGCATTTATGTTAAAACAAAATTTGAGTAGGTCTAAACGATTTTTTCATTAAATTTAAATGATCATTATATAACGTGTGAACAATTGGTCTATTGACTATAAATGATGATATTGTATTCTATAAACTAATGTCTATACAACTAAACTATCTGATCTAAACGAATGTTTATATTTTTTTATTATAAACGGTTTTTTTTACAATACATTGTCACATGTTACTGTTTAACAAGCGTAATACAGATAAATATCAAAACGATGTACAATTCCTTGAGTTGTTGAATCTCACTCTCCATCTCCTCAGCCTTAAACTGCTCTCCTATTTCGATTCTGGGGGTATCCAAGGTCGAATTTTCTTCTTCAGTTTATCTGGGTGGAGTTGTGCATAAAACGCCGAGGATATCTTCCTTTGTGAATCCACTTCTCTTCCAATTTGGGCCGGAAGAGTGTTTGGAATCTAGGAAGTTGTTAAGAGCATAACATATTTTTTTACAGGCATTTTCTGAAGCACCTTGCACATAATTTCCTTTTTCTCTTTGATCTTATCGTTTTTTATCCAAATAATAGCATCTAATGTTTTTTAATGAATGAGGAAAATTTTGAGAAAAACTTTTTGAATCGAAAAGTTGAGAAACTTAAGATCTAATGGTTTGTAAGAAGGTTTTAAAGGACGATGAAGTTGAAGGGACGGAAAAGGAAGCGTCTTCTTGCGTTGTATTTGCTTATAGGTTAATAAATGTGAAGTGATAATTGACAATACGTGTTTTGTCCATATTTACCCACAAACCTTAAAACTCTACACATGGTCACCACGTGGCCATAATACCCTAATTTTATAACTGAAATCACATTTTTTAGTTACACGATGGGTGTAAATGATTGGTTAAGATCATGCAATAATCTAGACGATATTGTAATCAAAACTATATCTGATTTTAATGCAAATGATCCTTTCATTAAACCTACACGATCATGTTAGTTTATCTAAACGATTCGGTTATATGTTTTACATGATGGTAATATATATGTTAAATGATTGTATACTTATTTCAAACGATCTTTGAGTACGTTAAATGATCTTGTTATTACAAATAAACTATAAATGGTTAGGTTGTTAGTCTAAAATGATCTTGTTGTACTCTATAAATGATCGTTTATGTGACTAAACAATTTGATAATTCAAAATGATAGACGTAAACCATTTCCTAGTTAATTCAAAACTACAAATTAAAATAGAGGCTAATAAATGATCTGATAGTAAAATACCAAACTCTTCATATGGTCTCCACGTGACTTAATCTTATTCCTAAAATGACTTTCTCTAAATGCATGATAAGGGTAAAGGATCGATTAAGAACATGCAAATAAACAATCTAATGGTAAAATCTAAACGATCGTTAATTTACATGTAAACGATCGTGTTATTAAACCTACACGATCGTGCTAGTAAATCTAAACGATCTTTTTTATACGTTTTTTATAATGCAAATATTTGTTAAGTGATCATGCATTTATGTTAAAACGATATTTGAGTAGGTCTAAATGATGTTATCATTAAATGCAAATGATCATTATATAATGTCTGAACGATTGTTCTGTTAATCATAAGTGTAAATGCTTAACAAGTATAAAACAGACAAATTCAGAAAAGTTCTTATACATTGATTGTAAACGTTATTACATGTTTTCATTGTATGTCAATTTTACAGAATATGTTCATGCACATAACGTGATGAAAATTGAAAAATGTTTAATGCAATTGTATCGCCATCCACCATTATTTTTGCAAAGATTTGTCCTCAATCACTTGGTTCGTAATTTTTCATTAATTGCAATAAACATTTTGACATTCTTTTCCTTCTCAAGAAACTCAAAGGCTTCAAAAAGATGTTCTTCGTCAATGTTTGTAATGTCTATGAAACTTTAATGGCTAGATAACTTCATGAAAATCATGCATCAAACACCCACGTCTTCTTCCTTTATGAATCTCATCCTCTTCCAACTTGGGCCTGAAGAGGCTTCAGAATGTAGGAAGTATTTAAGAGCATACCATAGTCTTTTGTAGACATTTTTGGAAGCACCTTGCATGTTTTTTCCTTTTTTTATTTATTATCTTATCGTTCTTTGTCCAAATAGCAGCATCTTAAATCTCAGCATTTAGACCCTTGTTTTGTCAAAATGAGGAAAAGTTTGAGAGAAAAACTTTGAGGCGAGAAGTTGAGAATCTTTAAATCTAATTTTTTGTGAGAATGGTTTTAAAGGAAGATGAAGATGAATAGACGAAAAATGAAGCGTTTTTTTTTTGCGTTATACTTGTTGATAGGTTAATAAATGCAAATTGATTATCTACAACACGCGTATTTGACCATTTTCACCCACAAACTCTAAATTTTACACATGGTCGCCACGTGTCCTTAATCCCCTAATTTTATAACTGAAATCACATTCATTAATTACATGAAAGATGTAAACGATCACTAGTTTTTAACCAACAGTATCGTTGTATATTCATTAATTACATGTTATACGTAAATGGTGTTGTTATATATTTTACATGTAAACGACATTGTAATATAGTTTACATGATCGAAAAAGGATATAATTTTAGACGATCATGTTGTACAATTAGACGGTCATGTTGGATATTATTTACACGATATTGTTATACCTTTTACATATCAACGATGCTGCTATACAAGTTATGTGATCGTGAAGCATATTATTTAAACGACTGTGTAGTATGGTGTAGTTATAAGTTTAAAGGATAGTGTTGTTGAATCTAAACGATCGTGGTAATAAATGTAATTGACCTCGTTATACGTTTTACAGGATAGTGTAGGACATAAAGTGAGAAATGGAATACAAATTACTTGAGTATGAAATAAAGAAATTTTCAAAAGGTAAATTTAAAGATTTGAAGCTTTACAAACACTATAAATCGTCTCTAAAACATTGAGAAATTTTTAGGTCAAAGGATGGAGTGGAATCAATGTATTCTTGAGTTGACATTCTTCTTTCGTTCTTGCTGTTTTCTTCTTGTGGTGAGATTGATTGTCTCCATATCATTTTTTAAACTTGTCTTTTTTTGGTCACCACTATTATTTTCCTTTTGCTTTTCTTTGATTCTTCTTTTGTTTCTTTTTGTTTCCAGTTCTGGTGTTGCATATTCTTCATTGCTATCAGTGTCAATTTCTTCTTAAGTTTCCTTATTATCAACATCATCATCTTTATTCAACTTTTGTTTCCCTTTTGCTGTAATTTTTTTTATTTTCTTCCCCTTCAACTTTGTCATCTTGTTTTTCTATTTTCTTTTCTTCAATGATTACGATATTTTCCAATTAAATCTGGCTTTGTTTTGTTTTGTCTTCCTACCTCCTATTTTCTTTTCTATCACTGTCATATGATGTTTAAATATCTTCATGTTCATTTTCAGCTTCTTCTTCTTTTTCTCCATCTTCAACTTCCTTTGTCTCAATGTAAAAAGAGAATGTGCTGTTAAAATGATTGTGCAAGAAAATGTAGATCACTGTGCAAAATAAAGATCATTTAAATATGTATACACAATAGTGTAAAATATATAAACGATCATATAACATAAATACACAATTGTGAAACGAGTTATATAGCAAAGAAATTAAAGTGTGTGTAACCTAAAAGAACGATCGTGTGAAATATATAAACGATCGTGTAAAATATATAAATGATCGTTTAACATAAATAAACAATTATGAAACCAGTTGTATATTAAACAAATTAAAACATGTGTCAACACTTGTGTTTTTAGTGTTTCTAAATTTACGATTTCGTCGTTCTCTTCTTCTTTTTCATATATCTGCAAGTACATAAAGTAAAAATGTTCAAAAGACATCATGAAGAAAACTATCTCTTACTATCACATCTAGACAGAGATAGACTCCTAACTTTGTCCATACGATATAATTTATATTTATTATTGTTTGAAAGAATTAAACCTACGGCAATATATGTGTTTTGGGTGTTTCTAAATCTGTAGTGTTGCTATTGTTTCCAAACTACTTTGTGTTTCCAAAACGACAGTTTTCTATATATATAAAAAAAAACAACATAATTGTCTTTTACTTGGAAATTGAGCAATAATGAATAAAGGAGTATTAATGAATAAAGCACTAATGAATAAAGGAGTACATAATGAATAAAGCACTAACCGTAGAGCAATGTGTTGTTACATACTTCACCATTGTATTAACTTCTTCATCTTCATCAAGAAGGACAAGGCTACAAGTAGGTGGTCTATTTTTCTCCATGACTTTTGTATATGCACTTTCTTTCTCATTCTGTTGTTGTTGAAGTTTGACTAATGGCAGCTAAACATTCAAACTTCTCATAACAATTGTCAACATGCTTTTTATTTCTTTTATTCTTTGTATTAATAATATTTGTTCTGTTTCTATTTTTTCTTGACTTTTTCTAATTTCATTTAAGATATTGTTTTTTCCTATGTTTTTTTTCCATTTCTTTCTCTCTCTCTCTCTCTCTCTCTCTCTTTTTTTGTTGCTCTACCTTTTTCTTTTCTATCCTGGTTCTCAATATCTTTGAAATATTTCAAAATTGTTTGAGACTTTTTTTCTGTTGAGTTTAGTAGTGTGATAGAGAACTACAAATAAAATGATATTAGATTATTAGTGAAAAAGTAGCAAATGTATTGATAAACAGTGATAAATTTATACCATCATGTATTCCAGATAGACATGGATAGAAATCTTTCATTGTCTATCTAGATAGACATATATAAATCATGCTCTAAATTTACTTACATTCTCAGATTAAAAAATGTTGATGTTTAGAGTCTTCCAGTCACTTGTTTCCAAACATTCCCATGTCATCTAAATTGGAAAGTCTTGATATTGTCTTAAAAGCCAAATAGACTAAAGCTAGGGGGAAACCCTTGAAGGTATACATCCTTGTCATTGTAGGATGCTTTTTTCAAGAATTGATATGTTAGGATGTATGACAACCTTCCCAATGGACAGTCTTTGAATGTTTCTTCATGATCTAATATGTCTAGATGTTGAAGATTTATGTGGTTGTGTTGTTGCTTGGGAATTAAAAATGCTTCTAAGATATAGAGGTTAACTAGTTTTTCTTTCAATGAGTCTTCCTCCTTGTGTAATGCTTTGAAAGTTCTTTCTATATCTCTTCTTGTTATAAAGTCGTCATGATGGAAAAGGACATTTTTCAGACCATTTTCTTTTCTTTCTCCTAGATTTAACTTTAGAAATTTGTGACCTTTAATCCAGTCACGAAATAAAATTCTTTCAGCCCAAATTCTACTATATGTCTATTAAAGTTGAAAGCAAGAATTCTTTGGTCTATTTTTGACTTGATCTGATTTAATGTTTCTAAACTATAGTATACGGTAATTCTAAGATCTTTTTATTCATCTTCCATAACAATGTCATTTGGATAGTGTTTCACCTGTTGAAAGACATAATAAACAGTATGTTTCAAACAAGGGCTAGTTTTAACAAATTACAAATACAGAGCGATATTAAGACAAAGATACATAAGTATACAATACTATACAGACAGATATTCACATTCTAGTTTGTTACCTTTTTTTTTCTTTCTTAATTTTTATTTCTTCTGTCTTTACTATAGACTTTATTGATTTGCTACTTGATGCTTGTTGCTTCTTGCTCACCATCTATTTGTTAATATATATATATATATATATATATATATATATATATATAAATTATTCATTGAAATATACACAATGAGTATAGATTCAGACCTCTTTGTATGCAGGATAGATTGTGATAGATAGAGATAAATGATGGAGATAGATCGAAATGAATATAAATTCACACCTCTTTATATGCGATATAGATCGTGATAGATAGAGATAGATGATGGAGATAGATCGAAATGAATATAGATTCAGACCTTTTTGTATGTGAGATAGATAGAGATAGATGGTGGACATAGATCAAAATAGATGAAGATAGATTTGGTTATGGAAATAAAATATAGATTAATGTCGGAATTCTCGAACAACCGAAGGTGAAGAATAATTTACAAAGAATAATTTCTGTAGTTCTGTTAAAGTAGTTACGAGGATATAAATGATTGACGAAGAAGATGAACGACGAAAAAGTAGTGAAGAAGATAAAGGATTATAAAGAAGACGAAAAGTCTAAGCAAGTGCCTTCACCTTTTTATAGCCCCTTGATTTTGATGGTATTTTTGTAATTATGAGTGATTGGAGCTAGTTTCTCTAAATGATCGTTTATACTTACATATAGAATCATTGAAGATACTTTACATGATCGTCTACATCTAAACTTTTTCGTCATCTTTTACTGTTTATTACATTATCATTTATATATATGATAATGTACAAGATCGTGTATGATGATCGTTTTCAATCGTTTATACTTTCATACATGATCAGACGCACATATGAGATAATCGTTAAAGATAATCTACACGATCGTTTATATCTAAAGTCTTTCGTTATCGTTTAGCGTTGATTTTTTTATCGTTTATATATTTGGTAATTTACAAGGTCGTGTATCAATTATATATTATTCTACACAATGACATCTAATAATCGTTTAATAACATTGATCAGGCGTGCGTGGATGATTAATCACAGGTTTATTAGGATATTCAATTTTGGTATTTTGCATTGTGGGCCTGTGGGCTTTTTCCGTTCATGAAATTGTTCTATAAAGTGTCAATAATTTTCCGCTTTGTTATATTCTTCAAAAGACCCCTTGCAAATCCTAACAATCATCTTTCTTTACTACTTCATCTGTTCCTATAGAGTTTTATCCAAAAAGCTTTCTCTCATGATCTTAATATTTCAGGTTAGAAGAGCAAATGGAGGACGCCAAACTATGGTGGGGTTTTTGGTTTATGGACATTCAAGAGGGTTGATAAACAATTGACACATGGGGTAGACTGAAACAAGAGTTGTGTTCTCAGTTCTTCCTAGAAAATGTTGAGATTTTGGCGATACGTAAATTGCAAAATTGAGACATACCAACACTAGTTAGAGAATATGTGAAGCCATTTGTTAGGTTGATGTTGGACATACATGATATGTTCGAAAAAGAAAAAGTCTTTTGTTTTGTCGAAGGCTTGAAACCGTAGGCAAGAGCAAAAGTTATACGTACAAGGAATACAAGGCCTCCATGTCGCATATGTATGTGACCAAATGATTGTTTGATTTAAACGATGACCCTTAAAAGAAGAAGCAGGTGAGTTCACAACTAGGGAAGATAAGAATCCTCGATTAAGACCTCCTAGAGATGAGTGGAGAGAAAGAAACACCGTTGGAAATAATAGACAATTTCATTATAGGGCTGAAAGTACATGGAGGGGGTCAAACCAGTAGAACATGCAGAATCACCCTATCCTGTTACATATGTAAGGGTCAACACGGAACAAGTGAATGACCCAATAGAGTAGAATTTAATGCATGTTAAGCATCACTAGCTTATCATTGGAAGGGTAAAACTATTATTACCAAGGATGATTCAAGACATAGGAAAAAATAGATCGACCAAGAGTACCATGGTCAACTCTAGAGCCATCCATAATTTCATGTATGAAGTAGAAGCTAGACTGTTGAACCTTTGTTGGGATGGAAGTGTAGGAAAAAATATAAGCAGTAAAATCAGCGGTCTTGCCTATTATAAGAGTAGTAAAAAGAGCAACTACACAAAAACCAAATAGTTGAACAAGACGAAGATGATCTCAACTCTTCAGTTGAAGAAGAGCCTTGCCCACGAGTCAGTTAGAGCCATTAATGAGACAAACCCTCAAGACATTTTGTGTCAGGAATCAGGATGTAGATGACTTACAAAAGTCTTTATCACCTCAAAAGAAAAAGTGAAGCCACAGACGTTACGAGTTCCAAATATAGGATAAAATTTGAGTTCAGTTTCATCTAACTAGAAGGCCAAAGGAAAGTTCAATTTTAGATTCAAGGCCAAAGGGAACAACGTCTCACTAGAAGCTATCAAGGTCTTGTGGGAGTTGTCAGCAAAGTCGGGAAAGCCTCTTATCAAGTGCATTCAACTTCGTGGTTGAAGATTCATCCTATCATCCACATGAGTAATTTGAAATCCTCTCACCTTAACCATGCTGGGAAATGATGCAATGTTACGAAGTGTCAACTTACACTGTTGAAGAAGGACATTGAGAAAGGAGTTGGCAGAATGCTCTCAAGAAGTGACAACCAAGTTAGAATACCAAGGTAATAGATAGGAGCTCCCCAAGACGAGTGGAAGAGCCTTAAAGGTAGAGAATTCAAGTGGAGAATAGGCAGAGATTCTTAAGAAAGTTGTTCAACAGATTGTTGAGTTCGAGTAGAGTCAATTGACGAGGTTGTTAACCATTTGAGTGGGGAGAATGTCATGGTCATGGTTGTCTAGAGCGTGTTGCCTATGGCCGCATGTCCATTCCCACATCATTTTATCATGCTTTCATCTTGTGTATTTTATTTTGTTAGTTAGTTAGTTTTTTTGTATGTAGTTTTCTTGGTGTATGACCGCTTGCCACATTGTATGTGCAAGGGTGACAGATTGAGTCTTGTCCAAAATGTACCATATAGAGGCAAGACTTATCATCATACATTCATACCTACAAGTGATAAGGTATAAAAGTTGTTGTCCTTTATTGCTTATAGCCCTATATAACAAACTTTCTTTTCTCAAACATGCTTTCAAACGTTTGAGAAAACCTTTTCCTTTAAACTAAGTTTCTAAAACATTTTCTCAAGAACGGAGGTGGAGGTTGCGACATCCATTGTGCCAATGGGTATTCAAATTTGGTTTGGCTGGCTCATTCTCGAGTAGAAAAAAATGCCACACAATCGCTTCAGCAAATACTTACAATCATCTTTTCTCATTGGCCCAAATTGAAAAAACAAACCTTAGACTCCTTCATCCCAAGAACAAATCCTTGTTGCTCTAAGATTGAAATACTAAAAAAACATATAAATCCATAATTTTATCCTTTTGAACCAACTTATAGACCAAAATAAACCAACTTTTCTTTAACAACAATGGTTCTTATATCATAAAATGCCCTCCCAAAATAGTGCACAAAACCGACCCCTTCGAAGATCCTAAACACAAAAGCCAAACACAACACCACTGAAAACCACTAAAACAAGAAAAAAAAAGAAAGAAAAAAAAAGACCAAAACTAGCGATATAAGACAGTCTAGCCATGAGTCCAATTTTTGCAAAAATTGATCATGTAAAAGTTTTGGTACTCCACATCTAAGAGGGAAAGATTGTATATCCCAACAAATTGACATTTCGACCATATCGATATTTGTTAGGATATACTGACTTTCTAATATAATTCATATACTCAGGAATATATATGTATTTTTATGTCGAGCCTGAGCCCGAGTCAGGTTCGACATAAATATTTATATCGTACTTTGTGGAGTACTAAAACTTTTAGATGATCAATTTTGGCAACTCATGGCTAGATTGTCTTATATCGTTAGTGTTGGTCTTTTTTCTTTCTTTCTGGCTAGGTTCTTTGTTTGTCATGTTTTAGTGGTTTTTAGTGGTCTTGTGTATGGCTTTTGTGTTTTAGGTCTTCGGAGGGGTCAGTTTTGTGCACTATTTTGGGAAGGGCATTATAGAAACAATCGTTCAAGTCAATGCACCTCCATAGTACTAATATCACATATCTTTGCAAAACCCTTACAAACATCTTTCTTTCATGTATTTCGACTCTCCTATAGAAAATTTTCCAAAAATAAAAGCACTTTGTAAAATATTGCGACACAATCTCAAACTTTAATCTTTGATGCCTTTCGTCCCAAGAACACATCTTTCTTCCTTAATGGCTAAAAAATTGTGAAACTATCGAAATCCACAATACAATCACTTTGAACCACCTTATAGACCAAAATAAACCAACTTTTATTTAGCAATAGCGGTTGTTATATCATGGTCATGAAAAATCACTCTATTCCCCTCCATTTCAATTCAAATCTTCCAATCATCTTAGTACACTATGCCACCTTGTTTCTTGTTTGCCTTTTAGAAACATCTATTTTCTTACTTTCCTTTAAATGTTAAAAAGTTGGCATTCTACTTAAGTACTCTTTTCTCTTAATCCTAATATTTCATATCTTTGGTTGATTCTTACAATCTTCTTTCTTCGTTGGCCTAAAAAAGACCTTATAGTCCTTTGGTTCCTAGAGAAAATTATCCAAAATTAAGAACTGTTTGGAAAATATTGTGGTACAATCTCATACTTTAACCTTAGACTCCATCCCAAGAACAAATCTTTCTTCCTTCGAGATTGAAATACCCTAAAACTATAATAATCCACAATTTATCCCATTGAAAAAACTCATAGACCAAAATAAACCAACTTTCTCTAGCAATAGTTGCTCTTATATCATTATAGCAACAAGTGTACAAGTCAATGCACCTTCATTTCATTATAAATCTTCTAATTTGTATATCTAGAGAGCAAGGTGGAAACCTTGTCTTTTTCCAGACTTGGAAATGGGTAGTCAAATAGACTTTTCGAATGAATTGTGGGTTGAATCTTTAGATCCCGTATTCCAAAACTGTTTAAAGTCACTTTGCTGCCAAATAGATTAGTAGCTACACATTGAAACCAATCCACCCTATCTTGATCTATAATATTTAGAAGACTCCTTAGAGAAGGGAAAATTTCAGAATTTCAACAACTACTTCCTCTTCTTCCATAAAGGCAAGTGGAAAAATCTATGGATTAGAATGCTTTGGTCTTTAGAATTGTCTAACAAGTTTTCAGTCAAATTTATTGTAGATCACCTTTCACCATCATCTCTGATGACTAGAGAGACCTGGAAAGCCTTGTGGAAATCCAACAATCCTAGAAGAGTCAACATTTTAATATGGATTATGTTATTTGGGTTATTAAACTGTTCACTGGTCATGAAAAGGAAGCTCCCAAATGGTTAACAATTGTCTTTTGCCCTCTATATACCCTCTCTGCCTTCATGAAGAAGAAGATTTGTAGCACATGTTATTCTCATGTCCATATTCAGCTATGTGTTAGGGCAGTATGCTCTCTTTATTCAAAGTTGGCTAGTTTTTTATGGAACAATGTTGGATAGACTATTTTGAGTCCACTCACGAAAAAGGGGCCACATTTACTTTGGACTAACTTGTCCAAGTCACTGCTTGCAGAAATATGGTTCGAACAAAACCGAAGTCCAAGATAAGGTCATGGTTTAGTCAAATCGAATGGGCATTGCAAAAAGAAATGTAGCCGCTTGCTGCCCTCCAGACAAGGAGTTTAGCGCATACTCTATTCAATTTTTTTTTTATTGGACAACTTTTACCTTTAAAGTTCTTTGGAATTATGTGTTTATCTCAAAATTTGTACATCAAGCTCTTATCTGCCTTTTTCTCTTCTGTATTACCTTGATATACTTCTTTATTATTGAACTTTATATTTTACTTGTATTGTATGGACATAAGGATGTCACTAAGGGGATGTCAACCTAGTTACTTAGGATTCTAAGTGCGTCCCTAATCTCCCTAGGTCCCTTTATTTGTACTTGTAGTATATATCTTTTGTATTTTGATTTTTTCTAAATAAAGAGACAATATCCTTTTAAAAGAAAAATAAACCTACAAAAATCTTCTAATTTGTTTAGTACACTAAGCCACTCTTTCTTGTTCACCTTTAAAACATTTATCTTTTTACTTCCAAGTACATATTCAAAAGTTGCATTCTATTAAAGTACCCTCTACTTATAATCCTAATATTTCAAATTTTTGGAAAATCCTTACAATAATCTTTCTTTGTTGGCATAAAAACATACCTTATAGTCCTTTTGTTCCAATAGAAAACTATCCAAATATAAGAACTCTTCGGAAAACATTGTGGTAAAATCCCCTACTTTAATCTTAGACTCATACCCAAGAACAAATCTTTGTTCCTCCAAGATTCACTCCAAAACCATACAAATCCACGATATTTTCACTTTGAACCATCTTGTAGACCAAAATTAAAGACCTTTTCCCTAGGAACAATGGCTCTTGTATCATTATCGTGACAAATCATACAACTCAATGCAACATTCCACTACAAATCTTATAATCGTTTTAGTACACCGTGCCATGTTGCTCCTTTTTCTATTCTGGAAACAATTATCTTCTTACTTCCTCATAAATGTTAAAAAGTAGGTAGTGTAATTAAAGTACCCTTTTCTCATATACCTAATATTTCATATCTTTGACAAATTCTTACAATCATCTTTCTTCGTTGGTGTCACACCCCCTCCCGGACTACCTGCTACCTTAGACCGAAAGATGGCGTGAAGCCGACGAACAACGCTTTTCTGTACCTGTATATGTCGACTCTGCTTAAAATTTTCTTGTGATGAACTTGCCAATCTAGTATATAAACTATTGTACATGCCACAAAACACAGCGGATCCTAGGCTAGTCAAACACAGCTAGTCAAACACATACATGAAGTGTACCTCAAAATTTACCGATTTCACGAGTAAACCTAAAGACACCTTAATCAAAATATAACCAACAAAATTTACACAACTACAGTTCCTAAAGCTTATACAAACTGTGGAGTATCT
Organism: Cucumis melo; assembly: GCF_025177605.1. NCBI lineage: Eukaryota > Viridiplantae > Streptophyta > Magnoliopsida > Cucurbitales > Cucurbitaceae > Cucumis > Cucumis melo. Next base: position 4,563,675 of record NC_066857.1, read on the forward strand.
ATAACATACAAGGGTGTATATACACCACAACACAACAGACTCTATGCCCAACTCAAAACACGTACTGGCAATCGATAATGAAGCTTCCGCAGACTAAGGCAGTCTATCAGGCACCGAGAAGTCGATCTCTACCTGGAAAATGGGTAAAACATTTTGGAAAGGGTGAGCTATGAAGCTCAGTGAGTGACTCAGTTTAAAACTATGAATTTAAAGATAAGAGCACGTGAAAACTTTACACATATTAATCTGTTTATACAAGTCGCAAATGTAAATGTGTAGTAGTAAGAATAGCTTCCTTAAATACTCAGCATGTTCATCATTGAAATCTAGCAAGGCATATCAAGTATATCGAAGCATTTTAACTAACATGACGAATCTACGTTGTGTAGGTACACCTAGTACAACAACGTTTACAAGCACTACGATGTAGTGGGGCCCGCCCAGCACTCCCATCATCTTTGTCGTAGTGGGGCCCGCCCAGCACTCACGACAGCATCGTTGTTACGGAGTACACTCAACGTCAACAACGGAATCTAACCAGTGTGCACACGGTAATCTCTAGCCTCAGGCTCAAGATCTCAGTCATGTAGTTAATGAAAATTTCATAAATCATCTTTAAATATTAAAACATGCCTGCTTATAAATTTTACACAAAGCTCGAACTTTACTCAGCTCTTTCGTGGAAAATTGTAGTTCTTAAAACAAAACTTCATACTAATTCATGCTTTGCTTAAAATATTGTGGTTTAAATACTTTCCAAACATTTAATATCTACGTGCTAGCATAAATTTCTTTAAGAAATCTAGTCTCCAAATGTATACTTGAAAATAGTCATGAAATTCAAATACTTTTCATGGCTTCGTAAATAAACATTTATCGCATTCAATCATAATAACAATTATGGAAAATATTTCAAAGTTGGTTTTGTCACTCACAGTCTTGGGCTAGATCCTTGGTCTATAAGCTCGGTTTAATTCTTCTCGGCCTGCCAACAACTCAACCGAGTATTAAAACTCTAAACATTCTGGTTTCCTAAAGATATACATAACATGTCGCACCAAAGATGACGCTCACGAAAACAAAGCTTAAGAAATAAAATCCTATTTCAACAATTCTCTAAAATTTCCAGATTTCTAACATAAACTTCAAAGGACTATAACTTTCTCAATACTTAACCAAAATGAGTGTTCTTTATATCAAAATCTTTATTTTGAGATCCTCTAAAACTTACCTGAAGACATATAAATCTGATTCCCCGTGCATAAACACATATAACCCTCAAAACAGAACCACTTCCAGAATCGCGCGCACACGACCTCTTTAACTTGTCCCTACAATTTAACTAATTTTTAGTCGTTTTTGGTTTACAATTTCTTCATGAAAGTTGTAGTAAATTGAATAAGCTTTCCAACCATACCAAATAGAGATTCTAACTCCACCGATACACTCTGAAATACATGAAAAACCAGAGACCTCCTGATTTCGAGTAAAAACCAACTGCCATGTTTTCTTCATCAAAAAGCACCAAATGAATATCCGAATTTGCTCCAACGTTCTTCATAAAGTTTGTTTAAAAATGAGTTAACTTTCAGTAAATGTAAATCTCACCTCTTAATTCCTTTTGAAGAGTTCAAACCGAATTAAAAACCAGTGATGTGCAGAATGAACTAAAATTCAGCCATTGATACACTTTGCTTGAGTTCTCCTCCTCTTCTTCAACCTAAAAATTCTAGTAAAATTTCTCTTCTTCTTCCAAACTCTCTCTTAGAAGTTCTCTGCAAATTGAAGAAGGAAAAAGAAAAAAAAATGGAACTTGGATGTCTTCAAAATCTTGGCGGTGAAGGGAAGAGAAGAAGAAGAAGAAAAGAAAAAATGAAATTTTCTTCTCCTTTTCTTCTTTTTATCCTTTCTTTTCTTTCTTTTCTTTACTTTATTTAATAAAACTATTTAATATATAAATATATATATATATATATATATATATATTTACACTTAATTTCCATTTTCTTTTTCTTTTTTTTTTCTTTCCACATTTAAAGAAATTAAACCAAGAAAATATCGGGTTTACAGTTGGCCTAAAAACAAACGTTATTGTACTTCGGTTCCTATAGAATTTTATCCAAAAATAAGAACTTATTGCAAAATATTGTGGTGTAATCTCATACTTTAATATTAGACTCCTTCATTCCAAGAATATATCTTTCTTCCTCCAAGGTTGAGAAACTCAGAAACTATACAATCCACAGTATTATCCTTTTGAACCACCTTATAGACCAAGTTCAACAAACTATGCTTATATCTTGCGACAATTTGTACAAGTCAATGCACCTCCATTTCACAACAAATCTTCTAATCGTTTTAGTAGACTATGCTATCTTGTTCCTTGTTTGCCTTCAAGAAACATTTATATTCTTACTTCCTAGCAAATGTTAAAAAGTTGGCGTTCTATTAAAGTACCCTTTTCTCATAATCCGAATATTTCATATGTTAAGCAAATCCTTAAAATCAGCTTTCATTGTTGGCCCAAATACAAACCTTAGAGTCGTTCGGCTCTAGAAAAAATTATCTAAAATTAAGAACTCTTTGGAAAATATTGTGGTACAATCTCATACTTTAATCTTAAGACTCCTTCATCCCAATAATAAATCTGTAGCATTATCCCTTTGGACCATCTTATAGACCAAAATCAACTAACTTTTATCTAGCAACAGCAGCTCATATATCATAATAGTGACGATCGTACAAGTCAATGCACCTCCATTTGACTACAAATGTTCTAATTGTTTTAGAACACTATGTCACCTTATTCCTCGTAAATGTTAAAAAGTTGGCGTTTCATTAAAGTACCCTTTTTTCATAATCCTAATATTTCAAATCTTTGGCAAATCCTTAAAATCATCTATCTTCATTGGCCCAAAAACAAACCTTACAATTTTTTAGTTCTTAAAGAAAATTTTCCAATTTATAGTAAGCTCTTTGGAAAATATTGTGGTACAATCTCATACTTTAATTTTACACTCCATCGGAAGAACAAATTCTTGTTCCTCCAAGATTGAAAGAACAAGTCAAAGCACCTCCATATCACTATCACCGTAAATCTTCTAATCTTTTTAGGAAACCTATTTCAACTTGCTTCTAGAAATACTTATCTTCTTAGTTCCTAATTAATGTTAAAAAGTTAACGTTTTAATATCTTTTTCCCATAATCCTAATATTCATATCTTTAGCAAATCCTTATCTTTCTTCGTTAGCACACAAAGAAACGTTATAGTACTTCAGTTCTTATAGACTTTATCCACATTAGTATCCCTTTGAACCACCTTATAGACCAAAATAAACCGACTTTTCTTTAGCAATAGTGGTTGTTATATCACTATACTAACAACCGTCCAAGTCAATTCTCCTCCATTTCACTACAAACCTTCTAATCATTTTAGTATACAATGCCACCTTGTTCCTTGTTTACCTTCTAAAAACATTTATTTTCTTACTTCCTCGTAAACGTTCAAAACTTGCCATTTTACTAAAGTACCATTTTCTCATAATCCTAATATTTCATATCTTTGGCAAATCCTTACAATCATTTTTTCTTATTAGCCCAAATCCTTCAGTTCCTATAGAAAATTTGCCAAATATAAGAACTGTTTGGAAAATATGTGTACAATCATAATTTAACTTTAGACTCCTTCATTCCCATAACAAATCCATGTTGCTCCAAGATTGAAATACTCCAACACCATACAAATCCACAATTTTATCCTTTTGAACCAACTTATGGACCAAGATAAACCAACTTTTCTCTAACAACAATGGCTCTTATATCATGAAATGCCCTTCCAAATTAATGCACAAAAGCCAAACACAAGACAACTAAAAACCATTAAAACAAGAAAAAGAAAAAAAGACCAAAACTAACTATATAAGATAGTCTAGCCATGAGTTGCCAAAATTGATCATGTAAAAGTTTTGGTACTCCACATCTAAGAGGGAAAGATTGTATATCCCAACAAATCGACATCTCAACTATATCGATATTTGTTGGGATATACTGACTTTCTAATATAATTCTTATACTCAGGGATATATATATATATATATATATTTATTTATTTATTTATGTCGAGCCTGAGGCCGAGTCAGGTTCGATATAAATATTTATATCGTACTTTGTGGAGTACCAAAACTTTTACATGATCAATTTTTGCAACTCATGACTAGATTGTCTTATATCGTTAATGTTGGTCTTTTTCCTTTTTTTTTTTTTTTTTTGGTTAGGTTCTTTGTTTGTCATGTTTTAGTGGTTTTTAGTGGTCTTGTATATGGCTTTTGTGTTTTAGGTCTTCAGAGGGGTCGGTTTTGTGCATTATTTTGGGAAGGGCATTATAGCAACAATCTTTCAAGTCAATGCACCTCCATTTAATGCAAATCTTGTAGTCGTTTTAGTACACTGTGACACCTTGCTCCTTGTTTGCGTTCTAAAAACATTTATCTTCTTACTTCCACGTAAATCTTCAAAAGTTGGCATTCTATTAAAGCACCCTTCCTTTTTTAATAATCCTAATATTTCATATGTTTGGAAAATCCTTAATATCGTTTTTCTTTGTTGGCCAATAAATAAACGTTATTGTACTTTGATCATATAGATCTTTTATCATAAAATAAGAATTCTTAGGAAAGTATTGTGGCACAATAGCATACATTAATCTTTGAATACTTTCATGCCAAGAACATATCTTTCTTTCTCCATGATTGAAAAACTCTGAAATTAAACAAATCCACAATAATATCCCTTTGAACCACCTTATAGACCAAGATAAACCAACTTTTCTTTTGCACCACCTTCTAGTATCTTTTTCTCATAATTCTAATATTTCATATCTTAGGCAAATCCTTACTATCATTAAATTGTCTTTGTTTGCCCAAAAACAAACCTTACAGTACTTCAGTCCCAATAGAAAATTTTCCAATAATAAGAACTCTTTGGAAAATATCACCATTGTGCCATCTCCTACTTTGATCTTTCACTTCTTTCATAACAAAAACATATCTTTCTTCCTCCATGATTGAAAAACTCCGAAAGTATACAAATCCACAATAACATCCTTTTGAACCATCTTATAACCAAAATAAACCAACTTTTATTTAGCAATAGTGGCACTTATATAATTATACTAGGAGATCGTACAAGTCAATGCTCCTCGATTTCACTACAAATCTTGTTATCGTTTTAGTTAACTATGATGTCTTGTTTCTTGTTTGCTTTCTAGAAACATTTATCTTCTTACTATCTCGTAAATGCTCAAAAGTTGGTATTCTATTAAAGTACCCTTTACTCATAATCCTAATATTTAATATCTTTGGCAAATCTTTACCATCATCTTTCTTCGTTGACCCAAAAACAATCGTCTTTATAGTCCTTTGGTTCCTATAGAAAATTATCCTAAAACAAGTACTCTTTTGAAAATATTGTGGTAAAATATTCTACTTTAAATTTACACTTCTTTCTTCCTCCATGATTCAAAAACTCCGAAACTATCGTAATCCACAATATAATCCCTTTGAACCACTTTAAAGACCAAAATAAACAAATTTTTCTTTAGCAACAGTGGCCTTTATATCATTATCGCCACAAAACCGTGAAAGTAAATGCACCTCCACTTCACTACAAATCTCCTAATCGTTTTACTTCACTATGTAGCCTTGTTCCTTGCTTGCCTTCTACAAACATTTATCTTCTTACTTCCCCGTAAATGTTCAAAACTTAGTGGTTCTATCAAGCTACCCTTTTCTAATAATCCTAATTTTTGATACTTTTGGAAAATCCTTGCAATCATCTTTCTTTGTTGGCCAAAAAACAAACCTTTATCATACTTTTGGTTCCTAAAGAATTTTATCCAAATATAAGAACACTTTGCAAAAGATCGTGGTGTCTATCTCACACTTTAATCTTTCACTCCATGTCGTCCCAAGCACATATTCTTTCCCACAAAGATTGAAAAACTCTAAAACTATACAAATCCAAGATATTATGCCCTTGAACCACTTTATAGACCAAAATAAACGAACTTTTCTTTAGCAACAATGACTTTTATATCATTATCGCGACAAATCGTACAATTCAATGCACCTCCATATCACTATATACCTTCTAACCGTTTTAGTACACTTAGCCACCTTGTTCCTTGTTTGCCATCTAGAAACATTTGATTCTGTACCTCCTCATAAATGTTAAAAAGTTGTTGTTTAATTAAAGTTTCATTTTCTCATAATACTAATATCTCATATCTTTGACAAACCCTTATAATCATCTTTCTTCGTTGGCCCAAAAATAAACCTTCGTGTATTTCAGCTATCCTATAGAAATTTTTCCAAAAATAAAAAATCTTTGTAAAATATTGCGGCACAATCTCAAACTTTAATGTTTAACTCCTTTCATATGATCATCTTTCTTCCTTCATGACTGAAAAATTCTAAAACTATCGAAATCCACAATATAATCTCTTTGAACCACCTTATAGACCACCAAAATAAACCAACTTTTATTTAGCAACAATGGTTGTTATATCATTCTCATGACAAATCATCCAAGTCAATTCTCCTCCATTTCAATTCAAATCTTCCGATTGTTTTAGTACACTATGCCACCCTGTTTCTTGTTTGCCTTCTAGAAACATCTAATTTCTTACTTTCCTTGTAAATGTTAAAAAGTTGGTGTTCTACTTAAATAACCTTTTTTTTATAATCCTAATATTTCATATCTTTGGTTGAGCCTTACAATATTCTTTCTTTGTTGGCCTAAAAAAAACCTTATAGTCCTTCAATTCCTAGATAACATTATTCAAAGTTAAGAACTCTTTGGAAAATATTATGGTACAATCCCATACTTTAATCTTAGACTCCAAGTAACGACCCAACTCTTTATACTAAGCTGAGGTCATTACTAAAAAGAAACAATGACAATAGACACTTTCTTAAAAAGAGGGAAACTACATTTTCATTAAAAACAGAATACTGAAACATTGATACATAAACGCGGAAGCAAAACTGAGTCCCCATATGGCATGTCACGGATCCTTCTCTGTCGCTCGCTAGCTTTCCTCTACCTTTACCTTCGCCTGAAATATTAAACATAGAAATAGTGAGTATAAACATATACTCAGTAAGGGACCTACTATTAGTCCCGCTAGGTGTCTGTTAACTTTCCATTAGAGTCCTGTAAAGAAGTACCCCTGAACTGGCACGTTCTCGAACACGTGCAATCTGTGCTATTAGTCCCGCTAGGTGTCTGTTAACTTCTCATTAGAGTCCTGTAAAGAAGTACCCCTGAACTGGCACGTTCCCGAACACGTGCAATCTTTGATTCATAGGAACAAATATGGTCTTCGGTGAACCCTAAGGAACACTTAGGACAATCTAGTCTTTAGTGTACCCAAAGGAAACACTAAGACAATCGGGCTACGAGTTATCCTGTCGAATCACTCGAATAATGTTTCAGTAGTTTGTTATATTTAGAAAAGTTTTCCTTCACATATTATATTTTAATAATATGAAAATTATTATTTGTTGATAGTTTTCATACAGGTTTTCTTTTAAAGATCAAATTCAAAATTTATTAAAAGTAAAAAAAAAAAGTAAAATTGAGCATTGAAAATATGTAAACATGAAATAAATCTCAAATGATATATTAACCATTTTCTTCTTTTTTAATGCATTTAACATCCATGTGCAGTTAAGTCTCGTTTAATAGCTATTTGACGTTTGATTTTTTGTTTTTTTAAAAGATAAGCTTAAACACGTTTTTTAAAAAAAAAAAAAAAAAGCTTAAACAATCACCACACGTCTAAATTTCTTGTTTTTTTTTTTTTATTTACTTTTTATCATTACTTTTAAACATCAAGCCAGTTTCCAAAAATTTTAAAAATATATAGTTTTAAAAACTCCTTTTAAAAATTTTTAAATTAGCTAGGAATGGAATAAAATTACCTAAAACAGACATCACATAGAAAATGTAACGACCCGACTCTTTATGCTGAATCGAAGTGGTTACTGAATCTAGGATCAGTGTTTAAGTCATAAAATCTGGTGTAAATAAATGCAAAGAAATCTAGCAAATGTATTTATGAAAGATAGTTAAGGTAACATGTAGAAATACGAGTTAAGTTTAAAATCCCTAAGCGGGCCCTATCTACAAAAATAACCAAAGTAAATATGCAGAAAGCCGAAACATGAATTTAACTGTAAAGTAAAACATGTGCGGAAGCAGGAAAACCCCTATGGCTCGCCACGGTCACTTCACGTCGCTCGCCAGCTTGCCTTTGCCCTTACCTCGTCCTCTACCTGAAAACATAAAATGAAGAGAATGAGTATAAAAATACTCAGTAAGGGACCCACTACTAGTCCCACTAGGTGCCTGTTGGCTTCCCTGTCGAGTCCTGAAAACTGGTACCCAATCTCTGGCACGTTCCCGAACACGTGCAACATGCGCTCCCGTAGGAACGAAACTCTGGTCTTCGGTGCCCGGGGACACCTAGGACAGTCGGGATGCGAGGACCCCGTCGAGTCACTCGAGTCATGTCTATATCATGCTAGACTGGCGTCCCGTCGGACCACACAGTCCTCAATAGGTGGTGATCCCGAAGGACACCCATGCAGGTACGACTCTACTGGGTTGCTAACAGGGACCCTAGTCTTAACATACATATACATCTCATCATCATACAACTATGACGAAATAGTGAACACTAGCTCCCTTCCCTTCCTCAACAGTCTCTACATCGTCAGAACAATTCCAAACATTTCGGTCATATGCTACCGAGCATTCGTATCACAACGTCCTCCTACAGTCAGCAGTTCAACACAACATACGGCCACATACTACTGAGCATTAATATCATAACATCGTCATACAGTCAACAGTTCAATACACCATACGGTCAATCATCAGTATGCGTATCTCACAGTATGCGAAATCTTACAATTTGTTCATGGGTCTAGTAGTAGAAATCTCTTACCTCGAGATGTTGCTAGATGAGTTCCTACTGAGGAAGTCCTAAGCTGCAGCAGCTATTTGGTCCAAGTTGCTTCTTGAGGAAAGTAATTAAATTAATTAAATTTCCAAATTAACTCATTTAATTACTGGGCAGGCTAGGGAATTTGGAAATTTACCAAAAACTAGGTGGAAGGAGCCAAAATTGTCTTGGCGGCTCGGCTGGAAGAAGGACAGAATCGGCTCGGCTCAGTCCTGGCGAAAGGGGCTTGCGCGAGCGGCTCGGCTCACGTCAGCAGGGAGGCGCGGCTCGGCTTGGAGTAGGCGCGCGCGCGGAGTTCGGGTTCGGCGGGCGGCGCGGGTCGGTTTTGGACTCGGGCCGACGGGCGGGCGCAGATCAGCCGAAACGCGGGTTCTGCTTCACGGCTGGAGGCGCGCGGCTGACGCCGTCGACTGCTGCGGGTCGGTGACTTGGCAGTGCGCGGCTTCACGCAGTGGTTGGCGGTTGCGCACGATGGGACTGGGCGGCTCGGCGACGCGGCTTCAGCTGCTCTCCCTCGGATCGATGCGGCGCGGCGCAGGCACGGGTGTAACGCGGCTTCGGGCGACGGCTGGCGTGCGACGGCTCGACTTGACCTGATCTCCGACGCGGCTGGGACGATGTGCGTCGACTCGGCGGCGGCGGCGTGGCTAGGGTTTCTCGGCTTCTTCTTCTTCTTTCTCTTTTTCTTTTTCCTTTTTCTTTTCCTTTTCTTTTCCTTTTCTTTTCCTTTCCTTTTCCTTTTATAAAATAAATTCCCCTCTTTTTCTCTTCTTTAATAAATTCCAAATTTCACTCTTCTCTCTCTAATTTACCAATATTTCCCCCAAATTCCTCCTTTCCCTCAACTTCCAAATACCAATTAAATCTTTAATTACCAAGTATAATTAAAGTTGAAATTTGCTTAATATTTTAAAAGGGGAAAAATTCACATCTTGATGACATAAGTTTCATTATTTAATTATAAACAAATAGATGAATAAAATAAAAAATAAATAATTGAATTTAAAAAATGAACGACATGAGATCATTGGGGTGTTACATACTTCCCCCCTTAGAAAGCTTTCGTCCTCGAAAGCTCTACTCCTCGAACAGCTCTGGGTACTGGGTCTTCATGTCCTCTTCTCTCTCCCACGTGGCCTCTTCAACTCCATGGTTCTGCCAAAGGACTTTGACTAGTGGAATATCTCGACTACGAAGCTTCTTGATCTCTCTTGCCAAGATCTCGACAGGCTGCTCCTCATAGCTCAAGTTCTCACTGACCTGTAGGGGCTCGAAGTCCACGATGTGCGTCGGGTCTGCGACATACCTCCTCAACATGGGGACATGGAATACGTCATGCACTGCTGAGAGGGATGGGGGCAAGGCCAAACGATAAGCCACAGGGCCAACCCGTTCCAGTATCTCAAATGGCCCCACGAAACGTGGACTCAACTTCCCCTTCTTCTCGAACCTCAGAACGCCCTTCATCGGTGCTACCTTCAAAAAGACCATATCTCCCACTTCAAACTCGAGGTCCTTACGTCGTACATCAGCGTAACTCTTCTGTCTGCTCTGTGCGGTCAGCATACGAGCTCGGATCTTCTGTATGGCTGCATTGGTAGTCTGCACTAACTCGGGGCCTAGCATCCTCTGCTCTCCAACCTCGCCCCAGCAGACAGGGGATCTACAGCACTTGCCATACAGACCCTCAAACGGAGCCATACCAATGGTAGCCTGGTAACTGTTATTATAGGCGAACTCCATTAGATGCAGGTGGGAGTCCCAACTTCCTGAAAACTCTAGCACACAGGCCCGCAGCATATCCTCCAAAATCTGGTTCAGTCTCTCTGTCTGACCATCAGTCTGAGGGTGGAATGCCGTGCTGAAGTCCAGCCTCGTACCTAATGCAAGTTGGAGCCCTTGCCAAAATTTCGAAGTGAAACGGGCATCCCTGTCTGAAACGATGGATACTGGTACTCCGTGCAGTCTTACTATTTCCGTCATGTATAACTGCCCCCACTTGCTGGCAGTGTACGTGGATTTCCCTGGCACGAAGTGGGCTGTCTTCGTGAGTCTGTCGACCACAACCCAGATCACCGTGTAGCCCTTCAAGGTCTTGGGCAGTCCCGTGATAAAGTCCATCGACACACTCTCCCACTTCCACCCTGGCACACTCAAGGGTTGCAACAACCCTGCTGGATGCTGCCTAGGTGCCTTCACCTGCTGGCACACCAAGCACCTACTGACGAACTCTGCTACATCCCTCTTCATGCCCCTCCACCAATAGACACTCCTTAAGTCCTGGTACATCTTCGTACTCCCAGGGTGCATGGTAAACGGGGAACTGTGAGCCTCAGTCAAAAGCTCTGTCTTAACTGCGCTGTCTTCCGGCACACACAGGCGCCCCTCAAACATAAGGCCATCATCAGAGGATATAGAGAACTCTTCACCTTGCTCCGTCTCTACCATACGACGTTTCTCTGCCAAGTAAGGATCACTCAGCTGAGCAGCAATGATCTTTTGCCTCAAGGTTGGCTGAACTGTCAACTGAGCCAACTGTGCGGCAACCTCACCTACTGAGACTGCAATCTCGGCTCTCTCCAAATCCCTGAGTAAGGGGGTCTGCTTCGTGATTAGCGCTGCTGAATGTGCAACCTTCCTACTCAGCGCGTCAGCCACTACATTTGCTTTACCTGGATGGTACAGGATCTCGCAGTCGTAGTCTTTCACCAACTCGAGCCACCTCCTCTGCCTCATGTTCAACTCCTTCTGAGTGAAGAAATACTTCAGGCTCTTGTGGTCGGTGTAAATCTGAATCTTCTCACCGTACAGATAGTGCCTCCATATCTTCAGTGCAAAGACTACAGCTGCCAACTCCAAGTCGTGGGTAGGGTAGTTCTGCTCATGATTCTTCAACTGGCGTGAGGCATACGCAACTACCTTACCTTGCTGCATCAGGACACATCCCAGTCCTTTCTTAGAGGCATCACTATAGATCACAAAACTTCCCGACCCATCAGGCACTGTCAGGACTGGTGCCGTCACTAGCTTCTGCTTAAGCTCTTGGAAACTACTCTCACATGCTGGGCTCCAGACAAAAGGGGTTCCCTTCCTGGTCAACTGGGTCAAAGGGCTGGCTATGCGTGAGAAGTCTTCTACAAACCTCCTGTAGTATCCTGCCAGACCCAGAAAACTGCGAATCTCACTGACTGTAGACGGTCGAGGCCAGTTGGTCACCGCTTCGACCTTAGCTGGGTCCACCGAGACTCCCTTACTGGAAACCACGTGCCCTAAAAATGTCACCTTCTTTAACCAGAACTCACACTTGGAGAACTTGGCGTATAGCTTATGAGCTCGAAGGGTCTCCAAGACTTGGTGCAAGTGCTCTTCGTGTTCGGCCTCAGTCTTGGAATAGATCAAGATATCGTCAATGAAGACTATGACGAATTGGTCTAGAAAGTCCTTAAACACCCTGTTCATCAGGTCCATGAACACTGCAGGGGCATTAGTTAAACCAAAGGACATCACTATGAATTCGTAGTGTCCGTACCTCGAACGAAAGGCCGTCTTGGGAATATCACCGTCCCTAATCCTCAACTGGTGATAGCCTGATCGCAGGTCGATCTTGGAAAAGACGGTGGCCCCCTGTAACTGGTCAAACAAGTCCTCAATCCTGGGTAAGGGGTAGCGGTTTTTAACTGTCACCTTGTTCAACTCTCGGTAGTCAATGCAAAGGCGCATCGACCCATCCTTCTTCTTCACGAACAACACTGGGGCTCCCCACGGTGATACACTGGGCCGGATAAAGCCCTTGTCCAACAGCTCCTGTAACTGGACTTTCAACTCCTTTAATTCGGCTGGGGCCATTCTGTAAGGAGCTCTAGAGATAGGGGCGGTGCCGGGCTCTAACTCGATGGCGAAGTCTACCTCCCTAGGAGGCGGAAGTCCTGGGAGTTCGTCGGGGAAAACGTCAGGGTACTCCCTTACTACTGGTTCGGAAGATAGGAAAACTTCTGGTTCTGCCACATCTACTACGCTTGCCAAGATACCCCAAGTACCCTGGCTAAGTAGCTTACTCGCCTTCATTGCTGAGATGACCTTGGGTATACCTACCATGCCTGCTCCTCTAAATTTAAACTTATCCCCTGAAGGAGGGTTAAAGACTACTTCCTTATTGAAACAGTCTATGGTTGCATGGTTAGTGGACAACCAATCCATGCCTAAAATTACATCGAAATCTTGCATATCTAGCACCAGTAAGGTTACATCCAAGGTATGGTTTGCTATTTCTACCCAACATGCCCTTATTTTTTCCTTAGACAAAAGGGCCTCTCCAGAAGGAGTAGAGACAGACAAGGCACTACCCAACGGTTCTACTTCTAAACCCGCATGCTTGACAAAAATAGAGGATATAAATGAATGCGATGACCCCGAGTCAAATAGTACCAAAGCATAATGCCCCAAGATTGGGAGCGTACCTGTCACCACCGTACTAGCTCGCTCGGCCTCCTGCCGGTTCGTGGCAAAGACTCTCCCCTGCTGGGGAGCAGAAGGCTGACGTGGCGTCGTCTCTAAGGGTTTCCGAGAACACGCATCAGCAGTGTGCCCCGGCTGCCTGCACCTGAAGCAGACTCCACTCCCAGCTAAACATTGTCCTCCATGGACCTTCCCACAGGTAGTACAAGTGGGTAGCTCTCTCAAAGTTCTCCCAGCTGCTGCCAGCTCCCGACGGTGTCTCTGGAAGACACCTCCTGACCTCGGAGTCCGCTGTGGTATTACGTCGGGCTGCGCCTCCGCCTTCCTCTTCTGTCCCGAGGCTGACCCTGTGCCGACAACCTTAGATTGACCAGCTCTCTCATGCAGGCTCAGATCCAGTGCTATGCGTAGAGCATCCGCATGAGTGGTTGGTCGAAGAGCTCGTACAAAACCCTGGAGGTCTAACCTGAGGCCATTAACAAATCTCTCAGTCCTGGCGGCCTCATCCCTTACCACATCAGGGGCAAAACGGGACAACAGGTCGAACTCGGCATCATACTGTTCCACGCTCAGTTTGCCTTGCTCCAAGTTTAGGAATTCTTGGAGCTTGGCGTGCTTCACGTTGGCAGAGAAGAACTTAGCATAAAAGCTCTCCCTGAATTGCTCCCATGTGATCTTGCTGGCATCTCCTCCCAGCGCCCTCTCAGCAGTCACCCACCAGGCAGTCCCCCTATCCTCCAAACAGAAAGCTGCACACTGCACCTTCTGGTCTTCTGGGCACTTCATGTACCTGAAGATCGTCTCTATGGATGTCAACCACAGCTGGGCTCTAAAGGGGTTGTCCAAGGATCCGTCGAAAGTCTTCGGGTTGTACTTCCTAAAATCCCTCAAGTGCTTGGCCTCAGCTGACAGTTGTACTGGCACCGGCTGAGCTTCCACCGGGGCTGGAGGGATGACGGGCTGGTCCTGAACAGGGGCTGGAGGGACTACAGGCTGGTCCTGAACAGGGGCGGCCTGGTTCTGCTGAGCAGCGAGGAACGGCGCTAGAGCAGCTTGCAGCATGGCCTGGTAACGCTGCTCCATTGCGGCGAGATCCGCCTGAGTGACCGGTGCATTAGGGTTGACTGGTACGTCGGGGTTGACTGGCGGCGCGGCAGGTTGCTCCGCCGGTTGGCCACGACCGGCTCCTCTGCCTCCCCTGCCACCTCCTCGGCGTGCACCTCTACGTGGCGGCATTCTTCCTAAAATTCACCAACAAATTTTTCACCACTAGAGCTCAATATTCTCACTCTAAGTCTAATCTAATCAGGCAACATTATAATCTTAATATTTGTAAAGCTTTAGGCATACCTGGCGAGTGACGAAGGACCGTATAGCCATAGGGTGAGGTAAAAATCAAAACAAAATGACTTACATCATAAGTCAGTCTACAGGACCTAAAACACTGCGCTCTGATACCAACTGTAACGACCCGACTCTTTATGCTGAATCGAAGTGGTTACTGAATCTAGGATCAGTGTTTAAGTCATAAAATCTGGTGTAAATAAATGCAAAGAAATCTAGCAAATGTATTTATGAAAGATAGTTAAGGTAACATGTAGAAATACGAGTTAAGTTTAAAATCCCTAAGCGGGCCCTATCTACAAAAATAACCAAAGTAAATATGCAGAAAGCCGAAACATGAATTTAACTGTAAAGTAAAACATGTGCGGAAGCAGGAAAACCCCTATGGCTCGCCACGGTCACTTCACGTCGCTCGCCAGCTTGCCTTTGCCCTTACCTCGTCCTCTACCTGAAAACATAAAATGAAGAGAATGAGTATAAAAATACTCAGTAAGGGACCCACTACTAGTCCCACTAGGTGCCTGTTGGCTTCCCTGTCGAGTCCTGAAAACTGGTACCCAATCTCTGGCACGTTCCCGAACACGTGCAACATGCGCTCCCGTAGGAACGAAACTCTGGTCTTCGGTGCCCGGGGACACCTAGGACAGTCGGGATGCGAGGACCCCGTCGAGTCACTCGAGTCATGTCTATATCATGCTAGACTGGCGTCCCGTCGGACCACACAGTCCTCAATAGGTGGTGATCCCGAAGGACACCCATGCAGGTACGACTCTACTGGGTTGCTAACAGGGACCCTAGTCTTAACATACATATACATCTCATCATCATACAACTATGACGAAATAGTGAACACTAGCTCCCTTCCCTTCCTCAACAGTCTCTACATCGTCAGAACAATTCCAAACATTTCGGTCATATGCTACCGAGCATTCGTATCACAACGTCCTCCTACAGTCAGCAGTTCAACACAACATACGGCCACATACTACTGAGCATTAATATCATAACATCGTCATACAGTCAACAGTTCAATACACCATACGGTCAATCATCAGTATGCGTATCTCACAGTATGCGAAATCTTACAATTTGTTCATGGGTCTAGTAGTAGAAATCTCTTACCTCGAGATGTTGCTAGATGAGTTCCTACTGAGGAAGTCCTAAGCTGCAGCAGCTATTTGGTCCAAGTTGCTTCTTGAGGAAAGTAATTAAATTAATTAAATTTCCAAATTAACTCATTTAATTACTGGGCAGGCTAGGGAATTTGGAAATTTACCAAAAACTAGGTGGAAGGAGCCAAAATTGTCTTGGCGGCTCGGCTGGAAGAAGGACAGAATCGGCTCGGCTCAGTCCTGGCGAAAGGGGCTTGCGCGAGCGGCTCGGCTCACGTCAGCAGGGAGGCGCGGCTCGGCTTGGAGTAGGCGCGCGCGCGGAGTTCGGGTTCGGCGGGCGGCGCAGGTCGGTTTTGGACTCGGGCCGACGGGCGGGCGCAGATCAGCCGAAACGCGGGTTCTGCTTCACGGCTGGAGGCGCGCGGCTGACGCCGTCGACTGCTGCGGGTCGGTGACTTGGCAGTGCGCGGCTTCACGCAGTGGTTGGCGGTTGCGCACGATGGGACTGGGCGGCTCGGCGACGCGGCTTCAGCTGCTCTCCCTCGGATCGATGCGGCGCGGCGCAGGCACGGGTGTAACGCGGCTTCGGGCGACGGCTGGCGTGCGACGGCTCGACTTGACCTGATCTCCGACGCGGCTGGGACGATGTGCGTCGACTCGGCGGCGGCGGCGTGGCTAGGGTTTCTCGGCTTCTTCTTCTTCTTTCTCTTTTTCTTTTTCCTTTTTCTTTTCCTTTTCTTTTCCTTTTCTTTTCCTTTCCTTTTCCTTTTATAAAATAAATTCCCCTCTTTTTCTCTTCTTTAATAAATTCCAAATTTCACTCTTCTCTCTCTAATTTACCAATATTTCCCCCAAATTCCTCCTTTCCCTCAACTTCCAAATACCAATTAAATCTTTAATTACCAAGTATAATTAAAGTTGAAATTTGCTTAATATTTTAAAAGGGGAAAAATTCACATCTTGATGACATAAGTTTCATTATTTAATTATAAACAAATAGATGAATAAAATAAAAAATAAATAATTGAATTTAAAAAATGAACGACATGAGATCATTGGGGTGTTACAGAAAAGGTGTATACTTAAATTTTCATATATGACATAATAGAAAAAGGTGTATACTTAAACTGTCTAATTGTATATCTAGTAGCATAGAAAAGTTAGACACTACGACCCAAGAAACAAAAAATATATACGTATAGATACATTAATACACACGTCAAATTAAGCTCAACAACAAGTGAGTGGAAGATGTAAACCAACGTTGATAAATCAATACATTTAAGATTTTAAAGTCACGGGAGAAAAATTATTTAAATACTATATTTACTTTGAGATTTTGTTTATTTTGGTTCTCAAACTTTTAGTATGTTTAGTTTGGTTATTGTAATTTGAACTTTAATTTATTATGATTGTATATTGATCCTTATACTTTTAAAAACGGTTTGTTTTAATCTCTTTATTTTCGTTCTTATTTTACTTACAAGGTAAACATTGGAATTAAAAGAAAATATATAAAAATATAAAGACTAAAATGAATAAATAAAAGAAAGTATGAATACTATTTAAACGGATAATGTGGAAGGAGAAACAATGCGAAACTTTTGTTGTCATACTCGTAAGTTATAACCAAAAGTGACAAAGTTCAATGCTTGAAGATGCATGGAAACAAACAAATGAGATATTTTCTTCCCATGGACAAGAAGAAAAAAGGGACATTCCTCCAGAAAAGGGAGAAATAACCAAAAAGATCACTGTTGTTTGGCCACTAAGAAGATAGCTCCAAAACTTCCCGGAAAATGATAGAACTCAGAATTGCACTTTTTCATGTTTATTGTTGGACAACGATAGGTCATCTGAAGACTCTTCATGGGGTCTGGAATTTGCCATTGCCATTGCCATATCACAATTCTACGGCTCTGTTTCACTTTCATCCGGTTTTCTTTGGAGCAGATATTTCTGTTCATCAATCAAAAAGATGAACCGGACAAGTTTCATACTGTGAGAAAATATCAAACTTTTCTTTCAGCACCCTTTGATTTTTTCAAAAGTGCTTGTATTATCCATTTTTTTCATGTGGGTTTTACTGATAGTGATGGAAAATCCATTGAAATCCATGAAGAAATAGGTTACCAACTTGGCAGCTAGCATTCATACATACCCAGAAAAGAAATAAAGACTTTGGGAATGTAATGATTTTTCTTAAATTTTTAGGCTGCTTACTGTTTATATTAACTCTGAAACTTCTTCTTCTGCTGCTTCCAACTTTCTTATTTCGAGTGTGTATTGCTGTTCTATCGGGAAAAATGATGTTCAAAAATAAAAAAAGTTCACTTTTGAGCAAAATATTCCCATTGGAACTTCTTCCTTGCAGGTCAGTTTCCGTTTGAATTGATCCTGGTTTGTTTGTCTGTTTTTCAATTACATATTAAGACGATAGTTACTTATCATTCTTCCTCGATTGCAAATGGGTGTCCTAAGTTTTTGTACAAGCTGCAGTTCCATGGTAACTTAAAAGTTGACGTGTCCAGTTTCTTCTATCTTTGTCATCTTCATTCTGATGATTATCTTAAAGTTGTGTGTTCTCAAGCTTGTAGGCCGCTCATTGATAGAAGTCCCACATTAGTTCTATTCTAAATCTGTTAAATTTTGTTATTTTTTGTTATGAAGATAATTGTTAGTTCAAGATAGTTGAGAGAGGATTTTCGCTGTTATATGGAAGTAGTAATGTTATGATTACTATTGTCCTTCTGTACATGTCAATATTGAATTGAATACAATGAGTATTCCACCTTTTCTTTTTCCATCTTTTTGCTTTTGCTTTGAGCACCATTTCAGTTTTCATACTTTGGCTTGTTTGGTTTGGCAGTACGTTTTGTACATATGCACGAGAGAAAGATCGGAAAATGGACGAGAAGAGAGAAATCAAAGAGCCACCAAGCTGCAATTTCTCATCTTCTGGTCATCAAATCAACCCTACAGAGAAGAGGACACCAATTGAAGTCTTTCAAGTGCCTGCAAGTTCTGGAGATAGCCACTCCAAGGGTGAAGCCACTCACGAGCCAGATGAGCCAAAATCATCCCTCTCTTCCTTTCGTCCTGCTGCCAGCATGGAAGCATCCAAAAAGTGGATGGCATTTGAAAGTGAAAACTTTGATATAACAAAGATATACACAAAGAACTTCGATGGTAGCTTTAGGTCATATTCTACTAAACTATTGGAAACAAACATGACAAAAAGGACAGCAGAGGAGAATAAGATTGATCGTTTATCATCGCTTCAACTGACGTATGTTATCTCAGATGCAACAAAACCAGATTACCCTATCATGTTTGCCAGCAATAGGTTTTTGGCTATGACTGGATATACATTGGACGAGGTCATTGGAAGGAACTGGTAAGAAATGAATTAAGTAGTGTTATGTGATAGATACTGCACTTTTGTTGAAATATTGTACTGTCTGGGCGATTAATAGCACATTTCATCTCACAATAGATATCAAGTTTCTTATCATAACTGTTGAACTTTGATACTTCATTCAGTGAAACAATTAAAGATGAACTTTTCCTAACTAGAAAGAGGTAATTCACTGAATTCTGATAGCTAAAGTTTCTTCGTTTTTCATATTGAACTACAGCCGGTTTCTTCAAGGACCGGAGACAGATAAGAATGAAGTAGCTAAAATACGACATGCAATTAGAAAGGGGAATAGCTACTGTGGCAAGCTCTTAAACTACAAGAAAAATGGTACTCCTTTCTGGAATCTTCTCACTGTTGGGCCTGTCAAAGACTCCCATGGCAGAATCATTAAATTTATTGGGTCAGTCTTCCTTTCTATTTTTTTCTACTTCCAGAGATTTACAATGAATACTGACTGCTCGTTATTGGAATAGAAATGTCTGAATCATTTTTTGTGCTGAAAAGGTTTTCCAGTTAAATTATGATGTTATCCAGGATAGTGGATTTAAAGGCATAATGCACACAAACTAGATGGGTAGTTTTAATCTGCCCCGTTTTACCAACTACTTCTTTCAATAAATTTGTTGAATTGTTTCGCTGCTATTTTGGGTCCAATGTTACAACTAAGCAAGTTGATGGCACTGACTGAAACTTCCTTGGGTTTTTCTCAGAATGCAGGTTGAGATTGCCAAAGACACAGAAGGTATGAAGAAGTCATCATATTGAAATAATAATACTTGATGGTAAGCTTATTTCCTCTAATTTGGATCAAAAGTGACAGCTTGCTTAACTTTTCTCATCTCCGATATTCTAGGAAAAGAGAAAACCGTGAGGTCCATTTCCATTACAGAGGTTCAAGCTGAGAGGGCAATTAGGTCCATTGTGGAGGTCGACACTGTGAAAAGTCTTAGATCTCACTGGCACGATGCTGATACAAAGCACCAAGGACCAGAAAAGACTAATGTTGATTATGCTCTGTCCAACGCTCTGGATAAGAAATTTAGCATAGCTGATAACCAAAAGGCTTGGTTAGATCCCAATTATGGCCCATCCTTTTTCAACTCATACGAGTTTATATGCATATAATTAGGATTATCAGGTCTTAGTTTTTTCTGAAAAGGAGACAAGCTTCTATATTATTAATAAACTCAAAGTACAAGAGAGTTATACATTGAGAATAATAGAGAAGCCTAGAAATGGGGGAGAGAGAAAGAGGATCGATAGGTGCATCCAAACATTTCAACTAGGATTATTAGGTCTTAGTTCCTCAATGGGGTTTCCTTTCTGCCTATGAATTAGTTAGGTGGATGAGGGAAGGATGATAACAACTGTCAAATAAAAATTTCAGTGTGTATATTATATATATATGTTCATGTCTCTTAACCATTGGCTGGATATCTTACTCAAGGCTGACTTTTTCCTTTTTGTTCATAAGAATCACAATTCAGTACCCTTGCTCTTATGCAGGTTCAAAGAAAGGACTCTAGGGTCTGCAGTAGAACGTAAAGAAAAGACAGTAGTTGAGACATCCTTTTTCAAGCCTAGGGATGGTGATCATGTTGCTAAAAGAGAAAGGGACATACGCCAAGGAACTGAGTTGGCTACTACATTGGAACGGATCGAGAAGATATTTTTTATCACTAATCCAAGACTTCCTGATAATCCTATTGTGAGTTAAAAATCATTTGGTTTTTTGATTGAACTTGGGTATCTAATGATATATTTCTTAAACACATGTTTGGTCGAAATAATTACAATGGAAGCACAAATAGTAATGTAAAAGAAATGGCAAAGAGGAGGTGAAGACACTGAACTACTTATCAGTTTCATTTTTCTATGATTCCAGTATGTTGCTGTTACTTCATGAGAATACCGATGAGAGAGAATCTAAATGAACAGGGATTGTAAAGAAAAAATTGACGTGGGAATAAATTCTAAGGCTACGTTTACTAATTTTCTTTTGAAATTGAAAAAGAGTAACTAAAATTGTCATTGATGTGTTACTAATGTTCAAATTAGTAATCAAATTGATATTTAGGTGAGCCCCACATAAAAGTAGTTTAAATTAATTAATGATGGTGAGACTCATAAAATATAGAATGAAAATGAGATTGATGGCATTTTGTGAACAAATGATATTCTTCTTGGGATAATGATTCTCAATTTTCTATGGGCTAATCTATTATTTCATTCTCTGGAATGGGAAAGATCCGCTTTCTGTTTCTCCCAAGTAAAAATGCCTAATGCTAAACGAAACTTTTTTTATTTTAAATCTAAAAAAAGGTTTTGTTTGACATTTTTGTGCAGATATTTGCATCTCATAGGTTTCTTGATTCCACAGAATACACGCTTGAAGAAGTTCTGGGGAGAAACTTTTGGTAGCATTTGGCTATATTATTTCTTTTGTTTAACAGTTGAAGTTATTTTATCTTTTCCAACATCCTTAATAGTATTCTCTCATATTGCCCCTCTGTTCCGAGCTGGAATTCATCTCTTTAGACTATATATGTGGTGGAGTGCTTAAGATGTATGCCTATGTCTCAAAATGTTTTTAAGAAGATTTCTCTTATTTGAAAATTTCAAGACTGGATTAAAGTCGGAAATAGCTAGACATTTGTTTCAGTGACAAATCTATGAAGACCAAACAGGATTAAAAGATATATAGAACGGTCCTTTCTACATACTTGTTTTGTTTCCATTTCCACTCCAGCCAAAAAATTTCTTCACGGAACGTATGTGGGATCTTCAATAAAAGCTGGTTTTATTAGATAAGTTTCTCATTCTAACCTGCGAACGTAGAGGATAGGCAGCATTAGAAAAGCTGCCTCTTTGACCACCCATCAGTGACATGGATTCATCTTAGATCTAGAAGTTATAGCTTTCCCCTTCTATGGTTCGTGAATAGTATATGAATTTCTCTATATATTGCAGAGATTAGACTTGTAGATTCTTTACTTAAATCAACCAAGTGTTCTTTCACTTCATCTCAAATTTAGTATGGTCTAGTCTTCTTTCTAATGTCTTGATACCGCCATCTATTGAGCTCAATGAGTATTTCATGAAGCAGCAACCGCACTTATATGGTCCATCACTGCTGTCTCTCTAAGGTTGGCTGCACGGTGCACATCCTAGATTTCCCCCTTTTCAAGATCCCATGGTTAATAGGTTATTTGGTTATGATAAGGGTGATTGTCTTACAATTTTTTATCTATGAATTCATGCTACAATTTCAAGAGAAGGTTACCATCAGTTCACATGTATAGTCATTGTTCTGGTGTTACCATAAGATTTCATTGCTCCCGTGCTTTCCCTAAATAATTGGTGTAAAAAAATAATCCTAATACTTCAGAATCAATCAATTTCTTATTTTCAACATTACTTTTAAACTTCTACGAGAAAAGCAAATAAAGTAATAATAAGTACTTACAGCCACTTTAATTTGTTTTGTTGCACAGTTTTCTTCAGGGACCTGAAACAGATCAAGCAACTGTCTCAAAGATAAACAATGCAATTGAAGAGCAGAGAGAAATCACTCTTAAGATAATCAACTACACAAAGAGTGGTAAATAAAATCCCTTGTTTTTCATCTGAAGTTGGCAACTAGTACTTTTGTGTCTTACAGCTTGAAAGAGCCTCAACATATTGTACTTTTCTATTGCATTGATGCCAATTTTGGTTCCATGACATGTAGGAAAAAAGTTCTCTAATTTATTCCACTTGCAACCCATGTGTGATCTAATGAAGGTATGAAATGATGTGAATATTATTATAATAATCAGTTAGACTTCATACTCTCAATCCATTTCAAGTATCATCACAGAAGGATCTTCTCATCACTCCCTATATTAACAGGGCGAGCTTCAATATTTCATTGGTGTGCAAATTCATCAAAAACCTTCCAGAAACCGGCTTTTAGATCGGACAGAGCATGAAAGTGCAAAGCTGGTAACTATTATTCATTATTTTCCTCAATTTATTTGTTTATGTTTTTTTTGGACTCCCAGAGCATTTTTTTTGGATCTTAACTCCTGGGTTATTATGTTGCTCCATCAATTATATATCCTTTTTAGGCCAAAGCTGTAGCCGAAAATGTTGTCAAGGCTGTCCGTGAACTTCCTGATGCCAACTTGGTAGGGTCGTATTCTGTTATTTTTCCTTGTTCATAGGAATTGTTAATGCCTTCCTGGTTTCAATTTTGATTGACTTCCTTTTTTTTTTTTCTTGACTGTATTGGTTTTGTTTTCGTGCTTGGAAGTATACACTGTTCTATGACTTCTTCAACTTATAGAAAAATGGAGTAGAACTTGTATATATCCCAATATTTCCCTTTAGTGGTTTGGTTCTTTGGCAACAGCTTAGAAAAGTTTCTATTTTGTGAACAATATCAGAAACCAACGAACTTCTGGGCAATCTACTGTCAGCCAGTCTTGCCAAGGCCTCACAAGAAGTACAGCCCTTCCTGGATAGCCATACAAAAGGTACATTTAATTGCACACTGCGGCAATTGTCATGGTACAACGTACAAGATGAGATGAAAGTTAGTTTAATTATTACTCAGTTATTTCTTTCAATGTCCACTGTTTCATAGATTACCAGTCATGGTGAAAATGTTGGACTCCATCATTTTAAGCCAATAAAACCTCTGGGTTTTGGAGACATTGGCAGGTAATCATCATTTCATTATCCAAAATTATACATACATCGTTATGATGCCCTTGTTTGAAGTATACTTAATGTGCTCATTAGATGCATCAAGGGTAATCTAAATTTGAGTAGCACTTTGTAATTATTATTATCTTTTTGTCTCGTCAGTTTAAGAGACAAGTTACCTAGGTTTAGAGTTATTGTTACATCACTTGTTTTCGATCTGAATAACTAATACAGAAAGTGCT
Source organism: Cucumis melo (assembly GCF_025177605.1). Taxonomy (NCBI): domain Eukaryota; kingdom Viridiplantae; phylum Streptophyta; class Magnoliopsida; order Cucurbitales; family Cucurbitaceae; genus Cucumis; species Cucumis melo. The sequence continues at coordinate 4,587,967 of NC_066857.1, forward strand.
CAAACTACCACATTCATAAGAAGTTAAAGCTATTTTTTATTAGATAAGAAACATTTCATTGATTAATGAAATTGGGGAAACCCCAAAAGCCAAAAGGCAATTACAATAAATTAAAGCTATTGAGTTATGTTAAACATAGTTACTTGGATATTATTTTGATCAAAGAGTCTCAACATGCGCACATTTAATATTTATTACTGAAAAGAGGTTAGATTGGTGGGTTGATGCTTTGAACCATTTTTATCTGAAGGTAAAATTTAAAGCTCCTAAACTTACCACTTTTTGTTGATCTAATCAAAAGCAACGGTTGTTGCAGTGTTCATTTGGTAGAACTGAAAGGAACAGGTGAACTCTTTGCCATGAAGGCTATAGAGAAGTCGGTAATATTAAATCGCAACAAGGTAAAAATAATCTACCGTCTGATTCTATTTTCATCTTTCCCTCATGTTATACTTTCCTTTCCCTGATCCCATTTGAGCAAGTCGATTGCTCACTATTGGGAAAAACCTTCCACTACAAGAATAAGCAGAAAAATTAAAAGAAATTAAAAGAAAGCAATAAACCTGGAACACAAAAACACAAAAATAAATGTGGGAAAACTCCAAACCAGAGAAAAACCATGGACCAAAAAATCTTTACCATGTTAGAAGTTACTACAATGCCATCCCCAATTACAAGAACACTCACTCAAAGCATTATACTACTCACACAACTAAGAGCCTATTTGGATTAACTAAAGAACAAATGTTTTTTTTAAGAAAAGTCAATTTTATTTAAACTCTTTTGTTAAAAGTTGTTTAAAATACACTTTGAAAGTGTTTTCAAACACATCGAATTTTTCAAGAATGACTTATTTTCAAAATTAAACACTTTAAAAGTTAAACCAAAATACCTTCTAAGCTTAAAGTACTTCAAATTGGGATGCTTAGAAATAAAAGGTATAGACATCTTCTTTTATAGTGCTTGAAGTCCATCATCTTTTGACCCTTTTAGATGTGGGACAACTACTCTTCTAATATTTTGCCAAAATCCACCATATAGTTCAGTTTTCTAGCAGATTGGGAACAATTTCTCGCAGTTTAGGCAGGATTTAATAGTATTTTTTTGCATGTTTTCTCTAGAACAATGAAAAGCATACGTGTTAGAAAAGCATATTTAATAGCACATTTTCACTTGTGGTGCATCCTTCGTATTTCTAGCCCACAAATGTAGGGGAGTTTTAGATGATATATAATTAAATCCACCTTCACCCACTAGCTTAAGCTGATAGGTGAAGGTAAATTTAATTATATAGTATCTGACATTCCCCTCATTTATGTGCTCGAAATATGAAGAAGGCCCAAGAAGTGAAAATGAATATTAATTGGGGAGGACATTGCAGGAGCTTGAACACAAAACATCTTGAAGCACCTGCTCTAACATTTTTTGTAATTGTTTGTACTATTTTTTTTTTGACACATCGACACCAAATGTCGATTGGTTGGGAGAAATCATGCAATTATCTGAAGTAGAAAAAGACATGATTTCAAGGAGAAGAAAAGAGAAAAAGTAGCGGTTGTGCACAAGTTTCAGTCATTTTGTGTTCTGTACTTGGCGATAAAAAAATGCATTTTCTTGTTTGTTGAACAGGTTCATCGAGCATGCATGGAAAGGGAAATCATATCACTTTTGGATCATCCTTTCATGCCAACTCTATACTCTTCATTTCAGGTATTAAAAAACATAGTAAACTTCTAATTTTGTGAAATTTGGTCGTCAAGAGTTTTGCGAATCCTTTCAGTGATTGTAGTCCCCCATATCTGCCAAGTGATTAGCGTGTCTACTTTCATGTATTTCTAAGTTTTAATCTTTAGTTCACTTTACGTGCTTAGTTAACTAGAGTTCAATAGAGGTCTCAGTTACTGTTTACTATATTGATACCGTTGTAACTTTGGCTTGTCAGACGTCTACACACATTTTTCTGATTATGGACTTCTGTCCCGGTGGAGAGTTATTTACCTTTCTTGACAAGCAGCCAATGAAAATGTTTAAAGAGGAGGCTGCTAGGTAACTTAAGCAAATACTTCCTATGTTCTACACTCATGGACTTATGGTGACATTGGGGATGTGATAAGAGCAAAAAATGATATCTTCTTTCCTTCTTGGTGTGCTTGAAAGTGTTTTTTTCCTTATCATACAAAAGGTTTTTTTCCTTATCATACAAAAGTACTTTCTTCCTATGGAAAAATATCTTTATTGCTGATTTAGAGGGGATGAACAATGATGGATTAATTTCATATACTTCGGGCTTCGGTGTTTCTTTGGCACGTTTGCTTTGAAGATTCAAGATTTAAGATTCTTCATTTCCTATTGATGTTTTCGTTTCTTAGATTTAAGTGTACTCTCTCATGTAAGGAGGGCTTTTATTTAGGCTGCCTATTATTCGTTGTAAAGTATGGCTCTTTTGGGTTTGTTTTCTTAAGTTTTCTGGCTCTTTGCTATGTTTCCTTGTATTTTGAGTAGTGGTCTTTTTTTATGTTACCAATGAGAAGTTTTGTTTCCTTTCAAAAAAAAAAAGAAAAAAAACCCTTCAAACTATTTGCTTCGATTGGATGTTTTCTCTTTGTATCTTTTCGTAATCATGATCTTGTGCATATTTTGGGTAACTGGGAGTTCTTTAATCCCTTTGGCTGTTGTGGGATTGCTTGTTTCTCCTTTTGTATCCATCTTTTTACTCGATAGATCCATTCGTTTCTTATGGAAAAAACAAAACAGAACAAACAAAAAAGAAATTTCATCCATGTCTTCTAGTTAGTTTAGAACTAAAAATCCTTTGTACCCTTCCTCAATTTCTCTCCCTTAAAAGAGAGATATTTCACGCTTGTTACAATAACACCATGAAGTTAAGGGAATTGAATGCTGGCTTCCTTTTTAATCTATATTTGATCTTCATGAATTTCCCTTTTTGTATAAAAACGCCTACGTTCTGCAGCCTTCTAGCATTTAAACAATGAACATCACTGTACTTCAGGTTCTATGCTGCAGAAGTTGTCATTGCTTTGGAGTACCTTCACTGTTTAGGTAATTTAGTTATTAATAGTTTATCAATACCTTGTTTGCTGCTTCTTTTATTTTCTAAGTACAGTAAAATTCTTACAAGTATCCTACCAAAGTATTAGAAGATGGTTGAATTTTAAATTTAGTCTCTAAACTTTGAGATTTGTGTTTATTAACTTTCAAAGTTTTTTAAAATTCATGGATCTACTAGACACAGGTCGTATTAGACTTGAAATTCAAGTTACCAAGGTCCTCAACATTTGGGCTTGTCTTCTACCAAAGGTTTGAACTTTGAGATCATAGTTCATAGATAAGTTATGAACAATATCATCTTTTGTTCATTGTTTCAAGCTTTGGTCACGTTATGAACAATATCATCTTCTGTTCATTGTTTCAAGCTTTGGTCACGTTATGAACAATATCATTGTGATCAGTTTTTCAATTGCATGCAGGTATTATCTACAGGGACCTAAAACCTGAAAACATTCTACTCCAGAAAGACGGACATATCATCCTCACTGATTTTGATTTATCATTTAAGACGTCTAACATACAAGTAAAATTACGTTTCCTAGTTGAGAGATGTTTACATTTCCTTTCTTTTTTGTTAAGGCATTTGACAGAGATTTATACCTTTCCTGCAGACCATAGAATCTTCACCCCCAAGAAAGAAGACATGTAGGCACAAATCATTGCCAATGTTCGTCGTTAAACCTATGGTGGAACTCAATTCATTCATTGGAACTGAAGAGTACATTGCCCCAGTATGATCCATCTCAATCTGCTATAGACGACTTTAGCCACTCAAAGAATGTTAATAATTATCTCTTTCATTTTTCTTCCAAGTTCATATCATCTGTTTTATTGTAGGAGATCATAATGGGTGCAGGCCATGGTAGTTCTATTGACTGGTGGACTCTAGGTAAGAATACATATACATCTTTTGTTCTTTGGCACAAGTAGTGGAAGTTTATCTAGATGAATACTGAATTCACACTTTATTAAGTGTTGGGCTCAAGGAGTTGAATTGGGGGAAGTGATGTTGTTGGGCTCAAGGAGTCCAATAAGTTCATGGGCTCTATGTGTCAAAACACAAGTAAAAGTTTTAATAACTTCTTACATTGTACCTTACAATGTCACAACTCTCTAGACTTCACAACTTCATTCTTCCCTCGTGTTATAGTAAATTGTGAGTTAATATTCAAGTTAGTTTTTATTAAAAGGTTAGGAAACTTTTTACTGAAAGACAAATAAAACATTTGAAAGTTGGGACACTGACGTAGAATGAATTATTCAAAACTATAGTAAAGAATGGCTTATCAACTATTTGAATTGATCAATGGGATATAACTTTCATTTAATTTCGTTTGGTTTTCCAACAATAGGATGCATCACCAACATCCATGAGGCTTTTTATTTCCTTCTTTGATCATATGATGCATGAATTTCAGGTATCTTATTGTATGAAATGCTCTATGGGCGCACACCCTTCAAAGGAAAAAACAGGAATAAAACTTTTGCCAATATTTTGTACAAGGACTTGACCTTTCCCATTAGTATTCAGGTAAGTAGCTTTCCTTTTACCCTCCACTAAAACATTTAGGTCTCGTTCGGTAACCATTGGTTTTTTTGTTTTTGAAAATTAAGCTTATAAACACTCCTTTTACCTCCAAATTTTCTCCTTTGTTATCTACTTTTAACTGATATTTAAAAAAATAAAGCCAAAATTTATAAATTAAAAATGTAGATTTTAAAAACTTGTTTATTTTTTTTAGTTGGTTAACAATTTAACTCTTTTACTTGAAGAAAATCCATTATAAGTAACTGCGAGAAAATAGGTATGATTTTGAAAAACTAAAAATTAAAATCAAAATGGTTGACAAACTATAAACCATAAAGCTGCGAAAATAAAAAAGTTAAAAAAGAAAAAGAAGAAGAAGAAGAAGAAGAAAAGGAAAAATATAGGCAAAAGGAAAAACCCATCACTCCTGTCTCATTTTTAGCTGTTCCTTTTGTGTGTTAAGGTTTAGATCTCGTTTTCAGTTGTTTGAATACAGCTGCTGCTCATGCTTAATATCACAGGTAAGTCTTGCAGCAAAACAACTGATTGATGCACTACTACAAAGAGACCCGGCACGTCGTCTAGGATCAAGGACCGGTGCCGATGAGATCAAACGACATCCATTTTTCCGTGAAGTAAATTGGCCTAAAATTCGAACCATGGTAATACTTTTCAAACAACCACATCAAGTCTCAAATTTTCAGCAAAGAAAGCCTAAGCAACAAATCCTATGAAAATCCAAATCTACAACATAAACAACATTTGTTTCTCTTTGAATGCAGACACCACCATCACCAGAAGTAGCCCTTCAAATAATTGAGAGAGACCCAAAAGCTAATGATTTGAAGTGGGAAGATGGAATGCTCGGCCATTCAATGGGTTCTGCTAATGTTTTCTGAAGGATCTCTATGTTACCAGAAAAATTTGAGTCAGAATATCATCAGCAGTCTAAAAAGCATGTGGTAAAAGAAAAGGAGAGAGGTTATTTGACCTCTTAGACTAAAGAGACATTTAGCTTTGTTTATATATGCTGAGATGGAAGAATGGCATTTAGAAACATTCAACCTATGAATAGATGTGTAAATGCTTTTGAACAGAACATTCAACAATAAATCCAATTTTATCATGATTAAGTCTCAAAGAAATCCCAAGGGATGCATTTATGGTAACCATTTATTCCAAAAGGTCCTTGCATTTTTTTTAGTGCTAGATATAGCAGTTAGATTTAAAATATTAATATATATATAAACATTTTTAAAAAATTATAAATATAATAAAATATGTCAAAGTCCATCACTGATTAATGATGTTGCAAATATTGGTCACTGATAGATCATAAGATTCTATCGACCATAAAAATCTATCAATGATAAAATGATTTTGGTATAGTTTTTAGATAGTTTTAATTTTTGTGTTGTATTTGAAAATGCCCCTTACATACTACATATTATATTAAAAATGAATTAAGTTTATAATTTTGCTTTCTAAAATATAAAATTCAAATTCTATATACAATGAAAATATAAAAAAGTTGTTTTCAGAATTTGAATTTGCCTCTGCATAAAATTCAAATTCTTGATACAATGATAATCAATGGTTTTTAATTAATTTTCAGTAATTTAGTGTTAAATTCGAGTTTTTTTAAATTTCTAGGGGTGTTCAAATTGTAGGAAACCAATACATGGACAGTAGAAATAAAAATCAGGAAAAATACTCTAATTGCATCTAAACAAATTTAGAGAATTAACATGCCTATGAAGCCCTAATTAAAACTAAATTAGGATTAATAAAAATCACCTTTGAAGCCTCCTGATTTCTCGAAATCTCCTCACAAACACAATCTCGGACTTCCACTAGAGTTGACCCGCTATTCTCTAAACTAAAAACCGGATTGTGGGACCCGTAAGGTGGAGGAAATTGAGAGAGAGAGAGAGAGATGGAGTTTTAGATGTGGGATTTTAGGTTTGAAGTTTGGGAGAGAAATTGATTTTTGGAAGAATTTTTAATTTTAAAAAAGAAATTTCCAAAAGTCCTAAAATATTCGAAAATGATCTATAAATAACCTAATTACATGCAACTATTGCATGTAATTAATTCTCCCAAGTACATCTCACTTTCCACTTACTATTAGGGGAATAAGTTACCATTCTAATTTCTCTTGGTGGGTTTGGTGTCATCATCATGAGTTTCCACTTAGTCCACTAAAGAGTTAGTGGGATTATCCAAGAAAATGTTGGATTTTCCCACTAACTTTAGTCAAAGGGCAAAATGGTTATTTGACTATATAGTCAAAGGCAAATTTTAACTTTTCTAGTTAAAAGTCAATATTTTGACTTTTTACCATTTTGTCCATCTTGACTAATTTTAACCCCCGAGCATGAATCCACATTCATTTTTCTGAAATTCAAATCACATTTGAAGATAAAGTCAGTCAAATTTTTACTTTTCAAAATCAAAAGTCAACATTTGACTTTTTACAACTTTGACCATTTCCATCATTTTCGAGCTTCCAAATATGATTCCGTATTCATATTTTTAATATTTAAATCACAATTAAACATAAAGCTCTATCAAACATATAACCGACGGCTATATCAAATATATTTGTCGGTTTCTCTCTCTTTACCTAATTCGAATAATTTGAATTATTCCAACATATTGTTCTAAGTTAATTCCATATGAGCTAGCAAGGAAACCTAATGGACCTATAGATCATAGGCTCCAATAATTCGAGATTAACTGGCTAAACCCTTTTAGATCAAGCTGATCAACATCTGTTAACTAACAGGTTATTCCACTAAGGTCCCGTAGTTGCACTCCATATTTCTATCCATTTGATATAACCATGATCAGTAAGTTAATCCTTCACAGGTTGTTCATAACCTCAGCTTGGTCAAAATATCGTTTTATCCCCGAGATTACATCTTGTTCCTTAAGTCCCACTGATCCACTATTTAACAATTGGTTTAAGGTTAAACCTATAAACCGAATCCCTCTCAGGCCAATGAGAGGGGTGGGACCCCTTGTTCAAAATTTTGATTCAGTCTTAACGGAAGAGCCTATCTACTAACCCTAAAACGGGTAGGAGTGAATTCTGTTTTGCACCCTATGTCCCTAGCTATCCACCCGGTCTTACCCCTGAAATAGGAGGCTTGTAGGGCTAGCACCATTGAGTTGCCCTCACCTATGCAGATCTAAGGATAATTCCGTGTGAACAGAAGTTCATAGTTAGCTCAGGATTAAGATTAAGTTATCAAGGTCATCATAATCGAAATAGTCAGTTTATATAGTCAACAGTGCTATACTTAAAAATGACTATTTCATGGTTCTAGTTTTACGTAAACTCTTTAAACATGATGTCCCACTCTCATGTCTCTACATGAACGATTCAAGATTATATCGTTTGTACTAACTACAAAACAAACCGCATCCATAGTATTCCTAAAATAAGGTACCCAACCTTATTCATACAATATAGACCGTTTGAGCTATAAACTCAAACTTCATCCACGTTTATATCTCTACATAAAGTTCAAGTCTATACTAGATAGCATTGAGAACTTAGTTTATTGGATTCAAAATTATAGTATTCTATTTTCACTAATAAGTCCTCAATAACCATTTTATTGATAGAATATTATTTAAACTACAAACTACGAGTTTTAGAACATAAATTCCAACACAAATAACCTGACAACCCGAACAATTTAGACTACCCAACCCAAATTGTAATGGTTGGGTTAGTTTTTATTTTAGGTTGGATTGAATGTTTTATGTTTTTTTTTTTTTTTTGGGTTGAGTAGGGTTTGAGTTACATTTTAAAAAAAAAAATATTTAGAAAAATCACCTACTTATGATTTTACACAAATATCTTAAAGTTTCATTTATTTTCTTAATTAAGATTTTGTATTTTTTAGAACCGTTTTAACCTTCACATCAATTATAAATAAAATTGATTTTCGAAAATATATATAATATAATACCATAATTATATGGGGTCTTTTAAAAAATATAAAAAATCGGCAGAATATTTACATCCTATAGAATAATTCCAAAAATGGAAAAAGCTCAAAGGTCTACCGTATAAAATATAAAAAATGCCCCGTCAACCAAACCTTCAACAACGCGTGCCTAATATATTTGCGATCATTTAGATTTGGTTATTGTTTGATACGTGATTGTTTAGATATGACTACAACGCGATCATTTAGATATGACTACAATTTATACTAGATATGACTACAACGCAGATATGGCTACAAATTATAGGCGATCGTTTAAATATGACTAAAATTTATACGCGATCGTTTAGATATGGGTACAATTTCTTTTCAATTCCATCGTTTAATTTTGTTACATGATTATTTAGATTTTTTTAGACGATCGTTTATTTTTTTTTTACACGATCGTTTACATTTGGCTACTCCAATCAAATGATTTTTTTTTCAAGATTTTTTATACACTACCTTTTTTTTTACAATCGTTTATGTTTTTTAAACGATCGTTTACATTTGGCTACTCCAATTTAAATGATTTTTTTTCAAGATTCTTTATACACGATCATTTACATTTGGCTACTCCAATCTAAATAATTTTTTTCAAAATTCTTTATACACGATCGTTTAGATTTTGTTATTTTTTTTTGTATACAATCGTTTAGATTTGGTTACCCAAATGTAAACATCGTAAAAAAAGAAAAGAAGAAAGACGATGGAAAGAAACCGCAAAAAGAAGAGGAAAAGTAGAAAAGAAATCGAAGCGAAAAAAAATAGTAAAAGAAGAAAAACGATGGAAAGATTAAATGACGTAAATAAAGAATTGAAAAATAAGAAAGATGATGGAAAAAAATCGCAGAAAAAAAAGGAAAGAAGAAAGACGAAATCGCAGGGAAAGACGGGATAGACGAAATAGTAAGAGGAAGACGAATCACGACGAAGAAAAGAAATATGGAAGGGCAAACCTAGAATATTTAAAAAATTGCTAATTTTATGGGCTTTGTTACACGGGCCGTAAATACTTTGGTATTTTGTTACATTTACACAAATTTTCCTAATTATATTATATCACATTCATTATCTATTTTATAACTTCCATAATTAATGTAATAAATGATCTAGATTTATATTTGTATTTAATATTATGATATCATTTATTGGAGAAATAATTTTAATATGATATAAAGTTGAATCTAATATGGTAATATTTATGTTAAATAATTTCTACAAATTGACTTTATTCAATTTTATCCGTAACACAATTAGAGAAATCACCTTACACCTTTCCAGTGTCGTCCACGTTTTCACCGATCAGTTTTGTCGTTTATTCAACTTCATCCGCAACACAAGTAGAGAAATCTTCTTCAACTAATTTTTTCACATTTTCGTTCCCACGTTTTATATTTTTCATATACCTACATAATATACTATATATTTTTTCATATACCCTAATTTGTTGATCGAGAACTACATAATATACCATATATTTTTCATATACCCTAAAAAATTTTCTAAACATGAACTACATAATATACTTATATTTTTCATATACCCTAAAACATGAACTATGTAATTTACTATATATTTTTCATATACTCTAACAAATTTTGTATATAACCATAAACCCTTGCTAATTGAAATTTTTTGAAGGAGATGAATGGAATAAGAAAGTATGGATGAAGAGAGAGATCGAAAAAGTGAGAAAGAGATCGGATGAAGTGAAATTTTTTTGAACAAAATTACCGAAAGAAAAATAATCAAGGGCTAATTTTAATTATAATATTATCATAACAGAATTAATCACATATCATATTTACATAGGATATCTAACAAATATAAATATTAATCACATGTTATAGTCCAATATCCTTTTTCTCATTTTTTTAAATTTTTTAATATATTATTAATAATAAAGATGAGTAATTTAGTCTTCTAGACTCGACGTTCGTTCATGTAAAATTGAAGTTCATTAGAAGCTGAAATTTATGAAAAATTCGACAATATTAAGTTCAACTTGTAATCAGACAATCCTATTTAGGCTATAGTAGTTAAACCCCTTCTTAAAAATACTGCCCCAACCCAACCAGAATTTTTAATATTATTAAAATATATATTACAACTTATAAATATTATAATCCATACATATTATTACGAAGGTTTTTTGAAGTTTATAACAGATATGTTGAATTTTGATATTTAATATTTGAGTTTTATGAAATTTTAGTTATTAAAATAAGCAATTTAGGTTAATAATTAATATACTTTAAAAAATAAAATAAAATAAAATAAATAGCCCAACAATCCGATCTAACCCAATCCAACCCAAATTTTGAGGGTTGGTTGGGTTGAAAATCTTATTTGATTTATCAAAAAAATCCCTTCAACCCAACTCATTTACCCCCAAATTATGGTCTTTGAGTTTAAGATTGTTATAAAAAAACATGAAAGATGGAGACAAGTCAAGGGTGGAGGTTGTCAATAATCAATGAAGAAACATTAAAGAGTGTCTGATCCAAAATTGGGAAAAAACATTAAAATACTTTCGAATTGGGATTCAATTCCTTATTAGGCATGTCCCCTTTCAAATCATGACGTTATTTTTATATCCATGAATGTTCGGACCACAATTCGACTAATCTCATAAAACAACCTACTTAAGATATACGAAACATTATGAAAGCAAGTATAGGAGATCAACCATTTCCAGCAAGCAATAACATTTGTATATGATGAACAATAGAAAAATCGAGGAGAACAGTTAGGCAGGTAGATGGAACTACTAGAAATTCCAAAAAGCAATTTGTGGAATACAACAAATGAAATAAGCAAAAATAAGGCATTAACTTGTTTGATACAAGTTGAGATAACATATAATTACAATACTTCAGAACAAATCAATTTCGCAAAAACTGAAACATACACTCTCAAGTTATTCATCTACTTGGTGGCCTGTGCAATTATGTTACTAATTGAACTAGCTTGCTCCTTTGCAGTCTCCACCAACGAATCCTACAATGATGATATAGCAATTACCATATGGTCAGCTAAATTAAAATCTTAACGAAGGTATATTTCTGTCTTGGTGTAAATTTTCTTCTTTTGTGCTTATTCCCCTTGTTGCACATTGGAAAAAGTAATATGTGAGAGACATTGGAAAAAGTAATATGTAACTCTCACAGCGCATTTGCCCTTGCGTAATTTCATTCTATCAATGAGATTATTGTTGAATGTTTCTCATAAAAACAAGATATCTTAACTAAGGTATTACAAAGATAAGAGAAAAGAGTACCTGTGCGGCTATCAATCTTGCTACTGTTTTCTTGCTTGATTCTTGGAGTTCACCAGCAATTAGAAGCTCATCCAATATATAATAGGCCTGCAATGTTAAAATTGCATTCAAAGTTTCGTATAAAGACTGTGAACATCCAATCAAGAAATATTCAATGGTCAGAAGCTACACTGCAAGTGCAACTAATTCAGAGACAATGAAATGCATATTGAAGAGAAGGTGCATAGTTTATATTAACAAGTCAATAATACCTTGTGAAAGTTGAAGATCAAATCCAATTCGCAGACCTACAGGCATAAATGAAAGATGATAATAATGAAAAAATTAAGTGTCAGCTTAGGTAGTCAACTAAAGAGGGGGATGCAAGAAGAATAGTTTCAAACAACTTATGAACTATAGCTGAATTCACTTACACTGCCGAAGTAACGGTCCAAAATCTCAACGTAATGATGAATAATTTCAAGGACCTCTAGTTCATTGTCATCCTGATCGATGCACATGCAAAAGTAAAGACTAGCATATCTGCGTTGCATGTCCAGTAGAATCATTTATCATATTTAGAACATGCAACATGGACAATATTAAAAATTTGGGTTGCAGAACACATCAATAAACCATGAAGTGGGTTGCAGAACACATCAATAAACCATGAAGTACCGTTTATAGACAGCTTTCAGTCCCCTCCATTCCACAAAGTTACAAAGCTTAGGCCCTCGATTTAGAATCATTCCACTGAGCTCACGGATAACCTGTTTCAAGAACATAAGCGCAAGCACATGCCATAATGTGGTAAGTCCAATAGATCCTAGGGGAATTAAGTCTTATTAAGGTAATAAATAAACTTTATGGAAAGGAAACATGTTTTTACAAATATTCTCATTGCTTGAAAATTGATAGAAGCTATTAGCATTAAATTACAGAATGAGGCAAATAGCTGACCTACCTTAGATCTCTCCTTCTGAGAATATGGAGAATACCATTTTGTCAACCTCACTTTTCCTTGTCTACTTATAAGAAGCACAAAGTGAATCTGGAATTTACACCAAGAACATCAGTTAGAACACCTTGTATTCTTTCATTTTTTTTCCTCAATGAAAGCAGTTGTTTTTATTAAGAAAACTATGTAAGATTTTGATTAGGTCATCTTTGCTTTTGTGAGGAAAAATAGTTGAAGATATAAGCAATGAACTTAAGTTGCACAAGGAAAGAGGAGAACAACTGTTTAAAGACAAACCACGCTTTCATTGAAAAAAGAAATGAAAGAATGCAACAGAAAAGGCTAAAGAGCATACAAAAAACACCTCAAACCAAAGATGCCAAAAAACTAAGCCCTACAAAAAGGAATCCAACCCACAATAGTAAAAACTTATGGGTAATTGACAAAAGTCCTTGAGAAGAGAGCAAAAATAACATTCAGAAATTCATGGCTGAAACAAACTCACAAGCTTGAGAACAAACGAAATGAAACAAGAATTTCCACTTCTCCGGTCTAGTCAAGGACAACAGAATCTTATATATCTCTACGATGGTATATATTGTTCCACCCGTATGTACATCTCGAGCATAAACTCTAATGACTTTGTTTTTTGAACCACACTAAAAGCTTATATCAAAGGAGAGAATCATCCTAACTTATATATACATGAGCACTTCCTTCCTTGACCAATTTAGGTATTTGTTTGCACCTAACATTATTAGCTCAACCGAGAATAAACAGCTCCGCCCAAGAGAGGCTCAACAAAACCACCTATAGTAAGACTAAATCTAGCACGACAAATCAAACAACAAATAGAAACGAAAATTGGGCAAAAATTCGGATGTCAGCTAAGCAAAGATCTGAATCAAACACCAACGAAAACCACACCAAATCAACTCAAGAACAAAACAAAAATTCAGAAGCATAAAAGGAGCCAATTAATCCATCCCATAAAGAAAGACCAAATCAGATCCACGATGAGGAAGACTAAAACGCTCTGAACAACACAATTTCAACCTTGAAACAATCAAAATCAAGAAATGAATCAAAGCAACGAAATCAAATACCATTTTGTTATGAACTCCCAAGAACCAGCGGTCTCAAAGCCAAAATCCTCAACAAAAAAAATTCGATCTCTCTGATCACAGTAAAGCTTCTTCTCCTCCGTCGTTCTGCCGCAAATTATATTTTGTTCGGAATTCCTACCCGCCAAAGCTTTGGGCTCGGGCCGTTGGGCCTACTAATGGGCCTGTGAGCTTTTTATACAAAAGATCTACAAGCCCAATCTCAAATCTTCTCGAATCTGTTTATTCCATCTTTTCAGGGGCAATCAATCGTTGACGATTAGAATTTTCAAGTCGTTGACATTTAAATTTTTTTTTTAAAACGTTGACCTTTTTCTTAACGTACGTGAGCGCGTGGAAATAAAATATTAAGAGAAAAAGAGAAACTTTATTCCCAAACTAATATAATATATTAAGTTCAAATTAAAATGTTAATCCCAACATAGTTGTGAATCAATTCAATTTTCATATCTCCTTGTAGTTAAAGTCATATAATTGAACCATGTCAATTTTGACACTTAATATTGAACTTGATTATTTATAATTGTTTCATAATCGTTATTCCTTTTAATGAATCACTGTTAAAAACTTGTTTAAACATGTTAGGTTTGATATTCAAAATAATTATTTTAATGATCATAGAAGAGGTTGGTTTATAAAATACTCTATTAAGAATATATATAGAAAGCTTGTTGAAACATGTTATAGGATTAGGATTAAATTTTTGTTCTATAAAACATTTTAAAACAATTAATAGGCCATCCAAATAGTCCACTCAATTATTTATTTGCTTTAAAAGATGACTTAGTAAAATAAAAACTTTAAAGTCGTAACCCTTTAACTATAGAAAAGACAAAGGGAAAAAAGAAAACTAATTTTGAAAAACAAATAAATAAATAAACAATAATGGCTAACAAAACAATCCATATTTAAGCATGAAAAATTTGCACCTACATTTTTAATTGGATAAGATGGATATCAAACAATGAACTTTGGACTCCAATAGTGACATTTGACAATCTATCCATCAATGTAATCAGCAACATTGAAAACGCTACAGAATTTAGTTGAATTATATATCTTTTTGAAACAGTGAAATTGAGATTCTAAAAGATTCACAATACTTGGACAATGAAGGATCTGCAGAGAGGGCAGGTAAATCGGTTTCTTTGTAGCCAACTCTCAATACATTCTAGATGGAAAACATGGCTACATCTATGCATTTGGCTCACCAAATGTTCTCTGGTGAACTCCGTCAAGCAAACGGAGCAAATTTCCTCCTCCGATCCAACCCCACGCTGCAGCTCTTCGAACCTACAAACCAGAAGTTTCACCTCACACGGTATTGTCGTGAGCATCGGACATGTTCGACCCGATAGAATGTCAAACATGCTCGCAATGGCTGCCTTCAGTTGGCTCAAAGGGATCCACACACAAGTTAAGAAGACAACGGTGGCCATGGACATTGAACCTCTACATAATGCCATACCTATCATTATTCTGCCAAAAACTCAAGACCAGCAGCCCCCTTCTTCTATTTCTTTTTTTTGTTGGTTTCTGAAAAATGGAAGAAGCAAAGGCATTTTTATAGTAGAAACTTGGCTTACCATATTCAGGTGGGTTGACTTCAGGCCTTGACTTTTGGAGGAATATAACCAATCAAGGATATTTGACTCATAATATATTATGGGATTATAAATATTGGATTTGTATAGCTTAATTTTATATTTGTAAAGATGAAAACCATATAATACTGACCAATCTTGCTGTACCCAACAACCTAACTCTGTGCTAATAAATCTACCTACAAGTAGGGTTGTTTACTAAAGCCAATCAAATCAAATTGAATCAAACAGAATCAAGAAACTCGTTTTCTACTTAAGTTGTTGATCAATTAGACTTAAAATCGTAAGAAAATCAAATATTTTTTGTTTGATTAGGTTTTGAATTTGAAAACCAAACTGAATTGTTTATATGACACTAAAAGCGGAACCAAACTGTATAAATTTATTATATGCAAATTGAAAATCAAAAAAAATATTTGCGATTCGGTTGGGTGTATATCCAAAACTAAAATTTTCATTTGGATTTGGTTGCCAAACTGAAATGAATGTAAACACCCCTATCGGTTTGTGCTTAGAAAAGGGTTCATTGTTTGTAAAATCAAGTATGCAATAATGCAAATGGTTGGTTTAATGTACTTGAATTTATGTAACTTATAAATTTAACAATTAATAATTAGAATGGTAAAACATTTCTACGAACCTCAGTTCAACTAATTAAAATACAAACTATCGACCAAAAGTCAAAGGTTCAAATCACCCCTATCACTCACCTCACATGTTGTTATTGAACTTGATGTAAAATTAAAAAAAAAAAAAGAATCTCAAAACTCGTGAGGAGAAGATTTCCTAAAATCCAATGAGTTTGTTAATATTTTAGTGTGTTAGAACCATGATTCCGGCTGGGAAGGAGGGCCGGCGCCGACCCCACATTGCACTCAATACTTCATAAGTTAGTCAATGCCTCAAGTATCTAAAATATTCACATGATACCAAAATCTTTCATTCATATCTTAATATTTCACTTCTAATAACAATTAAAAATAAGGAAACAAGAGAATCCACCTCCCTTCCCAGGTTTTGACTAAACTTGCAGTTCAAGATAGAATAATACCGACCAAATCATCCATACTCCTCTAAACAAAATACAATATATATGTGATGAGTTGTGCCTTAGCTTTAAAATAAACGGGTACCTTGCAACGTGGGATTTCTTTCTCATTCTCCTCTCTAAAGCCAGATGGTGTGTCTCTTCCATATTCTTCACTCTCCACACCTAAATAAAATATAATATATCAAGGAGTAGAGTACAGCCATGAACAGAACTCAACACAGAGAATCAACAATCAGGGATACTTCCATCATGTTTCTTATTAAATTACAGATCAAAAGCTTAAACAAAAGAGTTGTGGTAAATTTGAATATATCAATTATCAATATTCAACATTCTCCTTACTTTTAGGCTTGAAAATTTGTGGAACACCTACAAGTAAAAATCGATGTCAATTGGAAAAGAAACAACATTACGTTACAAAAATTTGAATACAAGACCTTCCATCCTTATACAGTTTCTATTCCCTCACATACAACTCTTTACAATCAAATAAGGGAAGTTAAGCACAGTGCACAAAGACAAAGAAACTCTGTATAGCCATTAGTGATAGCAACTAGGAAGCAATGCCATAGTCATACCTTACATGATTGTTGTTTAAAAAAAAAAATCTAAGAGGTAAATGGTGAATTTAACAGATTTTCTGATGTTCAATCTTGCAAAAAATATCCATCACTTATTAACTGCAGCTAATGTCTCCCATGCCGATTGATCCAGTCCGCACAATCTTTCACGTAAGGTCAATGAACTTGACTGCACAAGTTTTGTGTTCCCCGAACATGACTGACGGTTTAGAGCTCTCACTTCAACAGTTGCAGATTGTTCACTCTTCAACCAGATTTTTATTCTTCAACACGATAATTGAATTCTGACTACTGAGTTACAATGATTTCAACTTGTGGTTTCTTCTCAGTAATATGATTGGTCCCTTCACCTACATAAAAACAGATAAACATCAACATTTAGGGAGCTGCATAACCTTAGCCATAGCTAACAAGAATGCAAATTATACCACCTTATTAAATGAAAACTCCTATTGACCCAACATCATCTTAATATCATATTAAGGAAACAGATCTCTTTATTAATAATAGTAAAAAAAAGAGATACAAGAGCTCTAAGAGCAAGAGGATTATACAAGAGCGAAAAAGAGAAACTAGAATCTAAGGTGGCGCAATTAGGCATCCCAACACCATCCTAATAATTGTAAAAGCATGCTTAGGTGCATTCTAACTCTATGCATCCCACTCACACTACACACACAAAAAAGAATTAAAATATTTCAAGAAAGATATAAGAAGAATTTGTCATGTGGCAATTTTGGGATGCATTTAAGTATTTTTCTAATAATAGCCAAACAATCTGCACACAGTATTTGAGTATGAACTTCCACTCATCAAATTCCAAAATGTAATGACCTACAAGTCTAGTTGAGTTTCATTCACTAGTGCGATTCTCCCATAAGATGCAACTTTGCCTGCAAATATTTAGGAAGCCTAAAAATTGCATTGTGATTCCTCTTGAGCTTCCAAGTCTAAATCTTCACAATCGGTTATTGTTTTGGATTCCATGTTTTAAAAAGTTAATGAGGCTTACACGTTGAGGCCCGCCTCGAGGCAAAGCTCTAAGTTTTAGCCTCGAGACTTACGCCTTTGTTGAACCATAAGAGGCTTACACCTCCCACAAATGAGGCTTGCGCCTTTGTGAAAAGGCATCAAGGCTTAAATCTCTATACCTCATGGCCCAAACCTAGTGATTAGAAAAATAATAGTGATTTGCCTGGATATTAAGGTTTGAGTTGTGACAACTAGAACGAGGATTATTTCTACTATTATTTCGAGGCAAAGCTCTAAGTTTTAGCCTCGAGACTTACGCCTTTGTTGAACCATAAGAGGCTTACTCCTCCCACAAATGAGGCTTGCGCCTTTGTGAAAAGGCATCAAGGCTTAAAATCTCTATACCTCATGGCCCACACCTAGTGATTAGAAAAATAATAGTGATTTGCCTGGATATTAAGGTTTGAGTTGTGACAACTAGAACTAGTGATTTGCCTAGATATTAAGGTTTGAGTTGTGACAACTAGAACTAGGATTATTTCTACTATAGTGAACTTAAGAATGTTGAACGCAAACATATATAACATAAATCAATCCTATTACTAATAATAGTAGCAGTAATGATGATAAAGACGTCCGTTTAGAATTTTTATCAAGTCAAAATTGTGGGAAGTTTTTTTTTTCACACTTTTATACACCTATCATGTTTAGCTAGTTTAGGTTTTATAAAACATTTTTAATTCATTATTTGAGGCTTCCGCCTCGCCTCTCCAAGAGGAAAAACCTCAAGGAATTAATTAGTCTAGTGATAAAAAGAAGTTTCAATATCCAACTAAGAAGACATGGGTTTAAACTGTGGTGACCATCTATTCAAGAATTAATTTCCTATGAGTTTCCTCAACACCCAAATGTTGTAGTATCAAGCGGGTTGTCCCATGAGTCCGATATAAAACACTATTTGGATGGAAATGTAATTATTGATGTAGTGAGAAATGCACACATAATGCTTAGTTTGTGATAACAGTGATGAATATGCTGATGCAGACCAGAAATTTTGTGTATCAGTTCTAAAGGCAAATTGAATCTTTTCAACTGGTTAAGCTCAAAATGGTATTTATTCATGTAAACTTTTGCACTTCCAGCTGGTGTTGATAAGAAGAAGAAGATGAGGAAGAAGCAGAAAAAGAGGGAGGGGGAAACAGCAACGCTAAGTAAGAATTATACCTAAGTTCTTGTATGTTTTTGCTTACGTGACTTCTTGTATGTTCTTGTATGTTTATGCTAAGTAAGATTTTGGAAGCTTTTAACTTAACTTGAAGTGTGCACTTATCGAATGACAGGTTATAGGTTGGGCTAGCTTTTTGTTGAGTGATCCTAAAACTTGTAAACTTGTGCAGTAAGCTTGATGGGAAGAAATCAAAATAAGCTTAGGTATCGATATTCCAGAATGAAGATAACAAAGAGAATGAGTATTTGGGACTCTTTCTTCCAGACTTTTGGCTTCAGCAGTGTTTGTCCCAGAGTTTATAAAGACATGATCAAGGAGTTCCTCCGTTTGGGAAGAAAGGCTGCTTTCTCTAATATGCCAGTGTTTGTGCTATTCCGTGGTGCTTTGTGATAAGAGAAATAGTAGGGTGTTGAGATGGGGAGCGAAGGCTTATGTTCTCTTGTTCGAAAATTTTTGTAATTATTCAATGAACATAATTTTGTATAGTTGGAGTCCCTTCTGATTACGAGATTCCTTCTTTTTGTGGGTTTGGTTTTTTGTACTCATACATTCTTTCATTCTTTCTCAATAAAAGTTGTGTTTCTCATTCAAAAAATACATAAGCTTAAGTAGTAGTTAAAACCTAATTTTTTTAAGGCTTCAGGGATGGAGGTTGTGTATAATTATTGGTTAGGGATCATTTTACAACTAGACACCGTTTCTCTAGTGGCACTCCTTTCTGTGTGCATTTTTTTTCCCCTTTTTTTGCTTTTTGGATTTCCGTGTATTCCTTCATTTTTCTTCTAATGAAAGGTTGTTTTTACTCTTTTATAAATCACAACCATCCCAGAGTGCTAATGAAAATATTAAAAAAAAAAAAAAAAGATACTGATGAAACTAAATAGTATATGATAAATTGTAAAGATTGTAAATACCAAAGTAACAAACGGGCTATTCTCCTTTTCCTTGTTTCGTATCTTATAATTTTTGTACCCAACCATTCGTGAAAACTTATAGAAGCAATCAAAAGATTGAAGGCAATTCTCGTTGCAAACATATCGGTGACTACTCAAATTACTCCATATAATCTATAGTAAACATAACTTGAATTATATAAGATATTACATAAAAGGGAAAAGAGAGAAGACTTACAACACTACGACAACAATCTCAGAAAAATGGGGCTTTTTTATTACCAAAGAACACTTTCCAGATATCTGGTGAAAATGGGGCTCTTTTATTCAAAAATTCCCTTAAAGCTTTCTCATCAATCAAGAATCCCTTTTGTTTAAAGGTTTCTACGACATTATGAGCTTCATCCACACCCTTCTCACTGCATAACACATCAATTAGGCCAACAAAAGTGGTAAGATTTGGTAAATGCCCAGATTCTAACATCTCATTGCAAAATGCTACAGCATCATCTAATTTTTTGCATTTGTACAATCCCTGTATCAAGACACCAAAACTGAAGGCATTTGGAGAAATACCCTTATTCTGCATTTTCCTGAAAATCCTAATTGCTTCATCAAATTTCTCCGCCTTGCAAAACCCATCAACAACAGCAGTGTAAATCACAACTTCTGGAATTGTACCTTTCTCACGAATCAAAGCAAAAAGCTTCATTGCTTCTTGTATAAGTCCATCTTTACAAAGCCCGTCAAGCATAGCAACGGCATTGGGAATTAAACCAGATTCCTTCATTTTCCTGAATATCTCATCAGCTGCTGGAGGACGCTGATGTTGCGATTGCTGCTTCTCCTGCATTGATTCAGAAACCGGAGCAGAAGAAGAGTTCTCCTCAGTCTTCTCGTTACCACTACTCTGATTATCAGTATTCAGCTTGAATTTTTCAAGAAAGCTAAAATCCTTCTGAGATAAAGACTCACTCCTTTGCCGCGAAGTCGACCCTTCATTTGTGAATCGAGAAGAGGAACCTTCTGAATGCCTATTAAAGCGTTGATTTCGATTATCGTAAGAATCAGTTACTCCCCCTCTGGGAACACGACGAGCTTCGCGATGATCTGGAGGAAAACGACGTTGCGGCGGGGTGTTTCTCGGCTCGGACTCCGAGAAGGCACGATCGTCATCCATGGAATTGGAGGAAAAACGACGAGATGGCGCCGGCGAGAGAGAGAAATCCGGCGTTCGCAATGGATTGTGGAGGAGAGGAAAATCTATTTCCCATTTCCGAATTGATGAAGACAAAATCTTCGAAACTTGAAGACGAGATTGAAATTGAAACGCCGCCATGAGAATATTGAGCCAAGAAATTATGAAGAAATTGCTACGAGAGGGGAAGTTGATGGAAGCTGAAATGGGGAAGGGAAGGGGATGGGAGTAGGGTTTTAGCCAAGTGACATGGCAAAAAGCACTTCTTCACTTATTTTATACAGATTTTGAAAGGAGAAATTCGATAAATAATAACCTAAACTATTTACGGTTATTATTTAAATATTTGAGTTTCACCTTTCATCTTTCTTCCTTATTTATTTTTTCATCGTCTTCTTTTTACAATTTCTTTCGTGTATTTCTTTTTATTTCTTCTTTTCCTTCTATTTATATACATCGTATTTCAATTTCTTTCGGTTGTCTTTCTCTTTTTTTCCGTCGTTTATATGTCGTTTAATTATTATATCATATTTCTTCTTTTCTTTTTTTCGCTGTCATCATCGTCTTTCTTTTCCTTTCTTTTTCTCAAAACTAAACGACAAACATTTAGATTGTCCTAGCCAAATGTGCTAAATGTAAACGATAGAAACGATTGTGTAAAAAAAATAAAAAAAATCATGTACAAACAAATTTATATTGGAGTAGCCAAATGTAAATGATGGTGTAAAAAAATAAATGATTGTGTAAAAAAAATAAAAGATCCAATCTTTTAAAAAAATCATTTACATTGGAGACAAATGTAAACGATGGTGTAAAAAAAGTCGTGTACAAAGAATCTTGAAAAAAACTTTAGATTGAATTAGGCAAAGGTAAACGATTATATATATATATAAAAAAAATTATTGTTTAGAGAAATTTAAAGTGCACCAAAAGAATAAAAAAATCTTATACCAAATTTTGAAAAAAAAAAATTGTTTAGAACCCAAATCTAAACGATCTTCTAACTAAATTAAACTATTTTTTGGTATTTCAAACAATAACCAAATCTAAATGACTTTTTGGTATTTCAAACAATAACCAAATCTAAATAACGAGGTGATTTACAAGGCACTTTTGTTATTTTACACAGGACCTCTGTTTTTTTTTCCGCAATTGTAGTGTAAATATTTTGACGTTTTGTTATATTTTTTAAAACAAAATGACTTAAAATTAGTTTGATAGTTTTAAAATTACTTTTGCTATAAAAAATTATTAAAAATCAATTTTAAATATATAAAAATTAATTTATAGTTAGTTACCAAATATAAATTTGATGGTTTAGAAATCAATTTTATAAAATATCTAAATTTTTTTCTTTCTAAAATTACTATTCCTAACCATCGCTCTAAAGGCACCATTGATACAATAAACTATTTAGAACCATTTTACATAAATTCACTAACTAATGTCTCTTAAATTTGGAGTCTTTTAAAAAATATGAAAAAGCGGCAAAATATTTACACTGTATAGAACAATTCCAAAAGCGAAAAAAGCCCAGAGGCACACTGTTTAAAATACCAAAAATGTCCCGTCAATAACGCGGGCGTAATATATTTGCGATTTATATGCGATCGTTTTGATATGATTCAATATATACACGATCATTTATATACGGTTCAATATATACACGATTGTTTAGATATGACTATAATTTATACGCGATCGTTTAGATATGACTACAAGACGATCGTTTAGATATGGTTCAATATATATGCGATCGTTTAGATATGATTATAATTTATACGCAATCGTTTAGATATGACTACAAGGTGATCGTTTAAATATGGTTATAATTTATACGTGATCGTTTAGATATGGTTACAACGCGATCGTTTAGATATGGCTACAATTTATACGTTTAGATATGGCTACAATTTATACGTGATCGTTTAGATATGGTTACAATTTATCTTTTCAATTCCATCATTTAATTTTGTTACACGATCGTTTAGATTTAGGGACCCAAATCTAAATGATTTTTTTTTTAAATTCTTTTGGTACACGATCGTTTAGATTTATTTAAACGATCATTTACTTTTTTAACACGATCGTTTACATTTGTCTACTCCAATCTAAATAATTTTTTTTTCAAAATTCTTTATACACGATCTTTTAGATTTTGCTATTTTGTTGTACACAGTCTTATACACAGTCGTTTAGATTTGGTTACCAAATGTAAATGCGTAAAAAAAAAAAAGAAAAGAAGAAAGACGATGGAAAGAAATTGCAGCGAAAAAAAAACGAAGAGGAAAAGAAGAAAAACGATGGAAAGATTAAACGACATAAATAAAGAATTGAAAAATAAGAAAGATGATGAAAAGAAATCGCAGAAAAGAAAAAGAGAAAAGAAGAAAGACGAAATCGCAAGGGAAGATGGGGAAGACGAAATAATAGGAGGAAGAATAGAAAGATGGAAGGGCAAATCTAGAATATTTAAAAAATGGCTAACCTTATGAACGTTGTTACATGGTGTAAATAGTTTATAGTTTTGTTATATTTATGTAAGTTTCCCTTTAAATTTCAATAATCAGCTCAAAATCGATGTATATTTATTTAGAGAAAAACAAAATATATCAATCATAAATTTAGTAGAAATTATTTTAAATAGAAAAACGTTTAAAAATATTTATAGATATATCATAATTCCAAAATATTTTATGCTATATTTAAAAATATTTCTAAATTTGGCCATTTGAATTTTTATTTTGATTTAAATAAGTTGAAAAACTATTTAATTATATTTTTAAAATTTTTAATTAAGTTATAGACATTCATAAGAATATTTAGTAAAGAATGAAAGTTGTTGTTGTAAGTCATAAAAATTATGGATGAATTTTAAACAAAACCTTAAATTACAAAACTAAATTTGTAACATTAAGATCCTATCGACCATCTTGTTGTTGTTGTTATTCTTATTATTATTTAAGTTAAACATATTAACACAATTTATGAAAACAATTTTTTCTTTTGGTATCTAGTTTTAAGTAATAGTTTAGAAAGTCAAGCTCAATTATGAAAATGAATTTTTTTCTTTTAAAAAAACTTGTTTTATGTTTTGGAATATGGCTAAGAATTCGTTTAACTTTTGTATTTTAAAAAGATGTAAGGAAGGAAAGAAATTAAGAGTAAATAGATTTAATTTTTAAAAACCAAAAAACCAAAAATTAAATGGTTCCTGAAGCTTGAAAGAGTTATTATGACCAATACAAACCAAAGAAATCATTGAAAGACCACTTTTTACCACAAGATAAAAAAACTGAGTCCGGGGCATTCTAGTTGGCATTTTCTTTAGACAAACACCAGGAGTTCTTGAACATAGCCCGTTTTCTTTGGTGAAAGTGTATTTCCAGTGGTTTTGACACCGAACAAGCGTTCGCCACTGATGGGAAACATTGGCAATCTTTTTGGTCGTTTTAGGTTGCACCATAGTTCTCCCTCCAACGAGCTCGCTTTCCGACCTATACTTTGGAAAAATGTGTGAGGGGCCATGCCATGAATGTTGACTGAAATCTTCGGAGTATGAATCCCGAAGCTCAAAAGACTTATTATGACTAATACAAAACAAAGAAACGGTTGAAGCACCACTTTTTACCCCAAGCTAGCAAACTGAATCCCGGGCATTCTCGTTGGAATTTTCTTGGGATGAACACCAAGAGTTCTTAAACTTTGCCCATTTTCTTTGCTGGAAGTGTATTTCCAATAGTTTTTGACACCGGACAAGAGTTCGCCACTCGTTAGAAGAATTGACCAACTTTTCGTTCGTTTTAGGTTGCACTTTAGTTATTCCTCCAAGGAGCTTGCTTCTTGGCCTATACTTTGGAAAAATGTGTGAGGGACCATGTCGGGAATGTAGAGTGAAGACCTAAGAGTATGAGTTTCAAAGCTCGAAAGAGTTATTATGACACATACAAAACAAAGAAATCGTTGCAGGACCACATTTTACCCCAAGATAAAAAAAAAATTGAGTTCGGGACATTCTCATTGGCATTTTCTTGGGACGAACACCAGAAGTTCTTGAACTTAACCCATTTTCTTTACTGTAAGTGCATTTTCGATGGTCTTTGACATCAGACAAGCGTTTGCCACTCGTTGGAAGCATTGACCATCTTTTTGGTCGTTTTGGGATGCACCTTAGTTCTCCCTCCAACGAACTTGCTTTTCGACCTATACTTTGAGAAAATGTGTGAGGGACCATGTCAGGAATGTAAAATGAATTCCTCGGAGTATGAGTCCCAAAGCTCGAAAGAGTTATAATAACATATACAAAACAAAGAAATCGTTGTAGGACTACATTTTACCCTAAGATAAAAAAACTGAGTCCAGAACATTCTCGTTGGTATTTTCTTGGGATGAATACCAAGAGTTTTTGAACTTAACCCATTTTCTTTGATGGAAGTACATTTCCAGTGGTTTTTGACACCGGACAAGCATTTTCCATTCGTTGGAAGCATTGACCATCTTTTCTGTCATTTTGGGTTGCACTGTAGTTCTCCCTCCAACGAGCTCGCTTTTCAACCTATACTTTGGAAAAATGTGTGAGGGACCATGATGGAATTGTAGACTGAAGTCCTCAGAGTATGAGTCCTGAAACTCGAAAGAGTTATTATGACTCATACAAAACAAAGAAATCGTTGCAGGACCACTTTTTATCCCAAGATAAAAAAATTGAGTCTACGGCATTCTCGTTGGTATTTTCTTGAGATGAACATCAAGAGTTCTTGAAGTTAGCCCGTTTTCTTCGCTAGAAGTGCATTTCCAGTGGGTTTTGACACCAGAAAAGTGTTTGCCACTCATTGGAAGCATTGACCATCTTTTTGGTCGTTTTGGGATGCACCTTAGTTCTCCCTCCAATGAGCTCACTTCTCGACCTATACTTTGAGAAAATGTGTGAAGGCCCACGCTAGGATGTATACTAAAGTTCTTGGAGTATGAGTCCCGAAGCTTGAAAGACTTATTATGACCAATACAAAACAAAAAAAAAAATCGTTGAAAGACCACTTTTTACCACAAGATAAAAAAACTTAGTCCGGGACATTCTTGTTGGCATTTTCTTGAGACGAACACCAGGAGTTCTTGAACTTAGCCCATTTCCTTTGTTGAAAGTGCATTTCCATTGGTTTTTTACATCAGACATGAAGGGATAAAAGCTCTTTACACAATGAAAGAATTAATAGAGACCATAACTCAATTTAATTGAAACCTAGAAAATACCAATACATTGGCAAAAGAAATTACAAAACTAATTTCTATGGCTACGCATGCTTTTAAGAAAATACAGAGAAGAGAAGAAGTACTTACGCTTGTTGACGACTCTAAATCTACCAAACACCAATTTGGAGCACCTCCACTTGGAAACCTTCCTATTATCTGATTGAGATGGTTTGTGGGAACCAAATTGGATTGAGGGAATATTTTCAGAGAGAAAAATTTTTCTAGAGAGAATGCGATGTACCTTTCAAAATCACAAAACTCCTTTTGTTTTGTTACGCAAAGAATTCCTTTTCTTTAGACAGAAGAAGTGGAAAGTTGAGAGAATAAATGGGAACGTGGGAAAACCACCCACGTTCCCTATTAACTTAATAATTATTAAATTAATATATATTAAACTAATTAATTAAATCATATTTAATTAATATTTTCATTTAAATCATATTTAAATGAATATCTCTGGCATAACCTATAGTTTTAATTTAATTAAATCAAATTAAACTAAACTATTAATTAATTCTCCAATTAATTAATTTCTAAATTAAATATCTTACGTTTAATTTAATCCAAAATTTGAATCATATTCAAATATAAATTTTTCTCATAACCTATAGTTTTAATATGTATCACATACACATTAAATTTTAACCTATAGTTTTAATATGAATCTAATTCACATTAAATTAATATTTGAACTCATTCAAATATTTTATTCTCTTATAATATAATTTTGAATCATATCCAAAATTAAATTTATATAATAAAGTGTAATTAAAATATAAACTTTATATTATAATGTATCAACATACATTATATTAATTTCCAAAGTAAATTTGAACATTTCAAATTACAACCAATATAAATAAATCTCATTACTCTTTATGAGCTAGGAAGGGGACTTAATGGACCTATAGATCAGAAGCTACAACGATATAAGATTAATTGGCTAAACTCATTAACCACATTAATCAATATTCGTTAACTGTGTGTACACTCCACTAAAGACTCACAGCTGAACTATTCTCACTGTAGATATATTTATGTCCATGGATATAGACCAATACCAGTAAGTTAGTCCTTCACAAGTGTTCGTAACACCAGTTGGATCAAATTACCGTTTTACCCCTGAGTTACTTCTAGTCCTTAAATACCAGTGCTCCTCTAATGAACAACCTGTTTATGGTCCAACCACTAAACAGAAAGCCCTCCTCGTGCCATAGAAAGGGTAGGGCCCTTTGTTCAAGTCCCGGAGATACCATTTAAGAGAACACTTATTTACTTACCTTAAAGTTGGAAAGGAGTGCATTCCATCTTTTGTGATTATGTTCCCAGCTCCCCATTCGGTCTTTAATAAACATATTGAATCGGTAATCTGGCCACTTTCACCCATACAAATCAAAGGATAATCCCTCACAAACAGAAGTTCATAATACACTCAGGATTAAGACTAAGTTATCTAGGTCATCCTAATGAAATAGAAATCCAACTAGTTAACGGAGTTACATCTAGTGATTACTATTTCGTGGTCCAGTCTTATACAAACTCATTGCGTAGGATACCCTCACTTGCATGTCGCATACTTGAACGCATTGGATTAATTTGTTTGTATCAAATACAAAGTGAGTCGTATCCATAGTGTTATCAAGATAAGGTACCCAACCTTAACCCTTTACTATAGACCCTTTAAGCTGATCTTGAACATTGATCCCCGTATGTTTCTACATATTGTTCAAGACTCATCAAACAACTTAGGATGTTAATTTATTGGATTTAGGTTATTAAGACAAAACTAATAATATAATCAATAACACTTATTGAAATTATAATAATAAAACACTTTATTAATAACGGTCAATGGATTATATTTACTATCTACGAGTTTTAGGACATAAAATCCAACAAGACAAGCGTTCACCACTCGTTGGAAGCATTGACCATCTTTTCGATTGTTTTGGGTTAAACCTTAGTTCTCCCTCCAACGAGCTCACTTCCTGACCTATACTTTTGGAAAATTTGTGAGGGATCATGTCAGGAATGTAGACTAAAGTGCTCAGAGTATGAGTCCCGAAGCTCGAAAGAGTTATTATGACCAATACAAAACAAAGAAATCGTTGGAGGACGACTTTCTACCCAAGATAAAAAAACTGCGTCCGGGGTATTCTCATTGACATTCTCGTTGGCATTTTCTTGGGACGAACACCAGATGTTCTTTAACATAGCTCATTTTCTTTGCTAGAAGTTCATTCATAGCTCATTTTCTTTGCTAGAAGTTCATTTTTAGTGGTTTTTGACATCGAAAAAGCATTCGCCATTCGTTGGAAGCATTGACCATCTTTTCGGTCGTTTTGGGTTGCACCTTAATTCTCCCTCCAACGAGCTCGCTTCTCGACCTATACTTTGTGAAAATGTGCGAAGGACCATGTCCTGAATGTAGTTTGAAGTCCTCGGAGTATGAGTCTCGAAGCTTGAAAGACTTATGACCAATACAGAACAAACCGTTGAATGATCACTTTTTACCCCAAGATAAAAAATTTAAGTCCAGGCTATTCTCGTTGGCATTTTCTTAAGAGGAACACCAAAAGTTCGTGAATTTAGCTTGTTTTCTTTGCTAGATGTGAATTTTCAGTGGTTTTTGACACTAGACAAGCATTTGCCACTCGTTGGAAGCATTGACCATCTTTTCAATCGTTTTAGGTTACACTTTAGTTCTCCCTGCAACGAGCTTGCTTCTCAACTTATACTTTTTTGAAAATGTATAAGGGACCATGCTAAGAATGCAGACTGAAGACTTCAGAGTTTGATTCCCTATGCTCGAAAAACTTATGACCAATACGAAACGAAGAAACTGTTGAAGGATCACTTTTTACCCTTAAATAAAAAAACTGAGTCCAAGGCATTGTCATTCACAAAGTTCTATGATGAACACCAGAAGTTCTTGAACTAAGCCCATTTTCCTTACTGGTAGTGCATTTTCAGTGGTTTTTGACACCAAACAAACGTTCGTCAATTTTTGGAAGCATTGGCCATCTTTTTGGTCGTTTTGGGTTGCACCTTAGTTCTCCCTCCAACAAGCTCGCTTCCCAACCTATACTTTTTGGAAAATGTATAAGGGAAGATGCTAGGAATGTAGATTGATGTCTTAAGAGTTTGAGTCCCTAAGCTCAAAAGACTTATGACCAATACAAAACAAATAAACAGTTAAAGGATCACTTTTGACCAAAAATTGAAAAACTAAGTTCGAGAAATTGTCGTTTGTATTTTTTTGGGACGAACACCAGAAGTTCTTGTCCTTAACCCATTTTCTTTGCTGGAAATTCATTTTCAGTTGTTTTTGACACCAGAAAAATGTTCGCCACTTTTTGGAAGCATTAACCATCTTTTCGACCGTTTTGGGTTGTACCTTAGTTCTCCCTCCAACCAGCTCGCTTTTTGACCTATACTTTGGGAAAATGTGTAATGAACCATGCAAGGGATGTAGGCTGAAGTCTTCGGAGTTTGAGTCCCAAAGCTTGAAATACATATGACCATTACAAAACAAATAACCCGTTGAAGGACTACTTTTTACCCTAAATAAAAAAACGGAGTCCGGGGCATTGTGGTTCACAATTTTTGGGACGAACACCAGAAGTTCTTGAAGTTAGCCTATTTTCTTTGCTGGAGTGCATTTTTAGTGGTTTTTGACATCGAACAAATGATTGCAACTTTTTAGAAGCATTGACCATCTTTTTGATCGTTTTGGATTGCACCTTAGTTCTCTTTCCAACGAGTTCGCTTTCTGATCTATACTTTGGGAAAATATGTAAGGGAGCATGCCAGGAATGTAGACTAAAGTCTTTTGAGTTTAAGTCTCTAAGCTATAAAGATTTATGACCAATACAAAACAAAGAAACCGTTGAAGGATCACTTTTTACCCCAAAATAAAAAAATTGAGTCTGGGATTATCGTTCGCATTTTTTTGGAACGCACACCAGAATTTCTTGAACTTAGCCCATTTTCCTTGTTGGATGTGCATTATCAGTGGTTTTTGACTTCGGACAAATGTTCACCACTTTTTGGAAGCATTGGCCATCTTTTCGATCGTTTTAGGTTGGACGTTAGTTCTCAATCCAACAAGCTTGTTCCCAACCTATACTTTGGGAAAATGTGTAAGGGGCCATGTTAGGAATGTAAACTAAAGTATTCGGAGTTTTGGTTCCTAAGCTAGAAAGGCTTATGACCAATACAAAGCAAAGAAATGGTTGAAGGATAACTTTTTACCCAAAAAAAAAAAAAAAAACAAAGAAACAAGCAAGTTGATCTTGTGAATAATCTTAAATCAAGAACCTTCTTAATTAAGCATGATTCAATTCTTAATCATCTTTGATTCAATGATAAGAATAGATTAATAATCTAAGCTCATTCCTCACTTTTTTTTATTGAGTGTCAATCTTTAATTTCTTTTTCTTGTGAATTGACTTGCAATTTAAAGTTTCTCTTAATTCTTGGTCCTTATTGATTTCCCTCAAACTGTTTTCAATGCTTTTATTTTCTTTTTGTTTACTAATCCCATCTCTTTGAAGATTTTATTCAAGAAATTTTACTTAGCCTTACTCTCTTGGGTTCGACACCCATGTTTGCACCTATCTACAGTAAGAGTAAGGGTAAACTACAAATTGTCAAAGCGGATCTAGGTAAGCACCATTTTTCAACAATTTTAATTTTCAAACGTACTTATGTTTAATAATGACCTTACCTACGTTACATAATTCTTTACGCATACAAAATTGTCTTTGTAAAAAATGGCGCCGTTGCCGAGGGGTGGCACAACATAACATATGTCTCGAATCATTGCTTACATAATTTTTGTTAGTATTTTTAGAAAAGCATATTAGATTATTAGTCTTTCTTTAATATTCAAAAGTGCTATTTTATTTTTCTTTGCTTTCTTTAAGTGCATGACTAGGTTGTCCAATGTGTCTACAATTTGTTGAAGATATAACCTTGCATGAAAGAAGACTAGGGAAAGAAAAGAAAATTCTAGTTAGTTCATCTTTAGAATCTCAAATTCACACATTTGAATCATCCTTTGAAGAACCTTTAAAGCCTTCCTTATAGAACAATTTGAATAATCCAATAGAAGAAGAGGCACCCGAAAGAACCCTTAGAGAACTATATGAGCTCGATGTCCATCAAAGGGCAATAGGTATAGTGATTCCACCTTCCACAACCAACTTTCACCTTAGTCGGGTTTGATCTCAAATTTATCTATCTTTAAAGGATCCAATGGAGAAGACCCACATAAACACCTTAGAGACTTTTCTTGGACATGTGATCTCCTTAGACCTCATGGGGTAACCAAGGAACAATTGAACCTTATGAAATTTTCCTTTTCCCTTATCGATAGTGCCAAAAGATGGCTTATAAACCTAGAGCCTCAAACCATAACCACTTGAGAACAACTTAAGAAGAGATTCTTAGATAAATTCTTCCAATTACTAGAGCTCAAACAGTGAAAAAAAAATCTATGGTGCTAGGAAATCTCATAATGAAACATTATTTGAATATTGGGAGAGGTATAATGAACTTTCTGCTAGGTTGCCTTATAATGGGAGAGGTATAACCGAGAGGGGCATTGTGGAATATTTTAATTTGAGATTGTTGCCATCGGTTAGGGACTCAATAGATGCCGCTTCAGGAGGGACTTTGATACATAAAACCCCCTCAAGAGCAAGTAAGTTAGTTTCTAGAATGGCCGAAAATTCTCAAAAGTTTTCTAGTAGAACACTTGATTCTAATTTTTCTTCAACTTGTGATAATTTTGTTAAAGAACAAGTGCATTTAATAACTAAACTTTTTGCTTCTTTTGTCAAGGGGGAGGTTCCTAAAGTTGTCTATTGGGAGTTTATGGCATGCTAGACCATCATAATGATAAAATGTCCTTAGATTAAAGACGTAAGTGCTATGTGAGGTTTTAAAAGAAATGATTCACAGAGTACCACCTACAACTCTAGTTGGAGGGACCATTCAAATCTTAGCTAGGACTCTTAAGAACCAAAACCTACCAACACTTGTTCTTCTTCATCATCATCACAAGGTACGTACTTAGAGGAGATCGTCTCCAATTTAGCTATTAGCTCAAATAGTTTTAAAACTGATTTTGAGAAAAACTTAGTTAAGTTGAGTGAGCAAACTGTTAATTCAACTGGAACCATAAAAAATGATATAGAAACCATGAAAGTATCCATTTTCGAGTTAGGAGATAAGCTTAATCAATTAGCAACACACGTTCTTAAAACGAAAAGGAAAGGAAAACTTTCTGCCCAATCCAACCATGCAAATGTGAGTGCTATTACTTTAAGAAGCGGTAAAATTTTGAATAAGAATGAAGATGTCTCTTTGTCTAAAAATGATCCTAACTTAGAGAACGTTGATTCAAATGTCAACCAAAGAACATTGTTGATAATTCTCTACCTGCATTTCCTTCTAGGTTATCTCAACCAAGGAAGGAACTGAAGAATGACGAATAACTCCTTGACTTCTTCATGAAGGTAGAAGTGAACCTACCTCCCTTGACGGTAATCAAGAACATAGCAAGGTACGCAAAGTTTCTTAAGGAGTCATGTACTCACAAGAGGAGGAGTAGAAGCCAAGAAAAGGTAATGGTTAGTAAAAATGTCGCTTCACTCATAAAGAAGAATCTTCCAGAAAAATGTGTTGATCTGGGTATGTTTTCGCTTCCTTGCACTATAGGAAATAGAAACATATCTAATGCCATGCTTGATTTAGGTGCTTCAATTAATGTCATGCCTCTTAGTGTTTTCAAAGACTCAGGATTGAATGAACTTGAAAAGACTAGCATTTGTATCCAACTTGCTGATAGATCTTTTATTTCACTATTAGAGATTGTAGAAGATGTCTTAGTTAAGGTAGAAAATCTAATATTCCCCGCGGAGCTTTACATAATTGAAATGAACAATGGATATGCACGTACATCTCCTACCATACTTTTAGGAAGACCGTTCTTGAAAACTGCTAAGGCCAAAATTAATGTGGACAAAGGTCTTCTTAACGTCGAGTTTGGTGGTGATATAGAGTCTTTCAACATTTTTGATGATGTAAAGTCATGATCATGTTTCATTATGTGCACTTGATACTTTAGAATCATTAGAGACACAAGAAGAGCATGATAAATTCAATGAGCTTTTTGATCAAGCAACTTTAAAACATGTTGAATATGAATTTGCTAAGAACAAACCTAATAATGATGATCTCTCTATCTTTCTTGACTTTGTTGCTAGTGTAAATGATGGGCATGTCTTGGTTGATAATCTTGCAACAAATG
This sequence comes from Cucumis melo, assembly GCF_025177605.1. Lineage (NCBI taxonomy): Eukaryota > Viridiplantae > Streptophyta > Magnoliopsida > Cucurbitales > Cucurbitaceae > Cucumis > Cucumis melo. The sequence goes on from NC_066857.1 coordinate 4,622,004, forward strand.
GACATCATGTTCTAGATAATGATTTTGCATCTAGTAATGAGCATGATCTAGGAAGAAACATTAATAATGATGATGAGCATACCTTGAAAGGCATTGACAATGAAAATGATCTTGGCACAAACGTTGTTGAAATTGCTTACGAATTTGATGACAATTTTTTTTGAAAATGACAATGGTGCATGTGACAAACCTACTTTAGATTTTGATATTGACTTTGCATATGATATTAATTTTGAGGTTTTAGATGAATTTAATAATGATTCTATTCATGAGAACTTTGATAAAATATTTGACATGATTGACCATTATCTAGATAACCATGATGACAGGATTTTATTACATGAAGGTTTGATCATTGATGAATTTGTTAATAATTTTGTTGACAGTAATGTCTATCATGATTTTGATACAATTGATGCATCCTCAATTGATTTTGATTTTAATGAATTCTACATTGAATATGATAAATTCTTTATCTTTGATGACAATGATGAGATTATTAATAAGGAATAATTCATTTTTATCTTTGATGACAATTGCATGAGCATAATCAATTTTCTTCTCCACTTAATAATCTTGCTTTCAATTCCATATCCTTTGAATTTCATGATCCTCTCATTGGTTACATTTTTGTAAAAAAAAAAAAAAACCTATTTAAATGCAAAGGTACATCTTTTACATGAATTGAGGAATGAACTACACTCTCTGTCTCTTAACCTCCTTAACTTTTTTCTTGATATAATGAATTGTCTCCTTCTTGCTTCCGCTCATGTCTATTTATGCATAAACAAGGAAAGAAAAGAACAACAAAAATGAATGGAGGAACTAAACTCCTCATCATCGATCTTGAATGAGTTGTTGAAAGAATAAACGTCGAGCAACCGACCTGAAAAATTTGCGCTTCCAGAAGGTAGCCAGGTGCCAATTTTACTTGCTTTATTTAAATTCTGTTTTTTTCTTCATTTGCTTTCTAATTTCTAGTTTTTACTTTTCAATAAAACTAAGAAAGTTTCCTTTCTTTTTTCAGGAATAATCTTACCCAAAGCAAACTTTGCATACAAATAAGGATTTAATGCTTTCTCCATGCAAGCTTTCCACCAAGCAAACATCAAGATACATCCATGGGAGTACACTGTTCTCCTTTCCTTTCTCTTTCACTTTACTTTTCTTTTCAAAATCTTTGAGGACAAAGCAAATTTTTAAGTGGGGGTGATAGCATGTTTCTTGATAATTAGCTTAGCTTGCATGTGTATGAATATGGGGTACTTTTTTATAAAAAAAAAATTTCAAAAATTGCATATCTGCCCAACCCTTGAGCTGAGCACAGGTTTGTGAATTGTCACATTTTGGATATAATTATTATATTCTAGATATATTTTTTATTCTGAATATTCTAAATAGATTGAGAATAATGAGCTGATATCTTCCTTTTTTGTTAAGCCCTTTTTAGCTATACCATATTGAGATATGAATGCTTGAATGATAATGGTATGTAAGTTGTGATTGAATGATTGCATGTATTATACTATAAGTGCATAGATATATTTCTAGCCTTGTCTTCTTTGTTGCGTTATTATGATATGTCTATGATACACTTAGTCCAAATCTAGCCTAGATAGAGTTAAGAAAAGGATAAGAGCTTCTCTTTAGAAGTTGAAAAGGCTTTAACACTTTTGTCTTGTCAACACAAATTAGAAACCTCTCATCTAGCCATAATGAACTAGATCCTTTAGAAAAGATTAGGCATTGATGAAACTTGTTGTCACCTTAAAAAGACTAGTCAAACCTAGAAACTAAGTTTAGATCCATAGAAAAGTAGCCCACTAGTTTTAGCAAGGCCTAGTTATCGTGCTGCGTATTAAAGAAAAAAAAAGGAGACTACAAAAAGAGAAAATGCATACATAAAAAAAAGGTGAGGCCACCAAGATCTCTCTTCCCGACCTATACATTGGGAAAATGTGTAAGGGACTATGCTTGGAATGTAAACCGAAGTCTTCAGAGTTTGAGTCTCTAAGCTCGAAAGACTTATGACCAATACGAAACAAAGAAACTGTTGAAGGATCACCTTTTACCCTAAAATAAAAAAAATGAGTTTGGGGGATTGTTGTACATATTGTTTTGGGATGAACACTAGAAGTTCTTGAACTTAACCCATTTTCTTTTTTGGAAATACATTTTTAGTGGTTTTTGACAACGAACAAACGTTCCAACCTTTTGGAAGCATTTTCCATCTTTTGATTGTTTTAATTTGCACCTTAGTTATCGCTCCAACGAAGTTTCTTCTCGACCTATACTTCACGAAAATGTGTAAGGGATCATGCAAGGAATGAAGACTGAAGTTTTTGGACTTTGAGTCCCTAAGCTTGAAAGACTTATGACCAATACAAAACAAAGAAACTATGAAAGAACCACATTTTACTCTAAAATAAAAAATTGTCTGGGATGTTGTCGTTCGCATTTTTTGGGACGAACACTAGAAGTTCTTGAACTTAGCCCATTTGCTTTGGTGGAAGTGCATTTTTAGTGTTTTTTTTGACACCGTACAAACGTTCGACACTTTTTGTCAGCATTTGCTATCTTTTCGACCATTTTGGGTTGCACCTTAGTTCTCCCTCCAACAAGCTTGGTTCCTGACCTATACTTTGGGCAAATGTGTAAGGAACCATGTCAGGAATGTGGACTAAAGTCTTCAAAGTTTGAGATCCCAAGCTCGAAAGACTTGTAACCAATATAAAACAAAGGAACCATGGAAGGACTACATTTTATCCCAAAATAAAAAACTGAGTTTAGGACATTGTCGTTCTCATTTTTCGGAATGAACACCAAAAGTTCTTGAACTTCGCCCATTTTTTTTTTGTGGAAGTGCATTTTCAGTATTTTTTGACACCATAGAAACGTTAGACATTTTTTGACAGCATTTGTCATCTTTTCGACTATTTTGAGTTGCAACTTAGTTCTCCCTTCAACGAGCTCGCTTCTTGACCTATACTTTGAAAAAATGTTTAAGGGACCATGCCAGGAATGTAGACTGGAGTCTTCAGAGTTTGAGACCCCAAGCTCGAAAGACTTATAACCAATAGAAAACAAAGAAATCGTTGAAGTACCACATTTTAGCCTAAAATAAAAAACTGAGTCCGAGGCATTGTCGTTCGCATTTTTTTAGGACGAACACTAGAAGTTCTTGAAATTAGCCCACTTTCTTTTTTGGAAGTGCATTTTCAGTGGTTTTTGACACTAGACAAACGTTCGACACCATTTGGAAGCATTTGGCATCATTTTTATCGTTTTGGTTTGCACCTTAGTTCTCACTCTAACGAAGTCACTTCCCGATCTATTCTTTGGGAAAATATGTAAGGGATCATGCAAATGTAGATTGAAGTCTTTGGAGTTTGAGTCCCTAACCTCGAAAGATTTAGGACAAATATGAAACAAAAAAACTGTGGAAGGACCACATTTTCCCCAAAATAAAAAACTGAGTCCGAGGGATTGTCGTTCACATGTTTTATGGACAAACACCAGAAGTTCTTGAATTTAGTCCATTTTCTTTGATGGAAGTGCATTTTCAATGTTTTTTCGGTTGCCATTTTTTCGGTTGTTTTAGGTTGCACATCTGTTCTCCCTCCAACAAGCTTGCTTCTCGACCTATACTTTGGGAAAATGTGTAAGGGATCATGCACTACAAGAAAATGGAGGTCTTTCGACATACAAAGACATTGTGAGATATATAAAAAAGCATCGAGAAATCCTCTTCCTACGTATAAATCCACGTCGGGATCGAAGTTGAGAAATATGAGTCGGTAGAGAATCTCCCAATGCACAAAATAAAGCATCGGGATATGTCAAGCGTCTGGTGATGTCAAGGGATCTCCAGATGTTATATTGGTGCATCGGGAGATACTTTATTTTTTGGCAAAATCGAGAATGAGATATAAGCAAATAAATGGAAAAATTAGCAATGTTAAGGCAAAATTAGAAGTAGGATTTAGGATTTTAGAAAAAAAAATCTAACATAAATAAATAACTAACCGGAAGAGATAGGGGCGATGGTAGCACTAGTCTAAGGGAGGATCGAGAACAAAAAGAAAAATAGGAATAAGAATAACTATAGATCAATAACAACATAATCAACAAAATAAATACAAAATTTACACAATCCAACAACAAATCCACACAAAAAAATGAACATAGTTTCGCTTACTGTTGATGAGGGTTTAGACGACGAAGGTTAGAAGAATGACGGAATTTGGCTTATCATTGGTGAAGGGAGGTGGGAGAATGCAAAGATCAAACGATAAAGTTTGACGCGAAGACTGAACGGTGGACAACAATGTGAATCTTCCTTCCTTTTTCAAAAGTCGAAAACCTCTCTCTTTCTCATTTTCGGCTGTCTTTTAGATATGTAAAGTAGATCTAAAAAATGAGTTTTAAAGGGGAATTCCCAACACCATTATGCATGGCATCGAAAAAAGATAAATATATTACAAAAATTATGAACTTCTCTCAACGCCGTTATTCATGGCGTCAGAAGAAGTTAAATATATTAAAAAAATTAAAAACTTCTCTCGACGCCATTAAGCATGACATCAGAAGAATTTTATAATTTTTTTTATTAAATTACCTTATATCGATGTCGCCTTATGTCGCGTCCGATTTGTTAACCTTTCCCGTCGAATCTTCTACGGCATTGGGAGAAGCCTTTTTCCCGACGTTACTTATTCTGGCATCCGTGTTGTGTGTCGAAAAATACATATTTTTTTGTAGTGATGCCACGAATGTAGACTGAAGTCTTCGAAGTTTGAGACCCCAAGCTTGAAAAACTCTAATACAAAACAAAGAACTGCTGGAAGGACCACATTTTAGCCCAAAATAAAAAAAGAGTCTGTGGCATTGTTGTTTGAATTTTTTTTGGACGAACACCAGTAGTTCTTGAACTTAGCCCATTTTCTTTGGTGGAAGTGCGTTTTCAGTTATTTTTGACACATGACAAACGTTTGACACTTTTTGGCAGCATTTGTCATCTTTTTGATCGTTTTTTGTTTGCACATTAATTCTCGCTCCAATGAAGTCGCTTCTCGACCTATTCTTTGAAAAAATGTGTAAGGGATCATCCAAGGAATGTAGACTGAAGTCTTTGGAGTTTGAGTCCTTAAGCTCAAAAGAATTATGACCAATACGAAACAAAGAAATCGTTGTTCGGGCCATTGTCGTTCGCATCTTTTTGGGATGAACACTAGAAGTTCTTGAATTTAGCCCATTTTCTTCGCTTGAAGTGTATTTTTAGTCGTTTTGACCCCGAACAAACGTTCGCTACTTTTGGGAAGCATTGACCATATTTTCGATCGTGTTAGGTTGCACCTTAGTTTTCCCTCCAACAAGCTCGCTTTCCGACCTATACATTGGGAAACTATGTAAGGAACCATGCCTGGAATGTAGAATGAAGTCTTTGGAGTTTGAGTCCCGAAGCTCGGAAGACTTATGACATATATAAAGCAAAGAAACCGTTGAAGGACCACTTTTTACCTCAAAATAAAAAACTTAGTCAGGGCATTGTCGTTCGCATTTTTTTGAGCCAAACACCAGGAGTTTTTGAACTTAGCCCTTTTTCTTTGGTGGAAGTTCATTTTTAGTATCTTTTGACACCGGGCAAACGTTCGATACTTTTTGGCAACATTTGCCATCTTTTCAACCATTTTGGGTTGTAACTTAGTTCTCCATCCAACGAGCTAGCTTCCTGACCTATACTTTGGAAAAATGTGTATGAGCCCATGCCACGAATGTAGACTGAAGTTTTCAGAGTTTGAGACGCGAAGCTTGAAAGACTTATGACCAATAAAAAAACAAACAAACCGTTAAAGGACAACATTCTACCCCAAAATAAAAAACTGAGTCCAGGGTATTGTTGTTCACCTTTTTTTTGGTTGAACACTAGAAGTTGTCGAACTTAGTCCATTTTCTTTGTGAAAGTGCATTTTAGTAATTTTTCACACCGGACAAATGTTCACCACTTTTTGCAAGCATTGACCATCTTTTTGATCGTTTTGGATTGCACCTTAGTTCTTCCTCCAACGAGTTCGCTTTCCAACCTATACTTTGGAAAATTGTGTAAAGAACCATGCGAGGAATGTAAACTGAAGTCTTCAGAGTTTGAGTCCTCAAGCTACAAAGACTTATGACAAATACAAAACAAATAAATCATTGAAGGATCACTTTTTAGCCCAAAATAATAACACTGAGTCCATGGCATTGTTGTTCTTATTTTTTGGGACAAACACTAGAAGTTTTTGAACTTAGACCATTTTCTTTGTTGGAAGTGCATTTTTAGTGGTTTTTGACAACGGACAAACATTCGACACTTCTTGGCACCATTTGCCATCTTTTCGACCATTTTGGGTTGCACCTTAATTCTTCCTTCCATGAGCTCGCTTCCTGATCCATACTGTGGAAAAATTTGTAAGCAACCATGCAAGGAATGTAGACTGAAATCTTTGAATTTTGAGTCTTCAAGCTCGAAAGACTTATAATTAATACAAAACAAAGAAACTATTGAAGGTTCACTTTTTACCACAAAATAAAAATACTGAGTCCGAGGCATTGTCGTTCACATTTTTTTAGGATAAACACCAGAATCTTGAACTTAGCCCAGTTTCTTTGCTGGAAGTGCAATTTTAGTGGTTTTTGACATCGACCAACTGTTCTCCACTTTTTGGAAGGATTGACCATCTTTTCGATCGATTTGGATTGCACCTTAGTTCTCCCTCCAATGAGCTCGCTTCTCGACTTATACTTTGGGAAAATGTGTGAAGGACCATGCCATGAATGTTGAATGAAGTCTTAGGAATTTGAGACCCCAAGCTTGAAAGACTTATGTCCAATAAAAAACAGAAAAACCATTGATGGACCTCATTTTATCTCAAAATAAAAACATGAGTTCGGGGTATTGTCGTTCACATTTTTTTAGGATGAACACTAGAAGTTTTTTAACTTAACCCATTTTCTTTGCTGGAAGTGCATTTTAAGTGGTTTTTGACACCAAACAAATGTTCGCCACTTTTTGGAAGCATTTTCGATCTTTTGGATTGTTTTTTGTTGCGCCTTAGTTCTCTATCCAATGAGTTTACTTTCCGACCTATACTTTGTGAAAGTGAGTAAGGGACCATGCCACGAATGTAGATAGAAGTCTTTGGAATTAGAGACTCCAAGCTCGAAAGGCTTATGGACCAATACAAAACAAAGAAACAATTGATGGATCACATTTTAGCACAAAATAAAAAACTCAGTCCGAGACATTGTCGTACGCATTTTTTTGGGCCGAACACTAAAATTTCTTGAACTTAGCCCAATTTCGTTGATGGAAGTGCATTTTTAGTGGTTTTTTTACATCGAATAAATGCTCGCCACTTTTCAGAAGCATGACATTCTTTTTTATCGTTTTGGATTGCACCTTAGTTCTTCTTCCAACAAGTTTGATTTCTGACCTATACTTTGAAAAAATGTGTAAGGGACCATGCCAGGAATGTAGACTAAGTCTTCAGAGTTTGAGTCTGCAAGCTTGAAAGACTTATTACCCATACAAAACAAAGAAACCATTAAAGGATCAATTTTTATCCTGAAATAATAATACCGAGTCTGGGGCATTGTCGTTCGCATTTTTTTTGGGATGAACACTAAAAGTTCTTGAACTCCATTCTCTTTGCCAAAAGTGCATTTTCAGTGATTAGATAAACGTTCGACACTTTTTGGCACCATTTGCCATTTTTTCGACCGTTTTAGGTTGCATCTTACTTCTCCCTCCCATGAGCTTGCTTCCTGATCCATACTTTGGAAAATTTAGAAGAGACCATGCAAGGAATGTAGACTGAAATCTTTGAATTTTGAGTCTTTAAGCTTGAAAGATTTATGACCAATACAAAACAAAGCATCCCAAAATAAAATTACTAAGTCTGAGGCATTGTCGTTCTCATTTTTTTAGGACGAATACCAGAGTCTTCAACTTAGCCCAATTTCTTTTGTTAGAAGTGCATTTTTAGTAGTTTTTGATACCGAACAAACGTTCTCCACTTTTTGGAAACATTGGCTATCTTTTCGATCATTTTGGATTGCACCTTAGTTCTCCCTTCAACGAACTTGCTTCCGTCATACTTTGGGTAAATGTGTAAAGTACCTTGCAATGAATGTAGACTGAAGTCTTTGGAATTTGAGACCCTAAGCTCGAAAGACTTATGACCAATACAAAACAAAAAAACCGTTGAATTTCAATATTTAATTTCTTTCTCTTGTGAATTGACTTGAAATTTAAAATTTTCCTTTATTCTTGATCCTTATTGATTTCTCCCAAATTATTTTCAATGCTTTTCTTTTCCCTTTGTTACTAATCTTATCTCTTTGAAGCTTTTATTTAAGAAATTTTACTTAGCCTCACTCTCTTGAGTTTGACATCCGTGCTTGAGCCTATCTACGGTAAGAGTAAGGATAAACTACAAATATTTTTTGTCAAACCAAATCTAGGTAAGTACCCTTTTTCAACAATTTTAATTTTTGAACGTACTTGTTTTTAATAACGACCTTACCTACATTGCATAATTCTTTACGCATACAAAATCGCCTTTGCCAAGGATTATGTTGATAAGAATCATGATGTTACATATAGACTAATTACAAGATGGAAGGCATCAAAAGATTAACCAATCATTCATTATGCATGTACAAGAATGGATAGGGTTGTTCATCCTTTGTTCTATGTGCTACATGTTATTACAAGATACGAAAGACCATTTAGAGTATCAATGTTAATGTTTTCATGGTTGAATTGGAAGATGGGTTACACATTAAGCTACCATGGAACCAACACTTTGAATACCTCATGATTTAGTTAATAGCTCATTTTTATTGTATTTCCATTTATTTTAGTTTGACAAGTTAGGGTAACGACCATTAATAGGTTAGTACTAAAGATGGTGGATGGAAGAAAGAAAGCTTAGTTAATTTTTGTTTTAATTTTTTGGTATTTTTATTAATTAGGATAGAATCTCTACAAGGTTATATAAGGCATTTATCCTTCCAAAGAAGACTTTGGATGAATGTAATTTGAAATCTCATATTACGACTTTTCCCTTAATATTTTTGCAATTCTTGTGATAGAATGCATGCGAGTCATTCATCTAACCTTGATCAATTTTGATTGTGGAGTTACTCAATTTACAACAAGATTTCCAAATCTTTGATCTAAGAGGTAATCTAATCTTATTTTTCTCTTGGTTAATCTAAATTAGTATAAGGATGTGTTGATTTTTTATTTCAAATGTTCTTGCTACATTAATAGCTTGGATCTTTGGACTAAGGATTAAGATTGCCTTATCATATGTATTGCATAAATTATCAAGATAAGTTCATCTCTCACTTCACTCTCTTACCACATTATCGCCTTACCTTAGGTACACCTTTTCCTATGGCACATTATGTTGTGATAAATTTACAGCACAACAACAAGTTTTTTTTTCATCTATATCTATAGGTGTTGAACCACAATCCTTCAAAGAGACTATGAAGGATCGATGTTAGATGGTGTGGTGCAATACAAATAGAAATTTGTGCTTTAAAAGAGAATGGCACTTGGACCATTAAAAAATTAGCTTCCGGTAAGAGAGCTCATTGAAGTAAATGGGCATATAAGATTAAGTAGAACTCTGATTGAAGCCTCGAGATTTAAGGCTAGATTAGTTATTTTTTAAAATCATCAAGTTAAAGGGATTGACTATAATGAAATGTTTGCTACCGTTGCAAAAATGGTGATAGTTCAAACTTTTCTGACTATAGTAGCATCAAAGAATTAAAAATTGCACCAAATGAATGTTCATAATGCTTTTCTTCATGGTGACTTAGACGAAGAAGTGTATATGGAACTCCCTCCTGGATTTATTTCTAATGATTCCACTATGGTTCAATCTTCGTAAATCATTATATGGTTTATCACAAGCTCCTCGTTGTTGGTTTGCGAAACTCGAGTCCTTCTTGAAGGGGTATGGTTCTCTTTAGTTTAGTTCTGATTACTCACTATTCATTTGCACTAAAGGGATTATACAACTAAATGTTTATTTAATAATATGAAGGAATAACTCTTTTGTGATGAAAAATTTTAAAGCATATTTAAGAAAAATTCTTCCATTTGAAGGATTTCAGTGTGCTCAAATAATTTATTGGTATTGAAGTTTGTAGAAGCACTTCAGATATCTTTTTATGCCAGAGAAATTATACTCTTTTATGATTGGTTGGTGTGATTTGGATTAGGTAGCATGTGCCCTTATCAGTCGGTCTTTGCTAGTTGGTTTGTGATTCTAGGCAATTTGCTAATTTCATGGAAGATTATGAAATAACATATGGTAGCTCAATCTTATGTTGGGCCGAATATCATTTTATGACTTCCATTCCATGTGAATTAAAATGGTTGAAAGGTCTTCTTATTTTGGGCATTCTCCATTCACATGTGATTTCTCTCTTCTGTGACAGTAAGCCTGCATTACATATGACGTACTATTCTGTGTTTGATGAACGCAACAAACACATTGAAGTTGATTGTGATTTTGTTTAGGATGTGATTTAGGATGGTCTTATTTCACCATCTTATGTACCAAAATATTGGTGGATACTTTTACCAAGACTTTGGGTAAAAAGCAATTTGAGCTTCTACTAGACAAGTTGGGAATTTTCAATTTGCTTGCTCCAACTTGAGAGAGGATGATATGAAATATTTCCTCAATTGTAGGAATATCCAATTGTTCTATACTTTCCTTTTTAGTTTTATAAAGTCCTTAAATTGTGGGATTTAAGTTTGTTATGTATATATCTTTTTATTTTATCAAAATAAAAAAAGAAAAAAAGGTACCCCAATATTCCTTTATTCTACTATGAACAGTAGTATGAGGTTCTATCTCAAAAGCAACTGACAATGAAATGAGTAGTTTATCTATCTTATAAGGGATGTGAGTCTTAATGCAATACTTTTAAGCTGAAGAGAACTTAACAACTTTGTTCCTTCGTTAACAAACTTAATATTACAAAGCAGTATTTAAATAGAAATTAAAACTAAACTCATAAATTCCAACATCTTGCACAACTCCTATCACCTAGAACAACGTAGTGGTTCGCCTCCTTACTTTGCTTATTTGGGGAAGAGAAATTTAAAATGTAAGCCTAATGCTTATTGAGTGATAATTTAGGAAAACTTGTTCAATAATGTAAGTACATGCAGCCAACATGAGCTTAGATTAATTGACATCTATATGTACTTGTGGACAAAAGGTCTTGTGTTTAAATCTTCCTACCCTTGCATTTATTACAATACCTTTCCACAAAAAAAAATCAAAATAAGTACATGCTTAGAATCAATTTACAAGATGAACTTCTCATGCCTTAACACGCGTTGAGAACGAGAAATGCCTCATTAGCCTCTATTGATTCCTTTTGCCTGAACATTGAACATCCTCATGTTGGAATTTGTGTCCTAAAACTCATACTTTTTTATTTGATTCAATAAATTTTATTATTGAATGCTATAATCTTAAAATAAATACATTAAGGTCCCGAGACTATTTTACTGAATTTGTCAAATACACTTGAACTTTATGTATAGACATAAACATGGATTAAGTTCAAGTTAATAGCCAAAATAGTCTATAGTGTATGAATAAGGTTGGGCGCTTATTCTGGATAAACACTATGGATGCGACCCACTCGGTAGTTAGTACAATCGTTGCAATCCTGAATTGTTCATGTATAGACATTGGAGTGGGGGCATCCTATGTAAATAGTTTGCATAAGGCTGGAACCACGAAATAGTCACTTTTTGTTATAACACCGTAAACTATAAATTGACTATTTCATTTATGATGACCTAGGTAACTTGATCTTAATCTTGAGCTAACTATGAACTTCTGTTCATTCGGTAGTATTCTTGGATCTGCATAGGTGAGGGCAGCTCATCATCGCTGGCCCAATAAGCCTTCTATTTCAGGGATAAGACGGAATGGATAGCTAGGGATTAGGGTGCAAGACGAAATTCACTCCTACCCATTTCTGGGATAGTAGATAGGTTGTTCCCTTAAGGACTGAATCCAAGTCTTGAACAAGGGGCCCCACCATCTCATTGGCCCAAAAAGGATTCAGGTTTATAGGTTGGACCTTAAATCAATTGTTCAATAGTGGATCAGTGGGTCTTAAGGAACAAGATGTAATCTTAGGGATAAAATGGTATTCTGACCCAGCCAAGATTACGAACAACATGTGAAGGATCAACTTACTCATCATGGTTATATCAGGTGGACATAAATATATCTATAGTGAGGGGAGTGCAACTAAGAGGCTTTAGTGGAATGATTCTTTAGTTAACAAATGGTGATTAAGCTTGGTTTAAAAGAGTTTAGCCAGTTAATCTCGAATCGTTGGAACCCATGATCTATAGGTCCATTAGGTTCCCCTACTAGCTCATATGGATTCAACTAAGAACAAGTATGTTGAAGTAATTCAAATTGTTCGAATAAAAAATAGAGAGAGATACCGACAAATATTTAAGATATAAGTCGGTAGAAATAAACTTTAAGCTATTTGTTTAAATATGATTTAAATAAATATGAATATGATTCATATTTAAAAACTTGAAAAGTTTTGAAACGGTCAAAGTTGTAAAAGTCAACTTGTTGACTTTTAATTTTGAGAAACAAAACTTTAACCGGGTTTATATTCAAATATGATTTGAATTTTAGAAAAATGAATGCAGATTCATACTCGAGAGGTTAGAATTAGTCAAGACGGAAAATTAGTAAAAAGTCAAAAAGTTGACTTTTGACTAAGAAAAGTCAAAGTTTAACTTTGACTTAATTGGTCAAATGACAAAAATGTCCCTTTGACTAATTACTTTATTAATTAACGGTTAATGGGAAATGTGGCTGATTATTGTGAATTTGTAGCCACTAATTACATTAAAGAGTTAATGAATTGATTAGGTGTTGATTATATATGAAATAACTTATATGCAATTTGCATGTAAGTTTCATATAAAACTTCTCATTACAAAATGAGAAGAAGATGATGTTTTTCTGGAAAAGAAAACACCTAAACAATACATCGCTTTCCATCTCTCTCTAATTTTTACTTCACAAAACTGAGTCCCACAACTTCGTTCTTGGTCTTGAGCTTAGTAGGTCAACTTGGTGGTTGTCCTTGCTCGTGATTTTCAGGTATAGAAAAAACTTTGGATCGAAGAAGAAACTCAGAACTATAAAAGGTAAGTTCTTCGTATGCCTTTTATGCTATTCGTTTAGGTCCATCGCATAGCATGTGCATGTTAGCTTCTAAAACGTTTAGATGCATATAGAGTAAAGCATGATCCTTTATTTTCGCTGCAACATGTCTCTTATTGCTTTTCTATCATGTGGTATCAGAGAATGCTTAGCTTCACTCATATGCATATGGTGGGTTCTTACAATTTATGTAATAAATTGATATGGTTGAACTAAAATAGATTAGTTTTGGTTTTGGCTTTAAATTAAGTTGTTTATTTGTTTAATCTTTGTAATTAGCTCTGTTGATGGCTTAATTTAATTTTGCAAAGAGTCTGTAATTTATTGGAGTCATTAGAGTTGAGTATAGGCTGTAATTCAATCATTCGGGAAGAAGAAGATGCTGTTTAAGAAGCTTTGAAGAAGACTCCATCACTTATATGCTAAATGACCGCGTAAGGTGTGCGTATTGTTTGCATAAGAAATGATCATATACCCGCTAGGTGATCGCGTAAAGGTACGTGAAGTGCTAGCGCAAAATGATCGTTTACTTCTTAAACGATCAGTCATTCGCTAAGCGATCGCGTAAGGTACGCGTAACGCTAAGCGCTTAAACGATCGTTTACATGCTAAGCGATTGCGTATGGTACGCGTGTCGCTGGCATTTACAAACGATCGTTCACTTTTGTAAACAATCGCTCATCTAAAACCCTATTGTTCAATGATCGTGCACACGCTCAGCGATCGCATATGATTTGATCAACGATCGCATATGGTTTGCTAAGCGATCGCGTATGGTTTGCTCGGCGATCGCATATGGTATGCGAATCACATTTACCCGTGCTCGTGAATGCCGTCTTCATACTCAATCATCGTGCAAAGATTGTTAAGCGATTATTGTACTCAATCAAATTATTATTGTAATAATTTAGGTTTAACTTAATTTAGAGAGCCAAAACCAGTCTATTTTAGGGTGTTTTAATTGTTCTTGCATATGATGTATGTTTAATTATTTCTAAAAATTATATGTGCATATTGTATGACATATAGTTTTAAAATCCCATCATAGGTTATCATGTTCATGCATGTTGAGAAAATTAATATGGAAATTAATTAATGTGATTAATTAGTGGTTAAATTAATATGATTAATTTAAAAATAATTGTATTAATTTTATTAAATACGATTTAAAAAAATTAATCAATTATTAAAATACCATATTAATTTGTTATTGTTCTAGATGGTTGATTATAGGTTTTATCTTAAAGTTTTATAATTGTTATAAAATGAATTAGACTTTAAAATCTATAATAAAGATAAGGTGCATGCTCACTTAGATTAATACCATATCTTCCAAAATTAGATTTAGGTCGATATCTTGTAAAACTAAGTTACAAGAGGCTCACCTGATTTGATCTTGTCAACAAGTCAGATAAGATGACTAAGAAGTGGAGGTTTTTAAGTTGACGGTTTACGGAACACCTGTTACCTGGAGATCGTAATCGGTTCTTGAGCTTAGTTAACCTAATTTTATGAGCATGCGTGAAAGATGTAAGGTAATAAAATTGATTTATCACCTAGACATCGTAGGTTAAATCCAGTATAAATGTTATACTTGAATGTTTTACCTAGATTTAGGATTTGTTTACGTTAGCCTAAATTAAATCCTAAATAATTTACCTGAAATTTAGAACACTTCAGCTGGAGAAAAGTATCATACTTTTAACTCTAGCGTCCCTAAGAGTTCACACCGTGAGGTTCATGCAGGGCTTTGGGACATGCATAGGAGTGGACTCCATTCGGAGAGTGTTTGCATGACCTATGAACAAGGTGAATGGGGAAAGTAGTTCATAGTAAGTGGGTGAGGGATATATGACAATACATCCCACGGTCTCTTCCATTGAATCGCACCGTGAGATTCCTATAATGCGCCTGTTTGTCTACCCTGGAGCGACGTGCCATTTTGAGGGCCGTATTATGGGATTCGGAACACTGCGAACTTCATATTTTGGATAGGGTCTCTTAGATAAGTTTTCATATTGTCTTTCCACTTTCGGGAGCATAATGATTCTCATCTCTGAGGATCGAAAATGGAGGGTCACACTTACAAGAACTACTAAAATAGTTAATATATTCTTGACTGAAGTAAACGGTAACTAAATGCTAAGTAAATATAAGATATTTGTGAGTTAGCATTTGGTCAAGATTGTCTTGATTCAAAGGACGAGTAATCGGCTACCCCTCGGCAAAGGTTATTCTGAACCTTTGAATTATCGTTGGAAAACATAATAAAAGGGTATATTATTAAAAGTTTTGCTAAAAAGATTGGTTTATTTTGATTATAGTTTCTAAACAAAGTATGTTTATTTTTCAGCATGAATAGCTCGATAGTTCAATTATTAGCTTCCGAAAAACTTAACGGCGATAACTATGCGGCATGGAAATCAAATCTTAATACAATACTAGTGGTTGATGATTTAAGATTTATCTTAACTGAGGAATGTCCTCAAACCCCTGCCTCAAATGCGAATCGAGCTAGTTGAAAAACATATGATCGATGGATAAAAGCAAATGAGAAAGCCTGTGTCTACATTCTTGCTAGCATGACAGATGTTTTAGCAAAGAAGCATGAATCCTTAGCCACGACTAAAAAGATTATGAATTCTTTAAAAGGAATGTTTGGACAACCAGAATGGTCCCTAAGACACGAGGCAATCAAATACATTTACACTAAGCGTATGAAGGAGGGGACCTCTGTTAGAGAATATGTCCTGGACATGATGATGCACTTCAATATTGCTGAAGTAAATGGAAGTGCCATCGATGAGGCTAATCAAGTTAGCTTTATCTTAGAGTCTCTTCTGAAGAGCTTCATACCATTTCAAACGAATGCGTCTCTGAATAAGATAGAGTTTAACCTGATAACGCTTCTGAATGAATTCCAGCGTTTCCAAAATCTTACCTAGTAAAAGCAAATGTTGCTACAACAAAAGAAAAATTTAAAAGAGGATCGTCCTCTAAATCCAAAGCTGGACCCTCAAAATCTAATAGAAAGATTGAAAAGAAGGGAAATGGGAAGACTCCCAAGCAGAACAAGGGTAAGAAGACTGCAGAAAAAGGTAAATGTTACCACTATAGTGAAAATGGGCACTGGCTGAGAAACTGCCCAAAATACCTTGCTCAGAAAAAGGCAGAGAAAGAAGCACAAGATAAATATGATTTACTTGTTCTTGAAACATGTTTAGTGGAAAATGAAAATTCCACCTGGATATTAGATTCAGGAGCCATTAATCATATTTGTTTCTCATTTCAGGAAAGTAGTTCTTGGAAAAGGCTTTCTGAGGGCGAGATCACTCTCAAAGTTGGAACTGGAGAAATGGTCTCAGCTAAAGCAGTGGGAGATTTGAAGTTGTTTTTTAATGATAGATATATCTTACTCAAGAATGTCTTGTATGCACCTCAAATGAAGAGAAATTTGATATCTATCTCCTCTTTGTTAGAACATATGTATAAAATGTCTTTTGAAATTAATGAAGCATTCATTTTTCGAAAAGGTGTTCATATTTGTTCTGCTATACTTGAAAACAATTTATATAAGTTAAGACCAACACGAGTAAATTTTGTCTTAAATACTGAGATGTTTAGAACAGCTGAAACTCATAATAAAAGACAAAAAGTTTCTTCCAATGCCTTATTATAGCACTTAAGACTCGGTCACATTAATCTCAATAGGATTGGGAGATTGGTTAAGAGTGGACTTCTAAGTCAGTTAGAAGATAACTCTTTACCTCCTTATGATTCTTGTCTTGAAGGAAAAATGACCAAAAGATCTTTTACTGAAAAAGGTCTTAGAGCCAAAACACCTTCCGAGCTCGTACATTCGGACCTTTGTGGACCAATGAATGTCAAGGCTCAGAGAGGATACAAATATTTCATTAGTTTCATTGATGATTATTCGAGGTATGGTCAAGTTTACCAAATTCAGAACAAGTCTGTTTCTTTTGAAAAGTTCAAAAAATATAAGACTGAAGTTAAAAATGAATCCGGTAAAACAATAAAGACATTTCGATCAGATCGAGGTAGAGAGTATATGGACTTGCAATTCCAAGATTATTTGATAGAACATGGAATCCAATCACAACTCTCTACACCTAGTACGCCTCAGTAGAACGGTGTATCAGAAAGAAGAAACTGAACTTTGTTAGACATGGTTCGTTCTATGATGAGTTTTTCTCAGTTGCCAGATTTTTTTTTTTTTTGGGATATGCTTTAGAAATAGCTATTTATATTTTGAACGACGTTCCCTCTAAAAGTGTTTCTGAAACACCTTATGAGCTATGGAAAAGGCGTAAAGGTAGTTTACGTCACTTTAGGATTTGGGGATGTCCAGCACACGTGTTGGTGCAAAATCCTAAAAAATTGGAACGTCGTTCAAAATTATGCCTATTTGTAGGTTATTCAAAAGAATCAAAAGGTGGTTTATTTTATGACCCTCAAGAAAATAAAGTATTTATATCGACAAATACTACGTTCTTAGAGGAAGACCATATAAGAAATCATCAAACTCGCAATAAACTAGTATTCGAAGAGATTTCCAAGAATTCTAGAGATAGACCTAGTTCATCTACTAAAGTAGGATAAAACTAGGAATATTGGTCAAACACATCCTTCTCAAGAGTTGGGAGAGCCTTGTCGTAGTGGGAGGGTTGTACGACAGCCTGATCGCTATTTAGGTTTAAGTGAAACTCAAATCATCATACATGATGATGGGATAGAGGATCCATTGACCTATAAACAGGCAATGAATGATGTGGATTGTCCAATGGATCAAAGCCATGGATCTCGAAATGGAATCTATGTATTCCAATCTTGTCTGGACTCTAGTAGATCAACCAAATGACGTAAAACCTATTGGTTGTAAATGGATCTACAAGAGAAAACGAGACCAAGCTGGTAAAGTACATACTTTCAAAGCTCGACTAGTAGCAAAAGGTTATACACAAAAGGAGGGAATAAATTATGAAGAAACTTTCTCTTTTGTTTCCATGATAAAGTCGATTAGAATACTCTTATCCATCGCCACTTTTTATGATTATGAAATTTTGGCAGATGGATGTTAAGACAGCCTTTTTGAATGAAAATCTTAAGAAGAGTATCTATATGGTCCAACCAGAGGGGTTTATTCAAAAGGATCAAGAAGAAAAAGTTTGTAAGCTTCAAAAATCCATATATGGATTAAAGCAAGCATCTAGATCCTGGAATATAAGATTTGATACTGCGATCAAATCTTATGGTTTTGAACATAATGTTGATGAACCTTGTGTTTACAAAAGGATCATCAAATCTACTGTAGCATTCTTAGTTCTGTATGTAGATGACATTCTACTCATTGGGAATGATGTAGGTTATCTAACTGATATTAAGGCATGGCTAGCTACGCAATTCCAAATGAAAGATTTGGGAATGCACAATATGTTCTTGGTATCCAAATAGTTCGGAATCGGAAGAATAAAACTCTAGCCATGTCTCAAACATCTTATATAGACAAAAGGTTGTCAAGATATAAGATGCAGAATTCCAAAAAGGGTCTGCTGTCGTACAAATATGGAATTCATTTATCAAAAGAATAATATCCAAAGACACCTCAAGAAGTTGATGATATGAGTAACATTTCCTATGCTTCTGCTGTTGGGAGCCTGATGTATGCAATGTTATGTACTAGACCTGAAATTTGCTATTCAGTGGGAATAATTAGTAAATATCAGTCCAATCCTGGACGTGATCATTGGACAACCGTTAAGAATATTCTAAAATATCTTAGAAGAACTGAAGACTAAATTCTCGTGTATGGTTCTAAGGATCTGATCCTTACTAGATACACTGACTCTGAGAACCTAGAAGTCATAAACATGGAAAGCACATTGAACGAAAGTACCATCTTATCAGGGAAATCGTACATCGAGGAGACGTTACAGTAACAAAAATCTCCTCCGAGCAAAATATGGCTGATCCGTTTACAAAAGCTCTCATGGCTAAAGTGTTTGAGAGCCACCTACATGGTTTAGGTTTACGTGGTTTATAAACCAGGACAAATATGAGGCTTATTGGGATTATGCCCTAGTTTATATATGTGTTTATTGTACTCATGTATATATACTCTTCTCTAATTATAAAATTCTAACTTACTTGGAGTTTTAGTCCAAGTGGGAGTTTGTTGGAATTTGTGTCCTAAAACTCATACTTTGTTATTTGATTCAATAAATTTTATTATTGAATGCTATAATCTTAAAACCAATAAATTAAGGTCTCGAGACTATTTTACTGAATTTGTCAAATACACTTGAACTTTATGTATAAACATAAACATGGATTCAGTTCAAGTTAATAGCCCAAATAGTTTATAGTGTATGAATAAGGTTGGACACCTTATTCTGGATAAACAGTATGGATGCGGCCCGTTCTGTAGTTAGTATAAACGATGTAATCCTGAATCGTTCCTGTAGAGACATGGGAGTGGGGGCATCCTATGTAAATAGTTTGCATAAGACTGGAACCATGAAATAGTCACTTTTTGTTATAACACAGTAAACTATAAATTGACTATTTCATTTATGATGACCTAGGTAACTTGATCTTAATCTTGAGCTAACTATGAACTTCTATTCATTTCGTAGTATTCTTAGATCTGCATAAGTGAGGGCAGCTCATAAATCGCTGGCCCAATAAGCCTCCTGTTTCAGGAATAAGACCGAATGGATAGCTAAAAACATAGGGTGCAAGACCGAATTGACTCCTACCCAATTCTAGGATAGTAGATAGGTTGTTCTCTTAAGGACTGAATCTAAGTTTTGAACAAGGAGCCCCACCTTCTCATTGGTCCGAGAAGGATTCAGGTTTATAGGTTGGACCTTAAACCAATTGTTCAATAGTGGATCAATGGGTTTTAAGGAACAAGATGTAATCTCGGGGGTAAAACGATATTTTGACCCAGCCAAGATTACGAACAACCTGTGAATGATTAACTTACTCATCATGGTTATATCAGGTGGATAGAAATATATCTATAGTGAGGGGAGTGCAACTAAGAGTCTTTAGTGGAATGACTCTTTAGTTAACGAATGGTGATTAAGCTTGGTCTAAAAGAGTTTAGTCAGTTAATCTCGAATCGTTTGATCCTATGATCTATAGGTTCATTAGGTTCCCCTACTACGTCATATGGATTCAACTAAGAACAAGTATGTTGAAGTACTTCGAGTTATTCAAATAAAGAATAGAGAGAGATACCGACAAATATATAAGATATAAGTCGGTAGAAATAAACTTGAAGATATTTGTTTAAATATGATTTAAATAAATATGAATATAGATGCATATTTAAAAGCTTGAAAAGTTTTGAAACGGTTAAAGTTGTAAAAGTCAACTTGTTGACTTTTAACTTTGAGAAACAAAACTTTGACTGGGTTTATATTCAAATATGATTTAAATTTTAGAAAAATGAATGTGGATTCATACTCGGGAGGTTAGAATTAGTCAAGACGGGGAAATTAGTAAAAAGTCAAAAAGTTGACTTTTGACTAAGAAAAGTCAAAGTTTGACTTTGACTTAATTGGTCAAATGACCAAAATGTCCATTTGATTAATTACTTTATTAATTAACGGTTAATGAGAAATGTGGCAGATTATTGTGAATTTGAAGCCACTAATTACATTAAAGAGATAATGAATTGATTAGGTGTTGATTATATTATGAAATAATTTACATGCAATTTGTATGTAAATTTCATATAAAACTTCTCATTACAGAATGAGAAGAGGATGATGTTTTTCTGAAAAAACAAACACCTAAATGATACATCGCTTCCCATCTCTCTCTAATTTTTACTTCACAAAATCGAGTCCCACAACTATGAGAGAAGAGTATATATACATGAGTACAATAAACACATATATAAACTAGGGCATAATCCCATTACCTCAATGTATAGACTACTGTGATGGTTCTCATTTCACCTTCAGTATCTTCGTGGACCCTCATTAAATTCCAGTTGCTTCGGCGGTCAACTTGAATGCTAACCTATAAATATCTAGCCACCTTCTCACCACACGAATGGTTGATTTGGTTTTGTCATTTTAATAATTCTATCACAAACCTCTCTTTGCAGAATCAATGGGATAAACATATCCATGTAAGATAGGCCATACAATGATTAACGCCCCCTTATCTGCTTAATAATGTTTGTGTATCATTGAGGTTCTATATCTGCGACTAGGCTACGTAGAGAGGTATGGTCATCACATACAATATGCTCACTACGCCTTTCGACGAGGATCGTGCAATAAAAGGGTACACATACTTTCCATGTGTAACTACTTAATTTACATTTGGTATAAGTTTTTCTCTCGCCTGTCCAAGTGTAAGCAGAGCGAGAGGTTTTCAAGGAAAGCCTGGGTCTAACATAGAAAATTTCTATCAAGCTTAGCTATAATGTCTACTTCTCATTCATACGATATAGATATCTATATAATATAATGTATGTGTGTACTAATTCTACTATTTACACTAGAGGTTCTATAGAAGGTGGCATGGAATGACATGATTGTGGAAGCTGAACTAGCTTTTATTAAAGAAATATGTTGGAAGGTCTTCATGTTGTAGGGGTTTAAGCCATGCGACAATCCTTGATTCGATAGACATGACTTAGCCATCTTCTAATTAAGGTGAGCAAATTCTCAATACCTAAATGCCACACTTGTTCACCTTTCAGAATACAAATGATCTATCTAGATTTTCTTACTTGTATGAATCATATTGCTTGTCTATTTAAGGTGGACAACCTCTCGGTGCCTAAATATCATACTTGTTCTACTTTTGGGACATAAATGATGGAGGTCAAATGTCATAATGGAGTTTGTTTCCATACTTAATGGAGTTTGTTTCCAAACTACCTTTTGTGTGTGTTTAGCTATGTCCTTGCTACTTACAATCTTGAGTGATAGGTGATGAACGTCGAACAAGAGATGGAGTCAAGCTCAGCTAAACACGATGAACCTTATAAGTAAAGACCCCTTATCAAGTACTTATCACACACTTAAACTACTTATAACACTTAACAGGATGAACAGTAAAGAAGTGATGGAATGACAGTGAATAAAGATGCACTGTATTGATTGATGTAGATCTCTCGACCATGAAAATGTGAAAGTCAAAATATTACATTGAAAATACAAAAATGGTAAGTAAAGAAATGAGTCGAGTTGCATAATGTATTGTTATGCATTCCTTGGCTCTTATACAAGTTAAGGGAATGGTTGGTGGGCCTCTTTCTTTAATCTCTCTTTAAGTTCTCACTCAGAAGTTGACCGAAGAAGAGATGAAGAAGGGAAGAACTTTTAGAAAAGGGAAAAGGCTATTCCTTTCCGTCGGCTCATGGAGACAAACCTCTCGGAGCTTCTCTCCATTACATCGTAGAGATGAAGGTACTTATATGCTAATTTGGGAGACAAGCTTCTATTTTTTTTGCCCTTTGCAAATGCTAGCGCTAAAAGCAGCCTTGTCAACTCATATCAACTCCTACCATTCTTGTCTTCTAGCAAATATCCTTACGCGATGATGTGGCATCTCGCCTAGTTATGCTAATCGCTAGACAACTTCTTATCCTTAGGATCTTGCACGCCTTCTTCTTGTAATTCGTTAGATTTCTTCTTTTCTTTATCATCTTGCGACAAAAACACTCGAAAGCACATTTAATCAGAAATGGAGACTTATCTAAGTTGTATTCTCTTATCTTTATAAATGTGCAGTTAAAATCATGCATTTTCGTACTTTATCCTACATTTTGACTTCATTGTTTTACCTAAAAGCCTACAATAACCTGTATTTCTACATGGTATCACACCCCAAATTTAAAACAATGCTTGTCTTCAAGCATAACTTCATATCTATGCTTGTCCCCAAGCACTGTTCCATACCCAAGAATTACCTTTCCTCTTCGCATTCTCTCAATTTTTCACAATGTGACCTAGTTCTTATTCGCCAATCAGCTCCACTCTTGTTGCATACTCCCTACTACGAAAATATTTTCAGACTTAGAAGGCAACGAGCTTAAGTCTTAAAATACACTTGTTCATTCTCCAGAAAATCTTATTTTCATTTTTTAGGAATGGCTGAAGTTTTCAAAAAGTTTTAAATCCTTTTTGGCGAAAAAAAACTTTTATTTATTTATTTGGGATTTGGTGATGAGTGGAAAATCATAGGTATTCTATGTGTCTGTTCCTCTCCTAAACTAAACTCTTATCGCCACTTTTACTTTTACTCTCATGTGTTTTCAATCTTTGCTTTTAATTTTGGGTGAGAGGCGGCAACTTTAGATTCTTATTTTGATTGAATAAAAGAATAAATGTGTTTTTGAAGTTTACTTTATTTTTTACTTTGCTTTAACTTTTGTTAAAATGCCTTATTTGAAACGCCTTGACGGAATCTTTCAAAAAGTTTCAAAAGCTTTAACTTCGACCTCATACACCCCAAAATTTAGAATACAACAAGGTCCACATTGCTAAAAAGTGAATGATAAGATTTATCGCAGAAAAAACTTACAAAAGAGGTTTGAGGTAAAGCTGCTCATCTAGTGAACTTTCTAGAAATATTTCCTAAGTAGGTTTTCTTAACAAGTTGGCCACCTTGGTGACAAATAAGACTTAGTGTGCATGACTATATCTTTGAAGTTAACCTTGCGAGGCAAAGAAAAATTAAAGTACTTAAGCGCAGAAAGCTAAAACTTGTGATAAGGAAAATATAATGCGGAATAAATGCATAAAAAACTTGTACTTCAATTGCGAAGGATATAATATATAAAAGAATAGCATTTACATAAGTACTAAAATAAATTAAATTACAAAAGCTAATACCCAAAAATTTATCCTTGAATTGGCACGTAGCTTCCACGCACTTTACTCCAAACTCTCTCGACAGACTTCGACCATTAATGAATACAATGCGTGGGCTTGCCTTCTGGTGGCCATGCAATTCTTTTTGTGGGATTGTCTTTCGGTGGCCGGTCAGAGAAATTCTTTTTCGTTCAAGGATTCTTTCAACGTTTTTTCATGTTCATCTGAGGTTCCAGTGGTAAAGCAAAAAGCTTTTGGGTTTCGATAAATTATGTTTCTTTTTCTGATGATTGAGTTGATGTCAACGACGGTATAGAGGAGGAAGCTCACAATCTGATGATGTTTTGGTGGTGAAGAAGCATGTGTTGAATGGTCTAAAATGAGTGCACGACATGGTGGTGCAAGAACGTAAGATAGCGATGGTGAACGTTATTCTAAATTCTTCTTTTAGTATTAACTGGTGTGGGTGTGTTTTAGGGGTTGAATCAGGTCAATTTAACTAAGCTTCTTTACCATATTGAACGTAGTCGTTCTTTTCTTTTTAAAGGTAAAATTATTATACAACCATAAGGAGGACCTCACATTTTGAGGCCAAGGCACCAGAGCAGTAAACACCCACAAACATAAGAAAAAAAACAAAAGCATCAAAAGAAGGAACAACAAAAGCACCAGAAGAAGGAACAACCAAAGCACCAAAAGAAAGAATAACAAAAGCACCAACAACAGTACAAAAAAACAACAACCTAAAACAATCCCACAACCAGGTAGAAAAAACTAACACAAAGGGAAAAACCCGATAGCTCGAGGTCAAGCAGACGAAAAAACAAAAAAAGAAAAAGCTAAATAAAATCCTGAGCATCCTCATGCCAAGATAAGCACGAGCACGGACACAAGTCCAAATAAGTTGAAATAGAACGATGGGCTCACGAGCCTAACCACCACAGAGACGATGATTTCGCTCCTGCCAGATAAAGTAGATCGTAGCACACCAGAGAACACGCCATAGCTTTCTTCTCACATCCTTCCCAATACCCTAACGTCAAATCCAAGACAACTTAACCCCCCAACCCCATATTGAGAAATTTTGGGGTAAAATTGAAAGCCTATTATTACGATCCTTCAAAATGATCTCATTTGATTTCAGTTTAGAAGACCAAAATTTGTGGACTTGATTCTATTTGATGTGAATTCAATAATAGAAGCTTTGCATGTGTCTGAAAGACCAATTACTAGAAGCAAGGCAAAAAAGATTCAAGAGATTTTTACGCTACACCTTCAAAAGTTAGCAAATTCACATGAAGTGATAAATAATTTTGAGCCAAAAATTATATACAATGTTAGTTTAATGAGTCAAGATATGAGAATGGATTAAAGATTACATGGGAAAAGTTCTACAAGAGTTATTTAAGGCATTGTGAAGACTTTCTACATTTTTTTAGTTTTTAAATTTCAACTTTAATTTATTATGCAATCTTGTTTTAAATTCCTAGCTCTTGTTTTCTTCAAAAGGCATATTAGCAATTAAGTGTATAACTATTTGGCTTCTACCCCATGCATAATCATTTAGCCTATAAAATGGTTTGTAATGCTCTTAAAAAGGTAGAATATAATTATTAAAAAAGCTTGTGCTTATTCAACCCTTTTTGGTGTTATCTTTTTTCAAATCTTGCTTTAGACTTGATGTTAAAAATCAATTCATTTGATTAAACATGATCAAATTATTCCTGTAGTAAGTTGTCTTAGAATCTAAGACTGACCTTCATAAATTCTAGGTTTGATCTAAGTAACTTTCTTGTTGAGTGTTTGCAAAGAACCTAGAAGGACGTCTAGACTTGCATCTAATAGACATAGTAGGCGCTTATCGAACCCCCTCCTGAACTACCTGCTAGCTTAGCCCGAAAGACGACTGAAGGCGACTAACATCGCTATCCTCTAACAATATCTGTCGACTTTACTGAACTCATGAACCTGATAAACATGCTAATCTTTTATATAAACTATTTTACATACAACATAACATACCGGAACCTGGACCAATCATAAACATACATGAAGTGAAACCCTGAAATAACTGATTTAACAAGTAAATCTGATGGAAACACCATAGCAAAAAACATAGCCAACAAAGGTTTACACAATTGCAACACCTAGAGCTTACAATGACATATATTACATAATAAAACAAACTTTGTGTACAACTCCAACCATGTACTGGCAATCGATATGGGAGCTTCAGTAGACTAAGGCAGTTTATCCGACATCGAGAGCTTGATCTCTACCTGAGAAGTGGGAAAAAAAACATTATGGAAGGGTAAGCTATTAAAGCTTAGTGTGTGACTTAGTTTAAAATTGTAAATCTAGAGATCAGAGCTCATGAAAACTCTACACATATAAATCTGTTTAATCAAGCCGTAAATATAAACGCATAATAATAATAATAATAACAAAAAATTTCTCAAATACTCAGCAAGTACGTCACTTAAATCTAGCAAGACATATCAAGTATATCAAAATATTTTAACTAACATGATAAATCTATATTATGTAGGCACGCCCAATACAACCGAAGTTGACTAGCTCTACGATGTAGTAGGGCCTGCCCAACACTCCTATTGTCTTTGTCATAATGGGGCCCGTCAAGCACTCATGACAGCATTGTTGTTACGGAGTACATTCAACGTCAACAATAGAATCTAACCTGTGAGCACACAGTACCACATAGCCTCGGGCTCAACTTCTCAGTCATGTAGTTAACAAAAAGCTCAAAAAGTTATACAAAAACATTAAAACATGCCTGCTATCTTTATCTTTCTTAAAACTCATGCTTACACAGATTGTTTGTGGAAAACTAAAAATCTAAAAATAATACTTGCTTAAAATG
Source organism: Cucumis melo (assembly GCF_025177605.1). Lineage (NCBI taxonomy): Eukaryota > Viridiplantae > Streptophyta > Magnoliopsida > Cucurbitales > Cucurbitaceae > Cucumis > Cucumis melo. The sequence continues at coordinate 4,649,039 of NC_066857.1, forward strand.
ATATTGTTTTAGCTACTTTTGTGGAAGTCGATAATAATGTGCTCATATACAAATTCATTATAAAACCTAAGGTTGAACTTATGCTTGAAACCTAGAAATCATGTACTATTCATAGAAATATAATCATAGATAACAGTTTAGAACTCTGTTTTGTCACTCACTGCCTTAGGCTAGTTCCCTAGTCTGTAGATTCGACTTATTTCCTCTTGGTCTGTCAAACAAAACAAAACCTAGTGTCAAAATCTTTTATGGTCGTGTATCTTTATACTAACGTAAGATGACGCATAAAACATGACATTCAACTATTCCAAACTTAGACATAAAAGAATATTTCACCTATTTCCCAGAATTTTTCAGATTCAACAATTTAACTTCAAACATTCATAACCTTCTCAATACTTCACAAAAATTAATGTACTTTATATCAAATTCTTCACTATGAACACCTCTAAAAAGTACTTGAAGGAAAGAAAATGAGATTCCCAATAGATTACTACAGAAATGGTCTGAAACAGAGGTTGTCCAAAATTGAGTCTTCTGATAACCCCTGACTTGCTTATAAAATTAAGCTTACTTCTAGTCATTTTTGGCTTACAATTTCTTCATAAAAGATGTAGGAGATTTTATAAGCTTTTGAACCATACCTAAAAAAGCTTCTAACTCTCTCGGTATGTTCTGAAAAACCTGACAAACCAGAGCCTTCACGATTTCGCATCCAAACTTGTGACCTTGATGCCTCTTCGAAAAATACCAATATATCATTATAATTTGATCACGCTTCCTTCACAACACTTGTTATAAATTGAATAATCTTTGCAACAAAATAAACATCACCTTTTAACTCCTCTTGAGCAGTGAAAACAAACTAAAAAACAAGAGGATGTCCATGTGAATTCAATCAGTCCAGAAAATGAATTGAGCTTGTTGTTTCCTATCTTCTTCAACCTCCAAATTGCAGAAAATTTGCTTCTAATCTTCTAAAATCCTCCCTTAATACACATCTGAAGTTGAAGAACACAAAGGAGATTAGAAATGGGAGAAGAAACTTTGACGATGGAGAAGAAGAATGAAGAAACAAATGACACTTTCAATGAATTTCTTTCCTTTTAAACCACTTTCTTTTCTAGAAATCAATTTTAAATAATGAATGTAGCTCAGTCTAAAAGAGTTTGGCCAGTTTTTCTCAGATCGTTGGAGTCCATGATCTATAGGTCCATTAGGTTCCCCTGCTAGCTCAAACAAAATTAACTTAGAACAACATGTTGAAATAATTTGAATTGTTCGAATTAGGTAAAGAGAGAGAAATTAACAAGTATATGTGATATAGTCATCAGTTATAGCTTTGGATAAGAGTTTTATGTTTAAATATGATTTAAATATAATAAATATGAATATGAATTCATATTTCAAAGCTCGAAATTGATGGAAATGGTCAAAATTGTAAAAAGTCAAAATGTTGACTTCTGATTTTAAAAAGTCAAATTTGATTGGCTTTATATTCAAATGTGATTTGAATTTTAGAAAAATTAATGCGAATTCATACTCGGAAGGTTGAAATTAATCAAGACAGACAAAATGGTAAGAAGTCGAAATGTTGACTTTTAACTTGAAAAAGTCAAAGTTTGACTTTGACTTAAATTGGTCAAACGACCATATTGCCCTTGGACTAGTTAGTGAACCTTGGACTAGTTAGTGAAAAAATCCAACACTTTGTTAGATAATGTCACTAACACTTAGTGAGATAGGTGGCTACATAAAATGTAAACACCTAGCTCACTAAGTTCCACTAATGGTTAGTGGAATGCTAGGTGTTGAGATTTGGCCAACTAATTACATGTAATAGGTTATAAATAGGCTTTTATTTAATTTTGGGAAATTTTTTGGCCAAATTAATTGTGGTTTTTACAAAAATATTTACCAAACTTTTACTCTCTTTCAAATCTCAACTAATCTCACCTTCCTTTTTCCATCTTGCTCTCTATATCTCCTTCACTTAAACGGGTCTCATAATTGGGTTTTAAGTTTGAAGAATAGCAAGTCAACACTAGTGGTGGTCTCAGCTCGAGTTCGAAGAAGATTGCGAGGATCGGGAGGCATCGAAGGTATGTTTCTCTTAACCCTAATTGAATTGTATTTAAGGCTTCATATGCATGTTAATCTCTAAAGTTGTTTAGATGCAATTAGAGTAAATTTGATCTGTTTTTCCGCTGCTTTTGTATGCTTTCTATCACAAGCAAGTTCTGCTAGTAACTCAAGTCTGTAGGCTACTGGCCCAAATCGTTATGTTATTTTGTATGGACCAATATATCAAGGACTTAACTTTCCTTTCCTTCCAAAGTGAAGAACACCTTTCCACGGAGATAACTTCAAGAAAACTTGATCTCCAACTTGGAATTCCAAGTCTCTTCGTCGCTTATCTGCATAGTTTTTCTGTCGATCTTGAGTTATTTTCAGGGTTTCTCTAACCATTTTAATATTGTCCATCGTGATTTGTACTAACTCAAGACCAACTAGCTTGTTCTCTCCTACTTTGTTCAGCATATAGGAGTTCTACATGGTCTGCCACACAAAGCCTCAAATGGTGCCATGTCGATACTAGACTGATAGTCGTTATTGTAAGTGAACTCCATAAGTGATAAATGGGTATCCCAACTTCCTTTAAACTGAAGGACACATGCTCTTAACATGTTCTCTAAGATTTGTATGGTCCTCTCTGACCGACCATCTATCTAGAGATGAAAAGCTATACTAAACTTCAACTTTGTTCTAAGTGCTTTTTGCAAACTAGGCCAAAACTTAGAAGTAAAATTGGGATCCTTGCCTAAAACTATGGACACTGGTACTCCATACTGACTCACACTCTTGCCTTATTGGATCTTATTGTTATTAAAGAAGACGATAAAAAGGATCCTCGATTGAGTGAGATAATAATTGAGTTAGAGAAAAATGAGGAGGGTGTTCCTAATTTTACCTTACAATAAGGAATATTGAGGTATAAAGGGAGGTCAGTGATATCTAAAGCATCAACACTATTATTTACAATTTTTCATAATTATCACGATTTTGTATTTGGAGAAAATTTGAGGTTTCTGAGAACTTATAAAAGACTGATGGGGGAGTGTATTGTTTGCCAACGTAATAAATCATTAACATTATTCCTAGTGGGACTATTGATGCCATTAGAAATCTCATATGCTGTGTTTGGAGTGACTTCTCCATTGTAACGACCCAACTTTTCAAACCAAGTTAAGGTTAGTACTTTAACGTGAAGACACTTCATTTAAGCGTAAAAGTTCGTAAAGCCGGTTTAAAACCAAATAAAAGTAAACTATTTCAAACAAAATAAAAGTTCATAAATATCATTTATAACGTCACCAAGAAACAAATAGTTGTTCTGAACATGAAACTCATTTCAATCCTCAAAACTTAAAAACAGTAAAAACATTAAGCGAAAGCAATTGAAAGAGTGTTTCCATATGGCTATCACGAGTCGTTCTTATCCATCGTCGGTCTACCTCTCTTATTATTTTTGCCTGAAAAAGTTAAACATGAAAAGGGTAAGTATAAAATATACCCAATAAGAGACCCGCTACTGGTCCCGTTAAGGGTAAAAATGGTTAGGTTCCTATTATGAGGTACCTTGCAACATAACAATCTTGTGTTTTTGTAGAATGCACATATCAGTCTAGTGATTTCGAATGATGCACAACATGTGGTGATCTCGGACACCATGCTTGCAAGGTACACTACCTCATAGATAAAGCTAACAGTTTCCCCTCAATTCATTCCAAACAGTCCAAGACAGTCAAATAAAGTACAATTAAAACTATCAATAATACACCTCCTCTACATATAGCTATCAAAAAATAAAGCTACTAATGCTTACCACAGTTTAGTCAACATTACGAGTCGTAAATACATTTTAAACTACGCATAACATTCTAATCTACATAAAGCAGTCAAGTCCTTTCAGTCAATATATTTCAACTTCCATTCTAACTTCAATATAGGGTCCGATAGTAGAAATCTCTTACCTTGAGAATGGCTAAAGTTCCATGGTTGAAAAATAAATTTTCCAAATGAATCGATCCTAAACATATAAATGATAAGAAGTCAATAATTTTACATCATAAAATTATCAACGATCATCGCGTATATTTTCCCATTTAGCTTACTCATTTAAGTTTGAAACCAAATCGTTCCTTGATCGCAATGTCCACAATCTGCTGTAAAAAGTCTTAAAATAGTCCCTTTAAGTAAACTCTAAATAAGTTCCAAACCAATTAACTTTTAACACCCTTAAGCAAATTTGAATGGGTATACAAAACCCCATCTAAATCCACATCAAAATTGACAAGAAAAAAAAAACTCACAATGACTCAAAGCAAGGAAGAGGTAGCGACTCAAATTAGGTGCGTCTCACCCCATTTTTGTCGAAAATAGTGATCTGAGCTGTGCTGGGACAACATTGTGTGTGGTTGGGATCGTTCGTGGACAGAGCTTGAAGCTCGACATCGAATGTGATGGAGAAGTAGAAGACAGAGATGGAACGACGACGAGTGAAGCTATGTAAACGACGGATGAAACCAAAATTCTTCGATTGGGCATTCGACTTCAACTGATAGAGGCTCAATCGGCTACTTGGCTGACGTAAAAATAAGATTTCAAACGGAGAACTATGGAGGAAACGATTGGGAAGCAAGGGTGGCATACGTTGGTGAAAACAAAGAAGAAGAATGAGGAAAAAGATTAGGGCACGTGCTACTGCTACTTCTACTGCTACTACTGCTACTACTACTGCTGCTACTACTACTGCTACTACTACTGCTACTACTGCTACTACTGCTACTACTGGCTACTACTACTACTACTGACTACTACTGCTACTACTACTACTATTACTGCTACTACTGCTGCTGCTGCTACTACTACTACTACTGCTGCTGCTACTACTGCTACTGCTGCTACTGCTACTGCTGCTACTACTACTACTACTATTGCTACTGCTACTGCTACTACTACTACTACTGCTGCTACTACTGCCTACTACTACTACTACTACTACTACTGCCTACTACTACTACTACTACTACTACTACTGCTGCTACTGCTACTACTGCTACTACTGCTACTGATACTACTACTACTACTACTGCTGCTGCTGCTGCTGCTACTGCTACTGCTGCTACTGCTGCTGCTGCTGCTGCTACTGCTACTGCTACTTCTGCTGCTGCTACTGCTACTGCTACTGCTGCTGCTACTGCTGCTCCTGCTGCTATTGCTGCTGCTGCTGCTACTGCTGCTATTGCTGCTGCTGCTGCTGCTGCTGCTGCTATTGCTACTGCTACTGCTGCTGCTACTGCTACTCCTACTCCTACTGCTACTACTACTCCTCCTCCTCCTCCTACTACTACTAAAAATGCCCCGTCAACTACTATTACTACTAAAAATGCCCCGTCAACCACACCATCATCAACACACGTAATATATTTGGTACATGATCATTTAGATTTGGTACACGTAATATATTTGGTACACGATTTATTTTTCAATTCTATCGCTTAATTTGGTTACGCGATCGTTTAAATTTGGTCGTTTAGATTTGGCTAGATTTAGGATACCCAAATCTAAACGATTTTTTGTTCAAAATTTGGTACATGATCATTTAGATTTGGCTAAACGAATTTTTTCAATATTCTTTGGTACACGATCATTTAGATTTGTTTACATGATTGTTTATTTCTTTTAAGATTTTTTTGTACACAATCGTTTAGATTTGGCTAAATGGTTTTTTTTTTAATTCTTTTGGTACATGATCGTTAATTTTTTTTACACAATCATTTAGATTGAAGCCACAATCGTTTGAATTGAAGCCACAATCTAAATTACGATTTTTTTCAAGATTCTTTATACACGATCTTTTAGATTTGGTTGTCCTATTCAAACGACGTAAAAAGAGAGGAGGAAATGAAGAAATACATGGAAAGAAATCGTAGCGGGAAAAAAAAGAAAAAAAGAAGAAAGACGATAGAAAGAAATCAAATTTGGTTACCTAAATCAAATCTAAACGACGTAAAAAAAAAGAGGAAAAAAAGAAAGACGATGGAAAGAAATCGCAGCGAAAGGAGACAAATGAAATGACAAACTTAGAATATTTAAAAAATTACTAACTTTATGGGCTTTGTTACACTGGCTCTAAATATTTTAGTAATTTGTTATATTTATGAAAATTTTTCTTATTATTATATTATAATATTATTACTTTTCTTTTTCTTTTCCTTTTATTTTTAATAATTTCTTTTCCATTTTCTCGTCAAACTCCAATAAAATTAACATCCAAAATTTAAAACAATTTAGGTTGGAAAGAAAATACCTCAAAATTTTGGGAGCGTTAGATACATCCATGAATTTCATTGATGGGTTACCAAAAAAACGTCACTCAAGGGAATAGCTCAACAACATTCAAGAAACAAATCAATTGTTATTTCAAAAGAGAACCTTTTCCAATTCTTTGCTGTAAAATCTACTAAATCATATGCAAATTAACCATAACAAATTCTGAAATGGAATAGGTAATGATATTTTTATGAAAATAATATAGTATACTTGTTGTCATATAATCTTAAAAATTAATGAAGCTCAAGGAAGATGTATTGAATAAATTAATTCAAGGCAGAATATACTAAAGTATCTTAAAAGAGTCTTTCATTAAGATAATTTACGAAGAGAGAAAAGGGGAAAAACTGAAGGATTGAACTTTTAACAATGGTGGCAGATACTTACGTAGCCAAAATATATATCGTGCTGAGAAGATGATTTTTGGTTGAGAGAGTGGAAAAATAGGTCGTCAAGCTCCTATAGTTAGTAAAAAGTTTTGAAATGACGGAAAAGAGATGTTACTATACAATTTAATATATCTAGCATGTAAACCTAATTTAATGGAAAATTTTAATCACAACTAGAAATGAAATTTCAATCAAAATTCCACATAAATCTAAACACTAATTAAGATGGAGAAAAAAACCCAAACATTTATACAAGTTATAAAAGGATAATTATAAAAGGTAGCAATTTTTAGAATAATTATTAAGTATGTAGCAATATTTTTAAAAAATTGCAAATATAGCAAAGTCTATCCGTGATAGACTTCTATCGATCTATCATTGATAGACCCTTATGTTTTATCAGTGATAGACCAACATTTGCTACATGGTCTATCAGAGATAGACTCCTATTATTGATAGATTTTGATCGATTTTGCTATATTTGTAATTTTTTTTAAAATGTTTCTATATACTTAATTATTTTAAATATAATTGCTACATTTGCAACTATCTAGAAATGAATTTGTGAAATCCAAACGTCTAAACAAATTATAAAACTAGCAACGTAATTCAACGCTTAATATCCAGGAGAATAGACCTCGAGGTTCTTCTAGTCCTAAGGCAAAAAGAGAAAATTCTTATTTACTTCAACCAATTATTAGTATGTAAATCAATATATCTCAACAATCTAGTAAATATAACCCACTTCTTGTAGCCTAAATAAATAAACAAATTGGTTGACATATATAGTCCTCTTGCCTTGTTTTGGTGTTTCAAATGAATTAAACACATTCTACTCCCAGCTGATTGAACAAATATACAGAGAGAGATGAATTGACCAAAGTCGAAATTATCAATCTTGTGTGACTCAAACTTCCTATATCGTGACAAACACAATCACACATCATTAGCATTTAAATACATTCATAAATAATATATGTTGTTGATCTTTTTTTTTTATTTTTTCTCCTTGATACAATCATAAAAAGTTTACAACTCCACAAAATACAGTTAACGATTGAAATATGTGAATTTGCTAAAACCCTATACAAACAAAAAAAGAAAGAACAGATTTGATTCTCCAATTTCTCTATCCATTTCCACACCCACCCCTAATATTTAATATTTGATTTGGAGATTCGAGTACAGAAGATCCGACTTGAAGAAAAATCAAACTAGTGGAAGCGTTGAAGCCTCGGTCTCCATCTAAGATGGTGTCCATGGCGACTTGCCGTTTCACCAAAACCTCGTACTTGTTTCATTTTATTCCAAGAAAGGAAGGAATAAAATCACGCCTGCGAATTCAGATGAAAAAGAGGTACCTGACGATCTCGGACCGCCAGAAATGGGCGGCGGATCGAGGGAGTGGAAGACGAATTAGAGAGATGGAGGAATGGTTTAGTGCGAAAGGAAAAGGCGTTTGCGTGGAAGGGGATGAGGGTTTGAGTGTAAGTGGGAAAAATATTTATTAAAATAATAATTTTAATTTAATTCTTAGGTTTTTGAATGCATTTATGACAACCAATAATTGTCACCAAAAAGCGGAATTAAAAAACAAACGTTGGTATTCTAACATGCCATTGTAGCCAATTTTTCTTAAAGAAAGAAATACAAGCAATAGTAATGTTCGTATAACTAATTAATTTTTATTTATTTCATATAATCAAGGTAAGTCCAATACATATTAAAATTATCATACACACTATGCTTTATTCCATTTATGAATCTTTTCATCGGTACTATCTGGAATATTTCTCAAGTAAATTCCATCATCTCTAACATTCCAATAACAAGTTCCTTGTAAAGTGCACCTATAGTGAAGCCAATAATGTTGAGTTTCATGCCAAAACACATCGAATGAGGCAAAACTACCATTTGGTTTCCTCACAAAGCACCAAAACAAAGTTGATCCAAAAACATTTTCCTTGAAACTCCATTGAATTTGAGATGCCTGATCAATATATTGTTCACCAATATCAGTATCTCTTGATTTACAATGAGCCATTAATTTTCCATCGCTTAGTCCATTGATCACATGGATATGCCATTTATCAACAATTGCTGGTGGAAGAACAGCTCCCACAAAGAAATGTTGCTGATGAAGAACAATAAATAATAACACCAAATAACTCAAAATTGTATGCATTTCTTTCTCTTTTGTATTGTAATTGAGATATTGTTGGGATACATGAATTGATATTGTATTTATATATGATTTTATCACCTTGCATGCAATAGAAAGAATTTAATTAATTACCTTTAATTTTCATTAATTTACCTCTTCTTTTATGTATTTGAAAACTATGGTATTGGATTGAATGTGGTCAAAGATAATTATGAACTTTTCGGATACAATATTTAACCTTTTTCATTTATGGTAAAATATTCATAGGTTTATTAATTTTAATTAGTTAGAGTTACGTTTACTACTTATCGGTTACGGATAAGAATGTCGCTTTCTGTTCACTCTCTTTATTTGTATTGAAATAAATGGAAGTATGTGGATTTCTTTTTGTTGATTTCTATAATGATGATAAATTTTAGAAATAATAATTAAGTTAAAAGTGTACGATAGTATCTAGAAAAACTTGAAATATTTTATTCGATTGCCTCGAGATGATCCGAGATGAAAGACTTTTACCTTTAGTTATTCATCTCAGGCCTTATTAGTTGCATCGAAATGGTCCAAGATAAAAGAATTTTGTCTTTATTTTATTCGATTTCAGACATACATTGTTCCGACATGAAAGACTTCTACCTAATTTAGTTATTCGGTCTCAGACCTTAATTGTACTGAGATGGCCAAGGATATATTAATCACACAAAAAAAAAATCGTAAGGACAAAAAAGTAATTGTGCGTCATGGACTTTTCTTAGTTTATACTTGTATGGGTTGTAAACATTTTGGATTATTATTACATTTATGTAAATTACTCTTTATCAAATCATACCATATTCATTAATTTAAAAAAAATTAAACATAATTGTCAAAAATAGAAAAATGGACAATGATACCATGTTTACACTTTGGCCAAAATCAAGTATATAATTGTTTCTTGTCTTTTAGTGGCCTTTTGCCCCAAAGTGTAGATAATTTATATTTATTTATTATTATCGAAAAAACTCTAAAAACGAAAGTTATTTCCCTTAATATTCAATAATCAATCTATAAAATACACAACAATATATATATTTTAAAACTATTATAAATATTATATATAAATAGATGTCCATTATCAAAGCAAGCTTAGTGTCCATAGTCACATGTCACCTCCTTAATCATCTAACATCCTTGATATGTGTCTTGAAGACATCATCCCTTAGTGATCATGTAACCCACTTCATGCTTTGCCAAATTACCTATAAATAGTGGCACTTGGTGGATTATATGGATACACACAAATTGAACCATTTTACAGTGAACTTCTTTGAAAATTAATTTCTAAATATTTAATTTTCTTAATTTACTTGTTCTTTATTTATTGTATCTAGTATATTATATTATATTATCTTATATTAATATTATATTTTCTCAGTTTCCATATTTTAGTTGTGCCTCGTTTTTACAACATAAACTATTATTATTTTAAAAAGTTATCAATTATTAAAAAATGTAAATTTTAATACATCTATTTTATTTATTAATTCTAAAAACACAATAATTGTACTAATTATTTTAACAAATTTGTTCAATCTCAAATTTACCAAACACTAATTTACTTTCGATCGCATTTTTTATTTATTTATTTAAGCACAACCGTAAACAATTGTTTTAAAAGCTATAGTAATCTGAAAGATAGCTTTGATCTCCTAAAACTTGATTAGTAAATCTTGTAGATATTTGTATAAATCATGCAACAAAATCGAGAAAGAAAAAAATGAGTATTGTTTGTTGAAGATTTTGTCTAAAAGATTCTTTTAGATATCTTTAACTAAATATTCTTGATTAATGAATGAGATATATCTTTGATTAATGAATTAATTAAAGGATATGAGATATTCAAAGGATAAAAGATTTTCTATTATTTTAGGAATCTTGTTATTTATCTTTAAAAGAAAAGAAGATTTATACATATAATATATATATATACATATAATATATATATATACATATAATATATATATATACATATAATATATATATATACATATAATATATATATATACATATAATATATATATATACATATAATATATATATATATATATAAATAGGTTGTTACGATGACGATTGTGGGTGACGAAAAATAGAGAAACATAAGTTTAAGAAGATAGTTCACATCAGAGGTTGTCTACAGAAGCTACCAGTTTCCAAAGGTATTATGATCTTATATCTATGAGATCGACTTGTTGATCTAAGTTGCAATAATTGATGAGTAACAGACGAGACAGTTGTTTGTGTGATCACTGAGATCTTTAGACGGATTTAAAGAGATTGTCAAAGATATTCACTCATGTGTTTAGGGGGAGCCTGAAACCAGACATTGTGAAGAAAAGTAATTTAGGGGAGCCTGGAGTCTGATGTCAAGACACATGCGATTAAGTCATATAATTGAGCAGAGCACCATATGTTGTATTGATGTATGTTGACTCAAGTAAATATTAATAAAGATTACTCATCAGGTCGTGTGCAGCTCCCCAGATGTAGGCAATATTGGCCGAACTAGGATAACAAAGTTTCTTGTGTTATTCTCTTATGTTGTCCCTCTAGCTATTACAAAAGTTATTAGCTTTAGTATTAACTAAAGAATTAATTATCTCATTGTTTTTTCCGGTGTTTTAACATATGCATGTATACTATTAATTAAATTACATCAATTTTTTATAATTTACTAGTTATTTTAGATAAATGCTATCTTAAACTACAAATGAGTATGCATTAAACCATGTATAAAGGAAAGGAAAGAAAGCATATGACAACTAAAATTTGACTTGCGTACGTGAAATCAAAAGAAACATTGTTAATAACCTTAAACTTCTTTTCAAATAAAATGATACAAAATATTTGTAAATATAATAAGTTGTCATTGTCATATATTAGCGATAGATAATGATAGATTCTGATATATATTTCTCACTGTCTATTATTATCTTTATGTGATAGATAATAGTAATCTACCAAGATCAACTACTGTATTTTGCTATGTATATTTACTTTCACCCGTTTTGTAATTTAGAACATATTCTCCAAAAATTAACTTCCCTGCTAACTTTTAGGGGAGAGTATAAAAAAAACATTTTAAAATGGTAAATTTTAGCAATGATTTAAAAAGAAAAAAAAAACAATTCGTAAATATAATATTGAAAAGAGGTCTTTTAAAAAATATAAAAAACGACAAAGTATTTACACTATATAGAACAATTCCAAAAATGGAAAAAGCCCAAAGGCCAAACGTGTAAAATACCAAAAATGTTCCGTCAACAATAGACGTAATGTATTTGGTAACGGGATTTGGTATACAATCGTTTAGATTTTTTTTTCAATTCTATCTTTTAATTTGTTACACAATCGTTTAATTAATTGGGTTGCACGATCGTTTAGATTTGGCTACACAATCGTTTAGATTTAAGGTTCCAAATCTAAACGATTTAAAAAAAAAATTGGTATGAACTAATTTTTTCAATATTTTTTATACACAATCTTTTAGTTTTGGTTATTCTAATTTAAATTTAAATGTCCAACCAATTTTTTCAAAGATTCTTATACACCATCAGATTTGGTTACCTAATCTAAACGTAAAAAAAGAAATGAAGAAAGACGATACGATGCGTGCAGTGAATGAAAAAAAAAAAAGAGGAAGAAAGACATGCACAGGTCTAAAAAAAGAGAGAAAAACAAGAAAGACGATATAAAGAAATAGAATTTGTTATCTAAATCTAAAAAAAATAATAATAAATCGCAGCTGTCACTACAAGAATTTTGGCCTTTAATGTCGGTTTAAAACCGACATTAAAGGCCTTTAATGTCACTTGGCAACCGACATCTTTGCGAGCGTTATTAAAGGCCTTTAATGTCGGTTGGGCTTTAATGTCGGTTTAAAAACGACATTAAAGGCCTCTTTAATGTCGGTTTAAAAACGACATTAAAGGCCTTTAATGTCGGTTTTCAACCGACATCTTTGATAGTGTTATTGAAGCCCTTTAATGTCGGTTTGGCTTTAATGTCGGTTTAAAACCAACATTAAAGAGGCCAATAATGTCAGTTTAAAACCGACATCAAAGGCTTGTTTTTGTCCATTTTTAGAAATTTATATTTATTTAATTGTTGTATTATTGTCCATTTTTTATAAACCAACATTGAATCCAACAAGTGAAATTAACTACAAACTTGAAACTACAAGTCACATTACGTAGGAAACCATATTATTCAAGTCTGATTCCACCAACAATGAAAATGGTATTAGCACTTGCACATAAATCTCATTCATATCTTAAAGCAACAATAAATCCCATTCATATCTTAAAGCATATAAATCCCATATTATTCAAGTCTGATTCCACCAACAATGAAAACACGCTTGTTGATGGTATCTAATGGTGCCTAGTTGATCGCCATCTAGGCTGAAGACCTTAATTAACTGTTTGGCTGAACCGCTAGCTAAGATAGGAGCATGTCTATGAACGGCTAGTGCTGTAAGTGAACCTCTGTGAGCATCGATGGTTAGATACCGATCCCTCTGATTTCTGATATCCAGAAATTGAATATCACCAGCCTGAGAGGCACTGACAATCTGAAGAAGAAAACGATAAGCAGAATTAACAAATACATTTTAATAGGATACTGAAAATACATTGATCACAGCCAAGAAGTTTTATCACCTTCGACGAATCAAGTCCGGGTTGAAAGCCAATCCCCACAACCTTTTCTACTTTTTGCACATGTGGGCGCATTGTGCAGACAAGCCTACAAGTTCAGAGAAGGGTTGAAGGCAAATATGCAAGAAATGCAAAACAAGTAAAATTATCAGAACAAACCATTTGATTTCATAAGATTTCTTATATTTTCTATTTCAGTTTCCCGGTGAATGGTAAAAAACCATAAGTCCTCGGAGTTCTTTATTGTCTCTAAAAAAATTGGGGGCGGGGGGGGGGGGGGGAGATAACTAATAAGTAATCTGCAAAGCGGGTCATGAGAAGCTTAACCAAGAGCTTTATTCAAATAAAAGCATCAAGAGGGAGAAAAGGTACATATGCTTACAATTCAGGAATGCGAGCATCATAAAGCTTGACAGAACCATCAAAGAAACCAGCTGCAAGAAGACCCCCATGGACTTGAGAAGCAGACTGCAAAGGGATGAACGTAAGAGCTCTTTAAATATATACAGAGACTGTATCATTATACCAATCATTTAGTTCATAAGATAAGGCATCCAACACTAGAGCTAATAATCTCAAAACCTAAACCTAAAACAAAAACATAACAAGCTTAGATATGAGAACCAATAAAATAAAAAAGAAAATAGAGACCATTCACAGGAAACAAAACTCTCTTCATGACACATTCAAAGGAAAGAGTCGAAAAACTACATACAAAATCACAGATGGAAGCTACGATTAGAGTACCCTCCAAAAAAAAAACAACCGCAATTGCAAATATGCTTGCAGTATGGCACCCAAAAACGAAAATAAGCTCAAAACTCCTTGACCAAGGAGCTCCAAGACAAATCAATAAAACTAACTTGGAAAACAAAGCAAGTTCTCCCATCAAAAACCAGTCATTGTTCAAAGCCACAGTTGCAAAAGAATAACCTAATTATATTATATACCTTATCTAAGGCCAGAATCTTTGTCCATATAAAAACCAGAATTTGTCGCAGCTCCGGCGTTGTCGTCTGCAGAAGCTTTAGAACATACGGGAATATTCCAACGAACAAGGCCTAACAAATGAATTTATTCTATCAGCCACCAACAGCAATTGCCACTGAGATGGAAAATATGAAAAAGAAGAAGGAATAAATGGCACAGTAATAATTTGCAAAGTCTCAAGTAAGGCTACCAGATCAACAGCCCAAGGTCCCATATCAAGAAATCTACCAAGAAGAACCAGCGCCCTGAATCGATGTCCTTAGCTGAGTAAAACCTATGACAAAGGTCACTCTGCTGTAATTATACACAAAAAATTAAAAAGAAAGAAAAACGTTCACCCTATGGAAAACGAGGTTACTCTATGGAGACGGATGAAATCAATAGACATAGCATACATTGAGAATGGATCTAAATAAGTAAAGCAAGAGCAAAATGGAAAGAAAAGAAAAGGGGCGGGAAAAACAATGATTTGGCTCTACAAACATCTCTCCACACAATAATGATGGCGGCATTAGTGTCCCCGAAAAAGCTAACATGAGAAAGAATATTACACATGTCGATTCTGGAGGTTTCTTGTTTTCGGATCCATGATCAAGCCATACCTCAAAAGCTGTCAGCTGCTCGGTGAAAAATGGACTTGGCTAGAACATTACAAAAAACAAATTTTTAATTAAAGATTTGAAGGATAACTTTAAACAATAAACTTTTGGAATTGATGACAAATATTTAAAAAATGTGACAATAATTTTATATAATACCCCTTGGGTGTTGAAAACACCAGTCCTATTTTGGATCCATTTCTTTATCCCATTTAAGAATACTTAACTGGCTTAGTTTATCGGCTTTTCTAAACTTTGATTAAGGTAGTGGAAGGGAGATTTGGTCAACAAGGCTGTAGCATTAAAATTGATGGGCTCCAAGAGTTATTAATTAAGGCTGACAGAAAATAACCATGTTGGTCTAAGAAAGGAAGCAAAATGCCCAGGAAAATATTGAAATTCTTGTGGGTTTCATTTTGGATGGAAATTTACTTAAGTTGCTACATGACCACCCTTTTAAGGTTAATATCTAAGGAGCTTAAAATGATTTCTAAATGCTAACAAATAAATACCGAAGAGCACTTAGAAAGAAATAATAAAGTATTCCACAGAAAGGCAGAACATCAGAGGGAAATGTTTGAATTAGCAAATTGTCATGTTTCATTTTGAATTCATGTTAGGTAATAATATTGATGTATCATTTAGCATCTACAGGCCCTCCTATATAATTAACTAACATAGGGGTAGCATTTTGTGAGTTCAATTAGAGAGCCTGACCTTGCATGTAATATAAAATATAATGGATATCCCTCTATAACTTTCACTTGTAAATAAAATTAGGCTCGTTGCCTTTATGGTAAAGACACTTTCACATACCAAGATCTGACCTTTGATACAATAAAAACACATGTGAAGAAAAACTGACCTGAAACTCCAAGTTGGGGTCTTCAACCAATGCTGGAAGTTGAGAAAGACAAATTTCGGCAGCCATGTCCCATGCATCCCTGAAAGAAGCAGAACCACAGATGGGTCAGTCAATGAACCAATTGAACATTAACAGACCTAATAACCAACGTTTCTCAAACTCTACCACATGTGATGCTGATGGGTTGGAGGTAACATTGGATGTGAAATTGGAGAACAATTTGCAGACCGCATAATCCACTCAGCAAGCAAAAAATTTCTGAACAGACTGGCAACTAACAAATCCTGTCTGAACAACCTTTGAAATAGATCTGCACCAAGAAAACATATTAGCTATGATGAGAAAGAAAAAGGACGGCATTTGTTGAGTAAATCTGAAAGCTACCATGTGGAAGAACATTCCATGCAATTGTATCAGTGACAGCTGTGAAAATCCAATTCAATTCCCCAAGAAGTGTCTTCCGATCAGTTTGCCGACCAGGTATTTTGTCTATCAATGAATCATCAAGTGACTCACGGAGCAATGAACGTTTGCAAAACCTGAGGGACAAGATCCAATGATTAGAGAATATCCAGAAAACGATGAAAGGCCAGTACTTCGTAAACAAACCAAAGAACACATTATTATTAATTTAATGAAAGACAGAAGGCAGACCATATAGCCCAGAATAAGGTTGAGCTTGATGAAGAGGACTCTGAAGCTGCATTCTTGTTTTCACAAGCCAAACTGGATTTGTGCAAAAACAAACCTGAGAAGTAGTACAATCACAGTTGTGAATATAATAAAGAACAGAAGTTCAAAATGATGAGGGCATAGAAATATAATAAAGAACAGAAGTTCAAAATTCCCAATTCAAACTTACCATTCTTTTCGTCGACAACCCCAAAGCAAAAAACCCCAAAGCAACATCAGTGTTTGAAGAATGTGAGGAGTGACGGCGGTGGTGGCGGGCACGAGCTGGGCACGAGGGACGATGGTGGTGGTGGTGCCAGCGACTCTTCGGAGAAGAAAGGGAAGATTGTTAGATGAGAATGAGGAGTGTGAAGAAGAAATTGGAAGGATGAAATCGTGTGGGTGATTGAGAAAGAGTAAAGTAAGAGAGAGAAAGTCATTTTTTATAAAATAAAAATTTAAAATTAAAATTAAAAAGGAGCTTTAATGTCGCTTTTCAACACAAGGATGTTTAATGTCGGTTTTAAACCGACATTAAAGCTCCAGCTTTAATGTCGGCTTAAAACCGACATTAAACATCCGCATTTTCAAAAACGACATTAAAGCTCTTTTTTCATTTTTTCCAACCGACATTAAAGGCCAGATTTGTTCTAGTGTGTACGGAGGAAGACGATAAAAAAATTAGAAAAAATATGGAAGGGCAAACTTGAAATATTTAAGAAAGTTTTTATGGAAAAACATTAAATCTAAAATTTTGTTCTTACTATGTATTCTCAAATTTTACTATATTTAGTGTACCGACACATGTTAGCATGATTAAGAAAAGGAAATGTATTTCTATGCCATGTTTGATATCTTTTATGTTTAAAACACCAATTAACTAACCTATGCCATATTTGATATGTATGTCAACTAATATACTTTTATATATTTGATATTATCAATTAATTAGTTATAAAATCGATATATCAAATTTATCTTTTAATAAGTGTTAAATGTATTTGTTGTTATTCCAGTGAACTTAACTTGAATCTTTATTATTTTTCTAGTATATTATCTACTTATATTTCTTCAATCTATATGGTTAATTGATAACTATATTGTGAATTTAAAATTAAATTTTGAATGAGTTTTGATCTACCATTGATTTACGTGAAAAAATGAATTTAAGAAGTATATTAAACATGCATGCTTATGATACACCAGATGTAATACTTGAAAAACTATACTAATATAATATACCAATAATACATAATATTATTATTTTGAATGAATGATAATATATACTATCGATGCACACATTAATGATATACATGAAATGCATTTTGAATTGATACTAAAATACACACACCCGCTTTATTAAAATTTATGGTTTACTAATTTGATATTTACCAACAATAATGTATATGTATGTTTTCTCTCTCTCTAAATCAAGTATATCAATCAATTGAAATTTGAGAAATATCAAATATCTCTACGTTATATATTTGATATACAAAATTGAACATAATTTACATGTCATCACAATCATACCAAAATTATATTAAAAAAAATTAAATAAATTAAATGATATATTTTATATTTGGTATATAAAAAAAAATAAACAATCAAGTAAAAAAAAAACAAAATAAGATATCAAAGCCTAAATCAAACTATAAAAAAAATACTAATAAAAGGAAAATAACTCCATATTAAAAAAGAAAAAAAAAACAACAAGAACTTCCATCATAACACAGTTAAAAATATATTTATGACAATATATCATTGCAAGACAAGATTAATTACATATGAATATGTCCAATTGAACAAAGAAAGAGTTGAAAAATCGAAAAAAATACAAATAGAATGTGGAGGAAATTTGTATTAATCAAAATGAACTGTATTAATTCAAATAATCTGAGTTTTACTTTTTGACACATAATCTCCACTTATGAACCAAAACATCTTTATTAATTGGATTGTTTTTCAAATAGATTCCATCATCTTTAGCTGTCCAAATACAATTAGTATCATAACATCTATAAAACAACCAAATCGATTTTTTCTCAACCCAAAATGCCTCAAATGACACAGACTCTGCATTTGGCTTCTGCAAGTAACACCAAAACAATGTTGTATCCCAAAAGTTTACCTTAAAACTCCAATTGAATTCCCTTCCAAAGCTAAGATTTATTTTTCCTAAATCATCATCTTTGGATTGACAATGAACAAACAAGTTTTGGTCTTTGCTTAGGCCATTGACAATATGGATGTGCCATCTCTTCAGCCCGAGACCCTCGGTTGGCTTAAGTATAGCCAATGACAACGCTAACAAGAAGCAAAATATCAAAAAGTGCTTTTCCATAGATCTCATAGTCTCCATTTACTTGAGATATTGCACTTAATTTGAAAAGCACTTTGGTTTCGGGTTATAAAAAGGGATGTAAAGTGCAATGGATATATCCAAATTCTTTGAATGATGCGGCGATATAAATGCTGTCCGTTTGAGTAAAATTTTGGTGAGTTATAAATTAATAAGTTACTTAATTAAGGCTCTAATTATTATTTAATTTCTTGTATTTAGTCATGAGTCTTTAGTCTTGAAACGATTGATTTATTACTGCATTTAATTCGGGATGTAACATCACAAAACAAGCTATTTAAAAAGATTGAGACTTATTTTTGGTAATGAAATAATATACGATGAAAACATGGTAAATAATGGTAAGGTATTATAAATAAGTAATATAATAGTATAGATGTCCATGTCATATGTCTTATTATTGTAGACACCTAGGGTACGTTTTGGGAAGGGTTGAGTTAGAGAAGGGTTAATGTTCTGATAAAACTAGTGTAATGATAAATCTAGTTTTATCATAACCCTTGTTTGGGGAAAAGATTTAGAAATATAGTTTTATGATAAGAGATGTTTGGGAGAAGGGTTACGTGGGAAGCGTTATGGGGATTTATGATAAGATGTGTTTGGGAGAAGGGTTAGGTGGGTAGTTTTATGAGAATTTTATAATAAGATGTGTTTGAGAAAAGGGTTAAGTGGGTAGGTTTATGTGGAATTTATGATAAAATTTATTTGGGGGAAGTGTTATGTGGGTTGGGTTATGAATATTTTTTTTATGTAGTAATTTTTTTAAATGACATTGTAAATATAAGTAAGAAATTATTATTACATATTTTTTTACGAAAACGTTGAACCCGTCTTATTGAAAATAATTTTTTCTATGTGTAACGTTATTAAAGTAGTAAAGATAGTTGTCCAATTTGAAAATAATTTGTTAACAAATTGTACTAATTTTATTCTAAGTCATTTTTTAGAAATACAAATTATTTATTGCCTATTTGTAATTAGTGATAAATAATTAGCGATAGCGGTAGCGGCGTACATTTGTTTTTAGCATATATAATTATATGGTGTAACGCATGTGTCCATATTTATAATTATTCATTAAATTAGTTATTATGTAGTAGTTGAATGCCATATTGCTCAAATTGTTACTATTTTCGTTAATTTTAAAAAACATTTTCAATAGAATTGAAGGGATGTAGAAGGGAGAAAAAGATAACATATGCATAAGATGTCAAGTACATACGAAAAAAGGTTGTGTACAATATGAAAAAGAAATAACAGTCAATAACATAGTGGAAGTCAAGGAAAAAGAAAAGCTAGCCAACGAAGTACAAACATAAACTATCTGGAGATGTCTCATAGGATGACTCTACAAAAGCCCTCCCTCTCATCCTCAGGCATCGATGAGAAATCCCGCATTTTGTCTATACGAGACAAAAGGTTCCTTGCAATAACGCCCTATCCAAACTTGTTAGTTTCGACATCTCACGCAATATGCGAAAGAATTCCTACCGCACTTGGTTGTCATTGGCAAGGGCGTGTTCAGGCCAATCCGCAATCATCCTAAGTTGGTCAGTTTGTACACTCCAGCGCCATATATATGACTTCAAGCTCTGCCTTTCACTGGCTTCCCCTTTTCCTCTTCGATTCGCTCGATCCCACTCTACCCTCAGACGCACGAGAAGGTCGTGCGTACATCCTCCTAGGACATGTCAATCCCCTAGCTGTACATTGATGGGAAGTCCTCGTTCACATCAAGCATGTCGAACCTCTCATACGCGACAGGCTCCTTAGACTCCACGTCTACGAACGTCTTTGCGAAGCGACCCGCCGCTCTATCACGGCCGAACGCATATGCAAGTTCGTCGTAATAGATAAATGGTTTGTTAAGGAGTCCATTCACTGGCAAGTAGCAGAACGTTTAATTTATGTTTCTTACCTTAACCCAGTTATTGAAGAGTTCCTTCTCCGTAATTATGCATTTTGCGTCGTCGTTCCAACCGAATCCATTGCAGGTTGGCCCCCGCATTTCTGCGATGGCCTGGAAAATCCACTTCAGTGTCTTTATTCTGTAGTCAGTTACAATGGTTGCACGGACCTGACATCCTGGTAATTTCTCCGACATTATGTGTACCAGTTGTGTCAAGTAACCTGGCCGAAACGTACCATTGTCGGATTTCCATCCCCCCATGGAAACGAAATCCACTAAACACTCTACAAGAGTGTCCTCCTCCTCCTTAATCTATACATGCCTCGGGCACGCAATGAGGTAGCCATTCTGAGAATGAAAAACGATAAATAATTCATGGAAGCCATTAGTAATTTTACATTTCCACATTTACAATACAAACGAAGAGGAAACAATACATGACCTATACTATATGTAACAAATGCACGGTTACATTACATTTAAAATAAGAACAAAGTAACAAAGTAATTTACATTGCCACACAACCGACCCTAATTTTAAAAGCGTTTTAGTTAACATTACGCAACTGCCATTTCTTTGAACGTTGCTTTAGCTAATTCGTCGCACCAATTTGACCACTCGATTGTCGTCTCAATGTACTGAATGTCTTCTGTAGCGGTGGTGGTGGCTTATGTGGAGTCCCCCTCGTCGAGTTCGTCTATGTCGTCGCAATTGATCATTTCTTTGTTTATCAAATTATGGAGCAATTAACATGCTAGGATTGTTCGGCACTGCACTTAGAGCGGATAATAGGACTTCCCACGAAGTATTGCCCAACGATCCTTAAGAACACCGAATGCGCGCTCAATCACATTTATTGCCAAAGAGTGCTTCATGTTGAAGTATTCCTTTGTAGTTGTTGGGGCATTTCCATCACCCCACCAATCTTGCAAGTGGTAGCGCTAACCTCTGTATGGAGCGAGGAATCCCTTAGCATTTGGATAACCCACATCACATACGTAATAATATCCTGTACCGAAAACTGATACTCTATTGGCATTCCATTTGTAACTTCCAAAATGGTAATGAAAATTAAAATTGTAGATACCCTTTGGCATTTGCAATCCGTTTTCTCTGCCAAGGGCATCCTAGAGAATTCGTGATTCTACTACATATCCTTCATAACCGGCAAGGACATATACAAAATCCTCTTTCGTGTCGCAGACGTCGAGCACATTTGTCGCAATTTCCCCCTTTCGCGTTCTGAACGAAGGTTGTTTTGCTGCGGGCACGTTCACCTTTATGTACGTCCCATCCAATGCCCCAAAGCAATTTTGCAGGTTCATAGAAAGAGGCTTACATTACCGTGACATTCTGATACTTGACAAACTTACCATATAAATAGTGGCGCACCTCGAAACACTTCTAACGTTGATCAGTGTAGTTGTTTGATACTGACACAGGTTTCTTTATCAACTCGTCGTGGAGTCGCACCATAACCAAAAGGACGAGGTTAAAATGTCGTGAGATTGTCTCGCTTGATTGTACAAATTTCCGTTGAATTACACGGTTCTTAACGTCATGTGCAAGGACGTGCAAGAACATCGCAACCATTTTCTCGACATCAACAATCTCCGTCGATGAAAGACCAGCTACAGTCCTAAGTAAGTGGCATAGAATTGCAAATATGCGCCTATTTATGTAGGTGCTTTCGCGACACACAAGATCAGACTCGTGTATCATCCGAAAGTACGCAAACTGCCTAATTCTATTCCTTGTAGCAAACGGTGTTTGTAGGAGATGCTTATTGACGTTCATTAGTAGCTCCAACGTTAGGAGCATCTGACGTTGGGCAAATGTGAACTCGGTTAGGACTCCAAGAAGTGTTTGTTGATCCATGTCAAATGACCTTAACTGCATTACAAAATATGTGCCTAAGTATGTTATTAGAATGGTCATTTACAATCACTAGAAGAAATCCAACTTTTAATGTCGGGTGGAAAAAATAAAAACGGAGCTTTAATGTCGGTTTTCAAAAGATGGATGTTTAATGTCGGTTTTAAGTCGACATTAAAGAGGGAGCTTTAATGTCGGTTTAAAATCGACATTAAACATCTTCCTTTTTGAAAAGCGACATTAAAGCTTATTTCAATTTTTAAATTTTTAAAAATTTTTTAATTTCGAAAAAAGTTAATGGTTTCTCTCTTAATTTACTCTTTACTCTCCGAGCCACACGATTTTACAATCCCTCACTTTCTGAATTTCTTTTATTCTCTTCTCAATCTCATCTCACTTTAATCCCTCTCTTCTCTGAACGGCAAGCGCCGCCACCATCTTTAGAAGAAATCTCTCGTGCCCGGTCGTTATCGAACCCACCATCGTCGTCCCTCGTGTCCTGCCCGTACCTTGTCATTGTCGAACAGTCCTTCTTCGACTGTCGTTGTGCTCGCCACCACCGTCGATTCAAACATCTCTACATTTCTATTTAAGGTAGTTTTACTATCATATAGAAAAATGAATGAATATAACATCTCTGCATTTCTCAAACCCACGATTTCACCTATTGCCTCAAATTTCCACAGCCCACAATTTCATCTCAAACTCAAATTTCCTTATTTTCTCTATGTTTCGTTAGAAGTACAAAAGAAAAGAAGAAGTCGAAGGGATAAAATTTTGTCGTTGCCGCAAAAATTTTCGAGGCAATGTTCTAACGTAAATCCCAATTCTCCCTCAAATTTCTTGATTTCTTATTCTCCATCTTCTTCTTTCTTTTGTTATCCGTGTTTCAATTTTTTAGGTTTCAGGAGAAGATATGGGAGAACCCATTTGCATGACTTTGGTCGTTGCCGCCGGTAACAAAATACTTCAGAAGAAGGGAACCGTCATTTTCTTTTTCACATTTTTTAGGTCATTTAATTTCATCCGATTCGTTTTTTTATTCTTCCTTGAGTTGTTTGATCGCTAGTAGTATAGTGTTTCTTTAATTCTCAATTTTTTGGATTTCATTAAGGAAGCATGAGAGATTGAATTTTCTTTATGAATTGGGTTTGAAAGTTGGGAAAGCTAGCAATTTCGATGGATTTAAAAGCCTTGAAACCCTACTTAGTTCAACTATTGCCGCGACTGCCACTGAACCATCTAGTTCCAAGGTATTATTGCGTTTTTTCGCTAATTTGTGTGCTTTGGTTATCTCTCTTTGTATTGTTCAATTATGATGTTTGTTGGATATTAGAGCTCTGTTTGAGGATGAGCCTCACTCTGCCAATGATGCATGGAGGAAACTCCATTCTGATCCTTTGCTCATCATTTAACAGCGTGAGAATAAACTCTTGCTCGCGTAAAAAACAATCCTATGGCTATGATTTGCAAAACCGTTACTAGTTTTTAATCTCCTTTTATGGCTTTAACACCACTAAACCTTACAAGTTTTATTCTTATAACACGGGCTATGGAAATTTTATGTGGAAACATCTTTCTTCCTTTCATTATTTTGTAGAGAGATTTTTTGAACTTTTCTCTTAGTTTGTTCATGGACACTTTACTTGGTGGCCTATCTAAATACTAAGTTATTCTTTTGAGCTGATGTGATGAATTTCTCTGCATTTCTCTTACTCTTTTGATAGAAGCTAAAGATGAATCTTTGATCAGAAAGTTTTTTCTATATTATTGCTGAGACAATCTTGGCATAGAGTAAATGCTTATCAGCATTATTTAATCTGTCATTGATTTTTGTTGTAGAGATTAAAGTTATCCCTATCCAAAGTAGATTAGAAGACAAGAAAGTAATGGTCATTTAGTAAATATTTTAGTCTGAAGTGGACAAGCTAAAGTAGAGAATACAGTTATATTGAAGGAAGGTAGAGTTCAATAATGTATTGAACAAAAACTGAGAAATGATAGATTTCTAGGATTTCTCAAGTTCATAATGGATTTCTAGGATTTTCTCCAACAATTTTCAATAAATAAACAATCAAATCACCAACAATTTTCTTTTGCATTTTCTAACACTAACTCTGCTGAAAACAAGGAACCTGACCAATCCCTTTACATTTTTCTATTACCCATTTCTTCTCAATTTTAAATATAAAACTGCATTCTAGGTGTTTGTTTAAACGTTGCACTGGTGGAGTTTTAGGTTTTGGGTTTTGTTTCTTATGTGCTTATTGGTTGAGACTTTTTGTGTTTTTGGTTTGATTTTGATCTTTATTTCTAATGGTAAATTGATCTTATAGTATTGAAAGATTTGGGGTATTTGATCTTATAGTGTTGAATATAGTTGTGTTTATTGATACGTGATTATATGTAGGTGTTGGATGATGTATATTTGTTGTAGTTCTATATGGAAGTGTTGAAAATTGTATGCTGGTATTTTAAGTGTTGATCTTGTGTGCATTGCAGGTGAAATAGAAATATAAGGTTTGCCACGGAGTGTAACATTTACGAAATTGTGCTTTCTTTGGTTTTTGCTTCGTCTTTGTGCAATCTACTTGGCAGCTTGAAAGGTGGAAATGACCATATAGATAGATGGTCAGACGATCGTTGAAGGTTGAAGACTGAAAAGACGTTTGGTCGTGGGTATCTTGCATTTTTCGTGCTTGATCTCTGTATATCATATACTATGATCACAAATACTCTGTACCATGTTAACTTGTTTAAAGTTGGTTGTAATAGTCACATTGTATGCGTGGTCAAAGTCCCTATCAATTGTCATTTCCTAGCTTACTAGTTTATCCGTTTCAGATTGTTAATAGAATCAAGAAGTTAAGGAAGAAAGCTGCCCTTGAACCTACAGATACAGTAGAAGTGTATTTTCGATCACAAGATTAGGATACATCACTAGCACACAGAGACATCAAAGTCCAATTTCTTTTAAATCTTTTGCAGTTTTTTAAACGATGTATATATGGAAAGGTTTCTTCTGCATTTTTCTTTTCTTATGTTTGTGGGAATTTCTTGTTAATGCTAGGTTCACATCTTCATTTCAACCTAATTTCCAAAGAAACAACCTTTTCTAGTGCTGCAAAGTTCTCATGTAATGTAATCTTGCCTTGAATCTTGAAAACTCTTGTGTATATCGGCTTTGGTTTGTAGTTAGATATGACTAATGCCATAAACATGCTTGTACGTTTCTCTCCTTTGGTCGTCCAAACTCGACTTCATAGTTTAACCTTTCCAGATTAGATTAATTCAATGTTGAAATAGTATCAAGTGTCTCAGTTTATAATCTTGCTATCCAAAAAATAAAATACCATAGATAAACATTTTATGCTTCTTCTACATTTACATTTTACATATATTAAGCTCTTTTTTATGTGTGGAATAGAATAACCGTAGATTAACAAATGCTTTGCTTTAATTGAACAGGTGAACTAGGGGCATCTGGTTATTGATGTGTATGTTAAGATGAAGAAGGTCTTTGATCAAACTGTTAGCGACTAGTAAGCTATCTTTTACGCTTGTGATGCTTTTTGATCGCATCATTTTAATTTCTTGATTTTAAGTCAAGACACATGATTACTTGTCTTTGCAATCTAATTAACTTTTGTCAAATGATCATTACTGAAGACTTTAAATTAGTGGTCTTGTTTCATCAAAATCATTTTTATTCAATTATTCATTGATCTTGTCAATTATACTTTATGCGTTACTCGTTAGGCTTTCCTAATAGGTTCCCTCTTCTTTTAACGTAGAAAGAGAGGTAAGTATAAGACTGCTCAAGATTCTTAAAATATAGTAGAAGGTATGCTTTTTCGGCTCACCTGTTTTGTTATTGCAAAGTGATATCATATTGCTTCAATTATTTTGTCTTGAAGAATTAGATTAGAGTGTTTAGGATTATTTGTTGCACATTTTTTCAATGATATACCTTAAGTCAGATATAACTGTTATTTTGCTCTAGCTATTTGATGACATTTTTAAATAAATCGACTATCTTTCAGATTACAGACCTTATTTTATTTTCAATACATCGACTCCAATGGGAGGGACCAAGCTTCTAATGAAAGCTATGTGTGCTTTTTATTCAATTGATCTGAATATTTAACTTCTTTTTCTGTATCATATGTTTGTTAGTGCTCTATAAATATAAAATGATAAAAATGTTCTTTCAACTTTTACACAACAGTTTCAATAAACGTTTATTTTGATATTGCTTGTAGAATGATTGAAGACATATCAGGTTGAAAGTGAAGCGATTGTGTAGATAACTAGGCTATTGTTGAAGGTTGAAGATTGAGAAGACGTTTAGAATTTCATATTTAAGTCTTGTATTAAGATCTTGTTTCATGTACTCTTGTAGAATGTATATAAATACACAATATTAAGATTTCATTTTGTGTATACAAATGTAAAAGACAAATATTATAGTTTCTAAAATAATATTAATTTTATTGATTTGTTGGAGTGAGGAAAAATATTTATCTACATGGACCCAATGTCGGTTTATAAAAAATGGATAATAATGAAACAATTTAATAAAAATAAATATGAAAAAACGGGCCCAGAACAAGACAAAAATGTCGTTTTTAAACCGACATTAAAGAGGCATTTAATGTCGGTTTAGAAACGTAATGTCCATTCTAAACCGACATTAAATGTCTTCAATAACACCATCGAAGATGTCGATTTCTAACCGACATTGAAGGTCTTTAATAACGCTCGCAAAGATGTCGGTTGCCAACCGAGATTAAAGACAAAATTTCTTGTAGTGAATGTACATAAAATTTAGTATATGAAAATTAATAACAAGTATTCGAAGAGAAGCAATGTGAAACCATGCAAAAAGAGGTTTGCATAATGTATCAAATAACTATTTCTTCTTTAGTACATATAAGTGGTTCATGTTTACGATAATTGAAAAAACCGTCCTCGAAAAGAAATACTTGTTTTTAGTTAAAAGTTATTTTTCAAAATTATATGAAAAGTTACATAAAATTGATTTTCCAATTAAATTTCGTTAAAAAATAGGGGTTACATTTGTAAAAAAAGTTATACCATTACGTTTGAGAATGAATTCAATATTTTCTTCGTAACTGAAATTACAATTAAACGAACTGTGAATTTGAAAACTTCATTTTACACATGTGACAATATGTTACTTTAGCTAGTCATGAAATAACTGAAAACTATTATAAAGACATTAACAAAAATTACACTAAAAACTTGTTTGAAACAAATTAAAGAAATAAATTCGAGTTTAATTTGAAAACTTCAACATTCATTTGACATATTCTTTTCATGGTATTAACTAATTACGAACAACTAACATGTGTAAACTTTATGCAATTTTTTTGTTACAAAATTGTAATTTTATTTTATTAACTTTGTAACTGCACTTGGACCCCTCATTTTACATGTTTCAATTGATGGTTGTAAGAACTGATTTAAATTCGTATTTATTATGGAAAGTAGGATTTTACGTTAATTAATTCTAAAAATACATTACTCCATTACTCTGTTATGTGTACTCTCATTCTTGTTATACTAATTTAATTCCCTATATAGTCATTAATTGCATGATATGAAGTTAGACGAACGTTGCAAAACGTATATATATTCATCTTGCATATGTAAAAACTACGTAAACAAGATTTTTAAAGTAAACAATGCATACATCTTATAAACCAAATAATGTTTAACAAAATGTTCGTAATAAATTTATATAAAACCTAAATAAATAAATGAAAGAAGTTTGTAACAATAGAAAAGAAATTACAAACTTTGCTGTATGTGACAATAATATATGAAACTAAACAAAAGAAAGCCTACAAATAGCCATTACAATAGTACCTCTTAGAAGAGTATACTCGTGAATGGCAATGTCCTGTAGAAGATAAACAACCTTGTTAACATTTGTACATAAGACACGATATAGAAGGAAAAAAATGAAAGAATGTTAGGTATACATACCTTCTATGACGACAAGTAGGACCCGAAATCAACATTGAATGAGTAAAGACATTAATAATCAACAGGGAAGCATAAGAAAATGGATTTTTTTTTAATTCGTAGCCTCAGAGTTTTGAAACTCATTCAACATAATGAATGAAATTTCATGGTTGTAGAAACATCAAAAGTAAATGGAAAAAATACAAAAAAAAAAAAAGACAAATAAACAGAACACGCGTAAATAGAAAATAACAAAAAAGTTTATGGACAATGGTAGTACATTAAAACCATGAAACGATAGCGAAAAAGGAGGACAAAAGCATATAAGGTAAACATCAATACAATAGATGAATATAAGTAAATACAAAACTGTGCGTAAGTGAGAAAGGAGGACAAAAGTTAATTGCAGAAGATAGAAACATAGAGAAGATTACAATAAAGGAAGGAATGAAATAAAAAAGAAGGCAGATTAAAAGGATAATGAGAAAAAAAAAGTAACCTACGAAGGAGAAGATAGAAACAGAGAGAAGAATGCAGTGATAGATGCAAAATAAGTACATACAAAACAGTTCGTAAATGAGAAAGGAGGACAGAAGTTAATTGCTAAAGATAGAAACAGAGAGAAGAATACAATAGAGGAATGAATGAAATAAAAAAGAAGGTAGATTAAAAGGAGAATAAGAAAAAAAAGTAACTTACGAAGGAGAAGATAAAAACAGAGAGAAGAATGCAGTGGTAAAGAAGTGAAAGTGATAAATGAAAAGAGAAAATGAAAAAATGAAGAGGGAAGTAATACACTGCAAGCCTTCCATCAATAAAATTAGGGCTGAAAGACAGAAAATGTCTCCTACAACTGACTAAAAGCATAGAAAAGTCCAAGCAGTCAAAGACTATATACTGGAACCTATACCAAAAATATACAATCTGAACAAATGGAAGAGACAACACAATGTTGAACTACTGATTCTATGCAACCACAGGATTTTAACCAAAAATATCAATGATGCAATAAAAGTGTGTAATGCACTTGAAACATATTTTGTAAATCCCAAATCAGGCAACAAAATTGATAGAAAATTAAGGGTTGGGTGAATATAAGGAAACATAGAAGCCATTGCCAACATACATTTATGAACGAAACAAAGTAAACCAAGAAGACATAATGGAAGGCCAAAATGAAGTACACAACAGAATGGACAAATAAGTCTACATACATATATGGAAATAAAAATTCAGACATTAACACAAACAGTGGGAAATCATGGCAATAATATAAGTAAATTATTATAACAGAGAACAGAATGCAAACAGATACATATATTCCAAAACGAAATCAGTTTGTATTCAAAGGAATGGGAACTCATCATCAGCTAAAAAAAATTGGATTCAAAAGAGTCCAATACCTCTCTACCAAGCTCGATCAGCAACCATTAGCAGACAATGGTGGTGAAGTGTTTGTCTTATCAGTGAAGGAAATTACAAAATGGCAAGTGAAACACCCAGCTGTAATAATGGAATGTTGAGCAGCAAGAAGAAAATTAGAGGGTCGCCTTCAACAAAACGTGTTTGGAGGCAAAACCTTAGATCCGAAAAGGAAATCATGTTTGGAGCCAACACTGTTAAAGGGTTGACTTCAGCAAACACGAGAAAACCTTTGGGTATTGAGAGAGACAGATGAGAGAGATGTAGATAGAGATTCGACATCATGAAATGAGGGTTCATCGGCAAAACGCAACAGACGAATGAAGGAACAAAATATACAGAAAATGCAGGTTAGGGTCTTACGAAAATCAACAGATGTGGGAAATAAATGGCCATGGTTTGAATAGGGAATCAGGGGAAAAATGGGCAGATGAGGGTTTATGAAACATTTGAGAATCGAAAAATGGTAATGGAGGAGATGAGGGAGATAACACTGAACCAAAGAAGGAGGAATTGAATGGGAGAACCGAAAATGGTAATGGAGGAGATGAAGGAGACAACACATAAGCAAAGAAGGAGTAATCGAAGGGGAGAACCAAAAATACGAATGGATAGGATGAGGGAGAGAACACAGAATAAAAGAAGGAGAAATCGAAGGGGATGAAGATGGATTGAGTGTAGGGTTAACACGGGTTGAAGATGAAAAGGGAGGAGGAAATTCAATGGATTGATGGGGAGGTTTTGAGGGTAAAATCGGGATTAAGGAAATGGGTTTCCTTAATCTTGGACCCAAACGGGGGTTAGGGTTGGCATAACCTAAGCCCACAGTACTAACCATAATCCCAAACGGGCCCTTAGTGTCTAAATAAGGTCACCTCCTTCATCCATGTATCAAGTAATCATGCACCCTTAGTGGTCACGTATTGCCTCTTCTACTTACCAAATTGCCTATAAGAAGTGACATTATGTGGATTTGTAAAAAAACACTATACATTGGAGGTTTTTCCAAATTACTTGTATAGAGTGGAGAAATTTGAGATTTTTTTATTCTCTTTATTTTTCTTATTTTCTTATTTATTTATTTATTTATTATATTTTGTTATTTTATTATTATATTTTCTCGATTTTCATATTACAATTGTAGGTTGTTTTTACAGCACGAGCTCTGGCCATCTTCTCCGCTGAAGTTAGGTCTTAACGGTACGTCAATTTTTTCCTGCTTTTTATAATTAATAAAATAAATATTATTTTTCATGTTTAATATATATTAAATTTCTATTATTTTATACTAATACTAATAATTATTTATCAACAATTTTGATACACTGAAAAGTCATCAAGAATATGATCATCAAAAAGCAATTATTCTATATCTCAGATATTCTCCTACAGTAGCAATATCGAGAGAAATATTTTAAATAATATTATGTCCTTATTTTAATTTCTTCTCATGGTTAAATGAGATAACGAGTTATTGATTGAAAATCATAAACATCAGTCAACTAAAAAATCAACATTTTCCTTAAGTGAATGTTGTAAATTTTAGTAGTGCTGGATGAAAATAATTAATCTTAACCAACTGAAACAATCTTGTTCCCTACAGTGAATGTTGTGAATTTAACAATTGTAATCAATGTTATAACCACAATAAAATAAGAAATAATTTGTTTTTTGTGGTTGGTCGTTATAATCATCAAAATCTGAAAGGATCCATGAAATGATGATCTTATAAGAAAAGCCCCAAAAGAAAAAAAGAAAAATGTGGAAGCAAATTTTGCATATCAAATTGATAATGTATTTGGCCTATCCAGTATGACAAGTGTTAAAGTTTTGATTCTCCTGAAGAGAAAATTTGCATATTTGATAAAATACACTACAAAAAATCGAAGCTCTGTCGACATAGAGATAAACATTGAAAAATTGGTTTATTGTAAAAAGACCTTTTTGTGACGCCCAGAAGGCGTCGACAGTGGAGCTCTGGTGACGTATAATAGAAAACGCCGGTAGAGGCTAAGGCTTCCACGACGTTGAGTGAGGAGATGTCATGAAAACTTTTAAGTTAAATAATAATAAACACTTTTTTCGATGCCATGCATGTACACATCGTCGTTGCCCCAATAACTATCGATGTTGCATGCAAGGCTTCATGAAAGGTCGACCTTTTGTCGATGTTTCTTTGACCGCATCTACAAAGGTTGAACATTTAAAAAATTCTGACAACCCTATCATGACGCCAAATTGTATAGCATCGTGGGAGGTTGGACCTCTGTCGACGAGGTGTAAGTAAAATCGCAGGATATATGGCGTTTTGACTACTTTTGACAAAGTTCTCACGATGCCGTAAGTGACCACATCTCGAGTGGGAGATCCTATACTGACATTATACGTAAAACATCAAGATTTACTCTATAAAAAAACTAATTTCACATTCTGTAATTCACTGAATTGAGAAGGAGAAGGTCGAGAGAGTTGAGAGAGAGACCGAGAAGGAGAGCAAAAGTCACCGCTCCGTTCGTCGTCATCTGCTGCCACCGCTCTTCATTCCGGTAAGTGGTTTACTTTGTTTTAGTTAATTAGTTTTACTATTTAGATTTTGATTTAGTTGTAGGAGTACTGCATTTGAATTTAGAGTTGTTAGGATGTGAGATTGAAGTTGAGATTGAAGTTGAATTTGAGATTGAATTTCAAATTTTCAATTTGAATTCTTCAATTTGGGAGTTATATATGTTTGAAATGAGTTTCAAAACAATTCAGGGGTGTTTCTTATTATTATATTTGTGAATAGTAAATCTTGTATGTGCTTTATATATTACTTTAAGTGAACACAAAATTTTATAATAAAAATATATAATAATATAAACAGATACAATAAAATGAATAAAGTGTATTTGGCCAAATGATATTGACATAATTTGACATGTAAGAAATTTAACTTTTCGGTCCCTAATTATTTGACAAAATCTATATTGTTTGTATGTTTGATATTAAATTTGTTGTATATTTTAGAATTACAATCTGCTATATTAAAACAACGAAGAAATAAAACCTTTTAGTACAGCCAAAGAAGCTTGGAAAACCTTAAAGGTTGCGTATGAAGGCACTTCCAAAGTAAAGATTTCAAGATTACAGTTGATAACATCTAAGTTTGAGGCATTAAGAATGACCTAGGATGAATCAGTGTCTGACTAGAATAAGAGAGTGCTTGAAATCGCAAATGAATCCCTATTGCTCGGAGAAAAGATGCCTAACTCTAAAATAGTACAGAAAGTACTTCGATCCTTGCCTAGGAAATTTGATATGAAAGTTACTGTCATTAAGGAAGCCCATGACATTACGACACTGAGACTTGATGAATTGTTTGGTTCGTTGCTTACATTTGAAATGGCCACTGTCGATAGAGAAAGTAAGAAAGGAAATGGAATTGCCTTTAAATCCACACATGTAGATGAGGAGGCTGAAGTGATACTGAAGCAAACATGGATGAGTCAATAGCCTTGCTAACGAAACAATTCACAAACGCCCTTCGGAAATTAAAAAATATGAATGCCACAGATATGAATGCTCAAACCTCCAATCAGTATTGAAGAAGAAATGATGATAGTCTTTTTAGGAGGAACAATGAAAATTCAGATAGAAGAAATGATGGTTATATCAAGAAAAAGGAAGGTGACAGAAGGATTTTCAGGTGTAGAGAATGTGGAGGTGTTGGTCATTATCAAGCAGAATGTCCTACATTCCTGAAAAAACAGAAGAAGAACTTCTGTGTCACACTGTCAGATGAAGAATCTGATGATAGCAGAGATGATGACGGTAACATAAATGCCTTCACAACACGAATTACTGATAGAACACTGATGATGAAAGTGAATGTTCTGAAGAAAGCAAAAGTGATGAACTGACAATTGAGAAACTTGAAGCTTTATGGAAAGAATATTGTGAAGCAAGGGCGATACAAAAAGAAAGGATACAAGATCTTATAGAAGAAAATGAACGTTTGTTGTCAATAATATCCTCTCTAAAGTTAAAAATGAGAGAAGTTCAAAATGAGAAGGATTAAATTCTAAAATCCATTAAAATGCTAAACTCAGGAACGGAGAATGTAGAATCAATACTTAAGTTTGGACATAATGGTTCACAGAGACATGGGTTGGGATTTGTGGCTTCTTCAGGAAAACTTAAAACTACATCAGAAATCAAGTTTGTTCCTGCCTCAATGGGAGTTGAACATGAAACGACTCATATTAAGACTGGCATCAGGACTACTGTTAAAACTCTTGGGAGAACGTGTTACTATTGTGGTCAAAAAGGTTATATCAGGCTAATTTGTTATAAATTAAGACAAGATTAGCTGCGTCAACAGAAATACTGGAATAGGAGTCATGCACAACTGCACATGGTTTGGAGAATTAAAACTGCTGAAAGATGTAAGATTGCCTTTACATCCGTTCAGACCACAGATGATGCGTAGTATTTTGATAGTGAGTGCTCCAGACACATGACTGGAAACAGATCCTACTTTACGAACCCAAAAGATTGTGTCACCGGACATGTTACCTTTGGCGATGGTGCAAAAGGAAAAATTATAGCTAAAGGAAACATAGACAATAATAACTTATCTCGCCTAAACGATGTTAGGTATGTGGATGGACTAAAAGCAAACTTGATTAGTATAAGTCAACTGTGTGATCAAGGCTATAAAGTTAGTTTTGATGATGTTGGTTGTGTTGTGATGAATAAAGAAAATCAGATTTGTATGAGTGGTAAAGGACAGACTAATAACTGCCATCACTGGAATTCAAATATGTCAGGCACCTACCAGTTGACAAGATCAAATCAAACATGGCTGTGGCATAAAAAGCTGGGGCATGTCAGTATGAGAGGCTTGGAAAAGATTATAAAAAATAAAGCTATTGTAGGAATTCCTAATCTAGACGTAAAGGGAAACTTCTTCTGTGGAGATTGCCAAATTGGTAAGCAGACAAAGTCTACTCATAAAAGTATGAAAGAATGTTATACTAACAGAGTCTTGGAATTGCTATATATTGATCTTATGGGTTCAATGCAAACAGAAAGTCTGGGAGGAAAGAGGTATGTGCTGGTAGTAGTTGATGACTACTCAAGGTATACTTGGGTCTGCTTTCTCAAAGGCAAAATAGATACTATTGAAATATGTAAAAATCTGTGTTTGAAGCTACAACGTGAAAAAGGAAAGAAAATAATCAGGATCCGAAGTGATCATGGTAAAGAATTTGATAATGAAAGCTTTAGCAACTTTTATCTACTAGAAGGAATACACCATGAGTTCTCTGCACCTATAACTCCTCAACAGAATGGTGTAGTAGAAATAAAGAACAGGACGTTACAAGAAATAACACGTGTTATGATACATGCCAAAAATTTACCTTTATGTTTTTGGACAGAAGCTGTAAATACTGTCTGTCACATTCATAACAGGGTAAATATTAGATCCGGAACGACTGTTACACTTTATGAACTTTGGAAAGATAGAAAGCCAAATGTTAAATACTTTCATGTGTTTGGAAGTACATGTTATATCTTAGCTGACAGGAAATACCACCATAAATGGGATGCTAAGTTAGAACAAGGAATCTTTCTCGGGTACTCTCAGAACAGTCGTGCCTATAGAGTCTTCAATAACAGATCTGGGAGTGTTATGGAAACAATAAATGTAGTTATAAATGACCTCGATTCAGCTATCAAATAGATAAATGATGAGGAAGATGAGACTCCAAATATGACTGAAGCTAGAACTACTAGCAGTGTAGAAGTTCCTAAAGCTGATAACCCATCTGATGATTCCGACAAAAGTTTGGAAAAATCATTAGAGGAGAATATCACTAAGAAATCAGAACTAATTCCGTCTGCTCATGTGAAGAAAAATCATCCAACAAGCTTTATTATAGGTGATCCGTCAGTTGGGATGCAGACCAGAAGGAAAGAAAAGATGGATTACATGAAGATGGTTGCTGATTTATGTTATATTTCCACCTTTGAACCATCTACTGTTGACTCTGCTCTCAGGGATGAGTACTGGCTAAATGCTATGCAAGAGGAGCTACTCCAATTCAGACGAAACAATGTCTGGACATTAGTGTTAAAACCAGAAGGTGTAAACGTTACCGGTACTCAATGGGTGTTTAAAACTAAAATTGATAAAGTTGGATGTGTGACGAAAAATAAAGCCAAATTAGTGGCTTAAGGGTATACTCAAGTTGAAGGTATTGACTTTGATGAAAAGTCTGCTCATGTTGCTCAACTTGAAGACATTCGATTATTACTTGGTATATCATGCATACAGAAATTTAAATTATATCAGATGGATGTAAAGAGTGTCTTCTTAAATGGATACTTGAATGAGGAGGTTTATGTTGCTCAACCAAAAGGTTTTGTTGATTCCGAGCACCCGAAGCATGTGTATAAGCTCAACAAAGCCTTATATGAACTAAAGCAAGCTCCCAGAGCTTGGTATGATCGGCTAACTGTGTACTTGAGAGGTAAAGGATATTCCAGAGGAGAAATTGACAAGACCTTGTTCATACACAGGAAATCTGACCAACTTTTGGTTGCTCAAATTTATATTGATGACATCATTTTTGGAGGATTTCCTCAAGATCTAGTAAATAATTTCATTAATATCATGCAGTCATAATTTGAAATGAGCATGGATGGAGAGCTTTCATGCTTTCTAGGACTTCAAATTAAGCAAAAGAATGATGGCATTTTCATATCTCAAGAAAAGTATGCCAGAAATATGGTAAAAAAGTTTGGTTTGGAACAGGCTCGAAATAAGCGGACTCCAGCTGCGACACATGTTAAACTTACAAAAGACACTGAAGGTGCTGAAGTTGATCACAAACTTTACAGGAGTATAGTAGGCAGCCTATTATACCTAACAGCAAGTCGACCTGGCATAGCTTATGCTGTGGGAATATGTGCTTGTTATCAGGTGGATCCTCACATCACTCACCTGGAAGCTGTTAAACGAATTCTTAAATACGTTCATGGGACCAGTGACTTTGGAATGATGTATTCCTATGATACCACCCTCACTCTAGTTGGATATTGTGATGCTGACTGGGCAGGTTCAGCTGATGATCGTAAAAGTACGTCTGGAGGTTGCTTCTTTTTGGGAAACAATTTAATCTATTGGTTAATTAAGAAGCAAAATTGTGTTTCTTTATCTACAGTTGAAGCTGAATATATAGCTGCAGGTAGTGGTTGTACACAATTGATTTGGATGATATGTTGCATGAATATGGCTTTGATCAGGACAATATGAGTACAATTGATATATCTAAGAATCCTATTCAACATAGTCGAACTAAGCATATTGATATAAGACACCACTTTATTCGAGAACTAGTGGTGCTAGCTTGATCACATTCATTCCAATTTACAATTAGTCGATATCTTCACTAAACCTCTGGATGCTAGCTCATTCGAATACTTATGTGCTGGTTTAGGAGTGTGTCGCACTTAACTTTGTGATTAGCTATAAAGACGTCGCATGTCTCCACGTTTCAAATTTTTAGAGTTGTCAGCGCCGTTTTCGGTAATAAACTGAGGTCTTTTCGACAGATGAGGAGTTTTTTTTTTTTTTTTTTGCATTGATGGATGTTTAATTTCTGATTATTTAAATTTTTTTGGCTATTTAAACTAAGATTATCTTAAGTCGTTACACATTCTGAAGTTGATACAACAGTTTAAATTTCTCATCGGTTACTCGAATCTTATTCGTCATGGTGAATACTCGCAAGGGGTCTTATGTGCCTAAGCAGTCTGACGATGCACCTAATGTCATCACCTCTTCGCCTCCTCCAGTACAACATGCAAGGGTCAGAGGTCGTCGGTTCAAAACCACTCCTCCCTAGAGACCTTATCGGCTTCCATCTGAGAAAGTGCAGGGAGAGGCCTCTAGGAGGTTGCAGGATTCTTTACGTTCTGAGGCGGTGCCTGAAGTTTGTGAGTCTGCTGCTCTTGTTTCTCCTGCTGTGCATGCACATCGAGCTTCTAAGGCCACTGTATAAGATATGGATTCAGATTATCAGGATGATGTTCCGAACCGATTATTAAAGAAACCCTCAGGGCCAATTATATCTGAAAAGCTCCCTTCTGAACCCCCAGGTTCCATTCACTCTCGATAGAGTTCATCAACAGAAGGCGTATTCATTCCAACTCCAGAAGGCCCTCGACGCTCACCAGCTATACCTTCATGTCATTCTCCCTCTATTCATCCTCCTCGATCAACACTACATGCTTCAAAACCTGATGCGGTACCTGCACACATTCCCAGATTCTTCTACTGCTGCTGGAAGTTTGTGATGTAAAGGAGAATTACCGATGAGGTACATATATCTGACAAACACCAATCCTGCATGAGTATCATAGACCTGATCCGTAAGGCTGGTTTGGAAAAACTATTTTGAATGCTGGTCCTTTTTATCCTCAGTTAATTAGAGAATTTATCGTCAATTTGCATGATGAGTTTAATAATCCTAGTAGTGCCGATTATCAGATAGTTCATATTAGAGGGTTTAAATTTGTGATTTCTCCTACTGTGATAAATGGCTTTCTTGGGAATATTATTGATATTGGCTGCTCTCCATCATGTCCTACTACTGAGGTTCTAGCTGCTGTCCTATCTGGTGGGACCTTGTCTACATGGCTTGTAAATGGAATTCTTGCGGCTGTTTTCAGCGTCAAGTATGCCATCTTCCACAAGATTGGCATTGAAAATTGGTTCCCTTCCTCACATGCCTCCAACGTATCTGCTGCTTTAGGTACCTTTTGGTATCAAATTTGCAATGATGATAAAGTAGATACGGGTGCCTTCATTTACAATCAGCTGTTGAGGCATGTTGGTTCTTTTGGGGTCAAGATTCCCATTGCTCTTCCGCGATTGTTCTCTAGTCTGCTACTTTACTTAAATAGAGTTGTGCTTACTGCAACTGATGCTCCTGGACCTGAACCTAAGACAATTGCTCTTAGCTACAAACTCTTTCAAGGCAGTAATGTGCCTGATATTGACCACGATGTTCATCCGACTCGGGGCCCACGTATTTTTGACACTACTGACTGAGATGAGTTTGCTGAAGGCTTCTATGTGGATAGAGAGTTGGCTGCCCGTATTATTATTTCTTTGACTGCTGAATCTCGTGCACTGGCTACCTTCATCACTCTGTTATCTGAACTTCGTTTAGAGGTTGATGCTCTTCTTCAACATTTGAAGTCTTTGGGACCATCTACTAGTCGTCAGTAGCCATCGTCTGGTTAATGTCATTTCTTTTCCATTTCAAAGGGGGAGTGGGGATGTGGAGATGTAATGAAATGAAGATATTTTGTAGGATGTGGGATATGAAGTTATGAGATAAGATGTATTTTTTTATGTTCTCTTTAGCAGAAGGATAATGTTTTTGTGGCTCTATTCTTTTGATGATTGTAGTCCTTTAATAAACCTTTTTAACTCCTGAATGAAATGTCTTCTGTCTCACTAAGAACAGAAGATTGTGTTTGATTATGGTACTGCTGTTGTTGAACCAGAAAAGAAATTCTATTAGACAAAAGGGGGAGTTTGTTGAAGTGTTCTTGGTCTAAAAGAATGTATTTAAATTTAAAAGAGAAGATAATCAATGAATATTTGATTCTCCTATATTTAAGGAATCACCCCAGCTATCTCTAAGAATAAAATAAGTTCCTATTCTTTAGGGATCTTATTAGAAGATGCAAGTCTGTTTATATATATGTTTTTTCGAAGAGGTTTGAGCGCGCGTGAAAATAGAGAGAAAAATTTTGGGTGCTGAGTACCAAGACGTAACTTTCGATTGATCATTGTAGTGGCTGCGGCTGCAACGAAAGGTAGTTTATTTATCATGACTTCTGGAGTAACATGACTACCTAAAGTAAAGTTTTGTAGATGAGCAATATACAGAATGAATCTATGGATGGTTTGATTAATAAAGTCACTCATACATTCAGGGGGAGCTTGACCATCAGATGCTATTGACGGGAGTCTTCTTATTCCAAGGGGAGCTTGGAGTATGATGTTAATACACATGTCATATAGTTATAGTATTGAGAAGTATACATAAGCTATATTGATGTTTTGATCTTTATGATAACTATTAATAAAATTACTCATCTGAGCTGTGAGCAGCTCCCCAGACGTAGGCAATATTGGCCGAACTGGGTTAACAAAGTCTCATGTGATGTCTCACTAGTTATTACAAACATTATTAACTTCAGTCGTAACTGAAGGGTCCTTGATTATACTTTACTGTTTTTCAATATCTACATGGATCTCTTGATAATGATATTTACATGAAAGTCTCAAAAGAATTTAAGATATCTGAAACATATAAATCAAGTTTTTGGGAACCATATTCAATAAAGTTACAGAGATCATCATATGGATTGAAACAATTAGGACAAATGTGATACAATCATTTAAGTGAATATTTGTTGAAAGAATGATATCAAAATAATCCAATATGTTCATTCATTTTTGTAAAAAAGTCACAGTTGAAATTTTTTATTACAACTATATTTGTTGATGATTTTTTCGAATGCGATACATGCGCAGCAGAATTAAGATAAGATTTTACTCTAGATTGCATCTAACTAATTAGAAGATTAACATGTAAATTACCCTAATTAGAACAAGGGTTAAAGGAAGTACATACTTTTGTAGCTTCCCGATTCCTTAAAATCTTTTTACGAACATGATCTTGGACCTCCATTAGAGTTGACCCGTTATTCTCTAGATTTAGAGCCAGGTTGTTGGGGTCCATTCAATGAAGGAAATAAAGAGAGATGGATGGAAATTGAAGGAAGATTTTGGGAAAATACTTTAGTGATTCTAATTTATTTTAAGTGAAAAACAAAAGTGGCAATTTTTTTTTAAATGCCATCCTTTTATAAACAAATTACATGCAAAAATTGCATGTAATTAAATCACCAAAGCACAACATCTCACAATCCACTAACCATTAGTGGATTTATTCACCATCCTAAAATGCATATCAATACATACAATGCAACTAAATCAAACATATAATGCAATACATACAATGGAATCAAACAATTAAAACACCTGTTATTCACAATAATAAAAAACAGACACTATGGATTCAACAAAATCATACAAATACATTTACACTATATAAACGAAAATATATATAAAAAAGAAAAAATAACATAATACCTTAGAGCTCGTAAGTAATATTGGATGATGAACGGTGCGACGACAACAAAGCGGTGGGCGATAGCGCCAACAATGAAAAGGGGAGAGTTTGGGAGGGCTTTCGTTTGAGAAATAAAGAAAATGGTTGAATGGAGGTTGCCAAAAGTGGGGTAGATGTTTTATGTCGAGGAAGTCGCGTGGTGTCACACCTCACCCTGAGCACCTCCTTACTAGGCCCGAGATGTGGCGTGAAGTCAAAAGATATTGCTCCCTTCAAGAATGACACCATCTGACCCTAAAACTTTAACATTTAAACAAAAAACAAGCGAAAGATAATACACATAATTTCTAAACACAATTAATTAACGTCTTTTTTATTAAGCAAACTTTATATAAATTTTATACATACATAATTTAACCTTATTTACATAGAAACAACACCCAAAACCAACCTTCCCAGACCTAAGTTTGATACCACAAAAGTCCAACTAAACATAGATTGAAAACAACAAGACACAAATGATATTTAAACAAAATCCTTCCACAACAAATAGCAACAATTCAGGCTTTGAGGCCACAGTTTCTACCTAAAAAGTTAGAAAACATTTTGAAGAGCATGAGCTAAACGAGTCGAGTGAGCGATAGTTTTTCTAAATAACTTTCATAAACTTTTTAGAAACAATAAATCTTAAATCCTTTGAAATAGTAAATAATGAACAATAGCATGAATGCTTAAACTTCATAAACATTTTAGGAAATAATAATTGAAATCCTTGTTTTACCTATTCGAAACCCAAGTATCTACTCCTACGAGATGGTAGAGATTATTCAATACCAGCTCATTCACAAATTTCGGAGATGAACATCTCCAATCCCTGTTTCTATAAGGTAGGCGTCCCTAACTCGTTCCTACATATCAGTGTCCTTATCTGTCTTTGGCGCCTCTTATCCTACCATGTTAAGGGTTGTTTTGAGTTATCTTGGTTTCGAGAAATCATTTATAAAATCAGAAGCTTTACACCCCTTGAAGAATCTTTTGCATAAAGAGCCTTTAATTCTCATAATACATGATAAGCTCATTTTCTAGTATGCAATAAACATTTCTCAGTAAACAATATGCTTGAATAAATACACCTTGAAGTAATCACATGCTTTGAAATCATTCATAAAACATCTTAAAATTTTGATATTTAAATCATTTATAAACAATAACTTAAGAACATGCTTGAAATTACTTTAATAAATTCATTTTTCACTTACAAATACAAGCTTAAGTCCTTCGTCTATAGATTTGCCCCATCTCTTCTTAACATGAAATAATGGTAAAATAATTCATTTAATTTTCCTTAACCATGATAATACCAAAAATCACCAAAAAAGCCCAAAAACACCTCTTGACAAATGATGGCACGCAAGGATGGACAGCAGGGGCTTGGGCATGTGTGTTGTGCTGCCTGCATGCTAACCTCACACACAAGCTTGTCGCGCATCTTACCTGGCTACATGCCCAGCGTTCTGCATGGCCCCCTTGCGCGCATGACTTGCCGCTTGCCTTGCGCAAAGGCTATGCACACAGCATCAGTCTAAAACTACCACTAACCTCTCTTAACTCCAAAACTTATGACAATCTCGCCTAATAAACCTTGCCACTCAGCCAGCCTCTAACTTGCCCATAAACTCATTTTTTTTGTCTAGAAACATAACCTTACTTTGAAAACTCATAACTAAAAATCCATAACTCTTTTGAGAAAACTTTCTTCCACAAAGTTGCTTATAAATATCTTAAATTACTTACCTGAACATTTCAACTCCAAATTCCATAAGATACGTTCTGTAGCCTTCTAGAAGTGCACCTTGTTCAGATTTCTCTAAAAACTGACATTTCTCCCTTTTTTCAACTCAAACTCAACCCCCATTTGCTCAAATTTATATGGCAACCCTAGCCTAGAAATGAGACTCAATTTTTGAACTTTGAAAGTAATTTCAGCCAAAACATATGAGTGAATTGGGAGAAATGTTTTTCTGATCAATTTACCTATTTATAGTGAACCCTACATGGACCTTTATTGACACCATCTACTTGCCGAAATTTAGCTTAAACATGTAGAGGACACTTGTATAGCACTTCACCAACCCACCCCTTCATCATCTCACTGAACTAAAATGCATAAGTGTCCAACAATTAGCCAAATGCCTAGTATCAAATGCCTTGCTAACCTCTAAGCATGGCTGCAAGCCACACATCTTCCTTGTGTACAAGGTTGCTCGCCCAACACCACAATGTCTAGCCGTCTCACCTAGCCCCTTAATGCCCAAATAATCTCTAATTGACAAGCATTCCTCGCCTAGCCAAGCACATACTCAAATTTGGTCACCCATGACAATCGTATGGAGGTTCTTCTCGCCTATTGCCCTTCCAACAAGTACTCTTGACCGCCTAGACATGTTCGAATGCCTAATAATCTCTTTAGAGGTTATTTCCCTTCCTTTTAGCCGCCTACACACCACCAAATAACATCCAAATACCTAGTCTTTAAACCCTTGACACTTTAGCCAAAATTTTCCTTCTTTTTCCAACAATCATGACACATCTTTAATGACACCCTTGAGTTCCTTTTTAACCTTAGCCCTATTCAACTCTTATCCT
The DNA here is from genome assembly GCF_025177605.1 of Cucumis melo. Classification (NCBI taxonomy): domain Eukaryota; kingdom Viridiplantae; phylum Streptophyta; class Magnoliopsida; order Cucurbitales; family Cucurbitaceae; genus Cucumis; species Cucumis melo. The sequence goes on from NC_066857.1 coordinate 4,693,211, forward strand.
TCCAAGCTTTTCAAAAGACTTAAGTTTTTCCTAAGATCCGAGGTTTACATGTAGGGTACACAACTTTGCGCATTCCGAACAACATAACAACATTGACTCCCACATAGGACAAACAATTAACCTAGTCGTTTACCTAGCCCATGACTTAAGCTAGTCGTGTATCAGTACTTGATTTCACTATCCTATTTCTTACAATAATTTTTTGCCAACCTATTTTTGACAATATTTTTTAAAATAATATTATTAAAAAAATTCAAAACATTAATTTAAAAAGTTAAAAGTTTATATAATACAAAACAGATTATATACTATGAGTTCATTCTCTATAATATAATCAAATGAGTTAATAAATTACAAGTTTCAATATTATAATAATCTTTGACAACAAATATTTTAATATCACACACCGTCATTCATTAAAAGGCTCTGAATTCAATAGTATAAAATAAATAAATAAACCTATTGAATAGAACTTTTAAAGATGATAATTTTTTCAGTATAAGGACAATTGAGTTGAGGTAGGAACATTTTTAACCACAAAAATGTGTTGTTACGAGTAGAATTGAATTGAGTTTGAACAAATTTTTTTTAGAGAATAGTAAATATTATGTAAATATTTTATAAATATAACACACTTTATTAGTGATAGATTATAACTTTTATCTGTGACATTATCTACTCGCAATGGAAGTCGCCATGATCTGGTTTGAAAGACCAAACTTAAAAAACTGTATCTAAAATTTTCATATATGTAAATTCTTTTTCATCATCTTATACAGAACAAAGTACTTAACTGACCCAAAGTAAAGAAAAAAGCTTTGAGAAAAGGATTATTGAAATTAAACCTCAAGGCAAATGAATAAATACTATAAGAAGCCTATCTGTGTAAGAAATTCTTGTTTTAGAAAAGACTTGATGCAGTAAACTATACCAATCACAGCTAACACATCTCTAACAACCTGAAAAATTCTCCGAAAATGACAAAAAACTCCTCAATAAAAGCTTTGGACCAAATCAAAACTTAGCCCCACTTGGTAATTTCACACAACCAAGCTGTCTCTGCATTTAAACCCATTTACTTCCCCCAACTGTCCCTCAACGCTCTTTGCCCTTTAAAAACTCTAAGCTCAAAGCTTTGTTGGCCAAAAACACACACAAACACAAGTGTAAGTGCAAGTGTAAGTGTTACACAAAGAGTTAGAATTAAGAAGAAAATGGCAAAATTGTTCATGGCTTTGCTCTTGGCTCTTGTGGCCACTCATGCCCTAGCTAGACCTACACCAAAGGATGACACGTTCAGTGACCAAAAGAACTTCCTGACCTATGGTGGCGTCGGTGGCTACTCTGGCATCGGCAGTAATGGCCTCCCGTTTGGTGGTGTGGGGGGTGCCATTGGAGGAGGAGGCCTTGGTGGCGGTCTTGGTGGTGGCCTCGGTGGCGCTACGGGAATTGGTGGAGGACTAGGTGGACTGGGAGGTACTGGAGGTGGATTGGGTGGCATTGGTGGAACCACTGGTGGCCTCGGCGGTGGTCTCGGCGGTGGACTCGGTGGTGGACTCGGTGGTGGTCTCGGTGGCGGTGTCGGTGGAGCTTCTGGTGTTACTTATCCTTGAAAAGTTATTTAGTTATGCTTGATGATTTTTACTCAAAAAGTTCTTGCAGTTTAAAGTTTGTTTGATTAATATTGTGTCAAGAGATGTAGTTGTTTAGTTGTTGCTTAATGACCTTATAGCATTTGGTTGTGTTTGGTTTTCTATTTAAATTTGGTTTGTGATTATCTTTTGTTTGTTCACTTTTGTTAGTATAAAACAAACATCTGCTTTAGTTGTTCCTTTTTTTTTTTTTTTTTTGGTTTATATATTTATATTATATTAATGAAAAATGAATGGGTTTTATGCATACTTTTATCCAATATATATATGTAGTAATAGTTTATTCTTGTGTGGAAGTTTGAAGATAATATATCATGCACCAACTGATCTTTCTTAAATTCTTGCAAATGGTTTCTTGCGTAAAAAAATCATGATAGGGTATATTGCACCCTTTATTGAAGACCATGAGAAAATTGAGTGAGATTAAAAACATGGACTACCAACTCTTATAATCATGAGTTAGTTTTGCGATAAAACTTATGTTACTAATTAATAACGATAAAATTTGAAGAAAAATATACAAAATCTATTTCTTTGCATAAAAAACATATATAATTAAATATGATAATATACATATACAAGTGGACTAAGATGATTTTTAATGCTCATAAAATTACTGAATAATCAAAGACATTGTCACGTATTAGAGAAATTAAACAGAGACTATATGATGGGAAATAATATCTAAAACAACTCAATTTAATATTAACATGAAGTAATATATATACAAAATACTGAAATATTTTGAAAGAGAAAGTTATTAAATAATTGATGAGAACTTTAAATTATGAGGGAAACCCTCCTAGTGTTTTAAATGATATCCTATTGTTATTTTTCAGAATGGTTATTAAGTGTGTTATAACAGACAAGATTAAATGTAACCTACAATTAGTTAAAATGACAATCAATGCCTAATCAATTGAAAAAACCTAACATTTGTTCCTAACACTTCAATGAGAAATATCTATTTTAATGGATATATAGTATCGTTAAATTAATTCAATTAATAATACAAATTTTTTTTTTTTATCTACTAGGTATTTAATTATATATACTTTTTTCAATATTTATATGAAATTTAATTTTCCACTGCAAAAACATTATTATGAAAGACAAAAGTAAAATTTCTAACAAGTACTAGACATTATTATTTTTTTCTTTTAGTTCAAGTAATTGTTAAATAAAATATATTGTTTTTGTCTATGGAAAAGCTCCTCTACTGTTATTTTCCAACTAAATATATTTTATATGCATGAGTGCATGTCACACAAATTAATTCTATGCATATACTTTATAATGTCCCCTACCTACAAATATTCTAGTCATTAACCAAATATATTTGTACCTAATTCAAAAGCAAAGGCTAAAAGGGCAGATTTTTTCCAAGCCCTAATGGATGGCCATTGGATGCTTTTATTTGATGACCCTAATTAAAGAGGTGTCCACAATTGTTAGGTATAGCTCATTAAAAACACTGCTCATTCATGATAAGATTTGCCCTAAATTATAGGACACAAGGGCTAACCAATTCCCATGGCTTATCCCTTGAACAAATTAAAACATGGAAAGCGTTTGGTGAGAGAGAATACCCATAAAGACAATTTCACAAAAGGACATTTCATACAAGACACGTGGCAATTGTATATTTCTTTAGATATAAAGGAGAAAATTAAAATTAATAGGGTCTTGAAGGAATAATCAATGTGTTATCCTTTTGTCAATTTTAAACTAAATAATGTCTTAGTTAGCCTTCAATGAAAACTCTTCTTGCTGGTTGATAGGTAGCATTATATTATCAATAATCAAAATCGAGAAGATAACTCCATGATAATGATAGTATAAATGTTGCTCAAAATTCTTGGAAATCTATATATATATATATATATATATATTGTAATGATCATAATAAAACTACTTTATAATATTAAAGGAAGACTTGGTACTAATCCAGATAGATGTACGGTGTATTTGGATTGATTTTTGAGGTGTTTAATTTTTAAAATGATTCATTTTAAGTTAAATTGAGGTGTTTGGTATTGGTTTGAAATAATTTTTAGAAAAAGGAGGTTATAAAATAAATTATTTTAAAGAAAACACATGCAATTGTTTATTTGTCTTCCAAATGTTTATTTTTCTTTCTCTATTTTTTATATTTCTCTTTACTATCTATTTTTCACTCCGTTGTTTTTTTTATTTTTTATTTTGTTTTATTTTAAAATATAATACTTTGAATATTTTTTCAATGTGTTCATATATATTTAAATATAGGGATTTGCAAATGTTCATCTCTAAGCCAAATCTATTTCGTCTTAATATTTGTGAAAGAAATCATGAGAATGTTAATAAAGAACACGATCATTCGGTTCGTGAAATAAAGATGAATGAAGAATGTTATATTGTCTCAAAAAAATTATTTATCTTATTTATATTTTGTTGTTGGAAATCAATTATTATTTTTTTATGGTTATGTATTTACATTTTAAGATATTTGTGCTTCTAAAATATAATTGTCCAAAAAAATTAATAAAAAAATGAAATTAATATTTAGTTTCAAGTAACTAAAAAATTAATAATTTTAAGATAACGTATGATTAATTTTGGAATATATTTCTAAAAAAAGATTTAAAATGTGTGTATTAACGTATGACTAATTTTGAAATATATTTCTGAAAAAAGATTTAAAATGGGTGTATTAACGTATGATTAATTTTGAAATTAGTTCATAATATTTAATAGTTTTTTTTTTTATGGTAATTTGACTTGACTATAAACATTGTTAATATATGACTAACCTAACACAATTTTGCATATAAACATTTTTAAAAAGATAAAACCAAACATTTAAGTGTTTAGATTTTAAACTCATTTTACAAATTTTTTTTAAATGTATTTTAATTTGTTTTTTCCAATGCAATCCAAACGGACCCGTAGTGTATGGCTAGTATATATAAAGACCATGTGCAATAAATTTTAGTCAATCGAGTCATTTTCGATTATTTTACATATACTCCAATAAGAAAGGTTTTTTTTTTTTCTAGACAATTAGGTGTTATTAATTGGTCCACCGTCTTCTTGATTTGGTGTGAACAACTCAACTTTTCATTAATAAACATTACATCTTTTAAGTTTCTTTTTCACATTTATCAAATAAAAAGTTTCTTCTTTTTATCTCTATTTTTTATAATTATCGATGAACTTTATCTTACAACTCTACATCTCAAACACAAATTTACTAACTCTAGCATATTCACTGTAGATTATATTAACTCTAGTGGGCTAAATACCCTCTTACAAAATAGAGGACTTTGTGCATCAAATCTTAGAATTGATATCAAATATATTAACGTTCAGCTAAGTTTGAATTAAAAATTTATATAAGATATCAATTTAAACCGGCTTAAAAAGGATTTTGTGTCATGTTTATCTAAGAAGAAACATATTCCATCAATAATAATCAGAAAAGTGAATCACTTGATTACACACTAATATAATTTGTTGTTGTTTACCTATATTCTACGGTTGTAATGAAATATTAGATCACTAACCAAATTTGTAATCAGCAAGAGCAATTCAATTGAAGAGTTGAGTGTGATCACTTGACGAGTATGTTACACCGACACTAGCTTTTTTTTAAGATTTACATACTTGATTTTTTAAATCTTACCTACAAATATACTACAATTTATGAAAACTCTAAACATGGTAAAGATAACAGTAACAATAAAAAAAATGATACTATGACAATGCAAAGTAAAGAATTTCAATTGTAATTTAATTACATTTGCAATTAAAAATCATTACTACAGATCCACCTATAAATTTTCTCACTAATTTTTATTATAAATGAATAAACTTGGCCATGATACACTTTTTTTTTTCTCAAGACGAATACTTCCTTGCCAATAATATGAAAATATTTGTTCCAGCTCACCATTTAATGCTTACTCTTATTTGTGTTTTATTTATTTATTTGAATAAAAGAACTATCTTTCTTCTTTATTTAATTTTGTATTTAAGAAATTCCTACCTTGTTAGGATGGATTCTTTTTTCAATATATGGTTTAATAAAAAATTTGTTCAAAAAGAGTGAAGCAGCTCCTTGCACTTAACCATAACTCTTAGTAAAAAAATATTACAATTATATTTTTAAATATTGAAATGTAAAGGAGTAGAATTGAGATTTAAAATGGAATAGATTTTAATTACTTTATTCTTGATTTGAAAATTGTTCGAATTGGATGGAAATCAAAAACAATTTTTTTATATGTTTGAAAATACACTTGGTTCTAGTTTGAAAATTTAAAATTTAAGTTTAAAATTTAAAATTTATGATTTAGTTGGAATTTGAAAATGCACAAATTAATCACATATATATACCTTTTTAAAGCAAATTTTAAAACAAAAAATGACAATTAATTGTTTCAAAAATGGACTATTGAAAAGTTCGTTTTGGAAATTGTTTTTAAAAATAAATATATTAAACACGTTATAATTTTTTGTTTTTTTATTTTTTGTTTTCTAGAATGTAAAAAAAAAAAAAAAAGGATTACAGACAAAAAGTGGGCTTTTTTTAATTAAGTGTTACATGTAGAATGATGATGATTGAAATTTTTAGACATTTCGATAAACAATATATCATCTTTACAGACGGTTGAACCATATCTAGATTCACTTCTAGTTACAAATTCATGTCTAAAAGATCTTCAAATCTTAAAATTGTTACAAATCTAATAGGTACTTTAGAAATTTAAAATAAAAAAAAATTAAACTAATAAATGAAAAGTAAAATAAAATGTTTAGTATGACTCCAATATTTCAACTTTGTGTATGATAGGTCACTACTTTTTATAAAAAAGTAAAAAGAAAAAAAGGATATTTGGTGATTTGTAATGGAATAATTTGTAATGCAATATAATCCATAAGTCATGTTTTAATGGAGTACACTTCATTCATGATACAAAACTCATTTCGTTTTGATATTTCTTAATCTAATATTCTTTATCATTTTTTTTCATGTTTTACTATTAATTTTCACGTTTTGCTCACGTGATTCTCAATAATCTTGAAATGTACTTTTTCAACTCTTCAAATGATCCCTACAAATTAAAGAACTCGTTGGAAAACTAAACCTCTCGTTCTAACCTCTTAATTGAACTCTTAATCAAAATTAGCTAACTATGGATGGATATATGAATTTTTAGGATTATGACCCTTCAATTAAGGATACCGTAGGACAGCTGGTGAATGAGTAGGCATTAACATGGCTCTTCAATGCTATGTTGAACAAGTGTTGCATGAGAAATTTTAATTTGGAGTAATAATGGTTTCAAATAGAGAGAGAAAAAAAAAAGAAAAGAAAAAGAAAAGAAAACAACCAATACAATGCATTAAAGAGATGGAACTAACTATTGTACCTATAGTTGGGTAAGGTGGCAAATTGAAAGGCTGTGTATGGTTGGAAAGTGGCCTTTAAAATTTGTATGGCAGTAAGGATTGTGTCAGAGTTGCCTGAAAAATAATCAATGACCTAATTCATTATACATCAGCCTTTTGAGACCTCTCCCAACTAGTGCACAGTAACAACACTCTCATCATTCACTTCTTAACATTTTTTAACTTTTTATTGGAGTTTGTGGTAATTTAATTTTGGGGCGATAGGGGTTAGTGACTTATTAGGGGTTCTAAAAATGCTAATTTTTAATGGCTATGATTTTAAAATCAATCACAATATATGTTAGTTCCTAGAACTTATGCAATTTTGGCTAAGCAGTGTGGAACACTTCTTACGGGTTTTTGCATGGATGGCCTATCATTTTTAATCAGACATTGTCATCAAAGACATAACACAATCGTCATCATCAATATACTATCAGTTATAAACATAATATCAGCCATCATTATTAATCACCCATATAATGATAGTCATTATCAATAGCATCAGTTTATGCATTTTAGCTATCATTAATGCATAACCAAAAATACATGTGATCTCTTAAATTTAGTTCGAATGTTTAGTAGTAGAATCTCTTACCTCGAGACTAGCTTAACAAAATTATCCTAACAGTCACGACCAAGCTTTCCAACAGTCAAGTCCTATACAGCAAGGGAGCCCATGACTAAAGTAAACAAATTAATTAACAGTCGCTTAAGGATCAAATTTCAATTATTTCAACTTACCCAATGTTGAGGATGAATCCACACTTATCCTTGGTTTAGGAAAATTCTAGAGGACAACTCTCAATTGATCTATCATGAAAGATAATTCAATTAAATCCAAAATTAAATTATTTAGGGTAAAAAAATTGATCTTTGTTGGGAACCAACCAAAACCTAATCAAACTTACCAAAAATAGTTGAAAAGAACAAAAAATAGGCTAGGTGGCTCAAATGGCTTCGTCAAAGGGGGTTCGGCTTGGCTGGAGGCAGAAAACGGCTTGCGAATGCAGGGGCGGCTCGAGTAAGGGTCGGCTCGACGGCTAGGGAAGCGACTCACACACGAAGGGGCGGTTTGGCTGGAGTTGCGCATGGCTCGGATGCTGGCTCGGCTCACATGGACGACTCGACGACTTCACACAGGTACGCGCGCATGACTCAAACTTCGCGTGCGTGGCTCGCGCTGACGGAGATGGCTCACGATTGCTTCTGACGGTCGACGATGCTCGACTTTGATAGAACGATGGAGGCGACCGACGACAAAATGAGGTGGCGGCTGACGGGACGAGGCGACGGCTGACAGAAGAGATGAAATGAAACTCGGGGCAGCGACAAACGGACAGAGGAGCAGCTTGGGTCGTGGGCTACGCGGTGCAGATCTTGCACACGTGTTCAGGTAGGGGCGACGACTGACGAAGCGACTGACGACAGAGGAAAGCGGCAGACGTGAAACGAAATCGAGAAGGCTCGGCGGTGCTTGCGACGGTGAGGATGAAGGAGATCAGACGAAGATGAAGACTCGATGGTTGGCGGACAAAAAAGTGGAGGTCGCGGCGGCGGCTTGCTAGGGTTTTTAAGGTTAAGGTTTCTTTGGGGAAGATGATCGTGAATGGTGATGTTCCCAAAGCCTAATTAATAATAATAATAAATTATTATTATTTTTCTTTTTCTTTTCCTTATTTTCCCAATTAAACCAACTAAATTGTAGCGCCCTAAAATTTGAGGAATTTAATTTTATTATCTTAAGTGTAATTTTGAAAATTCGGGTGTTATTTAAATGTTGAAGTATTTTACTTTATGTAGATTTGATTCTATTAGATATTTGAATAAATATCTAATTGTTATTAAGTTGGAATTTATGTTTGTTTTGGTTGGTTAAATTAGTGAAGATTAATTACATTGATTGTATAATTAATTGTTAAGAGAAGGATGAGATAATTATATCATGGGTAATATAATTATTTAAGATTTGTTTATTTCATTTTTTTTAAAAAAAATATAATAATAAGGTGATGTGATTTGTTGAGGAGAGAGAAAATTGATTTATTTTTGGTAAAAGATAACGATGATATTTTATTTGGGAAAAGATTTGGGAAAGAGGAAAAGAGGAGAAAGAAGGAGAAAAATATATATATACCCTTTTTGTATTTAAGTGACCTTGAAACCCGTGAGGCATTAATTGCACCTTCTTCCCCATCACAAATCCTAAAGGAACCCTAGGAAGTCTTCACAAGGAAACCCTCTCCGCCGCCACCGTCGACGACTTTTTCCTTGTCGGTTGCTGTCCTCCGCTGCAAGCACTATGCAGTCGCCGTGTAACGCCCCAAATTTCGAGGTAAATTTTAACATTTTTTAATGTTAATTTTTGGGGATTTAAAATTTAGGGTGTTAAATTTTATTTGGTTTAGAAGAGAAAGAAAAAAGGAAAGAGTATAAATTTTAATAATATAAGATATTATAATATAATAATAATAATATAATATAAATTATATTGTATTATATTATATTATTAGTATTATTAATTAATTATTTAATTAATTATATATATATATATATATATTTAAAAAAAAACCCTAAATTCCCCCTCCATCTCCCGCATCGCACCGCCCCTCCCTTTCGAATTTTCTTCTTTCTCTTCTGTCCTCTCCCGAACAGCCGCTGCTGTCCCCAATCTCTTCTTCCCTTTCGCCGTCCACTGTTCTCCGACGCCCCCACCTACAACTGCCGCATGCTGAAGCCCTCCTTGCCGTCGTCTCGCGCCATTCGACGGAGCTCGGTAGTTCGCATAAGCCTTCGCACCTCTTCCTCTCCTTTTCGCTCGTTCCGTCGATCGTCGGCCATCTCTGCCCTCAGCCGATCGTCATCAACCACCCCTGACCTCGTTCGGCCACGTACGCCCAGTCGTCGCCATCGCCGAGCTTTCTTCTTCCACCTTCGACTCGCTTCGGGCTGCACACCATACCCGAGCTGACCAAGCTGGCCCGACCCGAGCCATCTCCTCTTTTCATCCTACCCGTGAATCGAGCCGTAAGCCAAGCCGCATGCCATGCCAACCCATAAACTGAGCCGAGTCGAGCCGAATCGAGTCGAACTACGAGTTGAACCAAGTTGAGCCATGAGCCGAGAACTAAGCCGAGCCGAGCCGAGCCGAGAGCTGAGCCGGATCGAATTTTCCAAGGCAATCCCTTGTTCATCGAGTCGCGTAAGCCATTTCCATCCGTGCTGAGTCCCGGTGAGTTTTGGTAAGGACAATGTAAGGGATTCCTAACGTTTTCTATAGTCAGTGCGAGTTTAAATATCGGATTAAAATGTTGAACATATTGGTTGGGTTAACTTATGATCCTTAAAAGGTGTTAGAGAGGTGACGCTCGAGTTCCGGGGCTTTACGACAAGTGTAGTTGGAGCCAACTCTCCTCTACTTGGGTGGATTCGTTTGGACATTGAATTGAACAAGGATTTTAGCTAAATTTCAGGTAAGGGACTTCTACTACTGGACTCAACTTTGGATTGGCTCGTATTGACTGGTATGAGAATTATAATATAATGACTATACTGTTTGACTGTTTGTATAAACCAAAAAAATATTGTCAGGTTATGCTTTCGACTGAGTATAAACTTCATGACTGCAATGTATAGTCTAGTTATAATGATGGGTTGTGCCGTCGATTGAGTTTAGATGTTTGGACCTTTATGAGTGGTTTATATATATATATCATCAATTATATTGATGGTTATATTATTGACAGAGTATAAATGGCTTGGTTGTTACATGCAGTTTATACATACTAATGGGTTGTACTATTAATGGAGTAGTGATGTTTGAGCGGTTATGTGTAGTCTGTGCATACGGTCGAGCTGTGCTGTTGATGGGTATGGGTTCTGGACTATAGTGTGCAGTTGTATATACTAATGAACTGTGTTGCAGATTGAACATAGGCATGATGCATAGTTTACTTATCTTCTTCAAGTTAAGCTGTTAAGGGGGATAAGTAGTAACTCAAATGAGGGTTACACATTAGTGACTGCACTTAAGTGACTGATGCACGTATGCATTGACACACCACTAGTGTGCACTTGGTGACATATATATATATATATATATATATGTTAATGGGTTGTTCTGCTGATGGAGTACGGACGCCCGGATTTCTCGTGTGATATAGTTATTAATGGGTCGTCCTGTTAACCGAAATAGTAATGTCGTTGAATTATGAAAATCTTGATGTTATGTATAGTTGAAGAATGCTGTTGGTTGCTCATTATTGAGTTATGTAGTTGATGGACTAAGGTTTGGAAACCTCATGTGTAGACTGTGTATTCACTGATGGACTGTATTGTACATTGAATGGGAACGTCAAGCCTAATAAGGACGTTATGCATAATATAGTTTATTTGTAATTGTGCTAGCGTTTGGACTGAGACGAAATGATTCTCAGGTGTATTTACCTAGAGATGATTGATTCGTTGACTGGATTTAGAAAAGGTCACGGTATTGCGTGGATTGGATTTATGTATAGGGACTGATGAGACTGTTGACTAAACCTAAACTGTCTGACTGACTAAACTTATGAACTGAACTGTTTGCTTGAACGATGCTGTGGTGTGACTCTTATAGATGGTTAAGAATGGACTGAGGGGTAATGGTTAGCTTTATCTATGGGGCAATGTACCTTACAGGTATGGTGTCCTTCGGGATCACTAGAATGATATGTGCAGGATCACTAGATTGATATGTGCGTCCTTCGGGATCACTAGACTGATATGTGCATCCTTCGGGATCACTCGACTGATATGTGCATCCTTCGGGATCACTCGACTGATATGTGCATCCTTCGGGATCACTCGACTGATATGTGCATCCTTCGGGATCACTCAACTGATCCGTGTATCCTTCAGGATCACTAGACTGATTGATGTGTGCATTCTATGGAACATCTACACTGTTTATGTAGAGTACCCTTTAATAGGAAGCTAACCGTTATTACCCTAACGGGCCCAGTAGTGGGTCTCTTACTGGATATGTTTTTATACTCACCTTTACTCTTTAACTTTTTCAGGCAAAGGTAACGCGAGAGGCAGACCGACAAGAGCCAAGAAGGATACGTGAAGGTCATATGGACATGTCTAGTTTTTTTTATGCATCCGATGAACGTATTTACTGTTTCTGTTTCTTTTTACTTATTAAATGGAGTCATGGTTAGAACAATTGTTTTCCTGTCTTGTTTTGATGACTTCATGGATTATGTGTTGAAACTTTTGGAAAGTTATTTAAAATAGGGCCCGAAACTTCTTTTATTATGTATTGAAGGATTTTAATGATTTGTAAACAGATCTTTTTATGAGTTTGTGCATTTTACTGTGAGTCTAGCAGTAAGTAATGATCTTAGCTTAGTCCGAAAAGTTGGGTCATTACACGCCACGTGCTGCTTCCGTGAGCCGAGCCGTCCGCGTGAATCCAAGTGTGGTTAACCATCCGAAAGCCAGCAAACCGATCATCTTCACGTCGTGCTCGCCAGCCGTTCACGTGGAGCCCTGCCGCATCGTCTCACCGATAAGCAGCCACCGACGATCAACTAGTCGCTGTCGTTGTCGAACGTCAGTCGCAAGCCGTGCGAACCACAGTCACGTCGCCTTTACACACGTTCGAGCCAAGTTGCCCTTCAAGTTGCTGACATCATCCCTCCATTCAAGCCATGTGAGCCGCCTCTGCTTTTTGAGTCTTGACTTAGCCGAACTCTGGTACTCGAGCCATGCGTGAGCCACCTCTATTTTTCCGAGCCGCGCTTGAGCCGCACGCAAGCCGTCCTCTGTTTTCCAAGCCGTTTAAGCCGCCAAGGTCAATTTTTGGCATTTTTCCCTAATTTTGGTAGGTATTTAATGGATTTTGGTTATTTCCACCAAGGACTAATTTGGACCTTAAATAACTTAATTCTGGATTACTCCTTCGTGAAGGCTCAACTAACTTTAATTGGAAGGAACTGAGAACCTTGTTTCCTGATCAGTTAGGGTTGAATTGGAATTCAACCACAACCTTGGGTAAGTTGAAATTAATGGGATTTGTGATCCTTAAACCGCAGTTTATTTAGTTACTGAATTTAGTATTTCCCTTTACTTTTAGGACTTCATTATTCGGAAAAGCTCGACTACTGCTCCCGGGATTAAAAGTCTTTATTTAGGCTAATCTCTAGGTAAGAGATTCTACTACTAAACCCTCGAGTTTAATTTAAAGAGACCGCATGTATAAATGGTTATGTACTGATGATGGTTAGCTACAGAACTTGAGGTTACAGATAGAAACTGATATTATAAATATGACTGCTAGATGACTTTGTGGTTAGAGTTGATAATGCATTGATGTTATCACCTGAGTTTTAATGAAATAGTATTGTGATTGAGGATGATATGACATGATATGATATGATATAATAGGATATGTATGGTATGACATGTTATGGCATAGTATGTTATGATATGATTTTATGATATGATATAGACATGATTTGAGAGATCCGACGGGATCGCTTACACTTATGACTGCGTAGTTTGACGGGACCACCAGTCTGACATTGACATTGACATAGACATGATTTGAGTGATTCGACGGGATCACTCACAACCTGATCGTCTTAGGTGTTCCTTTGGGTTCACTAAAGACCAGCTTGTTCCTACGGGATCACAGATTACACGTGTTCGGGAACATGCCAGTTCAAGGGTATCACTCTTCAAGACTCTAATAGGAAGTTAACAGGCACCTAGCGGGACTAGTAGTGGGTCCCTTACTGAGTATATTTTTATACTCACTCTTTCTATTTCTATTTTTTAGGCAGAGGTAGAGGAAAGAGCAAAGACTAGCTGGCGAATGACCAGAAATGACTCTAGCGAACCATAGGGACACGTTTGCTTCCGCTTACATCATGTGTCAGATTTCAATGTCGATATTCTTTTCATTTCATTTCATTTTATTTTATTTTATTTCCTTATTTTTTCCTTTAAAACCAGTAAGGCCCAAGATAGGAATTCTGTTTTAATTTATTTCTATACATTCTATTTATATTTTTAACGACAATTTGCAGTTTTGTTTTATTTTCTATTTACTTTAAATAAATTTTAATTATTTTCTTTTAAAGTAAAGTCCACAACTTAGTATAAGAGGTTGGGTCTTTACGCAAATCTTCTCTCACTTCATTTAAAACCCGTCAAATCCCCCTTTTAAAACAAAATATTCTCCTCTCTCCAATCACATCACTTTATCTTCCCAAAAAATATAATAACCTTAAATAATTACATTATCTTTATAATATAATTATTTTATCCTTAAATCAATTAATTATATATTCAAACATATAATTAATTAAAAAAATTTCAAAGAAAAACATAACCCTCAAATAATTATATTATTTTTATAATATAAGTATTTTAACTTCACAATCAATTAATTATACAATCAAATGTATAATTAATCAAATTTCTACAAATACAACAATTGGATATTTTTTCAAAAATCTAATAAGTTCCAATCAAATATTTCAACAATTAAATAACACCCAAAATTCAAAAATTTAAACTTAAGATAATTACAAATACATTACCTTACATTTGGGACGTTACAAAATGTGACCACCTAGACATTTTACTCGAGTTTCCCCCAAGATAATGCGCAACACGCTTAGTAAGCAAAATTAAATGTAACCAAGAAGCTTAAACATAGATTGTGAACTCAAGCGAAATAAGAAGACTTCATTGGTAATTCAAATAGCATGGTATATTCTAAACTTAATACAAGGTTTCTTTCAAAAGAACTACATACACTCAAAACAACACTTTGCTTGTCTAGCTTCTACATGCTATGCAATCTGACAATGGCCACTACCAAAAGGATGCGTTCACAAATGCCACAATAGGTGTTCAAGGCTACAAGTTCAACACTAGATGTCCTTCGCTACCTGTGGTTAAAACAAAACATTTGAAATGTTAGAAAAAACGTCCAGTGAGTGGGGGTCTTTTATCAGTTTTTGATAAATCAAAGTTTCCTTAACATACTATAATATACAATTTCGCCAAGTCATGCGATAAATAATATACAATTTAATCGGTGAAGTATTGAATTTAAATCAAATCATCTCATTTTTATCAACAACTTTTGCAAACCATAATTTCATATGGAAATCATCTCTGTTCAACTATTTCATCATAATTTACATCGCAAGGCATGCATCTCGCATATATCAGAAGCCATCTCGCAGATCCAGTCTACATGTTTAATTACATCTTTATATCCCTTTTCTTTGCTCAAACGTTTACCACACTGATCTAATGCCAAATTGCAGCCACGCGGAGTAAACTCAACGCATTTAATAGGTTCCATCAATTCCACTACTCATAATGTATCTTCCAATGCCACATCACACAACAAGAAAAGGGCATCCCATGCCAAATCACACAAAAAGTATGTAGCATCCTACTCAAAATCACATAAAATGAATAAGCATTTAATTCCATAACACATAGAAAGAATAGAGCATCTTATCCTATATCATATAGTAGTCACTCATTGCACAGGGTATAAAAGATCATCACATTTCATTATTTCAACTTTTATCAAATCTTATGCATTTCTTAAATACACATTATCTCATTACATCATTCTTTTTCATAACAAATCTAATACATTTATAAATCATGTGCATCTTATGAATTGGAAAACATTGGAGAAATCACATGGTGCATGGTCTCATAAGAGTTATGGTAAGGATTTAAACATATTTTTGAAACCATTTTCATTTTGAAAAACGATTTATAAAAAGAAACACCCATAATCACGATGGTACTCGACTAGCTCCTTAGCCATGAGCTCCCTTGCACTTTCCTATATTTCTTATCGCATTCAAGCTCGTTTTGAAATTCTAAAACCTTGGAATTTCTCTTAATTCTTTTTGAAGTGAGCATAGGGTAAAAGCAGCTTCAAATCGACCGTATTTTCACCTATTTATAAGCTTTTCTAGTAAAGTTTTCCATACTGGAAAGATTACTCCTGTCGGTGGTGAGAATTTGTCAAATGGTAGAACGCTATGTGTCCCTTTCACTCTGTCATTCTGAAATTGGATTGGAAGACAAAGTCAAATCAATCACTAAATTGCTTACACAAGGATGACATCACAATTTTCTAGTGAAGAAAGCTCAAAATGCATAACAATTCGTCACATAGCCTTCTCGCCGCGTAATTGTCTTCGACACATAATTAGTTCTTTGTCGCAAGCATCTGCATAAGGTAGAATGCGATCAAAGCCTCACATGACCAAAATAGTTTCCAGCACATTTACAAATATGTTATACTTTGTCTAAAATATCTTATTATACATATTTGATCTTTAAAATATTTAAGTAAATAATTTTTTTAAAGAGATACAACTCAAGTTAGTAGGTGCACCCAAGCATCCTTACTAGGTGGGCACTACTTGTTACGATTTGAGCTTCACAAAAACTTTCTTATTCATGAGATGCAGGCTCAAGGATTCAGTGTTCCAATTTCATTTATAATCTTACTATATGGGTTTGCACGGTTGAGATATGTAAGTTAAATTCATATTGCAAACTTCTTTACGTAATGAGTCATGGTCACGACATGTAAAATGCTCACTATATTTCTAATCCTCATGTAGTTACTAAATCCTCATTGAGTACAAGTTTTCTTATCGCTTGCC
Source organism: Cucumis melo (assembly GCF_025177605.1). NCBI lineage: Eukaryota > Viridiplantae > Streptophyta > Magnoliopsida > Cucurbitales > Cucurbitaceae > Cucumis > Cucumis melo. The sequence goes on from NC_066857.1 coordinate 4,709,997, forward strand.
TAAGTGTAAACGAAGTGATAGGTTTCCTGGTTACGCCAGGATTGAACACAAGAAATTGATATCAAATTTTAGTTATAAAGCTACTCCTTCATCTAAGCGGTATAAAATATTTATCTATACAGTATAAGGTAAATGTGTGTCTAAGCTAACCTAATATCTAAACTAGATATTCTGTAAAAGGTGATAAGAATGGTGAGAAGATGAGAGAGTGAACTAACATGTATTAAGGAAAAGTGAAGGAATGTGTTTGTGTTATTAGACAATTAAGCCATGCAGAGGTCCTTGGTGCAATAGATATCAGTTAACTAGCTTGTAATTAAGGCGAACATCTCTGAATGTTGTAAAAGCCATACTTGCTCGCCTCTCAAGATGCAAACGATAAAGCTTCGTTAATTGATTGCTCTCTAGAAGTGGTTACTTATAAGACTCACATTACCTCTCTTTTAAGGGTGGTAGCCTTTCGATGCCAAGTCACTACACTTGTTCTCCTTTTGGGACACAAATGATAGAGGTTTAATCACCAAGATGGAGTTTTCAAACTCCCTCCTGTGCATGTTAGCTATGTCCTTGCTACTTGCTATATTATGTAGTTAGCGAAAACGCTGGCCAAGCGATAGAGTAAAGCTCAACTAACGCGATAAACCTTATAAATTAAACTTCCTATCAAGAACTTAACACAAGCCTAAACTGCTTATAACACTTTGAAAAGTGAACAATAAAGGACTGATAGGTTGAAAGAGGATAATATGCAATATATTAAAGAATGTAGGCCTTCGGCCATAGTACAATATGAACATGATACATTACAATGAAATACAAAACTGAAAAGTAAAGAGAATAAAGGATATTACAAGTTAGGGGAAACGAAATGGTGGAATCATTCTTTAATCTCTCTCTAAGCTCTCACTTACAAGATTGGTCGAAGAAGAAGGTAGAAGCTTATACAGAGGGTAAAAAAGTGTCTTTTCCGTTGGCTCCAATGGAGCTCTCTAGGTTTTGGCCAATTCTAGCTAGACTTGGTGGATCCATTAAGACATCTGGTCTATTCAAGGCGGCCACATTGCTTGGTGTAGAATGAGGCTTTATATAGACAACTTTCTGTAGGAAACATCTATTCTTTCTGTGTATGTCGGCATTGACTGTAGCCTTCTCATTATTCTTTTGATTTTGTCGGCACCAATTGTCAGCACTACTGGCAACCTTGTCAAGTCACATCACTCCAACTACCATTCTTGTTTGCTAGTGAATCTTCTTCGTGTGTTGATATGGTTCCTCTTATAAAGGCATTTAGTCATCAACAAGCTTCTTATTGAGTAGCACACACTCCTTTGCGACTCAGTATCTTTCTTCTTTTCTTCATAATTAAACCTACAATAAAACAATAAAAATAGGGTAAAACAAGCGTGAAAACTTGTGCAAGTTGTATTCTCTGATATTTATGAATTTGTGATAGAAGCTACGCGTTTTAACTCATAATCACGGGTTTTTGTTCCATTGTTCTACCTAAAAGGCCATAATAACGTGTATTTCTACAAGTTATCAGGCACCCTTTTAACACCCTCATCATCCCTATTTAAAAATATATTCAATATAAATTAGAGAGAAGGGTTAGAGAGAAGCCCATAAAATATGGAGCCAAGAGTTATGTAAAATCACTAATATTTAAAGCGATGGTGGATGAAGAGTATTTTGAAAGGAGGTAATCATGTGTATAAGACCAACAGAAGATAAGCTTGCATATATACTCTCAGTTATTGATGATGCTAGTGTGGGTGTTGTTGAAAGTTCTGTTACGTTCCGTTTAAGCCAAACAGACCATAGAGTAGCCACTGCAATATTGAAAAGCGTAATACCTTTCCTGTTACATTCTGTTTAAGCCAAACAGACCATATAGTAGCTGGTACATTCGTGTCACAGGCCGCAGAAGATGCGCATGTAAGTTATCAAACCAACACTTATTCTCTTATTAATTATCCTCTTTCATTATATATTTTTGCGTTACCTAACTTAGTTTTTAAATTTGGTTTAGAATCAAATGCTGAACTCCAGTCCTAGCCTACCATAGGGTAGTCAGCCACTCTCTGGGGATGAGATATGCGATCATGTGTTGAGTAGACGACCAGACTACTCTAAAGGTCTTGTTTGGAGACCTAAGTCGAAGGTCCGCAAGATGATGAATGCGAGCAGTTCCACGACGTCATGTTCCCAGTTGCAGAAAGAGAGAAATACAAGTTAAACTTGATCAAGCTTTGGAACGAATTGAATTGCAAGATAGAAATTACCAAGCGTTAGCTTCAGAAATGGAACAAATGTGGAAGCTGATACAGGACATGACTCGGGCACAGCAAGGACCACCACATGATCCTTAGCTTTGTGATACGTATATATGTTCCCATTATTCTTAAGTTTTTGCAATGATAGTATACAATGATGCTATGGATATATGTACTAAACTTAGTTACTTTTGTATTATTGTAGGACCCGCGATGTAGAATGGCACGTAAGAGCCTCATTAGAAGATGTATGACTTTGTTTGCGCTTGTTTGTATTATGAATACTAGATTTTTTGTATTATGAACACTATTATGTTTTTTGAACTTCTTCGTATTATGAATATTAAATTTTATCTTTTTTAATTTATGTTTGTATTTCGTAATCTATTTATTTATATTGAATTTGCTTTATTTAATCCAAAACGAATGTCATTATTTCACAAAAATAAAGAACTTGTTTGAGCAAAATATTTTAGGAAAAAAAATTAAAATTACATATTTTAAAAAAATTACATATAAAAATTACATATAAAAAGGAATTTTCGATGCAACATAACGTCGGGAATAGGATGTACATGACACGTCGAGGATCGTCTTCCCAATGCATGTCCAACATCGGATAAGGAACGTTGAGAGATATAATTCCCGATGCCATGACATGCATCGGCATAAGGGACGTTAGGAGAGTTATTATCGATGCGGTGAGATGTGTTGGCAAAATATGCATTGGGAGAGTTATTATTCCCGATGCCTTATTGGTCACGCGTCGGGAATCCTTCTTTCGACGCATTTCTTCCGACAAGTGTCCCAATGTCTTAAACGACGTCGGGATATCTTTTCCTGATGTTTTCTTTGCTTCTTCCAACGTTTCTGTGTGTCAGGAGTCCTCCCATCTCTTGTAGTGTATGCGAGATTCTCCGTGAACAATGCGTTAGTATGTCTCGTAAGCATAATTAAAACATAGAAAAGAATTCAACACGAAATGTGGACAAATGGAAAATGTAACATTCATTAGTAATTCATTACCAAAGTACATTCAATGCATTCTTCAATACTCATTAGAAAATCAATGGCAAGACTTAACACAACACTTAGACTTTCCTCACCTAACTACTATGTGTTATGCGAGCTGACAGTGACCAGTACTAGTATGATGCGTTCTTGAAAGGGCATAGTAGGTAATCAAGGCTGCAAGTTCAACGCTGGATGTCCTTCAATACCTAGGCAAAAAGTAAAACAAAATGATTAAAAGATTAGAAAAAATGTCTAGTGAGTAGGATCTTTTGTCAACATCTCAAGTTTATCATAATCGTAATGTAGAAAATTTATCAAATCATGCGATATAAATATTATGCAAGTCAATCAATTTGTAGGTCTCAAAGGTGAATCACTCTTTTATCATTCATGATAACTTCTTATGGAAATCGTTACTTTTTATTCATTCATCGTAACTCATCTCGCATTGTTTACCTCTCATATACCACATAATCACCTGGCAGAATCGTTCTGCATGTTTAATTAAGTCTTTTTACCCTTTTCTTGACTCGAGCATTTACCACACTCTTTTGCCAAGTTGTAACTATGTAGAGTAAACTCAACGCAATTAGTATGTTTCATCAATTCTACTATGCATATCGCGTCTTTCGATGCTAGATCACACAGTAAGTAAAGGGCATTCTATACTAGATCACACAGCAAGTATGAGGCCTCCTATCAAAAAACACACAACATGAATAGGGCATTCTATTCCAAATCACATAACAAGAATAAAACATCTTATCCCAGATCACACAACAAGGATAAAGCGTCATTTCACATAGGGTAAAAAGAGCGATCTCATCTCAAATTTTATTAAGTTTCATGTGTCCTTTAGAAGCCATCATCTCAAGAAACATTAGTTTTCCCCTTTTAAATGGACAACACAACAACATTATACATAACTTGCGCAACATAGGACCACTAAGAGAATGCTTTTTAAAATATTTCTTGCATCTAGAAGATCACTCATAACATGCTTCTTTTAAATCAATTGTTGTAGTTTTATCGCGTGGTATGATCATTTCTTTTCAACTCACAATAAGTCCAATTTATTTATATAAGTCATGTACACTTTAGAATTGGAAATCATACTGGAAATCATTGTTGGAATTTATGTCCTAAAACTCGTAGTTTGTAAATTACATTCAATAATGTGATTATTGAATTATTTATTAGTGAAATAGAATACAATAATCTTGAATCCAATAAACTAAAGTTCCGAGGCTATCTTATTGACTTAAACTTCATGTAGAGACATAAATGTGGTTCAAGTTTGAGTTCATAGCCTAAAAAGATAAGGTTGGGCGCCTTATTCTGGTAACACTATTGATGCAGCCTGCTTTATAGTTAGTACAAACTTTGTGATCCTGCATCGTTCATATAGAGACATGAAAGTAAGGTCATCTTATGTAAAGAGTTTATATAAGACCGTACCATTGAACAATCCCTTTTATGTTATAACACCATTGTCGTTTTTTTAAACTGACTATTTCTTTTAATTTGATGACCTAGGTAACTTAACCTTAATACTGAGTTAAGTATGAACTCCTGTTCACATGAGATTATCCTTCAATCTGCATAGGTGAGGGCAGCTTAGCAGTACTGCCCAATATGCCTCCTATTTTAGGGATAAGTCTGGGTAGATAGCTGGGAACATAGGGTGCAAGATGCAATTCAATCCTGATCTCTGTAGAGTCAATAGATAGATTGTTCCCTTATGATCTAAATCTAGGTCTTGGACATGGGATCCCACCCTCTAATTTTCTCGAGAGAGATTCAGTTTATAGGCTGGATCTTAAACTAATTGTTCATTAAAAGATCAGTGGTACTTAAGGAACAAGAAGTAATATCAAGGGTAAAACGGTAAATTAACCCATTAGAGCTTATAAATAACCTGTGAAAGGTTAATTTACTAATCATGGTTATATCAGGTGTACATAAATATATCTATAGTAAGAGGAGTGCAACTACGGGACTTAGTGAAATTACTCGTTAGTTAACAAATGTTGATTCGCTTGGTTTAAAAAAGTTTAGTCAGTTAATCTCATTATAGTAATAAAATTTAGAATAAAGTGATCGAAAAATTTGAAATCGTTCAATTTCGATAAAAATATTTGATATTATCGACGAGTTTTTTAGAAACAAGTAATATTTAAATATGATTTAAATTTCAAAAACTTTTAAATAGAGATTCGAATTGATTCAATATGATTGATTAGGATTTGATTTAAAATTATTTTATTAATATTAATTAATTAGATTAATTAATGTTAAATAATAAAATAATTAGAAAATCAATTTTTAGAAAATCAATTTTTAAAAAATCAAATAATTTGAAATTTAAAATTCAATTTCAAATTGCATTTGTTTCCTTTATAAGAAGACAAATTCCACCTCGTCCACCGAACATTTTGTTTTTATATATACTAATGAGTTTGTTTGAAAAGCTGAAGAAAGTTGATCAACTGAGAATGGTTCTCGGTGAAGAATATATTGAGAAGTTTGAAGTTTTTTGGAAAAACTCTCAATTTTCATTTTCTCTAAATATCTATATATATATATATAATCGATCACCAATTCAAGCCCAACAATCACGTTCTAAAGTAAGAGAATAGTAGAGAAGACTCTTATGATCGTCTGTGGCTTGGAATCAACAAAAACGATCAAGAAACGAAGGAGAATTTCTAGAACAAAAAATCTTCGATTTTTTCTCTCAACTTCCACTACCCTTTCAACGGATGCCCCTCTTCGAGCCTTTCCTTGACTTAGACTTAGTGAGTTCTTGGGATTGAGTGTCCACTCCTTTCTTTATGTATTTCTTTCTTTTCTTTCAATCGAGAAAATTTGAAATTTGTCCATCCCTTTTCTCTTGGTAATTCGCTCATCGATCTTTGTATTCCGAGCAGGAAAATAAGGACGATTCCAATTTTGAAGCTCAGGGTCAAAACAACTTCAAAATGATCAGTTGGAGGGACCATCCAAATCTTAGGTGGGGCTCTCAAGAACCAAAACCTACCAACACTCCTTCCCCATCATCATCACAAGGTATATATTTAGAAGAGATCATCTCCAAGTTAGCTCTTAGCTCAAATAGTTTTAAAACTGATTTTGAGAAAAACTTAGTTAAGTTGAGTGACCAAACTTTTAATTCAACTGAAGACATGAAAAATGATATAGAAACCATGAAAGCATCCATTTTCGAGTTAGGAGATAAGCATGAAAGCATACATGTTCTTAAAAAAAAAGAGAAAGGCAAACTTCCCGCCCAACCTAACCATGCTAATGTAAGTGCTATTACTTTAAGAAGTGGTAAGGTTTTGAGTGAAAATGATGATGTTTCTTTGCCTTAAAAGATCCTAACTTGGAAAGAAGTGATTCAAATATCAAAGAAGAAAAGAAGGTATAAACTAACCCCTCTTTTTCTAATGCCTCTTCTTTTAATAATGATTCAAAGAACATTGTTGATAATCCTCTACCGTCATTTCCTTCTAGGTTATCTTAACCAAGAAAAGAATTCAAGAATGACGAAGAACTCCTTGAAGTCTACAAGAAGGTAGAAGTGAACCTACCTCTCCTGACGGCCATCAAAAGCATACCAAGGTACGTAAAATTTCTTAAGGAGTTATGTACTCCAAGAGGAGGAGTAGAAGTCAAAAAGGTAATGTTAGTAAAAATGTCTCTTCACTAGTTAGAAGAATCTTCAAGAAAAATGTGTTGATCTGGGTATGTTTTCACTTCCTTGTACTATAGGAAACAGAGACATACCTAGTGCCATGTTTGATTTAGGTGCTTTAATTAATGTCATGACTCTTAGTTTTTTCAAAGACTTACCATTGATTGGACTTGAAAAGACTAGCATTTATATCCAACTTGCTGATAGGTCTTTTATTTCACCATTAGGGGTTGTAGAAGATGTCTTAGTTAAAGTAGGAAATCTAATATTTCTCGTTGATTTTTACTTAATTGGAATGAATAATGAATTTGCACATACATCTCCTACCATACTTTTAGGAAGATCATTCTTGAAAACTGCTAAGGCCAAAATTAATATGGACAAAGGATTTCTTAGTGTCAAGTTTGATGGTGATATAGAGTCTTTCAACATTTTTGATGATGTAAAGCCCTCTAATTATCATGTTTCATTGTGTGCACTTGATACTTTAGAATCATTAGAGACACAAGAAGAACATGATAAATTCAATGAGCTTATTAATCAAGCAACTTTAGAATATGTTGATAATGAATTTTATAAGAATAGATCTAGTGATGATGATCTCTCTATCTTCCTTGACTTTGTTGCTAGTGTAAATGATGATCATACCTTAAAAGGCATTGACATTGAAAATGACCTTGGCACAAACCTTATGCAAATTGCTTTTCAATTAGATGATGAGAAATATTTTGAAAATGACAATGGTGCATGTGACAAACCTACACTAGATTTTGATACTGACTTTGCACGTGATCATTATTTTGAGATTTTAGATGGATTTAATAATAGTTTTTTTCATGAGAACTTTGATGAAAAATTGACATAATTGAAAATTCTCTAGATAATCATGATAATATAATTTTATTACACGAAGATTTGATCATTGATGAACTTATTAACAAATTTGTTGACAATGATGTCTGTCATTGATTTTGATAAGATTCATACATGCTCAATTGATTTTGATTTCAATGTATTCTACACTAAATATGATTTTTTATCTTTGGTGACAATGAAGAGAATATTAATGAGGAAGAATTCATTTTTATCTTTGATGACAATTGCTAAATTCAGCACGAAAAATTCTTATTCAAATTGCATGAGCATAATCAATTTTCTTCTCCACTTAATAATCTTGCTTTCAATTTCATATCCTTTGAATTTCATGATCCTCTCATTGATTACATTTTTGCAAAAAATACTCTATAAATGAAAAGGTACAACTTTTACATAAATTGAGGATTGCTCTAAACTCTCTTCCTCTCAACCTCCTTAATTTTTTTTCTTGATATAATAAATTGTCTCCTTCTTGCTTCCACTAAACATGTCTACGTTATGCATAAACAAGGAAAGACAAGAACAATAAAAATGAATGGATGAACTAAACCACTTGTCATCGATCCTGGATGAGTTGGTGAATAAACAATCAAGCAACCGACCTGAAAATTTTGCGCTTCCTAGAGGCAGTCAGATGTCAATTTTACTTTCCTTCTTTATTTTTTTTTTCATTTTCTTTCTAATCCTTAGTTTTTACTTTCCGATAAAACTAAGAAAGTTTTCTTTCTTTCTTGAGGAATAATCTTACCCAAAGCAAACTTTGCATACAAATAAAGATTTAATGCTTTCTTCATGCAAGTTTTCCACCAAGCAAACATCAACATACATCCAGCGGAGTACATTGTCCCCCTTTCCATTCTCTTTCACTTTACTTTGTTTTTCAAAAGCTTTAAGGACAAAGCAAAATTTTAAGAGGGGTGGATAACATGTTTCTTGATAATTAGCTTAACTTGCATGTGTGAATATGTATATGAGTATGAATATGGGGTACTTTTTTCAAAAAATTTCAAAAATTACATATCTACCCAACCCTTAAGTTGCGCTCGGGTTTGTGAATTGTCACATTTTAGATATAATTGTCATATTCTGGATATATTTTTTATTTTGAATATTTTGAATAGATTGAGAATAATGAGTTGTTGTCTTCTTTTTTTAAAACCTTTTTAGCCATACCATATTGAGATATGAATGCTTGAATGATAAATGGTATGTATGTTATGATTGAATGATTGCATGTCTTATACAATAAATCCATGGATACATTTCTAGCCTTGTCTTTTGATTTCTACAAAGGATTGTCCTTTGATTTGTACGAATGAGAGTGACCAGATTACCAACTCAATATACATATTATTTTGGGAATAAGACCAAGTGGGGATCTGAGAAAATAATCATAGAAGATGGAATTCACTCATTCCCGACTTTATGGTAAGTAGATAAGTGTTTCTTTAAATGGTGTCTCTAGGACTTAAACAAAGGGTCCTACCCTCTCTATGGCACGAGAGGGATTTATGTTTAGTGGTTGGACCATAAATAGGTTATTCATTAGAGGAGCACTAGTATTTAATGACTAGAAGTAACCTAGAGGTAAAGCGGTAATTTGACCTAGCTGGTGTTACGAGCACTTGTGAAGGACGAATATTGATTAATATGGTTAATGATTTTAGCCAATTAATCTCATATCGTTGTAGCTTCTAATATGTAGGTCTTTTAGGTCCCCTTCGTAACTCGTAAAGGGTAATAAAATTTATTTATATTGGTTGTAATTTGAAATGTTCAAATTTACTTTGAAAATTAATAAAATGTATGCATTATATTAATAATACATTATAATACAAAGTTTATATTTTAATTAAACTTTATTATATAAATTTAATGTGAATTAGATTCATATTAAAACTATATGTTAAAATTTAATGTGTATATGATACACATTAAAACTATAGATTATGAGAGAAATTTATATATAAATATGATTCGAATTTGGATTAAATTAAATATAACATATTTAATTTTGTAATTAACTAATTGAAGAATTAATTAATAGTTTTGTCTAATTTGATTTCATTAATTTTGATTTAATTAAATTAATTAAATTAAAATTATAGGTTATGTGAGAGATATTCATTTAAATATGATTTAATTGAAATATTAATCAAATATGATTTAATTAAATTATTTAATTTAATTAGTTAATTAATTTTTTTAATATATTAATATTAAGTTATTAAATTAAGAAGGAACGTGGGTAGTTTTCCCACATTACAATTTTTTTCTCAACTTCCTTTTTCCATATGAAGAAGAGGGAGATATCAAGGTAACATCTCATAATAGTTATGAGAACTTTGATAGTGCAATTTTCTCAAAAATTAATTTTCTCGATAAAATTCTCTTCCAATTGTTTCCACAAACCAATCTCTAGCTCAAAGAATAGGAAGGACTCCAAGTGGTGGTACCCCCAAAATTTGACATTTAGTAGATTCATAGTCATCAATGTGCGTAAGTTTCTTGTTCTCTTTTCTCTGTAATCTCTTATGTTTAATTTTGAATCTTGAAAGCATGCTTCACCTTAGAATCTAGAAATTAGTTTGTTTATAATTTTTTCAATGTATTGGTATTTTTATAATCCGAATTAAATTGAGGTAAGGTCTCTATTAAGTTTTTTCGATGTGCAAGGGCTCTCATCCCTTCAATTTGTATCAGAACCATCTCAATTTTAATTGTAAATTTTAAAAAATTGCATTGATTTGGTGGGACCTCTGCATTATAAATGTGGTTCGTAATTGACTGTTTTCTGTAAAATTTGGTCATAGATTAACAGTTTTTTATATGATCAATTGTAAAGGCCCATAAGTTTTTGGGCATTTTTTACTGTAATTCTTGTAATTTAAAGTCCAATTTTGGATTCGTGGCATTTTTCTAAGAAATTTGACACCAAATTCGCACAAAATGGACCTCTAGAAGGCCTACAATTTGATTTTTTCCGAAACTATATGACAAGAATTAAAAAACAAATCAGTCGCACGTATAGAGATCGAGGAAGGGATGATGTCGCGATGACGTCAATTTAACGTCAGCTAGCACCAGAAGGAATAGCTAGCGGCTTGTACATGGCGCGGCTAGCGACTTCGAAGCGGGTCGATGGGTTCACGCAGTTGGCTTTGATTAGGCTCAAGATCGACTTGGTTCTTGTGGTTGGCTCTGGTTTGACTCAGTTCAGCATTCGGTAGGCATGGTCTAGTTCTAATGGACCAGTTCAGCTTGATTTTGGGCTAAATCTTCCATTTTTGGGTCGATTCAAGGTTTTTCGACTCGGTTTAAAGCTTTTTGAAGATTTTGAAACCGATTTAGGAGCTTTAGAAGCTGTTTTAGGATTGTTTAAAGCTTAATTATTGTAATAGCTTTAAATCTTAAGACTATTTATAGTTTTTAATTGGCTTATCTTAAGTCTTTTCTATCTATGTATCGTGTTTCACTAGTAGAAAATAGTCTATGATGACAGTTAAATGCTGACATAGAAAGATTTTGTGACAGTTATTTGCAGTCATTGATGCAGCAGTCATGGAAAGTATTTTATGACAGTTCGATAAAACTGTCATGAAAGACGTTTTTCATGACAGAAAATAAATGCCATGAATTTCTTATTTTATGATAGATAATAACTGTCATTATTTAGATTTTATGACATATAATAACTGTCATTACTTATATTTATGACAGATAGTTATTGTCATTATTTATATTTTATGATAGATAATAACTGTCATTATTTATCTTCTATGACAGATAATAAATATCATTATTTATAATTTATGACAGATAATAACTGTCATTATTCACCTACCATGACTTTAATTAACTGTCAAAAATACATTTTCTATGACCGTTTTTTTAAATTCAAATGTCATAACTTTTTTCAATCCCTATTTTTCTTGCCCTATTTTTTTTTCAATAACTGTTTTTCTTGTCACCTGCCATTAACCGACCAATTCAAGCACAAAGTACTATACAACACACCGATATGAAAACAAATCGTCAATGCTTTAATGTATATACGTTAACATACACTTTGTAATATTTGTACAATTGTTAGTAAATTGTTTGTACAATGATAGAATAAACATACATGTTTTGGTACCAACAAGCTATTTAAATAAGTACTCTACTAATACAACAAAGATTGAAGTTAATAATACTAGTTTTTCTTTTCTTTTCTGCCCCAGAATTACTGCTTCCATCACTGCTTGTTTCCTTTGATGACTCAGCATCACAATCGGCACCGCACCTTCTACTACAAAATACAATATCAAATTAGAAATTCACTTACCACTCCCATGTACCTAATTTTAGATAACACTTGCCACATTTTTTGGCAAATTTGCCCATGCTCTTCATGAATAAAATTCTAGGTTGATGCAGTCTTTAGAATACCAAGACTCTTTTCTAAGGTAGCTCTAAAGCTCTGCTTTGGTTTCCTTCCAAAAAAAATTATTGTAATTGTTGTTTTATTTATCCTAAGGGCGAAATTTACAGGTTCAATTGTTATTTAAATGCTTTGTGAGTGTCATTTTAATAAATCTCACCTTGAGTTAAGCATGTTCGTGCATTTTTATATATTATAAGTATTATAATGTATGATATTGTGCATGACTATAAATTTCATGAGTTATTTAAAGTATATTGATATTTTTTATATATATAATTGGATAAGCATGACGCATGACACTACTTAGTTAAATATAATTTGTTATATTTAAATTAATATCTTGTGTATGCTTGATTGATTTTCATGTATGTTTTTAATATAAGTGTTATATTAATTAAGATGAAACTCAATTTGAATTGAGCATAATACATCCATAGTTTAATATTGTTATATTAATGCAATGTTTTACATGTAACATGGTTTTATTTAAGGGAAACTTTCATAAATGTAATAAACTATTAAAATATTTTTGGCCCGTGTTACAAAACCCATAAAGTTAGCATTTTTTAAATATTCCAAGTTTACCCTTCCATCTTTCTTCTCCTATGCAAATAATCTTTCTTCCTTTACTGTTATGTGAATCATGTTTCTTCTTTTCCTCTTCTTTATTTACATCTCAAATCTAATGTCTTTCGATCCTCTTTCTTCTTTTTCTCTTTTTTTCGCTGCGTGCATCGTCTTTCTTCTTTTCCTTTAGATTTGGGTAACCAAATCTGATTTCTTTCTATCGTCTTTCTTCTTTTTCTTTCTTTCCCTGCGTGCATCGTCTTTCTTCTTTTCCTTCTCTTTTTTACGTCGTTTAGATTGGGGTAACCAAATCTAAAAGAACGTGTATAAAATGAATCTTGAAAAAAATCGTTCCAAAAGAATTAAAAAAAAATTGTTTAGCCAAATCTAAACAATCGTGTACCAAAGAATCTTGAAAAAAATAAACGATCATGTAAACAAATCTAAACGATCGTGCATCATGAAAACATCTTTTAGCCAATTCTAAACGATCGTGTACCAAATTTTGAAACAAAAATCGTTTAGATTTGGGGTAGCCAAAACTAAACGTTCGTGTAACCAAATCTAAACTACCAAATATAAACGACCAAATCCAAATGATCGTGTAATCCAATGAAACGACATTGTAATCAAATTAAACGATAGAATTAAAAAATAAGTCGTTTAGATTTGGCTATCCAAATCTAAATGACCACCAAATCTAAATGATCGTGCACCAAACAATAGCTAAATCTAAACGATTGTGTACCAAATACATTACGCGTGTTATACCAAATATATTACGTGCGTTGTTGACGGGACATTTTTGGTATTTTCCATTGTGGACTTTTTTCATTTTTAGAATTGTTCTATATAGTGTAAATATTTTGCCATTTTGTTATATTTTTTAAAAGATCCATTTATTTAATTATTATTTAATTTTAATCAATTAAACCATAGTATGCAACTATAAGGCTAATTAATTAATTTTATAACAGTTATAAAATTTGATAATTACAAATCGTTAACTATAATAAAGAGTTGCATGAAAACATAGGATCTTAAGACTAATTTGATTAATTTTAAATTGTTTAAAATTAAATAGACCTAAGATCACATTAATTTTAATTTAATGAAACTAAGTAGGACAAATAGGACAGGACTTAAGATTATAAGGAAACTCCACCGATAAGGTTTTGTATAAGGTTGGGGAACTTAACTTGATGATTTACGAAATATCTCCTACCTCATAATTGACTTAGAATCGATGTTGAATTCAACTTATTCCTATTAGCTAAAGATGTCACTAGGTAAATTAAATTGTTTAATATACCTAAAAAATTTAGAGTAATGTTTTAATATAAGAGTTATAATAAGAATCGACTTAGTTTGATTAATTTAGCTGGAATTTAGTTGGAATTTAGCTATGTACAATGAACCTAAATTAATAGAACATTTTAGTGGGAGAAAAATGGTATATATGATATATGAAGTTTTAGCTCTCACGTCCCTAAGAGTTCACATGTGAGATCCAAACTTGACTTCATGTCACCCTAGGTGTGGCTTCCCTTCGGAAAGTATTTGTATAGATCGATAATAAGGTGAATAGGAAAAATGTTCATAGTAAATGGGAGAAGGGCTCGTGTCAACATATCCTACGAAGGGCCTGATCATTTAAGTCAGAACAATGCAAACTCTAAAAATGGATAGGGTTTCTTAGGGGTTAATCTTCAACAATTGTCTTTCTTAACGGTATCTTGTTGAAGCGTACCTTTGGGATCTAAAAATGGTAGGGTCACACTTACAAGATGAATTAAGTTAGTTAATGAATTTTTGACTGAACAATGGTAGCTAAGAACTATAGGAATAAGAGTTATTCTAGTATTAGTAATTAAGTGAGATTATCTCAATTCAGGAGAGGAGTAGTTGATCACCCTTCAGTGACCATTGCTCTAAAGTCCTAAAGTATCGTTGTAAAAACTAAATCATTTGTTTGATTAGGGTTTTTTTATTGTTTGTTTTTTGTTGAAATGATTGGATTATTTTGTATAATGGGTTAAGACAAAGATAACTAACTTCACAGCCGCACCCCCCTCCTTTTAATTTTTTTTTCTTCTTCAATGTCGATAACCATCAAACTTCACCCGTCGCAGCTCTACATTAGCTGCCGTCGAGTCCTTGCAAAAGCCCAGTCGATTCTGTCTGCTTCCACCTCTCCCGCACGTCCGCTTCTATCTTCCTTGCTCGTTTGAAGTTCAGCATCCACTATCGCTCTTCGCCTGTCCATCGTTGACTCCTTCCTCAGATGGTCGTTGAGTGTGGTCGAGCCAAACCCGAGCATCTGTCCTTTGTCCCCTCATCAACTGCGTCTGGCCTCTTTTTTTCAAGTTGTGAGCGTAAACCGACGGTCACTTTTTCAGGCAAGCCACCACGATCTGCTTGCACATCACATTGACTTGTTCGTGCGTTAATGCCTTTGTTTGTGTGAGCCACTGTGAGTCCTTGTTAAGGGTGAATTGGTGAGTTTCATAACAATTTTAATTGTCGATTTAAGTATAAATGTTGAAATAAAATGTTGGATTAATTGGGATTATTACTATTAGATCCTTGAAGGTGTTAGAGTTGAATTTTGGATTACAACTGGTTTGGTTGGAGTTCGTTTCTCCTCTAGCTGGGTAAGTTGTAGATTTTTAAATTAGGTGTTTCAGTTGGGTAACTTTACTCTTTATAGTACTTAAACCCTTATATTTACATTTCGGTGGATTCATTGGACTTCGATTTAAGCAAGGACTTAGCTAACTTGAGGTAAGGAATTTCCTACTACTTGACTCAATTTAACATTTAAAACGTATTGACTAATATGGAAGTTATATTATACTAACTGCACTAAATTGATTGTTATATGTTCATATAGAAAGCATTACTAGTATACACTTTTCACTGATTACATACGATTTGACTGTTATGTATAGTTTATTTTATATTTATAGGTTGTGCTATTAAAGAAGTATAGAGGTTTGGACTGTTATGTGTAGTTTGTATATAATGATGGACTGTGGTGTTGGCTGAATTTAGATGATCCAATTGTCAGGTGTAGTTACATAGTGATGGTTTGTACATTTGGTTGGATTCAAATAGTGTGACTATAAGGTGTAGTTTGGATATAAGTATATAAACGAATGTTATTGTTGACTGAACTTAGATTGTTGGTTGAACATAGATTGTTGACTAGTTATGCGTTGAAATGAAGCTGTTAGTTTGAAATGTATCTTTTAGATGTGATTGTCTTGGACTGTTTAGAATGGATCGAGGGGTAACTGTTAGCTTTATCTATGGGGTAGTGTACCTATAGGCACAGTGTCCTACAAGATCACCACATGTTGTGTATCCTTCGGGGTCACTAGACCAAGATGTGCATCTTTTGGGATCACTGGACTGATATATGTATCTTACCAGATCATTAGACTGATATGTGTATCCGACGGGATCACTAAACTGATTGATGTGAGCATCCAACGAGATCACTAAACTGTTATGTTGGAGGGTACCCCTTAATAGGTAGCTAACTGTTACTACTTCTAACGAGACTAGTAGTGGATCTCTTATTTGGGATATCTTATACTCACCCTTTTAGGTTTAACATTTTTCAGGTAAAAGTAATGTGCGAAGTAGACCGATGAGAGGCAAGAAGGATTTGTGAATGTCATATAGGGACACCTTTTTCTTTATGCTTCTGCTAAACGTCTTTAATTTTAATTGTTTTTAAGTATTGAAAATGAGTCATGTTTATGATATATATTCATTTGTTTTATTTTTTATAATTTCCTAGATGATGGTATGAATGACTAAATTTTTTTTGAAATAAGGCCCGAAGACGATTTTGTCTTATGTTTGAATGTTTGATCGTTTTTAAATTGGTTTTATAAATTTTATGTTTGAATAAAGTGTCTTAATAGTAAAGTAATGACCTCAACTTAGTTTAAAAAGTTGGATCGTTATAGCTAATTTGTTAGAGAACATATTCTCGACATGATAGTCCACTTCAATGTAGCAGAAATGAATGGAGTGATATTTGATAAGAAGAGTCAAGTGTCCTTTATCTTGAAATCTCTTTCGAAGAGTTTTGTTTAATTTCGCAGCAATGTGGAAATGAACAAGAGATAGTACAACATGACTACGCTTCTAAATTAGTTATTAACCTTTCAGTCTCTTAAGGGACAGAAAGAAGAAGAGGCAAATATTACTCATTCTAGAAGGTTTCAGAAGGGTTCATCCTCTAGAACCGAGTTTGCACCTTCATCCTCTGGATCTAAGAAAATTCAGAAAACGAAAGGAGGGAAGGGTAAGAGTCCTACTGCTACTACTGAGGGTAAAGGGAAGGCTAAGATAGCCATCAAGGGGAAATGTTTCTAGTGCAATGTGGATAAAAATTGGAAAAGAAATTGCCCCAAGTACCTTGCTAAGAAGAAGGAAAAGGAAAGTACATATGATTTACTTGTCTTATAAACATGTTTAGTGGAAAATGACCGAAATGCCTTGGTACTTGATTCAGGAGCCACTAACCATGTTTGTTCTTCTTTACAGGAAATTAGTTCCTTCAAGAAGCTCAAGGATGGTGAGATGACACTCAAGGTTAGAACGGGAGATGTCATTTCAGCTCGCACAGTGGGAGATGCCAAGTTGTTTCTCGGAAATAGATTCATGTTTTTGGAAAACTTGTACATAGTTCCTAAAACTAAAAGGAGCTTAATTTTCGTTTCTTGTCTTATTGAACATATGTACTCAATTAATTTTTTTAGGAACGAAGCGTTCATTTCTAAGGATGGTGTACATATTTGTTGGACTAAGCTTGAAAACAACTTGTATGTATTTAGACCCAACGAAGCAAAAGCAGTTTTAAATCATGAGATGTTTAAAACTACTAACACTTAAAATAAAAGACAAAGAATTTCTTCGAATAACAACATCTATCTTTTGTATTTGAGATTAGGTCACATTAATCTCGATTGAATCATGAGATTGGTAAAGAATAGACTTCCAAACGAGTTAGAAGACGAGCCATTACCTCCATGTGAATCTTGTCTTGAAGCAAAAATGACTAAAATTCCTTTTACTGGAAAAGGTTATAGAGCCAAAGAGCCTTTACAACTTATACATTCAAACCTCTGTGGTCTGATGAATGTAAAAGCTAGAGGAAGTTTTGAATACTTCATCTCTTTTATAGATGATTATTCAAGGTATGGTTATTTATACTCAATAGAGCATAAGTCTGAAGCTCTTGAAAAGTTTAAGGAGTATAAGGTTAAAGTTGAAAATCTATTAAGTAGAAAGATTAAAATACTTTGTTCTGATTGAGGTGGAGAATACATGGATTTGAGATTCCAGAACTATATAATAGAACATTAAAGGAGCATTGGTATTTAAGGACTAGAAATAACATAGGGGTAAAACAGTAATTTGACCCAACTTGTATTACAAACACTTGTGAATGACTAACTTACTGGTATTGGTCTATATCTGTGGACACATAAATATATCTACAATGAGAGGAGTTCAGTTGTGAGCCTTTAGTGGATTGTACACACAGTTGACGAATACTGATTAATGTGGCTAATGAGTTTAGCCAATTAATCTCATATCGTTGTAGCTTCTATTCTGTAGGTTCGTTAGGTTCACTTCCTACCTCGTAAAGGGTTATGAGATTTATTTACATTGGTTCTAATTTGAAATGTTCTAATTTACTTTGGGAATTAATATAATATATAGTGTACATTATAATACAAAGTTTATATTTTAATTAAACTTTGGAGAATTCTCTCTAGATCTTATGGAATAAAAAAATTTCAACCTCTACAAATGAGGAGAACTCCTCTATTTACAGAGTTCTCTTGTAGGCTTTTATGGTCTTGGGCGGCCTAGTTCGTCCATGGATCTGACCCATGGGTTCAACCACATGGATTTAGGTGATATTTAACCTTTGGGCTAAATTAAGCCTATTTTTTAGTTCAATTGAATTTTAGCTCAAGTAAGTAATATTTAATTGGACCAAAATAATTAACTTGATCCAACAGTCATAATAAAGACATGTGACATCATCAAAATTGACCAATTTATATTTTTAATTTTAATTTGGGACACATGCCAATTTTTAATTAATTCCAAATTCAATTATTTTAGTAAATGATGTGGCAATTTGTGATTGGTTCCAAAATTTCTTATTCAACAACCTCGTGTAACAAAATCAGAAAGCTCATGCGAAGTTCGTTATTTTTTTTTAAATATTCTAGGTTTGCCTTTCCTTTCCAACTACTTCTTCTGCAATTTTTTTTTTAATTGTTATTTGGTTCAAGATCGTGTACTAAATATAAAAGATCTATTTTTTTTAAAATTTATATTTTGTTGTTCAAGATCGTGTACTAAATATAAAAGATCTTGAAACAAATGTCGTTTAGATTTGGGTAGCCAAATCTAAATGATCGTATACCAAAAATCTTAAAATAAATCTTTTATATTTGGATAGCCAAATTTAAACGATCGTCTAACAAAAATACCAAATCTAAATGATTGTGTACCAAAGAATCCTTAAAAAATCATTTGAACGATCATGTACCGAATCTAAACGATCATATAGCAAAGATCTTGAAAAAAAATCGTTTAAATTTGGCTACCCAAATCTAAGCAATCAAATCTAATCGATCTTGTACCAAAGAATAGTCAAATCTAAAAAATCGTGTACCAAAAAATCTTGAAAAAAAATCTTTTAGATTTGGTTACCTAAATCTAAACAATCAAATCTAAATGATCAAATCTAAATGATCGTGTACCAAAAAATAGCCTAATCTAAACAATCAAATTTAAATGATCAATTTAGAAAGCATTCGGTATAAGGATCAAACTCAATTCGAAATGGCATTCCCATTTCACTCATGAACGAAGAAAGAAGAGGTCGAATTCTCATGCTTTTCATTCTTCTGCAATGCATTTAAAAAAGAGATCAGATTGAAAGACCAAGGGCTTTCTTTAATCTTCTCTTTAGTAGGTTGAGATTCAGAAGAAGTTGTAGAAGCGTCTAGGTTTGGCTGCCAAATCTAAACAATCAAATCGAAACGATCATGTACAAAAAATAACCAAATCTAAATGATTGTATACCAAATATATTAAGTATGCTGTTAACTGGGACATTTTTGTTATTTTTTATTGTGGGTCTATGTGCTTTTTTCGTTTTCGAAATTGTTCTATACAATGTAAATATTTTGTTACTTTGTTATATATTTTAAAGAACTCCATTTCTTAATGTAATTTTTTCATCGTTTCAGCTAGTTTTTTTTTCAACTCTAAAGTTTTGAATTTGGCTAATATTTTGTGGTTGTTAAATTCGATTATTTATTTTATATTTTAAATTTTTTGTTAGATTATTTTTAACTTTTTATACGTGGAATATGCATTTTGTAGTAATACATGAGTAAAGTCAAGTCAATTTGACAAAAATTTAAAGTCATTCTCTTTCTTAATTTATGTTATATTTATTATTTTGAGTTTATGTATTCTATGTTAGTTTGATTAAGGAAAACTTACATAAATGTGACAAAACTGTAAACTATTTACGGCTCATGTAACAAAGCCCATAAGGTTAGCAATTTTATAAATATTCCAGATTTGTCCTTCCATCTATCTATTCTTTCTTGCGATTCGTCTTCCTCCTGTTATTTCGTCTTCCCCTGCAATTTCATCTTTCTTCTTTTCTCTTTTTCTTTCATGCGATTTCTTTCCATCATCTTTCTTATTTTTCAATTCTTTATTCATGTCGTTTAATCTTTCCATTGTTTTTCTTCTTTTTCTCTTCGTCTTTTTCGCTTCAATTTCTTTCCATCGTCTTTCTACTTTTCCTCTTCTTTTTTTCGTTGCGATTTCTTTCTATCATCTTTCTTCTTTTCTTTTTTTTTTTATGCGTTTACATTTGGTAACCAAATCTAAAAACCTGTGTACAACAAAATAGCAAAATCTAAAAGATCGTGTATAAAGAATCTTGAAAAAGAATCATTTAGATTGGAGTAGTCAAATGTAAACAATCGTGTAAAAAAAACAAAAGATTGTGTGTATAAAGAATCTTGAAAAACAATCGTTTAGATTGGAGTAGCCAAGTAAATGATCGTGTAATAAAAATAAAAGATCGTATATAAAAAATCTTGAAAAAAAATTATTTGGATTGGAGTAGACAAATGTAAACGATTGTGTAAATAAATCTAAATAATCGTGTACCAAAAGAATTAAAAAATCGTGTACCAAATTAAAAAAAAAAATCATTTAGATTTGGGTCCTCAAATCTAAACGATCGTGTAATAAAATTAAACGATGGAATTGAAAAGATAAATTGTAGCGTATAAATTATAGTCATATCTAAACGATCGCGTATATTTTCACTAGAAGAAATCTGGCCTTTAATGTCGTTTCGAAACCGACATCAAAGGGCTTTCATGTCACTTGGCGACCAACATCTTTACGAGCGTTATTAAAGGCTTTTAATGTCGTTAAAAACTGACATTAAAGGCCTCTTTAATGTTGGTTTTCAACCGACATCTTTGATAGTGTTATTGAAGCCCTTTAATGTTGGTTGGGCTTTGATGTCGTTTTAAAACTGACATTAAAGAGGCCAACAATGTCGGTTTATAACCGACATTATAGGTCCCCAATAATGTCAGTTTAAAACGACATTAAAGCCTTGTTTTTTGGTCCATTTTTACAAATTTATTTTTATTTAATTGTTGTATTATTGTCCATTTTTTATAAATTGACATTGGATCTATGTAGATACATATTTTATTTTCACCAATAAATCAATAAAATTAATATTATTTTAGAAACTATAATATTTGTCTTTTACATTTGCATACACAAAATGAAATCTTAATATTGTGTTTATATATACATTATATAACAGTACATGAAACAAGATCCTAATACAGGACTTAAATAAGTAATCCTAAAAGCCTTCCTAGTCTTCAATCTTCAACGATCGCCTGGCTATCTACATAATTGCTTAGCTTTCAATATGATATGACTTCAATCATTCTACAAGGAAAACAAAAATAAACCATTTAATCTTTAGAATTCTTACGAGGCAACTTTGAAAAAAAAATGGCATCCTAGAAAGTTCAATGCACTAAAGATTTCAATGCTTAGAGTCAACCTTCCTTATGTTCACAATCATAAATCTTACACATCTGATGCCGTAAATACCTCTCTCTAAAGTAATGTAGCTTCCTTTCTACATTATTAATAGCACAAAAAACCTCATTTGATAAAGATCAGGAAGGAAAATAGTCAAATGAAATTAACTTACAGATATTTGATCAAGGGTTTAGAGATCATTTTCATTATTTGGAGAACTCATATGAGTAAAGCAATCTCTATCAGGAAACAGTGCTCTACATGAATCACAAATTTGATAGTAAATTAAAAAAATTCTGAATCAGATCATCGATGCAAACAAACATATTCAATTTTCAAAAATAAAATACAAAGAAAATGATCCTAGTCTAACGTGTCCTAAAGTCATAAAAAGCATACTCAAAGTTCTATGTTTACAAGCAACTATCCTCGTGTTTAGTTAGAGTACTAAGAAATGAAATAACATTTTTAGAATGAGAGAAAAAAGGCACATCAACGGTGAGAGGTACACACATTTGCAAAGGATTTAGAACAAGTGGTCAAGCATTGTTTATTAAGTATCTTAATATTGCTAGAAATGGTTATTTATGAAACAAACATAATGGGGAAAATGACGTTTCTCACCTGTGCTGAAATATTTGGGCAACAAATACAAGATTAAGATTTGATGTACCCTCAGCAATGTCCTTGTGACTAGTATACCTTTTATAATCCAATTTTTCTACAAGCTCAAGAACAACCCTATTAGCTCGTTCAGAAAGATCTTTAACATTCAAAGTTCCAGGACCAGAGAACTCTGGTGCAAGAGCATTGAGCAGACAATTAGCATATGCCTCTCCATCCTAGAAATGTAAATTTTGATTGCGTAATCAATATATAAAACACAACCTCACTAAATACTTTTCCAAAATATTTAAATGAGTCTAATTTCTCTAGTTAAAGTAAGGGTTCTAACAAAAATTTCAATATGGTTACACAAAATTTTGAGTTTCGTTCCAAGTCCTAAAACGAGTCGACCACATAAACAATAATTTTCACACTATACATTTTTCTCTTGGAAAGCCTTTGTAAAAAATAAGTGACATACGTAATTGGTAAACCATGCTCACGAAGGTCACATTTCACATGGAAGCTTGAGCAAAAAAGGCAAAAGGAATGGATCTAACTAAGACAATTAATTTCACGATTGAAAAGAGAACAGATCAAACTATGTCCAAATGATCAAACATCCAGAATCCATTCAGAAATGAAATATAAAGACATTAACCCAAAAAAATCACCTTGTTATCATCCACAAGTTTCACATTGTTGAGGAGTTTATTTCCAGATTAAGATCAGTCAGCACTTGAATCTACATTCCCAGCACAGTAAAAGAGATAAATAAAGCTAACTCCCAATAGTAAAGACCTTGAAAATTCGAATATTTTTACTGCATATGTCCCTCAACAGAAAAAAAACCATTCAAAAAGTAAAATGAAGACGGATCAATTATTTAATACCTTAAGCAAATTTAGCTAGAAAACAAAATTAAAAAAGGGACAACAAAATTAGGAAAATAATTTATTTGAATAATACGCTGATCTAATAGGTGGCCACCAAATCTTGTTTGCCAATGTTAACTATTGTGAATTCAATAGACTTTGCAGAGTTAGAGCCAAGAGTATGGTTTTCAGATCCCTTTAAATTAATTAAACACATTTTTTCTTAATTTAAAACAATTATAAAAAGAGAATTAGTACTGTATTATTTTTTTTTTATATAAACCCACCTTCCTTTGGGTCGTCCTTAATGTGTTCTACAGCTCTTCCCACAAAAGCATCAACAAAATTTGCACTGGTTTTCCTGCACTTATGCAATTTAATAATATCATACAAACAATGTTTAATATATATACATAAAAGAACATATAAAGATGTTGTGATGATGATGATCGTGAATATAAGGTTAGCTAATAATGATACTTATAATTTAGCTTTGAGTCTCTTGTGATGGTAAAACAACAAGGGCAGCTTTATTGCATTCTTTAATAAGTTGCTTATGTATAAGTATCTTGAAGGTTTGATCAGAATATTGAAGCTTGAAATCATCACCAAGCTCACCTTATCCATTAATGGCTTTAATTAAAAACTCAACCTGTGATTTGAGTACTTCAAGCTCAGAGTTGAAATGAACTCCTTTCAGCAACTCTCCCAATAAAGCACCCAAAGCTATGGAATTTTCTTTTGTTTATCTCACCATAGAAGTTTCTTTTATACTTAATCACTCTCACCAACAAAATAAGGAATTCTACCATCACAGGAAAAAGAAAACCAAAATAACAAAGGAGGGGTATATCTGTATAATAGCAAGTAGAAAAAAGAATGAGTAGTCTGTTGCATATCAAAACAATGTGAGAAAAAAAAAAAGATACATCTCTTTAGGTTTAATAAGAAAAGCACCTGTGATGTTGGAAGTGCATCATTTGGCTTATGTGTGTTCCCAATTTTTTTTTTTTTTATTTAAAGTGCATCATTTACCAAAGAATAAATAGACTGTAATCTATTTAAAGGGCTTTTGATTGAGTTCGTTTTTTAATATGTATTATATCACAGCGTGGGGGGCTAGGGACACTGATAATGTTAATTCTCTTATTTTCTATTATATGAATCAAACTAATATTCATGAAATTCACTCAAAACAATCCCCCTTCAATGAAGTTCAACGTAATTCAAACAAGGAAACTTGTAAACTATATGTGAAATTGAGGATGATGAACAAGAAACAGAGCAACCAGCATAAAAAACACAAGATAAAGAATACAAACACATTCAAGCAAGCGAGATCGAGATCCAGTGCACATCAAAAGAGAAGCTTAAAAAATCGAGTCTTAAAATAAAGACACCAACTGTTTGACAAAATGCCTGACGGAAAAATGACTGCAAGCAAGAAAATTCTCTCAAACACCACATAGTTTATCGATTTCGAGAAAAAAAATGACCAATTTGAATAAATCGCACAACAAGCAAGAAGTATAAAAAGAAATGAAGTTAAAAATTAGAATTAGATAAAGACATTCATTCGACCCCGTCGAGCAAAGGAAGGGAAAGGGAAGTTCACGAAGAGAGACTTACTATGGATGGCAGAAATGGCTAGAAAACATGAGGGAGACGTAGAAAAATGGACAGAGATGGAGAAGGGATTGGAGTAGAGGAGAAAAGAAGCCATGGCGTGAACTGGGAGCCGTGGCGACGATGGCGATAATTCAACCCGTTAATACTTCATCGGTCGGTGGCAACGATGCTCACGAATTGCAGGGAAAAAACTCACTCTCTTTCTATGGTGACTGTCGGTTGCACACCCCTCACCCTCACACTCTCCTTCATCTCTTACTAAATATATGAATGTACATGAAGCCTTAAAAAAATAAGTGAGGAGAGACAAAATTTCAAATTCTTATCTTTAATGTCGGTTTTAAAAGAGTGGGTCTTTTATGTCGGTTTTAAACCGACATTAAACATCTGCATTTTAAAAAGCGACATTAAAGATCCGCATTTTAAAAAGCGACATTAAAGATTCGTTTCCATTTTTTTCCAACTGATATTAAAGGTCATATTTCTTCTAGTGATTGAACCATATCTAAACAATCGCGTATAAATTGCAAATATATTACGCGCACGTTATTAATGACGTGGTTGACAGGGCATTTTTGGTATTTTACACGGTGGGCCTTTGGACTTTTTTCGTTTTTGGAATTATTCTATAGAGTGTAAATATTTTGCCACTTCTTTATATTTTTTAAAAGACCCCTTTGATTAATTGATTTTTTCATACAGACAATTGCAAATATGATAATTAGATTTAAAATATTAATATATATAATAAAAAAATTAAAAATTTCAAATATAGCAAATTTTGTCATAGCTATTAATGATAAAAGTTTGTTATTGATAAACTATAATGCAATTATTGATCTATCACTAATAGACCAAGAGATTATATCAACGATAGACTTTGTTATATTTACAATTATTTTATAACGTTGCTATACAAGATTATTATCTATAAATTAAAATTATTAATTTATACTTATTATAATTTTGCCATAATTTAATGAGTCTGATGACTACGTCACCCTCTTATCGTAAAAAGTCGACCGAGTAGTATATAGACCTTGTAAACCATTCAATTAATTAATTTTAGACCAAAATAACAATTATAATCCGTTTTAACCAATTAATTGTAGCTCTAAAGATATCAGTTTTTATTTCATTAATTATTCAATATATCATGGATAATAGAACTTTGTACTTTATACTTAAAGTTAATTATAATTTATTAGTCATTTTTGTCCTTAAATCAGGAAAAATGTAGCCCATCAAACTAACCTACAATAAATAAACTCAAAATAGAAAAAAAAAAAAAGACATAAAACATATTCAATATAAAAATATAGATGCTCATTAGTGTGCTTAGTGGCCATAGCCACATGCCAACCTTTACTCATGTCATATGTCTATAGAAGACTCGTCCTTAGTGGTCATGTAAGTCACCTCATGCTTACCAAATGGCCTTTAAATGGTGGCATTTGGTGGGTTTGTAAGTATGAACATTATTAGACAGAATTCCATGAAAGAAGGAGAAAGTGGGGAAAGTGGGGAAATTTTAGTTTTCGTAATTTTCTTATTTCTTTATCATTTATTTATTTATTTATATATTATATTTTATTATTTTAATATTATATTTTCTCAATTTTCATATTCCAGTCCGGCCTCATTTTCACAACTTGTTATCAGCACAAGCTCCGATTGCCTCTCGGTTAAGGTAGGTCGTCTCCTCCGATCGTCCTAACGGTACGTTGATTTTTCCATACTCGTTATAATTAATAAAATAAATGTTACTTTGCATGTTTGATATATATTAAATTTTTACTATTTGATCCTAATAGCAAAATTAGTTATGAAAATTTGATACATTGAAATGTCATTAAGAATATGATCATTATAAAGCAATTATTTTATGTTTCGGATATGCTTCTACAGTAGCAATATCGAGAGAAATATTTTGAAGAATATTATGTACTTATCTTAATTTCTTCTCATGGTTGAATGAGTGTTGAATAAGAAATTTTGGATCCAATTACAAATTATCACATCATTTAATAAAATAATTGTATTTGAGATTAACTAAAAATTGACATGTGTCCCAAATTAAATTTAATGACAAATTGGACAATTCTAAGGATGTCACATGTCTTTATTATGGCAATTGGATCAAATTAATTGTTATGGTTCAATTAAATATTATTTACTTGGGCTAAAATTCAATTGAGTCAAAAAAATAAGCTTAATTTAATCTAAAATTAAATATGACCCAAATCTAGGTCATTGAGCCCATGGGTATGATCCATGGACCAGATCAGACCCAAGTCCATAAAAGCCCACCAGGGAACTCTATAAATAGAGGAGTTCTCTTCATTTATGGGGTTGAAATTTTTTTACTCCAGAAGGTCTAGAGAGAATTCTCCCAAGAGATAGAAGACTCCTCAAATCCTGAAGTCGACCACCCTCGAAGATCGAAGCTCTTTTGAAGATACAAGCTTTCTTCCAAAACTCCAACTTGAAGAACATCACGTGCTTCACTTCCTCAAATCAAGCGTAAGCATCTAATCGGGATAGAATCAGAGGATCAAATTCTAGAGATCAAACCACATCGCATCAAATCAACATAAATACAACATCAACACAAGTTCAACTCCACGAATCAAATTTCTTCATATATCGCGTGTGAACAAATTGACACGCCTAGTGGGACATCTCTACCTCTCATTTCTCTCTCGTCATCCAAATCTACAAGAAAATCAATGGCATCAAAGAAGGTTGCATCTAAATCTTCTGTTGCAAACGACGCTTACATAGGACTCATCACCTGCAATCGTCTAAAGAATCACCCAGGAGCAGGATCAAGGTTCTATCATCGCGTAGAGCATTCTTAAGCAATTAATGGAGTCTTCTAAAGCTGGGATTGTCCTCAAAGAAAATCCTTTGGATGATAATTCTGATTCTGCCTCTAGCAAGTCAAAGAAGGATGCACACCCTGATGTGATGTCTGTCATGATGGCTATATAACGACCGAGGATACCATGGCAGAGATGGAGAGGAAAATTAACCTCCTGGTTAAGGTTATGGAGGAACAAGACCATGAAATTGCAGCTTTGAGAGAGAAGATGCAGACTCGTGAAATTGCTGAGTCGAGTCAAACCCTTATGGTCAAAGCTACTGATAAAGGGAAGAATGTTGTGTAAGAAAACCAACCAGAACAACAATTAGCTTCTGTTGCTTCTCTCTTAGTTCAGTAGCTACAGGATATGATTGCAAATTCCATTAGAGCTCAGTATGGAGAAACATCGCAAACTTCTTTCATGTACTCTAAGTCGTACACCAAGAGAACCGACGACTTGAGAATGCCGCTTGGGTACCAACCTCTAAAATTCCAACAGTTCGATGGTAAGACAAACCCAAAGCAGCATATCGCCCACTTCGTCAAAACATGTGAGAATGTTGGATCAAGAGGAGACCATCTTGTCAGGTAGTTCGTTCAAAGCTTAAATGAAAATGCTTTCGAGTGGTACACCGATCTAGAGCCGGAAGTCATTGACAGTTGGGAACAGCTAAAAAAGGAGTTTCTCAATTGTTTCTACAGTACCAGACGTACTGTAAGCATGATGGAGCTTGCAAATACAAAACAACGAAAAGCAGAGCCAGTCATCGACTACATAAATCGATGGAGAGCTCTAAGTCTTGATTGCAAAGATGGACTCGCTGAACTGTCGGTTGTAGAAATGTGCACCCAAGGCATGCATTGGGGACGCCTCTACATTTTACAAGGAATAAAGCCATGCACATTTGAAGGGTTAGCAACTCGCGCTCATGGAATTGAGCATTGCCAGCAGAGGAACTAAGGATTTTCCTGTTCCTTAAGTAAGAAAAGATAAGCAGGAGATGAAAGGTACTGAAAAGATAGTGAATAGCACCATGAAGGAATCTAGGGTCGTAAGTACGACTCCACTAAAGTTCTCCAAAAGAAAAGAAGGGAGAGCTGAAAAGAATGATGATGGAAGCGAAAGACGATGCCTGACTTTAAAAGAAAGACAGGAAAAAGTTTACCCATTTCCTAATTTAGATATTGCTGATATGCTAGAGCAACTACTGGAGAAGCAGCTGATCCAACTACCAGGATATAAGCGACCTGAGTAAGCAAGAAAGGTGGATGATCCCAACTACTGTAATTATCATCGGGTCATCAGTCAACCTATAGAGAAATATTTTGTGTTGAAGGAGCTAATTCTAAGGTTAGCTCATGAGAAAAAGATCAAGTTAGACCTGGAGGAGGTAGCTCAAACAAACCATGTTGTAGTAACGATAATGTTAGAGGCTCTTTCGCCAAGATTAATTTTTTTTAGCAAAGGGAAAGCGTAGTCCAGTTTGGGACCTTCAAGCCTATAGTGGTCCAATTCCATCAGGAAGTTGCACCCGAGAATTCTGAAAAAAAAAAAAAAGAAAGATCGATTGAAGAAGACGATGAGGGGTGGATCGTTGTGGTCCGCCAAAAGAAAAGAAAGTCGACTCCGACCTACAAAGAGTCTCGCTTCTACAGAAATTACAGAAGTGGGAATAAGGCTCAAAAGAATAAGAAAAAGAAGAGGACTTGAAAGCCTAAGCTCGTGCATGAGGAAGACAAGGATTTTTCTCGACCTCTGCGCTTAGTAACCTTGGCAGACTTCTTTTTAACAAGATTCTTTTGTGATCATCAGGATGAAAACCTAGAAGTTGTTGCATGTCATGCTATTAATGCAATAGAGGAAGAAAGCATCCCGCCAAGATCACTAGAGGAGGAGGGAGTGTCAAAAGACCTATCAAGGTTCAATGTGGATGATTTGTTGTCACTTCCTCGAGAAACCAAAACCATCCTTATTAATGCATTGTTAAATTCAGCAGTTGCAAGTTTGAGTGCTCCAATTGCGACATACGAGAGTACTCCTTATTGTATGTCTATAGACTTCTCAGATGAGGATTTACTATTGGGATTTAAACTTCATAATAGACCCTTGTATGTTTCTGGATATGTTCGAGAACAGAGAGTCGACGGATCCTCATCGATAATGGATCAGCTGTCAACATAATGTCGAAGTCGACTATGAGGCAATTAGGCATCTTGATGGATGAACTCTCAAATAGCAAACTGGTAATTCAAGATTTCAACTAAGGCAACCAAAGAGTAATAGGTATGATATGCTTAGAACTCATAATTGGTGATCTAAAGGCTAGTGCATTGTTTCATGTTATAGACTCAAAGACCACTTATAAGTTGTTACTCGGTCGTCCTTGGATTTATGGAAATGGAGTAGTAATGTCGACACTGCATCAGTGCTTTAAATTTTATCAAGACGACGTAAAGAAGGTTGACGTCGACTCTAACCCATTCTCAGAAGTTGAGTCTCACTTTGCAGATGCAAAGTTTTATTTGAAGAATGACAATAGCCCAGAAGTTGTGCCTGTAGAAATTTCTCTTCTAAACAGAGAAGATAATTTATAGCTGAAATCACTTGCAAGCAGGGAAGCACATGAAAGTACAAGAACCTTTAACTCTGGAAAGAGTGAGTCATCCACAAGCACCACAAAAAGTATGATCTTTATGTATGAAAAGACTTCAAACCAATCGATTTTGTGCTATGTCCCCTGTCTAGACGCAAGAAAGACGAATCACCATTTGTAGAGTCCTCATAAGGCTTGAAAGTTGGTGACATTGAAGTCCTAAAAGAAAGCTTCACTTCACTGCATTAAAGTCCTACATTGAAGTCCCCATCAGTTTTAGTTGTAATTGGTCTCTTTGGAAAGCTTGAGGATCTAAAGTGATGAATTTTTATCATTAAGGATAAGAGAATTTTTCAATTTCCATTTGAGTAACCTTGGTAAGCTAATGAAATTAAATTAATATTTTGTTAATTTAATTTTGGATCTATTTGGGGTTTTTTTAAAGGTTCAATTGGCTAATTCTAATTCTTGAAAAATTAATCTTGGATTTTTTTCCAATCAATGTTGAATTGGTTTCAACCCCAATTTTTAGAAAGTTAATTAATTTGGGAGAATTTTGGATGTTAGCCAATTGCTAATTTCATTAATTAAGATACTGAATTTTTCCTTTTATGATTAGGATCAAGTTTTGGAGAATTTTTACGGTCAGCTAGGGAGTACTTTGTTTGGCTAAAATCTCTAGGTAAGAGATTCTCCTACTAGACCTTCGAACTAAATTTAAGAGACCGCATGTAATTATGATTATGCATTGATGGTAGCTAAATTGCATAACCTGATGCTATTGATAATGACTGTCATTATATGGATGATCGATGATGACGGCTCTTAACGTTGATGATGATGCATGGTATATTAATCACATGATTAAGGACGTTAAGATTAATATTCATGTCTTGTTTATGATGTTTATGATATTTATGATATGCTACATGCTATGGATGAGCGTTCTGTTAACTTTGTCTATTAGAGTCATACCCATATGGGTGTCCCTTGGGATCACCACCTTTTTATGACTGTGTAGTCCTATAGGATCACCAGTCCAATATGACATAGACATGATTACGAGTGATTCGACGGAGTCACTCACAGTCTGATTGTAACGTCTTATATGAATCCTCAGGAGATCCTTTAACTTCATCTAATGTCGCTTCATGTGCATGCCAAGCTTTTTGGTAACTAATGTTTAAGTCATGCTTAGAACGAATGTAGTGGATTATATCTTTACGAGTGCTTAACTTCAAACCATCTATACTTATTTTCTTTTTAATTAGGTCTTTGATAACAAAAAAAGTAGCTTGTCTATGATCTGTTAAAGGAACATCTATAGAACATGTATGTTATTTACCATTGAACCTAATAACAATCCATAAAGATTTATATCCCCATGGAAACAACATGAAGCATGTACTGACCATATAAACAATCTTAAAATACACACTACAAAATCATAACTTCCTTGTTTGATTTAACTGTAACGTATTGAAAGTTGTCTCTAATGGTAATGGCTTGCAAGGATTGTTTCAACAAACCCTTCGTTGGAAACATGTCATGGATTTTCATACCAAAAGTCGGAGATATCTTAGATATACAATGTTATAAAAAAAATGACCCTTATCTGCATGGACATCTGATTGAAATGAAATTAAAGATGAAGAACCTAAAGTAATAGCAAAATGACAAAAAGAATGAACAATGAGAGCAATGTGTTGCTCCACATTAGATATTATGATGTAGTAAACCCATTTAACATCATTATCATTGGTAATAGGCAAGTTCTTAAAACATTCTATGAGACCTAGACAGAGGTATATATCAATTTTATTCATATCAATATAACTAACAAACTTGGATAGAAGACTATTGTAGAAGCCTTAAAAAGACATATGTTTATTCACTAATTATTTGGAAACAATATAACAATGTAGTTATCATAATTATTGAAAAAACCATCATAATATACTGCTATTTTGAATATACCTGACAAGAAATAATACAAATATATGATCACTGCTTATGTGTTATTACAAATATGCATGAATATATAATGATCATATAATAGCAATCTTTTAAATATGCATTGATATATAATAAAAATATACTGCAAAATTGACCACACATAATAAGAAATAAAAGAAATGTATGTGTCACTGCTTATATATTATTATAAATATGAAAGTGTACATAATGAGCACAACATAAAATCATTTTTATAATACAATCGTATATACTAAGAAAGGGACAAGAAGTTCATCATATACTGTATACTATATTTTTTTTAAAAAAAAAGTTCATTATATATTGTATACTATATTTGACAATTCAAGAAATAAAATTAATAAAATGAAACTGATAGTTGAAGGAGATAACTGGAAAGTTAACTGTGGAATTTTTTTTTATCGGAAATTGGACAAATAATTAAACCAAAATAGGCACTCACTGGATAAGTTGAAGGAGATGAAAGAAAAATAAATATCGATCTATGAAATATAAATCGGACAAAAATCGAGTGTAAGACGACAAAAGTGGACGAAAAAAAGGTGAAAGACGCTAGAAGAAAATGACCGTAGATAAAAAACCTTTGTTCAATGTGCAATTAAGACAAATATGTTGCTTTTGTGAAAAATATTGAATATATTATTACCAAATTTGAGTTAATTATATATCATAATTAAATTGCATATTTAGTAAATAATATACCATAAGAAAAATAAAATAAAATAATTATATATTTAATTTATTAAATAGGTAAGTTTTAAGATCTATAATAAATGTGATATAAATTAATTATGGTATATATTATTATATAATTTTGAAACTAAATATTATTCATAATTAATGTGTAATGGTCATTAAAAATTTCAAAATCTTAGTTTAGAAAATTGATGAGATCTTAAAATATTTATAAAGTTTCAATAAAAACCAATTAATTGAGTTATTATTCCTATTGATAATCACATAATTCAACTGCAAATATTTGGGAATATATAATCTTTTTTTTCTCTTTTCCGATTAATATTATTATATCTAAATATTAATTTAAAATTTTATTATAAATTACCGAACTATCGAAAAGATCAACAAAATGTAGAACTAAAATTTTATTATTATTTTTGTAAATATTTTAAGTCATTTGACTATATTTGAAAATGTTATTTTTAATTTTAGGATTTATATAATCAGAGATTCTTTAG
This sequence comes from Cucumis melo, assembly GCF_025177605.1. Taxonomy (NCBI): domain Eukaryota; kingdom Viridiplantae; phylum Streptophyta; class Magnoliopsida; order Cucurbitales; family Cucurbitaceae; genus Cucumis; species Cucumis melo. The sequence continues at coordinate 4,743,758 of NC_066857.1, forward strand.
TTTAATTTCAGTTTTTGGGTTAATTTTCCTTTTAAATTTAAAATTTAATTCTCATATTCAAGGTGTGTTAGGTAAATACATTCTAAATAAATTAAAATTAAAATTTAACATCTCTATTCTAGTCTAGGGTTTGGTCTTTTGTTTTTAAGTTCTTAGCATCTCTATTAGTTATTTTTTTTAACTAGAAATTGTAGGACATAAAAGTCACGTAATCTATTTTCTTCTAATCCTTGTGTAAAACAATTTTCTTTTACAATAATTGATTTTCACGAAAATTTATTAAAATTAAAATTAAATATTTAAAATAAAATTAAAATATTTGAAATAGATATTTTCTAACGTTATAAACCGTAATAAACCAAAATATTTATTATATTTAAAGACTTTTATCAAGATATTTAATAAATATCAATATATTTATAATAGAATTTGATATTTTCTTATAATTTATAAATACTTTTTCTTAATTTCATCGATTTTCAATAGTTTTCCTGTATAAAAAGATTGAAGTACTATGAATCTAAATATTATTTTGAGCATCTCACAATTATTGTTGTGAGGCATGTGCAGTTCCTTAGTCGACGATAAATCCCAACCCAAGCCGAAAGTGACGCGGCCTTAACAGAGGATCACAAGCTACGTGGACCCAGAACGTGTGCCTCGTGGACAAAACCGTACTGCCACGTGGAGAGTTGCATGCAATAAGCAAGGTTCTTTAATAAAATGTAAAAGGTATGGGCAGAAAAAAAAATCATAATCGGTGGAGAAAATTGTAATTAATTAATAATGTTGAAGAAAGAGGAGATTCCTGGGGAGGCGACCCACACCGGCACCGCCGTAGTTGAGACCGCCGCCGCCGTTGTACAACGCTTCCGCCCTATCAATCAAATCCACCAGCACCTCTGCGCGTAAGTTATTTCCATCTCAACATTTAGTCTTTCTAATTAAGATCTTTCTAGAATATCTTATCAAATATTTTTGAGAGTTGAGATACCTGGGTCTGGGTGTACCTACATGTTACTTTCCCATTCCTCTTGTATTTTTATTCAAGAAAAAATAATTATTAAAGTTTTTATATTGCTTTTCTCCTTTCCTTTTGATTAAATTTTTATTTTTAAGAAAAGAAAAGCAAAAAGAAAACAAAAACCAAAAGAGTTCTTAATTGAATTTTATTTAATCTCTTTTGTTTTGAATTTTTAAATTTTTATTAAAAGAATAATAGTTGTCAAATTCATAAAAATTCCAAAACATTTTAGAAGATACAACATGGTTTGATATCAAGATAAAACTCAAGAGTGTATGGTTATTAAAATTGTGTATATTGATATTTGTTTTTACTTAAACCCCAAATAAAATTATATATAAAAATATATTTATTATAGAAAAATTATTTAATTTTAAATTTTATGAATTCGACACTAGTGAACATCCAATAGCGAACACTAGTGAACATCCAATAGCGGGTTCGACACTAGCGAACATCCATGAGCTCTGGGATTGGGAAAAAGGCTTATTTTGAAAATCTCTTTTAACATTTCTTCTTTAAAAAGATTGTTTCTCCTTGAAATTTTGTTTTGAGTTCTCTCTAACTTGTCGAATTTTCATTGTTTTTGTTTCAAATAAAATAAAAACAAAAGAGTTATAAAAATTTATTAATTAAAAAACAAAAACCATTATCTAGTCATTGAATTTAAATATATCTAACCATATTCATAATATATAAAGCTATAGTTATGTTATTATCCTGAACTGATCTCCATCTTCTTGTTACTGGATGGACATGGGTGAATTAGGTTTCATTTCTACTCCCATGACATGACAAGGCAATTGGAAGCGCACCACTTCTGTGCGCACCTGAATGAAGAGGTTCGACAGTGTCTAATCTTCGACAGCCCGGAGAAAGATGCCAGACTTATAGGGATTGAGTACATTGTAACAGAGAATCTCTTCTTAACATTGCCCGACGACGAGAAGCGTCTTTGGCACTCGCATGAGTATGAAGTCAAGAGTGGGACTCTATTCCTCCCCGGTGTCCCGGGCCCAATTGAGCGCCTTGACTTGGACAAGGTCTGCAAGACCTATGGCAAAGTTTTCCATTTCTGGCAGGTTACCTTCTTAATTCCCTCAACTCCTCAACTTAGCTAGAAGCAAGTTTAGTACTCCTTAAATCTTAATTCTTCGTTGGGATTTTAAGCGCTCTGACCTAGTTTTAGTTTGAGCTCAGTTTTGAATATGGGGGTAATTATTGAAAGAGTAGCAATTTTAGATATAATTTATGACAAACATTTTAAGAAAGTTTCACATATCGATATATTATATCAATGTCTAGATTTAAAATTTTTCTTATGCAGGTCTAAAATGTGCTATTTTGTTTTTAAAAAATTGCATTACCATTAGCATGTGGATGGACATCGCTCTTCTTTCTTGGGACAAAATAAACTTTTAGTTCTTAAAAGATGTCAAGTAACAGAATGCTGACTTGATAATACAGATCTAGCCTAGGTTGCTCATTGTTGACATGGATAGGATGAAAAGTCACGTTTGAAAAATGGCAATTATTTACGTAGTTGGCAAATTTAAAATGCCTTAAAATATTAAAATATTTAACTTTGCCTTTTGCGATTTATTTCACCAGTTGATCCCAGGGTTTCTTCAATTTCTTTCGATTTCTTTTGCCAAATATCAATTCTGTCATACTCGCCTACATATCGCAGAATTTCTTTTGCCAAATATCAATCCTATCAACTCCCCTACGCTGCCTTTTAACACAGTTCGAGCATGAACAGTTGTTGAGGTTAGACAATTTTCAGAAAGCCAAGTTGTTTAACTCTTCCTACAAAATTTTCATAGCATGCATCATCCCCAAGATTTATGTGACGCAATGATTCTTTGCTTTGGTTAACAAATTCTTCAATATAAGAGTAATCTTAACGAGAAGAAATTGCAAAAGTGAAAAACTGATTTAGCGGTTTTCTTTTAAATATTTTCATATTTTAAACCATTATAATTTAAAATTGTTTACCAACTGACTGAATGATCATGCCAAGTAGACTTTTCATCCCATCTATGTCACAATTTAACAAGTAGACCTGTCGGCTAATTTTTTTAAAAATAATTTTAGAACTTCAAAATCTATTAAATTTTTTTATATTTGTCTCTATGCATTTAATTAATTTTGAAGTTAATCCCAGAACTAGTTTATTGTTTAATTTCTTAATATTTATTTATAATATTTCTACTGAACTTTGAGAACATATTCTTTTATTTTATTTTATTGCATTAAAAACTACTAGTTTTATTTAATCAATCAAAGTAAAAGATAATTTCTGAGGTCTAACTTTAAGATTTATTGAAGATTTAAAGTTATTTCAAGTTTATGTAGTTTTTGTTATGTTTAAAATTGATTTCTACTTGTCTTTTTTCATATATGCAGTCCGTAATTAAGGAAATGTTAAGTGACTTTATTTAGTTGGCTAGCATATAACAAATGCACGGATAGTTTTTATAATTTAGTATTCAGGCATCAAGAGATATTTTCTTTCGAAACTGAATCTGAATTGAAGTTAATTTCAGTCCATTAACCATTAAAGCCTGGTAAGCGTTAAAATTTTATGGGCTAACCATGGGATCCAGGTGGATCGAGGCGACACTCTACCACTTGGCATCCCGCAGCTAATGATGGCGCTAACTCGAGATGGGCAGCTGGATGGGTCTCTACAACAAAGTAAGGAATGAAATTGTACTATTGTTTCAAGGGTATGGATTTTTTATGGTTTGATTTGATTTGATTTGATTTTCAGAGGTTGAGAAGCGTTATGGGGTCTCGTTTGAAGGGGAGAGGAAGAAAAGGGAGTACATGTCGGGGCCTGCCCATGGTGTCCATCCGATGGCAAACGGTGGTGGGGAAGGCTTAAAGACAGAACTCCGAGAGACGATGATACCTTCGGCAGCTTCAATTCCAAGAGTCTTTGTTTGATGAGAGGTGATATATTGTGGTGGTTATGAAAGTTGGATGTATATATATGTGTGTGTGTTTACTTTTCTCTAAGCATGTGTGTGATTATTTTATTTATGTGAAGTACTTGGCTTTAAATTATAAATGAAGGACTAAAAGTGTTCTTTACTACAACCGTGGCCGGTGGTATGTGTTGTTGATCTCAATTTGCGTAATGGGTAATGTTGGCATTACTTTAGTATATTGTCTACTATTTTTAAAAAATCACAACAAAATTGAGTTCGTGGTGAAATAGTTTTCTTTAGGACTCTAGAAGTCAGAGAATTGACCCATATAGGCCTAATTCTTTACATTCTGTTTGAAATTTCGGGGTTTAAAAATGAATTTCTCATTTTGTAAAAAAATGAACTCTTTTACATAAAATGTCCAGGATTTCAAATCATTTGAAAGTAAGTTACATGATTGAATTTGTCTACATTTACTAATAAAATTGTCGTAAATTTTAGTTACATTTACTGGGTTAGAGTATAATTAGACTTTTTTTATATAATTTATATATAGATTTAATCAATTATTTAGTTATTATATAATATATTTTGCACTGTAGTATTTCTTTTTTTAATATTTGGAGTTCATCTTTATAACTAAATGAAGATAATTATATATTTTTGCCTATATAATTATATAATATATGGTTTCTCTATTATCGATATCCAAGTATTATTATATACTAAAATTATCTAAGTATTATTATATACTTGGTATATTCAGTTTTGACAATAAAAGGAAGAGTCCCGTCCCCCCTAATTCTTTTTTTTATTTGATTACATTGTATTTTAATAGATAACATAAATCATTTCCTCTGTCAGGAATATCATATTTCTTTTGACATTTTTTTAGGAGTTTCAATCCAATAACTCTTAATTTTTGGATTGGGGTTATCTGATTATTTATTTATTTGATTATTTATTTATTTTTATTTTTGGGTTTTTCGAGGATATAATAAGTCGACAAAATATTTGCATTATAAAACAATTTCGAAAATATATAAAAAGTCTACAGGTCTATTTGCCTCTAATTCTTCTACTAAACCGACGCGGAGGAAATGTTACACCATTACGTATCAAATCTAAACGATCTTGGTTGTTTAGATTTGGTACTTGATCATGTAGCCAAATCTAAACAATGTATGTCACAATCATTAATTAGATTTAGCTATACGATCGTGTAACTCAGATCTAAACGATTGTGTACCAATATTCAAACAATTTTTTCAAGATATTTTAGATTTGATACACGATCGTGTACCAATATCATTAAAGTTTAGTATACGATTGTGTAGCCGAATCTAAACGATCGTATACCAATATTTTAATGATTTTTGTTAAATATTGTATATCAAGATCTTTTCCTTATATATTTGGAATATGATCTTAAACCAAATAACAATTTGAAAAAGAAAATAATATAAGATTTATGATTGGTTGAAAATAAAGCTCATGATTTGACATAAAACCTAAAAGAAATATAGCAGAAGAAAGAAAAGGAAGGACAGACTTATAATATTTAAAAAAATAGTCGACTTCATGGACTTTTTGATTTTGTTATACGAATCGTAGATATTTGGTGTTTTGTTATATTTATAAAAACTAATCTATATTTTTTATTAATTAAAATTAAAAAACAAAAATTCACTTATCACAACGTATTAATAACTACAATTTCATAAAACTAAAATAACTCAAATATTAAATATCGAAATCTAATGTTTATTACAAACTAGAAATAAAGTTTATAATAATATAAGAGTTATAACATTTATATTTTATATTTTTAATAATATTAGAAATTCAGATTAATTGGATTAAGTTGGATGTGTTTTGATTATTCTGGTTGTCGGAATTCTTTTTTTAACATTCCTACTTTATTTTAACCTATATTAAATAAAATAATTAATTTTAAATCATTTTTCGAAATTCAAAACACACTACCTTAGATTTCTTTTGCTTTCTTAATTTCTTCGACTTTTTGTAATCCAAACTAGGGTTAAAGCCATTGGAAGTTTTATATTTGTAAACAGTGTGCTATTTTACATTAGTGATATTCTTTTTCCTTTTTCTTTTTTATCATTTTGACTGCGTGGATCATTTAATTATTTTTAATTTTTTAAAAAAATATTTCTATTTGTCGTGTTTTTCTTAATAGAATTAACATATTTTTAAATAGAAGTAATAGTGTCTTAGAAATTAAAAGAGTTTTGAATAGAGGGTTACGTCTTAGTAGATATAGGAATCATAAACTTCTGAGATTATCTCTTTCTTATTAAAGAAAAATAGAAAAGTTTGTGTTTGAATTTTGTCAAAAACAATTTATGAGATTATCTTTTATTAACGAGTTATTTAATTCTAAAAAGATAAAAGATCTTTCTTTATTTTATGAATCTTGTATCAATATCTTATTGAGATTTTTCTTGAGGAGATATATATATATGTATATATATATATATTCTACGCACTTGTGGGTTTTGGTATGGCTTATGTCGCAAAAAGCATTTACAGAAGATTAGCCGAGTTTATTGTCACAGAAGCTACAAGCGTAAAGAAGGTAGTGTGACTTATTATCTATGATATCAACATGTTGATCTGTGACAAATTTAATGAGTAATGTGAAAGGCGAAGTAGTCATCAAGAGGTCACCTTAAACTCAGGAGAAGCACTACTACAAAAAGGGCTTACGGTGACAGTTAAACGTTGTCATAGTTAAATTTCGTGACAGTTATTTGCAGTCATTATTCTAATAGTCATGGAAAGTATATTATGACAGTTTGAAGATAAGAACTGTCATTATTTAAATTTTATAACAGATAATAAATATCATTATTTATATTTTATTACAATGATTAACTATCAACATTTCACCTACCATGACTTTTAATTGACTGTCAATAATACTTTTTCCATGACAATTTTTTTTTTAAATTCAAATGTCAAAAAAAAAAAAAATCAGTCTTTGTTTTTTTTCCCTATTTTTTTCGATCACTGTTTTTCTTGTCGCCCTGCCATTACACAAACCAATTCAAGCACAAAGTACTATACAGCACATCCATATGAAAACAAACCGTGAACGCTTTAATATATATACATTAACATACACTTTGAAATATCTATACAATTGTTGGTAAAGGGTTTGTACAATGATAGAATGAACACACATGTTTTTGTTCCAACAAGCTATTTAAATAAGTACATTTGAACCAAAATTTTGCTACCAAACCTACAAAAAAGCATATAAATCAATCAATTGCCGCAAATATGGATTCTTGCAAAACTTAGTAAGAAAACAAAATAAAATTTTAGAGTATGACTCTACACATCAAGATAAAAATATAAGAAAGGTTTATCAAGATAAAAATATAAGAAAGGTTTACATTCAGTTCATTTAACTGCAGCACATTCGCTTCAGCAACACAACACATTCACTTCAACAACACAACACATACAAATGTTCAATATATTAAGAAGGCAATGGTGGTCTAAAATCATGGCTACACAACCCTACGGGGGCATTCAATCCACGGACTGTTTGGTATGGTGTTTATTCTTCTTCCCATTATGGTCTGCACGGACTAAGCAAATTCATGCTACAAAACTGAGGCTTTTGCAGCATACATTCCGATCTACAGATAGTTTTACAAACCACAAATCTACCAAGTTACAGCACATACACAACACATACACAACACAACACATTCACATGCACACCACCAGTCAACTTAATACAAAACATTCACCATCCAACACAACACATACATAATTCTTTTCCAGCGTAAGCATAATGAAACTTCGTTGGGCACAAAACTGATCAGAAATAGAAACTTTTTGACATAAACTAAAACTTTAAGAATAATAACATTTCAGAAGGAGGCATATTGCGAAATCAAGGAGAAAGCATTTGAAGATAATTCCTTATTCTTGTTAACACCAATGTTAATCCCTTGTCGCCATTGAACTTGAGGATCATTCTCCCATAGTACCAAAACGTGTGGAATTGTACTCAATTTCATCATTCATAATGATAAGTATCAGAGCAACAAATCCAAATTCAATAATAAGCCTTACATAATTACAAATATTTACACGCAAAATTAGAACCATATATAACAAGATATTTGCACGCAAAATCAGAACAAGAAAACTACCCATAAAACTACCATAGTAGATGATAACAAAGATATAACATTTTACCATGGCACCAAAAGAATAGAATTTGACAGCTTGTATAGACAACAAGTCGCTTATTCAGAAGAAAGGAAAAAAAACAAACCAATATCCCAAAAATTTCAAATTGATAACAGGAAGAGAACAGATTGTTTAAAATTTACTGACCTGAAAGCTTGGAAGAATCATATGATGCATATATTCTTGGTTACCACCCACTTCAAGCGCTATAACTCCCAGAATCAATAAAAATCAACATAAAAACAAAGAACAACAAAAATCATCAAGGTTTAACATCTAGCCACTTAAGAAGTACAACAAATAATAATGATAAAAAAAAATAAAAAAACATCACAAGTTATCAACATGAATTCCTTTGTTAAGAAATCTAGCAAGAAAAGAACTATGTCAGTTCATTAGTTATTTTTTTGGACTATTTAAATGCAAGGAGTTAAACTTCGAAGCTACAAGCACTGAGTTAAACTTGACAAATAGCATAGCAAAATGGTAATGGAATAGCATGGATGACAGTTTCATATTTAAGTAAACAGAAGCAAAGCTAAATCTGTTAAGAATCCCAATCTTAGGGCTAGGGATAAGAAAATAAATACATGATTTATATGATAATAAAAGAGAAAAACTAAAAAAGTATACTAGTATAGCATTTAAAACTTTATTCCCCATTTGTAAGAAAGGGAAAGAAAGGAAAAGGAAAAGGAATAAACAATGCCAATCTAAAGAGAAAATTATTGCATATAGCAAAAGACAAAATAAATATTCAACCATCTTCAGAATCAAAACAAATGTTGCACACTCTGATCTAATCAATCTTGATTATGAATATGGAAAAAGACAAGTAAGAAATTGAAAGTGCAATCGGAAGCTAGTAAGAAAGATATGTATACGTTTCAAGCTTACTAAGAAATAAAAGCATCCTAAAGTCAAATCCAAGGAATGCAAGTTAATATTGTACAATACAGAAAAGAAAGAAAAGGTGTTCCTCTCTTTCATAATCAACTTTGTTAATATTCTACAATATACAAACGAATGAGCTACCAGTCAAGTCACAACATAAAGAAAACTCTCTCCAAATTAGCACATTTAGAGATGAATTCTCCCAGATATTGCTGCTTTTTAACCACCACCTGGAAGTAATGAAAATAAAAAGAACAAAAAAAATATTATCCATGAACATTTTAGGTAAGTTTCACCACATTGAGACCCTCAAACATAATTTTTTATCATCATAATCAGCAGAGTCAATATATTTGATAGAACTGAAATTCCCCAACTGGGTACATAACAATTTAACCAATTATATTACTTGGAACTAAAAAAAATGTCATTCACCAAACTTTGATTTAAATAAGAATCAAAGCAGAACACACAAAATGAATAAATAAAGGAAAGAAAAGTTTGGTTTTAATCAGGCCTTGCGACTGAAGGAATAATTAAAACTGTCTTTTTGATGTGGGGTCAACAGTTTCAGCACCAAAAACCCAAAAAATTCTAACGAGAGTGATAGTATGTTCACAAAGCAGGTATACAGTAAAGGAATCGATGTTTTAAGTACAAGAATAACAAATATTGTGCACATTATTAGACATCCATTCTAAAATTTTACTAGTATTAAACCTTAGAGATGAGGAGAATATAAACATAACGATATCTTGAAGTGAAATCCCACATACTCCAAAGAAATCCCTATTAACGAAGAACCAAATCATGCAAAACGAAGTCATATGAAATAAAAAAGAACAATGTCAAAACAAAAACATCAGGAATCTCTAAAATAAACAAACCCCACAAAGAATGTGTGGATGAAAAAGCAAAATCTCCAAAGTGGAACCAAATTGAAAAGGTGGGAATGGGAACACAAAAAACAAAGCAGAAAGTTAAATATCTAGAAAGGTTTATGAATCAGAATGATAAAAAGTTGTGTGAAAGTTAAATACCCAGAAAAAATTTTAAAAAGTGGTTAATATATTTTCAAATTCTCGTCTCTCTCACCGACAATGATTACAGTGTTTACCAAGCCAATCGTGAAGCAAATCGGAGAAATATAGACGAAAATCGTACCTTAAGAATTCATGCAATAGAGCCTAGTCTAACGCAGCATCAAGCGACAAAGATTGAAAGTGCGAGAAACAGTCGCAATCGAGGACGAAGTGATGCTCATTCTTGATGAAGATGGAAATAGATTCCTCAACGTAGGCTGGAGACTCAAGGTCAGAAGAACACTTCGTATTTCAACTTTCATATTTCGAACCCTACTTTCCAACAGTGACCAAGGAGTTCTGGGATGGTGGGCGAGAAGTTCTGATGGTTCGTGACGTTTGAGTAAAGGATTTTGAGACTTTGAGAAAGGATTTGCGTGAGGTTTGGAGAATATTATTTTAATAAATTTAAATAAAATTTATTTAATAAATTATTTAATGTTTTTACCTTTTTATGACAATAAATGTCACCGAAAATTAGAAACTGAAAACAATGTTTTTTTCCCGCCAAAAACGCAAATTTTGACATTTTATGACATTTTTTCCTTCTCTCCTTTCAATTTGGGTTGTAATGAACTGTCATAGGATGTCATTTTTCTTGTAGTGGTTAGGTTATATGTGATGCTTACACACCATTGGTTTTGAATTTGTTTGTATGTTAAGAAATGCTCACTGCTAAAAATAAAATGTGTATACAGTCGGTTAAGAAGGGTTATCTTGAATCTAAATTTATTTTGTTACAATTTATATATTTTGGTTTCATCAATTTATAGAAACATATAAATTTCATGTCTGTCCACAGCACTTTAATGTGGTATATTTCCTTTATTTGTGCTTTTTTTTTTTTTTTTTTTTTTTTGCTATTCTTGTTTACCTTTAGAAAGTCCCAATTCTTTTTTCTTGTTGGTTAAACCTATCTTGAACACTAACTTAAGCTAAAAAGTATGACATTATGTTATTCATCTCTTCTTGCAAGTTTAGACTATGAATTAGTTTTAGCTTATTTGAGGCATTATTTGATTTATACTTAAAAGTTCTTAGTTTTAATGCTATTCTCATTTGTTTGTAGATATCAAGGAGTTGAGAATAACAATTGGTAAAACTTTGAGTTTGGAGTTATCTAAGATTGTTGTGGTACTTGAAGGAGGGTGATGTTTCTATTTTTTTTATTATTACATATACTTTGTGTTTTTTTGATTAAGAACGATGGTCATAACTTGATTTGTAATATGAACGATGTTTCTTATTATTGAAGGGATAAAAAGCCCTTTACAACAGAAGAAATACAGAGACCCAATTTTAATTGGAACCTTAAAAAATATCAATTCATTGACAAAATTACAAAACTAATTTCCATGGCTAAACATGCTTTGGAGAAAAAAAATACAGAGAAGAAGAACTTACTCTCATTGACGACTCTGAATCTACCAAACACCAACTTGGGGTACCACCACTTAGAAACCTTCATATTCTCTGATTGAGATGGTTTGTGGGAACCAAATTGGATTAAGGGAATTTCTTTACATAATTTTTTTTTCAGAGAGAACGGGAGAGAGTCGCAGAATCACTTTCTGTTTTGTTACGCAAAAATTCCTTCTTCTTCAGACGGAAGAAGTGGGAAGTTGAAAGAATAAATGGGAATGTGGGAAAACCATCCACATTCCCTATTAATTTAATAAATAAATATTAAATTAATATATATTAAAATAATTAATTTAATTTAATTAAATAATTAATCAATTAATTTAATAATTAATTAAATCATATTTAATTAATATTTCATTTAAATCATATTTAAATAAACTATAGTTTTAATTGAATTAATTTAATTAAATCAAATTAAACTAAACTATTAATTAATTCTCTAATTAATTAATTTCTAAATTAAATATCTTATATTTAATTTAATCCAAAATTTGAATTGTATTCAAATATAAGTTTCTCTCATAACATATAGTTTTAATATGTATCACATACACATTAAATTTTAACCTATAGTTTTAATATGAATCTAATTCACATTAAACTAATATTTGAACTCAGTCAAATATTTTATTCTCTCGTAATTCAATTTTGAATCATATCCAAAATTAAATTTATATAATAATTTATATAATAAAGTCTAATTAAAATATAAACTTTATATTATAATGTATTAATATACATTATAATATGTCCATTAATGCCCAAAGTAATATGTCCATTAATGCCCAAAGTAATATGTCCATTAGGTCCATTAAGTCTCCTTCCTAACTCAAAATAAAACGATGGAATTGAAAAGATAAATTGTAGCTATATCTAAACGATCGCGTATAAATTGTAGCCATATCTAAACGATCACGTTGTAACCATATCTAAACGATTACGTATAAATTATAACAATATCTAAACGATCGCCTTGTAGCCATATTTAAACGATCACGTATATTATAGTCATATCTAAACGATCATGTATATATTGAACCATATCTAAACGATCGTGTATATATTGAACTATATCTAAACGATCGAGTATAAATCGCAAATATATTACGCGGGCATTATTGACGACGTGGTTGACGGGACATTTTTGGTATTTTACACGGTGGGCCTCTGAGCTTTTTTCATTTTTGGAATTGTTCTATAGAATGTAAATATTTTGCTGCTTTTTTATTTTCTTTAAAAGACCCTATTTAAACCTATGAGTTGGAAGAACCTTGGCTACCAACCTAGCCTTATACCTAGGCTTACTGTCGCCTCCTGGCTTGAACCACTTTGTTTGAATGAGTTTCTGAATAGGAGGCTTTTGAACCAATGACCATGTCTGATTCTTTTGCAAAATGAACAACTATGCTTTCATAGCATCCTTCCATTGTTTCTTCGAATTAGATGCAATATTGTCACTGCAAACTCCCTTATCAATCAAACTCCTCGCCTGTTGAGACTGTAAATCATCAAATTAAGACTATTATGTAGCCTCTGTTTGTGAAACTAATGGTGACCGATCACTAGATAGATCTAAACCTTTGTCTGATGGCCATACTCTAGAATCGATTCTGACCGTTGTCACAACATGATCAACTGTCTGTTGTTTCTGTTGCTCTAATGTCATAACAGCACTATCTGAAACTGCAGTACCTTCTAAAACATACAGACCATTTCTCAAGGTTCCCCTCAGTTTAACCAAAGAACCATTGGTAACTTTCATAACTCCATTCTCAGATTTTATGGTATAAACTGATCTATCTAATTCACAAAGAGATATTAGATTACATTAGAGTTCTGGAACATACCTCACATTAGTAAGCATTCTGACCATCCTATCTTGTGTTACAATTTGAACTCAACCAATTCCCTTTACATCACGGGTACCATTATCACTTAATAAGACTTTTCCCCCATTATTTTTCTAAAAGTTAACTAGAAAATCTCGATTAGGAGTCATGTGATACGTGCACCCTGAATCATGATCCAAGCATCCTGTATATCCCTGTGAGACATCATCAAGACCTCTATTGAATCATACCCATTAGTAACATTCGCTTCACTAGTCTAAGCTGCATGCTTGCTACTTGATACTTCCTTGCTCTTATTCAAAGGATAATGTTTCTTAAAGTGTCCTTTATGACAAAGGAAACACTTTCTAGCTTCCCCCTTTGAATTCATCATGAAACTCTTCTCTTTGTCTTTTCAGCTCTTTTTGTCACTTCTTGCTCTGGCCATCAGTAACTCTCTATCTATACGTTCTTTCTTAATTTCGAGATGTCTAGCCTTCAAGGCATCCAACAGTATATCTATGGTCAATGAATCTCAACCATATTTAATAGTTGTCTTAACCTCTTGATATGTTTCTGGTAATGAATTTAAAAGAATCACTCATTGATTCTCATCTGACATCTTCTCACCGATGTTGTAAAGATCCACTATAATCTTCTGAAATTCATCCACTATAATCTTCTCAATAGTTCTCTTCTAAGCCTTTACTTTGGTCCATCATATATCCAAAGAATTTCTCCTTTAGATATAATTTATTTCGCAAGGACTTTGTCAAGTAAAGACTTTCTAGCTTCTTCCACAACTCCCCTGTAGTAGTAGCCTCATCCATTAGCCTAAGCACTTCATCTGACAGATAAAAAAGGTTCGTTGAATAGGCCATTTCATTCATATCTCTTCTTTCACTTTCTGTAATAATTTTTGGAAGGCTCCCTTCATCTAAGATTTTAGCTACTTTTTATGAACCAAAATAACTATAATCTTTTTTTCCAGCTCCAAAGAGAAAAGTCACCATTCCCATTAAACTTAGACACCTCAAACCGTGTTCAAGTCATCTTTACGAAAAATATGGTTAAACCAACGATATGGCAACTGCAAACTACTACACAAAACCCAATTATTTTTGGATCGAATTGAGCTCTGATACGACCACTTGTTGGGAATAAACACCACCAAGTTCTGTTACCACTTGTTATGACTATACCAAGCTCCCAACTACTTGGTATAATTTCCTGCACTAAACCAGAGAACACAACGTCAAACCAACCAAGAACGCAATAGCCAGATAACTATAAAGTAAGCAATAAAATAATAAATGACACAAAGGTATATAGTGGTTCGACCAATTCGGTCTACATCCACTGTGAGAACCAACTTTGAGGGATTTTATTAACAGCAATATCAAGATACAAATTACAGATATCAACAAAATAATATGCAATATGTAATTCTACCGTTGAACCTGACTTTATCGTCGATCAAACATCAAGAAACTGAGAGAACCATGTGCTGGTTACTGCCTCTAATACCGAGACCCAAAATCCACTGGAAACCGCCTCCTCTAACCGGACACCCACTGCAAACTACTACAAACCCATTGAAACCCAACGTCTCTGCTCACCAGCACCGCCTTTGAACCACACCATGAGGATGCCGAAAGGACCCTACTGAAACCAGACACCCAAAACGCAAAAAACGCTATAGCCTTCTCTCTTCGCCGGAAAACACTGAGAACACCGAACATGGACTTCATCGCCAAATGCCGTACATCGTCAATGCTCAACGTCTCTCTCTATCGAGTGGTATTCGCCGTCAATCTCTCTCTCTCTCTTTTCCTTATGGATAGATCTTATGGTAGTTTTAATTTAGAATATATGGAACAGTTTATGGTCAAAGTCTTGTAATAGAGTTCAAGCTTAAATATTTGAGTACATTATTTTAAAAGATCAATATATTTATTGGAGTAGATAACACGTTAAAAGGAAAATAGCTAATGCTATATTTGATTTGTTTCTAGTTATTTTTAGAACAACCACATTTTTTAAGTGTGTTTTTTGTGAATAATAAAAAAATACAAATTATTTACATTTTAGGGAAAAAAACAATTACAAGGGAATAAAAACTTATTATACTTGATTTCGATATAAAATATAAATAGTTTGTTCATTTTTTTATTTTTGACAATTTTTTTTATTAACAAATTTAAATAAGCACTCCATGGTATGGTATATGCCGACAAAGTTGTTCTTTTTATTTTTATTTTTATAATAAGCGGGATGGAAGAGAATCAATCTATTAACTATAACAAGTTGAAAATATATATTTTATGTGAACCGATGAATTATGTTGACCAGCGTCTTACGCTATTGTGTGACAATATTATTGAGACATGGTATTGATTGACAATATTTTATGTGATTATAGGTTCTCAATTCTTATTGATTAATCAGGTTAATTCTCAATTGAAACGTTTTAGTGATCTGTTCCTAACAAAAACATAGGCAACTTAACCAACAACGTACAATTAACACACCATCAAACAATAAAATTTAATGAAATTTTCATGAACTATAGAAAGAAAACATAACAAATGCATGAGATTCATACTAGTCCACTTAAGGCAAAATAACTAAACTTCACTCTAACAACATTTTGAGTCGAAATAAAACGAGATTAAAATAACTTCAAGGATTAGTAAGACCAGAACCACCGCCAACACCAACTCCACCACCAGCACCTCCACCAACTCCGCTTCCGAGTCCACCAGCAGCTCCACCTCCCAAGCCTCCAAGTCCACCAATTCCAGTAGCGCCACCGAGGCCACCACCGAGACCACCGGGGCCAGTTCCTCCAACGACACCTCCCACCCCACCAAACGGGAGACCGTTGCTGCCAATGCCAGAGTAGCCACCGAGACCACCATAAGTGAGGAAGTTCTTTTGGTCGTCGAAGGTGGTGCCAGGCGTAATAGGTCTAGCTAGGGCATGAGTGGCTATAAGAGCCAAAAGCAAAGCCATGAACAATTTGGCCATTTTCTTCTTAATTCTTCGTCTAAGAGACTTATACTTGTGTGTGTTGTTGGCCAATGGAAGTGTGAGCTTAGGGTTTTAAAGGGCAAAGGGGTTGAGGGACAGTTGAGAGAAGTAAATGAGAGGTTAAATGCTGAGCCAATGCTGACTGCCTGGCTTTGAGTTTAAATGCTGGGTTTGGTTTTTGGTGTGCCGTTTCAATTTCATTGGTTCTTAAAAATGTTGTTTCTTATTTTCATACCACTTTATTTTTCCTCAAATTTTTTTATCATCGTTTCATTATTTCATTATTTGTTAGAATATTAATTTTAGTTAAATTTCGTATATCTATCTATCTATCTATATATATATAATCCCATTTAGTGTCCATTTGATTTTAATTTTTATTTTTGCCAATATATGCTTGTACACTTAAAAATTCATTGTTTAGACAAATTTTATTATATTATTTTTGTAAATGTTAAAAATATTATAATGCATATTTAAGTGAACCAAATTTTATTTATTCGAAAACAAAAAAAAATTACAAAATTTATATATGGAAAAATTCAAAATTAATATGATATATGAATAAGTATGTTGGAAATTTTAAAGTTAAAAATGAAAATAATTTGTAAATCCATATACTAAACTCTTTATAATATATTCCTTTTATTTTATTCTATTTTTTAAAAAAGATTCTCTCTTTTTCTTGAGTCTAATGGTTTTGAACTCCAATGTTTAATTTTTTTTTTATTTTTGCTCTTCGAAACTTTGTGTTTTAAAGCTTTTTTTTTCTCTCTTTTAAGTTATTCGCTCCAATCTTTTGTATCTCTAAAATTATTTTTTTCTTTGAAAAGTTAGAGGTAACTAGAGAAAAAAAATATAGAGAGAGGTAGGAAAATTTTAATTATTTTCAAAGAAAAAAATAATTTGAATCCTGAATGTAGTTCTTTTACTTTTTGGTAATTTGATTATTCTAAAAGTATCTTAACAAAGATTAGTAATAAAAAATATGAAAATTGTTTTAAATAGCAAAACTGTTGAAAATACTTATAAATATAGTAAAAAAATTTACTTTTTATCTGTTATAGAGCATGTTAGATCTAGATAGACATTTATAAGTGTTTATTATCACTAATGTGATAGATTTGGATAAACCTTTGTGTGTATCTAAAATTTTACTATATTTTATAAATATTTTTTTTTATTTTTATATATTTGAAAATGTCGATCCTCTTTTAACTCATGTTGTCTATTTTTTAAGCTTAATCCATATATATTTACTCATTAATATGAGGTTTAAAGTTCTTATAACCCTGTTTGGTAACCATTTTGTTTTTTTTCATATTGTTCTTAAAATTTAAGTTATGATACTATTTTTACCTTCACGTTATTTTTCTTTATTATCTATATTCTTCCAATGGTTTAAAAACCAAGTCAAAATTTAAAAATCAAAGAAAAAGTAGTTTTTAAAAAATTGATTTTATTTTTGAAACTTAATTAAGAATGTAAGATAAATATGTAAATCTTTGTAAAATATGTAAAGGAAATAGAATTAACTTAAAAAAAGAAAACAACCATATCGTCCTAAAGGAGACTTTAACTTTTTCATTTGGGTTAAATAATTTAATCAATAGAAGTATGCCATTTTTAGTTTAAAATTCTATAAATCTCATGATCATTCAAAAACTATTAAACTAAAATATCTGAATTCTCATTTGCAAAAATAGTTTAGAACAAAACTACAAAAGGAGGAAAAACACGTTATCATTAATAACTCTTGGAAAGATATAATATATATAACTTCTAAGTGATAATTGATCCAATAAATACACACAATATAAATGGATAATAAATAATTATACAAATAATTGAAATATATATCTCCAATAATGGTCGACCAGAAAAGTTATAATTAATAATTCTTATATTGGTATAATTTAACCACCGTCAGATCTTATATTAATTCATAAGTCATTTAATAGTCGGCATTTATGTAGTAATTAGTTAAAAAATAGCGCTATTTAATAATAATGGTATGTACTACTAAACAATAAATTCGGATTAATTTTTAGTATGTTTCACAAGCAAGAGGTTCCCATATTAAATAATAATTGAAATTGCGAAAACAGTTCATTCGTAAATATGATAAAACAAATTAAAATATTTACGAATATAACAAAAATTATAAATCTATCTATTAAACAAAACGTAAATAAAACTGTCTGCACTAACCACTAATGAGACAGTGTTATAAATAAGCACATTGAGTATCATATTGACAATAGTCACTTAGGTAACAAACTCAACTAATTAATTACAAAACTAGTCATTTCTATTAATCTCACTAAATATTAATGGTACCCATCTTAGATAACAATGAAACAAAAGAAGAGCTAGTTTAGTACAAATGTCAACAAGTTGAAGCTAAGAACGAATGGACATGAGTTTGATATCTCCACAAACCATCTTCTTAGGAATGCAATGACAATCTAACTCGATATGTTTTGTTCTCTAATGAAATATAAGATTTCTAGCAATGCAGATAACTTTATTATCATAGATGATCAATGAAAGAGTTACAACATCAATCTGGAAACACGACAGCAATTAAGCAATCCAAGTAAATTTGTTTGTTGTGACAACAAGAGACCTATATTTGGCTTTAACAAAAGATCTTGAGACTGTGGACTACTTCTTAGCTTTCCATGAGACTAAGGCTACTAAGAAATATGCAAAAGCTAGTGGTTGATTTTCGAGAATCAACACATGATGCCAATCAACATCAACACATGCTCGAAGTTGAAATGAAGAAGAAGTTGCGAGGAAATACCTCTACCAAGACAAACTTTCAAGTATCTCAACAAATTATGGGGAACATCAAGGTGAGGCTTGCAAGGTTGTGCTACAAACTAGCTTAGTTTGTGAACCGCAAATGTTATGCCAGGCGTGAGATAGTGAAATATAAGAGACGGCCAATGAGTCTACTATAAACCATAAGACAATGTTATAAAGAGCAGTGAAATAAACCGATGGATCTTTGAGCAATTCACCATTAAGAGTAGACAACTTAACATTCAGATCCATAGGTAAAGGTAGTGGCTTCGATGTTAGATAGCCTATTTCTTGAAGTAAGTTCAAAGTACAACTATAAGAATTTTTGTCTTTGCCGACGCAGAAAAAAGTGGACAGTTCTTACGAAAAACGTGGGCAAAGCTTCTGCCGACGTCTTTTTTTTTGCATGGCCGAAACATCGTCGCCTTTTCCTTTGCCCGCCTTATTGACGTTTCATAGGTAAAAATGCCCACGCAAATTAAAATTATGGCAGAAAAGATATTTCTAGCCACGCAAAAAACGTCAGCAAAAATATATTTTTGCCCACGATCATCATCACGTTGGCAAAAATAGGTTTTCTACCCACGATCATCATGGCGTTGGCAAAAATAAACTTTTTAGCCACATTTATTTGGTGGGCAAAAACTATTTTTGCTAACAAAAATATTTTTATCGGTAAAAAAAAATCTCCCCATGTTAAATTTGTCAGCATATATGTGACAAATGCATTTTTTTTAGATAGAAATTTGATTGTTGGCCACGAATGATGCTTCTAATATTGTATGCTTCGTATAACGACCCAACTCTTTATACTAAGTTGAGATTCATTACTAAAAAGAAACAATAACAAGAGACAATTTCTTTAAAAGAGAAAGACTAAATTTTCATTAAAAACAAAATACTTAAACACTGATACCTAGATACGGAATCAAAACTTAATCCGTATATGACATGTCACTGATCCTTCTCTGTCACTCACCAGCTTTCCTTTACTTTTACCTTTGCCTGAAATATTAAACATAGAAAGAGTGAATATAAACATGTACTTAGTAAGGGACCCACTACTAGTCTCGGTAGGTGCGTTAACTTTCCATTAGAGTCCCATAAGGAAGTATCCCTAAACTAATGTGTTCCTCAACACAGACAATCTAGTGATCTCGTAGGAATACATCTGATCTTCGGTAAACCCAAAGGAACACCTAGGACAAAACTGATCTTCGGTGAACTTGAAAGAATACCTAGTACAAACTGGTCTTTAGTGAACCCGAAGGAATACTTGGGACAATCAGGTTGTAAGTGACCCCGTCGAACAGTTCATATTCATAACATTTCATGAGATTGGTGATCTCATCGGACCACACAGTTATAAAAAGGTGATGATCTCGAGGAACACCCATATGGGTACGACCCTAACAGGCAAAGTTAATAGAACACTCATCCATAACATGTAACATCATCATAAACATCATAACATGACATGAATATTAATCATAACATCCTTAAGCATGTGATTAATATGTCATGTATCATAAACATCATAAACATCATTAACATATCAGTCATCATCATCAACATAATATCAATCATCATCTATAGCATCGCATTATGCATCTTAGCTACTATCAATGCAAAACCATAAATACATGAAGTCTCTTAAATTCAATTCAAAGGTCCAGTATTAGAATCTCTTACCTGGAGATTAGCAAAAAAATATTTCTTTGTTGACAGTAAATTCTCAATTAAAGCAGATCCTAAACAGTAGGAGGAAAATTTTAATATTCTTAATTAATAAAATTTACCAAGGGCTAATATCTAAAATTTTTCAATTTAACTCATCCAAAATTTAAGGTTGAAACTAATTTAACCTTGATTGGAAAAATCTAAGATTAAGTCTAAAAGATTTAGCCAATTCACCTTTTAAAAAATTGATCCAAAATTGAATTAAAAAATTATTGATTTAATTTTCTTAGCTTACCAAAGTTACTCAAATGGAGGTTGAAAAATTATCTTATCCTTGATGAAAAAATTCATCACTTTAAATTTTCAAGCTTTGCAAAAGGAACCAATCATAAATAAATTGGTGAGGCGACAACGACAAAAGATTATCTTAGTAAAGAAGATGAACCTCTTTTTCTTTTTTCTTTTCAACTTAAGCATTCCAATTATATCTATAGACCCAAATAATAACAATAAATATTATTATTTCCTTTTCCTTTTAGAATATATATATATAAATACTAAAATATATATATATTTTTATTCTTATTATCTTTCCTCAATAAATTTCTTAAATGCACAATAATAATAATAACAATAATAATAATAACAATAATAATAATAACAATAATAACAATAATAACAATAACAATTTATAACGATGATGATGATGATGATGACGATGATGATGATGACGATGATGATGATGACGATGATGATGATGACGATGATGATGATGACGATGATGATGATGATGATGAAAGTATTATTATTATTCTCTCACATAAATATATATATATATATATATATATATATATATATATATATATTTAAACCATCATTATCTCTTCTAAATAAATATTTATATCTTTTTCGTCCAATCAAATCAACCATCTCTCTCCTCATGGATTATTTCTTTTCCAAACAATTATAATTATATTCTGTCATATAATTAACTTTATTTTTTCATATTAATTATTTATACAAAACCAAATAATCATACTCCACCAAAATCTAAATAATTATATATATATATATATATATATATATATATATATATATATATATATATATATATATATATACACTTAATTAAACTCTATTCCACCAAAACCAAATTTTCCCTCCAAGATCTCAATTAACTTAAATTCTCAATTCTTTTTTAATCAACCAAATATTCTCTCATAAATCACTCATAATTTTCATCATGAATTATCTTAACCCAACAATTAAATTTTGACTCCAATCTTTAATATAACATCTAAATAATTTAACATAATTAACAAAAACCCTTTAAAGATTTGGGATGTTGCATTCATTTTCCTAGTAATTATATTTCAATATATAATTATCAATTTTCGTTTTAAAGAAACTCAAATTCCTTCTCTTTTCTTATTTACCCAATCATATCAACTTCTTTTCATAATCAATATTTATCTTTCTTCAAAATAATAAATTATCTTTGACAATAATTAATTATTAGGAAAACTTACATAAATGTAACAAAACTGTAAATTATTTACAACTCGTGTAACAAAGCCCAAAAAGTTAGCCATTTTTTAAATATTCCAAGTTTGCCCTTCCATATTTCTTTTCTTCCTCGTGATTCGTCTTCCTCGTGTTTCCCTACGATTTCGTCTTTCTTCTTTTCTCTTTTTCTTTTCTACGATTTCTTTCCATCATCTTTTTTATTTTTCAATTCTTTATTTATGCCGTTTAATCTTTCCATCGTTTTTCTTCTTTTCCTTCTCGTTTTTTTCGCTTCGATTTCTTTCCATCGTCTTTCTACTTTTCCTCTTCTTTTTTCGTTGCGATTTCTTTCCATCGTCTTTTTTTTTTAC
The DNA here is from genome assembly GCF_025177605.1 of Cucumis melo. Taxonomy (NCBI): domain Eukaryota; kingdom Viridiplantae; phylum Streptophyta; class Magnoliopsida; order Cucurbitales; family Cucurbitaceae; genus Cucumis; species Cucumis melo. Next base: position 4,766,582 of record NC_066857.1, read on the forward strand.
ACATTTACATTTGCGTAACCAAATCTAAACGACTGTGTATAAGACAGTATACAACAAAATAGCAAAATTTAAAAGAATCTCGAAAAAAAATCATTTAGATTGGAGTAGCCAAATGTAAACGATCGTTTAAAAAAGATAAAAGATTGTGTATAAAGAATCTTGAAAAAAACATCATTTAGATTAGAGTAGTCAAATGTTAACAATCGTTTAAAAAAAGTAAACGATCATGTAAAAAAATAAAAAATCGTGTATAAAAAATCTTGAAAAAAAATCATTTGGATTGGGGGTAGCCAAATGTAAACGATCGTAAAAAAAAAGTAAACAATCGTGTAAATAAATCTAAATGATTGTGTAAAGGAATCTAAACGATTGTGTAACAACTTTTTTTTAAAAAAAATCAATTAGATTTGGGTTTCCAAATCTAAACGATCGTGTAACAAAATAAAACGATAGAATTGAAAAGATAAATTGTAGTCATATTAAACAATTGCATATAAATTGTAGTCATATCTAAACGATCGCGTATAAAATGTAGTCATATCTAAACGATTGCGTATAAATTGTAGCCATATCTAAACGATCGCGTTGTAATCATGTTTAAACGATCGTGTATAAATTGTAGTTATATCTAAACAATCAGGTATAAATTATAGTCATATCTAAACGATCTCGTATATATTGAACCGTATCTAAACGATCACAAATATATTACGCGCGCGTTATTGATGACATGGTTGACGGGGCATTTTTGGTATTTTACACGTTGGGCCTCTAGGCTTTTTCCATTTTTGGAATTGTTCTACAGACTGTATATATTTTGCTGCTTTTTTATATTTTTTAAAAGACTCCTATTTATTATTTATCTTTCTACAAAATAATTAATTATCTTTCACAATAATTAATTATTATTTATAAAACTTCAAAATAATTAATTATCTTCCGCAATAATTAATTGTTATTTATCTTTCTCTAAATTAAATATCATTTTACAAATAATTATATTTTTCAAAAATATAAATATTTTCCTCTCTCTTAATAAATATCCTTTTTCTAAAATACATATTATCTTTTCCTTAAATATATTTCAACAAACCATAATTCTTTAATTGCAATAATAAAATATATAAACTTGATCTATATTAAACTTCATTTTAGCATACCAAAATGAACAAAAAATATATTAAATACACAAAAAATGGTTAACTCAATTAAACCTTCAAACTACATATAACTTGAAAAAGGTACGTTAAAAATTGAAAAAACAATATGAGATAATCAATTAAACCTTCAGTTAATACTAAAGTTAATGACTATTGTAATAGCTAGAGGGACAATAGAAATGAAAAACACAAGAAACTTTGGTAACCTAGTTCGGTCAATATTGTCTACGTCTAGGGAGCTGCGCACAGCCTTGATGAATAATTTTATTAAGTCACTTTAGTCAATATACATCGAGACATCATATAATCTTTGTTCAACCATATGATTAAATAACATGCTTATTAGCTTCAGACTCTAGGCTCTCCCTGAATGCATAAATGAATGTATTCGACGATATCTTTATATACTTCTAAAGATTACTATGACCACATAGACCACTGTCTCATCCTTTTCTTTACTCATCAAAAATATCAACTTAGATCAACATGCTGATCAACTAAACGAGCTTTATTCTTTGTCACACACCCTGCTTCATCAGTCTTATTTTTTTAAGATCCATTTTGTACCTATAATATTCGCTCCTTCTGGTTTGGGAACTAATGTCCAGACATTGTTACGCCTAAATTGAAGTAGTTTTTCTTGCATTGCATTTATCTAATATTCATCTTTAAGAGCAACATCAACAGTCGAGGGTTCAATGACAGATGTATAACATAAATGAGCGATCATTTTCGAGTAATCTAATTTCTCTTTCTTTCTAGTGATAACTCCAGCTGAAGAATCACCTATTATAGAGCTTGATGGATGATTCTTTCTTACATGTGCAGATGGAACAAGTTCAGAGCTATCAGCTATAACTTCCTTAGATATTGTGTTTGAGTTTATATCAGCACCATCTGCCTGAGCATTAGCTTTAGGTACTTCCGTAGGAACCGTAGAAGAATCCACAGGCATATTTGAAGTCTCATCATCCTCATCATTTGTTCATTTGACAGTTGATTCAAAATCATTTACCACAACATTGATTGTTTCCATAAGTACTATTTCAGATCTATTATTAAAAAATCCATAAGCTCGGCTATTCTGAGAATATCCAAGAAAGATTCCTTGTTCTAACTTTACATCCCACTTTCAATGATATTCTCTATCAGCTAGAATATAACAAGTACTTCCAAATACATGAAAATAATTTTACATTAGGTTTTCTCCCCTTCCAAAGTTCATATAAAGTAACAATCGTTCCAGATCGAGTAGTAATTCTGTTGTGAATGTGACACGCTGTGTTAAGAGCTTCTGCCAAAAAGTTTAAAGGTAAATCTTTGGCATGTATCATGACTCGAGCCATTTCTTGTAGAGTTCTATTTTTTCGTTCAACTACTCTATTTTGCTGAGAAGCTATGGGAGCAGAAAATTCATGATGTATACCTTCCAACTCACATAAATTATTTAGATCTTCATTATCAAACTCCTTACCATGATCGCTTCTGATCCTAATAATCTTTTTTCCTTTTTCACATTGCAAATTCAAGCATAGACTGATACAGATTTTAACAGTATCTGATTTTCCTTTCAAGAAACAAACCAAGTAAATCTTGAAAAATCATCCACAACAACCAATACATACTTCTTTCCACCCAACCTTTCAGTCTGCATATGACCCATAAGATCCAAATGTAGTAGTTCAAGAACCCTATTTGTGGAACATTCCTTTAGGCTTTTGTAAGAAGTTTTAGTTTGCTTTCCAATTTGACAGTCACCATAAAAGAATTTACTAGTGATGTATATAGTTGGAATACCCTCAACAGCCTCATTTTTTTTATAGCTTTATCTATCCTTCTTAAGCTAATGTGCCCCAACTTTCTATGTCACAACCAAGTTCGGTCTTCTTTAGTTAAATGACACACATTTGAGTTATTAGAGATCCAGTGATAACAGTTATCTGTTTGTCGTCTACCACTCATAAGAACATGATTATCTTTGTCAATAACTACACAACTGGTTTTGCTAAAATTTACAATGTAACCTTGATCGCATAGCTGGCTTATACTAATCAAATTTTCCTTTAATCCATCTACATATCTAACATCATTTAGACAAGGTAGATTATTTTTATCAATATTTCATTTAGCCATGATTCTTCCTCTCGCACTGTCACAATAAATAACATAACCCAAGGTGCATTCCTTTAACTCAGAGAAGAACACATGTTACCGGTCATATGTCTAGAACATCCACTATCAAAGTACCAAGCATCACTTGTGGTTTGAATAGTTGTAAAAGCAATATTGCAATTTTTAGATGATTTAACTCTACAAACCATGCGACTTCTTTTACTTCTGTTCCATTTTGAAAAAGTATAATTATGCTTTTGGCTTCCATACTCTGTCTTCTGCTGACACCATGTGTCTCTTCGTAATTTATAGCAAAAGGGTCTAATATGACCTTGTTTACCATAGTAATAACAAATTCATCTGGGAGATTTAGCAGGAAGGCTACCAACTGTAGTTGTAAGAGTTGTTTTAGTTTCCACTTTCACTAAAGCATGAACAAATTTTACTTCAGATGTAGATTTAAAACTACTTACTGAAGCATAAAAACCAAGACCATATTTACTTGAACTGTTCTATCCTGACTTTAGTATTCAGTCTAAGTTTTCAGTTCCTGAGTTTAACATCTTCACAGATTTAATTGTCTGATCATAATTATTTTGAACCTCTTTCAATTTCAGTTCTAGAGATGATATGACTGACATTAATCATTCATTTTCTTCCATCAGATCTTGAATTCTCTCTTTTTGTATTGCTCTAGCTTTAATGTCTTCTTTCCTCAACATCTTGAGTTCCTCAGAAGTTAGATCTTCATCACCATCTTCATCAGAAAATTCACTATCGTCTCCAAGATCGATTTTGTAATGCATGTTGTGAAGGAATTAATGCCCCTGTCATCTTCAGTATCATCAGTGTCCTCATCTGACAAGGTAGCATGATAGTTTTTCTTTTGTCTTCTTAAAAACGTAGGACATTCAGCCTAATAATGACCAACTCCCCTACATTCTCTACATCTGAAAAACCTTCCTTCTCCCTCCTTTTTCTTTCCATAATCACCGCCGCTTCTGTTTGAGATTTCATTATACCTTCTTGTAGTATTCTCACCATCTTTTCTTCGATTTTGATTTGAATTTTGAGCATTTGATTATATAGTATTCATATTTTTTAATTTTCTGACCACTTTAAAAACTGCTTCGTCAGTGGAGCTATTAACTCATCCATGTTAGCTTCGTTATTAGATTGATTCACTGTTGTCTCTTCTTCATATATGGATTTAAAAGCGATCCCTTTGTCTTTCTTGTTCTCTCTATTAGATATAGTTATTTTAAACGTAAGCATAGACCTAAATAACTCATCAAGTTTTAATGTAGTAATATTGTGTGCTTCCTCTATGGTAGTGACTTTTATGTCAAATTTCCTAAGTAGAGACCAAAGCACCTTCCGCACAATCTTAGAATCAGGAATTTTTTCACCAAGCAACAGTGATTCATTAGCAATCTTCAGAACCCTCTCATTGTACTCTAAAACTAATTCATCTTCAGACATTTTCAATGCTTCAAATTTAGATGTTATCAGTTGTAATCTGGATATCTTGACTTTATAAGTCCCTTCATAAGCAACTTCCAATATTCTTCATGCTTTTTTGGTTGTACTACAAAAGTTTATAAGTTTGAACACATTTAGGTCTACATAATTGAATATTGCATTTAGAGCTCTAGCATTCCCAACTGATGCTTATTCTTCAACATCAGTCCAATTAACCTCAGGTTTCAAAATTGATACACCATCCACAGTAATCGTCGGAGGTTCATAACCAGCCACGAGAGCTCTCCACACTCTTCCATTTAATGTTTTAATAAAAAAAATATCGTACGAGGCTTCCAATACGAGTAATTTTTTTTCATTCAGTACAAGAGGATGAAAAGCTGATGGTCCCTCTTTGATTATCTCCATATCTTGCAACCTTGCTCTGATACCAATTGAAAAAAACAATATGAGATAATCAATTAGACCTTCAATTAATACTAAAGCTAATGACTGTTAAAATAACTAGAAGAACAACAGAAGAGAAAAACACAAGAAACTTTGGTAACCCAGTTCGACCAATGTTGCTTACGTCTAGGAAGCTGCGCACAACCCTAATGAGTAATTTTATTAAGATTCACTCTAGTCAATATACACCGAGACAACATATAAACTCTGTTCAACTATATGACTAAATAACATGCTTATTAGCTTCAGACTCTAGGCTCCCCTTGAATGCACAAGTAACTCTCCTGAATGATGTCTGACTTTAGGCTCCCCTAAATGCATAAGTGAATATCTTCGACGATATCTTTATATACTTCTAAAGATTACTGTGACCACACAGACCACTGTCTCGTCCTTTTCATTACCCATCAACAATATCAACTTAGATCAACATGCTGATCTTATCTATAAGATCATATTACCTTTTCGTTCCTGCAGCTTCTACAATCAGTTCTTCCTTAACCTTCAACCGTGAATAATCTTTTTAATATTTTTCTTTGCGCATACCCTATCTTCGAAAGTCTTATTTATACATATAAGATCTATATGTATGAATCTTATTTTTTAAAAGATAATTAGCAAAATTTCTAAAATAACAAAGAATCTTTTTATCTTTTAATTATTTTATCTTTTAAAAGAATAATCTAATAATATCTTTTAGACAAAATCTTCAACAAAAGTGAATAAGAACATGCTAAATCTTAACTACTTATTTTAAATAAATCAAGTATCAAAATACATACTTTAAGACAATGACCCATAAAATGTAAAAACATCGAACAACAAATGTCCTATGCGTAATTTAAGACAAAAAATCCTCATATATGTTTCAAACCATCCAAAAATCTAAAAAAAAATGTCTTAAAAAGTGTCAAAATCTACCGGTCTACAAAAAACTTAGTGTGTTTACCAAACTCAAAACCAACTATAATATATATCTAAGCATTCTAAAAGTGCTTTTCAAACAATCAAGAGATTCATAAAATAATAATATTCATGTTTCGAGGTTAGAACTTAGTACAAAACCTTAACTGAAACTAATTTTGATGTCGCTATAACACAACAATCTCGTCTAAGTGATGCAAAATCAATTGCTATAGCTAATTGATCATTAAATGAACCAAGTTAACGAAGAATGAAAATTAATATTCAACCCAATCCATGTATTTTGCTCCAAAAATTTGCATTGATATATGGAAAATCACAAAAATGAAGGATCTAAAAAAGACAAAAGTTGCATTCATCTAACTATTCCACAAGCTCTTACCTTTAGCAATGCATTCACAAGCTATTAAAAAATGATAATACTGCTAGACGTTAGACAAGCTCTTACCTTTAGCAATGCATTCACAAGATTTTGAGAGGCATCAAGAAAGCGATCATTGCTAAAGGAAAGTGAGTAAAACACAACCTATAACATGAGTAACATAATAAACACAACCTATAACATGAGTAAAAGACCAAAGGAAAATCATATAAAACAAAATGAAATATGAAATAGAAGTCAAAACCTATGTTATCAAACCTTTAGAATGAACTTATCGACAACAATTTGTTTGGTTGCTAAGAAAACTCAGAGGAAAAGGTGAGAAAGCAAGAAATTGAAGATTTGAAAATTTGATTCTAAGTAACTATTAGGAGGGAGAAAAAAAAGTCAGGATTTTCCAAAGACTAAATATTAAGTATGAAGTTCATGTAGTAAAACTGGCAAGAAATTTGAAGTCATTACTTTCGCTTCTATTCTCTTTCAGGTGGTTCAATCCAATTTTCACTGACAATTATCTTGAAGTCAAATTTATTCTCGTCCTTCATTAAGATACAAGGTAAACAGTAAGAATATTTTCTTTAATAGCCTTAGAATAATATCGGAAGTGATTTACAAGAATTTGATATAATTGCATTTACCTTTTCATCATCAAAATCGTACAATTCAGCAGCTGCCAAGACCACACATAAACATTAGTGAAAACTAGTTACTCAAATATTTGAAAGAAAGCAGAAAATTAACAAACAGAAAGAGGATAATAGTCAGTTTATGTCAGGATGTTACACACTTCCATCCATTTTAAATTTAATGACATCTTCTGTAAATTTCTTCATCTTTGCATCAAGCTCTGCAGTTGTTGCTTCTCCCTTAACAATGATTTTGTCAATGTCCTCGTCTGTGATGGTGCTATCTTTGGAACTGCAAACCATCTCAGCACCAAACCTCACCATTTGAAGTAGCTCATCCTTGTTGACAGCTGTTATAAGAAATAATAATAATAGTTAAATAAATAAGAGATATAAACAATGCAGTAATGATACATGTTAAGAGAATGCAGAAGGAAGATCAGACTAGTGCAATGTTGGTTACAATTTAAGGAGCATTGTAGTGTACTCACAGTATTTGGTTCCATAGCATCTAGAAAAAGTAGAGTATCAAAGCAGTGTCCAGAGATTGTGCCCAACCTTTTATTTAGTACCCATTTCAGAACGTCGATCACAAATCGATTCTTCCTATTTTTGTTACTTTGAAACCAATAAACAGTTCAACAATAAACTAAGTCACGCAGCAGAAAATCAATATCAGGATACAAGTGATTGCTTTAGAAAACACATGAAAAAAAAAACAAACTAATATCATAAACTAAGAAGGAGAATCACCTAAAAAGTCTGTCAATTTCTATCAGGAAGAAATTAATCGTTCAAAAGACTAGCCCTATAAAAGTATACCTTCTTATCATCATATAGCCAACGAGCATGAAGTGCACCAAGCATTAGTAAGGTAGCCACCGTGGCACCAGGCACCAAATAAGAGTCGCATACACATACTTTTTGAATGCTTAATAATCTAAATTAAAATTGCGGGCGGAGGATAGTTGCGGACGGAGGAGCTTCTGTTTGCGTGAAAGAAATTGAGGGGGGAAAAAGGTGTGTAAGGGAAAGGGAGGAAAAAAGTAAAAAATGGGGAAACTAAATAAATTAGGGATTTTATTTTAATAAAATTTATGCTCACACTATTTGCGTTGCCATAGATCTAAATTTTGCTTTGACAAAAAATTTGAGGTTTTTGCCGAGAAAATTACGTCGGTAAATATTTAAAATATCTGTCCACACACGATTCGTGGTCATAAACTAAAACAAACGTCGTCGATAGAAATCCAACTTAAAAATTTCCTTTGAAATAACTTTTTGCTCACGTGTATATTCTCGTCGGCAAAAATGATAAAATGCCCACGCTATACAAACTTTTACCCATGTACATATGTTCGTCGGCAAATGGTAAAAACTAAGATGTGCCTACGCAATAAAACTATGTCGGCACATCATATCTTTGCCCATGTTTTTTTTTGCATTGCCAGAAAAAAACTGTCGGCAGAAACTAAAATTATTGTAGTTATAGCCACTTAATTTTGTCTGACATTATTTAATTGCTGGGTTTTCTTTATCAATTTTAATCGCTAGATTAGTTTTTTCTTTAATTTGGCTTATTTTTAAGGGACTCTTGCAAATTTAGCAAAATTAGTTTGATAAATTAGGTCCATAGCACATGACTTTTAAATTTGCAAAAATGGCAAAATTCACGCATCACTTGATATGTGGTTGATATACTCGATATGTGGTTGATACACTCGATGTATGGTTGATACACTCGACGTGTTGTTGATATACTTGTTATGCTTGTTGATACACTTGTTATGCTTTGCTAATACACTCGATGAATTAAATAACACTTGATACACATCATTGGTTTGATACACTTGATATGTTGTTGATACATTTGTTAAATTTTGAAAATATACTTAATCAATTAAGGACACTTGATGCACTAAGCATGATATATTACATTATCGATACACTTGATTAGGTTTAATACACTTAATAAGTTTGGTACACTTAATACATTATTGACAAACATTTTATACTTTCACCTATACACTCGACAGATTTAATACACTTGATGCAGTTCATATGTTTGATACCCTTGATGTACTGTTGGTATATTTTCTATATCTACCGATACGTTCGATCGGTTAAAATACACTTGATACACTTGAGATTCAAATGATACACTTAATATACTTCACTAGTACATTTTGATACATATTATATGTTTGCTACACTAAGTTACAACATTCATACTCTTAATAATACTACATTGAATTGCATAAAATTTGAAAAAAAAAATTGGAAATCATGTAGTAAGTATATCAACCAACTAATACATATAATATAAGTATATCACAACACTAATATACAAAACTGATACAAAGTGGGAGAAAAATTATGATTGGCGCCTTAAAAAGTGAGAGAAGAAATATGAGAGAATTAGGACATTAAAAACAGGAGAAGAAATAAGTTATTGAATGGTAGTTTGAGAATAATAAAATATTTAAAATGGAATGTATTTTAAAAAGTGAGAATGTTGTCGTGTTTGAAAGCAACTATTTGAAAGAAGTTTGAAGAAAGAACTTAGATTTAACAAAAAAGGATTATTGAAAATATGGATAAAAAATGGTGAAAAATAAAAGAAGAAGAAGATAAAGATGCCGAAAATGGAGATTGAACGAACGATAGCACTACAAGAGACGGGGGTACTCCCGACGCCAAAAAACGTCGGCGAAAATGAAAAGTACGTCGGGATAACCTTTCCCGACGTACAAAACGGCGTCGGGAAGAACGTCGGGAGAGGCTTTCCCGATGCCATACCAACGCGGCATCGGGAAAGCCTCTCCCGACGCCTAACTAAGCGTCGGTATAGCCTGCGTCGGGAAAGAGGCATTCCCGACGCAAGCTATGCCGGCGCACCTCCCGGCGTCGGGAAATACTCTTTCCGGACGTTTTTTTTCCCGACGTTTCTTTACGTCGGGAATTCCTTTTTATATATATTTTTTAATATTTTGTTTCTACTTTTTTCCTTATAATATTTTGCTCAAACATTCACAATGATGTTTAGATTGCTGAAAAAAATTTCTGACGTTTTGGATTAAATTAAAACAAATTGAATATAAATTAAAATAAATTAAGAAATATACAAACACAAATTAAAAAAATAGAATTAAAATTAATAATACGAAAATATAGTTCACTACAATAAATATAGTTCTCAAAATACAAAAAACATAAACATAAGAAAAAGTCTTCCAACGAGGTGCGTATGCGCGTCATTCTACACCTTCGGTCCTAAAAATGATATAAAAATAACTAAATTTAGTACATAATCATATATTTGCAAAAACTTAAGAATAATAGAGACATATACGTACCGCAGAGCTAGGGATCATGTGGTGGTCCCTGTTGTGCACGGGTAAATTCTTCTATCATCTTTTTCATACTTTCCACTTGTGAAGCTAATGCTTGGTGATTTCTATCTTGTACTTCAATCCGTTCCAAAGCTTCTTGAAGTTTAGCTTGTAATTCAATCTCTTTTTCTGTGGACTGCGAACAAGATGTCAACGAACTGCTTGCACTCGCCGTTCTGCGGGCCTTCGGCTTGGGTCCCCAACCAAGGCCTTTTGAGTAGCCTGGTCGTCTACCCAACACCTGATCGCATATCTCATCCTCAGAGAGTGGCTGACTACCCTCTGGGGTAGACTGGGATTGGAGTTCCAGCATTTGATTCTGCAACAAATTTAAAAACTATGTTAGGTAACGCGCAAAAATATATAATGAAAGTGGATAATTAATAAGGGCATAACTTACATGCGCATCCTCGGCGGCCTGCGACACGAATGTCCCAGCTCGAACGTGTTTTTCCCGAAACAATTCCACACGATCGATCGGCTCCCCTTTTCTTTTAGCGAGCTCATACTGTCGTTGTAGAAACGACTTGGACCCGCTATTATGATTGTAAGGCTGCTTCTGTCTAGCAGCCTTGTTCGTCCGTGATTGCTCCTGCATTAAAACAATTATATTGTTTATTTCGTAAACATATTAAAACTTGTTATCATAATTAATCATGAAAAATACCTGGAATGCACGACTGATATAATGGTCGCAGAGGAAGTGCCAATCCTCATCACGTCCAACCAATACGTTTGGTGGGTTGGCACGAGCCTCCTCTGGGTCGCTGTATTTTTTGAAATGTCTATGACAGTCGGCCCGGAACTCTTTAAAGGTCGTGAGCATCTGATGCTCAACAAACCTGTTCATCGCTTGATCATTGAAATCAAGCACAAACAATCGCTACACATTACAAACATAACACATTAGATTGGTTAAAGTTAGATATGTTTCAAATGAAATCATATATAAATGTGTAGTGCATTTAATTACGTACCTGGAGGTCGCCCTTGACGACCTCAATGTATTCTCTCCCAACGTCCGCCCACTTAAGACAGCGGACGGGAAATGTCTTTCGCACGCACACGCCTATCGCCTGGCTGAAGCGAACGGCGTGTGGAGAAACAGGCTTCTTCGCTCCAGGGGCGATCGTCATCGGAATGCACCCATTTATTGCAACGTGGCGCTCTAACTCCAAGAGTCGAGACTGCGCACGTCTCCTAGGAGTCGGAGTCGCTTGTTGAGAAGAAGACTCTGCTCAATAAATCGATAATAACATATAAAGTTAGAAAAAAGAACATGAAATATTTGTAAGTCAAAATGAAGAAAATTCTTAGACTCACCCGTATTGTCGCCCACAGATGATGACCCTCCCGCGATGTTATTATCTAAATCGTCCTCAAACTGGAGGAACATATCGTCCGTCTCCATAAAATTTGATCGTCGATATGACATAATGGCTATGGACATAGAAAACAAACATTTTCAATTTAACTTAAACCTCCCTCTCCCCAGATAAGTAGTAATTCCATTTCATAATAATTATTGTTGTAGTTGTTGTTGAAAATGAAATAGAGAGCATTTTGGACAAATTATATCTTGGCTTCTAGTTTATTATTGAATTGAATAATGGAAGGATATCAAAAAGAAGTTTATATTATACATAAAGAAACAAAATGATAGAATGAGCATGAAGACACTTTGTTGGCATGACAAATATATATATATATATATATATATATATATATATATATATATATATATATATATATATATATTCAAATTGGAATTGAAATTCAAATTCATATTTGTATGCATATTTAAATTCAAATTCAAAATTAAAATTAAATCTTTATCTCAAATTCAATCTTAAATTCAAATTAAATCACAATCCCAAATTCAATAAACACCCCCCCCCAATTCAATATAACCTCAAAAATCTCAAATTCAATTTCAACTTCAATCTCAACGCCAATCTTAAATTTTAAAACCACTTCAAATTCAAATTCAACGCTAAAACCTAAAACTAATTCAAAATCTATATCCTAAAACTATTTCAAAATCTAAATTCTAAAACTAATCCTAAAACTAATTAACTAAAGCAAATCTAAACCATTTTAAGTTTTTTTTCTTTTTTTTTCTATATTTTATAAATAGTTTTATTTTGTTTCTATTCATAAAAATTTTTCTTTATATAATGGTTTTTTCTAATAAAGTAATAAAATAAATGACGACTTCATTGTTCGAAAATTTGCCTCAATTATTTTTCTATGTTTTTTATATATTAAAAAAAACTTTATAATTTGCATAAAATATATAGAAATTGTAATACTTTATCAAAAAAAACCCTAAAACATAAAACATAAACTTAAACTAAACTAATTTTTTAAACTAAACTAAACTAAACATAAAACATAAACTTAAACTAAACTAATTGTAAAACCCTAAACTAATTTTTATAAAAAAAAACCCTAAAACACAAACTTAAACTAAATAAATTTACATATTTCACTTACCTAAACTCGCAGACGGCGACGAGGAACAACGGCGAGGGCGGTCGGCGACGGACGGCGGCGGAACAAAAGGAAATTTCAACGGCGGCGACTTCTTCTTCTTCTCCTTTCTTTTTCTCCTCCTCTCGGTTTCGGTTCTGTAATTCACAGAACTGAAACGAATTTAAAGGGGATTTCCCGACGCAATGACGTGGCGTCGGGAAATCCCTCAAAATGCGTCGGGAAAAGGAGAATTCCCGACGCCGCTCTCGACGCAGTGTTCACGGCGTCGGGAAAAACCCCTTTTCCCGACGTATTCTTGCCGACGCCTTCGTGGTGCGTCGGGAAAGATGGTTTTCCCGACGCATCTCCCGACGCGTTGTTGAGGGCGTCGGGAAAGCCCTTATTCCCGACGTTGTTTATGCCGACGTGCTTTTCGGCGTCGGGAATGCTCCATTTTCTTGTAGTGTAGTATTTTTTTTTAAAGAACCTACAGAAAACCAACCAAAAAATAGTGTTTGAGAAAAACAAATATTTTTTTATTATTATATTAATTTTTTTATTATGAATACAAATATGATATAGAGGTTTACAAAAAAGAAGAAGAGAAAGTGGAAGATGAAACATCAAAGACAGATGATCAATAAAGAGGAAAGAATGTAGGTGCAATTTGGGAATAATAAAAATTTTAAAGTAAAAAATATCTCCAAAATATTTTAAAGATTAAAATTTGCTATATTTGCAAAATTTAAAAAGTATGTGCCATAATTGCTAAAACATATTCTCTTAGTGCTATTCAATACAATTTCCCATTTAATAATGCTAAATATAAGCAGGAAAATATACAATTTAATAAGGAGTATTTTCAAAAACATAATAAAGTAACAAAATATTACGATGTATATAACAACTTCAAAAATGAAAAAAGCCCACATGCCCATAATGAAAATTACCAAAAACGTCCTAGTCAACACGTGATTAATTGGCACTCGAGGGCGTAATATATTTGGTACACGATCTTTGTACCAAGGGCGATTAATTGGCACTCGCGGGAATAATATATTTGGTACACAATCTTGTACCAAGGGCGATTAATTGGCACTCGAGCGTAATATATTTGGTACATGATCTTTGTACCAAGGGCGATTAATTGACACTTGCGGGCATAATATATTTGGTACACGATCTTGTAACAAGAGCGATTAATTGGCACTCGCAGACATAATATATTTGGTACACGATCTAGTACCAAGGTCGTTTAGATTTAGCTATACGATTGTTTAGATTTGGCTATAGGATATACTAAACCTAAACGATTTTTTTTCAAGATTCATTTGCTAGAAGATCGTTTAAATTTGGTTATTTTTTGCTACACGATCGTTTAGATTTGACTACCCAAATCTAAATGAATCTAAATGATTTTTTTTCAAGATTTTTTGGTACGCAATGGTTTAGATTTGACTATTCTTTGGTACACAATTGTTTAAATTTGATATATGATTGTTTAGATTTGACTACTCAAATCAAATCTAAACGATACGATTTTTTTTCAAGATTTTTTATATTTGGTACACGATCTTGAACAACCAAATAACAATTTGAAAAAAAAATTAAAAAATAGATATTTTATATTTGGTACATCTTTAACGAAATAACAGTTTGAAAAAATAAAAATAAAAGAAAGATTGCACAAGAGTGTTTATAGAAAGAAAGGACAAATTTGAAATATTTAAGGAAAATAGCCGGTTTCATCGGCTTTTTGATTTTGTTCACATATTGTAAATATTTCAGCTTTTATTATATTATGAAAATTTACTATTTAATAGTGTATAAAAATAAATTTGGGGAAATCTCATAAATATAACAAAAACCAAAATATTTATACCCTACGTAACACAAATAAAAAGCCTACAATGTCGACTGTTTTTTTTTTTAAAATATATTCCAAGTTTTCCTTTTCCATCTTTCATCTTCTGCAATTTTTCTTTTCTTTTCCATTGTCTTTTTCTATTCTTCTGCCATTTTTTTTCAAATTGTTATTTGGTTCTTCAATATCGTTTATCTTGAAAAAAAATCGTTGGGATATTCGAAAATAAATATAAACGATCGTGTACCAACGTACATAGTCAAATATAAAAGATCGTGTAGCAAAAAATCTTAAATAAAATCGTTTAGATTTGGGCAACCAAATCTAAACAATCGTGTACAAAACAAATGTTAAAAACAAATCGTTTAAATTTGGCTACCCAAATTTAAACGATCAAATCTAGACGATCGTCTATCAAAGAATAGTAAAGTCTAACGATCGTGTACCAAAGAAAAAATCGTTTAGGTTTTGACAGTCAATTCTAAACGATCTTCGTACAAGATAGTGTACCAAATATATTACATGCGTTGGGTGCTAATTAATTGCATATTGACGATATATTTTTTATATTTTCTATTGTGAACGTATGAGTCTTTTCTATTATCGAAATTATTCTACATCGTAAATATTTTTTCGTTTTATTATATTTTAAAAAAAACAAAGTAAATTATCCTAACACTAATATTTACAAGAATGAAATTTAATAAAATATTTTGGAATCATTCTCGGACTCCTTCCAAATATTTACACAATCGGTAATCGAAAAATATATTTCTTATATTTTTGTAAAATCGAAATATTTATTGAGTCTAAAGGAAATGGATGAATGATCACCAATAATTTAAAAACGAAAAATCTATGAACATAAATTTTAAAAGAAAAAAAAAACGAAAAAAACTACAAGATTTCGATGACCAAGCAAGAACGAAACTGAAGGTAGCGACGTTGTGGACATCAAATTCAAGAAACGTTTTGTGCTAATCCGAAGGAGAGTTGCCTGAAAAAAAATTAGTAGTAGATCGTTAGGAAAATATGATACTAACGGTAATATCTTCAGTTAAACATCTCTCTAAAAAATTTTGCAACAAATCTTGGAAGGGGGATTTTACTCGTAGAATCATTAAGGGAAAATTTTAAGAAAGCAAAACCAGAGAGATATCGAGAGTCGTACTGTTCATCTTTGTTAAACTCCTTCAAGAATATATAATTCTTCTTCATTCCTCCTTCAACCAAACAAATTCGCAATTTAAGACCATTTCTCTGAAGATCTCGTTTTATCCTCCAGAGGGTTGGCCGATGTGGCGTGCGGCGGTGCTCCAGCGAGAGGGAGAGGATTAGGTGAGTGTGAGAGTGACAGAACGAAATGGAAAAAGAAGAAGAAATGGATTCTTTTAAAAGAGTTATATATATATATATATATATTTTGTTTATATTTTTTATGTGGGGGACATGTATACGGTCCCCATCAACCTAATTATCATTCATTTTCTTCAACAAAATCAAATTAACCAATTTGCTTCCTTCTTTCGAAATTGATTGACAGACTTTGACACCTCGCACTACCCATTAAATTTAATAATACATTCCACATTTTATAAGAGGAAAAACTTTCATTACATCATCATCAACAAGAAGACCTCTAAACACTACATTATAATTGAGTCATGCATTCACACGTGTAAGTTGGAAGTTATAAGGGGGAAAAAGGTGAAAGTTTGAAGAGAGTGAACATATAAAAAAGATAACTATAAAAGTATATGGAAGGCATTCTTTAAGATTCCTACTTCTGTTGAATCCATCATTCTTTAGACCATATGTATAATTAAGCATTTCAAATGAAGGAAAGTCAGACATAAATATATCGACGGTTTATTGGATAGGTAATATTAATTAATTTTCCCACTTATGAATCAAAAGTTGCGTTTTATCAGGGTTGTTTGCAAGGTAGATTCCATCATCTTTGGCATGCCAATAACATTTAGACTCCAAGCATCTATAATAGAGCCAAATGGATGTTTTCTCTACCCAAAAAGCTTCAAAAGATGCATGTTGTCCATTTGGCTTTCTTAATTCGCACCAAAATAAAGTTGTTTCAAAGATGTTAATTCTAAAAGACCAATTGTATTCCGAGCCAACATTAACGCTGTGTTCTCCTAAATCGTTGTCTTTGGATTTACAGTGAACAAGCAACTTTTGGGCCTTGGTTAGGTCATTCATCACATGGACTGTCCATTTCTCTAAAGGGGCACCCTCCATTTGCTCTATTCTCCCCACAAACATCAACACGACCATCAACAAAACTACCATCTCTCTGGTGATCTTCATATTTTTTACTCCCATTATAACTTTTATTTACTTGTGCTTAGAAATTCATGACTTGCTTTCCCTTTTAAATAGGGATATGTGGAAGCCATAGATGTCAATGTCATAATAACATATTAAATGGGATTATTTTTTTTTTTAAGCAATACAATTAATGGTGTTCAATGGACCGTGTATATCTAAATATTTTTGTAACGACAGGAATATAAAACACACAATTAATTGTATTCTTACAAAAGTAACGACAATTTTTCTTTTGGAACAAATGTGTTCTTATTTTATGCATGTTCAACTAAACTCGAATATTATTAAATGTCCCTAACCTCTTACTTCCCTATCAATCTTTATAACTTTCTTGTTCTCTCTTTATGTTTAATTTTGTAAACATTGTTTTCACAGCTATATAAATAGAAGTTGTAGCGATCATTCGTAAGACACACCATGGTTGTGTTCAAATTGTCTTCTTTACTTCCTCTCTTCTCTATTCTTTTCTTTGTGTTTTTCTTTGTTCTTTATTTTATAACAAGTTATCAGTACAAGTCTAACATTTTTGGAGATTGGGTAAAAATATTGGTTTTGATTCATGTGTTAAAGACCCATTAGAATCTTCTCTATAGTTTTGAGGTATTTAGAATCGGTGAGTATTTTAATTATCATATGTAAGTATTTGGTGTATTCATCATTTGTCTTCTCAGTTCAAAGAACGTGAGTACTCTACTTTGCCAAATATGTAAGTTTTATGTTTGCCACATTGATTGTTAAAATATATTTAATATTACATTTTACATTTGATTTAATCAAATTGTAAAACTCATGCAACGTTTTATGTGAACATTGAAACTAAAATCTTAAGTTGTGGATTGAAAAACATTTGTGAGTTTTTAAAAGAAAATCTTTTAGAACTGTTACTTTTGTATTTAAGTCAATTAAACCCATAACACCCCCAAAATCTAAGGAACTTATTATGAGTGTTACACTAAATGAAAATGAAAGTTATGAATTTATTTGGTGTGATAAATTAATTAAAATTAAAAGTTAAAGAAATTTATTTGGTGTAATGTGTTGAATTCATTAAATTTATTTGGTGAAAAATGTCATTAATTATGACATGAGAGCCCAATATTCCGAGTTGTTTGAGAACTAAAACTTTTGAGGACAAAAGTTTCTCAAAACAGGGAAGACTATAATGATTCAATTCTTTATACTAAACTGAGATCATTACCTTAAAGATAAATAACAGTTTTGACAATTTCTTAAAAAGAGAAAAACTAAATTTTCATTAAAAATATCATGAAAACATGTTGCAGTTGATTTTATAAAATTTAAAGATAATAAAAAAATGGATAAAAATGTCCGTTGGTTCTCTTCAAGTTTATCAATCATATTGAAAAATTGTTTAGGCATATACTTGTTGGATTCCAAATCCCATTGTCCAAATATTTATACTTTTTATTAATCAACCTTAGTAATATATGTGCATAGGTCTTCATCATAATCTAATTTTTGCATTGGTGATAGCATTTAATATATATATAGGGGTCTTAAAAAATATAACAAAGCGGCAAATACTATATACAACAATTTCGAAAACAGAAACTACAAGAATTTTCGTCTTTGCCGACGCAGAAAAACATGAACAGTTGTTATGAAAAATGTGGGCAGAGCTTCTGCCGACGTTTTTTTTTGCATGAGCATGTTACGTGATCGAAACACTGTCGTCTTTTCATTTGCCCACGTTGTTGATGTTTTGCCAGCAGAAATGCCAATGCAAATTAAAATCATGGGCAAAAAATATATTACTAGCTAAGCCAAAAACGTCGGCAGAAAGGTAAAGCCTATGATCATCATTACGTCGGCAAAAACGGATTTTTTGGCCATGAAAAAAACGTTGGCATAAAGGTATTTTTACCCATGATCACCATGCATTATAAGAAATCTGGCTTTTAATGTCGGTTGACAACCGACATCTTTGCTACTATTATTAAAGGACTTTAATGTCGGTTGGGCTTTGATGTCATTCTAAAACCGACATTAAAGAGGCCAACAATGTTGATCTATAACCGACATTATAGATCCCCAATAATGTCAATTTAAAACCGATATTAAAGCCTTGTTTTGGATCCAGTATTTAATTATTGCATGATTGTCCATTTTTTATAAATCGACATTGGATCTGCAATGACCTAACTCTTTATATTAAGCTGAAGTCATTACTATTAAAAGAAAATAAAAATCTTCTAAACCAAAATGGAAAATAACACTAATTTTAACTAAAAACCTCAAACGCTCATTTAAAATTATAAATAAATAAATGTATGTGAAAATAAATGTAAAATAAATTCTTAATTCGGGCCCTATCTACTTTTAAAGAAAAATAGTCAAAGAAGGCAAAAATACTGAAATCATAACCATAAGTAAAAGCGCAAGCAAAAAGTCTCCCTATGGCACGTCATAGTCACTTCTTGTCATTCACCGTCTTTCCTTTACCCTTACACTACTACAAATATGGGTTTTAACGATACAAGTTTTGCGTCACAAAGACTTTCAACGACACAATTTTCGAGTCATTGAAGCCACTGTCAAGAAAGACTATTTAACGACACTTTGAAAGACGTGTCATTAAGTATGCTTAGATATGTCACTGTTATCTATAACTCGATACCAATACATTGTCATCAATACCCTTATATTGATGCAAATCATGTGTAACCGTTATCTATACCTTGACACTAATATATTGTCATTAATACTCTTAGATTGACGTTTTAAATGTGTCACTGTTATCTATTACTCGACACGAATTTATTGTCATTAATAACCTTATATTGACGCTTTAAATATGTCACCGTTATCTATAGCTTGACACAAATATATTGTCATTAATACCCTTACATTGACACTATAAATCTGTCACCGTACTCTGTCACTCGAAACAAATATATTGTCATTAATACTATTACATTGACAATTTAAATGTATCACCGTTATCTATCACTCGACACCAATATATTGTCATTAATACTCTTATAACGACCCTTTAAGTGTGTCACCTTTCAAGATATCTCGATACTAATATATTGTCGTTGTAAATATTTCGTTACACCAAAATTGTTGTCAAGAAATGTGCTTTAACGACACTGTTTCTGTTTAATAAATGCTTATATGTCGACACATGTTTGGTGTCGTTATTCTTCATTTTCGCAACACATATTTTTCTGTCATATATTTCTTCTTTCAAAAAAATTAAATACTAAATTTCAACATTACCCACATATGTTTGGAAAGATATTTATATTGATAATAGAAAATATAACTTACATTATCGGTGAAGATTTTACAATAATCCAAAAGATAAATTTACTGTAATATTACATGTATGTGTGACCTAATCTAATCAAACTGACGCATAAATGAGAACTTGATCGATACCATGGTCCATGGATTCTTCAACTACTTTCAAATTTGAAGAAAATGAACCTTAGCCAGCATTCATTACGGAAAATGCATAAGCATAAGCATAAACATTAAGTACATGCCAAACAAAAATCACCTTCTTAATAAGCAGACCAATAAACTTTTCAAAATAAGTGTCCAGAGTTCATACAACCAAGGTTTTTAATAAAAGATCCATAAGAAATGCAAAAGATTAAAAAAAAACACCGACTACATAAGCAAAGGCATAAGCATAGTATATAAATGTTGCAAATGTAAGTTTCGATTCAATCTTTACAGACCAAGCAATGTTCTAGTTTGAATCAAGTTGAAACTTAGCATAAACTGTAACGACTCAACTCTTTATACTAAGCTGAAGTCATTACTAAAAAAAACAATAACAATAAACAAATTCTTGAATAGAGGGAAGACTAATTTTTTATTAAAAACGGAATACAAAAACACTGATACATATACGCGGAAACATAACTGAGTCCCCATATGGCATGTCACGGATCCTTATCTGTCACTCGCCAGCTTTCCTCTACCTTTACCTTCCCTGAAATATTACACATAGAAAGAGTGAGTATAAACATATACTCAGTAAGGGACCTACTACTAGTCCAGCTAGGTGTCTGATAACTTCCCATTAGAGTCCTGTAAAGAAGTACCTCTGAACTGACACATCCCCGAACACGTGCAATCTGTGATCCTATAGGAACATATCTGATCTTCGGTGAACCCAAAGGAATACCTAGGACAAACTGGTCTTTAGTGTACCCAAAGCAAACACTAAGACAATCGGGCTGTGAGTGACCCCATCGAATCACTCGTAATCATGTCCATGTCAATGTGCAATGTCATAATGGACTGGTAATCCCATCGGACTACACAGTCATAAAAAGGTGGTGATCCCGAGAGACATCCATGTGGGTACGACTCTAATAGATAAAGTTAATAGAACACCTTATCCATAGCATGTATTATAACATAACATCACCGTAAACATGACATACTTAATCAAATTTCGTAATCATAAGCATAACTTACATCAACATACTATCAGTCATATCATAACATTAGTCATCATCATCAATCATCCATATAATGACAGTCATTATCAATAGCATCAAGTTATGTATTTTAGCTACCATCAATGCATAATCATAATTACATACGGTCTCTTAAATTCAGTTCGAAGGTCTAGTAGGAGAATCTCTTACCGGGAGATTTTAGCCAAACAAAGTACTCCCTAGTTGACAGTAAAAATTCTCCAATTAACTTGATGCTAATCATAAAAGGAAATTTCAGTATCTTAGAGAAGAAGATGAAGAACCCTTCAAAAACTTCGTTCTATTTTATTGAAAATTTAGTTTCCCTCTTTTCAAGAAAGTGCCTATTGTTATTGTTTTTGTTTTAGTAATGATCTCAGCTTAGTATAAAGAGTTGGGTCGTTACATAAACTTACCCTTAGCCCCCCAACTCCAAAGTAAATACAAAACAACATGATTCCTAAAACATATGTCTAAGCGGATCGCACAAAATAGATTTTCAATGGCTACCACTGCAGGATAGTCAAAGCAACATTCCTAAGTACATGTTAACATGATTCCTAAAATAAAATAGTTAAGTTACGTTGCAAAACAGCATGCTTACCTCTTTCTTTTACTAAATCTCCGCCCCCATATCTTGATTACCCTCCACAGAGGCTTCTTCTTTCTTGCAAGTTCGGAAGCTCTAATAATGAATAGCAAACTACGTAAGTTATACAATTATTGTTTCATATGTAATATATTAACTCATTATTTGATCCCTAACGGAGTTCATGATAAATTAAGTTCTCATCATTCTCAAAGTTATTCCAAGAACAAAAGTTGCAACCAATGTTATGAGAAAACAACAAACAATGTAACAAATAACAAACACATTGAAATTTTACATACTCTAAAAAATCCAAATAATATATAAAATCCAGTTGCAAAATAAGTAAGTTTCAACACTTTCTTACCATGAGGATTGGGAAGTGTTGCTATCAAAGATCTCTTATAATTCCTCTTCTATCAAATTCAACCCAAAAAATCGAGTAGATAATATATTGATCTAAATAATCCTTGTTTTTTCCTAGGAACCATAAAACAAGAAAACATCATCATTGACATACAACACATAAGCAAATCTTTAATGGTTTAAATTGAGAAGTTCTAGTTTTGTATCTTATTCTCTTATAGTTTTTAATTTAGTCTATCACTATTCGTAAATGTTAAAATTAGATGATAATGAAACTTACATAGCATGGTACTTCATAGATTAGCAAAAGTTCGTAAAAGCAAAAAAAGTCATATAAGTGGGAAAAAATGAAATTTTTTTACTAATTGAAAAATGTAATATACTAGTTGCAAACCAAGAACCATAAAATCCATAAATGAACATTATTCTTTTCCGTCTCAAATTTTTATATCCATATGGCAAAAGACAAATGATTTTTTCATACATTTTGCAATTATATAAATTGTAAAATGAATAATAATAATAATAATAACAATAATAATAATAATAATAATACTAATAATAATATTATTATTATTATTATTATTAATAAAATTAGCAAAACAATGTGAAATATGACAAATATAGGTTGGGAAATAATACAGGTTGGCAAATGATTTGGCAAATAATACAGCAAACAATATAGTTGACAAATAATACAGATTGAGAAATACTATATCGAAAATAATATACAGAATGAAAATAAATATATTGGAAATAATATAAAATAATATATTGAAAATAATATAAAATAATATATTGGAAATAATATAAAATAATATATTGGAAATAATATAAAATAATATATTAGAAATAATATAAAATAATATATTGAAAATAATATAAAATAATATATTGAAAATAATATAAAATAATATATAGGAAATAATATAAAATAATATATCGGATATAATATAAAATAATATATCTAATATAACATACAAGTTGAGAAATAATACAGGTTTGTAAAATAAATATCAAACTTAACAAACTATTCTGTCTTTTACAAGTCTAATCAATTAATAAATAGTAAACAAAAAAATTAACAGCAGCCAAATTAAATCAATTAGCTTAAACATAACAAATTTAAAGAATATACAATGAAATGACCTAAATCTAACAAATTTAAATCAATTAGCCTAAATCTACTAAATTTGAAGCAACCATAAATTCAATTGGCCTAAACCTAACAAAATTAAAAGCTTAGATGACCTAAATTGTAAACTCGATATTTTCTTGGTTTAATTTCTTTTAATGTGGAAAAAAAAGAAAATGGAAATTAAGTGTAAATATATATATATATATATATATATATATATATATTTATACATTAAATGGTTTTATTAAATAAATTAAAGAAAAGAAAGAAAAGAAAGGATAAAAAGAAAAAAAAAGAAGAAAATTTCATTTTTTTCTTTTTTTCTTCTTCTTCTCTTCCCTTCACCGCCAAGCATTTTGAAGACAAATTCTCATCCAACTTCCATTCTTTTCCTTCTTCAATTTGCAGAGAACATTTAAGAGAGATTTTGGAATAAGAAGAGGAACTTTACTAGAATTTTGAGGTTGAAGAAGAGGAGGAGAACTCAAGCAAAGTGTATCCATGGTAGTATTTTGGTTCATTCTGCACATCACAGGTTTTTAATTCGGTTTGAACTCTTCAAAAGGAATTAAGAGGTGAGGTTTACATTTACTGAAAGTTAACGCATTTTCAAACAAACTATATGAAGAAAGTTGGACCAAATTCGGATAATTATTGGGTGCTTTTTGATGAAGAAAACAGGGCAGTTGGTTTTCACTCGAAATCAAGAGGTCTCTGGTTTTTCTCGTATTTCAGAGTGTAACGGTAGAGTTAGAATCTCTATTTCGTATGGTTGGAAAGCTTATTCAATTTACTACAACTTTCATGAAGAAATCGTGAACCAAAAACAACTACAAATCTGTTAAATTGTAGGAACAAGTTAAAGAGGTCGTGTGTGCGTGATTCTGGAAGTGGTTCTGTTTTGAGGGTTATCTATGTTTATGCACGGGGAATCAGATTTACATGTATTCAGGTAAGTTTTAGAGGATCTCAAAATGAAGATTTTGATATAAAGAACACTCATTTTGGTTAAGTATTGAGAAAGTTATAGTCATTCAAAGTTTATGTTAGAAATCTGGAAATTTCAGAGAGTTGTTGAAATAGGATTTTATTTCTTAAGCTTTGTTTTCGTGAGCGTCATCTTTGGTGCGACATGTTATGTATATCTTCAGGAAACCAGAATGTTTAGAGTTTTAATACTCGGTTGGGTTGTTGGCAGGCCGAGAAGAATTAAATCGAACTTATAGACCAAGGATCTAGTCCAAGACGGTGAGTGACAAAACCAACTTTGAAATATTTTCCATAACTGTTATTATGATTGAATGCGATAAATGTTTACTTACGAAGCTATGAAAGGTATTTGAATTTCATGACTATTTTCAAGTATACATTTGGAGACTAGATTTCTTAAAGAAATTTATGCTAGTATGTAGATATTAAATGTTTGGAACGTATTTAAACCACAATGTTTTAAGCAAAGCATGAATTAGTAAGAAGTTTTGTTTTAAGAACTACAATTTTCCACGAAAGAGCTGAGTAAAGTTCGAGTTTTGTGTAAAATTTATAAGCAGACATGTTTTAATATTTTTAGATGATTTATGAAATTTTCATTAACTACATGACTGAGATCTTGAGCCTGAGGCTAGAGATTACCGTGTGCACACTAGTTAGATTCCGTTGTTGACGTTGAGTGTACTCCGTAACAACGATGCTGTCGTGAGTGTTGGATGGGTCCCACTACGACAAAGACGATGGGAGTGCTGGGCGAGCCCCACTACATCGTAGAGCTTGTAAACGTTGTTGTACTGGGTGTACCGTACACAACGTAGAATTGTCATGTTAGTTAAAATTCTTCGATATACTTGATATGCCTTGCTAGATTTCAATGATGAACATGTTGAGTATTTAAGGAAGCTATTCTTACTACTACACGTTTACATTTACGACTTGTATAAACAGATTTATATGTGTAAAGTTTTCACGTGCTCTTATCTTTAAATTCATAGTTTTAAATTGAGTCACTCTCTGAGCTTCATAGCTCACCCTTTCCAAAATGTTTTACCCATTTTCCAGGTAGAGATCGAGTTTTCGGTGCCTGATATACTGCCTTAGTCTGCTGAAGCTCCATTATCGATTGCCAGTACGTGTTTTGAGTTGGGCATAAAGTCTGTTGTGTTATGATGTATATACACCCTTGTATGTTATAGATACTCCACAGTTTGTCTAAGCTTTAGGAGCTGTAGTTGTGTAAATTTTGTTGGTTATATTTTGATTAAGGTGTCTTTAGGTTTACTCATGAAATCGGTAAATTTTGAGGTACACTTCATGTATGTGTTTAACTAGCCTAGGATCTGCTGTGTTCTTTCAATCTAAGGTAGCAGGTAGTCTGGGAGGGGGTGTGACATAAATCTAACAAATTTGAAGCACATCGAAATTAATTGGCCTAAATATGATAAATTTGATGCAAGAATAAATTTAATTGACCTAAACAACAATAAATTCAATTGACCTAAATTTGAACTAACAATAAAAGCACCATAAACCCAATTGACCTAAATTTGAAGTAACAATAAAAGCACAGTAAATCGAAGTGGCCTAAGCCTAACAAGCCTAACCCTAACAAAATTAAAGTCACCTTAAAATTAATTAACGAAATTACAACAAAAATAAATTTGAAAAACTACATCATTATAATTGACCACACTCTCAAAAGGGAAGGAAAATGGAGGAAATTAAAAAAAGAAAGTTACATTTGAAGACCAATTTGATAGAATAGTTTTACTTAGCTTTTTTTCAACCCTCAAAAGGGAAGGGAAATAGAGGAAATTAAAAAAAAAAGTTACCTTTGACAGAATAGTTTCCTTAGCTTTTTTACGACTCTTCCAATTGATCTCAAACGTACCCTCCAAAACAAATCCTCCTTTGTTTTTATAGTGGAGAAGGTGGGAGTGAGAGAGAAAATTGGATTAGTTGAGGGAAAATATAGAGGAGAGTGGAGAAGGTGGGAGTGGGAGAGAAAATTGGGTGAGTTGAGGGGAAAATAGGGAAGAGACTGATATTCATTTTTTTTTCTTTAAAAAGAAAAAGTTAAATTCAAATTCAAATCCTACTTTCAAAATAAAATAAAAATAAAGTAAAATAAAGTAGAATTGTGTCAAGAAATAGTGTGTCACTTCTATTTTCAACGACACATTTTACTCATACCCTACCCCTTTTTATTTTTAACCACACAATGTTTTGATTTGTAGTGTCGTTAAAACCCAAATTTGTACTAGTGTTACCTCTACCTCTTTCTGAAATATTAAACATAGAAAGAGTAAGTATAAACATATACTCAGTAAGGGACCTACTACTAGTCCTACTAGATGTGTGTTAATTTTCTATTAGAGTCCTATAAAGAAGTACCCCTAAACTAGTGTCTTCTCGAACATACGCAATCTAAAGAAACACCTAGAACAAATTGGTCTTTGGTGAACTCGAAAGAACACTTAGGACAAACTGGTCTTCAGTGAACTCGAAGAAATAGTTAAGACAATCGAGCTGTAAGTGATCCCATCAGACCACTCATATACATAGCGTCTTATGAGACTGGTGATCCCGTCAGACCACACACTCATGTGGGTACGACTCTAATATACAAAGTTAACAGAACACCCTGTCCATAGCATCTAACACATCATAATAGCATCACAAACATGACATGAGTATTAATCATAACGTTCTAAATTATGAGATTAATATTTCATGCATTACCATTAACATCATTAGTCATTATTATCAACATAACGCAGTCATAACTATCAGTCATCATGATCAACATAACTCAGTCATAACTATTATCAGTCATCCTTCTATGTCATCAATCCATTATGCATTTTAACTACCTTAATGCATGATAGGAAAATCACATGCAACTCTTAACTTCATTACGAGGGTCTAGTAGGAGAATCTCTTACCTGGAAATTAGATTAATCCAAAAATAATCCTAACAACAATAGCCAAGCTTTCCCAAACTAACAAGTCCTAAATACAAATAAAATTAATTTAATAATTTTGTTAACCCATATCTACCAAAATTTAATTAAAGTTTCCACTTATTAACAAATAGGGTGGGAACCAACACAACCTTAAACAAAAATTCTCAGCTAACTACTTTCAAGATTCAACTAAAAATCCTTCAAGAAAATAATCAAACTTAAAGTAAATTCCAACTTAGATCCAAACTTAGGTTATTTAGCATCCAAAATTAATATCTCATGGGTATTAACCAAAACCCATTAAAACCTTACCAAAATAGGTGGGAAAATGACAAAAAATTAGGCTTGTGACTTGGCTTGAGGGGATCTGCTCAGCTGGAGGCCGAAAGCGGCTCGGATAGGACGACATCTTGCGAAGGGGTGAAGGCACGCACAACTCGGCTTACACAAGGACACAATTTAAAATGAAGATCGACTGGGACACTCGACTTGCAGACGACTTGGAGTTTACGCGGCTTGTGAGGAGGAGACGGCTCGGCTGGTTTGGTTTGTGAAGAATGACTCAGCTTGCCTTTGCTGAACTCAGCTCAGACTCACGCGAGGATTGGCGACTGATGAGGGCTCATCGACGACGTTGCTGCACGATCGAAGGATGCGATGGAAGATGGCATAACGTGAACGATGAAGGAGACGCAACGGAGACTCGGCTCGACGTGTGGTTGCACGATGAAAAACTGGCTTGATCAACGGTGGAGCGATGCAATGACTAAACAACAGTGAAAGAAATCGGCGGGCGGCGAAGCAATGGGCAGCAGCTACAGTTAGGGTTTTGTGATGGTTTCTTAAGGAAGAAGTAGATGAATAGTGTCTCATGCTTCATGATGTCTATTTAAGGAAAATAATAATAATAATATAATTATTATATTTCTTTTCTTTTATTTTTCTTTATTTTTTTTAAAACCAAACCTACACCTTCTCTCTCTTCATTTAATACTAATCTAATCTCTTTTTGTTTATCTTCTTTTTCTTAATCCCAAAATAATAACAAAATTTCTCCCTCCAGAATCACATCCACTGTTATCTTCCCAAAATAACACATATCCTTAAATAATGGAAAACTTACATAAATGTAATAAAACTGTAAACTATTTACGGCTCGTGTAACAAATCCATTAAGGCATATTATTTATTCAAAATTCCTTATTTGCCTTTAATCTTTTATAACGATCTTTCAAATATGATTTTCTTCTTCTTCCTGATTTTTTCACGATCGTCGTTTTTGAGTTATTCATCTCGTCCTTTATATATCTTTCATCTGGATCATTTGAGCTATTCCAAGTTATTTTTCGTAATTTTTGACAACATTCACTCTGATATCCATTATCTTCAATAACATCGTTTTTCTTCTTGTCATCTTGGACAATCAAGATCGTGTATACTGCTATGTTGATATCATCTCAATTTTTCTGGTTTCGGTGAGTATTTTAATTATGTTTTTCTTTGAACTATTTAGTTGATTATAAAATTTCGTTCAGAATTATATATTTCAGCGTGAAGATAGAATGTTTAGTATATGTAGGTATTACTGTAAGACATCCTATATTTGGTTATGAAGATCATTGAAGGTTTTGATTACTGTTTACGTTGATTTAAGAATTTATATTTCAGTATGAATGTCGTTTGAGTTTTTTGTTGTTTGTAAGAATTTAAGGTTTTTTATTTCATTTTGAACTTTTAAGAATCACCGGAAGATGCGCAAGTCATTATGAAGATCGATAGTTTGAAGTTTTTCAGGATAATTTTCATTGAATTACTTGATCGTTTACCTCTATCAACATGATCGTTTAACAATATACAGACGATCTTTTTTTTATATGAAGACGATCGTTCATCTTTATGAACACGAAAATTTTCAATATTTTGTATGATTCGCATCTTTAAACGATTTTGTATCAATTCAATATGACTGTTTAAACAATGAGCGTCTAAAAACGATCGTGTATCAATTTCAATAAGATGGTTTAAATGAAAAGTATCTTTAAATGATCGTGTATCAAATTGGATATGATGGTTTAAATGTAAACGATCGTTTAATTTATTATATACGATTGTGTATTTATGTTAAACGATCATTTAGTATTTATTAAATTCTTTGCAGGATGGTTTAAACGATCAGTATCTTTAAATGATCGTGTATTGGTGTTAAACAATCGTTTAGTATTTATTAACTTCTTTGCAAAATGGTTTAAACGATCTCTGTCTTTAAACGATCTGTGTCTTTAAACGATCGTTTAATTTATTATATACGATCTTGTATTGGTGTTAAACGGTCGTTTATTATTTATTAACTTCTTTGCACGATCGTTTAGTATTCTCTTATTCCATCTAAATACTTAATTATATTTTCTTTTTTGTCCAGATTAGAATTTCTATTCCTATTGTTGTTTTCTATGGAGGTCAATGGAATGCCTACAATGTTTGTGAGAATTACTCAGTGTCCGGAGTTTTGGTAGATATGCGAGTCAGCTTTTATTTTTTTATTTCTTTGATATGTGGACAACTTGAATTGGATAAATCAGTAGAATTATCGATTTTACTTGATTTTGGTAAAAGTAATGTTCAAACTGTGGTGCTGATAAAGAAGGACAATGATGTTTCTTGGTATTTAGCTTTTGTTAAAGATGCAACTAGTAGACATCCATTAGTTGCGCATGCAAGTGTTGATTGTTTGGGAACGTCTTCTTCATTTAGTAGTGTACAATGAAATGTTGATATGTCACTGAATATAGGTTTTTCTTCTTCTGTTTCAAATGATGAAGTTATAAGAGACATCTCTTATTATTCTGATTTGAAGGAAAAAAGTTTATTTGAAAGTAAAGAAGTGCTTTCAAAGTATTTTTGCATAATAGTAGTGAAGAACAACTTTCAATTTAGGACTACAGTATCAAATTTAAGGTCTCTTGAATTTAGATGTCTGCAAGAAGGTTGCAAATGGTATGTAAGGGTGTCTCGTTATAAGAAGAGTGATTTGTGGATGCTACCAAAATACACTTCTGACCATGATTGGTTATTGAGTACTGGCCAAAGTTCTCACATGCAATCTTCTTCAATAGTAATTGGAAATTGTTTGATAGATGATTTTAGATTCATGTCTACTAATCGTTCCATTCCTAAAGAGATTGTGCATAAGGCTCGTACAAATCTTGGAGTTAATATAAGTTACCAGAAAGCTTGGAGGGCAAAAGAACATATGGTAAAGATATTACATGGTGACCCAGTTGAATCGTATGCATTAATTCCATGATTCTTTGATAAATTTGTTGAATCTAACCCAGGTATGATTAGTTTTTTATATCAAATTTAAACGATATAAACTCTACATCAAATTTAATATCAAACGTATATACATAATAATGAAAGGAAGATGGTACGCATTTTCATTAATTGTTCAAACCTTGCCTTGCTTACAAGTCCTACTATTATGTCTTTTACGATTACAATTGAAACATCTGGTTGAGCTACTAAATTTTCCAACAGATGTAATTCTTTGTTTTCTTGGGCTTCCAGCCTACCGTTTAAAGACTGGAGGTAATATTTTCATGACAGAATTTACAACTCTCCAATCAAAATGAGATTCAATAGGTTGAATACAACTATTGTATGTTGCTGATAGTGTTTCTCTATAATAAAACTCAGATACATAAGAATACGTATCTAAATAAAGCATTCGTAAAACAGCAAGAGCATGTCCACTAGGAATTTCTTCAACATCCCATACTCACCAACTACAACATTCCACGTTTAACTTCACAATAAACTGTTGATTTCCATCAGTTACTTGGCATTCAATTTTACTTATTGGATCAACCTAATACATAACAGAAATAAAGACAATTAATGACATAAGAAGAAATAGATTTTAATCTCTATTGGATAGACAAAGATAGTAATCTATCTCTAACTGCTCGAGATAATAATAAAAATAAAAAATCTTACCAATAATCTTCTTGACTTTTCATGTTCTAAATGTAGAATGTTCTCAGTCAAAGAAGTCAAATGACTCTTCATTGTAGAAGCAACTTTACTTCGTTCATAAAACCATTTTTGCAATACATCCCCAATTGAACAAAGCATCGTTGCCACAGGTAGTTCTCTAAGATCTTTAAACACCGAATTTACACTTTCTGCACAATTTGATGTCATCATTCTATACCTTCGTCTACGTGAATATGCCCGAGACCACTTCTTAAAACCAACACTACTAAGATAATCTATAATATTTGAACAAACAGACTCCATGCATCTCATGTGGTACTTAAATTCTTTAACAGTGTAGGCATAAACACAACTAAAGAAATACTTATCAAGTAGTAGATCCTTAAAATGGAGTTTCAAGTTACTTAAAAGATGTTTTGTGCACACACAATACTCAACATCAGGAAACACTCTTAAAATGTTAGAGAACTACCAGTCTGCAATGTTATAATCAAAGAATTGTTAATACGTTGTATATCAACAAGCTAGTAAACAATCGTTTATAAAATAATATGATACTCGATATGGTATTTGACATAAACGATATTGCATTAAGATAAACGATCATTTAACAAATGTAAATGATCATATAATTGGTTTACACGATCGTGTAATTTCGTTAAACGATCGTGTAATTGTTTTAAACGATCATTGAAAAGTGTTACTTACATTCTTATTGTCGAATATGTTCTTCTGCAACATTTTGTAAGATGAAGCTTGAGTGCAATTCCATCTTAATATTTTAAGGATTGATCCCTTGCTGTTTTTTGTGGCTAGGTGCTCACTTGCAGTTGAGAATATTCCATAAGCCCACACTTAAAACATTTAAACAAATATGTTAAACTTTGATGTTTAATTTATATTTAATTAAAGTGTATAAACAAATAAAATTACCTGAAAAGCAAGTATGTTGTAACGCCCCAAAAATTTAGATAATTTGGGAGTCAGTTATCTTAATTTTGTTTATCTAGATTTAATTTATTGGGCGTTATTTTGAATCCATTTAATGAGAATTATTTGATTTAAGTGGGAATTAAAATTAATTAAATATTTCTTGGATGAATATTTAATTAATTAGAGGTTTTGACACGTGGTGTTTGTTGAGTTTTTATTAAATGGTAGGTTAAGAGGATTAAGTAAAGTTGTGGATTTTAGTGTTGTTGAAGTTGAATTTAATTAAATAATTATGGACGTTATTTAATTAAACCGTAGGGTGGAAAGTTTGTTGGAGATTTGATAATTATATGTATACGTGGAAATATATATATAATTATTATGTTAAAGGAAAAGATAATTATATTTGTTGAAATATAATTATTTAAGGAAAAGATAGTTGTATTTTGGAGAAAGGATATTTATTAAAGGAGAAAAAGTAAAATAATTATATTTTGGGAAAATATAATTATTTGTAAAAGGATAATTAATTACTTTGGAGAAGATAAATAATAATTAATTATTGTGGAAGATAATTAATTATTTTGGAGAAAGATAAATAATAATTAATTATTGTAGAAGATAATTAATTATTTTGGAGGAAGATAAATAATAATTAATTATTGTGGGAAATAATTAATTATTCTGTAGAAAGATAAATCTTGATTATGGAGTGGAGTTGCTATGGTTGGGTTAAGATAATTCATGTTGAAAGTTATATACACATAATTATTATGTTAAAGGAAAAGATATTTATATTTGTTAAAATATAACTATTTAAGGAAAAGGTAATTGTATTTTGGAGAAAAGATATTTGGTAAGGGAGAAAAAGTAAAATAATTATATTTTGGGAAAATATAATTATTTGTAAAAGGATAATTATTTTGGAGAAAGATAAATAATAATTAATTATTGTGGAAGATAATTAATTATTTTGGAAGAAAGGTAAATAATAATTAATTATTGTGGATGATAATTAATTATTCTGTAGAAAGATAAATATTGTTTATGGAGTGAAGTTGTTATGGTTGAGTTAAGATAATTCATGTTGGAAGTTATAAGTGATTTATTAGAAAAGATTTGATTGATTAAATTAATTGAGGACTTAAGTTAATTTGAGATTTTGGAGGGAAAAGTTAGTTTTGGTGGAATTGTAATTAATTGAGTATATATATATATATGGATATATATATATTTAATTAATAATTTGGAAAAGTGTAGTTAATTATATTATGGAATATAATTATATTTATTTGGAAAAGAAAATAATTCATGAAGAGAGAGATGATTGATTTTGATTGGACGAAAAAGATATATATTTATAAGAGAGAATAATGGTTTAAATAAATATATATTTATTGTAGATTTTGGTGAGAGAAAAATAATAATAATAAAGAAGTATTATTATTATTACTAATGGTTATAAATGCCTAAGATTAAGGCATTTATTTAGGAAAGATAATAGGAATAAAGATATATGTATATTTTTTTTGGTATTATATATATATATATATCCTAAAAGGAAAAGGAAAAGGAAATAATAATAATAATAATTATTGTTATTATTTGGGTCTATAAATAGCATTGGAATGCTTAAGATGGAAATAAATGAAAAAGAAAAATGTTCTTTATCTTCTTCTCTAAGATAACCCTCTGCTGTCGTCAACTCAGTTGAAGTTAAGATTGGTCTCTTTGGAAGCTTGAGGATTTAAAGTGATGAATTAAGAGGATTTTTCGACCTCCATTTGAGTAACCTTGGTAAGCCAATAAAATTAAATTAATATTTTATTAATTTAATTTTGGATCTATTTGAGGTTTCTTTAAAGGTTCAATTGGCTAAACTTTTTAAGATCTAAATCTTGGATTTTTCCCAATCAAGGTTGAATTGGTTTCAACCCCAATTTTTAGAAAGTTAATTAATTTGGGAGGATTTTTGGATGTTAGCCAATTGCTAATTTCATTAATTAAGATACTAAGTTTTCCTTTTATGATTAGGATCAAGTTAATTGGAGAATTTTACTGTCAACTAGGGAGTACCTTTGTTTGGCTAAAATCTCCAGGTAAGAGATTCTCGTACTAGACCTTCGAACTGAATTCAAGAGACCGCATGTAATTATGATTATGCATTGATGGTAGCTAAAATGCATAATTTGATGATAATGATTATACTGAGATTATGATGATAGTTGATGTTGATGATGATGACTGAGATTATTATGTTGATGATTGATGATGATGACTGATGTTTTGTTAATGACCGGTAGTATGTTGTTGATGACTGTTGATGATTGTTAATGCATGATATATTAATCACATGATTAAGGACGTTAAGATTAATACTCATGCCATGTTATGATGTTATGTTATGCTACATGCTATGGATAGGGTGTTCTGTTAACTTTGTCTATTAGAGTCGTACCTGCATGGGTGTCCTTCGGGATCACCACCTATTTAGGACTGTGTGGTCCGACGGGACGCTAGTCTAGCATGGATATAGATATGATTCGAGTGATTCGACGGGGTTCTCGCATCCCGATTGTCTTAGTGTTACCCCCGGGTTCACTATGGACCAGCATGTCCTAGGTGCTCCCTCGGGACACCGAAGACCAGATTTTCGTTCCTACGGGAGCGCATGTTGCACGTGTTCGGGAACGTGCCAGAGATTGGGTACCATTTTCAGGACTCTAATGGGAAGTTAACAGACACCTAGCGGGACTAGTAGTAGGTCCCTTACTGAGTATATGTTTATACTCACTCTTTCTATGTTTAACATTTCAGGCGAAGGTAAAGGTAGAGGAAAGCTGGCGAGCGACAGAGAAGGATCCGTGACATGCCATATGGGGACTCAATTTTGCTTCCGCGTTTATGTTTCAGTGTTTTAATATTCCGTTTTTAATGGAAAATTTATTCTTCCCTCGTTTCAAAAAGTGTCTCTTGTCATTGTTTCTTTTTAGTAACGACCTCAGCTTAGTATAAAGAGTTGGGTCGTTACATATGTACCCTTTTATGTTGTAGTATGCCACGACTTTGGAACTTTTTGCCCTCTTTAACTCGTATGCTTTTTTTTCCCTTGTAGAATTATATTAAAACTGTTGAGCAAACAAGTGTAGAAGAAAGTTGACCAATCAAAGTTCTTGAAAACTTTTTCATCATCAACTTTTCACAGAATATCCATATCAAACAGTGTTTTTATTCTTCCCGACCATCACAATTTCTATAAAAAGAACCAAGGCAACTTCACAACATCTTCATCATATGTGAACTCAACGTCTTTGAAAATTTCTTCAAGTTCCAAGCACGTTATTATTTTCTTGTTCTCTGATCCAAATAGAAGAGTTTGTAGGCGCCTATTATAATAGTCTTTCTCCAATGTTACTCTAGTTATGATGTTGAATTCATTTTGGGTGAAACAAACATTATTTCCTAAAATAGAAAACAGATTTCATTTGTGTTGGCTTCTTCAGGTATCTGTTTCAGCAAGAAATGATTGATCAACTGGCCATTGAAGACCATGTTGACATTCAGCAATGGACCAAAAATTGTTTTGTCGAACATTTGCAGTTGTTCCTTGGTCAGTTTATCCTTAATAAGACTGCAAGTCTTGTGCACTTGGCATGAGACAGTGGCAGGAAAGTATTTGTTGCTAGGTACAACCATCCTGAAAATAATGATCATAATATACTTTCGTTATGTACACGATCGTTTATAAAAAAACTAAACCATAAACCCTAAAATTAAACTATTGTTTACTTGATGTAACAGATTTTTTGATTGAGTTTTCGGCATACCCATCAAAGATTAATTTTTGGACCCTAATTGAATTAATTTTTGATTATTTACTTAGACTTTATCCGGAAGTTTGAGCTGTGGGTTTTTCCAACCAAGGATAAGTTAGGTTCTACCTCAACTTTGGGTAAGTTGAAGTAACTAGATTTTTGGATCCTAATTTAACTACAAATTGAGTTATTTACTTAGTATTTTACCCTTGCTGTTTAGGATTATTCCTTGGAAGTTTGACCGTGCTGTTAGGATTACTTTTGGTTAAGCTAATCTCCAGGTAAGAGATTCTCCTACTAGACCTTCGTATTGAAGCGAGAGCTTGCATGAATTTTTTTTTTCTATTTTGCTTTGATGTAGCTTGTATGCATGCAGAATATGTTCTTGTGTATGGTGGTTGGTAGTTAAGAATATTCCATCATTGTGATGACTGATAGATCTATTCGAGATAGGTTATGATGATAATATTTGCACACGAATGCTATGATTGATTTTTATGCCATGTTTATGATGATGTGATGATATGTTCATGCTACGGTTAGGTTGAGCTGTTAACTTTAGCCATTAGAGTTGTACCCACATGGGTGTCCCTCGAGATCACCACCTTTTATGACTGTGTACTCCAACGGGATCACCAGTTCAGTATGACACATACATGGACATGATTATGAGTGATTCGACTGGGTCACTCACAGCCCGATTGTCTTAGTGTTCCTTCGGGTACACTAAAGACCAGTTTGTCCTAGGTGTTCCTTTTGGTTCACTGATGACCAAATATATTCCTACGGGGTCACAGATTTGCACATGTTCAGGAATGTGCTAGTTTAGGGGTACCAGTTTACAGGACTCTAATAGGAAGCTAACAAGTACCTAGTGGGACTATTAGTGGGTCCCTTACTGAGTATATTTTTATACTCACTCTTTCTTGTTTAATTTTATAGGCAGAGGTAGAGGTAAGAGTAGAGGGAAGCGGCGAATGACAAGAAGTGACCGTGGTGAGTCATAAGGATCATCAGTTTTGCTTTCACCTTAAAACATTGTTCAGATGCACTTTCTATTTTATTTTATTTAAAACTAGATAGGGCCCGAGTAAGGATTTTATTTAATTTTATCTTTACATATGTCACACCCCCTCCCGGACTACCTGCTAGCTTAGATCGAAAGATGGCAAGTTCATCACATGATGTATATACACCTTATGGCCAACTCAAAATACGTACTGGCAATCGATAACGGAGCTTCAACAGACTAAGACAATCTATCAGGCACCGGGAACTCGATCATTACCTGGAAAGGGTGAGCTATAAAGCTAAGTGAGTGACTCAATTTAAAACTATAAATTTAAAGTTAAGAGCACGTGAAAACTTTACACATATAAATCTGTTTATACAAGTCGTAAATGTAAACGTGTAGTAGTAAGAATAGCTTTCTCAAATACTCTGCATGTTCGTCATTGAAATCTAGCAAGGCATATCAAGTATATCGAAGCATTTTAACTAACATGTCAAATCTACGTTGTGTAGGGTACACCCAGTACAACAACGTTTACAAGCTCTACGATGTAATGGGACCCGCCCAGCACTCCAATCATCTTTTTCGCAGTGGGACCCGTCCAGCACTCATGACAGCATCGTTGTTACGGAGTACACTTAACGTCAACAATGAAATCTAACCAGTGTGCACACGGTAATCTCTTGCCTCAGGCTCAAGATCTCAGTCATGTAGTTAATGAAAATTTCATAAATCGTCTAAAAATATTAAACATGGCTGCTTATAAATCTTACATAGAGCTCAAACTTTACTCGGCTCTTTCGTGGAAAACTGTAGTTCTTAAAACAAAACTTCTTACTAATTCATGCTTTGCTTAAAACATGGCGGTTTAAATACTTTCCAAACATTTAATATCCACGTGCTAGCATAAACTTCATTAAGAAATCTAGTCTCCAAATGTATACTTGAAAATAGTCATGAAATTCAAATACCTTTCATGGCTTCGTAAATAAACATTTATCGCATTCAATCATAAATAACAGTTATGAAAAATATTTCAAAATTGGTTTTGTCACTCACCGTCTTGGGCTAGATCCTTAGTCTATAAGCTCGGTTTAATTCTTCTCGGCCTACCAACAACCCAACTGAGTATTAGAACTCTAAACATTCTGGTTTTCTAAAGATATACATAACATGTCGCACTAAAGATGACGCTCACGAAAACAAAACTTAAGAAATAAAATCCTATTTCAACAACTCTTTGAAATTTTCAGATTTCTAACATAAATTTCAAATGACTATAACTTCCACAATACTTAACCAAAATAAGTATTCTTTATATCAAAATCTGCATTTTGAGGTTCTATAAAACTTACCTGAAGATATGTAAATCTGATTTCCTGTGAATAAACTCAGATAACCCTTGAAACAGAACAACTTTAAGAATCGCACCTACACGACCTCTTTAACTTGTTCATACAATTTAACTTATTTTTAGTCGTTTTTGGTTCATGCTTTTTTCATTAAGCTTGTAGTAAATTGAATAAGCTTTCCTACCATACCGAATAGAGATCCTAGCTCTACTGGTACACTCTGAAATACAAGAAAAACCAGAGACCTCATGATTTCGCGTGAAAACCAACTGCCCTGTTTTCTTCATCAAAAAGCACCAAATGAATATCCGAATTTGCTCTAGCTTTCTTCATACAATTTGTTTGAAAATGAGTTAACTTTCAGTAAATGTAAATCTAACCTCTTAATTCCTTTTGAAGAGTTCAAACCGAATTAAAAACCAGTGATGTGCAGAATGAACCAAGATTCAGCCATGGCTACACTTTGCTTGAGTTGTCCTTCTCTTTTTCAACCTCAAAATTCTAGTAAAATTCCTCTTCTTCTTCCTTCTAAACACTCTCTTATATGTTCTTTGTAAATTGAAGAAGGAAAAATGGAAGATGGATGAGATCTTTTTCTTCAAAAAGTTTGGCGGTGAAGGGAACAGAAGAAGAAGAAAAGTAAAAATGAAATTTTCTTCTTTTTTTTCCTTTTATCCTTTCTTTTCTTTCTTTTCTTTATTTTACTCAATAAAACCATTAAATATATAAATATATATATATATATATATATATATATATATATTTACACTTAATTTTCATTTTCATTTTTTCTTTTTTTTCCACATTTAAAGAATTAAACCAAGAAAATATCGGGTTTACAACATACATTTATTTAATATTTTTATTGAGTATTTGAGGTTTTGTTTTATTTTCTATTTTTAAATTTAAGAAATCTTATTGATCTTTTAATTAGTAATGACTTCAGCTTAGTATTGTTTGAATTATTGTCCTAAAACTCGTAGTTTGTAATCATATTCTTTTCAATAAAGTTGTTATTGAGAAATTGAATATTGTATTCTTAAATCCAATAAACATAGATCCCTATGCTATTTTTGAGTAAACTTGAACTTTATATAGAGACATACACATGGATTAAGTTTGAGTAAATAGTCTAAATAGTCTATAGTATATGATTGAAGGTTGGACGTTTTATTCAGAGATACTATGGATGCGGCCCACTTTGTAGATAATACAAACAATGTAATCCTAAATTGTTCATGTACATACATGAAAAAGGGGACATCCTATGTAAAAGGTTTACATAAGACAGAACCATGAAATAGTCACTTTTACGTAATAGCTTCGTTTACTGTTTAAACTATCTCGATTATTAATGATCTAGGCAACTTAATCTTAATCCTTAGCTAACTATGAACTCCTACTCACATGAAATTATCCTTAGATCTGCATAGGTGAAAGAAACTCAGTAGCGTGACCTAATAAGCCTCCCATTTTAGGGATAAGTTCGGGCGAATAGTTGGGAACATTGGGTGCAAGACGGATTTCACTCCTACTCGCTTTAAGGTTAGTAGATAGGTTGTTCCCTTAAGAACTGAATCCGAGTCTTGAACATAGGGGCCCCAACCTCTCATTGGCCTGAGAGGGATTCGGTTTATAGGTTCAACCTTAAACCAAATGTTCAATAGTGAATCGGTGGGACTTAAGGAACAAGATCTAGTCTTAGGGGTGAAAACAATATTTTGACCTAACCGAGGTTCTGAACAACCTGTGAAGGATTATGTTACTGATCATGGTTATATTAGATGGACAGAAATATATCTTTAGTGAGGGGAGTGCAGCTACGAGACTTTAGTTGATTGACTCGTTAGTTAACGAATGTTGATTAGCATAGTCGAAAACGGTTTAGCCAATTAATCTCAGATTGTTGGAGCCCATGATCTATAGGTCCAGTAGGTTCCTCTGCTAGCTCATATTAACTTAGAACAACATGTTGGAATAATTCGAATTGTTCGAATTATGTAAAGAGAGATAAACCGACAACTACATGGGATGTAATAGTCGGGTATAGCTTTGAGCAAGATCTTTATATTTAAATGTGATTTAAATATTAAAAATATGAATAAATACTTCATATACGAAAGCTCAAAATAATGGAAATGGTCAAAGTTGTAAAAAGTCAAAATGTTGATTTTTTGGTTTTTAAAATCAAATCAAACTTTGACGGGCTTTAATATTCAAATGTGATTTGAATTTAGTAAAAAATAAATGTAAATTAATGCTCAGAAGATTGGAATTAGTCAAGACAGAAAAAATGGTAAAAAGTCAAAAAGGTTAACTTTTGACTTTAAAAGTCAAAGTTTGACTTTGACTAAAATGGTCAAATGACCATTTTTCTCCTTGACCAAAATTAGTGGGAATATCAAAAAATCCCACTAAGAGAAAATAAAATGGTGAGTAATTCCACTAAATGTTAGTGGAATACAAAGTGTTGAGATTTTGTCCAACTAATTACATTCAATTATGCATGTAATTAGGTTATAAATAGTTCTCTATTTCAAACTGAAAAAAAGACTTTTGGCCAATTTTACTTTCAAAACTTGTTTCCATATCTCTCTCTAATTCCTTCATTTGACAGGTACCACAATTCGATTCCTAGTGCGGAGTATAGTGGGTCATCTCTAATGGTGGTTTCAGGTTTGTAATCGTGGGGAGATTTGGAGCATCAGGGAGCTTCAAAGCTAAATGTTTGTTTTAACCATAATTTTGTAATTAGAGTTGTGCTTAATGCTTGTTAATCACTAAATTTAAATTCAGTTGCAATTAGAGTAAAATTATCAATCCTGTTTTCGCTACGAATGTATGTTATCCATCAAGTATAAGGAGTTGGGTTGGTATAGTTTGTATCTGAGCCTAAGTTTTTAGGTTATGCAGACTGACTTATGATGTAAGTCTTTGTTTTTGTTTTTACCCCTATGGCTAATACGGTCCTTCGTCACTCGCCATGTATGTTTTATGATTAAGATGATGTTATGTTTATAACCTTGCTTGAATTAAACTAGATAAAGTATGGATGTTATGACTGTATTGTGAAAACTTCTACTGGTGGAATTTAGCAAAAATGCTGCCACGTAGAGGAGCACGTAGAGGTGGTAAGGGACGAAGATGAGCTAGACGTACCCAGCCTGAAGAGCAACCTGCCGTACAAGCTGTCAACCCTACTGCAGTCGTCACTCAAGTAGATCTCGCTGCCATGGAGAAGAGATACCAAGATATGTTGAGAGATGCTTTATCATCGTTTCATGCTGCCCAGCAGACCCCGACCGCCCCTCCTCCAACCCTAATGGAATCTCAGCCCGTGCCAGACCAACTGTCAGTAGAGGCCAACCATCTGAAAGACTTTAGGATGTACAATCCTAAAACATTTGACGGATCCATGGATAACCCTACTAAGGCTCAGATGTGGTTGACTTCTATAGAAACATTCTTCCGGTACATGAAGTGTCCTAATGACTAGAAGGTTCAATGTGCAGTTTTCTTCAAGGATTTGTATAGAGACCATCTTTCATTAGAGGTCTCAGACTAGATCTCCAGGGATTTGTTCGAGCCTTCAGGCCAACCACCCATGCTGATGCACTGCGCTTGGTAGTGGATATGAGTTTGCATGAGAGAGCTAATCTATCAAAGACTACAAGAAGAGGGTGAATCCCAAGTTAGAAGAGGAAGGTTGAGTTGTAGCCTTCTATAGCACCACATAGGAACCCGAGGTCAGGAGGTCTTTTCCAGCGGTATCGCAAGAAGCTTGCTGCTGCAGGAAAGACTTTGAGATAGCTACCTACTTGTCGTAGTTGTAGGAGATCTTATGAGGTTGCTGCTTAGTAAGAAGTGGAGTTTGTTTCAGGTGCAAGCAACCAGGGCAGACATCCGACTTTTGTCCTCAGAAACTGCTTGAGACTACTTCGAACCAGATTCCCACTTCTCAGTAAGGAAGAGTTTTTGCCATTACTCGTCAGAAGGTCGAGCAAGCTGGTACTGTGGTGACAGGCACGCTCCTAATCGTGGGGCACTTCACATTTGTATTGTTTGACTCTAGGTCATCCCATTCTTTCATATACTCAATGTTTGTTTGGCAAATGTGTTTAGAAGTAGAATCGTTGGGTAGTATACTGTTGGTTTCTACTCCATCAGGAGAAGTTATGTTGTCTAGAGATAAGATAAAGGCATGTCAAGTAGAGATAACAAACCATGTGTTAGATGTAACTTTGCTAGTTTTTGACATGCAAGATTTTGATGTAATTCTAGGCATGGATTGGTTGTCTGCCAACCATGCAAGTATAGACTGTTCCCGCAAATTGAGTTATTTACTTAGTATTTTACCCTTGCTATTTAGGATTATTCCTTGGAAGCTTGACCGTGCTCTTAGGATTACTTTTAGTTAAGCTAATCTCCAGGTAAGAGATTCTTCTACTAGACCCTTGTATTTAAGTGAGAGCTTGCATGATTTTTTTTTTCTATTTTGCTTTGATGTAGCTGATATCCATAATATGATCATGTGTATGGTGGTTGGTAGTCAGGAATATTCCACGATTGTGATGACTGATAGATTCGTTCGAGATATGTTATGATGATAATATTTGCACACGGATGCTATGATTGATTTTTATGCCATGTTTATGATGATGTGATCATATGTTCATGCTACGGTTAGGTTGTTCTATTAGCTTTTTAGCTATTAGAGTCGTACCCATATGGGTGTCCCTCAGGAGCACCATTTATGCTTGTGTAGTCTAACGGGATCCCCAGTCCCGTATGACACAGACATAGACATGATTATGAGTGATTCGACGAGGTCACCCATAGCCCGATTGTCTTAGTATTTCCTTCTGGTATACTAAAGACCAGTTTTTCCTAGGTGTTCCTTTGGATTTCCCGAAGAGTAGATATGTTCCTACGGGATCACAGATTTGCACGACGAGGTCACTCATGCCACTTTAGTGGTACCACTTTACTGGACTTTAATAGGAAGCTAACAGGCACCTAGCGGGATTAGTAGTGGGTCCCTTACTGAGTATATTTTTTCACTCTTTCTTGTTTAATTTTACAGGCAGAGGTAGAGGTAAGAGCAGAGGGAAGCTGGCGAATGACAAGAAGTACTAATCGTGGCGAGCCGTAAGGATCCTCATTTTTTCTTCTGCCTTAAAACATTATTTAGATGCACTTTTTATTTTATTTTATTTTATTTTAATTTTTTAAAACTAGATCGGGCATGAGTAAGGATTTCATTTAATTTTGTTTACATATATTTGTTAATGATTTTTTTTATTGAGTATTTGAGGTTTTGTTTCATTTTCTATTTTAAATTTAAGAAATTTGCTTTATCTTTTAATTAGTAATGACTTCGGCTATGTATAAGGAGTTTGGTCACTACAATTGATACGATTAAACCTGTGTTGCAAAACTCGAGGGTTAATACATGTAATGAATGAACCCACGTAGATTTAAATATTTGAGGATATACCAAACTCGAATTTCGTTATTCACCAATCATGAAGGGCGGTTCGCTACCGCTTGTACTTTGATCGAGAAACATGTAACTAGAGACGTTTCTTGTAACATGTGAAAATTATCGACGTCTGGATAATATAAAGTTGTTCAAAAATTGAGACCTTAAAGTCAGACAAAACACTGTCACTTTATATATAGGTTTGAATAAAAAAGGTGACGAATATCATAAAATAGGAGACCACATTGATCCAAACTAGAGTGTATGAACAAAAGATACTAGCTCTGGATTAAATATTTTAAAAGGGTTTCTCAACCTAACAGTTTACGAAAGAATGAACCAATTGTAGACATTACCTAAAATTTAAGAAGGGAAGGA
Organism: Cucumis melo; assembly: GCF_025177605.1. Lineage (NCBI taxonomy): Eukaryota > Viridiplantae > Streptophyta > Magnoliopsida > Cucurbitales > Cucurbitaceae > Cucumis > Cucumis melo. The sequence continues at coordinate 4,811,269 of NC_066857.1, forward strand.
CACGCAAGTTTCAAGATCTTTTGCTCTGGGAGCGTCCACAAAATTTTAATAGATTCCATATAGGATGGGTGTAACAGCATTTCACAGTCAATTTATTTTACAATGTTTAAGCATAGAAAATACAGATAAATTTGATATAGTACAGTTACATGGTTACGTGCTACCCAAGTTAATAACAACATTTTTAACAATAAAAAGTGAATTTACAAATGTTTCGTTCTTAATTTTAAAACGTGTTTAGCATACTGTCATAATAATAAGAATCAATATGTCAACTATAATGAAATGATATAAAAAAAATATATAAGTTCGCTCATTCGCTCCCACTCTTCCTCTTTTGTGTTCAAAAATAGGCAATATCTATTCTATCATTCGTTGATTTCATCGTGCTATTCACATGATTGAAGACCCCAAAGAAATTAAATCATCATATATATAATTGAATCATTAGTTTTGGTCGATAGTCGAACACCATTCTCTATCGTTAGGCATCCATGTTCGACCATTCCCCATATATGAATGAGGTGTTTTGGTAATTTTGCTTTATCGTCCACAGGAAACCTCGAGGGTCGACATATATAACAATTGAATCGATGGTAGAATTAAATATGAAAGGATACCAAACTCGAATTTCTCCATATATTGATCGTTGCAACTATTGATACGATTAAACCTGTGTTGCAAAACTCGAGGGTCAATACATGTAACGATTGAAACCACGTAGACTTAAATATTTGAGAATATACCAAACTCGAATTTCGTTATACAAGAATCATGAAGGGTGGTTTGGTACCTGTTCTACTTAGATCGATAAACATGTTACTAGAGAAGTGTCTTGAAAAATGTGAAAATTTTCGACGGCTGAACAATATAAAGTTGTTCAAAAATCACTACCTTAAAGTCACACAAAACACTGTTACTTTATATATAGGTTTCAATGAAAAAGGTGACGAATATCATAAAATAGGAGACCACATTGATCCAAACTAGAGTGTATGAACTAAAGATACTAGCCATGGGATTAAATATTTCAAAAGGGTTTCTCAACGTAACAGTTTACGACAGAATGAACCAATTGTAGACATTTCCTAAAATTTAAGAAGGGAATGACTGGCAAGTTTCGAGATCTTTTGTTATAGGAGCGTCCATAGAATTTCAATAGATTCCATATAGGATGCGTGTAACAACATTTCACACTCAATTTATTTTACAATGTTTGAGCATAGAAAATAAAGATAAATTTGATATAGTACAGTAACGTGGTTACGTGCTACCCAAGATAATAACAACATTTTTAAAAATAAAAAGTGAATTTACAAATTTTTCGTTGTTAATTTTAAAATGTGTTTAGCATACTGTCATAATAATAAGAATCAATATGTCAAAGGAAAAATCACAAGACATGTAACACAAAATATAAAAAATCTTTGCTTGTTAAATTTCAAAACTTCCTACGCGAAATCTCTCTTTCCTTACCACGAACAATTTAACTTTAACAACAGTTTATTTCTTCAAGAAATGTGATAATATCTACATAAAACTAAACCATTCATTATTTACAAGGTTGCAATATAGACCCTTTTTTTTTTCTTTTTCTTTTATTCGTTTTATTGTTTTAATGTCCTTCCCCTTCCTTTTTGCCTCACCAACTTAATAGTCTCAATTTATGCCAACCAAAGGTAACTTTACTCATTTCTTATTTTTCACAAACGTTTAAACAATAACGTGGACAGTAAAAATTATAGTTTAAATATACACCATTCTTTACCAACACACGAGAAAACAACTTTTTTCTTTGCACAGACCCTATGTATATATATTCACTATTTCTATCACGTCCCAATTATACCAATACAAGACAAAAGGTATAAAACCTCATATTCTTGTCTCTTCCTTCGTGTTTCAACCGAGGCCTTGAAAATGGGTTCATCTCCAACACTTGCACTATCTTTGCTAATTTTCTTTTTATGTAACATATGTGCAATTCAAGGATCGATCTTCATCCAACCAGTAACTACAGTCGTAATCGTCAACCAAATTGAATACGGCATTCCTGTCACCGTTCACTGCAAATCCAAGAACGATGACTTAGGAGTCCATGTCCTTCCGCTTGGACAAGGCTACTCGTTCAAGTTCAGACCCAACCTCGTGGGGACCACATTGTTTTTCTGCAGCTTCACATGGACTGGACAACACCAAATCTACTGGTTCAATATCTTTGACGACAAAAGGGATGCAGGAAAATGCACCACATGCAGATGAATCATTCATGAATATAGCATGTGCTTGCAAGAACCGAAAAACCCTGGCAAAGATATATGCTATAACTACGGAGATAAGGAGCCAAACATTGTGTAATGAAATATTTTGACATTATATATTTTGCATGTAGTTGTTTCCAAGTGTTTAAATTCCATCTCAGTCAACTATAATGAAATGATATAAAAAAAAGTATATAAGTTCGCTCCTTCGCTCGAACTCTCCCTCTTTTGTGTTAAAAAATAGATAATATGTATTCTATAATTCGTTGATTTCATCGTGCTATTCACATTGATTGAAGACGCCGAAGAAATTAAATCATCTTATATATAATTGAATCATTAGTTTTGGTCTACAGTCGAACACGATTCTCTATAGTTAGGCACCCATGTTCGACCATTACCCAGAAATGAATGAGGTGTTTTTGTAATTCTGCTTTATCGTCAACTGAAAACCTCGAGGGTCGACATATCTAACAATTGAATCAATGTAGGTTTAAATATGAAAGGATACCAAACTCAAATTGTTTCATATATTGATCGTTACAACTGTTGATACGATTAAACCTGTGCTGCAAAAGTCGAGGGTCAATACATGTAATGATTGAACCCACGTAGACTTAAATATTTGAGGATATACCAAACTCGAATTTCTTTATACAACAATCATGAAGGGCGGTTTGGTACCTCTTCTACTTAGATCGATAAACATGTATCTAGAGATGTTTCTTGAAAAATGTAAAAATTTTCGACGGCTGGACAATATAAAGTTGTTCAAAAATCACTACAAACACTGTTACTTTATATATAGGTTTCAATGAAAAAGGTGACGAATATCATAAAATAGGAGACCACATTGATCCAAACTAGAGTGTATGAACTAAAGATCCTAGCTATGGGATTAAATATTTCAAAAGGGTTTCTCAACGTAACAGTTTACGGAAGAATGAACCAATTGTAGACATTTCCTAAAATTTTAGAAGGGAATGACTGGCAAGTTTCGATATCTTTTGTTCTAGGAGCGTCCATAGAATTTCAATAGATTCCATATAGGATGCGTGTAACAACATTTCACACTCAATTTATTTTACAATGTTTGAGCATAGAAAATAAAGATAAATTTTATATAGTATAGTAACGTGGTTACGTTTTACCCAAGATAATAACAACATTTTTAACAATAAAAAGTGAATTTACAAATGTTTCGTTGTTAATTTTAAAATGTGTTTAGCATAATGTCATAATAATAAGAATCAATATGTCAAAGGAAAAATCACAAGACATGTAACACAAAATATAGAAAATCTTTGCTTGTTAAATTTCAAAACTTCTTACGCGAAATCTCTCTTTCCTTACCACGAACAATTTAACTTCAACAACGGTTTATTTCTTCAAGAAATGTGATAATATCTACATAAAACTAAACAATTCCTTATTTTCAAGGTTGCAATATGGACTATTTTTTTTTCTTTTTCTTTTATTCGTTTTACTGTTTTAATGTCCTTCCCCTTCCTTTTTGCCTCACCAACTTAATAGTCTCAATTTATGCCAACCAAAGGTAACTTTATTCATTTCTTATTTTTCACAAACGTTTAAACAATAACGTCGACAGTAAAAATTATAGTTTAAATATACACCATTCTTTACCAACACACGAGAAAACAACTTTTTTCTTTGCACAGACCCTACGTATATATATTCACTATTTCTATCACGTCCCAATCATACCAATACAAGAAAAAAGGTATAAAGCCTCATATTCTTGTCTCTTCCTTTGTGTTTCAACCGACGCCTTGAAAATGGGCTCATCTCCAACACTTGCACTATATTTGCTAACTTTCTTTTTATGTAACATACGTGCAATTCAAGGATCGATCTTCATCCAACCAGTAACTACAGTCGTAATCGTCAACCAAATTTTATACGGCATTCCTGTCACCGTTCACTGCAAATCCAAGAACGATGACTTAGGAGTCCATGTCCTTCCGCTTGGACAAGGCTACTCGTTCAAGTTCAGACCCAACCTCGTGGGGACGACATTGTTTTTCTGCAGCTTCACATGGACTGGACAACACCAAATCTACTGGTTCAATATCTTTGACGACAAAAGGGATGCAGGAAAATGCACCACATGCAGATGGATCATTCATGAATATAGCATGTGCTTGCAAGAACCGAAAAACCCTGGCAAAGATATATGCTATAACTACGGAGATAAGGAGCCAAACATTGTGTAATGAAATATTTTGACATTATATATTTTGCATGTAGTTGTTTCCAAGTGTTTAAATTCCATCTCAGTCAACTATAATGAAATGATATAAAAAAAAGTATATAAGTTCGCTCCTTCGCTCGAACTCTCCCTCTTTTGTGTTAAAAAATAGACAATGTGTATTCTATAATTCGTTGATTTCATCGTGCTATTCACATTGATTGAAGACGCCGAAGAAATTAAATCATCTTATATATAATTGAATCATTAGTTTTGGTCTACAGTCGAACACGATTCTCTATAGTTAGGCACCCATGTTCGACCATTACCCAGAAATGAATGAGGTGTTTTTGTAATTCTGCTTTATCGTCAACTGAAAACCTCGAGGGTCGACATATCTAACAATTGAATCAATGTAGGTTTAAATATGAAAGGATACCAAACTCAAATTGTTTCATATATTGATCGTTACAACTGTTGATACGATTAAACCTGTGCTGTCACACCCCCTCCCGGACTACCTGCTACCTTAGACCGAAAGATGGCGTGAAGCCGACGTACAACGTTATTCTGTACCTGTATCTGTCGACTCTGCTTAAAACTTTCATGTGATGAACTTGCCAATCTAGTATATAAACTATTGTACATGCCACAAAACACATTAGATCCTAGGCTAGTCAAACACAGCTAGTCAAACACATACATGAAGTGTACCTCAAAATTTACCAATTTCACAAGTAAACCTAAAGACACCTTAATCAAAATATAACCAACGAAATTTACACAACTACAGCTCCTAAAGCTTATACAAACTGTGGAGTATCTATAAATCTATATCATTGCTGTAGTTGCAAGAAGTTCTTATAATATCGGCAATAAAGTAGGAATGTAGAGACTTTTAGATTTGAGAGACCATATGCAGCTGTGTAATAGTGGAGGTGATCTTCAAAAATCAGTGTAATTGATCTTGTTTTCTAATTTTCTAATTTTTTTATGGTTTAGGTGAGGATATATTCTAAATTTCTAGACCATATGCAACTTTTTTCTAATTTTCTAGACCATATGCAACTGTTTTCTAATCTTCTCTTGTTTCCATCTCACCTTTCCGCTTGGATGATTTAGGTGAGGATATAGTTTGCATCGGTGTCATTCTTCGTGATTCTCACGGTACTGCTGAGGTTAAGAGTGTTACTGGCAATAAGATCTTGCGCATTCTTAAAGCTCATGGTATTGTACTTGTTCTTATTGTTCATCAATTCGAAATTTTAATGTATTAGTTTTAGGTTTTAGCTATTACCAGGATAGATATGGATGATTGAGTATATGTTAATGTATTAGTTTTAGGTTTTAGCTGTTGTGGTAATTGAATGTGTGTTTTTTTATTACTATCAAAAGGGCTTGCTCCAGAGATTCCTGAGGATCTTTACCATTTGATTAAGAAGGCTGTCTCGATTAGAAAGCATTTGGAAAGGAATAGGAAGGACAAAGACTCCAAGTTCAGGTTGATTCTTATTGATTCTTGATATCTAATATTTTTTTTTTTTTATGGTATCAAACACATTGGCTACATAAATTTGAATCTTTTATTTAATAGGTTATCACACAAGAGGTTACGAATTTTGTGGGTGAATTTAAGTTTTTGAATTTAAAAGTTTAGAAGTTTATAAATTTAAGTAAAGGATGAAGTGATGGGAAAGAGAGTTGAGGAGGGAAAGGCGTAGCATAGTAATTATAGTTGTATAGTTGTTTCCCTACCTTTTAATATTGATTTCTGGGCTTTTCTTTACATTTCAAGTCGTGAGAGAGAATGTTATATGTTATATTAAATTTGTTTTCATCATCAACTTCTGCTTTTTGACGATTTGAGATAAATTTAATTTAATTAGTGTTTCAACATGCATATATCTACTATATTATATTACAGCTTACAGCTTATAATGGTTTAATTGATCATATTAACAATCATTTTGAGTGAATTGGATAAATTATTCATACATCAATGCGACGCTTGAAATTAGATTTTCAGTGGGCTGTTGTTGTAGCAGTATGTACTTTGAGAGAAAAAAAATGCATATTTAAGAACTATTAGTAGTGATATAAATTCTTCTTTTCAAATGTAGTGATACAATGTTGTTAAGTTAATGCGATATACTACTTATACACCAACATTATATTTTAAATTATTGGTGTTGGGTATTTGTTAGCATATTTTGGTGATGTATTTTCTGTTTAAAGTACAGTATTATATCCATGCAACCATTACATCTCATTAAAAGAAAAACCACTTTTAAATCTCAAAATTTTAATTCTTAATTTTATGATATATTTGAAATTGTTTCTTCTTCCTCCAACAAAACATTGAAAAAGAAAAGTCTCAAATTTCCTTTTTCAAAACATTTTAAAGTCTTCCGCTGTAACCCAGAAAAAGGCATAGAGGATGATGTATATTTATTTATTATGAATTATCTTTAAGGTGGTAAATCCACTCACATGCACTTCAGTGGTCCTCTTTTTTTTTTTAAAAAAAGAAAAGTATTCTCAATAAATTTGTTTTTATATCTTGAAATTTTTAATGATCTTAATCGCATTATGTCGGTAAACTTCAGCTTTAACTTTATGGTACCAACTCGAACAATGACTTCGTCTTTTGATAGCTTCCACTATACATAGTAATTCATTGGATAGAATTCATTGGTTTTGTGTATAATATAGAGGCTTTTGGTTTGGGTTATATAGAACTTGTTAGTTTTTGGAATATGGATTCAGTTTAAGTTTACTTAATTTCGTTGTTTTGTTGATTTTTTTTATAAATTAAACTGCATCTTATATAATATGGAGAAGTCGTTGATGCAAAAGAATAGAACGTCATCTGACTATGCTTATGAGGTTGAGATGTTTATTAAAAATGGGTTGAAGCATTCAAAGACGTCGAATGTCATGGCCTGTCCTTGTTTAAAGTGTGTGAATGCAAAAACTTTAGATGTGAATACAATTAGAGATCACTTGTTTTTTAACGGCATCGATCAGAGTTATCAAGAATGGATTTTTCATGGTGAATCACTACCAATAAAGAGAAACAATGAAAGTGTCTTTAGTAGTGTAAAAGAAGAAATTGACGAGGATGATGTTGATGACACAATTGGAATGTTTGAGGCTGCACATAATAATTTTAATGACAAGTCAGAAAATTTTGAGGAAGTAGTAGATGATGCCAAGAAACCATTATATCCTAATTGTACGAATTTTACGAAAATATCTACGTTGATAAAGTTATATAATTTGAAAGCTAAATTTGGATGGAGTGATAGGAGTTTCACTGAGTTATTACAATTAATTTCTGACATCTTACCTACTCCCAACGAATGCCCTACTTCTACTTATGAAGCAAAAAAAAAATTTGTGTACTCTTGGAATGAAGTACGAGAAGATTCATGCCTGTAGGAATGATTGTTGCTTGTTTAGGAAAGAACTGTCTGATGCAAATGTATGCCCCTCTTGTGGTATGTCAAGATGGAAGATTTCTAAAAATTCAAAGAAGGAGGTTAAGAATGTTCCAGTGAAAGTCATGTGGTATTTCTCTCCAATTCCAAGATTTGAAAGAATGTTTCGAAGCAAAGAAACATCAAAATTATTGACGTGGCATGGCAGAAAAAGAGAAGTGAATGATCTATTGCAACATCCAAAAGATGGATTATCATGGAAAAAAATAGACAATTTATGGCCAGAGTTTGGGTCAGAACCTAGAAATCTACGTCTTGCTCTTTCCACAGATGGGGTAAATCCGCATGGAGATCTTAGCAGTAGATATAGTTGTTGGCCAGTTATGTTAGTGACATACAACTTACCTCCATGGTTGTGTATGAAGCGAAAATTTTTGATGTTGACCGCACTAATATCTGGTCCCAAACAACCGGGAAATGAAATAGATGTTTATTTAGCTCCGTTAGTTGATGATTTGAAAATACTTTGGCATGATGGGGTGGAATGTTACGATGCATATCAAGATCAATGTTTCAGGCTAAAGGCTATTTTATTATGGACCATTAATGATTTTCTTGCGTATGGTAACTTGTGTGGTTGTACAGTCAAAGGATATCATGCATGTCCAATTTGTGGGGAGAAAACTTCATCAATTTATTTGCCAAAAGAAAGGAAGATGGCATATATTGGGCATCGCAAGTTTCTACCACGTGATCATCCATATAGGAAACAAAAGAAAGTTTTCAATGGTGCACAAGAATTAGAATTTGCTCCAGAACCATTGAGCGGGGAAGAAATTTTCATACAAACAAGTAAGTACAAACACTCACTTGGTAAGAGAACTATGAACGAAAAGAACAGTGAAATGAGTTCTTCAGGAACTTATTGGAAGAAAAAATCTATTTTTTTTGAATTAGAATATTGGAAATTTCTTGATGTGCGACATTGTTTAGACGTGATGCACATCGAAAAGAATGTCTGTGCAAATCTCATTGGCACATTGCTTGATATTCCCGGTAAAACCAAAGATGGAGTAAAAAGTCGATTAGATTTGGTTGAATTGAACATTAGATCAGAGCTAGCCCCTCAAGTAAGAAAGAAAAAGATCTTTTTACCCCCGACATGTTATACATTATCTCGAGCAGAGAAGTTGAGTTTTTATAAGACACTATCTGAATTGAAAGTACTAGAAGGCTATTCATCGAACATTCAAAGTTTAGTATCACTCACAGATTTGAAACTGTATGGACTTAAGTCGCATGACCATCACGTTCTTATGCAACAATTGCTACCTGTGGCAATTCGTGGTATTCTACCGAAACATGTAAGACTTGCAATTATTCGGTTATGCTTCTTCTTTAATGCTATATGTAAGAAGACAATTACTACATCACAATTGAAAGGAATGCAAGAAGATGTAGTTGTCACTTTATGTCTATTGGAGAAGTATTTTCCACCATCATTTTTCACTATAATGGTACACCTTGTAGTGCATCTCGTAAGAGAAATTGAGTTTTGTGGACCTGTTCATCTAAGGTGGATGTATCCTTTTGAACGATATATGAAAGTCCTAAAAACTTACGTGCGAAATAGAAATCGACCAGAAGGATGTATGGTAGAAAATTATATTGTTGAAGAGGCTATAGAGTTCTGTTCTGAATTTATTGCTGGAGTTAGTTCTATTGGACTTAACTCATCTGTAATAAAAAAGAATTCAAACATGGATAGAGCATTATCAACTTCTTCTTTTATCAGACCGAGTAAGGAGCAGTTAGATCAAGCTCATCTTTATGTCATTCAAAATGTAAATGATGTTCTACCATACGTCGAGTACGTGCTAAATCCTATCTATTCTCATTCTATATAAGTTGTTTATGTAATTACTTAATAACTTGTTATTTACGACAGACAACATATGGAGAGTTTGCGTAAGCTTAACTCTGGTAAAGCTCGAAGTAAAAAGTGGATTCAAGAAGAGCATAATCGCTCATTCAGTCGCTGGCTGTCCACACAAGTAATCACTACAATCATACTCTTTTATGTTTGTTTTGGATCTAACTAAATCCAATATATTGTGTAGGTTGCACTTGCTCTCGAAGTACCTAAAAATTCTATCACACCTTCTTTAAGATGGATAGCTCACGAACCTTCTCCAGATGTGGCCACTTATTCTGGTTACATAATTAATGGATATTACTATCACACAAAAAGGCGTGATGATATTAGGAGAGTTCAAAATAGTGGAGTTAGTATAACCGCTACTACGATGCAAGTCTCTAGTTCTAAGGACAAAAACCCGATCATGTCAGATATGATGTTTTATGGTGTAATACGAGAGATATGGGAGATTGATTACCATCAATTATCTTTTATTTTATTTAAGTGTGATTGGGTTGACAATAGAAGTGGAGTCAAAGTGGACGAGCTTGGGTTTACCATCGTTGATCTCAAACGTATTGGACATAAATCAGACTCATTTATTTTAGCCACTCAAGCAAAACAAGTATTCTATGTCCAAGATTCTGCAAATCCTGAATGGTCGGTGGTTTTAACATCTCCACAAAGAACTATTGAAGAAGATTTCTTTGAAGATGAAATAGGAGATATGCTTCAAGAGTGTGGTTACGAAACCATTAAAAGGATGCCCAATGTTGATACACCTAATGAGACCGATGATACAAATTCAACTTATATTAGACATGATTGTGAGGGTAGATGGGTAGAGAAGGGTATGTCATTACTTTGCTTTATAATGTATTTAATTTTAGAGTTCGTAATATAATTGATATGCTTATGGTATCTTTATAATGTATTTATGTTTAAAGTTCGTAATATAACTGCTATATTTATGGTATGTCATTACTTTGCTTTATAATGTATTTATGTTTAAGTTCGTAACATAATTGTTATGCTTATGTATGTTGACTTTGCTTATTAATGTATTTCCTTTTTTTGCAGATTCATAGATGGAGGATAGCAGTGAGGATGAAAGAGAAATGCTTCCAGAAGTAAGAAAGAAATCATTTGTTCCACGTGGGCCAACTACTATGTCTGAGTTGGCCTTAGTGAGAAATTCTGGGCAAAAGTTGCCCATTCAATTTAATGAACACGGACAACCTGTTGGAGCCACGTCTAAGAAAATGCAAAGTTACATTGGTGTGTGCGTTCGACAACAGATTCCTATCACATACAACTCTTGGAAAGAAGTTCCGAATGAGCTAAAAGATAAAATATATGATTGTATATCGGTATGAGTTCTATTGTTATGTTTTTCATATAATGTAGTTTGCTTTACACTCTAAGTTTAACTAAGCTTTTCTTTTTTTTTTGTGTAGATGTCGTTCAATTTACAACCCAATGCTAAACATTCTATACTTATGTCTGCATCAAGAAAGTTTCGAACGTTCAAGACCACGTTAACTCAGAAGTATATACTTCCGTCTAAGGATCAACCATCACTCTTGCAGTTTCCTCCCAAAATCTATTCTCATATAAATCAAGAAGATTGGGAATCGTTTGTGGATGCTAGACTAAGTGAAGAATGGGAGGTAAATAAGTTTAAATTTTGAATGGAATTAGAATTGTTTTGATATCTACCTACAAACTAATACGTTGTACAGGATTATAGTCGTATTCAAAGGGAAAGAAGGTCGAAATGCGTATACAATCACCACATGTCACGTAAGGGATATGCTAATCTTGCCGATGAACTAGTGAGTATTTCTAATTAAATTGAAGAATTTATCTTAATATGTTGTTGTTAATTAAATATCTATCTTTTGTTGTAGAAAATAACGCATGATGTTTCCTATCGTTCAACTCTTTGGAAAGAAGCACGGAAAGGAAAAAATAATGATTATTTTGATGATGCTACTCGAGATTGTGCCTCTCGGATTGTAAGTATACTTATGATTACAATATATAATCTTTTGTTAACCTAACTGATGATGAATTGTTTTATACTTGTATTGTTTTATAGGATGAATTAGTTGCAACAAATAAAAATGAGGACATCTTGACTGACGCATTGGGTTCCAAGGAGCACGGTGGACGTGTAAGAGGCGTGGGTGCTTTCGTCTCTCAATCACAATATTTCAACACAGTAAAAGGGAAGGAGAAAATGTGTCATAAAGAAGAGGATGACTCGATATGCAAAAGTGACAAGAAGAGAAGTAATCACTCGAGGTCATCCATTGGAAGTATTAATATAGATCTTGATGCCGATAAGGACACACCTACCAACAAAGGAGTGGAGGTAATTGACTTTGTTGTCACTTTTAGTTTTTTAACTATATAGGATCAATTGTTCTTAACTATGCTTTTAATATTCGTAAAGGGAACACCATGCCAATTGTCTATAGGATCCATTAATAATATTGTTGCAGTAGCCACGATAGTTGAGGATAACATTGGATGTCCCAATGTTAAAGTTCTAGTAGACGTGGTTACGGGAGAAAATTTGACTATACCCAATCCAGTGAAGGGAAAGATAGAGACTTTAAATCAAGCATTGGGTAACATTATAGAATGGCCTCGTCGGCTTGTTTCTACGATCAATGACAAACAAGTGTGTATCTTTTTTTACTATTTAAGTTTTGATTTTATTGTATATGTATTTTGAATTTAGAACCTTGGTTGTGATAGGAGCATTCAACTAGGAAGGATGTCGTATACCCTTCAAATTATACTGACGTTAACGGGATTATTAAGCTTTTAAATAGACATGCCATGAACAACATGGAGGATGTATGTAAACCCGATATTTTCTTGGTTTAATTTCTTTAAATCTGGAAAAAAAAAAGAAAAAAAATGGAAATTAAGTGTAAATATAAATATATATATTTATATATTAAATAGTTTTATTAAATTAATTAAAGAAAAGAAAGAAAAGAAAGGACAAAAAGAAGAAAAGGAGAAGAAAATTTCATTTTCTCTTTTCTTCTTCTTCTTCTCTTCCCTTCACCGCCAAGTTTGAAGACATCCAAGTTCCCTTTATTTTTTTGTTCTTTTTCCTTCTTCAATTTGCAGAGAACTTCTAAGAGAGAGTTTGGAAGAAGAAGAGAAATTTTACTAGAATTTTTTAGGTTGAAGAAGAGGAGGAGAACTCAAGCAAAGTGTATCAATGGCTGAATTTTAGTTCATTCTGCACATCACTGGTTTTTAATTCGGTTTGAACTCTTCAAAAGGAATTAAGAGGTGAGATTTACATTTACTGAATGTTAACTCATTTTTAAACAAACTTTATGAAGAACGTGGGAGCAAATTCGGATTTTCATTTGGTGCTTTTTGATGAAGAAAACAGGGCAGTTGGTTTTCACTCGAAATCAGGAGGTCTCTGGTTTTTCTTGTATTTCAGAGTGTATCGGTGGAGTTAGAATTTCTATTTGATATGGTTGGAAAGCTTATTCAATTTACTACAACTTTCATGAAGAAATTGTAAACCAAAAACGAATAAAAATTGGTTAAATTGTAGAAACAAGTTAAAGAGGTCGTGTGCGCGCGATTCTAGAAGTGGTTCTGTTTTTAGGGTTATATGTGTTTATGCACGGGGAATCAGATTTATATGTCTTCAGGTAAGTTTTAGAGGATCTCAAAATGAAGAGTTTGATATAAAGAACACTCATTTTGGTTTAGTATTGAGAAAGTTATAGTTCTTTGAAGTTTATGTTAGAAATCTGGAAATTTTAGAGAATTGTTGAAATAGGATTTTATTTCTTAAGCTTTGTTTTCGAGCGTCATCTTTGGTGCGACATGTTATGTATATCTTTAGGAAACCAGAATTTTTAAGGTTTTAATACTCGGTTGGGTTGTTGGCAGGCCGAGAAGAATTAAACCGAGCTTATAGACCAAGGATCTAGCCCAAGACTGTGAGTGATAAAACCAACTTTGAAATATTTTCCATAATTGTTATTATGATTGAATGCGATAAATGTTTATTTACGAAGCCATGAAAGGTATTTGAATTTCATGACTATTTTCAAGTATACATTTGGAGACTAGATTTCTTAAAGAAATTTATGCTAGCACGTAGATATTAAATGTTTGGAAAGTATTTAAACCACAATATTTTAAGCAAAGCATGAATTAGTATGAAGTTTTGTTTTAAGAACTACAATTTTCCACGAAAGAGCTGAGTAAAGTTCTAGCTTTGTGTAAAATTTATAAGCAGGCATGTTTTAATATTTTATGATGATTTATGAAATTTTCATTAACTACATGACTGAGATCTTGAGCCTGAGGCTAGAGATTACCGTGTGCACACTGGTTAGATTTCGTTGTTGACGTTGAGTGTACTCCGTAACAACGATGCTGTCGTGAGTGCTGGGCGGGCCCCACTACGACAAAGACGATGGGAGTGCTGGGCGGGCCCCACTACATCGTAGTGCTTGTAAACGTTGTTGTACTAGGTGTACCCTACACAACGTAGATTCGTCATGTTAGTTAAAATGCTTCGATATACTTGATATGCCTTGCTAGATTTCAATGATGAACATGCTGAGTATTTAAGGAAGCTATTCTTACTATTACACATTTACATTTACGACTTGTATAAACAGATTTATATGTGTAAAGTTTTCACGTGCTCTTATCTTTAAATTCATAGTTTTAAACTGAGTCACTCACTGAGCTCCATAGCTCACCCTTTCCAAAATGTTTTACCCATTTTCCAGGTAGAGATCGACTTCCCGGTGCCTGATAGACTGCCTTAGTCTGTGGAAGCTTCATTATCGATTGCCAGTACGTGTTTTGAGTTGGGCATAAAGTCTGTTGTGTTGTGATGTATTCACACCCTTGTATGTTATAGATACTCCACAGTTTGTATAAGCTTTAGGAGCTGTAGTTGTGTAAATTTTGTTGGTTATATTTTGATTAAGGTGTCTTTAGGTTTACTCGTGAAATTGGTAAATTTTGAGGTACACTTCATGTATGTGTTTGACTAGCCTAGGATCTAATGTGTTTTGTGGCATGTACAATAGTTTATATACTAGATTGGCAAGTTCATCACATGAAAGTTTTAAGCAGAGTCGACAGATACAGGTACAGAATAACGTTGTACGTCGGCTTCACGCCATCTTTCGGTCTAAGGTAGCAGGTAGTCCGGGAGGGGGTGTGACAATGTAGACATGATTCGCATCCCAATGAACGAGCTAATATTTGGAAGTGACAAATTTGTTTATTTAGCTCGTGAAGATTTGTTGCATTACTGCGGCATGGTTGAAATCGGCTATATGTGTATACTAGCGTATATTACGTAAGTAGACAACTTATACTCATCTTTATCTCCAATACCACTTTTGTAGTTAGTTTGTTGATATTTTAACTATGGTTGCTTTTACTTAGATGTCTTTGGGATAAATGTGACTGTGCAAAGAATTTTTTTGTCATTGACCAATCAAAAATATCGTCACATATCAAAGATCGTGATCTTCGATCCAGAAATTTAGCCAACCAGCTAGAAGCAGTTAACTTGGAACAGAAAGTGCTAATTCCATATAATACCGGGTAAATAAAGAAGAGAAACACATTAATATATTTCCATTGAGCTTAAATGTGTACTCACATTGAAGATGTTGTTTATTGTAGTTTTCATTGGATGTTGCATGTTATCGATCTTCGTGAAAATTGCGTTTATGTTTTGGACTCTATTCGGAGTAAAGTCAATGAAGACATTCATGGAATCATAAATGTGTAAGTGTATTTACTTTATTACTTCTTATTTAACTTTCTTGTCTTCTAATGTTTCAAAATATTTAGAGGGTTGAAGACATGGCAAGCGAAACACGATCTACAACGCTATCGATCAACTCCAAAATGGAGACCTGTAAAGGTAATTTGCATTTACAGGTAATTATTTTTTATGAAACATAAGATTAATTTGTATTCAATTGATATACATGCAGTGCCCTCGTCAATTGGATTCTGTAGGGTGCGGGTACTACGTGCAAAAGTACATACATGAAATAGTGCATAATTCTAGTACTTCTATTACTAACCTTGTAAGTTTCTACTTTAACTTTTTACATATTACAATTAATGATCCAAACTCATACTTTCCATATCTTTCTCTTTGTGTGTAGTTCAATACCAAAAATGCATATAGGCAAGAGGAGATTGATGAGATTCGAACTGAATGGGCAGCTTTTGTTAGCAGATTTGTGTAAGTAGTTGCTTTTTGTAGTTAGGTTAGTAGTTGATTTTTGTAGTTAGGTTAGTAGTTGATTTTTGTAGTTAGGTTAGTAGTTGGTAGAGTTAAGTTTTTGTAGGGACGGGCAGTCCTATAGTTTTTTGAAGGGCAGGTGGTCCCGTACTAATTGTTGTTTTGTTAGATAGTTTGTACCTATACTTTAGTTAGTGAAGGAACTTTCTATTGTGTTTATAAATCACGATCTTATATATTATCTTTATATTTTTGAGTTTTCACTGACAGTTGTTGGTTGTTTATTTAAATATGTGATTAGGAGTTGGATGATTTTATTTGTTGTAATACTATGTAGAAGGGTGGAAAGGTGTGCTGATATTTTAGGTGTTGGATGATCGTATTTGCTGTAGTACTATATGGAAGTGTGGAAAAGTGTGCTTGTATTTTAGTGTTGGATCTTATGCATTGTAGGTGTTTACTATTGGTTTGCCATGGATGGTAGGATGTGTTGTTTGATATGTGTGATTATATATAAGTGTATATATTGGAGGATTTGGAGTAGTTGGACTTATAGTGTTGAATATAGTTGTGTTTATTGATATGTGATTATATGTAAGTGTTGGATGATGTGTATTTGTTGTAGTTCTATATAGAAGTGTGGAAAAGTGTGCTTGTATTTTAGTGTTGGATCTTATGCATTGTAGGTGTTTACTATTGGTTTGCCATGGATGGTAGGATGTGTTGTTTGATATGTGTGATTATATATAAGTGTATATATTGGAGGATTTGGAGTAGTTGGACTTATAGTGTTGAATATAGTTGTGTTTATTGATATGTGATTATATGTAAGTGTTAGATGATGTGTATTTGTTGTAGTTCTATATGGAAGTGTATGCTGGAATTTTAGGTATTATCGTGTGCATTGCAGGTGAATTAGGTATTATTGTGTGCATTGAGTAGTAGGCATTATAGCTAGTGTGCAAGCCATTTTTTTATTTTTTACAATATACGATGACGAACATTTCCGGACGTAATTCGACTCAAATAATATCGGTTTTTCCGTCATAAAAACTATTATAAATACGACAAGAAATGAATCTTTAAAAACGACATTAAATGTGTCTTTAATGTCGGTTTAAAAAACGACATTAAATGTGTCTTTAATGTCGGTGGAAAAACGACATTAAATGTGTCTTTAATGTCGGTGGAAAAACGACATTAAAGATGTGCACTAAGCGACATTAATGTCGGTTTAAAAACGACATTAAAGACAGCTTTAATGTCGGTTATAAACCGACATTAAAGATGAACCGACATTAAAGACCTTCAACAACACCTTCAAAGATGTCGGTTTATAACCGACATTAAAGGTCTTTAATGTCGGTTTATAACCGACATTAAAGACATTTTTAATGTCGGTTATAAACCGACATTAAAGCCCAACCGACATTAAAGGCCTTTAATAACGCTTACAAAGATGTCGGTCGCCAAGTGACATTAAAGGCCTTTAATGTCGGTTTTAAACAGACATTAAAGTCCAAATTTCTTGTAGTGATTTTATTTTGTATATGTACAAGTAAAAGATTTCATTTTTAACTATTTGGTGTCATACAAAATGGACAACAATGCAAGGATTTAATAAAAATAAATTTGAAGAAACGACATTAAAGACATCGTTAATGTCAGTTTCAAAACGACATTAAAGACAGCTTTAATGTCGGTTAAAAAAAAAATTAAAGACATCTTTAATGTCGGTGGAAAAACGACATTAAAGATGTATCATAAGCGACATTAAAGACATATTTAATGTCGGTTATCCCCCGACATTAAAGATGAACCGACATTAAAGGCCTTCAATAACACCTTCAAAAATGTCGGTTTATAACCGACATTGAAGGCCTTTAATGTCGGTTATAAACCGACATTAAAGCCCAACCGACATTAAAGCCTTTTAATAACGCTCGCAAAGATGTCGGTCGCCAAGTGACATTAAAGGCCTTTAATGTCGGTTTTAAACCGACATTAAAGGCCAAATTTCTTGTAGTGCTCCTAGAACAAAAGATCTCGAAACTTGCCAGTCATTCCCTACTTAAATTTTAAGAAATGTCTACAATTGGTTCATTCTTTCGTAAACTTTTACGTTGAGAAACCCTTTTGAAATATTTAATCCCATAGCTAGTATCTTTAGTTCATACACTCTAGTTTGGATCAATGTGGTCTCCTATTTTATGATATTCGTCACCTTTTTCATTGAAACCTATATATAAAGTAACAGTGTTTGTAGTGATTTTTGAACAACTTTATATTGTCCAGCCGTCGAAAATTTTCACATTTTTCAAGAAACATCTCTAGTTACATGTTTATCGATCTAAGTAGAAGAGGTACCAAACCGCCCTTCATGATTGTTGTATAAAGAAAGTCTACGTGGGTTCAATCCTTACATGTATTGACCCTCGAGTTTTGCAGCACAGGTTTAATCGTATCAACAGTTGTAACGATCAATATATGAAGAAATTTGAGTTTGGTATCCTTTCATATTTAAACCTACATCGATTCAATTGTTAGATATGTCGACCCTCGAGGTTTTCAGTTGACGATAAAGCAGAATTACCAAAACACCTCATTCATTTCTGGGTAATGGTCGAACATGGGTGCCTAACTGTAGAGAATGGTGTTCGACTGTAGACCAAAACTAATGATTCAATTATATATAAGATGATTTAATTTCTTCGAGGTCTTCAATCAATGTGAATAGCACGATGAAATCAACGAATTATAGAATAGATATTGCCTATTTTTTAACACAAAAGAGGGAGAGTTCGAGCGAAGGACCGAACTGATAAACTATTTTTTTATATCATTTCATTATAGTTGACTGAGATGGAATTTAAACACTTGGAAACAACTGCATGCAAAATATATAATGTCAAAATATTTCATTACACAATGCTTGGCTCCGTATCTCCGTAGTTATAGCATATATCTTTGCCAGGGTTTTTCGGGTTTTGCAAGCACATGCTATATTCATGAATTATCCATCTGCATGTGGTGCATTTTCCTGCATCCCTTTTGTCGTCAAAGATATTGAACCAGTAGATTTGGTGTTGTCCAGTCCATGTGAAGCTGCAGAAAAACAATGTCGTCCCCACGAGGTTGGGTCTGAACTTGAACGAGTAGCCTTGTCCAAGCGGAAGGACATGGACTCCTAAGTCATCGTTCTTGGATTTGCAGTGAACAGTGACAGGAATGCCGTATTCAATTTGGTTGACGATTACGACTGTAGTCACTGGTTGGATGAAGATCGATCCTTGAATTGCACGTATGTTACATAAAAAGAAAATTAGCAAAGATAGTGCAAGTGTTGGAGATGAGCCCATTTTCAAGGCGTCGCTTGAAACACAAAGGAAGAGACAAGAATATGAGGCTTTATACCTTTTGTCTTGTATTGGTATGATTGGGACGTGATGGAAATAGTGAATATATATACATAGGGTCTGTGCAAAGAAAAAAGTTGTTTTCTCGTGTGTTGGTAAAGAATGGTCTATATTTAAACTATAATTTTTACTGTCGACGTTATTGTTTAAACGTTTGTGAAAAATAAGAAATGAGTAAAGTTACCTTTCGTTGGCATAAATTGAGACTATTAAGTTGGTGAGGCAAAAAGGAAGGGGAATGACATTAAAACAGTAAAACGAATAAAAGAAAAAGAAAAAAAAAAGAGTCCATATTGCAACCTTGAAAATAATGAATAGTTTAGTTTTATGTAGATATTATCACATTTCTTGAAGAAATAAACTGTTGTTGAAGTTAAATTGTTCGTGGTAAGGAAAGAGAGATTTCGCGTAGGAAGTTTTGAAATTTAACAAGCAAAGATTTTCTATATTTTGTGTTACATGTCTTGTGATTTTTCCTTTGACATATTGATTCTTATTATTATGACAGTATGCTAAACACATTTTAAAATTAACAACGAAACATGTGTAAATTCACTTTTTATTGTTAAAAATGTTGTTATTATCTTGGTTAAAACGTAACCACGTTACTGTACTATATCAAATTTATTTTTATTTTCTATGCTCAAACATTGTAAAATAAATTGAGTGTGAAATGTCGTTACACGCATCCTATATGGAATCTATTGAAATTCTATGGACGCTCCTAGAACAAAAGATCTCGAAACTTGCCAGTCATTCCCTTCTTAAATTGTAGGAAATGTCTACAATTGGTTCATTCTTTCGTAAACTGTTACGTCGAGAAACCCTTTTGAAATATTTAATCCCATAGCTAGTATCTTTAGTTCATACACTCTAGTTTGGATCAATGTGGTCTCCTATTTTATGATATTTGTCACCTTTTGCATTGAAACCTATATATATAGTAACAGTGTTTGTAGTGATTTTTGAACAACTTTATATTGTCCAGCCGTCGAAAATTTTCACATTTTTCAAGAAACATCTCTAGTTACATGTTTATCGATCTAAGCAGAAGAGGTACCAAACCGCCCTTCATGATTTTTGTATAAAGAAATTCGAGTTTGGTATATCCTCAAATATTTAAGTCTACGTGGGTTCAATCGTTACATGTATTGACCCTCGAGTTTTGCAGCACAGGTTTAATCGTATCAACAGTTGTAACGATCAATATATGAAGAAATTTGAGTTTGGTATCCTTTCATATTTAAACCTACATCGATTCAATTGTTAGATATGTCGACCCTCGAGGTTTTCAGTTGACGATAAAGCAGAATTACAAAAACACCTCATTCATTTCTGGGTAATGGTCGAACATGGGTGCCTAACTGTAGAGAATGGTGTTCGACTGTAGACCAAAACTAATGATTCAATTATATATAAGATGATTTAATTTCTTCGAGGTCTTCAATCAATGTGAATAGCACGATGAAATCAACGAATTATAGAATAGATATTGCCTATTTTTTAACACAAAAGAGGGAGAGTTCGAGCGAAGGACCGAACTGATAAACTATTTTTTTATATCATTTCATTATAGTTGACTGAGATGGAATTTAAACACTTGGAAACAACTGCATGCAAAATATATAATGTCAAAATATTTCATTACACAATGCTTGGCTCCGTATCTCCGTAGTTATAGCATATATCTTTGCCAGGGTTTTTCGGGTTTTGCAAGCACATGCTATATTCATGAATTATCCATCTGCATGTGGTGCATTTTCCTGCATCCCTTTTGTCGTCAAAGATATTGAACCAGTAGATTTGGTGTTGTCCAGTCCATGTGAAGCTGCAGAAAAACAATGTCGTCCCCACGAGGTTGGGTCTGAACTTGAACGAGTAGCCTTGTCCAAGCGGAAGGACATGGACTCCTAAGTCATCGTTCTTGGATTTGCAGTGAACGGTGACAGGAATGCCGTATTCAATTTGGTTGACGATTACGACTGTAGTCACTGGTTGGATGAAGATCGATCCTTGAATTGCACGTATGTTACATAAAAAGAAAATTAGCAAAGATAGTGCAAGTGTTGGAGATGAGCCCATTTTCAAGGCGTCGCTTGAAACACAAAGGAAGAGACAAGAATATGAGGCTTTATACCTTTTGTCTTGTATTGGTATGATTGGGACGTGATGGAAATAGTGAATATATATACATAGGGTCTGTGCAAAGAAAAAAGTTGTTTTCTCGTGTGTTGGTAAAGAATGGTCTATATTTAAACTATAATTTTTAGTGTCGACGTTATTGTTTAAACGTTTGTGAAAAATAAGAAATGAGTAAAGTTACCTTTCGTTGGCATAAATTGAGACTATTAAGTTGGTGAGGCAAAAAGGAAGGGGAAGGACATTAAAACAGTAAAACGAATAAAAGAAAAAGAAAAAAAAAAGAGTCCATATTGCAACCTTGAAAATAATGAATAGTTTAGTTTTATGTAGATATTATCACATTTCTTGAAGAAATAAACTGTTGTTGAAGTTAAATTGTTCGTGGTAAGGAAAGAGAGATTTCGCGTAGGAAGTTTTGAAATTTAACAAGCAAAGATTTTTCTATATTTTGTGTTACATGTCTTGTGATTTTTCCTTTGACATATTGATTCTTATTATTATGACAGTATGCTAAACACATTTTAAAATTAACAACGAAACATGTGTAAATTCACTTTTTATTGTTAAAAATGTTGTTATTATCTTGGGTAAAACGTAACCACGTTACTGTACTATATCAAATTTATCTTTATTTTCTATGCTCAAACATTGTAAAATAAATTGAGTGTGAAATGTTGTTACACGCATCCTATATGGAATCTATTGAAATTCTATGGACGCTCCACTAGAAGAAATCTAGTCTTTAATGTCGGGTGAAAAAAGTGAAAAATGGGCTTTAATGTCGTTTTTCAAAAGGCGGATGTTTAATGTCGGTTTTAAACCGACATTAAAGATAGAGCTTTAATGTCGGTTTAAAACCGACGTTAAACACCCTGCTTTTTTTAAAACTGACATTAAAGCCCATTTTTATTTTATTTTTATTTTTTAATTTTGTAAACATTCAACTTTCTCTCTCTTACTTTACTCTTTTCTCAAACCCTCCTACACACTATTTTTCATCTTTCTCAAATTTCTTTCACCCTTCTCAATCATCTTTCTCAAATTTCTTTCACCCTTCTCAATCTCATCACTTTCTTCCCTCTCTTCTTCGACACCTGCCGCCACCACCACCAGCATACATCAGATTCTTCCATCCCTGTCGTCGTCGTCAGTTTTTTCCATCCCTTTTTGAATATGTAATGTGTTTGTTTGTGTTTCTTTTGCTTTGGATCTATTTGTCGTTCGTATCCCTAACCTCTTTTTAATGGAAAAACTAAAGTGCTCACAAACCAAGAGATTTGGGACCGATCTTACACAAAAACCCGTCGGAACATCGCTACCTTGTCGGAAAATGGCTACCTTGTCGTAAGATCAGCCCCGACGCGAGTCGGGACATCTGTACCCCTTTATCGATTTATTCTCAATCTTGTAATTTATTGAAGTCGCACGCACCGTAAGCCTTCCTCGTGGCCTGCTCCACGACTAAGAGAAAGAAGCCTAACTTTTCATTCCTCCTCAAAGGTCATGTTCATGGGCGTGTCCTAGAAAAAGCTCTCCCGAGGTCTGCTTCTCTGAGGCCTTGGCCTGCTTTACTAGCTGGGGCAACTCATAAAACAAGGTCTGCTTAGCTACGTGGCAAAACCTTTCCGTGTAAACATCAAGAGCTAAAGATATGTGATGGGGATCTTTGACTACTGTGATTTTATGGCACACGGAGAACATAAATAAGAACATTTCTAATTTTACTTTTGGGTTGAAGGTGAGTTAATACTGATTTCTTATAGCTAAAGCTGCTGGGAGTTGCAAAATTTTTATGTAGATATGTATCCGTATGTGTCTAGTTTTAGGGATTTTCTTTATTGAGTTCTTGGCTTTTAGCGCACCAGTCTGTGGAATCTGCTTGCCCGTTTAATTTCGGAATCTGCTTGCCCGTTTAATTAGTGGGATTTTGCTAGCTTCTCGGCTTTTATGGACTTTCAATTTTTAATTTAATTTATTTATCGATGAAATTTTTGTATCATTTAGTAAAAAATATTGTTCACTTATGATATTTCATTTTTAAATAATTTTTCTAATATGGTTCATTTATGATATATCACTTCTTGACAACTTATCAAATGCCTGCTATTGTAGTTTCCACAAAACTATTGGAATGGATGAGGAAGTATCCATATCCAAGCATCCTATGATCAATCATTTGGACGTTAGGAATGCATCATTTTCTGTCAAAAGATTTCCAAGAAGGTTGTTCTCACATTTCATTGGTTTCTATCCCATCTTGTTATATGCATATCCTAGTTTCGGTAAATGTATTTTGTTCATAGGTAAATGTATTTCTCTTGTATAAAATAGCCGACTGAGCAAATTTGTTGGTGGCTTTATGGCCAATTTTATCATTATATTTTTCAGTCTTTCCCAATGCTTCTGTTGTCATATTCGCAGCACCGTTGATCAATTCAGTGGAGAAAGCACACCAGTAATCCTGCCTTTGAAAGAAAAACAGGTAGTCTCTTCTTTTATATCAGTTTGCAGAAAATTATTAGGGCAGAGTTCTTTCTAGAGTTTTGAATGGCTATTATGAATAATGGCCATATATTTGTGCTTTCTATTCATTTTATTTGTTTCAAAATTCTTGACATTGGTGGAGTTTTCATTTTTTATCGGTATTTTCTTTTCATTTCCTTCATTTGGAACTAACTTGAATCATGTTTCGTTGATGTATTTGGAATAGATTTAATTCTTGTTGCTAATTGAAGTGTGGTTTCTGGGTTTTCGTTGAGGCATAACTTGATTGATCAAAATCTTACTTTTTTGTTGTTCAAAATGGATGTTATTTGCTAAAAGAAAAGAGGCCTCTCTCTTATCTTTCCCCTTTATTTTTGGAGCTGAATCTACTTGGGATTATGGGAGGAACCTTATCTACTTGGAAGTTATTTGCAAAAAGAAAAAGAAGCTCACTCATCTCTCTCTCTCTTTCTATTTTTTTCTTTTCCACTAGTTGATTGAATGCTACAGCTATTTAGGAATTGATAAGAACCTCGTCAAAATTAAGAAAGTTATTAGCAAAAAGAACAGGAGCCCTCCTCCTTGGATCTACTTGGGAAGAATCTTTTCAAAAGGAGAGTAACTTGCAAAAAGAAAATTAGCCTCTCTATCTCTCTCTCTCTCAGTTTCCCTTTGCTCTGATCTTTGGATGATGCAGCTGCCTGAGAGGAGCTTCATCAAATCGGAAGTTTCAAAAGAGAAAAGAAGTCTGTCTGTCTCTTTCTCTCTTCTGTAGTTTTCTTGATAATGGTGAGATTGGGTTACTTTGAACTGTATTAAACATTCAGTATTGAATACATTGATTTAGCCTATGAGTCATACTTTGTGTTTCCTTACTTGGTTCTAAATAATGCTTTTTGTAAAAAGGAAACAAGAAACTGAAGATTGAAGAGGCAGAATCCAAGCCACTCTTTTGAATTGTTCTGGAACTTGTATGTTCATTTACTTGCTGATCTTCATAGGAAAATCAAGTCATTATTATGTTTTCATTGTCAGACTCAAACTTAATTTGGATTTGGTGTAAAGGAAACAAAATACTAATCAAACCGGTATTTACTAACTCTGGATATCAACTTATTTTAAATGATTGCCTTAGGGTATAGATCCTTATGGATTCTATTACACATTCTAAATGTCTGATATTTTTGTTGCTGTTGCACATTACTGCAACTACTTGCGACACTGTCAGACTCGAACTAAAAAAAAAAAAGATACTAATCAAATGTGGTATGTGATTGTTCACTTTAGTTGTAACATTCTTAGTACCAGTTAATAGAAGTTTTTGAGGGAGATGGAGCAGAAGCACATGAAGGAGACATGGTGGAGTTTGGATATATTTATCATGTCTTACAGTGTCAAAAGCTTGGGTTTATACAGCCCATCACAAGAACTTGCTGACGTTTGGAAGATGCTCTTTTAGTTCATATCATATTTTTTTCTAACTATCAGTTTATCAATTAATTCAAGTGAATTCTATTCTACTTTCATTTGCTTATTTGAATTTCACTATTTTTTTTACAGAGAATATCAGCTGAAGAAGCTCTTGATCATGAGTGGTTCCGTGAAGTGCCTCTCCCAAAGTCTAAGGAGTTTATGCCTACCTTTCCTGCACAGCATGCTCGAGACAGGTAGCTAAATATTTCTTTATGGATTTCATGCCTGCTTATATTTGATTCATGTGCACAACAAGCAAAAATTGAAAAAACTGGTTGAACTAAGTCATTTTTTATCGTTTAAGAAAATATGTTACATTCTGGTTTTATAGAATATAAAATATAAAATATTAAAGGCTAAATGACAATTTGAAAATTTAAGGTCTAAAAAGTTTGGGTTATGGGTTATCCTTTACTCAAAATGAAAATGTAGCTTATAATTCATTATATGCTTCATGCAACAAGAGATTGGTATATATATATATATACTGAATAATAATAATGTTAAAGGAAGCTAGAAATAGGTAGGGGTAATTAAGCAGAAGAAGAGTACGGGTGTAGACACTTACCACATTTGGATTTCCGGCTTGTTGAATTTGTTCTCGAATGATTCGGTTTGCTTTGAACCTTTTTTTTTTTTGTTAAATAAGCTGGTTTCTATTTTTTACATTTTTGTTTTGTTTGTGATGTTTACTGAATTATGTAGGTTTCGGCTGCAAGGACTTGCAATTGTATATTTGTATATATTTTTTGCTTCAGCAAAGGCAGCGTGACATTGAGTTTAGGAAATCTGATAATGAATAGAGATAGAGGTAACAATATTTTCTAACGTTAATGTATTGTAGGACATTACCAAAGGCTTCAATTATGAGTAAATTCGTATGACTATGCTAAGAAATTTAAGAAATTATGCTTTGTTTGGTTATCTTATGGATATTCAGCAAATGCAACGTGACATTGAGTTTAGGAGTATGCTTTGTTTGCTGTTTTGCTTTGTAATGTGGTTATGTTGTTCAAATCAGATTCTTGTTTTTGATGGCTCTATTGTAATAATTGTTGTTTAGCCATAAGAACAACCAAGAGATATATTGTTCTCTTATCTATGTAATCAAGCAAATCACAAGCACCAAATAATATGTAGGAAATTGATGGTTCAAGTTCAAGCTTCAGTCAACTGTTTGGAATTGAAGGTATTATACAAAAAAGTTTATCTTAGCATGTTTCTCAAATTGTTTTTTAGGAAGACTTGAATGAACAAGTTACAATATTATCTTGGTAAGACGGTTATGTGGTTGCACTTGGTTTAACAATTTTTTTTTTGGTGGTGTTGTTTCAAATACTTAGTTTAACAAGGATCTACCTTCCGCATTGCGCAATAAAAGTTATGTTTGGTAACCAACCCTTTACTTTATTAATCAGTAATCAAATGTGAATATTTCTACTAGCAACTAAGTCATAACATTGTTACTTAATTGAACCTTCTCGATGTTCTTTACAGGGAGCTATCACTAAACAAATGACTGCAATAGAAGAAATAGTTGCAAGTGAGTACAATTAGCCAGACCCTCATCTTTGTGACAAGATCTTGAAGTTGGTCATTTGTGAAGCGTTCTAGTTTACTATTAGTTGCAGTTTTAGTTATTGCTGTCTCAATATATTCTTTTTCTTTCTTTCTTTTTTTTTTTCCCAAAGGATGATCAGTGTAATAATTAAACTTCATAATTTCTTTGTGTTTGGAGCAAGTTGTATATAAATGTACACATTATTAAGATTTTATTTTGTATATGTACAAGTAAAAGATTTCATTTTTAACTGATTGGTGTCATACAAAATGGACAACAATGCAAGGATTTAATAAAAATAAATTTGAAGAAACGACATTAAAGACATAATTAATGTCGGTTTCAAAACGACATTAAAGACAGCTTTAATGTCGGTTAAAAAAAATTAAAGACATCTTTAATGTCGGTGGAAAAACGACATTAAAGATGTATCATAAGCGACATTAAAGACATATTTAATGTCGGTTATCCACCGACATTAAAGATGAACCGACATTAAAGGCCTTCAATATCACCTTCAAAAATGTCGGTTTATAACCGACATTGAAGGCCTTTAATGTCGGTTATAAACCGACATTAAAGATGTCTTTAATGTCGGTTATAAACCGACATTAAAGCCCAACCGACATTAAAGCCCTTTAATAACGCTCGCAAAGATGTCGGTCGCCAAGTGACATTAAAGGCCTTTAATGTCGGTTTTAAACCGACATTAAAGGCCAGATTTCTTGTAGTGCTCCTAGAACAAAAGATCTCGAAATTTGCCAGTCATTCCCTTCTTAAATTTTAGGAAATGTCTACAATTGGTTCATTCTTTCGTAAACTGTTACGTTGAGAAACCCTTTTGAAATATTTAATCCCATAGCTAGTATCTTTAGTTCATACACTCTAGTTTGGATCAATGTGGTCTCCTATTTTATGATATTCGTCACCTTTTTCATTGAAACCTATATATAAAGTAACAGTGTTTGTAGTGATTTTTGAACAACTTTATATTGTCCAGCCGTCGAAAATTTTCACATTTTTCAAGAAACATCTCTAGTTACATGGTTATCGATCTAAGTAGAAGAGGTACCAAACCGCCCTTCATGATTGTTGTATAAAGAAATTCGAGTTTGGTATATCCTCAAATATTTAAGTCTACGTGGGTTCAATCGTTACATGTATTGACCCTCGAGTTTTGCAGCACAGGTTTAATCGTATCAACAGTTGTAACGATCAATATATGAAGAAATTTGAGTTTCGTATCCTTTCATATTTAAACCTACATCGATTCAATTGTTAGATATGTCGACCCTAGAGGTTTTCAGTTGACGATAAAGCAGAATTACAAAAACACCTCATTCATTTCTGGGTAATGGTCGAACATGGTCGCCGAACTATAGAGAATGGTGTTCGACTCTAGACCAAAACTAATGATTCAATTATATATAAGATGATTTAATTTCTTCGGGGTCTTCAATCAATGTGAATAGCACGATGAAATCAACGAATTATAAAATAGATATTGCCTATTTTTTAACACAAAAGAGGGAGAGTTCGAGCGAAGGAGCGAACTTATATACTTTTTTTTTTATATCATTTCATTATAGTTGACTGAGATGGAATTTAAACACTTGGAAACAACTGCATGCAAAATATATAATGTCAAAATATTTCATTACACAATGCTTGGCTCCTTATCTCCGTAGTTATAGCATATATCTTTGCCAGGGTTTTTCGGGTTTTGCAAGCACATGCTATATTCATGAATGATCCATCTGCATGTGGTGCATTTTCCTGCATCCCTTTTGTCGTCAAAGATATTGAACCAATAGATTTGGTGTTGTCCAGTCCATGTGAAGCTGCAGAAAAACAATGTCGTCCCCACGAGGTTGGGTCTGAACTTGAACGAGTAGCCTTGTCCAAGCGGAAGGACATGGACTCCTAAGTCATCGTTCTTGGATTTGCAGTGAACGGTGACAGGAATGTCGTATTCAATTTGGTTGACGATTACGACTGTAGTTACTGGTTGGATGAAGATCGATCCTTGAATTGCACGTATGTTACATAAAAAGAAAATTAGCAAGGATAGTGCAAGTGTTGGAGATGAGCCCATTATCAAGGCGTCGGTTGAAACACAAAGGAAGAGACAAGAATATGAGGCTTTACAAATGTTTCGTTGTTAATTTTAAAATGTGTTTAGCATACTGTCATAATAATAAGATTCAATATGTCAAAGGAAAAATCACAAGACATGTAACACAAAATATAGAAAATCTTTGCTTGTTAAATTTCAAAACTTCCTACGCGAAATGTCTCTTTCCTTACCACGAACAATTTAACTTCAACAACAGTTTATTTCTTCAAGAAATGTGATAATATCTACATAAAACTAAACTATTCATTATTTACAAGGTTGCAATATGGACTCTTTTTTTTTCTTTTTCTTTTATTCGTTTTACTGTTTTAATGTCCTTCCCCTTCCTTTTTGCCTCACCAACTTAATAGTCTCAATTTATGCCAATGAAAGGTAACTTTACTCATTTCTTATTTTTCACAAACATTTAAACAATAACGTCGACAGTAAAAATTAGAGTTTAAATATACACCATTCTTTACCGACACACGAGAAAACAACTTTTTTCTTTACACGACCTTATGTGTATATATTCACTATTTCTATCACGTCCCAATCATACCAATACAAGACAAAAGGTATGAAGCCTCACATTCTTGTCTCTTTCTTTGTGTTTCAACCGACGCCTTGAAAATGGGCTCATCTCCAACACCTGCACTATCTTTGCTAAGTTTCTTTTTATGTATCATACGTGCAATTCAAGGATGGATCTTCATCCAACCAGTAACTATAGTCGAAATCGTCAACCAAATTGAATATGGCATTCCTGTCACCGTTCATTGCAAATCCAAGAACGTTGACCTAGGAGTCCATGTGGAAACCTAATATTTTCTTGATTTAATTTCTTTAAATGTAAAAAAAAAAGAAAATAAAAATTAAGTGTAAATATATATATATATATATATATATATATGTATATATATATTAAATGGTTTTATTAAGTAAATTAAAGAGAAGAAAGAAAATAAAGGATAAAAAGAAAAAAAAAGAGAAGAAAATTTCATTTTTTTCTTTTCTTCTTCTTCTTCTCTTCCCTTCACCGCCAAACATTTAATAGAAAAATTCTCATCCAACTTTCATTCTTTTCCTTCTTTAATTTGCAGAAAACATTTAAGAGAGAGTTTGGAAGAAGAAGAGGAATTGTACTAGAATTTTGAGGTTGAAGAAGAGAAGGAGAACTCAAGCAAAGTGTATCCATGGCTAAATCTTGGTTCATTCTGCACATCCTTGGTTTTTAATTCGGTTTGAACTCGTCAAGAGGAATTAAGAGGAGAAGTTTATATTTACTGAAAGTTAACTCATTTTCAAACAAATTGTATGAAGAAAGTTGGAGCAAATTCGGATATTCATTGGATGCTTTTTGATGAAGAAAAATAGGGTAGTTGATTTTTACTTGAAATCAAGAGGTCTCTGGGTTATTTTGTATTTCAGAGTGTACCGGTGGAGTTAGGATTTCTATTTGGTATGGTTGGAAAGCTTATTCAATTTACTACAATTTTCATGAAGAAATCGTGAACCAAAAACGACTAAAAATCAGTTATATTGTAGGGATAAGTTAAAGGGGTCGTGTGCACGCGAATTCTGAAAGTTGTTCTGTTTCGAGGGTTATCTAAGTTTATTCACAGGGAATCAGATTTACATATCTTCAGATAGGTTTTGGAGGATCTCAAAATGAAGATTTTGATGTAAAGAACACTCGTTTTGGTTAAGTATTGAGAAAGTTATAGTCATTTGAAGTTTATGTTAAAAATCTGGAAATTTCAGAGAGTTGTTGAAATAGGATTTTATTAAGCTTTGTTTTCGTGAGCGTCATCTTTGGTGCGGCATGTTATGTATATTTTTAGAAAACCAGAATGTTTAGAGTTCTAATACTCGGTTGGGTTGTTGGTAGATCGAGAAGAATTAAATCGAGCTTATAGACTAAGGATCTAACCTTAGACGGTGAGTGACAAAACCAAATTTGAAATATTTTCCATAAGTGTTATTATGATTGAATGCGATGAATGTTTATTTACGAAGCCATGAAAGGTATTTGAATTTTATGACTATTGTCAAGTATACATTTGGAGACTAGATTTCTTAAAAAAATTTATGCTAGCACGTAGATATTAAATGTTTGGAAAGTATTTAAACCACAATGTTTTAAGCAAAGCAGGAATTAGTAAGAAGTTTTGTTTTAAGAACTACAGTTTTCCATGAAAGAGTTGAGTAAAGTACGAGTTTTGTGTAAAATTTATAAGCAGACATTTTTTAATATTTTTAGATGATTTATGAAATTTTGATTAACTACATGACTAAGAACCTGAGCCTGAGGCTAGAGATTACCGTGTGCACACTAGTTAGATTTCGTTGTTGACATTGAGTGTACTCCGTAACAACAATGTTGTCGTGAGTGCTGGGCGGGCCCCACTACATCATAGAGCTTGTAAACGTTGTTGTATTGGGTGTATCCTACACAACATAGATTTGTCATGTTAGTTAAAATGCTTCGATATACTTGATATGCCTTGCTAGATTTCAATGACGAACATGCTGAGTATTTGAGGAAGCTATTCTTACTACTACACGTTTACATTTACGACTTGTATAAACAGATTTATATGTGTAAAGTTTTCAAGTGCTCTTATCTTTAAATTTATAGTTTTAAACTGAGTCAGTCACTGAGCTTCATAGCTCACCCTTTCCAAAATGTTTTACCCATTTTCTAGCTAGAGATCGAGTTCCCGGTGCCTGATAGACTGCCTCAGTTTGCTAAAGCTCTGTTATCGATTGCCAATATTTGTTTTGAGTTGGGCATAGAGTCTGTTGTGTTATGATGTATATACACCTTTGTATGTTATAGATACTCCACAGTTTGTATAAGCTTTAGGGGCTGTAGTTCTGTAAATTTTTTTTGGTTATATTTTGATTAAGGTGTCTTTAGGTTTACTTGTGAAATCAATAAATTTTGAGGTACACTTTCATATATGTGTTTGACTAGCCTAGGATCCGCTGTGTTTTGTTGCAGGTATAATAGTTTATATACTAGATTGGAAAGTTCATCACATGAAAGTTTTAAACAGAGTCGACAGATATAGGTACAAAAAAGCATTGTTCGTCAGCTTCATGCCATCTTTTGGTCTAAGGTAGCAAGTAGTCCAGGAGGGGGTGTGACAACTTGGTATCAGAGCAGTTTGCTCATGGGAATTAAGGTAGAGCGGTTAGCTCTAAGAAGAAACTGGAAAGTAAACTAGTGGAGTATGGTTTAGGTAATGGTAGAAGTGAGTCCAATTATTATGAATATGTGAGTAGACATTTAGTATCATGCATTTGAGTTAAGTATTTATAGTATGTCTAATGTGTTGACATATTATAGGAGTCATGCCACTACAAACTGGCAGACGATGCCGGCAGAATCAGGACGAGATGCAAGGTCCTACCTATGGTCCATCTGTAGGGGAATTTAGTACCCTAAGAGTCCGAGGTGGGGCAAGAAATTAGCAGTTTATGAGAAAAACACATGAGATAGGAAGGTCAGATAGAGCAGAGCCTAGTGATCCAGAGAAAGCATATGGAATTGAACGGCTGAAGAAGTTAGAGGCTACAGTGTTTGAGGTTCCACAGATCCAGCTGATGCAGAGAACTGGTTGAATATGCTTGAAAAAAAGTGTTTTGATGTGATGAATTATCCTGAGGAGCGAAAGGTTAGATTGGCCAGATTTTTGTTGCAAAAAGAGGCTGAAGAATGGTGGAAATCTATATTAGCAAGGCGCAGTGATGCACGTGCTTTAGACTGGTAGACTTTTAGAGGCATATTAGAAGATAAGTATTATCCCAACACATACTGCAAAGCCAAGAGGGATGAATTTCTGGGGTTGATACAAGGATCACTTTCAGTGGCTGAGTATGAGAGGAAGTATACCGAGCTTTCACGATATGCTGACGTTATTGTGGCTTCTGAGAGTGATAGGTGTCGAAGGTTTGAAAGAGGGTTGCATTTTGAAATACGTACCCCAGTTACAGCCATTGCTAAGTGAACGAATTTCTCTCAGTTATTGGAGACTGCCCTTCATATGGAGCAGAGTATAACAGAAGAGAAATCAGCAGTGGAGCTTAGTCGTGGGACTTCAATAGCTAGTGGATTTAGAGGCCGTTAGTAGTGGAGGTTCACGTCTGGGATAAATATTTGAAGCCGTCAAGATTTTAAGAATCGCTCTAGAGGCCGAGCATCGAAGAAATACCTAGTTAACCCATTAGATCAACAGTAAGATCGCAACCAGGTCAGGAGTCCGTTGCTAGTACAGTCAGGCAAACACCATGCACGAGTTGTGGCAAGAACCATCGGGGTCAATTTTTGGTGGGTTCCGGTGATTGTTACCAATGCAGACAACCAGGACATTTCAAGAAAGATTGTCCGTAATTGAACATAACAGTTCAGAGAGATAAGGGAGTTGGGTCCCAGACAGTTGACCAATCGAGAGTTTCAATGGTTCCAACAGAGGGCACCAGTGGTGCAAGGCAGAAGGGAGTTGTTGGAAGACTTAGGCAACAAGGAAAAGTATATGCTATAACTCAACAAGAAGCAGAGGATGCACCAGACGTTGTTACTGGTACGATTCTTATTTGTAATGTACCTGTAGATATTTTATTTGATCCAGGTGCTACGCATTCCTTTGTTTCTAGTATATTTTTGACTAAGCTGAATAGGATGTTAGAGCCTTTATCTGAAGAGTTAGCTATATACATTCCAGTTGGTGACGGTTTATTTGTCAATGAGATGTTACGTAATTGTGAAGTTTTAGTAGAAGGTATCAGTCTGCTAGTGGACTTGCTACCACTAGAGTTGCAGAGGTTAGATGTAATTTTTGGAATGGATTTCTTATTTGCTCACTATGCATCTATGGATTACCATAGGAAGGAAGTGGTTTTCAGAAAACCAGGCTTTGCTGAAGTGGTTTTTAGAGATATGAGGAAGGTCATTTCTAGAAGTTTAATCTCAATTTTGAAAGTTGAGAAATTGCTGAGGATGGGTTGCAAAGCGTTTATTGCACACATCGTAGTAGTGCAGAGAGAAAAGCCGAAGCCAGAAGATGTTCCTGTGGTGAAAGAGTTTCTTGATGTATTTCCAGATGATCTGTCAGGTTTGCCACCTGATAGAGAGATTGAGTTCACCATTGAATTATTACCAGGAACATCACCTATTTCACACGCACAGTATAAAATGGCTCCAAGCGAGCTTAAAGAATTGAAGATGTAGTTACAAGAACTAGTTGACAAGGGATACATCAGGCCTAGTGTTTCGCCATGGGGAGCACCAGTGCTATTTGTGAAAAAGAAAGATGGTACCCTCAGATTATGTATTGACTATAGACAGTTAAACAAGGTTACAATACGTAACAAGTATCCTTTACCACGCATCGATGACTTATTTGATCAATTAAGGGGAGCAGCGTTGTTCTCTAAGATTGACTTAAGGTTAGGATACCACCAGTTGAAGGTTAGAGAATCAGATATTGCTAAGAAAGCATTTAGAACGAGGTATGGGCATTATGAGTTTCGAGTTATGCCATTCGGTTTAACGAATGCGCCAGCGATTTTCATGGATCTCATGAACAGGATCTTCCATCAGTATTTAGATCAGTTTATGATCGTGTTCATTGATGATATATTAGTTTACTCGGTTAACAGAGAAGGCCATGAGGAACATCTGAGGATTGTTCTACAGAATCTACGTGATAAACAGTTGTACGCTAAGTTTAGCAAATGTGAGTTCTGGTTGGAACAAGTAGTATTTTTAGGGCATGTAGTTTCAGCAAAAGGAGTTAGTGTCAATCCATAAAAAGTAGAAGCGGTTGTCAATTGGGAAAGACCAACTAGTGCGACAGAAGTACGTAGTTTCTTGGGTTTGGCAGGATACTATAGGCATTTTATTGAGGATTTCTCACGATTGGCATTGCCTTTGACCGCTTTGACAAGGAAGAATCCTAAGTTTGAGTAGTCAGAAAAATACGAGCAAAGTTTTCAGGAATTGAAGAAAAGACTAGTCACAACACCTATTCTGGCACTTACTATAACAGGGAATGACTATGTGATTTATTGTGATGCTTCAAGGCTAGGATTAGGCTGTGTGCTTATGCAATATGGGAATGTAATAGCTTATGCTTCAAGGCAGTTGAAGGAGCATGAGTGTAATTACCCTACCCATGATCTTGAGCTAGCAACAGTTGTTTTAGCACTAAAAATTTGAAGACACTATTTGTTCGGGGAAAAATGCCATATTTTCACAGATCATAAAAGTCTGAAGTATATTTTTGATCAAAACGAGCTAAATCTGAGACAAAGGCGATGGTTAGAACTGATTAAAGTTTATGATTATACTATAGAATATCATCCCGGTAAGGTAACGTAGTAGCAGATGCATTAAGTAGGAAGTCAAGACTTCCGAAGAGTGCCTTGTATAGTATTCGAGTAGCTTTGTTGAATGAGTTAAGAGGTTCCAAGGCAGTAGTAACTACAGAGGATTCAGGAAGTCTCTTAGCTCAATTTCGGGTTCGGTCTTCTCTAGTAACTGAGATTGTAAGAAGACAGTCAGAAGACAGTAATTTACAGAAGAAGCTTGAGAAATACAAGAAAGGCTTAGAGGTGGAGTTTGGGCTGAGAAAAGATGGAGCCATTGTTAAATAAGAAATATTATGTGTTCCGAATATCAGTGAGCTTGAGAATGCTATTCTAGAAGAAGCTCATAGTTCAGCTTACGCTATGCATCCAAGTAGCACCAAGATGTACAGAACTTTAAAGAAGACTTATTGGTGGCCTGGAATGAAGCAAGAGATAGCTGAATATGTTGATAGATGTTTGATTTGTCAACAGGTTAAACCAGTAACACAGAGACCAGGAGGATTTCTTAATAATTTGCCAGTGCCAGAGTGGAAATGGGAGCATATTACTATGGACTTTCTATTTGGATTACCTCGTACATCCAGTGGACGTGATTGTATATGGGTAATAGTAGACAGACTCACCAAGACGACATGATTTGTACCGATTAAAGCGACATCTACGTTAGACCAGCTAGCTAGATTATATGTTGATAAGATTGTGAGTCAATATGGAGTACCAGTGTCCATAGTTTCAGATAGGGATCCGAGGTTTACTTCTAAATTTTGGCGTAGTTTACAGAAAGCAAAGGGAACAGGGCTAAAGTTTAGTACATCATTTCATCCCCAAACAGATGGTCAGTCTGAGAGGACCATCCAAACTTTAGAGGACATGTTGAGAGCATGTGTCCTTCAACTTAAATGAAGTTGGGATACCCAGTTGCCACTTATGGAGTTTTCTTATAATAATAGCTATCAGTCTAGTATCGGTATGGTACCATATGAAGCCTTATAGAGAGACCATGCAGAACTCCTGTTTGCTGGAATAAAGTGGGAGAGCGAAAGTTAGTAGGTCCTGAGTTTGTTCAAATTACGACAAACAATATTAAGTTGATCAGAGAAAATATGAGGATAGCCCAAGATCGACAGAAAAGTTATGCGGATAAGTGTCGAAGAAACCTAGAATTCCAAGTTTAAGATCAAGCTTTCTTGAAATTATCTCCATGGTGAGGTTTTATTCGTTTCGGATGAAAAAGTAAGTTAAATCCTAGATATATTGGGTCATATCAGATAACGGAACGAGTGGGACCAGTAGCGTATAGACTTGAGTTGCCAATAGAACTTACACGAATACATGATGTTTTCCATGTATCCATGTTAAGAAAATCTATACCAGATCCATCACATGTGTTGTAAGAGCAACCCGTTGAATTAAAAGAAGATTTGAGTTATGTTGAAGAACCAGTTCAGATTCTCGACAGAAAGGAACAAGTTTTGAGAAACAAAACTATTCCACTCATAAAGGTTTTGTGGAGACATCATGGAATGGAGGAGGCAACTTGGGAACCGGAAGATCAGATGAAAAAAAAATACCCGATACTTTTCAGTTAAGGACATTGTAAATTTCAAGGACGAATCTTTCTAAGGGCAAGGTAAGTTGTAAACCCGATATTTTCTTGGTTTAATTTCTTTAAATGTTGAAAAAAAAGAAAAGAAAATGGAAATTAAGTGTAAATATATATATATATATATATATTTATTTATTTATATATTAAATGGTTTTATTAAGTAAATTAAAGAGAAGAAAGAAAAGAAAGAAAAGAAAGGATAAAAAGAAAAAAAAAAGAGAAGAAAATTTCATTTTTTCTTTTCTTCTTCTTCTCTTCCCTTCACCGCCAAACATTTAACAGAAAAATTCTCATCCAACTTCCATTCTTTTCCTTCTTCAATTTGCAGAGAACATTTAAGAGAGAGTTTGGAAGAAGAAGAGGAATTTCACTAGAATTTTGAGGTTGAAGAAGAGAAAAAGAACTCAAGCAAAGTGTATCCATGGCTGAATCTTGGTTCATTCTGCACATCATTGATTTTTAATTCGGTTTGAACTCTTCAAAAGGAATTAGGAGGTGAGGTTTACATTTACTAAATGTTAACTCATTTTCAAACAAATATTTGAAGAAAGTTGGAGCAAATTCGGATATTCATTGGATGCTTTTTGATGAAGAAAAACAGGGCAGTTGGTTTTTACTCGAAATCAAGAGGTCTCTGGTTTGTTTTGTATTTTAAAGTGTACCGGTGGAGTTAGGATCTCTATTTTGTATGGTTGAAAAGCTTATTCAATTTACTACAACTTTCATGAAGAAATCGTGAACCAAAAAGGACTAAACATCATTTACATTGTAGGGACAAGTTAAAAGGGTCGTGTGCACGCAAATTCTGGAAGTTGTTCTGTTTCGAGGGTTATCTGAGTTTATTCACAGGGAATCAGATTTACATATCTTCAAGTAAGTTTTAGAGGATCTCAAAATGAAGATTTTGATATAAAGAACACTCGTTTTGGTTAAGTATTGAGAAGTTAGTCATTTGAAGTTTATGTTAGAAATCTGGAAATTTCAGAGAGTTGTTGAAATAGGATTTTATTTCTTAAGCTTTATTTTCGTTAGCGTCATCTTTGGAGCGACATGTTATGTATATTTTTAGAAAACCAGAATGTTTAGAGTTCTAATACTCGGTTGGGTTGTTGGCAGGTCGAGAAGAATTAAACCGAGCTTATAGACCAAGGATCTAACCCAAGACGGTGAGTGACAAAACCAAATTTGAATTATTTTCCATAACTGTTATTATGATTGAATGCGATAAATGTTAATTTACAAAGCCATGAAAGGTATGTGAATTTTATGACTATTTTCAAGTATACATTTGGAGACTAGATTTCTTAAAAAAATTTATGCTAGCACGTAGATATTAAATGTTTGGAAAGTATTTAAACCACAATGTTTTAAGCAAAGCATGAATTAGTAAGAAGTTTTGTTCTAAGAACTACAGTTTTCCACGAAAGAGCTGAGTAAAGTTCGAGCTTTGTGTAAAATTTATAAGCAGGCATGCTTTAATATTTTTAGATGATTTATCAAATTTTCATTAACTACATGACTGAGATCTTGAGCTTGAGGCTAGAGATTATCGTGTGCACACTTGTTAGAATCCGTTGTTCACGTTGAGTGTACTCCGTAACAACGATGTTGTCGTGAGTGTTGGACGGGCCCCACTACGACAAAGATAATGGGAGTGCTGGGCGAGCCCTACTACATCGTAACGCTTGTAAACATTGTTGTACTGGGTGTACCCTACACAACGTAGATTTCTTGATATGCCTGGGTGTACCCTTCGATATACTTGATATGCCTTGCTAGATTTCAATGACGAACATGCTGAGTATTTGAGGAAGCTATTCTTACTACTACATGCTTACATTTACGACTTGTATAAACAGATTTATATGTGTAAAGTTTTCACGTGCTCTTATCTTTAAATTCATAGTTTTAAACTGAGTCACTCACTGAGCTTCGTAGCTCACCCTTTCCAAAATATTTTACCCATTTTCCAGCTTGAAATTGAGTTCTCGGTGCCTGATAGACTGCCTTAGTCTGCTGAAGCTTCGTTATCGATTGACAGTACGTGTTTTGAGTTGGACATAGAGTCTGTTGTGTTGTGATGTATATACACCCTTGTATGTTATAGATAGTCCACAGTTTGTATAAGATTTAGGAGTTGTAGTTGTGTAAATTTTTGTTTGTTATATTTTGGTTAAGGTGTCTTTAGGTTTACTCGTGAAATCAGTAAATTTTGAGGTACACTTCATATATGTGTTTGACTAGCCTAGGATCCGTTGTGTTTTGTTGCATGTATAATAGTTTATATACTAGATTGGCAAGTTCATCACATGAAAGTTTTAAGCATAGTCGACAGATACAGGTAAAAAAAATCGTTTTTCGTCGTTTTCATGCCATCTTTTGGTCTAGCAAGTAGTCCGGGAGGGGGTGTGACACCATGTCCTTCTGCTTGGACGAGGCTACTCGTTCAAGTTCAGACCCAACGTCGTGGGGACGACATTGTTTTTCTGCAGTTTCACATGGACTGGACAACATCAAATCTACTAGTTCAATATCTTTGACGACAAAAAGGATGCAAGGAAATGCACCACATGCAATGGATCATTCATGAATATAGCATGTGCTTGCAAGACCTGAAAAACCGTGGCAAAGATATATGCTATAACTACGGAGATAAGGAGCCAAGCATTGTGTAATGAAATATTTTGACATTATATATTTTTTATGCAGTTGTTTCCAAGTCTTTAAATTCCATCTTAGTGCACTAAAATGAAATGATATAGAAAAAAAGTCTATAAGTTCGCTCCTTTGCTCGCAGTCTCCCTCTTTTGGGTTAAAAAGTAGGCAATATCTATTCTATAATTCGTTGATTTCATCGTGCTATTCACATGATTGATGACCCTGAAGAAATTAAATCATCATCTATATAATTGAATCATTAGTTTTGATCTATAGTCGAACACCATTCTCTACAGTTAGGCACCCATGTTCGACCATTACCCAGAAATGAATGAGGTGTTTTCGTAATTCTGCTTTATCATCAACTGAAAACCTCGAGGGTCGACATATCTAACAATTGAATCGATGTAGGTTTAAATATGAAAGGATACCAAACTCGAATTTCTTCATATATTGATCATTACAACTGTTGATACAATTAAACCCGTGCTGCAAAACTCGAGGGTCAATACATGTAACGATTGAACCCACGTAGACTTAAATATTTGAGGATATACCAAACTTGAATTTCGTTATACAACAATCATGAAGGGCGGTTTGGTACCTCTTCTACTTAGATCGATAAACATGTAACTAGAGAAGTTTCTTGAAAAATGTGAAAATTTTCGACGCCTGGACAATATAAAGTTGTGCACAAATCACTACCTTAAAGTCAGACAAGACACTGTTACTTTATATATAGGTTTCATTGAAAAAGGTGACGAATATCATAAAATAGAAGACCACATTGATCCAAACTAGAGTGTATGAACTAAAGATACTAGCTATGGGATTAAATATTTCAAAAGGGTTTCTCAACGTAACAGTTTACGAAAGAATAAACCAATTGTAGACATTTCCTAAAATTTAAGAAGGGAAGGTCTGGCAAGTTTCGAGATCTTTTGTTCTAGGAGCGTCCGTAGAATTTCAATAGATTCCATATAGGATGCATGTATCAGCATTTCACACTCAATTTATTTTATAATGTTTGAGCATAGAAAATAAAAAAAAAATTGATATAGTACAGTAACGTGGTTACGTGCTACTCAAGATAATAACAACATTTTTAACAATAAAAAGTGAATTTACAAATCTTTCGTTGTTAACTTTAAAATGTGTTTACCATACTTTCATAATAATAATAATCAATATGTCAAAGAAAAAAACACAAGACATGTAACACAAAATAGAGAAAATCTTTGCTTGTTAAATTTCAAAACTTCCTACGCGAAATCTCTCTTTCCTTACCACGAACAATTTAACTTCAGCAACAGTTTATTTCTTCAAGAAATGTGATAATATCTACATAAAACTAAACTATTCATTATTTACAAGGTTGCAATATGGACTCTTTTTTTTCTTTTTGTTTTATTCGTTTTACTGTTTTAATGTCCTTCCCCTTCCTTTTTGCCTCACCAACTTAATAGTCACAATTTATGCCAACGAAAGGTAACTTTACTCATTTCTTATTTTTCACAAACATTTAAACAATAACATCGACAGTAAAAATTATAGTTTAAATATACACCATTCTTTAGCAACACACAAGAAAACAACTTCTTTCTTTGCACAGACCCTATGTATATATATTCACTATTTCTATCACGTCCGTATCATAAAATTTGATCGTCATTAATAAAGTGTTTTATTATTATAATTTCAATAAGTGTTATTGATTATATTATTACTTTGGTCTTAATAACCTAAATCCAATAAACTAGCATCCTAAGTCGTTTGATTAGGCTTGAACAGTATGTAAATACATATGGGGATTAATGATACAAACACATTGATCAAATGCAACCATGTATGCGACATGCGAGTGAGGGTATCCTATGCAATGAGTTAAATAGCAATCACTAGAGTGTATTATGAACTCCTGTTTGCGAGGGATTGTCCTTTGATTTGTACGGGTGAGAGTGGCCAAGTTGCCCATTTAATATGCTCATCATTTTGGGGACAAGACCGAGTGGGGAGCTGGGAACAAGACCGAGTGGGGAGTTGGGAACATAATCTCACAAGATGGAATTAACTCCTTCGTTTTAGGGTAAGTAGATAAGTGTTCCCTTAAATGGTGTCTCCGGGACTTGAACAAAGGGCCCTACCCTTTCTATGGCACGAGAGGAGTTTCTATCTAGTGGTTGGACCATAAGCAGGTTGTTCATTAGAGGAGCACTGGTATTTAAGGACTAGAAGTAATCCAAGTGTAAAACGGTAATTTTACCCAGCTGGTGTTACGAACACTTGTGAAGGACTAACTTACTGGTATTGGTCACAAAAATATATCTACAGTGAGAAGAATTTAGCTGTGAGTCTTTAGTGTAGTGTACACACAGTTAACAAATATTGATTAATGTGGTTAATGAGTTTAGCTAATTAATCTCATATCGTTGTAGCTTCTGTTCTGTAGGTCCATTAGATCCCCTTTCTTGCTCATAAAGAGTAATAGATTTATTTATATTGGTTGTAATTTGAAATGTTCAAATTTACATTGGTAATTAATATAATATATATTGATGCATTATAATATAAAGTTTATATTTTGATTAGACTTTATTATATAAATTTAATTTTGGATATGATTCAAAATTAAATTACGAGAGAATAAAATATTTGAGTGAGTTCAAATATTAGTTTAATGTGAATTAGATTCATATTAAAACTATAGGTTAAAATTTAATGTGTATGTGATACATATTAAAACTATAGGCTATGAGAGAAATTTATATTTGAATATGATTCAAATTTTGGATTAAATTAAATATAATTAACTGATTTAATCAACTATTTAATTTATAAATTAATTAACTGGAGAATTAATTAATAGTTTAGTTTAATTTCGTTTAATTAAATTTGATTTAATCAACTAATTAAATTAAAACTATAGGTTATTAGAGAGATATTCATTTAAATATGATTTAAATGAAATATTAATTAAATATGATTTAATTAATTAATTAATTAATTAAATATTTATTTATTAAATTAATAAGGAACGTGGGTGGTTTTCCCACGTTCCCATTTATTCTCTCTAACTTCCCTCTTTTTTCGACTAAAGAAGAGGAAATTTTTTGCGTAATAAATAGAGGGGTGAATTCTGCATTTTCTTTAATTGCTTTCCCATTCTCTCTAAACAATATTTTCTCTCTAAAAGAAAAATTCTCTTCTTCCAATTTTGGTTCCTACAAACCATCTCAATCAGAGAATAGGAAGGTTTCCAAGTGGTGGTGCCCAAATTGGTGATTGGTAGATTCAGAGTCGTCAACGAGCGTAAGTTCTTCTTCTCTGTATTTTTTCTTCAAAGCATGTTTAACCATAAAAATTGTTTTTGTATTTTTTGCCAATGTATTAATATTTTTAAAGTTCAAATTAAAATTGGGTTTCTGTAATTCTTCCGCATTAAAGAGTTTTCATCCCTTCAATTGGTATAAAAGCCATCTCAATTTTAATTGAGAATTTTAAAAATTTGCATTGGTTAGGTGGGATCTCTGCATTATGAATGTTGGTTTTGCAATTGAATGTTTCTGTAATTTTGGCCATAGATTTACTCTTTTGATAAGATCAAAATGTAAAGGCCCCTGCGTTTTTAGACATTTTAATTTGTAAATCTGTAATTTAGAGTACAATTTTGGGGTTCGGGGTGTTTTTCGACACCAAATTTGCCCAAAATGGACAACCGGAAGGCCATCAACGGAGAGTTTTTTGATTCTGCACGAAAACCGAAGCGAAAAAAATCGCGGTTGGAGGTTGAAGAAGGGATGACGTAAGCATGACGTCATCGAATATATACGGACGACCCGACTCGATTGTACGGACGGCTCGCAGCTCGACTTGGCTGTATGGATGGATCGCAGTTCGGCTCGACTGTACGGACGGCTCGGCGTGGTCGGCTCCGATTTTTCATATGGTGCCGGTTCATGCGGTTTTTGGCCGGTTCAAGCATTTTTTAGCCGGTTTGGAGCGATTTTTGACTAGTTTAAGGAGTTTCGGCCCGGTTTGAAGCTTTTTAAATGTTTTGAGACCGGTTTTGGAGCTTTGGAAGCACTTTTAGGATAAATTTAAGGCTTTATTATTGTAATTTTTGCTTTATTTTATCCTAGGGGCCAATTTTACAGGCTCAATTGTTATTTAAATGTTTTATAGATGTCATTTAGATAAATCCCACCTTAGGTTAAGCATGTTCATGCATTTTTATATATTATAAATGTTATAATGTATAGTTTTCATGCATGATTGTCAATTTCATGATTAATTTAAAATATATTGATATTTTAAATGAAATTGAATAAGCATGATGCATGACATTACTTAGTTAAATATAATTTGTTTATTTAAATTAATTTCTTGTGTATGCTTGATTTATTTTCATATTTTATTTAATATAATTGTTATATTAATAAAGATGAAAATTAATTTGCATTGTGCATATTACATCCATAGTTTAATATAATTGTTATATTAATATAATGTATGCATGTAATATGGTTTTATTTAATTATAGTTTGATTTTAATTATTTAAACCACAGTATGCATGATTATACGATTAACTAATTTTATAATAGTTATAAAATTTGATTATTAGAAACCGTCAACCTATAATAAAGAGTTGCATGCAAACATAGGATCTTAGGATTAATTTGGTTTAATTTTAAATTATTTAAAATTAAATAGACTTAAGATCACATTAATTGTAATAGGATTATAATTAAGTCTTATTTTTTAGTTTAATGAAACTAAATAGGACAAATAGGATTTAAGGTTATAAGGGAACTCCACCGGTA
The DNA here is from genome assembly GCF_025177605.1 of Cucumis melo. Lineage (NCBI taxonomy): Eukaryota > Viridiplantae > Streptophyta > Magnoliopsida > Cucurbitales > Cucurbitaceae > Cucumis > Cucumis melo. The sequence continues at coordinate 4,856,032 of NC_066857.1, forward strand.
AAGTTCTGTCTAAGGCTGGGGTACTTAAGTTGACGTTTTACGGAACACCTCCTACCTGGGAACTGACCCGAAACCGGCGTTGAATTAACCTTATTCCTATTAGCATAAGATGTCACTAGATAAATTAAATGATTTAATACACCTAGAAACTTTAGTGTAAAGTTTTATTATAAGTGTTATAATAAGAATAGACTTAGTTAGATTCATTTAGCCGAAATTTAGCTAAGTACAACTAAACCCTAAATTAATAGAACATTTTATTGGGAGAAAAATGGTATATATGATATATTAATTTTTTGCTCTCACGTCCCTAAGAGTTCACACGTGAGATCCATACTCGGGGTCGTGTCGCCCTGAGCACGGCCTCCCTTCGGCGGGAGTACGTGAAACAGTTCACGGGGTTGATGTTAGACATCCATAATATGTCTGAGAAAGACAAAGTTTTCTGTTTTGTCGAAGGACTGAAACCGTAGGCAAGGGCCAAGTTGTATGAACAAAGGGTCCAAGACCTCAGTCAGCGTATGCAGCAGTCGAACGGTTGTTCGATCTGAAAAGTGACTCTCAAGATGTGAGACGTCACCAAAGTTCCTCACCTGGAAGGAACAGGAATAGTCGTCCGAGTTCTCTCAAAACTGCATGGGGAGAGAAATGCCCTGGTAAAGACCGCAGATCTCACCAGTCAAACACAGAGAACATATGGCAAAGGCCGAATAATCAAAGCCCACCCAAGCGCCGCCTCAGTTGTTTCATATGCGATAGGCCACATATGGCAAGAGAATGCCCGAATAAAGTCGACTTTCATGTGTTTCAGGCCTCATTAATCGTGGATTCAGATGATAAGCCAAATCAAGATGAGGATGAAGCGGGCCTGATAGATGGAGGCGAAAGGACTCGAATAGGGGCCATAAAATATTTGTCGTCTCTCTAGAAAAAGTCAGGGGAGAGAAACGTACCCACGAAAGGGGGCTTATTATATGTTAACTCCTGGATCAATCAAAAGCAGACAAAAAGCACTATGATTGATTCCGGTGCAACCAATAACTTCATAACAGAGGCAGAGGCCAGACGGCTAAGACTCCATTGGGAGAATGACTCAGAAAGAATGAAGGTCGTGAATTCCATTGCCCTACCCATCGTCGGGTTAGTGAAACAAACGACGATAAAGTTGGGAGGATGGAAGGGCCGCGTAGACTTTGTGGTTGTGAAGATGGATGATTTCGATGTAGTGCTAGGAATGGAGTTCCTCCTTGAACATCAAGTCATACCAATGCCCTCAGCCAGATGTCTAGTGATTCCTGGATCCTTTCCCACGATAGTGCAAGCAGAGATTCGTCAGTCCAACGGGTTTAAAATGATATCGACCATGCAACTAGACAAGAGTCGCGCCCAAGAGAAACCACCATCTGTGGAGATCCTGCTTGGGGCGTTGGAAAAGCCGGGGAGATAGTCCCCAAGGACACTCTATGTGTCCCAGAGAAGTGCCATGGTGCGATGCCAAGTAGTTGACCCAAATCCGTGTTGATGCGAAGGACGATCGACCAGGGAAGAGAATTGTTGCCAGAGGTAAAAGCGCATGCGAAGAATGCTTATCGCATGGCACCATCGGAGTTAGCCAAACTTCGGAAACCATCAAAGATGATGTTGAATACAAGATTTAGTAGACCTGTAGAAGCTTCGTATGGAGCCCACGTCCTTTTTCTGAAGAAGGAGGACAGAAGCCCACAACAGTTTGTTGACCGCCGTACCCAGAGTAAGCTCACGGTTCGGCGCAAATATCCACTCCCCATGCTCAGGAGGCAGGTGGACCGCCCATGTGGGGCGAAGTATCTCCCGAAGTTAGACATCCGACCGAGGTACTATCGAGTAAGAACAACGAAGGCAAAGGGACTCGAGAAAAATTATGTCACTAAGCATAAAGCATACGAGTTCCTCGTGGCGCCACTGAGTCTTACCAATGCCAAGGGAGGAGAGTGTTACTCTGTGCAGAGCCAGATAAACGTGCCGGATCATGTGGGGGAGTGCCACCAAAGTGGGTTGTTGAGAGAAGAAGACACTCAGTGGAGTGAGAACCCCAAGTGTCAGGCCGCCTTCAATGGTTTGAAGCAAGCCATGATCGAGGGGCCAAGTTTGGGGGTCGTTGATGCGACCAAGACTCCCAAAGTTGAAGCCGAGCAATTCAGTTGTGTGCTCGGAGAATATCTGCATCATTGTGTTGATGACAAACAAAAGAATTGGGTTCAACTGCTGAAGGTAGCCCAATTCGGTCATAGTGCTCAGACAGACCCGCTGATCAAGAGAAGTTCGTTTGAGATTAAGGGTAAGAGGCATTCTGTGTTGCCGCCCCTCGCTGATGACCCTTATGTAGGGGACCGCCCCCAAGTCCACCGAGTTGGAGAAGAATGTGAACAGATGGCCAACATCGCTCGAGTGTGTCTAGAAGAAGCTTCAAGGCCGATGGAGGAGAGGGGAGATCAAAAGCGATGCCCTCTCGACTTCGAGGGGATGACCAAGCTTCCAATTGACGGTGCAACAACGCCGTATGATTATCTGTCAACTTGGACCTGGAGGAAGACAGAGAAGTCGAGTAAGCCCTTGCTGACAGAGTAAGGACTGGTAGAAGGCCCACGAGGGAGATACATAAATTCCTGGTGCAGCGGAAGAAGCCCCTCGTGGAGGTAACCAGTGGAGGACCTGTCGAAGACCTTGAAGCGTGGACGCAGAAGATCGAAGAGCTCCAGCTTCGCCAGTTGATGAGGACGTTAACCGTTTAAGTGAGGGAGAATGTCAAGGGCATAATTGTCCAAGGTATTATTTACCGATGGTCGTATGCCCGAATACCCCCAAATCACTTTATCTTTATGTCCTGAAAGTAGTCTAGGTTAATTCTTTCGTTTAGGTGTCGCCGAGTCACAGTGTGTACTATAGGGGGTACATGACTAGTCCGACCCCGCCCAAGCCTTGTCACACTCTTTGCATGTTAAGCTATTTTCCTTGCAATTGACAGTCTTCAATGCTTTCTTTATGACGTTTTCAACTATTTACTTTCTCTCTCCCATTTTATAAAAACATTTTCCCAAGAACGGGGAGGGAGGCTACGTCATACCGCGAGTTTGTCCACGGATTCCGATTTTTGAACGGCTGACTTGCTGATCGAGCTAAGCAAGTGCCGCACAATCGTGTTGAGAAGTTACGATTGTGACATCCAGCACACCTGTTAGTGACAAATCTCAAGAAGTTGGAAACCTCGTTCAAGGTTATGCCAATTTGTTGGTTACCCTAAAGAGATGAGAGGTGGTCTATTCTTCGATCCACAAGAAAATAGAGTGTTTGTATCGACAAATGCTATGTTCTTGGAAGAAGACCACATGAGAGATCATAAACCACGAAGCAAATTAGTATTAAATGAAACTACTGATGAATTAACAAGGGTTGTTGATGAAGCTGGTCTCTCATCAAGAGTTGATGAAACCACATGGCTGAATCTTGGTTCATTCAGCACATCATTGGTTTTTAATTCGGTTTGAACTTTTCAAAAGGAATTAAGAGGTGAGGTTTACATTTACTGAAATTTAACTTATTTTCAAACAAATTTTATGAAGAAAGTTGGAGCAAATTCTGATGTTCATTGGGTGCGTTTTGACAAAGAAAACAGGGTAGTTGGTTTTCACGAGAAATCATGAGGTCTCTGGTTTTTCTTGTATTGCAGAGTGTACCAGTGGAGTTAGGATCTCTATTTGGTATGGTTGGAAATCTTATTCAATTTACTGCAACTTTCATGAAGAAATCGTGAACCAAAAATGACTAAAAATAAGTTAAATAGTAGGGACGAGTTAAAGAGGTCGTGTGTGCACGATTCTTGAAGTTATTCTGTTTTGAGGGTTATCTGAGTTTATTCACAGGGAATCAGATTTACATGTCTTTAGGCCAAGAGGAAATAGGTTGGATTTACATGTCGCAAAACTAGTCTAAGACTGTGAGTGACCAAAACCAGTTTTTTAAAATTTTTTCTTTCTCCTAAATATTAATTATGATTGACTGATCTACATGTTTATTTACAAAGCATTGAAAATCATTTGAATTCTGTGATTTATTTTCAAGTATGAGTTTTGAGACTAGATTTCTTAATGAAAATTTATGTTAGCACGTGATTATCGAATGTCTGGAAATTATTTGAACCACTGTGTTTCAAACAAAGTATGAGCTACCAAGTTCCGCTTTAAGAACTACAGTTTTTCACGAATAATCTAAGTAAGCTTGAGCTTTACGAAAAATAAGATAGCACGCATGTCTTAAATGTTTTCATATGATTTTTCTGATATTTCCATTAACTACATGACTGAGGTGTTGAGCTCGAGGCTATATGGTACCATGTGCACACTGGTTAGATTCTGTTGTTGACGTTGAGTGTACTCCGTAACAACGATATTGTCGTGATTGATGGACAGGCCCCACTACTTAATATTCCTTGCTAGATTTCAATAACGTATATACTAAGTAATTTAAGGAAGCTATTCTTACTATTATACATCTATGTTTATGACTTGTATCAACAAATCTATAAATGTAAGCTTTCACGTGCTCTTACTTTTAAATTTCTAGTTTTAAACCGAGTCACTCACTAGCTTTATAGCTTATCCTTCCAAAATGTTTTACATACTTTTCCAGATAGAGATCGAGTTCCCAGTGACTGAGGAACTGCCTTAGTCTGCTAAAGCTTCGATATCGATTGCAAGTACGTGATTAAAGTTGTGCATAGAGTCTGTTGTGTTATGATGCATATACATCTTTGTATGATATAGACTTTATCTTGATATACAACTTTATTGAATAAAAGATAATTTTAACTACAAATTACAAGTTTTAGAACATAAATTCCAACAGATTGCAACCTTGTCAAGTCACATCACTCTAACTACCATTCTTGTATTTTGGTGGTTCTTTCTTGCTGATGAGGTTCCTCGCCTGAAGATATTTAGTCATCAAACAAGTTTCTTATCGCGTAGCACGTGATAACTTGTAGAAATACAAGCTATTATGGCATTTTAGGTAGATCAATGGAGCCAAGACACATAATAAATATATCAAAACGTGTAGCTTCTATTGCAAAAGCATAAATATTAGAGAATACAACTTGCACAAGCCTCCACCCCAGTTTTGCCCTAGTTTTAAGTGTTCTATCACATGATTATATATAAAGGAAGACATAGTGAATCACAGAGGAGCACGTGCAAAGGTTACGCGATAGAAACCTTGTTTAACGAATACACATCTTTAGGCGAGAGTCCACATCATCACACGAAGAAGGTTCACTAGCAAACAAGAATGATAGTTAGAGTTGATGTCACTTGACAAAGGCTACAATCGGTGCTGACATGATCAGAAGAATAAAAGTTTTCTGTCGAAACTAACCTATAAAAGGGACTCCATCTCTACCAAGGTGGCTCAAAGAGATTAGAAGTCTGAATGGACCAACCAAAACCTAGAGAACCGGTGGAAGGACTAGCCTTTCCGTCGTCTATAAGAGTTTTTCTTCTTCTTCTCCAGTCAGTCTGTAAGTGAGAGCTTAGAGAGATATTAGAGAAGACTCCACCATTCCCATTTCCCATAACTTGTAATATTTCTCACTCTCTTTACTTTCCACTTGTATATTTCATTGTAATGTATATTATTCATACTTTACAGTGATCTAAGGCCTACATTCTTTTACAAATTGCATATTTATCCACTTTCAATCCATCACTTCTTTATTGTTCATCTGTCAAAGTGCTATAGGTAGTTTAGGTTAGTGATTTGTTCTTGATAAGTAGTCTAACATATAAATTTATCCTGTTAATTGAGTTATAATCCATTGCATGGCCAGCGCTTGTCACCAACTACTTGAGAGAGTAAGTAGCAAGGACATGGCTAACACACGCAAGAAGGAGTTTGAAGACAAATTCCACGTTGACAAGTTAACTTCCATCGCTTGTGTTTGAAAAGGAGAACAAGTGTAGGTGCTCGGTACCGAGAGGTTGTCACCCTTAAAAGAGAAGTACTATAAGTCTTACAAGCAAGAACTTCTAGATAAATATTAATGAAGCTTAGTCATTTACATCCCAAGAGGCGAGCAAGTGTGACGTTTAAGGCACTCAGAGGTGCTCGCCTTAATCAAAAGCCAATTAATTGATCATCATGTAATTTAATCACTTACAATGCAAAGACTTTCCTTCACATCTACTCAACGCAAGTTTGTTTATTTCCTCCATCTTCTCACCATTCTTATCACGTTTTACAAAACTCTAGTGTAGTTAATAGATTTAGCTTAGACACACATTTACTTCATATTGTATAAATAGTATATACCGCCTAGATGAATAAGTAAGTCTTATAACTAATCTTTGATTTCAATTCCCTGTATTCGACGTTGGATTACCCAAGAAACCTATTGTTTCACTTACACTTGATCAATCAATAGGAAAACTTGTACTCAACGAGGATTTAGTAATTATGCAAGGACAAGAGACATAGTGAGCATCTCACATGCAATGACCATGACTCGCCATATAAAGATTATATATATACTAGAACACATACTAAATCCATAAAACAAAATTCGAAACTACCAAGCAGCATGTGCTCCTCTACGATTCACTGCCTTTCTTCTTTTCTCAACAATACAACACTGAAAAATAGAGTGAAGCAGGCATGCAGACTTTGTGCAGATTGTATTCTCTTATATTTATGGATTTGCGATATAAGCTACGCGTTTTGACACATTATCATGCGTTTTGGTTCCATTATTCTACCTAAAAGACCACAATAACTTATATTTCTACAAGTTATCATGTATTGTTTTGCTTATATTCATTTTTCATATTTGAAATATGACTACAAAGTTACACGAACTTGCAAAACATAGGGAGCATATAAGAATCCTTGAGTTAAGTAATGGACATGGTGATTTGCATAAGAGACAACAATTAGAATTTCCTACTACGTTCAAAGCAAAGGTATGTCATTTTCTGTAGTCGTACCTTGTGTTATACAATTTTTATTACATTTAACCATCGCCTTTATGATTAGGCTCAAATGTTGCATTGTGATAAATTCATATCCGATGATTTGTATGCTTTTGCCTGTGGTTCGAATGACTGTGCTCACTCTTATAGTGGGTGATAGCAAATGGAGTTCGATTTCTCACTAAAGATCGTGATAGCTAGTCATCAAACCACTCAGAATAGTGGAGTAATCATGTCAGATGATGATGAAACAGGACAAATCTTTTTCTATGGCGAACTACATGAAATTATAAGACTACGATACATTTGCATGAAAGAAGTTGCGCTTTTTAAGTGTGAATTGTATGATACTAGTTTGAGGAAGAATAGAATTACGATGTGAATATGAAAAGAAAATAAATATGATAATATTGAAATGACTATTTCGATTTTATAAAATTAGATAAAACTATAAATTTTTAGCGTGTGATTATCACATGCATGACACACATTGTCTACTAGTTATGTATACATAATTCTTATTCTCTTCCCTCGTTACTCTCATTTTTTCCTCATCCGATTGACTTAAACAAACCTCCCTTTGCTCATTAATATACTTTTTCAAATATTTATTACATACAAATATATAATTAATAATACTTTCCACCAAATTTCAAATTTCTTTAATTAAACATACATTCCCCCATATATACACATACCCACATACATTCATACACATTTTATAAATAGAAGATGTATAACATTAATTAATCCACTGATATTTATTTCCTTATTCAAGAGGAAAATTTATATAATGCACGACACAAAATTAGGTAGGAGTTTAAACTTTTTTTTTTTAAAATTAAAACCCTACCGTTCAATTACTTCAATTTCATACTTGTGCTATAAGTATGTATATTTATCCCCACGTACATACATGCCAAAACAACAATTATAACAAACAAACAGATAAAATAAAGTGTGTGGTTAAAAAAGAGAATGATGATAAAGAATATGGTCCTTTTGTGGCTTGCCACAACCAATTTGGTTGGGGGTCAAGTTCTAAGGTCGTCGGGGCCTCCACCAGAACGTACGAGATATCATGTTCATGTGCTAAACGGGCCATATTATGTTCATGTGCTAAATGGGCTAAGCTACCATAGTTTGGATGTGCATTGTCAATCCAAGGACGATGATTTGGGACATCATTTGGTTAATCATGGAGATGATTTCCAATGGAACTTTATAGAAAACCTTTTCAGAACAACCTTGTTTTGGTGTAGATTGGAAAAGTCGGATGCGTATGTCTCTTTTGAAAGCTTTTGGCCTGAGTCGTTGAAGAACCCTTGGCTTCGTCGTAGGTGTGGGACTCAATTAACTTGTCTTTGGACAGCTAAAGATGATGGAATTTATTTGAGAAATATGCCTACTAATGTTGATGAATTTGTTCACAAATGGATTGCAACGTAAGGTTTGTTAATTTGTTAATTTATTGGTGCGGAACAAAAGAGAAATCTAATACATATGCCTTTACTATTTAAATTAATAAAGAAACTGAAATAAGACCAGGGACTACTTTTATATATTTATATATATGTATATATTTTGACTGAATTGTTTTTTTTTTTTCCTTCTTTTTATCTCTTTACGAAAATGTCTAATATGTATGAAACAAAAAAATAGAAAATAAGTATGGAACTTAGATGGTCGTAGAAAATTAGAGATAGTAACAAGAGAGAGATATTGAAATACTACAAATTCACTTTTAAGAAATTTGTTGTATGATTTTTCACCTATGCAAACAACCTACAAGGCAAGAAAGAAATAATTACCGAATATTAAATTATTTGAGAGAAAAAAAAATACTTATTTAGAAGAACCTTAAACTTTAAAACTTTTCTTTTTGTATTCTATTTCACACTTGGTTGCTTCAAGAATGTAAATATCAACTCTATTTATACAATCATCATTCATAACTCATACCACAATTAAACATAAGAATTAAAATCCTACATTTAACTCATATGAAACTCATGCTAAATTAACTCTAACATTAACCTACTTAATCTAACTCATATCCTTTAACTTTTACAAACTCTCATAAATAAATTCATATATAACTTTTTAATTAAATTAAACATGTTTAATTTTCAACATACTCCATTAAACATGTTTTTTGAAAACTCCAAGCAAACTTCTTAATTTATTAAACATATCAATTTTGAGTGGCTTCGTGAAAACATATACAATTTGATCTCCAGCCTTCACATATTCAACTTAACATCATTCCTACAAATGCAATCATTGATAAATTGAAATCTTGTATCAATAGAACATTTGATCCTTCACCAAAGCAACTGTTGACTTATTGTCTACATGGATTATAGTTGGATCACCTTTACAAAATACCCAACTGTCTTTAGCAAATTTCTTAACCAAGTTGTATGATAGACACATGAAGTTGCAATCTCAATCTTGCTCGACCGAGAGAAAAGACATAATGTTGTTTGTGTAAGGATCTCAAACAGTCATGTGTAATCCTGAGCAAGATTGAAGACAAAAGTGTGATCACGGGACGATCTCGGTACTTCTTCAGCCAAGATGACGAACATAAAGCTTAGGAAGTTAAGAACTCAACAATCTTACGGTCGTTTATGGCTGAGATTTGAAGAAAAGGGAGAAATATAAAGAGTTTTCGAGCAATCTCGAGGTCGTGTCTGGTTGAGATTGAAAACTCAAAATGAAAATTAAAGAGCACTCGGGCCATTTTGATGCTATGTTTGGCCGAGGCTGGAGGCAAAAAAGTAGGTGTTTTGATGCCAGAAAGGTTATGCGTTTTGATGTAACACGATAAGAGAGAGACGATGAAGTTAAGGTGAGCATTTCAAGGGAATGTCTAATCTTTAGTTAACGGCTAGCTAGGTGTTGAGCTTAAGTTGGTAGCATGACCTGGTAAGTTATAAGTCAACATGTGTAAAGTAAAAATAAGACGTGACAAGCTAAGAGAGGCTTAAGTGATGATTAAAAGGATTAGTATAAATAAGAGATAATCGGAAGCGATTTTATTCTGAGATTTTGTTAAGAAATTACTTAAAGGTTGTGTTGCTAAGGAATTATCTAGCGAGAAGAAGGATTCTGAGCAAAAGGGTAACCTAGTTTTATGGCTAATTTTTATAAAAGAATTTTTTTGAAAGCTTCCTTTCTTAGTCTTGTCTTGTATGCGTAAATTATTATATGTTGTTGTTGTTAACGATTGCTGTTGTTTATTTGAAAAGAAAGTTTCTAAACTAAGGCTTCTATGATTAATGATTGTGATGCTTGTACGTAAGTAAACGATTAGCTTTATTCCTATCAATGAGCTACTATTATGTGGTGTGTACATAATGAGTAAAGAAGTTGAGTGCACGACCTAAGCAATAGGAAATGAACCAAGAAAGTACTAAAAGGATGCTGGTGAAATGAATCCCAAGTTTAGGTGTGGAAGTGGTTCATGTTCTTGGTGGAAAGGAATAAGTAAAGGCTATTTATGAAAATGAAAGTTCATTTGTTGATTTAATTGTATTCTCCAAAAGGATTTAATTGTATTTGACTTATGGTTTAAGTTTTCTTTCCCCAGGTTATCAGGCACTGAGACTAAGTAAAGAAGGATAAGGCGAGCAAGCTATGCATTTAGCTAAAGAAGTGCCACTAAGTGTTGATAGCCTAAAGTTTATGTTTTAAGCCTTGTTGTAAAGAAAGCATAAACTTTGTATTGTATTTAGAATGCATGTTGGTGAGTAAATAAAGAAGGGTTGTTTGTTATGATTCTGATGCGTTATGTTTATCAAAGTTTGTCAAAGTTAAGTTGTTTGGTTTTGCTCAATGAAGTAATTCTTCTTACTAGGCATTCAACATGCTATATATCTCATGGGGAGATATGCGTGAAATTTCTAAGCGGCATGTCTCCACTAGATTTTCGTAAAGTAACTTTTGGGTCAGAGCATGACACATGTGTTGCCTTACAAGTGAATAATGTTATGATAGGTTGCTTCTTACAACTCCAAGTAAATGCACTATTTTCGAAAGACCTGTGTTTTGAATAAAAGGGTCATTCAAAAGGATTTTGTTTAAGAATTTTTGTAGTAGGTGTTTTAATGGTTCACGATGAAATCAGGTGACGTGATGAGAATAGAAGGTGTTTAACTGTTGAACACGAGAAGACAGGAGGCAAGGAAATATCTAATATGAATTGAAATATGTTCACGTGTAAGCTTAAGCATGGACAAGATAAGCATTGAGCTTACACGTGTAAAGTGTCAAGTAGGAGCTAACAAGCTTAAGGGAACTTAATAGATGACTAACCCTACTTAGAATTAGTATAAATAGGAGAAGAGGTCAATAAAGAAGGAGGTTATTCTTGAGTGATGTACTACTGAGAAGCTACTAGGCGAGAAGAAGCTTTTGAGTTGCAAAACGTTTTAAGTAAATAGGAAACTTAGTGTAATGAATGATTTTTTAAAGTTAAATTCTTTCAAAACTTTTCTTCTAAAATTTATGTTGTTTGTAATGTTTTTTTGCACGTAAATGTTTATGAATTTGGTGGTTTTTAAAGAAGGTTTTTCGAGTTTTATGTTTAATGATTGTATGAGATGTTTGTGAGTAAACCATTAGTCTTATTCCTATTAATAAACTAACTATTATGTGTACATAATGAGATAATGAGTAAAGGCAACCATGTAGAAAAGGTCTTCGGCCAGTCTTATCGGTCGTTCTGGCAGAGTCGTTCAAATGAGGCCTCCTGCCTCTCCTTCATCCAATAGGGAGTCTTCTACTCCTCCTACAACTTATTCTCAGGCTATCAGTCCCGATAAACGGTTTGTGCCAAGACCCGAAATCAAATCTTATTTTTCAAAAGCCTATCGTCATTTATGATCCTATCATAGAACTCGAATATCAAAGTCTCACTTTAGAATAGATAGTTTAAAAAATCTTTCCAGAGGACTTTAATTTTCTTCCTGAAGACCTCAGAAAAACAAGAAAATTTTATGAGTTTATTTTAGTAGACACAAAGTCTGTAGAAATAACTCATGTTCCAGACAAAAACGATCCTTCAAAAATTACTTATTCAAAATTCAAAATTTTTAAATCAATTAATCCAACTTATCGGAATCAAGGAATTTTTACAAAAAAATCCCTTTCGAAACCTTTTGTTCCTCAATCCTTCTCAAGCTTTGATATAGAGTATTTTGGTTTTCAAATAGAAACCACTCATGGTTTATTTCTTTTTGTCAAAACGCCTACAAAATTAATTTTCCATTATGGTTTATTCAATGGTGGACTAAATTTGGTCTTACAGACGATATTCTACCAACTCCAATTCAAGAATCATATTTCTATTTCTCAAGAACAATTCAAAAGAATTCTTTTCATAATTTAATGAGGTTTTGCCTCTACTTTCAAATTTCATGGATATTTTATTGGAGCTACCACACAGCATCATATTCTCAATATAAGATGTTGATTAAAAATCTAAAAATCAAATGGTGGGAAAAATACAATTTTCAGCATGCCACCATCAAACACATAAAAGAATGGTTTGCAGAAAATAGATATCTACAAGACATTGATCAAAAAGAGAATGTCGAGTTCTTAAATGACAAATCAAAACTCCTTGCAGCACTCGCACAGGCCACAACTGATGCAGATTTCCAGAGATTATTATCAACAGCAGTAAATGCTTCTTCTTCTTCTAAATCACCATCTTCTTCTCTACAAGAAGACGAAGAACAAGTAGATCCAGAATATGATCTAGACGATCCCTTTCTCGACTCACAGCCTATGTGAGCTCCGAATTAAAAACTTGTTTTAAAAGAAAAATAGGTTTAATATATAGTCTTCTGAAAGAAGATTTCTATTCAAAATTACTATAATTATTTTCTATATATATTTTATCTACATTAGCAAAAAAAAATGTAAATTCTCATCTTTAGTGTAATTAATGAGTAAACTTTTGTAAAAATTCTAGTTTACTTTGTTAATATTGTTCTGTCATCCAGAAATCAAGGAAAAAATTGTAGACAACAAGTGCAATAAAAACCAAGTCCACGAGCTAAAATGAAATTATGTATTTCATGGAGTGTTCGACTACGTTTGATGGTCCCGACCGTAAGTCGCAATAATGAAGCGCAGTGAGTCCGCTGGTCAGTCAGTAATTCGCCGTAAGGAATACGATTAATGGATACATGATTTACTACTTGCAAGAAAGGACAACAAATATGGAAAAAGCTTCAATTTTTACATGGATCAATGACCGACAAATTTTAATTTAACATGTTTCTTCTTATTTATTATAAAACTAATAATAGTGATAATAATGAATGTATGAAAATAATAAATAGGTTAGTTGTTAATTATGAACAATAATGTAATTATTAGGTAGTATATTAGGTGGAAGAAAGTTTTACACTTTAGTTTAGTACGAAGGTGGATTCTTATCCATCATTTATTAATTTCTACTCTTATAAATAAAATTTAGCTTTTAGGAGTTGAAGATCAACTAGAATCTTATCATATAAGGGGTCATGTCCTGTTTGATTTAATCTTATCTTCTTAAAATACTATCAGATAAGGGGTCTTGTCCTGTCTGATTCGATTTTATCTTTTAATTTTTCAAATTTCAATTGTGTTTGAAATTCGGGGTCTATAAATTCGGGGTCTATAAATAGACTTCCAAGTTGTAATGTAAAGCACATCGCGAAATATTATCGAGATCTAAAACACTAAGCTCCTAATATTCCGACTGCTTTCTTCTTGTAATCTATCAATCCTAATTCTCTTTGCAGTTAGCAATGAGCAATTGGTATCAGAGCCTTCAATAAAACTTCAATTTTCTGCCAATTTGTTTTCAAATTTCATTTCCGGGGAGAAGAGTTTAATAAATTTAAGTTCACTAACCTTAATGACATATATGCTTAACTAGTTAGCAAACCAAAATCTTTTATGTCTTGAATAAGGTTTCGAATAATGAACCTCCAAAAAGTGACTTGATCCTAAATACACATCCAACTTAGCAAGGAAGAACCAATTCCATAACCCAAAAGTTATGAATTTAAAATCCACCTCCCAGCACTAAAACTATATCAAAAAGGTTTCAAAGTCTCGATAATCACCAAAATGAATCCTTTACTTCAAGGGCAGCAACTCAAAACACCTCAACTCTCCAATCGAATATAAAAAACATAATGGGTATCACCAATTCGAAGGCAAATATCAATGGTATTTCACCCTATGCCAAAATTCTACAAGAAACCCATAAAACTCACCTTAACCCACCAATAGGCAACCTTCAATGCCAGTGAAAGTCTTCCTATCGATTTTGAATGTCCTCCAAGCCTCAATTTAATACTCTTACCATCAACCAACAAATATTTAGACCGAAACTTTGGTAACCAAAAACTTGATGAAAACTCACTCAAAACGGTCATTTACAATGGCGACAACCAATGGAAATAGCAGAGTGGTGACAGCGTGCGACGAATGGCAGGGAAGTTGTTGGTTCTGCAGGTATGTCGTTGCGTGAGGGCGAAAGAGATGGGTCTGCGGCTGAATACTCCACCGAAGTAAAGTTTAATTTTTTTTCTTTTGTTTTTTCTTTAACCTAACCAATATATAGAAATATAAAGTAAACCATCCTCAACTATTTTATCCAAAATTAGCTCTTCTTTTCAAAAGTTTAAACTTCCACCAAATCAACCTCAAAAACCCAAATCTTTTATCAATTAATTAGTCCAATGTTTCAAATCTTCCACCACTTACGATTCAAATTGAATTATCGTAATAATATCAGTTTGATTTTTAAGCTCAAATATTTAAAATGTGGACCAAATAATTTCAAATAACTAAATTACCAATCACTTAAAAATTTGGAATCTCCCAACTATTCTTTTTAACTTTTCTTAACCTGAATATATGGGTAGATATTTTTTCAAAAACTCTATACTCATTTAATGTGAAACCAAAGTAAAACAGACAAATGTTTTTTTTAAAAAAAAAACAAATCTTCAAGTGATGGATAGATACTTTTTACAAAAAATTATTGTGTAAAATTACATCTAACCGTATAACCAATCACTATAAAGGGTGAAAGTGGAGAACGAATGTTTCTCCCTCGTAACCTCTTTTTAGATAGTTCTATCAAGTCCTTAGCACATTTTATGCACGTGATAGTTGTGTTTTATTTCGACCACTATAGTTAAATTTTGTAAAAGAGACATTTTCAAATATAGTAAAATAAACTAAAATATTTACATGTTCGAGTAAAGCTTTGGATTCTATCAATGATAGAAAGTGATAAACTTTTATCACTGTGTATCAATATCACTGATAGAAGCATATAAGTATCTATTATTAATAAAATTTGAAATTTGCTATAAAATATTTTATCAAATTTGCTATTTTTGACAAATCTCTTTTCATAAAAGAGAATATTTGTATCAGAGAAGGAAAATCATTTTATGCCCAACTTCTTTTATAAAAGTTGGTTGTTTATTTCACAAAACTTTTCGGCTTCTATCATATGTTATAAATTTTTAAAAAGATCATACATTTTTGAATTAATTTGCAAAAATAATGAAATCTCACAATTAGATCATGTCATATTTCCCACACAAATATGTGACAAATATCATAAAACATTTCATACAGTAACGTTGAATTATTCATAATTTTTTTTTATTCATAGTTTTGTAAGTTGTAAAAGGATTTATTAAATTCTTTAAATTTATTATAGGGAAATTGCATCAAATAACCAAAAAAAAAAAAAAAAAAAAAAAAAACAGTCGTCCATATCACCTCTTTGACAAATATGACATGTAATTAGATTTATTAGAAAGCTATCAAAGGGTCATAAAAATGTAGTGACATGGACCTTATTACCATCAAATTTTTTACTACTTTTGCAAACCTCACTTTATTATAAAAAGGTTATAAATGTATTTAAGTGATTCAATTTGATTATTTTAGTCCTTTCAGCCCGAAAGAGTATATGAACTTCTATTTTTATCTTTTAAAAAAATAGAAAAAAATAAATTCAAGCTTTTTATAAATACAAAAATAGGATTAATAGATATTAAATAAAATTAAATAATTATTTAAACAATCAAAAATATACTTTATAAATTAAATAGTCACCATTGAGCAAGAAATTTTGGCCAGTAAAATTCTGCCACATCATCATAGAAAACTTTATGATATTCATATTTTGATTGGGTTTGGATAATAATTAAGTTTTCTCCTACCCAACCCAATTCAGGCTCTAAATATAAACGTTAGGCTAAAGAAATAATTGGCCTGAACCCTTCAAACAAATGGGCCCGAGCCTGAGCCCAAGCTCAAGCAGCCAAGTAAATAGGCTAAGTCCAAGCCCGACAAGCAAATAGGCCCAAACCCACCCAAAGCGCATGAAATTTCTCAATAAATAGAGACCTTTGCTATTCGTTTTGGTATCTTTAGATTGGAGGAAGAACTGAAGCTCTGAAAAATTGAAGACTCAAACTTCTAAAAGCTCTCAAGACGTGCCAGTTCTTATCAACCTCGAGATCATCATCTTCTGAAAGATCAAAGACTTGGAAAATTAAACTTACCTAGATCAGAAGATTGAAGCTCGAATGGACTTGCAACTACAACTTCCTTAAGATCGAGGACCATGAAGTTCTAAGTTTAAATTGTACACGAGAGAAAGAATCAAAAGAGTAAATACTAGAGATTGTATCCACAATACATAAGTCCATACAAAGTTAAATTCCATGAATAACATTTCTTCTGAATTCTCGTGTGAATAGTTTGGCACGCCCAGTGGGATTGTCTCTACCTTTCATCTCTTTCTCTTTCTGAAAATCATCTAAAGAAATCATGGCATCCCAAGGCAACACTTTCAAAACTCTTAGCGACATTAGCAAGTAGCCAAATACTCATAGCAGCTCAAGGGAGACTCAATCATCTGAGGATATGCCACCCTTTGAGATCACAAAGAATATCTTGGAACAAATCTCCAAGCCACCAAAAGGTTGAATTGTAATCAAAGAAAATCCTGTGATTAACAAACACAACTCGTCATCTGAGCGCTCAAACAAGGAGGTGCCTCATCCAAATATAATGTCAGTTATGGTGACTGATGTGGATACAAGCGAAGACAGAATGACAGAGCTCAAAAAAAGGTTAACATGCAAATGAAGGCAGTTGAAGAAAGGGATTTCGAGATTTCATCGCTAAAGAATCACATTGAGAGTCGTGATGCTGCTGAATCAAGTTACACACACACTGTCAAGAATGTTGACAAAGGGAAGTCAACCATAAAATTCGACCTTGATTGCATCGTTATCTGTTCAGCAGTTGCAAGAGACGATTGTAAACTCCATCAGAACTCAATACGATGGACCTACTCAAACTTTCCCTTTATATTCCAAGCCATATACGATGATGATTGACAATCTGAGGATGCCATATGGATACCAACCACCCAAGTTCCAACAGTTTGATGGAAAGGGCAACCCAAAACAACATGTTGCTCATTTTATCGAAACATGTGAAAACTGCTGGTACACGAGGAGATTTGTTAATCAAACAGTTCATCCAAACTCTTAAAAGAAATGCCTTCGATTTGTACACCAACCTAGAGCCTGAATCCATTGATCGTTGGAAGCAGCTTAAGAGGGACTTTCTCAATTGTTTCTACAACAATCGACGTATTGTTAGCATGATATAGTAAACTGCCACCAAGCAGCAAAAGGGTGAGCCAGTCATTGACTATATTAATCGCTGGAGAGCATTAAGCCTTAACAGAAAAGATAGATTAACTGAACTGTCAGCAGTTGAAATGTGCGCTCAAGGAATGCATTAGGGGCTTCTACACATCTTGCAGGGAATAAAACCCCGCACCTTGGAAGCATTAGTAACCAAAGCTCGTGATATGAAGCTAAATATTGCTAAGAAAGGAAACAATGATCTACTAGTCTTGAAAATTAGAAAAGAAAAGACAGAACTGAAGAGCACCCATAAGGTATTGAAGGATGCTACCAAGGAGGCTATGGTCGTTGGCACGGTCCCTTAAAGTTTGTCTCCATGGAAAAGAAAGTAGGAAAACGCCAAGATGAAGGCAAACAAAGACGTCCGACGTTGAAAGAGAGACAATAAAAAGTTTACCCTTTTCCAGACTCTGACTTACCTGACATGTAAGAGCAACTACTTGAAAAGCAACTCATTCAACTTTTTGAATGCAAACAACCTGTAGAAATAGGGAGAGTAAATGATTCCAATTACTGCAAATATCATCGGGTTGTCTACCATCCTGTTGAAAAAGGTTTTGTATTGAAGGAGTTGATTCTAAAGTTAGCTCTAGACAAAAAGTTTGAGCTAGATCTTGATGAGTGGCAGAAACAAATCATGTCGCAGTAATCCTTCAGCCATATAATTGATTGCCTGCTACAGGAAGTCTAATCCAATTTGGATCGTTGAAGCCTATTGTTATATATTCTTCATCGGAGCCTTACAAAATAATGACTTCTAGATTGTTTGCTCCAAGGAAGAAGAAAAGTAGGTAGATAATGCTAATGAGGGATGGACTCTGGTAACGTGTCGAAAGAACTGCAAACAAGATTTTCTCCAAAAAGAATCCCGCTCATACCAAGAGTATAGGAGGAAGGGTAAGTCTCAAAGAAGAAAAACGAGAAAGAATGCGAGAAAGCTTCTACCGATAATTGAAGAAAGTGAGGAGTTTCCTCGACTACGAAAACCAATAGCTCTGAAGGACTTCTTTCCTGAAAACTTTCCAATGGAAATTGTCTCGTGCCATACTATCAGTACGATTGAGGATAACGTTTCTCGCTTAAATTCGATGGAGGTAACACCCAAGCCAGAGGATTTTCTTTCTTTAAGCATAAATTATTTGTTGACACTATCGCAAGAAGTCAAGAATACAATTATCGAGATGTTAAAATGATAATGCCTCGACTGTTGCTGCATCACCAACGAAGGTTTGTGATTCCTGTTGTATATTGATATCCTTCAATGATGAGGATTTGCTACTAGGGTCAAAGCTTCATAACAGACCTTTATATGTGTCAGGATATGTTAGGGAGCAGAAGCTCAATTAAATTCTCGTTGATAATGGTTTTGCCGTCAACATCCTGTCAAAGTCAACGATGAATCAATTAGGTATCTCAATTTAATAGTTATCAAACAGTAAACTGGTGATTTAATGCTTTAATCAAGGAGCTCAATGGGCAATAGACACTGTTCATTTGGAGATCACCATAGGGGATTTGCAAGCAAGCACAATATCTCACGTGATCAATTCGAGGACTACTTATAAAATGTTATTAGGGCATCAATGGATACATGAAAATGGAATAGCAACCTCCACGCTCTATCAATTTTTTAAATTTTATAAAACATAGAATTAGGAAGGTTGATGCTGACACTAAGCCATTTTCAAAGGCTAAGTCTCACTTTGTTGATGCAAAATTTTACACAAAAAGTGATGATGTGAGTGAAGTCATTCAGCTGAAGTTCCCATGGCTAAAAGCGCTTATAAGCACGAGCAAGGAAAGATCACAACAAAGAAACCAAATGAAGGGGATGCACTTAATGGTCAAGCAAATGATGAACCAATGACCCAAGCTAAGTCGGGGGAGCTAGAGAGTGAAAAGATAGCAATCCCACAAGAGGAAATCTCAAATTCCTCTATTTTACGCTATATTCCTTTGTCCCGACATAAGAAGGGAGAATCACCATTTGTAGAATGTTCGAAAAACCTGACGATCGAAAGTATCGAGATATCAAAGGAAAACTTCACCACAACACTTACCAAGATTGACAAAGAAAAAGCAAAAAGACTTGAGAAAAATAGCGTAGAGGCATGCCTTTCAGAAAGACGAACAATTGAAAGATTCGACCCAAAGGCATATAAGTTGATGTCAAAGATGGATTATGACTTTACAACTCGTACTGAGCTTAAAAACGTGAAAATATTCTATGGAAGGCCCCGACTTTCCCTTACACAAAAGAAGCTTTAGAAACAATGATATTCTATACCTAATTTCAGAGTTTGAGTTAGATATAAGTCTTCTAAACTTGTTTGAATAGTTAGTAAAGGAAAAGTAAAAGTTGTTAATACATGCCACATGACAGTTGAAGAAAGCAAAGATTTTGAAGATGGCGAAAAAGACAAAAGTCAAAGAAGTTTCATTTGTTATCATATTACTTCTTCTGTTGTACGCCCTTCAGTTTTCAAGAGGTTGAGTACATTGTCAAAGGATGACAAAAATTAAGATTCAACTTCTGGCTCCACTCGACTTTCTGCCTTTCAAAGGCTAAACACAACTGCAAAGAAAGTACAATCTACAAGCCCAACTCTGGTAACAAGAGAATATGCCTTTAAAAGGCTAAGCGTGTCAATAACAAGAGTCCAAAAGAAACCTCCCATATCCATCTCAAGCAAACCTGGCTTAGTGAAAAGGGACGAGGAAATTCGCAATGCAGTTTCGTCAAGAATGAAAAGAAAAATTTTCACATCAGTAAATACAGTGGCTTCAATGAAAATAAAGCAACATAAGTTGTTTTTACTCGACATGAAAATAATGAACTAAAAGATGACGTTTATGTGGTAGGTTGTTGCCATGTTACAATAAAAGAGGCATTCAACTATCAGACATTTGAAGAAGATGTTGAAGCCCCTCCATTATCACTTGAGGACGGGGGGCAATTAACGATTGATGAGTTAAAAGAAGTCAATCTTGGTACGATAGAAGAGCCTCGTCCAACCTTCATAAGTGTCTAACATTCTGATGATGATGAAAATGCGTATGTGAGCTTACTTAAAGCATATAAAGATGTCTTCGCATGGTCATATAAGGAAATTTCTGGACTCGATCCAAAGGTGGCCGTTCATCGCTTAGAAATCAAACCAGTGCATCGACCAATCAAGCAAGTCCAACGATGATTCTGACCCGAACTCATTTATCAAATCGAGGAAAAGGTAAATAAGCTCATTGAGGCATGATTTATTCATGAAGTCAAGTACCCAACGTGGATAGCTATTATTGTTCCAGTAAGAAAGAAGAATGACCAACTACGTATTTGTGCGATTTTTGCAACCTTAATAACGCATGCTCAAAAGATGACTTTCCATTGCCTATCATAGAAATCATGATAAATGCAACCATAGGTCATGACGCTTTATCTTTCATGGATGGGTTATTAAGATATAATGAGATTTTAATAGCTCCAGATGATGAAGAGAAAACAACATTCCAAACTTTAAGAGGTATATACTGTTATAAGGTAATGCCTTTTGAATTGAAAAATGCAGGTGCCACATACCAGCGCGCTATGCAAAAGAACTTTCATGATAAGGATCTTTGATGATATGCTACATAAACATATTGAATGTTATGTTGACGATCTTGTAGTGAAGTCCAAGAAGAAATGTGATCACCTGAAAGACCTGAAGCTTGTACTCAATCGCCTTAGGAAATATCAACTAATAATGAACCCTCTTAAGTATGCATTCGAAGTGACTTCAGGAAAGTTTCTGGCCTTTACAGTGAGACATCGTGGAATTGAAGTTAATCTCTCTAAAATTAATATTATCCAGAAGATGCCAAGTTTGAATAAACTACACGAGTTGAGACGATTACAAGGTCGTTTGGCTTATATCAAAAGGTTTATATCTAATCTTGCGGGTCGATGTCAACCATTCCAAAGATTAATGTGGAAGGATGCAGTCTTTGATTAGGATGAGTCATGCTAAAATGCATTTGATAGCATAAAGAAATATTTGCTTAACCTCCAGGTCTTGAGTGCACCTTTAGTTGGAAAACCATTGATATTGTATATCGCGGCTTAAGAAGCTTCGCTTGGGGGATTACTTGCACAAGAAAAGGATATGGGTAAGGAATGCGCATTTTACTAACTAAGTAGAACTCTGACATGAGCTGAATTGAATTATTCTCCAATTGAGAAAATGTGTCTCGCCTTCTTCTTTGCAATTGATAAACTGAGACATTAAATGCAAGCCTTCACTATACATTTGGTGGCAAAAGCTGACCCTGTCAAATATATCTTATCAAGGCCAGTCATTTTTGGAGGCCTCGATAAATGGACAACTATACTTCAATAATATGATATTGTATATATCCCCCTAAAAGCAGTAAAAGGCCAAGCATTGATAGATTTCTTGGTTGATCATCCAGTTCCATCAAATTGGAAATTATGTGATGACTTACCTCATGAAGAAGTATTGTTTATTGAAAGCATGGAGCCTTGGACCATGTTCTTTGATGGTGTGGCACAAAGAAGTGGAGCTGTTGTCGGTATTGTCTTCATCTCACCTAAGAAACACGTGTTGTCATATAGCTTCACACTCGGTGAGTTGTGTTCAAATAATGTTGTTGAGTACCAAACCCTAATCATTGGCCTACAAATAGCTTCAGAATTTGGGATAAAGTACATAGAAATATTTGGTGATTCAAAGTTAATCATAAATCAGCTTTCTTATCAGTACGAGGTAAAGCATCAAGACTTGAAGCCTTACTTCTTTATGCTAGAAGATTGATGGATAGATTCGATGATATAACATTGGAGCATATATCGAGATCAAAAAGTAAGAAAGTGGAAACTTGGTCACTACTTTAATAGTCTCAGAAGACGTATCAATAAACATTTCCCTTTGCCAAAAGTGGATCGTGCCCTCAATTGAAATCAATAAGAAGAAGCTGATGTAATATCTGTGTATGCATTTGATGAAGAATATTGGCTTCAGCCCATTATAAACTATTTGGAGCATGACAAACTTCCTACCGATCTTCGAAATCGAGCTGAGATAAGAAGAAGAGCCCTGCGATTTATTTATTATAATGACACGCTTTATCGACACTCATATTGAGGTCTTTTTCAGTAGTGCTTAGAAAAAGAGAAATCGACAAAGGTCTTGGAAGAAGCATATTCAGGTATCTATGGTGCTTACTAGTTTGGTCCAAAACTCTAGCATCAGTTGAAAAGAATGGCCTACTATTGGCCCACCTTGATCCACAACTTGATGTATTTTCTGAAGTATTGTGAAGCTTGTCAATTCCATGCAAATTTTATACATCATTCACCAAAGCCTCTTCATCCAACAATAGGTTCATGGCCTTTTAAAGCTTGGGCACTCAACCTGGTTGGACCTATCACACCTAAGTCCTCAACTGGGCATTCTTACATCCTTGCATGAACTGATTATTTTTCTGAATGGGCTAAAGTCGTACCATTAAGAGAAGCAAAGAAGGAAAACATCATTAAATTTTTTTTTGAACACACATTGTATATATATGGTATTCCCCAATGCATAGTGACTAATAATGAAAGACAATTTGCTAACACTCTGATGGACAAGCTGTGTAAGAAGTTTAACTTTAAATAGTACAAGTCTTCTATGTACAACGCCAGAGCAAATGATTGGCAGAAGCATTCAATAAAACTTTGTTGCAATCTTCTGAAAAAGGTGGTCTCTAAGGCAAAAGGAGATTGGCAAGAAAATATTGGGGAAGCATTGTGGGCCTACTAAACTGTCCATTGTACTCCTATAGGTGTTACACCTTATTCTTTGGTTTACGGAGTAGAAGCAGAACTCCCACTAGAAATAGAAACTCCATCCTTGAGAATGGTAATTAAAGAAGGGCTAACTACTGAAGACGATGTTAAATTACGACTTCAAGAGTTAGAAGCACTTGATAAAAAGAGACTAGAAGCTCAACAAGAACTAGAATGTTATCAAGCACGAATGTCTGAGGCTTTTGACAAACATGTAAAGCCCCGGTCATTTCAAGTTGGTGATTTAGTGCTTGTAGTAAGAAGACCTATTATCATAACGAGGCATACGGGGAATGAGTTCACACCTAAATCAAACAAATATTACATCGTCAATTTACGAAAGGAGCATCCAAAATCATCGATCAAGACGGATTACAAATTGGCCCAATCAATGGAAAATTTCTTAAGAAGTTTTATGCTTAATTTAGTTATGTAAAAACCATATTTTCGTTGAACTACGTTATGACTTGATCCCTATGTTATAAAAAGGGTATGTAGGCAACTTAAAATTCACTTTAATTTCAGTCAAATGTAAAAAATAAATTATGTTTCATTGTCATTTCATATGTGAGCAATGCAAAATTAAATTCAAGAGCAGTCATACTGGAATAAAAAAAATTTCATTATGATTAAACAAAACTTTTACATTTATAAGGACTGTAACAAAAGAAAATGGGAGGCAAATGGGGCAAAGGGGGGGTAAAATCAAAGCTTCCACTTGAAGTTCTTGAATTCTTCACGTGCAGCTTTCATGCTCTTGCGAACCATAGCTAGGGCCTCGATGGCTTTTTCAGTAATAGCATGAGTGCTTTCAAGGGTGTTCACTTCATCCTAGAGCTTGCCAACTTTTGGTCTATAGCCTCTATTTTCTCAGAAGATAAGATCGACAGTTGTTCCGATTGAGCATTTATGCTCTTAAGTTTCCTCTCCAGTTCCTTCTTTTCTAAAGTTAACTACGTAGCTCTCTCCTGAATTACTTTGACATCCCCTCTTAGTTGGTCTATCAAAGTTAAGGCTTCCTTGATGGCAGATATCTTCTAATCTAATTGGCGAGCTTTATCTGTTGACAATAACTGTGCAAAATATGAAGATTGTACATCGTTGAAATTGTCTACCCTCTTAAGGTAATTATTCAGATACTCTTCAAGAGTAGTCAAGCCATCTGCATGGATCTTCTCAATCCCTGAGAGAACCGTTGCTATTTCTGGCCTAAGTTTGGGGGATATATTCAAAAAAGGTCTACATGATCTTGTCTTGAATATTCTCCCACATTCATAAGGTTGTGTTCTGAAATAAGTTTGAAACCACCTTTTCACAAATCCACTGAGAAGGCTTAGGGTGATCTGTTGTCTATCCTTTAGAAGTGTCTAAAGGCGGCTCAGAAATCTTAAAAGGAGCATGTGTCGATCTGAACTTCTCTAAACGCACTTTATGGCAAACATCTCTTTTGGATGGAAAACTCTCAATGTCTTTTCCCTCACTTTCATCTTGCCTCAACGAATCTCCTTGATAAGAGCAGATGCGTGTAAAGACCGTTCAGCTAGTTTAGCAACGGGTGCCTTTAAGGTACCAACTCCTTAATGGCCGAATCTACTACATGAGGCCCTATAAAAGATTCATCACTGCTAGCTCTATAAGTCCTTCAAGATGATCGTTTAAAGGTGACTATAGAAGTAAACACATAATAAATCATTCATGAAGAAGATGAAAAAAAAATCAAAAATTTAAGAATGGAAAAGGTGCAAACCAGTAGTGGAACATCAATGACTCCCACAGCACTTGAACCCCTTCCACCAAGATCATCGCCTGATATATTCGCTCTCTTCAAAGGTCTCTTCCAATGACAATCACAATTGTTGCTATCGCTCTCATCTTCATGCTCATTCACCTCCCCCTCGAGGGTAGGAGCCATCGCCTCAACCAAGCAAATTCTTTTACCACCCAGGTCGCTCCCTCGATTCTTGGGTATTTTGGGTTGTGAAGAGGGAGGAATGACACTGCTCACCAAATGGTGTTTGTTATCCTTAGAATATGTCTCGTGCCTCGTGGACCACCAATTTTTTAAATCATTATGTCACGTACTTGCAAGGCTCTAACGAACTATCAGGCAAGTATAACTTAGATAAAGTGTTGCGCCTACATATCCTCCAGCGATGTAATATATTATCTAGTGTGATCGCAGGTAACATGTCGCCTATATCATTAGGGATATCCTAGTAAAAGCCAAATTGTTGCCCAAATAGATATGGACTATATGATGTTATGATCCAAATATTCCCACAGCGAGATTACAAGTAGCAGAAAAGCATACTCACGAAATAAGAAGTCTGCAGGAACGATGAATCATGGGTATCAGTCATGCGTTCATGTTTATTATGATTCTAAAGGCTAACGTGCCACTGAATTCTTGCACCATTATGGATTAGTTCTCGCGCTTCGTATTCTCTAAAATAAATAGACCTGGCTTCACTAGAAACGTTAGCCATCTTGAGACCTCGAACTTCTGTAGGAAGTGGATAATGCGTGCCAAAATAATGGGCTAACCAGCCATGGATGCAATGCACGAGAAAGTGAAAGTCCATGCATCCTATCGGATTGGAGGCTTTGATTATCAAACTTAGCCCGTGATATATGTTCACCAAAACTGGAACTACAAGACTATCAATAGCTCCAGCAGCCATTAAGCTTGCAATCCTAAATACTTTGGGATGAAGAAATGATCTTTTCTATAGAAATACGAAGAGGAACATCCAACATGATAAGAAGGCAACTAATTACGTTTCATCCTTCATATCGTCCCTGATTCTAAGTTCTGTAAATAACGTGTTCTCTCTAGAAAACCATTCTTGAGCTTGGATCTTCGAACCGTCAGGGTTTTAAGTAGATTTGGAGCGTGACACCTTCTTTTGCTTCTGTATGGTTGGCTTATCATAGCTTCTAGACTCAAGGTACCAAAATGAAATTCAGAAGCTAATAGTCACTTAGGAGTCATTCTTTGAAGATGTCGTGCGATCATTCCTCTACGTACAAACTATTGAGTAATACGCCTGGAACAAATAGTGACATGTCATCGGATGACACTTCATCTTATCTCGCGAGGAGGTTAATTCTTTAAAGGAATGGATGCTTTTCTCATAGAAATCCCCCTCGATTGGAAGACCCCTAAAGGACCATAAGTCCTACAAAGGAATGGATAACTCGTCCGCCATAGTGTGAAGAGTATTAGTCGAAGGATACCAAGCTTCACAAAATGCTCGAACTACATCACTATTACGATCATAGGTGTACAAAGAAGTTGTTATGGCGCCATATAAAAGAGCATTGTAAAGAAGTCGCACATTTCAACCAATTACAAGCTCTAGCCACTTCCAATAGCAGTCAGTAAAGCAGAACTCTTTAAGTACCTTGGTCATAGCGCCCCAGCGTATTTGTTCTTCAATTAGACAACGTTCGACAGTGAGAGCTCTATTTGAATTAGGAGCCTCGTTATAGCTAGAGGACTGCAAGATCTATGCGTTTTTTTTCTTTCAGACAAATGTATCTCCACAGATAATCTGGGAAGAATCCAGTTGTTGTCTAGGCGTGGCCAATGATCTGCAAAAGGGCCAGCCTATGGCTTCTCCACAAGGAAACTAAGTCCATCTTCTCTAGGTTAATTTCTATCAGAAAGTATTACAAGGTGTCGGATTATAGACGAGATTCGTTCTATGAAGTAAACCATCCTTCTGGAAAAGAAAAATCACCAGAAGTTAGTACTGATGACGTGGTCTTGGGAACAAAGAATATGTGAAAACAAAGTAGCTGAAGCAGTGGGCATCATGATAGAGTTGCATCATCTATCACGAAAAAACCTAAGAAGCCAAAGCAACAGGACGTCTTGATAGAGTTGCATTGTCTTTCATGAACAAACTCTCGAAGCCAAAGAAGTCACATGGCGTGATGATAGAGTTGCATCGTCTATCATGAACAAACCCTAGAAGACGAAGAAGAAGCGGGCATCATGATAGAGTTGCATCGTCTATCATAGACAAACCTCAGAAGTCAAAGAAGCTATAGGGCATCATGATAGATTTGCATCATCTATCATGAACAAACCTTAGAAGTCAAAGAAGTAGTGGGCGTTACGATAAAGTTGCATTATCTATCATGAACAAACCCAAAAAGTCAAAGCAGTAGGATGACATGATAGAATTGCATCGTCTATCATGAACAAGCCCCAGATGTTGAAGAAGTAGTAGGCTTCATGATAGAGTTGCATCATCTATCATGAACAAATCCAAGAAGCCGAAGCGATAGGGCGTCATGATAGAGTTGTATCGTCTATCACGAACAAACCCAATAAGCCAACAATCAAAGAAAAGACGTCGAGAAGATAATAACTTCATATATGCTTGCATGAGACCTTCGAAGACATAGCTTACAAAAAAAATCATTGATAATAATAAAAAATGGGGCGTTACAACTTTAAGTTGGTGCAAGGTGCAATCCTAACAAACTAACAGCTACTAAATCTAAAAATAAAAAAGTAAGTGAAGGGTTAAAAAATGTCAAGTTGTGTTAAAACAATATGCAAAAAAAAAAAAATCACATTTTAGAACAAATATATATATATATATATATATATAGAAACTTAAAAATAAAAAGAATGAAAGAGGAGGTTAAATAAAAAATAATAACAATAAAAAATTTAAGATTAAAAAGAAAATAAAAAAGAAAAGAGTTCCTTTTAAGAAAAAAAAACAAGAAAAAAATAATTTAAAAATATTCTTTACAAATATTGAAAACAACCCAAATGTAAAAGAAAAGAAAAAAAAAAAAAAAGGAAAACGTGAAAAAAGAAAGAAAAAGAAAAAATAACAAAAACTTTTCTTTTAGAAAAGACAGAAAAGAAAAGAAAAGGAAATTAAAACCCTAAGGATAGAGAGTCGCTGCCCTCCCCTTATTTTATTTTATTTTATTCTCTTTCTCTTCCTCATCCTTCTTTATTTTTTTTTTTCTTCTTTCTCCCCTTGTTTCTTTCTTTTCTGTTCTTTCTTTCTTCTACCTTCTCCCTCGGTCTGTTTCTTTTCTTTCTTTCCTTTCTTTTCTTTCTTTTCATCTGCATCTCCATCTTCATCTCCGATTTCCCATCTTTATTTGAAAAAAAAATCAATATCAAGAGTGAGATTAAAAAGTTCTCCATATGGTGGTGCAATTGGCGACCCGGGGGTGCGACCATCGGAGAGTGATGTGGCGGTGCGGAGAAGATCGACGAAGAAAAGTGCAGCAATGCGATGGTGGATTTTTTTCCCCTTTTTTCTCCGGTCGGTATAAACTAGTTTTCCTTCTATTTATAAGGATGTGACTGAAGGGGTGTAATTGATTAAATTGTTAAGATTATAGGTTAATTTGTTGATATTTGAATTAAGATTGTAGGTTGATTTGTTGAGATTTGAAGTAAATCTCCATATCTTGGTTAAATTAATTTGTATGAATTTAAAGATTTTACATAGTTTTAAAAAGTTCAATATTAAGATTTAACTTGTTTTAAATTAACTTCCAAATCATAATCTTTCTTTCAATGTTTCTATTCTTAAAAAAAAAACTAAAAAACAAATATAATAATTAAAAAAGAAAGAAAGCTCCATTTGTATTGCCTCCATTTTTTAAAATAAAAATTAAAAAGAAAAGTTAATTTTAGAAATATTGCCTCCATGAAAGAAATTATATATAAAAATAAAAATTGAAAAGAAAGAATAAAAGTAAATAACTTTTCCTTTTCCATTCTTGATTTAAAATATGTATATTAAAAAAATGACTTGAACTCATGTTTGATGAATTGTCAATATTCCAATTGTAGTCCCCAACTAAATTCATAAAAGGAAAAAAACAAAACATTGAGAATTAAATTCAAAATTAACCAAACTTCAAATAGCATATTAATCACACTTCCGTTCAAATGCATGGTTGATTAATTTGATATTTTTAATGCATGTCAAAGTAAAAAATGAATCACTTATATTTTTTTTTTCAGCTTGTCGTTTATGAGATTCATTCACTCTTGCACGTGTACGAATCTTAAAAAGGGACATTTTTTGAGTAAGAAATTTTGGCCAATTAAATTCTACCACTTCATCACAACAAACTTTAGTAACTTTTGAATCACTTAGAGGGACAACAAACGAGAATGACACAAGAAACTTTCGTAACCCAATTCAGCCAATGATGCCTACGTCTGGGGAGCTGCGCACAGCCCAGATGAGTAATTTTATTAAGATTCACTTTCAGTCAAAATACATAGAATTAGGACATGAACTTTTTTCTACTATATGACTATTTAACATGCTTAATAGCTTCAGACATCAGGCTCCCCCTGAATGCATGAGTCATCATTCTCGATGTTGTCTGACTTTAGGCTCTCATGAATGCATTAGTGAATCTTTCGAACGTTGTTTTCATACTCTAATGAAGTTTCCGCTGTGATCACTCAAATCACTTCTTTGTCCTTATTATTACTCATCATATAAATCAACTTAGATCAACATCCAAAACCTTTAGTCATAAGATCACACTACCTTTTCGTACTTGCTGCTTCTACTACTGATTCGTACCTCCGACTTCGGCAAATAGGCAAAGTGTATTTTGTCGACCTTCAACACTGTATATATTTTCTTCGTTTGTGTTGTCGGTCCGTGTGACAAGAAAACACCTTTAAATATATATATATATATATATGACATATAAATTTCCCATTTTTACAAAGATATTTTGGAAGATTTCTAAAATAAACGGGATCTTTTTATCTTTTGATTATCTTATATTTTAAAGAAATAATCTCATATTTTCTTTTAGACAAAATCTTCAACAAACTCCCCCTTTTGTCTAAAAGAAGATATTTCTTTCCTGGCTCAATGTCATGCTTTTTCAGTGCCATCTTAAGGATCAGTTAGCTAGAGTAGATACATCAGCACGTCATACTAGTCTTCCCAAAACAATATATGTAACCCATAAGCTTTGCAACAATAACCAAACAAATCAGCATTTCAAAGGTAATTAACTTTTAAAACAACAGAAGATAAGTTATAGAAACAGCATGCATCCTTTCAAAAATATTAAACAAAATTACATGAGAAACTTCTGAAATAAATAGACAACAAAGATACAGCATTCTGATCAGTAAACCACCCACATTCAGTAATCAACAATTAACCTTGCCACTTCTTCCCCTTTGGATAAGAAAGAAATATTATTCATGATCACGGTCCCCCTACTTGTAGAAGGAGCAAACATCTTCAAGTGACGAATTAGGGAGTCGACTTCCAACCGACGTTCAGACAACAGATTTATGGAAGCAGAAAGAGCTCGATACTCAACAGTGAGAAAATTAACAATCCTGGAAGCTAACTCTCAGTCAACGAAGAATCTAGTAGCATCCTCCTCCCAATCGTTTGTGTCGAAAATGCGAGGACCTCAAGAGGGATGCATGTCACGAACTATGTCAAGCACATGACTCCCTTGAAACAGCCCGTAACTGAGCGATAAAGTCTTTGGGTCTGGTCCAGGAGCATCTGACTCTCTCAAAACCGCAGCATTCAAATGAAAAAGAAGACCAGGGAAGAACTGTGGTAAAGCAATATGAATTTTAATGTCAAACGTTCCCACATGCCGCAGTAGTTGATTATAAATGAACAATCTCTTATCCACCACCTCATCGTTACAAATCTGATATAAGAAAGTCCCCAAGGCCATAGACATACTGGAAGCATGAGAAGAAGGGAACCAATTTGCAATGCTGATCTTATGCAATATAGCATATTTGACACTCAGAGCAACTGCATGAATCCCATTCACCGACCACGAAGATAATGTCCTACCAGATAAGACAGATGTCAAAACTTAATTGGATGGAACAGTCGGAGAGCAATCATGAGCAATATTATTTCTCAGAAAACCATTTATAACAACGGGAGAAATTTTGAACTTAAAACCTCTAATGTGAACAGTCTGAAAGTCTGGACTACTAGGATCATTAAAATCAGCTGGTAAGTTAACTATAAACTCCCTAATTAGCTGAGGATAAAATGGTCCTACATCCGAGATAGTTTTGGATAAGCCTGCCCTTTCAGTAAGACTCATGATACTCAAGCAGGAATGATGTTTATCTGAGACATTTACCTCATTAGCTAATCTCCACTGGACAACAAACTTCCAACACTGAACATTCTCCTCGAGGTGAAAAGATATTCCATCAATTGGAAAAGATGGAAAGTTAGGAGGTATCTTTTTTCTACCAGTTTTGGTAGTAATATTTCGCTGATTCTACTGCGACTTCTTCTTTGTAGGTCGAGATTCCTCAGGAAATGTAGGAGACTCAGTTGGAGCGGCCGAGGTATTATCAACATCAACATCAATAGGGATCTCACAAGTATTAACTTCAGGAATGACAGGGTCAAGCTCATCGTCATTATTATGAACATCAGTCCCTCCCTCAGGTGCTGCGATTTCATCAGCAGATTGAGATGCATGGTCATTATTCAGTCCAGAGGAAGTAATGTTTGGAGCAGGAGACCGAACTAGAGAGGAATAAAATGATGGACCTGGTTCAAGAGTAAAAGTATGCTGAAGACCAGGGGTAGGAACCAACACACCTTCAGTTGACGAGCTTTCCTGAAAATGATCAGATACAGGAGGGTCTATAGGCCTTTCAACCGCAACGTCAGGAACAGAAGTCTTCTTCAACAACCGGGCTAAAGGAACATCATCAAGATCATCGGAATCCATATTAGACATATGAGCCTCAAGAGCACCAGGTGGATACTTAGCAATTGTCGCAGTATCACGATAAACAACTTTTTCCGACACAAGCTCATGAAGATTGACCAAAACATTCGCCTGTGATTTTTCAAACGAAAGGCGATAAGGTCTCCGTTGTGGAGTACTTTTGAACCGACGACCTCTCATCCTCACATTATGCATAGAGAGCGATGAAATTCGAGCTTCAAGATCTTCTTCAAAAGGCTTCGTCGCAAAAGAACCATTTCGAGTCTTCACCATATTGCATCCAATTCCAACACTTAGAGGAGAAATTAAAAAAAATATAAAGAAATCTGAAAACGAAGCGATCAGCTTAAATAATCTTCAATTAGCCTTACTTAAATTTTACACTTCAAGAAAATCTTTCTTAAACGCTGTAAAGATAGTCGTTAATTCCTAATATGACGCTGACACCACAAAGATACTCGAACGTGTAAAAAGGCTCCATCTTTTTAGTTGCTCACAGAGTTAAATTTGACACACTCCTAGGCCAGCACATAAATGCTCAAATGTGCTCGCATCAAGTGGCTTAGTGAAGATATCTGCCAATTACAAATTGGAGTGAATATGTTCCAGTGTAATAATCTTACTTTCAATAACCTCTCTAATAAAATGATGCCTTATATCAATATGCTTGGTTCGACTATGTTGAACCAGATTTTTTGATATATCAATAGCAATCATATTATCACAATATAAGATCATAATATCTTAAGTTAATCCATACTCATGCAACATATTTTTCATCTAAATTAACTTGGTACAAGCACTCCCTACAGCAATATACTCAACTTTTGCAGTAGACAAGGAAACACAATTTTGTTTCTTACTGAGCCATGAGATAATATTATTTCCAAAAAAGAAACACCCTCAAGTGGTGCTTTTCCTGTCATAAAAAATGTTTGCCCAATCGGCATCACAATATCCAACTAAGATAGAAGTCGTATCATAGGAATACAGAATTCCAAAATCACTTGTTCCATGGACATACTTGAGGATCCTTTGAACAACTTCAAAATGTGAAGTACAAGGATCAGACTGAAAAAGAGCACATATCCCAACAGGATAAGCAATGTCAGGCCGACTGGCAATTAGATATAACAGATTTTCGATCATGCTTCTGTAAAGCTTGTGATTTACTATTGTACCATTAGTATCTTTGGTAATTTTAACATGTGTCGCAGCTGAAGTCCTTTTGTGTCGAGACTGCTCTAACCTGAATTTTTTAACTATGTTCTTGGCATACTTTTCTTGAGATATGAATATACCCTCACTTCTTTGTTTGATTTGTAGGCCGAGAAAACAAGATAATTCTCCCACCATACTCATCTCAAATTCTGATTTCATGATATCAATGAAGTTATTAACAAGATATTGAGGAAAACCTCTAAATATGATATCATTAACATAAATTTATGCTACAATTAAATTGTCATTTGTACTGTTAATACATAATGTCTTGTCAGTCCCGCCTCTGGAATATCCTTTACAACTCAAATAAATTGTCAATCGTTCGTACCAGGCTCTGAGAGCTTGCTTAAGTCCATATAGTGCTTTATTAAGCTTATACACATGCTGAGAAAATTCAGAATCAATAAATCCTTTAGGTTGTGCAACATAGACTTCTTCGTTCAAATCATCATTCATGAAGGCACTGTTGACATCCATTTGATATAATTTAAACCTAAGGATACATGATATTCCAAGCAACAAGCAAATAGCTTCAAATCTGGCAACTGGTGCAAATGTTTCATCAAAGTCAACTCCCTCGACTTGAGCATAACCCTGAGCTACCAATCGAGCTTTATTCCTTGTTACATACCTAGCTTCATCCGTCTTATTTTTAAAAATCCAATTTGTATCTATTATATTAGCTCCTTCAGGTTTAGAAACTAATGTCCACACATTGTTACACTTGAATTGAAGTAGTTCTTCTTGCATTGCATTTATCCAATATTCATCCTTGAGAGCAATATCAACAGTCGAGGGTTCAATGGTAGACGTATAACATAAATCAGTGATCATTTTAGAACAATCTACTTTCTCCTTCTTTCTAGTTGTAATTTCAACTGAAGGATTACCAATTATCGAGCTTGATAGATCATCGTTTCTCACATGAGCTGATGGAATAAGTTCAGTGTTATTAGCTGTAACATCCTTACATGATGATTTTGAGTTTTTATCAGCACTATCTGCCTGAATATCAACTTTAGGTGCTTCAGTAGGAACAGTAGAAGAAACAACAGGTACATTTGGTGCTTCATCATCCTCATCAATAGTTCGTTTGGCAGTAGGTTCAAGATCATTTATCTCAACGTTGATTATTTCCATAACTATTCCAAATCTATTATTAAATACTCTATAAGCTCAACTATTCTGAGAATATCCAAGAAAGATTCCTTCTTCTGATTTCGCATCCCACTTTCGATGATATTATCTGTCAGCAAGAATATAACAAGTACTTCTAAAGACATGAAAATACTTCACATTAGGCTTTCTTCCCTTCCATAGTTCATATAAAGTGACAGTAGTTCCAGATCGAGTCGTAACTTTATTGTCAATGTGACAGGTTATGTTAACGACTTCTACCCAAAAGTTTAAAGGCAGACCTTTGGCATGTATCATGACTCGAGCCATTTCTTGCATAGTTCTGTTTTTTCTTTCAACTACTCCATTTTTCTGAGGAGTTATAGGAGCAGAAAATTCATGATGTATTCCTTCCAACTCACAGAAGTTATTTAGATCTTCATTTTCAAACTCCTTACCATGATCACTTCTGATCCTAATAATTTTTTTTTTTGCCTTTTTCACGTTGCAAATTCAAGCAAAGGTTGATACAACTTTTAGGAGTATCAGATTTACCTTTTAAGAACTGAACCTAAGTAAATCTGGAAAAATCATCCACAGCAACAAATACATACTTCTTTCCTCCAAGACTTTCAATTTGCATCGACCCCATAAGATCCAGATGTAGTAGTTCAAGAATTCTATTTGCGGAACATTCTTTTAGACTTTTCGGAGACACTTTGGTTTGCTTTCCAATTAGACAATCTCCACAGAAGAATTTGGAATACCTACCACAACCTCATTTTTTTATAGCTTTATCTATGCTTCTTAAGCTAATATGCCCCATTTCTATGCCACAACCAAGTTTGATCTTCTTTAGTTGAGTGACATATATCAGAGTTATTTAGAGACCAATGGTAACAATTATCTGCCTGTCGACTACCACCCATAAATACATGATTATCTTTGTCAACTACAGCACCGCTGGCTTTGCTAAAATTCACACTGTAACCTTGATCGCATAGCTGGCTCACACTGATCAGATTTGCTTTCAATCCATCAACATATCTAACAACATTTAGACAATGTAGATTATTTTTATCAATGTTTTCTTTAGCTATGATTCTTCCACTTGCACCATTTTCAAATGTAACATGACTTGAGGCACATTCCTTCAACTCAGAGAAAAACGACTTGTTTCCCGTCATATGTCTAGAACATCCACTATCAAAGTACCAGGCATCATTCGTAGCTTGAGCAATTGTAAAGGCAATATTGTAGTGTTCAGACAGTTTAACTCTCCATACCATACGACTTCTTTTTCCTCTGTTCCAATTTTTGAAAGTTAATTTATGCTTTAGACTGCCATACTCTACCTCCCGTTGACACATTTTGTCTCTTTGTAGTTTAAAACAAAAATGTCTGATATGACCTTTTTTACCACAGTAATAACAAATCCATCTTATAGTTTTAGTTGGACTAACAACTGTCGTTATAGGAAATGTTTCAGTTTCTTCTTTTACCAAAGCAAGAACAAACTTTATTTCAGTTGTAGGTTTAATACTTCGTACTGAAGCATCAAAACCAAGATCTTATTTACTTGAACTGTTATGTCTTGAATTTAGTATTAAGTCTAAGTTTTCAGTTCCTGAATTTAACATTTTCACAGATTTTATCGTCTGATCGTGGTCATTCTGAACTTCTTTCAGTTTCAGCTTTAGAGATGATAAGACAGACATTAATCGTTCATTTTCTTCCATAGGTCTTGAATTCTTTCTTTTTGTATTGCTCTGACTTCAGAATCTTCCTTCCACAGCACTTTAAGTTCCTCAAAGGTCAGTTCTTCATCACAATTTTCTTTGGAACATTCACTTTCGTCTCTAAAATCGATTTCTGTAATACATGTTGTGAAAGCATTCATGCCATTATAGCCATTTCAAACGTAAGTAGAGACCCAAATAACTCGTCAATTTTTAATGTAGTATTATTGTGTGCTTCGTCTATGGCAGTGACCTTCATGTCAAATTTCCTAGGTAGAGACCGTAGCACCTTCCGCACAATCTTAGAATCAGGAATTTTTTCACCAAGCAACAGTGATTTATTAGCATTAGCAATCTCCATAACTCTCTCATTGTACTCTAAAACTGATTCATCTTCAAACATTTTTAAAGCTTCAAATTTTGATGTTATCAGCTGTAATATGAATATGTTGACTTTAGAAGTTCCTTCACTATTTAACATGTTTAATAGCTTCAGACATCAAGCTCCCCTTGAATGCATGTGTCATCCTTCTTAATGTTGTCTAACTTCAGGCTCCCTCTAAATGCATGAGAGAATTTTTCGGACGTTGTCTTCATACTCTACTGAAGTTTATGCTGTGATCACTCAAATCACTTCTTCGTCCTTATTATTACTTATCATATAATCCAACTTAGATCAACATCCAAAACCTTTAGTCATAAGATCGCACTACCTTTTCGTACTTGCTGCTTCTACTACTGATTCGTACCTCCAGCTTCGACAAACAAGCAAAGTGTATTTTGTCGACCTTCAAGTATATATTTTCTTCGTTTGTTTTGTGAGTCTGCACGACGAAAAAACACCTTTAGATATATATATATATATAAATGACTTATATAAATGACTTATATATATTTCCTATTTTCACAAAAATATTTTGGAAGATTCCTAAAATAAAGGGAAATATTTTTATCTTTTGATTGTCTTATATTTAAAAAATAATCTCATATTTTCTTTTAGACAAAATCTTCGACATATTTAAAATACGAGTTTTTTAAAAAATATAACAAAGTTGCAAAATATTTACACTGTATAAAATAATTTCGAAAACAAAAAAAGTCCATAGGTCCACCATGGAAAATACCAAAAATGTCTCGTCAACCATGTCGTCGACAACGCGCGTAATATATTTGGTATACGATCATTTATATTTGGCTATTGTTTGGTACACAATCGTTTAGATTTGGTCTATTAGATTTTGATAGCAAAATCTAAATGATTTATTTTTAAAATTGTTGATCATTAAATTTGGTTACACAATCGTTTAGATTTATTTACACGATCGTTTAGATTTGATCGTTTAGATTTAGTTACACTAGCGTTTAGATTTGATTGTTCCCAAATCTAAACGATTCATTTTTTAAATTGTCTATATATGATCGTTAATTTGGTTACAAGATCATTTAGATTTAGTTACACAATCGATTAGATTTGATCATTTAGATTTGGGTAGCAAAATCGAAACATTTTTTGTTTAAGATTTGGTACACGATCGTTTATTTTTCTTTATACGATCATTTAGATTTGGCTATCCCGATCTAAACGGTCTAAATGATAATAATTTTTTAGGTTTTTTTGTACACTATCATATAGAATAATCAAGGACCCTTCAGTTAAGACTGCAACTAATAATGTTAGTAATAACTTGTGAGACAGTAGAGTAGATTAACACATGAGACTTTGATAACCCAGTTCGGCCAATATTGTCTATATCTGGGAGCTGCGCACAGCTCAGATGAGTAATTTTATTAATTAGACAAGGGTCGAAGTACTTTCCGCACTATTTTAGAGTCAGGTAACTTTTCACCGAGCAACAAGGATTCATTTGCGATTTCAAGTACTCTCTTATTGTAATCAGACACTGATTCATCCTCGGTCATTCTTAACGACTCAAACTTAGACATTATTAACTGTAACCTTGAGATCATTACTTTGAAAGTACCTTCATACGCCACCTCTAAGGTTTTCCAGGCTTCTTTGACTGTAGTGCAAGAATTTATTAACTTGAAAACGTTCAGGTCAACACTATTAACTATCGCGTTAAGTGCTCTGGCATTTTCAATAGAAACTTGCTCTTCAGCATCGATCCAATCAACTTCAGATTTTGGAACCGAAACACCATTCACGGTAATCATGGAGGATCATAACCCGCCACAAGAGCTCTCCAAGCTTTTCCATCTAACGTCTTAATGAAGAAGATCATCCGAGGTTTCCAATATGAGTAGTTTTTACCATCTAAAACAGGAGGACGTGATGCAGATGGTCCTTCTCTGATTATCTCCATGATCTCTCAACCCGCTATGATATCAAATGAAACAGTAAAGAATAATCAAGGACCCTTCAGTTAAGACAGCAGCTAATAATGTTAGTAATAACTTGT
The DNA here is from genome assembly GCF_025177605.1 of Cucumis melo. Taxonomy (NCBI): domain Eukaryota; kingdom Viridiplantae; phylum Streptophyta; class Magnoliopsida; order Cucurbitales; family Cucurbitaceae; genus Cucumis; species Cucumis melo. Next base: position 4,894,873 of record NC_066857.1, read on the forward strand.
GAGACAACAGAGTAGATTAACACATGAGACTTTGATAACCCAGTTCGGCCAATATTGCCTACATCTGGGGAGCTGCGGACAGCTCATATAAGTAATTTTATTAATATTCACCATAAACACCAAAACATCAATATAGCTTATGTGTACTTCTCAATACTATAACTATATGACATGTGTATTAACATCATACTCTAGGCTCCCCCTGAAATAAAGATGACTCCCGTCAACAGTGTCTGACAGCCACGCTCCCCTTGAACATATACGTGAATCAACTATGAATCAAACTAACCACAGATTCATTATGTATATTACTCATCTGCAAACTCAATTTTAGGTAATCATGTTGCTTCACAAGTCATAAGATCAAGCTACCTTTTGTTACGGCCGCTTCAATGATAAACCAGAAGTTACTTCTTGCATCAGCAACGAAACTTTTCTCTCTTTTTTTGCGTAAACCCACCAGTCTTCAAAACTCATATATATACATATATATCCAGATATGTATAAAACTTGTATCTTTAATAAGATCCCTAAAGAATACGAACTTATTATATTCTTAAAGATAATTAGAGAGATTCCCAAAATATAGGAGAATCAAATATTCATTGAATATCTTCTCTTATAAATAAATCATTTAATTAAAAGATATTCTTTTAGACAAAGAACGCTTCAACATACTCTACTATCAATATTTCTTATATATATATATATATTATATATATATATATGAATCGTTATTTTATTAATCACGACAATTAAGTGATTAACAAACATAGTAAAATTTTATAGTCTATCAATAATAGACATAAATTGAGATTAATAAACAGTATATATCAACATCTATAAATGATAGATGATAGTAGTTTATCATTATCTTTCAACATCTAACAATGATATTTTCTATATTTATAAATATTTTGATTTATTTTTCTATATTTCAAAATAATCATAGTACAATTTTAAAATTTTTATTATTCATATAACAACTTTTATATATTTTTTCTTCTATATGCAATGATAATGATGTCAACACATCCTTGTCTTTAAAAATTGTCTTTAAAAATTGATCATTGATATTTTGATATATTTATAAATATTTTAGTTTATTTTGCAATATTTAAAAAACATTGCAAACAAAAACTAATACTATGTTTAACACTAAAATGTCCTATCATCTTCAATTTTGTACCTCAACCACAATTTAAATTTCTTTATTTAATCAAACAAAAAATGGAGGTATATTACTTCCCATTTTGTTGCATATACTTCTTAATTTATTTATCAAATAATGATCCATTTGTGAACAAATTCTTCATTTTGAGCGGGTAGGTTTCTCAAGTAAATTCCATCATCTTTAGCAGACCAAATACAAACTCCTTGACTCCCACATCGATCACGAAGCCAGTGGTGCTTACTCTCAGGCCAAAAGACATTAAAAGAGACATATGCATCTGACTTCTCCAATCTGCACCAAAACAAAGTTGTTTTCCAAAAGTTCTCCTTAAAGTTCCATCGAAATTCATCTCCACGATGGACCAAATGTTGAATTCTCAAATCATCGTCCTTGGACTGACAATGCACAAACATATCTTGGTTGGTTAGATCATTTGCAACATGAATGAAATACCTCACCGGCGGTACCCTTATTACCACATCCTTCGAAATTTGAGCTTCGGCCACCCAAGTCGCCATCAGGAGCCACAAAACAACCACATTTCTCATCATCATTTTCCTATTTGACCATAGTTTTTTTCTTTTTTTCTTTTTTTCTTTTTACAGATCTTTCCTTGTTATAGTCGATGTTGGACATGCATATATGTGTGAATAAATATGCATACTTATATAGCACAAAAGGCAAGGCAGTGAAGAAATGAAATGGTATGGTTTTATTTCTTTTTAAAAAAAAAGAAAAATTAATCTTTTCCCTGATTTTGCCTGATGTATGATATAACTTTCTTTCTCAATGAGTAGATAAAACTGCAGAAATTGGATAGATATTATTACCTTATTTACATAAAACTTATCCAAAAATTAAATAAAACTTATTAAAAAATATACTAATATTACCGTTTCTTAAAAAAAAATGGGATGTTTTCATATATATATATATATATAAAATTGAATTAAAATATTTACAAATATAGTAAAATATCTTATAGACGCTGATAGACTACTATTATTATTACTAATAGATGCTAATAGACTCTAATATTAAAATTGTTTTCAATAGATGTTTATTAGGGTTTACTATGAGAATGTGAAAAATTGAAATATTTGTAAATATTTTCCTATAAATTTAAAAAAAAAAAATCTCACCATATTACACTACCCATGTACCTATGTACTACAATCAAGAAAGAACCTCAAATGATCCCTATGTTAACAAGTTCGTGTTAATTGTTTTATGCTCAAGTGTTTTTTACACAATTTAAGGTGAAGTTATATACTTTCCATACAGACACAATATAATTAACGTGTGAAAATATTAATAAAATGTTATCTGAATTAAAATACTTGAGTACTTAATAACTTCATAACAGATAACGTTATCAATGCATTGATAACATTTCCTAACTGTAGAGGAAAATTTATATTATGCACAACACAAAATTTGGTAGGAGATTAACGTTCTTTTTTTTTTTTTTAATTAAAATCCTAACATTCAATTTTTTCAATTTGTTGCCTGTGCTATAAGCATGTATATTTAATCCCACATATATACATGCCAAAACATCAATAGCAACAAAGAAATATATATAATATAAATACACCAAGTGTCCATGGTTAAAAAGAAAATGATGATGAGAAATGTGGTGGTTTTGTGGCTTGCCACGGCAGCTTTGGTCGGGGCTCAAGTCCCCAGTTGGTCAGTTTCGATCGTAAATGAGCTCAGTCACCTCGATTTGAATGTGCATTGTCGATCCAAGAACGATGATTTGGGAAATCATCACTTGGTTAAACGTGGAGATATTTACAAATGGAGCTTTAAGGAAAACTTTTGGGGAACAACCTTGTTTTGGTGTACATTGGAGAAGTCAGATGCGTACGTCTCTTTTGAAAGCTTTTGGCCCGAATCATGGACTAACACTTGGCTTCGTGATAGGTGTGGGCCTGAAGGAACTTGTATTTGGGTTGCTAAAGATGGTGGAATTTATTTGAAAAATAATCCTGCTAATCGTGATGAATTTGTTCACAAATGGTGGATAGGAAAGTAAGCTTTGTTAATTCATTGATGTGCAACAAATGAGAGAAAAATACAGTGTATTTGATGTTTAATTTAATAAAGAAACTGAAATTGTTTTGGTGCAGGCACTACTTATTGATATTTATATATATATTGACTAAATTGTTTCATTTTTTCTTTTTATGGAAACCTGTAATATGTATGGGACCAACAAAACAGAAAATACGTAATGAACTTAAGATGCTCTTGGTAGAAAATAGGAACAGTCAACTAAGAGATATATTGAAATATTACAAATTCACCTTTAAGAAATTTTATTGTGTAACTTCAATGCAAGGTTGTAAACGCTTAATGCGTGCATCACATACGTCTTAACGTTTGTTCGACCATTCAACTGCACAAATATTTTTCCAATTTTTTGTACACTGTTTTCTATACATCACATAAAATTAGAAACGCAGTACAATGTGTATATCAGAGAGAATTTAAGTCCAACAAAATTACATTATCCTTTAAACAATTTAATTTACTCACTTTAATGCCTAAATTTCAAGAATTCATACGATAGGTCGTTTACATTTCTCTTATAGAATAATCAAGCAACACCTACCCACAACATCCAACCAACATCTCAACTTTGTTGAAAAAGTTTTTTAATTTTAACAACTTAATAAAAAGCACAAAAAAAAGTTTCATGAGAGAGAAATTTGCTTATTATGATAAAGGTGAAAAACCAATTTGAAGAAAGAAACATATTTAGAGACCAATGTTCAAAGTCATTAATCGAATAGTTATATCCCTTATTCAAGTTTGTTCGATTTTAAAAATGCATATATATGTTTTCATAAAACAATACAAGTCATGGAATTAAAAGGATCCGGTTATACACTAATAGTTACATATCGTTTATATTCCACCCCTCCCCCACACACACAAATCAGAAGCGCTAAGAGTTTTAAGATAAAATTAAGTGAAAAGTGTTCATTGTTTTTGTAATCCCAAAAAACATGCATCATAATAAGTATAGTCAAACTTTGAACGAACATTCACCTTCGTCATTATAATTAAGTTTACTTGGTTAATCAATGAATTTGAAACCTTACAAGAAAACTAAGAAAAATATACAAAAGTGTTGCATAAGAAAGACAATGTTAGTTCTTATAATTGTTTTGAGTTTGAACTTCATCTATTCCACGAATGTTTTAGAGATTTTGCCTTTAAAAATCTCATAGAAACAATCCCTTCACATCCATATAGACAATTCCTATAAAATTAATAACAATGTATATGTTCTCGTGAATAACTATGCAAACACTTATAGAAACCATTAAAAACATATTGATTACCTAAAACTCATATACTGCACTACTACAAAAATAAACTCTTTTGACGTTTTTAAGCTGTCAAGAATTATTATTTTTGACGTTTTTAAACTGTCAAAAATTATTATTCTTGACGGTTTTAAATCTGCCATTGAAGCCAGTGTCAAGAAAGTTGAAGTTCTTGACGGTTGATAAAATCGTCAAGAATAGTGAAATTTGATGTTCTATAAACGTCAAGTATACAAAATTTTATGACAGTCTAAAACCATCAAGAGTATAAGTGTTCATGACAGTTTAAAACCGTAAAAAATGCACTTGTTTATGACATTTTAAAACCATCAAGCATTTTTAGATTTTTTAAAAAAATTGTAATTCAATTATATTTTTGTTCCTATATTATGCTCCCATTGTCCTACATGATGATCCAACAATTGTTCCATAAATACATATAAACAACAATATTCATCAAATATAGTTTCAAAACTCGAACATATATAAATATAAAAAACATTTCACCATATCATTTTCAAAACTTTAGATATATATAAATATTACAAATCATTTACAAGACCAATATAAATAATTCCATTAGATTGCCAAGAATTCAACTAAACATTAACATTTTAAATATTCTTGACGATTTAAAAATATCAAGAATTTAATAGATAATCCTTAACTTTTAAAAACGTCAAGAAAAAGTACATATTACTTTACGTTTATATTACTTGACGTTTAGAAAACGTAAAAAAATCTAAAAATTTGCTTACATCCGCCTTTTCATAAAAATTCTTGACGATTTATCTTTCAAATCATTTTTAACGTTTTTTCGTTAAAAAATTAAAACTACGACCGTTAAAAAAGCATTTTTTCTAGTAGCGCTGTATTGTCTCATCGTATCAAAATTTCAACACAAACTTATCCAAGTTGCCCATCGATAATCTTAGATATTGGAATCTCCGGTCAACCTAGGTGGGGTTGCCATTTCAGTTCACTTTTAATTTGAATGATATCATTAAATTATGTATTTCCTTTTTTTTTCCCTTAATTTTAATTCTATTAATAGAGGAATGAAAATAAAAAATATTGTTTTTAACTTCGTTTTTTACCCCCCACAAATATGATTTTATTGTTACTTTTAATATCGATTTTAAACAAACATTGTAGCTTTATTTTTAATGTTGATTTAAAACAAAAATATTAAAAATCAAAATTTTTTAAAAGTCAACATTGTATATCTATATTTAGCCTTTTTCAACCAACTTTAAAAGTCAAATTTCTAGAAGTGAAATATGTACGAGTAAAAATATAACGTGCTTTTTTTTACACTATTAACAAGTAAGTTATTTTCTTTTAGAAAAATAAAGGAAAGACATCAAAAATAAATTACAACATATAACAACAATTATTATAAAAGAAAATATTAAATGTATATATTATGTACAAAAATAACATGGTGTGGGGGAGGCTCTGCTGTCAAATGAAAAAGAACCTCAAGTTGTCCTTAATTTCTTCCTAATCTAGGGAATTTTTTCTATCCATAAAAATAGAGTAGCGAAGTTGTGTATTGAGTACACGATTTTACTAAATCGTGGATTGAATACACACTTACGGGTCGAAAGCTGACTGGAGTTATGGACCCAACCCACTACGTCTGACTGGAGTCGTGGACCCAGTCCACAACATGTCTGACTAGAATCTTGTACTCAGTCCACGACTTCGACCACATGTGTATCCTTTTTGGCAGTCAATGCTACAGTTGATAGCCATATACCACATGTGTACCAAGATGATGGACTTTACTTTAAAAGAAAAGAATTTAAAATTTATTTACAGTAAATAGAAAATAAAACAAAACTGCAAATTTTCGTTAAAATTATAAATAGAATGTTCGAAAATGAATTTAAAACAGAATTCCTATCTCGGTCTCTACTAGTTTTAAAGGAAAAGAAAAACAAAGAAATAAATAAAATAGAATAAAATTGTAACGCCCCAACAAACTCGTTTTTGTTCATCTTACTATGAATATTTATGTATGGTCTTGGAAAATACAAATTTATTGGGAGAACCTTATCATTTTGAAGTTTCCGGTTTATTAAAGTTGGGATTTTCCACTTTTTATTATTAAGTATTATTTTACCTGTTTTAGTATTTAGAATGTATTTAGTGAGTTATTGCTAATTGAAAGGAGGGTTGGTTGATTTTGGTGAGATTTGGAGAGAGAGAGGAGATGGTTGGTTTGGGTTATTTAAAAGGAAAAGAAAAAAAGTTATTGCCTTATAAAAAGCCTTGGGACTCGTGCGTAAAGAAGAAGAGAAAAATCAAAGAAAGAAAGAGGGGAAAAGAAAAGAGAAAAAAGGAAAAAAAATTATTATTAATCAAACCCTAGCCGCCGCACGCTGCCGCACGCCGCCGCCGCGAACCCGAGCCGCCAAGCCTTCCCCTCTCTGTTCAGCAGCGCAGCCGAGTCTGCAGTCAAAACCGAGCCGTCGCCGAGCTTCCAGCCGCGTCGGAAGAATCGTCCAAGTCGATCCGTGCACGCCGAGTGTCCGTCGGAGCAGCCGTCTCTCGCAGCCGTCGCCCGAAGCCGAGCCGCGTCACCCTTCGCGATCCGCAACCGATCCGTCAGCCAGCCGCGTCGCGTCGCTTCGATCCGACGCAGCGCAGCCGAGCGTCCGTCTGCAGCCGTCGCCGAGCGAAGCCGTGGTGTAGTCGGACCACCCACAGCCGTCGCGCCACCCGGATCCGAAAGCCAGCGCCTCATCGCGTGAGGACCCGACTCGGCCGAAGCCCGCTCAGTGACCGAGGCCCGGCCCGGAACCCGAGCCACGTGCACCCGCGTGCGAGCCGCACGTGCGTAGCCGCTGTACCAAGCCGAGCCGCGCCTGTCTGCACCACGAGCCGCGCCTGTTTGAGCCGCGAGCCGAGCCGGTCTTCAACCTCCAAGCCGAGCCGATCCCTGTCCTTTTTCCAGCCGAGCCGCCAAGCCTAATTTGGCTCCTTCCACCTAATTTTTGGTAAATTAATTAATTATTTTGGCATTACCCAATAAGACTCAATGTTTTGGACACTAAATAATTTAATTTGGAACTAAATTAAATTATTTCCTTAAGGGACGTCTTGGACCAAGTAACTGCTGCAGTGTGGGATTTCTTCAGTAGGGGCTCGAGCATTGCAACCTCTTTCTAGGGTAAGTAATTTCAACTGAGTTTGAACCGTTAGTCGTTGGTGACTTAATTACGAATTTCGGCGTATTAAACAGTTAGGACCTCGTTGCTTGGAAAGCACACTTGCCTCGCGGTTAGAACTCGCCAAGTAAATCTCCAGGTAAGAGATTCTACTACTAGCTCCATGTTTAGAATTATGAGATCACGTATACCTTCAATTGTGCATGTTGAGGACTAGACTGCACGATGCATGAAATAAATGATAGTATGATGCAAATGATGATATGGTTATATTATAGCATGTTGTTGTGATGACGAGAACTGTTATGGTTGTACGACGGGTGTCGAGATGGAGAGTGTAATGATGATTTATCTGTAATGTTATATGATGACGCCATGTGTATGTATACTGCGATTAGGGTACCTGTTAGCTTAACCTGTTAGAGTCGTACCTGCATGGGTGTCCTTCGGGATCACCACCTATTCAGGACTGGGCGGTCCGACGGGATACAAGTCTAGCATGGATATAGATATGACTCGAGTGACTCAACGGGGTCCTCGCATCCCGATTGTCCTAGACGTCCCCCGGGGCACCGAAGACCAGAGTTACGTTCCTACGGGAGCGCATGTTGCACGTGTTCGGGAACGTGCCAGAGATTGGGTACCAGTTACAGGACTCTGACAGAAAGTTAACAGGCACCTAGTGGGACTAGTAGTGGGTCCCTTACTGAGTATTTTATACTCACTCTCTTCATGTCATGTTTTCAGGTAGAGGACGAGGCAAGGGCAAAGGCAAGCTGGCGAACGACCCGAAGTGACCGTGGCGAGCCATAGAGACTTCTGCTTCAGCTTATTCTTGTTTTTTGACTTTAGTACCTAAGTTTGAGTATTCTTCATTACTTACCATCTTTTTATGTAGATAGGGCCCGAGTAGGACTTTAGAACGCATTTCATTTTTTTGCATAACTACCTTGTTTGAATTTTCATAAATAAAATTTCTCAAACCTTATGCGTTTTACTAAATTTTATGACTTAATCCACTTGTTCTATATTTAGTAATGACTTCGATTCAGTATAAGGAGTTGGGTCGTTACAGTTGGTATCAGAGCACAGTGTTTTAGGTTCTGTAGACTGACCTACGATGTAAGTCATTGTTTATTTTTGGTTTTACTTCACCCTATGGCTATACGGTCCTTCGGCACTCGCTAGGTATGTCTAAAGCCTTGCTAATGTTAAGATTACAAATTTGCCTGAATAGACTAGACCTAGAGATAGGTGTGTTAAGTTCTTGTGGTGAAAAGTTTTGTTGGTGAATTTTAGGGAGAATGCCGCCACGTAGAGGTGCTCGCCGAGGAGGTGGTAGGGGAGGCAGAGGAGCCGGTCGTGGCCAGCCGGAGGCACAACCTGCTGCACCGGCGGTCGACCCTAACGCACCGGTCACCCAGGCGGATCTCGCCGCGATGGAGCAGCGTTATCAGGACATGCTGCAAGCTGCTTTGGCGCCTTTCCTCGCCGCCCAACAGAACCAGGCCGCCCCTGTTCAGGCCCAGGCCGTCGTTCCTCCAGCCCCTGAGGAAGCTCAACCCGTACCAGTTCAACTGTCGGCCGAGGCTAAACACTTACGGGACTTTAGGAAGTATAATCCTAAGACCTTTGACGGATCCATGGACAACCCCACAAAGGCTCAAATGTGGTTGACGTCCATAGAGACTATCTTCCGGTACATGAAGTGCCCAGAAGACCAGAAGGTGCAGTGTGCAGTCTTCTTCTTGGAGGATAGGGGCACCGCCTGGTGGGAGACCGCTGAGAGAATGTTGGGGGGCGACGTCAGCAAGATAACTTGGGAGCAGTTCAAGGAGAACTTCTATGCTAAGTTCTTCTCTGCCAACGTGAAGCACGCCAAGCTGCAAGAGTTTCTAAACTTGGAGCAAGGCGATATGACGGTGGAGCAGTACGACGCCGAGTTCGACATGCTGTCCCGTTTTGCTCCCAATGTGGTAAGGGATGAGGCTGCCAGGACGGAGAAATTCGTTAGAGGACTCAGGCTAGACCTTCAAGGCATTGTCCGAGCTCTCCGGCCAGCCACTCATGCTGACGCACTACTATAGCACTGGATTTGAGCCTGCATGAGAGAGCTGATCCGTCTAAGGCTGCCGGTAGAGGGTCAGCCTTGGGACAGAAGAGATAGGTGGAGACGCAGCCTGACGTAGTACCGCAGCGAACTCCGCGGTCAGAAGGTGTCTTTCAGAGACACCGACGGGAGCTTGCAGCGGCCGGGAGGACTCTGAGAGAGCTACCCGCTTGTACTACCTGTGGGAGAGTCCACGGAGGTCTTTGCTTGGCTGGAAGTGGAGTCTGCTTCAGGTGCAGACAGCCGGGGCATACTGCTGATGTGTGTCCTCGGAAACCCTTTGAGACGACGCCGCCCTAGCCTTCTGCTCCCCAACAGGGGAGAGTTTTTGCCACTACCCGGCAGGAGGCCGAGCGAGCTGGTACAGTGGTGACAGGTACGCTCCCAATTTTGGGGCATTATGCTTTTGTGCTATTTGACTCTGGGTCATCCCACTCGTTTATATCCTCTGCTTTCGTTCAGCATGTGGGTTTGGAGGTAGAACCTTTGGGTAGTGTTTTGTCTGTTTCTACTCCATCTGAGGAGGTCCTGTTGTCCAAAGAACAAATAAAGGCATGTCGGGTAGAGGTAGCGAATCATATGTTAGACGTGACCTTACTAGTGTTAGACATGCAGGATTTTGACGTGATACTAGGCATGGATTGGCTGTCAGCCAACCATGCAAATATAGACTGTTTTGGCAAGGAAGTTGTCTTTAACCCTCCCTCTGGGGCTAGTTGCAAATTTAGGGGGGCAGGCATGGTATGTATACCCAAGGTCATCTCAGCCATGAAGGTTAGTAAACTACTCAGTCAAGGTACTTGGGGCATCTTGGCAAGCGTAGTGGATATTAGAGAGCCAGAAGTTTCCCTATCTTTCGAACCAGTGGTAAGGGAGTACCCTGACGTTTTCCCCGACGAACTCCCAGGACTTTCGCCTCCCAGGGAGGTACACTTCGCCATCGAGTTAGAGCCGGGCACTGCCCCTATCTCGAGGGCCCCTTACAGAATGGCTCCAGCCGAGCTAAAAGAGCTGAAGGTCCAGTTACAGGAGTTGCTGGACAAAGGTTTCATCCGGCCCAGTGTGTCACCTTGGGGAGCCCCAGTGTTGTTCGTGAAGAAGAAGGATGGGTCGATGCGCCTTTGTATTGACTACCGAGAGCTGAATAAGGTGACAGTTAAAAACCGCTTCCCCTTGCCCAGGATTGATGACTTGTTCGATCAGTTGCAGGGAGCCACTGTCTTTTCCAAGATCGACCTACGGTCAGGCTATCACCAGTTGAGGATTAGGGACGGTGACATTCCCAAGACGGCCTTTCGTTCGAGGTACGGACATTACGAGTTCGTTGTGATGTCTTTCGGCTTGACTAACGCTCCTGCAGTGTTCATGTATTTGATGAACAGGGTGTTTAAGGATTTTTTAGACTTGTTCGTCATAGTCTTCATTGATGACATCTTGATTTACTCAAAAACGGAGGCTGAGCACGAGGAGCACTTGCACCAGGTCTTGGAGACTCTTCGAGCCAACAAGTTGTATGCCAAGTTCTCCAAGTGTGAATTCTGGCTAAGGAAGGTGACGTTTCTTGGCCACGTGGTTTCTAGTGAGGGAGTTTCAGTGGATCCAGCAAAGATTGAAGCGGTGACCAACTGGCCTCGACCGTCCACAGTTAGTGAAATTCAAAGTTTTCTGGGCTTGGCAGGTTACTACAGGAGGTTCGTGGAAGACTTCTCACGTATAGCCAGCCCATTAACCCAGTTGACCAGGAAGGGAACCCCTTTTGTCTGGAGTCCAGCATGCGAGAGTAGCTTTCAGGAGCTCAAGCAGAAGCTGGTGACTGCACTAGTCCTGACAGTGCCCGATGGGTCGGGAAGCTTTGTGATCTATAGTGATGCCTCCAAGAAGGGACTGGGCTGTGTCCTGATGCAGCAAGGTAAGGTAGTTGCTTATGCCTCCCGCCAGTTGAAGACTCATGAGCAGAACTACCCTACCCGCGACTTGGAGTTGGCAGCTGTAGTCTTTGCACTGAAGATATGGAGGCACTACCTGTACGGTGAGAAGATACAGATTTACACCGACCATAAGAGCCTGAAGTACTTCTTCACTCAGAAGGAGTTGAACATGAGGCAGAGGAGGTGGCTCGAGTTGGTAAAAGACTATGACTGCGAGATCCTGTACCAACCAGGTAAAGCAAATGTAGTGGCTGACGCGCTGAGTAGGAAGGTTGCACATTCAGCAGCGCTAATCACCAAGCAGACCCCCTTACTCAGGGATTTTGAGAGAGCCGAGATTGCAATCTCAGTAGGTGAGGTTACCGCACAGTTGGCTCAGTTGTCAGTTCAGCCAACCTTGAGGCAAAAGATCATCGTTGCTCAGCTGAATGATCCTTACTTGGTCGAGAAGCGTCGTGTGGTAGAGACAGGGCAAGGTGAGGACTTCTCCATATCCTCTGACGATGGCCTTATGTTTGAGGGACGCTTGTGTGTGCCGGAAGACAGCGCAGTTAAGACAGAGCTTTTGACTGAGGCTCACAGTTCCCCGTTTACCATGCACCCTGGGAGTACGATGTACCAGGACTTAAGGAGTGTCTATTGGTGGAGGGGCATGAAGAGGGAAGTGGCAGACTTTGTCAGCAGGTGCTTGGTGTGCCAGCAGGTGAAGGCACCTAGACAATGTCCAGCCGGGTTGTTGCAACCCTTGAGTGTGCCAGGGTGGAAGTGGGAGAGTGTGTCGATGGATTTTATTACGGGACTGCCCACGACCCTAAAGGGCTATACGGTGATCTGGGTTGTTGTCGACAGACTCACGAAGTCGGCCCATTTCGTGCCAGGAAAATCCACTTACACTGTCAGTAAGTGGGGGCAGTTATATATGACAGAGATTGTGAGACTACATGGAGTACCCGTATCCATCATTTCAGACAGAGACGCTCGTTTCACATCGAAGTTCTGGAAAGGACTTCAACTTGCATTAGGTACGAGGTTGGACTTCAGCACGGCATTCCACCCTCAGACTGATGGTCAGACAGAGAGATTGAACCAGATTTTGGAAGACATGCTGCGAGCCTGCGTGCTAGAGTTTTCAGGAAGTTGGGACTCTCATCTGCATCTGATGGAGTTTGCCTATAATAAAAGCTACCAGGCTACTATCGGTATGGCACCGTTCAAGGCTCTGTATGGCAAGTGCTGTAGATCCCCTGTCTGCTGGGGCGAGGTTGGAGAGCAGAGGATGCTAGGCCCCGAGTTAGTGCAGACTACCAATGCAGCCATACAGAAGATCCGAGCTCGTATGCTGACAGCACAGAGCAGACAGAAGAGTTATGCTGATGTACGACGTAAGGATCTCGAGTTTGAAGTGGCGGACATGGTCTTTCTGAAGGTAGCACCTATGAAGGGTGTTATGAGGTTCGTGAAGAAGGGGAAGCTGAGTCCACGCTTCGTAGGGCCGTTTGAGATACTGGAGCGGATTGGCCCCGTGGCTTATCGCTTGGCGCTACCCCCATCTTTTGCTGCAGTGCATGACGTATTCTATATCTCCCATGCTGAGGAAATATGTCGCAGACCCAACACATGTGGTGGACTTCGAGCCACTACAGATTAGCGAGAACTTGAGCTACGAGGAGCAGCCTGTCGAGGTCTTGGCAAGGGAGGTCAAGAAGCTTCGTAGTCGAGAAATTCCACTGGTCAAAGTCCTTTGGCAGAACCATGGAGTGGAAGAGGCCACGTGGGAGAAAGAAGAGGACATGAGAGCTCAGTACCCCGAGCTGTTCGAGGATTAGAACTTTCGAGGACGAAAGTTTTCTAAGGAGGGGAGTATGTAACGCCCCAACAAACTCGTTTTTGTTCATCTTACTATTAATATTTATGTATGGTCTAGGAAAATACAAATTTATTGGGAGAACCTTATCATTTTGAAGTTTCCGGTTTATTAAAGTTAGGATTTTCCACTTTTTATTATTAAGTATTATTTTACCTGTTTTAGTATTTAGAATGTATTTAGTGAGTTATTGCTAATTGAAAGGAGGGTTGGTTGATTTTGGTGAGATTTGGAGAGAGAGAGAGGAGATGGTTGGTTTGGGTTATTTAAAAGGAAAAGAAAAAAAGTTATTGCCTTATAAAAAGCCTTGGGACTCGTGCGTAAAGAAGAAGAGAAAAATCAAAGAAAGAAAGAGGGGAAAAGAAAAGAGAAAAAAGGAAAAAAAATTATTATTAATCAAACCCTAGCCGCCGCACGCCGCCGCCGACGCCGCCGTGAACCCGAGCCGCCAAGCCTTCCCCTCTCTGTTCAGCAGCGCAACCGAGTCTGCAGTCAAAATCGAGCCGTCGCCGAGCTTCCAGCCGCGTCGGAAGAATCGTCCAAGTCGATCCGCGCACGCCGAGCGTCCGTCGGAGCAGCCGTCTCTCGCAGCCGTCGCCCGAAGCCGAGCCGCATCACCCTTCGCGATCCGCAACTGATCCGTCAGCCAGCCGCGTCGTGCCGCTTCGATCCGACGCAGCGCAGCCGAGCGTCCGTCTGCAGCCGTCGCCGAGCGAAGCCGTGGTGTAGCCGGACCACCACAGCCGTCGCGCCACCCGGATCCGAAAGCCAGCGCCTCGTCGCGTGAGGACCCGACTCGGCCGAAGCCCGCTCCGTGACCGAGGCCCGGCCTGCGCCGCGTGCCTCCGACCCGGAACCCGAGCCACGTGCACCCGCGAGCCGAGCAGCGCCCGCGTGCGAGCCGCACGTGCGTAGCCGCTGTACCAAGCCGAGCCGCGCCTATCTGCACCACGAGCCGCGCCCATCTGCGCCGCGAGCCGAGCTGGTCTTCAACCTCCAAGCCGAGCCGATCCCTGTCCTTTTTCCAGCCGAGCCGCCAAGCCTAATTTGGCTCCTTCCACCTAATTTTTGGTAAATTAATTAATTATTTTGGCATTACCCAATAAGACTCAATGTTTTGGACACTAAATAATTTAATTTGGAACTAAATTAAATTATTTCCTTAAGGGACGTCTTGGACCAAGTAACTGCTGCAGTGTGGGATTTCTTCAGTAGGGGCTCGAGCATTGCAACCTCTTTCTAGGGTAAGTCATTTCAACTGAGTTTGAACCGTTAGTCGTTGGTGACTTAATTACGAATTTCGGCGTATTAAACAGTTAGGACCTCGTTGCTTGGAAAGCACACTTGCCTCGCGATTAGAACTCGCCAAGTAAATCTCCAGGTAAGAGATTCTACTACTAGCTCCATGTTTAGAATTATGAGATCACGTATACCTTCAATTGTGCATGTTGAGGACTAGTTTGCACGATGCATGAAATAAATGATAGTATGATGCAAATGATGATATGGTTATATTATAGCATGTTGTTGTGATGACGAGAACTGTTATGGCTGTACGACGGGTGTCGAGATGGAGAGTGTAATGATGATTTATCTGTAATGTTATATGATGACGCCATGTGTATGTATACTGCGATTAGGGTACCTGTTAGCTTAACCTGTTAGAGTCGTACCTGCATGGGTGTCCTTCGGGATCACCACCTATTTAGGACTGCGCGGTCCGACGGAACATCAGTCTAGCATGGATATAGATATGACTCGAGTGAGTCGACGGGGTCCTCGCATCCCGATTGTCCTAGGCGTCCCCCGGGGCACCGAAGACCAGAGTTACGTTCCTACGGAAGCGCATGTTGCACGTATTCGGGAACGTGCCAGAGATTGGGTACCAGTTACAGGACTCTGACAGGAAGTTAACAGGCACCTAGTGGGACTAGTAGTGAGTCCCTTACTGAGTATTTTATACTCACTCTCTTCATGTCATGTTTTCAGGTAGAGGACGAGGCAAGGGCAAAGGCAAGCTGGCGAGCGACCCGAAGTGACCGTGGCGAGCCATAGAGACTCCTGCTTCCGCTTATTCATGTTTTTTGACTTTAGTACCTGAGTTTGAGTATTCTTCATTACTTACCATCTTTTTATGTAGATAGGGCCCGAGTAGGACTTTAAAACGCATTTCATTTTTTTGCATAACTACCTTGTTTGAATTTTCATAAATAAAATTTCTCAAACCTTATGCGTTTTACTAAATTTTATGACTTAAACCACTTGTTCTATATTTAGTAATGACTTCGATTCAGTATAAGGAGTTGGGTCGTTACAAAAATGAAAGGAAATATCAACTCTGAAATTCGACACATAACGTAAGAGGAAGCAAACGTATCACTATGGCTCGCCACGGTCACTTCTGGTCATTCACTAGCTTGTCTTTGCTCTTAACTCTACCTCTGCCTGAAAAATAGAAATGGAAATAGTGAATATAAAATACTTAGTAAGGACCCACTACTAGTCCTGCTAGGTACCTGTTAACTTCCTATTAGAGTCTTGAAGAGTGGTACCCCTGAACTGGCACGTTCCCGAACATGTGCAACAAGTGAACCCGTAAGAACAAGCTGATCTCTGGTGAACCCAAAGGAACACCTAAGACAATCGGGCTATGAGTGATCCCGTCGAATCATTCAAATCATGTCTATTTCAATGTCAATGTCAAATTGGTGGTCCTGTCGGACTACGCAGTCATTAGTGTGAGCGATCACATTGAATCTCTCAAATCATGTCTGTGTCAATGTCAATGTCAGACTGGTGATCCCAAAGGACACTCATGTGGATACGACTCTAATAGGTAAAGCTAACATATACCCTATCCATAGCATGCACATAACATATCATCATCATAACATATCATATCATAACATGTCATACTACAACAAATCATGCCATAACGTATCATACCATAACATATCATATCATGTCATCCTCAACCACAAACTATGTCATTAGAACGTAGGCGATAGCATTGACATACTATCAGCGCTAACCATAAAGTCAACCACCAAACACAATTACAATATTAGCCTCTCTCTCAATAACCTCGAGTTATGTACTTAGCTACCATTGATACATAACCATATATTCATACATGTGGTCTCTTTAATGTAACTCGAAGGTCTAGTAGTAGAATCTCTTGCCTGGAGATTAGCTCAGTCAAAATCTACAGCAAAATATCACGCTTCCCAAGCGACAAAGTCCTAATAATTAGAAAAATACCAAATTTGAATAACATAACCATCAAACGACCAAGGACCCAAGAATTCAGTTGAAATAGCTTATCCAAGGTAGAGGTCCCAACAAATTTGCCTTAATTGGAGAAATTCCACACTCCGAACTCCAATTGGTCCAACCGGTCCTTTAAGAAAAATAATTTAATTTAGTCCAATTTAAATTTAAGATTCAAAAATTTTAATCTTAGTTGGGTATGCCAAGACTCAATCAAGACTTACCAACAAGTGAAAAAGAACAAAAAACAGGCTTGGTGGCTCAAGAATGGTTGGCGGCTCGGCTAAAAGTAAGAAGGTGACTCGACTACGGCTGTTGGCGCGGGCGATCGGCTGTCGAACGGCTGGGATGCCCGATGATTGACGAGGCTCGTTTGCGACAGACGACACCTGGAGGAGAACGGCGGCAGCGTGGCGGAAGGCTAGGCGGCTGCGGCTAGGGTTTGAAAAAATTTAGGGTTTCCTTTTCTCTTTTTTGTTTTTCAATGAAGAAGATGGTTGATGTTCCCAAGGCCTATTAAATAATAAGAAAAACTATTATTATTTTTCCTTTTCCTATTCCTTATTCTATTTCAAAACAATCAAATCTTCTCTCTCCTTAGTTAAAACCCACAAAATCTCTCTTTTTATTTTATTTTTATCTTTTCCCAAATAAAATCACATATTCTCTCTCCTCAACCAATCCAATGTCTTTATCTTATCAAACTATCTTTTCATAATAACTATATTATTTCATAATACAATTATTAATTTCTTAAGCCAAATAATACCTAAACATAAGTAACCAAACCAAACATAAATTCCAACTTAACAAGAATTTGATATTTTTCAAATATTCAATAGAATCAAATGTCCATAAAGTAAAATACTTCAACATTTAGATAACACCCAAAATTTCAAAATTACACTTAAGATAATAAAATTAAAATTCCTCAAATTCTGAGGCGTTACACATGTTGAGGCTCTAATTGAGCAACTAGTAGACAACTAAATAGGGTTATATGATAAAAGGTGCAATCCTATTCACGTGTTGCAAAATTTCTAATGACATGCGTGTAATGCAACTTTTCCTCTTTATCGCCCAAGTGCGCAAGCGGAAAGAGGTTTCCTGGTAAATCTAGGGTCGAACACAGGGAATTAATGTTTTTAATGAACTTATTGTGCAACTAAACTCATGCGACATACTCTATATAATGGAAGAATATGCATAGTATAACTTATCCTAATTACCCACATTAACGTGCCTTTGGCAGTGTAAGGTGGACTTGGTGATGAGGTGATGTGGAAAATGAACTTAAATTGTAGGCGATGTAGGAAAGAATGCTTAATTAATTAATCACTGTAGATTGTGCTTTAATAGTTCAAGGCGATACAAGGCATATATTAACTTTAGAATTAAGGCGAACGACCTTTCTTTATGCTTAATATATGCCTTCTTTACTGACTTAAAAAAGCATACATTAATCTAAACAAACCATTAGTTTGATGCATATATTAATCCAATAAACCATTAGTTTGATGAAATGAGAAGATCAATTTAAACATATTCTCAAACCTAAATTTATAGACTATGCATTAATTGTAGGAACCGAATTTTTGTTATTAAATCATTTACAAATTTATAGTGCAATCGTCTAGAGACTAATTAGAAAAGATATATTGCGCTTATATACAGACCGAACTATTATATCCTAAACCCAATTACAATAGAGGTTTCCACACTCAACAATTAGATCTTACAAAATTGAAAATAGCTATACGGCAAAGTAAATACCACAAAGAAGAATACACTAACTATATAGGTATAAAATTATAATTTAAATGAAGAAGAATTAATGTGTAAGCATAAATTGTTTATAGAAAAACATACACCTTTTTCACAAAAAATAAATAAATAAATAAATAAAAAAAGAAAAGAAAAGAAAAGAAAAGAAGAGATTGATGAATGAAATTATATAATTAAAGCCCATTGATGGATAAGGAGGTCTCTGTCCAATCCAAAATAAAATGCTCACAAACAACACAATTTATGAATGGTCATACGTGTTTTCATGAGTTTAATTTTGTGTGAAGATAAAGTTTTAAAGCATTAAGAATAAATTAATGAATTTACGTTTTGACATTTATGTGTGAAAGGAGTTTATTATTGTTACATGGTCAATAACGACCACATATGTAGATAGTTCATAATTTTACAATGAAGTTAAAAAAGGCAAAATGAAAAAATAAATAAATAAATAAATAAAGTTTCTCTGTAACCACTTTTAAATAGAAAGACATATGTACAAATAAGAAATGTAGTTTATTTATTTACCTTTATTAGAAAATACTCATCGGTCAATTAACTTTTCGTCCTTTTAAAGAAAAAAATACTAATATATATATATGGGTGTGTGGAACTAATTTTATCAAACTCATACTCAGTCGAAGCAATGGGCAACCGCAAGAGCTTCATTATATTGCTTGTAATATCCACTGCTTTGAGCACAGAACTAACACAAGTGAGCAATGCTTTTTTCGATAAATTTTATGTTCACATCATCAATGGTTTCGATAATGCAACGATAGGAGCTCATTGTAGGTCGAAAGATGACGATCTCGGCAACCAATTCATCCCGGTAAACAGCGAGTTCCAGTGGCATTTTCGAACAAATTTCCTCGGGACAACACTATTCTATTGTCATGTTTGGTGGATTGGCGGACAAATTACGTATAAGGCATATTGGCACGAGAATGACTTTGAGCTATCTGTGTGTGGAGATGGACATTGCAGATGGAAAGCAGACCCTCAAGGAATTTCTTGTTACTTTGTTGATCAAAAGAGGTATGCTTTAACTTATCTATGGGAACATTAAAGAACAGCCTCATACTTAGATTATTTTTAGTATGCATCAAGCCTCTTCAATATATATAAATAGTTGATATGGATAACAGATTGTAATGGAAAATTAATCAAGAAATAAAGACTTTAACTTTTGTCTATGTAAGTACTAAATCTTTATTCGAAAATATCTCTATGAACATAGTGGTTATCTTTAAATTAATATTGTTGAGGTATAAGTTTTTTTAGGGGTAAGCATCTGTTTGGATTTTGAAGTTTTGGTACGACGAATTTTAATAATTAAACACTAGTTATATCTCTAAATTAATGAGTAGATTGTGATGGGTTGGAGCCTAAAATATTTTCACTTTTGACAAAGGGTAAATAAAAAAGGTCTAAATTATAGAGAATATTGGAGAATGACGAGTAGTCTGCAGATAAAACAATTGATTTTTATATATTGTTCTTTTAATATCATACAAACTTTAGTTTGAATTAATTTAGACACTGTAATTTCACTTTTACAACAATTTAATCTTTAAACGTCATTACTATGTAATTGTTTAATTGTTCTTGTACTTTAAAACTTGTAACGATTTATTTTTTTACGATAGAAATTAGCGTGAAAATCTCAACTAAATGAATGGACAAAATAATTGGATATTCAATAATAATTTGATGGAAGTAATACTTAGGCGCGGGTTTGAAGATGCACTTTGAATACCTCCCTTCTCACCACTCACACACTTTGTATGAAAATGTTTCAAATAAAATAAAATAAATGAATAAAAGCAAAATTTTCTATAGTATAAGGCTCTACAAGATGCTCTTTAAAATATAAAGGCTACATTATAAAACAATAAAATTTTGGCATCAAATTTTTAAAATTTTGTTTTTACTTCGGCACCAGATTATTACAAATTTTGAAATACAAAGAACTAAATATTTATATACCGAAGTTGGTGGACTAAATCTATAAAAGTTTGAGACAAGGACTAAATATCAAACCAAAATTGGGTGACTAAATTGTTACATTTTTATGAAAGTTTAACGATAAAAAATGAATTTTGTTCTAATTATTATTTTTTAGTATTATATTTTTTAAATTTACAGAAGCGATAAATTATAAGAAAATTATTGAAAATATTTATAGATATTGCAAAAATTTAACTTCAGATAGATAGTAAATATTTTTCAGTGGTTTTGCCATAATTGAAAACAATATACAATAAGTTTGATGAATAAAATAAATATCTATCATTGATAGAGACAATATTTCATCAATCATAAATATAAAAATGTTATATTGGTGCTAGACGATATATGGATAGTCTAACAAATAAGCAAAACTTGTTGTAAATAGTTTTTTAACATAGTACTTGTTATATCAAAGGGATATCTCAATTAGGGTTGAGGGGGATATAGTTGGTGTGGAAGGATAATTAAAAATGTAAGAAAAGTAAAATGCAAGAAAGTAAAAATAGAAATACAATTAATGGAGACTAGGAATGAATCAATTAATGCAACCTAGACCATCAAATTATATCTATTTTAATTTTTATTTAAACTCTTTATCTATGTTTAACTCAATTGATTCAAACTTCAACCAATGATATGAAGTACCTAATTAGATAACATGAAAAGTCGAACTTGCACGTACTACATAGTTATCTAACAACAATAAGTTTGAGGGAGATTTTCGAATGAGCACTCAACTTTCATTGTCTACTTGAACAATTCACGTGGTTTCTCTCTAGGTCATTGCTAGTTGATAGGGCAAACTATGTTACATTATAGGCAATGAACTACCAAAGCCTAACTATGATATTACCTTCTTTTTAGATAAACCCACTATTATATGTCACATGTCACAAATTATCTATCAGCATTCATAACATGTTATAGATCGTCAATTAACGATATAAATCATGTCATTCATAAATATAAAACTCATATTGAAATCCAGAAACAAAAGTATTTATGTCATAATATCACAAATCTCCCAAAATTATTAGTATTCCAAAAACCCCCTAAACTAGGAATTAAATAAAAACAAAAACTCTTACTTTTCTCACGAAGAATGAAAGATAAGAATCTCACATCTACTCACTTGATTACAATGAGAACACTCGAAGTGAAAGTGGAGAGGAAAAGAGAATGGAAAGAGAGTTGGAAACCCTAAAGATGGGAGATAAAATGACCTAATTAAGTTTTGGAGAGTGAGATTCATAACATTCGTATGGACGTTACGACATTAGAGAGTGGTGCTGCTACACTTGGCATCCTTGTCCAAGCATAGGGCATTGCTCGTTAGCATCAATGCATGTGTTCCTTTCAATAAGGTTTGGAGTGTTGCGATGCTTCACCAATTGTGAAGCTTCAATTTCGGTTTAAGCATTGCGTGGTCCTTTAGAGGCATTTTTGTATTTTTTTATCATTTAAAGTCCGAATGTATATTCAGCTCCTAATTGCTCCAAATTAACCCCAAACAACCTGCAACGATCAATTCTACCTCTTGGATACTAGCTTCTTGTAAAATAACCAATGTAGAACGATAAACCAAAAAACAACTATGGATTAGCGTAGTAGATATATCAAATTTTAAATGTTATGAATGGTCAAATCAATAGAATACATAAAAGTTTTTCATCAGCCCTAGATATAGAAATAGCTGATAAGTGTGATAGATATGTTTGTTAGTGGGATAGGTATAAAAAAAAGTATATGACAACCTATTAAAATGATTTGTCTGTAATAAACTATCATATCTTTTAAAATAAGACAACATTGTAACGATTTCATTACTATTATCCTAAGTTTTATGAGAATTATTATTTCAATATAATCATTCAATTGCCAAACACATTTTAAAACCTAATCTAATAAATAGAAACTAAATCCAAAATGCCATGTTTTCTGGAAAACTTTTTTTTTTTAACAAAAAAAAACCCACATTAGAAGAAATATAGGCTTTAATGTCGCTTGGGAAAAATGAAAAAAGAACATTAATGTCGGTTTTGAAAAGGCGGATCTTTAATGTCGGTTTTCCACCGACATTAAAGACTAAGCTTTAATGTCGGTTTTAAAACGACATTAAAGGTCCGCCATTTTGAGAACCGACATTAAAGGTCCATTTAAATTTAAATTTTAATATTTTTATTTTGTGAAAAAATAGACACTTTAATGTCGGTTTTCCACCGACATTAAAGGTCCATTTAATTTTTTTTAATAATTTTTTTCGTGAATTCTCTCTCTTACTTTACCTTTTCGACCTATTCGATTCCAAATCTATTCGACCCTCGTCTTCTCCGAACTTCCTTCATTTCTTCTCCGAATCTCCTTCATTTCTTCTCCGATCGACGCCACAATTTTAATCGACGCCGCCATTTTATCGCCGCCACCATTTCTATCGCCGCCACTATTCCGATTGATTGTTGTTCTGTTCGCCCACCCTTGGAATCAAATTCGGCCGCATTTCTCTCCTTCTAAAGAAACTCGTCCGGTCGTCCCCATTCACAGCAATCGTGTTCACAGAAACCGCGTTCACAGCAACCAGGTTTTTTGAAACTCATCCACTCGTCCGCGTTCACATCAACCAGCAATCAGGTTCGCCCACCCTTGGAATCAAATTCGTCCGCGTTCACAAAATACATCCTCTCACGGTTAAATTTCCATCTTCTTTCATTTGGGGTTTTTAGCATGTTTTTTGATTTCGATTTAGATTATGGATTCTTAGACAAGGAAAAATTGTCAAGGCATTGGAAGATTTGTGTTGCGGGCTTTATTGGCGTCGACGAATCTTGAAAAGCATAAATTAATTACAATAATGCTGTAAATAAGGATGAAATGGCTGGAGTTGCGTTTAGTATAAGCTTCTTGTATTTGGTAGATGAGGTGTAGTGACAGGTAGGCAACCAGGTTAGAGATGTCGTGCTATGTTAAAATGTTGGTCAAACTGAAAGTTCTTACTTTCTACTGGGTTCATAGAAAGGAATCAAAAAACTATTCTCTTTAGAATTAGCTTAACTTGGGCAGGAAAATGAATGGAGAAAATAAAGCTATATCATTGCTGTAGTTGCAAGAAGTTCTTATAATATCGGCAATAAAGTAGGAATGTAGAGACTTTTAGATTTTAGAGACCATATGCAGCTGTGTAATAGTGGAGGTGATCTTCAAAAATCAGTGTAATTGATCTTGTTTTCTAATTTTCTAATTTTTTTATGGTTTAGGTGAGGATATATTCTAATTTTCTAGACCATATGCAACTTTTTTCTAATTTTCTAGACCATATGCAACTGTTTTCTAATCTTCTCTTGTTTCCATCTCACCTTTCCGCTTGGATGATTTAGGTGAGGATATAGTTTGCATCGGTGTCATTCTTCGTGATTCTCACGGTACTGCTGAGGTTAAGAGTGTTACTGGCAATAAGATCTTGCGCATTCTTAAAGCTCATGGTATTATACTTGTTCTTCTTGTTCATCAATTCGAAATTTTAATGTATTAGTTTTAGGTTTTAGCTATTACAGGATAGATATGGATGATTGAGTATATGTTAATGTATTAGTTTTAGGTTTTAGCTGTTGTGGTAATTGAATGTGTGTTTTTTTATTACTATCAAAAGGGCTTGCTCTGGAGATTCCTGAGGATCTTTACCATTTGATTAAGAAGGCTGTCTCGATTAGAAAGCATTTGGAAAGGAATAGGAAAGACAAAGACTCCAAGTTCAGGTTGATTCTAGTGTGGAAAAGTGTGCTTGTATTTTAGTGTTGGATCTTATGCATTGTAGGTGTTTACTATTGGTTTGCCATGGATGGTAGGATGTGTTGTTTGATATGTGTGATGTATATATTGGAGGATTTGGAGTAGTTGGACTTATAGTGTTGAATATAGTTGTGTTTATTGATATGTGATTATATATGTAAGTGTTGGATGATATGTATTTGTTGTAGTTCTATATGGAAGTGTATGCTGGAATTTTAGGTATTATTGTGTGCATTGCAGGTGAATTAGGTATTATTGTGTGCATTGCAGGTGAATTAGGTATTATTGTGTGCATTGCTGGAATTTTAGGTATTATTGTGTGCATTGAGTAGTAGGCATTGTAGCTAGTGTGCAAGCCATTTTTTTTATTTTTTACAATATACGATGACAAACATTTCCGGACGTAATTCGAATTAAATAATATCGGTTTTGCCGTCATAAAAACTATTATAAATACGACATGAAATGAATCTTTAAAAACGACATTAAATGTGTCTTTAATGTCGGTTTAAAAAACGACATTAAATGTGTCTTTAATGTCGGTGGAAAAACGACATTAAAGATGTGCAATAAGCGACATTAAAGACATCTTTAATGTCGGTTTAAAAACGACATTAAAGACAGCTTTAATGTCGGTTATAAACCGACATTAAAGATGAACCGACATTAAAGACCTTCAATAACACCTTCAAAGATGTCGGTTTAAAACCGACATAGAAGGTCTTTAATGTCGGTTTATAACCGACATTAAAGACATCTTTAATGTCGGTTATAAACCGACATTAAAGACATCTTTAATGTCGGTTATAAACCGACATTAAAGCCCAACCGACATTAAAGGCCTTTAATAACGCTTACAAAGATGTCGGTCGCCAAGTGACATTAAAGGCCTTTAATGTCGGTTTTAAACCGACATTAAAGGCCAAATTTCTTGTGGCCACACTCGATACACATAATTTTTTTTTCCTTTTGAATTTAGCACAAGTGGATAAATATATGGAAACATATAACCTTTGGTCTAGAGCCAACATTTACGATTAACAAACTTTTTGAAAGAAAAATCGTTTAATAATGATCATTTTAAAGGGTTATTTGTTATGTGGAACACTGATTAGAAAAACATATGGCCAAAGTAAGGATAATGGTTTATTCATTTACCTCTTATTATAAAACACATATTTGTTAATCAATTACATTTCTGCTTTTAAAAGAGATATACGAGCAAATGTGTATATATATTTATGAAAAAAATGAAACAAAATTGTTGCAAATGATTCGTGGACTTAGGCTCGTAAGCAAAGGACAAAGCCCATAACCAAAGAACAATACTTTTGTCCCATGTTGGAGAATTTAGAAATGCCAAGAGTGTATAAATACAAAAGCATGCTAATTATGAGATTAAAGTGTGTTGGTGGTAATTGTAACGCCCCAAATTTTCGAGGTAAACTTTTACCGCCTTATTTAATTTTTAGGGAATTTTAAATTTTGGATTAATTTCTGAAATTCTGGAAGTTTATAGTTGTAAATTTATATGATAATAATATAATAGTAACTATATTATTATTATTATTGTTATTATAATCTTTATATATATAAATTAATATTAATATTATCTTTTATTTATTTTATTAATCTTATTATTATTATTAATTAATTAGATAAAAGTTAATACATATATATATATATATAATATTTTATTTATTATTATTATTAATTAGAATTATTAAAAGTTAATATATATATATATACATTTAATAATATTTTATTTATTATTATTATTATTTTAAAATGTTATTATTATTATTAAATTCTTAATTTAATATATATATAAATATATATATATATATTTTTTTAAAAAAAAAGGAGAAGGGAAAACCCTACCGCGCGAGCCCCCATCCATTTCGTTTTCTTCCGTGCGCCGCCGCTCACCCCCTCAAATTTTCTTCTTCATTTTTTTTCCGGCGGCCTCCTCCTTCTTCTTCTTCTTCTCTTCGGCTTCTTCACCCGACGAACACAGACGCCATCCGTACGCCTTCGACGACCGCCCATTTTTCTCCATCCGCACCTCACCGACGGGAAGCCACAGCGACAGCCGTCCCCGACCATTCTTCTTCTGGGTTCCGCGTGCACGGCCAGCCATCGGCCGTCTCTGCCTCGGTGGTGCGGCGTCGGCTGTCGTCATACCAGCATCGACGTAAGGGCAAGCCATTCTGCCATCGCCGCCGCGTGTGCCGCCGCCGGGTAGTGTCGAAATTAAACCGGCTTCAAACCGGCTGTGTGGAGCCGAGCTAGCCGAGCCGCCAACAATCCCAGCCGCGAGCCGAGTGAGCTGCGTGAGTCGAGCCGAGCCGAGAACCAAGCCAAGCCGAGCCGAGCCGAGCCGAGAACCGAGCCGAGTTAAGCCGAGCTGAGCCGAGGCCAAGCCGAGCCGAGCCGAGTTGAGCCGAGCTGTGAGCCGAGTCCAAGCCGAGCCGAGCCGAGAGTGAGCCGAGCCGTGAGCCGAGGCCAAGCCGAGCCGAGCCGAGCCACCTAAGCCTTCCTTCCTCCACTTCGGGTCACGGTGAGTCTTCGGTAAGGATTTGTTTTGATGAATTCCCTAACGTTGCCATATCCGATTCGAGTTGATTATTGGAATAAGCTTTGACCCTATCTTTCACCCCTTAAAGGTAGTAAAGAATTGACGTTTAAGCTCTCGGGTTCTGCGGCAGGCTTGGTTGGAGATAGCTTCCTTCTTTCCTCGGGTTGAGCTGTTGAGCGTGGATTCGATCGAGGGGCATAACCGAGTATCAGGTAAGGGTTTTCCTACTACTGGACCTCGGGTCGAGGCCGGAAACGTAGTAATCCACAGGGGATTTCACGTTAGTGACTATACTAAATAAGTGTATCTGTGTTGACTGTTAAGCACTGTTATTATGTTTCTGTCTGATGTAACTGAACTGCAACCGCTAATTGTAGATTGAAATTTTAGATTGATGGACGTTGATCATGGGATTAGATGGGGAAGGACAGTGAGTTCAGTTGGTTATTTAGCTGTTTGAGTCTTGGGGCTCTTCCATAATGGTATACGAATAGTTGACGCGTATAGCAACTGAGGGTGTAATGGTTTAAGCTTATACTACCTGGCCAGTAAAGCCTTTAGGGAAATTGTAAAATGATTGATGATTGGGGTATGACTGTGGTAGACGATTTAGTATAGACCGAGGGGTAACGGTTAGCTTCATCTATGGGGTAGTGTGCCTTACGGATATGTGCATCCTTCGGGAGCACTAGACTGATATGTGCATCCTTCGGGAGCACTAGACTGATGTGTGCATCCTTCGGGAGCACTAGACTGATATGTGCATCCTTCGGGAGCACTAGACTGATGTGTGCATCCTTCGGGAGCACTAGACTGATATGTGCAACCTTCGGGAGCACTAGACTGATATGTGCATCCTTCGGGAGCACTAGACTGATATGTGCGTTCTACGGAACCACTAGACTGTTATGTAGGGTACCCCCGAATAGGAAGTTAACTGTTGTCCCCTAACGGGCCCAGTAGTGGGTCCCTTACTGGGTATGTTTATACTCACCCTTTTCTCTTCCTTAACTTTTCAGGTAAGGGCACAGCGAGGGGCAGACCGACGAGAGGCAGGAAGGACGCGTGAAGGCCATATGGACGCGTCTGGTTTCTTATCGCTTCCGCTATGTATTTTGTCAGAATATTTGACTTGTGATTTTGAACGGATGGCTTGAGTTTTTATTTGAGACTTTTATGATTTATTTAAAATAGGGCCTGAAACTGTCTTTTTGTAATGTTTCTAATGTTTTTAATGAATCATAACTGGTCCGTTTTAAATTTTATGTTTAATGGTCGAGTTTTGGTATTTGGTAGTGACCTCAGCTTAGTCCGGAAAGTTAGGTCGTTACAGTAATAGCATAACTCGTCGCCACCTATGTCACTATTTGTTTATCTTGTTGGGGTCGAGTATAACTTTTTATTACCTATCTGTTTAATTTTTTATTTGAAAATAAAACATTTTTGTATATATAACTTTCACCGTTTTTCACCCTTTTGAAAACCCTAGCCAATTGTTTCTCTTCTTCCTCTTTAACTATCATGTCCCTCATTAGATTTGTTATCTAATATTAAGATCTGTCTCTGTCATACCCCCGCTCCACACGCATCCTAACTCGTCATGCGAGAGGCGGTGTGACTTTGAGTATTCTAACGTGGTAAACGCCAAAACACTCAGCTTGAGGTCCTTAAGCTTTGCTCAATCGCCTAGTAGCTTCTTTGACTTAGAACTTATAAATAAACTTTAGGCGATAAGCAAACTTAACACAACAGAAGTAACCAAAACTTAAACTTTTATTATTTAAATTATGCGATTAAAACACTTTACACAATTACATAAACCATTTAAACTTAAGCTAAACGCCTTAGCAGCCTCTTCTCGCCTAGCAAGCTTCTCACTCTTTCCTTACTTTGGCCTTAACATCTGCCACCTGAAAGGTAAAAGTTTAAAACATAAGTAAAAAGACTTACTGAGGTTTTAAGAAATCTTTTTTGCGAAATATATTTCATAAACAACATTATTAACATCAAATCGCTTAAACATATCTTTTCACATAACATATAAAGTCGCACAAACATACATTTCACATAATCACACACTAGTCAATAGTCATTCCTTTCGCCAAGAACCTAAATCATTCTCTACGCAAAGACTCATCATCTTAAGTTTAGACTACTAAGATAGCCTTCTCAGCACCAACATCCGAGAATATATTGATCCATTTCTTGTTACTTAGGCTAAAGCCCAATATAAATCTTTTATGCATTGTCCCGTCTTATTTCACCATTCATGCCTTTTATACATGACTGCTATTACTCTTTGTGTGCATATAACAGTTAGCTCGTTCATAGGAAGAAGACTAATGGTTTGGACACAATTTCATAATCATTTGCATTCTCATGAAACATGTTTTGAAAACATAGCATAAGCTTTTTGAAATCTCTTCGGAAACACTTCTATCGAAATCATTATTTCAAATCTGTAAGATCTTTTAATAAGACTTTTACAATATAAATACTTTGAAAGAAACGCTCTCAAACTTGGAAACTCAAACTCCAAATTCTTCTCTTCTTCTTCTTCACGCGTAGTCACTTCAACAACACTTTAACCCTTAGCTTTTCTTTTCAATTTTCAAGAAAATCAACACTTAATAATCTTATTGAAGATCTCTATTTATACTAGTCTTAATTAAATTAGCTTAGTCACCTTTAAGTTCTTAGTCTTTCGCCAGCTTCTACTCTTAGTGGTGCACGTGTAAACTTAAACTTTATGTTAAACATGCTTAGCTTAAACTCCTACACGTGGCCCATTAAGTATACTTAGGAAATTTCAGAAATTTCCTTTTTTTCTTCTCACCAAAATCAATCTCGCCAAGAACCTTGATCACCTAGTTGTACTTAAACGTTGGACATCCTTTCGCATAATCTTTCTCGCTGACTACTAAACCAACTTTTTATCGCGTAGTCTACTCAAAATGACTTTTTTAGAACACTTAGTTAAATTTTGACTTCTTAATTTAGGTACGGGTCTTACGATGAAATTTAGTCTCTCTCAATCTTCATCTTGATTGCAGCTTATGTTATGAGCTAGCTTTCTTAATCTTTAGATCTATTCCTTATTCTAATGAGTGCACATCAGAATAGAAGAGTTGTGTTAACCTTGGGGAGCAACCGCCACCTCAATTAACACTATAGTCCTGCCATAATTGCGTTCAGGGTAGTGGTTCGTCATGACATAATGATTCCTTGTGAAATCTAGTTACGACAATCTAAAAGAAATTAAAGATATCAATTGGAATACATAGGTTCTTCCCGATCTGTCCAAACATTAACCACTTGATAGAGCAAACTACTAACACTAGTCTAAAAAATTACTGATTTTTTTCGAGCAGCTGAAGGTTGATTATGTGCTTACCACAGAGTCGCCGTCTGATACCAAAAAGGTAACAACCATCTCTACTTCATAATCATCCAAGGGATCTTCAGATGCTTATGATCAATTGAAGAGTCTCCTACAACCAATCTTAGAAAATATAAGGACAATAAGATAGTTCATAGTTATTTGCTGGATCAATATATCACATATGCAATGTTCAATCTATCTATGGTCCAAAAGTGTGTAAAAGTAACCTAGAGTACACCGAAATCACGGTATGTTGGAGATAATGCAAGCTACAAGAAGTATGTTGCTAGAAAACGACTACAATTTTTTATGATTGACGATAAATTTGCAGTAGAACAGATTCATGAGTATAAAACTTGGTGACACACGTCTTATCCAAAGCACACTTCTATCGATAAATTTTATGTTCACATCATCAATGGTTTCGATAATGCAACGATAGGAGCTCATTGTAGGTCGAAAGATGACGATCTCAGCAACCAATTCATCCCGGTAAACGGCGAGTTCCAGTGGCATTTTCGAACAAATTTCTTCGGGACAACACTATTCTATTGTCCTGTTTGGTGGATTGGCGGACAAATTACGTATAAGGCATATTGGCACGAGAATGATTTTGAGCTATCTGTGTGTGGAGATGGACATTGCAGATGGAAAGCAGACCCTCAAGGAATTTCTTGTTACTTTGTTGATCAAAAGAGGTATGCTTTAACTTATCTATGGGAACATTAAAGAACAGCCTCATACTTAGATTATTTTTAGTATGCATCAAGCCTCTTCAATATATATAAATAGTTGATATGGATAACAGATTGTAATGGAAAATTAATCAAGAAATAAAGACTTTAACTTTTGTCTATGTAAGTACTAAATCTTTATTCGAAAATATCTCTATGAACATAGTGGTTATCTTTAAATTCAATATTGTTGAGGTATAAGTTTTTTTAGGGGTAAGCATCTGTTTGGATTTTGAAGTTTTGGTACGACGAATTTTAATAATTAAACACTAGTTATATCTCTAAATTAATGAGTAGATTGTGATGGGTTGGAGCCTAAAATATTTTCACTTTTGACAAAGGGTAAATAAAAAAGGTCTAAATTATAGAGAATATTGGAGAATGACGAGTAGTCTGCAGATAAAACAATTGATTTTTATATATTGTTCTTTTAATATCATACAAACTTTAGTTTGAATTAATTTAGACACTGTAATTTCACTTTTACAACAATTTAATCTTTAAACGTCATTACTATGTAATTGTTTAATTGTTCTTGTACTTTAAAACTTGTAACGATTTATTTTTTTACGATAGAAATTAGCGTGAAAATCTCAACTAAATGAATGGACAAAATAATTGGATATTCAATAATAATTTGATGGAAGTAATACTTAGGCGCGGGTTTGAAGATGCACTTTGAATACCTCCCTTCTCACCACTCACACACTTTGTATGAAAATGTTTCAAATAAAATAAAATAAATGAATAAAAGCAAAATTTTCTATAGTATAAGGCTCTACAAGATGCTCTTTAAAATATAAAGGCTACATTATAAAACAATAAAATTTTGGCATCAAATTTTTAAAATTTTGTTTTTACTTCGGCACCAGATTATTACAAATTTTGAAATACAAAGAACTAAATATTTATATACCGAAGTTGGTGGACTAAATCTATAAAAGTTTGAGACAAGGACTAAATATCAAACCAAAATTGGGTGACTAAATTGTTACATTTTTATGAAAGTTTAACGATAAAAAATGAATTTTGTTCTAATTATTATTTTTTAGTATTATATTTTTTAAATTTACAGAAGCGATAAATTATAAGAAAATTATTGAAAATATTTATAGATATTGCAAAAATTTAACTTCAGATAGATAGTAAATATTTTTCAGTGGTTTTGCCATAATTGAAAACAATATACAATAAGTTTGATGAATAAAATAAATATCTATCATTGATAGAGACAATATTTCATCAATCATAAATATAAAAATGTTATATTGGTGCTAGACGATATATGGATAGTCTAACAAATAAGCAAAACTTGTTGTAAATAGTTTTTTAACATAGTACTTGTTATATCAAAGGGATATCTCAATTAGGGTTGAGGGGGATATAGTTGGTGTGGAAGGATAATTAAAAATGTAAGAAAAGTAAAATGCAAGAAAGTAAAAATAGAAATACAATTAATGGAGACTAGGAATGAATCAATTAATGCAACCTAGACCATCAAATTATATCTATTTTAATTTTTATTTAAACTCTTTATCTATGTTTAACTCAATTGATTCAAACTTCAACCAATGATATGAAGTACCTAATTAGATAACATGAAAAGTCGAACTTGCACTACATAGTTATCTAACAACAATAAGTTTGAGGGAGATTTTCGAATGAGCACTCAACTTTCATTGTCTACTTGAACAATTCACGTGGTTTCTCTCTAGGTCATTGC
This sequence comes from Cucumis melo, assembly GCF_025177605.1. Lineage (NCBI taxonomy): Eukaryota > Viridiplantae > Streptophyta > Magnoliopsida > Cucurbitales > Cucurbitaceae > Cucumis > Cucumis melo. The sequence goes on from NC_066857.1 coordinate 4,927,734, forward strand.
TAGTTGATAGGGCAAACTATGTTACATTATAGGCAATGAACTACCAAAGCCTAACTATGATATTACCTTCTTTTTAGATAAACCCACTATTATATGTCACATGTCACAAATTATCTATCAGCATTCATAACATGTTATAGATCGTCAATTAACGATATAAATCATGTCATTCATAAATATAAAACTCATATTGAAATCCAGAAACAAAAGTATTTATGTCATAATATCACAAATCTCCCAAAATTATTAGTATTCCAAAAACCCCCTAAACTAGGAATTAAATAAAAACAAAAACTCTTACTTTTCTCACGAAGAATGAAAGATAAGAATCTCACATCTACTCACTTGATTACAATGAGAACACTCGAAGTGAAAGTGGAGAGGAAAAGAGAATGGAAAGAGAGTTGGAAACCCTAAAGATGGGAGATAAAATGACCTAATTAAGTTTTGGAGAGTGAGATTCATAACATTCGTATGGACGTTACGACATTAGAGAGTGGTGCTGCTACACTTGGCATCCTTGTCCAAGCATAGGGCATTGCTCGTTAGCATCAATGCATGTGTTCCTTTCAATAAGGTTTGGAGTGTTGCGATGCTTCACCAATTGTGAAGCTTCAATTTCGGTTTAAGCATTGCGTGGTCCTTTAGAGGCATTTTTGTATTTTTTTATCATTTAAAGTCCGAATGTATATTCAGCTCCTAATTGCTCCAAATTAACCCCAAACAACCTGCAACGATCAATTCTACCTCTTGGATACTAGCTTCTTGTAAAATAACCAATGTAGAACGATAAACCAAAAAACAACTATGGATTAGCGTAGTAGATATATCAAATTTTAAATGTTATGAATGGTCAAATCAATAGAATACATAAAAGTTTTTCATCAGCCCTAGATATAGAAATAGCTGATAAGTGTGATAGATATGTTTGTTAGTGGGATAGGTATAAAAAAAAGTATATGACAACCTATTAAAATGATTTGTCTGTAATAAACTATCATATCTTTTAAAATAAGACAACATTGTAACGATTTCATTACTATTATCCTAAGTTTTATGAGAATTATTATTTCAATATAATCATTCAATTGCCAAACACATTTTAAAACCTAATCTAATAAATAGAAACTAAATCCAAAATGCCATGTTTTCTGGAAAACTTTTTTTTTTTAACAAAAAAAAACCCACATTAGAAGAAATATAGGCTTTAATGTCGCTTGGGAAAAATGAAAAAAGAACATTAATGTCGGTTTTGAAAAGGCGGATCTTTAATGTCGGTTTTCCACCGACATTAAAGACTAAGCTTTAATGTCGGTTTTAAAACGACATTAAAGGTCCGCCATTTTGAGAACCGACATTAAAGGTCCATTTAAATTTAAATTTTAATATTTTTATTTTGTGAAAAAATAGACACTTTAATGTCGGTTTTCCACCGACATTAAAGGTCCATTTAATTTTTTTTAATAATTTTTTTCGTGAATTCTCTCTCTTACTTTACCTTTTCGACCTATTCGATTCCAAATCTATTCGACCCTCGTCTTCTCCGAACTTCCTTCATTTCTTCTCCGAATCTCCTTCATTTCTTCTCCGATCGACGCCACAATTTTAATCGACGCCGCCATTTTATCGCCGCCACCATTTCTATCGCCGCCACTATTCCGATTGATTGTTGTTCTGTTCGCCCACCCTTGGAATCAAATTCGGCCGCATTTCTCTCCTTCTAAAGAAACTCGTCCGGTCGTCCCCATTCACAGCAATCGTGTTCACAGAAACCGCGTTCACAGCAACCAGGTTTTTTGAAACTCATCCACTCGTCCGCGTTCACATCAACCAGCAATCAGGTTCGCCCACCCTTGGAATCAAATTCGTCCGCGTTCACAAAATACATCCTCTCACGGTTAAATTTCCATCTTCTTTCATTTGGGGTTTTTAGCATGTTTTTTGATTTCGATTTAGATTATGGATTCTTAGACAAGGAAAAATTGTCAAGGCATTGGAAGATTTGTGTTGCGGGCTTTATTGGCGTCGACGAATCTTGAAAAGCATAAATTAATTACAATAATGCTGTAAATAAGGATGAAATGGCTGGAGTTGCGTTTAGTATAAGCTTCTTGTATTTGGTAGATGAGGTGTAGTGACAGGTAGGCAACCAGGTTAGAGATGTCGTGCTATGTTAAAATGTTGGTCAAACTGAAAGTTCTTACTTTCTACTGGGTTCATAGAAAGGAATCAAAAAACTATTCTCTTTAGAATTAGCTTAACTTGGGCAGGAAAATGAATGGAGAAAATAAAGCTATATCATTGCTGTAGTTGCAAGAAGTTCTTATAATATCGGCAATAAAGTAGGAATGTAGAGACTTTTAGATTTTAGAGACCATATGCAGCTGTGTAATAGTGGAGGTGATCTTGAAAAATCAGTGTAATTGATCTTGTTTTCTAATTTTCTAATTTTTTTATGGTTTAGGTGAGGATATATTCTAATTTTCTAGACCATATGCAACTTTTTTCTAATTTTCTAGACCATATGCAACTGTTTTCTAATCTTCTCTTGTTTCCATCTCACCTTTCCGCTTGGATGATTTAGGTGAGGATATAGTTTGCATCGGTGTCATTCTTCGTGATTCTCACGGTACTGCTGAGGTTAAGAGTGTTACTGGCAATAAGATCTTGCGCATTCTTAAAGCTCATGGTATTATACTTGTTCTTCTTGTTCATCAATTCGAAATTTTAATGTATTAGTTTTAGGTTTTAGCTATTACAGGATAGATATGGATGATTGAGTATATGTTAATGTATTAGTTTTAGGTTTTAGCTGTTGTGGTAATTGAATGTGTGTTTTTTTATTACTATCAAAAGGGCTTGCTCTGGAGATTCCTGAGGATCTTTACCATTTGATTAAGAAGGCTGTCTCGATTAGAAAGCATTTGGAAAGGAATAGGAAAGACAAAGACTCCAAGTTCAGGTTGATTCTAGTGTGGAAAAGTGTGCTTGTATTTTAGTGTTGGATCTTATGCATTGTAGGTGTTTACTATTGGTTTGCCATGGATGGTAGGATGTGTTGTTTGATATGTGTGATGTATATATTGGAGGATTTGGAGTAGTTGGACTTATAGTGTTGAATATAGTTGTGTTTATTGATATGTGATTATATATGTAAGTGTTGGATGATATGTATTTGTTGTAGTTCTATATGGAAGTGTATGCTGGAATTTTAGGTATTATTGTGTGCATTGCAGGTGAATTAGGTATTATTGTGTGCATTGCAGGTGAATTAGGTATTATTGTGTGCATTGCTGGAATTTTAGGTATTATTGTGTGCATTGAGTAGTAGGCATTGTAGCTAGTGTGCAAGCCATTTTTTTTATTTTTTACAATATACGATGACAAACATTTCCGGACGTAATTCGAATTAAATAATATCGGTTTTGCCGTCATAAAAACTATTATAAATACGACATGAAATGAATCTTTAAAAACGACATTAAATGTGTCTTTAATGTCGGTTTAAAAAACGACATTAAATGTGTCTTTAATGTCGGTGGAAAAACGACATTAAAGATGTGCAATAAGCGACATTAAAGACATCTTTAATGTCGGTTTAAAAACGACATTAAAGACAGCTTTAATGTCGGTTATAAACCGACATTAAAGATGAACCGACATTAAAGACCTTCAATAACACCTTCAAAGATGTCGGTTTAAAACCGACATAGAAGGTCTTTAATGTCGGTTTATAACCGACATTAAAGACATCTTTAATGTCGGTTATAAACCGACATTAAAGACATCTTTAATGTCGGTTATAAACCGACATTAAAGCCCAACCGACATTAAAGGCCTTTAATAACGCTTACAAAGATGTCGGTCGCCAAGTGACATTAAAGGCCTTTAATGTCGGTTTTAAACCGACATTAAAGGCCAAATTTCTTGTGGCCACACTCGATACACATAATTTTTTTTTCCTTTTGAATTTAGCACAAGTGGATAAATATATGGAAACATATAACCTTTGGTCTAGAGCCAACATTTACGATTAACAAACTTTTTGAAAGAAAAATCGTTTAATAATGATCATTTTAAAGGGTTATTTGTTATGTGGAACACTGATTAGAAAAACATATGGCCAAAGTAAGGATAATGGTTTATTCATTTACCTCTTATTATAAAACACATATTTGTTAATCAATTACATTTCTGCTTTTAAAAGAGATATACGAGCAAATGTGTATATATATTTATGAAAAAAATGAAACAAAATTGTTGCAAATGATTCGTGGACTTAGGCTCGTAAGCAAAGGACAAAGCCCATAACCAAAGAACAATACTTTTGTCCCATGTTGGAGAATTTAGAAATGCCAAGAGTGTATAAATACAAAAGCATGCTAATTATGAGATTAAAGTGTGTTGGTGGTAATTGTAACGCCCCAAATTTTCGAGGTAAACTTTTACCGCCTTATTTAATTTTTAGGGAATTTTAAATTTTGGATTAATTTCTGAAATTCTGGAAGTTTATAGTTGTAAATTTATATGATAATAATATAATAGTAACTATATTATTATTATTATTGTTATTATAATCTTTATATATATAAATTAATATTAATATTATCTTTTATTTATTTTATTAATCTTATTATTATTATTAATTAATTAGATAAAAGTTAATACATATATATATAATATTTTATTTATTATTATTATTAATTAGAATTATTAAAAGTTAATATATATATATATACATTTAATAATATTTTATTTATTATTATTATTATTTTAAAATGTTATTATTATTATTAAATTCTTAATTTAATATATATATAAATATATATATATATATATTTTTAAAAAAAAAGGAGAAGGGAAAACCCTACCGCGCGAGCCCCCATCCATTTCGTTTTCTTCCGTGCGCCGCCGCTCACCCCCTCAAATTTTCTTCTTCATTTTTTTTCCGGCGGCCTCCTCCTTCTTCTTCTTCTTCTCTTCGGCTTCTTCACCCGACGAACACAGACGCCATCCGTACGCCTTCGACGACCGCCCATTTTTCTCCATCCGCACCTCACCGACGGGAAGCCACAGCGACAGCCGTCCCCGACCATTCTTCTTCTGGGTTCCGCGTGCACGGCCAGCCATCGGCCGTCTCTGCCTCGGTGGTGCGGCGTCGGCTGTCGTCATACCAGCATCGACGTAAGGGCAAGCCATTCTGCCATCGCCGCCGCGTGTGCCGCCGCCGGGTAGTGTCGAAATTAAACCGGCTTCAAACCGGCTGTGTGGAGCCGAGCTAGCCGAGCCGCCAACAATCCCAGCCGCGAGCCGAGTGAGCTGCGTGAGTCGAGCCGAGCCGAGAACCAAGCCAAGCCGAGCCGAGCCGAGCCGAGAACCGAGCCGAGTTAAGCCGAGCTGAGCCGAGGCCAAGCCGAGCCGAGCCGAGTTGAGCCGAGCTGTGAGCCGAGTCCAAGCCGAGCCGAGCCGAGAGTGAGCCGAGCCGTGAGCCGAGGCCAAGCCGAGCCGAGCCGAGCCACCTAAGCCTTCCTTCCTCCACTTCGGGTCACGGTGAGTCTTCGGTAAGGATTTGTTTTGATGAATTCCCTAACGTTGCCATATCCGATTCGAGTTGATTATTGGAATAAGCTTTGACCCTATCTTTCACCCCTTAAAGGTAGTAAAGAATTGACGTTTAAGCTCTCGGGTTCTGCGGCAGGCTTGGTTGGAGATAGCTTCCTTCTTTCCTCGGGTTGAGCTGTTGAGCGTGGATTCGATCGAGGGGCATAACCGAGTATCAGGTAAGGGTTTTCCTACTACTGGACCTCGGGTCGAGGCCGGAAACGTAGTAATCCACAGGGGATTTCACGTTAGTGACTATACTAAATAAGTGTATCTGTGTTGACTGTTAAGCACTGTTATTATGTTTCTGTTTGATGTAACTGAACTGCAACCGCTAATTGTAGATAGAAATTTTAGATTGATGGACGTTGATCATGGGATTAGACGGGGAAGGACAGTGAGTTCAGTTGGTTATTTAGCTGTTTGAGTCTTGGGGCTCTTCCATAATGGTATACGAATAGTTGACGCGTATAGCAACTGAGGGTGTAATGGTTTAAGCTTATACTACCTGGCCAGTAAAGCCTTTAGGGAAATTGTAAAATGATTGATGATTGGGGTATGACTGTGGTAGACGATTTAGTATAGACCGAGGGGTAACGGTTAGCTTCATCTATGGGGTAGTGTGCCTTACGGATATGTGCATCCTTCGGGAGCACTAGACTGATATGTGCATCCTTCGGGAGCACTAGACTGATGTGTGCATCCTTCGGGAGCACTAGACTGATATGTGCATCCTTCGGGAGCACTAGACTGATGTGTGCATCCTTCGGGAGCACTAGACTGATATGTGCAACCTTCGGGAGCACTAGACTGATATGTGCATCCTTCGGGAGCACTAGACTGATATGTGCGTTCTACGGAACCACTAGACTGTTATGTAGGGTACCCCCGAATAGGAAGTTAACTGTTGTCCCCTAACGGGCCCAGTAGTGGGTCCCTTACTGGGTATGTTTATACTCACCCTTTTCTCTTCCTTAACTTTTCAGGTAAGGGCACAGCGAGGGGCAGACCGACGAGAGGCAGGAAGGACGCGTGAAGGCCATATGGACGCGTCTGGTTTCTTATCGCTTCCGCTATGTATTTTGTCAGAATATTTGACTTGTGATTTTGAACGGATGGCTTGAGTTTTTATTTGAGACTTTTATGATTTATTTAAAATAGGGCCTGAAACTGTCTTTTTGTAATGTTTCTAATGTTTTTAATGAATCATAACTGGTCCGTTTTAAATTTTATGTTTAATGGTCGAGTTTTGGTATTTGGTAGTGACCTCAGCTTAGTCCGGAAAGTTAGGTCGTTACAGTAATAGCATAACTCGTCGCCACCTATGTCACTATTTGTTTATCTTGTTGGGGTCGAGTATAACTTTTTATTACCTATCTGTTTAATTTTTTATTTGAAAATAAAACATTTTTGTATATATAACTTTCACCGTTTTTCACCCTTTTGAAAACCCTAGCCAATTGTTTCTCTTCTTCCTCTTTAACTATCATGTCCCTCATTAGATTTGTTATCTAATATTAAGATCTGTCTCTGTCATACCCCCGCTCCACACGCATCCTAACTCGTCATGCGAGAGGCGGTGTGACTTTGAGTATTCTAACGTGGTAAACGCCAAAACACTCAGCTTGAGGTCCTTAAGCTTTGCTCAATCGCCTAGTAGCTTCTTTGACTTAGAACTTATAAATAAACTTTAGGCGATAAGCAAACTTAACACAACAGAAGTAACCAAAACTTAAACTTTTATTATTTAAATTATGCGATTAAAACACTTTACACAATTACATAAACCATTTAAACTTAAGCTAAACGCCTTAGCAGCCTCTTCTCGCCTAGCAAGCTTCTCACTCTTTCCTTACTTTGGCCTTAACATCTGCCACCTGAAAGGTAAAAGTTTAAAACATAAGTAAAAAGACTTACTGAGGTTTTAAGAAATCTTTTTTGCGAAATATATTTCATAAACAACATTATTAACATCAAATCGCTTAAACATATCTTTTCACATAACATATAAAGTCGCACAAACATACATTTCACATAATCACACACTAGTCAATAGTCATTCCTTTCGCCAAGAACCTAAATCATTCTCTACGCAAAGACTCATCATCTTAAGTTTAGACTACTAAGATAGCCTTCTCAGCACCAACATCCGAGAATATATTGATCCATTTCTTGTTACTTAGGCTAAAGCCCAATATAAATCTTTTATGCATTGTCCCGTCTTATTTCACCATTCATGCCTTTTATACATGACTGCTATTACTCTTTATGTGCATATAACAGTTAGCTCGTTCATAGGAAGAAGACTAATGGTTTGGACACAATTTCATAATCATTTGCATTCTCATGAAACATGTTTTGAAAACATAGCATAAGCTTTTTGAAATCTCTTCGGAAACACTTCTATCGAAATCATTATTTCAAATCTGTAAGATCTTTTAATAAGACTTTTACAATATAAATACTTTGAAAGAAACGCTCTCAAACTTGGAAACTCAAACTCCAAATTCTTCTCTTCTTCTTCTTCACGCGTAGTCACTTCAACAACACTTTAACCCTTAGCTTTTCTTTTCAATTTTCAAGAAAATCAACACTTAATAATCTTATTGAAGATCTCTATTTATACTAGTCTTAATTAAATTAGCTTAGTCACCTTTAAGTTCTTAGTCTTTCGCCAGCTTCTACTCTTAGTGGTGCACGTGTAAACTTAAACTTTATGTTAAACATGCTTAGCTTAAACTCCTACACGTGGCCCATTAAGTATACTTAGGAAATTTCAGAAATTTCCTTTTTTTCTTCTCACCAAAATCAATCTCGCCAAGAACCTTGATCACCTAGTTGTACTTAAACGTTGGACATCCTTTCGCATAATCTTTCTCGCTGACTACTAAACCAACTTTTTATCGCGTAGTCTACTCAAAATGACTTTTTTAGAACACTTAGTTAAATTTTGACTTCTTAATTTAGGTACGGGTCTTACGATGAAATTTAGTCTCTCTCAATCTTCATCTTGATTGCAGCTTATGTTATGAGCTAGCTTTCTTAATCTTTAGATCTATTCCTTATTCTAATGAGTGCACATCAGAATAGAAGAGTTGTGTTAACCTTGGGGAGCAACCGCCACCTCAATTAACACTATAGTCCTGCCATAATTGCGTTCAGGGTAGTGGTTCGTCATGACATAATGATTCCTTGTGAAATCTAGTTACGACAATCTAAAAGAAATTAAAGATATCAATTGGAATACATAGGTTCTTCCCGATCTGTCCAAACATTAACCACTTGATAGAGCAAACTACTAACACTAGTCTAAAAAATTACTGATTTTTTTCGAGCAGCTGAAGGTTGATTATGTGCTTACCACAGAGTCGCCGTCTGATACCAAAAAGGTAACAACCATCTCTACTTCATAATCATCCAAGGGATCTTCAGATGCTTATGATCAATTGAAGAGTCTCCTACAACCAATCTTAGAAAATATAAGGACAATAAGATAGTTCATAGTTATTTGCTGGATCAATATATCACATATGCAATGTTCAATCTATCTATGGTCCAAAAGTGTGTAAAAGTAACCTAGAGTACACCGAAATCACGGTATGTTGGAGATAATGCAAGCTACAAGAAGTATGTTGCTAGAAAACGACTACAATTTTTTATGATTGACGATAAATTTGCAGTAGAACAGATTCATGAGTATAAAACTTGGTGACACACGTCTTATCCAAAGCACACTTCTATCGATAAATTTTATGTTCACATCATCAATGGTTTCGATAATGCAACGATAGGAGCTCATTGTAGGTCGAAAGATGACGATCTCAGCAACCAATTCATCCCGGTAAACGGCGAGTTCCAGTGGCATTTTCGAACAAATTTCTTCGGGACAACACTATTCTATTGTCCTGTTTGGTGGATTGGCGGACAAATTACGTATAAGGCATATTGGCACGAGAATGATTTTGAGCTATCTGTGTGTGGAGATGGACATTGCAGATGGAAAGCAGACCCTCAAGGAATTTCTTGTTACTTTGTTGATCAAAAGAGGTATGCTTTAACTTATCTATGGGAACATTAAAGAACAGCCTCATACTTAGATTATTTTTAGTATGCATCAAGCCTCTTCAATATATATAAATAGTTGATATGGATAACAGATTGTAATGGAAAATTAATCAAGAAATAAAGACTTTAACTTTTGTCTATGTAAGTACTAAATCTTTATTCGAAAATATCTCTATGAACATAGTGGTTATCTTTAAATTCAATATTGTTGAGGTATAAGTTTTTTTAGGGGTAAGCATCTGTTTGGATTTTGAAGTTTTGGTACGACGAATTTTAATAATTAAACACTAGTTATATCTCTAAATTAATGAGTAGATTGTGATGGGTTGGAGCCTAAAATATTTTCACTTTTGACAAAGGGTAAATAAAAAAGGTCTAAATTATAGAGAATATTGGAGAATGACGAGTAGTCTGCAGATAAAACAATTGATTTTTATATATTGTTCTTTTAATATCATACAAACTTTAGTTTGAATTAATTTAGACACTGTAATTTCACTTTTACAACAATTTAATCTTTAAACGTCATTACTATGTAATTGTTTAATTGTTCTTGTACTTTAAAACTTGTAACGATTTATTTTTTTACGATAGAAATTAGCGTGAAAATCTCAACTAAATGAATGGACAAAATAATTGGATATTCAATAATAATTTGATGGAAGTAATACTTAGGCGCGGGTTTGAAGATGCACTTTGAATACCTCCCTTCTCACCACTCACACACTTTGTATGAAAATGTTTCAAATAAAATAAAATAAATGAATAAAAGCAAAATTTTCTATAGTATAAGGCTCTACAAGATGCTCTTTAAAATATAAAGGCTACATTATAAAACAATAAAATTTTGGCATCAAATTTTTAAAATTTTGTTTTTACTTCGGCACCAGATTATTACAAATTTTGAAATACAAAGAACTAAATATTTATATACCGAAGTTGGTGGACTAAATCTATAAAAGTTTGAGACAAGGACTAAATATCAAACCAAAATTGGGTGACTAAATTGTTACATTTTTATGAAAGTTTAACGATAAAAAATGAATTTTGTTCTAATTATTATTTTTTAGTATTATATTTTTTAAATTTACAGAAGCGATAAATTATAAGAAAATTATTGAAAATATTTATAGATATTGCAAAAATTTAACTTCAGATAGATAGTAAATATTTTTCAGTGGTTTTGCCATAATTGAAAACAATATACAATAAGTTTGATGAATAAAATAAATATCTATCATTGATAGAGACAATATTTCATCAATCATAAATATAAAAATGTTATATTGGTGCTAGACGATATATGGATAGTCTAACAAATAAGCAAAACTTGTTGTAAATAGTTTTTTAACATAGTACTTGTTATATCAAAGGGATATCTCAATTAGGGTTGAGGGGGATATAGTTGGTGTGGAAGGATAATTAAAAATGTAAGAAAAGTAAAATGCAAGAAAGTAAAAATAGAAATACAATTAATGGAGACTAGGAATGAATCAATTAATGCAACCTAGACCATCAAATTATATCTATTTTAATTTTTATTTAAACTCTTTATCTATGTTTAACTCAATTGATTCAAACTTCAACCAATGATATGAAGTACCTAATTAGATAACATGAAAAGTCGAACTTGCACTACATAGTTATCTAACAACAATAAGTTTGAGGGAGATTTTCGAATGAGCACTCAACTTTCATTGTCTACTTGAACAATTCACGTGGTTTCTCTCTAGGTCATTGCTAGTTGATAGGGCAAACTATGTTACATTATAGGCAATGAACTACCAAAGCCTAACTATGATATTACCTTCTTTTTAGATAAACCCACTATTATATGTCACATGTCACAAATTATCTATCAGCATTCATAACATGTTATAGATCGTCAATTAACGATATAAATCATGTCATTCATAAATATAAAACTCATATTGAAATCCAGAAACAAAAGTATTTATGTCATAATATCACAAATCTCCCAAAATTATTAGTATTCCAAAAACCCCCTAAACTAGGAATTAAATAAAAACAAAAACTCTTACTTTTCTCACGAAGAATGAAAGATAAGAATCTCACATCTACTCACTTGATTACAATGAGAACACTCGAAGTGAAAGTGGAGAGGAAAAGAGAATGGAAAGAGAGTTGGAAACCCTAAAGATGGGAGATAAAATGACCTAATTAAGTTTTGGAGAGTGAGATTCATAACATTCGTATGGACGTTACGACATTAGAGAGTGGTGCTGCTACACTTGGCATCCTTGTCCAAGCATAGGGCATTGCTCGTTAGCATCAATGCATGTGTTCCTTTCAATAAGGTTTGGAGTGTTGCGATGCTTCACCAATTGTGAAGCTTCAATTTCGGTTTAAGCATTGCGTGGTCCTTTAGAGGCATTTTTGTATTTTTTTATCATTTAAAGTCCGAATGTATATTCAGCTCCTAATTGCTCCAAATTAACCCCAAACAACCTGCAACGATCAATTCTACCTCTTGGATACTAGCTTCTTGTAAAATAACCAATGTAGAACGATAAACCAAAAAACAACTATGGATTAGCGTAGTAGATATATCAAATTTTAAATGTTATGAATGGTCAAATCAATAGAATACATAAAAGTTTTTCATCAGCCCTAGATATAGAAATAGCTGATAAGTGTGATAGATATGTTTGTTAGTGGGATAGGTATAAAAAAAAGTATATGACAACCTATTAAAATGATTTGTCTGTAATAAACTATCATATCTTTTAAAATAAGACAACATTGTAACGATTTCATTACTATTATCCTAAGTTTTATGAGAATTATTATTTCAATATAATCATTCAATTGCCAAACACATTTTAAAACCTAATCTAATAAATAGAAACTAAATCCAAAATGCCATGTTTTCTGGAAAACTTTTTTTTTTTAACAAAAAAAAACCCACATTAGAAGAAATATAGGCTTTAATGTCGCTTGGGAAAAATGAAAAAAGAACATTAATGTCGGTTTTGAAAAGGCGGATCTTTAATGTCGGTTTTCCACCGACATTAAAGACTAAGCTTTAATGTCGGTTTTAAAACGACATTAAAGGTCCGCCATTTTGAGAACCGACATTAAAGGTCCATTTAAATTTAAATTTTAATATTTTTATTTTGTGAAAAAATAGACACTTTAATGTCGGTTTTCCACCGACATTAAAGGTCCATTTAATTTTTTTTAACAATTTTTTTCGTGAATTCTCTCTCTTACTTTACCTTTTCGACCTATTCGATTCCAAATCTATTCGACCCTCGTCTTCTCCGAACTTCCTTCATTTCTTCTCCGAATCTCCTTCATTTCTTCTCCGATCGACGCCACAATTTTAATCGACGCCGCCATTTTATCGCCGCCACCATTTCTATCGCCGCCACTATTCCGATTGATTGTTGTTCTGTTCGCCCACCCTTGGAATCAAATTCGGCCGCATTTCTCTCCTTCTAAAGAAACTCGTCCGGTCGTCCCCATTCACAGCAATCGTGTTCACAGAAACCGCGTTCACAGCAACCAGGTTTTTTGAAACTCATCCACTCGTCCGCGTTCACATCAACCAGCAATCAGGTTCGCCCACCCTTGGAATCAAATTCGTCCGCGTTCACAAAATACATCCTCTCACGGTTAAATTTCCATCTTCTTTCATTTGGGGTTTTTAGCATGTTTTTTGATTTCGATTTAGATTATGGATTCTTAGACAAGGAAAAATTGTCAAGGCATTGGAAGATTTGTGTTGCGGGCTTTATTGGCGTCGACGAATCTTGAAAAGCATAAATTAATTACAATAATGCTGTAAATAAGGATGAAATGGCTGGAGTTGCGTTTAGTATAAGCTTCTTGTATTTGGTAGATGAGGTGTAGTGACAGGTAGGCAACCAGGTTAGAGATGTCGTGCTATGTTAAAATGTTGGTCAAACTGAAAGTTCTTACTTTCTACTGGGTTCATAGAAAGGAATCAAAAAACTATTCTCTTTAGAATTAGCTTAACTTGGGCAGGAAAATGAATGGAGAAAATAAAGCTATATCATTGCTGTAGTTGCAAGAAGTTCTTATAATATCGGCAATAAAGTAGGAATGTAGAGACTTTTAGATTTTAGAGACCATATGCAGCTGTGTAATAGTGGAGGTGATCTTCAAAAATCAGTGTAATTGATCTTGTTTTCTAATTTTCTAATTTTTTTATGGTTTAGGTGAGGATATATTCTAATTTTCTAGACCATATGCAACTTTTTTCTAATTTTCTAGACCATATGCAACTGTTTTCTAATCTTCTCTTGTTTCCATCTCACCTTTCCGCTTGGATGATTTAGGTGAGGATATAGTTTGCATCGGTGTCATTCTTCGTGATTCTCACGGTACTGCTGAGGTTAAGAGTGTTACTGGCAATAAGATCTTGCGCATTCTTAAAGCTCATGGTATTATACTTGTTCTTCTTGTTCATCAATTCGAAATTTTAATGTATTAGTTTTAGGTTTTAGCTATTACAGGATAGATATGGATGATTGAGTATATGTTAATGTATTAGTTTTAGGTTTTAGCTGTTGTGGTAATTGAATGTGTGTTTTTTTATTACTATCAAAAGGGCTTGCTCTGGAGATTCCTGAGGATCTTTACCATTTGATTAAGAAGGCTGTCTCGATTAGAAAGCATTTGGAAAGGAATAGGAAAGACAAAGACTCCAAGTTCAGGTTGATTCTAGTGTGGAAAAGTGTGCTTGTATTTTAGTGTTGGATCTTATGCATTGTAGGTGTTTACTATTGGTTTGCCATGGATGGTAGGATGTGTTGTTTGATATGTGTGATGTATATATTGGAGGATTTGGAGTAGTTGGACTTATAGTGTTGAATATAGTTGTGTTTATTGATATGTGATTATATATGTAAGTGTTGGATGATATGTATTTGTTGTAGTTCTATATGGAAGTGTATGCTGGAATTTTAGGTATTATTGTGTGCATTGCAGGTGAATTAGGTATTATTGTGTGCATTGCAGGTGAATTAGGTATTATTGTGTGCATTGCTGGAATTTTAGGTATTATTGTGTGCATTGAGTAGTAGGCATTGTAGCTAGTGTGCAAGCCATTTTTTTTATTTTTTACAATATACGATGACAAACATTTCCGGACGTAATTCGAATTAAATAATATCGGTTTTGCCGTCATAAAAACTATTATAAATACGACATGAAATGAATCTTTAAAAACGACATTAAATGTGTCTTTAATGTCGGTTTAAAAAACGACATTAAATGTGTCTTTAATGTCGGTGGAAAAACGACATTAAAGATGTGCAATAAGCGACATTAAAGACATCTTTAATGTCGGTTTAAAAACGACATTAAAGACAGCTTTAATGTCGGTTATAAACCGACATTAAAGATGAACCGACATTAAAGACCTTCAATAACACCTTCAAAGATGTCGGTTTAAAACCGACATAGAAGGTCTTTAATGTCGGTTTATAACCGACATTAAAGACATCTTTAATGTCGGTTATAAACCGACATTAAAGACATCTTTAATGTCGGTTATAAACCGACATTAAAGCCCAACCGACATTAAAGGCCTTTAATAACGCTTACAAAGATGTCGGTCGCCAAGTGACATTAAAGGCCTTTAATGTCGGTTTTAAACCGACATTAAAGGCCAAATTTCTTGTGGCCACACTCGATACACATAATTTTTTTTTCCTTTTGAATTTAGCACAAGTGGATAAATATATGGAAACATATAACCTTTGGTCTAGAGCCAACATTTACGATTAACAAACTTTTTGAAAGAAAAATCGTTTAATAATGATCATTTTAAAGGGTTATTTGTTATGTGGAACACTGATTAGAAAAACATATGGCCAAAGTAAGGATAATGGTTTATTCATTTACCTCTTATTATAAAACACATATTTGTTAATCAATTACATTTCTGCTTTTAAAAGAGATATACGAGCAAATGTGTATATATATTTATGAAAAAAATGAAACAAAATTGTTGCAAATGATTCGTGGACTTAGGCTCGTAAGCAAAGGACAAAGCCCATAACCAAAGAACAATACTTTTGTCCCATGTTGGAGAATTTAGAAATGCCAAGAGTGTATAAATACAAAAGCATGCTAATTATGAGATTAAAGTGTGTTGGTGGTAATTGTAACGCCCCAAATTTTCGAGGTAAACTTTTACCGCCTTATTTAATTTTTAGGGAATTTTAAATTTTGGATTAATTTCTGAAATTCTGGAAGTTTATAGTTGTAAATTTATATGATAATAATATAATAGTAACTATATTATTATTATTATTGTTATTATAATCTTTATATATATAAATTAATATTAATATTATCTTTTATTTATTTTATTAATCTTATTATTATTATTAATTAATTAGATAAAAGTTAATACATATATATATATATATAATATTTTATTTATTATTATTATTAATTAGAATTATTAAAAGTTAATATATATATATATACATTTAATAATATTTTATTTATTATTATTATTATTTTAAAATGTTATTATTATTATTAAATTCTTAATTTAATATATATATAAATATATATATATATATTTTTTTAAAAAAAAAGGAGAAGGGAAAACCCTACCGCGCGAGCCCCCATCCATTTCGTTTTCTTCCGTGCGCCGCCGCTCACCCCCTCAAATTTTCTTCTTCATTTTTTTTCCGGCGGCCTCCTCCTTCTTCTTCTTCTTCTCTTCGGCTTCTTCACCCGACGAACACAGACGCCATCCGTACGCCTTCGACGACCGCCCATTTTTCTCCATCCGCACCTCACCGACGGGAAGCCACAGCGACAGCCGTCCCCGACCATTCTTCTTCTGGGTTCCGCGTGCACGGCCAGCCATCGGCCGTCTCTGCCTCGGTGGTGCGGCGTCGGCTGTCGTCATACCAGCATCGACGTAAGGGCAAGCCATTCTGCCATCGCCGCCGCGTGTGCCGCCGCCGGGTAGTGTCGAAATTAAACCGGCTTCAAACCGGCTGTGTGGAGCCGAGCTAGCCGAGCCGCCAACAATCCCAGCCGCGAGCCGAGTGAGCTGCGTGAGTCGAGCCGAGCCGAGAACCAAGCCAAGCCGAGCCGAGCCGAGCCGAGAACCGAGCCGAGTTAAGCCGAGCTGAGCCGAGGCCAAGCCGAGCCGAGCCGAGTTGAGCCGAGCTGTGAGCCGAGTCCAAGCCGAGCCGAGCCGAGAGTGAGCCGAGCCGTGAGCCGAGGCCAAGCCGAGCCGAGCCGAGCCACCTAAGCCTTCCTTCCTCCACTTCGGGTCACGGTGAGTCTTCGGTAAGGATTTGTTTTGATGAATTCCCTAACGTTGCCATATCCGATTCGAGTTGATTATTGGAATAAGCTTTGACCCTATCTTTCACCCCTTAAAGGTAGTAAAGAATTGACGTTTAAGCTCTCGGGTTCTGCGGCAGGCTTGGTTGGAGATAGCTTCCTTCTTTCCTCGGGTTTAGCTGTTGAGCGTGGATTCGATCGAGGGGCATAACCGAGTATCAGGTAAGGGTTTTCCTACTACTGGACCTCGGGTCGAGGCCGGAAACGTAGTAATCCACAGGGGATTTCACGTTAGTGACTATACTAAATAAGTGTATCTGTGTTGACTGTTAAGCACTGTTATTATGTTTCTGTCTGATGTAACTGAACTGCAACCGCTAATTGTAGATTGAAATTTTAGATTGATGGACGTTGATCATGGGATTAGACGGGGAAGGACAGTGAGTTCAGTTGGTTATTTAGCTGTTTGAGTCTTGGGGCTCTTCCATAATGGTATACGAATAGTTGACGCGTATAGCAACTGAGGGTGTAATGGTTTAAGCTTATACTACCTGGCCAGTAAAGCCTTTAGGGAAATTGTAAAATGATTGATGATTGGGGTATGACTGTGGTAGACGATTTAGTATAGACCGAGGGGTAACGGTTAGCTTCATCTATGGGGTAGTGTGCCTTACGGATATGTGCATCCTTCGGGAGCACTAGACTGATATGTGCATCCTTCGGGAGCACTAGACTGATGTGTGCATCCTTCGGGAGCACTAGACTGATATGTGCATCCTTCGGGAGCACTAGACTGATGTGTGCATCCTTCGGGAGCACTAGACTGATATGTGCAACCTTCGGGAGCACTAGACTGATATGTGCATCCTTCGGGAGCACTAGACTGATATGTGCGTTCTACGGAACCACTAGACTGTTATGTAGGGTACCCCCGAATAGGAAGTTAACTGTTGTCCCCTAACGGGCCCAGTAGTGGGTCCCTTACTGGGTATGTTTATACTCACCCTTTTCTCTTCCTTAACTTTTCAGGTAAGGGCACAGCGAGGGGCAGACCGACGAGAGGCAGGAAGGACGCGTGAAGGCCATATGGACGCGTCTGGTTTCTTATCGCTTCCGCTATGTATTTTGTCAGAATATTTGACTTGTGATTTTGAACGGATGGCTTGAGTTTTTATTTGAGACTTTTATGATTTATTTAAAATAGGGCCTGAAACTGTCTTTTTGTAATGTTTCTAATGTTTTTAATGAATCATAACTGGTCCGTTTTAAATTTTATGTTTAATGGTCGAGTTTTGGTATTTGGTAGTGACCTCAGCTTAGTCCGGAAAGTTAGGTCGTTACAGTAATAGCATAACTCGTCGCCACCTATGTCACTATTTGTTTATCTTGTTGGGGTCGAGTATAACTTTTTATTACCTATCTGTTTAATTTTTTATTTGAAAATAAAACATTTTTGTATATATAACTTTCACCGTTTTTCACCCTTTTGAAAACCCTAGCCAATTGTTTCTCTTCTTCCTCTTTAACTATCATGTCCCTCATTAGATTTGTTATCTAATATTAAGATCTGTCTCTGTCATACCCCCGCTCCACACGCATCCTAACTCGTCATGCGAGAGGCGGTGTGACTTTGAGTATTCTAACGTGGTAAACGCCAAAACACTCAGCTTGAGGTCCTTAAGCTTTGCTCAATCGCCTAGTAGCTTCTTTGACTTAGAACTTATAAATAAACTTTAGGCGATAAGCAAACTTAACACAACAGAAGTAACCAAAACTTAAACTTTTATTATTTAAATTATGCGATTAAAACACTTTACACAATTACATAAACCATTTAAACTTAAGCTAAACGCCTTAGCAGCCTCTTCTCGCCTAGCAAGCTTCTCACTCTTTCCTTACTTTGGCCTTAACATCTGCCACCTGAAAGGTAAAAGTTTAAAACATAAGTAAAAAGACTTACTGAGGTTTTAAGAAATCTTTTTTGCGAAATATATTTCATAAACAACATTATTAACATCAAATCGCTTAAACATATCTTTTCACATAACATATAAAGTCGCACAAACATACATTTCACATAATCACACACTAGTCAATAGTCATTCCTTTCGCCAAGAACCTAAATCATTCTCTACGCAAAGACTCATCATCTTAAGTTTAGACTACTAAGATAGCCTTCTCAGCACCAACATCCGAGAATATATTGATCCATTTCTTGTTACTTAGGCTAAAGCCCAATATAAATCTTTTATGCATTGTCCCGTCTTATTTCACCATTCATGCCTTTTATACATGACTGCTATTACTCTTTATGTGCATATAACAGTTAGCTCGTTCATAGGAAGAAGACTAATGGTTTGGACACAATTTCATAATCATTTGCATTCTCATGAAACATGTTTTGAAAACATAGCATAAGCTTTTTGAAATCTCTTCGGAAACACTTCTATCGAAATCATTATTTCAAATCTGTAAGATCTTTTAATAAGACTTTTACAATATAAATACTTTGAAAGAAACGCTCTCAAACTTGGAAACTCAAACTCCAAATTCTTCTCTTCTTCTTCTTCACGCGTAGTCACTTCAACAACACTTTAACCCTTAGCTTTTCTTTTCAATTTTCAAGAAAATCAACACTTAATAATCTTATTGAAGATCTCTATTTATACTAGTCTTAATTAAATTAGCTTAGTCACCTTTAAGTTCTTAGTCTTTCGCCAGCTTCTACTCTTAGTGGTGCACGTGTAAACTTAAACTTTATGTTAAACATGCTTAGCTTAAACTCCTACACGTGGCCCATTAAGTATACTTAGGAAATTTCAGAAATTTCCTTTTTTTCTTCTCACCAAAATCAATCTCGCCAAGAACCTTGATCACCTAGTTGTACTTAAACGTTGGACATCCTTTCGCATAATCTTTCTCGCTGACTACTAAACCAACTTTTTATCGCGTAGTCTACTCAAAATGACTTTTTTAGAACACTTAGTTAAATTTTGACTTCTTAATTTAGGTACGGGTCTTACGATGAAATTTAGTCTCTCTCAATCTTCATCTTGATTGCAGCTTATGTTATGAGCTAGCTTTCTTAATCTTTAGATCTATTCCTTATTCTAATGAGTGCACATCAGAATAGAAGAGTTGTGTTAACCTTGGGGAGCAACCGCCACCTCAATTAACACTATAGTCCTGCCATAATTGCGTTCAGGGTAGTGGTTCGTCATGACATAATGATTCCTTGTGAAATCTAGTTACGACAATCTAAAAGAAATTAAAGATATCAATTGGAATACATAGGTTCTTCCCGATCTGTCCAAACATTAACCACTTGATAGAGCAAACTACTAACACTAGTCTAAAAAATTACTGATTTTTTTCGAGCAGCTGAAGGTTGATTATGTGCTTACCACAGAGTCGCCGTCTGATACCAAAAAGGTAACAACCATCTCTACTTCATAATCATCCAAGGGATCTTCAGATGCTTATGATCAATTGAAGAGTCTCCTACAACCAATCTTAGAAAATATAAGGACAATAAGATAGTTCATAGTTATTTGCTGGATCAATATATCACATATGCAATGTTCAATCTATCTATGGTCCAAAAGTGTGTAAAAGTAACCTAGAGTACACCGAAATCACGGTATGTTGGAGATAATGCAAGCTACAAGAAGTATGTTGCTAGAAAACGACTACAATTTTTTATGATTGACGATAAATTTGCAGTAGAACAGATTCATGAGTATAAAACTTGGTGACACACGTCTTATCCAAAGCACACTTCTATCGATAAATTTTATGTTCACATCATCAATGGTTTCGATAATGCAACGATAGGAGCTCATTGTAGGTCGAAAGATGACGATCTCAGCAACCAATTCATCCCGGTAAACGGCGAGTTCCAGTGGCATTTTCGAACAAATTTCTTCGGGACAACACTATTCTATTGTCCTGTTTGGTGGATTGGCGGACAAATTACGTATAAGGCATATTGGCACGAGAATGATTTTGAGCTATCTGTGTGTGGAGATGGACATTGCAGATGGAAAGCAGACCCTCAAGGAATTTCTTGTTACTTTGTTGATCAAAAGAGGTATGCTTTAACTTATCTATGGGAACATTAAAGAACAGCCTCATACTTAGATTATTTTTAGTATGCATCAAGCCTCTTCAATATATATAAATAGTTGATATGGATAACAGATTGTAATGGAAAATTAATCAAGAAATAAAGACTTTAACTTTTGTCTATGTAAGTACTAAATCTTTATTCGAAAATATCTCTATGAACATAGTGGTTATCTTTAAATTCAATATTGTTGAGGTATAAGTTTTTTTAGGGGTAAGCATCTGTTTGGATTTTGAAGTTTTGGTACGACGAATTTTAATAATTAAACACTAGTTATATCTCTAAATTAATGAGTAGATTGTGATGGGTTGGAGCCTAAAATATTTTCACTTTTGACAAAGGGTAAATAAAAAAGGTCTAAATTATAGAGAATATTGGAGAATGACGAGTAGTCTGCAGATAAAACAATTGATTTTTATATATTGTTCTTTTAATATCATACAAACTTTAGTTTGAATTAATTTAGACACTGTAATTTCACTTTTACAACAATTTAATCTTTAAACGTCATTACTATGTAATTGTTTAATTGTTCTTGTACTTTAAAACTTGTAACGATTTATTTTTTTACGATAGAAATTAGCGTGAAAATCTCAACTAAATGAATGGACAAAATAATTGGATATTCAATAATAATTTGATGGAAGTAATACTTAGGCGCGGGTTTGAAGATGCACTTTGAATACCTCCCTTCTCACCACTCACACACTTTGTATGAAAATGTTTCAAATAAAATAAAATAAATGAATAAAAGCAAAATTTTCTATAGTATAAGGCTCTACAAGATGCTCTTTAAAATATAAAGGCTACATTATAAAACAATAAAATTTTGGCATCAAATTTTTAAAATTTTGTTTTTACTTCGGCACCAGATTATTACAAATTTTGAAATACAAAGAACTAAATATTTATATACCGAAGTTGGTGGACTAAATCTATAAAAGTTTGAGACAAGGACTAAATATCAAACCAAAATTGGGTGACTAAATTGTTACATTTTTATGAAAGTTTAACGATAAAAAATGAATTTTGTTCTAATTATTATTTTTTAGTATTATATTTTTTAAATTTACAGAAGCGATAAATTATAAGAAAATTATTGAAAATATTTATAGATATTGCAAAAATTTAACTTCAGATAGATAGTAAATATTTTTCAGTGGTTTTGCCATAATTGAAAACAATATACAATAAGTTTGATGAATAAAATAAATATCTATCATTGATAGAGACAATATTTCATCAATCATAAATATAAAAATGTTATATTGGTGCTAGACGATATATGGATAGTCTAACAAATAAGCAAAACTTGTTGTAAATAGTTTTTTAACATAGTACTTGTTATATCAAAGGGATATCTCAATTAGGGTTGAGGGGGATATAGTTGGTGTGGAAGGATAATTAAAAATGTAAGAAAAGTAAAATGCAAGAAAGTAAAAATAGAAATACAATTAATGGAGACTAGGAATGAATCAATTAATGCAACCTAGACCATCAAATTATATCTATTTTAATTTTTATTTAAACTCTTTATCTATGTTTAACTCAATTGATTCAAACTTCAACCAATGATATGAAGTACCTAATTAGATAACATGAAAAGTCGAACTTGCACTACATAGTTATCTAACAACAATAAGTTTGAGGGAGATTTTCGAATGAGCACTCAACTTTCATTGTCTACTTGAACAATTCACGTGGTTTCTCTCTAGGTCATTGCTAGTTGATAGGGCAAACTATGTTACATTATAGGCAATGAACTACCAAAGCCTAACTATGATATTACCTTCTTTTTAGATAAACCCACTATTATATGTCACATGTCACAAATTATCTATCAGCATTCATAACATGTTATAGATCGTCAATTAACGATATAAATCATGTCATTCATAAATATAAAACTCATATTGAAATCCAGAAACAAAAGTATTTATGTCATAATATCACAAATCTCCCAAAATTATTAGTATTCCAAAAACCCCCTAAACTAGGAATTAAATAAAAACAAAAACTCTTACTTTTCTCACGAAGAATGAAAGATAAGAATCTCACATCTACTCACTTGATTACAATGAGAACACTCGAAGTGAAAGTGGAGAGGAAAAGAGAATGGAAAGAGAGTTGGAAACCCTAAAGATGGGAGATAAAATGACCTAATTAAGTTTTGGAGAGTGAGATTCATAACATTCGTATGGACGTTACGACATTAGAGAGTGGTGCTGCTACACTTGGCATCCTTGTCCAAGCATAGGGCATTGCTCGTTAGCATCAATGCATGTGTTCCTTTCAATAAGGTTTGGAGTGTTGCGATGCTTCACCAATTGTGAAGCTTCAATTTCGGTTTAAGCATTGCGTGGTCCTTTAGAGGCATTTTTGTATTTTTTTATCATTTAAAGTCCGAATGTATATTCAGCTCCTAATTGCTCCAAATTAACCCCAAACAACCTGCAACGATCAATTCTACCTCTTGGATACTAGCTTCTTGTAAAATAACCAATGTAGAACGATAAACCAAAAAACAACTATGGATTAGCGTAGTAGATATATCAAATTTTAAATGTTATGAATGGTCAAATCAATAGAATACATAAAAGTTTTTCATCAGCCCTAGATATAGAAATAGCTGATAAGTGTGATAGATATGTTTGTTAGTGGGATAGGTATAAAAAAAAGTATATGACAACCTATTAAAATGATTTGTCTGTAATAAACTATCATATCTTTTAAAATAAGACAACATTGTAACGATTTCATTACTATTATCCTAAGTTTTATGAGAATTATTATTTCAATATAATCATTCAATTGCCAAACACATTTTAAAACCTAATCTAATAAATAGAAACTAAATCCAAAATGCCATGTTTTCTGGAAAACTTTTTTTTTTTAACAAAAAAAAACCCACATTAGAAGAAATATAGGCTTTAATGTCGCTTGGGAAAAATGAAAAAAGAACATTAATGTCGGTTTTGAAAAGGCGGATCTTTAATGTCGGTTTTCCACCGACATTAAAGACTAAGCTTTAATGTCGGTTTTAAAACGACATTAAAGGTCCGCCATTTTGAGAACCGACATTAAAGGTCCATTTAAATTTAAATTTTAATATTTTTATTTTGTGAAAAAATAGACACTTTAATGTCGGTTTTCCACCGACATTAAAGGTCCATTTAATTTTTTTTAACAATTTTTTTCGTGAATTCTCTCTCTTACTTTACCTTTTCGACCTATTCGATTCCAAATCTATTCGACCCTCGTCTTCTCCGAACTTCCTTCATTTCTTCTCCGAATCTCCTTCATTTCTTCTCCGATCGACGCCACAATTTTAATCGACGCCGCCATTTTATCGCCGCCACCATTTCTATCGCCGCCACTATTCCGATTGATTGTTGTTCTGTTCGCCCACCCTTGGAATCAAATTCGGCCGCATTTCTCTCCTTCTAAAGAAACTCGTCCGGTCGTCCCCATTCACAGCAATCGTGTTCACAGAAACCGCGTTCACAGCAACCAGGTTTTTTGAAACTCATCCACTCGTCCGCGTTCACATCAACCAGCAATCAGGTTCGCCCACCCTTGGAATCAAATTCGTCCGCGTTCACAAAATACATCCTCTCACGGTTAAATTTCCATCTTCTTTCATTTGGGGTTTTTAGCATGTTTTTTGATTTCGATTTAGATTATGGATTCTTAGACAAGGAAAAATTGTCAAGGCATTGGAAGATTTGTGTTGCGGGCTTTATTGGCGTCGACGAATCTTGAAAAGCATAAATTAATTACAATAATGCTGTAAATAAGGATGAAATGGCTGGAGTTGCGTTTAGTATAAGCTTCTTGTATTTGGTAGATGAGGTGTAGTGACAGGTAGGCAACCAGGTTAGAGATGTCGTGCTATGTTAAAATGTTGGTCAAACTGAAAGTTCTTACTTTCTACTGGGTTCATAGAAAGGAATCAAAAAACTATTCTCTTTAGAATTAGCTTAACTTGGGCAGGAAAATGAATGGAGAAAATAAAGCTATATCATTGCTGTAGTTGCAAGAAGTTCTTATAATATCGGCAATAAAGTAGGAATGTAGAGACTTTTAGATTTTAGAGACCATATGCAGCTGTGTAATAGTGGAGGTGATCTTCAAAAATCAGTGTAATTGATCTTGTTTTCTAATTTTCTAATTTTTTTATGGTTTAGGTGAGGATATATTCTAATTTTCTAGACCATATGCAACTTTTTTCTAATTTTCTAGACCATATGCAACTGTTTTCTAATCTTCTCTTGTTTCCATCTCACCTTTCCGCTTGGATGATTTAGGTGAGGATATAGTTTGCATCGGTGTCATTCTTCGTGATTCTCACGGTACTGCTGAGGTTAAGAGTGTTACTGGCAATAAGATCTTGCGCATTCTTAAAGCTCATGGTATTATACTTGTTCTTCTTGTTCATCAATTCGAAATTTTAATGTATTAGTTTTAGGTTTTAGCTATTACAGGATAGATATGGATGATTGAGTATATGTTAATGTATTAGTTTTAGGTTTTAGCTGTTGTGGTAATTGAATGTGTGTTTTTTTATTACTATCAAAAGGGCTTGCTCTGGAGATTCCTGAGGATCTTTACCATTTGATTAAGAAGGCTGTCTCGATTAGAAAGCATTTGGAAAGGAATAGGAAAGACAAAGACTCCAAGTTCAGGTTGATTCTAGTGTGGAAAAGTGTGCTTGTATTTTAGTGTTGGATCTTATGCATTGTAGGTGTTTACTATTGGTTTGCCATGGATGGTAGGATGTGTTGTTTGATATGTGTGATGTATATATTGGAGGATTTGGAGTAGTTGGACTTATAGTGTTGAATATAGTTGTGTTTATTGATATGTGATTATATATGTAAGTGTTGGATGATATGTATTTGTTGTAGTTCTATATGGAAGTGTATGCTGGAATTTTAGGTATTATTGTGTGCATTGCAGGTGAATTAGGTATTATTGTGTGCATTGCAGGTGAATTAGGTATTATTGTGTGCATTGCTGGAATTTTAGGTATTATTGTGTGCATTGAGTAGTAGGCATTGTAGCTAGTGTGCAAGCCATTTTTTTTATTTTTTACAATATACGATGACAAACATTTCCGGACGTAATTCGAATTAAATAATATCGGTTTTGCCGTCATAAAAACTATTATAAATACGACATGAAATGAATCTTTAAAAACGACATTAAATGTGTCTTTAATGTCGGTTTAAAAAACGACATTAAATGTGTCTTTAATGTCGGTGGAAAAACGACATTAAAGATGTGCAATAAGCGACATTAAAGACATCTTTAATGTCGGTTTAAAAACGACATTAAAGACAGCTTTAATGTCGGTTATAAACCGACATTAAAGATGAACCGACATTAAAGACCTTCAATAACACCTTCAAAGATGTCGGTTTAAAACCGACATAGAAGGTCTTTAATGTCGGTTATAAACCGACATTAAAGCCCAACCGACATTAAAGGCCTTTAATAACGCTTACAAAGATGTCGGTCGCCAAGTGACATTAAAGGCCTTTAATGTCGGTTTTAAACCGACATTAAAGGCCAAATTTCTTGTGGCCACACTCGATACACATAATTTTTTTTTCCTTTTGAATTTAGCACAAGTGGATAAATATATGGAAACATATAACCTTTGGTCTAGAGCCAACATTTACGATTAACAAACTTTTTGAAAGAAAAATCGTTTAATAATGATCATTTTAAAGGGTTATTTGTTATGTGGAACACTGATTAGAAAAACATATGGCCAAAGTAAGGATAATGGTTTATTCATTTACCTCTTATTATAAAACACATATTTGTTAATCAATTACATTTCTGCTTTTAAAAGAGATATACGAGCAAATGTGTATATATATTTATGAAAAAAATGAAACAAAATTGTTGCAAATGATTCGTGGACTTAGGCTCGTAAGCAAAGGACAAAGCCCATAACCAAAGAACAATACTTTTGTCCCATGTTGGAGAATTTAGAAATGCCAAGAGTGTATAAATACAAAAGCATGCTAATTATGAGATTAAAGTGTGTTGGTGGTAATTGTAACGCCCCAAATTTTCGAGGTAAACTTTTACCGCCTTATTTAATTTTTAGGGAATTTTAAATTTTGGATTAATTTCTGAAATTCTGGAAGTTTATAGTTGTAAATTTATATGATAATAATATAATAGTAACTATATTATTATTATTATTGTTATTATAATCTTTATATATATAAATTAATATTAATATTATCTTTTATTTATTTTATTAATCTTATTATTATTATTAATTAATTAGATAAAAGTTAATACATATATATATATATATAATATTTTATTTATTATTATTATTAATTAGAATTATTAAAAGTTAATATATATATATATACATTTAATAATATTTTATTTATTATTATTATTATTTTAAAATGTTATTATTATTATTAAATTCTTAATTTAATATATATATAAATATATATATATATATATTTTTAAAAAAAAAGGAGAAGGGAAAACCCTACCGCGCGAGCCCCCATCCATTTCGTTTTCTTCCGTGCGCCGCCGCTCACCCCCTCAAATTTTCTTCTTCATTTTTTTTCCGGCGGCCTCCTCCTTCTTCTTCTTCTTCTCTTCGGCTTCTTCACCCGACGAACACAGACGCCATCCGTACGCCTTCGACGACCGCCCATTTTTCTCCATCCGCACCTCACCGACGGGAAGCCACAGCGACAGCCGTCCCCGACCATTCTTCTTCTGGGTTCCGCGTGCACGGCCAGCCATCGGCCGTCTCTGCCTCGGTGGTGCGGCGTCGGCTGTCGTCATACCAGCATCGACGTAAGGGCAAGCCATTCTGCCATCGCCGCCGCGTGTGCCGCCGCCGGGTAGTGTCGAAATTAAACCGGCTTCAAACCGGCTGTGTGGAGCCGAGCTAGCCGAGCCGCCAACAATCCCAGCCGCGAGCCGAGTGAGCTGCGTGAGTCGAGCCGAGCCGAGAACCAAGCCAAGCCGAGCCGAGCCGAGCCGAGAACCGAGCCGAGTTAAGCCGAGCTGAGCCGAGGCCAAGCCGAGCCGAGCCGAGTTGAGCCGAGCTGTGAGCCGAGTCCAAGCCGAGCCGAGCCGAGAGTGAGCCGAGCCGTGAGCCGAGGCCAAGCCGAGCCGAGCCGAGCCACCTAAGCCTTCCTTCCTCCACTTCGGGTCACGGTGAGTCTTCGGTAAGGATTTGTTTTGATGAATTCCCTAACGTTGCCATATCCGATTCGAGTTGATTATTGGAATAAGCTTTGACCCTATCTTTCACCCCTTAAAGGTAGTAAAGAATTGACGTTTAAGCTCTCGGGTTCTGCGGCAGGCTTGGTTGGAGATAGCTTCCTTCTTTCCTCGGGTTGAGCTGTTGAGCGTGGATTCGATCGAGGGGCATAACCGAGTATCAGGTAAGGGTTTTCCTACTACTGGACCTCGGGTCGAGGCCGGAAACGTAGTAATCCACAGGGGATTTCACGTTAGTGACTATACTAAATAAGTGTATCTGTGTTGACTGTTAAGCACTGTTATTATGTTTCTGTCTGATGTAACTGAACTGCAACCGCTAATTGTAGATTGAAATTTTAGATTGATGGACGTTGATCATGGGATTAGACGGGGAAGGACAGTGAGTTCAGTTGGTTATTTAGCTGTTTGAGTCTTGGGGCTCTTCCATAATGGTATACGAATAGTTGACGCGTATAGCAACTGAGGGTGTAATGGTTTAAGCTTATACTACCTGGCCAGTAAAGCCTTTAGGGAAATTGTAAAATGATTGATGATTGGGGTATGACTGTGGTAGACGATTTAGTATAGACCGAGGGGTAACGGTTAGCTTCATCTATGGGGTAGTGTGCCTTACGGATATGTGCATCCTTCGGGAGCACTAGACTGATATGTGCATCCTTCGGGAGCACTAGACTGATGTGTGCATCCTTCGGGAGCACTAGACTGATATGTGCATCCTTCGGGAGCACTAGACTGATGTGTGCATCCTTCGGGAGCACTAGACTGATATGTGCAACCTTCGGGAGCACTAGACTGATATGTGCATCCTTCGGGAGCACTAGACTGATATGTGCGTTCTACGGAACCACTAGACTGTTATGTAGGGTACCCCCGAATAGGAAGTTAACTGTTGTCCCCTAACGGGCCCAGTAGTGGGTCCCTTACTGGGTATGTTTATACTCACCCTTTTCTCTTCCTTAACTTTTCAGGTAAGGGCACAGCGAGGGGCAGACCGACGAGAGGCAGGAAGGACGCGTGAAGGCCATATGGACGCGTCTGGTTTCTTATCGCTTCCGCTATGTATTTTGTCAGAATATTTGACTTGTGATTTTGAACGGATGGCTTGAGTTTTTATTTGAGACTTTTATGATTTATTTAAAATAGGGCCTGAAATTGTCTTTTTGTAATGTTTCTAATGTTTTTAATGAATCATAACTGGTCCGTTTTAAATTTTATGTTTAATGGTCGAGTTTTGGTATTTGGTAGTGACCTCAGCTTAGTCCGGAAAGTTAGGTCGTTACAGTAATAGCATAACTCGTCGCCACCTATGTCACTATTTGTTTATCTTGTTGGGGTCGAGTATAACTTTTTATTACCTATCTGTTTAATTTTTTATTTGAAAATAAAACATTTTTGTATATATAACTTTCACCGTTTTTCACCCTTTTGAAAACCCTAGCCAATTGTTTCTCTTCTTCCTCTTTAACTATCATGTCCCTCATTAGATTTGTTATCTAATATTAAGATCTGTCTCTGTCATACCCCCGCTCCACACGCATCCTAACTCGTCATGCGAGAGGCGGTGTGACTTTGAGTATTCTAACGTGGTAAACGCCAAAACACTCAGCTTGAGGTCCTTAAGCTTTGCTCAATCGCCTAGTAGCTTCTTTGACTTAGAACTTATAAATAAACTTTAGGCGATAAGCAAACTTAACACAACAGAAGTAACCAAAACTTAAACTTTTATTATTTAAATTATGCGATTAAAACACTTTACACAATTACATAAACCATTTAAACTTAAGCTAAACGCCTTAGCAGCCTCTTCTCGCCTAGCAAGCTTCTCACTCTTTCCTTACTTTGGCCTTAACATCTGCCACCTGAAAGGTAAAAGTTTAAAACATAAGTAAAAAGACTTACTGAGGTTTTAAGAAATCTTTTTTGCGAAATATATTTCATAAACAACATTATTAACATCAAATCGCTTAAACATATCTTTTCACATAACATATAAAGTCGCACAAACATACATTTCACATAATCACACACTAGTCAATAGTCATTCCTTTCGCCAAGAACCTAAATCATTCTCTACGCAAAGACTCATCATCTTAAGTTTAGACTACTAAGATAGCCTTCTCAGCACCAACATCCGAGAATATATTGATCCATTTCTTGTTACTTAGGCTAAAGCCCAATATAAATCTTTTATGCATTGTCCCGTCTTATTTCACCATTCATGCCTTTTATACATGACTGCTATTACTCTTTATGTGCATATAACAGTTAGCTCGTTCATAGGAAGAAGACTAATGGTTTGGACACAATTTCATAATCATTTGCATTCTCATGAAACATGTTTTGAAAACATAGCATAAGCTTTTTGAAATCTCTTCGGAAACACTTCTATCGAAATCATTATTTCAAATCTGTAAGATCTTTTAATAAGACTTTTACAATATAAATACTTTGAAAGAAACGCTCTCAAACTTGGAAACTCAAACTCCAAATTCTTCTCTTCTTCTTCTTCACGCGTAGTCACTTCAACAACACTTTAACCCTTAGCTTTTCTTTTCAATTTTCAAGAAAATCAACACTTAATAATCTTATTGAAGATCTCTATTTATACTAGTCTTAATTAAATTAGCTTAGTCACCTTTAAGTTCTTAGTCTTTCGCCAGCTTCTACTCTTAGTGGTGCACGTGTAAACTTAAACTTTATGTTAAACATGCTTAGCTTAAACTCCTACACGTGGCCCATTAAGTATACTTAGGAAATTTCAGAAATTTCCTTTTTTTCTTCTCACCAAAATCAATCTCGCCAAGAACCTTGATCACCTAGTTGTACTTAAACGTTGGACATCCTTTCGCATAATCTTTCTCGCTGACTACTAAACCAACTTTTTATCGCGTAGTCTACTCAAAATGACTTTTTTAGAACACTTAGTTAAATTTTGACTTCTTAATTTAGGTACGGGTCTTACGATGAAATTTAGTCTCTCTCAATCTTCATCTTGATTGCAGCTTATGTTATGAGCTAGCTTTCTTAATCTTTAGATCTATTCCTTATTCTAATGAGTGCACATCAGAATAGAAGAGTTGTGTTAACCTTGGGGAGCAACCGCCACCTCAATTAACACTATAGTCCTGCCATAATTGCGTTCAGGGTAGTGGTTCGTCATGACATAATGATTCCTTGTGAAATCTAGTTACGACAATCTAAAAGAAATTAAAGATATCAATTGGAATACATAGGTTCTTCCCGATCTGTCCAAACATTAACCACTTGATAGAGCAAACTACTAACACTAGTCTAAAAAATTACTGATTTTTTTCGAGCAGCTGAAGGTTGATTATGTGCTTACCACAGAGTCGCCGTCTGATACCAAAAAGGTAACAACCATCTCTACTTCATAATCATCCAAGGGATCTTCAGATGCTTATGATCAATTGAAGAGTCTCCTACAACCAATCTTAGAAAATATAAGGACAATAAGATAGTTCATAGTTATTTGCTGGATCAATATATCACATATGCAATGTTCAATCTATCTATGGTCCAAAAGTGTGTAAAAGTAACCTAGAGTACACCGAAATCACGGTATGTTGGAGATAATGCAAGCTACAAGAAGTATGTTGCTAGAAAACGACTACAATTTTTTATGATTGACGATAAATTTGCAGTAGAACAGATTCATGAGTATAAAACTTGGTGACACACGTCTTATCCAAAGCACACTTCTATCGATAAATTTTATGTTCACATCATCAATGGTTTCGATAATGCAACGATAGGAGCTCATTGTAGGTCGAAAGATGACGATCTCAGCAACCAATTCATCCCGGTAAACGGCGAGTTCCAGTGGCATTTTCGAACAAATTTCTTCGGGACAACACTATTCTATTGTCCTGTTTGGTGGATTGGCGGACAAATTACGTATAAGGCATATTGGCACGAGAATGATTTTGAGCTATCTGTGTGTGGAGATGGACATTGCAGATGGAAAGCAGACCCTCAAGGAATTTCTTGTTACTTTGTTGATCAAAAGAGGTATGCTTTAACTTATCTATGGGAACATTAAAGAACAGCCTCATACTTAGATTATTTTTAGTATGCATCAAGCCTCTTCAATATATATAAATAGTTGATATGGATAACAGATTGTAATGGAAAATTAATCAAGAAATAAAGACTTTAACTTTTGTCTATGTAAGTACTAAATCTTTATTCGAAAATATCTCTATGAACATAGTGGTTATCTTTAAATTCAATATTGTTGAGGTATAAGTTTTTTTAGGGGTAAGCATCTGTTTGGATTTTGAAGTTTTGGTACGACGAATTTTAATAATTAAACACTAGTTATATCTCTAAATTAATGAGTAGATTGTGATGGGTTGGAGCCTAAAATATTTTCACTTTTGACAAAGGGTAAATAAAAAAGGTCTAAATTATAGAGAATATTGGAGAATGACGAGTAGTCTGCAGATAAAACAATTGATTTTTATATATTGTTCTTTTAATATCATACAAACTTTAGTTTGAATTAATTTAGACACTGTAATTTCACTTTTACAACAATTTAATCTTTAAACGTCATTACTATGTAATTGTTTAATTGTTCTTGTACTTTAAAACTTGTAACGATTTATTTTTTTACGATAGAAATTAGCGTGAAAATCTCAACTAAATGAATGGACAAAATAATTGGATATTCAATAATAATTTGATGGAAGTAATACTTAGGCGCGGGTTTGAAGATGCACTTTGAATACCTCCCTTCTCACCACTCACACACTTTGTATGATAATGTTTCAAATAAAATAAAATAAATGAATAAAAGCAAAATTTTCTATAGTATAAGGCTCTACAAGATGCTCTTTAAAATATAAAGGCTACATTATAAAACAATAAAATTTTGGCATCAAATTTTTAAAATTTTGTTTTTACTTCGGCACCAGATTATTACAAATTTTGAAATACAAAGAACTAAATATTTATATACCGAAGTTGGTGGACTAAATCTATAAAAGTTTGAGACAAGGACTAAATATCAAACCAAAATTGGGTGACTAAATTGTTACATTTTTATGAAAGTTTAACGATAAAAAATGAATTTTGTTCTAATTATTATTTTTTAGTATTATATTTTTTAAATTTACAGAAGCGATAAATTATAAGAAAATTATTGAAAATATTTATAGATATTGCAAAAATTTAACTTCAGATAGATAGTAAATATTTTTCAGTGGTTTTGCCATAATTGAAAACAATATACAATAAGATTGATGAATAAAATAAATATCTATCATTGATAGAGACAATATTTCATCAATCATAAATATAAAAATGTTATATTGGTGCTAGACGATATATGGATAGTCTAACAAATAGGCAAAACTTGTTGTAAATAGTTTTTTAACATAGTACTTGTTATATCAAAGGGATATCTCAATTAGGGTTGAGGGGGATATAGTTGGTGTGGAAGGATAATTAAAAATGTAAGAAAAGTAAAATGCAAGAAAGTAAAAATAGAAATACAATTAATGGAGACTAGGAATGAATCAATTAATGCAACCTAACTACAAGTAATCTGGCCTTTAATGTCACTTGGCGACCGACATCTTTGCGACATTAAAGGGTTTTAATGTCGGTTGGACTTACATTAAAGGCCTTCAATGTCGGTTATAAACCGACATCTTTGAAGGTGTTATTGAAGGCCTTTAATGTCCATTCAATTTTAATGTCGGTGGATAACCGACATTAAATATGTCTTTACTATCACTTATGATACATCTTTAATGTCGTTTTTTCACCGACATTAAAGATGTCTTTAATTTTTTTTAACTGATATTAAAACTGTCTTTAATTTCGTTTTTTCAAATTTATTTTTATTAAATTCTTGCATTATTGTCCATTTTGTATGACACCAACTAGTTAAAAATGAAATCTTTTACTTGTACATATACAAAATGAAATCTTAATAATGTGTACATTTATATACAACTTGGCTCCAAACATAAAGAAATTATGAAGCTTAATTATTATACACTGATCATCCTTCGGAAAAAAGAAAGAAAGAAAGAAAAAGAATATATTGAGAGAGCAATAACTAAAACTACAACTAATAGCAAACTAGAACGCTTCACAAATGACCATCTTCAAGATCTTGTCACAAAGATGAGGGTCTGGCTAATTGTACTCACTTTCAACCATTTCTTCTATTGCAGCCATTTGTTTAGTGATAGCTCCCTATAAAAGACATCAAGATGGTTGAATTGATAAGTAACAATGTTATGACCTAGTTATAATTGTAAGTCCTCGCAACCGAAACCTACGTAACTAAGTACCCATATCACAAACAAAACAAAAATGTAAAAAGCAGAAACCAACTTATTTAAGAGAAAAAAAGGTCGTTCAAAGCAAGCAAACCACATATCACAAAGATTGTTTTTTTAAAAAAAATCTTTAAAAGAAAAAACACCACACCAGGGCCAGCGATATTTCCTCCTTGCCATAACCTGACTGAAAAATATGGCAACAAACTAGAAACAACAAATGAACTTTGTGAATAAATAATAACTATGGCATCCTGTTGGCTGTTACATGAAAAATATTTCCTACACCTACCTATTATAACACAGCTTCCAATCTACTAGAATCCCAAAACATATAGGTAAAATCACTCGAGCAAAACAAAAAATTACCGCTGAATGAACGTTGCTAGATCGAAGAACTAGTGGACTTGCGAACATTATAGAACTCAAACAAAGGAAAATATACACTAAACTACCATTTTACGCAACAAATCTCTATACAATTAGTAGTCACACAAAGGAAAATAGAAGATAGTTGAAAAAATTGTATAATCCAAACTTGGTGTCTAAACACGTTAGGTTATTCAATTCCGTGCATTTATATCCCTTAAATTTATAGTAAAATTAAAAGACATCAGCTACCATCTTACTCAATATGCCATGAAGGAAAACATTAACTTACCAAACAAATCACTATCTTGATATTCTATTCCATTTATATCCCTTTAAATTGCCTGTTAATATTAAACACATTAGGTTATTTTTTTTCCTACATTGAACACAGGACCTTGGGAAAGACATAGGGAACATTCTCCTCAAGGAAAACTTAATTCTAAAAAAATAATATGAGTATAAAAAACAAACACTGTGGAGATAAATCTGAACAGCAATTGGAAAGCCACACATACCAAACACCGAATTCATATATGATTACGCGCACCTGTAAGCCGTGTAAGAGAGAGCAACACAGGCAAAAGACTTTTCATTAAGTAGCTAAGCAAACAAGTTCCTTACAAATGCTAATGTGGTTGCGCATGGAAATTGCTCGAAGTTTACAGTCAAAGGATAGACGCCAATTAATCTATTTAGTATCAAATTTTGTTTGATCATATAACATGGCTAGTTTGTTCAACTTAAGTTTACAACTGAACCAAAAAAATAACCTTCTAAATATGGAAAAAGTTAACCTTGTTGCTCAGTTTACTATACATCAGAGAACAATTGCACCTACATGCAGATTAGTACATGAAAGAAATGATATACATACTAACCTGTAAACAACTTGAAGGATGTTGGAAGTGAGCGTCTTTGAGTTGTCCAAGCAAGTTCCGACTTTTTGGATAAGTAAAGACCTGGATCGATGATGATCGGTTTCGCTCGGTGACTCCTTAAATGATAGATAGGTTGGTTATCATAACATGACAATGCTTATAATTACTAGATCAGAAAAAAAAAAAAAACTTCAAGGTATTAACAACTACATACACTAGAAGAAAAATAAGTCTCTAAAAGATGATAATGGAAGAGTGGTTTCATGAGAGGGCCTTTGTAAAATGCAAGTATTGAAACACCAACAACGCACAATATGAGCCCTCCTACTTTTGCCATTCCACTTGCATTTTTCAACTTTAATTTCTCCATCATGTCCTCAAACCACCGTTGTTTTGCTTTCAATTATACCAAAATTAACTCAATCAGAACTGAAACTCTTAACTTCTTCATCCTAAAGACATCACAAGGATTGTACCTGAATGGAAGAATCTCATCAACATAGTGAAAAGTTCGTCCGAGAACAACAGATATGATGGTCATTGCCCTGCCATGGAAAAACATCTCTTGAAGGATTTGAAAATAACTTTCCATGTTTTCATAAGATATCAACAGCAAACCATTTTGTATATAACAACTATAACTCATCTGTTTTTTAATTAATACAATAAACCCTTTTGCCATAGTTCCTTTCAATAGACCAAATTGCAGCTAGTTACGAGACGATGATGATATGTGCTTGTAAAACTATAATAGGCAGCTTGCTTATGCTATAGAAAGAGCTTAACAAAGCCCGAGATAAGTACAAGATACCGCATACAGCTTGACATCAAAGATTATGTAATACAAAATACCGCATACAGCTTGACCATTCGCCTTCACAACATTCACAACCTCATAATTTGTACCCTACATATATAAAATAATTAATCAGACATCATTAGTTAGAAGTGTAAAAGAACTAACACGATAGAACTCAATGGCCATCCTGCAGCTGTTGCTTCTTTCTTGTTTTTTTTTCCCTATTAATTATTATTCATAGCAAATACTCAAGGCCAGTAAAAATTATCTGCTACCTACTCCCCTAAGAAGCATGGAAGACTGCCCAAACTGTGATACAAAAAGGAAAACCTACAAACTTTTGAAATGGGCAAGAAAAATCAAGTTGGAAATTTGCACCCAATTGAAGAAGAGAAAGAAAATCGACCAAATTGGTAGGCAGCTCAAAAGCTCAGTTGAAAATGCCAACTCCAGCATCAGCATTGCGAGCCAGCTTTATCCACTCTGTGTGGTAGGAGCCTTGGCGATCCACCCGCTCATATGTATGAGCCTCAAATAAGTCTCTTTGTGCCTGCACAAGATTGGCAAGCAGCCTAGCACGCCTGTACGTGTCGAAATAGGCAAGGCTAGCGCACATCCCCGGCGTGCTGATCCCTGCCGATATGGCCAACCCCACAACTCTCCTCATACGGAAGTGGCGAAGAACTCATATTAACCAAGAGACTTGTTCTTACTTTATGGTCTCGCATACAAGGTGGGCTTCTTCGATGCCCAGGGGTGGAAACCCATTAATAACAATTTCTTGCAAGTGAATGAGACCTACTTGGAGCAGGATCAAATCCTCATTGAGCAGAATCAAATCCCTACCAACGACCCTGAAGTGCATAACCTTCAAGCTTATGGACTTTGCCAAATCTCACTCGGAAGAAAGCCGAGCTTTGATGTTCTTATCAGAAATAGGAGCCCAAGTGAGAATCACATCTTTCTACAAATCCCTAAAAAGGATTTGGATAGGTTGCAAATGAACCTACTAGAACTCTCCTTAATTCCAGTAGCAAAAATCAACCCAGGGGTCGAGAAATGGATAAAAGATACACCGCTCCGTGGGGTCGTGTATCCACACAGGAGGTTACGGGGGCAATACTAGGACTATATTCAGTGCCCGCCTCTTCCTTAAACTACTAATAAATCCCAATTATTAATGAATGCCACAAAAAATTAAAGACAAAGATAAAAGAATACTAAAATCTTACCCCGAAAAACCAAAATTCCAACCACTTGCAAGAGGGCTAGGTAAGTAAAGGACGAAAGTGCAGTTTGTGCGCAACGACAACTGGAAAAAACGCGAAATAGAATGACCTTGCGCGATAGGCGTTGATTGCACGAACACCAACGAAGGGAGAACGATGGTGAATCTAAATGTTGACGACTAGGTAAACGCTGCTGATGTTCCTCAAAAACACCATAGCTAGTGCTCATACATAAGATGCACCTGAGGTTATAGTCGTCATCGTCTGATGGAATTATGTGAGAGAGGTATCAAAGGCGGAGAGAAGGGAGATGGAACTTTGCGACGCTGGAGATTGAAGAAAGGGAAGAAGAGGAGATGAAAGATGGATGAGGATTAGATGCAAGAAGGGGAGACAAGAGGGATAGAGGGAAGGGATGGAGACAGCTGCTAATGGGTTAAAGGAAAACGCATTAAAACCTTAGTGTAAAAGGGAAATATTAATTAAATAAAAATAAAAAAATAAAAAGTAACTTTAATGTCGGTTTTAAACCGACATTAATCCTTTCTCTTTGATGTCTGTTTTAAACCGACATTAAACATCCGCATTTTAAAAACCGATATTAAACATTCATTTTCATTTTTTTCAACCGACACCAAAAGTCATATTTCTTCTAGTGAGCTAGACCATCGTATTATTTCTATTTTAATTTTTATTTAAACTCTTTATCTATGTTTAACTCAATTGATTCAAACTTCAACCAATGATATGAAGTACCTAATTAGATAACATGAAAAGTCGAACCTGCACTACATAGTTATCTAACAACAATAAGTTTGAGGGAGATTTTCGAATGAGCACTCAACTTTCATTGTCTACTTGAACAATTCACGTGGTTTCTCTCTAGGTCGTTGCTAGTTGATAGGGCAAACTATGTTACATTATAGGCAATGAACTACCAAAGCCTAACTATGATATTACTTCTTTTTAGATAAACTCGCTATTATATTGCACATATCACAAATTATCTATCAGCATTCATAACATGTTATTGATCGTCAATTAACGATATAAATCATGTCATTCATAAATATAAAACTCATATTGAAATCCAGAAACAAAAGTATTTATGTCATAATATCACAAATCTCCCAAAATTATTAGTATTCCAAAAAATCCCTAAACTAGGAATTAAATAAAAAAAATAACTCTTACTTTTCTCACGAAGAATGAAAGATAAGAATCTCACATCTACTCAATTAATTACAATGAGAACACTCGAAGTGAAAGTGGAGAGGAAAAGAGAATGGAAAGAGAGTTGGAAACCCTAAAGATGGGAGATAAAATGACCTAATTAAGTTTTGGAGAGTGAGATTCATAACATTCGTACGAGTGTTACGGCATTAGAGAGTGGTGCTGCTACACTTGGCATCCTTGTCCAAGCATAGGGCATTGCTTGTTAGCATCAATGCATGTGTTCCTTTCAATAAGGTTTGGAGTGTTGCGATACTTCACCAATTGTGAAGCTTCAATTTCGGTTTAAGCATTGCGTGGTCCTTTAGTTGCATTTTTGTATTTTTTTTTTATCATTTAAAGTCTGAATGTCTAGTCAGCTCCTAATTTCTCCAAATTAACCCCAAACAACCTGCAACGATCAATTCTACCTCTTGGATACTAGCTTTTTGTAAAATAACCAATGTAGCACGATAAACCAAAAAACAACTATGGATTAAGCGTAGTAGATATATCAAATTTTAAGTGCTATTAATGGTCAAATCAATAGAATACATAAAAGATTTTCATTAGCAATAGATATAGAAATAGCTGATAAGTGTGATAGATATGCTCGTTAGTGGGATAGGTATAAAAAAAAGTATATGACAACCTATTAAAATGATTTGTCTGTAATAAACTATCACATCTTTTAAAATAAGACAACATTGTAACGATTCCATTACTATTATCCTAAGTTTTATGAGAATAATTATTTCAATATAACCATTCAATTGCCAAACACATTTTAAAACCTATTCTAATAAATAGAAACTAAATCCAAAATGCCATGTTTTCTAGAAAACAATTTTTTTTAAAAAAAAAAAACCCACACTCGATCCACATAATTTTTTTTTCCTTTTGAATTTAGCACAAGTGGATAAATATATGGAAACATATAACCTTTGGTCTAGAGCCAACATTTACGATTAACAAACTTCACTAGAAGAAATCTAATCTTTAATGTCGGGTGAAAAAAATGAAAAATGGGCTTTAATGTCGTTTTTCAAAAGGCGGATGTTTAATGTCGATTTTAAACCGACATTAACGATAGAGCTTTAATGTCGGTTTAAAACCGAGATTAAACACCCTGCTTTTTTAGAACTGACATTAAAGTCCATTTTTATTTTATTTTTATTTTTATTTTTTAATTTTGTAAAAATTCAACTTTCTCTCTCTTACTTTACTCTTTTCTCAAACCATCCCCCACACTATTTTTCATCTTTCTCAAATTCTTTCACCCTTCTCAATCTCGATCACTTTCTTCCCTCTCTTCTTCGACAGCTGCTCAATCTCATCACTTTCCGACCGGCTCTACCACTTACTTGAACTACTTGACCACCACAACCACCGGCACAGCCCATGTCGAACTTCCGTCTTCATTATCACTTCTTTTCAGTTACTCCTTATCTTCTTCTCCTTTCATTTTCTCTCTCTTTCAGCCATTCGCAGTACATTGATGATGAATCTGATCAAGATTCTCTGGTCTCTCGCTTTCAACGCTACCTCAGAATCTAAACCGCACATCCAGATCCCGATTACGCCTTTGTCGTCGCCTTCCTCAGATCTCAAGCACAAGAAATCGGTCTCCATACGCAGGTACTCGAGTTCGG
Source organism: Cucumis melo (assembly GCF_025177605.1). Lineage (NCBI taxonomy): Eukaryota > Viridiplantae > Streptophyta > Magnoliopsida > Cucurbitales > Cucurbitaceae > Cucumis > Cucumis melo. The sequence continues at coordinate 4,968,565 of NC_066857.1, forward strand.
TCCAGGTAAGCCTCTTCTTCTTGTGACTTGGTATGGATCATTTTTCCATTTGAAATCTCAGAAACCGGGATTACATCCCTATTCGTACGATTCATATATCGTATGTACCAGATGAGGAGATTGGGGGTTCCGATGGAGCTGCGAAGTTCGTTCAGTTGAAGGAGTTCAAGGAGTCGAATGTAGGGTTTATGATGGATGAAGGACAAGCTTCACCGGGAGACGAGTTTAGGCTTTTTTACGCCGACAGATCACCATGGTCGTTGATAATCAAGGCTAAATGAACCCCTGGCCATGGATCTAGAATGTACGATAACAGCGCAATGGAGAATTTGATGAAGAGCGTGGAGATTATCAGTAGATTTAGAGAAAGCCAATTTGAAATAGTTAAAGTCGGTGAAGCTGCTAATTCAGAAGTCATCTCTGTGAATCCTGTTTTTATTAATGCTGGAATTCCTCATAGAGAATGTGGTTAGAAATCCACTATAGGTTTTACTGCAACATCTAAGTTTATAGCATTCAAGTGCAAGGATACTAAATTACTCAGTAAAATAAGTCTATTTTTTTTATAAAAACTATTTAATGTGTTTGAATTTCAAACAACTATTGTGCTTCTTTAAAGAACTATCATTATTTTATGTTGTTCCATTGTTAGATAGTGGAGTTAACTAGAACTAACTTTTCAGGAAAAGAGGAGTATCCGACCTACCTTTTCAACCGAGCACATCTATGGAGGAACTCTGTTAGCCATGTGTTCCAATGATTTTATATGTTTCTATGATTAGGCAGAGTGCAGACTGATCCGCCGTATTGATGTAAATATGTTTCTATGATTGAGGAACTTTTATTTGTTTCATGTTTTTAATGGAAAAGTTTCTATAAAAAAAGGAAGAAGAAGAAGAAGAGACTATGATGAAGTATGACAACTTGGTTTGTTTGCTTGTTTTTCTTTTTGAGACAGACGACTTGGTCTGTTATAGGCTGTCAGTTGCTTTTCGTTAATATATTTTGTTACTTTTTGTATCTATATTTTGTGGAATTCTATCTGCTTCATTGGCATTTCCACTAGTTGTAATTATTTTTGATTTACAGGCTTGAAAATACATTAAATTATGGCCTTGAACGAGTTTGGGCAATTGGATACATGAAGAGCTCACGCCGGTAAGTTGATCAATTTTTGACTTCCTTGCTTACGTTAAAATCTCTGTTACATTTCTTTCATGTCCTGGTGTAGGATTTTTGAATGCTATACCTTTATTTCTATTTTTTTAAAACATTAACTTGAGATCCCTACCCATACCCATCCTCCTATGGTATTGGTTAGATTAGCATGATGTTATGATCAAGAAGAATTCCAGTGGGGTTTCAACCAAAAATTTCTATAATTCTTAAAATTTACAATGACTTGAACCTGCCTGAAATTCTACTACTCCCTACAGTGTTGTGATTGGTTATGATGAAGGAACTATTATGGAAAAACTTGGCCGGGAAGTACCTATTGCAAGTATGGACAATGGTGGAAAGATAATATGGGCTAAGCATAATGAAATTCAAACAGTAAACATCAAAAGTGTGGGAGCAGACTTTGAGGTCTGAAATGATTTTATTTGTAACCTTTTATTGATCATTAAATTGTTTCTGGTGTGGCCTTAGTTGTGTGCTTTTTTTGCTTCATAGGTTACTGATGGAGAGAGATTGCCTTTAGCTGTTAAGGAGATGGGAACTTGTGATCTTTATCCTCAAGTAAGTTATTTTACATCTGCGTTTGAATTCTCTGTATATTTTGTCATGAATTGGCTGGAGCTATTCCTTTATCTTATAAAAAACCTTTGATTGTAGCCTCCAGTGATGTTTGTACTTTTTGCATGCTTATTCTGGCAATATATTGCCATTTATAGGAGATCTGCATTTTAATATTTTCAATATATATAATGTTTATAGATGTGTATGTCAATATTTTTAATATACACGAGCACTTTCCATGAACACCGCTTTTGCCCGTGTTTGCTGAATTTTAGTTCAGAACCTCTCAAGAACTTTTCTTAGGTTCTTGGCCCCTTTTTCTGCTACTGTTATGTTTTATTCTAAGTCAATGAAGTTGTTGAGTCTGAGTTCAATTCCCAATTATAGTTTCTTGTAGAGTTGTAGTTACTTGATAGTTACATTAATTCATATACCACGGGTAGAATATGTTTGGCTACCAATTCAAGTTACATATCAAAGAAGGGGCAAAAAGGTCAATGGAGGTGAAACCGGTGCTGCTGGGAAGGGAAGTGTTGAGTGAGATGAGAGAGTATTTGTGGGGACCATTTGGGAGAGGGAGTTGGGGGCTGTTTTCCAGTTAGTGTGTACATAAATAATTGTTTGTTAGAGTGAGAGACTAACTTGTTTTTGAAGTAAATTCTCCGTGGAGGAGAGGATTGTGTATTTGCCTTTGGGCACTTTTGGTTATCTAAGTATCAATATCATCGAGAGGAGACATCTTAGAGAATATTTATTTTAAGTTTGCATGGTCGTGGTGGGACCTTTTGATTGCAGTCTTTGCAGAAATTTATAACTTATAACTATTGTTGCACCTTGCATGGCTGACCAACCTTTTTCATTTAAATAGTATAGCTAGAGTCTCATTTCTTTTGTTTGGCAATGAAAAGACTATTATGGTGGTGACTATTTCTCAAAATTTGACTTGGTTTTTGAAAAACATGAATAGAAAGTTGATAACAATTTGTTCATGGGAAGTTAACAAAATCTTGCCTTTGTTTGGAACTATCATATCATCCTCATTTTGATATTTTGATATTTCTACTAGCAACTAGGTCATAACATTGTTACTTATCAATTCAACCATCTTGATGTCTTTTAAGGGAGTTATCACTAAACAAATGTTTGCAATAGAAGAAATGGTTGCAAGTGAGTACAATTAGCCAGACCCTCATCTTTGTGACAAGATCTTGAAGTTAGTCATTTGTGAAGTGTTCTAGTTTGCTATTAGTTGCAGTTTTAGTTATTGCTCTCTTAATATATTCTTTTTCTTTCTTTTTTTTTTTTCAAAGGATGATCAGTGTAATAATTAAGCTTCATAATTTCTGTGTTTGGATCCAAGTTGTATATAAATGTACACATTATTAAGATTTCATTTTGTATATGTACAAGTAAAAGATTTCATTTTTAACTATTTGGTGTCATACAAAATGGACAATAATGCAAGAATTTAATAAAAATAAATTTGAAAAAATGACATTAAAGACATCGTTAATGCCGGTTTCAAAACGACATTAAAGACAGCTTTAATGTCGGTTAAAAAAAATTAAAGACATCTTTAATGTCGGTGAAAAAACAACATTAAAGGTGTGTCTATCATAAGCAACATTAAAGACATATTTAATGTCGGTTATCCACCGACATTAAAGATGAACCGACATTAAAGGCCTTCAATAACACCTTCAAAGATGTCGATTTATAACCGACATTGAAGGCCTTTAATAACGCTCGCAAAGATGTCGGTCACCAAGTGACATTAAAGGCCTTTAATGTTGGTTTTAAACCGACATTAAGGCCAAATTTCTTGTAGTGCTTTTTGAAAGAAAAATCGTTCAATAATGATCATTTTAAAGGGTTATTTGTTATGTGGAACACTGATTAGGAAAAGATATGGCCAAACTAAGGATAATGGTTTATTCATTTACCTCTTATTATAAAACACACATTTGTTAATCAATTACATTTCTGCTTTTAAAAGAGATATACGAGCAAATGTGTATATATATGTATGAAAAAAATGAAACAAAATTGTTGCAAATGATTTGTGGTCTTAGGCTCATAAGCAAAGGACAAAGCCCATAACCAAAGAACAATACTTTTGTCCCATGTTGGAGAATTTAGAAATGCCAAGAGTGTATAAATACCAAAGCATGCTAATAATGAGATTAAAGTGTGTTGGTGGTGATAGCATAACTCGTCACCACCTATGTCACTATTTGTTTATCTTGTTGTTCGGGTCGAGTATAACTTTTTATTACCTATCCTGTTTAATTTTTTATTTGAAAATTAAACATTTTTGTATATATAACTTTCACCGTTTTTCACCCTTTTGAAAACCCTAGCCAATTGTTTCTCTTCTTCCTCTTTAACTATCATCTCCCTCATTAGATTTGTTATCTAATATTAAGATCTGTCTCTGTCATATCCCTGCTCTGTGTCACAATCGTAACTTCTCAACACGATTGTGCGGCACTTATTTAGCTTGATCAACAAGTCAACCGTTCGAAATTCGGAATCCGCGGACAAACTCGCGGTATGATGTAGCCTCCCTCCTCGTTCTTGAGAAAATGTTTTTATAAAACGGGAAAGAGAAATTAAATAGTTGAAAACATCATAAAGAAAGCATTGAAGACTTTAAATTGCAAAGAAAATAGCTTAACTTGCAAAGAGTGCGACAAGGCTTGGGCAGGGGTCGGACTAGTCATGTACCCCCTATAGTACATATTGAGATTTTTGGCCTTGGCACGCTTGCATATGAAAAAGCCGAAATGTCACACTGTGACTCGGCGACACCTAAACAAAAGAATTAACCTAAACTACTTTCAAGACATAAAGATAAAGTGATTTGGGGGTATTCGGGCATACGGTCATCGGTAAATAATACCTTGGACGATTATGCCCTTGACACTCTGCACGCATTCTAACTTGCCATGCGAGAGGCAGTGTGACTTTGAGTATTCTAACGTGGTAAACACCAAAACACTCAGCTTGAGGTCCTTAAGCTTTTCTCAATCGCCTAGTAGCTTCTTTGACTTAGAACTTATAAATAAACTTTAGGCGCTAAGCAAACTTAACACAACAAAAGTAACCAAAACTTAAACTTTTATTACTTTAATTATGCGATTACAACACTTTACACAATTACATAAATCATTTAAACTTAAGCTAAACGCCTTAGCAGCCTCTTCTCGCCTAGCAAGCTTCTCACTCTTTCCTTACTTTGGCCTTAACATCTGCCACCTGAAAGGTAAAAGTATAAAACATAAGTAAAAAGACTTACTGAGGTTTTAAGAAATCTCTTTTGCGAAATATATTTCATAAACAACATTATTCACATAAAATCGCTTAAACATATCTTTTCACATAACATATAAAGTCGCACAAACATACATTTCACATAATCACACACTAGTCAATAGTCATTCCTTTCGCCAAGAACCTAAATCATTCTCTACGCAAAGACTCATCATCTTGAGTTTAGACTACTAAGATAGCCTTCTCAGCACCAATATCCGAGAATATATGGATCCATTTCTTGTTACTTTGGCCAAAGCCCAATATAAATCTTTTATGCATTGTCCCGTCTTATTTCACCATTCATGCCTTTTATACATGGCTGCTATTACTCTTTGTGTGCATATAACAGTTAACTCGTTCATGGGAAGAAGACTAATGGTTTGGACACAATTTCATAATCATTTGCATTCTCATGAAACATGTTTTGAAAACATAGGATAAGCTTTTCGAAATCTCTTTGGAAACACTTCTATCGAAATCATTATTTCAAATCTGTAAGATCTTTTAATAAGACTTTTACCATATAAATACTTTGAAAGAAACGTTCTCGAAATTGAAAACTCAAACTCCAAATTCTTCTCTTCTTCTTCTTCACCCGTTGTCACTTCAACAGCACTTTAACACTTAGCTTTTCTTTTCAATTTTCAAGAAAATCAACACTTAATAATCTTATTGAAGATCTCTATTTATACTAGTCTTAATTAAATTAGCTTAGTCACCTTTAAATTTTTAGTCTTTCGCCAGCTTCTACTCTTAGTGGTGCACGTGTAAACTTAAAGTTTATGTTAAACATGCTTAGCTTAAACTCCTACACGTGGCCCATTAAGTATACTTAAGAAATTTCAGAAATTTCCTTTTTTTCTTCTCACCAAAATCAATCTCGCCAAGAACCTTGATCGCCTAGTTGTACTTAAATGTTGTACATCCTTTCGCATAATCTTTCTCGCTGACTACTAAACCAACTTCTTATCGCGTAGTCTACTCAAAATGTCTTTTTTAGAACACTTAGTTAAATTTTGACTTCTTAATTTAGGTACGGGTCTTACGATGAAATTTGGTCTCTCTCAATCTTCATCTTGATTGCAGCTTATGTTATGAGCTAGCTTTCTTAATCTTTAGATTTATTCCTTATTCTAATGAGTGCACATCAGAATAGAAGAGTTGTGTTACCCTTGGGGAGCAACCGCCACCTCAATTAACACTATAGTTCTGCCATAATTGCTTTCAGGGTAGTGGTTCCTCATGACATAATGATTCCTTGTGAAATCTAGTTACGACAATCTAAAAGCAATTAAAGATATCAATTGGAATACATAAGTTCTTCCCAATCTGTCCAAACTTTAACCACTTGATAGAGCAAACTACTAACACTTGTCTAAAAAATTACTGATTTTTTTCGAGCAGCTGAAGGTTGATTATGTGCTTACCACAGAGTCACTGTCTGATACCAAAAAGGTAACAACCTTCTCTACTTCATAATCATCCAAGGGATCTTCAGATGCTTATGATCAATTGAAGAGTCTCCTACAACCAATCTTAGAAAATATAAGGACAATAAGATAGTTCATAGTTATTTGCTGGATCAATATATGACATATGCAATGTTCAATCTATCTATGGTCCAAAAGTGTGTAAAAGTAACCTAGAGTACACCAAAATCACAGTATGTTGGAGATAATGCAAGCTACAAGAAGTATGTTGCTAGAAAATGACTACAATTTTTGATGATTGACGATAAATCTGCAGTAGAACTGATTCATGAGTATAAAACTTGGTGGCACACGTCTTATCCAAAGGAATGATGATGTGTGAGATACTCTAGGCGAATGTAAAACTTGAGAAGTTTCTTCCGTCATGGAACGATTACCGAAACCATCTAAAACATAAAAAAATGGATTTGAAACTCTGAAAGTTGATAAGCCATATGCGCTTGAAGAATGGACGTCAAAATGTTGTCAGTGGAAAAATTGAAAAAAAAGAAGTTGATCTATTATGTATGTGGAAAAGAAGGGCACAAATCCTACTAATGCAGTTAAAGAAAATAGAGGTCAAACTAAAGACCTATCCCACAAGTCAATCTTCTTGAACAAGATGACGTAATAGCTACTGTTGTGGAATTAACTTGGTGGGAAACAAAAGTGACTGGATTCTTGATATTGAAGTTGCGGACACTTCTGCACATATCAAGAGTTTTTTCCATGACTATGAAGACACTACAGATGGAGATTTGCGTTCATGGGAAATTCTATCATTGCAGAAGTACTTGGGAAAGAGAAGGTTCTAAATTTTAAAATGAACTTCAGAAAAAAAAAAACATTGTCCTTAATTAATGTATTGTATGTACCTTCCTTACCTAGGAATATGGTGTCTGGGAGTCTATTGAATTAGGCTGGTCTTAAGGTAGTATTGGAAGCTAGCAAGGTTATCCTCACAAAAAACAAACACTTTGTTGATAAGGGGTATCTATCTGATGGTCTTTTTGTGTTGAACACTCTTATGATGGATGCAAGTACTTCCAATTCTGCTTGCATAGTTTAATCTCTTAAAATGTCACATGGTAGACTAAGTCATGTGAATATTCATCAATTAAGAAACTTAAAGAATTAAAACTGATTAATCCATCTGAAGTACGTGAAACGAGTAAATGTCTTATTTACGTAGACACTAAGTTTATTAAGAAACGTTTCAAATTTGTCACGTTTCAAAGTACAGAATAATTGGACTTAATTCATTTTGATTTAGCTAATTTAAAAAAGACTACAAGTAGATGTTGGAAAATATTATATATCTTTTGTTGATGATTTTGCTAAATTCACTAAGATTTATCATTTATAAACAAAAGATGAAGCTAGTAGTATATTTTTGAAATATAAAGCAGAAGTAGATAATCAATTAAATTAGAAGATAGAAAAGTTAAGATCAGATACAGGTGGTGAATACAGTGACAATTTTCTTAAAGAATTTTGTGAATCAAATGACATTATTCATGAATTTACTACACCTTATTCACCACAACAAATGGTATAATTGAGCATAAAAATGTAACTCTTCAGGAAATGATAAATGTTAAGTTGTTATGTTTGAGATTAGTTATTTGATAATATGTGCGGGGAAGTCATGCTTTCTGCATGTTATATTCTTAACAGGGTACCACATAAAAAAATGGATAAAACTTCGTACGAACTTTTGAAAGGTTTATGTTTTTGAATGATAAATACATATGTGCATACACTACTACAAAAACTACTTTACTTGACACTAGCTACTTTTATATACTTGACGTTTTTAGTAAAAAAACGTCAAGTATTGACTATTTTAAAGAAAAAGCGTCAAGTATAGTCTAAAAAAAGCGGAGTTTTTACGGAAAATTTTGAACTTTTTTACGTTGGCTTTTACTTGACGTTTTTTCTGCGTCAAGTATAAAAGAGAGTTTACTTGACGTTGTATCTGTGTCAAGTATAGTGGACACTACACTTGACGCGAAAAACGCATCAAGTATAGTGTGAAGAAAAATAAAAATATCGAATTATTTTACGTTAGTTTTACTTGACGTTTTATTTCGCGTCAAGTATAGTAGAGATTGTACTTAACAGTTTATTAACGTCAAGTATAGTGCAAAGTTTGCTTGACGTTGTGGTCGCATCAAATATAGGTAATATGTACTTGACGTGAAAAAAACGTCAAATATAGTTTACATTTTTATTTAAATTTTTTTGGAAATGTTAAATATAAAAAATAAAAATAAAAAATATTAAAATACTATTTATTCCATCCTTTCATTAAATAAATTTATTAAAATAAACTTAATTAAATAAACTTATTAAAATAAACTTATTAAACATTATTTTAATAAAATAATTTATTAAAATAAATTAATTTATTAAAATAAATTAATTTATTAAAACTTTCCCTCCTAACCCTTTTCATTTCCCCCTTTCTCCTCCAAATCCATCTCAAGCATCCATCTCACATATCTCACGCCTCCATCTCCAATCTCACCGCGCTCTCTCACTGTAAGACGTCGTCGCTCCTCCGCTCCTACTGTACGCCGCAAACGTCGCTGCTCCTACTGTACGCCGCACTGCTGGACGCCACCGCTCTTTGGTGTATGCTGCACCGCTGGACGCCGCCACTTTGTGGTGTATGCCGCACGCCTTCTACGCTGCACCCAACCCGCTGTACTCCGGCCGCACACGCCAATTGCTGCCACATTGTTGTACGCCTCGTCGCACACGCCAACCCGCGACCACACAAATCTAAAAACGTGGTTGTACCAGCCGCATGCGTCAACCCGCCGCCACATTTTGGTGGTAAGTCTCTTCTTTTAAATGTCTGATATATGAAATTTTGAAGATGATTTCTTATTATCAAACGGTTTGAAAAGTATATACTTTTTCTACAAAGCACTTTTGAAATCTGATATATCTATGTAGTCTCTGCAATGTTTCAAGGAAAGAGAGTGAATAGAGTGGTCAATTCCATGGCCTGACCTTAGGGTGTTCTTTCTTTTTTCTTTTTTCTTTTTGGCTTATATACCTTAATCAAACACACACAAAAAAGATCTCCAAACAAAAACAATATCCCCTATTAAAACATGAAAAATTAATATCAATACGATCTTCATCATGTCCTTTTCTCAATTTGTACCCATTTGCTTTCTGGTCAAGATTTTCATACTAATCTAAATTTTTCTTTACATTATCTCCACCCCTCCCAGCATTGTTAATATAAATATGCAAACAGTTTCAAATTCATATATACAACATATTATATAAAAAATTATAAATTAGACAGAAAAATTTAGATCAAGTTTTAACATCGTCTACAAACCAACTTAGTTGAGATCTTCAACGCATTTATTGATATGTTTTATTAAAATAAAAAACAAACTGTTTATGATACACTACTACAGAAACTAACTCTCTTGACGGTTTTAAACTATCAAGAATGATTATTCTTGACGGTTTTAAAACCGTCGTTGAATCCAGTGTCAAGAAAGGCAATTTTCTTGACAGTTGTAAAAAACGTCAAGAATTGTTAACATTGACAGTTTATAACCGTCAAGTATTCAATTATTCATGACAGTTTAGAACCGTCAAGAATATAAGTTTTAATGACAGTTTAGAACCGTCGAGAATGTGACTATGAATGACAAAAACCGTCAAGAATACGAATATTCATGACATTTTAAAACCGTCAAGAGTGCATTTTTCATGACATTTAATAACCGTCAAGAAAGTGATTATTTATGACATTTTGTACTCGTCAAGAGTATTTTTTTTCATGACATTTGGGAACTGTCAAGAGTATGCTTTTTAATGACATTTTAGAACCGTCAAGAATTTTGTTGTTTATGACATTTACGAACCGTCAAGACATTTATTGTTCATGACATTTCAGAACCGTCAAACAATTTTCCATTTTTTAATTGTAATTTATTTATATTATTGTTCCTGTATTATGCTCCCATTGGTCCAAGAACTCAACTACATATAAACGACAAATATACATCAAATATAGTTTTAAAACTCAAACATAAATATGCACTAGAACAATTCGAAACTTTAGCATAGATTAACATTTTACCATATATGTATCAACATTTCGAAAACTTTACATATTTGTTCGATATTGTCATATACAAAACAATACTTCTATCAATCGAACTCAATGACCTTGAATGAAACTTGGCTTCAAATAAACTTGCATTTTGCATCCTCTACTACCTCCAATTCATGAGCTAAAATAAGTACCACCAACAGCAGAGCCAATCTACAAGAAGTAGATAACATCACAACAACAAAGTATTGCATCGTGCATTGCAAGTCTGCTTTTGTATATGTATTTCTTTTGTAATTCTGCATTAGAAAATCACCAACTCAAGTAAATGAACAATTCTACAACATAGTTCATACTAATTTCTTGAGGCCCAAATTAAACATCAAAAGAAAAACAAGCTGAAGAAACATCCAAAGCAACAAATAACATCAAAGGAACTGAAAATACAAAAAAGATAATTAAGAATCGAAGGTTGAAATTCATAATAATCAAAAGATCAAAAGGAAAAAAAATTCCTTTAAATCACATAAATGGCTATATTCTCTGTGAAAGAACTTTGTAGAGTAATCTAGAGATTTTCAATGGTATTCAGATGGAATCTAACTAATATCAACATTGCTTGTTTTTCAATTATTCATTTTCAACATAATCTCAACTGGACACAACAAAAAAGTGATTCCAGTTTTCAACATGCCTTATCAAGATAGGGCCACATATATTCAATATTCAACATAGTTAACCAACAAAAAAGTTGATAGAATGACTTAAGAATGGATATTGCTGATGAAACAGATAAACCTTATGAAGATAGAGCCACATATATTCAATAATCATAAGAAAGTGTAATACAAAAAAATTAACAATATGGAAAGTACTTACATTATCAACGACCTTATTGAAGAGTGTGGAGCACAACGGAAATAACCAAGCCTTGTTCTTCACTATTTTTCACCTTTTTCTCTATTCACACATTTTATCAAACACCTTCTAGGCCCTCTCTCTCCATAAAATTAAATAAAAAATTTTAAAAATAAATCTTTTATGACTAGTATTTCATCCTTTACTTGCCATGTAAAATAAAGCAAAAGATGGATAAAACATGGGCAGAGTAGTAATCAAACCCCATCACAATATATACTTTACAAAATCTAATACTATTAATAAACAATCAGTAGAGCAGCGTACAAACAGCTTGTCTAATATCCTGGCGAACTTCTTCTTCAAGTGTGTTTCAGTCCTTCAAAATTTTTTTGAAATCATACACAGTCCCAAATCAAAATAAGAACATAATTAAGAACATAACCTTGAAACAATAATTATGTACTAAAGAATTCCTAAACTTAACAAATACCATCTGGTTCAAAACTTGAGGTAACAAGGAGTACTAAAGTCCTCTTAGATGCCTTGTAACATTTCCGTAATAAGTAATCTAGAGGTCAGAAATCAATCACATAAAATATTGGAAGTACCTTGTATCAGGTCAAGCATGGCAAGCTCATTCTCAGAACTGTTATAGACAAGCACAAAATAAAGGGCTACAATTTCGATACAAGGAGCCACATAAAACTAGTTTATCTGTTATAACTCATTAGCATTTGCCAGTCCCACTAATCAACTAGCCTAGCCCACTCTATAATTGCACTACAACTTATTGAACAATACCAACCAACATTCATTTTTGACAAGTTTCTAGCTTCTCAAAGAATCATCAATTCAAGTACATTCTAAACACAAGTACTATAAGGAAATTATTGGACAAGGAAATATTCCCGAACCGAAGATGGACTCAGCCTCCACGAAATTGCTGATGTTCTCAGCTCGACTGCAAAGTACTGTACCAAAACAGGAAACAAAAGATATCAAAATAGAAATACAAGTTAAAGAAACCATAGTTACAATAGTGGAAATACCACTGACCATTTTAGTAATTTACAAAATTCTAATTGGAAATATTAAATATAGAATTGCCAACCTCCATAGACGCTGGAAATGAGCCCCTGCTGCTTCTCTATGGGCTGGATTCACGAATTCATCATCAGACAGATCATTCGATAGAAATGGCCCAAACAGTACAAAAAAATCAACATAAATCCTAGAAAGGAACCTAAAAATTGTAGAACTTAGCAAACCGAAGCTTGCCCTCAGTATTCATCACTATCACCGACCGTATCATGGTAGTAAACTGTGCTCAGTCAAACTATGTTTACCGTCAGGATCTAAGAAATTCTCGTGTAGAAGCCTATATTTTTCTAATACAACTATTATCAAACAATAATACATAAAACATAACAATTAGAAACTATAACGAATGACACGGTTCTGTGGAAAAAAATTCTTATAAATGATTGTTAAGGTAAACTATCAAGTCCTACAAAAATCTTATAATGTACGCAAAACATAATTAAGAACATAATTATATAACCAAGCAGTAACTGATGAAATGCTGAAACATGTGCGCAAAGAAAATGCAACAGATGAACAGCCTTCATTTTCAGACATTTCATTCTTAAAACACACTTCCTCGCTACTTCTTACAAACAAAAAAAAAATTATCATAAGAGTGAAACTTTACTCCTACCTCATCACCCTTTGTAAGTAATTCTGCAAATTGAGTTAAATCAAATTAGAAACAAAAATTATCAATTAAGAGAGCTTTCCCCCATCGTTAACCTTCCTCCTTCTATTCCTTTTCTATATTATATTGTTTGAAGCAGCTAATCCATCCGACGAACTGGAATCATAATAACCAGAAAGCGGCGTTTTGAATCCTCAATTGTCTTCAACAAAAGCACACCAACGTCAAATTCCAGTTAAAGAAAAAAAAATCTCTACATCTCTCATTACATAACACACATCATCAACATTTTCAAAAGAGAGAGAAATAGAGAAACAGAGAAATAGAGAAATGGTAAAGACAAGTCTAGGTCTTCTCCAATGAAAATGTCGGTCCCTCAGGAATTCAAGTAGTGATCTCCAATACTATCCATACCCCGACGAACGACAGTGTTATCCGGTTGTAGCTTTAAAAAAGAGGAAGATATTATGAGTGCTAAAATTTCAAAAACGTACCATTCGCTTGAAACACACCATTACGCTTCATTTATAGGCAACCGACTTCGACATGAACGAAAACCTGCAAGCAAGATGAGAACGAAAACAAGAGAGGTTGGAGACTTTAGTTTGAACGAAAACCAAGGGAGGAAGTTTTCGTTTGAACGAAAACCAAGGGAGGAATTTTTCTGACCTTGTGCGTGAATGAAATCATCGAAGAGTGAATGTGGCGAGAGATTGATTGGAAGAGAAGACCGAATGAGGGTGGGTGGGGCTTGGATGAGCGAAAACTAAATCTGATAAAAATGAAAGGTGCGAGTTTGGACGTAACGACAACTGGAAGAAACGCGAAATAGAACGACCTCGTGCGATAGGCGTTGATTGCACGAACACCGATGAAGGGAGAACGATGGTGAATCTAAATGTTGACGACTAGGTAAACGGTGGGGTGCAAACCGACGAAAACGACAGAGGACGACCAAGAGAAGACGAAGAGAAGGTTCATGTGAGAGATTTAGGGCGACCGCGAACAACGAAGACGAAGAGAAGAGGAAATTGAGGGTTTAGATTGGAAGAAAGGGAAAATTGGGGGTTTAATATTTTTTTTAAAAAAATGAAGTTAGTTTTTTATTTAAAAAGTTAAAAGAATTTAGTTTTTTTTTTAAAAAAAAGAAATTATTTTTTATTTTTTTCAATTAATTTAGTAATTCTTGACGTTTCTGAAACGTCAACTAAAATTCTCTTACTTGACGTTTTAAAAATGTCAAGAAATTTTAAAATTTCCCAATCTCTGTCTTTTCATTAAAATTCTTGACGTTTTAAAACGTCAAGAATTTAATCGATATTTCTTGACGTTTTAAAACGTCAAGAATTTAATCGATATTTCTTGACGTTTATAAAACGTCAAGAATGTAATCAATATTTCTTGACGTTTTTAAAATGTCAAGTATAATTACATATTATTTGACGTTTGAAAAACGTTAAGAATGTCGACTTATAATAAATCTTGACGTTTTAAAAACGTCAAGAATTTAGAAGATAATCCTTGACAGTTTATAACAGTCAAGAAAAACATTCATTTGAATTCTAAAAATTGCCTCCCCTCCGCCTTTTCGTCAAAATTCTTGACGATTTTCCTATTAAACCACCTCTTTCTTGATGTTTTTACCAAAAACCGTCAAGAAAAGAAAAAACAAAGCGTCAAGAAAAGGTCTTTTTCTAGTAGTGATATTTAATAAAAGCTTAGAGACAATATATATAGAAAAGAAATTTGAAATGGTAGGAGAGATTAAATTGAAACAGTAATGTAGGCAATGAAAAATTAATAGCTCTCTCCTAATAATTAGGCAACTTATAAGGTCCATAATATCTACTTAATTTCAAGCCTCCAATTTGGGAGATGCCATAGAAGTTGTCAATCAAATGGTGAGCTTTTATCTAAAAAAGATGTTCTGTTATTTTGCTTCGCTGGATGTTCGTAACATATATATCCATCCCAATTTCTTTTTTTTTTTAGCACTAATGGTTTACTTTTGAGAAATAATACTGAAATGGATTGAAGTTAGATTGGAGGCTTGCTGATGAGAATGTAATCGAAGATTGTTCTGAGGAGGAGAAGGATCTAATGAGGTTGATGTTCTTGTTGGTTTGTTCACATTATATGACAGACAAGTTTGATCTCATATTTGTATTAATGGTTGAACCAGAACACAAATCAGGACCTAATTGCCTATGTTATCGCATATCTTATTAGGTTTCATCTAAAAATCCTTTCTTCTAGGTGTTTGCTAGTTATTAAAGATATGCAAACATACTTTTGATTACAATATAGCTTTTGGATTAATCCATGTTCCAAGATGATTCATTTTTTCATTTACTAAAAGGACAACACATAGAGACTTTGTAAAAGGAGAAAACCGAATCAAAGGTGAGAATTTAAGAGAATTTTCAAGATTCTATGGATTGCATAAGATCTCTAGAATCCTTTAATTAGTGGAATTAAAAATTCCTAACTGTATGGTGAGTTTCATCGATAGTTTTCATACTTTGCTGTAAAGATAAAATTCTGCTACCTTTTGGTGTTTGTCGAGCTATGTTGCCTGCTGTTAGGGTGAGTGTGCAGTGACTCCGATATAGAGTAGGTGCTACAGTTATAATAGTTCATTGTCTTATTCTATATCCTTTTCTCTTCAATTTCACAATTTCCTTTCAATGTTGAGATTTTTCATGGTTATGGTTGTTTATAGATGATGACAATGACTTTAAGTGAGACATTCTATTTCGTTGATTGTAAGACAACAAAGACAATTTTATGATGTGGAGCCTCTACTTGACCTAGGGTTCTTCAAAAAGAAAAGTTTAGGTAATCTCTACCCATGTACTTTTTTTTTTTTTTTTTTGCCAAATTGTACTATATTTGATCAATGTTTACTTCACTTTCTACTACTTTTAAGCCTTCCTATTTGATCAATGTTTTCCAAATTGTACCGTATTTGATTAATATTTATGGATGATTAAATAGTAGTTTTTTTTTATATATAAACTCTTAAATTATATAAACAAGAGTATGTTATTATCTATCCTAGATTATTGCTTATGATTTAGTTTTTAGATAAAACAACATTTTTTTTATCATTCAAGAACTCCCTCACTAACCTTATAATGTTTTGTATGTAATATCAACTTTGAATATGAACTCACAGCACACTGACAATAGTAAATTCATTTTTCTTATTAACTAAATGAATTTGTAATCTGTATGTTTGCTGAGAAATGTGCTCACGGCCTCTTCATCTATAGAATATCCAATTTTTGTAGTAGTGATTTTAAATTGAAGCTTAGTAGTTGAGGATAACACTAAGCTTTTATTTAACTTAAATACTTCATTTATTTTGGCAGTTCATATCTTTTATTTTTCCTTAGACAATCAATGATTAATATAGCCTACAATTTTTGTTTTTTGACTGGTTAAATACTTCATTTATGATTATCCTTGTCTTTCTTAGATACTTCCTAATATGGTCGTCGTTAAATACTTAAGGGCTGATTGTTCTAATGGTTGATTGGAGGATTCCTCATAGTATGAAGGTTAGTACAACATGTACATTCTCAACTTGCAACCCTTTCATAGTATCATTTTATATGTATATGTGTTTAGATGATTAGACTACAAACTCTTAAAGAGGAATTGTTATTCTTTTTTACTAAAACTTGCTAAATTTTATTGTAGGTTGTTGCTTCAAGAGTTATTTGGTGAAACTTACTATGAGGCTTCATGAAGTATTAATACTCGAAAATACGTAATTATTGAGGGTCAGAACATAATTTAATGTTTTAAAGTCTTATAGTTAGTAATTTTATTTACCGGTGTAAATTGAGAGTAGTTTGTGGAGAGACGTGAATAGTCATACTGCTTGTATAATATTATCGTAAATTATGTATATTACTGCAAATTATGTATACATATGACTTATTGTCGAAGAATGAAATTATTCTTGATTTGAAGGTTTATTTTATCGATGAATCTGTCTTTATTTGAATGAAGTAAAGCAAGAAATGAGAAATGAGAAATGTAAAAAGTGTCAAGTATACTGTCTTACTTGACATATAAAAAGAATCAAGTATACTATCTTACTTAACGTGTAAATAGTGTCAAGTATACTATCTTACTTGATGCGTAAAAACTGTCAAGTAAAATATCTTACTTGACACGTAAACAACGTCAAGTATGTTATCTTACTTGACACAAAAAAAGCGTCAAGTATGATATCTTAGTTGACACAAAAATAATGTCAAGAAATATAATACTTGACGGTTTTTTTAGTGTCAAGTAATGTGACTATACTTGATAGTCGATTACTTGACGCTTTTTAAAGCGTCAAGTATAGGTTTACTTGACACTGTATTAACGTCAAGTAATCCAAATTTTGTAGTAGTGATATAAGGATGTTTCGCTAAGCTACCATGTCTTGCATTTGAGAAACCTACGGTAGGATCTAAAACCTTTGACTGCTATTTATTGGTTATGCTCAAAATAGTCCTGCATATAGATTTATGTTTTTGAATGATAAATACATACGTGCATATAGGGATGTAGAATTTTGTTAGCATGTTTTTTCATTGAAAAAGGAAATGAATGATGTAGATCATGACCAATGGATCAAAACCATGGACCTCGAAATGGAGTCTATGTACTTCAATTCTGTTTGGACTCTAGTAGATCAACCAAATGAGGTGAAACTTATTGGTTATAAAGGGATCTACAAGAGAGAACGAGATCAAGCATATAAAGTATGGACTAGTTGGCAAATGGTAATACCCAAAGAGAGGGAGTAGATTGAGAAAAAATTGTCTCTTCTGTTGTCATGCTTTAATCAATTAGAATCACTAGAAGAAATATGACCTTTAATGCCAGATGGAAAAAATGAAAAATGACCTTTAATGTCGATTCAAAAAAAGCAGATGTCTAATGTCGGTTTTAAACCGTCATTAAACACCCTGATTTTTTGAGAAATGACTTTAAAGCTTCTTTTTATTTATTTTTATTTTTATAATTTTGTAAGAAATTCAACTCTCTCTCCTAGTTTACTCTTTTCTGAAACCCTCCCACAGACGATTTTTCATCTTTCTCAAATTTCTTTTACCGTTCTCAATCTCATCAATTTCTTCCTTTTCTTCTCTGACAGCTACCACTTATTTCTTCCCTTTCTTCTCTAACAGCTGCTGCCAATTTCTTCCCTCTCTTCTCCGATAGTTGCTGCCACCACCACGAGTATACATCACTTTTTTCCATCCCTGTCGTCATCCTTGCCTGTGCCCAACCGTTTGGACGCCTATTTTCATTAAACTTCGTTGTGCTGAGTCGTCCTTGCCTATACCCTATCGTTGTTTACGTTGTGCTTGTCGTCGCCACCATCGTGCCCAGCTGCTGCGTCTGTCTCAAACCAAATTCTTTGTTCTTCTTTCAAATCTTTACCACTTTCACCTTCTCAAGGTTTCTTTTTCATCTCTATTCTCCGTTTTTTTCTGATTGTTTTTTGCTTTAATTATCGCATTGATTATTTGCTATTGTTTTATGATCTCGGCCTTCTTCTTCTTGTTCTTAATATTTCTTCTCGTCTTTACGGTTGGAAAATAGGTGTGAAATTAGAGGTTGAGCTATACAACATATGGTACAGCAGAGACATGTTTATGCTATCTAACACTTAAGAATTTAATTGTCTTAATATTGGAGGAAGAAAATATCTTTTTGGTTTGTTTAGTATTCTATTGGGTCTGGAAAATAGTTGATAATACTGTGAATGGTTTCTCCTGTTAATCTTCATGCTAAAATTACATCCTACTTTGTCTAAATGTGTATTGTAGCCAATAATAATAATGGCAAATTATAACATTCAATTCTCCTAAACCCTACTTAGTAATCTACAAAAAACATTAATATCATATTTTTCACTTTCTTTTTTGAGTCCTCTAATAAAGATTCAAAAGTATTAATAATAGTTGGTATCATATTTGTTTGGCATTTCTATTCAACTATGATCTCAAATTTAATTATAAAACGAATGGTGTGTGAAATTAAAGGTTAAGCTATATAACATATGGTGCAGCATAGACATGGCTGTGCTATATAACATTTAAGAATTCAGTTGTTTTGATATTGGAGGAAGAATATATTTTTTTTTTGTTTGTTTAGTATTCTATTGGGTCTGGAAAACAGTTGATAATACTGTGAATAGGGGATATGCACAAGGGCATTGAGTCATTGGGAGTTCAGAACTTCAATTCACAATTTCTGGTGCTCTTCGGTGTAACTTATCCTTTAAGGACCTCTGAATTTTACAGATGCCTCGAGTGCATTATCTTTTTATTGTTTGCATGTCAGTGTACCTATACGTGACTTTAGGTTGTAATTTTTTTTTAATCTTTTGTTGTCTAAGATTGTAAGGTTATTTCACCTCAAATTAGTAATTTGAGGAGTTCCGTTTTTCTCTTTAGGAAAATGTATGCACTCTATGTTTACCTTTGTTCCCTATTGAAATTATATATGGGTTGATGGTAGTTATCTATTGGTTTGTTGTGATTAGAATGGGGAAGGGAAACTTAGTTTTGGTATTTGGAAAATATTTTACACTAATGTAACGGTTTGCTTTTTATTACAAATGCAACCGTAACTAATTTAATGGTTGAGGTTGCAAATTGGTTGTTCCTTTTTTTATTTGTATTTTCATTTCTTTTAACTATCATATGGTTGAGATTGCAAACTAATTAATGGATGAGAAAACAACTTCTTGTTCCAACTCAAACTTCAAAGTTCATTTTTCATGAATCATGACGTGTGTGATGTGACTTTTTATGTGGTATGCCACTTAAAATAATAAGATTCTAGATACATTAATATATACATTTTTAGACATTAGCATTTAACATTTGAACTTAGGTTATATGCTCAGTCATATCCTTTTATGTTAAAGTCTTGTTTCACTTCATTCATTTAGAATTATATATCATAAGGATGGTTAGAAGATGGTGTTTGGTCTTTGTGGATGGTTTTAATTTGAGATTTTTTTGTTAGTTAATTCCTTGTTTTTTTTTTTACTTTTTTTTATAGATTAAGTTGCATCTTAATATAAGATGGATAAGTCATGGATGAAAAAGAATAGAATGTCAATTGATTATGCTTTTGGGATTTAGATGTTTATTAAAAATGGGTTGGAACATTTGAAGACGTCGAACGTCATACCCTATCCTTGTTTAAAGTGCGTGAATGCAAAGACTTTATATGTGAATACAATTAGAGATCACTTTTTTTTTAAATGGCATCGCGCTCAAAGTTATCAAGTATGGATTTTCATGCTGAATCACTACCAATAAAGAGAAACAATGAAAGTGTCTTTAGTAGTGCAAGAGAAGAAATTGACGAGGACGATATTGATGATGCAATTGGAATGTTTGAGGCTGCACACAATTATTTTAATGACAAGTCAGAAAACTTTGAGGAACTAGTAGATGATGCCAAGAAACCATTATATCCTAATTGTAAGAATTTTAACAAAATATCTACATTGATAAAGTTGTATATTTTGAAAGCTAAATTTAGATGAAGTAATAAGAGTTTCACATAGTTGTTACAATTAATTTGTGACATCTTATCCTACTTCTACTTATAAAGCAAAAAAGATTTTATGTACTATTGGAATGAAGTACAAGAAGATTCATGCATGTAGGAATGCTTGTTGCTTGTTTAGAAAAGAACTCTCTAATGCAAATGTATGCTTCTCTTGTGGTATGTTTAGATGAAGATTCCTAAAAATTCAAAAAAGGAAGTTAAGAATGTTGCAGTGAAAGTCATGTGGTATTTCTCCCCAATTTCAAGATTTGAAAGAATATTTTGAAGGAAAGAAACATCAAAATTATTAACGTGACATGCAAGAAAAATAGAGGTGAATAGTTTATTACAACATCCAAAAGATGCATTATTGTGGAGAAAAAATAGACAATTTGTGGCAAGAGTTTCGGTCGGAACCTAGAAATCTATGTCTTGCTCTTTCCACATATGGGGTAAATTCGCATGAAGATCTTAGCAGTAGATATAGTTGTTGGCCAGTGATGTTAATGACATACAACCTACCTCCATGGTTGTGTATGAAGCAAAATATTTTATGTTGACCGCAGTAATATATGGTCTCAAACAATCGGGAAATCAAATAGATGTTTAATTAGCTCCGTTAGTTGATTATTTGAAAAAACTTTGGCATGATGGAGTGGAATGTTACAATGCATATCAAGATAAATGTTTTTGGCTCAAAGCTATTTTATTAAGGATCATTAATGATTTTTCTGCATATGACAACTTGTGTAGTTGTACGGTCAAAGGATATCGTGCATGTTCGATTTGTGGGGAGAAAACTTCATCCATTTATTTGCCAAAAGAAAGAAAGATGACATATATTGGGCATTAGAAGTTTTACCACGTCATCATCCATATAGGAAACAGAAGAAAGTTTTCAATGGTGCACAAAAATTAGAATTGGCTCCAGAACCACTGAGTGAGGAAGAAATTCTTGTACAAACAAGTAAATATGAACACTCATTTAGTAAGAGAACTATTAAGGAAAAGAACAGTGAAGCGTGTTCTTCAGGAACTTATTGGAAGAAAAAATCTATCTTTTTACTTTAAAATTATACTTCAAGAATTCAACAGAAATCCAAATTTGACCTCCTATAAAGCAAGTAGAAGGTCAATAAACTTATTCTGACCCGAACCCGCTCCCTCGATCTCAATCGAGTAAGATAGGATAGTGATTATCTAACCTTCCCCGATCGAGAATCCTCTCGAGGAAGGAGTCCTCGATCTGTTACAGATAAAGGAGGATTTCTTCAAATCACATAGTTTGGGCTCCAAGAATATGGCACCCTTGGGGTACAATATTGGAAGTACCTTGATGTGCGACATTGTTTAGATGTAATGTACATTGGAAAGAATGTGTGCAAATCTCATTGGCACATTGCTTGATATTTTTGGTAAAACGAAGGATGAAGTAAAAAAGTCGATTAGATTTGGTCGAACTGAACATTAGATCAGAGTTAGCCCCTCATGTAGGAAAGAAAAAGATGTTTTTACCCCTAGCATGTTATACGTTATCTCGAGTAGAGAAGTTGAGTTTTTGTAAGACACTATCTAAACTTAAAGTACCTGAAGGCTATTCATTGAACATTCAAAATTTAGTGTCAGTCACAAGATTAAAACTGTACGGACTTAAGTCACATAACCATCTTGTTCTTATGCAACAATTGCTACCTGTGGCAATTCGTGGTATTTTATCAAAACATGTAAGACTTGCAATTATTCGGCTATTCTTCTTTTATAATGTTATATGTAAGAACACAATTGATTCATCACACTTAAAAGAAGTGCAACAAGATGTAGTCGTCACTTTATGCCTATTAGAGAAGTATTTTTCACCATCATTTTTCACTATAATGGTCCACCTTGTAGTGCATCTCATAAGAGAAATTGATTTTTCTAGACCTGTTCATCTAAGGTGGATGTATCCTTTTGAATGATATATGAAATTCTAAAAAATTTATGTGCGAAACAAACCGATTAAGGAGCAATTAGATCAAGCTCATCTTTATGTCATTCAAAATGTATCTGATGTTCTATCATACGTCGAGTACGTGCTAAACCCTATCTATTCTCATACTATGTAAGTTGGTTGTGTAATTACTTAATGACTTGTCATTTATGACTGACAACATATGGAGACTTTGTGTAAGCTTAACTCTGGTAAAGCTCGAAGTAAAAATGGATTCAAGAAGAACATAATCGCACATTCAGTTGGTGACTATTCACTGGGTAATCACTAGAATTATACTCTTTCATGTTTGTTTTGGATCTAACTAAATCCAATATATTTTATAGGTTGCACTAGCTCTCGTAGTTCTAAAAAATTCCATCACGCTTTCTTTTAGATGGATAGCTCACGGACCTTCTCTAGATGTGGTCATTTATTCTCGTTACATGATTAATGGTTATTACTATCACACAAAAAGGTGTGATGATATTATGAAAGTTCAAAATAGTGGAGTTAGTATAACAGACACTACGATGCAAGTCTCTAGTTATAAAGAAAAAACTTGGTCATGCCAGATATGACGTTTTATGACATAATACAAGAGATATGGGAGATTGATTACCATCAATTATCTTCTATTTTATTTAAGTGTGATTGGGTTGATAATAGAAGTGGAGTCAAAGTGGACGAGCTTGAGTTTACCATCATGGATCTCAAATGTAATGGGCATAAATCAAACTCATTTATTTTAGCCACCCAAGCAAAACAAGTATTCGGGTCCAAGATTCTTCCAATCCTGAATGGTTAGTGGTTTTAACATCTCCACAAAAAACTATGGAAGAAGATTTCTTCGATGATGAAATAGGAGATATGCTTCAAGAGTGTGGTTATTCATTCAAAGGATGCCCAATGTTGATACACCTAACGAGATTGATGATACGACTTTAACGTATATTGGACATGATTGTGAGGGTAAATGGGTAGATAAGGGTATATCATTACTTTGCTTTATAATGTATTTATATTTAGAGTTCGTAATAGTGTTATGCTTATGGTATGTCATTACTTTGCTTTATAATTTATTTATGTTAAAGTTCGTAATATAATTGCTATGCTTATTCTAGGTCATTACTTTGCTTACTAATGTATGTCTGTTTTTTTACAGATTCATAGATAGAGGATAGCAGTGAGGATGAAAGACAAATGCTTCCAGAAATAAGAAACATATCATTATTCCACGTGGCCCAACTACTATGAACGAGTTGGCATCAGTAAAAAATTTTGGGAAACAATTGTCGGGCAAACTATTGGAGCCACTTTTAAAAAAATGCAAAGTTACATTGGTGTGTGCATTCGACAACAGATTCCTATCACATGCAAATCTTGGAAAGAAGTTAAGAATGAACTGAAATATAAAATATATGATTGTACATCGGTATAAATTCTATAATTATATTTTTCTTACAATGTAGTTTGATTTACACCTTACGTCCAAATACGCTTTTCTTTTTTATTGTGTAGATGTCGTTCGATTTACAACCCAATGTCAAACATTTTATACTTATGTCTGCATTAAGAAAGTTCAAACTTTCAAAACCACGTTGACTCGGAAGTATATACTTTCGTCTAGGGATCAACCATCACTCATGTAGTTTTCTCCTAAAATCTATTCTCATATAAATTAGGAAGATTGGAAATCGTTTGTGAACGCTAGACTAAGTGAAAAATGGGAGGTAAATAATTTTAATTACATGTTCACTTAAATATTATTTTTATATCTAACTATAAACTAATGCGTTGTATAGGATTATAGTTGTATTCAAAGGGGAAGAAGGTCAAAATGTGTATACAATCACCACATGTCTCGTAAGGGATATGCAAATCTTGTCAATGAACTACTGAGTCTTTTTAATTAAATTAAAGAATTTACCTTAATATGTTTATGTTAATTAGATATATATCTTTGGTTGTAGAATATAACGTGTGATGTTTCCTATTGTATAACTTTTTGGAAAGAAGCATGGAAAGGAAGAAATAATGATTATTTTAATGATGCTACTCGAGATTGTGCCTCACGAATTGTAAGTACACTTATGACTACTATACATAATCATTTGTTAACCTAATTGATTATGAAAATACTTGTATTGTTTTATAGGATGAATTAGTTGCAACACATAAAGATGAGGATATCTTGGCTGACGCATTGGGTTCCAAGGAGCACGATGGACGTGTAAGAAGCATGGGTGGTTTTGTCTCTCAATCACAATATTTCAACACAGTAAAAGGGAAGGAGAAAATGATAACTCCTAAAATTCAAATATGTCATAAAGAAGAGGGTGACTTGAGATTCAAAATTTTGAAGAAGAGAAGTAATCATTCGAGGTCGTTCATTGAAAGTATTAACATAGATCTTGATGTCGATGAGGATATGGACAACACACCTAGCAACAAAGTAGTGGAGGTAATTGACTTTGTTGTCAGTTTTAATTTTTTAATGATATAGGATCAACTGTTCTTAACGATGCTTTTAATATTTGTAAAGGGAACACCATGCCAGTTGTCTATAGGATCAATTAATAATATCGTTGCAGTAGCCACGGTAGTCGATGATAACATTGGCTGTCCCAATGTTAAAGTTTTAGTAGACGTGGTTAGGGGAGAAAACTTGACTATATCCAATCCAGTGAAGGGCAACATAGAGACCTTAAGTCAAGCATTAGGCAACATTATTAAATGGCCTCATCGACTTTTTTCTACGATCGATAACAAACACCTGTCTCTTTTTCACTATTTATGTTTTGATTTTATTTGTGGATGTATCTTGAATTTAGAACCTTGGTTGTGGTAGGAGCATTCAACAATGAAGGATGTCGTGTATTCTTCAAATTACACGCACGTTAACGGGACTATTAAATTCTCAAATTGACATGACGTGAACAACATTAATCATGCAAACATGATTCGTATCCTAAAGAACGAGCTAATATTTGGAAGAGATAAATTTGTTTATTTAGCTCGTGAAAACTTGTTGCATTACTGCGACATGGTTGAAATAGGCTATATGTGTATACTAGCGTACATTACATAAGTATGAGACAACTTTTACATAAGTATAAGATACTTGTACTCCTATTACTAGCCTTGTAACTTTCTACTTTCACTTTTTATATGTTACAATTTATGATCTAAAACTCATACTTTCCATATCTTTCTCTTTATATGTAGTTCAATATGAAAAATGCATATAGGCAAGAAAAATATTGACGAGATTCGGACAAAATGGACAAGTTTTGTAGGCTGATTTGTGTAAGCTTTTGCACGTTTTTTTGATCGAGTTAAGTTAGTAGCTGATTTTAGTTTGTGAAGGAACTGATTGTTGTATATATTTCAGTTTTGGGTTTTGTCGTTTGAAGTTTTGAATTAAGTTTTTGTAAGGACAGACGGTTCTATAGTTTTTGGAAGGGCTGGCGTTTCCATACTAATTGTTGTTTGTTATATAGTTTGTACACTTTAGTTAGTGGAGGAATATGTTGTTGTACAAGATTAATTATTAATCACGATCTTATATATTATCTTTAGATTTTGAGTTTTCACTTATAGTCGTTGGATATAGTGTGTTTATTCAAATATGTGATTATATATAGATGTTGGATGATTGTATTTGTTGTAGTACTCTATGGAAGTGTGAAAAAGTGTGCTGATATTTTAGGTGTTGCATGATCGTATTTGTTGTAGTAGTATATGGAAGTAAGAAAAAGTGTGCTGGTATTTTAGGTATTGGATCTTGTGCATTGCAGGTGTTTATTATAGGTTTGTCATGAAGGGTAGCATGCATTGTTTGATATGTGTGATTATATATAGGTGGATATATTGGAAGATTTGGAATAGTTGATCTTATGGTATTTAATATAGTTGTGTTTATTGATATGTGATTGTATGTAGGTGTTGGATGATGTGTGTTTTTTGTAGTTTTATATGGAAGTGTGAAAAGGTGTATGCTAGAATTTTAGATGTTGGATCTTGTGCATTGC
Organism: Cucumis melo; assembly: GCF_025177605.1. NCBI lineage: Eukaryota > Viridiplantae > Streptophyta > Magnoliopsida > Cucurbitales > Cucurbitaceae > Cucumis > Cucumis melo. The sequence continues at coordinate 4,995,338 of NC_066857.1, forward strand.
ACGGATTTGTTATTAGTTTGCCATGGAGGACAGCATGTGTTGTTTGATATGTGATTATATATAGATGGATATATTGGAAAATTAGGAGTAGTTGGTCTAATGGTGTTGAATATAGTTGTGTTTATTGATATGTGATTATATGTAGGTGTTAGATGATGTGTATTTGTTGTAGTTCTATATGAAAGTGTGGAAAAGTGTATGCTGGAATTAGGTGTTGTATCTTGTGTGCATTGCAGGTGAAATAGAAATATAATGTTTGCCACTAAGTAGTAGGCATTCTATAGCTAGTGTGAAAGCAGTTGTTTTTTACATTTTTCACAATATAAGATGACGAACATTTTCAAACGTAATTCGAGACAAATAATGTTGGATTCATTGTCATAAAAAATGAACAATAATGAAATAGTTTAATAAAAATAAATTTGAAAAAACAAACCGAAAACAAGGCAAAGATGTCGTTTTTAAACTGACATTAAAGAGGCTTTTAATGTTAATTTAAAAACGACATTAAAGGCATCTTTAATGTTGGTTCTAAACCAACATTAAAGGTCTTCAATAAAACTACCAAAGATGTTGGTTTATAACCGATTTTGAAGGCCTTTAATGTCGATTTTGAACCGACATTAAAGAGACCTTTAATACTAGTTATAAACTCACATTAAAGCCCAACCGACATTAGAGACCTTTAATAACACTAGAAAAGATGTTGGTTTCCAACCGACATTAAAGGCCAGATTTCTTCTAGTGAATACTCTTCTTCATTGCCACTTTTTATGACTATGAAATTTGGCAGAAGGATGTCAAGGCAGCATTCCTTAATGGTAATCTTGAAGAGAGTATCTATATGGCTGAACTAGAGGGATTTATTGCACAAGGTCAAGAACAAAAAATTTGTAAGCTTAAAAAATTTATTTATGGTTTGAAGCAAACATCTAAGTCTTGGAATATAAGATTTGATACTGCGATCAAGTTTTATAGTTTTGAACAAAATGTTGACGAACCTTGTGTTTACAAAAAGGTTGTCAATTTTATTGTAGCATTCTTAGTTTTGTATATCAATAATATTTTTCTCATTGGGAATTATGTAAGCTATCTTAATGACATCAATAAATGGCTAGCCACGCAATTTCAAATGAAAAATTTGGAAGACGCAAAATATGTTTTAGGAATCCAAATTGTTTGAAATCGTAAGAATAAAACTCTAGCCATATCTCAAACATCTTATATAGATAAAAAAATTTCGAGATATAAGATGGAGAATTCCAAAAGAGGCATGTTGCCGTATAGATATGGAATTCATCTGTCAAAGGAAAAATGTTCTAAGGAAGCTCAAGAAGTTGAGGTTATGAGACATATTCAAAATGCTTCTGGTATTGAAAGTTTGATGTATGTAATGTTATGTACTAGAAATCAATAAGCTACTTAGTAGGGATCGTCAGTCGGTATCAATACAATCCTGGAAGTCATCACTGGATAGCCGTTAAAAATATCTTAAAATATCATAGGAGAATAAAAGACTACATACTCGTGTATGACAATAAAGATTTGATCCTTATTGGATATACAGATTCTGATTTCCAAACTGATAAAGATGCTAGAAAGTCTGCATCAGAATCAGTATTCACTCTAAATGGAGGAGCAGTAGTTTGGAGAAGTGTAAAGTAAACTTGTATAGCCAACTCCACAATGGAAGCTGAATATTTAGCTGCTTGCGAAGCAACAAAAGAAGCAGTATGGCTGAGAAAATTCTTGGCAGATCTGGAAGTTGTTCCTAATATGCATCTGTCATCACCTTGTACTATGACAACAATGGTGCAGTTGCAAATTCAAGAGAACCTAAAAGCCATAAACGAGGAAAACATATTGAATGCAAGTACCATCTTGTTTGGAAAATTGTACATCGTTGAGACGTTGTAGTGACTCAGATATCTTCTGAGCAAAACATTGCCGATCATTTTACGAAAACCCTCACGGCTAAAGTGTTTGAAGGTCACCTATAGAGTTTAGGTCTACAATGTTTGTAAAGCTAGGACAAGTGGGAGACATATTAGGTATATGCCATAGTTTATTGAATTTATATGTTTATTGTACTCATATGGATTATTCTCTCATAATTAAATTCAACTTTGTTCTATCCCCCTAGGAGTTTTAATCCAAGTAGGAGTTTGTTGAAATTAATGTCCTAAAATTCGTTGTTTGTAAATTACATTCAATGATGTGATTATTGAATTATTTATTAGTGAAATAGAATACTATAATCTTAAATCCAATAAACTAAGAATTCAATGCTATCTTGTAGACTTGAACTTTATGTAGAGACATAAATGTGGATCAAGTTTAAGTTCATAGCCTAAACGGTCTAAAGTATATGAATAAGGTTGAACTCCTTATTCTCGTAACACTACAGATGCGCCCTACTTTATAATTAGTACAAACTATGTGATCCTAAATTGTTCATGTAGAGACATAAAAGCAGGGGCATCCAATAGATTAGATTTTTAAATAGTCACTTTTACGTTATAACATCGTTGGCAATTTAGAACTCACTATTTATTTTAATTTGATAACCTAGGTTACTTAACTTTAATCCTGAACTAAATATGAACTCCTGTTCACAAAAGATTATCCTTAAATCTGCATAGGTGAGGGCAGTTCATTAACACTGGCCCATTTAGGGGTAAGATCGAGTGTATAGCTGGGGACATATGGTGCAAGATGGAATTCACTCTTGACCTCATTAAAGTCAGTAAATAGGTTACTTCCTTATGCACTGAATCTAAATCTTGAACAAAGGGCCCCACCTTCTCATTGGTTTGAGAAGGATTTGGTTTATAGGTTGGATCTTAAACCACTTGTTCATTAGAGGATCGATGGTACTTAAGGAACAAGAAGTAATCTCAATGATTAAATGGTAAATTGACACAATTGAGATTATGAACAACCTATGAAGGGTTAACTTACTGATCATGGTTATATCAGTTGAAATCTATGTTCTTGAAATCTATGCTTTTACGCCAACCTATAAAGTGTTCTTGAAATCTATGTTTTTCTATTTTTCAATTTCATGTTAATTAAATGAAATTAAAGCATTCTGTATCAATTTTCTTTCATTGTCATGCTCGCTTTTCTATAAAAAAAATGGTTGAGATTGGAGTCTTATACTACAGAACACCTTGGCACGAAGAGCGGCACCTTAGTGAAAAGAAAAAGGACGTGAGAAGATCAGAGTTGGTTTATTTTAATCAAAGCAAAGTGTAATTTATAATTTGTACTTCGGTAAGCATTAGGTTAATAAAGAAGAGGAGTTTAACTTATTCCACTCTTTTAATATCTTGAGTTGTTTTCGCTGTAAAAGAGGTGAACGTCCTTAAGGCTCAAGTGGAAGAGCTTCACTAAGAGACAAGAGAAAGAGTTGTTTCGCTTACTAGGCGTTTAACACGTTATCTTACAAGAGGTATTCGTTGAACATCTAGGCGCCACACACTCTATTTGGTCTCGTGGTGTGATATTCGGGACGGGCGTGACAGGCCCTACTAAGAGAATTAAGAAACTTCAAAGCAGTTCAAAATGTAAAAACATCTAGGAACTTGATGGTGCGTTTTTAGGTGAAGCCTACGTTGAGGAGGAAGTTGTTAAATCACAACCAGAAGATCCTGAACTGATAAAGTTAGTCGAAGAGGTCAGATACGAGAGATGATTAGATTATGCGTTTAGGGATGATGGTATGCTGTTAAGAGACAAGAGACTATGCATCCCATAACATAAGGCGGTGAGAGATAGTATTTTAGAGGAGGCCTATAGTTCGCCTACGGAATGCACCTCAAGAGCACGAAGATGTATAGGACTTTCAAAGCCTATTATTGGTAGTTAGACATGAAATGAGAGAATGTTGAGTTTGTGGTCAAGTATATGATTTTTCAACAAGTTAAACCTCGACGGCAAAAGACTCGTGGGTTGTTATGCTCCTTGGCAAATCCTAAATATAAGTGGAAACACATAACCAAGGATTTCTTGTTTGGATTGCCCATAACGCTGAGTGGCTTCGATGAGATCTGAGTAATTGTGGATAGATTTACAAAGACAACATGTTTCATCCCTATCAAGCAATCCTTCCCCTTATTTACCTCCAAGTGTTTATCGTTTCGGATCCTAGTGTTTATAGTTTTGGATTGAGATCCGTATTTACCTCCAAGTTTTAGCTAAAATGGCAAGACGCATTGAGTACGAAGTTATGCTTCAGCACCACATTCCACCCATAAATAGATGGCGGATCTAAAAGGACCATCAAAACGTTAGAAGATATATTGAGAGCCAACAATCTACAATTCAAAGAAAGTTGGGACGAGCGACTGTCCTTGATTGAATTTACCTATAATAGTAGTTATCATTCCAGCATTTGGATGACCCCTTGTAAGGCTTTGTATGGGACGCGTTGTTGAATGCCAATTTACAGGGAGGAAGTCACGAAAGAAAATTATACGAACCAAAGTTAGTCCAAGTGACGACAACGAACATCAAAGTAATTAAGGAAAATTTGAAGACTCCCTACGTTAGGCAAAAGAATTACACTGACAACTGTCGCAAAGCACTAAAATTTGAAATGGGAGACAAGGTCTTCCTGAAATTATCACCATCAAGAGGAGTAATCAGGTTCCGGAGGAAAGAAAAAATAAGTCCACCATATATTAGACCATATGAGATTCTAGAACGTGTAGGACCAGTGGCCTATAAGTTAAGGTTGCTTACGAAACTTTCTAGAATCTATCATGTCTTCCATGTTTCCATGTTGAGGAAGTGTGTGTCAGATTCCTTGTATATTCTCCATGACAAACCTTTAGAAGTACAGGAAAACTTTACGTATGAAGAGAAACCTCTACACTTCTTACACTAAAAAGAACAACTACTAAGAACGAAGTTGACTCCCATAGTCAAGCTTATGTGCGACAATCATGTGGTTGAGGAGGCCACGTGGGTAAATGAAGAATAGATTAAAGCTAAGTACCCCCAGTTGTTCGCATCATCCTGTTGAATTTTGGAGACAAAATTCCCAACAGAAGGTAGTAGTTGTAACGCCCTGATCGCATATCACTAACACAATGAAGGTTGTGCGATAAGAATAATGTGTGAGGAAACTCCCATTAGTAAAATGCAATTGATGAATGAGTTATGCGATAAGTATCCCTACACGGTGAAGGTTCACGGCAACCAAACGAAAAAGTTAACCTACTTCACCTAGAAATAGTGATGTGATTTAGATGTCAATAGGTCGGCGACTGATGAGACCCAACCGCCTAATTTTAATTTAGGATAAGGAATGACAGAGGCACGTGGCATTTCGAGATTGGGCCATTTTCTGCCTCTGGTTAGAGAAATTATTTTGGTATGGAAAAACTAATCAGAGAAGTCTATAAATCGAGAGTTCAGGTCATTTAAGGTTGCTTTTATTCTGATTTTGAAAGAAATAACTGTGAAAGTGTCAAGAATTTGAGATAAAGAACGAGCTCAATTTCGATCAAGAATCTGAAACGAGCAGGAAGACATTGGCCTAAGAAGCTAAGCTAGGAAACTAGTCGACCATGACCATGGGTGGTTCTCTTTACTAAATGTTTCAAATAAAAGAAATAGTTTCTAAAATTGTATTTAAAACTTTAATGTCTCCTTTGGAATCCATGAACCATACAATTTTCAACATGTTTTCCACCCACCAACGTAAGTGATTTTACCAATGAAAAGAAAGTATTTCGTAATGACTCCAAGTAGAAGGAATATTGTGAAAATATACTCTCTAATTACTGTGTTGCTTTATGTTTAAAATGTTGAGATTTGACGATATGTTTCGAAGTAAGTCGACCTTGTACCCTCAATGATATGAAGCCTTTTCCTTGTTGTGTGATCTGGGATAAGATGCTCTATTCTTGCTGTGTGATCTGAAATAGAATGCCCTATTCATGTTGTGTGATCTTGAATAGGATGCTTCATACTTGCTTTGTGATTTGGTTTGAGATGCCCATTGCTTGCTGTGTGATCTTGCATTAGGAGACGTGTTATGCATAGAGGAATTGATGAAACTTGCTATACGCATTGTGTTTACTTCGCATAACCGAAACTTGGCAGAAGAGAGTGGTAAACAAATGAGTCGAGGAAAGGGTGCAAGTATGTAATTGAATATGCAGGATGATTCTGTGAAATGACTATCCGAAATGCAAGAGGTATACGATGTGATAAACTATAAAATATTAAATTACATTTTTCTATAACGTTTGTTATTGATTTTGTGATAATACCACAAAATTGATTTATTTAAAGTGACTGTCGAAAGTCCACTTACTAGGTGTTTTCATCTAACCTTTCAAATGTTTGTTTTATTGCCCCATTCAGGTAGTGAAGGACATCCAGCGTTGAACTTACAGCCTTTATCACCTTCTATGCCTTATATTTGCATCATTTTGGTAGTGGCCACTATTATTCCATATAGCATGAAAGAGTTAGGCAAGTAAAGGCGAGTCATTCTTGAGTCTGTATTTCGTCCCTTTTTGGAAGACTTCTGTAACAATGATCAAAGTACTTTTATAGTTGTTTGTTAATGAAGTTCTCTTCTTTCTCTGACGTTCGACTTTTGCGTTTAAAGTTGTAGTCTATGAAGTTGTTCCAATTACTATGTGACAAGGCATAGATAATACGTGTGAAAGAATGTATTGGTAAGGCCGTTAGAATTAAGCAAGAATATGTTCGAAAGGGAAAGGAAAGTTGCTAAGGGTAGGGATGCTTATCAAAATTTACCTTGATAAAAATTATTTTTAGATTTACCCTTACTTTTTACTATAGCTCGATGGTAAGTAGGGGTATCGAACCCAAGGAAATGGTTACAAAATAATTTCTTGAAATCAAAGCTTGAAAGAAATGTTGTTAAAAGAAAAAGGAAAGCATAAAAGAAAATGTAGGGAATATCAATTTGTAACCAAGAATTAAGGAAATTAGAAATACAAAATAAGGTGAGGGGCAATGGCCATTATTCGATTGTTATCATTGAATTAAAAGAAATATGAATGACTTGTGCTCTAAAAGGAGATTCTTGGTCAAGGTTCTTGCAAGATCAACTTGCTTAATTCTTGTAAGAACCTTGATTAAGATTCAATCTCTAATTAAAATAGAAAGATAAAACACATATCAGAATTGCTCTATCTACACATGTTATTGATCAAAGATATGTGAGAAACAATGATTTAATTGAATTTAATTGTGCACATAAAATTGATGGAATTCAATTCATAATTTGCCAAGAACAAGGGTGATTGTTCTAAGCATTAAGACAATCAATCTTCAAGATTTAACATGTTGATTATAAGTAAGAACAATATGAATCTCTTGTAGACAAAGATAATCAAATCAAACTTACACTTTAATTTTCTAAAGAAAAAGTATTTTGCATACAAATTGATCATTCAAGAATTAGTTTGCAAAGAATACTTGTAATTAAAAGTAGAAATTGCTCTTGATACAAGAAAATTAAAGATTCTGCATGCAAAATTGAAGAAAAAAATACAAGAAAAATTCTCCAATAAATTGAAAAAACCATTGCCCTCTACCTCTGACAAAATTAGCCCTCCATTGGATTTAGATTATTGGAAATTAATTGAGAGAAAGAATGGCAAAATGGAAAGTGAAATTTTTCAAAAATGGAACTTGGAGAGAGTTTTGATGAAATTTGGAGTTATTTTGTGAATTGGAGAAATGATGGTAGATTAATTAGAAATTATATAGAATTAGGGTTTATATAAAAGAGAAATCAAATAATCGCTAATGAGGCTTAAACTCTCCACTTCAGGCTCGTGCACTCTCAAATTGACAAATGGTAGTTAATTTTTGGATAGTTGAGAAGGAATTACTGATAGAGATTAAACGAGCAGGGCGGAGGAAAGACTGAAATTCTACCCTAATTGCAATTAATTAATGTAACGACCCAACTTTTCAGTCTAGGATGAGGTCATTATTTACTACTAAGACACGACATAATCAATAAAGACCCTGTTCAAAATTTATTTAAAACTTAAGATATAATAAAATCATCTTCGGGCCCTATTTCAAATCAATTTCAAAATTTTTAAAACATAGTCTACGAAATTTCAAACAAAACAAATGAATAAATGTTCTAACCAAAACTTAAACTTGAAATCCTCAAAACAAAAATAACAGAGAAATTTAGCGGAAGCAATAAGACTCGAACATCCTTCTGGTACCGCTAAGGAAAGCAATAAGACAAAACAAAAATTTTAGTATGCCTTCACACATCCTTCTTGCCCCTTGTCGGTCTGCCTTGTACGATGCCCTCACCTGAAAAAGTTAGCAAAAAGGATAAGTATAAAAATATACCCAGTAAGGGACCCACTACTGGTACCGCTAAGGAAAACAATGGTTAGCTTCCTATTAAGGGGAAACCTACAACATAACAGTCTCGTGATCCTGTAGGATACACATATCAGTCTTGTGGTCCTGTCGGATCCACATATCAGTTTAGTGCTCCCAAAGGATACACAACATAGGGTGATCCCATAGGACACCGTGCCTGCAAACTACGCTACCCTATAGATAAGGCTAACAGTTATTCCATAAATTCAGTCTCGAAAGTCTATAACAGTCACATCACACAATATAGCTCAACTAATAGTCCGGCTCTAAGCATAATTGGACAGACAGTCTAGGTCAGTCAACAGTATTCTCTGTCAACCTATTCAAATCACACCAAACAATCATGCTACCCAAATCTAATCAACAAAACAAAACGTCACTATGCAATTTACACCTAAAAATCCCATCATCTCATCCCAAACAACAACATGAACTACAAGCGGTTTAAACCATACATAAAGTCTATATTCAGTCTGCGGCACCGTTCATCAATAAATACACAACCTACACGTGACTGTTCTGAAATCCATCATTCATGCACAATACAACTCAATAGTATGCATGGATTACACAGAACACCCAGATAACACCAACCAATGACAGCACAACCCAACGCTAACCCAAGTTACGAATAACAGTCAATTCCTCATCATCAATAATAAGCCAACAACACAACTCATCAATGTAAATCAAACTACAATTAGCAATTGTGTTGTTCTAAGAATATATCAATACTACTTTTACGTAAGCACACAAACATCAATTTAATACAACCTCTAAAATATACTTTTACATAATGTACTATGTTTAAATCTCAAGTTTGAGCCTAATAGTAGGAACCCTTACTTTGAGATTTAGCTACATTCCTTAATCAACTAGGATCCGACAAACCAACCTAAACATAACATAACAAATTCAAGCATTAAATCAAATACTCTCCTAAACCAATCCTTTCATCTAAAGCACATCAACGGACACTCACAAGCTTACCCAAGTAAATAGCGAAACGGACTCTAAATCAAGCTTGCCGGAAATTCTAGGAGTTCGAGCGCTAACACCATCAAAGATTTAATAGTAGTTCAACCAATTAATCTGACATTCACAGCTAAATAGCCATGAGAATAGCCACAAAACCTACAATATTTATCCTTACCACAAAACTTACAATGAGGCAAAAGCGGCAGAACACCAAGTGATTTGGAGGATGGTGAACATGGGAGAAATGAATGTGGCTCGCTTGGGAAAAGGAGATAGCTCGGGTCAGCTTGGTTGGCTCGGGTTTGGTGTGCGGTACGAATAGAGACGGATGTGGAATTGAAATGGTCGGCGATCGACGGATAAAGGAGACCAAAGACGCGGCGCAAATTGTACTCCACCACGCTCGGCAGTCAGACTTCACAAATGAAGGCAGATCTGGCTGGCAGATCTACATACGTGATGGTATGGCTTGTACGGATGACGAAGGAGGAGAAAAGATTGGAGGTGACGTGCGGTGGTGTGGGAACGAAGAAGAAAGCGGTAAAAGAAGAAGCAGAAGAAGAAGGAGGTTGAGATGGGGGCAACGACACGAGGATGGAGAGGAAGAAGAAGAAATTTTAGGTTTTTGAATAAAATAATAATAATATAATTTATATTATATTGTATTATATTATATTATATTATATTATATTATATTATTATAAAACTTATTTTTCTCATTTTTCTTTTCTTTTCTTTTCCAAACCTAAATAACTCAACACCCAAAAATTTAAATTCTCAATAACTTAAAGTAATTATGTTGAGAACATACCTAAAAATATTTGGGACGTTACATTCTGCACTCCTTAAGGAACTTTTTTCCTTGAAAGATCTATTCCTCGAACAACTCTGGGTAACTAGCTCTAGTGCCTTCTTCTCTTTCCCACGTAGCCTCCTCAACCTTGTGATTCTGCCATAAAACTTTTACTAGTGGAATCCCTCTGTTCCTCACCATCTTTACTTCTCTAGCCAGAATCTCAACTAGTTGTTCTGCATAGCTCAAGTTCTCATCAATCTCCAATGGCTCGTAATCCACTACATGAGATGGATCTGTGATGTACTTTCTCAACATCGTAACATGGAACACATCATAAATTACAGAGAGTGATGGCGGCAATGCTAAACGATACACCACAGGGCCAATTCGCTCCAGAATCTCAAACGGTCCAACAAAATGAGGACTCAACTTTCCTTTCTTTTCAAATCGTAAAACACCTTTAATAGGTGAAAATTTCATAGGTGAAACTTTCATAGGTGAAACTTTCAAGAACACTTTATCTCTCACCTCAAACTCAAGATCTTTCTGTCTCACATCAGTATAACTTTTCTGCCTACTCTATGCTGCTTGCATACGTGCTCTAATTTTCTGTACTGCTTCCTTACTAGACTAAACTAACTCAGGACCCATTAATCTCTACTAACCAACCTCATCCCAACAAACAGGGAATCTGCAACATTTGCCATACAAAGCCTCAAAAAGTGTCATGCCAATGGTAGCCTCAAAACTGTTGTTCTAAGAAAACTTTATCAAATGCAAGTGAGAATCCCAGCTACCTAGAAACTCTAATGCACAAGCTCGCAACATATCTTCTAAAACTTAGTTCAAACGCTTAGTTTGACCATCAGTCTGAGAGTGAAAAGTTGTACTAAAATCTAACCTCCTGCCCATGGCAGCCTGAAGACTCTTCCAGAACTTGGAAGTGAAACGGGCATCTCTGTCAGAAACAATCGATATTGGCACCCCATGTAGACTTACAATCTCAGACAAGTACAAATGTGCTCACTTACTAGCAGTACAAGTGGATTTCCCTGGGATAAAGTGTGTGGATTTCGTAATTCTGTCAACAACAATCCAAATCACTGTAAAACCCTTCAATGTTCTAGGCAATCCGGTAATGAAATCCATAGACACATTCTCCCACTTCCATTATGGCATGCTCAAAGGTGGTAATAAACCTGCTGGTTTCTATCGTGGTGCTTTAACCTACTGACACACTAAGCATTTACTGACAAATTTTGCTACCTCTCTCTTCATATTACGCCACCAATAAACTCATTTCAAATTCTGGTACATTTTTGTACTACCTGGGTGCATGGAAAATGGGGAACTGTGAGCCTCGGTCAACAATTTTGTTTTAACTGCACTGTCTGCTGGCATACACAAACGCCTTTCAAACAAAAGTCCATCGTCAGAGGATATGGAGAACTCATCAACTTGCCCTGTTTCAACTATGCGACACTTCTCAACTAGATAAGGATCATTACGCTGGGCAACAATAATCTTTTGTCTCAAGGTCGGCTGCACTGACAACATAGCTAACTGTGAGGTGACTGCACCTATTGATACTGCAATCTCAGTTCTCTCAAGCTCTCGATGCAAAGGGTCCTGTTTGGTGATGAGTGCTACCGAATTTGATACCTTCCTACTAAGGGCATCAGCTACCATATTCACCTTACCTGGATGATACAATATCTCACAATCATAATCTTTCACTAATTCAATCCATCTTCGCTGTCTCATGTTCAACTCCTTGTGAGTGAAGAAGTACTTCAAGCTCTTATGGTCAGTGAAAATCTAAATCTTCTCACCATACAAATAGTGTCTCCAGATCTTCAGTTCAAAAACTACCGCTGCCAACTCTAAATCATGAATAGGGTAATTCTGCTCATGACTCTTCAACTGGTGAGAAGCATAAGTGACTACCTTAATTACCTTGTTGCATCAAAAGACAACCCAAACCTTTCTTGGAAGCATCGCTGTAAATCACAAAACTCCCTGAACCATCAGTTATAGTAAGAATCGGTACAGTAACAAGCCTCTATTTAAGGTTCTAAAAACTATCCTCATAGGCTTTGCTCCAAAAAAATGGAGCTCCTTTCCTGGTCAACTGAGTGAGGGGAGTAGCTATGCGAGAAAAATCCTCCACAAACCATCTGTAAGAGCCTGCTAGACCCAGAAAACTATGAACTTCACTAACTGTGGAAGGTCGGGACTAAACAGTAACGACTTCTATCTTAGTTGGATCCACGGAAACACCATCTTTAGAAATCACATGGCTTAGAAAAGATATTTGCTTCAACCAAAACTCACATTTTAAAAACTTTGCATATAATTTATTGGCTCGAAGGGTCTCTAGAACCATGCGTAAATGCTCTTCATGCTCTGCCTCTGTCTTGGAATACACCAAGATATCATCAATGAATACAATCATGAAAGTGTCTAAGAAATCCTTAAACACTCTGTTCATCTAATCCATAAACACTGCTGGAGCATTCGTTAATCCGAAGGACATCACAATGAACTCATAATGCCCATATCTCGAATGAGAAGTTGTTTTCGGTATATCACTATGCTTAATCCTCAACTAATGAAATCTTGATCGAAGGTCAATCTGAGAGAACACTATAGCTCCTTGCAACTGGTCAAACAGATTCTCAGTCTTGGGCAAAGGATGCTTGTTTTTAACAGTGTCCTTATTTAACTCCCTATAGTCAGTACAAAAGCGCATCAACCCATCCTTCTTTTTAACAAACAAGACTAGTGCACCCCAAGGTGACACACTTGGTCGAATGAAGCCTTTGTCAAGCAACTACTACAACTGCACTTTCAACTCTTTCAACTCTATTGGGGCCATTTTGTATGGAGCTTTAGATATAGGAACAGTACCAGGTTCCAGCTCAATAGCAAAATCAATCTCCTTGTGAGGGGGTAATTCTGGAAGTTCTTCAGAAAAAACATCTGGATAATCCCTCACGATAGGTTCCGATGACAAGGAAATATCAGCCTCTCTAGTATCCACAACATTGGCCAAGATACTCCAAGTACCTTGGTTAAGTAGTTTGTTGGCTTTCATAGCTAAGATCACTTTGGGTAATGCTACTTTCCTACTCCTTTAAACTGAAACTAGTTCCTGTAGAAGGATTAAACACCACCTCTCTACAGGAACAATCTATACTAGCATGATTAGCAGCTAGCCAATCCATACCTAGAATCAAATCAAAGTCATGCATATCCAGGACTAACAACGTTACATCTATCGCGTGACTCGCTATCTCAATCTGGAATGCTTTTATCTTTTCTTTCAACAACATACTCTTCCCAGATGGAGTGGACACTAATAAAACATGATCTAGGGGTTCTACTGCTAAGCATGCAAGTGATACAAATACAAAAGAGATAAAGGAATATGATGAACCGGAATCAAACAAAACTAAGGCATAAGGCCCCAACACTGGAAGCGTACTGGTCATAATAGTGTCTGCTTTCTCAGCCTCGGACTTATTCGTAGCAAAGACCTTACCCTGTTGTGGTGCACCCACTCCCTGGTTCTGTGCAACCGTAGTAAGACTCATAGGGCATCTATCAGCTGTATGCCCCTCTTGCCTACACTTGAAGCAAGTCATGGTCCCAAAACAAACAATGACCCAGATGGCGTTTTCCACAGGTGTTATATAAAGGCTTCTCTCTGGCAACTTCCCCTGCCTCAAAAGGTTTCTGCTGAAAGCGGCGAAGGTCGCCACCTGGTCTTAAGTTCCTCTACGACACTATAATACGCTGCTACTCAACCTTCCTCGTCTATCCTGAAGTCGACCCTTTTACTGCTAACTTGGATGAGTTAATCCTCTCCTGTAAACTGATATCCACTGCTAGGCGTAGTGCTTCAAGGTGGATGGTTGGTCGGAAGACTCGAACGAGACCCTGGATATCTAGCCTGAGGCCTCTGACAAACTTTTCAGTCCTGGCAGCCTCATCTCTCATCATGTCACGGGCAAAATAAGACAACATATCAAACTCTACATCCTACTACTCCACCGTCATATCGTCTTACTCCAGATTCAGAAACTCTTGCTGTTTGGCATATTTCACGCTGGTAGAGAAGAATTTCACATAGAAACTCTCCTTGAACTGCTTCCAGGTGATCTAATTCACGTCATCCCCTAACATCCTCTCTGTCGTCTCCCACTAGGCGTTCCTCTGTCTATCAACATAAATACGACACACTGTACCTTCTGATTGTTAGGACACTTCATATACCGAAATATAGTCTCCACAAAAGACAACCACATCCGAGCCTTGACGGGGTCCTCCGAAGACCCGTCAAACGACTTAGGATTGTATTTTTTTGAAATTCCACAAATGTCTAGCCTCTGCCGACAGCTGGTCTGGCACACTAAGGGGTTCGACTGGAGCCTGAGTAGGGGCTGGAGGAGTAGGCTCCTGCGGTGCTCGCGTCTGCATAATCAAGTTCCTGAACCTCTGCTCCATAGCAGCGAGGTCCGCATAAGTGACCGGTGCTGCTGGATTGGTAGATTGAGCTACAGGCTGCACTTCAGGTTGAACACGCCCTGCTCCTCTTCCTCGACCTCCACGGCCACCCCTATAAGCACCTCTTCTTGGCAACATTTTCCTAATAACCACCAGTGACTCCTTTAGTCTCAAACAATAATTCACTTCAAAGTTTAACTTAGGCAAGGTCATACATATAAAGTTATACATATAATTCATGAAAGCATATCTGACGAGTGGCAAAGGATCATTCTAGCCATAGGGACACACAAAACATAGACTTACATCAGAAGTCTGCCTACAGAACCTAAAACCTAGGCTCTTATACCAACTGTAACAACCCAACTTTTCATTCTAAGCTGAGGTCATTACTTACTACTAAGACACGACATCCAATCATAAAAACTCAATAAAGACCCTGTTCAAAATTTATTTAAAACTCTAGACATAATAAAATCGTCTTCGTACCCTATTTCAAATCAATTTCAAAAATTTCAAAACATAGTCTACAAAATTTCAAACGAAACAAATGAATAAATGTTCTAACCAAAACTTAAATTGAAAATCCTCAAAACAAAAATAATAAAGACATTTAGCAGAAGCAATAAGACTCAACATTCCGATATGGGCTTCATGCATCCTTCTTGCCCCTCGTTAGTCTGGCTCGTACGATGCCCTTACCTGAAAAAGTTAAGCAAAAAGAGTGAGTATAAAAATATACCAAGTAAGGGACACACTACTGGTCCCGATAAGGAAAACAACGGTTAGCTTCCTTTTAAGGGGTACCCTGCAACATAACAATCTCGTGATCCCGTGGGATACACATATCAGTCTAGTTGTCCCGTTGGACCCATATATCAGTCTAGTGGTTCCGTCGGATCCATAAATCAGTTTAGTGCTCCCGAAGAATACACATATCAATCTAGTGCTTCTGAAGAACACGCTACCCTATAGATAAGGCATTGTGCCTGCAGAGTACGCTACCCTATAGATAAGGCTAACAGTTATTCCCTAAATTCAGTCTCGATAGTCTACAACAGTCACATCACAATATAGCTCAATTAACAGTCCTGGCTCTAAGCATAATCGGTCAGACAGTCTAGTTCAGTCAACAATATTCTCTGTCAGCCTACATATATTCAAATCACACAGAACAGTCATGCTACCCAAATCCAATCAACAAAACAAAACGTCACTATGCAATTTACACCTAACAATTCCATCATCTCATCCCAAACAACAACATGAACTATAAGTGATCTAAACCATACATAAAGTCTATATTCAGTTTGCATCACCGTTCATCAATAAATACACAACATACACGTGACGGTTACGAAATCCATCGTCCATGCACAATACAGCTCAAAATATGCATGGATTACACAAAACATCCAAATAACACCAACCAATGACAACACAACCCAACGCTAACCCAAGTTACGAATTACAGTCAATTCCTCATCATCAATAATAAGCCAACGGCACAACCCATCAATGTAAATCAAACTACACTTAGCAATTGTGTCGTTCAAAACCAGTCAAGAATATATCAATACTACTTTTATGTGAGGACACAAACATCAATTTAATGCAACCTCTAAAATATACTTTCGCATAATGTACTACATTTAAATCTTAAGTTTGAGCCTAGCAGTAGGAACCCTTACCTCGAGATTTAGCTACGTTCCTTAATCAACTAGGATCCAACGAACCAACCTAAACATAACATAACGGATTCAAGCATTAAATCAAATACTCTCAAAACCAATCCTTTCATATAATGCACATCAATGCACGCTCACAAGCTTACCCAAGTAAATGGCGAAACAGACTCCAAATCAAGCTTGTAAAAAATCCTAGGACTTCGAGCGCTAACACCTTCAAAGAATTAATAGTAGTTCAACCAATTAATCCAACATTCACAGCTAAATAGCCATGAGAATAGCCAAAAAAAACCCACAATATTTATCCTTACCACAAAATTTACAATGAGGCAAAAGCGGCAGAACACCAAGTGATTCGAACGACGATGAACAAGGGAGAAACAAGTGTGGCTCAGCTAGGAAGAGAAGATGGCTCAGGTCAGCTCGGGTCTGGTATGCAACGTGAAGAGAGACGAATGTAGCACTGAGATGGCCGACGATCGACGGGTAGAGGAGATCAAAGACGCGACACAAATCGTGCTACACCACGCTTGACCGTCGGACTTTGTAAATAGAGACAGATCTGGCCGACGGATTTACAGGCATGACGGTGGCGACTTGCGTAGATGACGAAGGAGGAGAAAAGAAGAAGAAATTTTTAAGTTTTTAAATAAAATAATAATAATAATAATAATTTATATTATATTATATTATATTATATTATATTATACTATATTATCTTATATTATATTATATTATATTATATTATATTATATTATATTATATTATATTATATTATATTATATTATATTATATTATACTATTATAATACTTATTTTGCTCATTTTTCTTTTGTTTTCTTTTCCAAACCTAAATAACTCAACACCGAAAAATTTAAATTCTCAATAACTTAAAGTAATTATGTTGAGAACATACCTCAAAATTTTTGGGACGTTACAATTAACTATAAACCCTAAACCAACAAAAGATTAAATATAGGATTTTTTAAGAAAAACTTACGTTCGAAGGTCCGATTGATTCTTGAACCACCACTAGGGTTGACCTACTATCCTCCAGACTCAGAATCGGATTGTGGAACCCGTTCGAAGAAGGAAATCGAGAGAGAGAAAGAAGATGGAAAATAAATATGGAAAAAAAAAGGGTTGGGCTTTTATTTTTAAAATTTATATAAAAAAAATAGCCCAATTTTTGTTCTTTAGAAAACATGTCAAGCCCCAACCTTAAGGTCCCAAGGGCCTAAGTTATAGTGATTTCACATGCAAGGTTTTATGTGCATGCGAACACATGAGCCGACAACACATAACCCATTAACCATTAGTGGGCTTAATTTCTTCATTGTGTGCCAACACCTAGTCCATTATAGTTAGTGGGTATATCCAAATAAATGTTAGATTTTCCCACTAACATTGATCAAAGGGTAAAATTGACTTTGACTTTTCAAACCAAAAAGTCAACATTTTGACTTTTTACAATTTTGTTCGTCTTGACTAATTTTGACCTTTCGGACATGAATCCGTATTTATTTTGTCAAGATTAAAATCACATTTGAATATATTGACGGTCAAAGTTTGACTTTTCAAAAGTCAAAAGACAACATTTTGACGTTTTACAACTTTGACTATTTCCATCTTGTTTTAGATTTCGAGTATGAATCACACTCATATCTTTAATATTTAAATCTTATTTAAGGATAAAGCTCTATTAGTAATCTAAAAATCGACGGCTATATCACATATACTTGTTGGTTTCTCTCTTCTCTCCAATTTCAAACAATTCGACTCATTCCATTATACTGTTCTAAGATTATTCCATATGAGCTAGCAGGGAAACCTAATGGACCTATAGATCATGGACTCTAACGATCCGAGATTAACTGGCTAAATTCTTTTATGTCGAGCTAATCGAATTTAGCCAGTTAATCAACATTCGTTAACTAACAGGTTATTCAACTAAAGTTCCGTAGTTGCACTCCCTCACTATAGATATATTTTTGTGCATTTGATATAACCATAATTAGTAAGTTAATCCTTCATAGGTTGTTTGTAAGCTTGGCTGGGTCAAAAATACAGTTTTACCCCTAAGACTACATCTTTCTCCTTAGGTCCCACTGATCCACTATTGAACAATTGGTTTTAAGGTTCAACCCATAAACCGAATTTTTCTCTGTTCAATGAGAGGGTGGGGCCCCTTTGTTCAAGACTTGGATTCAACCCTTAAGGGAACAACCTATCTACTGACTCTGAATCAGGTAGGAGTGAATTCTGTCTTACACCTTATGTTCACAACTATCCACCCAATCTTACCCCTGAAGTGGGAGGCTTATTGGGCCAACGCTAATGAGTTTCCCTCACCTATGCAAATCTAAGGATAATCTCTTGTGAACAAGAGTTCACAGTTAGCTCAAGATTAAGGTTAAGTTACCTAGGTCATCAATAATCAACATAGTCAATTTCAAACAGTAAACGGCGTTATAACGTAAAAGTGACTATTTCATGATTCTGTCTTATGTAAACTTTTTACATAGAATGCCCCCACTTTCATGTCTCTACATGATCAATTTAGGATTACATCATTTGTATTAACTACAAAGCGGTACAGAATTCATATACTATAAACTATTTAGGCTATTTACTCGAACTTAATCTATGTTTATGTCTCTACATGAAGTTCAAGTTTACTCAAAAATAGCCTTGGGATCTTAGTTTATTAGATTTAAGATTATAGTATTCAATTTCTCAATAACAATTTTATTGAATAGAATATGATTACAAACTACGAGTTTTAGGATGTAAATTTCAACAATTACAAAAATACCATTGAAAATGTAAAGAAAAAAAAAAGAAATTACGTTGCGGAGATTCAAACTCAGGTGAGAAGGAGGCGCGCCTAGATGGTGACACGTGGCCGGTGGTGATTGCCTGAGGTGGACGTGGGCGGATTGCTTCAAATAATTCTTAATTTTTTCTGCATTGAGTGAGGTTCAAACCGGTGACGTGTAACGTGTGTGGGTGGGTCAAAACAATGATGTTTTTCGACGTAAAATCCAAACAGTAAGTGCTTCTTTTAGGGTTCGAACGTGTGACCTGAGGGTAGTTCACACATGAAGGTTTATTCAAATCTTTTGAATATTTAGCTAATTTCCCCTAAACTTCAAATTGTTCGTTCTTCGTTTGTATTTTGTTTTAGGTGATTTTCGTTGTGTGGGTTCATAACGAAGCCTTCTTTCATATTCTACACAAAAATATTAAAACAATGAATATATATATGCTATGGATTGAGAATAGAATTATTATTAAGGGGTCAAGAATTGACCCAACTAGGCGTTTAGTGTGCCATCCCACAAGGAGACACACATTGGGCGACTAGGTGACACCACCTCTTCTCACTGATTAAGCCTGGTCATTTGCAAGCATCCATCCGCCGCATCGTTCTCCTCACTAGTCGAATCTCTGTCGCGAAGCCCATTCCTTCATTCAAGTCGTTCAGGTGATTCACAAGTCGCTTTTCTCCGACGAAGCTCCATCACGCCATTCTCTTCTTCGTTTGAGGACTTGCCAAGCCACCACCATTTAAGTTATGTTCTCCTTTCCAGCTCCGTTCGTGAGCTGAGCTCCCAGACCCGAGTTAGATTTCCTCCTTCCTTTATCAAAGCCACATGTGAGCCACTCCCTTTATTCGAGTCAACCAGCAGCATTTTTCGCTCTTTTCAC
This sequence comes from Cucumis melo, assembly GCF_025177605.1. NCBI lineage: Eukaryota > Viridiplantae > Streptophyta > Magnoliopsida > Cucurbitales > Cucurbitaceae > Cucumis > Cucumis melo. Next base: position 5,015,425 of record NC_066857.1, read on the forward strand.
CTATTTTTTAGCCATTTGTGGAGAGTTTTTTATAGGTTTTGGGTATACCCATCAAATATTAATTTTCGGACTCTAAATAAATTAATTTTGGATTTAATTTAGATTTTTTCCTTCAAGGTTCATTTGGCTAATATTTTTTAAGAGATAACTTGTGGAATTTTTTGCAATTAAGGTTGAATTGGTTTTAACCTCAACTTTGGGTAAGTTAACTTGAAAAATTTTTTAGAGACAATAACCAATTAATTTTATTAATTAATTTATTGATTTTTTCTTACTGTTTATGGCCTATTCATTGGAAAATCTTTGGTTGTCAGCTAAGAATTAATTCTTTAAAGTTAATCTCTCAGGTAGAAGATTCTACTACAGAACCTTTGAAGATGAATTTAAGAGCTTGCATGTATTTTCCGTTATGCACTAATGTAGCTAAGATGCAGAATTTTCCATAGTTGATGACTAATATTGATGACTGATATGTTTATGACACATGATATATTAATCACATGATATATTAATCACATGATATATTAATCACATGATTAAGGACGTTATGATTGATATTCATGCCATGTTCTTTATGTTTATGATGCGTGATATATTAATCACATGATTAAGAATATTATGATTGATATTCACGTCGTGTTTATGAAGTTTATGGTGTTGCTACATGCTATGGATTATGGTGTTTTGTTAACTTTGGTTGTACCTACATGGGCGTCCCTGGAGATCACCACCTTTAATAGATTATGACTATGTGCGTCGACCACCATTCTGTCATGCCATGTTTATGAGTGATCCGACGAGATCACTATAGCCCAAAATCATAATTGTTCCTTCGGGTTCACCAACAGATGAGAGTGTTCCTTCGGGATTACTAGATTGTGAGTGTTCCATCAGACACACGATAGTTTTGGCTACCTCCTAACGCGACTAGTAGTGGATCTCTTACTGGGTATATTTTATATACTCAACCTTTCTCTATGTTTAATATTTCAGACAAAGTTAAAGGATCTAGAAAGTTGATGAGTGATAAGAAGGGCCCGTGACATGACATATGGGGACATAGTTGTACTTTCACATTTATGCATAAGTTTTTTAGTACTTTTTTTTACACATTTTTAATTAAATTTTTATTCTACTTATTTAAGTTTATTTTATCTAAAGAACTGTTAGAACCCACAGGTTATGTTTTCATAATATTTTACTGAATTTGCAAATTTTACGTCTTTCGAATATTTTTTTATGTCAATTTTATAAAAATTTTAGTTTTCCTCTTTTCAAGAAATTATCTTTTGTTATTTGTATTTTGAGTAATGACCTCAACTTAGTATAATAAGTTGGATCGTTACATGTAAATATTTTGGTATTTTGTTATATTTATGAAAATTAACTTAAATTTAATGGTAGATTCTTATTTTTTTTAATATAGTTCAAATATTGCAAAGTAAAGATGAAAATATAAAGTTAGAATAAAATTATATTATCATTTTATTGAAAATCAATACATTTAAACGTCAGGTTGTTACATTGCTATATTTTCAGTTAAAACTCGTTCCTATTTTATTTCAAAAGTGCCTTTATAAACTTTCAAGAATGTAAAAATTAAATTTAGACATTAAAAGAAAGTTCAAATTTTCCTTTTTATACTATACTAGTAAACAACATGTGTGATGCACGTAAAACTCACATACAAAAAAATTATAGTTTTAACTTAATTTTATAAAATTTGAACACTCATTTCAATATTTTCATATTTATATTCATTTTATATTTACATTGTAATGAGTGGAAAATGAATAATAAATTTAGAAATATCATAATATATTATCTCAAAAGTTATAATAGTTTTAATAAAAAAAATTAAATGAAGAAAAAGACATGAGTAAGATTATCATGGTTACATTAAAAAGATTCTCGATATTATATAATTTAAACCTAAAGAGCATAGACATCCTTATATGTCAACCACAAAGTTGGTGGTTCATGTTTTCCCGAACTTCTGTTGTGTACTAAAAAAAATCTATGAAGGAAGAAATATACACAAGCATACTTCTATACAAAAAATAGACAATAAAAAAAATAGAAGAGAATAGAAAAGCATAATTTGATTTGCTTTTCTTCTTCACCCTAGTGTTTTGTTGTCCCTGGTGAACATGAGTGAAAATAAAAAAATTAAAAAATAAAACAAAGAGATATTTATACCCAGAGATTTTAAAATAAAGAATTTAAAAGGTTAAAAGAGATACAAAAGAGTTAATATGAGATAGAACGTGAATAGTTGGGAGATAGAAGATTAAAGGATAGAGAGGAATGTGAATGGATTTGGATAAATTTAAATGATATAATTAATTAGAGAGAAAATTTTAAAATTTTGAGAAAAGTTATAATAAGGAGATGAAAAGTTAGTTAAGGGAAAATGGCCATAAACATTAAAACTATGTGAATGACAAAGTTGCCACTAAAACAAGAGAAAATAAAAGTTATAATGAAAGGGTAAAATGAGACTAAAAATTTTCTCTATTTTCATCCTTTTATGTATGGTATACATATAGATATAAATGTATAAAAATCACTAAACAATTAACAAAAGGAAAAAAGGAATTAATGAAGAGGGTACAGAAGGAAGAGAGGTTAGGATTGAGAAAAAAAGGAAAATAGAGAAATTTAAGAAGGTATTAGCACTTTTTGTTCATATATTAACCTTAAACATATTTTTTAAACTTTTTAAGTTTGTGAGTGTTTTTTTACAAAATGCAAAAGGTTTTCATCCAAAGTTGATGGTAAAGATATTTTTCTACGTTTTTTAAGTTTAAGGGTATTTTTTAACACAAAGTGCAAAGTTTTTGGCCATTTTGTATAATTCAACTATATATAGTTTGAATCTGGAATTTGTCTCAAAACTTAACCCTTTGATCTAAAAAATATAAAAGACAGCAATATAAGAAATTGACAGACAATATGGTTAATTTTCAAAAGTAGAAAATTAAAAACTGAATAGTTGCTGAATGAGGTATTTGGTTTTTAAAAACCCCTTTATGTTTTAGGAATTAGTTAAAACTTTAGGGTGCGTTTGGGGGAAGAGTTGATTTATGGAAGGGTTAGTGTTATGATAAAACTAGTGTTATGATAAACCTAGTTTTATCATAACCCTTGTTTGGGGGAAGGGTTTAGAAATGTAGTTTTATGATAACAGGTGTTTGGGGAAAGGGTTATGATAATGTTATGAATAAGATGTGTTTGGGGGAGGGTTATGTGGGAAGGGTTGTGGGGATTTTATGATAAGATGTGTTTAGGGGAAGGGTTAGGTGGGTAGTTTTATGTGAAATTTTTGATAAAATTTATTTAGGGAAAGTGTTATATGGGTTGAGTTACTATTATTTTTTTATGTAATATAATATTTTTTAAATGAGATTGTAAATATGATTAAAAAAATCTTATTGCATACTTTATTACGAAAGCATCGAACTCGTATTATTGCAAATAATTTATTGTATGTGTAATGTTATTAAATTAGTAAAGACACTTGTCCAATTTGGAATTAATTTCTGAACATATTGTGAAAAAATTATTAAAATTCATTTTTTAGAGAGACAAATTAATTATTTCCTATTTGTAATTGGCGATAGCGATGTCCCCCTTTTTTGAACATATATAATTACCTGGTATAACACCTGGGTGAAATTGTTACTATTTTTCTTAATTTTAAATAAACATTATGAATGGTAAAAAATAGTTGTCTACAATAACAAAAGCATAAACAGTCAATATCATAAAGAAAAAAAAAGTAAGCAAATAAGAAGCAACCCAGGTCAGTACAAACATAAACTATCTCATCATGTCTCGTAAGAGAACTCTACAAAATCCCTCCCTCTCATCCTCAGGCATGAGTACGAAACCCCGAAGGTTGTCCATATAAGACAGAAGATGCCTTTGCAATAACGCCCTATCCAAACTCGTTAGTTCCGGTATCTCACGTAATATGTGGAAGAATTATGTGCGCACATGGTTGTCATTGACAAGGATGCGTGCAAGCCACTCCGCAATCATCCTGAGTTATCGTTTGTTTGGTTGAGCGTCAGATGTATGCCTTCAACATCCACCTCTCGCTGACTTCCACTCTTTCTCTTGGATCCACTCGATTTGATCCTACCCTCTGAAGCACGAGAAGGTTGTGATGCGCGTACATCGTCCTGCGACATGTCAATCCACTGGTTGTACAACGGGCGGGAACTCCTCGTTTCCATCCACCATGTCAAATCCTTCTTACCCGCTAGGCTCGTTAAACCCCATGTCGACGAATGTTTCAACGAACCGACCCGTCGTCCTATCCCGACCGAACACATATGTAAGTTCGTCGTAATACAGAAACGGTTCGTTCAGGAGTCCCTTCGCTGCACGATGCGATTGCATGGGAAAAAAGGATCACTTATGAGTACTGATAGAAATATTATGATGTAAATATACATTACGAACGTCATGTGACATTTATATTATTTTCCTCACCCTAACCCAATTATCAAATAATTCTTTCTCCGCAATTATGCATTTCTCTTCATCGTTCCACCCAAAGCCACTACACGCTGGCCCCTGCATTTCGGAGATGGCTTGAAATGTCTGCTTCAGTGTCTTTATTCTACAGTCAATTATAGTAATTTGCGGAGACACGACATCCAGGTAGTTTCTCCGCCGTCATGCGTACCAACTGGGCCAGGTAACCTGGCCGAGACGTACCATTATCGAATTTTCATCCCCCCATTGACACCAACTCCATGAAACACTCTACAAGAGTGCCCTCCTCCTCCTTCATCCAGACATGCCTCGGGGCACGGGTTGAGGTTGACATACTGCGAATGACAAATTACAAGAAATATATGGAGTACGTTAGTAATATCAGAATTTCACATTTAACAGTCACAAACAAATGGAACGCATACATTTCACATGCAACAGTACATTTTACATGTCAATAAAATGCGTATACAACCGATGACTTCTAATGTAAAAGTTTGTTATTTAAACGTTACGCAACTGCCATTCTGTGAACATCGATTCAGCTAGTTCGTCATGCCACTAAGACCACTCATTTGTCGTCTCAATGTAGTGAATGTCTTCTGTAACGGTGGTCGTCACGTACGTAGAGTCTCCCTTGTCCACGTCGTCAATGTCGTCGCAATATGTCATTTCTCTGTTTATCAAATTGTAAAGCAAGCAACATGGTAGTATGGTGCGACACTGGACTTGCAGGGGATAGTACAACTTCCCATGAAGAATGGTCCAACGACCCTTAAGAACATTGAAGGCACGCTCAATGACATTCCTTGCCGAAGAGTGCTTTATGTTAAAGTACTCCTTTGCATTTGTTGATGCATTTCCAGAACCACGCCACTCTTGCAAGTGGTACCGCTGGCCTCTGTACGGGTCGAGAAATCCCTCCATATTTGGATAACCCGCATCGCACAAATAATAATATCCTGTTATTAAAACCATTCGTTTATGCGCTTTGAATATGTAAGTATAAACGGGTGTTGTTTGATTATAAATAAACAATACCGTTTAGCACTTGTAGTCCATTTTCTCGTGCAAGGGCATCACGTAGAATCCACGAGTCTGCCGTGGATCCTTCCTAACCAGCGAGGACATAAATAAAATCCCCTTTCGTGTTGCAGACGTCCAGTATGTTTGTGGCAATTTCCCCCTTACGGGTTCTAAATGTAGGTCGATCTACAGTAGGGATGTTCACCTTTATGTACGTTCCGTCTAACGCGCCAAAACAATTTTGCAGGTTGAAATAAACACTTTGAACATTGATCATTGTAGTTGTTTGTTACTGGAACAGGTCTCTTTATCAACTCCTCGTATAGTCAAACGACAACCAACAGTACGAAGTTAAAATGTCGAGATATTGTCTCACCGAACCGTACAAATTCCCTTTGAATGACGCAATTCTTCACACCATGGGTAAGGACTGCAAGAACATTGCTACCATTTCTTCAACATCAACAATCTCAGCCGATGAAAGACCAGAAAGAATCTGAAGTAAATGGCATAGAATTATGAATGTTTGCCTATCCATGTACGTGCTTTAGCAACACACAAGATCTGACTTCTTGTGTATCATGCGAACGTACACAAGCTGCCTAATTCTATGGCGTGTATCAAACGGTGTATGCACGATACGCTTACTGTCATTCATTAGTAGCTCCAACGTTAGTAACATTTGACGTTGGGCCAGCGTGAATGTAGTTAAGACGGCAAGAAGTGTTTGTTGATCCATTACAAAGTATGTAAACTTTCCTATAAAATAAGTACTAAGTGAATCAGTACAATTTCCATATACATTGTCAGAAATCCCTAATTAAAGCTTATTATGAACTCACTAAAACCCTATACTTACTAATTTGTTAAATATCCCCATTTACTATGTGATACATGTTATGTTAAATATAACGTAAACATCAATACAATAGATGAATATAAAGACATACAAAACAGTTTGTAAGTGAGAAAAAAGGATAGAAGTTAATCGCAAAAACACATGAATATAACAGAGGAATGAAGTACTTGGAAAAACAAGGCAGATTGAAAAGAGAATGAGAACAAAAAAGGCACTTACGAAGGAGAAGATATAAAGAGAGAGAAGAATGCAGTGATAGAGAAGTGAAAGTGATAAATAAAAGGAGGAAACGTAGTGTATATATAGGGAAAGATGGGGAAAGTTAGATGGCCTTTAATGAAGGGAAACAAAAAAATATTATGTGAAGTAATACACAGCAGGTATCCATCAATAAAATCAATGACAAAAAGACAGGGAATCTCTGGTACAACTGACTAAAAGCATAGCAAAAGTCCAAGCAGTCAAACTCTGTGATTCAAGGTACTGGAAGCTACATAAAATCTACTACTAGTATGTGATGGAAGCTATATAAAAGACATACAATCTGAACATATGGAAGAGACAATACAATTAAACATTTAATAAAAATTTATGTCCTGCAAACATAAAAATGAAAATTATCGAAAAGTACTTTATATCATTTAATACAAAGAAGTCCTACAGCACAAATAAAAAGAATAACATAAACAAAAAATTGTATCTATCCTTCAAATGTTATAATACGATATTTTTTTAAAATATGGTACACAATTGTTTAGATTTGACTCAAAATATGGTACACGGTCGTTTAGATTTGGCTCAAAATTTGGTACATAATCGTTTAGATTGACCTCAAAATTTGCTACACGATCGTTTAGATTTGGCTCAAAATTTGGTATACGATCGTTTATATTTGACGGAATGATTTTTTTTTCAAAATATGGTACACGATCGTTTAGATTTGGCTCAAAATATGGTACATGATCGTTTAGATTTGACTCAAAATTTGGTACACGATCGTTTATATTTGGCTAAACGATTTTTTTTCAAAATTTGGTACACGATCGTTTAGATTTGACTCAGAATATGGTACACGATTGTTTCGATTTATTTTTTTAATTCTTTTGGTACACAATCGTTTAGATTTGTCTACATGATAATTTTTTTTACACGATCCTTTACTTTTTTTACACTATCGTTTACATTTGGCTACTCCAATCTAAATAATACACAATGAACCAAATAACAGTTTGAAAAAGAAAAGAAGAAAAGAAACAGACAAAGATGGAAGAAAAGAAAATTTATGTAACTTTTCCAAACCATAATACAAACATGTTCAAGTCTAATATTAAAAAGTAGATGACATAATGTCTTTAAAATGTATTTAAAATGTCTAAACATTATCCATCAACTCTTCATGGAGATCATCTTTTTTGCTTGATGTTTGGCTCTCATCAACTTCACTAGATGTACAACCAAAAGATCTTTTCTCAAGGATGTCATTCTTTCTCTTTGCATTCTTCACATATACATCTAAGAACGACGAGAAGAAACTGCCAAATTCGTCTCTATTTCTTCGAACTCGTTGCAGAAGAAAGAGGGATTGAGAGCCATAGAAAAACACACAGAAACACAACAAACGCCTCTGGTCATTCTCAACAAAAAAAAGATCTGAAAGAAAAATCCATCAGTAAAATCGGCAAGAGAAAGAGGGATTGAGAGTCATACCTTTAGTCCAAGAACGAAGAAGAAACAGAGCACGAAGAGAGCTAGAGAATAAACGAAGAATAAAGAGAGAAGAAGAATTGTCGGAGAAGAAAGCCCAAGAACGAAGAGAAGAAATGGAAGGAGAGAATAGGAACGGAACGAGGAGAAACTCTTTTTTATCGTTTCCACTAATTTCTTATTAAATCAGAAACGTTTCCTAATTATTTTGGGAACAAGAAACAAGAACGTTACCAAACACGTCTGTTTCTTAAAAAATTAGAAATAGAAACGAAAAATGGGAAGTACAGCATAGGCAAATTAAATCCCAACAGAAAGTACACATAGGCAAATTAAATCAGAACATAATCGACAAATCGGGCTACATACATATATGGAAAACAAAAAGTGTAACAAAATCAATTTGTATAGATTGTTAAACTCATCATCTGCTAAAAAATTGAATTTAAAAAAGTCCAATACCTCCCTATCAAGCTTCATCAGCAACCATTGGCAGACAACGGTGAAAGTTTCTGTCTTATCAGATCTGAAATGATGAAATGGCAAGCGAAACACCCAGCCGCAAAAATGGAACCTCGAGCGGCAAGGAGGGAGATTTGAGGGGATTTGATGAGGGAGAACACAGAACGAAATGGTTTCGCATGAACACGAGTTGAGGGAAAAGCCTGAACACGGGTTGAAGACGATAAGGCAGGGGAGGGTTTCGCCCGTTTGATGGGAGAATGAAACTGTGTTAAGGAAATCCTAATACTGAGCCCAAACAAGGGTTAGGGTTGGGTTAACCTAAGCCCACAGTACCAACCCTAATCCCAAACGCACCCTTAGCTTCATCTCCTTGATTCGTCACATGCTCGTTGATTCTTTTTTTTAAATTTGGGATAAATTTGGCAATAATTTTCTCGTTTTTTAATATAATTCACACCGATACGAGATCATAGTTCCGACCTATTTAGCAATTTGAAGTCAGGGCTGAATTCAATAAAAAAAAATATAGTTATATTTCACATTTGAATTCTATTCACAAATAAATATTTCAAATTGTGTAAAATTATATCTATATATAAACCATAAAACTAGTTGTTACCCCGGATATTATTATCAGGGTTGACTATGAAGTAATTATTAATAATTTTTGAATTTTTGTATGTTACAAACTTTTATAATGTTATATAATTCAAGGGTGTTTTCAAAAATATAATAAAGCGACAAAATATTTATACTGTATAGAACAATTATAAACATGGAAAACGTCTATAGGCCCACAATAAAAAATACTAAAAATGTCTTGTCAACCACACCGTCAACAACGTGCATAATATATGTAACGCCCCGAAGTTCGAGGTAAAATTTTAGCATTTTAAGTGAATTGTTCGGAAATTTGAGTTTTGGTAAAACGATAAAATAATAATATAATATTGATTAGATTATTATTATCGGGAATTATTATTACAATTTTTAATGTTAATATTTTCTTTTTATTTATTTAAAATAAATATTAATATTTTTATTTAATATTATTATAATTAATTAATATTAATATTCTATTATAAATGTATATTAATTTTATTCAATATATATATATATATATATATATATCATTATTTATTTTTATTATATTTAATAATAATATTATTATTATTATTATTATTTATTTTTATTTCATATATTATTATTATTATTATTATTATTATTTATATATATATATATATTCAAAAAAAAAAAAAAAAAAAGAGAGAAAGAAACCCTAAAGGCGCGAGCCCCCCCCCCCATCTTCTTTTCGTTTCCACCTTCCTCGCGCGCCGCAGCCATCTCTCTCTCTCTCTATTCCGTTTCAGCGCCGCCGTCCACCATCCCTTCTCCGTGCACGCCGCGTCTCCACCTTCCCCGCCACGTTCCGTCTCCTTTCCGCCTCCAGCGTCGTCAGCTTCATCGTGTTCGTCCGCCGCGGCTCCCCATCCATTTCCGATTCGCTTCCAACCGCCGGCAGCCGATAGCTCTCCCTCTTCCTCCGTCTCTGTCACCGTCGATGGCTCCACTTCAGTCTGTGTTCCCGACGCAGCGCTGAACGCCGAGGAGAGCCACCCACGTCCGCCGTCGACGTCTCTCACTCGAGCGTTGTCGGGTGGAGCAAAAACCAGACGTGAGCCACGGATCCGATTCGAGCAAGCCGCGGGCTGGAGCCGAGTGAGCCGAGTGAGCCAGGTGAGCCGAGCCGAGTGAGCCGAGTAAGCCGAGCCGAGTGAGCCGAGTGAGCCGAGCCACGAGCCGAGCCGCGAGCCGAGTTGAGCCGAGCCACAAGTCGAGCTGTGAGCCGAGCCGAGGCCAAGCCGAGCCGAGCCGAACGCCTTCAAGCCGAGCCGAGCTCCTTGTTTCACCAAGCCACCTAAGCCTTCCTTCCTCCGCTCCGAGTCACGGTGAGTCTTCGGTAAGGATTGTTTTCGATGAATTCCCTAATGTTGCTACATCCGATTAGAGTTTGAATATTGGAATAAGATATAGTCCTACTTTTCTCCCTTGAAGGTAGTACAGAGTTGACGCTTGAGTTCTCGGGTCTCGCGGTAGGCTTGTTTGGAGGTAGTTTTCCTTTCCTTGGGTAAGTCAACGGATGTCGCTTCTGACCTTTTAAAACGACTTCTACTAAAGTCATCAACTAAAACCTTCGTGTTTCGTTTAGGTGGATCTGTTGAGCGTGGATTCGATCGAGGGGCATAACCGAGTATCAGGTAAGGGTTTTCCTACTACTGGACCTCAGATCGAGGCTGGAAACGTAGTAATCCACAGGGGATTACACGTTAGTGACTGTATTGAATAACTGTGTGTGTGTTGACTGTTAAGCACTGTTATTATATTTTGTCTGATGTAAAGGTACTGTGACTGCTGATTGTAGATTGGAATTCTATATTGATGGACCTTGAAGTTACGGTTCAGTATGTAGTGGTCATTGGTCTGGATGTTGATCATGGAGTTTGGACGGGAAAGGACAGTGAGTCCGGTTTTGGTTGGTTAGTTGATTGGGTCTAGGGTTTTCCCTAATGGTGTGCGAATTGGTGATGCGTATAGCAACTGAGGGGGTAGTTGTTTAAACCTATACTATCTGACTGACAAAGCCTATGGCGGAACTGTAATATGAATGTCGTTGGGGTGTGACTGTTGTGGATGGATTAGTATGGACTGAGGGGTAACGGTTAGCTTCATCTATGGGGTAGTGTGCCTTACGGATGTGTGCATCCTTCGGGAGCACTAGACTGATATGTGCATCCTTCGGGAGCACTAGACTGATATGTGCATCCTGCAGGAGCACTAGACTGATGTGTGCATCCTTCGGGAGCACTAGACTGATAGGTGCATCCTTCGGGAGCACTAGACTGATATGTGCATCATTCGGGAGCACTGGACTGATATGTGCGTTCTACGGAACCACTAGACTGTTATGTAGGGCACCCCCGAATAGGAAGTTAAGTGTTGTCCCCTAACGGGCCCAGTAGTGGGTCCCTTACTGGGTATGTTTATACTCACCCTTTTCTCTTCTTTAACTTTTCAGGTAAGGGCACGGCTAGGGGCAGACCGACCAGGGGCAGAAAGGATGCGTGAAGGCCATATGGACGTATCCGATTTTATTTTCGCTTCCGCTGATGTATTTTGGTTAAAGTATTTGTTTTGAGGATTTTGGATTTGATGATTTGAGGTTTTATTCAAAACTTTTGTAACTGTGATTTGAAATAGGGCCCGATACTGTTTTGTTGTTTTATTCCTAACGTTTTAAGAAATTGTAACTGGTCTATTATGAATTTTTTATTGTGTGGTCGAGTCTTAGTATTGAGTAGTGACCTCAGCTTAGTCCGGAAAGTTGGGTCGTTACAGTTGGTATCAGAGCCTAAGTTTTAGGTTCTGTAGACTGACTTATAATGTGAGTTTGTGTTTTGTGTCCTTATGGCTAAAACGATCCTTGCCACTCGTCAGGTACGCTCTCATGAAAGTATATGTATAACTCTATATGCATTACCTTACCTAAGTTAAACTGCAAAGTTAATTACCATTTATGACTAAAGGGATAACTGGTGATTGTTAAGGAAATGCCGCCAAGGAGAGGTGCACGTAGGGGTGGTCGAGGAGGCCGAGGAAGAGGAGCAGGACGCGTTCAGCCTGAGGTGCAGCCCGAAGCCAAAGCCACTAACCCGGCTGCACCAGTTACTCATGCGGATCTAGCTGCCATGGAGCAGAGGTTTAGAGATTTGATTATGCAGATGCGGGAGCAGCAGCAGCCTGCCCCGCCAGCTCCAGCACCAGCTCCTGCTCCAGCTCCGGCTCCAGTACCAGTTGCGCCCCAGGTTGTGCCGAACCAGTTGTCAGCAGAGGCTAAGCACCTAAGGGATTTCAGGAAGTATAATCCCACGACATTCGATGGGTCTTTGGAGGACCCCACCAGGGCTCAGCTGTGGTTATCGTCCTTGGAGACTATATTCCGTTACATGAAATGCCCTGAGGATCAGAAAGTTCAGTGTGCTGTTTTTATGTTGACTGACAGAGGTACTGCATGGTGGGAGACTACAGAGAGAATGCTGGGTGGTGATGTGAGTCAGATCACGTGGCAGCAGTTTAAGGAGAGATTCTATGCGAAATTCTTCTCTGCTAGTTTGAGAGACGCCAAGCGGCAGGAGTTCCTAAACTTAGAGCAGGGTGACATGACAGTGGAGCAGTATGATGCGGAGTTTGACATGTTGTCCCGCTTCGCTCCCGAGATGATAGCGACCGAGGCGGCTAGAGCTGATAAGTTTGTTAGAGGCCTCCGACTGGACATTCAGGGTTTGGTCCGAGCTTTCCGACCCGCTACTCATGTCGATGCACTGCGCCTAGCAGTGGATCTCAGTTTGCAGGAGAGGGCTAACTCGTCTAAGACCGCTGGTAGAGGTTCGACATCGGGACAGAAGAGGAAGGCTGAGCAGCAGCCTGTTCCAGTGCCACAGCGGAACTTCAGAGCAGGTGGTGAGTTTCGCCGCTTCCAGCAGAAACCTTTTGAGGCAGGGGAAGCTGCCAGAGGGAAGCCGTTGTGTACCACCTGTGGAAAGTACCATCTAGGCCGTTGTTTATTCGGAACCCGGACTTGCTTTAAGTGTAGGCAAGAGGGTCATGCAGCTGACAGATGCCCGTTGAGACTTACGGGGAACGCACAGAATCAGGGAGCAGGTGCTCCACACCAGGGCAGAGTCTTTGCTACCAACAAGACTGAGGCTGAGAAGGCAGGCACGGTGGTGACAGGTACGCTTCCAGTATTGGGGCATTACGCCTTAGTTTTGTTCGATTCGGGATCGTCACATTCTTTTATCTCTTCCGCATTTGTGTTGCATGCCCGCTTAGAGGTAGAGCCCTTACACCATGTTCTATCAGTATCTACTCCTTCCGAGGAATGTATGTTGTCGAAGGAAAAGGTGAAAACATGTCAGATTGAGATAGCAGGCCATGTGATTGAGGTAACGCTGTTAGTTCTGGATATGCTCGACTTTGATGTAATCCTGGGTATGGATTGGTTAGCCGCTAACCACGCCAGCATAGATTGTTCCCATAAGGAGGTAACGTTTAACCCTCCCTCGAGGGCCAGTTTTAAATTTAAGGGAGAAGGGTCAAGGTCGTTGCCTCAGGTAATCTCTGCCATCAGGGCCAGTAAACTGCTCAGTCAGGGTACTTGGGGTATCTTAGCGAGCGTGGTGGATACTAGAGAGGCCGATGTATCCCTGTCATCAGAACCAGTAGTGAGGGACTATCCGGATGTCTTTCCTGAGGAACTTCCAGGGTTACCTCCGCACAGGGAGGTTGAGTTTGCCATAGAGTTGGAGCCGGGCACGGTTCCTATATCCAGGGCCCCTTACAGAATGGCCCCCGCAGCGCTGAAAGAAATGAAGGTGCAGTTGCAAGAGTTGCTCGATAAGGGATTCATCCGACCGAGCGTGTCACCTTAGGGTGCGCCAGTTTTATTTGTTAAGAAGAAGGATGGATCGATGCGTCTATGCATTGACTATAGGGAGTTGAACAAGGTAACCGTAAAGAACAGATATCCCTTGCCCAGGATCGACGATCTATTTGACCAATTACAAGGAGCCACAGTGTTCTCTAAGATTGATCTTCTGTCGGGATACCATCAGCTGAGGATTAAGGATGGGAATGTACCGAAAACAGCGTTTCGTTCCAGATATGGGCACTACGAGTTTATTGTGATGTCTTTTGGTTTGACGAATGCTCCAGCAGTGTTCATGGACTTGATGAACAGAGTGTTTAGGGAGTTCCTAGATACTTTTGTGATCGTGTTTATCGACGATATCTTGATATACTCCAAGACGGAGGCCGAACATGAGGGGCATTTACGTATAGTTCTGCAAACACTTCGGGATAATAAGTTGTATGAAAAGTTCTCGAAATGCGAGTTTTGGCTGAAGCAGGTGTCTTTTCTGGGCCACGTGGTTTCTAAGGCCGGTGTCTCTGTGGATCCAGCTAAGATAGAGGCAGTCACCGGTTGGACCCGACCTTCCACAGTCAGTGAGGTTCGTAGCTTTCTGGGTTTAGCAGGTTATTATCGACGGTTTGTGGAGAACTTTTCTCGTATAGCTACTCCTCTTACTCAGTTGACCAGGAAGGGAGCTCCTTTTGTTTGGAGCAAGGCATGTGAGGACAGTTTCCAGAACCTTAAACAGAAGCTAGTTACCGCACCGGTTCTTACTGTACCTGATGGTTCTGGCAGTTTTGTGATCTATAGTGATTCTTCCAAGAAGGGTTTGGGTTGTGTTTTGATGCAACAGGGTAAGGTGGTCGCTTATGCTTCTCGTCAGTTGAAGAGTCATGAGCAGAACTACCCTACACATGATTTAGAGTTGGCAGCAGTGGTTTTTGCTTTGAAAATATGGAGGCATTACTTATATGGTGAAAAGATACAGATCTTCACGGACCATAAGAGCCTGAAATACTTCTTTACTCAGAAAGAATTGAATATGAGACAGCGGAGATGGCTTGAGTTAGTGAAGGATTACGATTGTGAGATACTGTATCATCCAGGCAAGGCAAATGTGGTAGCTGATGCTCTTAGTAGGAAGGTATCACATTCAGCAGCACTTATTACCCGACAGGCCCCGTTGCATCGGGATCTCGAGCGGGCTGAGATTGCAGTGTCGGTGGGGGCAGTTACTATGCAGTTAGCCCAGTTGACGGTACAGCCGACTTTGAGGCAAAGGATCATTGATGCTCAGAGTAACGATCCTTATTTGGTCGAGAAACGTGGCCTAGCAGAGGCAGGGCAAGCGGAGGGGTTCTCCATATCCTCTGATGGTGGACTTGTGTTTGAGAGACGCCTCTGTGTGCCGTCAGACAGTGTGATTAAGACAGAATTATTATCTGAGGCTCATAGTTCCCCATTTTCCATGCACCCGGGTAGTACGAAGATGTATCAGGATCTGAAGCGGGTTTATTGGTGGCGTAACATGAAGAGGGAAGTAGCAGAATTTGTTAGTAGATGCTTGGTGTGTCAGCAGGTTAAGGCACCAAGGCAGAAACCAGCGGGTTTATTACAACCCTTGAGTATACCGGAATGGAAGTGGGAAAACGTGTCCATGGATTTCATTACAGGACTGCCGAGGACTCTGAGGGGTTTTACAGTGATTTGGGTTGTGGTGGACAGACTTACCAAGTTAGCACACTTCGTTCCGGGTAAATCCACCTATACTGCTAGTAAGTGGGCACAGTTGTACATGTCCGAGATAGTGAGGTTGCATGGGGTGCCAGTGTCGATTGTTTCTGATAGAGATGCCCGTTTCACTTCCAAATTCTGGAAGGGTTTGCAGACTGCTATGGGCACGAGGTTGGACTTTAGTACGGCTTTCCATCCACAGACTGACGGTCAGACTGAGCGTTTGAACCAGGTTTTAGAGGATATGTTGCGAGCGTGTGCATTGGAATTTCCAGGTAGCTGGGACTCCCATTTACATTTGATGGAATTTGCTTATAATAACAGTTATCAGGCTACTATTGGCATGCACCATTTGAGGCCTTGTACGGCAAATGTTGTAGATCCCCGGTTTGCTGGGGTGAAGTGGGTGAGCAAAGATTGATGGGTCCTGAGTTAGTTCAGTCTACTAACGAAGCGATACAGAAGATTAGATCACGCATGCATACCGCTCAAAGTAGGCAGAAGAGTTATGCAGATGTGAGGCGGAAGGATCTTGAGTTTGAGGTAGGGGACAAGGTGTTCTTAAAGGTAGCACCTATGAGAGGTGTCGTGCGTTTTGAAAGGAGGGGAAAGCTGAGTCCCCGTTTTGTTGGGCCGTTAGAGATTCTGGAGCGGATTGTCCCTGTAGCTTATCGCTTGGCGTTACCACCATCACTCTCGACAGTTCATGATGTGTTCCATATCTCCATGTTGAGGAAGTACGTGCCAGATCCATCTCATGTAGTGGATTACGAGCCACTGGAAATTGATGAAAACTTGAGCTATACCGAACAACCTGTTGAGGTGCTGGCTAGAGAGGTGAAAACGTTGAGGAATAAAGAAATTCCTTTGGTTAAAGTCTTATGGCGGAATCACCGGGTGGAAGAGGCTACATAGGAGCGAGAAGATGACATGAGATCCCGTTATCCCGAGCTGTTCGAGGAATAAAACTTTCGAGGACGAAAGTTCCCTAAGGAGGGAAGAATGTAACGCCCCGAAGTTCGAGGTAAAATTTTAGCATTTTAAGTGAATTGTTCGGAAATTTGAGTTTTGGTAAAACGATAAAATAATAATATAATATTGATTAGATTATTATTATCGGGAATTATTATTACAATTTTTTTTGTTAATATTTTCTTTTTATTTATTTAAAATAAATATTAATATTTTTATTTAATATTATTATAATTAATTAATATTAATATTCTATTATAAATGTATATTAATTTTATTCAATATATATATATATATATCATTATTTATTTTTATTATATTTAATAATAATAATATTATTATTATTATTATTTATTTTTATTTCATATATTATTATTATTATTATTATTATTATTTATATATATATATATATTTCTTTTTCAAAAAAAAAAAAAAAAAAAAAAAAGAGAAAGAAACCCTAAAGGCGCGAGCCCCCCCCCCCCATCTTCTTTTCGTTTCCACCTTCCTCGCGCGCCGCAGCCATCTCTCTCTCTCTCTATTCCGTTTCAGCGCCGCCGTCCACCATCCCTTCTCCGTGCACGCCGCGTCTCCACCTTCCCCGCCACGTTCCGTCTCCTTTCCGCCTCCAGCGTCGTCAGCTTCATCGTGTTCGTCCGCCGCGGCTCCCCATCCATTTCCGATTCGCTTCCAACCGCCGGCAGCCGATAGCTCTCCCTCTTCCTCCGTCTCTGTCACCGTCGACGGCTCCACTTCAGTCTGTGTTCCCGACGCAGCCCTGAACGCCGAGGAGAGCCACCCACGTCCGCCGTCGACGTCTCTCACTCAAGCGTTGTCGGGTGGAGCAAAAACCAGACCCGAGCCACGGATCCGATTCGAGCAAGCCGCGGGCTGGAGCCGAGTGAGCCGGGTGAGCCGAGCCGAGTGAGCCGAGTGAGCCGAGCCGAGTGAGCCGAGTGAGCCGAGCCACGAGCCGAGCCGCGAGCCGAGTGAGCCGAGCCGCGAGCCGAGCCGCGAGCCGAGTGAGCCGAGCCGCGAGCCGCACTGAGCCGAGCCGCGAGCCGAGTTGAGCCGAGCCGCGAGCCGAGGCCAAGCCGAGCCGAGCCGAGCCGAGCCGAATGCCTTCAAGCGGAGCCGAGCTTCTTGTTTCACCAAGCCACCTAAGCCTTCCTTCCTCCGCTCCGGGTCACGGTGAGTCTTCGGTAAGGATTGTTTTCGATGAATTCCCTAATGTTCCTACATCCGATTAGAGTTTGAATATTGGAATAAGATATGGTCCTACTTTTCTCCCTTGAAGGTAGTACAGAGTTGACGCTTGAGTTCTCGGGTCTCGCGGTAGGCTTGTTTGGAGGTAGTTTTCCTTTCCTTGGGTAAGTCAACGGATGTCGCTTCTGACCTTTTAAAACGACTTCTACTAAAGTCATCAACTAAAACCTTCGTGTTTCGTTTAGGTGGATCTGTTGAGCGTGGATTCGATCGAGGGGCATAACCGAGTATCAGGTAAGGGTTTTCCTACTACTGGACCTCAGATCGAGGCTGGAAACGTAGTAATCCACAGGGGATTACACGTTAGTGACTGTATTGAATAACTGTGTGTGTGTTGACTGTTAAGCACTGTTATTATATTTTGTCTGATGTAAAGGTACTGTGACTGCTGATTGTAGATTGGAATTCTATATTGATGGACCTTGAAGTTACGGTTCAGTATGTAGTGGTCATTGGTCTGGATGTTGATCATGGAGTTTGGACGGGAAAGGACAGTGAGTCCGGTTTTGGTTGGTTAGTTGATTGGGTCTAGGGTTTTCCCTAATGGTGTGCGAATTAGTGATGCGTATAGCAACTGAGGGGGTAGTTGTTTAAACCTATACTATCTGACTGACAAAGCCTATGGCGGAACTGTAATATGAATGTCGTTGGGGTGTGACTGTTGTGGACGGTTTAGTATGGACTGAGGGGTAACGGTTAGCTTCATCTATGGGGTAGTGTGCCTTACGGATGTGTGCATCCTTCGGGAGCACTAGACTGATATGTGCATCCTTCGGGAGCACTAGACTGATATGTGCATCCTGCGGGAGCACTAGACTGATGTGTGCATCCTTCGGGAGCACTAGACTGATAGGTGCATCCTTCGGGAGCACTAGACTGATATGTGCATCCTTCGGGAGCACTGGACTGATATGTGCGTTCTACGGAACCACTAGACTGTTATGTAGGGCACCCCCGAATAGGAAGTTAAGTGTTGTCCCCTAACGGGCCCAGTAGTGGGTCCCTTACTGGGTATGTTTATACTCACCCTTTTCTCTTCTTTAACTTTTCAAGTAAGGGCACGGCTAGGGGCAGACCGACCAGGGGCAGAAAGGATGCGTGAAGGCCATATGGACGTGTCCGATTTTATTTTCGCTTCCGCTGATGTATTTTGGTTAGAGTATTTGTTTTGAGGATTTTGGATTTGATGATTTGAGGTTTTATTCAAAACTTTTGTAACTGTGATTTGAAATAGGGCCCGATACTGTTTTGTTGTTTTATTCGTAACGTTTTAAGAAATTGTAACTGGTCTATTATGAATTTTGTATTGTGTGGTCGAGTCTTAGTATTGAGTAGTGACCTCAGCTTAGTCCGGAAAGTTGGGTCGTTACAATATATTTGGTACACGATCGTTTAGATTGGCTATTGTTTGGTACACAATGATTTAGATTTGGATAGTAAAATCTAAACAACTTTTTCTCAAAAGACTTTTTCTCAAGATTTTCTGTACACGATCATTTAATTTGGTTACACGACCGTTTATATTTGGTACACGATCGTTTACATTTGATCGTTTAGATTTGGATAGTCAAATCATTTAAGATTCTTTAGTACACTGTCATTTATATTTGGCTACACGATTGTTTATTTTGTTGTATACGATCGTCTAGATTTGGTTATCCAAATCTAAACAATATTTTTTAAGATTCTTTGATACACGATCGTTTTGATTTGACTATTTTTTTGTATACGATCGCTTAAATATGGCCAAATCTAAACGACATTTTTATCAAGATTTTTTATATTTAGTACACAATCTTGAACAACCAAATAACAGTTTAAAAAAAGAGAGAGGAAGAGAAGAAACACGACGATGGAAAAAAGATGAGAAGAAAGACGATAAAAGGAAGGGCAAACTTGGAATATTTAAAAAAAATGGCAAACTTCATGGGCTTTTTTTATTTTGTTATACAGACCATAAATATTTTATCTATTTGTAATATTTATGAAAATTTCCCTATAATTTATGATACATTACTCATAAAATATTACAAATAGTTTTCTTTTTTAAAATGTGTTTATAACATGATAGAAGTACTATATTTCTAAACATTCTTATATTCATTTAATATAATTTTAAATTTTAAATTTTAAATTTCAAAATATAGATACATTACTTTTTAGAATTTGCATTGTAGGTTTGGAAGATATAACAAAAAATGTTTTCAGACCATAATGCCAAATAAATCTTCATACATAAGACAATAATATGAATTGTGAGGTAAAGATCAGACTCGTACCCAAATCAGAACAAAGGTCTTATTCCCATGTCTTGTAATACAAATTTAATAATATAAATATAATAAATGGTATAGAATCAACTTTATAGATATGTTCATGAAATAAAAGCATTAGTGCATTAATCTTAATTATTATACCATGAAAATGCTTAACATTCAATGACGAATCACAAATATTTTCTCATATTATCACCAATTCATCACTATAAAAACACGACAAAATTGGGGAAAACGTGGAATAATCAAATACACCAAATCAACCAAAAGAAAAAAAAAATGGCCAATATTCATCACTCTTCGAAATACAAAATTATTTATTCACTTCTTCTTCTTATCCTCTCACATACCCTAACTTTTCCATCGCTATGTTTAGAGACCAAAGACAATGTCTTCCCTGCCTTCATCAGATGGCATGTGACCGTTATTAATCGCTTAAATGACTCCAAAGCGATGTCGGTTCATTGTCGGTCACAAGACGATGATCTCGGCCTCCAAACCCTCCCACCAACAGCTAATATCTCGTGGAGTTTTGAGGCCAATTTCTTCCACTCCACACTTTTTTGGTGCCGCCTTCAAAAAGGTGGTGGCAGTAGACACGGCGGCGTTAGGGCAGCGTTTAAGGTGTTTTGGCATGATGTGCGACTATTTGAGAAGTGTGGTTGGAAAAACTGCATTTGGATAGCTAAAGATGGTGGCATTTATATCAGAAACTTTGCTAAAGGGATTGATCAACTTTCTTATCCATGGGAAGGTTGAATAGATGTTTAAATCACTAATTTTTTGTTTTTCCGTATATTAATTTGGTGTTTTATTGGTTGTAACGATCCATTTTCTTTTCTTGTATTTAAAACTTTTTTATGGTTAAATTGCAAATTTTGCTTTAGTTTTTAGAAATAGTTAGAATTTAGTCTATCTATATATAATTAAAATTTAATCTATCTTAAATAGTCTCTACGCTGCCTTTGAGTTTATTATGAAAATTTTATTAAATTATAGAAACTAGTTAATGAGATCGTATCCCATATTAAATTTTAATAATTTCTAGAAATACAACAAAATTTGTACTTTAATTTCTTTTTCTCCAATCAATAAGGTAGTATTGCTCAAGAGCCTAGTTATTTGGAAGAACTCAAAGAAAGAAAAGGAAATGTTTTTCGAAAAATACATTTTCATTTAAACATTTTTCTAAAAACTCTTTAAAAGAAAAAAATACATATATGTTTGACAATTTTTTCTTAAAAGTGTTTTTAGGTAAAAAATTATTTGAAAAAATTGTTTGATTTATCATATACTAAAAGTTTTTTAATATATAAATTCAAATTATAATAAGAGAATTTGTCTATGGAGATTTTGATTGAAGTTCAGTAACGATCATCGAGGATAGTGGTCAAAGGTGGTCGAGGTACTCATTAAAAGTCAATTGATGAAGATCACCGAAAAATAATTCTTAGCAATTGGCTAATGACCATCACAAGAAAATGATCAACTAAAGTAAGCTGACAACGGTCAATCGATAAACAATCAAAAAAAGTTGACTAACAATGACTAAGAAAATCGATCAACGAAAGTTGGCCAACAATGGTCAACAACAGTCGACAAAAGTTAGTCGGTAACGGTTACCGAAAAATAGTCGTTGGTAGTTGGCCAACAACTGTCATCAAAAAAGGGTAGATGAAAGTGGGTCGACAATGGTCACAAAAAATGATAAACAAAAAATTAACCGCCAAAGGTCACCAAAAATGGTCAACAAAAATTAGCTGACAACAGTCACTGAAAAACAATTTATGAAAGCTGGGAAAAAATAGTAATCGATAGTTGGCCAGCAACTGTTATCGAAAAATTGTCAATGAAAATTGGCCATCAATTGTTATAAAAAAATAGTCGACAAAAGTTGACCAACGACGGTCACTGAAAACGGTCAGCAAAAGTTTTAGATAATAGCCACCAGAAGAAAGTCGACGAAACTAGGCCAACAATGGTCATCGAACAACTATCAACAAAAGGATGCTAGCAACAGTCACTAAAAAAGAATCGACAAAAGTTGGTCATCCACGGTTGCAAAATAAGCAATCAATGAAGCTAAGCTAATGGTAATGTCAAAAAATGATGATCGAAGGTTGACGGTAGTAGTAGTCAGAGATTGGCTGACATTCGCCATTAGGAAACGGTTTTCAAAAGTTTGTCGACTGCTTGTTAATTTATGTGCATATCTTTTAAATCGTAGATATGTCATGTTAAAGCTCTAATTGAGCGATTATCAGGCGACTGAACAGGGTTATGCAATAAAATGTGCAGCCCAAGTGCAAGCGAAGAGAGATTTTCTGGTAAGTCCAAGGTCGAACTCGAGGAATTTAGTGCTCCTAAACATTTTATCGCGCAGCTAAGATCATGTTGTATAATTTATACAATATTGGCATGAATAGTATAATTAATCCTAGTTATTTACACTAAGGTGCTTTTGGTTGTGTAAGGTAAGCAAGGCAAAGAAGTGGGATGGGAAGTGAACTCAATTCTAAGCATGTCGAGGAAGGAATGTCTAATTGTCTAATCGTAATGATATATTAAATTCAAATTAGAGTGAGCTACCTTTCAGCGCCTTTTTCATATTTGCTTGCCTTTTGAGATCTAGATACTCAAAGTTAGGCTATGATTTATATGTTGGAATTTATGTTCTAAAACTCATGATTTTTAGTTAAAATTATATTCTATTCAATAAAGTGGTTATTGAGGACTTATTAATGAAAATAGAATACTATAATCTTGAATCCAATAAACTAAGGTCTTAAGACTATCTAATGCAAACTTGAACTTTATGTAGAGACATAAACGTGGATCAAATTCGAGTTTATAGCCCAAATGGTCTATAGTGTATAAATAAGGTTAGGTGCCTTATTCTGGGACCAAATGGATGATGCACACTTTGTAGTTAGTACAGATAATGGAATAGTCATGAAAGTGGAGGCATCCTATGTAAATAGTTTACATAACACTGAAACCATGAAATAGTCATTTTTAAGTTATAACACCATTGACTGTATAAACTGACTACTTTGATTATTGATGACCTAGGTAACTTAATGTTCATCCTTAACTAACAATGAACTTCAATTCAAACAGTATTATCCTTAGATCTGCATAGGTGTGAGGGCAGCTCAACGACACTGGCCCAAAAGCCTCTCATTTCAAGGGTAAAACTGGGTGGATAGCTAGGGACATAGGTGCAAAACAAAATTCACTGCTAGCTCATATGGAATTAACTTAGAACAATATGTTGCAATATTTCAAATTGTTTAAATTAGGTAAAGAGAGAAAAACCAACAAGCATATATGATATAGTCGTCAATTATAGCTTTAAAATAGAGCTTTATGTTTAAATGTGATTTAAATACCAAAAATATGAATACGGATTCATCTTTGGAAGCTCGAAATTGATGAAAATGGTCAAAGTTGTAAAAACTCAAAATGTTGGCTTTTGACTTAGAAAAGTCAAACCTTTACAGAGTTTATATTCAAATGTGATTTAAATTTTTGAAAACTGAATGCAGATTCATGCTCGGGAGGTCGGAGTTAGTCAAGATGGATAAAATGGTAAAAAGTCAAAATGTTGAATTTTAACTTGAAAAAGACAAAATGTTGACTTTTGACTTGAAAAAGTCAAAATTTGACTTTGACTTAATTGGTCAAATGACCAAATTGCTCTTGGACTAAAGTTAGTGGGAAAATCCAACATTTTGTTGGATAATTCCACTAATACTTAGTGGGACAAGTGGTTACATAAGATGTAAACACATAGCCCATTAAGATTGAGTAGAGGATGAGGTGTCAATCAAAAGAGAAGCTTTTTCATGCATTTTGCATGAAGATTTTTTATAAAATTTCTTTTGAAAATTCTTTTGAGGAATTTTGATAATTTTTAGAAGTTATTCAATATTTTAACAAATTGTCCCACCTCTCTCGCTTAACCAAAAATTTGGTTTTCTTCCTCCATTTTTCTTTCATCCCTCTCAATTTCCTTCACCTAATCGAGTCCCACAACCTGGTTCTAGGTCCGAATAATAGTTGGTCAACTCTAGTAGTGGTCTCATGTTCAAGTTCGTGAGAAGATTACGAGGATCAGGAAAGCTTCGATGGTAAGTTTTTCGATAATTTTATAGTTCTGAGCTTCCTCTTTGAATTCTTTTCCTTCTCTGCCTGAATATCACAAACAAGGACAACCACCAAGCTGACCTACTACGCTCAGGACCAAGAACGGAGTTGTGGGACTCGGTTTTTGTGAAGTGAAATATAGAGAGAGATAGGGATCATATCGTTTAGGTGTTTTTCTAGAAGAACCTCTCTCTTCTCATTCTATAATTAGAAATGTTTTATGTGAAATCTCCATGCAAATTACATGCACTATTATTTCATATAATTCAACACCTCATTAATCCATTAATTATTAATGGAATTAGTGGCTTCAAATTCACAATTATTTGCCACATTTCCCATTAATCATTAATTAATAAAGTAATTAGTCAAAGGGACATTTTGGTCATTTGACCAATTTTAGTCAAAGTCAAACTTTGACTTTTCATAGTCAAAAGTCAACTTTTTGACTTTTTACTAATTTTTCCGTTTTGACTAATTCTAACCTCTCGAGTATGAATCCGCATTCATTTTTCTAAAATTCAAATCATATTTGAATATAAACCCGGTCAAAGTTTTGTTTCTCAAAGTTAAAATTCAACAAGTTGACTTTTACAACTTTGACCGTTTCAAAACTTTTCAAGCTTTTCAGTATGAATCTATATTCATAATTATTTAAATCATATTTAAACAAATAGCTTAAAGTTTTTTTCTACCGACTTATATCTTTATATATTTGTCGGTTTCTCTCTTTATTCTTAATTCGAACAATTCGAATGACTTTAACATACTTGTTCTTAGTTGAATCCATATGAGCTAGTAGGGAAACCTAATGGACCTATAGATCATGGGCTCCAAAAATCCAAGATTAACTGACTAAACTCTTTTAGACCAAGGTTAATCAACATTCGTTAACTAAATAGTCATTCCACTAAAGACTCTTAGTTGCACTCCCCTCACTATAGATATATTTTTGTCCACCTGATATAACCATGATGGATAAGTTGATCCTTCACAGATTGTTCGTAATCTTGGCTGGGTCAAAATACCGTTTTACCCCCGATATTACATTTTGCTCCTTAAGACCCACTGATCCACTTTTGAACAATTGGTTTAAGGTCCAACCTATAACCAGAATCCTTCTCTGGCCAATGAGAAGGTGGGGCCCCTTGTTCAAGACTTGGATTCAGTCCTTAAAGGAACAATCTATCTACTATCCCAGAAGTGGGTAGGAGCGAATTTCATCTTGCACCCTATGTCCCTAGCTATCCACTCGATCTTACCCCTAAAATGGGAGGCTTATTGGACCAGCGATATTGAGCTACCCTCACCTATGCAGATCTAAGGATACTACCGAATAAACAGAAGTTCATAGTTAGCTCAGGATTAAGATCAAGTTACCTAGGTCATCATAATTGAAAATAGTCAATTTATAGTTTACGGTGTTATAACTAAAAGTGACTATTTCGTGGTTCCAGTCTTATGCAAACCATTTACATAGGACGCCCCCACTCCCATGTCTCTACATGAACGATTCAGGATTATATCGTTTGTACTAACAACGGAGTAGGCCGCATCCATAGTGTTTTTCCAGAATAAGGCGCGCAATCTTATTCATACACTATAGACCATTTGGGCTATTGACTTGAACTTAATCCATGTTTATGTCCCTACATAAATTTCAAGTGTATTTGACAAACTCAACACTACTACAAATTTGATCTTTCTTGATGCACGCAAAATTTGATTTCTTGATGGTCATGGCAAAGGACCATCAAGAAAAATATTTTTCTTGATACAATGTTTATCTTGACAGTCATGTACGTCAAGAAAAATTCTCATATTTTGTTAAAGAAATACGAAAATTCGTAAAAAAAAATGTGGATTATTAATTTCCTTGATGGGCAAAGTTCCCTTAGTTTCGTTGATGGTCCGCAAATGTCAAGAAAACTATTTCTCGATGGACAATAAACATCATGGATAATATATTAGTTGACGGGCAATGTCCATCCAGATAGCTAGATTTTCTTGATGGACAAGATCCATCAAGGGATGACTTTTCTTGATTTGCAATGGCCATCATCGAAAAAAAGTTAATATATTTGTTTTGGGTTTCTTCATGGGTTTAGAATTTTCTTGATGGGTCAGGTTTCTTGATGGACATAAGAGAAAACGATGGGCAAGGTCCATCAAGAAACATGATATCTTGATGAATGATTGTACAGTGTTATATTCACAATATGAACTATTCTAATTCTAATTATACTACGTGCAAGGAGAACAAGATTAATCAGGATACGGTGGTGCTGCATGATGTGAACTGGTTGTCTAGGCGAGATGACGGAAGGAATGTTTATGTGTTCTGACTTGTTACAAGGTTAAATAGTTAACTGAGGCAACAATACAAATCATTTTTTAATTTCAAATTTAGGACTAGCATCCTCTCGAAGCCTTGTGCCATACTTGCTCGCGTTTCACGGTGCATATACTCAAAATTACTCATACGATTTATATCTATCTATTTGATTGCATTATCTATAAATCATCCTCTATTAAGGCATGCAAACTTTCTATGTCGTATCTCCACATACACTTACATTTCTGATATGTATGTCAAGGAGGAATTTGGTGACAAGTTTGTATCTTTATATTTCCTTCACCACCTGTTTAGTGAGGTTCAAGTCATTACTCTTTTGAGTGACAACGCCCAATACTTCATTCTTTATTTCAAATAGAATGATGTATATTGAGTACAACACCTACCTAAAAGCAAGATAGATAATACCAACATCAAAATTCTCTACTAACTATTTAAACTTTGGCTTATCATGATTACAAAGAACTAATAATATGGAAAGGTAAAGAGATGGGTGAGTGAAAGAGGTAATTTCTTGCATTCATAATGACAACTTTATGCCTTTCGCCCATGATGTTCAGATTACAAACACAAAATGAATAAAAATTACACATGGAAGTTACAAGGAATGTGTCGAGCCTCTAAGCATAATTTCTTATGCTTATCGGCTCCATTTTTGTCTATTACAACTGAGGGAGAACGGGATTTAGGTTCCTCTCAACTCTCCTCTAAGCTCTTACCTAAAGTAGAGAAGAAAGGTAAGGGATGAAGTTGAGCTTGTTCTTTGCTTGTGTGTTTTATTTTATGTTTCTCTTCGTAGATTGGATGCGAGATGGGGTACACAAATTGGTTACCTTGCAATGCGAGGAGATAAGGTTATGCAACAAAAGGTGCTAACTTTGCCTCTAGGTTAGGATCATTCTTCTAAGTCTGAGATGAGTACAAGATTTCTTCTTGCTTGCCCAAGTGTAAGCAACACAAGAGGTTTCCGGGATAAGTCAAGGTCGAATACAAGAAATTTCTTATCAATCTTAGTTATAATGTCTAATTCCAATTCCAACAGTTCATTGTATGGATCTCGTAGGAACACCCCTAGTCATGTGAATGATCTCGTAGGAAACCCCTAGGCATGTGAGAAATCCGTAGCTACATACTCCTAATTGTGTCTGTTATCAATAGGTACATCCTTAATCGTACGAGTAATCCTATCGGTACACCCTAGTTGTACAAGTGACCTAGTACGAACACAATATAAATGACCCCTAGCCATGCATGTGATCCATAGATACACCCTAATCATGCGAGTGGTCCCGTAGGAATACTTCTAGTCGTACAAGTGACCTCATAGGTAGGAACACGATACAGGTGGGGTACAAAGCCTAATAGCCAAAGTTAATAGACATCATATAGTCCAAAAGCATGTAATAATCATCATAAACATGACATGAAACATCAATTATAACCATCTATAATCATGTAATCCATAAAACATGCATACTCACCATCATACATCAGCATCAACTACAACATCTCATTATGCATTTTTAGCTACTATCACTGCATAATAGTAATTACATTCAGGCTCTAAAATTTATTTTGAAGATCAGTAGTAGAATCTCTTACCTAAGATTAGCTAAAAGTAATGTTCCTTTGGGGACAATAAAAAATTTTCAATTAATTTGGTCTTAGTCATAACGGGAAAATTTTCAATAACTTTACTTTAACAAAAATAATACTTGTCAACCTCTAAATTTTTTCAATTTAACTTACCCAAATACTATCCATGATAGGCATACAAACAATCTTTATCATACTTTTCAGTAAACAAATACAAATAATTATCCTTTACACTTAGCTTAATCCAATGGTTGTCATTACCTTAGGCTATACACATAATTCACCACCATAAACATATACATATCACAGGCTATATGCATATAGTTATCATCATTACCAAACAGTAATTTAACCCTCAATTAGGGATTTAGTAGTAGATCAACTCTTACCTTAGGTTATGCTAAGTTCCTTGCTGCAAACGAAACCACCATTTCATTATGAATAACCAAAATTAAATTAAAAATTTTTAACAACAAATTACTAATTTAGTTACTTACCAAACGTACCCAATTGAGATTGAGAAATCCTTTCAAGGAAAATTCACCACTTGAATCCTTAAGCTTTGCTAAAGGGACATTCCAAAAGCATGCAACTAAAATCAGATCCAATGATAAACTTATTTTAGAGTTTCAATTAACCTTTAATGGATATAATCCCACAATATGAAGATCCAAAACATTCACCTAAGTTACCAATCTTAACCAAAATTAGTGAGCGGCAGCGGTAGAGGGCACCAACGGACGTCTTCGATCCAATACAAATGGCGGCTAGAATTATCTTAGGGAGACGATGAAGAATATTTGTTTTTTTTCTTTTCTTTTCAATTTGTGCATTCAAGTGTCATTTACAAACCTAAATAATTATTGGTATTATTATTATCATTATTTCTTTTTCCTTTTACAAAATATATATTTATATATAATATAAGACAAATACAATTTTTTTTCCATTCTCTTTCCTCAATCATCAATTTTTTAAATACACAAAATCTTAAGCATTGATAACCATTAATAATAATAATAATAATAATAATAATTCTTTGTTAGTATTACTATTTTCCCACCAGAATGTATAGTAACCATATATATTTATTTAAATTCTTATTTCATCTCCTAATTAAATTCATATTTTTTTCTCATCCACTCAAATCACTAAGCTCTCTCCTTAATTATCTTAATTTCCAACAATTATAATTATATTTTATTATATAATTAATTTTAATTTTTCATATTAATTATTTATACAAAACCAAATAACTAATATCATATTCCAGCAAAAATTTAAATTTTTAATTAAATATACATACTTTTATATATATATATATATATATATATATATATATATATATATATATAAAAGAATTGAGATTTATTGGAGAAGGTTTTGGTTCATTGATCTTAATTAATTTCAATTCCACGAAAATTAACTTTTTCTTTCAAGATCACAAATTAACTCAAATTCTCAATTCTTTTAATGAACCAAAACCTTCTCCAATAAATCAGTTGTTTTAAAATTTCATAAATTCCAACCTTAATTATCTTAAGGGGAATCCATGGAAATAGCAAATATGGGAATAGAAAATAGAAAAATAGCATACTGTTTTTTTTTATGGCAAAACTAACTGCCATAAATATTTTTCCACTTTTTTGGCCGATATTACCCCTCCACAGATTACAATTGTCCATATACAAATACAGTGTATTTTTTTAGATCAAAAAATCAAACAAAATATCACATATCACGAATACAGTGTATATGTAAACACACCCACTTATGATAATTATTAATTAAATCAAAAAATTATTATATTGTTTTAGAGATCCCTAAACATATTCAATTGGTTTCAATATCCTCTAATTATCCCGATAAAAATCAACAAATTGGCGAAAAATAACTTCAAATATTCAATTTTTTATTTTTCGAATTATAGATTCAAAATTATATAATTCAATAATTAATTATTAGGATAAAAATTAAGAAATTAACCTAAAAGAATTTCAAATATTCAATTTTTTCCTTTTTGGAATTATACATTCAAAATTGAATCTCTCCCTAAAATCATGGCAAAGATAATGCAATAATTAATTATTAAGATAAACATTAAGAAATTTAACCAAAAATAATTTAAAAGATTCAATTTTTTACCCACGTAGATAACAATCCTTCCCTAAAATTATGGCTAAATTAGTTAAGTTTAAATTCAAAATTCAACCCTCCCTAAAATCATGTCAAATACAATGTAAATATTAATTATATAGGATAAAAATGTCGGAATTAAGGGAAATTAAATTAAAATATTCGATGGGAAGCAACGCGTGGAAAACGATATTCACAATCAATCGGAACGAATGAAATAATGTAGATGGTTGCAGAAACAAAAATTTGAAGAAAGAACGGAGGAAAATATATTGTTGAAAGAAAACAACGGAGGAAAGAACCAACATCATTTTTTGTTTTCTAAATTATTTACCAAAAAACACACATAATAAACTAAGTTTACATTCTCTTAATTTTAACAATTTTATTTTCTGAATTATTTATGAAAAATCATTAAGTTTGCCTTCCTAAGATTAGATTCATAAGATTATGTCATATACATCTTCTTCCTTCGCCTTAGTCTACCATATCTTCTTAATACCCGACTGCTACATCAAACTAAAACGTGAGGGCTACATAAAAAAGAAAAATCGGTACCCATTATTGAACCCATGGAGTCCGTATAATATATGAACCCAGTTTCATCGTCGTTTCAAGAATTTGCAGACTACATCCAACGTAGACTTTTTTCAAACTTTCTGTCTCTAGATTGACCGTTTACTGGATTGATTGCAACAGTTCGAACCTCATTCGAATTGTTGATGATAAGCATGTGTCTTGGATTATGTTAGTCATATCGAAATTCCCCGACAATGATCTACTTGTTGTCGTTGACACTGTATCTGCTACTGACATTGGAAATACCCCGTATTTGAGAGAGGACGTCAAATTGCTTTGAATTCCATTAGGGATACTCCGGAGGATTCGTGTGCCATGCTGTCTGCATTTTCGGATGCATTGATCCGAAACAACCTAGGTATGAAAACTACAAATACACTGTATTTTAACAAATAACACACGATCAATATAGAAATACACTGTAATTCTAAATTGTTTTATTTGACTGTTTTTAGGTACATATACGGCTAAAGAAGCAGATGATGAAGATTGGTTGAATACAAACGAACAAAGGCTGGCAGAAAGCTATCTTAAAAGGGAACAGTGGAAAGCGATCTTAAAAGGGCCGGTGAAAAGCAAACCTAAAAGCCACCGCAACATGAGAGAACAGAGATGGCCGCACATATCTTAAGTGATGGTGGAAAGCCTTTCAAAAAGGAAGGGAGAAAGCGATCTTATTTTTCAAAGGAAAAGAGAAGGTTCAAAAAAATTATAGGGTTTTCTTCGAGAAGTGGAGTGGTTGCACGCAGAAGATGTGATGCTTTCTAGAAGATGGTTTATTTTTTGGGGGAAAAAATTAGAATATTCAAGAGTGTACATAGTTTGTATTAATTATAGGGTATTTGTGGTTTTTGTTACCATTGTATTTAGAAATCGAATTTGTCAATTAGGTAGAAGCATTTAAGACATAGTCCTCCCATTTATTATTTAAAAATTAACTATTTTGTCAATTTAAAAATAAAATTTCCATTTATCCAAAATAAATCTTATATTTTTCTATTCTTCTTGTTGCCCCTTGTCTTAACCTAATAATTCAATTTTAGTCCAATTTTCAAGATAACACCCAAATAATTTAAGATAATTAATAAAAACTTAAAAATTTTGAAATTTTGAAACGTTAAGTACTCTTTTTTTCAATAATTATATTTTAATATATAATTATCAATTTTCTTTTAAATAAATCTTTTTCATTTCCTTTCCTCGTTTACCCAGTAATATCAATCTCTTTCCTCAATCAATATTTATGTTTCTCAAAAATAATTATCTTTCACAATAATTAATTTTTCACCAATAAAATTATGGAAAGTTTTCATAAATATAACAAACCACTGAAATATTTACGGCCCGTGTAACAAAGCCCATGAGTTAGCCATCTTTTAAATATTTCAAGTTTGCCCTTCCGTCTTTTTTCTTCTCTTCGCTGCGATTTCTTTCTATCGCCTTTCTTCTTTTCCTCTTCTTTTTTTTCCTTTGTGATTTCTTTCTGTCGTCGTCTTTCTTCGTTTCCTTTTCTTTTTTTATGTCGTTTGATTTCTTTCCATCATCTTTTTTCTTTTTCCCTTATTTCTTACGTCGTTTAGATTTGGGTAACTTAATCTCTTTTTGTACGCCGTTTAGATTTGGACTATTATGTAAACAAATATAAACGATCGTGTACCAAAACCCAAATCTTTTTTTGTACGTCGTTTAGATTTGGATGATTGTGTAAACCAATATAAACGATCATGTACCAAAAGAATCTTGAAAAAAATTCGTTTAGCCAAATCTAAACGATTGTGTAACCAAATTAAATGATTGTGTAACCAAATTAAACGATAAAATTGAAAAAATAAATCATTTAAATTTAGCAGCCAAATCTAAACGACAAAATCTAAACAATCACATACCACACAATAGTAAAATCTAAACGATCGTGTACCTAATATATTACGCGCGTTATTGACAGCATGATTAATGGGACATTTTTGGTATTTTTCATTGTGAGCGTGGGCTTTTTTCATTTTCAGAATTGATACTTGTTATACTTTTTAAAAGACCCCTAAAATTATCTTTACCCTTTTCCATAATAATTATATATATAAATATATATAATTAGCCATAATCCTAACAACACCCAAATCCACTGATTAATTTAATTTTTACATAGACAAGTATTTAATTATTTCATACTTCAATAAAAACTAAATAATTTTCATTTAAATAACATCAAATAAACTCTAACATAACTAAATAAAAGTAAGATAATTAAATTAAAATTTACCTTAATTTAAATGTTACAACAATGATAAAATAATTATATATATAACACAAGAAACGGTAAAAGACTAAAAAGTTCACGTTCACCGGTAAATGACAAACTTAGGATTTTAAAAAATTTTAGTAGTAACATTTCCTGTTTTTGGAAATATGATTCTTATGCTATAGTCTATATTCTAAATTGTGTTATTTGTTATAATGTAACATAAAAAGTATATATATATATATATATATATATATATATATATATATATATATAAACAACCAAAATAATAATATTTAAAAAACAGTTAAACTCAACCCTGAAATTCAATCACAGTAATAAAAAACGCAACAAATCCAACTCACTACAAACACTATAATCAAATTCCTAGCAATCCAGATTCAAGCCTTCCAAATTGCCAGATAACCTTTTGCCTAAATCACTTGAAACATAATGAAGAAAGACGAAGAAAAATACCTATTTCTTCAACATTGAGAAATTATTGAAAAAGTTTGAGACAATACATGTGTGAACTTATAATTTATAAAAGTATACAAACAATATCATTAGAATAATAGAAAAGTTATGCATTTTATATTGAATAAGAGGGATGTCACCTTCAATGGTTCCATACTAAAAACTATTCCCCCCACCACCCTATAAAGAAAAGAAAAAAATGAAAAAAAATATTACTATACCAAAAATGCCCCTAGTTCACATTCTCATCTCCCAAAGAAAAATGAATCTTCTCTCATCTTCACAGTGAATTTGCTGATCTTCCACTTTCATATAACTTTGAAAGTTCAGTGGAAACCACAGAAGTAGAAACAAAACAAAATATCTATGGAGATCTCTCCATGGATGATTGAGAATTTATATTCCGAGTGCAAGTTGAGATGGGTATGAAACAAGTTTTATTATGATGTAGGAAAAAGAATCTTGAGCAACAACTTTGTGAAGTGAAGAATATATAATATATCATGCAGTAGAAACCATGGTCCAGGAAAAAAACATGGAAATGGCTCTGAAGTTGGAGTTTGGAATACTTTGATGCCTCCCAATGATGATGACGACAACGATAATTGACCACATCAAGTTGGATCTATCAGCATCATCATCCCGGACCTGACCCCGACCAAATGCAACACAATAGTTTCGTGTAAAAGCAACAGTTTCCCCATGACCATCTGTAACTCTACTTTCTTTCTATCACAATCTAACAGAACCACAAGTCAGGAAAAGGACGATGATGGCGTGAAAGATAAATAGTAAGATCAAAAACATAAAAGGGGTGTAGATTTATATTTACAGGGACGTGGTCGTTACATGTTATTTGTGATATATATTGTATTAGCAAGCAGCAGACGCGCATGTTTGAAGCTTTAGACGCTCTCTAATATGCGCCAAAACTTCCTTGCCAATTGTGTTTCTTGAGTCCATTCATTCAAATATTAACCTACAATATGTGAAAGCCGTGTAAATGACAATGCGGTCAGGATTCATATAACAGCAGTGTAACAGCTAATCTATGAACAAAGTATCATACAACCAATGAATATCTTGAACTTCCAAAAAGATGTAGGAAGAAGTTTACCTGATTGATGATTTTCAAGGTTTTCGGGGCCCCTGCTAGTACATGGTCTGCTCGTATTTGGTTGAACCGGGTGCTGATTCTGTTAAAGATTAATAACGATCTCGTCAGTTCCAAATAACTTCAGAGACATACTGAAAATAGATATATATACCTGTAGAGGTTGTGTCATATGAAACTGCATCTGTGTCGGGCTAAGAAACTGCTGATAAGAATCAGGAAACCCCAAGACTGAAGGTGGGGTTGTATTTTGTGTTCCAACTGAGTTAGCCATCGGACCTGGTTGATTACTCATTGCGTGAGCTCGGGATGGATCATTACCAGGAACAGGAGGCACTGCAAAGGGAGGGAGAGGGAATCTCGGGCCTAAATGAGCTGCTGCCGTGGCTCCAGCTTGCATTGGCAAGTTTGAACCTGCCAGGAGATTATGAAATTGCATCATTGGTCTGTTCATGCCCATTTCCATTCCCATGCCCATTCCCATCCCCATTGGAGGTGGCAAGTATTGCTGAACACCCGGGAACATCATCGGCATCATTCCACATCCCATCGACATCATCTGGGTTATAAGAAGTCAGCGCAAGAGTTGTCAAGGTGCATCAGCTCATCATGATCATGTGCTAAACATTGACAACAATACTTTTACAAATGTGCCTTGCTATTTACATACGTATATGCAGAGAATTCAAAACGAATATCTACCAATCCGAGATGTTTTTCGTCAAGAGATCATATGCAGCAGACAGAATCGCAGGAAATACATTTATTTACTATTCGCTCTACGATTCCTTTAACCGTTTCAAAATGTTCCAAATAGAAGAAGTTTTTAATTCATACATTTCCTTCTGCCACAATTCAGTTTAGACATGAGAGTCTAGACAATTATTAACTTAATTGGAATCCTACCTGCACTTGCAACTGAAGCGTCTTCAAGTACTCAATCGCTTCATCCAACATCGAAGCCTTATCGGTCTGAAAATCAGTGATGAAACTCAACTAAGAAAGAGACGGGCATTCAACTCAAAATAACATCAAGGATGAAAAATGTACCTTGTTGCATCGAGGGATGAGTTCCTGTAAAGCCTTCATCTTCTCGTTTATCCGATCGCGACGTCTCTACAAGTAGGTTTGCAATTTCACTTCAGATTCAAGAGGCAAATAACACCACCAGAAAAAGAAATATGTGCTTGGTTACAAGCACACAGTAAGGTACTAATAAATTCAATCGCGCACCCTCTCCGAGAGGTTGTGAACCTCAGCAGCACGAGATCGCTTCGTTGACGTCGACCCCCGCAATTGTTTCTTTGGATCAGCAGATTCGTACTCAATGTCCTAATAGAAAAGAACATAAGTAAATCACCCAAGAATTGGAAAAAGAGGAAAAGGAAAACAAATCTGTGTTTTCTCAAAACAATATAGTCAGCAATCATATGCAAAGCTTCCAATGGCCACTGTTCAACAGCTCATTTCAAACAGTTCGATTTGGAAAAGTTTTTATTCCTTCAACTTCACATGTGACAGTCAATTTTGGTTAAGATACATATTTGATCCATTAGGAAATTTTAAAACAAAACCAACTAAATTGTTGAATACTAAATTTTACCTCGCTTTGACACTCAGTATCGTCGAGAGCTCTTCCTTTCCGCTTCCGGTCATCTACAGCTAGTTTCGGGCAAGCAGGTTCGGCGCTGGCGCTAGAGCCACCGGGGGAAGAAGTGACAGACATTTCACAAGTCATCATTTCTTTCTCTCCGGTGCCGTCGCCACCTACCGATGGACCTCTGACTCCATCGCTGCCGCGAGCAATCTCATACCGCACACCGCCGCCATTCACCACCTCCACCAGCTTCCTCCTTGCCATCTGCGAAGCCCTAGATTCCGGCCCCACAGACGGCGTGTCGCAAGAATCAACCACCGTTGATTCCCTGACCATGACCTTTGAATTAGATGGCTCAGATTCGACCGTTGCCTTGTTCCTGGAGAACTGCACAGATGTCTGCACTTCAGGCCTCCGACAGGGCGGAATCGGCGGCCGCGGCGTAAGAGTGAGCGTCGCCGTCGCAGAAGGTCGGAGGTCTGGTTGAGGATTGGCGCAAAGAGGAGCAGTGATGGCGGGGAAGAGGAGGTCGGAGCAGAAGTTATGATCCTCAACGAGAGGATAATTGAGCCAAGAGGCCATTTCATCTTCTTGCATAAAAAGTTCATGATGCTCCTCCAATTGAGACGACGGCCGGATCTCTCTCGTCGCCGCCTGTTCTTGCGGAATCGAAACGTCGAATTTAGACGGCGGAGATTTACGAAGCGACCTCTGGTTCTGGCTATGCGTCACCACTTGGCCGTTCTGCCATAGCAGCTCCACCACGTCGTCATCCGGCCTACGAATTTGAAGCTCTCAGTCCACAAAACAAATTTTTAAAAAAAAAAAAAGAAAAAAAAAAGCCAGATGAGATTGCAACAAGAAAAGGCTTCAAGTTCAAACAAAGCTTACAAAGACGATTTTCTCGGCCTGGTTAAACTAGAGAATGTTGGGAGAGAGAAATCGTCGGCCATTTCAAAATCAGGAACACAGTGGTTCATCCTCAATCTTCCGTTCATCAATTACCTGGTGAAAACTAAAAACACAGGAGTTTGAAACTTTAATCGACTGAGAAGAAACCGAATCAAGAATAAAAGTAGAAGAAAGAAGCACTGACAGATAAAACATCAATCCGCCAAGGAGGGACACCATGAAATTAAGAGATTGGATGATATTTAAAAGCAAAATGGTTGGCACAAGTATGCTTCGAAGTGAGCAGAACAATGGCGTCTGTGAAAACAGGAAAAACAATTGTGGGATAGAAATGGAATCTTAAGATAAGTAGTTTTTGGGGAGATGGGTAATGATTGGTCGAGGTTGGGGAAGAAGAGGGGAAAGGGGAAGGCGGCTGGTCGTCCGTAAGGAGCAGCAGTGGCGGAACTGGAAGGACAGAGATAAGGAAGGAGTTTGCTTTGTGAAAAATGGGAAAAAAAAAGGAGGGGGAGTGGAGAAGAAGACGAAATGGAATTTTGACGCCATGTTTCTCTATCCAATGCCCTCCCTCTTTCCCGATGTTTTTCTTTTTTCTTTTTTCTTTTTCTTTTTTTTTTAGTTCAATATTATGGTGTCGACATTAGAACAAGAACTCTTGCCATTTGATCAAAAGGTCTATTTTACTCTTTTAGGTCAATTGACTTGTGTTATTAATTTTGATTTTTAACCTTCTTTTTAAGTACATGTATTTTGTACTTTTATGTGCTAATAATATGATTAACTTTAACGTGGATTATACTTTTAAGGTTTTTTTTATTTATTTAATCAACTATTTAATCAAAAATTTTCATTGTCTATTTAAGAGAAAGATCTACATAAGTCAAGAATCCTCCTAAATTAACGGTCATCTCGAACTAGGTTATGCACACATGATTCCTAAATTGAAAAGAAAAAAGAAACAACTGAAATCAAATTTCTCGACAAAACCAATAGGTCATCCATAGGCTTGTTAATTTTTGTAAGGTCTAAAACTTCCCTCTTAAAAAACTTAACCATTTCAAAAGAGTTGTATTCAATAATAACAATTTCAAATAAATCGACCATCAACAAGGGATAGAAATGAAGGTTTTCCAAACTAACTCTATCTTTAAGGACTTTTGTATTTTGAAATAATGAAAAATATTTTGAATGCCACGTAGCGAAAGAAGAGACTTAAGGGAGTCACGAACCACTCCAAGACCTCTCAAATTAATAGATCATAGAACGATGTGTTCAAATTCAACTTCCATGACCGTGGACAAAGCCACACAATCCAACAATTCCCACTCACTAGACTCTTCCTCTATAGCAAAAAAATGTCAACAAAAATCAAAATCTAAATAAAGATCAATTTTTGCTAGAGCTTTCAAATAAAGATATAATAACCTAAAACTTCTACTTCTACGCTCTTTGTAGTCTTTGAAATTTTTAAATTGTTTTGAAAATATATTCTAGATTTGGGTCGCTTAATGAGAAATTTTAAGAAATAATATCTTTTTTATTTTATATTTTAAAAATAGTACAATTTTAGAAAACTCATAGTTTTTTTTTTCTCGAGGTCAATCAAAGTCAAAATCGACCCCAAGATTATTCCCAAATTTTAAAAACATATTCGAATGAAACTTCTCGATTTCTCTCAATCGAGTGCGACATCGAGATAGTGTGTTTTTTTATTAAAATTTGAAATTAAAGACAAAAAAGTCAAACAATGTAACAAGAGACTTTGGATATAAGAATAATTTTTGCTTACAAACTTTTGTTTCTTGAGAGCATTAGTAAGAACAACCTTAAAGAAATAGAGATTGTTCATTCTTCCTTCTGTAACATGTTCTTCTATTCCAGAGATAAAAAGTTCAAATTCCCTAACCTCTTCTGTACTCTGAAAAAATTGCTATATATTTTATATAAATTATATCATAAAATTACACAAATATCTAGTATCTATTAGATATTTGTTTTACTTTGATTACATTAAAGGTCTATCAATTGAATGATGCACTGAATACAAAGAGTATAAGATATAGTGTGGATATGCATGTTGATACACCAATGAGGGTAAAATAGAAATAATAGTGCTGGGATTTTGTTAAAAAGATTTTATGAGATTGTCTTTTATTAATGAGTTATTTAATTCCAAAAAGATAAAAGATCCTCCTTTATTTTAGGAATCTTATATTATTATTTTTTTTGAGATTATCCTTGAGGAAATATATATACACACTACGAAACTTATGGTTCTGGTACGACTGGCGAACGAAGAAATCTTTTGGAGTTGTTAGTCGAATCTGTATTGCAATAACTATAAGCGGAAGAAGGTAGTGTGATTATCTATCTATGGTTTCGACATGTTAATCTGTAATGATTCTTATGATGAGTAATGAGAAAGATGAAGTTGTGACCAAAGTGGTCACCTTAAACTCAGGGGGAGTCTGGAGTCTTAAGTTATTAAGCTTGTTGAGATAGTCATATAGTTGAGTTATTAAGCTTGTTGAGATAGTCATATAGTTGATCAGAGAGCATTTGTTGTATTGATATATATTGACTATGTTTGAATCATAATAATATTACTCCCCAAACATAGGCAATATTGGTCGAACTGGGTTACCAAAGTTTCTTGTGTTATACTCTTTTGTTGTCCCTCTAGCTATTACAACAGTTATTTACTTTAGAATTAACTAAAGGTTT
Source organism: Cucumis melo (assembly GCF_025177605.1). NCBI lineage: Eukaryota > Viridiplantae > Streptophyta > Magnoliopsida > Cucurbitales > Cucurbitaceae > Cucumis > Cucumis melo. The sequence continues at coordinate 5,055,579 of NC_066857.1, forward strand.
ATCTGATTGTCTCACGCTGTTTTTCAATTGGTATTAGAGCGGGTTGATGCTGATTCATTGAGTCTTCAATGGCGTCGATCAGGAAATGTAGGTCAACAATGGAAATAGTCAAGGAAGGTCCTTCCAGTACAACTTGTCTTTCAGTTTAGATGGCACAAATTATGGCTCTAAGAGCAGATATCAAAGCAACTTTAGAAGAAAGCATTTTGATAAACCTAATGTCAAAATAGATAGATCTTTAAAGTGCAGAGAATGTGAAGGATATGGTCATTATCAAGTTGAATGCACTAATTTTATAAGAAGACAGAAGAAAAGTTTTATTGCTACATTATCTGATGATGATACAGACGAAAGTGATGAAGAAGGTAAATGTACTAAAGCCTTTATTAGTATTTTATCTAAAGACGAAATTGAAGATTCTAAAGAAGAAAGTGAAGACAACCTATCCTTTAACCAATTGAAGATTAAATGGAAAGAAGATTCAGAAGCTAGAGTAGTGCAGAAAGAAAAAATGTAGAATCTTATGGAAGAAAATGAACGACTATTATCAGTATCTTCCTTAAAACAAAAATTGAGGGAGATCCAAAAAGAGTATGATCAGACTATAAAGTCAATCAAAATGTTAAATTCAGGAACTGAAAATCTAAATCAAATACTGAATTCAGGACAGTCTAGTTCCAACCGTTGTGGTCTTGGCTTCAACTTATCAGTAAAGAGCACTAGTCAAGCAAATGGGATAAAATTTGTTCTTGCTACTATGAGCATCAAGTCTGATAAACCAATTGAAACAAAAGTCGTTAGCTCTTCCACAAAAGCAAATAATTGAGTATGTCATTACTGTGGTAAAAAAGGTCATATTCATCCTTTTTGTTATGCTTTACAAAGGTGTAAATTCCAATATCAAAAATCTATTTATCACTCACAGAAGCACAAGCTAAACTCATTTACTCCAAGAGGTAAGAGAAGTTATAAGGAATAGAGAGTCAAGAATTCGTGTAAATGTAATATTGCCTTTACAACAATTCAATCTTCAACTGATGCTTGGTATTTTGATAGTGGTTGTTCCAGTCACATGACTGGAAATATATCCTTCTTTTTTGAACTAAAGTGTACATCTAGCCATGTTACGTTTGGAGATGGTGCAAAAGGAAGAATTCTTGCAAAAGAAAATATTTAGAAATATAATCTACCATGTCTAAATGATGTATGATATGTTGAAGGGCTCAAGGCAAACCTAATTAGTGTCAGTCAACTATGTGATCAAGGTTATACTGTTAATTTTAGCAAGAAAGAATACATTGTGACCGATATTGATAAAAATATTCTTATGAGTGGCACCAGACAGATTGATAACTGCTATCACTGGGTGTCTAATAATAATCATTCATTTATCTAAAAAAGATCAAACACGTTGCTGATGAAGTGAGTGTATCAAATGAACATCACTCATGTTTGAGTATCATGGATTTCTTGAAATCAATGTAGTGGCAAACTCTCAATCTTCGCATCTATCTAATGATGAATTGGTTTTTATCTTATCTCAAGGAACATTGTCAGCTTGGTGGTGAATGAGATTTCTGCTATATCCCTTAGTGTTAAATATGTCATACTCCATAAGATTGGCATTACAAACTAGTTTCCTTCGTCGCATGCTTCCAGTTCAACTGATCAGTCTCCAGAGTAGTGTGCAAAAAATTGTTTTTATGGGCCACCTAAAGGATAAGCTGAAGTTTGTTTGTTTTTTTTTTTTTTTTTTTTTTTGTGGAGCTTATATAGTTATTATTAATGTTTATTGAAGAGTTTTGTGTAAATTTTATTTTTAACGGATTAAGGAGTTTGTGGTAGATGTGTTTATTCTATTTTGGATCAAAAGAGCAGTATATTTTGTATCTGTGATGTGCCTTATGTTTTGTTGCTTCTAGTGATGTATGTTTTGACTTCTGCAATGGCTTCAATTTTGATTATTGTCAATTTGATGGCGTTTGTTGAGTTCTTGTTGATATATGCTTCTAGAAGTCTATGCGTCTCAAGATGGTTTTATCTATTCTTTGGTTTCCTATTGATGATATTTTATTATGAGGCATCTGGTTGAATATAAAAAGAATTCTTTTCTTTTTGACAAAAAGAAGGAGTTTGTTGAGATTTTTGTCAAAAATAATTAATGAGATTCTTTTTATTATTTAAAGATTATTTAAAAAAGAGGTTAAAAAGATAATTGTTTTAAATGATAAAAGATCTTTCTCATAATTAGGAATCTTTTATCTATATCTTTTAAAAAAGATCTCGAAGATTTGATAGAGTGGTTATGTATTGAAGCTCTATGCTTGGTACGGTGTGGGCATTATTGAACATTCAATTTGAAAGCATTACAAACTGGTCTCTTTATATATAATCAACTTTTGAGACATGTGGGAACATTTGGTGTTAAGATTCCTATTCCTCTGCCTCGTTTCTTCACAAGTCTTCTAGTTCATCTAAATGCTAATATCCTAACTCTAAATGATGCTCCTGGTTCTAACCCAAAGACATTGTCATTAAGCTACAGGCTATTTTAAGGAAGTCATGTTCCTAATATAGAACATGATATGAGACCTTCTAGGAACCCCCGTATGTTTGACACTGATGATGTAGATGAGAATGCTGAAGGATTTTTTGTTCATCGTGACTTAGCCCCTCCAGAATAATTAATATGCTTACAGTTAAGTCTCGAGCTCTTTCTACATCTATAAATCTGTTGTCTAATAGAAGATTGGAGGTTGATTCACTTGTTCGTCACCTGAAGACACTTATTCCCTCCTCTAGTACTAGTGCTCCAAATCAAGAGTAGTATTTCTTTTCTGTTCAAAAGGGGAGAAGTTGTGAAGATAGGGGCAAGAGTAGTTGTAGCAGGAAAATATCCTGAAGCTGTTTATGTTGTTGTTTCTGTTGAACCTATGTAGTTTAGATATTGTTTTGAAATCTGTTGCAGGCCAATACCCTAAAGCTATTTATGTTGCTATTTTTGTTGAAGTTGTACAGTTCAGATGTTGTTTTGAAGTCTGTTGCATGCCAATATCCTGAAGTTGTTTATGTTGTTGTTTCTGTTGAAATTGTGTAGTTCAGATGCTATTTTGAATATTGGCTACAAGGTACATAAATGAAATGATGATTGTGTTGATCTGCTATGTTGATTATGTGGTTGAATATAAATGTTTGTTGACTGTTGCTTTATGAAAAGTCTCTGAGATGCATTGATTTGAACTTGAAAAGAAATCTCATCTTTTTGACAAAAAGGGGAGTTTGTTGGGATTTTTTGAAAAATATTTTATAAGATTATCTTTTATTAATGAGCTATTTAATTCCAAAAAGATAAAAGAAATCATTCTTTATTTTAGGAATCTTATATTATTATCTTTTTGAGATTCTCCTTAAGGAAATATACATATACACTACGGAACTCGTGAGTTTTAGTACGACTGACGAACGAAGAAAGCTTTTGGAGCTGTTAGTCGAATCTGTATTGCAATAACTATGAGCGGAAGAAGGTAGTGTGATTATCTATCTATGGTCTCGACGTGTTGATCTGTGATGATTCTTATGATGAATAATGAGAAAAACGAAGTTGTGATCAAAGTGGTCACCTTAAACTCAAGGGGAGTATGAAGACGTCGTCAAGAAGATTCACTCGAACATTCAGGGGAAGCCTGGAGTCTTAAGCTATTAAGCTCATTGAGATAGTCATATAGTTGATCAAAGAGCAATTGTTGTATTGATGTATACTGACTATGTGTGAATCATAATAATATTGCTCATCAGGGCTGTGTGCAGCTCCCCAGACATAGGTAACATTGGCCAAACTGAGTTACCAATATTTCTTGTGTTATACTCTTATGTTGTCCATCTAGTTATTACAACAGTTGTTTACTTTAAAATTAACTAAAGGTTTATCTGATTGTATCACACTATTTTTCAAATAGAATTAAATTAAATTAAAATCATATTGTCCCTATATATACACACATATATTTGCAATTTTCAAAAACCATATGTAGCCCATTTGCAAATTTAATTATATGTGTTTTTGCTATTCTTGCCACTCCTTGATTACACACTTACATTGCATCAATGGAAATTGTCTAAAATAGAAAAAAGTACCTATAAAAATCAAGTGTAATAAATTATGTATTTTAGTTGTTTTTCTTTAGAATATAAATAATTAAAATAGAGTTGAGACATCCAGAAATAACAATTCTTGGACAAAACATAACACATTGAGAGCAAAAGATTAACTTATTTCATTTATTTGTTTTCTTGACACATATAATCGTTGCTTCGTCACATCATGAATGTTTCTCTCTGGCTCCCATCTCTCCACTATTTTTAATATTTTATTATAACTAGCTTTATGCTGTCCTTTTAAATTTATTATTTTATTTCTTTTTTTTTTTATTCAATTTTCTTAAATATCTTCAACAACATATTTTACTTATAGTACAAAACTGTGAACAAAATACCTCAATTGATGTAAATATGATGTTATCAAATATTAAATAATAAAGTAAAGACACTACAAGAAATTTTGGATCTTCCAACGTCATATACGGTTGGGAGGTATGACGTGGCAGATATGGCCTCTCCCGATACGGTAAGTAAAGTATAAGGAGTGCTGGGCTAACTCTCGACCCATGCTTTGTGAGAGTTAGCCTTTAAAAAACTTTCTTCTCTTCATAGATATGCAAAGAACAGAAAGGGAACAGGTAGAAATGGAGAGAGGTGCTAGGGTTGCTCTTACCGCTAACGTCAAGGCCGACGACGTCCTCACTGTCAGTGGCTACTTTGTCTGCCGCCTCCACTTCCTCCTTCTTTGTCTCTATCACGACCTCTTGCTCCGTGGTATTGTTGTTTTTTTTTCTTTACATGTTTCATTTGTACACTAATGGCGAGATGTACAATTAATTATGGAAAACGAAAGTATTTTCAGAGTGAGATGAGATATTTCCATTCTTGTTGTGAAGTTTCCTTGTGTGTACGGGTGATTTTAATATAGTCATTTGGTTCATGAGCAATTGATGAATCTGTTGGAAGTAATTCAAAATTTAAAACCCTAAATATAAACCCCTTAAAATTTAAAACCCTAAATATAAATCCCTTTGAATTTGTTCTTAATTTTCTTTTCTCTGGTTGATTGGTTGGTGTATTAGAACTTTTTTTTCTTTTTAATTTGAATGCGATTATGAATTTGAATGTTGTTATAGGTTAGACTATTGGAATGCCGAATCATGAATTTGAACGTTGTTATAAGTTAGACCGTTGGAGTGTCAAATTACATTATTTGCAATCCTTGCATATAAATGATCAGAAGAGTTTGTTAGGGAGATTGTTCAAACCAGTATCTTTTTTAGCTTGTCAATATGCATTGCCTTCTAATTATAGCTTTCTTTGGAGCCATTTCCATAGTTTGGCACTTACATCTCAAGTTCTTCTCATCTTCCGTCTCTCTTTGTTTATCTTTCTTTTCTCTTTCATGAAAATAATAATAATAATAATTTTGCAGCATGAAGAATGTTTGTTGGTCATACTTTAATCCTGATTTTGATACTCTTCTTGAGAGGATAAATGGCCCAATGTGAGTATTTAACTTATCCAAATTGCAATAGCTTAATCAATCCTTAATATTGCTTATTTCTTCTTGTTCTTGTTCTTGTAGTTGCAGAGTCTGCATTGACAATGAAAGCATGGAGGATTACACCATTGTTAAGGTAATAATTAATTTATGGGTTTGTTTTTCCATTGGCTACTAACTGATGAAATGAATGGCTGGGCTTTATTTTTAGTGCAGGTTGATAGCTTGAACAAACAAAGTCTCCTCCTTGAGGTGGTTCAAATTTTAACAGATTTGGACCTTTCAATCTCAAAAAGCTACATTTCTTGTGATACAGGCTGGTTCATGGATGGTACCCTTCCCCTTTTTCTATCTCTTTTCTCTCAAATATGAACTTTTTTATAACATTCGATGCAATTCCACCCCAAAGTAATGTCGTATACAAAATAGTAATACCAATTTACTTGTTGCAGTTTACAGATCGTCAGGTACCTCTCCCAAAGTTCAAAGCGGCGAGAGTTTTAATTTGGTTCTCTGTTGGCAAGGGACAAAGAAAATTATCTGGAATGGAGAAAACCATGGTGAATCTTTGGCTATAGTTCTAGGTTGGCTTCTTCTTAGACATGTTGTTGGGTGTGTGCTGTTATTTCATGTGTCTTGATATACTACATGTAATGCGTTGATAATACTTGGTTAGACATGTGTGTTTATAATGTATAGGATGTCTTGGAATTGTTTTAGAATACTCACTAATGCAGGTGGCATTTTGGAAGTAACAATGGGTAAGATCACAAGGTTTCTTCTAATTTTCTTTATTAATTCACTATAATATATATAATTCTCTTCTTTGTTTCTAATCTCGGCCGAACTTGGCTTCAAGATAGCCCGATTTCTAGGTTTCTTAACTTATCAGCATTCTATTCCAACCAGACAAGACCGGGGTTAGCCCAAGAACTCAATCTCTAAAGCTTCCTGTTCTTCATCTCAATCGAAAAACAACGAGATTAGCCCCGACATTTCACTTCTTTCTTCAGTTTCATCCAAAATTACTGGGGGTGCCCAAGATATATCGTAGACTTAAAATTTCTAAAGCTTATGTACATCCCTACTCGTTCTGGCTCTAACATGAAATTTTCTTATCTTTTTAGTCTTGTTTGAAAAGACATGTTTTATTTTGCTTCTTCTTCACATGAGTCCATGTCTGCAATCTTGTCTGCTTGTTTATTGCTTTTCTTTTATTACTTTTTTGGCACAATTTTGTTGATAGAGAATAATGAATGCTACTCCGAAATCAATTACACATTTAATATAGAAAAAAAAAGGACTTGAAGGAGGAGCAACCTACTTAATCATATCCCTCGAATATTTCAGATCATTTGGTGCTTGATTCAGCTCGAATGTACTATTCTGTTTAGGTTTCTTAAGATGTTTAATTTTACTACTTTCTTATTTATAATTTTTAATCTTCTCAAAGTTGATGTTGTTTTTATTTCTTCTTCTTCTTCTTTTCTTTTTTTGACAATGAGGATGAAGGATGTTTTTGAACTAACAATAGAAAAAGAAAAATAAAGATGAGTTAGATCTATATTGTCAATATACCTTCCGTTTAATAATGGAAGTTATTTTTTTTAGATAGAGGTTCTCCTGATGCACCACATGAGGTGTCGGGAGATCATAGACATCTCCCGACACCGATCTCTCGATGTCACATGGACAGTGTCGACAGTTGTAAACTCCCGACGTCGTATATACGGGCTACGACGTCGAGAGATGTCTACGATCTTCTGATAACTCATGTTGTATATTGGGAGATCCTCTACCGATACATTTCGCCCAACTCCAATCTCGACGATCATTTATACGTGGGAGATTCTTTCCTGACACATTTTTGTATATCTCCCAACGATTTTGTGCGTCGAGAGATTCCCTATTCTTGTAGTGAGAGAACAAATAAACTCAATTGTAGTGTACATATTACAAAAGATACCATTCTTGAGGATTTATAAAACATGAAATTGTGTATGCTACAAAATAAAATTCAATGGAGAGTATATGGTACAACATGGAATTCAATTGGAGGTTTATGAAATTTGACCGCTATAAATATATCTAATACACAATGTTACATTTATAATAAATGCTCATTATTGTTATTATTATTATTATGTTAGGTTTTTATATATATATATATAAAAAAAAAAAAAACACTTTAGTCAGTATTTAGTTTCTTAATTTACATATGGAAGGAAACTCAAACTAAAATCTAAAAATATTTTTCTAAATTTAAGAAATGGATGATTACTTATACTACGTACGTTATCACAAAATTAGAGTAAGGAAAGACAACCATTAAGATTGAAGTTGAATGACAATATCCTAATTTGAAGGCCCTATTTGAGATTTAGGTTGTAGAGTAAAAATAGTATTTTTGGGCGAAATTTGATCGTTGAACCTATTTGGTAAATTTTGTTACTTCTTGGTTCATACATAAGCAAATATTTATGAGTTTTGTAACAAAACTCATAAAATTAGCAATTTTTTAAATATTTTAGGCTTATCCTTCTATCTTTCTTCTTCGATTTTTTTCTTTCGTCTTTTTTTCTTTACTGTTTACTTTTTTTGCTATGATTTTTTTCATCGTATTTCTTATTTTCCGGTTCTTTTTTACGTCGTTTATGATTTCTTTCTATCGTCTTTCTTCTTTTTCTTCTTTTTGTTGCGTGCATCGTCTTTCTTCTTTTTCTTTTTTTGTTGCGTGCATCGTTTTTTTTTCTCTCTCTTTTTTATGTCATTTAGATTTGGGTAACCAAATTTGATTTCTTTTTATCGTCTTTCTTATTCTTTTTCTTTTTTTCATTGCGTCATCGTCTTTTTCTTTTTCTCCTCTTTTTTAGATTGTTTAAATTTGAGGGTAACCAAATCTAAATGATCGTGTATAAAGAATCTTGAAAAAATCGTTTAGATTGAAGTAGCCAAATTTTACGATCATGTAAAAAAAATAAACGATCGTGTATCAAAAAAATTAAAAAGAAACAGTTTAGCCAAATCTAAACGATTGTATACGAAAGAATCTTGAAAAAAAAATAAACGATGATCTAAACAAATCTAAACGATTGTGTACCAAAAGAATCTTGAAAAATAATTTTTAGGCAAATATAAATTATCGTGTACCAAATTTGGAAAAAAATAAATCGTTTGTGTAACCAAATCGAAATGATCATGTAACTCAATTAAACGATCGCGTAACCAAATTAAATGATGGAATTGGAAAAAAAAATCGTTTAGATTTAATTACTCAAATCTAAATGACCAAATATAGAGTATCAAACAATAGCCAAATCTGAACGATCGTGTAAATATATTTTGTATTTCCATTATAGGTCTATGGGTTTTTCCATTTTGAAAATTATTCTATACCGTCTAAATATTTTGCCGTTTTGTTATATTTTTTAAAAGATCCCTTATATAAAATTACTTTTTAGTTTACCTTTGTTTAAAATCTGCTCCATTCTATCCTAACGATCTATCGTCTTCCCCGACTAAAATTTAGTTAATCACGGAAGGCATAAATTCGACTTTGTCCAAGCTGTCTTCATCTATCTTTAAATCTTCTCAAATTTTCATCAAGTGAGCACTTTTTTCTTTATTAATGTGAGCGGAAGAAAGGCTAATTTTCATAAATATAATAAAATATAAAAATATTTATAGCTCGTATAACAAAAAACAAAAACTCAAGCAATGTCGGTACAATATTTTCATAAATTTCAAATTTTCCCGTCACTCCTTTCTTCTTCTGTGCGATTTATTCATTTTCTCTTCAAGATTTTTTATCTCCTCTTCCAGATTTTCTTTTTTCTATTTTTGAACGATTCATTTTTCTGTAAATTTGTTTATTTCATCTTCACCATTTTTGACAAGATTCTTTAAAGTTACTTCATATTCCTCATATTCGAGAATATTAAGATCGTCTATATATCATTTTGACAAAATCTAAACGATCGTTTACCATTGTTAACATGATTGTTTACCTTTGTCAACACGATTGTTTAAATTTGAAGCCTTTTTTCCATTGTTTAAAATGATCTAAATGATTGTGTAAACATGACCTAAATGATCACTTACCATAGTTAACACGATCGTTTAGCATGGTCAATATGATTGTTAAATTTAAAGTTTTTATCGATCATTTACACACGATTGTTTACCATAATCCAACACGATCTTTAATTTTTTTCATGATCAACACAATCGTTTGTCATGGTTAACATGGTTGTCATGGTTAACATGGTTGTTTAGCATTGTCAACACGATCATTTAAATTTGAAACATTTTTTCAATCGTTAAAAAAAACTACACGATCGTATATCATTAGCTAAATAATAGTGGATTATTTGTTTAAACTGTAGTACATGATCATTTAGAGAAAGATTTCTCGAATGTTTGTGGTCGATTAATCGCGTGTTCATTGGAGTTTTTTTTGGTATTTCACATTTTGGGCATGTGGACTTGTGAGCTTTTATTTCATTTTTAAAATAGTTCTATATTTTACCAGTTTGTTATATTTTTTAAAAATCTCCGTAAAAGAAAACAGAATATCCAATTTTGAGTCAAAACTTTTGACAAATGCATTAACATATGATTAGATGAATAGTACCATTTAATTCACCATGTTTGATGTTGGAATAATTTGTAGCAATGAAAGGAATTAATTGACCCAATACCATATGCTCTTCTAACACATTCAACTACCAGTTGGTTTTCAACAAAATCTAAGTGAGATGAAGTGCATTGTGATGACTGCTTTCTTTTGATACAACATTGTTTGAGGAAGCATTTAATGAAATATATGTGTCTATGTGAGAGAGTTTTGCTTCTATATACCATTATTGCATCGAAGCATTCAACACTAATATTGGTTTTGTATTAATTATATTGTCTTAGTAGGCTCATCATTATCATGAGCTTAGTCAAAAGTTGAGACTTGAAATTACAAACTTTTTATAATTTATGTCGATATGTATTTTTTAAAATATTAATTCACTATATTCTATATTTATAAGACGCAAGAGTATAAGTCAATACAAGTTTTAAAAAAAATATATATTATTAAACATTATTGTAAGTTGAATTTAACCTATTAAACTATTAATTTCTTACAAAAAGAAAATAAAAGTTAAAAAAAAAAAAAAAAAAATCAACCAACTAAGATAAAACATAAAACATAAAACATGTTGATTGTGCTTTTCCTCCACTAATTTAGGTTTATTAAATTGGTAATCAACCGGTGGTGTGGTGATGTGAGTTTTGATTAGACTAATCATTAATAAATTAAAATAATAATAACATACTAGTCAAAATCAAACCGTAGTAGGTTCATATAAAATTGAGCTAATCATCCATAAATTACTTTATATAATAGAATATCAGCTAACATCATAATCTTACAGAATCTAATTTTTATTTGTTAAGACCCAACTCCAAATGAAAGATTTTGAACTTAGATAAACTTTTTTTATTTGGTTGACTTTCTTCAACCTAACCATCACTTAAATTGATTCTACATTCAAACCTCTTTATTATTGTTGTTATTTATAGGGAAATTATATTAGGTGGTGCAGTAAAAATCCAATTTAGCAATATTAGCACTAACATTTTTAATTTTGCAAATATAGCAACTTTTTAATTTTGGTTGATATTTTTTATTTTATTCTTTTTATTATTCCAAAATTGCCCTTTTTGGTGTTTTCTCTTCCTCTTTCATTTTTCTTTATTGTTCTCCTTCATTTTTCGTTTTCTTCTTCTCTTCTCTATCGTTCTTCTTCACCATTTCTCCTATTCACCTATATCTCTTATCCTCGTCTTCTTCTGCCTCTTCTCCACTGTTCTTCTCCACCGTCCTTCTCTTCTCTCTTCAGTTTCGTTCTTTTAGATTTCTCCCTCTTCGTCAACTTCTCTTTTTTTATCATCTTCTCCTCGTCTTCTTCTCCTATTCTCCTTATTTTTTCTTTAGGGAAAACAAGAATTATGTATGTATTTCTTCTCCCCTTTTTGAAGCCCTAATATTATTTCTATAAATTGCTCATATATTATTTATTAAAATTAGGGCTATGATTAATTCTTCCTCATCTCTTTTATTTGTTCATAATATCTTTTATCGAAAGGAACTTTGTAGATCAGTTTGGTTTTATTTAGTTACGTTCGGTTCTATTTTTTTTTTTAATTTGTATCAGTTTTTTATATCAACGATATGATATACTTATATTATATGTATTAGTTGACTGATATACTTACTACGTGTTTTTTATTTTTTCAAAATTGTTGCAGTTCATTGTAGTTATGGTTAAATTGGCAGTAATTGTTTTTCAAAGTGGTCAATGGGATGAGCAACATTACTACGTGGATTACAAAACAAATTGTGTTTTGGTTGATGGGGCGATATCATCATTTGATTCTTTTGTGAACTTGATTCATACTGAAATTCAGGTTGAGTCATGTATTGAACTTTCAGTTTTAATTTGTTGACTATAGGCGATAATGATGTTCAACATGTTATTAAGATTGTAAACATACCATAACAACTGTATCGACAATACATAAAGTGTATCATGCTTAGTGCATCAGGTGTATTTAATTAATTGAGTGTATCAACAATGTGTATCAACAACATATCAAGTGTTTCAAACTAATAATATGTATCAATGAAGTTTTGCAAGTGATTAAGTGTATTACATCTATCAAATGTATTAGCAAACAAACAAGTGTATCAACGATATATAAAGTGTATCATTCTTAGCGCATCAAGTGTATTTAATTGATTAAGTGTATCAATAGTTGAGCAAGTGTATCAACAACATATCAAGTGTTTCAATCTAATAATATGTATCAACGAAGTTTAGCAAGTGATTAAGTGTATTAAATCTATCAGCAAACAATAACAAGTGTATCAACGATATATAACATGTATCAATGATATATAAAGTGTATCATTCTTAGTGCATCAAAGTGTATTTAATTGATTGAGTATATCAATAATTGAACAACTGTATCAACAACATATCAAGTCTATCAAACTAATAATATGTATCAATAAAGTTTAGTAAGTGATTAAGTGTATTAAACAATATCGAGTGTATCAAGAAACAATATAAAGTGTATCATTCTTAGTGCTTCAAGTGTATTTAATTGATTGAGTGTATCAACAACATATCAAGTGTTTTAAACTAATAATATGTATCAGTGAAGTATTATAGAGTAAAAAAAAGTGTACAAGCAGTACATCAAATCAGGTGTATCGACGGTATATATTGGAGTATCAACGGTATATATTGGTGTATTAGCTGTATATATTAGTGTATCAACCGTATATATTGGTGTATCAACCGTATATATTGGTGTATCAGTAATGACTGAAGGATAACTTCGTAATTTCGTAATTTTAAAATGCAGACTAGGCTTCAATTTTGCTATTTTTGCAAATGTAAAAATGATGTGTAATGAGCCTAATTTATGATACTATAATTGTCATATTTGCAAGAGCCCCTTATTTATAAATATATTTAAATATTGTTTTTTTTACATAACAAAATAAATCAAAATAATTACAAAATTTTAGCTAAGTTTCCAAATCTGGCATTGATAGACACTAATAGAAGTTTATCGGTGTCTATCAATATCTATTATTGATAGATTTTGGAATTATACATTTTTAATATCTTTAAATTAGCAAAAATATTTTTGTAATCCAAAAATATTTTGATTACTGTGTTTGTTTGTAGGATTTCTATTAGAAAATGTCTTACATTTACGAAATGTTCTAGATGTCATAGCGACCCTTTATTAATTTACAATCAGTTAATTTTAGTTTCTAACTTAATACAACATCAATTTGAAATTTTCTTTAAATTAATAGAATTTTATATGTTAATTTTATATATCATAATTTAAGATTTTTTTATAAAATAAATATTATTTAAATTTGAATTTGAATATCTTGTTAAAAATAATTAGAATTATCGAACAACAAAAATTGATATAAATGATTAACCATTTTTTAAGAGTCTTTTTAAAAATATAAAAAAGCGGCAAAGTATTTACATTATATAGAAAAATTCAGAAAATGGAAAAAGCTCAGAGGCCCAACGTGTAAAATATCAAAAATACCTCGTCAACAATGCACGTATAATATAATTGGATTACACGATCATTTAGATATGGCTACACAATCGCCCCAAATCCAAACCATTTTTTTCAAATTTTGGTATACAATCATTTAGATTTGGCTACACGATCGCCTAAACGATTTTTTTATAAATTTTGGTATACGATTGTATAGATTTTGTTACAGGATCATTTAAATTTGGGGTTCTGAATTTAAACGATTTTTTTGAAAAAAAATTTGGTATAAACGATTTTTTTCAATATTCTTTATACACAATCTTTTAGTTTTTGTTATCCTAATTTAAATGTCTAACCAATTTTTACAAGATTTTTATACACCATCAGATTTGGTTACTAATCTAAATGTAAAAAGAAAAAAAAAAAACGATACGATGCATGCAGTGAATGAAAAAAAGGAAGAAAGACATGCACGCATCTGAAAAAAGAGAGAAAAACAAGAAAAGCGATAAAAAGAAATAGATTTGGTTACCCAAATCTTAAACCGAAAAAGAAATGGAAGAAATTGCAGCTAAAAAAGATGAGTACAAGGAAGACGAAAAATAACATAGAGGCGAAAAGGATGGAAGGACAAACCTGTAATATTTAAAAAATGACTAACTTTATGATTTTATTACACGCGTAAATATTTTTTTGTTATATTTAAGAAAGTTTCTCCTTTTTTAATTATATAAATGTAAATAAAGATTTTTGAGTTTATTTGAGAGATAAAAAATAAAAAAGACAAAAATGGAAAAGATAAGGTTGAAAATCTAAAAACCCATCCAAAACTCTTTCCTCCGTCTAAACATCATAAAATGTTCGAGAATCTTCACATGTTAAGGTATCTTATAATATTGCAAAACAAACACGATATTAGATGTTCGCTCTGTAAAAATCTAGGATATTCGTAAAAAAACGACCTTAAAGATATAAATTTAAAAATTAAATTCAAACTTAGAAAGTTGAATTCTCTAGTACGCTAAGTTCTATACATCTAGGCATGCATCTCATCGTTATTGTGGCGTATAGGTTTTGTGGATAACTTGATTTCTTTTTAGTTTTGTGATTTGAAGTTTAGATATTTAAGTTGTTAGTCTAAATTTTTAAAAAGTGAAATTGTGTTAAAACTAATTTTTTAGGCAAAGGTTCGGCAATTTTTTTTTTTAAAATTAAGTCTATAAAATATTTCTTCTCTAGTAAATTGTGACTTTGATACCTACTTTTTAGTTTTTATCCATTTTTTTTTCTTTTTTGAATTATAAAAACTAAATGGTATTGTTTGATGTTCTTGAATTTGGTTAACCATGCAACTCTTCAATTTTAGATTTTACCAAATATGGTAAAAGATTTAAAAAGAAATAAGCTTAATTTTAGAAAACGAAATGGTTACTAAATGAGACCTAATTTTAAAATTTAGGTTTAGTTTTTGAAAACATTAGTGAATAAAAACTTGTAGCTGCAATAGTAGCTGTAAGTTAATCATGGTAAAGAACGAAAAGAAGATAGGCTTAATCAAAAAAAAAGAAAAAAAAGAAAAACCAAAAGGAAAAATGAAAATGGGTAGGCAGTAGGCGTAAATGATTAAAATCTTCCCTGCTATATAATTAAGTTGTTCTATACGCCACCCTTTTTAATATTCATAAAATTGCATGAATTGAAGACAAGAAGTCCTCTTCTATCTCTCTCTTTATTATTAGGAGATGAGCAAATAAAATGGTTTTACATATTTGTGTACACTTTATTAATATTTCTTATATTAATAACCATTCAACACAACTTTTAATAAAATTTTAAAAGTTTTATAAACTACATTTAACCAAAAAAGAAAGAAAAAAAAAAAGATTAATGAGTTTTCTTCTCCCTAGTTTACAACTTTTTCCTTTTAGTTTGCTTTTATATCGGTCTTGTCACATATCGATCACATAACCATGTAATAAGTAAAGCATAAGGAAATTATAAAATTGTGTTATGCGCAATTGAATGTTATTCAGTGTCATTTTAATATTTTGATCTATAAACAACGTAAAAAGATAAACACATCATTTAAATAGAAATCTTGTAAATTTTAAAACAAATCTAAATTTATAGAAAATAACCAAATTCATAGTAATAATAATGATAATAACGATAATAGTTATGGATAGTCTAGATCAAAGGGTAAAATGGGAAGTTTGGAATAAGGTAAGGGAACATAATTGAGCTTGGCCTGCATCACCCTGCTCAACTAGGCTGAGGTTGAGCCTCAAGGGGTAAAATAGGTTTGTCCAGTTAAAGTAGAGCACGAGTCCCAAACAAAGCCTCACCACTAGGGCTCGATCCAGATGAGGTCAAACTCAAAAGAGCAATCATAGGGTGGCTCGGTTCAACCTAACCCGAGCCGAGCATAGTTCTAGAAAGTTTGACATTACTTAATTTGACCCATTCAAAAATCAAGATCGAATGGGGAACAATGATATGTTTCCTATTCATATAAGGATTGAGACTAGGGAAACCTATAAAAGGGATGATCCGAGCATATGAAAAGGTAACTTTATAATTCCTTATTTCTTTTCTACATCTTAATTCAGATACTGACTTAAGCACCAAAACCCTTTTTCTGTTTAGTAGGTCCTTTCTTCCCCAATTACAAATTTACCATTGATGTCAACAACAATAACAACGATGATGTCAACAACAACAACAACAACAATGAGAACAAGGACAACAACAACAAACAATAATAAACAAAATATATTGACATGCCCCACCCCAAAAGTCACTCTATGTGACCAAGTAGAGACGTGACCGCCTAGACACTCAAACATATCTCCCTGTGAGATAACACGTTGAACGCCTAGTAAGCTGAATTACTTCAACAGCCAATCGCAACGTAACTTGAACCTTAACTTTATCACCTAGTTCAACTTAACTTTTTTAGTTACTAAGTGGTAAGAATAACACAATGTAGCAGAATAAACAACTTCTCTTTATTATCTTAACAACATGCACTCTTTACAACAAATCTTAAAACATAAACTTTAGGCCTTTAACGTCCAGCACAACTTCTTGAACTAAACGCCTAGCTTGCTTGACTCAATGCATAGTAGCTCGCCTTATCGTTCTTTACTTGGACTCACCGCCTAATACCTGAGGAAGGAAAGCTTGAATCATAAGTCAAATACTTAGTGAGTCATGATTTTAGAAATATCCTTTTGGGGAATACAATTCAATCAACAAATTCATTTTCATTTTTATAAAATAGACTCTCGACGCCTCGTCTCAATAAAACATAAAACACACATTAGCTTCTATTTATTCCTTTTGATCAAGAACATGAATCATTCTCACATATAGACCTGGGATTTGTTTCCCCAACATCAAGCTACATAAACCCGAGATTCACTTTTCACCAACATCTTGCGCTTAGACCTAGGATTCCTTTCACCAGCATCCGCTAGAAAATTTTCCTAGTTCATTTCTGTTGCTTAGACTATTGACTCAAACACCTTTACTCATTATGTGGACATCAAATAATTATAGTTAGCTCATCGAAAGGAATAAGGTTAATGATTTACTGCATACAAGCATTGCAATCATCAATCAAGAAACATTAGTTTTCCTTTCAAATAACAACATCGACATCAACAATAATAGTAATACAATAGATTAAGTATTTACAACAACATAAGGACTTTGAAAGAATGCTTTCAAAACACTTTTAGAAAATCATTCACAAAATACTTAGCCTTGTTCCCTTCTTTTCAAAATGTCTAACTTTAATTCCTTCTTTTCACCTAGTGTTTCCTTAATTAGCAAGCAGCACAACACCTAGGAAATTCTTAGACAACCCTTCTTTAATCCTTTTAATCTTATTTATATTACTCCAAAGTCGGAGTAGTCATCCTTGAGCCTCTCTTAACTCGCTAGCTCCTGCTTCCAACTTTACACGTGTCAGCTTGTAACTCATCAAGCCATGCATTAAGTTTATGCTTAACACGTAAACAACTATCAAATCAAGATTAGACATTTCCTTGAAATGTTAAATTCTCAACACTGACTTTCTTATCGCGTTACACCGAAACGCCTAACTCTCTTGCATCAAAATGTCTACTTCTTCTCATCGTGTCACCTCACTTCAACACCAACATTAAAACGCATACTTCAAAAATTCTTATTTTCTCAAAACGCCTCTTCTTCATACTTATTCAAAATGACCCTTCTATTCCAAACCTGGGCTTCACATATATATTATGATACCCGTATCTTCTATCCCATTTGGTTTCTAAGTGGAGGAAGACTAAGAGATTGCCTAAAGACTCTTAGGCCAAGTCAAGTATCTCAGGACAAAGGTGCTAAGACTCGGTCCTACACGGTTGAAAGAAAAGACAGAGAGCTTGAAGTAAGAAATCTCGGGCAACCCTGAGTAATCTCGGGTGAGATGAAAGACAATGAGTAAATCCCAAAGCTAAGGTAAGAGTGTCTTGGTGCTTGCCGACCGAGATGAAAGACAGAAAGATTTAGAAATGTGTTCTTAGGCCATCTTGGGGTAGTGTTCGATCGAGACTGGAAGTAGAAAGAAAAATTCTATGGTTCAAGGGGAAGATTTCGGGCATACCTAGCCAAGAAGTATGCAAATCTTGGAGGATCTGGACCAAAATCATTAAAGGACGTGTGATGGACAAATTTTTCTATAAATTTCTATCACGCAAAGGTTAGCATTGTTTGGACGCAAAGTTTATTTTAAGACCCACATGACTTCATTTCTCTCATTTTTACACTATTTCACTTCAAGAGTGAAGTAGAGAGAAGAGTTTGAGAGAAGCAGAGGTTTTGGGAGAGCTGAAGCCAAAGCAAGAAGGTTTTGTCCTGCCAAACTTCAATTTGGGTTTTCTCTGAGAAGCAACCAAGAAGCTTATAGTGGTGGCAAGTTTAAGCTAAAGAGGAAGAGTTAAGGCTTGAGGTTGTATCCAAGTAAGTTCCAGCTTATTCTTCTTTGTTTAATGAGCTTTAGAGGAAGATTTGCTAAGTTAAGGCTTCTTAATTTGGACTCGAAATTTGAACATGAGCTTATCTTGAGCTAGGGCAAGCTCGTAGAAGTGGTCTTGAGCAAACCAAGGCCATCAAGAGTTCAAGAGAAATAATGTTAGCTAGAGGGAGTGCTACTCTTGTTTTTTCTAAAGAAAAACGAGAATAGATTCAAGTAATTCCTTTAGTTGGAACCAAAGTTTGACTTGAGTTCCCTTGCTATTTTTCAGGTCAAGAAGAAATTGGGCAAATCTATAGACAAATAGTGACTAACAAAAGTAAGTTTCAAATGAATTTCTAAATTGTTTTATTAAGTTATATTTATAGCATGCTTTGAGTTGAAGTATTTGAATTATACTTGAGTTATAGACGTCTTACAAACCATGAGTTTCAAGTTTAGAAAGAGTTTCATGAAATTATAAATAAGTATGCATGATCTAAATTTAAAAGCACTCGAGTTGAATATGTTTCTTTGAACATGAGATTTTTGAGCAAATTGTTTGAATGTTGAGTTGATGACAATATCTAAGTTAAAGATATGTTTAATCAAGCATGACACAAGAGTGACATTGAGTTAAGTATAAGTTAAGCTAATTTTAGAATTAAGCAAGTAAACTTAAAAGAAAAGCATGATTAAATGTTTTGATATTTTTAAGAGTGATATTAGACGCATGACTGAGTTTTAGACTAAGCTTATGATGATATTATGGGCACGGAGAAGGCTATTCTGTTATTGATGTTGAGTGGACTTCATGACAACGATATTGTCATGTGTGTCGAATGTACCCCACTACGATAAAGACGATGAGAGTACTAGGCGTGTCTTACTACATCGTAGAGTACAGTTAGAAAGGAAGACGATGGGAGTACTGGGCGTCCCCTACTACATCGTAGAGTTAAGCTTAGAAAGGAAAACGTTGAGGGTACCGAGTATGCCCTACCACAACGTAGTAAGTCATGTTAGTTGGTCCCAAGCCATGAGTTGCTTTGCCATAAATATTTGCCTAGAAAAGGTACTATATAAAGATTTCTTTATAAGTGTTGCATGCTTTTTTCAGTAAACATGTCTTGTTTTAAAAGTTGTCACTCACGAGGCTTTATAACCCTTAAATGTTTTTTTTCCCTTACAAGTAGAGATCGTGATTTCAGCGCCTGTTAGAGATCCACCTACTTTGTTAGAAGTTTGACTTAGCATTTTGTGTACGTCTTATTCCATTCATGCACTTAAGGGATCGTAATTGTTAGCAAAGGAGTTAGTTGTTTTGGATGTAAAGGTTATAGTAAATAACTTTTGAGTTGTATTAGTAAATAATGTTGTTGAGACTCTGAACTTATTTCTTGTCTAAGTAAGACTTGTTTAAAACATGTTGTCCATAAGTTGGATGAACCCGAAGATGAATTTTATGAAGTTTTATATTTTCAAGTTTTAGATGTTTCTTTTTCTGCAGTGTTTATTTTTTTAAAGGAGATGGTTAAAAGTTCAGATTAAGTAGGATCCAGAGGTATCGTTAAAAGGAGAACGATGTCGATCGACTTCACGCCATGAGGAGGTGCTCTAAGATGAAAGTGTAACATATATAATAGTCATTATTAAAAAATATTGCACGTATAGAAAATCTAGTATAATAAGTTCGGAGTAAAAATAGGACGTAAGACAAGCTCTAAATGTGGCTATTATTAACTCCTAAAATTTAACTCTTAAACTACTAAAAGTTTTTTTTTTTTTCTTTCTAAACCATTAAATATTGTGTTTCTAGTGGGTTAGTCACTATCATTTAACATCATTCTCAAAATGTTTACATCTGTTTAATATTATTCTTTTTATAACATGATATGATGAAAATCTAAAAATGATATGTGTAGGTAATGTCATAATCATATTAATTGTGTTAATAATATATAATAAATAGAAACATAGTTCAAAGTTCAAATTAAGTAAGTAAAGTATTCAAACTTGGTGGAATTAAATTTATAGTATAAACGCGGCCTTTGACCATAACTTGTTATAGTGAAAAGAAAACTAAAGAAAATGGAAGCATGAGGTCCTTTTCAACCATATAACTAAGAAAAGGGAAAACTGGAAAAACCTATATATAAAAGCAAGAGATTTAAAATGATAAATTAGGCCAATTTCCACAAAGAAAACATTATAGAACTTACATTTTAAGTTTCTCTTTATGCCCCCAATTGCTCATTTCTCATCCCCGAGTATTCTACTCAACCTTTTTAAGAAATTACATGCATTTTTATAATCAAGTTTGGGATTCAAAATATAATTAAATTCAAAACTGGAAGGATTCCTGCATTCTTACGACATGGTAATTAACACATCTCATTTTTAATTACTAGTCTTAAAACTACATTTTAAGAGTGAGGTTTTTTCATATGAATGAACACACGAGTCAATTTAACACCTTTATTTATACTCACATGTATTTTAGAAAAATTGCCAAGATATCACCTAGATTTGTTCTAGAGAAAAACACACTTAATTTTAAGACAAAATAATAATAATAATAATAATAATAATAAGTACACCTTGTTATTGATTTTAATATAAAAACTATCCATTCTTTTAAAGTTTGTAATATATGAACTATATATGCTTAAAAATTAAAGCTTCAGGTAATTAAGATCTTCTTATTGGAATATGATTCGGATTCATTCGTGTAAGTCCTTTCAACTTGGGTTGTTGAACATGAGTATTGCATTTTTTCATTCTCATGTTTACTATTTTAAGAATGTTAAATTTTTTTAATGATCTAAAACATTAAATTTCATAAAATAGAAACAAACTTAAGTAAGTAGTAGTATCGTTAATAACTTTAAGTTGGTAAACTATTTTTTTCAAGAATAGTTATTGAACTAATTAACATTCTACTCTTCTTCTAATTAATTAGGTTGAACTTTTTTTATTTAGGTTTTGGTTGTTTGTTGTTGATTATGTGTGTTCCCACTGTATTTAAGAAAACTACATGAATGAATGGTGATCATAAATTTAAATGAGAAAGATCAGAAGAATATATTAAAATAGGGTAAACACAAAGGTTTGAAAAGGATGAAAAGTTAATGTGTTTAGTTTAGCTTTTTCGGTATTTAATTTTGAAAATAAAAGCCCCGTTTAAAATGGTTTAGAAAAAATATATTTTTGAAAATTTTATTTTTATTTAAACATTTTTTTTTTTAATTTTCTTCAAACAAAAAACACACATGTGGTTCATAACTCTTTTTACAGATGTGTTTTTATATATAAATATGTTTGATTTGTAATATACTAAAATTGTCGATTTTTATTTGTGGTTGTCTAAGTTGGTCTTTGGAGCTAACCATCAATTGTGGTGGTTGGGGTTGGACGATGCCATCTTCGATGCCGGTGACAAATGACAATTGTTGAAGCTGGTGGTCAGATTTGTCAGTGGTTGTCACACCGAGGTATATTGGTCAAAAGTTGAATGGTGGCAGTCATGTGATCAAGATCAAAAGTTGATAGACAGTGGTGGTGGAGTTGATCGACATTGGCCGCTGGTGGTAGCCATCAAAGTTGATCGTTAGTGATTGAAGTAGGTTGTTGATGATGGCAACCACAACAACACAATGAAAGTAAGGTATATGACTTTTGAAGTGTTTTGGTAATTTTAAAAATATACAAATTAGGGAGAGATTAAACATTAGTCATTAAAAAAATTATTTTCATCTGAATTTTGGTTTTTAAAGTTTATCGTAAACCAACTTACATTTCTTCAAAATTCATCTAGAGTGGTTGTCAAACATTTGGATGTTTTTTCATAATGACTTGTTTTTTAAACTGAACACTTGAAAATTAAGTATTCGAAATTAAGCATACCATAAGTATTTAGTAACCACTCAAAATAGCTTTTAAAACACTTTCAAAACTTATTTTAAATTATTTTATAAAAAAAGTTTAAATAAATATGACTTATTGAAAAATGTGTATTTTTTCTTTTGTCAATCCAAACAAGCTTGAAGTGTTTGACAACAACTCGTGGTAGCTTCAATGTTGAAACACTTTTAAAGTTTATTTTAAATTATTTTTATCAAAAGAGTTTAAATAAAAATGATTTTTTAAATACATTTTTTCTCTAGTAAATCCAAATGTTTTTATTAAACACATATACCAGAAAGTTACACTTATCACACTTAGCTTGGAGGAGCCTACTTTGATTTGTGTAATCAAATCTTTTTCCCTTATCGAAGCAGTTCAAGACAAACAATAAAGACGTCGGTGGATTGCAAAAAGTGTAAGGACATGTTGATGTGAATCGGATTTTGAATCCACAAATCATAGGATGAGGAGTTATCCTTGATTTATTGTTTGAATTTATTTCCTCTCTAATTAGAGGAGTTCAAAATTTTTGTTACGATAGTTTAGGCTTCGTGTTATAATTATTTGAATTTTTTGAATTATTGTTTCTCATAGATTTTGTTAGAACATGAAAGGTTGAATTTAAATTTTTTAGTACAAATTAGGAGTGAGGAATTTAAACTCCAGATCTCTTGACCTTTGGTATAGACAATATTGGTTGAGTTAAACTCTTATTGGCATTTCTCGCAATTTCTTACTTAACATTTTTCTAATTTAAAATATCAATCTAAAAAAAATTTATAAAAACTTTTTTTTCTTAGTTTTTAAAACCTAACACTCTGCAATGTAGACACCAAAACAAATATTTTGCTTAACTTTTTTTTTTTAAAAAAAAAACTTTGAGTAATCATTTAATTTTAGTTTTAAATTTTGGAAATTTAAGTCCGTGGATAGTTTTGGTTAATTTACATATATAGAAAAAATTAAAAAATATTTACGATCCATGTAACAAATAAAAAAGTTCATAAAGTCACAATTATATTTTCATAAATTTCATATTTGCCCTTGTTGGTTTTGAATTTCACGTTGAATGTCTATGCATTTTCTTCACATTATTACTTCTTCTTCTTCTTCATATTCTCACTTCTTCTTGTTCGCAATTTTTCATCTCCTCTTCTAAAATTTCTTCTCTTTGTCATCTCTCATCTTCAATGTCATCTTCTTATTCCTTTTTCATTATAGGTATTGCATCTTTCTTTTTCTTTTTTCACTACATGATCGTATACCCAAGATCTAAACAATCAATCATCTATCCCAGATAGATAGAGATAGATCACTTTCTATCTGACTATCCTAGATAGATAAGTTATCGATCTAAACAACAATTTAGATTTGGTATAAGATCGTTTAGAATAATTGGTACAAAATCGTTTAGATATTAGTACACGATCATTTCATTTAGATTTTGTACAAGCCCGTGTACCAAGATCATTTTACCAAGATTTGTACGCAATCCTGTACCAATATCTGAACAATCATGTTGTAACGCTCCAAAATTTAAGGAATTTAATTTTATTATCTTAAGTGTAATTTTGAAATTTTGGGTATTATTTAAATGTTGAAGTATTTTACTTTATGAAGATTTGATTCTATTATTGGATATTTGAAAAATATCTAATTGTTGTTAAGTTGGAAATTATGTTTGTTTTGGTTATTTATATTTAGGTATTATTTGGTTTAAGGAATTAATAATTGTATTATGAAATAATATAGTTATTATGAAAAGATAGTTTGATAAAGTAAAGATGATTGGATTGGTTGAGGAGAGAGAATATGTGATTTTATTTGGGAAAAGATAAAAAGGGAGATTTGGTGGGTTTTAAATGAAGAGAGAGGAGATTTTGTTGTTTTGGAATTTAATAAGGAATAGGAAAAAGGAAAAATAATAATAAATGTATTATTATTTTTTTTGGGTTAAATAGGTTCTTGGGAAGTGGGCCATCATCTTCTTCACAAAGGAAAAGAAAAGAGAAACCCTAATTGGTTAAATAATTCGCCGCTGCCGCCTAACTTGCGAGTTCTGTCGACCCTCCTCTCTTCTTTGCCAAGCTTCGTCGTCAACCCACATCTTCTACGACCACACTTCGGCAGCCGTTGGTGCGTCAGATCGTTCGCTGTATTCGGAGCTGCCGCTTTTCGTCTGAGTGCCGCCTCCATCCTTCGTTCTCCAGCCACCCTTCCGCCAGACGTCGTTCGCTGTGAAGCTTCGCCCGTCGCCGCTGTCTTCGTTGCGTAGTCGAGTCGTGCACACCTAGCCATCCATCAAGCTTAGCCGAGTAGTCGGGCATGAGCTGCCTTTAGGTCCGTGCCGCGTGAAGTCGTTTCCAGCTTCAGGTTCGAGCCACCTTCAGCGCCCAATCGTTCCCGCCTCCTACCTAAGTCGCCTCCTCCCTTTCAGCCGAGCCGCCAAGCCCTTTTGAGCCACCTAGCCATTTTTTATTCTTTTCCTACCTATTTTTGGTAAGTTTTTGGTAAGTTGATTGGGTTTTTGGCATACCCAACAAAGATTTAATTTTGGACTTTAAATAATTTAATTTTGGATTAAATTAAATTATTTTTCTTAAAGAGTTGTTGGATCGTTAGAAGTGGAACTGGGAAATTTCCAAGTTAAGGCTAAGTTGATCTCAACCTTGATCTTGGGTAAGTTATTTCGACTGAAATTGTGGACTTTAATTCTGTGAATGATAAGTTATTAAATTGGTGTTTTCTAACTATTTAGGACGTCGCTGCTTGGAAAGCGTGATTTTACTATTAGAATTCGATTGAGCAAATCTCCAGGTAAAAGATTCTACTACTAGACCCTCGAGTTTAATTTAAAGAGAACAAATGTATGAATGGTTAGGTACTGATGATGGCTAGCTTCAGAACTTGAGGTTACAGATAGAAACTAATATTGTAAATATGACTGCTGGATGACTTTGTGGTTAGGGCTGATAATGCATTGATGTTATCACCTACGTTTAATGATACAGTATCGTGATTGAGGATGATATGACATGATATGATATGATAGGGTAGGATAGGATATGTATGGTATGACATGTTAGAGCATGATATGTTATGATATGATTTGATGATGTGTTATGTGCATGTTATGGATAGGGTGTATGTTAGCTTTACCTATTAGAGTCGTACCCATATGAGTGTCCTTCGGGATCACCACTCTTTTTTATGACTATGTAGTCTGACAGGATCACCAGTCTGACATTGACATAGACATGATTTGAGAGATTCGACGAGATCACTCACACTTATGACTGCATAGTCCGACGGGACCACCAGTCTGACATTGACATTGACACAAACATGATTTGAGTGATTCACTCACAGTCTGATCGTCTTAGGTGTTCCTTTGGGTTCACCAAAAACCAACTTGTTCCTACGGGATTACAGATTGCACGTGTTCTGGAACGTGCCATTTCAGGGGTACCACTCTTTAGGACTCTAATAGAAAGTTAACAGGCACCTAACGGGACTAGTAGTGGGTCCCTTACTGAGTATGTTTTTATACTCACTCTTTCTATTTCTATTTTTTTAGGCAGAGGAAGAGGTAAGAGCAAAGGCAAGCTGGCGAATAACAAGAAGTGACCGTGGCGAGCCATAGGGACACATTTGTTTCTGCTTACGTCATGTGTCAGATTTCAGAGTTTATATTTTCTTTCATTTTATTCTATTTTATTTATTTCCTTGTTTTTCTTTCCCTTTTAAAACTAGTAGGGCCCAAGATAGGATTTTGTTTTAATTTCACTTCCGTACATTCAATTCATGATTTTAACAACAATTTGCAGTTTTGGTTTTATTTTCTATTTACTTTAAATAAATTTTATTTCTTTTCTTTTAAAGTAAAGTCCTCAACTTAGTATAAGGGGTGGGTCTTTACACATGTACCAATCTTTTTTGCGTACGTGTTGTCAATTAATCAAGAGATATTTTTATTATTTCACGTTGTGGGTTTCTGAATTTTTTCTATTTTTAAAATTGTTTTATACGGTGTAAATTAATATTTTTATGTTTTGTCGATCCATTTTTGAAAAAAGTCCAATAGTTTTTCCACCTTTGAACGTTTTGTCTTGTCATCTAACTTTTACACCAATTCAAAACCCAAGCAAAAATTAAAAAATTATTATAGTCTTGGGTTATAATAGTTAAGAAATTGCATTAGATGACAAAAAAAAGCACCCATAGCACCTCTCTTTTTAATATTGCAAATATGACAAGTGATTAAATATATGAGACGACTGTCAGATTGCTATCTGCTTTTAAATTTACTACTTTTGTAATTTAGAAAAATGTAGTGACATGGACCTTATTATCATAAAATGTTTTGCTATTTTTGCAAATGTCCCATAATAGTTTGTGTTAGAGACAAGGTTATTTTAATTGAGTTATACTAGTATGTGTTTGAGATATAAACTATTTTAATTTAAAAAATAAATAATAAACACTATAGCAAAGAATAAAAAAAATGATGAATATAAAATAATACAAACTTTACCAAATAGTAAATATGGTAGCAAACAGAAAGGTTTTTAAAATAATATTTATTGCATCTAATTAAGAATTTTTAAATAATATTTACTATAAGAAAATGTAGTTATTACAAAGTTAAATATTCTTTAACCTCTGAACACTTTTAAAAGTTCCTATTAATTTCACAACTAAATTTATAGTTCACACAAAAATTTAAAATTTAAAATTACACAATATTCAAAATAATATACTTTTATGTCAAGGACCAGGTAGGATAGGGAGTGAATAAAAATGAAGATAAACCAAGTCTAAAAAAGTGATATATATATATATATATATAGGTGGTTGATTTGTAGGTAGCCGATTATCTTTTTGAAGGCATCTTGGAGTCTTAAAAGAGGAAGAGACATTTTGTTCTGATTTGAATTGGAAGGTGGAACCAAATGGGGTTATATATATATATATATATATAAAGTAGAAATAGTAATTATTATAAAGAATCAGATCCCATAAATTTTCACTATTTGAAAATCCAAGAAAAAGGAAAAAAGAAAAGAAAGAAAACATCCTAATAAGAGAATAGAACAATGAAAAAGAAAAGTTAATGTGAAGTACATAAATTAGAAGTTGACATTTTTTTAATAGGAAAGAAAAAAGATTCAAAAGGACAACAAAAAAATGTGGTGGTTGTTTTTTTTTGCATCTTTGTGTACATTGAGACTATCTATAATGGGCATACGAATGACAATTATCTTTTTAATTTTTGACTTTCATATTTCCATCAAATCATATTATCTTGTGTTTCTTAGAATAAAATACAGCGGCACTTTTGGTATACTACCTCAAATTTCCTTCAATAATAGTTTTGGGTAAATATAATCTGGACAAATTGGCCATTTTTTGTTTTTAGATTATTCTCAATTGTATATAATTTCAGGGTTCTTTTCTTTAACTTTTTTGTTTTTTTTTTTTTTTTTTGTTTTTAAAAATTAAACATAAATGATTTATTTGTTTTTACTTTACTGTCATGATTTATATCAATATTAAATAAAAGAGTTTTACTCTTAAATCAAGCTCTCAAAGCAAAAACTATTTTTTTAGTTTTAAAATTTTCACTTTGTTTTTTCAAAATATTTATAACTTTAATTTTCAAAAACCAAAAATAAAATATAAAAGGATAGCCAAACATGGCTTATATATCAAATACTCTTTTAATTAATTATACGTAATACACTAAAACAAGTAACAAAATTAATATTTTATTAAAATTAGGATTGTTTTTAAATATAATAAAATAAATCAAAATATTTAAAAATGTAACGAAATACCACAGTTTATCTATAATAGACTACGATAGAGAATGATAGATTATTATCTATGGCTTTTTGTATGTCATGATAGACAAATGGTAGTCTAGCACGATCTATCATAAATATACTATAATACTTATTATATTATAAAAAAATATTATTCCAAATGAAAAAACTAGAGAAAATGTAACAAAATTTTAAAACCTACCAACAATATATAGTGATAAACACTGTATATTATTGTTAAAAGATTTATGCTTCTCGATATATTATTATTTAAATCAAATTAAAACAATATATCAACACTTAAATATTAATGTTAAGTGTGTTTTTGAATCACAAATGGAAAGAACTTATTAAAGTAAAAGAAATATAGTTATATAAGTTGTAGAATCAAATAGGTTGCATTTTTGGAATCATTGTCTTCTGAAAAAGGGTTGATTGGAAAGAGACAATATTTTATATAGAAGCATAATAAAGTATTACAAAATTTGCAAAAGTGAAGTACAAAATATAAAATAATAATCAAACATGTTTAGTACTTAAATCCACAAATCTCATAATGATTAGAAACAAGAAAGTGTTAATTAAAAATTATAGATTGAGAATGCCACGTCATCTGTTCAAATAGAGAAAAGCCAAAAAAAGAAAAAAAGAAAAAGAAGAATTAACGGTAAACCGTCGCTAAAAAAGGTTTAATTAAGAACCAAAAAATACGCTGCCACGTCATGAAATTGACAAAAGGGGCTCGAAAGGGAATCCCCCTTGCACCACGTCACCTTTAGGCGCGTATCTACCAAGCGCCAAAGAGAACCCTATTTAACCCATTAATTTGAGTGGACCAAATTATACACATTTTTAATTTTAATTAAATTGATATTAAATGTATATACAAATTATACCTAATTGGTGGCCACAAAATTAGGAGATATGTAGATATATTAGATAAGCTTATAGTCTATCACTTTCAAATATGATATTGCACTTATTACAATAATCAATGAGTACTCTACAAAAGGGTTGTGGGGGTGTTTTTTAGTTAATTTATTCATCATATATTTGTTTTCATGTTTTCTATTACTTGAAATTATTTGGGTATGTTAGTGGTCTAGATTTATATGGTCGTTGATTTTTTCTTTCTTTCTTTCTTTCTTCTTCTTTTTCTTTTTTTTTAAATTAATGTTTATTGTATTTGTAATAGTTTAATTGTTGAGATAGAGAAGATTGAATCATTCATTGTTGGAACAATAATTAGATCCTTCCTCAATGAAATATACTCATATTGATAATGAGTTTTTTTCTTACTATAGTTAGTACAAATATGGGTGTTATTAAAATTATTATAATAATAAAAGGGTAAATTACTCTATCATTTGATGGCATGAGGAGTTGGAGGTTGTTGTTGTAAAGAAGAAATTTAGTATTTCTTTTATAATTTTTTAAAAAAATTGTGTATCATTATAAATTACATCAAATCAACAAGTGCACATTTTTAAATTTAACAATGATATATCAGTCAAAGTGTGCAACAGTACATTAATTAAGTATATCAAATTTTATTATCAGCATAAGCGAGTGCATCAATTGACAAGTATATATTGAGCATATAGTAAAAAAAAAAAAACATTATCAAATGTATTAAGTATATCAATCTATTAATAGTATGAAGTGTATATAAGCATAGCAAGAGGGTATTCAATCTCTTACTTTATATATATATATATATATATATATATATATATATATATATATATATATATGTGGATTGGGCTTTTTGTTGTTACACCAAACAACAAACATGTAGGCTATGGACTTAAATCAATTTATCTTGTCTAATAAATTCTTAAATAATTGTCAATTTCTCTAATAGTAGCTCCATAAATATTTTAGCAGGGACCTATTCAATGATATATTATAGACATAAAGTTTAATTTTATATATAAAATATGAGTTAACCTTTTAAAAATAGAAATCAATAGAATTTATTTCGCATAATATTAAAGGTGGTGTTTAGTACCTAAATTGTATTGAATTGGGTGGACAAAAAAACTCACATACCGTCTGAGAATACCTATAATTCAAGAAACTTACATTTTTTACTTCGTTATTCATGTTACCTTCTCAATTTACTCACTTTTGTAATAATTATCAACTTAATTTAACTCAATTTTAAAAAGAAAAACTCAAATCAAACACCCCTAGGAGTTAAAATGACCTATCAAACACAAAATTGAAAAATTGAAACTTATTAAAATTATTTTAAAGTTCAAAGGAAGATAAATAGACTCAAATTAGATGAGAATTTCTAGTGGCCAAATTTGTATTTAACAATCAAAGTAACAATAGTTGAACTAACATAAAACTTGTACTATTGACCTAGAAGTCAAAAGTTTGAATTTTCCATACCATATGTCATAGAAACAAACTTGTAATAAAAATCATCGAAAGTCACGTGTAATCTAGTTATATATATATATATATATATATATATATTGATAGATGTAGGGTAATGAATTAAAAAAGAGAGGAAATGAAGGGGTTGGTGAGAGAGGTAATATGAGAAAGATATTGTTGTCGAATGATTGTCGAAAGAAGTGGAGAAATGGTGGGTCGAGGTATTTGGTTATTGTCACATTCTTCCCCTTTCTCTACATATTGCTTTGTCCCTCTTTCTTCATATACCATTTCTTGTGATAATTAATTATTATTTTCATCTTCAACAATCTCTTTATTATTTTTATTTTTTTTATTAAATAATAATAAAAAAAAAATCATATTCAACCTCATCTATAATTGCTTCACATCATTCTAAACCCATTTCTATTGCCTCCAATAATTGAATGTATTGATGATTTTTTGTTTTGATTTTTTAAATTCAATTTTGAGTTTAAGGATTTCAGGAAAGATAGAACACAAATATGTTGAACTCATACAAATAAATATCAAAAGAAAGGGTACTCATCTGACACACTATATTACAACAATTACAACAGTACTACACAAATGAAAATACGAAAAAGTATTAAACATACATTACAATGAGTGAAGTTAGAGAATTTGTGTTTGGAATATAAAATTGTGAGATGAAGTTACACTATAATTATAAGCAATAGATTAAATTGGAAAGAGTGGGTTTTAAACTAAAAGTAAAAATTAGTGATGGTGGAGAAATAAATTTCTTAATCAACGTAAAAAAAAGTAGAAAAAAAAATGAAAAAGTAAAACTACTCTATAAATGTGTAACTTCAATCGAGTTTGTCCTTGAGTTGTTTAGACTTGCTTTGAGAAGTTGATAGTTCATCAGTACATATGAATTTATCTAATGCTGAACATAGCTCAAATATCATCGCAAGTACAAATCCCTGCATTATGATACTATGGAAAAAGAAAAAGATATACGGGGAAATGTACCGAAGAAATTTCCACATTAAAAAAAGAACGTCTCAACATGCTGTCCTAATCAAAATTTTCTCAAGAACGTAATCAATTTGCAAATAAATGATCAATTGTCAGCAATCAGGGTCAGTACATGACCAGCAACTCTGGTTCAGTTTCAATAACCCATGCCTCCCATAGATGGTGTGGCTTCCTTCTCATCATTTGGTTGTTCGACCACCACGGCTTCTGTTGTTGTCATTAGCGAAGATACACTGCACATTAAGAAACCTTGTAAGGGAAAAGCTTCAATATCGAAACTCAAAGAGAAAGTGAACCTAATGCAATGCTAACGAGAAACTACCTTGCCGCATCTACTAGGGCGGTTCTGATAACTTTCAAGGGATCAATAATGCCAGCCTTGATCATGTCTACATATTCACCTGAACAAAGATATGTAGGAAACTGAATAAGCAGACGCTGCAAAAACTTTTGCTGTAAACCAAACAAAACGAAACCTTCCTAATCATTTTCAATGTCGTGGCAAGTAAATACAGACCTTTAGCTGCATCATATCTGAGTTCGTGGTTGTCCTGTTCTAGTAGCTTGCCAATCACTATTGCTCCTTCAACTCCAGTGTTGGAAGCAATTGTATAAATAGGCATCTGCAGATAAATTAGAGATAAATTTAATGTTAGATACCTATATTAGTATACCTGAACAATAATAAATCAAGATCTTATTCTTGTTAGCAAGTGTTCTAACATGCACTTGTAAAATATGAAGGTCACAAACTTCTTCTAGTACAATTGTGGGAATGGAGGCTTGAACCACACACCTCAAAGATGGAAGGTCATACCAATTCTCGTTGAACTAAGCTCACTCTAGCAAAAATGGTAGCACATCTAAAAAGCATTATTAAATTTCAGCACAGGGTGTTTATGAACATTATGATCCACTGATTATACAATGAAATATGACAGGTCAATTTAAATCATTCTTTAACCCTAATTGAACTAGTAGTGAAAAGTCCATAAGTTCGAAACCTTTAGGGCATTTTAAATGATTTGAACACCAATTTTCTGATCAAGACTATGTACGTTACTTGAAATTATCCACCTCAATCAAGACTATGTACGTTAGATGTTGCTATTCATGTATAGCTTCAGACTATACTTCTCAGATATGAAACAGTGTACGTGTGACAAAATGGTTAGAAAATGAAAAAGACAGAAAAATAAGAAAAATATATGGTCTCAATAATTCCAACTCTAAGATATGTATTGAAAGCAATTAACATGAGGTTACGTAGAAATCCGAGAACCGGGATAAAAACCACGATACTTTAGTTTTTATTATTTCTCTTATGAATAAATACAATAGGTACAAAGGGAGAGAATAAATAGAGTAAGAAAGGAAAAGATTTAGGAAAGATTTAGGAAATAAAATCTTCTATATTATTCTTTCCAAATATACTCTAAGGGCAAAGCCCTACTAATTCTAACACTCCCATTCAAGTTGGGACATAAATATCAATGAGTCCCAACTTGCTAACACAAAGGTCGAAGTGTGGTCTGAGAAATCCCTTGGTGAGAACATCAGCAACCTGTCGGCTCGAAGGAATGTATGGAATGCATATGCTTCCACTGTCAAGTCTTTCTTTGATGAAATGCCAATCAATCTCAACATGTTTAGTTCTATCATGTTGAACTGGGTTGTTAGCAATACTAATAGCGGCTTTATTATCACAAAAAAGCTTTAATGGTGTCTCACATTCCTGATGAAGATCTGACAAGACTTTCTGGAGCCAAATTTCCTCACATATTCCCAAACTCATAGCTCTGTATTCAATCTCAGCACTGCTCCTGACCACAATACTTTGTTTCTTACTCCTCCAAGTTATAAGATTGCCCCAAACAAAGGTACAATAATCGGAGGTAGACTTTCTGTCAACAACAGATCCTGCCCAATCCGAGTCAGTATGTCTCAATGGTCTTTCTATTTGTTTTTCTAAACATCAACCCTTTAGCAGGTGTATTTTTCAAGTATCTCATAATTCTGTTTCCAACTTCCATATGTTTCTAATAGGGAGCCTGCATAAACTGGCTGACAACACTCACAGCAAAGGAAATATCAGAACGAGTATGGGATAA
The DNA here is from genome assembly GCF_025177605.1 of Cucumis melo. NCBI lineage: Eukaryota > Viridiplantae > Streptophyta > Magnoliopsida > Cucurbitales > Cucurbitaceae > Cucumis > Cucumis melo. The sequence continues at coordinate 5,089,512 of NC_066857.1, forward strand.
GTAAATTAATTTACCTACAAGGCGCTGGTCTTGTTCTTTATCAACTGGAACTTGATTATCAGAGTTTCCTAGTTTACAGTTAAATTCAATAGGAGTATCAGCAGGACGACATCCCAACATACCTGTCTCGGTTAGCAAATCAAGAGTGTATTTTCTCTGAGACACGAAGATACCTTCTTTAGATCTGGCCACCTCCATTTCAAGGAAATATTTCAGATTTCCCAAATCCTTGATTTCAAATTCATCACCCATTCTCTGTTTTAGTTGACTGATTTCTGTTTGATCATCTCCAGTCAAAACAATGTCATCCACATAAACTATTAGAATAATAATCTTCCGTATCTTGAAAACCTTTGTAAATAAAGTATGGTCGGAGTGCCCTTGACTATACCCTTAGGATTTGACAAAGGTAGTGAATCAGTCAAACCATGCTCTCAGAGACTGTTTCAGACCATATAGGGATTTCTGGAGTTCACACACCTGCTGACCAAATTGGGCTTCAAATCATGGCGATGGGCTCATGTAGACTTCGTCCACAAGATCTCCATTAAAAAAAACATTCTTAACAGCCAGCTGGTATAGAAGTCAATCTTTGTTCATAGCAACAGATAGCAGGACTCTAACAGTATTCAACTTAGTAACCGAAGAAAAGGTTTCTGAATAGTCAATACCATAGGTCTGAGTAAATCCCTTTGCAACTAACCTTGCTTTGTGTCTATCAAGCGTACCATCTGCTTTGTATTTGAGAGAGAACATCTATTTGCATCCTACAGTTTTATGTCCCTTGGGTAGAATACAGATCTCCCAAGTTTTATTCTTTTCAAGAGCTTTCATCTCTTCCATAACAGCATTTTTCCATTCAGAATACTCTAGAGCAGTGTAGATATTTTTCAGTATTATGGTAGAGTCAAGGCTTGCTGTAAACGCTTTAAACTGTGGAGCGAGATTATCATGGGAAACATAGTTGCAAATGGGATGTTTAGTGCAGGATCTGGTACCTTTTCTCAAAGCAATGAGAATGTCAAGAGAGGGATCATACTCATCATATGATTCTATTCAGCTTCATTGTTACTGGTTTCTATTCTAACCTCAGTCTCATCACCACGGTTCTTTTTTTCCATATTTTCAAGAACATCAACATCAGACGACTTGTCATTCTCACTCATCGTATTATTAGTACAAGGTTCTGTAGGGTTTTCCATACCTTGGTCTCGAGGAGATTTGAAGTCTTGGACTGGAGCCAACGATTAACTAGTAGGGGACCCAACTTCCTTTCTGAAATTCCTTCTGTAATGTATTTTCCAGGGAACTTGGTTTGTGAGTAAGATTATGGGATGAGGATCAACTTTAGATACGGTACTAGGAGTAGGTTCAATAAATTCAAAGGTGTTGTTAGACTCTTCACTCACACTCTCCCCTTGAAGATGGCTAACAGGAAAGTAGGGTCGATTCTCACAGAAAGTAACATCCATAGTGACAAAGTATTTCCTAGACGGCGGGTGAAAACATTTATAACCGCACTGGTGAGAAGGATACCCAACAAACACACAAGCCTGAGCCCGAAGGGTAAATTTGGTCTGATTAGGGCCAAAATTATGGACATAAGCGGTACACCCAAACACACGAAGAGGAACCTCAGAAACAAGACTAGTAGAGGGGTAAGACTCCTTAAGACAATCTAATGGAGTCTGAAGGTGGAGGATACGAGAAGGCATTCTATTGATTAAGTGAGCGGCTGTAAGAATAGCATCTCCTCACAGGTATGATGAAAGGAAGTGGAAAGCATAAGGGAACGGGCTACTTCGACAAGGTGACGGTTTTTTTCGTTCGACCACTCCATTTTGTTGAGGAGTGTAGGCACACGAGGTTTGGTGAACAATCCCCTTAGAGGCTAGAAATTCACTAAGGTTACGGTTTTGGAATTCCCGATGATTATCACTTCGAAAAATTACAATTTTTGTATGGAATTGTGTTTCAATAGTATGATAAAAGTTTTGAAAAATAGATGAAACCTCGGATTTATCTGTGATAAGGTAGACCCAGGTAAGATGGGTATGGTCATCGATGAAAGTTACAAACCACCACTTTCTCGATGAGGTGATGACCTTGGAAGGACCCCAAATGTCGCTATAGATGAGGGTAAACGGTTGTGTAGGTTTATATGGTTGTGAGGGAAAAGAGATCCGATGTTGTTTAGCCCGGATATACACATCACAGATTCACAAGATAGAGAAGAGACATCAAGTTTAGAAAAATGGTGGGGAAATAAATATTGCATATATGTAAAGTTTGGGTGGTCCAGTCGAAAATGCCACAACATACAATCTTGTCCAGAAGTGCTAAAGTAGGACGACAGTAAACTAACCCTAGAGAAACTACTACAGGAGGTATGTTCATCAAAGATGTAAAGTCCCCAACTATGCCAGGTAGTGCCAATCGTCCTCCCCGAGCTCATGTCCTGAAAGTAAACCAATTCAGGTAAGAAGATAGCTTTACAATGCAACTCACGAGTGATCTTGCTTATAGATAACAAATTGTAAGACAGTTTAGGGACATGCACAACATTCTGAAGATCAAAACATCAAAAGGAACTATTTGTCCTTTGCCAACGATCGGAGCTAGAGAGCCGTTAGCTATTCGGATATTTTCATTACCGGCACACGGAGCATACGAGATAAAGTGTTCCAAAAAACCTGTCAAGTGTTTTGTAGCCTCGAGTCTAAGATTCAGTGATTCTTCCCATCAACGCTAATAAGCCCAAGGGACTGAGGCATACCTGACTGAGCAATGGCACCTAGAGTCGGAGTCTTGGTCTGGCTCGCAGTAGAACCAATTGATGAGAAGTGCTGGCAGGGGTAGTCTCACTAATGTAGGCACGTCCTGAATTCTGTTTCTCGTTGGAGGACCGTTTCTTACCTCCTAGGGGATGACCGTGGAGTTTCCAACACTGTTCCTTAGTGTGTCATTGTTTCTTGCAGTGCTCACACACAGGGATTGACTTTCCATTATTCTTGTCACTATCATGATTTGAGGATCAAGCGCTAAAGGCAGCGGAGTCTATGGTAGGGGTAGTCAGTACACCCATGGCATTAATGCGATCCTCTTCCAGGCAGACTTCAAAACACACTTCCATTAAGGAGAGAAGAGGTATTTGTCCGAGTATACGACCACAAACAGTATCAAATTTGGGGTTAAGTCCTGCAAGGAAGCCATAAACACAGTCAGCCTCTTCAAGTTTAGCATATTGTGTACTGTCATTTGGTGTGTCTCAAACTGTCTCTTTGCACAAATCCATCTCTTGCCAGAGGAAAGAGAGCTTGTAAAAATAGGTAGTCACGTCCGGGGTCCCTTGTTTGCAATTATGGACCTGTTTTCGTAATGTATACTACCGAGAGACATTTTGTCGTTTCGAGTAAAGGGTCTGAGTTGTATCTCACAAATATTTTGCCGTGGCAGCATATAGTAAAGGCTTTTCGATCTGTGGTTCCATACTATTAATCAGCATGGACCGAATAAGTGAATCGTCCCCTTTCCAAAGTCGTTCCAAGGCATCTCCTAGTAGAGGACGTACATTCTCTCCAATTAAGAAGCCGAACTGGTGGCGACCTTCGAGGAAGATCTTTATTGATTGGGACCAAGAGAAATAATTTTGCCCATTTAATTTTTCACTTGAAAAATTCCCTGTAGATGAACCCAAAGAGCCAGTTATATAATTTGACGGTAAATTAGAGAACGAAGTTACCAAGTTCTTGGAATACATCAGCAACTCGATTGGTTTGGAATGCGTCGAAGACTCGCCAACTTCAATGTCCGATCTGTTATGGGGTTGATCAATCCCGTTACCAGAAAACAACGGTTGATGTAAAGAGTCAACATACAGCGGATGCTTACTGTACAGATTTACAGTTGAGGGTTGCTGTCCGGAGTTCATAGGCAGTGCGTGAGGATGCGGATGGCCGGAAGGATATGACGGTTGGACATCCGACGACGCGTAGAGGGGAATGGGCTGCGCAGTGAGATGAAAAGACCTATATTTTTTTCTACGAGTACCTTCGCTATATTTCAAACTACGAGTACCTTCGGAGATCCAATCTGAAACTACGAGCACCTTCGATCCATATCTTCTCTTAAGGGCTAGTCTCAAATTCTTTGAACCTTCGCTTGAATTCAGAATTTCAGGTATTCATTTTTTCATCTTCCTAGCCGACAAGTCCTCACTAGTGCTTAGATCGTCTGATCTGAATATTCTAATATAACTTTCTCAAAGTCAAGTTTCGCGACGGAGCGTGGGCCCACGCGCCGGTTAGGAGTGGCGCATGAGGTATTTTTTGGTCAGACGGCGACGCGTACGGCTGCAGAACCACTCCCGTTGGGTAGATCGGCAGTTTCTGTAGGTTTTGGAGTAGTTTCTCTATGGTGGCGGCGACGGCGGCGATCCTGGCGATGGCAACGGTAGTGACGTGTTCAGTTTCGTTCTGGGTTTCTCCTAAGTTATTTTCTAAAGTTTCGTTATTGCTTTGCTCTGATACCATATTAAACTGCCAATTCACCCAAAAACTTAAGCTTGTGATTTAAGGCAAATTTGATTATATATCACCAACACTCCCTTCACTTGTGGGCTTGAAATATTTGAAAGGCCCAACAAGTGAAAATCAATTTTACCTCACTTGTGGGCTGAAATATTTTGAAAGGCCCAACAAGTGGAAATTAATTTTTAATTGGGGAGGAAACGACAATGCAGAGGCTTGAACACAAGACCTCCCTAGACCACCTGCTCTAATATCATATTGAAAGCAATTAACAAAAACACGAGGTTTACGTGGAAATCCGAGAACCGAAAGAAAAACCACGATACTTTAGTTTTTATTATTTCTCTTATGAATAAATACAATAGGAGTAAGAAAGGAAAAGATTTAAGAAAGATTTAGGAAATAAAATCTTCTATATTATTCTTTTCAAAAATACTCTAAGGGCAAAGTCCTACTAATTCTAACAATATGAAATATTAAACTATTTTATAGGAGGAAATAAGTCAACCAACTCAGATATATAATAAGTCAAATCAATAAGAAAACAATGCGAAAGCTGGTGAACTAAAAAAAAGGAATGTGATCCTGGTTTTGGCCAGACACCAAAGAACCACAGCCTATTCAAGACATCAGGGTATTGGCCAACAAATAGTGGAAGGCAAAAGAGCATTTTGAATTAACTTACTGAAATGGTGATGACTCCTTCCTTGCCTACTTTTTCCATGGCCTTAGCTATTAGCTCACCAATCTTTCGTTCTCCATTTGCTGATATAATTCCAACCTTAAAAGTATTAGAAAGTTAGAAACCTGGCTTTTAGACAAATAAATAGAAGACTATTTTGATCATTTGTGCAAACCTGTGCTATTTCTTCAGATGTGCTGATCATTTGCACTCTGCTTTTCAGAGTTGTAATAACAGAATCAACTGACATGGTAATCCCAGTCTTAAGTCCATAGCATTCACTCCAGAAGCCACAGATTTACATCCTTCAGTAAATATTGCACGAGTAAGAACCGTTGCACACGTTGTACCTGAAATAAGAAAAGAAAGAGCTAATATAAGTAGCTGCATCTGTTCCAAAAATTCAGACCATGTGAAAATCTCTCCTAAATAACTGAGCATTTTCAAGCCAACCAAGAATATGTAATGCTTGAAGGAAAGAACAGAATTTTCTATATAAATATATTTTAAAGACTCACCATCTCCTGCCACATCATTGGTAGCATTTGCAACCTGCTTCACCAAACTAGCCCCAACATTTTTCACTTTTATCTTCAAATTCGATACACTTTGCAACAGTAACACCGTCTTTTGTCACTTTTGGAGCACCAAAACTTTGCTCTAAGACTACATTACGTCCCTTGAAAGAACAAGTAGGAAAGAAGATTTCAGTCAGTAAACAACCTAAAGGAACGCCTGATCATGTGCATTCCTATCATGAACGCCAACTGACTTATTCTACACAATGATTAACTAAGAGTGCTCATCAGTAATTAAACACTAAAGTATGCGACAAATTAGATATAGGAGGTCCTGCAGTTACAGAACATGAACTCACTTTTGGACCCATTGTAACTTTGACAGCATCAGCAAGCTCTTCGACACCCCTAAGCATCAAGGTGCGTGCTTCAAACCCAAATTTAATATCTTTTGATGCATAATTCCTACTAGAGTTGAATCTAGAATTGATCTGAAATCCCACATTCGGGAATGATCAAAACAAAAGAAGTTAAGACGTTAAAGCAGGATGAGACTATAGAAAATGAATAAGAAAAGAAAGGGGGGGAAATACCTGGCGAGCAGAGTTCTTAGCCAACCTGGAAAAAGAAAAGAGGGGGAATGAGAAAGAAAGGAATGAGGAAGAAAGAAGTGAAATGATGAAAAATAGTACCTGGCTTTGGAAGCAAGGCCAGGGGCGAAGCGGTGCATGGTGGAGATGAAGTTGAAGAGTCGTTGAGATGGAGAAGAAGAGGAGAATGGAGAAAAAGAAGAATTTGAGTGTGTTAGGTGTTAGTTCAAGTGAGGTCTCTCCAATGGCTGCCACCAACTGGAACAGAGCATAGGATAGGGTTTTAGGGTGGGATTTGGGAAAATAAACTCTCTAATGTTAATTGTAAATTTGTAAAATTAAAAAGAAATTGAAGTAGATGATGAGTCTCTTTCATATACCCAATTGGGAATTTAGGTTACAAAAATGGTTAATTGCAATGCCAAATATAGGACAGTTTAGGGAAATTGTGATATGTCATAGGTTTAAAATATCAAACTGAATTTCTCAATTTAATGAAACAGCCACCACTAGGATCCATCTAATTTCATACTTACTCCTCAATTTTTATTTACCATATTTCTATATTTTTATATCAGAACAATTATTGAAAAACTATGAAGGAAAATAACCTTGTTTCAGAACAATTTAAAAAAATAACCATGTTTCTTTTTCTTTTCATTTTTCATATAATTTTTTTTATTTTTTTATTTCAATTTAAATTTTATTTTTCTTTCTTCAATTTTAAATTCTTATTTTTTTTCATTTAATACTAATGTATTTTTCTCTCTCCCACGAAAAAACCTTTTTTGTGAAAATCAATTTCATTCTTATTAAAACTTATAAAAATGCGTGTTCTTTTTATTTTTAAATTGATGAAATTTCTTTCAACTTTTTTTTTTAATTTTCTAATTTATGTTTACGTTAATTTTTCAATTTATGGATATTTACCGTTGTAAATTTATTTGTTTTGTATTAATTGAAGGTCGTAAAATTTTGGTAATTGCTTGTGATTGGAAAATAATTAAATATAAAATAGAATGTCTAATAAAATAATTTAAAAATTTTCATTCAATGAAAAAAAGTCAATATGTTCCACAACTTGGACGTCGACGATTTCTAGCTAGTTGTCGTCGTTGACTCTGCACTCTTGATTGTTGTAGTCCCTCACGATTCTCTTGTTGTTGTTACTCATCTAGTTGCTCGGGTACCATTGTTGGTGCTTCGTAGTATAAATATTCGTTATGTTCTCCACAATCGCGCTCGTGACCGTGCATGTATGAAGATGATGGATCGGTCCCTAAATCATAGTATTCTTGCCCAAAGTTTGATGATGATGGATCTGCCTCTGAATTGTAATATCTTGTTTTAAAGTCTGAAAATTAATCGACTCCTGAATCGCAACATCCCGTTTCAAATGTCGGCATCGTCATCATTGGACTAACATAACCAGTCTCGCTTTGTATTTGTGTCACAAGAGGCACTTCTTTCACGTGTTGGTCACTTCCAATTCATCAGACTCTTGCACTTGAGCATGTCTCCTTTGAATTGGAGCAGGTATAATAGATACATTATACATATAGCATATGTTCTCCACGTACTGCTCGTTATCGTTGCATATATTTAGGACCTGTTGTGGATCATTTGCAAACGTTCTGAATTCTACTATTGTTCAATCTCTGTGAAATATTAAAATGAATTAGAAAGCATTCAAAATAAATTTGTATTAAAAATAATTATAGAATATTTATATGTGTACCAGATGTCCTACAGCACCTCCCGGTCGAGTGATATAGAGTCTGGTAATATTTTTGTACCAATGGATATATCTTTGAGTTACATACACATCAAATTGCCCAATTGGAGGTCCCATAGCAATAAACCTTCTGCGACTTAGCCATTGTATTACCAAATTGGCAACTTTATCAAACCAATCAACAATCTTCAGGTCAACGTTGTGCAAAAGTGGATTATTATTACAGTCACGTGGAACATCTTGTTGAAGACCAAAGTGTCTAAGTGTTTAGTCAGAATGATGCCACTCACCGATGTGAAAACATATGAGAGGAGTAATTGTCTGTCATATGTCGTGATCGTTCGTACAGAAATGTGGCAAACTATCCATGACAGCTTTGTACGGCTCTCAGATAATCTGAAACACAACATATGATATGAAACAAATAATATTAAAAAAATAATATGGAACTTAAAATTCAAGTTCAGCACGACGTACCTGAACAAGTTGAAGAAGATCAAACATGAACCTATATTAAGAGACTACATGTGTAGCTGACCTGGTCACACAAAATTAATCTCTCCATCTGTATTGTTAAACTAATATTTCAGACTTTAAATGTACTATGTATAAAAAGTTATGGTTAATCTAAATTAAATTAAAATAACATACCTTAAATCATAAGCTTGTCTGTATAATTGATGGGCATTGACATGTAGGAGTTGTGGAGCCATTATTGAAAATCGTTTTCAAGTCCATATTTGTAACAGTATTAATACTTCAACAATTTCACAAATACCTTGTTTTGATGCCTTGCATAACTGTTTATATACTCATGCCAAACAGGCTCTACCTCAAGAAGATCGTCCTGTATCGTGCTGATTAGCTAAGAACGGTAGAAACATTAGGTGTACATAATGTATTGATTTATTTGCGAACATACTCCTACCCATCAACTGTAAAAGATATGTTCGTGCATATCTTGTGATAGTTTCTTCATCGACATCGTCACGCAATTTAGGAAACTCTGCCCTCAGCCAGTTAAACTCAATCTTGAACCCCTGATTTGTTTAGTATGTGGGGTCACACCGAGTAACACTTGGCAAAGATGCAACTAATCATCATGGCTCTGATTGTAACAGGCTCGCCATCAACAGATAATCCCATCATAACTTCCACATCCTGTAATGAGACTGTGCACTCTCTAGTCGACATGTGAAATCTATGCGTCTCTGTCTCCATCTCTCTATAAGTGCAGTGATGATATGCCAATCTAACTAGATGAACCCAGTTTGGTAATCACATAAAATGCCGAAGCACATAACAATGGAAGTATGTTGTGATGTAGTGGGATAGTATGATAAACAACTTCCTCACTGCATTTATAGTTTTTCTTGAGTGTAGTTCGATCATCCTATACAGTTTTCTGATCGACGAATGTTCTGATAATATAAAACGTTAGGATCTATTGGTGGGCTTAATGCCATTATCTGCATGAAAGTAATTTATTTGTTATTAATTAATCATTGAAGACTTATGTTGTAGCATTAAGAACAGAAGAAAAGAAAAGTAAATAAAAGCTAATTTTAATTAAATATAAATTATTTACAATTTACAGTTACAAACATTTTAAAACGTACCCTTTTTCTAAGCAAAAATGATAAGTATATTAAATATTTAAACATTTACAACAAAAAAAAATTATTGAGTACACAAAGATCTCTAATTATTAGGTGCCTTTCTCGCTAACAAAGTACACTTTCGTTGGTTATGACCAAGTTGACCATCGAATGAACATCCTTGTTGAGCACTTAGTTCTGCCCAATTCATCTCGTTGAAATAGTGGGAACTCTTTTGTCTGCCTAGTTTCCTCAATAATGATGTAAGACAGACATATTTGTGGGTGTGATCCAGTAATTTTCATGCGGTACAGGTTGAAACTGAGAAGCGTAGTGCTTGTTAAAATTCAATTCGGACTCAGATTTAGAGTGCATAGTGCAGTGTATGTTGTTTATCTTATTTTATGTGATGAGACATGGTCATGGTATGTTATATATTGTCTATGTTTCGCATCTCATGTAATTGTTAAGTCCTTGTTGAATACAAGTTTTCCTACTACTTACCCAAGTATAAGCAAAGCAATAGGTTTTCCTAAATGATCTAGGGTCGAGCATAGGGATTTGATATCAATGTTTAGTTTTAGGGTTCATTTTTCATTTAGATGGTATAAAAGAATAAACTATACAGTATGAGAAAGTGTAAATTTAAACTACATCTACTTATCTACACTAGAGAATTTGTAAAGGGGGATTATGATGGATACGAGACGGGAATATGAACTAACTTGCATAAAAGAAGGGGTGAAAGAAAGTCTATGTATTACTAGGCGATTAAGTAATCAAAGAACCTTGATGCGATATAACTCAGTTGACTAGCTTATGATTAAGGCAAGCACCCCTCGGTGTCTTTAAACGCCACACTTGCTCAACTCTCGACATCCAAATGACTAAGCTGAATTAAGTAAGATATATCTAGAGTGTTTCACTTACAAGACTTATAGAGCTTCTCTTTTAAGAGTGACAACTTCTCGACGCCATGTGCTCATACTTGTTCTCCTTTTTAGACACAAATGATGGAAGTTATCTCGCCAAGGTGGAGTTTGTCTCCAAACTCCTCCTTGCGTGCGTTAACCATATCCTTGCTACTTGCCCTCTCGGATAGTTGCCGATAAACACTAGCCAAATGATAACTATAGCTCAGCTAACACAATAAGAGTTATAAGCTAACCTTCTTACGAAGAACTTATCATAGATCTTAAACTACAAAGATAGGTGAACAACAAAGAGATGGAGGATTGAAATGGTATAAATATGCAATGTATTAAAGAATATAGGTCTTTAGCCACTGTATAATATACAGTGAAATATAAAGATTGGAAAGAATTAAAACGACATTACAAGTTAGGGGAGATTAGGAATAAGATCTTCTTCACTCAAACCTTAAGCTTTTACTCATTGGCTAACCGAAGAAGATGAAGAGATACTTTACAGACGATGGAAATGCTATTTCTTTCCACCACTCTCTAGGTTTGGCCGGTTTAGACATTTGGATCTTGGCTTATTCAGGCCTCTCCGCATTTTTCTTAGTGACAATAGAGTCCTTTTTATAGGCAGATTTAGGCAAAAAAATCTAATTTTTTGAGTATGTTTGTGTCAAAAACTGCCTCTGTCTAGTCACATCATCTCCGACTACCACTTTTGTCTTCTAGCAAACCTTTTCTCGCCTACTGATAAGGTCTTCTCTGGTAGTCTTCAGGCGAGTTCCTTTGTAATTTGCTAGCTTCTTCTTTTGTTCATAATACACGTTAAGACACTAAAAACAGGGTGAAACAGACATAAATGCTTATGCTAAGTATATTTTCGAATATTTATGGATTTACAACATAAGTTACTCGTTTTGATGCATTTTTTATGTGTTTTAGTCTCATTATTCTATCTAAAAGGCTATAATAACTTATACTTTTACAAGTTATCACGTAGCATGCAACGTAAGTTGATATTTTATAGTAATCCTCAATGAAGTCCTTGTAGTTCATGTTAAATCATGAACAAACCGCCATAAATGTGAGCATGGAATACCGAAGGCTTGCCACTTGTTACACAAACAATACCACTCGAATGCACTTAACCGTAGTATTTGGATGTTTCCTCCTTTAGAATTGAGGTCACGACGTCCAGTTTTCACCTGAAAAACACATTGAAATCAATCATACAATTGTACTTTATGCTTACTGGATATATTTGTTTTCAAGTGCGTACTTGAACATTGACGACAATTAGTATAACATGCATATAAAAAGAATCTATTAACTACTATGAAGTTGAAAAATCCATACCTGGTGTATTTATCTTTTTCTGACGCAACTCTTATTTGATTACCCAAATCTAAATGATCAAATCTAAATGATCCTATAACCAAATCTAAACGATCATGTAACCAAACTAAACGATCTTGTATAAAAATTTGAAAAGAAAATCGTTTAGATTTGGCTATCCAAATCTAAATGACCAAATCTAAACGATCGTGTATGAAATAATAGCCAAATCTAAACGATCGTATACCAAATATATTACGTGCATTTTTGACGAGACATTTTTTGTATTTTCCATTGTGGACCTGTGAGCTTTTTTCATTTTCGGAATTGTTCTATACAGTATAAATATTTTGCTGCTTTGTTACATTTTTGAAAAGACTCCATTTAGTTATTCATATTTAATATAACTTTTGCATGCCAACCAATAATTAAAAATGTTTAATATACTTTTTTTGAACTTATTTATGTGATTTTGAAATGGGTGATTTTTCATTATCATTATTTTTATTTATTTATGTTAAGGAAAAAGCAATTTAAAGTTTTGGTGAAACAATCTAACATATTTTTGTGAAATCTAATATTTACAATTTTTCTTTTTAATTTACTCAAGTTAACTAAAAATAAGAAATTATTTATTATAAAAAAAGACCTAAATGATTATCTAATAGACTTTGGTTATATAATGTGATATTTAATCATAAATTTGTCGTCTACTAACTTATAATTATATCAAATAACAAAAACAAGATAAATTAGAGATGATGTTCAATTAGTTATCAGTTTTCCTTTCGACCAATCATACAAACTTATGGTGTGTTTGGATTAAATTTTCAAGTGTTTAATTAAAAAAATAAGTTATTTTGAAAAAAAATTAGAGTATTTGGGAACAACTCAAAATAGTTTTTTAAACGTATTTTAAACAATTTTCATAAAAAAAGAGTTTAAACAAAATGAGTTTCTTGGAAAACATTTTTTTTAAAGTTAATCTAACGACCTCGTTGTCGACGCCTTCCATGTGTCGATAACAAGACATCCCTAACGTCCATAGTTCCGACGTCAACTGTGTGTCGAAAATAACTATTTTCGACGTTTGTATATCCGACGTTATCCATGCGTCAGAAATAACCATCTCCGACATAACGTTTGCACCATATTCACGACGTATGTACTGCGTTGGAAAATATTTTAAATATATATATATATATATATTTATTTATTTCTAAAAACATTTTCCTGTAATATTTTGCTTCTGAAATATTTGCATTCGTTTTTTATTCAATTACAAAAAATTCAAAATAAATTAGTAAATTACGAAATATAATATCAAATTGACAAAAAATTAAATGTTAATAATACAAAAAAGTTCAAAAAAAAGTAACAAAAGTCATAATACAATTAAAAAATAGTAATCGTTCCCAAAAAATAGTGCATAGAAAGTGGTACTTGATGGAAAAGCAATAAGAGACATGCTGTAGTGGAAATAAAGGATCATGATTTACTCTATATGCATCTAAATGTTTTAAAAGGTAACATGCACATGCTATGCGATAGACCTAAACGAAGTACCAAAAAGGTAAACAATAATTTTACCTTTTGTTGTTCTGTACTTCTTCGAATTCTTTTTCTTCTCTGCCTTAAAATCACGAACAAGGACAACCACAAAGTTGACCTACTATGCTCAGGACCAAGAACTGAGTTATGGGACTCGGTTTGTAGAAGTAAAACCTTTTTTAGAGAAGAGGTAGAGTATCGTTTAGGTGTTTTTTTAGAAGAACATCATCCCTTCTCATTCTGTAATGAGAAATGTTTTATATGAAACCTTCATGCAAATTACATGCAATTTATTTCATATATGTTCAACATCTCATTAATCCATTTATTCTTAATGGAATTAGTGACTTCAAATTCATAATAATTTGCCACATCTCCCATTAACCGTTAATTAATAGAATAATTAGTCAAAGGGGGTATTTTGGTCATTTGACCAACTAAGTCAAAGTCAAACTTTGACTTTTCATAGTCAAAAGTCAACTTTTTGACTTTTTACTATTTTTCCCATTTTAACTAATTCTAACCTCTCGAGTATGAATCCGTATTCATTTCTCTAAAATTCAAATCATATTTGAATATAAATCCGATCAAAGTTCAAAGTTAAAAGTCAACATGTTGACTTTTACAACTTAAACCGTTTCAAAACTTTTCAAGCTTTTAAATATGAATCTATATTCATATTTATTTAAATCATATTTAAACACAAAGCTTAAATTTTATTTCTACGGACTTATATCTTATATATTTGTCGGTTTCTCTCTCTTATCTTTATTCGAACAATTCGAATTACTTTAACATACTTGTTCTTAGTTGAATCCATATGAGCTAGGAGGGGAACCTAATGGACCTATAGATCATGGGCTCCAACGATTCGAGATTAACTGGCTGAACTCTTTTAGATCAAGCTTAATCAATATTCGTTAACTAAAGAGTCATTCCACTAAAGACTCTTAGTTGCACTCCCCTCACTATAGATATATTTCTGTTCACCTAATATAACCATGATGAGTAAGTTGATCCTTCACTAGTTATCTGTAATCTTGGCTGGGTCAAAAAATCTACCCCCGAGATTACATCTTGTTCCTTAAGACCCACTGATCCACTATTGAACAATTAGTTTAAGGTCTAACCTATAAATCTGAATCCTTCTCGGGCCAATGAGAAGGTGGGGCCCCTTGTTCAAGACTTGGATTCAGTCCTTAAGGGAACAACCTATCTACTATCCCAGAAATGGGTAGGAGTGAATTTCGTCTTGCACCCTATGTCCCTAGCTATCTACTCAGTCTTATCCCTGAAATGGGAGGCTTATTGGACCAACGATGATGAGCTGCCCTCACCTATACAGATCTAAGAATACTATCGAATGAATAGAAGTTCATAGTTAGCTCAGGATTAAGATCAAGTTACCTAGGTCATCATAAATGAAATAGTCAATTTATAGTTTACGGTGTTACAACAAAAAGTGACTATTTCGTGGTTCCAGTCTTATGCAAACTATTTGCATAAGATGCCCCCACTCCCATGTCTCTATATGAACGATTCAAGATTACATCGTTTGTACTAACTACGGAGCATGCCGCATCCATAGTATTTTTCCAAAATAAGGCGCCCAACCTTATTTATACGCTATAGACTATTTGGGCTATTAACTTGAACTTAATCCATGTTTATGTCTATACATAAAGTTCAAGTGTATTTGAAAAATTCAGTAAAATAGCCTCGGGACCTTAATTTATTGGTTTTTAGATTATATCATTCAATAATAAAATTTATTGAATCAAATAACATAGTACGAGTTTTAGGACACAAATTTCAACAATACTTTATAACATACGTCTCCTAACGAGCCTCGTACGTCATTCTACACCGCGGGTCCTGTAATGATACAAAAGTGCCTAACTTTAGTGCACACATATATAGCATCATTGAATAATGTCATTTCAAGAACTTAAAAATAATGGAAACGTATATACGTACCACAAAGCTAGGGATCATGTGGTGGTCCTTGTTGTGCCCGATCCATGTCTTCTATGAGCTTCCACATTTATTTCACTTCTGAAGCTAACGCATCGTGATTTCTTGTCTGTTATTCAATCCATAGCATAGCTTCATCAATCGCAGCCCGTAATTGGAGCTCTATCATGGACTACGAACATGAGGTCGTGGAACTACTCACACTGGCCATCTTACGGGCCTTGGGCTTGGGTCCCCAACTGAGGCCTTTTGAGTAGCCCAATTTTTTACCCAACATCTTCTCCCATATCTCGTCTCCAGAGAGTGACAAAGTACCCTCTACGATATACTAGGACTAGAGTTCCAGCATTTGTTTCTGCAACAAATTTAAAAACTAAGTTAGTAAGTAAAAAAATAAATTATTAAGGAGGACAAATAAGGGCAGAAGTATTGCTTGGATAACTTACATGTGCATCCTCTATGACCTGTGACACGAACGTCCTGTCTTAAACGTTTGTTTACTGGAACAACTCTACACGGTCGACCAACTCCCCTTTTTGCTCAACGAGCTTGTACTGTCGTTGTAGAAATGACTTCGACCCGTTGCTATGATTGTAAGGCTACTTCTGTCTAACAGCCTTGTTGGTCCGTGATTGCTCCTACATGAAAACAATTATATTTTTTGTTTCTTATACATATTAAAAGTTGAAATCATAATTAACCATTACAAAGTGGTTAGTTGCTCACCTGGAATGCACCATTCAAGTAGTGGTCACATAGGTAGTGTCAATTCTCATTATGTTCCACCAATATATATGGTGGGTTAGCATGGGTCTTCTCGGGGTCATTATACCTTTTGAAGTGCCTATGACAGTCGTCCCGAAACTCTTTAAAGGTGCTGAGCATCTAATGCTCAACGAACCTATTAATTGCTTGATCATTGAAATTAAGCATAAAGAACCGCTGCACATTACAAAAACAACACATTAGCTTGGTTAACTTAAATATGTTTCAAATGAAAACATAAATGTGTAGTGGACTTACCTGTAGGTCGCCTTTGACGATCTCAATGTATTCTTTGCCTACATCTGTGTACTTAAGGCAGCGGATGGAAAATATCTTTCATACACACACCTATCACCTAGCTAGTTGAAGCAAATAACGTGTGGCGAAATAGGGTTCTTCGCGCCATGGGTGATCGTTATCGAAATCTGTCCATTGGCTGCACCATAAAGCTTCAACTCTAAGAGTCTAGATTGTGAACGTCTCCTAGGAGTCGGAGTTGCAAATGGCTGAGAAGTACTTACTGAATAAATTATAAGAACATATAATGTTAGAAAAAAGTTCAAATAATCCTGAGTTAAAATTAATACCATTATTAAACTCACCTGAATTGTCGCCCACTGACAACGACCCTTCCGTAGGGTTATCTCGATCCTTGGCAAACTTGAGGAACATCACATCCATCTTGTCAAAATTGCTTGGGAATGACGACATAGTGCCTGTGGACATAGAAACAAACATTTAATAAGTAAATACAAACACATAACTAGAATTGAAATATAAACTTCATAAAGATATGCGTACATGGTTCGTCACTATCATTTGTCGTTACTTTCTTCACGTTCATATGACAAGTATTCATCCACATCGTCTATGAAGTCATTAGTGACATGATGCACAACCGGTCTTTCAACGATTGTGGGATAAACGTCAGTCCTACACAGAGTGTCATCGTCAATGTGTTCATCCACTAGATGGTTGACAACGATTTATAGTACATTCAGGTGCTCATTCTCAATATCGTGCACTTTTGGCATGTCCCATATACGCTTATTCTGGAGGACTTGCACAACTTTCCAGTTACTATCATTTTTTGGGTCATCTAGGTAAAATACTTGCTATGCTTGCGTCATAAGAATTACAGGTTCCTTAGTGAACAAAAAACGGGATGTGTTGAGAGATTTATACCTTAATTCAACATGTGTTCTTTGACTTTTATTGATATCTGTGTCATACCACCGACACTTAAATAGTCAAACATTTATTCCCATCGGATATTGAACGTGCAACCACTACTACAAAACTGGGTTTACTTGACACTTTTTACCTGTCAAGTATTTGTTTATTTTAACGTTTTTCAATGTGTCAAGTAATCCAGTGTCAAGAATAAGGTAGGTTTACTTGACAGTTTTTAAGCGTCAAGTATAATTATACTTGACAGGTAAAAAGCGTCAAGTATAATTATACTTGACAGGTAAAAAGCGTCAAGTATATAAGATTTCTTGACAGTTTTTATGCGTCAAGTAATCCGGTGTAAAAAATAAGGAGAGTTTTGTTTTTGACAGTTTTTACATGTGAAGTATTTTTGTTTTCTTGACACGCTTTGCATGTCAAGTTTTTTTTTTTCAAATGAAAATTATATATTTTAAAATATCCATATAATTTATCCTACATCTGTTTTGAAGTCCAACAACAATAAAATACACATTAATTGAACAATTGAAATCAATTCAAACTTACCATCAAAGAAATTGCATATATATATATATATATATATATATATATATATATATATATATATCAATGAACCATACATATATAAGTTGTCTTTCACCTATATCCAATATCAACAAAATATCAACAAAACTAGTTCACCTACATCCAATATCAACAAAGCTTGTCTATCTAACCTAAAAGAACTTAGTTATCACCATAATCACATGTGGCCACCTAAAAAATTAGCAAGCTCCATTCGCACTTCATCCAACTCGAGTTGACTGTATAAGATCCTTGTATCAATCTGATATGAAACCCAAAATATTGAAGTTAATACAATCATTCCTAGCCAAGGGTGTCATCGAACAACATAACACGTAAGAAAATTACCTAATAACAAAGTAAAGAACACGTAAGAAAATTATCCAATAACAAAGCGAAGAACACGGAGGTCTAAAAAGGAAATGACAATATGGTTGTGATGTTGATGTATTAAGTTTTGTTGAACTAAAGTTGTCCAAAGCAAGAATTTAAACTTTAGTGTAGCACCGAAAGTTGAATCACTAAGTTGTCATTAAATAACATAAAGATAGTCTTTTTGGCAAATGAAATATGGCCATTTGTCATGATTTTGTAGTCTTTTTGGCAAATGAAATATGGCCCTTTGTCATGATTTTGTATCAAAAGTTTAATATCAATTTAATTGACCTATGCATTACACTCTAACAAAAAAGAAATCAAACTTCAACATATATTAGAAGCACTTCCTTAGATCAAACAAAGACAATAAAGCAGTGTCAAAACGAAAACTAGAACACACCTGTTGAATTTTCTTTTTATGAAATAAGGAAATGTAAAAGATAAGCTACGGAAACAAAGGAAACATGGAACTGACCAAGCGAGATAGTCCACAATCTCTGCCAGTTGAAACGGTGGAGCAAAATTTTCGAGTTTTTCTTGACCACGGCTAGCAAATCATTTTCAGGGTTCCACTCGATAATTTTAACCTTGCATTAGCAAATCATCAAACATTCAAAGCAGAAGGAAAAAAACTCATCACACACAATAATATACTAATGTATGTGCAACTCTAAGTAGGAGGCCAATGGTGAAGAGTTAAAATTAAAACCTGAGAGGCAATAGGCTTATCGAATTGAAGCTAAAATGGAAGCTCACCCTAGGAATATGGACTACATTACAACATAGAAAATGACATTAAGAATAAAAAATATACTAAACATTGAAAAGTGAGGCAGAAAATGATATTATATAACAAGTAATCCAATTTTTTACTGATCCAACAAAAACTCCATCAACAAATCTATCAGTGCAAACATTATCTCTTGATAATATAAAGTGCAAGACCAAGAAAATGCAAAAGCCTCGCATCAGGATCTAAAACCAATGCAATACCAAACATTAGGTAAAGGTAGAGATTATTTAATATAGTAATATGTAGAGGAATATCTTAAATTTGTACTCAAGATCATTAAGTACAAAATCTATTTCAATCAAATCTCTTGCACATTTGAAAATAATAAAATGTCAGCCCCAAACAAGAACAACAAACCCTATGTTTCTACTTTTCCTTTCAGCACTCACACATATCATTTATTTACATCATTTATGTTTTTATACATATATCATTATATCATTTATTAATACATATCAACTATGAAAGTGACCCTCATTATATCATTTATTAATACATATCAACTAAGAAAGTGACCCTCATTTATTGATACATAGCATCTAAGAAATTGACCCTCATGCAAAATAAAATATGCATGCACTAAGAGAAAAGAGAAAAAGATGTACTAAAACACAAGAAAGATAAAGAAAACAAAATACATTATGAGACTGACGACATAAACAAAATATGTACACGATAAACGTGAATGAATGAAAACCCTTTAATGTGGAAGAATTACAGAAACCCAATTTTAATTGAAACCTTAAAAAATACCAATACATTGACAAAAATTACAAAAACAATTTTTATGGTTAAACATGCTTTGAAGATAAAATACAAAGAAGAAGAATTTATGCTCGTTGAAGACTCTGAAACCTTCCTATTCTCTGATTGAGATGGTTTGTGGGAACCAAAATTGGAATAAAGGAAATTTTCTCTACATAGAAATTTTTTTCAGAGAGAATGGAGTGTCTTTTTGTTCTTTGCAGAACTCACCCCTTTTTTGTTATGCAAAGTATTCCCACTTCTTCAGATGGAAGAGGTGGGAAGTTGAAGAGAATAAATGGGAACGTGGGAAAACCACCCACGTTCCCTATTAACTTAATAATTATTAAATTAATATATATTAAACTAATTAATTAATTTAATTTAATAATTAATTAAATCATATTTAATTAATATTTTCATTTAAATCATATTTAAATGAATATCTCTCGCATAACCTATAGTTTTAATTTAATTAATTTAATTAAATCAAATTTAATTAAATCAAATTAAACTAAACTATTAATTAATTCTCCAATTAATTAATTTCTAAATTAAATATCTTATATTTAATTTAATCCATCATTTGAATCATATTCAAATATAAATTTCTCTCATAACCTATACTTTTAATATGTATCATATAACATTAAATTTTAATTTATAATATGAATCTAATTAACATTAAACTAATATTTGAACTCATTCAAATATTTTATTCTCTTGTAATTTAATTTTGAATCATATCCAAAATTAAATTTATATAATAAAGTAATTAAAATATAAACTTTATATTATAATGTATCGATATACATTATATTAATTCCCAAAGTAAATTTGAACATTTCAAATTACAACCAATATAAATAAATCTCATTACTCTTTATGAGCTAGGAAGGGGACCTAATAGACCTACAGATCAGAAGCTACAACGATATGAGATTAATTAGCTAAACTCATTAACCACATTAATCAATATTTGTTAACTGTGTGTACACTCTACTAAAGACTCACAGCTGAACTCTTCTCGCTGTAGATATATTTTTGTGTCCACGGATATGACCAATACCAGTAAGTTAGTCTTTCACAAGTGTTCGTAACACCAGCTGGGTCAAATTATCATTTTACCCCTGGATTACTTCTAGTCCTTAAATACCAGTACTCCTCTAATGAACAACCTGTTTATGGTTCAACCACTAAACAAAAACCCCTCTCGTGCCATAGAGAGGATAGGACCCTTTGTTCAAGTCCCGGAGACACCATTTAAGGGAACATTTATCTACTTACCCTAAAGGTGGGAAGAAGTTAATTCCATCTTGTGTGATTATGTTTCCAGCTCCCCACTCGGTCTTGTCCCCAAAATGATAAGCATATTGAGTCGGTAATTTGGTCACTCTCACCCGTACAAATCAAAGGACAATCCCTCGCAAACAGGAGTTCATAATACACTCAGAATTAAGACTAAGTCACATAGGTCATCCTAATGAAATAGAAATCCAACTAGTTAACGGAGTTACATCTAGTGATTACTATTTCGTGGTCCAGTCTTATGCAAACTCATTGCATAGGATACCCTCACTCACATGTCACATACATGAACGCATTGGATCGATGTGTTTGTATCAAATACAAAATGAGCCGTATCCATAGTATTAACAGGATAAGGTACCCAACCTTAACCTTATACTATAGACCCTTTAAGTGTCTCTACATACTATTCAAGACTCATCAAACAACTTAGGATGTTATTTTATTGGATTTAGGTTATTAAGACAAAACTAATAATATAATCAATAACACTTATTGAAATTATAATAATAAAACACTTTATTAATAACGGTCAATTGATTATATTTATTATCTACGAGTTTTAGGGCATTAAACCCAACAAAACGTCTATGGCATCCAAGTACTTTCAAATGTTTGAATCCACTCTTGATGATTCCATACACATAGGATGTCAACAGAAATCACTCGATAACCCTGTATGAATAAAAATGATATAATTATGCAATATTTTCTCAAAATAGTTGAATGCACAATTTTAGAAGTAATGACAAAACATCTTGGATTTACAAGCAAAAACTAATTAAAAAACAAAGGGGAGAAAGAAAACCTTGGGAAATGGAAATTTCAAGTAGGGGTGAGCACGAAAGAAGAAGTTCAAGAACCCACATTGACTAGATAATTTGGGGGCAAATGAGAAAATAACAATAAGATGAAATAGTAAACTGATCAAAGACAATACGTTTAAAAGCTACCAAAAATCAAAATTGTATTACTAACGAACATAATCATATATAATAAATACATTAGTGTTTAAAGTGTAACACTTTAAAACTTACCAATTATTGTACTTAGACAGGAATTCATACAGATATAGCATTTGAACAAGGAAAACCAAAATGAAAATCAAACAGATTTGTGTGGTTCTTGTGAATATCATCTCAAATTTGGAAGACTACCAAATTGCAATAATCTGTCCATCTCGTAACAACGAGTTACTTACGTGATTTAAAATCTACAAACAAGGAACTTAACACGAAAAATATGTAAGTTGCAGTGCTCATTGTCTTACCTAGCTTACGTGTCTTCTTTGCAAGAACACCGGGATACCAAGTACCTCTATCTAGTTTTGCATTTGAATATTCCTGTAGTTCACTTGCTCTCTTGTTTCAACTCCAAGTAATCTTTTTTAGCTAGCTGGTAAATAAACAACAAAGTTCTAAACGAGAAAATGAGATGGGCTAATTCAGAATCCCATATATCACCTGAAATGGCTCCAAATTAAAAAACAATATACGTTAAAAAACCACATGAACAGGAAAGCTAATGTCTAGAGACCCATATAAGGAATCGATAATAAACTCAAGATCTTGAGAAAGCCTTGAATCTACCATACGCTTATGAAATGGGTCCAACGCATAGAAAATTCAAGTTATGTACAGACAACTTGAATACAAAGGGTGGAACTCCTCATGTGCTTTTAGTAAAGAAATCATATAAAAAATATTTAACTCTTGTGCTTTTTTTATTGTTAGTAAAGAAATGATAAACCATATTGTTATGTGCAACCATATATAACATCCTGGAGGTCAACATTTCATCCCACTCATAGTTTAAAGTGTTACATATATTACAGAAGTTTTTTTAACAGAGAAAACAAAGTATCGAGTTCGTTTTGTTATGACTTGTAAATGTACTTCTACTTTAATTAATCTCATTACGTCAACATTAACGAAGACGACCTTCTCGAAGTATGATTTAGGTTGCAATTAAGAATCAAGAATCCTAGTAGTAGTAAAACAAATGCAGAAATTGCAATCACTGATGATTAAAAGTAAAAAGGAAAGAAAAAGAAGTTGAAGAACACATAGAAAAGAACCTTGACGGCGACAACAATGGCATTAGTGAGGAGACCATCAGTTGCCTGCCAAGTTCCAAGTCCGAGAGAAGGGATGTTAGCTCCAGTATTCCAGGGGAAAAAAGAGATTTGAGAAGCCATTGAGGAGCAATAGAGAAGGAAATTTTGTAAAGTGCACGGTGGAACATCCATGGTGTGAGATTGTTCGGTGACCGACCGTCTGGAGGGATCGTTCGCGCAATCATTGCCAAGAAGGGAGCGTGCGAATCGGAGAAAATAGGGGAAGAGGAAAGGTTTGAGGGAGAAAGGATAGGGTTTTTCTTTTAGAAATTGGGAACAAAAGAAAGTTCGAGGAAAAAAAGAGGGAAAAGTTTTTTATTAGAAATTAGGGAACAAAAGGGAACTTTGGAGAAAAAAAGAGAGAAAAGCTCTTTTTAAAAGAATATGGAGAAAATATATATTATTTGACATTTAAAAAATGTCAAGTAACTAAACTTAATCTTGACGCTTCTAATCTGTCAATTAGTATTTAAAAATAAAAAAAATATAATTTTTTCACTTTTTTATTCTTGACGTCTTTTCATATTACTTGATAGTTTTTATTAAAACTGTCAAGTATTTCAAAACTGCAAGCGTCAAGTATTGCCAGTTTTCTAGTAGTGAACACTTTTTCTAGAACATCGTAGAAATTATTATTGTCATTTCTACTTGTATCGCTTTCACCATGACCATCACTCCACTGTTTTATGTAGTACGTCGGGAATCACATTCTGACGTGTGAAATCTCAGTTCACCCATGATGCATCCATTGTAACAACGAATGTTAAATGATGGTCTCATTACGAGTGAGAAGAAATTGTAAGGGAGATTTTCAAACTCACACAATTCTATAACCTAAAATCAATGTGACAACGATTATACACATTCACGTGCTTAAATACGTTATTGCATACATTTTCTGCGAAAACTTGCTATATACCTGTGCTCGAAACTATTCAGGGAATCCCTATTGATGTCTTTTCTATAAACCCGTAGCATTTGAGCATGTCGATGTATTAGCCTCAAATGTGAAGGAAAAAACACTAGAGAAACATGCAGCAGAAGACAAGGATCATGCTTTACTCTATATGCATCTAAACGATTTAAATTAACATGCTGTAACTAAACGATAAACCTACACGAAGAAAATAAAAGGTAAACGATGAGCTTACCTTTGTAGTTCTCAACTTCTACTTCGTTCCAAAACTTCTTCTCTGTTTGAAGATCACAAGCAAAGGACAAACACTAAGTTGATCTACTAATCTCAGGACTAAGAACTGAGTTGTGGGACTCATTTTTGTGAAGGAAACCTTTAGAGAGATGGATGGAGGTAGGTGTATCATTTAGAGATTTTTCATCAGAGTCATCATCTTCTCATTCTATAAATGGAAGTTTTTATATAGAAAAATTACATGCAAAATGCATGCAATTTATTTCATGAAATCTCAACACCTAATTAATCCTTTAACCATTAATGGAATTTAGTGACTGCTAAATTCATTATAAGCTGCCACATTTCCCACTAACATTTAGTTAATAAGTATGTTAGTCAAAGGGCAATTTGGTCATTTGACCAATTAAGTCAAAGTCAAACTTTGACTTTTCTTAGTCAAAAGTCAACTTTTTGATTTTTTGCTATTTTATCCGTCTTGACTAATTTCAACCTCCCGAGTATGAATCCACATTCACTTTTCTAAAATTCAAATCATATTTGAATATAAATCCGGTCAAAGTTTTGTTTTTCAAAGTGAAAAGTCAACATGTTGACTTTTACAATTTTAACTATTTCAAAACTTTTCAAGCTTCTAAATATGAATCCATATTCATATTTTTATTATTTAAATCATATTTAAACATAAAGCTTGAAGTTTATATTTACCGACTTATATCATACACTCTTGTCGAGTTTTTCCAACATATTGTTCTTAGTTGATTCCATATGAATTAGTAGGGGAACCTAATGGCCCTATAGATAATGGGCTCCAACGATTCGAGATTAACTGGCTAAACTCTTTTAGACCAAGCTTAATCAACATTCGTTAACTAAAGAGTCATTCCACTAAAGACTCTTAGTTGCACTTCCCTCACTATAGATATATTTCTGTCCACCTGATATAACCATGATGAGTAAGTTGATCCTCCACAGGTTGTTCGTAATCTTGGCTGGGTCAAAAAATCGCTTTACCCCCGAGATTACATCTTGCTCCTTAAGACCCACTGATCCACTATTGAACAATTGGTTTAAGGTCTAACCTATAAACCTGAATCCTTCTCGGGCCAATAAGAAGGTGAGGCCCCTTGTTCAAGAATTGGATTCAGTCCTTAAGGGAACAACCTATCTACTAACCCAGAAGTGGGTAGGAGTGAATTCTATCTTGCACCCTATGTCCTTAGCTATGCACTCGATCTTATCCCTGAAATGGGAGGCTTATTGGACCAGCGATGATGAGCTGCCCTCACCTATGCCGATCTAAGGATACTACCTAATGAACAGAAGTTCATAGTTAGCTCAGGATTAAGATCAAGTTACCTAGGTCATTATAATTAAAATAGTTAGTTTATAGTTTATGGCGTTATAACTAAAAGTGACTATTTCGTGGTTCCAGTCTTATGCAAACCATTTACATAGGATGCCCCCACTCCTATGTCTCTACATGAATGATTCATGATTACTTCGTTTGTACTAACTATGGAGCGGGCCGCATCCTTAGTATTTTTCCAAAATAAGGCGCCCAACCTTATTCATACACTATAGACTATTTTGACTATTAACTAGAACTTAATCCATGTTTATGTCTTTACATAAAGTTCAAGTGTATTGACAAACTTAGTAAAATAGCCTCGGAACCTTAATTTATTGGTTTTAAGATTATAGCATTCAATAATAAATTTTATTGAATCAAATAACAAAGCACGAGTTTCAGAACATAAATTCCAACAAAATGTTTCCTGATGAGGATGATTATGAGTTTAATTTGTGTAAGAACAATGTATAACAAATATTGAACAACTATACCTAAGAAAAACGAAACTGAGAAATGCTTACTTGCGATACTCTGATATTTCGTCTAATTTGTTGAGGATGTGCCAATAGAAGAGGCGTTTCTTTTCCATGATAGAGTACGAAGAATTGATGCACCTAATGGTTGTACTTTCTGCTTGAAAATTTCAAACTCACGAATCACCTTGTCCTCTGGAATGGTATCATCATTTCGCTCATCTTTTGTGAATCGAGTTTCTATACCACTTAGGTAACGCGAACAAAAGGTGCTCAATTTATTCATCACATACGCTTCTGCAATGGACCCTCGGGACGTGCTTTTTTTAGAACATATTGTTTTAAAGTGCATAGGCTTCTTTCAATGGGATACATCTAATTGTAAGAAATTTGACCAGTAACCTTGGTTTCATATGGTAAGTGAACAGCAAGGTGTACAATAACGCAAAAGAAGGTAGGTGGAAATATTCTTTCCAACTTACAAAGTACGATTATGATGTCTGCTTGTAATCTATCCAAATCACTTACTCTTATTGTTCTAGCGTACAAGTCATGGAAAAAATTACATAATTCAGTAAAAGTAGTGTACACGTTTTTTTTGTAAGAATGCTCGAATACTAATAGGTAGCAGTCGATGTAATAAAACATAACAATCGTGCATTTTAAGTCCTGATATTTTTTCCTCTTTTTCATTCACACATCATGATATATTGGAAACAAATCCATCGGAAAACTTAACTGATTTCAGAAACTTGCAAAGCTCAACTCATTCACTACTAGTCAATGTGTAGCTCGCATGTGGCTTGACCAATCGATTACCAACTTCTATAAGGTGTAAATCCTTTCTTATCTTCAAATCTTGTAGGTCCAATTGAGCATTTGTGGTATCCTTGGTTTTTCCTTCGATATTCAACAAGGTACCAACCAAATTGTCACAAACATTCTTTTCAATGTGCATTATGTCAAGTTTGTGATGTAACCATAGTCTTGTCCAATAAGGAAGTACGAAAAAAATACTTTCTTCGTCCAATTAAGAGTTCTCTTTCTTTTCTTATCCTTTATTGAAGGATGTTTACTCATAACTGAAAACTCCAACTGATCTAGCTGTTCTAAGATTTCATGCTCATTCATCACAAGAGGAGCCCTACGCTTTACCTTTCCATCGTGTAGCCTACTTCTATGTCACACGTGGTTCTCTAGAAGATAGCGTCTATGTCCCATGAAGGATATTCTACCTCGTATTCCTAATGATGATCTATTACCCATGCATATGGGACATGCCTGATACCCTTTTGTACTCCACCCTGATAGGTCACCATATGCCGGAAAGTCATTAATCGTCCATAATAAGACTGCATGTAGCTAAAAGAACTAACCTGTAAGAGAGTCATACGTACGCACCTCCAAAGTTCATAACTCTTTCAGTTTTTAAATCAATGGTTGGAGATACACATCGATTTTTCTACCAGGAGATCTAGGATCGGGTATGAGCAGTGACAAGAAGAAATTTATCTCTTTCATGCATTTTCATGGTGGTAAATTGTAAGGAAGTAACACAACAGACCACATACTGTACGACGTACTCATATGACCAAATGGATTAAACCCATCTGAAGCCAACCATAAATGTACGGTTCATGGATCAGAAGCAAAATGAGGAAATTCACAATCAAAGTGCTTCCATCCCTCTGCACCAGCTGGATGTCTCAACACATCATCATTTCAACACGTTTATCCCTATGTAATCTCATGGCACGCTGAACGCCTAGTAAGTAAAAATACTTTAACGACCAAAATGAAACAACTTAACTCTAATAAACTCAGCACAATGGAAAAGTAACAAACTTAAAGACTTCTATATAACTGGTAAACAAAACATTTCTTATTACTTGAACCAAGCGTTTTACAATTACGTCTTCCTCATTTCCTTAGTACAAAGACAAATCTTAGACTTGAATGTCTTTCCTAGCTCTCACAAAATTGAGATGCAGCTCCTTCCATACAAGACTTCTATTAATGAAATAAATTTCAAATTACAATAAATACAAGATAAAAGAACTTAGATTGCTTGCTCAACTTCCACACTTAGCAATTCATCTTAATCTTCCTTACTTGGCCTTAACACTTGATCCCCTAGGGAGGAAAAACTTTAAAACTTAGTAAACCTTTCGAAATATAAAATCATTTTCATAAACATGGCTTCAATGCCTCCTTCATAAGACAATAAACACAAATTAGTCTTCTATCTTCCTTTCGTCGAGAACATGAACCATTCCCATGCGTAAACTACTGTGATGTCCTTTTCATCTACATCATCCCTTGGAGAATATCCTGTGTCACGCCCCATTCCAAGTTCGCTTTATGCAATGGAATAGAAATGCGACCACCTAGATATTCTATGCTGAGGTTATTAACGACCCAAATTTTCTAACTAGGCTGAAGTTATTAACTTTAACCCGACACCCTATTGTTCAACCCAAAACAAGTTATCTAAACATAAAAGATTATAAAAACTATTTCAAAGATAAATATCAAAGAAAAATTTAATCGGGTCCTTTTTCAAAACAAAAATAAAAGTTCAAAGTATTGTGTTTCAAGTCGCCAAGAAACAAACGGTCTTTCTAAACATAAAACTCATTTCAATCATCAAAGCACTATTAAAACTATCAACTCTTTCTCTATATATAGCCAGTCAAAATAAACACCCTAATACGTATCACAATTTAGTCAACAATACAATCCATCGATACTTTCTAAGCTACACATAACAGTCAAACCATCTCATCAATACATTCCAACTTCAATATAAGATCCAGTTGTAGAAATTCTTTACCTTATGCTTAGCTAAGATCGTGGGTCAAACTAAAATCCAACGAACCGACCTAAACATAATTAAACAGAAAAATCAAACACTTTCACTAATAATTTCATCCATTCAGTTCACATAAATGTGAGTTCCACAACTTACCCACGTAAATGGAGAATTGAACTCCAAACCAAACTTGTCGTGAATTCCAAGAACTCAAGCGCTAGTCCTAACACCTTCAAGGATTAAATATTAAATCCAATGAATTAATCGAACATTATAACTCAATGAAGCTACAAAGCATAACCATAAAACCCACAACTACACACTTACTGTTGGAATTTGTGTCCTAAAACTCGTACTTTGTTATTTGATTCAATAAATTTTATTATTGAATGATATAATCTTAAAACCAATAAATGTAGGTTCCGAGGCTATTTTACTGAGTTTGTCAAATACACTTGAACTTTATGTAGAGACATAAACATGGATTAAGTTCAAGTAAATAGCCCAAATAGTCTATAGTGTATGAATAAGGTTGAGCGCCTTATTCTGGATAAACACTATGAACGTGGCCCGCTCTGTAGTTAGTACAAACGATGAAATCCTGAATCATTCATGTAGAGACATGGGAGTGGGGGCATCCTATGTAAATGGTTTGCATAAGACTGGAACCACGAAATATTCACTTTTTGTTATAACACCGTAAACTATAAACTGACTATTTCATTTATGATGACCTAGGTAACTTAATCTTAATCCTGAGCTAACTATAAACTTCTGTTCATTCGGTAGTATTATTAGATCTGCACTGGTGAGGGCAGCTCATCATCGCTGGCCTAATAAGCCTCTCATTTCAGAGATAAGATCGAGTGAATAGCTAGGGACATAGGGTGCAAGACGGAATTCACTCCTACCCATTTCTAGGATAGTAGATAGGTTGTTCCCTTAAGGACTGAATCCAAGTCTTGAACAAGGAGCCCCACCTTCTCATTGGCCCGAGAAGAATTCAAGTTTATAGTTGGACCTTAAACCAATTGTTCAATAGTGGATCGGTGGGTCTTAAGGAACAAGATGTAATCTCGGGGGTAAAACGATATTTTGACCCAGCCAAGATTACGAACAACCTGTGAAGGATCAACTTACTCATGATGGTTATATCAGGTGGACAGAAATATATCTATAGTGAGGTGAGTGTAACTAAGAGTCTTTAGTAGAATGACTCTTTAGTTAACGAATGTTGATTAAGCTTGGTCTAAGAGAGTTTAGCCAGTTAATCTTAAATCGTTGGAGCCCATGATCTATAGGTCCATTAGGTTCGCCTACTAGCTCATATAGATTCAACTAAGAACAAAATGTTAAAGTAACTCGAATTGTTCGAATTAAGAAAAGAGAGAGAAACCGACAAATATATAAAACATAAGTCGGTAGAAATAAACTTTAAGCTTTGTGTTTAAATATGATTTAAATAAATATGAACATAGATTCATATTTAAAAGCTTGAAATGTTTTAAAACGGTCAAAGTTGTAAAAGTCAACTTGTTGACTTTTAACAAAACTATGACTGGATTTATATCGAATATGATTTGAATTTTAAGAAAATGAATTTGGATTCATACTCAGGAGGTTAGAATTAGTCAAAACGGGAAATAGTAAAAAGTCAAAAAGTTGACTTTTGACTATGAAAAGTCAAAGTTTGACTTTGACTTAATTGGTCAAATGACCAAAATGCCCCTTTGACTAATTATTCTATTAATTAACAGTTAATGGGCAATGTGGCAGCCGATTGTGAATTAGAAGCCACTAATTCCATTAAAAAGTTAATGGATTAATTAGGTGTTGAAATTATATGAAATAATTTGCATGCAATTTGCATGTAAATTTCATATAAAACATTTCTCAATACAGAATGAGAGAGGATGATGCTCTTATGAAAAACCACCTAAACGATACACTGCTCCCTTCTCTTAAAGTCTTACTTCACAAATCGAGTCCCACAACTCTGTTCTTGGTCCTGAGCATAGTAGGTCAACTTGGTGGTTGTCCTTGTTCATGATTTTCAGGCCGAGAAGGAAAAAAAGGATAAAAGAAGAAGTTCAGAACAATAAAAGGTAAGTTCATCATTTACCTTTTAGGCTCTCCGTTTAGGTCCATCGCATAGCATGTGCATGTTGTTTTCTAAATTGTTTAGATGCATATAGAGTAAAGCATGATCTTTTTCCTTCCGCTGCAGCATGTCTCTTGTTGTTTTTCCATCGTGTGGTATCAGAGCATGCATAGCTTTACTCATATGCATATGGTGGGTTCTTACAATTTATCTGATAAATTGATATGGTTGAACTAAAATGGATTAGTTTTAGATTTGGCTCTAAATTAAGTTGTTTATTTGCTTTAATCTTTGTAATTAGCCCTTTTGGTCCATTGTTATAATCATTCACAACTACTTATTTATTTTTATAAATTACCTATGTTTTAAAGGTGGAGAAATATAATGAAAATCATAGGGTTCATGGTTTCAAAGAAGATATGAAGGATTTAGACACATTTTAGAAAACCATTTTCTTTTGGTTGGAAACATTTGATAAGGAGAATCACTCACAGTCACTGTCGACTAGCTTCCTAGGCCAAAATTTCCCTTACTCCTCTCGAAATCTTTCTCAAATGTGAGCTCGTTCTATGTCTTGAATCCTTTAGATACTTCCCCAGTTTCTTCTTTAATAAATTTTGGGTAAAAGCAGCTTCAAATGACCTCAGTTCCTCTATTAATAGATCTTGCCGACAAACTTTTCCATGTCGGAATGATTTCTCTAATCGGTAGAGGGGAGTGGCCTAATCTCAAAATGCCACGTGCTTTTGACAAATTCTTATCTTCAACTCGATTTAGGTTGTTGGGTCAAATCAATCATCGACCAACTGACATCTTAGTCACATAACTGACTTTCTCGATGAAGTAGCTCAACTTGTCTATTTTTAGTCGTGTAACCTTCTTCGTGTAGATGTCTTTCATCTCGTAATCCTTCCTCAAGTTGATGGGCCTTCATCGTGTTAAGGTATGCGTTTAAGGTCTTACAACTACTACCTTCTTATGAGAATTTCGTCCCTGAAATGTAGTAGGCTGACGCGAACAACTGTGGGTACTGGACTTTCATTTGTTCTTCCTTCTCTAAAGTTGCTTCCTCAACACCATGGTTACTCTATAGAATATTGACCATATGGGAATTACCTTCGTTCTTAGTATTTGTTCCTTTCTGTCCAAGACGCGGAGAGGTTTCTCTTCATAAGTCAAGTTTCTTATACTTTTAGAGGTTGGTCTGGAAGGATATACGAGAAATCTGACTCGTATTTCCTCAACATAGACACATGGAAGACCATGGATCCTCGACAGTTCCGCAGGCAACCTTAGCTTATAGGCCACTGGTCTTACGTGCTCTAGAATCTCATAGAGTCCAATGTATCGTGGACTTAGCTTCCTCTTCCTCCAAAATTTGATTACTCCTTTTCCAAGGTAACAGTTTCAAGAAAACTTTATCTCCTATCTCAAATTCTAATACTCTGTGAAGGATGTTCGCGTAGCTCTTTTGCCTATCTCGGGTAGTCTTTAGATTTTCCTTAATTACTTTAATGTTCTCCGTCGTCGCTTAAAACTAAGTCTGGTCTGTATAGTTTTCTTTCGCCAACTTCTTCCTAACAAACTAGCGTTCTGCAACGCCTTCTATATAACGCTTTAAAGGGGGTCATTCCAATGTTGGAATGATAATTGTTATTTTATGAAAATTCGATCATGGACAAATGCTCGTCCCAACTACCTCTAAATTGTAGAACATAGGCTCTCAATATATTTTCCAAAATTTGAATAGTTCTTTCAGATTGACATTCCATTTATGGGTGAAACGCAATCAAAAGCAACTTTGTACCCAATGCGTCTTACAATTTTGGCAAAAACTTGGAGGTAAATCATGGATCTCTATCCAAAACTATAGACACTAGGGTCCTATATTGGCTCACAATTTTGTCAACATATAACTTAGCCAACTTGTCTAACGGAAGGGATTGCTTGATAGGGATGAAACTTGTCGTCTTAGTGAATCCATCGACAATTATCCAAATTCTGTTGCAACCATTTGGTGTTCTGGGTAGTTTAAACAAGAAGTTTATGGTTATGTATTCCCATTTCCATTCAGGATTTGTAAAGGACATAGCAACCTACTGACCTTTTGTCGCTGAGGTTTGACCTACTAATAGATCAAGCATTTGGCTACAAACTCGATTATTTCTCGTTTCATGCCTAGCCTCCAATAATAGACTTTCAAAGTCTTGTACATCTTTGTACTTTCGGGGTGCATCGCGTAGGTCGAACTATAGGTTTCCTCTAAAATACTATCCCTCAATGCCTCATTTTGTGGAAGGCATGACCTTCCATCCTTCAGCAACACGCCATCTTCTCTAAACATGTAATCTAATCACTTTTCACATCTTATTTCCTCAGCTAGCTTTCTCAAATCAGGATCTTTAGGTTGTGATTTAACAATTTTTCCCTCAAGCGTGGGCTTTACCTGAAAGCGTGTATCAAGTTCCTACACATCCTCCCATTTAGATTTCTTTGAAGCTTCTTAGTTCTTATAATAGGGCCATTCTTCCCCTACTCCTTGAGCTTGAGATTTTCCTGCTCAATGTGTCGACTACGACCTTGGCTTTCCTAAGGTGGTATGCGATGCTGCAGTCATAATCTTTAATGAGTTCCATCTAATGCCTCTATCTTAGATTCAACTTCTTTTGATCGAATTTATACATTAAAACTATTGTGGTCCATAAAGATGCTATGTTTTCTTCCATCAGATAGTACCGCCAAACTTTCAACGGATGGACAAGAGCTGCCAATTCTAAGTCATGCGTGGAGTAATTGTATTCGTGCCTTTTCAGTTGTTTGGAAGCATAGGTTATCACTTTCCCTTCCTGCATCAAAATGCATCCTAGGCTTTGGTGCAATGTGTCACAGAAGACCTCGTATTCCTTCTCGGTCGTAGGAAATGCGAGAATAGGTGTGGTAGTCAACCTTTATTTTAGCTCCTGAAAACTCTTCTCGTAGTTAGGCAACTACTCAAATTTCGTTGCTTTCTTTGTGAGTGGTGTAAAAAAAAAGGGTTAGTTTGGAAAATCCTTCCACGAATCGCCTATAGTAACCTTCCAAGCCAAGAAAGCTTTTCACTTCGAAAACCATTTAAAGGCGTTCCAAAGTTTCAATCGCTTGAACCTTTTACAAGTCCACCTTCAATCCTTCAGAGGATGTGTCCAAGAAATACTACTTTTCTTCTCGCAAAGTCTGTAATATAATTCTTAAGTGCTCGACATGTCTTTCCATTGATAACTTGTAGAAATACAAGTTATTATAGTCTTTTAAGTTAAATCATGAAGTCTTATCGTATGAAAATAGAAGAAAACAGAGGAAAAAGTAGGTGATTTGATTATTCTGCGAAATGCATGGTATAAACCTTATCCCAGTTTTACTATGTTTTAGTGCTCTTATTGTAGGATTTTAGGTAAAAATGAGTGAAGCTCGACGATATAATATCTATGCGAGAAAACCTATTCAACCTTTATAGTGAAAAGACGTATAAGCTAGGCGTTTAAAACAACTAACAAACAAAAAATGGTTGGTGGGAAATTCGGAGAAAGGATAAAAGGACGACTACGTAGTGTTGTTGTAGCTTTTTAGAGGTCTTAATGGCGCAAGGCGTCCTATCAACATCAACTCTTGCCTTTAAATAGAGCCTCTCACTCTAGAATAGAGTTTGCATATTTGGCTGGAGAGCAAGTTCTTACATCGTTCATCTTCTCTATTCGCTTGAGCTTTAGGTGAGAGCTTAGAATAAAAGAGAGAGAGAATCATCCTCTCCATCATTCCCCCTCATCAATAGACAAAGCTCAGAGCTAAAGAGTATGAGAAATCAGACTCTGCAGTGTAACATCTTTTGTTGTATTTCAGTTTGTATTTTTGTTGTGTTGTTCTGTAAGAAGCTATTTATATTAAAGCAATGCATTTCTTCTTCCATTATCCCATATTTTTTATTCTTTCCATGTTCAATCTGTTTGGTTAGCTAATTAGTAATAAATTTTGGTTTTGATACTTTGAGAATTAGAATCGATAGAAGAGCAATGATATAGATTGTAATTTCCTGACAAGTAAGAACCACATTTAGCTAAGCACGTGGCAAGAAGATTGTAGCAATGTAATCTTATCGCCAAACCCATCCTTTGCTTACATTATCGAGAGGATACTGGGTGTGGTGATAGCACCGAGAGGTTACCCGCCCCAATTAAGGATAAGTTACTAATAGAACATTTAAGATGATCATATACAAATCATAACTTAACTTTATGTATTTGCATCCCAAAAGGCGAGCAAGTATGGCAAAAGCGCTGAGAGGTTGCTCGGCCTAATTCTTAGTTAATACGTGTTTTTGTATCACCTTGAAGTATTAAAGCATAAAGAAATCCATTTAGTTAATTAATTTTTTCTTCCTCGTTGTGCTTATAATGAGTTCATATTCCACTGTTCCATCTCGCCATGCTCATCTTGCACCTTTAAGCACTATAATGTAAATAGTTAGGATAATTAGTATATTGTTCATAATTATACTATATAGCTTATACCACATGAGTCAGTTCTTGATAGGATAAATTAGAAGCCTAAATTTTCTGTGCTCGACCCTGGACTTAACAGGAAACCTCTATTTGCTTATACCTAGGTGATAAAAGGAAAACTTGTGCGATAACGTTTATTTTTCTCAATTTAGCAATGCATGAATAGAAATGCACCTTTTATGGCATCACCCTATTTAGTCGCCTAATAGTCTCTCATTTAGAGCCCCTCATGTTAAATCTATGAGCATAATACATGTAAAAATGTAATGCATAAACGAAACAAACCATCCACGTTCGGGAGTAAACCAGAATGTCATCGATGAAAAAAATGACAAATTGATCTAAGTAGTGACGAAACACTTTGTTCATTAGGTCCATAAAAGTCACTGGGGATTTGGTCAATCCAAAGGGAATTACCAAGAACTCATAATGACCATAGCGCGTTCTGAATATAGTTTTAGAATCCTTAGTTAGTGATAGCCCGAACGTAAGTCTATCTTGGAGAATCGGAGGCTCTGCTGAGTTGATCAAAGAGATCGTTTATTTGCGATAATAGGTACTTGTTCTTGACCGTTACTTCGTTCAATTGGTGATAGTTGATGCACATTCTCATGGATCCATCTTTCTTCTTTGCAAATAAGATAGGGGCTCCTCATGGTGAGATATTAGGTCGGATATAACCTTTTTTTATTAACTCCTCTAACTGGTTCTTTAACTTCTTCAGTTCACTTGGATTCATGTGATAAGGGATTTGAGAAATTAGTATAGTCCCAAGTACAACTTCAATAGTGAACTCAATCTCTCTCTTAAGCGACAACCCATTCGATTCCTCTGGGAATACATCCAAGTAGTCGTAAACTATAGGCATCCTGCTGAGATTATCCTTTAGTGTCCATGTATCTACCACATGTGCCAAATAGGCGATATGCCTTTTCTTTACCAGTTTCCTCGCCTTTAGTTCGAATATGATTCTTTCCATTTAACCTTCTTATCACCTTCAAATTTAACTTCAAATTTTCCAGGGTCTCTCAGTACTACCTCCTTATAAAGCAGTCCAATATCGCTTTGTACTTGGTGAGAAAATCCATTCATAAGATCACATCAAATTCTTGAAGCTCAAATAAACATGATAACTTGTAGAAATACAAGTTACTAGCCTCTTAGGTAAAATAATGGGACCAAAATGCGTAGTAATCGTGTCAAAATGGTAACTTCTATTGTAAATTCATAAGTTTGTGAAAATACAATCTACATATGTCATCATGTCTGTTTTACCCTGTTTCGAGTGTCTTAACGCAGGATTATGGATAAAGGAAGAGACTACTAAATCACAAAGGAGCTCACGCAAAGGCTACGTGAGCAGACCTTGTCTAGCAAGTACAATGTAACAACCCATAAATTTAGGGAACCTATTTTGGGTGTTACATTAAGTGGAATTGGAAGTTAAGGAATGTATTTGGTGTTATAGTTGGTATCAGAGCGTCAGCTTTTAGGTTCTGTAGACTAACTTACGATGTGAGTCTTTGATTTTGTCCCTATATATGGCTATTACGGTCCTTCGTCACTCGCCAGGTATGTATTTTATGATACATGATTCTGAATATGCACATGACCTTGCATGTATTAAACTAGAACTGCATGAATGTAATGATTTAATGGTGATGGTTTTGGTGGTGAAATTTAAGAAAAAAATGTCACCACGTAGAGGTGCTCAACGGGGTGGTTGAGTAGGCAAAAGTGTAGAACGTGTTCAGCGTGATGAACTACTTTGTGGCAAAATATCTAAGAAATAAGTTATGTTCGTGGTTTTAAAGGGAACTAAAGGCATGGTTAAGTTCAAGTATATCAAACACATTTGATT
Source organism: Cucumis melo (assembly GCF_025177605.1). Lineage (NCBI taxonomy): Eukaryota > Viridiplantae > Streptophyta > Magnoliopsida > Cucurbitales > Cucurbitaceae > Cucumis > Cucumis melo. Next base: position 5,127,089 of record NC_066857.1, read on the forward strand.
GTGTTTAGAATTGAGATACTGGAGAAGGAACAAAGAAAACTTTGCATAGTTATTCTGGTGAGACTTCAAGAAACTATTTTGAGTTTACCATGAAGGATAAGTTACAGCTAGTTTAAAGTATAAGTGATGAAATAACGAATTTCTTTAGAATAACTAGCTAAGTTGATGTCATTAAAGAAAGCCAATAGTTGGACATGAGTTTGAACTTTATCAAACAAAAAGAAGAGAAACTATTAAGTTCTAAAGAGTGCTAAATGGTGGAGAGTACCTTATTAAGGGTGGAAGTTCGAAGTTGGAAAATAGAACGTAGTTTTTGAAGGGTTATGAATTAAGTTTCACTTGGATAAGTGTAAAGGAAATAAATGTATTTGAGAAAAGTAATATTTTGTCAAGAGAAGCGAAACTTTGTGCAACATGAGAGTTGCACTTAGGAAAATTTTATGGCAGAGTTACCAAGTTGAGAAGGCTACTTAGGAACAAAAGTATGACAAGAGAGCTTGACACTCGAAACTGTTCAAGGACTAAAACTTTCGTCCTCAAAAGTTTCTTAGCGAGGGAAGATTGTAACAACCCATAAATTTAGGGAACCTATTTTGGGTGTTACATTAAGTGGAATCGGTAGTTAAGGAATGTATTTGGTGTTATAGTATAATTCTCATTTAATAAATTCAAAATAACGCCCAATAAATTAAAACTAATTAAACAAAATTAAGATAATTAACTCCAAAATTATCTTAATTTTTGGGGCGTTACAATCTTCCCTCCTTTATGAAAAGTATCTCTTGTTATTGTTTCTTTTTAGTAATGACCTCAGCTTAGTATAAAGAGTTGGGTCGTTACATACAATTTCTAAATGAGATTCATTTCAGCACAGGGAAAAGGTTCACTAAAAGACAAGAATGGTGGTTGGAGTTGATGTGACTTAAAAAAGCTGCATTCAGCACTAACATGTTCAGAAGGATAGAAGTTTCCCGCCAAAAGTTGCCTATAAAAGGACTCATTCACTATTGAAAAAAGAGGCCAGCTTCAAGAGAAGTTAGATATCTGTATCAATTGGTCCAAACCCTAGAGAGTGATGAAAAGGAGTAGCCTTTCTGCCATCTGTAAAAGGTTTTCTACTTTTTCTCGAGTCGGTTTATGAGTGAAAGCTCAGGACAGAGGGAAGAATTCCATCACTTCCTTTCCCCTAACTTGTAAAGTCATTCTCTTTACTTCCACTTTTATATTTCTTTGTAATGTATGTGTTCATATTGTACATGGCCTAAGGCCTATGTTCTTTAATACATTGCATGTTTATACCTTTTTAATCCATCATTTCTTTACTGTCCATCTGTCAATGTGTTAGGTATAGTGTAGTCTTGTGATAAGTTCTTGATAAGAAGCTTAGCTTATAAAGCTTATCACGTTAGTTTAGCTATAACCATCACTTGACCAATGTATATTGCCGACTACTCGAGAGAGAAAGTACCAAGGATATGGCTAATGTGTGTAAGGAGGAGTTTAGAGACAAACTCCACCTTGGTGAGATAACATTCATCATTTGTGTTCCGAAAGGAGAGCAAGTGTGGGTGTTTGACACTGAGAGGTTGTCTCCCTTAAATAGAGAAGTGGTATAAGTCTTGTAAGCAAACTCTTCTCGATAGGTCTCGCTTAACCTACAAGCTTTATCATTTACATCCCGAAAGGTGAGCATGTGTGATGTTCAAGGCATTGAGAGGTGCTCACCTAAATCATAAGCTAGTTAACTGATATCTATCGCATCAAGGTTGCCACATGACTTAATCACCTAGTAACGCTTAGACCTTCTCTCACTCTTTCTTTAACACAAGTTAGTTCACATTTCTATCTTGTCATTCAAATTTCCATCTAAACCATTATTTACCCCCACCCCTTTCTTTTTTTCAGATTCTCTAATGTGGATAGCAAATATAGTTCAAACTTACACTTTATCATACTGTATAGATAGTAATGTATACCGCTTGAATGAAAAGTAGGCTTTAGAACAAAGTTTTGATATCAATTCCCGGTGTTTGACCCTAGATCATCCAGGAAACCTATTGTTTTGCTTATACTTGGGCAAGCAATAGGAAAACTTGTATTCAACGAGGACTTAGTAAGTATGTGATGAAGAGACATACAGTATCGCATACAATGATCATGGTCAATGACTTACCACATTGAATTAGATATAGCAAACAATCAAGAAAAACAAGAGTCAACTTTCATCTGACACTCTTAGTACTTACTTTACAATCTCTACACAATTGTTTTACTAAGAACACCTCACCGAAAAGGGCGCTAATTAATAACCCAATTTTTAGAGGTTCTATTTTCCGATTTAAGATCTTAGCATGCGACATAGAAATAAAAGAATGTGTAGCCCCAAATTCAAACACAGAAGTAGGAGAATTATAAATCATTAACGAACCAGTGATTACATGAGGGTTGTCCCTAGTCTTACTTCGAGTCATAACATAAACCTTTCCTTTGCAACTTGGGTCTTCTAGGTCCTCTGACTTCATTAGGACCAGCCTTAGTTTTGTCTTTTCGGTAAGGCTGATTGACCGATTGCGAAATGGTTCGTGGGTTCCCTTGAATCATCACATTTGGATAGTATTTGGCAAAATGCTCAGGTTGCTCGTAGTTGAAACAACTCCTTGGAAAACCACTACATTCCTCAAAGTTTGGATTCTGTCTCTCTGTTGGTCTTCGCTGAGGCTCATTCTCTGTCCACGTTGAGGTGCCTCTTTCTCATTGATCTCGATTAATTTTGGAACTTGAGAGATTATGGGACGAGTTTTGAAATTTACTCGTTGTTGGATGCCTTACGCTGGATGTCTGGTCTCCACGCGTCGTTCATCACCTATCAAGTCGCCAAGGCCTCGACTGTAGGGGTTCTTTTTAAAAATTTTGTTTTTTTATCATCTGTCATGCATCTTTCAACCCTCATGGCAGCTTCAACCAACTTTGAAAAGTTGGACCAATCCATACTAGCCGTCACTGATGCTCTAATTTTAGTATGTAACCCTTCCTCAAACCGTTTGCACTTATCTTCCTCATTATTACAAAAGTTAAAGCATACTTAGCTAGCTTAGTAAATTTTTTTTCGAATTCTCGACGGTTATGTTGCCTCGAACCTAATTCCTAAACTCATTTCTCTTCGTATCACAGAAGGAATGAGGGTAGAACTTATCTTTGAATGCCTTTTTGAATTCTAACCATGGAATGAGGCCTTCTCCGCCTATCCTTGCTACGTGGAGAGTTCACTAGTCTTATGCGTCATCTTGCAACATGAACGTTGCTAATTTCACTTTTCTTTCTTTAGGGTAGTCCATTATCGTAAAACATTTTTCTATCAGGCTTAACCACTTTTTCGTGTCAGTCGGATTAGTGGTTCCCAGAAAGACTGTTTCCCCTAATGCTTTAGCTTTTGATGCTAAATCTCTTGTCTATCTTTTAGGGAAAGCAGTCATACAACGCCTTCCTCGACTCCTCTTCCCACTGAAATGTGTGGGTTACCAGACATCTCGTCAGATGTTTACGCCCTATTGACGCTCCCAGTAGCTGGAACATCTGATGCCACTTGCCTAACTCATCTTGGCCTTCTTCATGGTGCCATAAATCATATATCATATCAATACGCTGGACTCTTGTACTCTCACATGACTCAATATGCATGACTCTACTTGAGACTAATCCCAAGAACTATGCTCCGATATCAACTTTTCACGCCTAGTTCTAAGTTCGCTCTATGAGATGGAATGGAAATACGATCGCCTAGACATTCTACGTGAGATTCCATATGTTGAAATCGTGAAGGACGTCTAGTAAGTGGAACCAATACAACAAACACAGGAAACTTAACACGAAATGAAGATTTATAAATTTTATTGATAATTCAAAGAAAGGTACATCCCGTACTTTTAATACATCCGTATCAAAACTAATAAACAAGACGCAAAAAATACTTGGACTTTTCTAACGTAGCTAGCATATGCTATGTAGGTAAGCAGTGGCACTACCAAAACTATTGCAATTGAGGAGACATTATAGGCGATCAAGATTGCAAGTTCAATATCGGATATCCTTTGCTACCTCGGGGGGGGGGGGGGCAAAAGGGGAAAGAGATAAACAAAACATTTGAAAGATAAGAAAAATATGTTTAATGAGTGAGATCTTTCATCAAGCATTTTGAAATAATCATTTATCAGAATAGGCGTTGTAGAAAAATACAAATTAACCATTCTTCAATTTATCGCGTTGTATGCCTTGCGCATTCTAAGGAATACGATAGCACCATGGTGGTACCGAAGAAAACTAAGGACATGATTAAGTTCAAATATATCAAACGCATTGAATTGTGTATAGAGTTGATATATTAGGAAAGGAAAAAAAACATTATTTAGTGGTGAAATTATTTTGATGGGACATAAAAGGAATCATTTTGTGTATTACCATGAAGAATGAGATTAGTGAAACTACAAATAACCTTTTCATAATAAGTCATGTACATGGGTACAAGCTTAAAGTTTATTGGTAGTAGAAAAAAAGAAAGAGAAGAAAATATCGGTTCTAATAAAGGTTATTGAATATTAAAATCAAATGATCAAAGTTAAAGGTTTTTTGTAAGGCCTTAATGGCGTACCACCAACGTAATAAAGAACCCACAATAGGGATGCAGAACCAAAAATCTTTTGATAGTAGAATGCATTCACGAAAGGATTATGTGTAAGGTTCTGATCTAGAGAAATTGAGGAAGTCCTATCAAAGAGGGTCCTTACTGGAAGTTATGTTGGATAAGAATAATTATGGGACATCCCATTAAAAAGGATGCGAAAACGAAAAGAGAAAAGATGACACGAAGGAAAATACTTAAGTTTAAGTTCTATAGTGTGAAGGTAAGTAACGCGATAAGAATAATTGGCAAGGAAGAAACTTGTGTTGGATGCCAAGAGTTAAGCGTTTAAGCATGGCAAAGTGGAAAAAAGTACCAACACCCAAGAGAATTAGGCAGGGAAGTAAGTATCCTGGAAAGCTGACTGACAACTCGATGGAGGAAAGTAAATGTCTGTTGTTTCTTGAGAAAGTAAGGGAAAGTTAGATGATTAAAGTGTTTGTCTTCCAAAGAGATAAGGTGCGCATCTCAAAGGAATGTCTACTCGCCACTGACGGTTATCCTACGTGTCGAGATTAGATTGGCTGCATGTCGCGGCAAATCAGGAAAGCAACACGTGCAAAGCGTGGAAGTAACCCTTTGATGTGAAATGTCACTATAAATAAAACCAAAGACCAAAGGAACAAGGTGTTGTTCGTAAGTATTAGAATTCTCAGATAAAGATGACAAGGGGAAGTTCTGAATGTTGAACCATCGGTTGAGGGAACCATTAGGCAAGAAAAGGAACCCAAAAGCAGAGAAGGAAGAAGTTGAGGCTAAGTACTTTTATGAGTGACAAAACAAGATTTCAATGTGATTTAAAAGTTGTTATTTATGGTTAAATGTTCTCTATGCTTGAATACAAATTATGAATAAAATGTTTTGTAAGTGATTCTTCATAAATAGTTAATGTTGTGTTTGTAAGCTTGATATGTGAATGATGTATTCTATTGATGATTATTTGAAGGTATTTTGTCATTGATGCATATTACATGATATTGTTGCTACCGTGATTTTATGTAAGGAAAGTATGCTAGGAAGCTAACCTTTTGGTTTGCAATGATGGAATAACGTGAGAAGGTGAGATCTATTGGAAGACGTTGATGGAAATCCTAGGTAACTCGCTGATGCTGGTTAATTGTGCATCCCAGATCTCGACGAGGGGAGAATCTTAGATCTAGGCAGAATGGTAATGAGACGCTGGTGGAATTGGAATCCCAGGATTGAGAAAGATTGAATGTGACGAGACACTAGTAGAAATTTCAGGTAACTCGTGTGGCACTGGTTGAGTGTGAATTCCAGGTCAAGGTGAGGGAAGAGTCCCATAGTTAAAGAGGGAAGGTAGAGTTACTCTATAGCCTTATGCGACATGGTAGCCGTGTCATCTTGTCTTGCATTTAAGGAGCCGAGTGACAAGCACTTCGTTCCTTACCGCAAATGACCCAGCTCAAAAGCAAGGCGAGTGCAACACCCAAGTTGGTAAGGCCAAGCCCAGGAACCAAGTAAAAACAAACAAAGCCAAAAAGAATTTGCGTTGAAGAAGTACCATGAAATTAGTTGCACTCCTTTTAAGGATAAGTCTTTTTTATTGAGGGGTTTGACCCTCTCCTTACAGTTGAGCCACTTTCGCCCCTCTCTTTATTCAACTCAACTCTTACGGAGCCTCTCCTTTCAAATGAATATGGATTAAATTGAGGGTCTGTCTGGAGGCACGAAGCAAAACGACTATTAAGGATCAAAGAATTTGAGAAATACATATGAAAAAATTAAGACTTCGATCATTCTTTGAGCCTTTTAAGAATAAGGATAAGGACTTTCACTTAAACTCCTACTCTGCCTCTTCTCTCCTTCTTAGCCGAGCTTCTTCGCACCTTATCGTTTTAATTCTAGTTATTTCAAAAAGAAAGAGCTCCTTCTAAGAATAATCAGGGATAATTCCTGATTCAATTAATGAGCTTCTCAAATTCTTTGATCCTTATCATTTTGAGTCAAGTTATTTCTAATTTGAACAACTTCTTTGATTTGATAATGAAGTCCTTATTCAAAACAATATCCTTATCTTATGGAGCCTCTCTTTATCATTTGCAGTCGAGTTATTTCTAAAAAGAAAGGGCTTCTTCAACCAAAGAGCCAAAGAGTTGAGTTAGGGAAACGGTAGCCCTAAAAGAGGTTTGCTAAAAAAGGTAGTTGGGCAATCGAGGTGAAGGAAAAGTGACGCCTTCACACCTATAGGTACCCACCACAAAAAGCATCATTTAGCAATGAAGAAAGGAAAGGAAGCCCTGAAGATTATCCTTGAGTTGGATTGTTGATAACTTGAGGAAAATAGTTGCGATCAGGGTTCTTATACTCTTAAATACCTTGGTGCAAAGAGAAGCACCTTGATGAAAAGAAGAACAACGTGAAGATCAGACTAGGTTTTATTTTATGCAAAGCAAAGTTCAAGGGTTGTACTTTGTAATTTTTGAACTTTGTAAAAGTGTTAAGTTAATAAAGAGAGGAAGTTTAATTTATTAATTCCTATTTATCTTTGTGTTTATTGTCTACAAGTTGTTCAATTTAAGTGATAAGAGCTAGGCGACAAAGCTAAGTCGAAGAGTTGTTTTTCGCTTCAAAAAGTTGTGAAAGTCTCTAAAGCTCAAGGAAGAGAGCTAAGCGAAGAGACAAGTGAAAGAGTTGGTCTGCTTACTAGGCATTTAGTCACCATCTCGTGCGGAGGTACGCGATGGATGTCTAGCAGCACGCCCTCATCTGGTCACATGAAGTAACCTCTCGGGCGAGGCGTGACATTTTTTAATTTGAAGACATTTAAATAGATATGCTTAATGACATTTAGGTAAATAAAGCAATGTGACATTTTTATAAATAAGTTGATCTTTATCAATTTTAGAGCCAAAAAACGTGTAATAGATTTTAGGGACAAGAAATGAGTTACTATAGTTGTTATTATAGTTGAGTTAGAATAGTTTGTGTTGGAGGTGTAGATTATTTTAATTTGGATTAGAATAGTATGCGTTTGTGGTTTATATTTTTACATTAAATATATCTTTTTATTTTTCCAAATCCTTTAACAAAAGTTCAAAATCTATCACGAATCCAAGTATTTAGTATATCAAATGTATCAAATGTGTATCAAGTGTATATCACGTGTAACAATTGTGTATCAAATGTGTATCAAGTATCTATTAGAAGGATATCAAGTATATCAACAATGTATGTTACAAGTGTATCAACGTGAATATCATAGTGTATCAAATGTATATTAGTAGTGTATTAAGCGTATCAAGTACGTACAAATGGAGTATCAAGCTATATCAGGTATATCACGTGTGTTTGTTTTTTTTTTTCTTTCATTTTTTCAATTGTAAATATGTCATGCCCCACCCAGCATGTGTCCTTGACCTTGTCATGCAGAATGAAAAGCGACTTAACAATCCTGATACTTCAAAGCAGAATGCCAGAATGCTCGCTTAGGTCCTTTAACACTACTAAACGATAAAGAACACAACCATGACATCACCTAGCGAAAAACAACACAACTTTAATTTTATTAACTTAACAAAATTCCTTCTACAAATTTCATTTTAGAAGAATACTTAAGTACAAGATATCAACAAAGAAATCCAAAAAGCCATCGTAGTCTTCAATCTCCATAGCCTAGCTTGCTTACATTTTCTAATCCAAAATTGGCCTCAACATCTAATAACCGAGAGAAAGGAAAACTTAAACCGTAAGTTAAAAACTTAGCGAGTGATAGATTTTAAAAAGCTTTTGGGGAATACAATGCAAACATATAAACTCTTTTTTATTTCATAAATACAGGGTCAACGCTTCCTTTCATAAAACATAAATCACACATTAACTTTTACTTATTCCTTTCTACCAAGATCATCAATCATTTACACACAAAGACCTGGGATTCCTTTCCTCTCACCAGAATCCTTTGAAGAATCTATCTAGTTCATTTCTCATTTCTTAGCCAATTGTCTCTATGCCTTTATTCATTAAGTGCACATCACACAATAGTTAGCTCACTTATAGGAATAAGACTAAGGTTTACTCATATACAAGCATCACAATCATCAAAGAAACATTAGTTTAGAAACCATTTCTTTTTAAATAAACAACCTCAACATCAACGATAATAACATATAGTAATGTACGCGTACGACATAAGACATAGGAAGAAAGTTTTTCAAAATATTCCTTTTAATAAAAATCACTCACTGTACTTGAAGTTTCCTTTGTTTGCGTTCTTCTTTTCTCCAGCCAATAAAACCTTGACAAAACTTTATGAGAATTCTATGAATAACTTATGAACTTACACCTATGTATAGGGATTTTTTCAAAAAGATTTTATGAGATTATCTTTTATTTAATTCCAAAAAGATAAAAGATTCTCCTTTATCTTATTTTATAAGATTATCTTTTATTAATGAGTTATTTAGTTCCAAAATGATAAAAGATTCTCCTTTATTTTAGGAATCTTGCTAATTATCTTTGAAGAAATAAGATTTATACATATAAATCTTATATGTATAAATAGGATTTTCGAATACAGTGTTCGTGTGCGGAAAAATATTAAAAATATCATTCACGGTTAAAGGTTAACGAAGAATTGATTGCAAAAGCTACATGAACAAAAAGGCAGTATGATCTTATGTCTATAAGATCAGCATGTTGATCTAAGCTGATATTATTGATGAGTAATGATAAGGACGATATGGTGATTTGCATGATCACCGTATTCATCAGAATAGTATGAAGGAATCGTTGAGGAGATTCAAGGATGAAGACAGGGGGAGCCTGAAGTCAGACAACGTTGAGAAGGGATACACACATATTCAGGGAGAGCCTGAAGTCTGCAGTTGTTTGTCATATCAAATAGTCATATAGTTGAACAGAGTCTTCTGTTGTATCAATGTATTTTGACGAAGTGTGAATCTTAATAAAATTACTCATCAGGTGTCACACCCCCTCCTAGATTACCTGCTACCTTAGACCGAAAGATGGCGTGAAGCCGACGAACAACGCTTTTCTGTACCTGTATTTGTCGACTCTGCTTAAAACTTTCATGTGATGAACATGCCAATGTAGTATATAAACTATTATACATGCAACAAAACACAGTAGATCCTAGGCTAGTCAAACACATACATGAAGTGTACCTCGAAATTTACTGATTTCACGAGTAAACCTAAAGACACCTTAATTAAAATATAACCAACAAAAATTTACACAACTACAGCTCCTAAAGCTTATACAAATTGTGGAGTATCTCTAACATACAAAGGTGTATATACATCATAACACAACAGACTCTATGCCCAACTCAAAACACGTACTGGCAACCGATAATGGAGCTTCAGCAGACTAAGGCAATCTATCAGGCACCGGGAACTCGATCTCTACCTGGAAAATGGGTAAAATATTTTGGAAAGAGTGAGCTATGAAGCTCAGTGAGTGACTCAGTTTAAAACTATGAATTTAAAGATAAGAGCACGTGAAGACTTTACACATATAAATCTGTTTATACAAGTCGTAAATGTAAACGTGTAGTAGTAAGAATAGCTTCCTCAAATACTCAACATGTTCGTCATTGAAATCTAGCAAGGCATATCAAGTATATCGAAGCATTTTAACTAACATGACAAATCTACGTTGTGTAGGGTACACTCAGTACAACAACAATTACAAGCTTTACGATGTAGTGGGACCCGCCCAGCACTGACGACAACATCGTTGTTACGGAGTACACTCAACGTCAACGACGAAATCTAACCATTGTACACACGATAATCTCTAGCCTCAAGCTCAAGATCTCAGTCATGTAGTTAATGAAAATTTGATAAATCATCTAAAAATATTAAAACATGCTTGCTTATAAATTTTACACAAAGCTCGAACCTTACTCAGCTCTTTCGTGGAAAACTGTAGTTCTTAAAACAAAACTTCTTACAATTCATGCTTTGCTTAAAACATTGTGGTTTAAATACTTTCCAAACATTTAATATCTACGTGCTAGCATAAATTTCTTTAAGAAATCTAGTCTCCAAATGTATACTTGAAAATATTCATGAAATTCAAATACCTTTCATGGCTTCGTAAATAAACATTTATCGCATTCAATCATAATAACAGTTATGGAAAATATTTCAAAGTTGGTTTTGTCACTCACAGTCTTGGGCTAGATCCTTGGTCTATAAGCTCAGTTTAATTCTTCTCGGCCTGCCAACAACCATACCGAGTATTAAAACTCTAAACATTCTGGTTTTCTAAAGATATACATAACATGTCGCACCAAAGATGGCGGTCACGAAAACAAAGCTTAAGAAATAAAATCCTATTTCAACAACTCTTTGAAATTTCTAGATTTCTAACATAAACTTTAAATGACTATGAATTTCTCAATACTTAACCAAAATGAGTGTTCTTTATATCAAAATCTTTATTTTGAGATCCTCTAAAACTTACCTGAAGACATGTAAATCTGATTCCCTGTGAATAAACTCAGATAACCCTCGAAATAGAACCACTTCCAGAATCACGCGCACACGACCTCTTTAACTTATCCCTACAATTTAACTGAATTTTAGTCATTTTTTGTTCACAGTTTCTTCATGAAAGTTGTATTAAATTGAATAAGCTTTCCAACCATACCAAATACAGATCTTAACTTCACCAGTACACTCTGAAATACAAGAAAAACCAGAGACCTCCTAATTTCGAGTGAAAACCAACAACCCTGTTTTCTTCATCAAAAAGCACTCAATGAATATCCAAATTTGCTCCAACTTTCTTCATGAAATTTGTTTAAAAATGAGTTAACTTTCAGTAAATGTAAACCTCACCTCTTAATACCTTTTGAAGAGTTCAAACCGAATTAAAAACCAGTGATGTGCAAAATGAACCAAGATTCAGCCATGGATACACTTTGCTTGAGTTCTCCTCCTCTTCTTCAACCTCAAAATTCTAGTAAAATTCCTCTTCTTCTTCCAAACTCTCTCTTAAATTTTCTCTGCAAATTGAAGAAGGAAAAGAATGGAAGTTGGATGAGAATTTTCTTCAAAATGTTTGGCGGTGAAGGGAAGAGAAGAAGAAGAAGAAAAGAAAAAATGAAATTTTCTTCTCTTTTTTTCTCTTTTTATCCTTTCTTTTCTTTCTTTTCTTTAATTTACTTAATAAAACCATTTAATATATATACACTTAATTTCCATTTTCTTTTCTTTTTTTCCACATTTAAAGAAATTAAACCAAGAAAATATCGGGTTTACATCAAAGTTGTGCGTAACTCCCTAGTAGGCATCATTGGCCGAATTGGGTTAACAAAGTTTCTTGTGTTTATCTCTTTTGTTGTCCCTCTAGCTATTACAACAGTCTATAGCTTTATTATTAACTGAAGGTTTAATTGATTATCTCACTGTTTTTTCAATTGGTATCAGAGCAGGTTATTAGGTCATGGAGATAATCAGAGAGGGACCATCAGCTTCTCATCCTCTTGTTTTAGATGATAAAAACTACTCATATTGGAAACCTCGGATGATCTTCTTCATTAAGACGTTAGATGGAAAAGCTTGGAGAGCTCTTGTGGCGGTTTATGATCCTCCTATGATTACCGTGAATGGTGTTTCGATTTCAAAACCTGAAGTTGATTGGACTAATGCTGAAGAGCAAGCTTTTGTTGGGAATGCCAGAGCACTTAACGCGATATTCAATGGTGTTGACCTGAACGTTTTTAAGTTAATACATTCGTGCAGTACAACCAAAGAAGCTTGGAAAACCTTGGAGGTAGTGTATGAAGGTACTTCGAAAGTAAAAATTTCTAGATTATAGTTGATAACATCTAAGTTTGAGGCATTGAGAATGACCGAGGATGAATCAGTGTCTGATTATAATAAGAGAGTGCTTGAAATCGCAAATGAATCCTTGTTGCTCAGTGAGAAGATACCTGACTCTAAAATAGTGCGAAAAGTACTTCGATCCTTGCCCAAGAAATTTGATATGAAAGTTACTGCCATTGAGGAAGCTTATGATATTACAACGCTTAAACTTGATGAATTGTTTGGTACGTTGCTTACGTTTGAGATGGTCACTGCTGATAGAGAAAGTAAGAAAGGCAAGGGAATTACGTTTAAGATGGTCACTGCTGATAGAGAAAGTAAGAAAGGCAGGGGTATTGCTTTTAAATCCACACATGTAAGTGAGGAGGTTGTAAGTGACACTAAAGCAAACATGAACGAATCAATTGACCTCTTGATCAAACAGTTTTCTAATGTGGTCAAGAATATCAAAAACTTGAATACCACATGATCAAACGCTCAAAATCTAATTAACTATCAAAGAAAAGATGGTGAGAACAATACGATAAGGTTTAATGAAAATTCAAATAGGAGAAATAGTGATTATGGAAAAAAAAATAGGGTGAAGGAAGAGTTTTCAGATGTAGAGAATGTGAGGGAGTTGGCCATTATCAGGCTGAATGTCCCCCTTTTTTAAGAAGACAAAAGAAAAACTTTCGTGCTACTTTGTCAGATGAAGATACTGGTGATGGTGAAGAAGATAACAGCATAAATGCATTTACAGTATGTATTTCAGAAACTGACTCTAGAGATGAAAGTGAATGTTCTGGGGAGATTTGTGATAAAAACTTGACATTTGAAGAGCTCAAAGTCCAATGGAAAGAAGATTCTGAAGCCAGAGCAATACAAAAAGAAAGAATTCAAGATCTTATGGAAGAAAATGAACGATTAATGTCTGTCATATCATCTCTAAAGCTAAAGTTAAAGAAAGTTCAATGTGAATATGATCAGACATTAAAGTCTGTAAAGATGCTAAATTCAGGAACTGAGAATTTAGATGTAATACTAAATTCAGGACATAATGGTTTAAATAAATATGGTCTTGGGTTTGATGCTTCTGCAAGAAAGATCAATACTACAACCAAAATAAAGTTTGTACCTGCATCAGTTAATGACAAGACAGATACAGTCACGACAACGAAAGTAGTTAGTCCTTCAACTAAAACTACTAAATGGATCTGTCACTACTGTGGTTAGAAAGGCCATATTAGACCTTTTTGCTATAAACTACAGAGAGAGATATTGTATCAGTGGAAGGCAAAACACAGCAATCAAAAGTATATTGCATTAACATCTGTTCAAGTCACGACGGTTGCCTGGCATTTTGACAGTGGTTGTTCTAGACATATGACAAGAAACAGATCTTTCTTTTCTAAACTAAAGGAATGTACTTCTGGTCATGTTACATTTGGAGGTGGTGCAAGAGGACGAATCATAGTGAAAGGAAACATTGCCAAAAATAATCTACCATGTCTGTATGATGTTAGATATGTGGATGGCTTAAAAACAAATCTGATTAGTGTAAGTCAGCTATGTGATCAAGGCTACATTGTAAACTTTAGCAAAGACAATTGTGTGGTAATTAATAAATATAATTAGATTCTTATTAATAGTAATCGACAAGCGGATAACTGCTATCACTGGATCTCCAATAATTTAGAAGTTTGTCATTTGAATAAAGAAGATCAAACCTGGTTGTGGCACAGAAAGCTAAGACACATCGACCTGAAAAGCATAGACAGAACTGTAAAAAATGAAGCTGTGATAGGTGTTCCAAGTATTGATGTAAATAGCAAATTGGTTTGTGGAGATTGTCTAATTGAGAAGCAAACTAAAGCATCCCACAAAAGCCTAAAGGAATGTTCCACTAATAGAATCCTTGAACTTCTACATATGGATTTTATGGGATCATTGCAGACTGAAAGTCTTGGTGGAAAGAAATATGTGTTTGTAGTTGAAGAAAATTTTTCTCGATTTACATGGGTTCGATTTTTGAAAGACAAGTATGATACTCCCAAAGTCTGCATCAGCTTGTGCTTGATTTTGCAGTGAGAAAAAGGAGTGAAAATTGTGAGAATCATAAGTGATCATGACAAAGAATTTAAAAATGAAGATCTCAATAACTTCTGTGATTCTGAAGGAATACACCATGAATACTCTGCTCCTATAACTCCTCAACAGAATGGAGTTGTTGAAAGGAAAAACAGAACATTACAGGAGATGGCTCAAGTCATGTTAAATGCCAAAAGTTTACCCTTGCATTTTGTGGCAGAAGCTATTAACACAGCTTGTCACATTCACAATAGAATTACCACTCGATCTGGAACTAATATGACTTTATATGAGTTGTGGAAGTGCAGAAAGTCTAATGTTAAATATTTTCATATTTTCAGAAGTACTTGTTATATTCTTACGGACAGAGAATATCATTGAAAGTGGGATGCTAAATCAGAATAGGGACTATTTCTTGGATATTCTAGAGGTGGGACTGACAAGACACTTTTTATTAATAGAACCGGCAGTGATCTCATTGTGGCTCAAATTTATGCTGATGATATTATATTTGAAGGATTTCCTAATGCACTTGTTGATAACTTCATTGACATAATGAAACAGAATTCAAAATGAGCATGATGGTGATGAGAGAAATATCTTATTTTCTGAGATTACAGATTAAACAGAGAAGTGATGGTATATTTATATCTCAATAGAAGTATGCCAAGAACATAGTCAAGAAATTTGGTCTAGACCAGTCACAACACAAAAGGACTCCAGTTGTGACACATGTTAAAATTACCAAAGATATTAATGGTACAGCAGTAGATCACAAATTCGAGGAGCATGATTGGGAGTCTCCTATATTTAACGACAAGCAGACCTGACATTGCCTATGCTGTTGAAATATGTGCTCAATTTCAGTCAGATCCTCGTACTTCTCACTTGACAGTCGTTAAACAAATAATCAAACTGGGCTGGTTGTGCTGATGAAGTGAATGTTTTGGATGAACATCACTCATGTTTAAGTATCATGGATTTCTGGGAATCACTATGGTGGCAAGCTCTTAGTCTACGCATCTATCTATTGATCATTTGGCTTTTATCTTATCTCAAGGAACATTATATTATCAGTTTGGCCGTACAGTTGATCAATCTTAAGAGTAGACATTCTTTTATGAGAGAGAAG
The DNA here is from genome assembly GCF_025177605.1 of Cucumis melo. Taxonomy (NCBI): domain Eukaryota; kingdom Viridiplantae; phylum Streptophyta; class Magnoliopsida; order Cucurbitales; family Cucurbitaceae; genus Cucumis; species Cucumis melo. The sequence goes on from NC_066857.1 coordinate 5,142,786, forward strand.
ACTTTTGTGCAAAAAGTTGATTATGATAGGCCGCCTAAAGGAAGAGCTAAAATTTTGTTTTTTGATGGATTAAGGAGTTTGTGGTAGATGTGTTTATCTTGTTTTGGTTAAAAAAATATTTTTTGTTTCTGTGATGGGTCCTGTGTTTTGATGCTTCTAGTGATGCAGTTTCTGGTGTGTATGTTTTGACTTTTGCAATGGGTTTAGTTTTGACTATTGTCAGTTTGATGGTGTTTGTTGAGTTCTTGTTGATATATGGTTCATCTGAATGTTGATATCCCAACTCCAAATGATGCTTCTGATCCTGACCCAAAGACGTTGTCATTAAGCTACAGGCTATTTCAAGGAAATCATGTTTCTAATAAAGAACATGATATGAGACCTTCTAGGAACCCCCGTCTGTTTGACACTGATGATGTAGATGAGAATGCTAAAAGGTTCTTTGTTTATCGTGACTTAGCCTCCAGAATAATTAATATGTTACAGCTGAATCTCGATTTCTTTCTACATCTATAAATTTGCTATCTGATAGAAGTTTGGAGGTTGATTTACTTGTTCGTCACATGAAGACACTGGTGCTTCAGATCAGGAGTAGTATTTCTTTTCTATTCAAAGGGGGAGAAGTTGTGAAGATAGGGGGTAGGAGTAGTTATTGCAGGCCAATATCCTGAAGTTGTTTATGTTGTTGTTTATGTTGAAGATGTGCAGTTCAAATGTTGTTTTGAATATTGGCTACAAGTTATTGCAGGCCAATATCCTGAAGTTGTTTATGTTGCTATTTATGCTGAAGATGTGCAGTTCAGATGTTGTTTTGAATACTGCCTACAAGGCAAAGAAATGAAATGATGATTGTGTTGATCTGCTATGCTGTTATGTGGTTGAATATGGACAATTTCTGAATGTTGCTTTATGAGAAATCTCTGAGATGCATTCACTTGAATTTGAAAAGAAATCTTCTCTTTTTGACAAAAGGGGGAGTTTGTTGAGATTTTGTCAAAAAGATTTTATGAGATTATCTTTTATTTAATTCCAAAAAGATAAAAGATTCTGCTTTATCTTATTTTATAAGATTATCTTTTATTAATGAGTTATTTAGTTTCAAAAAGATAAAAGATTCTCCTTTATTTTAGGAATCTTGCTAATTATCTTTGAAGAAATAAGATTTATACATATAAATCTTATATGTATAAATAGGGTTTTCGAATACAGTGTTTGTGTGCGGAAAAATATTAAAAAGATCATTCACGGTTGAAGGTTAACGAAGAATTGATTGTAGAAGCTGCAGAAACGAAAAGGCAGTATGATCTTATGTCTATAAGATCAGCATGTTGAACTAAGCTGATATTATTGATGAGTAATGATAAGAACGAGATGGTGATTTGCGTGATCACCGTATTCATCAGAAAAGTATGAAGGAATCGTTGAGGAGATTCACGGATGAAGACAGTGGGAGCCTGAAGTCAAACAACGTTGAGAAGGAATACACACATATTCAGGGGGAGCCTGAAGTCTGCAGTTGTTTGTCGTATCAAATAGTCATATAGTTGAACAGAGTCTTCTGTTGTATCAATGCATTTTGACTAAGTGTGAATCTTAATAAAATTACTCATCAGGGTTGTGCGTAGCTCCCCAGACGTAGGCATCATTGGCCGAACTGGGTTAACAAAGTTTCTTGTGTTTATCTCTTCTGTTGTCCCTCTAGCTATTACAACAGTCTATAGCTTTAGTATTAACTGAAGGTTTAATTGATTATCTCACTGTTTTTTCATTATGATTTTCCTTTTTATGGAATCTTCTGCATGACCAATTTGTGACACTTAATTTCATATTTCCTATTGATCCTTCACTTCTAAATTCTGAGCTTACACCTCATACTTGCCAAAATTTAAGTTTCTACAAGGCTAAACACCTGGAATCCAACTCCACTGATATGATAATTATAAAGATTTCAACTGACATAACATTAAAGACTTCTTTAAAATATTTTTTTCTGCCTACAACCTCCTACACGATCGTCTAGTTTTCTACATGATTATTCAACCTCCAACAAGATCTTCTAGTTTTCTACACGATCATTCAACCTCTTACATGATCATTTTGCTTTCTATACAGTTGTTCACCCTCTTACACGATCGTTTAGTTTCTTATACGAACGTTAACCCTCTTACACGATCGTTTAGCTTCCTATACGATTGTTTACCCTCTTACACGGTCATTTAGCTTTCTAACACGATCACTTAGCTTTAACCTTCAAATTATCGTTTAGCTTCTAACTCAATCACTTACCTTCCATTTATTCATGAGAAATAATTTATAGAATCTTGTGACCCACCAAAAAATTGGGTGGATCCTAATGCCTAAGCTACTACTCAGTTTAATTATTTTACTCCATTTGAACCTTACTTTCTTGCATTTTACTTTTTCTGCAATTTATTTTTCACATTTTAATTCTCAAACCTCAAACACTCTCTAACCATTTCAGCTAGAACTTCTAACTTATTTGAAACTATTTTATGTTGTTTCGCTGACCTGATATTATCACTTGTACTATACATACATCATGTAGTATTGATTAATAATCATAAATTTTATTCAATCATTAGAATCCTTATTATTTTCCAATTTAAGTTAATTAAGAGCATATAAAAAATTAAAGTCATCACACACCAAAACGTAATTCAATTGATTAATATATTAAGGTTTGAATTCTCATCATTCTCACCTATAAGCTTTTAATAATTCGATTTGATGACAACCATAGATTCCAGTTGAGAAATAATGCACTAGCTTATTTTTAGGACAACTTACCTCCAATACTTTCTAAATTTATCTACCTTTGACATGCCTCTCTCTCTCTGCTCAACTATATATAAAGCACTCTCCGCCATGAAAAAAATCATCCCTCATTCCAATAAAGAGAAGAAAAAGTCTCACCCTTAATCTTTCGATCTATTTGTTGCATTATCTATAATGGCTACGCAACGATGCAGTCTAGTTTTCTTCCTCATCTCCTTGTTGGCCCTTTCCTATTTTTCCACTATAATGGCAACTTCAAGAAACATGCTTCCAATAATTCAAAACGATACAACAGGAACAAGCGTTTTCGACGTTCCAAAGCAGTCAAATGGTAAAACAGGTGCAAGTCCACCAATGGCGATCGGAGGGTTCATAAACTGCAAGCCTAAAGGCTTTGTTCCATGGTCTGCTCCAAGTCCATTGAGAAATAATGTTCTATGCAAATTAACTCTCCATTAACCCTATAATTTAAATACCACAAAGCTTGCCTCATTCATTCATGTTGTCATCAAATTATTGAGAGATTAAGGAGAAAAGTATATGAAATTGGCAATGAGGGTTCTAAATAAGGGTTTAGAACATTGTTATTCCTCAATCATTTTTTATGTGATATAATTGGGAATAATTTATGTTTTATTAATAAAATAATTAATTTTATATATTTATTTCTTCATGATTTTTATTCATCGTCTTATTGAAATATTTAAGTTATTTGTTGTGGGAAGGGATGGAGATGAAAATCGATGTAGTACCAGAAAGAGGAAATTAGAGGAAAGAAAAGATTAATTAAGAAAGAATAAAAAAGAGAAAATAAACCTGGATCTTTTAAAAAATATAATAAAGGGAAAAATATTTACCTAGAACAATTTCGATAATAGAAAAAGTTCACATGTCCACAATGAAAAATATCAAAAATGTCTCGTAAACAACGCACGTAATATATATTTGGTACGATCGTTTGACTATTGATTGGTACAAAATTGTTTAAATTTGGGTATAAAATCTAAACAATTTTTTTTAAGATTCTTTATGATATGCGATCGTTTAAAATTTGGCTACACGATCGCTTAGATTTTTGTAGCCAAAGTTAAAAGATTTTTTTCAAGATTCTTTGTACATAATCGTATAGATTTGACTACACGATTAAATTTAATTACACGATCGTTTATATTTGACTAAACGATTTTTTTTCAAGATTTTTTGGTACACGATCGTTTAGATTTGCCCAAATCTAAACGATTTTGTTTAAGATTTTTTTGGTACGCGATCGTCTTTGGCTATTTTTTGTACACGATCGTCTAGATTTTGCTATTTTTGGTACACGATCATTTAGATTTTTGTACTTTTTTTAACATCCTTTATATTTGTACACGATCTTGAACCAAATAACAGTTTGAAAAAAATAAAAAAAAATGCAGAAGAAGAGAAGAAAGACGATGGAAAGAACAAAAAAAAATCGCATAAAAGGAAGAGATGAAAGACGATAAAAAGGAAAGCAAAACCTAAAATATTTATAAAAAATTGTCAGGTTCAAGAATTTTTTCACTTTGTTACACGGACCGCATTTATTTTGCCTTGTTATATTTATAAAAATTAACCTACTATTATTATTCTTATGCGGTCAGCAAATAAATCACTAATCTTATTGCTAACTAATATTTGCATTAGTCAACTAAACATGTTTAAGGACCATTAGTTAGAGCTATATTTCTCAAATATAATATCATCGACACAAGTTTTTATTTTGGAACTTGAGGAATCGAATAGGCATCACGTGAGAATCTCGAAAACCAAAAATATATTTTACTCTGTTTTTTATTTTTAAAAATTAAATGAATGGTTTTGTAATATATAGAAAAAGTGGTCAAGGGCCTAAATCTGAAACTAAATGCAAACCTCAAAGGATAAAGTTGTTGAGTTTGAAAATTGAATGACTCAAAACAACCTAAGCTCCTCTTTGGAACCAAAATGTATTTTTCTCAAATAAATTAATTATTTATTGTCTTTTATTTCGTACAAAACATTTATTTATTTTATGAAAACAATAAGTTATTTGTTCTTTTCAACGGATAGAAAATAAACAAGAAATTATCCTCCAAGATTACAAGGGTGTGGCCCACCGGCAAGAGTTGGATTGTGTAATGTATTAGGGGACATTCAGGGTGAGAAATGACTTATAATAGTTTAGGGATTATAATAGTCTACATTTGAGGTGCAGGCTGTTATAGTCTGTGTTATTATCGTTTGTGCTTGAGGTGTGCTTGGAGTGCAGACTATTGTAGTCTGTATTATAGATAAGTTGTGTTTGAGATAAAGATTATTATAATTTATGTTATTATAAGTTGTGTTTGGGGTGGAGATTATTATAATCCAAATTTTTCATTACTTTTTTTTTTACATATATATTGTAGTGAAATAGACTTTTTTTTCAATTGATTTTATTAAATATTGTTAATTATGATGTTCATTAAATAAGTTTACCTTCAAACTTGGTTTTTCACTACTCTTTTTGCCATACATATACATGGTATCTGAAATACACTTTTTTTTGTTAATTTTATTTCACTAAATTTGATTAATTCACTTTTATCTTCATTTAATAAATTTAGCCTTAATCTACGTTTTTCACTACACTTTTTTCTATACACATATATGGTATATGAAAAACACATCATTCCTAAATTGATACTATTAAATCTTCTTAATTAGGATCCTCACTTTGATAAATTTATGCTTAATCTCCACAAAGTTGTTTCCTCATATCTTTAGGTTATTGTGTTAAAAAGTAGTTTAAGCATGCATCGCTATAATTTGACTACGTAGTTACTTAGGTAAGAAAGTAAAACAAAAAAACATTATTTGCCATACATGTTTAGCCAAACATGAATTCATTAAGATAGATAAGCTTTGTAAAAAAGAGTTTACAATACATGAGGAAATAAAGAAACGTTCATTAAATCACTACAAACCACCTAGAAACAAAAGTAATCGACAATCAGTCAAGCGTTATCTTCAAACAACACAGTGCATTACTCCAATTTTAGCTCCATGAGTATCTTTGAGAATCCCTTCACGTCTTGCACAATGCGAAATATGATCCGCATAAGTCGCACCCTATCTTGACTACTTAGTTCCGGGATATCCAACAATTGTTTCAAGACTTATGCACCATATTCATCATCTGATGCACATTACTCTTTCGGTCAATCTACAATCGTCTTCAACTAGTCATTCGCAAATTCCATTTAATTGTGAATGATATCAACCATTTCAGGCAAATGGACGTTGCATTTCCTCTTGCTTTCGCTCAAAGCATTTCTCCCCTCACAAGATTGATCTGGTCCTATGGCTATGAGCTCATCAGCTGACATGTCCAGTCCCTGACTATACATCATTGGGATCTTCGAATCATGAGCATCATCAACAAAAAATCACATCGAACCTACGTGACACATTAGGCCCTACATCAGCGAAGGTCTTTGATCGTGCTCCTGTAGCCCAATCTTTTCCCAAAACATAGGATAGGTCATTGTAATTAAGAAGCGTTTTGATGAGAAGACCGTTGTTTGCAAGATGACTCTATGCAAACATTTCAATGGATTAGTTGTTAATTAGGACTATAAACGCAAAACATTCTACTTGAGATACATACCTTCACCCAACTGTCGAATACCTCGTGTTCAGCGTAATAATGCATTGGTATTCTTCGTTCCAATCGAATCCACTACATGTTGTCCTTGCATTTCTGCGATGGCTTGGTAGGTTCTCTTAAGGGCTTTGATCCGACAGTCTATAGTCTGTGATGCCTAGATGTTACAGCCTAGTAGCTTCTCTATTATCCTTCATTGAAGTTGTGTGAGGTACCCAGGTCAGAAGGTTCCGTTATTGGATCTCCACCCATCGAAGGAGACCAATTCCACCAAGCACTCGATGAGTTTCGCTTCTTCCTCTTTGATCCACACGTGTTTAGGAGCTCATGAAGAACTTGTCACACTAACATATATACATACACAGGTTAATCAAGTGAGTAACATAAAGGTGACAATAATGTAACGTACTACATTGTGTGCAGTCAACTTTATCGTTAATTGATCATTATAACATGCACATATAATGCATAATAATTCAAAACCAATGCATTTACAAGTAAAGTGTACATTATTAACTACCATTTCAAAATGAATGAAAAAAAGGATATGGATTTACAAAAGTTAAATAACTGTAAGGGTACTAATTATTACGTAACTCCCATTCACCAAACATTTCTTCTGCCAATTCATCCCTCCATTGACTCCATTCGTTGGAGGTCTCCATGTAGTGAATGTCGTTCACCTCCAGTCATTGCGTAGGTTAAATCACCCTCATCCAAATCTTCGGTCATTTCAGCAATAGTCATCTCCCTATTTATAAGGTTGTGCAGGAGACAACAAGTCATTATCGTTCAACATTGGACTTAGGCTGGATAGTATAACTTTTCTCGTAGGATTTTCCATTGACCCTTCAACAATCCGAGTGCTCTTTGAATCACATTCCGTGCAAAGGAATGTTTCATGTTGAAGAAATCTTGTGTTGTTGTAAGTGCATTACCCCCTCCATGTCATTCTAAAAGGTGGTGTCTTTTTCCTCTATTTGGAGCCAGAAAAACTTCAGCGTTTGGATATCAGGCATTGCATAGGTAGTAATACCCTATTGAAAACTCGACTATTTCAAGCTCTAATTGCATAAAAGAAAACTAATATTTGAAGAAAATATGTATAGTTATTTACCCTTCGGAACATTTAGACTGTTAAGTCTTGAAATAACATCTCTAAGGATGCGTGAATCAATTATCGATCCTTCCAAACCAGCTAAGACGAATACAAAATTACCTTTTGTATCACATACACCTAGGACATTCGTCACAACTTCGCCCTTTCGTGTCTTATATCTCGGATGATCAATTGCGCTAACATTGATCTTTATGTACGTGTCATCTAACACACCTAGGCAAATTTGCGGCATAGCTATACACTAAATGGGACATGTGCAATTAACATCCAAATAACTAGTACTTAACTCAAACCACTTCCATCGGGGATATGTGCATGAGTTTAGTACTAGTTGCGGTTTTTTCAACAACTCATCATGCAAGCCTAAAACCGCCAACAAAACTATGTTGAAATGCCTAGATATTGTCTCACCAAACTATATGAACTACCTTAAAATCATTTGATTCTTCACGTCATGCTAATATGTGGAGGAACATAGCAACCATCTCATCAATATCTACAACTTCCGTTGACGCTTATCCACTAGTCGTCCTAAGTAAATGGCATAGAATGGCGAAACTAAGCAGAAGTACGCTAACTACCTAATTCGATACCTAATATTGAAGGGTGTATGGTCTAGCCTCTTATGGTCATTGAGTAATAACTCCAACGTCATTAGTAATTCACGTTGTGAGGTTGTGTATACGGTTAGTATTATACAAAGTCATTGTGGATCCATTAGAATATATGACTAACAACATATTCAATTACATTTTTCGTGAGTCATTACATTCGATAATGATTTTTAAGAAAAGTAATAAGTTTATTAATTTTGTAAAAAAATAATTTAAAAAAAATTACAACTTTTTGCATGATTAAAACCACTATGTACGATCATGCATTTGTTATACGGTCATTTATTCTTTTTTCTCCAAGTATAATACAAATTTATTCTTCTTACGATAGAAATTTATTCTTTCTCATTTATTTGTTTTGTCAACATTTCTTTTATGCTAAGACATGGACATAAAACAATGATACTTTGAAAAGTTATAATTCATTTTTTTATTTTTTTTTTTGCAAATTAATTCCTTAGATATATTTAAAAATAAAAGCTCAAAAAATTATACTTTGATTCAATGGAAAAATAAATTGATTTAGAAATAAACTTTTTGTCATGTAATCATTTTACTTTAAAAATATATATTTCAATTTCAAATTTTAAAAAATTTATTTCAGTTTAAATTTTATTTTATTTTTTAATATAATCACTATAATTTGTTTTAGAAAAATAGTATTACATAAATGCTGCTCGAGATTTTTGTGATGTTTAGTTTTCCAATCAAAAAGTATAATTTAAAATTTTTGAAATTCTTTTGGATTATGTTTGAGCAGTAACCGTTCAAGTAATTCTAAAGTTCATATAAATACGAGTATGGCTTGGTCAACCTGCGTATCTTGAATAGATTGAATATAAATTTAGGAAAGTAGTTTTGATGACGATTTCTTAAATTAGATTGATTGATATAAGTGATGATGAACCATGATAAAAGAAAAGATTAATCTAGACGAAGAATTTTTAAAATTATGTTAGAAAGAAACTATTAGAATTTCGGGATTCTTCTCCTTTTCCTATGCTGTCTAAACTAAAAAAGAAATTGTCTCTTAACCCCCCGTGATCGAAACTTCTTCTTCCTCTTCAAATAATTCCGGAATAAATTCCGAGAATTTAGAAGAAACTCTATCCAAATATAGTAGGGTAAAAAATCAATTATCTCGCATTGAGAATAGACTTCAAAATTGGTCTATTCCAAGGCTTGAACCCAAAGAAATCTACGCTAATCCTTTCTTCAATTTTAGAGAAAATGATGTAGTAAGGATTTCAGAAGATAATATTTCGGTAAGTGAAGACTTCTCGGAATACTGTCTTCTTGCAAACGAAAATATTAAACTATGTCGCAGACATAATTATAGGTATCTACACATATGATGCATCCAAGTAGCCATAAAACCGCTCTTTAGGACAGGATTGGATGTACCAATCTATGTTGCCTTAAGAGACAAAAGGCACCTGAACTTTTCTAGTTCTTTACTAGGAATTGTTCAATCAAACCTCGACAACGGTCCAGTCTACTTCACTTGTAAGCCTGGATTTACAATTGCTCTTCAAGATAAGAATATTTATGACGTTTTATGTTTAGATGTTCGAGCAAAAGGATTACGGTTGAAAAACGAATCATACTCATTCTCAGTAATGTATATCCTATATTACAAAATGATGTACACCAATGCTTCTTCCAAAACTTTAGGTGTATCTCCAAAAAATTACACCATGCTAATGGAAGTTAATCTAGAACGATCTTCCATGACGATCCCCAAGCTCTTAGACTGGAGCGAGTTAACTCGCAATTCGGTCTGGTCAATCGAGCACGCAACTGTCTTTAGAACTAGGCAAAGCAGTATGGCTCAAATAACCGAATATGATGATGGGCATGTCGAAGTCCAATTTCAAGAAGAATCCCATCAGCCTCCAATAAGAGAAATATATAGTGGACGGTCTAGTGTTTCAGAATACCAACCAACCACTAGGGAAAGACCACTTCCCCGGTCTGTTTGCGAGGGATTGTCCTTTGTTTTGTACGGGTGAGAGTGGCCAAATTTCCGACTCAATATGCTTATCATTTTGGGGACAAGATCGAGTGAGGAGCTGGAAACATAATCACACAAGATGGAATTCACTCCTTCTTACCTTTAAGGTAAGTAAATAAGCGTTCCCTTAAATGGTGTCTCCGGGACTCGAACAAAGGGCCCTACCCTCTCTATGACACGAGAGGGGTTTCTGTTCAGTAGTTGGTCCATAAACAGGTTGTTCATTAGAGGAGCACTGGTATTTAAGAATTAGAGGTAACCTAGGGGTAAAATGGTAATTTGACCTAGCTGGTGTTACGAACACTTGTGAAGAACTAACTTACTGGTATTGACCTATATCCGTGGACACAGAAATATATCTACAGTGAGAAGAGTTTAGCTGTGAGTCTTTAGTGGAGTGTACACACAGTTAACGAATATTGATTAATGTAGTTAATGAGTTTAGCTAATTAATCTCATATCGTTGTAGCTTCTGATCTGTAGGTCTATTAGGTCCCCTTCCTAGCTCATAAAGAGTAACGAGATTTATTTATATTGGTTGTAATTTGAAATGTTCAATTTAGTTTGGGAATACTTTGCGTAACAATCAAAGGGGTGAGTTTTGCGAAGAAGAAGAAGCTCCATTTTCTCTGAAAAAATTCTCTCCGTAGAGAAAAATTCCCTCATTCCAATTTTGGTTCCCACAAACCATATCAATCAGAGAATATGAAGGTTTCCAAGTGGTGGTGCCCAAATTGGTGATTGGTAGATTCAGAATCTTCAATGAGCGTACGTTTTTTTCTCTGTATTTTTCTTCAAAACATGTTTAACTATCAAAATTGTTTCTGTAATTTTTGTCATTGTATTGATAATTTTAAGGTTCCAATTAAAATTGAGTTTTTGTAATTCTTCCGCTGTAAAGAGTTTTCATCCCTTCAATTGGTATCAGAACCATCTCAATTTTAATTGAGAATTTCAAAAATTTGCATTGGTTATGTGGGATTTCTACATTATGAATGTGGTTTTTGCAATTGAATGTTTTTGTAATTTTTTCCATAGATTTACTGTTTGGATAAGATCAAAATGTAAAGGCCCCTGCGTTTTTTGGCATTTTAATTTGTAAATCTATAATTTAGAGTCCAATATTTGGATTTTGGGTGTTTATTTGAGTTTTTGACACCAAATTTGCCCAAAACAGACAACCGGAAGGCCATCAACGAAGAGTTTTTCAATTCTGCACGGAAATCGAAGCGAAAAAAGAAAAAAAATTGCGGCTGGAGGTTGAAGAAGGGATGACATAAGCATGACGTCATCGGCTCATACGGATGCCTCGCGGCTCAGCTGGTTGTACGGACGGCTCGGCGCGATCGGCTCAATTTGGCTCCAGTTTTTCATATGGTGCCGGTTCAGGCGGTTTTGGGCTGGTTCTTTATATTTTAGACCGGTTCAAGCATTTTTTGCCGGTTTGGAGCGATTTTTGACTGGTTCAAGGTGTTTGGGCCCGATTTAAAGCTTTTTGAAGGTTTTGAGACCGGTTTTGGAGCTTTGGAAGCACTTTAAGGATAAATTTAAGGCTTTATTATTGTAATTTTTGCTTTATTTTATCCTAGGGATCAATTTTACAGATTCAATTGTTATTTAAATGCTTTATGGATGTCATTTAGATAAATCTCACCTTAGGTTAAGCATGTTCATGCATTCTTATATATTATAAATGTTATAATGTATGGTTTTAATGCATGATTATGAATTTCATGAGTAATTTAAAATATGTTGATATTTTAAATATATGAAATTGAATAAGCATGATGCATGACATTACTTAGTTAAATATAATTTGTTATATTTAAAATAATGTCTTATGTATGCTTGATTGATTTTCATATTTTATTTAATATAATTCTTATATTAATAAAGATGCAAATTAATTTGCATTGTGCATATTACATCCATAGTTTAATATAATTGTTATATTAATATAATGTATGAATGTAATATGGTTTTATTTAATTATAATTTGATTTTAATTATTTAAACCATAGTATGCATGATTATAGGGCTAATTAACTAATTTTAAAATAGTTATAAAATTTGATTATTAGAAACCATCAACCTATAATAAAGAGTTGCATGCAAACATAGGATCTTAGGACTAATTTGGTTTAATTTTAAATTGTTTAAAATTAAATAAACCTAACATCATATTAATTCTAATAGGATTAAAATTAAGTCTTATTTTTAGTTTAATGGAACTAAATAGGACAAATAGGATTTAAGGTTATAAGGGAACTCCACCGGTAAAGTTCTATCTAAGGCTGGGGGTACTTAAGTTGACGATTTACGGAACACCTCCTACCTGGAAACTGACCCGAAACCGGCGTTGAATTAACCTTATTCCTATTAGCATAAGACGTCACTAGGTAAATTAAATGGTTTAATACACCTAGAAACTTTAGTGTAAAGTTTTTTTTATAAGTGTTATAATAAGAATAGACTTAGTTAGATTCATTTAGCCGAAATTTAGCTAAATGCAACTAAACCCTAAATTAATAGAACATTTTAGTGGGAGAAAAATGGTATATATGATATATCAATTTTTTGCTCTCACGTTCCTAAAAGTTCACACGTGAGATCCATACTCGGCTTCGTGTCGCCTTGGGCACGGCCTCCCTTCGGAAAGTGTTTGTATGGGTCAATAACAAGATGAATAGGGAAAATGTCCATAGTAAGTGGGAGAAGGACGCGTGTCAACGTATACTACGGTCTCCTCCATTAGGTTGCACCGTGAGATTTCTATGATTCGTCTGCGTGTTGTCCTTGAGCAATCATCCCTTTAGAGGGCTTGATCATATAAGTCAGAACATCGCAAACTCCAAAAATGGATAGGATTTCTTAAGTTAAACTTCAACAGTTGTCTTTCCTAACGGTAGCCTGTTGAAGTGTACCTCTAGGATCTGAAAATGGTAGGGTCAAACTTACGGGATGAATTAAGTTAGTTAATGAATCCTTGACCGAACAACGATAGCTAAGAACTATAGGAATAAGAGTTATTCTTGTACTAGTAATTAGTTGAGATTGTCTCAATTCAAAAGAGGAGTAATTGATCACCCTTCGGTGATTGTTGCTCTAAACTTCTGAAGTATCGTTGCAAAAACTAAATCATTAGTTTTATTAGGATTCTTTGATTGTTTGTTTTTTGCTGAATTGATTAGATTGTTTTATGTAATGGGTTAAGACAAAGATAACTAATATGGTCAATTGTTTGCTATTCCAGCATGTCTTCCTCAATTATTGCATTGCTTAAAAAAGATCAATTAACCGGTGAAAATTATGCGACGTGAAAATCGAAACTGAATATGATTCTAGTTATCGCTGATTTACGCTTCGTCTTAATGGAGGAATGTCCTCCTTTCCCTACTAAATATGCATCCCAAAGTGTTAGGGATGCATATAACCGCTGGACAAAGGCCAATGACAAGGCTCGCCTCCACATCTTGGCTAGTATGTCTGACATATTGAGCAAGAAACATGAGATCATGGTCACTGCACATCAGATCATGGACTCTCTTAGAGAGATGTTTGGGTAACCGTCCATTCAGATCAAATAAGAGGCAAATGTTGCCCATTCTAGGAGGTTTGCACCTTCATCTTCTGGATTTGAGAAAATTCAGAAGAGGAAAGAAGGGAAGGGGAAAGGTTCTACTATTGCTGTTGAGGGCAAAGGGAAGACTAAGGTAGTCATCAAGGGGAAATATTTCCACTGCAATGTTGATGAACATTGGAAAACAAATTGCCCTAAGTACCTTGTTAAGAAGAAAGAAAAGGAAGGTAAATATGATTTACTTGTCTTGGAAACATGTTTAGTGGAAAATGACCAAAATGCCTGGATACTTGATACAGAGGCCACTAACCATGTTTGTTCTTCTTTACAAGAAACTAGTTCCTTCAAGCAGCTTGAGGAGAGTGAGATGACACTCAAGGTTGGAACGGGAGATGTTATTTCAGCTCATGCAGTGGGAGATGCTAAGTTGTTTTTCGGAAATAAATTCATGTTTTTTGAAAACTTGTACATAGTTCTTAAAATTAAATGGAACTTAGTTTCTGTTTCTTATCTTATTGAACATATGTACTCAATTAATTTTTCTATGAATGAAGCGTTCATTTCTAAGAATGGTGTACATATTTGTTCGGCTAAGCTTGAAAACAACTTGTATGTATTAAGACCTAATGAAGCAAAAGCAGTTTTAAATCATGAGATGTTTAGAACTGCTAATACTCAAAATAAAAGACAAAGAATTTCTCCAAATAGCAATACCTATCTTTGGCATTTAAGATTAGGTCACATAAATCTCGATCGGATCGAGAGATTGGTAAAGAATGGACTTCTAAACAAGTTAGAAGATGATTCATTACCTTCATGTGAATCTTGTCTTGAAGGAAAAATGACAAAGAGACCTTTTACTGGTAAAGGCTATAGAGCCAAAGAGCCTTTAGAACTTATACATTCAGACCTCTATGGTTCGATGAATGTAAAAGCTAGAGGGGGTTTTGAATACTTCATCTCTTTTATAGATGATTATTCTAGGTATGGTTATTTATACTTAATGGAGCATAAGTCTGAAGCTCTTGAAAAGTTCAAGGAGTATAAGACTGAAGTTGAAAATCTATTAAGTAAAAAAAATACTTCGATCTGATCGAGGTGGAGAGTACATGGATTTGAGATTCTAGGACTATATGATAGAACATAGAATTCAATCCCAACTCTCAGCACCTGGTACCACTCAACAAAATGGTGTATCAGAAACGAGAAATAGAACCTTGTTAGACATGGTTCGTTCAATGATGAGTTACGCTCAATTGCCTAGCTCGTTTTGGGGGTATGCAGTAGAGACTGCAGTTCATATCTTGAACAATGTTCCCTCAAAGAGTGTTTCTGAAACACTTTTCGAGTTATGGAGAGGACGTAAACCTAGTTTAAGTCATTTCAAAATTTGGGGTTGTCCAGCACACGTGTTAGTGACAAATCCCAAGAAGTTGGAACCTCGTTCAAGGTTATGCCAATTTGTTGGTTACTCTAAAGAGACAAGAGGTAGTCTATTCTTCGATCCACAAGAAAATAGAGTGTTTGTATCGACAAATGTTACTTTCTTGGAAGAAGACCACATGAGAGATCATAAACCACGAAGCAAATTAGTATTAAATGAAGCTACTGATGAATCAACAAGGGTTGTTGATGAAGTTGGTCCCTCATCAAGAGTTGATGAAACCACCACATCAGGTCAATCTCATCCTTCTCAATCGTTGAGAATGCCTCGACGCAGTAGGAGGATTGTATCACAACCTAACCGTTATTTGGGTTTAACTGAAACTCAGGTTGTCATACCAGATGATGGTGTTGAGGATTCATTGTCCTATAAACAAGCAATGAATGATGTAGATAAGGACCAATGGGTCAAAGCTATGGACCTTGAAATGGAGTCTATGTACTTCAATTCAGTGTGGGAGCTTGTAGATCTACCTGAAGGGGTAAAACCTATAGGGTGTAAATGGATCTATAAGAGAAAGAGAGATTCAGCTGGGAAGGTATAGACATTCAAAGCTAGACTTGTAGCAAAAGGGTATACCCAAAGGGAAGGGGTTGACTATGAGGAAACTTTTTCTCCTGTTGCTATGTTAAAGTCTATAAGGATTCTTTTGTCCATCGCCACATTTTATGATTATGAAATATGGCAAATGGATGTCAAGACTGCTTTTCTGAATGGCAATCTAGAAGAGAGTATCTTTATGTCTCAGCCCGAGGGGTTCATAACCCAAGATCAAGAGCAAAAAGTTTGTAAGTTGAATCGATCCATTTATGGGTTGAAACAAGCATCTAGATCTTGGAACATTAGGTTTGATACTGCGATCAAATCCTACGGTTTTGACCAAAACGTTGATGAACCTTGTGTATATAAGAAAATCAACAAAGGAAAAGTAGCTTTCTTAGTACTTTATGTGGATGATATCCTCCTCATTGGGAATGATGTGGGATACCTTACTGACGTTAAAGCTTGGCTAGCAGCCTAATTCCAAATGAAAGATTTAGGAGAGGCACAATATGTTCTTGGAATCCAAATCATAAGGGATCGTAAGAACAAAACGCTAGCACTGTCTCAAGCATCCTATATCGACAAAATATCGACAAAATATTGGTTCGATATTCGATGCAGAACTCTAAGAAGGGTTTATTACCTTTCAGGAATGGGGTTCACTTGTCTAAGGAACAGTGTCCTAAGACACCTCAAGAAGTTGAGGATATGAGACATATTCCCTATGCCTGAGTTGTGGGCAGCTTAATGTATGTTATGCTCTGCACTAGGCCAGACATTTGTTATGCAGTGGGAATAGTCAGTAGGTATCAGTCCAATCTAGGGTTAGGCCATTGGACGACGGTTAAAATTATTCTCCAGTATCTTAGGAGAACGAGAGACTACATGCTTGTGTATAGAGCTAAGGATTTGATCCTTACAGAATACACTGATTTTGATTTCCAACCCGATAAGAATTCTAGGAAATCCACATCGAGATCAGTGTTCACCCTAAATGGGGGAGCTGTAGTATGGCGTAGCATCAAGCAAGGATGCATTGCAGACTCTACAATGGAGGCTGAATAAGTCGTTGCTTGTGAACCAGCAAAAGAAGCAGTTTGGCTTAGGAAGTTCCTACATGATTTGGAAGTTGCTCAAAACATGAACTTGCCCATCACTCTATATTGTCATAACAGTGGGGCAGTAGTCAATTCTAAAGAACCTCGCAGCCATAAACGAGAGAAACACATAGAGAGGAAGTATCACCTGATACGGGAGATTGTGCAACGAAGGGATGTGATCGTCACCAAGATCGCTTCAGAGCGCAACATTGCTGATCCATTTACGAAGACTCTCACGACTAAAGTGTTCGAGGGTCATCTAGAAAGTCTAGGACTACGAGATATGTACACTAGGTAACCTAAGGCAAGTGGGAGATGTGTAATGGGTATGATGATGCCCTAGTTTATTATGTACATCCCATAAGGACTAGAGTTTTAGTCTAAGTGGGAATTTGTTGGGTTTTATGTCCTAAAACTCGTAGATAGTAAATATAATCAATTGACTGCCATTAATAAAGTGTTTTATTATTATTATTTCAAAAAGTGTTATTGATTATATTATTAGTTTTGTCTTAATAACCTAAATCCAATAAACAAACATCCTAAGTTGTTTGATGAGTCTTGAACAGTATGTAGAGACAAACAGGGATCAATGTTCAAGATCAGCTTAAAGGGTCTATAGTATAGGGTTAAGGTTGGGTACCTTATCCTGTTAACACTTTGGATATTGCTCACTTTGTATTTGATACAAACACATTGATCCAATGTGTTCATGTATGCGACATGCGAGTGAGGGTATCCTATGCAATGAGTTTGCATAAGACTGGACCACGAAATAGTAATCACTAGATGTAACTCCGTTAACTAGTTGGATTTCTATTTCATTAGGATGACCTAGGTGACTTAGTCTTAATCCTGAGTGTATTATGAACTCCTGTTTGCGAGGGATTGTCCTTTGATTTGTACGGGTGAGAGTGGTCAAATTGCCGACTCAATATGCTTATCATTTTGGGGACAATACCGAGTGGGGAGCTGGAAACATAATCACACAAGATAGAATTCACTCCTTTCCACCTTTAGGGTAAGTAGATAAGTGTTTCCTTAAATGGTGTCTCCAGGACTTGAACAAAGGGCCCTACCCTCTCTATGGCACGAGAGGGTTTCTGTTAAGTGGTTGGACCATAAACAGGTTGTTCATTAGAGGAGCATTGGTATTTAAGGACTAGAGGTAACCTAGGGGTAAAATGGTAATTTGATCCAGCTGGTGTTACGAACACTTATGAAGAACTAACTTACTGGTATTGGTCTATATCCGTGGACACAGAAATATATCTACAGTGAGAAGAGTTTAGCTGTAAGTCTTTAGTGGAGTGTACACACAGTTAACGAATATTGATTAATGTAGTTAATGAGTTTAGCTAATTAATCTCATATCGTTGTAGCTTCTGATCTGTAGATCCATTAGGTCCCCTTCCTAGCTTATAAAGAGTAATGAGATTTATTTATATTGGTTGTAATTTGAAAAGTTCAAATTTAGTTTGGGAATACTTTGCGTAACAATCAAAGGGGTGAGTTTTGCGAAAAAGAAGAAGCTCCATTTTCTCTGAAAAAAATCTCTCTGTAGAGAAAAATTCCCTTATTCCAATTCTGGTTCTCATAAACCATACCAATCAGAGAATAGGAAGGTTTCCAAGTGGTGGTGCCCAAATTGGTGATTGGTAGATTCAGAGTCGTCAACGAGCGTACGTTTTCTTCTCTGTATTTTTCTTCAGAGCATGTTTAACTATCAAAATTGTTTCTGTAATTTTTGCCAATGTACTGGTAATTTTAAGGTTCCAATTAAAATTGAGTTTCTGTAATTCTTCCGCCGTAAAGGGTTTTCATCCCTTCAAGGAGAATGAGTCAAAGAGAGATTGTTGACGCCTTGACTGCAGGGTTTACAGGAAACCTTAGAAGTTGGTGGCACAATCATCTTATGGATGCAAATAGGGAAGCCATAAAGGACGCTGTTTTTGAAAAAATGGAACAAGGTCCTAATGGCGATGTTGTTATAATCCAGCCAAACTCTATAAACACCCTCGTTTACGCGGTTATTAAACACTTTGTAGGGAGAACAACCCTATACAGTGATCAATCATTGGAAGCTCTTTTGGGAATGAAATGCCCCAAAATGAGTGATTTCAAGTAGTATAAAGACAATTTTATGTCATGTCTTTACAACCTTACGACATGCAGAGATGTGGTCTGGAAGCATAAATATGTAGAAGGACTACCCAAGTATGTTAGAGAAAAGTTCTATTCCACAATGGTGACTAATAGTGGAGGAACAGATATAGATTGGGAAGGAATCTCCTATGGAGATATCAATTCCACTATTCAAAAGGTGTGTCTAGAAATTTGTCAACAGCAGAAGCACGCTACAAAGATTGCAAAGGACTCAGATTATCGAAAGGAAATGGGATCCTTTTGCAAGCAATATGGAATTGACAACACTCCTCCTTCTAGAAAGAAGAGTCGTTCTAAGAAAGTCTTTAGAAGGAGTAAGACAAGTGAATCACATGGGTACTCTAATCGCAAAAGAAAGTACCATGGCAAAGGTAAGAACAAGCCAAAATTTTCTAAGGAGAATACCACATGTTTCAAGTGCAATAAGAAGGGTCATTATGCTAATAGATGCCCCGTTGTCAAAAAAATTAACCAAATGGAGATTGATGAAGATGAAAAACAATCTCTGTTAAAGGTTGTCAAAGCTGAAGAATTATCTTCCGAAGAAGAGGAATTCTCCTCAAAAAAGGAAGAAGATCTTCTCAATGTCCTCCTCGAAGAGTCTTCAGAGGAACCTTCGTCGTCAGAAAATGAAACAGACATCGAAGAGGTGATTTCCTGTTCTGACTGCATTAATGTTCTCACAAGCACCCAGAAGTGTCTCTTAGACATCATCGAAGAAGTCGATGATGAGGCAATTAGAAAAAATATACTTTTGAGACTTTGAGAGGACTTAGAGACTCCCGATCAAAAGTTCAAAGATCCAATGAATTTCAGCTATCAGAATGTGATGAATCTCTTGTCGAAAGAACATGCTGCACCAGTTAAAGTAACAGATCTCCAGCATGAAATCAAAGTCCTAAAGATGGAAGTTAACGAAAACAAACAACAAATATCTTATCTTGAAAATGTAGTTGTTGCAATTCAAGAACAGATAATTTCAAAAGAGAGTGTTGAAACAAAGAGTAATGAAATCAACGTTATCAGCAAAGTCTTTAATCAAAAATGGCTAACTAGGGTTACGTTAAAGATTAACGATTATAAGTTTGAAGCAACAGCATTGATTGATTCAGGTGCTGATCAAAATGTGATTCAGGAAGGAATCATTCCATCACAAATACTTTGAGATAACCCGAGAAAGTCTCAAATGAGCTGGTAACAATTCTTTAAAAATTAAGTACAAGCTATCCAAGGTACATGTTTGTAAAGATGAAGTGTGCCTCGTAAATTCATTTCTACTCGTTAAGGGTTTGACAGAGGAAGTAATTTTGGGTACTCCATTTCTTACCCAAATTTACCCATTTACCGTTTCTGACAAAGGATTAACATCTCAGAAATTCGAAAAGGAGATTATCTTTGAATTCTGTAAGCCAGTTATTTAGAGGTATCTTTCTTCAATCGAAGATGAGATCCTACAAAGCCTTAATCTCATCTCCAAGAAAGAAAAGCAAATTGAATTTCTTCACGACGACATAAAAGGGCGTAAGATCAGTGAAGAAATTAATAAACCTTCTATTAAAATAAAAATCCAATCCATCCTAAAAAGGATCAATTCTGAGATTTGTTCCAATTTACCCAATGCCTTTTGGGAGAGAAAAAGGCATATTGTGGATCTTCCTTATGTAGATAATTTTGATGAAACCAAAATTCCTACAAAGGCTAGGCCCATTCAAATGAGCAAAGATCTAGTTGATACTTGCTTCAAAGAGATATCTGATCTCCAAAAAAAGGGTTTAATAAGCCCATGGTCATGTGCGGCCTTTTATGTTAACAATCAGGTAGAAAAAGAATGAGGAGTCCCACGCCTGGTTATTAACTATAAACCACTAAACAAAGTGCTCAAATGGATCAGGTACCCAATACCTAATCGCCAAGACTTACTTAAGCGAATCGCTAATGCAAAGATCTTCTCAAAATTTGATATGAAATCTGGATTTTGGCAAATTCAAATTAACCCAAAGGACAGATATAAAACTGCTTCCAATGTTTCTTTCGGTCAATACAAATGGAATGTTATGTCATTCGGTCTTAAGAAGCTCCCTTAGAGTTTCAAAAGATCATGAATGACATTTTCAATAAGCATCAAGACTTCACAATAGTTTACATTGATGATGTCATGATATTTCTGAAACCATTAATCAACATTTAAACACCTTAATATGTTCATCAATATCATTAAAACAAATGGTCTTGTGGTATCTTTACCAAAAGTCAAGTTGTTTCAAACAAAAGTAAGGTTCCTTGGCTTTGATATTGATCAAGGAATGATTAAGCCTATCCAAAGATCATTAGGTTTTGTGGATAAGTTTCCCAATGAAATCCAAGATAAGTCTCAACTACAAAGATTTCTTGGATGTGTTAATTATATCGGAGATTTCATTAAAGATCTCCGAGCAATCTGTCTGCCACTTTATGACAGACTAAAAAATAATCCAAAATCGTGGACGGCTCAGCATTCTCGAGCAATCCAATCAATCAAATCCCTAGCCAAAGGCATTCCATGCTTATCGCTTGTGGATGAAAAAGTTAAAATGATCGTTGAAACTGATGCCTCGAAAAAAGGTTACGTCAGAGTTCTCAAATAAGATATTAACGGAAAAGAATCGTTGAGTCCGCTTTCATTCTGGTGTTTGGAATAGCGCACAACAAAACTATTCCACCGTAAAAAAGGAAATACTTGCAATAGTACTCTCCGTCCAAAAATTCCAAGGAGATCTTATCAACAAAGATTTTCTGTCAGAACTGATTCAAAAGCAAGTAAATTCATCTTCGAAAAAGATGTAAAAAATCTTGTTTCAAAGCAATTTTTTGCAAGGTGGCAAGCCATATTATCTTGCTTTGATTTCACAATTGAGCCTATAAAAGGCACTAGCAACTGCCTTGCGAATTATCTATCAAGAGAGCACATTTCAAAGCATAAGCTCTCAAAATCCTCGGGTAACTCAAAAAATGATTTTGAACTCCGATCGTCAACGGCCACCGGGGAGACCTCCGCCTCCTCTTCCTTCCAATTAGCCAAGTCCGGATAACTCTCAACCAGCTAGCTCTTCTAGAGCAAGCTCCTCCAAAGGCAAGCGGCCAATTTCTCAAGCATCTGCACTTACTCCAATGTGTGCAGACAATTACGCCATGGATCTGAGTTTTCAAATGGTATCCCGACGTCGCCAAGGTTCCTCACAACGGAATCTAACAATTGGATCTACTCCAGATCCCTCAACAACTTTGTTGCGCCCAATAGGTGCGGCAACATCAAATAGGTCAACCTCTAGACCTCAATCCTATGCCCGGACGGTTAAACCAACAGTGTTTATGCCAAGGCCACCGGTCACAGGATACCAAACTAAAACAACTCTGGAAGATGTAGTCATCGAACCAGAATTTGATGGACCTTCCGTTCCAAAAATTTGCTCCTAAGTTTAACCCTATGGGTTCAATTTCTTCTCAAAAAATATTAAGAAAACAAGACAATTCTATGAGTTCATTTTGGTAGACACTGTCTTTGCCGAAATCACTCATATTCCAGACAGAAACAATCTGGAAAAAATTATCTATTCCAAGTTCAAAATTTTCAGGGTTTTAACACAATCTCACTGGCCACAAGGGATGTATGTTCCCCGGAAATTTTCCAAAGCTTTCAATCCTCAAACATACACGTATCGAGACTACATGGAAGCTTGGTACAAAGTATCCTGGCACGAATCACAACCACTCTTGGTTTATTACGTTTTGTAAGAAATCTTACAAGACTAATTTTTCAAATTGGTTTAAAAAATGATGGAGCTACTTCGGCCTAACCCCGGAGATATTCCCTGTTGAAGTTCAACGAGCTTACCACCATTTCTCATCAAGTATCTATTCGTCTGCACTTTCGCTAACGTATAGATTCTCTCTTTATTTTCAAGTGCCCTGGATATTTTGTTGGAGTCACCAACTTTCATCCAGAGCCAAATTCAAAATCTTAGGAAAGATTTTGCGTGTCAAATGGTGGGATAAGTATGACTACTCCCGCTTGAATGAGGAAGAAATAGCAAAATGGTTTAAAACCAACGCTCACCTCTCTCGAGAAGAAGAAGATCAATTTCTTCTCCCAAAGAATTCAATCATGACGTCAATTGTTGGAGCTAAGTCTGAAGCAGACCTCCAGGCAGTCATGGAAACAGTCGTCAACAATAATTCCGACGACAACAAACAAGATGACCCTGAAGACATCACTAATATCTCAGATTCATCTGTCAACGATATCGATTTTGTAAATGACCTTTATTACAATTTCGATATTTCTGATCCCTATTTGGATTCCCAACCAGGATGAAAAATAGGTTATTACCATTGTAAATTATATAAAAAAAAGTGCATAAATAAAATTTGTCTTCCATTTTCCAGTCTAACAATGTAATCGTCAATTTGGTGATCTCCGATTGAGGGGGAGGTGATGGAGATGACAGGTGACTGAAGCGGCATGACCAACCGCAGGCCAGCGCAGTTAGTGAAGATTGTTTCCGATCAGGAATTCTTACCGCGACCAACAGAATCAATGAGATAGAATGCTTGGGCAATTGATGGCGAGGAAGCCGAAAGTAAGTCCTTGGATGCATCCTATCCCGGAGAATCAGCAGTAGTCGCATGGTCAAATCAATCCAGGCCATTCAGACAAAGTCAGGTGACGTCATCTTTCTTAAAGAAGAAATAACCAAAAGAGGCTTGAAGACATTGGCAGACATATCTTTTCAGCTTTTTTTAGTTTGCATAATTATATTTTGTTTGTTTTATCTTTTGCTTTTTCTATTTAAGCATCTTTTTAGATTACGAGAAGATAAGGATAAGTGGGGGTCTTGTCTCACCCAAAATCTTATCGTAATCCTTTACTTTTTTCAAAAAAGAAAGATAAGATGTCAGACAAGTGTCTCGTCTTGTCGGCCATTCTTTATCTTTCAACTTTTGTAAATTATTGTTGATACGTGTAAAGAACATAACAACAAAGATCACAAGGATCATATACAAATTTTACAACAACAAGTATTTTCCATATCAGAGATCACAAAGATATGAAGAAACAAAAAGAAAGTTGCAACAACATACCCACCACACAGAACAAAACAATATGAAAAAAAAAAAGTATTCATGTCTTTCCAGAAACAGATCACACAAGAAAATTGAAAAATTAACACATAAATATAAAAAAGAGTAGTGAAATTTTAAAAAATGACATCATCGACTATAAGGTTGGTTTGGGATACAAATCGAGGACCTCCATCCCTACCGTGCTCACTTCCCCCAAACCGTGCTTAGATCAAAACCAAACCCTTACCATTCTCTAGATCCCACAATTGAAGATGCGAAAGTTGACGACTATTTCCAGATACAAATACGAGTGGCAAGGGAAAGCCAAAGCAGCAAGGAAGAAATTCTTGCATGTTCATAGAGAACCCTCTTCTACGAAACCAACGATGGAGAAGGAGAAGGGTTTTTTAAAGCAAGATGCGAAAACTAAGCCTTAAACAAAACCAAGGATGGAGAAGGAGAAGGGAATCGAATGTAAGGAGTGGAAACCGAGCCTTCAACGAAACCAAGGCAGAGAATGAGAAGGGAATCAGAGGCAAGGATGGAAACCAAGCCTTCAACAAAACCAACAACCAACAACAAAGAAGTGTTTCAAATTTGAGATTCAAAGAAGGCATTCGAAAAATGGAAACAGATAATTGATTTGAAGAAGGGAAAGAGGGAAATAGAGAGATGGGAACAGAGAAGGGATTTGGAGAAGGGAGGAGGGAGTAGGATTCCATGGAGTGAGGAAGAGTACGGAAAAAGAGTGAAGAAAAGTAGTTGAGGAGTGACGAACAGTAGATAGGAGCGTTTGGAAAACTAATCTAATTTAAGGGCCTCAACGTTTGTATCAAATACAAAGTAAATCGCATCTATAGTACCATCCCATAACAAGATGTCCAATCTTATTCTTGTATTAAGTAAACAATTTAGACTATAAACTCAAAACACAATCCACTATTACGTCACTACATAAAATTCAGATATTCATTCTCTAATCTAAGAATCTAAGAACCTATTGAGTGCGAATCACCAATTAAATAATTAATGTCATTCTCATTCATTACAATTATCCAGATATATAATATTAACAATACCAATAAAATTGCTTCTCAATCATGGTATATGTCGTTGAAGAATAAAAAATACCTCAAAAGTAAGATAAACCAAACGCCTATTTATCAAAGGCATTTCAAAGCTGAAAATATAAATGAAACGAGTTCACATTAATATTCCCAAATGATTTTATGAGAAAAAAGGGAAAAAAAATATAATTCAAACCCCTCCCTCATCCAATAACCATATAAATAATATTCAGGAATGGTAAAATACAAAATTGGGCACAATCACTTGAATTTCATAATGAGTTTCAAACACTCTTGACTTCAAACCAAACTGGCTAAATGACAGAAAAGAATATATAATGGGTGGAAAAGAAAAAAAAATTATAGGCCAGTGGATAGAGCCTTCATAATGTATTCACACAATATACAGAATTAAACCAAGGAATGGAATATACTAACACTTACTTCACATCAGAAGTTACATTACAAGCAAGCAAACTCCCTAATCGTGACTGCCATCAATGGTTGTTCCCGTCCTAGCTTGCGAAATTCGATTGGCGTAAATTGTGACCAAACGTAGTTGAGTGCTGTTGAGTCCTTCCAAATGTGGCAAAAATTGTTTCCCAAGCATAATGTAGATGTCAACAAGACAGAAGACAACAGTCTGCACCAAATTGTCAGTGAATAGGCTGTGTGAGATATGAATACTTTTGTTATTTTATTGGGCAATTTGCAAAAACCATGCCTAAAGTATGCTGGTTTTTTTAAATTACTGCTCAAACTTACACACCTTGTTTGTGAGATATTGTTTATCGATGCCTTTTGTTCTATTTTATAGACAGGACTAGAGGAGGATCTCTTAAATCACCAATTGACCCAAACAAAGATAAATTTAAAATATCATATCTACCATGAAATAAAGACCCAACAAGTAGAAATCAACATTATCTTGGGAGTGGGGAGAACAACATATCAGGGTTAAAACACAAGATTTCCTAAACCTACTCTAATACATCTTAAATTACCAATTGACCTAATGCAATAAAAGGTAATCTAATATCTAACATCTCTAACAGTACAACTCCTGCCAGTGAATACAAGAAAGAACCGAGGGCCATTACCTTCCTTACGTCAGCACTCTGATGTCCAAATGCTTCAAAGAGAGCAGGCAAAAATGTGGGTAACTGTGACATCAACTCTTCTTGTGAGAGCCGTCCTACAAGCTGAACAACCAAGTAGCAATAGCTAAGAATCTAAATTAACAAATAAAAACAGTAACTGCTGCTCTGGCTTCATTTTTTACGAGCTGCAGTGCTAATAACCCTAGTTTCTTGGATGAAAATTAAAGGAAATAAAAGCAGGGTTATATCTCATTTGGAGGGTTATTGTGATTAAAAGAATAAACCTTTGTCAAGCAATTGATGCAGGTAACAAGAGTTTTCTCGTCCTCAGTAACCAACAAAGGAGCAATTACCTGCAAAATAAAGTATATGGCGTATGTCAATACTAAACCTTTAGAGCTTAGTGAAAGAGTAAAAAGAATAACTATTTTAAAAAAAAGCCACATCTCCAAAGCTATTTTTTTTCTCTTTCCTAATACGTGAAATAAATTATCGAAATGAAGAGCTATCCACAAGCTATAAAGAAAAAGAATTCAATGCAAGGATACATACGCTTAAGCATCTGAATGGATCATACTGAGATAACACAATAGTCAGGCAATGTTCCGCATCATTTGATACCTGAATAAACGGTGCAATAAGCAATTTTAGACCAGTAAAAACAGGCAAAAGAAGTTCCAGAATCCTGAGAAAAGTTACTTTGGGAAAAATGTCGTTGGTAACATGAAGCAGTTTCTCAATCACGATTTCAACAGAATCTTCCATAGAATCCCTCTGGAATTACAAGAATAAAGAATAGAAGTGAGAACAAACTAAATAAGGAATAATTCATCCATAAAGTAATAAGAAAATGTTGAATAATTATGTTCAATAGCACAATGCAGTATCCCATAAAGCATCAGAAGAGTGGCATTTAACTTACCTGGTTCTTAATCATTTCAGTTATCAATGAAAGAGCTAGCTCACGTACAGAGGAATCAGAATTATCCAACACTTCCAGTGTCACTGTCAAAATTTGATTGAAGTACTGCAAATGGGAAAACAAACTATGAGATAAAAATGGACCTAGGCAAAACAATTATTACTTGAAAATGACATGACCAACTAGATAATAAAATGTTAAGCAAGCACAACTTGATAATCAAACACGTGCATTTCTTGGGATTCTGGGAAACAGAACAGAGAAGCTAACAGAATGGTGTCACTTGGAAGGAGGCCTTGGCATCAGTTACATCAGGTCTATTTCAAGTCTACAAATAATACATTTTCTAGCAACCTGTTGTGGTTATTCTTTAAGAGCACAAGTTGGACAATGTGGAAGAAAATACAATCAAGTCTATTTCAAGATCCAAAAATATACACTGGTGGTTGAGGTGTGTTGCACAATGTACCTTTTTTCTTCGATTCAAAAAGAGTAAATTTATAGTGTAATGTACCTTCTCATTGTTTCACAAAGGAAGAGACCAATCAACTTGAGCAAGAGATACTGTACAAAATGACCTTTAACGATGGGCTTCAATGCAGGATCTTAGCCATAACAGCAAATGTTATATCATGACAGGGAGAGTTTACAG
The DNA here is from genome assembly GCF_025177605.1 of Cucumis melo. NCBI lineage: Eukaryota > Viridiplantae > Streptophyta > Magnoliopsida > Cucurbitales > Cucurbitaceae > Cucumis > Cucumis melo. The sequence goes on from NC_066857.1 coordinate 5,170,653, forward strand.
GTACAGTATCCCTCCAGATTTTGTGAGGGCAGATGACGGTAGTAGTAGTTGGTGCTTGAGGAGACTTTAATACAACTAGATGGGTTCATGAGAAACCAAGGAGTCAATAATCAAAGTTCCAAAATTTCAACGTGAAAAAGCACCTTCATTAAATTCTTGGTCTCAAGAATTTGGTCTCAAGAAAGCAAATCCTTGTCACGTTCCTTATTGTGAATGAGTTTACACCCAAATAGAACAGCTAACAGGAGTCTCATTGTTAAGCTTAATCTTGAAGAAGTTTGTCAGTGTATACAGACCACAGGGGTACCTTGACAAAATCCTTATAGCAAAAGAGCACAAGATTTTGGAGCAAAGTAAAGATAAGGGATTCCTTATTCCTTGCTCACGCTCATTTTCTGATGTAAGGAGAATGAGGGAAACAATAGACAATCTTGGGTAATTCCATGGTTAATATTTTTTTAGTTTCTCATTTGAACTTCAATCCCTTTTCAGTTTCCTTTTAAGACCTTATTCTCTATATATAGGAGTCCCATCTCATGAATGATGAATTCTTTTCATCTTTCATTCAAATATTTAATAAAGATTCTATATTTTACTTCCGGAAGAATTCTCCCTTTTATCCTTTAGGTTAAATCATTTTGGATCCCAGCATTGAGCACAGAACAAACTTCAAAGAAGGAACTCTTGCATACTCATCCAACGGCAATTAGCTCACCATTATAAAAGCATTATGACCAATCTCGCCATTTACCACATGACATAAACTTCATGCAATTCAGCCAGTGATAAAGTAAAGAACATCAAAAAGCTACTTAAAAATTCCTTGAGATTGTGCAACATTGAAGGGGGTTGGTTGCCCCCTTGTTATAAATCTACAAGTCCAAGAGGACATGCGGGTCTTGGCATTCCCAAACCTGAACCACAAAAACTAGTTTTACTACCAAATCTCTCAAGAGAAGGCTGTATGACTATGCAATTGGCTTCTTTTATGCATACATATATATAATGTGACATTGTTTACTTTTATTTTTTCTCAATGAAAGTTGTTCATTTGCTCAATATATAAATATACATCATTGTTTCTTAGGCCTTCCATGGTTAGTGAGGAATCGGAATGTCTATTGAAGACTTCTTTCAGGGAAGGGAAGAAATCAGCATAAACCACATGGTTAAAAATAAAGGCGAACTCGGAATTGGAACTTTTAAGCATAGAAACTTGGCAACCATTTTTAAATGGGGTTGGGGGTGTTCATTTAGGAACCAAAACTCCCTTCTGGAGAAAAGTATTAACTGGCGTACTTAAGTCTTAGAAGTCCACAGGTGAACAAGGTAAAAGTTGAAAGCATTGGTGTTTTTCACTTGGTGGCATGGTCAAAGGATTTATTTTTAGCTCAACCCTAACTATCTCGTGGTCAAATGTACATCTTCATATAGTTCTTATGATCTTTCATCTCTTTCGAGTAATTGGAGAAGTCTTTTGTAACTACTAACTCCTTTGGTTTGGTGCCCTTTTGTAAATTTCATGCATCAATGAAATTTGTTTCTTAAAGAGTAATTAAAAGATAAATAAATATGGCTCATCCTTCAGAGTTCGGATAAACAATTCTTCCAGTATGTGTCCCTAGGTTATTTGCACTTCCTTCAAATCAAGAGAGATTGGTTTCATCATTTTGGGATTCAACATCATCATGGAGCTTTTCCTTGGACGTTTTCTAAAGCAAGAAGAAATAGTTGGTTTTTAGAATCTGTTATCGATCGTTTCCACTTTAAAAATTACTACAAATAAAGGTTCTCATCCAAATAAAGTTACAAAAAAACTTCTCCAATTGGATAATACTTAAAAGATTGCTTAAGTTACACTCAATGAAAGGATAAAGCATACTTACACCAATGTAGAACATGAAATAGAATGTTGACTATAAGGACTTCACAGGGTCTTCGCACCTCACTTCTTAAGTGAGGCACCCTAGTTGGGCCTAAACACTTAATTCTACAACACAGTTCAGAGGGGACCCTCGGTGATCATGAACCTAAGGTACATTCCCCATCTAAAAGCTGATTTCAATCCCCCATCCCAAAAAATGATAACAATAAATAAATTAAAGGGCACCAATTGTTTGAAGTTCTTGAAGTGAAAATATGAACAATCAATAGATCTATAGTGGGACCATACCTTGGTCCAAATGGATGGATCACTACTTATAGAAGTTTCAATTAACTGTTGAAGCGCACTGCATTTGCTTGCAGAAGGGCTTTCACTATTGCCAGTACTGATCTGCAGAAAGAAGACACCCTATATCATTTACCATCATCCCAATCATCTGACGTACCATCTAATGCAAAGATATAAAATTCTTAAAGCTAAAATGGAATAAAATAAGTAATAGATACAAAAAATAATTTGAAGAAACAATCAATTCGTAGAGTACTCACCAGGTGAAGAATTTGAGGAATGCTAGGGGATGTGTCCACCATGGAGTTGACAGTTACAGTTTTGTGTTGATGAGATTCCAGGTCTAGAGCAGCCTCGTCGTTGTATGCAATGTTTTCAGCAATTCCTAATTGGCCATCATCATTCTCACCGTTAACCAAATGCAGGGAAGACAAATCATCAATATTAACACTACTATCAACATTATCCACCAGACTTGTCCGTGATCCCAGGTTCTGTTGTGTGGAATTTTCCAAATAATGCACATCTTTGGTTTTCATATTAATAACATCATTGCTGGAACCAGAATCAAAATTGTGGTACAAATTCTCGCGAAGTTCATCAGAAGTAGCTTGACCAATGCTCCTTGTTACTAGGGTTGATTCCTGGTTCATATTCCACTTCCTACCACTCTCATCATCAAGAGAACCAGCTGAATACCTACCAAAGAATTGACTCTTTTTGGACATGCTAACATAACCTTCCTCAGAAGATGTTCCAACTACATCAGATGGGTCATACAAGGACTTCGGTCGTTGACGTTCTTTCTTGTTCTGTAAGAAGTTCATCAAGTCCACCTCAATGCGAGGTGTATATTGTTTAAGTGCTCGTCTCAAGGAATTCTGTTCTTCAACTGATAGGCTAAGTATATAATTCAAGACAGCTGCTGGTTCAAAGTGTGAATAAACAGATATAATGCATGTAATGGCTGCTTCCTTCAATTTGGTGTTTTTATCATAAACCAACGGTGTCAATTTTGCAAGCCATAACTTTAGGATGCCATTATTACTAAAGCCCTCAGAATTCACTACATGCTTATTAAAAGAATTGATAGCAAACTCAATAACAGCCAGTTTTGCCTTTGGGGATCGCTGTTCATCCAAAGAACGGAGTAGAGCAGGTAAGAGAGAATCCGTACTGTAAGTTTTACTAACAATTTCCAAAGTTGTCGAACAGGGTTGCCTTACTAACTCCTTTGGATCAATCAACCGAGAGAAAACATGGGGCAAGATCCTCTCCATATAGCTCTCAAATGGCTTTCGGCAGGTTGGAATTATATCAGCCAGTGTTGAAAGTGCTGCCTGCGCTACTTTATGATGTGGATCGTCCAAGTGCTGGAAAAACAACTTCATTACCTTCTCAAAATTTTGAAGCACTTCTTGTATTCCTTTTGGACCCTGCTGCAGCAGAGACTGAAGATAATTAAAGGTGCCAACCCTAGTGCACCAGTCAGAAGATGGATTAAGACCCTCGCTAAGAGCATCACTAAGAGATGCTGGACTGTCAACGTAACTTGACATTTCCCCAAGTGGTAGCTGGCTATCATCAAAACTCCTACGCCTAGTTGCAGACATTCGCCCAGCTGCATTCTTTCTCAATAGTGGTCTCTGGAAATTGGGAATATAACTGTTATGAGAATCCTTGTAATTCCCATCCCTATAAGTTACATCCAAGTAATGCTTCTCAATTTGTGGGGTAATATACCGCTTAGCTTCTCTAATATCACTATTCTCCTCGACAAAACCCCTTTCCTGGTGTCGGTCAACAACCCGCTTTGATGGGTAAGATGAAAAAGTAGACAAAGGTTCATTAACCACATTGCTGCGATGTGACAATTTACCAGAACCTTTGGAAGCTTGAATTTGAGTGATGATATCAGATAAACCCAATCCACCTTGGCGGCTCCTTACTTTATTCGTATTTGACGCAGTTAGATCAGCTGTAGAAGAGTTACTGAAATGATTAGATGCGGGTAAAGCTTGAGGAAAGGGTGGATCACGAGATGATGGAGGGTCAACTCCTGCACTAGGGGAAGTAAGAGGAAAATTTAGCCGCTCACACACATCAAACTTAGCTACTTATTTCAAAACAGAGAACAGCAGGAATAAACCCAAGAGCTCAAGCGTGATTAAGAAAAGCTAATTAACAGTAAATGTCATTGGGTACCTAGATCCAAACTAGATGATCGAAGATTTCCGTTGTGTTTCTCAGATATATCCAAGCCTCTGAGCATGCTTTCAATTGCATTGACCTTCTGTTTGCTTGAGTGCAACACACTCTCCAGACTACGTTCAGAACCATCAACAGAAGTCTTTGACTGAGACAGAAGTCCAGTAGAGAGTGATGTCCCAGATGATAAACTCGAACTTCTATCCATTGCAACAATAGCAGAAGTTCCATATCCAGGTAAGCTTGAACCAGTAGATGTTTGAGAGTTGAGTGACATCATTGTACCTCTATCACGAACAGATGGAGATGCATGTCGCCTATGTATACCCCCATCCTCTTCATTAATTAACTGGAAGAAAGTTTGGAAGTTAGACGATAGAGCATTTAATAATGGAATTGAAATTGAAACCTCTTTCAAATGAAGGTAAGTCGTACTCTTTGAATCACAAGGTCAAAGGAGGAAAATAAACGTTTGGAACGCTCTGGCCAAGTTTTCGCGAACATCCTATACAATACTCGTGCAGTGGCTCGAACCTTTCAAGTAAATATACTACATGTGAGGTAGTGATAAGAGAGATGAAATGGAATCTCATACTACACATAACTTCAGATATGTAATCATGTAACAGCAGTTAAAGTTTCAAAAGTTACAAAATTTTAAATTAAACAAAAGAAAATGAAGGAAAAGAGCAAAGATGGGTCTCCAAGGATAAGAGTGCCACACCAATTCACGTAATTATGATATTCAGGCAATCAGAGGCTATTGTGTAATCCTTTTTTTAAGGAAAAAGGGAACACTAAACAAAAATTTACCATCATTTCAACCGAAATAAATTTGTAAGGCAAAAAGAAACCCTTCATACAAGGTAATGAAACTTAAATTATTTTTACTTAGTACCTCACTCATTGCATCAGCCACACAACACCTGATTAGATCTTCATACAAATCAGCAGATCGCTGTATCTCAGGTGCATCAGCCCAATGCTCAAGAATGAGAAGTGCGTATTCACAACACCTATTGTACAAGAAAGTCATAGTAGTAATCAGAAAAACAAAGCTACCGTATGAGTTTCTGGAAAGTAAAGAAATCCTCACCGTGCACGTAGTACAGCACTTCGATCACTTTTTGCACTATCAGCTATGCGAGGAAGCACACGTGAAACTTTACAGTTACGTAGCATCTAAATGAAAAAGAAAATAAAACTAGTTTAGCCTTAGGGTTCCATAAAGACAGGAACATACCCATGTAATGAGTGGTCCATGATAATTTACTAATTCTTCCTCAATTATACAACCTGTAGATCATTAGATTGTACTAATTGTTCTTTTTTCCTGATAATGACATCATACTAGTATCGAAAACATCACATCTCAAAAAAGGAATGAGAACTGCAATTCAATTGGTGACAACCAAATGACATATCCTACTCACAATATCTCACAATGTAGTATATGTGAGTAAGAGCAGCGGAGAATTGGAAATCCTTCAACTTAGAATAATTCATAGTGTTCTGTTAGGCCTCCACTCATGCACACGTATGTTAGGAGAGGCAAAAGTGGAAATTCACCTACTTAGGGTTAGCCTATTTAAGTGATTAAATGTATTTTGTGATTGTGCTTACTTTTGGGATTGTATTTCCGGACTGTTTGGAGAGACCAAGATAAGATGGGAACGAGTCAATCTCCCAACCAGCATAGTCCACCTTTGGGTCTTACAAGTGATGATATACAAGAGTCATAATGGATGCCATCTTTAGGAATCCAACCTTCTCTTTTCAGTGAAATTGGGTTACTTGGAAAGTACATTATTGTGTACAGCTCATCTATAAACAACTTTATTTTTCTGTTTTCCTTCTCTCCCAGTATTACGTGCACACAAGTCCACATGAAATAGTCCACCTCAAAGATTTTATTACCAACCCACAAAGTCCATTGGGAGGGGAATTGCTAATCAAGTGAAATTTTGTCTTTGGGGACGAATAAGTCTTTATTTTCTTGTAAGGAACCAGTTCATTGAGAAAAATAAATGAAAAAATAAAAAACAATTACAAAAACCACAGCCCAGAGAAAGGAGCCAAAGCAACTAAATTCCCAACAAGACAAAGGAATAAAAAGGGGTATAAAGGGTATAAGAGAAATAATTTATAAAGCAATAAAAATACCGTTTTTATGCAATTATCTGCAGACTCCGCAATTACAAGAACAGTGATGACCACCAGCTTGAAAAGAACCTGAACAGAAAAAAACCAGACAACAAGAACAAATTAGGATTCCCAGCATGATAACAACATTTTTACAATATTTTTACTTACAGGAATAAACATTTCGGCGCAGGCTTCAAAATCTCCCAAAAGTTCCTTGGATAAAAAGCATAACAAATGGCAAGCCTGAAATATAAAGTAGAAATGAGAGAAGGAAAAGCCAACCTCTTTTAAAGGAAACAAGTATATCACTATATAAAAAAAAAGTACAAGAGGGAAGAAACCAAATAGTATTTCATAATCAATATGCTTGACAGATTTCTGCTTTTCTAAGCCTTGGTTTGATTACTTTAAAGAAGTTAGTGTGGAAAGACTTCTACATACCACCTTTGACCACTTTCCGGTTCTTTCTCTTTTAAAAGGAAACGAGTGTCACTATTATTATAATATTGAAAAATAGAGAGACAAAACTCAATGTACATGAGGGTTACACAAAGAGCAATTGGGTGGAGGATCAGCAAGCGTACCCGAGCATTCAGTTTACAGGCTTCTAGCTCTCTTGAGGCTCCCTTTAGTGAAAAAGAGGTTAGGGATGTTGTTTTTCAGATGGGTTGTCTCAAGTCCCCCGGACCAAATGGTATGACTGGAGAGTTGTATAAAAAATCTTGAAACATCCAGAAAGCTGACTTATTAAGGGTGTTCCAAGATTTTTTAAAAAACGGGATCGTTAACAGAAGATGCAACAAAACTTATGTTTGCCTCATCCCCAAAAAGAAAGAGGTGGCCCATGTCAATGACTTTAGACCCGTAAGCCTATTTACCTCCTTGTATAAAATTATCTCTAAGATGCTTGCAACAAGACTTCAAAAAGTAATCTGCTCAATTATTAATCATACTCAAATGGCTTTTGTGGAGGGGAGGCGAATTCTTGATACTATTTTGACGGCCTCGAAAGTCATTGATGAGTGGGCTTTAAAAGGCAGAAAAGGAGTGTTGTTGAAGCTCAATCTGGAAAAAGGCTATGACGAGGTGGATTGGTCTTCTCTTGACATGGCTGTGAAACTTAAAGGCTCTGGTAGAAGATGGAGGAGATGGATTTGCGGATTCTTGTCGACGACTAACTTCTCGATCATTGTCAATGGTAGGCCGAGGGGAAAGATTTTTGCTAAAAGGGGCTTTTGTCAGGGTGATCCACTCGCCCCTTTTCTTTTTACAATTGTGGGAGATGCCTTTAGTTGCCTTATTCACTACTGTAATGAGAAGAGGACCATAAGAGGCTTTTAGTTTGATAATCTGTCAGGTGACCTTACCTACCTTCAATACATGGAAGATACTCTTCTCTTCTCTTCTTGGGAGAATTGTAATTTGGAGACTTGGTGGAAGGTGATCAATCTCTTTCTTCTAGGAGTTGGGTTATCCCTTGACATCTCCAAAAAATCATTAATCGGTATTAACCTTGACAACGTCGATCTGGCTCCTTATGCTAGTACTTAGGGTTGTATGGTGGATAACGTCCCCTTTAACTATCTGGGTTTCTCTATCGGAAGGGGTCGAAATAGGAAAGAGGTTAGGAACGCCCTTGAAGAGTAATTCAGATATAAAATTGACAGATGGAGGAATGTATCTCTCTCCAAAGGATTAACTCTCGTGCAATCGGTTTTGAATAGCCTTCCCTATTATTTGTTTTCCCTTGTACAAGCTCTGGTTGGTCTTATCAATAGATTGGAAAAGATGATCAAGAAATTTGTTTGGACTGGGGGGCCTACCAAACTCGGCTGCTCACCTGGTCATGGGAGTGTACTTCTCGCCCGTTCTGCTATGTGGTCTCAGGATTGGCTCTTTTAGGCATAAGAACAATGCCCTTCTCACTAAATGGCTTTGGAGATTTAGCAAGGAAGACAATGCGTTATGGAGGTGCTTAATTGTGGCTATCTACGGTTTAGAGAAGAGTGGGTGGTCTACTAAAGCTCCAAGCAAAGGCAGGTCTTATAGATTATGGGCTGGCATTCTGAAACATAAGGAGACTTTCCTTAATTTCTCAGCTTTTTTGTTGGGTGAGGGAACAAAAATCAAATTTTGGAAGGACAGTTGGTGCGACGTGCAACCTCTGGCAGAAACTTTCCCTAGTTTGTTCTCTTTGTCGCTGAACAAGAATGCTCTTGTTGCTGATTGTTGGTGTAATGTTTCATTCTTGGAATTTGGGCCTTAGAAGAAACTTGTTTGATAATGAGCTTGACAACATGGCCACTATTTTGGAAATCCTTCATTCTTGGGCCCCCTCCTTCGGAAGATCGTGATAGTCTTAAATGGACTCTTAATGCTAATGGCAGCTTTACTACAAGTTCTACCTTCCTTAAATTAACCAATAGATCTCCCTCCATTGCTGCCCATTTGGAAGACTAAAATCCTGAAAAAGGTGAAATTCCTTATGGTCACTTGCCTAATAGAAGTCTCAACACTCATGAGAAAATTCAAAAAAAATTCCAGCACACCATGCTCAACCCCTCGATGTGCTGCCTTTGTTTCAAATACGAGAAGACCCTGGACCACCTATTTTTGCATTGAAGTTTCACTAGGAAAGCTTGGTACACTCTGTTTAGAATCTCTGAAATGGAGGTTTGTCTTCCTATAAGATAGATAGCTGGATGTTGGAAGGGCTCAAAATTAGAGGCTTTAGTCCGAAAGGTCACATCTTGTAGAGTTGTGCTATCCGTTGCCTTTTGTGGTGTATTTGGAAAGAAAGGAATAGTAGAATTTTTTAAGATAACTATAATTCTTTTTATTCTTTTTGGCCTGTGTTGCAACACACAACTTCTTGGTGGAGTACGAATTATACCAAACACTGTTGTAATTATAGCCTTTCTATGATTTTCAACAATTGGAAGGCCTTTATTATTTAGTTTCTCTTGGGCCCTCTAATCCCTTGCCCTTAGGCTGTTTATTTTTGCTCATTGAATATATCCGTTTCTTATAAAAAAAAAAAAAAAAAAAAGGTTTCCCCCGACTATCAAAGCATACAAGAAAGAGAAAGTATTATAACTTTGGACACACTAAACGTTAGTGACATTAAATGACAATGGATGATAACACAAATCTTGCACAAGAAATATCTAGAGGCATTGGCACACAAATTGAAATCTGCTTCACAAAAAAACAAAAGCAATAAAAGAAAAAAGTGTGGTAAAAATCAATAGTTTAGAACAAAAAGTAAGTGCAATCACACCTGCTTCACTATGCTAGACCTTCTATCAGATAATTGAGTACTGAGAGGTCCAACCAGTTGTTTCAACAATCCCCTAAAACTTGGATAGTCAGCAGCACCTATCAAAAGAAATTAGAAAACATAAAATAAACATCATTTCATGACACCAATGCAGTGACAGTCAGCCCACAAGTAAGCTCACATAACAGCAACAGTAGAAAGATTGTGACAATACTATTAATGCATTGAACCTCAAGGTCTCCACTAATCACTAGGCACACTTCAAAGCCCCCAATTAGACTCGAGAGGAATACCACTACAAAAACTTCATTCACTTTCCAGTCGTATGCTGAAAGGTTTTTGCAATAACTATACTGATATAAAATTGTCGTTACTAATTCTAACTAGGGCTCTTTCTTACAATTAAACTAAAAGAAAACCAACTCGAACTAAATTTTCCTTTCCTTCCAGAAAAAGAAAAAACTTGTCACAATGTTTTTATCAATATCAATGTTTTCTTTATTTTTGCACCATTTTTCTTTAATTTTAAAATTTCTATCGACCAATAAACTTTCTTGACAAAAACCATCAACCAATGACCAACTGCTCAATATGACACAATCCCAAGGATGAAAAAATAAGTCGTAATGCATATCTCGATAAGGAATATTTACTCAAATTAGACAAAAAAGAGATGATGATATTGATATTGACGAAAATTCAGAGAGATTTTGAAATTGCAGATGAAATACAAATCCTATATTGCATTATCATATTGTCTTAATTTTATTAACAAACTTCCCCAATTGTGCTGGAAGAGTGGTTCAAAAAAAAGAAGAATCAATCATTGATCTTATTTTATGATATGTGGTCTTTGATCTGATGTTAGAGAGATTTCTTGACAGTATCAATGTTTTTTTTTATGAAAAAAGCAATTTTCATTGATAATGAAATACAAAAAGGTGAACAAAAATCCACCATAAAAAATAAGTCAACGACAAGAAAGGCTTTCAACTTAGCAATATATTGCCAAGGGAATAATTACCAAAAAGAAAAACTTTGATACTGAAGCCCAAAGAAAAACATGGAATCTTGCTAAGGACCGAATCTCAGAAGGATCCTTCTCTAAACTTCTAAAGACTCTCTTGACAGTCTCAATGTTGAATGTACCAAAGAATTGTTTAAAGCTCACTAAACATGAACATTGTATTCCCAATTGAAGATGTTGATTGTTGATTATTTCATTGATGAAACACTAGGATATAGCCCCAACATCAAAGATAAATGTGAATCAAGCAATTGTAATTAGTACTGAAAATGTCCTTCAAAAGAAAATTTACAAACCCTTTTATCACAATTTTTCCAACCTACCAAATACACACAATTGTGGCTACTATGTTAATCAACATATAACATCCTCGAGTAATTTCATAAATGAAGAGAAACTGCAACTTTATTGGAAAAGAAGATTTGTAACTTGCGAAAACACAGTTATGTTAACAAATTCAATTCATTCAAGCTATCATATCCATCAACATGTGATTCTATAGCACAAGGAAAAAGTAGTAGAAAAACCTCCAGAAACAAGGCCCTCTACTCTCTGCATGGCTGCTATGCGAATAGACCAATCTTTATCTGGAACAAGGATAGAAGTTATCTTCTCAATTTCTCTAATGAGCTCCTTCTCCGAATACACTTTTACAGGATCTATCTGTTTTTCTGTTACATCAGTTTCTCCTGCACATGACGGCAGCAACCTCCTAAGAAAGGATAATTATAAAATACCATAATCCAAGTTCTGGTGTTAGGTTAGCACCTAACAAGAACTCTCAAGAACAATGTAGAACACTTAAAAGATAAAAAAAATATATTGCAATATCAAAGGAAGTTACAATATACCATATCCTTTCGAGAGGGCTACACTCTCCAAAAATTCCCACACTTGATATTCTACTAAAACTTTTACACCTTGCTCCCAATCCACTCCCTCTATTTTTTTATAATCGAAGGCCCTAAAAACTTACTACTTATTTACTATATGCCCTATACAAATAACCATTTTGTTCGTAGGAAGATCTTTTCGTTTCCTTGGCTCTTTACTTTATACTTTGAGCATTAGTCTCATTTCATTATATCAATGTAGAGGCTTTTTTTTTTCAAAAAGAAAATTAAGAAAACAAAGTTGCAAATCCAAACTAAAGAGAACAAAGAATATAAAGAAGAAAATCTAACTGGCATAAAAAGGAATACCACAAACTAGAGAAGCCAACCAACTGGCTAAACAAAATAAAACAAAAAACAAAAACAAAGAAGGGTCCAATCAAGATACCAAGACCTCACTCGCAAATACAAAAACCGCTGAAGAGCAAAGCCCAACACCCAGATACAGAAGCCCTTGGTTCTTTTTAGCTACATTTTGGTATAAACTGTAAATGAAGACCCTGATTTTTATATTATGATCTCTCAATCCCTTCAACCTGGTCAAAGTTACTTTTGTAATCAACCTTTTCCCATTGGAGGTCTCTTTCCCCTTGACTATATTTTGTATTCATCAATTATTAAATAATTGTTTTTCCTGACAATAATAATAATTAATAACAGCAAGAAATACAGCACATAGGAGCAAATGAACATGCTGAGGGAACTATATAACAAATGCAAACCATTTGAAACAATGACTGGCCACAGACACAAACAGGCTACACAGAACTACCAAGTCGGGAAGAAGAGATAATTCTCAAGAAAGTAAAAATAAATACAATTCAAATATAAACTGAAAACTGACCTCCAAAAAGAGAAACCTCTCTGTTCGAACTTTTAGCCTTTGGACTATTTTTCTTTGAGTTAATATTTACAGGCTTCATGTCCGCAACTGCAAAACTCCCAGTCAGTCCTTCCGAGGACCGAACTTGAGGTGTAATTTTTTCTAGCCGGGCATTAATATCTTTCACCTGCAGATAGATTATGTGAAAAAATATTACAATGATGTGCATCTCCATAAATTACTCTTCTACTTTAACTGAAATAGAATAAAACTTTCAGCTTCCTGCACTTCCAAATCATATAAAGAAATTAAGAAAAAAGGACTAAAAGCATACTTATAACAAAAAGAGACAAATGGAAAGAAGAGATAATGCTCAAAAAAATAAAAAACAAATAAATAAAAGCTTACCATATAAGTAGGAAGGTGGTGGCGCTGAAGCTCATCACGCAACTGTGGCCCAGCCTGTGTATACATTTCCTGAAGAAAATAAATTTGAAGTCAAATCGCTAAATTCAACAACAGCATATTGCAACTGAGATTATCCAAGACATTGTCATAAGCTTGAACCAGAGTATTTCAAACAATGGGTTCTGGTCATCTTGCATGGAAAAGTAAAACAATAAAGATATAAATATAATAATGAGCGAACTTTGTGAAGCTATTAGCATATATAACAGAATACCAATTGTTGCAATAGGATCAATATTGCTAACCTCAATACAAACTATAGCTGCTTCCCTAACTCCAGGATTTGGATCATTCAACATCTGCAAAATCTGTAGAGAAAAACTTGTAGTTCACTTACTAAGATGGAAACAATTAAATCCAGAGGAAAAGGTGTATACTCTTTTTTTCTTTTAATTTGGAAAATCAATTTTATACCGAAGGTAGCACGGCCCGCTGAAGTGTTAGCTCAGTTGATGCAAATAAACCAATGGCTGATGTAACAGTTCTTGCGAACTCTTCTCGTATTCTCCAACTCTTATGTGACCATGCATAAGAGCCAGCTCTTTCAACAATGATTGTAGGTGAAGAAATCTGCAGGTAGCAACAGGTATTAGGTTTGTCATATGAATTATTTTCCTTTCAGTACGATCATATGAAGAAGACAAGAATTATCCTTGCCCTTTCTTTACACAGGCAAGTAAACACGAAAAATTGTAAAATAAATAATATCTAATATATTGAATAAAAGAATAATATAAGGAAGGTACGCCAGACTTAGTATACTACGGTCATTGACCTTATCTGCAACCTACTTCTGAACAGCAAGGAAAGGAAGAGATTGACGCAGGTTATTCGATCTTGAAAGCCTTGTTCCAAAACCATGATATCATAAAGTTCATAAGGCATAGCCTCCAATCAAAATCAATCGCAGCGAGATTGGTTAATGAATTTTGTAGCCAACATAATACGTAATTTGTTAGTTCTAAGCATCAACAAATCTAGGTCTACCATATAAGTTAAAGGGCGAGAAAATATAAGAATCCGATACCCATCAAACAAAGACAATATTTTAATCGCTCCGAGTAAATCACTATCACGACCCGATTAAACATCATTTAAATACACAAAAATATCAAAGTAGTTATAAATAGGGTAGAAAAAATCTCGGAGAAAGAAACGCGATCGAATCCAAGTGATAATATTTCAATGAAATTGAGGCATCTCCAAAGTACAAGCAAAGATTCGGATTCATTTCCATTGCAAGTAGTAAATTCTCATCCAATACCTCCATGAGAGTGAGCAAGAGCCTCCTAGCAGCTTCTCTGACAGGCTGCTTAGCATCACCCAATCGCTCAACAGCAGCAGGGACAAGAGCATTGAAATGCAGCTTGAGATGGTCACCAGAGAGGACAGCAGCAGAAGCCAAAGCCTGGAGAGCACCCTGGGAAACCCTAAAGTTGTTATCCTTGAGAAGATCGAGACAGCAGTCAACCAAGGAAGTAGTCTCAACGGAATTCAAGCTCTTTCTAGAAGCTTCAAGAAGTTCATAGAGGCGTTCAACACCAGCCATGCGCTCCTTGGTGTCTTTGGCACGAGCGAGTTCCAAGGCTTCCTCCATAACAGGGGTTGATGGAGACGGATCCGGGAGGGCAAGGGTCAGATCTGGAGAAGAAAGAGTAGAATTGGGTGGGGAAAGAGAGGGTAGAGGAGGAGTGGCATGAAGAAGAGAGTGGGAAGTGGGAAAGTGAAAAGGAAGGGAGGGTTCCGGCGAAAAGGAGGGAAGAGAAAGCGAATGGGAGCGAGGGGGTGAAATTGCCGGGAAAAGAAAAGAGAGAAGCAGAAAGGAATTAGAGGAAGTGGAATGGGATTGAGGAAGCGAGAGAAGTGGAGAAGAAGATGAAGAAGAAGAAGAAGAACAGTGGAAGGAAGCGAATTCAACGAGGGAGAGAGGGAGAGAGAGAGAGAGAGAAGTTTTGTAGAGAGAGAGAATTTGAAGAGATTTGATGAGGAGAAAGTGAGGGAAGTATTAGTGGGTAAGAGACTGAAGTACAAATTGAAATTAAAAAAACTGCAAAATTAAATTAAAACTCTTATTTATTTATTTATTTTATTTTATAAAATATATATATATATATATATATATTTGTTTTATTTTATAAAATATATATATATATATATATATAGCAAAATGAATGAATAAATATATATTTTTACAAACAGATAATAAATTGTAGGTAATTAGTTTTAGAAGATGTGTTATTTATAATAATTTTTCTTAATCTTTATGTATTCACCATTCTTTTGCTTCTATTTTACGATTTCAACCACCTGACCTTCACCTCACTCACTTTCTTTCTTTTTCCTTTTGTGTTTTTTCTCCTTTGATCTTTTTTCCTTTTTCTTATGTGTTTTTTGTCCTTTGAAAAATATTGGTACCGAGGCTTCGCTAATGCTAACGTTCTTTCCCACTAATAACAGCTTTTCACGTAATAATTCTTTTCAATATTATCTATATTTGAAATTTTGCTAGGGAATCTTGAAACTTGTAAATTTATGGCTAACATAAGTAATAAGTATACTCTAGTAACTAATGTTTTACAAAGAACAAAATCCTAATCTCTATTCCCACATTTGCTATACACAAAAATCTCTCAATTTCACGTTCCACTACAAGAAATCAGGATTTTCTCGACGCCGAAAAACATCGAGGGAAGTGAAAAATACGTCGGGAAAGGATCTCCCGACGCAGTCCTCGGCGTCGGGACAAACGTCGGGAAGTGAGTCGGGAAAGCCTCTCCTGACGCTGTCTTTCCCGACGTAATCCACAGCGTCGGGAAAGCTTCGTCTGTTTTTCCGACGCCATGTACTGCGTCGGAAAAGCCTCCCCCGATAGACATTACCGTGCAGCTTTGTTAAGGAACCGTTTTGCCGACACTATACTGAAAGCTTGAGAAAAGGCACTTGAAAAGGTTCGTTCAACTTGAGATTTTTCTTGTTTGTCCAATGTTAGGCCAACCCTATGATGCACGGACGCACACATATTCATTCAATGAAAGTTGTTTCAATAAAAAAAAATATTAATTTAAGATATATTTGTTTTGAAAGTCATTGACTGACTTAGCTACAGGGTGACAAACGGTATCCTGAAAAAGTGAGAATGGAGAGAGAAGAACTTGAAAGACAGCAAAGAGAAGGTTGGCGGCGAGCTACGGATGGAAGAAGGCTGAAGCTGAAGTTGCGGCCGCAGCGACGGACAGCGGCGAGCTACGGACGGCGACGGATGTTTCTCTCTTCTCCGAACCCTTTCCCTCTCGTTTTTCAGTTCTGTATAAAACAGAAACGAAATAAATATTCAGGGGATCTCCCGACGCACTACTTACGGCGTCGGAAAAACCTAGACCTTTCCCAACGCACACTTACGGCATTGGGAAAACCTAGGCCTTTAGAATACCCATTATTTCTCACGTGAGGCCTTTCCCGACGCACTACTTACGGCGTCGGGAATACCCCTTATTTCCCGACGTCTTGTGCCCGACGCATGAATTGTGCGTCGGAAAAATCTCTTATTCCCGACGTCTTTTTGACGTTGGGAAAAATCCGATTTCATGTAGTGTTCCATACATTCACGTAATTTATTGACTTTTACTATTTAAAGTTTTCATTTCAAAATCAACTAAATTTGAGAAAAATAACGTATAATCATTATCAACTTTATTCAAAACATCTTTCTCTTGAATTTTCACGATGGATCTCGAAGGGGTAAGAAGGAATTGCTACATTGATAAATTATTTCACCAACAAAGATATGTAAGATATTTTGGTTCTTTTGAGAATTACTTAATTTCAAATACGGAAAACGATGAGCCCCAAGTAGCAATAATACATGACAAAACTATGGTCAAGATAATTATTCTTAACCATACTACGATGGTCCATAACAAATTTAACTTTTCACTGAATAGCTCTTATCCATTTGAAAGAGAAGATCATCGACCAATGAGATGCATCTATCAATGGGGTCTATATGTTGGTTGTACACGTCCAATCATTTTCTTTTAAGTGATTAATCTTTAGACACTTTCAATATAGGATGACATGCGAGCAAATATTGTAGTTCAATCCAAACTATCAAAACTCTAGATTACATTCTCCAAGGAATTAGGCATGGAAATTTATAAATATTTTGTGTACAAATATTTCATGTCTTTTAATTTTGTAATTAATATATTTTTTTTCTTTAAAAAAAAGTGGCAGTCTGGTAATGAGTATCTACACATAGACTAATTATAACAATTTTAATAAAAATGTCTTTAAAATTTGTAACGAAGTAGATAATTTGAAAAAATGGAAACCTGAATATTGATATAATTTGGTTGTAATAAATGATTTAAAGAGATATGAAATGGGGAATAAGAATGAGCATAAACTATAATGTTTATTCATTGATGGTGAATGAGAAAAAGAAAAGAGAAAAAAGGTTAGGGAATATTGGTTGAATGAGGGGAGGATTAAGGTGTTAAAGTGAATAGTGAGTGATATAAAGTATTGTTGGGGGGTAATTTAACTTTTCTTTATTTATTTATATTTATTTTTGTCGGGTGGTACAGCTAGGCGTTGAGGTATACGAGACTATTGTCCTATTAAATTAATGTTTTCTTTTCAATAATTTAACTCTAAAATCATTTTTTATTTTATCTCTAAACTCCATTCTTAATTTTTGGTATATTATAATACCTGAGGTTTGAAATCATTTTTATTTAAATTTTATCATTAAATCATGTCATATTCTTTATACATCTCATCTCATCTCATCTACTACAAATGTTTCTTCTTTATGGAGAGAGTTTAGAGTATCCGTCAAACTTAAATTGAACTAATTAAATCAAATATTTTATAGAATGTTTGGCTCACCAATTTCAAAAATTTAATTAATGATAACTCAACTTCATTAATCTCAATAATGTTCACTATTTAAGTTCGTAGGCAAACTTCGTCTTCCTTCTTTTTTTTTTTTTTCTTTTTCATTCTTTTTAACGTTTCCAATGACTTCATCCACTTAATCAAGTGAATAACCAATACCCAATCAATCATCACCAAAAACATCGATGGATATAGAAGTCTTTCGAGACCTTCAATCAATCAAATAAAATTTATAATCTATGACCATGAACATTAAATTAACTAGTCCTAGCATAGCAATATTGTGTCGAACCATGTGAAGTATGAGATAAAATCTTTTTAAGTTGAATAAGGCGTAGAAAATAGTAAAAACAAGGTTTTGGTTTTGGTTGATAGAAAAATCAAATGCAAAAATATAAAATGTGGAAAGTAAGATAGATCGAGAGAGAGAGAAATCAAAACACGATATTACTTTCCTTGTTTAAGAGATCGTTAAGGTATCTATGGATTAATTCATTGATTTATCATGCAAATTGAGTTCATGAGTTAATTGATTATCAAACTTAATTGAATTTTTGGGAACGTTAGATAGATTTCCATAGAAAACCAAAGCGAATGCCGATTTCCTAAATTAACCAAATGTTATCACACAAGCTTATTCACTGAATTAGTTTTAAAAGCAAGTCAGCGTTTTTGAACTAAAAAAAAGTAGCTTTTAAATACTTGTTTTTTAGTTTGGCTAAAAATTCAACCATTATATTTAAAAAAAAAAAAAAAAAAAAAAAGAAAGAAAGAACCATGGTAAGAAATAAAGCGAAAATATACTTAATTTTAAAAAATATAGAAAACAAAAAACAAAATAGTTAGGATATAAAACCTTCGTAAATTGATTAGAAGATTAGATTAAATAAACAAAATATAACCTAACACATTGTTATTTCATAAGTTTCTTTATGTTTGAATAGCGGGTGACCTTAGAAACGTAAAATGTGGAACCATAAATAAATATTAGTAAAATACTTAGCATCCATGCTCATCATCCACTATATTCAAGCAAAGAAGATATCATAAAATACCCAATGTCTGGGGCCTACCCGATCATCCAATCTCAAATATCCATTCTATATTTGAAATATGTTGGGGACTCTAAAAATGGAGTAAAATGTCATCCCTCCCTTGAAAATTCTTTAAATCGAATATTTTGTCTATATATATATATATGTTATATTACAATTGAGTAATTGAGTTATTGTTGGTTTTGACAAAATGAGATTTCTTTTTATTAATATCAAATCTTTTAAATTTAATGAATTTATTTTTGTTGTTTAAAAGATATGCAACATTAAAACCAGTTAATTAATTAATTAATTAATTAATTAATTATATATAGTTTTACTATTAGTTAAATCTAATTTCGTTTTAACCCTATATATATGGAATAAAAGTTGTTGGTCCCTAATATTACATGAAAGAGTGAAAACAAGTCAATTTAAAAGTACAATTAAGAAAATTCCAATTGCATGAAAAGTTAATTAGGTTGGTTCATTTTTATGGAAGTGTGTGGTAAATGAATTGTTACTTATATTTCTGTCATCAATATGAATTTTGTTTTCTTAAATGTATTAGAAATGGGGCGATGTAGTTACTAATTAGGGACCAGCTCCCTCATGGTGTGGTCCAATTAAGATGTTGACACACCCACTTAAAAGCTTTAACCCTTCCTTAATACTTCTAACCACTACTTCTCTTCCTTTCTTCTTTCCTTCTACTCTACATTTTGCATCAAATATATGGAATTACTTTTTTTCAAAATTTAACAAGTTTCAGTGAATTAAATAACAACAACAACAACAACAATAATAATAATATATTTAGTTTCAAAAGAACAATCATGACATCATTACCATAATTCTTGTTTCTATAGGATTGTTAACCTTTAATTTTGTGAGCTCATAACAAAAGTGCAACACATGTCAGCCACGTGCAACTGTCCATTGCCTTTTTCCTTCAAAAATTGATACTTTATGTCTTCACAAACCTAAATCTAACACAACTATATATTACTCCCTAACCTTTTCTATAAGTTAAATAACTACCCCTTTTTTTTATTTAATCGATATAAGTGTCTATTAATCTAAGTTTTTAAACAAAATTTCCAACAACAAAAGGAAGGATAACGATGTAACATCTTAGATCCAATATTCGACATCTAATGGTTATGTTGTTCTCTCACGTCCTCTGTGACCTAGCAACATTATCTACTTGTCATTATATGTTTTTAATCGAGCCACCGAGAAGGAAATACACTTTATTTGTATATAAGTAGTAACTTTCAACTTTCTTAACCAAACTTTCATGTCCTTCTCAAAATCTTTCTCATTCAGATATAACATCGTTTCATTCATATTCTTCTCTTAAATTCTCGAAGTATTGCAAATTAGATTGAAATTTGATCAAACACAATTCGAAAAAAGAAAAATAATACAATTGTTATGGAATTGTATAGAAAGAAGTTGTGTTGGTATCATGATTACATTATTTGCTCGAGTTTGGTTAAAAAGGGAAATAATAAGCAACCACATAAGATACTGCATGACATCACCCACACTATTCCTTTACTTCTCTATTTTTCCAAAAATAATTATTTTAAAAGGATGTTTTTAAATATAGAAAGAAAAAAAAAACATTTTTCAAAGTATCAAATTTGTACGGTCCATTTAAGTTTTTTTTTAATATATATTGTACATAAATTCAATTTTAGTGTTATCCACAATAATTTCTCAAATTTTAATTTATACCTAATTGTTTTGCAAATATTTATTAAATTAAAATTTGTAGTCCTTATATATATATATATATATATATATATATATATATATTCTATGGTATGAAGTAGATAAGTCCTTGAAGTAATTAAACTTTATTACTAAAGTTTGGGAGTTGAGAAGGGGTTATGTGGATTGAAAATAAATGAATTTAAATTGGATTTGTAGGATATTATTAAATTAAGAAGCAAGAAGACAAATGGAGAAAAATGAGTTTAATAATATGAAGCTAAGTCTTTTTTTTTTTTTTTTTTTTTTGACTAATGAGAAGATGCTTAATTATGTGAAAATTTTGAAAATGAAATGAATGTAGATGAAGAAAAGGAGAAAGAAAAGGTAATTTAATTTAGGCTAAAAGGGAATTAGCATCTCACCAAACTCATGATGGCGATTAGGGATGTTTTAAATGGATTTGTTTTTGCTAAATTACAAATTTTAAAAAAAAAAACATTTGTTTTAATTTAAAATATATCTCTATTATTTTCAAATTTTAACAATTACACTTTCATGTTTAAAAACTATCCTTGAAATAAAAATCTTTTATAATCTTAGACTAAAGTTGGTATAATTATGTGTAACAATCCAACTACACCATTTTAAATTCTAATTTTGGTCCAATATTCTGACAAATTTTACCACAAGAATAGTTTCTTTTTGTAATGTTCACGGAAGGTCCAACTACGCCATTCTAACTCAAAAAAAAAAAAAAAAAAAAAAGAAAAGGATGTAATTGCAACTATTTTTGATATAACAACTACATGATGGAAAATTGAACCATTGACCTTTGGAGACAAAAGCCACGTAAATACCCATTGACTTCAAACTCATTTTGACGATAATATTACAACTTCTAAAAAAGAACAAAAGTATTTTAAAACAAACGAGAACGTTTCAAACTAGTTGGGTTAAAATTAATAAATAAAAATGGAACCTTAATAAATAAGGATATATATATATATATATATATATATATATATATATATATATATATATATATATAAATTGTAACATATAAAACAAAAACAAGAAATAAGATTAGTTGAAGTTGAAGATAAGGTGCACCAAATGAAAAGGTTGGTTGAATTGTCATTCAAAGAAGTGGGAGTTTTAGGGAGTGATTGTTTGTTTTCTTACAAAGAAAAAGGTAATTGATTTAAACATATAAAACACATAACAAATAATAATATATATAAAGTATGACTCAATACAATGATACACACAACTCAACTACTTCTTTTGGACATTTTCTTCAATCATTTTTATATGAAATATAATATATACTAACATTAAAAAAAGCTCATCTTCACCTTTCACTTTTGCTTTCTTTTTCCTCCCTTTTCCCCCTTTTTATCTCTCACTTGTAAATAGTGTTCGCAGATGTTTCAAGTTTACAATAAATTCTCACTTGCTTGCACTTTTCATTTGTGGTGCAAATCGAAATCGGGAAAAGGGCTTGATGAAATCACTTAAATCGAGTTTGTTTGGATTTTGACTAAGAAATGTTGGTTTTATTATTAAAATGTTGATACAAAAATTGGAATTATTTACAACAGTGTGACAGTGACTTGGAACAAAAATTCAAACTGAGGCATCATTTTAAATAATTAAATAATGATTCCAAAGATATACTTCTAAAAGACATCATTTTTTAAACAAGGGTCTCAAGTGAAAGTCTATTTTAGGGGGTGAAGCAATGTGTTATCTCATGTTTGAAAGCTCAAACAAAAGGTGTATTTATTTAGGTTATGTTGGTTGATTTGGAGGATTTAAGAGAAATTTTTAACTTTTTGTGCAAAACTGAAGTGAGTAATGTGAATCATTTTCAAAATAATTAAAAAGAAAAGAAAAAAAAGTAAAGGTTCTTTAGAATTAGAACACAATTAGGTGGAGAGAAGTTATTGGAGAACTTCCAACTAACTCCAAAAAAGAAGAAAGGAAAATAATGTTAGAAGAGGACAATATATATAGGGAATAGCATCTTATTGTTGGGATTTTGAAGGTTGAAATTGGACCAATTAGCCCAATCAACATCCCTCAATCTCATAACACAATTATGATTTATGCTCAATTAACTTATTAAATTTATTTAATATTTCATCAATATATTTGAAACAAAATTATTTTCAATTATTCAAATTCTTCATTGAATTATGCATTCATCCCTTCCTAATACGTTTTGGTGTTTATTGATGTCTAATATTCTGGAGGATAATTGTTTGTTTATTTGTTTATGGAATTAGCCTACTTCCTATAATTTCTTTATTTTTATTTACTTAGATGTCATCATAAACATTTTTTTGACATATGTACACACACATGATACATATAACAATATTTACCTTTTTTAACCTTCAAATTTTGAGAAATAAATACATTTGATTACTGATTTTTTTTAGTGTAGACTTTTTAGTTCAAAGTTTGTAAGAAACAAAAAGGTTCCTAATGGTAAAATACTTGTAAAATTATCTCTTCCCATCCTTCCGATTTTCTCCGACCTCCTTTCCTCTTCTTCCTCGCTGCCACTTCTCTTTTCTGCTTCCTTGATGCTTATTGAAAAGTAATATATATATATATATATATATATATATATATATATATTTCTGAAAAAACATAGTTATTATTTTTGGTTAAATTATAAAAAATTATATTGGCTTAAAAGAGACCATAAAACTTTTTCTTTGGACGTGGACCAAATTGTCTTTCTTATTTTTTTGTGTCAAACCCACTAAAAGATTACATGAGATTTAGAAGAAATAGGTTAAAATTTTAAATAATCTTATAAGTTTCTTAAATGCTAAATGATATACAAATAGAACTATTGTTTCATAGGACTAATCAAGATTTATATAAATTAACTTGAGAGTTTAGTATGTACGTACATAGCAAACAATAAGTACCACTAAGTTGGTGACATGTTGGTCCCTAGTAGGTTGGGAGCCATTTATCACCTTTTTCATTTGATCAGAAGATAATGAAAAAGTATACTAAAGAGATTGATATGATTGGTGGCTGTCATCCAAACGAAATGAAATAACAGCAGCCTTTGTTTCTTGTCCTACCAAAAAAGAGGAGAGAAGCTTTTCTTCTTTGAATTTGGTTATACCAAAAAATTCCCCCACAAGAATTTAATCATGTTAAGTTCTAGGGAGTCTAATCAGGTTCTAAAACCAAGGATTAACACAATTTTTTTTTAATTTATGATTAATTTTGAAATGAAACATTCAATATTGGAAGCAATTCATTTTAGATATGAAGGGAGGGAGGGACGATGGAAGTGAGCATCTAACAAGAAACACACACACAAAAAAAAGGATAAATCGCAAAAATCGCCCTTACAATGGTAATTGCAATCATACCTTTCAACTTTCAAAATTAAAAATTGAGTCTTTAAATTTATCCAAAATTTAAAATTCGACCCTCAAACTTACATAATTGAATAAATTGTACTAACTATATAAGTTTGATGATTAAATTTTTATTATTTGTAGGTCATGCTTGATGGTCTAATTTAATTTTAACACTTTTAAAAGTTTAGTGGTCCACTTGTGGTTAAAAGTTGGAAGATGATAATTACAAAAAAAGGCCTTGTAACTAATGTTCCAAAATCAAGAATTAAACTTCACCATCTCTCAAAACTTCTCACTTGATTTCTCAAGGTCTCGGACTAAAGAGTCCTACACTGTTCAACTCAAGCCAAATACCCCATAATGCCACTGATACCACAGTCCAACAAAGTAGATACACCTCTGAGTATGGGAGATTCTACAAAACATAAATGGGGAGGCGATCACTCTACAACTTATCAGAACTCAGAAAAATTATTCGACTACCATATAAACTTGAAGAATCAGTGGATGTTAATTAGGACGTGCAGTTACTCCAGCAGCACGTCAATAGACAATGGTTACTAACTGTTCAATGCAGAATTTCTATACTACAATAAAACAATGGCACATAGTACATATAGAAAGAAAAAAGTTAAATAATACAATTACCTTTGAAGTTCTTTGTCGAGATATCAGTGAATGTAAGAGAATCTAACACGCAGAAGTCCAAAAAGGTTTTGGAGTTTCCTTGGTTGCAACTGCACTCCTCAAAGCAGAAGTTTCATCTTCCCATTCATCTACAAGAGAGAACCTGAAGCGCAATGACAGCGATTGAAAGTGGACCTACCGAGAGGGGAAAAACATAATAATACGCAAGAGTATAAAATAAAATATAACATTGATTGTATGATTGTAGATCATTCTTGAGCCACAGAATACATCTTCAAAGCACATTCAGCCAAAATAATTGGTGGCAAGGGTCTGACACAGAAGGTCCTATTTCTATAAATAATAATCAATGATACATATTTCCTACATACATTATTTCTTTACAGCTAAATGCATTTACCAATAACGGAGCATAATCAAAGACGCACTATCTGCTTTTACTACTAGAAGTGAAGGCAAAAATAGTTATAAATAAAGCAAAAAACTAACTATGTCAAAGACAGCTTGACAATGCATGTTTGGTGGGTTGTAAATTCAGTCCCAATAATTTCCTTAGCTTGAATAGTCATGATACCACAGCCAAGTCAACTACGGATCACCGTCATAAAGTCCATCTAAAGTTGGTGATGATGAGTATATTAAAATTTTCTTAACACTGTTCTGAAACTCCGCGACCAATGAATCTTGAGCCTTTTGATCATCCCAATTATTTCCCCTCAAGTCCAATAGCTCGAGTTTACCTATATTTTAAGACAAAGCCTTGAGTATGATATCGCTCCACAAACAACATAAAGTAATAGCATATCATGAATTCTCAAAAATCTATTATACTCAGTAGCTTACATCAATAAATAACATCACTTATCTCAGGCATGGCAACAAACATTTAGTTCATATCGAAAAATCTTCTTCCAATGCACTAATATTTGTGTTTGGATATTCACCCAAGTGTAACTGCCGAAGCAGAATTCATGAAAACGAGAGTTCAATACAGTTGTAGAACATCTAAACTGGAAAATTTGGGATATCATTTATCTTAATATATATTTTCATTGGAAAAAAAATGAAAGAATACAAGAGCATATAAAAAACGAGCCTATCAAAATACCCCTACTAAAGGAAGGGGTTCCAACTAAGTAAAATGTTACCAAGAGAATAGCTGCAAAAAAAAAAAAAAAAAAAAATTCTGAAATTGAAACCCCTCCCTAAGAGACACATGAAACTTCACTAAGAACCAAACCTCACAAGGGTCCGGTCCTTTCCTTTGAACACTCTAACATTCTTCTCCCCCAAAAATCTCATAACATTGCATACAACCCTGCAAACACAAAAAACGGCCTCTCTCTTGGGACACGGAGTTACCAGGGAACCAAAAATTATACATCCTTCTTTATGTGTATGTGTGCTGTTTTGTGATCACTAACAATTGCAGCTTTTACTTTAAATGTTTGTTTCCCCAGTAGCTCCATGTCCCCGTAGCCATTCATGAACTTTCATTATTTCATTTTCTATCCAAAATAAAATCAAACAATTAATGAGTAAACTCCTAGTATTTTAAGGAAGCGCCTAGAAGTTGAAGTAGTCCAGAAGCTTATTCCAATTTTTAAGGAAATGGGTGAGAAAAAAAGTAGGACGCAGCCTCATCATTTGATGATCTAGTAGGAACACCAGCCGTGAGAAAGAAAAGAACAAGGACAAGGTGGATATTGCAAGGGGCAGATCTCCCAAGTCTAGAATCTATATTTGAAACGAAAATACCCCCCCAAGTCTTGAATGTTTTCAAACCTCAAACCAGATACACGGCCATAACAAACTCACAGGAAAAATTCAATGGAAAGGTGGTAACTTAAATTTCAGACAACTTGACAATGTACCTTTAGCAATTTTCAGGGCAGAACGTATGATGTCTAAGGATTCAACGGGCATTAGATTGTAAGACGCATTGACAGAAACAAGATCTGATCCCCCAGACAAAAGCTTCAACAAAAATGTTGCTATCTCTATCCCACCACGATTTTTGCTACAATAAAAAACATTTATATTTTAGGGACATTTTGAAAAAAGAATAATGAAGCAGTTCATGAATGTTAATTTTGAACCTTATATTGATGTTCACAATATTTGACCCTTCAGTTACCCCTTCAACTAAATCCTGAAACCCGCATGGACCCAAGCCAATGCCTTCGACATTCAGTATTTGAATGGATTTCCCCATGAAAACGCCCAAAGCTCCTGCTACAGAGCTTCAAAACAAGTGTACACACCAATCAAATATTTGAGTGGAAAATATAAAATAGTGATCATTTCAGGCTATTTACAGATATACAAACCTTCCAAGGCTATTATCTGCAACAGAAAGAGACCTTAGTGGTTTCCTTAAAGTTGACAGCACATTCAAGAGTTGCGTGACTCCATCACATGAAAGCTCACAGTTCTCTAAATTCAGATCAGCAAAGGGAAAGCTTCTTTCAGAAGCTTCAATAAAATAGGGGATTAAATTCCTGTGAATCCACAAGGTTGGAAAAAACTCAGATTATAATAGAGATCAATAACATACAATAATAATAAAAACAAATAAGTAAAAACTAAAGAGGTAAAGAAGGACCTGATTCCATCATCCTCAATAGGATTATCACTTATATCCAGGAACTCCAAGTTTGGTATATGAAACAAAGCATATCTTAAGTTATCTGCATCATCTTTCTTTAGCCCGTTGCCCCTAAAATAAGAAAGTGATTCAAAACTGCAGAAGTAGCACCACAAGAAAACTATTCTACTAAATTGCAAACTTTAAACTAGATGTGAAATCAAGATTATTTTAACTGCATCTTTTTAGGTCATGGGATGTATAACATCTCTCACCTTCTCTCCCTTTAATATGGAGAATCAATTTTCAATCAGTGCAAGAACAACTTAGAGATCCACACACAAAAATAAGGACCAACTCATTATTATTCTTCTTCTTATTATTTATAGAAATAACAACTTTTATTGAGAAAAATGAAAGAGAACACGGGCACCAAAAAAACCAAAGCCCACAAAAGATAGGGACCCCCTCTATAAGAAGAGGATCCAACTATTAACATCATGTCTAAAGGACAATTACAAAAGATCTTCAAAATCGAAGCCGAATAAGAAACAAAAGAATCAAACTAACATACCAAATCTCCCCACTCCCCCTTTCAACCCCCTAAAAATCCTCCTATTCCTCTCATCCCACAACACCCATAAGATGTCACAAACACAAGCACGCCACAGAAAATGGTCTTTCCAAACGGCGGATTAAGGAGGAACTCCTTGATCATCATTCTAATAGCTTTTTGACAAGCATTCGAAATGCCAAACGTCTGGAAAAAAGGCATCTCAAACGCAGATCGCCAACTCAAAATGCCAAAGAATGTGGTCCAAGTCTTCCTCCGCCTTCCAACACAAAATACAACTGAAATAACCAATCAATGAAGACAACTTCCTAGAAAGCCTATCCAACGTACTAACACAGTTCAAGCAAAGAATCTCACCTTTCTAGGGACCTTAATCCTCCAAACGAACGAGAATACCAACTCACCCTCACACTCTCCTCTCAAGACGGAAAGAGTGACTCTCAAGAAGGGAAATGAGAGCCACCACGTCTGCTGTTTCCCTATCAAAAAGAGCACAACGAAACCCAAAGGTAAATGAACAAGAGCTCCCAGTCCAAACCGAAAAATCAGCCACAAAATTATTTTTTAAAGAAGACAAATGATACAACTGAGGGAATAACCCAAAGGTCTTTCCCCCACCTACAGATCTTCCCAGAAATACATCTCTCTTCCCTCCCCCACCACATAACGGGCCCAAGAAAGAGCTCCAACTTATGGTAACATAATATAAATGATTATTATAAAACAAAATTGAACCATGATTTATGGACAGAAAACTTGTTTATTCATAGGTGGGCATAACATTTCAATCTATCATGTTGCCAGCCTAAGCAGATAAAAGGAGAGCCAACAATAAATCAAAAGTCTTTATGATGAATGAAAATTATTGAATGCATGAGGGAAATTCTTTAGTAACAAAGACTTGGCTACAAACTAGGAAGTAAAATACAAAAAGGAAACTAAAAATAAACTAATCAAGCTTTAACCAAGATTAAAATGATTTACCCAAATCCTACTGCATCATATTCTATTCCTCACAAAAGCCCTCGTCCTTGAATTTTGAAGTTAAAAACTGAGAAAAATAGGGCCCCAGTTTCCTATGATTGGAAAAGGTTCCTACACAAAAGTCTCTTTTTCATCATCAGAACATTACTGCGAACAAAATAATCCAAAAATCACGAAAACAACTGCTCTTCAATCACAAATCTGTCAACAGATTGTTGAACCAAAAATGTGGGAAGAACATGTTTGAAGAATGATGTAAAAATGTAAGAATGAGGGAAGATTGTGACTTAAGATTTCTTCTACATGGAAAGAACGTCTTTGTCGAAATCCCCGCCTACCTTGGGAAGATTCATCTTGGTTTGGGTTTTATTAAACAATATGGTTCAGGTATGGGTCAAATCCAATGAGTAAAAAGATTAGATTTGTTGCCAGTTGGATCACAATCACACAAACCTTGCAACAAAAAACAGTAGCTTCATCAGGCAGGTCAGGTTCTGGATTGGGTCATCTTCGGGTGGGTTCTACATTCCCCTCTTCTTCTTGTCCTTGTCTTCCTTGTCGCCTTCTATGCACTTGATTTGATTATACAGAGTGTTGAT
Organism: Cucumis melo; assembly: GCF_025177605.1. Taxonomy (NCBI): domain Eukaryota; kingdom Viridiplantae; phylum Streptophyta; class Magnoliopsida; order Cucurbitales; family Cucurbitaceae; genus Cucumis; species Cucumis melo. Next base: position 5,200,112 of record NC_066857.1, read on the forward strand.
TAATTTGCCTTTTCCTTCTTCCTTGTCGTTTTTTCTACTATGTACAAGACTTTAATTTGGGTTTCCGTCTCACAGAAAAGTCTTCGTCTGCATTTTTCTTCATTTTTAATCAGGTCTTTGGTATCTTCCGCAAATTTCACTTCTTCAAACATTATACTGGTTCTGCAATTTCACCCTTACATCTTCCTTGCCTTCATTTTTGGATTTTTCATCTTGTTTGCTTGTCACTGCTTCACACGAATTACATTACTTCTAGATTTTTCTGAATTTTTTTTGGGCGCACGGTTTCACATCTTTGGGGAATTTCTTGGGTTATCTTGAATGTTTCTTTCAAAATCCACAATTCTAGCCCTTTTGCGATATGTCGCTCAGATATAATTCTCTTATCTCCTTGAAACTGTTCAAATGTATTTCTCAAGGATGTTAGACTTCATCCAATTCCTTCTGAAATTCCTCTCAGTTAGTGTTCTCATCCAAAAACAGTCATGTTCTTGAATAGATTTCCACCTTCTCTTGTCGTGTTCCATAGCTGAGACAGAAGTTTTTGCTCTTGAATGTTCTCCTAGCATTGAAATCCTCCCTTCTTGGACAATGCTTGAAAATTTTCTTCCTGGGGTTTCCCTTAGACATGCCTTGTTTAGTAACGAGTATTGCTCAAAAAGTTCAAGCATTGTCGGCATTAATTTCTCAGTCTTCCACCGGCAGTAGTCAACGTCAGCTCATGTGGTGCTCCAATACCAAATTGGCATGCTCTAAGAGGATAAAAGGGAAGTTCTATTTTCTCCAAAAATTAATCAAAAGTATTTATGGTGAATGAAGGTTACTGAAGGGAAATTCTCTAATTTTAAAGATTTGGAAAGAAACTAGGAATTAAGATACAAAAAAGAACTGAAAAGGAGTTAACCAAGTTTTAACAAATATTAAAATGAATTTACCCCAATTCACCCTTATCCTACCAACATCACAACAAAGCAACTTTGGTACCTTAAACTGAGTACACGCAGTGATTGCAAGGATTTTCCAACCATAGAAGAAGCCTGAAGGCCGGTCAAAGATCTTCTATTAAAATTGGAGAGCCATCCTGTCATCTGCAAAGTTCTTGAAAAGGTCATCGACTGACACATAACAATCAAAATTTGAAAAGAAAAAACATGCATACTTACTTTATTTTCCGAAAGATCAAGGGCAGATAAACAAGATGAAGCATCAAGAAGAGTATGAAAGACAAGTTTCCCAAAATTTTTACCCAGGTCGTTATCACAGAGTTTGAAAGAATATAAATACCTGAAATAAATAGAAAAAGTAGTTGGAACCAAGTTTTAAGAAAAAATGAAAAAAGATGTAATCTATAAGCATTAAGCAATTCAAAATAACATAGAAGCCGTGCAAGGAACTCTTTTTACTTTCCCAAACGATTGGGTAAAAAATATAGGGCAATAGGGGACATCCAAAAGTATCATACTCTTGAAGTCTTACCAGCATACTTGCTTTTATGTTTAACACAACACAATATGTTTCCCATTTGTATTGATGAAATGACAAGAGGTGAAATTCAAATTGGTGGAGATACCTTCCCGATGAAAAAAATGATACCAGTCCCGAAGGCAGAGCAACAGGGTCAGTTTCATCAAAGTGTGATGCATTGATTGAGAAGTGCAGTATACCATGTGTTTTTCTATTATGGATTAGAGCATCACAAATTGAATTAACAGAAGTTGAAGATAGCTTGCAATGAATGAGTTCAAGGGAAGTTAAAGTTTCCCTGTTTTGGCTTAGGAGTTTGCATAATCCATTAACCTGATCAAATATAAAAAACCAAGTCAAGATAAACATATTTCCATTGATATTAGAAAAATTACAAGTTACCAGAAAAATTACTTGCTACCAATCTACCAAAGAGATTAAAACAAAAAGGAACCCCAAAAACTAAAATTATGTGCATTATAACTTCATAAATACCAAAAATACAATCCATAATTAACATTACAGACACGCACAATCACAAACAAAACAAAACAAAACAAAATAAAATATTCCTAACAGAAATATATTTATGGATTACGTAATTCTGAAAGGCTTTGGAAAGAGGCACAATGAAGCTTCAAAATTCAAAACTTCCTTCCCCAGAAGTAGTTTTGCTAAGAGACCCTCTTATATCTTTCATACCATATTCTCCAAATAATAAATTTACCAATATTAATTCAAGAAAATTTTGCTTCCTCTATAAAGCTATGACATCAAAGAGAGTTGATGGTATTGCTTTGAGCCGTAAAATCAATGATACTAGCATATTCAAAAATCTGAAAATATGCCTTCCATGAATGCTTGTGGTACAAGCAAAAGAAGAATAAAGGTTAAATTACAAGTTTAGACCCCCGACTTTCAAGTTTGTATCTATTTAGTTCCTCAATTTTTAAAAGTGTTTTATAAAGATCACTAAATTTTAAAAGGACATAATAGGTCACTCAACTTTCAACTTTTGTGTCCTATAGGCTCTTGATATATTCAAAATTATTAAAACTTAAAGTCCGGTTTGGTAAGCAATTAATTTTTGAAAATTAATCTCATAATATCTATTTTCTGTAGAGGATGGACAGAAAATTGGAAGTTCAGACCTTCTACAGTTTACGACCCCTAATTGGAGCAGCCTTCACATATATTTTTGTAACTATACCACTCTCACTATCAACATAGACTGTACGGTTTATTAGTAATCTTTGATTCAGAAGAGGGGGATCTTGTTCCCTAGCCCTCTACGTTGTTTTTCTTTTTCCTTTTTTCTCAATGAATGAAGTCTCGGTTGTTTAAAAAAAAATATATTTATATACATTATATAGTGCTGATCAAGACTCTTGACCTTCTTAATACAACAAAATACTACTGTGAAAATAAAAAAGAAAGCATGAACTAGAATAAGCTCCAAGGAAGTCCAGACAGGGCACACCACATCAGAAGTATATAAATAGTTTTTTAAGAAAAGACTCTTTTCAGGGTTCAGGAACTAAACTTGTAATTTAAACTATAATAAATCATGAACCTCTTCTCAATCCTTAAAAGTTAAAACACAAAGGACAACAATTAGGACTCAGCAACCAATCTAGGCATTTTCTTTTCCTCATCTTATATGCAAATGCAAATAATCAATTAATTCAAATATAAATAAAACTGAGCTCACTTGCTCCGGGAATCTGATCCACCTTAACACCAACTTCTGCAACTTGCAGCTTCTTAATATATGCTGCAACATGGTAGAAATAAGAGCTATGAAAAGAAGACAAAATAGAAATACAAGTAGCTTTTCTTATGGAGGTAATACACAAAAGAAGGTCAAAATAATTGTTCCACAAATAAGTTCTAAAGAGACTAGGTTAGCCCCACTTGTCTTACAAACAATGACAAAATTTTCGTATTGCAAAATCAATGGACGTGAAGGAGATCTTTGCTCCCCTTTTATTTTTTATAATGCTGTTACGGGTAACACAGCACAAATGCATAAAGGAATTCGATTAGTTTTAGCAATCAAGTGCGTAACTGGGCCCTTCCACTCTCGTAAGGATCTTACCATTTTTTTATAAACAGAAACGAGCCCCTTTATTTATAAATGAAAGAGACTAAAGCTCAAAGTACAGGAGACATATACCAAGAGCAAAAAGGACTAAAAGAGCGCATACAACATACATCGAGACAAAAGAGAACATACAAAATTTCAACGAGCTGGACAAGAGCCTCTAGAACCCAAGCTAAACAAGAAGAAGAAAATACAAAGCAAGTTGAAAAAACTTTCAACAAGGAACCCCAAATCAGGTAAAATTAGCTTAAAAAATGAATGGAAAGAACACCAAGAAAAGGTAACCAGCCGACCTGCTTCAAGCTTGGTTTGTTTTTAATAATAAATGAGACTAATGCACAAAGTACAAGAGTATTATACTAATAGCAAAATAAGAAAAAGACTAAATCATCCAAACAAACTAAACAAAGATGAACTTGGGCAATACAAAAGGGAAAACGACCAACAAACAATCACAAAGAACAAGCTAATATAGCAAAATCCAAAAGAAAAATTTAAGCTAAACAGAACCAAAATGAAGGCTTGCTAATGCCAGTCTCGAAGGCTTTGATGAAGCTTCAAGCTTGATTTAAAAATAGCCCTGGAAGACTTGCTGAAATCTTCCATCACACCAAAAATAAAAAAATTGCACGTGTACTTCTGAAAAAGCCCATCAAAACTCCAAATCTTCAAACAGAATTGCGAAAGGAAGAAGAAAGAAATACAAAGGAAAAGGCCAAACATGAAATCTCTCACTTTATACAAAATCATTCTCTTGCTTCAACAATCCTTCCCAAACGCCTCGAGAATCACCAGATTCCCATTCAAATTTTAAGATTAAATGTCTGAGAAACTGTTAGATACCTAGATTAGTATAGGGTTAGGGGTGTAAGGATAATCGGATAAGATAGAAAGTTACTAGTAGTTCTTGTCTAAAGAAGGTTACTAGTAGTTATTGTGTAAGTGTGGTTACTAGGGCGGTTGCAACTTGTTATAAATAGAGGGAGGGCAAGTGAGAGGAGGGGGGAATTCAGTTATTTTGTGAGTGGTTTCTGCTAGTTTCTTTGAGAGAGAGGAAAGGCAGAGAGGGAAGTCTTATTCATCTTTGTTCTTAGTTTTCTGCATTTTATTTCCAGAATTGAGATCATCAATTCTATTCTATATTGTTATCGTTGAAGTTCATATGAATACAATACAAACACAATTCCCTAGTGTTCTAACAAAAACATGTCTACTGTCAGTGCCAAGCCAAAACTAACCCAGATTTCTCAACAAAGGATTTCAAATGATTTGGAATACCACATTGATGATCTTGTGACGGAATTCCAGCAGCTTGTTTCTCAAAACTTTAGTCTTCCTCAATCCGAAACAGAGAATTTAGATCATTCTCTAAAGGGTCCTTCAACAATTGATCTTCCTTCTCATATAATCTTATCAAATCACCTTCCTCACTACTCACACTAAATGGAGAGTCAAAATTTGAAACAAGCTTCTCTTTTTATGAGGGGACCAAAGTTTGGCTAGAAGAACCTCTCAAGAACTTTACCTTTGAATTAGGTAAAGAAAAAGCAAAGTATTTATTTTTAAAATGGAAACAAGCCTCTTTATTATTTATTAAAGAATGAGACTTAAGCTCAAAGTACAAGAGTGTTATACTAAGAGCAAGAGAAATAGAGAAGAATTCAGTCGACGGCCATAACAAAAGCTAAACTTAGACAACAAAGGAGATGGCAATCTAAAAAAAGAACTCCAACAGATAATAATCAAGCTAAACAGAACGATAGCCATAGAAAGCTAAATACAACGTAAAATCTCTCTCATAAGGAGCCCATTCGAACCAAAACACTTGCAAGAGGATGCAACCAGCTGCCTCATAGCTGTCTTGCAAAATAATCCAAAATGCAGAGGAAGGTCAAAGAAGTCTTTCAAACCATCAGCATCAGCAGAGAGGCTTTACTTGCCACCCACATGAAGAGAAATCCAAGAAATACAGAAGTTGGTCCAACTTCAGGGAGGAAAACATTTAACGGCTGAAGAATCAAATTAGAATAAGTCCATAATCAGAAACTTCTGACTTTAGATGATTTGGTATTTTGCAAGACTACAGACAAGAGCAAGTTGCATAAAGAAAATTTGCAGATTTTGGTTCTTCCTCGCATTGAAACAACGCATTGAGATACGTTTCTAGAGGCTCGAAATGTTTCTCTCTAAAGCTCAGTTGACCTATTCAAATGCTCCACTTCCACACTACTAACGCTGAAAGGAGAGTCGAAAGAAAACTCGCCCTTCTTGCTGTAGTGATTGAGAGAGATTTTGCTTGGAGAGTCCCTAAGAAATTTTACCCTTAAGTTGTGCATAGAAAACTTAGAGTACTTAAATTAGGTAGGGTGAGAATGATGAGAAATTGACTTAGAAGAACAAATTAGGGCTTGAATTTGGGTGCAACTAACTTCCAATAAATATGGATTAGCCTCTAAAAACAGCTTGGATCTATTGGAATGAACTGATGATTGAGAATGGGCACATTTTTCCTCTAACAAATCAGGTACTTGATCTTCAATTATTTGTGCTTTTAAGGATTGTTTAGCCAAAATCTTCTTTGATTTTTTATTTCGAGTGAAATACTTTAAAAAGAGCTTAACGCAATATGAAAAGATCTTAGAACATTTCTTTCTTTTCAAATTTTCTCCAAAGCCTAACTTTACCGAGGAATAAAGAGAAGAAGATGAGAGGGAATCTGAGGATGAAGGGTTGAAATGACTTTGCTGAGGATCAGGTGCTGAAATGGGAAGTAAATTATCTGATGGCATAGGGAGCGACTATCGAGTTTTCGAAGGAATTTGAACGATTGACGAGTGGTGGGATGTCAATAGTCCTTTCTTTAAAAAAGTATCAATTGAATTAATTTTGAGAGTTTAAGGAAACACCTCCTCTCTCATGACTCTCTCCTCTCTCCCCCCTTCCTTCCTTTCATCCCTAACCACACTCCGGCCCCCTTTCTCCCCTCCGGCGTTTCTCATCTTTCTTCTGCGGTAAGTCCCTTCGAGCTTGTTTCTTCTTGTCCATCCCTGTTTCAGTGGCAGTCTAGCTTTGGTGAAAATGGAAGTAGAAAGATGCAAAGAAGTGAACGTCCTTTACTATATTTTGTTTGACAAAGAATACTTCTATATGGAAGACATGGAAGCTTGAAAGATCGTATCATTATTAGACACTCAATTCAGATGGTTCTTGAAGGAGATTTCTGAATTCTTGGGTGGCCCTAAGAATGAATTTCTTCTTCGAAATGGTTTTGGAAGTACAAGCCTCTTAAAATTTAGGCCAAAAGTGGGTTGGGTTATGAGGTGTGTAGCTTGGAAGAGGAACAAAAATCTATCCTTCATCCATATATATTCTGGTGTCTCTCGACAGGGTTGAAATCCTTTCACAAAACGTTGGAAAGATTCTTGATGAAGCAGGATTATTCGATTTGGTACAGAAAACATCTCCAGACCTCCTTGCAGCTTCCTTCTGAGTCATTAGGGGGAATTTATGTTGAAAAGGTGATGTTTAATGGATCCTCTGTTCGAGAATTGGTAAAACAGACCGCTTCTTCCTCTATTCTGACCTCAGAATTTCAGAGTGCAACTCAGCACTGGGTGATTAAAAATCCGGAAATTTTAAAACAATACTTCGATAATCTATGGATTATTTCAAGATTATTTGCATTTGATGATTGGAAGGAAATTAGAAAAACCTTAGAGGATCTTTTTCAATAAAAAAATAATTAATCCATTGTTTGCAGAGAATGCTTAAATTGGCTTATGGATCTCTAGAAGAGTTATTTGGAAAAGAAGAGTTATGGCAAATAATGGGTCCTTTTCATTTAAAGTTTGAGAAATAGAGCAAAAGAAAACATAGCGAACCATCAGTTATTGAAGGCTATGGAGGATGGATTAAAATAAAAAACCTCCTTGATTATTGGAGCAATTAGACGTTCAAAGTTATAGGAGATCATTTTGGAGGTTTAGAAAATATCGCTTCTAAAACGCTTAACCTTCTAAATGTTTCTGAAGCAAAGATTCAAGTAAAAAAAAACCAATGTGGTTTGTACCAGTTACATTAGAAATAACAGACTTCAACTGAGGGAATTTTTCTTACAATTTGGTGATTTTGAATAGATTGAGCCTCCTCCGTTAACCAGGAGTCATTATCATTTGAGAATTTTTCAAACCCATTTGATGCACAGATTAAACCATGCTTAAAACGATGGAGTGTCGATGATTCATTCTTCTCAGAAGGGGTGGATATTTAAGATCAATCCAAAAATTTCCTTCATATACAAGGAATCCTTTTGAAGTTTTGAAATAGGGAGCTCGCCAAAATTTAGCCTCACTAATGCCAATTACCTCCCCCGAAGCGACGGTGATTTTAAATTTGGACTATAAGGAAAGCAGTGTGAACATGGTTGGATTCAAAGAGCCACACTTAAGGAGGAGAGAGAATAAGAACTTTAGTTTTGAAAGGAACAAGACAAAGGAAGTTGAAGAGACACTTTTGATGAAGAAAGAGAAAATTCTGGCCATCTGTTTTTTACAACTGGAAGTCTCCTCAACCAGATAGCAGCCCACCTTTTGGTGATCCTCTTTCCTCCAATCCTTTGAACAAAAAGTTAAAATCTAAAATTATTTCAGCTGCTATTTTCCTAAAGAGGAAGTTGAAGAGACGCTATTGATGAAGAAAGAGAAAATTCCGGTTGTATCTTATTTTACAGCTGGAAAGTCTCCTTAACCTGATAGCAGCCCACTTTTTGGTGATCCTCTTTCCTCCAATCCTTTGAACAAAAAGTTAAAATATGAAATTATTTCAGCTGCTATTTTCCTAAAGAAAGACAATGTGGTCCCATTTCAACGGATGCTCCTCCTTTCAACCCATTTCCTCTACTTCTCTTTATTCCTCAACAAAGTCAAGCATCGGAGGAAATTTGGAAAAGAAAGAAATATATTGAAAGCAATTAACAACAACCCGAGACTTACGTGGAAACCCGAGAACCGGGAGAAAAACCACGATACTTTAGTTTTTATTATTTTTCTTATGAACAAAAACAATAGGTACAAAGGGAGTATAAATAGAGTACAATAGGAATAAGAAAGGAAAAGATTTAGGAAATATTTAGGAAATAAAATCTTATATTTTATTTTTTCCAAAAGTACTAATTCTAACACTCCCCCTCAAGTTGGGAGGTAAATATCAATGAGTCCCAACTTGCTAACGCAAAGGTCGAAGTGTGGTCGGAGAAGCCCCTTGGTAAGAACATCAGCAATCTGTTGGCTTGAAGGAATGTACGGAATGCATATGCTTCCACTGTCAAGTCTTTCTTTGATGAAATGCCGATCAATCTCAACATGTTTAGTTCTATCATGTTGCACTGGGTTGTTAGCAATACTAATAGCGGCTTTATTATCACAAAAAAGCTTCAACGGTGTCTCACATTCCTGATGAAGATCTGACAAGACTTTCTGGAGCCAAATTTCCTCACATATTCCTAGACTCATAGCTCTGTATTCAGCCTCAGCACTGCTCCTGGCCACAACACTTTGCTTCTTACTCCTCCAAGTTACAAGATTGCCCCAAACAAAGGTACAATAACCGGATGTAGACTTTCTATCAATAACAGATCCTGCCCAATCTGAGTCAGTATATGCCTCAATGGTCTTTCTATTTGTTTTTCTAAACATCAACCCTTTACCAGGTGTATTTTTCAAGTATCTCAGGATTCTGTTAACAGCTTCCATATGTTTCTCATAGGGAGCCTGCATAAACTGGCTGACAACACTCACAGCAAAGGAAATATCCGGACGAGTATGGGATAAGTAAATTAATTTACCTACAAGGCGCTGATATTGTTCTTTATCAACTGGAACTTGATCATCAGAGTTTCCTAGTTTACAGTTGAATTCAATAGGAGTATCAGCAGGACGACATCCCAACATACCTGTCTCGGTTAGCAAATCAAGGGTGTATTTTCTCTGAGACACGGAAATACCTTCTTTTGATCTAGCCACCTCCATTCCAAGGAAATATTTCAGATTTCCCAAGTCTTTGATTTCAAATTCATCACCCATTCTCTGCTTTAGTTGACTGATTTCTGTTTGATCATCTCCAGTCAAAACAATGTCATCCACATAAACAATTAGAATAGCTATCTTTCCTGTTTTGGAAGCCTTTGTAAATAAAGTATGGTCAGAGTGCCCTTGACTGTACCCTTGGGACTTGACAAAGGTAGTGAATCTGTCAAACCATGCTCTCGGAGACTGTTTCAGACCATATAGAGATTTTTGGAGTTTACACACCTCCTGACCAAATTGGGCTTCAAATCCTGGTGGGGGGCTCATGTAGACTTCCTCCACAAGGTCTCCATTCAAAAAAGCATTCTTAACATCCAGCTGGTATAGAGGCCAATCTTTGTTCACAGCAACAGATAGCAGGACTCTAACAGTATTCAATTTAGCAACTGGAGAAAAAGTTTCCGAATAGTCAATACCATAGGTTTGAGTGAACCCCTTTGCAACTAACCTTGCCTTGTGTCTATCAAGCGTACCATCTGCTTTGTATTTGAGAGAGAATACCCATTTGCATCCTACAGTTTTATGTCCCTTGGGTAGAGCACAGATCTCCCAAGTTCTATTCTTTTCGAGAGCCTTCATCTCTTCCATAACAGCATTCTTCCATTCAGGACACTCTAGAGCAGTGTAGATATTTTTCGGTATTATGGTAGAGTCAAGGTTTGCTGTAAATGCTCTAAACTGTGGAGAGAGATTATCATAGGAAACATAGTTGCAAATGGGATGTTTAGTGCATGATCTGGTACCTTTTCTCAATGCAATTGGAATGTCAAGAGAGGGATCATACTCATCAAGTTTTCTTGTATGACCCTGTTCAGCTTCATCGTTACTGGTTTCTATTCTAACCTCAGTCTCATCATCACGGTTCTTTTCTTCCATATTTTCAAGAACAGCAACATCAGACTTGTCATTCTCACTCATTGTATTATTAGTACAAGGTTTTGTAGGGTTTTCCATACCTTGGTCTCGAGGAGGTTCGAAATTTTGGACTGGAGCCGGCGGTTGACTAGTAGGGGACCCAACTTCCTTTCTGAGATTCCTCCTGTAATATGTTTTCCAGGGAACTTGGTTTGTGGGTAAGATTATGGGATGAGGATCAATGTCAGACACGGTAATAAGAGTAGGTTCAATAAATTCAAAGGTGTTGTTAGACTCTTCACTCACATTCTCCCCCTGAAGATGGCTAACAGGAAAGTAGGGTCGGTTTTCACAGAAAGTAACGTCCATAGTGACAAAATATTTCCTAGACGGCGGGTGAAAACATTTATAACCGTGTTGGTGAAGGGGATACCCAACAAACACACAGGCCTGAGCCCGAGGGGTAAATTTGGTCTGATTAGGGCCGAAATTATGGACATAGGCGGTGCACCCAAACACACGAAGAGGAACCTCAGAAACAAGACGAGTAGAGGGGTAAGACTCCTTAAGACAATCTAAGGGAGTCTGAAGGTGGAGGATACGAGAAGGCATTCTATTGATTAAGTGAGCAGCTGTAAGAATAGCATCTCCCCACAGGTATGATGGAAGGGAAGTGGAAAGCATAAGTGAGCGGGCTACTTCCACAAGGTGTCGGTTTTTTCGTTCGGCCACTCCATTTTGTTGAGGAGTGTAGGCACATGAGGTTTGGTGAACAATCCCCTTGGAGGCTAGAAATTCACTAAGGTTATGGTTTTGGAATTCCCGACCATTATCACTTCGAAGAATTGCAATTTTTGTATGAAATTGTGTTTTGATAGTATGATAGAAGTTTTGGAAAATGGATGGAACCTCGGATTTATCTGAGATAAGGTAGACCCAGGTGAGACGGGTATGGTCATCAATGAAAGTTACAAACCACCGCTTTCCCGAGGAGGTGGTGACCTTGGAAGGACCCCAAACGTCACTATGGATGAGGTTAAACGGTTGTGTAGGTTTATATGGTTGTGAGGGAAAAGAGACTCGATGTTGTTTTGCCCGGATACACACATCACAAGATAGAGAAGAGACATCAACTTTAGAAAAAAGGTGGGGAAATAAATGTTGCATATACGTAAAGTTTGGGTGGCCCAGTCGAAAATGCCACAACATACAGTCTTGTTCAGAAGTGCTAAAGTAGGATGACAGTAAACTAACCCTAGACAAACTACTACATGAGGTATCATCATCAAGGATGTAAAGTCCCCTGCTATGCCGGGCAGTGCCAATCGTCCTCCCCGAGCTCATGTCCTGAAAATAAACCGATTCAGGTAAGAAGATAGCTTTACAATGCAACTCACGAGTGATCTTGCTTATAGATAACAAATTGTAAGACAGTTTAGGGACATGCAAAACATTCTGGAGAGCAAAACCGTCAAAGGGAACTATTTGTCCTTTGCCAGCGATCGGAGCTAGAGAGCCATCGGCTATTCGGATTTTTTCATTACCGGCACACGGGGCATATGAGATAAAGTGTTCTGAAGAACCTGTCAAGTGATCTGTAGCCCCCGAGTCTAAGATCCAGGGATTCTTCCCATCAACGCTAATAAGCCCAAGGGACTGAGGCATACCTGACTGAGCAATGGCACCCAGAGTCGGAGTCTTGGTCTGGCTCACAGTAGGATCAGTTGATTGAGAAGTGCTAGCAGGTGTAGTCTCACTAATGTAGGCACGTCCTGAGTTCTGTTTCTCGTTGGAGGACCGTTTCTTACCTCCTGGGGGACGACCGTGGAGTTTCCAACACTGATCCTTGGTGTGCCATTGTTTCTTGCAGTGCTCACACACAGGAATTGACTTCCCATTATTCTTGTCACTGTCATGATTTGAGGACCGAGCGCTAAAGGCTGCGGAGTCAATGGTAGGGGTAGTCAATACACCCATGGCATTAGTGCGATCCTCTTCCAGGCGGACTTCAAAACAAACTTCCATTAGGGAGGGAAGAGGTCTTTGTCCGAGTATACGACCACAAACATTATCAAATTTGGGATTAAGTCCTGCAAGGAAGTCATAAACACGGTCAGCCTCTTCAAGTTTAGCATATTGTGTACTGTCATTTGGTGTGTCCCAAACTGTCTCTCTGCACAAATCCATCTCTTGCCAGAGGAGAGAGAGCTTGTTAAAATAGGTAGTTACGTCCAAGGTCCCTTGTTTGCAATTATGGACCTGTTTTCGCAGTGTATATAACCGAGAGGCATTCTGTCGTTTCGAGTAAAGGGTCTGAGTTGTATCCCACAAATCTTTTGCTGTGGCTGCATATAGTAAAGGCTTGCCGATCTGTGGTTCCATACTATTAATCAGCATGGACCGAATAAGTGAGTCCTCTCCTTTCCAGAGTCGTTCCAAGGCGTCTCCCGGTGGAGGACGTACAGTCTCTCCAGTTAAGAATCCGAACTGGTATCGACCTTCGAGGAACATCTTTATTGATTGGGACCAAGAAAAATAATTTTGACCATTTAATTTTTCGCCTGAAAAATTCCCTGTAGACGAACCCAAAGAGCCAGTTATATAATTTGACTGTGAATTAGGGAACAAAGTTACCGGGTTCTTGGAATACATCGGCAACTCGGTTGGTTTGGAATGCGTTGAAGATTCGCCCGCTTCAATGTCCGATCTGTTTTGGGGTTGATCAATTCCGTTACCAGAAAACAGCGGTTGCTGTAAAGGGTCAACGTACAGCTGCTGCTTACTGTACTGATTTGACAAATTTACGGTTGAGGGATGCTGTCCGGAGCTCGTAGACGGCGCATGAGGATGCGGATGGCCGGAAGGGTTTGACGGCTGGACATCCGACGGTGCGTAGAAGGGAACGGGATGGGCGGTGACGTGAAACGGCGGCGGCGCGTGGGCCCACGCGCCGGACACGAGCGGCGCGTGAATCAACTTCTGGTCAGACGGCGGCGCGTACGGCTGCGGAACCACTCCCGTTGGGTAGATCGGCGGTTTCTGTAGGTTCTGGAGCAGTTTCTCCATGGCGGCGGCGACGGCGGCGTCCACGGCGGCGGCGATTCCGGCGGCGTCGGCGGCGGCGGCGGTGACGGGTTCAGTTTCGATCTGGGTTTCTCCTAGGTTATTTTCTAGGGTTTCGTTATTGCTTTGCTCTGATACCATATTGAAAGCAATTAACAACAACCCGAGACTTACGTGGAAACCCGAGAACCGGGAGAAAAACCACGATACTTTAGTTTTTATTATTTTTCTTATGAACAAAAACAATAGGTACAAAGGGAGTATAAATAGAGTACAATAGGAATAAGAAAGGAAAAGATTTAGGAAATATTTAGGAAATAAAATCTTATATTTTATTTTTTCCAAAAGTACTAATTCTAACAAAATATGCTAAGATCTTCCTACATTGCCTCGAGCCATTTCCGAAGTATTTTATCCAGAAGAAAAAATAAAGAAGATTATGGCAAAATGTTCCTTAAAAGCCCAGATTTTAGAAGATCAAGCACCCACTTTGCTCGAGGAAAATAATGCCCATTCTCTTTCATCAGCTTATTCCAGCAGCTCCAAGCAGTTTTTACAGGCTAATCTTGATTTATTGGCAGTTAGTAGCACCCAAATTCAAGCCCCAACCTGTTCTTCTAAATCAATTTCTCATCATCCTCACTCTACCTAGTTCAAGTACTCTAAGTTCGCTTTGCCTAACTCCAAGGTAAAACTTTTGAAGGGCTCTCCAAGCAAACAGGGTGAGACTTTTTTCGACTCCCGTTTCAACGCTAGAAGTGAGGAATTAGAGCATTTGGATAGGTCAACCGAGCTTGAAAGTCAAAAACATTTTGAGCCTCTAAAAACATATCTCAATGTCATGTTTCAATGCGAGGAAGAGTCAAGATCCCCAAATTTTCCTTCTGCTCCCGTTCTTGTCCCCAGTCTTGCGAAATACCAAATCATTTAAAATCAATAGTTACTGATTGTTCTGATTTGATTCTTCAGCAGTTTAATGTATTCCTCCTCAATGTTAGATCAACTTTAGTCTTTCTTGGATTTCCCTTCATATGAATGACAAGTAAATCCCTCACGCCGATGTAGAAATAGTGGAAGACTTTTTTGAGCTTCCTCTGGATTCTGGAATAATTTGGCTAGGCAGTTTCGAGGTAGCCGATTGCATCTTCTTGCAAGTTTTTAGTTTCAAATTAGTTCTTTATGAGAGAACTTTGCATTATGTTTTGTATTTAGATTTCTTTGGTTATGATTTTGTTTAGCTTGATCTCTTCTGTTTGGAATTTGTATTTTAGCTTTTGTTGTAGTTGTAAACTGAATTTTCTCTTTTCTCTTGTTCTTAGTATAATACACTTGTACTTTGAGCTTAAGACTCTTTTACTAATAATAATTTAAGAGCCTTGTCTCCATTTAAAAAAAATTAATCTGAGAATTTAACTTCTTGTTTGAAGGATTGGAGGAGAGTAGATCGACAAGATGGGCCATTGGCCGGTTGAATTGGCATTCCCGTTGTAAAAAAAGGCACAGTTGACACTCTCTTTCATTAAAAGTTCCTCTTCAACTTCCTTTGCCTCGTTTCTTTCAAAACTTAAGTTCTTATTCTCTCCTCCTTAATTGTGCCTCTTTGAATCCTATAATCGTGTTCACACTACTTTCCCAGGTGTCCGAATTTAATTTTACCATCGCTTCAAGGGAGGTTTTTGGCACCAGTGCCAGCGAGGCTAATTTTTGGCGAGCACCTTATTCCAAAGCTTCAAAAAGATTTCTTGTACATGAAAGAATTTTTTTGATTGACATTAGGTATTCCACTTCAGGAAGAAAGAATCTTCAACAACTCTTTCATCTTTTTTTTTTTTTTTTTTTTTTTTTTGAAGAGGAAACAAGTCTCAACATTATTAATGTTTAAAAAGATAGAGACAAAAGTTTATAGAACAAGAGGGTTATACAATGAGTAAAGAAAGAGAGTCGGATCGGATCGCAAGCATGCTTAGACATCTCAACTAGGTTGACACCCCCTTAGCATCCTCATCATATCCATAATGCGGAAAAGAAAATTATCCTTTCTCTAGGCTGATGGTAGCCAATACAAAGCCAAGATAGCCAAGATAAAGTAGTCGGCCCATACAAAACATAAAACAAAAACAAGATCTGAGATACATTAGAAAAGCAGTCCTCATTTATGCTAGGATCGGATGGAAGCAAAAGAACTATTAAAAAATCAGTTCAGCAAAATCTTCTGTAGAGAGTAATCCTGAAAAATTTTGGAAAAGGAACACCATGATGTTGCATTCAGGCGAGTAGATTCAAAACGGTACATCCATGGAAGGCTTGTCATGGAAAAACCCTCTGATTTCTTTCAAACCAAACTTGCACATCAACGAAGCTATCTTCTTCTTCAAGGTTGGACCAGCAATGATTTGGAGCATATTCTTCTAAAAATGGTTATCAAAGACCCAACAAATATTGAAGTTTTATGCGACGGACTGATGTCCAGTTTAGGTTACCAAACAACATAATCCATAAGAAGATGTTTACTTTCTTGGGATTGTTTGACTGCCAAAGACTTTTAGCACAGAGATATCCACAGGTGAAGATGTAGAGAGGTGATTAACCAAGGACTTTACCGAGAAGGAGCCATTTGTTTCAAAAGACCAAAACCTTCTTTTTGGATAGGTGGTTGTGGCTTAATAAGGACTGGAATTCTAAGATTTCTTCATCATCAAGCAGTCTTCTGAATAAAAAAAATGGACCAAGAGCTGGTGGAAGAGTCCCAGTGATCTGAAACAAAGCCATTTGATTTGAGTGCAACCCTAAACAATCTTGGAAATTTACACTCCAGGGAAATTCTTTCCATCCAAGGGTGTTGCCAGAAAAGGATTATGCTGCCATCACCTAAATTGAAGAGTGCCAGTGCATCTATTTTACGCCATTGTCTGGAAATGCTAATCCAAGGCTTCTAATGCCGAAAGTTTCTTTTCCACTTGTATACCAATTAAAGGTGCTGCTTCCATGGATGCTTCTAGTCACTTGACACATAGTGAATTTTGTTCAACTAAGAAGCGCCAGCCCCACTTAGACAATAATGCCAAATTCTTGTGCTTCAACTTGCCCAAACCGAGACCTTCATCCTTTTGAGATTTAGTGACATCATCCCATTTTGCTAAGTGATCCAACTTTCCTCCCTTGTTTCCTTTCCAAAAGAACTTCCTCACAAGTCTTTCCAAAGAGCTTAGAACACTTCCTTCTCCATTTTTCCAGCTTTCCTTGGACTTATCAATAATAGGCTGACAGAATAGAGAGCTCTTTGGGTATCCACCCAAAGGAAGACCAAGATAAATTAAGGGAATGCTTTCCACTTTGCAATTCAGATTATTAGTTGTTGAAAGAATCTGGCTGTCCTCGACATTGATACCACAAATGGATGATTTCTCCCAACCAATCTTTTAAGTCCAGAACACAATTCAAAAACGAATAACGTTTTCCTAAGTTTTCCAGCATCACCTCATCAAATTTACAAAACATTATCCCTCTAGTGTTCCACGATAGAATCTTCATCCCGTCTATTTCTTCCTTAGATTAGTTCAACTCCACAGGCTGCTAAGAATGGGATCAACTCATGGGGAAGCTTGTTGCTTGTCGACTTGCACATACTCTTTTCCTAAGGGGAGGAAAAAAGCTTAGTAATGTCTATACTGAGAGAATCAATATCCTTTAAATCCTTTGTCTCTGTTTGAAGCTCCTCTTCCTCTAATAATTCAATTTCTTCCGCGTAAACTGATAACTGATGCTACATCCAGGGTTTCATCTTCAAGATTCTCCTCTTTTGTGATTAATTTGGATGAAGTGAAGCAAGAAGTACCTCACACAAAATTAATGTTTGAGCCAGGGAGTTTGAAGGAGGATTGGGGAAAAGTAGTGCTAGATGAGGGAGATGATACCGATCTGTTACAAGCAAAACCTGGAATTTGTATCTTCACATGGCTTTCTTCCAATAAGTCAGAATTAACCAGGGTCGTTCAAGCATTGGCAAAAGAAGTTTTCCCTCTGATAAAGAATTTTGAGATGGTCTTGAATTGCTGAGGTTTTTTCTGAAGTGTGAGGGAGTGACTTTCTTTACGAAGGAACTTTTCTTCTTGGATATAGCTGATAAATTTGGCTAAGAACAGAGAACAGAGGAAGAGGGAAAAGTGAAGCCACCAGAAGAAGGGTGTAACTTTGTCTCCTCCTCGTTCCAATTAGCATACCAATTTCCCTGTGTAATAAGTTGTTTGGGGCCTACCATACATGAGTCATCTTGTAAAAGGGTAGCTGAATCATTATGTTGAAGGGAATTTGAAGGGTTATTAGGAAGAGAACCGTTTCTTAAAGCATTATGAGCCAGCTGCCTCTCTAGTCTCTTCTCTTTCTTCAAATTCAGAAACTCTCTCTCTTCCAGCGGTGCCTTTTCCTCTTCTACACGTTTGAGATGGCCAGCTGCACAGTGTTTTGAACTTTGCAGTCTGATATGTATCTTCTTTTTCGGCAAAGGACCAAGGACTTGGCCAACTTCCGGCCGATCAAGTTCATCGCCCCCAAGCTTCCTGAGAGCCTCAAATGGATTCCTTGAGATGGATGGAGCATTTTGATTAAGGAAATCCTAGTTATCCGGTGGGCCATCAACCTGAAAATCTTCATCAATGACCACCATGTTTAATCTACATAAATCAATAGGATTGGAAAATTTTCATCTTTCAAAACCTAATTTCATATCAGCAAGTCAAATGGGTTTGAAAAGTCCACGAATAATAAACGCCCCTTGGCTAATGGAGGGGCTCGATCATTTGAAAATCACCAAAGTGTAAGAAAAAAGTACCTTGGTTGAAATATGTTATTTCTAATGTCGTTGGCATGAAGCCACATTGGTTTCTTTTTACTTGAATCTTTGCTTTGGAAACATTTAGTAGATTGAGCGTTTCAATAGCGATATTTTACAGACCTCCAAAATGATTTCCCATAACTTTGAACGTCTAATTGCTCCCATAATCAAGAGGGTTTTTTTTTTTTTTATCTTAATCCATCCTCCATAGCCTTCAATAATTAATGGTCTGCTATGTTTACTTTTGCTCCATTTCTCAAACTTAAAATGAAAAAACCCATTACTTGCCAAAACTCTTCTTTGCCAACAAACTCTTCTAGAGAACCTTCGGTCAATTTAATCAAAATGTTCTCGACAAACAATGGATTAATGATTGTTTTTTTATTGAAAAAAATCCTCCAAGGTTTTTCTAATTTCCTTCCAATCATCAAACACAAATAATCTTGAAATAATCCATAAATTATCAAAGTCTTCTTTAGAAACTTATGGATTTGTTATCACTCAATGTTGAGTTGCACTTTGATTTTCTGAGGTCAGAACAAGGGAAGAAGTACTCTATTTTACCAAGTCCGGAACAAAGGATCCATTAAACTTCACCATTTTAGCATAACTTGCCTTTAGTGACTCGAAAGGAAGTGTGAGGAGGTCTAAAGATGTTTCTTGTACCATTTCAAATAATCGTGCTTCATCAAGAAACTTTCAACATTTTGTGAAAGGATACCCAACCCTGTCGTGAGACACTTGAACAAATATAGATGAAGGATTGTCCTTTGTTCTTCTTTCAAGCTACCCACCTCATAACCCAACCTACTTTTGACATAAATTTTAAAGCCTTGTACTTCCAAACTCATCAAAACCGTTTCAAAGAAGAAAAACCATTCTCAAGGCCACACAAGAATTCTAAGATCTCCTTCAAAAGCCATCTAAGTTGAGTGTTTGATAACGTCAAGATCTTTTGGGCTTCGAAGTCTTCAATAAGGAAGTATTCTTTGTCAAACCAAATATAACAAAGGGCGTTCACTACTTTGTAGCTTTCTACTTCCATTATCTCCAAAAACCAAACTGCCACTTAAAAGGGATGGACGAGAAGAATAGGCGCTATGAGACTCGTCAGAGAAGAAGGAGAGAACGCCGGAAGAGAATAAGGGGGCCGGAGTGTGGCTAGGGAAGAAAAGAAGGAAGGGAGGGGAGAGGAGAGAGAACTTACCAACCTTTCTTCTCAATTAAAAAAAAAATAGAAAATGCGGATGGATTGTGCTCTGAAGAACTGACCTGTTTGGAAAAGAATGGGCTTGAAGATGGGCAGAGTTTGATTCTAAAAGATCAAGATCAGGCTTACCAATTGCGTGGAAATATAGGGCCACCCACTCATCAACCTGTGGAACTTTATTCTAATGCAATCGTTTTTGTTTTCATTATTCCTTTTTTCATTATTATTTTTTGATTTAATAAGAAACCAGTGTTTATTAAGGAAAATGAAAAAGCAACCAAAAGGACAACACAAAAATTTACTAATCTTCTTTTACATTTATAACGTGCATTGAACACACATTTTACCGACATGCACAAGATTTACCCAGAATATGAATGATGATACCACTGAAACCTGAATGACAACAACTGTACTGAAAAATATCATTAACTTACACAGATTTCCGAAACACAGAGAACACTCTGAAGCATCAAACATCTGTACCAAAAAAGGACATAGAATAAGTTTTCCCGCCGAACACAAAATATAAATTGTAATATAAAGGACAAAGACATGCTAAGAAAAAACGAAATCGTTCAATCACTGAAATTAACTCTTTTTTTGTTTTGGTAAAGTTTGTACTGATTTAGTATTAAGGGAGCTATTGTTTTATGCTTTTATCTGGTAAAGACCCATATTTTGTTTCGTTTTCTTTATGAGAAACAAAGGATATTATTCAAGCAGCAAAAAAACCTCATACTATTTTGAAATTTCAAGACCATTTCTACGTTAGATTGTAGTCGGGAGGGGATTTTTCTGTTATTATGTTTATTGTAGAAAGTTGTCAGTCTTCTAACTTTTCAAATTTCAACGAAAAGTCTACAAGTCGTGTAAAAACAATAGATGTATGTGTGCTATGACGACCTTACTCGAATATGATCTGTTCTATAGGTTGTACATCTATGTTCTTGAGTGCTAAGATGTGTGTGCGCACTTAAATGGCATTAGCAGTAGAAACTCTATAAGGTATTGAACACAATGAGAAAACCCAGTAGTAAGAATTCAATCTGAAGCAGCACTAGTAAATTCTCAACAAGTCAAGTATAGTGCCCACGGGTTGTCTGTCTAATTAACAAAATGCATCCAACTTCCAACTAATACCATAATGAGAAACTTACAGAGCATAACACCCAAATTCTTGGCAATGATAGCTTAAATTTCTATACTTTGCACGCCAGAAATGAATAGATTTTTCGCTGGCAATATATTTCAATATAGAATCTGCAAAAGAAAGAACGAGAATTTAATGTTTAGCAGATTGTCATGTGCCATCAAATGAGTACTTTGAAAGCGAAGAATAAAATGCATTGATCATGACAACATCTATTGGTTGCAGGCACATAAAAAAGAGAGAATAATAACCCAGTGGCGAAAGTCTCCAGATACAAAGAGCTACTAGGAGTTTTTCACCTTTCACCTCACTAAATTTTAAGTCCCAATTTCCAACAAAGTTTACCAATAAGCTAGATGTGTAAGAGCTTTGAATTTACTCCCAATATATATCCTTTTCTTTGCTTTATAAAAGTATGGTTCCTCATTTATTATAAAAGATGTTAAAAGAAAGTTCCACAGAATTACCATACAATAGTTAAAACACAGAAACAAAACCGTCATTATCACCTGACATCTCTATTTCTCCAATACATTTAGAAAAAGATGGTAGTGAGGCTATTTCTGCTGCTTCATCAAGGCAACTGTTTTTTATGATTGACATGGCAAAAAGTACAGATCATAAATACAAGATGAATCAAGAGTCTGAGAAGGAACACATCATCTTATCAGGTAGGTATACCTTTGCAAGTGCCTTTCCCAATATATCTGCTGCCAGTCAACTGGCTGGATAGCATCAGTTAGCTTTGACCATCGTAAGTTGAAATTCTTCTTCCATGCTAAATTAAAATTAGAGGACCTATAAAGTTATACACGCACCATTAAGGCTTATCTTTCTTCCCCAATATTTAATCCCTCATTTTCCCACAACCAAGAAAAACAAGATGCTAAACTATAATATGCTGAAATTGAAAAACCTTCTGCGCTTCCGACCATCCACAAGGCAACCATTATCATACTCATCCTCATTCTGGAGCTCAAATGGCCTGCTTGAGGAATACTTTTAAAATTCAGTGCACAGTTAAACTCTTTTTCTTAGAATGGAAATGATTGAAATGATCCTCTTTATTAATGATAATAAATGAGATTAATGCTCAAAGTACAAGAGAATCATACTAGGAGTAAAAAGGAGTAAAATGACTAAAAGATCAATAAAAAAAACAATACAAACAAGCCAAACTTCTCTAGATCTCAAGCCAAAAAGGAGAGAAAAACTACAAAGAAATAACTTCAATTAACACTTGAAAATGGTTGTCACTGAAGTGATGTGTCATTGGTATGTCAGATTCTCATTGAATGCATTCCAAATGTTCAAACAAAGGTTCAGACTAGAAAATAGTTGGCATGTTCGAAAATGGGTGAAAAAATAGGTGAAATTTGATGGAGTATCGTGTAACTCAACATCCTAACAACAAATCAATGGGATAGGAAACATTCATTGAAAGTTCAATCAGGAAATTCACTCACAAATACTTAAAGATCATGCCAATACAAAAGTAATAAATGAAGTTTTTTTTTTTTTTTGGTTAATGGAAAAATAAAGTTTCTTTCAGGAAAAAAAGAAAAGAAAAAGAAAGAAAGAAATAATACAAGAAGGCTAACTAGGACCAGAAAGCACAAACTAACAAAGAGAAGGCGCTATAGAAAACAACATGAAGGACCTTGTAGCCTACGAATAGTTCCAGCCCCCATATCTAATCAATATTTACAAGTAAGGCACTAAATCTAGCTACAAACAAAACCTCCTCCCATATCTACCCTAAAGATTCAATTATGTCTTCTCTCCATCCAGATGCTCCAAAGGACTGCAAAGGAAGGGAGGGAAAAAAGTCACCAAGCCTCCATAAAACCCTTTTTACTAGAGAAGAATAAAGCAAAATGTCCCGCATCATCAGGGAACACTCCCCTATTACAAGCCAAAGACCAAAAGCCTCAAACAACTACAGTCCCAAAATTGTGCAGGCAAACTGTTAACTGCAAAGCAGATGACCCAAGAACCAAAATACGTTCATACCAAAGAATACACGTCACAACTGCGGACCCAAGAAGAAGAAACGAAAGAATGACTCTAAATCTAATCCATAGTATTAATTCACACCCTGTGGCCTGTGCAAAACCTTTCATGAAAAGAATTTGAACTCCTTGGGAATATTAACCTTCAATAACAAAGAAAACAAAGGGGAGTAGATGGACAAGGATTACAAAAAAGGTTAAAGAAGAAACCACGAGAAACCTTTCAAAGGATCAAGAAACCAATAACACATATCCCAACTCCATGGCAAACTAGAATATTCTCCAACAAAGGTAAGCTGCTGCATCTAGAGCTTCTCTAATGTATTGAAGTATTCCATTTAAGAATGACACATTTTAGAGCAAATTACACTTTTCAGTCTCTAAGATTTGGAATCAGTTTCTGTTTGGTAGGTTTAGAAAATAGTTCAAAATAGTCCTGGAGATGATTTGACTATGATGTGGCGGTTTATTAAACTCATGCTATCGACACGCTAATTTCTTGGACCACGCACACAAACAAAATCGACTAAAGAAAGGGTTTCCAACTAGGGCTCCATTTGGGATTGTTGTAGCTTTTAAATTAATTGTTGTCAGCTGTGCTTTTAGAATAATTAGCTGTGAAAAGAAGTAAAATAATGTTTGGTAAATTTCAGCATAAACTTGAAAAGGTAGGTTATAGTGTTTGGTAAATAAATACAAAAACATCTTATTTTAGATAGAATAACTAAAATAGACTTCTTACCAACTTTGTTTTTTGTAATTTAAAATTTAAAATCATTATTTAGAGTGAAAAAAGAATTGCAAAAAGTCTTCGAATCTGAATCCCAAAGAGAAACAAGAAAACTCACTAAGGACCGGGCCTCACTATGAATCTCTCTCTACACCACAAAACACTATTGTTCCTCTCCCCGAATATCCCACACAATGTGCACACTCCCGTAAACCCAAAAAAACAACCTTTCTCTTTTAAAAGCAGATGGAGAGGAACTCCCCGGTCGTCAAACAATCATCACCTGGACGAGCAAACGAAAATCAAACTTCTAAAAGAAACCATTCCACAAAGATCTCACAAACGAGCACTTCCAAGCACTTCCAAAGAAGGTGATTCCGGTTTTCCTCCACCTTCCAAAAGAGGATACAACAAAAAGGCCCTATTAACAAAGGCCTCTTTCTCAAAAGCCTATCCATCACGTTCACATGATCAAGCAAAACTTTCCACGAAAAGAACTGGACTTTCCTTGGATTCTTATCTTCCATAAAACTTCAAAGACCGACTCGACAACAGGAGAGAGATTCAATAAAATCCAGGAGAATGACTTAAAAGAGAAGCCCTCCTAAGGGATGGGGCTCCAAACACGAACATGCCTCTACCAAACCCTAAAGTCAAAATCCTCAATCAAGGAAAAAAGAGAGGTCACCTCCATTGTTTCCTTATTGGACAATGACCAACGGAAACCAAAGGAGAAAGAAAAATAATTCCCTTACTGATGTAGTAGGAATAAGGTATTATAGTCAAATCTTTAATTTATTAGGATCAGGATTAGTTTCTTTGGTTTATTAGGATTAATATTAATATCCTTTATTAATTAGAATTAGGATTAGAATTAGTTTCTTTTATTAACTAGGATTAGGATTAGTTTGCTTTTCAATTATAAATAGAGTACTTGTCTTCTTGTATTCACAACTTTTAAACATTAATAAAATTCTCTCATTTGCTATACATCAAATTGGTATCAGAGCAGCCGTCTGAGCCAATGTTGATTGCTACTAGTGGAAGACCGAGAAACTCTTCATGACGTCAATCACAAGAGGGAGCTTTGTGAGTTATGCTCGTTGGTGAACAATACACATCTAACAAGGGGAACCCTTAAAATTAAAAAATAAAAAAAAAAAACCAAAATTCATCGACATTTTGAAAGAATGGACTATTATCGATCAAGGAAGAGGTTAAAGAAAAAATATAGTTGTTGGTATAGGCAAGAAAGTCAAATTTCCTCCCAAAACTAGTATTTTAATTCTGATTCAAGTGACTCAGAAGAAGAATTCCAACACAATAATTTCTCAATTTTCTCAAAGAACCTATCATTACCCACATTTGAAATTTGATTATAGTGATTCTAGCAATTCCAATGAAGACTCTAATGCAATCTAAGACTGAATAACAAGATGATATTATCAACAAAGAGCCTGACAATCCAATCAAACCAGTTTCTCAAGAAATCAATGTAAGAATTGAGAGTTAGATGATTCAGAAAATGATTTAGAGTGTAAAAGAAATTATTATCACCAACATCAAAGAACAACCATGAATCATTCCAACAAAAATTTGGAGGTCGAACCATTTTCATGAAAACAGAAATATTAAAAAAAAATCTGTCAAGAGAACTTTCGAAAGAGGATGAATGAAATT
Organism: Cucumis melo; assembly: GCF_025177605.1. Classification (NCBI taxonomy): domain Eukaryota; kingdom Viridiplantae; phylum Streptophyta; class Magnoliopsida; order Cucurbitales; family Cucurbitaceae; genus Cucumis; species Cucumis melo. The sequence continues at coordinate 5,225,297 of NC_066857.1, forward strand.
CAGATTCATAAAAAAAAAATCAAGAAAGGCATAAGTATAATCTTCAAGTTTTTTCAAGAAACAGTCAAGAATCACATTTAGTCACTCAAGAAGTCGAGAACTCATCCAAATGGGCTGTGAAATTATGGAAAAAATAACGGAGTAGAAGAAAAGAAAAAATCAATTGAAGCTGAATATGAGAGAATTTTATTGATTATCAAAAGTTGTGAATACAAAAGACAAATACTTTATTTATAGTGAAAGCAAACTAATCCCATTCTAATGTTAATCCTCATCCTAATTAATAAAAGAAACTTAATCCTAATCCTAAATAATAAAAGAAACTAATCATAATCTTAATAAACCAAAGAAACTAATCCTAATAAATTAAGGGTTTGAGCATAAAACCCTATTCCTACTGCATCCTTTCTATCTCTCCCAAAAAAATCTCGTCATCGAGTTTTAAAATGAAAATGAAGATAAACGTAAAAAAGTAGGCCAGTCAAATTGAGGCATCTTGAAACATCCAACATCAAAAATATCCAATTAGGAGGGTTGTGGACATTAAGGTTAATTCAAAAAAAGGAAATTGGTGAAAGAATCGTGAAAGCATCCACTTCGTAATGTCGCTTCTTCTTCCTTCATTGATTCTTGTGTAAATTGTGATCCATCCAGAATTAGTGTAGCCCAAAATTCATTTTCATCGCCTTAGAGAACTATTTCTTCATTTTCGCTTGCAAAAACATCAATTTTGATTTTTCATTGGTTCAATTTCCTCTAGGACACTGTCGACTTCATCTTTTTTCTCTAAAGTAGGTAATTCGGTTGCTCCCTGTTTTTTGTTGTCAACAATTTTCACTTCGATGCTTAGTGTTCTGATCATATTTTCTTTCATGTTTGAAATTTTGGATGGTTTATTCCCCAATTTTTCCTTAACTGTCAACGTTGTTTTCTCTTTCAAATTAGGTTGCACAATCTCTAGATTGAAAATGCTTTCGTCGTTTTCATTTCCCATAAGTGATTTCTTCTTCTTTGCGGTTTATACCGTAATACTCCTGCTTCTTTGAGTTAATTTCTTCCCCATCTTCTTTACTCGGCTCATTCACTTCAATTGTTGGCATGGTGTTTTTGTCACATCTTCTTTGGTAAACTTGCCTTCTTGGTCATTCGTGGATAATCAGTGGCAAATTTTGGACATATCTCGAAGGAATTTGTTGTTGCATGTTTAGATCCTGTCTTTGTTAGGAGTAATTGGTGATTCTTGGTTGATTTGTTCCGATTCGTGGCCGTAGTAAATCCATATTTGTTTTCTAATTGATCAAGTGCTAAGGATATGTGTTCAAGTAAACAAAAGACACCGTCGATAGAGCTTTCGATTGACTGCAAGCGTCTGGTCAATGTCTTCGATGATAGTAAGGTTGCTTGCTCCGCCTCTTTGAAGGTTGTCACGGGGTCATTGCCGACAAGCCTTCTTCACGCCATCAGGTCCAAGTTTCTTGGAGCTTTGATACCAATTCGTGTATACCAAATGAGAGAATTTTATTGATTATCAAAAGTTGTAAACATAAGAAGGCAGGTACCTTATTTATAGCAAAAGCAAACTTATCTGAATTCTAAATCCTAATCCTAATCCTAATTAATAAAAGAAACTTAATCCTAATCTAAATAATAATAGAAACTAATCCTAATCTTAATAAATTAAGGATTTGACCATATACCCTATTCCTACTACATCAAAAAGGTAGAGAGGTCGAACGGGAGCTTGCGGTAGAAGAAGAAAATACCCAAGAACAAAATTATTTGAAGAAAAATGAAAACCTAATTTCAGTTGACTACCAAACGACAAGGTCGATGCCATATCTCGAATCAAACACTTTTGGATGATTCATCGGCAAAGCAAAAGAGAGAACAAAATTTTCAACCAAGAAGGAAGATGAAAAAGATTGTTTGGCTAATGAAGGAAATAATTGGAAGACAGTTGACATCCCATTCACAATCATTCACAAGATAGAAGAAGATGAAGCAACATTGCCAGATGGACGACTTCGTGAAAATTGTTCCCAAATTTCCCTTTCTGACACGACCCAAAAGGCACATTCCCAAACCCAGTTCAATAATTATTTTCACAATTCATTCATCCATTTTCCGTTTCTTCACCCAACCCAGATGACCCACTGTATTCCAAACAAAATTTTGGTCTTCTCAACCCAGGGCCCACACAATTTGAGCCAAAATCATCTACAGACCCCACTTGATTTTGAAGTCCATCTATCATCTGGCACATATCGAAACCTATTGAAGAAACAAAATGGGCTTTTATTCATTTATGAGAAATCTGCATATTCTTTGACAACAAAGTTCTTTTTTACCACATTAGTTCTAGGATTGATTGGATATTATTGATGTTGGATGTTCCGAGATCCCTCCATTGGACTGGCTTACTTTTCTACTTTTACCTTCATTTTCCTTTTAAGAATTGAGGACGAGTTTTTTTTAGGGATTTAATAATATACTTTTCAATTATAAATAGAGTACTTATCTTTCTATATTCACAACTTTTAAACATTAATAAAATTCTCTCGTTTGGTATACATCACTTATTGAACCAAAAAGTCCAACACTCAGACAATTTTTCAAGGACAGATGCAATAAGCGAGGAAATGCAAAAGAGAATGGGTTTGTAATGTAATCCAACCTAAGCAATTTAGGGATCCCATCAATGCCAAACAATTAAGAATGAGTTTGAAATGTAATCCAAAATCCATGTTTGGGCCGAGTGTTTTAGACCCGATTTGTAATACTAAACTTATTCCCTTTTCACACTTTTATACCTAACCCTCTTTCCCACTGTTTTGACGTTTCGCGATCTCATTCCCATTCCACCCTCAATTCGACATACATTCCAACACCCCTCAGATTCCTGTAATCTTGATTATATTCCCGTCTTCCAAACTGTTAGACCCCCAATCAAGTTAGTTTACCAAAGAAGGAATAAAAAATAAATAAACAATAATAAGTAACTGAATTAGTTAGCAAAAGGGGTTAGCAAGTTAGTTAGAAAGCACGTGTTAAATGTGATAAGGAGAAGTCGGCAAATAGTTGTGTATAAATAGATAGTTAAAGGTAGGAAGAAGATATGAAAAATTTAGTGTAAATCTGTACTTGAATCTTGAGAAGCAAGATCAAGAGATTGTAACAGAATTGATATCTCATCAATTCTAAGAGTGAAATATTACTGAAATAAAGAAGAATATTCTTGAAAGGAGTCCTATCAAATTGGTATCAGAGCCGTGATCCGACAAAATGGTCCAAACCAAAATCGAGGAGAGACTCGAAGTAATCGATCAAGAAATCACACTGATGAAGAAAGAACTCGGGAAAATGCCGATCATCGAATTAAGCCTAAACGACATTGCGAAGAATATGCAGACGATGCGATCACAGTCGGATAAACAAGAACAGATGTTGTTGATGATAATGGAAACCATAGCCAAAGATCGAACCACAACCAGTGAACGAAATGAGGAACCAAATGCGCACACGTCTGTGACAAATAAAGGAAAAGAGAAAGAAGCAACCTCCAGCAAATTGGCCATATCGGGCCGAAATAATGCCGACGATCGAAACGAAGGAAAAACGGAGACTGAAGAATTTACGCCGGACCGGAATAAATTCAAGAAAGTTGAAATGCCCATGTTCGCCGGGAAGACCCAGATTCATGGCTTTTTCGCGTCGAAAGGTACTTTCAGATCTATAAACTTTCCGATTCTAAGAAAATGTTGGTTTCCACGATTAGTTTTGATGGTCTTGCCTTACAATGGTATTGATCTCAAGAAGAAAGAGAAAAATTCCTTAGCTGGTCAAACCTGAAGGAGAGATTATTAGTAAGGTTTAGATCTAGCAGGGATGGAACAGTATTAGGAAAATTCTTACGGGTCAAACAAGAAACTACAGTCGATGAATATCGGAACTTGTTTGATAAACTAGTCGCGCCATTAAGTGATGTCCCAGATTCTGTTGTCGAGGACACCTTCATGAATGGTTTGTTTCCATGGATAAGAGCAGAAGTGGTATTTTGTCGACCGAAAGGATTGGCCGAAATGATGGAAGTCGCGCAGCTTGTTGAGAACAGAGAACTCATTCGAAATGAAGCCAATTTGAATGGCTTCGCGGGCGGGAAATATCCTCCACAGAGTACAGCGAACAACAGAGGGACGACGAACACTATTAACGACAACAAAGGAAATACTACCTTTCCAATGCGAACCATCACCCTGAGAAGCTCCAATAACACCGAAATTCGTAAAGACGCCAACTCAAGAAGATTGCCCGACGCAGAATTTCAAGCTCGAAAAGAAAAAGGGCTTTGCTTTAGATGCAACGAAAAATACTCAGCTGATCATAAATGCAAAATGAAAGAACTACGTGAGCTGAAGATGTTTGTTGTGATAAAAGAAGGCGAGGAATATGAAATAATTGAAGAGAATACTGCCGAAGAGAAAACACTAGCAGTATTGCAAGTAGAAGAAGAACAGAAAGCTTTTGCGGAATTATCCTTAAATTCTGTCGTTGGATTAAATGATCCTGGCACAATGAAAGTTAAAGGTAAGCTTCAAGAGAGAGAGGTGATTATTCTCATAGATTGTGGGGCTACTCACAATTTTATCTTTGAGAAATTAGTAAAATCATTTCAATTACAGTGTTATACTGGGATCGGGAACAGCAATACAAGGTAAAGGTGTATGTGAAGATGTAGAAATTCAATTAATGAATTGGAAGGTGAAGGAAGAATTTCTACCGCTGGAACTCGGAGGGGTTGATGTTGTGCTGGGTATGCAATGGCTACATTCACTGGGAGTAACAGTAGTTGATTGGAAAAACCTTACACTTACGTTTTCTAGTGAAGGAAAACAGATTTCGATAAAAGGGGATCCTAGCCTTACTAAATCACGAATCAGTCTCAAGAGTATGTTTAAGACTTGGCTTGATCAAGATGAAGGATTTTTGATCGAATGTAGAGCAATACAAGTTTGTGAAGAGAACGAGCAGACTAATACAGCAACTGTAATCCATGAAGCTGAACCCCTACAAAACATGTTGAAACAATTCGGAGATGTTTTTTACTGGCCTGAAAAGCTTCCACCAAGAAGAAAAATTGAACATCAAATACATCTCAAAGAAGGGACTAACCCAATAAACGTTAGACCTTATAGATATGGATTTCAACAAAAAGCAGAAATGGAAAAACTGGTGGAGGAAATGCTAACTTCAGGGATTATTAGGCCAAGTAATAGCCCATTTTCAAGCCTGGTACTGCTGGTTAAAAAGAAAGATGGCAGTTGGCGTTTCTGTGTCGATTACCGTGCAGTAAACAACGCTACAATTCCGGATAAATTCCCAATACCAGTGGTTGAAGAACTATTTGATGAGTTAAATGGTGCAACCGTGTTCTCAAAGATAGACCTCAAGTCAGGATATAATCAAATAAGAATGGTTGATGAGGATATTCCAAAAACAGCGTTTCGCACTCATGAAGGTCATTACGAGTTTCTTGTTATGCCGTTTGGATTAACCAATGGTCCTGCCACCTTTCAAGCCTTGATGAATAACATTTTTAGACCATTTTTGAGAAAATTTGTTTTGGTCTTCTTTGATGATATCCTGATCTACAGCAAAAATGAGAAGGACCACGTAGAGCATATTGAAAAGGTCTTCCTCACATTAAGAAGACATGCCTTATTCGCCAATAAAAAAAAGTGTAATTTTGGTCAGCAAAAGATTGAATATTTGGGGCACGTTATATCAGGGGAAGGAGTAGAAGTAGATTCTGAAAAAATCAAAACAGTTGTGGATTGGCCATGCCCAACAAACATAAGAGAAATCCGGGGATTCCTTGGATTAACAGGCTACTATAGAAAATTCGTCCAACATTATGGGTCGATAGCTGCCCCTTTAACTCAACTCCTTAAAAAGGGTGGATTTAAATGGAGTGAAGAATCCGAAAAAGCCTTTTAAAATTGAAGTCTGCAATGATGTCCCTACCAATATTGGCTTTACCTAGTTTTGACTTCCGTTTGAAATAGAAACAGATGCGTTCGGTTTTGGAGTGGGGGCTGTGCTAGTTCAATCAAAGAGACCCATTGCCTTCTATAGTCATACACTATCCATGAGAGATAGAGCTCGGCCTGTATACGAATGCGAGTTGTGGCTGTTGTACTATCTGTACAAAGATGGAGACCATATCTACTGGGGGCGAAATTTATTGTAAAAACAGATCAGAAATCACTAAAATTCTTGCTGGAGCAGAGAGTTATCCAACCACAATATCAAAAATGGGTGTCTAAATTACTTAGATATTCATTTGAAGTGGTTTATAAACCAGGCTTAGAAAATAAGGCAGTCGATGCCTTATCAAGAAAACCATCAGACATACAATTAAACGCCATGTCAGCCCCGTATTTGGTGGATTTGCAAGTCATAAAAGAAGAGGTGGAAAAAGATGAGAAATTAAAGAAAGTGATAGCCAATTTAAGTGAAGAAGGAGAAGCTCAAGCCAGTAAATTTACGCTAAAGAATGGCCATCTGCACTATAAAAATCGACTGGTAATCTCAAAAACTTCGTCCTTAATTCCAGCAATGTTAAATACTTTTCATGACTCAGTGGTAGAAGGACACTCGAGATTCCTAAGAACATATAAAAGACTAGCAAGTGAGCTATATTGGGAAGTGATGAAATCGGATGTCAAAAAACACTGTGATTCCTGCATAACTTGCCAACGTTACAAAAGTTTAGCCCTATCACCAGTCGGACTGTTAATACCACTGGAAATACCTCATCAAGTTTGGAGCGACATCTCTATGGACTTCATTGATGGTTTACCTAAAGCAAAGGAATGTGATGTAATACTCGTTGTAGTAGATCGGCTCAGCAAATACAATCATTTTTTGGCCCTTAAACACCCTTATACAGCCAAGTCAATAGCAGATATTTTTGTAAAAGAAATAGTCCGATTGCACGGATTCCCTTCCTCCATTGTTTCCGACCGGGATAAGATATTTCTCAGCCACTTCTGGAATGAATTATTCAAAATGGCGGGTACTAAACTCAGGAAAAGTACAACATATCACCCACAATCCGATGGACAAACGGAAGTGGTAAACAGAGGCTTGGAAACTTATCTTAGATGTTGTTAGGATACCGGAACTTCTTAGGGAAATCTTTGATTTAACTTGCCAAAATGTCAAACAAAATACAGCCAGATTACTAAGACTAGTTCTCTCAGGAAAATACTCAAGAACACAACAAAATAAAACAAACTATCCGTTCCTGCACTACTACACCACACAAAACAAAGCATGCCCTCTACATCCCACAAAATGGCTTATTTATAAGTCCGGCCCTTCTGCACAGCAACGGTCTTCTGCCCTTTCTTCAGTCTGCCTTACTTCTTTCTTCAGGGGGAGCAGCCCACCTTTTGCCCGACATTTGTCCTTTGTCCTGCCTGCTCCCTTTTTCCGTTCCACTATTAACTAACTTGTGGTCCCCCCTCCCCCTTTGGCTGGTCCCATCTCCTTGCTTTCCTCACCGTTTCCACGTGTCCCCTTGTCTTTCTTCCTTCTGTTATAGGTAAATAAAATTGGGGGTCTAGCATCACTCTCCTCCTCTAAATCCACCTTGTCCTCAAGGTGGAACTCAGGGAATTGTACCTTCAAATCAGCATAATTTTCCCAGGTGGCTTCGTGCGGGGGCAGTCCCTTCCAGTGTACTAGTGCTTCCAATTCCTTTGTAGCCTGATTCTTTCGATAAGCATAGATTTCCTCCGGTTGAGTGATCCACTCATGACATTCGTTGACATATGGATCAAGGGATTGGACTTCCTTGATGTTCCCTATTGCTTTCTTAAGCTGAGAGACATGGAACACCGGATGAATGGCTGCATTGCTAGGTAGTTCCAGCTTGTATGCCACGGTCCCAATTCTTTCTAAGATTCTGTAGGGTCCGAAGTACTTGGGAGATAGTTTTTCATTGCGTTTCTTTCGAAGGGACGTCTGTCGGTATGGTCTCAGTTTGAGGAACACAAAATCCCCGGTTTGAAACTCCACATCTCTCCTTTTTAAGTCTGCGAATTTCTTCATCCTTTCCTGGGCCACCCGTAGGTGTTCTTTCAATGCTCCCAATACAACATCTCTGTCTCTTAGTTGCTGGTCCAGCGTGGAATTAGGTGTTTCCATCTCTCCGTATTGGATCAATGGTGGTGGGAGTCTCCCGTAGACTGCTTGGAAGGGGCTGATACCAATTGATCCATGGTATGTTGTGTTGTACCAGTATTCGGCCCAGTGCAGCCATTGGCTCCATTCTCTTGGCTTTTCCCCGCAAAAACATCTGAGGTAAGCTTCTACGCTTTTGTTAGCTACTTCGGTTTGTCCATCCGTTTGAGGATGATAGGAGGAATTTCGGTTTAATTTAGTGCCAGCCAGCCTGAACATTTCGGACCAAAAATGGATGAGAAAGATTTTATCTCGGTCTGAAACTATGGACTTGGGAAATCCGTGCAATCTTACAACTTCTTTGACAAACACTTCGGCCACGGTCCTAGCAGTGTATGGATGTTTCAGAGTGAGGAAATGTGCATACTTACTCAGCCGGTCTACAACTACCAGAATCACTTCCCACCCGTGTGATTTGGGCAACCCTTCGATGAAATCCATGGAGATATCACTTCAGATGGCGTCTGGGATTTCAAGAGGCAGCAGTAACCCGGCTGGAGAGAGAGCAGACGATTTATTCTTCTGGCAAATCATACATTCATCACAGTATTTTTGAACATCCTTCTTCATTCCCTTCCAATACAATTCTCCGGCCATTCTTTTATATGTTCTAAGGAACCCCGAATGCCCTCCAAACACCGAGTCGTGGTAGGTGTGCATAATGGTGGGAATTAGTGTAGAAGTTTTGGATAGGACCAGCCTTCCTTTGAACTTTAGTATTCCTTGATGGCAAGTGTAATGTGGGATTTCTATGCCCTGTTCTTCTATCATTAAGATGATCTCTCGCAGGGCTGGATCCTTCCTGACTTCTTTCTGAATTACTTCCACATCCAACAGAGCCGGGGCTGTTAGTTGGTTCAAGTGCGTCGTGGGTCCTATTCTGGACAAGGCATCTGCGGCTTTATTCTCCAATCCGGGCTTGTATAGTACTTCAAACGAATAGCCGAGTAACTTAGCGATCCATTGCTGATATTGTGGTTGTATTACTCTTTGTTCTAGCAGAAACTTAAGTGATCTCTGGTCCGTTTTCACCGTGAATTTTCTCCCCAACAAATAGGGTCGCCATCGCTGGACAGCCCACACCACCGCTATCAGTTCACGCTCATACACTGGTCTAGCCCGATCCCGCATACTTAAGACTTTGCTGAAGTAGGCTACCGGTCTCTTGGCCTGAACCAGCACTGCCCCTACCCCAAATCCCGATGCATCAGATTCGATTTCGAAGGGCAAGTTGAAGTCAGGCATTGCCAATACCGGTAGAGTCATCATGGCTTTCTTGAGTTGTTCGAAGGCTGCCTCTGTTTCCTCCGTCCACTTATATGCCCCGGCCTTCAACAGCTGTGTGAGAGGCGCCGATATACTTCCATAGTTTTTCACGAAACGGCGGTAGTAGCCTGTAAGCCCCAGGAATCCTCTCAATTCCCTCACATTCGAAGGTGCTGGCCATTCCTTCACTGCGCGGATCTTTTCGGGATCCACCTCAATGCCCCTCATCGAAATGTAATGCCCCATATAGCTGATCCTTGTCTTCGCAAAATGGCACTTGTCGAAGTTGGCATATAATTCGCTTTCTCTCAAGACTTCCAACACCACTTCAAGGTGCTGTCTGTGCTCCTCCATCCCCTTGCTGTAAACCAGTATATCGTCGAAGAAAACAAGTACAAATCGTCTTAAGAAGGGCTTGAATACCTGATTCATCAAAGCTTGGAAAGTTGAAGGGGCGTTGGTGAGGCCGAATGGCATTACCATGAACTCATAATGCCCCTCGTGGGTTCGGAATGCTGTCTTTTCGATATCTTCGGGGTGCATCCGAATTTGGTGGTATCCGGCTTTAAGATCAATCTTGGAAAAGACATCTGCCCCATTCAGTTCATCAAAGAGTTCCTCCATGACCGGAATTGGAAATTTGTCAGGAACCGTCACATTGTTCAGCGCCCTGTAGTCCACACAAAATCTCCAACTCCCATCCTTCTTTCTAACTAACAATACTGGGCTGGAGTAAGGGCTTGTGCTTGGTCTGATAATACCCGAAGTGAGCATCTCATCCACCAGTCTCTCCATTTCCTCTTTTTGTTGGTGTGCGTACCGGTATGGTCTAACATTGACTGGATCGGCTCCTTGTTTTAGGTAGATGTGATGCTCTATTCCTCGTTGGGGTGGTAGTCTGTTCGGTCGTTCGAACACATCACTGAACTTACTGATAATTGCAGTCATTCTTCCCTCCTCTGTTTCGGTGAATTGGGTGTCTGGCTCTCGGTCTTCCATGTCTTCTTTTTCCAAGGCTCGACACTCCACCAGGTATCCCTCTTCATCCGTATCCCAGTTCTTTATCATTCCTTTGAGGCTGATTTGAGTTTTTGTGAGGCTCGGGTCCCCTTTGATGGTTACCTTGTTGCCCTGTTCAAAGAAAGTTAGTATCAGATTTTTCCAATCAACCTCGGTGGTTCCTATCGAATGTAGCCATTGCATTCCCAAGATGGCGTCGACTCCTCCCAGCTCCAAGGGCAAGAAGCTATCCGTGACCTTACAATCTCCTAGCCACAGTTCCACCTTATCACACACACCCTTCCCTTTTATAGATGTACCCGACCCCAGTATCACTCCATAGTTGGGTGTTTCTTTCATTGGCAGCTGTAACTTTTCCACCAATTTCTCAGCAATGAAGTTGTGGGTAGCCCCACAATCTATCAGGACGACTACCTCTTCTTTTCCCAACTTCCCTTTTACCTTCATTGTTCCCGGATTTGTTAGGCCCACCACCGAGTTGATAGACAATTCTATGTTCAAGTTTTCCACGCCCTGTACTTCCGGTGGTTTTATCTCTGTCTCGGCATCGAAGTATTCTTCCTCTATGATCTCTAACTCTTCCCCATTCTCCTTCACTAGTAACATGCGCAATTCCTTGCTGTCTTTAGCTTTGCACCGGTGCCCTGCGTAGTACTTCTCCCCACATCGGAAACATAGCCCCTTCTCCCTGCGGGCTTGAAATTCGGCATCCGTCAGCCTCTTCGTTGGCCCTTCCCGTCGGTTTTCCCCAGTCGCTACTTCTCTCAGCGTGATGGTCCTCATTGGCCAGCCGCCTGCTGTCGCGTTTTCATTCGTTGTGGAGGGGTTTACATTACGCGTATTGGTTGTCCGCTGGGCCACCTTGCTATCGTATGCACTGCTCAGCCCGCATTCCTTCCGGACCATCTCTCTGTTTTCTATCTTTAGGGCCATCTTCATCATTTGGGCCAGCCCAACGGGCTCCCACGTCTCCACTTCTGATTTTAACCATGGGCTCAAGCCATTCATGAATGTCTCTTCTAATACCACCGGTTGTAGAAATGCTACTGGCGCCAAATATTTGTCAAACCGATTCCTATACTCCTCCACTGTCGTCTCTTGCTTAATGGTAAGGAAACGCCCCACCAGTGTGCCGTCGCGGATAGATCGGAATCTCACTAACATCTTCTGTTTCAAGTCTTGCCATCCTTTAAACGCTTCTCTCTCTTCTTGAGACCTGTACCAGTCCAACGCCGGCCCGTCGAAACTGATGACAGCCACGGTTAGTTTCTCTGAATCAGATAGGTTATGTATTTTGAAGTACCTGTCGGCTCGGAATAGCCACGAGTCCGGGTCGGTCCCCGTGAAAATCGGCATTTCTACTTTTTTAAACTTGCTCCGATCCGTCGCCGGTCCTTCCTCGGTCTTTCCTTCAACCTTCGGGTCATTGGAGATGGCGGTTATGGTCGTTTCTTCAACCTGGGTTTTGCTCGATGAGCCTTCAACCACCTGCTTACCGGGTGAGTCGTCCCGTAGGATGCCTTCCAAGTATTTCAATATCACTTGTTGCTGTTGGTATTGCTTGTCAATCTGAGCATTCATCTCAGTAATCGTTTTTGACAGAAGGGAAACGTTTTCCTCCATCAAGGGTAGTTTCAGGATTCCTTGCTCCACCATGTCCAGTCTCTCTTCGGTGCTTCTCGTCATCGTTGTAGGTTTTCCCAGGTAATAGTGCTCTAATACCAAATGTTAGGATACCGGAACTTCTTAGGGAAATCTTTGATTTAACTTGCCAAAATGTCAAACAAAATACAGCCAGATTACTAAGACTAGTTCTTCTCTCAGGAAAATACTCAAGAACACAACAAAATAAAACAAACTATCCGTTCCTGCACTACTACACCACACAAAACAAAGCATGCCCTCTACATCCCACAAAATGGCTTATTTATAAGTCCGGCCCTTCTGCACAGCAACGGTCTTCTGCCCTTTCTTCAGTCTGCCTTACTTCTTTCTTCAGGGGGAGCAGCCCACCTTTTGCTCGACATTTGTCCTTTGTCCTGCCTGCTCCCTTTTTCCGTTCCACTATTAACTAACTTGTGGTCCCCCCTCCCCCTTTGGCTGGTCCCATCTCCTTGCTTTCCTCACCGTTTCCACGTGTCCCCTTGTCTTTCTTCCTTCTGTTATAGGTAAATAAAATTGGGGGTCTAGCAGATGTTTCTGTAATGAACGTCCAAGAGAATGGATTTTATGGCTGTCGTGGGCCGAGTATTGGTACAATACTACTTATCAGAAAGCACTTGATATGTCTCCATTCCAAGTGGTGTACGACCGTAAACCACCAACCTTGTTGTCATACGGAGAAAGAAGGACTTCAAATTCATCGATAGATGAACAGCTGAGAGAACGAGATGTGGCATTAGATGCATTACGGGAACATTTGTTGTTAGCACAACAACAAATGAAATTATATGTTGACCGAAAAAGGCGACATGCTGAGTTCCAGATTGATGAATTGGTGTTGCTTAAGATTCGTCCATATCGACAAACCACTTTGCGAAGCAAAAGGAATGAGAAGTTATCATCTCGGTATTTTGGACCTTACAAAATTCTGGAAAGAATTGGTGAGGTAGCTTACAAATTGGAATTACCAACGGATGCGGTTATTCACCCTGTTTTCCATGTCTCTCAATTAAGAAAATTCGTGAGTAATCAGACGAACGTTTTGCCTACACTACAACACGTGACAGAGAAGCTTGAGTGGCAATCTCAGCCGGAAGAAGCTCGAGACTACAAACGGGACAAATCTGGGAAATGGGAAGTGTTAATCGCTTGGCAGAACCTATCGAACTATGAAGCTTCTTGGGAAGACTATGATGAAATAAAAAAGCTGTATCCTAATCTACACCTTGAGGACAAGGTGAATTTAAAAGGGGGAAGTAATGTTAGACCCCAATCAAGTTAGTTTACCAAAGAAGGAATAAAAAAAAATTATAATAATAAGTAACTGAATTAGTTAGCAAAAGGGGTTAGCAAGTTAGTTAGAAAGCACGTGTTAAATGTGCTAAGGAGAAGTCGGCAAACAGCTGTGTATAAATAGATAGTTAAAGGTGGGAAGAAGATATGAAAAATTTAGTGTAAATCTGTAATTGAATCTTGAGAAGCAAGATCAAGAGATTGTAACAGAAATGATATCTCATCAACTCTGAGAGTGAAATATTACTGAAATAAAGAAGGAAGAATATTCTTGAAAGGAGTCCTATCACAAACATCTCCTAAGTGTCAGGCACACCCAATAGTTTGAAACGTGGTGATCAAGGCAGAAATTTGCCAAATGAAAACCAAAAAAATTGGTGGAGTTTCTCAGGGATGAACGTTAAATCTCTACTCTCATAATTGTTGAACTTGAAAAGAAAATTAAGGGGGGAAAAACAAACAAAAACAAAGTTTTCCACTTTCCAGTTCAAATTTTAATGCGATATTCATGCAGACTGAAATGAAACCATATAGATAAGATCACCTCCAGCCATGTGAAATAACAAGAGATTACAAGTTAATTAGGGAGGGAAAACGTACATTCCAGATTGTAAATTGTGTAAAGCCAAGGGCGGCAACTGCAAAGCCAGGGTATCCAACAAGTCAGGAGGAAGGTCGTAGAGAGCCGGTGGAACGTCATCCCCTGAAAGTAAACAAGAACAACGGATGAAGAAAACAGGGAAGAGAAACGAATCGGGAGTAGGAACGGAGTATCAGTAATAGAAGAAGTATGGAGATGATTACTTTGAACAATCTCATCTGTGACTAGGGCGATGCATAGAGAGAGAAGCGAAGGAGCTTCCGCCATGAAAACTGGAATGAGAAACAATGAAGTTGGAAATTGAAATGGTTTAGTGGTCAGTGAAGAGTTGAAAGATTTGATAATATAATTACCGGAGGGAGACGTCAGTGGGAGTTACTCTCACCGTGCGATGTCGTTGTTGTCGATTTTCGGCTGAATTATAAATTAGAAAAGAAAAAGAAAGGAGGGGTAAAAAGATATCTTCTAAATTTACGTTTAAAAAAGAAAGTGATTTATATTTTAATAATCAAACAATGTGTAATTGGAATGAAAGTCCCTTGAGAACCATTGGTAATAATTGTTAAATGTGTACATCGATGGGTCATTGTTGTCGTACTCAGTTGATTTAGTTTATTCAAATAGTATCATTATGGATATGACTCAATTTTTATGAGTTATAGACAATATGATCTAAATCATTTGCATGGAGAGATGAGAGAAGTGGTATCCTATATAATGAATTTATATAAAATTGACCCATGGAACCACTCAACTTGATTGTAATTGTCAAGTCCATAGACACAACATGCTCTTGAGTGTTAAGAATGCGACCATGGGGTTTTAGTGGAGTGATTCACAAACAATGAAGGTTGGTGTCAAACCCCATCCCGAAGCACCTCTTCACTAGGCCCGAGATGTAGCGTGAAGTCGACCAACATCGTTCTTCTTCTAACAATGTCTGTCAACCCTACTTTACTCGTAACTCTTATCTAAATCCTTTATGACGACTTTAAACATAAAATGCAGAAGAGAAAGTCTAACTTGAAATCAATAGTTTAAATCTTTTACAAAACATCTTCAGCTTTACCCAACCTTTGGACAACCTGTTCACTGTCTTACGTAGACAAAACTAAGTTTGGAGTTCCAACCATGGCAACACAAAAAAAAAAAAAAAACTCAACAAATTCAAACCCTCATCCTAGTCTATTACAGACAACGGCAACTAAGCCCTTTACTAGCTTAGTTACAAATTATCATGCGTGCATGGAATGAGATGTACAAAAATCTATTCAAACTTCTAGCAGAGTAGACATAGCTTTAACAGGCGTCAGAACTATGATCTCTACTTGTAAAGGAAATAAACATTAAAAGGATGAGCTATAAAGTCCCGTGAGTGATAGCTTTTAAAACAAAGCATGATAATGAAAATTTTGAGCAAAATATACATAAACTTAGCAAAGTAGTTTTCTTTTCAAACTTAGCTTTTAACTTTCTCTTTTCTTTCTTTCTTGCTATACCTTGAACTCTTTGTATATATGGGAAAAACTCTAGGCATGGAAGCTTTATCCCTCTATACAATACCTACGAGACGAAACTATAATCGTCAGTAGCACCCTATCTCGCTATAGCTATCATGAGATCGAAAATTTTAGATGTTTGTAGAGGCCCTCGTCTTTTACCTAGTCTATGCGATGGAAACTATAGGCATCTACTGGATACCCTCATCACACAACCTCTGTGACAGGATAATCTCCCCCATATGGTTACTATCAGATCAAGACATCTCGGTATAGACTTAAACATATTCAGAAAATTCATGCTAAAACTTTAACTTACTTAAGTTAGCATGCTTATAAAAAAACTCTTGCATTAAGCAAATCTCAAATCTAGCTTTGCTTTAAATAATCTCTTTGTTCAAATATTTATAGAAACTTAGCATTCAAACAGATTCTCATAAATTTCATATTTTAAGAAACAAATTTCATTTTAGGACTTTAAACTCAATCATGTTTTCTCATAACTCATTTCTAAACTTGAAACTCATGATTTGTAAATAATTTCATAAATCTAGCATATTCAAATGTTTAAACTCAAAGCATGCTTTAAAACATAAATTCTTAAATTGAGCTTAGAAATTCATTTTAGTCACTCAAAACCTGTAGTTAGATTATTGGTTTATAGATTTGTCTATTTCCTTGTCTGAAAATAACAAGAAAATTTAAGTAAATCTTGGGTTTCAACTAAAAGAAGCTTCTTCAATTTCTTAACTTTTTCTTTTTCTACGATAGAAAAATGACAAATATTTAAGAGTTTAAATTGGACTTTTAAATTGAGGGTAAAATAGTAAATATGTCTCAAGTATTTTTGAAATAAGTTACATCTTCTTTAATTTAGATTAGAAAAGAAAAGAAGAGGAAGGGTATAGTGAGGACAAGAGAGAGAGATCGTGTTGGCGCTCCATTGATGGCGTTCAATGGTGAGCTAAAGTGGTTACCAGCCAGTCAACGTGTTTCGACAGTTAAGTGCTGAAGTGCAGTCGTAGGTCGTGCGTTTTCGATGAGACGAAAGTAGTAACGTCCGCGTTTGGTCTTATTTTTCCTGAGTAGAGACGGTGGTTGTTCGGTAGTTATAGTGTGCTTCCTCGGGTCGTTTTAGCCTTGGAGTTTCGACGGGTTACCGGTGGGTTTGGTGGTGAAGGGGTTCTATCGTGGGTCATTAAGTTGTGTAGTGGTTGTTCTACATCTGGGTCTCAGATCCAGAGGTACACTTCAGCACGTGTCTCTCGTATTCTTGTCATGATTTGGGTTGAGAGTATAGTCAGGTTTGTCTTGATTAATTACAAATTGCTAATTAAGTTGATTTCCTTGAATTTGCTTTTAATAAAATCCCTCCAAGTTGGTTCTTAAAGTAGATGTAGATCGAATTGATCAAACCACTATATATCTTTTATCGCTTTCTAGTTGTGGCTATTGCAGTCTGGTTGGTTTGTGATTTAGTGAAGGAATTTGTAACATCTACTCAAGAGAACTCTTTCTTACTAACGTCGACTTCTTTAAACTCTTTGGGTGGTCTTAGCTTCTTCAAAACCGATTTTTCAAATTTGCCCTAGCTCAACACGAGCTTTCAACATATTTAGAGCCTAACACAACAAGCTCTAACTTAGTAAATTTGCTCTTAAGCCTCTTAAACAAGGAAGAGAAAACTTAAACTCATTTGGATCTAACCCTAGGATAAACTCTTTCTCTTTAGCTCAAACTCACCAACACCCTTGCCTTTTCGGATGTCTCTTGATCGATACCCAACTAAAAATTGGCGTCGGACAATCCTTTTGCCTTGACTTCACTCTTGCAAGAAAACTCAACTTCTCTCTACTTCTTCTTTCTACTTTGTTCTTGAAGCAAAAATGGTGAGAAATGAAAGAAATGAGGATCTTTTGTATTTAAAATGTCTTATTGCATCCAAAAAATACTAACCTCGCGCAATAAAAATTTTCGGAGATCTGTCCATCACACGTCTTTAAGTGATCTCAACCGAGAACAACTCGAGATCCTTTGAGATTTCACCCTTCTTGATCGGACATGTCTGAAATCATGTTCGAGAATCCTAATAATTTCCTTTTTTGCTTTCAGTCTCGACCGAGCATGATATCAGGATGGCTCAAGACCCATCTCTAAAACCTTTTTGTTTTTCAACTCGATCGTCAAGCACCTGCCTTAGCACTGGGATTTACTCTTTGTTTTCCATCTCGCTTGAGATTACTCAAAGTTGTCTCGAGATTCTTACTTCTGTCTTTTGTCTGCCTTTTCTCTCGACCGAATAGGACCGAGTCCGAATACTATGCTCCAAGATTTTGGGCAAACTCGTAGCCTCTTCTCAACTTCTTAGCAAGCAAATGGGATAAAAGATAGATTGGTTAATTTAATTAAAAGTTTAATTAACTAACCACATATCATTAGAGGTTAAAATCTACCAATTTGTAGGTCCATGAGGTTTTGTTGCTTACTCACAACAGGTAAACAATGACAAATTATTTTGAAAGAATTTAAATTTGTTCAAATTAATTAAGGGAATAAAAAAAGTAATATAATGTATATAAATACATTAGAGTATAAACTCCACTTTGAAATGAGATTCAAAATTAAAGTATTTAATAAAAAAAAGATTTATTGTATCCATACAAGATTTACTCTAGATCAAAAGATTCATGTTAAAATATAGATCAAAAGTTAATATGAATTACATTCATATTAAAATATATAGGTCGTAAGGAAGATAAATATTTTAATAAGATTCAAGTATTTAATTAAATATTAGATATTTAATTTAGTAAATTAATAAAAAATATTAAATCGTTTAGTTTAATTGAATGAGAAAGAGGTTTGAAGTGGTCAATCTCACTTCACATGTTTTTAATATGTAAGAATGGACTTGGATTAGAGAGATTACTTCATATCTCTTTCTATTCGTGCTTATTTGTTATTCCCTATCTCTTTCTAAAATGAGGTTCGAATATGTTTTAAAATGAGGTTCCAATACTATAAAAAATAGGGGATCTTCTGTTATACAAAATCGTCGGAAGATATACAAAAATACGTTGGAAAAGAATATCCCAACACAAAAATGATTGTCGGGATCGAGGTCAGGCGAAATGCGTCAAGAGAGGCCTTCCCGATGCCGTGAAATCAATGTCAAGAGATCATAGAACTCCTGACGTCGTACAAGGTTGGGAGTGTTCACCGTTTGTAGGCATTGAGGGTTCATATACAACTCCCAAGATGCCGTACATACGGTGTTGTGAGTTTGCTTTTTTTTAAATACCTTCCATTATTAATTTAATTTAATTTTAATTTTTATAACCTAAAATCTTGAATACTGTCTACTTGATTCTTCAGATTTGACAACCTTGAACGAAGATTGTTTTTCATCTTCATCAATCTCCATTAGGTTAATTTTCTTGACAACGGGGCATCTATTGGCATAATGACCCTTCTTATTGCATTTGAAACATGTGGTATTTTCTTTGAAAAATGTTCGCTTGTTCTTACTTTTGCAATGGTACTTTTTCTTGCGGTTAGAGTATCCATGTGATTCACTCGTTTTACTCCTTCTAAAGACTTTCTTGGAACGACTCTTCTTTCTAGAAGGAGGAGTGTTATCAATTCCATATTGCTTGCAAAAGGATCCCATTTTCCTTCGATAATCTGAGTCCTTTGCAATCTTTGTAGCGTGCTTCTGCTGTTGACAAATTTATAAACACACATTTTGAATAGTGGAATTGATATCTCCATAAGAGATGCCTTCCCAATCTATATTTGTTCCTCCACTATTAATCACCATTGTGGAATAGAACTTTTCTCTAACATACTTGGGTAGTCCTTCTACATATTTATGCTTCCAGACCACATCTCTGCATGTCGTAAAGTTATAAAGATGTGACATAAAAGTATCTTTATACCACTCAAAATCACTCATTTTGGGACATTTCATTCCCAGAAGAGCTTCTATAGATTGATCACTGTATAGGGTTGTTCTCCCTACAAAGTGTTTGATAACCGCGTAAACGAGGATGTTTACAGAGTTTGGCTGGATGGTAACAACATCGCCATTAGGGCCTTGTTCTGCTTTTTCCAAAACAGCATCCTTTATGGCTTCCCTATTTGCATCAGTAAGATGATTGTGCCACCAACTCCTAAGATTTCCTGTAAACCCTGCAGTCAAGGCGTTAATAATCTCTCTTTGACTCATTCTTCTAAGATAGCTTGTTGCAGCAACAAAGATTTCTTGAAAAATGATAATCATCTGTCCTTCAGAACATCCATCGATGTTCCAAGTTTCTATATTATTTCCATCGAATGATCGAAAATTTAGACGTAAGTCATCCCATCCAAGATCTGATGGTGATGACCTTTTGTAATGATTCTTCATATCAGTGTTGTAAACTTTGATAGGAAGAATTTTTGGAGAATCATAGCTAATTGTATTGAGGCTTCCCATTCCAAAATTACTAACTTCCCTTTTTGGACGAGGTTCCTATGTGTTTTAGAAATGGATGTTTCTGATAGTTTCCTAGTCAATTCTTCAAGAAGCTCATCAATACTTGATCCTTTTAATTTTATATCTAAGGAGTTTGGTTGTACTATTGATCGGTTGGGGTCAACCCTAGGTAATCCTGGCCGCTCTAGAGGAGTTAGAGTTTTTTGTTTGTTCGGTTTCATTCCTTCAATAGATCTTGATAGAGTAGTCAAGACTTTATTGGAGTAATTGAATTGCTGTTAGATGTTTTTTATTTCCCTAACACCAACAGTTTTTATTTTCTCCTTATCAATAGTTTTATAAGGTGAAGAGACAATAGCGGCACTTGGCATTTTCGATTGAGGAAAGGAAGCTTCCTCTTCTGGAGGATACTCTGAGAGAATTTCCTTTCCAGTTGTAGTTTTTCAAGTAAGAGGCTTGTTAATAACACGAACACTAGCCTCCTTAGCCTTTTGATTGACTTTGGCTATGAATTTGGGTTTTGATAGAAATTTGGGTATGTTGTCCCAATCTTTCTGATTGATATATTGATCAACATATTTTTCATAATATTGATCGTATAGAGCTTTCTCTTCGAGAGTTATTGTATTTATCTGGTTATATATATCTCAAGATCTTCTTTCCATGTCAGTTTGAGTAGGCGACAAAGATCCCTTAGACTTCTCATATTGTACGTCTGGAATGGATTGTTCAAAATTCACGACCATTCTCATTGAAGTAGACCTGGGAATTGGTCTTTCCCTAGTGGTTGGTAGATATTCTGAAACACTAGACCGTCCACTATATATCTCTCTAATTGGGGGCTGATGGGGTTCTTCTTGAAATTGGACTTTGACATGCCCATCATCATATTCGATTATTTGAGCCGTATTGCTTTGCCTTGTTCTAAGGGCAGTTGCGTGCTCGATTGACCAGACCGGATTGCGGGTTAGCTCGCTCCAGTCTAAGAGCTTGGGGACCATCATGGAAAATCGTTCTAGATTAACCTCCATTAGCATAGTGTAATTTTTTGGAGATACACCTAAAGCTTTGGGAGAAGCATTGGTATACATCATTTTGTAATATAGGACATACATAACTGAGAACAGGTATGATCCGTTCTTCAACCGTAACCCTTTTGCTCGAACATCTAGGCATAAAACGTCGTAAATGTTCTTGTCTTGAAGAGCAACTGTAAATCCTGGCTTACAAGTGAAGTAGACTGGACCGTTGTCAAGGTTTGATTGAACTCATCCTAATAAAGAACTAGAAAAGTTCAGGTGCCTTTTGTCTCTTAAGGCAACATAGATTGGTACATCCAATCCTGTCCTAAAGAGCTGGATGCATTCTATGTGCAGATATCTATAGTTATGTCTGCGATATAGTTCAATATTTTCATTTGCAAGAAGACGGTATTCCGAAAAGTTTTCACTTATCGGAATATTATCTTCTGAAATCCTTACTACATCCTTTTCTCTAAATTGAAGAAAGGATGAGCATAGATTTCTTTGGGTTCAAGTCTTGGAATAGACCAATTTTGAAGTCTATTCTGAATGCGAGACAATTTCTTTTTTAGTTTAGACAGCATAAGAAAGGAAGAAGAATCCAGAAATTCTAATAGTTTCTTTCTAACATAATTCTAAAAATTCTTTGTCTAGGTTAATCTTTTCTTTTATCATGGTTCATCATCATTTATATCAATCAATCTAATTTAAGAAATTGTTATCAAAACTACTTCCCTAATTTATATTCAATTCATTCAAGATACGCAGGTTGACCAAGCCATACTCGTATTCGTATGAATGATGAATATAAACATTAAGGAATAATAATGAAAACATTTCGTAAATCAGAGAGATAACCATGATGAAGAATTTTGAGAAAGAAAAGATTAGAATTGGAGAAAGAACTAAAAGAATATTATTAGAAATTAACTATCATCCTCCCCAGATTCAAAAAAAGGAGTTTTACTCCATGAAGAGAGAAAGAGGATAGAGAATATAGACAGAAGGCTCTGATACCATTCAAGGTTGAGGGGCGTGCCCTTATATAGATAAATAATATCTCTGTTTATATTTTAGTCATGAAAAGTTATATAGAATATCTTCATTAATAAGTGTAACTCTTCAATTACAATTGAGTTACATTTCTATTACAAATCAAGTGAAAATAGTAGAATTAGTTAAACAAATCTTCATTCAATTTTTCTACGTTTCAATAAGTAAATTTTTATTAACTATTACAATAAAAAATATGTAACAAATAAGTTTTAAAAATTTTCATACATCAAACAAAAAAAATAATAATGAAAACAAAATTTACATAAAACAATTAAGATATATAATAATATAAAAAGATATATTTTTTATTTGATTGTGTTTGAGACTAAATGCATTTTTTAATGTATAAACATATTCAGTTACAAATATCACAACAAAACATTTTCAACACCTTGTAACCAGACAAATGTACAATTTTAGTGCCTTATCTCATACTTCAATTCCAAAAGCTAGCAATCATTTTTACTTCCTTAATTTAGTAATCAGACACTTCTACATAATTCTAAAATTGTACATTTGTTTGGTTACAATTTGCGAAAATTGCTTTATTGTGATATTTGTAACTGAATATGTTTATACCTTAAAAAATGTATTTGATCTCAAACACGATCAAATAAAAGATATATGTTTTCATATTATTATATATCTTAATTTTTTTATGTAAATTTTGTTTTCATTTTTTTTTGTTTGATGTATGAAATTTTTTAAAACTTATTTGTTACGTATTTTTTTATTGTAATAGTTAATAAAAATTTACTTATTGAAACGTAGAAAAATTGAATGAAGATTTGTTTAACTAATTCTACTATTTTCATTTGATTTGTAATAGAAATATAACTCAATTGTAATTGAAGAGTTATACTCATTGACGAAGATATTCTATATAACTTTTCATGACTAAAATATAAACATCTCTCGACTATAATATTATATTTAAATCTTTCAAAATAAAATTTAAAATAGTTATTTAATTTAAATCCATCAAAATAATATTTATTAAATTTTAAAATAATTCTAATGAATAATATCGTATTTAAATTATCTAGAAAAGATGATAATGGATAGTAAAAAGATGAAATAATTCATAAAATATAGCAAAAAATTTAAATGGTACAATGAATTTGATGGATTTTACTATATTTAATAAATAGTTTAAATATTCTAGTTTTTTGTCTTTTTTTAAAAAAAAAGATGACTTGTTATTTAAACTTTTATATATTTTAAAAAAAATACACGTCGCACATGGTAAAAACACTAGTACTATAAAGTGTATAATGGTTTCTATAAAGAGAACCATTTATAACAATGCGATCGTTAGGATGTCTAAAACAACTCAAAATGTGAGAAGATATAAGCAAGACAATAAACCCAATGAGAAAATGTGGTTCAGAAAAAGAATCTAAGTTAACGTACTCCCAACTCCCAAATAAACTTGCAATGCCAATCAAAAAATATACACATATATATACTCTAGAATGTATAATAGTTTCGATAAAGAGAACCATTTCAAGTATTTAAAAGCGTACCTTTTTTACCGTTTGAATCCCTATTCTAAACCCTTGAAAATTGATTGCAAATAAAATAAGTTCTAAATTACTTACTCCTACTTTCAAGTTTCAACTCAACTAACCGAGGGTACCTCTCCACCCCATCAGCGAAGAAGCAAACTACAATACTCTTTGTTTGATGTGCGAAATCATCAATTTCTAAGAATTTTAAACATTGTGGATTATAAAGGCAAAGGAAATTAGATGAAAGCTTAGAGGGTTGTTAGTCAAACTGTTTCTTGATTGCGACGACAATTAAGAGTGACCACAATTCCCTAAAACGAACCATGTCGTGTAAATGTTGCAAATCAAAGTTTCAACTTTATTATGAAAATCAAAGTTTCAACTTTATTATGAGATACGAAGCATAAACAAATGAAAATCCAAGTATGTGTAGTGCCTGGCCACATTTTGCATGTTTGATCTATTTAAAGAAATAACTAAATACTAATCCTAGAATACAGTGTGGCAAATATGATCACAATTTCTAAATTAATTACAAAACATACCTGCATAATATCAGAAGCATCAGGCCCACACATAGATGTGTGTCACCATCAACCACAAGCTTCATTAATGTCTTCTCTTGTAAATAATGTAATTAGAATAATTGTTACAGACATTAAACAGCTGTTGAAGCTGTTAAAAAGACTGTTATAAACGATTAGAAAAGACCGTTAAAGAAGCTAACTAATCAGCTGTAACTGATTAGTTATTCAGCTGCCTAACCATTTGTAACCCTCTCTAGTAACTACTTAAAATTCATCTATAAATACATACACTCTCAACAATTAAAGGCAGAGAGTTCTTTTGATAAAAATTACCATTTGGAATCACACCACTAACATAATCAGAGCATATTGTATGTTAGTAACAAGAAACTACACCTACTTGATGTGTGAAATCATTTACAAAAAAGAAAAAAAAAGGTCATCGAGTGGCTCAGAGTAACAGCACAAAGTGAGCATGTTGTTATAGTTAATAACTTTGTATAGTTTGTTTTATCTTTCTTCCCACTACATTTACTAAGCTATTCAATAATTTTATAGTTTTCTTCTGAAAACTGCACTTTAAGCAAAAATTAATATTGTGAGTGATTTCCCAGGGTACAGTTGTGAAAAAACTACGAACAATATCAAATGTTATTCTGATTGTCTCTCAATTGAATGCGTACACTTGATACATGGAAGTAGAACATCTTGATTGCGTATACTTGATACATGGAAATAAAACACCACGATGTATGAAAGCAGATATTCTTGAAGTAAAAATTCTCCTTAAATATTTGGACATTTCTTCTATTTATGGAATTCTAATATAGTTGTGGGTCAAGGCTTAGTTGGCATGTGACTTGGCGCCTTAAACACAACTTAATTTAGCATTTGAACTAAACTAAGTATTTTTTTTTTTTTTTTTTGACTCAATTGACTTTAACCCAAACAAATAATATTTAATTTGACCAAAATAAATAACTTAATCCAATGATCAAGATGAAAGCACGAAGTTAGAACACATTTCTAACTCTAAATTATTTATAACATGTCAATTTGTGAGTCAATTTGTGATTAATCCAAATATTTTTTTCAACTATTATAAGCTACTGCTTTAATGCACATGATAAGTGACGATACCATATTTACTTCATATCATCATGGTTTGAAGTAGTCTTTTTCTTTTTCACATTTGATTTGTTTTTACTATGTTACTTTGGAAAAACACTAAACGGAAGAATTTTCAAATTTGGTAGTAAGTTGAAGAGAAATTAAATTGGCCTCCTCCAACTCCTTTCTAGAACTTGGTTTTCTTTGACGGACATTGCACCATAAAATCTTGTCTTATCTTTGAAGCTTTTTAGAATCACCAGATCTAGGCTTTTCCTTTCTTGTCCGATTCACATCGTCAAATCCTTAATTCTATAAAAAGAATTACTCATCTAAGAATTACTCAACTAATTTAAAGAATATGCAGTGTTCCAATTGTCAAAAGTAAACAAAAACCATAATTTTCTAGTTATATCATATCATCACTTTTTTTAATCGCCAAAAAACAGACTAGAGAATTCGATACTTGTTATATTTTATAAAAAACCTTTTAGCTATATTTGAAAATGCACCTAATTATGTGTGCTGCCTCCTATTGTCGTCGACAGTAGTCTGCACCGTAGTCAACGAACCCTAGCCATCGTCCAAAACCACACCATCGATCATCTCGGGCCCAAATTTGTTCTACACCAGATCTATTTAGTGATTGCCCAATCGTTGTCCATCTCCCATCACTAGCCATCGGCAACTCATGCTGCCAAGATGAAGAAAAACAGGGAAGACGAAGAAAGGGTTCGACTAAAAGAATAAGGAATGGGGATTCTGATGGCTTTTTTCTTTTTATAGAGACCATGGATAAGACCCTAATAGTAGCTAAACACAATATTAAGAAAGATCTGTAGCCTATTAAGCTATTTTTTAAATAAATTGAATGCAAAAGACAGTAGCGTAAAATAGACCTACAATTAAAGACTGTATATGAAGAAAACCAAAAACAAAAACAAAAATAGTTATCAAACGAGACCTAATGTTTAGGTTTTTTGGTTTTAATCTTTCTCATAATCCCTAGCAATTTGAATATACCAAGTCAGGTTAACAAGTTAAGAATGAGTAAAAAAGTGATCCCAACAGTCACGAATCCATAAAGTTTCATTATTCATCACACTTGTAGAAACTCCTTTTTCCCTTTTTTGATGTTTAGTACAAGGACGTTAAGGATGTATTTTGGTATAGAATTAATGGTAATGGGTACGAGAATATACCAAAATAGTTAAAAGAGAGGCATAGTTAATTGTGATTAGTTGGTAAAAGAGTACATACACATTATTAAAACATTGAGCATTGTACAAATAAGGTGAGACAGAAAAGGCAGTATGCATTAAAGTGCAATGGAGACAGCACATGTGTGAAGTCACAGGTTATGAATTAATGAATTGGTCTCACCTTAGCTTTCACGTTGCTTTGTCACCATTTTCATTTCAGCTTCCAGCTTCTCTCTTTTTTTTTTTTCATCTCTTCCTTTTGTTTTCTTTTGTATCTCTACACTTCCATTGGTGTATGCATATGGATTTGCCGGCTTTTCTAACATCAAACTTGACATCCTAACTTAAACTAAACTACCATCATGTGCTTCTATCTAATTTACACCCATAATTAGGTAACATCTTCCAAAATGACTTCACCGTACAATGTACATCAACAAACCAAAGCTCTCTGGCGATGACAAATCCCTCTACATTTTTGTATTGAATTTCTATAAGGATATAATATTGTCTTCGATTTAGAGCCTGAAACTAGTCTCTTTTTGGATTTTGTATCACCAAAGATGCAGTTTTTTCCTGTTTGCAACCTAACCCGTCTATCAAGTCGTAAAGGCCGACAACAGAAACACAAATGTTGATACAAGAATGAGAATAAAAGAACTAGTAATTAATGCTAACTATTTAATGCCAAAGCCAAGAATTAGAGAGAGAAACGGGAACTAAAACGAAGGACCAATCCTTGAGTAGATCTTGGACAGCACTCATCTTGTTATGGTCTAACCCAACCACATAACCAAAAAGTTCAAAAAGATCAAAAAATATTTAGAAGAAGAATTTGCTACATGATAAACAATGATGCACCCAAGTTTTGTTCAGATGAAAATGATTCTATTGCTGGCATATATATTTTATAATCTTATTAGATAGAGACAAAATGTGCAGTCCAAAATGTACAGCAGGAAAGGGGTAGGTGGAGAGGGATAATAAAATGCACACAAATAAAAATGGCACAAATTATTTGAGGCTGTATATGAAAGAAAACTATAATATATATATAATTGGAATAAAAAAAGAAAGGCAGGTTGGTCATGGGCAGGAACCTGTCAAATCAAGTAGCGTCTCTTCCACAAGTTCTTCAAGCAATTTCCCTTCTATTTCCTTCCCTAAATCCTCCAATTCCTCTTGTAATTTCTGAATCCATCCCTTCCCTACAACCTCTTTCCCAACTGCTCTCTCCACCACCAGGCTGTTACTGTCCCCAATCTCACAACCACCACATTGTGTTTTGCCCGACAACCAATCTTTCAATCTGTCCCACACAATGTCCACCAAAGGTTGCGATGGAGCATCTGCATGAACCCAGTTGGATGATATCGATATTGCGCTCATTTCTGACCGAAAGCCTGTGATATCTACCAAGACTGCATTCACGCTGTCGAAGATGAGCTTCCAGTTTGATCTTGATTGCCTTCTTTTTGCCTCCTGTTCTGGTTCTTTGTCGCTTAGGTTGGCAAAGTTGTTTCTCAGTGATGGATCCAATGGAAATTTGAGAGAATGCCATCTTGAGAAAAATGAGTTGTGGTGCACGCTGTCATCGAGGCCAGCTGCTGAAAAAAGACTTTGAACAAGGCTGAGCCATTTTTGTTCCTCTTCTTCTCTATCTTCACATGCTAACGTAGGTTTAAACAAATACGGTTCTGTGTTATCCAAATACGCATCATCCCATGTCAAAGTTCGAGAAATTGATTCTATGGGAGGTGATTTGTCAATTAAGGACTTCGTAGATACATGAATGCCTGGAAAAATAGACAATCAATAAATAGCATGAGGCTTACTCTAGACAGAGTACCAAAGAACTAGGTTATAGGTCAAGTCAAACAATAATTTTAGTCCCTAAGTTATGGGGGGTACTTTCACCTGAGCTATCCTTTTATGTTTCTGTGGAAGTTCCACCATCAATCACATTAAAAAAACTTTTCACTAATGCTCAACCACATCAAAGTAGAAGTCACTCATATTTTGGTGTACGTGAGAAATTTGAAACTAATTAATCATTTTGAGATCAAACTTTGAAACTGGATCAAGTATGTTAAGTCGTATGAGTACCTCTGGAGTTTGATTTCATATGGCCAAACGACGAATGCATGATGCCATCCTCATCAAATGGAGGTTCTAAAACAGAGCATGGACTTGAATGGTCTGGGTTCTCACTGGTATTTCCAGGCATTAAATGTCTTGAGAAAGGCAACCCCGCCTGCGAAATTTAAATTTAGTTCTATAAGTTAATTGAATAAGGAGATATTATCATGCAAACTATCTCAAACTACTGGAAGTAACAGCCAGCGATAATCATTGAGCTTCTCTATTCACTACGCATGAAATTCCAGGCTGTCTGGTTGCTGCTACAATGTTACTGAGAGTAACAAAGACCGACTGCCTACCAGCGGCTGGAACAATTAGATGCCAGCAGTTATTGGATTTTCAAGTTCAAAACTTTGAATAAAAAAATTATAACAGTAACAATAAAAAAGTTCGGACACCATATTTTTTCCTAACAAAGCATAACGGAACACCACTGCCATATCTGTTCTTGTCGCTAATATTTATAGAAAATTAATTGAGTCGAATTCATAAAGATAACAAATTTTCAGGAATTCCTTAGTGACTCTGAATTATAACCACTTAATTGTACCAGGAGCCATATAACATACTTCAAGCAACTATTCTGGATGGTTAGAATAGCGCCCTGGAACATGTTAACTAAGTAGGTAAAGATCAGGAAGAAAGATCGGATAAATTGCTACCTGTTAATTTGTAAACACAGTTTATAAAACTAAACACAGTTGCTTACAATTGTTAGTAGCGATCAGATAAATATACCACCTTGCCTTGTATGATACTTACGTGGAAGTAATTACTGAAGGCAAGCAAATGCAAATCCTCAATAAGAAGATAAATTACCTCAAGAGAGACGGTGCCCAATTTGCTGGTTAAATCCGGAGATGTTCCTGATGATTCACACAGAGCAGAAGATGAGCATTCTTCAAATCGACTATTGTTGACACAAGATGCATCACCAATCCTGCCAGAAGGTAGAGAAGCACCAAGTGTTTCCGGAACAGAAGTATCCAATTCCTCTTTGCATTGAGATGCATTACGTTTTTCTTTGGTCAATTTCTTACTCCTGGAGAAAAATAAGCTAGAAATTTTTCCTTTAAATGATGATTTAGCTTTTGTCGGACTAACTTTCTCTGGGGTAACATCAGGCGTAGCAAAATTTGAAGCTTCAAAACCTAATCTGGCACTTGACATCAAAGGAGACACGGGAGCAGACTTTGACCTCTGGAGACTTCTAGGAGAATTTCTATTCTCTTCCTGTAGGTCAGTACTTAAGCAGGATGCAAACTCCCTCCGCTCTTCTTCTTCATTGGTTATCTTATCGATAGGTTCAATGGAATTTTTTGGATCTGATAAAGAGAGCATCTCACCCAAGGTACTAGAGCTTCTCCTTACATGCCTAGGTTCTTGAGAATTGGCATTTGATGCCATCAATGACCATCTTTCTGAGAGCCGCTTCTTGGCTTCTCGACAAACTGATGATTCTGGAGAATATGAAGCACGACTAATGGAAGAAATAGAATAAGGGCTATCAAATTTGTTAACATAGTCCCAAGAATGCCTGGAAGATGGTGACATTAATTCTAGATCACTTAGAACCCCCACAGCATACTCATTCTCTGACTTGTAAAGTGAACTCTCATCACCAGTATAACCATTGGAAAAGAGAGAAGAGATCAAAGTTTCATCCCTTCGATGCCCCATTTGATCTTCACTCAACTGTTCAGATGTTTCAGTTGCTTCCCTTGATTCTGGCACCACAACGTCCTCAACTTCCTCAAAAAGGTTTCCATTGGTTTTATTAGGTGACAAGCAAGGTTGAGTTACGGCAGTTTTAACACCATGATTCTTACCAATGTTAGGTTTCAATACCACTATTCGTGTGGGTTGAACATATTCATCAAATTTTTGGTTTGACAAAGCATGTGCATTACTGGACTTCTCACAAGCAGTTGAATGGGAGATCTGAGCTGGTTTTTTCATCTGTTTCTCACATCTAACCCCTGTCTCAGAAATGTTTTCATTACCAACTAACTTTGAGGGCCTAAGGATTGTGATGCACTTCTTCTCAGGAGATGTAGGGAGTGAACGAAGTTGAAAACTATGCTGAGAAAATAAGGAATTGGGTTCTTGCAAAAATTTGACAAACAATTCTTTATTGGAGCTGAGAACTTCTAAGGCATCTTGAAATTCTTTAGATTGCCTAAGTTTCTCATCTGTTGCTAGACGTTTAGCTTCAGTGAATTTCTGACGAACAAGAGCCATCTTTTTTTCATCAAAATTTTTGTCAAAACTTCCATACTGCACTTTTTCTCTGTCATTATTTGTTTTCAAACACTGCTGCCATATTCCATAGACGTCTACAGAGCTTTGATGAATTTGACACAAAGCTCCCTTCTCCAAACGGTTGTCAACTGGTTCCGTGCATTCCAGTGGCAACCTAGATTCTTTAGCTGTAGACAGGGAACCTCTTGAAGGTATTGGAGGAACTAGATGATAACCGTTTGGAGAAGGTGTTTTGTTAGCAGCTGAACCAACCTGCTCGGGTAGAGTATCTAGACCCATCAACTTTGCAACAACATTTGGGGGAGCAATCTTAGACTCAGCATCTTTCGACATTTCATGGTCTATGAGCATCTTCATTGGTGTTCGATTTGCCTGCCCAATTGAATGTTCCTGGAATGCAATCATGAACCAAACTTCAACTAAAAAAGGAAAACAAAATTTATAACATAGGGTAGAAAATGTATATGTAGTGCATGAATTTTTCATGCTTTGAACAATGTGCATCACTGTACAGTTAATAAAGCCTGCTAACAATTTACCAGTCCATCCTCGATCTGACTATCATGGGAGGGACTCGATATAATAGCTGCATCTGAGTGGCTTCTTCGGAGTAAAGAAACTGCAAAAATGCATGTCAATGTCTACAATTGTTAGCTCATTAACAAACACGACACAAAGACACACTGGTTAATTCAATGGCACCATAAGGAGGAGCTTTAAACATTACAAAAGTATAGGAGGAAGAAAACAAAGAAGAAGAAGAATTTCACGGCTTCAAACTTTCCAACCAGACTGCGCTCATCAGAATATTTTTTATTTAACCGTATCTAATGGTTACATTTTCTTTATATTTTCTTCTCTACTTTTGAACAAGCAAGATAGTTCTGCAATGCATGATGCATTAGTAAAAGTGACCAAAAGCGAACTAGTTTTTTTAAAGCAGCCATTTGATAACATCATAACATGAGTTCTGAACCAACAAATTGCAGAAAGCCATAAACAGTGCATATTCCACACCAGTTAAGCTTCAAAGTTGGCAAAAACAAATGGGGCGGGGCAACCAAGTTCACAAGCAATCATCATATGAAAAGGCAATCAAGTTTAACATTCACGCGTGTGCACAGAAAAACCAAGATTTAAGAACAAAATTTTTAAGTACAAAATTCATCCTTTGACCAATAAATTCGCATTAGCACCTCGCACCAGCAGCAGACAGTCAAACCTTCAAAGGAAGAAATTATATCAATTTCGAAAAAAAATTAGAAAATAAAGGGGGTAGTCACCATCACGATGTGGTTTATCCGTCAGAAGCTTGTTCCGACTAACGCCTGCACTCAAGTCAAACAGGTTTACCATTCTTCCCAAGCATCCAGGGAAAGGTTTCTCCGTATTACTACGGACTTTTCTTCTTTGAGTATCCTTCATTTTGATCACTGTAAAAACAGGATTCCAGCTAAATCAACAAGATAAGATCAACTAATTCCTTCAAAAAAGAATAGAGCTTATATACAGAGAAGTTTTGTACCTCAACGTTTCTTGTTTGCTTCAAACCTAAGAGAGGGTGAGAGAAGAGAGAGCCCCAAATTTCGAAGGTAAGATCCCAAGCAGGAAGAAGCCAATGACCATGTGAACATAAAGAGATAAGAAGAGAGAGCAGGAGAAGTCGAATAATATTCAAAGAGCGGAAGAACCCATTAATTCAATCGACACAGAACAAAGGACTGAGCAATGCAGACAGAAAAATCAGCATGTTCACACGAAGCATCACATCAATTCTTACGCCACAGCTCGATAACCCAAGAAACTTTCAAATTGCACACTTAATTTAACGCTGCTGAGTTCTCAGAGAAAGGTAGCTCACTGGTCGAGGTTTCTAATAACCCCAAAATTCAACTTCACGTTCGAAACCATAGCATAAAAAAGCACCTGGATCGAGAATTCCCCCTAAAAAAACACAGCAAAATAGCAAAATCACATAAACAGAAAGAAAAAAGCAAAACCCAGCAATCACTACCCAATAATCCAAAGATTAAACAACAAAACTGACTCGCAAATAGCAGTAAGTCACTTCAAAACCACAATTTTACTCCAGAAACTAAAAAGTAACAAGTGTAAAGATAGAAAAAGAGAATCTAGTTTTTCTAAAAGAAAAAAAATAGCAAGGAAAGAAAAAAGAAAAAAGCTGCAATTACATCAGAAGAGATTCGAAACAGGCCGAAAAGAAGAAGAGCTTCGGAAAACGAGAGATCGAAAGGGAAACAGAAAAATGCAGAAGAATTAACAGTAGCAGAAGAGTAAAGAACAAACCAACATCCTGACACTGAGAGAAGCATTCCACCAAGAGTATGATTAAGAGTTCAAAAAGGAAGTGAAGTCGGAGCCGGAGGAGTAACCGGAAATGTCGCCGGAAAGTTGGCCGGGATCTATGAGCGAGTGAGAGAGAGAAGAAGAAGAAGAAGAAGAGGAAGACTGGCGTACTCGTGCGGGAGGGTATAATAAGTTGGGACTTTTTTTCGCTCACTCTCCACCGACTCGCCGTCGGACTTAAACAGATTTTTATAAATTGTAATTTATTTAAATATTTGGATTACGAAGGAAACCGTGTATTGGTATTTCGTAATTTGGCGTTGAGAAAGAATGCCTTTCTTTTATTTATTAATTTTCTTTTGCAAATTTTGTCACTATATTGTAATATATTCTCTCCATAATTAGCTTCCAAATCTTTTCTTCAAAAAAAAAAAAAAAATCAAATATTTTGTACGAAAATAATAATAATTAATTCATAAATTTAAAAAACGTAACAAAATTAAAATATTTTCATAATTTCAAGATTTGTTATTGAATATAATTCATCACTTTTCCCTCTTCTTCTTAATTTCTTCTCTTTCATATTTTTTTCATCTCTTCTTCAAGATTTTCTTTATTACGTTATTAAACCATATATTCTTCTGTTTAAATCTTCGTCATTTTTGACATTGTTTATTATTCTTTTTTATCTAATATCAAAATCGTTTAAATATCATTTTAAATAATCAACATGATCCTTTAAATTTGAAGTTTTTCCATCATTTAAAAGAATTACACGATCGTGTATCATAAATTAAACGATCGTAGATTATTCATTTAAACTGTAGTACACGATCGTTTATAAGAATATTACTCGAGTGCATGAATGTGGTCGATTAATCACGTGTTGATGAGATATTTTGGTATTTTCCATTGTGGACATGTGGATTTTTTCGTTCTCGAAATTGTTTTCTATAATATAAATATTTTACTAGTTTGTTGTACTTTCGAAAAAACCGCTAAATTTTATTCTTAAAATTATTTCTACACATTTGCAATTGTTTTTTATCATTAAATCCATGTACTTATATAATACTTTTCTTCTTTTTGTAAAATCTTTATTAAGAATTATGTTGATTCAGTACTTATGAGTGTCGTTGTTGGTATTACAATAAAAGTTGGATTTACGTACTAAAGAAGAAAAAAAAAATGTTGATTTTGAGCAAATGTATAATGAATTATATATTTTATATATCTATAATTAAATGACAAAATTATTTATAAATATAGATATATATAATGGTTTATTTTTATTACGGTTCATTAGGTAAAAATTGTGATATTTAAAAATTAACATCAAAATTATTTAATTTATTTAAATTAAAGACGATCATGATATATATTTATAGTTGGATGCTTCTCCAACAATGGATTAGAAGAGAACGACCTCCGATGAAATGACCATTTTTTCTTTTTTTTTTTCCTTCTGTTCTAAATAATGGATGAAAATCAAATTGGCATTGTCATACATATTGATGTTAGGCAACTAATTAACAAATGGAGATGATGATGAAATTATAACCTTTTTATTATACCCATTTCAATTATTAATTTTATGACCACCAAAAAGGCATATCTTTTGGAGTCATAAGTTCAAAGATGATTATATTTCATTTCATCTCTTTCTGGACAATCTACATTGTCCCAGAAGGAAGTGTGATGAATAGAAAGTGAATGACATCTCCCCTGAAGTCACACACTAGCTATAATCAACATACCAAACAACAATATGCTAAAACATAACTTATAAACTACATATCTCATACCAAACTAGTAACAAACTTTATACATAGAAAAAAGTTAAACATAGTTACACAATATTACATTTGGTATCTTTGATAATAATTATATTACATTTGATATCGTTGGCAATCAAATAGAAATTATTATATCAACTAACAATTAGACACCAATTATGTAGAAAATCAGTATCACTAGCAATCAATATAAGATACAAATCATTATTAAATAATAATTAGATTGTAATTAATATTATGAATAGTTAAATAATAATCGGTGGTTGTAAGACAACAATTAATGAATATCATTGACAATTAGAATTAATAGTCAAACAATAATCAAATATCAATTAGCATAGTTGAAACTAGCTTTAGAAATTAATCTAACAACAATGTGTCAACGAGTATCATTGAGAACTGACATAGTATAAGAATTAGATAACAATTGTTTAAAGCCCTCAACAAAAAATTATCTATTTGCTTTTTTGCCCATGAATTTGGCTTAAATACCAATTAGGCGACAATTAGATAAGAATTAGTATTATTGACAATTATTATATGATAATTAGATAACAATTAGATAGCAATCAACGAGCAATCGAATACAATCACACTTTTTTTTTCTTGAGAGGCAAATTTTTTGTGGCTTAAAGATTTTGTCATTTGTGCAAGGACACTTGCATATATAACAATCAAAATCAAAATATTAATATATTTAACAAAATTTAAATATATCAAAGTTTGTAAGCATAGTTTATTATGATTTATCGGTATAATATTTAAAAAATGTTTCTACACATTTGTTTATTATCTCTAAAATTGTTACTCATTGCAATTGTTTTTTAATGCAAAATCATAAAAATGGGTGTATCGGTCTAAATTTAACAAATCCAATTTGACATTTATGCAATTAATTGTCCCTTTTTGTATATGTGAAGTTTATATAAAATGATGTTATTTAACTATTATAATTAATCATAAGTAAGACTATTTCAAATATAATAAAAATAAACCATAATATTAATAAATATAGTAAAATTATATCGTTCATCCGAAATATAATTATCTATCTCAATCTATTAAAATCTATTACAAATAAATTGATTGTGGTGTGTGGTTTGTTACTTGAGAATGAGAATATGAATATTAGCTGATGCCTTGAAAGAAAGAGATTTATGGTTAGGAAAGCAACATCTTCTTCGAATAAATGTTTTAATGATACTTTTACGATGTTGGAAATTATAAACAATTAATTAAATTAAATTCTTAGTAATACTTTTCCTTTCTACGAGGAATTTTTCTTTTGAATTGATTCACAAAATGTATTGCTTCAAATATTTGTTTTAAACACAAAATGGATATGTTTGCTATTTTTGTAAACTATTTAGAAATAAATCGAACATAAAAACCACTACGAAAGTTTTATACATATAAGTTTTTACAAAGGATCTTTTGAAAAATATAACCAACACAGAGAAATATTTATAGACTCACAATAAAAAATATTAAAAATGACTCGTCAACTATCTATTGCGCCACGCTTAATATATTTGTTACTTTAAATTTAGTTATTATTTGGTACGATGGTTAGATTTGATTGTTTACATTTTGATACTTAAATCTAAACAATTTTTTTTTCAAGATTCTCTATATTTGTTTTATTTAGTTACACGATTTTTTCAAAGATTATTATGTTAAATGATCGTTTAGATTTAGTTATATGATCATTTATTTTTTTTATAAGATCGTTTAGATTTAACTATCTAAATCTAAACCATTTTTTTTTAAGAATTTTGTGGTATACAATTGTTTAAATTTGACTATTTTATGCACATGAACAACCAATCGTTGTAAAAAAAATCCAAATAATAATTTGAAAAAGAAGGAAGAAAGGACAAGACGATAGAAAGAAAAAAAGAATGCAGAATATGATGAATAGAAGAAAGAAGACGGAAAGTTATTATATTTATGAAAATTTTTTTTTTAATATTCTTATTTATAAATATAGCATTAAATTGACTTTTTCTAAAGATTATATTAGCTCAAAAGAAAAAAAGAAACATCAATATTAACATCACTCGATTTAGTTGATGTATATTCTTGTCTTGATCAAGAATTATTCCTACTTTTATCTATTTGTTGAACCAAAGAAAATGGTCATAAATAATAACCATTATTATGTTATTTAACTGAAAGAAAAAAAAAAAAGCTTTAATAGCTATTATTTGCTATCTGTCTTAAATTATTTCAAATTAACTTATAATATATCTTCTTTAAATGAAAAAGAATATATATATTTCAACATTTTAGCAGTGGTTTATACATATATATATATACGTAGAAAGGTTGAAGAACAAAAGGGAAGAAACCATAACATTGAGACCCAATTGGTTCCTTTTCAGCCTCAATAATTTGGTTTAACCAAAAAAGAAAAACAATTAGTCCATCAGAGAACACAATCAAAGTTTGACAATTAGTAGACAAAACTAGAAGGAGATATGATTAGTTATCTATCTAACACATACACACATATACATATACCTTGTGTTAGTTATCCATGCACTAAAGTAATAACATAAATATACATCGATTATGATCGTAATAACATAGAAATGTTTATTTAATAACGTATTATTCAAGAGTAATTTACACATACCTTGTTTCTTTAGATTGAAGATTTAAGTCTTCGTACCTATATCTTTTTGTGTGTTAATGTAAGAAGACTCAGAATATCAAAATTGAATAGTTCGGCAGTTAAATTGAATTTGGATTTTTAATTATCATTGTAAATATTTTGAAAAATAGGGTTAAAAGAGTTTATTTGTTAAAATAAGAAATTAATATGTAAAAAATAAAACAGATATATTACATTATTTGCAACATTATGAATGTAAACTATAGTACAATAATAATTGACATGTGAAAAAGGTCGACAATGTAAATGATCTTAACGATATATATCCTAAAGATGTCATAAATGGTAATAACACTTTAAAAGCATACTGTGCAGTTGGTTAATAATAATATATCCCAAATGTATTTAATGTTTATACAGAACTTTGTCACATCAATATTTTTCTTCATTATAATAGAAAAAAAAATATCTTTTACAATAATTTCAAATTTCAAATGTATTTTTTAGGACAAATTTCAAAGGTAAAGTTAAAAATGAAACTTTCCAAAATTTATGGAACATTGCTGAAACCTAATTCTTATTTTTTTATACTCCAAATTTGTTGTACACATCATATAATAAAAAAAGAAAAATTGTAGCAAATCATATATACCGATCATAAAATTAAAATATATTTTTTTAAAAAAATAAAATTATTTCTCTCTCCAATAAAAGTATAATGTTGGTTGGAGAATAATATCCACAACATCTAATTCAATTCTTTTTTGTGTGCAAATTAATGTATGGATTAAAAATAGAAAATAATATTGAAGATGACATCTTTTAATATTGGACCATAGCTTGTTATTTAATAAACGCATTTAGTACATTTTGCTCTCTCTTTTTCTCTATGCCAATTGAGATATGAGAGGGACATTGGGTCCTATTTGATTTATTTGGTCATAAAAGTTACTATTCTTTTCTAACAATTTGCACAATTGTCTATATGGAAAATGAAAAAAATTGTATTGTTTAATTTGTAAAGTTGTTTCTATCCAATTAATAGCATTTATTAACATTCTTAGTGCTTTGATTAGATATCCAAAAGTTGTTCAAAATATTACTAAAATATTTTGAAGCTTTTGTAGAAAAACTTAATTGGTACTTCCTTTCAAAAATAAAATATAGGAAAATGTTTCATTCTAAAGGGTATTAAATGGGTGAATTGTTGTAAATAATAAAATCATCCAAAAGATTTATAAAATGTATTAAAATTTCAAATTCTATCCATAATAAATTTGATTGACTTGTATCAATGATAAATTTGATAGACTTCTATCCATGATTGATGTAAAATTTTATTATATTTTGTAACTATGTTAGTTTATTTTGCCATATATATATATATGAAAGGTTTATTTTACTATATATATATATATATATGAAACATCCAACCTAAATAATAAATTTTCATTAGCATCAAATTTTATTTTCTTAAGAAAAGCAATTTTCAAAAATAAAGATTTTGCTTTTAAAAACAAGACACCGTAACGAAAGCACGAAATTTGGAAAAAATATAATATTAAAATAAATAAACCATAATATATAAATACGTAAAATAACAAAAAATAAGAAAAGACAAGTTTCTCTAATATACTCTACTTTTTTTTAAATTTTCACCCATTTGTATATTTTACAAACGATCATTTATTCATAGGAATTTTGACAGTAGAATGTGACACGTTTGAACATCGAACATATAATACTATATGATATATGATATAAGAATAAAATGAACCGCTATTTGGTCAAATGGAGAGTATAGGCATGGACAGCCTATTTTATGATATTTCTTATAGAATTGAACTTTTTATCCTATTCGTGTTAACTAACAAATTTATGCTCAAATTGGTACCAACATTTCAATTAAGAAAATCTATGAGATATAAAAATACCGTACTTGGAAAGAATTTCTACTTCACTAAAAAGAAAATTGTAAAAAAGAAAACGTTTAACAAAATATTTACACTTAATTGTTTTTTTTAGTGATTTCGTTTCATGAAGTCTAAATAGTTTGTCATTTTTTTTTTATTTTGAAAAAGTTTCTATTTTAAAATGGAAGTATATCAAATAAAATGATTATTTGTTAATGTAAATATTTCTTATGGATCTATTTTTATAATTTTTCCATAAATATTCTTTAGCATTAACGTTCTTTTAATTTCTCTATAAATTTATCATGAAATTGAAATTCAATATTTCTGTTGAGATCGATAGTTTCTTATACAATAAGAACGAGAATTTAAAGTTGAATCACAAATTTTATTGATAAGTAATAACATTTTTGTAAGTCATAATTCGAATTTTAACACCTAAAATTTTGTTGGTTAAAAAACTCTTGTCTAACTAAAACTTAGACTTTTTTTTTTCAGTACATGGACATTTAGTACTCTCTACTTATCTTTTGTACTCAAAAAAATTAAGGTCCATTAGATACCCATTTTAGTTTTAAGTTTTTGGTGTTTTTTTAAATTGAACTTATACACATTACTTTCATTCACATATAGTTTCTTTTTTTTTTTTTTGTTATATATTTTATATTAATATATACAAATACACTCGCTCAAGTCTAGAAAATTAAAAGGAAAGAAAAAATAAATAAGAATTTTGTTCTATTTTTGGAATTTGACAAAAGAAGCCTAACATTTAAAACATAAAACCATGAATGAAATTGTTGTCAAAATGGATTGAATTTAAAAATGATGTTTTTAATATATATTTCCAAAAAGTCCTTAGAATTTTAATGTTATTTCTAACAATTTCGTATAATTAAATTCACCCGGTTTTAAAAATTTTAAGGTTCAATTGACTAGTTTAGTTCATATTGAAAATTTTAAACTTAATTATCATAGGCAATGCAAAATATTTAATATAAAGTTAGGACTAGACATGAAGAAGTTTATTAAATATGTAGTGTCATGATGAAGTTGCAAACCAAAAAATGATATCGAAGGAATCAAAATATATATATATAATGAAAGTATAGTGATTAGAATGAACAAAAAAGTGAAAATATAAAACTTAAAATTAATACGAACGAAGAAATATATATTTAAATAGACCTAAACCAAGTGCATAGTAATCCAAATTAAAAGCAACAAAAGGGAGGAGCCAAAAGAAAGATAAAAGTTTAATTATAATTATTATTAAAACAAATTTCAATAACTATTCCTAAAGTAGGGTGGTGGTTGCAATTACACTCTTAACCTATACTTCTAACAATTTTAAAATTAGACCTGGTAAAATTACACTTTCAAATGTTAAAAAATAAATTCTAAAACTTATATGATTACTATAATTTATACAATTATATAAGTTTGAGAATCTAATTTTAAAATTTGAATAAGTTTGAAGACATAATTTTTAATTACAAAGCATTTTCAGGCTTTAAGGGTTTAAATGATGCCGTTTGAAGTGAATTTTAAACAACCAAAATATTATTCTTAATTTAAACTAATATTTATAAGTTCTAAATTCCATTTGGTTTACGTTAAATAAGCAATTTCATTTCCAAAACTCTATGTTTGAAATGGGTTTAAATACCATTTTAACTTTTATGTTTAGAATTTATTTATATTTTTTATTGTCTAACGGAAGGAAAGCATACCAATGTAGCAGAATAAACGGATTTGATCTTACTCTAAATGCATCTAAACATTTTAAAGATTAATCATGCTTAAAGAATCCTAATTAAATGAAATTAGGGATAAAGTGAGAAACATACCTTCGAAGCCTCCCGATGCTCGCAATCTCCTCTAAACGTAAAATCGAGACCACTACTAGCGTTAACCCACTATTCTTCGGATTTAGAATCGGATTGTGGGACCTGTAATGTGGAGGAACTAGAGAGATATGGA
Source organism: Cucumis melo (assembly GCF_025177605.1). NCBI lineage: Eukaryota > Viridiplantae > Streptophyta > Magnoliopsida > Cucurbitales > Cucurbitaceae > Cucumis > Cucumis melo. The sequence continues at coordinate 5,266,810 of NC_066857.1, forward strand.
AATTTGAAGGAAATTTAGGGTTGATAATTGAGAGAAAAAATTGGTAAATTTTGGTGAGAATCAAAATAAAAAATTTTAAATCAAAATAAAAAATTTTAAATCAAAATAAAAATTTTTGCCAAAAGTTCTCATAAATCTGAAAATTTCCCTTTAAATAAGTTAATGACATGAAAAACTGTATGTAATTAATTTCTTAAATCTCACACCTAAGAATCAACTAACCATTAGTTGAACTTAGTGGCTCGGTGTCTACCTATCATGTAGCCACTTATCCCACTAAGTGTTAGTGAAATTATTTAATAAAATGTTTGATTTTTCCACTAACTTAGTCCAAGGGCATTTTTGTCATTTGACCATTAAAGTCAAAGTCAAACTTTGACTTTTTCAAGTTAAAAGTCAACATTTTGACTTTTTACCATTTTGTCCATCTTGACTAATTTCGACCTTCCAAGCATGAATCCGCATTTCTTTTTTTGAAATTCAAATCACATTTGAATATAAAACCAGTCAAAGTTTGACTTTTCAAAGTCAAAAGTCAACATTTTGACTTTTTACAACTTTTGACCATTTCCATCAATTTCGAGCTTCTGAATATGAATTCATATTCATATTTTTAATATTCAAATCACATTTAAACATAAAGTTCTATCTAAAATTGATAACCGACAGCTATATCACATATATATTTGTCGGTTTCCCTCTCTTTACCTAATTCGAACAATTCAAATTATTCCAACATGTTGTTTTAAATTAATTCCGTATGAGCTAGCAAGGGAACCTAATAGACTTATAGATCATGGGCTCCAATGATCCGAGATTAACTAGCTAAACCTTTTTAGACCGAGCTAATCAATATTCGTTAACTAACGGGTCATTCCACTAAAGTCCCGTAGTTGCACTCCCCTCCCTATAGATATATTATTTCTGTCCATCTGATATAATCATGATCAGTAAGTTAATCCTTCACAGGTTGTTCGTAATCTCGAATGGGTCAAAATACCGTTTTACCCCCGAGATTACATATTGTTCCTTAAGTCTCACTAATCCACTATTGAACAATTGGTTTAAGGTCCAACCTATAAATCGAATTCTTTTCGGGCCAATGAGAGGGTGGGATCCCTTGTTCAAGACTTGGATTCAGTTCTTAAGGGAACAACCTATCTACTAACCCTAAAACGGGTAGGAGTGAATTTTGTCTTGTAATCTATGTCCCTAGCTATCCATCTGGTCTTACCTCTGATATGTGAGGCTAGTTGGGCCAATGCCGTTAAGCTGCCATCACCCATGTAGATCTAAGGATAATACCGTTTGAACAGAAGTTCATAATAGTTAACTTAAGATTAGATTAAGTTAACTAGGTCATCAAAAAATGAAATAGTCATTTTTATATAGTCAACGGTGTTATAACTTAAAAGTGACTATTTCATGGTTTCAATCTTATGTTAACCCTTTACATATGATGCCCCCACTCCTATGTCTCTACATGAACGATTCGGGATTACTTTGTTTGTACTAACTACAAAGCGGGCCGTACATCCATAGTGTTCCCAAAATAAGGTGTCCAACCTATTCATACACTATAGACCGTTTGAGCTATATACTCGAACTTGATCCACGTTTATGTCTTTATATAAAGTTCAAGTCTACACTAAATAGCCTTGGGACCTTAGTTTATTGGATTCAAGATTATAGTATTCTATTTTCACTAATAAGTCATCAATAAAAACTTTATTGAATATAATGTAATTTAAACTAAAAACTACGAGTTTTAAGACATAAATTCCAATACCAATCTTATTCTCTTGTACTGATTATGATGAGTTCTCAAAATAGTTTATAATTTGTTATTATTTCTTTTTTAAGAAACACAAACCTACCCAAAACATATTTACATTGTGTTTTATCTTTTTGGAGAATTATAATAATTTCCATAAAATATATTTTTAAATATAGCAAAATAAATTAAGATATTTATAAAACATAGCAAAAATTTAGTTTCTATCGTTGATAGAGATTGATAAACTTCTATTGTTTGTTTATCGATGATATAGATAGAAACTAATAAAATTTTATGAGTATTAAATTTCTATCTGTTTATATGGACAGTGATAAACACTATCCATCATTGATATAAACCGATAGAAATTTTGTTATATTAGGTAAATATTTTCAAGAGTTTTGTCATTTACAACAATAATTCTTTTTTGATAAATCTAACCTTAAATTGAGGACCGAAGTAAATAAAATAAAAATATTGGTTGATTAGAATTTAAAAGGGGTCTTTTGAAAAATACAACAAAGCGACAAAAGCCCACAGGTCCATAATGAAAAACACCAAAAAGATATCTCCATCAACAACGCCTTCAACGACTCGCGTAATATATTTGGTACACGATCATTTAAATTTAACTATTATTTGATATACAATTGTTTAGATTTGATCGTTTAGGTTTGGGTAGCTAAATCTAAACAAATTTTTTTTCTTCAAAATTCTTTGTACACGATTGTTTAATTTGGTTATATAATTATTTAGATTTGGTACACGATCGTTTAGTTTTGGACCCAAATCTAAACAATTTTTTTTTCAAGATTCTTTCGATCATTTAGAATTTGCTAAATGATTTTTTTTCATGATTCTTTTAGTATACAATTCTTTATTTTCTGTACTTGATCGTTTAGATTTGACTATATTTTGTGCACGATAGTTTAGATTGTTTAGATTTGATTACCCAAATTTAAACGACGTTTTTTGTAGGATCTTTTATATTTAGTACGCCATCTTGAACAAAAAAAATAGATCTTTTATATTTGGTATACAATCTTGAACCAAATAACAATTTGGAAAGAAAAAAAAAAAGAAGTGAAGAAAGACGATGAAAAGAAAAAAAAATCGCAGCAAAGAAAAAAAGAGAAGAGAGACGATAAAAAGGAAAGAGCAAACCTGAAATGTTAAGAAAAATGAGCACTTTCATAGATTTTTTTCATAAATATTTTGCCATTGGTTAGATTTATGATACTCGGTTTAGAATGCATTTAAATTAAAATATAGAAGAAATATATGAAAATTTGTAGTGATAGTTGTAGGAGTGCCCCTACTGTTGTTGGTGCTGTTGCTGTTGCTGCGGCTTCTTCTTCTTCTTCTAATAATAATAATAATAAGAAGAAGAAGAATTTTGTTATTTTTTTAAAAAAGATAAAGTCTAAGACCAACTTGATAGATAACTCTCATATTCTTTGTTGGGTAATCAATAACATGTTTTATTTGGCTTATGTTATCACGAAGTGAAATTATGAAATCCATCCATTGTGTATTTGTGCTAATACTCGACTCTTACTTTCAATTGTCTATTCAAACATGCATTGTTTTCTTTTATTTTAAAATTCTCATTACCTTGTTACTCCCTCCTCCTTCTTATTACAAGCCACCCATACTTTTAAGACAAATGAAAACAGAAAAATAACATTCAATGAACAACAAGAGTAATGGGTATTGAGTGGGTAAAATGAGACGTTGAGAGAGTGCCAATTCCTCTCAATTGTCTGTAATAAATTGAATACATATATGTTAATAATTTAGCAAAATAATTGTAAAAGAAAAACAGAGGGAGAGAGAAAGAAAATAATAAGTAGAGTAGGGTATTTGGTGGAAAGGGAAAGGGGAAGGGGAAGGGGAAGGGAAAGGGAAAGGGGCATATAGGATAGGAGTCTTAGTCATATCACAACAACCACCTAACAAATATAGCTTTGGTGGAACAAATAAAAACCTTCAAAATTCCATAACACAAAAAAGTCAACATATAATATACCTACATTCACATTTCTTTCTTTTCTATTTAATTAATGCCAACCAACCCACACCCATGTTACTTACTCACCACCATTTTTTTTCTCTTCTCAATTCCTCTCTCTTTCTTTTTTAAACACAATACTGTACTAATTGGAATTTGTTACTTGCTTTACTTTCTTTTTATTAAATAAAACATAATTGCCTTTTAAGTTGGTTTAATTACACTTTTTAAATAGTTACACCACATCTTTACAATTATTCAGCTAAAGTTAAGGGTGTTTGGACACCCACGATGTGATTGGAATACATTGTAATGTAATCCAAAATTTAATTCATGTTTAGATAGAATGTTTTGAGTCCGTATTGTAGTATTATACTCATCTCATTTTGATAGTTTTCTATTAAACTTTATTTTTTTTTATTGTTTTCACTTTTTACGATTTTGTTAGGCCCTCAATTTGATTCACATTCCAACGTTACTTTGATTTTCAGTAATCCTGATTATAGCTCCCCAAACACCATTTTGTTTAAAAGCCACAATTCTTTAAAATAGATTATATTAAAAAAAAAAAGGTGTATTGTTCATTTTTCATCACCTCTAGATATCACAAGATAAATGTCTTAATCTATGATAATGACTATAATTTCAAATACTTGGCATAAGAAAGTCAAAAGATATTAAGTACAATACATGGAATATTAATGAAGTTCGAACTAATTAACAATGGACATGATTGTAGAGTTTTATGCTTTATTACTATACTAACTAGTTTGTGTATTAATAAATTTAAATTATTGTTCGTTACTATGACTCAATATAACTATCATTTCTTTTCTCTAACAAACTTTAAGAAAATGGAGGTATCAAATTAAAGAGAACTTAATCATTTGAAAAATTGATCAAAATGTCAAAGATTAATCTTTACACCTAGATGCTGTTCTAAAAAGAAGGCGAGGCCGAGTAAAATTGTGAGAAGTTTGATGGATAAAAATTAACACCTGCTGATGTTGGTACAAAAACTATTATTTAGCTCTCAATGTTGTAAAAGTGCTTGAAAAGAGTAACATATATGGTATATATATTTATGAGGAGTAATGGGCAAAGCTAGCATTAATATGCATAAAATATTACAAAAATAGAACTTAAAAGAATATGTCGCTACTATCAATCATTGCATAGGAATACCAGTTATTTATACATTTTTCTAAAGAAAAGAAATACTATACTTTCAGTTATTTTCTAAAGTTGATTATAAGGATTAAAAAAAATTCATACATTTTCCAAAGGACTCGGGTAGGTATCAGTGGCAGGTTGAGCCGTTGGCCTAGGCAGGGCCTCTTAGGTGGTTGTCACTTGTTCAATTAACCAACCCTCTTCTTCTGACAAACAAACGATGGCAATTGATGTCTTTATACACAAAACTATGCTCGGCTTCAGATCATTTAGCTTCACTAAAATGCACAGTGTTCCCATGACTTCCAAATACCATTTTCATCCAAATGCAACAACTAAAAAGCAATATGTGGACAGGATGTATAAGAGTGGTTTTCTCAAGAAATGACTCAATCCAAGAATCTTTTTGTTTACAACACAACTTGAAGCTCTTTGAAATGTTTTTTCATCCAAGCCTGAAAAATCTACCTGACAGAGTTTATTTCATTCATTCTCCACCAAGAAAATCATGTTGAGTTCTCTCTCAACCAAGCAACCTCCGCCTCTCCCCAATTATGTTAGTGGAAATGATCTTCTAGCCAGAAATCTCCATCTCTCTTTACCCCACAATGTAAAATAAAAAGATAGGCCAAAAGAGGACACAGGATTAAGCATAGAGGGTCATTAAAAATTGAAGCTGCTATCATTTGTAATTCATTTCAGTTATATCATCAACATTTATTTCACTTCTGACTACATCCCAGCAGCTAAGTTTATCAGTCAATACAGAGTATACCTTCCCTTCTTGAAAGAATGACTCGGGTTGGATATAGAAGGGCGGTCCATAATCCACAAGCACATCATCTGAACTGTCATTACTCCATTCTTCATTGATTAGGGCTGTGGGTTGTATTTCATCCAGTGGGTACTTAAGTATATGATAAGATGTTTGGCATTGTTCCTTTGAGCCTGAGAGGTATTTCCATCCAAAATCAAAGACAAGGCCAGAAGCACACAGACTTTCAACAGAAGGATGTTGGGATTCGTCATTCACCACATTATTCATAACCCAATCAGCGTTTTGTGCACACAAGTCATGACAGCCTCCGTCATCAACATAGCTATTGCATTGATGAAGACATTTGGGTACTGATGAGAAATTCAAATGCAGGTTGTTGAAAGTGGCATCAATATCTTCCTCCTTTGATACATTTTGCCAACTTAATCCTTGGATTTGATAGCTGGCTAAATTGGAGTATGGCAATGAGTTGAAGTTTATACGATTACTGGAAGGGAAAGGGGATGAACACAGCGCAACAGCACCAAAACTCTCGTGCAAGGTTGGCTGATGATCATCAGCGAATGAAATTGGTGACTTGGCAAATGTGTTCAACTCTGTAAGTTGAGAAGAACTTTCATCTTTTATGTAGTCAGTATCCCAACCAAGCAGAAGAGGTTCTAGCTTTTGCTTTCTTAGGTGCAAATGTTCATCTTGATCATATAAACTATATTGCGGATTGAAAAGGCTGGAAATAAATGATCTATAGTTTTCAACTGCAGCGGTGAGAGGTGAACCATTGACATCCAGCAAAGTCATTTTTCTGTCTACATCGCAGTCGAACTCCTTGGTTCTGTACTTAACTTGGAAATTGTTGTCATTGCTATTGGTAGAGAAATCAGAATGAAAAGAAGATCTTCCTCTTGAATTATTCAAACGACAAGGTGATAAACTATTATTCAAATGATGCTCATAATCAAGCCTTGGATAGCACCTTCCACGCAACTTTTGTATTTTTTCCAAGTTATTATTAAACTGTGGAGAATGAGGTTCATTCTAAAGTCAGTAACTATTCACATAAAGTTATAGTCAATAGAATTCTCAAGAACAATTTTGATTGAGAAAAGAAACGGCAAAAGTGTGGAAATTATTGGAAGATGGTAAAAGAGCATACCTTATAATGATTTCTCTCTGGTATAAGCCGGCTAAGTAGCCTGGAAATAACACCATACCTGGACAAATATTAAAAAGAAAAAAAAAAATGAACAAAAGGAACTCCAGAGGTGCAGCAAGAAAAATGATGAAACAACAGATAGAACAAAGGCTGAGTCTGACCCCTTCTCATAAGATTCACCCGTTCCACGGAACGACATATTCTGAATGAACTGACGTAATTTCTGCCTCTTTCTACTAAAAATATCTGCATGAATATAAAGACTACCCGATTAAAATGCTATCTTGGTTATACATCTCTCTTTCTGATGCAAATGACCAAATGTATACATTACATATTATTGAAAGTAGAGACAAAGAGCACACACCGGTTTACGTGGAAACCCGAGAAAAAAAACACGATATTTTGTTTTATTATTTTCTTGTAATTACATAAGTACAATTGAGAAATTTAAATAGAATGCAAAGGGCAAAGAAAAAAAGGAAAAGAAAAATTTATGGTAAGTTTTCCACAAATATTTTTTCCATAAATATAAAATCTAACACTCCTCCCAAGTTGGGACGTAAATATCAATGAGGCCCAACTTGGTAACACAAAAGTCAAAGTTTGGTATGAGAAGCTCCTTGGTAAGAATATCAGTAACCTATTGGCTAGAAGGGATGTACAGAATGCATATGATGATATGCCGATCAAACTCAACATGTTTAGTTCTATCATGTTGAATTGGGTTGTTAACAATACTAATAGTGGCATTATTATCACAAAAGAGCTTTAATGGAGTCTCACATTTATGATGAAGATCAGACAAGACTTTCTAGAGCCAAATTTCCTCACATATTCCCAAACTCATAGCTCTATATTTTGCCTCAGTGCTACTCCTGGCCATAACACTTTGCTTCTTACTCCTCCAAGTTACAAGATTGCCTCAAACGAAGGTACAATAACCAGAGGTAGACTTTCTGTCAACAACAAATCCCGCCCAATCTAAGTCAGTATATGCCTTAATGGTCTTTATGTTTGTTTTTCTAAACATCAACCCTTTACCAGGTGTTGTTTTTAAGTATCTCATAATTTTGTTGATAGCTTCCATGTGTTTCTCATAAGGAGCCTGCATAAACTGGCTGACAACACTCACAGCAAAGAAAATATCAGGACGTGTATGGGATAAGTAAATCAATTTACCCACGGTGACGTTGATATTGTTTTTTATCAATTGGAACTTGATCACCAGAATTTCCTAGTTTACAGTTGAATTCAATAGGAGTGTCAGCAGGACAACATCCCAACGTACTTGTCTCGGTTAGCAAATCAAGGGTGTATTTTCTTTGAGACAAGGAGATACATTCTTTAGATTTGGTCACCTCCATTCCAAGAAAATATTTCAGATTTCCCAAATCCTTGATTTCAAATTCAACACTCATTCTTTACTTTAGTTGACTGATTTATGCTTGATCATCTCCATCAAAACAATGTCATCCACATAAACTATTAGAACAACAATCTTTTCTGTCTTGGAAACTTTTGTAAATAAGGTATGATAAGAGTGCCCCTGTCTGTACTCTTGGGACTTGACAAGGTAGTAAATCAGTCAAACCAAGCTTTGGGAAACTGTTTCAGACCATATAGGGACTTTTGGAGTTTACACACTTGCTGACCAAACTGGGCTTCAAATCTAGGTGGGGGCTTATGTAGACATCCTCCACAAGGTCTCAATTCAGAAAGGCATTCTTAACATCGAGCTGATATAGAGGCCAATTTTTGTTCATAGCAATAGATAGCAGAACTCGAACAATATTCAACTTAGCAATTGGAGAAAAAGTTTCTAAATAGTCAATACCCTAGGTTTGAGTAAATCCTTTTGCAACTATGCCTTGTGTCTATCAAGAGTACCATCTGCTTTGTATGTGAGAGAGAACCATTCGCATCCCACAATTTTGTGTCCCTTGGATAGAGCACAAATCTCCCAAGTTCTATTCTTTTCAAGAGCCTTCATCTCTTCCATGACAGCATTCTTCCATTTAGGACACTCTAAAGCAGTGTAGATATTTTTCGATATTATAGTAGAGTCAAGACTTGCTCTAAAAACTCTGAACTGTGGAGAGAGATTATCATAGGAAACATAGTTGCAAATGAGATGTTTAGTACATGACCTAGTACCTTTTCTCAGAGCAATGAGAATGTCAAGAGAGGGATCATACTCATCAAGTTTCCCCGTATGACCCTGTTCAGCTTTATTGTTACTGGTTTCTGTTCTGACCTCAGTCTCATCATCACTATTCTTTTCTTCCACATTTTCAAGAACAACAACATCAGACCTGTCATTCTCACTCATCGTATTATTAGTACAAGATTCAATAGGGTTTTCCATACATTGATCTCAAGGAGGTTTGGAGTCTTGGATTGGAGCCAGCGGCTTAGCAGGAGACTCAATTTCCTTTCTAAGATTCCTCCTATAGTAGGTTTTCCAAGGAACTTGATTCGTAGGTAGGGCTGTAATGAGGATCTGGGCTTGGTATGGTAACGAGAGTAGAACCGGTAGACTCTAAGGGTATCTCCCAGTTAGAGTTAGACTCTTCACTCTCGCTCTCGCTCTCGCTCTCCCCCTGAAGATGGCTAATGGGAAAGAAAGGACGATCTTCGAGAAAGGTAACATCCATGGAGACAAAGTATTTATAGGAAGACGGGTGAAAGCATTTATAGCCTCGTTGATGTAGAGGGTAACCAACAAAAACACATGCCTGAGCCCGAGGAGTAAACTTAGATGGGTTAAGGCCATTATTATGAACATAGGTTGTGCACCTGAAAACCTGAAGAGGAACATCAAAGATGAGGCGGGTAGAGGGGTATGACTCTATAAGACACTCTAAGGGAGTCTGGAGATGTAGGACATGAGAAGGCATTCGGTTAATAAGATGGGCTACAGTTAGAACATCTCCCCAGAGGTAGGAAGGAAGGGAAGTAGACAAGATAAGGGAACGAGCGACTTCTAAAAGGTGACGGTTTCTGCACTCGGCTACTTCATTTTGTTGGGGGTGTACGGCAAGAACTTTGGTGGACAATGCCTTTAGAGGACAAAAATTCATTGGGGGTGTGGTTTGGGAACTCTCGACCATTGTCACTCCGCAAAATAGCAATCTTTATATTGAACTGCGTTTCTACGATGTTATAGAAGTCCCGGAAGACAGAGGTGACCTCAGATTTGTCGGAGACAAGAAAGACCCAGATAAGACGGGTATGGTCATCAATAAAGGTGACGAACCACCGTTTTCCAGATGAGGTTGTTATCTTGGATGGTCCCTAGACATCACTATGAACAAGAGTGAAATGGTGGGTTGGTTTGTATGGTTGTGATGGAAAAGAAACTTGATGTTGTTTGACCGGAATACATACATCACAAGATAAGGTAGACACATCAATTTTAGAGAAGAGGAAATAAATGTTTCATATATTGGAAATTAGGGTGGTCTAAACGAAAATGCCACAACATCTAGTCTTACTCAAAAGTAGTAAAATAAGAAGATAAAAGACTAGTACTAGAAATGCTACTAGAAGAGGTATCATCATCAAGGAGGTAGTCCCCTACTATGTCGGGCAGTACCAATTATCTTCTTCGAGCTCAAGTCCTAAAAAGAGACAAAACTAGGTAAGAATATTGTTTTGCAGTTTAACTCATGAGTAATCTTGCTTATAGAAAGCAAATTATAAGATAATCTGGGCATATGCAAAATATTATTTAAGAAGAGCCCTGCACATGAAGAAATCTTCCCCTTTATAGCAATAAGGGCCAAGGAGCCATCTGCATTTCTAATTATTTCGTTCCCAGCACAAGGAATATGAGACACAAAATGTTCAGACCCAGTCAAATCATCTATGGCGCCAGAATCCAGAATCCAGGGATTCTTCCCATCAATACTAATAAGATCGAAGGACTGAGGTATACCTAATTGAAAAATGGCACCTAAAGTAGCGGGATCGTGATTAATCTGGTTCCCGTGTGAATCAGGTGGTTGAGAAGGTCCAGCAAACTCACTCACATATGCCCGCCATGTGTTCTGTTTGTCGTTAGGAGGGCATTTCTTACCTCCTGGAGGACAACCATGTAACTTCCAATATTGTTCTTTGGTATACCATTGTTTTTGCAATGCTCACAGACAGGAATTGGTTTTCCATTGTGCTTGTCATTGACATTGGTGGAGGACCTCGCACTAGAAGTAGCGGAGTCAATAGCAGGAGTTGTAGAAATATTCAAAGCACTCGTGCGATCTTCCTTGAGGTGAATTTCAAAACAGACTTCCATCAGGGAGGGAATCGATCTCTGGCCTAGTATACGCCCTCGAACTACATCAAACTTAGGATTAAGATCGATAAGAAAGTCATAAATCCTGTCAATCTCTTCAATTGTAGAGTACTGCAAACCATCATTGGTATCTCTCTAGACTAGTTCTCTGCATAGGTCAATTTACTCCTAGATAAGAGAAAGCTTATTAAAAAAAGGACGTGACATCCATGGCTCTTTACTTGCATTCTTTACTTCCTCAGCATGTATAGGCGAGAGAAATTCTGACGTTTGGAGTAAAGTGTCCAGGCCGTGTCCCAAATATCTTTGGCTGTTGCAGCAAACAGTAACGGCTTGCTAATATGGGGTTCCATACTGTTGATCAATATGGATCAAAGAATAGAGTCCTTTGCCTTCCAATATCATTCTTGGGGTCACCCGGTGGAGGGTGAGGTATTTCCCCTATCAGGAAGCCAAATTTATGTCATCCTTCAAGGACAAACTTCACTAATTGAGACCATGAAAAATAAAATAATTATGGCCATTCAACTTGTTTCCTGAAAAATGATACGCGGTAAACTGAGCCACCGTGTTAGTCACATCAGGAGAGGATAAAGTAGGGAACAAGGTTACTGGATTCTTAGAATACATTGGTACAAAAGTATTGGGTGTCGTCCCTAAGGTAGCCTTAAGTGCTGCAATCTGTTGTCGAAGCCCTTCTAGTTGCTGTTGAGCTATTCCCAATGAAGCTTGCACGTTAGAGCTAGAATGTGCTGAAAGATTCACCAACCTCAAATGTTGAGTGAGTTTGAGTATTCTTAACATCGGGATGATGGCTTAGGTCAGTGGGTGGTAGGGCATACTATTGAAAGCAATTAACAACAACTCGAGACTTACGTGGAAACCCGAGAACCGGGAGAAAAACCACGATACTTTAGTTTTTATTATTTTTCTTATGAGCAAAATACAATAGGTACAAAGGGAGAATAAATAGAGTACAATAGGAATAAGAAAGGAAAAGATCTAGGAAATATTTAGGAAATAAAATCTTATATTTTATTCTTTCCAAAAGTACTCTAGGGCAAAGCCCTACTAATTCTAACACTCCCCCTCAAGTTGGGAGGTAAATATCAATGAGTCCCAACTTGCTAACGCAAAGGTCGAAGTGTGGTCTGAGAAGCCATTTGGTAAGAACATCAGTAATCTGTTGGTTTGAAGGAATGTACGGAATGCATATGCTTCCACTGTCAAGTCTTTCTTTGATGAAATATCGATCAATCTCAACATGTTTAGTTCTATCATGTTGAACTGGGTTGTTAGCAATACTAATAGCGGCTTTATTATCACAAAAAAGCTTCAATGGTGTCTCACATTCCTGATGAAGATCTGACAAGACTTTCTGGAGCCAAATTTCCTCACATATTCCCAGACTCACAGCTCTGTATTCAGCCTCAGCACTGCTCCTGGCCACAACACTTTGCTTCTTACTCCTCCAAGTTACAAGATTGCCCCAAACAAAGGTACAATAACCGGAGGTAGACTTTCTATCAATAACAGATCCTGCCCAATCTGAGTCAGTATATACGTCAATGGTCTTTCTATTTGTTTTTCTAAACATCAACCCTTTACCAAGTGTATTTTTCAAGTATCTCAGGATTCTGTTAACAACTTCCATATGTTTCTCATAGGGAGCCTGCATAAACTGGTTGACAACACTCACAACAAAGGAAATATCAGGACGAGTATGGGATAAGTAAATTAATTTACCTACAAGGCGCTGATATTGTTCTTTATCAACTGGAACTTGATCATCAGAGTTTCCTAGTTTACAGTTGAATGCAATAGGAGTATCAGCAGGACGACATCCCAACATACCTGTCTCGGTTAGCAAATTAAGGGTGTATTTTCTCTGAGACACGGAAATACCTTCTTTTGATCTAGCCACCTCCATTCCAAGGAAATATTTCAGATTTCCCAAATCTTTGATTTCAAATTCATCACCCATTCTCTGCTTTAGTTGACTGATTTCTGTTTGATCATCTCCAGTCAAAACAATGTCATCCACATACACTATTAGAATAGCAATCTTTCCTGTCTTGGAAGCCTTTGTAAATAAAGTATGGTCAGAGTGCCCTTGACTGTACCCTTAGGACTTGACAAAGGTCGTGAATCTGTCAAACCATGCTCTCGGAGACTGTTTCAGACCATATAGAGATTTTTGGAGTTTACACACCTGCTGACCAAATTGGGCTTCAAATCCTGGTGGGGGCTCATGTAGACTTCCTCCACAAGGTCTCCATTCAAAAAAGCATTCTTAACATCCAGCTGGTATAGAGGCCAATCTTTGTTCACAGCAACAGATAGCAGGACTCTAACAGTATTCAATTTAGCAATTGGAGAAAAAGTTTCTGAATAGTCAATACCATAGGTTTGAGTGAACCCCTTTGCAACTAACCTTGCCTTGTGTCTATCAAGCGTACCATCTGCTTTGTATTTGAGAGAGAATACCCATTTGCATCCTACAGTTTTATATCCCTTGAGTAGAGCACAGATCTCCCAAGTTCTATTCTTTTCGAGAGCCTTCATCTCTTCCATAACAGCATTCTTCCATTCAGGACACTCTAGAGCAGTGTAGATATTTTTTGGTATTATGGTAGAGTCAAGGCTTGCTGTAAACGCTCTAAACTGTGGAGAGAGATTATCATAGGAAACATAGTTGCACATGGGATGTTTAGTGCATGATTTGGTACCTTTTCTCAATGCCATTGGAATGTCAAGAGAGGGATCATACTCATCAAGTTTCCTTGTATGACCCTGTTCAACTTCATCGTTACTGGTTTCTATTCTAACCTCAGTCTCATCATCACGGTCCTTTTCTTCCATATTTTCAAGAACAGCAACATCAGACTTGTCATTCTCACTCATTGTATTATTAGTACAAGGTTTTGTAGGGTTTTCCATACCTTGGTCTCGAGGAGGTTCGAAATCTTGGACTGGAGCCGGTGGTTGACTAGTAGGGGACCCAACTTCCTTTCTGAGATTCCTCCTATAATATGTTTTCCAGGGAACTTGGTTTGTGGGTAAGATTATGGGATGAGGATCAATGTCAAACACGGTAATAGGAGTAGGTTCAACAAATTCAAAGGTGCTGTTAGACTCTTCACTCACATTCTCCCCCTGAAAATGGCTAACGGGAAAGTAGGGTCGGTTTTCACAGAAAGTAACGTCCATAGTGACAAAGTATTTCCTAGACGGCGGGTGAAAACATTTATAACCGCGTTGGTGAAGGGGATACCCAACAAACACACAGGTCTGAGCCCGAGGGGTAAATTTGGTCTGATTAGGGCCGAAATTATGGACATAGGCGGTGCACCCAAACACACGAAGAGGAACCTCAGAAACAAGATGAGTAGAGGGGTAAGACTCCTTAAGACAATCTAAGGGAGTCTGAAGGTGGAGGATACGAGAAGACATTCTATTGATTAAGTGAGCGGCTGTAAGAATAGCATCTCCCCACAGGTATGATGGAAGGGAAGTGGAAAGCATAAGTGAACAGGCTACTTCCACAAGGTGTCGGTTTTTTCGTTCGGCCACTACATTTTGTTGAGGAGTGTAGGCACATGAGGTTTGGTGAACAATCCCCTTGGAGGCTAGAAATTCACTAAGGTTATGGTTTTGGAATTCCCGACCATTATCACTTCGAAGAATTGCAATTTTTGTATGAAATTGTGTTTTGATAGTATGATAGAAGTTTTGGAAAATGGATGGAACCTCGGATTTATCTGTGATAAGGTAGACCCAGGTAAGACGGGTATGGTCATCAATGAAAGTTACAAACCACCGCTTTCCCGAGGAGGTGGTGACCTTGGAAGGACCCCAAACGTCACTATGGATGAGGTTAAACGGTTGTGTAGGTTTATATGGTTGTGAGGGAAAAGAGACTCGATGTTGTTTAGCTCGGATACACACATCACAAGATAGAGAAGAGACATCAAGTTTAGAAAAAAGGTGGGGAAATAAATATTGCATATATGTAAAGTTTGGGTGGCCCAGTCGAAAATGCCACAACATACAGTCTTGTTCAGAAGTGCTAAAGTAGGATGACAGTAAACTAACCCTAGACAAACTACTACATGAGGTATCATCATCAAGGATGTAAAGTCCCCTGCTATGCCGGGCAGTGCCAATCGTCCTCCCCGAGCTCATGTCCTGAAAATAAACCGATTCAGGTAAGAAGATAGCTTTACAATGCAACTCACGAGTGATCTTGCTTATAGATAACAAATTGTAAGACAGTTTAGGGACATGTAAAACATTCTGGAGAGCAAAACCGTCAAAGGGAACTATTTGTCCTTTGCCAGCGATCGGAGCTAGAGAGCCATCGGCTATTCGGATTTTTTCATTGCCGGCACACGGGGCATATGAGATAAAGTGTTCCGAAGAACCTGTCAAGTGATCTGTAGCCCTCGAGTCTAAGATCCAGGGATTCTTCCTATCAACGCTAATAAGCCCAAGGGACTGAGGCATACCTGACTGAGCAATGGCACCCAGAGTCGAAGTCTTGGTCTGGCTCGCAGTAGGATCAGTTGATTGAGAAGTGCTAGCAGGTGTAGTCTCACTAATGTAGGCACGTCCTGAGTTCTGTTTCTCATTGGAGGACCGTTTCTTACCTCCTGGGGGACGACCGTGGAGTTTCCAACACTGATCCTTGGTGTGCTATTGTTTCTTGCAGTGCTCACACACAGGAATTGACTTCCCATTATTCTTGTCACTATCATGATTTGAGGACCGAGCGCTAAAGGCAGCGGAGTCAATGGTAGGGGTAATCAATACACCCATGGCATTAGTGCGATCCTCTTCCAGGCGGACTTCAAAACAAACTTCCATTAGGAAGGGAAGAGGTCTTTGTCCGAGTATACGACCACAAACATTATCAAATTTGGGATTAAGTCCTGCAAGGAAGTCATAAACACGGTCAGCCTCTTCAAGTTTAGCATATTGTGTACTGTCATTTGGTGTGTCCCAAACTGCCTCTCTGCACAAATCCATCTCTTGCCAGAGGAGAGAGAGCTTGTTAAAATAGGTAGTTACGTCCAGGGTCCCTTGTTTGCAATTATGGACCTGTTTTCGCAGTGTATATAACCGAGAGGTATTCTGTCGTTTCGAGTAAAGGGTCTGAGTTGTATCCCACAAATCTTTTGCTGTGGCTGCATATAGTAGAGGCTTGCCGATCTGTGGTTCCATACTATTAATCAGCATGGACCGAATAAGTGAGTCCTCTCCTTTCCAGAGTCGTTCCAAGGCATCTCCTGGTGAAGGACGTACAGTCTCTCCAGTTAAGAAGCCGAACTGGTGTCGACCTTCGAGGAACATCTTTATTGATTGAGACCAAGAAAAATAATTTTGACCATTTAATTTTTCACCTGAAAAATTCCCCAAAGAGCCAGTTATATAATTTGACTGTAAATTAGGGAACGAAGTTACCGGGTTCTTGGAATACATCGGCAACTCGGTTGGTTTGGAATGCGTCGAAGATTCGCCCGCTTCAATGTCCGATCTGTTCTGGGGTTGATCAATTCCGTTACCCGAAAACAGCGGTTGCTGTAAAGAGTCAACGTACAGCTGCTGCTTACTGTACTGATTTGATAGATTTACGGTTGAGGGTTGCTGTCCGGAGCTCATAGGCGGCGGGTGAGGATGCGGATGGTCGGAAGGGTTTGACAGTTGGACATCCGACGGCGCGTAGAAGGGAACGGGATAGGCGGTGACGTGAAACGGCGGCGGCGCGTGGGCCCACGCACCGGACACGAGCGGCGCGTGAATCATCTTCTGGTCAGACGGCGGCGCGTACGACTGCGGAACCACTCCCATTGGGTAGATCGACGGTTTCTGTAGGTTCTGGAGCAGTTTCTCCATGGCGGCGGCGACGGCGGCGATTCCGACGGCGGCGGCGACGACGACGGCAGTGACGTGTTCAGTTTCGATCTGGGTTTCTCCTAGGTTATTTTCTAGGGTTTCGTTATTGCTTTGCTCTGATACCATATTGAAAGCAATTAACAACAACCCGAGACTTACGTGGAAACCCGAGAACCGGGAGAAAAACCACGATACTTTAGTTTTTATTATTTTTCTTATGAGCAAAATACAATAGGTACAAAGGGAGAATAAATAGAGTACAATAGGAATAAGAAAGGAAAAGATCTAGGAAATATTTAGGAAATAAAATCTTATATTTTATTCTTTCCAAAAGTACTCTAGGGCAAAGCCCTACTAATTCTAACACATACAAGTTTGATAGCAGAAGCGGTGGTTGCCGACTAAAATTAGGTGGCAGTACACAAATCGAGGCCTGAGGTGCAATATAGACCCCAAATGAGGAAAAGGGTTGCACAAATGGGTTGGTTGGCGCTGTCTGAGGAGGAATGACCAGCGTGTGAGGAGATTTCGGTGGTGCGGACGACTGTAGATTTGACGCGAATGAATTTTCCGGCGTTTTCTGAAGACGGCGGAACCATTCATCCATGGCAGCACTCATCCGAGCATCAACGGCGATGGCAACAACAGTACTAAAACTGTTGGTTGTCTCCTCTGTTTGATTTCCATCATTGGTTGTGTTTTTTTGGATTTCTAGGATGTGCTCAATGTCCCTCTTTGATACCATATTAAAAGTAGAGACAAAGACCATACACTGGTTTACGTGGAAACCCGAGAACCGGGAGAAAAACCACAATATTTTGTTTTATTATTTTCTTGTAATTACAAAGGTACAATTGAGGAACTTAAATAGAATGCAAAGAGCAAAGAAAAAAGAGGAAAAGAAATATTTATGGTGAGTTTTCGTAAATATTTTTTCCATAAATACAAAAACTAACACATATCAATGAACATGACTGAGATTTTTCTAAAAACTATAGGTCAAGTCTCCCCAACTCTGTTAATGCAGAAATGATTAAAAAATAAAATAAAATAAAATAATAAAGAAATAATAGAACACAAAAGGCGAACCATTAGGCCACAAGAACTGAAAATTGTGATTCTCTACTTAAAAAAGAAAGAAAGAAAAGAAGAAAATAATGGAACTCAGACGAAAGGCTACCATCATTTTCCACGTTCCTCTGTTTGCTCTGTATATCCTCAAATGTTTTATGAGCGTGTTTCACATCTACATCTGGAACAAAACAAAGAGTACAAATGACTACGTGGGAATGGTTGTCCGTAGACTTTCATTTCATCATGCACTTCAACCCAAAATATCAACATGCCAATTGAAAGACATTACATTGAAACATGCGTTAGGCCTCCAATACACAAGACATATGTGAGAAGGAAGCAGTTGGACTTGAAGTATTAGGGTTTTGAGGGTTTCTAGTATTTTGGGATTTATCCTTATTGTTTGATGGATGTTCTGTTTGCTGGATTTTCTCGTGTAAGGCTCTCCTTTTATTTTTTTTTAGTCAACAATTCGGGAGAAGGGGTTGTATGAAAAGTCTTGGTACATGAAAGTGCTCTGTGGGGAAAATCAAAACTCTTGAACTAATAGTTATTCATTATCAATCATCATCTTGGGGTCTATACATGTGCGAAAGAATTCTTGTAAGAGAAACCTTGTAAAATACAATATGTGAAACAAAATCTCTGGCTTATTTTCTGTTGGCAAAGCATAATGGCATAGTTCAGTACAAGGAATGAAAATGTATTTTTCCGAAACATAATGGCAGATAGGCATAGAATTCTTATCTTCCCTTTGTTTAAGAGAAAAGGAGGACCTAGAAGAAATGGACGAAATGGAAAGGAAAAAAAAAATAAATAACAGATTTAGTGAAATCCTTTTCAATGACATATAAAATACTAATAGTAATAGCTCGAAAGATGCAAGTGACTTCATTTATCAAATCAAAATTTATAATTTATGTTGATCTTCTTGATGGCATATAATTTATTCAACTAGGTTAACCTGAAAAGGATTAATAGGAGGAATACAAGGAAACAATGCAGATTATAGAAAGAAGTCATGTTACAAAATACTGGGGACAACTTAATAGTACATATTCCTTCAGTCTCATGTCACAACAAATTAACAGAAAAGAGTAGACAACATACTAACGAGTGTTTGCTTGACGCGCATACCTGAAATTTTGGATGGATTACCCAGAGGTAAATGCAACGAGTTAAAGTTAACAGGAGTGACCTTCTCAACAAGATGATGTGATGTGAAGTCTTTACAGCGGTTTTCAACAGGGCTTGCGCTCTCTGCTCGGAAGGAAAATAATGTTTACAAGTGACATGTTACTTGCATTGGGAATTATTGATACTATCTTTTATGGAAACTCTGAAAGCATAGTTCTTAAAAAGATGCACATGTTCACATCCCAAAGTGTTATTTCTAAGCTAAGACTGATATTGCAATTAAAGTTTTTGTCTTACCTCTGAAACAATCACTCGAGTTGAACTTTTTTGATTGAAGTTCCTTCTGACGAGGAAGAGATGAGCTGAATCTATGGCTTGCATCTTCCTTGAACTTTTTAAAAAATGCAAACTCAGAAGTTTTTGCATTCTTTGCTGTTCATTGCAACCACACAAGAAAACATCAGCATTTCAACCATTTAACAAGGATCATGCATTAAAACAATAAGAAACTTGACTAGAATGAAACTCAAAAAAGACAAAGAACAAAGAGAATTGTTATGATGACACTGGGAGCCTCCAACAGTTCACTACTGCAGGAAACTACAATTGAGAGTCGGGTAATGTAGAAAACTAACCGTATGTAACATGTCTTTCTTTCAAGGATATGGGAGAAGAATCTCTTCTGCATGTCAAAGGTCTATCACGATCAAGATCTCCAACTTTTGTTCTCTTCCGACGGCTACTATCTTTAAGAAAATGTTTATGAAGTATTTATTAACATTTTTATTTTAAGAGAAGAATTATTTAACTATATTAGGTAGAAATTCACTGGCTGTACAAATTAGAGAAAACGAGGGATGCCTGCAAGACTTACTCAGGTGGTTTAACAGAATTGCAAACGTAGCTCTTATAGCTAAAACATTACTTTTGTGAGCACCCAAGTGACTTCATATACTTATCCTTATTGCTAATGTGGAACCTTTACCAAACTAAAAAGAGTGTTCTCGCATTTGCAAAAATGCAGCACGAGACCTCAAATGAATGGCATAGACAACAAAAGAGCAGGGAGGGGGGAAAGTCTTTCTTAAAACTTGCAAAACTATAGATACATCACTTTTAAAAAATAATAAATAAATAAATATAATAAAATAATCAGCTAAAAATATCAATATCACATGTCCCAATCACAGAGCTGAGGTTGATAAATAAACAGAGACAATACTCCATCCACTTCAGCTTATGACTTTGTTTTCGGTTTTTCACCCAAAAATTCACGTACAAATGTAGATGCTGTCCCTCACTTTTAGATACCTATAATCATGACCTCTTTCCTAACCAACATGGAGTTTTGGTGAAACTCCCACCAAATTTTAGATGCAGTTAAAGGAATCGAAAAATAATGATTAACACAAGTATACACACGATTTATCACTTCAGACTTCTCACGACATAATAGACCCAATTACGTTAAGAACAACAAAGAATTGGGTGAGGCCAAAAACTAATACACCGTCAAACATTCATTAATTAAATAACGTTGGGATATAATCGGCCAGAAAGAAAATCCATCAAGAATGTATTCGGACAAAATCACAGTAACTTAAATCCATTAGAGGCAAAATGAAATAAGTAAGAAAAGATATATAACAAACAAAATTGAATCTGTGAAGAAGAAAATTCTTGGAAAATACATCAAACATCGAGCATGGAGTGGAATCGAGAGTGAAAGCAACAAGAGGATATCAAAATTACAGGAACCCAAAAAAACATGATGTATGAAAATAGTGGAACAGAAAAGGTAGTAGTAGGAACTAGGAAGGAATGGAAGAAGAACCATTAGAAATGGCAGGTTGGAAATTGCGCTTCATTGTAATGTGTGCTCCATAAAACAATGGATTATGGTTTTTGTTGGAATGGCGACAAGGAAAGGGTTAGGAGGAAAATTGGTCGCCAAAATCCACATTGCTTTCAATAACTCTCCATTGCAAATAATATTACAACGTTGAACAGTCAATCTAAATACGTCAACCCTATCTCATTACAAACCAACTTCATTACGGCTAGTAGGGGAAATTATCATTTTGCGTCGATATTTAATATTTAAAAAGGTATTTCTTTTTCAATTATTTTTGTTTTTATGTGTGATTTTATGGCATTTTTTGAAGGAGACATTCGGGTGAGAAATCTTTTTTTCTCCGCGGAATAGGAGGAGACATTCTCAAATAGAGTAAAATGATTTTTTTTAAATAGATATATCATTAATAGATATAGACTTTAATGTTATTTTTAGGTTAATTTCTATAAATATAACAAAATACCAAATACTTACCCTCTGTCTAACAAAATCGAAAAGGCTACGAAATTTGTCATTTTTTAAATATTTTAGGTTTGTTCTTGTCGATTTTTTTTTAAAGTATTTCAGCTCGGATTTTTTCCTTCTTCTTTTCCATTTTTTCCCTTATTTTCTTCCTTATCTTCTTCTTCTATAATTTTTCTTTTGTATTTTTTATTCATGATCATTGTTCAGTTATTACTATTTTTTTTATTTATATCTTTCTTTTTCACTTCTTCAATCCCCACTTGGTAAATGATTTTCGTCATCTCTCATATATTTACTCTTCTAGATCTAAACAATCATTATCAAAGCTAAACGATCTTAGTTTGGTTTAAGATCCTGCACCAAATATAAAAGATCTTGGTACACGATCTTGAACAAAAATCGTTTAGATTTTGTAGATGATCATTTAGCTTTTGGTACGCGATCGTGTACCAATATCTAAACGATCTTTGTTCACGATTGTTTAAAAGAAAAACTACACGCGCGCATGGTGGTCGATTAATCACGTGTTGATTTAGGCATTTTTGGTATTTACCATTGTGGGTCTATGGACTTTTTCCGTTTCAAAAAATTTTCTATACAGTATTGGTCACACAAAATTGCAGGAGAAATGTAATTTGTGGAATTGAACTTTGTATTGATTTATACGATGTTATGGATATAATCTCTAGTTGTGGATACAATCTCTAATATTTACTCCTTTGATGCTTTCTCTCAAATACAAATTAAGACTATAACTTTTTTATTTTCAATCTTCAGGAAGTTGGTTGCAAGTTTATTTGAGTATCAATCTTCTTGAATTCAAGAAAAGTTTGATCTTCCAAGTTTTTAATTTTTCAGAAGATGATAATGATTTTGATGTTGATAAGATCTTGCACGTCTTGAGAGTTTTTTGAAGTTTGAATCTTCAAATTTTCAGAGTTTCAGTTATTTAGAGATTCGATTCTTCAGAGTTTTAATTCTTCTTCAACAAAATATCCTCAAAATGAATAGGAAGGTCTCTATTTATAGAGAATTTCCATTGGCTTTAGGTGGGTTTGGGCTTGGGCCCATTTAATTGTTAGACTTGGGCTTAGGCCCATTTGACTATTGAGCTTGAGCTCGAACTCATTTGCTTGTTGGGCTTGGGCACATGCGTCTAGTGGGCTCGGGCTCGGGCCCTTTTATTTGGCGAGTTTAGGTCAAGTATTTCTTTGGCCCAATTTTTCATCAATGGCTTGAAGTGGGTTGAATATGAGAAAATTTACGGGGCGACAAGAAGAATAGAAAAATTTAACATTTACTTTGGATAAATGGTAAATTTCTTTTTTAATTGTCAAAATAGCAAAATAGTTAATTTGCATATAATAAATGGGACAACTATGCCTTAAATGCCCCTATCTAATTTAAAATATAGATTTTTAAATACAATAGTAGGCAGAATTGCAAATACTCTTGTAACGCCTCGAAAATTCGAGGTAAAATTTTCTCGTTTTATGTAAATTATTCGAAAATCTAAAATGTTGGTGTAAGTTGATATAATAATAATATAATATTAATTATATTATTATTATTAATATTTATTTTACTTATTATAATATTAATATTATAATTATTATTATTATTATTTAATATTATAGTAATATTATTATTTTAAAACAATAACATTATTATTACATAATATTAATTTATTATTTATTTAATATTAATATTATTATATATTATTATTAATACTTTATATGATTATTATTATTATTTTATAATATAATTATTAAATATATATATATATATATATATAATAAAACTTTTAAAAAAAAAAAAAACCCTAAAGAGACGCCGCCGACCCCCCCCCCCCCCCCCGATTTTCTCCTTCTTCTTCTTCTTTTCTTCCGTTTTTCCTTCACCGTCTTCAACACCTCACAGCCGCCGCCGCGCCTCTCCGTTTTTCTCTTCCGCCTTCGTCTCCGCCACCATCTCTCTTCCTCTCCGTCTCCGTCTCCTGTGCCGCCTCCAGCGTCGTCGTCTCCATCTCCGAAAACGAACAGCCGCCGCGACCATCCATTTCGGATCTCCTCTCGGCTTCAAATCGTCTCTTCGTCGTCGTCCGTCGGATCCCAGCTGACGCCGCCACCGTGAGGTTCGCCGGTTGCTGCAGCCCCCATCGTACCGCCGTCGTTCGTCGGAAGAGAGAACCCTCAAAACCGTGGCTGCCGTTTTCGTCCAACCCGACCCGGTTCCAAGCTGACCCGACCCGAAACCGCTTCCAGTCCGAGCCGAGTGAGCCGCGTGAGCCGAGCCGAGCGAGCCGCGAGCTGAGCCGCGAGCCGAGTGAGCCGAGCCGCGAGCCGAGCAAGCCGAGCCGAGCCGAGCCAAACCGAGCCGAGCCGAGCCGAGCCGAGCCGAGAACCAAGCCGAGTCAAGCCGAGCCGAGCCAAGCCGAGCCGAGCCGATCCGAGCCGAGCCGAGCCGAGCCGAGCCGAGCCGAGCCGAGTCCAAGCCGAGCCGAGCCGAGCCACCTAAGCCTTCCTTCCTCCACTTCGGTTCACGGTGAGTCTTCGGTAAGGGTTGTTTTGATGAATTCCCTAATGTTACCTCGTCCGATTCGAGTTTGAATGTTGGATTAAGATGTGGCCCTACTTTTCTCCCTTGAAGGTAGTACAGAGTTGACGCTTAAGTTCTCGGGTTCCGCGGCAGACCTGGTTGGAGATAGCTTCCTTTCCTTGAGTAAGTCAACGGATAACCTTTTTAAAACAACTGCTACTAAAGTCATCAACTAAAACTTTCGTGTTTCGTTAGCTAGATCTGTCGAGCGTGGATTTCGATCGAGGGGCATAACCGAGTTTCAGGTAAGGGTTTTCCTACTACTGGACCCCGAGTCCAGGCTGAAAACGTAGTAATTCACAGGGAATTACACGTTAGTGACTGTACTGAATAACTGTATGCGTGTTGGCTGTTAAGTACTGATATTATATTCTGTCTGATGTAAATATACTGTGACTGATAATTGTGGATTGAGATTTTATGTTGATGGGCCTTGAAGTTATGGTTCAGTATGTAGTAAACACCGGTCTGGATGTGGTTCATGGAGTTTGGACGGGGAAGAACAGTGAGTCCGGTTTTTGGTTGGTTAGTCGATTGGATCTAGGGTTTCCCTAATGGTGTGCGAATTGGTAATGCATATAGCAACTGAGGGTGTGAATGTTTAAACCTATACTATCTGACTGACAAAGCCTATGGCGGGACTGTGATATGAATGCCGTTGGGATGTGATTGATGTAGACAGTTTAGTATGGGCTGAGGGGTAACAGTTAGCTTCATCTATGGGGTAGTGTGCCTTACGGATATGTGCATCCTTCGGGAGCACTAGACTGATATGTGCATCCTTCGGGAGCACCAGACTGATATGTGCATCCTTCGGGAGCACCAGACTGATATGTGCATCCTTCGGGAGCACTAGACTGATATGTGCGCCCTTCGGGAGCACTAGACTGATATGTGCGTCCTTCGGGAGCACTAGACTGATATGTGCATCCTTCGGGAGCACTAGACTGATATGTGCATCCTTCGGGAGCACTAGACTGTTATGTAGGGTACCCCCGAATAGGAAGTTAACTGTTGTCCCCTAACGGGCCCAGTAGTGGGTCCCTTACTGGGTATGTTTATACTCACCCTTTCTCTTCTTTAACTTTTCAGGTAGGGGTACAGCGAGGGGCAGACCGACGAGAGGCATGAAGGATGCGTGAAGGCCATATGGACGCGTCTGGTTTTCTTATCGCTTCCGCTATGTATTTTTGTCAGAATATTTTGACTTGTGATTTCGAACTGGTGACTTGATATTTTTATTTTGTGACTTTTTGATTTATTTAAAATAGGGCCCGAAACTGTCTTTTGTAAGGTTTCTAATGTTTTAATGAATCGTAACTGGTCCGTTTTAAATTTTATGTTGAATGGTCGAGTTTTGGTATTTGGTAGTGACCTCAGCTTAGTCCGGAAAGTTGGGTCGTTACAGTTGGTATCAGAGCCTAAGTTTTAGGTTCTGTAGACTGACTTATAATGTGAGTCTGTGTTTTGTGTCCTTATGGCTGAAACGATCCTTGCCGCTCGTCAGGTACGCTCTCATGAAAGTATATGTATAACTCTACATGCATTACCTTACCTAAGTTAAACTGCAAATTCAATTACCATTTATGACTAAAGGAATCGTTTGGTGGTTCTTAGGAAAATGCCACCAAGGAGAGGTGCACGTAGGGGTGGCCGAGGAGGCCGAGGAAGGGGAGCAGGACGCGTTCAGCCTGAGGTGCAGCCTGTAGCCCAAGCCCCTAACCCGGCTGCGCCAGTTACTCATGCGGACCTAGCCGCCATGGAGCAGAGGTTTAGAGATATGATTATGCAGATGCGGGAGCAGCAGAAGCCTGCCTCGCCAACTCCGGCGCCAGCTCCAGCACGAGTTCCTGCTCCAGCTCCGGCTCCAGTACCAGTTGCGCCCCAGTTTGTGCCGGATCAGTTGTCGGCAGAGGCTAAGCATCTGAGGGATTTCAGGAAGTATAATCCCACGACGTTCGATGGGTCTTTGGAGGACCCCACCAGGGCTCAGATGTGGTTATCGTCCTTGGAAACCATATTCCGTTACATGAAATGCCCTGAGGATCAGAAGGTTCAGTGTGCTGTTTTTATGTTGACTGACAGAGGTACTGCATGGTGGGAGACTACAGAGAGGATGCTAGGTGGTGATGTGAGTCAGATCACGTGGCAGCAGTTCAAGGAGAGTTTCTATGCGAAATTCTTCTCCGCCAGTTTGAGAGATGCCAAGCGGCAGGAGTTTCTGAACTTAGAGCAGGGTGACATGACCGTGGAGCAGTACGATGCGGAGTTTGACATGTTATCCCGCTTCGCTCCCGAGATGATAGCGACCGAGGCGGCCAGAGCTGATAAGTTTGTTAGAGGCCTCAGACTGGACATTCAGGGTTTGGTCCGAGCTTTCAGACCCGCTACTCATGCCGATGCACTGCGCCTGGCAGTGGATCTCAGTTTACAGGAGAAGGCCAACTCGTCTAAGACCGCTGGTAGAGGTTCGACATCGGGACTGAAGAGGAAGGCTGAGCAGCAGCCTGTTCCAGTGCCACAGCGGAATTTCAGGCCAGGTGGTGAGTTTCGCAGCTTCCAGCAAAAACCTTTTGAGGCAGGGGAGGCTGCCAGAGGAAAGCCGTTGTGTACCACTTGTGGGAAGCACCATCTGGGCCGTTGCTTATTCGGGACCAGGACCTGCTTTAAGTACAGGCAAGAGGGTCATACAGCTGATAGATGCCCGTTGAGAGTCACGGGGATCGCGCAGAATCAGGGAGCAGGTGCTCCACATCAGGGTAGAGTCTTTGCTACCAACAGGACTGAGGCTGAGAAGGCAGGCACAGTAGTGACAGGTACGCTCCCAGTGTTGGGGCATTACGCCTTAGTTTTGTTTGATTCGGGTTCGTCGCATTCTTTTATCTCTTCCGCATTTGTGTCGCATGCCCGCTTAGAGGTAGAGCCCTTACACCATGTTCTATCAGTATCTACTCCTTCCGGGGAATGTATGTTGTCGAAAGAAAAGGTGAAGGCATGCCAGATTGAGATATCAGGCCATGTGATTGAAGTAACGCTGATAGTTCTGGATATGCTGGACTTTGATGTAATCCTGGGTATGGATTGGTTGGCCGCCAACCACGCCAGTATAGATTGTTCACGTAAGGAGGTAACGTTTAACCCTCCCTCGATGGCCAGTTTTAAATTTAAGGGAGGAGGGTCAAAGTCGTTGCCTCAGGTAATCTCAGCCATCAGGGCCAGTAAACTGCTCAGTCAGGGTACTTGGGGTATCTTAGCGAGTGTGGTGGATACTAGAGAGGCGGATGTATCCCTGTCATCAGAACCAGTAGTGAGGGACTATCCGGACGTTTTTCCTGCAGAACTTCCAGGGTTACCTCCGCACAGAGAGGTTGAGTTTTCCATAGAGTTGGAGCCGGGCACGGTTCCTATATCCAGAGCCCCTTACAGAATGGCCCCCGCAGAACTGAAAGAACTGAAGGTACAGTTGCAGGAATTGCTCGATAAGGGATTCATTCGACCGAGCATGTCACCTTGGGGTGCGCCAGTCTTATTCGTTAAGAAGAAGGACGGATCGATGCGTCTGTGCATTGACTATAGGGAGTTGAACAAAGTAACCGTAAAGAACAGATATCCCTTGCCCAGGATTGACGATCTATTTGACCAGTTACAGGGAGCCACAGTGTTCTTTAAGATTGATCTTCGGTCGGGATACCATCAGCTGAGAATTAAGGATGAGGATGTACCGAAGACAGCATTTCGTTCCAGATATGGACACTACGAGTTTATTGTGATGTCTTTTGGTTTGACGAATGCTCCGGCAGTGTTTATGGACTTGATGAACAGAGTGTTTAGGGAATTCCTAGATACTTTTGTGATCGTGTTTATCGACGATATCTTGATATACTCCAAGACGGAGGCCGAACACGAGGAGCATTTACGTATGGTTTTGCAAACACTTCGGGATAATAAGTTGTATGCAAAGTTCTCGAAATGCGAGTTTTGGCTGAAGCAGGTGTCCTTTCTGGGCCACGTGGTTTCTAAGGCTGGAGTCTCTGTAGATCCAGCTAAGATAGAGGCAGTCACTGGTTGGACCCGACCTTCCACAGTCAGTGAGGTCCGTAGCTTTCTGGGTTTAGCAGGCTATTATCGACGGTTTATGGAGAACTTTTCTCGTATAGCCACTCCTCTTACTCAGTTGACCAGAAAGGGGGTTCCTTTTGTTTGGAGCAAGGCGTGTGAGGACAGTTTCCAGACCCTTAAACAGAAGCTAGTTACCGCACCGGTTCTTACTGTACCCGACGGTTCTGGCAGTTTCGTGATTTATAGTGATGCTTCCAAGAAGGGTCTGGGTTGTGTTTTGATGCAGCAGGGTAAGGTGGTCGCTTATGCGTCTCGTCAGTTGAAGAGTCATGAGCAGAACTACCCTACACATGATCTAGAGTTGGCAGCAGTGGTTTTTGCTTTGAAGATATGGAGGCATTATTTATATGGTGAAAAGATACAGATATTCACAGATCATAAGAGCTTGAAATACTTCTTTACTCAGAAAGAATTGAATATGAGACAGCGAAGGTGGCTTGAGTTAGTGAAGGATTACGATTGTGAGATACTGTATCATCCAGGCAAGGCAAATGTGGTAGCTGATGCTCTTAGTAGGAAGGTGTCCCATTCTGCAGCACTTATTACCCGGCAGGCCCCATTGCATCGGGATCTCGAGCGGACTGAGATTGCAGTGTCAGTGGGGGCAGTTACTACGCAGTTAGCCCAGTTGACGGTACAGCCGACTTTGAGGCAGAAGATCATTGATGCTCAGAGTAACGATCCTTATCTGGTTGAGAAACGTGGCCTAGCAGAGGCAGGGCAAACGGCTGAGTTCTCGTTATCCTCTGATGGTGGACTGTTGTTTGAGAGGCGCCTCTGTGTCCCGTCAGATAGTGCGGTTAAGACAGAATTATTATCTGAGGCGCACAGTTCCCCATTTTCCATGCA
The DNA here is from genome assembly GCF_025177605.1 of Cucumis melo. Classification (NCBI taxonomy): domain Eukaryota; kingdom Viridiplantae; phylum Streptophyta; class Magnoliopsida; order Cucurbitales; family Cucurbitaceae; genus Cucumis; species Cucumis melo. The sequence continues at coordinate 5,295,991 of NC_066857.1, forward strand.
CCCAGGTAGTACGAAGATGTATCAGGACTTAAAGCGGGTTTATTGGTGGCGTAACATGAAAAGGGAAGTAGCAGAATTTGTTAGTAAATGCTTGGTGTGCCAGCAGGTTAAGGCACCAAGGCAGAAACCAGCGGGTTTATTACAACCTTTGAGCATACCGGAATGGAAGTGGGAGAACGTGTCCATGGATTTCATTACAGGGCTACCGAGAACTCTGAGGGGATTTACAGTGATTTGGGTTGTGGTGGACAGACTTACTAAATCAGCGCACTTCGTTCCGGGTAAATCCACCTATACTGCTAGTAAGTGGGCACAGTTGTACATGTCTGAGATAGTGAGATTACACGGAGTGCCAGTGTCGATTGTTTCTGACAGAGATGCCCGTTTCACTTCCAAATTTTGGAAGGGTTTGCAGACTGCTATGGGCACGAGATTGGACTTTAGTACGGCTTTCCATCCACAGACTGACGGTCAGACTGAGCGTCTGAACCAGGTTTTAGAGGATATGTTGCGAGCGTGTGCATTGGAATTTCCAGGTAGCTGGGACTCCCACTTACATTTGATGGAATTTGCTTATAATAACAGTTATCAGGCTACTATTGGCATGGCACCGTTTGAGGCCCTGTACGGCAAATGTTGTAGATCCCCGGTTTGCTGGGATGAGGTAGGTGAGCAGAGATTGATGGGTCCTGAGTTAGTTCAGTCTACTAACGAAGCGATACAGAAGATTAGATCACGCATGCATACCGCTCAGAGTAGGCAGAAGAGTTATGCAGATGTGAGGCGGAAGGACCTTGAGTTTGAGGTAGGGGATAAGGTGTTCTTAAAGGTAGCACCTATGAAAGGTGTCTTGCGTTTTGAAAGGAGGGGAAAATTGAGTCCCCGTTTTGTTGGGCCATTTGAGATTCTGGAGCGGATTGGCCCTGTAGCTTATCGCTTGGCGTTGCCTCCATCACTCTCGACAGTTCATGATGTGTTTCACGTTTCTATGTTGAGGAAGTACGCGCTAGATCCATCCCATGTAGTGGATTACGAGCCACTAGAGATTGATGAAAACTTGAGCTATGTTGAACAACCTGTTGAGGTGCTTGCTAGAGAGGTGAAGACGTTGAGAAATAAAGAAATTCCCCTGGTTAAAGTCTTATGGCGGAATCACCGGGTAGAAGAGGCTACGTGGGAGCGTGAAGATGACATGAGGTCCCGTTATCCCGAACTGTTCGAGGAATAAAACTTTCGAGGACGAAAGTTCCCTAAGGAGGGAAGAATGTAACGCCTCGAAAATTCGAGGTAAAATTTTCTCGTTTTATGTAAATTATTCGGAAATCTAAAATGTTGGTGTAAGTTGATATAATAATAATATAATATTAATTATATTATTATTATTAATATTTATTTTATTTATTATAATATTAATATTATAATAATAATTATTATTATTTAATATTATAGTAATATTATTATTTTAAAACAATAACATTATTATTACATAATATTAATTTATTATTTATTTAATATTAATATTATTATATATTATTATTAATACTTTATATGATTATTATTATTATTTTATAATATAATTATTAAATATATATATATATATATATATATATATATATATATATATAATAGAACTTTTTAAAAAAAAAAAACCCTAAAGAGACGCCGCCGACCCCCCCCCCCCCCGATTTTCTCCTTCTTCTTCTTCTTTTCTTCCGTTTTTCCTTCACCGTCTTCAACACCTCACAGCCGCCGCCGCGCCTCTCCGTTTTTCTCTTCCGCCTTCGTCTCCGCCACCATCTCTCTTCCTCTCCGTCTCCGTCTCCTGTGCCGCCTCCAGCGTCGTCGTCTCCATCTCCGAAAACGAACAGCCGCCGCGACCATCCATTTCGGATCTCCTCTCGGCTTCAAATCGTCTCTTCGTCGTCGTCCGTCGGATCCCAGCTGACGCCGCCACCGTGAGGTTCGCCGGTTGCTGCAGCCCCCATCGTACCGCCGTCGTTCGTCGGAAGAGAGAACCCTCAAAATCGTGGCTGCCGTTTTCGTCCAACCCGACCAGGTTCCAAGCTGACCCGACCCGAAACCGCTTCCAGTCCGAGCCGAGTGAGCCGCGTGAGCCGAGCCGAGCGAGCCGCGTGAGCCGAGCCGAGCGAGCCGCGAGCCGAGCAAGCCGAGCCGAGCCGAGCCAAACCGAGCCGAGCCGAGCCGAGCCGAGCCGAGCCAAGCCGAGCCGAACCGAGCCGAGCCGAGAACCAAGCCGAGTCAAGCCGAGCCGAGCCAAGCCGAGCCGAGCCGAGCCGAGCCGAGCCGAGCCGAGCCGAGCCGAGCCGAGTCGAGCCGAGCCGAGCCGAGCCGAGTCCAAGCCGAGCCGAGCCGAGCCACCTAAGCCTTCCTTCCTCCACTTCGGTTCACGGTGAGTCTTCGGTAAGGGTTGTTTTGATGAATTCCCTAATGTTACCTCGTCCGATTCGAGTTTGAATGTTGGATTAAGATGTGGCCCTACTTTTCTCCCTTGAAGGTAGTACAGAGTTGACGCTTAAGTTCTCGGGTTCCGCGGCAGACCTTGTTGGAGATAGCTTCCTTTCCTTGAGTAAGTCAACGGATAACCTTTTTAAAACAACTGCTACTAAAGTCATCAACTAAAACTTTCGTGTTTCGTTAGGTAGATCTGTCGAGCGTGGATTTCGATCGAGGGGCATAACCGAGTTTCAGGTAAGGGTTTTCCTACTACTGGACCCCGAGTCCAGGCTGAAAACGTAGTAATTCACAGGGAATTACACGTTAGTGACTGTACTGAATAACTGTATGCGTGTTGGCTGTTAAGTACTGATATTATATTCTGTCTGATGTAAATATACTGTGACTGATAATTGTGGATTGAGATTTTATGTTGATGGGCCTTGAAGTTATGGTTCAGTATGTAGTAAACACCAGTCTGGATGTGGTTCATGGAGTTTGGACGGGGAAGAACAGTGAGTCCGGTTTTTGGTTGGTTAGTCGATTGGATCTAGGGTTTCCCTAATGGTGTGCGAATTGGTAATGCATATAGCAACTGAGGGTGTGAATGTTTAAACCTATACTATCTGACTGACAAAGCCTATGGCGGGACTGTGATATGAATGCCGTTGGGATGTGATTGATGTAGACAGTTTAGTATGGGCTGAGGGGTAACAGTTAGCTTCATCTATGGGGTAGTGTGCCTTACGGATATGTGCATCCTTCGGGAGCACTAGACTGATATGTGCATCCTTCGGGAGCACCAGACTGATATGTGCATCCTTCGGGAGCACCAGACTGATATGTGCATCCTTCGGGAGCACCAGACTGATATGTGCGTCCTTCGGGAGCACTAGACTGATATGTGCATCCTTCGGGGGCACTAGACTGATATGTGCATCCTTCGGGAGCACTAGACTGATATGTGCATCCTTCGGGAGCACTAGACTGATATGTGCATCCTTCGGGAGCACTAGACTGTTATGTAGGGTACCCCCGAATAGGAAGTTAACTGTTGTCCCCTAACGGGCCCAGTAGTGGGTCCCTTACTGGGTATGTTTATACTCACCCTTTCTCTTCTTTAACTTTTCAGGTAGGGGTACAGCGAGGGGCAGACCGACGAGAGGCAGGAAGGATGCGTGAAGGCCATATGGACGCGTCTGGTTTTCTTATCGCTTCCGCTATGTATTTTTGTCAGAATATTTTGACTTGTGATTTCGAACTGGTGACTTGATATTTTTATTTTGTGACTTTTTGATTTATTTAAAATAGGGCCCGAAACTGTCTTTTGTAAGGTTTCTAATGTTTTAATGAATCGTAACTGGTCCGTTTTAAATTTTATGTTGAATGGTCGAGTTTTGGTATTTGGTAGTGACCTCAGCTTAGTCCGGAAAGTTGGGTCGTTACAACTCTATACTTAATACACATTGCCTTCAAATTTCTATTTTCCCTCCGAAATAAATAACCCATCTGTCTGCAAAACATCACATCTTCTGCATGCAACCACTCCCCATCTCAAATAAAACCCTGGTTTTTCCTTCACTTGCTTAAATTCTTCCTTCGAATTTTCAACCCTGCGTCTTCTTCCGTATATTAGCTTCCACAGTCGCTTTTCCATCGTCGGTTTTTCGCCGTCTGCACGCCCTTTGTTTTCCGACCGTATCTTCATTTTTGGTTTTTTCAGAGTCGATTTATCTTCCACAGTCGCTGTTGCACCGTCATTTTTCCGCCGTCTGCACGCCTTTCTTCTTTCAATCGATTTGCGCCGCGAATTGTGCAAAGTATCGGTGAGTTGTTCCTTCTGATCTTTGGATTCTTGCTCTGTTTTCTGCATGTATGTGTTTTCTGCATATTCAAGCTTTGGATTCTTGCTGTGTGAAAAAAATACCGAGTTCTAATTCTCCGGTTCTAAAATTTGTTTAAATTTCAAATTGCTTCCCACCCGCTTCCAAATGACATAGAATGTCTTATTTATATTTTAATTCCATGATTTTTGTTCCCTAAAATAAAGGGCATAAAGTGTGAACAGATACGCCCTTTATTTTAGGAGCGTTACTTGGGATCTGTTCTGAAGTTATATATAAATATATTGGCTTTTGGAATTTTTTAAATTTTATAGAATATAAAGATGAAAAAGGGGAGGGGAGAAATCAAAACAAGGACAAGTGATCGGTTACGAGCCGCGGGGATCACTGGTTCTAGGAAATCATTGCCAACCGGAATTCAAAACCTATCTAGCTCTTCTGAGGAGGTACAAATGAATGTTTTCTGTAATTACCAAACAAGTTATAGATGTTTATATGTTTTTCTATAAATGTCAGAGAACAGAAGGTATCATGGCAGAAGGTTCCGGGGGCAAAAGAGAGAGTCCAGGAACTTCAAAAAAGAGGGTGAGAACTGAAACGAAAAAAGAGGAAGCCACTGTCCAGAAGAAACAACGGATTAAGAGTTTGGTAAAGTGTAAATCTATTCTCCAATTACTTGTGGTCTCTCGTAATTCAAATAAGCTTTTTATTTATATTGTTCCCTGTTTAGGTCTCGAGGAAGAGAGTTTATAGGGGGAAAGGAAAAAAACAAAAGGAGGTTGAAGGAAAGGTATAACCGTCATACATTTGTTATGGATGAATTATGTGCTATATATATTAATTGTAAATTTGACAAACAGGATGATACGAAAAGCGAAAGCGAAAAGGAGGAGAAAGTACATGAAGACGAAGAAGTGGAAGAAGATGAACAAGCTGATGATCAAGAAGACGAAGAAAAACAAGATGAAGAAGAACATGATGAAGAAGAGGAAGGCGAGACCGCCGTGGGTGAAGATTCGAATTCATCAACGAGTGAGATACCCCCAGATACTAGGAAAAGGAGCAAGGCTCGAGAAAAGGGAAAGAAAGTAAGCAAGTAATTTCATATTGGTGTATGTTATTTTGCATACATAGCTCAAATCTTGGTTTTATAAACTAGGTGAAGGCTGTTAGAAAGGAAAAAAAGGCGAGAGAAGATAGAAGGAGAAAGGGAAAAGCTCCAATGAATCCGGAGAAATCAGAGGTAACATAGATTGTTTCATATATTAAGTTTAGATACTCTGTATTTGTAGTGTTTCATATGTAATGTATGATACTTGGGTTGTATGTGTTTTGTATTTGTGGCTTCCGTCTTTTGTATGTTGGGTAGTTGATTGAATGGGATGTAGTTAGTTACAGAGTATGTGTAAATTGGTAGTGAAAGGTATAAATGTTCTGTATGTTATTTTATATTGATAGTCTATTCAATTATATATGTTGGCTGTCTTTTATGTTTACGGTGTATTTATCGGTTTAATGCATATGAGATATGTGTGATAGGTATATGCCTGGTTACTGATGATTTTTTCAAATCATGTTAGGACTCGGTGTACTTAATGTGTTCTGAAAGAAGAAACGAGCCTTTAAAAATCAATCTATACATTAAGAGCACAATAATAGAGAAAATTAAGGAAAATCTTGGAGATAGGCTTATTAATAGATTTAGGGAGGGGATATTTGTGCACTTTCTAAACCTCTCCATAACAAACCAATCCTCCCAATTGTTGTTGCACCTTATTCAGCGAATGTGCAAACCTAAGTCGACTAGTCAGCTTCAATTTCTAATAGGAGGAAGGGTTCTGAGGTTTGGATTGAGAGAATTTGCACTTATAACAGGCCTAAGATGTCATGGGATTTCTGATATTAACCATGAGGATATAAAGGGTGGTGGGCGGCTAAAAGGGGTATATTTTGAAAATCTTAAAACTGTGACGAGGCAGTACTTGAATGTTATGTTCAATATAAGTACCGCTGGAACTGATGATGATGGGATAAAGATGGCCAAGCTGTACTTTCTGGAGAGTTTTTTGATCCCCAAACAAGAATGTCTAAGTGTAGATTGGGATCATATCATTATGGTAGACGATGATGAAGTATTTGATGGGTACCCGTGGGGTAGAGTTGCTTTTGAACTCTTAGTGGACTTCATGAATATGGCCGTCTGTAGCAAGGGGCAAACGGGTATTTCTATGGGGGGGGTTTATTTTCCCCATTCTCGCTTGGGCTTACGAGGTAATCCCAACATTAAGTACTCCGCCCAACTTTTTTGCAACGAGGATCTCCAATGAAGTCCCTAGGATTGTAAATTGGGCGGCTGACACACAACCCAAATGGAAGGACTTAAAACAGAAAGTATTCGATTCGCCAACGGTATGTAGATCTCGTAATTTGTAGTACTTCATATATTCATAATAGTTTTGTTTATACAGTGTTTTCTTCATTTTTGAAACAGCTTGAAGTGTCTCCAATGCTGGCAACCCCAGATGAAGTGGGAATGCCATTCTTCGCACCATTCATCGAGACAGAAAAAGACATACTCAAAGAAGCAGAGGATGAGCTTCGAAAGAACAAGAATTCTGACCACATAGCCTCTGTTTCGCTGAATAGAGGCATGCCGTCTACAAGTGAGATTAATGTTCTGAGGAAAATGGTAGAGAAGATTGAGATTAGCCAACAGAGGATGGAGACGAGTGTGGAAGGTCTTCTTGAGTTTCTTAAATCTGTGGAGTTGAAAATGAATAATCGGTTTGAAGAACTAGTGCAGAAGATGAATGGAATAATGGAGGCAACAAAGAGGCATGAATTTATGGTAAGCATGATGTGTAGACTTTGATAATATGTGTATCTGGTTTGTATTTGTAAAGAATCTTGACAAGTACAGTGTATCTGGTTGCAAATAGTCTTACCAAATACAATGTATTTGGTTGTATTTATTGCGCAGGGAGCACAGGCGTTTGAAGAGCACCTTGACAAGGTGGAGGAGGACCAAGAAGAAGATGATGTTGAAGATTTGAACTTGGATACAAGCAATTGAACCGTGCTTGGAAAAAGGGATGACGATGAAGACAAGGATGGAAAAGGGCTTATGGATGAAAGTCAAGGAGAGAGTTCAAGAGGGCACGACGGTGGTCAATCTAAAGTGGTAAAATCAGAGACATCACCAAGAGCTGGAGATAAAGAGTCTTCGCAGTATAAGGTAAAGAAAAAAATCAAAATGTTGAGAATGTGTATAATACATATTATAGACTAATATGTACATACTTGTAATAGGCCCCGGAGGAAACAGATGAGGAGATAAACAGGCTGATACGGTCAATTGATGAGAGTGTTATATATGATGAGATCAAGAAAAAAGAACAGAGAAGAAGAACGGTATAGTTGTGGATCTCTATATGTTTATTATACTAAATGACTGTGTATGTTTAATGACTGTGGTTTAAACTACATTGAATTTGTAGCTTTAACTGTGGTAGTAGGCTGCCTGTTAGTTTAAGTGTATGGGGATCGATGACATGAATGTTTTTTGGGGTTATGTATAAGTTTCCACTGTTTTTTGTGCTGGAAATTACTATGTATGTGTTGGTTACGGTCCCCTTCTGGGTAATTATCATTAGGGATATCATTGAATATCATTTATCATTATGAATATGCTTGAATGGCTTGCTGTGAAACATTTAACATTATGAAGATCAGTTAATGAATGGATAGGTATAATGTTGAATGAGTATATAGTTATTCTATCTAGGCAATTGGGATAGCATTTCAACTGTATTTGAAATCTGACATATAAGTATGTGAATGGCTGTATGTTTGGTGTGACTACATATTCCTTCGAGACGTTGTGAATTGTTGTATATGAATGGTATCTTTAACTAATACCCGAGAAATATTAAAGAATGCACAAGGTCAGTATTCATTGAATTCAACCTCAAGAATGTTGAGGAACGTGCAACCAGCATTTGGCAAAATTAAACATAGACCACAGATGACCAAGGTGATAACATATCTAGTATAAATGACGGTTCAACATTTCGAAAATGATAATAACATACTTAATATAGAGACTTGTTTGCCAATAACTTGTAGATTATAGGCAAAATGCCGAGTAATGATAGGGTTTCAAATATGGCGGAAAATACAGCAGCAGCAAGGGTTGTTCTAAAACATGTAAGCATACGATCTAGTTTATATGTAATTTATAACTTGTTATCCTATTCATGGATTTTTTTTTAGCTAAACAACACAAAGGAAGGGTTAGGAATGAAAATATCAAATGCTAAAGAGTATAGAGAGGTTACACCAGTTTCAACGGGAATATGGATAGATGCTTTAAGAGGAAAAGTAGTTGAACCAAGGAAGGATAAAGAGAATTCATCCTCAGAATGGCCATCGTTTGATCTGCATCTAAGTTAAGCTTGAAATATTCATTTTATGCTTTTTTGTTAGGGGTCTAGAATATATTGGAATTAACATGTTTTCGTTGAACTAAGGTATTTGTTTTTACAAAACTTATAAATTCATGCTTATTTGATAATTGTTATGTAAGCTGGATTACATTGGATTTTGAACATAACTGTGATTGAGTTTAAAACAGCCAAATACAGTGTAGTTGAATACTTTGTATTTAAGTGAACAAAAGAACGATCTTATTTGAACGAATCATTCAACCAACTTGATAAGAAAATACAACTATGAATATAAACTAATTATCCCTTTTACTTCTTAAACATCGCTATTACTAAATGGGTTCTTTACAAAACCTGCAATTGTGACCTTTTTTACCATACCTGCTACAACGAATAGAGGCTTTCTTCTCTAAGAATGAAGTAAACCTCTTCTTTTTGGGTCTTCCAGCTGGACGTTTAACCTGCGGTGGAAGTATTCCATCATTGCCACCTTGGTGGGTATTCCTAATTTGGTTTACAGTACTAATAGGACGCGTCCCCTTCTTGTACAGGTTTATCAAATTTGAGACATAGTAGAACTTATCGGTGTATAAATAGAGATTAAGATTCCTTGTGGACAATGCTATACATGCATGTGAACAAGGGATCAAATCAAGGTCCCATTGACGACATGAACATGTCCGATTTAAAATGTTGACGACAAATTGTTCCTTACGATGGTGGACTTCAAATTCATGTTGGTCTATAGGATATATCTGTCAAACCAATACAACAAATATCATGTACAAAAAAAGTAATTCACTACACTTTTACTGCATTTATTGAATATTAAATAACTTACATTCATTGAGCGGCTCTGCGCCAAGGATTCTCGAATCATATCTTCTGCATATATTGAAAGTTGTGTGCGTTGGAAACTCCATTTGGTACGACGTTCATAGAACCATTTTTGAATCAAACTACGGATAGATTCTAGAAGTCCAATTACAGGCAATTCTCGTTGTTCTTTCAAGGTAGAGTTCATACTTTCAGAGATGTTGATTGTAATAACCTGGTATCTTTTTCTCCTAAAAAATGCCCTGGCCCACTTATGTCTTCCCCCTGCTTCCAACTCATGCCTCATTGATGGAGATAGTTGTTCGAGTTACCTCATGTAGTACTCAAATTCCAGTGGTGTATATGCTCTGGCACATTTATTGAATGAGTCCTCCATGGGAAGTGATTTATGGTTCTTTTTCAAGTTCTTCAACAAATGGAATGCACATAATCCATGTTCAACTATTTCATAAACGACATTAAACCCATTTTCTATACTTTTGTGAGCATCAGAAACAATTATCATCTCATTATGTTCCCCAAAAACGGCTTTAAGGTTTCGAAAAAACCATGACCATGACAAATCATTCTCTGAATCAACGACAGCAAAAACTAGTGGCACAATTTGAGAGTTCCCATCAATAGTACAAGCAGATATGAGGGTACCAAGATATTTGTTCTTCATAGCTGCACCATCAACAGAAATAACTGGTACGCAGTAGTTCCATGCATCAATTTAAGCAGCTAGTGCCATGAAATAGAATTTAAACCGACCTTCATCATCCGCTTCTTCAGCCGTATATGTTCCTAAAAATAGTCAGATAAAGTAGTTTAGAATTACATTGTATTTTTATATGGATCTTGTGGTATCTGTTAAAATACAGGGTAATTGAAATTTTTTATACCTGGGTTGTTTCGGATCAGTGCATCCGAAAAGGCAGACAACATGGCATATGAGTCCTCCGGAGTACCCCTAATGGAATTCAAAGCAATTTCACGTCCTCTCCAAGCTTTATCATAACTTATGTTCACACCATGGTGAATCTTCATATAATTTATAACATCCGAAGGACGACATGAAGCCTTGTCATTCGTTTTAAATATTAATTTCGTACACTCAGATACAATCTAAGATGTTGCTTGTTTGTGGTCATTCTTCACGACGTCAACAGAACACAGATGTGTATCTGTGAATTTACGAACTATCCAAATGTCACTTTTTTTGAATACCGAAGCACGTAGATACCAGGGGCAAGATGGATCCTTACATCTGATGTCGAATGATGTACGTTTGGACCTAACAGTAACTAATTCAAAACTACTATTCAAAGCGAGCATATAAATAGCTTTTTTCAAAACTGATTTTTGTCTAAACATGGATCCAACTCTAATGTGTATAACAGTATTTAGTGATTCAAATGCATTGAGATCAATAATTACATTTTCAGTACGTGAGTCTTCGGTTCTAGGTACTTCGCTGCTCATATAAGGGGTATTTCCAATATCCGTAGTAGGTGCGGTGTCGACAACAATGAGTAGATCATTGTCCGGCAATTTTGATAAAACTAACATAATCCAAGACACATCCTTATCATCCACAATCCGAATGAGTTTCGAATTGTTGCCATCTTTCCAGTAAAGGGTCAACCTACAGATAGAAACTTCTGAATTTGGAAAAAGTCTATGTTGGATACAATTTACAAATTCTTGAAATGAGGATGAAACTGGAACATATACATCAAGGAGGCGATAGTCAATATATCGACATGATTCGATCCATCTACCATGGAATACGGTCTTCACTCGTTGCAAAGCCATCAAAACAATTCAAAGGGAACATGTTTATCGAAAAAAGTATTAAGTGGTAGATTGTATATAGGAGGGATGAATATTAAATTATTGTTTCATCTTATGAATATAATGTATATAGCATAATCTTATGAATATAATGTTGGGAAGGCAATGTTAGTTATTTTTCTAAAGTAGTTTAGAATATAAAGATTTGAAATTTCAAAAAGAATATGTTTTGCTCCGTTCTTCGTTAAAATTTATGTTTTAATGGCCATGAACGTTTTGGTGAAATTTGTATTTTCGTAACATATTCAGATTTGAGATTGTGTTTCGGTTTCCATTAACGAACTGTGGTTTGTTTGTAACATTAAAGATATAGATGACAATTTATTTGGCATGATTTTAGGGATAGTTGAGATTTGAATCTAAAGATAAGTATTCCCATTATATTTGCCATAATTTTAGGGAATTGTTGGAGTTTAAATTTGAATTTTATAGATTTGAATTTCGATTGTTTTAAATGCTTTTCGGTTACATTCTTTAATGTTTTTTCGTAAATGGTTAAATATTGCATCATGTTTATCATTGTTTTAGGAAGGAATACTTCATTGCATTAAAATTCTATAAGCTATTCATTGCGTTAATAGCTATTGAAGGAAAAATCGGTAGCTAAAGTTTGAATATATAATTATTGAAGGGAGAAATGGGAATAATTAGGGGATATTGAAATCAATTAAATATGGTTAGGGATCTTTGTGATAATATAATAATTATTTGATTTGGTTAATAATTAACATAAGTGGGTGTGTTTATAGATACACTGTAATTGGCTATGTTATGTTTTATTTGATTTTTCAGGTTCCTAAAATATACTGTATTTGATTTAGGACAATTTTGATACGTTAAGGGGCATTTTCGGTCGAAAAAAAATGGGAAATTTATCCAGGCAGTTGGTTTTGCCATAAATAAAAATAAAATAACTGTTTGCTATTTTGACAAATTCCATTCTTATATTTGCCATTTTCAAGGATTCCTCAAAATTTAACTACCCAAATCCAATCAAATTATAATCTTCATAATTTTGTTGTGATGACGTGGCATTGGCCAAAATTTCTTGTTCAACAAGTATAAATATTTTGGGTTTGTTATAATTTTTTAAAAAAACCCTTTATTTTTACTTATATTTAGTATATCAGTATCTATCATTGGTATTATATTTTGTAAATATTTTCAACAGTTTTGTTATTTATAACAGTGATTGTAACGACCCAACTCCTTATACTGAGCCGAAGTCATTACTAAATGTAAATAACATAATTAAAGTTATAAAGTTTGGCTAAAATGAATAAAACCTCAAAATTTTATTTATTTAAAAACCAAATCAGGGTAATGTGGGAAATGTAAACAAATATTAAAATTCTACTCGGGCCCTATCTACTTTTAAAGAAACGAAAGAGTAAATAGAGAATAATAAAAACTTAAGTACTAAAAGTTTAAACATGGTGTAAGGCGGAAGCAGAAATCCCTATGGCTCGCCACAGTCACTTCTGGTCGCCCGCCAGCTTGCCCTTGCCCTTACCCCTGCCTCTACCTGAAAAATGTGACATGGAAAGAGTGAGTATAAAATACTCAGTAAGGGACCCACTACTAGTCTCACTAGGTGCCTGTTAACTTCCTATTAGAGTCCTGAAAATGGTACCCAATAACTGGCACGTTCCCCAACACGTGCAACATGTGCTCCCGTAGGAACAGAATCTGGTCTTCGGTGTCCCGAGGGAGCACCTAAAACATACTAGTCTTTAGCGAACCCGGAGGAAACACTAAGACAATCAGACTGCGAGGATCCCGTCGAATCACTCGAATCATATCTATATCCATGCCAGACTGGTGGTCCCATCGGACTACGCAGTCCTAAATAGGTGGTGATCTCGAAGGACACCCATGCAGGTACGACTCTAATAGGCTAAGCTAACAGGTATCCTAACCATAGCATACATATACATAGCATCAGCACGTAATCATATCAGTCTAATCATCATATCACATCTCATCACAATATCCAAACATAAAGCCATAACCAGCCACGTCATCACATTAAACCATGCCATCATATCAAAATCACAACATCAGTCACATCATGCCCTCATTAATTAACATATCGTTATACAGTCTAGTCCTCAACGAGCATAACTAGGAATGCATGCGGTCTCATGATTCTAATCATAGAACTAGTAGTAGAAATCTCTTACCTGGAGATTTGCTCAATCGAATTCTAACGGCAAGAAAATGCGCTTTCCAAGTAGCGAGGCCCTAAATGATTAATAACGCCAGTTTTCATAACTTGACATTAAACGACCAAGGACTCAAGAATGTAGTTGAGATGACTTACCCTAGGTCGAGGTTGCAACGCTTGAGCCCTTACTGAAGAAATCCAACGCTCCAAAATCAATTGGTCCAAGATGTTCCTTAAGAGAAATAAATCGGTTTAATCCAAATAAATTATTTCAGTTCAAAATCTTAAGTCCTTGCTGGGTGTGCCAAGGACCCAATTAACTTACCAAAATAGGTGCAAGGACCGGAGCAGACTGACGACTAAAGGACAGGAAAATCGGCTCAGCTAGAGAAGCAGGAATCGGCTCGACTTGAAGGCTGAAGTCGGCTCGGCTTGAAGGCTGGAGACGCGGCGAGGCTCAACTCGGGCGCAGGCGCTGCGCGCGTGGAGCTCGGCGCGGATGGATGCGGCTCGGCTAGCAGATGGATGTGGCTTAGCTAGCGGCTAGATGCGGCTCGACTAGCGGCTGGATGCGGCTCAGCTAGCGGATGCAGACGCGACGCACGTGCGACTTGACGCGGAAGGATGCGGGTCGCTCGGGTTTATGCGGAGCGAAGAGGCTGTCGGGTACGGCTGTGCGGCTTGGGTTGCGGGGCCGCGGTGCGACGGAGCTTTGCGGGCTTCGACAACCGGTGCGGCTGATCGGGCGGCTGGCGATAGCTGGTTTCGCGGCGGCAACTGGCGAAAGAAATCGGCTGGCGAGACGCGCGTCGGCTTCCGATCCGCGAAAGTTATCGGCTGAAGAGACGTTCGATTGAGGGTGACGACTCGACTGGGTGGCGATCGACTCGGCTGATCTGTGACAAACGGTCGACGGCGACGACTGACGGAGAAGGGAGGGGTGGCGGCGACGCTTTAGATCTAGGGTTTTTGTTTTTGTTTTTTTTCTTTTTGGTTTGGTTGAAGAGGAAGATGAATAGTGCTATTTAATGCAATAATAATGATTTTTTATCATCATTATTATCTTTTCTCTTCCCCAAAAATCTCACTCTCTCTTTTCCATTAAACCCATCAAAATCTCCCTCTTTCAATTTCAACCAATCACATCAATCCCTTCTCTTTCTCTTTCGTTTTTTTTCCCAAATAATATCTCACCATTACCTTTAACAAAAATCAATTCTCTCTCTCCTCAACCCAATTATCATTATTTTCCACAAATAACTCTACCAATTTTATTATCCAAAATAAGGTAATTATATAACTCTAAATCTTAATTAAACGCAAAGTCAAAATAATCAAGTTCCTCAATTACTTCCAATGTTTCCATAATTACACTTAAGACGATAAATTAAGTTCCAAATTGTTGGGGCGTTACAGTGATACTATCTTATTATTAGATAATATAAATGGAGATTTTATTTGAAAATTTTGTTTTTAATGTATTTTTTAGAAAATGTTTTTCAATGTAAATGGAATTTATGTGTTTTTTATTCTAAATTGAAATTTGAATTATTATTTTTGTAAATTATGCCTTTTTAAAATTTTAATTCAAGTGTTGATTTTTAAAATTTAAAATCATGATAGATCAAAATAGATTATCATTTGTGTTGTCTATTATAATATAGATACACATAGATAGTAGTCTATCGTTATGTTATAGATCGATAAAATGTAATACTTTATTATATTTTGCCTTATTTTACTATATTTGAAAATAAAACAATAATAAAAATGTGTTCCAATTCTTATAAGGGGTTTTTTTTAAAAAATATAACAAAGCGGTAAAATATTTACATTGTATAGAACAATTCCGAAAATAGAAAAAGTCCACAGGCCCATTAAGAAAAACACAAAAAATGCCTCATCAACCACGTCGTCAATAACACGCGTAATATATTTGGTACACAATCGTTCATATTTGACTATTATTTGGTACACGATCATTTAGATTTAGTCGTTTAGATTTGAATAGCCACATTTAAACGATTTATTTTTTAAATTATATGTACACGATCATTTAATTTGGTTACACGATCATTTAATTTGGTTACACGATCATTTAAATTTAGTTACACGATCATTTAGATTTGATCGTTTAGATTTGACCCAAATCTAAACGATTTATTTTTTAAAATTTTTGTACACGATCGTTTAATTTGGATATGCGATCGTTTAGATTTCATTGTTTAGATTTATTTTTGTACACGATCGTTTAGATTTGGCTACCCCACTAAACGATTTTTTAAGGATTTTTTTGTACACGATTGTTTAGATTTGGTTATTCATTTGTACACTATCGTTTATATTTGACTATCCAAATTTAGACGCAGTCTTTTATATTCTACACGACCTTGAACAAAAATATATTTCTTATATTTGATATACAATCTTGAACAAAAAAAAAAAAGAAGAATGAAAGACGATGGCACGAACGAAGACGGGAAGAAAGGAAAAGAAAGGGAAAGAAGAAAGATAATGGACCAGACGAAGAGGGAGAAGAAAGACGGAATGACAAACTTAGAATATTTAAAAAATAACTAACTTCAGCACTTTGTTACATGGATCGTAAATATTTTAATGATTTGTTATATTAATGAAAATTTTGCTTATTATAACATATTATTTGTTGTCATGTTTTAATTAATTGAAAATATAAAAGGGCATTTTAGTAATCATTTATATTCATTATGTTGATTTTTTTATTAATTACAAATGCATCCGTTTGCAGTAAATATCATAAAAGGAATCTCATTCCTTGTGAAATTAATACTCATTATGATTGCAACAATCTTGATTATGGATTAATAAGCTGAAGAGATCGAATCCCCAGCAGAAACGATTGATAGTTTGTCGCCTTAATTTTTATTTTTCAGAAAACAAATACACAGAACAAAAAGTACATAATTCTCACAAATTTTAGGTTAGAGATGAAAAAACTTACTCTTGAAGAACCTTTCTTCGTGGAATCCTCTTCTTCACAAACTTCAAGAATTTGTCTTCATGTGGTAATCTCCCAACGAACAATAGGATTACACCATTAAAGGGTCTTTCCCGTTATTCTCTCAGCAAGGATCAATATGTGGGAACCAGTTTTTGAAAGAGGAATAGGAATTGTGATTATTAGGAGAGAATTTACAAGGAATGTTTTTCTTTTAGTAGTTTGAAGGAGACCGGAGAGAGACACTGGATCAACAGACCTCACCTCCTTAGATCAAGTCGTGAAGCAAGGGTTATTATAAAAAAGTACCCACTCACATGTTATCTAAATTAAATTAATGGATCTCTTAAAAAATATAACAACTCGGTAAAATATTTATACTATATAGAACAATTTCAAAAATAAAGAAAATCCACAACTTCACCATGAAAAATACCAAAAATACTTCGTCAACCACTCCGTCAACAACGCGTGTAATATATTTGGTACACGATCGTTTATATTTAGCTATTGTTTGATACACGATCATTTAGATTTGGATAGCTAAATCTAAACGATTCTTTTTCAATATTTTCTGTACATGATCATTTAATTTGGTTACACGATCGTTTAGATTTGGCTAAACGATTTTCTTCAAGATTTTTTTAGTAGACGATCTTTTAGATTTGTCTCTACGATCATTTATTTTTTCAAAGATTTTTTGGTACATGATCGTTTAGATTTGACTAAATGATTTTTTTAAGATTCTTTTGGTACACGATCTATTATTTTTTGTATTTGGCTATCCAAAACTAAACGATTTTTTAAGAATTTTTTTTTGTACACAATCATTTAGATTTAGGTAGATTTGGCTACCCAAATCTAAACGACGTTTTTTCCAAGTCTTTTATATTTAATACATGATCTTGAACAACCAAATAGCAGTTGGTAAAAATATATCTTTTTGATCTTGAACCAAATAACAATTTGAGAAAAAAAAAGAGGAAAAGAAGAAAGACGATGAAAAAAAAAATCAAATCGTAGAGGAAGATGAGAAGAAAGACGATAAAGGGGAAAGACAAACCTATAATATTTAAAAAATGGGTAACTTCATGGAGTTTGTTACACGGACAATAAATATTTTACCTATTTATTATATTTACTAAAATTTTCCTTAAATTAATATTAAAATTATTTTAAATTTAATAATTAATTAATCAAATTAAAAGTTAATTAATTTAAATTTAAAGTTAATTAATCAAATTAATCAATTTAATTAAATATCTCATATTTAATTAAATGTACACTTCCATTGTATTCAAACATGCATCTCTCATAAACTATGGTTTTAATATGAATCTCATTCATATCAAATTTTAACCTATCATTTAATTTGAATTATATTCAAATAATAAATCTCCTTTTTATTAGAAAGTTTTAAGTTTTAATCTCATTCAAAATTGACTTTATATTATAATGTATCTATATATATGATAACTTGTAGAAATAAAGTCATTGTAGCCTTTTATTTAGAATAATAAGGAAAAATGAAAAAGATTGTCTTAATTTGAGGTGAATACATAAGAAAAACTCAATCGTGCAATTGCATGTTAGAAAAACTCAATTTCCTGTATATTATGAGTTTTTACGATTTTGAGCGTAAGAATTGACAAGAATAAACATTTATATGATCAAAGAATGAAAATTATAGTCTCGAACGCATAAAAAGGAGAAGATAACCAGAACTTACAATGTGATGAAGTGATCTAGCGACAAACCATGGAACCACATGAGGAGCCAAACCAACAATGGAGACACTAAAAGACAAGTGTGGTTGGTAGCCATCAAACCAAACAAGCTGGTAGCAGACTTCGACCAAAGTGTATCATAGCAAATGAGCCTTTGACGCGATAAGTCAATGTAGGCAGGGCATGGAATGAAATATTAAGTGTTAGACCATCATTAGAGAAAAGCTGAAATCATCCCTTTTGACACCTATAAATAGCCTTAAAGAGCTCAACATCTAGTGTCACATATAGAGACTTCTGTACAAAAAATTAACCAAAACTCTATCACCATTCTATCCGTCTTTATTTTACCTCTCAAAATTCAGTAAAGTTCTAAGTGAGAGCTTAGTTCTTCTCTGAAAAATAGAACACGATTTCCACCCTTCTTCTCCTAGCCACTATCGTATAAAAGCATATGATAAGGGAGCCAAAGGGAACAAGAGATCGTGACTTGCAGCTTGACATGTCATTCCAATTTATTTTTTATCTTCATTTATATTTGTATTATGAATTTGAGAATTGAAAGATCTAGGATTTCTAATATAAATTTGAACACATTTTGATTTCATTCTTTTGTATCTCTATGTTTACAATCATGAGCAACTAATATTTTCATGAGTTATGTAGAAAAACTTACATTTTTTGATAAGCATGCATGACTAAAGTTCATATCATTTAATCTATGGTCAACTCGACGCTTATATCAACAAGAGGTTGGGTATTGGCAATTAATTGCTCGAGAGAGTAAGTGATATGAAAACCCTAAGATTTGGAACTTAGGAACCCAATTGGTGAAACCTTAATATCAAATTCTAAAACCACCAAGTTAATTTGACAATTGTCACACCCTACCATAAGAGTCCCTTTATCTGACCAAGAGGAGACATGACCACCTAGAAATTCAACGTGCATCTCTCCAAGAGATAACAAGCAGAATGCCTAGTAAGCAGAATAAAACACAACACTAATTCAATGCGAGCTAAGAACTTTTTTTAAATAACTTTACTTCATTGATATTTGATAAAAGAGTACATTTAATACAAGTACAAGTTCCTTCAACTAAAAATATATATAATCTCAAAACAATAATTTGACTCTCCTCACCTAGCTTTTACATGCTTTGCGAGTTGACAGTGACTACAATCAAGATGATGTGATTCGTTTATGGCACAGTAGGCGATTAAGACCGTGAGTAAAAAAATTGGATGTCCTTTGCTACTTGGGGGGGGGGGGGGGAATAAAACGAAGCATTTGAAAAATTAGACAAACGTTTAGTGAGTGGGGTCTTTTACTAACACATTTAATAAATCAATTTCTGTCATTAAGTGTTGCAACTCATTTTGCCAATTCATGTGATATAAATATTTTTGTGTTTCAATAATAAAACATTTAATCCAAATCAAATCATCTTAATGCGTTAGATGATCAACATAATCCAAATTTTATTGACAAATAATTCATAATAACTCATATCTCATAAGCACACATTTCGCATATTACATCATTTAACTCATATTGCATAATTGCTTTGCGTGTTCAATTACATCTTTGTACCATTTTCTCTACTCAAGCGTTTATCACACTCTTATACTGGGTTGTGGCTATGTAGAGTGATCTCATTGCAACAACAATTCATCATCGATTCCATCAAGCATAACGTGTCTTCCAATGCCAGATCACAAAGCAAACAAAGGGCATCCCATACTAGATCACGCAAGTATGAGACATCCTATTCCGTATCATACAACTAGGATAAGGCATCTTATCCCAGATTACACAACAAGGATAAGACATCTTGCACTAGAACACATAACAAGTGTGAGAGGCATCTCATCGCATAAGGTATCAAAGGTCATCTCATCACATCATTCTAGTTCATTTCAAATTGAATTCATACATAGATCAAGTGTATTTTTAAGAATTGGAGAACATAAGAGAAATCATGTAATTTAGGGTTTTAATAGAAGTATATTTAAATATTTAAATAAATTAGAAATCCTTTTATTTTTTCAAAACATTTTTAGGAAGAAACCACTCACAATCAATCAGCTTCCTCACCTAACTCCTTAGCTAAGAATTTCCTTGCACTTCCTTGCAATTCTTTGTCGTCCGGAATCAAGCTCGTGATGGATCACTAAAAATCAGAAATTTTCTCAATTCTTTCTTAAGTGAACACAAGGTAAAACAACTAAAAAATGGTCAGACTTCACCTATTTATAAGTCTTTTAGGTGAAACTTTCCATACCGAAATGATTACCTCTGCCCAGGGGTGAGACTCAGCTAATTGTCAGAATGCCACGTATTACTGTCACTTATCCTGAATTCAATTGGACAACAATGTCAAATCAGCTCCCCGATGTTCTTACATAAGGATGACGTCAACTACTTTCAAGTGAAGGAAGCTCATATCCCATAACAGTTCAGCACGTAGCTAGAACACAAAACGAAAGTTACCTTGCAATCTCTCCAATCACCAACTTCTTTCGCATATCAGTCTCATCGCGTAGTCAATTCTTATTGTGTGTAATCTCATCTTGTAGTGCAGAACGCGATCAAGGCGTCACAACAACAATCCAAACGGAAGGACTAGAATTGGATTACCTTTTGATCGAAGACCAAGAGATAAAGTTTGAACACTCCACAAACAAAAAGATCAAACTTTCTTGAATACTCAAGCATGCAACCATTTAGATCAAGAATTGAAAAGATTGGTGATGAATCTTCATCATTAACACAGAGGAAAATCTCATTCCAAATTCAATATGTTATAAACTTCCATTAATAACCTAAAGACAAGGCTTAAATAGTCTTCCATTAAAATCCTAATGCACCGTGAAAAGACTAAATTAATCCTACTTAAATATTAAAAGGATAAAACTAGGAAATACTTAAATTACATCAAAGTTATTAAATATAATATAATTAATAATTTGATGCTTGGCCGATTCATTTCAGTAAGTGACTTAGACTTCATTAAACAAGGGAAGAATTAGACTCAAATATAAGGATAAGTTGTTTTTTTTAGAGTGAACTTCTACTTGTATTTCTAGAGGTAGAACATGTGTGGCATCTAGGAGTCAAGAGGTAGCTTGTCTTAATAAAAAGTTGGAAGCATGAATGCTTAATCATGCCTTGCTAGAGAATCTATTTTGAACTCTTTTTAACCCTATTGTCATGTAGGGGTTATTTCCTTCATCATTTCCTGCATGTTACTCTTTTATGTGATTGTCTAGCTCATCTCAACCACACACATCCACCTGTATTCTACTTCCATTTGTATATAGTAAATTGTCTTTAGTAGATTTTTACATTTAATGCATGTTGTATCTACTCTGTGTGTGTGTGTATATATATGTATATATTCGTCGCAAGAGTTCATTTAAGCATTATAATCTGCACACATTCACTAAAGTCCCTTTGTTCAACCATAGACCTACCTAGAAAACCTATCTTAAGTTTACACATGGACTTAAGATAGGAAAACTTGTACGAAATAGCCATATATTTATTCATTATTCAAGGCACAAATTAAGGTTATTGTATGAAAAGAACATCATCGTATATTAGAAGTAGCTCATTGCCTAAAGCATAGTCGTGCACTTAGAACCATTAAAAACTTCATACACATGAAAATGAACAAGTTTTTTTTGGCACCGTTGTCAGGGACTTAATGTTGAACTACTGATTGAATTTGTTGAAGATTTTGTCTAAAATATTTTTATGGAAATATCTTTGACTAAATATCTTTGATTAATGAATTAATTAAAAGATGAGATATATCTTTGATTAATGAATTAATTAAAAGATGAGATATTCAAAGGATAAAATTTTTTTCATTATTTTAGGAATCTTGTTATTATCTTTAAAAGAAAAGAAGATTTATACATATAATATATATGTGTATAAATAGGTTTTTATGGTGATGATTTTTTAAGAAGGAAAAAAAAAACAAAAGTTGAAGAAGATCGTTCACGTCAGAAGTTTCTTTCAGAGAATAGTCTGTAGAAGCTACCGGAATCTAAAGGTATCATGATCTTATGTCTATAAGATCAACATGTTAATCTAAGTTGAAATAATCGATGAGTAACGTAACAGACAAGACAGTGGTATGTGTGATCACTAAGATCTTTATAGGGATTTAAAAAGGTCGTCGAAGATATTCACTCATGTCTTCAGGGGGAGCCTAAAGCCAAACATCATGAAGAAAAGTAATTCAGGGGGAGCCTGGAGTCTGATGTCAAGACACATGCTATTAAGTCATATAATTGAACAGAGCTCTATATGTTGTATTGATGTATATTGACTTAAGTGAATATTAATAAAGATTAATCATCAGGGCTATGCGTAGCTCCCCAGACGTAGGTAATATTGGCCGAACTGAGTTACCAAAGTTTCTTGTGTTATTCTTTTATGCTGTCCCTCTAGCTATTACAAAAGTTATTAGCTTTAGTATTAACTGAAGATTTAATTATCTCACTGTTTTTTTTTTCAGAATTGTTTATCTAAACTTCTACAGAGTTGCAATGAAAGGCACAACGTGACGGATCCAGAAATTTTATATAGACACAAAGCCATAACCTGATGATTGTAAATGTGGGAGCACAACCACTACGCTACATTCATAATTTGTTTAAAATAAAATATTATTTAATATATACTGTAATCTGACACTTTAAAATCAATATTACAATATAAGAACCGATAATGCGATGGGGAGCATCTGCCCTCACTAGCCCTTATGTAAATCAACTAGTGGAAAGGCGTATTGTACACTTACCCAAATAGTGTGCAAATAACATATGAGCAAAGCCCTCAACCTAAGCTCGTATTTGACCCTGAGATGGAACACACCTTTCGATAGAGAAATAAGGAGAATCAAAGAAATAGTTTCTAACACTTACAACATTTGTAACCATTGCAAAGTGAGTTGTATCTATGTTTGTAACACTTACAACATTTGGATTTTTCTTGTTATGGACGAACAATTATTGCATATTTAAAATAATTAAATATTATATAAAATAACTAGTTAACTACGAGATCTTAACACATAAATTCCAACACAAAACATGGTGTATAGTCATAATGAACTTCAATCACAAAGGGATTATGATTCATTTGATGATATTATGGACTATTACCAAAATGCTACTTTTATATTTTTAATTAATCAAAACATGAAAATTAACTAATATGGTGTAAGACTTGAAACATATTTTATCATGTTTATTTTCTTATTAAAAGAGGTCGTTGAAGATATTCACTCATGGGTTCAGGGGGAGCCTGAAGCTAGACATCATAAAGAAAAGTAATTTAGGGGAGCCTGGAGTCTGATGTCAAGACACATGCTATTTAGTCATATAATTGAACAGAGCTCTATATGCTGTATTGATGTATATTGACTTAAGTGAATATTAATAAAGATTACTCATCAGGGTTGTGTGCAACTCCCCAGACGTAGGCAATATTGGCCGAACTGGGTTACCAAAGTTTCTTGTGTTATTCTCTTATGCTGTCCCTTTAGCTATTACAAAAGTTATTAGCTTTAGTATTAACTGAAGATTTAATTATCTTACTGTTTTTTCAATTGATATCAGAGCGGGTTGCTAGATTATGGAGATAATCAGAGAGGGACCATTAGCTTATCGTCCTCCTGTACTGGATGGAAAAAATTACTCATATTGGAAGCCTCGTATGATATTCTTCATTAAAACATTAGATGGAAAAGCATGGAGAGCCTTTGTTGTTGGTTATGAACCTCAAATGGTTACTGTGGATGGAGTATCAGTGCCAAAACTTGAAGTTGACTGAACAGATGCTGAAGAACAAGCTTCGGTTGGAAATACTAGAGCTATAAATGTAATTTTCAATGGTGTGGATTTAAACGTGTTCAAACTTATTAACTTCTGCATTACTGTTAAAGAAGCATAGAAAATATTGGAAGTTGCATATGAAGGAACTTGTAAAGTGAAGATATCTAGACTGTAGTTGATAACTTCAAAATTCGAAGCTTTGAATATGACTGAAGATGAATCAGTCTCTGAATATAACGAGAGGGTTTTGGAGATAGCTAATGATTCAAACAATTTCTTAGTTTAGGGATGAATTTTAGGTTCTGTCATAGTGTTTTCTGTGATATCTGAGGGGAATAGGAAAATATGTAGTTCCTTTTCTGTTGTAGTTGGATGTAGAACTAGATTTTAAAGTTAACGCAAGTGGTTTCCTTTGATGAATCCTGACAATTTCATAAATATGGGTTTGTATAGATGAATAATCTTGATAAAAATTGATGAAATTGGCCTGAGATTTGTTGCGTTTCACATGCATTTTGTAAAACACATCTCGAAGATGATTTCACTCGAGATTGATATGAGGTATATCACAAAATACATATAAAACCCTTATACTGTGGCATCATCAAGCTAATTGACAACATTGCACCAAGATGCCATGAGATAAGCTATTGGACAAATCTCCCAACTTAAACTATCTTTAAATCTTGTGCATTTGTCCACCTCGTCTTGTAGCATTAAAATAACATACTTGAATAATCAGTTGTAATACTTTCATATTCTACCATAGACATAACTTCTCATTCAAGCTTTAGATATTTATTCTGTTTCGCATCTTGGGATGACCTCAGATAAAGTTATCATGAATAACTCTTCCATGTCAATTATCTTCAGAATATCACTGTCGCCTTACTCAACTCTTTGTAATCAATACATAAGCGCATCGATCCATCTTTTTTCTTAACAAACAAAACCGATGCACTTCAAGGTGAACACTAGGTCAAATGAAGTCTTTGTCAAGCAATTCTTGTAACTTCACTTTAAGCTCTTTCAACTTTGTTGGGAGCATTCTGTATGGAGCTCAAATATAGGAAGAATACCTGGCTCTAGCTCAATCACAAAATCAATCTCCTTGTGTCGAGGTAAACCTAGAAGCTCCTCTAGAAAAACATCAGGTTAATCCTGATGAAATAAATTAGATTCAAACTCAGCTTGTAGTGTTATATATGTCTATATCTAATCCTATGAGACGAGGTATATGGTCATTGGATGCGAGATACTCTCTATGTCTTTCATCCTTGCATAATTACTAAGTCCTTGTTGAGTACAAGTTTTCTTATTGTTTGCGCAAGTACAAGCGAAACAATAGGTTTTCTAAGTAATCCAGGGTCGAACTCAGGGAATTGATATCAAATATTAGTTCTAAGGCTTACTCTTCATCCAGGCGATATACAATTTCTATCTATACAATATAAGGGAAAAGTGTATCTAAAGCTAAACTATTATATACAATAAAGATTCTGTAAAGGGGAATAAAAATGGAGGCGAGGTGGATGTGTGAACTAACTTGTGTTAAGAAAGAGTGAAAGAAGATCTCTGCGTTACTAGGCGATTAAGCCATGCGACAACCTTGATGCGATAGAGATCAGTTATGTAACGCCCCAACAATTTAGACTTTTGTCATTTTATTATCTTAAGTGTGGTTACTGAAATTTTGAAGTTACTTGAGGAGACTTGATTAATTATGTTTTGATTTTGTGATTTACTAAGTTTTGAGGATTATATTTATTTTATTTGGAGGATAAAATATTGGTAGAATTATTGTGGTAAATAAAGATATTTGGGTTGAGGAGAGAGAGAATTTATTTTTGTTAAAGATAATGGTGATATATTATTTGGAAAAAGAAAAAGAAAGAGAAGGGATCGATGTGATTGGTTGAAATTGAGTTTTTAAAAGGGAGATTTTGATGGGTTTAATTGAAGAAAGAGAGTATGAGATTTTTGGGGAAAAGAAAAGATAATAGTAATGATAAAGAATTATTATTATTATGGCATTAAATACATGCACTATTCATCTTTCTCTTCAACCAAACCCTAAAGAGGAACCCTAGCAAGCTGCCGCTGTCGCCCTCCGCCAATCATCGCCGTCGAGCATCCGTCGCAGATTAGCCCGAGTTGATAGCTGAGCCGATCGACACCCATCCGAGCTCCAGCCATCACGTACGGATCTCAGCCGCACCTCCAAGCCGATCACGTGGAGCCCCGCCTGTCAGTCGTCCATCCCCGCGCCAGCCGTCGCGTCTGGGTTGAAGTCTACGAAGCCACGCAGCCCAGCCTATCGCCACAGCTTCCATCGCACAGTCGAGTCGCGCCACCACTTGTCTCGAGTAAGTCAAACGCCACCCGCGATCGCAGCCGACCCGAACAGCCATGTGAAGACCGATCCGCTCCGCGTTGCCGTCGGTCAAACGCATACAGCCGCTCTGCACCGCGACCCGACCCGAGTGTTCAGC
Organism: Cucumis melo; assembly: GCF_025177605.1. Taxonomy (NCBI): domain Eukaryota; kingdom Viridiplantae; phylum Streptophyta; class Magnoliopsida; order Cucurbitales; family Cucurbitaceae; genus Cucumis; species Cucumis melo. The sequence continues at coordinate 5,322,622 of NC_066857.1, forward strand.
CGCCCTGCACCCGCGTGCACCCGCAAGCCGCGCCGCGTACACCTGCAAGCCGCGCCCGCGCCCTTCTTCGCGAGTCGATTCCCAGCCGAGCCGTGTCTCCCTTCTGTCGCAAGTCGAGCCGACACCTACCTTCAAGCCGAGCTGATCCCTACTCTTCCAACCGAGCCGCCAAACCCCTTTTGAACCACCTAGCCTTTTCCAATCCTTTGCACCTATTTTGGTAAGTCAAATGGGTTTTTAGCATACCCAGCCAAGACTTGAATTTTAACCTAAATAATTTAATTTGGACTAAATTAAATTATTTCTCTTAAGGAATATCTTGGACCAATTGACTTTGGAGCGTTAGATTTCTTCAGTAAGGGCTCAAACGTTGCAACCTCGACCTAGGTTAAGTCATCTCAACTACATTTTTGGGTCTTAGGTCGTTTGGTGAATTAATTATGAAAATTGGCGTTATTAAACATTTAGGATCTCTCTGCTTGGAAAGCACTTTTTCTTGTTGTTAGAACTCGTTGAGCAAATCTCCAGGTAAGAGATTTCTACTACTAGCTCTACGACTAGAATCATGAGACCGCATGCATTCCTAGTTATGCACTTGAGGACTAGACTGCATAACGATATGTTAATTAATGAGGGCATGATATGACTTCTGATGTGATTTGTTATGATGACATGGTATAATGTGTTGACGGCTGATTATGGCTTTATGTTTGGATAATGTGATGAGATGTGATATGATGATTAGACTGATATGATTACATGATGATGTTATGTATATGTATGCTATGGTTAGAGTACCTGTTAGCTTAGCCTATTATAGTCGTACCTGCATGGGTGTCCTTCGGGATCACCACCTATTTAGGACTGCGTAGACCGATAGGACCGCCAATCTGGCATGGATATAGATATGATTCGAGTGATTCGACGGGATCCTCGCAGCCCGATTGTCTTAGTGTTTCCTCTAGGTTCGTTACAGACCAGTATGTCCTAGGTGCTCCCCCGGGACACCGAAGACCAGATTCCGTTCCTACGGGAGCGCATGTTGCACGTGTTCGGGAACGTGCCAGTTTTTGGGTATCATTTTCAGGACTCTAATAGGAAGTTAACAGACACCTAGTGGGACTAGTAGTGGGTCCTTTACTGAGTATTTTATACTTACTCTTTTCATGTCACATTTTCAAGTAGAGGCAGGGGTAAGGGCAAGGGCAAACTGGCGGGCGACCAGAAGTGACCCTGGCGAGCCATAGGGATTTCTGCTTCCGCTTTACACCCCGTTTAAACTTTTAGTACTTGAGTTTTTATTTTTATTTATTTTCTATTTCGTTTCTTTAAAAGTAGATAGGGCTCGAGTAGGATTTTAATATTTGTTTACATTTCGCACATTACCCTGATTTGGTTTTTAAATAAATAAAAGTCTGAGGTTTTATTCATTTTAGCCGAACTTTATGACTTTAATTATGTTATTTACATTTAGTAAAGACTTCGACTCAGTATAAGGAGTTGGGTCGTTACAGTTGGTATCAGAGCCCAGTGTTTTAGATTCTGTAGACTGACTTACGATGTAAGTCTTTGTTTTGTTTTGTTTTATTTTACCCTATGGCTATACGGTCCTTCGCCACTCGCCAGGTATGTCTTAAAGCTTTGCTAATGTTAAGATTATAACCTTGCCTGAATAGAATAAACATAGAAATTTGAGTGTTATGTTCTTGTGGTGAAAAGTTTTTACCGGTGAATTTAGGAAAAATGTCGCCACGTAGAGGTGCACGCCGAGGAGGTGGTAGGGGAGGCAGTAGAGCCGGTTGTGGCCAGCCGGAGGAGCAACCTGCTGTGTCGGCGGCTGACCCTAACTCACCGGTCACCCAGGCAAATCTCGCCGCAATGGAGCAGCGTTACCAGAACATGCTGCAAGATGCTTTAGCGCCTTTCCTTGCAGCCCAGTAGAACCAGGCCGCCCTTGTTCAGGCCCAGACCGTCACTCTTCCAGCCCCTGTGGAAGCTCAGCTCGTGCCAATTCAACTGTCGGCTGAGGCCAAACACTTGAGAGACTTTAGGAAGTATAAACCTAAAACATTTGACGGATCCATGGACAACCCCACCAAGGCCCAAATGTGGTTGATGTCCATAGAGACTATATTTCGGTACATGAAGTGCCCTGACGACCAGAAGGTGCAGTGTGCAGTTTTCTTCCTGGAGGATAGAGGCACCGCCTGGTGGGAGACTGCTGAGAGGATGTTGGGGGGCAACGTCAACAAAATAAACTGGGAGCAGTTTAAGGAGAGCTTCGATGCTAAGTTATTTTCTGCCAACGTGAAGCACGCTAAGCAGCAAGAGTTCCTAAACTTGGAGCAAGGCGACATGACGGTGGAGTAGTACGACGCCGAGTTCGATATGTTGTCCGGTTTTGCTCCCGGTGTGGTAAGGGATGAGGCTACCAGGACCGAGAAGTTTGTTAGAGGTCTTAGACTGGACCTCCAGGGCATCGTCCGAGCCCTCCGGCTAGCCACTCACGTTGATGCCCTACGCATAGCACTAGACTTGAGTCTGCACGAGAGAGCGAATCCGTTCAAGGCTGCGGGCAGAGGGTCAGCTCTTGGTCAGAAGAGGAAGGTTGAGTCGCAGCCTGACGTGATACCGCAGCAAAACCTGAGGTCAGGAGGTGTCTTCCAGAGGCATCGACGGGAGCTTGCAGCAGCCGGGAGAATTCTGAGAGAGCTACCCATCTGTTCTACCTGTGGGAGAGTCCATGGAGGTCATTGCTTGGCCGGGAGTGGAGTTTGCTTCAGGTGTAGACAACCAGGACATACCGTTGACGCGTGTCCTTGAAAACCCTTTGAGACGACACCGCACCAGCCTTCTGCTTCCCAACAGGAAGAGTTTTTGCCACTACCCGTTAGGAGGTCGAGCGAGCTGGTATAGTGGTGACAGGTACGCTCCCAATCTTGGGGCATTGCTTTTGTACTGTTTGACTCTGGGTCATCCCATTCGTTCATATCCTCTGTGTTCGTTCAGCATGTGGGTTTAGAGGTAGAACCATTGGGTAATGTTTTGTCTGTTTCTACTCCATCTGGGGAGGTCCTGTTGTCTAAAGAAAAAATAAAGGCATGTCGGGTAGAGATAGCGAATCATGTGTTAGATGTGACCCTGCTAGTGTTGGACATGCGTGATTTTGATGTGATTTTAGGCATGGATTGTCTGTCGACTAACCATGCAAGTATAGACTGTTTTGGTAAGGAAGTTGTCTTTAACCCTCCCTCTGGGCCTAGTTTCAAATTTAGGGGGGCAGACATTGTATGTATACCCAAGGTCATCTCAGCCATGAAGGCTAGTAAACTACTCAACCAAGGTACTTGGGGCATCTTGGCAAGCGTAGTAGATACCAGAGAACAAGAAGTTTCCCTGTCCTCCGAACTAGTGTACCTCGATGTTTTTCCTGATGAGCTTCCAGGACTTCCGCCTTCCAGGGAGATAAACTTCGCCATCGAGTTAGAATCGGGCACTGCTCCTATCTCGAGGGCCCCATACAGAATGGCTCCAGCCGAGCTAAAGGAGCTGAAGGTACAGCTGCAGGAGTTGCTGGATAAGGGTTTCATCCGATCCAGTGTGTCACCTTAGGGATCCCCAGTGGTGTTTATGAAGAAGAAGGATGGGTCGATGCGCCTTTGCATTGACTACAGAGAGTTGAACAAGGTGACAGTTAAGAACCGCTACCCCTTGCCCAGGATTGATGACTTGTTTGACCAGTTGCAGGGCGCCACTGTCTTTTCTAAGATCAACCTGCTATCAGGCTATCACCAGTTGAGGATCAGGGACGGTGATATTCAGGAACGTGCCAGTTTTTGGGTACCATTTTCAAGACTCTAATAGGAAGTTAATATGCACCTAGTGGGACTAGTAGTGGGTCCCTTACTGAGTATTTTATACTCACTCTTTTCATGTCACATTTTCAGGTAGAGGCAGGGGTAAGGGCAAAGGCAAGGGCAAGCTGGCGGGCGACCAGAAGTGACCGTGGCGAGCCATTGGGATTTCTGCTTCCGCTTTACACCCCGTTTAAACTTTTAGTACTTGAGTTTTTATTTTTCTTTATTTACTATTTCGTTTCTTTAAAAGTAGATAGGGCCCGAGTAGGATTTTAATATTTGTTTACATTTCGCACATTACCCTGATTTGGTTTTTAAATAAATAAAAGTTTGAGGTTTTATTCATTTTAGCCAAACTTTTTTACTTTAATTATGTTATTTACATTTAGTAATGACTTCGGCTCAGTATAAAGAGTTGGGTCGTTACAAGTTAACTAACTTATAATTAAGGTGAGCACCTCTTAGTGCTTTAAACACCACAGTTACTCACATTTCGAGATGCAAATGATAAAGTTTGGTTAAGTGATATCAATCTAGAAGGGTTCACTTACACAACTTATAGAACTTCTCTTTTAAGGGTGACAACCTTTCAGCATCAAATACTCACACACTAGGAGAAATCTGGCCTTTAATGTCACTTGGCAACCGACATCTTTGCAAGCATTATTAAAGCCTTTTAATGTCGTTTGGGCTTTGATGGTGTTATTGAAGACCTTTAATGTCGGTTCAGAAGCGACATCTTTGCCTTTTTCTGGGTTCGATTTTCAAATTTATTTTTATTAAATTGTTTCATTATTGTCCATTTTTTATGACGGCAAAACCGACATTATTTGTCTAGAATTACGTCCGGAAATGTTCGTCATCGTATATTGTAAAAAATAAAAAAATTTCTTGCACGCTAGCTATAGAATGCCTACTACTCAATAGTTTATAACTATTTTACTTGCAATGCATACAAGAATACTTGAAATTCCAACATACACTTTTCCACACTTCCTTATAGAACTACAATAAATATACATCATCCAATACCTACATATAATCACATATCAATAAACAAAACTATATTCAACACCATAAGACCAACTACTCCAAATCTTCCAATATATCCACTTATATATAATCACATATTAAACAATGCATGTTGTTTTCCATGGCAACCTATTAAACACATACAATGCACAAGATCCAACAACTAAAATTCCAGTGTACACTTTTCCACACTTCCATATAAAACTACAACAAATATGTAGCATCTAACACCTACATATAATCACATATCAATAAACAAAAATATATTCAACACCATAAGACCAACTACTCTAAATCTTCCAATATATCCACCTATATATAATCACACATATCAAACAACGCATGTTGCCCTCCATGATAAACCAATAATAAACACCCACAATGCACAAGATCCAACACCTAAAATACCAGCACATTTTTCCACACTTCCATATAGTACTACAACACATACGATCATCCAACACCTAAAATACCAGCACACCTTTCCACACTTCCATATAATACTACAGCAAATACAATCATCCAACACTTATATATAATCACATATTTGAATAAACATACTATATCCAACAACTGTAAGTGAAAACTCAAAATTTATAGATAATATATAAGATCGTGATTAATAACTAATGTATATGTACAACAGAAAGTTCCTCCACTAACTAAAGTATATGTACAAACTATCTAACAAACAACAATTAGTACAGGATCGCCTGCCTTTCAAAAAACTATAGGACTACCCGTCCCTACAAAAACTTAATTAAAAACTTCAAGCGGAAAAATCCAAAACTGAAGTATTTACAAAAGTTCCATTACAAACTAAAATCATACTAACTTAACTCGACCAAAAAAAAAAAAAATTAAAAGCTTACACAAATCTAGAAACAAAGCCTACCCATTTGGTTCGAATCTCGTCGATCTCTTCTTGCCTATATGCACTTTTAGTATTCGATTACACATAGAGAAAGATATGGAAAGTATGAGTTTAGATCATAAACTGTAGCATATAAAAAGTGAAAGTAGAAACTTACAAGGCTAGTAATAGAAGTACTAGAATTATGCACTATCTCATGTATGTACTTTTGCACGTAGTACCCACATCCTACAGAATCCAATTAACAAGGGCACTGCATGTATATAAATTAAATACAAATTATTCTTATGTTTCATCGAAAATAATTATGTGTAAATGCAAATTACCTTTACAGGTCTCCATTTTGGAGTTGACCGATAACGTTGTAGATCGTGTTTCGCTTGCCATGTCTTCAGCCCTTTAAATAATTTGAAACATTAGAAGACAATAAAGTGAAATAATAAGTAATAAAGTGAAGACACTCATTTATGACTCCATGAATGTCTTCATTGACTTTACTTCGAAGAGAGTCCAAGACATAAATGCAAATTTTTCGAAGATCGATGACATGCAACATCCAATGAAAACTACAATAAGCAACATCTTCAATGTGAGTACACATTTAAGCTCAATGAAAAAAATATTAATGTGTTCTTTATTTACCCGGTATTATATGGAATTAGCACTATTTATTCAAAGTTAGCTGCTTCTAACCGATTGGCTAGATTTTTGGATCGAAGATCACGATCCTTAATATGTGACGATATTTTTGATTGGTCGATGACCAAAAACTTCCTAGCACAGTCACATTCATCCCAAAGATATTTAAATAAAAGCAACCATAGTTAAAATATGAGCAAAATAACTACAACAGTGGTATTGGAGATAAAGATGAGTAAAAGTTGTCTTATACTTACGTAATGTACGCTAGTATAGACATATAGCCGATTTTGCAGTAATGCAACAAGTCTTCATGAGCTAAATAAACAAATTTGTCTCTTCCAAATATTAGCTCGTTCATTGGGATGCGAATTATGTCTACATTCTTTATGTTGTTCACAATATGTCTATTTAAAAGCTTAATAGTCCCGTTAACGTTAGTATAATTTGAAGAATACACTACATCCTCCTTGGTTGAATGCTCCTACCACAACCAAGGTTCTAAATTCAAAATACATCCACAAATAAAATCAAAACTTAAATAGTAAAAAAGAGACACACTTGTTTGTCATTGATCGTAGAAACAAGCCGACGAGACCATTCTATAATGTTACCCAATGCTTGATTTAAGGTCTCTATCTTTCCCTTCACTGGATTGAGTATAGTCAAATTTTCTCCCGTAACCATGTCTACTAAAAATTTAACATTGGGATAGCCAATGTTATCTTCAAATACCATAGCTACTTCAATGATATTATTAATGGATCCTATAGACAACTGGCATGGTGTTCCCTTTACAAATATTAAAAGCATCGTTAAGAACAATTGATCCTATATCGTTAAAAAATTAAAAGTGACAACAAAGTCAATTAGCTCCACTCCTTTGTTGCTAGGTGTGTTGACCAGATCCTCATCGGCATCAAGATCTATGTTAATACTTCAATGGATGACCTCGAGTGATTACTTCTCTTCTTGTAACTTTTGCATCTCGAGTAATCCTATTCTTTGACATATTTCAACTTCAGGAGTTATCATTTTCTCCTTCCCTTTTACTGTGGTAAAATGTAATTGAGAGATAAAACCACCCACGCCTCTTACATGCGTCCATTGTGCTCCTCGAAACTCAATGCGTCAGTCAAGATGTCCTCATTTTTATATGTTGCAACTAATTCATTCTATAAAACAATACAAGTATTTTCATCATCAGTTAGGTTAACAAAAGATTATGCATTGTAATCATAAGTATACTTACAATCCAAGAGGCACAATCTCAAGTAGCATCATCAAAATAATCATTATTTCTTCCTTTCCGTGCTTCCTTTCAAAGAGTTGAACGATAGGAAACATCATGCGTTATTTTCTACAACTAAAGATATATATCTAATTAGCGTAAACATATTAAGATTAATTCTTTAATTTAATAAGAAATAGTCACTAGTTAATGGGCAAGATTAGCATATCGCTTACGAGACATATGATGATTGTATACACACTTCGACCTTCTTTTCCTTTGAATACGACTATAATCTTGTACAATGCATTTGTTTGTAGGTAGATACCAAAACAATATTAAAGTGAACATGTAACTAAAATTATTTACCTCCCATTCTTCACTTAGTCTAGCATCCACAAACGATTCCCAATCTTTTTGATTTATACGAGAATAGATTTTAGGAGAAAACTGCAAGAGTGATGGTTGATCCTTAGATGGAAGTATATACTTCTGAGTCAACGTGGTCTTGAAAGTTCGAAACTTTCTTGATGCAGACATAAGTATAGAATGTTTGGCATTGAGTTGTAAATCGAACGACATATACACAATAAAAAAGAAGAGCGTAGTTGGACTTAGGGTGTAAATTAAACTACATTGTATGAAAAATATAATAATAAAATTCATACCGATATACAATCATAGATTTTATCTTTAAGCTCATTTGGAACTTCTTTCCAAGATGTGTATGTGATAGGAATCTGTTGTCAAATGCACACACCAATGTAACTTTGCATTTTCTTAGAAGTGGCTCCAACAGGTCGTGCTCATTAAATTGAATGGATAACCGTTTCCCAGAATTTCTCATTCATGCCAACTCCGACATAGTAGTTAGGCCACGTGGAACAAATGATTTGTTTCTTACTTATGGAAGCATTTCTTTTTCATCCTCGTTGCTATCCTCCATTTATGAAACTGCAAAAAACGGACATACATTAGTAAGCAAAGTCACATACCATAAGCATAGCAATTATGTTACGAACTTAAATACATTATAAAGCAAAGTAATGACATACCATAAACATAACAGTTATATTACAAACTCTAGACATAAATACATTATAAAGCAAAGTAATGACATACCATAAGCATATCAATTATATTACGAACTCTAAACATAAATACATTTTAAAGCAAAGTAATGACATACCCTTCTCTACCCATCTACCCTCACAATCATGTCTAATATAAGTTGAAGTTGTATCATCAATCTCATTAGGTGTATCAACATTGAGCATCCTTTGAATGGTTCTATAACCACACTCTTGAAGCATATCTCCTATTTCATCTTCAAAGAAATCTTCTTCAATAGTTGTTTGTGGAGATGTTAAAACCACTGATCATTTAGGATTTGAAAAATCTTGGACATAGAATACTTGTTTTGCTTGGGTGACTAAAATGAATGAGTCTAATTTACGCCCAATACATTTGAGATCCACGATAGTAACCCAAGCTCGTCCACTTTGACTCCACTTCTATTGCCAACCCAATCACACTTAAATAAAAATAAAAGATAATTGATGGTAATCAATCTCCCATATCTCTTATATTACATCATAAAACGTCATATCTGACATGACAGGGTTTTTGTCTTTAGAACTAGAGACTTTCATTGTAGTAGCGGTTATACTAACTCCACTATTTTGAATTCTCCTAATATCATCACACCTTTTTGTGTGATAGTAATAACCATTAATCATGTAAACAAAATAAGTGGCAACATCTCGAGAAGGTCTGTGAGCTATCCATCTGAAAGAAGGTGTGATGGAATTTTTAGCTACTTTGAGAGCAAGTGCAACATACACAATATATTGGATTTAGTTAGATCCAAAACAAACATGAAAGAATATGATTCTAGTGATTACCCGTGTGGACAGCCACCTACTGAATGTTCGATTATGCTATTCTTGAATCCACTTTTTACTTCGAGCTTTACTGGAGTTTAGCTTAAGCAAACTCTCTATATCTGTCATAAATGACAAGTTATTAAGTAATTATATAACCAACTTATGTAGAATGAGAATAGATAGGGTTGAGCCCGTACTCGACGTATGGTAGAACATTATTTACATTCTGAATGACATAAAGATGAGCTTGATCTAACTGATCCTTACTCGGTCTGATAAAAGAAGAAGCTGATAATGCTCTATCCACGTTTGAATCCTTTTTTATTACAGATGAGTTAAGTCCAATAGAACTAACTCCAGCAATAAATTCAGAACAGAACTCTATAGCCTCTTCAACAATATAATTTTCTACCATACATCCTTCTGGTCGATTTTTGTTTGGCACATAAGTTTTTAGGACTATCATATATCGTTCAAAAGGATACATCCACCTTAGATGAACAGGTCCACAAAACTCAATTGCTCTTACGAGATGCATTACAAGGTGTACCATTATAGTGAAAAATGATGGTGGAAAATACTTTTCCAATAGACATAAAGTGACAAATACATTTTCTTGCATTTCTTTCAAGTGATGTTGTATCAATTGTCTTCTTACATATAGCATTAAAGAAGAAACATAGCTGAATAATTGCAAGTCTTACATGTTTTGGTAGAATACCTCGCATTTCCATAGGTAGCAATTGTTGCATAAGAACATGATGGTCATGCAACTTAAGTCCATACAGTTTCAAATCAAGTGACACTAAACTTTGAATGTTCGATGAATAGCCTTCTAGTACTTTAAGTTCAGATAGTGTTTTACAAAAACTCAACTTCTCTACTCGAGATAATGTATAACATGCTGTGGGTAAAAAGATCTTTTTCTCCCCTACATGAGGGGCTAACTATGATCTAATGTTCAGTTCAACCAAATCTAATCGACTTTGTACTCCATCTTTTGTTTTATCGAGAATATCAAGCAATGTGCCAATGAGATTTGCACACACATTCTTTTCAATGTGTATCACGTCTAAACAATGCCCCACATTAAGGTACTTCCAATATTCTAACTAAAAAAAAATAGATTTTTTCTTCCAATAAGTTCCTGAAGAACTCATTTCATTGTTCCTTTCATTGATAGTTCTCTTACCAAATGAGTGTTCATACTTACTTGTTTGTACAAGAATTTCTTCCCCACTCAATGGTTCTATAGCAAATTCTAATTCTTGTGCACCATTGAAAACTTTCTTCAATTTCCTATATGGATGACGACGTGGTAGAAACTTAGGATGCCCAATATATATGCCATCTTTCTTCCTTTTGGCAAATAAATGGATGAAATTTTCTCCCCATAAATTGGACATGCATGATATCCTTTGACCGTATAACCACACAAATTGTCATATGTAGGAAAATCATTAATGGTCTATAATAAAATAGCTTTTAGTCTAAAACATTGATCTTGAAATGCATCGTAACATTCTACCCCATCATGCCAAAGTTTTTTCAAAACATCAACTAACGAAGCTAAATAAACATCTATTTCATTTTTCGGTTGTTTGGGACCAGTTATTAGTGCTGTCAACATAAAATATTTTCGCTTCATACACAACCATGGAGGTAGGTTGTATGTAACTAACATCACTGGCCAACAACTATATCTACTACTAAGATCTCCATGCGGATTTACCCCTATTTGTGGAAAGAGCAAGATGTAGATTTCTAGGTTTCGACCCAAACTCTGACCACAAATTGTCTATTTCTTCCACGATAATGCATCTTTTGGATGTTGTATTAAACCATTCACTTCTCTTTTTTCTGGCATGCCACGTCAATAATCTTGATGTTTCTTTGTTTCGAAATATTCTTTAAAATCTTGGGATTGGGGAGAAATACCATATGACTTTCACTGGAACATTCTTAACCTCCTTTAAATTTTTAGGAATCTTCCATATTGACATACAACAAGAGGGGCATACATTTGCATCAGACAGTTCTTTCCTAAACAAGCAACAATCATTCCTATAGGCATGAATCTTCTCGTACTTCATTCCAAGAGTACACAAAATCTTTTTTGCTTCATAAGTAGAAGTAGGACATTCATTGGGAGTAGGTAAGATGTCACAAATAATTGTAACAACTCTGTGAAACTCTTATCACTCGATCCAAATTTAGTTTTCAAATTATATAACATTATCAACGTAGATATTTTGGTAAAATTTGTACAAGTAGGATATAATGATTTCTTGGTATCATCTACTAGTTCCTCCAAATTTTCTAACTTGTCATTAAAATAATTATGCGCAGCCTCAAACATTCCAATTGTGTCTTCAACATCGTCCTCGTCAATTTCTTCTCTTACACTACTAAAGACACTTTTACACTCATGAAAAATCCATTCTTGATAACTCTGATCAATGCCATTAAAAATACTAGTGATCTCTAATTGTATTCACATCTAAAGTTTTTGCATTCACGCATTTTAAACAAGGACATGCCATGATGTTCGACGTCTTCGAATGTTCCAACCCATTTTTAATAAACATCTCAACCCCAAAAACATACTTAGTTGACATTCTATTCTTTTTCATCCACGAATTATTCATATTATATAAGATGCAATTTAATCTACAAAAAAAAAGTTGAGAAAATAATGAAATTAAGTAAACTTAAACTCTTACCCACATTCCAAAAACTAACAAGTTCTATATAACCCAAACCAAAAAGTTCTATATTATACATTCAAACAACTACAAAACTCGCAATTGTATCACTCAATCAACTAACAAGCAAATCTCAAATTAAAACCATCCACAAAGACCAAACACAAGCTCAGTCCGAGTCATGAAGAAGAGTTCGTGAGTCGGAATCAAGAACTTGCTCATTGAAATTGTGGTAAAGTTTTGATTGGGGTCTCACTACCTATGAACATCACACCATAACCTTAAGCTTTTACACTTCTTCTTCTTTTTTAAAATTCCATTTGTTTTTATTAATTATTTTGTATTTGTTAAATGTTTAATTCTTGAGACCCCTGTTTCTATTGATTTAGGCTTATATTGCAATTAATGTTAAATTTACTATACTTTTGTTACATAATTTGATGGATCTTGGCTCTTGATTTAGGCTTAGATTGAACATTTTGTTCTATTTATTCTGTTTTTAACTAAAAAAATTCTACTTAACTTTTATTAATTAAAGCCTGCATGGGAGAAGAAGGATAAATTTGCTTCTTTTATATGCTTAGCTTTTGATTGAACTTCATTTAAAGTGCAATAAGTCATGCATTTATATAAAATAGTAAGGGAAGAAAAAGAGTATATGAATGAAAACTCAACTATGAGATCGATACAATATATGCATAGAGTTCGAGACAACATATATAAGAACTTTATGGAACCACACCCACCACTTGCCATGCACACATGATAATAAATCTCTAAAAACATGAACCTAAAAACACTAAAAAACACTACACAAAACCCAATGAATTTTATCCAATGAATTAGGAAACATAACCTAAAAACACTTAAAAAAAACTTTATAACAAACATGAACATTACACAAAACTAAAAGAAAAACTTACATTTAACTTCTTTTGTCTCCCAAAACGAAAAACACAAAGAAAAATCTTATGATTTTTCTTCCTTCATAGCCAAACAGAAACTTCCCTAGAAAATGCTTCACTCTAATAGAGGAAAAATCTGAAAGAATTAGACCAACAAACAATTCAATGATGTGAAGAAGAAATTAGAAAAAAAAAACAGAACAAAAAAATCTGAAGGAATAAAAATAGAAAAAAAAAATATGCTTCTTCTTCTAAAACTTATCAAACCAATAAACAATTCGATGAAACAAAACAACTTTGCATCCCAAACATAGACATATGGCTTCTCCAAACATATGACGAACTTCATATACATATGAACTTCTGACATTCTATCTTAACTCAACGCTTCAAACAATCTTTAAATCTTTTTAATAAGATATCAAAAACAACAGAGGATGATGAATAAATGTGTCACAAAAACTCACAACCTAAATATTCAAAAAAGTTTATATCAAAATACCATAGTTTCCTTTGAGTTTCCCTTTAAACCCAGAATTTAAGAACATTATGATTTACATCTCTTTTAAGTATAAATGAAAAACAAATAATTAGGAGCTCATTATCAAAATTTTACTCATCTTTTTATATTAAGAAAAACAAAGTCGAATCGTAATATAACAATTCATTTGAATTGAAGCAATCTTAATAGGTCATTGTTGGAGCTACTGCAACTCTACTCACTCAAGGGCAGATTTTGATCATTACACATATACCTAATATTCTTCTACTTGTATAGTCTATAATCATAGCATGATTTGGAAGTCCACTTTTACTATACATAGATTCATTATACCTTTTATTGACCAAAAAATTTAATTACTATTCCATGATCTTACAACTCTTTCTCACTCTTGGATTTAAAATATACGAAGAAGACTAAACAAGTAGGAAATCAATATATATTGGTTTGGGAGAAAATAACAATGTAAGGGTTTAAATATAAGACCCTCTTAGATCTCCTACTTTAACACCATGTTAAATCACCGATTGACCAAAAGTGAGATCAATAAACCAACATTCAAATTACCTCTATATTAGTGTCCTTTACGTTTGTGTGAATCGATGATTTTACATGGTATTAGAGCAAAAGATCCAAAAGGCCATGTCTGAATCAAACTCCTTTAACTAATGTTACCATTTCCTCTCCCTCAACTGTACTTTTTTTCCAAATTATCAAACTCAGAGGTAGAATGTCTAATTATTTATATATAATTAAATTTACCATATATCTTTGCATAATTTGTTCGTGACGACTTAACAAAACTCTACCAATACACATTGAAGTGCTTAAATAGACACACCACACCAATGTTTAGTACCTCTCTTGCATACCCTTAATTCGAGTTTACTAAACCTATTACGCCTCATCTCTAGCCATGCACACACGTACGCATACGGTCGATGGATCAATGTTAGACTATATAATGACTCATATATATAAATATTAAGTAAAAACAAGGATATAAAAAATTTGATTAGACAGGTCCAAGTAGCTGGCAAAGAGTCATTCATTCTCCAAGCTAAAAAGAATGAATCTGAAGCAGATGCAAATGCAAATAAATGGGCAAAAATAACTCATAAATTGATGTTTCAATCATATGCTTGGTTTTGTCATTTTGGCTGTCCAAAGGCACACATTTGAGGTTATGATCTGGTCCACACCATCCTTCATTGTTTATCCTACCTTTTTCATTTGTTTTGTTTCTAACAAAATACTTGCTATTCAGTACCCTAATAAAAAATTTTAAAAAAATATCAATGAAGATGGATAGAAAGTAGACTATTTGGTCAGTTTCAAGCGGTGGGATTTGATATGAAGCAGACCCTTTAACAGAGCTTCTTTTGAATGTTAGTTTAGGTAGAGAGAGAAAAAATCAAGAATTTAATGCATTATTCTGCCATTTCATTCTTCATATCATTCACACCTTTTTTTTTGTTAATAAATTAGAAGGTTCCTCTCTCTTTCACATGAAAACCTTGGAAGACAACATTATTATTGCTTCAGACCACATGAGTTAGATCTAGTTTTGTTTATTTTATTAATGAACACAATATCTGTCTGTTTTTAATTTTGTGAAATTTAGCCAAACTTTCTTCCTTTCTCTCAAACCAAATGCTCTAAGCTTAGGAAGCGGTGTGAAACCGACAAATACTGTCCCTAGCTACTCGACGATACCTGCCGACCCTATCTTAACTTGAACAATCTAATTCTTACGCATAACTTTACTGATTATCATAATCATGGTTACTAATTTCTACTTACAACAATACTTTATTAATAGATGTCTGGAACTGCAGTAAACCCTTTATTTTGTGCTGCTTATCTTTCTATGGATGGGGATAGAAAGGTCACACTAGTGGTTCCTTGGTTAACTTTAAGGGATCAAGAACTTGTATATCATAGCAACACAACCGTCATCTTACCCTCACAACAAGAGAAATACATTCGGCAATGGCTAGAATAAAGGACATGATCAAAATTCAATTTCACGCTCCAATTTTATCTTGGGAAGGTAAACTGTAGCATGTTTTAATTACAACCCTTGTCTTAGATATGATGCTTTCTTACATGTGTCTGTTTGTGTAGGATGATTGAATTACTATCCTTATCTTAGATATGGTACTTATAACCCTTGTCTTATATATATATAAGGTAAACTAGTTTTATGAATCCCTTCAACAAAACAACCCAACCAGTGTAATTCAAAGACATGTTCAAACACTTACAACTGAAGACATACTTACAACATATGGACCCAACATGTAGCCACTAACCACTAAATGCACGAGAAATGTTAACAAGACTAGTACAGCAGACTAGCAACAACAAACAATTATCAAACATGTGAAGAAGATAGAACAAAAACAAAGGCTTCTTCTTTTAAAAATTATCAAACCAACAAACAATTCAGTAAGCCTATCATCAGTCACATTGAAATCGAAATGAGAAACCTAATATTATCAAATACAGTACAATAATCATTCTAATTTTTAACTTATACTAGATGGGTGAACAAAATAAATCAATGAAACAACAAAAGGAGAAAACAAAGAAGGAAAACATTAGGGTGGAAATGAAAAATGAGCGGTGGCGCAACCTTACCAATTGGGGAATGAGATAGGTTATGAGACAGACGCGGTGAGTTTGAGAATATGGGTGCAGACATGGGCGAACTTACCAACACCAACTGTGATTTCACGAAGAGGTGATAATGTGAGAGGGAGGGAGATACGGTCAATTTTGTTTAGAAGGTGGGTGCAGAAGCTGTGACTGTTAAAGGTAGGAGTGACATTAATAGTCTCGGGTGAGAATGTGAGAAGGAGACGCAAGCGAATTTGTTTAGAAGGAGGGAAATGCAGGCGAATTTGTTTAAAAGGTGTGGGAAAGCACAACAACAATGGTGGCAGCGAACACAATGGTGACGGTAAGCACAATGGTGGCAGCGATGGTTATTCGAAGAAGAAAAGGGCGATGGTTATTCAGAGAAGAAAGGGAAAGAGTGACTGAAGTGATTGAGAGGAGAAGAACTATTCGCAACCAGATTAAGAAAGAGTAAAGTATGAGAGAGAAAGAGTTATTATTTTACAAAATAAAAAAATTAAAATTAAAATTAAAATGGAGCATTAATGTCAGTTTTCAAAAGGGAGGACATTTAATGTCGGTTTAAAATCGACATTAAAGCTTACTCTTTAATGTTGGTGGAAAACCGACATTAAACATCTGCCTTTTCAAAATTGACATTAAGGTTCATTTTTCATTTTTTCCAATCGACATTAAAGCCTATATTTCTTCTAGTGACACTTGTTTTTCTTTCGGGACACAAGTGATGGAAGTTATCTCGTCAAGGTAAAGTTTGCCTCCAAACTCCCCCTTGCATGCGTTAGTCATATCCTTGCTATTTGCTCTCTCGAGTAGTTCAATATACATTGGCCAAGTGATGATTATAGCTCAACTAACACAATAAGTTTTATAAACTAAACTTCTTATCAAGAACTTATCACAAACTTAAACTATAGATAACACATTGACAGATGAATAGCAAAGGAATGTTGGATTGAAAAGGTATAAACATGAAATGTAGTAAAGAATATGGACCTTATGCTACTATACAATGTGAACATATACATTACAAAGAAACATAAAAATGGAAAGTAAAGAGAATGACTTTACAAGTTAGGGAAAAGGAATGATGGATGCTTTCGCTTACAGACTGACCGAAGAAGGAGAAGAATGACTTTTACAGATGGCGGAAAGGAGCCTTTCCGCCATTCTCCTTTCCGCCACTCTCTAGGGTTTAGCTGATTCATACAGATGTTTTACTCTTTTTAAAGTCGGCCACTTTACTTGGTAGGGAATGAGTCCTTTTATAGGCAACTTTCGACAGGAAACTTCTATTCTTCTGATTATGTCAGTGCCAATTGCAGCCTTGTCAAGTCACATCAACTCCAACTACCATTTTTGTCTTCTAGAGAACCTTTCTCGCGTGAAGACGTAGTTCCTCATCTAGAGATTGTACTTGCTAGATACGTTCTTCTCACGTAATGCTTTGCACGCGCTCCTCTACGACTCACTATTCTTCTTTTCTTATTAATCCTGTATTAAAACACTGAAAACCAGGTAAAATAGGTATAAAGACTTATGTAAGATGTACTTCCTAAAAGTTATGAATTTTCGATAGAAGTTACATGTGTTGACACATTTACTACGTGCTTTAGTTCCATTATTGTACCTAAAAGGCCATGATAACTTGCAGAGTTATCAAATCCCTCACCATAGGTTCTGATGTCAAGAAAACCTCGGCTTTTCTAGTATCCACCATACTGGCCAAGATACTCCAAGTACCTTGGTTGAGTAGCTTACTGACTTTCATAGCTGAGATCATTTGGACAACACCACAGTTCCTACCCCTTTATACTTAAAATTGGTCTCTACAGGAGGATTAAACACTACCTCCTTGCGGGAACAATCTATGCTAGCATGATTAGTAGCTAGCAAATTCATGCCTAGAATCTCATTAAAATCACGCATATCCAGAATTAATAGAGTTACATCTAACACATGACTTGCTATCTCAAAATGACATGTTTTTATCTATTCCTTTGACAACATAACCTCTTTAGATGGAGAAGACACTCATAAAACATAAGCTACGAGCTTTACATCTAAACATGCATGTTTTACAAATACAGAAGATATAAATAAATGAGATGAGCCAAAGTCAAACAAAACCAAAGCATAATGCCCCAATATCCACAAGGAAACACACAACCAATATGAGCTCATACATATTTAGAACCTGCCACAATAACAACCTCTATCAAATCCAACCATGGCATAGAATACTTAATACACGATCGAGAATAGCTCACATGTGATCTGTACCCACAAGGAAATACACGGCCAGACTGAGCTCACACATATTTAGTACCTATCATAGTAGCAACCTCCATCCAACCATACTCATATGTGCACACACTATAAGAAATCTGGCGATCGACATCTTTGCGAGTGTTATTAAAGGCCTTTAATGTCATTTGGTGACCGACATCTTTGCAAGCGTTATTAAAGGCATTTAATGTCGGTTGGGCTTTAATGTCGATTTATAATCGACATTAAAGATATATTTAATGTCAGTTATAAACCAATATTAAAGGGCTTCAATGTCGGTCATAACCCGACATGTTTGAAGGTGTTATTGAAGGCCTTTAATGTCGATTCATCTTTAATGTGTATGGATAACCGACATTAAAGATGTCTTTAATGTCGCTTATGAGATATCTTTAATGTCGTTTTTCCACCGACATTAAAGATGTCTTTAATTTTTTTTAACCGACATTAAAAATTTCTTTAATATCGTTTCTCAACCGACATTAAAGATGTCTTTAATGTCGTTTTTAAACCGACATTAAAGACACATTTAATGTCGTATTTTCAATAGTTTTTATGACGATAAAAACCAACATTATTTGACTCGAATTACGTCTGAAAATGTTCGTCATCATATATTGTAAAAAAAAAATAAAAAAATTGCTTGCACGCTGGCTATAGAATGCCTACTACTCAATGGCAAACCTTATATCTAGTTCACCTGCAATGCACACAAGAATACCTGAAATTCCAGCATACACTTCCATAGAGAACTACAACAAATACACATCATCCAACACCTACATATAATTACATATTAATAAACAAAACTATATTCAACACTATAAGTCCAACTATACCAAATCTTCCAATATATCCACTTATATATATAATCACACATATCAAACAACACATCCTGCCCTCCATGGCAAACCAATAATAAACACCTACAATGCATAAGAGCCAACACTAAAATACCAGCACACTTTTCCACACTTACATATAGTATTACAGCAAATACGATCATCCAACACCTAAAATATCAGCACACCTTTCAACCCTTCTATATAGCACTACAACAAATACAATCATCCAACTCCTATATGTAATCACATATTTAAATAAACAACCAACAACTGTAAGTGAAAACTAAAAAAAATATAAAGATAACATATAAGATCGTAATTAATAACCAATGTATATGTACAACAGAAAGTTCCTTCACTAACTAAAGTATACGTACAAACTATCTAACAAACAACAATTAGTATGGGACCACCTGCCCTTAAAAAAACTATAGGACTGCCCGTCCCTACAAAAACTTAACTTAACTCGACCAACTACTAACTTAACTACAAAATTCAACTACTAACTTAACTTGACCAAAAAAAAAACATTTAAAAACTTACACAAATCTGCTAACAAAAGCTGCCCATTTAGTTCGAATCTCGTCAATCTCCTCTTGCCTATATGCATTTTTGGTATTGAACTACACACAAAGAGAAAGATATGGAATGTATGAGTTTAGATCATAAATTGTAATATGTAAAAAGTTAAAGTAGAAACTTACAAGGCTAGTAATAGAAGTACTAGAATTATGCACTATCTCATGTATGTACTTTTGCACGTAGTACCCACACCCTACAGAATCCAATTGACGAGGGCACTGCATGTATATAAATTGAATACAAATTAATCTTATGTTTCATAAAAAATAATTACGTGTAAATGCAAATTACCTTTACAGGTCTCCATTTTGGAGTTGATCGATAGCGTTGTAGATCGTGTTTCGCTTGCCATGTCTTCAACCCTCTAAATATTTTGAAACATTAGAAGACAATAAAGTTAAATAAGAAGTAATAAAGTGAATACACTTACACATTTATGACTCCATGAATGTCTTCATTAACTTTACTCCGAAGAGAGTCCAAAACATAAACGCAATTTTCACGAAGATCAATAACATGCAACATCCAATGAAAACTACAATAAACAACATCTTCAATGTGAGTACACATTTAAGCTCAATGGAAAAAAGTTAATGTGTTTCTCTTCTTTATTTACCCGGTATTATATGGAATTAGCACTTTCTGTTCCAAGTTAACTGCTTCTAGCTGGTTGGCTAAATTTCTGGATCGAAGATCACGATCCTTGATATGTGACGATATTTTTGATTGATCAATGACAAAAAAATTCCTTGCACAGTCACATTCATCCCAAAGATATCTAAAAGCAACCAAAGTTAAAATATCAATAAACTAACTACAATAGTGGTATGGAGATAAAGATGAGTAAAAGTTGTCTTATACTTACGTAATATATGCTAGTATGCACATATAGCCGATTTCAACCATGCTGCAGTAATGCAACAAATCTTCACGAGCTAAATAAACAAATTTGTCATTTCCAAATATTAGCTCGTTCATTGGAATGCGAATCATGTCTACATCCTTCATGTTGTTCACAGCATGTCTATTTAAAAGCTTAATGGTCCCGTTAACGTCAGTATAATTTGAAGAGTATACGACATCCTTCCTGGTTGAATGCTCCTACCACAACCAAGGTTCTAAATTCAAAATACATATACAAATAAAATCAAAACTTAAATAATAAAAAAAGATACACACTTGTTTGTCATTGATCGTAGAAACAAGTCGACGAGGCTATTCTATAATGTTACCCAATGCTTGATATAAAGTCTCTATCTTTCCCTTCACTAGATTGGGTATAGTCAAATTTTCTCCCGTAACCACGTCTACTAGAATTTTAACATTGGGACATCCAATGATATCCTCAACTATTGTGGCTACTGCAACAATATTATTAATGGATCCTATAGACAATTGGCATGGTGTTCCCTTTACAAATATTAAAATCATAGTTAAGAACAATTGATTCTATATCGTTAAAAAACTAAAAGTGACAACAAAGTCAATTACCTCCACTCTTTTGTTGCTAGGTGTGTTGACCAGATCCTCATCGTCATCAAGATCTATATTAATACTTCCAATGGATGACCTCGAGTGACTACTTCTCTTCTTGTCACTTTTGCACCTCGAGTCATCCTCTTCTTTATAACATATTTCAACTTGTGGAGTTATCATTTTCTCCTTTCCTTTTACTGTGTTGAAATATTGTGATTGAGAGACAAAACCACCCACGCCTCTTACACGTCCACCGTGCTCCTTGGAACCTAATGCGTCAGTCAAGATGTTCTCATTTTTATGTGTTGCAACTAATTCATCCTATAAAACAATACAAATATTTTCATCATCAGTTAGGTTAACAAAAGATTATGTATTGTTATCATAAGTATACTTACAATCCGAGAGGCACAATCTCGAGTAGCATCATCAAAATAATCATTATTTCTTCCTTTCCGTGCTTCTTTCCAAAGAGTTGAACGATAGGAAACATCATGCGTTATTTTCTACAACAAAAGATAGATATCTAATTAACAACAACATATTAAGATAAATTTTTGAATTTAATTAGAAATACTCACTAGTTCATCGGCAAGATTAGCATATCCCTTACGTGACATGTGGTGATTGTATAAGCATTTTGACCTTCTTTCCCTTTGAATACGACTATAATCCTGTACAAAGTATTAGTTTGTAGGTAGATATCAAAACAAAATTAAAGTGAAAATGTAAACTTATTTACCTCCCATTCTTCACTTAGTCTAGCATCCACAAACGATTCCCAATCTTTTTGATTTATATGAGAATAGATTTTGGGAGGAAACTGCAAGAGTGATGGTTGATCCTTAGACGAAAGTATATACTTTTGAGTTAACGTGGTCTTGAAAGTTCGAAACTTTCTTGATGCAGACATAAGTATAGAATGTTTAGCAATGTGTTGTAAATCGAACGACCTCTACACAAAAAAAAAAAGCATAGTTAAACTTAGAGTGTATAGATTATATGAAAAACATAATAATAGAACTCATACCGATATACAATCATAGATTTTATCTTTCAACTCATTCGGAACTTCTTTCCAAGAGTTGTATGTGATAGGAATCTGTTGCCGAACGCACACACCAATGTAACTTTGCATTTTCTTAGATGTGGCTCCAACAGGTTGCCCGTGTTCATTAAATTGAATGGGCAACTTTTGTCCAGAATTTCTCACTGAGGCCAACTCAGACATAGTAGTTGGCCCACGTGGAACAAATGATTTCTTTCTTACTTTTCGAAGCATTTCTCTTTCATCCTCACTGCTATCCTCCATCTATGAATCTGCAAAAAACGAAAATACATTAGTAAACAAAGTCAACATACATAAGCATAACAATTATGTTACGAACTTAAACATAGATACATTATAAAGCAAAGTAATGACATACCATAAATATAGCAGTTATATTACGAACTTTAAACATAAATACATTATAAAGCAAAGTAATAACATACCATAAGGATATCAATTATATTACAAACTCTAAACATAAATACATTATAAAGCAAAGTAATGACATACCCTTCTCTACCCATCTACCCTCACAATCATGTCTAATATAAGTTGAATTTGTATCATCAGTCTCATTAGGTGTATCAACATTGGGCATCCTTTTAATGGTTTCATAACCACGCTCTTGAAGCATATCTCCTATTTCATCTTCAAAGAAATCTTCTTTAATAGTTCTTTGAGGAGATGTTAAAACCATTGACCATTCAGGATTTGCAGAATCTTGGACATAGAATACTTGTTTTGCTTGAGTGGCTAAAATAAATGAGTATGATTTATGCCCAATACGTTTGAGATCCACGATGGTAAACCCAAGCTCATCCTCTTTAACTCCACTTCTATTTTGAACTATCCTAATATCATTACGCCTTTTTGTGTGATAGTAATAACCATTAATCATGTAACCAGAATAAGTGGCCACATCTGGAGAAGGTCCGTGAGCTATCCATCTTAAAGAAGGTGTGATGGAATTTTTAGGTACTTTGAGAGCAAGTGCAACCTACATAATATATTGGATTTAGTTAGATCCAAAATGAACATAAAAGAGTATGATTATAGTGATTACCCGTGTGGACAGCCACTGACTGAATGAGCGATTATGCTATTCTTGAATCCACTTTTTACTTCGAGCTTTACCAGAGTTAAGCTTATGTAAACTGTCCATATGTTGTCTATCATAAATGGCAAGTTATTAAGTAATTACATAACGAACTTATATAGAATGAGAATAGATAGGATTTAGCACATACTTGACATATGGTAGAACATCATTTACATTCTGAATGACATAAAGATGAGCTTGATCTACCTGCTCCTTACTCGGTCTGATAAAAGAAGAAGCTGATAATGCTCTATCCACGTTTGAATCCTTTTTTATTACAGATGAGTTAAGTCCAATAGAACTAACTTTAGCAATAAATTCGGAACAGAACTCTATAGCCTCTTCAACAATATAATTTTCTACCCTACATCCTTCTGGTCGATTTCTGTTTGGCACATAAGTTTTTAGGACTTTCATATATCGTTCAAAAGGATACATCCACCTTAGATGAACAAGTCCACAAAACTTAATTGCTCTTACGAGATGCATTACAAGGTGTACCATTATAGTGAAAAATGATGATGGAAAATACTTCTCCAATAGGCATAAAGTGACAACTACATCTTCTTGCATTCCTTTCAAGTGTGATGTATCAATTGTCTTCTTACATATAAAATTAAAGAAGAAGCATAGCTGAATAATTGCAAGTCTTACATGTTTCGGTAGAATACCACGAGTTTCCACAGGTAGCAATGGTTGCATAGACGTGATGGTCATGCGACTTAAGTCCATACAGTTTCAAATTTATGAGTGACACTAAACTTTGAATGTTCGATGAATGGCCTTTTGGTACGTTCAGTTCAGATAGTGTCTTACAAAAACTCAATTTTTCCACTCGAGGTAATGTATAACATGTCGAGGGTAAAAAGATCTCTTTCTTCCCTACTTGAGGGGCTAGCTCTGATCTAATGTTCAGTTCAACCAAATCTAATCGACTTTTTACTCCATCGTTCATTTTACCGGGAATATCAAGCAATGTGCCAATGAGGTTTGCACATGCATTCTTTTCAATGTGCATCACGTCTAAACAATGTCGAACATCAAGAAACTTTCAATATTCTAACTAAAAAAATAGATTTTTTTCTTTCAATAAGTTCCTGAAGAACTCATTTCACTGTTCTTTTTGTTGATAGTTCTCTTACCAAATGAGTGTTCGTACTTACTTGTTTGTACGAAAAATTCTTCCCCACTCAATGGTTCTGGAGCCAATTCTAATTCTTGCGCACCATTGAAAACTTTCTTCTGTTTCCTATATGGATGATGACGTGGTAGAAACTTGCGATGCCCAATATATGTCATCCTTCCTTTTGGCAAATAAATGGATGAAGTTTTCTCCCCACAAATTGGACATGCATGATATCCTTTGACTGTACAACCACACAAGTTGCCATACACAGGAAAATCATTAATGGTCTATAATAAAATAGCTTTTAGCCTGAAACATTGATCTTGATATGCATCGTAACATTCCACCCCATTTTGCCAAAGTATTTTCAAATCATCAACTAACGGAGCTAAATAAACATCTATTTTATTTCCCGGTTGTTTGGGACCAGATATTAGTGCGGTCAACATAAAAATTTTTCACTTCATACACAACCATGGAGGTAGATTGTATGTCACTAACATCACTGACCAACAACTATATCTACTGCTAAGATCTCCATGCGATTTTATCCCATCTGTGGAAAGAGCAAGACGTAGATTTCTAGGTTTCGACCCAAACTTTGGCCATAAATTGTCTATTTTTTTCCATAATAATGCATCTTTTGGATGTTGTAATAGATCATTCACTTCTTTTTTTCTAGCATGCCACGTCAATAATCTTGATGTTTCTTTGCGTCGAAACATTCTTTCAAATCTTGTAGTTGGGGAGAAATGCCACATGACGTTCACTGGAACATTCTTAAACTCCTTCTTTGAATTTTTAGAAATCTTCCATCTTGACATACCACAAGAGGGGCATACATTTGCATCAGACAGTTCTTTCCTAAACAAGCAACAATCATTCCTACAGGCACGAATCTTCTCGTACTTCATTCTAAGAGTACACAAAATCTTTTTTGCTTCATAAGTAGAAGTAGGGAATTCATTAGGAGTAGGTAAGATGTCACAAATTAATTGTAACAACTTAGTGAAACTCTTATCACTCCATCCAAATTTAGTTTTCAAATTATATAACTTTACCAACGTACCTATTTTGGTAAAATTCGTACAATTAAGATATAATGGTTTCTTGGCATCATCTACTAGTTCCTCAAAATTTTCTGACTTGTCATTAAAATAATTATGTGCAGCCTCAAACATTCCAATTGTGTCATCAACATCGTCCTCGTCAATTTCTTCTCTTACACTACTAAAGACACTTTCATTGTTTATCTTTATTGGTAGTGATTCACCATGAAAAATCCATTCTTGATAACTCTGATCGATGCCGTTAAAAAACAAGTGATCTCTAATTGTATTCACATCTAAATTTTTTGCATTCACGCACTTTAAACAAGGACAGGCCATGACGTTTGACGTCTTCGAATGTTTCAACCCATTTTTAATAAACATCTCAATCCTATAAAAATACTCAGATGACGTTCTATTCTTTTGCATCCACGACTTATCCATATTATATAAGATGCAATTTAATCTACAAAAATATTGAGAAAACAACGAAATTAAGTAAACTTAAACTCTTACCCACATTCCAAAAACTAACAAGTTCTATATAACCCAAACCAAAAGCCTCTATATTATACACTCAAACAACTACAAAACTCACAATTGTATCACTCAATCAACTAATAATCAAATCTCAAATTGAAACCATCCACAATGACCAAACACAAGCTCAGTTCGAGTCATGAAGAAGAATTCGTGAGTCGGAATCATGAACTTGCTCATTGAAATTGTGGTAAAGTTTTGATCGAAGTCTTACTACCTATAAATATCACACCATAATCATAACCTAGCTTTTACCCTTCTTCTTCTTCGTTTTCTTCTTTTTTAAAATTCTATTTTTTTATTAATTATTTTGTATTTGTTAAATGTATAATTCTTGAGATACCTATTTCTGTTGATTTAGTTTTAGATTGTAATTAATGTTAAATTTACTATACTTTTGTTACATAATTTGATGGATCTTGGCTCTTAGTTTAGGCTTAGATTGGAGATTTTGTTCTATTTATTATGTTTCTTCATTCTATTTCTAACTAAAAAAAAACTGCTTAACTTCTATTAATTAAAGCCTACATGGGAGAAGAATGATAAATTTGCTTCTTTTATATGTTTAGCTTTTGATTTAACTTCACTCAAAGTGCAATAAGTCATACAATTATATAGAATAGTAGGGAAGAAAAAGAGTATATGAATGAAAACTCAACTATGGGATCGATACAATATAATGCATAAGGTCCGAGACAATATATATAAGAACTTCATGGAACCACATCTCACCACTTGCCATGCACACATGATAATAAATCCCTAAAAACACTAAAAAACACTACACAAAACCAATGAATTCTATCCAATGTATTAGGAAACAAAACCTAAAAACACTAAAGAAAACTTTATAACAAACATGAACATTACATAAAATCAAAATAAAAACTTACATTTAACTTCTTTTGTCTACCAACACGAAAACCACAAAGAAAAATCTTTTGCTTTTTCTTCCTTGATAGCCAAACAGAAACTTCCCAAAAAACCGCTTCACACTATAACGAGGAAACATCTGAAGGAATTAAATCAACAAACAATTCAATGATGTGAAGAAGAAATTAGAACAAGAAAAAACATAACAAAAAGATCTGTAGGAATAAAAATAGAAAAAAAAAAGGTTTCTTGTAAAACTCATCAAACCAATAAACAATTCAATGAAACAAAACAACTTTGCATCCCAAACACAGATATATGACTTTTCCAAAAATATGACGAACTTCATATACATATGAACTTCTGACATACTATCTCAACTCAACGCCTCAAACAATCTCTAAATTTCTTTAATAAAATATCAAAAACAACAAAGGATGATGAACAAACATATGTCACAAAAACTCACAACCTAAATATTCAAAAAAGTTTATATCAAAATTTCATAGTTCCCTCTGAATTTCCCTTTAAACCTAAAATTTAAGATATAATATTTAATGCAACTTACCAAACATATCACCGATGAGAATGTGAGAGGGAGACGCGGGCAATTTTGTTTAGAAGGTGGATGCAGAAGCTGTGAATGTTAAAGGTAGGAGCGACATTAATAGTTTGGGGTGAGAATGTGAGTGGGAGACGCGGACGAGTTAGTTTAGGAGGGAAATCCGGACGAATTTGTTTTGAAGGGTGGGCGAGCAAAACAACAATGATGGCAGCAAGCAAATTGGTGGCGGCGAGCATAATGGTGGCGTCGATCACAATAGTGGCGACAAGCACAATGGTGGCAGCGATGGTTATTCGAAGAAGAAACGGGCACCGGATAAGAAATGGATGGATCCCATTTGGAGAAGAAAGGGTTTGCGAGCCGCGACTAAGGAGAAGATTGAAAGAGTAAAGTATGAGAGAGAAATTGTTATTTTATTAAAATTTAAATTTAAATGGACCTTTAATGTCGATTTTCAAAATGGTAGACCTTTAATGTCGGCTTAAAACTGACATTAAAGCTTGTTATTTTTTTTTACAAAATAAAATTATTAATATTAAAATTTAAATGGAGCTTTAATGTCGATTTTCGAAAGGGCGGACCTTTAATGTCGGTTTTCCACCGACATTAAAGAGTGCTTTAATGTTGGTGGAAAACCAACATTAAACATCTGCCTTTTCAAAACCAACATTAATGTTCATTTATCATTTTTCTCAACCGACATTAAAGCGTATATTTCTTCTAGTGACATAGAGCCACCCATAATAGGTTGAGCTAGGCCTGAAGCCAAATCACAATCCTCCATCCACATCCTTTCCTAGGATCGATCAGGTTCTTGTATCTTCGATCACGACTTTTTTTATTCCCGAAATTTCCTGACAACCATAGGTGGCGCTATGGAAACACGTTCATGTAGCCGTAAGGAAATCACCTTCTCGTTCCTCATAAACATCAGATAGTAATGTTTGAAAACTAAGTACAATCATAAACTTGAGACACATTTTTATAACATTCAAGCCATACACATTCTTAAAATCTTGATGAGTAAACACATCGTTTAAGCATAAATTAAAATAGTCATAAAAAGGTTTAAGTCAAGATAGTTTTAAAGTGATATCATAAAATAACATATATATGTACAAAGAAAGCTTGAAAATGAACCACTCACTATCAATGACTCGATCCCCCGAGATTATACGCTTTCCTACTATAATTTGGCCTGAATTCCCACTTTTCTTATTAAACTTGTATCATTTCCCACATGCTTTAATTTAAGCTAGAATTCCCACTTTTGGACCCTTAACTTCAAACTTGAACTCTTAACACCTTAAGCATCCAACTTAAGTCAATCTTAGTGGGTCTTTTAATTCCATACGCTTTTATTTCAACTATTAAAGATTTTTTAGATTTAGTTCCATTATATCAACATGAGTCAATTAATCTTAAGCACTTCATAAGATCCTCTAAACCATTTTATGTTTCAAATTTGTAAAAACAACATCCAAAACGACCTCCAAAGCTAGAAGAAAGCCCCTTTTGGACCTCTAACGTTCAAGTTTAGGACCCGAATATTATGAGAAATTTAATCTTAGCGCTTAGACTCACTGGGCATTCAAGAACTCTAAGAAAACTCATTTAAATCACTCCAAACCCTAATGACCTTCCAAATAGGAAATCTAGTATCATGGGTTACTCAAAGTTATCACTAAA
This sequence comes from Cucumis melo, assembly GCF_025177605.1. Classification (NCBI taxonomy): domain Eukaryota; kingdom Viridiplantae; phylum Streptophyta; class Magnoliopsida; order Cucurbitales; family Cucurbitaceae; genus Cucumis; species Cucumis melo. The sequence continues at coordinate 5,352,077 of NC_066857.1, forward strand.
TTAGATGGATACCGAAAATTACTCCATAAACTTAGAATCTTATCCAAGTTGTGCGAAAACGACTACTTTCGAGCTTTCGAATGGTTGAATAGTGTCTCAAACTTTTTTTAAAATTCAAATCTAGTATAAAAAATAAAATGAGTATTTCAAAATCAAAGCCAAACTTAAAAGGGTATGATAAAGTCACTGAGCTTACCCAAATTTCCACCCAAAATTTCAAGACTTAACAAAAATGGTAGTGGCGCACAACTCGATCGGCGTTGGATGATGCTGAACAACACGATTTGTGCGGGAGGCGAACTGGCAGAGAGAGACAGATTCAACCGCGAGGTTGATATGGCAACACGTTAGACGAACTCCACTCGATGGACAATAGTAGTTGATTAAAGAAGAGAGAAATACCCGCGAGTCGGGGGGGATCGACGAGTTGGGGTTTCTGTCACAATGGCGTCGGCAAGTCAATCTGTGGGTGGAGTGCGTCGGAGGAGGGTCGGCGTCAGTGAGTTGTGTTGTTGGCGGGGAGGAGATCGTTTGCGGGCTGCAATGGCGCAACGAAGCTCCTTGTTCAACAGTTGGTTGGAGCAGCGGTGAAGATAGGTCGGTCAGTGGCGGTTCGTGCGTCGTTGGCGGGGAGGAGACGGAGAGAAGGTGAGTGGAAGAGAAGTCGAGAGAAAGCGAAAATTCAAGAAGAACCGGGGGGCTGTGTGCGTTTCCCTCCCTTTTTCTCTCTTTTATTTTTTCTTTTTCTTTTTTTTTTAATATTAAAAGGAAGAAGAAGAAAAATTTTAATAATAAAAATAAAAATAACCATAATGCCCCTCACTTAAAACTAACCTTCATTTGTCATTTCCATAATTTTTCCAACACTTACAAAAATTGCTTAGCCAACACCCAAATAAAATTGATTCTAAAATTTCCTCATCACAACGACTTTAACCTTTAAAGAATTTTAAAATTGGATTCCAACTTGTTTTTCACGACTTAAGAAATATTAATATAAATAAAAGGAGAATGTGATGAGAGTTGAAAATAGCTTTTTGAAATTTTGGCAAGCATAAATAAATCAAATCTCTACAATTTTGGAAGAAAATATGTTGCATCTCGATCGAAATGAGCACCGGATTTAGGATTTACGAATATCCAACACTCATGTTGGGTATTTTGGTCATTTGCTAATACCCTTTATTTTGAAATTTAAAAACAAAGCTCAAAATATCGATGTTGAGTTTGGCAGAGATGGATTGAGAAATTATGTTAAAACAATCTTGTTAAAATTTGAGAAGAATCGTGATGTCGAGATTTGGTCGAAATTGACCGAAAAAAGGTGTGATACTTTTGAAATATAAAACAAAAAAATGTGCTACTTTTGCCAATTTACCCAAAGAACCCTATCTTTTCCTCTAGTTTTTTTCATGGTAACACAACAGAAATCAATAGCTACCACCCGAGGAATGTTCGGGTTTTGATCAAATTGATTTACAATTTTGGTAATTAATTTGGGTTTTGGATTTTGATATTAACAATTGTGTTTGTTTGATTGGTGTGAGGCAACCAAGATTGTACGTGAGATTAAAAACATAAGTTTTTTATTTGTTGTTTTAAGTGGCTTTGAGAAGGACTGAAATGACCTCTTTTACTCTACATCTTTTTTTTATTATTAATTGTTTGTGCTTTATTTCTGTATGTGTCTTGATTTTTAACTGGAAAATTCTTCTCTCTTTGAAAGAAAAAAAAAAACGTAGGTGCACCCAAACTTCATCTATCTCTATGTACTTCTTCAATAACAAAGGAAAGAAAAGACAATGTTGAAATGTTCTTTGTCAAAAAGAATGTATTTAAATTTAAAAGAGAAGATAATCAATGAATATTTGATTCTCCTATATTTAAGGAATCACTCCAACTATCTCCAAGAATAAAATAAGTTCCTATTCTTTAGGGATCTTATTATAAGATACAAGTCGGTTTATATATATATATTCTTTTGAAGAGGTTTTAGCGTGCGTGAAAATAGAGAGAAAAATTTTGGGTGCTGAATACGAAGACGCAACTTTCGATTGATCATTGTAGCGGCTGCGGCTACAACGAAAGGTAGTTTATTTATCATGACTTCTGGAGCAACATGACTACCCATAGTAGAGTTCTACGGATGAGTAATATATAGAATGAATCTGTGGATGGTTTGATTAATAAAGTCACTCATACATTAAGGGGGAGTCTGACCATCAGACGCTGTTGAAGGGAGTCTTCTTTATTCCAGGGGGAGCCTAGAGTCTGATGTTAATACACATGTCATATGGTTATAGTATTGAGAAGTATACATAAGCTATATTGATGTTTTGATGTTTATGATGACTATTAATAAAATTACTCATCTGAGTTGTGAGCAGCTCCCTAGACGTAGGCAATATTGGCCGAACTGGGTTAACAAAGTCTCATGTGTTACTCTCTTATGATGTCTCACTAGTTATTACAAACATTATTAACTGCAATTGTAATTGAAGGATCCTTGATTATACTTTACTCTTTTTCATTTGGTATCAGAGCGGGTTGAGAGATCATGGAGATAATCAGAGAAGGACCATCTGCATCATGTCATTCTGTTCTAGATGGTAAAAACTACTCATATTGGAAACCTCGGATGATCTTCTTCATTAAGACGCTAGATGGAAAAGCTTGGAGAGCTCTTGTGGCAGGTTATGATCCTCCTATGATTACAGTGAATGGTGTTTCGATTCCTAAACTTGAAGTTGATTGGACTGATGCTGAAGAGCAAGCATCTGTTGGGAATGCCAGAGCACTTAACGCAATATTCAATGATGTTGACCTGAACGTTTTCAAGTTAATAAATTCTTGCAGTACAACCAAAGAAGCTTGGAAAACCTTGGAGGTTGTGTATGAAGGCACTTCCAAAGTAAAGATTTCAAGATTACAATTGATAACATCTAAGTTTGTGGCATTAAGAATGACCGAGGATGAATCAGTGTCTGACTACAATAAGAGAGTGCTTGAAATTGCAAATGAATCCCTGTTGCTTATAGAAAAGATACTTGACTCTAAAATAGTGCAGAAAGTACTTCGATCCTTGCCCAGGAAATTTGATATGAAAGTTACTGCCATTGAGGAAGCCCATGACATTACGACACTGAGACTTGACGAATTGTTTGGTTCGTTGCTTACATTTGAAATGGCCACTGCCGATAGAGAAAATAAGAAAGGAAAGGGAATTGTCTTTAAATCCACACATGTAGGTGAAGAGGCTATAAGTGATACTGAAGCAAACATGGATGAGTCAATAGCCTTGTTAACGAAACAATTCACAAGTGCCTTTCGGAAATTAAAAAATATGAATGCCACATGTATGAATGCTCAAACCTCCAATCAGTATCGAAGAAGAAATGATGATAGTCTTACCAGGAGAAACAATGAAAATTCAGATAGAAGAAGTGATGGTTATATCAAGAAAAAGAAAGGTGACAGAAGGATTTTCAAGTGTAGAGAATGTGGAGGTGTTAGTCATTATCAGGCAGAATGTCCTACATTCCTGAGAAAACAGAAGAAGAACTTTTATGTCACACTGTCAGATGAAGAATCTGGTGATATCAGAGATGATGACGGCAACATAAATGCCTTCACAATATGAATTATTGATTAGAACACTGATGATGAAAGTGAATGTTCTGAAGAAAGCAAAAGTGATGAAATGACAATTGAGAAACTTGAAGCTTTATGGAAACAAGATTGTGAAGCAAGGGCGATACAAAAAGAAAGGATACAAGATCTTATAGAAGAATGATCAAATTTTGAAATCCGTTAAAATGAACTCAGGAACGAAGAATCCAGAATCAATACTTAAGTCTGGACATAATGGTTCACAGAGACATGGATTGGGATTTTTGGCTTCTGTAGGCAGACTTAAAACTACATCAGAAATCAAGTTTGTTTCTGCCTCAATGGGAGTTGAACATGAAACGACTCATACTGAGACTGACATCAAGACTACTGTTAAAAATCTTGGGAGAAAGTGTTACTATTGTGGTCGAAAAGGTCATATCAGGTCAATTTGTTATAAATTAAGACGAGATCAGCTGCGTCAATAGAAATACTGGAATAGGAGTCATACACAACCGCTCAGACCACAGATGATGCGTGGTATTTTGATAATGGGTGCTCTAGACACATGACTGGAAACATATCCTACTTTACGAACCTAAAAGATTGTGTCACCGGACATGTTAACTTTGGCGATGGTGCAAAAGGAAAAATTATAGCTAAAGGAAACATAGACAATAATAACTTACCTTGCCTAAACGATGTTAGGTATGTGGATGGACTAAAAGTAAACTTGATCAGTATAAGTCAACTGTGTGATCAAGGCTACAAAGTTAGTTTTGATGATGTTGGCTGTGTTGTGATGAATAAAGAAAATAAGATATGTATGAGTGGTAAACGACAGACTGATAACCGCTATCACTGGAATTCAAATATGTCAGACACCTGCCAGTTGACAAGATCAGATCAAACATGGCTATGGCATAAAAAGTTGGGGCATGTCAGTATGAGAGTCTTAGAAAAGATTATAAAAAATGAAGCTATTGTAGGAATTCCTAATCTAGACGTAAAGGAAAATTTCTTCTGTGGAGATTGTCAAATTGGTAAGTAGACAAAGTCTACTCATAAAAGTCTGAAAGAATGTTATACTAACAGAGTCTTGGAATTGCTACATATGGATCTTATGGGTCCAATGCAAACAGAAAGTCTGGGAGGAAAGAGGTATGTGCTGGTAGTAGTTGATGACTACTCAAGATATACTTGGGTCTGCTTTCTCAAAGGTAAAAAAGATATTGTTGAAATATGTAAAAATCTGTGTTTGAAGCTACAACGTGAAAAAGGGAAGAAAATAATCAAGATCCGAAGTGATCATGGTAAAGAATTTGATAATGAAAGCTTTAACAGCTTTTGTCTACTAGAAAGAATACACCATGAATTCTGTGCACCTATAACTCCTCAACAGAATGGTGTAGTAGAAAGAAATAACAGAACATTACAAGAAATGACACGTGTTATGATACATGCCAAAAATTTACCTCTATGTTTTTGGGTAGAAGTTGTAAATACTGCCTGTCACATTCATAACAGGTATTAGATCTGGAACGACTGTTGCACTTTATGAACTTTGGAAAGATAGAAAGTCAAATGTTAAATACTTTCATGTGTTTGGAAGTACATGTTATATCTTAGCTGATAGGGAATACCACCATAACAAGGAATCTTTCTCGGGTACTCTTAGAACAGCCGTGCTTATAGAGTCTTCAATAACAGATCTGAGAGTGTTATGGAAACATCAATGTAGTTATAAATGACCTCGATTCAGCTATCAAACAAATAAATTATGAGGAAGATGAGACTCCAAATATGTCTAAAGCTAGAACTATTAGCAGTGTAGAAGTTCCTAAAGCTGATAACCCATCTGATGATTCCCACAAAAGTTTGGAAAAATCATCAGAGGAAAATATCACTAAGAAATCAAAACTAATTTCATGTGAAGAAAAATCATCCAGCAAGCTCTATTATAGGTGATCCGTCAGCTGAGATGCAGACCAGAAGGAAAGAAAAGATTGATTACATTGAAGATGGTTGCTGATTTATGTTATATTTCCACCTTTGAACCTTCTACTGTTGACTCTACTCTCAGGGATGAGTACTGGCTAAATGCTATGCCAGAGGAGCTACTCCAATTCAGATGAAACAATGTTTGGACATTAGTGTCAAAACCAGAAGGTGTAAACGTCATCAGTACTAAATGGGTGTTCAAAAATAAAACTGATGAAGCTGGATGGGTGACGAAAAATAAAGCCAGATTAGTGGCTCAAGGATATACTCAAGTTGAAGGTATTGACTTTGATGAAACGTTTGCTCCTGTTGCTCGACTTAAAGCCATTCGATTATTACTTGGTCTATCATGCATACAGAAATTTAAATTGTATCAGATGGATGTAAAGAGTGCCTTCTTAAATGGATACTTGAATGAGGAGGTTTATGTTGCTCAACGAAAAGATTTTGTTGATTCCGAGCACCCGAAGCATGTGCATAAGCTCAATAAAGCCTTATATGGACTAAAGCAAGCTCCAAGAGCTTGGTATGACCGACTAACTGTGTACTTGAAAGGTAAAGGATATTCCAGAGGAGAAATTGACAAGACCTTGTTCATACACAAGAAATCTGACCAACTTTTGGTTGCTCAAATTTATGTTGATGACATCATTTTTGGAGGATTTCCTTAAGATCTAGTAAATAATTTCATTAATATCATGCAGTCAGAATTCGAAATGAGTATTGTTGGAGAGCTTTCATGCTTTCTGGGACTTCAAATTAAGCAAAAGAATGATGATATTTTCATATCTCAGGAAAAGTATGCCAGGAATATGGTCAAAAAGTTTGGTTTGGAACAGGCTCAAATAAGCGGACTCCAGCTGCGACACATGTTAAACTTACAAAAGACACTGAAGGTGCTGAAGTTGATCACAAGCTTTACAGAAGTATAGTAGGCAGCCTATTATACTTAACAGCAAGTCGACCTGACATAGCTTATGCTGTGGGAATATGTGCTCGTTATCAGGCGAATCCCCGCATCACTCACCTAGAAGCTGTTAAATGAATTCTTAAATACGTTCATGGGACCAGTGACTTTGGAATAATGTATTCCTATGATACCACCCCCACTCTAGTTGGATATTGTTATGCTGACTGGGCAGGTTCAGCTGATGATCGTAAAAGTACGTTTGGAGGTTGCTTCTTTTTGAGAAACAATTTAATCTCTTGGTTAAGTAAGAAGCAAAACTGTGTTTCTTTATCTACAGCTGAAGCTAAATATATAGCTGCAGGTAGTGGTTGTACACAATTGATTTGGATGAAAAATATGTTACATGAATATGGCTTTGATCAGGACATTATGACGTTGTATTGTGACAATATGAGTGCAATTGATATATTTAAGAATCCTGTTCAACATAGTCAAACTAAGCATATTGATATAAGACATCACTTTATTCGAGAACTAGTTGAAGATAAAGTAATCAAGCTTGATCATATTCGTTCCAATTTACAATTAACCAATATCTTCACTAAACCTCTGAATGCTAGCTCATTTTAATACTTACGTGCTGGTTTAGGAGTGTGTCGCACTTAACTTCGTGATTAGCTATAAAGACGGCGCATGTCTCCATGTTTTTTCATTGTATCATCTTAAGTCTTTCTGAAGTTGATACAACATTTGAAATTTCTCATCGGTTACTCGAATCTTATTCGTCATGGTGAATACTCGTAAGGGGTCTTATGTGCCTAAGCAGTCTAAAGATGCATCTAATGTCATCACCTCTTCGCCTCCTCCAGTACAACATGCAAGGGTCAGAGGTCGCCGGTTCAAAAGCACTCTTCCCCGAAGACCTTATCGGCTTCCGTATGAGAAAGTACAGGGAGAGGCCTCTAGTAGGTTGTAGGATTCTTTACGTTCTGAGGCGGTGCTTGAAGTTGGTGAGTCTGCTGCTCCTGTTTCTCCTGCTGTGCATGCACATCGAGCTTCTGAGGCCACTATATCGGATATGGATTCAGATGATCAAGATGATGTTCCGTTAATCCGATTGTTAAAGAAACCCTCAGGGTCAGTTATATCTTAAAAGCTCCCTTCTGAACCCCTGGGTTCCATTCACTCTCAAGAGAGTTCATCAACAGAAGGGGTATTCATTCCAACTCCAGGAGGCCCTCGACGTTCATCAGCTATACCTTCAGATCATTCTTCCTCTGTTCACCCTCCTCGATCAACACTACCTGCTTCAAAACCTGATGCGGTACTTGCACACATTCCTAGATTCTCTATTATTGCACATGAGGAACAGACTGATGTTTCTCGAAACGATGATCAGTGTGCTTCTTTTAACCAGGCTGACATACCTCATGAGGACATTCCTCCTCCTACTGATGATCCCATTGCTCCACCATCTGAAGGAAGGCCAGAATCTCCTAAAGGTTCTAAACCTCCAAAGATAAAATCTCAATAGGCTAGGCGAAATGTCACCACGAAAACAGGCAGAAAGAAAATTCCTGCGGATATTTCATTTGTTCCAATTGATGGAATTTTCTTTCACCACGAGGAAAGTGTTCAACGCTGGAAGTTTGTGATGCAGAGGAGAATTGCTGATGTGGTAAATATATCTGACAAACACCAATCCTGCATGAATATCATGGACCTGATCCATAAGGCTAGTTTGGAAAAAACTATTTCGAATGTTGGTCCTTTTTATCCTCAGTTAATTGGAGAATTTATCGTCAATTTGCCTGATGAGTTTAATAATCCTAGTAGTGCTGATTATCAGACAGTTCATATTAGAGGGTTCAAATTTGTGATTTCTCCTGCTGTGATAAATGGCTTTCTTGGGAATATTGTTGATATTGACTGCTCTCCATCATGTCCTACTACTGAGGTTCTAGATACTGTCCTATCTGGTGGGACCTTGTCTACGTGGCCTGTAAATGGAATTCCTGCGGCTGCTCTCAGCGTCAAGTATGCCATCTTGCACAAGATTGGCATTACAAATTGGTTCCCTTCCTCACATGCCTCTAGCGTATCTGCTGCTTTAGGTACCTTTTTGTATCAAATTTGCAATGATGATAAAGTAGATACGGGTGCCTTCATTTACAATCAGCTGTTGAGGCATGTTGGTTCTTTTGGGGTCAAGATTCCTATTGCTCTTCCGCGATTGTTCTCCAGTCTACTACTTCACTTAAATAGAGCTGTGCTTATTGCAACTGATGCTCCTGGACCTGAACCTAAGACAATTGCTCTTAACTGCAGACTCTTTCAAGGCAGTCATGTGTCTGATATTGACCATGATGTGCATCCGACTCGGGGCCCACGTATTTTTGACACTACTGACTGGGATGAGTCTGCTGAGCTGAAGGCTTCTATGTGGATCGGGAGTTGGCTGCCCGTATTGTTAATGCTTTGACTGCTGAATCTCGTGCACTGACTACCTCCATCACTCTGTTATCTGAACGTCGTTTAGAGGTTGATGCTCTTCTTCGACATTTGAAGTCTTTGGGACCATCTACTAGTCGTCAGCAGCCATCGTCTGGTTAATGTCATTACTTTTTCGGTTCAAAGGGGGAGTGGCGATGTGGAGATGTAATGAAATGCAGATATTTTGTAGGATGAGGGATATGAAGTTGTGAGATAAGATGTATTTTTTGATGTTCTCTTTAGCAGAAGGATAATGTTTTTGTGGCTCTATTCTTTTGATGATTGTAGTCCTTTGATAAACCTATTTGACTCCTGAATGAAATGTCTTCTGTCTCACTAAGAATTGAAGGTTGTGTTTTATTGTGGTACTACTGTTGTTGAACCAGAAAAAAAATTCTTTTAGACAAAAAGGGGAGTTTGTTGAAGTGTTCTTTGTCCAAAAGAAGGTATTTAAATTTAAAAGAGAAGATAATCAATGAATATTTGATTCTCCTATATTTAAGGAATCACTCCAACTATCTCCAAGAATAAAATAAGTTCCTATTCTTTAGGGATCTTATTAGACTATACAAGTCTGTTTATATATATGTTTTTTTGAAGAGGCTTTAGAGTGCGCGAAAATAGAGAGAAAAGTTTTGGGTGCTAAATACGAAGACGCAACTTCCAATTGATCATTGTAGCGACTGCGGCTGCAATGAAAGGTAGTTTATTTATCATGACTTTTGGTGCAACATGACTACCTATAGTAGAGTTCTGCGGATGAGTAATATACAAAATGAATCTATGGATGGTTTGATTAATAAAGTCACTCATACATTCAGGGGGAGCCTGACCATCAGACTCTGTTGACGGGAGTCTTTTTTATTCCAGGGGGAGCCTGGAGTCTGATGTTATACACATGTCATATAGTTATAGTATTGAGAAGTATACATAAGCTATATTGATGTTTTGATGTCTATTAATAAAATTACTCATATGAGCCGTGAGCAGCTCCCCAGACGTAGGCAATATTGGCCGAACTGGGTTAACAAAGTCTCATGTGTTACTCTCTTATGATATCTCACTAGTTATTATAAACATTATTAACTGCAGTCGTAACTGAAGGGTCCTTGATTATACTTTACTGTTTTGCAGACAATAAGATATAATTTTTTTTATAAAAAATAAAGAGTTACAGTAATTGTTTGTGTTCGATATTTTTTTAACCTTCGATTCAAGACTAAAATGACGATAAAGGGAAGTTACAAATATGCAGTTAGTTGGAATGAAAAAAAAAAAACATTCAAATTGAAATCTTAAAACACAGATTAAATCCTATAGTTGACTTACTTAGTATTCCACTAGAAAGAAAAGGACGCATGTCCAAATCATTTAACTTCAAAACAAACAAAATCACCTCTAAGTTTGAGGCTTTAATGGCTTTAAAAGGGATAATAATAAATACAATACATACCAAAATCAACCCTTACCAAAATAAACTTCATCACGAAAATTACTAATTTTTCCTATTTAATTTTCCCTTTTTTTCTTTTTATATTTTTTTATTATTATACCTCTTCTTTCTGTCCCTATTAAAAGAGTATTAATTAAAAGACAAATGTCACAAATCTCATCTCATGGTCAGAGATCACGTGCACCCACGTGGAGCAAACCCGATCCGAGAACCCGCCAAATCGTACACAACCCGAAATCCTTGCTGTTGAATGTTCCCAATAATCGACAAACCCGAAATAGTACCCGCAAACGCAAAGCAAAAACTCCCATTCTCGTCCACCGGAATCAAATAATTCGTCGCCGGTAACGGCATGTCGGCTCCCCGAAAATGCAACACCACTGTCGGCACCTTCACCGACGACTGACCCGACAAGTCGTAACACGTATCAAACAATGAAAACTCCGGCCCTCTTTTCAAATGTCTGGCTCCGGCACGAAACGCGTCGCGAAGAGCCGTGTAAGCTGGCCGAGTCAGACGGGTCACGGACGTACCGGAATCGATGATGACACCGCCGTTGCCGGCGGAATCGAGCTTGAAGAGAGAAGGGTAAACGCCACGAACTCGGACTCCACCGACGCTGATTCCGATAAGTTCAACGTAATAGAACGTGTCTAATTTCGGGTTCCTAATTAAAGGAGTGAACCGGGCGAGTCGGGAAATTGCCGCATCGCCGAAAACCATGGAGGACGGTTTAGATGAAGCGGACCGGTCTACCAAACAGTAAGAGAATTTACGATTGAACCGGATTCCAGTTTGTGAAGGGAAAGACAACCGGCCTCTACCGAGACCCAACAAACCGGCGGCTCCGACGAACAAACCCTCGTTATGGTGGCCGCAGCCGAGGGCGACTTTAGCGATTTTATTGCCGCGAAACGTGAGGGTTTCGGTGGCGAAATCGCCGGTGGTGAAGGAGCCGTCGCCGTAAGAGACTTGGTAGAGGCAGGTGTGGCGGCGGGTGCTGCAGCCGGAGGAATCGAGACGGCGGCAGAGAGGGGAGGAACAGGGGATTCCGGCGAAGGATTTGGATTTATATGGGTTGAAAATGGGGTCAGATTGGGAATAGCATTTGCGACAAGGGGAGCATTGGAGCCAAACGACGTCGCTGCCGGTGTCGAGGACCATGTAAAGGTATCTAGGAGGGGTTCCAACGCCAAGGCGGGTGAAGTATTCGCCACTGCCTTGGGCGAGACCGGAGATGACGGAGCTGCTGAAGCCAGGGGCGGCGCGTGAGGTGAGAGCGTGGACGCGGAGGGCGTCGCGGTGAAGTCTGAGATTGAAGAGATCGGTGGGGGTTTTATTGAGAGAGAGTGAGTCCAGATGGTGGAGATCAAGCGTGAGGGCGGCGGCGGGGGAGGATTGGAGGGATTCGGAGTCAGGGAAGAGGGGAAGGGGAGAGGGGGTTGGAAGAGAGCGGAGAGTTAGGGTCTGAAACTCCGATGCGGCGGAGGAGATGAAATAGAAGAGGAGGAGATATTTGAGAATAGAATGGAAATCCATTATAGGGAGAGGAATTGAGTGTGATTTTTGTGGGAGAAAAAGAGTAAAAGAGGAGATTATAATGAAAAGGAAAAGAGAGAGATGAGCGGTTTGTGCGGTACTTTTACTTTTACAAGTGGGGGATCTCCAAAATGTAATGCACAGCTCATGTTTTTTTTTTTTTTTTCTTTTTAGTGGTGCGGTGATTTCATCATTCAATTTCTTTTTCTTTTTCAACTCTTCGTTCTTTTCCTTTTTTTTTTTTTTTTTTTTTTTAAGATTTGTACCTTACTTTTGTTAATTAGTGGGTTTTGCGTGATAGATTGACCCAAATTTTGGGAAAAAAAGAGATTTGTCCTGCTTCTTTTAATATGAGTTTTCTTGATCATTTGCTGCCGTTACATTAGGTTGAAAGTACAAAAACGAACCTCACACATACAAAATGATCTTTCTCATTATCGTTCTTTCGCACTCTTGCTTCATTTCCTCTCTCCGTTTCTCTCATGGTCTTGCTTTTCTACCGCTTGACTCGATGTTTGGTTTTGTTTTGTAACACATAATGAATAGAAGGAGAGAAGAAGATGAAGACGGTAGGAGCTGCTCGTATGGACTTCTCGAAGTTGGTGATTGTCTCATGAAAAAAGTTGGCCATGTGTGGAGAAGTTGAAGTTGAAATCTGAGTCATTATATGTGGATTAGAATTCTACAAGCTTGAGCAACTAGACTAATTAATTTATGGTGTTGACATTTGTTTGAAGACCTGTATATTATTGATGACACATTTTAAGATTGAAAGTTGTCATTGAATATGTTCTAATTTTTAAGAATTAATAAGCTTCATTATATTCACATTATTGAATTAACTTTTTACGAGTTTACTGTCTAAATGTTATAGGATTGGAGATTATCTCACAAGATTAGTCGTAGTTCACACAAGATAATTTACACAAAATGATCCAAACACTCATAGACATTAAAAAGAAAACCAATCATTGCTCTTCATTTGCATTCTAAGTCATTGCTGAGGAGAGATGGATATTTAAATCTTAAATTGGAATCTCGTTTGAATAAATTAGCGTGTATACTTCTGCCATGCTCACATACCATAAATACCCTCCATCTATATCTTGCAACTACATATCTCTATATATAGATATTCATATTGCCTTTGTTTTTTTGTTTTTTAAAATATTTCCTTGGATCCAATCTAATATTCTTTATCCCTAACTGGATAGTGTGAAATCCACCAAATTTAGTTCTAGATCAAGTTAATTCAAATCTTATTTTAACTTTATAAACGTGTGATTTTATAAATATAGCAATTATTTAGCCGTTCTTAGATAATGTGCATACACTACAAAAAAATTAGAGGTCTACCGATGTTAAAAAAGGCATCAGAAAAAGAGACATTGTAAGAAAAACCTTTTCGTGATGCCGTGAAGAAGGTGTTGGCAGTATGAAACTCTGGCGACGTCGCACAAAAAACATCAACAGAGGGTGAGGCTTCCACGATGTCAAGCGAGGAGACGTCACGAAAATGTTTAATTTAAATAATAATATAAACTTTTCACGACGCCATGCATGTACGTGTCGTCATTGTCCCGATAACTGCCAACGTTGCATGCAAGGCATCGTGAGAGGTCGACCTTTTGTCGACATTGCTTTGACCGCGTCGGCATAGGTTGAACATTTAAAAATTCTGACAACCATATCACTACGTCAGATTGCATGGTGTCGTTAGAGTTTGAACTTTTGCTGACATGGTGTAGGTAACGTTGCAAGATATGTGACGTTTTGACTGCTTTTGACAAGGTTCTCACGATGCCATAAGGTAGGGGTGTAAATGGGTTGGGTTGGGTTGGGTTGGGAGATATTCTCAACCCAACCCATATTTTCGGGTTGGGTGGGTTATCAACCCGAATAACCCGAATTATGTATCCAACCCAACCCAACCCAACCCATAAAATATGGGTTGGGTTGGGTTGGGTTGTCGGGTTGTTTTTTTCTTTTTAAATTTTTAAATACCAAAGTTTATAAAGCTCATAAATCCAAACAAATTCAAAGAACATTAAGATACATAAATCCAAACAAATTACTCATAAAAGAACATTAAGTACAACTTTAATAATAAAGGAATAAAAAAGTTCTTAAACATAAGAGAAGCCAAATATAAATTTCTAAAATCCAATAAGCATCCCAAGCAATCAAATTTGTCCTGAAAATTGAAAAAAAAAAACATACCAAGTTAGTAGTTTAAATATATAAAATAAACGAAATGACGAAAATACAAGTAATCAACTTACCATGAAAATTGTCAACCCATAAATCATGTTTAGATCACGTTGATGATGTGATGGAGGACTTGATATTATCTAAAAACACAAAATAAAATTATAAAGTGTAATATAAGTATATAAGAATACAATGTTCAATAAAAATAAAAGTTGGAGAGTACAAAACTTACCGTTCTCAATTTTTTCACAAATTTCCATTTCTTCAAGCTCTGGACAAAGATCCAATAAGGTTGTTTTGCCACGAATCCAATTTTGTGTACAAATCAAAGCTTCCACTGTTTTAGGTGATAAGGAACTCCTAAAAGAATCAAGAATCCTTCCTCCAGTACTAAATGCAGATTCAGAAGCCACAGTAGACACCGGAACGGCAAAAATATCTTGAGCAATTTTTGACAAAATTGGATATTTGACCGCATTTAATTTCCACCAAGTTAGAACATCAAACTGATCATTTAGCTCCTCACAAGGGTCGGATAAGTACCGATCAACATCATTCCTCAATTCTAAAGTATTTTGTTCTTGTCTTCTTCTCTTGTAGCGTGATAATACTCTACAACTCGCGTCAGTTTCCATTGTAGTTCCCGAACTCAATACTTTTAAACTATCACTTGATTCAACTTGTTCGCAAACAACAGCTTGACCACTCAAATCATTACGAAAGGCAAAGCCACCATTTTGTGATTTGTAACAATTATACAAACGCATCAAATAAGCTTGAATCCCATCAACAAGAACTTTAACCGTAGCATCATCATGTATACTTCCAAAGCAAAAGCCAACATAGTCCAATTTATATCGAGGGTCCAGCACCACAGCTAGAAATACAAGCTTGTTAATTTTCTCAATTGAACCCCAATACTTGTCATATTTTGACTTCATATTTATAGCCATATTACGTAAAATAGAGTTATGCTCGTTGCTCCAACCAATTAAAAGATCATTAATCCCCCACATCTCATGAAAGAAAGAATTGGCAGTCACATATAAGGAACCACTAATCTTATTAGTGACATTATAAAACACCTTCAAAAACATGACAAACACTTCAACATTCTTCCAATCATAATTACTTGGTGGCACCACAGTCGGTGACTGGGGCTGGGGCTGGGGAGACGTGAACGAGTCGACGGGGCTGGGGCTGGGGAGTTGGGGGAGTCGGCGACTGGGGCTGGGGCTGGGGAGATGTGAACGACGGGGAGATGTGAATGACGGCTGAGGAGGGAGACGTGAGGCTGCTTTACTTTGAAGATTTTCAATTTCAACAAATCAAAAGAAAACCTAAAAATGAATCTTTTATTTAAAAAAAATATAATATAAAGTATAAATATAAATATAAATATATATATTATATTAATTTGGGTTGGGTTGGGTTGAACCGAATTTTTCAACCCTCAACCCGAGACCCAACCCAACCCGAAAATTTTAAATTTTTTTAACCCAACCCAACCCACATTTTAAACTAACCCAACCCAACCCATATAATATGGGTTGGGTTGTTCGGGTTCTCGGGTTGATCGGGTTATTCTTACACCCCTACCATAAGGGACTGTGTCGCGAGTGGGGGATTCTATTCGGACGTTATAAGTAAAACTTCAGGAATTCCTCTATAAAAAACCAACTTCATGTTCTGTAATTCACAGAACTGAAAAGGAGAAGGCCGAGAAAAAACTAAAAAGGAGAGAAGGCTGAGAGAGTTGAGAGAGGTCGAGAAGGAGAGAAATCACCGTCACTCCATTCCGTTCATCGTCATTTGCCGTCGTCGCTCTTAATTTTGGTAAATGATTTACTTTGTTTTACTTTTATTTAGTTAATTAGTTTTAGTATTTAGATTTTAAATTAGTTTTAGGTTTTAGATTTCAAATTAGTTCTAGTATTTAGATTTTGATTTAGTTGTAGGTTTTAATATTGCATTGGAATTTAGTGTTGTTAGGATGTAAGATTGAAGTTGAGATTGAAGTTGAATTTGAGATTGAATTTCAAAATTTCAATTTGAATTTCAGTTTCAATTTGGGAGCTATATATGTTTGAAATTTGTTTAAAAACAATTCAAGGCCACTTGTTGTTATTTGTGAATAGAAAATCTTATATGTGTTTTATGATATTGACATAATCTGATAATTGATGTAAGAAATTCAACTTTCGACTCCATAATTATTTGACAAAATGAATATTGTATGTATGTTTGATATTAAATTTGTTGTATATTTTAAAATTACAATCTACTATATTGAAGTAGCGAATAAAGAAAAGGAATAGTATGAGAAGGCTATAGAGAAGTTTATATGCAATGAAGGAGCTCAAAGAAAGTTAAATAGTAGCAGCCAAGAGTTGAACAATAGACTGTAGCTAGTATGATCATAGGGACTGAGCAGAATGTGAAAAGAAGGAAGTTGAACATTATTATGAGTTTCGTCAAAGAAAATATAAAGTTGCTTCAAACAGAAACGACCCTTACTTTGGTGCTTCCAGAAAATTGATTCAGAAGAGAGGAGCACAAAATGACAAGATCAAGAATCGAACAAGTAGACTATAGAAAGTTCCCCACTTGCATGTTACGTAAATATGATTGATTGTTAAAAACACTATCAATCACATTTACTTAATACACAAGTGGAAAACTTTCTATGGCTTACCTGTTTGGTTCTCGATCTTGTAATTTGCTGCTTCTTTCTTTCCAATCACTTTTCTAGAACCACCAAAGTAAGGGTTGTTTCCATTTGAAGCAACCTTGTATTTTCTTTAATGAAGCTCGTAATAATGTTCAACTTTCTTCTTTTCACATTCTGCCCATGTCCTTATGATCATACTGTTCACACGAGATTTCTGGAGAAATTTGATTCGTGGAGTTGAACTTGTGTTGATGTTGTATTTATGTTAATTTGATGCAATGTGGTTCGATCTCTAGAATTTGATCCTCTGATTCTCTCTCGGCTGGATGCTTACGCTTGATTGAGGAAGCGAAGCACGTGATGTTCTTGAAGTTGGAGTCTTGGAAGAAAGCTTGTATCTTCGAAGAAGCTTCAATCTTCGAGGGTGTTCTTGAAGTTGAGGACTTGGAAGAAAGCTTGCTTCAAAGGAGCTTCTGTAACGCCCCAATGATCTTGTATCCATTTTTCTTAGTATTTTTTTTTATTTTATTTTATTTATTTATTTATAATTAAATAATGGAACTTATATCATTAAGATTTGGATTTTTCTTTTTTAAAGTATTAAGTAAACTCCAAATGAAATTATCTTGGTATTTAAGATTTTTATACGTATTTAAAAGTTGAGGGAAAGGAGGGATTTGTTGAGAAATTGGGTGAAATTTTAGAGAGAGAAGGGTGAAACTTGGAATTAATCAAAGAAGAGAAAAGAGGGAAATTATTTTATAAATAGGAAAAGAAAAGGAAAAGAAAAGGAAAAGAAAAGGAAAAGAAAAGAGAAGAGGGAGAGAAGAAAACCCTAGCCGCGCCGCCGCCGCCGCCGCGAGCCACCGCCGCCGCCGCCGTCGCGAAACCCTAGCCGCCTACCCACGCCACACGCACAGCCGCGCCAGAATTCGTCCAAGCTTCCTCGCACGCCGAAGCCGAGTCGAAGCCGTCCATTCACGCGTCTGCAAGACGACTGGAAGCCGAAGCCACCCCTCGCGCCGCTTCGATCCGAGGCAGATCAGCCGAAACTCGTCGCGTCCCGAAGCCGAGATCCATCTCCACGTCGAAGCCGCGTCGCCAGCCGAACGCGTCTGCAAATCGGAGCCGCGAACGCGCCTACACCCGAGCCGCACCGAAGCCGCGAACGCGCCTGCCTCCAGCCGACGGACGAAACCGAACCCGGAACCACCACCCGCGCGTCCGAACCCGGAACCGCCCGCGCGCCCGAAACCGAAACCCGCGTCCGCGCCACACGTGCCCAGCTCTCCCCGCGTGCAGCCGCGCCGCGCCGTGCGTTCCGCGTAGCCGAGCCGCGCCCCCTCCCTGTAGCAAGCCGAGCCGCACGCGAAGTCCCTGTACCGAGCCGAGCCGCGCCTACGCCAAGCCGAGCCGGTCCTGTCTTCTTCCAGTCGAGCCGCCAAGCCTGTTTTGGCTCCTTCCACCTAAATTTTTGGTAATTTCCAAATTCCCTAGCCTGCCCAGTAATTAAATGAGTTAATTTGGAAATTTAATTAATTTAATTACTTTCCTCAAGAAGCAAATTGGACCAAATAGCTGCTGCAGCTTAGGACTTCCTCAGTAGGAACCCATCTAGCAACATCTCGAGGTAAGAGATTTCTACTACTAGCCCCATGTGAGAATTTGATGTTGCATGTTCCTTCAGTGACATACGATGATGGTTGGGCTTACGATGTATGATAATATTTTATCATGATCTGACGAATGACATGGCCATACTTCGGCATAATATTATAGTAATGAGAACCCTCGAACCATATGTGACTGTATGATAAGACTGATGGACTTATGATGTATGTGACTGTATGGTAAGATTGATGGACTTATGATGTATGTGACTGTATGATAGGACTGATGGACTTATGATGTATGTGACTGTATGATAGGACTGATGGACTTATGATGTATGTGACTGTATGATAAGACTGATGGGCTTATGATGTATGTGACTGTATGATAAGACTGATGGGCTTATGACGTGGGTGACTGTATAATGAGAACTATTAGCGACTGTTTGATGATAGCTGTAGTGGGGGATGAGATGGTGGTTATTTTCTGATGATAATTTGATGACGTATGCATATGTATGTTGGGATTGGGGTATCTGTTAACTTCTCCTATCTGAGTCGTACCTGCATGGGTGTCCTTCGGGATCACCACCTATTTAGGACTGTTAGGCTCGACGGGGCGCCAGTCCAGCATGACTATAGATATGACTCGAGCGACTCGACGGGGTCCTCGCATCCCGACGGTCCTAAGTGTCCCCTGGACACCGAAGACCAGAGTTATGTCCCTACGGGGCGCATGTCGCACGTGTTCGGGAGCGTGCCAGAGATTGGGTACTAGTTTCAGGACTCGATAGGAATGTTAACAGGCACCTAGTGGGACTAGTAGTGGGTCCCTTACTGAGTATTTTTATACTCATTCTCTTCATTTCATGTTTTCAGGTAGAGGACGAGGTAAGGGCAAGGGCAAACTGGCGAGCGACTCGAAGTGAGACCGCGAAGGGCCATAGGGGCTACCGCTTCCGCTTACCTTTATTTCAGATTTTCGCACTTGAGTTCGAGTACTTTCATTATTTACCATCTTTATGTAGATAGGGCCCGCTTAGGGATTTTAAACTTAACTCGTATTTCTACATGTTACTTTAACTATCTTTCATAAATAAATTTGCTAGATTTCTTTGCATTTATTTACACCAGATTTTATGACTTAAACACTGATCCTAGATTTAGTAACCACTTCGATTCAGCATAAAGAGTCGGGTCGTTACAGTTGGTATCAGAGCGCAGTGTTTTAGGTCCTGTAGACTGACTTATGATGTAAGTCATTTTGTTTTGATTTTACCTCACCCTATGGCTATACGGTCCTTCGTCACTCGCCAGGTATGCCTAAAGCTTTACAAATATTAAGATTATAATGTTGCCTGATTAGATTAGACTTAGAGAGAGAATATTGAGCTCTAGTGGTGAAAAATTTGTTGGTGAATTTTAGGAAGAATGCCGCCACGTAGAGGTGCACGTCGAGGAGGTGGCAGGGGAGGCAGAGGAGCCGGTCGTGGCCAACCGGCGGAGCAACCTGCCGCGCCGCCAGTCAACCCCGACGTACCAGTCAACCCTAATGCACCGGTCACTCAGGCGGATCTCGCCGCAATGGAGCAGCGTTACCAGGCCATGCTGCAAGCTGCTCTAGCGCCGTTCCTCGCTGCTCAGCAGAACCAGGCCGCCCCCGTTCAGGACCAGCCTGTAGTCCCTCCAGCCCCTGTTCAGGACCAGCCCGTCATCCCTCCAGCCCCGGTGGAAGCTCAGCCGGTGCCAGTACAACTGTCAGCTGAGGCCAAGCACTTGAGGGATTTTAGGAAGTACAACCCGAAGACTTTCGACGGATCCTTGGACAACCCCTTTAGAGCCCAGCTGTGGTTGACATCCATAGAGACGATCTTCAGGTACATGAAGTGCCCAGAAGACCAGAAGGTGCAGTGTGCAGCTTTCTGTTTGGAGGATAGGGGGACTGCCTGGTGGGAGACTGCTGAGAGGGCGCTGGGAGGAGATGCCAGCAAGATCACATGGGAGCAATTCAGGGAGAGCTTTTATGCTAAGTTCTTCTCTGCCAACGTGAAGCACGCCAAGCTCCAAGAGTTCCTAAACTTGGAGCAAGGCAAACTGAGCGTGGAACAGTATGATGCCGAGTTCGACCTGTTGTCCCGTTTTGCCCCTGATGTGGTAAGGGATGAGGCCGCCAGGACTGAGAGATTTGTTAATGGCCTCAGGTTAGACCTCCAGGGTTTTGTACGAGCTCTTCGACCAACCACTCATGCGGATGCTCTACGCATAGCACTGGATCTGAGCCTGCATGAGAGAGCTGATCAATCTAAGGTTGTCGGCACAGGGTCAGCCTCGGGACAGAAGAGGAAGGCGGAGGCGCAGCCCGACGTAATACCACAGCGGACTCCGAGGTCAGGAGGTGTCTTCCAGAGACACCGTCGGGAGCTGGCAGCAGCTGGGAGAACTTTGAGAGAGCTACCCACTTGTACTACCTGTGGGAAGGTCCATGGAGGACAATGTTTAGCTGGGAGTGGAGTCTGCTTCAGGTGCAGGCAGCCGGGGCACACCGCTGATGCGTGTCCTCGGAAACCCTTAGAGACGACGCCACGTCAGCCCTCTGCTCCCCAGCAAGGGAGAGTCTTTGCCACGAACCGGCAGGAGGCCGAGCGAGCTAGTACGGTGGTGACAGGTACGCTCCCAATCTTGGGGCATTATGCTTTGGTACTATTTGACTCGGGGTCATCGCATTCATTTATATCCTCTATTTTTGTCAAGCATGCGGGTTTAGAAGTAGAACCGTTGGGTAGTGCCTTGTCTGTCTCTACTCCTTCTGGAGAGGTCCTTTTGTCTAAGGAAAAAATAAGGGCATGTTGGGTAGAAATAGCAAACCATACCTTGAATGTAACTTTACTGGTGCTAGATATGCAAGATTTCGATGTAATTTTAGGCATGGATTGGTTGTCAACTAACCATGCAACCATAGACTGTTTTAATAAGGAAGTAGTCTTTAACCCTCCTTCCGGGGATAAGTTTAAGTTTAGAGGAGCAGGCATGGTGGGTATACCCAAGGTCATCTCAGCAATGAAGGCGAGTAAGCTACTTAGCCAGGGTACTTGGGGTATCTTGGCGAATGTAGTAGATATGGCAGAACCAGAAGTTTCCCTATCTTCCGAACCAGTAGTAAGGGAGTACCCTGACGTTTTCCCCGACGAACTCCCAGGACTTCCGCCTCCCAGGGAGGTAGACTTCGCCATTGAGTTAGAGCCCGGCACCGCCCCTATTTCTAGAGCTCCTTACAGAATGGCCCCAGCCGAGTTAAAGGAGTTGAAAGTCCAGTTACAGGAGCTGTTGGACAAGGGCTTTATCCGGCCCAGTGTATCACCTTGGGGAGCCCCAGTGTTGTTCGTGAAGAAGAAGGATGGGTCGATGCGCCTTTGCATTGACTACCGAGAATTGAACAAGGTGACAGTTAAGAACCGCTACCCCTTACCCAGAATCGAGGACCTGTTCGACCAGTTACAGGGGGCCACCGTCTTTTCCAAGATCGACCTGCGATCAGGCTATCACCAGTTGAGGATTAGGGACGGTGATATTCCCAAGACGGCCTTTCGTTCGAGGTACGGACACTACGAATTCATAGTGATGTCCTTTGGTTTAACTAATGCCCCTGCAGTGTTCATGGATTTGATGAACAGGGTGTTTAAGGACTTTCTAGACCAATTCGTCATAGTCTTCATTGACGATATCTTGATCTATTCCAAGACTGAGGCCGAACACGAAGAGCACTTGCACCAAGTCTTGGAGACCCTTCGAGCTCATAAGCTATACGCCAAGTTCTCCAAGTGTGAGTTCTGGTTAAAGAAGGTGACATTTTTAGGGCACGTGGTTTCCAGTGAGGGAGTCTCGGTGGACCCAGCTAAGGTCGAAGCGGTGACCAACTGGCCTCGACCGTCTACAGTCAGTGAGATTCGCAGTTTTCTGGGTCTGGCAGGATACTACAGGAGGTTTGTAGGAGACTTCTCACGCATAGCCAGCCCATTGACCCAGTTGACCAGGAAGGGAACCCCTTTTGTCTGGAGCCCAGCATGTGAGAGTAGTTTCCAAGAGCTTAAGCAGAAGCTAGTGACGGCACCAGTCCTGACAGTGCCTGATGGGTCGGGAAGTTTTGTGATCTATAGTGATGCCTCTAAGAAAGGACTGGGAGGTGTCCTGATGCAGCAAGGTAAGGTAGTTGCGTATGCCTCACGCCAGTTGAAGAATCATGAGCGGAACTACCCTACCCACGACTTGGAGTTGGCAGCTGTAGTCTTTGCACTGAAGATATGGAGGCACTATCTGTACGGTGAGAAGATTCAGATTTACACCGACCACAAGAGCCTGAAGTATTTCTTCACTCAGAAGGAGTTGAACATGAGGCAGAGGAGGTGGCTCGAGTTGGTGAAGGACTACGACTGCGAGATCCTGTACCATCCAGGTAAAGCAAATGTAGTGGCTGACGCGCTGAGTAGGAAGGTTGCACATTCAGCAGCGCTAATCACGAAGCAGACCCCCTTACTCAGGGATTTGGAGAGAGCCGAGATTGCAGTCTCAGTAGGTGAGGTTGCCGCACAGTTGGCTCAGTTGACAGTTCAGCCAACCTTGAGGCAAAAGATCATTGCTGCTCAGCTGAGTGATCCTTACTTGGCAGAGAAACGTCGTATGGTAGAGACGGAGCAAGGTGAAGAGTTCTCTATATCCTCTGATGATGGCCTTATGTTTGAGGGACGCCTGTGTGTGCCGGAAGACAGCGCAGTTAAGACAGAGCTTTTGACTGAGGCTCACAGTTCCCCGTTTACCATGCACCCTGGGAGTACGAAGATGTACCAGGACTTAAGGAGTGTCTATTGGTGGAGGGGCATGAAGAGGGATGTAGCAGAGTTCGTCAGTAGGTGCTTGGTGTGCCAGCAGGTGAAGGCACCTAGGCAGCATCCAGCAGGGTTGTTGCAACCCTTGAGTGTGCCAGGGTGGAAGTGGGAGAGTGTGTCGATGGACTTTATCACGGGACTGCCCAAGACCATGAAGGGCTACACGGTGATCTGGGTTGTGGTCGACAGACTCACGAAGACAGCCCACTTCGTGCCAGGGAAATCCACGTACACTGCCAGCAAGTGGGGGCAGTTATACATGACGGAAATAGTAAGACTGCACGGAGTACCAGTATCCATCGTTTCAGACAGGGATGCCCGTTTCACTTCGAAATTTTGGCAAGGGCTCCAACTTGCATTAGGTACGAGGCTGGACTTCAGCACGGCATTCCACCCTCAGACTGATGGTCAGACAGAGAGACTGAACCAGATTTTGGAGGATATGCTGCGGGCCTGTGTGCTAGAGTTTTCAGGAAGTTGGGACTCCCACCTGCATCTAATGGAGTTCGCCTATAATAACAGTTACCAGGCTACCATTGGTATGGCTCCGTTTGAGGCTCTGTATGGCAAGTGCTGTAGATCCCCTGTCTGCTGGGGCGAGGTTGGAGAGCAGAGGATGCTAGGCCCCGAGTTAGTGCAGACTACCAATGCAGCCATACAGAAGATCCGAGCTCGTATGCTGACCGCACAGAGCAGACAGAAGAGTTACGCTGATGTACGACGTAAGGACCTCGAGTTTGAAGTGGGAGATATGGTCTTTTTGAAGGTAGCACCGATGAAGGGCGTTCTGAGGTTCGAGAAGAAGGGGAAGTTGAGTCCACGTTTCGTGGGGCCATTTGAGATACTGGAACGGATTGGCCCTGTGGCTTATCGTTTGGCCTTGCCCCCATCCCTCTCAGCAGTGCATGACGTATTCCATGTCTCCATGTTGAGGAGGTATGTCGCAGACCCGACGCACATCGTGGACTTCGAGCCCCTACAGGTCAGTGAGAACTTGAGCTACGAGGAGCAGCCTGTCGAGATCTTGGCAAGAGAGGTCAAGAAGCTTCGTAGTCGAGATATTCCACTAGTCAAAGTCCTCTGGCAGAACCATGGAGTTGAAGAGGCCACGTGGGAGAGAGAAGAGGACATAAAGGCCCAGTACCCAGAAATGTTCGAGGATTAGAGCTTTCGAGGACGAAAGCTTTCTAAGGGGGGAAGTATGTAACGCCCCAATGATCTTGTATCCATTTTTCTTAGTATTTTTTTTTATTTTATTTTATTTATTTATTTATAATTAAATAATGGAACTTATATCATTAAGATTTGGATTTTTCTTTTTTAAAGTATTAAGTAAACTCCAAATGAAATTATCTTGGTATTTAAGATTTTTATACGTATTTAAAAGTTGAGGGAAAGGAGGGATTTGTTGAGAAATTGGGTGAAATTTTAGAGAGAGAAGGGTGAAACTTGGAATTAATCAAAGAAGAGAAAAGAGGGAAATTATTTTATAAATAGGAAAAGAAAAGGAAAAGAAAAGGAAAAGAAAAGGAAAAGAAAAGAGAAGAGGGAGAGAAGAAAACCCTAGCCGCGCCGCCGCCGCCGCCGCGAGCCACCGCCGCCGCCGCCGTCGCGAAACCCTAGCCGCCTACCCACGCCACACGCACAGCCGCGCCAGAATTCGTCCAAGCTTCCTCGCACGCCGAAGCCGAGTCGAAGCCGTCCATTCACGCGTCTGCAAGACGACTGGAAGCCGAAGCCACCCCTCGCGCCGCTTCGATCCGAGGCAGATCAGCCGAAACTCGTCGCGTCCCGAAGCCGAGATCCATCTCCACGTCGAAGCCGCGTCGCCAGCCGAACGCGTCTGCAAATCGGAGCCGCGAACGCGCCTACACCCGAGCCGCACCGAAGCCGCGAACGCGCCTGCCTCCAGCCGACGGACGAAACCGAACCCGGAACCACCACCCGCGCGTCCGAACCCGGAACCGCCCGCGCGCCCGAAACCGAAACCCGCGTCCGCGCCACACGTGCCCAGCTCTCCCCGCGTGCAGCCGCGCCGCGCCGTGCGTTCCGCGTAGCCGAGCCGCGCCCCCTCCCTGTAGCAAGCCGAGCCGCACGCGAAGTCCCTGTACCGAGCCGAGCCGCGCCTACGCCAAGCCGAGCCGGTCCTGTCTTCTTCCAGTCGAGCCGCCAAGCCTGTTTTGGCTCCTTCCACCTAAATTTTTGGTAATTTCCAAATTCCCTAGCCTGCCCAGTAATTAAATGAGTTAATTTGGAAATTTAATTAATTTAATTACTTTCCTCAAGAAGCAAATTGGACCAAATAGCTGCTGCAGCTTAGGACTTCCTCAGTAGGAACCCATCTAGCAACATCTCGAGGTAAGAGATTTCTACTACTAGCCCCATGTGAGAATTTGATGTTGCATGTTCCTTCAGTGACATACGATGATGGTTGGGCTTACGATGTATGATAATATTTTATCATGATCTGACGAATGACATGGCCATACTTCGGCATAATATTATAGTAATGAGAACCCTCGAACCATATGTGACTGTATGATAAGACTGATGGACTTATGATGTATGTGACTGTATGGTAAGATTGATGGACTTATGATGTATGTGACTGTATGATAGGACTGATGGACTTATGATGTATGTGACTGTATGATAGGACTGATGGACTTATGATGTATGTGACTGTATGATAAGACTGATGGGCTTATGATGTATGTGACTGTATGATAAGACTGATGGGCTTATGACGTGGGTGACTGTATAATGAGAACTATTAGCGACTGTTTGATGATAGCTGTAGTGGGGGATGAGATGGTGGTTATTTTCTGATGATAATTTGATGACGTATGCATATGTATGTTGGGATTGGGGTATCTGTTAACTTCTCCTATCTGAGTCGTACCTGCATGGGTGTCCTTCGGGATCACCACCTATTTAGGACTGTTAGGCTCGACGGGGCGCCAGTCCAGCATGACTATAGATATGACTCGAGCGACTCGACGGGGTCCTCGCATCCCGACGGTCCTAAGTGTCCCCTGGACACCGAAGACCAGAGTTATGTCCCTACGGGGCGCATGTCGCACGTGTTCGGGAGCGTGCCAGAGATTGGGTACTAGTTTCAGGACTCGATAGGAATGTTAACAGGCACCTAGTGGGACTAGTAGTGGGTCCCTTACTGAGTATTTTTATACTCATTCTCTTCATTTCATGTTTTCAGGTAGAGGACGAGGTAAGGGCAAGGGCAAACTGGCGAGCGACTCGAAGTGAGACCGTGAAGGGCCATAGGGGCTACCGCTTCCGCTTACCTTTATTTCAGATTTTCGCACTTGAGTTCGAGTACTTTCATTATTTACCATCTTTATGTAGATAGGGCCCGCTTAGGGATTTTAAACTTAACTCGTATTTCTACATGTTACTTTAACTATCTTTCATAAATAAATTTGCTAGATTTCTTTGCATTTATTTACACCAGATTTTATGACTTAAACACTGATCCTAGATTTAGTAACCACTTCGATTCAGCATAAAGAGTCGGGTCGTTACAGCTTCAATATTTGAAGATGTTCTTGAAATTGGAGTTTTGGAAGAAAGCTTGTATCTTCAAGAGCTTCAATCTTCGAGGGTGGTCGACTCAGGAGTTGAGGAGGCTTCTATCTCTTGGGAGAATTCTCTATAGACCTTCTAGAGTAAAAAATTTTCAATCCCCACAAATGAAGAGAACTCCTCTATTTATAGAGTTCCCTGGTGGGCTTTTATGGACTTGAGCCTGTTCTGGTTCATGGACCATACTCATGGGCTCAATCACATGAATTTGGGTCATATTTTATTTTAGGCTAAATTAAGCTTATTTTTGGGCCCAATTGAATTTTAGCTTAACTAAATAATATTTAATTGAACCAAAATAATTAATTTGACCCAATTGTCATAATAAAGACACGTGACATCATTAGAATTGTCCAATTTGTTTTTAAATTTAATTTGGGACACATGCCCATTTTTAGTTAATCCCAAATATAATTATTTTAGTAAATGATGTGGCAATTTGTGATTGGTTCCAAAATTTCTTATTCAATACATACTAGCTACAATCAAACTGACGCTGATGACAATGTGTAGAAGTTGGGAAACTAACGTCGGTGCTTAGAACTATGTTTTTAGTTTTTACTTTTTATTATTCATGTAATTTCTGAACCTATGAATGTGTACTTTTTTAATATTTGAATTAATTTTAATCTAAATTCGATTTGGTATTTTAATAATTTTTTAATTTTACGTTAATTGTAATTCGATTTGGAATTTTAATAATTTTTTATTAATTTTATCTTAATTTTTTTAGAATTTCATTGAATTTAAATCAGATAACATTGCCGACGTCGCGTACTAGACGATGTCAACGTACTAGATGACGTTGATAGTAAGGTATTCGCAACGTCGTTACCAAACGTCGGTAGTTTCCCACTGTCGACGTGTTAACCATGTCAACGAACAGTGTGTCGACATTAACCCTTTGCCGACCTCATCTCGTTTGTGCATCAGGAGTGCCTTTGATGACGCGTCTCTCACGACGCTCTTGCCGATAGCCATTTCTGCGTCGACGTAGCCTCTCCTGACATAGATTTGATATCTGCCGATGCATCTCTCTACGTTGGTAGAACCCCTTCTTCTTGTAACAGTAGAATTATTCTTAATTTAATTACATGATTTATTTATTTTTTCCCTGTGAAGGAGTAATATTAGTAAGATTTACTTATTCATAAACTTGTATTCAAATAAAGTTAAAAAAAAGAATGTCCGAGAGATAAGAGATATATATGTATATTTTTTTCCCCAAAAGGGTGTGATAGTGACAAAAGTATTTGAGGAGGCTAAATCCAGTTGTAGCAGAAGATTAATTTCCACAAAAGGTACTCTAATATAATATTATTGTTGTGAAAATAAAAAAAAATAAAAATCATCAAATTGGGAATATAATTGCTTAGACACATCACACAACCATATGGAAACACAACTACAAAGACTTTGAAGAGATTAAATTAAAATATCTATTATTAGGAATGATTTTGGGCCGTTGTACATAATCGACATCACACGATAACAGAAATAACAGGATTAAGAAAGTAATTTAGTCCAAAAATAGCATCCTAGAATTAAAACGAGCTTAAAGAAGAGGCCAAGCCTGATAAAATGTCTAAGGAGATATGAACAACCCAAGAACATCATTCTAATAACCAAAATGCTCGGTCTTGACCAAGCAACAAAAAAGCCAATTAAGCACATGCTTCTCACATACTCTTATTTG
This sequence comes from Cucumis melo, assembly GCF_025177605.1. Classification (NCBI taxonomy): domain Eukaryota; kingdom Viridiplantae; phylum Streptophyta; class Magnoliopsida; order Cucurbitales; family Cucurbitaceae; genus Cucumis; species Cucumis melo. Next base: position 5,380,753 of record NC_066857.1, read on the forward strand.
AGGAGATGAAGAGTTATCCTAATGTAGATATGAAACTCTATGGATAATCATCTAGGTCATCTCTTTCTATAAATACATCATTATATAGCTAGCTTTATAAAAAACAAGTCACTATCACTTTCAAATATCCTATATTAACTTATGAGTTAAGCATCAACATGTGGTTGCATGTCATGTTATTTTACCTTCCGGACAAATTTACCTTTATTGTCATATGAAGGTCAATTCTATTTTTATCTAGATTTTATTGTTAACATATATAATTAATGAAAATGAATAAAAGAGAATCATGTTTTACTAAAGAAAAAAACTATGAATAAACTTAATACTATTATTTTGTGATGACAAATAAATACTTTTTAAACCACGTTCAAGTTGAAAATGTTTTAAGTAAATTAAAATAGTCATGAAATGTGTAGTTTGAACGTATTGCTTTTTAAACTTTCACAAAGTTAATTTACAAAGTACTTTTTTATGGAGACTTAAAAATTATAAAACATAGTCTCTCTTGTTTTAGAAGCATCAACAAATTAATGGGAAACATATTTCTAGACATAACTGCATTGATTTAATGGGGTATGTTCTTCAATCCGTACACAAAATATATTGGATTGCCTTGTATGATATGTCAAGTAATGAGCACCAAAGGTCGAACAGATAACAAAGAACGAATGAATTGATTCTTCGAAAATTATAAAAATGATCTTGTATTCTATGCTAGAATGAATCCATCCAAAAGTCTATATAAATACCTCTCCAAACAATTGTTTGAGTGAATTTCTGGTAATTTGTGCTAACAATAATAAAGTTTAATGGTAGGAGTTCAAACAAAGATTCCAAAAATTTATAAATTCTTGACATAGGGTTCCTTAAATAACAATCTCCCCCTTCATGACATGAACAATGTACATCCCCTGGATAAAAGCTCATGTCTAGTCGAGTTTTGGATCCTTAAACAATCTATTTTGTTAAGTGAAAATGGTTCAAATTATCCTAGTTTCATTTTTGTTTCCTCAAACTAACTTTAGACTCCAAAGCTTTCTCTATATTTTAGAAAAACATGTAGCTCGAGCTAAACCTATAATCTCCATATATCCAGTTAGTTGTCTAAATAAAAATTACCATGAGAAATTTTGGTTTTCTTAGAAAAGTTAAATTATCATTTCTTTGTTATGTGATAAATGAAGGGACTATGGGGAGGTATGTGTAGCATCAAGGCTACACACCTAATATAATCATTTTTTTTATATTTTAATACTCTAATCTTTTGTTGCGGAGAAGACTTTATTTTTTGTGTACAACAACGATGGGATAGTAGGTCGAACACATGACCTTTAAAGGTATAGAAAAGTGTCATATTAATTACCATTGAGTTAGACTCACTTTAACTCATGAAATGAAGATATATTGGGACAATAGATTGCTATGGATAATCCCAACATCCATTTAAAGATTTCAAGATATCAATTACAAAATTAAAAAAATGTGACATACTTTGCGATTGGAATGGAATAAAATCAAATTTCATATGCAAACATAACTTCACCCGACAATCTAAGTATATCTCAACTGATTGACTAAAAATATGTTTTTAAAATTATTGGCAAAAAAACTCAAATTTCGTTAACATAGAAAGTAGGAAAACTTGAAGCCTTTATTAATACAAAAGCTAGTGTTTGTACTCACAATAAATGATACGTAGTACTTGGGATTATTAGAAGACATACTTTCAAGCTTTCCCACGTTCGTGCATGCATTTATTGTAATTGAAAATTTGGCAACTGTGTATGTTTATTTAGTTTAGTTCACAATAGTAATTAATATATTTATTACGTCCACCCATGTCTTAACTATATCTTTATTACTATTTTAAATTTATTTACTCATACAGTTAGTAGAGCTATGATATTGTTGATGCCAAACGGTAAGGAAAGCATAAAATACTCCACGCCCATGCCAAATTCACGAGGTTGTAATTTGAAGAAGGGACAACATATAAAACAAAGAAAAAAAAGCTAAGTTCTTGCATTCATTCACCATAACTAGTAGGGTTGAGCACAAGTATTGGTATCGTGCTCGTCTTATCTAGAGGGGCATGAATTCTCGACTTGTATTTTTCTGTCAATCTTCTCCAACCTATTTGATAGGCCTAATCGTTGAGAATGTTGATCACATCGTTGTTGTATATCCAATTCGTTCCTTGATTTTCAAATAAGTTCACTCGTCTATCTTTAAGATGAACTTTGACACATGTCTTTAGTTCAACACAAGGTGTGTCATCGGATTATATGAACTTTGAATTTGTTAATAACTGTTGGTGGCCAACCCTCAAATTTTTACGAAATATCTTTACTTAAAGAAAACTAGTCCCAATTGAATTTCTTATACATTCTTTCTCTTATATAAATGATCGGTGTTAATAAGAAATTTTGGAACCAAATCACAAATTGACACATGATTTACTAAAATGATTGAATTTGGGATTAATTAAAAAATTGACATGTGTCCCAAATTAAAATTAAAGACATAAATTAGCCAATTCTGATGATGCCACATGTTTTTATTATGACCGTTGGATCAAGTTAATTATTTTGGTCAAATTCAATATTATTTACTTGTCCTAAATCCAATTGAACAAAAAAATAAGTTTAATTTAGTACAAAGGTTAAATATGACATAAATCCACGTGGTTGAGCCCATGTGTCTGGTCCATTGAGCAATGAGTCCAAGACCATAAATAGAGGAGTACATTCTCTTCATGAAAATCCAAAAGACTTCCTAACTCCTGATGTCGACCAACCCCAAAGATTGAAGTTTTTTAAAAAATGCTCCGCTTCCACAAATCAAGCGTAAGCATCTAGTCGAGAGAATCAGATGATCAAATTCTAAATATTGAGTCACATCGCATCAAATAAACATAAATATAATATCAACACAAGTTCAATTCCACAAGTAGAATTACATTTCTTCGAAAATATTGTGTGAACAATCAGATTTCTTTTTGAATGTCCGACTGATTTTATAAAATTTTGCATTCCAAATAAATAGTTTCACTACTTCCAAAACTCTTCAAAAATATTATATCCGTAAATTTTAATTTGCAGAATGCCAATTAACCAGTAAATCGTGATATATGTAAAGTGACATATGAAAGTAAAACTAATATTGTATTTTGCAATTTTGTGAAAATCTTTGCCATTTGATGCCCAAGTGAGACATTATGCTTTGGATTTGATTGAAACGAAGTACTGTTGTCGCTAGAATTCTTCTATTGTGAACAAATGAAAACAACAACTCGACTGTCAAAAGTAGAAACTGCAAAATAAAAACTTGTTAAAAAGGTTGTGTCGGAGAGTTCACTCTATTTAAAACATCTCGCAACTTGTCCTTGATTATGCAAGCAATTATCAAAGGTACCATGAAGTTTCCAAGATAAAACAACCACGAAAATATGGCTAGTTTTGCACGAAAACTGATCGGCTAAACTAACACTTTTCCAAAAATATATGATGTTGCTTGAAATAAATAAATAAATAATGAAGAACATAAATCATGTTAGTTCGAGGGAATTTATCTAACTCATCACCCCCTCCAAAACATGGTTTTGCTAGATCTCCAAGCTCTATATTTTTAGGCCTAAATTGCGTTAGTTTGAGGGAATTTTATAGTTTAACGTGCTTAAAATGAGAGGATATTGAGTTTGAGTTGTCATTTCGGCCGATTTCTGGTGATTTTGAGCCTAAATGGAGTATTTTGGGATTTATTTGAACATTCATGCTCAAATAAATACAAAAAGACAAAAATGCTCTTGCTCAGAACTTCTCAATGCCCTGCTTAGAATAATAAGTAAAAGGCAAGAGTTACAACATTTCATTAGAGCGTTGTAACACTCTCGAATTCAGAGGCTCAAGTGTTGTGCAACACTGTGATGCACTAACCTCAAAGCTTTTCCAAGCATCCCAACGCTATCGCGATACACTATATATTAAACATCCTTTCATTTTAGGTTAGAAAAGAAAAATCACTCAATTTTCTATTATCTTCTTGTTGTTTTCTTTCTTTCTTTCTTTTTAGTTTTTAGGTTTTACTTTTTTAGGAGTGAGTTTTTCTGATGTAATTATACTGAAATTAGAAAACGTATAAGTCTCGATGAAAGTTGTAGTTTGTTGTAAATTAGTTTAGAGATCAGGAAACTAGGTTGTAATTTAACTATTATGAACAAAAGAAGAATATGGAAGACAGAAAGTAAATAAGACAATTGAACTCAAAAATTGTGGTGTATATACAAATGATCTCTACAACATCTACTTATAGGGTTGTGAGAATAATTGTTACAAAACCAAACATAAATATGGGACAAGAAAGTTCGTTATGAAGATTAATAAAGAGATTAACGAATGAATTTGTAACAAAAGAAGGTTATGAACATTTAATAATATTTAACTTTAGTTTAGAATATTAATAATATTTAACTTTAGTTTAGAATATTCATAATAGTTTGGACTTATTACATATATATATATATATATATATTTTGACTAATATCTTTAGTTTTTGTTTAATTTCTTTGGCTTTGCTTTTATGATTTATTCGATGTGTTTATTATTTCTTATCTAATAGCTAAAATATCGCATGATTCATAAGTGTCGTGCATGTATTGATTGTCTATGGGTAAGATTTGATTCATGAATATAACTTTGTCGATTGTTCTAAGGAGTTTATACTTACACGATCAAGTTAGGATTAGAGAAAGAATAAGTTAAATTTATTTAGCTTATCGATGTGGTTAATCGTCCTTTGACATTTTTTCTTTGTGCTCGATCCAAGTGTTTATACTAGCTTACATAGAAAAAAAGAACTATAATGGTCAGCTGGTAAACCACTTTGTGTGTAATTAAGACAGGTTTGTAGTAATACCTTAAGACACTTGTTTCCAACTTTACCGAATGACTTGATTGACTGCTTGAATATTATTGTAAAGATACCTAGTTAAGTACATGTGATCTATTTACAATTTAGTGGGTCTCCTCTTCCTCTAAGCTAGGTTGTTTAATGAGAATAAACTTTATGTTTAAATAATGGAAGATAATTCTGACCTACACTAAAAGAAAACAATAATTTGATGAATGTATGAACAATAAGAATAGTATTACTTTTTTACAATTATTTAGCAATAATTCTTGAAAACAAATTTTCAAAAAAGAAAAAAAAAAAGAAAAGAAAAGAAAAGAAAAATATCTTTCCCAACTAAAGCTCTACGATGAGTAGGGTTTTAGAGTAAATTAGAATGGGGCCTCCCACTATAAGCCAAAAAAGAACAACTTCAACTCTTATTAGTTTTTATCAACTTTTGCTTTTGCCTCTCTCTCTCTCTCTCTCTCTCTCTCTCTCTCTCTCTCTCTCTCAATATTGAAAATGGCTACCTTTTTATAAAGAGTTGGGAATTTGAGGTGTGAGGTTGATGTAACTTACAAGCTTGGAATCAAATGAAACTAATCTCCAAACTCTTTTATTACCTATCAATTTATTTTATTTGTTGAATCCAATGCCCCTCTTATATGGTTAACATGTAGGGTTAAATGTGCATTTAAGAATAAATCATTACAAAATTGTATGGGTCTAAATTAAAAATGTAACATTGGTATAGACTATTATTGATGACGAATGTGTTGCATTAAAAATTATTAAAATGACAAATTGATACAAATTTGAAAATACAAGGATAAAAAGAAATATATAATCCTAACTCATTTTGTTTTGTTTTTTTTTTTTAAGAAATATATATATATGTATGTGTGTGTATGTACATATTTATTTATTTATTTTGTATCATTAGTTATTTTAAAAAATATATGTTATCTTCTTCCAACTTTATATTTTAAAAGAATTTCTTTATTTACTTAAGTAATTATTATTGGTATATCTACACAATTTGATATTTACATAAATTTTTTATGCCTTTTACGTTGGTGAATGAAGTGATACCTTATCCAAGCAAAAGAATCAAAGAAATGAAAACTCGACTCTTAGTGAATTTTGTATTTTGTCTAAGTAATTTGTGTTTGTAATTACATTCAATGAATACTTTATCTTGTATTGCTTCGATTGCTTCTTTTTTGGAGCGAATTATTGAATACTTTCTTTGTAATATTAATGGTTTATAAATTTCCAATAAAGAACGGAGGAAGTCATGATATTTAATGTTCTATGAAGTATTTCTATGTGTGTGGATTTAACTTAAATTGTGTACCGCAACTAAAATTTATCAAAATCTAATTTATTTAAATCATATTATTATTTATAGTATATTTGAATTATTTATAAAAGAATGTTTTTCAAAAATATATTTTCTTTTAAACTATTTTTTTAGAATGAATTTATAATACTTTAATTTTTTTTGAAATGATTTGCTTTCGAATTTAAACACTTGAAAATGTAATCCAAACACAACTTTAAACAATAAGACTTAATTTATTTCTAGAACCAAAAAATAAATTATATAAGAAACGAAATGATTGTTGAGAAATAAAATTGACTGCTTGTGGCCATTGAGTAAAAGCTATAATAATTTTTGTATAACAAGAAAAGAAAACTATCATGCTACAATTATAGTAATAATAAAAGACTGAGCATATTAATTATATTATAATTTTATAAAAAAAATACTATTATAAGTTAAAGATGGTTCATTATTTTAGCTATATAAATATGTTATAGCTTTCGTAAAATACACTCAAATATTTTAATAGCAACATATATAAGTTATATCTTTATATTCTATGATAATATTTGTTATAGCTCTATAAAAAATTTATGAAAAATCATAAATTTTTAATAACTTGGACTCTTAGGACTTCAAAAAAAAGGCTATTAAAAATCTACGATATATTTTTTTTAAGTTATAGTATCTGCTGTTTCTTGTAGTGCAAATGTTAATATTCTAGTTCATCTATTAAAGCTGAAAATCATGAGTTAGCTGCTCAACTAGTGAGATAGTTCGGTTGTTTTAGTCGTTTAGAGAGTTGCATATTGATTTGCATCTTTTATGTTTATTGATATTTATATCTTTAAATATATTTTTCACAATTTGAAAAGAAAATATGCATAATAATCAATGTATATAGAGTAGTTTTAAGATTTATTAAAAACAAAGTTATGAAAGTTTTGAAAATATAAGTCATACCGTGTAAGAAAATGGAAAGTGAGGTGAAAATGAAATTTGAATAATGAATATTTTCTAATTATAATAAAACCATAAAATTAAAAAATTTGGAGTTGAATGAATTGTACGAAAATGGCCCCACCAAAAAAGTAAGATAATAAGTTTTTAGAGAGAAAAAAGAAGAAAAAGAATGGTCCCACAAAAGGGGTGCACATGAAGAGGAAGAGATGAGATGTGAATTGTTGTCGGATGTTGAGATAATAAAGGACAAATTGCATAAATCAAGGGAATCGCTTCCCACTCTTCCCTTCTATACATATTTGTCATACCCAATTAAAAAATATATTAATTATTATTTTAAACAATCTTGGTTTGTTATGGATTAAAACAATTAAAATTATTTATAAAGTATAACAACAACAATAATAATAAAAAAAACAAAACTTAGATGGAGTAAAGAGAATTTGATGAATTTTACTGTATTTTATTAGATGACTGTAATTAATCTTGAGTTAAAACATGTGTTTTATTTGCTTATGAAAAACTCATAATCCATAAACAAAGTTCTTTGACTAGCGTATGAGCACTTGGACTTTATGTGAGACATAAACATGAATCAAGTTCCAATAATAGATTAAATGGTCTATAATATATGAACAAAGTTAAGCATCTTATTCTAACGACACTTTGGATGCGACCCCCACAGAAAGATTTTGTCGCCTAAATCCGTGTCAAATAAATTATCAAATCACATATCAAATACTAGTCTTAGTGGTAAGTCCAGGTTGAGCTCAGAGAGCACGTTAATTTCTCAAACAAACTAGTTTTTCAACCGAGGTACGTGAACGAGGGGTTTTGAAGATGTTTGGAATTGCAAGAAGATTAAGTTGCATGACACAAAAGAGGATTATAAAATTCAATAAATAAAGATCCTAACAGTAGAGATAAGAGCCATTTGCAGTAAAAGTAATTAACAAAACCATTAAACTCAAATTTAATTGAGATTTATAAAAATCAGTACATTGGAAAAAAAATTAAAGAAACTAAATTACTGCAACCTAAAACCTAAGCATACTTTTACATAAAAAATGGAATCAGATAGAAAAAGAATACTTACGTTCGTCGAAGTATCTAAAAAACGCCAATATTAGGATCATCACTACTTAGAAACTTCCCTAATCTCTGAGCAATTGAGATTTTAGTTTATGGGAACCAAAATTGGAATGAAAATTTTATAGAGAGAATTATTTTAGATCATTGAGATTTTTTTTTTCACTTAAAAAACGATGGAGCCTTTGAGCTATCAAATGCCCTCGTGTACTCGTCTTTTATAGCTTGTATATGTAGAAAAAAGGAAAACGTGGAATTATCCCATAATTTTTAGTAACTCCAAAGAGAGTTACTTTATTTATTTAATAAAATAAATAATTATTATATAATTAATTAATTAATTAATTCAATAATTAATAATTAATTAAAGGGATCTTTTGAAAAATATAACAAATTGCCAAAATATTTCAGTGTATAGAACAATTTCGAAAACAGAAAAAGCCTACAGGTTCACAATGAAAAATATAAAAAATGCTTCCATCAACAACAAGTGTAATATATTTAGTACGATCGTTTATATTTGGCAGGTACATGATAGTTTAGATTTGATCGTTTAGATTTAAGCAGCTAAATCTAAATGATGTTTTTTACAAGATTCTTTGGTACTCTATCGTTTAAAATTTGGCTATACGATCCTTTAAATTTGTTACACGATCATTTAAATTTGATCGTTTAGATTTGGTACACGATCATTTAAATTTGATCGTTTAAATTTAGGTAGCCAAATCTAAATGATTTTTTTTCAAGATTCTTTTGTACATGATTGTTTAGATTTGATGACATGATCGCTTAGATATGGTTACACGCGTTTAGATTTTGCTAAATGATTTTTTTTCAAGATTCTTTGGTACACGATTATTTAGATTTGGTTATACGATCAATTATTTTTTGTACACGATCACTAAACTATTTTTTTAAAGATTATTTTATACACGATCGTATAAATTTGATTACCAAAATCTAAACGATGTTTTTTTCAAGATCTTTTATTTTTGATACAGAATCTTGAACAACCAAATAACAATTTAAAAAAATAAAAAAAAGATCTTTTATATTTGGTACACCATATTGAACCAAATAATAGTTTGAAAAAAATAAAAGAAAAATTACAAAAAAAGAGAAGAAAGACGATGGAAAGAAAAAAAAATCTTAGATGAGTAAGAGAAGAAAGACGATGAAAAGGAAGGGTAAACCTAAAATATTTAAAAAAAAGAGAAAGTTTTATAAATATAACAAACTGACAAAATATTTACAGTCCATGTAACAAAATGAAAAAGCCTATTAGGTGACTTTTTTTTTTAAATATTCAAGGTTTGCCCTTCCTTTTCATCATCTTTCTTCTCTTCCTCTTCTACGATTTGTTCTATCCATTTTCTTTCTTCTCTTCCTTTTTTTTTCCAAACTATTATTTCTTTTAAGATCGTGTACAAAATATAAAAGATCTATTTTTTTTATTTTTTTCAAACTGTTATTTGGATGTTCAAGATCGTGTACTAAATGCAAAAGATCTTAAAAAAAAAAACGTTGTTTAGATTTGAGTAGTCAAATCTAAACAATCGTGTAGCCATATCTAAACAATCGTGTACCAAAAGAATCTTGAAAAAAATTATTTAGCTAAATCTAAACGTTCGTGTACCAAAGAATCTTGAAAAAAATTGTGTAGATTTGGCTACCCAAATCTAAACGATCATGTGCAAAGAATCTTGAAAAACAAATCCAAATATATTTCGCGCGTTGTTAGCGTTATTGACGGGATATTTTTGATATTTTCTATTGTGAGTCTATAAGTTTTTTTTTCGTTTTTAAAATTGTTTTATACAATGTAAATATTTTGCCGCATCGTTATATTTTTTAAAAGATCCCTTTAAAAAATGTGCAATTTTATGGGCTTTTTCATTTTTTACACGAGTCGTAAATATTTTACTGATTTGTTATATTTATAAAAATTAGTCTTAAATAAATCAAATTTAATTAACATTTCATTTAAATCATATTTAAATGAACATCTCCCATGTAACCTATAGTTTGTATTTAACTAATTTAATTATTTAATTAAATTTGATAAAACTAAACTATTAATTAATTAATTGCTAAATTAAATATCTTATATTTAATTTAATCCAAATTTGACTCATATAATTCGTATATAAAAATCTATCATAACCTATAATTTTAATGTGTATCATATACGCATTAAATTTTAACCTATAGTTTTAATATGAATCTAATTCACATTAAAATTAATATTTGAAAATTCATTCAAATACTTTATTATCTCATAAAAATTAATTTTGAATCATATCCAAAATTAAATTTATATAATAAAATTTAATTAAAATATAAACTTTATATTATAATGTACCCCATACATTATATTAATTCCAAAAATTAATTTGAACATTTAAAATTACATCTAACATAAATTAAACCTCATTACCCTTTATGAGCTAGAAAGAGGACCTAATGGACCTATAGATCAGAAGCTACAATGATATAATATTAATTGGCTAAACTCATTAACCACATTAATCAATATTCATTAACTGTGTGTACACTCCACTAAAGACTCACAGTTGAACTCTTCTCGTTGTAGATATATTTTTGTGTTCATGGATAAAGACCAATAACAGTAAGTTAGTCCTTCACAAGTGTTCGTAACGTTAGCTGGGTCAAATTACCGTTTTACTCCTTAGTTACTTCTAGTCTTTGAATACAATGCTCCTCTAATAAATAATTTGTTTATGGTCCAACCAATTAACAAAAACTCCTCTCGTGCCATAGAGAGGGTAGGATCCTTTATTCAAGTCCCAGACACAATTTAAGAGAACACTCATCTACTTACCCTAAAGTCGAGGAGTGAATTCCATATTGTGTGATTATGTTCCTAGCTATCTACTCAGTCTTGTCCTCAAAATGATAAACTTATTGAGTTGGCAATTTGATCACTCTTACCCGTACAAATCAAAGGCCAACCCCTCGCGAATATGGGTTCATAATACACTCAGGCTTAAAACTAAGTTACCCAAGTCATCTTAGTGAAATAAAAATCTAACTAGTTAGTGGAGATCTAGTGGTTACTATTTCATGATCCGTTCTTTTGTAAGTTCATTACATAGGATACCTTCACTCACACGTCACCTACACCCACGCGTTGGATCATTGTATTTTTATCAAATACAAAGTGAGTTGTATCTATAGTGTTACCAAAATAAGGTACCTAGCCTTATCCCTATACTATAGACCCTTTAAGCTGTATCTCGAACATTGATCCATGTATGTCGCTACATACAGTTCAAGATTCATAAAAAAAGCTTATGATGTTAGTTTATTGGATTTAGGTTATACAAATAAAACTAATAATCACTAACACTTTATTGAAATTACAAAAATAACACTTTATTAATGACGACCAACGAATTACATTTACTTTTATACGAGTTAATTTAGGACTTAAAATCCAGCAAACTCCCGCTTGAACTAAAACTCTAATCTAGTGGTAGTTTACTGAATGTACATAATAAAGTAATCTATATATATTAGAAATGATAAAATGTAAAAGTATATTACATAAAGCATATATATACAAATACAATAAATTAGGGCATCCTCATATCACCTGATTACCTAATGTACATATCTCGCATACCTGTACTTTCTAGATGACCCTCGAACACTTTAGACTTGAGAGTCTTGGTAAACGAATCAACAATGTTGTGCTTTGAAGCGATCTTTGTTACGATCACATCCTCTTATTACACAATCTTCCGTATCAGGTGATACTTCATCTTTATGTGTTTCCCTCGTTTGTGGTTGCGAGGTTCTTTAGAATTGGTTATTGCCCTATTGTTGTCACATTATAGAATGATGGGCAAGTTCATGTTTGGAACAACTTTCAAATCAGGTAGGAACTTTCTAAGCTAAACAGTTTCTTTTGCTGCTTTGCTAGCAGTGACATACTCAGCCTTCATAGTAGAGTCTATAATGCATCCTTGCTTGATGTTACATCATACCACAATTTTCCTGTTTAGGGTAAACATTGATCCCGACGTGGACTTTCTAAAATCCTTAACAATTTGGAAATCAAAGTCAGTGTATCCTGTAAGGATTGAATCCTTAGCTTCATACACAAGTATGTAGTCTCTCAATCTCTGAAGATACTTCAGAATAATTTTAACTTTTGTCTAGTGGTCTATTGTTAAGGCATAAAGAATATGTCTCATATCCTTAACTTTTTGAAGTGTCCTAGGACACTAATCCTTAGACAAGTGAGCCCCGTGTCTGAAAGGTAATAAACCCTTCTTAGAGTTATGCATAGAATAACGAACTACATTTTGTTGATATAGGTAGCTTGAGACAATGCTAGTGTGACACGCATTGCCTCAAAAATCACTTTAGACGACCCAGTGGAGGTGTGCCGCCTAGACACTTGAAGTGTATCACACTGCGTGATAAATGTTGAATGCCTAGGAAGCGGAACAACTTCTTAAACCAAGCTCAACACAAGCTTCAACTTTGAACTCAAGAGACTTTTACAACAAAACTGTTGAATAAGAAATTTTGGAACCAATCACAAATTGTCACGTTATTTACTAAAATAATTACGTTTGGAATTAACTAAATATTAGCATGTGTCCCAAATTAAAATTAAAGACAAATTGACTAATTCTAATGATGCCACATGTATTTATTATGATAATTAGATCAAATTAATTATTTTGATTCAATTAAATATTGTTTACTTAGACTAAAATTCAATTGAGCGCAAAGATAAGCTTAATTTAGTCCAAATGTTAATTATGATCCAAACCCATGTGGTTGAACCTATAGGTCTGGTCCATGTATCAACTAGGCCCAAGTTCCTTACCAGAGAACTCTATAAATAGAGGAGTTTTCTTCATTTGTATACGCGAGAAATTTTTGACTTCAGAAGGCGTAGGGAGAATTCTTCTAAGAGCTAGAAGAATCTCCAACTTCTGAAGTCGACCACCCTTGAAGATTGAATCTCATTTGAAGATATAAGCTTTCTTCCAAGATTCCAACTTCAAGAACATCACATGCTCTGCTTCCTCAAATCAAGCGTAAGCATCCAACTGATAGAGAATAAGAGGATCAAATCTAAAGATTGATCCATATCACATCAAATCAACACAAGCACAACATCAACACAAGTTCAACTCCATAAATCAAATTTTTTTGAAAATCTCGTGTGAACAAATTAGCATGCAGAACCTCTCTACCTCTCATCTCTCTCACATCATTCAAATATATAAGAAAATCAATGACATCAAAGAAGGTTGCATCCAAATCTTAGCGACGCTTGCACAGGACCAATCACCTGCAGTCGTTCTAAGGAAATCATCCAGGAGCAGGATCAAGGTTCTGTCATCGCGCATAGCATTCTTAAGCAACTAATGGAGTTTCCCAAAGTTGGGATTTTCATAAAGGAAAATCCTTTGTATGATAACTCCAATTCTACATCTAGCAAGTCAAAGAGGGAAGCACACCTTGACGTAATGTCTGTCATTATGGCTGATGTAACGACTGAGGCTCCCATGGTATAGATGGAGAGGAAAATTAATCCCCTGATGAAGGTTGTTGAGGAACGAGACCACGAAATCGCAGCTTTGAGAGAGAAGATGCAGACTCGTGAAATTACTGAGTCGAGTCAAATTCCTGTTGTCAAAGCTGGTGATAACAGGAAGAATGTGGTGCAAGAAAACCAACCATAACAATTATCAGCTTCAATTTCTTCTCTCTCAATTCAGCAACTATAGGATATGATCGCAAATTCCATTAGAGCTTAGTATGAAGGACTGTCGCAAACTTCTTTCATGTACTCTAAGTCGTACACCAAGAGAATCGACAACTTGAGAATTTCGCTTGGCTACCAACCTCCAAAATTCCTGCAGTTCAATGGAAAAGGCAACCTAAAGTAGCACATTGCCCACTTCGTCGAAACATGCAAGAACACAGAATCAAGAGGAGACCAGCTCTTTAGATAGTTCGTTCGAAGCTTGAAAGGAAATGCTTTCAAGTGGTACATTGATATGGAGCTAGAAGTCATTGATAATTGAAAACAGCTAGAAAAGGAGTTTCTCAACCGCTTCTACAGCACCAGATCCATCGTAAACATGGTGGAGCTTACAAACACGAAACAACGAGAAGAAGAGCCAGTCACCGACTACATCAACCGATGATGGGCTCTGAGTCTTGACTGCAAACATCGACTCACCAAACTGTTGACTATAGAAATTTACACCTAAGGCATGCATTGGGGACTCCTCTACATTTTGCAAGGAATAAAGCCTCACACATTTGAAGAGTTAGCAACTCTCGCTCATGATATGGAGTTGAGCATCATCAGTAGAGGAACTAAGAATTTTTCTATTCTCGAAGTAAGAAAAGATAAGAAAGAGACGAAGGATGTAGTAAAGAGCATCGTGAAGTAATCTATGGTCGTAAACCCAACCCCACTGAAGTTCTCCAAAAGAAAAGAAGTGAGGGCTGAAAAGAAGGATGATGGAAGCAAGAGACAACGTCTGACTTAAAAAAAAACAAAAAAAGTTTACTGATTTCTTGATACAAATATTGCAGACATGCTGGAGCAACTATTGGAAAAGCAGCTTGTAACGCCCCGAAAATTTAGCTAATTTTTGGAAGATATTTACCTTAGTTTGGTTTAATGAGGTTCTATATAATGGACGTTATTTTAAAGATTTATTTGTTCTTTCATAGAAATTGGAGTTTAATTAAATAATTTTGGGTGCTTATTTAATTAAATTGGAGAATTGGTTTCTTTAGAGATTTTAATTTTTTATGTATATATGGATTTATATACATATAACTATTGTGGGAAATGAAAATGATAATTATATAATTTGTTAAGGGAAAGATATGGTATTTTGGAAAGAAAAAGATTAAGATAATTATATTTGATGAAATATAATTATTTTAGGAAATATATTGTATTGTTGAAAGAAGATAAAGAGATTTATTTGAAGAGTGATATTTTGGAGAAAGATATTGGGGAGAAAGAAAAAGAAATTTAAAGTAATACTTATATAATGGAAAATAAAATTATTATTTAATTAGAGATAATTAGGAGGAGAGAGAAAAAGTTTGCTTGGATGGGAGTTTTAAATGAAGGGAGATAAGATTTTTTGTATTTGGAAAAGGAGAGAGAAAGAATAATAATAATGATATTATTATTATTATTATTATAAATAAGCCCCTCATTCTGTGTGCCTTCATCTTCTTCATTTTTCTCTTCTCTAAACCTTAGCCGCCGCTCCAACCACCGTCGCTGGTTGCCTTCTTGTTTGGCTCCGTCTCACGCTCAGGTTAGCAGCCGATCATCGCACATCACTTCCAATCGTTGTAATGCCCCAACAATTTGGAATTTAATTTATTATCTTAAATGTAGTTATTGAAATTTTAGGTGTTTTAAATTATATGATTTATGAACATTTGATTTTTAGACATCAAGAAAATATCTAAGGATGATATTTATTTGGGAAGAGATTAAGGTGATTGGGTGATTTTGATATTTTATGGAGATTGTTGGGCTTAAATAGGAAAAAAAGATTAAGTGATTTAATTGATTAAATTAGGGAAAGAGAAATGAAGAATAATTTTAAGCCCATTATTATTATTATTATTTTCTCTTTAAAAAGGACCATTGGGACCTGTGCAAGCAATCATCACTTTCTTTGTGAAAGAAAAAGAAAAAGAAATAAAAAGGGGGAAGAAACCCTAGCTGCCGCTCTCCGCCGTCTGCAGCCGCTGCAACTCGCCGCTCTTCATCGCATCTGCCAGCTGTCGTCACGAGTCAGCTGCCTCACCCAACCACTCGCTCAGCCACGCCTCCGCGCATCAAGCGCCGTCCGTCGAAACCGAGAGCCCGACCTGTGCCCGCGTCCCTTCCTCCGTAGTCCGCCCTGATGCACCGTCGTCTGCACGAGCCCACCAAACGTCGCCCCGTTCCACTGTCGACCATCGGAGTTCGCCGCCATCTGGTCAGCGCCGCATTGTTGAAAGACCGAGCCCCCGTCTCAGTCGTTGCTCGAACCCGGAACCTGACCCGTGCGTTGAGTCTCTTCACCGTGTGAAGTCGGCCGACCCGCATCCCTGCCCGCAACCCGACCCACACTCGCACAATCCACGTCGCGTCATGCCCGCGCATGCGCTGTAGCTGAGCCACACTCATGCCGCACCTGTCCGAGCCGCCTTGCACGCGCGCGAGCCGTCTTCTGCTTTCTAGCCGAGCCGCCTAGCCGTTTTACCTGTCTTTGAGCCGCCAGCCTGCTTTCGATCCTTTTCACCTAGTTTGGTAAGTTTTGATTGGGTTTTAGAATACCCAATTAAGATTTGAATTTGTTGGATCTCAAATAATTTAATTTTAGGGTTAAATTGAATTATTTCTCTTAAGGAACATCTTGGACCAAGTGATTTTGCATGGCAGGATTTCTTCAGTTAAGGGCTCTAGCGTTGACCTCGACCCAGGGTAAGTTATTTCAACTGAATTTTTTGGGTCCATGGTCGTTTGGTGATTTAGTTATGAAAGTTGGCGTTTTCTAAACATTTAGGACCTCGCTGCTTGGAAAGCGTGACGTTTCGGTTAGAACTCGTTGAGCTAACCTCCAAGGAAGAGATTCTCCTACTAGACCTTCGATTTACATTAAAGAGACCGCATGTTTGAATTTATGGTTACGTATGAATGGTAGCTAAGTACCTAACTCAAGGTTGTTGAGAGAGAGAGAGATTGACATTGACATTGTGCTTGCTGATTGACTCTATGGTTAGCGTGAATAGTATGTCGATGCTACTGTCTTCGTTCTAACGACATAGTTGTAGTTGAGGATGACTGATATGATATGTTAGGGTTGGTACGTTATGGTTTGATATGTTGTAGCATGAATTGACGTAATTATGACATGTATGATAAGTTATGATGTGATTGATGAGATGTTGTGTACATGCTATGTGTAGGGTGTATGTTAGCTTCTTATTAGAGTCGTACCCACATGAGTGTCTTTCGGGATCACCACTATTATGACACAGACATGATGGAGTGACCCGACGGGGTCGCTCACACTTATAACTGCGTAGTCTGACGGGATTATCAGTCTGACATTGACATTTACATAGACATGACGTGAGTGATTCGACGAGACCACTCACAGCCTGACCATCTTAGGTATTCCCTTGAGAATCACCAAAGGCTAGCTTGTTCCTACGGGGGCACAGATTGCATGTGTTCGGGGACGTGCCAGTTCAGGGGTACCACTTTTCAGGACTCTAATAGGAAGTTAACAGGCATTTAGTGGGACTAGTAGTGGGTCCCTTACTGAGTACTTTTATGCTCACTTCTTTCCATTTCCATTTTTTCAGGCAGAGGCAGAGGTAAGAACAAAGGCAAGCTGGCGAGTGACCAGAAGTTATCGTGGCGGGCCACAGGGATACGCGTGCTTCCGCTTATGTCAAAATTTGGATTTTAGTCTTGCATTTTTAGTTCATTCTTTATTGGTTAATTTATTTCTTTAAAACTAGATAGGGCCCGAGTTAGGACTTTATTTTATACTTATTTCACATTTTCCTTGTTTATTAAATTTTTTTATTTGAAAATTTGAGGTTTTTGTCTTATTCTATTTTTACAACTTTACAAACATATTTACCCTTTTTAATTAGTAATGGCTTCGACTTAGTATAAGGTTGTTGGGTCGTTATAATCGTCCGCTAGCATTTGTCTGCCGTGTCGTCCACCGCGCCAATCCTTTTCCGCTGCGAAGCTCATCTCTTCATGTCGCTTGGCTCCATCCGTTGTCCACGTCGTTGAGCCGTAAGTCGTCCGAACCGAGTCGTTCTTCGTGTCGAGCCACCTGCTAGTTGTCTGAGCCGCTTCTTCGTGAACCGCACAGACTGAGCCACACCTAGACGAGCGAGCCAAATATCTGGTCAGCGAGCCACTCTCTGCATATGAGTCACGCCGCAAGCTGAACCCTCCTTGTAAGCCGCTGACCCGAGCCACCACTCCCTTAAGCCACGCGCACTCAACCAAGCCTTTAACCGAGCCGTCCAACAATTTCTTTTACACTTATTTTGACCTATTTTTGTAAGTTTCAATGGGCTTTGGGTAATATCCATTACATGGATATTTTGAACTCTAATTAATTTAATTTGGATCTAATTTTGATTTTTCCCTTTAAAGTTCAGTTGGATAATACTTTGAAAAAATAATATGTGGAATTCTGCCAATAAGGTTTCAACCTTAACTTTGGGATTTGTCTATTGGACAGCTTCGACTATGCTAGATAGGGAATAAACATTTAACAAATCTCGAGGTAAGAGACTCTACTACTGGACCTTCGAATTAAATTTAAGAGACTGCATGTATTTACGATTATGCAATTGATGGTAGCTAAGATGCATAATGCAATGCTATAGATTACGATTGAGGTTAAGTTGATGGCGATGACTGATGATATGTTGTTAATGATGACTGTTATGTTTATGATTATTATGATAAATGATATGATAGTCACATGCTTAAGGACATTACAATTAATATTTGTGTTATGTTATGATGCTTATGATAATGTCACATGCTTTTGGTTTATGGTGTGTCTGTTAACTTTATCTGATAAGTTTCTTACCCCACCTGTATTGTGATCCTATCTATGGGGTCACTCGCACGACTAGGGGTGTTTCTACAGGATCACTCGCACGATTAGGGATGTACTTACGGATCACGTGCACGGTTAGGGGACAATTATATTATGTATACGGAGTCGCTCGCATGACTTGGAGTGTTCCGATGAGACCACTTGCACGATTATGGTGTACCTACGTATTTCATATATATTATGGAGTGTGTACCTGCGATCACTCGCACGACTACGGGTTTCCCAATGAGATCGCTCGCACGATGTAGGGGTGCTCATACAGTCTCACTCACTCAGGTGTGCTCCATTAGACACATGATGACTTTCAGCTTCTGCACAATTCATCTTCTGTTTTGTGGACACAGTTCAGCTTCTGTTTTGTGGACACAGTTCAGCTTCTACACTTATTTATATGTCTTTCAATATTTTTAAATTTTAACCATTTTACTTAAAGATTTTGTCTTATTTATTTGTTTTTAGTTTCTTAAAATTGTTAGAACCTGCTGGTCATGTTTTCAAATTATTTTTGTTAATTTTGATAACCTTATGTTTTTGTGAACATCTTGATATTAATTTTATAAAGATTTTAGTTAACCTCCTTTCAAAAAAGTGTCTTTTGATGTTTATCTTCTGGTCGTTACACAACTAATCCAACTGCCGAAATGTAAGTGATCTGAGCAAGCAAGAAAGGTAGATGATCCCAACTACTATAAGTATCATCGAGTAATCAGTCACCCAATAGAAAAAGTTTTTGTGCTGAATGAGTTAATTCTAAGGTAAACTCGTGAGAAAAAGATCGAGCTAGACTTGGAGGAGGTAGCTCAAACAAACCATGTTGTAGTGACGATAATGTTGGAGGCTTCTCCGTCAAGATTGATTTTTGAGCAAAGGGAAAGATTGGTCTACTTTGGGACCTTTGAGTCTATAGTTGTCCAATTCTATCAGAAGTTGCACCCGAGGATTCTCATGGAAAAGAAGTACTAGTCGAAGAAGATGATGAATGATGGATCATTGTGACCCACCGAAAGAAAAGACAATCGACTCCGACCCAAAAAGAGTCCTGCTTCTACAAAATTATAAAGAGGAAATAAGGCTTAAAAGAATAATAAGAAGAAGAAGACTCGAAAGTCTAAGCTTGTGCACGAGGAAGAATGAATTTTCCTCGACCTCAGCGCTTAGTAACCTTGGCAGACTTCTTTCCAACAAGCTTCCTTTGTGATCATCAGGATGAAAACCTAGAAGTCGTTGCGTGTCATGCTATAAATATAGAGGAAGAAAACATCCTTCCAAGATCACTAAAGGAGAAGGGAGTGTCAAAAGACCTATCAAGGTTCAATATTGAGGATTTGTTATCAGTTCCTCAAGAAACAAAAACCATCATGATTGATGCATTGTTAATTTTAGGAGCATCAAGTTCGAGTGCTTCAACTCCGACATACGAGAGTACTCCTTATTGCATGTCTATAAACTTCTCAAATGAGGATTTTCTGTTGGGATCTAAACTTCATAATAGACCCTTATATGTTTCTAGATACGTTCGAGAATAGAGAGTCGACCGGATTCTCATCGATAATGGATCAGCTGTTAACATAATGTTGAAGTAGAATATGAGGCAATTAGGCATCTTGATGGACAAACTCTTAAATAGCAAGCTGGTAATCCAAGGTTTCAACCGGGGCAGCCAAAGAGCAATATGCATGATACGTTTAGAACTCACAATTGGTGACCTAAAGACTATTGCATTGTTTCATGTTATAGACTCAAGGACTACTTATAAGTTGTTAATTGGTCGTCCTTGAATTCATGGAAATGAAATAATCGACATTGCTTCAGTGCTTTAAATTTTATCAAGATGGTATAAAGAAAGTTGAAGCTGACTCTAACCCGTTCTTAGAGGCTGAGTCTCACTTTATAGATGCAAAGTTTTATTTGAAGGATGATAATATCCCAGAAGACGTGTCTGCAAAAATTCTTCTTATAAGAAGAGAAGATAATTTACAGCTAAAATCACTTGCAAGCGGGGAACCACATAAAAGTACAGGAACCTTTAACTCTGGAAAGGGTGAGACATCCACTGGCACTATAAAAAGTATGATCTTGATGGATGAAAAGACTTTAAACCCACCAATCTTGCGCTATGTATCTCTGTTGAGGCACAAGAAAGGCAAGTCACTGTTCGTAAAGTCCCCAAAATGCTTAAAGGTTGGTGACATCGAAGTCTTAAAAGAAAGCTTCAATACACCGCTTACTAAAATAACAAAGCAAGAGATAAAGATAGACAAGTCGGAAGCAAACTTGCCCCAAAGGTGGACAAAAGACGCATTCGACCCTAAGACTTACAAATTGATGGCAAAAACAGGTTATGACTTCATAGCTCATACCGAGTTCAAAAGTTTGAAAATTTGTGAATAGCTTGAGCTCTCTTCAACCCAAAAGAAGCTGTTACGGGAAGAACATGCTATACTCGTGTCAAGAATTACTCGGATACAAGTTGCTAGAGCTAATTCGTATAACTAGAAAGGGGAAGGAAAGATTGGCTGACAACAATCATATAACTATAGAGGAGGTTGATAGTATGGAAGAAAAGGAAGGTGATAGTCAGAGAACCTTAACATTTGACCGAATTAGACCGCATGTTTTACGCACCCCAGTATTTGAAAGATTAAGCATGACGGGGACAGAAAGAGAAGGTCACCAGTCAACATCTAGCCTTAATTAACTTTTATCCTTTTGAAGGCTAACTACGACCTCTAGAAAAGAGAAAAGCACAAACACCCTTTGAAAGGCTAGGTGTGGCTAAAAAGAAAATTGTACAAACACCCCGTGCTCCAATTTTTAATCGTCTTAGGGATGGAGTCTCACATGTCAAGACTGGTTCCAGCGTAGATACAAAGAAGAAGGAATCAACATCTTGCATGTCAGTTTGGCACCAAATTAAGCATACAAACGTCGAGAATTGCCATGGTAAAGAGTTTTCTTGTAAGGCAAAGGTAGAGGGAGAAATTCATAGCAATATTCCTTCCTGAATGAAAAGAAAAACCTTTGTCACTCTCAATACAAGTCAAGGTTCGTTGAACGTGAAAAGGCACGATGTTATACTAACTAATCTTGATAAGGAAGGCTTAGGACACGGAGCAGGTGAAACCTTATGTCATCACATCACCATAATTGAGGAATCAGAGATTGGAACTTCTGAAAAAGTCTCGAAAGATGTTCCATAAAGTTTACAGGATGGTACCCAATCTACTGTAAGTAACTTGAAACTCCATTTTAAGGATCCACTACTTGATAAATATTTCTTTAGTTGTGCTTATGCCTACACCGTCAATGAATTTGAGTACCACATGAGATGCATGGAGTCAATTTGTCTAAATATCAGAGATTATCTTAGTAGTAGTTGTTTTGGAGAAGTGGTCTTGAGCATATTCACATAGACGAAGGTATAGAATGATGATATCAAATTGTGCAGAAAGTGTAAATTCAGTGTTTAAAGATCTTAGAGAACTACCTGTGACTACGATGCTTAGTTCAGTTAAGGATGTATTGCAAAAGTTGTTTTATGAACGAAGTAAAGTTGCTTCTATAATGAAGAGTCATTTGACTTCTTAAGCTGAAAACGTGTTGCGTTTAGAACATGAAAATTTGAGAAGATTATTGGTAAGATTTTTTTTCTTTTCCTTTTATGCTTGTATCTCGGGCAGTCAAAGATAGACTGCTATCTTTGTCTATTGGATAGACAAGATAACAATTTATCTGTTCTCGTCTCACATAGACACAGATAGATGCTATCTATCTATCTGATGTATTGAAAGCAATAAACACGAAACCGGCTTACGTGGAAACCCGAGAATTGGGAGAAAAACTATGATGTTTTTAGTTTTATTATTTTCTTATGAATACAATAGGTACAAAGGGAGAGAATAAATAGAGTACAATAAGAGTAAGAAAGGAAAAGATTTAGGAAATATTTAGGAAATAAAATCTCATATATTATTCTTTCCAAAAATACTATAAGGGCAAAGCCCTACTAATTCTAACACTCTCCCTCAAGTTGGGACGTAAATATCAATGAGTCCCAACTTGCTAACACCAAGATCAAAGTGTGGTCTGAGAAGCCCCTTGGTGAGAACATTAGTAACCTGTTGGCTTGAAGGAATGTACGGAATGCATATGCTTTCATTGTCAAGTCTTTCTTTGATGAAATGCCGATCAATCTCAACATGTTTAGTTCTATCATGTTGATCTAGGTTGTTAGCAATACTAATAGCGACTTTATTATCACAAAAAAGCTTCAATGGTGTCTCACATTCCTGATGAAGATCTGACAAGACATTCTGGAGTCAAATTTCCTCACATATTCCTAGACCCATAGCTCTGTATTCAGCCTCACCACTGCTTCTGGCCACAACACTTTGCTTCTTACTCCTCCAAGTTACAAGATTGTCCCAAACAAAGGTACAATATCCGGAGGTAGACTTTCTGTCAATAACAGATCCTGCCCAATCCGAGTCAGTATATGCCTCAATGATCTTTCTATTTGTTTTTCTAAACATCAACCATTTACCAGGTGTATTTTTCAAGTATCTCCGGATTCTGTTAACAGCTTCCATATGTTTCTCATAGGGAGCCTGCATAAACTGGCTGACAACACTCACAGCAAAAGAAATATCAGAACGAGTATGGGATAAGTAAATTAATTTACCTACAAGGCGCTGATATTGTTCTTTATCAACTGGAACTTGATCATCAAAGTTTTCTAGTTTACAGTTGAATTCAATAGGAGTATCAATAGGACGACATCCCAACATGCCTGTCTCGGATAACAGATCAAGGGTGTATTTTCTCTGAGAAACAGAGATACCTTCTTTAGATATGGCCACCTCTATTCCAAGAAATATTTCACATTTCCCAAATCCTTGATTTCAAATTCATCACCCTGTTTTAATTGACTGATTTCTGTTTGATCATCTCTAGTCAAAACAATGTCATCCACATAAACTATTAGAATAGTAATCTTCCCTGTCTTGGAAACCTTTGTAAATAAAGTATGGTCAGAGTGCCCTTGACTGTATCCTTGGGACTTGACAAAGGTAGTGAATCTGTCAAACCATGCTCTCGGAGACTGTTTCAGACCATATAGGGATTTCTGGAGTTTACACACCTGCTGACCAAATTGGGCTTCAAATCCTAGCGGGGGGCTCATGTAGACTTCCTCCACAAGGTCTCCATTCAAAAAAGCATTCTTAACATCCAGTTGGTATAGAGGCCAATCTTTGTTCACAGCAACAGATAGCAGGACTCTAACAGTTTTCAACTTAGCAACTGAAGAAAAGGTTTCTGAATAGTCAATATCATAGGTCTGAGTAAATCCCTTTGCAACTAACCTTGCCTTGTGTCTATCAAGCGTACCATCTGCTTTGTATTTGAGAGAGTACACCCATTTGCATCCTACAGTTTTATGTCCCTTGGGTAGAGCACATATCTCCCAAGTTCTATTCTTTTCAAGAGCTTTCATCTCTTCCATAACAACATTTTTCCATTCAGGACACTTTAGAGCAGTGTAGATATTTTTTGGTATTATGGTAGAGTCAAGGCTTGCTGTAAACGCTATAAACTATGGAGAGAGATTATTATAGGAAACATAGTTGCAAATGGGATGTTTAGTGCATGATCTGATACCTTTTCTCAAAGCAATGGGAATGTCAAGAGAGGGAACATACTCATCAAGTTTCCTTGCATGACCCTGTTATGCTTCATCATTACTAGTTTCTATTCTAACCTCAGTCTCATCACCACGATTCTTTTCTTCCATATTTTCAAGAACAACAACATCAGACCTGTCAATCTCATCTCACTCATCGTATTATTAGTACAAGGTTTTATAGGATTTTCCATACCTTGGTCTCGAGGAGGTTTGAAGTCTTGGACTAGAGCTGGCGGTTGACTAGTAAGGGACCCAACTTCTTTTCTGAGATTCCTTCTGTAATATGTTTTCCAGGGAACTTGGTTTGTGGGTAAGATTATGGGATGAGGATCAACGTCAGATACGGTACTGGGAGTAGGTTCAATAAATTCAAAGGTGCTGTTGGACTCTTCACTCACACTCTCCTCCTGAAGATGGCTAACAGGAAAGTAGGGTCGGTTTTCACAGAAAGTAACATCCATAGTGACAGTATTTCCTAGACGGCGGGTGAAAACATTTATAACCGCGCTGGTGTAGGGGATATCCAACAAACACACAAGCCTAAGCCCGAAGGGTAAATTTGATCTGATTAGGGCCAAAATATGGACCTAAGTGGTACACCCAAACACACGAAGAGGAACCTCAGAAACAAGGCAAGTAAAGGGGTAAGACTCCTTAAGACAATCTAAGGGAGTCTAAAGGTGGAGGATACGAGAAGGCATTCTATTGACTAAGTGAGCAACTGTAAGAATAACATCTCTCCACAGGTATGATGGAAAGGAAGTGGAAAGCATAAGGGAACGAGCTACTTCCATAAGGTGACGATTTTTTCGTTCGGCCACTCCATTTTGTTGAAGAGTGTAGGCACACGAGGTTTGGTGAACAATCCCCTTGGAGACTAGAAATTCGCTAAGGTTATGGTTTTGGAATTCCCGACCATTATCACCTCGAAGAATTGTAATTGTTTTATGAAATTGTGATAGAAGTTTTGAAAAATGGATGAAACCTCGGATTTATCTGTGATAAAGTAGACCCAGGTAAGACGGGTATGGTCATCGATGAAAGTTACAAACCACCGCTTTTTCGATGAGGTGGTGACCTTGGAAGGACCCCAAACATCACTATGGATGAGGGTAAACGGTTGTGTAGGTTTATATGGTTGTGAGGGAAAAGAGACCCGATGTTGTTTAGCCCCGATACACACATCACAAGATAATGAGGAAACATCTATTTTAGGAAAGAGATGAGGAAACAAATATTTCATATACGTAAAGTTCGGGTGACAATAATCTATTCGTAGAGATACTACTACCGGAGGTATCATCATTAAGGATGTAAAGTCCCTTGCTATGCCTGGCAGTGCCAATCGTCCTCCCCGAATTCAAGTCCTGAAAGCAAATAGACTCAGGTAAGAAAGTAGCTTTACAATACAACTCACGAGTGATCTTAATGATAGATAACAAGTTGTAAGAAAGCTTAGCACATGCAAAACATTTCGGAGGGAGAAATCGTCAAAGAGGACTATTTGTCCTTTCCCAGCAATTGGAGCTAAAGAGCCATCGGCTATTCGGATTTTTTCATTACCGGCACAGGGGGTATAAGAGACAAAGTGCTCCGAGAAACCTGTCAAATGATCTGTGGCCCCCGAGTCCAAAATTCAGGGTTCGTCCCATCAATACTAACAAGGCCAAAGGACTGAGACATACCTGATTGAGCAATGACGCTTAGAGTAGGAGAGCTGGTCTGACTAGTAGTAGAGCCAATGGGCTGAGAGGTGCTGGTAGTCTTCCTAACATTGGTACGCCCTAAGTTCTGTTGCTCCTTGGAGGAGCGTTTGTTACCTCTTGGGGCCGACCGTGGAGTTTCCAACACTGATTCTTGGTATGTCGTTGTTTCTTGCAGTGCTCACAAACGAATATTGTTTTCCCATTATCATGGGTCAAGGATCGAGCACTAAAGGCAACAGAGTTAGTTATATAATTTGAAGGCACGTTAGAAAGCGAAATTACCGAGTTCTTGGAATACATCAGTACATCGGTCTGTGCCACGGATGTACTAACTTCAAAAATAGATCTCCTGTATGTTTAATTAATCGTGAGACCACGAACATATGACTGTCCATAACCGGAGGGTGCCGATGACTCGCCCGCTTCAATCCTCGATCTGTTATGGTGTTGGTAAACTCCGTTCCTATAGAAGAAAGGTTGCTATAAAGGATCGACGTACAGATTGGCACTGCTGTACATATTTGACAGTTTTGAAGGTTGCTGTTCGACAGCGATGGGCGGCGTATGCGGCAGCGGATGATCGGAACGGTGAGACGATTAGACAGGCGACGATGCGTAGAAGCGGATGGGATAGGAAGTGAGATTAACAGACGGCGGCACGTGAGCCCACGCGCCCCACCGATATGGCGCGTGAAATGGTTTATGGCCGAAAAGTTGCACGAACGGCGGCGAGGGTTGGCCCATTGGATAGATCAGTGGCGTCTGAATCCGTTGGAGTAGTTTTTCCATGGTGATGTCCACGACGGGTGGTAATGGCAGCAGCGGCGGCTATTTTGGTTCGGGGAATTCCTAAAAATTTTTCTAGGGTTTCGTTGTTGCTTTGCGTTGATACCATATTGAAAGCAATAAACACGAAACCGACTTACGTGGAAACCCGAGAACTGAGAGAAAAACCACGATGTTTTTAGTTTTATTATTTTCTTATGAATACAATAGGTACAAAGGGAGAGAACAAATAGAGTACAATAGGAGTAAGAAAGGAAAAGATCTAGGAAATATTTAGAAAATAAAATCTCATATATTATTCTTTCCAAAAATACTCTAAGGGCAAAACCCTACTAATTGTAACACAGAGATTGAAATCTATTTGTACATGTTTATTCTTTTCTTAATTTTCTGTTATTTGTCTTATGTATTAGGTTGATCCAATTAGTACCACTGAATACAAAGTAACGGATGGAAATCAACAGTTCATTGTGAAGTTAAATGTAGGATGTTCTAGCTGTCGAGTATATGATGTTGAAGAAATTCCTTGTGCGCATGCTCTTGCTATTCTAAAAATCCTTAATTTAGATACCTATTCTTATGTATATGAGTTTTATTATAAAGAAACGCTATCAACAACATATAGTGGTTGTATTCAACCTGTTGGAACTCATTTGGATTGGAGAGTTGAAGATTCTGTCATGAAAACATTACCTCCAGTCTTTAAATGCCAAGCTAGAAGACCAAGAAAACAAAGAATTCTATCTGTTGGGGAATTTAGTAGTTCAGCCAGATGTTCTAACTATAATCGTAAAGGGCATAATAGTAGGACTTATAAGAAAGGTTTGAACAATTAATAAAAATGTGTGATCTTTTTCTTTCATTCTAATACGTAATAGTATGTATAAATGTATGAAACTAAAGTTGGTGCATGACTACAAAGATGATCGAGATTTAATAACATGATCCTTTAGATTTAGTCAAGATATCGTTTAAATGTATTAACAAGATCATTTAGACTTTACTAAACAATCGTGTGATGTGCACCACACGGTCGTTTTGACTTGATAATTGTACGCTTAAATATAGTTAGGAGATCATTTTTGACTTAAGTACGTGGTGGTCTATGATGTATTACACGATCATTTAGATTTGTGGCAAAATACGTGATCGTTTAAATTTTATTGTGGTATATATACACGATCTTTTATATTTCTATACATGATCGTTTTTATATATTTATACAATTGTTTTCTGAAAACTATCTAAACAAATACAAACATTCAGTCAAAATGTGATTAAAATTAAAAAGTAAAAATTGTACATGTACTTCAAACCAAATAAACATTTTATTTACAAATAAAATCTATTTGCCCAAAATTCTATTACATAGTGTCATCTAAAAAGTTTTATGTTTTTCATAATTAAACAATTATGGTTTACATTTGTTACTAGGCATTCAACAAATTTGGCACAAAAAATCTCGCAATCTAATGAACTGCCTTCTTGCAATGTGGTATTCGATCTTAATATTGCCCAAGGGCCGTACTTGAAATGTTTTATTTGCTCATGTAATCCAATAGCTATTGCTAGTGAGGGGATGCATCGTGCAGGTATTGCAAGAGCTTCATCAACAAGTTCTTTTTTTAACATAGTTTGACATAAAGTCAAACACATAGATCTTGCATTTGATCATGTCAAATGCAATAGCCAGGCAAAGTTCTTTTATATTGATGCAACCAATCAAGTAGTTGACACCTGCCCATCCTACTTTGTCTGAGATTGCACCAATAGCTGAATTAAAATAGAAATCTAAATCGTTTTCCGACCATTGAGCTATATGTGTAGTTGTGTTTGTCCATTCAACCTCTTTATTGTCTGGTGTCAGCACACAATCTTTAAAAAGTCGCTGATTAATTGCGGGTTCTTTGTTGATGCTAGACTTGAAGAACAAATAAAAAAGTTTAGAAAAAATATAATTATGTAGTTTAATTTCTATACAAGAAAAGTTTAAAGAAGAATAACTAACCATAAATGACAAATCTACTACTGCAAAAATATAATTGCAAAGATGTTTTTTTTCTAACATCTTATTTTGCATGTGATACAATAACAAATTCATGGTCTACAAAAAATTCAAATGGTCGTTTAGTAAATACAAGCGATCGCATAGCACATACAAGCGGAAGCTTATCAAAATTCAAGCCATCGCTTAGCAAATACAAGTAATCGTTTACAACATTCTTTTCGAAACTAAGCGATCGTGTACAACTTTTTTTTATCGCTTAGCCAATTAAGTAATCATGTATTATATATAAATGAGCATTTAGTTATATAAAGAATGTTGTAGTTGATCGTATAGCTGTATATATAAACTAAAATTTGGAAAGAATACTTACATCTCCTAGTGTGCATGTGTTTTGTTCAAGCGTTTTAAAAAATTCATTCTTACTGAATGAGAACACTACTGTCCTCTCTTCATTAGTTATTTTTCTAGATCTCTTCCAAGTTAAGCATACTTTCCACAATGCTTGATCTACTGGCCATAAGGGATCATATTTATCTGTACCTCGCAATTTGACATCTAGGACAGGTAATGTAGGTTTTGATATGACTCCAGTAGGTGGTATGGGTGGATTAACTTGTTGAACAAGTATTTTTTCATCTTTTGTTTTACTTAGCTTTCTTCTCTTTATTGGTGTATGTTGCTTCATTATTTTCTAGAATGCATAATGTTAAATAAGAAAAAAAAAACAATTGATGCAAAGGACTACAAAGTTCTTATATATACATATTAATAGAGATTTTAAGTCAATTGTTAAACTTTGTTCCTCAGTCACTGGTTCATTTTCTTTTTGTATCTCAACCGAAGTAACTGCTTCATCATTTTTTTGTATTTTCTACAATGCATAATATTAGATAAGAAACAAACTATTAATTCAAAGGACTACACAATTGTTATGTATGCATACTGGTTGAGATTCTTCATTTACAGCTGAAATAGATGGTGGCACTTCGTGAGTTTTCAAAATTTGTTCCTTGGGTATACATACCAATGGAACTAATGCAAGATCTTTGACAGTACTTGATGGTAGTATCTCACAAAGTGGAAGTGGTTGGCTTACAAGTGGAAGACTAGTAATCATTTATGGTAGGTCTTTTCCTTTCTAACTTTGAACATTCATATTATCTGATATATTCCTTATAGTTAATAGCAAGTTTGCATCTCTGCCATCTATGCTAATATCATAGCCTGATTTCTCTTGATGTTCAGGTGATGTATTTTTTTTTGTTCCCTAAACAAAAAGAAAAAGAAAAAAAAATACAATTGTTGTCTATTAGAATGTAAGTAATTTTAAACATTAACCATTGAGTTTCCATGGTAGGCTCTTGAGTATGTGACTCTTTAGCATATGGTTCCTTAATGCTGATCATATGTTCTTTATTTCGATGGTCATTATTTTTGTCCACATTGTCATGATTAGAATCATCATGAAAATCATCTTGCATGTGATTAATATCATCATTCCCTTGATTCTGATTCTAATAAATAAATAAAAAGGAAAATAAAATTAAAAAAAGTTGAACGCTACACAATCATGTATACATAAGCAAAGATCGTATAAGCAGGATAAGCGATCATTTAAATGTGATAGGTGATCATGTAAAGAAGTTTAAACGATTGAATATTGCAATTAAAGGATCGTTTATTTAAACAATTTAGAAACAAAACACTTTTTGAAATCAAAGTTTATCTAGACCAAACTCTCGAGCATCTGCATTATTTCAGATAGCTTCAATGTTTGATTTCTAATTGTGTCATCCATCCTACAAACGACCTTATATTAAGGTAAACAATCGTCTATCAAAAGATACTAGATCACGTTCCCAATGTAAACAATCGTGCAATTTTTGTAAACGATCGCTGAGAACTAGTACTTACATTTTTGTTCTCAAATATGTTTTTCTTCAACCTTTTGTATGATGAGGCTTGTGTACAACTCCATTTTAATATTCTAGGAATTGATCCCTTACTGCTTTTTATGCCCAGGTGTTCACTTGCAGTTGAGAGTGTTTCATAAGCCCACACCTAAAGCAGTTAAACAAATATGTTAATATTTGATGTTTAGTTTATATTTGACTAAAGTATGTAAACAAATAAAAATCACCTGAAAAGAAAGCATGTAGCCTTTGATGTTGTAGTATGCCACTGCTTTGGAACTTCTTGCTCTCTTTAACTCGTATGCTTCTTTTTTCCTTGTAGAATTGTCTTCAAACTGTTGAGCAAACGAGTGTAGAAGAAATTTGACCAATCAAAGTTCTTAAAAACTATCATCATCAACTCTTCCTAAAACATCCATATCGAATTGCATTTTTTTATCCTTTCCTACCATCACAGTTTCGATAAAAAGGGTTTAAGGCAACCTTCATAGCATCTTTATCATTCGTAAAATCAAATTTTTTGAAAACTTCCTCAACTTCAAAACACGTTATTATCTTCTTGTTTTTTGATTCAAATAGGAGGTTTTGTAGACGTTTATTGTCATAATTTTTATCCAATGTTACATTGGTTGGCCACAAATTGGTCATGATGTTGAACTCCTTTTGGGTGAAATGAATATTTTGCCACAAAACAGAAAAACAGATTCCATTTGCATTAGCTTCTTCAGGTATCTGCCTCAGAAAGAAATGATGGATCAATTGCCCGTTGAAGACCATGTTCACATTCAGTAATGGATCAAAAATTTTTTTATGGAACATCTGCATCTGTTCCTTGGTCAGTTTATCTTTAATAAAGTGCCAATTTGTGGACTTGGCATGAGGCAGTGGTAGAAAAATATTTCTCCCTAAAACAACCATCCTAAAAACTTAAAAAGAAAGATTGTAGTATGTTTTAGTTATGTACACGATCGTTTAGAAAACACTAAACCCTAAACCCAAAAAGTAATATGTAAAGCGCTAAACATTGTTTAGACTAAATGCACGATCGTCTAGATAAATCTAAACAATCGTGTAAAAATATATACTATCTTTCAAACCAATATACACGGTCGTTTAGTATAGGTTAAAGTATCATATACTTGATGTAACAAATCATTTAATCCAAATAGAAACCCAATTGTAATAGAATTAATCGACAAGTAATGATAAACGAAAACGTTTAATAATCTTCAGAATAAAATTTTAATGAGATCAAAAACGTTTGAGAGTAAAAGCTTAACAACAGAATGATTGTGTTCAAGACAGAAGTGGAAACGTTTGAAATATAAAGAAGACGAAATGTAACATAATAGTACAACAATCATAACTTAGTTCAGCAACAAAACTTCAGAGTTATTGAAACATACCTTTTGACATTGAAGAGAAAAATGGAATTTTGAGAGGAAAGGATTAAGGAAATTGCAAATGTTTCAGACGAAAAGCTAAGTGAACAATACGTATATGGTTGGTTTGTACCAAAGGGGCAAGATTGTAAATTCCTATACTTTCTTAAAATACCAAATCACATTCATTAACTTGTCAGCGCGTTTTTGTAAACGATATGTGTAAATGATAATTTTAACTTATTGTTATATATATATATATATAAACGAACGTGTGATTAAGTCAAAATGATCTTTGAATACGTTTAAAAGATTAACATTAGACCTTCAATCATAAATGATCTTGTCATTCCGTAAACGATTTGTTGGTCATTAAGGTGCACGATGTAGTAATTTGATGTAAATGTTCGTTTAATAATATCCAAGCGATAATGTTAATTACTTTAAACCATCGTTTAGAATATATAAGTGATAATGTTAATAATTTTAAACGATCGTGTTACAACATCTAAGCGATAATGTTATGTAAGTTAAACAAGTATAAAATAGAGAAATTCTGAAAAGTTCTTATACATTATTTTAACAAAGCTTCGTAAGCTTACATTCATTGCAATAAACATTTAGGCATTCTTTCCCTTCTCAAGAAAGTCAAAGGCTTCAAAAAGAAGGTCTCCACATTTAACAAGTCTTCTCATTACATGGAATTAAGACGACGAATACACATATTTTTTGTTTGAACTAAATTCGGACTGACGTTGGCTAGCTCACTTATCTATAGCTTAGCCTTGTAGCAGCTGAAGAGTAATAATAAAGACGATGATTGCAATTTGATTCACCATATCTAAGATTACTAGAAGCTGTCACTTGTGGCACACTAGCATGCACCACGCCGCCTCAATGGCTGCTTCTTCTTCTTACTTTATAGGGGCTTCTATTACTCCTTCCTCTTCTTCAATGGCTTCATGACTTTCCCATAATCGTTTCTAACAACCAAAGATAAAAGATTGTCTCCCCAAGGCACTACAGAAGAATAGGTACGAGGATTCGAATATCTTATGTAACGCCCCGAAGTTCGAGGTAAAATTTTAGCATTTTAAGTGAATTGTTCGGAAATTTGAGTTTTGGTAAAACGATAAAATAATAATATAATATTGATTAGATTATTATTATCGGGAATTATTATTACAATTTTTAATGTTAATATTTTCTTTTTATTTATTTAAAATAAATATTAATATTTTTATTTAATATTATTATAATTAATTAATATTAATATTCTATTATAAATTTATATTAATTTTATTCAATATATATATATATATCATTATTTATTTTTATTATATTTAATATTATTATTATTATTATTTATTTTTTTATTACATATATTATTATTATTATTTATATATATATATATATATTTTCAAAAAAAAAAAAAAAAAGAAGAAACCCTAAAGGCGCGAGCCCCCCCATCTTCTTTTTCGTTTTCACCTCCCTCGCGCGCCGCCGCCATCTCTCTCTCTCTCTATTCCGTTTCAGCGCCACCGTCCACCATCCCTTCTCCGTGCACGCCGCGTCTCCACCTTCCCCGCCACGTTCCGTCTCCTTTCCGCCTCCAGCATCGTCAGCTTCATCGTGTTCGTCCGCCGCGGCTCCCCATCCATTTCCGATTCGCTTCCAACCGCCGGCAGCCGATAGCTCTCCCTCTTCCTCCGTCTCTGTCACCGTCGACGGCTCCACTTTAGTCTGTGTTCCCGACGTAGCCCTGAACGCCGAGGAGAGCCACCCACGTCCGCCGTCGACGTCTCTCACTCGAGCGTTGTCGGGTGGAGCAAAAACCAGACCCGAGCCACGGATCCGATTCGAGCAAGCCGCGGGCTGGAGCCGAGTGAGCCGAGTGAGCCGGGTGAGCCGAGCCGAGTGAGCCGAGTGAGTCGAGTCGAGTGAGCCGAGCCGCGAGCCGAGTTGAGCCGAGCAGCGAGCCGAGTTGAGCCGAGTCGCGAGCCGAGTTGAGCCGAGCCACAAGCCGAGCTGTGAGCCGAGGCCTAGCCGAGCCAAGCCGAGGTGGAGCCGAGCCGAGCCGAGCCGAACGCCTTCAAGCCGAGCCGAGCTCCTTGTTTCACCAAGCCACCTAGGCCTTCCTTCCTCCGCTCCGGGTCACGGTGAGTCTTCGGTAAGGATTGTTTTCGATGAATTCCCTAATGTTGCTACATCCGATTAGAGTTTGAATATTGGAATAAGATATGGCCCTACTTTTCTCCCTTGAAGGTAGTACTGAGTTGACGCTTGAGTTCTCGGGTCTCGCGGTAGGCTTGTTTGAAGGTAGTTTTCCTTTCCTTGGGTAAGTCAACGGATGTCGCTTCTGACCTTTTAAAACGACTTCTACTAGAGTCATCAACTAAAACCTTTGTGTTTTCGTTTAGGTTGATCCGTTGAGCGTGGATTCGATCGAGGGGCATAACCGAGTATCAGGTAAGGTTTTCCTACTACTGGACCTCGGATCGAGGCTGGAAACGTAGTAATCCACAGGGGATTACACGTTAGTGACTGTACTGAATAACTGTATGTGTGTTGACTGTTAGGCACTGTTGTTATATTTTGTCTGATGTGAAGGTACTGTGACTGCTAATTATAGATTGGGATTTTATATTGATGGACCTTGAAGTTACGGTTCAGTATGTAGTAATCATTGGTCTGGATGTTGATCATGGAGTTTGGACGGGGAGGGAAAGTGAGTCCGGTTTTGGTTGGTTAGTTGATTGGTTCTAGGGTTTTCACTAATGGTGTGCGAATTGGTGACGCGTATAGCAACTGAGGGTGTAGTTGTTTAAACCTATACTATCTGACTGACAAAGCCTATGGCGGAACTGTAATATGAATGTCGTTGAGGTGTGACTGTTGTAGACGGTTTAGTATGGACTGAGGGGTAACGGTTAGCTTCATCTATGGGGTAGTGTGCCTTACGGATATGTGCATCCTCCGGGAGCACTAGACTGATATGTGCATCCTTCGGGAGCACTAGACTGATGTGTGCATCCTTCGGGAGCACTAGACTGATATGTGCATCCTTCGGAAGCACTAGACTGATAGGTGCATCCTTCGGGAGCACTAGACTGATGTGTGCATCCTTCGGGAGCACTAGACTGATGTGTGCATCCTTCGGGAGCACTAGACTGATGTGTGCATCCTTTGGGAGCACTAGACTGATGTGTGCATCCTTCGGGAGCACTAGACTGATGTGTGCATCCTTCGGGAGCACTAGACTGATATGTGCGTTCTACGGAACCACTAGACTGTTATGTAGGGTACCCCGAATAGGAAGTTAACTGTTGTCCCCTAACGGGCCCAGTAGTGGGTCCCTTACTGGGTATGTTTATACTCACCCTTTTTCTTCTTAACTTTCAGGTAAGGGCACGGCTAGGGGCAGACCGACGAGGGGCAGAAAGGATGCGTGAAGGCCATATGGACGTGTCTGATTTTATTTTCGCTTCCGCTGATGTATTTTGTCAGAATATCTGTTTTGGTGATTTTCTGTTGATAACTTACAAATTTTATTTGAAACCTTTGTGAATTTTGGATTTGATGACTTGAGATTTTATTCAAAACTTTTGCAACTGTGTTTTTAAACAGGGCCCGATACCGTTTTGTTGTTATATTCCTAACGTTTTAAGAAATCGTAGTTGGTTCATTATAAACTTTGTATTGTGTGGTCGAGTCGTAGTATTGAGTAATGACCTCAGCTTAGTCTGGAAAGTTGGGTCGTTACATCTTAGCCCTTTTTGAGCTAAACAGTGTCGATATCTTCCAACTTGGGTGGGATGATGCTTCAGAATCTAGCATACCATAATCTTTTATAGACATTTCCGGAAGCACCTTGCACATCTTTTCCTTTTTCTTCTTGATTTTATCGTTCTTTGTCCAAATAACAGCATCTTGGATTGCAACATTTAGAACCTTCTTTTCTCAACACACTTATTAACCATTATCACTCACAAATCCTAAACTGAAACATGCTCGCCACGTGGTGTTAATCCCTTAATCTTATAACTGAAATCAATTTCATTAATTAAATAATGAGTGTAAACGATCCATTAAGATTATCCAATAATCTACACGATATCTAATTTAAATATAAACGATCGTGTTGATAAACCTACACGATCGTACTAGTAAATGTAAACGATCCTGTTATACTTTTTACATGATGGTAATAAATGTTAAATGATTGTGTAGTTACGTAATCGTACAACACACATATTTACCCTTTTCACCCACAAACCCTAAACTTTCCACATGGTCACTATGTGGCCTCAATCCCTTAATTTTGTAACTGAAATCCCTTTCATTCATATGTTAGTGTATTTCTGTAATCTATAAGTGTAAAGGATAGAATTATTGCCCGTAACCAATTACTCTAAACGATCATGTTGCTAAAAGTTAACAATCACTAATTAAGTAAACCCAATAATTTCAAAACGATCATAGTAATTAATGTACATGATTGTTGATTTAAGTGAAAAAGATCTTTCAATACACGAAAACGATAAACATTAGATCTTAAATTGTAAGCGATATTGTCGTTATCGTAAATGACCGTTTCAAATGTACGTGGACGATCTACTAATTTGATTTAAACGATCGTTTATAACATCTACTCGAAAATGATAATTACTTAAATGATCGTATACAACATCTAAGCGATAATGTTATACAAGTTGAACGATCTAGTAGTTAATCCAAAATAATTAAATGTCAATGTTCAACAAGTATAAAAGAGAGAAGTTCTAAAAAAGTTCTTATACATTGATTGTAAACATTACTTAAATGTCTTTCTCGAACCAACTTTCCATTGTATGTAAATGTTATAGAACATATAAAATAGACATTCATAAAATGTAAATGTTCATGCACATAATGTGTTTATAATTTTGACCATCCAAAAATCGTACAATCATTTCATTAAAGAACACCGAAGTTTTGGAGCTCTTGTCTACCAGTTTTGAAACGAATCTTAACCATGTAAAAATCATCTAATCATTTCGTTCAAAAAAACTGGAGTTTTTAGAGCTCTTGTCTACCAGTTCTGAATTGAATCATTTATACAACACTGCAGGATCATTTATGACTTACAACCTAATTGTTTATAGTTCATATGCAATGACAAGTTCGTTTAGACGTATCCAAAGATCGTTTAACATATATTACCATCTTTGTAAAACGTATAACAAGATCGTTTAACAACACGATCGTTTACATTTAAATTAGATACCGTTTAGATTACAGAAAAGTCTAAATTATTGTATGATGTTAATCGATCGTTTACCCTTATCATGTAGTTAGTGAAAGTGATTTCAATTATAAAATTAAAGGGATTAAGGTCATGTGGTGTACTTGTGTAGAGTTAAGGGCTTGTGGGTGAAAAAGGTCAATACACGTGTTGTAAATAATTAATTTGCATTTATTAACCTGTCAGCAAGTATAACGCAAAAAAAAAAAAATCTTCCTTTTTCATCTCTTCATCTTCCTTTAAAACTTATTCTCATAAACTATTAGATTTTAGGGTTTCCAAACTTTTCCTCTCAAACTTTTCACCATTTCCAAAAAATGAGGTTCAAAATGCTGAGATTCAAGGTGCTACTATTTGTTCAAAGAACAACAAGGTTCAAAAGAAAAAGGAAAAAACGTACAAGTTGCTTTCGAAAATCTCTATAAAAGACTATGGTATGCTCTTATCAACTTCCTTCGGGAGAAAATCTACTTCTCCTTCATCTTCAACTATTTAGAAGCCATGATGGTGATTCCGAAGATATTTTTATAAAAATTATATGAGAAGCTCTTATCAAGTTCCGTGACTCTGGAGCTTCCCTGTAACGCTCCAAAGTAAGTAATTTAAGTTTAAGTATTCTCAGTGTAATTTCGAAAATTTGTAATTTTGAGTCTTATTTGGTTAATTGATTGAATTATTTGATTTATTAAGATTGGATTTTATTAGATATTAGGAAAATATCTAATTGTTTTAGTGTTTCGAGTTTATGATTTAATTGTTTGTATTTGACAAAATTTAATTAATTATATATTTTATTGTATAATTAATTAAATTTTGAAGTTAAAATAATTATATTATGTGGATAATATAATTAGGTAAGGATATTTATTTTTGGGAAAGATAAAAGTGAATTGATTGGAGAGAGGGAGAATATTTGTTTTAAAAGGGAGATTTGATGGGTTTTAAATGAAATGAGAGAAAATTTGGTTGGTTATTTGGGGAAAGAAGGAAAAGAAAAAGGATATTTAAAAATAATAATAATAATAATAATAATAATAATAATAATAATAATAATTTTATTATTATTATTATTTGGTTTAAATTTGGTATAAGAAGTTGTGCCATCTCCTTCAAGGAAAACCCTAACCCTAAAAACCCTAGCTACTGTCGCCGCCACCACCTTCTTCGTCGACAGTTGACCGTCGTGGTTTTTGTCGCAAGTCGAGTCGTTGTTTGAAGTAGTCAAGTTGTCCTTCGTCACTTTCCTGTTCGTCAGCTGCTCCGTCAACTGCTGCCCCTATCCGAACCTGTGCGAAAGATCTGCACCGTGCAGCCCACGAGCGAGCCACTCCTCTGTTCGTTTATCATCGACCCTCACCTGAGCCATCTCCGCCTCTGTCTGTCTTCGTCTCTACCTCTGCTGTTCACAAAGCACCGTCACCGTCGTCCAGTCTGTCCTCGATCGTCGAACAGCAGCCGAGCCACGCAAGCCTCCCATCTGTCTATTGTCGGCCTTTCTCGTTCGTTCGTCACCGTCTTCTCCATCAACAAACTGTCAGCAGTCGTAAATCTGAGTTGACCCGACAGCGAGCCGTCCCTCAGCCGCCCGAGCCGTGTGTGATCCGCGTCTCTAGCCACTCGAGCTGTGCGTGCGTGTATGAAAGCCGCATCTTCCAGCCGCCCGAGCCACCCTTTCCCTTCAGTCGCATGCAAGCCGTCTGAGCTGCTTCTAGCCTTAGCCTGAGCCGATCCGAGCCGCCTAACCATTTTTTAGTCGCTAAGCCTATTTTGGCCTTTTCACCTATATTTTTTGATAAGTTTGATTGGGTTTTGGTTGATTCCCAACAAAGATCAATTTTGGACCATAAATGATTTAATTATGGTTTTAATTGAATTATTTTTCATGATAGATCAATTGGGAGTTGTACTGTACAATTTTCCTAAACCAAAGATAAATTTGGATTCATCTTCAACTTTGGGTAAGTTGAAATAATTAGAATTTGGTCCCTATGCGACTGTTAATTAATATATTAATTTTAGTTACTAGGTTCACTTGTGTTTAGGACTTGACTGTTGGGAAGCTTGACTGTAACTGTTAGGATAATTTTGGGTTGAGCTTATCTCCAGGTAAGAAATTATACTACTAGACCCTCAAACTGGATTTAAGAGACCGCATATATTTATGGTTATGCATTAATGATAACTAAAATGTATTATTGGATGCTATTGATAATGAGTGTCATTGTATGGGTGATTGATGATGATGGTTGTTAACATGTTTATTACCAGTAGTATATTTAGGATGACGACTGTGTTATGTCTTTGATGAAAATGTTTGATTAAAAATGTTATGATCAATATTTATGCCATGTTTATAATGATGTATGTTATGTTACATGCTATGGTTAGGTTGTGCTGTTAGCTTTAGCTATTAGAGTCGTACCCGCATGGGTGTCCTTCGGGATCACCACCTTTTATAACTGTGTAGTCCGACGGGATCTCCAGTCCAGTATGACATAGACATAGACATGATTGTGAGTGACTCGATGGGGTCACTCACAGCCCGATTGTCTTAGTGTTTTCTTCGAGCACACTAAAGACCAGTTGTCCTAGGTGTTCCTTTTGGTTCACCGAAGACCAGATATGTTCCTACGGGATCATAGATTGCACGTGTTCAGGAGCGTCCCAATTTAGAGGTACCACCTTGCAGACTCTAATAGAAGGTTAACAGGCACCTAGTGGGACTAGTAGTGGGTCCTTTACTGAGTATATTTTTATACTCTCTTTCTTGTTTAAAATTTTTCAGGCAGAGGTAGAGGTATGGGTAGAGGGAAGCTGACGAATGATAAGAAGTGACCGTGGCGAGCCATAGGGATCATTTTGCTTCCGCCTTATGTCATTGATCAGATGCATTTATTTTATTTTATTTTATTTATTTTTCTTTAAAACTAGATAGGGCCCGAGTTAGGATTTTATTTAATTTTATATTTACATACATTTGTTTATGATTTTTAATAAGTATTTGAGTTTTTGTTTTAATTTCTATTTTTGGTTTAAGAAATTTTATTTATCTTTTAATTAGTAATGACTTCGGCTTAGTATAAGGAGTTGGGTCGTTACATTTCCTACGAAGCATATAGCATTTACATGTAATAAACGTGTAGTTTTACATGTTTCGTAACATTGGCGTGGTCTTCTTCACCCTAATTGTGATGGTGATTCCAAAAATGTCTAGAAAAGACTATGGTAAGCTCTTATATATTTCCTAGATTCTGAAACTTCCAGATCTTGCTAGAAGAAATGGAAAGTTGACTTCACAACAGATCTCGGCTTCAATCTAGAAGATTTGTTTTAGAACTAGTAGATAAAAGCTTCAAAAACTCCGGTGTGTTTTAAACAAAATGATTGGACGATTTTGGCATGGTTAGGATTCATTTCAAAACTGGTAGTCTATAGCTCCAAAACTCTGGTGTTCTTTAATGAAATAATTGTACGATTTTTTTATGGTCAAAATTATAAACACATTTTGTGCATGAACATTTACATTTTATGAATGTCTACTTTACATGTTCTATAACATTTACATACAATGGAAAGTTGGTTCGAGAAAGGCAGATAACATTTACATGTAATAACGTTTATAATCAATGTATAAGAAATTTTTTAGAACTTCTCTATTTTATACTTGTTAAACATTTACATTTAATTGTTTGGATTCACTAGAGATCATTTAAACTGTATAACATCATCACTTAGATGTTGTAAAACGATCGTTTAAAATAATTAAAATTATCGCTTGAATGTTGTAAACGTTCTTTTAAAATAATTAACTTTATCGTTTGGATGTTATTAAATGATCGTTTAGATCAAATTACTAAATCGTCCATCTGAATGAACAACAATCGTTTATAATCACGACAAAATCGTTTACTTTTTAGACTTAAGTCACAATTGTTTAATATTATATTAAACGATCAGTGTAAAGGTCGTTTGGGTGAAAAATGTGAATACGCGTGTTGCAAATAAAAAAATTTCATTTATTAACCTTTCAGCAAAAAATTTCATTTACTGTAAACAGAAACGTTCGTTTATACAACTCTACATTATCGTTTATGACTAACAACCTCATCGTTTATAGTTTGAAGATCGTTTGTGTTTACTATCAAATCCTATACTTACATAAACGATCGTTTATACAATACTACAAAATAGTTTATGACTAACAACCTAATCATTATAGTTTATATGTAATAACAAGATCATTTAAACGTACCCAAAGATTGTTTGACATAAGTACACGATTGTTTAACATATATTATCATCATGTAAAACGTATAACAGGATCTTTTAGATTTACTAGCACGATCGTGTAGGTTTAACATGTCACACCTCGGTCTAAGTTTTCCTTTCTAACCCAGATTGTGGTATGAATTACTCCTTTTAAGAATAAACATTCCTTCCTAAAATTAAAAATTTGCAAAAAAACCTTTTTCAAGAAATTCAGAAAAAAAAATTCGGCAGAACCTCCCCTAAAATATGGGTTAACCAAACCTGTAAAGGAAAGAAATTTTGCACTTCCATATAAGTTTATATAACTTCAAAACTCCAACAGATAAATCAAGTGTGTCTCACCACACACTTATCCAGGCAGTTTCATAGCTTCAGTAAAGTTCAGAATCTGACTAAAAATTACATCAAAATGATTTCGTTCTAAAGAGGGATCTCCTATACAAGTTCTTGGCCTCACTCTCGCTACATCTAATCACTCCATGATGCATTACAAAAAAATAACTACAAACATACAAAAGAATAATGGAGACCTACGACTGATGACGAGAGATCAACCAACGCTTGGCCTTTGTTCACTACCTGGGGGGGAGGGGGGAGAAAAACAATTAAATGTAAGTCGAATACTTAGTGAGTGGCAAGTTTCATAAATATAAAGCTCATAAGACATACTTGAAGAGAAAAATTATAAATATGCATTAGAAATACAATATTAGTGAAAAATGCCATTAACTCATAACCATTGTACCACCAACAAACCTGTAATCCGTACAACCATGGCAAGACATCTAAAGATATGGCCAAAGATAGCTCGCACATGATAAAGAATCATGCGGCCAAAACTAGCTAACACATCCTTAATACCCGCCATGATATCAACCGTCAACAAATCGAACCAACCATGATAGCATACTAAGTATACGGCCCAGGAATAGCTCACACGTGCTCCATATCCACAAGAAAACACGCGGCCAAACAGAGCTCATGCACACTTAGCACCTACCATAGTAACTACATATCGCTCCTATGTGCACATAGAGCCACCCAACCATGGGTTAAGCTAGGCCCGAAGCCATATCACAATCCTCCATCCATGTCCTCACTAGGTTCAGGTTCTCGGATCTCCAGTCACGGCCTTTTTCAACCCTGGAGTCCCCTGACAACCGTAGGTGGCGCTACGGAAACACATTCACGTAGCCTTTAGGGTAATCACCAACATTTACCATAAGCATCGGTTAAGTATAATTCAAAACAAAGTATAAACTAAAAACTTGAAACATGATTTTATAAAAATCAAGGCATACACATTCTCAAAATCATAATGAGTAAACATATCGTTTAAGTATTAATGGAAACAAGGACTTTAAACCCGTTTTTATTAACTTTGATGAACATTTTTGAAATCTCAATGTATAAACACATTGTTTAAACAATAACGAAAACGTGGTCATGGTTTAGATCATGGTAGTTTCCAAGCAATGTCAAGAGATAACGTGTATATGTATAAAGAAAGCTTAAAAAATAAACCACTCACAGTCAATAACTCGATCCCTCGGGGTTATACGCTTTCCCCACTTCAATTTGGCCTGAAACAACAATTAGGGTCTATTAATTATCTTCAAAAGGGAGACGACACAAATCTTCAACATACTTTATAAGGCCAAAATCAAACTTGTTTTAGTTCCTAAGGTTCTTAAATTCTAAAAAATTTTCAGATTCGCAACATGAACTTCAAATGATCATAACTCTTTCAATACTTAACCAAAATGAGTGTTCTTTATGTCCAAATCTTCATTTCGATGTCCTCCATAATTTATATGAAGGAAGGAAAATACTATTCCCAATTAATTGCTACATAATTGGCCCGAAACAGAGAGTGTTCAAAAACGTAGTCTTCTTCTATCCCCTAACTTTTTTATGAAATTAAGCTTACTTCCAATCATATTTAGCTCCCACTTTCTTCATAAAAGTTGTAGTACATTGAATAAGCTTTCCAACCATACCAAATAGAGATCCTAACGCCATTTCTACACTTCTAACTACTCAACACAACAGCGTCTTCGCAGATTCATGCACGAAACCTGAAACCTGTCTTCTCTTCCTATTTTCAACCTTTAACCTTCAATTCTAGGAAAAATCCAATGAAATTATTCCAAAACTTCCCAAAGACTTAACAAAGCACCCATAACTTAATGGAGAGCACTCTAACTACTTTCAAATTTCAAATTAAGCATCCGACATCACGGCTACTCAAGAACTTACCAAAGTAATCTAATTTCAAAGAAATCGCTCCAATAGCATTCAACTATCGAATCCTAGCATCCATAAACCTTGGTTTGCTTAATATTGGCACCAAAATTAGTAGAGTCTAAAGACCCATTCAATAAAGCTTAGAACCTTACCCAAAATGTGCCAAAATGTTCGATTTT
Source organism: Cucumis melo (assembly GCF_025177605.1). NCBI lineage: Eukaryota > Viridiplantae > Streptophyta > Magnoliopsida > Cucurbitales > Cucurbitaceae > Cucumis > Cucumis melo. The sequence goes on from NC_066857.1 coordinate 5,425,164, forward strand.
GAGCTTCCGAAAGGCTAGACCGCAGTTTAACCTCTTTAAAATTTTAAATCTAGCATAAAAAGTAATGGGCGTGATGAAAATCGAGTTGAAACTTAATGGGTAATGAAAACTCATCAAGAAATCCATTAAAACAAAGAAGATTTACCCAAAAACTTAGATCCAACGACACGAAGTTGAGAAGAGCGAGATTAAAATTGTTCGACTTGCCGAATGACGACGAACGATGGTTGCACGACTCACTTAACAATGAAACACAAGGAAACTCAAATAGATTATGCCGATTTGAGCTGACAGCTTCAAAACACCGTGGTTCAAGGTGGTGCGCGCGCGTGGGCGATCGTCGTCCGGCAACTGGGCTGTGCAACGGCGGCGGGGCAACGCAACTATGGCTAGGCGACACGTCGGCACGAAGGAACAAGAGAGATATGTGGCGGCGAAAGATATTTTCAAAAAGGGAGGGGGGCATGTCGTTGGTCTCTCTAGAAGAAGAAGAAGAAAAAGAAGAAGAAGAAGAAGAAGAAGAAGAAGAAGAAGAAGAAATTGCTTTTCTTCTTTTTTTTTTTTTTATATATATAACTTAATAATAATAGTAGAAAGACCAGCATGCCCTTCTTCATTCTTTTCAACACCTAAGCAAAACAATTTAGATTTTAAAACACAATTAAAATGGATTCTAATTTTTTTCTTATCACATGAATTAATCTTAAGGGGTATGAAAGTATTCCAACTTGTTTTTCACCATTTAAGAGATATTAAATATATAGATAAAATAAAAGAGAATGAAACGAGGGCTTACAAGATACTACCTCCTTTTAAGAAATTCGTCCTCGAAATTCAATCAAGGTGATGATGTGAAAAGATGTGGGTATTTCACCTTCATTGCTTGCTCCGTTTCCCACGTTGCTTCTTCAGTATTATAGTTCCTCCAAAGAACCTTAACTAATGGGATCACTTTGTTCCTTAACACTTGTTCTTTCTTGTCAAGGATTTGTATTGGCTCCTCTTCATAGGACAAGTTTTCTTTCAAATGAACTGGTTGTGCTTCAAGAATATGAGATGGATCTGGGATGTACTTACGCAGCATTGACACATGAAATACATCATGAATCCTGGAAAGTTCCATAGGTAACACCAAACGATATGCTACAGGCCCAATACGTTCTAGTATCTCATAAGGCCCAATGAATCTTGGACTCAACTTTTCTTTTCTGCCAAATCGAAGCACACCTTTCCAAGGAGATAACTTTAGAAAGACTTTGTCACCAACTTCAAATTCTAAATCTCGTCGGCGCATATATGCATAACTTTTTTGACGATCCTGGGCCGTTTTCAATCTTTCCCTAATAATCTTCACATTATATAAAGTGATTTGTACTAATTCTGGCCCCACTAACTTCCTTTGTCCAACTTCATCCCAGCACACGGGAGTTCTACAACGTCTACCATACAAAGCCTCATATGGTGCCATTCCAATACTAGAATGGAAACTATTATTATATGCAAATTCCATCAAGGAGAGATGAGCATCCCAATTACCCTTAAACTGCAAAGCAGAAGCTCTGAGCATATCTTCCAAAGTTTGAATAGTTCGTTCTGACTGGCCATCTGTTTGAGGATGAAATGCGGTACTAAAATGTAACTTGGTACCTAAGGCTTGTTGTAAACTTGGCCAAAACTTTGAGGTAAACCTAGAGTCTCGATCAGACACAATAGATACTAGGGCTCCATACGCACTCACAATTTTATCAACATACAACATACAGCATACAGCTTATCTAAAGTGAAAGTGACCTTGACTATAGAAATCTTACTGTCTTCGTAAGTCTGTCAACTATCACCCAAATGCCATCATGCCAATTCGTTGTGCGGGGTAGTCTAAAAAGAAAGTCCATGGTAACATAAAAGAGAATGGAACGAGGGCTTACATAACAAAATGATCATTTACATTTAAATCAGATATTGTTTTGATTACAGTACCATCTAGATTATTGCATGATCTTAATCGATCATTTACATTTATCTGTAATTAATGAATGTGATTTCAGTTATAAAATTAGGGTATTATGGTCACCCGGTAAGCATGTGTAGAGTTTAAGGTTTGTGGGTGAAAATGGTTAATACTCGTGTTGTAAATAATCAATTTGCATTAATTAACCTCTCAGCGTGTATAACGCAAGAAAACGCTTCCTTTTCCATCCCTTCATCTTCATCTTCCTTTAAAACTCTTCTCACAAACCATGAGAGTTATCAACTTTTTGATTCAATCTTTTTCTCTCAAAGATTTTCCTCTGAAACTTTTCCTAATTTTATCAAAATAAGGGTCTAAATGCTTAGATTCAAGATGTTGCTATATGGACAAAAAATGATAAGATCAAGAAAAAAAAAGGAAACGAACGTGCAAGGTGCTTCCAAAAATGTCTATAAAAGACTATGGTATGCTCTTAGCAACTTCCTAGATTTCGAAGACTCTTCTGGCCCAAGTTGGAAGAGGACGGGATTCACAAAGGAAGATAACCTTACTATTTGGTGCATGATTCTAGTGAAGTTGTACACCCACTAAAGTTGTGCAGGCATTGCCAGACATTAATAGATATCGGTGAACACCTTCTTTTTGAAGCCTTTTGAGTCTCTTGAGAAGGAAAACAATGCCACAATGCTTATTGCAATGAATGCGATCTTACGAAGCAGGTGGTTGAGGATAATTTACAGATATCTATTTTACATGTTATGTAACATTTACAAACAATGTTACAGAACATGTAAAATAGACATTCGTTTATGTAAGTAAATGATTTTGGTAATAAAATCCAAATGATCTTCAAACAACATGTAAACGAACTTTTCTATTTATAGAAGGTATTTCAAAGGAAGATGATAGGATTGAAAAGGAAAAGTTCTTTTCCATTGTACTTGGTGACAAGTTAATAAATGGGAATTAATTATTTACAACATGCATACACTACTAGAAAAAGACCCTTTATTGACGGTTGGTTTTTTCTTTTCTTGACGGTTTTTGGTAAAAACGTCAAGAAAGGGGTGGTTTAATAGGAAAACCGTCAAGAATTTTGATGAAAAGGCGGAGGGGAGGTAATTTTCAGAATTCTTGACAGTTTTAAACCGTCAAGCAATATGGACATTTTTCTTGACTGTTATAAATGGTCAAGGATTATCTTCTAAATTCTTGACGTTTTTAAAACGTCAAAATTTATTATAAAATCGACATTCTTGACGTTTTTCAAACGTCAAATAATATGTAATTATACTTGACGTTGTAAAAACATCAGGAAATATCGATTACATTCTTGATGTTTTATAAACGTCAAGAAATATCGATTAAATTCTTGACGTTTTAAAACGTCAAGAATTTTAATGAAAAGGCGGAGACTGAGAAATTTTAAAATTTCTTGACATTTTTAAAACGTCAAGTAAGAGAATTTTACTTGACGTTTCAGAAACGTCAAGAATTACTAAATTAATTGAAAAAAATGAAAAATAATTTCTTTTTTTTCTAAAAAAACTAAATTCTTTTAACTTTTTGAATAAAAAACTAGCTTCATTTAAAAAAAAAAATTAAACCCCCAATTTTCCCTTTCTTCCAATTTAAACCCTCAATTTTCCCTTCTCTTCGTCTTCGTTGTTCGTTGTCGCCCTAAATCTCTCGCACAAACATTCTCTTCGTCTTCCTTGTTCGCCATCACCCTAAATCTCTCGCACGAACCTTCTCTTCGTCCTCCTTGTTCGTGAAAATCAAATCCTCTATCGTGTTTCTGCTGAGCCTTCTCTCGCACGGAAGCCGCCTTCAACATTTAGATTTTTTCTTCCCCACCGCACGGAAGATTTTGTCTTCCCCATCCACGAAAACTCAGTCCTTTGTCATTTTCGTCGGTTTGCACCCCACCGTTTACCTAGTCGTCAACATTTAGATTCACCATCGTTCTCCTTTCGTCGGTGTTCGTGCAATCAATGCCTATCGCGCGATGTCGTTCTATTTTGCATTTCTTCCAGTTGTCGTTGCGCACAAACTCGCACCTTTAATTTTTATCAAATTTATCTTTCGTTCCTCCAAGCCCCACCCACCCTCATTCAATCCTCTCTTCCAATCAATCTCTCCCCACATTCACTGTTCGATGATTTTGTTCACGCACAAGGTCAGAAAAATTCCTCCCTTGGTTTTCGTTCAAACTAAGGTCTCCAACCTCTATTGTTTTCATTCTCATCTTGATTGCAGGTTTTCGTTCGTATCGAAGCCGGTTTCCTATAAATGAAGCGTAATGATGGGTTTCAAGCGAATGGTGCGTCTTTGAAATTTTAGCACTCATATCTTCCTCTTTTTTAAAGCTAAAAAAGGATAACACTGTCGTTCGTCTGGGTATGGATAGTATCAAAGATCACTACTTGAATTCCTTAGGGACCGACATTTTCATTGGAGAAGACCTAGACAGGTCTTTACCATTTCTCTATTTCTCTGTTTCTCTATTTCTCTCTCTTTTGAAAATGTTGATGATGCGTGTTATTTAATGAGAGATGTAGAGATTTTTTCTTTTTTCTTTCTTTAACTAGAATTTGACGTTGGTGTGCTTTTGTTGAAGACAATTGAGGATTCGAAAAGCCGCTTTCTGGTTATTATAATTCCAGTTCGCCAGATGGATTAGCTGCTTCAAACAACATAATATAGAAAAGGAATAGAAGTAGGAAGTTTAACGAGAGGCTTTTTGCACTCCGATCAATTGTTCAGAATATAAGTAAGGTTTGGTTTAATTGATTAATTCATTGTTGCTGTTTGATTATCCATAACTAGGCTATCACTCTTTTTGGATTCTTTTTCTCAATTAATCAATAAAGAAATTTTGGATTGAGCAGATGGAAAATCCAAGTGATGAATAGAAAGAGGAAGTTTCTTTTAATCTCATTTTAGTTAGGTGGGGATGTTTTTCTTTGTAACTCCTTTGTGACAAGTCATAATCTTCTTGTATCTTGTACGGTATATACTTAGTATCTCCATAACACACTTGTCTATTTGAAAAAAATGATGGGGGAAAGCCCTCTTAATTGATAATTTTTGTTTCTAATTTGATTTAACTCAATTTGCAGAACTACTTACAAAGGGTGATGAGGCAGGAGTAAAGTTTCACTCTTATGATAATTTTTTTTTGTTTCTTCTGGATTTAGTTTTGTTAGGGTTCTGTTTTGATATGAATCATTATTATTTAATTTGGTTGCCTTGTTTTTTTTTCTAGGTTTGTTGATTTGAATGTTGTTTATTGTTTTTGGATATGGGTTTTTATTGAATTGTGTGTGTGTATATTTCTTTTTGGGTGTGGTTCTATTCATAGGCTCTTATAATTGAAAGTTTATGACCTTCATTCATTCAGGTAAGAAGAGATTGTATTCATCTTCACTTAACCCTTTGTCTTGTCTTGGAAATTGGTGGGATATTTTGAATCTTTTTTGGAACACTTCTGGTTTGATGTTGAATGTGACTAAAATCTTGCATATTGGTTTCAATATGAGTAAGGAGGGAGTTAAAGAATAGGCAGAGGAGTTTCAATGTAAAATAGGAGCATTTCTAATTAGTTTGTAACGACCTAACCTTCCGGACTAAGCTGAGGTCACTACGTACTGCTAAGACTCGACGGTAAAACACACAAGCTCATAAAAGACCGGTTACGATTCATTAAAAACATTTAAAATATCACAAAATCAGTTTTGGGCCCTCTTTTAAATTACGTTCCCAAGAGTTCCAAAATATAGTTCACAAAATCATCAAAACAAAACCACCAATCAAATGTTCTAACCATGACTCCATTAAATTCTCAAAAGAAATAGAAATTTACAAATACGTCAGCGAAAGCATAAAGAAACTAGACGCATCCATATGGCCTTCACGCATCCTTCTTGCCCCTTGCCGGTCTGCCCCTCGCCATACCCTTACCTGAAAAGTTAAAGAGAAAAGGGTGAGTATAAGAATACACTCAGTAAGGGACCCACTACTGGGCCCGTTAGGGTAATAACAGTTAGCTTCCTATTAAGGGGTACCCTACATAAACAGTCTAGTGCTTCCGTAGAATGCACACATCAATCAGTCTAGTGATCCCGTCGGATGCACATATCAATCTCGTGATTCCAAAAGATGCACATATCAGTCTCGTGATCCCAAAGGATCCACATATCAGTCTAGTGATCCCGAAGGATGCACATATATCAGTCTCGTGATCCCGAAGAATACACATATCAGTCGAGGAATCCCAAAGGACACCATGCCTGTAAGGTACGCTACCCCATAGATAAAGCTAACGATTACCCCACAGTCCATACTAAACCGTCTACAACAGTCACATCACAATAACGTTCAAGTTAACGATTCAGTTATAAGCTTAGCCAGTCAGACAGTTTAGGTTAAATCAACTATCTCCTCAGTCGCTATATGTATATCTAATTCACATGTCATCGTGACATTTCCTTAAGTCCAGTCAACTAATCAAATCATCACTTTGTAAATTCACCTGACGGTATTTTGTCTCAATTCAAACCCTAACACATCTACAGGTAATCTATGTTATGCATAACGTCCATATTATGCATATAAGTCGCATTCAGTCTACAGCACAGTTCAACAGCATATACACAACCTATACAAGAGGTTTCCGAACTCTTAGTCCCTCCACGACATAACTCCATAACCAGTGTCCCGACAACATAACCACAATACACAGAACATCTAGGCATCGGTGCCTATCCGCAGAAACAACTCAATAACGCATATAAGTACATAGGCTACAACTAACTATCACGTCACCTTTAATCAGTCAAGAGTGCATATTAGGGATGTTTTCTAGGCAAACATGCATCAATCAATTCAGTACAGTTGCTATCGTATAACTCCCATGTGGGTTACTAAGTTTACAGTCTCGGTCTGAGGCCCAATAGTAAGAAATCCCTTACCTGAAATTTGGCTATACTCCTTGATCGAGTCAACGTCCAACGAATCCACCTAAACGCAATCATAAGGATTTAAACGATGGCACAAGTAAAAGTCACCTTTAAATCGTTCTAAATAACATCCACCGACTTACCCGAGTAAAGAAGAGCTATCTCCAATTAAGACTACAGTGAAACCCAAGAACTCGAGCGTCACTTCTCTAACACCTTCAAGGAACGAAAGGTAGTTCCACATTTTATTCCAATATCTATACTTGAATCGGCTATAGCAACATTAGGAAACTCACTAAATAATCTTTACCGAAGACTCACCGTGACCCGATGTGGAGGGAAAAAGGCTTAGGTGGGTCGGTGAACAGGGAGTTCGGTTTGGCTTGGAGGCAACTCAACTCGGCTCGGCTCAGATCGCGACTCCGCTCGGCTTGGATCACAACCAAGCTCGGCTTTGCAGGGGCGCCCGCGGCTCGGCTCGAATCGTTTGAAGGTAACGCACACGAACGACTAGTTCTTGGCTCCACGCGACGACGGGCAACGATGGAGATTGTCCGCGACTCAGCTCGGGTTCTTCTGGGTTGCGTCGGACGACGTACGGAGAAGGGGAACGACAACGACGGCTGCACCGCAAGGAGGTGTCGACGTCCGTCGCTGGGTTGAGCCGAAACCGGAGGCCGAAGTCAAAAAAAAGGGATCGAAAATGGAGCTGCCGCACGTCGGCATTGCATAGCTAACAACGTTCGACTGAGAGAGAGACAGCCGACAAGGCTTTGCTGAAGACATCTGGGAAAGGAGCGGCGGTGCTGTCGGGAAAGAAGACGGGGAAGATTGGGGCGGCAGTCGGGTGAAGGAAGAAGAAAGAGAAGGGAGTCGGGGGGTCTGGCGGCGCGCGGTAGTTTTAGGTTTGAAAAAAAATTATATATATAATAATTAATAAAAATAAATAATAATAATAATAATATAATATAATATAATATAATATATTTTATATTATATTATTATTATATTATTTTATATCATATTAAATTATTAAAAATTTATATCCTTCATTTTCTTTTTCTTTTCTTTTCTCTTTTAAACCAAAAAAAGAAAATTAACACCCAAAATTCTTAAATCCCCAAAAATTAATATAAAAAGTTAAAATTTACCTCAAAATTTTTGGGACGTTACATAGTTACCTTGGTTTTTCTTTGGGCTGGAATCACCAAAGAAAAGCTTTTTGGAATATGTTGGTTGCTAAGCTCAAGGCTGAGTGGATGGTTTTGATAGATAGACATAATGATAGATCGCGAAAAAGAGGCCTATAGAAGGTCTCTTTTTGACCAAGTTAATTAGTAGGATGACTTTGGTAGATAGAAAGAATACAGTGCATTTGCAGGAAGGAGTGGAAAACATTTTATGGTCATTAGAGGGATCTGGAAGCATAGAGGCTAATTTCATTTTAACTTAATCATTTTTGTTGTTTGTTGAATGTTCGTTGTTCTTTTAGTGGTTACGTTGAGAAATTTCCACGTCTGGTCGTACTTATATTTGAATATTGATAATTAGTGAGACTTTGTATTTTCTCCTACATATTATACTAGAGGTAATCAAGCATGTAAGGAGTTTTCACCAGATCTTGTGACGGGGCAACTTCTTGGGCTAAATGTTGGTAGTGTTCTTGAACACTAATTGCTTTTCCTTGTAGAATGAGGCATCTATTTTTTTTAATGGTTCAGGGTTTTTTTTTCTAGCTTGAATTTCTTTTTAATTTATTAACATGAATCTATTATGCTCGAGAGGAGGATGAGGAGATTGAATTCGATTGTGCTAATTACTAGCTTGAAATGTTGAGATGCTTGAGAGAACTCAATGTTAACAACACTATTGGATGGTAAGCTTAGTTTTATGATACTGCATATTTATGGAAAACTTGGCATTATTAATTGGGTAATATTTTGCACGTGTATATAAGGATTAGACAAAGCAAAATTATTCCTCTTCTGTGTTATTTGAAAAAAAAACCAAATTATGCAATTTTTAACGAGTTGGTGTAAACTAATCATAAGTACATCCATAATATTACTTGAATTGATCAATTTTGGCTGCCTGAATGGGTTCCAAATTATTAAGATGGATGTGTTTCTATTTTTTTTTTCAAGATTTTTAAATTATTATCACATGGTCGTAGAGAGAGCTTTGTCATACTGTCAAGCCAAATGACTGTTATTAGAGCATAGGTACTTTAAGTTTTGTTAAAAAAGAAGTGTGAATAATGTTAAATTCTCTTTTAAATATGATTTATTTTTATGTTGCTCAAGTCCTTGAGAGTTGATAGCATAAATAAGAAGGGTGGGTGCATAAAGTTAATTGAAAGCAGTTTTTTATGCTCACTTGGGTACTGAAGTTTTTGTGTTTATTATTTGATCATGTTTATGTGTCTACTTTCTTATTGATACTTTCTTATATGGTCTTAAATGGAATTACGAGTTGGGGTACTTTCATTCTTTTTATCAATTTACTTGTTTAAGAAAAATTTAAAATTTGATTCCTCTTAAAAGAAATTCCATGTACCATCAACATATTTGATTCGTTAGCACTGTTACATATATGATCACAGGCTTGGTGATAGTGATTTAAGGGGCATGATTGTGATTTATATCAAACTGCTATGTGGTCATAAATGGAATAAATAATTTTCTGTAGTTTGATGATGAGATCTAATTGAACTTTTTTTTGCACATTGACTTCTACTTTTATTTTTTTTACTAACTCAGATTCTTGTTTATAGGATTGGAAGATCAAATATTGGAGGTTGGAGCAGATATTTTGGTTACTTCATCTTACCAGGTTTGCAATGCCAATGGATTAAGCTTTCTTTGTTTTTATACGTTTCACTCTGTGATGGCTTTGGGATGTCTTTCTTTTAAATGTTCTACTGTTGTTTGTTTAAAACTTGCTGGTTCAAATTGAATATTTTCATGACGAGGAACAGAATGAGTGAGGATCAATCTGATCACTCCTCTTGAATTGAAATCAAGAAGTTCAAAATGAGCGTTTTTGTCCAGTAGTGAAATAATGTAAGAAATTTGATCCGCTGTTGAATGAACAGGATCAAATTGGAGAAATTTCAATCAATTTAAATGAATTGGATTGAAGTTCTTTCCATGAAGTAACATTTCTGGACATTCAAATTGTTATAGGTAGTGGACCTGATGTACAGGAAGCAGACAATATTTAATATCTGGAAGGCTAATGTTTGTGTGCTTAATAATATCTAACCACATTGGTTTAGCTCCATTGTCAAAAGTGCATGTAGTAAATCAAGATCCCTATTCTAAATGTATCATTACCTATGTAAGATATTAAATATCCTGTAAGTTTTCCAATGTCAAATGTTGCAGAATTAAGTGATATTTTTAACAGATTGATTGGATGACATTTAAAATGACATTTTATTTGTCATGCTAATGTAACAAATCTTCATTTTTCCATTTAAAATTAAATTCACTTTTGTATAACTCAGAATTGAATTGATATCACCTTTTAGTTTTCATAACATTATTGTTCCATGTCAGAATTCTCTTTATTTTATTGACCCCAGATAGAATTTGAGTGTAAAATATGACATCAGTTTGTGGCTTATAGTTTCTTAATAATTCCAACAATCTTCAAGAATTGAAATGTTTTCTGGCTTTATTTCTCGTATACTTTTTATAGAAATAATTCCTTCTTTTAGAAATTATAAACAGAATGTCAATAAATCAGTACAGACCACAATTCCTAGGTTTATATCAAAGGGGCTCTTCGCGGAAGAAGGGGAGTTGCTCTTAGTAAAGAGTGTTAAATTGGCCATTGAAGCTCGTGATAGTTTCGTGGATTCTGTGAAGTGTATCCCAAGGCATAATTACAATAGGGCTTTGGTTGCAGCATCCATTGGAAGCTATGGTGCCTATCTTGCTGATGACTCAGAGTACAGGTGAATTTGAAACAATTAGTTACAAGAAGTTCATAAATATTTGGTATTGACAATCTAGTCTAAACCTATTTCCACCTCCCCTTTACATTTTTACCATCAACATAGCTGATCATTAATCCTATATTTGTTGTTGTGATGTTATCTACTTCTTGTAGACTGGCTCTGCTATTGGTGGTACTTATTTTAGCTCATGAATTGGAGGTAGTAGACGATCCAGAATGCAAGTTTATTTAAACCCAAGTTTCATTCAAGGCCATTGAGTTGGGTTGATAGAAGTAATGTTTTGTATATGACAATATCGAACAAATATGTAAAGTTTTCGAAATGTTGATACATATATGGTAAAATGTTAATATATGTTAAAGTTTTGGAATTGTTCTAGTGCATATTTATGTTTGAGTTTTCAAACTATATTTGATGTATATTTGTCGTTTATATGTAGTTGAATTTTTTGACCAATGGGAGCATAATATAGGAACAATAATATAAATAAATTACAATTAAAAAATTGAAAAATTGCTTGACGGTTCTGAAATGTCATGAACAATAAATTTCTTGACGACTTGCAAATGTCATAAACAACGAAATTCTTGATGGTTCTAAAATGTCATAAACGATCACTTTCTTGACGGTTATTAAATGTCATGAAAAATGCACTCTTGACAGTTTTAAAATGTCATGAATATTCGTATTATTGACAGTTTTTGTCATTCATAGTCACATTCTTGACGGTTCTAAACTGTCATTAAAACTTATAATCTTGACAGTTCTAAACTGTCATGAATAATTGAATACTTGACGGTTATAAATTGTCAACATTAACATTCTTGACGTTTTTTACAACTGTCAAGAAAATTGCCTTTCTTGACACTGGATTCAACGACGATTTTAAAATCGTCAAGAATAATCATTCTTGACAGTTTAAAACCATGAAGAGAGTTAAATGAACTCTACACATGGTCCCCACGTGGTCTTAACCCCTCATATGTTTTACATGATGGACTTAAATGATTGTGCAGTTATGTTAAACGATCTTTTAGCACGTCTAAACGATCTTGTCATTACATATAAACTATAAACGATTAGCTTGTTAGTCATAAACGAGCATATAGTGTTGTATAAATGATGGTTTATGGAAGTAAACTATTTATTAATAAAATGCAGACGATATTCAAAACAACATGTAAACAATAGGCATATTGATCTTTTTCATCCACAAACCATCATTTACACTTATCGTTTAATATATATTAAACGTTGTAATTGTATAATTATTTACAACATGTAAATGATTTTGTCGTTATCATAAACGATCGTTGTTCATTCAGGTGAACGATCTAGTAATTTGATCTAAAGAAACATTTAATAACAACCAAACAATAATGCTAATTATTTTAAACGATTGTTTGCAAAATCTAAGCGATAACGTTAATTATGTTAAAGGATCGTTTTACAAAATTTAAGCGATAATGTTATACAAGTTAACGATCTCGTAGTTAATATAAAACTATCAAATATAAATGTTTAACAAGAATAAAACAGAGAAATGTTGAAAAGTTCTTATACATTTACTGTAAACATTATTACATGTAAATATTACTAAACATGTAAAATATACATCCATAAAATGTAAATGTTCATGCACAGACTCTGGATCTGGACGCTTTAAAACCCTATATGATTTTTAAGCATAAACATAGGATGTTTCAAAATGTAAATATTCATGGACAAAATGTGTTTATACATCGCACCATAAAAAAATTACTCATTATTTATCAAACCCATGTTCCATCTGTTTCGATCTGGTTCTAGAAGCTTGTAACCTCTAAAAAAAAACTATACAATCCTTCTTAATCCACCTCCAATCCATTTCCATCTGGCTCTAGAAGCTTGTAACCTATTGAAAAAGGTATACAATCATTTCAACCAGGACAATCGTTTTCTGGAGCAAAAAGAGGATTCAAGGTCATGGAAGTATGTAAGAGCTTACCATAGTCTTTTATAGACATTTTTGGAATTACCATCACAGTTTCCTTTGTCAAACCTTCCATCCATTCCTTTCCATCTACATCTTGCACGCTTTTTCCTTCTTGTTTTCAATCTTGCTGTTCTTGGTTGAAATAGTAGCATCTTGAAGCACATTTTAAGAGAGGAAAATGTTCGAGAGGAAAACTTTGGAACTCCTAAATCTAATGGTTTGAGAGCACAAGTTTAAAAAGAATATGAAGGATTCGAAAATGAAAAGTTTTTCTGTGAAAGGCTAATAAATGGGAATTAATTGATTATTTATAACACGTAAACTCTTCACATGGTCTCCACGTGGCTTTTAACAATCGTGCTACTAATAATTCATATCATCGCTACGATAGACGTAAACGATCTCGTAGTTAATTTAAAACTATTAAATTTCACAAGTACAAAACAGAGAAATTTTTTAAATAAAGGCTAATAAATGCAAATTGATTAGGTACAACACGCAAAAATTTCAAACTTTTCATATGGTCTCCACGTGGCCTTAATTTTATAACTAAAATGACTTTCTCTAACTGAACGATAAGGGTAAACGATCGGTTAAGAACATGCAATAATCTAGATTTTACTGTCATCTAAACAAAATCTGATTTAAATGTAAATGATCGTGCATTTATGTTTGTCTTAAACGGTCATGTTGTGTTCAATAAACGAACGTTCATACAAATAGACAATCTGAAAATAAAATCTAAACGACCGTTGATTTACATGTAAACGATCGTGTTGTTAAACCTACACAATCGTGCTAGTAAATCTAAATGATCCTCTTATACGTTTTACATAATGAAAAGATTGTTAAATGACCGTGTACTTATGTTAAAATGACATTTGAGTAGGTCTAAAAGATGTTATTATTAAATGTAAACGATCGTTACATAACGTCTGAACGATTGGTCTGTTAATCATAAACGATCATGTGGTATTCTATAAATGAATGTTTTGTGCAAGTAAATGATCTGATAATAAAATCCAAACGTTCTAAACAAATGTTTATATTTTTTTATTTTAAATGATTTTTTACAATATGTTGTCACATGTTTCTGTTTAACAAGTATAATAAAGATAAATATTCAAACGTGTACAATTTCTTGAGTTGTTAAATCTCACTCTCCATCTCCTTCGGCTCCTCGATAGTTTCCTTCCACTTCTCAAATCCTTTAGGATTAACCTCAATCTTGTCTTAGTCGACCATGGAATCATGAGTAAGATTGTCAAGCGTCAAAAACTCGTATTTACTTTGGAGCAACTCATATTATTTGTTCTTGCTCTCAATCTCCTTCCTCATCTTTACTTCATTAGCAACCAAAACCTCCTCTGATTCTGTTTTGACCATAAAAAAAATTACACAATCAAGTTAACCAAGAACGGCGGTCGTGGTTAAAATGATTGTATACCTTCTTCGATGGGTTACAAGCTTCCAGATAGACATGGAAATTTATGATTGGTGGGTTAAGGATGAAGTAGGTAAGAGCTTACCATAGGTTTTTATAGACAATTTCAGAATCACCATCACAATTTTCTTTGTCAAATCTATCGTCCATTTCTTTCCATCTACATCTTGCACTCTTTTTTCTTCTTCTTTTCGATCTTGTTGTTCTTGGTTGAGATAGCAGCATCTTGAAGCACATTTTAAAAAATGAAAATGTTCGAGAGGAAAATATTGGAAACCTTAAACCTAATGGTTTGAGAGCACAAATTTAAAAAGAATATGAAGGATCTGAAAATGAAGAGTTTTTATGTGAAAGGCTAATAAATGCGAAATTGATTATTTACAACACGCGTATTGACCATTTTTACCCATAAACCCTAAACTCTACACATGGTCGCCACGAGGTCTTAATCCCCTAATTTTATAACTAAAATTACATTCAGTAATTACACGATAAGTTTAAAGGATCAATTGAGATCATGCAATAATCCAATTGGTACTGTAATCAAAATGATATTTGATTTAAATGTAAACGATCGTGTTGTTAAACCTACACAATCGTGCTAGTAAATGTAAATGATCCTGTTATATGTTTTACATTATGGTAATATATGTTAAACGATCATATAGTTATGTCAAACGATCTTTAGGTATGTCTAAATGATCTTGTTATTACATATAAACTATAAACAATTAGGTACAACGAAACTCATGGTATCCAAGTCATAACAATAGACATAAACGATCGTTAGTGTTTAACCAACACTATCGATCTTCTACAATTTTAATTGAACATGCTCGTGATAATGTTAAACGATCATGTAGGATATTATTTAAACGATACTTTTAATCATTTTACATGTAAACGATCATACTAGTAATTCTAAACGATCTTGTATTGACATGTAAACAATCGTGTTGTTAAATCTACATGATCATGCTAGTAAATCTAAACGACCCTTCTATACGTTTCACATGATGGATATATTTGTTAAACGATCATGCATTTATGTTAAAACAATCTTTCAGTAGGTCTAAACGATGTTATTACTACATGTGAATAATTATTTAATAACATTTGAACGATTGGTCTGTTAGTCATAAACAATCATGCGGTGTTCTATAAACGAATGTTTATGGAAGTAAACGAACTGATCATAAAATCCAACGATCTAAACGAACATTTAAAATTTTTATTTTAAATGATTGTTTTACAATATGTGTCCATTGTTATTGTTTAACAAGTGTAGTATAGAGAAATATTCAAACGTGTACATTTTCTTGAGTTGTTTAATCTCACTCTCCAAGTGTAATACAGAGAAGTATTCAAACGTGTACAATTTCTTGAGTTATTAAATCTCAGTCTCCATCTCCTTCAACTCCTCGATTGTTTCCTTCCACTTTCCAAATCCTTTAGGATCAAGCTTAATCTTGTCTTAGTCAGGCCTCAGAAACTCGCATTTACTTTGGAGAAACTCATATTCTTTATTCTTGCTCTCAATCTCCTTTCTCATCTTTACTTCTTTAGCAACCAAAACCTCGTCAGCAATCAGTTTTCATCTCGCCCTGGTAAATAATCAATTTTAACCAGGACCATTATTTTCTGAAGTTGAAGAGGTTTAGGATGAAGAAAGTATGTAAGAGCTTACCCTAGTCTTTTATAGACATTTTCGAAATCACCATCACAATTTGCTTTGCCAAACCTACCGTCCCTTTCTTTCCATCTATATTTTACATGTGTTCCTTCTTCTTTTTGATCTTGTTGTTCTTGGTTGAAATAGCCGCAACTTGAAGAACATTTTAAGAGAGGGAAATTGTAACACCCAAAAAATTTGGGATGATTTAGTTTTAATTATCTTAAATGTAATTATTGAAATTTTGGATGTTTTGAATTAATTGATTTATGAATATTTGATTTTTAGTAGACATTAAGAAAATATCTAATGGTGGTGGTGCTTGGGGAGTTGTGTTATAATCGGATGTATTTGAGGAAACTTGATTAATTATATTTTGGTTGTGTAATTAATTAAGTTTTGAGGATAATATAATTATTTTATTTGGATAGTAAAATTTGTAGAGATATTTGTTTGAAGATAAAGGTGATTGGGTTGAGGAGAGAGAAAATTGATTTATTGGTTAAAGATAATGGTGATATTTTATTTGGGAAAAAGATTGATGTGATTGGTTGATTTTGAATTTAAAATGGAGATTTGATGGGTTTAAATGAAAAAAGAGATTAGGGAAAAGGTAAAAGAAAAATAATAATAATAATATTATTAATTTTTCTTTAAAAAGGTCATTAGGATTCGTGCACCATTAAACCATCATCTTCTTCATTGAGAAAGAAAAGAAAAACCCTAATTCTTTTTAGAAAATCCTAGTCGCCGTCTAGTTCAGTCGCGCCACTATCTAGCTCTGTCGCAACCCGCAGCCCTAGTAGCGGATCTGTTAGTCTTCAGCCGCCGAACGTCGTAGTCGGTCATCGTCCATTTTCGCCTCGTCGTAGTCGCTTCGCCGTCGCCCTCTACTCCCGAGCCATCTCTGCCCGATCTCCTCCGTTTGGAAGCCATCATCAGTCGTCTGCTTTTCGTCACAGCCCGTCGCTCGCCATCGCAAGACAAGCTGTCGGCCGTGCAGGTCGCCGTCGAAGCCCAGCCGCATCAGTCGTCGCCCTACCAAAACCCGGGAACCTGACTCACGCCTCTAGTTGTTTCGCAAGCGTCCAGCCGCCCGCGTGAGCCTGCGCCAACCATACCCGCACCCGCATCCATCAGACGGGCCACTCCCTCCCGCCTGCACGAGCCGCCATCCATTTTTAGCCACATGCCTGTTTTGGATCCTTTTTCACCTGTTTTGGTAAGTTTTGATTGGGTTTTGAAATACCCAACTAAGATTTAAAATTTTTTGATCTTAAATAATTTAATTTTGGGTTAAATTAAATTATTTTTCTTAAAGGAAAGTTTGGACCAAGTGATTTTGGAGCATCGGATTTCTCCAGTTAAGGGCTTATTCGTTACAACTTCAACCTTGGGTAAGTTATTTCAACTGGATTCTTGGGTCCTTGGTCGTTTGATGGTTAAGTTATGAAAATTGGTGTTTTCTAACCATTTAGGACTTCGCTGCTTGGAAAGCGTGATTTTGCTGTTAGAACTCGTTTGAGCAAATCTCCAAGTAAGAGATTCTACTACTAGACCTACGAATGAAATTAAGAGGTCGCATATATTTTTAGCTGTGCACATTGATAACTAGATTGCATAACGGCATGGAAATTAATAATGATACGATATGACATGATGATATGATATGGCATGATGATATGACATGACTTGATGACGTGATGATGATATGTTATGTGCATGGTATGGTTAAGCTGTATGTTAGCTTATCCTATTAGAGTCGTACCTGCATGGGTGTCCTTCGAGATCACCACCTTTTTAGGACTGTGTAGTCCGACAGAACCGCCAGTCTGGCATTGACATAGACATGATTCGAGTGGTTCGACGGGATCGCTCGTAGTCCGATTGTCTTAGTGTTTCCTCTGGGTACATTACAGACCAGTTTGTCCTAGGTGTTCCTTTGGCATCACCGAAGACCAGTTATATTCCTCCGGGATCACATGTTGCACATGTTCGGGAACGTGCTAGTTCTTGGGTACCACTCTTCAGGACTCTAATAGGAAGTTAACAGGCACCTAGCAGGACTAGTAGTGGGTCCCTTAATGAGTATTTTATACTCACTCTTTCCATTTTTATTTTTCAGACAGAGGTAGAGGTATGAGCAGAGGCAAACTGGCGAATGACTAGAAGTAACTGTGGTGAGCCATAGGGATACGTTGCTTCCGCTTTATGTCATAGTTCAGATTTTAAAGTTTTCGTTTTATTTTATTCTTTAATTGTTATTTGTTTTCTTTAAAATTAGATAGGGCACGAGTTAGGATTTTATTTTTATACTTATCTCTAATCATATTTGTTTATGCTTTTAAATGAAAATTTTGAGGTTTTGTTTTATTTTTATCTTAATTTTACAAATTTTATGTATCTTTTAAATTAGTAATGGCTTCGACTTAGTATAAGGAGTTGGGTCGTTACAGAAATGTTTGGGAGGAAAACTTTGGAAATCTTAAACCTGTTGGTTTGAGAGCATAGGTTTAAAAAGAAGATGAAGGATAGGAACATCAATAGAAGGCTAATAAATGAAGATTAAAGGATAATAAATGTGAATCGATTAGGTACAACGAAATTTTTTGCATGGTCTCCGCGTGGTCTTAATCTCTTCATACGGTCACCATGGTGAACATAAACGATCGTTGGTTTTTAACCAACACTATCGATCTTCTATAACTTTAACTGATCATGCTGGTAATAATTTTAAACGATCATGTAGGATATTATTTAAACAATGCTTTTAATCATTTTACATGTAAATGATCGTACTAGTAATTCTAAATGGTCTTGTATTGACATGTAAACGATCTTCTTGTTAAACATACACGATCGTGCTAGTAAATCTAAACGATACTTTTATACATTTTACATTATGGAAATATTTGTTAAAAGATCGTGCATTTATGCTAATACGATCTTTGAGTAGGTCTAAACGATGTTATTACTAGATGCGAATGATCATTTAATAACATTTGAACAATTGGTCTGTTAGTCATAAACGATCATATGGTGTTCTATAAACGAATGTTTATGTAAATAAACGATCTGATAATAAAATCTAGGGATAGTTGCAAATGTAGCAATTATATTCAAAATAATTAAGTATATAGCAAAATTTAAAAAAAAAATTGCAAATATAGCAAAATTTGTCAAAATCTATCAATGATAGAAGTCTATCGCTGATAGACCATGTAGCAAATGTTGGTCTATCACTGATAAATCATAAGAGTCTATCAACGATAGAAGTCTATCACTGATAGACTTTGCTATATTTGCAATTTTTTTAAAATATTGCTACATATTTAATAATTATTCAAAAAATTACTACCTATTTTTATTACCCTAAAATCTAAGTGATCTTTGATTTACATGTAAACGATCGTTTTATTTAACCTACACGATCGTGCTAGTAAATCTAAACGATCGTGCATTTATATTAATAAAATATATTGTATTCTATAAACAAATGTTTATGCAAGTAAACGATCTGATAATAAAATCCAAACGATCTAAATGAATGTTTATATTCTTTATTATAAACGATTGTTTTACAATATGTCGCCAAATGTTACTGTTTACAAGTGTAATACAGAGAAATATTCAAACATGTACAATTCCTTGAGTTGTTGAATCTTACTCTTCATCTCCATCAACTCCTCGGTTGTTGTCTTCCACTTCTCAAGTGCTTTAGGATCAACCTCAATCTTGTCTTAGTCGAGCATGGAATCATGACTAAGATTGTCAAGCCTCAGAAACTCGTATTTGCTTTGAAGCAACTCATATTCGTTGTTATTGCTCTTAATCTCCTTCCTCATCTTTACTTCTTTAGCAACCTAAACCTCCTCAGCCATAAATTTCAACCTTAGCATGATATACAATCAATTTTAACCCGAACCACTGTTTTCTAGAGTTAAGGAAGTTTAGGATGAAAAAAGTATATAAGTGTTTACCATAGTCTTTTATAGATATTTTCGGAAAGACAATCACAGTTTGGTTTGTCAAACCTACCGTCCATTCCTTTCTTGCACGCTTTTTACTTCTTCTTTTTAATCTTGTTGTTCTTGTTTGAAATAGTAGCATCTTGAAGCACATTTTAAGATAGGGAAATATTTGAGAGGAAAACTTGGAAATCCTAAACGTAATGGTTTGAGAGTACGGGTTTAAAAAGAATATGAAGGATTCGAAAATGAAGAGTTTATCTATGAATGGCTAATAAATACAAATTAATTGATTATTTACAACACCCAAACTCTTCACATAGTCTTCACGTGGCTTTAAACGATCGTGATGCTAATAATTCATATCGGCACCACAATGGGGTAAACGATCTCGTAGTTAATCCAAAACTATAAAATGTTTAATAAGTATAAAATAGAGAAATGTTTTAGATAAAAGCTAATAAATGCAAATTGATTAGGTACAACACGAAAAAACAACAAACTGTTCGCATGGTCTCCACGTGGTCATAATCCCTTAATAATCTTGTTATTATATATAAACTACAAACGATTAGGTACAACAAAACTCTTCGCTTGGTCTCCATGTGGTCTTAGTCTCTTCATACGGTCATAACAATAGACGTAAATGATCGTTGGTGTTTAACCAACACTATCAATCTTCTACACCTTTAACCGATCGTGTTTTTGATAAAGATAAACGACCATGTAGGATATTTTTTAAACGATGCTTTTAATCATTTTTACATGTAAACAATCGTACTAGTAATTTTAAATGATCTTGTATTGACATGTAAATGATCGTGTTGTTAAACATAAACGATCCTGCTAGTAAATCTAAATGATAATTTATACGTTTTACATGATAGAAATATTTGTTAAACAATCGTGCATTTATGCTAAAACGATCTTTGAGTAGGTCTAAACAATGTTATCACTATATATGAATGATCATTTAATAACATTTGAACAATTGGTTTGTTAGTCATAAACGATCATGTGGTGTTCTATAAATGAATGTTTATGCAAATAATTGATTTGATAATAAAATCTAAACGATTGTTGTTTGACATGTAAACGATCGTGTCGTTAGACCTACTTGTGCTAGTAAATCTAAACGATTCTTCTATATGTTCTACATAATGGAATTATTTGTTAAACGAATGTGCATTTATGCTAATAAAATATATTATATTCTATAAACGACTGTTTATGCAAGTAAACGATTTGATAATAAAATCCAAACGATCTAAACAAATGTGTGTAATACAGAGAAATATTCAAACGTGTACGGTTCCTTGAGTTGTTGAATCTCAATCTCCATCTTCTTCGACTCCTCGATTGTTTTCTTCCACTTCCCAAATACTTTAGGATCAACCTCAATCTTGTCTTAGTCGACCATGGAATCATGAGTCAGATTGTCAAACCTTAGAAACTCGTATTTACTTTGGAGCAACTCATATTCTTTGTTCTTGCTCTCAATCTCTTTCTTCATTTTTACTTCTTTAGTAACCAAAACGTCCTCAGCCATCAATTTCTCTCTCAGCCTGGAATACAATCAATTTTAATCAGGACCACTGTTTTCTTTAGTTGAGGAGGTTTAGGATAAAGAAAGTATGTAAGAGCTTACCATAGTCTTTTATAGACATTTTTGGAATCACCGTCACAGTTTACTTTGTCAAACCTATCGTCCATTCCTTTCTATTTGCATCTTGCACTCTTTTTCCTTCTTCTTTTCGATCTAGTTGTTCTTGGTTGAAATAGCAGCATCTTGAAGCACATTTTAAGAGAGGGAAATGTTGGAGAGAAAAACTTTAGAAACCCTAAACCTAATGGTTTGAGAGCACGGGTTAAAAAGAAGATGAAGGATCCAAAAATTGGTGAAAGGCTAATAAATGAAGATTAAAGATCGGAAAATGAAGAGTTTTTTGTGTTAATCGGTGAGTGGTAAATGAATGCTCATTGATTATATCCAAAATGCAAAAATCTCATAGTCTTTGCATGGTCTCCATGTGGCCTTAATCTCTTTATATAGTTGCCACGATAGATGTAAACAATCGTTGGTGTTTAACCAACACTATCGATCTTCTACATGTTTAAACAATTGTCTTACTAACAATGTTAAATTCTAATAAATGTGAATTAATTGATTATTTACGACACGCAAACTCTACGGATGAACCCCACTTGGCTTTAAATGATTATGCTGCTAATAATACATGTTGTCATCACGTAAACGTAAACAATCAGTTGTGTTTAACTAACACCATTGATCTTCTACCACTTTAAACGATCGTGCTACTAATAATGTTAAATGATCATGTTATACATTTACACAATCGAGTAGAATATTATTTAAACGATGTTATATATTCTACATGTAAACGATGTTGTTATACAGTTTACACAATCGTATAGGATATAATGTTAAACGATCATGTTGTACAGTTACACGATCATGTAGAATATTATTTAAACGATGTTGTTATACATTTTACATATAAATGATGCTGCTATATAAGTTACACGATCGTGAAGGATATTACTTAAACGTTTGTGTAGTATGGTGTAGTTATATGTTTAAATGATAGTGTTGTTGAATTTAAACGATCATGATAAAAAATGTAATCGATCTCGTTATATGTTTTACAGAATGGTGTATGATATCAAGAGTGGAATGAAATACAAATTACTCAAGTATAAAACAAAGAAATCTTCAAAAGGTAAAATTTACAGATTTGAAGCTTTACAAATACTATAAATCGTCTCTAAAATATTGAAACAATTTTAGGTCAAATGATGGAAAGGAATCAATGTATTCTTGAGTTGACATTCTTTTTCTTCTTCTTCTTGTTTTCTTCTTGTTTTGAGATTGATTGTCTCTATATCATTTTTTGAACTTTGGCTTTTTTTGGGTCACCACCATTTTTTTTCGTTTGCTTTTCTTTAATTTTTCGTTTGTCTTCAATTCTCTGTTGCATCTTCTTCACTGCTATCAATGTCAATCTCTTCTTCAATTTTCTTATTATCAACATCATCATCTTCATTCAACTTTTGTTTTCCATTTGTTATATCTTTTTTATTTTGTTCACCTTCAACTTTGTCATCCTATTTTTCTATTTTCTTTTCTTCAACGATACAATATTTACCAATTGATCCTGACTTTGTTTTGTTTTGTTTTTTCACCTCCTATTTTCTTCTTTATCACTTTCATCTGATGTTTGATTATCTTCTTGTTTATCTTCAACTTCTTCTTCTTTTTCTCCATCTTGAACTTCATCTGCCTGAATGTAATAAGGGAATGTGCTGTCAAAATGGTTGTGCAAGAAAATGTAAACGATTATGCAATATAAAGATCGTTTAAATATCTATACATGATAGTATAAAATATATAAATGATCGTCCAACATAAATGGACGATCATGTAACATAAATAAAAGATCGTGTAAACTGCATAAGTGATCGTGAAACGAGTTGTATACCAAAGAAATTAAAGTTTGTGTAACCTAAATGAACGATCGTGTGAAATATATAAACGATCATGTAAAATATATAAATGATCGTGTAACATAAATAAACGACCGTGAAACCAATTGTATACTAAAAAAAATTAAAACTTGTGTCAACAATTGTGTTTTTGGTGTTTCTAAATTTATGATTTCGTTGTTCTCATCTCCTTCTTCATCTATCTGCAAGTATGTAAAGTAAGAATGTTGAGAAAACATCATATAGAAAACTATCTCTTACTATCAAAGATAAACAGAGATAGACCCTTATGTTTGTCTATACCAGATAATGTGTATTTATTATTTTCAAAAGAATTAAATTTGTGTTAATATTTATGTTTTGGGTTTCTAAATCTATAGTTGCTATTGTTTCCAAACTACTTTGTGTTTCAAAAACCACAGTTCCCTGTATAGAAAAAGAAACAACGTAATTGTCTTTTGCTTGGAATGTAAGGAATTTTAAAACAACACAAAGGAATAGAGAATGAATAAAGCACTAACCGTAGAGCAATATGTTGTTGCATACTTCACCATTATATTAACTTCTTCATTTTCATCAAGAAGACCAATGCTAGAAGTAGGTGGTTTATTTTTCTCCACGACTTTTGCATATGAACTTTCTTTCTCTCTTTGTTGTTGTTGAAGTTTGGCTGATGGTGGCTGAACATTCAAGCTTCTCAAAACCAGTGTCAACATGTTCTTTATTTCTTTTAGTCATTGTCTTAATAAAATTTGTTTTGCTTCTATTTTTTCTTCATTTTTTTCTGATTTCTCTTATTTCATTTAAAATTTTGTTTGGTTTTATGTTTTTTTTTTAGATTTTGTTTAGTTTTATGTTTTTTTTTCCTTTCTTTCTCTTTTCTTTATGTCGGTCTGCCTGTTCTTTTCTATCCTGCTCCTCAATATCTTTGAAATATTTCAAAATTGTTTAAGACTCTTCTTCTGTTGAGTCTAGTGGTGTCATAGAGAACTACAAATAAAATGATATTAGATTATTAGTGAAAAAGTAGCAAATGTATAGATAAACAGTGATAGATTTATATCATCATATAATCCAGATAGACATGGATAGAAATCTTTTAGTTTATGTAGATAGATATGTATAGAGCATGCTTTAAATTTACTTACATTCTCATATTAAAAAATGTTCATGTTTAGAGTCCTCCAGTCACTTGTCTTCAAACATTCCAATGTCACAATTGTCGGCCCTTCAATTCCAACCTTTCTTCCAAACCCAACATTTAAATTGGAAAGTCTTGGTATTGTCTCAAAAGCCCAATAGACTAAAGCTAGGGAAAATCCTTGAAGGTATATAACATCCTTGTCGTTGTATGATGCTTTCTTCAAGAATTGATATGTTAGGATATATGAGAACCTTCCCCATGGATAGACTTTAAACGTTTCTTCATGATCCAATATATCTAGATGTTGGAGATTTATATGGTTGGGTTGTTGCTTAGGAATTAAAAATGCTTCTAAGATATAGAGATTAACTAGTTTTTCTTTCAACGAGTCTTCCTCATTGCGTAATGCTTTGAAAGTTATTTCTATATCTCTTCTTGTTATAAAGTCGTCATGAGGAAAAATGTCATTTTTCAGACCATTTTCTTTTCTTTCTCCTAGACTTAACTCTGGAAATTTGTGGCATTTTATTCCAATCACCATACAAAATTCTTTCAGCTCAAATTCTACTATATGTCCATTGAAATTGAAAGCAAGGACATTGGAATTTTTTGTATGGCATTGCTTCCTTATTGGGAAATTTAGAAATTGTGTTGGTATTTTGGCCATTTTAATGTTAAGGAACTGGCCAAAAGGCTATTCATCAAAACTCAAGAAAGAATTCTTTGGTCTATTTTCGATTTGATCTGATTCAATGTTTCTAAACTATAGTATACAGTAATTCTAAGATTTTTTTGTTCATCTTCCATAATAATATCATTTGGATAGTGTTTCACCTGTTCAAAGACATAATAAATAGTATGTTACAAGCAAGGGCTAGATTTAACAGATTTACAAATACACAGCGCTATTCAGACAAAGATACACAAATATAGAATACTATATAGATAGATATTCACATTCTAGTTTGTTGCCCTCATTTCTTTTTCTTTCTTAATTTTTCATTCTTTTGTCTGTCCTTTAGATTTCATTGATTTGTTACTTGATGCTTCTTGCTTCTTGCTTACCATATATTTATAAAAAAAAATGTTAGTGTTATGTTACAGAGAATAATAATTATGATTATTTAATGAAATATATATAATGAATATAGATTCAGACCTCTTTGTATTTGAGATAAATCGTGATAGATAAAGATAGATGAAGGAGATAGATTGAAATAGATGGAGATAGATTTGGTTGTGGAAACAAAATATAGATTAATGCCAGAACACAATTTTCGAACAACAGAATGTGAAGAACGATCGACAAAGAAGAGTTTATGTAGTGTTGTTGAAGTAGTTACGAGGAAATAAACAATTGATGAAGAAGATGAACGACGAAAATGTAAGGAAGAAGACGAAGGATTGTAAAGAAGATGAAAAGTTTGAGCAAGTGCTTCTCTTTTTTATAGCGCCTTGATTTTGATGGTATTTTTGTAATTATGAGTGATTGGAGCTAGTTTCTCTAAATGATCGTTTATACTTACATATAGGATCGTTAAAGCTACTCTACATGATCGTCTACATCTAAACTTTTTTGCCATCGTTTATCGTTTATTACCTTTTCGTTTATATATGGTAATCTACAAGATCGTGTATGATTTTTTTATTTGTTTATATGATCGCGTATGATGATCATTTTCGATCATTTATACTTACATACATGATTAGACGCACATATGCGATGATCATTAAAGATAATCTACACGATCATTTATATCTAAAGTCTTTCGCTATTGTTTAGCTTTTATTATTTGATCGTTTATATTTTGATAATTTACAAGATCATGTATCAATTGTATCTTATTCTACATGATCGAGTATAATAATCGTTTAATAGAACATTAATCGCACACGTGTGACCGATTAATCGCGTATTTATTGAGGTATTTTTAGTATTTCGCATTGTGGGCCTGTGGGCTTTTTCCGTTTTTGAAATTGTTCTATAGTGTAAATAATTTGACATTTTGTTATATTATTGAAAAAACCCTATAAAAATACAATAGTTATAATTTTAATAAAAGTATAATAAAAAAAGGAAAATTTTTATAAATATAACAAACCGGTAAAATATTTACGGCCCATGTAACATCGCCCATGAAGTTAGCCATTTTTTAAATATTTCATGTTTGTTCTTTCCTTTTATCGTCTTTCTTCTCCTTTTCCTCTACGATTTGATTTTTTTTTCCATTGTCTTTCTTCTCTTTTTGTTCTTTTTTTTTTCAAATTGTTATTTGGTTCAAAATCGAGTATCAAATATAAAAGATCTATTTTTAAATATAAAAGTTTTTTTTTCAAACTATTATTTAGTTCAAGATCGTATATCAAATATAAAAGATCTATTTCTTCTCTTCCTCTTCTTTTTTGATTTCCAAACTGTTATGTGGTTTAAGATCATGTATCAAATATAAAATATCTTTTTTCTATTATTTTTTTCAAACTTTTATTTGGTTATTCAAGATCATATACTAAATATAAAAGAAATTGAAAAAACATCGTTTAGATTTGGATAGTCAAATCTAAACGATCGTGTACCAAGAGAATATTGAAAAAAATTGTTTAGTCAAATCTAAACAATCGTATAACCAAATTAAATGATCGTGTACCAAAAGAATCTTGAAAAAATCGTTTAGCCAAATCTAAATGATCGTATAGTTAAATCTAAACGACCGTGTAACAATGAATCTTGAAAAAAAATTGTTTAGATTTGACTACCCAAATCTAAACAATCATGTACCAAATAATAGTCAAATCTAAACAATTGTGTAACCAAATTAAACGGTCATGTACAAAGAATCTTGAAGAAAAATCGTTTAGATTTTGCTACCCAATCTAAATGATCGTGTACCAAATAATAGTCAAATTTAAACAATCGTGTAACAAACTTAAATGATCGTGTACAGAGAATCTTAAAAAAAAATCATTTAGATTTAGATATCCAAATCTAAACGCTAAATCTAAACGATTGTGTACAAAATAATAGTCAAATCTAAACGATCATGTAACCAAATTTATTATGCGCGTTGTTGATAGCATGGTTGACGGATGATTTTTGGTATTTTCCATTGTAGGCCTGTGGGCTTTTTTTGTTTTTAGAATTGTTATATATAGTGTAAATATTTTGCCAGTTTGTTATATTTTTTAAAATATCCCATAAAAAATAATTTAAAAGTCATTTTCATTTAGAAAATAATATTATTGAAACCGTAATAAAAGTTAAAATCAGATAAGAAAAATAAAAAAATAGGTTAATTTTCATAAATATAATAAAACACTAAAATATTTACGGCCCTCGTAACAAAGTCAAAAAGTCCATGAAATTGGTCATTCTTTTAATATTTCAGGTTTGCCCTTGCCACTTTTGAATTTCGTGCGGCTCCAATTTTTCTTTCTTCCTTTCTATCTTCTTTCTTCTCTTCTTCTCTTCTTCTCTTCTTCTACAATATTTTTTTCCTTTCCATCTTCTTTCTTCTCTTCTTTTTTCTACAATTTTTTCAATATTTTTTTGAAATCATGATCTTTGTTTTCAATAAATCATAAATCTAGTCAAATTTAAACGATATTGGTACAAGATCGTATACCAAATATAAAAGATCTTGAGAAAAATAATCATTGGGATATTGGTACACGATCATGTAGCCAAATCTAAACGATCTTGTATCATGATCGTTTGGAAGAAGAATTATAAGCATGAGTGACCAATGAATCGCGGGTTGACTAGGGCATTTTTTTTGTATTTTATGGGTATTTTTCATTTTTGAAATCGCTTTATACAGTGTAAATATTTTGTCGGTTTGTTATATTTTTTAAAAAACTCAAAAAATATATACATAAATGTAAATGAAAAGAAAGCAATTTAAAGTGAAAAGTAAAGAGGGTGGTTTGATCTAGATATTTCTCTGTATTTTCTTCACAGTTCATAACTTCTCTCAAACATTTCTCCATATTGATTTCGGTGAGTTTTTCTTTCTTTTTCTTAAGTTTTAATTATCTTGCATTTTGTTTCGATATGCATAAACCCTCCTCTAAGTAGGAGTGTAAATAGATTGGGTTGGATTGGGTTAGGGAGATTTTTTGGATCAACCCTTAAAATTTGAGTTAGGTTGTAGGATTATTTATTTATCTATTTTCTTTTTTAAATTAGTATTGTTTTTCATTAACTTAAAATACTTAAATTTGTCTACAACACATATTTATAACAACCCAACCCTAAAATTTCATAAAACTCTAATGTTAAATATAAATAAAAAAAAATAAAAGATTCAACCCGACGTACCCAACCCAACCCTAAATAAAAACTAAATCAACCAAACCTTTGCTATTATTGAAATAGGTTGGGTAGTCTGAATTGGTCGAGTTATTTGAAGACCTCACTTTCTAAGGAAAGCACCCAAATATTTCTTATATTTTTTTGAAAATGTATTGTAATACAACTTGGGAGTGAGGGGATTTGAATCTAGAATCTCTTGTCTTTTGGTACATATAAGTGTCAGTTAACTTGAGCTCATGTTTGCTATTTCAAATATTTTATTAGATTATTATTAGAGTTATTATAATCTAGGAAAATTTTCATAAATATAACAAAGCCCATGAAGTTAGCCATTTTTAAAATATTTCAGGTTTGCCCTTCCATCTTTCTTCTCTTCTTCGTTGCCATTTCTTTCCATCGTCTTTCTTCTTTTTATCTTCTTTTTTCTTTTCAAATTTTTGGTTGTTCAAGATCGTGTAGACTTGAAAATATGTCGTTTAGATTTGGGTGTAACGCTCCAAAATTTGGAAATCAATTTTATTATCTTAAGTGTAGTTATTGAAATTTTGGATGTTTTGAATTAATTGACTTATGAATTTTTTATTTTTATTAGACATTAAGAAAATATCTAATGGTAGTGGTGCTTGGGAGTTGTGTTAATTGGATGTATTTGGGGAAACTTGATTAATTATATTTTGGTTGTGTAATTAATTAAGTTTTGAGGATATATAATTATTTTATTTGGATAATAAAATTGGTAGAGATATTTGTTAAAGATAAAGATAATTGGGTTGAGGAGAGAGAAAATTGAATTATTTGGTTAAAGTTAATGATGATATTTTATTTGGAAAAAAGATTGATGCGATTGGTTGATTTTGAATTTAAAAGGAGATTTTGTTTTTGTTGGTTTAAAATAAGGAAAAGGAAAGAGAAAAATAATATTGGTTATTTATTTGTGTTTAAAAATGGTCATTGGGATCCGTGCACCTTTAAACCATCATCTTCTTCATTGAGAAAGAAAAGAAAAACCCTAATTTTCTTGAACCCAAACCCTAGCCCTCTTGCAACCGCAGCCGCCGCCATTCCGTCGCAGCCGCCGTGCTCGTTCGATCGCCGGCGGAAGTGGATCGCCAGTCGCGCACCATCCTCTGCAACCCGAGCCATCTCCGTCCGATCCCATTCGTCTGGAAGTCATCGCCGATCGGCTGCTTCCCGTCACAACTCATCGCTCACCGTCGCAAGACTAGCCATCGGCCGCGCAGGTCGCCGTCAAGCCCTAGCCGCTTTAGCCGTTGCTAATACCCAAACTCGAAAACTCGAGCCGCGTCCACCGCAGCAACCTGCGCGCCTCCATAGCCGCATGAAGCCGACCCGACCTGCACTTCCGCACCTCCATAGTCGCGTGAAGCTGACCCGACCCGCACGCCCACGCCTGTACCGTAGTCGAGTCATTCTGCACGTGTGAGTCGCTACTCGAGCCATCCTACGCGTGCGAGCCACCTTCTTCTTTCTAGTCGAGCCACCTAGCCGCTTCACCTGTCTTTGAGCCGTCAGTCTGTTTTCGGTCCTTTTCACCTGTTTTGGTAAGTATGATTGGGTTTTGGAATACCCAACGAAGATTCAAAATTTTTTGATCTTAAATAATTTAATTTTGGGGTTAAATTAAATTATTTCTCCTAAGGGACATCTTGGATCAATTGATTCCTGGAGTGTGGAATTTCTCCACTTAAAGACTTATTCGTTGCAACCTCGACCTCCGGTAAGTTATTTCAACTGAATACTTGGGTCCTTGGTCGTTTGATGATTAAGTTATGAAAATTGGTGTTTTCTAACCATTTAAGACTTCGCTGCTTGGAAAGCGTGATTTTGCTGTCAGAACTCGTTTGAGCAAATCTCCATTGTAACGTCCCGAATTTTCGAGGTAAACTTTTATCGTTTTGCGTAAATTTTTCGGAAATTTTAAATTTTTGAGTAATTTCTGAAATTCCTAAATTAATATTTGTAAATTTATATAATAATAATATAATATTAATTATATTATTATTATTATTATTTATTTTAATCTTTATATATATAATTTAATATTAGTATTAGTTTTATTATTATTATTATTATTAGTATTATTATTATTATTATTTATAATTATTATAAGTTAATATATATATATATAATAATATTTTTTTTAAAAAAAAAAAAACCCTAAGGCGCGCGCGACTACCCCCCCCCACCCCCCCCTCAATCCATTTTTGTTTTCTCTTCCTTGCGTCGCCGCCCCCCCCCCCCCAGTTCTTCTTCTTCCTTTCCCCGACGGTCTTCTCCTTCTTCTTCATTCTCTTCTCCATCCGACGCCACCACCATTCTCTTCAATCTTCTCCTTCTTTTCCGACAGCGCCAGTACCGCCTCCTCCGTCTCCGTCGTCGGAATCTCACCGCTCCAGCTTTCGTCCGCCGCGGCCATCCATTTCCGAACTCCCTCTCGATCTCACGCTCGCGGACGCCGCCGTGCGTCCTTCATTCCACGGGTGTAGTTGTTAAACCTATACTATTTGACTGGCAAAGCCTATGGCGAAATTGTAATATGAGTGTTGATGGGGTATGACTGTGGTAGACGGTTTAGTATGGACTGAGGGGTAACGGTTAGCTTCATCTATGGGGTAGTGTACCTTACGGATATGTGCATCCTGCGGGAGCACTAGACTAATATGTGCATCCTTCGGGAGCACTAGATTGATATGTGCATCCTACGGGAGCACTAGACTGATATGTGCATCCTTCGGGAGCACTAGACTGATATGTGCATCCTTCGAGAGCACTAGACTGATATGTGCATCCTTCGGGAGCACTAGACTGATATGTGTGTTCCACGGAACCACTAGACTGTTATGTAGGGTACCCCTGAATAGGAAGTTAACTGTTGTTCCCTAACGGGTCCAGTAGTGGGTCTCTTACTGGGTATGTTTATACTCACCCTTTTCTCTTCTTAAACTTTTCAGATAAGGGCACAGTGAGGGGCAAACCGACGAGAGGCAGGAAGTATGCGTGAAGGCCATATGGACGTGTCTGATTTTCTTATTGCTTCCGCTGATGTATTTTGTTAGAACATTTGGTTTTGTGATTTTGAGTTAATGACCTGAGTTTTTATTTGAAACTTTTGTGACTGTGATTTAAAATAGGGCCCGATACTGTTTTTTGTAATATTTCTAACGTTTTAAGAAATCACAACTGGTCCGTTATGAATTTTGTTTTGTGTGGTCGAGTCTTAGTACTGAGTAGTGACCTCAGCTTAGTCCGAAAAGTTGGGTCGTTACAGTTGGTATCAGAGCCTAAGTTTTAGGTTTTGTAGACTGACTTATAATGTGAGTCTGTGTTTTGTGTCCTTATGGCTAAAACGATCCTTGCCACTCGTCAGGTACGCTCTCATGAAATTATATGTATAACTTTATATGCATTACCTTACCTAAGTTAAACTGCAAAGTTAATTACCATTTATTGACTAAAGGGATCATTGGTGGTTGTTAGGGAAATGCCGCCAAGGAGAGGTGCACGTAGGGGTGGTCGAGGAAGCTGAGGAAGGGGAGCAGGACGTGTTCAGCCTGAGTTGCAGCCTATAGCCCAAGCCACTGACCCGGCTGCGCCAGTTACTCATGCGGATCTAGCTGCCATAGAGCAGAGGTTTAGGGATTTGATTATGCAGATGCGGGAGCAGCAGCAGCCTGCCCCGCCAGCTCCTGCGCCAGCTCCAGCACCAGCTCCTGCTCCAGCTCCGGCTCCAGTACCAGTTGCGCCCCAGGTTGTGCCGGATCAGTTGTCAGCAGAGGCTAAGCACCTGAGGGATTTCAGGAAGTATAATCCCACGACATTCGATGGGTCTTTGGAGGACCCCACCAGGGCTCAGCTGTGGTTATCGTCTTTGGAGACTATATTCCAATACATGAAATGCCCTGAGGATCAGAAAGTTCAGTGTGCTGTTTTTATGTTGACTGACAGAGGTACTGCATGGTGAGAGACTACAGAGAGAATGCTAGGTGGTGATGTGAGTCAGATCACGTGGCAACAGTTCAAGGAGAGCTTTTATGCGAAATTTTTCTCTGCTAGTTTGAGAGATGCCAAGCGGCAGGAGTTCCTGAACTTAGAGCAGGATGACATGACAGTCGAGCAGTATGATGCGGAGTTTGACATGTTATCCCGCTTCGCTCCCGAGATGATAGCAACCGAGGCGGCCAGAGCTGATAAGTTTGTTAGAGGCCTCCGACTGGACATTCAAGGTTTGGTTCGAGCTTTCCGACCTGCTACTCATGCCGATGCACTGCGCCTGGCAGTGGATCTCAGTTTACAGGAGAGGGCTAACTCGTCTAAGACCGCTGGTAGAGGTTCAACATCGGGACAGAAGAGGAAGGCTGAGCAGCAGCATGTTCCAGTGCCATAGCGGAACTTCAGATCAGGTGGTGAGTTTCGCCGCTTCCAGCAGAAACCTTTTGAGGCAGGGGAACCTGCCAGAGGGAAGCCGTTGTGTACCACTTGTGGAAAGCACCATCTGGGCCGTTGTTTATTCGGGACCAGGACTTGCTTTAAGTGTAGGCAAGAGGGTCATAGAGCTGATAGATGCCCGTTGAGACTTACG
This sequence comes from Cucumis melo, assembly GCF_025177605.1. Taxonomy (NCBI): domain Eukaryota; kingdom Viridiplantae; phylum Streptophyta; class Magnoliopsida; order Cucurbitales; family Cucurbitaceae; genus Cucumis; species Cucumis melo. The sequence continues at coordinate 5,458,674 of NC_066857.1, forward strand.
GGGAACGCGCAGAATCAGGGAGCAGGTGCTCCACATCAGGGTAGAGTCTTTGCTACCAACAAGACTGAGGCGGAGAGGGCAGGCACAGTGGTGACAGGTACGCTTCAAGTATTGGGGTATTACGCCTTAGTTTTGTTTGATTCGGGATCGTCACATTCCTTTATCTCTTCCGCATTTGTGTTGCATGCCCGCTTAGAGGTAGAGCCCTTACACCATGTTCTATCAGTATCTACTCCTTCCGGGGAGTGTATGTTGTCTAAGGAAAAGGTGAAAGCATGCCAGATTGAGATAGCAGGCCATGTGATTGAAGTAACGCTGTTAGTCCTGGATATGCTCGATTTTGATGTAATCCTGGGTATGGATTGGTTGGCCGCTAACCAAGCCAGCATAGATTGTTCCCGTAAGGAGGTAACGTTTAACCCTCCCTCGATGGCCAGTTTTAAATTTAAGGGAGAAGGGTCGAGGTCGTTGCCTCAGGTAATCTCAGCCATCAGGGCCAGTAAACTGCTCAGTCAGGGTACTTGGGGTATCTTAGCGAGCGTGGTGGATACTAGAGAGGTCGATGTATCCCTATCATCAGAACCGGTGGTGAGGAACTATCTGGATGTCTTTCCTGAAGAACTTCCAGGGTTACCTCCGCACAGAGAGGTTAAGTTTGCCATAGAGTTGGAGCCGGGCACGGTTCCTATATCCAGAGCCCCTTACAGAATGGCCCCCGCAGAGCTGAAAGAACTGAAGGTGCAGTTACAAGAATTGCTTGATAAGGGATTCATTCGACCGAGCGTGTCACCTTGGGGTGCACCAGTTTTATTCGTTAAGAAGAAGGATGGGTCGATGCGTCTATGCATTGACTATAGGGAGTTGAACAAGGTAACCGTAAAGAACAGATATCCCTTGCCCAGGATCGACGATCTATTTGACCAGTTACAGGGAGCCACAGTGTTCTCTAAGATTGATCTTCGGTCGGGATACCATCAGCTGAGGATTAAGGATGGTGATGTACCGAAGACATCATTTCGTTTTAGGTATGGACACTACGAGTTTATTGTGATGTCTTTTGGTTTGACGAATGCTCCGGCAGTGTTTATGGACTTGATGAACAGAGTGTTTAGGGAGTTCCTAGATACTTTTGTGATTGTGTTTATTGACGATGTCTTGATATACTCCAAGACGGAGGCCAAACATGAGGAACATTTACGTATGGTTTTGCAAACACTTCGGGATAATAAGTTGTATGTCAAGTTCTCGAAATGCGAGTTTTGGCTGAAGCAGGTGTCCTTTCTGGGCCACGTGGTTTCTAAGGCTAGAGTCTCTATGGATCCAGCTAAGATAGAGGCAGTCACCGGTTGGACCCGACCTTGCACAGTCAGTGAGGTTCGTAGCTTTCTGGGTTTAGCAGGTTATTATCGACGGTTTGTGGAGAACTTTTCTCGTATAGCTACTCCTCTTACTCAGTTGACCAGGAAGGGAGCTCCTTTTGTTTGGAGCAAGGCATGTGAGGACAGTTTCCAGAACCTTAAACAGAAGCTAGTTACCGCACCGGTTCTTACTGTACCTGATGGTTCTGGCAGTTTTGTGATTTATAGTGATGCTTCCAAGAAGGGTTTGGGTTGTGTTTTAATGCAACAGGGTAAGGTGGTCGCTTATGCTTCTCGTCAGTTGAAGAGTCATGAGCAGAACTACCCTACACATGATTTAGAGTAGGCAGCAGTGGTTTTTGCTTTGAAAATATTGAGGCATTACTTATATGGTGAAGAGATACAGATCTTCACGGATCATAAGAGCTTGAAATACTTCTTTACTCAGAAGGAATTGAATATGAGACAGCGAAGATGGCTTGAGTTAGTGAAGGATTACGATTGTGAGATACTGTATCATCCGAGCAAGGCAAATGTGGTAGCTGATGCTCTTAGTAGAAAGGTATCACATTCAACAGCACTTATTACCCGACAGGTCCCATTGCATCGGGATCTCGAGCGGGCTGAGATTGCAGTGTCGGTGGGGGCAGTCACTATGCAGTTAGCCCAGTTGACGGTACAGCCGACTTTGAGGCAAAGGATCATTGATGCTCAGGGTAACGATCCTTATTTGGTTGAGAAACGTGGCCTAGCAGAGGCAGGGCAAGCGGTTGAGTTCTCCATATCCTCTGAAGGTGGCCTTTTGTTTGAGAGACGCCTCTGTGTGCCGTCAGATAGTGCGGTTAAGATAGAATTATTATCTGAGGCTCACAGTTCCCCATTTTCCATGCACCCAGGTAGTACGAAGATGTATCAGGACCTGAAGCGGGTTTATTGGTGGCGTAACATGAAGAGGGAGGTAGCAGAATTTGTTAGTAGATGCTTGGTGTGTCAGCAGGTTAAGGCACCAAGGCAGAAACCAGCGGGTTTATTACAACCCTTGAGCATACCGGAATGGAAGTGGGAAAACGTGTCCATGGATTTCATTACAGGACTGCCAAGAACTCTGAGGGGTTTTACAGTGATTTGGGTTGTGGTGGACAGACTTACCAAATCAGCGCACTTCATTCCGGGTAAATCCACCTATACTGCTAGTAAGTGGGCACAGCTGTACATGTCTGAGATAGTGAGATTACATGGTGTGCCAGTGTCGATTGTTTCTGATAGAGATGCCTGTTTCACTTCCAAATTCTGGAAGGGTTTACAGACTGCTATGGGCACGAGGTTAGACTTTAGTACAGCTTTCCATCCACAGACTGACGGTCAGACTGAGCGTCTGAACCAAGTTTTAGAGGATATGTTGCGAGCGTGTGCATTGGAATTTCCAGGTAGCTGGGACTCCCACTTGCATTTGATGGAATTTGCTTATAATAACAGTTATCAGGCTACTATTGGCATGGCACCATTTGAGGCCTTGTACGGTAAATGTTGTAGATCCCCGGTTTGCTGGGGTGAGGTGGGTGAGCAGAGATTGATGGGTCCTGAGTTAGTTCAGTCTACTAACGAAGCGATACAGAAGATTAGATCAGGCATGCATACCGCTCAGAGTAGGCAGAAGAGTTATGCAGATGAGAGGCGGAAGGATCTTGAGTTTGAGGTGGGGGACAAGGTGTTCTTAAAGGTAGCACCTATGAGAGGTGTCTTACGATTTGAAAGGAGGGGAAAGTTGAGTCCCCATTTTGTTGGGCCGTTTGAGATTCTGGAGCGGATTGGCCCTGTAGCTTATCGCTTGGCGTTGCCACCATCACTCTCGACAGTTCATGATGTGTTTCATGTTTCTATGTTGAGGAAGTACGTGTCAAATCCATCCCATGTAGTGGATTACGAGCCACTGGAGATTGATGAAAACTTGAGCTATACTGAACAACCCGTTGAGGTGCTGGCTAGAGAGGTGAAAACGTTGAGTAATAAAGAAATTCCTTTAGTTAAAGTCTTATGGCGGAATCACCGGGTGGAAGAGGCTACATGGGAGCGAGAAGATGACATGAGGTCCCGTTATCCCGAACTGTTCGAGGGATAAAACTTTCGAGGACGAAAGTTCCCTAAGGAGGGAAGAATGTAACGTCCCAAATTTTCGAGGTAAACTTTTATCGTTTTGCGTAAATTTTTCGGAAATTTTAAATTTTTGAGTAATTTCTGAAATTCCTAAATTAATATTTGTAAATTTATATAATAATAATATAATATTAATTATATTATTATTATTATTATTATTTATTTTAATCTTTAATATTAATATTAGTTTTATTATTATTATTATTATTAGTATTATTATTATTATTATTATTTATAATTATTATAAGTTAATATATATATATATATACAATAATAATATTTTTTTAAAAAAAAAAAACCCTAAGGCGCGCGCGGCTACCCCCCCCTCAATCCATTTTCGTTTTCTCTTCCTTGCGCCGCCGCCCCCCCCCCCCCCCCCCCAGTTCTTCTTCTTCCTTTCCCCGACGGTCTTCTCCTTCTTCTTCATTCTCTTCTCCATCCGACGCCACCACCATTCTCTTCAATCTTCTCCTTCTTTTCCGACAGCGCCAGTACCGCCTCCTTCGTCTCCGTCGTCGGAATCTCACCGCTCCAGCTTTCGTCCGCCGCGGCCATCCATTTCCGAACTCCCTCTCGATCTCATGCTCCCGGACGCCGCCGTGCGTCCTTCATTCCACCATGTCTGCCGACGCCCTGTCACTCTCCGACGCGTGGAAGCGGAGCCGGTCGTCGGACTCCTCCAAGCCGCAAAGCATTTCCGTCGTCGAACGCCGAAGACCGATGTTCGTGGTTGCCCCGGTTTCAAGCTGACCCGACCCGCAATTCAAGCAGCAGATCCGAGCCGAGCCGCGAGCCACAAGCCGAACCGAGCCGAGCAGAGCCGAGGACCGAGCCGAGGACCGAGCCGAGCCGAGCCAAGCCGAGGACCGAGCCGAGCCGAGGACCAAGCCGAGCCGAGCCGCGAGCTGGCCAACCCAAGCCATGAGCCAAGCCGAGCCGAGCCGAACACCTCCAAGCCAAGCTGAGCTCCCTGTTCACCGAGCCACCTAAGCCTTCCTTCCTCCACTCCGGGTCACGGTGAGTTTTCGGTAAGGATTGTTTTGATGATTTCCCTAATGTGGCTATATCCGATTCGAGTTAAATATTGGAATAAGATTTGGTCCTACCTTTCATCCCTTGAAGGTATTAAGGAGTTGACGTGTAAGTTCTCGGGTTCTGCGGCAGGCTTGTTTGGAGATAGCTTTCTTTTCCTTGGGTAAGTCAACGGATGTTGCTTAGGACCATTTAAAATGACTTCTACTAGTATCATCGATTAAAACCTTCGTGTTTTCGTTTAGGTGGATCCGTTGAGCGTGGACTCGATCGAGGGGCATAACCGAGTATCAGGTAAGGGTTTTCCTACTACTGGACCTCGGAGCGAGGTTGGAAACGTAGTAGTCCACAGGGGATTACACGTTAGTAACTGTACCGGATAAATATACGTGTGCTTGACTTTTAAGCATTGTTATTATACTCTTGTCTGATGTAAAGGTAACGCAACCGCTAGTTGTAGCTTGTGTGCTATCGGGTATAAGGAGTTACTTCCTAGTAGACCCCGATGCTGGATGTTCGGTATAGTGTGGTTATGTTAATGGGCTACGTTGTAGATTGGAATTGTATGTCGATGGACCTTGAAGTTACGGTTAGGTACGTGGTAGTCATTGGTCTGGACATTGATCATGGGGTTTGGACGGGGAAGGACAGTGAGTCCGATTTTGATTGATTAGTTGATTGGGTCTAGGGGTTACCATAACGGTGTGCGAATTGGAAACGCGTATAGCAACTGGGGGTGTAGTTGTTAAACCTATACTATTTGACTGGCAAAGCCTATGGCGAAATTGTAATATGAGTGTTGATGGGGTATGACTGTGGTAGACGGTTTAGTATGGACTGAGGGGTAACGGTTAGCTTCATCTATGGGGTAGTGTACCTTACGGATATGTGCATCCTTCGGGAAAACTAGACTGATATGTGCATCCTTCGGGAGCACTAGACTGATATGTGCATCCTTCGGGAGCACTAGACTGATATGTGTGTTCCACGGAACCACTAGACTGTTATGTAGGGTACCCCTGAATAGGAAGTTAACTGTTGTTCCGTAACGGGCCCAGTAGTGGGTCTCTTACTGGGTATGTTTATACTCACCCTTTTCTCTTCTTAAACTTTTCAGGTAAGGGCACAGCGAGGGGCAGACCGACGAGAGGCAGGAAGGATGCGTGAAGGCCATATGGACGCGTCTGATTTTCTTATTGCTTCTGCTGATGTATTTTGTTAGAACATTTGGTTTTGTGATTTTGAGTTAATGACCTGAGTTTTTATTTGAAACTTTTGTGACTGTGATTTAAAATAGGGCCCGATACTGTTTTTTGTAATATTTCTAACGTTTTAAGAAATCGCAACTGGTCCGTTATGAATTTTGTTTTGTGTGGTCGAGTCTTAGTACTGAGTAGTGACCTCAGCTTAGTCCGGAAAGTTGGGTCGTTACATCCATGTAAGAGATTCTCCTACTAGACCTTCGAACTGAATTTAAGAGACTGCATGTAATTATGATTATGCATTGATGGTAGCTAAAATGCATAACTTGATGCTATTGATAATGATTGTCATTATATTGATTAATGATGATGACTGATGTTATGTTAATGACTGGTAGTATGTTGTTGACGACTGTTGATGTTGATGTTGATGCATGATATATTAATCACATGATTAAGGACGTTAAGATTAATATTCATGTCATCTTATGATGTTATGTTATGCTGCATGTTATAGTTAGGGTGTATGTTAGCTTATCCTATTAGAGTCGTACCTGCATGTGTGTCCTTCGGGATCACCACCTTTTTTAGGACTGCGCAGTCCGACGGAACCGCCAGTCTGGCATTGACATAGACATGATTCGAGTGGTTCGACGGGATCGCTCGTAGTCCGATTGTCTTAGTGTTTCCTCTGGGTACATTACAGACCAGATTGTCCTAGGCGTTCCTTTGGGATCACCGAAGACCAGTTATGTTCCTCTAGGATCACATATTGCACGTATTCGGGAACGTGCCAGTTATTGGGTACCACTTTCAAGACTCTAATAGGAAGTTAACAGGCACCTAGCGGGACTAGTAGTGGGTCCCTTACTGAGTATTTTATACTCACTCTTTCCATTTCTATTTTTCAGGCAGGGGCAGAGGTAAGGGCAAAGGCAAGCTGGCGAGCGACCAAAAGTGACCGTGGCGAGCCATAGGGATCTTTTGCTTCCGCTTTATGTCATAGTTCAGACTTTAATGTTTGCATTTTTGTTTATACTTTATTTGTTATTTTATTTCTTTATTATATAAGGACCAAGTTAGGATTTTATTTTTATACTTATCTCTAATCATATTTGTTTATGCTTTTAAATGAAAATTTTGAGGTTTTGTTTTATTTTTTATCCAAACTTTACAAATTTTATTTATCTTTTAAATTAGTAATGACTTCAACTTAGTATAAGGAGTTGGGTCGTTACATAAACCCAAACTTAAACAATCGTGTACAAAAAATAGTCAAATTCAAAGGATCGTGTATAAAGAATCTTGAAAAAAATTGTTTAGATTGGGGTAGTTAAATCTAAACGATCGTCTAAAAACAATAAACGTGTGTAAACAAATCTAAACGATCATGTTCTAAAAGAACTACAAAATCGTCTAGCCAAATCTAAACAATTGTGTACTAAAGAATCTTGGAAAAATAAACAATCGTATAAACATATTTAAACGATCTTGTACTAAAATAATCTTTAAAAAATTTGTTTAGCCAGATCTAAACGATCATGTACCAAATTTTGAAAAATAAATAATTTAGATTTGGCTACCCAAATCAAAACGATCAAATCTAAACGATTGTGTAACCAAATCTAAACGTAATCAAATTAAACAATCGTGTAACCAAATCTAAACGTAACCCAATTAAACAATCGTGTAACGAAATTAAACGATAGAATTAAAAATAAATTGTTTAGATTTAGCTATCGAAATCTAAACGACCAAATTTAAACAATCGTGTACCAAACAATAGCCAAATCTAAACGATTAGGTACTGAATATATTACGTGCATTCTTGACTGCGTGGTTGATAGGGTATTTTTTGTATTTTCCATTGTGGGCCTGTGGACTTTTTCCATTTTTGGAATTGTTCTATATAGTGTAAATATTTTGCCACTTTGTTATATTTTTTAAAAGACTCCTAGAATCTAATAAATAAATAAATGTAATATTAATTATGAATTATATATATTTTTCTTCTTATCTCTTGGATCGTCATATTCTCTCAGAAAGTATTCAGAAAGATGAGGATGATGCAAACAAAATGAAGATGTATAGGTTATCATTTTTCAAAACTCAAAGTTCTTTCCATCAAAGTTACAACTGTTGTGAAACCGCATATACCATTCACCAAATAAAAAAAATCCAATAGTAATCATGAATTAGCAAACTTCAAATATCTATCAACAAAGAATAATAGTGCATTGTTGTCCATGTAACGACTCAAACTTTTAAACTAAGTTAAGGTCATTACTAAAAGGTAAACATCAAAAAGACACATTTTCTAAAAAGAGGATAACTAAAATCTTTATAAATTAATATCAAAACGTTCACGAAAAACATAAGATTTTCAAAATTTACAAAAAAATAATTTAAAAATGTGACCTGCGGGTTTTAACAATTTTGAGAGAACTACAAATAAATAAATAGGATAAAATCTTTAAGTAAAATGGTTAAAATAAAAAAAAATACTAAAAAATACTTGTCACGGATCCATCGCTGCCGCTCGCCAGCTTCTTAAGTTCTTTGCCTCAGCCTAAAATGTTAAACATAGGAAAGAGTGAGTATATAAATATACTCAGTAAGGGATCCACTACTAGTCCCACTGGGTAGTCTGTTAACTTTTCATTAGAAACATACATGTAGTATCGTGTGTCCAATGGAGCACACCTGAGTGAGTGAGACCGTACGAACACCCTTAAATCGTGTGAGTGATCCCATGGGAACACCCCTAGTCATGCGAGCGATCGCAGGTACACACTCCATAAGCATATCTGTGATACGAGGGTGCACCCTTAATCGTGCGAGTGGTCCCATCGGAACACCTCTAGTCGTGCGAGTGACCCCGTATACACAAAATAACTACCCCTAACCGTGTATGTGAACCGTAGGTACACCCCTAATCGTGCGAGTGATCCCGCAGGAACACCCCTAGTCGTACGAGTGACCCCATAGATAGGACCACGATACAAATGGGGTAAAAAACTCATCATATAAAGTTAACAGACACACCATAGTCCAAAGCAAGTAATATCGTCATAAGCATCATAACATGACCTGAGTACTAATCTTTGTTGGGTTTTATGTCCTAAAACTCGTAGATAGTAAATATAATCAATTGACCGTCATTAATAAAGTATTTTATTATTTAATTTCAATAAGTGTTATTGATTATTTTATTAGTTTTGTCTTAATAACCCAAATCCAATAAACTAACATCCTAAGCTGTTTGATGAGTCTTGAACAGTATGTAGAGACATACAGGGATTAATGTTCAAGATCAGCTTAAAGAGTCTATAGTATAGGGTTAAGGTTGGGTACCTTATCCTGTTAACACTATGGATACGGCTCACTTTGTATTTGATACAGACACATTGATCAAATGCGTTCATGTATGTGACATGCGAGTGAGGGTATCCTATGCAATGAGTTTGCATAAGACTGGACCACGAAATAGTAATCACTAGATGTAACTCCGTTAACTAGTTGGATTGCTATTTCATTAGGATGACCTAGGTAACTTAGTCTTAATCCTGAGTGTATTATGAACTCCTGTTTGCGAGGGATTGTCCTTTGATTTATACGAGTGAGAGTGACCAGATTGCCGACTCAATATTCTTATCATTTTGGGGACAATACCGAGTGGAGAGCTGGGAACATAATAACACAAGATGGAATTCACTCCTTCCCACCTTTAGGGTAAGTAGATAAGTGTTCCCTTAAATGGTGTCTCCGAGACTTGAACAAAGGGCCCTACCCTCTCAATGGCACGAGAGAGGTTTCTGTTTAGTGGTTGGACCATAAACAAGTTGTTCATTAGAGGAGCACTGGTATTTAAGGACCAGAGGTAACCCAGGGGTAAAACGGTAATTTGACCCAGCTGGAGTTACGAACACTTGTGAAGGACTAACTTACTGGTATTGGTCTATATCCGTGGACACAGAAATATATCTACAGTGAGAAGAGTTCAGCTGTGAGTCTTTAGTGGAGTGTACACACAGTTAACGAATATTGATTAATGTGGTTAATGAGTTTAGCCAATTAATCTCATATCGTTGTAGCTTCTGATCTGTAGGTCCATTAGGTCCCCTTCCTAGCTCATAAAGAGTAATGAGATTTATTTATATTGGTTGTAATTTGAAATGTTCAAATTTACTTTGGGAATTAATATAATGTATATTGATACATTATAATATAAAGTTTATATTTTAATTAGACTTTATTATATAAATTTAATTTTGGATATGATTCAAAATTAAATTATGAGAGAATAAAATATTTGAATAAGTTCAAATATCAGTTTAATGTGAATTAGATTCATATTAAAACTATAAGTTAAAATTTAATGTGTATATGATACATATTAAAACTATAAGTTATGAGAGAAATTTATATTTGAATATGATTCAAATTATGGATTAAATTTAATATAAGATATTTAATTTAGAAATTAATTAATTGGAGAATTAATTAATAGTTTTGTTTAATTTGATTTAATTAAATTTGATTTAATTAAATTAATTAAATTAAAACTATAGGTTATGTGAGAGATATTCATTTAAATATGATTTAAATGAAATATTAATTAAATGTGATTTAATTATTTAATTATTTATTTAATTAATATAATTAATATAATTAATTAATTAATTAATATTAATTTAATATTAATTTATTAAATTAATAAGGAACGTGGGTGGTTTTCCCACGTTCCCAATTATTTTCTCTAACTTCCCTCTTCTTCCGACTGAAGAAGAGGGAATTTTTTGCGTAACAAAATTTTCTCAAAAAAACGGGAGAGAGTTCTGCGAAGAAGTCTATCCATTCTCTCTAAAAAAAAAAAAATCTCTCCATTCCCTTATTCCAATTTTGGTTCCCACAAACCATCTCAATCAGAGAATAGGAAGGTTTTCAAGTGGTGGTGCCCCAAAAATTTGGTGATTGGCAGATTCAGAGTCGTCAACGAGCGGTTTTCATCCTTTGAATTGGTATCAGAGCCATCTCAGTTTTAATTGAGAATTTTAAAAATTTGCATTGGTTAGGTGGGATCTCTGCATTATGAATGTGGTTTTTGCAATTGAATGTTTCTGTAATTTTGGCCATAGATTTACTGTTTTGATAAGATCAAAATGTAAAGGCCCCTGCGTTTTTGGGCATTTTAATTTGTAAATCTGTAATTTAGAGTCCAATTTTTGGATTCGTGGTGTTTTTCTGAGTTTTTTGACACCAAATTTGCCCAAAACGGACACCCGGAAGGCCATCAACGAGAGTTTTTCGATTCTGTACGGAAACCGAGAAAAAAAAAATCCGCGGCTGGAGGTTGAAGAAGGGATGACGTCATCGTGACGTCACTGGATGTACGGACGGCTCCCGCGGCTCGGCTCGGCGGCACTTGTACGGACGGCTCGGCTCGGGGTGTACGGACGGCTCGGCTCGGCTGTACGGACGGCTCGGTTCACTCGGCTGTACGGACGGATCGGCGCGGTCGGCTCGGTTCGACTCCGATTTTTTCATATGGTGCCGGTTCAAGGGGTTTTGGGCCGGTTCTTCCTATTTTAGGTCGGTTCAAGCATTTTTTAGCCGGTTTGAAGTTTTTTGAAGGTTTTGAGGCCGGTTCTGGAGCTTTGAAAGCACTTTTAGGATTTTTTAAGGCTTTATTATTGTAATTATTGCTTTATTTTATCCTAGAGGCCAATTTTACAGGTTCAATTGTTATTTAATGCTTTATGTATGTCATTTAGATGAATCCCACCTTAGGTTAAGCATGTTCATGCATTTTTATATATTATAAATGTTATAATGTATGGTTTTAATGCATGATTATGAATTTCATGAGTAATTTAAAATATGTTGATATTTTAAATATGTGAAATTGAATAAGCATGATGCATGACATTACTTAGTTAAATATAATTTGTTATATTTAAATTAATGTATTGTGTATGCTTGATTGTTTTTCATATTTTTTAATATAATTGTTATATTAATAAAAGATGAAAATTAATTTGCATTGTGCATATTACATCCATAGTTTAATATAATTGTTATATTAATATAATGTATGCATGTAATACGGTTTTATTTAATTATAATTTGATTTTAATTATTTAAACCATAGTATGTATGATTATAGGGCTAATTAACTAATTTTATAATAGTTATAAAATTTGATTATCAGAAACCGTCAACCTATAATAAAGAGTTGCATGCAAACGTAGGATCTTAGGATTAATTTGGTTTAATTTTAAATTGTTTAAAATTAAATAGACCTAAGATCACATTAATTCTAATAGGATTAGAATTAAGTCTTATTTTTAGTTTAATGAAACTAAATAGGACAAATAGGATTTAAGGTTATAAGGGAACTCCACCAGTAAAGTTCTGTCTAAGGCTGGGGGTACTTAAGTTGACGGTTTACGGAACACCTTCTACCTGGGAACTGACCCGGAACCGGCGTTGAATTAACCTTATTCCTATTAGCATAAGATGTCACTAGGTAAATTAAATGGTTTAATACACCTAGAAACTTTAGTGTAAAGTTTTATTATAAGTGTTATAATAAGAATAGACTTAGTTAGATTCATTTAGCCGGAATTTAGCTAAGTGCAACTAAACCTAAATTAATAGAACATTTTAGTGGGAGAAAAATGGTATATATGATATATCAATTTTTATTTTTGCTTTCACGTCCCTAAGAGTTCACACGTGAGATCCATACTCGGCTTCGTGTCGCCCTGGGCGCGGCCTCCTTTCGGAAAGTGTTTGTATGGGTCAATAACAAGGTGAATAGGGGAAATGTTCATAGTAAGTGGGAGAAGGACGCGTGTCAACGTATCCTACGGTCTCCTTCATTAGGTTGCACCGTGAGATTTCTATGATCCGCCTGCGTGTCGTCCTGGAGCGACCATCCCTTCGGAGGGCTTGATCATATAAGTCGGAACATCGCAAACTCCAGAAATGGATAGGATTTCTTAGGTTAATCTTCAACAGTTGTCTTTCCTAAACGGTAGCCTGTTGAAGCGTACCTCTGGGATCTGAAAATGGTAGGGTCACACTTACGGGATGAATTAAGTTAGTTAATGAATCCTTGACCGAACAACGATAGCTAAGAACTATAGGAATAAGAGTTATTCTGGTATTAGTAATTAGTTGAGATTGTCTCAATTCAGAAGAAGAGTAATTGATCACCCTTCGGTGATTTTTGTTCTAAACTTCTGAAGTATCGTTGCAAAAACTAAATCATTAGTTTTATTAGGGTTCTTTGATTGTTTGTTTTTGCTGAATTGATTGGATTGTTTTATGTAATGGGTTAAGACAAAGATAACTAATATGGTCAATTGTTTGCTATTTCAGCATGTCTTCCTCAATTATTGCATTGCTTAAAAAAGATCAATTAACCGGTGAAAATTATGCGACGTGGAAATCGAAACTGAATATGATTTTAGTTATCGTTGATCTAAGCTTCGTCTTAATGGAGGAATGTCCTCCTTTCCCCACTAAACATGCATCCCAAAGTGTTAGGGATGCATATGACCGTTGGACAAAGGCCAATGACAAGGCTCGCCTCCACATCTTGGCTAGTATGTCTGACATACTAAGCAAGAAACATGAGATCATGGTCACTGCACGTCAGATCATGGACTCTCTTAGAGAGATGTTTGGACAACCGTCCATTCAGATCAAACAAGAGGCAAATGTTGCCCATTCTAAGAGGAGGTTTGTACCTTCACCTTCTGGATCTGAGAAAATTCAAAAGAGGAAAGAAGGGAAAGGGAAAGGTCCTACTATTGCTGTTGAGGATAAAGGGAAGGCTAAGGTAGCCATCAAGAGGAAATGTTTTCACTGCAATGTTCATGAGCATTGGAAAACAAATTGCCCTAAGTACCTTGTTAAGAAGAAAGAAAAGGAAGGTAAATATGATTTACTTGTCTTGGAAACATGTTTAGTGGAAAATGACCAAAATGCCTGGATACTTGATTCAGGGGCCACTAACCATGTTTGTTCTTCTTTACAAGAAACTAGTTCCTTCAAGCAGCTTGAGGACAGTGAGATGACACTCAAGGTTGGAACGGGAGATGTCATTTCAGCTCGTGCAGTGGGAGATGCTAAGTTGTTTTTCGGAAATAAATTCATGTTTTTGGAAAACTTGTACATAGTTCCTAAAATTAAAAGGAACTTAGTTTCCGTTTCTTGTCTTATTGAACATATGTACTCAATTAATTTTTCTATGAATGAAGCGTTCATTTATAAGAATGGTGTACATATTTGTTCAGCTAAGCTTGAAAACAACTTGTATGTATTAAGACCTAATGAAGCAAAAGCAGTTTTAAATCATGAGATGTTTAGAACTGCTAATACTCAAAATAAAAGGCAAAGAATTTCTCCAAATAACAATACCTATCTTTGGCATTTAAGATTAGGTCACATAAATCTCGATCGGATCGGGAGATTGGTAAAGAATGGACTTCTAAACAAGTTAAAAGATGTTTCATTACCTCCATGTGAATCTTGTCTTGAAGGTAAAATGACAAAGAGACCTTTTACTGGAAAAGGTTATAGAGCCAAAGAGCCTTTAGAACTTATACATTCAGACCTCTGTGGTCCGATGAATGTAAAAGCTAGAGGGGGTTTTGAATACTTCATCTCTTTTATAGATGATTATTCTAGGTATGGTTATTTATACTTAATGGAGCATAAGTCTGAAGCTCTTGAAAAGTTCAAGGAGTATAAGACTGAAGTTGAAAATCTATTAAGTAAAAAGATTAAAATACTTCGATCTGATCGAGGTGGAGAGTACATGGATTTGAGATTTCAAGACTATATGATAGAACATGGAATCCAATCCCAACTCTCAGCACCTGGTACACCTCAACAAAATGGTGTATCAGAGAGGAGAAATAGAACCTTGTTAGACATGGTTCGTTCAATGATGAGTTACGCTCAATTGCCTAGCTCGTTTTGGGGGTATGCAGTAGAGACTGCAGTTCATATCTTGAACAATGTTCCCTCGAAGAGTGTTTCTGAAACACCTTTCGAGCTATGGAGAGGACGTAAACCTAGTTTAAGTCATTTCAGAATTTGGGGTTGTCCAGCACACGTATTAGTGACAAATCCCAAGAAGTTGGAACCTCGTTCAAGGTTATGCCAATTTGTTGGTTACCCTAAAGAGACGAGAGGTGGTCTATTCTTTGATCCACAAGAAAATAGAGTGTTTGTATCGACAAATGCTACTTTCTTGGAAGAAGACCACATGAGAAATCATAAACCACGAAGCAAATTAGTATTAAGTGAAGCTACTGATAAATCAACAAGGGTTGTTGATGAAGTTGGTCCCTCATCAAGGGTTGATGGAACCACCACATCAGGTCAATCTCATCCTTCTCAATCGTTGAGAATGCCTCGACGCAGTGGGAGGGTTGTATCACAACCTAACCGCTATTTGGGTTTAACTGAAACTTAAGTTGTCATACCAGATGATGGTGTTGAGGATCCATTGTCCTATAAACAGGCAATGAATGATGTAGATAAGGACTAATGGGTCAAAGCCATGGACCTTGAAATGGAGTCTATGTACTTCAATTCAGTGTGGGAGCTTGTAGATCTACCTGAAGGGGTAAAACCTATAGGGTGCAAATGGATCTATAAGAGAAAGAGAGATTCAGCTGGGAAGGTACAGACCTTTAAAGCTAGACTTGTGGCAAAAGGGTATACCCAAAGGGAAGGGGTTGACTATGAGGAAACTTTCTCTCCTGTTGCTATGTTAAAGTCTATAAGGATTCTCTTGTCCATCGCCACATTTTATGATTATGAAATATGGCAAATGGATGTCAAGACTGCTTTTCTGAATGGCAATCTTGAAGAGAGTATCTTTATGTCTCAGCCCGAGGGGTTCATAACCCAAGGTCAAGAGCAAAAAGTTTGCAAGCTGAATCGATCCATTTATGGGTTGAAACAAGCATCAAGATCTTGGAACATTAGGTTTGATACTGCAATCAAATCCTATGGTTTTGACCAGAATGTTGATGAACCTTGTGTATATAAGAAAATCAACAAAGGAAAAGTAGCTTTCTTAGTACTTTATGTGGACGATATCCTCCTCATTGGGAATGATGTGGGTTACCTTACTGACGTTAAAGCTTGGCTAGCAGCCCAATTCCAAATGAAAGATTTAGGAGAGGCACAATATGTTCTTGGGATCCAAATCATAAGGGATCGTAAGAACAAAACGCTAGCACTGTCTCAAGCAACCTATATCGACAAATTGTTGGTTCGATATTCGATGCAGAACTCTAAGAAGGGTTTATTACCTTTCAGGCATGGAGTTCACTTGTCTAAGGAACAGAGTCCTAAGACACCTCAAGAAGTTGAGGATATGAGACGTATTCCCTATGCCTCAGCTGTGGGCAGCTTAATGTATGCTATGCTCTGCACTAGGCCAGACATTTGTTATGCAGTGGGAATAGTCAGTAGGTATCAGTCCAACCCAGGGTTAGACCATTGGACGGCGGTTAAAATTGTTCTCAAGTATCTTAGGAGAACGAGAGACTACATGCTTGTGTATGGAGCTAAGGATTTGATCCTTACAAGATACACTGATTCTGATTTCCAAACCGATAAGGATTCTAGGAAATCCACATCGGGATCAGTGTTCACCCTAAATGGGGGAGCTGTAGTATGGCGTAGCATCAAGCAAGGATGCATTGCAGACTCTACAATGGAGGCTGAATACGTCGCTGCTTGTGAAGCAGCAAAAGAAGCAGTTTGGCTTAGGAAGTTCCTACATGATTTGGAAGTTGTTCCAAATATGAACTTGCCCATCACTCTATATTGTGATAACAGTGGGGCAGTAGCCAATTCTAAAGAACCTCGCAGCCATAAACGAGGGAAACACATAGAGAGGAAGTATCATCTGATACGGGAGATTGTGCAACGAGGGGATGTGATCGTCACCAAGATCGCTTCGGAGCACAACATTGCTGATCCATTTACGAAGACTCTCACGGCTAAAGTGTTCGAGGGTCATCTAGAAAGTCTAGGTCTACGAGATATGTACATTAGGTAACCTAGGGCAAGTGGGAGATGTGTAATGGGTATGATGATGCCCTAGTTTATTGTATTTGTATATATACGTTTTATGTAATATACTTGTACATTTTACCATTTCCAATGTTTGAGGATTACTCTACTATGTACATCCCATAAGGACTAGAGTTTTAGTCCAAGTGGGAGTTTGTTGGGTTTTATGTCCTAAAACTCGTAGATAGTAAATATAATCAATTGACCGTCATTAATAAAGTATTTTATTATTTAATTTCAATAAGTGTTATTGATTATTTTATTAGTTTTGTCTTAATAACCCAAATCTAATAAACTAACATCCTAAGCTGTTTGATGAGTCTTGAACAGTATGTAGAGACATACAGGGATTAATGTTCAAGATCAGCTTAAAGAGTCTATAGTATAGGGTTAAGGTTGGGTACCTTATCCTGTTAACACTATGGATACGGCTAACTTTGTATTTGATACAGACACATTGATCAAATGCGTTCATGTATGTGACATGCGAGTGAGGGTATCCTATGCAATGAGTTTGCATAAGACTGGACCACGAAATAGTAATCACTAGATGTAACTCCGTTAATAGTTGGATTGCTATTTCATTAGGATGACCTAGGTAACTTAGTCTTAATCCTGAGTGTATTATGAACTCCTGTTTGCGAGGGATTGTCCTTTGATTTATACGAGTGAGAGTGGCCAGATTGCCGACTCAATATTCTTATCATTTTGGGGACAATACCGAGTGGAGAGCTGGGAACATAATCACACAAGATGGAATTCACTCCTTCCCACCTTTAGGGTAAGTAGATAAGTGTTCCCTTAAATGGTGTCTCCGAGACTTGAACAAAGGGCCCTACCCTCTCAGTGGCACGAGAGAGGTTTCTGTTTAGTGGTTGGACCATAAACAGGTTGTTCATTAGAGGAGCACTGGTATTTAAGGACCAGAGGTAACCCAGGGGTAAAACGGTAATTTGACCCAGCTGGAGTTACGAACACTTGTGAAGGACTAACTTACTGGTATTGGTCTATATCCGTGGACACAGAAATATATCTACAGTGAGAAGAGTTCAGATGTGAGTCTTTAGTGGAGTGTACACACAGTTAACGAATATTGATTAATGTGGTTAATGAGTTTAGCCAATTAATCTCATATCGTTGTAGCTTCTGATCTGTAGGTCCATTAGGTCCCCTTCCTAGCTCATAAAGAGTAATGAGATTTATTTATATTGGTTGTAATTTGAAATGTTCAAATTTACTTTGGGAATTAATATAATGTATATTGATACATTATAATATAAAGTTTATATTTTAATTAGACTTTATTATATAAATTTAATTTTGGATATGATTCAAAATTAAATTATGAGAGAATAAAATATTTGAATAAGTTCAAATATCAGTTTAATGTGAATTAGATTCATATTAAAACTATAAGTTAAAATTTAATGTGTATATGATACATATTAAAACTATAAGTTATGAGAGAAATTTATATTTGAATATGATTCAAATTATGGATTAAATTAAATATAAGATATTTAATTTAGAAATTAATTAATTGGAGAATTAATTAATAGTTTTGTTTAATTTGATTTAATTAAATTTGATTTAATTAAATTAATTAAATTAAAACTATAGGTTATGTGAGAGATATTCATTTAAATATGATTTAAATGAAATATTAATTAAATGTGATTTAATTATTTAATTATTTATTTAATTAATATAATTAATATAATTAATTAATTAATTAATATTAATTTAATATTAATTTATTAAATTAATAAGGAACGTGGGTGGTTTTCCCACGTTCCCAATTATTTTCTCTAACTTCCCTCTTCTTCCGACTGAAGAAGAGGGAATTTTTTGCGTAACAAAATTTTCTCAAAAAAACGGGAGAGAGTTCTGCGAAGAAGTC
This sequence comes from Cucumis melo, assembly GCF_025177605.1. Classification (NCBI taxonomy): domain Eukaryota; kingdom Viridiplantae; phylum Streptophyta; class Magnoliopsida; order Cucurbitales; family Cucurbitaceae; genus Cucumis; species Cucumis melo. The sequence continues at coordinate 5,477,429 of NC_066857.1, forward strand.
TATCCATTCTCTCTAAAAAAAATCTCTCCATTCCCTTATTCCAATTTTGGTTCCCACAAACCATCTCAATCAGAGAATAGGAAGGTTTTCAAGTGGTGGTGCCCCAAAAATTTGGTGATTGGCAGATTCAGAGTCGTCAACGAGCGTAAGTTTTATTCTCTGTAATTTTTAAAGCATGTTTAATCAATATTTTTTGCCAATGTATTGGTATTTTTAAGGTTCTAATTAAAATTGAGTTTCTGTATATTTTCCGCTGTAAAGGGTTTTCATCCTTTCAATCTTAACATCCTTATTCACGTGATTATAATAACATGCATCAAAATCAAACATAACATAACGATCATCAACCATAACGTCAGTTGTCATCATAAACACAACATCAATTGTCTACCGCATCCCTTATACATCTTAGCTAACATAAGTATTTACGGTCTCTTAAATTCAGTCAAAGGTCTAGTAGTAAAATCTCTTACCTGGAGATTTGCTCAAACGAATTCTAGCAATATAAACACGCTTCCCAAACAACGAAAGTCCTAAATGGTTAGGAAACAACAATTTTCATAGTTTATTCATCAAACGACCAAGGACCCAAGAATTCAATTGAAATAACTTACCCGAGGTGAGGTTGTAACGAATAAACCCTTAACTGGAGAAATCCTACGCTCCAAGGTCACTTGATCTAAATTGTCCTTTAAGAAAAAAATAATTTAATTTAACCCAAAAGTTAATTATTTAAGATCCAAAAATTTAATCTTAATTGGGTATTCCAAAACCCAATCAGATTACCAAAACAGGTGAAAAACCCAAAATAGGCTTGTGGCTCAAAAAACAAAAGCTTGACGGCTCGGCTGATGGTAGACGCGACTCACAGCTGGAGCCAAGCGTGGCTCGACTGGGAGCAGGCGCAGGCGCGGCTCAGCACCGGACTTGCGCACGCAGACGGCTTGGCTGATGGATGCGGGGCGCGGCTCGGTGCGGACTTGCACGTGCGACTCGGGTTGTAGAGACGAGCGCGGCTGTTCGGGTCAGGTGCGCATGCGACTTGGGTTGCAGAGACGGACGCGGTTGTTTGGGTCAGGTGTGCGTGTGGCTCGGGTTGCAGAGACGGGCGCGGCTTGGCTTCGACAGACGACGTTCGATGTGCGACGGCGTGGCTGTGCAAGTGGCTGGACGATGCGGCTGAACTCGCAACGGTGGCTGACGGAGTGCTCAAGCGAACGACGGCCACGACGAGGGACGACTCGAGTTGGTTTGACGACGGGAGACGGCGGACGCTGGCGAAACCTCGATGGTGCGGGGAAGGATGCAGTGCGACGGAGCTGCACGACGACTAGGCTACGGGTTGCGGCAACCGACGGGTGGAAGGGCGGCTGCGGCTTCCCTGTTTAGGGTTTTTAGGGTTTGGGAAGTTTTGGGATTAGGGTTTATTTTGGGGAAGATGATGAATAGTTGACCCTATTTAAACCCAAAATAATAATAATACAATTATCATTATTTTCCCCTTTTTCCTATTTCTTAAATATTTCAAAACAATCATATTTCTCTCTCTTCATTTAAAACCCACTAAATTTCTCCTTTTTTTCAAAAGTTCCACCAATCACCTCACTCTTTCTCCAAATAAAATATCACATTACCTTTTACTAAATAATAATTATATTTTCTATTATATAATTATTATTTTAAATTTCTTTTTCCCTAATGTCTTTCTCCAAAATATCACTCTTCAAATAAATCTCTTTATCTTCTTTCAACCATACAATATAATTCCTAAAATAATTATATTTCAACCAATATAATTATCCTTTTCATTTTCCATAATTGTTATATGTATATAAATCCATACATACATAAAATTTCCAAATCTCTAAAAACCCACTTCTCCAATTTAATTAAATACGCACCCAAAATTATTTAATTAACTCCAATTTCTATTTAAGAACAAATAAATCTTTAAAATAATGTCCATTATTTGGAACCTCATTAACCAAAACTAAGATAAATATCTTCCAAAAATTATCTAAATTTTCGGGGCGTTACATTCCATACATACAAACACTACTATTTTAGTGTTGTCACCAAGAAAAGCTGCTTGAATTGAAATGCTAAAAACCAAATTTGGAAGTACCATTTTCAAGACTCTACAAAAACTTTCTAATTCCAAATATATGCCCCATACAATAACAAAGACGAGCTTCAAGGAAAGCTCTTAACAAGATCAAGTCAGTATTTGATTTCAATGAGAATCATGATTCCATGAAAAAATTTGAAAAAATATTGGAGCCGGCTTGAGTGAACTAATAATTAGGTAATGAAATTTATTATTTTTCTATATAATTAATTTGTTTCAATCATGTGCATGAAATGTTGGAAACAATTAGTGTAACGCCCCAAAATTTTGAAGTAAATTTCTTAACACTATTATCCTAAATTTTGGAATTTTTATTTTTGTTGGGTGTTATATTAATTGAGTTTGGTAAGAAAAAGGAAAAAGAAAAAGAGAAAGGAAAATATATTTGTAATGGTATAAAATAATTGTATGTATATGATTAGTTTAGGTTCCGCTGTGTTGTGTTGCATGTATAATAGTTTATATACTAGATTAGCAAGTTATCACGTTAAAGAATTCAGCAGAGTCGATAGATATCGATAGAGAAAAGCATTGTCGATCGGCTTCACGCCGTCTTTCAGTCTAAGCTAGCAGATAGTCCGAGAGGGGGTGTGACAATAATAATATATGAAATAATATAATATAATATATTGTTGTTGTTGTTGTTGTTGTTGTTGTATTTTTTTTATTTTAAAACTCTCCCCATCCTTCTTCGTGCAGCCGCCAACCACCCCTCTTTTTCTCCTCTCATCATTTTCTTCTTCTTACATCTCGCCCGACCAAGCGTCGCCACCCCACGCCCTCTTCTCTTCCGATCTAGCGCCAGCGATTCACTTCATCCCCGTCAAGCGTCAGCCCTAACCTTCGTAGAGTTACACATCTCCCTCTGTCTGCCAAACCCAGCTTGACATCACGTTCGCTTTCATCTCCTACGTTTGCCAGTCGCCGAGCCCATCCCTCAGTCACAACCATTCGCGTACGTCCACCAGCTTCAAGCCTGTTCTTTGTACGCCCCACTGGATCTGAGCCACCATTCTTCTTGCAACCATTATTTGTTGCCTTTATACGTCGTTGTTAGCTTAGTTCGTGCGTCGCTGCCTCTCTCTCGTTGTAGACCGCTGTGAGTGTTAGGTAAGGGTTAAATTGGTAAGTTTTGTAGCGTGTTTCATAGCTAATTTAAGTGTAAATATTGGAATAAGTTATTGGATTTATTTGGGTTCATTACTATTAAATTCTTGAAGGTCTTGGAGTTAAATTCTTGGACTATACAATAAGTTTGGTTAGAGTTCGACTCTCCACTACTTGGGTAAGTTTGTAATTGTCGCTTCGAAGTGTTTTAGATGAAGAAAATTGTTTGTGAAAGTAATTGATCTTTTTCTGTTTGCTTATGTTTAATCTGGATCGTTTGGATTTTGTACGAATAATGACTTTTAGCTATCTTGAGGTAAGGGTTCCTACTACTGGACTTAAATTTGAGGTTTAAACATAGTAAATAATACGAAAGTATGTTTTAGAGGCTACATTAGATTGATGGTTATGTGCTCAAATAGAAGGTAGTAATTATATACTCTTGACTTGTTTTAGATGGCATGGATGTTAAGTGTAGTTTGTATACATTGATGGGTCATGTTGTTGATTGAATATAGATGATGAGGATTTGACTACTATATGTAACTTAGATATATTGTTGGGTTGTGCTATGGATGGAATAGTGATATTTGAATGTTCTATGTAGTCTATGCATATTATTGAGTTGTGATGTTGATGGACTAAGGGTTCGGGACCGTCATGTGTAGGTTGTATATTTACTAATGGACTGTGCTGCAGACTGAATATAGACGTCATGCATAGTATAGATCACTTGTAGTTTGTGCTATTGTTTGGACCGAGACGATGTGATTGTCAGGTGTAATTACATAGTGATGAGTTGATTTTTTGACTAAACCTAGATTGTCTGACTGATTATACTTAGAGACTGGACTGTTAGTTTGAGCTATATTGTGATGTGACCGTTGTAGACTGTTTAGAATGAAGTGAAGGGTAACAATTAGCTTTATCTTTGGGGTAGTGTACCTTGCAGGCACGGTGTTCTACAGGATCACCACATGTTGTGTATCCTTTGGGATCATTAGACTGATATGTGTATCCTTTGAGATCATCCAACGAGATCACTAGACTGATATATGTATCATTCAAGATCACTAGACTGATTGATGTGGGCATCCTACGAGACCACTAAACTATTATGTGTAGGGTACCCCTTAATAGAAAGCTAATTGTTATTACCCTAACGGGACCAATAGTGGGTCTCTTACTGAGTATATTTTATACTTACCCTTTTATATTTAACTTTTTCATGTAAAGGTAATGTACAAGGCAGACTGGTAAGGGACAAGAAGGACTACAAGAAATCTGGCCTTTAATGTCGGGTGGAAAAAATGCAAAATGGGCTTTAATGTCGGTTTTCAAAATGTGGACGTTTAATGTCGGTTTTAAACCGACATTAAAGATCCTTCTTTAATGTCGGTTTAAAACCGACATTAAAGATCCTTCTTTAATGTCGGTTTAAAACCGACATTAAACGTCCGCATTTTGAAAACCGACATTAAAGCCCCTTTGTAATTTTTTTTATTTTTTTAATTTGGTAAAAAATCAAGTTTTCTCTCTCTTACTTTACCTTTTCTTTTTCCTTAAAAGTTTATATATAAATTCTCCTCCTCTCTTCTTCCTCCTTATAACTTTGAAATCTTCTAACCCTAAATTCTCCTCCTCTCCTCCTCTCCTCCTCTCTTTTTTTATTTTTATTTTATTTAAACTTTTTTTGCGCTTTGAGAAGTCCTTCCCAGTTGTTGTATTTCAAGCTCATTCTTTCCTATTTGTTTCTTAGGTTGGCTCTCAGTGCACCATTCTTACAGATAACTATTGTGAAGATGCCTATCATTTACTCCAAACTCCATTGTTGAAGAATCTTTTGGTAACTTCTTAGAAAATTTGTTCTTATTTGCTCCAGTTTAAATTCTACGTTCTCTTGAAAAATATTTTGATAGAAGATTCTTTGAGTTTTCACTTCTGACATGTGAAAAGATATTTAGGTAAAATGAGCCGTATACAATTCATAGTGTTATTGTATATATATTTAGGTAAAATGCCAACCTTTAGGTATAACCATGTATACATTATTCATTTGCTAGTGGAATTTAGATTTCACCTTGTGCTATGTGAAAAGATGAGGAAGATGCATTCTTGAGTTATTAGTTTATGCTCATAAGATGTTTGATGAAATGTCTCATAAAAGTCTCTTTTTCTTATACATTGAGTGAGCGTTTTGTTTGGTTTTTTAGTATTATTTTTGTGAATATAGGTTGTTCGAAAGATGCAAACTCCTAAGGAATGTTGGTTTTAACATAGGAAACATATTGTATCATTGTATTATTTATTTCTTTTGTTATTGAAATGAAAGGTTTTGGTTAATATTTATATTCTTCATCTAAGATGGACGAGAAAAAGGAGCGGAGGAGATTTGCTGACGGTGAAAAAGAGTCAAAGACGATGGAGCAAGCTTGGGTGGTAGGGCAAGGAGGGACCGGAAGCGGTTTGAGGATCGAGTGAAGGAAGAAGATAATGGTGGAAATGTTGATGAGAAGCATGCGAAAGTGATTGAATACAAGTCCAAAGAAGACGTGGGGGATGGAAAAGTTCAGTTTGGAGGCACCACTGATGAAAAAAGGTCACTGGGGAATGTAAGTTTCATTTTGCATATGCTGTGTTTTATTGTAAGGAGACACCAAAAAGGTGATTTCTTTATCTTTTATTCGATTCATCTTTCTGGGTTTTAACCTCTCTTATTATGGATTTGGATCTTCCTTTCCTCTTCTTTTGCTTCCATAAATTTCTTACCCTTTTTGGATTTTTAAGCTTTTATGCAAAACAATTCATTTTTAGTTCCCAAAAGGGTAGATTGGCTCTTGCTGATTGAACTCGCTGTTTGTTTTTATTGGTTTTCTTGTCTCTAGATTTTATTTGGTTCTTAGTTTCTATTTTTGAGTAATTTTGGTAATCTGTTTTAAAGGATAGTTTTTTTTTTAAATAATAATTAATATAGGATGTTACTAGAATGTCTTAAATCATGGCAGTTGGGAAAAAATTAGCTAAAAATAGAATTTTTATCAAACTAACTTTTCAAATGTTCTTTTGAAATTTAGCTTTCTAATAATTTTCTTAATTTGTATTGCTGTTGAACATTTGTGAGTAACAATCCAAGAAAGCGAAAAGTAATATCAATTGAAGTATTGATATAACTAAATTTACCCTATCTATAAGCTTAGCTGGGAGATCTTGTTTTCAAACTCAGTTATGTAATTAGTATAACTTTTAGCGATATGAATGTATAATAAAAATGAGTTTCTTACTTCTTTCTGTTCTGAAAACATGCTTAGTTTGTTAATTGTGCCAAATAAAATGAAGTTCTAGCTGTTGGTTGGATTTGGAACCCTCAATTGCTTTTGTTTGCTTATGGTTATTATTTCACACCTGAAAAATCAAAGCAAAAAAGAAGTATTTTAACACTATGGTGTTAGTTTGGGATTACATCGTATTAAATGAGGAAAAGAAAAGAATGGTCCCCTTACAGTAAACTTTGGACTCTGATTAAGGTGTTGGTTGAGGATAAAAAGAGGATTTCTCAGCAAATTTGATTTGAATGTAAGTTTCATTTTGCATATGTTGTATATAAATTAATTAAAGTAATTTAATATTGTTGAATAGCCTCTAAGAATGTAATATGTTCATATACTTTGAAAATTTTAGGTAAAGGAAAATGAGAAGGCTTTGGTTGAACATGGACAGTGCGATGTTCCAAACTTGGTTCATAATAAACAGCCCATTTTTGGAATGACACCACCAATTCCTTCTTTATCTTTCGGGTATATTCCTCTTTCTCTCTTTCAACTGAGAAATCTTTTCTCCTCACGTTCATAGATACGTACTATAGCTTGTATTGATTCAGCTATATCATAATTTCATCGTTAGAAGAAAGAAGCTGTCATTAGTTATTTTGAAGGATAATTGAGATACTAAGGAGTACTAAGTTGGTATGATGAATTGTTTCTTTTTTTATATACTGATTTACTTTTATTTCTGTATTTTTTTTTCCTTTTTGAAAAATTGAAAATATTATAAAAGAAGATGAATATTTTGTGGAGGAAGATGGGTGGACTCAGATTTTGTCCCAACTTCAAATTAGTTCAAAGGAACAACCCTACTCTTCTCTTTTTCTCATTCTCTACCACTCGGGCTTCTTACAACACTCTCGTCTCTGAGGTACCATTTTTCTTTCACTTTCCTCCTTTTCATTTGTTTCTTTTTTATGTGGGCTATGACATTACTGCAAGTTATGTAGGTTGAAGTTGCGAGTTTAATTGAAAGGGATCTCTATGGGTGAAGTTGCGAGTTTAATTGAAAGGGATCTCTGGATTCAAATTTGTAATCTCATTGAAAGGGAGCGTTAGTCTTATATTCCACAAAAAACCAACTTCCTTATATAATCTAACTAAATGGTACTCAATACTGGGTTGTGTTTTTTCTTTTGGATTTTTTCTGCTACTATTGTTGGACGAGCTGTTATGGGTGATGCTAAAATGGCAATGCAGACTAGGAGTACTAGTGGTAACTTTGTTATTGCTGATGTTGCAATTTCTTTAATTTTTATGTTAACTTTGAACTTTGAAGTTACTAAACTTTGAGTTTAATTCATTTGCAATGTCTTTAATTTCTATAAGTTAATTTTGGACATTGGAGTCAGTAAAATTTGGGTTTAGTTCATCTGCAATGTCTTTAATCTCTATATGTTAATTTTAGACTTTGGAGTTAGTAAATTTTGGGTTTAATTAGTTTGCAATTTCTTTAATTTCTATGTTCATTTTGGACTTTTGGAGTTACATATATAGGATCACGTTATATTTCGAGTTCTTTTTTCTACCTCATCTCCTTATTTTGATGTGATTAATAAGTGAATCTAACTACTTATTAAATGCATATATTCTACCTCAATGTTTAAATACCTCACGTTTAGCTTTGTTTTGGTATTGTTTGTAGAATGATTGAAGTTATATGGGGTTGAAAGCTGAGCAATTGTGTAGATAGCCAGACGATCATTGAAGGTTGAAGATTGAAGATTGAGAAGACGTTTAGAATTTTTCTTATTTACGTCTTGTATTAGGATCTTTTTTCATATACTGTTGTAGAATGTATATATAAATACAATATTAAGTTTTCATTTTGTGTATACAAATGTAAAAGATAAATATTATAGTTTCTAAAATAATATTTATTGATTCGTTGGAGCGAGAAAAAATATTTATCTATATGGATTCAATGTTGGTTTATAAAAAATGGACAATAATACAAGAATTAAATAAATATAAATTTCTAAAAATGGACAACAAGTCTTTAATGTCGGTTTTAAAACGACATCATAGCCCAATCGACATTAAAGGGCTTCAATAACACTATCAAAGATGTCGGTTTAAAACCGACATTAAAGCTCAACCGACATTAAAGGGCTTCAATAACACTATCAAAGATGTCGGTTGAAAACTGACATTAAAGGCCTTTAATGTCGTTTTTAAACCGACATTAAAGGGGTCTTTAATGTCGTTTTTAAACCGACATTAAAGCCCAACCGACATTAAAGGCCTTTAATAACACTCTCAAAGATGTCGGTTGCCAAGTGACATTAAAGCCCTTTAATGTCGGTTTTAAACCGACATTAAAGGCCAAATTTCTTCTAGTGAGGACGTGTGACGGCCATATGGGAATGTCTAGTTTTAATACTTCCGCTCAATGTCTTTGTTGTTTTCGTTTTGAGAATTTTAATTGAAGTTCTGGTTAGAACATTTGTTTGTTTGTTTTGTTTGAAATTCCATAGACTATGTTTTGCAACTTTTGAAATAGATTTGAAATAGGGTCCTAAGATAATTTTATTACATCTTGAAGTTTTAATGATTCTTGAACAGATTCTTTATTGAGTTTTTATGTTGGATGTCGTGTCTTAGCAGTAAGTAATGACCTCAGCTTAGACTGAAAAGTTTGATCATTACAATTAGGTATGCATGAATGAATTGCATAGCTCTTAGACATTTGAGAATATATAAGTTTCTCTTTTCAAGTCCTAAGTATAAGTAAATACTTTTTTCAATAATGTTTTGTGATCTTTAAATTGTAATGAACATAACATTGTAGAGACGGACTGAGGGAGGATAAAAAAATAGAATGTTTATGCAACTTAATGTAGCTATATGACTTTTCCTTTGAATTAAGTGATACAATCAATTGATCAAAATGTAGTGAATCTTTTTCTTGACAAAACATCTTTTGGCTAGCTGTTTACATGAAAAAAATCTCTTTTGAGCCATTGTCTAAGTATTTCAATTGTATAGAACTTTTTCTCCTCAATTAAATACACTATCAAACTTGATGTAATTGTTCATTTGTGAACTTCATGGTAATAAAATCATTATTTTTAAATAGTAATATATATCTTAGACTTCGGTAAATAACATTTTTCTTGGGTGCTTTTGACTTCCATTAATTAAAAATAATACTTTATTTTAATTTGCTAATAGAATTAAAGAAATAATCGTAAAGATATATCAAGTCGAGTTGGAAGGAGTTGTACCTGTTTAAACTTGAAGACTTTTTCCTAATGAAGTAGTTTGTTAGTATTTTATTTTTATTTCTTAACGATGTTGGACATATTCTGTATATGTTAGGTTTTATGCTCTTAGCTTATGGTTTGTAATGAAACTACTTACTCCTATTTAGTAAAATTAAGTTGTTATTTTATTTTATATTTATGCATAACTTAATCAAATATAAACTAAAGTCCTAAATTATTTTTAGGGAAATGGTTAAAAATTGCAATTTTGACAAAATATAGTAAAATTTCAGATTCTATCAATGGTAGACGTTGATAGACACTGATTACTGTTGATCAATCATATTGATAGATAGTAATAGAAGTTTATCGATGTCTATCATTGATAAATCCAAAATTTTGTTATATATATTATAAATATTTTAGTTTATTGGTTTTGTGGGGTAATGCAACTAAATGTCGAATAAAATAAAACAATTTATTTTATTAGATAAATAAAATGCTTGTATAATACGATTACAAACTACAAGACCAAGAGATTTAGGCCATCAACCCCAACAGGAATTTGGGTCATAGTTGGTAGGTTAACTAAAACAACTCTACTTTTGACAAGTTGTATGTGGATGAGATACTCTAATTTATTCAGACGAGGTTTGAGAAAGGAAGTTGTTGGGACCTCAGCTTGTTCAAGTCACATTAGAAAAAGTGAAATTGAAAAGAGAAAGATTGAAAGTGTACTGCCTCCTTGGAAAGGTGTGTTGAGTTTTGGTAGAAAAAGGAAGTTAGGTCTGTAATATGTACATACGTTCATATGAGATACTTGAACGTCTTGAACTAGTGGCCTACTGTTTGGCATTGCCAACAGAATTACTCTCCCGAATACATGATGTCTTCCATGTTTCTATATTCTTCACAAATATGTATCAAATCCAACACATATATATTCAAGAATATCGTCTAATGTAATTGAAAGAGAATCTAACTTACGTGGAAGAGCCAAAGAAAATTCCAGATAAAAAAGAAAAGGTGATACAAAACAAAACCATTCCACTGGTTAAGACTTAACGGGGGACCAAGCAATCGAAGAGGCAAAGTGGGAGAGTGAAGAACAAATACGAACTCAATACCCTCAGCATTTTTCTTGATTGGAATTATGAATTTCAAGGTCAAGATTCTTAAACATGAGGTAATATTCTGTAAGGTTCAACCTATTTAAGTTTATTATTATTATTTTAAAAAAACAAAATGAAAGAAAGAAAGAAAAGAAGCGAAAGTTGGATGTGTATGGTCGTGACAACTAGATTTTGGTTTTGGTTTAGAAAAAACGATATACGGAACAAAATAAAAGAAAGACAAAGAGAAAGAAAGAAGAGAAATGAGTCAATCAAGTGTCTCATGCACCGTCTCGAAAAAGATGAAAAATAATTTCTCGAGAGGTGATAAGACAATCTAGTTAAAAAGATAAAAATTGATGTCTTTAAAATTTGTGTACCATCAACATAACAGAACCAAGCACGTGGAACTTGATGATGATAAGGGATCCATAGCAGTTGCAAATAACCTTGTTCAAGCATGTGAAATTTGATCAACATTTCCTTGAAGATCGCATTGACAAAGGTACAATTATTCCTCCATTTGTCACATCAATGGATCAACTTTCAAATGTTCTAACAAGGCTACATTGGTGTTTCAAAGCTCACTTGACAAGTTGGAAATGATCGACATTTATCCACCAACTTGAGAGGGAGTGTTGGCGTGAGTGGAATAAGGAGAATCCACTACAAGAATTTTCATTTCTACCGACAAAAAAAATGTCGGCCAAAATCCAAAAAATGTTGCCCTAAGATATGTCGACGCATTTTTTTTGCATCGGCAAGATCATCTTGGAAGAAGTTCTTGCCAACAAAATTTAGTTTTGTCGGCATAAGTACCTTTTTCGCGATGTATGTTGTGATGTTAATGTACAAGTTTTTGTCGACGAAACGCAGCTTTGTCGGCATACAAGTTTTTCCAACGAAACTCAATTTCGTTGGCATATAAGTCCTATCGACGACGAAATCATCGGGATACAAGTTTCGCCGACGAAATGCAATTTCGTCGACAATGAAATCAATAGATTAAAAAATATAACAATAATAAGCTTCTATATTACAAAAAAAAACTAATATTCAATTCAACAATGTAACATTAGTAGTACAATATTTGAGGATTGCTAGTTAAGTTTTCACAAATATCTCGCATACATCATTCCCTAAGCCAAATTTTGTCATTCTAACTCTTCACAAGTTTTCTATACCAACAAAAATTCCATTCACCTTGCCAAAATATATCCTAACCCAAAATAAGTGAGATGTGTTACACCAAAATAAGTAGCCATGATCATCTCAAAATCTTCTCCCAATCTTCAAAAATCGATGTTCGAGATCACACGTATAAACCTGAAATAGGAAACAAAATACAGGTGACAATGTGACAAAGTAGAAACAAAAATATGACAAAATAGCAACAAAAATGTGACAAAAAAGCAATAAAAATGACAAAGTAGCAACATAAAGTGACAAAATAACAATGTAGCAACAAATGGCCAAGCTAATAAGAAAATAGCACATAATTTGAACATAAAGATGGATGCATTCAACCTCGGTATCAAAACATTTTCACCCTTTAGCATCAGCTGGATGTCACAATACACCATTAATTTCAACTCGTTTGTTCTTATGTCATCACATTTCAAAAGCAATGTGTTTCGACAAAATAAATCGTTTCAACCTCGGTATCAATGAAAAATGACGTAAAATCTTGTATGGGATCTTTTTGCCCTTTCCATCCTTTATTTTATATCGAGACTCACCACACACTGGACAACTTTGATAATTAGAATATCTCTTTTCTAAAATAAAACACGGTCATACTTGCAAGCATGAAAAGAATCATATCTTAGTCCTAAGTCATGTAGTTTTCTTTTAGCTTCATAAAAAGAATTGGGTATACATGTATCAATTGGAAATTAATCTTTCAACAAATTTTGTAACATATCAAAGGTTTTGTTACTCCAATTATTGAGGACCTTAACATGCATCAATTTCACCAAGAAGTTTAGTGAAGAAAATTTGGTACAACTCGAGTATAACGAATTACACACTTCATCCATCAACTCCTAAAAAATGTTTGTAGTATACCTTTGTTTAGTGTTCTCATGCATCTCATTTCCAAAGTCTTCTTCATCTTCAACATATGCCCCTTCCCTCATTAGTCTTTGCAAATCATTTAAAAAGTTGAACAACCCATTGTCATCATTCTCAACAGGAGGTTGTTCCCTTAATCTATCATCTACTAATCCATCATCAACTAAGAAGCTAAAGGAGTCACAACTCTTTCAAATAGAGCTAAAATTGCTGGTTCTCCATAATCCATTGACTATATGAAGGAGATATTCCATTAACAAATAAATGTCTTTGTACTCCATCTAAAGTTTGTCACATCGAATTTTGACAATTTTTACAAGTGCATATTTGTAACAACCCAACTCTTTATACTAAGTTGAGGTCATTACTAAAAGGAAACAATAATAAGAGACACTTTCTTGAAAAGAGAGAAACTAAATTTTCATTAAAAATAGAATACTGAAACACTAATACATGGACGTGGAAGCAAAACTAAGTCCCCATATGGCATGCCACGGATCCTTCTCTGTCATTCGCCAGCTTTCCTTTACCTTTACCTTTACCCGAAATATTAAACATAGAAAGAGTGAGTATAAACATATACTCAGTAAGGGACCCACTATTAGTCCCGCTAGGTGTTTGTTAACTTCCCATTAGAGTCCTATAAAGAAGTACTCCTGAATTGGCACGTTCCCGAACACATGCAATATGTCATCCCGTATGAACATATCTAGTCTTCGGTGAACCCAAAAGAACACCTAGAACAATCTGGTTTTTAGTGTACCCAAAGGAAACACTAAGACAATCGGGCTAGGAGTGACCCCGTCGAATCACTCGTAATCATGGCTATGTCTATGTCATATTGGATTGGTGACCCCGTCGGACTACACAGTCATAAAAAGGTGGTGATCCCAAGGGACACTCATGTGGGTACGACTCTAATAGACAATGTTAACAGAATGTCCATCCATAGCATGTAGCATATCATAAACATCATAAACAAGACATGAATATTAATCTTAATGTCCTTAATCATGTGATTAATATATCATGCATTAACATCGACATCAACAGTCATCAACTTAATATCAATCATCATCATCAATCATCAATATAATGTCAGTCATCATCAATAGCATCGAGTTATGCATTTTAGCTATAATCAATGCATAACCATAATTACATGCGGTCTTTTAAATTGAGTTCGAATGTCTAGTAGGAGAATCTCTTACCTGGAGATTTTAGCCAAATAAAGTACTCACTAACTGACAGTAAAAATTCTCCAATTAATTTGATCATAATCATTAAAGAAAATTCAGTATCTTAATTAATAAAATTAGCAATTGGCTAACATCCAAAAATTCTCCCAAATTAATTAACTTTCTAAAAATTGAGGTTAAAACCAATTCAACCTTGATTGGGAAAAATCCAAAATTAATTCTTCAAGAATTAGCCAATTGAACATTTAAAGAAACCCCAAAAAAGGTCCAAAATTAAATTAATAAATTATTAATTTAATGACCTTAACTTACCAAGGTTACTCAAATGGAGGTTGAAAAATTCTCTTATCTTTGATGGAAAAAATTCATCACTTTAAATCCTCAAGCTTTCCAAAGAGACCAATCTTAACTAAAACTGGTGAGGCGGTAGCGGCAGAGGGTTATCTTAGTGAAGGAGATGAAGAACCTTTTTCTTTTTCCTTTTCTTTCTAATTTAAGCATTCCAATGCTATTTATATACCCAAATAATAACAATAATGTTTATTATTATTATTTCCTTTTCCTTTTAGGATATATATAGGGGTCTTTTGAAGAATATAAAAAAGCGGCAAAATATTTACACTCTACAGAACAATTCCAAAAACGGAAAAAGTCTAGAGGCCCACTGTGTAAAATACCAAAAATGCCACGTCAACCACGTCGTCAATAACGCGCGCGTAATATATTTGTGATTTATACGCAATCTTTAGATATGGCTACAACGCGATTGTTTATATATGGCTACAATTTATACGCGATCGTTTAGATATGGCTACAATTTATCTTTTCAATTCCATCGTTTAATCTTGTTACATGATCGTCCCAAATCTAAATGATTTTTTAAAAAAATTTGGTACACAATTTTTTTAACTCTTTTGCTACATGATCGTTTAGATTTCTTTACACAATCGTTTACTTTTTTTACATGATCGTTTACTTTTTTTTACACGATCGTTTACATTGGGTTACTCCAATTCAAATGAATTTTTTTTCAAGTTTTTTTTCAAGATTTTTTATACACACGATTGTTTACTTTTTTTAAACTATCATTTACATTTGGCTACTCCAATCTAAATGATTTTTTTTCAAGATTCTTTATACACAATCTTTTATTTTTTTTTTTTACACGATCGTTTACTTTTTTTTACACAATCGTTTACATTTAGCTACTCAAATCTAAATGATTTTTTTCAAGATTCTTTATACACAATCTTTTAGATTTTGTTATTTTTTTGTACACAGTCTTATACACATTAGATTTTGCTATTTTTTTTTTACACAGACTTATACAAAGTCGTTTAGATTTGGCTACCCAAATGCAAACGCGTAAAAAAAAGAAAAGAAAGACGATGGAAAGAAATCACAGCGAAAAAAAGAATAGGAAAAGTAGAAAGACGATGAAAAGAAATCGAAGCGAAAAAAAGAAGAGGAAAAGAAGAAAAACGACGTAAAGATTAAACGACGTAAATAAAAAATTGAAAAATAAGAAAGATGGTGGAAAGAAATCGCAGGGGAAGAACGAATAAGACAAAATAGAGGAGGAAGATGAATCGCGAGGAAGAAAGAAAGACGGAAGGGCAAATATGGAATATTTAAAAAATGGCTAACTTTTTGGGTTTTGTTACACGGACCATAAATAGTTTGGTGTTTTGTTACATTTACAATAGTTTCTCATATATATATATAATACCAAATATATACATATATCTTTATTTCCATTATCTTTCTACAATAAATTCCTTAAATGCATAAAATCTTAGGCATTTATAATCATTAATAATAATAATAATAATAATACTTCTTTATTATTATTAGTATTTCTCACCAAAATCTATAATAAACATATATCTTTATTTAAACTATTATTCTCTTTTTTAAATAAATATATATTTTTTCGTCCAATCAAATCAACCATCTCTCTCCTCGTGGATTATCTTCTTTTCCAAACAAATATAATTATATTCCATCATATAATTAACTTCATTTTTTCAAATTATTAATTATATATATATCCGTATATATATACTCAATTAAATCCAATTCCACCAAAACCAACTTTTTCCTCTAAAATCTCAAATTAACTTAAATCCTCAATTAATTTAATCAATCAAATCTTTTCCAATAAATCACTTATAACTTCCAACATGAATTATGTTAACCCAACCATTAAATCTAGTTCCAATCTTTAATATAACACCCAAATAATTTAAACTTCATAAAAAATTTGGGATGTTACATTCCTTTTTCCTAATAATTATACATATATTTCCACATATACATATAATTATCAAATCTCCAACAAACTTTCTACTCTACAATTTAATTAAATAACATCCATAATTATTTATTTAATTCATTTAATTAAATTCAACTTCAACAACACTAAAAATCCACAAGTTTACTTAATTCTCTTAGCTTACCATTTAATCAAAATCTCAACAAACACCACATGCCAAAACCTCTAATTAATTAAATATTCATCCAAAAAATATTTAATTAATTTTAATTCCCACCAAAAATCAAATAATTCTCATTAAATGAATTCAAAAATAACGCCCAATAAATTAATTCTAATTAAACAAAATTAAGATAATTAACTCCAAAATTATCTTAATTTTTGGGGCGTTACAATCTTCTCTCCTTTAAGAAACTTTCGTCCTCAAAAGTTCTAATCTTTGAACAACTTGGGATACTTGGCTCTCATGTTTTAATTAATAATAAAAATTTCTATCAAACTCCATAATCTTTAATTAAATATACACACCCACGTATATATATATTTAATCAATCCAACACAAAACAACCGAATACATTCCTTAACTTCCAATTCCACTTAATGTAATACCCATATTAAGTTCCTTAAATTTACGGGGTGTTACAATCTTCTTTGTCCTTCTCTATTTACACGACACTTTTCCACTTCCACTACTACAAATATGGGTTTTAACGACGCAAGTTTTGCGTCATAAAGACTTTCAATGACACAATTTTCGTGTCATTGAAGTCACTGTCAAGAAAGGCTATTTAACGACACTTTGAAAAATGTGTTATTAAATATGCTTAGATGACACCAAAATTGTGTCATTAATACCTTTACCTTAACGCAATAAATATGACACCGTTATCTATAACTCGACACCAATATGTTGTCATCAATACCCTTATATTGACGCAAAGCATCTGTCACCGTTATCTATACCTTGACACTAATATATTGTCATTAATACTCTTAGATTGACGTTTTAAATGTGTCACCGTTATCTATTACTCGACACAAATTTATTGTAATTAGTAACCTTATATTGACGCTTTAAATATGTCATAGTTATCTATACCTTGACACAAATATATTGTCATTAATACACTTACATTGACACTTTAAATATGTCATCGTAATCTGTCACTCGACACAAATATATTGTCATTAATACTATTACATTGACAATTTAAATGTGTCACCGTTATCTATC
The DNA here is from genome assembly GCF_025177605.1 of Cucumis melo. NCBI lineage: Eukaryota > Viridiplantae > Streptophyta > Magnoliopsida > Cucurbitales > Cucurbitaceae > Cucumis > Cucumis melo. The sequence continues at coordinate 5,495,083 of NC_066857.1, forward strand.
ACTCGACACCAATATATTGTCATTAATACTCTTATAACGACGCTTTAAGTGTGTCACCTTTCAATATAACTCGATACTAATATATTGTCGTTGTAAATATTTCATTACACAAAATTGTTGTCAAGAAATGTGCTTTAACGACACTATTTATGTTTAATAAAGGCTTATATGTCGACACATGTTTGGTCTCGTTATTCTTCATTTTCGCAACACATATTTTTCTATCATATATTTCTTCTTTCAAAAAAATGAAATACTAAATTTCAGCATTACCCACATATGTTTGAAAAGATATTTATATTGATAATAAAAAAATATAAATTACATTATCGATAAAGATTTTACAATAATCTAAAAGATAAATTTACTGTTATATTACATGTATGTGTGACCTAATCTAATCAAATTGGCGCATAAATGAGAGCTTGATCGATACATTGGTCCATTGATTCTTCAACTACCTACAAATTTGAAGAAAATGAACCTTAGCCAACATTCATTACGAAAAATGCATAAACATAAGCATAAACATTAAGTACATGTCAAACAAAAATTACCTTCTTAATAAGCAGACCAATAAACTTTTCAAAATAAGCGTCCAAAGTTCATACAACCAAGATTTTTAATAAAAGACCCATAAAGAATGCAAAAGATTAGAAAAAAAAAAACACCGGCTACATAAGCATAGGCATAAGCATTGTATATAAATGTTGCAAATGTAAATTTTGATTCAATCTTTACAGATCAAGCAATGTTCTAGTTTGCATCAAGTTGAAACTTAGCATAAACTTACCCTTAGCCCCCCCTCCTCCAAAGTAAATACAAAACAACATGATTCCTATAACATATGTCTAAGCGGATTGAAAAAATAGCTTTTCAATGACTACCATAACTGCAGAATAATTAACACAACAAAGTATCAAGTTCCTAAGTACGCGTCAACATGATTTCTAAAACATATGTCTAAGCGGATCGCACAAAATAGATTTTCAATGGCTACCACTGTAGGATAGTCAAAGCAACATTTCTAAGTACACGTTAACATGATTCCTAAAATAAAATAGTTAAGTTACGTTACAAAACATAAAGCATGCTTACCTCTTTCTTTTACTAAATCTCCACCCCCATATCTTGATTACCCTCCACAGAGGCTTCTTCTTTCTTGCAAGTTCGGAAGCCCTAATAATGAATAGCAAACTACGTAAGTTATACAATTATTGTTTCATATGCAATATATTAACTTATTATTTGATTCCTAACGGAGTTCATAATAAATTAAGTTAACATCATTTTCAAGTTATTCCAAGAACAAAAGTTGCAACCAATGTTATGAGAAAACAACAAACAATGTAACAAATAACAAACACTTTAAAATTTTACATACTCCAAAAATCCAAATAATATATAAAATCCAGTTGCAAAATAAGTTTGTTTCAAAACTTTCTTACCATGAATATTGGGAAGTGTTGCTATCAAAGATCTCTTGTAGTGCCTCTTCTATCAAATTCAACCCAAAAAATTGAGTAGACAATATATTTATCTAAATAATTTTTGTTTTTTCCTAGGAACCATAAAACAAGAAAACATCATCATTGACATTCAACACATAAGCAAATCTTTAATGGCTTAAATTGAGAAGTCCTAGTTTTGTATCTTATTCTCTTATAGTTTTTAATTTAGTCTATCACTATTCGTAAATGTTAAAATTAGATGATAATGAAACTTACATAGCATGATACTTCATAGATTGGCAGAAGTTTGAAAAAGCAAAAAAAGTCATCTAAGTGAGGAAAAATGAAATTTTTTTTACTAATTGAAAAATGTAATATACTAGTTGTAAGCCAAGAACCATAAAATCCATAAATGAACATTATTCCTTTCCGTCTCAAATTTTTATATCCATATGGCAAAAATAAATGATTTTTTCATACATTTTGCAATTATAGAAATTGAAAAATAAATAAATAAATAATAATAATAATAGCAAAACAATGTGAAATATGACAAATATAGGTTGGGAAATAATAAAGGTTGGCAAATGATTTGGCAAATAATATAGTTGACGAAATAATATAATAGACAGATTGAGAAATACTATATTGGAAATAATATACAGATTGAGAATAAATATATTGGAAATAATATAAAATAATATATTGGAAATAATATAAAATAATATATTGGATATAATATAAAATAATATATTGGAAATAATATAAAATAATATATGTGATATAATATAAAATAATATATCGAATATAATATAAAATAATATATCGAATATAATATAAAATAATATATCGGATATAATATAAAATAATATATCGGATATAATATAAAATAATATATCTAATATAATATACAAGTTGAGAAATAATATGAAATAAATATCAAACCTAACAAACTATTCTGTGATTGTCTTTTTTGACAATAGCCAAATTAAATCAATTGATAATAGCCAAATTAAATCAATTGGCTTAAACATAACAAATTTAAAGAATATAGAATAAAATGGCCTAAATCTAACAAATTTGAATCAATTGCCCTAAATCGATTAAATTTGAAGCAACCATAAATTCAATTGACCTAAATCTAACAAAATTATAAGCTCAAATAACCTAAATCTAACAAATTCGAAGCACATTGAATTAATTGACCTAAAAAACAATAAATTCAATTGACCTAAATTTGAACTAACAATAAAAGCACAGTAAACCTAATTGGCCTAACCCTAACAAAATTAAAGTCCCCTTAAAATTAATTAACGAAATTACAACAAAAAAAAAATTTGAAAAACTACATCCTTATAATTGATCACACTCTCAGAAGGTAAAGGAAAGGGAGGAAATTAAAAAAAAACATTTGAAGATCAATTTGACAGAATAGTTTTACTTTTTTTCAACCCTCAAAAGGGAAGGGAAAGAGAGAAAATTAAAAAAAAATACCTTTGACAGAATAGTTTCCTTAGCTTTTTTCGACCCTTCTAATTGATTTCAAACGTACCCTCCACAAAAAAAAAATCCTCTTTTTTTTTTATAGTGGAGAAGGTGGAGTGAGAGAGAAAATTGGGTTAATTGAGGGAAAATAGGGAGAAAAGTGGAGAAGGTGGGTGTGAAGAGAAAATTGGGTAAGTTGAGGGAAAATAGGGAAGATAGTGGAGAAGGTGGGAGAGGGAGAGAAAATTAGGTGAGTCTAGGAAAAATAAAGAAGAGACTCATATTCATTTTTTTGTTTTTGCTTTTAAAAGAAAAAGTTAAATTCAAATTCAAATCCAACTTTCAAAATAAAATAAAAATAAAGTAAAATAAATAAAATAAAATAATAAATAAATGACAAAATGTTGTATCTACGAAATAATGTTCTTAGAAGATTACCCCTCCATTGGATCAAAAAATATTTCTTATAGACAAAGATAATCAATTGAATTTTGCACTTTAATTTTCTATACAAAATGTATCTTGCATAATAATTAAACAATCAAGAGTAAATTAAAAGATTGTTTCATAGAGATCACATGAAATTGACTTCCTTCTTGAACAAAAATTAAAGAATCAAGATGCTAAATTAGAAGAAAAATAGAAGAAACTCTCAAATAAATTAAATGCCCATGATCCTCTTACCCCTTAGAAGATTGCCCCTCTATTGGAATAAAAGATTGATGGAATATTTTTTGGAGAAAAAATGACAGAATGAGATGGGAGAGTTCTGGAAAAATGATATTTAAAGAGAATTTGGGTGAAAATTGAAGTTGGATTTATGAGTGGATCAAATGTAACTGAAAATTGATTAAGATTTACAGAAAAATGAGTTATATATAGAAAAGAAATGAAAATAACCGCTTCATGGGTTTCGAACTCATAACTTTAGGACCAGGCACGCGCTCAATTTGACAGAAAGGAGAGGATTTTCGGAAAGTTGTTATATATTTACAAGATTGTCATTGAAAATATGTGAGAAAAAATGATTTGTAGGCTATGAGATTCGAATACACGACATCAAAGGCGCTCGCGTGAGGAGAAGATGACACGTGATATGCGTAGATTAGCTGAAGAGTGGAAAAGGTGTAGGCGTGAAGTCTTTCGAAAATGGGGAATAAAGGAATACGCTCGGCTGGGATTCTAACTCACGACCTTGAATGTCAATGATTTGTTGATAATTAACGACGTTTTAAATGTGTCAAGAAAAATTAAATTGTGTCAATAAATAATTTTCAACGACACAATTCTACCTCACCCCATCTTTTTTATTTTCAACGACACAATACCTTGATTAGTAGTGTCATTAAAACTCATTTTTCTAGTAGCCAGGGGAGAAGAGAAATCGGAACAGCCAAGATTCTTCGACGGTAGTCTCTTAGTGTAACGACCCAACTTTCCGGACTAAGCTGAGGTCACTACTCAGTACTAAGACTCGACCACAAAACACAAAATTTATAACGGACCGGTTACGATTTCTTAAAACGTTAGAAATATTACAAAAAAAACAGTTTCGGGCCCTATTTTAAATCACAGTCACAAAAGTTTCAAATAAAAACTCAGGTCATCAGCTCAAAATCACAAACCAAATATTCTAACAAAATACATCAGCGGAAGCAATAAGAAAACCAGACGCGTCCATATGGCCTTCACGCATCCTTCCTGCCTCTCGTCGGTCTGCCCCTCGCTGTGCCCTTACCTGAAAAGTTTAAGAAGAGAAAATGGTGAGTATAAACATACCCAGTAAGGGACCCACTACTGGGCTCGTTAGGGAACAACGATTAACTTCCTATTCAGGGGTACCCTACATAACAGTCTAGTGGTTCCGTAGAACGCACATATCAGTCTAGTGCTCCCGAAGGGTGCACATATCAGTCTAGTGCTCCCGAAGGATGCACATATGAGTCTAGTGCTCCCGAAGGATGCACATATCAGTCTAGTGCTCCCGAAGGATGCACATATCAGTCTAGTGCTCCCGAAGGATGCACATATCCGTAAGGCACACTACCCCATAGATGAAGCTAACCGTTACCCCTCAGTCCATACTAAACCGTCTACAACAGTCATACCCCAACAACATTCATATTACAGTTCCGCCATAGGCTTTGCCAGTCAGATAGTATAGGTTTAAACAACTACACCTTCAGTTGCTATACGCGTTTCCAATTCGAACACCATTATGATAACCCCTAGACCCAGTCAACTAATCAATCAAAATCGGACTCACCGTCCTTCCCCGACCAAACTCCGTGATCAATGTCCAGACCAATGACTACCTCGTACCTAACCGTAAACTTCAGGGTCCATCGACATACAATTCCAATCTACAACGTAGCCCATTAACATAACCACACTATACCGAACATCCAGCATCGGGGTCTATCCGCAAGCAACTCCTTACACCCGATAGCACACAAGCTACAACTAGCGGTCGCGTTACCTTCACATCAGGCAAGAGTATAGCAACAATACTTAAAAGTCAAACACACATACATTTATTCGGTACAGTTACTAACGTGTAATCCCCTGTGGATTACTACGTTTCCAGCCTCGATCCGAGGTCCAGTAGTAGGAAAACCCTTACCTGATACTCGGTTATGCCCCTCGATCGAGTCCACGCTCAACGGATCCACCCAAGGAAAGGAAAGTTATCTCCAAACAAGCCTGCCGCGGAACCCGAGAACTTAAACGTCAACTCCTTAATACCTTCAAGGGATGGAAGATAGGACCAAATCTTATTCCAATATTCAACTCGAATCGGATATAGCAACATTAGGGAAATCATCAAAAAAATCCTTACCGAAAACTCACGTGACCCAGAGTGGAGGAAGGAAGGCTTAGGTGGCTCGGTGAACAGGGAGCTCAGCTTGGCTTGGAGGTGTTCAGCTCGGCTCGGCTTGGTTCGTGGCTTGGGTTAGCTAGCTTGCGGCTCGGCTCGGCTTGGATCAGTTTACGGCTCGGCTCAGCTCGGCTCGGCTCAGGTACGGCTCGCGGCTCGGCTGGGATTCACGACTCGGCTTGGCTTCGCGCGGCACCTGCAAGACTCGAACTCCACGATCGTTGAAGGCTCATCGTCGGCCGCTTGGCGAACGGTGCAACTCGCTTCAATGCGGCGGACGGCCAACGGAGGAGACGTTTGGCGGTGGAAACGAATGGACAGGCGGCGGTGGCGTTGGCTGGGTACGAAGTGGAGATTCGGAAGGGCCGACGGCGATACCGAAAGGAAACGAAGGTAAGCTTCCACGAATGCGGCTGTGGGTCCGGGTTGACCAGAGAAGAAGGAGAAGAAGAGGTTGAGGTCGCGTCGGCTGAAGAAGGAGGATGGAAGGAAAGAAGAAAAGAAGAAGAGAATGTTGGAGATGGGCGGCGGCGGCGTGAAGGAAGAAGAAGAAGAAGGAGAAATCGAAAGAGAAGGGGGGGTGCCGCGCGCGCCTTAGGGTTTCTTTTTTTTTAAAAAAAATATTATTATTATATATATATATATATTAACTTATAATAATTATAAATAATAATAATAATAATAATAATAATACTAATAATAATAATAATAAAAACTAATATTAATATTAAATTATATATAAAGATTAAAATGAATAATAATAATAATAATATAATTAATATTATATTATTATTATATAAATTTACAAATATTAATTTAGGAATTTCAGAAATTACTCCAAATTTTAAAATTTCCGAAAATTTACGCAAAACGATAAAAGTTTACCTCGAAAATTCGGGGCGTTACATTCTTCCCTCGGGGGGTTTGACGGCAGTCTCTTAGATAATGTTTGCTTGTTCGACGGTGTGAGATTAGTGGGTTTGACGACGGTCTCTTAGATTTGGAGATGAGTTACGTTGTTTCCCATTTTTTAGTAGGGAGAGAGAGAAAAGATTAAGGAAATTGTAAAACTCTTTTTGAATGTCGCGCGAAGAGGGAATTGAAATTTTTTGAATTTTTGGTTTTCTTTATTTTAAATTTTATTTAATGACACAAAGAATTTGTCGTTAATTAACGACACTTTAAATGTGTCAAGAAAAATTAAATTGTGACAATAGAATTGTGTCAAGAAATAGTGTGTCACTTCTATTTTCAACGACACATTTTACTCCTACCCTACCCTTTTTTATTTTTAACGACACAATGTTTTGATTTGTAGTGTCGTTAAAACTCAAATTTGTACTAGTGTTCCATGAATTGTGCAACTCCATCAATATACTCTTTTGAGAATCTATCTCTAAGTTTAATCTAATCTTTATTCATCGTTGATGCAAAATGAATCAATTTAAATCTTGTAGTAGTTAGGGCAAAAAGTTAGAGAAACTTTTTTCCACAAGCCTAAGGATAACTTTATAAGGTCCAATAATGGTGCCTAACTACCAAATTGAAAGTGTTACTTTAGCACGAATGCCAACCAAGATCACCCAACTAATATTTCATACAAATCTATGACTACCATAACTACAGAATAGTCATAACAATTCACATGTACAATACTTATTAGATTTCATACAATAACAAATATTATCATACTCATATCTCAAAATCATTCCAAAATTAGGCCTTATTAGATTTCATACATATTATGATATGAAATCTAATAATTATTTCTACTAATTCCAAATCAAAAGAGAAATAATCAACTAATATCATTCAACTCATATTGTATAACAAACAACACCAAGAGCATGCTTGAAATTCAAGTTCAACAAAGATCATCATACTAATATTCCATACAAATCTATGACAACCATAAACTGCAGAGTCATAGCAATTCACATATACACAATACTGTTAGATTTCATATAATAAAAATTCACAATACTTATTAGATTGCATCAACTTATAACAAATCAAACTATCAAGATCAAAAATTTTAATTTTAATTAACATGGTAGTAAAGTTAATAAAATAAATAAATGAACATATCCTTGCATAATAAATATTCAAGATAGACTTTGGTTTCAAATTATTTTATAAGGAATTAGACAATTGTTAACTTTTTGTTTCAAATCAAATACAATGAGAGTTTAAGATGTATCAAACTTCAATGAGCCTGCGAAGGGATAATGTCGACGACGATTGAGAAGACGAAGTGTTGTGTGTGTGGTTGTGGGAGAAAAGGGGAAATCGCAAGGTTGTGTGCGTGACTGTGGGAGAAAAGGGAGGCGTGGCTATGGGAGAAGGAGGATGGGAGTGGTGGTAGCTTAGGGAGACGGTAGGAGGCGGCGACAGCGGCTGTAGGAAAATGTGGGAGAAGCGATGCGGTGTCTGTAGTTGTGGGAGAGGTGGGGGTCAGCAATGGTTGGAGAAGGGAGAAGGGAGGGGGCAACAATTGGTGTATAGAGAAGGAAAACGTTGGAGAGGGGGGTGCTACGACTGTGCGAGAAGTGGCGGACCGGTGGCAACTTGGGTGAAGTAAGGTCAAAGGCAATTGGAGGAGGGAGGAGGGAGGAGGGAGGAGGTTGGCGACTAGCGGGTGTGAGAGAAGATTGGAAACCAAATGCATGGGTAAGGGGCTGTGTTGGAGAAAGGGAGTGGGAAATCGTGGGATTAAGGGGTGAGTTTTTGTTTTTAAATTAGGTAAATTAAACCCGTAGGTAAATTAAAATTAGGGTTTTTAAAAAAAATTATGGTAATTGATATTAATTCCATTATTTTTATAAAAATATTTATGTAACGTACCAACTTTCCGGACTAAGCTAAGGTCACTACTCAGTGCTAAGACTCGACCACAAAACGCAAAATTCATAACGGACTGGTTACGATTCATTAAAAACGTTAGAAATATTACAAAAACAGTTTCGGGCCCTATTTTAAATCACAGTCACAAAGTTTCAAATAAAATACTCAGGTCATCAACTCGAAATCACAAAACCAAATATTCTCACAAAATACATCAGCGAAAGCATAAAGAAAACCAGACGCGTCCATATGGCCTTCACGCATCCTTTCTGCCTCTCGTCGGTTTGCCCCTCGCTGTACCCTTACCTGAAAAATTAAAGAAGAGAAAAGGGTGAGTATAAACATACCCAGTAAGGGACCCACTATTGGGCCCGTTAGGGAACAACAGTTAACTTCCTATTCAGGGGTACCCTACATAACAGTCAGGTGGTTCCGTAGAACGCACATATCAGTCTCGTGATCCCGAAGGATACACCAATCAGTCTAGTGATCCCGAGGGATGCACCTATCAGTCTAGTGCTCTCGAAGGATGCACATATCAGTCTAGTGCTCCCGAAGGATGCACATATCAGTCTAGTGCTCCCGAAGGATGCACATATCAGTCTAGTGCTCCCGAAGGATGCACATATCCGTAAGGTACACTACCCCATAGATGAAGCTAACCGTTACCCCTCAGTCCATACTAAACCGTCTACAACAGTCATACCCCAACAACATTCATATTACAGTTCTGCCATAGGCTTTGCCAGTCAGATAGTATAGGTTTAAACAACTACACCTTCAGTTGCTATACGCGTTTCCAATTCGAACACCATTATGATAACCCCTAGACCCAGTCAACTAATCAATCAAAATCGGACTCACCGTCCTTCCCCGACCAAACTCCGTGATCAATGTCCAGACCAATGACTACCTCGTACCTAACCGTAAACTTCAGGGTCCATCGACATACAATTCCAATCTACAACGTAGCCCATTAACATAACCACACTATACCGAACATCCAGCATCGGGGTCTATCCGCAAGCAACTCCTTACACCCGATAGCACACAAGCTACAACTAGCGGTCGCGTTACCTTCACATCAGGCAAGAGTATAGCAACAATACTTAAAAGTCAAACACACATACATTTATTCGGTACAGTTACTAACGTGTAATCCCCTGTGGATTACTACGTTTCCAGCCTCGATCCGAGGTCCAGTAGTAGGAAAACCCTTACCTGATACTCGGTTATGCCCCTCGATCGAGTCCACGCTCAACGGATCCACCTAAACGAAAATACGAAGGTTTTAATCGATGATACTAGTAGAAGTCATTTTAAATGGTCCTAAGCAACATCCGTTGACTTACCCAAGGAAAGGAAAGCTATCTCCAAACAAGCCTGCCGCGGAACCCGAGAACTTAAACGTCAACTCCTTAATACCTTCAAGGGAGGAAAGGTAGGACCAAATCTTATTCCAATATTCAAATTCAAATCGGACGTAGCAACATTAGGAAATTCATCAAAATAATCCTTACCGAAGACTCACCGTGACCCAATGTGGAGGGAGGAAAATATGGCTTAGGTGGCTCAGCTCGGCTTGGCTCACCCTCGGCTCAGCTCGGCTCGTCCTTGGCTCACGGCTCGGCTCGCAGCTCGGCTCAACTCAGCTTACGGCTCGGCTCGGCTCGGCTTGTGACTCGCGGCTCGGCTCGCGGCTTGTGGCTCGCGGCTCGGCTCGCGGCTCGGCTCAACTCGGCTTACGGCTCGGCTTGTGGCTCGGCTTGTGGCTCGCGGCTCGGCTCACGGCTTGTGGCTCTCGGCTTGGTTCGGTTCAGCTATTGCACGCATCGGCTCGATCGGCTCGGCTTGCTTGATTCGGCTCGACTCGATCGTTTGTAGTCGGCGCACACGCGACGGCTGTTTTCCCTCTGTTTCACTCGACGACGGTCGAAAGGGGGAAGCACGACGAAAATGGAAGGATAGCTTGTTCGAGTGCACGAGATGAAGAGAGAGAGAGAGAGCATCGGAGATGACGGAGATGAAGGGAGAGAAAGCGTCGGACCGATCTGGGAGGACCCGTCGACAGCTAGCCGTGCGCGGACAACATTGCGAGGCAATGACGACGAAGACGAAGGAGGCGGTACTGGCACTGTCGGTAAAGAAGGAGAAGATTGAAGAGGATGGTGGTGGCGTCGGATGGAGAAGAGAACGAAGAAGAAGAAGACCGACGGGGAAAAGGAAGAAGAAGAACTGGGGGGCGGCGCGCGCGCGTGTCTAGGGTTTAAAAAATTATAAAAATTTATATATATATATATATATATATATATATATATATATATATATATATATTAAATAATAATAATAATAATTATAATAAAATATTAATATTAAATAATTATAATAATATTAAATAATAATATTAATACTAATACTAAATAATAATGAGAGTGTTAACATGAAATTATAGTGATAATAATACCTAATAATAATAATATAATTAATATTATATTATTATTTTATCATTTTACAAAATCTTAAATTTCCGAAAAATTCACATAAAATGCTAAAATTTTACCTCGAAATTCGTGGCGTTACAATTTATGTCAACGTCTTTTGCGTCGGGATATTTATAAATATTTTATCAGCATAAATATGTAAAAAAATATATAGATTTTTGTATTTAAAATTGGTGCCGATGTTTTTATGCAACGTTATTTATGGTAAATTTTGCGTCTGCATAAATATGGAAAAAATATATGGGTTTTTTTATTTCAAAAAAACTTTATGCCGACATGTTTTGCATCGTCACTTATATTAATCTTGTGTCGGCATAAATATATAAAAAATGTATGATTTTTTTTTTTGTTTTTAGAACTTATGCCGACGTTTGCATTGGCATATGTACAAATAATTTTTAGGCATAAATATGTAAACCAGTGTAAGGTTTTTTGTTTTTAAAACTTATGCCGACATTTTTATAAGTTTCCATATATATAAATTTGCATCAGCACAAATATGTAAAAAAATGTATGGGTTTCTCATTTTTAAAACCTAAGCCGACGTTTGTTGTGCCGTCATATGATTCTTGTCTCAACATAAATGTGTATAAAAGTGTATCAGTTTTTCTTTTTTAAAACTTAGGCCGACGTTGTTTGCATCGCCATATGTACAAATCTTGTGTCGGCATATAAATGTACATATAAATGAACCCAATGACCACTCTAAAACATACTTTTACTCTATCCAAGATATACATAACAAATTCAAATCAATTGAGGGACGTTCCTCTTGCCCTTACGTGCATCCGTTTCTGTTTTGTATGCATGTCTAAATTCAATTCTCTGTCTATAAGATTCTCCAACCAAAACACTCTTTGGTAAAAATTAACATATTAAAATACCAAAAAATAAGATAAAATAAAATATAATATAAATACTATTAATATAAATACTATTAATATAAATAGATGTCCATTAGTATGCTTAGTGGCCATAGCCACATGTCAACTCATTAGTCATCCAACATACATGTCATGTGTCTATCAAATACTCAATCTTAGTTGTCATGTAATCCACCTCGTGTTTGCCAAATTTCCTATAAACAGTGGCTTTTGATGGAGTTGTAAGACACCAAGATTGAAGGAAAATCCAAATAAGTGTGAAAGAGTGAAGAATTTTGAGAATTGGGATCCTTTCAAAAATATAACAAACCGGTAAAATATTACACTGTATAGAACAATTTTGAAAACGAAAAAAGCCCACAGGCCCACCATTAAAAATACAAAAAATGTCCCGTCAACCACGCCGTCAACAACGCACGCATAATATATTTGCTACACGATCGTTTAGATTTGGCTATTGTTTTGTATATGATCGTTTAGATTTGGCTACAATTTATTTTTCAATTCTATCGTTTAATTTTGTGACATGATCATTTAATTTGGTTTTGTTTAAATTTGGTTACATGATCGTTTAGATTTGAACTCAAATCTAAACGATTTTTTATTCAAAATTTGGTACATAATCGTTTAGATTTGGCTAAACAATTTTTTTTAATTCTTTTGATACACGATCGTTTAGACTTATCTACACGATGATTTATTTTTTTACACGATCGTTTACATTTGGTTACTCCAATCTAAATGATTTTTTTCAAGATTCTTTATACACGATCTTTTAGATTTTGCTATTTTTTATACACAGTGGTTTAGATTTGGTTACTCATATTTAAACGACGTAAAAAAAGAAGAGGAAAAGAAGAAAGACATGGAAAGAAATTGCAGCGAAAAAGAAAAAGAAGGAGGAAGACGATGAAAGAAATTGCAGTGATAGAGAGAAGAAACACAGAAGGGCAATTCTGGAACATTTTAAAAATGACTAACTTCATGGACTTTGTTACACGGGCCGTAAATAATTTGGTGTTTTGTTACATTTATGAAAATTTTCCTTGAGAATTTCTAATTTGCTTAATTTCTTTAATTTCTTATTTATTATTTATATTATATTTTATTATTTTAATATTATATTTTCTCGATTTTCGTATTCTGGTTGTGCCTCATTTTCACAACACGTTATCAGCATGAGTCCTAGTCGTCTCCTCTATCGAAGGTAGATCATCTCCTCCGATCGTCCTAACGATATGTTGGTTTTCACCTACTCGTTATAATTAATAAAATAAATATTAAATTTCTACTGTTTTGATACTAATAGTAATAACTATTTATCATGAATGCTTGATACACTGAAATGTCATTAAGAATATGATCATTAGAAAGCAATTATTCTATACTTTGGATACGCTCCTATAGTAACAATATCAAGAGAAATATTTTGAAGAATATTATGTACTTGTCTTAATTTCTTCTCGTGGTTAAATGAGATGACGGGTTATTGATTGAAAAATCATAAACATTAGTCGACTAAAGAACCAACATTTCCCTGAAGTGAATGTTGTAAATTTTAATAGTGGTGGATGAAAATAATCAATGTTGACCAACTAGAACAATCTCATTCCCTGACGTGAATGTTGTGAATTTGATGATTGTTATTAACCAATAAGAAGTAATTATTTTTCGTGGTTGGTCATTATAATAATCCAAATATCAAAAGAACCACATGAAATGATGATCATAAAAGAAAAGCTCCACAAGGAAAAAAACAAAAAATGTGGAAGCCAATTTTTAATATCTAATATATTTGGCTCATCCAATAATAGGATGCCATAAAGTTTTGAATCTCCTTAAGAGATTGGTATATTTGATAAAATAGCAAGTGCTTTATTTATGAATTAATATAATAATTAATATTTTGTTTCTCTCTCATTTTTATATATATTCTAAGTTATTTTTCTGATTGTAATTATTTTGTTTAATGAAGAAGCATGAATAATTTTCTTATGCTGAATAACTTAAAAATAAGCAATAAAGTTATCTGTCTGGCAAACAGTACAACTACGCACACAATACTAACAAGTAAAAAATATGTTTCCAAACTGATAATGCTAAAAGCAAAAGTCAATAAATAGCATGTGTTTATTGACTTTTGCAAACTAATTAGTTGAAGAGCTTGGACAAGCAAATATTATTTTTCCTAGAGGAACAAAATTTACAATTGATAATGCATCGTTCTCTAGTCAATCAAATGAGTTTTAAAAATATACGTTGCAATAATTATCATACTGAGACCGATAAAAAGAATGAAATAGAATATCTTTATATTATATCTACTGTCTCAAATGAAAAACATATATTAGAAAAATTGTCTGCTTTATCTTCTGGATTATATTATACGAATAAGAGTAATTGAAATATATGCAACAATGAACCTGAAGTTCATGAATCTAGACATATTTGCAATTTTGCATTATCGATTAGGTCATCCAGGATATATAAAGATGAGAAGAATTATTGAAAATTCACATGGACATTCATTGAATAACCAAAAGATTCTTCAATCTAATGAATTATCATGTGATGCTTGCTCTCAAGGCAAATTAATAATTAGACCATCACCATCTAAAGTGGGATCCGAATCACTTACATTTTTTGAAAAAATTCATGGTATTATTTATAGACCGATTAACCCACCAAGTGAACCATTTAAGTATTTTATGGTCTTAATAGACGAATCCAGCAGATGACATGTGTACTTATTATCAAGTTTTGCATTTGAAAAATTACTTGTTCATATAATTAAGTTAAGAGCACAATTTCATGATTATACAATTAAGAATATTCAACTTGATAATACTCGTGAATATACATCCAAACATTTGATAATTATTGTATGTCTATTGGGATAAATGTTAAACATCCTGTAGCTCATGTTCATACACAAAATGGTTTAACATAATCATTTATAAAATGTTTGCAATTAATTACTAGACCATTGCTTATGTGAGCTAAACTTCCTACATCTGTATGGGGACATGCTATTTTGCATGTTGCTTCACTTGTGTGTATTAGGCCAGCAGCTTATCGGAATTAGCATATGGTCAGGAGCCAAATATTTCTCATTTGAGAAGTTTTGGATATGCAGTATATGTTCTAATTGCTCCACCACAATGTACTAAGATTGGTCCTCAAAGGAGACTAGGAATATATGTTAAATTTAATTCCCCATCAATTATTAAATATCTTGAACCACTGACGGGTGATGTGTTTACTGCACGATTTGCTGATTGTCATTTTAATAAGACAAATTTTCTAACATTAGAGGAAAGAATTAAGAAGTTGGAAAAAGAAATTACATGGAATGTATCACTATTGTCTCATTTAGATCTTTATATAGATCAATGTGAACTTGAAGTTCAGAAAATAATTCATTTGTAAAATATAGTAAATCAGTTACTATATGCATTCGTAGATGCAAAGAAAGTAACTAAATCACATATAGCAGTTGCAAATGTCCCATCAAAGATTTATATCCCTACACAACATGTTGTTGTTAATGAATCTGAAACACGTCAGAAGCATGGTAGACCAGTAGGTTCCAAAGATAAAAATCCTTGAAAAAGAAATCGAGTCAATAACTCGATTAAAGAAGTGGATGTTCTAGAAGAAATCTAAAATTTGACTTCTGACAAAAATGTCAAAGAAGATAAAACAACTGAGGATAATAATGAGATCTCGATACACTATGTCATGACAAGAAAAGATGGAACCGAATTAATGTAGTTGTTAACAACATTTTTTCATATAATGTTGCTCTTGATATTATATCCAAAAAGGAGGATTCTGAACCAAAATCTGTTGAAGAATGTCAACAGAAAAATATTGGTGTTTATGAAATAAAGTAATTAAGGCAGAATTAAATTCACTTTTCCAAACGTCAAGTTTTTGGACCAGTAGCCAGTCCAAACACCAGAAGGTGTCAAATCCGTAGGATATAAATAGGTATTCGTGAGAAAAAGAAATGAAAATAATAAGATCACAAGATATAAAGCAAGACTAGGTGCACAAGGTTTTTCACAAAGACCTGATATTGATTATGAGGAGACATATTCTCCAGTGGTAGATGAAATCACATTAAGATTCTTAATCGGCTTGATTGTGTATGAAAATCTGGACATGCATCTTATCGATGTAGTCACAACATATTTATATAGATCTCTTGATAATGATATTTACATAAAAGTCCCAGAAGGATTTGAGGTACCTACAATATATATAAATCAAGTTCTCGAGACTTATGTTTAATAAAGTTACAAAGATCATTATATGAATTGAAACAATTAGGACAAATGTTGTACAATCGCCTGAGTGAATATTTATTGAAATAAGGATATCGAAATAATCCAATATATCCATGTGTTTTTATAAATAAATCACAGTTAAAATTTGCTATTATAACAGTATATGTTGATGATTTAAATATAATTGGAACTTCTCAAGAGCTTTCAAATGCAATAGAAAATCTTAAAAAAGATGAAATATCTTGGAAAAACAAAATTTTGCCTAGGTTTGCAAATTGAGCATATAGCATATGGGATATTTGTTCATCAATCAACTTATATAGAAAAATTTTTGAAAAGATTTTATATGGATAAAGCACATCCACTGAACATTCCAATGCAAGTTCATTCGCTAGATGTAAAGAAAGATATATTTAGACCTCGAGATGATAATGAAGAACTCCTTAGTCCAGAAGTATCATATTTTTGTGCAATTGGTGTACTTATTTATCTTGCTAATAATACAAGACTAGATATTGCATTTTTAGTAAATTTATTAACTAGATATAGTTCCTCTCCGACAGAAAGGCATTGGAATGGAATTAAACATATATTTCGTTATCTCCAACGAACAATTGATGTGGGATTATTTTATTCAAATAAATCAAATTTTAACCTAGTTGGTTTTGCAGATTCTGGATATTTATTGATCCACACAAAACTAGATCTCGAACAGGTTATCTATTCACATATGGAGGAACTGCTATATCCTGGCGACCAGTGAAACAAACCATAACAGCCACCTATTCAAATCATGCCAAAATTCTTGCAATTTATAAGGCTAGTCGAGAATGTATATGGTTAAGATCGTTGACTTAACACATACGAGAATCATGTGATTTGTCTTCTAGTAGACTCCTTCCAAAAACACTATACGAACACAACACGGCATATATAGCTCAAATAAAAGGAGATTATATTAAAGGTGATAGAACAAAGCACATCTCACCGAAGTTTTCCTATACTCATGATCTTGAAGAAAATGGTGACATTATAGTACAATAAATTTGTTCAAATGATAATCTGGCGAACTTATTTACAAAACCACTAACTACCGCAACCATTAAAAAATTGGTGCACAACATTAGAATGCGGCGACTCAGAGATCTCAAGTGATGTTGCCATAAGGGGGAGTAACTTTTATTTTTATAAGTTTATATGAAATATGTACTCTTTTTCATTCACTAGGATTATTTTTTCCATTGGGTTTCTTCCTAATAAGGTTTTAACTAGACATATTTCATATATGCAATGGGCATCTATACGGGAGTATCATAAATACTATTAATATAAATAGATGTCCATTAGTATGCTTAGTGACCATAGCTACATATCAACTCATCAACTCATTAGTCATTCAACATACATGTCATGTGTCTACCAAATACTCAATCTTTGTAGCTATGTAATCCACTTCATGCTTGCCAAATTGCCTATAAATAGTGGTTTTTGGTGGAGTTGTAAGACACACCAAGATTGGATAAAAATCCAAAGAAATAAAAGAAAGTGGAGAATTTTGAGAATATATAATTTTCTTGATTTCTTTAATTTCTTATTTATTTATTTATATTTTATTTTTTTTTTATATTTTAATATTATATTAAATTTTTTTCGGTTTCTATATTCTAATTGTACCTCATTTTCACGATATAATAAAATATATTTGCTTCATCAATTAAAGCAAAATGGGAGGGTTGGAGAAATTGATAAGAACCCAAAAGTGAAAGCCATCACATCCACACATGCGCTACAAATTCTAAACTCCGTGATTTTCTCAAAGGAATTGGAATTAATCATTAAATTTGACATTATTCTTCCAAGATTTTAATCATTCTTTTATTAAAATCTTCCAAGAATAATAGTCTTCACTTTTGTTTTAAATTATGTCAATAAGAAAAGGAAGACCCACTTTTGTTTATGCTCGTAAATTCCCCTTTATATCATCACTAAATTTTAAGAAGGGTGCAATAAATTCAACTTTCATTATTTTTTTTATGATCAATCACAAAATTATTGGTAAAATTTACAAATATAACAAAATATCTGATAAACCGTTATAGATCGCAATAGATAAACTATGATAATTTTGTTTATTTTTAAATATTTTAGTTCATTTTGCTATATTTGAAAATAATTTTTTTCATCTAATATATTTAAGAACTTTCAATTTTATGACTAATTGAGCTTTACGTAATTATAGAAAAAATCCTAATATGTCATGAATCTCTTCCATTTTCTTAAAAAAAGAAATCCTAAATACTATTAAATATAAAATAATTACAACTCCCGCTATTAAGGGTTCTTTGGAGCAATAAGTAGAGTTGTGAATTCTAGAAACTCATAATTCAAGGAGTTAATAATGATAAAACATTGATGTTTTCTAGTTGCAGGTCCACAAACTCCTTTGATCAAACAAGAAAAGTTGTGAAGCCTACACTTTCTAGCTCCCTACTCCTTGATCCAAACACTTCTAGACCATTAATCAAAATGCACACTGAAAAAAAAAAAAAAAAAGCCTTCAAATTGCTCATGAGTGACAACTCCAATGTTCAAATTCAACCTTGCAAACATTGATCTTCAAAGCTCTAAATGGTCCCTCTCAAATTAGGTTGCAAGTTGTAACACATGAAATGGAGGTTGAAGAAAGTCCACCCAACATTTCTTTGACAATTCTTCAGCAATTGGCCAAAGAATTAACCTGATGGCTCTTCGGTTTCTGGAAGAAAAAAAAGAATATTAATATATGAAATTGTTAGCATGAGGTGCATCAACATAGAGAAAATAGGAGAAATTTTTTGCATGTACATATGTTTGTATGCTCTAGCCCCTCCATTGAATCTTTTGATATTTAGACTTTTCATCTACTAAGATATTATTTAAAAAAATACTGAATATAAAGTGAAAAAAATGAAAATTCAAGTTCCCCTATGAGCTACTTTTTCATTTATAGATTTTGTGCAAATGTTTTGTTGACTTGCCCATGGTGCCATTGATCTGACAGATTACTTCATGGCTTGTGATATATTTTGTGCCACACTTTCCAATTTCGAGGTGCTGTTGTCTCTCAGAAATGGTTTTCTCAAGGTTGTGTTGTTAAGTATAGACTCTTTAGTTTCGTTAGTATTTTCGTGTCTAATAGATACTCAGACACTCCGAAATTAATAGGACATGCATCAAATAAACAAATACTCGTCGTGTTAGAAACATTATACGTAGTCAAGGTAGGACCAACAATTGTTGAGCATGCATCCAACACTTGTTAAGTCAACCAAGTAGACACATATGACAAAAATTAGAAAAAAATTGAAAGTAAAATATATAAAACTAATTTTTTAAGCTTATAAATGCATAAACTCATTGACTTTAAATTTCCTAAGATAAAAAATGATATAAATTTCAAAAGATATATGCTTTATCAAACAAGTCGTTGTCATGTAGTGCCCATTTCAGGTCCCATGCCTATGTTCCTTAAAAAGAGAAACATAACTTTTCGTTTATAAAAATGAAAAGGGACTAAAGCTCAAAACTACGATACCCCTCTAGAAAAGAGAGAGAGAGTAAATCAAAGGTAAATAACAATACTAAGATACAATGAAAAATTCTCCACATAAACAGACCCTTATAATCCTAACAAACCACCAAACAGAAAATATATCTCAACGACTAACACATATCACAAAACTTTAAATCCTATGCCAAGAAAAGTCTAGAAAGCAGTCTGAGAAAAATAATCCATGGATATGTTGAAAAAAACCAATGGCATCTCAGAAAAGGAAAACCAAAACAATGTGGGAGGTAGATAATTGAATAAAGAGAAACCCAAGACTTCTATTTTCAGCGAAAACCCATGAATCATACACCAAACAATATTCAGCTGCCAATCCCAAACTTAGAAGTTAGAACAATCAGAACTTATTTACGACAATTCCACAATACAAACTCATAACAGCCCTAGACAAAGCCATCCAGTTAGACTTTAATTGATGTTGAACAAAGTGGGATTGATTTCATCTGCAAACCACATTCTTAAATAAAGGATTAGAATTCGGCAGGAATAATGGCCCACATAGTTACTTGATGATTTTCACCATTTTGAAATAAGGTATCAAAATCGCCTGCAAAATAGAACTCTGGATTATGATTAACATATTTTAGTTATGCTAGAAAATCCAAAGGTTACTCACTACTTACACTAATCATTGATTCTTCATCCAACTCAAAAATAAATGGTTATTCTTAGGGGCGAAAGACTAGAAGCCACTTTAACCAAAGAAATGTGATTCTGGAAGATAAATGATTGATTGGTTGAAATTCTGATAGGACTCAGGTACTGATAGGACTCTCGTTGTTAATAAATAAAACTGAGGCCAAGGCCTATCAAATTCACACCAGGAGGCAAATGAATGTGTTTTGTTGAATGACGGAGACTTTGCTACCAAGACATGTGCACAAGACTCCTCAATAGCATCTAAATTGATCTTTATATGTTCCTTCAAAGGTGGTAAAGAGGATAAACAGCTTTAGATCCTAGATGATAGAGCAACGTGATAGATCCCGAACTAATAGAATAGTAATTCTCACTTTATTGATGAATTAGAAACAGTATAATGTAATTGAATTGAGTAAAACTCAATTCAATGGCTAGCGCACTCTTATTCTTCTCCCTCTCAAAAAGTAACAAGGCTACCGAATTTCTTCTCCAAAATCATAATCCCCTTTCCTGCCTAAAAGCTCCCTATTTATACATGGCCTCCACCGACCTTTACACTAACAAACTTTAACAACTAACTAACACATATCATTTATTACAAAATAACCCACACACATATGTATTCTTACACGTGTAACTTCTTTTTATTTTTCCTACTGTACTGATATATTACTGGAGCTACCTCCTCCCTTCCAAATTCACCTTGTCCTCAAAGGTGAAAGTTAGGATACTGGCGCTGCATTTCTTCATATTCTTCCCAAGTTGCCTCATGAGTTGGCAACCCCTCCCAGTTTACCATAACCTCCCAGTTCCCTGTTTTTGTCTTACAGTAATCAATAGCTTCAACAGGCATAGTCTCCCACTCAAAGTTCTCATTTGACTGTTGGATTGTCGGTTGTACATTGATGTGTTCTCCTATCAGTTTCTTCAACTGAGAAACATGGGAAACATGATGGATCGACAAACTGTCAGGTAACTCCAGCTTATAAGCAACTGGACCGATCCTTTCAAGGATCTTATAAGGCTCGAAATATTTAGAAGAAAGCTTCTCATTCCTTTTTCTTCTCAAAAAAAGCTGGCGATAAGGTCTGATTTTCAGAAAAAACCCAATCCCCAACCTCATTTTCCACATTTCTCCTCTTCTGATCAGCATATCTTTTCATTTAATCTTGCGCCAGTCTTAAGTGATCCTTTAGAGATGTTAAAGCCAGATCCCTTTCTTTCAACTGTTCATCCAAAGTGGCATTTGTTGTTACGACATCACCATAGTAAATCAAAGGGGGTGGTTGTCGGCCATATACCACTTGGAAAGGAGTCATGCCTAAAGCCCTCTGAAAAGTGGTTTTATACCAATACTCTGCCCACGGTGACCACTTTACCCATTCTTTAGGCTTCTCACTGTAGAAACATCTCAAATAAATTTCCACTCCTCTGTTCACCACTTTTATCTAACCATCTGACTGTGGATGGTATGCAGAACTTCTATTTAACTTCGTGCCTGCTAACCGAAACATCTCCTTCCAAAAACAGCTAAGAAAAACCTTATCTCTATCCGATACAATAGATGTAGGGAAGTCATGAAGTCTTACTACTTCTTTCACAAACAACTCCGCTACTGTTTTTGCTGAATATGGAGCAATCGCTGCTCCTCTCACTCAACTTCTTAAAAAAGGAAGTTTTAAATGGAGTGAAGAAGCTAATGAGGCTTTTGAAAATTTGAAGAAAGCAATGATGTCCTTACCGGTTCTAGCATTGCCTAAATTTGATACCAATATTATAGATCCCGAACTAATAGAATAGTAATTCTCACTTTATTGATGAATTAGAAACAATACAATGTAATTGAATTGAGTAAAACTCAATTCAATGGCTAGGGCACTCCTTCTCCCTCTCAAGAAGTAACAAGCCTACTGAATTTCTTCTCCAAAATCATAACCCCCTTTCCCGCCTAAAAGCTCCCTATTTATACATGGCCTCCACCGACCTTTACACTAACAAACTTTAACAACTAACTAATACATATCATTTATTACAAAATAACCCACACACACATATGTATTCTTACACGTGTAACTTCTTTTTATTTTATTACTGGAGGTCTAACACAACGTGAACCTGTCCATTACTTGCCTCCTTAGAACCAAGAGAACTGGAAACAAAATGCAACCCAACATTCACTCCTTGGTCATCCCATGAACTATCGTTACTAATAAAATCTTTAAGTCATTATTAATAAAATCTTCAAGCATGGTAAGGACATTTGAATCATCATTTTCTATAAACAACTCTTCTTTGCCCAAGGGAAACCCATTATCATCCGTCTTCTCTCCGTTGTTCTTTAATTTCTCATACTAACATAAACTTTCAAAGGAAAATTTTTATTCCCTTTGGGAAGCTGAACCGCCTTATTTGGAATTGAATCAATAGGTTACCATGACTAACTAAATGGGAACGCAAAATCAGTTACCTCAAACACTTCATTTCTCTTAACTTCAATTAATCTTGTAATATCCAGATTTTGAAGACTCTTTGAAGATGACTCACTATTAAAGATAGCGGTTGAATGGAGTAACATCACTAAATCTAATATGAAAATTTCCATTGTTCAACTCTTTAACTTCAATTCACTCGGGACAATTGGAAACTTTAGAAATTACGTTTCCTTGGATCTTAAACTCTCCAAACATAACTCAATGAGTTACATTATCACTTAGTTGGGGGATTTACAAATTGGGAACTTTTTAAACATGTTATCCCACTAAGAGATCATGTAATTTTATTGACAACCATGAGTTCGCTAATAATCTGAAGGACAAACCACTTTTCAATTCAAGTTGTAAAATCAAACAAGAATTTCTAGAAATGTGCTTCAAATCCATTGACTCAAACACTCAGGACAAGGAAGACAACTCACGTACCTTTACGAGGTAGCTATACCTCCTCCCTAGACCATTGTCCACTCTTTCCACCAGTTTTGCTTTCAAGTCGCACGTTTGTGATCTGTATATCTTTTGAAGCTGCTTTACACATATCATAGACAGTAAGGCCAGCAATGGTCACTGCTGTCATTGCTTCCATTTCAACTCCTGTTTTGCCTGTTGATGCAGCTTCTCCTTCAATATCCACACTGTAATTTTTGGGATTTAAATGAAGATCGACTCGTACATGTGTCAAGGTTATGTTATGACAAAGAGGAATTAGAGTGCTCGTGTGTTTTGCTCCACTTATTCCTGCAATTTTAGCAACACCGAGGACGTCTCCCTTAGACATCTGGTTAGCTAAGACCAAATCAAACACCTTCTTGCCAAGAATTACATTGCAACTAGCAACAGCAATTCTGTCAGTACTTTTTTTTGGAGAAACGTCCACCATTTGAGCTTCCCCACCTCCTCCAACATGAGTCAAAGCCGAAGCATTTTCATCCATTTGAGATATTATTTCTGACTTTTCAGCAGTAAAATTGCTACTTGAAGAATCTGAAATCCCACTCAGGGGAGGCTCTCCAAATACTGATTCCATTTCCTGAGTAAAAAGTACGAAGGTGGATGAGAAGGGATCCAAGAGACATTCAGGGTACAGCTTCAGAAGCAAACTACAATTCTAAAATAAGTCTAGAAACAGCAGGTCATGGTATACAGTCCAAAATTGGGTGTGCCTGGCCAGCAATAAAAATTTTCCATGAAGCAGATATTTAAAAATGAATTGTTTTTATTTTTATTTTATTTTTATTTTTTTTGTATGTGTAAAAGAAAGGGATGCATGAGATTTTTGCACCTAATCATTGCCCTGTAAAAAAATATCAAAGATACTATTTCAACAAAGTTCCTAAGCAACCATGGACTACAACATGATGCTAAATTTTGTAAGAGACCACCAGTAGAAGTCTCCTTTTTCTACGCTTGTCCAGCTCATCTACCACACAATGAGGAGCAAACCAACGCCATGTTTTTCAAATGAATGTATAGAATACTGTTATTCAGCTAGTATTATAATAAGGGCAACTTTCGTACAGCTTCTGAATTTCTTTTAGTCGTCAACAAAAACAGTAATTTCAAGTGTCATATTATTTATATTTTCTAACTGAGAAGAAGCAGCGGCAGCATAATGTAAGACTATTAAGAAACCACAAATAGAAGCCTCCTTTTTCTGTTCTAGTTCAGCAACCACACAGAAACAAAGTGGAGCAAACCAAAGCCATGAAAAGAATACTGTTATCCAGCAAATACTATATTATGATTAAAACACCAAATACTATTTTATGGTTATGTTTAGTTTAGAATTAGTTCTTAACTAAGGTATTTTTCTCACCAACATTTTTAGAAAAGGACGAAGAGAAAAGGGTTAGCTTCTGAGATGAATATGTCAATTAGCTGCTTGCTTCAAAATCATTTTTGAAGTGTTTCTAAAGGCTTCTGAACTTTCCCAAAGCAGTTTGTCCGCTCTCAATTCAAACCTTTTTCTTGTTTAGTTTTTTCTTTTTTTTTTTTTTTTTTAATAAAGGACCAACTTTTATTGAGATTTTAAAAAAATAAAAAATAAAAAATAAAATAAAAGAACAAAGCCCACAAAAGGGGGCGCGCCACAACGTAGAAAATGTAACACAAAATAAATTCTAACAAATAATTACAAAAAGAACTTATCACAAATGTCTAGAGAGAAACACTAAAGTTTGTCAAGGACCAAGCATCAAAAGATTTTCTTCTAGAAAGCTAATCTCTTTCTCACTTTACCCTCCACCGACCTTTAAAGAGACAAAAGTCGCAGGTTATTTCCCAAAGGGAGTCCAAGATACGATATCAGAAAGACAGCTAACTCACAAACAACCCACCACATTGGCCCACTCTCCCACCTTAATAAAATCACTACTCAGACTCAGGATCTAACACTTACGTAAATACTTAAGCTTGAGAGAATCAGAATGTTTTATTCCATTCACTGAAGAAATATATATACAAGCGACAAAACTAACCAACGAAGGAAAGTGTAGAAAAGGCCATAAAAGAAAAATAAGATAAAGGCATTTACATTTACAACAATAAAATATCCCTAATATTAGAACTATAACACTTCTACTCATCTTAAGCCCTGACATAGCTTCAAAGAAAGCAAGAATGTGGTTCAAAAGACAAAAATGTTTAGTTATCCTGTCTCTCAAGTTTAGCCCTTCTTTCTACAACTCTGTTTGGGTTATTGGTCCTTAAGATAAGCAAAACTGACCCTAAAACAAATGGATTGAAGAATAGCCCTTCCACAATGAGTTACATACGAGAAAAAGCAAACAATTAACAACAATATCATAATCATGAAAACCAAGACCCCATGTGATACTTGGTTTTTGGTTTATAGTCTTTTGAAATTTGCTTCCTTACAACTGCTTTACCGCGGTTTTTTCAGTTTTTCTAAGTACATTTGAATTCAAAGCTAAATTTCAAAAAACCTAGATAACAAAGCAAAGAAATCATGGTAGAGAAGTGTTGTGAGCTTAATTTTTAGAAGCCAAAGGGCTATCAAAGAAGACCTAAATTACTAATCCTTGTTAAACACTTTGTTTTTTTTTTAATGAAAACAACTTCATTGACAAAACCGCAGGAATATAAAAACAAAGCCCACAAAAAAATGAGAACATCTTCTGCAATAAGGGGCTCCAGCTAAGCAACAAAATGGCTATAAAATAGTTACAAAAATCCTACAAAATCAAAGGCCAAAAAGAAACATGAAAGCGAACGGGAGACTAAAAACTGGAAGGATCCCTATCCACTTTCCTAAACACTCTTCTATATCACTCATCCCACAACACCAATAAGATCGTACCCACCCAGCACACCATAAAAAGCAACCTTTCTTTATACAAGTTGGATTGAGGAGGAGCTCCTAAATCATAGCACTGACATTAAACACTTAATTTAGACAATGGGAGCCGTAATAGTATTTAACCTTCACTGCGATGATTAGTAGGTTATGTAAAACGTGAACATAATCCCTTGACGATAATTTTAAGCAGTAGGATGATTCCCTTTAAAACATAAACCAATGTCTGGAAATAACCATCTACGCCTTTCTCCCAAACGTAATAGCACCGCCCACACAATGGCCAGACACGGAATATTTTGGTTATCTAGTAAACAATACGAGAAATGCCTCATGATAGTTCCTTTTTTTTTTCCTTTCCCTATTTGGTATTGCACCGTATAAGGGTTCATCAGCTTTAACAAAGCTCGTAATTACGATAATATGAACTTCGAATTCTGTACAAACGCAAAACATTGAAATTCAAAGTACCTTGTTAAATTCCGCGATGGTATTTGCTAAATCATGGTCGCTGTTGCTGCTAAATAACCTTCTTGATGAAGGAAATACAGCTCCAAATCGGCGAAGAAGCATTTGACCAGAACAATATTATTTCAAACAGCGGCCATGGAATCGTAAAAATTGCAAGAACAACCAAGAGTGAGGCGCACCCTTCACCGTGTAAGGCAACACGAAGATGGAGAGGATGGTTAGGTAGGGATTTAGTTTGATGTAATTTCAAAATTCCTATCCATATAACATTTGTATACTTCTTAACTATAATATGGCGAAAGTATTTGAACAACGGAATTCGTAGTCACTAAAACATAGAGATGTTAGCTTTAGTTCATCTTATGCAAAAATGATCAAATCTTGAGAGATAAGCGCAGTAAGCTACAAAGGAAACGGACTCTCAAACAAAGAAGACAATTTCTAGGGGTCTTAAAGACTAAAGAGTTTTAGGATTAAAAATAGAGTTTTGGTATAAATAATTTGTGAAAGCTCAAAATTGCCCCACTACAGAAAAAAAAAAACTATAATTTCTACCTCTTGCTCTCATTCTTCCCCTCTCCACTATTTTCTCCTTTGGTAGATAACAAACGTATTTGGAAGACAATTTGATGGTTGGGCTGATTTTGGTCGACAGTAATGAGCATCGCCCACTTCATTAGATTGTGAATATGAGAGTAGCTTTTTCAAATTTGGTAGATTGTGAACACACACAAACCCTTACGTGTGACTATTGTTAGAAATGACATGTGGGCCTAATCCCATAAAAAAAATTAATTATTGTTTGCACTTTAGCAAATTCCGTGTCGTATTATAAGGATATTGTGATGCAAATTGGATTATAGATAATGACGGGTTAACTCTTCTAGTGGATATGTATTTTTGTTCGGAGGTAGAGCAATATCTTAGAGGTCTGTAAAACAAACTTGCATAGCTAGATTCACTATGAAATCTAAGTTTATTGCATTAGAATTGGCATAACAAGAGGCTGGGTGGACTAAAAGTGTACTAGGAGATGTACACAGAGATGTACCATTGTGGGGGACATCTGTACCTGTGTCTATACACTATGATTCACAGTCTACCATTGGTATTGCCAAGAACAGTGTTTATAATGGCAAAAAAAGACATATACGTCTTAGACATGGAGTCGTGAAACAATTGCTAAAGGAAAGAACTGTTTCCTTAGAGTTTGTTTGGTTTAAGAAGAACCTAGCTGTCCTTTAACCAAAGGACTAACTAGAAAAGTGGTTCTAGATTTTTCAGTGAACATGGGCCTAAAGCCCTTTAGTGATCTATAGCACTTGATATTGGGTGGTCTATTGTGATAGACTTAATGATTCAAAGCCACTTATTGGGCGGTCTTTTGTGATAGACTTGATGATCCATAGCCTATTGTGTGGATAGTTCTTAAATGAACTTGATGGATGATACTAAAACCTTTGAGTGGTTCATAATTATATAGATGATAATGAAGTCTTCATAGCTCTTTTTGAGTGGCTTGTTTTGACAAACTTGATGAAGCACATAACATGATAGTGAAGATGGAGTCATCTTCTATGAAAGAGTTTAAAGGTCTCTTTCTAGAGCTTTCACGATGACACAAGATTCATTTCTTGTGCATGGCCATAAAAGCACAAATCTATATTATATAAACAAAATGTAACTAGGAATAAAGTGTGTTGTGAGGGTCTCAATAGTGTTATAGGATATAATTCACTCTCTTTAACAAGGTTGTTGCTTTACTTCACTAAGCATCAATTCAAATCTTCGGATATTGATGTCTAAGCTTAATATTCTATCTTAACTCAAAACAGATTTGTTAAAGTCTCATTCTCCTTCGTCTACCCGGTAACTTTACTGTTACAATCATTTGTGGAGGATTGTTAGAAATGACATGTGGCCTTAAGCCCATAAGCAAAGTTAAATTTCCTTGTCCCACATAGTTTTAGAAGTGATAAGTGGGTATATATACCAAAAAAATGAAGTGGGATACAAAGTATTTTGGTGGTGATAGCATAAATCTCTCACCACACACGCGCACTACCGCCGCCCGATCAGGTGGGTTCGGGTAATCGCGCTTTTGCGAAAGAAAGGAGGTAATTTTTATTACCTATACTTTTTTGTAGTATCTGGTCATTGAGCGTCCGCTTGTATCTGACCACGTGTTATTTTTAGTCCCTGAGTATCTGGTCATTGAGCGTCCGGTTGTATCTGACCACATGTCATCCTCTAATGCAATCTCGTTGGGCGTCCAGTTCTGTCGCAGTCGTTTGTCACGACCGATCCGATTCTCGCGTTCTTCCACATCATGCATCCATTCCGACTCTCGCTCTTGGCCTCACCGTTCTGAATCTCTCTCACGGCCTCTCTTTTTCGAACTTACTCCTCTGTAAATAGGCACTTCGTCATTTTGGAATCATCACTAAAAAATCATCCCATTTGAATTATTTATTCTCTCTTCTCCACTTTCACTCTGCTTTCCATTTTCTAGTTCTGAGCTTAAACAGTTTTGTTTCTATTCCTTGTTCCGACGAGTGCATGTCAAAATAAGGAAGTCGTGTTAACCTTGGGGAGCAACCGATAACACGACTAGCATGACGGATGGTCGTAATTGCTTTCATGGTAATGATCCGTCACGGCACATCAATTCATTAGTTCTACATTATCGTATTTTTCTTCCGCAACTATTATCCAATTGCAACAATGAAAAGTGCTTCCATCGAATGAAGACAACAATCGAATGACAGAGGCGACTTAGAAAACACAATGGTGCATTTTAGACATTTAAGTTTTGATTTCTTACTCAAACTTGGATAGCGGAGACAATGAAGAATTGGATGGCAGTGGGCAACGTTTTTCCTTGCAAATTAGAAAACCTTCTCAAACTCCAACCATTGTAATGAATTTTTCTTTGTTGATTTCTTTGGAAACTACTCTCTGATTTTTGCTGTCTTTTTTTTTTGTAAGTTTTTTGTTTTTTAATTATATTCTCTAATTTTACATTAAAATATGTATCGATTTTTGTTGGTTTAAAGAGTATTATTTACTAATTTTTGTTGTTTTTTTCAAGATATTTGACAATAAATTTGTTATTGTAGTATAGTTATTGGATTGGTATGAATTTTTAGGTGTTTTTCCTTGAGTAGTCATGTTTTAAATAGCTTCTTTAGGTGTTTTTCTTTATCTTGCAGCAACTCGCATTAAGTTTCTAACTCCCATACATGAAATGTCCAAGCTCAAATTATTTTTATGTGTTTTAGGTGATTGAGAGTGATTTTACAAATGTTTTATAAAATTTTTAAAATATTGTTTTTTTATCTCAAACACATCTTGTAAATATTTTACAATTTTCAAACTTTAAAACACCTAAAAACACATATAAAATTGATTTTGGATTAGAGATTTCAATTTTGGAAATTGCGAGATAGGTACGATATGTTTGTGAGTAAGTTGCAAGATAAAAAAAAAATGTAATAAAAGCTTTGGTAAAACATGCTTAAAATCATTCTAAATTATCAAACTCTAAAGTATATAATTGATTTAGGATTGAACATTTGAAAACTCGAAATATCCATTTGCAAGGTGAGTGCGAGATGTTTGCGAGATTAAAAAAAATAACTAAAAAACTCCATCAAACATGTTAAATCTCTCTAAATCACCTAAAACAAATATAAAATTAATTTGAATTTTTGCATTTTGAATTTGAACATTGCAAGATGTTTGCAAAATTAAAAAATAGCTAAAAAAAGATCTCAAACATAGTATAAAATCACTCTAAATTACTTAAAACAAGTATATAATTGATTTGGAATTAGGTATTTCAAATTTCATTACAAGATATTTGCAAGATGTTTGTGAGATATAAAAACAATGGCTAAAAACTGTCTAAACATGTGTAGAATCACCCTAAATCACAATAAACAAGTATATAATTGATTTGGGATTGAACATTTAAAGTTTGGAAGTTGCGATATGCCTACGAGATATTTGCGAGATACAAAAAATAGTAACTAAAAATTTTCTGAAACATGTGTAGAATCACCCTAAATTACATAAAACAAGTATATAATTGATTTGGAGTTGAATATTTGAAGTTTGGAAGTTGCGAGATGTTTGCAAAAGAAAAAAACAAACAAAAACACTTTCAAAATACGTGTCAAACAACCCTAAATCGCTTAGAACATTTATAAAATTGATTTTAGGACATACATTTATGAGCCCTAGATTTGTAAGGAGTTTGTTTGGGTCCCGAATTATGAAAACTCTAGTCCCCTTCCCTTCCCTCAATTCCCTCCCCTAATTCTTCTCACTCCTTCCTCTAATCCTTCTCACTCTCCCTCTCAATCCTTCGTGGTTTTTGACGTAATCCTTCTCCTTCTCCATATGAACCTTCTCCTTTTCTGTGTAATCCTTCTCACTTCTACCTCCTAATCGTTGTATGTCGTTTCGTTGATGACTTCTTTTCAACATGTTACCTCCAAAACCCTTCTCCTTCTCCCTCTTTAGTTCCATTGAATGGTTGGGTTTCCACTCCTTGCCTCTGAAACCGTTCTTTGCATGTTCAAAGAGACTTCTTGATGAACATGCAAGGATCTCTTCCTTGTCGCTCTAACTTCCCTTTATCGCTCCGACTTATACCCCAAAACGCCTGTGAATAGAGAGATGTTACTTCTCTTGTAGGATTTGAAAAATAGTAAGGGTTGAATGGATAAAAGCCCTACGCATCGGAATAAACTTAACAGAACCCTAAACTCAATTTAATTGGGAACTTAAAAATACCTGTACATTGGAAAAGGAATATATAAACTAATTTTCTATAACCTAAAAGCTAAGCATGCTTTCTATAAAACAAATACAAAGAAGAGGAAAAGTATTTACTCTTGTTGAAGTCTATGTATCTACTAAAACACCAATTTGAGGCACCACCACTTGGAGAACTTGTTATTCACTGAGTTAGAGATCTTGGTTTGTGGGAACAAAAAATGGAATAAAAATTTTTTAGAAAAGAAATTAAGAGAATATGCCGTGTACGTAGAGTTCCCCATAAGCGCCTTTGTGTGTGCATCAATTTTGTCGTACCCTTACCTCCCTAATGTTCAGACTGAAAAATAGGGAGTTAAAGAGAAATTTTGGGATATTACCACCCACATTCCCTATTAAATTGATTTAAATTAAATTATATTAAATTAATATTAAATAGTTAATTAAATTAAATTAAATTAAACTAAATTAAATCATATTTAATTAATATTACATTTAAATCATATTTAAATAAATTTCTCTCACATAACTATGTTTTTAATTTAATTAATTAAATTAAACTATTAATTAATTCTTCAATTAATTAATTAATTAATTAAATAGGTTAATTTTTATAAACATAACAAATCGGTAAGATATTTACAGCTCATGTAACAAAATGAAAAAATTCATTAAGCTGGCTATTTTTTTAAATATTTTAGATTTGCCCTTTCTTTTCATCGTATTTCTTCTCTTCCTCTTATGCGACTTTTTTTATTTCCATCATCTTTCTTATCTTCTTCTGCAATTTTTCTATTATTTTCTTTTTCAAACGGTTATTATAAAGGATGTTGAAAAAAAACGTTATTTAGATTTGGATAGTCAAATCTAAATGATTGTGTATCACAAATAAAAGATCGTATAGTCAAATCTAAATGATCGTTTGCCAAAGAATCTTGAAAAAATCGTTCAGATTTGGCTACCCAAATCTAAATAATTTGTATCGAATCTAAACGATCGTGTAGCCAAATTTTAAACGATCGTATACCAAAGAATCTTGAAACAAATCGTTTTGATTTGAGTACTCAAATCTAAACAACTGTGTACTAAACAATAGTCAAATCTAAATGATCGTACCAAATATATTAGGCGCGTTGTTTATGGGGCATTTTTTATATTTTCCATTGTGGACCTGTGGGCTTTTTCCGTTTTCAAAATTGTTTTATACAGTGTAAATACTTTACCATTTTGTTATATTTTTTAAAAAACCCTTAAATTAAGTATTTAATTTAAGAGTTTTTTAAAAAATATAATAAACAAACCAAATATTTACATTGTATAAAAAAATTTTGAAAATGGAAAAAGCCCACAGAACTATGATGGGAAATACAAAAATATTCCAATCAACACGTGATTAATCGATCAGACACGCGCGTGTAATTCTTCTTTTAAACAATTATGGTATGTGATCGTGTAGGAAATGATACACGACCGTGTAGTGCTTTTTAACGATGGGAAAAATATTTCGTGTAATTCTTCTTCTAAACGATCATGATACGTGATCGTGTAGGAAATGATACATGATCATGTAGTTCTTTTTAACGATGGAAAAAATACTTCGTATAACTATTCTTCTAAACAATCAAAATATGATCGTGTAGGAAATGGTATATGATCACGTAGGAAATTATACACGATTGTGCAGTTCTTTTTAACAATGAAAAAAATGTTTCGTGTGATTCTTCTTCTAAACAATCATGATACTCAATCGTGTAGGAAATAATACACGATTGTGTAAAAAATGCTTCAAATCTAAACGATCGTTTAGATCATATCAAAGTGATATTTAAACGATCTTGATATTCTAGAAGAGGGGCCGTAAAAAAGAAAGAGAATATGAAGAAATAAAGAAATAAAAAGAATATGAATAAAAATATAAGAAAGAAAATATTGAAAGAAATATGTATTTTACTTATCCAAAAGATGATGAACGGATGAGCTGAAGAAATCTGGAATAAAAATAAAAATAGAAGAAGAAAGAGCTGAAGAAATTTGGAAGAGAATATAAATAAATCACAAGGAAGAAGAATAAAGAGAAGTGACGAATTGTCTGTAATATCAAAGGTAAATTTGGAATTTATGAAAAAATTTAACTGATGCCATGGACCTTTTTATTTTGTTACACGGGCCATAAAATATTTTGGTGTTTTGTTATTATGAAAATTAACCTTAGTTTAATATAATCCAAATTTGAATTATATTTAATTATAAATTTCTCTCGTACGTATAATTTTATTGTGTATCATATACATATTAAATTTTAATCTATAATTTTCATACGAACCTAATTCACATAAATTAATATTTAAACTCATCCAAATTTTTTATTCTCTCATAAATTAATTTTGAATAATATCCAAAATTAAATTTATATAACAAAGTTTAATTAAAATATAAACTTTATATTATAATGTATCATCATACACTATATTAATTTCTAAAGTAAATTTAAATATTTCAAATTGCAACAAATATGAATAAGTTTCATTACCTTTTACGATCTAGGAAGGAGACCTAATGGACCTACATATCAGAATTTGAAAATTAAAAAGAAATTAAAATTTGACCAAAAAAATAAATCTCTAGTTAGGAAAAATTAAATCATCATAATAAAAAAATTGTGTTGCATCACGGACTAATTGTGCATTTTTTTCACTTTTTCATTATTCTTGACGTTTATTCATTTTATTTGATAGTTTTTATTAGAACTGTCAAGTATTTGTAAATTGCATGTAACGACCCGACTCCTTATACTGAATCGAAGTCATTACCAATATAGAACAAGTGGTTTAAGTCATGAAAAAATTTCAAAACGCATACGGTTTAAGAAATTTTATTTATAAAATTCAAACAAGGTAGTCATGCAGAAATGTAAAAGCAATCTGAAATCCTACTCGGGCCCTATCTACATAAAAGATGGTAAGTGATGAAAAGTACTCAAATTCAAATGCGAAAATCTGAAATAAGAATAAGCGGAAGCGGTAGTCCCTATGGCCCTCCACGGTCTCACTTCGGGTCGCTCGCCAGCTTGCCCTTGCCCTTGCCCCGTCCTCTACCTGAAAACATAAAACGAAGAGAGTGAGTATAAAAATACTCAGTAAGGGACCCACTACTAGTCCCACTAGGTGCCTGTTAACTTCCTGTTAGAGTCCTGATAACTGGTACCCAATCTCTGGCACGTTCCCGAACACGTGCAATCATGTGCTCCCGTAGGAACGTAACTCTGGTCTTCGGTGCCCCGAGGGACACCTAGGACAGTCGGGATGCGAGGACCCCGTCGAGTCACTCGAGTCATATCTATATCCATGCTAGACTGGCGTCCCGTCGGACCACACAGCCCTCAATAGGTGGTGATCCCGAAGGACACCCATGCAGGTACGACTCTAACAGATCAAGCTAACAGGTACCCTAAGTGCAGTATACATACACATGGCATCAGCATATAACATATCATATAAATCATCTCTGCCCTCTCCGTCTCGACATTCGTCGTATAGCTATAACAGCTCTCGCCACACATAACAGGCTATAGTATAACCATACCGTCATTTACATCATACTAACATTGATTTCAGGCATCGTACCGTCCAATCCCCAACATGCAAAATTGGAGTATACATCATCTCATATTTCTAAGCATGGAGCTAGTAGTAGAATCTCTTACCTGGAGATTTACTTGACGAGTCCTAACCGCGAGGCAGTACGCTTTCCAAGCGACGAGGTCCTAACTGTTTAATATGCCAAAATTCGTAATTAGGTCGCCCACGATTAACGGTTCAAAACTCATTCGAAATGACTTACCCTAGAAGGAGATTGCAGTGCTCAAGCCCCTACTGAAGAAATCCCCCGCTGCAGCAGTTACTTGGTCCAAGACGTCCCTTAAGGAAAAATGATCTAATTTAATTCCAAATTAAATTAACTAGTGCCCAAAATATTGAATCTTACTGGATAATGCCAAAATAATTGATTTAATTACCAAAAATTAGGTGGAATGAGCCAAATTAGTCCTGGCGGCTCGGCTGGAAGAGGACAGGGACCGGCTCGGCTTGGCGCAGGCGCGGCTCGGCTCGGCACAGGGATTACGCGTGCGGCTCGGCTTGCAGCAGGAGGGAGACGCGGCTCGGCTACGCAGAAGCGCGGCGCGGCACGGCTTGTGGTGCAGACCGGCGCGGCTCGTGGCGTGGGATGGGCGCGCGCGGGCTCGGCTTACGACTCGGAGCGGGCGTGCGCGAGCGTGGAGCGGGTTCGGTTTCGGGCGAGCGGGCGCGGGTCGGTTTCGGGCGAGCGGGCGCGGATCGGTTTCGGGTTCGGGCGTCGGCCGAAACGTGGGTTCGGCTTCGACGGCTGGAGGCGCGCGGCTGACGATCGTCAACTGCTGCTGCTCGGCGACTCGGCAGGACGCGGCTTCACGCGATGGCTGGCGGCTGCGCACGATCCGGCTGAGCTGCTCGACGACGCAGCAGAACGCGGCTTCATGCGACGGCTGGCGGCTGCGAACGACTCGGCTGAGCTGCTCGACGACGCAGCAGAACGAGGCTTCACGCGACGGCTGGCGGCTGCAACGATCCGGCTGAGCTAACGAATAGAAGGAGGAGGGCTTGGCGGCTCGGGTACGCGGCGGCGGCGGCGTCGGCAGCGTGCGGCGGCTAGGGTTTCCAAAAAAAATTCCTCTTTTTTTTTTTTTTTTTTTTCTTTCTCTCCCTCTTTACGCACGAGTCCCAAGGCCCTTTTATATAAAAAAATGACTCTTTTCTTTCCTTTTAAAAAACCCAAAACAACCCCTCTCTCTCTCTCTCCAAATCTCACCAAAACAACCAATTTTAGTTTAATATGGGCTTCCCTAATTATTTCCAACAAAATAAAATTAAAATAATAAGATAAATAAATAAATGGAAAAATGATTCTTATTATCCTAAGCAAATGAGGATTCCCAACTTTAATTACTCAAGAAAATCCAAATGGTAAGGTTCTTCCAATAAATCTAAAATTTCCATAACCCCACTTAACATTAATGACAATGGACAAAACCCAAAAGAGATATCGAATTGTTGGGCGTTACATTGCATGTGTCCAAGTAATGTTGTTATTGTAGTAGTGTGTGAAGGCAAACTTAATATATATCCAACACTCTCCTCATTCGTGGGTTAGGATCTTCTAGACCATCTACTCTATTATCGTGTTAAATCATCAACTAACGAAGTGAAGATAAATGGTATTATTTCCGATGTAATAAGCGGCAAGAAACGAACCCAATTTAAAAAATTAGAAACAAAAATCCAAATAGTTACAAGAATGCATTAATATTCTGGATCAATTTAACTAAAAGTTCAGCAAGCATTAATTAAATATTTATTGACAATATATATTATACTAAGGGAAATTTCGAAAAAATAGAATCATGATAGGTGGGACACGTTCTCATGGTACGAAATTTCCCACCCATAGGCCATATGAGTTTGCTTACACTTTTGTTTTGTTTGTATTGATAGCTTTTAACAAGAAAACGAGTGCAAACTTTGTACTTCATATATTATAACATATGTGTGTGTATATATATAACAAAAAAAAGTTTAATCACATAACAAAAAGAAATTGAACCACACCTTTAAGCTTTTGATTGTATTAAGTATTAAACTGTCTATTTAAAAAAAAAATGATTCCCTCATTTGTGGGCTTGTAATATTTGAAAGGTCCAATAAGTGAAAATTAATTTTAATTTATCATATTAAACCGTCAATTTACCTAAAAGCTTAAGTTAGTGGTTGAAAGTAAATTTAATCATATATTACCGATGTTAAATTCAATATCTATGACATGAAACACATGCACTATAAAACATTTGTATTTAAATTTGGAAGAAATAGGGCAATTTGATATTCAATTCGACAATTTTAAAATGAATTGCCTCGTTATAGGGATGGATGGATTAATATACATTTTAAAGGTAAATTACTATGTTGATTTGATGTTTGAATTCATTATAAATTTGAATTAGTAAAATATTTAATGACGTATTTCATTTAAGTCAATAATATATTTTAATTTCTAACTTTCTATTCAAAAGGAAAAATAATGACAAGACAAAAAAAAAAAAAGAAAAAAAGAAAAAAAAGAGAGACAGAAATTCCGAACTCTTATTTCTAGTGGGATAAGATTTATATCATATGATTATATAAAACGTTAGTATAATCTCTATTGGTTCAATTTTATTAATCATACATATCATTTTAAAATGTTTGTTTAATTTAAAAGAATGTAAGTAATATTATGTTTTGTGTTAGAGATGTATTCACTTTTTCTAAGGGGACGAAATCTTATGGGGACCCGCCTTGAACCGGGTGGGGATTGTTTGGTTAGGTAGACAATGGGGAGGAAGTCGGAAAAATAATTCTATTAAACCTATTATATAAAATATTATGCTTAATTTTCAATGATCAAATTAATAAATAAATAAACATGTTTGAATAAGTATAAAAAAAAAAATGTTTGTTTGAATTCTAATGAATTTTGATTATATCTGAATAATTTGATACATAATTATTTTCTTTCACCTTCAAATTTTGAGTAATTTTTCATTAATTTGTAATTGTTTTTATATACATGCAACAAATCGTAGGACTGTTAATTGTTCAATTGTTCTTAATAGTGATTTATGTTAATTAGTTTTATTTTTAAAAATCAAACGGAAAAATATTCTGAGTAGAGAATTCAATCCCTACAAAGTTTATACGAGGTATCCTTCCCATGGACATTTCTAGTCATTCGTATAACCCAATTGATCAAAAGGCATTAAACATTTGCAAGTAAATTAGGTTAAATTCATACTAGAAAATTGAGGTTGGTGACTATAGACATAAATTTGTAGGTATGATATTTTTGGTGTATGAAGTGAATCAGGAGTATCAAAAACATCAATTGTATCAAATGTATCATATATATCACAATAACAAGTCTAGGCTATTTACCAACTATACAAGAATATCAATAATGTACCAACGGTGTGTCAACTGTTAAAACTTATTTTGCCAATGATGCAATAAACCCTAAGAATAAGGCTTCATCTTATAATGCATCAAACTATTCTTCGGGTTTAATTTTGGTTTTCATGATTGTCTTTTTTCTGTTGTAGTTGTTTTTTTAATAAAAGTATATTTCAATAAACAAATATGAATCTCTATCTTTATTAATTAAAAAACAACTCTGTTTAATCCAACCCGAACCATAACATATAAGGTAACATAAATAACTAAATTAAAAAACAAAAATAGATTAGCATGTAATACACTTGACTAATTTTAAATAAGGAAGACCTTTTTATGAGTTGAATTCTTAGAATAAAATTGTCAAAAATGGTAGATCAAAGTTTTTGTCTTACACAACGAGCACATTTTTTAAAAACTTGTTTCAAATAACTTTTCTCGATACATCTTAGAGATCGGCTTCAAAAATCTACTTAAAAATTCGGAAAGTTTCATCAAATAATACAATCTAAAAATAAATAAAATATTATAGCATGAGCAAAAAGAATTTTCAAATATTTACCGTTAGTTTGTAATTTTTTTAAATGTCAATTTTGCCCTTTAGTTTTCTTCTCCCAAACTTTCCTTCTTCTCTTGCTATTAGTGATGGAAACCATCACTAATATTATGCTATAAGTGATATCACGTCAATATGCCTATATGTTTTTCATGAATCTATATATCATTGATAACTTGAACTTTAAATTTCTAAATGATATATATGTTGATAACATAATCTTCCATGGATCATTTATTTTAACAAAAGTTGCAACT
Source organism: Cucumis melo (assembly GCF_025177605.1). Lineage (NCBI taxonomy): Eukaryota > Viridiplantae > Streptophyta > Magnoliopsida > Cucurbitales > Cucurbitaceae > Cucumis > Cucumis melo. Next base: position 5,534,560 of record NC_066857.1, read on the forward strand.
ATATCAATTTCATTTCAAAACTATATCAACTATATCTCATTAATGTTGTGATTTACAAAAGTATAAGTATTACAACCAAATGTCAAACAAAAGTATAAACATAAAAATCTATTGTCAAATAAAAACTATCAAATGTAAAACAAAACACCTACTTATTAAATGTGTGATATTTTAATATTTAAGTTTGGAGCGTCATTTTTCCTCCTTGGAAAATGCCTTGTAGCTTTGCTTAGAGACGCTTTTTTTTCTTTTTTTCGAATTTTGCGTTCTCTACAATTTTCTTAGTTGATTTTGTTCGTCTTTTTGGTCTCTTCTAAAAAACAAGTCCATCCATATTTTCAGCTGCAACCTTTGATCTATACACTTTTGTACTAATCTTAGGAGTTTTTTCAATAACTTGAACTTATAAAATAGAAAATCACATGACATCTATCAGTAAGGTAAATAAAGCTTGCTACCATTTATACTATCAATAATAGAAGCTATCACGGATAGTATGTTATTAGTGATTTAAAGCTATCATTGTTAACATGCTAATCGATCCTACATTTTTCATTTGTCCATTTATATTAAAAACAAACAACCACAATGTCGTTTATAGAAACATTACCTCGATATAATTTATAGTATCCTATTAGGGATATCACTTATATCAGTGAGTGATATCCTCATACTGTTTATGACTGATAATTAAATACTCTTTTGGTAGATTCTATTGGTGATATTCTTCTACTAGAAGATATCAATGATAGCAATTTCTCAAATTTGAAAGTTATATCTCACTTATAACAACTAACTATTGCAACTGATAGCACATTTCTTAAATCGAAAGTTAGTCTGTCATTTAGTGGCTATCAATGATAGGAGTTATACCTGATAGTCGCTATCAATGATATCAACTAGTAACACATGTTTCAAATTAAAAGCTATCATTGATGGTTGCTTTCTGCTAGTATTGATATCAACTATCAATTATAGCTTTCAGTTTTGAGAAAACCAGGAAGAAGCATTTGTAATGGTGGCATATAGAAAGTTACCACTAATATTAGTTGTCAGTGATAACAAATTATAACAACTATTGGTGATATTCAATAATCGTAGCTATCAGTGATAACAAGAAAATATAGAAAAAATGTGCAAAACAATCCTTTCTTAAATTGAAAAATCTCTTAGTGATAACATTTACCAATGATAGCAGTTACCGCTAATATCTGCCATCACTAATATATTTTATCAGTGATAGCTTTTAATTTGAGAAATTTGGGAAGAATGACCTAAAATGATGGTCGCACATGGGTATTTTAGTATTTTCCTCATTTTTGTGCTATATATGTCATTATTTTATCCTCAGCTAGATGCTTCTATTTTATGTTTTTTTACCATTTATACAACTAATCCTAAAATCTAACTATTTTCAATGTTATTGATTGGTTTGTTTGTTTTGTCTTTTTCGATGAAATGTCGGCCAATTCGCATCAAGATTCTACCAATTTTTCAAATCTTATATAATCTTTCCAAATTTCATATACCAAATCTTGTAATTTTTTTTACGTGTTCCACAATTATATGAATTGCCAAATTTATAAATATTTTTTGCTAATTATGATTTTTTTCCATATAGATTTTAGTGTACTCTGGTTTTTAAATTTTAGAAAAGATCAAATTTCCAAAAAAAAAAAAAGTGTAAGATTTGAAAAAATATAAAGAAATTCGATATTAATCTGCTTGAGATTCCATCGAGAAACACCAAATACATAGAATCTTGATGTTAATTTGGTATGAAACAGATTCTTTGTACTTTCCAAATGTCTTATTTATTTATTTTTAAAATATGATATTTGGCGAAAGATTTGAAAAATTAGGTAAGTTTTCGCATAAGATTTGAGAAAATTATATAAAATTTGTTAGAATCCTAGTGTAATCTTCTAGAAAATCCAAAATAACCTAAAACAATAAATAAGTTAGAAAGATTGATTTTTCAACTGAATCTCAGAGGTTGATCATGTCTCTCGTTTAAATGAATAAAAAAAACTAGTTAAGGAGTTTTCAAAAAGCATCTTAGCTTTGGAAAGCAAAGAGTTGAGAGTTGATAGTGTTATTTCTAACCATTTTCCAATTCTTGACGGCTAAATATATACTTCCTAAATTTGAATTTTATGTGTAGTGTGTAGGTCTTGGCTATCGCTTGTCTTGTGTTTGGCAATTAGGGAATCTTTGGAGAAGGGAAGCCAGGGGAAGGTGGAAAGTGAGTAATGGCAATGCTCAAAATCACCTCTCCCCCCAACCTTTGTTAAATCACATTGTTAGCGGTTTTGTGATATTGAACAACAAATACATTTAATCGAAAACATTCCACAGCCTCATATCCACTCTCTATGTCATATTCTGTAACGCCCCAAAAACTTAGATAATTTATTGGGCTTATTTTGAATCCATCTAATGAGAATTATTTGATTTAGGTGGGAATTGAAATTAATTAAATTTTTCTTGGATGAATATTTAATTAATTAGAGGTTTTGGCATGTGGTGTTGTTGAGTTTTATTAAATGGTAGGTTAAGAGGATTAAGTAAAGTTGTGGATTTTTAGTGTTGTTGAAGTTGAATTTAATTAAATAATTATGGACGTTATTTAATTAAACCGTAGGGTGGAAAGTTTGTTGGAGATTTGATAATTATATGTATACGTGTAAATATATATATAATTATTATGTTAAAGGAAAAGATAATTATATTTGTTGAAATATAATTATTTAAGGAAAAGATAGTTGTATTTTGGAGAAAGGATATTTATTAAAGGAGAAAAAGTAAAATAATTATATTTTGGGAAAATATAATTATTTGTAAAAAAATAAATAATAATTAATTATTGTGGAAGATAATTAATTATTTTGGAAAAAGATAAATGATAATTAATTATTGTAGAAGATAATTAATTATTTTGGAAGAAAGGTAAACAATAATTAATTATTGTGGGAAATAATTAATTATTCTGTAGAAAGATAAATCTTGATTATGGAGTGGAGTTGCTATGGTTGGGTTAAGATAATTCATGTTGAAAGTTATATATATATAATTATTATGTTAAAGGAAAAGACAATTATATTTGTTAAAATATAATTATTTAAGGAAAAGGTAATTGTATTTTGGAGAAAAGATATTTGGTAAGGGAGAAAAAGTAAAATAATTATATTTTGGGAAAATATAATTATTTGTAAAAGGATAATTATTTTGGAGAAAGATAAATAATAATTAATTATTGTGGAAGATAATTAATAATTATTTTGGAGAAAGAGAAATAATAATTAATTATTGTGGAAGATAATTAATAATTATTTTTGGAGAAAGATAAATAATAATTAATTATTGTAGAAGATAATTAATTATTTTGGAAGAAAGGTAAATAATAATTAATTATTGTGGAAGATAATTAATTATTTTGAAGAAAGATAAATAATAATTAGTTATTGTGGAAGATAATTAATTATTATGTAGAAAGATAAATATTGTTTATGGAGTGAAGTTGTTATGGTTGAGTTAAGATAATTCATGTTGGAAGTTATAAGTGATTTATTGGAAAAGATTTGATTGATTAAATTAATTGAGGACTTAAGTTAATTTGAGATTTTGGAGGGAAAAGTTAGTTTTGGTGGAATTGTAATTAATTGAGTATATATATATGAATATATATATATATTTAATTAATAATTTGGAAAAGTGTAGTTAATTATATTATGGAATATAATTATATTTATTTGGAAAAGAAAATAATCCATGAAGAGAGAGATGATTGATTTTGATTGGACGAAAAAGATATATATTTATAAGAGAGAATAATGGTTTAAATAAATATATATTTATTGTAGATTTTGGTGAGAGAAAAATAATAATAATAAAGAAGTATTATTATTATTACTAATGGTTATAAATGCCTAAGATTAGGCATTTATTTAGGAAAGATAATGGAAATAAAGATATATGTATATTTTTTGGTATTATATATATATATATATATATATATATATATATATATATATATATATATATATATATATATATATATATATATATCCTAAAAGGAAAATGAAAAGGAAATAATAATAATTATTATTATTATTGTTATTATTTGGGTCTATAAATAGCATTAGAATGCTTAAGATGGAAATAAAGGAAAAAGAAAAAGGTTCTTTATCTTCTTCGCTAAGATAACCCTCTGCTGTCGCCGCCTCAGTTGAAGTTAAGATTGATCTCTTTGGAAGCTTGAGGATTTAAAATGATAAATTTTTCATCAAGGATAAGAGGATTTTCCAACCTCCATTTGAGTAACCTTGGTAAGCTAATGAAATTAAATTAATATTGTATTAATTTAATTTTGGATCTATTTGGGTTTTCTGTAAAAGGTTCAATTGGCTAAACTTTTTAAGATCTAAATCTTGGATTTTTCCCAATCAAGGTTGAATTGGTTTCAACCCCAATTTTTAGAAAGTTAATTAATTTGGGAGGATTTTTGGATGTTAGCCAATTGCTAATTTCATTAATTAAGATACTAAGTGTTCCTTTTATGATTAGGATCAAGTTAATTGGAGAATTTTACTGTCAACTAGGGAGTACCTTTGTTTGGCTAAAATCTCCAGATAAGAGATTCTCCTACTAGACCTTCGAATTGAATTTAAGAGACCGCATGTAATTATGATTATGCATTGATGGTAGCTAAAATGCATAACTTGATGCTACTGATAATGACTGTCATTGTATTGATGTTGATGATGATGACTGAGATTATTATGTTGATGATTGATGATGGTGACTGATGTTATGTTAATGACTGGTAGATTGATGTTGATGATTGTTAATGCATGATATATTAATCACATGATTAAGGACGTTAAGATTAATACTCATGCCATGTTATGATGTTATGGTACATGCTATGGATAGGGTGTTTTGTTAACTTTGTCTATTAGAGTCGTACCTGCATGGGTGTCCTTCGGGATCACCACCTATTTAGGACTGTGTGGTCCGACGGGACGCCAGTCTAGCATGTATATAGATATGATTCGAGTGATTCGACGGGGTCCTCGCATCCCGATCGTCTTAGTGTTACCTCCGGGTTCACTACAGACCAGTATGTCTTAGGTGCTCCCCCGGGACACCGAAGACCAGATTTTCGTTCCTACGGGAGCGCATGTGTTCGGGAACGTGCCAGAGATTGGGTACCATTTTCAGGACTCTAATGGGAAGTTAACAGACACCTAGCGGGACTAGTGGTAGGTCCCTTACTGAGTATATGTTTATACTCACTCTTTTTATGTTTAACATTTCAGGCGAAGGTAAAGGTAGAGGAAAGCTGGCGAGCGACCGAGAAGGATCCGTGACATGCCATATGAGGACTCAGTTTTGCTTCCGCGTTTATGTTTCAGTGTTTTAATATTCCGTTTTTAATGAAAATTTAGTCTTCCCTCGTTTCAAAAAGTGTCTCTTGTCATTGTTCCTTTTTAGTAACAACCTCAGCTTAGTATAAAGAGTTGGGTCGTTACATATTCACTTGACATTATTGTTACGTAAATAATACAAAAAACATAAAGAAAGATTAACACACAAATGATAAGAGAGATAATTTATATGGTGTATCCCTCTAAATCCAAAGGTCATGATCATAAATAACCATAAATAATTAAATAGGTTGAATATGAATTCTAATTTAGCAAAACCCTATACTTGATTGTTCATGGTGTCAAAATAACAAATTGCATTCCAACAATTATGATTAGCAAGGGGCATACTTTCGTGAAGAAAAAAAAAAAAGATACAACTTGGGCGCAATATGTGAGGCCTCCTCGTTATTGGAGAGTCCGACTAGTTCACTATGAAGATGTTTCTGAAACTTAATCATTTCTTCAAAAATAATTTTTTTTCTATGGCGGTCTTGTAACCTTTCTACAAGATAACATTTGTACCTCAGGAAAATAATTGGGAAATTGTCGAAAATAACATACTTTAGGCTTGGGGATTTGAAAATAGCATGCCGTTTTTGGAAGAAGATGAGAGATAAAGAAGAAGGAAGAAATTTTGGAAGAGAAAATGAAGAAATCACGAACAAAAAGAAGTGAAAATATGAAAAAGAAGAAGTAATAATATGAAGAGGAGAAGAATAAATCACAAAAAAAGAAGAAAAAGAAGTGAAGTGAAGAATGATCCTGTAATATTCAAAACCAACAAAAGCAAATATGAAACTTATGAAAAAAACAACGGTGGCTTCATGGACTTTAATTTTTTGTTACACAAGCCGTAAATATTTTTTAATTTCTTACATTTATGTAAATTAACCCTTTTTATACTTATATCTTAATAAAATCTAAAATATGTTTGGTTTGCTCAAGAAGTTTCATAACAACTGTCAATAACTACTTTCTAGAGATTTGGTTCCTCTCCCACATTCACAATTCTTGGCAAAAAAATCAAGTAAAATAGGGTGAATATAGCGTTATTATGTTTAGAAATTATGTTTTCCTTATTATTTGCATGTTAATTTTGACAATAATTTATGTTTGTGTCTTCACTTACATAAATTATTTCAATATTATGTCGTTTGTAAAATATTGACTTCGAAGTAGGCTATATCTTTAAATCTTCCTTAAAAATACTATCATCAAGCCGATCCGAACATATGTAAAGGTTGTTTGACAAATTGGATAATTTGGAAGAATTGTTGGGTTGGAAGGATAAAAAAAACACACACACACACAAAGAAGCTATTTGATTCACTAATAATTAAAGAGATTTATTTACTCTGTTATTGGTGTCAACTCCACGATTACTTCACCTAAATAGTTACCAACTCAACTCATAGTGTATTTTTATTGCCAACCAAACACTCCCTAAATGGAAAATGACACCATTTACTATCTTAAAGCTCTATAATTTGAATCCTTACTTAATCTTACAAAAAAGTTAGTATTACATCTCATAAAATGTTTAATTATATAAAACACTCTTAAACTTTGTAGTATGTTTCTAGATTTTAAGAAATTTTGGGCTTATTTAGTTTCCATTTCATAATTTATTTTATGTTTTCATGATACATGTTTGTTTGACTGGCAACCCAAATTCTAATATTTTAAAAATTGTTTTCGAATTCTATGATTCAAAATAGTGCAAATTCTAAAAACAACATTTGTAACGACCCAACTTTCCGGACTAAGCTGAGGTCACTACTCAATACTAAGACTCGACCACACAATACAAAATTCATAATAGACCAGTTACAATTTCCTAAAACGTTAGGAATAAAACAACAAAACAGTATCGGGCCCTATTTCAAATCACAGTTACGAAAGTTTTGAATAAAGTCTCAAATCATCAAATCCAAAATCCTCATAACAAATCCTCTAACCAAAATACATCAGCGGAAGCGAAAATAAAATCAGACACGTCCATATGGCCTTCACGCATCCTTTCTGCCCCTCGTCGGTCTGCCCCTAGCCGTGCCCTTACCTGAAAAGTTAAGAAGAAAAAGGGTGAGTATAAACATACCCAGTAAGGGACCCACTACTGGGCCCGTTAGGGGACAACAGTTAACTTCCTATTCGGGGGTGCCCTACATAACAGTTTAGTGGTTCCGTAGAACGCACATATTAGTCCAGTGCTCCCGAAGGATGCACATATCAATCTAGTGCTCCCGGAGGATGCACCTATCAGTCTAGTGCTCCCGAAGGATGCACCTATCCGTAAGGCACACTACCCCATAGATGAAGCTAACCGTCACCCCTCAGTCCATACTAAACCGTCCACAACAGTCACACCCCAACGGCATTCATATTACAGTTTCGCCATAGGCTTTGTCAGTCAGATAGTATAGGTTTACACAACTACACCCTCAGTTGCTATACGCGTCACCAATTCGCACACCATTAGGGAAAACCCTAGACCCAATCAACTAGCCAACCAAAATCGGACTCACTGTCCTTCCCCGTCCAAACTCCATGATCAACATCCAGACCAATGATTACTACATACTGAACCGTAACTTCAAGGTCCATCAATATAGAATCCCAATCTACAATCAGCAGTCACAGTACCTTTACATCAGACAAAATATAATAACAGTGCTTAACAGTCAACACACATACAGTTATTCAGTACAGTCACTAACGTGTAATCCCCTGTGGATTACTACGTTTTCAGCCTCGATCCGAGGTCCAGTAGTAGGAAAACCCTTACCTGAAACTTGGTTATGCCCCTCGATCGAATCCACGCTCAACAGATCCACCTAAACGAAACACGAAGGTTTTAGTTGATGATTTTAGTAGAAGTCGTTTTAAAAAGGTCAGAAGCGACATCCGTTGACTTACCCAAGGAAAGGAAAACTACCTCCAAACAAGCCTACCGCGAGACCCGAGAACTCAAGCGTCAACTCTGTACTACCTTCAAGGGAGAAAAGTAGGGTCATATCTTATTCCAATATTCAAACTCTAATCGGATGTAGCAACATTAGGGAATTCATCGAAAACAATCCTTACCGAAGACTCACCGTGACCCGGAGCGGAGGAAGGAAGGCTTAGGTGGCTTGGTGAAACAAGGAGCTCGGCTCGGCTTGAAGGCGTTCGGCTCGGCTCGGCTCGGCTCCACCTCGGCTCGGCTCGGCTTGGCCTCGGCTCACAGCTCAGCTTGTGGCTCGGCTCAACTCGGCTCGCGGCTCGGCTCAACTCGGCTCGCGGCTCGGCTCAGTGCGACTCGCGTCTCGGCTCACTCGGCTCGCGGCTCGGCTCGTGACTCGGCTCACTCGGCTCACTCGGCTCACTCGGATTCGTTTGTGGCTCACGGCTCGAACTGGAAGCGGGTCTCGGGTCGGATTGGATGAAAACGGGCAGCCACGGTTTTGATGGTTCTTTCTTCCGGCGAACGACGACGGTACGATGGGGGTTGCAGCAACCGGCGAACCTCACGGTGGCGGCATCAGCTGGGACCCGACGGACGACGACGAAGGGAACGGGATGCGGCTGCTTGCAAGCTTTCGCTCGGACCGACGGCTGGCGAAAAAACTCAAAGGTGCGGCGGCTGTGGAGATCCGGCGGCGAAGAAGCTGAAGGGAAGAAGAAGATTGAAGAGGAAGGTGGTGCCGCCGTCGGATGGAGAAGAGATGAAGAAGAGATGAAGAAGAAGGAGAAACGGATGGGGAGAGACGGCTGCGGCGCGACGTGAGGAAGAAGAAAGCGAAAATGAAAAAAATAAGGGGGGGGGAGGGGGTGTGCGCGCGCGAGGGTTTCTTCTTTCTCTTTTTTTTTTTTTTAAATATATATATATATATATAAATAATAATAATAATAATAATAATATATGTAATAGAAATAAATAATAATAATAATAATAATAATATTAAATATAATAAAAATAAATAATGATATATATATATTGAATAAAATTAATATAAATTTATAATAGAATATTAATATTAATTAATTATAATAATATTAAATAAAAATATTAATATTTACTTTAAATAAATAAAAAGAAAATATTAACATTAAAAATTGTAATAATAATTCCCGATAATAATAATCTAATCAATATTATATTATTATTTTATCGTTTTACCAAAACTCAAATTTCCGAACAATTCACTTAAAATGCTAAAAATTTTACCTCGAACTTCGGGGCGTTACAACATTTTTATGTTTTTCTTATATCTATAAGGTTAATTTTCATAAATGTAACAAAACATAAACATATTTACGAACTGTGAAATAAAAAATAAAAAATCATTAAATCGGTAAAATATTTTCATAATTTTCAGATTTGTCCTTGATTATTACGAACGATTCGTCACTTTTCTTTCTTCTTGTTCTTCTTCTTTGCGATTTATTCATTAATTTTCTCTTCTCAAATTTCTTCATCTCCTTTTTTAGATTTTCTTTCTTTTATTTTTAAACGATTTATTTTTCTATTTAAATCTCCTATTTCATCTTCACTGTTTTCAGCAAGATTTTTTGAAGTTACTTCATCTTCCTTAATCCTCATATTCGAGAATATCAAGATCGTTTAAATATGATTTTGACATATATGATATAAATGATCTTTTTCCATTGTTAGCACGATTGTTTAAATTTGAAACCCTTTTCTCATTGTTTAAAAAACTACACAATCGTATTGATATGATCTAAACGATCACTTACCATAGTCAACACGATCGTTTAACATGGTCAACACGATCGTTTAGATTTAAAACCATTTTTCCATCGTTTAAAAAGAACTACACGGTCGTGTGGATATGATTTAAATGATTGATTACCATAGTCAACACAATTATTTATATTTGAAGCTTTTTTTCCATCATTTAAAAAGAACTACACGATCGTGTGGATATGATATAAACGACGCTTACCATAGCTAGTCAACACAATCATTTAGCATGGTCAACATGATTGTTTAAAATTGAAGCATTTTTCTCTCCGTTAAAATGAACTACACGATCGTGTATCGTGACTTAAACGATCGTATACCATTCGTTTTGATTGTAGTGCACGATCGTTTACAAGAAGATTATTCACGTGCGCGTGTGGTCGATTAATCGTGTGTAGATTAGAATATTTGTAAGTATTTTTCATTGTGTGGGTTTTTTTCGTTTTCGAAATTGTTCTATATAGTATAAATATTTTAACAGTTTGTTATATTTTTAAAAAACCCTACCATAACTTGAATTTTAAATACAAAATTATATTACACATTAATAAAAGATTTAAAAATATAGTAGGCGTTGTTTAAATCCAATTCAATTTCTTGAAATTAAAATATGTATTATTTAATGTATCATATATTAAGGGTTAATTTACAAATATAGAACAAAACCCAAAAATATTTATCGTCCCTATAACAAAAAATAAAAGTTAATGATATTTCATAAATTCCAGATTTGTCATTGAATATTATGGGACGATTCTCACTTCTTTTTATTCTTTGCGATTTATTCATCTCCTCTTCAAAATTTTATTTCTTTCATTTTTAAATGATATTATCTATTTAAATCTTGTATTTCATCTTTATTATTTTCGGCAAGATGCTTTGAAGCTATTTTACGATTGTTTCAATATTCTTCTTCATCTTCCTCATATTCGAGAATATCGAGATTGTTGTAAATAATCAACACGATCATTTGCCATGGCCAACACGATCGTTTACCATGATCAACATGATCGTTTATCCTGATCAACACGATGGTTACATTTGAAGATTTTCATGATCATTTACATTGGACTATACAATCCCTTACCATAATAAACACGATCGTTTACCATGATCAACATGATCGTTAGATTTGAAGTTTTTAACGATCGTTTATATTGGACTATACGATCATTTACCATAATCAACATGATCGTTTACCAAAATCAACACGATTGTTTGCCATGGTTAACACGATCGCGTAAAGTATATTATTTTACTATGCGATTGTCTATCCTTATAATATATTTAAACGATTGCGTAGTTAAGGTAAACGATTGTGTATATGGATCCAATGATCGTTTAAATTATATTATACGATCGTTTATTTCTGAAGCTTTCTCGCAATTGTTTATAGTTTATTATCCGATTGTTTAAATTTTGAAATTTTTTTTCCATCGTTTAAAACGAACACATGATCGCGTATTGTTGTCTAAACGAACATAGATCATCTGTTTAGACTGTAGTACACAATCATTTAGAAAAAGATTACTCGCACTGCTAGTTGATTAATCGCGTGTTAATTAGAGTGTTTTTGGTATTTTACTGTAGGTCCATGGACTTTTTCCGTTTTTTAAATTGTTCTATACGGTATAAATATTTTACCACTTTGTTCTATTTTTGAAAAACCCCTATATTAACTTAAGTTAAACTCTAAATTTGTTCCTATGATTTAGTTAGCGATAAAATTGAAACTTGAGAGTGAATTTCATATATATACTTGTTATAGTTTGATAAATCTTCTTAAACCAGTCCTTTCTACAGTAACAATTTACCATGAAACTTCTATTATATCGTAGATAATAGGTTCTAATTGTAAATCATAAAACCTAAATTTTAACTTATTCCAAATTGTAGGACCAAAATGTCACTTTTTTCTGTAAATTATATAATGTTACAAAAGAATGATTATACATTTTAAACATAAAACATGTTAATAAATAAAATAATAATAAATTATTATCAACTAATATTTAGAGGGTGAGTTTAACTAGTTTACCATTATTTAAATTAGAATCCAATTTTCAACGTAGAATTTCTCATCGAAATAAGATGGAAATTGATGTCAACTAATATTAGAGTATAAAAATTAACATGATAGTTAATATATAAAAATTGATTATGTAAATGAATGTAACTATATCTTGGATATAAAATAAATATAACAATGATCTTTAACTCTCTGCATAGTTGTATGCATACATAATAATATATGTCCATGAACCCATTTCAAACCCCCCCCAAAAAAAAAAGAAAAGGAAAAAATGAGAACACAAACTTATTACTTCAAACTTCGAAACTATAGTATAGTATTCAGAAACCCAAAATTTGTAATTTTTTTAACCAAAAAAGAAAGAAAGAAAAGAAAAAAGAAAATAAAGGAAAGAAAATTAGGAATGGCCCCCCCTCCCTATTTGAGCAAAAAAAAGTTAGAAAAACAGAGCTTTGTTTGTGCAAAAACCGAAGAGAATAGAATGGACCCATTTTGAAAGAGAGAAAAAATGGTGAATGAAATGAGATGGCAGAATTTGAAAGGGTATTGAAAACTGTAAGCTTTGCTTTGTGGGACTGAAACAAAAAAACAGAGTCAGACCTCCATGATTCCATTATATTATACCTCTCTCTCCATTCCAATTCCCACAACTGTTCAACAAAATTCAAAAACACTCTCTACATACATAATACAGAGTGAGAGAGAGAGAAATTTTTCATTTTATCATAGACGGCGACAGCTCTTGCAGGCAGAAATGGATAGGCAACACAACAGAGGCCTCTCACAAAAGCCATTTTTTGGGGATTTGGTAACGTTGAGTCAGTTCTTTTAGAGAGAAACTGAGAAATTAAAGACAACCCAACAAATTTTTTTCCCTCGGAAGCGTTTTTCTATGCTGCAGAAAGCTTGATTTGTAACTGAAGGAGATGAGGGAGAGAAAGAAATTGAGCAGATAATAATCACAGACACAGTCTGTTACAGAAAAAAAGCAGAAAAAAGAAACGAGGGTGGGGAAAATAAACTTGTACGGTTAATTATGATTGCTTGCTTAACCGTCCTGTTTTCTTAGCTTTTTCCCTCTCTCTTTCTTTCTTCTGTGGCTTGTCCTTTGATTGATCGGTAGATGGGGTAGCAGTGCACGACAGTTTACCATTCTTTCAGACTGTGAAAAACAGAGCAAGAGAGAGAGAGAGAGAGGAGAGACCCTTTTCCCCTGTTCCTATTTTCTCCTCTTCTTCTTTGGTTTCTGTTGTTGTTCTTCAATCTTTGGCATTTTAGACTGAGACCCGTTTTTTCAATTTGGATGACGCTTTACGAAGAGAATCCAGGGGAGTCTCGCAAAGGTGAAACCCAGTTGAATCTCTCTATTTTTTTCAAATTTGGTGTTTATCAAAACACCCAAAGGACTTTGAAATTTCGAGGTGTTTTTGGTGTTTGATTGATTTTGTTTGGTGGGTAGGTTTGGAAGGTGAGGATCTGTATGAGGAGCTGTGGAAGGCATGTGCAGGACCTCTTGTTGAAGTTCCTGTCGATGGAGAAAGGGTTTTTTACTTCCCGCAGGGTCATATGGAACAAGTATTTTGTCATCTCTTTTTCAATTTCACCCTTGAAACAAAAACCCCTCATAATCTTAGATGCTGAAATTTCTTCTGCTTTTTGGTTCTTCATCAGTTGGAAGAGTCCACAAATCAGGAGCTTAATCATCAAATCCCTCATTTTGATCTCCCTCCCAAGATCCTATGTCGTGTTGTTAACATTCGTTTGCTGGTATTTCTTATTCTCTTTTGTTCATGTACACTTGCCTACTTTGTTTCTGTTGATTCTTCATGTTCGTTTTCTTCTTTTGCTTTCAATTTTTCAGGCTGAAAAGGAAACGGATGAAGTCTATGCTCAAATCACTTTATACCCAGAGGCTGATGTATGCATATATTTTTACTTCTTAGCGTTAATCCTTCCTTTTGTTCCTCTTCCTTTGCTTTTTGGGTCTGGGGTTATGGAAAATGAAAATGATCTTGCCTAAAATTTCAAGGCGAAAAACGAAGCAGTCAGAGATTGGTAATTAGTATCCCAAATGCCATATAATAGTACAATTAGGAACTGTTTAACTTTCTTTCATTTATACCCTCTCTTTCTCTCTCTCTAATGATAACCACAAGATTGAAATTGTTTGTTGTTTGCTGATTGTGTTGTGATGTTTTTGGTTGGTGGATGAGACAGCAAAGTGAGCCCCAAAACGCTGATCCAGAGCCACCTGAGCGTACAAGGCAAACTGTTCATTCTTTTTGTAAGATTTTGACTGCTTCTGATACTAGCACTCATGGAGGTTTCTCAGTTCTTAGAAAGCATGCCACTGAATGTCTTCCTTCCCTTGTAAATCTTTCTACTAATACTCTCCTTTTTCTCCCATTTTTGTGGTTTCGTTTCCTAATGGTTATTTCTTTCATTAATCATAGGATATGAGTCAATCAACCCCAACGCAGGAGTTAGCTGCCAAGGATCTTCATGGTTATGAGTGGAAATTTAAGCATATTTTCAGAGGTACTTCATTTTTGTATATACTGATTTTCCATAATAGTCAGTTCATTACGAAATCCGAAGCTTGTATTTTTGTCAATGATCTCTAATCTTATTGAAGTCAATTTGTTTTACTTCTATAATCAGGTCAACCGCGGAGGCATTTGCTAACTACAGGGTGGAGTACATTTGTTACATCAAAACGGCTGGTTGCTGGGGATGCTTTTGTTTTCTTAAGGTTTATACATGGATGCTGTAGATTTTGAGTGTTCTTTTTGCACCTTTTCAAGTGGTTTTGAACAATGTTTTGCATTTTGGTAGGGGTGACAATGGAGAACTGAGGGTTGGTGTTCGACGGCAGGCTCGGCAACAGAGTTTGATGCCTTCCTCTGTGATATCTAGCCATAGTATGCATCTTGGGGTTCTTGCCACTGCTTCTCATGCTGTTCGTACCCAGACCTATTTCGTTGTGTATTACAAACCGAGGTTTGTTTCTTCAAACTAAATATCAGGCCTTTGGCTATGATTCAACTCTAATGAATCTTCATCTTCAGAACTAGCCAATTCATCATCAGCTTAAACAAATACTTGGAGACTGTTAAAAATGGTTATGAAGTGGGGATGCGCTTCAAGATGAGATTTGAAGGAGAAGAATCACCAGAAAGAAGGTGCCACTGATGTAACTCAATAAATTTATTTTCTTTCAAGCCATTGAATATTTGTTTTTTGTTAATTATGATTTTAGGTTCACTGGAACTATTGTTGGTGTTGGTGATATGTCCCCGCAATGGTCGGATTCGAAATGGCGATCTCTAAAGGTGAAGATAACTGTTGATCTACACTTTTGATGGCCTACTTGTGATGCACAACTTCTTCTAATACTTGGTATTATTAGATTCAATGGGATGAACCTGCTACGATTCAGAGGCCTGAGCGAGTTTCTCCTTGGGAGATCGAACCCTTTGTACCTTCTGCCTCCTTAAACTTCACTCATCCTGCTATAAAAAGTAAAAGGGCCCGCCCCGTTGAGATTCCTCCTCCTGGTAAGGGGAAAACTGGTTGTTTTCTTATTCTAAAGAATTAGTTTCTTCCATGTCATTGTGTTTGATTTCAATCCTTGATGATTGGGGTTGTAGAAATTACTTCTGGTTCAGCTCCTTCGGGATTTTGGCTCCAAGGATCAACGATTCCTCACGAAATATCCCAAATAAGTGGTGGTACGAATGAAGTTCAAAGCAGCAACAATCGGGTTGTCTGGGCTCTTGGACAGCGAAAACTTGATAGCAATAGCAGCCATTGTAATCCAATAGCAAATGTTGAAGGTATTTGGCCTTCTCCTCCACTCAATATTTCCTTGAACCTTTACCCAGATTCAACATTTGAAAGAGAACTTGTTCAAAAACAGCCACAGTCCTCTCCTTATTCTTCATCTGTCACTTCGAAGCCTAGTAGTGACCTCATACATCCCGATCAATTGGAAAAAGGGAGTAAACCCGACATTTCTCTTGGTTGCCGAATATTTGGAATCGATTTGAAAAAGAACTCTAGCATTGTCCCTACTAACTCTAGCATTGTCCCTACCTTGGAAAGAAGATCGTCTTGCCTACTGATGGTGTCTGATGGTGCCCCAGAACCTGTAACTATGGCTGTCGTGACACCTCAAGTTGATGCAGGAAACCTCTCACAGCATTCAAAGGAGCAGCAACTCTCATCAGAGCTGTCGACAAAGGGAACACAAACAAAACACATCTCTAATCTATCGTCGAGAACACGTACAAAGGTGTAAACAGAGCTCTGCATACTTCATCAATTTCTCCTTTACAGGAATGTTATATTTTATTTTCCATTGACTAAAATAACCAATATTGAATTATTGAAAAGGTACAAATGCAAGGAGTTGCAGTAGGTCGAGCAGTAGACTTGACAACACTTGAAGGATACGAAGATCTGATAGACGAGCTTGAAAATGTGTTTGAAATAAAAGGAGAACTTCGTGAAGTAAACAAATGGTCTATTGTTTTCACAGACGACGAAAACGATATGATGCTCGTGGGGGACGATCCATGGCCAGAGTTTTGTAAGATGGTGAAGAGGATCTTCATATATTCAAGTGAAGAAGTGAAGAAGATGAGTAGGGAGAGCAAGATTGTGTGTCCGTCATTCTTAGATAGCTTGGATTCAGAGCGAAAGACTGAATCCTAATATTGTTTGGATGTTGGAGTTCTATGTTTAATAATTTTGGGTTAGTTTAGCTATGGTAGTAGTAATTAGCAGTAGTGTGGTGCTGGCAAGCAAGTGGTTTTGCTTGGTGCTTTTTTCTTCTTTTAATAGTGAATAGAATATGCTTATTATGTAAGCCAAGCATAAGTGCTTCTTTTGTAGGTGAGGGGCCTTAAAATGTGCTTCTTACTGCAGTTCCTAACCATCACACTTCTTAATTAGTATGTTTAGCTACATGTCCTGTATAAATTTCCGAATTTTCTACTAATTGCTTTCAATCTTTTACTAAATTAGACTTTTTATGGTATATATTGAGTTTGACGGAAGATCCTAATATTGACTATTTGATTGAAGGTATATATTTCATGTTAGTAAAGCTATGCTTATATTAATGTTGAATTATCAGTTCTGTACCTTTACCTTTAATTTGCGTTTGTTTCACCTTTAGCTTTTAAATATACGATTTGGTATCAAATAGACAAGTAAACTTGACAAATCTCATTCACAAGTGGGTATAGAATTTCACTCATTTTTGTTTATTCTATACTTTGCCCTAAACCTTGGGGCAAAACAACCAACTATATATATATATATATATATATATATATATATATATATATATATATACATTATTCAATTATACATAAGGTTTGTATAAATGAAATAACCTTCATGACTTGGAGTTTATATTATCGACTCCAAGAGATGATAAGAGACTCATCTATAAAATTAGGTCAAATATTAATTTATCTTTTTATAGACTTTTGGAATTGTATCTATTTATTCTTTAAAATAAAAATCATATCAATTTAAATCATGAACTTTAAAGGGTTCTATCAATTTAAATTCTAACTAATAATTGGATCAATTTAAGTCTTGAACTTTCATAAATACATCAATTTAAGCCCGAACTTTCATATATGTATCACTTTAAACCCTCAACTTTTATAAATGTGTTAAAGTAAAACATAGTGAGAATTTAAATTGATACATTTATATAAGTTTAAGATTCTAGGTTGATACTGTTGTAAAAATTTAGGGTATAAATTGATATAATTATTAGTTGGGGTTAAAATTGATACAACTCTCAAAGTTCAAGGACTAAATTAATACAATTATTAATTTAAGGTTTAAATCAATAAAACCCTTAAAGTTCAAAGATATAAATTGAAAATTTTCCTCAATATTATAATATAATGAATGATAAAAGATAGGATAAATATAACTTTAATTCCTATATTGTTCAATTTTAGTTTTGTTACTTTCAAATGTCCAATTTTAATCCATAGACTTTCAATACATTTTAAATTTATTTTTTACTACCGGTTTATTATAGTTTTTTCATTACTTTTCATTAGCATACTCATTAAAAAATTAAAAATATATTCACATATTGTGTTTCTTTGTATGAAAATTGTTATGATTTTTAATCAATTTCAATAAAAATTTCAAAATATAAGAACCAAAATGTTGTTTTAACCTAAAAGATAAAAAAGAAGCTTTTTAACCATAAGAATAAGTTTGAAACAAACCCTTACTTGCAAGGTCTAATTAATAATATAACTAAATCTTCTTAATATATTTCAATTTCACCATATACTAATATGGAATTAGAAATCTACATGAAAAATTATTAACTTAGGCATTTTATGTATATAATAAAAACTACAAAACACATTTCAACTTTTTCACATTGAGTCTAAACTCATGAGTTCTCTTATTTATTTTTTCTCATGAATGACTTGATGTTTTAAAACCAAGTTTAATGTGTGTGTGTGTGTGTGTATATATATATATAGTATCTTGAAGTTGGCTTAAAAGGAGAAAAAAAGGGGCAAAAGTGGAATACAATTATTGTGGGAAAAAAAGAAAACCTTGTGTTGTGTTTGGTGTTTGGTGTTTGGTCTAAAGATATGGAGGCAAGAAGTAGCTTTCATTAAGATTGGTTCTTCTTTTAAAGTTACTTTCAACTTTCAACTACAAAATCTGTTGGACAAAGACATACAAGATATGGACTCTTTTCATTCTTCCTTAATTAAGTGCTTAACCTAATTCTAACTTTATTATTATTAATCTTGTGGATCATCATTTGCTACTTTTTCTTTTTTCTAATTTTATTTTCATCGACTTTAGGTTTACTTTTTCGGAAAAACAGCATAATCTTCCTAGCCTTTGGACCATTGCAAAGTACCTATTTTGTGGGAAAATAGAAATGAGTAGCTTCAACAATTAAATCTAAAATCAAATTGTATTTTGATATAAATCATTTTTAATGTCACTTGTCTTATCAACTTATGCCGTTAAATTTTAGTCAATTGGAATCGGTTCGAGTATCGTTGTTAGAATTTATTTGTCAGTTGATCCATACCTTGTTTTATCTAAGGAAGAAATGATTTTGGAATAGACGCCATGCATCCGAATATGAACTATTTCAATAACTCAATTTAATCCTTCCATCATTGATTAAGTGTTGAAGATAATGAAAGAATTAAGCATACATAGTTACCAATAAAGATTCTTAATTTAAATCAACTAGTATCATCCCTAATATTACTTCCAAGATCCAAAATATTGGTTTTACAACAGAATGCATCTTCTAGTTCGCATGTGCATTCAAAGTGTTGTATCTTTGCGCAACGATGGTTTGGCCATCGAGATGTAGCGTTATTTAGATGTTGTAGTATTGTGGACATATTTCTAGAATTCTATTAGACGCGCAAGCTTTACTTCAAACTTCGTTTTTGTAAATATTTCTAAGGTAATCTTATCATTCACTTTTCAGCAATGAGAACTTTGTTGTGCCAAAAAATGTGGAGGTGTGTAAGTTCGAACTAAAGTGTTCAACAAAATCAGAAGAACCTTTCTTGGCATTTCATAAAAAAAAAAAACTACTTTTTCTTTTATTGAAATTCAGTTGAAATAAAGAACTCCAAAAATAAGGAGCAAAACTTCAAATTTAAGAGTAAGCAAATAAGCAACAATATTAGTTATAGTTGAGAAGAGGAAGAGATTCATAGAACGCCAATGATTTCCCACTCAATGCCCAATGTAATTAAGCAACAAAATTATCCCCTAAAAAAACCACAAGTTTTTGAAACAAAGGTCATTTTTAAAAATTGAAAATAAGATTTTCTGAAAATGAACAAGGGTGTATGGTGACTTAAGCTTGCAGCGTTTAGAATTCAGAAATATTTTCACAAGTAAAAAGTCGAGAAGAGAATGAGTTGTTTAGAATGTTAGTGGATTGTAACTGCATAATGAGAAGTTCAACGAAACCAACAGGAGGAAGAAAAACTTAAGGTTGTGGAATGAGAACAGACATTATTCAAAATTTGGGGGTGTGATAACTTGTAGAAATACAAGTTATTATGATTCCTTAGGTAGAATAATGGTCTCAATGCGGGAAAAAGGAAGAAAACGCGTAGCTAAATAGATGGAATAAGACAATTACGTGTTACAAGTAGCAAAAGAGTTTTATACCTGTTTGTCACAATTTTTATGTCTTAATGTAGGCTTTTAGGCAAAAAAGAGAAGAGTAGCCGAACGACAAACGTTAAATGAGGAGACATGCGACCACCAGACGATCAAAGAAATGAAGCTAGGCAATTTAGATCATTAGAAGATAAAAGACAAGCTCACTTTATCCTTCATCCTCCTTTTGTGTTTTAGGTGAGAGATTGAAGCATAGTTGAGAGAAATTCCCATCCATACTTTCCATCTATGTAATAGACAGAAAACAAAGCCGATAAGTATGAGAAATTATACTTAAAGGCTCGAGACACATCCTTCTACTTCAAGTTGTAATTTTTTATGTTGTACCTGTAATTTGAACCTCATAGCCGAAAGACCTAAAGTTTTAGTTATGGATACAATTTCCTTCTATTTCCATTCTCTCATTTTTTTTATCTATTAATGTTATTGCTTCTATGTAAAAAGGATAAGACATAAGATGTAATTAGTAGTAGAGAATCTGGATGTATGTATTATTTGTTTTGTTAAGTTAAATGTTGCGATCAATACCTTATTCTATTCAAGAGAAAGAATGAAGTAATGAATGTTGTCATTCGACAAAGTGATGACCTAAATTTAACTAAATAGGCATTGAAAAGAATGTAGTAATACATTTTTGTCACTGAATTCCTCCTTAACATATTTTAGAGACGATAAGGAATTGAGAGGTTGCTTGCATTAATATAGGATGAGTTGCATATAATTTAGTCGAATGCATTAGATATAAATCATTTAGTAACTTCAAGTACTTGGATCCTAAGAGGTGAGCAAGTATGGCAAAGGCGTCGAGAGGTTACTCATCTTACACTTGAAGTTAATAAATACTTTGTATCGCCTTGATGGACTGATTACCATTGTATTGCATCTGATTACTTAGACATTCTTGCATCCACATCGCCTAAACATAAGTGAGTTCACATTCCACAAATCACTACAACCATGTCCACCTTGCATCCACATCACCTAGGCATACGTAGGTTAGATAATATTGTTCATAAAATTATAGTATATAGATTCCTCATGAAATTAGATTGCATGATTAAGGTCTTGAGTGCATTAATTCCCTGTGTTTGAACCTGACTTACCCTCGAAACCTCTTTTTTTGCTTACATTTGGACAAGAGAGAGAAAAACTTGTACGTACACAATGTATCTTTAGTATTAGCAACACCTTAAGGTAGGTGTCAACCCTTTTTATTGCATGACCCTATTGTAGTCGCATAACCCAATCATAAACTTAGAGCCAAATTATCATATACAGACGGAAAAAAAAAAACAAGCATGTAGGGGTTGATGCCCTAAATCTCATGGTCTTGTAGTTTGTAATTGTATTATACAAGTATTTTATTTATCTAATAAAATAAAGTGCTTTATTTTGTTTGACATTTAGTTGCATTAACCCACAAAACCAATAAACTAACATCTAAGGTTATCTTTTGTAACTTAAAACATGTACGTGGAAACATACAAGTGGATCATATTTAAGTGATAACCTAAATGGTCTGTAGTAGATGGATAAGGTTGGATACCTTATCCTGATGACACTTCAAATACGACCTGCTTTATAGTTGTTAAAATTGCTCTAAAGCGCTACAAATGATTAAGATTAAGTTCCCCTATTAGCTCATATGGAATTAATTTAGAAGAATATGTTGGATTAGTTAGAAAAGTTTGAATTAGAAGAGAGAAACCGACAAGTATATGTGATATAGCGGTTGATTTTCAGATAGAGCTTTTCGTTTAAATATGATTTAAATATTAAAAATATGAATGTGGATTCATATTCCGAAGCTCAAAATTGATGGAAATAATCAAAGTTGAAAAAAAATCAAAATGTTGACTTTTGACTTTGAAAAGTCAAACTTTGACCAACTTTATATTCAAATGTGATTTGAATTTTGAAGATATGAATGCATTTTCATATTTGGAAGCTCGAAATTGATGAAAATGGTGAACGTCGAAAAAAGTCAAAAAGTTAACTTTCGACTTTGAAAAGTCAAACTTTGTCCTACTTTATATACAAATATAATTTGAATTTTGAAAAAATGAATGTGGATTCATGCTCGGGAGGTTAGAATTAATTAAGATAAAGAAATGGTAAAATATCAATTTTATAGGCCCTTGGAAAAATAATTATGACCACTAAACCCGAGCAAATTACAATAATTATTACAAAAAAAAAAAAAACACTTAATTTAGAGCCAAACATGCGATGTCTCCATTTTAGTTCAACCTGCAATGTATCTAATAAATTTGACACCCACCATATGCAAGAGTAAAGTTATTAGAGTGATACCTTATGGTTTTGTAGCATGTTAATTTCTAAATAGTTCAGATGCAATTAGGGTAAAATTGATTTGTCTTCCGCTGCATATGTCTATTGCTTTCCAAACTATGGTATCAAAACATGTTAGTTTACTCAATCACATATGGTGAGTGTCCAATTTATTAGATAAATTGTGGGTTGAACTAAAATGGATACATTATGGTTTTGGCCTTAAAAGAAAAACAACGATCGAAGGTTTGCCGGCAACGACGGTGGTCAAGGGTGTGTCGACGACAATCACTAGAAAATAAGATGTAACATCGAAAGTTGACCAGCAGTGTTTGTTAGAAAATGGTTGTTGAAAAATAGTGATAAAAGGATGTGAGTAGCGATCATTGAAAAACGGTTTTTGAAAGTTGACAGATGGTGAACATTGAAAAATGTTCTTGGGAAGTTTAGCAGTTTTTGGAAAACCAGTAGATGAAAGTTGAGTATCAACGGGCGATGAAAAACAATAGCTAGAAATTTGATGACTAGAAGTTCTCCAACGATGGTCAACATTGATCGGTAGTTGTTTGCAACAATCGTTAATCACCCGAAGTTTGGCCAAAAAGAAGTAGTGGGAGAGACTAGAAGTAGTTGTGAGAAAAATGGTAGCAAGACACAAAAATTAGATATGGAGGATCACGTGAAAAACAATGGTTGGAGTTTCACCAGCAATAGTGATTGAATAAGGTAGTCAGATGTCAACAGACAACTATTGTTAGAGATAGTTGGCAGAGGTTGACTGGCAAGAATAGTTGAAGGTGGTGATTGGATTGTTACATAAAAATTTGTAATATTAACCATTAACTACTCAAAATTTATTTTTCTAAAAGTTTGTTTCGAGTGGTTATCCTAAACCGCATTATCTTGTAAACTCATTTTTCAAAATTCAATTTAGACGATTGCAAACATGTGATTTTTGTTTTAAACAACTTAATTATTAATTTAATCACTTGAAAATGTAATTCAAACATGCACTTCTTTTAAGTTAAAAAATATTTTTACATGTTTTATTAACCACTTAATTAAATTAAAGAAAGAAAGAAAGAAATAAAGAATTACACAATATAAAGACCAAGAATATGATGCCCGTAAAAGGAGAGAAGCATTTGGAGCACTATGGTTAGATAACAAATTCTAAGAAGAAGAAGAAGAAAAAAAAAAAAAAAAAAAAGAAAAAGAAAAAGAAAAAGACGACCAAAATATAATTAATTGAATGATGCCAATACCATATACCAACATTCATATTCCTCTATTTGCAAACCTCTTTTTATCTTGTACAATTCTTATCACATCCCTAATGGATTCCCAAAATCAAAATCTTGCAAAAAATTTCAACTTGTCTTTAATCAACTATGTAGTATTCAATTATACGAAGTTAATGCTCAATTTCTCTCTTGGCCGACTCATAATTTAATGGTAAGTGCACGCACCCGTACCTACTCATATCATCTTTATTAACCTTACCTCAAGAACTCCTACATGTATAGGATCTATACTTTGTCTCTAAATTCTAAATTGTGATTAATTGATATTATGAACTCTCCATATTCAACCCTCAGATGTTTTATTTTATTTTATTAAGATGGATTTGGAAAGATACCTAAAGTTTAATGATGTATGCAATAGGTCAATAGTTCAACTTTTTAAATAATATTCAAATGCTATATTAGACATAACATTTTCTTTTTTTTTTGTATAATATACCTCCTGTTGGGTATTCTTTTAAATTTTAAATTAGTGTTTTTATTAGTTATAAAATGAGTATCTAATAGGCGATTAAATTTTAGATTTTTTTAAAACGATAAAATTATTTTAAGTATTTACAAATATATAATAAAATGTTATAGTCTATCGGCGATAATCTACTATCTAAGTTTACTGCGACACATGTAGTATTTATTATGGTCTATAATGTGACCATTAATAGAAAGTATAAATTTTTCTAAAATTTTGTTATATTTATAAACATTTTTATTCGTTTTATCGTATTTGAAAACAATTCAAAAATTTTATATCAAAGACAACCATTAATTTTTGTTCAAAAGAAAAAAAAAAAAAAAGGAATATGAGATTTGAGACATGTTAGATACAATATAAAAGTCAAGAATATAGTTCCACTTACATTAAATTTGAACTTTTTCGACCAAAAGTTTGAATTCTCACAGCTTTAGAGACTAAACTTGTTAGGTTTAATTTTCATACAAAAGATATCAGTTGAAATTCAATATCATATACAACATTCAGAAAAAGTAATATTAATTACGAAATTATAATATAGCAATTGAAGAACGTGAAATTCTTTTTGCTTTGATCTTTTCACAAGAACCAAAAGATTTGAAAAAGGATCTGAGAGTGTCTACTTGTCTAGGGTTGGGCCAACTGTTTGAACCCTATTTATGTCACTATGATTGGCCCAAAAACACTCTCATCCTTTGATTATAGAGAGACTTTTGAATTGGGAAGTACCACTATCATATCAGCTCAACTCAATGTGTACAAGTGTTATTTTGTGAAACAACTTGATTTTCAAAACTATTTGTATTTGTACACTTATATGTGTCATTATATGCACAAATACACACGTCAAATAATAAATACAAGGACCAAGACGGATATCATTTATAGAAGAAAAACAATATATATATATATATATATATAGAAACTCATAATATCTGTGTGTGCGCGTGTGTGACTAAACCAAACCGAACATTATTTAACACCCCTACATTTAAAGTGTTTTTCTTGTATGTACATACTTGAGAAAAGTTTATACGAAATAATATTAGTAAATGAATTATACCCTACATGTTAGTCCAAGATGACAACAAAATGAAGTTGCAACATATGCCTTAGTCAAGTGTGTCTACAAGAAAAAAAAAGAAAAAAAAGCTACAGCAAGCTGTTTGTTCAGTGTATAGGAGCATGGTATTAACCTTTGTAACATTTATAGTATCGTTTATACAACCGTTGGCAAAGGCAATATCAAGAAGGTCGATTGCAATGCACTTTATTCCTCTGTACACACCCATCTCCCACCCTCACACCCATTTTACAACATATTAACTAGGAGTTTAACTTATGCAAAATTTACTCAATGCATTCTTAGGGATTTACGCCACCTTACTTACTAATAATCTATATCTATATCTATACTTCTATACTACCTTAAATTGATTACATATTACTTTGATAGAAGCTCTATTGTTTGTCAAGTTTTGCAACTATATGCTTACCGTCTAACATCACCAAACTATGTCATCCAATTAAAAAGAATAATTCTACTATGTATGGTGAAACTTTTAAGTGATTAAGAAGATATTATGTCACCTAAATCGCACATTTTTGTAGTTCCAAGTTGTAGCAAATGTTGAGTTGTGATATTTGTAAACTGAATGTGTTTATATTTTTGGATGGATTTATTAAAGGGCCAGGGGGACACGTGCCCCTCTCACATTATCGGTTTTTGTATTTTAATACTAATTTTGAAGTGTTAGATTATGATATATATTAAATAATGCTTTAGTTTAAACAAATTAGTATGTTTGTAGCATAGTGGTTGTGTCCCCACTTCACAACCATAAGGAAAAGGGCGTTTGCAAAAATAGTAAAATTTTTTTATGATAATAGGGTTTATGTCACTATATTTTCTAAATTGAAGTAACAAATTTAAAAGCGAATAGCCCTTTGATATATTTAATCACTTGTCATATTTGTCATATGCGGAAAAAAAAATTGCTATGAGCTAGTTTTTTCTAATTTTTTTTATCATATGATGCATTTTCTCAAAAAAAAAAAAAAAAAAAACTAAGATAAAACCATAACTTATTTCCTAGTCATCATTTGTTATCTAACAAATATTTAGAAAAAAATGCAACAAAGTCGATAATCTAAACTTCCACTTTCTCAACAATATTCCATGAAATTATTTTCGGTATTATTTTTTTTCTTCTTTTTATGTAATTTTTAAATTCATATTTACATTACTTATGTATATATTTATTTTATTTAATTTCAGAATCAATGGCTACAAGATAATTTTTTTCTTTCGTCTTTAGAATATACGTATCAAATTAATTCACAGTTCAAATTCTTCTGAATTTTTTTTTAGTTTTAATACTTTTATAGCTTATATTGAGAAAGATTTATTAGATAAGTTAGATAATAAGCTTATTATGGATTGATTTCAAAACATGAAAACTCGTAGACACAATTGTAAAATATGTTTTAAATTAATTAATCTTTGAAGCTATTAATATTTTTTAAACATTTTTTTAGTTTGTTTATTATATAGTGCCCCTTATAAACTTTCTAGACCCGTCACTATTTATATGTTGAAAATTGCATTTGATATCAAATATCGGTTAAAATAAAAAAAATATTTTCATATTATCACATATATACATATATCTTAATTGTTTAATGTAAATTTTGTTTTCATTATTCTTTTGTTATTTGATGTATGATAATTTTTAAAATAATTTGTTACATACTTTTTTATTGTAATAATTAGTAAGAATATACTTTTCCTCATTCGAAACATAAAAAATAGATATTGATTTTCTTATTTACATCATGTAAGAATTAAATAAGAGAAAATAGAACAAATTAAATTATGAATTGTTAATAAATAAAAGGATCATAAACAGAGAATGTTACAAAATTATATTTAATTTAATAAAAGTTTAATTTTAAATAATTTCATTATTTTCACTTAATTTGGAATAAAAATGTAACCGGAGAGTTACACTCTTTACATTCTATATAACTTTTCATGACTAAATTAAAGTATAAGCATCTCTCTTGACTATAATGTTTATGTGTGTAAATTTTTAAAAATAAAATTTAAAGTAATTATTTAATTTAAATGCTTCAAAATAATATTTACATTAATATTTATTAAATTTTAGAATAAATCTAATGAATAGTATCTTATCTAAATTATCCTAAGAAAATTGTGATAGATAGTAAAAAGATGAAACAATTTATATAAAATATAGCAAACTTTTTAAGTGGTACAACAAGTTTGATGGATTTTTTTATATTTGGTAAATAGTTTAAATATTATGCTATTATTTGAAAATGACTTGTTATTCAAACCTTTATATATATTTTTTTAAAAAAAACACTCGTGCAAATTCAATGAATTTTAATCAAATAAGTTGTATCTTGTTCAAATCGATAAATAGAGCTGAGGTTATAGTTAAAACTGCTAGTAGAAAACCGAAATAACTAGTGATAGTAGACATGATGAGGCTAAATGAAATATGTTATTTTTGTCCGTATGTTTATTAAACACTTTCCTAAGTTTCTATTTTTGAAAGATAAGCGAATGGATATGTAAAAATACAAATTAAAAAAAATATTCAATTAAAAGTTTTTGATTCATTTATTATTATGATTATAGATCTAACAAAAATTTTGTGACATAGTTAAGAAATCAATTTATCATCCGTCTCTCTATATATCCTGGAATTCAGAATTAAGAGATTCATTGGACAACTCTTGAGTTTTCAAACAAAATATTCTTATTAAAAGCAACATTCTCAAAGTGAAACAAAATAGTCCTAAAATAGAAAACCTCAATCTCATCGAACGAACTAAGATTCTTGTAATTATGAATAAAATCATCCTTACTCTTGGACTTATCAGGATCAAGAAAGTGAAGTTAAGCTCTAAGTGAGGCAAAATGGATAAACAATCTTTCAATTAAACACGAGAAAGAGGAGCTGAAATTAACACCTATGAGCATTGCAAAAATGGCATTACATGGATAAGGAAATCATGCCACCTTCAGATAATAAATTCCTAAAAAGGACCCAGAAAGGATCGCCTGGCTGTCAATAAAAATTTAGAAATGGTTCGTTGCAGCTTCAGTTATCATAATCGACACCTCAAGTTCACTCTCATGAACTAGATCCTCAGTTATAGTAACTTCATTGTCTGCTGATACTTGAAGATGAATAAAAATGGAAACAAAAACCTTATGATTGAAGAGAATGAGGAGGAAAGCTTTACATATCTTTAGCTCTTCTTCTTATACATTTCTAATGATAAAAATGCTGATTGAAGCCAAGAAGATTAATACTGATATGATTAGCACAACTACTAGAAGTATTATACTCTTAACTTTCACTTTGTTCTACAATCGCAAACACATTAAAAAAAGACATAGATTTTCATTTGAATTTAGGTGAATAATGAAGCAGCTAAACTAGTACCTAATTCTCAAGCAACCTCTCTAAAAAACAAATCATCTCGAGATCCAACATCACGAGCAAATCTAATATCAAGCAAGTTTATAAGGGAACTCAAATTTGATTTTGCAAGTTTATAAGGGAACTCAAATCACAAAACAGTAAACTATACATAAACAAACTTGTAATTTAAGTCTGCAAACTTGGGTTTCTATAACAATTATGGAAACAACTTTTTCTACTGGTGCAGCAAGCATTCTTCCATTATTTGATTGAAACCTCAACTTTGTCGCACCATCCTAATTTAGTTGTTAAACATATTAGTACATT
This sequence comes from Cucumis melo, assembly GCF_025177605.1. NCBI lineage: Eukaryota > Viridiplantae > Streptophyta > Magnoliopsida > Cucurbitales > Cucurbitaceae > Cucumis > Cucumis melo. The sequence goes on from NC_066857.1 coordinate 5,563,849, forward strand.
GTGATGCAAAGGTGATGTTTTATAAATACTACCAGGTGCAGTATAATACGAAGAAATTAGAATTAAAGCATGAGTTTGAGTTTATACCTTAAAAATGCCAACACAACTACCACTTTTAATGCTCTAGTACCTGATCTCGCTACTAATATCAGAAGAGCACAAATGAGGTCATCTTTACTAGGGTGAAAGTCTGAAGTGATTGGCCATGTTGTAAAATGTCTCAGAGCCAAGTAGAAAGAGTCGTTATTCTTAAAAGCTTAACAAAGAAAATTTTTGTTCTCTAGAATATTGCAGGCAGTTGTCATACTATAAGAATACAAGATATAATGGATTAAGGCCATTTGATAAAAAAAATTGGCTCGCTTACATTATCAACATCCCAAACCTTGACAGTCTCATCACTTAAAGTGTTGCGATCCTTTAATGTCCTTGGGCTAAAGAGAACATCAGTTATCCATTGTGAATGTTCATCAAGTATAGACCTCACTTTAAAAGACTTTATGCACTACACTGTAGCCTGCACCATAAAATTGTTAAGAAATGTCCTAGAAACTAAACATACTACATACATACTTAAATTAATTAACATGTCACCATACTTGATAAATCATCAAGAACATTAAAAGTTTGACTTGTAAGAGATTTAATAATTTTGATAACCCACTTAATATGAATATATTTAACCTTTTTATCACTTCCACCACCAGCAAGTAATTTTCCATCAGATGAGTAGCAGCAACATTCGACCTTTTTTGTACTTGCAGGAATTATACAAATTTCCTTTAGGGTGGAATAGCTAATTTACTTGCAAAAAAAAAAAAAAAAAAACAATAATACTTTCAAAGATAAAAAAATACCTCATGTTTAAAAAGAATAATACTTACCTAATGTTTGGTTCATAGTTTTCAAGAAGTTTTTTTTTTAAATTATTTTTTCAAAAGTAAAGCATAAAAGAGAGTTTTCCGAACAATGGAAAAGCTTGTGATTGAACCTTCAAATCATTTAGCAACAAATGTTTTCCAATTTAGAACTTTGTGTAAAGAACCCATTTGAAATCCATATTCATTCGCCAAATAAAGTCGCAAACTAGCCAACATCACTCAATCCCCATCTACCTACTAATTCAGCTGAAGCAATTATCTACTAATTAAATGGCGAATAGATTTTGACACCGGAACCCAATTTTGTATCTATTAATTAATCTATGGTAGAATTTCTACAATCTAAGTAGTCTTCTTTTATCATCAAATAGGTAGAATTTCATTAAAATTAAGCCCAACTAATTACCTATTGTTGAGATTCCAGATACTGTCACTTGTACGAAATTTAGAGTTAAGCTTGATTTCAAATTGGTTCTTTAAACTTTGAAGTGAGTTTCCTACAAACATAATAAAAGCCACGGTACAGAGAATATGAGGAAGTGATTGTTGAAGGTGAAAAGGAAATTAAATCATCATATCAACATGTTATTTTAGGTTAGAAAGAAAGAAGAAGCCAAAACAAAGTCAAAAAAATGAAAGAAAGTAGTGAGCTACCAGATCTACAACCACACACAACGCCACCAGATCTGCTACCACATCGACGTTACTTATCGAATCTGCACGACCACACGAACGCTACGTACCATCAATTTTCTGGTAGTGGCGACAATAACAAATGGTGGAGCACGACGATGGCGATTTTAGGGTTTAGTGGACGGCAGATCTTTAAAGGTTTGGGACGGTGCGACACTAGAGACGACTGGGCACGAAGAGTCGGCGGTGGTGGACGGTGGATATTGGAGATTCAATATTATTGGAATTAAGCATGAAGATTAAAAGACTCGTGAGGAAAATCTCTATATAACTTCGGGGTATTTATTCATCCTATACCTTGTAATTTAGTTTAAGTCTATATAATGGTATTTGTTCTCGTGGCTTCTCAATTTCTTGGTTGAAGAAAATTGTGGGTTAGTTGTTTCAGCCATCTGTAGAGGAGAGGAAGAAGAGACAAGAAGCACTAAGTTAAGGTCTAGAACCTGTTATTCTTCTAATTGAATTTTGCTTCATTACTGGAGTGAGTGTGAATTTTCATCTTTCCAACTACACCCATGAAATGATCAATAAATAGGAATTGTTGGTTGGGAAGAAGCACACATTTTAATTTTCCTCTTTTTATTGTTTATTGTTGATAACATGTAGAATTTTCTAGTTTTTCTTCACAACAATTTTAGCCAAAACTTTTCTTCATACCGACAAAAAAAAAATCCGATGGCCATGGTGATCTTGTTCTTTCGATGATCAAAATGTGGTTGACTGAAATTTAAATTGATTTAGTGTGATAAACCAGTTGGATACATAATGACAAAGTTTTATCGACCTCTCTATCAATGTCTATCATTAATCAATTTGTATCATTTCTATCGTTGATAGACATTAATTACAATATTTATCATAATTATCTAGAAGTAACAAAATTTTCATAATTCAATAAAAATATCTAGATGCATTGCAAGAAAATCATCATCTATCGATAGACCATTGACAATAGTCTATCAATATTTATCATGAACCTTATAATCTATGACCAAAAAGTAAAAAAAATAAATACACTTATATATATATAAAAAAAAAGTCTAATTCTCCGACAACAAAAACAAAAAACCAAATAATGCTCTAAATCTAATAGAAAGCTTGTAGTTACATGTAGAGTAATGGTTCCAACCACGAAATACAAAGTCTCTTTTATATTACATGTGTGCATAATATAAAGAGCTATCTTTTTCCTTTTTTCTTTTTTCTTTTTTAAAATTTTTGCCTAGATATTGATATTTTTTTTTCATGTTTCCACCTAGTTCACCATCAATAAATTAGTATATCGTTGAAAAAGTAAAAAGATATAAAAAAATAAACAACAAAATTCAATTATAATATAAATAATAAACATATTAATTTTGATTTAGAAATCATAAAATTATTTGCTTATTAATCTAAAAGTTGTCCATCGATGTTGATATTTTATCGATGTTTTCGTGGACATTTATGTCTTTAAAGGAAGAAATTAATATTTTCATTTACACCAACATTTTAAACTTTAATTTCAACTTGAACAAAAAAAATGAAACATTTTTCTTAGTATTTAATATTAAAATAAAAATTAATAAAAAGAATCAAAATGAAAAATAATAAAATAAAAAATGAGATAAAAGAAGCATGCAAGTCTTGAATTAGAAATTTTGAATCAAATCACCAATTGTCATGCAACTTCTTAAATTTATGATGAAATTATGAATTATCATATTTGGGATCAATTAATGGGCGATATGTGTGTCAAATTGAAATAGAAGACTATATTGGTAAATTTTGATGGTGTCACATCTTTTCATTATGTTCATAATGGATTGAATAAAATTAATTTGGTTCAATAAAAGTGTACAAGTGTTAGAATATGTGCATTCGGTCCGATTTTAAAAATATATCATTTTAATTCCCAGATTTATAATAGGGACATTTTTAAAAAATAACAAAATATTAAAATTATTTATAAAATATAACAAAATCCATCAAACTTTCTTTAGTCCATTTGAGTTTTTGGTATATTTTGTAAATAGTTTCAATTTTTTGCTATCTATAACAATTCCCCTAAACTCATTTGGTTCTTGAGTTTAAAAATTATACCACGTTAGTTCATGATTTTTTCCTTAAATTACTTTATACTTTTGTTTTAAATAACTATATAAAATTTTAAATTAGATGAATAATTAGTCAGAATCATATCCTCTATATAACTATTTTTTTTCTAATTTTAAATAGGAAACTTTTCATAAATATAACAAACCGTTAAAATGTTTATGGCCCGTGTAACAAAGCCCATGAAGTTAGTCATTTTTTAAATATTTTAGGTTTGTCCTTCCCTTTTATTGTCTTTCCTCTCCTCGCGGTTTGATTTTTTTTTCTTTCCATTATCTTTCTTCTTTTTCTTTTCTTTTTTTTTCCAAACTGTTATTAAGTTTAACATTGTGCATCAAATATAGAAGATTTGGTTGTTCAAGATCGTGTAGATTGGAAAAAAAAAAACGTCGTTTAGATTTGGCTAATTTGGGTAGCCAAATCTAAACGATCGTGTACAAAAAAAATAGCAAAATCTAAATGATCGTGTACAAAAAATCCTAAAAAAATCGTTTAGATTGGGTAGCCAAATCTAAACGATCGTGTAGACAAATCTAGACGACCGTATACCAAAAAGCCAAATCTAAACTATCATGTATCAAATCTTGAAAAAAAAATCGTTTAGATTTGGCTCCAAATCTAAACGATCTGTAACTAAATCTAAATGATTTTCTAACTAAATTAAACGATTGTGTATATACAATTTAAAAAATAAATGGTTTAGATTTGGCTATCCAAATCTAAACGACCAAATCTAACCGATCATGTACTAAACAATAACCAAATATAAATAATCGTATATCAAATACGTTACAACGTTGTTGACTGGACATTTTTGGTATTTTCTATTATGGGTCGGTGTGTTTTTTTCCTTTTCGAAATTGTTCTATACAGTGTAAATATTTTGCGGCTTTGTTATATTTGTGAAAAGACTCCTTTTAAATATCATGTAATTATTTTTTAAAAAGATCAAACAAAACACTTTTAAAACCTTTTTGACTTATTTAAGTTACGTTTTGAAAACTCATCAACTTTTAAAAGTATTATCATAATCTTAGTGTTATGATAATAAGTATTTGGGGAAGGTTTATTATTACTGATGTTATGATAATATGTGTTTAGGGGAAAGATTATAATAGGTAGTGTTATGATAGTATATGTTTGGGGAAAGGATTATAATATGTAGTGTTATGATAATATTTGTTTGGAGAAAGTTTTATATGGAAAGGATTATGAAAATTACTTATTATTATTATTTTTTAAAATTCATATTCTAAATCCAATATACAAAAATTCGTATATTTAGTTTACCAAATTGTCATATTTTCGTAAAACAAGTTCCATTAGTTTTTTTAAATACAATGTCCATTTTCTATATTTTTATACAAGTGTTTTAATTTTATACAATTAAAATTAACAAAATTTAAAAACATAGCTTGTTTTTTAAAATAAAAAGATTAAAGTTAACAAAACTTATAATATAGAAATTATAAATGAGAAAAAAATTGATTAAATAGTATTTTAATCAACTTAAATGGATTAATTATAAATAAAGAAGGGTTAAAGAAGGATTAGAAAAAGATTGAAAAATGATTGAGGGAATTGAGGAAGGGTTATCATAATCTTTCCCCCGTAATCCTTTCCCTCCCCCGATTACTATTCTCATGAATCTAAGAATTAAAATGGTACTTTTTTTTTTAAATTTAGACACAAAATGTACATAGTCATCAGCAAATATGAAAAAAAATAATAAATAAAATTTATTCAGCTGCTGATTACGTTATATCACATTTAATGTCTTTTTAATTCCAAATTTACCCTCAAACTAAATTAAATAAATTTTAAAAAAAAAGTTCTTTCTTCTTCTTCTTCTTCTTCTTCTTCTTTGTGTGTTAACTCCAGCAAAACCTCCCCCTCACTTTCTAGTTTCGTCCACCGCCTCTGAGCTGCAACGTCGTCGCCGTCATTCGTTCAACCGCTGCCACTCCTTCTCCCTTCCAAGCCATCGTACCGCTCCTCTATGTTTCACCCCTAGTTTCCACGAATTTGGATAATGAATGGTGTTGCTCATACCGTACGCACTGGTAATAACAGTGTCTCTCTCCTTCTCAAACACGGTTCAAAATGGCGTGGTTGCTCCCGATTCAATATTTTTGAGCTTTTCGGTGAATATATATCCCAAATCTTAGCCAATTTTTTTGCAAAATTTAATCTTTTCCAAAATATCAGTTTACACTCATGGGGGAGATCGAATAGAATTTCTAATTTGTGAAAAATAGTATTTAATGTTCGCAAAAATAAGTTATTTCCTTTTTCTAATGGTGTGTTTTTATTCGAGACAACGTAAATTTCCTTTTATTTGAATCATATCAGAGATCAATACAAATTATGAAGATGAACTACGAATAATTACTTTTAGTTTATTTAATTAAATATGTTTAATACTTAAAAACTCAATCATATATGTATCACATGGTAACAAGGTGTCAATTAAATTGAAATTGATTGCATTTTGGTGGAATAGTTGATATCATCCATGAACTTATTTATTGAGTTACATTGAATACATAGAGTTTCAAACGTGTAATTCGTCATAAATAAATATATAATAACAATTATGTGACACTCAATTTCATATAGCAATTAGACGTGTTGAAGGTCGAAAGTTAATTAGATGTGCATCAGAAAAAAAATCAAATAATATAAAAAATCACTATGACAAACAAGTAATCACAAGAGGAAATGACTATGTAATTAAAATTGAAAAAAATATAAGGTAATTAGATTATAATCGGAAAGTAACTAAATGACTATCTTAGAAGAATATCTAAAATTGAAAGGAAAGCAATAGAAAGTAATCAAATGACAATCAACACGTAATCAAATGAATATGTAACAAGGATAACTAATATATTGAAAAAAAAATACAAAGTAATTAAATAACAATCAAAAGGTGATCAAATTAAATGATTATCTCATAAAACAAACTAAAATTGAAAAAAAAAATGTAGAATGTGACTAATCAAATAACTATTTTAGAAAATTAACTAAAATTGAAAAAAAAATAGATAATAATAAAATGACAACTTCAATATTTTATTGTCCTGGTTAAGTTTCCTATGGTAATCTTTCATAGTGACAATGAGATAATCGACAATGTTATGTAGATTACAAAAATGGATGGTAATCAGAAACTAATTAGTAATTGACAACAAAAAAAAGATAATTAGATGACGATCGGAATACAACAAAAAAATCTTTTTCAATTGACAAAAAATGGATGATGATCATATGACAACATGATGATAATCAAATATTATTTAATAATTGACCAAAGCTAGAAGATAATGAGATGATTATCAGAAACTACTTAGTAATTATATATTAAAAAAAAGTACGATTATTACATATCAATTAGTATCATTTGCAATTAAATAACAATGAGATGGTAAACTGATATTATTAACAATCAGATAACAATGAACATCAAATAACAATCATAAGTAATCAAACAACAATCGATATCATTAATAGTTAGTGGTATTCAGATGACTATACGATAACAATCAAACGGTAATCAAATGTAGTTCCACATTTTTAACTATGAGAGCATTTTGGTCATCGAAAAGTTTCAATTGGGTTCGATTGTTAGTTTTTTATTTATGCAAATTTTAACATATTAGGTCGTGAGCTCAATTTCATTTTATATTTTGTCATCAACGCAAGTGGTCCAAAAAATTTTAAGAGTAGAATTCTCTCAACATTTAAAAAACTTTCTAATTTCTAATGATGATCGCACTAGAAACTAAAGTTCATTCATTTCCTTAAATCAAGTTTATCCATTTAATAAAAAGAAAATTAGAAGATCAAATACTAAAAATAAAAATACATCACATCAAATCAACATGAATCCTAAATTTTAAAAGATAAGTTATAGAACACAATACAAGCGAGCCTCCCAACAAAAAAAAGCAAAAGAAAGCATGTAAAAAACAATTGAGAAGAAGTTGGAGAAAGGGGTCTTTTAAAAAATATAACAAAACGACAAAGTATTTACATTGTATAGAACAATTTCAAAAATAGAAAAAGCCCACAGCTCCACCGTGTAAAATACCAAAAATGCCCCGTCAACCACGCCGTCAACAATGCGCTCGTAATATATTTGCGATCGTTTAGATTTGGTTATTGTTTGGTACACGATCGTTTAGATTTTACTACAATTTATTTTTTCAATTCTATCGTTTAATTTGTTTATGTTTAAATTTGGTTACACGATCGTTTAGATTTGATCGTTTAGCCAAATCTAAATGATTTTGTTTTTCAAAATTTGGTACATGACTTCTTTAATTCTTTTGGTACACGATTGTTTATAGAAAAATTTATTTTTTTATACGATCGTTTACATTTGGCTACTTCAATCTAAATGATTTTTTTTCAAGATTCTTTATACATTATCTTTTATTTTTTTCTGCACAATCGTTTACTTTTTTTTACACGATCGCTTACATTTGGCTACTCTAATCCAAATGATTTTTTTCAAAATTCTTTATACACGGTATTTTATTTTTTTTACACGATCGTTTACTTTTTTTAATCGTTTACATTTGGCTACTCCAATCTAAATGATTTTTTTCAAGATTCTTATACACGATCTTTTATTTTTTTACACAACCATTTACTTTTTTAACACAATCGTTTACTTTTTTTACACGATTGTTTACATTTAATTATTATAATCTAAATGATTTTTCTCAAAATTCTTTATACACGATCTTTTAAATTTTGCTATTTTTTGTATACGATCCTTTAGAAACCAAATATAAACGACGTAAAAAAAAAGAGGAAAAGAAGAAAGATAATGGGAAGAAATGACATTGAAAAAAAGGAAAAGAAGAAATAGGATGGAAAACGTAAAAAAAGAATAAAAAAAAGAAGAAATACAATGGAAAGAAATCGCAGCAAAAAAAAAGAGAAAAAGAAAGACGATGGAAAGAAATTTCAGTAGAAAAAAAGACGATGAAAGAAATAGCAAGTGAAAGACGATGAAAGAAATCACGAGCAAGAGGAGAAAGATAGAAGAGCAAACCTGGAATATTTAAAAAATGGCTAATTTTATGGGTTTTGTTACACGGGCCCTAAATAGTTTGGTGTTTTGTTATGTTTATGAAAGTTTACCTTGAGAAAAGTATTTGTAAAATAGTAAATAAGAAAATCTTAAAACGAAAATGGACGTGTTAAAGTACAATATTTTCTTGGAAATTTGTATTGGATAGCACTATGAGAATAAGTTTTAGCAATTATGGCATATACATTTTAAATTTTACAAATATGACAAATTTTAATCTCTAAAATATTTTGGAGATATTTTCTACTTTAAAATTTTTATTATTCTCAAAGTGCCCCCCTACATTCTTCCCTCTTTATTGATCATCTCTCTTTGATGCTTTCATCTTCCACTTTCTCTTCTTTTTTTTTTGTAAACCTCTATATCATATTTGTATTCATAATAAAAAAATTAATCTACTAATAAATTTTTTTGTTTTTCTCAAACATTATTTTTCGGTTGGTTTTACGTAGGTTCTTTCAAAAATAAAAAAAAAACAATATATAAGAAAAAATATCGTTAGTTGAATCTCCATTTTCAGCATCTTTATCTCATTCTTCTTTTATTTTTCACCATTTTTTGTCATAATCATTTTTTGTTAAATCAAGTTCTTTCTTCAAACTTCTTTCAAATGGTTGCTTTCAAACATGACAACATTCTCACTTTTTAAAATACATTTCATCTTAAATATTTTATTATTCTCAAACTATCATTCAATAACTTATTTCTTCTACCGTTTTTAATGTCTTAATCATCTCATATTTCTTCCCCACTTTTTAAGGCCCCAATCATTATTTTTCTCCCACTTTGTATCAGTTTTGTATGTTAGTATTGTAATGTACTTATATTATATGTATTAGTTGATTGATGTACTTACTACATGTTTTCCATTTTTTTTCAAATTTTATGCAATTCAATGTAGTATTATTAAGTATATGAATGATGTAACTTAGTGTAGCAATGTAACGATCTAACTTCTTATATTAAACTGAGGTCATTACTAATTAAAAGAATAATAAAATTTCTTAATTTAAAAAAATAGAAATTGAAACAAAACCTCAAATATTTATAAAAAGTCGTTAACATATGTTTGTAAGATAAAATTTAATAAAATCCTAAATCGGGCCCTATCTAGTTTTAAAGATAGATAAATAAAATAAAATAAAATAGTGCATCAGATCCAATGACATGAAGCGGAAGCAAAAAGTGATCCATATGGCTCGTCATGATCACTTCTTGTCATTCGCCAGTTTTCTTCGGCTCTTACCTCTACCTCTACCTGTAAAATTAAACAAGAAAAAGTGAGTATAAAAATACACTCAGTAAGGAACCCACTACTAGTTCCGCTAGGTGTATGTTAACTTCCTATTAGAGTTCTGTAAAGGTTACCTTAAACTGGCACGTTCTCGAACACGTGAAATTTGTGGTCCCATAGGAACATATTTGGCCCTCGGTGAATCCAAAGAAACACCTAGGACAAATTGACCTTTAGTGTACCCAAAAGAAATATAAGATGGTCGGGCTGTGAGTGACCCCGTCGAATCACTCATAATTATGTCTATGTCAATGTCAATGTCATAATGGACTGGTGATCCCGTCGGACTACACAGTCATAAAAGGTGGTGATCCTGAAGGACACCCATGTGAGTACGACTCTAATAGATGAAGCTAATAGTGCACCCTATCCATAGCATGTAATGTATCATAACATTATCATAAACATGGCATAACATAACAATCATAGCATACTTATCCAAATATCTTAATCATAAACATAACGCAGTCGTCCTCATCAACATACTACTAGTCATAACATAACATCAGTCATCAGCATCAATCATCATTACAATGTCAATCATCATAAATATCATTGAGTTATGCAATTTAGCTATCGTCCATGCATAACCATACACACATGCGATCTCTTAATTTCAGTCGAAAGTCTAGTAGTAGAATCTCTTACCTGAAGATTAGTTTAAACCAAAAAATTAAAATCCTGACAGCTAGATCAAGCTTCCCAAGAAAGATCCTAAACATTAAGGGTAAAATGCTAAGAAAATAAATCAATTTGCAGTTAATTTAGGATCCAAAAATCTAGTTAATTCAACTTACCCAAAGTTGAGGTCGGATCCAACTCAACCTTAATTTAGGACAAGGTTCCACAGTTCAACTTCCAATCCTTTAAAAAAAATTCAATTTAATCCAAAATTAAATTATTTAGGGTCCAAATATTGATATTTGTTGGGAACATAACCAAAACTCATGCAAAACTTACCAAAAAATAGGTGGAAAGGCAAAAAAATTAAGCTTGACGGCTCAAACGGCTTGGAAAATAGGGGTGGCTTGACTAAGGAAGGGAAAACGGCTCGGGTAAGGGTGGCTCGGCTAAGGCGCGCAGCTCGAACGCAGGAGGGCGGCTTGGCTAAGGCACGCGGCTCGAACGTAGACTCGGCTGGGAGACGCACTGCTTACTTCGACGTGCGCGGCTCGGCTACGGACTCGTGTGGTTTGCGGCTGACGCTTGATGACGGCGTGACTGACTTCGACGACGACATACGAAAGGGCAGATGGCTTTCACACAAGTGATGCGTGACAATGTTGATAATTATAGTGGGTAGATTTATAATTTTTCATTTTTCAAATGTGGGTTGAGCTTGAATTTTGTCATTTTTGCAAATTTAAAAGTAGTGTGCTATGAACCTAATTTATCAAACTAATTTTGCTAAATTTGCAATAGCCCTATTTTCTTCGTTCATTCAAGCACTAAAATAATAAAAATTCTTCTTAAGAAAAGGAAGATAGAAAGAAGAAAAAAAAAAGTATAGTGAAATAATGAATAAAGTGTTTTAGAGCAAACACGTTTTAGTAAAGTAAAAACTTTTTAATAAAGCAACACTTTCTTCCTTTTTTTTTTTTTTTTTTTTTCTTTTTTCATTATTTGTGATGCACATATTATATTTTTGTTTGTTTGGAAGTTGTAATCAATATTAAATTAAGCATCGCCCAATATAAACCTTCCAACTATGGTATGTTTTTATGATTTCAAGTATTCTTTGTTTGTTTTTTTTTTTTACTAAAAAAGTTCTTTCTTTTTTTCTTTTTTCAAGAGATTATTAAGTAAGATGTATGGTTGTTACAATAATAATAATAACAACAATGATAATAATATAATAATGTTCTTAACATTTCATTAATCCCCTGTTTAAACTTTCATTAATCCATTTTCTTTAAATACTTTTTCTTTTAGTTAATCTAATGTTTATTAATTTTCAACTTAATTTCTAAACAGTTTAAATATAAACAATTATTTTTTTTCTTGGTTTAACTAAGATTAGACATTTCAAACCCTAAACTAAAATTGACATCAATATACTTCTACTTTCCAAGCATTGGGCAAATTTCAATCCTTAGTTTTAATAAATAAAAACTAAAACTAAAACTAAAATCACTACCTTTACCTCATTTTCTTTTCTTTTCTTGCTACTGTAATAAGGACTTGAAGTAACACAAATATAATTCAACCAACGCATTCTAAACTAAAATTTGGAGTTCGTGTCTTTTCCCATCAATTGTTATACTTAAAAAGTGGTAAAACCAACAAATGTTCAAATATGAAACACATGAATATTTAATATATAAATCCAATCTTTATTTTTTCACTAATTCAAATACATAAGTGATAAGAAACCATATTCCTATTTTCTCCTACACTAACATCAGTAATTACACTGAAAATTTGGCCTCCCAAAGGATCCACTGAAGAACAAAAAGAAAAAAAAAAAACAAAAAAACAAAAAGGAAATCTCTAACCAGCAATGCAGGAGGCCTTGAGTACATTATCCATCATCTCTCTTTCAATGCTGATTTATACTAATTCACAATCGCTTCTTTTCTTTCCCTCTTGCATGTTTAGAAGTTTAGGAAACAGTTTCAACAGAACATCTCCAAGTTATCAAAACTACAATACTCCTCCAAGTCTCCAATCGAAATATTAGTCATTGAACTAGGAATTGACACAAACCCAGTTTCGAAATCACAGCACAATCCAAACGTATCATTCGATTCAAACGTCAGAGAACACTCACTTTCCCTAAAAGGGCTTTGATCATCTTGAACTTCAGAACCGAACATCGGGGATGGGGGACAAAATGGTTGAAGGAGGCCACCATTGGCATTGTCTAAGTTCTCGGATTTTACTCGAATGGGGTCGGAGCTGAACATAAAACATAAAGGATCATGTAACTGCTGCAATGGCTTTTCTTCTTGTTTTGGTGGGATTGGGTGTTGAAGTAATGAGTTTTGGTGTTCTTGTGGTGTGTTTGTTGAATGAAGGGCTTTGTTGCAAGTGTGTCTTCCTCTATAAGTTACATCATAAATGGTTGGATCATTGTCTGACTTTTGAACTTGTTTTGTTGCTAAACATCCTTGTGTAAAGCGATGTGAGCATCTAAAATAGCCTCTGCATTACCCAAATACAACAAAATGTTTCAGCTCAAAACTGTTTTGGAATGCGACCAAAGTTCGAAATCACCAGCTAAACCATTCCAATCAAATTTGAAAAATAACCTATGTTCTGTATCAAAGAACAAATCAACAAAATCCAGAACTGTTCACTTTAAAACATCTTTGTGATTCTGTTTCATATATTTAATACGGTTTCTAAAATTAGCTTTGTTATGAAATTTGATATGAAGCCAAGAACTTAAATGTTTCAAAAGATTGAAAGAAATTTTGAAGAAATGGAGAGAAACCAACACAATTACCAAAAACGAATACCTTTTTGTCAATGTTTTAAAATCTAACTCTTAACAAATACGCAAACCATTTCTTTAATGGAGAGAAAAAAGACATTCTTTAAAAACCAAAATTCAAATGATTATGAAACAGAGCCGAATCCGAGCACAGACGAACCAGGAACAGAGTTCAGATATGAGTAAATCATTCTTAGTCCAACATTTTTAATGCATAATGGGGCGAAATCATGAAAAGAAGTGGAAGATAACAAGTTAAGAAAAGGTAAAGTACCTGGGAAATTGGGATCCAAGAATATCCTTCTGACCATACTTTCTCCAACTAAATCCATCACAACCAGGACCTTCAACAGCAGAGCCAGAGGAAACCTTAACCTGTTCACTCCATTTCGCCATTAACTTTCTGCAAAACCCCAAAACCCCAATCAGAAAACTCCCTCAAAATCCAACAAACCCCACAATAATCAACCAATCAATAAAAAACAAACAAAACCCAGTACCTTTTTTTGGATACATCTCCATCTTTGACAGCCGCATTGACCGGAGCAATGGCGGAATTGACGGAAGCACCACCACCGGCGGAGAGAGCCAAAAGCGCGTTTTCGTAGGAACGAAGAATCTTATCGACTAAGAGAATGCCATGGGAGGAAGAAGAAGGATGAAGATGGTTACGGAGTTGGTTAGCGAGTTGTTTGCCTTGATTAAGCTCTTGAATTAGAGAGAGAAACTCCATGATTGAAGGTGGAAAGATGCGAAATTGAGCATGGGAATGGAGTCAAAGTTGAGAGAAGAGTAGAGGGGGGGAAAATAGGGTTATAAAGGGAAGAGGAGGAAATTGGAGAGAGAGAGAAAGGGGGGAAACTCCATGATTGTGATTGAAGAAATTGAGAGGAAAAGACAAGGAAAAGATTGGTGAACAAGGTAGATCAAAAAAAAAAAAAAAAAAAAAAAAAGAAGATAAAATGGAAAAGGTCGAGTTTATGACTGCTTCAAATAAATCAAAACTCTTTTTCTTTTCCCGTCGAGAATTTGACATTTTTGGTTTTAGTAGGAACGAGGAAGTGAGAGAGAAGGTTCCTAAGATTTTTCCTATACACAAATAAGTGAAGATTAATGGGATGAAATTAGAAGGTTGGGAATTTTAATTAGTTGGTTGTTGTCTCTGACCCTTTTTCTTTTTCTTTTTAATAAAAGATTGATTGGTTAGTTGTTGGTATTGATTATTCCATACATCATTGGATTATATATTTATTTATTTTTCTTTAAAAAAAAAAAGAAGAAGAAAAAGAAAAACACCCCAATCCACAACAAAATCTCATAGTGGCATGATAAATGGTAACAATCTTTTTTAGGTAAGAGTTGAATAAGAGATTTTAAGGACAAGAACAAGTTTCCAAATATAAGTGTGTTTAGTTTTCAAAACTTGACTTGAATTTTGAAAGCACTATAAATATTAGACAATAAAGAAAAACACTAGGAGTGAACAAGTGTTTATAGACTTAATTTTCAAAAACAAATAACCAAAATAAAATGGTTGTCAAATGTCTTCATTATTATGATTGTATGTTACAATCTATTTTATTTTCACATGATTCAATGATGAAGAAGTGTTTATAGACTTAAAGGGATAGTTGAAAATATAAAAATTATATTTAAAATATTAGCCTGTATAGCAACATTTTTTTAAAAAATACAAAATGGCAAAATATGTCAAATTCTATTACCAATAGACCATATTGTAAATATTAATTTATTGATGGTAGGCCATAAAAGTCTATCAATAATAGACTTTGCTGCATTTACAATTTATTATAAAATATTGCTATATAGCTGACTATTATTACAAAATTTGTCACTAGTTTTATGTTTCTATTCATATAATATTTATATAAATTTGATAATATTGATGTCATTTGTAAATTTAATATTTTACCAAAATTGATAGTCTTGATGTTATAGTCAAAACTATTTAATTGCTATGGATACTTAATATTTGAAATTAAATTGGATCGATTTAATTTGATTGTTTTTTAAAAAAGGTTGAAGTGAAATTATCTAATGGCAAAGTTTGAGAAATTGTGTTGTAATAGCTAATTATTCTTCCTAAAAGTAATTTCGATTGAAATTTAGATAAATTAATAAGAGCACTCATTTTTTGATACCATGCGATGAGTGACACTACAAGAAAACAGAAGTTTTCTGACGCTAAAAAATACATCAGCACAAAGAACGTCGAAAATAAGGGTATTCCCGATGCCATGTTCAATGCGTCGGGAGTGGCTTCGGGAAAAAGGGTATTCCTGACGCGTCAAGCACGCGTCGGCCAAACGACGTCGAGAATAGACCAAATTAAATTTAAAATACACCTTATTCCTAACGCCATGCAGAGTGCATCAGGGACGACATCGGGCATAAGGGGTTTTCTCGACGCACCATAGCACGTTGGAAAACCCTTTTAATGAGCGTCGGGAATATCATTATTCCCGAAGCCGTCGTGTGGCATCGGGAAATCCTCTTTATAAACGTTTCAGTTTTTTTTTACACATAATTGAAAATGAAAGGAAAAAGGAGAAGAGAGAAACGAAGAGTCTTCACCATTCGTAGCTCGTCGCCATCCGTTCTGTCGTCGTTGCCGTCCCTCGCCGCCATCTGCCACCTTAGGTAAGTTTAAATATAAAGTTTGTTTAGTTTAAATTTATGTTTTAGGGTTTTTAATAAGAAAATTGTTTTTGGATTTTCTTTTGGAATAAATTTTTGTTTGTTAAATGTATTTTTGTGTAGAATGTGTGTAATTTGTGGTTGAATTGAAATTTGAAGGGTTTAGGGTTTATAGTTAAATTAAAAATTGAATTGAGGGGGAGATGGGGGTTTATAGTTAAATTGAGAATTGAATTGGGAATGAGAAGGGGATTTGGGGGCGGGGGGCGGGGGGGGGGGGGGGTTTATAGTTAAATTGAAAATTGATTTGGGGGGGAGGGGGGGGGGGATTATAGTTAAATTGAAATTTGAAGGGGGGTTTAGTTAATTTGAAATCTGAAGGGGCTATACTTAAATTGAAATTTTAAGGAGGGTTACTAGCTAAATTGAAATTTTTGTAGGGGGGGTTATGGTTGAATTCAAATTTGAATTTGGGGAAGGGGGGGGGGGGGTATGGTTGCATTCAAATTTGAAGGGGGTTTATGTTTTAAATTGAAAATGTAATATGTGTGTTAAGATTTGTTTTGGCTATCCTACAGTTATGGTAGCCTATTTGTGTTGTTGATTTGAGATGGCTATATTGTATAGCCTTTTTTTGTTTTGAATTTGCTTATGTTTGAAATGGTTTCAAAGGGAGGTAGTAGGATAGCTTGAAGTATTTTGTTGGTAATAATTAGGTTGTGTTGGCTATTCTGCAGTTATGGTAGCCTTTGTAATTTGAAGTTAGTTATAAAAAAATAGTGAAAATTCAGGGGAGTAAGTTATGGATGTGAGAGAGTGAGAGAGATGTGTTTCTAATCAAACTTATTTATGTTTTAGAGACTTAAACGATGAATAAGGGTTGGATAATGAAGCTTAGAAATAAGTTCTCCCTTGAGTATAGACGGGGAGTGACCCAATTTTTAGAATTTTCCAAGTTTCACGTTGATGCCTACGGACGCGACTAAGGTGTCCATGCAAGAGATGTTTGAATTTAAATTATGGTTTATTAGAGGGTGTAGAACGGCATCTATTGACTATTTGGAATATCCTCCTACTACACAGAATGAGTGTATCATGGAGAGTCATTAAGCTCTAGAGGTATATAAAACTTTGAGGAAGGAACTAGTAGTAATCCTTTTGATGAAGGAACTAGTAGTAGCCAATTTAATGAAGAGGTGATATGTCTGGTATGCTAAATGATTTACAAGCCTCTATGAACATGAAGAGGAAACAGAGGAACTTCGTTTTGAAGATGAAATGCCGATGAATGTTGGGGTAGATATAGATGAAAATAGAATAAATAATATATTTCATAACTTATTGAATGAAGCACGTAATGAGTTGTACCCCGGTTGTTCTGAATTTTCGTCGTTGAATTTTTTGGTTAAGTTGATGCATGTGAAAGTTCTAAATAGTTGGAGTAACAAGTCGTTCGACATGTTGTTAGAACTCTTAAGAGCAGCGTTTCCAATGTGTAGTACTACTATTCCTAGTTCATTTTATGAAGCAAAACGAAAACTTCGTGACTTGGGCTTGGGATACGAGACTATTCCTCTGCGACCACTATATGAGCCGTACATTCTAGGTATTTGTCATGATTAATTATGATTTCAAGTTTTAATATGTATAAGAAATAAACAATATAATTATTTTCATGCAGGAGCAATCATGGACGAACAAGGCTGCTAGACAGAAGCAGCCTTACAATCATAGTAGCAGGTCAGTCGTTTCTACAATGACAGTACGAGCTCGTTGAGAGAAAAGGAGAGTCGATCGATCGTGTGAAGTTGTTTCGAGAAACACACGTTTGAGCTGGGACGTTCGTGTCGTATGCCGCAGAGGATGCACATGTAAGTTATGCCCTTATTAATTATCCTTTTTCATTATATATTTTTGCGTGTTACCTAACATAGTTTTTAAATTTGTTGCAGAATCAAATGTTGGAACTCCAATCTCAACCTACTCCAGAGGGTAATCAGCCACTCTCTGAGGATGAGATATGCAATCAGGTGTTGGGTAGACGATCATGCTACTTAAAAGGCCTTGGTTGAGGACCCAATCCGAAGACCCACAGGACGACGAGTGCGAGCAGTTCATTGACATCTTCTTCGCAGTCCACACAAAAAGAGATTGGATTACAAGCTAAACTTAATGAAGCTTTGGAACGGATTGAAATGCAAGATAGAAATCACCAAGCATTAGCTTCACAAGTGGAACGAAAGCAAAAGCTGATAGAAGACTTCGCTCGTGCACAACAGGGACCATCACATGATCTCTAGCTCTACGGTATGTATATATGTCTTAATTATTCTTAAGATTTTGCAATGATAGTATAGAGTGAAGATATGAATATGTGTACTAAACTTAGTTACTTTTATATCATTTTAGGACCAAAGGTGTAGAATGATGCGTACGCGCTTCGTTGGGAGACTTTTTGCTATGTTTGCGGTTTTTTGTATTATGAGAACTACATTTTTTGTATTAAACTTACTAATATTTTGTGAACTTATTCGTATTATTAATTTTAAATCTTTTTTTAATTTGTGTTTGTATTTCTTAATTTATTATTTTATATTGAATTTGTTTTAATTTAATCTAAAACGTCGAAAAAATATTTGAGCAATCCAAATGTCGTTGTGAATGTTTGAGCAAAATATTTTCAGAAAAAAAAATTAGAAATTAAATATTTTAAAAAAATATATAAAAAGGAATTTCCGACGCAATGAAACGTTAGGACTAGGATGCATAAGATATGTTGGGGAAGGGTGTCCTGACGCACAACAGACGTCGCGAAAAAAACGTCAGAAGAGGCATTACCGACGCCGCGCTTTGCGTCGGCATAAGGTTCGTCGGGAGAGGAACTCCCGATGCCACTATGGCAGACGCATGTCACGGCGTCGGGAGGGGCAGTCCTGACGCCATGTTGGTATGACGTCGAGAATACCTCTCCCGACTCGGTTCTCCCGACGCCGTGAAAAATGTCGGCATATCCTTTCCTGACGTATTTTTCATTTTTGCGGATGTTTTTGTACGTCGGGAGTACCCCGTCTCTTGTAGTGTGATATAAAAGGCTTGATTTTGGTATTTTTCTTTAGTTAAAGTATTTGCATGTTGTTTAAAGTAACCTCTAAATGACTTAAATGGGGTAAAATAAGGTAAGCACATTTCTTGGAACAATCCAAACTTAATTAGTTTTACCTTTTAAAATTTTTTATGGAGAATTTAACTACAATGATGGGAGCGATGCATCCCTTCGAAAAACTGTTTAATCTTCGAGATTATGCTCAATCGTTCGTGGTTGATGCTGTTTTGGTTTGTTTCCAAAGTTGAAATTAACTAGTGAGTTTTGTGACATCATTTTGTCTGCTTTCAACCTTTTTGGCCTATATAAAAATGTAGTGGAAGTGCAAGTTATAAGTTTAGGAGGGAACATAAATGAACTGATGTCATATTCTATTGAAAAAGATCTTGACGACATGAAAATATGGTTAAGAAACACTTAAAATAATTGAAAGTTTTTTATATCGACAACTTTCCTTTTTGGTGGATTAATCATAAGAACTCCAAAGTTAAACGTGTTTGGGTAATCTCCTTAAAAAATTTCTAGAATACATCCTAATACTTGTCCGAATTTGAGCCTAAGAAAGTTTCCTTATTCAAGAATACAACAACCTAGAGGAACTCTCACACAACTAGATTCAACAAATCTTCGAAAGACGAGAGTTTCTCTAAAGAGCCCTAATACTACTACTTTAATTTCCATCACTTGTTTAGTCTCTATTTCACTTCATTTCATTTCTAGTTATGATCTAAATTAAATTTCTATTGCGGTAACCATCCATGTGGATATTCTACAACTTTTTAAGGCTTAACTTTATGTTAATTCATCATGTTGTTTTCATCTTTACCCATTTCATTTGTTCAGTTTAACGTTATCTTATTAAGCTGAATTGACCTCTTAATTTAATATGCTTATAGAGAAGGTTAAGATATAAACTAATTTTTTGAAGATAGAAGTATCACATAGGACTTAGAAAAATTACTACATGAATTAAACAAAAAAAAAAAAAAAAAAAAAAACATAGCAAACCACGTAGATATAGGACTAAATTACTTAGGCTCCTAAAACACAACTTGATCAGAACAAGACTAAATAAAATTAGCATATTGGTTGAAATTGAACTTTGATTCTTAATCCTTACTTCTTCCATCTACTGTTTAATTATTTTAATATTCTGCACATTAATTATTCAAAAACACCTTTTGTCTACATTTGATACGATACGCATTGAATACTCTCAGTACGTATTGATAATGTATGTTTGGAATTATTGGACTACACCATTCATATTTACACATTTCTCACATACATATTAATTTGGCAGATCTTCATGTACCTAAACATGCATGATTTTAAATCAACCATTAAACCCTTTGATCAAATGCTCATATTTTTAAATCATTAACTTATTTTAAACCAATGAGGATCTGGTAGAGAATGACATGTCATTTTATTCATACATACAAAGACAATTTTAAGAGATTAAATTTAGATTTTGTTGAAAGTAAATATGACTAAAATTAGACATTAGAAAATATAAAGAAAACCTCAAATAAGAGGGAAACCAAATATATGGCGTCTTCTTAAGATTAAATCAAACAGATGAACTTATTTGATGAAAAGTCATCAACCTCGTCCTCGACCAACGGTTTAATTTGATATCATTTTTTCCAAGTAAGTTTAATATATTTAAAGTAAATGTTATATTTAAAATTTAATTAATACAATAGCTACCTAATTACTGTTTCTAGAACTACTTTTTCTTCCTAAAACTATTTTTTATTGTATGCATCTCAAGTTGGAGAAATTGACGAGAGGGGTTCATTTTGATAGCATACACCTAAATATTATTGATTCTAAACCAAGAATGGTTTTATCACGTTGATCAAATGCACTTCATAATTTCGAATGAAGAAGCTATTTTGAACTAGTGAGTATTTAGGGTGTGTTTGAGAGTGATAGTTAGAGTAGTAATTTTAAAAGAAATGATTTAGCTAGGTACAATTGATCGTGTAAAAATGATTTCTAAACAATCAAATTTATGTTCGGTAACAAACTCTTAAAATTGATTTTCTTATATTCAAAATTGAATTTTAATCATTCAAGTACTTAAAAAATCAAAATTTTGGGTATCTAAAAAACTATATAAAATAAGGTGGTGATTCTTAGTTAATAAGTTTGCACAATCACTATCGGTGCAAAACAAAAATGGTTATTGTGTCAAAGTAAAAAATGAAATCCATGAATAATTGGTAGGGAAAAAAGTAAAGATGAAGTTAACATATTCTTGAAAGAGCATTTGAATATGAGGATACTTCATTCATAGGAAGTTGGGAAGAGAAATATATAGTAACATATTCAATATGAGGGCGTGCAATCCATGCACGCTTTATATATATATATATATATGATGTGTATGTTACGGTTTATAAAGCATATTTCTTCAATAAAAAAAAAAAAATATATATATATATATTAGAAATGAAGAGAATCATACATTGCTCCTTATAAAATTATTTATTAAAATATTGTAGTTTCAAATCATTTCATTTGTCTTTTTCCTCTATTCCCTCCACTTCCTTTCTATTTATTATTTATTTCAAATGGTCCATTATTCAATAATCCACCAACCAATTTAATACTTCTTTCACTTTCTTTTTTAATTATAATTCGTATGTATTTTTTAAATTTAATACTCCTTCATCTTCTTATGTGTCAAATAATAAAAAAAAAGGTAAATTTTTATAATATAACATAAAATATTTACGGATTGTGTAATAAAATCTGTAAAGTTAGTCCTCTTTTAAATATTTTAAATTTAATTTTTTATCGTTTTTCTTCTCTTCTTCGTCAGCGATTTGATTTTATTTTCTTTCCACGATCTTTCTTTTTTTTCATTTTTTTCTTTTTTTTTTTAACTGTTATTTGGTTGTTCAAGATCCTCTACAAAAGACTTAAAAAAATGTCGTTTAGATTTAGACAAAAAATAGACAAATCTAAACAATCGTGTACTAAAAAAATCTTGAAAAAATAAATAATTGTATAAATAAATCTAAACCTTATACCAAAAGAATCTTGAAAAAATTCTTTTAGCCAAACTAAATGATCAAATTTTAAAAAAAAATCATTTAGATTTGGCTCTAAACGACAGTGTAACTGATCAAATCTTGAAAAAAAATCTTTAGATTTTACCATTTTGTTATATTTTTTAAAATACCCCATAAAATAACCAATCATCCTTAATAGATATATTGAACAAAATTAGTTCAATATTGTTATTGAAACTTATTATTGAAATATCATTTGAAATTAATTATTATAAAAATGTGGTTTTTTTCCGAAGGGAAGAAGTTTCTTCCAACTCCTTTTTCTTTAAATTTTCAATTTCTTTTGTACGTTTATCATTCAACATCATAGGTTTGTAACCGTCAATCATTCATCGAAATTTATTACTTGAGCATGAACATTTATGTTGTAATCCGTCTAGTTTATATTAATATCATTCTTTACCAAGATTTACCGTTGTAATCCGTCTAGTTTATATTAATTTACTATTATAATATTTAGTAATTGTTTATGTTTGAAAAATAATTAAATGTAGATTAGAATGTTTAAATTAACACAATAATTTAATAATTTTTATTCATTTAAAAATTAACAAAAAATCAACAATGTCCCACGACCTAAACGTCATCGATTTCATGTTGGTTGTTTTCGTTGACTCTAAACTTTATGTATTGCTTTAGTCTCTCTTGATTCTCTAGTTGTTATTGGTCCTTTAATTGCTCGGGTACCATTGCAAACACTTTATAGTACAAATATTCATTATGCTCTTTACGATCGTGCTCGTGTCCAATGCATATATGAAGATGATGGATCGATCCCTAAATCCTATTCCAGAGTTTGACGATGATGGATCAAGCCTTGAATTATAATATCCTATTATAAAGTTTGAAGATTGTTCGATCCCTGAATCATAATATCTCGTACCAAAGGCTGTCATCATCCTTAATGGACTAACATAACCTAACCTCCCTTGTGTTTGTGTCATAAATGACACTTCTTCTTCATCCAATTCGGAATTTTTTATAATTTTTTAAAATATATCCATCAAAATAGAGATTTCTATAAAATTAAGACTTTGATATATCTATTAACATAGATTTTTTAATCCTTGTTAAAATATAAAATTCTACAAAATCTCACAAATTTTCAAAATAAAAATTTCCCCTTAAAACATACCAAAGCAATAATTAGTCAAACAAAAAAATCTTACACTAAATAGGTCTATTAGACTATCACCGTGTGTTAATAGTCAAATACATTTTTTATTTAACAATTAACTGTATGTTAATTACATCAACAACTATAGAGATTATTTGCGTGTGTGATTTATCATTGTGTGTTAATAGTCAAATATAATTAAGAATATATGGTTTTAATTTAAAATTTAAGTTTTTACTTTGATTAATAAAAAATTTGGTGTAAAATTTGGATAGAGTATTTTTTTTTTAACTTTCTTTTAAGTTCAAAAATATTTACGAAACCCTTTTGATACTTTGAAGTTCTTGAAAATTTGGAGGTATTTTTGATACAAATTACAAAGCTTGAAGGGCATTGTTTATAACATAACCTTTTAGGATATTCATAACACTACAAACCACGCACATTTTTAGAAATGATTTTTTTCCCCTTTGATTCTTTTATTTAAATCATGTGTAAGTAATGGTTTTGTTTCCTTCCATTTTTTTCTTCTAATTGTTTACTTTACTCACTCAAATTACTAATACCAAAAATCTGAAAGATCTAATATAAAAAGTTAAAAGGTTTGTAAAATAGAACGTTTTGAATTAACGAAACAACAACAATAATAATGAACCTCATGTAGTCACATAATACAAATATCATAACATTAAACTATAAATAAAATAGCATCTAAAATCATAATATTGAAAAAAATTAGCAAATCAATATTAATAAACGTAGCAATATGACAAATCTCTAAGTACATAACATTTATCAAAACTTTTAAACAGCAAAATATAATTTATAGAATCATAATATTGATACAACTGATGTAGAAAATAAATATAAGAAAATATAGTAGATTTAGTAGTTTAGGAAAAGAGAAACTTACAAAATCGAAAAACAATTCTTATTACTAAGTTCATGCAAAGGGACGTGGTTTCGAAATAGCTGTATTTTCATAAAAAGACTACTTTTTTAATCATATTGAGATCTTGGTGATTCTACAGCATCCTTCTTTTGCTTAAATTAAAGAAGAATATGTTAAAAGGAGATTAGAAAAGTGTATATATATATCTCATGAAATTAATTAAAGCTCATAGGATTATGAGGGGGAGCATATGTGATGAAAATAGTGATTGACTGAATGAAGCAATTACTTGTTATTATGAGGGAAGCAAATTATGTGATGCACTTTTTCCCCTTTAAAATGGTTTTATCTCACTCACTTTTCATAGCAACCCTATTAAGAAGATACATATTAAAATCATAGGAATAATACATATTATTTTCATCATTCATGAGATTTTGTTTTCTTCTTAGTTTTTCTCTAGTAAGGTTTTAACAAAAAAAGAAAAAAGGAAAACATCCATTAATTGATCTCTCCATTTACCTTCCATAACTTTTTTGAATCTCTTTATGTTTTGTTATTGTATCTATATCTCCACACCTTATAAATAGAGGTCGTAGAAGAAACTTGAAATACGATACACCTTCGAGTCAAGAAATAATATTAACGGTCATACATGAAAACAATTACAATTGTCAAATTTCCAAATATATATTTGTTTGTATATGTTTTTAGTAAAATAACATACCTATAGTGCAACATAACCAAAAAATATACTTGGATAAACATGATGCTCATTACAAGAAATATATGTCCAACGATTAATTAGAACTATGTCATTACAGAATCACCACAGTAGTATATAGATTTGTTTTAGTATACTTTCAAAATTATTTGCAGACAATTGCTACATATTAAGATGTATCAGTTGGTTTTTGTGCTGAGATAAATCACTACAATTTTATAAACTCTTGTCAAACTTATATAACATTTACAAAAAGATCATTCCAATGGATCGCATTGTAAAATTAAAAGTCTATGCTTGATCTTCATTATTCTTTATGTCAATTTTTTTTAGAAAATAAATGTTACATAGGATATCATGCTTCTAGACATATGGCCCTTTTCAATCCTCCAAGCCTTTATCATCATCCATTTAACTCAAATGTCATAGTCATTTTAGTGCACCCCATAAATGTTGATTTAACTTTCTCAAACAATTATTTTTTTCCTTTTTCAGATAAGATTGATGGTAGATAAACATCTTCACAATCTAATATAAAGCAATATACAATTCATTCGACTCTCTCTCATATCTTGATCAACTGGTTGGCCAACACTTGCTAGAAAACTAAATGCTTGAGGGAGAATCAAGCTAAGTACGTACCTATGAAACAGTATTTTTGTCTAATACTATATTGCTACTACTTTCTTTAATACAAATCAAAGCTTTTAACATCTAACCTCAAAGAAATTATAACATGTTTTTCGGTGACGGTATCCATATCCTAATGTTACATATTCTTTCGTGACGATTTCGATACATATTTTTTCAGTTAAAAAAATAAACAGTAATAGATATATATTTCTTGAGACGGTGTATTGAACTAAACATGTATATTTTTACCATTACTTATATTATATACTTCCTTTTTTGTTTTCTTAAATGATGAAGGGAAAAAAAAAAAAAAGAAAAAGAAAAAAGGAAAACCTTATTGAGATGGATCTATTGTCTTGTTATGTATCTATATAATAATTCTCTCCTACTGGGAGGTGTCATTTTCAACCATTTCTCTTTCTATTGACAAACACTTCTTCTTTGTGCGTTTTAATTTACATTTCTATTTATTATATGCTAAAAAATAACTTAACTTTTGTTCCCTTGGTAAGAAGTAATGGAGACTATGTTTACCAAATTGTAATGAAAATTTATTTAATCGTACTTCTATTAATGAATTAATGATAACAAACTCAAATCACAAACGTAATTAGATATTTTTTTATAGCGTATACTTAAAATTATGAATTAGGTAAAATTTACTGTTATTGTTACCGTTACCTCTACCTTTAAGGGTCAAGTGATACCGGTATCAAGTATCAATAACTATAATAGTAAAGATGTCAAAACTGAAATTTTTTTAAGTTGTAATAGTAACAAGGATGATAACCGTTACGGTAATTATATTCATGACGATAACGAAATAACGTAATTCTCGAGTGTAATCGAAGTGAACACTATCTATCCATCAATTGGATAGCATTACTTCATTATAAATTCTAATATGACCCTATGCGTCAGTATAATTGCATAACACATATAAATAATCACAAAAGTAATCGATGAGACCCACTTTTGTCATTCTTATGGATCATCTATTATGTTTCACACTTGGATAAACGGTTAATTAAATGTCAAATGTTATGTGTTTCATGACAGTTTTTTTGTTAATGGAGAGGTTTTAACTAGTCTACCATTGCTCAAGAAATATCAATTCTAATAATAAAAATTGCAACAAGAGCAGAATAAACACAATAAAAAATTTGTAAAAGAGACATCTTCAAAAATACCAAAATATTGAAATTATTAGAAAATATAGTAAAATTTATTCTACTATGTAGTATATTTAAAATTTTTACTATATTTTGTAAATAATTTATTTTTTATGTTACTCATAACAATTTTCTTTTAGATTGTTCCAATTTTACATGGTTTGATATATCTAATACATATCAACACTAGATACACAATTTAAATACAAATTTATGCAACTCATTATAACAAATTTAATAGTCAATAAGTACTCATGCACTAGTTATAGTATTCTTGGACTAAATTTGAATCATAACTAATTTGGTTTAGAGTATCAGCTTTCCTAGCTAGTACATCCTCGTGGACTTGCAATGATTTTTGTTAAACATTTGAATGTATTCATAAATTATTAATGATACACCAATATTATACTTGAAATTGAAATTTAAACAAGTAGTTATCTACGCTACTTATATAATAGAATAAAATAAATGGATAATTGCAAATGTAGCAATTATATTTAAAATAATTAAGTATATAGCAACATTTTAAAAAAATTGTAAATATAGCAAAATCTATCAAAATCTATTAATGATAGGAGTCTATCACTGATAGACCATGTAACAAATGTTGGTTTATCACTGATAAACGATAAAAGTCTATCAACGATAGAACTCTATCACCGATAGACTTTATTATATTTGCAATTTTTTTTAAAATATTGTTACATACTTAATAATTATTCTAAAAGTTGCTACCTATTATAATTACCCTAAAATATATTCTTGAAATGTAAGGATGTGAACCCTAAATCTATTTTTATAACGTCCCAAAATTAAGATAATTTTAGTGTTAATTATCTTGTTTAATTAGATTTAATTTATTGGACATTATTTTGAACATTTAATGAGAATTATTTAATTTTGTGAAAGTTGAAATTAATTAAATATTTGTTGAATGAATATTTAATTAATCAGATGTTTTACCACGTGGTGTTTGTATTTTATCGATACATCAATCTTAGACTTAAAAATGGATTCTAATGACTACTAATTGCGAGACCCTAATTGCGTCCTAGGCTATGTGATAAAACTCTATGCGGGCAACTCCACATTTTTATACATACTTTTTGGCACGCAAAACTTATATATATGGCAACCCAAGACTTATATCGCGGGCAAAATTGTTTTTTAAAGAAAAAACCCTAATATTTTCCCCTAAATTTTCCCTCCTTTTCCTCCTTTTCTCTCACGCAACAGCTTGGCCGTCATTCTCCATTGGTTTCACCAAACCCACGTATCCAAAATCCCAGCTCCAACGACCGCCCAGCTCTGGCAACCCCAATCTTCTTCGTCGGCGACCCCATACGTTCCCAATCTTCTTCCTTACCCATTCTTCTTCCCGCCAGCAACCCTACGTGAATGGCCACAGAAACCCTAAATTTTCCTTCCGCTGCAGCCCTTCCCTCGATGGTGATTCTCACCTGCCGCAACCCTTCTCTCGCCGACGACCCCAAGTATCTGCAACGTCCCTTCCCCTGCCGCAGCCCCTCCCTCCTAATCTTCTTTTCACGCGAACGCCCAAAGATCCCCCTACTCGATTTCCTTCTCGATTTATTAAAAAACTATGGCTTGTTATATTTTGACAAAGTATTAATAGTCGGAAATATTTTACTATTTATATTTTTTGTTGCAATGTTTGATATATTTTGGTGTAAGCCAAGAAATTCATTCTGTATTTGAAATTAACTTAGAAGCATACAATATTAATAATAAATATGAAAAAAATTAAAATCATTTTCGGCAACCTTTAGTGTGTGGGCAGAAAAGAAACAACTATTATCTACCGACACATTATTCGTGGACACATATCTGTTGACAAATTTAGCATGGTGAGAAATTTTCTTTGTCGACAAAAATCTTTTCGTTGGCAGAAACAATTTTTGCCTAGGAAACGAACGTGGCTAGAAAGTTTATTTTTACCGACGACATGATCATCGTGGGTAAAAATATCTTTCTGTTTCGTGGCAAGAAAATCTATTTTTTCCGACGTCATGATGATCATGTGCAAAAATACATTTCTGCCAACGTTTTTTTCGTGGATAGAAATATTTTTTCTAGCCACGATTTTAATTTGCGTGAGTATTTCTGTCGACGAAACATCAACAGTGTTAACAAAGGAAAAGATGACGGTGTTTCGATCACGCACCGTGCCTACGCGAAAAAAATGTTGGCAGAAGGTATACCCACGTTTTGCTGCGTTGGCAAAGACGAAAATTCTTGTAGTGACTTTCTTTCTTAAGATTTTGGGTTTAAACGTTTGATGAGTTATGAGCTAGTCATCTTAATGTGTCGCATGATCACTTATGTTGGAGTTGGTCCATGTAGTAAAACCTTTAGGAGATATAGCCTTTGGTTAGAATAGATGTTTCTTGAATAAAGTCTTCCGCTAAGTTAACTGTCTATGATACGCGTTAAAGAGTAAATGAGTATAGAATTCTGCTTACTAGGCATCCGACGTATTATCTTGCAGAGAGATAGACATTGAGTATTTATGTAGTCATACCTCACTTGATCACATGAAAAGGCTTAGGAGAAGGTGTGATCACATGAAAAGGCTTAGGAGAAGGTGTGACACTAATATACCATTGATGCACCACTGTTAAAACTTAAATGAATTTTCACTACCTCGGAATAAACTACTAATAAACCAATGCAATAATTTTTAGTATTACATTTAAATGAAGGATAATATACTATTGACGTATCAATTAATACTTCAAATTCATCTTGAATAACAATGATATTAAATTGAAATCTCAAATGTATAGTTTAATTTAAGTATATCAATATTATTTTGAATGATATATTTTATATTTGATATATCAACAATATTACTGTGATATCAGTGATATTTTCTTTCTAAATCTGTTTGGTTAATTAGTCGATATACAAAATATGGAAAACATACGCAATACAGTTGATATTTTAAATTAAAACTATATCAAAATTTTGAAATTAGAACAAATTAACTAATATATTTTGTTTATCTAGAATTTTCTTAAGTAGAGGAAAATGAGAAACTATTTAAATTCTATAAAATGATTAATGCATAACTTGTTACAATTCTTTATAAACATTAGTGAATAATATCAATAGCGACTATAGTTGAAACTATAGACTAAATCATCAATTTAAGGACAAGTAGATAGAGATTCAACATATGATTTAAAACTAATTATTTGTCATATTTTCATCCTACAATACCATATTATGAATTATAGACCATTATTGATTTATTTTATTTTATTTTTATTTTTATATTTGGATATAGACTTTTAAGGGTGACCATTTGTATTCATATAAAGAGTTGATCGCACTTATTTT
Organism: Cucumis melo; assembly: GCF_025177605.1. NCBI lineage: Eukaryota > Viridiplantae > Streptophyta > Magnoliopsida > Cucurbitales > Cucurbitaceae > Cucumis > Cucumis melo. Next base: position 5,594,102 of record NC_066857.1, read on the forward strand.
AGATGTTAATTGTTTTATTTAATCTTGTATGAAATCAAACTATATATCAAACATATTTAGATGGTGTTATCAAAATAAAAATAAAAACAAAAATAAAATCTTTAGATGGTAATATTTTGTCCTATGAACTAAGCTATTTATGGTTCTTACCGTGTGATTTTTCTATTCTATAATTTGTCTATTTTATTTTGTATATCTTTAGTTTTGCAATTTTTAAAATATGATGTTATGGTCTAACAAAAAAGAAAAGGAAAAAAAAAAAAAAAACGATGACTCGATGATGTAGAAGACTATTGAGACCATTTTGGTAATTTTAAATTAGGGGTTATTAAATATTACACAAAAAAATTATTTTGCTAAAAGTTGTTTTAGAAACTTATTTCATAAACTAATATTTTTTTTTGAAAATACTAATTTATTTCTAAGATACCATTAAATCTCCTTCTCATTCTACCTAATTAAAAAAAAATATATATATTTATATGGGAGTATGTGTTGGTTTCCTATGGAGGAACTAAAATTTGAAATTAGATAAGATGACGTGTAGGAAATACAAAAATTGAATAATAGAAAATAGTATGTGTAAACGTCATGTCATGGCGTCATCCATACATATGATTAAACCATATAATATTCCTTAAAGAAACACTCAAGTTTTTTCAATTTTAATATTTTTATTTTCAAATACGTTTTAGTTCTAATTCTCATATTTCTAAAATTTCGATGAAATTTTCCTACATTTTGTAAATGTTTTCGACGCTTTTATCTTTTACAATAGTTTCTATTGTCGATATGTTAACAAAATGTAACCATAAAACACTAAATTTAAAATAGAGTAAAAATAGGTTAAATAAATGTAAAAGTAGAATAAGTTTTAAAATCCAAAAACAATATATTTATTAATTAAAATAAAAAAGAGAAGACATGGCCCATCAGCCCATCGAATAATGAAATGGAAAAGAAAAATGAAATTATTATAATAAAACATCAAAGAGTGGTAGGGGACCAAAGAGAAGAAGAATTTGTGAAAAGAAAGTGACAAATTTGAGAACATATATATATATATATATAACTCAATCAAAGTGACAAAAATAAAGTATGAACAAAAAGTCATTTCAACAGCAACAATAATAGATAAAAAGAAGTAAATGGTACGGCAAAGCCAAACAATTTTCTACGAAATTTCGTATGAAATGTTTGTGAAAGTTTTGTTTGTTGCCATTCCGGAACCCACAAGACACGCTCTTCCCCTTTCTTTCTTCTCTCTTTTTCTGTTTTATTATTTCATTCCTCCTTTCCTTCTTACTTATTTTAAATATACCAAACCTTCCTAATCTATTCATCATTGTTAAACATTGACACTGACTCTTTTCTTGGTGTTTATTATCGATAATTTATGAAATTTTACTGTATTTATAAATATTTTAGTTCATTTTCCTATATTTGAAAACAACATAAAACTTTATTTTCAAATATATTAAAATAAATCAAATTATTAACAAATATAGAAAAATATTATTGTATAGTTGGGATAACCATCGATAGATATTGATAAACTACTATTATCTATTATTCATAGACAGTGATATTTTGTTATATTTATGAATATTTTTAATAATTTTAAAACATCCCTTCTAAAAATATTACAATTTCTAAATTTTATAATTTTAATTTGTTCTTAATAGGTGTCTTCTATATATTCAATTTTGTCTGAAAGAATTACTTGATATTTAACTTCATGTCAAATGAAACCAAAAACTTAGGGTTTTATGTTGCTTTCATTGGATGTGAAATTAATAAAAATATATTTTAGAATAGGTACATCAAAACTTGAAAAATAAAATAAAATAAAATTAAAGCCTTTATTTGATCACCATTTCATATGGCTAATAAATTGAGAAACAAATTTATATAATTTGAAAGAACTGAAAAAAAGAAAATTTATAACATCTTTCCTTGCCCTCTTTATTTGATAATTTACATAGTTATGTTAAGTAATTTAAGTGATGTCAACTAGAGCGCTTACCTCAATTCATCTCTCTTCCGAATCTTTTCACCCTACTTTTGTATGGGTAAAAAGTAATTAATTAAGTTATACATAAAAAAAAACTTAGTGAATTCATTAATAAAAAGAATGTTTTAAATTTTTATTATTTTTTTTCGAGATTTTAATTACAGCTTAAAATCAAATTAAAGATGTTGATACCAAATTTATCCTACAAATACACTAAATTGCACCCCCAATTTTCTAAGGCATCTTTCTTTCGCTCTTTTTCTCTTTGTTTCTCATTGAGGGCAACTCCCTAGGTAGGCTTTCTTTTTATTTTTAGACTAAATTGATACGACCATTACCTGCATAATTATACTTTGACTTACATAATTGTATTATTATTATAATTATATATGTTTAAAAGTTTAATTTTTATTATCTATGATCTCAATTTTTATAATTATTACAATTTCGATGATCGAATTTTAACATTTTTAAAAGTTTAGAAACCAATTTATTATTATTGAAAGTTTAAGAGTATAATTATAACGTAACTATCTCCATCCTTTTAAAGATGATTTTTACTATCTCCATCCTTTTAAAGATGATTTTTACTATTTATTCTCCATATATTTACCGTAAGTATCTCTGACCTTTCATTATTCTTTTGTTTCTTTCTTTTCTCTCTTTCTAAAAGAAAAAATAAAAAAGAAAATAATTAATAATATAATAATAATAAATAATACAAGGGAAATTACCTGACAAAAAAATTAAGAAAAAACGACTCATAATACCCTCTTTTTTTTCATATTAAAAATATAACAAATATGACAAGTAATTAGATATATCAAACGACTATCAAAAGACTATCGGAAGGTTGTCAGAGTATTATTAGAGAGTTATTCGCTTTTAAATTTTGTACTTTTGTAATTTATAAATTGTAGTGATAGGAGTCCTGTTATCAGAATTTCTTTTTATATTTTGTCAATTTTCCTATTATTTCGATAATTTCTCAAATAATAATAACAACAACAATAATATATTTCTTTTCTCTAATTTGTTTGATGTTTTCCCTTAAATGTTGATTAAATTAAATTCTAAAATTTGTAAGATAACTCTTTCATTTTGTTTTCTTTTATTTTTTTGAGCAGTACAACTTGAGAGGTAAACTTTTCGAACTCTGCGGAGGCAACCATAGATATAATCCATACAAGTAATTAATTGATGTTTTACAAGTCATTAAATTTGTTTAAACCTTTTTCGAAGGTAAAAAAAGATAAAAAAAGATTTGGACACGTACGACCAAGATTTACGTGTGAATTATTTCCTACTTCATTAACCTGCATGCTCTCCAATTTTAGATCCATGTGTAAACACAATCTATTTAAGTAGTCCAATATCAATATCTTGTTTCTTCTCTATAGTACAAATAATATAATAGAAAAGGCACGGAATACCTTTATTTGTTACACTCAAACTTAATGCATAAGAAAGAATGAGTCTTGAGAATTATTCTATGTAAATAAAATCATTGACCAATTGTCTACATAAGCCAAGTTGGCCTGAAATGATTGTACATAAATAAATGATTCTAATGTTTTAGTGAAAGTGGCCCATCACAAGATTGTTAAGCATGTGTGTTTCTTCTATGTATATGATACCCTACTTTTTGTCATTTTTCTTAAAAATTCTTTGGAATCGACCAAAAAGTGGATTCAAAGGTCATGCATTCCCTTTGAATGGTTTAAGATTATGTTATTTGAAATGTTACTCTCCTCATGGATTAGAGAGTGTATATGATTCTTTCACACCGTTTCCTTCCCAATCCCAAATATTAAGCACCTAAACACTAAACTCACTAATATATATTCATGCTTATGTCACTTTCATTACTTTAAATATTATAATATTTTAACATTAATATTCTAAAAACAAAGCCATCTTATTATTCTCTCTTCCACAACAATTATGTCTATTAAAAAGTGTTTGAAGTTCTCAATTTCACTTTGAAAATATTAATTAAGATTCTATGGTGAGTTTACACTATAACAAATTAGGTCTTTTAAGTCATGTATGTTAAAAAAAAAAGCATGGGGATATCTACAATGTTAGACAAAATGAAAAATTAAAAATTGAACTTCAATGCCATTTTTCAACATTGAATTATAAATGTATTTAATGAGGCTACATTCTCATCTTTTAATAGTTCCTTCATTTTGTGAAACCATTTTTCTTCCTTTTTTGTGAAATATCTCTTTTTCTTACCCACATCTCTCTCTTCTGTTGTCACCTCCCGTTGTCCACCATCTTTGTTCAACCCACAAGTTCAACAACGACTTCACTATGATCTATTCAAGCACCATCATTCTTGTGGTGATCAAGGAGATTTTTTCGACAAATTTCGGATCAAATGATAAATGCTGAATAGATAGTTTACAAGAATTAGTCTTAGTAGTAAGATCGGTTCTTGACACTGGGAGCACACAAATTTTTCTAATAAATAACATTCAGCCCAAGTAGGGGGAGGGGGTTGTTGATGAATTACTGCAAGTAAATGAAATTGTATAAAAAAAAAGGAAATTAAAAAACTGATAGAAAAACAACAGAGAGCATGCAGCAGTGGAAGAAAAAGATCATCCTTTACTCTATATACATCTAAACGATCTAGAAATTAACATGCAACTACTAAACGATAGACCTAAGCGAAGAATGTAGAAGGTAAACGATGAGCTTACCTTTGTAGTTCTCAACTTCTTCGCTCCAAAGCTTCTTCTCTGCCTGAAGATCACGAGCAAAGAACAACCACTATGTTGACCTACTAATCTCAGGAATAAGAACCGAGTTGTGGGACTCGTTTTTGTGAAGAAAATATTTAGAGAGAAGGATGGAGTTAGGTGTATCTTTTAGATAATTTTATGAGAATCATCATCATCTTCTCATTTTGAAATAAGAAGTTTATATAGAAAAATTACATGCAAAATGCATGCAATTTATTTCATGTAATCTCAACACCTAATTAATCCATTAACTATTAATGGAATTAATGGCTTCTAATTCATTATAAGCTGCCACATTTACCACTAACATTTAGTTAATAAGGAAATTAGTCAAAGGGCAATTTGATCATTTGACCAATTAAGTCAAAGTCAAACTTTGACTTTTCTTAGTCAAAAGTCAATTTTTTTGACTTTTTGCTATTTTACCCGTCCTGACTAATTCCAACCTCCCGAGTATGAATCCGCATTCATTTTCTAAAATTCAAATCATATTTAAATATAAATCCGGTCAAAGTTTTGTTCTTCAAAGTCAAAAATCAACATGTTGACTTTTACAATTTTGACCGTTTCAAAACTTTCTAAGCTTCTAAATATAAATCTATATTCATATTTATTTAAATCATATTTAAACACAAAACTTAAAGTTTATATCTACCGACTTATATCATATATATATTTGTCGGTTTCTCTCTCTTTTCCTAATTTGAACAATTCAAGTTACTTCAACATATTGTTCTTAGTTGAATCCATATGAGTTAGTAGGGGAACCTAATGGACCTATAGATCATAGGCTCCAACGATTCGAGATTAACTTGCTAAACTCTTTTAGACCAAGCTTAATCAACATTCGTTAACTAATGAGTCATTCCACTAAAGACTCATAGTTGCACTCCTCTCACTATAGATATATTTTTGTCCACCTGATATAACCTGATGAGTAAGTTGATCCTTCACATGTTGTTCGTAATCTTGGCTGGGTCAAAATACCGTTTTACTTCCAGATTACATCTTGTTCTTTAAGTCCCACTGATCCACTATCGAACAATTGGTTTAAGGTCCAACCTATAAACCTGAATCCTTATCGGGCCAATGAGAAGGTGAGGCCCCTTGTTCAAGACTTGGATTCAGTCCTTAAGGGAACAACCTATCTACTCCCAGAAGTGGGTAGGAGTGAATTCCGTCTTGCATCCTATGTCCCTAACATCCACTCGGTCTTATCCCTGAAATGGGAGGCTTATTGGGCCAACGATGATGAGCTGCTCTCACCTATGCAGATCTAAGGATACTACCGAATGAACAAAAGTTCATAGTTAGCTCAAGATTAAGGTCAAGTGACCTAGGTCATTATAATTAAAATAGTCAGTTTATAGTTTACGACATTATAACTAAAAGTGACTATTTCGTGGTTCTAGTCTTATGCAAACCATTTACATAGGATGCCCTCACTCCCATATCTCTACATGAACGATTCAGGATTACATCGTTTGTACTAACTACGGAGCGGGCCGCATCCATAGTGTTTTTCCAGAATAAGGCGCCCAACCTTATTCATGCACTATAGACTATTTGGGCTATTAACTCGAACTTAATCCATGTTTATGTCTCTACATAAAGTTCAAGTGTATTGACAAACTTAGTAAAATAGCCTCAGGACCTTAATTTATTGGTTTTAAGATTATAGCATTCAATAATAAATTTTATTAAATCAAATAACAAAGTACAAGTTTTAGGACATAAATTCCAACAAAAACCAATTACAAAAGCAATTTAAATTTGTCCTAAGCAACAAACTAGTTTAATTTAAAGAGATGAAAACTATGGGAATCTGAATTGACCTAATTACATTGAGTTCTAAGAATGTTGAGGTGAATAATTGAACTTCCACACATCTACTTAACTATTCGAATGACTCAATTCTAAGATAATTAGATCGATACTTTTCTCATTAGATAAAGAAGGCAACATCGATACTTTTCTCATTAGATAAATAAGGCAACCTAACTTATTACTTTTTCAAAGTTGGAGTATAAACTAATTCGATAAATCATACAACAATCAAAGAAGAAATCATATAAACCATAACAATATGAATAATTTTGATTAATAAATGAATTGAAACGGCAACCAATGATTTAGTTCAAATCCTCACAAAAGCATGATCAGCTAATCAAATTCTCACAAAAGCATAACCTAGAAATGGCTCATTTTTTAACCTAGGCACTGGACTTCACTTTAAATTTAAAACGTGACGGCGTTGTGTACTAATGGAGGCACGCACGTGGATGGTCTTCGGAGTGTCGCAACCCTGTGCATCTATGATAGAGACTACTATACTTTATTGTCACACCCCCCTCCCGGACCACCTACTCTCGATCTAAGAGATGGCATGAATTGAAGCCAATCGATATCGTCTTTTGTCTCAATAATACCTACTGATCCTAACCCTTAAACCCTTATTTAAAACTTAGCGAAAACATATAACTCGTCTTTTAGAGAAAGGAAGTTTAAGTGCTACCATCTAATTTACAAATTTTCAAAAAATGCTTACAAAAGACCTTAGCAAGACTACACTTTTAACCAATTTAGCTTTTGGTAACCACAACACAAATACCTCAAACATAATAACTTTACAAATTCTCTTATCAGACTAGTTGGCATGGCACGTATAAGCTCAGCTCAGGGAAACATGATCATTACCTGAAAAGTGAGAAAACATTTGAAAGAATAATCTAGAAATGTGGTGAGTGATGTTTTCTAAAACATGTTTTTCAAATAGTTATACTAAATGCTCAGCTTTACATGTGTAAATCATTATAAGCTTAACATAGTAAAGTCTTAGAAACACTTCATAAATTCTTAATAATTCAAAACTACATTAAGCTATGTCATACCAGCTTGTACCTATACCTTCATAATTTTATATAGGTCAATACAAACTGAACCTTCCCCAACATAGGCACTTGCTTTCATTGATGTAATCATCTTAGACCCCTCTATAAAGCTTTCACATAAGTAGTTAGGAATCATATATTCATATTATCCAAAGGTAATTTGTATAGTACTAGAGTAACTTAATGGAAAATATTTAAATGCAAGTCACTCACAAACTATCGGTCGTAAAGCTTGAAATTCAACTTAGAAATCTTAAGCATTTAAGTAAAATATTTAAATGAAAATTACTCACAAGCAATTGCTTGTACAGCTTGAAATCATACATAATAAATCAAGCTTGAACATATACTTTGGAAACCATTTAAATGCATATATCACTCACAAACTCGAAGTTTTCACCTTGACTTGAGAAAAATTCTCAAAATTTCACTTGTCTTGAAAATAGGGTATATATACTCCATTTAGTCCATAAATTCAGAAATTATATAAACTTCAAGCAAAAATTGCTAAAACACCAAAAATTGCCCAAAAATGGCATGTAGACTTACTAGCATGCAAAGCATGGGCGACAGGTTGCATGTGCGTGCTCAAGCTTAGGGGACTGGTCGCATGCTAACCTCGCAAGCCCTTCGTATACCGCATAAACCTCATGATCGCATGCTGCACATCATGTGTTTGCACGCAAGACAGGTCACACGCTCAATGCTTGCACACTTAATGTGCATGGCATCACGCATGGCCTAGGAGCGTGCCTCACTCCGTCTAGCCGTGTGGTGGGCATGTTCCTCACATGCTTTAAGGCTTAAATAACATCTCTTGCCCAAATTGCACATTCATCTTACCTTGTCATCCTGATACTTACCCTGCCTTTTGGCCTTGCCTAGAAATTTAATTTTTGTGCAGAAACTTAACTCGAGTTTGGAGCTTAATAACTTAAAATGTAGAACTCAAATTAAGAAACTTACTTTTACAAAGTTGTTTAGAAATGTCATAACTATATTGCCCCAAGACTTCGGCCATAGATTCCAAGTATTGATTTCTTTTAGCTGATCTAAAGTACTTTGCACTGCCCAATTTTTCTTCGAAAATAACCTTTATGGCTTTTTTCTCTTCTACACCTTCCTTCCTCGTGTCTTCTTTGTTTGGTAACCTTACTCTTGACGTACACTAGACTCAATTTAGGAGATTTTTCAAATAGAGTTACTCAAACGAGAGGATTGTTAACACCATTCAAGTAAAATTCTCTTTATATAGGAGCCATTGCATGCTACTTTAGTAACACCTCCTTCTTGCCTTCTACACATTGTGGTGCGAGGGAGTAGCACCACAGCATGTGGGATCTATGAGATACCCTTTTATCGAAGCATAGTACTGTGCTTGACACATGCATCACAATTTGTCAGAGTTTGTAGCATCGTAATGCCTCAGGGGTGCACCAAAATGTTGCCTTCATTTCTAAAAAAAGCATAGCTCTTATTGAAAAGCACTGGTCATGGAGCAATGCCCAGGTGCTCGGCACTCCTTAGGGGCATTTTACTTATTCTTTTCCCTTTTATGCAATTGAGCTTTAATTTAGTTTACACAATGCTTGGACATCTAATGAATGCTTCCTACTTATTAGATGTCCAAGATCGACAAAATAATTAAATAAGTACATCAAATTAAATAAACAACTCCGAAGTAAGTAAATCATGATAGGTAACCCACAAACATTCATGATTCTCCCGGATCTAATTTAGAAAAAGAAAAGAAAAACAATTAATTTAGAGTTCCCCTCATGGCTAACATTTAGTGAAGTTGGGGACCTCTGCATGGTGATCAACGATCAAGTAATTAATTATAAAAATATATATATAGAAGCAATATTTTATATTTATTTAAACTTTAGATTTTCTTTCGGTGTTTTTGGATTTTCTTTAGTTTAGTGTTATATTTAAAAACAAATCAATCTATTTGTTTTCTAATTAAATTATAATTAGATTGACATGTAATTATCAATTAAATAGTTGATACTCATCTAAAATGTGCGTATTTTGTCATTGATTTATTGAATGGTTTCAACCATTATTTTATTTTATTTGATGCTATTTATTAGTAGTTTCAAGGGTATGTTCGAGATAGCAATTCAATGTGAAATGAGCCAAAAAGAGTCTAAATATGTCCAAAAAAAAAAGGTTAATCTCGAGCTATACATTAGAAGGAGGGAAATAACAGAAGAAAAAAACCTAAAGACATAATAGAGTAGTGTAATTCTTTGACCGAAACATGCAGTGCTGCGCCATTATCTTAGAGCGTCTTGACACCAAGTTTTTAGGAAAAATGATTTTTCAATTCTGGAAAATTCGTTTCTGTATAATCTCTTAGAATTTTTGATGTTGAATGAATTGACCTACACACCACAAAATTCAAAGCTTTAGAGAGAACTTTTAGTGTAGAATAAGCGAGAAAAATTAGAGAATCGTTTGTTGGTCATTCAAGATTCGGAGTTGAGAATCAAGGCAAGAATGGAGAACTTCAATAATGGTGGAGACAGCTTGGAAAGTGATTTTTCTTCAATTCCTTTATTTTTTTTCTCTTTTTACCGAGCAGGATTGTTGCAATGCATGAGTATGTATGTAGGGATGATACGTGGCTAAACACTTTACTTCTAGAGTCATGTTGAACTTATTTATGAGTTTATGTTAATGTAATAGTATTTTCTATATATAAATGTTTGTTTTTAAATGTTTTTCAATATTATTGTGCTTTACTACATTGGTTGATCAAATGGATGTATGCTGGATTAAATGTTCAATTCGGTAGATTATATTGTATGTTTAATTGGATATTGTAAAGTATTGAATGGTTAGGTGAACTTTTAATGAGAATAGTTAAGTTGTTAATAAAAGTTGATCATGATTGATCTAAATATTATCCTTCTTAATTTGTGGTATGAAGGAATTAGTTATCATTTAAGATTGCATGAAAATAGGTTGTTACTGGGAGACAATAATCTTGAAAATAATTGCTAGAAAGTATGTCATTATCATAACAATCCAAGAGGAGCCTTTTGCAGAGTGAAACAATTATATGGAATTCAAAATACCCTAAATTTGTGTTATGAGTTTCAAATTTATTTAATTTTACTTTCTTTTATTTTAAAAATCAAAATATCATTCCGAGTTCAATTCTAAATAAAACCACAGCACAATTCCAAAATAACTAAGTATAATACAAGCTTTTGATCTCTAGAGGCCGATACTCGATCTTTTAATTGTTTTACCATATCTTGATCCGTGCACTTTCATGAACACAATAGTTTTGGCAACACTAATATTTCATCGTAATACTAGATGAATCTATATTTATTTTACGAGATTAACTATTTCTGTTCAATTACTATTGGTAGATTATATATCAATTTTTAATGATTGGATAAACTTCCAAGTGAAAAGTCCATTCGATTTTTTGTTTTCTCATAGTAAGTCTAAATGATATTGTACCCTTGTACCAAGTCTAAACGATCTTGTACCCTTCTATCTAGTCTAAACAATCTCGTAGCAAGTCTAAATGATCTCGTAAACAATCTAGTCTAAACAAGTCTTGTACCCTTCTATCTAGTCTAAACAATCTCGTAACAAGTCTAAACAATCTCGTAGTATCGGCCGAACAAACTTATTCAATGATTATTGTTGATCGCTATTGGTTTCAAATCTTTGGGGTTGTTTTTTCCAATAAACATTTGTTACATTTCTGTATGTTACTTGTACTAGTAATTAACTAGTTTGTGGATGAGTACTCTTGGAGTAGTCTGTCTGGTTCTGAACCTATACACCTATAACTTTGTTTTTTAGAAAATTCGTACAGTGGAAGATCTTGAAATTTGAGACTTTTTAGACTAAAAATATTCTCTTAAGCGAAGGTATTTGTGCTTTAATGGTGGCTCAAGATCCATCTCATCAAAATCTTATATTTTCCAAGGAGGTTCTACCTTGTGGAAATGCTAGCTTTTTAATGGAACTTTAGCTTTAGCTGGTGGTGACCAAGAAACCACTGAATTCGCTTGGTGGGCTAGGAATGCTCGACTAATCAATTTATCTGATAAACTACTGGAGGGTCATGTAGCCCACGAGATTAATCGTATTCTAGGTCGAAGCAATAAAACTATTCGAAGTGGCTCATTTCATACCGGAGAAGCCCATTCATGAAGAAGAATTAATTTTACTTACTTAGTTAGCTACTTTAAGTTGGGGGTAGGTTTTGGTGGGGAAGTTATAAACACCTTTCCTTACTTTGTGCCTGAAGTACTTCACTTAATTTCATTTGCAGTATTTATCATGCACTTCTGAGACTCGAGACCATTGAAAAGTCTTTTCCATTCTCTGGTTATGTGTGAAAAGATATAAATAAAGTGGCTAGTTTGGCAAAATATTTTGCATTTGATAACAAAATTTTGTGGAATAGGTTTTTGTCTTTTAGTGAGTTTTTTTTTTTTCTGAGGCGTGAATATTTTATTTTTTTATCGCTTTTGAAATTTATATTTGTTTTTAAAAATACTAAAGCATGATCCCCATTTAGGAATCCATCAGATAAGATGTAAAAATAGTATGAAATATTAGGTGAAACAGAAATTGAGAAAAAAATATAAAAGGAGGCAAATATGAATGAAAGCAAAATGTAGGGGAAAAGGAAGCAATTCCTTAGAAATTTCTTGGGAAATGTTTGAGAAAGTATTGTTTTGTTCCAAAATTCCCCGGACAACACGCCTACGTCTGAGAAACTTTTGACCCCATTTCTTTGTTTTCTTTATTATTTCTTTTGTACACACCTTTATTTATTGTATTTTTCTACCTAACAAACAAGAAGGTTATATCAATTCATTATATTGCACTATGGACCACTTTATGATTGAATATCAACTTTCTTTTCATAATCCCTTCTCTTTAATTGTAGCTTTTTAAAAGGTACTGCATTCACGATTGTAAAATCTAAATTAATAAAAACTATACCTATACCAAATTTTGCAAATATCACTCCAACCCAATTTAAATGGTGAAAAGTAAAAAATGTTCACCCATTCATATACTTTTCACATGCAATTTGATTGGTACGTGATTGTTATTTGATTATCTTTTTTGTTTTTTTTATTAGTTTATTATTTTAAATAGACATCTGATTGTCCTTTAATTGTCTTTCAATTGTCGTATGATCACATTTCTGTCAATTAGTTAGTAGTTTTTAATATTGTTTTTTTGATTGCTCATGTTTCTCATATGACTATCTGTTATTCTTTGACCCATACTTAGTAGTGTATGATTTTGACATTTGATTGTCATATGATTGACATCTGATTACCTTATCTTATGTGACACATCATTAATTGTTTATGATTTTGTTATTTTTTAGAAAGATAGTTTTTTCATCTAATTGCCATGTGATTGCCTTTTGATTGTTATCCTATTGCCCTTTATTCTTTTGCCTTTTGATTGTTATCCTATTGCCCTCTATTCTTTTATATGTAGTTGCTTATGGTATTGGTATATATATATATATATATATATAGATATATATATACATGTATATAGATATAGTATATATAGATATATATCTCACTAGAAGAAATCTGATCTTTAATGTCAGGTGGAAAAAAAATGAAAAATTGGCTTTAATGTCGTTTTTCAAGAGGCGGATGTTTAATGTCGGTTTGACATTGAAGATTTATCTTTAATGTCGGTTTAAAACCGACATTAAACACCCTGTTTTTTTAGAACTGACATTAAAGCCCATTTTTATTTTATTTTTATTTTTTAATTTTGTAAAAATTCAACTTTCTCTCTCTTACTTTACTCTTTTCTCAAACCCTCCCATACATTTCTCAAATTTCTTTCACCCTTCTCAATCTTATCACTTTCTTCCCTCTCTTCTTCGACAACTGCCGCCACCACCACAGCATACATTAGTTTCTTCCATCCTTGTCGTCGTCTGTGTCCTGTCGTTGTGCTCGCCGTCGCCACCACTGTGCCCAGCCGACCCCTTTCTTCCTTCTAAAATCTGTATTTTTCTCTCTCTTCTTAATCGATCTCATACATTCTTTGGCCCTTTTCCAGCTTCCAATCTGCATCAGCTTTAATTTGTACGTTATAAAGAGTGGAATCACACAGAGAGGGAAAACCCAAAATAAACCCCACCATTGTGGCCACGGTGTCGGACGACAATTATTCCCTTAAAGAACGAGTGAAATGCGGTAAAATATTCGGGGGATTCATGATTCAGACATCGTCATCTTCGTCATCAGCGCCATCGTCATTTTGGGTATCATCATCCTCCGACGAAGAAGGGAGATTCCAGCAGGCAGCGACGTACGGTCAGGCCGGGCGAAGCAAGAACAAAGGGTGGGCATTTGCTAGTCCGATGAGAGCTTTCATGAAGCCATCGTCTTCATCATCAGAAGGGAAAAGAGAATCATCAGAGAAAAATTCGACTCCAAATTTGGACGCCATTCCTTCATTGCTGACCGTAAGAATCTGAACACAAAATTGAAAAATGAAAATTAAGATGTAGTAATTTTAATTTTACATGTTGATCATGAAATTAATTAATTATCTTCTTTATCATTACTATTGTTTTTAAAAATTCGTGAGTTCATATTGTAAATCATGTTGTTGTTATTGGAGACTTGAGAGAGTCAAAACTTTTCACCAACCTTCATTGTTTGTTTTCTGTATTTACGAATTTTGTCCATCGGTGGGTCCGTTTTTCTTTCTTTCTTTTTTTTCATGTACTAAATATCAACTAAATTAAATAATTCTTTTTGGTCATCAATCAATAACATAGATTTATTATTTCCTAACTCACTATTTATCTTTTTTTGTTTCTATGTCTTATTCATATAATGGACCTTTAGATTTTAATCCTCCATGAGGAATTACCATCTACATAGTCTGATTTTCAACACATTTTATTTTGAACATTATGAGAAGCAGCTTCTTGTTTGGTTGATGTATCTTGTCGTAACTTGTTTGTGATTCAACCAAGAGGAAAAGAAGGTTTGGATAATTTCATCTTTTAAAATTTGTTGCCTTTAATATGCAATATTGGATGGGAAAATGGAAGAGATGATTTTTATGCAGAAGATCAGGAAACTCATGCCACTGTGCTAGATAAACTACGGACATTGAAAAAGAAGTTATATGATGAAGTGAAGGTACATTCAAGTGTTATCTTTCTTATTGTTATTCCTACTAGTATGGCAATTTTCTTTTGAAGAAATTGTGTAATAGCCAATAGCCATGGGAAATTGTGATTTTGCTCTCAATTAATTACGTTTTATTGTCAATGGATATTGTTTTCATTTGGGTTTACTGTCTATGATGGGAGCTCATCTTCATTCTGATGCTAAAAGGGAAAGAATTTTTTTTAGTAACTGAATTCTATTATGATCATTATTTTTCAATAGGCAGGTGAGATTATGAAATTTGAGTACCAAAGAAAGGTCGCTTCATTGAACAGGCCAAAGAAGACTTCATATTCTGCTTTGTTAAGAATTTTGGTCACTTAGTTGAAGTTTTGATACAGGAAAAGCATTGGTCTTGGCCCTTTTAGAGAGCTTAGGTACTTTTATAATAATTATTGATATTTAAATGGAAACTTCAAAGGTGTTGTTTGAGGGCTTATATACCCACCAAAATTTCTCTCCCACTTTCTTCGATGGCTAATTTTCCCAAACCTCACTTATTGTATATTTTTTTTCCTTTCAATTCCACCAGTCGTGTTTCAGAACCACCTTGTTGTTTTGATTTTTTTGTAGCCTCTTCATTCTGCCAATGGCAATATTCTCTGTAATGTGGCTTTTGTTATGTTTGTAGGAAATATAGACCACTCACTTCAAAGTTTAAAGAACCCATTTGAAATCAAGCTCCAAATTTCGTACAAGTGATAGTACCTGAGATCTCAACAAGAGGTAATTAGTTGGGCTTAATTTTAATGAAATTCTACCTATTTGGTGATTAAAAGAAGATTGCTTAGATTGTAGAAATTCTACCATAGTTTAATTAATAGATACAAAATTGGGTTCCTTGATTTAAGGGTTAGATGCCAAAATCTTTTCACCATTTAATTAGCAGATAATTGCTTCAGCTGAATTAGTAGGTAGATGGAGATTGAGTGATGTTGGCTAATTTGTGACTTTATTTGACGAATGAATATGGAAAACATTTGTTGCTAAATGCTTGAAGGTTCAATCACAAGCTTTTCCATAGTTCGGAAAACTCTCTTTTATGCTTTACTTTTGAAAAAATTAAAAAAAAAAAAACTTCATGAAAACTATGAGCCAAACATTAGGTAAGTATTATTCTTTTTAAACGTGAGGTATTTTTTCTTTGTAAGTATTATTGCTTTTTTGCAAGTAAATTAGCTATTCCACCCTAAAGGAAATTTTTGTAATTCCTTTAAGTACAAAAAAGGTTGAATGTTGCTACTTCTCATCTGATGGAAAATTACTTGCAGGTGGTGGGAGTGACAAAAAGGTTAAATTATTCTTATTAAGTGGGTTATCAAAATTATTAAATCTCTTACAGGTCAAACTTTTAATGTTCTTGATGATTTATCAAGTATGGTGCTATGTTGATTAATTTAAGTATGTATGCAGTATGTTTAGTTTCGAGGACATTTCTTAACAATTTTATGGTGCAGGCTACAATATAGTACACAAAGTCTTTTAAAGTGAGGTCTATACTTGATGAACACCCATAATGGATAACTGATGTTCGCTTTAGCCCAAGGACATTAAAGGATCGCAACACTTCAGGTGATGGGACTGTCAAGGTTTGGGATGTTGATAATGTAAGCGAGCCAATTTTTTTTATCAAATGGCCTTAATCCATTATATCTTGTATTCTTATAGTCTGACAACTGCCTGCAATATTCTAGAAAACAAGAATTTTCTTTGTTAAGCTTTTAAGAATAATGACTCTTTCTACTTGGCTCTAAGATATTTTACAGCATGGCTAATCACTTCAGACTTTCACCCTAGTAAAGATGATCTCATTTGTGCTCTTCTGATATTAGTATCAAGATCAGGTACTGGAGCATTAAAAGTGGTAGTTGTGTTGGCATTTTTAAGGTATAAACTCAAACTCATGCTTTAATTCTGATTTCTTCATATTAAACTGCACTTGGTATTATTTATAAAACATCACCTCTGCATCGTAATGTACTAATATGTTCAACAACTAAATTAGGGTGGTGCAACAAAGTCCAAATAATGGAAGAATGCTTGTTGCAGCAGCAGAAAAAGTAGTTTCCATAATTGTTATAGAAACCCAAGTTTGCAGACTTAAATTACAAGTTTGTTTATGTATAGTTTACTCTTTTGTGATTTGAGTTCCCTTATAAACTTGGAAAATCAAATTTGAGTTCCCTTATAAACTTGCTTGATATTAGATTTGCTCGTGATGTTGGATCTCAAGATGATGTGTTTTTGAGAGAGGCTGCTTGAGAATTAGGTACTAGTTTAGCTACTTCTCTTCATTTTTCACCTAAATTCAAATGAAAATCTATGTCTTTTTTTAATGTTTTTGCGATTGTAGAACAAAGTGAAAGCAAGAGTATAATAGTTCTAGTAGTTGTGCCAATCATATCAGTATTAATCTTCTTGGCTTCGAGCAGCTTTTTTATCATTAGAAATGTAAGAAGAAGAGCTAAAGGTATGTAAAGCTTTCCTCCTCATTCTCTTGAATCATAAGGTTTTTTTTTTCCATTTTTATTCATCTTCAAGTATCAGCAGATAATGAAGTTACTATAACTGAGCATCTAATTCATGAGAGTGAACTTGAGGTGCCGATTATGATAATTTAAGCTACAACGAACAATTTCTAAATTTCTATTGATAGCCAGGCGATCCTTTTGATTGCTTTACTTTTCAGCTTATTGTGTTGATGTTACTTATTTCTTTATCGATTGATATTGGTTTTCATAATAATGTTATGTAAAAAAATGTTGATTATTCATTTGGTGGGCAATATTATGAGCTAATCAATTACAAGAGTTCATAGGTTGCCACATAAAATGTTTTTTTTTTTTATTTGGGAAAAGGATTGTATATGATTGCATCTATGAAATATTTCTAATATTAGATTGAAGAGATTTAGGAAAGCCTGATGGATGAGGTAGACTGAAGAGAGTTATGTGGATTAGGGTGTGGATATAAAATCTTAAGAACTTTTCATCATTCTCTGCAATTTTAGTACTTCAAACAGCTTTGTTATTTATATAAATGGTTTATTTGGATATTGTTTGTAGATAATTGAAGTGATATCTGGTTGAAAGCTAAGCGATTGTGCAGAAATGGCCAAGCGACCGTTGAAAATTGAAGACTGTGAAGGCATTTAGGATTTTTAATTATTTAATTCTTGTATTAGAATCTTTTTTCATGTACTATTGTAGAATGTATATATAAACATAATATTAATATTTTATTTTGTGTACTCAAATGTAAAAGACAGATCTAATAGTTTCTAACATAATATGAATTTCATTGATTTGTTGGCGTGTGAAAAACATATTTATCTACATTGACCCAATGTCGGTCTTTAGGACAGTAATGTAACAATTAAATAAAAATAAATTTGTAAAACTGAATCCAAAAACTAGGCTTTAATGTCGGTTTTAAACCGACATCAGAGTTCAACCGACATTAAAGGGCTTCAATAACACTATCAAAGATGTCGGTTGAAAACTGACAAACCGACAATAAAGAGGCCTTTAATGTTGTTTTTAAACCGACATTAAAGCCCAACCGACATTAAAGGGCTTCAATAACACCATCAAAGATGTCGGTTGAAAACTGACATTAAAGGCCTTTAATGTCGTTTTTAAATCGACATTAAAGCCCAACCGACATTAAAGGCCTTTAATAACGCTCACAAAGATCTCGGTTGCCAAGTGACATTAAAGGCCTTTAATGTCGGTTTTAAACCGACATTAAAGGCCAAAATTCTTCTAGTGTCTATATATAGATATAGATATATATATATATTAAGAAATTAGCAGGTAGTTTTTTGTTTTCTCTTGACTGTCTTCTTTTTGTTACATAGTTAGAAGTTTAGAAAAAGAAATTAAAAAAGAAAAGTAAAAAATGTTTTTATTGATTCTTCGAATTTGATTGATGTGTGATTGTTATTTGATTGTTAATAATGTGTGGTTGTTATTTGATTGTTAATGATCTCAATTGTTATTTGAATACTATTGATAATTAGCTAATGACACTTGTTCACACGAGATTTTCGGAGAAATTTGATTCGTGGAGTTGAAATTGGCACGCCCAGTAGGACCTCTCTACCTCTCATCTCTCTCTCATCATCCAAATCTACAAGAAGATCAATGACATCAAAGAAGGCTGCATCCAAATCTTCTGTTGCAAGCGACGGTTACACAGGACCCATCATTCGCAGTCGTTCTAAGGGAATCACTCAAGAGCAGGATCAAGGTTCTAACGTCGCTAAGAGCATTCATAGACAATTGATGGAGTCTCCTAAAGCTGGGATTGTCATCAAGAAAAATCCTTTGTGTGATAATTCTGATTCTGCCTCTAGCAAGTCGAAGAAGAAAGCACATCCTTACGTGATGTTTGTTATGATGGCTGATATAACGGCCGAGGCTGCCATGACAGAGATGGAGAGGAAAATTTTTGACTCCAGAAGATCTAGAGAGAATTCTCCCAAGAGATAAAAGACTCCTCAACTCCTGAAGTCGATCACCTTTGAAGATTGAAGCTCCTTTGAAAATACAAGCTTTCTTCCAAGACTCTAATTTCAAGAACACCCTCGAAGATTGAAGCTCCTTTGAAGATACAAGCTTTCTTCAAAGTCTCTAATTTCAAGAACACCCTCGAAGATTGAAGCTCCTTTGAAGATACAAGCTTTCTTCCACGACTCCAACTTCAAGAACATCACGTGCTTCGCTTCCTTAAATCAAGTGTAAGCATCCAGCCGAGAGAGAATCAAAGGATCAAATTCTAGAGATCGAACCACATGACATCGAATCAACATAAATACAACATCACACAAGTTCAACTCCACGAATCAAATTTTCCCGAAAATCTCGTGTGAACAACAGTAATTGTTATCTGATCGCCCTCTGATATTGATTCTCAATGTTACCAAAGATAATTTGCTAATGATTGCTATTTGGTACTTATTGTTATATAATTGCTAATGATATTTATTTGTTATATAATTATTGTGGGTTGTTATTTGATATTGATAGTTATTTGATTACATGACAATGAGAAATCAATTAGATAGAAATCACATGACAATATCATATATAAATTAGATAGCGATTCCATGACAATTAGAAAAATAATTAAATGTCAATGAGTGAAATTCCTCAACAAATTAACAAAAACTTATATGTAAAATTGTGGTGCTACTTATATTGTCTAAAAACTCCATAGTCTACCAAAAAAGGAATACCATGAGATTACATTGATATATAAATATATAATACAAAATATGGTAATTATATAGAATTTAGACATCAATTAGATAACAATTACATGATAATTAAATAGAAATCGGTTGGCAATCACCAAGAAAAAATTGATATTAGTTGCAATAAGAAAAAGAAACAACACTATCTTAATACTAGTTACCTAAAACATACCATTGGTGATGACGAAGCTATCTTAAAGTTTGTCAATTCAAGATATAATATACACTCCACAAGGACACACAAATGCAGTAGAATGAATATATAAGAACCTTAATGAATATAATATAAGAACTTGAGTGAATTTCTTTTCTTTTTTCTTTCTAAAAAACAACTAAAAACCTCAAATGCAAGAATTGTGGCTCTAAGCCACTTGAAGATGCATGATTCATTATAAGGAACCCTCGTCACCTCCCTCTTTTTACATCTGAATTAGTCCAAACAAACACTACAGTCTCCTAAACTCTCCCCTTCTCTTCCAATTTGACCTTCCTCAGCCTCTTTGTCGTCGCCGCTACTCCTTTCCTCCACGTTGAAGTTTTATCCACCATCATTGATTCTTCTTCCATCTAATGACTATGATGAAGTAGATCCAGCTAAAATGTGAAAACTTGATTCTCTTGTTTTCCAAAGAGATGTGAAGTTGGAAGCATGTGATGAACACCCCAAATAAATAATCACCAAATAGAATATTTGAGATGAACTAAAAACAACTTATTGGACTTTAACTATTTTTATGTGTATTTTACTCACATTTGGATGATTTAGATAACTCAATCCTATTTATAGGATTGTCATGAGCATAACTCACACAACAATTTAAGTCCTACACTTAAATAATGTGAAACTCTTACTAAATTAACTTTAACATTCTACATCACCTATCCTTTAATTTTTTAACTCCCATAAATCAATGCACATATAAATTATTTATTTAAAACATGTTAATTTTCAACATCCTCCCTTAAACATGTTTTCTGAAAAATTCCAAGCAAATTTCTTGACTTCTTAAACACACTAACTTTAATCGGCTTCATGAAAATATCTGCAATTTGATCTTTAGTCTTCACATATTCAACTTCAACCTCCTTCCTTGAAATGCAACCTCAGATGATGTGAAATCTTATATCAATGTGTTTGCTACGATCATAGAACAAATGCAGGATTCTTTGCTAGAGCAATTGTTGACTTATTGTCTACATGGATCACAATTGGATCATCTTGCAAAATTCCAACTGTCTTTAACAAATTTTTTAACCAAACTGCATGACAATCATATGAAGCTGCAACAACATATTCTGCCTCACATGTGGATAATGTCACAATAGGTTGCTTCTTAGAACTCCAAGTAAATGCAGTATTACCAACGAAGAAAACATATCCACTAGTGCTCTTTCGATCATTAGTATCTCGAACCCACACTATCACACAATAGTCTTCAAGCTTAAACTCTTTAGATAAAGAATAAAATAACCTATAGTCAAGCGTACCTTTGAGGTAATGAAGAATTCTCTTTGCTACTTTCAAATGAGTAGTTGTAGGAGATTCCATAAATCAACTCACAAATCCAACGTTAAAAAGAATATCTAGTCGTGTTCAAGTCAAATATCTCAAACTCTCAACTAAACTTTTGAAATTGTAACAGACTTAGAATTAATCATATTGAACTTCTCTAGAATTTCTCTAGTATATTGTTCTTGAGAGATGAAAATACCTTCCTCTGACTGCTTCACCTCAATGGCAAGATAATATGACATCAGCCCTATATCTGTCATTTTAAATTCTTGGGTCATCGCCTTCTTAAGATCTTTAAACATACTTGCACAATTTCCTGTAATAATTAAGTCATTCACGTACAAACAAACCACCAAAATATCTCCATGACCATCAGTCTTAATATAAAGAGAATGTTCATAAGGACATCTTAAATACTCATTATCAAGAAAATATTTGTTGATTCTACTATTCCACATTCTTGGTGCTTGTTTCAATCCAGACAATGCCTTATTCAATTTTAGAATTTTATCCTCTTGGCCTTTCACAGAATAACTAGGAAGTTGTTCTAAGTAGACTTCTTCTTCTAGATATCCATTCAAAAATACCGATTTGACATCCATATGAAAGATCTTCCAATTATTTTGAGTAGAAAATGCAATTAACAACCTTATGCTTTCCGAACGATTAAATCTTCATTGTAATCAATGCCTTTTCTTTGAGAATAACCTCTTGCAACTAATCTTACTTTGTATCTCTCCATTTCTCCATATTTATTTCTTTTTATCTTAAATACCCATTTGACACCTACTGCTTTCTTCCCATTTGGAGGAGTAGAAAGTTCCCACGTATCATTCTTTTTTTATGGCTTTTATCTTTTTATCCATAGCAATCTTTCATTTTTCATTTTGCAAAGCTTCTTCAAAATTCAAAGGTTCACTGTCACCAAATAGAAAAAAGAGAGTAAGGTTATTAAAACTTTGACTTAACTCTTCAGTTTTATCATATATGTCTCGGAAGCTTCTCATGCCACAAGGCCCTTCACTTGAACTTATAGATGATGGTGTGTTTTGTTTTAGAGTGATTGGGGATGTTGGTAGTGTCGATGGAGAAGCAATGTCAATAGGCTCATCATGATCATCGAGAAAAACCAAAAATTTCTAGTCTTCCGGTTCGTCATTTCAATTTCCTGATGCTTCTTCATAAAACACAACTTTTCTGCTTACGATTGTCTTCTTTGTAACAGGATTATAAAACTTGTAGCCTTTTGAGCTTGCATCATAGCCAACAAAAACATGTTTCTCAGTTTTATCATCAAGATTACTACATTTTTTATCAGGTATATGTGCATAAGCGATACACCCAAATACTCTCAAATAAGCAATGGATGGCTTTCTTTATGTCCATGCTTGTTGAGGAGTTTTGTTCGACAAGCTTTTAGTAGGAGAATGATTTGACAAGTACAACTGCACATTCAACAACTTGTGCCCAAAATTCTTCTGGCGTCTTCTTGCTCTTTAACATGCTTCAAGCCATGTTAAGTATTGTTTGGTTCTTCCTCTCAACAACACATTTTGTTGAGGAGTAAATGGAATTATCATAGGTCGATGAATTCCATTTACTGTGCAAAAAACTTTGAATTCATCTACCAT
The DNA here is from genome assembly GCF_025177605.1 of Cucumis melo. NCBI lineage: Eukaryota > Viridiplantae > Streptophyta > Magnoliopsida > Cucurbitales > Cucurbitaceae > Cucumis > Cucumis melo. Next base: position 5,617,375 of record NC_066857.1, read on the forward strand.
TTTTAATCTCAAAGCTTTCATGTAATAACCACTTTCTTTTCCAAAAAGGGCTTTAAATCTCTTGAACATGCCAAATACTTATGATTTCTCCTTGACAATGTAAATTTAAGTTTTTTCGGCTAAAATCATCAATAAATAATAAGAAATAATTATTCTTTCCAAAAGAACTTGGTTTGATATATCAGTCCACAAAGATCAGTGTAAACTAATTTTCTTTCGTAAGTCGAGATACTTGGAAGAGAACTAAATTGTTGTTTGTTATTGACAATTTTTTTTTTAACTCGAAACTCAGGCTCTGATACCACTTTATTGGAAGCATGTGATGAACACCCCGAACAAACAATCACCAAATAAAATATTTGAGAGGAAATAAAAACAACTTATTGGAAGACTTTAACTCTTTTTGTGTGTATTCTACTCACACTTGGATGATTTAGATTACAACATTTCAATCCTATTTATAGGATTGTCATTAGTATGACTCATACAACTATTTAAATCCTACACTTAAATAATGTGAAACTCTTACTAAATTAACTATAACATTCTATCTGACATATCCTTTAATTTTTTAACTCTCATAAATCAATGCACATATAACTTATTTATTTAAAACATGTTTAATTTTCAATAGTGAAAGATATAGGTCATAATTTTTCGAGAAATGACAGAAAGATAAATGAGAAAGGAGATGTATAACAACAAATCTTGGAGAAAGTAGAAAGATAGATGGAAGATTGCATGGTTGAGTTGAATCAAAGTTTGTGGTTTTTGTCATTGCTTTTGAGTTTAACGTGATTTAAGTTTGCAACATTTTTAGGGTTTTTGTTGCCTACTTGTAGGAGGTGGTGAGAAGATACGAAAGAATGAGCTAAAGAAGAAAATAGTAAAGATGGTGTGGTGTGGGGAGACTGTAGCTGAAGTAAAAGGAAAAGTAGAAGTAGGGAATAACTAATATATTATATTCTATTTTAACACTACAAATTTCCCTTTTTAAAGTACTATTTCTATACTTCAAGAGTGTTTTGATTTCCCTCGATTATATAAAATTTCTATATTTCTCGAAAGTTTTGAGAATTTTTTAGAGTTTAAGAAAATTTTGATTTTTTTAATTAACTACTTTAATCTAGTTTAAATGTTTTTCAATTTTATGGTCCTGATTACACACTTTACATAAGTATCCATGTCTGTTTTACCGCGTTTTAGTGTCTTAATGCAGAAATAAAAACAAAAGAAGAAACTTGTGAATCATAGAGGATCTCGTGTTAGAGCTATGTGAGAAGGACCTAACTAGCGAAGACAAATTCTAGGCGAGTATCTACATCATCATACGTGAATGGTTCACTAGAAGACAAGAATGGTAGTTAGAGATGATGTGGCTTGACAAATGCTATATTTGATGCTGACATGATCAGAAGAATAGAAGTTTCTTGCCAAAAGTTGCCTATATAAAGTATCCTTCTACCTCAAGAGAAAGAGGTTTGAATGGAACCAAAAAGATGCCTAATTAGGCTAAACCCTAGAGAAGGACGGAAAGGAGTAGGCTTTCCACCTGTAAAATTAATCTTCTTCTTCTCCAATCAACTTGCGAGTAAGAGCTTGGAGTTTAAAGGAAAGGAAGTTCATTTTCCATTTTCGTAACTTGCACTCACTTTCCATTATCTTTTCTTTCCATTTTGGTATTCTTTGTCATATATGCTGTTTATATTGTACAATGGTAGAGGGCCTACATTCTTTAATATATTGATGTTTATACATTTTCAATCTACAATTTCTATACTATTCATCTGTCAATGTGTTATTTGTAGTTTAGTCTTATGATAAGTTCTTGATTTGAAGTCAACTTATAATTCTTATCATGTTAGTTGAGCTGTAGTCATCACTTGGTCAGTGCTTATCTCCAACTACCCGATATGGCTAACACGCATAAGAAGGAATTTGGAGACAAGCTCCATATTTGTGAGATAACTTCCACTATTTGTATCCTAAAAAGAAAACAAGTGTAGGTTTTAGGCGCCGAGAGGTTGGCACCCCTAAAAGAGAAGTTCTATAAGTCGGCCTTATAAGTGAAACCTTCTAGATATATCTCGCCTAATTAGGTTGAGTCATTTGTACCCTGACAGAAGGCCAAGTGTGGCGTTTAAAGACTCTGAGAGGAGCTTGTCTTAATCCTAGACTAGTTATGTGAGCCATATCGCATCAAGACCTTCACGACCTAATTGCCTAGTATTACATAGACATTCCTTCATCCATTCTTAATAAAAGTTAGTTCGCACCTTCATTTCACATCCATCTAATTCACATTTTACAGATCCTTTAGTGTAGATAAGTAGATATAGTTAAACATACATTTCATCATATTGTATAGATAATTCATTTATACTGCCTAAATGATGGGTATATCCTAGAATTACCTTTTGATATCAATTCCTTGTGTTCGACTCTAGATCACCCAGATAAACCTATTGTTTCGCTTATACCATGACAAGCAATAGAAAAAGTTGTACTCAACGAGGACTTAGCTCTCATACGAAAAAGAGATACATAGTGAGTAATTCGCATACAATGATCATGATTGATGACTTATCGCATAAAATTAATTACACATATAACCAACCCTAAGTCCGAGCGTAATGAGAAATAAGAATATCATTTCATTTCTCTCAACAAGTTTTTTGAGTTGTTGTCGAGGAATTGATTTTTCAAACTTAGGAATATGATTTCACTTTGATTTTGGGCAAAAAGCTTAACTTAGGTGAATCATGCGTTCAGTTGAAGAACGCGTGAAGAGGTTTAATGTAGTAGAGTAATCTGCACTTGCTTGAACCATCCTTAAGATTCAGTGTATCTTTTGGATAGTCACCAAGAGGGAACTCAATGAATGCATTTCTCAAATGAAGTTGAGAACCTCAAACACTTGAGATCTCAAATGATAAATTTGTTGGAGTCTAAGAACCCATATAAAAAGGCATTAAAGAAAGTGTCACGTGTTTAGTTTAGTAAGACTTATATCTTCACTAACTACGCGATGAGGACCAATTAAGATCGTTTGAATAATTCGATGAAAGATTGGGAATAGAGACTTATTTCAATGAGCAATCAAGACGCAGAGAGTCATGTAACAAACGGTCCACAAAGTTTAAGAAAAGAATATAAGGCTAGGGAGATATGAGGAGCAACACGCGATGAGCTACAACCCTCCTCGCAAAAGAACCTCAACCCAAGGATGCACCTATAATGTATAAATTTTCCTTATCTTATCTATTATGTGTATCCTCAATTTTTTCATTCTTTTGTATATGATACTTGTAACTATCTTTCTATACTTGTAAGTATTTTGTAGTTTAGTTCATTAGGATTCTTTTGAAGTTAGGGAGCACGAGTTTTCCTTGCGAGCACATAGGTGAATTAAGTTAGAATTTAACGCAATGAAGTCACCATGCAAGAATGGTTTGTGTAGAAACACGTGAGGCATTTTGATCTTCTCATAAAGTGCTGGATTTCGTATCAATAATTAGGGTTTTGGGAAGTTCAAACGTTTAACGAGGACTTAGCTCTCATGGGATAAAGAGATACGTAATGAGTAATTCACATACAATGATCATGACCGATGACTTACCGCATAGAATTAGTTGTGCATATAACCAACCCGAAATCCGAGTGTAATGAGAAATAAGAATATCATTACGTTTCTCTCAACACTAACGCACTATGTAAGGCTATCGAATAATTCTGCCTTGCCTCATTAACTAGGCTACAATGCCTGAAAACTATCCTTGGCTTGGCTTCAACGCCTGACAAACTGGGGAGGGAAAACTTTATAACATAAGTCAAACAAACTTAGTGAGTGATGGGTTGAGAAATACCTTTATGGGAAAAACAATAATATTCAGATAACAAATATCAACAAGATTAGATTGTGGACAAATAATTTTCATCGCATCAAACCACAACAATCATCATTATATAAGTACAATTGATTTCCACATATTCAAGCCATCGTGCATTTGTATCAACCACAACAATCGTCACCATAAGCACAATTAATTTCCATGCATTCAAGCCACCACAAGTTTGTATCAACCACAACAATCATCACCATAAGCACAATTAATTGACACATGTTCCAACTCGTTATTGGGGGCTTGGGATTCTCCTCTCGGTTGGACCTGAGATTCACATTCAACCAACCTCGTGCAAGTTACCTGCGATTTCCACCAGTGCCTCGCATCACATTCATCCATTTTAACTCAACCAACATCTCATTGTGACTTACCTAGACCTGGGATTCTCCTCTCGTCTGGATCTGGACTTCACACTCAACCAGAGTCACACGAGTTACCTACAATTCCTACCAGCATTTAGCGGTAGATTGCACTTCCCTTGATAAACAACCATTATAAACAATACACATAAAGGTTAGCACACTTACTTACTTTCCTTACATAGTATTTTAGTAGTCACCCAAATCATACAATAAGGATCAATGTTAGGATATTTGATAACTTGTAGAAATACAACTTATTGTAGCTTTTTAGGTAGAATAATATGGCCAAAATGCATAAGAAATGTGTCAAAACGCTTAACTTATGTTGTAAATTTATAAATATATGGAAGTACACTTCACATAAGCTTTCATGTCTATTTCACCTTGTTTTAGACGTTGGTGAATCACAGAGGAACTCGTGAAAAGATTAGGCGAGAAGGCCATATCAGTAGATGAGAAAAGGTTCGCTAGAAGACAAAAGTGGCAGATGGAGTTGATGTGACTTATCATAAAAGCAACTTTCGACGCTAACAAGCTTAGAAGACTAGATTTCCCGCCTAAATCTGCCTATATAAAGGACTCCATCACCATCAAGAAGAAGAGGTCCGAATAGGCCAAAGTCAGCCTGAAGGGGCTGAACCTTAGAGAGTGGTCGGAAGAAGTAGCATTTCTACCATTTGTAAAGTCTTTCTTCATCATTTTCAATTAGTTTACGAGTGAGAGCTTGGGGTTAAGTGAAGAAGATCTAATTTTCATCTTTCCCCTAACATGTAATGGCATCCTTATTCTTTCCATTCTTGTATTTCTTTACATTGTATTCATTTATATTGACAGTGGCCAAAGGCCTATATTATTTAATACAATGTATATCAATTCATTCATCTCTTTACTGTTCACCCATCTTTGTGTTCTTTGTAGTTTAAGTATTATGATAAGTTCTTGATAAGAAAGTTAGCTTATATTTCTTATCACGTTAGCTAAGCTATTTTCATCACTTGGTCAGTGTATATTGCCAACTACCTAAGAGGAAAAATAACAAGGACATGGCTAGCACGCGCAAGTTGGAGTTTGAAAACAAACTCCACCTTAGTGAGATAACTTCCATCATTTGTGTCCTGAAAGGAGAACAAGTGTGGGTATGAGGCGTCGAGAGGTTGCCACCCTCAAATGTGAAGCTCTATAAGTTTTATAAGTCAAGCATTTTAAATATAACTTACTTAACGTAGGTCAATCATTTGAATACCAAAAGGTGACCATGTGTGGCGTTTAATAACTCCAAGAGGAGCAAGTCTTAATCATAAGTAAGTTAACTAAGTTATAGTGAATCAAGGGTCTTAGATTTCTTAATCACCTGGTAATGCATAGACTTTCCTTCTCCCCTTCTTTCATACAAGTTAGTTCATAATTTCATCTTGCATTAATTTTGCGTCCCCTTTACAGAATCTCTAGTGTAGATTAGTAAATATAGTTTAAACTTACACTCATTACACTGTATAGTTATTCTTTTATACTGCCTAAACGCTTAATGAACCTTAGAACTAAGTTTGTATATCAATTTTCTGTGTTCGACTTTGGATCACCCAGATAAACCTAATGTTTCGTTTACACTTAGGCAAGCAATATGAAAACTTAAACTTAAAAAGGGCTTAGAAGCACATAATGAAGAGATCCATAAGGAGCATTTTGTATGCAATAATCTTGAATCAATGACGCATTACGAAATATAGAGTTTATACCCAGCTAAGTCTGAAATAGAAGTTCACAATCGAGCAAGTTTTTATCGCCATTGTCAGGAGTTGATTTTTCAAATGCTAGAGTATGATTTTACTTTGATTTTAGGCAAAACACTTGACTTTGGTGAATCATGCGTTCACCCGAAGAACGCGTGAAGAGGTTTAAGATACCAGAGTAATCTCTGATTGCTTAAATTGGCCCTAAGGTTAAGCATATCTTTTAGATAGTAAGCGATTCAACAGATAGAAAAGTCAAAATCAATTAAATTCATACCGCTGAAATCCTCAAATGCCTGAGATCTTAAATATCTAATTTGTTGAAATTTGAAAACCCAAAGGAAGGCATTAAAGAAAGTGCCCACACAGTAAGATTAGTAAGATCTATTGTCTTCACTAACTACGTGATAAGGACCAAGAAAGATCATTTGAACATTGCGATGATTGATTGAGACAGTGGCTTATTGCGATGAGGAATCAAGACTCAAAGAGCCATGTAATAAATGATCAAGGGAGTTCAGAATAATGCGCAAGGAAAGCTATGAGGAGTAACACGTGATTAGACACAAGTCTTTCTCGCCAAAAGATCCTAAACGCAAGGATGGATCTGTAACATATAACTTTTCCCTCTTTTACTTGACATTCACATCTTAAAATTTTGAATTCTATGCTATGAATATTATACTTGTAATTATTCTTTATACTTGTAAGTTATTTTGTATTTTTAGTTTTAGTTTTCCATTATTTTCAAGTTAGGGAGTGTGAGTCATCTCGCGGAACCATTAGGCTATTAAGAGTTGAGTTTTAACGCGATGAAGTCATCCCATGAGGAGGTTCGTGTCAAAGCACCTTAAGTGTTCCGATATTCTTGCAAGATGATTGATCTTAGGGTTTCATTTGAAATAATTAGTGTTTCTGGGGAATTTCAACTGTCTCATCGCTTTTAAAATTTAAATTGTAAAAGTAATGATTCGCCGTCCTTGAGAAACGAATTGTTCGTGTTAGGCTGCCACTTCAGATTTGTTGACTCACGACGTTAATTATGTGGTAACCCAAGCCCTAACCACGGTTAATAACACCTATTTTTACCCACTAAAACCTCTAACTTCGAAATTTTTAGCCTAACACTTTCTTCACTCAAGCTTCAAGTAAGTTCGTCACTGAGTTGCAAGCATCCTCCTTCTCCGATCATCATCGTCTTAAGTTGTATTTCTCCTTTTCTTTTCCCATTTCAAACCTTAAAATCATATCTCTTTTATCTCTTACCTATCATGTCTGGAGAAAAATCCTTTACTGAAGACCTAAAAAGATATCAAGCCTTTGTTGAAAAAGCAATCGCATCCAATGCAGCAGTTGAGCATTCTCCATCCGACTGTCTTGTGTCGGATCAAGAAAAAGGAGAAACATAACTTAGAACAGTTGTGATCAATGGAGTGAAAGTTCGACTACCAGAGGATAAATTAGAACAACTACTCGCCATTGTCTCTAAGGAGACTTCAAGAAAAAAAGAAGAGTCGAAAGAGCAAGATGAGTGAGAGAGATTGGAAAAAGAAAAGGCTAAAAAATAAAGGGTTGAGATAGAACAGAAAGAAAAAGAAGAGAGGGAAGAAAAGGGAAGAGAGGAAAAGTGGAAAAGGAGAAGGAAGAAAAGAAGAAGAAAGAGGATGAGTAGAAGAAGAAAGAAGTTCAGAAAAAGAAGAAAGAGGAAGAAAAGAAGAAGAAAGAAGATGGGAGAAGAAGGGACATAACGACTATGGGAAGAGTGCGTCTTAATTATAAGCACGTTAACTAAGTTATATCGCATCAAAGGTCTTAGATTGCTTAATCACTTGATAATGCATAGACTTTCCTTCACCCATTCTTTCATACAAGTTAGTTCATAATTTCATCTTGCATCAATTCTACGTCTCCTTTACAAAGTCTATAGTGTAGATAAGTAGATATCGTTTAAACTATACTTATTACATTGTATAGTTATTCTTTTATACTTCTTAAACGCCTAGTAAATCTTAGAACTAAGCTTTGATATCAATTCCTTGTGTTTGACTCTGGATCATCCAGATAAACCTATTGTTTCGCTTACACTTGGACAAGCAATAGGAAAACTTTCACACGACAAGGGCTTAGAAGAACATAATAAAGAGATTCATAAGGAGCATTTTGTATGCAATGATCTTGTATCAATGACGCATTATCAAATATAGAGTTTACACTCAGCTAAGTTCAGAATAGAAGTTCACAATCAAGCAGTATTCTCATCAACATGACACACTTCTCACGTATCACGTTTACAGTCACGTCATTAACTAATTATGAAAGACATTCACAAACATTTCTTCCATTAACGAAAGATTAACAGATACTAACTACTTATGGAAGACATTTGTAAACATCTCTTCCCTTTGCCAGAATTCACAGATATTCTACTTACGCTAACTACTCAAAGATAACAATTGTTACAGAAGCACTCACTTTGGATTAGGAAGAATCGTCAACCGACGTTTATTCGTAACTCATATAGAAACAAAGAAAAGATTTAAATATAATTGGAAAATTTTAGAAACCATGTTGGAATCTTGTTTGTCACTTACAATTATACTTAGCCTCGACGCCCTCCTTCTCGCTTTTGAATTCTTATTCTCACCTAGCGATTCCTTCGACCAGCTGCTTAGCATTCGAGATCTCCCTTCTTCACCTTCATTCGAGAATCTAACTCTTTCAAACAAAACTCTCTTTTCCATTTCGACCTTTGGTCCTTTTATAATGACCTAGCTCTCACATCAAAGGGTAACTTTAAATCTTTACATGTATCTCCTTATCGACTCACCGCATTATGCAGCCAACCCAAACTTGACATATGGGGTGTCCGTTAGCGGTGATTGGACTTTCCCCTTGAGACGCACACCTTATCTCATTGGGAAGCCAAACTCTTTAAGCGCCTGAGCCTTCGATCTTCTTGGGAAGTAGCAGACATTTACTTTCTTTCAGTGAGTGGTCAAGTCATCCTAACAAGACACTTATTTGCCTCCTTTCTTGGGCGTAGGCATTTTCTCTCACATTACTATTCTAATTGCCTAACTCTTAGTGCCATAGCATGCTCCTTCCTCGTTTCCTTATCCTTATCACATCGCTTGCCTTCTCGCGATTGTACTTAAGCATTTCTTTTTGTGTTGCCTTCTCATCATTTACATGCTCCTTTGCGAAATGTCCTATACTTATACCCGAAATGACATTTTAACAAGGATTCTCTCCACTAGGACTTCTTTTCTTCAGGTTAGGGTCTCATGCATACTCCTTTTGTAGAATATATTTTACAATCAATAATCTTTTCATTCAGCAAGCTTGTTGCATGGTCTTTATCGTGCCGGCAGTGTGTGATCAGGGCCTCACAACCAGTCTTTCCTTTTTGGAATTTTGTCCTCAAAATTCTACTTTGTTGCTTTCCCTTCCTCGTCTAATGAGACTTGCTTAAAAAGCTTGGTTAACAGAATGAGAACTACTCTTGTTCATTGCGTGTTTTACCACCTTGGTCCTTTTCTTGATATATGGTACAATGTAAAGAGAATCCTCTCTTTTATTCTTACTATAAATGTCATCACATCGTTTGCTTTTAGCAAACCGCAAGTCCTATTATTCTTGTACTCTTTCCTCAAGTCAAGTGTTCACCACACTTTTTTGCTAAGTTGTAGCCATGTGGATTAATCTCAACACAATCGGCAAGTTCCATCAATTTCAATACGCATAATGCGTCTTCCAATGTCATATCACACAGCAAGCAGAGTGCATCCCATACAAGATCACACAGCAAGCAGAGTGTATCCTACACCATATCACACAACAAGTATGGGTCATCCTATTCAAGATCACACAGCATGAATAGGGCATTCTATTCAATATCACACAACATGAATAGAGCATCATAGTCAAGATCACACAGCATGAATAGAGCATTCTATTCAAGATCACACAACATGAATAGGGCATCTTATTCAAGATCATATAGCATGAGTAGGGCATCCTTTGCAAGATGACACAACATGAATAGAGCATCTTATTTAAGATCACACAACATGAGTAGAGCATCTTATTCAAGATCACACATAATGAATAAGGCATCCTATTAAAGATCACACAACATGAATATTCCATTCTATTGAAGATTACATAGCATGAATAGAGCATCCTATTGAAGATCACACATCATGAATAGGGCATCCTATTGAAGATCACATAGCATGAATAGGGCATTCCATTCAAGATCACACAACATGGATAGAGCATTCTATTCAAGATAATACAACATGACTAGAACATTCTATTCAAGATCACACAGCATAAGTAGGGCATCTTATTCAAGATCACATAGCATGAATAAAGCATTCTATTTAGTATCACAAAACATGCATAAAACATTCAATTCAAGATCACACAATATGAACAGAGCCTCTCATCCCAGATCACACAACAAGGATGAGGCATCATGTTGCACAGGGCATGAAAACTATTTTAAGCATTTCCACTAAGCTCTCTGACTTTATACTTGTTACATCACTTCTAATATTTGGTAACTCTTATTCATTATAACTCGAATGTGATTAGAGAATTGGGAAAAGCATAAGGAAGACCACATAAGTCACGGTTTTTTTAAGATATCATTAGAGAAATCTCTGAATTTTAGAGATGGTTCGCAAGAGAAACCATTTACAATCTAAGTCAACTGGCTCCTAACACCCTTGTCGAAAGCCTCATGTAAACATATAATTCACTTTTCATTCCCATAACTTAAGCTCACAAGACTTCTTTTTCGCTAGTGTATAGAAATCGCATTTTAATCATTTTGTCTTCCCTACCTAAGAATATGATTCATCTCCTTTGTCTAGTTTACTGGAATTTACTCTCGCCAGTGTCTTAAGTTACTTTACTGTGATGTTCACTCTATTCGCAGTATTCAAAAAAGTTTTCCTTGATTTTTTTCTTGCTACCGTAGACGCTCACGCAACGTCTTCATACGTTATGGCATACCACAGACTCGGAAGGAATGCTCTCGAAACATAGTTTCCATTTATAAAATTGCTCACGAAATATTCGTCTTACTCAGAAAATCACTTACTAAAGTACTTGGTAACTTTCCTTTTAGGACGCGTAGCGTCCTCTCATCCTCTACGCATCGCGTTCTTGTAGAGTCAGCCTTTCCACTCGTTGTGGCATGATAACAATCTGTGACCTGTGGGTTATAGTTCCACTCATTGTCACACATTTTAAACTTTTTTGTCCCCCACCACTCTCTTTCCCTTGTCTACAGTGGAGCCTTCCTTGGCATTTAGTTTGGTAATATTCAACTTGACCATAGTCAAACAAACAATTGTGTGTTTATAGACTCATGTGTGTCTCTTTCCATGCTCAACGCATTTTAATCTATGATCGCCAAACCACTGAGATCCTTGGCTAAGGTAAGACTATGCCCGCTTACCTACTTCTTTTTCTTCAAACTCTTTCCTCTTTTTTTGGCTAAACACTCTCAGCCCAGACAGCTGTCCCGACCAACTTAGAAAAATCTGACCAATTCGTGTTCGCTGTCACTAGAGTCCGAATTGTTGTCCTTAATCCCCTTTCCAAAATGCCAACACTTGCCTTCTTCGTCCTTTATGAAGACCATCGCAAATCTTGCATGTTTAGTGAATTACTTCTGATAGTCACATCTCCTTCTCTAGACTACGGAGTTCCTCTTTTCATTTACATACAAACGAGGATAAACTCCTCCCGAACTTCTTTACTGAATCCATAATAAAATTTATTTTTCCTTATCTTGGCTCATACAGAACCCACCAATCTTAGCATTACCTTGCAACATGAACGTTGCCAATCTCACTTTTCTATCTTCAGGGCAATCTGTTACCCTGAAGTACTCTTCAACCAAGCTTAGCCACCTCTCCGTACCAACTGGATTTGTAATTCCTTCTAAAATTGTGGCTCCTATGCCTTCACTTTCTCAATACCAACTTGTTTCTCCGCGATTTCCTTAATGTTTGCGTAACTCATCCGAGCAACACCTCTTTCCTTCCTCTCCTCGTCTCAAGTATGATTTGGATTACTTTCTACAAGAACAACTTAAAAAATTTAACTCAACTTTTTCCACCATAACACCTTACAATTTACTTTCATGCCCAAACAAAGGTCAACTTCACCCCAAAGTCGCTTCTTACAACTAAGTGGAGGCGTGTCACCTAGACCTTCAATGCCTACCACGCCGTGTAGGAAACACCAAACGCATAGTAAGCGGAATAAATTCTCTTTTGCAGCCTTAGTGCATGGCTTACACGTAAAGCTTTCTTAAAACAGCTTACCATTGTATATCGTCTGGTAATAACCTATCCATTGTAATTACCTTTGCGATACTTAAAACGTCAAAGATACATTTACAAAATAATTTAATTATTTTACTTTTTCATTACAATTTTCCTAAATTAAAAATGGTTTAATTTAAACTAGCTTCCGTAAGGTTAAGTTAAAAATTAATAAAAATAATTAATTGGTTTAAGTTTTTTAATTGTTTACAAATACATAGAAAAATAAACAAAATGATACTAATAGACGTTGATAGACACTAATATATATCTATCAATGTTAATCAAAATTTACTATATTTATAAATATTATCATTAATTTAAATTTTGCTGTTTAAAACAGTTTCACCAAATTAAACAGTCTAAATATATTTGTTTATATTACAATAGAAAGAAATGACAGTTTTAGTAATCAGTGAAGTTTATGTTAATTGTTTTATCCTAAATTTGTTTGGAACAATTTAGGATGAGAAGTCATATCCTTTCTATACATAGACAATAACATTAACGTAAATTTAAATTATTCTTTTAAGTCAAATACAAAAATGGTTAACAATAGATATCTAATTAATGCATGGATATCATTTCCTTATTGAAGAGGAAATTTTATATTATGCGCAACACAAAATTAGGTAGGAGATTATTTTTTTTAATTAAAATCCTACCATTCCGTTTCTTCAATTTCTTGCCAGTGCTATAAGTACGTATATTTATTCTCACATATGTACTTGCCAAAACATCAATTGCAACAAATAAATTGATAAAAAAAAAAGTGTGTTTGGTTAAAAATAAAATGATGATGAGAAATGTGGTCGTTTTGTGGCTTGCCACAATGGTTTTAGTTGAGGGTGAAGTTTCGAAGTGGTTGAAACCTCCACCGAAACCTTCGAGGTATTTTGTTCATGTGGTAAATGGGCTAAGCTACCAAAGTTTAGATGTGCATTGCCAATCCAAGAACGATGATTTGGGATATCATCATTTGGTTAACCGTGGAGATGAGTACCAATGGAACTTTGAAGAAAACCTTTGGGGAACAACCTTGTTTTGGTGTAGATTGGAGAAGCCGGATGCATATGTCGCTTTTGAAAGCTTTTGGCCTGAAACAAGGAACGTTTGGCTTCGTGATAGATGCGGGAATCAAGGAACTTGTATTTGGACTGCTAAAGACGATGGAATTTATTTGAGAAACATGCCTACTAATGTTGATGAATTTGTTCACAAATGGATCCCTAAATAAGAATAGGGATTCAAAATAAGTCAATCGTATTGATCGAGAGTATTGAATAAAATAATAATTTAATATTAAATATTAAATTTAATTAATTAAATGCTTTAATTAATTATTTAATTCTTATTTTATTTATAGTTTTATATTGTATGAATATATTTTAAATTAGTTTATTGGATTAATTAAATTACAAACTTCGTATAACTAAATAATATTTTGATAGTGGAAAAACACGACATCAACATAGTGAATTTATCGATATAATTATATAATTATATAAGTTTCCTACATATCATGCGTTTGAATTCTAGAAGCGCAATAATTTTCAGCATTTTGAACCACCGAGACGTCGAGAGTTCGAACTCCACCAGACGCAAAATATTCCGAATATTTTCAAATCAATTTGTCCGCGAGTGCGTCCCACGTTTGGCTGTCAACATGGTGCCACGTGTCGACGTCTCCTCATCATCCGCGCTCCTCTCCCACATCACGAGTTTGAATCTCCGCCTCTGCAATTTATTTTCTGAAGAACTTTTCAGTGGCATTCTCGTAAATGTTTACCAACTTTCCGAAAATATAACAAATTCAAATGACCGTTTCGAATCCCATGGACGGTTTTCTGTTATTTTCTCTGTATATACCCTAATTTCCTCTCAATTCACAAAATAACTCCAAATTTCATCAGGAAGAAAGTTCTTCGATAGTTGCAAATATAGCAATTATATTCAAAATAATTAAGTATATAACAACATTTTAAAAAAATTGCAAATATATCAAAATCTGTCAAAATCTATATAGAAGTATATCACTGGTAGACCATGTAACAAATATTGGTCTATTATGATAAACCATAAGAGTCTATCAATAGTAGAACTCTATCACCGATAGATTTTGCTATATTTACAATTTTTTAAAAATATTGCTATTACTTAATAATTATTCTAAAAATTGCTACCCATTATAATTAACCTTCTCATTTTCTACAAATTTCCAATCTAATTCTAATAGAGAATTTTTAAGCGTTAAGAGGGCGATGAGTATTTCAATTTATTGGAGAATCTTTCTTGTAGTTTTTCTTCAATTTAGCATGTTGAATCTTTAATTTTCTTGTATCAAGAACAATTTCTACTTTCAATTACAAGTATTCTTTGCAAATTAATTCTTGAATTTGTTCTTGATTGATCAATTTGTATGTAAGGTACTTTTTCTTCAAAAAAATAAATTGCAAGATTGATTTAATTATATTTGTCTACAAGATATTCATATCGTTCTTGCATGTAATCAACATGTTAAATCTTGAAGATTGTTTGTCTTAATGCTTAGATAAATCGCCTTGTTCTTGGCAAACTATGAACTTAATTCCATCAATATTTACGTGCACACTTAAATTCATTTAAATCATTGTTGCAGTTTGTTTCTCTAAAAAGAGCATGATTGGACATGAATTGTTGTTGCAAGAATTAACAATAAATGCTTGTGTGTGATTATCTCTTTTCCTTGAATCTAGTTAAGCCATGCTTACTTGATTTATTTTTTGGTTAAGATCTTGATTCTCACATATCTTTGATCAATGGCATGTGTAGACAGAGCAATTCTCATATACATGTGTTTTATCTTTCTATTTTAATTAGAGGATTGTTAATCAAGGTTCTTACAAGAATCAAGCAAGTTGATCTTGCAAGAACCTTGATCAAGAATCTCATTTTAAAGAAAAAGTCATTCATACTTCCTTTAGTTCAATAATAAGAATTGAATAATGTCCATTGCCCATCGCCTCATTTCTCTCATAGAATTTCATTTTTACTTTTTTTTTTGGGTCGAATTTGCATTTCAAATTTCCTTAATTCTTGGTTACAAATTGATATTCCCTACATTTTCTTTTATGCTTTCTTTTTTCTACTAACCACTTTCTTTTCAAGCTTTGGTTTTAAGAATTTTTTTAGCGATCATTCCCTTAGATTCGACACACCTACTTACCATCGAGCTATGGTAGAAAGTAAGGGCAAGCAACCTACCCGTAGCAACTCTCATTTCATTTTTGAACATATTATTGCATGATTCTGACGACCATACCAATACATTTTGCTACACACATTCTTTTACCTTGCCAATCTATGAATAGCATGATACAAAAGAACCACATCCCTATTTTATTGTGTTGTAGTGCTATAATTGCAGAATTTTAGGTAAAAGAAGTGAAGCTCGGCAATATAACGTTTATGCCAGGAGACGCGTTTAGCTACGCAATGACAAGCAAGTAAGCTAAGCGATATGGAACACTAGCAGATAAAATTGGTTGGTGCAAAAGTCAGACACTACAAGAAAGAGCTTTTTTAATAGCCTTTAAGGATAACCCATTTTAAATTGGGCTATTGAAAAGAAAAAGAAAAAGAAAAGTGGGAAATAGAAAAATTTATCCCACCCAATATTTTTCTCCTTTGGAGTCATTCACGCTTTTTCTCTTTTGCTCAAGTAGACCACCCACGCAACTAAAATGATGAGACAACGCTTTCATCTCTTTTGTTGTGATACGCACCCATGTTCCGTCCACACGACTGTCGTTCAACAGACGACAATGTCGTCATGGTCTCTATCCAATCGCCAACGCTGAAGCTCTGGCACCACCATCGTCTACAAGGGTTTCGCTTAAGGTTCTTCGAGGTTAGTCTTCTTCTTCCTTTCTTCATCCACGTCAATCTATAGAGAGAAACAGGAAGCCAAAACCGAAATCTCTCTCTCTCTCTGTTTCACTTCCAAGGCTGCCGACCAACTTCCTGTAGAAGAAGCAATCCTTCTCAAGTTCTTGAAGAAGCTTGTGATATCAAGGTTTTTCTCTACTTCTACTTCTCTTATTTTCTCTCCTTTTCTCTTTCTTTCTCAAGAAACCAAATTTTTTTTTTGACAAAATTAGTTTAACATTCCTTGTTTATTTTTTTTTGTTTTTTTTTTTGTTATTATCAATCTCTGTATTTTACACTTTGCCTGAGTATTAAATCTGTATTCTACACTTTTAAAGTTCAAAACACTCTTGCAGGAAAGAAAGGTATAATAATGTTCTTATTTGTAAATGTATAGTATTTGGATGTTACATATAGACATATAACATGTATGAAAGAAACGTAAATGTAAAAACTGGGATTACAAGTTTCAATATATAGTTTCCTTTTGGAAAGGACATATTATAAACTCAATGCCATAAAAAATTAACCAACTCCTTCAGGGAATTGAATCATTTTAAAGGATGTATCTGTCACTTAATTCTGACAAAAGGAACCTTTCGACCAGTTGAGAGTGTTTCATTCATTTGGGCAATTTGAAGTAAGAGTTGATTGATTTTTGGAAATAAAATTATGTAAACTAACTTCTATATTTAAACAAACAAAATGAAGTAGTGAAGTGTTAATTAAAGGATTGTTTCTGAAATTTGTACTTAATTCTGTTCATAGTTCTCATCTTATTGAAACCATTGAAAATTCTAATCAAATACTAAATAGTAAACACAAACAATTTTTTATTTCTTTCATTTTCTCAATCCCTAGGTTCTTTTTTATTACATTACTGATTTTATTTGATTTGGTGAAATTGAATTATAATGAGAAATCGAAGTACAGTAACGTTTTGTTATTTATGACTACAAAGGTTCTTTTCCACATTCACATTACATTTTGCAATGAAATGCACAGGTTATCTATGATTCATCATCATCATTATTTTTATGCATACTTTTTGACTCTGTTATAAAAGTATGCTCTTGGATTTACTGAAGTTTCAATGAGTTTATTTCCAAAAAACTACGTTCAAACCATAGTCAACTTTCCAATCTTGGAAATTCAGGGAATCAGATAGGGAGAATATTGGCCTCAAATTCGAGGTTTATAGACTTTGCGAATAGAAAATTTATTGTTCTTTTCCTCATACTCCATTTGTTAAAGTTCAAGTTGTTAAATTATCTGTTTTTTGCATTTGATTTCACATTCTTACATTCATTCTTTCATTGATTTTGGTTAAAGTTTTGCCTCAACTTTGACCGTCTTCTTATTCTTATATTGTTGCTTGGGTTCGATCACTATATTTGGCAGATATTCTATCTTAATCTTTACACACATAGCTTCGTTGTAACTTTTGTTGCAGCTGCTTGGGATGGTAGCATAGTAAGGGTGGTTGTTTCTTTGGTAGCAATTTCTTATAAATACTATTTCTCTATAGTGTATAATTAAACAAAGTTACTTAGCTTTTTACCGGGTGCTTATAGGCTTTTTGGTCTTGAATTCAATTAGTGATAAGTTTTAGTCACGGTTCGTTGTGCTTGCAAAAGAGCTGGTTTGTATTTTTATGGAAAATGTATCTATAAATAAGGGAGGTGAACAAGGTGGCTAACATATACCATTGAGTTTTGGGTTCTTTTGACACTTATGGTTCTCTTTGATTTTCTTTTAGTTCTTTGTTGCTACAATTGTTAGGATAGGATGGAAACTTGTTCAGTCATATGTGATTGTGATATTGTGAGATTTATCCAAATACTATTTAATGAGCAAGCTGGTAATTGATTGAGGCATTTGTTGTGATTTTTGGTCAGCGAGAAGTGATATTATTGAATAATTATAGTATGTTAAATGTTGATCTTCTCAATCTATGGATTGGAACTTCATAAATACCCTTTTGATTTAGTTTGCTTTAATACTTGAAGTTGATTCTCTCCAAATTTTGTGACTATTCTACCTTTGTCACTTATGTCAAATGGAACTATTTTCTGTAAAAATCAATCAACAAGGAGGTATCCTTTTCAGTTTTGTAACCTTTTCAGATATGGTTACTCATTTTTAATATAATTCTGCAAAGCAAATGAAATTAAAAATTTTGACTCTCACATAAACCTTTTAAATACTCTAAATGACCTTATTTATTTTTGAAAGATTAGGTACTTTATTGTTAAAAGTTGGAACTTTGAGAATGGAGTTATCTGTACAAGAAGGGGTATTTGCAACTCAAAGAAGCAATGAAGCTTTTGATTTTGGTGATAATGTTATTTTGCTTTTCTTAGTCAACCAGACTACACTTTTTGTGGTGCTAACTATTCCTTATTGAATTTGTGTGTGACGCTATTTTGTTATTGATGAACAAAGTATGTTGGAGATAATTATACTGATTTGCTATTGGCTACATAGGCTTGTGAAAAGATGATGTCCAGGATTGGTGGTTCTGTTAGTGGGGGCAATTGGAAATATGCACATGGAACTGCATATTATGGTCAAAACTTTTTACTCAAATGGCTTAAGGTTGATATTTCATTTCTTAGATTTATAATTTTATGTAGAAATGTATATAACATGTGTACCTCATCATGTTATTGCATTGTTGTTAGTTGTAATAATGCTAATTGTTTGGCCCTCTCTATCCCTCCAGGACATCTAATTTACTCTCAGAGGTCATATTTAGTGCTCATTAAAAATGAAACTGAATTATTCTTTTTTAATCTTTGATAAGGAACATTTTTTCTTTTTCTCATAATTGAAAGAAAAATTGAAGGGTGATAACAAATTGAGGGGTGATGGACATGACAAATCTTTAACAAATTCAGGCCGAGACGACAATTTCAACAACTTAAGTGACCATTGGTATGTTATCTTCTAATCTTTTTTTATCTACATTTGTTAGAGATTTTCTATGTTTTTTTAATTAATATCCACTATTACAAAATCACATATTGGTATATGTTTTATAAATTTATGTAGGTGAATGAAATGAGTCTTACTAGAGGAAAAAAGATCTAACGATGATAGTAGCTCATATCTATATGATAGTATAATCTTGGACACTTGGTGAATTTTGTTTGTGTTTTGAGGGTTATCTTGTCTTGTGGTACATTCACTAAATACTTTATCTACCTTTGTATCATTTAGACCACAACTTTATTTAAGTAAATTATTGAATACTCTATTTTGTAATTTTAATAGATTTTGAATGGAAGTTATTATTTTTATTGTGCTACAAAGTATTTATGTGTGCTAAAGTTGAGTACTTTAACTAAAATTTATCAAAAGCTAATTAAATAAAAAATTATTTTTTAAAACAAAGTTACTTCTTTTATAGCCATAAGTTAACAGTTATATAAAGAGTTATATAACCAAAAACGAAATGCTATCAAAAGGTTATTATAATTATTATAATAATTGAAAATGATTAAATAATATTATAGCTATAAATACTATATTATAGCGTTGAAAAAAGGCTATTGTATATGCACTGGCTATTGTATATTAAAGATAGCACATTATTTAAGCTATATAAACTTATTATAGCTATAATGAAAAACGCTATCAAATGTTTTCATAGCAATGTCTATAAGCTATATCTTCATACTCTACAATAGCACTCATTATAGTTTCAGAAAAACGCTATAAAAAGTCCTAGACTTTTAATAACATAGGCTGTCACGACTTCTGAAAAAAGCTATAAAAAGTCTATTATAACCTTTTTCGTTAGCTATCGTATATGTTATTTCATGTAGTGAGAAAAAGGACAAAGGACATATGTGTGGCACTAATGCAGCTTTTCAGAGGCATTAATGATGTGTGACTTTCTGTCAACATCAATTCTTGCCTATAAATAGAGCCTTTCACATCAGAACAAGTACCTTACATCGTTCATGTTCTCCCTTCCCCAGAGTTTTAGGTGAGAGTCTAGAACAAAGAGAGAGAGAGAGAGTTTATCCCTTCATCTTCTTCCTCATTGAATAGGCAAAATTTAGAGCAAAAGAGTATGAGAAATCATACTCTGAGGTGTAGCACCTTATTCTTTACTTCATTTTTTATTATTATTACACTGTTTTGTAATATGTACCCCATGGCCGAAAGGCCTAAAGTTTTTTATTACAAGTAATGCATTTCTTCTTCCATTCTCCCATTTTTCTATTACTTTACATTTTTAATCCGTTTGATTAACTTGTTAGCAATGCAATGTGTTTTTAATACCTAGAGATCATAGTGCTTGTGTTATAAGTTTTATTGAGTTAAATAAGATGTCAAAGCATTGTTTATTCGAGAGAACAATGAGATTGATTGTAATCATCTAACAATGGAGAACACATATTTAGCTAAACGAGTGGTAAGAAGGTTGTATCGATACAATCTTATTGCCTTGTTTGTCATTCGCATACATCGTAGAGATGCCAATGTGTGTGGTGAAAGCACCGAGAGGTTGCCTGTCTTAATCAAGGAGAAATTACTTATAATGCATATAAAATGATTATATATAAATCATAGATTAACTTTGTGTATTTGGATCTCGAGAGGCAAGCAAGTATGACTAAGGTGCCGAAGGTCGCTCGCCCTAAGCCAAAGTTAATAAATTCTTTATATCGCCTTGAATCATTAAAGCACAACTCCTTGTGTTTAGAAAATTAAACTATTCCATCATCACCATGCCTAGAAATGAGTTCAATATTCATTTTCATCATCTCGCCATGCTTACCTTGCATCGCCAAGCACCTTAGTGTAAATAGTTAGGATAAAAATATGTTGTGCATAAATTTATTGTATAGTTATACTGCATGATTTAGTTGCACGATAAGAGAATTAGGAGCTTAAATTCTTTGTGTTCGACTCTGACTTACCAAGAAACCTCTCGTCACTTACACTTGGGCGATAGAGAGGAAAACTTGCATAACATGGATATCTTTAGGAAGTTAGCAACGAATGAATAGAAATGCATATTTTAACGCATAACCCCATTTAGTCGCCTAATAGTCGCTCACTTAAAGTCTAGCATGATATAACTTATGCATAGAATAAAATCATAAGCAAGTTTTTGAATCGCCAAAAATAGTACAATGAAATACCACACCATTCAGCGCCTCACCATCAGCAAGCCACCACCACCACTTCATCCACTACAAGGATCTGGGGCATTCCCAATAGTGTAGCGCATCGACCCAAATAGGAATTTGTGTCAACCAAGATTATACTGATGTTGACATTTTCGTTGGTAAGAACGTCCAAAGTATACTGCGTCGACGAAACTTTTTCCAACGCGCTGAAGGGATAATGTCGAAATCGCCTCATCCTTGATGCAGTTCATGCTAATGTGTGATAGACATCGACAATGAATTACACCAAATGCGACCTCCGTACGCTGAGAATAATTGAATCCTGATGCAACGTCGTGAAAAGGTTCTCGCGACGTCTTTACCTCGGTGTTGGGGGAAACCCTTTTGCCAACGTAGTATCTGCGTTAGGATTTATTTCTTATTTTTATTTTTATTATTCTGTTATTATTTTTATTTTATTTTTTTTATCCTGAGGTTTTGTTTTCGATTTCGCTTTGGAAGGCAACAAATAGAATTTATAACAATTTTTTAGAATAAAAAATTTGTAATTTATAAATCAAAATACGAAATCCTAATGTCTTATAAAATTTACAATCAATAATGTTCAAATTGTTCAACATGAGTACATTAAAAGAAAAAAAAACTATATCAATCTCTTAAAACCTTGCGAATGCCAATAGAAAGGAATCCAAACCTACAAATAACTTAAAAGTATAGTTATGAGAAATTAAACGAATTAAAATTTGAAAATACGTACCCCAAGCGTCTTCATGGTCCTCTATGTGCCCGACTCATCTCCTGATCATCTTCTTATCTCTTCCATTTATCGTGCATTTTTTACCATTTTTTGGTACGCTCCTCTTTTATTCGTTGTTCTTCAATTAGGCAGTTAGCGTTTTCATGGATAACCTTTAGTTCGCTAACCTCTCTAGAGTGCATCTCATAAGAAGAGGAGGAACTAGAAGTAGTACTCTTTCGAACTTGGGCTTGGGTAGCCTGGTTCCCTAACCAACACGATCTCACATATCTCCTCCTGAAAGAGTGGTTGCAAACTCTCTAGGATAGGCTGGGACAAGAGTTCCAACATTCGATTTTATACCATACAAGTTGTAAGTTGTGAGATGACAATTAAAAGTATTAAGTAAAATAAAATGTTCAATTTTATAAAACTTACATATGCATTCGTTATTGCCTATGAAACAAACTCACCAGTCCTACTACGTGTGTTTCTTTGAACAACTCGATACGGTCCATTAGACGATCGCGTTCTTCAACGAGATAGTGTTGCATTGAAAGAAAGACTTAGATCCACTTTTATGGTTGGTAAGATTGTCGCAATCTAGCAGCCTTGTTGATCCTTGATTGCTCCTACATTCAAAGAATCAAAAGGTTACATCCAGATAAGAAAAATAATTTTTTTACTATGAAGTAAAAGTAAACGATATAAATCACCTGGAAATGATGAGTCATGTAATGATCGTAAAGGAAGTGTCAACCTTCCACACGATTCACCAATTACATCAGTGGATTCGCACGTGCTTCTTTAAGGTCGCTGAACTGCTTGAAATGTCGATGGTTTTCTCCCCTGAATTCTTTCCACTTGCTGAGCATTTTAATGCTCAATAAAATGAGTAAGCTCTGAATTCCTTCAAGTTGCTGAGGATTAGTTTTCTACATATGTAGGTTTAACATATATGTTGAGTAATTTACAAACTTACCTGCAGGCCGCCCTTGACGACCTTGATGTACTTTTGAGGTACATCGGCCCACTTGAAGGCATTGATCAGAAATGTGTTTCGCGTTAACACACCGATAGCGTAGCTGAACCAAAAGGCATGTGGCAAGATGGGCTTGTCCTCTCCTAGGGCGATCAATATAGGGATCTTCCCATATTACTGTATGTACCACTCAAACTTTAAGTTTTAGGAGTGCTGACATCTCTTCAGAGTGGCAGTGGGAGTAAGTTGAGGGACTTAGTTACCGATTCAAGTGTTTATGTAATGAGACTAACTGGAAGTGTCACCCGTCGATGACGATCCTTCCGCATTATTGAACGTGTTTTCCAACTCTAAGTACATATCTACCTCATGAAAACCATTAGGAAATAACATAATTCCTATAGACATAAAAACCAAAAAATGTTAAAATAAATGTGAGTATCTCTAACTAAATGTATAGAATAATGACTAATGTGTATACGAGAAGAAAACACTATTGTTCATCGTTACTTGATTCGCTTTAAGGTGATGATAATTGTTCATCATCATCATTTATGAAGTTTTCAACGACATGATGCACATTCGATCTTTCTATCACTGTAGGATCGACTTCATCCCTACACAGAGTGTCATCCTCAATGTGTTCGTCCACACGATGTCCGACCATGATTTCCAATACATTAAGTTGCTCGTTCGCAATATTTTCGAATTCTAGCACGTCCCATATACGTTTATTTTGGACGACTTGAATAACTCTTCAATTGATACCATTTTTTAGGTCCTTGAGATAAAACACTTGATGTGTCTGGGTTGCGAGACCGGTTCCTTAGTGAACCAAAAACAAGACGTGATGATTGATTTGTAACCTAAATCCACCTATGTCCTATGGTTTTTGCTGCTGTTTGTGTCGAACCATCTATACTTGAATAGCCAAGCACATCATCCAAGTGGATATTAAACGTGTAACACTTCATTTAAAATACCATAGAAATTGTTCTCGACACTTCCACCTCCACTACCTTCACCGACTACCATGACTCCACTGTTTTATGTAGTGCATTAGAAATAATGCTCTAACATGTGGAATCGTATCCCACCAAAAATGCATCCATTGTAAGAACAAACCTCAAGTGACGATCCCATCGCGAGTCAGAAGAATTCTTGATACAGGTTTTCTCTCTCACGCATTTCTATAACCTGAAATTGATGTAAATGATTATATATAAATATTTTTGTTGTCTCTTATTCTATATCTACCCCACTATTAAGCGACATGTCATTCTCCAAACATTCCTTCATTTCTTCTACGTGTTCAATTTCAGATTGTAGATCATGAAGCATACCAAATATTTTGTTTTCTTCACGAAAAAGGTTACTGCTAGTTCATTCATTAAAAGGGTTACTATTGTTAGTTCCTTCATTAAATCTTTGTATACCTCTATGCAAGTTCACGAGCTCTCTATGATACACCCAGTCTGTATAGGAGGGGGATATTCCAATGGTTAATAGATGTCACTCCACACACTTCAATGAGTCCCAATTTGAGTTCATACATCTCTTGCATGGACACCTTGTTCATCTGTAATTATCAACGTGATACTTTTCAAGGTCTAAAATTGGGACACTCCCTCTCTGTACTCAACTGAGAACTCATTTCTAAGTTTCATCAATCCCTTGTCCATCGTTAAAAGTCCTAAAACATAAATAAGTTTGAATAGTCTTATATTCCTCCTCTCAAATGCTCCAACTTACTCGAACTTACTCCATGAATACGCTATGCCTAATCTCCTAACTTTCACTAAAATTAAGTTTAAAACTACCTCACACTTCCAACATACCTAGCAATTCCAACATACTTCATTAAAAGCTACATAGCTAAGAACCCCCAAAACTACAACAAATTAAAAATTAATTTTGAAATGAAAAGGCTACCATAACTGCAAGGATAGCCATAAAACATATCAACCACAAATTACATCAACCTTCTTACAAGCTATCTATTTCCAACAAACAAAACAATAAAAAAAATGCAAACAATTTTAAATTCAAATTCAATATCAAATTCAAATTTTAAATTCAAACTAAACACAATATCAAATTCAATCTTAAATTCTAATAAATCACAATCTCAAATTCAATTTCAAATTCAATAAACAACTTCTCAATTCAATATAACCCCCTCTCAAATTCAATATACCCCACAAATCTCAACACATTATAATTACTTATAAATCTCGAATTCAATCTCAAAGTCAATCTTAAATCCTAAGAATTCAAATTAAATACTAAAATCTCAAACTAATTCAAATCTAAATCTAAATTCTAAAACTATTTCAAAATCTAAATTGTAAAACAAATCCTAAAACTAATTAACTAAACTAAAACTAAAACTAAAACAATAAAGAGCATGCAATACACACATTTTTTTAATTTTAAAACAAATAAACATAAAAAATAACCTTGAATGGTTGTGGTGGCAGACAAATAGGACGATGAGGGAGGACGGTAGGCGGCGGAGAACTCCAACGGCGACAACGACGGACGACTGACGATGGATGGCAAATGACAATCTCTCCCCATCTCTCTCGATAATCTCTCTTCCTCTTCTTTTCTTTGCATTGTGTGTTCTATGAACACATAACTCAAATATATAGGACTTTTCTCGACTCACCTCGAAAACGTTGTGAAAACCATCTTTCCCCGACGTCATGATGTGAAACATTGAGAATAGTTCCAACCAATTTCGACATTTCACTAATGTCGTCTATATTGGTTGGAACTATCCACAAGGTCATGCAGGGACGTCAAGGAATATTAAGTAGTTAAATTATTGTTTTAATTTTCCCTACGCCATAAAGTGAAACGTTGGGGATATTACCAACCAATCCCAATATTTTCCTAATGGTGCGGTATTGGTTGGCTCTATCCTCGAGCCATGCAAACACATCAGGGAAAATTAAATAATTGAATTATTATTTAAATTTTCCCGATGCTTTCGACGTAAACGTCCACCATCCCCAATGTTCCTACATAAACAACGGGGAACATTAAACAGTTAAATATATTTTTCACTTTCCCCCGACTCCATGGTATTAGATAAACTTCACAATAAATTTTAAAAAATTAAATTGGTTAAGCAATCCTGACATCTTTATTAGGACGTCGGGACGGCCCATCCATATTGATGCTCCTTCGTATGTGTCGGAAATGGTAGGACATTCTCGACGTGATTTATGACATCAAAAATCTTTTGATTTCTTGTAGTGATCTGCATCCTCATCCTTGGAGATCTTGCTTCGTGAATACATGCAGAGGAATGATTCCCTTCTGTAGAGCCAAGCCACATCCATTAAGAATCTGGAACTACAATTGAGGCAGTTAACCAACTATTTCTCCGATAGGCCAAAAGAATCACTCACAAGAAATACTAAAATGCCTAACCAATCAGGAGGGTTTGGAAAAGAGAATTTTTAAGTAGTGACACTAAGAAGCGGAAGGAATTTGACCATCTGTGACCTTAAATCTGAATGTAGAAATTCCACTTTTACTTCTACCGTCGAGATCGTCAACTCAAGTAACAATTCTGATCCTTTAAATTTCTCTTTAACTAATAATATTTCTTCCTCGCAGAATAACAACGTACCAAATAAGGAAGTGGAGAGCATGAGGTGAGATAAATAATGCGGTGAAGCGTCTAAACAGGCGACAAGCTCGAATCCTTTGTTGGCTCTTTCATTTCTTGGTCGTCTAAAGAAAAAAGGCGACAAACAACAATTTTACAAGTTTTTGAACTTTTTGAAACAACTTCACATCAACATCAAATTTGTTGATGCTTTAGAGTAGATGCCTTTTTATGTTAAGCTCCTTAAAGACATCTTGGCAAAGAAAAGATGGTTGAATGATTGTTAGACAATGGCTCTAAGGCAGGCAACAAGTGACATCTTCAAAACTATGATACCGGAAAAGATGTAGACCCTAGAAGTTTCACAGTACCTTGTTCGATAGGTGGAATGCATTTGGGTCGTGCTCTATACGACCTTGAGGCAAACATCAATTTAATGCCTCTTTCTATCTTCAAGAAATTAGAGATACGAGTGGTTCAACCAACTGATATGAGGCTTCAGTTTGCTGACAGATACATTCAAAAGCATGAGGGCAAAATTAAAGACATTTTGGTGAAGGTGGACAAGGTTCTGTTTCCGCAGACTTCGTTATTGTGTACTACAAAGCTAATCAGAAGGTGTTAATCATTTTGGGACGACCATTTCTGTCAAGTGGTTGTGCCCTCAAAGACGTCAACCAAGGAGAGTTGACAATGTGTTTTAATGATGAAGAAGTTAAGTTCAACGTTGTCAATGTGATGAAGTTCCTCACTTATAATGAAACCTGCAGCGTGATAGAGTCCCTTGGGTGGGACTACTGCAAGGAAGAAGCATATAATGAACTATTCAGCATTGAAGAATTCATTGAGGATGAGGACCCTAATTATGTACTGGAAGAAGTGAACGTTGTGTCTGGCGAAAGGAAGTTTGAGCCTTTGGGTCTACAAACCAAAGGCGATAAGAAGTAAAAGCTATCAGTTGAAGAACCTCAAGAGTTAGAGCTCAAGCCTTTAGCGAACCACCTGAAGTATGGATATTTGATGGAGAATGACACCCAACCATTTGAAGTATGCATATTTGACAGAGAATGACACTCTGCCGCAGAGAAAGAGATGTTATTGAAAATGTTGAAATGCTATAAGAAGGTAATATGATGGACTCTAGAGGCACAAGTTCATCCTACTGCATGCATAAGATCAGGTTAAAGAAGGGTCAAGAGAGCACCATTCAATTCCAGAGACAATTAAACCTCAAAATGAAAGAAGTCGTCAAGAAAGAGATCATCAAATGCCTTGATGCGTGAGTTATTTATCCAATCTCAGACAGTGAATGAGTTAGCCCAGTTCAATGCATTCCAAAGAAAGATGGGATGACTGTTGTGAAGAATGAGAATCATGAATTGATCCCAATGAGAACCTTCACAGGGTGGAGAATTTGTATGGTTACCACAAGCTAAATGCGACAACAAAGAAAGACCACTTCTTCTTGTCTTTCATTGACCAGATGTTGGACAGGCTTGCTGGAAAGGAATTTTATTGCTTTCTAGGTGGATTCTATGGGTATAACAAGATCACAATTGCACTAGGAGACTGGCACAATACTACTTTCACATGTTCTTATGGCACATTTTTATTTTCCCACATGCCTTTCTGCTTGTGCAATGCGCCAGGGACATTCCAAATGTTACGCCACGTCCCAAGAGTTTCTTCTCACAACCCAGTGGAGGCGTGCCGCCTAAACCTTTATTGCGTACTTCTCGCAAGGTAACGCTCTAAACAATTAGTAAGCAGAACAACTTTCTCTTTACTTTCACTTAAATGTCAAGCTTTCTTAACACCAGGTAGCGGAATACAACAACTGAAAATTTCACTAACATATCCTTGACATTGAGTTCTCTTTTACTTTTCATCCATTTATGCGATATACACAGATGATACAATGAAATAAGTACAAAACTTCTCTTTATTAACTTAACACTTTATATAAATGATATTTAGACTTTTCCTTACAACGAGACTTAACTAATGTTAGCCGTCCTCGCATATCACAACTTTTCTAACTTCGACGGCTGGCTGGCTCACCTCATTGTGGAGCAATGCACCTTATACCTTAACTTAGCTTTCATACTTAAGATTCATCCTTTACTTGGCTTCAACACTTAACAACTTGCAGAGGGGAAAACTTAAAACATAATTCAAAGACTTAGTGAGTGAGAGATTTGGAAATAGCTTTTTGAGGAATACAAAGAAGTCACATAAAGCACTTTTTCAATTTCATAACACAAGCTCTACACGCCTCTTTTCCCACATCATATAAATCACGCGTTAACTCTCTTATTCCTTTCACCTCAGTTCATGAATCCTACCTTCACCAAGACTACTGGGATTCTTTCTAGCCAACATCCTGCATTTAAACTACTGTGATGTTCACTCCACCACAACACTTAGGATTTCCTCGATTCATTTCTATTAGACCAGACATCCACACGATGCCGACACATATTATATGCATACCACATAATAGAAGTTCAAAACAACAAGATTAAGGTGCTTATACACAGTCATCACATGGAGATCATCCATTTTCTCTTTTCAATTAGCACAACAATAATATCAATAAAACCATAACATATAAAGACATACTCGACAAAATTTGCATAACTATAGACTCAGAAGGAATGCTTACATAAATTTCATCCATGAAATCTTTCATTTATTCACAAGGTTATTCTTAAAGCACTATTTTAATGAGAGAACACCGACATAACACTGACATTGTTTTGTGCGTCGTGAACACTCTCATTTCCTATAGACTTTCCCATAAAGCTAAAATAGACCCATTGAATTTGAAAACGGAAGGAGCTGACTGTGGCATACAGTTAGCCGATGCTTTTACCTAGATAGCCTTTTATGTAAAATAATAAAGTCTAACCGAATAAGAATAGAAGAAAACAAGGGGAAAAGTAGGCGATTTGATTAACCTATGAATAACATTGTGCAAAAGAACCTCATCCCTGATTTACTGCATTTTTTGTGCTTTACCGCAGAATTATAGGCAAAAGAAGTGGAGCTCGGTGGTATAATAATTACTCGAGGAGACGTGTCCAACAAATGCGACACAAGCAAGTAAGCTAGGCTTTTTGATGCACCAGTAGACAATTTTGGTTGGCGCAAAAGTCAAAGAAATGCCAAAAGAACGTTTGCATGGGGCTGATGCAATTTTCAGAGGTATTAATGGCACGTGGAATGTCTTGTCAACCTCACTCCTTGCGTATAAATAGATATCACCATTTTAGAACTTGGTGTGCACATTTGGCTGAAGAGCAAGCTCAAAGATCGTCTACCTTCTTCCTTCCCTTGAGTTTTAGGTGAGAGCTTAGAACAAAAGAGAGAGAGAGTTCATCCCCTCGATTTTCCCTTCACAGATAGGAAAAAAATCAGAGCCAAGGAGTATGAGAATCATACTCTAAGGCGTAACCCCTTCTTTTGTATTCTATTTTATCTTTTTCTTGGCCAAGGAGTATAAGATGTACATCATGGCTGAGAGGACTAAAGTTATATTTATGAAAGTCGTGCATTTTTTCTTTCATTCTCTCATCTTTCTTTTACATTTCATGATTCAATCAATTTGATTAGGTTGTGAGCAAAGAAATGTGTTTTTAATAACTAAAGAATCATAGAATTTTCATTATGAGTTATGTTGAGTTAAATGCAGATGTCAAAGCATTATACTCGAGAGAAGAACATTGATATTCATTGTAATCACCTGACAAGTGAGAACACGCATTTAGCTAAGCAAGTGGTGAGAAGGTTGTAGCGATATAATCTTGTCGCCAAGTTTGTCATTCACATACATTGCAGAGATACCAATGTGTGTGGCGAAAGCACCGAGAGGTTACCCACCTTTATCAAGGATAAATTGCTAATAATGAATCCAAGACGGTTAAATATAAATCATAGCTTAACTTTATGTATTTGGATCTCGAGAGGCAAGCAAGTATGGTATAGGCACCGAAAGGTCGCTCGCCCTAATTCAAAGTTAATATATGCTTTGTATCGCCTTTAATTACTAAAACACTACTCCTTGCAATTAGATAATTAAACTTTCCTTCCTCGCCATGTTCACCTTGCACCGCCAAACACTATAGTGTAATTAATTAGGATAAAAGTATACTATGCATAACAATACTACATAGCTTATACCACATGACTTTAGTTGCACGTTAAGACATTTTAGAGCTTACACTAGAAGAAATATGGTCTTTAATGTCGGGTGGAAAAAATGAAAAATAAGCTTTAATGTCGGTTTTCAAAAGGCGGATGTTTAATGTCGGTTTAAAACCGACATTAAAGCTTTATCTTTAATGTCGGTTTAAAACCGACATTAAACATCATGTTTTTTAGAACCGACATTAAAGGTCTTTTTATTTTATTTTTTATTTTTTTAATTTTGTAAAAAGTTGAATTTTTCTCTCTCTTACTTTACTCTTTTCTCCTTTCTTCTCTACCAAACCCTACACTTTACTCTTTTCTCCTTTCTTCTCTACCAAACCCTACACTTTACTCTTTTCTCCTTTCTTCTCTACCAAACCCTACTAAGGTTTTCTCTCAACATTTCTTCCCTTTCTTGCTTTCTCAATCTCATCACTTTCTCCCCTCTCTTCTCTGATCAGTCGCCAACGCGTGTGAACTCGTCGCCGTGCTATCATCGGAGGCAGCTTCTTCCGTTGTCGCATCGCGCTCGTGCCTCATTTAGAAAGAAAAAAGGGGATGCATGTGAATACGTCTTCTTTTCGTCAAAGCAAATACCCAACAATTCCTCTTTTAACCGCTCGCCATGCTTAGCTTGCTTCCTGCATTTGGCAGCTCAAATCCATGGAAGAAACTAAGGTCTCTTCTTCCTTTTTCACTCATTCTTCCTTTCATTTACGTCCTCGATTTTGTTTCTGTTCCATTACTCTTTCTATCTAATGCTTCTTCTCCCGTTTTCTTCACGCAATCTCTTCATTTCATCAAACACCCCGTTTTCAATTTCAACTAAACTACGAGGGAATTGTTTGTTGTTTGAGTTTCTCCCGGCGATTTGAGTATGGGTTGTTTCTTCAATTTACATCGCAAAACCAAGATTAAGAGAGGGGGAGATTCGGTGAAGGAACTTAATCGAAGTAATAAATCGGATCGTAAACCTACCAATCGAGGGATTGAAGCACTGGAAACTTTGCCTACGCCCCGGAGTATACCTGAGTTGTACAAAGAAAAAGAACATACTCTGAGAGTTTTCACTTTTGAAGAGCTCAAAATCGCGACTAATGGGTTCAGCAGGTTGCTTAGGATTGGAGAAGGTGGATTTGGGAGCGTATATAAGGGGCAGATTAGGCTTGAAGGTGATCAGGGAGAGGAAATTATAGTTGCTATCAAGCGACTTAAGTCAAATAGCTCACAGGTAATTGCTATCATTTTGTAGCCTTAATTGGTGTCCTTCCTTTTGAGGTTATTGTATATCTGATTTTTTAGAAAATATTTATAATATTTTATGCTTGTGTGCTTCCAGGTCAGGGAAATTGTTGCTGTGTTAGATTTGAAATTGTCCTTTTCCCATTTCATTTTCATGCCTAGTATCTTTCTATTTGGAGCAAATCAATTATATTGCTCGAGGAAATGCCAAAAATGAAGGAGGCTAAAATATGACATATCCAGCATGAATTTTGTTGGTTTACTGTATTTTTATTTATTTTCCAATGCATCTCAAAATATGATTTTTTTAACTCGTCACCAAAAGTTTGCATCCCCAATGATTGATGACCTTGGAAGCTCAATTATTCCACTACTTAAAAATTGAACATTTCCAGTTTCCTCCTTCCTGACAATGTACAGATTGCTATTAGTTTTCTTAATCTCTTGCTTTAGTTGTGCATGGCTTGGTTGCAACCTGTCAGATTAACCTGCTACGTTTGATCAAGTGTAAAGCTTTGTGTTTGGTATTTGGTTGCAGGTTGATCCAAACACAGGAGTTTCAATGTATGAATCAGATGACATAATCAAGTATCTGGTTCAGAACTATGGTGTGGACTCATCACAATTTATATGATCAATTTGATCCTACTTTTATTTTTCTCATTATTTCTTATTGTGTGCTTACTCAATCCTACTTGAGTCCTAGTCTTCATCTTGCTTCAGCAGCGGAAGCTGGAGCTTTGGTGAGTTTAAGACCTTTTTTCCCCCCAATTTTTCCTCTTTCTTTTTGTTGCCTCATTATTGTTTCTTTATCATTTCTAAGTCATGTTTCAAGTCCTTGGTTTTTTTTGTGCTTGTGAACGTCGAACAATTTCCTTATTGCACTAACTAGAAGAATATTTCTATGCCCTCATCATTTTGAACTTCTGTTCTTTATTATATTCACAACTGTGATTGTACTACTTCTCAGGTTTGTTTTTGCACAAATCCAGTTTGGCTTGTGAAAACAAGAATGCAGCTTCAGAGTCCTCTTCATCAAGCTCAACCTTTTTCTGGGCTATATGGTCTGCCTTCTGTCTTTCATTCAATTAATAATAATGTGTTCTTTGGGATATACCTTATCCTAGTAAGTTATAAGATCATATGATTTGTACTTCAGTTAAATTTCAATATTTTATCCACCCCCATCCCCCCTCTCTCTCTCACATACACACACACTCGAACACGCAAACACAGTTGTTTTGTCAGCCATTTTTACCTTGATATTTAGACTTGTCAAGGATTAAAGGCTTTTATGTAAACATGAAAAAACAAAAATTAATTCATCAACAAGAGAAAAGAATAAAAATAGGGAAACAATAAGAAGGCCAAACCCTCTCATTGAAAGAAGTTTACTTCATCTAGAGACGGAGCTTGAAGAATAGATTTGTTTATTTCCAATGTCTTTCAAACATCAATGAAAATCCCATCATTTTTTTTAAGCCAGAAATTCTTGATGATGTTAACAGACAAATAAGATCAAAATTCTAGTTTTTTTCTCTCGAAGCTTTATTCTGTGACTAATTGGAGCAAGGTCCATTGGTTCTAGAAGAAGCATAGCATTGGAAGTTAAAAGTAATGTAGATAAGCATTTCCAACTGTTCCGAAAAAAGTACCGTTGAAATTATCTGATCTTGAGCACTGTGATTTCGGGTAATGGACTGAGAGAAAGGTTGTGGAGTGTGCGTAGGTATCTATTTTGTGAGGGTGCACTGTTAGTTCATTTTTAATCTAGAATAGTCTAGGCTTGGAACCTAATGCTAGCTCTTGTTCTATTATTTCCTATTCATGTGATACTATACACATCTATCATGTTTAATTGCAGATGCCTTCAGAACCATTTTGAGAGAGGAAGGTTTTGCTGCTCTTTATAAAGGGATTGTTCCTGGCCTTATGCTTGTAAGCTGTTAGATTTTAGTTTAATTTTCTTTTAACTGTTTGCTGTGTGGATCTTATTGCATTAGTTTAATTGGTCTTGTTAGGCATCTCATCTCCCATTTTTTGTACTTTGGCCCTGTTAATAATATCTTCTGTTACCTGTAAAAATTTATCTGTATTTGTGTGTCAGTGTGAGAAACACATATATTAGTTAGTTTTAAAATTTCATGTCTTCCATTCATTATACTGCAATTTTGTTTAATCAAACATGGGCATTACTCTAAAGTTTAATCGAGATTCACCATTATCCCAAACTGAACTACTGTTCATTTGTCCTTTTCTCTCTTTGAGGATTCATTATGGAGTGGGAAAGAGTTCGTACGTTTGTCATAAAAAGACATTCTGTTTACACTATTTCATGGGAACAATTCATAGATGTGTTTTGTTGCTACAGCAGGTTTCTCATGGTGCCATTCAATTTACAGTCTATGAAGAACTCCGTAAAGTTATTGCCAACTCAAGGTCTAAAGGGACCAGAGTCGATGCTCAAAGTTCAGGGGAATTACTGGTACAAATTTTTGGCTTGAGTTTACTCCATTAGATCCTTGGAATGTGAAATGGAAACTCTTAGTCTCTTATTGTGAACTGTCTCTCACACAGAATTCCGGTGATTATGCTGTTCTTGGAGGAACTTCTAAAATTGCTGCCATGCTTTTGACATACCCATTTCAAGTAAATTGAAATTTGCTTTGATGCTGTGAACTGTGGTGTGGTTTTTATAGTCATTTTTCTTAGCTGATTCTTGAGTGACTTGGTTTCAGGTTATTCGAGCTCGGTTGCTACAGTTCAGGAAGAGGAATGTCAAGCCCTTGCTGCATTTGGTGCCTGTTTCCAATATTAATAATTGTTTGAAGAAGCATTTTCGAGACCTTTAAAATGTCGTGATCTTTGAATTTATATAATTCTGTTTGGTTGCAGTTAATTTTACAAGCGTGTTTTCATTGTTGGTGGAATCAGACTTGAATAATATGGGATTTATGTGCTTTAAGATATGAATGGGATTTATTGTTGCTTTAAGATATGAATGGGATTTATGTGCAAGTGCTAATAGCATTTTCATTGTTGGTGGAATCAGACTTGAATAATATGGTTTCCTACGTAATGTGACTTGTAGTTTCAAGTTTGTAGTTAATTTCACTTGTTGGATTCAATGTTGGTTTATAAAAAATGGACAATAATACAACAATTAAATAAATATAAATTTCTAAAAATGGACAAAAACAAGCCTTTGATGTCGGTTTTAAACTGACATTATTGGCCTCTTTAATGTCGGTTTTAAACCGACATTAAAGCCAAACCGACATTAAAGGGCTTCAATAACACTATCAAAGATGTCGGTTGAAAACCGACATTAAAGGCCTTTAATGTCGTTTTTAAACCGACATTAAAGAGGCCTTTAATGTCGTTTTTAAACCGTCATTAAAGCCCAACCGACATTAAAGGCCTTTAATAACGCTCGCAAAGATGTCGGTTGCCAAGTGACATTAAAGGCCAAAATTCTTGTAGTGTTAGATTCTCTGTGTTCTACCCTGGACTTACTAGGAAACCTCTTTTCGCTTGCACTTGGGTGATAGAGAGGAAAACTTGTATGACTTTAGAAATTTTTCAGATATGAATAGGAATGTACCTTTTATCACATGACCCTATTCATCCCCCTTGTAGTTGCTCACTTAGAGCTTAACATGACAAATCCATGATAGAAACATATGCATATAAAATAACAAGTAATAAGACATGGTTACACGTTAAAAGATGCTAATTATCCCTATGCCTTGCTACTTCTTATGATAGAATTTGTTGAGTACAAGTATTCCTTTCGCTTGCCCAAATGTAAGTGAAGTGAAAGGTTTCTTAGATAAGCTAGTGTGAGGTCTTGATCTGAAGAAATGAAGTTTTGTCGAAGAGATCATCGTTGGCATTGTTTGAATAAGCACGAGATGTTCTGCGAGGAAATGATGCATAAAGAGAAAGGCAACGCGACCATAAATGCTTAAGCTTAAGTTCTATCGCAAGATGGCAAGCTATGAGGTCCTAATCCAAAGAAAAAAAGTTCTACTGAAAGAGATCTTTGTTGGAAAGTTATCTGAATAAGCATGAGACATTCCGTGAGGAAGGGACGTGAAAAGAAATCCTTAAGTTCTATCACGAGAAGGCAAGTGATGCAATAAAAGTGGATGGAAAAGAAAAGGCCTGCATTTAAGCCAAGAGTTAGGCACTCTGCATAATGACGCGAGAAGAGGTGTCTACAACTGAGGAAGTAGAGGCGAGAAAGTGTCATGTCAAGATGACTTATTCACTCACTAAGGGAAATAAATGTTTGTTGCTTCTTAAGAAGATATGAGGGTCAGACGATTAAAGAGTTTGGCTTTCCTAGGAGATAAGTTGTATGTCTCGAATGAATGTCAAACCGTCGTTGATGGTTAGCCTATATGTCGAGTTTGGGTTGGCTGCATGGTGTGACAATTTAAGTGAGGTGACACGTGGGTAGAGCAGAAGAGACCCTTGAATATAGGAAATCACTATAAATAGGACCAAAGACCAAAAGAGAAAGGTTGTTCAGAAGTATTAAATTTTTAAAATAAAGAAGTTAAGGAGAAACTCGAATGTTGAACGACTCGTCGAGAAAATCGCTTGGCAAAAGGAATTCAATGGTAGAGAAGGAAGAGATGGAGGGCAAGTAATTCTGTGAGTGATCCTTATCAATGTATGATATGGTGAGTGATAAACAAGTTTTAAATGCGGTTTTCTAAGTTGTTATTATGGTTAAATGTTCTCTATGTTTGAATGCGAATGACGATTAAATGTTTTATGTGTAGTTTTTCATAAATAGTTATTGTTGTGTTTATAAACTTGATATGTGACTGATGCTTTCTATTGTTAATTGACTTTAGGGTATTTCGTCATTGATATTTATTCCATACTATTGTCATTACTGTGGTGGGATATGTAAGGAAAGTAGCTAGCCAGCTAACCTTTCGATAGAAAAAATGAGATGACGTAAGAAGGTGAAATATGTTGTAAAACGCATATGAAAATCCCAGGTAACTCGCATGATGCTAGTAGATTAATCCCATATCTTGGCAATGAGAGAATCCTAGGATTGAGAGAGATTGGATACGAGATAAAAATCTTAGGTAATTCGCGTGACGCTGATTGCGGGTGAATCTCATATCTTAGTGTTCAACTTAAATTGTGAAAAGATCTAAGCGTGCAGTGTCAATGGTGTTGTTGTACTAATGATTGAGGTACTTGTATGGATGAGATGAGATTTATACGAATCGGTTTGACATTATTATTATTATTTTCTCAAAAACATCACTCACTAAGTTCGTTTAACTTATGTTTTAAGTTTTTCCCCTCCCTAGGTTGTTAGACGTTAAAGCTAAGTGAAGAATTGACCTCGAGCATTGGAGCCTAGTTAAAGAGAGAAAGTAGAGTTACTTCGTATCCTTATATGGCATGCTAGCCATAACATCTCATCATGCGTTTAAGGAGCCGATTGGTAAGAGTGTTGCTTCTTAACACCCAAAACTAAAATCAATAAGAAGGTGAGGGAACACCTAGGCTGGTGAGGCCAAGCGAAAGAGCAAGAAAGTCAAAGCTGATGAAGGGAATTATATATTGTTTCTCAAGTTGAGAATGTTGGGCGACCAAGGTAAAGAAGGCAATTAGGACTTGTGCCTCTAGGTGCCCTGCCTCAAGGAGGCAATTAAAGCGACAAAGAAAGAAAAAGAGACCTCGAAGGATGTCCTTGAGATTGGTTGTAAATGACAAGGGGAAAAAAGGATAGAGATCGAAGTCTTATACCTTTAACTACCTTGGCGCAAAGAGAAGCACCTCGGTAGGAAGAAGAAGCATGTTGGTAAGAAGAAAGACAACATGAGAATCTCAGACTTTGTTTTATTTCATTCAAAGTAAAGTGTAATTGTTGTAATTTGTAATGTATGAATATTATAAGTGTTAAGCTAATAAAGAGAAGAAATTTAGTTATTTTCGTTGTCCTGTTGTTATCTCTTTAAGTTGTAGCATAAGAGTTAAAATTAAGTTGTGTTATGTAAAAGTACTAGGCAACAAAGTAAAGTCAAAGGTTGTAAATTACTTTTCTATTGTGTGCGTCATTGTGCTTATTGCCTACAAGTTGTTGAGTTAAGCAATAAGAGCTACGTGGCGAAGCGAAGTTGAAGGGTTGTTTTCTGTTGCAGAAAGCTAAGAAGGTCTCTACGGCTCAATGGAAGAGTTTCACAAACGAGACAAGAGTAAGAGTTATTCTGCTTACTAGATATTTAGAGTGTCATCTCGCGGACAGATATGCAATGATTGTCTAGGTGGCACACCCTTATCTGGTTGCATAGAGTGATACTTGGGGCGAGGTATGACATAAGCAATGCGATAAGAATGGATGGCGAGAAAGAAGCATGCATTGAATGCCAAAAGTTAGGCACTTCTCATGATAATACGAGAAAAAGCGTCTACACCTAAGAAAGTAGAGGCAAGGAAGTGTCTTGTCAGGATAACTTGACCACTCGCTGAGGAAAATAAATGTCTGTTGCTTCTAAAAAAGATAGTAGGGTTAAGCGAGTAAAGAGTTTGGCGGCCCAAGGAGATAAGGTGTGCATCTCGAGGAAAGTCCAATCGTCGTTGACGATTAGTCTACGTGTCGAGTTTAGGTTGGCTGCATCGCGGCTACTTAAGTGAGATGACACGTGTAAAGAGAGAAAGTGACCATTGGACATAGAAGGTCACTACTTAAGTGAGATGACGTTCACTGTGTCGTTGATCGTCGGCCAAGTTGAAACAATCTAAGCCATCCTCTTCTCTTCAGTCGCACATCAGCCGCACACCTGCAGCAAGCCGAGCCACGCCTGAGCCAATCCCTGTCTTTCGCAACCGAGCCGCCTAGCTAGGTCCTCCTTAGCCAAGCCATTTTTCAGTCGTCAGTCTGAATTTGTGGTCCTTTTTCCACCTATTTTTATAAGTTGAATGGATTTTTGGCATACCCAACAAAGATTAATTTTTGGATCCTCACTAATTTAATTTTGGATTAAATTGGTTAGATTTTAACTGGAACTTTGAGCTGTGGAGTTTTTCCCAAGCAAGGATAATTTGGATTCAACCTCGACTTTGGGTAAGTTGAATCAACTAGATTATTTGGATCCTTAATCAATTGTTAACTAAGTTATTGAATTTAGTATCTTTCCTTACTATTTAAGACTTCATTGTTTGGGAAAGCTTGGTTATTTGATGTTAAAACTTGGTTAAGCTAATCTCCAGGTAAG
Organism: Cucumis melo; assembly: GCF_025177605.1. NCBI lineage: Eukaryota > Viridiplantae > Streptophyta > Magnoliopsida > Cucurbitales > Cucurbitaceae > Cucumis > Cucumis melo. The sequence continues at coordinate 5,656,795 of NC_066857.1, forward strand.
AGATTCTTCTACTAGACCTTTAAACTGAAGTAAGAGCTTGCATGTAATTTTTCCATTATGCATTGAGGTAGCTAAGATGCATAATGAGTTATGTTTATGATGACTGATAGTCATGAAAGAGTTTATGTTTAAGATGACTGATAGTTATGACATGAGATATGTTGATGATGATATTTGATGATGTTGATGTTTATGCATGAAATGTTAATCTTGATTAAGAATGCTACGATTAATATTCATGTCATGCTTATGATGTTATGTTGTGTACATGCTCTGGTTAGGCTGTACAGTTAGCTTTATCTATTAGAGTCGTACCCACATGGGTGTCCCTTGGGATCACCACCTTTTTATGACTGTGTAGTCCGACAAGATCACCAGGCCAATATGATATGATATGTTACGATGATTCGACGAGGTCACTTAAAGCTCGATTGTCTTAGCGTTTTTTTCAAGTTCACTAAAGACCAGCTTTGTCCTTGGTGTTCCTTATGTTCACCGAAGACCAGTTTTGTCCTAGGTGTTTCTTTAGGTTCACCGAAGACCAGAGATGTTCCTACGAGATTATAGATTGCGCGTCTTTAGGAACGTGCCAGTTTAGGGGTACCACTTTACAGGTCTCTAATAGGAAGTTAACAGACACCTAGTAGGACTAGTAGTAGGTCCCTTACTGAGTATATTTTTTATACTCACTCTTTTATGTTTAATTTTTTAGGCAAGGGTATAGGCAAGTTGGGAAATGACAAGAAGTGACCCTGGCGTGCCATTACGTTATGTGTTTTTATTTCAATATTTTGTACTTTCATTATTTCTCTTTTTGAAACTAGATAGAGCCTGATTAGGATTTTATTTTTGAGATTTATTTCTACTTACTTTAGTTATTTATGATTTTAATGAGCATTTGAGATTTTAAATTAAGAAAGTTTTATTATCATTTAAGTAGTAATGTCCTCAACATAGTATTAAGAGTTGGGTTGTTACAGTTGGTATCAGAGCCTAAGTTTTTAGGTTCTGCAGACTGACTTACGAAGTAAGTCTTTATTTTTGTTTTACCCCTAAGTCTAATATGGTCCTTCGTCACTCGCTAGGTATGTTTTATGATTTAGGATGATGCTATGTTTATAACCTTGCCTAAATTAAACTAGATAAGTATGAATGTTATGACTGTATTGTGAAAAACTTCTGCTGGTGGAATTTAGGAAAAATGTCGCCACGTAGAGGTACACATAGAGTTGGTAGGAGAGGTAGAGGAGCTGGACGTATCCAGCCTGAAGAGCAACCTACTGTATAGACGGCCAATCTTACTACACCTATCACTCATGCAGATCTCATTACAATGGAGAAGAGGTACCAATATATGCTAAAGGATGCATTGGCACCGTTTCATGTTGTCCAACAGACCCTGCCAGCTCCTACTCAAGCCTCAGAAGAATCTCAGATTGTGTCAAACCAACTTTCGTAGAGGTTAAAAATCTGAGAGACTTTAGGAAGTACAACCCCAAGATGTTTGATGGGTTTTTGGATGATCCCACCAAGGCCCAAATGTGGTTGACTTCTGTAGAGACCATCTTTAGGTATATGAAGTGCCTTAACGACCAGAAAGTTCAATGTGCAGTATTCTTTTTGACAAATAGAGGCACCGCCTGGTGGGAGACTGCGGAGAGAATGTTGGGTGGTAATGTCAAGCAAATAACCTAAGAGTAGTGCAAGGAGAGTTTTTATGAAAAATTCTTCTCTGCCAGCCTGAGGTATGCTAAGCAGCAAAAGTTTCTAAATCAGGACTAAGGCGATGTGACTGTGGAGCAGTACGATGCAGAGTTTGATATGCTCTCCTCTTTTTCTCATGATGTAGTAAGGAATGAGGCTACCGGGACCAACAAGTTCGTTAGCGGTCTCATACTAGACCTCCAAGGTTTCATTCGAACCTTCAAGCCAATCACCCATGCTGATGCAATGCGTCTGGCAGTGGATATGAGTCTGTACGAGAGAGCTAATCCGTCCCAGGCTGCAGGAAAAGGGTCAACCCCAGGTCAGAAGAGAAAGGCTCAGTTGCAGCCTACTATAGCATCACAGCGAAATTTGAGGTGAGGAGGTATCTTTTAGCATCATCTTCAGAAGATTGCTTCAGCAGGAAGACCCTTGAGAGAACTACCTGTCGATCGTAGCTATAGGAGATCTCATAGAGGACGTTGCTTTGTATGAAGTGAAGTTTGTTTTAAGTGCAAGAAACCAGGGCATACTGTTGACTTTTGTACTTAGAAACTACTTGGGACTACCTCGAACCAGACTTCCACTTCTCAGGAGGGAAAGGTATTTGCCACTACTCATTAGGAGGCCGAGCAATCTGGTACTGTAGTGACATATATGCACCCAATCTTGGGGCACTTCGCATTTGTGTTGTTTGATTCTTGGTTATCTCATTCTTTTATATACTCAGTATTTGTTCAGCATATATGTTTAGAGGTAGAACCATTGGGTAATATACTATCTGTTTCTACTCCATATTGAGAAGTTATGTTGTCCAAAGAAAAGATAAGAGCATGTCAAATAGAGATAGCAAACCATGTGTTAGATGTAACTTTGCTAGTTTTAGACATGCGAGATTTTGATGTAATTCTAGGCATGGATTGACTATCTGCTAACCATGCAAGTATAGATTGTTTCCGTAAGGAGGTAGTTTTTAACTAGCGGCTAGTTCAAATTTAAGGGTACAAGGACTGTGGTCCTACCCAAAGTTATCTCAGCTATGAAAGCTAGTAAGCTACTCAACCAGGGTACTTGGAGTATCTTGGCTAGCGTAGTAGACACCAGAAAACCTGAAGTTTCCTTGTCATCTGAGCCAATGGTGAGAGAATATCCTGACGTTTTCCCTGATGAGCTTCTATGACTTCCACCTCCTAGAGTGATCAATTTTGCTATTGAGTTAGAGTCAGACACTGTCCCAATATCTAAAGCTCTTTATAGAATCGCCCCTGCTAAGCTGAAAGAGCTGAAGATCCAGTTGCAAGAGTTGCTAGACAATGGTTTTATTCGACCTAGTATGTCACCTTAGGGAGCACCAGTATTGTTTGTGAAGAAGAAGGATGGATCGATGCACTTTTGCATTGATTACAGAGAGCTGAATAAGGTGACAGTCAAGAACCGCTATCCATTACTTAGAATTGATGACTTGTTTGATCAGCTACAAGGAGCCACTATTTTCTTTGAGATTGATTTACGTTTAGGCTATCACCAGCTGAGGATTAGAGACAGTGATATGCCTAAGATTTAATTTCATTCCAGATATAGGCATTACGAGTTCATTGTAATGTCTTTTGGCTTGATCAATGCTCCTGTTGTATTTATGGATTTGATGAATAGGGTGTTTAAGGACTTCTTAGACACTTTTGTTATAGTTTTTATTGATGACATCTTGGTTTACTCCAAGATAGAGGCTGGGCATGAGAAGCATTTTCATCAAGTTTTGGAGACTCTTCGAGCTAATCAGCTATATGCTAAGTGTTCTAAGTGTGAGTTCTGGCTGAAAAAGGTGTCTTTTCTTGGTCATGTAGTATCTAGTGAGGGAGTCTCTGTAGACCCAGCAAAGATTGAAGTTGTTACGAGTTGACCTCGATCTTCTACAATCAGTGAAGTTCGTAGTTTTCTGGACTTAGCAGGTTATTACAGTAGGTTCGTGGAAGATTTCTCTCGTATAGCCAGTCCTTTGACTCAGTTGTTCAGGAAGGAGACTCCTTTTGTTTGGAGCCCAGCATGTGAGAGTAGTTTCAAAGAGCTTAAGCAGAAGCTTGTGACTGCACCAGTGTAACGACCCGAACTTTTAAACTAAGTTAAGGTCATTACTCAAAAGATAAACATCAAAAGACACTTTTTTTGAAAAGAGGATAACTAAAATCTTTATAAAATTAATATCAAGACGTTCACAAAAAAACATAAGATTTTTAAAATTAACAAAAATAATTTGAAAACGTGACCTGCGGGTTCTAACAATTTTAAAGGAATAAAAACAAATAAATAGGATAAAATCTTTAAGTAAAATGGTTAAAATTTAAAAATACTAAAAGACATATAAATGAGTGCGGAAGCTGAACTGTGTCCCAATATGGCATGCCACGGATCCCTCGCTGTAGCTCGCCAGCTTCTTAAGTTCTTTACCTTAGCCTGAAATATTAAACATAGGAAAGAGTAAGTTTATAAATATACTCAGTAAGGGACCCACTACTTGTAACGCCCCAAAAATTAAGATAGTTTTGGAGTTGATTATCTTAATTTTGCATAATTAGATTTAATTTATTGGGCATTATTTTGAATTCATTTAATGAGAATTATTTGATTTTTGTGGGAATTGAAATTAATTAAATATTTGTTGAATGAATATTTAATTAATTAGAGATTTTGGCATGTGGTGTTTGTTGAGATTTTGATTAAATGGTATGGTATGAGGATTAAGTAAAGTTGTGGATTTTTAGTGTTGTTGAAGTTGAATTAAATTAAATAATTATAGATGTTATTTTATTAAATTGTAGGGCGGAAAGTTTGTTGGAGATTTGATAATTGTATGTATATGTGGAAATATATATATAATTATTATGTTAAAGGAAAAGATAATTATATTTGTCGAAATATAATTATTTAAGGAAAAGATAATTGTACTTTGGAGAAAGATAAATAATAATTAATTATTGTGGAAGATAATTAATTATTTCGAAGAAAGATAAATAATAATTAATTATTGTGGAAGATAATTAATTATGTTGGAGAAAGATGAATAATAATTAATTATTGTGGAACATAATTAATTATTTTGGAGAAAGATAAATAATAATTAATTATTGTAGAAGATAATTAATTATTTTGGAGAAAGATAAATAATAATTAATTATTGTGGAAGATAATTAATTATTCTAAAAGGTTAAATATTGATTATGAAATGGAGTTGTAATGGTTGGGTTAAGATAATTCATGTTGGAAGTTATAAGTGATTTATTGGGAAAGATTTGATTGATTAAATTAATTAAGGATTTAAGTTAATTTGAGATTTTGGAGGGAAAAGTTGGTTTTGGTGGAATTGGATTTAATTGAGTATATATATATATATATATATATATATATATATATATATATATATATATATATATTTATTTAATAATTTGGAAAAGTGAAGTTAATTATATGACAGAATATAATTATATTTGTTTGGAAAAGAAAATAATCTATGAGGAGAGAGATGGTTGATTTGATTGAACAAGAAAGGATATATATTTATTTAGAAAAGAGAATAATGGTTTAAATAAATATATATGTTTATTATAGATTTTGGTGAGAGAAAAATAACAATAATAAAGAAGTATTATTATTATTATTATTATTAATGGTTATAAGTGGCTAAGATTTTGTACATTTAAGGCATTTATTTAGGAAAGATAATGAGAATAAAGATATATATAGATATATATATCCTAAAAGGAAAAAGAAATAATAATAATAAATATTATTGTTATTATTTGGGTCTATAAATAACATTGAAATGCTTAAGTTGGAAAGAAAAGGAAAAAAAAAAGAGGTTTTTCATCTTCTTCTCTAAGATAACCCTCTACCGCTACCGCCTCACCAGTTTTAGTTTATTATTCCATTTTTAATGAAAATTTAGTCTTCCCTCTTTTCAAGAAAGTGTTTATTGTTATTGTTTCATTTTAGTAATTATCTCAGCTTAGTATAAAGAGTTGAGTCGTTACACTACTAGTCCTGTTAGGTGATATGTTAACATTTTGTTAAAAACATAATCATAACGTTGTGTGTCCAATGGAGCACACCTGAGTGAGTGAGACCGTACGAACACCCCTAAATCGTGCGAGTGATCTCGTAGGAACACCTCTAATCGTGCGAGTGGTCCCGTCGGAACATCCCTAGTCATGCGAGTGACCCCGTATACACAATATAACTGTCCCTTAACCGTGCATGTGATCCATAGGTACACCCTTAAATCGTATGAGTGATCCCATAGGAACATCCCTAGTCTTGCGAGTAACCCCATAGATAGGACCACAATACATGTAGGGTAAAAAGCTTAACAGACAAAGTTAACAGACACACTACAATCCAAAGCATGTAACATCATCATAAAATCATAACATGACATGAATATTAACCATAACGTTCCTATTCATGTGATTTCATGTATCATAAACATCATAAACATACCAGTCATCATCGTCATTCATAAAATCAGTCATCATCATCAATCATAAAATCAGTCATCATCATCAATTATAATATCAATCATCATCAACACAATATCAATCATCATCTATAGCATTGCATTATGCATCTTAGCTACCATCAATGCATAATCGTAAATACGTAGTAGAATCTCTTACCTGGAGATTATAAAAAAAAAAAAAAAATTTCTTTGCTGATAGTAATCTCCCAATTAAAGCAGATCCAAACTTAACCAAATTGAGGTTGAAAAATTGTCTAAACTTTGATGAGAAAATTCATCAATTCTTCAAGCTTTACCAAAAGGACCAATCATAACTAAAACTGGTGAGGTGGTGGCGGCAGAAGGTTATCTTAGTGAAGAAAATGAAAAACCTTTTTCTTTTTCCTTTTCTTTTCAACTTAAGCATTCCAATGCTATTTATAAACCCAAATAATAAAAATAATATTTTCTTATTATTATTTTCTTTTCCTTTTAGGATATATATATAATACCAACATATACATATATCTTTATTCCCATTATTTTTTGCGAAAAATAATTAATTATCTTCCATAATAATTAATTATTATTTATCTTTTCCCAAAATAATTAATTATCTTCCACAATAGTTAATTATTATTCATCTTTCTCTAAAATAATTAATTATCTTCCACAATAATTAATTATTATTTATCTTTCTCCAAAATAATTAATTATCTTCCACAATAATTAATTATTATTTATCTTTCTCCAAAATAATTAATTACCTTTCACAATAATTAATTATTATTTACCTTTCTCCAAAATAATTAATTACCTTTCACAATAATTAATTATTATTTACCTTTCTCCAAAATACTTAATTATTATTTATCTTTCTCCAAAATAATTAATTATCTTCCACAATAATTAATTATTATTTATCTTCCTCGAAAATAAATATCCTTTTATAACTAATTATATTTACCCAAAATATAATTATTTTCCTTTTTCTCCCTTAAAAATATCTTTTCTCTAAAATCAAATTATCTTTTCCTTAAATAATTATATCTCAACAAATATAATTATCTTTTTCTTTAACATAATAATTATATATATATTTCCATATATACATATAATTATCAAATCTCCAACAAACACTCTACAATTTAATTAAATAACATCCATAATTATTTAATTCAACTTCAATAACACTAAAAATTCACAACTTTACTTAATCCTCTTAACCTACCATTTAATCAAAATCTCAACAAACAACACATGTCAAAACCTCTAAATTAATTAAATATTCATCCAACAAATATTTAATTAATTTCAATTCCCACAAAATTAAATACTTCTTATTAAATGAATTCAAAAGAACCCCCAATAAATTAAATTTAATCAAACAAAACTAAGATAATTAACTCCAAAATTATCTTATTTTTTGGGGCGTTACAACCAGTCCTTAAAGTGCCAGATGGATCTGGAAGTTTTGTAATCTACAGTGATGCCTCCAAGAAAAGACTGGGTTGTGTTTTGATGCAACAAGGTAAGGTGGTTGCTTATGCCACTTGTTAGTTGAAAAGTCATGAGCATAATTGCCCTACCCATGATTTAGAGTTGGCAGCTATGATTTTTGTACTGAAGATATGGAGACACTACTTGTATGGCGAGAAGATACAAATCTTTAATGACCATAAGAGTCCGAAAATACTTCTTTATGCCGAAGGAGTTAAACATGAGGTAGAGGAGATGACTTGAGTTAGTAAAGGACTATAACTGTATTACCCAGGTAAGGCGAATGTAGCTGATGCGCTTAGTAGGAAGGTGTCACATTCAGCAGCACTTATTACTGACCAGGCCCCATTGCTTAGAGACTTTGAAAGAGCAGAGATTGTAGTTTCAATAGAGGAAGTTACCTCATAGTTGGCCCATTTGTCAGTGCAGCCGACTTTGAGATAGAGGGTTATTGTTGCTTAGCTAAATGATCCATATTTGGTTGAGATGCGCTGCCTGCCAAAAGCAGGACAAGACGAGGAGTTCTCCATATCCTCTAAAGATGGACTTGTGTTTGAGGGGCGTTTATGCGTCCCAGCAGACAGTGCAGTTAAGACTGAGCTTTTGAATTAGGCCCATAGTTCTCTATTTTCTATGCATCCTGGTAGTACAAAGATGTACCAGGACTTGAAGCAAGTTTACTGGTGGAAAAATATGAAGAGAGAAGTGGCAGACTTTGTTAGTAGATGCTTGATGTGCCAGTAGGTGAAGGCACCAAGATAGAGGCCAGCATGTTTGTTTCAACCCTTGAGTGTGCTAGGGTGGAAGTGGAAGAGTGTGTCTATGAACTTCATTACAAGACTACCTAGAACCTTGAAGGGTTATACAGTGATATGGGTAGTAGTTGACAGGCTCACGAAGTCAGCTCACTTCATTATAGGGAAATCCACTTACACTGTCAGTAAGTGAGGACAGTTATATATGACGGAGATAGCAAGACTACATGGAGTGCCTGTGTCTATCGTTTCTGACAGAAATGCTCGTTTCACTTAAAAGTTTTGGAAAGGACTTCAGCTTGCCTTGGGCACGAGGTTAGATTTCAACACAACCTTTCATCCTCAGACAGATGGTCAAATAGAGCGTTTGAACCAAATTTTGGAAGATATGCTGCGAGCTTGTGTGCTGGAGTTTTCAGGGAGTTAGGACTCTCATTTGCATTTGATGGAGTCGCTTATAACAACAGCTATTAGGCTACCATTGACCTAGCACCGTTTGAATCTCTATATGGTAGGTGTTGTAGATCTCCTGTACATTGGGGTGAGGTTGGTGAGCAGAGAATGTAAGGCTCTGAATTAGTTCAGACCACTAATACAACCGTACAGAAGATTAGAGCTAGTATGTTAACAACGCATAGTAGACAGAAGAGTTACGCTTTGGCAAGGGAGGTCAAGATGCTTCGTAATAGAGGAATTGCACTGGTCAAAGTTCTTTAGCGTAACCATGTAGTTGAAGAGGCCACATGGGACAGAGAGGACGACATGAGAACCCAATATCCCGAGCTGTTCGAGGATTAAAACTTTCGAGGACGAAAGTTTCCCAAAGGAGGAAAGATTGTAACGCCCCAAAGTAAATTTTAAGATTTATTACCTTAAGTGTAATTTTGACCTTGTTGAAATTATTGTTGGTGTTGTTTGGATTAATGATTGAAATTCATTGTTTTAAGTAAATTATGGTTGGTGGAATTGTATTTAAAGGAATTTTGATTAATTATATAGATTATATAATTAATTGAATTTGAAGTTAAAATAATTATATTATGAGCATAATATAATTATTTTAAGGATATGTATTATTTAGGAAAGATAAAATGATGTGATTGGAAAGAGAGAGTATTTGAGTTTAAAAAGAATATTTGATGGGTTTTAAATGAAAAATAGAAGATTTGTGTTGTTTTGGAAGAATAGGAAAAAGAAAGAAAAATAATAGCAATTATATTATTACTATTACCTTTATTAAATAGGCCTTGGGAAGCGTGGATACTCACTATTCATCATCTCCTTCCTCAAGAAATCGAAAAAAGAAAAAAAAAAAACCCGAATCTCTTAAAACCCTAGCAACCAATTTCGTCGCAGCCTCCACCTCCCTCCGTCGCTTCGCGCCGCCATTTAACTTTCCCATCACAAGCCGCACGTCTTCTCTGTCGTCCACCATTTGAGCCATCTCGTTTTCATCCGTCTTTCGCTGTGTTGTCCTCGTCTAGCACGCCTCGACAAACTTTCAGTGGCTGCAGTCAACGAACGACAGACCCAGCCGACCCTTCCTTCGACGCATGCCGTTTCTTTGCTCTTCACCGTCGACCGTTACGATCTTTGGTTCGCGTCCGCCATGCCCAACCGTCGAAGCCTCTGCCACGAATGGTCTTTGAAAAGCAAATCATACCTTCTAAACCTAAATTTAATTTGTTTTCCAATACAATTTTATTTTCTCCAAGTTTAATCTCCATATATTTTATAAAAAAAGTTATATGTTCAGATATATAATAGTTTAATCTCCATAAATTGTATTTAATTTCGAGAATATCTGATAGATTATTCTAAAATTTCATCGTTGTAGAAACATGTTAGGTTAGACAAAATATAAACTTATCTCTAATTGATTAACAAAATTACTTTAATATTGGATGTCATATAGATACATGAATCTTAAAAGATAAAAAAGAGTTTTAAAATAATTATCAAAAACACAAAATTAAACTTATGTATATTAGAACATTTATTTGGTTTTTCTTTTTCTTTTTTAGATTTCCTTTTTTAGGAAAACAAAATTGTACCTATCTGTTAAAAATTTAATAGGCACATCTAATGTTTAGGGATCATAAAACTTAAACAACTAAATTTATAATTGAACATTAGCTTATTTGAATTATGTCTTAGTAACATACACCCATGGAGATGCCACTAATCATAGCAATATCCGTATTTCTAACATTATAGTCATCATATTTATGTTATAATTTTTTCATTAACAACTTAACGTCCATTTCATTTTCTGTCCTTATTTTGAATTTACATTTTATTTAATTAATTGAGTAGACTCAACCCATCAATTGAGAATTATCTACAATCATATATGAGACTTCATTATATATATACATGATGATTTAGAATTAATAATCAAACACATCAATGAGAGCTTTCAAACAAAGAAGACTTTTATATCGTTGTCTATTAAGTACTCAAAGCTATAGAAAAAAAAAATTAAAAAAAAAGACAAGGTATCTCAATGTGCTTTCTTTATATATTAGATACTAGTTTTATAATTAGTTGTAAAGTTACAAAGCACTCAACCAATTTTATTCCAGTTATGCACACGTTCATCGATATTAACAGGATTATTTCGTAGGTAAATTCCATCATCTTTAGCAATCCAAATGCAATTTTTGTCGTAGCACCTAGAATTGAGCCAAACATGTTTTTCAACCCAAAAAGATTCAAACGAGACACTAAAATTTGGCTTCTCCAGGTAGCACCAAAATAACGTCCTTCCAAACAAGCTAACCCTAAAGGTCCAATGGAATTCCGCTCCTTTTACCAAATGTTGGATTCCCAAATCATCATCTCTAGACTTACAATGCACCAATAGGGTTTCATTGCTCAAGCCATTTACCACATGAATGTGCCATCTTGGGTGTGGTATTGGAACTGCCGTGCATGGCTGAACCACCACCATAGCCACCAACACAAGTAATGGAACCACTGCCAAATGCATTATTGTTCCCATTTTGCTTTGAATTAAATTTTCTTTTAGAGTGTGTTTGTTTGATATATATATCTACAATGTGCTCCTATTGTTTGTATTTATAGATGTTGAAGTGATGCATGAATTAGACCGTATTCATGTTTTATTAATGATTTTTTTTAAAAGGAAATAATAATCAATAATAATACACACATCCCATGTTTAAAGCTATTTATGAATAAGATGATAAAGAAGGGAAAGTAATAATTAATAATTAATGATGTACAATGTATGCACTTCTATCAAATTAGAGTATAAGCGAAAGGCCATGATATGTTAATTGTTAACTCTCCTTTTGTGCCTTAATGTAAGCGTTATATAAAAATTGCCCGATGCTTTATGAGTTTCAAGATATGTAATGTAGGGGACATTGCGAACGTTTCATTTTTACTTTTAAAGACAACTTTTTTATTTAGTTTTATGATTTTTGGTTGTCTCGATTTTCCTTTTCTTTTTTAATAATAATAAAAAAAAAAGCATAGTATAAAATAAATAAAAAGGAACATGATTGCATTTGAGCTGTGTTCCACTCATGCAGAACCTTCTTAATTGACTACAACGAATAGATAAACACTTTTCCTTCATATACTTGTTCAAAGACTAATGCAACACTACATGCGTAATTACAGATTTAAGTTCAATTATAAACGATCTCGTAATGCGTAAAAAAAGTTACTAAACTTTAAAAGATGTCTTTAAACTTTAATAATTATAATTATTTTCGCAAAGGATTCAAAATTACCATTTTTTTTCTCGATGAAAATCGTTAAAATTATTTGATTAAAAAATATCCCTATTTTTGTGAGTTTTGGTATTGTCTCCAATCTCCTGCGTGGATCCTTCTCAACAAAACTCCCTTTTATCAAATCAGGACCTCATAGTTGGGATTCTGAAGTTTTGTAAGTTTTGTGGTTTTGGAGTTGTGGTGGAGTTGCGTAAATTACGTAGTTGAAAAGAATTTGCAGCATCAGCAGATTTAGTATGGGTCCAGGGAAGGTTCGAGCCCCCTTAACTTTATCGTCTTTATATATTATATATATAAAGAAAATATTTAATTTTTAATATTTATGGGTAGCTTAGCGGTTATTCTGTTTATTAGGTTCGAATCTTTCTTATGTAATTTATTTTTCTTTTAGACCATGTCAATAAATTTTGGAGTTGGTTTTTAGATGCATGTAGTGGATTTTGCATACTTTAAAATTTTGGTATTTTCAGGTATTTTTAATTTTTTTGAGGTCGATTACATGTCATATACATGGGAGGGTCTATCTTGATGGACAAAACACGTTAATAGAAGGGTTATCTTGATGGAGTAATCCAATTTCTTAATGGGGAAAAGATGTCAAAGTCCCATTTTCTTGATTGCCAATTCCATAAAGAAAGAGTTTTTGATGACACGTTTTAACCATCAAAAAAACTAGTTTTGTTAATGGTTCGTCTTTCTTGATGTTTTGCCTACTTGATGGGCAAAGACTATCAAGGTAGACATTTTTTGATGTGCTTTGCTTATCAAAGAAGGCCAAATTTGTAGTAGTGTCTTTTCAAAAAATTGTAAAAATTGTTATCTATTTAAAAATAATGACCTTAGCTTAATTTGAAAAGTTGGGTCGTTACACATTATATTTAAGTAGTGCCTTAAAAAAATCACTTAGGGATCCATTTGTGAACAAATTCATCAACATTAGTAGGATTGTTTCTCAAATAAATTCCATCATCTTTAGCAATCCAAATACATGTTAATTGGGTCGTCCCACACCTATCACGAAGCCAAGTGTTCTCTAGAGATTCGGGCCAAAAGCTTTCAAAAGAGACATACGCATCTGCCTTCTCCAATCTACACCAAAACAAGGTTGTTCCCCAAAAGTTTTCTTGAAAACTCCATTTGAAATCATCTCCACGGTTAACCAAATAATGATAGCCCAAATCATCATTTCCTGACTGGCAATGCACATCCAACCCGAGGTAACTTAGCCCATTCACCATTCGAACCGACCACCGCGGAAGCTGAGCCCCGACCATAGCCACCGTGGCAAGCCACAAAACGATCATATTTCTCATCATCATTTTCCTTTTAATTATGCACATTTTTTCACCAATATCTTTATTACAGTTGATGTTTTGGACATGTATCTAGTGGGACATGTATATAGTGGGATCAAACATACATACTTATAGTTCACGCAAAAAATTAAATGGTAGGGTTTTAATTTAAAAGAAATTAATCACCTACCTAAATTTGTGATGTGCATAATATAAATTTTCCTCTTGAGAAAATGATACCAATGCATTAATTAGGTATCTGTTATTAAGTTATTAACTATTCAAGTATTTGAATTCAGAGAATATTTGATTAATATTTAATTTTCATGTTAATGCTATTGTAGGTATAGAAAGTATATGACTTTACGGATACAATTAACATAAACTTCACCCATTAATATCACAGCCGTTTGGGCAAATTGCTTTTTCAAAAAAAAAAAAAAAATCATCCAACCACCTTGATTTTTGTTGAGGTTGTTTAAAATGGAAAAATTGCTAAATATATTTAAATATATAGCAAAATTTCATAGTCTTATCAATATCTATTGGTGATGAATGATAGTAGTCTCTCAGTTTCTATTAGTGACCTTTTGTTATATTTGTAAATATTTTGGTTCATTTTTTTTGATATATTTGAAAATAATATAACTTTTTTTTTCAAAAAGAAAAATTGCATTAAATAGGAGAAATTAGAAAATGTATATAATCTACAGCACAAGGAAACGATATTTGCAAAATTAGCAATTGTTTATCGGTGATACAGTAAATTTTTCTAAAATGCCAATTTTGTAGCAGGTACGAAAAGTTAGTGCGATTGGTTTTAGTAGTAGTAGTAGTAGTAGTAGTAGTTGTTGTTGTTGTTGTTGTTGTTGTTGTTGTTGTTGTTGTTGTTGTTGTTGTTGTTGTTGTTGTTGTTGTTGTTGTTGTTGTTGTAAAACCAATTTCATTATGATTATAATTATTATGATTATGATTATTACTATTATTATTATTATTAGTGTTGTTGATTATGATTATTACTGTTTATTATGATTATTACTGTTGTTGTTGTTGTTGCTGCTGCTGCGATTAAGTCTAAACGATTGTGTAACCAAATTTAACGATCAACAATAAAAATAAATTGTTGTTGTTGTTCTTATTATTATTATGATTAAGTCTAAACTATCGTGTAACCAAATTTAACGATCAACACGCATAATATATTTGGTATGCAATCGTTTATATTTCGCTATTGTTTGGTACACGATCGTTTAGATTTTGCTATCAAATATATTACGCGTGTTGCTATACCAAACAATAGCCAAACATAAACGATTGCATACCAAATATATTACGATCTTGTCATGAGGCGCTTATTTTATCTTTGGCCCTTGGCACCATGTTGTTGTGATGGCGCTTGTTTTATCCCTTGTCATTAGGCGCTTGTTTTATCTCTGACCCTTGACACCATGTTGCTGTGATGACGCTTGTTTTATCTCTCGCCTCCAACTTATTTATTCTTTTGTCACGAGGCGTTTGTTTTATCCCTGGCCCTTGACACCATGTTGCTGAGATGGCGCTTGTTTTATCCCTGGCCTCCAGCTTATTTATTCTTTTGCCATGAGGCACTTGTTTTATCCCTCGCCCCTGATGCCGAAAATTTATCTAAAATACCTTAGTTTGGCGAGTTAGTGGCTACACCTTCGTTCACCTTCTAATTCTATAAGGATGCACGAAAGGGGGCATGTTGTAGGCACTTAATTTTATCATACATTTTTTTAAAATATATTAATTGTAATAATGGTTAAAAAAATTTATTTATTCATTTTAATAAAAAAAAAGGTAATTTTTTGTAATAATATAAAATCTTATGATAGTTGTTATTATTATTATTATTATTATTATTATTATCATTTTTAAAATCTTTTATTAAAAGAGAAAATAAAAAAAACATTAATAAAAATATCTTTCTTTAACAAAAAAAAAACGAAAAAAAATTATTTATCACTTTTGACTTATTTTTGTCATTTTAGGAAAAAAAATTATTTTATAATCTTTTAATATCGTATTTGATTTATCATTTTAGGAAAAAAAATAATTTATTTTATACAAAACTCTTTTAATTTATCTTTATCACTTTATGAAAAAAGCAAATAAATTTATTTTAGACAAAATCTTTCAATATCATATTTTTACTATTTTAGAAAAAATAAAATTAATAAAATTACATAATATCTAATTTGATTTTATTTTTATTAAATTTTCCTAATTTGTGGTGCACCCCGGGTCTATAAATAGGGACCTTTGGTCATTTAGAAAGGGGAAAAATTTTTTTTAGAGAGAATCTCTACGGGGAAAAACAATTGTTTTAGAGACAATCTTTATGGAGGAAAAAAATTGTTTTAGAGAGAATCTTTACAAGAGAAAATAATTGTTTTAGATAGAATCTCTACGAGAGAAAAATTTTGGCTTAGAGAGAATCCTAAAAAAAAAAAAGAGTTTTTAGAGAGAAAAAAATTCTTTGAAAAAAACATATTCCTCTACAAAAGGTGGGTTCTTAGGTTTTTCGCTTTATTGTTTTTATTTTTATCTATATTGTCTCTTTTTTTTCCCCTCTAAACCTAAGCCCAAAACGAAGCAAAAACTTAGTTGGAGGTTACATTAGGTAAAGTTTACTCCCAATGATCTGCACCTCATACAATAAGTACTTTTTTTCGAGATTGAATCCTTGTTTTTTTTTTCTTCTCTTTTTTTAAACGTAGAGAGAAAGAAAAAAAATGTATAAGGAAATTCTTTTATGTTTTTGCCATTTTTTTTAATCATTATTCTATATAAAAAAAAAGTTCTTTAACCTTTTTCTTCTCTCTGAAAAATAGAAAGAAAGAAAAGAGAAATAAGAATACTACTAATCATAACATAACATCAGTCACCGAAAGTGATCCTTGTTTCAACCCCAGAAATTCATCCCTCTTGGCTTTGCAGTATGTGTTGGGATAATACTTGTCTTCGAATATGCCTTTAAAAGTTTGCCAGTCTAAAGCACGTGCATCTTTGTGCCTAGCTAATATAGATTTCCACCATCATTCAGGCTCTTTTTACAACAAAAATGTGGCCAATCTAACCTTCCGCTCCTCAGGATAATTCATCACATCAAAACACTTTTCAAGCATATTCAACCAATTCTCTACATCAACTGGATTTGTGGAACCCTCAAACACTGTAGCCCCTAACTTCTTCAGCCGTTCAATCCCGTATGCCTTTTCTGGATCACTATGCTCTGCTCTCTCTGGCCTTCCTCTTATACTCAGCTACTGAAATTGATCCTTGTTTCAACCCCAAAAATTCATCCCTCTTGGCTTCGCAGTATGTGCTGGGATAACACTTATCTTCGAATATGCCTCTAAAAGTCTGCCAGTCTAAAGCACATGCATCACTGCGCCTAACTAATATAGATTTCAACCATCCTTCTACATCTTTTTGCAACAAAAATGTGGCAATCTAACCTTTCGCTCCTCACGACAATTCATCACATTAAAATGCTTTTCAAGCATATTCAACCAGTTCTCTACATCAGCTGGATCTGTGGAACCCTCAAACACTGTAACCCCTAACTTCTTCAGCCGTTCAATTCCGTATGCCTTTTTTGGATCACTAGGCTCTGCTATCTCTGGCCTTCCTATCTCCTGTTCAGTTCTCGCAAACTGCTCGTTTCCTAACCCACCTCGAACTCTTAGGGTACTAGATTTCCCTACAGATGGAGCTTGGGTAGGACCTTGTATCCCGTCCTGATTCTGCCGGCGTCGTCTGCCAATATGTATGGCATGACTCCTATAAAATGTCAACACATTAGACATACTATAGATACTTAACTCAAATTCATGATACTAAATGTCTACTCACATATTAATAATAATTGGACTCAGTTCTACCCTTACCTAGACCATACTCAACTAGTTCCGTTTAAGCTAACTTGACTTTCAATTATTTACTTTCCAGTTTCTTCTTAGAGCTAACTGCTCTACCTTAATTCCCATGGAGCAAACTGCTCTGATACCAAGTTGTCATACCCCTTTCCAGATTACCAGCTAGCTTAGATCGAAAGATGGCGTGAAGCCGACGAACAACGCTTTTCTTTACTTGTATTTGTCAACTCTGCTTAAAACTTTAATGTGATGAACTTGCCAATCTAGTATATAAACTATTATACATGCAACAAAACACAGCGGATCCTAGACTAGTCAAACACATACATGAAGTACACCTTGGAATTAACTGATTTCACGAGTAAACCTAAAGACACCTTAATTAAAATATAACCAACAAAAATTTACACAACTGCAGCTTCTGAAGCTTATACAAACTGTGGAATATCTATAACATACAAGGGTGTATATACATCATAACACAACAGACTCTATGCCTAACTCGAAACACGTACTGGCAATCGATAACGGAGCTTCAGCAGACTAAGGCAGTATATCAGGCACCGAAAACTCGATATCTACCTAGAAAATGGGTAAAACATTTTGGAACTGATGAGCTATAAAGCTGAGTGAGTGGCTCATTTTAAAATTATAAATTTAAAGCTAAGAGCTCGTGAAAACTTTACACATATTAATATGTTTATACAAGTCGTAAATGTAAACGTGTAGTAGTAAAAACAGCTTTCTCAAATACTCAGCATGTACGTCATTGAAATCTAGCAAGACATATCAAGTATATCGAAGCATTTTAACTAACATGATAAATCTAAGTTGTGTAGGGTACCCCCATTTTAACTAACATTGAAATCTAGCAAAGCATATCAAGTATATAGTCATGAAATTCAAATACCTTTCTGTTGGGGTTGATGCCCTAAATCTCGTGGTCTTGTAGTTTGTAATTGTATATATTATACAAACTTTTTATTTATCTAATAAAATAAAGTGTTTTATTTTATTTGACATTTAGTTGCATTAACTCACAAAACCAATAAACTAACATCCAAGGTTATCTTCTGTAACCTAAACATGTATGTGGAGTCATACAAGTGGATCATGTTTAAGTGATAACCTAAATGGTCTGTAGTAAATAGATAAGGCTGGATACCTTATCCTGGTGACACTACGAATACGGCCTGCTTTGTAGTTGTTACAATTGTTCTAAAGTACTACAAATGATTTGATTCTAATCATTCATGTCGAGACATTAAAGCGGAGGTATTCTATACAAAGAGTTTGTATAAGACCGGACCATGAAATGAATAGTCTCTCTTATTAATACCGTTACTAGTTGAGACTACATTTCACCAGGATGACTATAAGTGACTTGACCTGAATCCTGAGTGAGTTGTGAACTCCTGCCTATGAAGGCGATCCTTTGATTTATATGGGTGAGAGTGGCCTATGTAGCTGACTTAATATGCCTACCATTTTGGGGATTCGTTTGATTGGGGAGCTGGGAACACAGCTACACAAGAAGGAATTCACTCCTTCTCTATAGATAGAGTAAGTAGAGAAATTGCTCTCTTAAGGGTTGATTTCAAGGCTTGAACAATGTGGCGCCACACCCTCTCTTGGCCTGAGAGGAGTTCAGTTATAGTAGGACTATAATTACTGTTCATTAGAGGAATCAATGGTACTTAAGGAGTTAGATGTAATTACAGGGGCAAAACGGTAATTTTTGGCCTAGCTGTACTTACGAGCAATTTGTGAAGGGTCATTGCACTATTGATTGGTTATATCTAATGGACAAATATATATATATATATATATATATATATATATATATATATATATATATATATATATATCTACATTAAGAAGAGTGCAACTATTAGTCTTTAGTGGAATGACTAATAGTTAATGAATAGAGATTAAATTTAATTAAATAGTTTAATTAATTAATCTCATTTCATTGGAGCTTCAATCTGTAGGTCCATAAAGTCCCCTTGTTAGCTCAATAAGGATAAATGAGAATCAAATTTATTTTGGTTTAATTTGAATTGTTCAAATTGATTAAAGGGAATAAATTGTATATGATACAATTAATATAATGTATTTGATACATTATAATGTAAAGTTTTTTATGAGAGAAGTTAATATTTGAATATGATTCAAATAATAATAATGAAATGAATAAGATTCATAAATAAACTATAGGTTAAAATTGAATTCGATTCATATTAGAACTATAGATTATATGAGAGATCTAAACCATTTGTTATATTATATATGATATAATATAAAGTTTATATTATATGAGATATAATATATTTTTAATTAAATTTATATTGTTTTATTTAATTTAATTAATATATATATATATATATATATATATATTAATATATTTAAATAGAATGAATAACTCCCTTAGAAGTTATTCTACGTGGGAAAGAAGGGGAAGTTATTTTATAACTTCCCCCTCCATTGTTGAGATTTGTTTTAAAAGAAAAGAAAAGGAAAAGTTTTTTTTAGAACAGAACAATCTTACGATCTCTCTGTATCCCAAAGAAACAAAATTCTCCCAAAAAAACTTCTTCCCTCACCAAAGTTCTAAACAATCTTACGATCTCTCTGTATCCCAAAGAAACAAAATTCTCCCAAAAAAACTTCTTCCCTCACCAAAATTACAGAAGCCCACAACTCTCTGTGATTCTTTACTTGGAGAATAACAAGGAAGATTTTGTGGTGTGTTGAAAGCTTGGAAGAAGAAGAATTGGTTCTACAAAGGTTAGTTTATTTTCACATTTTCCTCCATGAGAAGCATGTTTATTTTTTTCTTTGAATTTATTGGTTTCATAAATTGAATTTCACTTGCACGGCGTTCACACGCTTCTGTTTTAGGAATTCCATTCCTTCAAATGGTATCAGAGCCAAGTTGTGCAATTGTTTTTTCAAATTTTTTTGAAACAAAATTCAATGAAAATGTGGGTATTTTTTTCTCTGCATTGTTGAATGTGAGTTTGCAAAATAGATGTTTTCGATTTTGGCACCTTAGATTACAGTTTTTTTTTCATTACTTTGGTTGATGTAAGGGGCTCTTGTTTTGGCCATTTTAATTCTGTAATCGAGTCTGTAAGTCTGTGTCGTTCGAGGCAAGTGTTGCTGGGAAGATGAACGATTTTTGGAGGCATTACGGAGGATTTTTTTCCAGTTCATACAGATTCAAATCTGTACAGAGTTGCAGCAGATTTTGTTATTAAAAAAAAAAAGAACAACAAATATATATTTTACGTGCATTTTCATAATATAGTGGATTGCTTTCTGGTGCAATAGCTGGTTGTCCACTACTGTTGTAAGAGGTTGTGGCTTTGAGTACTAAATCGTCCAGTTTTTTTTTTTGTTTTAATTAATTAAATTAATATAATCTGATTATTTTTTTAGGGGTGCCAAATTCGGTCTATTTTGCTTTTAATCTTTTATTGCACGTGATGTTTTATTAAACTAATTATATGCATAATGTATGTCATATAGTTTAAAATCCCACCTTAGGATTATAATTATCATGCATCATACTTAAATATAAGTGTTGTATTTTAGTTACATGATTTTCTAAGCATGTTCGTGCATCATATTTAATATAATTGTTATATTATATGATAGCATGTATAACTAATATATCTATGCATCATCCTATTTTTTAAAATGTTGTATTATATAGTTTGATTGATGGATGTTTTTATTTTCATTGCATTAATATAATTGTTGTATTGTGTGATGAAAATGAAAATGCATTGAGCATGTCATTACTTAGAGAATATAATTATTAAATGACATTAGAATTGCATGTTTATAGATTTTAATTATTTTCTTTTCTTATAAGTGTTATAAGTTTATGAATTTAGAATTAAAATCTATAATAAAGAGTTGCATGCTAACATAAGGTCACAATTAGTTTTAAATAGTTTAAAATTAATTCACCTAGACCTTAATGAATAATATTTCTAATGAGATTAGAAATAGGGTTAATCTTTTCTCGTTTTAATAGGATTAAAATGATATCAATAAAAGATTAAATTTATAAAATATTTGTCTATAAGGGACCTTTGTCTAAGGAAGGTTCTGTCTAGGCTGGGGTACTTAAGCTGACGGTAACGAAACACCCCTACCTGGGAACTGACCTGGAAGGTGAATTAGTCAAACATTTTATAAGCATGCAATACATGATTATATTTATCAAAGTGTTTGATGAACAATAATCATATATTGTTAAAAATATCCAATATAAGAGTTATATTGGGCCAATTTAACAATGGACTTAGATAAATAATTAGCCGTATTTTCTAAGGTGTTTTTTTAAGTAAAACACTAAGTGGGAGGAAATGAGGTATATGATACTTCATTTTTCTTTTCATGTTTCTCCTTAAACATTCACACCGTGAGACTTATACTCGGCCTCGAGGCACCTTTGCTTGTGTCCCCCCTACGGGTGGTGTTTGTGTAAGTCAATAACAAGGTGAATGGAGATAGTGTTTATAGTAAGTGGGAGAGGGATGTGTGTCAACACATCCCCGCAGTCTCTTTTATTAGTTTTAGTAAATTCTCATGCTCGGCCTTGAGGCACTTTTGCTTGTGTCCCCCTACGGAAGGTGTTTGCATTAGATTTTACTCAAACTCAAGAAATGGATAGGATTTCTTTAGTTTCTGCTCCAATCGGTTTTTTCCCTACGGATTACTTATTGGGGCGGAACTCTAGAATCTAAAATGAAGGGTTACACTTACAAGAAATTTTTAAGTAAGTTAATCATTTCTTGACTAAACAATGATGACTAACTATTATAGGAATAAGAGTTATTCTGGTGTAATATTTAGTTGAGATTGTCTCAATTTAGTGAAGGGATAATTAATCACCCTATGGAGGTTTTTATCCTACCTCATTGAAGCATCATTGCAAAATAGATATCACTTAGGATACATTAAAATTTTGCTAAATTGATTGGTTTTATATGGAAAATGCTAGTATAACTAATATAAATAAATTGTATGTTTTCAGTAATTTGATAATGACGAGTGTTACTTTGAATATGCTGGCTGCTGATAAACTTAATGGCAATAATTATGCATCTTGGAAAAATACTATCAACACTGTGCTAATCATCGATGACCTTAGATTTGTCCTAGTTGAGGAGTGTCCTCAAGTCCCAGCTGCTAATGCAACTCGAACTATTCGAGAACCATATGAGCGTTGGGCCAAGGCAAATGAAAAAGCCCGAGCATACATCTTGGCAAGCTTATCTGAAGTATTGGCCAAGAAACATGAATCAATGCTCACTGCTCGTGAGATTATGGACTCCTTGCAGGAGATGTTTGGTCAGGCCTCTTATCAGATCAAGCATGATGCTCTGAAATACATTTATAATGCCCGTATGAATGAGGGAGCCTCAGTTCGAGAACATGTTCTCAATATGATGGTTCATTTCAACGTGGCAGAAATGAATGGGGCTGTCATCGATGAAGCCAGTCAGGTTAGCTTTATTTTAGAATCTCTGTTAGAGAGTTTCCTGCAATTTATAAGCAATGCTGTTATGAATAAGATTGCTTATACCCTTACCACCCTTCTTAACGAGCTACAGATTTTCGAGTCTCTGATGAAAATCAAGGGACAGAAGGGAGAGGCAAATGTTGCTACTTCCACAAGAAAGTTCCATAGGGGTTTGACCTCTGGAACTAAGTCTATGCCTTCTTCATCTGGCAATAAGAAGTGGAAGAAGAAGAAGGGTGGCCAAGGAAATAAAGCTAACCTCGCTGCTGCTAAAACGACCAAGAAAGCCAAAGCTGCAAAGGGAATATGTTTCCATTGCAACCAAGAGGGACATTGGAAGAGAAACTGTCCCAAGTACTTGGCAGAAAAGAAGAAGGCCAAACAAGGTAAATATGATTTACTAGTGCTAGAGACTTGTTTAGTGGAAAATGATGATTCAGCCTGGATAATAGATTCAGGTGCCACTAATCATGTTTGTTTTTCATTTCAGGGAATTAGTTCCTGGCGGCAGTTGGAGACTGGAGAGATGACGATGCGAGTTGGAACTGGGCATGTCGTCTCAGCAATTGCAGTGGGAGCGCTTCAACTTTGTTTACAGAAATCTTTTCTTTATTAGAAAATGTATATGTTGTTCCTAATTTAAAAAGGAACTTGATTTCTGTAAAGTGCTTACTAGAACAATCTTACTCGTTAACTTTTAATGTAAATAAAGTGTTTATTTACAAAAATGGTGTTGAGATTTGTTCTGCAAAGTTAGAAAATAATCTTTATGTGTTAAGAACATTAACATCTAAAGCCCTTCTTAATACTGAAATGTTCAAAACTGCAATAACTCAAAATAAAAGACTTAAAATTTCTCCAAAAGAAAATGCTCATCTTTAGCACCTAAGATTATGGCACATAAATCTCAATAGGATTTAGAGATTAGTAAAGAATGGACTTCTAAGTGAGTTAGAAGAAAATTCTTTACCTGTATGTGAGTCATGCCTTGAAGGTAAGATGACCAAAATACCTTTTACTGGAAAAGGTCGTAGGGTCAAAGAACCTCTAGAACTTGTACATTCAGATCTATGTGGTCCTATGAATGTTAAAACAAGAGGAGGATTTGAATATTTCATCACTTTTACTGATGATTATTCAAGATATGGGTATGTTTATTAATGCAACATAAGTCTGAAGCCCTTGAAAAGTTCAAGGAATACAAGGCTGAAGTTGAAAACGCATTAAGTAAAACTATTAAAACGTTTCGATCGGATCGAGGTGAAGAGTATATGGATTTGAAATTCCAAAACTATTTGATGGAATGTGGAATTGTATCTCAACTCTCAGCATCTGGTACACCTCAACGGAATGGTGTATCAGAAAGGAGAAATCGAACCTTGTTGGACATGGTTCGGTCTATGATGAGTGACGCTCACTTACCTAATTCGTTTTGGGGTTATGTAGTGCAAACTGCAGTCTATTTTGAATTATATTCCATCTAAAAGTGTTTCTGAAACACCTTTAGAATTATGGAATAGTCGTAAAGGTAGTTTACGTCATTTCAGAATTTGGTGTTGTCCAGCACACGTGCTTGAGAATAACCCTAAGAAATTGGAACCTCGTTCAAAATCATGTTTATTTGTAGGCTACCGCAAAGGAACTAGAGGTGGTTACTTCTATGATCCTAAAGATAATAAAGTGTTTGTATCGACAAATGCTACATTTTTAGAAGAGGACCACATAAGGGAGCACAAACCGCGTAGTAAGATAGTATTAAATGAACTTTCCAAAGAAACTACTGAACCTTCAACAAGAGTTGTTGAAGAGCCTAGTGCATTAACAAGAGTTGTTCATGCCGGTTCATCTATTAGGACACATCAACCTCAATCGTTGAGGGAACCTCGACGAAGTGGGAGGGTTACAAACTTACCTATTCGTTATATGAGTTTAACCGAAACCTTAACTGTCATATCCGATGGCGACATTGAGGATCCATTGACTTTTAAGAAGGCAATGGAGGATGTGGATAAAGATGAATGGATCAAAGCTATGAATCTTGAATTGGAGTCTATGTACTTCAATTCAGTCTGGGATCTTGTAGATCAACCTAATGGGGTAAAACCTATAGGTTGTAAATGGATCTACAAGAGAAAAAGAGGTGCAGATGGTAAGGTACAAACTTTTAAAGCTAGACTAGTGGTAAAGGGTTATACTCAAGTTGAGGGAGTTGACTATGAGGAGACTTTCTCACATGTTGCCATGTTAAAGTCTATTCGAATACTTTTATCCATTGCTGCATATTTTGACTATGAGATTTGACAAATGGATGTAAAGACTGCCTTTTTGAATGGCAATCTTGAGGAGACCATCTATATGCAACAACCAGAAGGATTCATAATTCCAGGTCAAGATCAAAAGATTTGCAAGCTTAATCGTTCTATTTATGGATTAAAACAAGCTTCTCAATCTTGGAACATAAGATTTGATACCGCAATAAAATCTTATGGATTTGATCAAATCGTTGATGAACATTGTGTCTACAAAAGAATCATCAACAAATCAGTAGCTTTCTTAGTTCTGTACGTAGATGATATCCTACTCATTGAGAATGATATAGGTTTACTAACTGACATCAAACAATGGCTAGCAACCCAATTTCAAATGAAAGATTTGGGAGAGGCACAGTTTGTTCTGGGTATTCAGATCTTTAGAGATCGTAAGAACAAAACACTAGCTTTGTCTCAAGCATCATATATTGACAAAATAGTTGTTAAATATTCAATGCAAAACTCCAAGAGAGGCTTACTACCTTTCAGGCATGGAGTTACTTTGTCTAAGGAACAGTGTCCTAAGACACCTCAAGACGTTGAAGAAATGAGACATATCCCCTATGCATCAGCTGTTGGCAGCTTGATGTATGCGATGTTATGTACTAGACCTGACATCTGTTATGCGGTGGGGATAGTCAGTAGATATCAATCTAATCCAGGATTAGCTCATTGGATTGCCGTTAAAACTATCCTCAAGTATCTTAGGAGAACGAGGGACTACATGCCTGTGTATGGTTCTAAGGATTTGATTCTTACAGGATACACAGACTCTGACTTTCAGACTGATAGAGATTTTAGGAAATCTACTTCAGGTTCAGTGTTCACTCTTAGCGGAGGAGCTGTAGTTTGAAGAAGTATCAAGCAAGGATGTATTGCTGACTCCACTATGGAGGCAGAGTATGTTGCAGCTTGTGAAGCTGCCAAAGAGGCTGTTTGGCTTAGAAAAATCTTGATTGATTTGGAAGTAGTTCCAAACATGTCAAAGCCAATTACTCTTTACTGTGATAATAGTGGGGCTGTGGCTAATTCTAGGGAGCCCAGAAGCCACAAGCGTGGAAAGCATATTGAGCGCAAGTATCACTTGATTCGAGAGATAGTGCATCGATGGGACGTGATCGTCACACAGATAGCTTCGACACACAATGGTGCTGATCCGTTTACAAAGCCCCTCACGGCTAAGGTGTTTGAGGGTCACCTAGAGAGTCTAGGTCTACGTGACATGCCACATTTAATCTAGGGCAAGTGGGAGATTTACTGGGTGCATATTGTATGCCCTAGTTTCTTGTTTTGTGTACTATTATAGTATTTTATTTTTTATGTTGTACACCCCACTAGCTTTAGGACAAGTGGGAGATTTTTGGGGTTGATGCCCTAAATCTCGTGGTCTTGTAGTTTGTAATTGTATATATTATACAAACTTTTTATTTATCTAATAAAATAAAGTGTTTTATTTTATTTGACATTTAGTTGCATTAACTCACAAAACCAATAAACTAACATCCAAGGTTATCTTCTGTAACCTAAACATGTATGTGGAGACATACAAGTGAATCATGTTTAAGTGATAACCTAAATGGTCTGTAGTAAATAGATAAGGCTGGATACCTTATCCTAGTGACACTACGAATACGGCCTGCTTTGTAGTTGTTACAATTGTTCTAAAGTACTACAAATGATTTGATCCTAATCATTCATGTCGAGACATTAGAGCGGGGGTATTCTATACAAAGAGTTTGTATAAGACCGGACCATGAAATGAATAGTCTCTCTTATTAACACTGTTACTAGTTGAGACTACATTTCACCAGGATGACTATAGGTGACTTAACCTGAATCCTGAGTGAGTTGTGAACTCCTGCCTATGAAGGCGATCCTTTGATTTATATGGGTGAGAGTGGCCTATGTAGCCGACTTAATATGCCTGCCATTTTGGGGATTCGTTTGATTGGGGAGCTGGGAACACACCTACACAAGAAGAAATTCACTCATTCTCTATAGATAGAGTAAGTAGAGAAATTGCTCTCTTAAGGGTTGATTTCAAGGCTTGAACAATGTGGCGCCACACCCTCTCTTGGCCTGAGAGGAGTTCAATTATAGTAGAACTATAATTACTGTTCATTAGAGGAATCAATGGTACTTAAGGAGTTAGATGTAATTACAGGGGCAAAACGGTAATTTTTGGCCTAGCTGTACTTACGAGCAATTTGTGAAGGGTCATTGCACTATTGATTGGTTATATCTAATGGACAACTATATATATATCTACATTAAGAAGAGTGCAACTATTAGTCTTTAGTGGAATGACTAATAGTTAACGAATAGAGATTAAATTTAATTAAAGAGTTTAATTAATTAATCTCATTTCATTGGAGCTTCAATTTGTAGGTCCATAAGGTCCCCTTGTTAGCTCAATAAGAATAAATGAGAATCAAATTTATTTTGGTTTAATTTAAATTGTTCAAATTGATTAAAGGGAATAAATTATATATGATACAATTAATATAATGTATTTGATACATTATAATGTAAAGTTTTTTATAAGAGAAGTTAATATTTGAATATGATTCAAATAATAATAATGATATGAATAAGAATCATAAATAAACTATAAGTTAAAATTGAATTCGATTCATATTAGAACTATAGATTATATGAGAGATCTAAACCATTGATTATATTATATATGATATAATATAAATTTTATATTATATGAGATATAATATATTTTTAATTAAATTTATATTGATTTTATTTAATTTAATTAATATATATATATATATATATATTAATATATTTAAATAGAATGAATAACTCCCTTGGGAGTTATTCTACGTGGGAAAGAAGGGGAAGTTATCAATAACTTCCCCCTCCATTGTTGAGATTTGTTTTAAAAGAAAAGAAAAGGAAAAGATTTTTTTTTTAGAACAGAACAATCTTACGATCTCTCTATATCCCAAAGAAACAAAATTCTCCCAAAAAAACTTCTTCCCTCACCAAAATTACAGAAGCCCACAACTCTCTGTGATTCTTTACTTGGAGAATAACAAGGAAGATTTTGTGGTGTGTTGAAAGCTTGGAAGAAGAAGAATTGGTTCTACAAAGATTAGTTTATTTTAACATTTTCCTCCATGAGAAGCATGTTTATTTTTTTCTTTGAATTTATTGGTTTCATAAATTGAATTTCACTTGCACGACGTTCACATGCTTTCGTTTTAGGAATTCCATTCCTTCACTTTCATGGCTTCAGAAATAAACATTCATCGCATTCAATCATAAATAACAGTTATGGAAAATATTTCAAAATTGGTTTTGTCATTCACAGTCTTGGGCTAGATCCTTGGTCTATAAGCTTGGTTTAATTCTTCTCGGCCTACCAACAACCCAACCGAGTATTAGAACTCTAAACATTCTAGTTTTCTAAAGATATACATAACATGTCGCACTAAAGATGACATTCACGAAAACAAAGCTTAAGAAATAAAATCCTATTTCAACAACTCTTTGAAATTTCCAGATTTCTAACATAAACTTCAAATGACTATAACTTCCCCAATACTTAACCAAAATGAGTATTCTTTATATCAAAATCTTTATCATGAGGTCCTATAAAACTTACCTGAAGACATGTAAATCTGATTCCCTGTTAATAAACTCAGATAACCCTCGAAACAGAACAACTTCCAGAATCGCGCGCACACGACCCCTTTAACTTGTCCCTACAATTTAACTTATTTTTAGTCATTTTTGGTTCACGATTTCTTCATGAAAGTTGTAGTAAATTGAATAAGCTTTCCAACCATACTAAATAGAGATCCTAACTCTACTTGTACACTCTGAAATATAAGAAAAACTAGAGACTTTCTGAATTCGCATGAAAACCAACTGCCTTGCTTTCTTCATCAAAAAGCACCCAATGAAAATCAGACTTTGCTCCAACTTTCTTCATACAATTTTTTTGAAAATGAGCTAACTTTCAGTAAATGTAAACCTCATCTCTTAATTCCTTTTGAAGAGTTCAAACCGAATTAAAAACTAGTTATGTGAAGAATGAACCAAGATTCAGTCATGGATACACTTTGCTTGAGTTCTCATTCTCTTCTTCAACCTCAAAATTCAAGTAAAATTTCTCTTCTTCCTTCCAAACTTTCTCTTAAATGTTCTCTGTAAATTAAAGAAGGAAAAATGGAAGATGGATGAGAACGTTTTCTTCAAAAAGTTTGGCGGTGAAGGGAAGAGAAGAAGAAGAAAAGAAAAAATGAAATTTTCTTCTCTTTTTTTTTTTTTTTTTCCTTTTATCCTTTCTTTTCCTTTTTTCTTTATTTTACCTAATAAAACCATCAAATATATAAATATACATATATACACACTTAATTTCCATTTTCTTTTCTTTTCTTTTCTATTTTTTTTCACATTTAAAGAAATTAAACCAAGAAAATATTAGGTTTACACCGACCCTCGAGTTTTGCAACACAGGTTTAATCGTATCAACAGTTGTAACAATCAATATATGAACAAATTTGAGTTTGGTATCCTTTTGTATTTAAATCTACATCGATTCAAATGTTCGAAATGTTGACCCTCAAGGTTTTCAGTTGACGATAAAGCAGAATTACCAAAACACCTCATTCTTTTCTCCAGAGTGGTCGAACATGGGTGCTCAAATGTAGAGGATGGAGTTCATCTATAGACCAAAATTAATGATTCAATTATGCGATGATTAATTTCTTCGGGGTCTTCAATCATGTGAATGGCACGATGAAAACAATGAATTATCAAATAGATATTGCCTACTTTTGAACACAAAAGAGGGAAAGTGCGAGCGAAGGGGCGGACTTATATACTTGTTTTTCTTTTTTCTTTTTTTATATCATTTCATTATAGCTGACTGAGATGGAATTTAAACACTTTGAAACAACTGCATGACAAATATATAATGTCAAAATATTTCATTATAGTCGACTGAGATGGAATTTAAGATCATTTTCGTTTTTATTGTAAAAAATGTTGTTATTATCTTGGGTAGCACGTAACCACGTTACTGTACTATATCAAACTTATCTTTATTTTCTATGCTCAAACATTGTAAATTAAATTAAGTGTGAAAGCTCTTAAACCCATCGTATATGGAATCTATTGAAATTCTATGGACGCTCCCGGAACAAAAGATCTCGAAACTTGCCAGTCCTTCCCTTCTTAAATTTTAGGAAATGTCTACAATTGGTTCATTCTTTCATAAACTGTTACGTTGAGAAACCCTTTTGAAATATTTAATCCCACAGCTAGTATGTTTAGTTCATACACTCTAGTATGGATCAATATGGTCTCCTATTTTATGACATTCGTCACCTTTTTCATTAAAACATATATAAAAAGTAACAGTTTTATCTGACATTCAGGTTGCGATTTTTGAACAACTTTATATTGTCCAGACGTCGAAAGTTTTCACATTTTTCAAGAAACTACTCTAGTTACATGTTTATCGATCAAAGTCCAAGAGCTAGCGAGCTGCCCTTCATGATTGTTGTATAATGAAATTCGAGTTTGGTACATCCTGAAATATTTCAATCTACGTGGGTTCAATCGTTACATGTATTGGCCCTCGAGTTTTGCAAAACAGGTTTAATCGTATCAATAGTTGTAACGATCAATATATAAAGAAATTTTGAGTTTGGTATCCTTTCGTATTTAAATCTACATCGATTCAATTGTTTGAAATGTTGACCCTCGAGGTTTTTAGTTGCCGATAAAGTAGAATTACCAAAACACCTCATTCTTTTCTCTAGAGTGGTCGAACATTGGTGCTCAAATGTAAAGTTTGGAGTTCATCTATAGACCAAAATTAATGATTCAATTATGTGATGATTTAATTTCTTCGGGGTCTTCAATCATGTGAATGGCACGATGAAAACAACGAATTATAGAATAGATATTGCCTACTTTTGAACACAAAAGAGGGAGGGTGCTAGCGAAGGGGCGAACTTATATACTTGTTTTTCTCTTTTTTTTTTTTATATCATTTCATTATAGTTGACTGAGATGGAATTTAAACACTTGGAAACAACTGCATGAAAAAGATATAATGTCAAAATATTTCATTACACAATGCTTGGCTCCTTATCTCCGTAGTTATAGCATATATCTTTACCAGGGTTTGTCGGGTCTTGCAAGCACATGCTATATTCATGAATGATCCATCTGCATGTGGTGCATTTCCCTGCATCCCTTTTGTCGTCAAAGATATTGAACCAGTAGATTTGGTGTTGTC
Organism: Cucumis melo; assembly: GCF_025177605.1. Taxonomy (NCBI): domain Eukaryota; kingdom Viridiplantae; phylum Streptophyta; class Magnoliopsida; order Cucurbitales; family Cucurbitaceae; genus Cucumis; species Cucumis melo. Next base: position 5,688,323 of record NC_066857.1, read on the forward strand.
CAGTCCATGTGAAGCTGCAGAAAAACAATGTCGTTCCCACGAGGTTGGGTCTGAACTTGAACGAGTAGCCTTGTCCAAGCGCAAGGAAATGGACTCCTAGGTCATCATTCTTGGATTTGCAGTGAACGGTGACAGGAATGCCATATTCAATTTGGTTGACGATTACAACTGTAGTGACTGGTTGGATGAAGATCGATCCTTGAATTGCCCGTAAGTTACATAAAAAGAAAATTAGTAAAGATAGTGCAAGTGTTGGAGATGAGCCCATTTTTAAGGCGTTGGTTGAAACACAAAGGAAGAGACAAGAATATGAGGCTTTATACCTTTTGTCTTGTATTGGTATGATTGGGACGTGATAGAAATAGTGAATATATACACATAGGGTCTGTGCAAAGAAAAAAGTTGTTTTCTTGTGTGTTGGTAAAGAATGGTGTGTATTTAAACTATAATTTTTACTATCGACATTATTGTTTAAACGTTTGTGCAAAATAAAAAATAAGTAAAGTTACCTTTCGTTGGCATAAATTGAGACTATTAAGTTGGTGAGGCAAAAAGGAAAGGGGAGGACATTAAAACAGTAAAACGAATAAAACAAAAAGAAAAACAAAAGAGTCCATATTGCAACCTTCTAAATAATGAAGAGTTTAGTTTTACGTAGATATGGTCACATTTCTTGAAAAAATAAACTGTTGTTGAAGTTAAATTGTTTGTGGTAAGGAAAGAGAGACTTCGCGTAGGAAGTTTTGTAATTTAGCAAGCAAAGATTTTCTATTTTTTGTGTTACATGTCTTGTCTTTTTTTTTCTAACACATATTGATTCTTATTATTATGACAGTATGCTAAAGAAATTTTAAAATTAACAACCAAATATTTGTAAATTCACTTTTTATTGTAAAAAATGTTGTTATTATCTTTGATAGCACGTAACCACGTTACTGTACTATATCAAATTTATCTTTATTTTCTATGCTCAAACATTGTAAAATAAATTAAGTGTGAAATGCTCTTAAACCCATCCTATATGGAATCTATTGAAATTCTATGGACGCTCCCGGAACAAAAGATCTCGAAACTTGCCAGTCCTTCCCTTCTTAAATTTTAGGAAATGTCTACAATTGGTTCATTCTTTCATAAACTGTTACGTGGAGAAACCCTTTTGAAATATTTAATCCCACAGCTAGTATGTTTAGTTCATACACTCTAGTATGGATCAATATGGTCTACAATTTTATGACATTCGTCACCTTTTTCATTAAAACATATATATAAAGTAACAGTTTTATATGACATTAAGGTACCGATTTTTGAACAACTTTATATTGTCCAGATGTCAAAAATTTTCACATTTTTCAAGAAACTTCTCTAGTTACATGTTTATCGATCAAAGTCCATGAGGTAGCGAGCCGCCCTTCATGATAGTTGTATAATGAAATTCGAGTTTGGTACATCCTGAAATATTTCAATCTACGTGGGTTCAATCGTTACATGTATTGGCCCTCGAGTTTTGCAAAACAGGTTTAATCGTATCAATAGTTGTAACGATCAATATATAAAGAAATTTTGAGTTTGGTATCCTTTCGTATTTAAATCTACATCGATTCAATTGTTGGAAATGTTGACCCTCGAGGTTTTTAGTTGCCGATAAAGCAGAATTACCAAAACACCTCATTCTTTTCTCCAGAGTGGTCGAACATTGGTGCTCAAATGTAGAGTTTGGAGTTCATCTATAGACCAAAATTAATGATTCAATTATGTGATGATTTAATTTCTTCGGGGTCTTCAATCATGTGAATGGCACGATGAAAACAACGAATTATAGAATAGATATTGCCTACTTTTGAACACAAAAGAGGGAGAGTGCTAGCGAAGGGGCGAACTTATATACTTGTTTTTCTCTTTTTTTTTTATATCATTTCATTGTAGTTGACTGAGATGGAATTTAAACACTTGGAAACAACTGCATGAAAAAGATATAATGTCAAAATATTTCATTACACAATGCTTGGCTCCTTATCTCCGTAGTTATAGCATATATCTTTGCCAGGGTTTGTCGGGTCTTGCAAGCACATGCTATATTCATGAATGATCCATCTGCATGTGGTGCATTTCCCTGCATCCCTTTTGTCGTCAAAGATATTGAACCAGTAGATTTGGTGTTGTCCAGTCCATGTGAAGCTGCAGAAAAACAATGTCGTTCCCACGAGGTTGGGTCTGAACTTGAACGAGTAGCCTTGTCCAAGCGCAAGGACATGGACTCCTAGGTCATCATTCTTGGATTTGCAGTGAACGGTGACAGGAATGCCATATTCAATTTGGTTGACGATTACAACTGTAGTGACTGGTTGGATGAAGATCGATCCTTGAATTGCACGTAAGTTACATAAAAAGAAAATTAGTAAAGATAGTGCAAGTGTTGGAGATGAGCCCATTTTTAAGGCGTTGGTTGAAACACAAAGGAAGAGACAAGAATATGAGGCTTTATACCTTTTGTCTTGTATTGGTATGATTGGGACGTGATAGAAATAGTGAATATATACACATAGGGTCTGTGCAAAGAAAAAAGTTGTTTTCTTGTGTGTTGGTAAAGAATGGTGTGTATTTAAACTATAATTTTAACTATCGACATTATTGTTTAAACGTTTGTGCAAAATAAGAAATAAGTAAAGTTACCTTTCGTTGGCATAAATTGAGACTATTAAGTTGGTGAGGATAAAAAGAAAGGGGAGGACATTAAAACAGTAAAACGAATAAAACAAAAAGAAAAACAAAAGAGTCCATATTGTTGTTGAAGTTAAATTGTTTGTGGTAAGGAAAGAGAGACTTCGCGTAGGAAGTTTTGTAATTTAGCAAGCAAAGATTTTCTATATTTTGTGTTACATGTCTTGTCTTTTTTTTTTTCTATCACATATTGATTCTTATTATTATGACAGTATGCTAAAGAAATTTTAAAATTAACAACCAAATATTTGTAAATTCACTTTTTATTGTAAAAAATGTTGTTATTATCTTGGGTACCACGTAACCACGTTAGTGTACTATATCAAATTTATCTTTATTTTCTATGCTCAAATATTGTAAAATAAATTAAGTGTGAAATGCTCTTAAACCCATCCTATATGGAATCTATTGAAATTCTATGGACGCTCCCGGAACAAAAGATCTCGAAACTTGCCAGTCCTTCCCTTCTTAAATTTTAGGAAATGTCTATAATTGGTTCATTCTTTCATAAACTGTTACGTGGAGAAACCCTTTTGAAATATTTAATCCTACAGCTAGTATGTTTAGTTCATACACTCTCGTATGGATCAATATGGTCTCCTATTTTATGACATTCGTGTAACGCCCCAAATTTCGAGGTAAAATTTTAGCATTTTATGTGAATTTTTCGAAAATTTAAGATTTTGTAAAATGATAAAATAATAATATAATATTAATTATATTATTATTATTAGGTATTATTATCACTATAATTTCATGTTAATACTCTCATTATTATTTAGTATTAGTATTAATATTATTATTTAATATTATTATAATTATTTAATATTAATATTTTATTATAATTATTATTATTATTATTTAATATATATATATATATATATATATATAGATATATATATATATATATATATATATATTAAATTTTATAAAAAAATTTTAAAAACCCTAGACGCGCGCGCCGCCCCCCAAGTTCTTCTTCTTCCTTTCCCCGACGGTCTTCTCCTTCTTCTTCATTCTCTTCTCCATCCGACGCCACCACCATTCTTTTCAATCTTCTTCTTCTTTTCCGACAGCGCCAGCACCGCCTCCTTCGTCTTTGTCGTCGTTGCCTCGCAATGTTGTCCGCGCACGGCTAGCTGTCGACGGATCCTCCCAGATCGGTCCGACGCTCTCTCTCCCTTCATCTCCGTCATCTCCGATGCTCTCTCTCTCTCTCTCTTCATCTCGTGCACTCGAACAAGCTGTCCTTCCATTTTCGTCGTGCTTCCCCCTTCCAGCCGTCGTCGAGTGAAACAGAGGGAAAACAGTCGTCGCGTGTGCGCCGACTGCAAACGATTGAGTCGAGCCGAATCAAGCAAGCCGAGCCGATCGAGCCGATGCGTGCAATAGCTGAACCGAACCGAGCCGAGAGCCACAAGCCGCGAGCCGAGTCGCGAGCCACAAGCCGAGCCGTAAGCCGAGTTGAGCCGAGCCGCGAGCCGAGCCGCGAGCCACAAGCCGCGAGAAGAGCCGTGAGCCGAGCCGCGAGTCACAAGCCGAGCCGAGCCGAGCCGTAAGCTGAGTTGAGCCGAGCCGCGAGCCGAGCCGCAAGTCGAGCCGTGAGCCGAGCCGTGAGCCGAGCCGTGAGCCAAGGCCGAGCCGAGCCGAGCCGAGGGTGAGCCAAGCCGAGCCGAGCCACCTAAGCCATATTTTCCTCCCTCCACTTCGGGTCACGGTGAGTCTTCGGTAAGGATTATTTTGATGAATTTCCTAATGTTGCTACGTCCGATTCAAATTTGAATATTGGAATAAGATTGGGTCCCACCTTTTCTCCCTTGAAGGTATTAAGGAGTTGATGTTTAAGTTCTCGGGTTCCGCGATAGGCTTGTTTGGAGATAGCTTTCCTTTCCTTGGGTAAGCCAACGGATGTTGCTTAGGACCATTTAAAATGACTCCTACTAGTATCATCGATTAAAACCTTCGTGTTTTCGTTTAGGTGGATCCGTTGAGCGTGGACTCGATCGAGGGGCATAACCGAGAATCAGGTAAGGGTTTTCCTACTACTGGACCTCGGAGCGAGGCTGGAAACGTAGTAGTCCACAGAGGATTACACGTTAGTAACTGTACCGAATAAATATATGTGTGCTTGACTTTTAAGCATTTTTATTATACTCTTGTCTGATGTAAAGGTAACGCGACCGCTAGTTGTAGCTTGTGTGCTATCGGGTATAAGGAGTTACTTGCTAGTAGACCCCGATGCTGGATGTTCGGTATAGTGTGGTTATGTTAGTGGGCTACGTTGTAGATTGGAATTGTATGTCGATGGACCTTGAAGTTACGGTTAGGTACGTGGTACTAATTGGTCTGGACATTGATCATGGAGTTTGGATGGGGAAGGACAGCGAGTCCGATTTTGATTGATTAGTTGATTGGGTCTAGGGGTTACCATAATGGTGTGCGAATTGGAAACGCGTATAGCAACTGAGGGTGTAGTTGTTTAAACCTATACTATCTGACTGGCAAAACCTATGGCGAAATTGTAATATGAGTGTTGATGGGGTATGACTGTGGTAGACGGTTTAGTATGGACTGAGGGGTAACGGTTAGCTTCATCGATGGGGTAGTGTACCTTACGGATATGTGCATCCTGCGGGAGCACTAGACTGATATGTGCATCCTTCGGGAGCACTAGACTGATATGTGCATCCTTCGGGAGCACTAGACTGATATGTGCATCCTTCGAGAGCACTAGACTGATATGTGCATCTTTCGGGATCACTAGACTGATAGGTGTATCCTTCGGGATCACGAGACTGATATGTGCGTTCTACTGAACCACTAGACTGTTATGTAGGGTACCCCTGAATAGGAAGTTAACTGTTGTTCCCTAACGGGCCCAGTAGTGGGTCCCTTATTGGGTATGTTTATACTCACCCTTTTCTCTTCTTTAAATTTTCAGGTAAGGGTACATCGAGGGGTAAACCGACGAGAGGCAGGAAGGATGCGTGAAGACCATATGGACGCGTCTGGTTTTCTTTATGCTTCCGCTGATGTATTTTGTTAGAATATTTGGTTTTGAATTTGAGTTGATGACCTGAGTATTTTATTTGAAACTTTTGTGACTCTAATTTAAATACGGCCCGAAACTGTTTTTTTGTAATATTTCTAACGTTTTAATGAATCGTAACCGGTCCGTTATGAATTTTGTGTTTTGTGGTCGAGTCTTAGCACTGAGTAGTGACCTCAGCTTAGTCCGGAAAGTTGGGTTCTTACAGTTGGTATCAGAGCCCAAGTTTTAGGTTCTGTAGACTGACTTATAATGTGAGTCTGTGTTTTGTGTCCTTATGGCTAAAACGATCCTTGCCACTCGTCAGGTACGCTCTCACGAAATTATATGTATAACTCTATATGCATTACCTTACCTAAGTTAAACTGCGAAGTTAATTACCATTTATGACTAAAGGGATCATTGGTGGTTGTAAGGGAAATGCCGCCAAGGAGAGGTGCACGTAGGGGTGGCCGAGGAGGCCGAGGAAGGGGAGCAGGACGTGTTCAGCCTGAGGTGCAGCCTGTAGCCCAAGCCACTGACCCGGCTACGCCAGTTACTCATGTGGATCTAGCTGCCATGGAGCAGAGGTTTAGGGATTTGATTATGCAGATGCGGGAGCAGCAGCAGCCTGCCCCGCCAGCTCCAGCGCTAGCTCCAGCACCAGCTTCTGCTCCAGCTCCTGCTTCAGTACCAGTTGCGCCCCAGGTTGTGCCGGATCAGTTGTCAGCAGAGGCTAAGCACCTGAGGGATTTCAGGAAGTATAATCCCACGACGTTCGATGGGTCTTTGGAGGACCCCACCAGGGCTCAGCTGTGGTTATCGTCTTTGGAGACCATATTCCGATACATGAAGTGCCCTGAGGATCAGAAAGTTCAGTGTGCTGTTTTCATGTTGACTGACAGAGGTACTGCATGGTGGGAGACTACAGAGAGAATGCTAGGTGGTGATGTGAGTCAGATCACGTGGCAACAGTTCAAGGAGAGTTTCTATGCGAAATTCTTCTCTGCTAGTTTAAGAGATGCCAAGCGACAGGAGTTCCTGAACTTAGAGCAGGGTGACATGACAGTGGAGCAGTATGATGCGGAGTTTGACATGTTATCCTGCTTCGCTCCCGAGATGATAGCGACCGAGGCGGCCAGAGCTGATAAGTTTGTTAGAGGCCTCCGACTGGACATTCAGGGTTTGGTTCGAGCCTTCCGACCTGCTACTCATGCCGATGCACTGCGCCTGGCAGTGGATCTCAGTTTACCGGAGAGGGCCAACTCGTCTAAGGCCGCTGGTAGAGGTTCAACATCGGGACAGAAGAGGAAGGCTGAGCAGCAGCCTGTTCCAGTGCCACAGCGGAACTTCAGATCAGATGGTGAGTTTCGCCGCTTCCAGCAGAAACCTTTTGAGGCAGGGGAAGCTGCCAGAGGGAAGCCGTTGTGTACCACTTGTGGAAAGCACCATCTGGGCCGTTGTTTATTCGGGACCAGGACTTGCTTTAAGTGTAGGCAAGAGGGTCATACAGCTGATAGATGCCCGTTGAGACTTACGGGGAACGCGCAGAATCAGGAAGCAGGTGCTCCACATCAGGGTAGAGTCTTTGCTACCAACAAGACTGAGGCTGAGAGGGCAGGCACGGTGGTGACAGGTACGCTTCCAGTATTGGGGCATTACGCCTTAGTTTTGTTTGATTCGGGTTCGTCACATTCTTTTATCTCTTCCGCATTTGTGTTGCATGCCCGCTTAGAGGTAGAGCCCTTACACCATGTTCTATCAGTATCTACTCCTTCCGGGGAGTGTATGTTGTCGAAGGAAAAGATGAAAGCATGCCAGATTGAGATAGCAGGCCATGTGATTGAAGTAACGCTGTTAGTCCTGGATATGCTCGACTTTGATGTAATCCTGGGTATGGATTGGTTGGCCGCTAACCACGCCAGCATAGATTGTTCCTGTAAGGAGGTAACGTTTAACCCTCCCTCGATGGCCAGTTTTAAATTTAAGGGAGAAGGGTCAAGGTCGTTGCCTCAGGTAATCTCAGCCATCAGGGCCAGTAAACTGCTCAGTCAGGGTACTTGGGGTATCTTAGCGAGTGTGGTGGATACTAGAGAGGTCGATGTATCCCTGTCATCAGAACCGGTGGTGAGGGACTATCCGGATGTCTTTTCTGAAGAACTTCCGGGGTTACCTCCACACAGAGAGGTTGAGTTTGCCATAGAGTTGGAGCCGGGCACGGGTCCTATATCCAGAGCCCCTTACAGAATGGCCCCCGCAGAGCTGAAAGAACTGAAGGTGCAGTTACAAGAATTGCTTGATAATGGATTCATTCGACCGAGCGTGTCACCTTAGGGTGCGCCAGTTTTATTCGTTAAGAAGAAGGATGGATCGATGCGTCTATGCATTGACTATAGGGAGTTGAACAAGGTAATCGTAAAAACAGATATCCCTTGCCCAGGATCGACGATCTATTTGACCAGTTACAGGGAGCCACAGTGTTCTCTAAGATTGATCTTCGATCGGGATACCATCAGCTGAGGATTAAGGATGGTGATGTACCGAAGACAGCATTTCGTTCCAGGTATGGACACTACGAGTTTATTGTGATGTCTTTTGGTTTGACGAATGCTCCGACAGTGTTTATGGACTTGATGAACAGAGTGTTTAGGGAGTTCCTAGATACTTTTGTGATCGTGTTTATTGACGATATCTTGATATACTCCAAGACGGAGGCCGAACATGAAAAGCATTTACGTATAGTTTTGCAAACACTTCAGGATAATAAGTTGTATGTAAAGTTCTCGAAATGCGAGTTTTGGCTGAAGCAGGTGTCCTTCCTGGGCCACGTGGTTTCTAAAGCTGGAGTCTTTGTGGATCCAGCTAAGATAGAGGCAGTCACCGGTTGGACCCGACCTTCCACAGTCAGTGAGGTTCGTAGCTTTCTGGGTTTAGCAGGTTATTATCGACGGTTTGTGGAGAACTTTTCTCGTATAGCTACTCCTCTTACTCAGTTGACCAGGAAGGGAGCTCCTTTTGTTTGGAGCAAGGCATGTGAGGACAGTTTCCAGAACCTTAAACAGAAGCTAGTTACCGCACCGGTTCTTACTGTACCTGATGGTTCTGGTAGTTTTGTGATTTATAGTGATGCTTCCAAGAAGGGTTTGGGTTGTGTTTTGATGCAACAAGGTAAGGTGGTCGCTTATGCTTCTCGTCAGTTGAAGAGTCATGAGCAGAACTACCCTACACATGATTTAGAGTTGGCAGCAGTGGTTTTTGCTTTGAAAATATGGAGGCATTACTTATATGGTGAAAAGATACAGATCTTCACGGATCATAAGAGCTTGAAATACTTCTTTACTCAGAAGGAATTGAATATGAGACAGCGAAGATGGCTTGAGTTAGTGAAGGATTACGATTGTGAGATACTGTATCATCCAGGCAAGGCAAATGTGGTAGCTGATGCTCTTAGTAGAAAGGTATCACATTCGGCAGCACTTATTACCCGACAGGCCCCATTGCATCGAGATCTTGAGCGGGCTGAGATTGCAGTGTCAGTGGGGGCAGTCACTATACAGTTAGCCCAGTTGACGGTACAGCCGACTTTGAGGCAAAGGATCATTGATGCTCAGAGTAACGATCCTTATTTGGTTGAGAAACGTGGCCTAGCAGAGGCAGGGCAAGCGGTTGGGTTCTCCATATCCTCTGATGGTGGACTTGTGTTTGAGAGACGCCTCTGTGTGCCGTCAGATAGTGCGGTTAAGACAGAATTATTATCTGAGGCTCACAGTTCCCCATTTTCCATGCACCCAGGTAGTACGAAGATGTATCAGGACCTGAAGCGGGTTTATTGGTGGCGTAACATGAAGAGGGAGGTAGCAGAATTTGTTAGTAGATGCTTGGTGTGTCAGCAGGTTAAGGCACCAAGGCAGAAACCAGCGGGTTTATTACAACCCTTGAGCATACCGGAATGGAAGTGGGAAAACGTGTCCATGAATTTCATTACAGGACTGCCGAGAACTCTGAGGGGTTTTACAGTGATTTGGGTTGTGGTGGACAGACTTACCAAATCAGCGCACTTCGTTCCGGGTAAATCCACCTATATTACTAGTAAGTGGGCACAGCTGTACATGTCTGAGATAGTGAGATTACATGGAGTGCCAGTGTCGATCGTTTCTGATAGAGATGCCTGTTTCACTTCCAAATTCTAGAAGGGTTTGCAGACTGCTATGGGCACGAGGTTAGACTTTAGTATAGCTTTCCATCCACAGACTGACGGTCAGACTGAGCGTCTGAACCAAGTTTTAGAGGATATGTTGCGAGCGTGTGCATTGGAATTTCCAGGTAGCTGGGACTCCCACTTGCATTTGATGGAATTTGCTTATAATAACAGTTATGAGGCTACTATTGGCATGGCACCATTTGAGGCCTTGTACGGCAAATGTTGTAGATCCCCGGTTTGCTGGGGTGAGGTGGGTGAGCAGAGATTGATGGGTCCTGAGTTAGTTCAGTCTACTAACGAAGCGATACAGAAGATTAGATCACGCATGCATACCGCTCAGAGTAGGCAGAAGAGTTATACAGATGTGAGGCGGAAGGATCTTGAGTTTGAGGTAGGGGACAAGGTGTTCTTAAAGGTAGTACCTATGAGAGGTGTCTTACGATTTGAAAGGAGGGGAAAGCTGAGTCCCCGTTTTGTTGGGCCGTTTGAGATTCTTGAGTGGATTGGCCCTGTAGCTTATCGCTTGGCGTTGCCACCATCACTCTCGACAGTTCATGATGTGTTTCATGTTTCTATGTTGAGGAAGTACGTGCCAGATCCATCCTATGTAGTGGATTACGAGCCACTAGAGATTGATGAAAACTTGAGCTATACTGAACAACCCGTTGAGGTGCTGGCTAGAGAGGTGAAAACGTTGAGGAATAAAGAAATCCCTTTGGCTAAAGTCTTATGGCGGAATCACCGGGTAGAAGAGGCTACATGGGAGCGAGAAGATGACATGAGGTCCCGTTACCCCGAACTGTTCGAGGAATAAAACTTTCGAGGATGAAAATTCCCTAAGGAGGGAAGAATGTAACGCCCCGAATTTCGAGGTAAAATTTTAGCATTTTATGTGAATTTTTCGGAAATTTAAGATTTTGTAAAATGATAAAATAATAATATAATATTAATTATATTATTATTATTAGGTATTATTATCACTATAATTTCATGTTAATACTCTCATTATTATTTAGTATTAGTATTAATATTATTATTTAATATTATTATAATTATTTAATATTAATATTTTATTATAATAATAATAATTATTATTTAATATATATATATATATATATATAATTTTATAAAAAAAATTTAAAAACCCTAGACGCGCGCGCCGCCCCCCCCCCCCCCCCCCCCCAGTTCTTCTTCTTCCTTTCCCCGACAGTCTTCTCCTTCTTCTTCATTCTCTTCTCCATCCGACGCCACCACCATTCTCTTCAATCTTCTCCTTCTTTTCCGACAGCGCCAGCACCGCCTCCTTCGTCTTCGTCGTCGTTGCCTCGCAACGTTGTCCGCGCACGGCTAGCTATCGACGGGTCCTCCTAGATCGGTCCGACGCTCTCTCTCCCTTCATCTCCGTCATCTCCGATGCTCTCTCTCTCTCTTCATCTCGTGCACTCGAACAAGCTGTCCTTCCATTTTTGTCATGCTTCCCCCTTCCGGCCATCGTCGAGTGAAACAGAGGGAAAACAGCCGTCGCGTGTGCGCCGACTGCAAACGATCGAGTCGAGCAGAATCAAGCAAGCCGAGCCGATCGAGCTGATGCGTGCAATAGCTGAACCGAACCGAGCCGAGAGCCACAAGCCGTGAGTCGAGCCGCGAGCCACAAGCCGAGCCACAAGCCGAGCCGTAAGCCGAGTTGAGCCGAGCCGCGAGCCGAGCCGCAAGCCACAAGCCGCGAGCCGAGCCGTGAGCCGAGCCGCGAGTCACAAGCTGAGCCGAGCCGAGCCGTAAGCTGAGTTGAGCCGAGCCGCGAGCTGAGCCAAGCCGAGCCGTGAGCCGAGCCGTGAGCCAAGGCCGAGCCGAGGGTGAGCCAAGCCGAGCCGAGCCACCTAAGCCATATTTTCCTCCCTCCACTTCGGGTCACGGTGAGTCTTCGGTAAGGATTATTTTGATGAATTTCCTAATGTTGCTACGTCCGATTCGAATTTGAATATTGGAATAAGATTGGGTCCCACCTTTTCTCCCTTGAAGGTATTAAGGAGTTGACGTTTAAGTTCTCGGGTTCCGCCGCAGGCTTGTTTGGAGATAGCTTTCCTTTCCTTGGGTAAGTCAACGGATGTTGCTTAGGACCATTTAAAATGACTTCTACTAGTATCATCGATTAAAACCTTCGTGTTTTCGTTTAGGTGGATCCGTTGAGCGTGGACTCGATCGAGGGGCATAACCGAGAATCAGGTAAGGGTTTTCCTACTACTGGACCTCGGAGCGAGGCTGGAAACGTAGTAGTCCACAGGGGATTACACGTTAGTAACTGTACCGAATAAATATATGTGTGCTTGACTTTTAAGCATTGTTATTATACTCTTGTCTGATGTAAAGGTAAAGCGACCGCTAGTTGTAGCTTGTGTGCTATCGGGTATAAGGAGTTACTTGCTAGTAGACCCCGATGCTGAATGTTCGGTATAGTGTGGTTATGTTAGTGGGCTACGTTGTAGATTGGAATTGTATGTCGATTGACCTTGAAGTTACGGTTAGGTACGTGGTAGTCATTGGTCTGGACATTGATCATGGAGTTTGGACGGGGAAGGACAGCGAGTCCGATTTTGATTGATTAGTTGATTGGGTCTAGGGGTTACCATAATGGTGTGCGAATTGGAAATGCGTATAGCAACGGAGGGTGTAGTTGTTTAAACCTATATTATCTAACTGGCAAAGCCTATGGCAAAATTGTAATATGAGTGTTGATGGGGTATGACTGTGGTAGATGGTTTAGTATGGACTGAGGGGTAACGGTTAGCTTCATCTATGGGGTAGTGTACCTTACGGATATGTGCATCCTGCGGAAGCACTAGACTGATATGTGCATCCTTCGGGAGCACTATACTGATATGTGCATCCTTCGGGAGCACTAGACTGATATGTGCATCCTTCGGGAGCACTAGACTGATATGTGCATCTTTCGGGATCACTAGACTGATAGGTGTATCCTTCGGGATCACGAGACTGATATGTGCGTTCTACGGAACCACTAGACTGTTATGTAGGGTACCCCTGAATAGGAAGTTAACTGTTGTTCCCTAACGGGCCCAGTAGTGGGTCCCTTACTGGGTATGTTTATACTCACCCTTTTCTCTTCTTTAAATTTTCAGGTAAGGGTACAGCGAGGGGTAAACCGACGAGAGGCAGGAAGGATGCGTGAAGGCCATATGGACGCGTCTGGTTTTCTTTATGCTTCCGCTGATGTATTTTCTTAGAATATTTGGTTTTGAATTTGAGTTGATGACCTGAGTATTTTATTTGAAACTTTTGTGACTGTGATTTAAATAGGGCCCGAAACTGTTTTTTTGTAATATTTCTAACGTCTTAATGAATCGTAACCGTTCCGTTATGAATTTTGTGTTTTGTGGTCGAGTCTTAGCACTGAGTAGTGACCTCAGCTTAGTCCGGAAAGTTGGGTCCTTACAATTCGTCACCTTTTTCATTAAAACATATATATAAAGTAACAGTTTTATCTGACATTAAGGTAGCGATTTTTGAACAACTTTATATTGTCCAGAGGTCAAAAATTTTCACATTTTTCAAGAAACTTCTCTAGTTACTTGTTTATCGATCAAAGTCCATGAGGTAGCGAGCCGCCCTTCATGATTGTTGTATAACGAAATTCGAGTTTGGTACATCCTGAAATATTTCAATCTACGTGGGTTCAATCGTTACATGTATTGGTCCTCGAGTTTTGCAAAACAGGTTTAATCGTATCAATAGTTATAACGACTAATATATGGAGAAATTTGAGTTTGGTATCCTTTCGTATTTAAATCTACATCGATTCAATTGTTCGAAGTGTTGATCCTCGAGGTTTTTAGTTGTCGATAAAGCATAATTACCAAAACACCTCATTCTTTTCTCCATAGTGGTCGAACATGGGTGCTCAAATGTAGAGGATGGAGTTCATCTATAGACCAAAATTAATGATTCAATTATGTGATGATTTAATTTCTTCGGGGTCTTTAATCATCTGAATGGCACGATGAAAACAACGAATTATAGAATAGATATTGCCTACTTTTGAACACAAAAGAGGGAGAGTGCTAGCGAAGGGGCGAACTTATATACTTGTTTTTCTTTTTTTTTTTTATATTATTTCATTGTAGTTGACTGAGATGGAATTTGAACACTTGGAAACAACTGCATGAAAAAGATATAATGTCAAAATATTTCATTACACAATGCTTGGCTCCTTATCTCCGTAGTTATAGCATATATCTTTGCCAGGGTTTGTCGGGTCTTGCAAGCACATGCTATATGCATGAATGATCCATCTGCATGTAGTGCATTTCCCTGCATCCCTTTTGTCGTCAAAGATATTGAACCAGTAGATTTGGTGTTGTCCAGTCCTTGTGAAGCTGCAGAAAAACAATGTCGTCCCCACGAGGGTTGGTCTGAACTTGAACGAGTAGCCTTGTCCAAGCGGAAGGACAAGGACTCCTAGGTCATCGTTCTTGGATTGGCAGTGAACGGTGACAGGAATGCCTTATTCAATTTGGTTGACGATTACAACTGTAGTGACTGGTTGGATGAAGATCGATCCTTGAATTGCACGTAAGTTACATAAAAAGAAAATTAGTAAAGATAGTGCAAGTGTTGGAGATGAGCCCATTTTTAAGGCGTTGGTTGAAACACAAAGGAAGAGACAAGAATATGAGGCTTTATACCTTTTATCTTGTATTGGTATGATTGGGACGTGATAGAAATAGTGAATATATACACATAGGGTCTGTGCAAAGAAAAAAGTTGTTTTCTTGTGTGTTGGTAAAGAATGGTGTGTATTTAAACTATAATTTTTACGATCGACATTATTGTTTAAACGTTTGTGCGAAATAAGAAATAAGTAAAGTTACCTTTCGTTGGCATAAATTGAGACTATTAAGTTGGTGAGGCAAAAAGGAAAGGGGAGGACATTAAAACAGTAAAACGAATAAAACAAAAAGAAAAACAAAAGAGTCCATATTGCAACCTTCTAAATAATGAAGAGTTTAATTTTACGTAGATAGGGTCACATTTCTTGAAAAAATAAACTGTTGTTGAAGTTAAATTGTTTGTGGTAAGGAAAGAGAGACTTCGCGTAGGAAGTTTTGTAATTTAGCAAGCAAAGATTTTCTATATTTTGTGTTACATGTCTTGTCTTTTTTTTTTCTATCACATATTGATTCTTATTATTATGACAGTATGCTAAAAAAAATTTAAAATTAACAACCAAATATTTGTAAATTCACTTTTTATTGTAAAAAATGTTGTTATTATCTTGGGTAGCACGTAACCACGTTACTGTACTATATCAAATTTATCTTTATTTTCTATGCTCAAATATTGTAAAATAAATTAAGTGTGAAATGCTCTTAAACCCATCCTATATGGAATCTATTGAAATTCTACGGACGCACCCGGAACAAAAGATCTCGAAACTTGCCAGTCCTTCTCTTCTTAAATTTTAGGAAATGTCTACAATCAGTTCATTCTTTCATAAACTGTTACGTTGAGAAACCCTTTTGAAATATTTAATCCCACAGCTAGTATGCTTAGTTCATACACTCTAGTTTGGATCAATGTGGTCTCCTATTTTATGATATTCGTCACCTTTTTCATTAAAACATATATATAAGTAACAGTTTTGTCTGACATTAAAGTAGAGATTTTTGAACAACTTATATACTTGTTTTTTTTTTTTTTTACATTAAGGGGCGAACTTATATACTTGTTTTTTTTTTAATATCATTTCATTATAGTTGACTGAGATGGAATTTAAACACTTGGAAACAACTGCATGAAAAAGATATAATGTCAAAATATTTCATTACACAATGCTTTGCTCCTTACCTCCGTAGTTATAGCATATATCTTTGCCAGGGTTTGTCGGGTCTTGCAAGCACATGCTATATTCATGAATGAACCAAGCGGAAAGACATGGTCTCCTGGGACATCGTTCTTGGATTTGCGGTGAACGATGACAGGAATGCCATATTTAATTTGGTTTACAATTACATTTGTAGTTACTTGTTGGATGAAGATCGATCCTTGAATTGCACGTAAGTTACATAAAAAGAAAATAAGCAAAGATAGTGCAAGTGTTGGAGATGAGCCTACTTTTAAGGCGTTGGTTGAAACACAAAGGAAGAGACAAGAATATGAGGCTTTATACCTTTTTTCTTGTATTGGTATGATTGGAATTTGATAGAAATAGTGAATATATACACATAGGATCTGTGCAAAGAAAAAAGTTGTTTTCTCGTTTGTTGGTAAAGAATGGTGTATATTTAAAGTATAATTTTTATTGTATACGTTATAGTTTAAACGTTTGTGCAAAATAAGAAATGAGTAAAGTTACCTTTCGATGGCATAAATTGAGACTATTAAGTTAGTGAGGCATAAAGGAAGATGGAGGACATTAAAATAGTAAAACGGATAAAATAAAAAGAAAAAATAAGAGTCCATATTGCAACCTTCTAAATAATGAAGAGTTTAGTTTTACGTAGATTGTCACATTTCTTGAAATAATAAACTGTTTATGAAGTTAAATTGTTTGTGGTAAGGAAAGAGAGATTTCGCGTAGGAAGTTTCTAAATTTAACAAGCAAAGATTTTCTATATTTTGTGGTACATGTCTTGTGGTTTTTTTTCTTTGACATATTGATTCTTATTTTTATGACAGTATGCTAAACAAATTTTAAAATTAACAGCAAAACATTTGTAAATTCACTTTTTATTGTAAAAAATGTTGTTATTATCTTGGGTAGCACATAACCACGTTATTGTACTATATCAAATTTATCTTTATTTTCTATACTCAAACAATATAAAATAAAGGGGTCCTTTTAATAATATAACAAAGCGGTAAGTTACTTACACTCTATAGAACAATTTCGAAAACGTGAAAAGCCTATATGCCCACAATGCGAAATACCAAAAATACCCCAACAAAGGCACGATTAATCGTCCGTGCACGCATGCTCGACTAATGTTAAGAAACGATTATTAGACGCCATCGTTTAGAATAATATACAATATATACACGATTTCGTAAATTACCAAATACATAAATGATCAACAATAAACGCTAAACGATAACAATATACTTTAACGATTGTACGTCCGATCACGTTTGTAAATATAAACAATAAGCATACACGATTCTGTACATTATATAAACGATAATTATATATATAAACGATAAGCTAATAAATAGTAAAAGATGATAAAAAAGTTTAAGTATAAACGATCGTGTAGAGAAATTTCATTTATAAACGAAAATTTACAGAAACTCCAATAAACCATAATTACAAAAATGTCATTCAAATAAAAAGTCTATAAAAAGGTGAATGAACTTGCTCATACTTTTTCTTTCATCGTCTTCGTCGTCAATCATTTACATCCTGGTAATTACTTCAACAGAACTGTCCCGATCGACGATCTCTCTTGTATACAAAAAGGTTTGGATCTATATTCATTTCGATCTATCTCCATCATCCACATATATCTAGCATCATCTATATCGTATACAAAAAGGTTTGAATCTATATTCATTTCGATCTATTGAGTCTATATTCATTTCGATCTATCTCCACCATCCACATATACATACCACGATTTATATCACATACAAAAAGACCTTAATTTATATTCATTTCGTTCAATCTATATCTATCGCGATCTATGCCAAATACAAACATGCCTATTTCTATATTGTTTGTATAATTTATATTAGTCTTCTTTTTTACAAATAGATGGTGAGCAAGAATCAACAAGCATCGTGTAGCAAATCAATAAGGTGTAAAGCAAAGACAGAAGAAAGAAAAATAAAGAACGAAAAAGGAAAAAGGTAATAAACTAGAATGCGAATATCTGTTGGTATAACGTTGTATATTTCTGTATCTTTTTCTTTATAGCGCTTTGCATTTGTAAATTTGAAACATACTATTTATTATGTTATTCAACAGGTGAAACACTATTCAAATGACATTATTATGGAAGATGAACAAAAAAACCTTAGAATTATTGTATCCTACAGCTTAGAAACATTGAATCAGATCAAGTGGAAAATAGATAAAAGGATTCTGTCTCGAGTTTTGACAAACAGCCCTTTTGGCCAGTTCCTTAATATTAAAATGGCCAAAATACCAACACAATTCCTAAATTTTTTATTAAGAAAACAATGCCATAAAAAAAAACTAATGTCCTTGCTTTCAACTTCAATGGACATATAACAGAATTTGGGCTGAAAGACTTTTGTTTTGTGACTGAACTAAAAGGTCACAAATTCCCTGAGTTAAATCTAGGAGAAAGAAAAGAAAATGGTCTGAAAAATGCGCTTTTTCGTCATGATGACTTTATAACAAGAAGAGATATAGAAAGAACTTTCAAATCATTGTGCAATGAGGAATACTCATTGAAAGAAAAACTAGTTAACCTCTATATCTTAGAAGCATTTGTAATTCCCAAACAGCAACACAACCACATAAATCTCCTACATCTAGACATATTGGATAATGAAGAAATCTTGAAAGGCTATCTATAGGGGAGGTTATCATACATCCTAACATATCAGTTCTTGAAAAAAGCATCCTACAGTGACAAGGATGTTGTATACCTTCAAGGATTTTCCCTAGCTTTAGTCTATTGGGCTTTTGAGAAAATACCAAGACTTTTCAATTTATATGTTGGGTTTAGAAGAAAGCTTGCAAAGGAAGGGCTACCAATTTTAACATGAAAATGTTTGGAAACAAGTGACTGGAGGAATCTAAACATCGACATTCTTGAATCTGAAAATGTAAATAAACTTAGAGCATGCTTATATATATATGTCTATCCAGATAGACAATGAAAAATTTTCTACCATCTCTATCTTGAATAGATGATGATATAAATCTATCACCGTTTATCAATACCTTTGATACTACTTTTTCACTAATAATGTAATATCATTTTATTTGTAGTTCTCCATGACACCTCTAGACTCATCAGAAGAAGAGTCTCAAACAATTTTGAGATATTTCAAAAATATTGAGAAGCGGGAAAGAAAAGAAAAAGCAGAGCAACAGCAAAAAAAAAAAAAAAAAAAAGAGAAGTGGAAAAAACAATGAAACAAATAAAATCTTAAATGAAATAAGTGAAATTAGAAAAAAATCAAGAAAAAATACAAACAGAAAAAATATTATTAAGACAAGGAATAAAAGAAATAAAATGCATGTTGACAATGGTTATGACAAGCTTGAATATAGCACCACCATCAGCCAAACTTCAATAACAACAGAATGAGAAAGAAGTTGAATATACAAAAGTCGTGGAGAAAAATAGACCACCTACAATCCTTGATCTTCTTGATGATGATGAACAAGTTAATACAATGGTGAAATATGCAACAACAAATTGTCCTACGGTTAGTGCCTTATTCATTTTCCACTCCTTTGTTTTGTTTAATGCTCCTCACTTTCCAAATAAAACAAAACACAATTATGTTGTTTCTTTTTCTTTACAGGAAACTGTTGTTTTGGAAACACAAAGTAGTTTGAAAACAATAGCAACTACAGATTTAGAAACACCCAAAACACAAATGTTGTCGAAGGTTTAACTCTTTTTCAAACAATTAAAATAACTCGTGCAGACAGATAGATATAATTTATCTGTCTGGATGTGTTTTCTTCATGATGTATCTGAACATTCTTACTTTATGTGCTTGCGGTTAGATGAAGAAGACGAAAACAACAACTAGCTTATTCATTTAAGAACACCAAAAAACACACGTATTGATACAGGTTTTAATTTGTTTACTATACAACTGAGCTGGTTTCACAATCGTTTAAATATAATTAAACGATCCTTTAACATAACTAAACGATCATTTAACATAATTAAACGAGACATAACTAAACAATAATTTGACATAATTAAACGATCGTTTAACATAACTAAATGATCGTTTAACATAACTAAATGATCCTTTAACATAACTAAACGATCGTTTAATATAGCTAAACGATCGTTTAATATAACTAAACGATCTTTATATTGCATGCCTGTCTACATTTGGTTGCACAATCATTTTGACAGAAAATTCTCTTTTTACATTCAGATAATTGAATTTAAAGATGGAGAAAAAGAAGAAGAAGTTGAAAATAGAATGAGCCAGGAAGATAAAATAAAACGAAGCTAGATTCAATTGGAAAATATTGTAATCGTTGAAGAAAAAAATATAGAAAAACAAGGGTAAGAAAATACAAAAGATACAACAAAAGGAAAAAAAAAAGTTGGTCGATGAAGATGAATTTGCTAATAACGAAACATAAACTGAAGAAGAAATTGACACTTATAGTAGTGAACAACTAGAAATTCAAGTTGAAACAAAAGGAAACAAGAGAGAAATTAAAGAAATGCAAAAGAAAAATAATGTTAGTCAACAAAAAAAGACAAAAGTCTCAACACAAGGAGAAAGCAACAAAAGAAACGAAAGAAAAATGTCAACTCAAGAATACATTGATACTGCCCCATCCTTCGACCTACAAATTTCTTAATATTTTAAAGATGATTTATAATCTTTGTGAAGCTTCAAATCATTAAATTTAACTTTAAAAAATTTCTTTATTTTATACTCGAGAAATTCGTATTCCATTTCACTCTTTATATCCTACACTATCTTGTAAAACATACAAAGGTATCGATTGCATTTATTACCACGATCGTTCATATTCAACAATACCATCATTTAACTGCATATATACATATTCGCTTAAATAATATACTACACGATCGCGTAAATCGTACATCTTATAAATTATATCCTACACGTTCGTTTAGTTGTACAACATCATTGTTTAACATTATATGTTTTTCCAATTGTTTAACAACGCGATCAATTACATTTTTTAAAAGATCATTTTGACTTAATTAAACGATCATTTAAATATATATATTAAACACTAAAGAATGCGATTGAACATTTAAAAAAAAGTACGCGAATTTACAATATTACCCCTTTGGTAAAAACAACCAATATATACGTTTCGCCTTCTTTGTTTTCGGTCACTTCGCAATACACAAATGCACTGATCACTTAGCATTTCGTCTCAAAGATTTCCAATTCCATTCTTCTCTCAGTCCATTTTTCTCTTCAACGTCAAAAGGTATTTTGCTGCACTTTTCCTATTCTCTCAGTTCCAAGAACTTTTCTCTTCACGTTATTATACTTTTCCTTCTTTATATTTCAAACGTTTCGACTTCTGTCTTGAAAAACTATCGTTCTGTTCCTAAATTCTTATTCTAAATCGTCTAGGTTTTCGAAATTTGTTTAAACTTCTATTCTCCAGATTGATAGATGTTTCAATTTATTATTACTTTCTGTTTGAATTGAACGATCTGTTACATCAAGTAAACGATCGTTTAATTTTAGTGCTTATGGTTTTGTTTTTTTATAAACGATCGTGTACATAATGAAAGTATATTATGATCATTATTTTCAAGATGGTTGTATCTAGCGATAAGTATTTCCCTGCCACTGTCTCATGCCAAGTGCACAAGATTAGCAGTCTTATTAAGGATAAACTGACCAAGGAACAGCTGCAGATGTTCCACAAAACAATATTTGGTCCATTGCTAAATGTCAACATGGTCTTCAATGGCCAGTTGATCCATCACTTCTTGCTAAGGCAGATACCTGAAGAAGCCAATGCAAATGGAATTTGTTTTTCTGTTTTGAGGAAGAATGTCCGTTCACTTGAAATGAATTCAACATCATAGTGTAACGACCCAACTCCTTATACTAAGTCGAAGCTGTTAAAATTTCAAAAGATAAATAAAGTTTGTAAAGTTTGGATAAAACGAAACGAAACCTCAAAAATTTATTATTTAAAAACCTAATCAAAAGTAATATGTGATATGTAAACAAATATTAAAATCCTAACTCGGGCCCTATCTAATTTTAAAGAAATGAAATAACAAATAAAGAGTAGTAAAAAGGCAAACACTCAAGGTCTAAACTCGGACATAAAGCGGAAGCAAGAGATCCCTATGGCTCGCCACGGTCACTTCTGGTCGCTTGCCAGCTTGCCCTTGCCCTTACCTCTGCCCCTGCCTGAAACATGAAATGGAAAGAGTGAGTATAAATACTCAGTAAGGGACCCACTACTAGTCCCACTAGGTGCCTGTTAACTTCCTATTAGAGTCATAAAAATGGTACCCAATAACTGGCACGTTCCTGAACACGTGCAACATGTGTTCCTGTAGGAACAAAATCTGGTCTTTGGTGACCCAAGTGAACACCTAGTACAAACTGGTCTGTAGCGTACCCGGAGGAAACACTAAGACAATCAGGCTGCGAGGATCCCGTCGAATCACTCGAATCATATCTATATCCATGCCAGACTGACGGTCCCGTCGGACTACACAATCCTAAATAGGTGGTGATCCCAAATGACACCATGCAGGTACGACTCTAATAGGCTAAGCTAACATGCACCCTAACCATAGCATACAAATAACATAGCATCATCACGTCATCATGTCACATCCTCATATCAAAACATAATATCATATCATACCACAACATCATGTCATATCATCACATCAAATCGCATCATTATATCATATCATATCCTCATCAAATCACATGTCGCTATGCAATCTAGTCATCAATGTGCATAACCAAGAATGTATGCGATCTCTTAATTCTACTCGTAGAGCTAGTAGTATAATCTCTTACCAGGAGATTTGCTCAACCAGTCTTAACCGCAAGGTCACGCTTCCCCGGCAGCAATGTCCTACTCGTTAGAACACAAACTTCTCACACTTGATCATCAATCGATCAAAAACTCCAGACATTCTAATGAAGTAACTTACCTTAGGTCGAAGTTGCGACTTGAGCTCCTAACAGGAGAAGTCTCACGCTCCAATATCAAATGGTCTTAGATGCTCCTTGAGAAAAATAATTTAATTTTAAGCCCAAAATTAAATTATTTGAGATCCAACAAATTTTAAATGCTTAATTGGGTATTCCAAAACCCAATCAACTTACCAAACTAGGTGTAAAGGACCGGAGCAGGCTGACAGCTCAAAGACAGGCGAATCGGCTCGACCAGAAAGCAGAAATTGGCTCGGCTCGCGTGTGCAAGACGGCTCGGCTGGCAGCTCATGCGTGCAGGACAGCTCGGCAAGTGTTGGTGCAGAGCGATCAGCTCATGGAAAAGGGGCGCGAGTCAAAAACCGGGTCGAAGGTGAGGCGCGGCTGTTCGGGTCAGGTACGGGTGTGCGACTCGGGTTACGGAGGCGTGGCGCGGCTTGGCTTCACAGGCTTCAACAACCGGTACTCGACGTGTGACGGCGTGGTTGAGCGTGCGGCTAGCGACGCGGCTGATTTCATGGCGGCAGCTGGCAGAAGAACTCGGACGGACGGCTGAAACTCGGCGTGCGGCAGCTGTGGAGCGAGCGGCTGGGAGACGATCTTGCGCTCGGTATGCGGTGACTGCGGAGAGAGTGGCTGGCGACGGTGGTGGCGACGTGCGGCGGCTAGGGTTTCCTTCCCCCGTTTCTCTTTTTTTTTTCTCTTGTGCATGGGTTCCAAGGCTCATAATATTAATTTTCCTTTTCCTTTTCCTTATTGTATTTCCAAAACAACCCAACCTCCTCTCTCCTCATTTAAATCTCACCAAATTTTCCTTGTTCTCTTTTTTTTTTTTTTATCTTTTCCCAAATAAAACCCATAATCTCTCCCCTCAACCAACCAAGCATCTTTATTTTAACAAACTATATTTTTTTTTCATAAGTCAAAACATTATGCTCATAATTCAATTGTTAAGTCCTTAAGTCCAAAATGCCCCCAAACATACCTAGCCAATACAAACATAAATCTTAACAAAATTTGATATTTTAAACTTTCCAATAAAATCAAATCTCCATAAGATAAAATCTTCAACATTTAAATAACACCCAAAATCCCAAAATCGTACTTACGATAATAATATTAAATTCATAAATTTTTTGGGCGTTACATAACGTGCTTGGAACTTGGATGAGAGAACAAGAAAATAATAACATGCTTGGAACTTGGCCAATCAGAGTAACATTGGAGAAAGACTGTGATAATAAGCACCTACAGACCCTTCTATTTGGATCAAAGAACAAGAAAATAATAACGTACTTGGAACTTGAAGAAATTTTCAAAAACTTTGAGTTTACAAATGATGAAGATGTTGTGAAGGTTGTCCTGGCCCTTTTTATAGAAACTGTGATGGTCGGGAAGGATAAAAAACACAGTTTGATATGGATATTCTGGGAAAAGTTGATGATGAAGTTTTCAAGAACTTTGATTGGTCAACTTTCTTCTACACTCGTTTACTCAACAGTTTGAAGATAATTCTACAAGAGAAAAAAAAAGCATATGTTAAAAAGGGCAAAAAGTTCCAAAGTCGTGGCATACGACAACATAAAAGGTTATGTACTTGCTTTTCAGGCAATTTTTATTTGTTTATACACTTTAATTAAATACAAATTAAACATCCAAGTTTAACATATTTGTTTAAATGTTTTAGGTCTGGGCTTATGAAATACTCTCAACTGAAAATGAGCACCTAGCCACAAAAAACAGCAAGGGATAAATCCCTAGAATATTAAGATGGAATTGCACACAAGCTCCATCTTACAAAATGTTGCAGAAGAACATATTCGACAATAAGAATGTAAGTAAAACTTTTCAACGATCGTTTAAACAATTGCACGATCGTTTAACAAAAATTACACAATCGTGTAAATCAATTACACGATGATTTACATTTGTTAAACGATCATTTAGCTTAATGCAATATCGTTTATGTCAAATACCCTATCGAGTATCATATTATTTTATAAACGACCGTTTACTAGCTTGTTTAATATACAACGTATTAACAATTCTTTGATTGTAACATTGCTGACTGTTGTTCAAGCTAAACTCAAGCTATCCATGTAACAACCCAACTTTCCGGACTAAGCTGAGATCATCACTTACTGCTAGACTTACAGTAAAACACACAAACTCATAAAAAGACATGTTTACGATTCATTAAAAAAACGTTCACAATATCACAAAAATAGTTTTGGGCCCTAATTTTAAATCACGTTTCCAAAAGTTTTAAAATATAGTTCACAGAATCAGCAAAACAAAACAACCAATCAAATGTTCTAACCATGACTCCATTTAATTCTAAAAAGAAATAGAAATTAACAAACACGTCAGCGGAAGCATAAGGAAACTAGATGCGTCCACATGGCCTTCACGCATCCTTCTTGCCCCTCGCCGGTCTACCCCTCGCCATACCCTTACCTGAAAAGTTAAAGAGAAAAGGGTGAGTATAAGAATATACCCAGTAAGGGACCCACTACTGGGCCCGTTAGGGTAATAACAGGTAGCTTCCTATTAAGGGGTACCCTACATAAACAGTCTAGTGGTTCCGTAGAACGCACACATCAATCAGTCTAGTGATCCCGTCGGATGCACATATCAGTCTCGTGATCCCGAAGGATGCACATATCAGTCGAGGAGATCCCGAAATATGCACATATCAGTCGAGGAATCCAGAAGGACATCATGCCTATAAGGTACGCTACCCCATAGATAAAGCTAACTGTTACCCCACAGTCTATACTAAACCATCTACAACAGTCACATCACAATAACGTTCAAGTTAACGATTCAGTTATAAGCTTAGCAAGTCAGACTGTTTAGGTTTAAACAACTGTCTCCTCAGTCGCTATATGAATATCTAATTCACACGTCATCGTGACATTTCTTTAAATCCAGTCGACTAGTCAAATCATCACCTTGTAAAATCACCTGACGATACCTCGTCTTAGTTCAAACTCTAGAGCAACTACAGGTAATCTATGTAATGCATAACATCCAAATTATGCATAACAATCACATTCAAGCCACAACGCAGATCAACGGCGTCAACACAACTTACACAAGAGGTTTCCAAACTCTTAGTCCCTCCACGATATAACTCCATAACCAGTATCCCGACAACAAACCTTAACTTTACATAACATTAAGATTTCAGAGTCCATCAACATACTATTCCAATTCACAACATAGCCCATCAACATAACTACAATACACAGAACATCTGGACATCGGTGCCTATCCGTAGAAAAAACTCATTAACGTATATAAGCACATAGGATACAACTAATGATCACATTACCTTTAATCAGTCAAGAGCATATAAGTGATATGTACTAGTCAAACATGCGTCAATCAATTCAATACAGTTACTATCGTATAATTCCATGTGGGTTACTACGTTTCCAGTTCGGTCTGAGGTCCAGTAGTAAGAAATCCCTTACCTGAATCGTAGCTAAAAATCCTTGTTCAATTCGATGTCCAAACGAATCCACCTAAAGACAAACATAAGGGTTTAACAATGACATCACCAAAAATCCACATTATAAAACGTTCCAAAGCAACTTCTACCGGCTTACCAAAATAGAGGAGAGTTGGTTCCAACTACACTTGCTGTAAGACCCCAGAACCTGAGCGTCACCCCGCTAACACCTTCAGGGGATCAACAATTAACCCAACCAATTAGTTCAACATTTTAATCCGACATTTAAACTCACATTGACTATTGAAAATGGTAGAAATTCCTCACATTATCCTTACCAAAACTCACAAGGACTCAGCACGGATAGAACGGCTTACGTAGCTCAGTGAACCAGGAGATTGGCTTGGAAAAATGGCCCAACTCGGTTCGGCTCGACTCAGTCCTCGACTCGTGGCTCGGCTCGGCTCAGCTCTCGGCTCGCAGCTCGACTCAATCCTTGGCTCGCGGCTCGCAACTCGACTCGGCTCAACGGCTTGGTTTGCAGCTCGGTTTACGGGTCGGATAGAAAGAGTGGATGGTTCAGGTCGGGTCAGCTTTGTTTGCTCGGTTATGGTGTGCTACGCGAGGTAAGTTGAAGGTGGGAGAAGAAGACCCGGTGACGGCAATGACTGGGCATACATGGCCGGACGATGGTCGGGGGGGATCGATGGCGTTTAGGTCTACGGTTAGAAGAGGGAGAAAGAAGGGCTGGAGACGGCAGTGGGTGGCTGGGCTTCAACTACCGCAGACAAACGAGGCGACGACGATGAGAGGCTTCAACGTGCGGCGGCTGCAGGCCAGCGTTGAACGAAAAAGAAGAAGATTTAGGAAGGTAGGGAGGCAGCCGCTGCTCGTCGGGTGAAGGAACTGTAGAAGAAGAAGAAGAAGAAGAAATCTGGGGAAGGGGGCGACAATGCGCGCGGGGCTTAGGGTTTCTTTTTAAAATATATATATATATAATAATAATAATAATAATAATATAATTTATATTATATTATTATTATTTTATTTTATATCATATTATATTATAAAAAATTCAAACCCTTCAATTTCTTTTTCTTTTCTCTTCTAAACCAAACAAAAATTAACCCAAAAAATTTTAAATTCCCGAAAATTAACATAAAATGTTAAAACTTACCTCGAAATTTGGGGCGTTACATTTTTCCCTCCTTAAGGAACTTTCATCCTCGAAAGTTTTATTCCTCGAACAACTCTGGGTAACGAGCTTTCATGTCATCTTCTCTCTTTCATGTAGCCTCTTCAGCCCTGTGATTCCGCCATAAGACTTTAACCAAAGGGATCTCTCTATTCCTCAACATCTTCACCTTCCTAGCCAACACCTCAACTGGTTGTTTTGTATAGCTCAAGTTTTCATCAATCTCTAATGGCTCATAATCCACTACATGGGATGGATCTGGCACATACTTCCTCAGCATAGAAACATGGAACACATCATGAAATGCCGAGAGTGATGGTGGCAACACCAAGCAATATGCTACAGGGCCAATTCGCTCTAGAATCTCAAACGGCCCAACAAAATGAGGACTCAGCTTTCCTCAACTTTCAAATCTAAGACACCTTTCATATATGCTACTTTCAAGAACACTTTGTCCCCCACATCAAACTCAAGATCATTTCGTCTCACATCAGCATAACTCTTCTGCCTACTCTGTGCGGTCTGCATACGTGATCTAATTTTCTGTATCGCTTCGTTAGTAGACTGAACTAACTCAGGACCCATCAATCTCTGCTCACCAACCTCATCCCAGCAAACAGAGGATCTACAACATTTTCCGTACAAGGCCTCAAAAGGTGTCATGCCAATGGTAGCCTGAAAACTATTATTATAAGCAAATTCCATCAAATGCAAGTGGGAATCCCAACTACCTGGGAATTCAAATGCACAAGCTCGCAACATATCCTCTAAAACTTGGTTCAGACGCTCAATCTGACCATCAGTCTGTGGGTGGAAGGTCGTACTAAAGTCTAACCTCGTGCCCATAGCAGCCTATAAACCCTTCAAGAAATTGGACGTGAAATGGGCATCTCTATCAGAAACAATCGACACTGGCACTCCATGCAGTCTCACTATCTCAGACATGTACAACTGTGCCCACTTACTAGCAGTATAAGTGGATTTCCCCGGAATGAAGTGCGCTGATTTGGTAAGCCTGTCAACAACAACCCAAATCGCTTTAAAACCTCTCAGAGTTCTCGGCATTCCTGTAATGAAATCCATGGAAACGTTTTCCCACTTCCATTTTGGTACGCTCAAGGGTTGTAATAAACCTGCTGGTTTCTGCCTTGGTGCTTTAACCTGCTGACACACCAAGCATTTACTGACAAATTCTGCCACCTCCCTCTTCATATTACGCCACCAGTAAACCCATTTCAGGTCCTCATACATCTTCGTACTACCTGGGTGCATGAAAAATGGGGAACTGTGAGCCCAGACAATAATTTTATTTTAACCGCACTGTCTGTTGGCACACAAAGGCGCCTCTCAAACAAAAGCCCACCATCAGAGGATATGGAGAACTCAATAGCTTGCCCTGCTTCTGCTAGACAACGCTTCTCAACCAAGTAAGGATCGTTACTCTGAGCATCAATGATCTTTTGCCTTAAAGTCGGCTGCACCGTCAATTGGGCTAACTGTGAAGTGACTGCCCTACTGACACTGCAATCTCAGCCCTCTCAAAATCTCGGTGCAACGGCGCCTGTCGGGTAATAAGTACTGCTGAATGCGATAACTTTATACTAAGAGCATCAGCTACAACATTCGCCTTGTCGGGATGGTACAATATCTCACAATCGTAATCCTTTACTAATTCAAGCCATCTTTGCTGCCTCATATTCAACTCCTTCTGAGTGAAGAAGTATTTCAAGCTTTTATGATCCGTAAAGATATGTATCTTTTCACCATACAAGTAATGTCTCCATATCTTTAGGGCAAAGACTACCGCTGCCATCCCTAAGTCATGGGTAGGGTAATTCTGCTCATGACTCTTCAACTGACGAGAAGCATAAGCGACTACCTTACCTTGCTGCATCAAAACACAACCCAAACCTTTCTTAGAAGCATCACTGTAAATCACAAAACTCCTTGAACCATCAGGTACAGTAAGAATTGGTGCAGTAACTAGCTTTTGTTTAAGGTTCTGGAAACTGTCCTCACAGGCCTTGCTCCAAACAAAAGGAGCTCCCTTCCTGGTCAACTGAGTAAGAGGAGTAGCTATACGGAAAAAGTTCTCCACAAATCGTCGATGGTAACCCGCTAAACCTAGAAAGCTATGAACCTCACTAACTGTGGAAGGTCGGGGCCAATTGGTGACTGCCTCTATCTTAGCTGGATCAATAGAAACACTAGCTTTAGAAACCACATGGCCTAGAAAGGATACCTGCTTCAACCAAAACTCACATTTTGAGAACTTGGCATACAGTTTATTAGCTCGAAGGGTTTCTAGAACCATACGTAAATGCTTCTCATGCTCGACCTCTCTCTTGGAATATATCAAAATATCATCAATAAACACGATCACAAAAGTGTCTAGGAACTCTCTAAACACTCAGTTCATCAAATCCATGAACACTACCGGAGCATTCTTCAAACCAAAAAGACATCACAATAAACTCATAGTGCCCATATCTGGAACGAAAGGCTGTCTTCGTTACATCGTTATCCTTTATCCTCAGCTGATGATATCCTGACTGAAGGTCGATCTTAGAGAACATTGTAGCTCCCTGTAACTGGTCAAACAGATCATCGATCCTGGGCAAGGGATATTTATTCTTAACGGTTACCTTATTCAACTCCCTGTAGTCAATACATAAGCGCATCGATCCATCTTTCTTTTTAACAAATAAGACTGGTGCACCCCAAGGTGACACACTCGGTCAAATGAAGCCTTTATCAAGCAACTCCTGTAACCCTAGAAGTTCTTCAGGAAAGACATCTGGATAGTCCCTCACCACTGGTTCCGATGACAAGGACATGTCAACCTCTCTAGTATCCACCACACTCACTAAGATACTCCAAGTACCCCGACTAAGCAGTTTACTAGCCCTCATAGCTGAGATTACGTTAGGTAACGACCTTGATCCTCCTCCCTTAAACTTAAAATTGGCCATCAAGGGAGGGTTAAACGCTACCTCCTTACGGGAACAATCTATGATAGCATGGTTAGCAGCTAGCCAATCCATACCTAGAATCACATCAAAGTCGTGCATATCAAGGACTAACAACGTTACTTCAATCACATGACCTGCTATCTCAATCTGGCATGCTTTCATCTTTTTTTTCGACAACATATTCTCCCCAGAAGGAGTAGATACTGATAAAACATGGTGTAGGGGCTCTACCTCTAAGCGGGCATGCAACACAAATGCAGAAGAGATAAAGGAATGTGACGAACCAAAATCAAACAAAACTAAGGCATCATGCCTCAACACTGGAAGTGTAACTATCACCACCGTGCCTGCTCTCTCAGCCTCAGTCTTATTTGTAGCAAAGACTTTACCATGATGTGGAGCACCTGCTCCCTGATTCTGTGCACCCCTGATAAGTCTCATCGAGCATCTGTCAGCTGTATGCACCTCTTGCCTACAATTGAAGCAAGTCCTGGTCCCAAATAAACAACGACCTAGATGATGCTTCCTACAAGTAGTACATAAAGGTTTTCCTCTGGCAGCTTCCCCTGCCTCTAAAGGTTTCTGCTGGAAGCGACGAAACTCACCACCTGATCTGAAGTTTCACTGTGGTACTGAAATAGGCTGCTGCTCAGCCTTCCTTTTCTGTCCCGAAGTCGAACCTTTACCTGCAACTTTGGATGAGTTAGCCCTCTCCTATAAACTGAGATCTACTGCCAAGCGCAGCGCACAACATGAGTGACGAGTCGAAAGGCTCGAATCAGACCCTGGATATCTAGCTTGAGACCTCTAACAAACTTATTAGCTCTGGTCGCCTCATCGCTATCATCTCGGGAGCGAAGCGGGACAACATATCAAACTCTGCATCATACTGCTCCACTGTCCTATCGCCTTGCTCCAATTTTAGGAACTCCTGCCGCTTGGCATCTCGTAAACTCGCAGAGAAGAATTTCGCATAGAAACTCTCCTTGAACTGTTCCCAAGTGATCTGACCCACATCACCCCCTAGCATCCTCTCTGCCATCTCCCACCAAGCAGTACCTCTGTCTGTCAACATGAAAACGGCGCACTGAACTTTCTGGTCCTCAGGGCACTACATATACCAAAATATGGTCTCCAAAGAAGATAACCACATTTGAGTCTTGGTGGGGTCCTCCAAAGACCCATCGAATGTCGTGGGTTTGTACTTTCTGAAACTCCTCAAGTGCTTAGCCTCTGCCGACAACTGATCTGGTACGATCAGGGGTACAACCAGAGCCGGAGCAGAAGCAGGCGGGGCAGGCTGCTGCTGCTCTTGCATCTGCATAATCAAATCTCTAAACCTCTGCTCCATAGGAGTGAGGTCCACACGAGTAACTGGTGCAGTAGGGTCGATAGCTTGAGCTACAGACTGTACTTCAGGTTGGACACGTCCTGCTACCCTTCCTCGGCCACCCCTACGCGCACCTCTCCTTGGTGGCATTTCCCTAACAACCACCAATGATTCCTTTAGTCTCATATGATAATTAACTTCGCAGGTTAACTTAGGTAAGGTAATGCATATAGAGTTATACATATAATTTCATGAAAACGTACCTGACGAGTGGCAAAGGATCATTTTAGCCAAAGGGACACAAAAACACAGACTCACATCATAAGTCAGTCTACAGAACCTAAAACTTAGGCTATGATACCAACTGTAACGACCCAACTTTTCGGACTAAGCTGAGATCATCATTTACTACTAGACTCATAGTAAAACACACAAACTCATAAAAAGACCTGTTTACGATTCATTAAAAACGTTCACAATATCACAAAAATAGTTTCGTGCGCTAATTTTAAATCACGTTTCCAAAAGTTTCAAAATATAGTTCACAGAACCAGCAAAACAAAACAAACAATCAAATATTCTAACCATGACATCATTTAATTCTCAAAAGAAATAAAAATTAACAAACACGTGAGCAGAAGAATAAGAAAACTAGACGCGTCCACATGGCCTTCACGCATCCTTCTTGCCCCTCGTCAGTCTGCCCCTCGTCATTCCCTTACCTGAAAAGTTAAAGAGAAAAGAGTGAGTATAAGAATATACCCAGTAAGGGACCCACTACTGGGCCTGTTAGGGTAATAACAGGTAGCTTCCTATTAAGGGGTACCCTACATAAACAGTCTAGTGGTTCCGTAGAACGCACACATCAATCAGTCTAGTGATCCCGTCGGATGCACATATCAGTCTTGTGACCTCGAAGGATGCACATATCATTCTAATGATCCCAAAGGATGCACATATTAATCGAGGAATCCTAAAGGACACCATGCGTGTAAGGTAGGCTACCCCATAGATAAAGCTAACCGTTACCCCATAGTCTATACTAAACCATCTACAACAGTCACATCACAATAACGTTCAAGTTAACGGTTCAGTTATAAGCTTAGCCAGTCAGACTGTTTAGGTTTAAACAACTGTCTCCTGAGTCGCTATATGAATATCTAATTCACACGTCATCGTGACATTTCTTTAAATCCAGTCAACTAGTCAAATCATCACCTTGTAAAATCACCTGACGATACCTCATCTCAGTTGAAACCCTAGAGCAACTACAGGTAATCTATGTAATGCATAACATCCATATTATGCATAACAATCACATTCAAGCCACAGCGCAGATCAACGGCGTCTACACAACTTACACAAGAGGTTTCTGAACTCTTAGTCCCTCCACGACATAACTCCATAACCAGTAACCCGACAATAGACCTTAACTTTACATAACATTAAGATTTCATAGTCCATCGGCATACTATTCCAGTTCACAACATAGCCCATCAACATAACTACAATACACAGAACATCTGGACATCGGTGCCTATCCGTAGAAATAACTAATTAACGTATATAAGCATATAGGATACAACTAATGATCACATTACCTTTAATCAGTCAAGAGCATATAAGTGATATGTACTAGTCAAACATAGGTCAATCAATTCAATACAGTTACTATCGTATAATTCCCATGTAGGTTACTACGTTTCTAGTCTCGGTCTGAGGTCCAGTAGTAAGAAATTCCTTACCTGAACTGTAGCTAAAATCCTTGTTCAATTCAACGTCTAAATGAATCCACCTAAACACAAACATAAGGGTTTAACAATGACATCACCGAAAATCCACATTACAAAACGTTCCAAAGCAACTTCTACCGGCTTACCCAAATAGAGGAGAGTTGGTTCCAACTACACTTGCCGTAACACCCCAGAACCTGAGCATCACCTCGCTAACACCTTCAAGGGATCAACAGTTAACCCAACCAATCCGTTCAACATTTTAATTTGACATTTAAACCCACATTGACTATTGAAAACGTTAGAAATTCCTCACATTGTCCTTACCAAAACTCACAGGGACTCAGCACGGATAGAACGGCTTACGCGACTCAGTGAACCGGGAGATTGGCTTGAAAAAACGGCTCGACTCGGCTCAGTCCTCAGCTCACAGCTCGGCTCTGTCCTCGGCTCGTGGCTTGACTTGGCTCAATCCTTAGCTCGCAACTCAACTCGACTTGTTTTGCGGGTCAGATAGAAAGACAGGATGGTTCAGGTCGGGTCAGCTTGGTTGGCTCGAGTATGGTGTGCAGTGCGAGGTGGGTTGAAGGTGGGAGAAGAAGACCCAGCGACAGCGACGACTGGGCGTACGCGACCGGACGGTGGTTGGGGGCGGTCGATGGTGTTCGGATCTACAGTTGGAAAAGGGAGAAAGAAGGGTTGAAGACGATAGCGGGTGGCTAGGCTTCAACTACCGCGGATGAACGAGGCCACGATGATGAGAGGCTTCAACGTGCGGCAGCTGCAGGCCAGCATTGAACGAAAAAGAAGAAGATTTAGGAAGGTGGGGAGGCAGCCGCTGCTCGTCGGGTGAAGGAACTGTAGAAGAAGAAGAAGAAGAAGAAGAAGAAGAAGTAGAAGAAGAAGAAAAAGGAGAAATCGGGGGGGGGGGGGGGCAGCGTGATCTGGGCTTAAGGTTTCTTTTTTAAATATATATATATAATATAATTAATGATAATAATAATATAATTTATATTATATTCTTATTATATTATTTTATATCATATTATAGTATAAAAAATTCAAACCCTTCAATTTCTTCTTCTTTTCTCTTCTAAACCAAACAAAAGTTAACACCAAAAATTTTAAATTCCCGAAAATTAACATAAAATGTTAAAACTTACCTCGAAATTTGGGGCGTTACAATCAACCCAATAGAAAGTTTTGACTACTACAAAACTGGGTTTACTTGACGCTTTTACAATTGATATACTTGACAGTTTTAAGAAAAACTGTCAAATAACATAAACGAGCGTCAAGAATAAGAAAGATTGAAAATACCCACATTTTTTGTCTTTTTGTTTTAAATACTTGATAGGTTAAAATTGTCAAGATTATTTTTAATTACTTGACATTTAAAAAAATTGTCAAGTAATATATTTTTTTTTCAATTAAAATTTTTCCTCTTCTAATTTTTACGTTCCCAACCTTTTTTCCCCAATTTTTTTAAAAAATTAAACCGTAACAATTAATTTTCCCTCTTCTAATTTTACTTTCCCAAATTTTTTCCCCCAAATTTTGTAAAAGGAATTAACCTAACTTTTCCCCCCTCCCAATTTCTCTATCTTCCTCACGCAAGACTCCCCTAAAGCTACTGCCGCCGCTCGCCATCCACCACTCGTCTGCCACCGCTCGTCTGAAGGTTCATCAGCCGCCCCACGTACAACGCAACTCGTCAAGCACCGAAGGTTCGTCTGCCACCCCACAACACAACCCGCTCGTTTGCTACCGCTGAGCAGAAGGTTTGTCTGCCGCCCACGTACAACGCAACCCGCCAAGCACTGAAGCTTCGTCTGCCACCCCATGAACAACGCAACCTGCCACTGCTACACGCTTCTTCTTCTGTAACCCGTCGCCACAACACGCCGCTACACGCTTCATCTTTCGCAGCACGCCGTCACAACCCACAGCCGCTGCAACGCAAAACCGTCGTCGTCCCCTGTTTTCCTTCTATTTTCCTCATAATTTTATCGGTAAGTCATTGTAATTAGATGATTTGTTTTGATGTCGATTTATTTTTTTCATTTTTTATTTATTTTCATGGTAATTCCTGCATCTATTTATTATTTGTTTTTGATTTTGTTTGGTGTTGGAGATTGAGGGGATATGAAGTTTCTTGATGTTGGAGATTTAGTGTTCACTTTAGCCCACTGTGTGTATTGGCCAATACGACTTTGTTATTGTATTATTTTCAATGAAGTTTATAGAGGAAATCATGGACCACCAAACTTTTCTATTTGGGAGATCATTGAAGTTATCTTATAGGGGAAATCATGGACCACCAAGCTTTTCTATTTGTGAGGATATTGAAGTTATCTTATAGTTAAGTACTCACTAGAAACGTTTAGGAATTGTTTTGGATGTACTTTAAAGTTGATTTCATCCACTTAAAAAACCTAAAAAAACCAATCAAAATAAGCACTTATAGTATGTATTTTGATATTCCTTTGTGAAGAAGGTAGAGTATCTATTTAGACTTTGTTTTAATAATTGCATTTGTTTGCATGCAAGTTCTTGTTCGTGGTAATTTTCATATTTTATATCTAGAGATCATATTAAACTTATGAGACAATTCCTAAATATATCGACAACAATAAATATAATATTGTATTTTGATTGTTGGATTTTAATTTTTGAACTTAATCTCCTAAATTGTACTTTCACCCCTAAATTTGTATTATTTTTCTTTGTATTAATGGTATCAATAATGTTATAAATTTGGTTATGGCCTATAGTAACTTGTATTCTTTTTGTTAGTATGAGTTGCTAAAATCTTGTATTTCTTGTATTCTTTCATGTGAATTTCTTGTATTCTTTCAAATATTATAATTCAAATTGATAACCATTACTCAATTAAATCTTACACTTATGGATAGATCATGGATGCACAAAAGTAGGTTATCCAAAGATTATGAATTGGGTGTAGAAAACTTCATAAGTTTTGGATTTTCTAATACAAAATATGCCTCTATTCGTTGTCCTTGTTTGAAATGTGGGAATTGTGAAAAGCAAAGTCATACTACTATTAGATATCACTTATATGTCAATGGAATGGATGAAAGTTATAAAATTTGGTTTTGGCTTGGTGAACAACTACCTGAGTCATCCTTATACGAGGAATCTTCTAAGTTTGACACTCATATGTATGAAAAAAATGATGTTGGAAGTACAAATGAAATGATTTAAGTTGCTCATGAGGAGTATTCAAAAGATCCAAATGAATTTGAGAAATTGCTTAATGATGTCGAAAAACCACTATATGAAGGATGCAAAAAATTCACCAAGTTGTCCACATTAATGAAGTTGTATAATTTAAAAGTTAGGTATGAATGGAGTGATATTAGTTTTCCGGAACTACTGAAAACTTTAAAGGAAATTTTTCCTACTTCTAATGAGATCCCAAGTATGAAGTGAAGAAAACTTTAGGTGCATTAGGAATGAGTTATGAAAAGATTCATGCATGCTCTAATGATTGTTGTTTGTATAGAAAAGAACACGCTAATGCAACTGAATGTCCTGAATGTGGTGAATCAAGGTGGAAGTATGCCAATAGTGCAAACAGAAGGAAAAACAGATTCCTAGAAAAGTTGTATGGTATTTTCCACCGACTCCACGTTTCAAAAGATTGTTTCGAAGTACTGACAATGCTAAAAATTTGATTTGTCATTCTAATGAACGAGTAGTTGATGGAAAATTACGACAATATGGATACTATGTAATTGTTTCTTGGCAATATGAATACTATGTGGTTGTTTCTTGGCAATATGCATTGTATTGGGTAGTATGTGATTGTTTCTTGACAATATGCACTATTTTGGATACTATGTAATTGTTTCTTGGCAATATGAATACTATGTGGTTGTTTCTTGGCGATATGCATTATATTGGGTACTATGTTGTTTTTTCTTGGCAATATGCATTATATTGGGTAGTATGTGATTGTTTCTTGACAATATGCACTATTTTGGATACTATGTAATTGTTTCTTGGCAATATGAATACTATGTGGTTGTTTCTTGGCAATATGCATTATATTGGGTACTATGTGTGGTTTCTTGGCAATATGCATTATATTGGGTACTATGTAATTACAGTGTCCTTTGCAAGTTGGAATAGTTGAATGTGGATACTATGTGATGAGATACATGAGAGATATAATCACCAATGGAGCATAGTAGTCACATATTTGGTAAGTTGTGTTTAAATGATTGTTTGAATTATTTTATAAATTAAATTCAAGTAATCAAAGTATTAACTTCAATATTTTGGGTTTCATATCAGATTGATACTAGGACCTCATACAGTCAACTCGAGTTGGACGAAGTACGAATGGAGCTTGTTGATTTTTTGGGTGGCCACATGTGAAATGGTCATAACTAAGTTCTTTTCGGGTTAGATAGATAAATTTTGTTGATATTGGATATAGGTGAACTAGTTTTATTGTTATTTTGTTGATACTGAATATAGGTGAACTAGTTTTGTTGATATTTTGTTGATAGTGGGATATAGGTGAACTAGTTTTGATATGGTAACGACACCTTTAGGCTACACATATATTTTGTTTATATATCGACATTGATGGAAAGTTTAGGCTATTGTTAGAAGTTTGGGCTACATATATATACTAGTTTAGGCTATTGTTATAAGTTTGGGCTAGATATATATATGTTGTAATTAACTATGTAATCACCAACTTATATATGTGGTTTATTGATATATATATATATATATATATATATGCAATTTCTTTGATGGAAAGTTTGAGTTGATTTCAAATTTTCAATTGATGTGTATTTTAATATTGTTGGACTTCAAAAGAGGTGAATGATAAAATATATGGATATTTCAAAATATATAATTTTTTATTTGAACAAACTTTATATACTTGATACCTATAAACTGTCAAGTATAATTTCACTTGACGTGTAAAACATGACAAAAATAAAACCCCATTATTCTTGACACAGGATTATTTGACGTATAAACACTGTCAAGTATAATTCTATACTTGACGCTTTTTCAATGTCAAGTATAATTATACTTGACACGTACA
Source organism: Cucumis melo (assembly GCF_025177605.1). NCBI lineage: Eukaryota > Viridiplantae > Streptophyta > Magnoliopsida > Cucurbitales > Cucurbitaceae > Cucumis > Cucumis melo. The sequence goes on from NC_066857.1 coordinate 5,726,919, forward strand.
AACTGTCAAGTAAACCTTCCTTATTCTTGACACTGGATTAGTTGACACATTGAAAAGCGTCAAGTAAACCAATACTTGACAGTTAAAAAGCATCAAGTAACCACCGTTTTGTTGTAGTGTTTCATGGAAAGTCGAATTCGAGGGGATGATAACATGAAAATGGAGGACGATGAATCCATGCCAGATATTGACAACAGTGATAACACTACTCCTGATGATACAACAAACAATCAATCATTGGACAACAACAACTTGCAGTCAACCTCATCTTTACAACTGTCACCACGAAGGAAAAAAGACAAACAGTGGCTGATGAGTCTGAAATGCATCCAATGACCAAGAAGAAAAGCCGCATATCCAATGACAAAGAACAACAAAGTCATTCAAAATCCTACAAAAGACTGAAAAAGAACATCAAAGAAATTAATGAGGATGTATCTGCGTTAACTTTTATAGTCTGTAGGATGGATGACACAATCAGAAAGCAGTCATTGAAGCTGTCTGAAATGAAGCAAATACTGGAGAGATTGCTCCAAGTAAACTTCGTTTTCAAAAAGTATTTCATTTTTCAGTTGTTTAAATAAACGATCATGTAACTAAAATATCCAATCGCTTATCAAATTTTAATGATTGTTTATCATAGTTACACGATCGTTTAGGTATTATACATCATCGTTTACTTTTTTATACACGATCTTTAGCAATCGTTTTTTTAATTTTATTTTCATTTTTATTTATTTATTAGAATCAAAATCAAAATCAAAATCAAGACAATGATGATACTCATAACTTCCAAGATGATCTTCATGATGGAATTAATCAAGACAATATGGACAAAAATGATGAACATCAGAATAGAGAAGATATGATGAGCAATGACCAGCCATATGTTGAAGAACAACCACTCAAGATCATTACGTGGAAACTCAAAGGTTAACATTTCATTCATTGTTTACTGCTTTATAATGTTTAAAATTGCTTACATTCTGAATAAGTAACAATTGTATTTTTCCTTATTCTCATTTTGTTTAGGCAACATCAAGAGGAATCTGGTAGTGATATACACATAGACGGTAGGGATGCAGACTTGCTACTGACTATTAGAGATATATCGGATAATCTAAATGCTCAAAGTCAGAAAGAAAAAGACCTGCCAGAAATGATTACTACCCTTCCACTTGTGAGCCAACCTCTTCCATTTTGTGAGATACTACCATCATCAAGTAGTACTCTCAACCAACCTGCAATGGCTCAATTGGATCAAATTGTAAAAATTCATGAGGTGCCACCATCAATTTCAATTGTAAATGAAAAATCTCAACCGGTATGTATACAAAACAACTATGTAGTCCTTTGAATTAAGAGTTTGTTTCTTATCTAATATTATGCACTGTAGGAAATACAAAAAATGATCAAGCAGTTACTTTGGCAGAGATAGAAAAAGAAAATGAACAAGTAACTGAGAAGCAAACAATTGGAAATGTGCAGCAATCTACCTCATCTAAAAAATAAAATCTCAACTGGTATGTATACACAACAACTCTGTAGTCCTTTGAGTTAAGAGTTTGTTTCTTATCTAATATTATGCATTGTAGGAAATACAAAAAAAAAATGATCAACCAGTTACTTTGGCTGAGATAGAGAAAGAAAAAGAAAATGAACAAGTAACTGAGGATCAAACAATTGGAACTGTGCAGCAATCTACCTCAACTGAAAAAATAGAATCTCAATTGGCATGTATACACAACAAAATGTTCAGTCCTTTAAATTAATAGTTTGTTACTTTTCTAATATCATACATTACAGGAAACAACAAAACAACAGGTTGAGATTCAAAAAAATAATGAAGCATTTACTTTAGTTGAAGATGAACCAGTAACGTAGAAAGAAAGTTCTACAATTGATTTAGAACCTATATCGATATGTATATAAAAGAACTCTGAAGTACTTTGCATCAATTATTATTGTTTTTTATTTTTTCCTTAGTTAACAACATTGCGCATTATAGGAAACAAACGAAGATAACAATAACCAATGAAGAGAAGAAAGCTATGTAAAATAGCAAATAAAAACTTGCCTGATCAAGATCAACAAGTTAATCCACCCACAACATCTACTGAGATCATATCAGAACCGATAATACCTGTATCAGATGTCAAAATCATTGATGTAGATACATATAATCCCATGTGGCAAGTGGATGAAAAATTATGGAACGAATACTTAGCATGGAAAAGATCAAGAAAAACAACTCATGAAGAAAAAAAGATTTTTTCAAAAAGCTTGTAGAAAACACATGGATACTAGGAGATGTAAGTACTCTTTCCAAATTTCATTTTACATATAAAAATACATGATCGAGTACAACATACTTTATCTAAACCAAACAATCATTTATATATATTACACCATCGCTTAGTAAGAAAAAAATGTTGTAAACGATCACTCGTATTTTCTAAACTATTGCTTCTATTCACTAAACGATCGTTTATATATAATAAATGATCGCTTAGTAAGTAAACAATCACTTGTATTTTCTAAATGATCGCTTATACTCTTCTTTCATTCACTAAATGATCGTTTAATTTTCCTTGTAGACCATGGATTTGCTATTATCCCACTTGCAGAAAAGAATGTTGTCTATCAAGAAACTTTGCAAGTATACTTTTAGAGCAATAGATTTCGCGTTTATAGTAAGTTTTTATTCTTTATTTTTTTTCTTTTGTATAGAAGTTATACTGCATAATTATATTCTGACTAAATTTTTTTACTTGTTCTTCAAGACTGGAATCAATAAGCCACACTACATAGTTTGGCAACGTCTTTTTGATACTTATCTGTTGAGAGCAGACAATAAGAAAGTTTATTGGAAAGATACAACAACACACTTAAATCTATGGACAGAAGAAGATTTGGAATGCTATTTCAACACAGCTGTTGGTGATTTTCAAGAAAAACCAGGGTGGGGAGATGTCAACTACGTGATTGGCTGCATCAACATAAAAGAACACTAGTTGGCTGTTGCAACTGATATGAGAAAATGCAGGATCTACGTGTTTGACTCGATGCCAAATTATGTTGATAAGAAACTTGTTGATCAAGCTCTTGAAATGTCTGCACGATGCATCGCATCACTCGCAATTGCAATTGGAGTGGACCTCCATTCAAAACAATTTGAATATGGCCATTGGCCAGTAATCAGGTCAACTACAACATTACAGAAAGGGCGTTCATTGGATTGTGGCATTTTATGTTCTAAATTTATTGAATGCCTTCTAACAAATGCTGACTATGATTTTCTAACTGTCAAAAACATGAAACTATTTAGACAACAGTATGTACTGGAACTTTGGGCAAATAAATACTTTTGGTAAATAAATATATATTTCGTTCTTGTAGTTTTGAGTTAATGTTTGTATTCGTTTAGATACATATCACAAAAAAATTATATAAAGATATAAAAATATTAAGCAATCGTTTAGTAAAGTCTAAACGATTTTCTTAATAAACATAAAAAATATTAAGCGATCGTTTATATAAACCACACTAATGTCAAAGATAGTGCATATATCTTTAAGCGATCGTTTAGTAAAGTCTAAATGATCTTCTTAATAAACATAAAAGGTATTAAGTGATCGTTTAGTAAAGTCTAAACGATCTTCTTAATAAACATAAAAAATATTAAGCGGTCGTTTATATAAACCACATCAATATCTAAAACAATATTAAGCGATTTCCTAATGTACAGGTGAAGAATATTAAGCGATCGTTTATATGTAGCACACTAATATAAAAGATCGTGCATATATCTTTAAGCGATCGTTTAGTAAAGTCTAAACGATCTTCTTAATAAACCTAAAAAATATTAAGTGATCGTTTATATAAACCACACTAATTTCTAAAAGAATATTAAACAATTTCCTAACGTACAGGTGAAAATATTAAGCGATCGTTTATATGTATCATACTAAAGTAAAAGATCGTGCATATATCTTTAAGCGATCATTTAGCAAAGTTTAAATTGTCACACCCCCTCCCGGACTATCTGCTACCTTAGACCGAAAGATGGCGTGAAGCCGACGAACAACGCTTTTCTGTACATGTATCTGTCGACTCTGCTTAAAACTTTCATGTGATGAACTTGCCAATCTAGTATATAAACTATTATACATGCAACAAAACACAGCGGATCCTAAGCTAGTTTAAACACAGCTAGTCAAACACATACATGAAGTGTACCTCAAAATTTACCGATTTCACGAGTAAACCTAAAGACACCTTAATCAAAATATAACCAACAAAATTTACACAACTACAACTTCTAAAGCTTATACAAACTGTGGAGTATCTATAACATACAAGGGTGTATATACATCATAACACAACGGACTCTATGCCAAACTCAAAACACGTACTGGCAATCAATAATGGAGCTTCAGCAGACTAAGGCAGTCTATTAGGCACCGAGAACTCGATCTCTACCTGGAAAATGGGTAAAACATTTTGGAAAGGGTGAGCTATGAAGCTCAGTGAGTGACTCAGTTTAAAACTATGAATTTAAAGATAAGAGCACGTGAAAACTTTACACATATAAATCTATTTATACAAGTCGTAAATGTAAACGTGTAGTAGTAAGAATAGCTTCCTTAAATACTCAGCATGTTCATCATTGAAATCTAGCAAGGCATATCAAGTATATTGAAGAATTTTAACTAACATGATAAATCTACGTTGTGTAGGGTACACGCAGTACAACAACTTTTACAAGCTCTACGATGTAGTGGGGCTCGCCCAGCACTCTCATCGTCTTTGTCGTAGTGGGACCCGTCCAGCACTACAACAGTATCGTTGTTACGGAGTACACTCAATGTCAACAACGGAATCTAACCAGTGTGCACACGGTAATCTCTAGCCACAGGCTCAAGATCTTAGTCATGTAGTTAATGAAAATTTCATAAATCATCTAAAAATATTAAAACATGGCTGCTTATAAATTTTACACAAAGCTCGAACTTTACTCAGCTCTTTCGTGGAAAATTGTAGTTCTTAGAACAAAACTTCTTACTAATTCATGCTTTGCTTAAAACATTGTGGTTTAAATACGTTTCAAACATTTAATATCTACGTGCTAGCATAAATTTCATTAAGAAATCTAGTCTCCAAATGTATACTTGAAAATAGTCATGAAATTCAAATACCTTTCACAGCTTTGTAAGTAAACATTTATCGCATTCAATCATAATAACAGTTATGGAAAATATTTCAAAGTTGGTTTTTTCACTCACCGTCTTGGGCTAGATCCTTGGTCTATAAGCTCGGTTTAATTCTTCTCGGCCTACCAACAACCCAACCGAGTATTAAAACTCTAAACATTCTGGTTTCCTAAAGATATACATAACATGTCTCACCAAAGATGACGCTCACGAAAACAAAGCTTAAGAAATAAAATCCTATTTCAACAACTCTCTCAAATTTCCAGATTTCTAACATAAACTTCAAATGACTATAACTTTCTCCATACTTAACCAAAATAAGTGTCCTTTATATCAAAATCTTCATTTTGAGACCCTCTAAAACTTACCTGAAGACATGTAAATCTGGATCCCCGTGCATAAACTCAGATAACCCTCGAAACAGAACCACTTCCAGAATCGCACACACACGACCTCTTTAACTTGTCCCTACAATTTAACTGATTTTTAGTCATTTTTGGTTCACAATTTCTTCATGAAAGTTGCAGTAAATTAATTAAGCTTTCCAACCATACTAAATAGAGATTCTAACTTCACCGGTACACTCTGAAATACAAGAAAAACTAGAAACCTCTTGATTTCGAGTGAAAACCAACTGCCCTGTTTTCTTCATCAAAAAGCACCCATTGAATATCCAAATTTGCTCCAACTTTCTTCATAAAGTTTGTTTGAAAATGAGTTAAATTTCAGTAAATATAAACCTCACCTCTTAATTCCTTTTGAAGAGTTTAAACCGAATTAAAAACCATTGATGTGCAGAATGAACTAAAATTCAGTCATGGATACACTTTGCTTGAGTTCTTCAACCTCAAAATTCTAGTAAAATTCCTCTTATTCTTCCAAAATCTCTCTTAAACGTTCTCTGCAAATTGTAGAAGGAAAAGAATGGAAGTTGGATGAGAATTGGTCTTCAAAATGCTTGGCGGTGAAGGGAAGAGAAGAAGAAGAAGAAAAGAAAAAATGAAATTTTCTTCTCTTTTTTTTTTCTTTTTATCCTTTATTTTCTTTCTTTTCTTTAATTTATTTAATAAAACCATTTAATATATAAATATATATATATATATTTACACTTAATTTCCATTTTTTTCCACATTTAAAAAAATTAAACCAAGAAACTATCGGGTTTACATAAACAATCTTCTTAATAAACATAAAAAATATTAAGCGACCGTTTATATATCTAATGTATAAACGATAACAACTATCCATCAAATTTAATATCAAACGTGGTATACATAATAATGAAAGAAAGATAGTACACATTTTCATTAGTCGTTCAAACCTTGCCTTGCTTACAAGTCCTACTATTATGTCCTTTACAATTACAATTGGAACATCTGGTTGAACTACTAAATTCCCCAACAGATGGAATTCTTTGTTTTCTTGGTCTTCCAGCCTGCCGTAAAACCACTTTTGCAATACATCCCTAATTAAACAAAGCATCGTTGCCATAGGTAGTTCTCTAAAATTTTTAAACACAGAATTTACACTTTCTGCAAAATTTGATGTCAACATCTATACCTTCGTCTACGTGAATATGCCCGAGACCACTTCTCAAAACCAACATTACTAAGATAATCTCTAATATTTGAACAAACAGACTCCATGCATCTCATGTGGTACTCAAATTCTTCAACAGTGTAGGCATAAGCACAGCTAAAGAAATACTTATTAAGTAGTGGATCCTTAAAATGAAGTTTCAAGTTACTTAAAAGATGTTTTGTGCACACATAATACTCAACATCAGGAAACACTCTTAAAACTCCTTTTGAATACTAAGATGCCTATAAAAAACAATGACTAAATTAGCTCGCTCTGAAAAACCACTTTGTATCTTCTCAAAAAACCATGTCCATGATGCATCATTTTCAGAATCTACAATGGCAAAAGCAAGAGGAAAGATTTGATTGTTACCATCTTGTGATGAAGCTGTTAATAGGATGCCACCAAACTTACGCTTCAAAAATGTCCCATCAATAGAAATAATAGGTCTACAATATTTCCACCCCTCAATTGATGCACCAAAAGCCATAAAACAAAACTTGAAATGACCACTATCATTCATTTCTAAAGCAGTGCATGTACCTATAATAATTAAAAACACATTTCTATCAGCACAAACAAAAAAGAACATAAAGAATATCAAAGATGCCAATATTGGTCTATCTAGATACACTGTGATATTAGTCTATCCACATCTATCTGCAAATCAATTAAAATTTGATATAAAAAACTGATCATACCTGGGTTAGATTCAACCAATTTATCAAAGAATCTTGGAATCAATGCATACGATTCAACTGTGTCACCGTGTAATATCTTTACCATATATTCTTTTTCCCTCCAAACTTTCTGGTAACTTATATTTACTCCAAGATTTGTACAAGCCTTATGCACAATCTCTTTAGGAATGGAACGATCGGTAGACATGAATCTAAAATCATCTATCAAACAATTACCAATTACTGTTGAAGGAGCTTGCATGTGAGAACTTTGGACAATACTCAATGAACAATCATGGTTAGAAGTGTATTTTCTTAGCATCCACAAATCATTCTTCATATAACAAAATGCTTTTACATACCATTTATAGCCTTTTTGCAGACATCTAAATTCAAGAGACCTCATATAATTAAAGGTGACTCGCATATCTACCATAATTCCAGACACTGAGTAATTCTTATAAACATTGCAGCCATTCGATTGACCTCCATAATAAACAACAATAGGAATAGACATTCTAATCTGGAAAAAAAGAAAATATAATTAAGTATTTAGATGTAATAAGAGAATACTAAACGATCGTGCAAAGAAATCAATAAATACTAAACAATTGTTTAACACCAATACACGATCGTTACAATAAATTAAACGATCATTTAAAGACACTAATCGTTTAAACCATCGTGCAAAGAAGTTAATAAATACTAAACGATTGTTTATCACCAACACACGATCGTTTAAAGACGCTGATCATTTAAACCATCGTGCAAATAAGTTAATAAATATTAAATGATCGTTTAACACAAATACACGATCATATATAATAAATTAAACGATCATTTATGTTTAAACCATCATATCCAATTTGATACACGATCATTTAAAGATACTGTTCGTTTAAACCATCTTATTGAAATTGATACATGATCGTTTTTAGACATTCATCGTTTAAACAATCGTATTGAATTTGATACAAATCGTTTAAAGATGTAGATCATACAAAATATTGAAAATTTTTGTGTTCATAAAGATGAACGATCGTGTTCATATGACAAAACGATCGTCTGTATATTGTTGAACGACCATGTTGATAGAGGTAAACAATCAAGTATTTCAATGAAAATTATCCTGAAAAACTTCAAACTATCGATCTTCATAATGATTTACACATCTTACAGTGATTCTTAAAAGTTCAAAACGAAATAAAAAACCTTAAATTCTTACAAACAAAAAAAAAACTCAAACAACTTTCATACTTCACAACTAAATTTTTAAATCAACGTAAACAGTAATCAAAACCTTCAACGATATTCATAACCAAATACAGGATGTCTTACAGTAATACGAATATATACTAAATGTTCTATCTTCACAATGAAATATATAATTATGAACGAAATTTTATAATCAACTAAATAGTTCAAAGAAAAACGATATTTAGAATACTCATCGAAACCAGAAAAGCTGAGATGATATCAACAGAGCAGTATACATGATCTTGATTGTCCAAGATGGCAAGAAGAGAAACGATGCTATCAAAGATAATGGATATCAGAGCGAATGTTGTAGAAAATTACGAAAATTAACTCGAAATAGCTCGAATGATCCAGATGAAAGATATATAAAAGACGAGATAATAACTCGGAAACGACGATCGTGAAAAAATCGATAAGAAGAAGAAAATCAGATTTGAAAGATCGTTATAAAAGATTAAGGAAAAATAAGGAATTCTTAAAAATAATTTGCCTTAATTGGCTTGTTACACGGGCCGTAAATAGTTTACAGTTTTGTTACATTTATGTAAGTTTTCCTAAAATAAATTGAGTGTGAAATGTTGTTACACCCATCCTATATGGAATCTATTGAAATTTTATGGACGCTCCCGGAACAAAAGATCTCGAAACTTGCCTGTCCTTCTTTTCTTAAATTTTAGGAATCTCTACAATTGGTTCATTCTTTCATAAACTGTTACGTTGAGAAGCCCTTTTGAAATATTTAATCCCATAGCTAGTATCTTTAGTTCATACACTCTAGTTTGGATCAATGTGGTCTCTTATTTTCTGATATTCGTCACCTTTTTCATTAAAACATATATATAAAGTAACAGTTTTGTCTGACACTAAGATAGCGATTTTTGAACAACTTTATATTGTCCAGACGTCGAAAACTTTCACATTTTTCAAGAAACTTCTCTAGTTACATGTTTATCGATCAAAGTACAAGAGGTGGCGAACCGCCCTTCATGATTGTTGTATAACGAAATTTGAGTTTGGTATATCCTCAAATATTTAAATCTACGTGGGTTCAATCGTTACATGTATTGACCCTCGAGTTTTACAACACAGGTTTAATCGTATCAACAGTTCTAACGATCAATATATGAAGAAATTTGAGTTTGGTATCCTTTCTATTTAAATCTACATCAATTCAATTGTTAGAAATGTTGACCTTAGAGGTTTTCAGTTGACGATAAAGAAAAATTACCAAAACACCTCATTCTTTTATGGGGAATGGTCGAACATGGGTGCTTAAATGTAGATGATGGAGTTCGACTATAGACCAAAATTAATGATTTAATTCTATGATGATTTAATTTCTTCGGGGTCTTTAATCATGTGAATGGCACGATGAAAACAACGAATTATAGAATAGATATTGCCTACTTTTGAACACAAAAGAGGGAGAGCGCGAGCAGAAAGATGATGCATGCAGTAAAAAAGAAAGAGAAAAAGAAGGACAATAGAAAGAAATCAGATTTGGTTACTCAAATCTAAACGACGTATAAATGAAAAGGAAAAGGAGAAAGATGAAAGAAATCGCAGTGGAAAAAAAAGAGTAAAGGAAGAAAGACGATAAAAAAATCGCAGAGAGGAGAAGAAAGATGAAAAGGCAAACCTGAAATATTAAAAAATGACTAACTTTATGGGTTTTGTTACACGGGCTGTAAATATTTCAGTAGTTTGTTATATTTATGAAAATTTTCCTAAATAATTACAAAAGAAAGTAAAGTAGAGAAATAAGAACAAGAATAATAATCAAATATTTAATCATTTAGTCTTTCATTTTCTTTTCTTCTTTTTTTTTTTTTTTTTTTTTTTTTGTTTTACATTTTTTTTATGGAAACTTAAAGAAAGATAAAAAAAATAATGAAAATTGTAAGATAATTTTAAAATTTTGGGATTTTTTTGAATTTGAAATAATGTCATATTTTGCCTACACCTTAAAAGAGCATGGATCCTTTATTAACAAAATCGATTTCAAAAAGTTACCATATTGAATAATTCTCCACCTACCTCAATTAGTCTAACTAATTGATTTAGTTACTCTAACCAAACTACCCACAAAATTTTAAAAGTAGTTTAATAATTTTTTATTTTTTTTTACAACAGTTGGTTAATCACAAAAATTAAAAAGTAGCCAAATTAAGGTAAAAGTTAATCTAGCAATTAAATTATTTTTAAATAAGGTCAGATAAAATTAGGTGGTTACACTATCCATATATGGAGTTGGCAGTGTTTCGAATACTATAATGCAACCCTTCGATTGGTAAGGTCGCTCCATATGGCATACATGCAAGCGCATTATAAGAATCTCACAGTGCAACCTAGTGGAAGAGATAGTGGGATGTGTTGCCACATGTCTATCACCCACTTACTATGAACTACTTCCCCTATTCACCTTATCAAAGCTCCATGCAAACACTCTCTAACTGAAATCCGCTCCTATGCACAACCTAAAGCCCTGCATGGAACTCACGGTGTGGACTCTTAAGGACGTTAGAGCTAAAAGTAAGTGACTTTTCTCTGACTGAAGTGTTCTAAAACGGTTTTAAAGGGTACACATTAAAAAATAAGATTATATCGAGGCTAACTCAAACAAATTCTTAGTCTAGGTGAAACATCCAGCATAACCATTATACCGGATTTTAACCTATGATGTCTAGGTGATAAACTATTTTTGTTACCTCACATCTCTCACTCATGCTCATAAAACTAGGTTAACTAAGCTCAAGAATTGATTACGATCTGCAGGTAGTAGTGTTCCATAAACTATCAACTTAAGAACCTCCAACCTTAGTCATCTTATCTGACTTGTTGACAAGATTAAATCAGGTGAGCCTCTTGTAACCAGTTTTACAAGATATCAACCTAATTCTATGAAAATTTTGGTTGAAATGATTTTAACTTAAGTGGGCATGCAACTTATCTTTGTTATAGATTTTAAAAGTCTACTTGATCTTATTACACTTATAAAACTATAGACTAACCTATAACTGTAATGCCTCAAAATGTTTTTGAAACTTTATTTATCTTAAGTGTGGTTTTGAAATTTTTGATGTGTTGGAGGAACTTGAGTAATTATATGTGATTATGTAATTCATTAAGTTTTGAGGGTAACTTACGTATTTTTGGGATAATAAAAAGTTATTTGTTGAAGATTGAGAATATTGGGTTGAGGAGGGAGAAAAGAATTGGATTAATTTGTTAAGATATTAGTATGTTTTATTTGGAAAGAAAATTTCTATTAAATAAATAGATAAATAATTTTGACCAAGTTGGTGTTTAAAAAGCCCTTGAAACCCGTGCAAACTATCATCTCCTTCTTTAAGAAAAAAAAAAGAAAGAGAAAACCCTAATTGGAAACCCTAGTCGTCGCCGGACCCGTCGCCGCCGTGACCAATCCGAGCCGCCACTCGCCCCGCCTCCGTAGAACAGCCGTCCGCGACCCGAACGAAGCGTCTGTCGACCCACGCCTCTCCAGCCGCCACTCTTCAAGGATTGAAAATCCGATCTACGCCGTCGATTGCTCCCAAGCGAAGAGTCGATGGACCCGCGTCGCCTCCGCCTGCAAGCCGTCGTCGCGCGACCGCGTTCCATCCCTGCCGTCGCCCGAGCCGGAAATGCGACCTGTGCACCCCTCTGCATGAATCTGGCCCGACCCACATCTCTCCTTCTGTAACCCGAGCCGCGCCCGCATCTGTCTGCGTCGTAGCCAAGCCGCGTCTGCACCTGTCCGCGTCGTAGCCAAGCCGCCCTATAGACGCGCGAGCCGATCTCAGCTCCCTAGCCAAGCCGATTCACCTGTCTTTGAGCCGTTAGCCTGCTCCGGGTTGATTGGGTTTTGGGCACACCCAGCAAGGGCTTAAGATTTTTTAACCTAAATAAATTATTTGGATTAAACTAATTTATTTCTCTTAAAAGGACAGCTTGGACCAATTGAATTGTAGAGTGTAAGATTTCTCCAGTTAAGGACCATCTCGTTGTAACCCCGACCTCGGGTGAGTATTCCAACTGAATTCTTGCATCCTTGGTGTAACGACCCAACTTTCCGAACTAAGCTGAGGTCTTTACTCAGTACTAAGACTCGACCACAAAACACGCAAACTCATAAAGGACCAGTTACGATTCAATAGAAATGTTTTAAAATATTACAAAAAAAAACAGTTTCGGGCCCTATTTTAAATCACATTCACGAGAGTTCCAAAATACAGTGCTCAAATCATCAAACACAAAATCATAAACCAAATATTCTAACCGTGACTCGATCTGACAATGAAAACAACGAGTAACATATATACATCAGCGGAAGCATAAAGAAAACCAGACCCTTCCATATGGCCTTCACGCATCCTTCTTGCCCCTCGTTGTACCCTTACCTAAAAAGATAAAAAGGAAAAAGGGTGAGTATACGATATACCCAGTAAGGGACCCACTACTGGGCCCGTTAAGAATAACAGTTAACTTCCTATTTAGAGGTACCCTACATAAATAGTCTAGTGGTCCGTAGAACGTACACATCAGTCTTGTGATCCCAAAGGATGCACGTACCAGTCTAGTGATCTCGAAGGATACACGTATCAGTCTAGTGATCCCGAAGGATACACCTATCAGTCTAGTTATCCCGAAGGTTGCACATATCAGTCTAGTGATCCCGAAGGATGCACATATCATTCTAGTGATCCCGAAGGATACACACATCAGTAAGGTACACTACCCCATAGATGAATCTAATCGTTACCCCTCAGTCCATACTAAACCGTCTACAACAGTCACACTCCGACAACGTTCATACTAACAATTTCGTCATAGGCTTCGTCAGTCAGACAGTATAGGTTTAAACAACTATATCCTCAGTTGCTATATACATATCCAATTCACACATCATTGCGACATTCTTTAGATCCAGTCAACTAGTCAAATCATAATCGAACTCTTAGTCCTTCGACATAACTCCATAACCAATATCCGGACAATAGACCACCAGATACCTAACATTAAGACTTTAAAGTCCACCGGCATACAATTCCAGTTCACAACGTAGCCCACCAATACAACTACAATACACAGGACATCCGGGCATCGGTGTCTATCCGTAAACAACTCTTTACAAACGATGGCACACAAGCTACAACTAGCGGTCGCGCTTCCTTTAATCAGACAAGAGCATATAAGTGATATGTATTAGTCAAACATGCGTCAATTCATTCAGTACAGTTACTAACGTATAATCCCCTGTGGATTACTACGTTTCTAGCCTCGATCCGAGGTCCAATAGTAAGAAATCCCTTACCTGAAACTTGGTTATGCCCCTTGCTCGAGTCCACGCTCAACGAATCCACCTAAACGAAATCACAAGGGTTTAAACGATGACACTAGTAAAAGTCACTTTTTAAATCGTTCAAACAACATTCGTCGGCTTACCCGAGTAAAGGGGGTATCTCCAAATAAACCTGCTGCGGAACCCGAGAACTTGAGCGTCAACTCTCTAATACCTTCAAGGAACGAAAGGTAGGACCATGTCTTACTCCCATATCTAAACTCGAATCGGTTGTAGCAACATTGGGAAGCTCATCAAAATAATCCTTACCAAAGGCTCACCGTGACCCGAAGTAGAGGGAGGAAGGCTCAAGTGGTTTGGTGAACAGGCAGGTCGGCTTAGCTTGGAGGTGACCGACTCGGCTCGGCTCGCGACTTGGGTTGGTTAGTTTGCGGCTCGGCTCAGCTTGGATCAGCTTACGGTTCGGCTTGAATCGTAGCTCGGCTCGACTTGGATCACTGCTCGGCTCGGCTTGCGGCTCGGCTCGATTCGGCTTAGCTCGCGGCTCGCGGCTCGGCTCGATTTGGCTTAGCTCGCGGCTCGGCTCAACACACGGCTCGCGGCTCGACTCATTGTAGCCGGCACACATGCGAACGACTAGTTTTGGCTGCACGCGGCGACAGCGGCGACTCTCTACGGTTTAGCTCGACGACGGTTGAATGAGGAATGTACGGTGGCGGAAGGCAGTTGCTCACCTCGATTGTTCTGGGTTGCGTCGAGTACACAGAATGAGGAGAAGGAAGCGTCGGAGGCGACGATTGGAGTTAGAGGCAGTCGGCAGTCGGCCGGTTGCGTGAGGCAGAAAGGTGGATTGGAAATGGGGCGGGCGCAACGGTCGTATGCTGGCGTTGTGAAGCCAACGACGATGAGGATGGAGACAACTGCTGGCGTTGACGGAAAGGAGAAGAACTCGAAGGGGACGCGTTGGGTAGAGAATAAAAGAACACCGAGGAAGAAGAAGAAGGGGAAGAAGATGGCAGACGCGGAAGAGGAATAAGAAGGAGGGCGGCGCGCGCGATTAGGGTTTTTAAAAAAAATTATTATATATATATATATATTAAATAATAATAATAATATAATTTATATTATATTATTATTATATTAATTTACACCATATTATATTATTAAAAATTCAAACACTTCATTTTCTTTTTCTTCCCTCTTTAAAACAAACCAAAAATTAACACCAAAATTTTAAATTCCCGAAAATTTACATAAAAATATAAAATTTACCTCGAAAATTTTGGGGCCTTACATTCTTCCCTCCTTAAGGAACTTTCGTCCTCGAAAGTTTTATTCCTCGAACAATTCAGGATAACGAGCTCTCATGTCATATTCTCTCTCTCATGTAGCCTCTTCAACCCTGTGATTCCGCCATATGACCTTAACCAAAGGAATCTCTCTATTCCTCAACATCTTCATGTCCCTAGCCAACACCTCAACGGGTTGTTCTGCATAGCTCAAGTTTTCATCAATCTCTAGTGGCTCGTAATCCACTACATGGGATGGATCTGGCACGTACTTCCTCAACATAGAAACATAGAACACATCATGAACTACCGAGAGTGATGGTGGCAACGCCAAGCGATACGCTACAGGGCCAATTCGCTCTAGAATCTCAAACGGTCCAACAAAACGAGGACTCAGCTTTCCTCTCCTTTCAAATCGTAAGACACCTTTCATGGGTGCTACTTTCAAGAACACTTTGTCCCCCACATCAAACTCAAGATCCTTCCATCTCACATCCGCATAACTCTTCTGCCTACTCTGTGCGGTATGCATACGTGATCTAATTTTCTGCATCGCTTCGTTAGTAGACTGAACTAACTCAGGACCCATTAATCTCTACTCACCCACCTCACCCCAGCATACAGGGGATCTACAACATTTGCCGTACAAGGCCTCAAATGGTGTCATGCCAATAGTAGCCGGAAAACTGTTATTATAAACAAATTCCATCAAATGCAAGTGGGAGTCCCAGCTACCTGGAAATTCTAATGCACACGCTCGCAACATATCCTCTAAAACTTGGTTCAGACGCTCAGTCTGACCGTCAGTCTATGGATGGAAAGTTGTACTAAAGTCCAACCTCGTGCCCATAGCAGTCTGTAAACCCTTCCAGAATTTGGAAGTGAAATAGGCATCTCTGTCAGAAACAATTGACACTGGCACTCCATGAAGCCTCATTATCTCAGACATGTACAACTGTGCCCACTTACTAGCAGTATAGGTGGATTTACCCGGAATGAAGTGTGCTGATTTGGTAAGTCTGTCAACCACAACCCAAATCACTGTAAAACCCCTCAGAGTCCTAGGCAATCCCGTAATGAAATCCATGGACACGTTTTCCCACTTCCATTCCGGTACGCTCAAGGGTTGTAATAAACCCGCTGGTTTCTGTCTTGGTGCCTTAACCTGCTGACACACCAAGCATTTACTAACAAATTCTGCCACCTCTCTTTTCATATTACGCCACCAATAAACCCGCTTCAGGTCCTGATACATCTTCGTACTACCCGGGTGCATGGAAAATGGGGAACTGTGAGCCTCAGATAATAATTCTGTTTTAACCGCACTATCTGATGGCACACAGAGGCGCCTCTTAAACAAAAGTCCACCATCAGAGGATATGGAGAACTCAACAGCTTGCCCTGCCTCTGCTAGGCCACGCTTCTCAACCAAATAAGGATCGTTACTCTGAGCATCAATGATCTTTTACCTCAAAATCGGCTGTACCGTCAACTGGGCTAACTGCATAGTGACTGCCTCTACTGACACTGCAATCTCAGCCCTCTCAAGATCTCGATGCAATGGGGCCTATCGGGTAATAAGTGCTGCTGAATGTGAAACCTTTCTACTAAGAGCATCAGCTACCACATTTGCCTTGTCTGGATAATACAGTATCTCACAATCGTAATCCTTCACTAACTCAAGCCATCTTCGTTGTCTCATATTCAATTCCTTCTGAGTAAAGAAGTATTTCAAGCTCTTATGATCCGTGAAGCTCTGTATCTTTTCACCATACAAGTAATGCCTCCATATCTTCAGTGCAAAAACTACTGCTGCCAACTCTAAATCGTGTGTAGGGTAATTCTGCTCATGACTCTTCAACTGACGAGAAGCATAAGCGACTACCTTACCTTGCTGCATCAATACACAACCCAAACCCTTCTTAGAAGCATCACTGTAAATCACAAAACTCCCTGAGCCATCAGGTACAGTGAGAACCGGTGCAGTAATTAGCTTCTGTTTAAGGCTCTGGAAACTGTCTTCACATGTCTTGCTCCAAACGAAAGGAGCTCCCTTCCTAGTCAACTGAGTAAGAGGAGTAGCTATACAGGAAAAGTTCTCCACAAACCGTCGATAATAACCTACTAAACCCAGAAAGCTATGAACCTCACTGACTGTGGAGGGTCGGGGCCAACTGGTGACTGCCTCTATCTTAGCTGGATCCACAGAAACTCCAGCCTTAGAAACCACATGGCCTAGAAAGGACACCTGCTTCAACCAAAACTCACATTTCGAGAACTTTGCAAACAATTTATTATCCCGAAGGGTTTGCAAAACCTATAATCAATGCATAGGCGCATCGATCCATCCTTCTTCTTAACAAATAAAACTGGCGCACCCCAAGGTGACACACTCGGTCGAATGAAGCCCTTATCAAGCAATTCATGTGACTGCACCTTCAGTTCTTTCAATTCTGCTGGGGCCATTCTGTGTGGGGCTCTGGATATAGGAACCGTGCCCGGCTCCAGCTCTATGGCAAACTCAATCTCTCTGTGAGGAGGTAACCCTAGAAGTTCTTCAGGAAAGACATCCGGATAGTTCCTTACCACTGGTTCTGATGACAGGGATACATCAACCTCTCTAGTATCCACCACGCTCGCTAAGATACTCCAAGTACCCTGACTAAGCAGTTTGCTGGCCCTCATGGCTGAGATTACCTGAGGTAACGACCTTGACCCTTCTCCCTTAAATTTAAAACTGGCCATCGAGGGAGGGTTAAACGTTACCTCCTTACGGGAACAATCTATGCTGGCATGGTTTGCAGCTAGCCAATCCATACCCAGAATTACATCGAAGTCGAGCATGTCCAGAACTAACAACGTTATTTCAATCACATAACCTGTTATCTCAATCTGACATCCTTTCACCTTTTCTTTCGACAACATACACTCCCCAGAAGGAGTAGATACTGATAGCACATGGTGTAGGGGCTCTACCTCTAAGCGGGCATGCAACACAAATGCAGAAGAGATAAAGGAATGTGACGAACCCGAATCAAACAAAACTAGGGCATAATGCCCCAACACTGGAAGCGTACCTATCATCACCGTGCCTGCTCTCTCAGCCTCTGTCTTATTGGTAGCAAAGACTTTACCCTGATGTGGAGCACCTGCTTCCTGATTCTATGCATTCCCGGTAAGTCTCATCGAGCATCTATCAGCTGTATGCCTCTCTTGCCTACACTTGAAGCAAATCCTGGTCCCAAATAAACAACGACCCAGATGGTGTTTCCCGCAAGTGGTACACAACGGCTTCCCTCTGGCAGCTTCCTCTGCCTCAAAAGGTTTCTGCTGGAAGCGGCGAAACTCACCACCTGATCTTAAGTTCCGTTGTGGCACTGAAGTAGGCTGTTGCTCAGCCTTCTTTTTCTGTCCTGAGGTTGAACCTCTACCTGCAACCTTGGACGAGTTAGCCCTCTTCTGTAAACTGAGATCCACTGCCAGGCGCAGTGCATCGGCATGAGTGGCGGGTCGGAAGGCTCGAACCAAACTCTGGATGTCAAGCCTGAGGCCTCTAACAAACTTAACAGCTCTGGCCGCCTCAGTCGCTATCATCTCAGGAGCGAAGCAGGATAACATGTCAAACTCCACATCATACTGCTCTACTGTCATGTCGTCCTGCTCTAAGTTCAGGAACTCATGCCGCTTGGCATCTCTCAAACTAGCAGAGAAGAATTTCGCATAGAAACTCTCCTTGAACTGTTGCCAAGTGATCTGACCCATGTCACCCTCTAGCATTCTCTCTGTCGTCTCCCACCAGGTAGTACCTCTGTCTGTCAACATGAAAACGATGCACTGAACTTTCTGATCCTCAAGGCACTTCATATACCGAAATATAGTCTCCAAAGAAGATAACCACAACTGAGCCCTGGTGGGGTCCTCCAAAGACCCATCGAATGTCGTGGGGTTATACTTCCTGAAATCCCTCAAGTGTTTGGCCTCTGCCGACAACTGATCCGACACGACCTGGGCCACAACTGGAATTGGAGTAGGAGCTAGCGGGGCAGGCTGCTGCTGCTCCCGCATCTGCATAATCAAATCCCTGAACCTCTGCTCCATAGCAGCGAGGTCTGCATGAGTAACTAGCGCAGCCGGGTCGGTGGCTTGGGTTACAGGCTACACCTCAGGTTGAACACGTCCTGCTCCCGTTCCTCGGCCTCCTCGACCACCCCTACGTGCACCTCTCCTTGGCGGTATTTCCCTAACAACCACCAATGATCCCTTTAGTCACATGAGATAATTAACATCGCAGTTTAACATAAGTAAGGTAATGCATATAGAGTTATACATATAATTTCATGAGAGCGTACCTGACGAGTGGCAAGGACCGTTTTAGCTATAAGGACACAAAACACAGACTCACATCATAAGTTAGTCTACAAAACCTAAAATTTAGGCTCTGATACCAACTGTAACGACCCAACTTTCCAGACTAAGCTGAGGTCACTACTCAGTACTAAGACTCGACCAAAAAACACGCAAACTCATAAAGGACCAGTTACGATTCATTAGAAACGTTTTAAAATATTACAAAAAAAAAGTTTCGGGCCCTATTTTAAATCACATTCACGAGAGTTCCAAAATACAGTGCTCAAATCATCAAACACAAAATCATAAACCAAATATTCTAACCGTGACTCGATCTGACAATGAAAACAACGAGTAACATAAATACATCAGCGGAAGCATAAAGAAAACAAGACGCGTCCATATGGCCTTCACGCATCCTTCTTGCCCTCGTCGGTCTATCCCTCGTTGTACCCTTACCTGAAAAGATAAAGAGGAAAAAGGGTGAGTATATGATATACCCAGTAAGGGACCCACTACTGGGCCCGTTAGGGAATAACAGTTAACTTCCTATTTAGGGGTACCCCACATAAATAGTCTAGTGGTTCCGTAGAACGCACACATCAGTCTCATGATCCCAAAGGATGCACGTACCAGTCTAGTGATCTCGAAGGATACACGTATCAGTCTAGTGATCCCGAAGGATGCACCTATCAGTCTAGTTATCCCGAAGGATGCACATATCAGTCTAGTGATCCCGAAGGATGCACATATCATTCTGATGATCCCGAAGGATACACACATCAGTAAGGTACACTACCCCATAGATGAAGCTAACCGTTACCCCTCAGTCCATACTAAACCGTCTACAACAGTCACACTCCGACAACGTTCATACTAACAATTTCGTCATAGGCTTCGTCAGTCAGACAGTATAGGTTTAAACAACTATATCCTCAGTTGCTATATACATATTCAATTCACATATCATTGCGACATTCTTTAGATCCAGTCAACTAGTCAAATCATAATCGAACTCTTAGTCCTTCGACATAACTCCATAACCAATATCCGGACAATAGACCACCAGATACCTAACATTAAGACTTTAAAGTCCACCGACATACAATTCCAGTTCACAACGTAGCCCACCAATACAACTACAATACACAGGACATCCGGGCATCGGTGTCTATCCGTAAACAACTCTTTACAAACGATGGCACACAAGCTACAACTAGCGGTCGCGCTTCCTTTAATCAGACAAGAGCATATAAGTGATATGTATTAGTCAAACATGCGTCAATTCATTCAGTACAGTTACTAACGTATAATCCCCTGTGGATTACTACGTTTCTAGCCTCGATCCGAGGTCCAATAGTAAGAAATCCCTTACCTGAAACTTGGTTATGCCCCTTGCTCGAGTCCACGCCCAACGAATCCACCTAAACGAAATCACAAGGGTTTAAACGATGACACTAGTAAAAGTCACTTTTTAAATCGTTCAAACAACATTCGTCGGCTTACCCGAGTAAAGAGGGTATCTCCAAATAAACCTGCTGCGGAACCCGAGAACTTGAGCGTCAACTCTCTAATACCTTCAAGGAACGAAAGGTAGGACAATGTCTTACTCCCATATCTAAACTCGAATCGGTTGTAGCAACATTGGGAAGCTCATCAAAATAATCCTTACCAAAGGCTCACCGTGACCCGAAGTAGAGGGAGGAAGGCTCAAGTGGTTTGGTGAACAGGCAGGTCGGCTTAGCTTGGAGGTGACCGACTCGGCTCGGCTCGCGACTTGGGTTGGTTAGTTTGCGGCTCGGCTCAGCTTGGATCAGCTTACGGTTCGGCTTGAATCGTAGCTCGACTTGGCTTGGATCGCTGCTCATCTCGGCTTGCGGCTCGGCTCGATCCTCGGCTCAACTCGGCTCGGCTTAGCTCACGGCTCGTGGCTCGGCTCAACACGCGACTCGCGGATCGACTCGTTGTAGCCGGCGCACACGCGAACGACTAATTTTGGCTGCACGCGGTGACGAACGAAAAACAAACGGCGACGGCGACGACTATCTGCGATTTAGCTCGAGGACGGCTGAATGAGGAATGTACGATGGCGGAAGGGAGTTGCTCACCTCGATTGTTCTGGGCTGTGTCGGGTACACGGGATGAGGAAAAGGAAGCATCGGAGGCAGCGATTTGAGTTAGAGGCAGTCGGCAGTCGGCCGGTTGCGTGAGGCAGAGACGTGGATCGGAAATAGGGCGGTCGCAACGGTCGTATGCTGGCGTTGCGAAGCCGACGATGACGGGGATGGAGACAGCTGCTGGCGTTGACGGAAAGGAGAAGAACTCGAAGGGGACGCGTCGGGTGGAGAAGAAAAGAACACCGAGGAAGAAGAAGAAGGGGAAGAAGATGGCTGACACAGAAGAGGAATAAAAAGGGGGGCGGCGCGCGCGATTAGGATTTTAAAATAATAATAATAATATATAATTAATAATAATAATAATATAATTTATATTATATTATTATTATATTAATTTACACCATATTATATTATTAAAAATTCAAACACTTCATTTTCTTTTTCTTCCCTCTTTAAAACCAACAAAAAATTAACACCAAAATTTTAAATTCTCGAAAATTTACATAAAAAGATAAAATTTACCTCGAAAATTTTGGGCGTTACACTTGGTTATTTAATTCTCAAGGTATGAAGACTGGTGTTTTCTAACCATTTAGGACCCCGCGGCTAGGAAGGCGTGTTTTCTTGCTGTTAGAACTCGTTAGGCAAATCTCCAGGTAAAAGATTTCTACTATTAGCTCTATGACTAGAATCACGAGATGCATACATTCTTAGTTATGCACATTGAGGACTAGACTGTATAAGGATATGTCAATTAATGAGGGTATGATGGGACTGATGATGTGATTTGATATGATGACATGGTATAACGTGATGACCTGGCTTGTTATGACATTATGTTTTGACATTTTGATGAGATGTGATATGATGATTAGGCGTGATATGATTACGTGATGATATTATGTTATATGTATATTGTGGTTAAGGTGCATGTTAGCTTACCCCATTAGAGTCGTACTTGCATGGGTGTCCTTCGGGATCACCACCTATTTAGGATTGTGTAGTTCGACGGGACCGCCAGTCTAGCATTGATACAGATATGTTTCGAGCAATTCGACGGGATCCTCGCAGCCCGATTGTCTTAGCGCTTCCTCCAGGTACGCTACATACCAGTTTGTCCTAGGTGTTCCTTTGGGTCACCGAAGACTAGATTTTGTTCCTACGGAATCACATGTCGCACGTGTTCGGGAACGTGCCAGTTCTTGGGTACCATTTTCAGGACTCTAATAGGAAGTTAATAAGCACCTAGTGGGACTAGTAGTGGGTCCCTTACTGAGTATTTTATACTCACTCTTTCCATTTCATATTTTTCAGGTAAGGGCAAGGGCAAGCTGGTGAGCGACCAGAAGTGACCGTGGCGAGCCATAGAGATCTCTGCTTCCGCTTTACATCCGAGTTTAAACCTTGAGTGTTTGAATTTTAATTATTCTTTATTTGTTATTTCGTTTCTTGAAAATTAGATAGGGCCCGAGTTAGGATCTTAATATTTGTTTACATTTCGCACATTACTTTTGATTTGGTTTTTAAATAAATAAAATTTTGAGGTTTTGTTCGTTTCAGCCAAACTTTATAATTTTATTTGTGTTATTTACATTTAGTAATAGCTTCGACATAGTATAAGGAGTTGAGTCGTTACAATAACA
This sequence comes from Cucumis melo, assembly GCF_025177605.1. Taxonomy (NCBI): domain Eukaryota; kingdom Viridiplantae; phylum Streptophyta; class Magnoliopsida; order Cucurbitales; family Cucurbitaceae; genus Cucumis; species Cucumis melo. The sequence goes on from NC_066857.1 coordinate 5,750,348, forward strand.
TTCAAGCATTATATAACCATTATTATATAAAGAAATTAATTAATATGAATTTTAATTTAGAGGTCTTTATAAAAATCGTCAAAATATTTACACTCTATAGAACAATTTAGAAAACAAAAAAAGCTCACAGGCCCATAATGAAAAATACAAAAAATGCCCCCATCAATAACGCCGTCAACAAAACACGCAATATATTTAGTACACGATCGTTTATATTTGATCATTTAGATTCGGTAGTCAAATCTAAACGATTTTTTGTCAAGATTCTTTATACACGATCGTTTAATTTAGTTACACGATCATTTAGATTTTGTGCACGATCGTTTAGATTTGATCGTTTAGATTTGGATAGACAAATCTAAACGATGTTTTTTCAAGATTTTTTTGTACGATCGTTTAGATTTGGTACACGATTGTTTCGATTTGATCGTTTAGATTTGGTAGCCAAATCTAGACAATGTTTTTTCAATATACTTTTTACACGATCGTTTAGATTTGGCTACCCAAATCTAAACGATATTATTTTAGATTATTTAGTACACGATCGTTTATATTTGGCTACCCAAAATCCAAACAATGTTTTTTCAAGATCTTTTATATAGTACACGATCTTCAACAACCAAATAACAGTTTGAGAAAAATAAAAAAATAGATCTTTTATATTTGGTACGCGATCTTGAACCAAATGTTTAAAAAAATGGAAAAAAAAAAAGAAGAGAAGGAAGAGAAGAAAGATGATGGAAAGAAAAAAAACGAAGAACATAAATAGAAGAAAGATAATGAAAAGGAAGCAAAAACCTGGAATGTTTACAAAATGGACATCTTCATAGACTTTTTCAATTTGTTACACGGACTGTAAATATTTTTGTCGTTTGTTATATTTATGAAAATTTCTCTTTAATTTATTTAACTTTTAATTAAATCATGTCTAATTAAAATTAATTAATTTTATTAAATCATATTTAATAAAAATTAATTTAATTAATTAATTTTATTAAATCATACATTATAACAATTATAACATACTTTCAATATATAAACATGTTAACGTATAGTGGGATTTTAATAAATCTATATGACATACTTTATGCATATAAAATTTAAACTTTAATTGCACATACAATTTAAACTTTAATTGCACATACAATTTAAACTTTAATTAAGACATACATCACATGCATAATTAATTAAACACCCTAAAATGGACTGGTTTTAGTTCGTAAATTAAGCTAAAAGCTCAAATTATTACATTAATAATTTGATGTAGTACATAATTGCTCCCGAACCACTCGAACCGGCTAAAAAACCAATAAAACTAAACTGAACTGGCCCATTAACACCTTAAACTGGCCCAGGAACCAATAATTGGGCTTGAACTAGCCATCTCAACAGATTGTGCTTTGACGCATGTGGGTCAGTATCCAAGTCGAGGCGAAGCCTGCGAGCGTGGGTGGAAATCCGAGTCAGCAACACGTCGGAGCTAACGTGTGACGCACACGGGTGATGGGTAGAAAAGGATGTTGGGTCGCGTGCTGGGCTTGGGCTGGGTGAGAGGCTGGCATGGTGCACGTAGCAAATCAAATGGGCCGACGAACCGAGTCATAAATAAGTTGCAGTTCGAGTTTTCGGGTTCGAGGGCCAATTTGGGTTTGTCTTCCATTTTTTTTTACCAAAAATCCACCATTTCTCTCTCCTGATTGATGCAATTACAACCTAGATTCAATTCTAATGATTCTTAAATAAAATACAAACTCTTTAACAAGCAAATTAGGCAACAAAACCAAGGCGAAATACAACAATTATTACAAATTGAAACTTAACTTATGGTCAAAACCATACTATATCCATTTAGTTCACCACACAATTTATCTAATAAATTGACACCCACTACATGCAATTAAGTAAAATAAGCATGCTCTGATACCACATGAAGAAAAATGAGACATGCACAATGGAATCAAGGGTCAATTCTACTCTAATTAAATCTAAACAATTTTAAAGATTAACATGCATAAACTACCCTAATTAAATGAAATTAGGGTTTATAGAAAAACTTACCTTCCAAGCCTCCCGATCCTCGATATCTCCTTAAGAACACGAATCTGAAACCACCACTAGAGTTGACTCGATATTCTCCAAACTTAGAACTAGGTTGTGGGACCTAGATAGGTGAAAGAATTAAATGAGATATGGAATTAGGAGGAGAGATAAATTAAGGTTGAGATTTGAAAGAAAAAGACAAAGAATTTGGTATAATTTTGTAGTTCACAATTACAAATTTAGGAAAAAAATTATCTCATTTGAAAAAGACGCCCATTCTTAACCTAATTACATGCAAAAATGCATGTAATTAGTTTATAAATTCTCAACACCTAACATTCCACTAACTATTAGTAGAACTTAGTAGGCTAGATTACTACAACATATGTAGCCACTTATCCCACTAAGTGTTAGTGGGATTATTCAACAAAATGTTGAATTTTTCCACTAACTTAGTCCAAGGGTAATATGGTCATTTGAACATTTAAATCAAAGTCAAACTTTGACTTTTTCAAATCAAAAGTCAACATTTTGACTGTTTACCATTTTGTCCATCATGACTAATTTCAACCTCTTGAGCATGAATTTGCATTCATTTTTTCGAAATTCAAATTATATTTGAATATAAAGCCCGTCAAAGTTTGACTTTTCAAAGTCAAAAGTCAACATTTTGACTTTCTATAACTTTAACCATTTCCTTCAATTTCGATCATCCGAATATGAATCCACATTCACATTTTTAGTATTTAAATCTCATTTAAATATAAAGCTCTATATGAAACTGATAATTGACAATTATATCACATATATTTTTCGATTTCTCTCTCGTTACCTAATTCGAACAATTCGAATTATTTCAACTGTTGAATTTTATGTCCTAAAACTCGTAAATAGTAAATATAATTTGTTGACCGTTATTAATAAAGTGTTTAATTTCAATAAGTGTTATTGATTATATTATTAGTTTTGTCTTAATAACCTAAATATAATAAACTGACACCATTTAAGGAAATACTTATCTACTTACGTTAAAGTCGGGAAGGAGTGAATTTCATCTCGTGTGATTATGTTCCTAACTATTCACTCAGTCTTGTCTTCAAAATGATAAGAGTATTGAGTTGGCAATATGGCCACTCTCACCCGTACAAATCAAAGGACAATCCCTCACGAACAAGAGTTCATAATACACTCAAGATTAAGACTAAGTTACCTAGGTTATCCTAATGAAATAGAAACCCAACTAATACACTGGTATTAGCTCCCGACTTTAGCGTAAGTAAATAAGTGTTTCCTTTAAATATACAGGGATCAACATTTAAGATACTACTTAAATGGTCTATAGTATAAGAATAAGGTTAGGTACCTTATCCTGGTAACACTATGGATACGACCTACTTTGTATTTGATACAAACGCAATGATCCAATGCGTTCATGTAGGTGACATACAAGTGAGGTATCTTATGCAATGAGTTTGCATAAGACCGAACCACGAAATAGTAACCACTAGATGTAACTACGTTAATTAGTTGGGTTTCTATTTCATTAGGATAACCTAGGTAACTTAGTCTTAATCTTGAGTGTATTATGAACTCTTGTTCATGATGGATTGTCCTTTGATTTGTAGGGTAAGAGTGGTCATATTGCCAACTCAATACTCTTATTATTTTGAAGACAAGACTGAGTGAACAGCTGGGAACATAATCACACGAGATGAAATTCACTCCTTCCCGACTTTAGCGTAAGTAGATAAGTGTTTCCTTAAATGGTGTCTCTAGGACTTGAATAAAGGGTCATACGCTCTCTATGGCATGAGAGGGGTTTCTGTTTAGTGGTTGGACCATAAACAAGGTTGTTCATTAAAGGAGCACTAGTATTTAAGGACTAGAAATAACTCATGGGTAAAATGGTAATTTGATCCAAGTGGTGTTATGAACACTTGTGAAGGACTAACTTATTGTATTGGTCTATATCTATGGACAAAGAAATATATCTATAATGACAAGCGTTCAGCTGTGAGTCTTTAGTGGAGTGTACACACAATCAATGAATATTGATTAATGTAGTTAATGGGTTTAGCCAATTAATCTCATATCATTCTAGTTTTGATATGTAGTTCCATTAGATCCCCTTTCTAGCTCGTAAAGGGTAATGAAATTTAATTGTGTTGGTTGTAATTTGAAATGTTTGAGGAGGGTGAGATAACACTCAAGGATAGAATGAGAGATGTCATTTTAGCTCCCGCAATGGGAGATGCCAAGTTACTTTTCGAGAATAGATTCATGTTTTTGGAAAAATAGTTCCTAAACTTAAGAGAAACATAATTTTCGTTTCTTGTCTTATTGAACATATGTACTCAATTAACTTTTCTATGAATGAAGCATTCATTTGTAAGAATGTGTTCATATTTTTTCGGCTAAGCATGAAAACTGCGTGTATGTATTAAGAACATGAAGCAAAAGCAGTTTTAAATCATGAGATGTTTAAAACTACTAACATTCAAAATAAAAGGCAAAGAATTTCCCTGAATAACAATACCTATCTTTGGCATTTAAGATTAAATCACATTAATCTCAATCAGATCGAGAGATTAGTCAAGAATGGACTTCTAAACGAGTTAGAAGATGATTGATTACCTCCATGTGAATCTTGTCTTCAAGGAAAAGTGACTAAAAAAACCTTTTACTGGAAAAGGTTATAGAGCAAAAAAGTCCCTATAATGAAAGGTGGTTTATTCTTTAATCCACAAGAAAATAAAGTGTTTGTATCGACAAATGCTACTTTCTTGGAAGAAGACCATATGAGAGATCATAAATTACGAAGCAAATTAGTATTAAATGAAGCTACTAATGAATCGACAAGAGTTCTTAATGAAGCTAGCCCCTAATCAAGAGTTGATGAAACCAATACATCAGGTCAGTCTTGTCCTTTCAATCGTTGAGAATGCCTTGATTTAGTGGAAGGATTGTATCACAATCTAACTGTTACTTGGGTTTAACTGAAACTCAGGTTATCATACTAGATGATGGTGTTGAGGATCCATTGTTCTATAAACAGGCACATGTAGACAAAGACCAATGGGTCAAAGCCATGGACCTTGAATGGAGTCTATGTACTTCAATTCAGTGAAGGAGCTTGTAGATCTACCTAAAGGGGTGAAACCTATAGGGTGCAAATGGATCTATAAGGAAAATAGAGACTCATCTAGCAAGGTACAGTCTTTCAAAGCTAGACTTGTAGTAAAAGGGTATACCCAAAGAGAAGGGGTTGACTATGAGGAAACTTTTTCCCATGTTGCTATGTTATAGTCTATAAGGATTCTCTTGTCCATAGCCACATTTTATGATTATAAAATATGAAAAATGGATGTCAAGACTGTTTTTCTAAGTGGTAATCTTAAAGAGAGTATCTTTATGTCTCAACCCGAGGAGTTCATAGCCCAAGGTCAGAAGTAAAAGATTTGCAAGTTGAATTGATCCATGAGTTGAAACAAGCATCTGGATCTTGGAACATTAGATTTGATACTGTGATCAAATCTTATGGTTTTGATAAAAACGTTGATGAACCTTGTGTATACAAGAAAATCAACAAAGGTAAAGTAGCTTTCTTAGTATTTTGTGTGGACGATATCTTCCTCATTGAAAATGGTGTGTAGGATACCTAATTGACATTAAAACTTGGCTAGCAGTCCAATTCCAAATGAAAGATTTAGGAAAGGCACTATATGTTCTTAGGATCCAAATCATAAGGGATCGTAAAAACAAAATACTAGCACTGTTTTAGGTAACCTATATCGACAAAATGTTGGTTCGATATTCGATGTAGAACTCTAAGAAGGATTTATTACCTTCCAGGCATGAGGTTCACTTATCTAAAGAATAGTATCCTAAGATACCTCAATAAGTTGCGGATATGAAACGTATTCTTTATGCCTTAGTTGTGGGTAGCTTAATGTATGTTATACTCTACACTAGACCAGACGTTTGTTATGCAGTGGGAATAGTCAGTAGGTATCAATCCAACCAAGGGTTAGACCACTAGATAACAATTAAAATTGTTCTAAAGTATCTTACGAGAACGAGAGAATACATGCTTGTGTATGGAGCTAAGGATTATATCCTTACAGAATACACTGACTCTGATTTCCAAACTGATAAGGATTCTAGGAAATCCACATCGGGATCAGTGTTCACCCTAAACAGGGGAACTATGTTATGGTGTAGCATCAAGCAAGGATGCATTGTAGACTCTACTATGAAGGTTGAGTACGTTGTTGCTTGCAAAGGAGCAAAAAAAGCAGTTTGGCTTAGAAAGGTCCTATAGGTTTTGGAAGTTGTTCCAAACATGAACATCACATCACTTCATATTGTGATAGTAGTGGGACAATAGCCAACTCTAAAGAACCTCGCAGCCACAAATGAGAGAAACATATAGAGAGGAAGTATCACCTGATACGGGAGATTGTGCAACAAGGGGATAGGATTGTCACCAAGATTGCTTGCACATTGTTGATCCGTTTACGAAGACTCTCATGGTTAAAGTGTTCAAGGGTCATCTAGAAAGTCTAAGTCTGCGAGGTTCATACCTTAGGTAATCTAAGGCAAGTGGGAAATGTGTAATGGGTATGAGGATACCCTAGTTTATTGTATTTATATATATATATATATATATATATATATATATATATATATATATATATATATATATATATATATATATATATATATATATATACGTTTTAAGTAATATACTTGTACATTTTACCATTTTCAATGTTTGATGATGACTTTATTGTGTAAATCCCATAGAGACTAGAGTTATAGTCCAAGTGGGAGCTTGTTGGATTTTATGTCCTAAAACTCGTAGATAGTAAATAGAATTCGTAGACCGTTATTAATAAAGTGTTACTGTTATAATTTCAATAAGTGTTATTGATTATATTATTAGTTTTGTCTTAATAACCTAAATCCAATAAACTAACATCCTAAGTTGTTTGATGAGTCTTGAACAGTATGTAAAGATATACAAAGATCAATGTTCAAGATACAACTTAAAGAGTCTACAGTATAGGGATAAGGTTGGGTACCTTATCCTGGTAACATTATGGAAACAGCTCACTTTGTATTTGATACAAACGCAATGATCTAATGTATTTAATTTTACAATTAATTAATTAGTTTAATTTGATGTAATTAAATTAAGATTATAGGTTATGTAATGCCCCAAAATTTAGGAATTTAATTTTATTATCTTAAGTATAATTTTGAGATTTTGGGTGTTATTTAAATGTTAAAAATTTTATTTTATGGAGATTTGATTCTATTAGATAATTGAAAATATCAAATTTTTGTTAGGTTGGAATTTATGTTTGTTTTGGTTATGTATGTTTGGGGATATTTTTGGACTTAAGGACTTAACAATTGTAGTGTGAGAATAATGTAATGATTTATGAAAATATAGTTTGATAAGATAAAGATGATTGGTTGGTTGAGGAGAGAGATTATGTGATTTATTTGGGAAAAGAAAAAAAAAAGATAAAAAGGGAGATTTGGTGGGTTTTAAATGAGGAGAGAGAAGACTTGTTTTATTTGGTTGAGTTTGGGGAAAGAGGAAAAGGAAAAAAAATAATAATTAATGTTATTATTTTGTTTAAATATGGCATAGGAAGTTGTTCCATCTCCTTCATTGAAAAAAAAAAGGAAAGAAAATGAGAAAACCCTAGCCCTAATCCCACCGCCGCCACCCTCTTTTGTAAACCGCCGCCGCCGCCACAACCGCCGTCAGTCCGAGCCGATCAGCTTCATCAGGCGCGTCGCCTCCATCGTTTGAAGTCGCGCCGTCGTCGTAGCCAAATCGTACGTGAGCGTCAGCCGCCACGTGGAAAACGTCACGCACGACGACGCTCCATCAGTCGTCGCCTCCGTCTTCAGCCGTTCGCGGCGTGTCGAGTCGTCCACCTTGCAGCAGCAACATCGTCGTCGTCTTCGTCGTTTGTCTTCTCCGTCAACGAACAGTCAGCAGCAGCAACCCAAGTCGACCAGACAACAGCCGCCCGAGTCGTCCAAGCTGCGTGTGCGAGTTGCGCCTCCAGTTGCCCGCAAGCACCGAACTGAGCTGCACGCGCGTTGTTTTACTGAGCAACGCCTGGAGTCTACCCCAGTAGAGCCACACGAGAGTCCTTAGCCGAGTCGACCGACCAATCCCTTCCTCCAGTCGAGTCGCCAGCCAGTTTTCCCCCTTCCAATTAAGCCAGTTGAGCTACCAAGCTTCTTTTAACCCTATTTTTTGACCCATTTTTCTTGGTATGCTTGATTTGGTTTTAGTCTACCCAGGTAAGGTTCATTTTGACCCTAACTAAGTTAATTGTTGGATTAAATTGACTATAGTTAACTGGAAGCCGAGCTGGGAATTTGTCCAACTAAGTCTAAACCGAGTTCGACCTTGATCTTGGGTAAGTTACTTCAAATGGATTTTTAGACCCTTAATTCTTTTAGGTTTAAATTATTAAATTTGATTTTTCTAACTATTTAGGACATCGCTGCTTGGAAGACGTGATTTTACTGTTAGATTTTGATTAAGCTAATCTTCAGGTAAGAGATACTACTACTAGACCTGCAAGTGGAATTAAGAGATCACATGTAGTTTTAGTTATGCATATTGATGACTAGATTGCATAACGACATGGAAATTAATGATGATATGATATGACATGATGACATGATATGACATGATGACATGATATGACTTGATGATGTGATGATGATTTGTTACGTGCATGTTATGGTTAGGGTGTACGTTAGCTTATCCTATTAGAGTCGTACCTGCATAGGTGTCCTTCGGGATCACCAACTTTTTAGGATTGTGCAGTCCGACGGTACCGCCAGTCTGGTATTGACATAGACATGATTCGAGTGATTCGACAGGATCGCTCGCAGCCCAATTGTCTTATTGTTTCCTCCGAGTACACTACAGACCAGTTTGTCCTAGGTGTTCCTTTGGGATCACCGAAGGCCAGTTATGTTCCTTCGAGATCACATGTTGCACGTGTTCGGGAACGTGCCAGTTCTTGGGTACCACTTTTCAGGACTCTAATAGGAAGTTAACAGACACCTAGCGGGACTAGTAGTGGGTCCCTTACTGAGTATTTTATACTCACTCTTTCTATTTCTATTTTTCAGGCAGAGGCAAAGGTAAGAGCAAAGGCAAGCTGGCGAGCGACCAGAAGTGACCGTGAAGAGCCATAGGGATCTTCTGCTTCCGCTTTATGTCATAGTTCAGATTTTAATGTTTGCATTTTATTTTATTCTTTATTTGTTATTTTATTTCTTTAAAATTAGATAGGGCCCGAGTTAGGATTTTATTTTTATATTTATCTCTAATCATATTTGTTTATGCTTTTAAATGAAAATTTTGAGGTTTTGTTTTATTTTTATCTAAATTTTACAAATTTTATTTATCTTTTAAATTAGTAATGGCTTCGACTTAGTATAAGGAGTTGGGTCGTTACAGGTTATGTCAGAGATATTCATTTAAATATGATTTAATTAATTATTAACTTAACTTATTTATTTATTTATTTATTTTAATATTAATGTTAATTTAATTTAATGTATTAAATTAATAGGAAACGTAGGTGGTTTTCCCATGTTCCCATTTTCTCTCAACTTCTCTCTTCTTCAAGAGATACTGGTACATAGAACAGAAGCATTCTAGGGAAAAAAAAACTCCATGTACTCCAATTCTCTTAGGAACAAAATTTCTCTTTGAAAATATTCCATTCCTAGTTCCCACAAACCAAGATCTCTGGCTTAGAGAATAAAGAGGTCTCACAGTGGTGAAGTTCCAATAATTTGGCATTTGATAGATCCAAAGTCGTCAATGAGAGTAAGTGTTCTTCCTCTTCTCTGTACATAATTTTTAGCATGCTTAGCCTTAGAATAGAAAATAGTTTCTATATAATTTTTGCCAATGTATTTGGTATTTTAAACTTTCCAATTAAATTGGTTTTATGGTCTCTTTTAGTTTTCCACTGTGAAAGGGCTTTCATCTCTCCACCAACATATTGTTTTAAGTTAATTTCATATGAGCTAGTAGAGGAACCTAATGGACCTATAGATCATGGACTCCAACGATTCGAGATTAACTAGTTAAACCCTTTTAGACCGAGCTAATCAACATTCATTAACTAACGGGTCATTTCACTAAAGTTCCGTAGTTGCACCCCCTCACTATAGATATATTTGTGTCCATCTGATATAATCATAATCAGTAAGTTAATCCTTCACAGGTTGTTCGTAACCTCAGCTAGGTCAAAATGTCGTTTTATCCCCGAGACTACATCATGTTCCTTAAGTCCACTGATCCACTATTGAACAATTGGTTTAAGGTCTAACCTATAAAAGGAATCCCTCTCAGAACAATGAGAGGGTGGGACCTCTTATTCAATACTTGGATTCAGTCATTAAAGGAACAACGTATCTACTAATCTGAAGGCAGGTAGGAGTGAATTTCGTCTTGCACCCTATATCACTAGTTATCCATCCGGTCTTTCCCCTGAAATGGAAGGCTTATTGGATCAGCGTTGTTGATATGCCCTCACCTATGCAGATCTAAGAATAAGTCCTTTTGAATAAAAGTTTATAGTAGCTCAGGATTAAGATTAAGTTACCTAGGTCATCAATAAGTCAAAATAGTCAGTTTTATATAGTCAACGGTGTTATAATTTAAAAGCGACTATTTCATGGTTCCAATCTTATGTAAACTCTTTACATAGGATGCCGCCACTTCTATGTCTCTACATGAACGATTTAGGATCACATCGTTTGTACTAACTACAAAACGGGCCGCATCCATCGTATCCCTAGAATAAGGCGCCCAACCTTATTCAGACACTATAGATCGTTTGGGCTATATACTCAAACTTGATTCATTTGTATGTCTCTACGTAAAGTTCAAGTCTACACTAGATAGCCTTAGAAACCTTAGTTTATTAGATTTAAGATTATAGTATTCAATTTTCACTAATAAATACTCAATAACCACTTTATTAAATAGAATATAATTTTAAACTACAAACTACAAGTTTTAGGATATAAAGTCCAACATAATTAACTTGTGTACAAAAAAAATGAAGAAATTCCTTTTCCCATATGCAATAGGAGTTTTAAGTTACGTCTTTGACGCGATAAAGATAATTTAGTCATCGTCTATTTAAGGTGAGCAGCCTCTCGACCCCTAATCACCACACTTGTTCTTCTTTCGAGATACAATTTTTTAAAATGCGTTTAAACTACATTTATCTGGGGTTCTCAACTTATAAAAGCTACATTTACCCTTTTCTTAAAGGTGGACTACCTCTCAGTGCTTGAACGCCATACTTACTCGCCTCTCGGAATGCAACTAATGAAAGAGTAAAGCGCTATAATGAATTTTGTTTCCAAAATCCTTTCTACGCATGTTTAGTGAGGTCTTTAGTAGTCTCTCTCGAGTATATAGCTACCATTACTTGATTCTTTCTTTCAAAAAGAATTAGGCATTTGGATTAGGCTCAAATCATGGTAATCTTTATACATGTAAAAACCTTTCAAGAATGCAACATAAAGACTCGAATCATTTATAACACAAAGACAAGGCTATGCAAAGTAAAGAAATGAGAGAATGATAAATATAGTAAACATGCATTGTATTAATAAATAATAAAGGCCTCTCGGCCATGAGGTTCATATTGTTCAAACAATACACAAAGTTAAAAACTGGAAAGTGAATAAATGGCACAAGTTGCAAAATGCATTGCTATGCAGTGCTTGGCTCTTTTGCAAGTTAGGGGAATGATTTTTGGGCTCGTCTCTCTAATCTTTCTCTAAGCTCTCACCTAGAATTTGATCAGGGAAAGGATAAACTTCTAAAGAGTGTGGGCACTTATTCTCTTTAACTATATTGATATGCATATGCCTCTATGTGTGTGTGTCTCCTTTCATCTAGTAGAGCTGAAGGGTATCTATAGGCATGGTTAGGCGGGAACTGTTCATACCCTGCTGCGCAACTTGCCTTTACCTTTTAAACATGTTAGCGCAGATGCCAGTCTTATCAAGTCACATCAACTCCACCGCCTTCTTTTGTCTTCTAGCGAATCAACATGCGTTATGAGATTGTAGTCAAAATGTCTCACGATTTGGATCGCCTGACATCTTTTTATCGTCTAATTTATCGACGTGTTCCTCTGCGATTTGCTTCACTTGTCCTTTTTTTTATCATCCCGAAAAAAAACTCCTAAACTTTAGTTAATTGGACATAACGACTTATGAAAGTTTCTTTCTCTTATGTTTTTAAATTGGCAACAAAAGCTATGCACTTTGGTCTATTACTTTCCGGTTTGGCTTTATCGTTTTACATAAAGTGTCATAATAAATAGTATTTCTACAATTTATTAATATGCTACAATTTAATAGATGATGTAATTAATTATGTTGTACTTATCTTTTTCTTTCTTTTTTTTCATTTATTTCAATTATTTCATTTATTTCATTTTTTTTTATAGTTCAATACAAAAAATGTATATACCCATGAAGAGATTGATGGGATTAAAAAAAATCAGCAAGTTTTGTTGCACGGTTTGTGTAAGGTTGACCTTATTGTTTTTTTTTTTTTTCATAATTTAGATATAGTTTATGCTCGAGAGATTTTGCTAGTACCTTTTGTTGCAGGGGTAATATGGAAAGTTGTTAAATCTTAACGAGTTTTTATTACAATATGCAACTTTAGAATGGATCAGAACTGTAATGGAAGTACTAATTGAAGTCTAATGGGGTAATACCATGACCTTTTTGTTGGAAGATATGTATATATTGTCTTTGTTATTTGGTGTAAGTAATCATGGAAGTATTAGTTTTAGTTTGTGAAGGGACGAATGATTATTAATATTGAGGAAGTTTTTTATATTTTTTTTAATTGTAGTTTTGGAGGTGCAGTGGTTCTACATGTGATATAGAAGTATTTTGAATATGTTGTTTTCAGTTATTGTTATATGGAAGTGTTTTAGGGATACACAAGTGTTGGTTAGTGTGTTTATTGGAAATTTATAACTGCCTATAGAATGAATCGGAAGTGCTAATATTGTTGTTTGATGGATGAACACATTTTTACCTATATTGTAGAAGTCTTCTGTGTTTCTTATTAGGTTTTTGAAGGGGCGGGTGGTCCAACATGTGATATAGGAGTGTTTTCAAGGATGTGTATCGGGTCGTAGTTTTACGCAAATTTTTGTTATTGCATTATGTATATAAGCAAGAAATTTTAGTATCTTACACAAGTTTTGTTGGGGGATTTGTGTCTAGTTTTGTTGGAGGATTTGTGTATGATTTCATATGCAATGTAGAAGTTTTGGATATGATGTGCCGCTAAATTTTAGGTAACTTTGTATTCAATTTTGTGGTAGAGTATATTGTTGTGTCTTTTTTATACTTTAGGTTTGGCTTATGTGCACTTATAGGTGAAAGAGATATTATTGGCTTGTCGTGGAGAAAACAAACACACATATATTATAGCAGACACGCATTGCGATGAATAATTTTTTTGTTTTCTCACAAAATACAATAATAGACTTTTCCTGTCATAAAACAAGATGTCTAATGTCGGTTTTAACTTTTTCATCGACATAAAAAATGGATCAACTATTTTAAGAAAACTGATATTGGATATGATTTCGTAAAATTATTAAAAAAAAATTGAGTTAAAATGGTGTACAATGTTGGTTAGAAACGAACATTGAATATAATAGGAATTTGAACTTCGATAATCTATAATGTTGGTTGGCTTGCATTATATTATAGATAACCGACATCATAGACCTTTTATAACATGATCTTCAATGTCAACCTAACCCAACATTGAACCTATAAAATGTTAGTTTTAAACTGATATTAAAGTCCTGATTTGTACTAGTATAAATTTGAATGAATGACCTAAAAATTAATCAAAATTAATCCTCAATTATTTATAAGCATGGACCATTAAAACCCTGGTTTGTACTAATGTAATGAATGAAGTGAACTAACAAGAATTTGACACTTCAAATTCCAATAATTTTGAAGGGGAAACTCACCGCAATCCATTCAATAAATTAAAGTGGGATAAATTCACAAAGTTAGTGTTGGATTTTTTCACTATCAAAATATTAATTATATAGTTACATGAAGTTTGTAATTTAATTAATCCAATTAATTAATTTACAAAATATTTATAAAATATAAAATTATAAAATAAAATAAGAATTAATTAATTAGAGCATTTAATTAATTAAATTTAATATTTACTATTAAATTATTATTTTATTCAATAATCTCGATCAATCTGAGAATTAATAAAGCTTACTTAGGGATCCATTTATGAACAAATTCATCAACATTAGTAGACAAGTTTCTCAAATAAATTCCATCATCCTTAGCAGTCCAAATACAAGTTCCTAATTGATTCCCACATCTATAACGAAGCCAAAGGTTCCTTGACTCAGGCCAAAAGCTTTCAAAAGCGACATACGCATCCAGCTTCTCCAATCTACACCAAAACAAGGTTGTTCCCCAGAAATTTTCTCTAAAGTTCCATTGGAAATCGTCTCCATGGTTAACCAAACAATGATATCCCAAATCATCGTCCTTCGATTGGCAATGCACATCCAAATTGTGGTAGCTCAGCCCATTTACCACGTGAACAAAATACCTCGAAGCTTGCGGTGGAGGTTCCGACCAATTCGGAACTTGACCCTCAACTAAAACCATTGTGGCAAGCCACAAAACCACCACATTCCTCATCATCATTTTATTTTTAACCAAATGCACCTTTTTTTTTAATCTATTTATTTGTTACAATTGATGTTTTGGTATGTACATATGTGGGAATAAATATACATACTTAAAGCCCTGGCATGAAATTGACGAAATAGAAAGGTAGGATTTTAATTTAAAAAGAAAAAAATTAATCTCCTGCCTAATTTTGTGTTGTCCGTAATATAAATTTTCCTCTTCAATAAGGAAATGATATCCATCCATTAATTAGATATATATTATTAACCGTTCGTGTATTAGAGTTCAGAGAATAGTTTGTTTATGTTAATGTAGTATATATGACTTCATCTTAAATTGTTTCAAACAAATTAGCATAAAACAATTAACATAAACTTCACCGATTAGTAGTACTTGTCCTTTGTCTCTATTGTAATGTAAATATTTATATTTAAGCGGTCCAATTTAGTGAGATTGTTTTAAATGACAAAATTACTCATAATATTTATAAATAAATATAGCAAAATTTCATTAGTACCGAGATATATATATAGATATTAATTTATTAGTATCTACCAACGTCTGTCGGTGACATTTTGTCATGTTTGCAAATAATTTTAGTCATTTTTCTATGTATTTGTAAACGACTAATTTTTATTAATTTTTAACATTACCTTAAGTAAGTTGCTTTAAATTAAACCATTTTTTTTAATTTAGGAAAATTGTAATAAACAGTAAAATAATTAAATTATTTTGCAAATATATCTATGACGTTTTAAGAATTGCAAAGGGTAACATTCACTAATAATTTTAAGAATAATAATTAAATATATAACAATATTTTACAAAAATTTTAAATATAGCAAAATCTATTAGTGATAGACTTTTATCAATGATATATTCCTATGATCTATCAGCCATAGACCAATATTTGTAAATATAACAAAATGTCACTGATAAACGTTGATAGACACTAATATATATATATTGGTGTTAATAAAATATTTTTTGTTATATTTGTAAATATTATCAATAATTTTGTCATTTAAAACAATTTTACAAAAATAAACCGTCTAAATATATATGTTTATATTACAATAGTGACAAAATGACAGTGCTACTAATCAGTGAAGTTTGTGCAAATTGTTTTATGCTAGTTTGTTTGAAACAATTGAAGATAAAGTCGTATACTTTCTATACGTAGACAATAACATGAACATAAATAAATTACTCGATGAACTAAAATACAGTAACGGTTAATAATAGATATCTAATTAATGCATTGATATCATTTCCTTATTTGAAGAGGAAAATGTATATTATGCACAACACAAAATTAGGCAGGGGATTAATTTTTTTTTAATTAAAATCCTACCATTCTATTTCTTCAGTTTCTTGTCAGTGCTATAAGTATGTATTCCTACGTATGTACATGCCAAAACATCAATCGCAACAAATAGATAGATAAGAAAAAGTTTGTTTGGTTAAAAATAAAATGATGATGAGGAATGTGGTCATTTTGTGGCTTGCCACAACGGTTGTGGTTGAGGGTCAAGTTTCGAGGTGGAAGAAACCTCCACCGCAACCTTCGAGGTATTTTGTTAACGTGGTAAATGGACTAAGCTACCACAGTTTGGATGTGCATTGCCAATCCAAGGACGATGATTTGGGATATCATCATTTGGTTAACCATGGAGATTATTTTCAATGGAACTTTGAAGAAAACTTCTTTGGAACAACCTTGTTTTGGTGTAGATTGGAGAAGTCAGATGCATATGTCGCTTTTGAAAGCTTTTGGCCCGAGTCAACAAACCGTTGGCTTCGTGATAGATGTGGGAATCAAGGAACTTGTGTTTGGATTGCTAAAGATGATGGAATTTATTTAAGAAATATACCTGTTAATGTTGATGAATTAGTTCATAAATGGATCTCTAAGTAAGCTTTGAATTACATTGTTGTGCAACAAATGAGAAATAAAATACAGATGCATTTAATGTTTAATTTGATGAAGAAACTCAAATTGTTTAGGTTGAGTCGTAGGTATTTTGTGCAATTTTCTAGAACTTAAAAACATATAGATTTTTTTTATTGGAATTTCTCCTAATGTTTTGTTGGACCATTAAAATGCACAAATACTTTTCCTATTTTTTTAACACTCATTTGTTATATGAATACTATATCACATGACATTAGAAAATGCAGTACTATGACTATTAGAGAGAAATTGAGACTAACGACAAAGTTACATGGTCTCTTAAACAATTTAATTTACTCGCTTTTGTTTCGTGTTATGTTTTAAAATTTGTAATTTGTGACTGTTAAGCTATTTTATTATTCGGTAAAGTTATTGTTATTAAGGTATTGTTCAATAAATTGGTATTGAATAAGAAATTTGCTCGTTATAAACAAAATTCAATAAACTAAAGTTCTTTGACTATAATATGAGTACTTCAACGTTTATGTAGTGACATAAATGTGAATCAAGTTTGAGTAGATAGTCTAAAACGTCTATATTATAGGAATAGAATTGAGTGTCTTATTCTGGGGATACTATGGATGCAGCTCACTATATATTTAGTACAAGCGATGTGATCAAAAATTGCTCATAATAGAGACATATGAGTGGAGGCATCCTATGTAAAAGAGTTTGCATAAGATTAAGCAAACAATGCAATAGTTACTTTTACATTATAACATCGTTTACTTTTTTAAATTATCTATTTTGACTTTGATGATTAGGTAATTTGACTTTAGTCCTGAACTAACTATGAACTCCTGTTTATTGGGTATTATTCTTATATTTGCATATAAGGGAATAGCTTGTTAGCACTTGGCCAATTAACCTATTATTTCAGAGTTAAGACTGGGATGGATAGCTGAGGACATTGGGTGTAAGATGGAACTCACTCCTACTCACTTCTAGGGAGGTTGCTCCTTTAAATGCTTACTCTAGGTCTTGAACAATGGCTCTCTATCCAACTTTTTGAACTAAGCTGACGTCATTACTTTACTACTAAGGCACTTCATTCAAACATAAAACTTATAAAACCTGTTTAAAAATCATTAAACATCCAAAATAAAACAAAATCGTTTTCAGGCCCTATTTCAAAACAATTTCAGACATTCATACCATCGTCTAGGAAATTATCAAAAACAAAACAAATGAATAAATATTCTAAACATGACTCATTTTCAATCCTTAAAACAATTAAAATTAAAGACGTTTAGCGGAAGCATGAAGAAAAGGCATTCCCATATGGCATTCACGAATCCTTCTTGCCCCTCGCCAGTCTACCTCGCACGTTACCTTTACCTAAAAAAGTTAAACATAAAAGGGTGAGTATAAAATATACCCAGTAAGGGATCCACTACTAATCTCGTTAGGAAAAATAACGATTAGCTTCCTATTAAGGGTATCCTACAACATAACAGTCTAGTGATCCCGTAGGAGGCACACATAAATCAGTCTAGTGATCCCGTCGGATACACATATTGTTGGAATTTATGTCCTAAAACTCGTACTTTGTTATTTGAATCAATAAATTTGTTATTGAATGCTATAATCTTAAAACCAATAAATTAAGGTCTCGAGACTATTTTACTAAGTTTGTCAATATACTTGAACTTTATGTAGAGACATAAAAATGGATTAAGTTCGAGTTAATAGCCCAAATGGTCTACAGTGTATGAATAAGGTTGGGGGCCTTATTCTGGAAAAATATTATGGATGCGGCCCGCTCCGTAGTTAGTACAAATGATGTAATCCTGAACCGTTCATGAATACATGAGAGTGGGGGCATCCTATGTAAATGGTTTGCATAAGACTGGATCCATGAAATAGTCACTTTTAGTTATAACGTCGTAAACTATATAAACTGACTATTTCAATTATGATGACCTAGGTAACTTGGTCTTAATCCTGAGCTAACTATGAACTTCTGTTCATTCGGTAATATCCTTAGATCTACATAGGTGAGGGCAGCTCATCATCGCTGGCCCAATAAGCCTCCCATTTCAGGGATAAGACCGAATTGATAGCTAGGGACATAGGGTGCAAGACAAAATTCGCTCTTACCCACTTCTGGGATAGTAGATAGGTTGTTCCCTTAAGGACTGAATCCAAGTCTTGAACAAGGGGCCCCACCTTCTCATTGGTCCGAGAAGGATTCAGGTTTATAGGTTGGACCTTGAACCAATTGTTCAATAATAGATCAGTGGGTCTTAAGGAGCAAGATGTAATATGGGGGGTAAAACGGTATTTTGATCCAGCCAAGATTACGAACAACCTTTGAATGATCAAATTACCCATCATGGTTATATCAGGTGGACAGAAATATATCTATAGTGAGAGAGTGTAACTATGATTCTTTAGTGGGATGACTCATTAGTTAACGAATGTTGATTAAGCTTGGTCTAAAAGAGTTTAGCCAGTTAATCTCAAATCGTTGGAGCCCATGATCTATAGGTCCATTAGGTTCCCCTACTAGCTCATATGGATTCAACTTAGAACAATATGTTGGAATAACTCGAATTGTTCGAATTAGGTAAAGAGAGAGAAACCGACAAGTATATATGATATAAGTCGGTAAATATAAACTTTAAGCTTTATGTTTAAATATGATTTAAATATGAATATGGATTCATATTTAAAAGCTCAGAAAGTTTTGAAACGGTCAAAGTTGTAAAAGTCAACATGTTGACTTTTGACTTTGAAAAACAAAACTTTGACCGGATTTATATTCAAATATGATTTGAATTTTAGAAAAATGAATGCGGATTCATACTTAGGTGGTTGAAATTAGTCAAGACGGATAAAATAGCAAAAAGTCAAAAAGTTGACATTTGACTAAGAAAAGTGAAAGTTTGACTTTGACTTAATTGGTCAAATGACCAAATTGTCCTTTGACTAATATATTTATTACTAAATGTTAGTGGGAAATGTGGCAGCTTATAATGCAATTATAAGCCACTAATTCCATTAATAGTTAATGGATTAATTAGGTGTTGAGATTTCATGAAGTAAATTGCATGCATTTTGCATGTAATTTTCTTTATAAACTTCCATTTACAGAATGAGAAAGAGATGATGAAAATTTCATGAAAAATCTCTAAACGATACACCTTCCTCCATCCATCTCTCTAAGTTCTCCTTCATGAAAACGAGTCCCACAACTCGGTTCTTAGTCCTGAGATTAGTAGGTCAACTAGTGGTTGTCCTTTGTTCGTGATCTTCAGGCAAGAAGAAGTTTTAGAATGAAGTAGAAGTTAAGAACTACATCGTTTACCTTCTCTATTCTTCGTTTAGGTTTATCGTTTAGTTGCAGCATGTTAATTTCTAAATCGTTTAGATGCATATAGAATAAAGCATGATCCTAGTCTTCCATTGTGCATGCTCTCTTTGTTTTTGTTCCATCACATATCAGTCTAGTGATCCAGTCGGACACACATATCAGTCTAATGATCCCAAAGGATACACATATCAGTCTAGTGATCTCGAGGGATACACATCTCAGTCCAGTGATCCCAAAGGATACACAACACGTGGTAATCCCATAGGACACCATGCCAACAAGATACGCTACCCCATAGATAAAGCTAACAGTTATCCCTCGGTCTAGTCTAAATAGTCTTTGACAGTCATATACAAAACATCGCAACTATTAGTTCACTCTCTATGCATAGTCAGTCAAGTAATTTAAGTTTAGTCACAGTACCCTTAGTCAGTATGTGCAACTAAACTATACATCACAGTTACACCATCTAATTCCATTCCATAGTACAAACCATCAATTTGTAAGTACCCTGACAGTCAGATCATCTACATTCGATTGACAACACGATCCATCAATAACCAAACTACACATGACAATCAGATCATCATCTATATTCAACTATCAGTACAACCCATCAATATATCTAAATTATATATATCAGTCAAATCCTCATCATCTATATTTAGTCAACAACACGACCCATCAGTCAAAACAAACTATACATAATAGCTCAAACATCTATACTCTGTCAATAGCACAGTCCATCAATGTATAAAAACTAAACTAACAATCATGCCATCTATAACCAGTCAAGAGTGTGTACCAATAACACTTTCTATACAAACACATAACAATCAATCCAAATGCAACCTCTAAAACATAAATTTCATATCAGTTACTACATTTTAAATCTCAAATTTGAGTCTAGTAGTAGGAATTATTTACCTCGAGATAGCTAAAATCCTTGCTTAAACGAAGTCCAAAGAAACCACCTAATGTAAATATAAGAGTTCAAGTACTATAATAAGTGAAGTCACTTAACCAAAACACATAATTTCAAGTTCTACCACTTACCCAAGCAAGAGGAAAATCAAACTTCAAACAAACCCATCGTAGAATCCAAGAATTCGACTTCCGCACCCTCAAGAAATTCAATGGTAATGAACCCAATTAATCCAACATTTTATTCCAACAATTATACTTCAATCGGCTATGGAAAACACTATGAACCCAACACTTTACTCTTACCAAAGATTCACAGCGAGGCAAGACATGCAGAGGCGGCGCGAACGAAACTGGCTCGACTTGTAGCTTTCGTGGATGGCAGACGAAGAATGCGATAGTCGGGCTTCGTGAACGAAGACAGATCTGGCTAGTGGAACCTTACTCAACGACGCGTCACCGACCTGAGACGCTTCAGCTCAACTAAGGGAATGCGACAGAGAGATGGACAGCAACTGGTCATGGCTGCGGTAGTGAAACTGAGCGGAAAAAGAAAATGAGGCTAAGGCGGGCGGTAAAGCGAGCTTCACGCAGATGAGAACGAGACGACGACAACTGGGCTTGGGCAAAAACGACTGAACGAAGAACTCGACGGTGACGGACTTCATGGACAGAGTACGGCGCGGCATGGAGTTCGGTGAAGAGAAGAGAGGTAGAGGTAGCACTCGTCGAAATAGAGAGGAGATGGGGGTGGATGGCTGGAAGAAGAAGATTATGAAAGGAGCACGCATGAGGGCTACATTTAATAATAATAATAATGATAATAATAATAATAATAATGATAATAATAATAATAATAATAATAATAATAATAATAATAATAATAATAATAATAATAATAATAATAATAATAATAATAATAATATAATTTATATTATATTATATTATATTATATTATATTATATTATATTATACTATTATAAAACTTATATTCTCCTTTTTCTTTTCTTTTCCTCTTCAAACTTAAAATAACTTAACACCCAACAAAAATAAATTCTCAATAGCATAAAGTAACTATGTTGAGAACATACCTCGAAACTTGAGGGGGTTACATTCTTCCCTCCTTAAGGAACTTTCGTCCTCGAAAGTTCTAACCCTCGAACAACTCTGGGTAACGAGCTCTCATGTCATCTTCTCTTTCCGACGTAGCCTCTTCAACTTTGTGATTCCGCAATAAAACCTTGACTAAAGCAATTCCTCTGTTACGCAGCATCTTTACCTCTCTAACCAGACTCTCAACTGGTTGTTATGCACCATGTGGCTCGTAATTCACCACGTGAGATGGATCTGTCACATACTTTTTCAATATTGAAACATGAAACACATCATACACAACAGCAAGTAATGGTGGCAATATATTTTAGATTTTCTAACATTTTTAAATGGTCAAATAAAAATCAACATTACTCTTGACATTTATTTCGTGTCAAATAAATATTAACTATACTTTGACACGTATTTTTAAGTAAGAACTAAAATAAAATAGTTCGAAAATGCCCGTGAAAGCTCTGTTTTTTAATAGATTACTTGACATTGTTTTCCTTAAAATGGTCATTACTTGACGTTTTTATAACAAAAGCATAAAGTAGGTAAAAGTTGCAAGTGTCTAGTAATCCATTTTTTGTAGCAGTGTGCATAGCAAGTAACGGCAGAGTTCAAATGGTGGGTTGCGAGAAGAGGAAGAGGGAAATTGTGACGGTAGAGGCAATGTTCAGATGGTGGGTTTTGAGTAGGAGGAGGGGGAGAATCTGGTAGTAGCTAGGTTGCGAGAAGAGGAAGAGGGAAGTCGTAGCAGCAGCTCTGTGAGAAGAGAAAGAGGCAAATCGAGGAGGAGGGGGGTTATGTGGGAGAGAGAAATATAGGAGGGAAAAATGTTGGAGGAAAATCTTAAAGGGAAAAATTAAAAAGAAATGAGGAAAATTAAAGAAATTATATTTTAAAAAAAAACTTATGTCCATGTTATTTGCTTCACCATATATGTATAAATTTTGTATCGGTATAAATATTTATAAAAAAATGTAGGCTCTTTTGCCACGTAAATTACGTCGACATAAATATATGTAAAGAAAACGTGAGGTCTTTTGTCACGTAAATTACGTTGATAAATATTTAAAATATCTGCCCATATTCGATACGTGGCCATAAATAAAAATAAATGTCGGTAGAAATCCAACTTAAAATTTTTCCTTAAAACCACACAACTAAGCCCACGTGTATATTTTTGTTGGAAAAAATGATGACGTGCCCACACAATACACAATTTTTGGCAACGTACATATATTTTCGTTAGCAAAAACGAAGATGTGTCCACATAATGAAAACTACGTCGGCACATCATATCTTTGCCCACCTTTTTTTTTTTTTTTTTTTTTTTTGCGTTGCCAGAAAAAACTGTTGGCAGAAACCAAATTTCTTGTAGTGCTTGTTTTAATTCAATTAATTTAATTTAATACAATTCAATTCAATTAAACAAATAATTGATTCTCCAATTAGTTAATACTAAATTAAATATCTTATATCTAATTTAATCCATATTTGAGTCATATCCATATAAATTTCTCTCATAACCTATAATTTTAATATTAATCTAATTCATATTAAAATTCAAATATTTTTATTTTCTCATAAATTTATTTTGAATTTGAACGATTCAAACTCCATCTAAGTTATAATGTCACTACCCTTTACGAATTGGGAATGGGACTTAATGGACTTACAGATCACAAGCTACAAGGATATGAGATTAATTAGCTAAACTCATTAACCAAATTAATCAATATTCGTTAACTGTGTATACACCCCATTAATACTCACATCTGAGTTCTTATCGCGGTAGATATATTTTTGTGTCCATAGGTATTGTGAAAGCAACATCCACATCCTAATAAAGAGGTTTTTTTTAAAATTAATTTTTGAAGTTAGCAGGATTCAGTTTGAGTAGGCATTTTGTGATAACACAAGGAAAGGGAGAGAAGGCAAAGGAATTAGACAATGCGTTGCGAAGAAAGACAACAGGGTACAACAAGAGAATGCAAGAAGGGAAGGCAGAAACAAACACAATCAATTATCAAGTGATGAGCTTGGCGAGCAGGAGTTATGTTAGTCAGCTAAACATGGGTTAAGTTTCAGTTAAGCATGGTTTAAGAAGAATACTAAACTAACATGTGTAAATGCAATAAGAAGGAACTGTCGAAATTATGATAAGAGAAATGCTGATAACCTAATTTGAGAGGAGTACAAATAGGTTTGAAGATGGATTAACATAAGTGTTTAGAAAAGAGGAAGTTCTATCAAAAGAGTAAAAGGTAAAGCTTCATTATGGACTAGATGACAAGAGGGAAGGTGAGTTAGGCAAGAAGGAAAGAAAGGGAAAAAGAAAGGCTTAGTTGTGCGAGTGACCCTTCAAAAGAAAAGTAAACTTTTGGAAAATGTTCTACCATTAAAGTCATGTTGTTATATTGTCATGTTGTTATATATGCTTATGTTGTAATCTTGTATATACATATAAAATAACATGACCAATTAGAAGTATGTCTATGTTTGTGAAGTAGTATTCTTGTGATGCTTGTATGCATACAAAACCATTAACCTTCCTCATCAAAAGCTAGCTATTATGTACACAAAAGAGTATAGGTTGTCATGCGTTGAGTGATTGCTTGGTAGAAGGATGGCTAAATGCGTTGTGTGGTCTGTGTTCAAGTCAATCACTAGAGCAACTGATATTGAATGAGGGTCCGTAGGGATGCTGATGGTGAAGTTGTAAGCATCACGGTAGTCCTTGCATTGAGAAAGTTCAATATCCAGACATTAGGAATAAGTAGAGGCTAATGTGATTATTGTACTGTTTAACGTGTAATGAGGTGTTAAGATGTTTCTAAAAATAAGAAAGCTTTTATTGTATGAAATTGTATACCCTAAAAATGAATTTTTAAATCCTTGTTACTCATTAAGCTATTAGCTTACGTTTTAGGTTTCCCCTCCTTAGATTAAATTTATTAGCTTACATTTTAAGTTTTCCTTCCTTAGGTTAAGTGAAGAAGTGCCATCAGGTGAGGCAAGAGGAGGTCACTGCTATGTACTTGTTGTGTTGCGTAGTAGTAGTTAGCTTAAGCTTTGTAATCCTTCAAATTGTAAATTGTACGCTTCTGTTGTAAACTAGCAAGATTGTTAATAAAAGGATTACAAATTTGTTTATATCGCCTGTTGTCCTACTACATAGTAGAAGTTTTCACCAACATGATCATGCCTAAAGTTTAAGTTGAGTTTAAAGAAGTACCTTGGCATTATGGCATTTCACCTTGAAATGTTGGTCTGTCCAAATCATGTTCACACTCGGTACGTAAAGGAGGCGTTATGGGTGGGGGTGTGAGAGATATAGACCAATAACAAGTTATTTCTTCACAAGTGTCTCTAAGACCAGTGGGTTAAATTAGCATTTTACCTCTATGTTACTTCTTAGTCCTTAAATATCAATGTTCCTCTAAAAAACAACCTTTTTTATGGTCCAACTAATAAATAGAAACCCCTTTCATGTCAAAGAAATGGTAGGACATTTTGTTCAAGTCCTAGAGACACCATTTAAGGGAACACTGATATACTTATCCTAAAATCGAGAATGAGTGGATTTCATATTGTGTAATTATGTTTCCAGATCCCAACTCAATTTTGCCTCCAAAATGGTAGGCTTATTGAATTGGTAATATAGTCACTCTCACTCATATAAATCAAAGACAATCTCTTGCAGAAAATGTCTAATCAACACGAAGTATGTGTCAAGATCATTCAAATTTGGCGTGCTTTTCTGATCATGGATGGACTCCACGTACGTGCCAATGTTCCGCCTAGAAACAAAGAAACATTCTTAGTGGGCGTAGAGTATGTGAAGGCATGTAAATATCAGCATAACAGAGCCGAAAACACAAATTATATTCTTCAAAAGCCAAAACTCTGCCTGTTTCTTTAGTTCATTGTTTTCCTCACAACTCCATTCATTGCAACATTGCTGACAACTATTGAACCAAGAAAAAGCAAAAATTGTGATCAGCGGCTCAATACTCATTTATTTCTGTCTTCAATTTTTGTTTTACTTTGTATTTTGTATTATTGGATCAGACACTGGAAACTTCTTTTATTCATTAATATGAGCACAATGAACTTTATATCTTATTCATCCATGTTCTTTACCTTTGTCCTGACTAATTTTCTCGAAAAACTTGAACAAATAAAGTTAAGTTTGTTTGACCATACCTAAACTAAAAATTCATGCTTGAATTAATTGAAAAGTTAGTTAAAGTGCAAGTAGTTAACTGCTCAAAAGAGTAAGTTATTAAGATCAAGTTAAATAAAGATAGAAGTAATCGTCATAAATATCCTTAACTTTGTCTCTTACTAATACACATTTACATTTAGAAAAAGAGTATATGTGGTATTCCGGTCTGAAAGATAGCTTTTTTAAGTAATAATTGAACGCATGAACTGTTATTTATGTATTATTTGAAGAGAATGTTAGAAAACCTTCTTAACTCTATTTTAACTCATAACTTTCCAACATTTTCACGGTGTACTCTGTGAAGTGATTTGACCAAACGCATTTCACTACATGCATAACCATCCCATTCCATCAAGGCAGTAGTTTGATTAGAATAATTGGACATATAAATTTCACCCATCTTAACTTTGATTTTATTCTTCTCTGCGAAAGTCTAAATTGCGATTGAGGCGGTGGAAGATTAGAAGATGGAATATCTCGAAGAGGAATATGAGGGGGGATTGTGCACCGCATCGCCAAACGAATGGGGGTTTTCATAGAAAATAAAAATTAAGGAATTAAGGAAAATCACAATTGGTGGGTTTTTATCGTTATACTATTATCAGGCTTCTCTAATAATCAATATTCACATTCTTCAATGAAAGACAAAAGGTGAATTTCATATCCATCGTGTGTTTTTATTGCTGTACTATTGTGAATATAAGTGTATCAAATGTACTTTTGTGGCTGAATTCCTTATTTTGTCGTATCTATGTCATAAAATTGCAAATTTGTAAACTCAAATTGGCATCCACTCTATTTTCTACTTTTCTTTAATAAAAAGAACTCCTTAATTTCAAGAAAAGAATTATTCAAAATATTTACGGAATAACAAAATTTTAGATTCTATTTAGATTAATTTGAATAAAAGTAACAAAACAGCAATATATTTACGACCGGTGTAACAATAACGAAAAACCCATGTGAAGTCGATAAAATATTTTCATAAATTTCAAATTTGTACTTGATATTTCAGACGATTCCGCACTTCTCTTTTTTCTTTTTTATGGTTTATTCATCTTCCCTTTCAGATTTCTTCGGCTCCTCATCTAGATTTTCTTTCTTTTATTTTTATTCACCTTCATCTTCTTTCTTTTTTCATCTTCTCTTTCTTTCCTTTAGCTCCTTTTCCAGAATATCAAGATCGTTTTAATATCATTTTGATATGATCTAAACGATTACTTACGTAGTCAATACGATAAACACGATCGTTTAGATTTGAAACCTTTTCCCATTGTTTAAAAAAACTACACGATCGTGTGAATATGATTAAACGATCGCTTACCATAACCTACATGATCGCGTATCATGGTCGTTTAGAAGCAGAGTTACATGCATGCGTGTGCTCGATTAATCGCGTGTTGGCTAAAGTATTTTCTATATTTTCCATTCTGGGTATGTTGGTTTTTTTCATTTTAAAATATTTTACAGATTTTTTATATTTTTTAAAAAACCTCCTCTATTAATGTTTATCAATATAGATTTTAAAATTTTGCAATATTTCAAGAATATTTTGTTCATTTCGATACCTATAATATATAAATGGACAGAATGTTTGGAAAAACATTTTAGGATAACTTTAACTTTTAATTTTTTTAAAAATTCCATCTATACCCTGACAAATGGAATGTAATTATTTCAATTTAATTAAAATTCTATTTTACTTATTATCAATAAATTACATAATAGTTGCTATAAATTTATTTACTACCGAAAATTCAAACAGTGGTTATAAATTTACTTATTACTCATTAATATTAAAATGAAACTTACAAATTCATCTTTTGAGATTATTGAAATATATGTATATATACTTGACGGTTTAGCATGCTTTCAAGGTGTACAAGCTCTTAAACTAATTGAGAAAATACAAATACAAGTACGAGAGATAATATTATGAATATGTCAATGTATGGAATGACAAAGAACAGAGGTAAAAGTGAAAAGAATGTGAAGAATATCGTATAATGAAACTTTCTAAAACATATTAGTTTTATTTACAAAATTATCCTTAAATGTTACCTTTGTTAAAATCACTATTTTGGAACTTTAGTAACTAAATTTGTTTATATATATTTCGTAATTATTATAATATAATAAATAATTTTTCTTTAATTAAAATAATATTTTGATAGTAGTAGTTTGGAGTTAGTTCAATTAAAATTATTTTATTACAATTTAATCAATGTCAATAAAAAAAACTTATTGAAGTTGCGCAAAATAATTTCATCCAACATTTTACGATATGGGAGTATATATATATATAAATTAATCGTAAAAAGGGTAATTGATAACAATCTTTTTTGTAAAAATGAGAAATAACTTTCAATAAAAACAAAATTTAAGATTTATTAAAATTACATGAATTAAAATTTGAAAAATGGAAACTACAACCTCACTTTCTATATACACTACAAGAGACGGAAGACTCCTAACGTACAATGATTTCAGAAGAAGCTACAAAAACATTGGGATATCTTTTCTCGACGTCGTTTACTGCGTCGGGACGTACGTCAGAAGAAATGCGTTGGGAGACAAATTTCCGACACATGACCAACATGGCGTCGGGAATACCTCTCCCAACGTCTCTTATGCCGATGCTTGTCGTAGCGTTGGGAATTCCATATCCCGACGTTTTCTTATCCGACGTCGGATGCGCATCAGGAGAACTATCCTCGATGTGTTGTGTACATCCTATTCCCAACGTTATGTTGCATCGGGAATTCCTTTTTATATGTAATTTTTTAAAAATATGTAATTTTAATTTTTTTTCTAAAAAAAATTCACTTAAACAAGTTCTCTATTTTTGTGAAATAATGACATTCGTTTTGGATTAAATTAAAGCAAATTCAATATAAATTAATAAATTACGAAATACAAACAAAAATTCAAAAAGAAAAGATTTGATATTCGTAATATTCATAATTCAAAAAATATAATAGCGTTAATAATAAAAAAATATAGTATTCATAGTGCAAAAAAACGCAAACAAAGTCATACGTCTCCTAACAAGGCTAGTACGCGCCATTTTACATCGCGGGTCCTACAATGCTATAAAAGTAGCTAAGTTTAGTACATATATTCATAGCATCACTATATACTATCATTGCAAAAACTGAAGAATAATAGGAACATTTATACATACCGCAAAGCTAAAGATCATGTGGTGGTCCTTACTGTGCCCGAGTCATGTCCTGTATCATCTTTCGCATTTGTTCCATTTCTGAAGCTAACGCTTGGTAATTTCTAACTTGCAATTCAATCCATTCCAAAGCTTGATCAAGTTTAGCTTGTATTTGAATCTCTATTTCTGTGGTCGACTGAGAACATGACGTCGTGGAACTGCTCGCACACGTCGTCTTGCGGGCCTTCGGCTTGGGTCCTCAACCAAGGCCTTTTAAGTAGCCTGGTCGTCTACCCAACACCTGATCGCATATCTCATCCCTAGAGAGTGGCTGACTACCCTCTGGGGTAGGCTGGGACTGAAGTTCCAACATTTGATTCTGCAACAAATTTAAAAACTAAGTTAGGTAACGCAAAAATATATAATGAAAGGGGATAATTAATAAGGGCATAAGTGTTGGTTCGATAACTTACATGCGTATCCTCTACGGCCTGCATCACGAACGTTCCGACTCGAACGTGTGTTTTTCGAAATAACTCCACACGGTCGACCGACTCTCCTTTTTTCTCAGCGAGCTCGTGTTATCGTTGTAAAAATGACTTTGACCCGCTGTTATGATTGTAAGGCTGCTTCTGTCTAGCAACATTGTTCGTTTGTGATTGCTCCTGCATGAAAACAATAATATTGTTTATTTTTATACATATTAAAAATTGAAATCATAATTAAGCATGAAAAATACCTAGAATGCACGGTCATGTAGTGGTCATAGAGGAAGTATTAATCCTCATGGCGTCCAACCAATACGTTTGGTGGGTTGGCACGAGCCTCCTCGGGGTCGCTGTACTTTCTGAAGTGTTTGTGACAGTCGGCCAAAAACTCTTTAAAGGTGGTGAGTATCTGATGCTCAACAAATTTATTCATTTCTTGATCATTGAAATCAAGCACAAAAAACTGCTACACATTACAAAAATAACACGTTAGATTGGTTAACTTAGATATATTTCAAATGAAATCATAAATATGTAGTAGACTTAATTACCTGAAGGTCGCCCTTGACGACCTCGATATATTCTCTACCAATGTCCGTCCACTTAAGGCAGCGGACCAAAATGTCTTTCGCACGACATGCCTATCGCTTGGCTGAAGCGAACGACATGTAGGGAAATAGGCTTCTCCACTCCAGGAGCGATCGTCATCGGAATGCGTCCATTGACTGCAACGTGGTGTTCCAACTCTAAGAGTCGAGACTGCGCACGTCTCCTAGGAGTCAGAGTCGCAGGTGGTTGAGAAGACGACCCTGCTCAATAAATTATAATAACATATAATGTTAGAGAGAAAAAACATAAAATAATCCCAAGTTAAAATGAAGAAAATTCTTAGACTCACATGCATTGTCGCCCATGGACGCGACCCTCCCACAAGGTTATTTAAATTATCCTCAAACTCGAGGAACATACCGTTTGTCTCTAGCAAATTATTATGTGCGTATGACATAATGCCTGTGGACATAGAAAACAAACATTCGATATGGGCATACGACATATTACCTATTGTAGCACCACATAGAACGTTGCATGATTCAGATGGTCAACCTTTGAGTTTCAGGTACTATTTCATGTACATGTACTAAAATTAATTAATGGTTTATTTCACAAACTAGATGGAGCAGTGTCCTACCTTCATCTAAACAGTCAGCAAATATTAATTTCACAAACTATTTTCCCTGGTACACGAGAACGCTTTCTATCATTGCATGGTAAGAATTTAATATGCTTTATTTTATACATTTAATAATAGTAAAACATTAATTTGGTTTGTATTACTTGCAATCTTTCAGTATGATTTTGTTAACGACATACACGCTTTCTCCATGGAACAGAACTTAGAAGCTTTGGGCGACATGTATGACAGAACCACGGGAATCATAGAACAAATTATTCAGTAGGCTCGACAACTTAATGTTGTCGACACATATCGTAGACGCATGTGACGTACACGATGATGTCATAGAGGGTGATGAAGAAAATTGAAAGTTTGTAAATTAATTTTGAATTCTTCTTGATTTCAATTTTAAATGTATAAGACGTTGTTAATTAATTAGTTAAATGTCTAACTTTTTAAAAAGAATGGTAGTTTTTTACTACGAAATTAGATCGTAATAATTATAATATGAGTTTCAAAAAAAAAATACACTTATTTGTAATTAAAACTCTTGATAACTTACACCTTTAGTACACAAACAATTTCTCTCAATCCAATTAAAATTTAGAACATATCATTTGTACACTTCTCGATGCATCTATTACATTGGAATTATATTAAAATTTTGATAAAGGAAACTAATATAATATTTGGTAAACATAATTAATTTTGGAAAAAATTGTAAACATACCAGATTTGAGTGTTTGTGTATTAATAATAATAATAATAAATAGAATAGTTAACATAAACATAATAATAATAATAATAATAATAATAATAATAATAATAATAATAATAATAATAATAATAATAAGGAAAACTTTCCTAAATATAACAAACTAGTGAATTATTTATGACTTGTGTAACAAATCCTATAAAATTAGCCATTTTTTAAATATTCCAGGTTTGCCCTTCCATCTGTTTTTCCTCTCTGCTATTTTTTTATCATCTTCTTAGTACTTTTTGCGATTTCTTCCATTTTTTTTATTTTTTGATTTGGGTAACTAAATCTATTTCTCTATGCTATTTTTTTTATCGTCTTCTGTACTCTTTGCGATTTCTTACATTTTTTTTATTTTTAGATTTAGGTAACCAAATCTATTTCTTTCTATCGTTTTTCTTGTTTTTCTTTCTTTTTTTAGATGCGTGTATGTCTTTCTTCCTCTTTCTTCTTTTTCTTTTTTTTTTTTCGTTCACTGCATGCATTGTATCGTCTTTCTTCTTTTATTTTTTACGTTTAGATTAGGTAACCAAATCTGATGGTGTATAAGAATCTTGAAAAAATTGGTTAGGCACTTAAATTATGGTAACCAAAACTAAAAGATTGTGTATAAAGAATATTGAAAAAAATCGTTTATACCAAATTTTGAAAAAAAAAAGTCGTTTAGATTTGGAATCCCAAATCTAAACGATCGTGTAGCCAAATATAAACGATCGTATACCAAATTTTGAAAAAAAAAAACTCTTTTAGATTTGGAACCCCAAATCTAAACGATAGTGTAGCCAAATCTAAACGATCGTATACCAAATTTTGAAAAAAAAATGGTTTAGATTTAGGGTAGCCAAATCTAAGCGATCGTGTAGCCAAATCTGTAACAAATTAAATGATAGAATTTGTTGAAGATTTTGTCTAAAAGATTTTATAGGAATATATTTGATTAATGAATTAATTAAAAGATGAGATATTCATAAGATAAAAGATTTCCCATTATTTTAGGAATGTTGCTAATTTCTTTAAAAGAAAAGAAGATTTATACATATAAGATATATGTGTATAAATAGGTTGTTACGGTGTAGTTGTGAGCGATGACGAAAAACTGAAAAACACAAGTTGAAGAAGACTGCTCACGTCAGTAATCGTCTGCAGAAGGTATCAGATTCTAAAGGTATTATGATCTTATGTCTATGAGATTGCCATGTTGATCGAAGTTACAATAATTGATGAGTAATAGACGGAACAGTGATTTGAGTGATCATTGAGATATTTAGAGGGATTTAAAGACGTTGTCGAAGATATTCACTCATGTGTTCAGGGGGAGCCTGAAGCTAGACATCGTGAAGATAAGTAATTCAGGGGGAGCCTGGAGTCTGATGTCAAGACGCATGTTATTAAGTCATATTATTGAACAGAGTACCATATGCTGTATCGATGTATATTGACTCAAGTGAATATTAATAAAGATTACTCATCAGGGCTGTACGCAACTCCCCAGACGTAGGCAATATTGGTCGAACTGGGTTAACAAAGTTTCTTGTGTTATTCTCTTCTGCTGTCCCTCTAACTATTACAATTGTTATTAGCTATTGTATTAACTGAAGATTTAATTGATTATCTCACATTGTTTTTTCAGAATTGAAAAAACAAATCTAAACGATCGTGTACCAAACAATAGTCAAATCTAAACGATTGTGTACCAAATCACGTTACCAAATATATTACGCGCATTGTTGACGTGACATTTTTGATATTTTACACGTTGGGCCTCTAAGCTTTTTCCATTTACAGAATTGTTCTATACAATGTAAATACTTTGCTGCTTTTTTATATTTTTGAAAAGACCCCTAATAATAACAATAATAATTAAAATAACAATACTAATAATAATAATAAGAACAACAACAATAACAACTATTAATATGATTAACAAGAACAACAACAATAATAACAACTATTAATATCATTACGTGTGATTTTTTTTAAGGAAGTCGTGTATCCGGCACATGACTTCCATACAATCATTCCACGTCAGATAGTCAAATGTTAGTCATATGCTGACTGTTTAATGGAAGTCGTGTGCCAGATACATGACTAGCATAAAAGTTGTATACCCCATACACGACTTCCTTCAAAAAACAAATTTACCCTATTTTTTTACAATAGTTTAGCCAACTATCCTATATTTGTCATTTCTTCTCGATCTACTCTATTTTTGTCAATAATTTTAAAAAAAATATATATTTCTCAAAATTGTCCTAAAATAATATAGTATAAGAAAATATTAAAATGTATAGGATGGAGGTACATATATATAGTATTTGAAAATGTAATAAAGAAAAAGGAAAACTAAAGGCTAAAACCTACTTTGTAAACGTTTTGCAATTTGAAACTGGGCAATACCACCACCCGGACTACCGAAGAAGAAGAAGAAGAAACCACACTGCTTCAGCTACAGACAGCTTATGGCGACTGAACTAGAAGAATTGATACAGTTTCTCTCTTCTCCCTCCCCTCAAGTGAGTTTCTTCGTTCAACATTCAACCATTCTCTATCTTTTTCGTTGTCGATGAAGGATTTTCAGACAAACATTTTCTGTTAAGTCGATTAGCTGGTCAGATGCAGCATATACTGCTTCAATTTTAATCAAAATCCATGATTTTATTGCTTCGATTTCAATTTACATTCTCTTGCTCTGTTTCACTTGGTTAGGATTAGGTGATTCTTTTCATGCTTCAAGTGTACGTGACACTTATATTCCACATTTGTGACAGTTTTTTTTTTTTTTTTACCGAAAGTTGATTATGGGAAGTTTCTTTATATGGTGCGGGAATACCGTGTTTGCTTCTGTTGATTGCTAATCTCGTTTCTCTGTGATGACCACTGGGTTTTAGAATTTTGCATACAATTGTCAGACTTCCATTTTCTGGCTGTGTAGTTGAGGAAAGCGGCCATAGACATTGTTCAAGGTTTAACTGGGTCTGAGGATGGGCTGCAGTCTCTTGCCAAGTATCCCGACGTCCTGCTGCCATCATTAGCTCGACTCTTGAGAGAACAAAAGGTGGGGTTTAATCTATCATCTTCTTTATAGACAGAAGGTTGTCAACACTGTTTCTATATGTATATTTTCTATTATGTTGGATGAATGACTTTTAATTAACATATCCATTTGTCCTAAAGTATGCAGTCATAATAAACATCGATTTTATTCTTCCCAACTTCCTGTTAGCATGAAACTATGCTAAGCTACCTGATTATTTGATAGGCAGGCAAAAGTTGTCATAATGTTTTCTGCTAAGTATATTCATGGTTTAAATATAACTCATGTTTCACACTAATGTGATTTAGCATTTCAATTTCATTTGCATCATTAAGAAGATGGGTTCCTTTTGTGAAATGTATTTGATAATAGATATAATTATAAACAATTATAGGGTGACTCATAGAACATGGACAATTCTACAGTGAGATATATTGTCTATTGTTTCAGGATGTAGCGGAACGGGCAGCTGAAGCTCTTGTAAATCTTTCACAAAATTCTGATCTGGCTGGAAAGATGATAGACTTGGGACTTATTGGAGAAGCTATGAATCTTTTGTATAATGTGGACTCCAGCATTAGCCAGTTGCTAGTAATGCTTCTGGTTAATCTAACACAATTGGATGCGGGTATTGCTTCATTACTTCAGGTGTCCCACATTGCTATAGTGGCCTTTTCTTCGGTTGATTTCAGATGAGCTATTTTTTAAAAAATTTGTTTGGGAAAGTTGGAATATTATAGTTTAAGCATTTCCTTTGCTAATAGTTTAGTTAGACTTTTGTGTTCTTTATGAAATTAAAAAAATAGTTCTTATGGTTACAATTCTGCTTCATAGACTGGAGATGACAAGATGCAAGGTCTCTATGTTATGAAGATTGTCAGATCATTTTGTCGTTCAGCAAGTGAATCTAGTGGTATGCCTTGCTTCTTCTCTAATGCAGCTTGCTTTGGACAATATTTATTTTTCAAGAATATTGGGCTCTACATTTTTATAATTTAAATTTTAAATATCTCTGGTTGCAAGGTTTTTCAGTTATCTTTGCTTCTTAAATATCTCCATGTGTAGTGGTGTTACCAACTTAATTTGCTGTGCTGTGCTGCACTTCGAAATGAGTTTGCAAGTTCTTTAGTCTTTCTAGAAAACAGGAAAAAGTAGTAGTAGTAGTAGTAGTAATAATAATAATAATAATAATAATAATAATTGCAATGCCTCAAGGCCAGATCCTCTGCAGCCTTAACCTAACTTGGCATCCTGTCATTTAGAGTTTATCAAATTTCAACATTAATCATTTAAAGTTTTCAGCGCTCATTTGACATTTTAAATTGGTTCTCTACTAGATGATCCCTTTGAGCATGTCGCTTCCATACTGGTAAATATATCAAAGAAG
Source organism: Cucumis melo (assembly GCF_025177605.1). NCBI lineage: Eukaryota > Viridiplantae > Streptophyta > Magnoliopsida > Cucurbitales > Cucurbitaceae > Cucumis > Cucumis melo. Next base: position 5,786,712 of record NC_066857.1, read on the forward strand.
GAAGCTGGAAGGAAGCTTTTACTTGATCCTAATCGGGGACTTTTGAAGCAGATAATTAGGCAGTATGATTCAAATAGTCAACTACGGAAGAATGGAGTAAGTCCAATGGATATCTATTTTTAACAAGAAACAACTTTTCATTGCTATCAATAAATGTCCAAGAATAAAAGTTTCCAATGGCGACTAAAAAGACAACCAAAAATGAAAAGGCCTAAAACAAGGTTACATATTGTTTGATGTACATGATTGGTACTGTATTATTACTTTTACGTTCTTTGGTAATTTTGGAAACTAAGCCATTAGTGTGATTGGTTAATTAGTTACTCCAGCTCAGATGCCAAGTGTATATGTACTGTTCAATCAGTTACACTTTAGATATAGTCGAAGTATATCTTCAACTGATGGTGATCCCATGTCTTCATGCAATTTGCTTGTTTAAGGTATTTGGAACTCTCAGAAATTGTTGCTTTGAAGCAGAAGATCAACTACAAAATTTACTCTTGATAGCTGAGTTCCTTTGGCCAGCTTTACTTCTCCCCATTGCTGGTAACAAGGTAATATTTTTAAGTCTTAGTGACCAAAATGAAACAAGTTGGAACAAATTAAAAAGTCCAAAGACCAAAATTGATATTTTTAAAGTTAGGGACAAAAAGAAACAAACTTGAATTTTATTATTAGTTTTTTAGTTCAATCCATGGGTTGGGGGATTCAAATCTCTTTTATTTACTTTTTTCTTTATCCTTGAATTTTAATTGATTTTTCGCGACAATAATTGTGTAAGTTGGGAAAATCTAGTTTATTTCATTTCCTTCAGTCTTTTTTGATATGTTCCTATTTTTTATTATGAATCGGGGATCAGATGACATTACTCTTGTAGAAAAATCCTCTGCTCTTACCTATCCATTCTCTATGAAGTTTTCAACTTATGTTTGCAGTTTATTATTTTGTTTAAACGTCTCAAATTGGCTTTTTTTCTTCTTCTTTTAATTGGATCCTGGTAATTTCTTAGAAGTTTCATTGGTCATTCCAACTTCAATTAATAGGTAGCAGCTGAAGAGATGAACCTTTATTTTATTTTTGTTTTTCCTTATAGTCTTTAAGAGTTCTCTCAACCAGTAGACTACAGTTGAGAAGAAAATAACTAGTATTGTTCAATATTCTAGACTTCTAAAAGCTGGGTTTATTTTTTATTCAGCTATTAAAAGGCTACACTGGAGTTGTATTCTAGAACGAGAGGAAATGGAAGATGCTGTCTTATTGAATATTGGATTATCATTAGCAATATGGGCTCTTTCTAGGCTACCCACCCTTTCTAACCAGTATTCCGATTACAACAGTTCTTTGATTATTCCCACTTGGGGGTAATTTTGTGTAAGCTTCCTTGGCTCTAACTATTTTGGTTGGCGTTAGGACTAGGTTCTGTTGTTGGAGTTAGGGTGTTCCATTTCAAGGCAGTTACAGCTAGGGTTTCTTATACAGTAGAAAGGCCATCAACTTAGAATTGAAGGCAATGTTGTTATCAGCGTAAATAGAACTGGTCCTTATATTTACGAAATATACAGAAAAAGTCCATCTTGTTGGGCTCATGAATTGAAAGATCTTCTCATCACGTGTAGCCATAATATGTTAACGTTTCCTGTTTGGATGTCTGCAACAATAAAAATTCACCCTATTGGCCCCCAATTGGTATAATAATAAACAAGTAAATAAGTAAACTTCCACTAGTTATGAATGAAGCCATTGAAGATTTTGAGAACCACCGCACATGCTCTTACCCCTTTCGCCTTCACGAGGGATCCTTCATATGGAGGATTGTAGTCAGTTTCTAGAAATATTTGCATGTTTTCACTGACTATTTACTCTTTCTGATGGCATAATGTTTCTCTAAGCACATTGAAGTAGAAAATGATTTTATCTACCTCCTTTTCTCAGTGTAACTTTTTACAAAATATATTCAGTTACTCACATCTTGAGTAATTTTTGTGAGGTGCCAAGTTCAAAAGATATCAAATAGTGTTAAGCTTGCCTACTCACATCTTGAGTAATTTTGTGGGATAACTACTGAAACCTACAACATTGGTTTGTTAGGGTAGTTGGATCAAATTGTTATGATATATATATATTTATATTATATGTCCATTATCGTAATTGTACATACAGTCTAGGGTTTCTTTGTTCTCTATATATATGTAACTTTATTTTGACTCTATGTGATAATAAGAAAGATACTTTTCTCTGACTTCTTGAGTACATGGTATCAGAGCCTTTAGGGTTTTGAATTTCGTAGTTGGTGGTTTCCTTCTCCATTAAGGCTTAAGTTTAGGTCACCTTTGAGTGGCCGTTTGTCGACACCGTCCAACTCAGAAGAAGGGTCATTGCCGTCCGCCGCATTCTGTCGTTGTCGATTGCTGAGAAACGCCGCGCGTGAGCACGGGCCGCTGAAAGATTCTGTACAGCCGCCACACTCTGACGCATGGGAGCGCGTGGGTCGTCCATTTTGACTTCTTTCTGGCTTGCCTCGAATCCTGTTTTTTGGTCATTCTATGCAGTTGGGTCCATCGAAGATCATTCGATTTTGACGGAAATTAAGGATTACTACCTCGTTCTAGGGTCGTGGTTGGTTTTGTTCCAATCTTGCAGCTGTTTGAATTGATTTGTTTTGTTTGTGTGGACTACAATTAGTTTGTGTCTCCAATATGGCCGACATAAAGAATATGGTAGTTTCTAATATTATTCCCCTAGCCTCTAAGATCACCGAACATAAGTTAAATGGATCTAATTATTATGATTGGCGTCGGACAATCTTATTCTATTTGAGAAGTACTGATTGGGATGATCATATGACCGAAGATGCCCCAGAAGATGCAAAGAAGAAGAAGGATTGTCTTCTTGATGATGCCCGTCTATATCTTCAGATGAAAAACTCCATTGAGAGTGAGATAATTGGATTGGTTGATCACTGTGAGTCTGTTAAAGAACTTTTGGAATTTTTAGATTTTCTATATTCAGGTAAAGAGCAAGTACATAGAATGTTTGAGGTCTGTATGCAGTTTTTCCGTGCTGAACAAAAAGCGGAGTTTGTTACCAACTACTTTATGTGCCTTAAGAAGATAACTGCTGAGGTTGCTTTGTTGTTACCATTTAGTCCTGATGTTAAAGTTCAACAAACTCAACGAGAGAAGATGGCTGTTATGATCTTTTTAAATGGACTTTTACCTGAATTTGGAATGCCGAAGGCACATATTCTCTCTGACTCTAAGATTCCATCATTAGACGATACTTTCACTCGTGTCCTTCGCATTGAAAGCTCTCCGAATGGTGTATCTACTCCTCAATCCAGTAGTGCTCCCATTAGCAAGAACAATAACCCTCGAGCACCTCGAGCGATGGATGGTAATGTTCAAAGGAAGAGTTATGATCATCGAAAACCAGATTCTACAGAGATTGTTTGTAACTATTGTCGTAAGCCAGACCATATAAAACATGATTGTCGAAAATTGTTATATAAGAATAGTCAACAATCGCAACATGCTCAGATAGCTTCCACATGTGATATACCAGAGGTGTCAGTTACGATTTCTGCAGATGAGTATGCTAAAGTTTCAGAACTACCAAGATTCATTACAAGCGTCATCTTCCTCTACTCCTGTTGCCCCAGGTAATACCAAGTGTCTTCTTACATCATCTACAAAATGAGTCATAGACTCTGATGCCACAGTCCATATGACAGGTAATTCTCGCCTATTTTCTAGACCGTTCTCCCCTGCTCCTTTTCCATCTGTCACATTGGCAGATGGCTCCACATCTTCTGTTCTTGGATCTAGCACTATTCATCTTACCCCATCATTTTCTCTATCTTCTGTGTTACATTTGCCTAACTTATCCTTTAATTTAATTTCTATTAGTCAACTTACTCATGACCTTAATTGTGTTGTCTTGTTCTTTCCTGGTTATTGCTTGTTTCAGGATCGTGTGACAAAAAAGATATTGGTAGAGGATGAGTCGGGAGGCCTTTATGTCTTTGATCACCAAGTATCGCAAGCTGTGGTGTGTCCTATCGTTCCTTCTCCCTTTGAAGTTCATTGTCGTTTAGGTCATCCATCTTTGTTTGTGTTGAAGAAACTCTATCCCGAATTTAGGTCTTTGTCCTTTTTAAATTGTGATTCGTGTCAATTTGCTAAATTTCATCGTCTTAGTTTGAGTCCTCGAGTCAATAAACGAGCAAGTGCTCCATTTGAGTTAGTTCATTCTGATATTTGGGGTCCTTGTCCAGTTGTATCTCAAACAGGCTTTCGTTATTTGTTACATTTATTGACGATCATTCTCATCTAACTTGGTTATATTTAATGAAAAATCATTCTGAGTTATTATCTCACTTTTGTGCCTTTCATGCTGAAATAAAAAATCGGTTTAATGTCTCTATCAAAACTTTGCGCATTGATAATGCGGGTGAATATTTTTCTCATACTCTTGGCTCTTACTTGTGTGAACATGGCATTATTCATCAGTCTTCGTGTGCTGACACTCCATCCCAAAATGGTGTCGTAGAACGCAAAAATAGGCATTTACTTGAAACTGTCCGTGCTTTATCGTTTCAAATGCATGTTTCGAAAACTTTTTGGGCTGATGTCGTGTCTACGGCTTGTTTTTTAATTAATAGAATGCCTTCATCTCTTCTTAACGGTGAGATTCCTTATCGTGTTCTTTTTCCTACCAAGTCTTTGTTTCCTATTGCTCCTAAGATATTTGGTTGTGTTTGTTTTGTTCGCGACATTTGTCCTCGTCATACTAAGCTAGATCTCAAATCCTTGAAATGTATCTTCTTGGGTTATTCACGTGTTCAAAAGGGGTATTGTTGTTATTGTCCTACTCTTAAAAGGTATCTTGTTTCGCTTGATGTTGCTTTTTTTGAGGATATACCTTTTACTTCATCACCATCAAGTTCGCGTCAGGGGGAGGATGACAATTTTTTTATATATGAGATTACCTTTCCCACTGATGCGCCTCCTTCCTGCCTATTGCCTTCTCGAGTCTACTCCCGACGACCTCTATCACAACCTTCAGACTCATGTCCTACATCAATGCCTCCTTCATCATCCGATTTGGGACCAAGTGATGATCTTCCCATTGCTCTTCGCAAAGGTAAACGCAAGTGTACTTACCCTATTTCTTCTTTTGTTTTCTATCACCAATTGTCTGCCCCCACATATGCTTTTATTACATCTCCCGACTCTACATCTATTCCTAACACTGTTCATGAAGCTTTATCTCATCTTGGCTGGCAAAATGCAATGATTGAGGAGATGACTGTTTTAGATGATAATGGTACTTGGGATTTGGTATCTCGTCTTGCAGGAAAGAAGGCTATTGGTTGTAAATGGGTGTTTTCTGTTAAGGTGAATCCTGATGGAGCAGTGGCTCGATTGAATGCTCGTCTTGTTGCAAAGGTTATGCTCAAACCTATGGTATTGATTATTCAGATACATTTTCTCCAATTGTCAAATTAACTCCCACCCGCCTATTTCTTTCCATGGCTGCTACCCATAACTGGTCTTTGCATCAACTTGACATTAAGAATGTTTTTCTGCATGGTGATCTTCAAGAGGAAGTTTATATGGAGCAACCACCTAGGTTTGTCGCTCAGGGGGAGAGTGGTAAAGTACGTCGCCTTCGAAAATTTTGTATGGTTTGAAACAGAGTCCACTTGCATGGTTTGGTAAGTTTTGTCAAGCTCTTGTACGCTTTGGTATGCAAAAGAGTACATATGATCATTCTGTTTTTTATCGCCGATTTGATAATGGTATAGTTTTACTGGTTGTATATGTTGATGATATTGTTATTGCTGGAAATGATGCATCGGGTATTTCATCTCTCGAAACTTTCCTTCAGGGTCAGTTTCACACAAAGATTTGAGTCAATTGAAATATTTTTTGGGCATTGAAGTGATGAGAAGTAAGAAAGGTATTTATTTGTCTCAACGAAAATATGTACTTGATTTGTTGTCTGAGACAGGAAAATTAGGAGCCAAACCAAGTGGTACTCCGATGATGCCGAATCAGCAACTTGTTAAAGAAGGAAAATTATGTAAAGATCCTAAGAGATATAGGAGATTAGTTGAGAAGTTGAACTACTTAACAGTGACTCGACCAGACATTGCTTATTCTGTAAGTGTGGTAAGTCAGTTCATGTCTTCCCCTACAATGGATCATTGGGCTGCAGTAGAGCAGATTCTATGTTATTTGAAAGCTGCTCCTGGATGTGGGATCTTATACAAAGATCATGGACATACGAGAGTTGAATGTTTTCTGATGCTGATTGGGTGGGATCTCGAGAGGATAGGAGATCAACCTCTGGATATTGTGTCTTTGTAGGCGGAAACTTGGTATCATGGAAGAGTAAGAAACAAAATGTTGTTTCTCGTTCGAGTGCTGAGTTAGAATATAGAGCTATGACACAATCTGTGTGCGAAATAGTATGGATTCACCAACTATTATCTGAGATAGGCTTCAGTATTACAGTGCCAGCTAAATCATGGTGTGATAATCAAGTTGCACTTCACATTGCATCTAATCCAGTATTTCATGAATGAACTAAACATATTGTGGTGGATTCACTTCATTCGTGAGAAAATCCAAGATGGGTTGGTGTCCACAGGATATGTGAAGACTGGAGAACAATTGGGAGATATTTTGACCAAAGCTGTAAATGGAGCAAGGATAAGCTATCTGTGTAACAAGCTGGACATGTTCGACATATTTGCTCCAGCTTGAGGGGGAGTGTTATGATATATATATATATATTATATGTCCATTATCGTAATTGTACATACAGTCTAGGGTTTCTGTGTTTTCTATATATATGTAACTTTACTTTGACTCTATATGATAATAAGAAAGATACTTTTCTCTGACTTCTTGAGTACACCAATGTCCTAGGTAGGTGGTGTCTATAATGAGATTAGAACCCACACCCTCAAGTCCCTTTATGGCAATGTGGTTAACTTTTTTTTTAATTTTTTTTACCAGAGTAATATTTTATTTCATCATATTTCTTGGAAGTTGGAATAATACAACCCTATATTTAAAAGAGAAGATTTGTACGAGGAAGAAAATAGAGGCAATGCTAAAAAGACAATACAAGTTGAAGATAGGTAAAGAAGGAAAGAGGAATAAAGAGAATATTTACTAAACATTTTAAGACATTCTTAAGGATTAGCAACCTAGATATTCCCTATCAACAATTCTCATGGTTGTTTTTGCATTTATATCATAGCATTTCTGTGAGCAGGTTTATAAGGAGGAGGATACATCAAAAATGCCACTTGAGCTTGGAACTGCACTTTCAATTGAGCGTGAGCAAATTGATGATCCTGAAATTCGAGTTCATGCATTGGAGGCCATATACATGATCATATTACAGGTTTCAGAGAATTACATTTCTTTTGAATTTAATGAAATACCTTTCCTCTTGAAACTTAAGATTTTTGACCTCTTTAATTATTTAAAGAAACAAAACTGAATCCAAATGAGATAATTTATCTCCTCATATACATTATATTGGGCTAGTCTTTTGCTGATGAAAAAGGATTATGTGGATATCTTATTTGCTTTCATATGGATTACTTGTAAAGAACGAAATAACTGCCTTTTCAATAAAAAGAAGGCACTTTTGATACTTTTTTTTAGTATATTATCTATCTTACTATGCATTTTCAAATGTACATATCTGTCTAGCTTTTTTAATCTCTCGTATCTCTTTTGACCTCTGGTAGATATCTTTCATAATCCCTTTGGTATGGTCTATTGCCCCTTTTTTTGTAAATTTCTTATATTAGTGAAATTTGTTTCTTATATTAAAAAGAAAATAAATAATTACAAATAGTAGCAAAATCAAGACAAAAATTACAGCATAATAGCCTTTTGCGAGGGATATCTTTCTCCGAAGTCACCCAATGGAAACTCACCCCAAATTGATCCACCCTTTCTAAGTTCCCTAACACTCAGTCTTATAACCAAGACACACATACGTAATTACCATGATGCCCTTAGCTTGCTAATAATGTTCTTCTAATCTTACCCACATACGCTTAACTAGTACTCTCATACCATGTCATTTTCATGCACTCTAATTGAGATGTAACCCAACTTGAGGTTAATTTTGGAGTAGATCTGCTATCCTTGTGGCTCATCTAACAGTTCCACCGTTGCATTTTTTAGTGTTCAAAGCACGACAGTCAACACAAAATCTTCATGCCCCATCTTCCTTAACCAGCACAAGAGGTTTTGGAGTAGGGCTCACACTTGAATTTGACATTGGCTTTCAGCCTTCCATTAAAGCAGGATCACCCTTCGAAGTTATTTGAGCGTGAACCTTGCCAACCTTCATTGTCAGTAATTTTCGATCAACTTCCATCATGCCCAAAGTACGGAGCCCATCAACTCTGATGGGACCCCCTCTTATGAATCAATTGGTAATCTTGCTTTATTGATAGTAATGAACGAATTACAATATCAGACTCTCTTCCTTGCTATTCTATCTTTCAAGAATGAACAAAGGAAACTTCCCTCATGAAACTTCTCATATCTAATCTCTCATATTCATGTGTTATTTATAGTTTTCTGCAAACCAACTTTCTAACTGTTTCTGTAACAGATTTCTGTAACAGCTTAACTATTTATCTGACTGTTAGTAACTACTAGGCTAACTAATTTGTTATCTGTTTCTTTCCTGTATGGCTGTACTGATGTATTATAGGAGGTGGAGGTCTATCAAACTCCTAATTCAAGTTGCAGGAAATTTCCTGCTACTGTTAGGTCCTTACTGTTGAGGACTGTGATCTTGCAAACTCCCTCCTCCACGACTAACCCTGCTCCCATGATCGCTCCATAATCTGCCATCGTTGTTAGGAGTGCATTCAGCTCTTGGATGACTTTCTAAGGAATGAAGTTTTATTCCCTCCAAACTTGATCAGTTTTATCACCTCTCACTGGTTCATTTTTCCTTTCACACTCCTGGTGCAGTAAAACCCATGACTAAATTTTATGATAATCCAGCAGTGGCCTCTACTTCCACCACCTGAAGAGCGATTGTTCTACTGCAATCTCCATCTCATCCACAATCCCTGTTTCATTGTTTTTGTCTACAACTAAGTAAGAACCGTATGCTCCTCACTTTCGTACTCTTGTATTGATGTTCTACATAAAATTCTTTTTATTACGTTTAAAACCTAGACCTTAACCTTTTCTTGTCTGAAACTCAGTCTGATTCTTTTTCGCATTTGCGTCACGACATTGTTTGGGCTGGGATATTTGTGAACGTAATTGTGCACATGGGATCATTTCCAGCAGCATCTTACTGTCTTTTCCCACTGTTGAGCGCACTTTGGGTTTATCACCTGGCCTTACTATTTGGGATATCTGCTTTGTTTAACCCAACACAAATGTGCTCTGTCCTCTTCATGTCGGGCTGACTTCATCATGTCTTCTAATCAGTTGACCTCCAACACTGCTCATTTAAGTGAGAACAACGGCCACCAAGGTTTTAAACATATTTTGGTACTTTTCTAGAGCTTAATTGCTAAGAATCTTCCACACACGCTCCCCTCCTTGGATGTGTGAAATCGAGTAACCTGATTTTCAAGTCATTCCTGTCTTTAAAGGGTTTTTCTTCCTCTGCACCAATTTAACACGGTAGCTTCGAAAGTTACTGCAACCACATTAATTTTTAAGGATCTGTCGAATTGTCGATTTGTGAAATTGGATGCACTTGTTGCTGGCTCAAAAGAGTTGTTGCCCCCAAACACTGACATCTCTACCTTAATGGGAAGAGAACTTTTTATTCATCATATAAGAAGTTAACATAAACTTTTGATTGGATTGGAAAGAAATGAAAAACTGGTAAAAAAAACACCAAAAAAAAAGATGCTGATAAACACCACGAATCCAATTCAAATCATATTGTTAAAAGGTAGAAAAGAAAATACAAGGTTTACGTGGAAGACCCTAGAACGGGGAGAAAAAACCACGATAGTCTTTTTATTATTTTCACTTACAATGGAAGTTACAAAAGAAAACAACTTTTATGGGCTCTAGCAAGTCCTAATACAAAAAAGGGAAATAAAGTTAGGATAAAGTAAAATACTAAAATACCCTTAGGGCTATATAATATCAACAAAGCCCCTTATTTCCAACGGATACAAAAAAAGTAAAACAAAGCTTTCTCAAAGTGATTGGAAAGAAGCCATCTTAAAATGCCAAGGAGATCCGACAACAAAGGAATGGATGACCTGTCAAACTAAGAATCATTGGGTTGAATCAGATCCTATTAAAATTGTAAGTATGCTCCCTCCTCTCTCCTCTCTTCTCTTGCCTCTCTCCCCTTTCCAGCTCCCTTTCCTCCTTCATCCACTAGCTCTGGCCTGTTTCCTCACCTTTGTCTACTCATATGGCCGCCATTTGCTTCAGAAGCTCCAGCTCCTTAAGTCAATGGAAGTAAAAAGCTGCAAAATTAGATCCTATTGAGAAACTTAGAACACACTTGCCCACAAAATATCCTTTTGTAGGAAGACAAAGGAGACTTTGTTTCCCGGTATATTCTCTCACTTTTTCTTAATGAAAGTCATCATTTTCATCGAAAAGAAAACCAAGAAGACTATTTTGAAAATTTTAAAACTAATACTTTGATCCCTAAAGTTTAGAAAATAGTTTTAAATGGTTTTGAGGTTAGGACATAAAGATATCAGTTAGTAGTCTATGAATCAATTAGAAGGATGAGCAAATTCTCGTATTTCGACCCTTTTCATTTTGTTTGTCATCTTACTGTTAAAAAGTGTATGTTTCTTGGTTCAAAAGTATTATAGTTCTTTTGCTCTTACTAGGATGCTGGGCGGAGAGCATTCTGGTCTATCAACGGACCAAGAATACTGCAAGTGGGGTATGAAGACGAGGAAAACCCAAAAGTAATGGAAGCATATGAGAGAGTTGGCTCACTAGTAAGTGACATTCGTTCTTCACTAAACTGTCAATATCTCTAAATCTAGTGTTGTTTGTTCATCTCCTGTAAAAGATCCATACCAGCTTTTAATATTTATATTTAACTTTACTTGATTAATCGATCAGCTGGTTAATAGCGGTGGCGATGAGGAACCACACGATTGAGGAGGAGATGTTCGAGGAACCACACGATTGAGGAGATGTTCAGGTCACGTTAATCTTTACTTTTCTGGAAAGGGGTATTCTTTTCATGAATCTCGTTGCTATTTTAATGGATCTTATCAATCCCTCTTGTGCAAAGGAGAGAGGAGGAAGTGTTTCTAGTTTATAAGATTAAATTTGAGTGAATGTTAGAGTTTACCGTATAGGTTTGTTTTCTGAGTTAGTTATGCTATTTAGGGGGTGTTTGGTGAGTCTGTTAGATCTCCGATCCTTCATACATATAAAAGGAAGGGTAAAAAGGGAAACTCACGAAATATGCCAAGGGAAAGCTGAGGAGAGAGGAAAAGAAACACCTAAGGGCCCACTAGAGACGTGGATATAAATAAGGAATGTTTTGGGTATGAAAACTAGGTCTAAATTTTGGGGTGAAAACTGTGGTAGGCTTTTAGGAGAAGTTGCATGCTATTTTCAAAGGTGCCAAATTTTCTTTTACTATCCTGTCGTCTGGTTATTTATATTACTTGTTATTTTTTATTCTTGTTTTGTTTGGGAAATATTGGATCATTTTATTAATATATTACAGCAAAGAATTGTCATGTGGTCTTTTGTTGAGATCTTACTGAGTTTCAAGTTTAGAATCTTAACAAAGTTCTAATACAACGGGTTTGTATTATAAATCCATATTTAGAACGAACATTTTGAGTCTGATTTGTAATACGACTCATTTCGTTATGACAGTTTTCAATATAATCCTATTTCTCAGTGTTTTCACATCTTACATCTCATTTTTGTTTCATCTTCGATTACCTCAGGCTTTTCAACACTCCTTTGATTCTCAATAATCTTCATTGCATTTCAGCTCTACAAACACTCTTATTCGTAATAAATAACTAAATTTACCGCCTTGTCATTCTCTCATACTTCTTTGCTTACGATGTAATAGCGAAACAGATTTAATCAGATTTTTTAATGGTTTGAATTAAAAATTTACATCGAAAATAAACAGATTGATGCTAAAATTGCATATAAGAGCAATGTTTGTGGTATCATAATGTTGAGTTTGAAAGATTGCATCTTGTGAATCTACACTTTGACAGGCAACTTTGTTGGTGATTCGTTTTCTGGTGGTTATCAAGTGCTACTCGCAAGATTGAGAATTGTTATCGATTAACATTTCAAGTGCTTGAAAATATACATCTTTTTACTTAAAAATATGGGCAGCCGGCCGGCCACTCACAATTGGAAATGGCATAATCAGAAGAGGGGTAGGGGAAACAAGATTACGTGCTTGGTGTAATATTTCTTTTAAACACTTAAAAGGTGATTCCAAACAAATCCACAATTTTAATTATATTATTGTTGAGTTTGTGTAATGAGATACTATCCTCGTGTGGATGATCATGAATGAATAATGTTATTTATTTATAGCCTAAGACTTTCAATCATGTTTTGAGTGTTAGTGAATTGGTTTGAGAGAACTATTATCTTCCAATGTTAATTTTGTTTTTTATTTTTTATTTTTCAGAAGGAAAACATGAATAGTTCAATATAACTTGTTGGGATGTGAAAGGAAATTCTAGGTGAATTTTAACCATTTTATATATTTGGTAATGTAATTTGTTTCTTTAAAAAAAAAAAAAAAAACAGAACAGTTTTCAAATTATCCCAATTTGAGAATCACTTATTTACCAACTTTTGAAAAGTAGCTTTCCTACGAAATAATATTGCTAACTAATTGTTTCGATATAATATACTTTCACATTTATTTAGTTCCATATCAATGAATTTATTACTGCTCCACTACTTCCATAACAGGTTTTTTAAACTTTTATCAAATATTAGATTAAATAATATGTTGCAATTTATATAAATAAGTTTTTCAAAAAAAAAAACTTATAATAAAATTGGTGTTAAATGTTAATATAAAAATAATTAAATAATAGGCCTATTTCGATCCCTATTGGTAAATACAACAATTTGTATTATTTTGTAAAACACTACATGTAATCTTTAAATAAATAAACGACAAACTAAATATTTCCAATGTGAATCAATTTTCATGTTCTAACATACATAAGGATGCTGCAAGTCTAATAGTCTAACTAGAACGAAATAGATAATATCTCTTTTATCTTTTTAACATTTTGTTTTTACTTAAATTGAAGTAAAATTTGTTCATTTCAATTAGGTAAGTTTACATAAATAGAATAAAATGGTAAATATTTACAACTCGTATAACAATTTAATAAGAAAAACCCATGAAACCTGATTGCTTTTTCATAAATTTTATATTTGTCCTTATTGGTTTTTATTATTGCGGGACGATTTTTCAATTTTTTCTCTTCTTCTTTACAATTTATTCACTTTCTTTGTGATTTATTCATGTGCTCTTTTAGATCTTTTTCCTCTTGAATATTCTTCATCCTTTTCATCTTCGACAATATCAAAATCATTTATATTCCTCTATCATAACCGTTGATATTCCTTTATCAATATCGTTCCAATGAGTTTGTTTTCGTTAAGACTTCTAAATATCGTTTTTGTATGGATTCTTTAGAAGATTATAAAATTTCGTTAAGAATTCTATATTTTATTATGAGGATTGTTTTTGTTTTTGTTTATGGTAAGAATTCTATATTTCGTTTTTGTTTCAAATGTTTAGAAGATTTAATATTACTGTAAGAATTATTTATTTCATTATGAATATCATTAGTTTGAAGTTTTTCACGATCATTTACATTGAATTACACGATCGTTTATCTACATCAACACAATCGTTTACTATATTCAATACGATCACCATGTTCAAATGATCATGTACCTACGTCAACACAATCGTTTACTACATTCAATATGATCATATACCATGGTCAAACGATCATTTATTATGGGGCAACACGATCGTTTAATGTATATTATTTCAATGCATGATCGTCTATTCTAGCATTGTGTTTATTATTATCACTTTTTACATTTTATTCTTTTACCCAGTGATAGATGTATATCTATGTCTATCTATTTCTTTCTATCACTATTAAATATTTAATTGTATTTTCTTTTTACATAATACAATGTCTATTCCTATAGTTGTTTTTTTATTGTCAATGGAATGAATGCAATGTCTATGAGAATTACTCAGTAGTTGAAATTTTGGTAGATGTCTGAATCAACTTTAATTGTTTGGTTGGCTTAATATACAAAGAGATTCAATTGGATGGGTTGGTGGAATTATTTGTTTTACTTGATTTTGGTAAAAGCAACGTTCAAACTGTGGTCCCAATAATAATAATAAAAAAAAAAGACAATGATGTTGTTTGGTATTTAGCTTTTGTTAAATATGCAACTAGTAGACATCCATTAGTTGCTCGTGTAAGTGTTAATTTCTTTGGAAATATCTTCTTCTAGTAATGTATGGGACAATGTTGAGATATCATTAAATATAGGTTCTTCTGTTTCAAATGATGAAGTTATAAGAGAGATTTCTTATCATGGTGATTTGAAAAAAAAAATTATTTGAAAGTAAAGAAGTGCTTCAAAGTGTTTTTGCATTATAGCAGCGAAGAACAACTTTTAGTTTTGAACTACAGTATCAAATTTGAGGCATTTTGAATTCAGATATTTGCAAGAAGGGTGCAAATGGTATGTTATGGCATCTAGTTATAAGAACAGCAAGTTGTGGATGGTATGAAAATACATTTTGACCATGACTGCTCACTGGATACTACCAACAGTTGTCACATGCAAGCTTCTTCAACAGTAATTGGCAGTTGCTTGATAGATGATTTTAGATTTATGCCTACTTACAGTTCCATTCCAAAAGCGATTATCCATAAGGCTTGTACAAATCTTGAAGTTAATATAAGTTATTAAAAAGCTTGAAGGGCAAAAGAACACATAGTAAAGATATTATTTGGTGATGCAGTTGAATCGTATACATTGATTCCAACTTCTTTGATAAATTGGTTGAATCTAACCTATGCATGATCAGCTTTCTATATCAAATTTACATTCATTTGCAGATAGATAGGGATATACAAATATCATAGTTTATCTTAGATACACAAATTTTAACATCCATCACAGTCTATCTATTTCCTATTGTTAGTGTTGATAGAAATGTTTTTTTTTATTTTTAATAGGTACATGCACTGCTTTAGAGATGAATGATAGTGGTTGTTTTAAGTTTTTCTTTATGCCTTTTGGGTGCATCAATTGAGGGGTGAACATATTGTAAACCTATCATTTCTGTTGATGGCACGTTTTTAAAGTGTAAGTTTGGTGGCATTCTATTAACAGCTGTTAAATTTTGGAACCAATCACAAATTGCCAAATCATTCACTAAAATAATTGTATTTCGGATTAACTAAAAATTGGCATATGTCCAAATTAAATTTAAAAACAAATTGGACAATTCTAATGATGTCACGTGTCTTTATTATGGCAATTGGATCAAATTAATTATTTTGGTTCAATTAAATATTATTTACTTGGGCTAAAATTCAATTGAGTAAAAAAAAATAAGCTTAATTTAGCCCAAAATTAAATATGACCCAAATCCATGCGACTGAGCCCATGAGTATGGTCCATGGATCAGACCAGGCTTAAGTCCATAAAAGCTCACCAGGGAACTCTATAAGTAGAGGAATTCTCTTCATTTGTAAAAAAAATGGACTTCAGAACGTCTAGAGAGAATTCTCTGAAGAGATAGAAGAAAATCAAATTATCATCAAATTTAAATTTTTATCCACAAATTAAAGTAAATTCAGGATAAAACCTTTAACCTTTTCTCAAATTAAGGATTGGCCATGTCCCAACCCCTATTTCAAATTTAAATCAAACTCATGTACTAAATTCATAGTTTAATTAATTGAATATATCAAATTGAGCAAAAATTTTTTTTTTTTAAATGCTCCTATTTGGACTTTAAATTTATCTTTTCGAGATTCACCCACCCATACACGTGCATAAATCTCGAAAGGGGGCATTTGTTGAATAAGAAATTTTAGAACCAATCACAAATTGCCTCATCATTCACTAAAATAATTGTATTTGTGACTAACTAAAAATTGGCATGTGTCCCAAATTAAATTTAAAGACAAATTGGACAATTCTAATGATGTCACGTGTCTTTATTATGACAATTGGATCAAATTAATTATTTTAGTTCAATTAAATATATCTAGTTGGGGTAAAATTCAATTGAGCCAAAAAAATAAACTTAATTCAGCTCAAAATTAAATATGACCCAAATTCATGTGATTGAGCTCATGGGTATGGTTCATAGACCAGACCAGGCTCAAGTCCATAAAAGCCCACCAGGAAACTCTATAAATAGAGGAGTTCTCTTCATTTGTAAAAAAAAATTTTGGACTTCAGAAGGTCTAGAGAGAGTTCTCCCAAGAGATAGAAGATTCCTCAACTCCTGAAGTCGAACACTCTTGAAGATTGAACCTTCTTTGAAGATACAAACTTTCTTCCAAGACTCCAACTTTAAAAGCACCCTCAAAGATTGAAGCTTCTTTAAAGATACAAACTTTCTTCCAAGACTCCAACTTCAAGAACACCCTCGAAGATTGAAGCTCCTTTGAAGATACAAGCTTTCTTCGAAGACTCCAACTTCAAGAACACCTTCAACGATTGAAGCTCCTTTGAAGATCCAAGCTTTCTTCCAAGACTCCAACTCCAAGAACATCATGTGCTTCGCTTCCTCAAATCAAGCATAAGCATCCAGCCGAGAGAGAATCAGAAGATCAAATTCTAGAGATCGGACCACATCGCATCAAATCAACGTAAATACAACATCAACACAAGTTCAACTCAACGAATCAAATTTCTCCAAAAATCTCGTGTGAACAACAGCCTCATCACAAGATGGTAACAATCAAATCTTCCCACTTGTATTTGCTATTATAGATTCTGAAAATGATGCTTCATGGACATTGTTTTTTTAGAAGATACGAGGTAGTTTTTCAAAGCGAGATAATTTAGTCATTGTTTCTGATAAGCATCTTAGCATCCCTAAAGGAATATTTTAAGAGTGTTTCCTAATGTTGAGTATTGTTTGTGCACAAAACATCTCTTAATTATCTTTAAAATCCATTCTAAGGATGCACTACTTGATAAATATTTCTTTAGTTGTGCTTATGCCTGCACCATTGATGAATTTGAGTACCATGAGATGTATGGAGTCAGTTTGTCCAAATATCAAAGACTATCTTAGTAATGTTAGTTTTGAGAAGTGGTCTTGGGTATATTCACGAAGACGAAGGTATATAATGATGACATCAAATTGGGTAGAAAGTGTAAGCTGAGTGTTTAAAGATCTTAAAGAACTATTTGTGGCTACCATACTTAGTTCAATAAGAGAGGTATTGCAAGAGTTGTTTTATGAATGAAGTAGAGTTACTTTTGCAATGAAGACTCGCTTGACTTCTTGGGCTGAGAACATGTTGCGTTTAGAACACGAAAAGTCAAGAAGTTTATTGGTAAGAATACCTTTTTTATGTTTGTATCTCGGATAGCATAGATAGATTGAAATCCATGTGATAGATAAAGATATAAATCTACTTGTGCTTGTCTCAGATAGACACAGATAGATTTTTATCTATGTCTATCAGATAGACATAGATAAAAATCTATCTGTGTCTATCTGTGCCTACTCTCTCTCTCTCTCTCTCTCTCTCTCTCTCTCTCTCTCTCTCTCTCTCTCTCTCTCTCTCTCATTTTTTTATTTGTCTTATCTATTAGGTTGATTCAATTAGCATCACTAAATACAAAATAATGGATGGAAATTAACATTCATAGTGAAGTTAAACTTGGGATCTTGTAGTTGTCGAGTATGGAATGTTGAGGAAATTTCATGTGCATATGTGCTTGCTGTTCTACGAATGCTTAATTTAGATACATATTCTTATGTATCTGAGTTTTATTATAGAGAAACGCCATCAAAAACATACAGTAGTTGTATTCAACCCATTGGAACTCACTTGCATTGAAGAGTTGAAAGATGATGTTGTGAAAACAATACCTCTAATCTTTAAACGTCAAGCTGGAAGACCTAGAAAATAAAGAACTTCATCTGTAGGTGAATTTAATAGTTCATTAAGATGTTCCAATTTTTAATCGTAAAGGGCACAATATTAGGACTTGGAAGCAAAGTTTGAACAATTAATGAAAATATATGTGTGATTTTTTTCTTTCATTGTAATACATATATGTACAAATGTATGACACTAGAGTTGATGAGTGACTACAAGATCATTTAGATTTAATATTAGGATCCTTTAGATTTAGTTAGGAGATTGTTTACATGTAATAACAATTTCGTGTAGAGTCGACCACACGATCGTGTAAAGTGCACCACAAGATCTTTTAAGATCGATAACTCGATCGTTTATATTTAAGATTGTGATCATTTAGTTTTATTGCAAGATTGTTTTGACTTAACTACATGGTAACACCATCATTTAACTTTAATAACACAATCGTTTAAGATAGACTGCACGATCGTTTAGACTTGGTAACACGATGTTTAGATTTATTTACAAGATACACGATCGTTTTGACTTATATACACGATCATTTTTATATATTTACATGATTTTTTTAAAGTATTTAAATAAATACAAACACTTTGTCAAAAGCTAAGAAAAATTAAAAAATAAAAATTGTACAAGCATATCATAAACGAAACAAACACTTAATTTACCAAAAAAATATTATTTGCTCAAAGTTCTGTCATATACTGTTGTCTAAACAGTTTCATGTTTTTTACATTTAGACAACTAAAAGTTGCATTCGTTACAAGGCATTCAATACACTTACCACAAAAAATCCTGCAATCCTACAATCCAACAACTTCTCGTGTTGCAATATCTCTTTGGATCTAATTACTGGTCATGGGCCAAATTTGAACTTCTATATTGTCAATTGCGCAATCCAACGACTATCGATAGTAAGGGGGTGCATCGTGCGGCTGCTTGGAGAGCTTCGTCAACAATACTTTTCTCAATATAGTTGGGCATAGAGTCGAACACAAGGATCTTGCATGTCTTCATGTCAGCTGCAATAGCCATCCATTATTCTCTATGGTTGAGCAACCCAATCCCGTAGTCGAGACCTGCCCACCCTCTTTTATCTTTGATGTGACCAAGAGCGGATTCAAAATATTAATTTAATGATTCTTTAGCTCATATAACCATGTGTATAGTTTGATTTGTCCACGTAACCTTGTCAACATCTAGCATCAACACATGATTAGCGGAAAATCATTCTTTAATTAGTAATTCTCTTTTCATGCCACATGCCAACCTTAAAGAACAAATAAAACAATTTAGCCAACATATGATTATGTAATTTAATTTGTATATAAAAAAAGTTTAAAGAATAATAATTAACCATAAATGATGAATCTATCACTGTAAATTTAGACGTGCAAAGATGCTTTCTTGATAATATCTTCCTCTGCACGTGCACCATTAACATATCTACGGTCTACAAAAGCAATAAATAAGAAGTAAAAATAAATAAACTTTGGAATCATAATGCAAAAAAATGAATAATAAACAAATAACAGTACACGATCGTGTAAGATAAGGTAAAAAATCGTATACCCTATCTACACGATCGCTGCCATTATGTTCATAGCAATACAAAATGATCATTTACCACAGATAAACGATTGCTTACAACATACAAGCGATCGTGTACTACATGTGCACGATCCTTTAATTACATAAAGAATGTTGTACACGATCGTGTAGCTGTTGTACATATAAATTGAAATTTGGAAAGAGTACTTATGTCTTCCACCACTCGTTTGGTTTTTTCAAGCGTTTGAAAAAACTCCTTCTTTCTAAACGAGTAGGCTACAGTGCTCTCTTCATCTTTGGAGTTTTCCTCCACGCTAAGTATGTCTTCCACAATTTTTTATCCATCAGTCACATGGAATTATATTGATCTACGTCTCTAAATACGACCTTCGTTGCATGCACTATAGGCTTCAATACAACTCCAGTAGGTGGTCTGGGTGGTTTAACCTCTGGAACATGCACTATTTCATCTGTTTTTTTAACCTCAACTGGTTTCTCACCAATAGAAGCTTTCTTCGTTTCTTCTTCTCAATGGTTGACATTTTGTGCGGTCTTCTTCTCTTAAGGGGTGTTGATTGTTTGGGAATTTTCTACAATGCATATTATTAGATAACAAACATACAATTAATAACAAATGACTACACAATTCTCATATATACATACCAGTTGAGATTCTTCATTTACAGTCGAAATTGATGGCTGCACTTCGTAAGCTGTCGAAGTTTGTTCCTCGCATAACAGAGATTGATGGGCTGAGCGATTTGAGGTCTTCGACAGTAGTTGATGGTTGTTTCTCATAAAGTGGAAGTGGTTGGTATATCAATGGAAGATTTTACTGTTTCTGTCAACTTGTCAACCATTTCACTTACATCTAAGAGCAACTTCGCATCTCTGCCATCTATGTCAATATTTTTGCCTAGAAACTCTTGATGTGGAAGCAATGTTTCTTCTAATGTAACGACCCGACTCTTTATGCTGAATCGAAGTGGTTACTAAATCTAGGATCAGTGTTTAAGTCATAAAATCTGGTGTAAATAAATGCAAAGAAATCTAGCAAATTTATTTATGAAAGATAGTTAAAGTAACATGTAGAAATACGAGTTAAGTTTAAAATCCCTAAGCGGGCCCTATCTACATAAAGATGGTAAATAATGAAAGTACTCGAACTCAAGTGCGAAAATCTGAAATAAAGATAAGCGGAAGCGGTAGTCCCTATGGCCCTTCACGGTCTCACTTCGAGTCGCTCGCCAGTTTGCCCATGCCCTTACCTCGTCCTCTACCTGAAAACATAAAATGAAGAGAATGAGTATAAAAATACTCAGTAAGGGACCCACTACTAGTCCCACTAGGTGCCTGTTAACATTCCTATCGAGTCCTGAAACTAGTACCCAATCTCTGGCACGCTCCCGAACACGTGCAACATGCGCCCCGTAGGGACATAACTCTGGTCTTCGGTGTCCAGGGGACACTTAGGACCGTCGGGATGCGAGGACCCCGTCGAGTCGCTCGAGTCATATCTATAGTCATGCTGGACTGGCGCCCCGTCGAGCCTAACAGTCCTAAATAGGTGGTGATCCCGAAGGACACCCATGCAGGTACGACTCAGATAGGAGAAGTTAACAGATACCCCAATCCCAACATACATATGCATACGTCATCAAATTATCATCAGAAAATAACCACCATCTCATCCCCCACTACAGCTATCATCAAACAGTCACTAATAGTCCTCATTATACAGTCACCTACGTCATAAGTCCATCAGTCTTATCATACAGTCACATACATCATAAGTCCATCAGTCTTATCATACAGTCACATACATCATAAGTCCATCAGTCTTATCATACAGTCACATATGGTTCGAGGGTTCTCATTACTATAATATTATGCCAAAGTATGGCCATGTCATTCGTCAGATCATGATAAAATATTATCATACATCGTAAGCCCA
The DNA here is from genome assembly GCF_025177605.1 of Cucumis melo. NCBI lineage: Eukaryota > Viridiplantae > Streptophyta > Magnoliopsida > Cucurbitales > Cucurbitaceae > Cucumis > Cucumis melo. The sequence continues at coordinate 5,808,410 of NC_066857.1, forward strand.
ACCATCATCGTATGTCACTGAAGGAACATGCAACATCAAATTCTCACATGGGGCTAGTAGTAGAAATCTCTTACCTCGAGATGTTGCTAGATGAGTTCCTACTGAGGAAGTCCTAAGCTGCAGCAGCTATTTGGTCCAATTTGCTTCTTGAGGAAAGTAATTAAATTAATTAAATTTCCAAATTAACTCATTTAATTACTGGGCAGGCTAGGGAATTTGGAAATTACCAAAAATTTAGGTGGAAGGAGCCAAAACAGGCTTGGCGGCTCGACTGGAAGAAGACAGGACCGGCTCGGCTTGGCGTAGGCGCGGCTCGGCTCGGTACAGGGACTTCGCGTGCGGCTCGGCTTGCTACAGGGAGGGGGCGCGGCTCGGCTACGCGGAACGCACGGCGCGGCGCGGCTGCACGCGGGGAGAGCTGGGCACGTGTGGCGCGGACGCGGGTTTCGGTTTCGGGCGCGCGGGCGGTTCCGGGTTCGGACGCGCGGGTGGTGGTTCCGGGTTCGGTTTCGTCCGTCGGCTGGAGGCAGGCGCGTTCGCGGCTTCGGTGCGGCTCGGGTGTAGGCGCGTTCGCGGCTCCGATTTGCAGACGCGTTCGGCTGGCGACGCGGCTTCGACGTGGAGATGGATCTCGGCGACGAGCTTCGGCTGATCTGCCTCGGATCGAAGCGGCGCGAGGGTGGCTTCGGCTTCCAGTCGTCTTGCAGACGCGTGAATGGACGGCTTCGACTCGGCTTCGGCGTGCGAGGAAGCTTGGACGAATTCTGGCGCGGCTGTGCGTGTGGCGTGGGTAGGCGGCTAGGGTTTCGCGACGGCGGCGGCGGCGGTGGCTCGCGGCGGCGGCGGCGGCGCGGCTAGGGTTTTCTTCTCTCCCTCTTCTCTTTTCTTTTCCTTTTCTTTTCCTTTTCTTTTCCTTTTCTTTTCCTATTTATAAAATAATTTCCCTCTTTTCTCTTCTTTGATTAATTCCAAGTTTCACCCTTCTCTCTCTAAAATTTCACCCAATTTCTCAACAAATCCCTCCTTTCCCTCAACTTTTAAATACGTATAAAAAATCTTAAATACCAAGATAATTTCATTTGGAGTTTACTTAATACTTTAAAAAGAAAAATCCAAATCTTAATGATATAAGTTCCATTATTTAATTATAAATAAATAAATAAAATAAAATAAAAAAAAATACTAAGAAAAATGGATACAAGATCATTGGGGCGTTACATACTTCCCCCCTTAGAAAGCTTTCGTCCTCGAAAGCTCTAATCCTCGAACATTTCTGGGTACTGGGCCTTTATGTCCTCTTCTCTCTCCCACGTGGCCTCTTCAACTCCATGGTTCTGCCAGAGGACTTTGACTAGTGGAATATCTCGACTACGAAGCTTCTTGACCTCTCTTGCCAAGATCTCGACAGGCTGCTCCTCGTAGCTCAAGTTCTCACTGACCTGTAGGGGCTCGAAGTCCACGATGTGCGTCGGGTCTGCGACATACCTCCTCAACATGGAGACATGGAATACGTCATGCACTGCTGAGAGGGATGGGGGCAAGGCCAAACGATAAGCCACAGGGCCAATCCGTTCCAGTATCTCAAATGGCCCCACGAAACGTGGACTCAACTTCCCCTTCTTCTCGAACCTCAGAACGCCCTTCATCGGTGCTACCTTCAAAAAGACCATATCTCCCACTTCAAACTCGAGGTCCTTACGTCGTACATCAGCGTAACTCTTCTGTCTGCTCTGTGCGGTCAGCATACGAGCTCGGATCTTCTGTATGGCTGCATTGGTAGTCTGCACTAACTCGGGGCCTAGCATCCTCTGCTCTCCAACCTCGCCCCAGCAGACAGGGGATCTACAGCACTTGCCATACAGAGCCTCAAACGGAGCCATACCAATGGTAGCCTGGTAACTGTTATTATAGGCGAACTCCATTAGATGCAGGTGGGAGTCCCAACTTCCTGAAAACTCTAGCACACAGGCCCGCAGCATATCCTCCAAAATCTGGTTCAGTCTCTCTGTCTGACCATCAGTCTGAGGGTGGAATGCCGTGCTGAAGTCCAGCCTCGTACCTAATGCAAGTTGGAGCCCTTGCCAAAATTTCGAAGTGAAACGGGCATCCCTGTCTGAAACGATGGATACTGGTACTCCGTGCAGTCTTACTATTTCCGTCATGTATAACTGCCCCCACTTGCTGGCAGTGTACGTGGATTTCCCTGGCACGAAGTGGGCTGTCTTCGTGAGTCTGTCGACCACAACCCAGATCACCGTGTAGCCCTTTAAGGTCTTGGGCAGTCCCGTGATAAAGTCCATCGACACACTCTCCCACTTCCACCCTGGCACACTCAAGGGTTGCAACAACCCTGCTGGATGCTGCCTAGGTGCCTTCACCTGCTGGCACACCAAGCACCTACTGACGAACTCTGCTACATCCCTCTTCATGCCCCTCCACCAATAGACACTCCTTAAGTCCTGGTACATCTTCGTACTCCCAGGGTGCATGGTAAACGGGGAACTGTGAGCCTCAGTCAAAAGCTCTGTCTTAACTGCGCTGTCTTCCGGCACACACAGGCGTCCCTCAAACATAAGGCCATCATCAGAGGATATAGAGAACTCTTCACCTTGCTCCGTCTCTACCATACGACGTTTCTCTGCCAAGTAAGGATCACTCAGCTGAGCAGCAATGATCTTTTGCCTCAAGGTTGGCTGAACTGTCAACTGAGCCAACTGTGCGGCAACCTCACCTACTGAGACTGCAATCTCGACTCTCTCCAAATCCCTGAGTAAGGGGGTCTGCTTCGTGATTAGCGCTGCTGAATGTGCAACCTTCCTACTCAGCGCGTCAGCCACTACATTTGCTTTACCTGGATGGTACAGGATCTCGCAGTCGTAGTCCTTCACCAACTCGAGCCACCTCCTCTGCCTCATGTTCAACTCCTTCTGAGTGAAGAAATACTTCAGGCTCTTGTGGTCGGTGTAAATCTGAATCTTCTCACCGTACAGATAGTGCCTCCATATCTTCAGTGCAAAGACTACAGCTGCCAACTCCAAGTCGTGGGTAGGGTAGTTCCGCTCATGATTCTTCAACTGGCGTGAGGCATACGCAACTACCTTACCTTGCTGCATCAGGACACCTCCCAGTCCTTTCTTAGAGGCATCACTATAGATCACAAAACTTCCCGACCCATCAGGCACTGTCAGGACTGGTGCCGTCACTAGCTTCTGCTTAAGCTCTTGGAAACTACTCTCACATGCTGGGCTCCAGACAAAAGGGGTTCCCTTCCTGGTCAACTGGGTCAATGGGCTGGCTATGCGTGAGAAGTCTTCTACAAACCTCCTGTAGTATCCTGCCAGACCCAGAAAACTGCGAATCTCACTGACTGTAGACGGTCGAGGCCAGTTGGTCACCGCTTCGACCTTAGCTGGGTCCACCGAGACTCCCTCACTGGAAACCACGTGCCCTAAAAATGTCACCTTCTTTAACCAGAACTCACACTTGGAGAACTTGGCGTATAGCTTATGAGCTCGAAGGGTCTCCAAGACTTGGTGCAAGTGCTCTTCGTGTTCGGCCTCAGTCTTGGAATAGATCAAGATATCGTCAATGAAGACTATGACGAATTGGTCTAGAAAGTCCTTAAACACTCTGTTCATCAAATCCATGAACACTGCAGGGGCATTAGTTAAACCAAAGGACATCACTATGAATTCGTAGTGTCCGTACCTCGAACGAAAGGCCGTCTTGGGAATATCACCGTCCCTAATCCTCAACTGGTGATAGCCTGATCGCAGGTCGATCTTGGAAAAGACGGTGGCCCCCTGTAACTGGTCGAACAGGTCCTCGATTCTGGGTAAGGGGTAGCGGTTCTTAACTGTCACCTTGTTCAATTCTCGGTAGTCAATGCAAAGGCGCATCGACCCATCCTTCTTCTTCACGAACAACACTGGGGCTCCCCAAGGTGATACACTGGGCCGGATAAAGCCCTTGTCCAACAGCTCCTGTAACTGGACTTTCAACTCCTTTAACTCGGCTGGGGCCATTCTGTAAGGAGCTCTAGAGATAGGGGCGGTGCCGGGCTCTAACTCAATGGCGAAGTCTACCTCCCTGGGAGGCGGAAGTCCTGGGAGTTCGTCGGGGAAAACGTCAGGGTACTCCCTTACTACTGGTTCGGAAGATAGGGAAACTTCTGGTTCTGCCATATCTACTACGTTCGCCAAGATACCCCAAGTACCCTGGCTAAGTAGCTTACTCGCCTTCATTGCTGAGATGACCTTGGGTATACCTACCGTGCCTGCTCCTCTAAACTTAAACTTATCCCCGGAAGGAGGGTTAAAGACTACTTCCTTATTAAAACAGTCTATGGTTGCATGGTTAGTTGACAACCAGTCCATGCCTAAAATTACATCGAAATCTTGCATATCTAGCACCAGTAAAGTTACATTCAAGGTATGGTTTGCTATTTCTACCCAACATGCCCTTATTTTTTCCTTAGACAAAAGGACCTCTCCAGAAGGAGTAGAGACAGACAAGGCACTACCCAACGGTTCTACTTCTAAACCCGCATGCTTGACAAAAATAGAGGATATAAATGAATGCGATGACCCCGAGTCAAATAGTACCAAAGCATAATGCCCCAAGATTGGGAGCGTACCTGTCACCACCGTACTAGCTCGCTCGGCCTCCTGCCGGTTCGTGGCAAAGACTCTCCCTTGCTGGGGAGCAGAAGGCTGACGTGGCGTCGTCTCTAAGGGTTTCCGAGGACACGCATCAGCGGTGTGCCCCGGCTGCCTGCACCTGAAGCAGACTCCACTCCCAGCTAAACATTGTCCTCCATGGACCTTCCCACAGGTAGTACAAGTGGGTAGCTCTCTCAAAGTTCTCCCAGCTGCTGCCAGCTCCCGACGGTGTCTCTGGAAGACACCTCCTGACCTCGGAGTCCGCTGTGGTATTACGTCGGGCTGCGCCTCCGCCTTCCTCTTCTGTCCCGAGGCTGACCCTGTGCCGACAACCTTAGATTGACCAGCTCTCTCATGCAGGCTCAGATCCAGTGCTATACGTAGTGCATCAGCATGCGTGGCTGGGCGGAGGGCTCTGACAATGCCCTGAAGGTCTAGCCTGAGTCCTCTAACAAATTTCTCCGTCCTGGCAGCCTCATCTCTTACCATATCGGGAGCAAAGCGGGACAGCATATCGAACTCGGCGTCGTACTGCTCCACCGTCATGTCGCCTTGCTCCAAGTTTAGGAACTCTTGCAGCTTGGCGTGCTTCACATTGGCGGAGAAAAACTTAGCATAGAAGTTCTCCTTGAACTGCTCCCATGTTATCTTGCTGGCATCTCCTCCCAGCGTCCTCTCAGCAGTCTCCCACCAGGCAGTCCCCCTATCCTCCAAACAGAAAGCTGCACACTGCACCTTCTGGTCTTCTGGGCACTTCATGTACCTGAAGATCGTCTCTATGGATGTCAACCACAGCTGGGCTCTAAAGGGGTTGTCCAAGGATCCGTCGAAAGTCTTCGGGTTGTACTTCCTAAAATCCCTCAAGTGCTTGGCCTCAGCTGACAGTTGTACTGGCACCGGCTGAGCTTCCACCGGGGCTGGAGGGATGACGGGCTGGTCCTGAACAGGGGCTGGAGGGACTACAGGCTGGTCCTGAACAGGGGCGGCCTGGTTCTGCTGAGCAGCGAGGAACGGCGCTAGAGCAGCTTGCAGCATGGCCTGGTAACGCTGCTCCATTGCGGCGAGATCCGCCTGAGTGACCGGTGCATTAGGGTTGACTGGTACGTCGGGGTTGACTGGCGGCGCGGCAGGTTGCTCCGCCGGTTGGCCACGACCGGCTCCTCTGCCTCCCCTGCCACCTCCTCGGCGTGCACCTCTACGTGGCGGCATTCTTCCTAAAATTCACCAACAAATTTTTCACCACTAGAGCTCAATATTCTCTCTCTAAGTCTAATCTAATCAGGCAACATTATAATCTTAATATTTGTAAAGCTTTAGGCATACCTGGCGAGTGACGAAGGACCGTATAGCCATAGGGTGAGGTAAAATCAAAACAAAATGACTTACATCATAAGTCAGTCTACAGGACCTAAAACACTGCGCTCTGATACCAACTGTAACGACCCGACTCTTTATGCTGAATCGAAGTGGTTACTAAATCTAGGATCAGTGTTTAAGTCATAAAATCTGGTGTAAATAAATGCAAAGAAATCTAGCAAATTTATTTATGAAAGATAGTTAAAGTAACATGTAGAAATACGAGTTAAGTTTAAAATCCCTAAGCGGGCCCTATCTACATAAAGATGGTAAATAATGAAAGTACTCGAACTCAAGTGCGAAAATCTGAAATAAAGATAAGCGGAAGCGGTAGTCCCTATGGCCCTTCACGGTCTCACTTCGAGTCGCTCGCCAGTTTGCCCATGCCCTTACCTCGTCCTCTACCTGAAAACATAAAATGAAGAGAATGAGTATAAAAATACTCAGTAAGGGACCCACTACTAGTCCCACTAGGTGCCTGTTAACATTCCTATCGAGTCCTGAAACTAGTACCCAATCTCTGGCACGCTCCCGAACACGTGCAACATGCGCCCCGTAGGGACATAACTCTGGTCTTCGGTGTCCAGGGGACACTTAGGACCGTCGGGATGCGAGGACCCCGTCGAGTCGCTCGAGTCATATCTATAGTCATGCTGGACTGGCGCCCCGTCGAGCCTAACAGTCCTAAATAGGTGGTGATCCCGAAGGACACCCATGCAGGTACGACTCAGATAGGAGAAGTTAACAGATACCCCAATCCCAACATACATATGCATACGTCATCAAATTATCATCAGAAAATAACCACCATCTCATCCCCCACTACAGCTATCATCAAACAGTCACTAATAGTCCTCATTATACAGTCACCTACGTCATAAGTCCATCAGTCTTATCATACAGTCACATACATCATAAGTCCATCAGTCTTATCATACAGTCACATACATCATAAGTCCATCAGTCTTATCATACAGTCACATATGGTTCGAGGGTTCTCATTACTATAATATTATGCCAAAGTATGGCCATGTCATTCGTCAGATCATGATAAAATATTATCATACATCGTAAGCCCAACCATCATCGTATGTCACTGAAGGAACATGCAACATCAAATTCTCACATGGGGCTAGTAGTAGAAATCTCTTACCTCGAGATGTTGCTAGATGAGTTCCTACTGAGGAAGTCCTAAGCTGCAGCAGCTATTTGGTCCAATTTGCTTCTTGAGGAAAGTAATTAAATTAATTAAATTTCCAAATTAACTCATTTAATTACTGGGCAGGCTAGGGAATTTGGAAATTACCAAAAATTTAGGTGGAAGGAGCCAAAACAGGCTTGGCGGCTCGACTGGAAGAAGACAGGACCGGCTCGGCTTGGCGTAGGCGCGGCTCGGCTCGGTACAGGGACTTCGCGTGCGGCTCGGCTTGCTACAGGGAGGGGGCGCGGCTCGGCTACGCGGAACGCACGGCGCGGCGCGGCTGCACGCGGGGAGAGCTGGGCACGTGTGGCGCGGACGCGGGTTTCGGTTTCGGGCGCGCGGGCGGTTCCGGGTTCGGACGCGCGGGTGGTGGTTCCGGGTTCGGTTTCGTCCGTCGGCTGGAGGCAGGCGCGTTCGCGGCTTCGGTGCGGCTCGGGTGTAGGCGCGTTCGCGGCTCCGATTTGCAGACGCGTTCGGCTGGCGACGCGGCTTCGACGTGGAGATGGATCTCGGCGACGAGTTTCGGCTGATCTGCCTCGGATCGAAGCGGCGCGAGGGTGGCTTCGGCTTCCAGTCGTCTTGCAGACGCGTGAATGGACGGCTTCGACTCGGCTTCGGCGTGCGAGGAAGCTTGGACGAATTCTGGCGCGGCTGTGCGTGTGGCGTGGGTAGGCGGCTAGGGTTTCGCGACGGCGGCGGCGGCGGTGGCTCGCGGCGGCGGCGGCGGCGCGGCTAGGGTTTTCTTCTCTCCCTCTTCTCTTTTCTTTTCCTTTTCTTTTCCTTTTCTTTTCCTTTTCTTTTCCTATTTATAAAATAATTTCCCTCTTTTCTCTTCTTTGATTAATTCCAAGTTTCACCCTTCTCTCTCTAAAATTTCACCCAATTTCTCAACAAATCCCTTCTTTCCCTCAACTTTTAAATACGTATAAAAAATCTTAAATACCAAGATAATTTCATTTGGAGTTTACTTAATACTTTAAAAAGAAAAATCCAAATCTTAATGATATAAGTTCCATTATTTAATTATAAATAAATAAATAAAATAAAATAAAAAAAAATACTAAGAAAAATGGATACAAGATCATTGGGGCGTTACATCTAATTCCCTAAATAGAAAAACAAAAGAAAAAGAAAAAAATATAATTGTTGTTTATTTAGAATTTAAGCAATTTTAAACAAAATAAATCAGTAGATAATGAACTAAACACTAACTGTTGAGTTTCTAAAGAAGGTTCTTGAGAATAATGGCACTTGAACAGATTGACCCTCATCGATGATTACATGTTCTTCTTGAGTTTTAGTTGGAGGATCTTCGTTATTGTGATGGTCATCGTTCTTGTCTAGATCTCACGATCAAAATCATCATGATTGTAACGCCCCGAAAATTCGAGGTAAAATTTTCTCGTTTTATGTAAATTTTTCGGAAATCTAAAATGTTGGTGTAAGTTGATATAATAATAATATAATATTAATTATATTATTATTATTAATATTTATTTTATTTATTATAATATTAATATTATAATTATTATTATTATTTAATATTATAGTAATATTATTATTTTAAAACAATAACATTATTATTACCTAATATTAATTTTATTTTTATTTAATATTAATATTATTATATATTATTATTTTTACTTTATATTATTATTATTATTATATAAGTATTAAAAGTTATATATATATAATAATAATTTTTTTTTTAAATCTAACCCTAAACCGCGCGAGCCCCCCCCCATCCATTTTTTCCTTCGTTTTTCTTCCCCGCGCGCCGCCTCATCTCTTCCTCTTCATTCTCTTCTCCTTCCGACCGTGTCCGCCACCACCTCTCTTCCATCCTCTCCGTCTCCGTCCTCTGTCCCTATCTCCATCTCCGTCGGCGTTCTTAGCTTCGCCGGTCGTTCGCCGCAGCCACCATCCGCAAGTCGCGCCGCCTGCCGTCCACCTACAGCCGACGTTTCTCTCTCTCTCTCTCTCTTCGTTTCTGCCACCGCCGGCAGCCTCTCCGTTCTCATCTCGTGTTTCCGACGCAGACAGAACACAGAGGGGAGCGCCGTCGTTGCCGGAAGGAGGAAGGAATACACCGAGCCGTGAAGTGAAGCCGACCCGAGAACCCGGTTCCAAGCTGACCCGACCCGAGCCACAGACAAATCGAGCCGAGCCGAGTAGCGATCCGAGCCAAGCCGCGAGCCGCGAGCCGAGTCGAGTAGCGATCCGAGCTTAGCCGCGAGCCGCGAGCCGAGCCGAGGACCGAGCCGCGAGCCGAGTTGAGTCGAAGCCGAGCCGAGCTGAGCCGAGGACCGAGCCGCGAGCCGAGCCGCGAGCCGAGTTGAGTCGAAGCCGAGCCGAGCCAAGCCGAAGCCGAGCCGAGCCGAACCGAACGCCTTCAAGCCAAGCCGAGCTCCTTGTTTCACTGAGCCACCTAAGCCTCCCTTCCTTCACTCCGGGCCACGGTGAGTCTTCGATAAGGATTGTTTTCGATGATTTCCCTAATGTTGCTACATCCGATTCGAGTTTGAATATTGGAATAAGATATGGCCCTACTTTTCTCCCTTGAAGGTAGTAAGGAGTTGACGCTTAAGTTCTCGGGTCTCGCGGCAGGCTTGTTTGGAGATAGCTTTCCTTTTTTGGGGTAAGTCAACGGGTGTCGTTTCGGACCTTTTAAAACGACTTCTACTAGAGTCATCAACTAAAACCTTTGTGTTTTCGTTTAGGTTGATCCGTTGAGCGTGGATTCGATCGAGGGGCATAACCGAGTATCAGGTAAGGGTTTTCCTACTACTGGACCTCAGATCGAGGCTGAAAACGTAGTAATCCACAGGGGATTACACGTTAGTGACCGTACTGAATAACTGTATGTGTGTTGACTGTTAAGCACTGTTATTATATTTTGTCTGATGTAAAGGTACTGTGACTGCTAATTGTAGATTTGGATTTTATGTTGATGGACCTTGAAGTTACGGTTCAGTATGTAGTAATCATTGGTCTGGATGTTGATCATGGAGTTTGGACGGGGAAGGACAGAGAGTCCGGTTTTGGTTGGTTAGTTGATTGGGTCTAGGGTTTTTCCCTAATGGTGTGCGAATTGGTGATGCGTATAGCAACTGAGGATGTAGTTGTTTAAACCTATACTATCTGACTGACAAAGCCTATGGCGGAATTGTAATATGAATTCCGTCGGGGTGTGACTGTTGTAGACGGTTTAGTATGGACTGAGGGGTAACGGTTAGCTTCATCTATGGGGTAGTGTGCCTTACGGATATGTGCATCCTTCGGGAGCACTAGACTGATGTGTGCATCCTTCGGAAGCACTAGACTGATGTGTGCATCCTTCGGGAGCACTAGACTGATATGTGCATCCTTCGGGAGCACTAGACTGATGTGTGCATCCTACGGGAGCACTAGACTGATATGTGCGTCCTTCGAGAGCACTAGACTGATATGTGCATCCTTCGGGAGCACTAGACTGATATGTGCGTTCTACGGAACCACTAGACTGTTATGTAGGGTACCCCCGAATAGGAAGTTAACTGTTGTTCCCTAACGGGCCCAGTAGTGGGTCCCTTACTGGGTATGTTTATACTCACCCTTTTCTCTTCTTTAACTTTTCAGGTAAGGGCACAGCGAGGGGCAGACCGACGAGAGGCAGGAAGGACGCATGAAGGCCATATGGACGCGTCTGGTTTTCTTATCGCTTCCGCTATGTATTTTGTCAGAATATTTGACTTGTGATTTTGAACTGATGACTTGAGTTTTTATTTGAGACTTTTATGATTGATTTAAAATAGGGCCCGAAACTGTCTTTTTGTAATGTTTCTCATGCTTTTAATGAATCGTAACTGGTCCGTTTTAAATTTTATGTTGAATGGTCGAGTTTTGGTATTTGGTAGTGACCTCAGCTTAGTCCGGAAAGTTGGGTCGTTACAATGATGATCACCGTGCATATGATGAATGTCATTATTCCCTTGATTTTGATTTTAATAAATAAAGGAAAAGAAAAAAATGTTAGTAAATGATCATGTATAAGTAATGATCGTGTACAATATCTAAGTGATCGAGTGGATAATTGGTAAGCGATCATTTAGATGAGATAGGAAAATATGAACAATAACTTATTTCACGTACACAATCGTTTATCTAAAAAATTAATTAACAAACAAAACAATTTTTGAAATTAGACTTTACCTAAACCAAACTTTGGAGCATCTAGTTGATTTCCAACAACTTCAATGTTTGCTTTCTGATTATGTCATCCATCTTACAAACTATGGAGGTTAATGTCGACACGTCCTTACAAACTTCCTTAATCTCATTGTTTAGTCTTTTTTAAGTTTTTGAATGACTTCGTTCTAACTTGGGATTGGAGCTGAAACGTTTCTTATTGGTGGTTGATATGGTTTCATGTTGGTCAACCACTTTTTGTCCTTCTCTTCTTTGTGGTGATGGTTGCCAGCAGAAGTAACCCCAACAACATTTTAATTGGACTGAAGCAGTGGAGATAAGAATGATTTCATATTATTCAAGTCATCTTGATTAGGTAACTAATTATTCATACCATCAGTAGGAGTTTCGATGTCATTGTTGTTATAATCTACTCTTGACTCATCCTCCTCAATATCCACGTTATTATCCCTTTGAATTCAACTCTCCTTAAAAGCTTTCTCTTGGAGGTGCTAGCTTTAGCTTAGATACAACAACTGTCTACAATGATATAATCAACTTAGTTGTTAATACATTGCTTATCAAAGCTAATCTTAAACTAAAACTAAAAAAAGAACAGAAAAAATTCACTGAAGGTAAACAATTATTCACCAAAAGATACACAATCACGTACCATGTGACACATTATCGTGCATAAAGATACACAATTACGCATCAATCGTACACGATCGTGCAACCTTTATACACGATCACTCAGAATTTATACTTACTTTTATGTTCTTTAATATGTTGTCCACCATTCTATAGGATAGAGCTTGTGTACAACTCCACCTCAATATTCTAGGGATTGCTTTTTTTCTTGCTTTTGTGGCTAAGTACTCACTTGCAGTTGAGAGTGTTTCATAAGCCCATACCTACAGTAGGTAGACAAATATGTTAATGTTAATGTTTAGTTTGCATTTAACTAAAATATATAAATAAATAAAAATCACATGAAAAGCTAGCACGTAGTCCTTGATGTTATAGAATGCGATTGCTTTGGGATTACTTGCCCTCTTCAACTCGTATGCTTCCTTCTTTTCCCGTAGAATTCTCTTCAAAATGTTAGCACGTTTTTGTACATGATAGGTCTAAGCAATCTTTTAATAACCTAAACGATCATGTAATAATCTACACAGTCGTGTAACATATGTTAAACGATCCATGCGAATTGACCATTTTGCCTCTAAACCCTAAACTATCAAATCACTTTTATTAACCTATGAACTAGTTTTTGTACACAATAGGTCAAAACGATCTTTTAATAACCCAAACGCTCATGTAACATATGTTAAACGATCATGTAGCTAAGTCAAAACGATCTTTGATTACATCTAAACCATCTTGTCATTACATCTAAATGATTTTCTAATAACATCCAAACGAGTGTGTAGTTAATTCAAACTGATCTTCTAATTACACCTTAATGATCTTCTAACTAAATCTAAACAATGTTCCAACAAAATCTAATCAATCTTGTTATTAGATCTAAATGATCCTATTATACTTTGTACACAATCGTGAAGGATATCAAGGGATAGACAATGATAGTATTCTATCTCTGTATATCTAAGACCCTAGAATTTAAAATTGAAAATAGTTTGTAAGCACAAAGATCAGATTTAATAAGAAACTTATAAACTAGAGTACAAAGAAACTTACAAATTACTAAAGTATAAAACAAAGAAATGTTCAAAAGTTAAAATTTACAAAATTGAAGCTTTACAAACACTATAAATTATCTCTGAAATACTATGAATTATGTATACAACTATTAAGAAATGTGTAGGTCAAAGGATGGAGCAGAATCAATGTTTTCTTTAGTTAAAATTATTTTTTGTTTCTTCTTGTTTTGAATTGGTCGTCTCCATAACGTGTTTGAAACCTTTGGCTTTTTTCAGTTCCCCAATTTTTTCCTTTTGCTTTTCCTTTATTTTTCGTTTGTTTCCATTTCTTCTTCTGCATCTTCTTTACTACTATCACTGTTAATCTCTTCTTCAGTTTCATTATCAACAGCATCAACAACTTGTTTCCTCTTTTGTCTTTTTTTTGCCGTAAACAGAATTTCTTCACTATCAGTATTTGTATCTTCTTGATTTTGCTCCCCTTTGACTTTCTCATCCTCTTTTTCTATTTTCTTTTCTTCAACGACTTGTTGCATGAAATTGTTGGAGTTAACAATAGGAACAATGAATGGTAGGCAATTATTGTTATTTATTCTTCTTAGATAAGTATAAAGTGGAATGTCAAAATATTTACGTTTTGATCTTGGCTTTGTTTTCTTTTGTTTTTCCTCCTCATATTTTCTTATTCATCACTTTCATATGATGTTTCATTATCTTCTTCCTCATCTTCAACTTCTTCTTCTTCTTATGCATCTTTATCTTCATTTGTATGAATGTAATAAAAAACAATGTTGTAGAAATGATTGTGCAAAAAAATGTAAACGATCGTGCAAGAAAAAGTAAAAATGTAACAGATGGTGTAAGAAAGTCTACACGATCATGCAAGACAATTTAAATGATCGTGCAAGCATTTTAACGATCGTGTAAACATTCCAAACAATCGTGTATAATATCTAGACGATCATACAACCAATTGTATACAAAAGAATATCAAACCTAGGTCAACACTTGTGTATTTTGTGTTTCTAAATCTGTAATTTCGATATCATCTTCTTCTTCATCTATCTGCAAGCATATATAGTAAAAATGTTAAAAACATCATAAAGATATCTAGGATTTTGCATCTTATATATACGGATAAAGAGGAATATCTCTCTGACTATCACAGTGAGAGAGATTTATTGTTTGCAAAAGAATTAAACCTGTGGCAACAGTTGTGTTTTTTGTTTTTCTAAATATATAGTTCCTATCATTTCCAAATCACTTTATGTTTCAAGGACCAAAGTTCCCTACATAGAAAAAAACACAATTTTTGTTTATTTAGAACTTAAGCAATTTTAAACAAAACAAAGCAGTAGATAATGAACTAAATACTTACCGTAGAGCAATATGTTGTTGCATAGTTGACCATTGTATTAACTTCATCTTCATCTTTCTCAAGAAGTCCAAGGCTACAAGTAGGTAGTTTATCTTTTTCACAACTCGTCGATACACACTTTCTTTCTCTATCTATTGTTGTGAAAGTTCTTATGATGGTAGCCCAACATTCAAGCTTCTTATACCCAGTGTCAACATACCATTTTAATTTATTTTAGGCTAACTTTGTTCTGCTTCTAATTTTTCTTGATTTTTTCTGATTTCACTTATTTCATTGAAGATTTTGTTTGTTTGTATTATTTCTATATTTATTTCCATTTATTTCTCCTTTTTCTGTTTTCTGTCTATTCTTTTTTCTCCTACGCCTCAATCTCTTTGAAATATTTCGAAATTGTTTGAAACTCTTCTTCTGTTGAGTCTAGTGGCATCATAGAGAACTATAAGTAAAATGATGTTAGATTATTAGTGAAAAAGTAGCAACAATATTGATAAATAGTGATAGATTTTTATCAATGTCTTTTCCAAATAGACATGGATAAAAAATGTACTTAAATTTTTATCTATCATTGTCTATCTAGATAGACATTTATAGAACATGCTCTAACTTTACTTAAATTCTCAAACCCAAAAATGTTTATGTTTAGAGTCCCCCAGTCATTGGACTTCAAATATTTCCACGTCACGATTGTTGGCCCTTGGATTCCAAGCTTTCTTCCAAATCCAACATCTAAACTGGAAAGTCTTGGTATGTCTCAAAGGCATAATAGACAATAGCTAGGGGAAATCCTTGAAAGTATACAACATCCTAGTCATTGTATGATACTTTCTCGAAGAATTAATAAGTTAGGATGTAGGATAATCTTCCCCACGGATAGTCTTTGAAGGTTTCTTCATGATCCAATATGTCTAGATGTTGGAGATTGATGTGGTTGTGTTGTTGCTTGAGAAATAAAAAAGCTTCTAAGATATAGAAATTAAATAATTTTTCTTTCAATTAGTCTTTCTCATTGCGTAATGCTTTGAAAGTTTTCTCTATATCCCTTCTCGTTACAAAGTCGTCACGAGGGAAAATAGCATTTTTCATAACATTTTATTTTCTTTCTCCTAGATTTAATTGTGGAAATTTGTGCCCTTTTAATCCAATGGCCAAACAGAATTCTTTTAGCCCAAATTTGTTGTATGTCCATGGAAGTTGAAAGCAAGAACATTAGGCTTTTTGTATGGCATTGCTTTCTTAAAAAGAAATTCAGGAATTGTGTTGATATTTTGGCCATTTTGATGTTGCGGAAGTAGCCAAAAGGGTTGTTCATCAAAACTTAGAAAGAATTGTTTGGTCTATTTTTTTATTTGATTAGATTCAATGTCTCTAAACTGTAGTATACAATAATTCTAGGATTTTTGTATTCACCTTCCATAATTATTCATTTGGATGGTGGTTGACTTGTGGAAAAGATATAATAAATAGTATGTTATAAACCAAGAGCTAGTGCTAACAAATACACAAATATATAGAGCCCTATTGAGATTGATATTGACAAAGATAGACAAATATAGAGGACTATACAAATAGACATTGACATTCTATTTTGTAACTTTCCCTTCTTTTTCTCTCTTCATTTGTTTTTCTTTTACCTTTCCTTTAGATTTCATTGTTTTGCTAGTTGATGTTGCTTGCTTTTTGCTCACCGTCTATTTGCAAAAGTAAAAAATATTAGAGTTAAGTTACATAGAATAAGAGTGGTTATTAAATTAAATAAAATGAAAATAAATTCACACCTCTTTGTATGCGAGATAGATGGAGACACATTTGGTTGTGGAACCAAAATATTGAGCAACAAACGGAATGTCTAAAACAAATTTCGAAAGATTGATAGACTATGGAATGTGGAAGAACAAGACGAAGGAGAATTTCGAAAGTTTGGTTGAGGAAGGTAGGTGGAAATGAACGACTGAACAAGAAGAAATACGACGAAAATAATGTGAAAAAGACGAAGCACTACGAAGAAGAGAAAAAGTTTGAACAAGAGGCTTCTCCCTTTTATGTCATGTTGATTTGGATGGTATTTTTGTAATTATGCATGCTTTGGCTTGGTTTCCATTGGGCTTCTCGAAGCAATCGTTTATCCTTACATGAACGATCGTGCATACTTATCCGTCGATCGTTTAAGATATTCTAAATGATCGTTTAAAATATTCTAAATGATCGTTTATATCTAAAGCTTTACGCCATCGTTTAGAGTAATTTAAATTTGAAACTTTTTCGTTATCATTTAAACTAATTCGCACAATCGTCTACGATTACCTACACGATCGTGTATCAGAACCTACATCACATACCATAATCGTTTGGAATAAGATTACTCACGCACATGTGATCGATTAATCACATGTTAACGAAGTATTTTTTTTATATTTTCTATCGTGGGCCTATAGGCTTTTTCTGGTTTCAAAATTGTTCTCTATTTTAATGGTTTATTCTACTTTTAAGAAAGCCCCTTTCAATTATATATATAGTTTAGGAATATTATTCTAAATGACTTTTGAGAAACTCACAAATTGACATTCCACGACAAACCAAGCTAGACTACTATCATGATACAGACAGATACGCATAGTGATATATCTCAATCTATCATTGATAAACAGTGTTATTTTCACTGTATTTTGTAAATATTTTAGACAGTCTTGCAATTATTTGAAAATATCCAAAAAGTTTACCAGTAAAAATTTGATTTCATCTTACCGATATTCAAACAATATTTTGCATTTATTTGGCTCTCAATTGCATGTAGTGTAGATTTATTATGCATATTTAAAGCACCATTCCCCTTCTCCATAGGTTCTCTGATATTTAAAACAGGGAATGCTTATCCTCGTCTTCAACCTGTCATCTGATCCTTTTCACCATTAAAGAAAAAATTAGATTAAGGTTTTCTCTTTTTGTTTTTTAAATACATAATCCATCGAGTTGGTAGTTAGAAATAATGGTTGGAGATTATTGTCTAAGTTGGTTGCTCAAAGGTAATCATCAGTGTTGATTACACGATAGTGAATGTTAAAGTTGGTTGGTGGAGGTAGTCTTCGTCTAATGCACTGATGGATTACCTTTAACTTTCACTACCACATACAACATAAGACAAAAAACTTCGAATTAAAACTCATCATTCTTTCTTGAATGAGAATAAAAAAAAATGAGGCTGACATTAAAATCCTAGAAGTTCGGAAAAAAAATTCCCCTTTTAATAAGAAACTAATAACATGTAAAGGGGAGAGGAGATATCCTCACATGACCAAAGGATTTTTAAAAAAATGCCCAATTGGCCATGAAATGTGCAGAACGTTATAATTACAGAAGCAAAAATTTGAAGTAACTCAAGCCTAACCTTCAAGGATCAATGTTTGTAGGTGACAATATTCTATGTCGAAATAGTTTTGCTAGTGATCGCCGTTCACAGTCCTTGACAAAGTAAAAGAGGGGGAAAACGGTAAATTTCTCTCATTATTTAAAAAGTGAAATCATAAAAATAAAAATAAAAAATACAAAAAATAAAAAAAACAAATACCTCTGAGCTTTGTCATTTATTTCAAAAAAAATACCTGGTGTAATTTCAAAAGAGGCAATATAGACCATTCACTAAGGTTGAAAATACCTCTAAAAATACTTTAAAATTTTATACACAAAATAGGACCTGCAATATAGCAGTGACCGGAATGGAAATTTAGATCACCACACTATTCTAAGATACAACCACACCATTCCAGGTTCTAGTTTCTGTCTAAAATTTTAAAGGATTTCTAATTCAAGAAAAAATTTCAAACTTGAATGGTCAAGAGTAAATTTTAAAGGATTTCTAATTCAATAAAAAATTTCAAACTTGAATGGTAAAGAGTAATATTGCGAATAGGGTTTTAAATCTAAAAAATACTTTAGAGAAAGGTGAACTACCTTGAACATGTTTAAGTTGAATGGTGTGCCTTGGTTTGTTCTCCTCAGCTTCAAGTAAGTGTATGCAAAGCTCAATTGGTCACGTGAGGTAAAGCGGTCAACCTCATTGAACCAAAGACACGAAAATAAATTTGACATTGGCGTATGTGCCCGGACGATGAAGGAACCTTCTGGAACATCTGCATTGTAATAGATACAAAAAGAAATGCTAAACTATAAAACATAAGCAAGTAAATGAAGAACTCCAGAGTAAAATGGATGGAACGCTCACAACTAGGAAGACCACTACTGATATCAGAAGGGTCAAACTTCACGAGGCCATCAGACTGATAAAAAGCAAACTGTTCGTCAATGGCAGTGTGATTGTACTTATTCAGACGTTTATTTTGCTGTACTTCCTCCCAGACACAATGGCGGTCGTAGTGGTTTGAAATGGCATACTCCGACTTCTTTCGCCACAGAAAATATTCAATAATTAGCATCGGATCTACCTGAAGACGCATTTTGCTGTCTAGCCATATTGAATACCTTTTGAACAATCATGGGAGAGTAAGAAATGTAAATAAACATAGACACGATGGAATCATTGTGCCTTGCAACATATAATTAGTAGAAGATGTGAGGATTACCTAGCAGAAGGGAAAAGGCGATGTGACAAAAATTTAGGCACCTTTCCGGTTCTGCGCATATCTTCGTAAGGTAAATTCCTCACAACAACTATCTTCCACAGTCCAATGTATCCCTTATCATCAGGAATATTTCCCTCAGATGATAATTTTGATAGTGTTTGCTTGTCCACAAACATGACAAAACATACATTCTTCTTGGAATACTCGCTGATCTGTGACAAAGAAAAACGGCAATCCCTGTTATAATACTGACTGATCATATGTGGAGTTTGTATCATGAAGATTCTACTGACACATATTGGCAATCTGTAGCGTAGAGAAGCATACCATGAAGACTGGAACTAACCACTTTTGCAACACAAAATAACTTCAGAAAAAGCAAAAAGAAACATACAGCAAATGAAATTCCAAGCATTTGAAGTGATATTTGCATCTCATCCTTAAAAAACAACGTGCGCTAAATGGAAAAGAATCTATAGAAGTACATTGTCTAATGAGTATCTACTATCACATCATTTCGTTGCAAAGAAATCATCAAGTCTTACAAACATCTCAGGGAATGGATTTAATGAAGGACAATAAACTTACCTGCTTGCTAGTAGGCCGCCTCAAAAAATCAGAACTCCCAAAAATGCACGAGGAAACTGCAACCTTGCATGTTTTCATGTATGCAACGTCCTTTTCATCTAAATCAAACCCTGTACTTGGGTATCCTGGTGGTCCTTTAATAAAACCACAATGAAGTTTTTGATTTGTTGCATAAAAGGATATCTCCCTTTCCTCAAGGGTTTGATGTCCTCCAAATCTAGGCATATATAAATCAGTTTCAGATTCTTTTTCCTCGTGCTCTATGAACTCTAAGGAGAACTGAGTAACATTCATAAAACCCCCAGGCTCCACAAGGTAAGCAACTGACTCCGCAAACTCAACATCACAAGGGAAATCTGAAAGTTGTGATAAAATATAAATCAATTAAATCTAAAGATACGTATTAAAAATCTAAAGTTAAAATAACATTTTGATCTCTATTCACCTTCCTATTCATACACGAATATACATATTTAACAAATCAAGTTAGTGTTTTAAGGCATTTTCTTTTTGAAGACATTGTTTGTCTTCGTTCAATAGTTGCTGTCCTTTTACTAATTTCATGGAAGCACAATGTCATTTATTCAAAAACCTCCGTATCACTATCATTTGTCTATTTTAGGTTTATTTCATTATTCTCCCCCGTCCCCCACCCTTCAAAGGTAATTGTATGAAGCATTGGCCTCTTTTCATGAAGGAAAATTTTTGTTTCTTTTTCAAAAAAATAGTGACAAAAGGAATTGGAAAGTGTCTTATAGTTCGGTTGGTTTTTCTTCTTAGGGAGGAGCTTCCCTTTTCCCCCTTGCCTTTAGGCTGTATCTATTGGATCTTTGTGCATAATATATTTCCTGCTTCTTATCACAAAAAAAAAAAAAAAAAAAAAAAAAAAGAGGACACTCATCGCCACCCGAAGTCTTTTGTTGTTGGTGACCTTGTCATGGTACATTTGAGGAAAACCAGACTTCTTTCATGTCAACAAACAAACTCAAACAAGAAAGTCAGGTCATTTCTTGTTCTAGAAAAGATTGGACATGATGCCAATGAAATAGATTTGCCACCATTTCACATTAGTTGAACCTTTAATGTTTCAAATCTATTTGATTATCAAGCCCCCTATGCTTCTCTTTGGCTGAATGAACACATGGTTGCATTTTTCGAGGGAAAGTGACTGATGTAAGACATCTTGGCATTCGTGACCTTTCTTGCACATCTAGTTAAAGTCTTTCTGCTAATCTTTGGTTGGGTAGAAAAAAGGTATTCTTCTATTAGTTTACCTATTCAGCCGGTTGTAATTCCCTTTTTCCAACTCAATTACTGCCAGTCCTATAAATACGACAGCATCCGTACTAATGGAGTACTGCATAAACCATTAAGGCATTTCAGTCACGTGTCTGCAAAAAAGCCAAGAACACTTACGTTGCTTCCGACGATGCTTGCTAGTTGGAGGTCTCTGGTCTCTGGATACCAAATGTTCTTGTACTTCTGACACTGACGTGCTATCTCCAATTATATCTATCAAAAGAAAATTATTATTTTGATCAGTCTTCTAAAATGCCCAAGGCACACTACGCCGCCATGGCCCCTGAAGGCTAGACGCAAGGCGCACAAAAAGGAGCAGGCATTTTTTCGTGAGGGGCACTATATATAAAAATAAAATATATATATATACACACACACTACATACATGTTTATTTACACAATCAAAACATATATGAATAGAAATGAGACTTGTACAAAAAAATATAAAAGAGATGAGATTTAAATATTAGTCATTCAACACCAAGTTAAGTGAAACGAGCAAATACAATTCTAAAATCCTAAAGATTTAAATATTGGTTGCTGTCTTGTGGAGTTCTTTTTTTTTCTTTTTTTCCTGTTTTGAAGCCTTTGTTTTTTATGAAAAAACAAAGATTCCAATGTGGTAGCAAAGTAATGGTGGCTGTAAAGAAAAAACAAGTTGCCCCTCCCTATCTTACGTAGCATAATGATGAATTAGGTTTAAAAAATTATAAATATATATATTTTTTATATTAAAATGAAGGGAGTACACTTAAAATAAAAAAAATTAAAAACCCGATGAGTGCGCCTCCGTGCTTCGTGGAAGGCACCACAAGGTGTGTGCCTTATGACCCGCACCTCTCCTTTCCAAAGCGAGGCACCACTTTTGTGCCTTGCGCCTAGGCGCGCACCCAACCGCGCCTTTCAAAACATTGATTTTGATAATGTAATTAGGTTTCTTATCCCAACAAAAATTAAAAAAAAAAAATGATTATATCCAATTCTAAATAATAAGCCAAAAGAAGAGATGAAGATACATTGTAGCTTAAAAGCATTTATAGAAGAAGAAAGGAATTGATGTAGACAAGTGGGATCGTTTACTGAATATTGAATAGTGCTTCAAAATCTCTCTAAAGAGAGGGAAAACAACCATTTAAATAGGCTGGACAGTTGGGTAGAGCAGAAGGTCAGTCGCCAACTGATTCAAATAAAACTTAAAACCCCAACCACTAAAAGATAAAAAGCTGCAAAATATTAAAGATGCCTCAGTTGGTTGTGGTTAGAGTAACAAACCACCAGAAAACAAATTCAAAACCAAGAAATACAAGAAAGCCAAGATCCTTTCAAGAAAAGCACAAGAACTACTAAAGATGTCCTATACCAAACCCTCTAGGCTCTCGCTAAAGATGTTGGAGCAGAATGCAATGGAGGCAACATTTCTCAGCTAACAAAGGATATTAGACAATATCTGATCTCTCTGTTTCATAATGAACTACCGTGGGCCCTTGGAAAATGCAATGGATTCCAGTCTCCATATCATAGTAAAGGGAGCATTTTTACTTTTTTTTTTTAAAGGTATTGTAATACAACTTGAGGGTGGAGGATTTAAAACCGGGACCTCTTGTCCTCGAATACATACTAATACTCCAGGTGCCAGTTGAGATGAGTGCATGTTGGCGAAGGGAGCCATATTTAGCCTTAATGATCTTTTCCTTCAAAAGTAAGCACACTTTTCATTGATGTACTGGGAATCCAAATGAAAGATCTAATTCCCAAGCAAGAGCGTACAGAAAACGTCCCATTCAAAATTAATTAGAAATGAAGTGTAATTACTCTTAGTTATCCTTCACCTGCACACAGAAAATCCCAACAAACACTACCGAAAAACAAGGCAACCGGTTCCCTGATCTTATATAATCAGCTCACGAAAATTATCAACAAGTTCAACAATTACAATGAAACAGAAGGAAACATCTAAAAGAGATAAAAGGAAAATAACACTGGAAGCAAAACATTTGAGAGAGTTGAGAATTCCCTCCAAGAACGCCTCAGTGCTTCCACCAATTTTCCACTCCCTTCAAGCAGATCCAGAACCCTACTAAACCTCTCTACAACCTCCTTCCCCCTCATCAATAAACAATATGGTTCCCTCTTCATCCAAAAGACTTTCTACGTTACACTAATGACACATCCCCTTGGAATTTCCACTCTTACCCTTTCTCTCATAAGTGTAAATAATCGGACGCCTCACAGTAATAAATAGAATTAACTATCAAATAAAATGAAACAGCTACTTCTATTGGGAGAGGCATTGATAAAACTGCAAGTGCAAATTTCAAAAAAGAAAAACTAATGGCTTTACAGTGAATCACAATTGAAAAAATAAATAAAGTAGTATCCATATTTGATTTTATTGTTTGAACCTCTATTTGACTCTAATTTTGTTCGTACATATCAAATTTGTTATGTTCTAAACACCATTTGTTATTATCCTATGCCTAAGAAAAAGCCAGCCATGACATCTGATGTGGTTCTAATGATGTCAAAATCACGAAACACGAGTTAAAAAGGATAAAGAAACTAGGGATTGCCCTCTTAACTGATTTCCTATGGTACTGCAAGAACGAGAGAGGCTTATTTCCAAGTTTCCAACTACATTCTAAAACAATATAACCATCCTAATTTCATGATACAAAAGCAGAAAGAAGAGAATAAAATTTTACCATAAAAGTTCACTTTCAAGCCAAAGACCGCCAAATACAATAAGAAGGACGTTGCAATCGTCAAAAACAAACATGAGAATCTTTTTCTGGTACTTCGGCCAAGTCTTCTTCCTCGACGAACAGCCCTACTTCCATATTCCGTTTTGCCCAAGGATTTAAAAAATCCAGAGACAACGCCTCTTCTTTCAGGTAACTGCTCGTTATTGTTCCCAAACAGGCCCATCATAACATTGCCTCCAAATCTCGGTTCATATCTGGTTTGGGGGAGGATGGAGGTGATCAACATCACAATACATAACTTTCCAAAAAAGAAAGCCAAGAAATTCATCCAATAATCTAATAATACTTCCTCTTTCACCAAGTTGTATTTCTATAGAAAATTAGTGGAGATATCTATGTAACACTCAGTAGTTGGAAAGAATTTCCTAGCAATACCCTTTTCAATTTGAATGAAACCACATGATAGTAAGCTTTAAAAAAATCCTCAACCAAAAGTGATAAAATAAAACGCAATAACAATGGAAATCGCTGGAATACAATTCCTAAACTGCGTATATGCTGCAAAACAAAACAAGGACGGGGAAAAAGGAGAAGTACCGGTAAAGCCAAGTTCACCATGTGGAACACATTCTTAAAATGCAAATGGCAATTAGAAGGAGGCTACCTGTAACTCAGATTGAAAGCGTCACTGCGCAGATTTCGAAACAATGTTTGCGAAACCAAATGAAGAAGATAATGTGAAGCATTACCTGGTCGGAGATCCGGCCGGCCTTCCAGGTGAAGATGAAACAAAATCGTAAAAGACGAAGAACAGAGGAATTTGAGGAAGAAAAAAATGTTGAAAATTTGAAAGAGACCAACGACCGACAATGGCAAAATACATAAAAATTGGGAAAAAGAATATCAGTGTAATTTACAAAAATCGATTTAAATCTGTTAGTTAATTTTCAAACTAATTATACTTTTTTAACATTTTCAAAAGTTACATAGGCTTTAAAGTAACTAATATCTTTTCTTTTCTCAATACTATGTTTGTTATCCGGATCCACCTATTTTCATGCATTTCAAAAAACGATTCAATAATTGTTATATGACAGTTTTGTATTTTTTTCAATATAATTGATTTTTTTAATTCTTTTGCATGTACGGAAGGAGAAGCTATAATTAGATGCAAACTTAAATTACTTTTTTTACGATTTAAAATGTTAATTAATTATTCTGTTTAAAAGATGTTGGTTCATTTAAATATACTTGTTAACATTTTTTTTTTGTAAATTTAGATTTAATTTTTAAAATCTTTTCTTAAACAATATTAATTATTAAAACAATCATTTTCAAATACACCACAATATAATTAAAATATAACAAATTTTGAGATTTGATTTGGTAAATTTTTAACTAAAATATTAGATAAATATGGTTGGTTCACAAAATATTTAAATCTTCTTTTCACCTAGAATGTTTTCTCTTTCCAAGGTTGCATTCTCTTTCCAAGGTTGCATTTCCAATCCAAGACCTTGTCTTTTTTTTAAATATATAAATTTAAATAATTAGACAACTAGATAATTTTACCTTTTAAATCAAACCATATTGAAATTTCAATTCTTTCATAGATTATGTATTTTATTTTCATTCATTTGTCACTAATTTTATGAGAATCTATAATTATATTTTTTTTGTTGAATAGTTTTTTTAATAATGACCTGTAATTAAAAAAATTAAATGTAAATTTAAATATTTTTTAATAACCAAAAATTACATTCATTTAAAATAAAATCAATATGGTCTACTGCCTGAACATCATCGATTTTAAGCGGGTTGTTGTCGTTGACTCTAAACTCTATGTTGTACTAGCTCCTCTTGATTCTCTGATTCTTGTTGGTACTCTTATCGATATGATACTTTTGCAAGGACTTCATAGTACAAATATTCATTATGTTCTCCACAGTCACATTTGTGTCCATGCATATAAGAAGTTGATGGAGCGACATCCATGTATGAAGACGATGGACCGACCCCTGAATCATAATATCCTGTACCGACCACAAAATCACAAGATCCTGCTCCAAATGTTGACATCATCATCATCAGACTGTCATAATGTGTCTATGTCATATGAGACACTTCTTCCACATTATGGCGAGTTCATAGTTTCTTCCACTTGAACATGTCCCCTTTGAACTAGTAGAGGTACAATAGGTACATTTTACATATAATGTACCTCCTCTATGTACCTCTCATTATTATTACATATATTAATGACTTGTTGTAGATCATCTTCATAACATCACAAAGTCTTCTGTTGTTCGATCTTTGTGAATTGTAAAAAAATAGAAATATTTAGTTGAGTTAATAATGTTAAGTAATTATACAATGTTTAAATATGCGTACCAGATGACCTACAGTTGCTCTTGGTCAAGTGATATAGAGTCTCGTAATATTATTATACCAGTGGATGTATTCTCGAGTCATATCCATATCAAATTATTGAATCAAAGCTCCCATCGCAATAAATCTTCTACAAGATTGTCATCACACTACCAAATGTGCAACCTTGTCTGACCAATCTGTAGCTCTCAAGTAAATGTTGTGTAGAAGTGGTTCAGTATTACATTCTAATGAAATATCTTATCTAAAATCGAACTATCTGATCGCCATATCAAGAGAATGTCACTCACCAATATGAAAATATATGACAGGAATGATGGTCCGCCACATATCTTGACCATTCTTACAAAAATGGGATAAATTATCAATTACATTTTTGTAAGATTACCAAATAATCTGAAACAACATACATTATATTAAAAATAAATAAATATATGATACTAATACATAAAAAAAATTGAAGTTCTAGTATTGATGTATCTGATCTCGCTGAAGAAGGTCAAACATGAACTTATACTGACTAACTACATGATTAGCTAATCTGGTTACACAAAATTGGTCTCTCCATCTGTATTAATAAACTAATATTTTAGATTTTGAATTAATTATATCAATCATATAGTATTAAACTAATGTTTGATTTAAATTAAAATAAATAGCATACTGTGAACCATGTGTTCATCCAGGTAGTAGATGATCATTTGCATGTCTAAGTTGTGGAGTTATTGTGGAAAATCGTACCCAAACCCATATTTGAAGAAGTATCAATGAACCAGCAATTTTACGAACGCTTCAATGCTTTTCATAAAGATTTAATTTATCTTCAATTTTAAAAGTCTGATATTTAGAATCTTTTTTTTTATATAGTTATATAGATCTAATTTTTAAACTTGACTTAATATTAGGGTCTCTTTCTAACATTTAAATGTTTTTTAATATACATGCCTAAAATATGATAGATTTAGTAGTATAAGTCTCTAACTTAATATCATCGATAGTATATATATAAAAGTCTTAATGTGTAGAAACTTTTTTATTTCTATTATACCTTTGATTTTAGTTCTATGTTCCAAATCACTCTTTGGTTTCTATGGTAAATTCATTTTTAATTTTATTTTTTTGTAATATAAATAATTATAAAAGACTCACCCTCTCCCGCTACTTTTTAAATTAATTATATTAAATTTAGTGGAATTAAAATATGCATAATGCGAAAAGTTGGAATGTAAATAGTTTTTCATTTACATTTTAGAAATTAATTAAAATTTAACATTTTAGAAATTAATTAAAATTTAAGTATCTTATTAATTCTAATTAACAATACAAATTTAAAGAATGAAAGTTGAAATTTTTTTGTAATATTTTTTTCTACTGTATGTAAAAGGTTGAAAATAGTTGTAGTAATCAGATGGAGAAGAGAAAGGAAGAGATAAAATGGAAGATGAAATTTGAATGCGAGAGAAGGGATTGGGTTAATAATAATAATGTGTTGAATCCGACAAAATATGAAACAAATCTACTATGAGAATTGTACCCATTAAGACCAATCCAACTAAACCAGATGCTCAGTAGTAGACATTGTTTGATACCAACCTCTGTTTTTTTATTCCCTTCTTCTTTTTCTCTCCTTAATTTATTTATTTCTTTTTTCTTGCTTAAATTAAAATACCTACATTCAATTTTATTTAAAAAAATATATATTAATTTTATATGAGAGGTCCCTCAAAAATAAAACTGAGAAATGTATTTTCAAAATCATGAGTGAATAAATATCATATTATTTGTGTAATTAATTAATATCTTTTTATTTAGTGAAGTAAAATGAAAAATTAACGTGCATAGTGTTACAATCGTAGCCTTTCAAACACGATTGTGCGGCACTTGTTCTGTTCAGTCAACAAGTCAGTCGTTCAATATTCGAAATCCGCGGACAAACTCGCGGTATAATGTAGCCTCCCTCCACGTTCTCGGGAAAATGTTTTTATAAAACAGGAGAGAGAAAGTAAATTGTTGGAAACATCATAAAAGAAAGCATTGAAGACTGTCAATTGCAAGGAAAATAGCTTAGATTGCAAAGAATGCAACAAGGCTTGGGCGGGAGTTCAAGTAGTGTGCTACCCCCTATAGTACATATTGAGATTTCTGGCCTTGGCAGGCTTGCATATGAAAAAGCCGAAATGTCACACTATGGCTCGACGACACGAAAACGAAAGAAATAGACTAAACTACTTTTAAGACATAAAGATAAAGCGATTTAGGGGTATTCGGGCATACGGCCATAGGTAAACAACACCTTGGACAAGTATGCTCGTGACATTCTCCCCCACCTAAACAGTTGACGTCCGCGTCAACTGGCGAAGCTGGAGCTCTTCGATCTTCTACTTCCACGCTTCAAGATCTTTGACACGTTCTCTGCTTGTTACCTCTACGAGGGGGTTCTTCCACTTCACTAGGAATTTATGTATCTCCCTCGTGGGCCTTCTACCTGTCCTTACTCTGTCAGTAAGGACTTCCTTGATTTCTCTATCTTCTTCTTGTTCCAGGTTGACAGATAATCGTACGGCGTTGTTGCACCGTTGATCAGCAGCTTGGTCATCCACTCGAACTCAAGAGGGCATCGCTTTTGATCCAGCTTCTCCTCCATCGACCTTGAAGCTTCTCCTAGGCACACTCGGGTAATGTTAGCCATCTGCTCCCATTCTTTTTCAACTTTGTGAACTTGAGGGTTGTTCCCTACATAAGGGCCATCAGTGAGTGGTGGCAATACATAATGCCTACTACTTGTAATCTCAAACTCACTTCTCTTGATTAGCGAATTTGTCTGAGCACTATGACCAAATTGGACTACATTCGACAGCTGAACCAAATTCTTTTGTCTGCCATCAACAAAATGATACAGATATTCTTCGAGCATACAGTTGAATTGCTCAGCCTCAACTTTGGAAGGGTTGGATGCATCGGCGACCCCAAGACTTGGCCCCTCAATCGGGGCTTGCTTCAGTCTATTGAAGACGGCCTGACACTCGAGGTTCCCACCCGACTGAATGTCTTCTTCTTTCAACAACTCAGTCAGCGAGCTTGTTCTTCTTTTTAAGAATCCCTCCATGAACTGCCCGTTACTATTGGCCAGCTCGAGGCATGAGCGTAACTCTATGACTTATTTTGGTATTCTCTTGTCACACGTTGCAGCAACCTTCCTCTTTCCTCCCTCAATCTGGTGAAACTCCACCACATGACCCAGCACGTTTATCTGTCTCTGCACAAAGCAACACTTTCCTCCCTTGGCATCGGTAAGACTAAATGGTGCCACGGGGAACTCGTATGCTCTAAGTCCAGTGACACCAGTTGTCTCGAGTCCCTATACCTTCGTTGCTCTTACTCGACAATACCTTGATCGGATGTCTGACTTTGAGAAGTACTTCACCCCACGTGAGCGATTAACCAAGTTGGAGAGTAGGGGAAATGGATATTTGCGACTAGCTGTGAGCTTATTCAGGGTACTGCGCTTGATACACCGTTGTGAATTTCTGTCCTTCTTCTTCAGGGAAAGGACTGGGGCTCCATACGGAGCTTGTACAGGTCTACTAAATCCTGTACTCAACAATTTCTTCGACTGTTTTCAAAGTTCAACTAACCTTGGTGGCATCGTGCGATGAGCATTCTTCGCAGGTGCTTTTGCCTCTGGCGGCGATTCTATCCCATGGTCTGTCATTCTTCGCATCGACAAGGACTTGGGCCAACTTTTTGGCATCACACTATGGTACTTCTCAGGGACATACAGAGTGTCTTTAGGGACTGTCTCCCCTAGTTTTCCTAACGCCCCATGCGGGATCGCCGCGGATGGTGGTTCCTCTTGGACGAGATTCTTATCTAGTTGCATGACCGATATCATTTTAAACCCGTTAGACTGACGAATATCTGCTTACACGACGGTGGGAAAAGACCTAGTAATTACTAGACATTTGGCTGAGGTCATTGGTATGACTTGATGTTCAAGGAGGAACTTCATTCCCAGTACTACATCAAAGTCGTCCATCTTTACAACCATAAAGTCTACAGGGCCCTTCCATCCTCCCAACTTTATCGTCGTTCATTTCACTAGTCCGTCGATAGGTAGGGCAACGAAATTCACGGTCTTCATTCTTCTTGAATCCTTCTCCCAACGAAACCTTAGACGTCTGGCTTCTACCTCTGTTATAAAGTTGTGGGTTGCACCGGAATCAATCATAGTGCTCTTAGTTTGTTTTTGGTTGATCCAGGTGTCAACATACAATAAACCCCTTTCCGTTGGCACGTTTCTCTCCCCTGACCTTTTCTGGAGAGACGACTGGTATTTTATGACCCCTATTCGAGTCTTCTCGCCCCCATCTATTTGGCCCACTTCATCCTCAGCTTGATTTGACTTATCATTTGAATCCGCGATTAATGAGGCCTGAAATGCATGGAAGTCAACTTTATTCGGACATTCTCTTGCCAAATGTGGCCCCTCACATATGAAACAACTGAGGGGACGCTTGGGTGGGCTTCGATTATTTTGCCTTCGCCATATGTTCTTGTGTTTGATTGGTAAGGTTTACGGTCTTTACCAGAACGTTTGTCTCCCCTGACAGCTTTAGGAGAACTCGAGCGACTATTCCTATTCTTTCCAGGTGAGGAACTTTGGTGACGTCTCACATCTTGAGAGTCACTGATCAGATCAAACAATCGTTCGGCTGCTGCATACATTGACGTGAGGTCTTGGACCCTTTGTTTTTATATCTTGGTCTTGGCCCACGGTTTCAGCCCTTCGACAAAACAGAAAACTTTGTCTTTCTCCAACATATCGCGAATATCTAACATCAAGCCCGCAAACTGTTTCACGTACTCCTGAATATTACCAGTGTGTTTCAGCTCATGCAACTTTCGTCGAGCCAAAATCTCAACATTTTCAGGGAAGAATTGTGAGTGGAGTTCTTTCTTCAAGGCATCCCAAGTATCTATCGTATAACGTCCTTCTTGCATGTCCACATATCGGGACCTCCACCATAACTTGGCATCCTCAGACAGATCATCGTCGCTAGTGTAACTTTGGCTTCCTCAGTAACCGTGTTCGTGGCCCTGAAGTATTGTTTGGGGTCAAAAATATAGTTTTCCAGGGCCTTTGCATCTCTTGCACCACAGAAGGGCTTTGGTTCTGGGATCTTTCCTCTGCTAACCAGAATTGCTCCTCCAGCTGGAGTTTGGTTTGCTATTGCTCGCACTGTGAGATTCAGTCTTGTGTTCACATCTGTAATTTCATTTCTGACGACATTGAGGGTGGCTCGAACATCCTCCGACATGCCGTTTATCATCTCTAAGAGTGTCGTCTGGGAGCTATCTAGCTCATTGACACGTTCTTCCATTTGGGCAACAAAGCCCGACGAACTGTCCCCATATTCGTAGTTAACAGTTCTTCCAACGTTTCCTTCTAGAGTGTCGACTCTTGCCAACAACTCTTATATTGGTAATCCTTCGACTCGGCCAGCTACCGCATCAATCGTATCAGTTTTCTCAACAATCTCTTCGAGACGGGACTCCAAGAAGCGAATGGAGTCGGGAACTTCAGCTAGAAAGAGCATCTGCTCCTCTAGCTCTACCAGTCGGTCTCTCTGGGCCTTGCCCAATGGATTCGCCAACGACATATTCTGGTCTTATTAGCAACTAGTCGATTTAGCTATAATACCACTTATCACAATCGTAGCCTTTCAAACACGATTGTGCGGCACTTGTTCTGCTCGGTCAACAAGTTAGCCGTTTAATATTCGAAATCGGCAAACAGACTCATGGTATAATGTAGCCTCCCTCTACGTTCTCGGAAAAATATTTTTATAAAATGGGAGAGAGAAAGTAAATTGTTGGAAACATTATAAAAGAAAGCATTGAAGACTGGCTTAGATTGCAAAAAGTGCGACAAGGCTTGGGCGGGGGTTCAAGTAGTGTGCTACCCCCTATAGTACATATTGAGATTTTTGGCCTTGGCAAGCTTGCATATGAAAAAGCTGAAATGTCACACTGTGGCTCGGCGACACGAAAACAAAAGAAATAGACTTAACTACTTTTAAGACATAAAGATAAAGCGATTTAGGGGTATTCGGGCTTACGGCCATAAGTAAACAACACTTTCGACAAGTATGCTCGTGACACATAGCACATGTTACCAACTAGTAACAATAAAATTATAGATCCAGTACTAACACGTAAAACCCTAAATAATGTAGTAATATGCATAAAACATAATTTTAATATCAAAATGAAATCATATATCTACTAATAATGTGCTTCTAATTAATAATTTTCTTATCATAACATTATAAATCAAAAGAAAACTTACAAATTCAATAACGATTATACTTTTTCCTCAAATTAATTATGATTCTTCATTTTTTGATATTAATCCAACCCAACTGAACTATACAAAAAAAATATAATATAATGAAAAATTTAGTATAAATTATAAAAAACATAAAAAAAAATTATTAAGTACAATTTATCTATGTAACAATTTGCTTTGTTCTTTATATCTCGATCTACAAAATATAGGAGTCGAAGTTGTTGGAATTTGTGTTCTAAAACTTGTACTTTGTTATTTGATTCAATAAATTTTATTATTAAATACTATAATTTAAAACCAATAAATTAAGATCTCGAGGCTATTTTACTTAGTTTGTCAAATACACTTGAACTTTATGTATAGACATAAACATGGATTAAGTTCAAGTTAATAGCCCAAATATTCTATAGTGTATGAATAAGGTTGGGCGCCTTATTCTGGATAAACACTATAGATGTAATCCTAAATCGTTCATGTATAGACATGGGAGTGGGGGCATCCTATGGAAATGGTTTGCATAAGGCTGGAACCACGAAATAGTCACTTTTTGTTATAACACCGTAAACTATAAACTGACTATTTCATTTATGATGACCTAGGTAACTTGATCTTAATCCTGAGCTAACTATGAACTTCTGTTCATTTGGTAGTATCCTTAGATCTGCATAGGTGAGGGCAGCTCATCATCGTTGGTCCAATAAGCCTCCCATTTTAGGGATAAGACCGAGTGGATAGCTATGGACATAGAGTGTAAGACGGAATTCACTCCTACCCATTTCTGGGATAGTAGATAGGTTGTTCCCTTAAGGACTGAATCCAAGTCTTGAACAAGGCGCCCCACCTTCTTATTGGCCCAAGAAGGATTCAGGTTTATAGGTTGGACCTTAAACCAATTGTTCAATAGTAGATCAATGGGTCTTAAAGAACAAGATGTAATCTCGGGAGTAAAACGGTATTTTGACCCAGCTAAGATTACGAACAACCTGTGAAGGATCAACTTACTCGTCATGGTTATATCAGGTGGACAGAAATATATCTATAGTGAGGGGAGTGTAACTAAGAGTCTTTAGTGGAATGACTCTTTAGTTAAACGAATATTGATTAAGCTTGGTCTAAAAGAGTTTAGCCAGTTAATCTCGAATCGTTGGAGTCCATGATCTATAGGTCCATTAGGTTCCCCTACTAGCTCATATGGATTCAACTAAGAACAAGTATGTTGAAGTAACTCGAATTGTTCGAATTAAGAAAAGAGAGAGAAACCGACAAATATATAAGATATAAGTCGATAGATATAAACTTTAAGCTTTGTGTTTAAATATGATTTAAATAAATATGAATATAGATTCATATTTAGAAGCTTGGAAAGTTTTGAAACGGTCAAAGTTGTAAAAGTCAACATGTTGATTTTTAACTTTGAACTTTGATCGGATTTATATTCAAATATGATTTGAATTTTAGAGAAATGAATACGGATTCATACTCGGGAGGTTAGAATTAGTCAAGACGGATAAAATAGCAAAAAGTCAAAAAGTTGACTTTTGACTAAGAAAAGTCAAAGTTTGACTTTGACTTAATTGGTCAGATGACCAAAATATCTCTTTGACTAATTACTTTATTAATTAACGGTTAATAGATCATGTGGCAGATTATTGTGAATTTGAAGCCACTAATTACATTAAAGAGTTGATGAATTGATTAGGTGTTGGTTATATATGAAATAATTTACATGCAATTTGCATGTAAATTTCATATAAAACTTCTCATTACAGAATGAGAAGAAGATGATGTTTTTCTGAAGAAAAAACAACTAAACGATACATCGCTTCCCATCTCTCTCTATTTTTTACTTCACAAAATCGAATCCCACAACTCCGTTTTTGGTCCTGAGCTTAGTAGGTCAACTTGGTGGTTGTCCTTACTCGTGATTTTCAGGCATAGTAAAAGCTTTGGATCAAAGAAGAAACTCAGAACTATAAAAGGTAAATTCTTCGTATACATTTTATGCTCTTCGTTTAGGTCCATTGCATAGCATGTGCATGTTAGCTTCTAAATCGTTTAGATGCATATATAGTAAAACATGATTCGTTTTATTCTGCTGCAGCATGCCTCTTGTAGTTTTTCTATCAGAAATATCATAATATAAATAAAATCTATAATTAAAATAAAATATAAATTCAATAAAATAAATACCAACCACATAAACGTTTAATTTTTCAATAGAAAATGTCGGACTAAAAACTACTAACTAACAAATTTGGAATGAGCTATTTGTAAATATTTTATTTTACCATTTTCTATAAAATAGTTATTAATATTTTTCTCTTACCAGCATGTGAAAGAAGTGAAAATATTTATTATTTATAATTATTTTTCTTAAAATATATTTTAATTACGGGCCATTGTTAAAACAGTGGTTCAACAATCATATTTTTTAATAATTAAAAAAATAAAATTATAAGTTTTCATATAATTGTAGATTTTCGTAAAATTAGTGACAAATGAATGAAAGATAAAATACATAATCTATAAAAGAATTGGAATTTCAACAAGGTGGCAAAAATCTCTAATTATTTCATTATTAAAAAATATCCATACAAATTTCTCATATTCGAAGGAGGAAGGCAATAACCAAATTTAAATTTTCACAAAAGTATTTTAAAAAAAAGATGGCAATGTCAACCAGAGAGAGAACAAGTAAGGAAGAAGAAAGACAATAACCAAAATTTGTGAAAATGTACTAAAAAAAAGAAAGGCAAGATCTTGGGCTCAACTTCGCGTGAGTTTTAGCTGAAATTACTCTCAAAAGATCACAAATTGAGTCTAGTTTTTAGGCTAGGGCTGCCAGACAATTTTGAGCAAGGGAGGGTTGAGTTTGAGTTGAAGAGAGTGAATAAGGTTAGTTTTTGGATGAATATGAGAAAGGTGTACTTTGAAAAGGCTATAAGCTCATCCTTTAGAATTTGAAGCTGATATTTTGAGGTAAGAAAATTAAAGCATTTCTAAGCAACTTTGTAGAAGGAAGTTTCATCAAAAGAGTCGTGGATTTTTAGTTATGATTTTCAAAGATGGGTTATGTTTTTGAACGATAAATGAGTTTATGGGCAGGCGTTTTGGTGATCAGAGAGGCTAGTGTGCATTATGGCATGGACACACAGCATTCACGCAAAGTGTCACAATCGTAACTTTCAAACACGATTGTGTGGCACTTGTTATGCTCAGTCAACAAGTCAGCCGTTCAATATTCGAAACCCGCGGACAAACTCGCGGTATGATGTAGCCTCCCTCCACGTTCTTGGGAAAATGTTTTTATAAAACGGGAGAGAGAAAGTAAATAGTTGAAAACATCATAAAGAAAGCATTGAAGACTGTCAATTGCAAAGAAAATAGCTTAGCTTGCAAAGAGTGCGACAAGGCTTGGGTGGGGGTCGGACTACTCATGTACCCCCTATAGTACATATTGAGATTTTTGGTCGTGGCAAGCTTGCATATGAAAAAGCCGAAATGTCACACTGTGGCTCAGCGACACAAAAACGAAAGAATTAACCTAGACTACTTTCAACACATAAAGATAAAGCGATTTAGGGGTATTCAGGCATACGACCATGGGTAAATAATACCTTGGACAAGTATGCCCTTGACATTCTCCCCCACTTAAATGGTTGACGTCCTCGTCAACTGGCGAAGCTGGAGCTCTTCGGTCTTCTGCGTCCATGCTTCAAGGTCTTCGACATGTTCTTCGCTTGTTACCTCCACGAGGGGCTTCTTCCGCTGCACCAGGAATTTATGTATCTCCCTCGTGGGCCTTCTACCAGTCCTTACTCTGTTAGCAAGGACTTCCTTGACTTCTCTGTCTTCCTCCAGGTCTAGGTTGACAGATAAGCGTAGGACGTTGTGGCACCGTCACTTGGAAGCTTGGTCATCCACTCGAACTCGAGAGGGCATTGCTTTTGATCTACCTTTTCCTCCATCGGCCTTGAAGCTTCTTCTAGGCACACTCGAGCGATGTCGGCCATATGTTTACATTCCTCTTTAACTCTGTGAATTTATGGGCGGTTCCCTACATAAGGGACATCAGCAAGCGGCGAAAATACAGAATGCCTCTTACCTTTAATCTCAAACGGACTTCTCTTGATCAGCGAGTTTGTTTGAGCACGATGACCGTATTGGGTTACCTTCAGCAGCTGAACCAAATTCTTTTGTCTGCCATCAACATAATGATACACATATTCTTCGAGCACACAGTTGAATGGCTCGGCTTTAACTTTGGGAGTCTTGGTCGCATCGATGACCCTAAGACTTGGCCCCTCGATCATGGCTTGCTTCAAACCATTGAAGGAGGCCTGACACTCGAGGTTCCCACTCCACTGAGTGTCTTCTTCTCTCAACAACCCACTTTGGTGGCACTCCCCCACATGACCCAGCACGTTTATCTGGCTCTGCACAGAACAACACTTTCCTCCCGTGGCATCGGTAAGACTCAGTGGCACAATGGGGAACTCGTATGCTTCATGTCCAGTGACACAAGTTGTCTCGAGTCCCTTTGCCTTCGTTGTTCTTACTCGACAGTACCTCGATCGGATGTCTGACTTCGGGAGATACTTCACCCCACGTGGGCGGTCCACCCACCTCGTCAGCATAGGGAGTGAATATTTGTGCCGAACTGTGAGCTTACTCTGGATACGACAGTCAATACGCTGTTGTGGGGTTCTGTCCTTCTTCTTCAGCGGAAGGACATGGACTCCATACAGAGCTTGTACAAGTCTACGAAATCCCATATTCAACAACATCTTTGATGGTTTCCAAAGTTTGGCTAACGAAATCCCGTATTCAACAACATCTTTGATGGTTTCCAAAGTTTGGCTAACGAAATCCCGTATTCAACAACATCTTTGATGGTTTCCAAAGTTTGGCTAACTCCGGCGATGCCATGAGATACGCATTCTTCGCAGACGCTTTTACCTCTGACAACAATTCTATTCCATGGTCGATCGTTCTTCGCATCGACATAGATTTGGGCCAACTATTTGGCAGCACATCATGGCACTTCTCTGGGACACACATAGTGTCTTTGGAGATTGTCTCCCCTGGCTTTTCCAACGCCCCAAACAGGATTGCGGCGGATGGTGGTTCCTCTTGGGCGGGACTCTCGTCTAGTTGCATGGCCGATATCATTTTAAACCCGTTGGGCTATCTGCTTGAACTACCGTGGGGAAAGATCCGGTAATCGCTAGACATTTGGCTGAAGGCGTTGGAATGACTTTATGTTCAAGGAGAAACTCCATTCCCAGTACTACATCAAAGTCGTCCATCTTTACAACCACAAAGTCTACGGGGCCTTTCCATCCTCCCAACTTTATCGTTGTTCGCTTCACCAGTCCGATGATAGGTAGGGCAACGGAATTCAAGGCCTTCATCCTTCTTGAATCCTTCTCCGAACGGAGCCTTAGACGTCTAGCTTCTGCCTCTATTATGAAGTTGTGGGTTGCACCAGAATCAATCATAGTGCTCTTAGTCTGCTTCTGGTTGATCCAGGTGTCAACATACAATAAGCCCATTTCCACTAGTACGTTTCTCTCCCCTGACTTTTTCTGGAGAGACGACAGGTATTTTATGGCCCCTATTCGAGTCTTCTCGCCCCCATCTATCTGGCCCACTTCATCCTCATCCTCAGCTTGATTTGACTTATCATCTGAATCCGCGATTAATGAGGCCTGAAATGCATGGAAGTTGACTTTATTCAGGCATTCTCTTGCCAGATGTGACTTCTCACATATGAAACAACTAAGGGGACGCTTGGGTGGACTCCGATTATTCGGCCTTCGCCATGTGTTCTCTGTGTTTGACTGGTGAGATCTTCGGTCTTTATCAGGACATTCGTCTCCCCCGCCAGCTTTGGGAGAACTCGGACGACTATTCCTGTTTCTTCCAGGTGAGGAACTTTGGTGACGTCTCACCTCTTGAGAGTCACTTGTCAGATCGAACAACCGTTCAGCTGCTGCATACGTTGACGTGAGGTCTTGAACCCTTTGTTTATGCAACTTGGCCCTTGCCCACGGTTTCAGCCCTTCGACAAAACAGAAAACTTTGTCTTTCTCTAACATATCGCGAATGTCTAACATCAACCCCGCAAACTATTTCACGTACTCTCGAATCTTGCCAGTGTGTTTTAGATCGCGCAATTTTTATCGAGCAAGGATTTCCACATTCTCGGGGAAGAATTGCGAGCGGAGTTCTTTCTTCAGGACATCCAAAGTATCTATTGTGCAACGCCCTTCCTGTATGTCCATGTGTCGGGACCTCCACCACAACTTGGCATCCTCACACAGATACATCGTCGCCAATGTCACTTTAGCTTCTTCAGTGACTGTGTTTGTGGCCTTGAAGTACTGTTCGAGATCAAATGTGAAGTTCTCTAAGGCCTTTGCATCACCCCACAGAAGGGTTTGGGCTCCGGAACCTTCACCTGAGTAACAGGAACTGCTCCTCCAACCGGAACTTGGTTTGCAATTGCTCGCATTGTGAGACTTAGTCTTGTGTTCACATCTGCGATTTCATTCCTAACGACATCGAGGGTAGCTCGAAAATCCTCTGACATGTTGTTTATCATCTCTAAGAGTGTCTTTTGAGAGCTATCTAGCTCGCTGACACGTTCTTCCTTGTGGGCAGCAAAGCCCGATGAACTGTCCCCACGCTCATAGTTAACTGTTTTTCTGACGTTTGTGTTTGCTTCCAAGGTGTCGACTCTTGCCAACAACTCTTGTATCGGTAACCCTTCGACACGGCCAGCTACCACATCGATTATATCAGTTTTCTCAAAAATTTCATCGAGACGAGACTCCAAGTAGCGGATGGAGTCGGAGACTTCGACTAGGTAGAGCATCTGCTCTTCTGGCTTTACTAGTCGATCTTTCTGGACTTTGCCCGATGGATTCGCAAACGATATGTTTCGATCTTATCATCAATTAGCCAATTTGGCTCTGATACCACTTGTCACAATCGTAACTTTCAAACACGATTGTGTGGCACTTGTTATGCTCAGTCAACAAGTCAGCCGTTCAATATTCGAAACCCGCGGACAAACTCGCGGTATGATGTAGCCTCCCTCCACGTTCTTGGGAAAATGTTTTTATAAAACGGGAGAGAGAAAGTAAATAGTTGAAAACATCATAAAGAAAGCATTGAAGACTGTCAATTGCAAAGAAAATAGCTTAGCTTGCAAAGAGTGCGACAAGGCTTGGGCGGGGGTCGAACTACTCATGTACCCCCCATAGTACATATTGAGATTTTTGGCCTTGGCAAGCTTGCATATGAAAAAGCCGAAATGTCACACTGTGGCTCGGCGACACAAAAACGAAAGAATTAACCTAGACTACTTTCAAGACATAAAGATAAAGCGATTTAGGGGTATCCGAGCATACAACCATGGGTAAATAATACCTTGGACAAGTATGCCCTTGACACAAAGCACACATGGCCAAGGAGGCTTTGGAGAGACAAGGAAAAATATTTTTAAAACTACTAGTTCTTAACACGTGCCATGCGCGTGACATTTGTGTTTCATTTTCATTTTATTGCCTTACTTGAGTTTTTCTTCGTAACAACCTTTTTTCTTTTTGTTAAATATCTTCATTTTCAATTTATTAATTTTCCTCCCAATTGTAATGATTGCTAGACAATTCTACTTTGCAACCATTAAAAAAATAAATTAACAATACTACATTGGTTTACCATACTAAATTCTACAAACTTTTGGAGAAGAGAGTTGAGTGAATAAAAAAATATAAATTAAGAGAAGGTGACAAACCTAAAATTTTCTTCTATAAGTACATATAGATATTCTTAAAGATGTCAATGATGAAATTTTTTTTAGAAATATAAGAACAATAACTTCGTAAATCACATATTATCAATTAAGGATATATTTATCTATTAGTGAAATTTTTTTCTATTGTTGTTTGTATTGGATCTTCAGATATGTTCTCATTTATAACTTCTTGATTTGATCAGCCTAGCACCTAGGCGGGTAGATCGATCGAACACTCAACGACTAATGAGATGTTCTAAAGTGCATGTTTTATGTATCAACTTGAAACATCGATGAAATGTAAAAGATTTTCAAGAGATATATTTTAAAAATAAGATATCTAGAAAAGCATAAAAAAATCAAAAAAGAAAAAAGAAAAAGAAAAAATAATATAAAAGAAATGAACAACCCAGGACTAGAAATGAAACTGAGATATTCCTTATCATTTAATTAAGAATTCATAAAGTTAATTCATTGTATTTTGTGTAAGAATTAATAATTGAATTATTAATTCTTTCCATTTAGAAGATGAACTTTTTTATTTCCTTAGCTTTAAAAAATTGTTCATTAGTTACAACTTTTGGTTTTATTGAGTTATTGGTTATTCATAAGTTGCAATTCGCGTAAACAATTCATAAAATCATCTCATTTCTTCTTAAATTAGCATAAAATTAGAAAAAAGAGAAATAAAAAAAAAAAAAAGAGACAATGTTGTGATCTATCTTATTATAGATATAGATTAAAACTAGTGTGTTATAATAAATATTTTTAAAACTGCCGTAAATTAAATTTCTAAATATTTATTCATTTTACAATATTTAAATAAAAGCTCCAAAAAATGCGTATGTATGCTATGCATTGCATAAAATGAAACTCAAGATTTGATCAAAGGGGTATTTTAGTCCATTCGTTGGGCCATTGATTCGCGAGATACAAAGGGTAGGGTGGTGGCCATTTTTAGCGATTTTGTGGAGATCACAAACATCAAACCACGATTTGGCGGAGAAAGATCAGAAGGAGCAAACTAAAGATGATCCACCGAAAATGGAGTCTTCTCACCGTCCCTCCGGCTATACTGGGCGGTATTGTTGTCTCTCTAGCCGTCGCTAACTTCATCTTCGTTAAAGAAGTATGAACATCTCTCTCTCTCCTTCCCTTCTTTTGAAGTAATTTGTGTGTGTATATGTTTTCATATCTACAATTTCTTTGCTTTCATTCGATCCTTTGTTTTGTTATGCGCGCCTCTATGTTTAGGTTTAGGGATTCTGAACATTAATTCTTCTTTCATTTGGATTTTGGAGCTCTACTATTACATTATCTTTCCTATAAAATAGTCGGATCATTTATTATTTTTCTTCCTTCGATGAATAAAACTGAAGATACAAATGAATATATATTTTCCCACTATAATCAATGATGAATCCTTCTTCCTATTATTAGTGGTTAACTGTGTAGATGGGTCGCCTCACATTTTGCACACTTCCTTTTTCTTAAGCAATTCCAAGAGGTGCCTCTAAGGCTGCTAATGTGATGGAGCCCGAATTTGTAGAGTAATGATTGAATAGTATTGATGTTATTCAAAGTAGAAGATGGAAACAGTACAATGTAGTAGTAGTTAGAACAACGAATTGATGAGAACTCAATTCGGTAAATTAGGGCACTCTCTCTCCTCTCTCTGTTATCCTATCTCTCAAGGATGAAACAGAATCCTAAACACAACATAACTGCCTTTCCCTCCCTTACTCTAAAGTTTTTACAACAAACACAAATCTAACTAACTTGGGTACCATTGTGGTCCCCTTTGACACATGCTACTCCTTTCTTCCCCTTTCTACTATATTGTAAAACAATCGGTGGTCTAACATAATGCTAATGAGAACGTAGGAGCCTTTTTTCTAACCGTACCTTGCATTTGTAAAACGAACACAACAATCTCCATTACACAGACAACAACACTTGGTTTTTCCCTAACAATGCGTAGGTATCTTGACTCTTGATACACGTAAGTAAGTCTTAGCTAGAAAAAAGAAAAAACAAGAACAAGAACAAAAACAAAAACAAAAATACACAATGTTAGAGATAACTATGAAGTACCTAGAGGGAGTTGAGGGTCCCTCCACATCGAGCACGCCCCTGTAACCTCATTATTATAACTGCATTCTCAAAGCTTTTCGCCTGCATTTCCCTCTACCAGTCAACGTTTGGGTCTCTTTGTTTATCCTTTCTAAAATAAGTTTTCATTACTTTGGACATAACAAAACCTTCTCAAGGGCATATGTATACATAGCACTCGAAAAAGGAGTCAAACTACAAAAAGGAACTCCTACCATCATGGATTATCAATCTTCCTTTGTGGAGGGTAGGTAAGTTCTTGATTCTTCTCTTATTGTTAATGAATCATCGAGGAGTGCATAGAAAAAGAAGTTGAGGAGTGGCCATTATGTTTGATGTGGAGAGCTTTGGATAGGGTTGATTGAGACTTCCTTGATAAATTGTTGAGAGCAAATGTTTCTGTTTGAAGTGGAGGCTTTGGATTAGATGTTGTGTTTCTTCATCCAATTTTTCAATCATTGTTAATGGCGAGCATATTTGTGGGATGTTTAGAGCTTCTAGAGGATTAAATCAAGGGGATCCACTTTTCCCCTTCCTTCCTATCACTGTCATGGATGCACTTAGCCACAGCATATGCTTAGGGGCATTTTTTTGGATACATCCATGGGCCAAGATGACTGAGGCACCATTAATATCTACCACCT
This sequence comes from Cucumis melo, assembly GCF_025177605.1. Classification (NCBI taxonomy): domain Eukaryota; kingdom Viridiplantae; phylum Streptophyta; class Magnoliopsida; order Cucurbitales; family Cucurbitaceae; genus Cucumis; species Cucumis melo. Next base: position 5,851,297 of record NC_066857.1, read on the forward strand.
ATTATTTGCTGACGACATTATCCTTTTCTTCTCTAACTAGACATAAGGAAGAAGTCATTGACAGTTTTCTGAACTTGATCACTTTCTTTAAGCGGGCCTCTGGCAACATCAACAGAAACAAATCAAAATTCTTGGGCATCGTTTGTGAAGAAGATTTGGTGGAGTATATAGCCAAGAAGCATGAGTGCAAGGTGGCTGTTTGGCCGGATGCCTACTTGGGACTCCCCTTTATGTTAAACCCACTCAGTAGCCTTTTGGCCATCGATTTTGGACAGAATTAGCATAAATTTACAACCATGGCAGCTTATTATTATTGTTGTTATTGTTATTTATTTATTATTATTTGTTTTTTTTGAAACGGAAACATGTCTATTCATTGAAAACTTGAAATAATGAAAGGAGGCTAATGCTCAAAATACAATAAAGGAGACAAAAAAGAAATAACCTACAAGATATGAAATCAAGTACAAATGCAAATACTTAGCCAAAGTTTACAAGCTAATTTTTTTCCATTTCCCTCACAAAAAAGTCACTAAATAATAAAATGAAGAGGAAACCGGCCCCAACAACAACTTGAAAATCTTGGAGGACTTCAAACTTTGATCTACTCCTTTCTGAAGCAAGAATGCAAAATCTTCCCCAAAAAGAAGTCAACTGACCTTTCCTCTTCCATCAAAGTTAAGACATGTCTTTTCCTCTTCCAGAAAATTCGAAAAATCATTAATATTTAAATGCTTTTGCATTAAATATGATGAGAGAAGATTATTAATAATAGCCTCCACGATCATATCGTATTCAAAAAGGAAAAGAGGAGATTTAATAACCTTACTAATTTCATGAGAGTACAATATTCCTTTTGAAAACCATTACATTCTTTCCAACACCAGATTTAAGCATATTTTCAGCATCTGGAAGGACAAAAGACGATATCTTAAACATCTCTTCATAATTACGACTGATCCAAATAGGTTAAAAAATACTTCTGGTCCCTTAACTTTCACAGAAGTAACAATTTAGTTATAAACTTCGGTTTGTAACGATTTAGTCCCTGTATTTTCAATTTTGTATCAATTTAGTCCATGAATTTTGTATGTAACAATTTAATCCTTGTACTTTCAAATTTGAAACAATTTAGTTCCCAACATAAATAAAATTTTCAAAATTTGATGTCAATTTTTAGTGTTATGATATAGGCATTGTATTTTATAAAATTGGCTAGTCTCTAAGTAGTGTTTTCAAAGCACAAAGCGCACTCTAAGGTGACAAACTTTTTAATCGTCTCAAGGCGAGAGGCGAAAAAAATCCGTCGCCTTATTTTATTATAATATAAATAAAAAATACATGAGACTAGAAGAAATCAACTCAAATAATCTTGAGGGAAAAGTATTTGAGAAAAGATATAGATGTAAAAATGATTTTGTTTCTACTTTGACTTTTTTTTCTTCTTCAGTTCTACATCCTTTTTTTGATTTTTCTTTAATTCTACCTTTACAAATTTTGATACTTCCTCTTAATCCTATAGGATAAGAATGTTATTTTTTTTATAAAAAAAGTTGAGCAATTGAACAGGCGACTGAAAGGTGAGCTCCTTACTAAAGGTGCTTGCCTTGGAAGGCATCAAAGGTTACTAAAGGTTACTAAAGGTGCTTGCCTTGGGTCCTTGCAAGGCATCAAGGCCTCGCCTCGCCTCTCACCTCTGGCAAGTGCCCAGCTGTGCCTTAACAACATTGTCTCTAAGTATTCTATTGATTTATTTATGCAAAAGTTCTCACTAAATTTTCACACTTAATTCTTTAGTAGGGACTAAATTGTTACAAATTTCAAAGTAAAGGATTAAATTGTTACAAAATTGAAAGTTAAGGGACTAAATCGCTACAAACTAAACTTTGGGGACTAAATTGTTACATCTACAAAAGTCTAGGGACTTAAAAGTGATTCTTAACCATCCAAATAAAGGCACCTCCTCATTGGAAATCCTAATAAATCTTCTATGGATTAATTTACATCTTGAGAATCATCCTTTCAATACTTCTAAAGAACTATGGATTTACATTGTTTTTGCAGTTTTGTGGAAAATTTGGGATGAAAGAAATGCAAAAATCTTTCGTGACACAGCCAAGTCTCCCAAGGAAGTCCCAGAGTGTCATTTTAATGTTCTTTCCATGTAAAAGTTTAATAGCCTTTAAGAGCCATAGTTCTCGTTCCTTATTACAAGGTGGAAGCATCTTTTGTATTCCCTATTAATGGGCCCCTTTTGTATTTCTTTGGATATTTCGTCCCATCAATGGAATTGTTTCTTATGAGAATAAAAAAGTTAGATAAGCATAAACCCTAGAGAATACTTATAAAAGACTTCGCCCTCAAAGCTGAAAGAGAAACACGGGATTTTTTTAAGGACCTATTGTCACTTGAAGACCTTCCAAATCCTCTATACGTCCTATTGTTCTTCTCACCTTAAAGGTTCCGCAACACACCCTGAGGATTCATTGATCTTAAGAAGATCATTACTTACTCCTTTGTAGAAAGAAAATCTCTGGGACTCCAGGGTTGGTTGAAGTTCAGTTTCTTTTTTTTTTTTTTTTTTTTCCCTCCACACCAATCATGAGTTTTTCTCCAATCATGAAAGAATGGATAGAGAAGGAACTCCCCAATCAACTCTTTGTATCCCCTGGGCCGAACAAAACACTAGCCAAATGCATCCTAACGTTCTTAAAAGATACTTCAACTCTTTTGCTAAGGCTGGCTCTACCAAATCAAGCACAACTGTTGTCAACATGTGTTCCTTGCTGGTTTATGAAATAACCAAGTTATTTCTTTGATGCTACTTCGAATGTGCACTATTATTGCTTAAGGTGTTCATCTTCACTGAAGGGTTTTTTAATCTTCCAAGATCTCCCCTCCCCCCTCCCAAAAAAAAAAAAAAAATGAAGTATCAGTTTCAGTTTCAGGAGGAAACTTTTTGGATACAGTTTTGTGTAGTGTGCATGCAAATTTGTCAAGAAAATTCATGGGGAATTAAATTGTTTATTAACAGCATTGACTGTAAAAAAATTTAAGATATTGTGGGGGAGTCCTTTCAAAGGAAAGAAGTAATTTCTTTGGAATTGTGTCATCAAGGTCTCTCTTTTGAAAACCTTGGTTAGCTGGTGAGAAACTAAAATTCTTTGGAGCAACGTTATTAAGGCCATCTTTGGTTGGAAAACTTTGGCGATAACAATAAGTGACATTATTGATAGTTTTATTCATAGTTAAATCTTATGTAAAGGGCGTGATTAGCCTCGTCGCAAAATGGAGTACACGTAAATCTTTTTGTAATTACTCATTGTTGGATTTTGGTGCCAATTGGTGTGATTCATCCACATCCTAGCTAATGATATAGTTAGTTTCTTACTATTAGGTGGTTAAGACTATTGTTATGATTCACTTAAGTTTTCTTCTATAGACGTAGTTGTATTTTGCCAATTCATCAATGAGGACAGGAGAACTCTCTTTATCTTAATCAAAGATTATTACATAGTATCAGATTTTTTGGATCCTAAATACTATTTGACAGCTTTTTTTTGGTATCAGTTTGTCTTTTGTATTCCTTCACTTTTCTGTAAATGGTGATTATGTCTCAAAAGAAAATAGTATCAATTGACAGTGTATTCGTATGCATGTTTGGCTTTTGTCAGGATCCATTTCTGAAACCAAAGGAAAGGAATGTGGAAGCATCTCAAAAATGAAAGGATATATTTCAATGAAGGTTCCTATTTTAAGTCTAGAAGCGTCCCTTTGGATTGGTGCTGTCTTCATTATGTTATTTTGCTTTCTCATGTGAATTTGTTATTAGCTCCATGGTTCTGTCACGTTTTAGTTCTGACTAGTGATTTCGTCTTGAATAACCAAATGAGAAATGTTTCGGGGACAATCCAAGGGTTTTTCTTGACCATATAATAAGATATTTTACAAGTAACACAAAACTTCTAGCAAACCTTTCTTTAGATACCGTGAGTCTTTCTTTAATCTACGAAATAGGAACCCAACAGTCCTTTTACAATGAGGATCTTAGACCTTGATGGAAACTAAGACATGGAGCTTTCTTTCTGTTCAGCTTTCCTAAATTTTGGGGGGAAAAGGATATATAGTAGAAAACGGTAGTTAAGTTGTCAGATTTTGAAGGAAGGTCGTGTTAAACACCAAGAACATGGGATTCTGAAACAAAGTTACGTCATTAAGTATACAATTTCACCACTTTTATAAGATAAACAGAACTATTTGGTTTCTTGTATGGTAAAGTACTTACTAGCCATGTGTTTCGTTGTGAGGTAATATAAGAAGTATTTTGTGTACAATTTGAGGGGTGATTAACCATATAGCTTGCAAGGTCGACAGTTATGTATGATTTTGTTCCTTAAATAATTAAGCTTGGAAAAACTCCCGCTCAACAATAAGTATGGCGTAGAGTTTCACTAAAAAAATGGACAAGGAGAAGGGATACTTACAAAGGCCTTTTAGTCGATTTTCTTTTTCTTTAGAAATAGTCCATCATAATTTCATTTTATATTGTAAAATAAATAGTTCAAACTTGGATGAACATGATAGATCAAAATACTAAGTATTCAACCGAAGTTGGTTTGTTGGAGAACGAGAGGTAGGTTTGGAAATTTTTTCAAAAATATTTCAAAAAATTAAACTGACCTACCAAAATCGATTGACTTTTACTCAATGATCAAAGTCTGTTCAAAATTTTAAACATTTATTAAGCCAATCATATTTGCTCTGCTCGGTTTGGTCGGAAAACTGTCTTTGACCAATCAATGTGTCTTGTATACCTTACAATATGTATATTACATTTTCAGTATATTACTAGTATATATAAATATACTTTGGTCTCAATAGAGGGGTGATGGATCTTTAGTTAGGAATTTGGAAGAAAATAAATGAAGCCTTAGAATTTGAAATATTTTCTTTTCAAATATGTTACTTTCTAATGGTAACTCATAGGAATAATAAGTGTAGAGAGTCCTACTTAGTGCGTAGTTTAATAAAATACAGAGAATGGAGCAATTCCATCCATCAAACACTCCGTAGCATTGAAACAGTGTCAACAAGTTGCCCTAACCAATCTTCTTGGTGTTTTAATGCATCAAATGCTCCTCTGTTGCCTAATTAAGATATCTCGTAACAAAAAGGAAATAATTATAGAGAAGAAAAGCATATCTCCGTTTTTGCATGTGAGAAAAACAGAGATTTGTTGGATTATTACGGGACTGAAAAAAAAGACTATTCAAATTTTGTATCAAAAATATAATTATTGTTTCTTATTTTTCGAATTTATAGAAAGATAAAATATTGTAAAGTTTAATCATACAATTTCTTATATAAGATTCTCCCACTCACATGTTGGTCGATTTCTTAAATATGATCAAAACTCATTTGTAATCTATTTCAAGATTACATCAACATTATTGACCTTTTTTCTCTTGCAATATACTAATAATATCGTGAAAAAATATATAAATTGAATTTCTAGATATATTATAAATTTATAAATCTTGACTACAAGATTTTTACGACACAACTACTTTTAAAACAAAGTTAATCCACAAACTTTCAAATTTTATAAAATTCACATTACAAAAATACGTTTCAAATTTTTAAAAATTCATACCTAAAAAACCGCATTTAGAAGCTGCAGAACAGTTCAAGTAAGATGATAAATTCAAACCTAATAGATCAATTAAATTTTAAAATTGTTAAATTCGTCAAAAACAATTAAACATGAAATACAAAACACAACTATTAAAATTTAAAATTGTTAAAATTTATCAAAAAGAATGAAACATAAAATACAAGATACAAATAAACAAAAAATAAATTTTGAAGGAGAATTGTACAACCTATATAACAGTTATGTAAGGTCCTACGTACAAACCTAATAGATCAATTAAATTTGTCAAAAAAAAAAAAACACGAAATACAATATACAAAGCCCTTGACACAAAATAAGAATTATTTTCAGAAATTCATTAGACACATGGTGGGCACAAAATCGACCAAGAATCCCTAAAAACAAACCTCAAATGATAAATTCGACGATCAATGAAACAACCAATGAAGTATACAATTTTAACAACGAAATTCTCAAAGCCTCAGCATAGTCGAATCTTAAAAGAAAAGAGCCTTCCATTCAACTATAAAAATACTCATGGGCAACTACAAATTTTCAAAAGAAATCACTTAAATGATAAGAATGCTACATCAAAATTGACTCATTGAGCACCACAGCACCCGAAGGTGAAAAATAAAATCCATCGAGCAAATTTTACAAACTATGATTTCAATGTGCAAATATAACTAACCTTTACATATCAATATTATCTCAATTCTCCCAACTACAAAAACTCGAGCACCAACGAGGCCGATGCCCACAGCAATAAATCCTAATAATCCTCTTCCATTGGAACGTAAGGAATATTGAACCTGTCTTCTTCAACAGGTTTAGTTAGAGGAGCTGGAGGTAAGAACAGTCAAGGAACAAACTCCTTTAACACCACACATCAATTAGTCAAAAACACACAAAAATATGAACTGAAACCAAAACACAATGGTGCTGAACCTCATCTCCGACAAAACATGTAACCAATGCTACTATCCTGTAGGTTTAAACTTCGTTTCAATTTCAACTCCATAGTTTTAACTTTTAAGAGTTGAGTCTATTGAAGTTTTAGTTTCAATTTGCTCCCCAAAGTTTAGTTAAACCTCAATCATTCCTCAACTATCTTTAACTCAACAAAAAATTCAACCCATTTTCCAATACTACAAACTACCACAAACCTTAACACACCCCAACAAAGAGTCATCCAAATGTGATATGAGAACGATTTGTAAAATTTGATTATAAACTATATAGGGACCGAATTGAACTTTTGAAGAACATATGTGCCAAATTGAAACATTAAAAAATATGGGAACTAAATTGAAAATGTCCAAGCTCAAAGACGAAATTCATTACGTAACCTAGTTATTAGATTTTGGAAACTGATTAGTTTGTTGGCCAGCAAAAATTATTCGCATCGAATGCATGAAGAAATAAACATTAGATAATTTTACAGCCTGCATAAACAATTATAATGATAAAAATGATATGAGATTTTACTATTTTCAAAGGATATTTGTTGTAGTATCCTTCTCTCCTCGACTGCGGCTATTATTTAGTTCCCTCAAAATTTCTGGAGTAACCTATAGTTCCAAAAGGCATATTTATTAACGTAATTTGAAACCATACTGGCAAGTAATATTAAGATTCGTGAAGCTACATATCAAAAGAATTCAGTCTTACATCTTTGTGTCTGTGACTTTCAAGAAGAATTCTAATGTTTGCTTTATCTTCCTTCCGTAGTTCATTTTTATATCTGCATGAGATGGTCACAAAAACTAAAACGCAGTCTCAAGTGACACCACAATATTATAAAGACATGCATTCATTACAAATATCAAACTGTTGACGCAAGTAACTGTTTATTTAAACATAAACTTTATGAAACACTTCCATGTGGTTAACAAATAAAAGTTTCGAGATACATATAACAATTAATAAAAAACTTCACGTTCACTTAATAACATATATCAATTAATAAAAAGTTTGATTTCACTTAAGAACAAACATTTAATTAGAAACGATAAAAAGGAAAAATAAAAATGAATGTAAAAGGTCCTTCCTCATCAAAACTGCAAACTGCTTGACAAAGAATCAAACTTACAGATCAAAAGGAGTTGAAAAAGGAATCGATTTGTTTTATGCCCGAAATGCAACAATAGCACCATGTTAATACATAATTTATGCTCTCTCGGCGACAATATTTAATTAGAGATGGTTGAAAATAGAAAAAAAACCTTGTAATTTAATACAAGTTCAACCGTGCACCATACAATTAAAGATATACATTTTTACTAATGAAAGATTGGAAAACATCCACCTCTCCCCTCAGTTTATCTCTCCTCTTCAATGATGTGATAACAAATAAGTTACGTCACTTTTCTGGACTAACTAATCAAAAAGGGAAGAAATTGGAGTTTTTCCTTTACCAAGAGATTCACATGAAATGAAAACCATTATATCACTCTTCTGATAAATGAAACTCTCTGGATCACTGCTCTTTCTAAATGCACTCAAAATTAAGTGAGTGGTCTAGGTAATTCAATTGATGTGATTTTAAAAGGAATAAGAAGTGATCTTTTTCTTATGTGGTTCGCTGCTTATGGATGGTAGAAAGAAAATGTATTTCTGATATCACTTGTATTATATGAGCAATGGCAAATGTTGCTGATGTACTAATTTTTTGGGAGCTCTTCTTTTTCGCTTGGTTTTCGTAGTTCATGGTCTGAAATAAAAGCGATGGGTCATGACTCTCTTAACTTCGATAGCTGAGTTTAATCAGTTTAGATCAGGTAAGAATGAAGTTTAGTGGAGCCCAATCCATTTTGAGGACTTTTAATGTAGTTTGCTTTTCCAATGTTTAAAGGACCTAACCACTCTAGGGAGTCTATTTCCTCGTCTTCGTAGAAGCCAGAATGTAAAGTTCCTTTGCTTACCAGGTTATGTACAAAAGAAACACTTTTGATCGGCTTTTGAGAAAAATATCTTCCATGGTCAGGCCGTTTTGTTGCTTTTGACTATATCCTTTGGAGATCCAACAAGGGTTTGTTTGGAGTTACTTGTTTTAGGTGTTTGGCTTCTAATCTATTCATCTTAGGGTTTACAATGAGATAATAAACACACACATACACATATAATTTTGAATATTTGAGTCATTAGTTTAAGGTGGATTGAAGAACAATCAAAAGATACTTGTAACGTACATTATAGATCAAAATAAATGTTGTTTACATAAATTTTGAAACAAACCATTCTAAAGATATTTGCATTAAGTACAAATATAAATGGTGCCAGAAAAAGGGCAACCTAAAACATGAAATGGCAATATATAACATGAGAAAAGAAATTTTTTTGCTCACCTCTGCACAAACGCAAGTAGTGACTGATGCCATATTACAGGCATTACTCGTGTTTCTTCAAGGAACCTCATAAAATGTGCAACCACTGCATCCACTACACGGTAAGGCAGTGCATATTTCTTCTCCAAGATAAGCTTAATAAAATAACTGCCATAATTAAAGGAGGCCACCAGTTAGGCATTGCACAAAGAAATGTTATACAAACTATAGAGCATATGTTATTGAATTGCCTTCTGCCTGCCCCTTAAAGAGGCCCTGCTAAAAAGAGGGGATTTGATTATTATTTGAGTTCTCAACAATACGTGCGGATGGAGATTCGAACTTGACCTTTTGCTGAGATTACAATGCTTTAATTAGATGAGTGATAGACCTCTTATTAAACAAGTTTACAGCAGAAGGAAGAAGAGGCTGTGTTAGTATGTAGCACGTGAGGCTGTGTTAGTATGTGGCACGTGTAGAGTACATTAGATAAATAAACACGTGATGTAAATAGAGTTAGTGCGCAGGTTTGAGTGGGAATGACAGCTGTATTTGGGCGGGAAAAGCTGTTAAATAGAGATAGCGTGAGAGGGAAGGGACATGTTTTGTTTGTTAGAGAAATTAGTGTGAGTTTGTTCTGCTTTTCTGGTTGAGAGAAAAACAGAGATTAGATTGTAACCAAGGATTGATATCTCATCAATCCTAATTGAGTAAAGCAATAAAGGAAATTGTGTTGGAGTTCCAACATTTTGGTATCAGAGCCGTGTTCCGGCAAGGATGGTGCAGACCCGCATTGAAGAACGGCTGGAATACATCGACCAGGAGATTGCCGGAATGAAGAAGGAGTTGAGTAAAATGCCGGCGATTGAGGGAGGATTAGCCGAAATCGCGAAGAGCATCGACCTGATGCGTCTTCAATCGGAAAAACAGCAGCAGCTCTTGTTCACGATCATTGAGACGAGTTCGAAGGAGAGATCAACGATGAGTGGGCAAGCGACAGAACCCGCCGTGAAGGATTTTGAAAAAGCGAAAGGGAAAGATAGCGATGCGTCCTCCAGTAGAATGTATGAAACGGATCGGAATCACAGAAACGAAGGAGGAGAACGGAGGACCGACAGCGACGAAGGATACTCTGACCGAAACAAATTCAAAAAGATCGAGATGCCCGTTTTCACTGGAGAGGATCCCGATTCTTGGCTGTTCCGAGCAGAGAGGTACTTTCAAATTCATAGATTAACAGAGTCTGAGAAAATGTTAGTGTCAACCATTAGTTTCGATGGTCCAGCACTGAATTGGTATAGATCTCAAGAGGAGAGAAATAAATTTGTTAGTTGGTCGAATATGAAAGAGAGGTTGTTAATACGTTTTCGGTCCAGTAAAGATGGTACTATTGGCGGGCAATTTCTGAGAATTAAACAAGAGGGATCTGTAGAGGAGTATATCAATTTGTTTGATAAAATGGTAGCTCCAGTTAATGATTTGCCGGAATGGGTGATCGAAGATACGTTTATGAATGGCTTGTTGCCGTGGGTTAGATCGGAAGTAGTCTTCTGTCGACCGAAAGGTTTGGCAGAGATGATGGAAGCAGCACAGATGGTTGAAAACAGGGAATTAGTAAGAATGGAGGCGAAAATGAGTGGGTACTCAGGGGGAAAGTTGACTAGTCAGACTGCTAGCAATGGAAGAATAAATCCGGGAGGAGTAGCAGGAGACATTAAAGGAAATTCTTCTTTTTCCACACGAACTATTACCTTGAGAAGTCAGGCCTCCAATGAAAATCGAAGGGAGGGAACATATAAACGGTTACCTGATGCAGAATTCCAGGCTCGGAAGGAGAAGGGCTTATGTTTTCGTTGCAATGAGAAGTATTCTGCAGACCATAAGTGTAGATTGAAGGAGCAACGTGAGTTGAGGATGTTTGTAATAACCGAAGGGAAAGATGAATATGAAATAGTTGAGGAAGTGAAAGAGGAAAAAGATTTGGGCCGCCTAGAAGTCAATGGAGAGTTAACCACAGTGGTTGAATTATCAATCAACTCAGTGGTTGGTCTAAATGATCCTGGAACTATGAAGGTGAGAGGTAAATTGCTTGGAGAAGAAGTGATTGTATTGATCGACTGCGGGGCAACACATAATTTTGTATCTGAAAAACTAGTGAAGAAGTTGATTTTACCAGTCAAAGAAACTTCACACTATGGCGTAATCTTAGGATCTGGAGCAGCTGTCCAGGGTAAAGGAATTTGTGAAAAACTAGAAGTTCAGTTGAATGGTTGGAGGATCGTGGAGGATTTTCTTCCTTTAGAACTTGGAGGAGTAGATGTCATTTTGGGAATGCAATGGTTGTATTCATTGGGGGTAACTATAGTAGATTGGAAGAACCTATCACTATCTTTTGTGGCTGAAGGAAAAGAAGTGAAGATCAAAGGGGATCCTAGCTTGACTAAGGCAAGGATCAGTCTTAAAAATATGATGAAACACTGGGAAGAAAAGGATAGTGGATTCTTGATCGAGTGTAGATCCTTGCAAGTGAGAACAGTAGGAGATGAAGAGCATTGTTTGTTAAACACAGAAGCAGTAAGCAAGGAACTGATTAGTTCAGTGATCAAACAGTACCAAGATGTCTTTGATTGGCCAGAAAAATTACCTCCACGGAGAGAGATAGAGCATCATATACATTTGAAAGATGGGACTGATCCAATTAATGTGCGACCATATCGATATGGATTTCAGCAGAAGGGGGAAATGGAGAAGTTAGTTCAAGAAATGTTGAATTCAGGAGTGATAAGGCCGAGTACAAGTCCATATTCCAGTCCTGTATTGTTGGTTAAGAAAAAAGATGGGAGTTGGCGATTTTGTGTCGATTATAGAGCAGTAAACAATGCCACGATTCCCGATAAGTTTCCCATACCAGTAGTGGAGGAATTGTTTGATGAGCTATGTGGAGCAAGTCTATTTTCTAAGATCGACTTGAAATCGGGGTATCATCAAATTAGAATGGCTGATGATGATATAGAGAAGACGGCTTTTAGAACACATGAGGGCCATTATGAATTTTTAGTCATGCCATTTGGGCTGACCAATGCTCCGGCTACCTTCCAAGCCTTGATGAATACACTTTTCAAGCCATTCCTCAGAAGGTTTGTGCTAGTCTTTTTTGATGACATATTAGTTTATAGTAGAAATGAGAAGGAGCATGCTTTACACTTGGAAATGGTGTTGAAAGTGCTACGGCAACATGAATTGTATGCTAACCAGAAGAAATGTCAATTTGCTCAAGTAAAAATTGAGTATTTGGGACATGTGATTTCGGGAGAAGGTGTGGCAGTGGACCCGGAGAAAATTAAAGCAATTTGTGAATGGCCTCGTCCAACAAATGTCAAGGAAACTAGAGGATTCCTTGGATTGACAGGATATTACCGGCGTTTTGTGCGCAATTACGGTACTATAGCGGCACCACTGACTCAGTTATTAAAGAAAGGAGGATTCAGTTGGACTGAGGAAGCTACTCAAGCTTTTGACCGGTTGAAGTCTGCAATGGTATCCTTACCAGTGTTAGCTTTACCGGACTTCAATAAGCAATTTGAAATCGAGGCTGATGCTTCTGGATATGGAGTGGGAGCTGTATTGGTTCAAGACAGAAGACCAGTAGCGTATTTCAGTCACACATTAGCATTGAGAGACAGGGGTCGACCAGTGTATGAAAGGGAACTTATGGCTATTGTGTTAGCAGTTCAAAGATGGCGACCGTATTTGCTGATTGGGAAGTTTAGAGTCAAAACTGATCAGAAGGCGCTTAAATTCTTATTAGATCAAAGGATTATACAGCCTCAGTATCAGAAGTGGATAGCTAAATTGTTGGGCTACTCGTTTGAGGTTGTTTATAAACCGGGAGTGGAAAACCGAGCAGCTGATGCTCTTTCACGAAAACCAGAAGAAGTACAGTTGTTTGGGTTGTCTATACCTGTCACGGTTGACTTGGATGTGATTAAAAGAGAGGTGTCTCAAGATTCTAAATATAAAGAGATAGTGAGACAGCTTGAGCATGGAGAAGAGTTGCAAGTAGACGGCTATTCTTTGCAGAAGGGAATGTTGATGTATAAGAGTAGATTGGTAATTGTTCAGCAATCTTCTTTGAAACCGGTAATTCTAGAAACTTTTCATAATTCAGCAGTTGGTGGACATTCTGGGTTTCTGAGAACTTACAAAAGAATAGCAGCAGAGTTGTACTGGAAAGGGATGAAGGCGGAGATTAAAAAACACTGTGAAGAGTGCCTAACTTGTCAAAGAAATAAGACAATGGCTTTATCACCTGCTGGTTTACTGGTTCCATTGGAGATACCTCAGGTTATATGGAGTGAGATATCTATGGATTTTGTGGAAGGGCTTCCAAAATCAAATGGGTATGAAGTAATTCTGGTTGTGGTGGACAGATTGAGCAAATATGGGCATTTCTTACCATTGAAACACCCGTTTACTGCTAAGGTTGTGGCTGAGTTGTTTGTTAAGGAGATAGTAAGATTGCACGGGTTTCCTATATCCATTGTGTCGGATAGAGACAAGGTATTCCTTAGCCAATTTTGGACTGAATTGTTTCGTTTGTCGGGCACCAAGTTACATAAAAGTACAGCTTATCATCCTCAATCAGATGGCCAAACGGAGGTTGTGAACCGAGGGGTGGAAACATATTTGAGATGTTTTTGTAATGAGAAACCTAAGGAGTGGATTAAATGGCTGCCATGGACAGAATATTGGTATAATACGACTTATCAACGTTCAATTGGTATGACTCCATTCCAAGTTGTTTATGGCAGACAACCTCCTACTATTGTATCGTATGGAAGTTCTCCATCTAAGAATTCTACTGTTGAGGAGATGCTGCAGGAAAGAGATATTGTTCTGGTCTCTTTACGAGAGCATTTGCGCTTGGCACAAGAGCAAATGAAGTCATATGCGGATCGAAAAAGGAGAGATGTGGAATTTTCTGTAGGGGAATATGTATTATTACGCATTCGCCCTTATCGACAGATTACGGTGAGAAGTAGGAGGAATGAAAAGCTTGCTCCGCGTTTCTTCGGGCCATATGAAATTATTGAGAAAATTGGACCCGTTGCCTATCGTTTACAGCTGCCTGACAATTCCAGAATTCATCCGGTATTCCATGTATCTCAGTTGAGGAAACTGGTGGGACAGCATGAAAATATTCAACCTACTATTCAGTTTGTTGATGAGAATTATACATGGAAGTCTGAACCAGAAGAAGTTGTTGAATATCGAAAAACAGGGGCTGAACAGTGGGAAGTTTTGGTGTGTTGGAAAGGGTTGCCTAAGCATGAAGCTTCTTGGGAATCCTATGAAGAAATGAAAGAAAAATTTCCAACTCTTCACCTTGAGGACAAGGTGAATTTAAAAGGGGGAAGTAATGATAGACCTCTTATTAAACAAGTTTACAGCAGAAGGAAGAAGAGGCTGTGTTAGTATGTAGCACGTGAGGCTGTGTTAGTATGTGGCACGTGTAGAGTACATTAGATAAATAAACACGTGATGTAAATAGAGTTAGTGCGCAGGTTTGAGTGGGAATGACAGCTGTATTTGGGCGGGAAAAGCTGTTAAATAGAGATAGCGTGAGAGGGAAGGGACATGTTTTGTTTGTTAGAGAAATTAGTGTGAGTTTGTTCTGCTTTTCTGGTTGAGAGAAAAACAGAGATTAGATTGTAACCAAGGATTGATATCTCATCAATCCTAATTGAGTAAAGCAATAAAGGAAATTGTGTTGGAGTTCCAACAATGAGCTCTTTTGCCGAGATTACAATGCCTTGATTAGATGAGCCATGTTTAGGTCGGATGAACAAAATTTATTATTAAATATTAAAAATTAAAAAATATATAAAAAAATAATAATTAATGGCATATCTTGTGCCATTTCTCATCTTTGTAATCTTTCACCTTTTGATAATTTTTAACAATTGGACAGCTTTTCTACACTAGTATTTCGGGGAGGGTTTTTCTCAACCCCTTGCCCCTATGCCGTTCTTTTTCTGGTTTCTTTCGGAATATACATGTTTGTTTCTCATTAAAAAAAAATAATCTACCACCTAGTGAGAATATGCAAAAACGTTCAAATATGCACACATAGCAATCAATTAATACCTTGTTGTGCCACAATATCCCATTTCTGCAAGCTTGAATAATGCAACACTGCAATGGGCAGACAAAACCAAAATCCCAAATTGAACAACTAGCAATAATGTGTTTCATGTCTTCATGTATACCTGACCTCAAGAAAGAAACTCTAAATGCATGACGAGATTTGTTACATACTAACTTGCCTTGAATGAAGCACAGGAATCGTAACCTTTTCAATAATGCTCCCAATGATCACAGCCTCCCTCAGACTGCAAGTGCCAGACTGCAGAAAGAAAGAACCAAGTTTTTATTGGAGCACCTTAAATTTCAACAATAAATCAGAGACACGTGGATGAGGAATCAATTTCTATATACATTGCAAGATAAAGTTAAAAAGGAGAAGGAAGAACGAATTAAAGACTACAGACCCGTAAATTCAATGGCATATGTGGACAAAATAATAGCAAACGTAATGGCACAAAGATTAAAAGCACTATTACTAGCTACAATTTTGCAAGTCAAAATGCTTTTATCAAAGGAAGACAAATCATAGACCTAACTTTTAGTAGAAAAACGAAGTGGTGGAAGATTATAGAAATAGAAGAATGACAGCATGGTAGTTGACTTGGTTCTAGGAAAAGCCCCTGATGGGATGAAATGGAATGGAATTTATTCATTGAAAAATTGAAACTAAAAGGGTCTGGAAATAGATGGATAAAATTGATCAAACAGTGTATATGGCACAAAAATTTCTATGTTCCTCGATGCCAATGGAAGACCAGGACCAGGGGGGAGAAAATGATCTACCAAAACTTTCCCTTCCCTTCTCAACAGTAGTACGAAAGGACCTCCTCTATCATGCCTCTACAGTGCCTACAATTGAATTGAGGGGAGGAGAGGATGAGAATACAAGTGGGGATGGATAAGGGGTACACATCCCTTGTTTGGTACCTTATAAAATTACGTTAGAGGGTTGAAGCTACAATAGTCCAAGCATTAAATCCCATCACGCTTCTGGTAATTTCTGAAGAGGACCCCACCTCTGATTTCCTAAAAAGAAGAGTGATCGAAAGTTGGTCTAGATAATTTCCTATGGGAGGAATCTTTGAAGGTAAAGCAAACAGGAGAGAGTAAAAACCTGTCAATATGAATTGTTGCAGGATTCTCCCTAAGGTTAGACCAGGTATACATCCCAATTTTCAGAGGGGGTATCAACTGAACCAGAGTTATCAATGAAAGCATTGAAGGCCACCTCAAGATTCTTTTGAAAGCCATTTGAGATATTGACACTTCGATTTCATACATTACTTTCAGCACTCTTGGTGTACCATCATCACCATTTTGTGATTATAGTCTAAGCTAAGCTGTCTCTTACAACTCATTGGAAAATACTTTTCTACTTCAATAGGAATTTCCTTCTGTAATATCATTTGAACAACAAAATTCTTCTTTCCTATGAAATAAAATAAAAAGAGGTTAAGACAATACCTCGCAGAGAGGAAGCAAAATTCCTTTGAAGAAGGCAGTGGGCTTATATAGGGACTTTTTCAATGCTTGATACAAGGCAAAGTGTAACCGCTTATTCTTCTGAATGTCTTTCCTTACTGTTGGAAGCAAAACTAGCTTATAGAATTTCTCCACCTTTTTCACTCCCAAATTGGATGCAAAAATTCTTGTGGCTTGAAACATAGCATTTGGTGACCAATTTTCAGGCTCGGTTAAATATAAAACTTCCTCCCAGAGTGGCATGGAAGGAATGCGCTTGAAAGCTTTGGGGACTTTTCCAGCCGTATACTTGTTGAGAGATTTTCCCACTCTGCATCAAGTATGTTAATTCAGCTCAACAAAATATCCCAACTTTCTTTTTTTATTAAAAAAGAAGATCTGGAATTGATAGCTTTATACCCTTTGTATAAGTCTATGACAGAGGTGTCTAATTTTGGCAAAGGTTGTGCATCTGCATTCACAAACATCAATGGAAATGAATCACAACACAAATGAAATATTACAAAGCGTACCATCAAATTGAAACTTGCTTAAACAATAAAACATGTCTATACCTGAAGAAACTATAG
Source organism: Cucumis melo (assembly GCF_025177605.1). NCBI lineage: Eukaryota > Viridiplantae > Streptophyta > Magnoliopsida > Cucurbitales > Cucurbitaceae > Cucumis > Cucumis melo. The sequence continues at coordinate 5,868,474 of NC_066857.1, forward strand.
CGTCATTTTCTTTGATTTTCCTAACAATAAGGTCAGCAAGAGTATGTTGTGGACCACCATCCTTTGACAGAAAAGCTTCCACTAGTCGCTCATCTTCCTCAGCAATATCCTCCTGATACAATATAAAATTTGGTGAGAGAACAAAAAAAAAAAAACCTAGAATCCCATGTAAGCACATTATATCAAATTCATGTACATAGCCACGCTACGGTACCTCCTTATAAGTACCAATTTCAGTTTGAGTTTCGGAGAATCCACTAAAATCATCAATATCCTCTTCGTCCTTGGGGAGTTCTTCATCCGGAAGATCAAAGAAAGGGTTGGGATGCTGTTGGTTTCTAGCCTCAAGTTCATCCTCTTTCTGCTGAATACGAGCTTCTCTAAATATCTTGGAGCTCATCCCTGATGACAAAAGCGTCTCTTCCTCCTGATGACGGCGCTTTCTTGCTTTGGAATGTTGCTTATTGGGCACCGTATCTTCATCTGTAGTGATAAAAGGCTGGGGGTTTCGCAGTCTGTCCCTACTCCTCTTGTTCGGCGCCATTGACGAATAGGACTGAAAACAAAGGTAACGAAAAAGGAGTATAAAATCGGATACTGACTGTCGGAGAGCGACGGAGAGAGATGGAAACGAAGGTGGAAGGACGGAGATTGGAGGGAGACGATTCGAGAAAAATTTTTGTAATGGCGGCAGCAGTCTTAAGTTTTTTTTTCGTTCTTTTCTTTTCTTTTCTTTCTTTTTTTTTTTTTTCTCTCTCTCTCTCTCTCTCCTTTTAAATGGTGGCAGTCTCTTGCTAAGAGAGTAACCCTAAGTTCGAAATGATAAATAGATAAACATATCTTTTAAAAAGAACATTGAAGCGCTTCGGTTTGGTTAGGTTCAATTTGGTTTTTAATGTTAAAGTTAAACCAAACAAACATAGTTTTTTTTTTGTTTTATTGCATCAACTTTTTGGTTCAATTCGATTTTGTAAAAGGTTCGATTTTTGGGGTTTTACTGAACACCCCCACCCCCAATATACTGAAATTGGAAAACGTGAGCCCTTTTAGTTTCTATGCTATATCAAAAGAGAGCAAGTAAAAGGAGTTTCACCTTCTTTTTTTTGCTTTACAATTAGTTATAATATCTTTTCATGAATGATATCATTATCTTAGAACTCCTGCGCAAAAGATAAATACCTCTATATGAAGAGATAATTGATCTTTTTTTCCTACATAAGTCTCCACTTATGCAAATAAATAAATAACCATTGTTGTTTTTCCACTCCTACAAAACAGAAGCACATTAATAACTGGTTGAGTCGCGGATCTCGCTCTCTTTAAAACGTTTCGCGACAAAACGTTTCGCGACTCTACTCGAATGTGCAAACAAATAACATGTGCCCTCGTTGTTCTCAAGATAAAACAACCTCTAATTTTGTCAGTAGGAACTCCACTAGAACCAACCAGTATACCAACACTAGATAAATACTTGTTTGTTCGAAAAACTTAAAGAAAACAGAGTTTGGTAAAGTATACAGAAAAGGAGAAGTCGAGAGAGATGAAGGAGAAGCTGAGAGAGAGGATAAAAGTTGAAATTGTTTGTGGTATGTAACATGAGAAGTAAAGAGTGATATATATATATAGTGGTTGGGGGAAGGTTACCAACGATCGAAAATTAATGACAGTAACCATTTGATATTATGACGGCCAAAGAAATTGATCCAACAATCATGACAGTCAAAATGAAAACGGTGAAACAACGGTTGAGATGTCAACGGTTTTGGAAACGGTTTCAAATTAATATGTAATTAAATCAAAAATGATTTTAGCAAAAATATTTTATTTTATTCTTCACCTTGCCCGACCAAGCAGCGGCACGCGCTCGTGGAGATTTCGGCAAGCCCACTTTTGCCTATCTCCTCTCCCTTTCAAAACTTGGGTGCCCACTTGAAGCCCAAACCCATAAGTGAATGTGTGAGTATTTAAAGGAACTTCTACATTGCTATCTTAGCAACGTCGAATGCCTACTTTTAATAAAATAATACATTTGCTTTCTCAAAATTTTCATTTAACAATCCCCTACTTGAAAACATTTTACTAACAATCCTCTACTTGAAAATTTTTAAAAATATTTTTATCGAGCAATATCTATCTGTGTAATACTTGTTGGGTTATGTGTCCAAAAACTCGTAGATAATAAATAAATCCATTGACCGTTATTAATAAAATGTTATTATTATAATTTCAATAAGTGTTATTGATTTTATTATTAGCTTTTTCTTAATAACTTAAATTCAATAAACTAACATCTTAAGCTATTTGATGAGTCTTAAACAGTATATAGAGATATATGAGGATCAATGTTCGAGATCAACTTCAAACGTCTATAGTATAGGGATAAGTTTGGGTACCTTATCCTGGTAACTATGGGATACGACTCACTTTTTATTTGATAGAAACACAATGATCCAATGCGTTTGTGTAGGTGACATGCGAGTGAAGGTATCCTATGCAATGAGTTTGCATAAGACCGGACCACGAAATAGTAACTACTAGATGTAACTCCCTTAACTAGTTGAGTTTCTATTTCATTAGAAAGACCTAGGTAACTTAGTCTTCATCCTAAATGTATTATGAACTTCTGCTTCCGAGGGATTGTCCTTTGATTTGTACAAGTGAGAGTGGCCAGATTACCGACTCAATACACTTATCATTTTGGGAACAAGACCGAGTGGGAAGCTGGAAACATAATCACACAAGATGAAATTCACTCCTTCCCGACTTTAGGGTAAGTAGATGGGTGTTCCCTTTAAAAGGTGTCTCTGGGACTTGAACAAATGGTCCTACCCTTTCTATGGCACGAGAGAGTTTCTGTTCATTGGTTAAACCATAAACAAGTTGTTCATTAGAGGAGCACTGATATTTAAGGGTTAAAAGTAACCTAGGAGTAAAACGGTAATTTGACCCAGGTAGTGTTACGAACACTTGTGAAGGACTAACTTACTGTTATTGGTCTATATCCATGGACACAGAAATATATCTACAGTGAGAAGAGTTTAACTGTGAGTCTTTGGTGGAGTGTACACATAGTTAACGAACATTGATTAATGTGGTTAATGAGTTTAGCCAATTAATCTCATATCATTGTAGCTTTTGATCTGTAGGTTCATTAGGTCCACTTCCTAGCTCATAAAGGATAATGAGATTTATTTGTACTGGTTGTAATTTGAAATGTGCAAATTTACTTTGGGAATTAATATAATGTATGATGTTACATTATAATATAAAGTTTATATTTTAATTAAATTTTATTATATAAATTTAATTTTGGATGTGATTCTAAAAATTAATTTAATATGAATTAGATTCATATAAAAACTATAGGTTAAAATTTAATGTGTATCGGAGAAATTTATATTTGAATATGATTCAAATTTGGATTAAATTAAATATAAGATATTTAATTTAGCAATTAATTAATAGTTTAGTTTAATTTGATTTAGTTAAATTAAAACTATAGGTTATGTGAGAGATATTCATTTAAATATGATTTAAATGAAATGTTAATTAAATATGATTTAATTAATTATTAATTTAATTAATTTAATTGGTTAAATTAATAAGGAACATAGGTGGTTTTCACATGTTCCCCATTTTACTCTCTAACTTTCTTCTTCTTTAGATTGAAGAAAAGGGAGATATTGGTATGCAAAATATGATATAATAGTTCTGTGATTTACGTATTCTGTAAATTCTCTTAGAAAAAACCCAAAATTGGTGATTAGCAAATCCAGAGTCATGAACGAGAGCAAATTTCTTCCACCTCTTTGTATTTTTATTTTGAGAGCATGCTTAACCTTAGAACTTAGAAATTAGTTTATGTATAATTTTTGTCAATATATTGATATTTTTAAATCCTTATTAAATTGAGTAATGGTTCTGTAATTCTTCCGCTATGTTTGGGTTATTATCCCTTCAATTGGTATTAGAGTCATCTCAATTTTAATTGAGAATTTTAAAAGTTTAGATTGGTTAGGTGGGATCTCTACATTATGAATGTGGGTTTTTGCAATTTAATGTTTATTGTAATTTGGCCTTAGATTTACAGTTTTTGATATGATTAATTGTAAAGGTCCCTGCGTTTTGGGGCATTTTTTTTACTGTAAATCATGTAATTTAAAGTCCAAATGTGGATTCTGGGTGTTTTTTTAGAATTTCGACATCAAATTCACCCAAAACGACACAACCAAAAGACCTCCAATGGTGTGTTTTTCGTTACTGCACAGAAAACGAGATGTAAAAAAAAACTTCAGCGACAGGAGGTTGAAGAAAGGTTGACGTCACGATGACATCAACAAGCACTAGAGGACGACTGACGACTTGTACATGGTGCGGCTGACGGCTCGAAAACAGCTCGACTTTGGTTCACATGGTTTGGTTGCAGTCGGCTCCGGTTTGGCGCGGTTCGGGTTCGGTTCTTCATCTGACACACGGTTTGGTGTCGATTTAACTTTTTTGGGTCGGTTCTTCCATTTTTGGATGGGTTCGAGGTTTTCTTATCTCGATTTGAAGCTTTTTGAAGGTTTTGGAATAGGTTTTGAAGCTTTAGAAGTTGTTTTAGGATATTTTAAAGCTTAATTAGTGTAATTGTTGCTTTATTTATCCTAGGAGCCAATTTTACAAGTTGAATTGTTATTTAAATGCATTGTGGATGTCATTTAGATAAATCCCACCTTAGGTTAAGCATGTTCACATTTTTATATATTATAAGTGTTATAATGTATGAAATTAATGCATGATTATGAATTTCATGAGTAATTTAAAATATGTTGATATTTTAAATATATGAAACTTGATAAGCATGATGCATAACATTACTTAGTTAAATATAATTTATTATATTTAAATTAATGTCTTGTGTATGCTTTGTTGATTTTCATAAAATGTTTTTAATATAAATGTTATATTAATTAAAATCAATTCGCATTGAGCATATTACATCCATAATTTAATACAATTGTTATATTAATGTAATGTTTTGCATGTAACATGATTTTATTTAATTATAATTCAATTTTAATGAATTAAACCATAGTATGCATATTATAGAGCTAACTAATTAATTTTATAATAGTTATAAAATTTGATAATTAGAAATCGTCAACCTATAATAAAGAGGTGCATGCAAACATAAGATCTCAGGGTTAATTTGATTTAATTTTAAATTGTTTAAAATTAAATAGATCTAAGATCACATTAATTCTAATAGAATTATAATTAATTTTTATTTTAGTTAATGAAACTAAGTAGGACAAATAGGATCTAAAGTTATAAGGGAACTCTACTAGTAAAGTTTTGTCTAAGGTTAAGATACTTAAGTTGACGGTTTACGAAAGACCTCCTACCTGGGAACTAACTCGGAACCGGCGTTGAATTAACCTTATTCGTATTAGTAGAAGATGTCACTAGGTAAAATTAAATGGTTTAATACACCTAGAAACTTTAAAGGAAAAATTTATTATAAAAGTTATAATAAGAATAGACTTAGTTAGATTCATTTAGCCGAAATTTAGCTAAGTGCACTGTAAAGACTCAACTCCTTATACTGATTCAAAGTCATTACTAAATGTAAATAGCATAATGAAAGTTATCAAGTTTGGCTAAAACGAACAAAACCTCAAAATTTTATTTATTTAAAAACCAAATCAGGGTAATGTGTGAAATGTAAACAAATATTAAAATCCTACTCGGGCCCTATCTAATTTTAAAGAAACGAAATAGTAAATAAAGAATAATAAAAACTCAAGTACTAAAAGTTTAAACGGGGTGTAAAGCGGAAGCAGAAATCCCTATGGCTCGCCACGGTCACTTTTGGTCGCTCGCCAGCTTGCCCTTGCCCTTGCCTCTGCCCCTACCTGAAAATATGACATGGAAAGAGTGAGTACAAAATACTCAATAAGGGACCCACTACTAGTCCCACTAGGTGCCTGTTAACTTCCTATTATAGTCCTGAAAATGGTACCCAATAACTAGCACGTTCTCGAACACGTGCAACATGCGCTCCCGTAGGAACAGAATCTGGTCTTCGGTGTCCCGAGAGAGCACCTAGGACATACTGGTCTGTAGCGAACACGGAGGAAACGTTAAGACAATCGGGCTACGAGGATCCCGTCGAATCACTCGAATCATATCTATATCCATGCCAGACTGGCGGTCCCGTCGGACTACGCAGTCCTAAATAGGTGGTGATCCCAAAGGACACCCATGCAGGTACGACTCTAATAGGCTAAGCTAACAGGTACCTTAACCATAGCATACATATACATAGCATCACCACGTAATCATATCAATCTAATCATCACATCACACCTCATCACAATATCCAACATACAGTCATAACAAGCCACGTCATCACATTATACCATGCCATCATATCAAATCACATCGTCAGTCACATCATGCCCTCATTAATTGACATATGTTATACAGTCTAATCCTCAACATGCATAACTAGGAATGCATGCGGTCTCATGATTCTAGTCATAGAGCTAGTAGTAGAAGCTCTTACCTGGATATTTGCTCAACGAGTCCTAACAGCAAGAAAATGTGTTTTCCAAGCAGCGAGGTCCTAAATGTTTAATAACGCCAATTTTCATAACTTGAACATTAAACGACCAAGGACTCAAGGATTTAGTTGGAATAACTTACTCATGGTCGGGTTACAAGGAGGTGGTCCTTACTGGAGGAGTCTTTCACTCTACAATTCAATTGGTCCAAGCTACCTTTTTAAGAGAGATAAATCAGTTTAATCCAAATAAATTATTTAGGTTCAAAAGTCTTAAGTCCTTGCTGGGTGTGCTAAAAACCCAATTAACTTACCAAAATAGGTGCAAAGGACCAGAGTACGCTGGCGGCTCAAGGACAGGCAAATCGGCTCGGCTAGAAAAGCAGGAATCAGCTCGGTTTGAAGGCTGGAGTCGGCTCGGCTTGAGTCGCAAAGGGTGATGCAGGTCGATCTAATTCGCGCGGAGCTGGGTGCGCGGGTCGCGTTTCCGGCTCGGGCGACGACGGGAACGGAACGCAGCGCTTGACGACGGCTTGCAGGCCGAGGAGACGCGATCCGACAGGCATTTTGTTTGGGAGCGGGGCGAAGACGCGATCGGTTCGGGTTTACGCGTGAACGAGGTGCGGCGTACGGGCTTCCAGATTCGGGCGGCTGGCGGCGCGGGTCCGACGGCTTGGAGACGCGAAGAGTGGCGGCTCGGATGGGTGTCGATCGATTCGGCTGTTCTGTGACAAACGGTCGACGGCGACGACTGACGGAAAAGGGAGGGGCAGCGGCGACACTTTAGATCTAGGGTTTTGTTTTTTTTCTTTTTGGTTTGGTTGAAGAGGAAGATGAATAGTGCTATTTAATGCAATAATAATAATTCTTTATCATCATTATTATCTTTTCTCTTCCCCAAAAATCTCACTCTCTCTCTTCCATTAAACCCATCAAAATCTCCCTCTTTCAATTTCAACCAATCACATCAATCTCTTCTCTTTCTCTTTCTTTTTCCAAATAATATCTCACCATTACCTTTAACAAAAATCAATTCTCTCTCTCCTCAACCCAATTATCTTTATTTTCCACATATAACTTTACCAATTTTATTATCCAAAACAAGGTAATTATATAACTCTAAAACTTAATTAAACACAAAGTCAAAATAATCAAGTTCCTCAATTACTTCCAATGTTCCCATAATTACACTTAAGACGATAAATTAAGTTCCAAATTGTTGGGGCGTTACATGCACTAAATTAATAGAACATTTTAGTGGAAGAAAAATGGTATATGTGATTTTTAAAATTTTTGCTCTCACGTCTCTAAGAGTTCACACGTGAGATCCATACTCGGCTTCGTGTCACCCTGGGTGCAGCTTCCCTTCGAAAAGTATTTGTATGGGTCAATAACAAGGTGAATGGGGAAATGCTCATAGTAAGTGGGAGAAGGACACGTGTCAACATATCCTACGGTCTCCTCCATCAAGTTGCACTATGAGATCTTTATGATTCATCTGCGTGTCATCCTGGAGCGACCATCCCTTCGGAGGGCCTGATCATTTAAGTTGAAACAACGCAAACTCCAAAAATGGATAAGGTTTCTTAAGTTAATCTTCAACAATTGTCTTTCCTAACGGTGGTCTGTTGAAGCGTTCATCTAAGATCTTAAAATGGTAGAGTCACACTTACAAGATAAATTAAATTAGTTGATGAATCTTTGACCAAACAACAGTAGCTAAGAACTATAGGAATAAGAGTTATTATGGTATTAGTAATTAGTTGAGATTGACTCAATTCAGAAGAGGAGTAGTTGATCACCCTTCGTGACTATTGCTTTAAACTTATGAAGTATCGTTGCAAAAACTAAATCATTTATTTTATTAGAGTTCTTTGATTGTTTGTTTTTGCTAAGTTGATTGGATTATTTTGTGTAATGGGTTAAGACAAGGATAACTAATATGGTCATTTATTTATTATTTCAGCATGTCTTTCTCAATTATCGCACTGCTTAAAAATGAATAATTAACCGGTAAAAATTATTTGACATGAAAATAGAAATTGAATATGATTCTAGCTATCGCTAATCTACGCTTCGTCTTAATAGAGGAATGTCCTCCTTTCCCTACTCAAAATGCATCACAGAGTGGTGTTAGGGATGCATATGAACGCTAGACAAAGGCCAATGACAAGACCCGCATCTACATCTTGATAAGTATGTCTGACATACTGAGCAAGAAACATGAGATCATGGTCACTGCACGTCAGATCATGGAGTCCCTCAGAGAGATTTTTGACCAACCGTCCATTCAGATCAAACAAGAGGCTATTAAATACGTTTATAATGCACATATGAATTAGGGCCAATCTATTAGAGAACATGTACTCGACATGATAGTCCAATTTAACGCAGCAGAAATGAACAGAGCGGTCTTTGATGAGAAGAGTCAAGTGTCCTTTATCTTGAAATCTCTTCCAAAAAGCTTTCTTCAATTTTGCAACAATGCGGTAATGAATAAGATAGAGTACAACATGGCTACCCTTTTAAACGAGTTAAAAACTTTTCAGTCTCTTAAGGGACAGAAAGAAGGAGAGACAAACCAGGGAGTTTCAGAAGGGTTCATTCTTTGGAACCAAGTTTGCATGTTCATCTTCTAGATCTAAGAAAAGTCAGAAGAAGAAATGAGGGAAGGGGAAAGGGAAGGTTCTACTGCTGCTGCTGAGGGCCAAGGGAATGCTAAGGTAACCATCAAGGGGAAATATTTCCACTGCAATGTGGATGGACATTGGAAGAAAAACTGCCCTAAGTACCTTACTAAGAAGAAGGAAAAGGAAGGTAAATATGGTTGACTTGTTTTAGAAACATGTTTAAAGGAAAATGACTAAAATGTTTGGATACTTGATTCATGAGCAGAACCATGTTTGTTCTTCTTGACAAAAAACTAGTTCCTTTAAGCAGCTTGAGGAGGATGAAATGATGCTTAAGGTTGGAACGGGAGACATCATTTCAGCTCGTGCTACGGGAGAAGTCAAGTTGTTTTTTAGAAATAGATTCTTGTTTTAGAAAACTTGGACATAGTTCCTAAAATTAAGAGGAACTTAATCTCTGTTACTTCACTTATTGAAAAATTGTACTCAGTTACTTTTTATTTGAATGAAGCGTTCATTTCTAAGAATGATGTACATATTTGTTAGGCTAACTTGAAAATAACTTGTACGTATTAAGACCTAATGAAGCGAAATCAACTTTAAATCATAAGAAGTTTAAAACTGCTAACACTCGAAATAAAAGGCAAAGAATTTCTCCAAATAAAAATACTTATCTTTGAAATTTAAGATTAAGTAATATTAATCTCAATCAGATCGGGAGATTGGTAAAGAAGTGTAAACCCGATATTTTCTTGGTTTAATTTCTTTAAATGTTGAAAAAAAAAAAGAAAAAAAAATGGAAATTAAGTGTAAATATAAATATATATATTTATATATTAAATAGTTTTATTAAATTAATTAAAGAAAAGAAAGAAAAGAAAGGACAAAAAGAAGAAAAGGAGAAGAAAATTTCATTTTCTCTTTTCTTCTTCTTCTTCTCTTCCCTTCACCGCCAAGTTTGAAGACATCCAAGTTTCCTTTATTTTTTTTTTCTTTTTCCTTCTTCAATTTGCAGAGAACTTCTAAGAGAGAGTTTGGAAGAAGAAGAGAAATTTTATTAGAATTTTTAGGTTGAAGAAGAGGAGGAGAACTCAAGCAAAGTGTATCAATGGCTGAATTTTAGTTCATTCTGCACATCACTGGTTTTTAATTCGGTTTGAACTCTTCAAAAGGAATTAAGAGGTGAGATTTACATTTACTGAAAGTTAACTCATTTTTAAACAAACTTTACGAAGAACGTTGGAGCAAATTCGGATTTTCATTTGGTGCTTTTTGATGAAGAAAACAGGGCAGTTGGTTTTCACTCGAAATCAGGAGGTCTCTGGTTTTTCTTGTATTTCAGAGTGTATCGGTGGAGTTAGAATTTCTATTTGGTATGGTTGGAAAGCTTATTCAATTTACTACAACTTTCATGAAGAAATTGTAAACCAAAAACGACTAAAAATTGGTTAAATTGTAGGAACAAGTTAAAGAGGTCGTGTGCGCGCGATTCTGGAAGTGGTTCTGTTTTGAGGGTTATATGTGTTTATGCACGGGGAATCAGATTTATATGTCTTCAGGTAAGTTTTAGAGGATCTCAAAATGAAGAGTTTGATATAAAGAACACTCATTTTGGTTAAATATTGAGAAAGTTATAGTTCTTTGAAGTTTATGTTAGAAATCTGGAAATTTTAGAGAATTGTTGAAATAGGATTTTATTTCTTAAGCTTTGTTTTCGTGAGCGTCATCTTTGGTGCGACATGTTATGTATATCTTTAGGAAACCAGAATGTTTAAGGTTTTAATACTCGGTTGGGTTGTTGGCAGGCCGAGAAGAATTAAACCGAGCTTATAGACCAAGGATCTAGCCCAAGACTGTGAGTGACAAAACCAACTTTGAAATATTTTCCATAACTGTTATTATGATTGAATGCGATAAATGTTTATTTACGAAGCCACGAAAGGTATTTGAATTTCATGACTATTTTCAAGTATACATTTGGAGACTAGATTTCTTAAAGAAATTTATGCTAGCACGTAGATATTAAATGTTTGGAAAGTATTTAAACCACAATATTTTAAGCAAAGAATGAATTAGTATGAAGTTTTGTTTTAAGAACTACAATTTTCCACGAAAGAGCTGAGTAAAGTTCGAGCTTTGTGTAAAATTTATAAGCAGGCATGATTTAATATTTTATGATGATTTATGAAATTTTCATTAACTACATGACTGAGATCTTGAGCCTGAGGCTAGAGATTACCGTGTGCACACTGGTTAGATTTCGTTGTTGACGTTGAGTGTACTCCGTAACAACGATGCTGTCGTGAGTGCTGGGCGGGCCCCACTACGACAAAGACGATGGGAGTGCTGGGCGGGCCCCACTACATCGTAGTGCTTGTAAACGTTGTTGTACTAGGTGTACCCTACACAACGTAGATTCGTCATGTTAGTTAAAATGCTTCGATATACTTGATATGCCTTGCTAGATTTCAATGATGAACATGCTGAGTATTTAAGGAAGCTATTCTTACTATTACACATTTACATTTACGACTTGTATAAACAGATTTATATGTGTAAAGTTTTCACGTGCTCTTATCTTTAAATTCATAGTTTTAAACTGAGTCACTCACTGAGCTCCATAGCTCACCCTTTCCAAAATGTTTTACCCATTTTCCAGGTAGAGATCGACTTCCCGGTGCCTGATAGACTGCCTTAGTCTGCGGAAGCTTCATTATCGATTGCCAGTACGTGTTTTGAGTTGGGCATCAAGTCTGTTGTGTTGTGATGTATTCACACCCTTGTATGTTATAGATACTCCACAGTTTGTATAAGCTTTAGGAGCTGTAGTTGTGTAAATTTTGTTGGTTATATTTTGATTAAGGTGTCTTTAGGTTTACTCGTGAAATTGGTAAATTTTGAGGTACACTTCATGTATGTGTTTGACTGGTTGTGTTTGACTAGCCTAGGATCCGATGTGTTTTGTGGCGTGTACAATAGTTTATATACTAGATTGGCAAGTTCATCACATGAAAGTTTTAAGCAGAGTCGACAGATACAGGTACAGAATAACGTTGTTCGTCGGCTTCACGCCATCTTTCGGTCTATGGTAGCAGGTAGTCCGGGAGGGGGTGTGACAACTTGGTATCAGAGCAGTTTGCTCCATGGGAATTAAGGTAGAGCGGTTAGCTCTAAGAAGAAACTGGAAAGTAAATAATTGAACGTCAAGTTAGCTTAAAGGGAACTAGTGGAGTATGGTCTAGGTAAGGGTAGAAGTGAGTCCAATTATTATTAATACGTGAGTAGACATTTAGTATCATGCATTTGAGTTAAGTATTTATAGTATGTCTAATGTGTTGACATATTATAGGAGTCATGCCACCACGTACTGGTAGACGACGCTGGCAGAATCAGGACGGGATGCAAGGTCCTACCCAAGGTCCATCTGTAGGGGAATCTAGTACCCTAGGAGTTCGAGGTGGTGCAGGAAACGAGCAGTTTGCGAGAACAACACAGGAAATAGGAAGGACAGATAGAGCATAGCCTAGTGATCCAGAAAAGGCATACGGAATTGAACGGCTGAAGAAGTTAGGGGCTACAGTGTTTGAAGGTTCCACAGATCCAGCTGATGCAGAGAACTGGTTGAATATGCTTGAAAAGTGTTTTGATGTGATGAATTGTCCTGAGGAGCGAAAGGTTAGATTGGCCACATTTTTGTTGCAAAAAGAGGCTGAAGGATGGTGGAAATCTATATTAGCAAGACGCAGTGATGCACGTGCTTTAGACTGGCAGACTTTTAGAGGCATATTCGAAGATAAGTATTATCCCAGCACATACTGCGAAGCCAAGAGGGATGAATTTCTGGGGTTGAAACAAGGATCACTTTCAGTGGCTGAGTATGAGAGGAAGTATACCGATCTTTCACGGTATGCTGACGTTATTATAGCTTCTGAGAGTGACAGGTGCCGAAGGTTTGAAAGAGGGTTGCGTTTTGAAATACGTACCCCAGTTACAGCCATTGCTAAGTGGACGAATTTCTCTCAGTTAGTGGAGACTGCCCTTCGTGTGGAGCAGAGTATAACAGAAGAGAAATCGGCAGTGGAGCTTAGTCGTGGGACTTCAACAGCTAGTGGATTTATAGGCCGTGAGCAGCGGAGGTTCACGCCTGGGATAAATATTTCAAGCCGTCAAGATTTTAAGAATCGCTCTGGAGGCCAAGCATCGAGGAACGTGAGTTATGGTAGTGTTTTTCAGAGACAGAGCCAGAGAATACCTAGTCAACCCATTAGATCAACAGTAAGATCGCAACCAGGTCAGGAGTCTATTGCTAGTACCGTTAGGCGAATACCATGCACGAGTTGTGGCAGGAACCATCGGGGTCAGTGTTTGGTAGGTGCCGGTGTATGTTACCAGTGCGGACAGCCAGGACATTTCAAGAAAGATTGTCCGCAGTTGAACATGACAGTTCAGAGAGATCAGGGAGTTGGGTCCTAGACAATTGAGCAATCGAGAGTTTCAGTGGTTCCAACAGAGGGCACCAGTGGTGCAAGGCAAAAGGGAGTTGTTGGAAGACCGAGGCAACAGGGAAAAGTCTATGCTATGACTCAACAAGAAGTAGAGGATGCACCAGACGTTATTACTGGTACGATTCTTATTTGTAATGTACCTGCAGATGTTTTATTTGATCCAGGTGCTACGCATTCCTTTGTTTCTAGTATATTTCTGACTAAGTTGAATAGGATGCTAGAGCCTTTATCTGAGGGGTTAGCTATATACACTCCAGTTGGTGACGTTTTACTTGTTAATGAGGTGTTACGTAATTGTGAAGTTTTAGTAGAAGGTATCAGTTTGCTAGTGGACTTGCTACCACTAGAGTTGCAGATGTTAGATGTAATTTTGGGAATGGATTTCTTATTTGCTCATTAAGCATCTATGGATTGCCATAGGAAGGAAGTGGTTTTCAGAAAACCAGGCTTTGCTGAAGTGGTTTTTAGAGGTATGAGGAAGGCCGTTTCTAGAAGTCTAATCTCAGTTTTGAAAGCTGAGAAATTACTGAGGAAGGGTTGCACAGCGTTTCTTGCACACATCGTAGTAGTGCAGAGAGAAAAACTAAAGCCAGAAGATGTTCCTGTGGTGAAAGAGTTTCTTGATGTATTTCCAGATGATCTGTCAGGTTTGCCACCTGATAGAGAGATTGAGTTCACCATTGAATTATTACCAGGAACAGCACCTATTTCACAGGCGCCGTATAGAATGGCTCCAAGCGAGCTAAAAGAAATGAAGATGCAGTTACAAGAACTAGTTGACAAGGGATACATCAGGCCTAGTGTTTCGCCGTGGGGAGCACCAGTGCTTTTTGTGAAAAAGAAAGATGGTACCCTCAGATTATGTATTGACTATAGACAGTTAAACAAGGTTACAATACGTAACAAGTATCCTTTACCACGCATCGATGACTTATTTGATCAACTAAGGGGAGCAACGTTGTTCTCTAAGATTGACTTAAGGTCAGGATACCACTAGTTGAAGGTTAGAGAATCAGATATTGCTAAGACAGCATTTAGAACGAGGTATGGGCATTATGAGTTTCGAGTTATGCCATTCGGTTTAACGAATGCGCCAGCGGTTTTCATGGATCTCATGAACAGGATCTTCCATCGGTATTTAGATCAGTTTGTGAATGTGTTCATTGATGATATATTAGTTTACTCAGTTGACAGAGAATCTCATGAGGAACATCTGAGGATTGTTCTACAGACTCTACGTGAAAAACAGTTATACGCTAAGTTCAGCAAATGTGAGTTCTGGTTGGAACAGGTAGTATTTTTGGGGCATGTAGTTTCAGCAAAAGGAGTTAGTGTCGATCCACAAAAAGTAGAAGCGGTTGTCAATTGGGAAAGACCAATTAGTGCGACAGAAGTACGTAGTTTCCTGGGTTTGGCAGGATACTATAGGCGTTTTATTGAGGATTTCTCTCGATTGGCATTGCCTTTGACCGCTTTGACAAGGAAGAATGTTAAGTTTGAGTGGTCAGATAAATGCGAGCAAAGTTTTCAGGAATTGAAGAAAAGACTAGTTACAGCACCTATTTTGGCACTTCCTGTAACAGGGAAGGATTATGTGATTTATTGTGATGCTTCAAGGCTAGGATTAGGTTGTGTGCTTATGCAAAATGGGAATGTAATAGCTTATGCTTCAAGGCAGTTGAAGGAGCATGAGTGTAATTACCCTACCCATGATCTTGACCTAGCAGCAGTTGTTTTAGCACTAAAAATCTGGAGACACTATTTGTTCGGGGAAAAGTGCCATATTTTCACAGATCATAAAAGTCTGAAGTATATTTTTGATCAAAAAGAGCTAAATCTGAGACAAAGGCGATGGCTAGAACTGATTAAAGATTATGATTGTACTATAGAGTATCATCCAGGTAAGGCCAACGTAGTAGCAGATGCATTAAGTAGGAAGTCAAGACTTCCGAAGAGTGCCTTGTGTGGTATTCGAGTAGCTTTGTTGAATGAGTTAAGAGGTTCCAAGGCAGTAGTAACTATAGAGGATTCAGGAAGTCTCTTAGCTCAATTTCAGGTTCGGTCTTCTCTAGTAACTGAGATTGTAAGAAGACAGTCAGAAGACAGTAATTTACAGAAGAAGTTTGAGAAATCCAAGAAAGGCTTAGAGGTGGAGTTTGAGCTGAGAACAGATGGAGCCATTGTTAAACAAGGAAGATTATGTGTTCCGAATATCAGTGAGCTTAAGAATGCTATTCTAGAAGAAGCTCACAGTTCAGCTTACGCTATGCATCCAGGTAGCACCAAGATGTACAGAACTTTAAAGAAGACTTATTGGTGGTCTGGAATGAAGCAAGAGATAGCTGAATATGTTGATAGATGTTTGATTTGTCAACAGGTTAAACCAGTAAGACAGAGGCCAGGAGGATTTCTTAATCCTTTGCCAGTGCCAGAGTGGAAATGGGAGCATATTACTATGGATTTTCTATTTGGATTACCTCGTACATCCAGTGGACATGATGGTATATGGGTAATAGTAGACAGACTCACCAAGACGACACGATTTATACCGATTAAAATGACATCTACGTTAGACCAGCTAGCGAGATTATATGTTGATAAGATTGTGAGTCAGTATGGAGTACCAGTGTCCATAGTTTCAGATAGGGATCCGAGGTTTACTTCTAAATTTTGGCCTAGTTTACAGAAAGCAATGGGAACAGGGCTAAAGTTTAGTACATCATTTCATCCCCAAACAGATGGTCAGTCCGAGAGGACCATCCAAACTTTAGAGGACATGTTGAGAGCATGTGTCCTACAACTTAAAGGAAGTTGGGATACCCACTTGCCACTTATGGAGTTTGCTTATAATAATAACTATCAGTCTAGTATCGGTATGGCACCATATGAAGCCTTATACGGGAGACCATGCAGAACTCCTGTGTGTTGGAATGAAGTTGGAGAGCGGAAGTTAGTAGGTCCTGAGTTGGTTCAGATTACGACAAACAATATTAAGTTGATCAGAGAAAATCTGAGGAAAGCCCAAGATCGACAGAAAAGTTATGCGGATAAGCGACGAAGAAACCTAGAATTCCAAGTTGGAGATCAAGTTTTCTTGAAATTATCTCCATGGCGAGGTGTTATTCGTTTCGGAAGAAAAGGTAAGTTAAGTCCTAGATATATTGGGCCATATCAGATAACGGAACGAGTGGGACCAGCAGCGTATAGACTTGAGTTGCCAATAGAACTTGCACGAATACATGATGTTTTCCATGTATCCATGTTAAGAAAATATATACCAGATCCATCGCATGTGTTGCAAGATCAACCAGTTGAATTAAAAGAAGATTTGAGTTATGTTGAAGAACCAGTTCAGATTCTCGACAGAAAGGAACAAGTTTTGAGAAACAAAACGATTCCACTCATAAAAGTTTTGTGGAGACATCATGGAGCGGAGGAGGCAACTTGGGAACCAGAATATCAGATGAAGAAGAGCTATCCGATACTTTTCAGTTAAGGACATTCTAAATTTCGAGGACGAAATTTTCTAAAGGGAAGGTAAGTTGTAAACCCGATATTTTCTTGGTTTAATTTCTTTAAATGTTGAAAAAAAAAAAGAAAAAAAAATGGAAATTAAGTGTAAATATAAATATATATATTTATATATTAAATAGTTTTATTAAATTAATTAAAGAAAAGAAAGAAAAGAAAGGACAAAAAGAAGAAAAGGAGAAGAAAATTTCATTTTCTCTTTTCTTCTTCTTCTTCTCTTCCCTTCACCGCCAAGTTTGAAGACATCCAAGTTTCCTTTATTTTTTTTTTCTTTTTCCTTCTTCAATTTGCAGAGAACTTCTAAGAGAGAGTTTGGAAGAAGAAGAGAAATTTTATTAGAATTTTTAGGTTGAAGAAGAGGAGGAGAACTCAAGCAAAGTGTATCAATGGCTGAATTTTAGTTCATTCTGCACATCACTGGTTTTTAATTCGGTTTGAACTCTTCAAAAGGAATTAAGAGGTGAGATTTACATTTACTGAAAGTTAACTCATTTTTAAACAAACTTTACGAAGAACGTTGGAGCAAATTCGGATTTTCATTTGGTGCTTTTTGATGAAGAAAACAGGGCAGTTGGTTTTCACTCGAAATCAGGAGGTCTCTGGTTTTTCTTGTATTTCAGAGTGTATCGGTGGAGTTAGAATTTCTATTTGGTATGGTTGGAAAGCTTATTCAATTTACTACAACTTTCATGAAGAAATTGTAAACCAAAAACGACTAAAAATTGGTTAAATTGTAGGAACAAGTTAAAGAGGTCGTGTGCGCGCGATTCTGGAAGTGGTTCTGTTTTGAGGGTTATATGTGTTTATGCACGGGGAATCAGATTTATATGTCTTCAGGTAAGTTTTAGAGGATCTCAAAATGAAGAGTTTGATATAAAGAACACTCATTTTGGTTAAATATTGAGAAAGTTATAGTTCTTTGAAGTTTATGTTAGAAATCTGGAAATTTTAGAGAATTGTTGAAATAGGATTTTATTTCTTAAGCTTTGTTTTCGTGAGCGTCATCTTTGGTGCGACATGTTATGTATATCTTTAGGAAACCAGAATGTTTAAGGTTTTAATACTCGGTTGGGTTGTTGGCAGGCCGAGAAGAATTAAACCGAGCTTATAGACCAAGGATCTAGCCCAAGACTGTGAGTGACAAAACCAACTTTGAAATATTTTCCATAACTGTTATTATGATTGAATGCGATAAATGTTTATTTACGAAGCCACGAAAGGTATTTGAATTTCATGACTATTTTCAAGTATACATTTGGAGACTAGATTTCTTAAAGAAATTTATGCTAGCACGTAGATATTAAATGTTTGGAAAGTATTTAAACCACAATATTTTAAGCAAAGAATGAATTAGTATGAAGTTTTGTTTTAAGAACTACAATTTTCCACGAAAGAGCTGAGTAAAGTTCGAGCTTTGTGTAAAATTTATAAGCAGGCATGATTTAATATTTTATGATGATTTATGAAATTTTCATTAACTACATGACTGAGATCTTGAGCCTGAGGCTAGAGATTACCGTGTGCACACTGGTTAGATTTCGTTGTTGACGTTGAGTGTACTCCGTAACAACGATGCTGTCGTGAGTGCTGGGCGGGCCCCACTACGACAAAGACGATGGGAGTGCTGGGCGGGCCCCACTACATCGTAGTGCTTGTAAACGTTGTTGTACTAGGTGTACCCTACACAACGTAGATTCGTCATGTTAGTTAAAATGCTTCGATATACTTGATATGCCTTGCTAGATTTCAATGATGAACATGCTGAGTATTTAAGGAAGCTATTCTTACTATTACACATTTACATTTACGACTTGTATAAACAGATTTATATGTGTAAAGTTTTCACGTGCTCTTATCTTTAAATTCATAGTTTTAAACTGAGTCACTCACTGAGCTCCATAGCTCACCCTTTCCAAAATGTTTTACCCATTTTCCAGGTAGAGATCGACTTCCCGGTGCCTGATAGACTGCCTTAGTCTGCGGAAGCTTCATTATCGATTGCCAGTACGTGTTTTGAGTTGGGCATCAAGTCTGTTGTGTTGTGATGTATTCACACCCTTGTATGTTATAGATACTCCACAGTTTGTATAAGCTTTAGGAGCTGTAGTTGTGTAAATTTTGTTGGTTATATTTTGATTAAGGTGTCTTTAGGTTTACTCGTGAAATTGGTAAATTTTGAGGTACACTTCATGTATGTGTTTGACTGGTTGTGTTTGACTAGCCTAGGATCCGATGTGTTTTGTGGCGTGTACAATAGTTTATATACTAGATTGGCAAGTTCATCACATGAAAGTTTTAAGCAGAGTCGACAGATACAGGTACAGAATAACGTTGTTCGTCGGCTTCACGCCATCTTTCGGTCTATGGTAGCAGGTAGTCCGGGAGGGGGTGTGACAAGAAGGGACTTCTAAATGAGTTAGAAGATGATTCATTACCTCCATGTGAATCTTGTCTTGAAGAGAAAAAAAGACTAAAAGACCTTTTATTGGAAAAGGTTATAGAGTCGAAGAGCCCTTAGAACTTATACATGTAGACCTCTGTGGTCCGATGAATGTAAAAGCTAGAGAAAGTTTTGAATTCTTCATCTCTTTTATAGGTGATTGTTCAAGGTATGGTTATTTATACTTAATGGAGCATAAGTTTGAAGCTCTTGAAAAGTTCAAGAAGTATAAGTCTGAAGTTGAAAATCTATTAAGTAAAAAGATTAAAATACTTCGATCTAATCAAGGTGGAGAGTACATGGATTTGAGATTCCATGACTATATGATAGAACAATAGAATCCAATCCCAACTCTCAGCACCTGGTACACCTCAACAAAATGGTGTATCAGAAAGGAGAAACAGAACTCTATTAGACATGGTTTGTCTAGTGATGAACTATGCTCAATTTCCTAGCTCGCAATAGAGACTACAGTCAATATCTTGAACAATGTTCCCTCAAATAGTATTTCTGAAACACCTTTCAAGTTATGGAGAGGACGTAAACCTAGTTTAAGTCACTTCAAAATTTGGGGTTCATGTTAGTGACAAATCTCAAGAAGTTGAAACCTCAATCAAGGTTATGCCAATTTTTTGGTTACTTTAAAGAAATGAAGTGGCATATTCTTCGATCCACAAGAAAATAGAGCGTTTGTTCGATAAATGCTACTTTTATGGAAGAAGACCACATGAGAGATCATAAACCACGAAACAAATTAGTATTAAATGAAATTACTAATGAATTAATAAAAATTGTTGATGAAGCTGGTACCTCATTAAGAATTGATTAAACCAACTCGTCAGGTCAGTCTCGTCCTTCTCAGTCGTTGAGAATGCATCGACATAGTGGAATGATTGTATCACAACCTAATCATTACTTTAATTTAATTAAAACTCAATTTTTCATACTAAATGATGGCGTTGAGGATCCATTGTCCTATAAACATGTAATAAATGATGTCGACAAGGATCAATGCGTCAAAGTCATGACCTTGAAATGGAGTCTTTGTACTTTAATTCAGTGTGGGAGCTTGTAGATCTACCTGAAAGGATGAAACCTATAGGTGCAAATGGATCTATAAGAGAAAGAGAGATTCAACTAGGAAGGTACAGACCTTCAAAGCTAGGCTTGTAGTAAAAGGGTATACCCAAAGGGAAGGAGTTGACTATGAGGAAAATTTTTTTCCTTATTGCTATGTTAAAGTCTATAAGGATTCTCTTGTCCATACCTACATTTTATGATTATGAAATATGGCAAATGGATGTCAAGACTACTTTTCTGAAAGGCAATCTTGAAGAGTATCTTTATGTCTCAACCCAAAGGGTTCATAACCCAAGGTCAATAGGAAAAAGTTTGCAAGCTGAATAGATCCATTTATGGGTTGAAACAAGCATCCAGATCTTGGAACATTAGGTTTGATACTATGATCAAATCTTATAGTTTTGACTAAAATGTTGATGAACCTTGTGTATACAAGAAAATCAACAAAGGTAAAGTAGCTTTCTTAGTACTCTATGTAGACGATATCCTCCTCATTTGGAATGATGTGGGACACCTAACTGACGTTAAAAATTGGCTGGTGGCTCAATTCCAAATGAAATATTTGAGAGAGGTACAATATGTTCTTAGGATCCAAATCATAAGGGATCGTAAGAACAAAATGCTAACACTGTCCCAAGCAACTTATATCGATAAAATATTGGTTCGATATTCAATGCAGAACTCTAAGAATGATTTATTACCTTTCAGGCACGGGGTTTTGCCTAAAGAATAATGTCCTAAAACACTTCAAGAAGTTGAGGATATGAGACGTATTCCATATGCCTCAGATATGGGCAGCTTAATGTATGTTATGCTCTACACTAGGCCAGACATTTGTTATGCAGCGGGAATAGTCAATAGGTATCATTCCAATCCAGGGTTAGACCACTAGACGTCGGTTAAAATTATTCTTAAGTATCTTAGGAGAACGAAAGACTACATGTTTATATATGGAGCTAAGGATTTAATTCTTACATGATAGATTGACTTTGATTTCCAAACCTATAAGGATTCTAAGAAATCCATGTCGGGATTAGTGTTCACCCTGAATGGGGGAGTTGTGGTATGACGTAGCATCAAGCAAAGATGCATTGCACTCTATTTTGGAGGCTGAGTACGTCACTGAGTACGTCACTGGTATGACGTAGCATCAACCGTAGGGCAGCGTGTTGTTGCATACTTCACCATTGTATTAACTTGTTCATCATCATCAAGAAGATCAAGGCTACAAGTAGGTAGTCTATTTTCCTCCACGACTTTTGTATATGCAGTTTCTTTCTCATTCTATTGTTGTTAAAGTTTGGCTGAAGGTGGTGGAACATTCAAGCTTTGTCATAACCATTGTCAACATGCTTTTTATTTCTTTTATTCCCTGTCTTAATAATATTTGTTTTGTTTCTATTTTTTCTTGATTTTTTCTGATTTCTCTTATTTCATTTAAGACTTTATTTGTTTCTTTATTTTTTTCCATTTCTTCTTTTTTTTTCCTGTTGCTCTGTCTTTTCTTTTCTTTCCTACTTCTCAATATTTTTGAAATATCTCAAAATTATTTGAGACACTTCTTCTGATGAGTCTAAAGGTGTCATGGAGAACTACAAATAAAATGATATTAGATTATTAGTGAAAAAGTAGCAAAGGTATTGATAAACAGTGATAGATTTATGTCATCATATATTCAAGATAGACATGGATAGAAAAGCTTTCATTGTCTATCTAGATAGACATATATAAAGCATGCTCTAAGTTTACTTATATTCTCAGATTAAAAAATGTCGATGTTTAGAGTCCTCTAGACACTTGTTTTTAAACATTCCCATGTTACAATTGGTGGCTCTTCCGTTGCAAACTTTCTTCTCCAACATCTAAATTGGAAAGTCTTGGTATTTTCTCAAAAGACCAATAGACTAAAACTAGGGGAAACCCTTGAAGGTATACAGCATCTTTGTCACTGTAGGATGTTTTTTTTTCAAGAACTGATAAGTTAAGATTGCTACTACAAATTTGGGTTTTAACGATGCAAATTTTGTGTTATAAAGATAACGACACAATTTTTGCGTCATTGAAGCCACTGTCAAGAAAGGCTATTTAACAACACTTTGGAAAACGTGTCATTAAATATGCTTAGATGACACCAAAATTGTGTCATTAATACCTTTACCTTGATGCAATAAATATGCCATCATTATCTATAACTCGACATGATGCAATAAATATGCCATCATTATCTATAACTCGACACCAATATATTGTCATCAATACCCTTACATTGATGCAAATCATGTGTCATCGTTATCTATACATTAACACTAATATATTGTCAATAATACTCTTACATTGACGCTTTAAATTTGTCACCGTTACCTATTACTCGACACGAATATATTGTCATTAATAACCTTATATTGACGCTTTAAATATGTCATCGTTATCTATACCTTGACCCAAATATATTGCCATTAATACCCTTACATTGACACTTTAAATGTGTCACCATAATCTGTCACTCGACACAAATATATTGTCATTAATACTATTACATTGACAATTTAAATATGTCACCTTTCAATATAACTCGACACTAATATATTGTCGTTGTAAATGTTTCGTTACACAAAATTGTTGTCAAGAAATGTGTTTTAACAACACTGTTTCTGTTTAATAAAGGCTTATATGTCGACATATGTTTGGTGTCGTTATTCTTCATTTTCGCAACACATATTTTTCTGTCATATATTTCTTCTTTCAAAAAAATTAAATACTAAATTTCAGCATTACCCACATATGTTTGGAAATATATTTATATTGATAATAAAAAATATAACTTACATTATCGGTAAAGATTTTACAATAATCCAAAAGATAAATTTACTATAATATTACATGTATATGTGACCTAATCTAATCAAACTGACGTATAAATGAGAACTTGATCGATACCATGGTCCATGGATTCTTCAACTACCTGCAAATTTGAAGAAAATGAACCTTAGCCAATATTCATTACGAAAAATGCATAAGCATAAACATTAAGTACATGCCAAACAAAAATCACCTTCTTAATAAGTAGACCAATAAACTTTTCAAAATAAGCGCCCAAAGTTCATACAACCAAGGTTTTTAATAAAAGACCCATAAGGAATGCAAAAGATTAAAAAAATACCGACTATATAAACATAGACATAAGCATAGTATATAAATGTTGCAAATGTAAGTTTCGATTCAATCTTTACAGACCAAGCAATGTTCTAGTTTGCATCAAGTTGAAACTTAGCATAAACTTACCCTTAGCCCCCCTTCCTCCAAAGTAATTACAAAACAACATGATTCCTATAACATATGTCTAAGCGGATTAAACAAAATAGCTTTTCAATGACTACTATAACTGCAGAATAGTCAACACAACAAAGTATCAAGTTCCTAAATACATGTCAACATGATTCCTAAAACATATGTCTAAGCGGATAGCACAAAATAGAATTTCAATGGCTACCACTGCAGGATAGTCAAAGCAACATTTCTAAGTACATGTTAACATGATTTCTAAAATAAAATAGTTAAGTTACGTTACAAAACATAAAGCACGCTTACCTCTTTCTTTTACTAAATCCCCACACCCTCATATCTTGATTACCCTCTACAGAGGCTTCTTCTTTCTTGCAAGTTCGGAAGCCCTAATAATGAATAGTAAACTACGTAAGTTATACAATTATTGTTTCATATGCAATATATTAACTCATTATTTGATCTCTAACAAAGTTCATGATAACTTAAGTTAACATCGTTCTCAAAGTTATTCCAAGAACAAAAGTTGCAACCAATGTTATGAGAAAACAACAAACAATGTAACAAATAACAAACACTTTGAAATTTTACATACTTCAAAAATTTAAATAATATATAAAATCCAGTTGCAAAATAAGTAAGTTTCAAAACTTTTTTATCATGAGCATTGAGAAGTGTTGCTATCAAAAATCTCTTGTAGTTCCTCTTCTATCAAATTCAACCCAAAAAATCGGGTAGACAATATATTGATCTCAATAATCTTTGTTTATTCCTGGGAACCATAGCACAAGAAAACATCATCATTGACATACAACACATAATTGGAAAATGTAATATACTAGTTGCAAGCCAAAAACCATAAAATCCATAAATGAACAGTACTTCTTCCCCGTCTCAAATTTTTATATCCATATGACAAAAACCAAATGAATTTTTCATACATTTTGCAATTATAGAAATTGAAAAATAAATATAATAATAATATTAGCAAAACAATGTGAAATATAACAAATACAGGTTGGGAAATAATACAGGTTGACAAATGGTTTGACAAATAATACAGCAAACAATATAGTTGACAAATAATACAGGTTGGAAATAATATACAGGTTAAGAAATAATATAATATACAGGTTGGAAAATACTATATTGAAAATAATATACAAATTGAGAATAAATATATTTGAAATAATATAAAATAATATATTGAAAATAATATAAAATAATATATTGAAAATAATATAAAATAATATACCGGATATAATATAAAATAATATATCGGATATAATATACAGGTTGAGAAATAATATTTATGAAATAAATATCAAACCTAACAAACTATTCTATCTTTTACAAGGCCAATCAATTAATAAACAGTAAACCAAAAAAATAACAACAGCCAAATTAAATCAATTAGCTTAAACCTAACAAATTTAAAGAATATAAAATAAAATGACTTAAATTTAACAAATTTGAAGCAAATCAATTAAATTTGAAGCAACAATAAATTCAATTGGTAACAAAATTAAAGCAAGTAATGACATTAAGATTAAATGACCTAAATCTAACAAATTCGAAGCACATTGAAATTAATTGGCTAAATCTACTAAATGTGATGCAACAACAAATTTAATTGACCTAAACAACAATAAATTTAATTGACCTAAATTTGAAATAACAATAAAAGCACTGTAAACCCAATTGGCCTAACCCTAACAAAATTAAAGTCACCTTAAAATTAATTAACGAAATTACAACAAAAAAAAATTTGAAAAACTATATCGTTATAATTGATTACACTCTCAAAAGGCAAGGGAAAGAGTGGAATTTTTTTTTTAAAAAAGTTACTTTTGATAACCTTCGGGAATTAAAAATGCTTTTAAGATATAGAGGTTAACTAGTTTTTCTTTCGATGAGTCTTTCTCGTTACACAACGCTTTAAAAGTTCTTTCTATATCTCTTCTTATTATAAAGTCATCACGACGGAAAATGGCATTTTTCAGACCATTTTCTTTTCTTTCTCCTAGATTTAACTCAGGGAATTTGTGATCTTTTACTCTAGTCATAAAACAAAAGTCATTCAGCCCAAATTCTGCTAGATGTTCATTGAAGTTGAAAGCAAGGACATTAGTTTTTTCTGTATGGCATTGTTTTCTTAATAGAAAATTCAGGAATGGTGTTGGTATTTTGGCCATTTTAATGTTAAGGAACTGCCTAAAAGGATTGTTTGTCAAAATTTGAGAAAGAATTCTTTTGTCTATTTTTGACTTGATCTGATTCAATGTTTCTAAACTGTAGTATACAGTAATTCTAAGGTTTTTTTGTTCATCTTCCATAATAATGTCATTTGGATAGTGTTTCACCTGTTGAATGACATAATAAATAGTATGTTTCAAATAAGGGTAAGTTTAAACAAATTTACAAATGCAGAGCGCTATAAAGAAAAAGATAAACAAATATACAACGCTATACAGACAGATATTCACATTCTAGTTTGTTACCTTTATTCCTTTTTCTTTCTTTATTTTTCTTTCTTCTGTCTTTGCTTTACACCTTATTGATTTACTAAACGATGCTTGTTGATTCTTACTCACCATCTATTTGTAAAAAAGAAGACTAATATAAATTATATTCAATGAAATATATACAATCAATATAGAAACAGACGTGTTTGTATGTGGGATAGATCGTGATAGATATAGATTGATCAAAATGAATATAGATTAAGACCTCTTTGTATGCGATATAGATCATGCTAGATATATGTAGATGATGAAGATAGATCGAAATGAACATAGATTCAAACCTTTTGTATGCAAGTCAGATTGTCGATCGCGACAATTCTGTTGAAGTAGTTACCAGGATATAAACGATTGACGAGGAAGACGATGAACAAAAAAGTCTGAGCAAGTTCCTTTACCTTTTTATAGCCCCTTCATTTTGATGGCATTTTTGTAATTATGAGTTATTAGAGTTTCTGTAAATGTTCGTTTATACTTATAAAAACGATCATTGAAATTTCTCTACATGATCGTATATACTTAAAAATTTTCGTCATCTTTTACTGTTTATTACCTTATCATTTATATATATGATTATTGTTTATATAATGTACAGAATCGTGTATGATTATCGTTTGTATTTTCAAACATGATTGGACGCACATATGAGATAATCGTTAAAGTATTTTGTTATTGTTTAGCGTTTATTTTTTATCGTTTATGTAATTGGTAATTACAAGATCGTGTATCAATTGTATATTATTCTACACGATGTCGTCTAATAATCGTTTATGAACATTAGTCGGACACGCTCGGACGATTAATCGCACGTTTATTGAGGTATTTTTGATATTTCGCATTGTGGGCCTATAGGTTTTTTCCGTTTCTGAAATTGTTCTATAGAGCGTAAATAACTTGCCGCTTTATTATATTATTAAAAAGATCCCTATTATTTATGATATCTTTTTGATAAAGAGTTTGAAAAATAAAAAATGTGAAATTGTTGAATTTATCTTTGCCGTTATTTTAGGATATGATGTAAATTTTGAGTTGAAATTGACGATTTCAGGGGATGATATAAATTTAAATTCAAATTGTTATTAAAAATATGTATTATGTATTATTTAATAAAGTTTTGATAAATAGTATGAAATATAAAGAATTCAAAGGTATTGAATTTATATTTGCTATTATTTTAAGAGTATTATCTAAAATTTGAATTCAAATCGGTATTAAACATATGTATTATGAACTATAGAAATATAAAAAAAATTGTTAATTAATTGATTTAAATCCTAATAATTCGTAAATCTGATTGAAACTAGAGCCATATTTTGGGGATGTTGGTGCAATCTTCTCCAACAAGAAAATATCATGTTTAGTTAAGATTTACCATAAATGAATGTGTTCACACGAGATTTCGGGCGAAATTTAATTCGTGGAATCGAACTTTGTATTGATTTATGTATTGCGGATACAATCTCTAATATTTACTCCTTTAATTCTTTCTCTCGGATACAAAAAGTAAAATTTAAAACTTCGTGGTCTTCGATCTTCAAGAAGTTGTAACTACAAGTCAATTCAAGCTTCAATCTTCTGGAATTCAAGGAAAGTTTGATCTTCCAAGTCTTCCTTCTGAAGTTGATGATAACTTGCACGTCTTGAGAGTCTTCAGAAGTTTTTGTCTTCAATTCTTCAGAGCTTCGATTATTCTCTTCAATCCAAGGTCAACTTCGATTCTTCTCTTCCATCAAAAAGGTCCCCCAAATGAATGGTAGATGTCTCCATTTATAGAGAAATTTTATGGGCTTTAAGTGGGCTTAGGCCTGTTTGTTTGTTAGGCTTGGGCCTATCTGTCTATTGGACTTAGGCTTGGCCCATTTGCTTATTGGGCTTGGGCTTGAGCCCACCTGACACTCTGGGCTTGGGCCCATTTGCTTGTTGGGTTCGTGTCCGGGCCCAATTGTTTGACGGGCTTGGTCCATTATTTCTTGCCCTAATTTATATTTAGGGCTTAATTAGATCAGGTACAAGAAAGCTTAATTATCCAAACCCAATCAAATTATGATTATCACAATATCTATTGTGATGACGTGGCGGAATTTAATTGGCCAAAATTTATTGCTCAACAGAATGTTTTTTACAAATACACTGTATTCATGATCTGTCATATTCTGCCTAATTTTTTTTACTCTTACAAATACACTGTATCTGTATGAGAGAAATTTTCTTTTGTAAAGGGGCATAATTGGGCAAAAAAAGTCAAAAAAAAATCTCCAACAGGCAGTTTTGCTATAGATCAAATTATTTTTTAGATTTGCTATTTTTCTGTTTGCTATCCATTATTTTGCTATTTATACGATTTTCTCAAAAAAAAAAAAGAAAAAAAAAAAGAAATCATGTTTAGTTAAGATTTACTATAAATGAGTGTTGTTTAGGAATACATTGAATGTATTTGTGATCTGTGATATTTTGCCTGATTTTTTGACTTATACAAATACATTGTATCTGTATGAGATCTTCTGTTCTTTGTAAAATGGTACAATCAAGCAAAAGAAAGTAAAAAAAAAAAAAAAAATCAGCAGACGGTTTTGCTATAAATCAAATTATTTTTTAGATTTGCTATTTTTCAGTTTGTTATTTATACGGTCTTCTCTAATTGATTTATAGTTTATCTACTAAACCAAGTCCCTCTTGGCCAGTGAGAAGGAGACCCTTGTTCAAGACTCAAAGTTAGCACCTAAGGGAACAACCTCTCTATAATCCCTAAATATGGGTACGAGTGAATTTTGTCTTGCACCCTATGTCCTCAACTATTTACCTGGTCTTATCTTTAAAATGAGAAATCTATTGGGACAACATTGTCAAGTTATCTTCATCATATCGATCTAAGGATAATCTTGAATAAACAAGAGTTCATAGTTAACTAAGATCCAGTTACCTAGGTCATCGAATTCGAGATAGTCAGTTTTAAATAGTAAACAATATTAAAATGTAAAAGTGACTATCTCATAGTTTGGTCTTATACAATCCCATTGCTTAGGACACACCCACTTACATGTCTCCATATGAACGATTTAAGATCAAATCGTTTTATACTAAATATAAATTGGCATGCATCAATAGTGGTCTCAAGATAAGGTGCTCAACACTATTTTTAAAATATAGACCATTTAGACTATTAACTTAAACTTGATCCACTTTTATGTCACTCCATAATTAGTGGTCAAGCTCTCAAACTATAGTTAAGAATCTTAGTTTATAACAAGCAAACCACTTATTAAATAACAATTTGTTAAACAATACATCAACAAAAACTTTATTGAACAACAAAATAGTTTAACATTCACAAATAACGAGTTTTAGAACGTAAAACCCAACACAATGACAATTTGTTATACTTGTAAATATTTTTTTTATAGTTTTGTCAATTAAGACAATTACCCACAAAAGAATGTGATAGGGTTTATAGCAACATCTAGTCCCTCTTTCTTGCATTTTTCTCGACATTTGGCCTTTTATTACAAGTTTGTCTGATGCATGATTCAAAAATTGAGCAAAAAGTGTCAAATGTTCGATTTTTTTTTAAAAAAATTCGAGTAACCATTTGCTGATGTCAAATTCAAGTGAAACTGACAAATCTAGGCACAGACATGGAAAAGAATTATAGTCTTCGCTCTTCCTCTCACTCGTCTCACTCTTGCTCTTCTTTTTCTCACTCGCAAATCACTACTCTCTCTCTCTAAATCACTATCTCTCTCTCTTCACTAGAATTAGTCGTGTCGAAAGCTACTCACATGGACTCGTCGTGCTGAAGAAGACAATTGTTGAGGAAGAAAAAAAAGAGGGTAATACCATAACTTCACGTAGTCATAACATTAGCAAAGAGACATTTCACGTTTTTTTTTTTCATAACATTTACAATTTTGAGCCTTTAAATTATAATAGGTCTTTTGGGCAATTAATTTCTTGATTTAGAAGAACATTTCTATAATTTCTTGATTTGGGCAATTAATTTCTTGTTAATGCCTCTCAATATTGTGTTTCTGTTTTTGCTTTAAAAGATCTGCCAATGATGTCAATTTGTCTTCACCTTTTTTAGTAAAACCCCAAATTATGAACTCATTTGTCCCAAATCTTACTCAAATTTGGGATTTCAAGTCTTTGTAAAGAATGTTTCCTATTTACATCAAATTTCAATGGTCTATTTGAATTCGTCAGTGGGTGAACAATGATTTCTTTACAAACATTACAAGCTATTGTTAAGATTTTAGAACCCCATGGTATGTCATACAAGCTACTAATAACAACAGTAGTTTTAAAACTCGTTGAAAAGTCGTGGAACTTTTAAAAGTTGAGTGATATCGATGAAACCAAGACCGTAGTATAGGAGTATTTTGCATAGTCCAGCCTAATTTAACATTTGTACCTTAAAAATCAGTACACAATTGAACTAAGATTACAAAATCGGCACACTTCCTACAACAAAATCAAGCTAGGTCTAGATATCACAAGAACTTTAACACGTGAAACTTAATGGTAAAGTTCTTAATAGTACAAAAGTAAACCATCACAGAGAAATACGAATACCAAATGTTACAATAGTTTAAAACAGACAAAAGGAACATTACCTCTATAAACACACACAATAGTAAAGAGATTGGACTGACCAAATGGTGTCTTGTTTTTTGACAGACCTGCCAGAGAAATGTTGTCTTCTGATAACATAATGCAGCAAAGTTACAGATTACAAGAAGCAACTCAAAAGTCAGAATCAATGGCCACATCAAAAGCTGAATCGATCCTACAATCTTCTTTAAGATGGCTAACATAAACTTCGTATCTCCAGTCAAATTTGATATGGGAGATGGAAACTTTGGAGGCTGTGGCATAAATGGTTCTCGGCAACAAAATATTTTAGTCTTGTGTACTACCTAATTTCTACGTATTCAAATACACAACTTACTTACTAGCAACCAACTACCTCTCTATTATACCAATTAATGAGGTGTTGAGTTGCTAAAGCGGCTACTCTTTCTAAAGAATCTCTTCTCACCATGGCCTCCCTTTCCCTCCTAATCGACGTGCCAGTTCAAAATCCTTTTTCACTGAATGGAAAGAACGGAAATGGATAACATTTAAAGGATCAATAAACAACTTGGAAGATAGCAACATTTAAAGGATCAATAAACAACTTGGAAGATAGCAGGAAATAAAGATCTATAGAGTGAAGCAGACACTTGGAACCTAGCACATTTCGTAATCATGTTTGAGAGTATTATACTGTCCAGTGTCCAACTATTTTACAAGTTGGAAGTATTGATTATCGAATCCAGGACTGTTCTTTAGTTCTTATGTTCATATATGGAAAGAAGAAAAAGGAAGAAGCGATCCAAAATGAGTTCAAAAGAAATTCATCAATCATTTCCTAACACAACCAATCTAAAGAAGTGAAAAATCTTAGTACATATGCTCGCTCATGGAACTTTTATCATTGTGAGAAACATCAAATTTCATCAACTAAAACTAATTCAAACAGAAAGGTTAACTATTTTCCCCTCAATTGAGTGCCTTACCTTTAATTTGAATCTTAGAGTTCTAATTTCAAAAGTTACTTGAATCATCAAATACAAGAAAAACAAAACCTCAATTTTTCATATCATGAAATATATATATTAGTACAAGTACAAGAATTGTGGGATGAGGGGTCGAATCTTCTATAAAGGAAGAAAAATTATACAGCGACTGACGTACTCTAATCTTAATCACACAATAGATTTCAATATTACTGCTTTTCTTAAAAATAAACTCCTCATAGTGCAACAGAAAACATCAATCAAAACGAAGGAGAAAGCTGGTGCAGTGAGTATGAGACTATGTTACTGTTTAAGTAAAGCACACAATTTTTTTAACAAAATGGAAGAAGGTTTCAACGAACATGGATGGGGCTAGTTACCCTTTGTTAAAATTTGTTACAAACCTTATGCGAAATTAAATTATTGCCTAGTCTCGCGTATTTGGACACATGAGTGTGCCACTAGGAAATAATGGAATTTGCTTGTGGTGGGTCAGATTTTAACAATAAACTAGTTGGATCTCATGTGACAATAAGAGTCTAAATAACTTTAACAAAACAATAAATTATAACGATCATTTTTTCATAACTTTAAAAATATTGTTAAACTTGTCTTCCATAAAAAAAATATTGTAAAACAAAAAACCTAATTGAGAATTTTAAAAACATTGACTGTAAAATTGAGAACTTCGAAAAATAAAGGAACAAATTTAGGATTGCTTAAAAGATTAGGGGCTACTTTGTATAGTTTTCCTAAGTAAATATAAGAGTATAATACTATATTGGTGCCTGTACTTTGGATTTTGGTCCATTTTGGTCTTTGTACTTCCAATTGTCTAATTTTAGTTCCTTCTCATAAATCTTATATTCAGTCCATATGCTTTCATTCAACAGAACTTCAATTTAGTCTTTAGA
Organism: Cucumis melo; assembly: GCF_025177605.1. Classification (NCBI taxonomy): domain Eukaryota; kingdom Viridiplantae; phylum Streptophyta; class Magnoliopsida; order Cucurbitales; family Cucurbitaceae; genus Cucumis; species Cucumis melo. Next base: position 5,901,480 of record NC_066857.1, read on the forward strand.
AGTTAATTTTTCTCTATCAAAATTAGTAAAATATTGATAATAATTTTCATGCAAGACATTGTGTATAATATATATAAAAGATATGCTCATAGAGACTAATGTTCTTGGGGAAAAAATCAAGATAATGACTGCAAGGACTAATTTTAAGATTTATTGAAAGTACAAATGCTAAAATTGGGCAATCGAAAGTATAGGAACAAAAATGGAACAAAATTCAAAATACTTGGACAAAAGTGGTATTTTAATCTAAATAATACTCACAGGCAAAATAGCTTCCACAATCAAAATTGGAACGAAACTCAAACATGTGAAGATTGACTTACTGATAGTTACACGCTTGGCATGAATAGCACACAGCATGGTATCTTCAAATAGGTGAACCAAAAAGTCTTCTGCGGCCTACAGATGAGAGATGCAAGCAGTTTAATGGTACAATTTACTTGATCTAAAGAAAACCTAACGAAAAGCAGATTTCAACAAAATACAATCAGGCTTCATAAAAACAGGTGATACAGTGTGAGATTGCACTACATAAACTGGAATCAGGTAGGCAAAATGTTTGTTGCAAGAAATAAAATTTTTTTGTATGCAACAGAAAAACGGAAGAAACTAACTCAAAAAGGAAATCATAATAACATAATTGCACATAAAAGTGAAAATAATACTATGGTCCAAATCAGAACTTCAAAATAAACACAAGGTTTGATGTTTTCACTTCGTTCCCATCTTAAAGAAACAAAACAACATGATTCATTAAATGGAAATAAATTTTACAGTTAAAGATGGCATAGAATCCAACTACCTGAACTAGGTGATAACAAGATACGCTTAAAAATTAGAAGTAAACTGCGCAAGTAGTAAAATTGACATTTCTACTATGTTCCTTAATAGATTAGTTTGGGAAACAAAAGGTATTTTTGAAGTATTAAACCACAACATCAAATTATATAAGTCAAGAATTAAACAATAGCTTGGAAAGGAAACACGCACACACTCACACAACAAAGAGCATTTTAATTTTTTCTCCAAGTTGCAAGTTGCAACAAATTAAAAAAATTATAAGCTTGAAATTCCAAACGGCATTGCAAAAGTAGTGTAGGACAAACGAAGAGAAGCTGCTTCCGTATAGACAAAATGGAAGACACAACTCTTCTCTTTAGTGTAGACAAGGAAGGCTCACTCAACCAAACCAATGAAAAGAAGCAATTACTTCCTGAAGAGCTACTAAAGCTTCAGCTTGCCATCTCGTAATCTGTGGAGCCAACTGGTTGCTTACTTCTTTCACCTACAAGGGTTTTTTATAACCGTCACATGATCAAATTTTAAAAGCAATATATATTAAGTAATTACAAAATGAGCATTTAATATGTTCTTGCTCTTCAAGAACTCAACTAACAAAGCCCCTTTTGAGGACAAGAGGATTCTTTTTTACAAGCTGGCTATGAAGCTCTTATGTGGAACATTTGGCAAGAAAAATCAATGGCAGAAGGGCTGGGGTCCAGCAGATTTCAACGCTGTATCATGGGCTTCAACTATTAAGTTGTTCATGATATTCCTCCTTTGTTTTCATTACATACGTGTAAATATATATTTATATCTGGGTGTGCCTAACTTAGATTGCACACTTTGATCAATCTCATGAGACCACCTTACCCTCAACTAATTTCATTGTCAAGAAATTCATAGAACTTTATCCTAGGCAAGTAGCATATATAATAACTATACTAGGTAGGCGGGCTCCAATATTTTTTTAGTCCACATTTTTTTATTGAAGTTCCATTTTTTCTTTTCAAAAGAATAGCCTCAGAAATGTAGAGTGAACTATTATAAAATAGAATATATGCACCAAGACTACTGTCATGGCAAAAAAGCAGACATCTCAATATGAGACCAGAAACATGAATGGTTGGCTATCAAAATAATCACATACCACGTTAAGACCTATATAATTGTAAGTATAATAAACTAGGTTACAATACTTGTCAGAAAGAAGTATGAATCCAGATATAGGACTTCTCTCTTGAATATTTTTTCTCATAGTTGAAGTTTCATTTCTCCTGAGTTTCTGTACTAACCATTTCTGTTATCTAGAAATCAAGAGGCTGACCATATTTCGCTCCTTAAATCAATTAGTGAAAATATACGTGCAAGGATGTCCTTATATACATAGGAACAAGAGAAAAAGATGAAGGAAAAAGGAAAAAGGAAAAATGAAAAGAAAAAAAAAACTTACTGCTCGGATGAAACAGCTAGCTGGAATTAGCAGATTCCATGATTTCTGGAGATTCCGAATTTCTCTCAATGCCACCGTTCCTGGTCTGAAGCGTATTTTTTTCTTTGTTCTTGATGGTGGGCCTATATTAAAAAGTTTTCAAGCCATAAAAAAAGAAAAGAAAAGAAAAAAGACCATGTTACACAGAACAAACCAGTTGAAAAAGAAAATGCAAAAGGCCCAGCTATCACCAAAATCAAAATGTTCTTAATACAAAGGTGAAGAAAAGCCCGAATAAAAGAACTCACTTTGAGCTTTCCTGACATTTTGTGTTCTCCCATTGAGTGGCTATCAAATTTGAGGACAGAATAATAGTTAGTCAATTATCTATATATCTATATCTATCTATCTGTCTATCTATCTATCTATCTATCTATCTATATATATATATATATATAAAAGCAACTGTACCAAACTAGTTGAAGTAAACCAAGAGCAAGAAAATATAAATACATTTGACCAAAAAATTATCTTGCAATTACAAATATAAAAGCCCTCTACTACCAATGGCCCTTAAAAATGAAAGTTGTATCAACAGCAAACCCTGTAATTCGACAGGGCAAGACGCGTCCATTTGAAGGTTATTTTCTTCTTGTAATGTGAAGACCCATGTTCTAGAATAGAAGGGTTGTGAAGAAGAAAGTTAGGCTGTATAAGAAGAAAGCGATTTGGGATCTTCGTTTTGATCAAAAGAAGTGCAATGCGAGGAAGGGTACGCGACGCAAAGAAGGAGCTTTGGGCTTTAGGCAAAGAAGCTAGGCGAGGGAAGGAAGTTAAGTATTTTGGGTGAAGATGTACACTCAGATTAGTCGGCGTTTTACATGTTAGCTCAAGGATAAGCATGACTGGAGGAAATGGGAAACCGACACGTGTAGATCATGAAGGAGTAGCTGGCAAGCAAAGATGAAGTTAAGGATAACTAATCTAGTTTAAGATTAGTATAAATAAGTCTCATGAAATCAAAAGAAAAGTGGGAAAGGAAGCTCTAAAGTGTTGTTAAAAGAAAACAGGCGAATAAAAGAAGCTTTAAAGAAGGCATTACGAAGAAGGGAGAAAAGAAGGATCAGGCGAGAAGGGGGAAGAAAAGTTTGGGCATTAAGAAAGGGGGAAGAGTAAAGGAGATTAGGCTTTGTGAGTGACTTTTCAATGAAAAGATAATCTTTTCCAAGTTCTTTCATGTCATGTTTGTATCATGTTTAATGATGTAATCTTATGATGTATAATATGAAAAGCATAGTTATTTTAAGAATGTTTTACTGCCTTTAGCAATATGATGTTTGTGAACCATTAGCCTTTGTTCCCGATACAAGATAGCTACTATGTGCATATAAGAGTCAAGGCAACCAAGAGATGAAAGGACCACATTGCAATGAGAAGGTGGCTATATGCATTGAGATGTCCGCATTTGAGCCAACCGCACGAGCAACCGAAAAAGAACCTGAATTTCTCCAAGAGATACTAATGACGATACGTGTCGTCACAGTAGTCTATGCGTTAGAATGGTTAAATGCCCTAGCAAAAGGAATATGTAGAGGCCAATGTATGTGCGCTTAATGATTTTATGATGAGGCGTTGTAAAATATTTTGTGTAACTGAGTTTATGCATGATCTTGTGCTAGGTTTTCCTAAAACTTGTCACTCACTAGGAATTTGGCTTATGGTTTGAAGTTTCCCTTCCCCAGGTAAGTGAGGCATTGAGGCCGCATTGTGAAGGTTAAAGCAAGCAGCGAAGCAAAGGAGAGTTACAGCAGGCATTAAGAACTGTGCTAGGCATTGAGAGCTTGAAGTTTTAGATTTAAAATAAGCTTGTAATTAATTTAAATTTTGTTGAGGATTGAATAAAAGTTATTCTCTTATGCTTAAGTGCTATCAAAATTTATCGCCTTGCATATTTTTAAGTTACTAAAGTTCAAGTTAAGTGTTAAGACCCGGGTGTTCTGGCGTTTCACGTAGAGGCGCCAAGGCTGCCCAAGTCACGTCCACAATCATAACGCGTGAAGATGGCATTGCGAGTGGGGGCGTGACATGTAATCTATCGGGTGGCTGCATCAGCTTATATACTTGGTGGAAATTAGGGAAAAGGCTTCCTTTCTGCTAGCAAACAAGATCGTTTCAAACTAATTGAAATGTGTTAAATCACCAACGAACTCAAAACCTTAAGTTGATGAGTGAAGGTAAATTTAATATTATATCACGTAACAAAATATAAACAGTTGAAAATATGTTGTAAATAAGGGGTTAGTTGATTGTTTATAGCCTCAAGGGTAGTATTTTATTGTATCCTAGTTTTATTTTCTTATTTGTTAGGGCTTGTTGTAGCCTATACATATTCTTCCCCTTGTATTCTTTGGAATATAAGAAAATAACAAAAGCAGCTTTTGTCATGGTTTATTACCCCTGTACTAGGGTTTTCCACTTATACCTTGTGTTTATCTTCTTCTTCTTTTCAATATAGTATCGGAAAGTGGTGACGAAAGCCTATCTGCCATTGGCAAAAACCAACCGGTGCAAGATAACCTTAGTTTTGCACTAGCCCTGCTTCAGCTACAACTGTCGTTGCTGCCAATGGAGCTACCATTTTTCCTGTTGCCGATATTGTTGCTACTGTCCAAGCTACCGTTGATTGCTATCTTCAGTCCTTGCATATCCATCCAACTCTAGTGCCAACACAACCCTTTGATGGAAACCCTAGCCGAAACGTACACCGTGAAAACAAGATTAGTGAGTCATCCACCTACCATAGAGATAAATTCCCTATCACAACAACAAGCTTCTCGTAACAATCAGGTTTTCCTCATCATGTGTTGCCTAGTCATGAACATCAAGGCTCGATTGGTTTATTTCTGATAATGGTTCAAAAACAGCTGGCCAATTTTCAAACAAGTTTTCAACAACAAATCGCTGCTCTTGGGCAACTTTAGATGCTTCCAATGACTCCACAAATTCTGCCACTCCATCAATCTTACCAATGTATTAGGAGAACCTAGTCTCTTTCTCTACCTTAACTACTACAAATTGTTTATCTGGTTCTATGGGAAGTTCCATAGGGCCAAATAGAGGGGAGAAATTGAATGGCCAAAATTATTTTTCGTGGTCTCAATCCATTAGAATGGCCCTTTAAGGGGTGTTACAAATTTGGGTACCTAACAGAAGAGATACCGAGACCTAGACCAGGGACCCTCAAGAGCAAATCTGGAAAGGAGAGGACTCTCTTCTTAAGTCCATATTAATTAATAGTATAGAACCTCAAATTGGGAAACCTTTGTTGTATGCTGTTACCGCTTGAGACACATGGGATATAGTTTAGAGTTTATACTCAAAAGGCAAAATACATCTTGCCTTCATACTTTGTGTAAGTAAATTACGAGTGCAAGTAAGGGACAACGGATGTTACTTCATATTTTAACTGTCCCTGATTTGGCAAGAGATGGATATGTGTCAAGAGATTGTCTAAGACTACCCTTGTGGAGGTGTTCAATACTCCAAAATTGAGGAAGTTGATCGTGTGTATGATTTCCTTTGCTAGCTTGAATTCCAAGTTCGATTTAGTCCCTGGTCGTATACCGAGTCAAAGGCCTCTTCCTTCATTGATGGAGGCGTGTTCTGAGGTTGTCTAGAGGAAGATCGCACAATGAGAAGCAAAATCCCGATGCGTGAACATTGCAAGAAACCTTGGCATACGAAAGACAACGATTGGAAGTTACATGGTCGACCACCAGATGGTAAGAAACGTTCGCCAAATGACAAGCATAATTCTAGTAGGTGTTTATGTTGGACCTCTTATCATACATGCCTACAAGCGCAAGGGTAAAAAAGAGAATGCCTAGGAAGACAGCTCGGCCAATAGAAATAAATGGAAGGATTAGGGGGGTGGGTCCCACCAAGGGAATTGAGGTATTTTAAGAATGCTTTTAGGGATTGGTGAGGTAGTCTTTATTTTGTGAAAAGCTGTTGTGAAGGCTTTTAGGAAGAGAGCCAGCTTCTCGAATTGTTGAGGGTTTTCTTACTACTATTTTCATACTGCTTATCTTGTTATTGTATTTCCTGTTTTTATCTTTCATTTTGAACATTTTGTTGTTGATATGTATATAAATATCCACAAAGTACCGTCTCTGTTTCTGCATTGTTGTTGGAATTTTATGAGTACAGGGGAAGAGTCCTAACAAAGTGGTATCAGAGCCACAAACATCCTGGGGAAGACACGAGCTATGGCACAAAAACGATGGGAGGACAGATTGGAGATAAATGAGAAAGAGATCCTAGAATTGAAGGAAATGATGCTCAGTCTACATAAGAACATAGAGAATATGACGAAAGAAATGAAGGATGTGCTAAACATAGGGAAGAATCGTGTGCCTCGAAAGGGTTTGGGCTAAAAGAGAAAGGAAAAGTTAGAGAGACAGACATGACTTCCGTTTTCACTAGAGGTTCATTGGATAGAAGTAAATATAAGAAGTTAGAGATACCTATCTTCACTAGAGTAAACCCAGAATCATGGGTCTATAGGGTCCAACACTATTTCGACGTCAACGAGTTGGTCGACGAGGAGAAGGTGAAGGTCGCTGTCATTACTTTGGTCAAGACAAGCTTGATTGGTTTCACTGAGTAACAATTGAAAGAAGGTTACATCGTGGGAAGATCTCAAGAGGAGGATGTTTGAACACTTCAAGGCTCCCTAGTGAAGGTAGTTTGGGTGCCCGTCTTATATGGATTAAGCAAGATGGATCCTACGACGATTATTTGAAGAAGTTTTTGGACTATTCTGCGTCGTTGCCGGAGATGGCGAAGAGCGTCCTGATTGATGCATTCGTCACTGGGTTGGAGACCACTTTGCAAGCCGAAGTAAAAAGTCGTCACCCAACTACCTTGGAAGATTGTATGCATGAAGCCGAAATGGTGAGTGATCGTGATTTGGCCATTAAATTGGCCCTAAATGAACGGGGCGGTCGTGGGCTAGGGGCATCTGAGGGCCAAACCCAGATTGGGATAAATGTGACGGTAAATACTGGAAAAAAAAAAAAGAGGGAAAACGCAGCGATTATGCAATGAAGCAAATTTCGATTCCGATAAAAGGAAATTATGAGGGGAGAACCACCGGTGAAGCGTTTATTGGACAATGAGTTTCGAGCAAGGCTAGAATAGGGATTATACTTCAGATGTAATGACAAGTATTCGCCAGGTCACAGATGCAAGGTCAAAGAAAATCGCAAACTTATGTTCTTTATCGCAAATGAAGAAGAAGATCTGGAAGACACGAACGGGAAGGAGGAAGCTGAGCCAGAAATGGTGGAACTCGAAAACCTAGAAGTCAAGGGAGAAACCAAAATAACGCTTCAGACAATTTTGGGTTTCACGTCAAAGGGTACAACAAAATTGCGAGGGACAGTGAAGGGAAGAGAGGTAATTATCCTCATTGACAGCGGCACAACACACAATTTCATTCATCAAGGAGTAGTTAAGGAGTTAAACTTACCGATGGGAGGGAAAACTAACTCTGAAGTAACTATTAGCAATGGAACTACGCTGGAAGGGAAAGGGATATGCAAGAGAGTCGAGGTCAAACTTCCTGAATTAACGATTGTGGCAAATTTCTAGGCGATCAAATTGGGCAGAATTGATGTGGTTCGGGGCATGCATTGGCTTAGCACTACCGGATTCGTGGGGTCACTGGCCATCAATGACAATGACGTTCATGGCAGGGAAAACTCAGGTAATATTAAAAGGAGACCAATCCCTTACAAAGGCAGAGTGTTCCTTGAAAACGATCTCCAAGACGTGGGAAAGAGAGGATTGGGGGTTGTTGTTAGAAGTCGAGAATGTCAAAATTGATGAAGATAATGAGGAGGAAAGCGAAAGAGAGGAAGAAGGGGAGAAGTCAAACTTACCAATGATTCCTAATCTGTTAAAAAGGTTTAGGGGATTATTTGAGATGCCGAAGGAGTTACCTCCGAGAAGGGCCGTGGACAATCGAATATTGACTGTAGACGAACAGAAGCCCATAAATGTTCGCCCCTACAAGTACGGGTACATACAGAAGGAAGAAATAGAGAAGTTAGTTTCGGAAATGCTTCAAGCGGGAATTATCAGGTCGAGCCGAAGTTCATATTCCAGCCCAGTTTTACTAGTAAAGAAACGAGATGGAGGGTGGAGATTTTGCGTAAACTATCGTAAATTGAATCAGGTGACTATTTCCGATAAATTCCCCATTCCCATAATCGAAGAACTGCTGGATGAGCTACATGGTGCTGAAGTTTTTTCAAAATTGGATTTGCGCTTGGGTTACCACCAAATTCGAATGAAGGAGGACATTGAGAAAACTGAGTTTTGCACCTATGAAGGACATTAAAAATTCCTGGTTATGCCCTTCGGATTAACCAATGCTCCGGCAACTTTTCAATATCTCATGAACCAAATTTTCAGGCCCTTCTCCAAAGACGATTTGTATTAGTTTTCTTCGATGACATCTTGGTTTATCGCAGTGATATCACGAAACATCCGAAGTATTTGGGAGTGGTGTTTAATGTGACGAAAGACAACCAGTTATTTGCCAACGAGAAAAAATGTGCAATCGAGCATTCTCGAGTCAATTATTTGGGACATTGGATCTCTAAAAGAGGAGTAGAAGCTGATGGTGAGAAGATAAAGGCAATGGTAAATTGGCCCCAACCCAAATATGTTTCAGAATTAAGGGGATTTTTCGATCTCACGAGGTATTATCGAAGATTTGTCAAGGGGTATGGGAATATTGCAACTCCACTAACCAAGTTGTTGCAGAAAAATGGATTCAATTGGAACGAAGACGCCACATAAGCCTTTGAATCACTAAAATAAGCAATGATTTCAGAACCGGTTTTAGCACTCCCTGATTTTTTCCTGTCGTTCACCATTGAAACAGATGCTTTAGGAATAAGACTGGAAGCAATTTTGTTTTAGAACGGCAGACCAATAGCGTACTTCAACCAAAAATTATCCCCTCGAGCACAAGCAAAATCCATTTATGAAAGGGAACTGATGACAGTTGTAATGGTGGTTCAAAAATGGCGACATTATTTGTTGGGAAGGAAATTTACCGTGCTTTCAGATAAGAAGTCATTAAAGTTTTTTATTGAAGAGAGGGAGGTTCAACCTCAATTTCAGAGATGGTTGACTAAATTACTAGGCTAGGATTTTGAAATTTTGTACCAACCTGGTTTGCATAATAAAGCTGCAGACGCCTTATCTCGAATGAACCATTCCGTCGAATTAAATACCTTAATATCTCCTGTGCGGGCTGCTAGATGTTGAAATGGTGATGGAAGAGGTAGAAAGGGATGACAAATTACAAGAAATAATTAAAATTCTAAAGGAGAATCCAAAAGAAAAAGCCAACTACCAGTGGGTGTCGACCAGATTGCTTTACAAGGGAAGGTTAGTGCTGCCAAACACTTCTTCTCTTATTTCATCTTTACTCCATACGTTCCATGATTTGGTATTAAGGAGCCATTTGGGATTTCTCATAACCTACAAGCATATGAATGAAGAAAAACAATGGGTGGGCATGAAGAATGATGTAAAACGATATGTTGAACAGTGCGAAGTATGTCAAAGAAGTAAAACATAAGCAATCTCCCTTGCTAGATTATTGCAGTCCCTACCTTTACCCAGTTTAATTCTCGAAGACTGGACGATGGACTTCATAGAAGGGTTACCCAAGGCTGGTGGTTTTGATAGTATCATGGTTGTAGTTGACCGGCTCAGTAAAATGGTTCACTTCATTATCTTGAAACACCCATTCACCACGAAACAAGTTGCTGAAAAGTCCGTCGAAGAGATCATTAGCAAACATGGAATTCTAAACTCCATTGTCACTGACTGTGACAAGATCTTCTTGAGTTACTTCCGAAAGGAATTATTTGCAGCCATGAGAAAGTCATTGAATAGGAGTACCGCTTTTTATCCTCAAACGGATGGGCAGACAGAACGGGTGAACCGTTGCCTCGAAACTTATTGTTGTTTTTGTAACGAACAGCCAACGAAGTGGCATAAGTGCATACCATGGGCTGAATTATGGTATAACACAACCTTTCACTCATCGACAAGAACAACCCCATTCCAAATAGTTTATGGCCGCCCACCACCTCCACCGGTTTTGTATGGTGATAGGAAGACCAATAGCAACAGTGTAGAACACTTGTTGAAGGAAAGAGATTTGGTTATTAGTGCCTTCAAGGAGAATCTATTGACGGACCAGAATAGGATGAAGAATTAAACGGATCTTCGCCGCCGTGAAATGAAGTTCAAAGTGGGACACGAAGTTTATTTGAAATTACAACGGTACTGACAACGATCCTTAGCTAGAAAACGTTGTGAGAAGCTCGCTCCAAAGTTTTATGGGCCTTATCGCATAATAGAAGAGATTAGGGAAGTAGCTTATCGTTTGACCTCCCACCCGAGGCAATGATCCATAACGTGTTTCATATTCACAGCTAAAACTGAAGTTGGACAAAACACAACACATACAGCACTTGCCACCTGCATTGACTGAAGAGTTTGAGCTGCAAGTTGAACCTAAGGCAGTTTTGGGTGTCCATTGGAACAATGAAATAGGAGCTAATGATTGGTTAGTGAAATGGAAGGGATTACATGACTGTGAAACAACGTGGGTGTCCATTTATGCTATGAACCAGAAATATCCTTTATTTCACCTTGAGGACAAGGTGAGCTTCGAGCTCGGCGGTATTGTTAGACCTCCTATCATACATACCTACAAGTGCAAGGGTAAAAAAGGGAATGCCCAAGAAGACAACTCTACCAATAGAAATAAATGAAAAGAACTTTCTTTTTTTTTTTTTTTTTGGGTGTCAGGAAATGGAGGTATTTAAGGAAATGTTTTAAGGATTGGTAAGGTAGTCTTTAATTTGCGAAAAACTGTTGTGAATGCTTTTAGGGAGAGAGCCAGCTTCTTGAATTGCTTGGGGGTTTCTTACTACTATTTTCATATTGCTTATCTTGTTGTTATTGTATTTCCTGTTTTGATCTTTCATTGTGAACATTTTTTGTTGATATATGTGTAAATATCCACAGAGTTCCGCCTCTGTTACTACATTGTTGTTGGGATTTTCTAAGTGTAGGAGAAGAGTCTTAACAGTTTATGAGTGAATCTGCTAGAACATCACACACCCCAACCCTGACAAGAAATCAAGGTGATCCTAGCATTTCTTCTCTTGGAGCCATTGCACAATTAGGCAACTTTCAGTCCTTCAGTCTTATCAGCATCGTTTGGAAGAAACCCTAGATATTGGATTCAGGTGCTACAAACCATTTAATTGGATTCTCTGAACATTTTATTTCATAACTTCCTTATACTGGCAATGAAAAAATTAGGCTTGCAAATGGGTCCTTTGCTCCTATCGCAGGCAAGATCATATTTCCCCTTTTGAAGGTCTCACTTTACAAAATGTGCTACATGCGCTAAGATATCATACAATTAACTATCTATTAGTAAGATAACCCGGGATCTACATTATCAACCTGTCTTCTCACCTAATATTGTTTATTCTCGGGACTTGAGCTCGGAGAAGATGATCGGTACTACCCGGCACAGTAGAGGACTCTATTTCTTTAATGATGATGCTTCCTCTAAAGATTGTTATATGACTAGTTAATTGTCATCTTATTTTTCTACTTCTAAAAAAGATCGTATGTTGGGGCACTTCCGTCTTGGTCACCCAAATTTTCAATATATGAAATATTTATTTCCTCGTTTATTTTCTAAAGTGGATGTCACTTCTTTGTATTCATGCAAAACACCATATAGTCACATTTCCATCTTAGCCCTATAGACCTACCCAGCCTTTTACCCTCATTCATAGTGATGTTTGGGGGCCCTCGCAGATCACCACTGCTTCAGGAAAATATTGGTTTGTGACCTTTATTGATGATCATACCCGTCTCACATGGATCTTTCTCCTTACTAACAAATATGAGGTCTCATCAATATGTCAACAGTTTTACACAACCATTCAAACACAATTCAATGCCAAAATTGCTATTTTGCGTAGCGATAACAATCATGAGTTTCTGAATAATACCCTTCATGAATTTCTATCTTTTAAAGAGATTGCCCACCAAAGTTTCTGTGCCGACACTCCTCAACAGAACGGGGTGGTCGAACGAAAAAAACCATCACCTCCTTGAGGTTGCTTGCTCTTTCATGTTGTCTACTTCTCCTCCCTCCTACTTATGGGAGAATGCAATCCTTGCTGCGGCTCATCTTATCAATAAAATGTCATCTTGCACCCTCCACCTCCAAACACCTCTTGAATGTCACAAGGAGTTCGACCCTATCACACGACTTATTCGTGGTGTTCCTCTCCGTGTGCTCGGGTGCATTACCTTCGTTCACTGTCATGGCCCTAACCATTCTAAGTTTGCTCCACGTGCTCAATCATGTGTTATTATTGATGTGGTCGAGGAGGACAGGATTAATATGATATCTCAAGAAGAGAACAAGGTTGCCATAAGTGATGAAACTCTAGTAGAAAAACAGGTGGGTGAGGCCAGCCAGGATGAATCAGACAAACCAGGGAGTTATGATCCCTCTCTTAACATGCCCATTGCTTTAAGAAGGGGTACTAGGTCCTGTACGAAGCATTCTATGTGTAATTACATGTCTCACAGTAATCTATCACCTAAGTTCAAGGCATTCATTGCAAGCCTCAATACTGCAACAGTATTAAAGAACATCAATGAAACTATGAAGAGTCCAAAGTGGAAAACTATTGTCATGGAAGAAATGAGAGTGCTTGAGAAGAATAAGACATGGGATCTTTGCACTCTACCTAAAGGGCACAAGACAATGAGATGCAAATGGGTGTTTATTCTGAAGTTCAAATCAAATGGGACCTTAGATAGGTACAAGGCCAGACTTGTTGCAAGAGGGTTCACTCAGGCTTATGGGTAGATTATTTGGAGATTTTTTTCTTGTGTCAAAGTTAAACAAGGTCAGGCTTCTGTTTGTTGCAATTGACAAAGAGTGGCCTCTCCACCAACTTGATGTAAAGAACAGTTTCCTAAATGGTGATTTGGAAGAAGTGTACATAAGTCCTCCACCAGGTTTTGAAGTTCAGTTTAACCACCAAGTTTGTAAGCTTCAAATCTCTTTTTGGTCTAAAACAATGTGACGGGGCGTGGTTCAACAAATTTACCACCTTTGTTAAATTTCAAGGCTTCACCGGAGGAAATTCTAATCACCCACTGTTTACAAAAAGGTTCAGATATAGGAAAATTGTTGTGTTGATTGTGTATATCGATGACATTATCCTATCAGTAGATGATACTGTTGAGATTATTAAGCTGAAAAAGAAGATGGGTGACGAATTTGAAATCAAAGACCTAGAAAATCTGAAGTACTCCCTTGGGATAGAGGTGGCGAGATCAAGGGAAGGAATCTATGTTTCACAAAGGAAATATACTCTTGACCTGTTAAAAGAAACATATATGACTGGATGTAGACCTGCTGATACTCCTATGGAATTCAATTCGAAACTGGGAAATTCTGTTGACAAAGTTCCCGTTGATAAAAAGAAGTATCAATGTCTAGTGGGAAAATTGATTTATCTATCCCACACTAGACCAAGTATCTCCTATGTGGCTAGTACTGTGAGTTAGTTTATGCAAGCACCCTATGAAGAACACATGGAAGATGTGAATCGTATTTTGAGGTATTTGAAAACTACTTCAGGTAAAGGTCTGGTGTTTAGGAAAACTAACAGAAAATGTATTGAAGCTTATACCATCTCTAATTGGACAGTATCAGTTACTAACAGAAAGTCCACTTTGAGATACTGTACCTATGTGTGGGGTAATCTTGTTACTTGGAGGAGTCAGAAGCAAGGTGTTGTCACTAGGAGTAGTCCTGAAGCTGAATATAGAACTATGAGTTCGGGAATCTATGAAGAGATCTGTTGTTAAAAGTTGTCTAATCTTCACCAAAGAATGTGAGTTACTTATGAAGCTCTTATGTGGTAATAAAGTTGCTATCAGCATAGCTAATATCCTAGTTTAACATAACAAAACAAAACATGTGGAGATTGACAGACTTTCTATAAAGGAGAAACTTGATAATGGCAATTTCTGTATTTTGTACAATCCGTCCAATCAAACAAAATGCTGATGTTCTCTCCAAATAATTACTCAAACAGAATTTTGACTCTAGTGTTAGCAAGTTAGGTCAAATTGACATATACGCTCCAACTTGAGGGGGAATGTTGGAAATATGTTGGAAATAAGGGGCTAGTTGATTGTTTAAAGCATCAAGGGTATTTTGCATTTTATTGTACCCTAGTTTTATTTCCTTATTCGTTAGGGCTTGTTGTAGCCTATATACATTCTTACCCCTCATATTCTTTGGATTATTAGAAAACAATAAGAGCGGCTTCTATTGTAGTTTTTTCTCCCTGTACTAAGGTTTTCTACGTATACCTTGGGTTTGTCTTCATCTTCTTTTCAATATAAACGATGAGAACTTACAAGATAAACCAAGTGTTCAAGGTACTTGGCCCCTCCCTCTATCAAGATATCTTTAAAGTTCAAGCCCTAAATCACATGCTACAATAATCTATACATCTTCCCTTCCCACTCTCTTATTCTATAACCAAATATCATAACAAGTTCCTTAGATAATTACTAATATACCCTTAATAGCATTTCTATCACTTTCCAACCAGAGCATCCCTCCAATCTAGTCCAATTGATAGTTTTGGTAGACATAAGAGGTCCCCAAATCAATTCTAAATATCTATATGGAAACAAGTCCCCCGCATAATGGGTTGTAAAAGTTACATCTTCACAATTAGAAACCTGTTGGGAATCAGTAGTTTTCTTTTATTTACATAGAGAAGAGAAAATTACATAGTTCACAGACTTCTCGGGAGTTTTATATCTCCACCAAAAAAACATAAGAGATAAGAAGATTACTGTCTCTGCTTTCTATATATTATATACCATTAGTAACTAACCCTGCATATCAATTTATCCCATTAATCCCCTCCTCTCCCAAGTGTACCCTTCATTTCATAAGTAAAGCAAATTTGAGAGGTAATTTTTCTACCAACACATTGTCACAAGTTCGGGATGCCCGATGCAATATCAAACAACCCAATCAGACAACATATTTTCTACAAGTGAGTCTTCAACTTAGAAGAGGCATGTACACCCAAGCTCTATCTTACCCTTGCCACAAACAGGGGGAAATTTTGATAGGGCCAAACTTTAATAATTAATTCTCTTATTCCTACTATCCTATCATCAAAATGAAAAGAATATACGGGTTTTTTCCCCTTTCGTTGAAGAGGAAATTGTATGTTAAAAATGGAAAATAATAACAACATTCTCATTATCTAAAATTCTTAAGCCACCAAATCTACTGAAACCAGACCTCACAGACCCATAATCTAATATCTCCCCAACATCTTTCCATCAAACCTCCGAAGAAAATAGAAACGTGGAAGCGAGAATCTAAACAATGCACAGAAAGCGAGAGAGTAATACCGTCGAAGGGACAGCTGGGGGAGACAGTGCAGCTCCAGAACCTAAGATTTCACAAACAAAACGAGAAGCAGTAAGAGAAAAGAAAAATGCTCAATACATTCAACAATGCTTCTATGGACAAAACCATTACCGATGCAAAAGAAAAGTAAAATTTATCCAAATTAGTGCATGTGTGCAGAAGAGAGAAAGGAAGAACCTGATGACGTGCGATTGGACTTTCTTTGGACTGGATGCCTGGCTCGCGCCATTGGTACGAAGTTGAAGGCAGTAGCGTGAGAGGGGATTTAGGGAGAATGACAATGGAGTAAATGTGTCGATTTTGGGCAAAAATGGCTGATTTCAAAGACAAGTACTCACCATTGTTTTAACAATAAAACCATAATAACAAAAAGAGGTGACGAAATGAAAGAGAGAGTACGAGTTGTACTTGTCGATGTGTGCCGATGCCGAACAGAGGAGTCCAAGATTCCGACGATGGTCACGAATGGTTGATGAAGAAGATGTCAGTTGAGTTGCGGCGGAAGGTGCGACTTACAGCGACGCGGGGTGAACTCCAGCGACGACGCCCTAGTTTGTGACTAAACCCCGAAATGTAACCATTAGTATGGGTTGCATAGTTAACATGCCTCCTCTAAAATAACGAAAGGACGCGCGACTATTTGAACTGCCACAAATATAGTCTATAAATAAGTACTTTTTTAAATTGTTCTTAAAAAAACATTTTTATCATAATAATTTTCTCTCATAGATATTTTTTCCTTTTTTCAACTTTGTTTAAGTTCGATTTATTTTTTGTTCATTTGATTTTGTAGATGGGATATTGCTTCCACAAGAAAAAGTTAATTTGTTTTATTATGTGAGAGCATTATTACTCATTAAACTCAGGTATTAGAGTGCGTTAAATCGTCTTAAGGAAGCAACATGAATTCATTGGATTCGATTATATTTAGTATACTAAATTCTATATTTTCTAAATTCTTTAATGATATTATCCCTATAATATTCTTAAGACAATTTTATATTAGGTTGGATTCTATTTTATGTTGTTTGACATTATTCCTCAACATGCCTTGCATAGATCATGCAACTAGAAGTCCTTCATTTTTGAAATTGGGTTGAAGAAGGACACCTCTGGATCGGACATGATATTGTATGTGTAATTTTAGTTTTTTTTTTTCTTCTTTTTGTTTTCTGTTCAATAAATCTGTTGCAATTCATTTTATCAAATTGTTAAATTAATAAATCGCGTGCATTATAATATTAAATATATATTTGTTAATATTCAATAAGTAAGTTTGTGTATTTTATACGTGTACAATAACTAATATACAAAATTTTATGTAGGAAAAAAGAGATAATAATTGTGTTTTAGACAATTAGTGTTTTTTCCCTAAAATTTTGGATTATTTCATGGATGCATGGGTGCCTGTTTTAGCAATTAATTTTGTATGTGAATATATATTTATTGGTTTTGATATTTTAATAGATATATATCAATTATGTTCTGTTTTAGAATTATTATGGCTTCAAAGGATGCTTTGCACGTTATTGAAATTGATAATTTCTTTTTCATATATTGATTTTTTCGTTGGATCATTTTCATTCTGTTTTAGAATTTCACATAAATTTAGAATTTCACTGTATGTTTATATATGTGTGTATATTATAACACAAACAAAATACTGTTGAAAAATTACCAAAAATAGGATTACTTTTAAAGAGTTTTGATATAGTTTTTAAAAAGATGATTTTTAGGACAAACAAGCTGGAAAATGTCTATATTGTCATTCACTTAAAAAAAACCTAAAGGAAACTCTAGTATCTATATATGCGAAAATGGCGGTGTCTTTGCTGTTGAAGAAGATCATGAAGAAGAGGACCAAGAAGCTCAAGAGGCCTCAAAGTGATCGAAAGATCTCCGGTCAAAGTATTTTTATGTTTCTCTCTTTTTGTTTTGTTTATGTTATGTATTTTGTAGAATATGCAATAAGGAAGATGATGATATGTATTGTTGTCCGTCTTAGTTGCACCTTTGGATGCACTATGGTGATTGACATAGTATCTAATCCTTGTAGTTAGCAGCTCATTCGTTCTAATTTGTTTTGTTGAAGGTAGTTTCATTAGGTTTCATTTGTATCTTTTTATACTTTGCTGAAGCTTGTTTAGTAGGATATGATGATAATATGACATCCAAACTAACTTGTGTCTTCAGACGCAATTTGATGAAACAAAGATCGACTATCTAATCCTTCTTTCGTAATTAATTGATTTAAGTATTGATTAATTATTGTAATATTTTGGGCTTGTTAAATTGAACTTTGGTTCTTCTTCTCACTGTATATTGTATTGATTTACGGGAATCAATGATAAACTTATGAGGCTTAGTCTTTTCCCTCGTGAAGATCGTGAGTTCAACTATTTTGTATTCCCATTAAACAGTGTACTTCAAAATTAATTTTAATTTCAATCTTTTTAGAATTTAAACACTTGGAAACAACTGCATGCAAAATATATAATGTCAAAATATTTCAATACACAATGCTTGGCTCCTTATCTCCGTAGTTATAGCATATATCTTTGCCAGGGTTTTTCGGGTCTTGCAAGCACATGCTATATTCATGAATGATCCATCTGCATGTGGTGCATTTTCCTGCATCCCTTTTGTCGTCAAAGATATTGAACCAGTAGATTTGGTGTTGTCCAGTCCATGTGAAGCTGCAGAAAAACAATGTCGTCCCCACGAGGTTGGGTCTGAACTTGAACGAGTAGCCTTGTCCAAGCGGAAGGACATGGACTCCTAAGTCATCGTTCTTGGATTTGCAGTGAACGGTGACATGAATGCCGTATTCAATTTGGTTGACGATTACGACTGTAGTTACTGGTTGGATGAAGATCGATCCTTGAATTGCACGTATGTTACATAAAAAGAAAATTAGCAAAGATAGTGCAAGTGTTGGAGATGAGCCCATTTTCAAGGCGTCGGTTGAAACACAAAGGAAGAGACAAGAATATGAGGCTTTATACCTTTTGTCTTGTATTGGTATGATTGGGACGTGATAGAAATAGTGAATATATATACATAGGGTCTGTGCAAAGAAAAAAGTTGTTTTCTCGTGTGTTGGTAAAGAATGGTGTATATTTAAACTATAATTTTTACTCTCGACGTTATTGTTTAAACGTTTGTGAAAAATAAGAAATGAGTAAAGTTACCTTTCGTTGGCATAAATTGAGACTATTAAGTTGGTGAGGCAAAAAGGAAGGGGAAGGACATTAAAACAGTAAAACGAATAAAAGAAAAAGAAAAAAAAAAAGAGTCCATATTGCAACCTTGAAAATAATGATCAGTTTAGTTTTATGTAGATATTATCACATTTCTTGAAGAAATAAACTGTTGTTGAAGTTAAATTGTTCGTGGTAAGGAAAGAGAGATTTCGCGTAGGAAGTTTTGAAATTTAACAAGCAAAGATTGTCTATATTTTGTGTTACATGTCTTGTGATTTTTCCTTTGACATGTTGATTCTTATTATTATGACAGTATGCTAAACACATTTTAAAATTAACAACGAAACGTTTGTAAATTCACTTTTTATTGTTAAAAATGTTGTTATTATCTTGGGTAAAACGTAACCACGTTACTGTACTATATCAAATTTATCTTTATTTTCTATGCTCAAACATTGTAAAATAAATTGAGTGTGAAATGTTGTTACACGCATCCTATATGGAATCTATTGAAATTCTATGGACGCTCCTAGAACAAAGGATCTCGAAACTTGCCAGTCATTCCCTTCATAAATTTTAGGAAATGTCTACAATTGGTTCATTCTTTCGTAAACTGTTACGTTGAGAAACCCTTTTGAAATATTTAATCCCATAGCTAGTATCTTTAGTTCATACACTCTAGTTTGGATCAATGTGGTCTCCTATTTTATGATATTCGTCACCTTTTTCATTGAAACCTATATATAAAGTAACAGTGTTTGTAGTGATTTTTGAACAACTTTATATTGTCCAGCCGTCGAAAATTTTCACATTTTTCAAGAAACATCTCTAGTTACATGTTTATCGATCTAAGTAGAAGAGGTACCAAACCGCCCTTCATGATTGTTCTATAAAGAAATTCGAGTTTGGTATATCCTCAAATATTTAAGTCTACGTGGGTTCAATCGTTACATATATTGACCCTCGAGTTTTGCAGCACAGGTTTAATCGTATAACCAGTTGTAACGATCAATATATGAAGAAATTTGAGTTTGGTATCCTTTCATATTTAAACCTACATCGATTCAATTGTTAGATATGTCGACCCTCGAGGTTTTCAGTTGACGATAAAGCAGAATTACAAAAACACCTCATTCATTTCTGGGTAATGGTCGAACATGGGTGCCTAGCTGTAGAGAATGGTGTTCGACTGTAGACCAAAACTAATGATTCAATTATATATAAGATGATTTAATTTCTTCGGGGTCTTCAATCAATGTGAATAGCACGATGAAATCAACGAATTATAGAATAGATATTGCCTATTTTTTAACACAAAAGAGGGAGAGTTCGAGCGAAGGAGCGAACTTATATACTTTTTTTTTATATCATTTCATTATAGTTGACTGAGATGGAATTTAAACACTTGGAAACAACTGCATGCAAAATATATAATGTCAAAATATTTCATTACACAATGCTTGGCTCCTTATCTCCGTAGTTATAGCATATATCTTTGCCAGGGTTTTTCGGGTCTTGCAAGCACATGCTATATTCATGAATGATCCATCTGCATGTGGTGCATTTTCCTGCATCCCTTTTGTCGTCAAAGATATTGAACCAGTAGATTTGGTGTTGTCCAGTCCATGTGAAGCTGCAGAAAAACAATGTCGTCCCCACGAGGTTGGGTCTGAACTTGAACGAGTAGCCTTGTCCAAGCGGAAGGACATGGACTCCTAAGTCATCGTTCTTGGATTTGCAGTGAACGGTGACATGAATGCCGTATTCAATTTGGTTGACGATTACGACTGTAGTTACTGGTTGGATGAAGATCGATCCTTGAATTGCACGTATGTTACATAAAAAGAAAATTAGCAAAGATAGTGCAAGTGTTGGAGATGAGCCCATTTTCAAGGCGTCGGTTGAAACACAAAGGAAGAGACAAGAATATGAGGCTTTATACCTTTTGTCTTGTATTGGTATGATTGGGACGTGATAGAAATAGTGAATATATATACATAGGGTCTGTGCAAAGAAAAAAGTTGTTTTCTCGTGTGTTGGTAAAGAATGGTGTATATTTAAACTATAATTTTTACTCTCGACGTTATTGTTTAAACGTTTGTGAAAAATAAGAAATGAGTAAAGTTACCTTTCGTTGGCATAAATTGAGACTATTAAGTTGGTGAGGCAAAAAGGAAGGGGAAGGACATTAAAACAGTAAAACGAATAAAAGAAAAAGAAAAAAAAAAGAGTCCATATTGCAACCTTGAAAATAATGATCAGTTTAGTTTTATGCAGATATTATCACATTTCTTGAAGAAATAAACTGTTGTTGAAGTTAAATTGTTCGTGGTAAGGAAAGAGAGATTTCGCGTAGGAAGTTTTGAAATTTAACAAGCAAAGATTGTCTATATTTTGTGTTACATGTCTTGTGATTTTTCCTTTGACATATTGATTCTTATTATTATGACAGTATGCTAAACACATTTTAAAATTAACAACGAAACGTTTGTAAATTCACTTTTTATTGTTAAAAATGTTGTTATTATCTTGGGTAAAACGTAACCACGTTACTGTACTATATCAAATTTATCTTTATTTTCTATGCTCAAACATTGTAAAATAAATTGAGTGTGAAATGTTGTTACACGCATCCTATATGGAATCTATTGAAATTCTATGGACGCTCCTAGAACAAAAGATCTCGAAACTTGCCAGTCATTCCCTTCATAAATTTTAGGAAATGTCTACAATTGGTTCATTCTTTCGTAAACTGTTACGTTGAGAAACCCTTTTGAAATATTTAATCCCATAGCTAGTATCTTTAGTTCATACACTCTAGTTCGGATCAATGTGGTCTCCTATTTTATGATATTCGTCACCTTTTTCATTGAAACCTATATATAAAGTAACAGTGTTTGTAGTGATTTTTGAACAACTTTATATTGTCCAGCCGTCGAAAATTTTCACATTTTTCAAGAAACATCTCTTGTAACGACCCAACTCTTTATACTAAGCTGAGGTCGTTACTAAAACGGAACGATGACAAGAGACACTTTTTTGAAACGAGGGAAGAATAAATTTTCATTAAAAATGGAATATTAAAACACTGAAACATAAACGCGGAAGCAAAACTGAGTCCCCATATGGCATGTCACGGATCCTTCTCTGTCGCTCGCCAGCTTTCCTCTACCTTTACCTTCTCCTGAAATGTTAAACATAGAAAGAGTGAGTATAAACATATACTCAGTAAGGGACCTACTACTAGTCCCGCTAGGTGTCTGTTAACTTCCCATTAGAGTCCTGAAAATGGTACCCAATCTCTGGCACGTTCCCGAACACGTGCAACATGCGCTCCCGTAGGAACGAAAATCTGGTCTTCGGTGTCCCGGGGGAGCACCTAGGACATGCTGGTCTGTAGTGAACCCGGGGGTAACACTAAGACAATCGGGATGCGAGGACCCCGTCGAATCACTCGAATCATATCAATATCCATGCTAGACTGGCGTCCCGTCGGACCACACAGTCCTAAATAGGTGGTGATCCCGAAGGACACCCATGCAGGTACGACTCTAATAGACAAAGTTAACAGAACACCCTATCCATAGCATGTAGCATAACATAACATCATAACATGGCATGAGTATTAATCTTAACGTCCTTAATCATGTGATTAATATATCATGCATTAACAATCATCAACATCAATCTACCAGTCATTAACATAACATCAGTCACCATCATCAATCATCAACATAATAATCTCAGTCATCATCACCAACATCAATACAATGACAGTCATTATCAGTAGCATCAAGTTATGCATTTTAGCTACCATCAATGCATAATCATAATTACATGCGGTCTCTTGAATTCAGTTCGAAGGTCTAGTAGGAGAATCTCTTACCTGGAGATTTTAGCCAAACAAAGGTAGTTCCTAGTTGACAGTAAAAATTCTCCAATTAACTTGATCCTAATCATAAAAGGAAAACTTAGTATCTTAATTAATGAAATTAGCAATTGGCTAACATCCAAAAATTCTCCCAAATTAATTAACTTTCTAAAAAAAAGGGTTGAAACCAATTCAACCTTGATTGGGAAAAATCCAAGATTTAAATCTTAAAAAGTTTAGCCAATTGAACCTTTAAAGAAACCTCAAATAGATCCAAAATTAAATTAATAAAATATTAATTTAATTTTATTTGCTTACCAAGGTTACTCAAATGGAGGTTGAAAAATCCTCTTATCCTTGATGAAAAATTCATCACTTTAAATCCTCAAGCTTCCAAAGAGACCAATCTTAACTTCAACTGAGGCGGCGACAGCAGAGGGTTATCTTAGAGAAGAAGATGAAGAACCTTTTTCTTTTTCCTTTATTTTCCAACTTAAGCATTCCAATCTATTTATAGACCCAAATAATAACAATAATAATAATAATTATTATTTCCTTTTCCTTTTCCTTTTAGGATATATATAATAACAATAATATTTATTATTATTATTTTCTTTTCCTTTTCCTTTTAGGATATATATATAATACCAAAAAAATATACATATATCTTTATTCCCATTATCTTTCCTAAATCAATGCCTTAATCTTAGGCATTTATAACTATTAGTAATAATAATAATACTTCTTTATTATTATTATTTTTCTCTCACCAAAATCTACAATAAATATATATTTATTTAAACCATTATTCTCTCTTGCAAATAAATATATATCTTTTTTGTCCAATCAAATCAACCATCTCTCTCCTTATGGATTATCTTCTTTTCCAAACAAATATAATTATATTCCATCATATAATTAACTTCACTTTTCCATATTATTAATTAAATATATATATCCATATATATATACTCAATTAATTACAATTCCACAAAAACTAACTTTTCCCTCCAAAATCTCAAATTAACTTAAGTCCTCAATTAATTTAATCAATCAAATCTTTTCCAATAAATCACTTATAACTTCCACAACATGAATTGTCTTAAACCAACCATAACAACTTCACTCCATAATCAAGATTTATCTTTCTGCAGAATAATTAATTATCATCCACAATAATTAATTATTATTTACCTTTCTTCCAAAATAATTAATTATCTTCTACAATAATTAATTATTATTTATCTTTCTCCAAAATAATTAATTATCTTCCACAAAAAAAATTAATTATTGTTTATCTTTCTCCAAAGTAATTATCCTTTTACAAATAATTAATTATTGTTTATCTTTCTCCAAAGTAATTAATTATCCTTTTACAAATAATTATATTTTCCCAAAATATAATTATTTTACTTTTTCTCCTTTAATAAATATCCTTTCTCCAAAACACAACTATTTTTTTCTTAAATAATTATATTTCAACAAATATAATTATCGTTTCCTTTAACATAATAATTATATATATATATTTCCACATATACATATAATTATTCAATCTCCAACAAACTTTCCACCCCACAATTTAATTAAATAACATCCATAATTATTTAATTAAATTCAACTTCAACAACACTAAAAATCCACAACTTTACTTAATTCTCTTAACCTACCATTTAAACAAAAACTTAACAAACACCACGTGCCAAAACCTCTAATTAATTAAATATTCATCCAAGAAATATTTA
Organism: Cucumis melo; assembly: GCF_025177605.1. NCBI lineage: Eukaryota > Viridiplantae > Streptophyta > Magnoliopsida > Cucurbitales > Cucurbitaceae > Cucumis > Cucumis melo. The sequence goes on from NC_066857.1 coordinate 5,926,120, forward strand.
ATTAATTTCAATTCCCACCTAAAACAAATAATTCTCATTAAATGGATTCAAAATAACGCCCAATAAATTATCTTAATTTTTGGAGCGTTACATCTCTAGTTACATGTTTATCGATCTAAGTAGAAGAGGTACCAAACCGCCCTTCATGATTGTTCTATAAAGAAATTCGAGTTTGGTATATCCTCAAATATTTAAGTCTACGTGGGTTTAATCGTTACATATATTGACCCTCGAGTTTTGCAGCACAGGTTTAATCGTATAACCAGTTGTAACGATCAATATATGAAGAAATTTGAGTTTGGTGTCCTTTCATATTTAAACCTACATCGATTCAATTGTTAGATATGTCGACCCTCGAGGTTTTCAGTTGACGATAAAGCAGAATTACAAAAACACCTCATTCATTTCTGGGTAATGGTCGAACATGGGTGCCTAACTGTAGAGAATGGTGTTCGCCTGTAGACCAAAACTAATGATTCAATTATATATAAGATGATTTAATTTCTTCGGGGTCTTCAATCAATGTGAATAGCACGATGAAATCAACGAATTATAGAATAGATATTGCCTATTTTTTAACACAAAAGAGGGAGAGTTCGAGCGAAGGAGCGAACTTATATACTTTTTTCTTATATCATTTCATTATAGTTGACTGAGATGGAATTTAAACACTTGGAAACAACTGCATGCAAAATATATAATGTCAAAATATTTCATTACACAATGCTTGGCACCTTATCTCCGTAGTTATAGCATATATCTTTGCCAGGGTTTTTCGGGTCTTGCAAGCACATGCTATATTCATGAATGATCCATCTGCATGTGGTGCATTTTCCTGCATCCCTTTTGTCGTCAAAGATATTGAACCAGTAGATTTGGTGTTGTCCAGTCCATGTGAAGCTGCAGAAAAACAATGTCGTCCCCACGAGGTTGGGTCTGAACTTGAACGAGTAGCCTTGTCCAAGGGGAAGGACATGGACTCCTAAGTCATCGTTCTTGGATTTGCAGTGAACGGTGACAGGAATTCCGTATTCAATTTGGTTGACGATTACGACTGTAGTTACTGGTTGGATGAAGATCGATCCTTGAATTGCACGTATGTTACATAAAAAGAAAATTAGCAAAGATAGTGCAAGTGTTGGAGATGAGCCCATTTTCAAGGCGTCGGTTGAAACACAAAGGAAGAGACAAGAATATGAGGCTTTATACCTTTTGTCTTGTATTGGTATGATTGGGACGTGATAGAAATAGTGAATATATATACATAGGGTCTGTGCAAAGAAAAAAGTTGTTTTCTCGTGTGTTGGTAAAGAATGGTGTATATTTAAACTATAATTTTTACTCTCGACGTTATTGTTTAAACGTTTGTGAAAAATAAGAAATGAGTAAAGTTACCTTTCGTTGGCATAAATTGAGACTATTAAGTTGGTGAGGCAAAAAGGAAGGGGAAGGACATTAAAACAGTAAAACGAATAAAAGAAAAAGAAAAAAAAAAAGAGTCCATATTGCAACCTTGAAAAAAATGATCAGTTTAGTTTTATGTAGATATTATCACATTTCTTGAAGAAATAAACTGTTGTTGAAGTTAAATTGTTCGTGGTAAGGAAAGAGAGATTTCGCGTAGGAAGTTTTGAAATTTAACAAGCAAAGATTGTCTATATTTTGTGTTACATGTCTTGTGATTTTTCCTTTGACATATTGATTCTTATTATTATGACAGTATGCTAAACACATTTTAAAATTAACAACGAAACGTTTGTAAATTCACTTTTTATTGTTAAAAATGTTGTTATTATCTTGGGTAAAACGTAACCACGTTACTGTACTATATCAAATTTATCTTTATTTTCTATGCTCAAACATTGTAAAATAAATTGAGTGTGAAATGTTGTTACACGCATCCTATATGGAATCTATTGAAATTCTATGGACGCTCCTAGAACAAAAGATCTCGAAACTTGCCAGTCATTCCCTTCATAAATTTTAGGAAATGTCTACAATTGGTTCATTCTTTCGTAAACTGTTACGTTGAGAAACCCTTTTGAAATATTTAATCCCATAGCTAGTATCTTTAGTTCATACACTCTAGTTTGGATCAATGTGGTCTCCTATTTTATGATATTCGTCACCTTTTTCATTGAAACCTATATATAAAGTAACAGTGTTTGTAGTGATTTTTGAACAACTTTATATTGTCCAGCCGTCGAAAATTTTCACATTTTTCAAGAAACATCTCTAGTTACATGTTTATCGATCTAAGTAGAAGAGGTACCAAACCGCCCTTCATGATTGTTCTATAAAGAAATTCGAGTTTGGTATATCCTCAAATATTTAAGTCTACGTGGGTTCAATCGTTACATATATTGACCCTCGAGTTTTGCAGCACAGGTTTAATCGTATAACCAGTTGTAACGATCAATATATGAAGAAATTTGAGTTTGGTATCCTTTCATATTTAAACCTACATCGATTCAATTGTTAGATATGTCGACCCTCGAGGTTTTCAGTTGACGATAAAGCAGAATTACAAAAACACCTCATTCATTTCTGGGTAATGGTCGAACATGGGTGCCTAACTGTAGAGAATGGTGTTCGACTGTAGACTAAAACTAATGATTCAATTATATATAAGATGATTTAATTTCTTCGGGGTCTTCAATCAATGTGAATAGCACGATGAAATCAACGAATTATAGAATAGATATTGCCTATTTTTTAACACAAAAGAGGGAGAGTTCGAGCGAAGGAGCGAACTTATATACTTTTTTTTTATATCATTTCATTATAGTTGACTGAGATGGAATTTAAACACTTGGAAACAACTGCATGCAAAATATATAATGTCAAAATATTTCATTACACAATGCTTGGCTCCTTATCTCCGTAGTTATAGCATATATCTTTGCCAGGGTTTTTCGGGTCTTGCAAGCACATGCTATATTCATGAATGATCCATCTGCATGTGGTGCATTTTCCTGCATCCCTTTTGTCGTCAAAGATATTGAACCAGTAGATTTGGTGTTGTCCAGTCCATGTGAAGCTGCAGAAAAACAATGTCGTCCCCACGAGGTTGGGTCTGAACTTGAACGAGTAGCCTTGTCCAAGGGGAAGGACATGGACTCCTAAGTCATCGTTCTTGGATTTGCAGTGAACGGTGACAGGAATTCCGTATTCAATTTGGTTGACGATTACGACTGTAGTTACTGGTTGGATGAAGATCGATCTTTGAATTGCACGTATGTTACATAAAAAGAAAATTAGCAAAGATAGTGCAAGTGTTGGAGATGAGCCCATTTTCAAGGCGTCGGTTGAAACACAAAGGAAGAGACAAGAATATGAGGCTTTATACCTTTTGTCTTGTATTGGTATGATTGGGACGTGATAGAAATAGTGAATATATATATATAGGGTCTGTGCAAAGAAAAAAGTTGTTTTCTCGTGTGTTGGTAAAGAATGGTGTATATTTAAACTATAATTTTTACTCTCGACGTTATTGTTTAAACGTTTGTGAAAAATAAGAAATGACTAAAGTTACCTTTCGTTGGCATAAATTGAGACTATTAAGTTGGTGAGGCAAAAAGGAAGGGGAAGGACATTAAAACAGTAAAACGAATAAAAGAAAAAGAAAAAAAAAAAGAGTCCATATTGCAACCTTGAAAATAATGAATAGTTTAGTTTTATGTAGATATTATCACATTTCTTGAAGAAATAAACTGTTGTTGAAGGTAAATTGTTCGTGGTAAGGAAAGAGAGATTTCGCGTAGGAAGTTTTGAAATTTAACAAGCAAAGATTGTCTATATTTTGTGTTACATGTCTTGTGATTTTTCCTTTGACATATTGATTCTTATTATTATGACAGTATGCTAAACACATTTTAAAATTAACAACGAAACGTTTGTAAATTCACTTTTTATTGTTAAAAATGTTGTTATTATCTTGGGTAAAACGTAACCACGTTACTGTACTATATCAAATTTATCTTTATTTTCTATGCTCAAACATTGTAAAATAAATTGAGTGTGAAATGTTGTTACACGCATCCTATATGGAATCTATTGAAATTCTATGGACGCTCCTAGAACAAAAGATCTCGAAACTTGCCAGTCATTCCCTTCATAAATTTTAGGAAATGTCTACAATTGGTTCATTCTTTCGTAAACTGTTACGTTGAGAAACCCTTTTGAAATATTTAATCCCATAGCTAGTATCTTTAGTTCATACACTCTAGTTTGGATCAATGTGGTCTCCTATTTTATGATATTCGTCACCTTTTTCATTGAAACCTATATATAAAGTAACAGTGTTTGTAGTGATTTTTGAACAACTTTATATTGTCCAGCCGTCGAAAATTTTCACATTTTTCAAGAAACATCTCTAGTTACATGTTTATCGATCTAAGTAGAAGAGGTACCAAACCGCCCTTCATGATTGTTCTATAAAGAAATTCGAGTTTGGTATATCCTCAAATATTTAAGTCTACGTGGGTTCAATCGTTACATATATTGACCCTCGAGTTTTGCAGCACAGGTTTAATCGTATAACCAGTTGTAACGATCAATATATGAAGAAATTTGAGTTTGGTATCCTTTCATATTTAAACCTACATCGATTCAATTGTTAGATATGTCGACCCTCGAGGTTTTCAGTTGACGATAAAGCAGAATTACAAAAACACCTCATTCATTTCTGGGTAATGGTCGAACATGGGTGCCTAACTGTAGAGAATGGTGTTCGACTGTAGACCAAAACTAATGATTCAATTATATATAAGATGATTTAATTTCTTCGGGGTCTTCCATCAATGTGAATAGCACGATGAAATCAACGAATTATAGAATAGATATTGCCTATTTTTTAACACAAAAGAGGGAGAGTTCGAGCGAAGGAGCGAACTTATATACTTTTTTTTTATATCATTTCATTATAGTTGACTGAGATGGAATTTAAACACTTGGAAACAACTGCATGCAAAATATATAATGTCAAAATATTTCATTACACAATGCTTGGCTCCTTATCTCCGTAGTTATAGCATATATCTTTGCCAGGGTTTTTCGGGTCTTGCAAGCACATGCTATATTCATGAATGATCCATCTGCATGTGGTGCATTTTCCTGCATCCCTTTTGTCGTCAAAGATATTGAACCAGTAGATTTGGTGTTGTCCAGTCCATGTGAAGCTGCAGAAAAACAATGTCGTCCCCACGAGGTTGGGTCTGAACTTGAACGAGTAGCCTTGTCCAAGCGGAAGGACATGGACTCCTAAGTCATCGTTCTTGGATTTGCAGTGAACAGTGACAGGAATGCCGTATTCAATTTGGTTGACGATTACGACTGTAGTTACTGGTTGGATGAAGATCGATCCTTGAATTGCACGTATGTTACATAAAAAGAAAATTAGCAAAGATAGTGCAAGTGTTGGAGATGAGCCCATTTTCAAGGCGTCGGTTGAAACACAAAGGAAGAGACAAGAATATGAGGCTTTATACCTTTTGTCTTGTATTGGTATGATTGGGACGTGATAGAAATAGTGAATATATATACATAGGGTCTGTGCAAAGAAAAAAGTTGTTTTCTCGTGTGTTGGTAAAGAATGGTGTATATTTAAACTATAATTTTTACTCTCGACGTTATTGTTTAAACGTTTGTGAAAAATAAGAAATGAGTAAAGTTACCTTTCGTTGGCATAAATTGAGACTATTAAGTTGGTGAGGCAAAAAGGAAGGGGAAGGACATTAAAACAGTAAAACGAATAAAAGAAAAAGAAAAAAAAAAAGAGTCCATATTGCAACCTTGAAAATAATGATCAGTTTAGTTTTATGTAGATATTATCACATTTCTTGAAGAAATAAACTGTTGTTGAAGTTAAATTGTTCGTGGTAAGGAAAGAGAGATTTCGCGTAGGAAGTTTTGAAATTTAACAAGCAAAGATTGTCTATATTTTGTGTTACATGTCTTGTGATTTTTCCTTTGACATATTGATTCTTATTATTATGACAGTATGCTAAACACATTTTAAAATTAACAACGAAACGTTTGTAAATTCACTTTTTATTGTTAAAAATGTTGTTATTATCTTGGGTAAAACGTAACCACGTTACTGTACTATATCAAATTTATCTTTATTTTCTATGCTCAAACATTGTAAAATAAATTGAGTGTGAAATGTTGTTACACGCATCCTATATGGAATCTATTGAAATTCTATGGACGCTCCTAGAACAAAAGATCTCGAAACTTGCCAGTCATTCCCTTCATAAATTTTAGGTAATGTCTACAATTGGTTCATTCTTTCGTAAACTGTTACGTTGAGAAACCCTTTTGAAATATTTAATCCCATAGCTAGTATCTTTAGTTCATACACTCTAGTTTGGATCAATGTGGTCTCCTATTTTATGATATTCGTCACCTTTTTCATTGAAACCTATATATAAAGTAACAGTGTTTGTAGTGATTTTTGAACAACTTTATATTGTCCAGCCGTCGAAAATTTTCACATTTTTCAAGAAACATCTCTAGTTACATGTTTATCGATCTAAGTAGAAGAGGTACCAAACCGCCCTTCATGATTGTTCTATAAAGAAATTCGAGTTTGGTATATCCTCAAATATTTAAGTCTACGTGGGTTCAATCGTTACATATATTGACCCTCGAGTTTTGCAGCACAGGTTTAATCGTATAACCAGTTGTAACGATCAATATATGAAGAAATTTGAGTTTGGTATCCTTTCATATTTAAACCTACATCGATTCAATTGTTAGATATGTCGACCCTCGAGGTTTTCAGTTGACGATAAAGAAGAATTACAAAAACACCTCATTCATTTCTGGGTAATGGTCGAACATGGGTGCCTAACTGTAGAGAATGGTGTTCGACTGTAGACCAAAACTAATGATTCAATTATATATAAGATGATTTAATTTCTTCGAGGTCTTCAATCAGTGTGAATAGCACGATGAAATCAACGAATTATAGAATAGATATTGCCTATTTTTTAACACAAAAGAGGGAGAGTTCGAGCGAAGGAGCGAACTTATATACTTTTTTTTTATATCATTTCATTATAGTTGACTGAGATGGAATTTAAACACTTGGAAACAACTGCATGCAAAATATATAATGTCAAAATATTTCATTACACAATGCTTGGCTCCTTATCTCCGTAGTTATAGCATATATCTTTGCCAGGGTTTTTCGGGTCTTGCAAGCACATGCTATATTCATGAATGATCCATCTGCATGTGGTGCATTTTCCTGCATCCCTTTTGTCGTCAAAGATATTGAACCAGTAGATTTGGTGTTGTCCAGTCCATGTGAAGCTGCAGAAAAACAATGTCGTCCCCACGAGGTTGGGTCTGAACTTGAACGAGTAGCCTTGTCCAAGCGGAAGGACATGGACTCCTAAGTCATCGTTCTTGGATTTGCAGTGAACAGTGACAGGAATGCCGTATTCAATTTGGTTGACGATTACGACTGTAGTTACTGGTTGGATGAAGATCGATCCTTGAATTGCACGTATGTTACATAAAAAGAAAATTAGCAAAGATAGTGCAAGTGTTGGAGATGAGCCCATTTTCAAGGCGTCGGTTGAAACACAAAGGAAGAGACAAGAATATGAGGCTTTATACCTTTTGTCTTGTAATGGTATGATTGGGACGTGATAGAAATAGTGAATATATATACATAGGGTCTGTGCAAAGAAAAAAGTTGTTTTCTCGTGTGTTGGTAAAGAATGGTGTATATTTAAACTATAATTTTTACTCTCGACGTTATTGTTTAAACGTTTGTGAAAAATAAGAAATGAGTAAAGTTACCTTTCGTTGGCATAAATTGAGACTATTAAGTTGGTGAGGCAAAAAGGAAGGGGAAGGACATTAAAACAGTAAAACGAATAAAAGAAAAAGAAAAAAAAAAGAGTCCATATTGCAACCTTGAAAATAATGATCAGTTTAGTTTTATGTAGATATTATCACATTTCTTGAAGAAATAAACTGTTGTTGAAGTTAAATTGTTCGTGGTAAGGAAAGAGAGATTTCGCGTAGGAAGTTTTGAAATTTAACAAGCAAAGATTGTCTATATTTTGTGTTACATGTCTTGTGATTTTTCCTTTGACATATTGATTCTTATTATTATGACAGTATGCTAAACACATTTTAAAATTAACAACGAAACGTTTGTAAATTCACTTTTTATTGTTAAAAATGTTGTTATTATCTTGGGTAAAACGTAACCACGTTACTGTACTATATCAAATTTATCTTTATTTTCTATGCTCAAACATTGTAAAATAAATTGAGTGTGAAATGTTGTTACACGCATCCTATATGGAATCTATTGAAATTCTATGGACGCTCCTAGAACAAAAGATCTCGAAACTTGCCAGTCATTCCCTTCATAAATTTTAGGAAATGTCTACAATTGGTTCATTCTTTCGTAAACTGTTACGTTGAGAAACCCTTTTGAAATATTTAATCCCATAGCTAGTATCTTTAGTTCATACACTCTAGTTTGGATCAATGTGGTCTCCTATTTTATGATATTCGTCACCTTTTTCATTGAAACCTATATATAAAGTAACAGTGTTTGTAGTGATTTTTGAACAACTTTATATTGTCCAGCCGTCGAAAATTTTCACATTTTTCAAGAAACATCTCTAGTTACATGTTTATCGATCTAAGTAGAAGAGGTACCAAACCGCCCTTCATGATTGTTCTATAAAGAAATTCGAGTTTGGTATATCCTCAAATATTTAAGTCTACGTGGGTTCAATCGTTACATATATTGACCCTCGAGTTTTGCAGCACAGGTTTAATCGTATAACCAGTTGTAACGATCAATATATGAAGAAATTTGAGTTTGGTATCCTTTCATATTTAAACCTACATCGATTCAATTGTTAGATATGTCGACCCTCGAGGTTTTCAGTTGACGATAAAGCAGAATTACAAAAACACCTCATTCATTTCTGGGTAATGGTCGAACATGGGTGCCTAGCTGTAGAGAATGGTGTTCGACTGTAGACCAAAACTAATGATTCAATTATATATAAGATGATTTAATTTCTTCGGGGTCTTCAATCAATGTGAATAGCACGATGAAATCAACGAATTATAGAATAGATATTACCTATTTTTTAACACAAAAGAGGGAGAGTTCGAGCGAAGGAGCGAACTTATATACTTTTTTTTTATATCATTTCATTATAGTTGACTGAGATGGAATTTAAACACTTGGAAACAACTGCATGCAAAATATATAATGTCAAAATATTTCATTACACAATGCTTGGCTCCTTATCTCCGTAGTTATAGCATATATCTTTGCCAGGGTTTTTCGGGTCTTGCAAGCACATGCTATATTCATGAATGATCCATCTGCATGTGGTGCATTTTCCTGCATCCCTTTTGTGGTCAAAGATATTGAACCAGTAGATTTGGTGTTGTCCAGTCCATGTGAAGCTGCAGAAAAACAATGTCGTCCCCACGAGGTTGGGTCTGAACTTGAACGAGTAGCCTTGTCCAAGCGGAAGGACATGGACTCCTAAGTCATCGTTCTTGGATTTGCAGTGAACGGTGACAGGAATGCCGTATTCAATTTGGTTGACGATTACGACTGTAGTTACTGGTTGGATGAAGATCGATCCTTGAATTGCACGTATGTTACATAAAAAGAAAATTAGCAAAGATAGTGCAAGTGTTGGAGATGAGCCCATTTTCAAGGCGTCGGTTGAAACACAAAGGAAGAGACAAGAATATGAGGCTTTATACCTTTTGTCTTGTATTGGTATGATTGGGACGTGATAGAAATAGTGAATATATATACATAGGGTCTGTGCAAAGAAAAAAGTTGTTTTCTCGTGTGTTGGTAAAGAATGGTGTATATTTAAACTATAATTTTTACTCTCGACGTTATTGTTTAAACGTTTGTGAAAAATAAGAAATGAGTAAAGTTACCTTTCGTTGGCATAAATTGAGACTATTAAGTTGGTGAGGCAAAAAGAAAGGGGAAGGACATTAAAACAGTAAAACGAATAAAAGAAAAAGAAAAAAAAAAAAGAGTCCATATTGCAACCTTGAAAATAATGATCAGTTTAGTTTTATGTAGATATTATCACATTTCTTGAAGAAATAAACTGTTGTTGAAGTTAAATTGTTCGTGGTAAGGAAAGAGAGATTTCGCGTAGGAAGTTTTGAAATTTAACAAGCAAAGATTGTCTATATTTTGTGTTACATGTCTTGTGATTTTTCCTTTGACATATTGATTCTTATTATTATGACAGTATGCTAAACACATTTTAAAATTAACAACGAAACGTTTGTAAATTCACTTTTTATTGTTAAAAATGTTGTTATTATCTTGGGTAAAACGTAACCACGTTACTGTACTATATCAAATTTATCTTTATTTTCTATGCTCAAACATTGTAAAATAAATTGAGTGTGAAATGTTGTTACACGCATCCTATATGGAATCTATTGAAATTCTATGGACGCTCCTAGAACAAAAGATCTCGAAACTTGCCAGTCATTCCCTTCATAAATTTTAGGAAATGTCTACAATTGGTTCATTCTTTCGTAAACTGTTACGTTGAGAAACCCTTTTGAAATATTTAATCCCATAGCTAGTATCTTTAGTTCATACACTCTAGTTTGGATCAATGTGGTCTCCTATTTTATGATATTCGTCACCTTTTTCATTGAAACCTATATATAAAGTAACAGTGTTTGTAGTGATTTTTGAACAACTTTATATTGTCCAGCCGTCGAAAATTTTCACATTTTTCAAGAAACATCTCTAGTTACATGTTTATCGATCTAAGTAGAAGAGGTACCAAACCGCCCTTCATGATTGTTCTATAAAGAAATTCGAGTTTGGTATATCCTCAAATATTTAAGTCTACGTGGGTTCAATCGTTACATATATTGACCCTCGAGTTTTGCAGCACAGGTTTAATCGTATAACCAGTTGTAACGATCAATATATGAAGAAATTTGAGTTTGGTATCCTTTCATATTTAAACCTACATCGATTCAATTGTTAGATATGTCGACCCTCGAGGTTTTCAGTTGACGATAAAGCAGAATTACAAAAACACCTCATTCATTTCTGGGTAATGGTCGAACATGGGTGCCTAGCTGTAGAGAATGGTGTTCGACTGTAGACCAAAACTAATGATTCAATTATATATAAGATGATTTAATTTCTTCGGGGTCTTCAATCAATGTGAATAGCACGATGAAATCAACGAATTATAGAATAGATATTGCCTATTTTTTAACACAAAAGAGGGAGAGTTCGAGCGAAGGAGCGAACTTATATACTTTTTTTTTATATCATTTCATTATAGTTGACTGAGATGGAATTTAAACACTTGGAAACAACTGCATGCAAAATATATAATGTCAAAATATTTCATTACACAATGCTTTGCTCCTTATCTCCGTAGTTATAGCATATATCTTTGCCAGGGTTTTTCGGGTCTTGCAAGCACATGCTATATTCATGAATGATCCATCTGCATGTGGTGCATTTTCCTGCATCCCTTTTGTCGTCAAAGATATTGAACCAGTAGATTTGGTGTTGTCCAGTCCATGTGAAGCTGCAGAAAAACAATGTCGTCCCCACGAGGTTGGGTCTGAACTTGAACGAGTAGCCTCGTCCAAGCGGAAGGACATGGACTCCTAAGTCATCGTTCTTGGATTTGCAGTGAACGGTGACAGGAATGCCGTATTCAATTTGGTTGACGATTACGACTGTAGTTACTGGTTGGATGAAGATCGATCCTTGAATTGCACGTATGTTACATAAAAAGAAAATTAGCAAAGATAGTGCAAGTGTTGGAGATGAGCCCATTTTCAAGGCGTCGGTTGAAACACAAAGGAAGAGACAAGAATATGAGGCTTTATACCTTTTGTCTTGTATTGGTATGATTGGGACGTGATAGAAATAGTGAATATATATACATAGGGTCTGTGCAAAGAAAAAAGTTGTTTTCTCGTGTGTTGGTAAAGAATGGTGTATATTTAAACTATAATTTTTACTCTCGACGTTATTGTTTAAACGTTTGTGAAAAATAAGAAATGAGTAAAGTTACCTTTCGTTGGCATAAATTGAGACTATTAAGTTGGTGAGGCAAAAAGGAAGGGGAAGGACATTAAAACAGTAAAACGAATAAAAGAAAAAGAAAAAGAAAAGAGTCCATATTGCAACCTTGAAAATAATGATCAGTTTAGTTTTATGCAGATATTATCACATTTCTTGAAGAAATAAACTGTTGTTGAAGTTAAATTGTTCGTGGTAAGGAAAGAGAGATTTCGCGTAGGAAGTTTTGAAATTTAACAAGCAAAGATTGTCTATATTTTGTGTTACATGTCTTGTGATTTTTCCTTTGACATATTGATTCTTATTATTATGACAGTATGCTAAACACATTTTAAAATTAACAACGAAACGTTTGTAAATTCACTTTTTATTGTTAAAAATGTTGTTATTATCTTGGGTAAAACGTAACCACGTTACTGTACTATATCAAATTTATCTTTATTTTCTATGCTCAAACATTGTAAAATAAATTGAGTGTGAAATGTTGTTACACGCATCCTATATGGAATCTATTGAAATTCTATGGACGCTCCTAGAACAAAAGATCTCGAAACTTGCCAGTCATTCCCTTCATAAATTTTAGGAAATGTCTACAATTGGTTCATTCTTTCGTAAACTGTTACGTTGAGAAACCCTTTTGAAATATTTAATCCCATAGCTAGTATCTTTAGTTCATACACTCTAGTTTGGATCAATGTGGTCTCCTATTTTATGATATTCGTCACCTTTTTCATTGAAACCTATATATAAAGTAACAGTGTTTGTAGTGATTTTTGAACAACTTTATATTGTCCAGCCGTCGAAAATTTTCACATTTTTCAAGAAACATCTCTAGTTACATGTTTATCGATCTAAGTAGAAGAGGTACCAAACCTCCCTTCATGATTGTTCTATAAAGAAATTCGAGTTTGGTATATCCTCAAATATTTAAGTCTACGTGGGTTCAATCGTTACATATATTGACCCTCGAGTTTTGCAGCACAGGTTTAATCGTATAACCAGTTGTAACGATCAATATATGAAGAAATTTGAGTTTGGTATCCTTTCATATTTAAACCTACATCGATTCAATTGTTAGATATGTCGACCCTCGAGGTTTTCAGTTGACGATAAAGCAGAATTACAAAAACACCTCATTCATTTCTGGGTAATGGTCGAACATGGGTGCCTAACTGTAGAGAATGGTGTTCGACTGTAGACCAAAACTAATGATTCAATTATATATAAGATGATTTAATTTCTTCGGGGTCTTCAATCAATGTGAATAGCACGATGAAATCAACGAATTGTAGAATAGATATTGCCTATTTTTTAACACAAAAGAGGGAGAGTTCGAGCGAAGGAGCGAACTTATATACTTTTTTTTTATATCATTTCATTATAGTTGACTGAGATGGAATTTAAACACTTGGAAACAACTGCATGCAAAATATATAATGTCAAAATATTTCATTACACAATGCTTGGCTCCTTATCTCCGTAGTTATAGCATATATCTTTGCCAGGGTTTTTCGGGTCTTGCAAGCACATGCTATATTCATGAATGATCCATCTGCACGTGGTGCATTTTCCTGCATCCCTTTTGTCGTCAAAGATATTGAACCAGTAGATTTGGTGTTGTCCAGTCCATGTGAAGCTGCAGAAAAACAATGTCGTCCCCACGAGGTTGGGTCTGAACTTGAACGAGTAGCCTTGTCCAAGCGGAAGGACATGAACTCCTAAGTCATCGTTCTTGGATTTGCAGTGAACGGTGACAGGAATGCCGTATTCAATTTGGTTGACGATTACGACTGTAGTTACTGGTTGGATGAAGATCGATCTTTGAATTGCACGTATGTTACATAAAAAGAAAATTAGCAAAGATAGTGCAAGTGTTGGAGATGAGCCCATTTTCAAGGCGTCGGTTGAAACACAAAGGAAGAGACAAGAATATGAGGCTTTATACCTTTTGTCTTGTATTGGTATGATTGGGACGTGATAGAAATAGTGAATATATATACATAGGGTCTGTGCAAAGAAAAAAGTTGTTTTCTCGTGTGTTGGTAAAGAATGGTGTATATTTAAACTATAATTTTTACTCTCGACGTTATTGTTTAAACGTTTGTGAAAAATAAGAAATGAGTAAAGTTACCTTTCGTTGGCATAAATTGAGACTATTAAGTTGGTGAGGCAAAAAGGAAGGGGAAGGACATTAAAACTGTAAAACGAATAAAAGAAAAAGAACTAAAAAAAAAGAGTCCATATTGCAACCTTGAAAATAATGAATAGTTTAGTTTTATGTAGATATTATCACATTTCTTGAAGAAATAAACTGTTGTTGAAGTTAAATTGTTCGTGGTAAGGAAAGAGATATTTCGCGTAGGAAGTTTTGAAATTTAACAAGCAAAGATTGTCTATATTTTGTGTTACATGTCTTGTGATTTTTCCTTTGACATATTGATTCTTATTATTATGACAGTATGCTAAACACATTTTAACATTAACAACGAAACGTTTGTAAATTCACTTTTTATTGTTAAAAATGTTGTTATTATCTTGGGTAAAACGTAACCACGTTACTGTACTATATCAAATTTATCTTTATTTTCTATGCTCAAACATTGTAAAATAAATTGAGTGTGAAATGTTGTTACACGCATCCTATATGGAATCTATTGAAATTCTATGGACGCTCCTAGAACAAAAGATCTCGAAACTTGCCAGTCATTCCCTTCATAAATTTTAGGAAATGTCTACAATTGGTTCATTCTTTCGTAAACTGTTACGTTGAGAAACCCTTTTGAAATATTTAATCCCATAGCTAGTATCTTTAGTTCATACACTCTAGTTTGGATCAATGTGGTCTCCTATTTTATGATATTCGTCACCTTTTTCATTGAAACCTATACATAAAGTAACAGTGTTTGTAGTGATTTTTGAACAACTTTATATTGTCCAGCCGTCGAAAATTTTCACATTTTTCAAGAAACATCTCTAGTTACATGTTTATCGATCTAAGTAGAAGAGGTACCAAACCGCCCTTCATGATTGTTCTATAAAGAAATTCGAGTTTGGTATATCCTCAAATATTTAAGTCTACGTGGGTTCAATCGTTACATATATTGACCCTCGAGTTTTGCAGCACAGGTTTAATCGTATAACCAGTTGTAACGATCAATATATGAAGAAATTTGAGTTTGGTATCCTTTCATATTTAAACCTACATCGATTCAATTGTTAGATATGTCGACCCTCGAGGTTTTCAGTTGACGATAAAGCAGAATTACAAAAACACCTCATTCATTTCTAGGTAATGGTCGAACATGGGTGCCTAACTGTAGAGAATGGTGTTCGACTGTAGACCAAAACTAATGATTCAATTATATATAAGATGATTTAATTTCTTCGGGGTCTTCAATCAATGTGAATAGCACGATGAAATCAACGAATTATAGAATAGATATTGCCTATTTTTTAACACAAAAGAGGGAGAGTTCGAGCGAAGGAGCGAACTTATATACTTTTTTTTTTATATCATTTCATTATAGTTGACTGAGATGGAATTTAAACACTTGGAAACAACTGCATGCAAAATATATAATGTCAAAATATTTCATTACACAATGCTTTGCTCCTTATCTCCGTAGTTATAGCATATATCTTTGCCAGGGTTTTTCGGGTCTTGCAAGCACATGCTATATTCATGAATGATCCATCTGCATGTGGTGCATTTTCCTGCATCCCTTTTGTCGTCAAAGATATTGAACCAGTAGATTTGGTGTTGTCCAGTCCATGTGAAGCTGCAGAAAAACAATGTCGTCCCCACGAGGTTGGGTCTGAACTTGAACGAGTAGCCTCGTCCAAGCGGAAGGACATGGACTCCTAAGTCATCGTTCTTGGATTTGCAGTGAACGGTGACAGGAATGCCGTATTCAATTTGGTTGACGATTACGACTGTAGTTACTGGTTGGATGAAGATCGATCCTTGAATTGCACGTATGTTACATAAAAAGAAAATTAGCAAAGATAGTGCAAGTGTTGGAGATGAGCCCATTTTCAAGGCGTCGGTTGAAACACAAAGGAAGAGACAAGAATATGAGGCTTTATACCTTTTGTCTTGTATTGGTATGATTGGGACGTGATAGAAATAGTGAATATATATACATAGGGTCTGTGCAAAGAAAAAAGTTGTTTTCTCGTGTGTTGGTAAAGAATGGTGTATATTTAAACTATAATTTTTACTCTCGACGTTATTGTTTAAACGTTTGTGAAAAATAAGAAATGAGTAAAGTTACCTTTCGTTGGCATAAATTGAGACTATTAAGTTGGTGAGGCAAAAAGGAAGGGGAAGGACATTAAAACAGTAAAACGAATAAAAGAAAAAGAAAAAGAAAAGAGTCCATATTGCAACCTTGAAAATAATGATCAGTTTAGTTTTATGCAGATATTATCACATTTCTTGAAGAAATAAACTGTTGTTGAAGTTAAATTGTTCGTGGTAAGGAAAGAGAGATTTCGCGTAGGAAGTTTTGAAATTTAACAAGCAAAGATTGTCTATATTTTGTGTTACATGTCTTGTGATTTTTCCTTTGACATATTGATTCTTATTATTATGACAGTATGCTAAACACATTTTAAAATTAACAACGAAACGTTTGTAAATTCACTTTTTATTGTTAAAAATGTTGTTATTATCTTGGGTAAAACGTAACCACGTTACTGTACTATATCAAATTTATCTTTATTTTCTATGCTCAAACATTGTAAAATAAATTGAGTGTGAAATGTTGTTACACGCATCCTATATGGAATCTATTGAAATTCTATGGATGCTCCTAGAACAAAAGATCTCGAAACTTGCCAGTCATTCCCTTCATAAATTTTAGGAAATGTCTACAATTGGTTCATTCTTTCGTAAACTGTTACGTTGAGAAACCCTTTTGAAATATTTAATCCCAAAGCTAGTATCTTTAGTTCATACACTCTAGTTTGGATCAATGCGGTCTCCTATTTTATGATATTCGTCACCTTTTTCATTGAAACCTATATATAAAGTAACAGTGTTTGTAGTGATTTTTGAACAACTTTATATTGTCCAGCCGTCGAAAATTTTCACATTTTTCAAGAAACATCTCTAGTTACATGTTTATCGATCTAAGTAGAAGAGGTACCAAACCGCCCTTCATGATTGTTCTATAAAGAAATTCGAGTTTGGTATATCCTCAAATATTTAAGTCTACGTGGGTTCAATCGTTACATATATTGACCCTCGAGTTTTGCAGCACAGGTTTAATCGTATAACCAGTTGTAACGATCAATATATGAAGAAATTTGAGTTTGGTATCCTTTCATATTTAAACCTACATCGATTCAATTGTTAGATATGTCGACCCTCGAGGTTTTCAGTTGACGATAAAGCAGAATTACAAAAACACCTCATTCATTTCTGGGTAATGGTCGAACATGGGTGCCTAACTGTAGAGAATGGTGTTCGACTGTAGACCAAAACTAATGATTCAATTATATATAAGATGATTTAATTTCTTCGGGGTCTTCATTCAATGTGAATAGCACGATGAAATCAACGAATTATAGAATAGATATTGCCTATTTTTTAACACAAAAGAGGGAGAGTTCGAGCGAAGGAGCGAACTTATATACTTTTTTTTTATATCATTTCATTATAGTTGACTGAGATGGAATTTAAACACTTGGAAACAACTGCATGCAAAATATATAATGTCAAAATATTTCATTACACAATGCTTGGCTCCTTATCTCCGTAGTTATAGCATATATCTTTGCCAGGGTTTTTCGGGTCTTGCAAGCACATGCTATATTCATGAATGATCCATCTGCATGTGGTGCATTTTCCTGCATCCCTTTTGTCGTCAAAGATATTGAACCAGTAGATTTGGTGTTGTCCAGTCCATGTGAAGCTGAAGAAAAACAATGTCGTTCCCACGAGGTTGGGTCTGAACTTGAACGAGTAGCCTTGTCCAAGCGGAAGGACATGGACTCCTAAGTCATCGTTCTTGGATTTGCAGTGAACGGTGACAGGAATGCCGTATTCAATTTGGTTGACGATTACGACTGTAGTTACTGGTTGGATGAAGATCGATCCTTGAATTGCACGTATGTTACATAACAAGAAAATTAGCAAAGATAGTGCAAGTGTTGGAGATGAGCCCATTTTCAAGGCGTCGGTTGAAACACAAAGGAAGAGACAAGAATATGAGGCTTTATACCTTTTGTCTTGTATTGGTATGATTGGGACGTGATAGAAATAGTGAATATATATACATAGGGTCTGTGCATAGAAAAAAGTTGTTTTCTCGTGTGTTGGTAAAGAATGGTGTATATTTAAACTATAATTTTTACTCTCGACATTATTGTTTAAACGTTTACAAGCACTACGATGTAGTGGGGCCCGCCCAACACTTCCATCGTCTTTGTCGTAGTGGGGCCCGCCCAGCACTCACGACAGCATCGTTGTTACGGAGTACACTCAACGTCAACAACGAAATCTAACCAGTGTGCACACGATAATCTCTAGCCTCAGGCTCAAGATCTCAGTCATGTAGTTAATGAAAATTTCATAAATCATCATAAAATATTAAAACATGCCTGCTTATAAATTTTACACAAAGCTCGAACTTTACTCAGCTCTTTCGTGGAAAATTGTAGTTCTTAAAACAAAACTTCATACTAATTCATGCTTTGCTTAAAATATTATGGTTTAAATACTTTCCAAACATTTAATATCTACGTGCTAGCATAAATTTCTTTAAGAAATCTAGTCTCCAAATGTATACTTGAAAATAGTCATGAAATTCAAATACCTTTCATGGCTTCGTAAATAAACATTTATCGCATTCAATCATAATAACAGTTATGGAAAATATTTCAAAGTTGGTTTTGTCACTCACAGTCTTGGGCTAGATCCTTGGTCTATAAGCTCGGTTTAATTCTTCTCGGCCTGCCAACAACCCAACCGAGTATTAAAACCCTAAACATTCTGGTTTCCTAAAGATATACATAACATGTCGCACCAAAGATGACGCTCACGAAAACAAAGCTTAAGAAATAAAATCCTATTTCAACAATTCTCTAAAATTTCCAGATTTCTAACACAAACTTCAAAGGACTATAACTTTCTCAATACTTAACCCAAATGAGTGTTCTTTATATCAAACTCTTCATTTTGAGATCCTCAAAAACTTACCTGAAGACATATAAATCTGATTCCCCGTGCATAAACACATATAACCCTCAAAACAGAACCACTTCCAGAATCGCGCGCACACAACCTCTTTAATTTGTTACTACAATTTAACCAATTTTTTAGTCGTTTTTGGTTTACAATTTCTTCATGAAAGTTGTAGCAAATTGAATAAGCTTTCCAACCATACCAAATAGAGATTCTAACTCCACCGTTACACTCTGAAATACAAGAAAAACCAGAGACCTCCTGATTTCGAGTGAAAACCAACTGCCCTGTTTTCTTCATCAAAAAGCACCAAATGAATATCCGAATTTGCTCCAACGTTCTTCATAAAGTTTGTTTAAAAATGAGTTAACTTTCAGTAAATGTAAATCTCACCTCTTAATTCCTTTTGAAGAGTTCAACCCGAATTAAAAACCAGTGATGTTATGAATCAACTAAAATTCAGCCATTGATACACTTTGCTTGAGTTCTCCTCCTCTTCTTCAACCTAAAAATTCTAGTAAAATTTCTCTTCTTCTTCCAAACTCTCTCTTATAAGTTCTCTGCAAATTGAAGAAGGAAAAAGAAAAAAAATAAAGGGAACTTGGATGTCTTCAAACTCTTGGCGGTGAAGGGAAGAGAAGAAGAAGAAGAAAAAAGAAAATGAAATTTTCTTCTCCTTTTCTTCTTTTTGTCCTTTCTTTTCTTTCTTTTCTTTAATTAATTTAATAGAACTATTTAATAT
Source organism: Cucumis melo (assembly GCF_025177605.1). NCBI lineage: Eukaryota > Viridiplantae > Streptophyta > Magnoliopsida > Cucurbitales > Cucurbitaceae > Cucumis > Cucumis melo. Next base: position 5,946,154 of record NC_066857.1, read on the forward strand.
ATAAATATATATATTTATATTTACACTTAATTTCCATTTTCTTTTTCTTTTTTTTTTTCCACATTTAAAGAAATTAAACCAAGAAAATATCGGGTTTACAACTTACCTTCCCTTTAGAAAATTTCGTCCTCGAAATTTAGAATGTCCTTAACTGAAAAGTATCGGATAGCTCTTCTTCATCTGATATTCTAGTTCCCAAGTTGCCTCCTCCGGTCCATGATGTCTCCACAAAACCTTTATGAGTGGAATCGTTTTGTTTCTCAAAACTTGTTCCTTTCTGTCGAGAATCTGAACTAGTTCTTCAACATAACTCAAATCTTCTTTTAATTCAACTGGTTGATCTTGCAACACATGCGATGGATCTGGCATATATTTTCTTAACATGGATACATGGAAAACATCATGTATTCGTGCAAGTTCTATTGGCAACTCAAGTCTATACGCTGCTGGTCCCACTCGTTCCGTTATCTGATATGGCCCAATATATCTAGGACTTAACTTACCTTTTCTTCCGAAATGAATAACACCTCGCAATGGAGATAATTTCAAGAAAACTTGATCTCCAACTTGGAATTCTAGGTTTCTTCGTCGCTTATCCGCATAACTTTTCTGTCGATCTTGGGCTTTCCTCATATTTTCTCTGATCAACTTAATATTGTTTGTCGTAATCTGAACCAACTCAGGACCTACTAACTTCCGCTCTCCCACTTCATTCCAGCACACAGGAGTTCTGCATGGTCTCCCGTATAAGGCTTCATATGGTGCCATACCGATACTAGACTGATAGTTATTATTATAAGCAAACTCCATAAGTGGCAAGTGGGTATCCCAACTTCCTTTAAGTTGTAGGACACATGCTCTCAACATGTCCTCTAAAGTTTGGATGGTCCTCTCGGACTGACCATCTGTTTGGGGATGAAATGATGTACTAAACTTTAGCCCTGTTCCCATTGCTTTCTGTAAACTAGGCCAAAATTTAGAAGTAAACCTCGGATCCCTATCTGAAACTGTGGACACTGGTACTCCATACTAACTCACAATCTTATCAACATATAATCTCGCTAGCTGGTCTAACGTAGATGTCATTTTAATCGGTATAAGTCGTGTCGTCTTGGTGAGTCTGTCTACTATTACCCATATACCATCATGTCCACTGGATGTACGAGGTAATCCAAATAGAAAATCCATAGTAATATGCTCCCATTTCCACTCTGGCACTGGCAAAGGATTAAGAAATCCTCCTGGCCTCTGCCTTACTGGTTTAACCTGTTGACAAATCAAACATCTATCAATATATTCAGCTATCTCTTGCTTCATTCCAGACCACCAATAAGTCTTCTTTAAAGTTCTGTACATCTTGGTGCTACATGGATGCATAGCGTAAGCTGAACTGTGAGCTTCTTCTAGAATAGCATTCTTAAGCTCACTGATATTCGGAACACATAATCTTCCTTGTTTAACAATGGCTCCATCTGTTCTCAGCTCAAACTCCACCTCTAAGCCTTTCTTGGATTTCTCAAACTTCTTCTGTAAATTACTGTCTTCTGACTGTCTTCTTACAATCTCAGTTACTAGAGAAGACCGAACCTGAAATTGAGCTAAGAGACTTCCTGAATCCTCTGTAGTTACTACTGCCTTGGAACCTCTTAACTCATTCAACAAAGCTACTCGAATACCACACAAGGCACTCTTCGGAAGTCTTGACTTCCTACTTAATGCATCTGCTACTACGTTGGCCTTACCTGGATGATACTCTATAGTACAATCATAATCTTTAATCAGTTCTAGCCATCGCCTTTGTCTCAGATTTAGCTCTTTTTGATCAAAAATATACTTCAAACTTTTATGATCTGTGAAAATATGGCACTTTTCCCCGAACAAATAGTGTCTCCAGATTTTTAGTGCTAAAACAACTGCTGCTAGCTCAAGATCATGGGTAGGGTAATTACACTCATGCTCCTTCAACTGCCTTGAAGCATAAGCTATTACATTCCCATCTTGCATAAGCACACAACCTAATCCTAGCCTTGAAGCATCACAATAAATCACATAGTCCTTCCCTGTTACAGGAAGTGCCAAAATAGGTGCTGTAACTAGTCTTTTCTTCAATTCCTGAAAACTTTGCTCGCATTTATCTGACCACTCAAACTTAACATTCTTCCTTGTCAAAGCGGTCAAAGGCAATGCCAATCGAGAGAAATCCTCAATAAAACGCCTATAGTATCCTGCCAAACCAAGGAAACTACGTACTTCTGTCGCACTAATTGGTCTTTCCCAATTGACAACCGCTTCTACTTTTTGTGGATTGACACTAACTCCTTTTTCTGAAACTACATGCCCCAAAAATACTACTTGTTCCAACCAGAACTCACATTTGCTGAACTTAGCGTATAACTGTTTTTCACGTAGAGTCTGTAGAACAATCCTCAGATGTTCCTCATGAGATTCTCTGTCAACTGAGTAAACTAATATATCATCAATGAACACAATCACAAACTTATCTAAATACCGATGGAAGATCCTGTTCATGAGATCCATGAAAACCGCTGGCGCATTCGTTAAACCGAATGGCATAACTCGAAACTCATAATGCCCATACCTCGTTCTAAATGCTGTTTTAGCAATATCTGATTCTCTAACCTTCAACTGGTGGTATCCTGACCTTAAGTCAATCTTAGAGAACAACGCTGCTCCCCTTAGTTGATCAAATAAGTCATCGATGCGTGGTAAAGGATACTTGTTACGTATTGTAACCTTGTTTAACTGTCTATAGTCAATACATAATCTGAGGGTACCATCTTTCTTTTCCACAAAAAGCACTGGTGCTCCCCACGGCGAAACACTAGGCCTGATGTATCCCTTGTCAACTAGTTCTTGTAACTGCATCTTCAATTCTTTTAGCTCGCTTGGAGCCATTCTATACGGGGCCTGTGAAATAGGTGTTGTTCCTGGTAATAATTCAATGGTGAACTCAATCTCTCGATCAGGTGGCAAACCTGACAGATCATCTGGAAATACATCAAGAAACTCTTTCACCACAGGAACATCTTCTGGCTTTAGTTTTTCTCTCTGCACTACTACGATGTGTGCAAGAAACGCTGTGCAACCCTTCCTCAGTAATTTCTCAGCTTTCAAAACTGAGATTAAACTTCTAGAAACGGCCTTCCTCATACCTCTAAAAACCACTTCAGCAAAGACTGGTTTTCTGAAAACCACTTCCTTCCTATGGCAATCCATAGATGCATAATGAGCAAATAAGAAATCCATTCCCAAAATTACATCTAACCTCTGCAACTCTAGTGGTAGCAAGTCCACTAGCAAACTGATACCTTCTACTAAAACTTCACAATTACGTAACACCTCATTAACAAGTAAAACGTCACCAACTGGAGTGTATATAGCTAACCCCTCAGATAAAGGCTCTAGCATCCTATTCAACTTAATCAGAAATATACTAGAAACAAAGGAATGCGTAGCACCTGGATCAAATAAAACATCTGCAGGTACATTACAAATAAGAATCGTACCAGTAATAACGTCTGGTGCGTCCTCTGCTTCTTGTTGAGTCATAGCATAGACTTTTCCCTGTTGCCTCGGTCTTCCAACAACTCCCTTTTGCCTTGCACCACTGGTGCCCTCTGTTGGAACCACTGAAACTCTCGATTGCTCAATTGTCAGGGACCCAACTCCCTGATCTCTCTGAACTGTCATGTTCAACTGCGGACAATCTTTCTTGAAATGTCTTGGCTGTCCGCACTGGTAACATACACCGGCACATACCAAACACTGACCCCGATGGTTCCTGCCACAACTCGTGCATGGTATTCGCCTGACGGTACTAGCAATGGACTCCTGACCTGGTTGCGATCTTACTGTTGATCTAATGGGTTGACTAGGTATTCTCTGGCTCTGTCTCTGAAAAACACTACCATAACTCACGTTCCTCGATGCTTGACCTCCAGAGCGATTCTTAAAATCTTGACGGCTTGAAATATTTATTCCAGGCGTGAACCTCCGCTGCTCACGGCCTCTAAATCCACTAGCTGTTGAAGTCCCACGACTAAGCTCTACTGTCGATTTCTCTTCTGTTATACTCTGCTCCACACGAAGGGCAGTCTCCACTAACTGAGAGAAATTCGTCCACTTAGTAATGGCTGTAACTGGGGTACGTATTTCAAAACGCAACCCTCTTTCAAACCTTCGGCACCTGTCACTCTCAGAAGCTATAATAACGTCAGCATACCGTGAAAGCTCGGTATACTTCCTCTCATACTCAGCCACTGAAAGTGATCCTTGTTTCAACCCCAGAAATTCATCCCTCTTGGCTTCGCAATATGTGTTGGGATAATGCTTATCTTCGAATATGCCTCTAAAAGTCTGCCAGTCTAAAGCACGTGCATCACTACGTCTTGCTAATATAGATTTCCACCATCCTTCAGCCTCTTTTTGCAACAAAAATGTGGCCAATCTAACCTTTCGCTCCTCAGGACAATTCATCACATCAAAACACTTTTCAAGCATATTCAACCAGTTCTCTGCATCAGCTGGATCTGTGGAACCTTCAAACACTGTAGCCCTTAACTTCTTCAGCCGTTCAATTCCGTATGCCTTTTCTGGATCACTAGGCTCTGCTCTATCTGGCCTTCCTATTTCCTGTGTTGTTCTCGCAAACTGCTCGTTTCCTGCACCACCTCGAACTCCTAGGGTACTAGATTCCCCTACAGATGGACCTTGGGTAGGACCCTGCATCCCGTCCTGATTCTGCCGGCGTCGTCTACCAGTACGTGGTGGCATGACTCCTATAATATGTCAACACATTAGACATACTATAAATACTTAACTCAAATGCATGATACTAAATGTCTACTCACGTATTAATAATAATTGGACTCACTTTTACCCTTACCTAGACCATACTCCACTAGTTCCCTTTAAGCTAACTTGACTTTCAATTATTTACTTTCCAGTTTCTTCTTAGAGCTAACCGCTCTACCTTAATTCCCATGGAACAAACTGCTCTGATACCAAGTTGTCACACCCCCTCCCGGACTACCTGCTACCTTAGACCGAAAGATGGCGTGAAGCCGACGAACAACATTTTTCTGTACCTGTATCTGTCGACTCTGCTTAAAACTTTCATGTGATGAACTTGCCAATCTAGTATATAAACTATTGTACATGCCACAAAACACAGCGGATCCTAGGCTAGTCAAACACAGCTAGTCAAACACATACATGAAGTGTACCTCAAAATTTACCGATTTCACGAGTAAACCTAAAGACACCTTAATCAAAATATAACCAACAAAATTTACACAACACTACAGCTCCTAAAGCTTATACAAACTGTGGAGTATCTATAACATACAAGGGTGTATATACACCACAACACAACAGACTCTATGCCCAACTCAAAACACGTACTGGCAATCGATAATGAAGCTTCCGCAGACTAAGGCAGTCTATCAGGCACCGGGAAGTCGATCTCTACCTGGAAAATGGGTAAAACATTTTGGAAAGGGTGAGCTATGAAGCTCAGTGACTGACTCAGTTTAAAACTATGAATTTAAAGATAAGAGCACGTGAAAACTTTACACATAAAAATCTGTTTATACAAGTCGTAAATATAAATGTGTAATAGTAAGAATAGCTTCCTTAAATACTCAGCATGTTCATCATTGAAATCTAGCAAGGCATATCAAGTATATCGAAGCATTTTAACTAACATGACGAATCTACGTTGTGTAGGGTACACCTAGTACAACAACGTTTACAAGCACTACGATGTAGTGGGGCCCGCCCAGCACTCCCATCGTCTTTGTCGTAGTGGGGTCCGCCCAGCACTCACGACAGCATCGTTGTTACGGAGTACACTCAACGTCAACAACGAAATCTAACCAGTGTGCACACGATAATCTCTAGCCTCAGGCTCAAGATCTCAGTCATGTAGTTAATGAAAATTTCATAAATCATCATAAAATATTAAAACATGCCTGCTTATAAATTTTACACAAAGCTCGAACTTTACTCAGCTCTTTCGTGGAAAATTGTAGTTCTTAAAACAAAACTTCATACTAATTCATGCTTTGCTTAAAATATTGTGGTTTAAATACTTTCCAAACATTTAATATCTACGTGCTAGCATAAATTTCTTTAAGAAATCTAGTCTCCAAATGTATACTTGAAAATAGTCATGAAATTCAAATACCTTTCATGGCTTCGTAAATAAACATTTATCGCATTCAATCATAATAACAGTTATGGAAAATATTTCAAAGTTGGTTTTGTCACTCACAGTCTTGGGCTAGATCCTTGGTCTATAAGCTCGGTTTAATTCTTCTCGGCCTGCCAACAACCCAACCGAGTATTAAAACCCTAAACATTCTGGTTTCCTAAAGATATACATAACATGTCGCACCAAAGATGACGCTCACGAAAACAAAGCTTAAGAAATAAAATCCTATTTCAACAATTCTCTAAAATTTCCAGATTTCTAACACAAACTTCAAAGGACTATAACTTTCTCAATACTTAACCAAAATGAGTGTTCTTTATATCAAACTCTTCATTTGGAGATCCTCAAAAACTTACCTGAAGACATATAAATCTGATTCCCCGTGCATAAACACATATAACCCTCAAAACAGAACCACTTTCAGAATCGCGCGCACACGACCTCTTTAATTTGTTACTACAATTTAACCAATTTTTTAGTCGTTTTTGGTTTACAATTTCTTCATGAAAGTTGTAGCAAATTGAATAAGCTTTCCAACCATACCAAATAGAGACTCTAACTCCACTGTTACACTCTGAAATACAAGAAAAACCAGAGACCTCCTGATTTCGAGTGAAAACCAACTGCCCTGTTTTCTTCATCAAAAAGCACCAAATGAATATCCGAATTTGCTCCAACGTTCTTCATAAAGTTTGTTTAAAAATGAGTTAACTTTCGGTAAATGTAAATCTCACCTCTTAATTCCTTTTGAAGAGTTCAAACCGAATTAAAAACCAGTGATGTGCAGAATCAACTAAAATTCAGCCATTGATACACTTTGCTTGAGTTCTCCTCCTCTTCTTCAACCTAAAAATTCTAGTAAAATTTCTCTTCTTCTTCCAAACTCTCTCTTATAAGTTCTCTGCAAATTGAAGAAGGAAAAAGAAAAAAAATAAAGGGAACTTGGACGTCTTCAAACTCTTGGCGGTGAAGGGAAGAGAAGAAGAAGAAGAAAAAAGAAAATGAAATTTTCTTCTCCTTTTCTTCTTTTTGTCCTTTCTTTTCTTTCTTTTCTTTAATTAATTTAATAGAACTATTTAATATATAAATATATATATTTATATTTACACTTAATTTCCATTTTCTTTTTCTTTTTTTTTTCCACATTTAAAGAAATTAAACCAAGAAAATATCGGGTTTACATGGACTCCTAAGTCATCGTTCTTGGATTTGCAGTGAACGGTGACAGGAATGCCGTATTCAATTTGGTTGACGATTACGACTGTAGTTACTGGTTGGATGAAGATCGATCCTTGAATTGCACGTATGTTACATAAAAAGAAAATTAGCAAAGATAGTGCAAGTGTTGGAGATGAGCCCATTTTCAAGGCGTCGGTTGAAACACAAAGGAAGAGACAAGAATATGAGGCTTTATACCTTTTGTCTTGTATTGGTATGATTGGGACGTGATAGAAATAGTGAATATATATACATAGGGTCTGTGCAAAGAAAAAAGTTGTTTTCTCGTGTGTTGGTAAAGAATGGTGTATATTTAAACTATAATTTTTACTCTCGACGTTATTGTTTAAACGTTTGTGAAAAATAAGAAATGAGTAAAGTTACCTTTCGTTGGCATAAATTGAGACTATTAAGTTGGTGAGGCAAAAAGGAAGGGGAAGGACATTAAAACAGTAAAACGAATAAAAGAAAAAGAAAAAAAAAAGAGTCCATATTGCAACCTTGAAAATAATGAATAGTTTAGTTTTATGTAGATATTATCACATTTCTTGAAGAAATAAACTGTTGTTGAAGTTAAATTGTTCGTGGTAAGGAAAGAGAGATTTCGCGTAGGAAGTTTTGAAATTTAACAAGCAAAGATTGTCTATATTTTGTGTTACATGTCTTGTGATTTTTCCTTTGACATATTGATTCTTATTATTATGACAGTATGCTAAACACATTTTAAAATTAACAACGAAACGTTTGTAAATTCACTTTTTATTGTTAAAAATGTTGTTATTATCTTGGGTAAAACATAACCACGTTACTGTACTATATCAAATTTATCTTTATTTTCTATGCTCAAACATTGTAAAATAAATTGAGTGTGAAATGTTGTTACACGCATCCTATATGGAATCTATTGAAATTCTATGGACGCTCCTAGAACAAAAGATCTCGAAACTTGCCAGTCATTCCCTTTGTAAATTTTAGGAAATGTCTACAATTGGTTCATTCTTTCGTAAACTGTTACGTTGAGAAACCCTTTTGAAATATTTAATCCCATAGCTAGTATCTTTAGTTCATACACTCTAGTTTGGATCAATGTGGTCTCCTATTTTATGATATTCGTCACCTTTTTCATTGAAACCTATATATAAAGTAACAGTGTTTGTAGTGATTTTTGAACAACTTTATATTGTCCAGCCGTCGAAAATTTTCACATTTTTCAAGAAACATCTCTAGTTACATGTTTATCGATCTAAGTAGAAGAGGTACCAAACCGCCCTTCATGATTGTTCTATAAAGAAATTCGAGTTTGGTATATCCTCAAATATTTAAGTCTACGTGGGTTCAATCGTTACATATATTGACCCTCGAGTTTTGCAGCACAGGTTTAATCGTATAACCAGTTGTAACGATCAATATATGAAGAAATTTGAGTTTGGTATCCTTTCATATTTAAACCTACATCGATTCAATTGTTAGATATGTCGACCCTCGAGGTTTTCAGTTGACGATAAAGCAGAATTACAAAAACACCTCATTCATTTCTGGGTAATGGTCGAACATGGGTGCCTAACTGTAGAGAATGGTGTTCGACTGTAGACCAAAACTAATGATTCAATTATATATAAGATGATTTAATTTCTTCGGGGTCTTCAATCAATGTGAATAGCACGATGAAATCAACGAATTATAGAATAGATATTGCCTATTTTTTAACACAAAAGAGGGAGAGTTCGAGCGAAGGAGCGAACTTATATACTTTTTTTTTATATCATTTCATTATAGTTGACTGAGATGGAATTTAAACACTTGGAAACAACTGCATGCAAAATATATAATGTCAAAATATTTCATTACACAATGCTTGGCTCCTTATCTCCGTAGTTATAGCATATATCTTTGCCAGGGTTTTTCGGGTCTTGCAAGCACATGCTATATTCATGAATGATCCATCTGCATGTGGTGCATTTTCCTGCATCCCTTTTGTCGTCAAAGATATTGAACTAGTAGATTTGGTGTTGTCCAGTCCATGTGAAGCTGCAGAAAAACAATGTCGTCCCCACGAGGTTAGGTCTGAACTTGAACGAGTAGCCTTGTCCAAGCGGAAGGACATGGACTCCTAAGTCATCGTTCTTGGATTTGCAGTGAACGGTGACAGGAATTCCGTATTCAATTTGGTTGACGATTACGACTGTAGTTACTGGTTGGATGAAGATCGATCCTTGAATTGCACGTATGTTACATAAAAAGAAAATTAGCAAAGATAGTGCAAGTGTTGGAGATGAGCCCATTTTCAAGGCGTCGGTTGAAACACAAAGGAAGAGACAAGAATATGAGGCTTTATACCTTTTGTCTTGTATTGGTATGATTGGGACGTGATAGAAATAGTGAATATATATACATAGGGTCTGTGCAAAGAAAAAAGTTGTTTTCTCGTGTGTTGGTAAAGAATGGTGTATATTTAAACTATAATTTTTACTCTCGACGTTATTGTTTAAACGTTTGTGAAAAATAAGAAATGAGTAAAGTTACCTTTCGTTGGCATAAATTGAGACTATTAAGTTGGTGAGGCAAAAAGGAAGGGGAAGGACATTAAAACGGTAAAACGAATAAAAGAAAAAGAAAAAAAAAAAGTCCATATTGCAACCTTGAAAATAATGAATAGTTTAGTTTTATGTAGATATTATCACATTTCTTGAAGAAATAAACTGTTGTTGAAGTTAAATTGTTCGTGGTAAGGAAAGAGAGATTTCGCGTAGGAAGTTTTGAAATTTAACAAGCAAAGATTGTCTATATTTTGTGTTACATGTCTTGTGATTTTTCCTTTGACATATTGATTCTTATTATTATGACAGTATGCTAAACACATTTTAAAATTAACAACGAAACATTTGTAAATTCACTTTTTATTGTTAAAAATGTTGTTATTATCTTGGGTAAAACGTAACCACGTTACTGTACTATATCAAATTTATCTTTATTTTCTATGCTCAAACATTGTAAAATAAATTGAGTGTGAAATGTTGTTACACGCATCCTATATGGAATCTATTGAAATTCTATGGACGCTCCTAGAACAAAAGATCTCGAAACTTGCCAGTCATTCCCTTCATAAATTTTAGGTAATGTCTACAATTGGTTCATTCTTTCGTAAACTGTTACGTTGAGAAACCCTTTTGAAATATTTAATCCCATAGCTAGTATCTTTAGTTCATACACTCTAGTTTGGATCAATGTGGTCTCCTATTTTATGATATTCGTCACCTTTTTCATTGAAACCTATATATAAAGTAACAGTGTTTGTAGTGATTTTTGAACAACTTTATATTGTCCAGCCGTCGAAAATTTTCACATTTTTCAAGAAACATCTCTAGTTACATGTTTATCGATCTAAGTAGAAGAGGTACCAAACCGCCCTTCATGATTGTTCTATAAAGAAATTCGAGTTTGGTATATCCTCAAATATTTAAGTCTACGTGGGTTCAATCGTTACATATATTGACCCTCGAGTTTTGCAGCACAGGTTTAATCGTATAACCAGTTGTAACGATCAATATATGAAGAAATTTGAGTTTGGTATCCTTTCATATTTAAACCTACATCGATTCAATTGTTAGATATGTCGACCCTCGAGGTTTTCAGTTGACGATAAAGCAGAATTACAAAAACACCTCATTCATTTCTGGGTAATGGTCGAACATGGGTGCCTAGCTGTAGAGAATGGTGTTCGACTGTAGACCAAAACTAATGATTCAATTATATATAAGATGATTTAATTTCTTCGGGGTCTTCAATCAATGTGAATAGCACGATGAAATCAACGAATTATAGAATAGATATTGCCTATATTCTAACACAAAAGAGAGAGAGTTCGAGCGAAGGAGCGAACTTATATACTTCTTTTTTATATCATTTCATTATAGTTGACTGAGATGGAATTTAAACACTTGGAAACAACTGCATGTAAAATATATAATGTCAAAATATTTCATTACACAATGCTTGGCTCCTTATCTCCGTAGTTATAGCATATATCTTTGCCAGGGTTTTTCGGGTCTTGCAAACACATGCTATATTCATGAATGATCCATCTGCATGTGGTGCATTTTCCTGCATCCCTTTTGTCGTCAAAGATATTGAACCAGTAGATTTGGTGTTGTCCAGTCCATGTGAAGCTGCAGAAAAACAATGTCGTCCCCACGAGGTTGGGTCTGAACTTGAACGAGTAGCCTTGTCCAAGGGGAAGGACATGGACTCCTAAGTCATCGTTCTTGGATTTGCAGTGAACGGTGACAGGAATTCCGTATTCAATTTGGTTGACGATTACGACTGTAGTTACTGGTTGGATGAAGATCGATCCTTGAATTGCACATATGTTACATAAAAAGAAAATTAGCAAAGATAGTGCAAGTGTTGGAGATGAGCCCATTTTCAAGGCGTCGGTTGAAACACAAAGGAAGAGACAAGAATATGAGGCTTTATACCTTTTGTCTTGTATTGGTATGATTGGGACGTGATAGAAATAGTGAATATATATACATAGGGTCTGTGCAAAGAAAAAAGTTGTTTTCTCGTGTGTTGGTAAAGAATGGTGTATATTTAAACTATAATTTTTACTCTCGACGTTATTGTTTAAACGTTTGTGAAAAATAAGAAATGAGTAAAGTTACCTTTCGTTGGCATAAATTGAGACTATTAAGTTGGTGAGGCAAAAAGGAAGGGGAAGGACATTAAAACAGTAAAACGAATAAAAGAAAAAGAAAAAAAAAAAGAGTCCATATTGCAACCTTGAAAATAATGAATAGTTTAGTTTTATGTAGATATTATCACATTTCTTGAAGAAATAAACTGTTGTTGAAGTAAAATTATTCGTGGTAAGGAAAGAGAGATTTCGCGTAGGAAGTTTTGAAATTTAACAAGCAAAGATTGTCTATATTTTGTGTTACATGTCTTGTGATTTTTCCTTTGACATTTTGATTCTTATTATTATGACAGTATGCTAAACACATTTTAAAATTAACAACGAAACGTTTGTAAATTCACTTTTTATTGTTAAAAATGTTGTTATTATCTTGGGTAAAACGTAACCACGTTACTGTACTATATCAAATTTATCTTTATTTTCTATGCTCAAACATTGTAAAATAAATTGAGTGTGAAATGTTGTTACACGCATCCTATATGGAATCTATTGAAATTCTATGGACGCTCCTAGAACAAAAGATCTCGAAACTTGCCAGTCATTCCCTTCATAAATTTTAGGAAATGTCTACAATTGGTTCATTCTTTCGTAAACTGTTACGTTGAGAAACCCTTTTGAAATATTTAATCCCATAGCTAGTATCTTTAGTTCATACACTCTAGTTTGGATCAATGTGGTCTCCTATTTTATGATATTCGTCACCTTTTTCATTGAAACCTATCTATAAAGTAACAGTGTTTGTAGTGATTTTTGAACAACTTTATATTGTCCAGCCGTCGAAAATTTTCACATTTTTCAAGAAACATCTCTAGTTACATGTTTATCGATCTAAGTAGAAGAGGTACCAAACCGCCCTTCATGATTGTTCTATAAAGAAATTCGAGTTTGGTACATCCTCAAATATTTAAGTCTACGTGGGTTCAATCGTTACATATATTGACCCTCGAGTTTTGCAGCACAGGTTTAATCGTATAACCAGTTGTAACGATCAATATATGAAGAAATTTGAGTTTGGTATCCTTTCATATTTAAACCTACATCGATTCAATTGTTAGATATGTCGACCCTCGAGGTTTTCAGTTGACGATAAAGCAGAATTACAAAAACACCTCATTCATTTCTGGGTAATGGTCGAACATGGGTGCCTAACTGTAGAGAATGGTGTTCGACTGTAGACCAAAACTAATGATTCAATTATATATAAGATGATTTAATTTCTTCGGGGTCTTCAATCAATGTGGATAGCACGATGAAATCAACGAATTATAGAATAGATATTGCCTATTTTTTAACACAAAAGAGGGAGAGTTCGAGCGAAGGAGCGAACTTATATACTTTTTTTTTATATCATTTCATTATAGTTGACTGAGATGGAATTTAAACACTTGGAAACAACTGCATGCAAAATATATAATGTCAAAATATTTCATTACACAATGCTTGGCTCCTTATCTCCGTAGTTATAGCATATATCTTTGCCAGGGTTTTTCGGGTCTTGCAAGCACATGCTATATTCATGAATGATCCATCTGCATGTGGTGCATTTTCCTGCATCCCTTTTGTCGTCAAAGATATTGAACCAGTAGATTTGGTGTTGTCCAGTCCATGTGAAGCTGCAGAAAAACAATGTCGTCCCCACGAGGTTGGGTCTGAACTTGAACGAGTAGCCTTGTCCAAGCGGAAGGACATGGACTCCTAAGTCATCGTTCTTGGATTTGCAGTGAACGGTGACAGGAATGCCGTATTCAATTTGGTTGACGATTACGACTGTAGTTACTGGTTGGATGAAGATCGATCCTTGAATTGCACGTATGTTACATAAAAAGAAAATTAGCAAAGATAGTGCAAGTGTTGGAGATGAGCCCATTTTCAAGGCGTCGGTTGAAACACAAAGGAAGAGACAAGAATATGAGGCTTTATACCTTTTGTCTTGTATTGGTATGATTGGGACGTGATAGAAATAGTGAATATATATACATAGGGTCTGTGCAAAGAAAAAAGTTGTTTTCTCGTGTGTTGGTAAAGAATGGTGTATATTTAAACTATAATTTTTACTCTCGACGTTATTGTTTAAACGTTTGTGAAAAATAAGAAATGAGTAAAGTTACCTTTCGTTGGCATAAATTGAGACTATTAAGTTGGTGAGGCAAAAAGGAAGGGGAAGGACATTAAAACAGTAAAACGAATAAAAGAAAAAGAAAAAAAAAAAGAGTCCATATTGCAACCTTGAAAATAATGATCAGTTTAGTTTTATGGAGATATTATCACATTTCTTGAAGAAATAAACTGTTGTTGAAGTTAAATTGTTCGTGGTAAGGAAAGAGAGATTTCGCGTAGGAAGTTTTGAAATTTAACAAGCAAAGATTGTCTATATTTTGTGTTACATGTCTTGTGATTTTTCCTTTGACATATTGATTCTTATTATTATGACAGTATGCTAAACACATTTTAAAATTAACAACGAAACGTTTGTAAATTCACTTTTTATTGTTAAAAATGTTGTTATTATCTTGGGTAAAACGTAACCACGTTAATGTACTATATCAAATTTATCTTTATTTTCTATGCTCAAACATTGTAAAATAAATTGAGTGTGAAATGTTGTTACACGCATCCTATATGGAATCTATTGAAATTCTATGGACGCTCCTAGAACAAAGGATCTCGAAAATTGCCAGTCATTCCCTTCATAAATTTTAGGAAATGTCTACAATTGGTTCATTCTTTCGTAAACTGTTACGTTGAGAAACCCTTTTGAAATATTTAATCCCATAGCTAGTATCTTTAGTTCATACACTCTAGTTTGGATCAATGTGGTCTCCTATTTTATGATATTCGTCACCTTTTTCATTGAAACCTATATATAAAGTAACAGTGTTTGTAGTGATTTTTGAACAACTTTATATTGTCCAGCCGTCGAAAATTTTCACATTTTTCAAGAAACATCTCTAGTTACATGTTTATCGATCTAAGTAGAAGAGGTACCAAACCGCCCTTCATGATTGTTCTATAAAGAAATTCGAGTTTGGTATATCCTCAAATATTTAAGTCTACGTGGGTTCAATCGTTACATATATTGACCCTCGAGTTTTGCAGCACAGGTTTAATCGTATAACCAGTTGTAACGATCAATATATGAAGAAATTTGAGTTTGGTATCCTTTCATATTTAAACCTACATCGATTCAATTGTTAGATATGTCGACCCTCGAGGTTTTCAGTTGACGATAAAGCAGAATTACAAAAACACCTCATTCATTTCTGGGTAATGGTCGAACATGGGTGCCTAGCTGTAGAGAATGGTGTTCGACTGTAGACCAAAACTAATGATTCAATTATATATAAGATGATTTAATTTCTTCGGGGTCTTCAATCAATGTGAATAGCACGATGAAATCAACGAATTATAGAATAGATATTGCCTATATTTTAACACAAAAGAGGGAGAGTTCGAGCAAAGGAGCGAACTTATATACTTTTTTTTTATATCATTTCATTATAGTTGACTGAGATGGAATTTAAACACTTGGAAACAACTGCATGCAAAATATATAATGTCAAAATATTTCATTACACAATGCTTGGCTCCTTATCTCCGTAGTTATAGCATATATCTTTGCCAGGGTTTTTCTGGTCTTGCAAGCACATGCTATATTCATGAATGATCCATCTGCATGTGGTGCATTTTCCTGCATCCCTTTTGTCGTCAAAGATATTGAACCAGTAGATTTGGTGTTGTCCAGTCCATGTGAAGCTGCAGAAAAACAATGTCGTCCCCACGAGGTTGGGTCTGAACTTGAACGAGTAGCCTTGTCCAAGCGGAAGGACATGGACTCCTAAGTCATCGTTCTTGGATTTGCAGTGAACGGTGACAGGAATGCCGTATTCAATTTGGTTGACGATTACGACTGTAGTTACTGGTTGGATGAAGATCGATCCTTGAATTGCACGTATGTTACATAAAAAGAAAATTAGCAAAGATAGTGCAAGTGTTGGAGATGAGCCCATTTTCAAGGCGTCGGTTGAAACACAAAGGAAGAGACAAGAATATGAGGCTTTATACCTTTTGTCTTGTATTGGTATGATTGGGACGTGATAGAAATAGTGAATATATATACATAGGGTCTGTGCAAAGAAAAAAGTTGTTTTCTCGTGTGTTGGTAAAGAATGGTGTATATTTAAACTATAATTTTTACTCTCGACGTTATTGTTTAAACGTTTGTGAAAAATAAGAAATGAGTAAAGTTACCTTTCGTTGGCATAAATTGAGACTATTAAGTTGGTGAGGCAAAAAGGAAGGGGAAGGACATTAAAACAGTAAAACGAATAAAAGAAAAAGAAAAAAAAAAAGAGTCCATCTTGCAACCTTGAAAATAATGATCAGTTTAGTTTTATGCAGATATTATCACATTTCTTGAAGAAATAAACTGTTGTTGAAGTTAAATTGTTCGTGGTAAGGAAAGAGAGATTTCGCGTAGGAAGTTTTGAAATTTAACAAGCAAAGATTGTCTATATTTTGTGTTACGTCTTGTGATTTTTCCTTTGACATATTGATTCTTATTATTATGACAGTATGCTAAACACATTTTAAAATTAACAACGAAACGTTTGTAAATTCAGTTTTTATTGTTAAAAATGTTGTTATTATCTTGGGTAAAACGTAACCACGTTACTGTACTATATCAAATTTATCTTTATTTTCTATGCTCAAACATTGTAAAATAAATTGAGTGTGAAATGTTGTTACACGCATCCTATATGGAATCTATTGAAATTCTATGGACGCTCCTAGAACAAAAGACCTCGAAACTTGCCAGTCATTCCCTTCATAAATTTTAGGAAATGTCTACAATTGGTTCATTCTTTCGTAAACTGTTACGTTGAGAAACCCTTTTGAAATATTTAATCCCATAGCTAGTATCTTTAGTTCATACACTCTAGTTTGGATCAATGTGGTCTCCTATTTTATGATATTCGTCACCTTTTTCATTGAAACCTATATATAAAGTAACAGTGTTTGTAGTGATTTTTGAACAACTTTATATTGTCCAGCCGTCGAAAATTTTCACATTTTTCAAGAAACATCTCTAGTTACATGTTTATCGATCTAAGTAGAAGAGGTACCAAACCGCCCTTCATGATTGTTCTATAAAGAAATTCGAGTTTGGTATATCCTCAAATATTTAAGTCTACGTGGGTTCAATCGTTACATATATTGACCCTCGAGTTTTGCAGCACAGGTTTAATCGTATAACCAGTTGTAACGATCAATATATGAAGAAATTTGAGTTTGGTATCCTTTCATATTTAAACCTACATCGATTCAATTGTTAGATATGTCGACCCTCGAGGTTTTCAGTTGACGATAAAGCAGAATTACAAAAACACCTCATTCATTTCTGGGTAATGGTCGAACATGGGTGCCTAGCTGTAGAGAATGGTGTTCGACTGTAGACCAAAACTAATGATTCAATTATATATAAGATGATTTAATTTCTTCGGGGTCTTCAATCAATGTGAATAGCACGATGAAATCAACGAATTATAGAATAGATATTGCCTATATTTTAACACAAAAGAGGGAGAGTTCGAGCAAAGGAGCGAACTTATATACTTTTTTTTTATATCATTTCATTATAGTTGACTGAGATGGAATTTAAACACTTGGAAACAACTGCATGCAAAATATATAATGTCAAAATATTTCATTACACAATGCTTGGCTCCTTATCTCCGTAGTTATAGCATATATCTTTGCCAGGGTTTTTCTGGTCTTGCAAGCACATGCTATATTCATGAATGATCCATCTGCATGTGGTGCATTTTCCTGCATCCCTTTTGTCGTCAAAGATATTGAACCAGTAGATTTGGTGTTGTCCAGTCCATGTGAAGCTGCAGAAAAACAATGTCGTCCCCACGAGGTTGGGTCTGAACTTGAACGAGTAGCCTTGTCCAAGCGGAAGGACATGGACTCCTAAGTCATCGTTCTTGGATTTGCAGTGAACGGTGACAGGAATGCCGTATTCAATTTGGTTGACGATTACGACTGTAGTTACTGGTTGGATGAAGATCGATCCTTGAATTGCACGTATGTTACATAAAAAGAAAATTAGCAAAGATAGTGCAAGTGTTGGAGATGAGCCCATTTTCAAGGCGTCGGTTGAAACACAAAGGAAGAGACAAGAATATGAGGCTTTATACCTTTTGTCTTGTATTGGTATGATTGGGACGTGATAGAAATAGTGAATATATATACATAGGGTCTGTGCAAAGAAAAAAGTTGTTTTCTCGTGTGTTGGTAAAGAATGGTGTATATTTAAACTATAATTTTTACTCTCGACGTTATTGTTTAAACGTTTGTGAAAAATAAGAAATGAGTAAAGTTACCTTTCGTTGGCATAAATTGAGACTATTAAGTTGGTGAGGCAAAAAGGAAGGGGAAGGACATTAAAACAGTAAAACGAATAAAAGAAAAAGAAAAAAAAAAAAGAGTCCATCTTGCAACCTTGAAAATAATGATCAGTTTAGTTTTATGCAGATATTATCACATTTCTTGAAGAAATAAACTGTTGTTGAAGTTAAATTGTTCGTGGTAAGGAAAGAGAGATTTCGCGTAGGAAGTTTTGAAATTTAACAAGCAAAGATTGTCTATATTTTGTGTTACATGTCTTGTGATTTTTCCTTTGACATATTGATTCTTATTATTATGACAGTATGCTAAACACATTTTAAAATTAACAACGAAACGTTTGTAAATTCAGTTTTTATTGTTAAAAATGTTGTTATTATCTTGGGTAAAACGTAACCACGTTACTGTACTATATCAAATTTATCTTTATTTTCTATGCTCAAACATTGTAAAATAAATTGAGTGTGAAATGTTGTTACACGCATCCTATATGGAATCTATTGAAATTCTATGGACGCTCCTAGAACAAAAGACCTCGAAACTTGCCAGTCATTCCCTTCATAAATTTTAGGAAATGTCTACAATTGGTTCATTCTTTCGTAAACTGTTACGTTGAGAAACCCTTTTGAAATATTTAATCCCATAGCTAGTATCTTTAGTTCACACACTCTAGTTTGGATCAATGTGGTCTCCTATTTTATGATATTCGTCACCTTTTTCATTGAAACCTATATATAAAGTAACAGTGTTTGTAGTGATTTTTGAACAAATTTATATTGTCCAGCCGTCGAAAATTTTCACATTTTTCAAGAAACATCTCTAGTTACATGTTTATCGATCTAAGTAGAAGAGGTACCAAACCGCCCTTCATGATTGTTCTATAAAGAAATTCGAGCTTGGTATATCCTCAAATATTTAAGTCTACGTGGGTTCAATCGTTACATATATTGACCCTCGAGTTTTGCAGCACAGGTTTAATCGTATAACCAGTTGTAACGATCAATATATGAAGAAATTTGAGTTTGGTATCCTTTCATATTTAAACCTACATCGATTCAATTGTTAGATATGTCGACCCTCGAGGTTTTCAGTTGACGATAAAGCAGAATTACAAAAACACCTCATTCATTTCTGGGTAATGGTCGAACATGGGTGCCTAACTGTAGAGAATGGTGTTCGACTGTAGACCAAAACTAATGATTCAATTATATATAAGATGATTTAATTTCTTCGGGGTCTTCAATCAATGTGAATAGCACGATGAAATCAACGAATTATAGAATAGATATTGCCTATTTTTTAACACAAAAGAGGGAGAGTTCGAGCGAAGGAGCGAACTTATATACTTTTTTTTTTATATCATTTCATTATAGTTGACTGAGATGGAATTTAAACACTTGGAAACAACTGCATGCAAAATATATAATGTCAAAATATTTCATTACACAATGCTTGGCTCCTTATCTCCGTAGTTATAGCATATATCTTTGCCAGGGTTTTTCGGGTCTTGCAAGCACATGCTATATTCATGAATGATCCATCTGCATGTGGTGCATTTTCCTGTCACACCCCCTCCCGGACTACCTGCTACCTTAGACCGAAAGATGGCGTGAAGCCGACGAACAACGTTTTTCTGTACCTGTATCTGTCGACTCTGCTTAAAACTTTCATGTGATGAACTTGCCAATCTAGTATATAAACTATTGTACATGCCACAAAACACAGCGGATCCTAGGCTAGTCAAACACAGCTAGTCAAACACATACATGAAGTGTACCTCAAAATTTACCGATTTCACGAGTAAACCTAAAGACACCTTAATCAAAATATAACCAACAAAATTTACACAACACTACAGCTCCTAAAGCTTATACAAACTGTGGAGTATCTATAACATACAAGGGTGTATATACACCACAACACAACAGACTCTATGCCCAACTCAAAACACGTACTGGCAATCGATAATGAAGCTTCCGCAGACTAAGGCAGTCTATCAGGCACCGGGAAGTCGATCTCTACCTGGAAAATGGGTAAAACATTTTGGAAAGGGTGAGCTATGAAGCTCAGTGACTGACTCAGTTTAAAACTATGAATTTAAAGATAAGAGCACGTGAAAACTTTACACATAAAAATCTGTTTATACAAGTCGTAAATATAAATGTGTAATAGTAAGAATAGCTTCCTTAAATACTCAGCATGTTCATCATTGAAATCTAGCAAGGCATATCAAGTATATCGAAGCATTTTAACTAACATGACGAATCTACGTTGTGTAGGGTACACCTAGTACAACAACGTTTACAAGCACTACGATGTAGTGGGGCCCGCCCAACACTCCCATCGTCTTTGTCGTAGTGGGGCCCGCCCAGCACTCACGACAGCATCGTTGTTACGGAGTACACTCAACGTCAACAACGAAATCTAACCAGTGTGCACACGATAATCTCTAGCCTCAGGCTCAAGATCTCAGTCATGTAGTTAATGAAAATTTCATAAATCATCATAAAATATTAAAACATGCCTGCTTATAAATTTTACACAAAGCTCGAACTTTACTCAGCTCTTTCGTGGAAAATTGTAGTTCTTAAAACAAAACTTCATACTAATTCATGCTTTGCTTAAAATATTGTGGTTTAAATACTTTCCAAACATTTAATATCTACGTGCTAGCATAAATTTCTTTAAGAAATCTAGTCTCCAAATGTATACTTGAAAATAGTCATGAAATTCAAATACCTTTCATGGCTTCGTAAATAAACATTTATCGCATTCAATCATAATAACAGTTATGGAAAATATTTCAAAGTTGGTTTTGTCACTCACAGTCTTGGGCTAGATCCTTGGTCTATAAGCTCGGTTTAATTCTTCTCGGCCTGCCAACAACCCAACCGAGTATTAAAACCCTAAACATTCTGGTTTCCTAAAGATATACATAACATGTCGCACCAAAGATGACGCTCACGAAAACAAAGCTTAAGAAATAAAATCCTATTTCAACAATTCTCTAAAATTTCCAGATTTCTAACACAAACTTCAAAGGACTATAACTTTCTCAATACTTAACCAAAATGAGTGTTCTTTATATCAAACTCTTCATTTTGAGATCTTCAAAAACTTACCTGAAGACATATAAATCTGATTCCCCGTGCATAAACACATATAACCCTCAAAACAGAACCACTTCCAGAATCGCGCGCACACGACCTCTTTAATTTGTTACTACAATTTAACCAATTTTTTAGTCGTTTTTGGTTTACAATTTCTTCATGAAAGTTTTAGAAAATTGAATAAGCTTTCCAACCATACCAAATAGAGATTCTAACTCCACCGTTACACTCTGAAATACAAGAAAAACCAGAGACCTCCTGATTTCGAGTGAAAACCAACTGCCCTGTTTTCTTCATCAAAAAGCACCAAATGAATATCCGAATTTGCTCCAACGTTCTTCATAAAGTTTGTTTAAAAAGGAGTTAACTTTCAGTAAATGTAAATCTCACCTCTTAATTCCTTTTGAAGAGTTCAAACCGAATTAAAAACCAGTGATGTGCAGAATGAACTAAAATTCAGCAATTGATACACTTTGCTTGAGTTCTCCTCCTCTTCTTCAACCTAAAAATTCTAGTAAAATTTCTCTTCTTCTTCCAAACTCTCTCTTATAAGTTCTCTGCAAATTGAAGAAGGAAAAAGAAAAAAAATAAAGGGAACTTGGACGTCTTCAAACTCTTGGCGGTGAAGGGAAGAGAAGAAGAAGAAGAAAAAAGAAAATGAAATTTTCTTCTCCTTTTCTTCTTTTTGTCCTTTCTTTTCTTTCTTTTCTTTAATTAATTTAATAGAACTATTTAATATATAAATATATATATTTATATTTACACTTAATTTCCATTTTCTTTTTCTTTTTTTTTTCCACATTTAAAGAAATTAAACCAAGAAAATATCGGGTTTACATGGACTCCTAAGTCATCGTTCTTGGATTTGCAGTGAACGGTGACAGGAATGCCGTATCCAATTTGGTTGACGATTACGACTGTAGTTACTGGTTGGATGAAGATCGATCCTTGAATTGCACGTATGTTACATAAAAAGAAAATTAGCAAAGATAGTGCAAGTGTTGGAGATGAGCCCATTTTCAAGGCGTCGGTTGAAACACAAAGGAAGAGACAAGAATATGAGGCTTTATACCTTTTGTCTTGTATTGGTATGATTGGGACGTGATAGAAATAGTGAATATATATACATAGGGTCTGTGCAAAGAAAAAAGTTGTTTTCTCGTGTGTTGGTAAAGAATGGTGTATATTTAAACTATAATTTTTACTCTCGACGTTATTGTTTAAACGTTTGTGAAAAATAAGAAATGAGTAAAGTTACCTTTCGTTGGCATAAATTGAGACTATTAAGTTGGTGAGGCAAAAAGGAAGGGGAAGGACATTAAAACAGTAAAACGAATAAAAGAAAAAGAAAAAAAAAAAAAAGAGTCCATATTGCAACCTTGAAAATAATGATCAGTTTAGTTTTATGTAGATATTATCACATTTCTTGAAGAAATAAACTGTTGTTGAAGTTAAATTGTTCGTGGTAAGGAAAGAGAGATTTCGCGTAGGAAGTTTTGAAATTTAACAAGCAAAGATTGTCTATATTTTGTGTTACATGTCTTGTGATTTTTCCTTTGACATATTGATTCTTATTATTATGACAGTATGCTAAACACATTTTAAAATTAACAACGAAACGTTTGTAAATTCACTTTTTATTGTTAAAAATGTTGTTATTATCTTGGGTAAAACGTAACCACGTTACTGTACTATATCAAATTTATCTTTATTTTCTATGCTCAAACATTGTAAAATAAATTGAGTGTGAAATGTTGTTACACGCATCCTATATGGAATCTATTGAAATTCTATGGACGCTCCTAGAACAAAAGATCTCGAAACTTGCCAGTCATTCCCTTCATAAATTTTAGGAAATGTCTACAATTGGTTCATTCTTTCGTAAACTGTTACGTTGAGAAACCCTTTTGAAATATTTAATCCCATAGCTAGTATCTTTAGTTCATACACTCTAGTTTGGATCAATGTGGTCTCCTATTTTATGATATTCGTCACCTTTTTCATTGAAACCTATATATAAAGTAACAGTGTTTGTAGTGATTTTTGAACAACTTTATATTGTCCAGCCGTCGAAAATTTTCACATTTTTCAAGAAACATCTCTAGTTACATGTTTATCGATCTAAGTAGAAGAGGTACCAAACCGCCCTTCATGATTGTTCTATAAAGAAATTCGAGTTTGGTATATCCTCAAATATTTAAGTCTACGTGGGTTCAATCGTTACATATATTGACCCTCGAGTTTTGCAGCACGGGTTTAATCGTATAACCAGTTGTAACGATCAATATATGAAGAAATTTGAGTTTGGTATCCTTTCATATTTAAACCTACATCGATTCAATTGTTAGATATGTCGACCCTCGAGGTTTTCAGTTGACGATAAAGCAGAATTACAAAAACACCTCATTCATTTCTGGGTAATGGTCGAACATGGGTGCCTAACTGTAGAGAATGGTGTTCGACTGTAGACCAAAACTAATGATTCAATTATATATAAGATGATTTAATTTCTTCGGGGTCTTCAATCAATGTGAATAGCACGATGAAATCAACGAATTATAGAATAGATATTGCCTATTTTTTAACACAAAAGAGGGAGAGTTCGAGCGAAGGAGCGAACTTATATACTTTTTTTTTATATCATTTCCTTATAGTTGACTGAGATGGAATTTAAACACTTGGAAACAACTGCATGCAAAATATATAATGTCAAAATATTTCATTACACAATGCTTGGCTCCTTATCTCCGTAGTTATAGCATATATCTTTGCCAGGGTTTTTCGGGTCTTGCAAGCACATGCTATATTCATGAATGATCCATCTGCATGTGGTGCATTTTCCTGCATCCCTTTTGTCGTCAAAGATATTGAACCAGTAGATTTGGTGTTGTCCAGTCCATGTGAAGCTGCAGAAAAACAATGTCGTCCCCACGAGGTTGGGTCTGAACTTGAACGAGTAGCCTTGTCCAAGCGGAAGGACATGGACTCCTAAGTCATCGTTCTTGGATTTGCAGTGAACGGTGACAGGAATGCCGTATTCAATTTGGTTGACGATTACGACTGTAGTTACTGGTTGGATGAAGATCGATCCTTGAGTTGCACGTATGTTACATAAAAAGAAAATTAGCAAAGATAGTGCATGTGTTGGAGATGAGCCCATTTTCAAGGCGTCGGTTGAAACACAAAGGAAGAGACAAGAATATGAGGCTTTATACCTTTTGTCTTGTATTGGTATGATTGGGACGTGATAGAAATAGTGAATATATATACATAGGGTCTGTGCAAAGAAAAAAGTTGTTTTCTCGTGTGTTGGTAAAGAATGGTGTATATTTAAACTATAATTTTTACTCTCGACGTTATTGTTTAAACGTTTGTGAAAAATAAGAAATGAGTAAAGTTACCTTTCGTTGGCATAAATTGAGACTATTAAGTTGGTGAGGCAAAAAGGAAGGGGAAGGACATTAAAACAGTAAAACGAATAAAAGAAAAAGAAAAAAAAAAAGAGTCCATATTGCAACCTTGAAAATAATGATCAGTTTAGTTTTATGTAGATATTATCACATTTCTTGAAGAAATAAACTGTTGTTGAAGTTAAATTGTTCGTGGTAAGGAAAGAGAGATTTCGCGTAGGAAGTTTTGAAATTTAACAAGCAAAGATTGTCTATATTTTGTGTTACATGTCTTGTGATTTTTCCTTTGACATATTGATTCTTATTATTATGACAGTATGCTAAACACATTTTAAAATTAACAACGAAACGTTTGTAAATTCACTTTTTATTGTTAAAAATGTTGTTATTATCTTGGGTAAAACGTAACCACGTTACTGTACTATATCAAATTTATCTTTATTTTCTATGCTCAAACATTGTAAAATAAATTGAGTGTGAAATGTTGTTACACGCATCCTATATGGAATCTATTGAAATTCTATGGACGCTCCTAGAACAAAAGATCTCGAAACTTGCCAGTCATTCCCTTCATAAATTTTAGGAAATGTCTACAATTGGTTCATTCTTTCGTAAACTGTTACGTTGAGAAACCCTTTTGAAATATTTAATCCCATAGCTAGTATCTTTAGTTCACACACTCTAGTTTGGATCAATGTGGTCTCCTATTTTATGATATTCGTCACCTTTTTCATTGAAACCTATGTATAAAGTAACAGTGTTTGTAGTGATTTTTGAACAACTTTATATTGTCCAGCCGTCGAAAATTTTCACATTTTTCAAGAAACATCTCTAGTTACATGTTTATCGATCTAAGTAGAAGAGGTACCAAACCGCCCTTCATGATTGTTCTATAAAGAAATTCGAGTTTGGTATATCCTCAAATATTTAAGTCTACGTGGGTTCAATCGTTACATATATTGACCCTCGAGTTTTGCAGCACAGGTTTAATCGTATAACCAGTTGTAACGATCAATATATGAAGAAATTTGAGTTTGGTATCCTTTCATATTTAAACCTACATCGATTCAATTGTTAGACATGTCGACCCTCGAGGTTTTCAGTTGACGATAAAGCAAAATTACAAAAACACCTCATTCATTTCTGGGTAATGGTCGAACATGGGTGCCTAACTGTAGAGAATGGTGTTCGACTGTAGACCAAAACTAATGATTCAATTATATATAAGATGATTTAATTTCTTCGGGGTCTTCAATCAATGTGGATAGCACGATGAAATCAACGAATTATAGAATAGATATTGCCTATTTTTTAACACAAAAGAGGGAGAGTTCGAGCGAAGGAGCGAACTTATATACTTTTTTTTTATATCATTTCATTATAGTTGACTGAGATGGAATTTAAACACTTGGAAACAACTGCATGCAAAATATATAATGTCAAAATATTTCATTACACAATGCTTGGCTCCTTATCTCCGTAGTTATAGCATATATCTTTGCCAGGGTTTTTCGGGTCTTGCAAGCACATGCTATATTCATGAATGATCCATCTGCATGTGGTGCATTTTCCTGCATCCCTTTTGTCGTCAAAGATATTGAACCAGTAGATTTGGTGTTGTCCAGTCCATGTGAAGCTGCAGAAAAACAATGTCGTCCCCACGAGGTTGGGTCTGAACTTGAACGAGTAGCCTTGTCCAAGCGGAAGGACATGGACTCCTAAGTCATCGTTCTTGGATTTGCAGTGAACGGTGACAGGAATGCCGTATTCAATTTGGTTGACGATTACGACTGTAGTTACTGGTTGGATGAAGATCGATCCTTGAATTGCACGTATGTTACATAAAAAGAAAATTAGCAAAGATAGTGCAAGTGTTGGAGATGAGCCCATTTTCAAGGCGTCGGTTGAAACACAAAGGAAGAGACAAGAATATGAGGCTTTATACCTTTTGTCTTGTATTGGTATGATTGGGACGTGATAGAAATAGTGAATATATATACATAGGGTCTGTGCAAAGAAAAAAGTTGTTTTCTCGTGTGTTGGTAAAGAATGGTGTATATTTAAACTATAATTTTTACTCTCGACGTTATTGTTTAAACGTTTGTGAAAAATAAGAAATGAGTAAAGTTACCTTTCGTTGGCATAAATTGAGACTATTAAGTTGGTGAGGCAAAAAGGAAGGGGAAGGACATTAAAGCAGTAAAACGAATAAAAGAAAAAGAAAAAAAAAAAGAGTCCATATTGCAACCTTGAAAATAATGATCAGTTTAGTTTTATGTAGATATTATCACATTTCTTGAAGAAATAAACTGTTGTTGAAGTTAAATTGTTCGTGGTAAGGAAAGAGAGATTTCGCGTAGGAAGTTTTGAAATTTAACAAGCAAAGATTGTCTATATTTTGTGTTACATGTCTTGTGATTTTTCCTTTGACATATTGATTCTTATTATTATGACAGTATGCTAAACACATTTTAAAATTAACAACGAAACGTTTGTAAATTCACTTTTTATTGTTAAAAATGTTGTTATTATCTTGGGTAAAACGTAACCACGTTACTGTACTATATCAAATTTATCTTTATTTTCTATGCTCAAACATTGTAAAATAAATTGAGTGTGAAATGTTGTTACACGCATCCTATATGGAATCTATTGAAATTCTATGGACGCTCCTAGAACAAAAGATCTCGAAACTTGCCAGTCATTCCCTTCATAAATTTTAGGAAATGTCTACAATTGGTTCATTCTTTCGTAAACTGTTACGTTGAGAAACCCTTTTGAAATATTTAATCCCATAGCTAGTATCTTTAGTTCACACACTCTAGTTTGGATCAATGTGGTCTCCTATTTTATGATATTCGTCACCTTTTTCATTGAAACCTATGTATAAAGTAACAGTGTTTGTAGTGATTTTTGAACAACTTTATATTGTCCAGCCGTCGAAAATTTTCACATTTTTCAAGAAACATCTCTAGTTACATGTTTATCGATCTAAGTAGAAGAGGTACCAAACCGCCCTTCATGATTGTTCTATAAAGAAATTCGAGTTTGGTATATCCTCAAATATTTAAGTCTACGTGGGTTCAATCGTTACATATATTGACCCTCGAGTTTTGCAGCACAGGTTTAATCGTATAACCAGTTGTAACGATCAATATATGAAGAAATTTGAGTTTGGTATCCTTTCATATTTAAACCTACATCGATTCAATTGTTAGACATGTCGACCCTCGAGGTTTTCAGTTGACGATAAAGCAAAATTACAAAAACACCTCATTCATTTCTGGGTAATGGTCGAACATGGGTGCCTAACTGTAGAGAATGGTGTTCGACTGTAGACCAAAACTAATGATTCAATTATATATAAGATGATTTAATTTCTTCGGGGTCTTCAATCAATGTGGATAGCACGATGAAATCAACGAATTATAGAATAGATATTGCCTATTTTTTAACACAAAAGAGGGAGAGTTCGAGCGAAGGAGCGAACTTATATACTTTTTTTTTTATATCATTTCATTATAGTTGACTGAGATGGAATTTAAACACTTGGAAACAACTGCATGCAAAATATATAATGTCAAAATATTTCATTACACAATGCTTGGCTCCTTATCTCCGTAGTTATAGCATATATCTTTGCCAGGGTTTTTCGGGTCTTGCAAGCACATGCTATATTCATGAATGATCCATCTGCATGTGGTGCATTTTCCTGCATCCCTTTTGTCGTCAAAGATATTGAACCAGTAGATTTGGTGTTGTCCAGTCCATGTGAAGCTGCAGAAAAACAATGTCGTCCCCACGAGGTTGGGTCTGAACTTGAACGAGTAGCCTTGTCCAAGCGGAAGGACATGGACTCCTAAGTCATCGTTCTTGGATTTGCAGTGAACGGTGACATGAATGCCGTATTCAATTTGGTTGACGATTACGACTGTAGTTACTGGTTGGATGAAGATCGATCCTTGAATTGCACGTATGTTACATAAAAAGAAAATTAGCAAAGATAGTGCAAGTGTTGGAGATGAGCCCATTTTCAAGGCGTCGGTTGAAACACAAAGGAAGAGACAAGAATATGAGGCTTTATACCTTTTGTCTTGTATTGGTATGATTGGGACGTGATAGAAATAGTGAATATATATACATAGGGTCTGTGCAAAGAAAAAAGTTGTTTTCTCGTGTGTTGGTAAAGAATGGTGTATATTTAAACTATAATTTTTACTCTCGACGTTATTGTTTAAACGTTTGTGAAAAATAAGAAATGAGTAATGTTACCTTTCGTTGGCATAAATTGAGACTATTAAGTTGGTGAGGCAAAAAGGAAGGGGAAGGACATTAAAACAGTAAAACGAATAAAAGAAAAAGAAAAAAAAAAAGAGTCCATATTGCAACCTTGAAAATAATGATCAGTTTAGTTTTATGTAGATATTATCACATTTCTTGAAGAAATAAACTGTTGTTGAAGTTAAATTGTTCGTGGTAAGGAAAGAGAGATTTCGCGTAGGAAGTTTTGAAATTTAACAAGCAAAGATTGTCTATATTTTGTGTTACATGTCTTGTGATTTTTCCTTTGACATGTTGATTCTTATTATTATGACAGTATGCTAAACACATTTTAAAATTAACAACGAAACGTTTGTAAATTCACTTTTTATTGTTAAAAATGTTGTTATTATCTTGGGTAAAACGTAACCACGTTACTGTACTATATCAAATTTATCTTTATTTTCTATGCTCAAACATTGTAAAATAAATTGAGTGTGAAATGTTGTTACACGCATCCTATAGGGAATCTATTGAAATTCTATGGACGCTCCTAGAACAAAAGATCTCGAAACTTGCCAGTCATTCCCTTCATAAATTTTAGGAAATGTCTACAATTGGTTCATTCTTTCGTAAACTGTTACGTTGAGAAACCCTTTTGAAATATTTAATCCCATAGCTAGTATCTTTAGTTCACACACTCTAGTTTGGATCAATGTGGTCTCCTATTTTATGATATTCGTCACCTTTTTCATTGAAACCTATGTATAAAGTAACAGTGTTTGTAGTGATTTTTGAACAACTTTATATTGTCCAGCCGTCGAAAATTTTCACATTTTTCAAGAAACATCTCTAGTTACATGTTTATCGATCTAAGTAGAAGAGGTACCAAACCGCCCTTCATGATTGTTCTATAAAGAAATTCGAGTTTGGTATATCCTCAAATATTTAAGTCTACGTGGGTTCAATCGTTACATATATTGACCCTCGAGTTTTGCAGCACAGGTTTAATCGTATAACCAGTTGTAACGATCAATATATGAAGAAATTTGAGTTTGGTATCCTTTCATATTTAAACCTACATCGATTCAATTGTTAGACATCTCGACCCTCGAGGTTTTCAGTTGACGATAAAGCAAAATTACAAAAACACCTCATTCATTTCTGGGTAATGGTCGAACATGGGTGCCTAACTGTAGAGAATGGTGTTCGACTGTAGACCAAAACTAATGATTCAATTATATATAAGATGATTTAATTTCTTCGGGGTCTTCAATCAATGTGGATAGCACGATGAAATCAACGAATTATAGAATAGATATTGCCTATTTTTTAACACAAAAGAGGGAGAGTTCGAGCGAAGGAGCGAACTTATATACTTTTTTTTTATATCATTTCATTATAGTTGACTGAGATGGAATTTAAACACTTGGAAACAACTGCATGCAAAATATATAATGTCAAAATATTTCATTACACAATGCTTGGCTCCTTATCTCCGTAGTTATAGCATATATCTTTGCCAGGGTTTTTCGGGTCTTGCAAGCACATGCTATATTCATGAATGATCCATCTGCATGTGGTGCATTTTCCTGCATCCCTTTTGTCGTCAAAGATATTGAACCAGTAGATTTGGTGTTGTCCAGTCCATGTGAAGCTGCAGAAAAACAATGTCGTCCCCACGAGGTTGGGTCTGAACTTGAACGAGTAGCCTTGTCCAAGCGGAAGGACATGGACTCCTAAGTCATCGTTCTTGGATTTGCAGTGAACGGTGACATGAATGCCGTATTCAATTTGGTTGACGATTACGACTGTAGTTACTGGTTGGATGAAGATCGATCCTTGAATTGCACGTATGTTACATAAAAAGAAAATTAGCAAAGATAGTGCAAGTGTTGGAGATGAGCCCATTTTCAAGGCGTCGGTTGAAACACAAAGGAAGAGACAAGAATATGAGGCTTTATACCTTTTGTCTTGTATTGGTATGATTGGGACGTGATAGAAATAGTGAATATATATACATAGGGTCTGTGCAAAGAAAAAAGTTGTTTTCTCGTGTGTTGGTAAAGAATGGTGTATATTTAAACTATAATTTTTACTCTCGACGTTATTGTTTAAACGTTTGTGAAAAATAAGAAATGAGTAAAGTTACCTTTCGTTGGCATAAATTGAGACTATTAAGTTGGTGAGGCAAAAAGGAAGGGGAAGGACATTAAAGCAGTAAAACGAATAAAAGAAAAAGAAAAAAAAAAGAGTCCATCTTGCAACCTTGAAAATAATGATCAGTTTAGTTTTATGCAGATATTATCACATTTCTTGAAGAAATAAACTGTTGTTGAAGTTAAATTGTTCGTGGTAAGGAAAGAGAGATTTCGCGTAGGAAGTTTTGAAATTTAACAAGCAAAGATTGTCTATATTTTGTGTTACATGTCTTGTGATTTTTCCTTTGACATATTGATTCTTATTATTATGACAGTATGCTAAACACATTTTAAAATTAACAACGAAACGTTTGTAAATTCACTTTTTATTGTTAAAAATGTTGTTATTATCTTGGGTAAAACGTAACCACGTTACTGTACTATATCAAATTTATCTTTATTTTCTATGCTCAAACATTGTAAAATAAATTGAGTGTGAAATGTTGTTACACGCATCCTATATGGAATCTATTGAAATTCTATGGACGCTCCTAGAACAAAAGATCTCGAAACTTGCCAGTCATTCCCTTCATAAATTTTAGGAAATGTCTACAATTGGTTCATTCTTTCGTAAACTGTTACGTTGAGAAACCCTTTTGAAATATTTAATCCCATAGCTAGTATCTTTAGTTCATACACTCTAGTTTGGATCAATGTGGTCTCCTATTTTATGATATTCGTCACCTTTTTCATTGAAACCTATATATAAAGTAACAGTGTTTGTAGTGATTTTTGAACAACTTTATATTGTCCAGCCGTCGAAAATTTTCACATTTTTCAAGAAACATCTCTAGTTACATGTTTATCGATCTAAGTAGAAGAGGTACCAAACCGCCCTTCATGATTGTTCTATAAAGAAATTCGAGTTTGGTATATCCTCAAATATTTAAGTCTACGTGGGTTCAATCGTTACATATATTGACCCTCGAGTTTTGCAGCACAGGTTTAATCGTATAACCAGTTGTAACGATCAATATATGAAGAAATTTGAGTTTGGTATCCTTTCATATTTAAACCTACATCGATTCAATTGTTAGATATGTCGACCCTCGAGGTTTTCAGTTGACGATAAAGCAGAATTACAAAAACACCTCATTCATTTCTGGGTAATGGTCGAACATGGGTGCCTAGCTGTAGAGAATGGTGTTCGACTGTAGACCAAAACTAATGATTCAATTATATATAAGATGATTTAATTTCTTCGGGGTCTTCAATCAATGTGAATAGCACGATGAAATCAACGAATTATAGAATAGATATTGCCTATTTTTTAACACAAAAGAGGGAGAGTACGAGCGAAGGAGCGAACTTATATACTTTTTTTTTTATATCATTTCATTATAGTTGACTGAGATGGAATTTAAACACTTGGAAACAACTGCATGCAAAATATATAATGTCAAAATATTTCATTACACAATGCTTGGCTCCTTATCTCCGTAGTTATAGCATATATCTTTGCCAGGGTTTTTCGGGTCTTGCAAGCACATGCTATATTCATGAATGATCCATCTGCATGTGGTGCATTTTCCTGCATCCCTTTTGTCGTCAAAGATATTGAACCAGTAGATTTGGTGTTGTCCAGTCCATGTGAAGCTGCAGAAAAACAATGTCGTCCCCACGAGGTTGGGTCTGAACTTGAACGAGTAGCCTTGTCCAAGCGGAAGGACATGGACTCCTAAGTCATCGTTCTTGGATTTGCAGTGAACGGTGACAGGAATGCCGTATTCAATTTGGTTGACGATTACGACTGTAGTTACTGGTTGGATGAAGATCGATCCTTGAATTGCACGTATGTTACATAAAAAGAAAATTAGCAAAGATAGTGCAAGTGTTGGAGATGAGCCCATTTTCAAGGCGTCGGTTGAAACACAAAGGAAGAGACAAGAATATGAGGCTTTATACCTTTTGTCTTGTATTGGTATGATTGGGACGTGATAGAAATAGTGAATATATATACATAGGGTCTATGCAAAGAAAAAAGTTGTTTTCTCGTGTGTTGGTAAAGAATGGTGTATATTTAAACTATAATTTTTACTCTCGACGTTATTGTTTAAACGTTTGTGAAAAATAAGAAATGAGTAAAGTTACCTTTCGTTGGCATAAATTGAGACTATTAAGTTGGTGAGGCAAAAAGGAAGGGGAAGGACATTAAAACAGTAAAACGAATAAAAGAAAAAGAAAAAAAAAAGAGTCCATATTGCAACCTTGAAAATAATGATCAGTTTAGTTTTATGTAGATATTATCACATTTCTTGAAGAAATAAACTGTTGTTGAAGTTAAATTGTTCGTGGTAAGGAAAGAGAGATTTCGCGTAGGAAGTTTTGAAATTTAACAAGCAAAGATTGTCTATATTTTGTGTTACATGTCTTGTGATTTTTCCTTTGACATATTGATTCTTATTATTATGACAGTATGCTAAACACATTTTAAAATTAACAACGAAACGTTTGTAAATTCACTTTTTATTGTTAAAAATGTTGTTATTATCTTGGGTAAAACGTAACCACGTTACTGTACTATATCAAATTTATCTTTATTTTCTATGCTCAAACATTGTAAAATAAATTGAGTGTGAAATGTTGTTACACGCATCCTATATGGAATCTATTGAAATTCTATGGACGCTCCTAGAACAAAAGATCTCGAAACTTGCCAGTCATTCCCTTCATAAATTTTAGGAAATGTCTACAATTGGTTCATTCTTTCGTAAACTGTTACGTTGAGAAACCCTTTTGAAATATTTAATCCCATAGCTAGTACCTTTAGTTCATACACTCTAGTTTGGATCAATGTGGTCTCCTATTTTATGATATTCGTCACCTTTTTCATTGAAACCTATACATAAAGTAACAGTGTTTGTAGTGATTTTTGAACAACTTTATATTGTCCAGCCGTCGAAAATTTTCACATTTTTCAAGAAACATCTCTAGTTACATGTTTATCGATCTAAGTAGAAGAGGTACCAAACCGCCCTTCATGATTGTTCTATAAAGAAATTCGAGTTTGGTATATCCTCAAATATTTAAGTCTACGTGGGTTCAATCGTTACATATATTGACCCTCGAGTTTTGCAGCACAGGTTTAATCGTATAACCAGTTGTAACGATCAATATATGAAGAAATTTGAGTTTGGTATCCTTTCATATTTAAACCTACATCGATTCAATTGTTAGATATGTCGACCCTCGAGGTTTTCAGTTGACGATAAAGCAGAATTACAAAAACACCTCATTCATTTCTAGGTAATGGTCGAACATGGGTGCCTAACTGTAGAGAATGGTGTTCGACTGTAGACCAAAACTAATGATTCAATTATATATAAGATGATTTAATTTCTTCGGGGTCTTCAATCAATGTGAATAGCACGATGAAATCAACGAATTATAGAATAGATATTGCCTATTTTTTAACACAAAAGAGGGAGAGTTCGAGCGAAGGAGCGAACTTATATACTTTTTTTTTATATCATTTCATTATAGTTGACTGAGATGGAATTTAAACACTTGGAAACAACTGCATGCAAAATATATAATGTCAAAATATTTCATTACACAATGCTTGGCTCCTTATCTCCGTAGTTATAGCATATATCTTTGCCAGGGTTTTTCGGGTCTTGCAAGCACATGCTATATTCATGAATGATCCATCTGCATGTGGTGCATTTTCCTGCATCCCTTTTGTCGTCAAAGATATTGAACCAGTAGATTTGGTGTTGTCCAGTCCATGTGAAGCTGCAGAAAAACAATGTCGTCTCCACGAGGTTGGGTCTGAACTTGAACGAGTAGCCTCGTCCAAGCGGAAGGACATGGACTCCTAAGTCATCGTTCTTGGATTTGCAGTGAACGGTGACAGGAATGCCGTATTCAATTTGGTTGACGATTACGACTGTAGTTACTGGTTGGATGAAGATCGATCCTTGAATTGCACGTATGTTACATAAAAAGAAAATTAGCAAAGATAGTGCAAGTGTTGGAGATGAGCCCGTTTTCAAGGCGTCGGTTGAAACACAAAGGAAGAGACAAGAATATGAGGCTTTATACCTTTTGTCTTGTATTGGTATGATTGGGACGTGATAGAAATAGTGAATATATATACATAGGGTCTGTGCAAAGAAAAAAGTTGTTTTCTCGTGTGTTGGTAAAGAATGGTGTATATTTAAACTATAATTTTTACTCTCGACGTTATTGTTTAAACGTTTGTGAAAAATAAGAAATGAGTAAAGTTACCTTTCGTTGGCATAAATTGAGACTATTAAGTTGGTGAGGCAAAAAGGAAGGGGAAGGACATTAAAACAGTAAAACGAATAAAAGAAAAAGAAAAAAAAAAGAGTCCATATTGCAACCTTGAAAATAATGATCAGTTTAGTTTTATGTAGATATTATCACATTTCTTGAAGAAATAAACTGTTGTTGAAGTTAAATTGTTCGTGGTAAGGAAAGAGAGATTTCGCGTAGGAAGTTTTGAAATTTAACAAGCAAAGATTGTCTATATTTTGTGTTACATGTCTTGTGATTT
Organism: Cucumis melo; assembly: GCF_025177605.1. Lineage (NCBI taxonomy): Eukaryota > Viridiplantae > Streptophyta > Magnoliopsida > Cucurbitales > Cucurbitaceae > Cucumis > Cucumis melo. The sequence goes on from NC_066857.1 coordinate 5,982,208, forward strand.
TTCCTTTGACATATTGATTCTTATTATTATGACAGTATGCTAAACACATTTTAAAATTAACAAAGAAACGTTTGTAAATTCACTTTTTATTGTTAAAAATGTTGTTATTATCTTGGGTAAAACGTAACCACGTTACTGTACTATATCAAATTTATCTTTATTTTCTATGCTCAAACATTGTAAAATAAATTGAGTGTGAAATGTTGTTACACGCATCCTATATGGAATCTATTGAAATTCTATGGACGCTCCTAGAACAAAAGATCTCGAAACTTGCCAGTCATTCCCTTCATAAATTTTAGGAAATGTCTACAATTGGTTCATTCTTTCGTAAACTGTTACGTTGAGAAACCCTTTTGAAATATTTAATCCCGTAGCTAGTATCTTTAGTTCATACACTCTAGTTTGGATCAATGTGGTCTCCTATTTTATGATAATCGTCACCTTTTTCATTGAAACCTATATATAAAGTAACAGTGTTTGTAGTGATTTTTGAACAACTTTATATTGTCCAGCCGTAAAAAATTTTCACATTTTTCAAGAAACATCTCTAGTTACATGTTTATCGATCTAAGTAGAAGAGGTACCAAACCGCCCTTCATGATTGTTCTATAAAGAAATTCGAGTTTGGTATATCCTCAAATATTTAAGTCTACGTGGGTTCAATCGTTACATATATTGACCCTCGAGTTTTGCAGCACAGGTTTAATCGTATAACCAGTTGTAACGATCAATATATGAAGAAATTTGAGTTTGGTATCCTTTCATATTTAAACCTACATCGATTCAATTGTTAGATATGTCGACCCTCGAGGTTTTCAGTTGACGATAAAGCAGAATTACAAAAACACCTCATTCATTTCTGGGTAATGGTCGAACGTGGGTGCCTAACTGTAGAGAATGGTGTTCGACTGTAGACCAAAACTAATGATTCAATTATATATAAGATGATTTAATTTCTTCGGGGTCTTCAATCAATGTGAATAGCACGATGAAATCAACGAATTATAGAATAGATATTGCCTATTTTTTAACACAAAAGAGGGAGAGTTCGAGCGAAGGAGCGAACTTATATACTTTTTTTTTTATATCATTTCATTATAGTTGACTAAGATGGAATTTAAACACTTGGAAAAAACTGCATGCAAAATATATAATGTCAAAATATTTCATTACACAATGCTTGGCTCCTTATCTCCGTAGTTATAGCATATATCTTTGCCAGGGTTTTTCGGGTCTTGCAAGCACATGCTATATTCATGAATGATCCATCTGCATGTGGTGCATTTTCCTGCATCCCTTTTGTCGTCAAAGATATTGAACCAGTAGATTTGGTGTTGTCCAGTCCATGTGAAGCTGCAGAAAAACAATGTCGTCCCCACGAGGTTGGGTCTGAACTTGAACGAGTAGCCTCGTCCAAGCGGAAGGACATGGACTCCTAAGTCATCGTTCTTGGATTTGCAGTGAACGGTGACAATAATGCCGTATTCAATTTGGTTGACGATTACGACTGTAGTTACTGGTTGGATGAAGATCGATCCTTGAATTGCACGTATGTTACATAAAAAGAAAATTAGCAACAATAGTGCAAGTGTTGGAGATGAGCCCGTTTTCAAGGCGTCGGTAGAAACACAAAGGAAGAGACAAGAATATGAGGCTTTATACCTTTTGTCTTGTATTGGTATGATTGGGACGTGATAGAAATAGTGAATATATATACATAGGGTCTGTGCAAAGAAAAAAGTTGTTTTCTCGTGTGTTGGTAAAGAATGGTGTATATTTAAACTATAATTTTTACTCTCGACGTTATTGTTTAAACGTTTGTTAAAAATAAGAAATGAGTAAAGTTACCTTTCGTTGGCATAAATTGAGACTATTAAGTTGGTGAGGCAAAAAGGAAGGGGAAGGACATTAAAACAGTAAAACGAATAAAAGAAAAAGAAAAAAAAAAAGAGTCCATATTGCAACCTTGAAAATAATGATCAGTTTAGTTTTATGTAGATATTATCACATTTCTTGAAGAAATAAACTGTTGTTGAAGTTAAATTGTTCGTGGTAAGGAAAGAGAGATTTCGCGTAGGAAGTTTTGAAATTTAACAAGCAAAGATTGTCTATATTTTGTGTTACATGTCTTGTGATTTTTCCTTTGACATATTGATTCTTATTATTATGACAGTATGCTAAACACATTTTAAAATTAACAACGAAACGTTTGTAAATTCACTTTTTATTGTTAAAAATGTTGTTATTATCTTGGGTAAAACGTAACCACGTTACTGTACTATATCAAATTTATCTTTATTTTCTATGCTCAAACACTGTAAAATAAATTGAGTGTGAAATGTTGTTACACGCATCCTATATGGAATCTATTGAAATTCTATGGACGCTCCTAGAACAAAAGATCTCGAAACTTGCCAATCATTCCCTTCATAAATTTTAGGAAATGTCTACAATTGGTTCATTCTTTCGTAAACTGTTACGTTGAGAAACCCTTTTGAAATATTTAATCCCATAGCTAGTATCTTTAGTTCATACACTCTAGTTTGGATCAATGTGGTCTCCTATTTTATGATATTCGTCACCTTTTTCATTGAAACCTATATATAAAGTAACAGTGTTTGTAGTGATTTTTGAACAACTTTATATTGTCCAGCCGTCGAAAATTTTCATATTTTTCAAGAAACATCTCTAGTTACATGTTTATCGATATAAGTAGAAGAGGTACCAAACCGCCCTTCATGATTGTTCTATAAAGAAATTCGAGTTTGGTATATCCTCAAATATTTAAGTCTACGTGGGTTCAATCGTTACATATATTGACCCTCGAGTTTTGCAGCACAGGTTTAATCGTATAACCAGTTGTAACGATCAATATATGAAGAAATTTGAGTTTGGTATCCTTTCATATTTAAACCTACATCGATTCAATTGTTAGATATGTCGACCCTCGAGGTTTTCAGTTGATGATAAAGCAGAATTACAAAAACTGTAAACCCGATATTTTCTTGGTTTAATTTCTTTAAATTTAAAAAATAAAAAATAAAAAATAAAAAATAAAAAATAAAAAATAAAAAAAATAAAGGGAACTTGGATGTCTTCAAACTTGGCGGTGAAGGGAAGAGAAGAAGAAGAAGAAAAGAGAAAATGAAATTTTCTTCTCCTTTTCTTCTTTTTGTCCTTTCTTTTCTTTCTTTTCTTTGATTAATTTAATAAAACTATTTAATATATAAATATATATATTTATATTTACACTTAATTTCCATTTTTTTTTCTTTTTTTTTTCCACATTTAAAGAAATTAAACCCAGAAAATATCGGGTTTACAACTTACCTTCCCTTTAGAAAATTTCGTCCTCGAAATTTAGAATGTCCTTAACTGAAAAGTATTGGATAGCTCTTCTTCATCTGATATTCTGGTTCCCAAGTTGCCTCCTCCGCTCCATGATGTCTCCACAAAACTTTTATGAGTGGAATCGTTTTGTTTCTCAAAACTTGTTCCTTTCTGTCGAGAATCTGAACTGGTTCTTCAACATAACTCAAATCTTCTTTTAATTCAACTGATTGATCTTGCAACACATGCGATGGATCTGGTATATATTTTCTTAACATGGATACATGGAAAACATCATGTATTCGTGCAAGTTCTATTGGCAACTCAAGTCTACACGCTGCTGGTCCCACTCGTTCCGTTATCTGATATGGCCCAATATATCTAGGACTTAACTTACCTTTTCTTCCGAAACGAATAACACCTCGCCATGGAGATAATTTCAAGAAAACTTGATCTCCAACTTGGAATTCTAGGTTTCTTCGTCGCTTATCTGCATAACTTTTCTGTCGATCTTGGGCTTTTCTCAGATTTTCTCTGATCAACTTAATATTGTTTGTCGTAATCTGAACCAACTCAGGACCTACTAACTTCCGCTCTCCCATTTCATTCCAGCACACAGGAGTTCTGCATGGTCTCCCGTATAAGGCTTCATATGGTGCCATACCGATACTAGACTGATAGTTATTATTATAAGCAAACTCCATAAGTGGCAAGTGGGTATCCCAACTTCCTTTAAGTTGTAGGACACATGCTCTCAACATGTCCTCTAAAGTTTGGATGGTCCTCTCGGACTGACCATCTGTTTGGGGATGAAATGATGTACTAAACTTTAGCCCTGTTCCCATTGCTTTCTGTAAACTAGGCCAAAATTTAGAAGTAAACCTCGGATCCCTATCTGAAACTATGGACATTGGTACTCCATACTGACTCACAATCTTATCAACATATAATCTCGCTAGCTGGTCTAACGTAGATGTCATTTTAATCGGTATAAATCGTGTCGTCTTGGTGAGTCTGTCTACTATTACCCATATACCATCATGTCCACTGGAAGTACGAGGTAATCCAAATAGAAAATCCATAGTAATATGCTCCCATTTCCACTCTGGCACTGGCAAAGGATTAAGAAATCCTCCTGGCCTCTGTCTTACTGGTTTAACCTGTTGACAAGTCAAACATCTATCAACATATTCAGCTATCTCTTGCTTCATTCCAGACCACCAATAAGTCTTCTTTAAAGTTCTGTACATCTTGGTGCTACCTGGATGCATAGCGTAAGCTGAACTGTGAGCTTCTTCTAGAATAGCATTCTTAAGCTCACTGATATTCGGAACACATAATCTTCCTTGTTTAACAATGGCTCCATCTGTTCTCAGCTCAAACTCCACCTCTAAGCCTTTCTTGGATTTCTCAAACTTCTTCTGTAAATTACTGTCTTCTGACTGTCTTCTTACAATCTCAGTTACTAGAGAAGACCGAACCTGAAATTGAGCTAAGAGACTTCCTGAATCCTCTGTAGTTACTACTGCCTTGGAACCTCTTAACTCATTCAACAAAGCTACTCGAATACCACACAAGGCACTCTTCGGAAGTCTTGACTTCCTACTTAATGCATCTGCTACTACGTTGGCCTTACCTGGATGATACTCTATAGTACAATCATAATCTTTAATCAGTTCTAGCCATCGCCTTTGTCTCAGATTTAGCTCTTTTTGATCAAAAATATACTTCAGACTTTTATGATCTGTGAAAATATGACACTTTTCCCCGAACAAATAGTGTCTCCAGATTTTTAGTGCTAAAACAACTGTTGCTAGCTCAAGATCATGGGTAGGGTAATTACACTCATGCTCCTTCAACTGCCTTGAAGCATAAGCTATTACATTCCCATCTTGCATAAGCACACAACCTAATCCTAGCCTTGAAGCATCACAATAAATCACATAGTCCTTCCCTGTTACAGGAAGTGCCAAAATAGGTGCTGTAACTAGTCTTTTCTTCAATTCCTGAAAACTTTGCTCGCATTTATCTGACCACTCAAACTTAACATTCTTCCTTGTCAAAGCGGTCAAAGGCAATGCCAATCGAGAGAAATGCTCAATAAAACGCCTATAGTATCCTGCCAAACCCAGGAAACTACGTACTTCTGTCGCACTAATTGGTCTTTCCCAATTGAAATCCTCAATTGAAGACATCCAAGTTCCCTTTATTTTTTTTTCTTTTTCCTTCTTCAATTTGCAGAGAACTTCTAAGAGAGAGTTTGGAAGAAGAAGAGAAATTTTATTAGAATTTTTAGGTTGAAGAAGAGGAGGAGAACTCAAGCAAAGTGTATCAATGGCTGAATTTTAGTTCATTCTGCACATCACTGGTTTTTAATTCGGTTTGAACTCTTCAAAAGGAATTAAGAGGTGAGATTTACATTTACTGAGAGTTAACTCATTTTTAAACAAACTTTATGAAGAACGTTGGAGCAAATTCGGATTTTCATTTGGTGCTTTTTGATGAAGAAAACAGGGCAGTTGGTTTTCACTCGAAATCAGGAGGTCTCTGGTTTTTCTTGTATTTCAGAGTGTATCGGTGGAGTTAGAATTTCTATTTGGTATGGTTGGAAAGCTTATTCAATTTACTACAACTTTCATGAAGAAATTGTAAACCAAAAACGACTAAAAATTGGTTAAATTGTAGGAACAAGTTAAAGAGGTCGTGTGCGCGCGATTCTGGAAGTGGTTCTGTTTTGAGGGTTATATGTGTTTATGCACGGGGAATCAGATTTATATGTCTTCAGGTAAGTTTTAGAGGATCTCAAAATGAAGAGTTTGATATAAAGAACACTCATTTTGGTTAAGTATTGAGAAAGTTATAGTTCTTTGAAGTTTATGTTAGAAATCTGGAAATTTTAGAGAATTGTTGAAATAGGATTTTATTTCTTAAGCTTTGTTTTCGTGAGCGTCATCTTTGGTGCGACATGTTATGTATATCTTTAGGAAACCAGAATGTTTAAGGTTTTAATACTCGGTTGGGTTGTTGGCAGGCCGAGAAGAATTAAACCGAGCTTATAGACCAAGGATCTAGCCCAAGACTGTGAGTGACAAAACTAACTTTGAAATATTTTCCATAACTGTTATTATGATTGAATGCGATAAATGTTTATTTACGAAGCCACGAAAGGTATTTGAATTTCATGACTATTTTCAAGTATACATTTGGAGACTAGATTTCTTAAAGAAATTTATGCTAGCACGTAGATATTAAATGTTTGGAAAGTATTTAAACCACAATATTTTAAGCAAAGCATGAATTAGTATGAAGTTTTGTTTTAAGAACTACAATATTCCACGAAAGAGCTGAGTAAAGTTCGAGCTTTGTGTAAAATTTATAAGCAGGCATGTTTTAATATTTTATGATGATTTATGAAATTTTCGTTAACTACATGACTGAGATCTTGAGCCTGAAGCTAGAGATTACCGTGTGCACACTGGTTAGATTTCGTTGTTGACGTTGAGTGTACTCCGTAACAACGATGCTGTCGTGAGTGCTGGGCGGGTCCCACTACGACAAAGACGATGGGAGTGCTGGGCGAGCCCCACTACATCGTAGTGCTTGTAAACGTTGTTGTACTAGGTGTACCTTACACAACGTAGATTCGTCATGTTAGTTAAAATGCTTCGATATACTTGATATGCCTTGCTAGATTTCAATGATGAACATGCTGAGTATTTAAGGAAGCTATTCTTACTATTACACATTTACATTTACGACTTGTATAAACAGATTTATATGTGTAAAGTTTTCACGTGCTCTTATCTTTAAATTCATAGTTTTAAACTGAGTCACTCACTGAGCTCCATAGCTCACCCTTTCCAAAATGTTTTACCCATTTTCCAGGTAGAGATCGACTTCCCGGTGCCTGATAGACTGCCTTAGTCTGCGGAAGCTTCATTATCGATTGCCAGTACGTGTTTTGAGTTGGGCATAAAGTCTGTTGTGTTGTGATGTATTCACACCCTTGTATGTTATAGATACTCCACAGTTTGTATAAGCTTTAGGAGCTGTAGTTGTGCAAATTTTGTTGGTTATATTTTGATTAAGGTGTCTTTAGGTTTACTCGTGAAATTGGTAAATTTTGAGGTACACTTCATGTATGTGTTTGACTAGCTGTGTTTGACTAGCCTAGGATCCGATGTGTTTTGTGGCATGTACAATAGTTTATATACTAGATTGGCAAGTTCATCACAAGAAAGTTTTAAGCAGAGTCGACAGATACAGGTACAGAATAACGTTGTTCGTCGGCTTCACGCCATCTTTCGGTCTAAGGTAGCAGGTAGTCCGGGAGGGGGTGTGACAAAAACACCTCATTCATTTCTGGGTAATGGTCGAACATGGGTGCCTAACTGTAGAGAATGGTGTTCGACTGTAGACCAAAACTAATGATTCAATTATATATAAGATGATTTAATTTCTTCGGGGTCTTCAATCAATGTGAATAGCACGATGAAATCAACGAATTATAGAATAGATATTGCCTATTTTTTAACACAAAAGAGGGAGAGTTCGAGCGAAGGAGCGAACTTATATACTTTTTTTTTATATCATTTCATTATAGTTGACTGAGATGGAATTTAAACACTTGGAAACAACTGCATGCAAAATATATAATGTCAAAATATTTCATTACACAATGCTTGGCTCCTTATCTCCGTAGTTATAGCATATATCTTTGCCAGGGTTTTTCGGGTCTTGCAAGCACATGCTATATTCATGAATGATCCATCTGCATGTGGTGCATTTTCCTGCATCCCTTTTGTCGTCAAAGATATTGAACCAGTAGATTTGGTGTTGTCCAGTCCATGTGAAGCTGCAGAAAAACAATGTCGTCCCCACGAGGTTGGGTCTGAACTTGAACGAGTAGCCTTGTCCAAGCGGAAGGACATGGACTCCTAAGTCATCGTTCTTGGATTTGCAGTGAACGGTGACAGGAATGCCGTATTCAATTTGGTTGACGATTACGACTGTAGTTACTGGTTGGATGAAGATCGATCCTTGAATTGCACGTATGTTACATAAAAAGAAAATTAGCAAAGATAGTGCAAGTGTTGGAGATGAGCCCATTTTCAAGGCGTCGGTTGAAACACAAAGGAAGAGACAAGAATATGAGGCTTTATACCTTTTGTCTTGTATTGGTATGATTGGGACGTGATAGAAATAGTGAATATATATACATAGGGTCTGTGCAAAGAAAAAAGTTGTTTTCTCGTGTGTTGGTAAAGAATGGTGTATATTTAAACTATAATATTTACTCTCGACGTTATTGTTTAAACGTTTGTGAAAAATAAGAAATGAGTAAAGTTACCTTTCGTTGGCATAAATTGAGACTATTAAGTTGGTGAGGCAAAAAGGAAGGGGAAGGACATTAAAACAGTAAAACGAATAAAAGAAAAAGAAAAAAAAAAGAGTCCATATTGCAACCTTGAAAATAATGATCAGTTTAGTTTTATGTAGATATTATCACATTTCTTGAAGAAATAAACTGTAACGACCCAACTTTTTCGGACTAAGCTGAGGTCACTACCAAATACCAAAACTCGACCATTCAACATAAAATTTAAAACGGACCAGATACGATTCATTAAAACATTATAAACCTTACAAAAGACAGTTTCGGGCCCTATTTTTAAATGATTCAAAAAAAGAAAATCACAAAATAAAATGTCAAGTCACCAGTCCAAAATCACAGTCAAAATATCTTGACAAAATACATAGCGGAAGCGAAAAGAAAACCAGACGCGTCCATATGGCCTTCACGTATCCTTCCTGCCTCTCGTCGGTCTGCCCCTCGCTGTACCCCTACCTGAAAAGTTAAAGAAGAGAAAGGGTGAGTATAAACATACCCAGTAAGGGACCCACTACTGGGCCCGTTAGGGAACAACAGTTAACTTCCTATTCGGGGGTACCCTACATAACAGTCTAGTGGTTCCGTAGAACGCACATATCAGTCTAGTGCTTCCGAAGGATGCACATATCAGTCTAGTGCTCCCGAAGGATACACATATCAGTCTAGTGCTCCCGAAGGATGCACATATCAGTCTAGTGCTCCCGAAGGATGCACATATCAGTCTAGTGCTCCCGAAGGATGCACGTATCAGTCTAGTGCTCCCGAAGGATGCACGTATCAGTCTAGTGCTCCCGAAGGATGCACGTATCCGTAAGGCACACTACCCCATAGATGGAGCTAACCGTTACCCCTCAGCCCTTACTAAACTGTCTACATCAGTCACATCTCAACGGCATTCATATTACAGTCCCGCCATAGGCTTTGTCAGTCAGATAGTATAGGTTTACATCTACACCCTCCGTTGCTTTATGCATTACCGATTCACACACCAATAGGGAAACCCTAGGTCCAATCGACTAACCAACCAAAACCGGACTCACTGTCCTTCCCCGTCCAAACTCCATGAACCACATCCAGACCAGTGTTTAATACATACTACACCGTAACTTTAAGGTCCATTAACATATAATTTCAATCCACAAACAGTAGTCACAGTATATTTTCATCAGACAAAATATAATTTCAGTACTTAACAGTCAACACGCATACAGATATTCAGTACAGTCACTAACGTGTAATCCCCTGTGGATTACTACGGTTTTAGCCTGGACTCGGGGTCCAGTAGTAGGAAAACCCTTACCTGATAGTCGGTTATGCCCCTCGATCGAAAACTACGCTCAACAGATCCACCTAAACGAAACACGAAGGTTTTAGTGGATGGCCTTAGTAGCAGTTGATTTACAAGGTCATCCGTTGACTTACCCAAGGAAGGAAGCTATCTCCAACCAGGTCTGCCGCGGAACCCGAGAACTTAAGCGTCAACTCTGCACTACCTTCAAGGGAGAAAAGTAGGGCCATACCTTAATTCAACATTCAAACTCAAATCGGACGAGGTAACATTAGGGAAAACATCAGAACAATCCTTACCGAAGACTCACCGTGAACCGAAGTGGAGGAAGGAAGGCTTAGGTGGCTTGGCTCGGCTCGGCTTGGACTCGGCTCGGCTCGGCTCGGCTCGGCTCGGCTCGGCTCGGCTCGGCTCGGCTTGGACTCGGCTCGGCTCGGCTTACTCGGCTCGCGGCTCGGCTCGCGGCTCGCTCGGCTTGGGGCTCAGCTCGGCTCACCCGGATTGTGTGGCTCGGATCGGAAACGGCTCGGGTCAGTTGGAACCGGGTCGGGTCTGGACGAAAGAAAATGGGCAGCACGATTTGAGGACTTTCTCTCTTCCGGCGACGGCGGCGGTGGCGAAACGAAGGCTGAGAGGCGTTCGACAACGGGGAAGGAGAAGAAGAGAGGGATGGTGGTGGAGACGAAGGCGGAAGAGAAGCGGAGTGGTGCGGCGGCGTCGGGCGATTGAAGCCGAGAGGAGATCCGAAACGAAGGGGAGCCGCGGCGGACGACGGTGGCCGAGGCAGACGACGACCACACGGACGGAGGTGGAGGAACCGGCGGCGATGCAGAAACGAGGAAGAAAGCGATGGAGGAAGAAGAGGAAATGGGTGGTTCGGGTGGCGGTGGCGCGGCGGAACGGAGAAGAAGAAGAAAAAATTTTTCGGGGGGGGAGAGAGGAGAGACGGCGCGTTTTTAGGGTTTTTATTTTTTTTAAAAGTTTATTATATATATATATATATATATAAATCTTAAATAATATATAATATTAATAATTTAAATTAAATAATAATATATATATAAAAATATAAATAATAATAATAATAATAAAGTAATAATAATAATATATTTATAATATTAATATTAGATAAATAATAATTTATTTTATTCTTTTAGAAATATTACTATTTCTATAATATTAATTTATAATAATATTTATAATATTAATATTATAACAATTAAAATAAATATTAATAATAATATTAAAATCAATATTATATCATTATTATATCAATTTGCACTTTAAATAAAACGAGAAAAAAAAATTTTACCTTAAAAATTTCGGAACGTTACATTCTTCCCTCCTTAGGGAACTTTCGTCCTCGAAAGTTTTATTTCTCGAACAGCTCGGGATAACGAGATCTCATGACATCTTCACGCTCCCATGTAGCCTCTTCTACCCGATGATTCCGCCATAATACTTTAACTAGGGGAATTTCTTTATTTCTCAACGTCTTCACCTCTCTAGCAAGCACCTCAACAGGTTGTTCAACATAGCTCAAGTTTTCATCAATCTCTAGTGGCTCGTAATCCACTACGTGGGATGGATCTGGTACGTACTTCCTCAACATAGAGACGTGAAACACATTATGGACTGTCGAGAGTGATGGAGGCAACGCCAAGCGATAAGCTACAGGGCCAATCCGCTCCAGAATCTCAAATGGCCCAACAAAACGGGGACTCAACTTTCCTCTCCTTTCAAAACGCAAGACACCTTTCATAGGTGCTACCTTTAAGAACACCTTATCCCCTATCTCAAACTCAAGGTCCTTCCGCCTCACATCTGCATAACTCTTCTGTCTACTCTGAGCGGTATGCATGCGTGATCTAATCTTCTGAATTGCTTCGTTAGTAGACTGAACTAACTCAGGACCCATCAATCTCTGCTCACCTACCTCACCCCAGCAAACCGGGGATCTACAACATCTGCCGTACAGGGCCTCAAACGGTGCCATGCCAATAGTAGCCTGATAACTGTTATTATAAGCAAATTCCATCAAATGTAAGTGGGAGTCCCAGCTACCTGGAAATTCCAATGCACACGCCCGTAACATATCCTCTAAAACCTGGTTCAGACGCTCAGTCTGACCGTCAGTCTGTGGATGGAAGGCCGTACTAAAGTCCAACCTCGTGCCCATAGCAGTCTGCAAACCCTTCCAAAATTTGGAAGTGAAACGGGCATCTCTATCAGAAACAATCGACACTGGCACTCCATGTAATCTCACTATCTCAGACATGTACAACTGTGCCCACTTACTAGCAGTATAGGTGGATTTACCCGGAACAAAGTGCGCTGACTTAGTAAGTCTGTCCACCACAACCCAGATCACTGTAAAACCCCTCAGAGTTCTCGGTAGCCCTGTAATGAAATCCATGGACACGTTCTCCCACTTCCATTCCGGTATGCTCAAGGGTTGTAATAAACCCGCTGGTTTCTGCCTTGGTGCTTTAACCTGCTGACACACCAAGCATTTACTAACAAATTCTGCTACTTCCCTCTTCATATTACGCCACCAATAAACCCGCTTCAGGTCCTGATACATCTTCGTACTACCTGGGTGCATGGAAAATGGGGAACTGTGAGCCTCAGTTAATAATTCTGCCTTAATCGCACTATCTGACGGAACACAGAGGCGTCTCTCAAACAACAGTCCACCATCAGAGGATAACGAGAACTCAGCCGTTTGCCCTGCCTCTGCTAGGCCACGTTTCTCAACCAGATAAGGATCGTTACTCTGAGCATCAATGATCCTCTGCCTCAAAGTCGGCTGTACCGTCAACTGGGCTAACTGCATAGTAACTGTCCCCACTGACACTGCAATCTCAGCCCGCTCGAGATCCCGATGCAATGGGGCCTGCCGGGTAATGAGTGCTGCTGAATGTGACACTTTCCTACTAAGAGCATCGGCTACCACATTTGCCTTACCTGGATGATACAGTATCTCACAATCGTAATCCTTCACTAACTCAAGCCACCTTCGCTGTCTCATATTCAATTCTTTCTGAGTAAAGAAGTATTTCAAGCTCTTATGATCTGTGAATATCTGTATCTTTTCACCATATAAATAATGCCTCCATGTTTTCAAAGCAAAAACCACTGCTGCCAACTCTAGATCATGTGTAGGGTAGTTCTGCTCATGACTCTTCAACTGACGAGACGCATAAGCGACCACCTTACCCTGCTGCATCAAAACACAACCCAGACCCTTCTTGGAAGCATCACTATAAATCACGAAACTGCCAGAACCATCGGGTACAGTAAGAACCGGTGCGGTAACTAGCTTCTGTTTAAGGGTCTTGAAACTATCCTCACATGCCTTGCTCCAAACAAAAGGAACTCCTTTTTTGGTCAACTGAGTAAGAGGAGTAGCTATACGAGAAAAGTTCTCCACAAACCGCCGATAATAGCCTGCTAAACCCAGAAAACTACGAACCTCACTGACTGTGGAAGGTCGGGTCCAACCGGTAACTGCTTCTATCTTAGCTGGATCTACAGAGACTCCAGCCTTAGAAACCACGTGGCCCAGAAAGGATACCTGCTTCAGCCAAAACTCGCATTTTGAGAACTTTGCATACAACTTATTATCCCGAAGTGTTTGCAAAACCATACGTAAATGCTCCTCGTGTTCGGCCTCCGTCTTGGAGTATATCAAGATATCGTCGATAAACACAATCACAAAAGTATCTAGGAACTCCCTAAACACTCTGTTCATCAAGTCCATAAACACTGCCGGAGCATTCGTCAAACCAAAAGACATCACAATAAACTCGTAGTGTCCATATCTGGAACGAAATGCTGTCTTCGGTACATCCTCATCCTTAATTCTCAGTTGATGGTATCCCGACCGAAGATCAATCTAAGAGAACACTGTGGCTCCCTGTAACTGGTCAAATAGATCGTCAATCCTGGGCAAGGGATATCTGTTCTTTACGGTTACTTTGTTCAACTCCCTATAGTCAATGCACAGACGCATCGATCCGTCCTTCTTCTTAACGAATAAGACTGGCGCACCCCAAGGTGACACGCTCGGTCGAATGAATCCCTTATCCAGCAATTCCTATAACTGTACCTTCAGTTCTTTCAATTCTGCGGGGGCCATTCTGTAAGGGGCTCTGGATATAGGAACCGTGCCCGGCTCCAACTCTATGGCAAACTCAACCTCTCTGTGCGGAGGTAACCCTGGAAGTTCCTCAGGAAAAACGTCCGGATAGTCCCTCACTACTGGTTCTGAAGACAGGGATACATCCGCCTCTCTAGTATCCACCACACTCGCTAAGATACCCCAAGTACCCTGACTGAGCAGTTTACTGGCCCTGATGGCTGAGATTACCTGAGGCAACGACTTTGACCCTCCTCCCTTAAATTTAAAACTGGCCATCGAGGGAGGGTTAAACGTTACCTCCTTACGTGAACAATCTATGCTGGCGTGGTTAGCGGCCAACAAATCCATACCCAGGATTACATCAAAGTCCAGCATATCCAGAACTATCAGCGTTACTCCAATCACATGGCCTGCTATCTCAATCTGGCATGTTTTCACCTTTTCCTTCGACAACATACATTCCCCGGAAGGAGTAGATACTGACAGAACATGGTGTAAGGGCTCTACCTCTAAGCGGGCATGCGACACAAATGCAGAAGAGATAAAAGAATGTGACGAACCCGAATCAAACAAAACTAAGGCGTAATGCCCCAACACTGGGAGCGTACCTGTCACTACTGTGCCCGCCCTCTCTGCCTCAGTCCTGTTGGTAGCAAAGACTCTCCCCTGATGTGGAGCACCTGCTCCCTGATTCTGCGCGATCCCCGTGAGTCTCAACGGGCATCTATCAGCTGTATGACCCTCTTGCCTGCACTTAAAGCAGGTCCTGGTCCCGAATAAGCAACGGCCCAGATGGTGCTTCCCACAAGTGGTACACAACGGCTTCCCTCTGGCAGCCTCCCCTGCCTCAAAAGGTTTCTGCTGGAAGCTGCGAAACTCACCACCTGGTCTGAAATTCCGCTGTGGCACTGGAACAGGCTGCTGCTCAGCCTTCCTCTTCTGTCCCGATGTCGAACCTCTACCAGCGGTCTTAGACGAGTTGGCCCTCTCCTGTAAACTGAGATCCACTGCCAGGCGCAGTGCATCGGCATGAGTAGCGGGTCTGAAAGCTCGGACCAAACCCTGAATGTCCAGTCTGAGGCCTCTGACAAACTTATCAGCTCTGGCCGCCTCGGTCGCTATCATCTCGGGAGCGAAGCGGGATAACATGTCAAACTCCGCATCATACTGCTCCACTGTCATGTCACCCTGTTCTAAGTTCAGAAACTCCTGCCGCTTGGCATCTCTCAAACTGGCAGAGAAGAATTTCGCATAGAAACTCTCCTTGAACTGCTGCCACGTGATCTGACTCACATCACCACCTAGCATCCTCTCTGTAGTCTCCCACCATGCAGTACCTCTGTCAGTCAACATAAAAACAGCACACTGAACATTCTGATCCTCAGGGCATTTCATGTAACGGAATATGGTCTCCAAGGACGATAGCCACATCTGAGCTCTGGTGGGGTCCTCCAAAGACCCATCAAACGTCGTGGGATTATACTTCCTGAAATCCCTCAGGTGCTTAGCCTCTGCTGACAACTGATCCGGCACAAACTGGGGCGCAACTGGTACCGGAGCCGGAGCTGGAGCAGGAATTGGTGCTGAAGCTGGCGCTGGAGCCGGCGCCGGAGTTGGCGAGGCAGGCTTCTGCTGCTCCCGCATTTGCATAATCATATCTCTAAACCTCTGCTCCATGGCGGCTAGGTCCGCATGAGTAACTGGCGCAGCCGGGTCAGGGGCTTGGGCTACAGGCTGCACCTCAGGCTGAACGCGTCCTGCTCCCCTTCCTCGGCCTCCTCGGCCACCCCTTCGTGCACCTCTCCTTGGTGGCATTTTCCTAACAACCACCAACGATTTCCTTTAGTCACAAATGGTAATTGAATTTGCAGTTTAACTTAGGTAAGGTAATGCATGTAGAGTTATACATATACTTTCATGAGAGCGTACCTGACGAGCGGCAAGGATCGTTTCAGCCATAAGGACACAAAACACAGACTCACATTATAAGTCAGTCTACAGAACCTAAAACTTAGGCTCTGATACCAACTGTAACGACCCAACTTTTCCGGACTAAGCTGAGGTCACTACCAAATACCAAAACTCGACCATTCAACATAAAATTTAAAACGGACCAGATACGATTCATTAAAACATTATAAACCTTACAAAAGAAAGTTTCGGGCCCTATTTTTAAATGATTCAAAAAAAGAAAATCACAAAATAAAATGTCAAGTCACCAGTCCAAAATCACAGTCAAAATATCTTGACAAAATACATAGCGGAAGCGAAAAGAAAACCAGACGCGTCCATATGGCCTTCACGTATCCTTCCTGCCTCTCGTCGGTCTGCCCCTCGCTGTACCCCTACCTGAAAAGTTAAAGAAGAGAAAGGGTGAGTATAAACATACCCAGTAAGGGACCCACTACTGGGCCCGTTAGGGAACAACAGTTAACTTCCTATTCGGGGGTACCCTACATAACAGTCTAGTGGTTCCGTAGAACGCACATATCAGTCTAGTGCTTCCGAAGGATGCACATATCAGTCTAGTGCTCCCGAAGGATACACATATCAGTCTAGTGCTCCCGAAGGATGCACATATCAGTCTAGTGCTCCCGAAGGGTGCACATATCAGTCTAGTGCTCCCGAAGGATGCACGTATCAGTCTAGTGCTCCCGAAGGATGCACGTATCAGTCTAGTGCTCCCGAAGGATGCACGTATCCGTAAGGCACACTACCCCATAGATGAAGCTAACCGTTACCCCTCAGCCCTTACTAAACTGTCTACATCAGTCACATCTCAACGGCATTCATATTACAGTCCCGCCATAGGCTTTGTCAGTCAGATAGTATAGGTTTACATCTACACCCTCAGTTGCTTTATGCATTACCGATTCACACACCAATAGGGAAACCCTAGGTCCAATCGACTAACCAACCAAAACCGGACTCACTGTCCTTCCCCGTCCAAACTCCATGAACCACATCCAGACCAGTGTTTAATACATACTACACCGTAACTTTAAGGTCCATTAACATATAATTTCAATCCACAAACAGTAGTCACAGTATATTTTCATCAGACAAAATATAATTTCAGTACTTAACAGTCAACACGCATACAGATATTCAGTACAGTCACTAACGTGTAATCCCCTGTGGATTACTACGGTTTTAGCCTGGACTCGGGGTCCAGTAGTAGGAAAACCCTTACCTGATAGTCGGTTATGCCCCTCGATCGAAAACTACGCTCAACAGATCCACCTAAACGAAACACGAAGGTTTTAGTGGATGGCCTTAGTAGCAGTTGATTTACAAGGTCATCCGTTGACTTATCCAAGGAAGGAAGCTATCTCCAACCAGGTCTGCCGCGGAACCCGAGAACTTAAGCGTCAACTCTGCACTACCTTCAAGGGAGAAAAGTAGGGCCATACCTTAATTCAACATTCAAACTCAAATCGGACGAGGTAACATTAGCGAAAACATCAGAACAATCCTTACCGAAGACTCACCGTGAACCGAAGTGGAGGAAGGAAGGCTTAGGTGGCTTGGCTCGGCTCGACTTGGACTCGGCTCGGCTCGGCTCGGCTCGGCTCGGCTCGGCTTGGCTCGGCTCGGCTCGGCTCGGCTCGGCTTGGACTCGGCTCGGCTCGGCTTACTCGGCTCGCGGCTCGCTCGGCTTGGGGCTCGGCTCGGCTCACCCGGATTGTGTGGCTCGGATCGGAAACGGCTCGGGTCAGTTGGAACCGGGTCGGGTCTGGACGAAAGAAAATGGGCAGCACGATTTGAGGACTTTCTCTCTTCCGGCGACGGCGGCGGTGGCGAAACGAAGGCTGAGAGGCGTTCGACAACGGGGACGGAGAAGAAGAGAGGGATGGTGGTGGAGACGAAGGCGGAAGAGAAGCGGAGTGGTGCGGCGGCGTCGGGCGATTGAAGCCGAGAGGAGATCCGAAACGAAGGGGAGCCGCGGCGGACGACGGTGGCCGAGGCAGACGACGACCACACGGACGGAGGTGGAGGAACCGGCGGCGATGCAGAAACGAGGAAGAAAGCGATGGAGGAAGAAGAGGAAATGGGTGGTTCGGGTGGCGGTGGCGCGGCGGAACGGAGAAGAAGAAGAAAAAATTTTTCGGGGGGGGAGAGAGGAGAGACGGCGCGTTTTTAGGGTTTTTATTTTTTTTAAAAGTTTATTATATATATATATATATATATATATAAATCTTAAATAATATATAATATTAATAATTTAAATTAAATAATAATATATATATAAAAATATAAATAATAATAATAATAATAAAGTAATAATAATAATATATTTATAATATTAATATTAGATAAATAATAATTTATTTTATTCTTTTAGAAATATTACTATTTCTATAATATTAATTTATAATAATATTTATAATATTAATATTATAACAATTAAAATAAATATTAATAATAATATTAAAATCAATATTATATCATTATTATATCAATTTGCACTTTAAATAAAACGAGAAAAAAAAATTTTACCTTAAAAATTTCGGAACGTTACATTCTTCCCTCCTTAGGGAACTTTCGTCCTCGAAAGTTTTATTTCTCGAACAGCTCGGGATAACGAGATCTCATGACATCTTCACGCTCCCATGTAGCCTCTTCTACCCGATGATTCCGCCATAATACTTTAACTAGGGGAATTTCTTTATTTCTCAACGTCTTCACCTCTCTAGCAAGCACCTCAACAGGTTGTTCAACATAGCTCAAGTTTTCATCAATCTCTAGTGGCTCGTAATCCACTACGTGGGATGGATCTGGTACGTACTTCCTCAACATAGAGACGTGAAACACATTATGGACTGTCGAGAGTGATGGAGGCAACGCCAAGCGATAAGCTACAGGGCCAATCTGCTCCAGAATCTCAAATGGCCCAACAAAACGGGGACTCAACTTTCCCCTCCTTTCAAAACGCAAGACACCTTTCATAGGTGCTACCTTTAAGAACCCTTTTGAAATATTTAATCCCTTTCATAGGTGCTACCTTTCACAGGTGCTACCTTTAAGAACCCTTTCATAGGTGCTACCTTTAAGAACCCTTTCATGGTTGGATGAAGATCGATCCTTGAATTGCACGTATGTTACATAAAAAGAAAATTAGCAAAGATAGTGCAAGTGTTGGAGATGAGCCCATTTTCAAGGCGTCGGTTGAAACACAAAGGAAGAGACAAGAATATGAGGCTTTATACCTTTTGTCTTGTATTCGTATGATTGGGACGTGATAGAAATAGTGAATATATATACATAGGGTCTGTGCAAAGAAAAAAGTTGTTTTCTCGTGTGTTGGTAAAGAATGGTGTATATTTAAACTATAATTTTTACTCTCGACGTTATTGTTTAAACGTTTGTGAAAAATAAGAAATGAGTAAAGTTACCTTTCGTTGGCATAAATTGAGACTATTAAGTTGGTGAGGCAAAAAGGAAGGGGAAGGACATTAAAACAGTAAAACGAATAAAAGAAAAAGAAAAAAAAAGAGTCCATATTGCAACCTTGAAAATAATGATCAGTTTAGTTTTATGTAGATATTATCACATTTCTTGAAGAAATAAACTGTTGTTGAAGTTAAATTGTTCGTGGTAAGGAAAGAGAGATTTCGCGTAGGAAGTTTTGAAATTTAACAAGCAAAGATTGTCTATATTTTGTGTTACATGTCTTGTGATTTTTCCTTTGACATATTGATTCTTATTATTATGACAGTATGCTAAACACATTTTAAAATTAACAACGAAACGTTTGTAAATTCACTTTTTATTGTTAAAAATGTTGTTATTATCTTGGGTAAAACGTAACCACGTTACTGTACTATATCAAATTTATCTTTATTTTCTATGCTCAAACATTGTAAAATAAATTGAGTGTGAAATGTTGTTACACGCATCCTATATGGAATCTATTGAAATTCTATGGACGCTCCTAGAACAAAAGATCTCGAAACTTGCCAGTCATTCCCTTCATAAATTTTAGGAAATGTCTACAATTGGTTCATTCTTTCGTAAACTGTTACGTTGAGAAACCCTTTTGAAATATTTAATCCCATAGCTAGTATCTTTAGTTCACACACTCTAGTTTGGATCAATGTGGTCTCCTATTTTATGATATTCGTCACCTTTTTCATTGAAACCTATATATAAAGTAACAGTGTTTGTAGTGATTTTTGAACAACTTTATATTGTCCAGCCGTCGAAAATTTTCACATTTTTCAAGAAATATCTCTAGTTACATGTTTATCGATCTAAGTAGAAGAGGTACCAAACCGCCCTTCATGATTGTTCTATAAAGAAATTCGAGTTTGGTATATCCTCAAATATTTAAGTCTACGTGGGTTCAATCGTTACATATATTGACCCTCGAGTTTTGCAGCACAGGTTTAATCGTATAACCAGTTGTAACGATCAATATATGAAGAAATTTGAGTTTGGTATCCTTTCATATTTAAACCTACATCGATTCAATTGTTAGATATGTCGACCCTCGAGGTTTTCAGTTGACGATAAAGCAGAGTTACAAAAACACCTCATTCATTTCTGGGTAATGGTCGAACATGGGTGCCTAACTGTAGAGAATGGTGTTCGACTGTAGACCAAAACTAATGATTCAATTATATATAAGATGATTTAATTTCTTCGGGGTCTTCAATCAATGTGAATAGCACGATGAAATCAACGAATTATAGAATAGATATTGCCTATTTTTTAACACAAAAGAGGGAGAGTTCGAGCGAAGGAGCGAACTTATATACTTTTTTTTTATATCATTTCATTATAGTTGACTGAGATGGAATTTAAACACTTGGAAACAACTGCATGCAAAATATATAATGTCAAAATATTTCATTACACAATGCTTGGCTCCTTATCTCCGTAGTTATAACATATATCTTTGCCAGGGTTTTTCAGGTCTTGCAAGCACATGCTATATTCATGAATGATCCATCTGCATGTGGTGCATTTTCCTGCATCCCTTTTGTCGTCAAAGATATTGAACCAGTAGATTTGGTGTTGTCCAGTCCATGTGAAGCTGCAGAAAAACAATGTCGTCCCCACGAGGTTGGGTCTGAACTTGAACGAGTAGCCTTGTCCAAGCGGAAGGACATGGACTCCTAAGTCATCGTTCTTGGATTTGCAGTGAACGGTGACAGGAATGCCGTATTCAATTTGGTTGACGATTACGACTGTAGTTACTGGTTGGATGAAGATCGATCCTTGAATTGCACGTATGTTACATAAAAAGAAAATTAGCAAAGATAGTGCAAGTGTTGGAGATGAGCCCATTTTCAAGGCGTCGGTTGAAACACAAAGGAAAAGACAAGAATATGAGGCTTTATACCTTTTGTCTTGTATTGGTATGATTGGGACGTGATAGAAATAGTGAATATATATACATAGGGTCTGTGCAAAGAAAAAAGTTGTTTTCTCGTGTGTTGGTAAAGAATGGTGTATATTTAAACTATAATTTTTACTCTCGACGTTATTGTTTAAACGTTTGTGAAAAATAAGAAATGAGTAAAGTTACCTTTCGTTGGCATAAATTGAGACTATTAAGTTGGTGAGGCAAAAAGGAAGGGGAAGGACATTAAAACAGTAAAACGAATAAAAGAAAAAGAAAAAAAAAACGAGTCCATATTGCAACCTTGAAAATAATGAATAGTTTAGTTTTATGTAGATATTATCACATTTCTTGAAGAAATAAACTGTTGTTGAAGTTAAATTGTTCGTGGTAAGGAAAGAGAGATTTCGCGTAGGAAGTTTTGAAATTTAACAAGCAAAGATTGTCTATATTTTGTGTTACATGTCTTGTGATTTTTCCTTTGACATATTGATTCTTATTATTATGACAGTATGCTAAACACATTTTAAAATTAACAACGAAACGTTTGTAAATTCACTTTTTATTGTTAAAAATGTTGTTATTATCTTGGGTAAAACGTAACCACGTTACTGTACTATATCAAATTTATCTTTATTTTCTATGCTCAAACATTGTAAAATAAATTGAGTGTGAAATGTTGTTACACGCATCCTATATGGAATCTATTGAAATTCTATGGACGCTCCTAGAACAAAAGATCTCGAAACTTGCCAGTCATTCCCTTCATAAATTTTAGGAAATGTCTACAATTGGTTCATTCTTTCGTAATGTCACACCCCCTCCCGGACTACCTGCTACCTTAGACCGGAAGATGGCGTGAAGCCGACAAACAACGCTTTTCTGTACCTGTATCTGTCGACTCTGCTTAAAACTTTCATGTGATGAACTTGCCAATCTAGTATATAAACTATTGTACTTGCCACAAAACACATCGGATCCTAGGCTAGTCAAACACAACCAGTCAAACACATACATGAAGTGTACCTCAAAATTTACCAATTTCACGAGTAAACCTAAAGACACCTTAATCAAAATATAACCAACAAAATTTACACAACTACAGCTCCTAAAGCTTATACAAACTGTGGAGTATCTATAACATACAAGGGTGTGAATACATCACAACACAACAGACTTTATGCCCAACTCAAAACACGTACTGGCAATCGATAATGAAGCTTCCGCAGACTAAGGCAGTCTATCAGGCACCGGGAAGTTGATCTCTACCTGGAAAATGGGTAAAACATTTTGGAAAGGGTGAGCTATGGAGCTCAGTGAGTGACTCAGTTTAAAACTATGAATTTAAAGATAAGAGCACGTGAAAACTTTACACATATAAATCTGTTTATACAAGTCGTAAATGTAAATGTGTAATAGTAAGAATAGCTTCCTTAAATACTCAGCATGTTCATCATTGAAATCTAGCAAGGCATATCAAGTATATCGAAGCATTTTAACTAACATGACGAATCTACGTTGTGTAGGGTACACCTAGTACAACAACGTTTACAAGCACTACGATGTAGTGGGGCCCGCCCAGCACTCCCATCGTCTTTGTCGTAGTGGGGCCCGCCCAGCACTCACGACAGCATCGTTGTTACGGAGTACACTCAACGTCAACAACGAAATCTAACCAGTGTGCACACGGTAATCTCTAGCCTCAGGCTCAAGATCTCAGTCATGTAGTTAATGAAAATTTCATAAATCATCATAAAATATTAAAACATGCCTGCTTATAAATTTTACACAAAGCTCGAACTTTACTCAGCTCTTTCGTGGAAAATTGTAGTTCTTAAAACAAAACTTCATACTAATTCATGCTTTGCTTAAAATATTGTGGTTTAAATACTTTCCAAACATTTAATATCTACGTGCTAGCATAAATTTCTTTAAGAAATCTAGTCTCCAAATGTAAACTTGAAAATAGTCATGACATTCAAATACCTTTCATGGCTTCGTAAATAAACATTTATCGCATTCAATCATAATAACAGTTATGGAAAATATTTCAAAGTTGGTTTTGTCACTCACAGTCTTGGGCTAGATCCTTGGTCTATAAGCTCGGTTTAATTTTTCTCGGCCTGCCAACAACCCAACCGAGTATTAAAACCTTAAACATTCTGGTTTCGTAAAGATATACATAACATGTCGCACCAAAGATGACGCTCACGAAAACAAAGCTTAAGAAATAAAATCCTATTTCAACAATTCTCTAAAATTTCCAGATTTCTAACATAAACTTCAAAGAACTATAACTTTCTCAATACTTAACCAAAATGAGTGTTCTTTATATCAAACTCTTCATTTTGAGATCCTCTAAAACTTACCTGAAGACATATAAATCTGATTCCCCGTGCATAAACACATATAACCCTCAAAACAGAACCACTTCCAGAATCGCGCGCACACGACCTCTTTAACTTGTTCCTACAATTTAACCAATTTTTAGTCGTTTTTGGTTTACAATTTCTTCATGAAAGTTGTAGTAAATTGAATAAGCTTTCCAACCATACCAAATAGAAATTCTAACTCCACCGATACACTCTGAAATACAAGAAAAACCAGAGACCTCCTTATTTCGATTGAAAACCAACTGCCCTGTTTTCTTCATCAAAAAGCACCAAATGAAAATCCGAATTTGCTCCAACGTTCTTCATAAAGTTTGTTTAAAAATGAGTTAAATTTCAGTAAATGTAAATCTCACCTCTTAATTCCTTTTGAAGAGTTCAAACCGAATTAAAAACCAGTGATGTGCAGAATGAACTAAAATTCAGCCATTGATACACTTTGCTTGAGTTCTCCTCCTCTTCTTCAACCTAAAAATTCTAGTAAAATTTCTCTTCTTCTTCCAAACTCTCTCTTAGAAGTTCTCTGCAAATTGAAGAAGGAAAAAGAAAAAAAAAATAAAGAGAACTTGGATGTCTTCAAACTTGGCGGTGAAGGGAAGAGAAGAAGAAGAAGAAAAGAGAAAATGAAATTTTCTTCTCCTTTTCTTCTTTTTGTCCTTTCTTTTCTTTCTTTTCTTTAATTAATTTAATAAAACTATTTAATATATAAATATATATATTTATATTTACACTTAATTTCCATTTTTTTTTCTTTTTTTTTTCCACATTTAAAGAAATTAAACCAAGAAAATATCGAGTTTACAACTTACCTTCCCTTTAGAAAATTTCGTCCTCGAAATTTAGAATGTCCTTAACTGAAAAGTATCGGATAGCTCTTCTTCATCTGATATTCTGGTTCCCAAGTTGCCTCCTCCGCTCCATGATGTATCCACAAAACTTTTATGAGTGGAATCGTTTTGTTTCTCAAAACTTGTTCCTTTCTGTCGAGAATCTGAACTGGTTCTTCAACATAACTCAAATCTTCTTTTAATTCAACTGGTTGATCTTGCAACACATGCGATGGATCTGGTATATATTTTCTTAACATGGATACATGGAAAACATCATGTATTCGTGCAAGTTCTATTGGCAACTCAAGTCTATACGCTGCTGGTCCCACTCGTTCCGTTATCTGATATGGCCCAATATATCTAGGACTTAACTTACCTTTTCTTCCGAAACGAATAACACCTCGCCATGGAGATAATTTCAAGAAAACTTGATCTCCAACTTGGAATTCTAGGTTTCTTCGTCGCTTATCCGCATAACTTTTCTGTCGATCTTGGGCTTTCCTCAGATTTTCTCTGATCAACTTAATATTGTTTGTCGTAATCTGAACCAACTCAGGACCTACTAACTTCCGCTCTCCAACTTCATTCCAGCACACAGGAGTTCTGCATGGTCTCCCGTATAAGGCTTCATATGGTGCCATACCGATACTAGACTGATAGTTATTATTATAAGCAAACTCCATAAGTGGCAAGTGGGTATCCCAACTTCCTTTAAGTTGTAGGACACATGCTCTCAACATGTCCTCTAAAGTTTGGATGGTCCTCTCGGACTGACCATCTGTTTGGGGATGAAATGATGTACTAAACTTTAGCCCTGTTCCCATTGCTTTCTGTAAACTAGGCCAAAATTTAGAAGTAAACCTCGGATCCCTATCTGAAACTATGGACACTGGTACTCCATACTGACTCACAATCTTATCAACATATAATCTCGCTAGCTGGTCTAACGTAGATGTCATTTTAATCGGTATAAATCGTGTCGTCTTGGTGAGTCTGTCTACTATTACCCATATACCATCATGTCCACTGGATGTACGAGGTAATCCAAATAGAAAATCCATAGTAATATGCTCCCATTTCCACTCTGGCACTGGCAAAGGATTAAGAAATCCTCCTGGCCTCTGTCTTACTGGTTTAACCTGTTGACAAATCAAACATCTATCAACATATTCAGCTATCTCTTGCTTCATTCCAGACCACCAATAAGTCTTCTTTAAAGTTCTGTACATCTTGGTGCTACCTGGATGCATAGCGTAAGCTGAACTGTGAGCTTCTTCTAGAATAGCATTCTTAAGCTCACTGATATTCGGAACACATAATCTTCCTTGTTTAACAATGGCTCCATCTGTTCTCAGCTCAAACTCCACCTCTAAGCCTTTCTTGGATTTCTCAAACTTCTTCTGTAAATTACTGTCTTCTGACTGTCTTCTTACAATCTCAGTTACTAGAGAAGACCGAACCTGAAATTGAGCTAAGAGACTTCCTGAATCCTCTATAGTTACTACTGCCTTGGAACCTCTTAACTCATTCAACAAAGCTACTCGAATACCACACAAGGCACTCTTCGGAAGTCTTGACTTCCTACTTAATGCATCTGCTACTACGTTGGCCTTACCTGGATGATACTCTATAGTACAATCATAATCTTTAATCAGTTCTAGCCATCGCCTTTGTCTCAGATTTAGCTCTTTTTGATCAAAAATATACTTCAGACTTTTATGATCTGTGAAAATATGGCACTTTTCCCCGAACAAATAGTGTCTCCAGATTTTTAGTGCTAAAACAACTGCTGCTAGGTCAAGATCATGGGTAGGGTAATTACACTCATGCTCCTTCAACTGCCTTGAAGCATAAGCTATTACATTCCCATTTTGCATAAGCACACAACCTAATCCTAGCCTTGAAGCATCACAATAAATCACATAATCCTTCCCTGTTACAGGAAGTGCCAAAATAGGTGCTGTAACTAGTCTTTTCTTCAATTCCTGAAAACTTTGCTCGCATTTATCTGACCACTCAAACTTAACATTCTTCCTTGTCAAAGCGGTCAAAGGCAATGCCAATCGAGAGAAATCCTCAATAAAACGCCTATAGTATCCTGCCAAACCCAGGAAACTACGTACTTCTGTCGCACTAATTGGTCTTTCCCAATTGACAACCGCTTCTACTTTTTGTGGATCGACACTAACTCTTTTTGCTGAAACTACATGCCCCAAAAATACTACCTGTTCCAACCAGAACTCACATTTGCTGAACTTAGCGTATAACTGTTTTTCACGTAGAGTCTGTAGAACAATCCTCAGATGTTCCTCATGAGATTCTCTGTCAACTGAGTAAACTAATATATCATCAATGAACACAATCACAAACTGATCTAAATACCGATGGAAGATCCTGTTCATGAGATCCATGAAAACCGCTGGCGCATTCGTTAAACCGAATGGCATAACTCGAAACTCATAATGCCCATACCTCGTTCTAAATGCTGTCTTAGCAATATCTGATTCTCTAACCTTCAACTAGTGGTATCCTGACCTTAAGTCAATCTTAGAGAACAACGTTGCTCCCCTTAGTTGATCAAATAAGTCATCGATGCGTGGTAAAGGATACTTGTTACGTATTGTAACCTTGTTTAACTGTCTATAGTCAATACATAATCTGAGGGTACCATCTTTCTTTTTCACAAAAAGCACTGGTGCTCCCCACGGCGAAACACTAGGCCTGATGTATCCCTTGTCAACTAGTTCCTGTAACTGCATCTTCAATTCTTTTAGCTCGCTTGGAGCCATTCTATACGGGGCCTGTGAAATAGGTGTTGTTCCTGGTAATAATTCAATGGTGAACTCAATCTCTCTATCAGGTGGCAAACCTGACAGATCATCCGGAAATACATCAAGAAACTCTTTCACCACAGGAACATCTTCTGGCTTTAGTTTTTCTCTCTGCACTACTACGATGTGTGCAAGAAACGCTGTGCAACCCTTCCTCAGTAATTTCTCAGCTTTCAAAACTGAGATTAGACTTCTAGAAACAGCCTTCCTCATACCTCTAAAAACCACTTCAGCAAAGCCTGGTTTTCTGAAAACCACTTCCTTCCTATGACAATCCATAGATGCATAATGAGCAAATAAGAAATCCATTCCCAAAATTACATCTAACCTCTGCAACTCTAGTGGTAGCAAGTCCACTAGCAAACTGATACCTTCTACTAAAACTTCACAATTACGTAACACCTCATTAACAAGTAAAACGTCACCAACTGGAGTGTATATAGCTAACCCCTCAGATAAAGGCTCTAGCATCCTATTCAACTTAGTCAGAAATATACTAGAAACAAAGGAATGCGTAGCACCTGGATCAAATAAAACATCTGCAGGTACATTACAAATAAGAATCGTACCAGTAATAACGTCTGGTGCGTCCTCTGCTTCTTGTTGAGTCATAGCATAGACTTTTCCCTGTTGCCTCGGTCTTCCAACAACTCCTTTTTGCCTTGCACCACTGGTGCCCTCTGTTGGAACCAC
The DNA here is from genome assembly GCF_025177605.1 of Cucumis melo. Lineage (NCBI taxonomy): Eukaryota > Viridiplantae > Streptophyta > Magnoliopsida > Cucurbitales > Cucurbitaceae > Cucumis > Cucumis melo. The sequence goes on from NC_066857.1 coordinate 6,010,457, forward strand.
TGAAACTCTCGATTGCTCAATTGTCTAGGACCCAACTCCCTGATCTCTCTGAACTGTCATGTTCAACTGTGGACAATCTTTCTTGAAATGTCCTGGCTGTCCGCACTGGTAACATACACCAGCACCTATCAAACACTGACCCCGATGGTTCCTGCCACAACTCGTGCATGGTATTCGCCTGACGGTACTAGCAATGGACTCCTGACCTGGTTGCGATCTTACTGTTGATCTAATGGGTTGACTAGGTATTCTCTGGCTCTGTCTCTGAAAAACACTACCATAACTCACGTTCCTCGATGCTTGGCCTCCAGAGCGATTCTTAAAATATTGACGGCTTGAAATATTTATCCCAGGCGTGAACCTCCGCTGCTCACGGCCTCTAAATCCACTAGCTGTTGAAGTCCCACGACTAAGCTCCACTGCCTATTTCTCTTCTGTTATACTCTGCTCCACACGAAGGGCAGTCTCCACTAACTGAGAGAAATTCGTCCACTTAGCAATGGCTGTAACTGGGGTACGTATTTCAAAACGCAACCCTCTTTCAAACCTTCGGCACCTGTCACTCTCAGAAGCTATAATAACGTCAGCATACCGTGAAAGCTCGGTATACTTCCTCTCATACTCAGCCACTGAAAGCGATCCTTGTTTCAACCCCAGAAATTCATCCCTCTTGGCTTCGCAGTATGTGCTGGGATAATACTTATCTTCGAATATGCCTCTAAAAGTCTGCCAGTCTAAAGCACGTGCATCACTGCGTCTTGCTAATATAGATTTCCACCATCCTTCAGCCTCTTTTTGCAACAAAAATGTGGCCAATCTAACCTTTCGCTCCTCAGGACAATTCATCACATCAAAACACTTTTCAAGCATATTCAACCAGTTCTCTGCATCAGCTGGATCTGTGGAACCTTCAAACACTGTAGCCCCTAACTTCTTCAGCCGTTCAATTCCGTATGCCTTTTCTGGATCACTAGGCTCTTCTCTATCTGTCCTTCCTATTTCCTGTGTTGTTCTCGCAAACTGCTCGTTTCCTGCACCACCTCGAACTCCTAGGGTACTAGATTCCCCTACAGATGGACCTTGGGTAGGACCTTGCATCCCGTCCTGATTCTGCCGGCGTCGTCTACCAGTACGTGGTGGCATGACTCCTATAATATGTCAACACATTAGACATACTATAAATACTTAACTCAAATGCATGATACTAAATGTCTACTCACGTATTAATAATAATTGGACTCACTTCTACCCTTACCTAGACCATACTCCACTAGTTCCCTTTAAGCTAACTTGACGTTCAATTATTTACTTTCCAGTTTCTTCTTAGAGCTAACCGCTCTACCTTAATTCCCATGGAGCAAACTGCTCTGATACCAAGTTGTCACACCCCCTCCCGGACTACCTGCTACCTTAGACCGGAAGATGGCGTGAAGCCGACAAACAACGCTTTTCTGTACCTGTATCTGTCGACTCTGCTTAAAACTTTCATGTGATGAACTTGCCAATCTAGTATATAAACTATTGTACATGCCACAAAACACATCGGATCCTAGGCTAGTCAAACACAACCAGTCAAACACATACATGAAGTGTACCTCAAAATTTACCAATTTCACGAGTAAACCTAAAGACACCTTAATCAAAATATAACCAACAAAATTTACACAACTACAGCTCCTAAAGCTTATACAAACTGTGGAGTATCTATAACATACAAGGGTGTGAATACATCACAACACAACAGACTTTATGCCCAACTCAAAACACGTACTTGCAATCGATAATGAAGCTTCCGCAGACTAAGGCAGTCTATCAGGCACCGGGAAGTTGATCTCTACCTGGAAAATGGGTAAAACATTTTGGAAAGGGTGAGCTATGGAGCTCAGTGAGTGACTCAGTTTAAAACTATGAATTTAAAGATAAGAGCACGTGAAAACTTTACACATATAAATCTGTTTATACAAGTCGTAAATGTAAATGTGTAATAGTAAGAATAGCTTCCTTAAATACTCAGCATGTTCATCATTGAAATCTAGCAAGGCATATCAAGTATATCGAAGCATTTTAACTAACATGACGAATCTACGTTGTGTAGGGTACACCTAGTACAACAACGTTTACAAGCACTACGATGTAGTGGGGCCCGCCCAGCACTCCCATCGTCTTTGTCGTAGTGGGGCCCGCCCAGCACTCACGACAGCATCGTTGTTACGGAGTACACTCAACGTCAACAACGAAATCTAACCAGTGTGCACACGGTAATCTCTAGCCTCAGGCTCAAGATCTCAGTCATGTAGTTAATGAAAATTTCATAAATCATCATAAAATATTAAAACATGCCTGCTTATAAATTTTACACAAAGCTCGAACTTTACTCAGCTCTTTCGTGGAAAATTGTAGTTCTTAAAACAAAACTTCATACTAATTCATGCTTTGCTTAAAATATTGTGGTTTAAATACTTTCCAAACATTTAATATCTACGTGCTAGCATAAATTTCTTTAAGAAATCTAGTCTCCAAATGTATACTTGAAAATAGTCATGACATTCAAATACCTTTCATGGCTTCGTAAATAAACATTTATCGCATTCAATCATAATAACAGTTATGGAAAATATTTCAAAGTTGGTTTTGTCACTCACAGTCTTGGGCTAGATCCTTGGTCTATAAGCTCGGTTTAATTTTTCTCGGCCTGCCAACAACCCAACCGAGTATTAAAACCTTAAACATTCTGGTTTCCTAAAGATATACATAACATGTCGCACCAAAGATGACGCTCACGAAAACAAAGCTTAAGAAATAAAATCCTATTTCAACAATTCTCTAAAATTTCCAGATTTCTAACATAAACTTCAAAGAACTATAACTTTCTCAATACTTAACCAAAATGAGTGCTCTTTATATCAAACTCTTCATTTTGAGATCCTCTAAAACTTACCTGAAGACATATAAATCTGATTCCCCGTGCATAAACACATATAACCCTCAAAACAGAACCACTTCCAGAATCGCGCGCACACGACCTCTTTAACTTGTTCCTACAATTTAACCAATTTTTAGTCGTTTTTGGTTTACAATTTCTTCATGATAGTTGTAGTAAATTGAATAAGCTTTCCAACCATACCAAATAGAAATTCTAACTCCACCGATACACTCTGAAATACAAGAAAAACCAGAGACCTCCTTATTTCGATTGAAAACCAACTGCCCTGTTTTCTTCATCAAAAAGCACCAAATGAAAATCCGAATTTGCTCCAACGTTCTTCATAAAGTTTGTTTAAAAATGAGTTAACTTTCAGTAAATGTAAATCTCACCTCTTAATTCCTTTTGAAGAGTTCAAACCGAATTAAAAACCAGTGATGTGCAGAATGAACTAAAATTCAGCCATTGATACACTTTGCTTGAGTTCTCCTCCTCTTCTTCAACCTAAAAATTCTAGTAAAATTTCTCTTCTTCTTCCAAACTCTCTCTTAGAAGTTCTCTGCAAATTGAAGAAGGAAAAAGAAAAAAAAAATAAAGAGAACTTGGATGTCTTCAAACTTGGCGGTGAAGGGAAGAGAAGAAGAAGAAGAAAAGAGAAAATGAAATTTTCTTCTCCTTTTCTTCTTTTTGTCCTTTCTTTTCTTTCTTTTCTTTAATTAATTTAATAAAACTATTTAATATATAAATATATATATTTATATTTACACTTAATTTCCATTTTTTTTTCTTTTTTTTTCCACATTTAAAGAAATTAAACCAAGAAAATATCGAGTTTACACGTAAACTGTTACGTTGAGAAACCCTTTTGAAATATTTAATCCCATAGCTAGTATCTTTAGTTTATACACTCTAGTTTGGATCAATGTGGTCTCCTATTTTATGATATTCGTCACCTTTTTCATTGAAACCTATATATAAAGTAACAGTGTTTGTAGTGATTTTTGAACAACTTTATATTGTCCAGCCGTCGAAAATTTTCACATTTTTCAAGAAACATCTCTAGTTACATGTTTATCGATCTAAGTAGAAGAGGTACCAAACCGCCCTTCATGATTGTTCTATAAAGAAATTCGAGTTTGGTATATCCTCAAATATTTAAGTCTACGTGGGTTCAATCGTTACATATATTGACCCTCGAGTTTTGCAGCACAGGTTTAATCGTATAACCAGTTGTAACGATCAATATATGAAGAAATTTGAGTTTGGTATCCTTTCATATTTAAACCTACATCGATTCAATTGTTAGATATGTCGACCCTCGAGGTTTTCAGTTGACGATAAAGAAGAATTACAAAAACACCTCATTCATTTCTGGGTAATGGTCGAACATGGGTGCCTAACTGTAGAGAATGGTGTTCGACTGTAGACCAAAACTAATGATTCAATTATATATAAGATGATTTAATTTCTTCGGGGTCTTCAATCAATGTGAATAGCACGATGAAATCAACGAATTATAGAATAGATATTGCCTATTTTTTAACACAAAAGAGGGAGAGTTCGAGCGAAGGAGCGAACTTATATACTTTTTTTTTATATCATTTCATTATAGTTGACTGAGATGGAATTTAAACACTTGGAAACAACTGCATGCAAAATATATAATGTCAAAATATTTCATTACACAATTCTTGGCTCCTTATCTCCGTAGTTATAGCATATATCTTTGCCAGGGTTTTTCGGGTCTTGCAAGCACATGTTATATTCATGAATGATCCATCTGCATGTGGTGCATTTTCCTGCATCCCTTTTGTCGTCAAAGATATTGAACCAGTAGATTTGGTGTTGTCCAGTCCATGTGAAGCTGCAGAAAAACAATGTCGTCCCCACGAGGTTGGGTCTGAACTTGAACGAGTAGCCTTGTCCAAGCGGAAGGACATGGACTCCTAAGTCATCGTTCTTGGATTTGCAGTGAACGGTGACAGGAATGCCGTATTCAATTTGGTTGACGATTACGACTGTAGTTACTGGTTGGATGAAGATCGATCCTTGAATTGCACGTATGTTACATAAAAAGAAAATTAGCAAAGATAGTGCAAGTGTTGGAGATGAGCCCATTTTCAAGGCGTCGGTTGAAACACAAAGGAAGAGACAAGAATATGAGGCTTTATACCTTTTGTCTTGTATTGGTATGATTGGGACGTGATAGAAATAGTGAATATATATACATAGGGTCTGTGCAAAGAAAAAAGTTGTTTTCTCGTGTGTTGGTAAAGAATGGTGTATATTTAAACTATAATTTTTACTCTCGACGTTATTGTTTAAACGTTTGTGAAAAATAAGAAATGAGTAAAGTTACCTTTCGTTGGCATAAATTGAGACTATTAAGTTGGTGAGGCAAAAAGGAAGGGGAAGGACATTAAAATAGTAAAACGAATAAAAGAAAAAGAAAAAAAAAAAGAGTCCATATTGCAACCTTGAAAATAATGAATAGTTTAGTTTTATGTAGATATTATCACATTTCTTGAAGAAATAAACTGTTGTTGAAGTTAAATTGTTCGTGGTAAGGAAAGAGAGATTTCGCGTAGGAAGTTTTGAAATTTAACAAGCAAAGATTGTCTATATTTTGTGTTACATGTCTTGTGATTTTTCCTTTGACATATTGATTCTTATTATTATGACAGTATGCTAAACACATTTTAAAATTAACAACGAAAAGTTTGTAAATTCACTTTTTATTGTTAAAAATGTTGTTATTATCTTGGGTAAAACGTAACCACGTTACTGTACTATATCAAATTTATCTTTATTTTCTATGCTCAAACATTGTAAAATAAATTGAGTGTGAAATGTTGTTACACGCATCCTATATGGAATCTATTGAAATTCTATGGACGCTCCTAGAACAAAAGATCTCGAAACATGCCAGTCATTCCCTTCATAAATTTTAGGAAATGTCTACAATTGGTTCATTCTTTCGTAAACTGTTACGTTGAGAAACCCTTTTGAAATATTTAATCCCATAGCTAGTATCTTTAGTTCATACACTCTATTTTGGATCAATGTGGTCTCCTATTTTATGATATTCGTCACCTTTTTCATTGAAACCTATATATAAAGTAACAGTGTTTGTAGTGATTTTTGAACAACTTTATATTGTCCAGCCGTCGAAAATTTTCACATTTTTAAAGAAACATCTCTAGTTACATGTTTATCGATCTAAGTAGAAGAGGTACCAAACCGCCCTTCATGATTGTTCTATAAAGAAATTCGAGTTTGGTATATCCTCAAATATTTAAGTCTACGTGGGTTCAATCGTTACATATATTGACCCTCGAGTTTTGCAGCACAGGTTTAATCGTATAACCAGTTGTAACGATCAATATATGAAGAAATTTGAGTTTGGTATCCTTTCATATTTAAACCTACATCGATTCAATTGTTAGATATGTCGACCCTCGAGGTTTTCAGTTGACGATAAAGCAGAATTACAAAAACACCTCATTCATTTCTGGGTAATGGTCGAACATGGGTGCCTAGCTGTAGAGAATGGTGTTCGACTGTAGACCAAAACTAATGATTCAATTATATATAAGATGATTTAATTTCTTCGGGGTCTTCAATCAATGTGAATAGCACGATGAAATCAACGAATTATAGAATAGATATTGCCTATTTTTTAACACAAAAGAGGGAGAGTTCGAGCGAAGGAGCGAACTTATATACTTTTTTTTATATCATTTCATTATAGTTGACTGAGATGGAATTTAAACACTTGGAAACAACTGCATGCAAAATATATAATGTCAAAATATTTCATTACACAATTCTTGGCTCCTTATCTCCGTAGTTATAGCATATATCTTTGCCAGGGTTTTTCGGGTCTTGCAAGCACATGTTATATTCATGAATGATCCATCTGCATGTGGTGCATTTTCCTGCATCCCTTTTGTCGTCAAAGATATTGAACCAGTAGATTTGGTGTTGTCCAGTCCATGTGAAGCTGCAGAAAAACAATGTCGTCCCCACGAGGTTGGGTCTGAACTTGAACGAGTAGCCTTGTCCAAGCGGAAGGACATGGACTCCTAAGTCATCGTTCTTGGATTTGCAGTGAACGGTGACAGGAATGCCGTATTCAATTTGGTTGACGATTACGACTGTAGTTACTGGTTGGATGAAGATCGATCCTTGAATTGCACGTATGTTACATAAAAAGAAAATTAGCAAAGATAGTGCAAGTGTTGGAGATGAGCCCATTTTCAAGGCGTCGGTTGAAACACAAAGGAAGAGACAAGAATATGAGGCTTTATACCTTTTGTCTTATATTGGTATGATTGGGACGTGATAGAAATAGTGAATATATATACATAGGGTCTGTGCAAAGAAAAAAGTTGTTTTCTCGTGTGTTGGTAAAGAATGGTGTATATTTAAACTATAATTTTTACTCTCGACGTTATTGTTTAAACGTTTGTGAAAAATAAGAAATGAGTAAAGTTACCTTTCGTTGGCATAAATTGAGACTATTAAGTTGGTGAGGCAAAAAGGAAGGGGAAGGACATTAAAACAGTAAAACGAATAAAAGAAAAAGAAAAAAAAAAAGAGTCCATATTGCAACCTTGAAAATAATGATCAGTTTAGTTTTATGTAGATATTATCACATTTCTTGAAGAAATAAACTGTTGTTGAAGTTAAATTGTTCGTGGTAAGGAAAGAGAGATTTCGCGTAGGAAGTTTTGAAATTTAACAAGCAAAGATTGTCTATATTTTGTGTTACATGTCTTGTGATTTTTCCTTTGACATATTGATTCTTATTATTATGACAGTATGCTAAACACATTTTAAAATTAACAACGAAACGTTTGTAAATTCACTTTTTATTGTTAAAAATGTTGTTATTATCTTGGGTAAAACGGAACCACGTTACTGTACTATATCAAATTTATCTTTATTTTCTATGCTCAAACATTGTAAAATAAATTGAGTGTGAAATGTTGTTACACGCATCCTATATGGAATCTATTGATATTCTATGGACGCTCCGAGAACAAAAGATCTCGAAACTTGCCAGTCATTCCCTTCATAAATTTTAGGAAATGTCTACAATTGGTTCATTCTTTCGTAAAGTGTTACGTTGAGAAACCCTTTTGAAATATTTAATCCCATAGCTAGTATCTTTAGTTCATACACTCTAGTTTGGATCAATGTGGTCTCCTATTTTATGATATTCGTCACCTTTTTCATTGAAACCTATATATAAAGTAACAGTGTTTGTAGTGACTTTTGAACAACTTTATATTGTCCAGCCGTCGAAAATTTTCACATTTTTCAAGAAACATCTCTAGTTACATGTTTATCGATCTAAGTAGAAGAGGTACCAAACCGCCCTTCATGATTGTTCTATAAAGAAATTCGAGTTTGGTATATCCTCAAATATTTAAGTCTACGTGGGTTCAATCGTTACATATATTGACCCTCGAGTTTTGCAGCACAGGTTTAATCGTATAACCAGTTGTAACGATCAATATATGAAGAAATTTGAGTTTGGTATCCTTTCATATTTAAACCTACATCGATTCAATTGTTAGATATGTCGACCCTCGAGGTTTTCAGTTGACGATAAAGCAGAATTACAAAAACACCTCATTCATTTCTGGGTAATGGTCGAACATGGGTGCCTAGCTGTAGAGAATGGTGTTCGACTGTAGACCAAAACTAATGATTCAATTATATATAAGATGATTTAATTTCTTCGGGGTCTTCAATCAATGTGAATAGCACGATGAAATCAACGAATTATAGAATAGATATTGCCTATTTTTTAACACAAAAGAGGGAGAGTTCGAGCGAAGGAGCGAACTTATATACTTTTTTTTTATATCATTTCATTATAGTTGACTGAGATGGAATTTAAACACTTGGAAACAACTGCATGCAAAATATATAATGTCAAAATATTTCATTACACAATGCTTGGCTCCTTATCTCCGTAGCTATAGCATATATCTTTGCCAGGGTTTTTCGGGTCTTGCAAGCACATGCTATATTCATGAATGATCCATCTGCATGTGGTGCATTTTCCTGCATCCCTTTTGTCGTCAAAGATATTGAACCAGTAGATTTGGTGTTGTCCAGTCCATGTGAAGCTGCAGAAAAACAATGTCGTCCCCACGAGGTTGGGTCTGAACTTGAACGAGTAGCCTTGTCCAAGCGGAAGGACATGGACTCCTAAGTCATCGTTCTTGGATTTGCAGTGAACGGTGACAGGAATGTCGTATTCAATTTGGTTGACGATTACGACTGTAGTTACTGGTTGGATGAAGATCGATCCTTGAATTGCACGTATGTTACATAAAAAGAAAATTAGCAAAGATAGTGCAAGTGTTGGAGATGAGCCCATTTTCAAGGCGTCGATTGAAACACAAAGGAAGAGACAAGAATATGAGGCTTTATACCTTTTGTCTTGTATTGGTATGATTGGGACGTGATAGAAATAGTGAATATATATACATAGGGTCTGTGCAAAGAAAAAAGTTGTTTTCTCGTGTGTTGGTAAAGAATGGTGTATATTTAAACTATAATTTTTACTCTCGACGTTATTGTTTAAACGTTTGTGAAAAATAAGAAATGAGTAAAGTTACCTTTCGTTGGCATAAATTGAGACTATTAAGTTGGTGAGGCAAAAAGGAAGGGGAAGGACATTAAAACAGTAAAACGAATAAAAGAAAAAGAAAAAAAAAAAAGAGTCCATATTGCAACCTTGAAAATAATGATCAGTTTAGTTTTATGTAGATATTATCACATTTCTTGAAGAAATAAACTGTTGTTGAAGTTAAATTGTTCGTGGTAAGGAAAGAGAGATTTCGCGTAGGAAGTTTTGAAATTTAACAAGCAAAGATTGTCTATATTTTGTGTTACATGTCTTGTGATTTTTCCTTTGACATATTGATTCTTATTATTATGACAGTATGCTAAACACATTTTAAAATTAACAACGAAACGTTTGTAAATTCACTTTTTATTGTTAAAAATGTTGTTATTATCTTGGGTAAAACGTAACCACGTTACTGTACTATATCAAATTTATCTTTATTTTCTATGCTCAAACATTGTAAAATAAATTGAGTGTGAAATGTTGTTACACGCATCCTATATGGAATCTATTGAAATTCTATGGACGCTCCTAGAACAAAAGATCTCGAAACTTGCCAGTCATTCCCTTCATAAATTTTAGGAAATGTCTACAATTGGTTCATTCTTTCGTAAACTGTTACGTTGAGAAACCCTTTTGAAATATTTAATCCCATAGCTAGTATCTTTAGTTCATACACTCTAGTTTGGATCAATGTGGTCTCCTATTTTATGATATTCGTTGTAAACCCGATATTTTCTTGGTTTAATTTCTTTAAATGTGGAAAAAAAAGAAAAAGAAAATGGAAATTAAGTGTAAATATAAATATATATATTTATATATTAAATAGTTTTATTAAATTAATTAAAGAAAAGAAAGAAAAGAAAGGACAAAAAGAAGAAAAGGAGAAGAAAATTTCATTTTCTCTTTTCTTCTTCTTCTTCTCTTCCCTTCACCGCCAAGAGTTTGAAGACATCCAAGATCCCTTTATTTTTTTTTCTTTTTCCTTCTTCAATTTGCAGAGAACTTCTAAGAGAGAGTTTGGAAGAAGAAGAGAAATTTTACTAAAATTTTTAGGTTGAAGAAGAGGAGGAGAACTCAAGCAAAGTGTATCAATGGCTGAATTTAAGTTCATTCTGCACATCACTGGTTTTTAATTCGGTTTGAACTCTTCAAAAGGAATTAAGAGGTGAGATTTACATTTACTGAAAGTTAACTCATTTTTAAACAAACTTTATGAAGAACGTTGGAGCAAATTCGGATATTCATTTGGTGCTTTTTGATGAAGAAAACAGGGCAGTTGGTTTTCACTCGAAATCAGGAGGTCTCTGGTTTTTCTTGTATTTCAGAGTGTATCGGTGGAGTTAGAATCTCTATTTGGTATGGTTGGAAAGCTTGTTCAATTTACTACAACGTTCATGAAGAAATTGTAAACCAAAAACGACTAAAAATTGGTTAAATTGTAGGAACAAGTTAAAGAGGTCGTGTGCGCGCAATTCTGGAAGTGGTTCTGTTTTGAGGGTTATATGTGTTTATGCACGGGGAATCAGATTTATATGTCTTCAGGTAAGTTTTAGAGGATCTCAAAATGAAGAGTTTGATATAAAGAACACTCATTTTGGTTAAGTATTGAGAAAGTTATAGTCCTTTGAAGTTTATGTTAGAAATCTGGAAATTTTAGAGAATTGTTGAAATAGGATTTTATTTCTTAAGCTTTGTTTTCGTGAGCGTCATCTTTGGTGCGACATGTTATGTATATCTTTAGGAAACCAGAATGTTTAGGGTTTTAATACTCGGTTGGGTTGTTGGCAGGCCGAGAAGAATTAAACCGAGCTTATAGACCAAGGATCTAGCCCAAGACTGTGAGTGACAAAACCAACTTTGAAATATTTTCCATAACTGTTATTATGATTGAATGCGATAAATGTTTATTTACGAAGCCATGAAAGGTATTTGAATTTCATGACTATTTTCAAGTATACATTTGGAGACTAGATTTCTTAAAGAAATTTATGCTAGCACGTAGATATTAAATGTTTGGAAAGTATTTAAACCACAATATTTTAAGCAAAGCATGAATTAGTATGAAGTTTTGTTTTAAGAACTACAATTTTCCACGAAAGAGGTGAGTAAAGTTCGAGCTTTGTGTAAAATTTATAAGCAGGCATGTTCTAATATTTTATGATGATTTATGAAATTTTCATTAATTACATGCACTACTACAGAAACTGACTCTCTTGACGGTTTTAAACTGTCAAGAATGATTTTTCTTGACGGTTTTAAAACCGTCGTTGAATCCAGTGTCAAGAAAGGCAATTTTCTTGACAGTTGTAAAAAACGTCAAGAATTGTTAACGTTGACAGTTTATAACCGTCAAGTATTCAATTATTCATGACAGATTAGAACCGTCAAGATTATAAGTTTTAATGTCAGTTTAGAACCGTCAAGAATGTCACTATGAATGACAAAAACCGTCAACAATACGAATATTCATGACATTTTAAAACCGTCAAGAATGATTTTTCATGACATTTAATAACCGTCAAGAAAGTGATTGTTTATGACATTTTGTAACCGTCAAAAGTATTATTTTTCATGACATTTGGGAGCCGTCAAGAGTATGCTTTTTAATGACATTTTGGAACCATCAAGAATTTCGTTGTTTATGATATTTACAAACCGTCAAGAAATTTTCCATTTTTTTAATTGTAATTTATTTATATTATTGTTCCTATATTATGCTCCCATTGGTCCAAGAATTCAACTACATATAAACGATAAATATACATCAAATATAGTTTTAAAACTCAAACATAAATATGCACTAGAACAATTCCAAAACTTTAACATATATTAACATTTTACCATATATGTATCAACATTTTGAAAACTTTACATACTTGTTCAATATTGTCATATACAAAACATTACTTCTATCAACCCAACTCAATGACCTTGAATGAAACTTGGCTTCAAATAAACTTGCATTCTGCATCCTCTACTACCTCCAATTCATGAGCTAAAATAAGTACCACTAACAGCAGAGCCAATCTACAAGAAGTAGATAATATCACAACAACAAAGTATGTTCAAAACTTATTCAGTCAAAGAAATCAACTAACAACTATTAAGAGTAAGCTGATCATACTACACAAATAAAATCACAATTTCTATTCTCCAACAACCATAATGAATGAACTTTGTAGAGTAATCTAGAGATTTTCAATGGTATTCAGAATGGAAGGTTGTAGAGTAATCTAGAGATTTTCAATGATAATTAAGAATCGAAGGTTGAAATTCATAATAATCAAAAGATCAAAATGAAAAATAATGCCTTTAAATCACATCAATGGCTATACTCTCTGTGAATGAACTTTGTAGAGTAATCTAGAGATTTTCAATGGTATTTAGATGGAATCTAACTAATATCAACATTGCTTGTTTTTCAATTATTCATTTTCAACATAATCTCAAGTGGACACAATAAAAAAGTGATTCCAATTTTCAACATGCCTTATAGAGGTTTACTATATTACAACCATGCCTTATATTGAACTAAGAAGGGTTGAATCACATTAGTACCTTGAAAAGTTGGCGGCAAGGACCCTAGTGTGAGTGTTTCAAATTCAACAGAATCGATCTTAAATTTGGGAATTTGCTCTGCATTTATAGGTTAGGTAATATTTCTTGTTGTTTTGCATATTATCTGTGTCAAGAAAAAACAAAAAAAAAAAACTATAAACAAATGCATAAGAAATGGAGAAGCTACAAAAAGAGGGGGAAATAAAAAAGTAAAGGAAAGGGCAAATAAAATATGTGGCAGCATGACAGGTGGAATTAACATAGTTAACCAACAAAAAAGTTGATAGAATGACTTAAGAATGGATACTGCTGATGAAACAGATAAACCTTATGAAGATAGGGCCACATATATTCAATAATCATAAGAAAGTCTAACACAAAAAAAATTAAACAATATGGAAAGTACTTACATTATCAACGACCTATTTTTATGTTAGACACGTCCATCACTATCGATTCAAGCAGAAAAGAAGTTAGTTAAACTTTGAAACTACTCAAAGAAAACAAGTATTAAACAAAGAAGAGTCCTGGTAATATATGAAAGAGCAACAACGAACAAGGACGTCAAGTACAAACATGCGTCCATCTGATACTATTCAATATAATTCCCTGTGAAGAAGTAAACTGTACCATTTGATACTATTGAAGAGTGTGGAGCACAACGACAATAACCAAGTCTTGTTCTTCACTATTTTTCACCTTTTTCTCTATTCACACATTTTATCAAACACCTTCTAGGCCCTCTATCTCCATAAAATTAAATAAAAAATTTAAAAATAAATCTTTTATGACTAGTATTTCATCCTTTATTTGCCATGAAAAATAAAGTAAAAGATGGATAAAACATGGGCAGAGTAGTAATCAAACCCCATCACAATATATACTTTACAAAATGTAATACTATCAAAATAATCCAATTGTTCCAACTTCTTCACATCTATGTCAAAACCCTTCTAGTTCTTCTTCCAATTCCAAGTTAAAATAAAATGAAGTTGATATTAAACTTACACAGAACATAACTATGCATTTACCTCTGTACATTCTTTTAAATCAATATGAAACTTTATATTCCACTTATGACCATTAATAACTCAAGTAAATATTACCACATAGCAATAGAACGTGATATTCTTGACTAATAGAATGTGGCAATGATGAGAAAATAAAATCTACCTAATCTGCAATGAACATTATTGTGTGAATTTGAAGAAAAATTCATACCACAAAAGTGGAAAAGAAGAACATAAGACAAGATTAAAAAAGAACATTTTCAATAATCATGTTTTCTACCTTCACTTTTATACACAAGAAAAAGTACATAACTTGAACTATGGATGTAACGCCCCGAAAATTTAAGGTAAAAATTTTTCTCGTCTTATGTAAAATGCAAGTTTGATATAATAATAATATAATATTAATTATATTATTATTATTAATGTTTATCTTATTGGTTATAATATTAATATTATAAATATTATTATAAATTAATATTATAGAAATATTGTTATTTCTAAAACCATAAAATAAACTATTAATTATTTAATATTATTATTTTTTTATATATTATTATTATTACTTTATTATTATTATTATTATTTATATTTAATATATATATTATTATTTAATTTAAATTATTAATATTATATAATTATTAAGAATTATATATATATATATATATATATATAATAAATTTTTTTTAAAAATCCAAACCCTACCGCGCGCCGCCTACCCAGCCCCCTCCATCTTCGTTTTCTCTCCCGCAGCCGCCGCCATCCATTTCTTCTTCCTCCGTTCTTCGCCTGGCAGCCCGTCTACCTTCACGAAGCCGACGCCGCCACCATCTCTTCCTCTCCGTCTCCGTTTCTCTCTTCCGTCTTCATCTCCGCCTCCGTCCACGAACGTCGAAGCGGATTCCGCCGCGGCCTCCATCCAATCCCGACTCGCTTCCAACCGCCGGCAGCCTCTCCGTTCTCATCTCTTGTTTCCGACGCCGGCAGAACACAGAGGGGAGCGCCGTCGCCGCCATCGCCGTGTTGAAGTTGTCCGTCGTCGCGCGCAGCCAAGGTGGTCGTGAAACCAGACCCGAGCCACGGATCCGATTCGAGCAACCCGACCCGAGCCACGGATCCGATTCGAGTGAGCCGAGCCGAGCGAGCCGAGTGAGCCGAGCCGCGAGCCGAGTGAGCCGAGCCGCGAGCCGCACTGAGCCGAGCCGCGAGCCGAGTGAGCCGAGCCGCGAGCCGAGTGAGCCGAGCCGCGAGCCGAACCAAGCCGAGCCGAGCCGAGCCGAGTCGAGAACCAAGCCGAGCCGAGCCGAGCCGAGCCGAGCCGAGCAACCTAGGCCTTCCTTCCTCCACTTCGGTTCACGGTGAGTCTTCGGTAAGGATTGTTTTGATGAATTCCTTAATGTTACCTCGTCCGATTCGAGTTTGAATGTTAGATTAAGATGTGGCCCTACTTTTCTCCCTTGAAGGTAGTGCAGAGTTGACGATTAAGTTCTCGGGTTCCGCGGCAGACCTGGTTGGAGTTAGCTTCTTTTCCTTGGGTAAGTCAGCGGATGACCTTTTAAAACAACTGCTACTAAAGTCATCAACTAAACTTTTGTGTTTCGTTAGGTAAATCTGTCGAGCGTGGATTTTCGATCGAGGGGCATAACCGAGTTTCAGGTAAGGGTTTTCCTACTACTGGACCCCGAGTCTAGGTTAAAACCGTAGTAATCCACAGGGGATTACACGTTAGTGACTGTACTGAATATCTGTATGCGTGTTGACTGTTAAGTACTGATATTATATTTTGTCTGATGAAAATATACTGTGACTGCTATTTGTGGATTGAAATTATATGTTGATGGACCTTAAAGTTACGGTTTATTATGTAGTAAAGCACTGGTCTGGATGTGGTTCATGGAATTTGGACGGGGAAGGGCAGTGAGTCCGGTTTTGGTTGGTTAGTCGATTGGACCTAGGGTTTCCCTATTGGGCGTGCAAATCGGTAATGCATAAAGCAACCGAGGGTGTAGATGTTTAAACCTATACTATCTGACTGACAAAGCCTATGGTGGGACTGTGATATGAATGTTGTTGGGATGTGGCTGATGTAGACAGTTTAGTTTGGACTGAGGGATAACGGTTAGCTTCATCTATGGGGTAGTGTGCCTTACGGATATGTGCATCCTTCGGGGGCACTAGACTGATACGTGCATCCTTCGGGGGCACTAGACTGATATGTGCATCCTTCGGGAGCACTAGACTGATATGTGTATCCTTCGGGAGCACTAGACTGATATGTGCATCCTTCGGGAGCACTAGACGGATATGTGCATCCTTCGGGAGCACTAGACTGATATGTGCATCCTTCGGGAGCACTAGACTGATATGTGCATCCTTCGGGAGCACTAGACTGATATGTGCATCCTTCGGGAGCACTAGACTGATATGTGCATCCTTCGGGAGCACTAGACTGATATGTGCATCCTTCGGGAGCACTAGACTGATATGTGCATCCTTCGGGAGCACTAGACTGATATGTGCATCCTTCGGGAGCACTAGACTGATATGTGCATCCTTCGGGAGCACTAGACTGATATGTGCGTTCTACGGAACCACTAGACTGTTATGTAGGGTACCCCCGAATAGGAAGTTAACTGTTGTTCCCTAATGGGCCCAGTAGTGGGTCCCTTACTGGGTATGTTGATACTCACCCTTTCCCTTCTTTAACTTTTCAGGTAGGGGTACAGCGAGAGGCAGGAAGGATGCGTGAAGGCCATATGGACGCGTCTGATTTTCTTTCGCTTCCGCTATGTATTTTGTCAGAGTATTTTGATTGTGATTTTTGGACTGGTGACTTGACATTTTATCTTGTGACTTTTTAAATTATTTAAAATAGGGCCCGAAACTCTCTTTTGTAAGGTTTATACTGTTTTAATGAATCGTATCTGGTCCGTTTTAAATTTTACGTTGAATGGTCGAGTTTTGGTATTTGGTAGTGACCTCAGCTTAGTCCGGAAAAGTTGGGTCGTTACAGTTGGTATCAGAGCCTAAGTTTTAGGTTCTGTAGACTGACTTATAATGTGAGTCTGTGTTTTGTGTCCTTATGGCTGAAACGATCCTTGCCGCTCGTCAGGTACGCTTCATGAAAGTATATGTATAACTCTACATGCATTACCTTACCTAAGTTAAACTGCAAATTCAATTACCAATTGTGACTAAAGGAATCGTTGGTGGTTGTTAGGGAAATGCCACCAAGGAGAGGTGCACGAAGGGGTGGCCGAGGAGGCCGAGGAAGGGGAGCAGGACGCGTTCAGCCTGAGGTGCAGCCTGTAGCCCAAGCCCCTGACCCGGCTGCGCCAGTTACTCATGCGGACCTAGCCGCCATGGAGCAGAGGTTTAGAGATATGATTATGCAAATGCGAGAGCAGCAGAAGCCTGCCTCGCCAACTCCGGCGCCAGCTCCAGCGCCAGCTCCAGCACTAGTTCCTGCTCCAGCTCCGGCTCCGGTACCAGTTGCGCCCCAGTTTGTGCCGGATCAGTTGTCGGCAGAGGCTAAGCACCTGAGGGATTTCAGGAAGTATAATCCCACGACGTTTGATGGGTCTTTGGAGGACCCCACCAGAGCTCAGATGTGGCTATCGTCCTTGGAGACCATATTCCGTTACATGAAATGCCCTGAGGATCAGAAAGTTCAGTGTGCTGTTTTTATGTTGACTGACAGAGGTACTGCATGGTGGGAGACTACAGAGAGGATGCTAGGTGGTGATGTGAGTCAGATCACGTGGCAGCAGTTCAAGGAGAGTTTCTATGCGAAATTCTTCTCTGCCAGTTTGAGAGATGCCAAGCGGCAGAAGTTTCTGAACTTAGAGCAGGGTGACATGACAGTGGAGCAGTATGATGCGGAGTTTGACATGTTATCCCGCTTCGCTCCCGAGATGATAGCGACCGAGGCGGCCAGAGCTGATAAGTTTGTTAGAGGCCTCAGACTGGACATTCAGGGTTTGGTCCGAGCTTTCAGACCCGCTACTCATGCCGATGCACTGCGCCTGGCAGTGGATCTCAGTTTACAGGAGAGGGCCAACTCGTCTAAGACCGCTGGTAGAGGTTCGACGTCGGGACAGAAGAGGAAGGCTGAGCAGCAGCCTGTTCCAGTACCACAGCGGAATTTCAGACCAGGTGGTGAGTTTCGCAGCTTCCAGCAGAAAACTTTTGAGGCAGGGGAGGCTGCCAGAGGGAAGCCGTTGTGTACCACTTGTGGGAAGCACCATTTGGGCCGTTGCTTATTCGGGACCAGGACCTGCTTTAAGTGCAGGCAAGAGGGTCATACAGCTGATAGATGCCCGTTGAGAGTCACGGGGATCGCGCAGAATCAGGGAGCAGGTGCTCCACATCAGGGTAGGGTCTTTGCTACCAACAGGACTGAGGCCGAGAAGGCAGGCACAGTAGTGACAGGTACGCTCCCAGTGTTGGGGCATTATGCCTTAGTTTTGTTTGATTCGGGTTCGTCACATTCTTTTATCTCTTCCGCATTTGTGTCGCATGCCCGCTTAGAGGTAGAGCCCTTACACCATGTTCTGTCAGTATCTACTCCTTCCGGGGAATGTATGTTGTCGAAGGAAAAGGTGAAGGCATGTCAGATTGAGATAGCAGGCCATGTGATTGAGGTAACGCTGATAGTTCTGGATATGCTGGACTTTGATGTAATCCTGGGTATGGATTGGCTGGCCGCTAACCACGCCAGCATAGATTGTTCACGTAAGGAGGTAACGTTTAACCCTCCCTCGTTGGCCAGTTTTAAATTTAAGGGAGGAGGGTCAAAGTCGTTGCCTCAGGTAATCTCAGCCATCAGGGCCAGTAAACTGCTCAGTCAGGGTACTTGGGGTATCTTAGCGAGTGTGGTGGATACTAGAGAGGCGGATGTATCCCTGTCGTCAGAACCAGTAGTGAGGGACTATCCGGACGTTTTTCCTGAGGAACTTCCAGGGTTACCTCCGCACAGAGAGGTTGAGTTTGCCATAGAGTTGGAGCCGGGCACGGTTCCTATATCCAGAGCCCCTTACAGAATGGCCCCCGCAGAACTGAAAGAACTGAAGGTACAGTTACAGGAATTGCTTGATAAGGGATTCATTCGACCGAGCGTGTCACCTTGGGGTGCGCCAGTCTTATTCGTTAAGAAGAAGGACGGATCGATGCGTCTGTGCATTGACTATAGGGAGTTGAACAAAGTAACCGTAAAGAACAGGTATCCCTTGCCCAGGATTGACGATCTATTTGACCAGTTACAGGGAGCCACAGTGTTCTCTAAGATTGATCTTCGGTCGGGGTACCATCAGCTGAGAATTAAGGATGAGGATGTACCGAAGATAGCATTTCGTTCCAGATATGGACACTACGAGTTTATTGTGATGTCTTTTGGTTTGACGAATGCTCCGGCAGTGTTTATGGACTTGATGAACAGAGTGTTTAGGGAGTTTCTAGACACTTTTGTGATTGTGTTTATCGACGATATCTTGATATACTCCAAGACGGAGGCCGAACACGAGGAGCATTTACACATGGTTTTGCAAACACTTCGGGATAATAAATTATACGCAAAGTTCTCGAAGTGTGAGTTTTGGCTGAAGCAGGTGTCCTTTCTGGGCCACGTGGTTTCTAAGGCTGGAGTCTCTGTAGATCCAGCTAAGATAGAGGCAGTCACTGGTTGGACCCGACCTTCCACAGTCAGTGAGGTTCGTAGCTTTCTGGGTTTAGCAGGCTATTATCGACGGTTTGTGGAGAACTTTTCTCGTATAGCTACTCCTCTTACTCAGTTGACCAGAAAGGGAGTTCCTTTTGTTTGGAGCAAGGCATGTGAGGACAGTTTCCAGACCCTTAAACAGAAGCTAGTTACCGCACCAGTTCTCACGGTACCTGATGGTTCTGGCAATTTCGTGATCTATAGTGATGCTTCCAAGAAGGGTCTGGGTTGTGTTTTGATGCAGCAGGGTAAGGTGGTCGCTTATGCGTCTCGTCAGTTGAAGAGTCATGAGCAGAACTACCCTACACATGTCTAGAGTTGGCAGCAGTGGTTTTTGCTTTGAAGATATGGAGGCATTATTTATATGGTGAAAAGATACAAATATTCACGGATCATAAGAGCTTGAAATACTTCTTTACTCAGAAAGAATTGAATATGAGACAGCGAAGGTGGCTTGAGTTAGTGAAGGATTACGATTGTGAGATACTGTATCATCCAGGCAAGGCAAATGTGGTAGCTGATGCTCTTAGTAGGAAGGTGTCCCATTTTGCAGCACTTATTACCCGGCAGGCCCCATTGCATCGGGATTTCGAGCGGGCTGAGATTGCAGTGTCAGTGGGGACAGTTACTATGCAGTTAGCCCAGTTGACGGTACAGCCGACTTTGAGGCAGAAGATCATTGATGCTCAGAATAACGATCCTTATCTGGTTGAGAAACGTGGCCTAGCAGAGGCAGGGCAAACGGCTGAGTTCTCGTTATCCTCTGATGGTGGGCTGTTGTTTGAGAGACGCCTCTGTGTTCCGTCAGATAGTGCGGTTAAGACAGAATTATTATCTGAGGCGCACAGTTCCCCATTTTCCATGCACCCAGGTAGTACGAAGATGTATCAGGACCTGAAGCGGGTTTATTGGTGGCGTAACATGAAGAGAGAAGTAGCAGAATTTGTTAGTAAATGCTTGGTGTGTCAGCAGATTAAAGCACCAAGGCAGAAACCAGCGGGTTTATTACAACCCTTGAGTATACCGGAATGGAAGTGGGAGAACGTGTCCATGGATTTTATTACAGGGCTACCGAGAACTCTGAGGGGTTTTACAGTGATCTGGGTTGTGGTGGACAGACTTACTAAATCAGCGCACTTCGTTCCGGGTAAATCCACCTATACTGCTAGTACGTGGGCACAGTTGTACATGTCTGAGATAGTGAGATTGCACGGAGTGCCAGTGTCGATTGTTTCTGACAGAGATGCCCGTTTCACTTCCAAATTTTGGAAGGGTTTGCAGACTGCTATGGGCACGAGGTTGGACTTTAGTACGGCTTTCCATCCACAGACTGACGGTCAGACTGAGCGTCTGAACCAGGTTTTAGAGGATATGTTGCGAGCGTGTGCATTGGAATTTCCAGGTAGCTGGGACTCCCACTTACATCTGATGGAATTTGCTTATAATAACAGTTATCAGGCTACTATTGGCATGGCACCGTTTGAGGCCCTGTACGGCAAATGTTGTAGATCCCCGGTTTGCTGGGATGAGGTAGGTGAGCAGAGATTGATGGGTCCTGAGTTAGTTCAGTCTACTAACGAAGCGATACAGAAGATTAGATCACGCATGCATACCGCTCAGAGTAGGCAGAAGAGTTATGCAGATGTGAGGCGGAAGGACCTTGAGTTTGAGATAGGGGATAAGGTGTTCTTAAAGGTAGCACCTATGAAAGGTGTCTTGCGTTTTGAAAGGAGGGGAAAGTTGAGTCCCCGTTTTGTTGGGCCATTTGAGATTCTGGAGCGGATTGGCCCTGTAGCTTATCGCTTGGCGTTGCCTCCATCACTCTCGACAGTTCATGATGTTTTCCATGTCTCCATGTTGAGGAAGTACGTGCCAGATCCATCCCATGTAGTGGATTACGAGCCACTGGAAATTGATGAAAACTTGAGCTACACCGAACAGCCCGTTGAGATACTGGCTAGAGAAGTGAAAACGTTGAGGAATAAGGAAATCCCTCTAGTTAAAGTCTTATGGCGGAATCACCGGATAGAAGAGGCTACGTGGGAGCGAGAAGATGACATGAGGTCCCGTTATCCCGAACTGTTCGAGGGGTAAAACTTTCGAGGACGAAAGTTCCCTAAGGAGGGAAGAATGTAACGCCCCGAAAATTTAAGGTAAAAATTTTTCTCGTCTTATGTAAAATGCAAGTTTGATATAATAATAATATAATATTAATTATATTATTATTATTAATGTTTATCTTATTGGTTATAATATTAATATTATAAATATTATTATAAATTAATATTATAGAAATATTGTTATTTCTAAAACCATAAAATAAATTATTAATTATTTAATAATATTATTTTTTTTATATATTATTATTACTTTATTATTATTATTATTATTTATATTTAATATATATATTATTATTTAATTTAAATTATTAATATTATATAATTATTAAGAATTATATATATATATATATAATAAATTTTTTTTAAAAATCCAAACCCTACCGCGCGCCGCCTACCCAGCCCCCTCCATCTTCGTTTTCTCTCCCGCAGCCGCCGCCATCCATTTCTTCTTCCTCCGTTCTTCGCCTGGCAGCCCGTCTGCCTTCACGAAGCCGACGCCGCCACCATCTCTTCCTCTCCGTCTCCGTTTCTCTCTTCCGTCTTCATCTCCGCCTCCGTCCACGAACGTCGAAGCGGATTCCGCCGCGGCCTCCATCCAATCCCGACTCGCTTCCAACCGCCGGCAGCCTCTCCGTTCTCATCTCTTGTTTCCGACGCCGGCAGAACACAGAGGGGAGCGCCGTCGCCGCCATCGCCGTGTTGAAGTTGTCCGTCGTCGCGCGCAGCCAAGGTGGTCGTGAAACCAGACCCGAGCCACGGATCCGATTCGAGCAACCCGACCCGAGCCACGGATCCGATTCGAGTGAGCCGAGCCGAGCGAGCCGAGCGAGCCGAGTGAGCCGAGCCGCGAGCCGCACTGAGCCGAGCCGCGAGTCGAGTGAGCCGAGCCGCGAGCCGAGTGAGCTGAGCCGCGAGCCGAGTGAGCCGAGCCGCGAGCCGAACCAAGCCGAGCCGAGCCGAGCCGAGCCGAGAACCAAGCCAAGCCGAGCCGAGCCGAGCCGAGCCGAGCCGAGCCACCTAGGCCTTCCTTCCTCCACTTCGGTTCACGTTGAGTCTTCGGTAAGGATTGTTTTGATGAATTCCCTAATGTTACCTCGTCCGATTCGAGTTGGAATGTTAGATTAAGATGTGGCCCTACTTTTCTCCCTTGAAGGTAGTGCAGAGTTGACGATTAAGTTCTCGGGTTCCGCGGCAGACCTGGTTGGAGTTAGCTTCTTTTCCTTGGGTAAGTCAGCGGATGACCTTTTAAAACAACTGCTACTAAAGTCATCAACTAAACTTTCGTGTTTCGTTAGGTAAATCTGTCGAGCGTGGATTTTCGATCGAGGGGCATAACCGAGTTTCAGGTAAGGGTTTTCCTACTACTGGACCCCGAGTCCAGGTTAAAACCGTAGTAATCCACAGGGGATTACACGTTAGTGACTGTACTGAATATCTGTATGCGTGTTGACTGTTAAGTACTGATATTATATTTTGTCTGATGAAAATATACTGTGACTGCTATTTGTGGATTGAAATTATATGTTGATGGACCTTAAAGTTACGGTTTATTATGTAGTAAAGCACTGGTCTGGATGTGGTTCATGGAATTTGGACGGGGAAGGGCAGTGAGTCCGGTTTTGGTTGGTTAGTCGATTGGACCTAGGGTTTCCCTATTGGGCGTGCAAATCGGTAATGCATAAAGCAACCGAGGGTGTAGATGTTTAAACCTATACTATCTGACTGACAAAGCCTATGGTGGGACTGTGATATGAATGTTGTTGGGATGTGGCTGATGTAGACAGTTTAGTTTGGACTGAGGGATAACGGTTAGCTTCATCTATGGGGTAGTGTGCCTTACGGATATGTGCATCCTTCGGGGGCACTAGACTGATATGTGCATCCTTCGGGAGCACTAGACTGATATGTGCATCCTTCGGGAGCACTAGACTGATATGTGTATCCTTCGGGAGCACTAGACGGATATGTGCATCCTTCGGGAGCACTAGACTGATATGTGCATCCTTCGGGAGCACTAGACGGATATGTGCATCCTTCGGGAGCACTAGACTGATATGTGCATCCTTCGGGAGCACTAGACTGATATGTGCATCCTTCGGGAGCACTAGACTGATATGTGCATCCTTCGGGAGCACTAGACTGATATGTGCATCCTTCGGAAGCACTAGACTGATATGTGCATCCTTCGGGAGCACTAGACTGATATGTGCGTTCTACGGAACCACTAGACTGTTATGTAGGGTACCCCCGAATAGGAAGTTAACTGTTGTTCCCTAATGGGCCCAGTAGTGGGTCCCTTACTGGGTATGTTTATACTCACCCTTTCCCTTCTTTAACTTTTCAGGTAGGGGTACAGCGAGAGGCAGACCGACGAGAGGCAGGAAGGATGCGTGAAGGCCATATGGACGCGTCTGATTTTCTTTCGCTTCCGCTATGTATTTTGTCAGAGTATTTTGATTGTGATTTTTGGACTGGTGACTTGACATTTTATCTTGTGACTTTTTAAATTATTTAAAATAGGGCCCGAAACTGTCTTTTGTAAGGTTTATACTGTTTTAATGAATCGTATCTGGTCCGTTTTAAATTTTACGTTGAATGGTCGAGTTTTGGTATTTGGTAGTGACCTCAGCTTAGTCCGGAAAAGTTGGGTCGTTACAATGGAAATATCACCAACAAGTGAAAGTTGTTCTCTTGTAACATTACAATTTGAAATTTTGTAAAAGGAGAACATGTAAAAGAAAAATACCAACATTGCAGTGGCGAACTCTCTCAAATTGCCATCAATCTGGATATAGAAACTCGTTTGTGCAAACAAACTTGCAATTTCATTGAAGTCCAATAAGGATGGATCAAAAGTAGAAATAAACTCATTATAACCCAAACAATGGGTATAAAAAGAAAATCAACCATCATTAGTGTAAAAAGATTTATGTCCAATCATACATACCCCTGCCTCTCCTTGAATAGGCTCAAACAAAAACCCAGCTATTCAGTCACGGTGCTCTACATTCCATAAGAATGGCAAGTAATAAGTTAAACCAGATGCCAAGTATATAAATCCCTATTGCGAAGCAATAAACAAATATATAGGGCTATTTTATAGTGGAAATACACAAACAAGATGATTTTTTTATGATTCTTTTAGTAACAGATTTCTTGACACATAAATTGCAAACACAAGGGTAACGATGTCTTTGAATAATATATTCTCCTAACCTTTAAAGATTTTCTAAAGGGCAACTACATCACCAAAATCAACTTTAAGATGTCCAGGCAACAAGGGACCAAATTAGTCAAATGTAGATCTGTATCATTTCTACCATAGAAGTTTGAAACAAGCATCACCCATAAGCCAAACAAACTGTAAATTAAAACAAATAGTAAATTTCCTAAGGCTTAAGTTGAGCTATTAGGTATTTAATACAAAAACTAAACCAGTCCATCAATGTAACAAACTTGAAGTTCATAGAGGAGAAGAGACATACCAGCAAAATGGTTGTGAGTTTTGGTTTTTTAGTGTTTGTGTGGTCAGCGTCTGGAATGGCTATGCGTTTGAGTGGACCAAGAAGTTCTGTAGTTATCCTCAGTCGTGCGTGGTGGAGCGAAGTTGCGGCGGCCTAGATGTTTGGAAACCACCCGTGCGCGAACGTTTATGGTGGAACATTTGCTATCCGTGGTGCGAGAACGTTCGGTAACCGGCCATGGAGGAACGTCTGCGGTGCTCGAATGACTTTTGTCTGGAGCTTGGTGGAGCGAGGACTCGCATAGTGGTGGAGAATGGGGAGTGCGTGTGATTGGAAAAAATTGGGGAAGAGGAAGAAGATAGGGTTTGAGAGAAAAAATTGAGGAAGAGGAAGAAGGTATTTTCGTGTATTGTAAGAGAAGAAAGGAAATTTAGGGGGGAAAAAAAGAGGGAAAAGATTTGTTTAAAAAAGGGGGAAAAGAAAAATATTTAGATAGGGAGAAAGTAGGAGATAATGATTTTTTTTTTTTTATTAATTATTTAATGAAAAGTGGTTGGAGGGAAATTAGGAATAAATGAGGAAATTTTGGATGTTTGGTTGTCGTCGGGAGGGAATATGAAATTTGGGTTGTGTGTGGAGGGAAAGGGAAAAAGTAAAAAAAGAAGGGGAAATGTAGGTTTATTTTTTTAAAAAAATAGGTTTTTTTTATAAAACATTCTTGACGTTTTTAAAACGTCAAGAAACGTCAATAAATTTGAAAATGAATCCCCTCCGCTTTTCATAAAAATTATTGACGTTTTAAAACGTCAAGAGTTTATCGATATTTCTTGACAGTTTTAAAACGTCAAGGATAAATATATACATTTGACGTTTTAAAAAACGTCAAGAATATCGAACTCATAAAAATTCTTGACGTTTTAAAAATGTCAAGAATGTAGAATAAACAACTTGACAGTTTCAAAACGTCAAGAAAGAATTGCATATTACTTGACGTTTCAAAACCGTCAAGAATTCTGTAAATTGTCTCCCCTCCGCCTTTTAATCAAAATTCTTGACGGTTTTTCCATTAAACCGCCCCTTTCTTGACGGTTTTTCAAGAAACCGTCAAGAAAAGAAAAAATCAACCGTCAAGAAAGGGTCTTTTTCTAGTAGTGATTACTGAGATCTTGAGCCTGAGGCTAGAGATTACCGTGTGCACACTGGTTAGATCTCGTTGTTGACGTTGACTGTACTCCGTAACAACGATGCTGTCGTGAGTGCTGGGCGGGCCCCACTACGACAAAGACGATGGAAGTGCTGGGCGGGCCCCACTACATCGTAGTGCTTGTAAACGTTGTTGTACTAGGTGTACCCTACACAACGTAGATTCGTCATGTTAGTTAAAATGCTTCGATATACTTGATATGCCTTGCTAGATTTCAATGATGAACATGCTGAGTATTTAAGGAAGCTATTCTTACTATTACACATTTACATTTACGACTTGTATAAACAGATTTATATGTGTAAAGTTTTCACGTGCTATTATCTTTAAATTCATAGTTTTAAACTGAGTCACTCACTGAGCTTCATAGCTCACCCTTTCCAAAATGTTTTACCCATTTTCCAGGTAGAGATCGACTTCCCGGTGCCTGATAGACTGCCTTAGTCTGCGGAAGCTTCATTATCGATTGCCAGTACGTGTTTTGAGTTGGGCATAAAGTCTGTTGTGTTGTGATGTATTCACACCCTTGTATGTTATAGATACTCCACAGTTTGTATAAGCTTTAGGAGCTGTAGTTGTGTAAATTTTGTTGGTTATATTTTGATTAATGTGTCTTTAGGTTTACTCGTGAAATCGGTAAATTTTCAGGTACACTTCATGTATGTGTTTGACTAGCTGTGTTTGACTAGCCTAGGATCCGCTGTGTTTTGTGGCATGTACAATAGTTTATATACTAGATTGGCAAGTTCATCACATGAAAGTTTTAAGCAGAGTCGACAGATACAGGTACAGAAAAACGTTGTTCGTCGGCTTCACGCCATCTTTCGGTCTAATGTAGCAGGTAGTCCGGGAGGGGGTGTGACATTCGTCACCTTTTTCATTGAAACCTATATATAAAGTAACAGTGTTTGTAGTGATTTTTGAACAACTTTATATTGTCCAGCCGTCGAAAATTTTCACATTTTTCAAGAAACATCTCTAGTTACATGTTTATCGATCTAAGTAGAAGAGGTACCAAACCGCCCTTCATGATTGTTCTATAAAGAAATTCGAGTTTGGTATATCCTCAAATATTTAAGTCTACGTGGGTTCAATCGTTACATATATTGACCCTCGAGTTTTGCAGCACAGGTTTAATCGTATAACCAGTTGTAACGATCAATATATGAAGAAATTTGAGTTTGGTATCCTTTCATATTTAAACCTACATCGATTCAATTGTTAGATATGTCGACCCTCGAGGTTTTCAGTTGACGATAAAGAAGAATTACAAAAACACCTCATTCATTTCTGGGTAATGGTCGAACATGGGTGCCTAACTGTAGAGAATGGTGTTCGACTGTAGACCAAAACTAATGATTCAATTATATATAAGATGATTTAATTTCTTCGGGGTCTTCAATCAATGTGAATAGCACGATGAAATCAACGAATTATAGAATAGATATTGCCTATTTTTTAACACAAAAGAGGGAGAGTTCGAGCGAAGGAGCGAACTTATATACTTTTTTTTATATCATTTCATTATAGTTGACTGAGATGGAATTTAAACACTTGGAAACAACTGCATGCAAAATATATAATGTCAAAATATTTCATTACACAATGCTTGGCTCCTTATCTCCGTAGTTATAGCATATATCTTTGCCAGGGTTTTTCGGGTCTTGCAAGCACATGCTATATTCATGAATGATCCATCTGCATGTGGTGCATTTTCCTGCATCCCTTTTGTCGTCAAAGATATTGAACCAGTAGATTTGGTGTTGTCCAGTCCATGTGAAGCTGCAGAAAAACAATGTCGTCCCCACGAGGTTGGGTCTGAACTTGAACGAGTAGCCTTGTCCAAGCGGAAGGACATGGACTCCTAAGTCATCGTTCTTGGATTTGCAGTGAACGGGGACAAGAATGCCGTATTCAATTTGGTTGACGATTACGACTGTAGTTACTGGTTGGATGAAGATCGATCCTTGAATTGCACGTATGTTACATAAAAAGAAAATTAGCAAAGATAGTGCAAGTGTTGGAGATGAGCCCATTTTCAAGGCGTCGGTTGAAACACAAAGGAAGAGACAAGAATATGAGGCTTTATACCTTTTGTCTTGTATTGGTATGATTGGGACGTGATAGAAATAGTGAATATATATACATAGGGTCTGTGCAAAGAAAAAAGTTGTTTTCTCGTGTGTTGGTAAAGAATGGTGTATATTTAAACTATAATTTTTACTCTCGACGTTATTGTTTAAACGTTTGTGAAAAATAAGAAATGAGTAAAGTTACCTTTCGTTGGCATAAATTGAGACTATTAAGTTGGTGAGGCAAAAAGGAAGGGGAAGGACATTAAAACAGTAAAACGAATAAAAGAAAAAGAAAAAGAAAAAAAGAGTCCATATTGCAACCTTGAAAATAATGATCAGTTTAGTTTTATGTAGATATTATCACATTTCTTGAAGAAATAAACTGTTGTTGAAGTTAAATTGTTCGTGGTAAGGAAAGAGAGATTTCGCGTAGGAAGTTTTGAAATTTAACAAGCAAAGATTGTCTATATTTTGTGTTACATGTCTTGTGATTTTTCCTTTGACATATTGATTCTTATTATTATGACAGTATGCTAAACACATTTTAAAATTAACAACGAAACGTTTGTAAATTCACTTTTTATTGTTAAAAATGTTGTTATTATCTTGGGTAAAACGTAACCACGTTACTGTACTATATCAAATTTATCTTTATTTTCTATGCTCAAACATTGTAAAATAAATTGAGTGTGAAATGTTGTTACACGCATCCTATATGGAATCTATTGAAATTCTATGGACGCTCCTAGAACAAAAGATCTCGAAACTTGCCAGTCATTCCCTTCATAAATTTTAGGAAATGTCTACAATTGGTTCATTCTTTCGTAAACTGTTACGTTGAGAAACCCTTTTGAAATATTTAATCCCATAGCTAGTATCTTTAGTTCATACACTCTAGTTTAGATCAATGTGGTCTCCTATTTTATGATATTCGTCACCTTTTTCATTGAAACCTATATATAAAGTAACAGTGTTTGTAGTGATTTTTGAACAACTTTATATTGTCCAGCCGTCGAAAATTTTCACATTTTTCAAGAAACATCTCTAGTTACATGTTTATCGATCTAAGTAGAAGAGGTACCAAACCGCCCTTCATGATTGTTCTATAAAGAAATTCGAGTTTGGTATATCCTCAAATATTTAAGTCTACGTGGGTTCAATCGTTACATATATTGACCCTCGAGTTTTGCAGCACAGGTTTAATCGTATAACCAGTTGTAACGATCAATATATGAAGAAATTTGAGTTTGGTATCCTTTCATATTTAAACCTACATCGATTCAATTGTTAGATATGTCGACCCTCGAGATTTTCAGTTGACGATAAAGCAGAATTACAAAAACACCTCATTCATTTCTGGGTAATGGTCGAACATGGGTGCCTAACTGTAGAGAATGGTGTTCGACTGTAGACCAAAACTAATGATTCAATTATATATAAGATGATTTAATTTCTTCGGGGTCTTCAATCAATGTGAATAGCACGATGAAATCAACGAATTATAGAATAGATATTGCCTATTTTTTAACACAAAAGAGGGAGAGTTCGAGCGAAGGAGCGAACTTATATACTTTTTTTTTATATCATTTCATTATAGTTGACTGAGATGGAATTTAAACACTTGGAAACAACTGCATGCAAAATATATAATGTCAAAATATTTCATTACACAATGCTTGGCTCCTTATCTCCGTAGTTATAGCATATATCTTTGCCAGGGTTTTTCGGGTCTTGCAAGCACATGCTATATTCATGAATGATCCATCTGCATGTGGTGCATTTTCCTGCATCCCTTTTGTCGTCAAAGATATTGAACCAGTAGATTTGGTGTTGTCCAGTCCATGTGAAGCTGCAGAAAAACAATGTCGTCCCCACGAGGTTGGGTCTGAACTTGAACGAGTAGCCTTGTCCAAGCGGAAGGACATGGACTCCTAAATCATCGTTCTTGGATTTGCAGTGAACGGTGACAGGAATGCCGTATTCAATTTGGTTGACGATTACGACTGTAGTTACTGGTTGGATGAAGATCGATCCTTGAATTGCACGTATGTTACATAAAAAGAAAATTAGCAAAGATAGTGCAAGTGTTGGAGATGAGCCCATTTTCAAGGCGTCGGTTGAAACAGAAAGGAAGAGACAAGAATATGAGGCTTTATACCTTTTGTCTTGTATTGGTATGATTGGGACGTGATAGAAATAGTGAATATATATACATAGGGTCTGTGCAAAGAAAAAAGTTGTTTTCTCGTGTGTTGGTAAAGAATGGTGTATATTTAAACTATAATTTTTACTCTCGACGTTATTGTTTAAACGTTTGTGAAAAATAAGAAATGAGTAAAGTTACCTTTCGTTGGCATAAATTGAGACTATTAAGTTGGTGAGGCAAAAAGGAAGGGGAAGGACATTAAAACAGTAAAACGAATAAAAGAAAAAGAAAAAAAAAAAGAGTCCATATTGCAACCTTGAAAATAATGATCAGTTTAGTTTTATGTAGATATTATCACATTTCTTGAAGAAATAAACTGTTGTTGAAGTTAAATTGTTCGTGGTAAGGAAAGGGAGATTTCGCGTAGGAAGTTTTGAAATTTAACAAGCAAAGATTGTCTATATTTTGTGTTACATGTCTTGTGATTTTTCCTTTGACATATTGATTCTTATTATTATGACAGTATGCTAAACACATTTTAAAATTAACAACGAAACGTTTGTAAATTCACTTTTTATTGTTAAAAATGTTGTTATTATCTTGGGTAAAACGTAACCACGTTACTGTACTATATCAAATTTATCTTTATTTTCTATGCTCAAACATTGTAAAATAAATTGAGTGTGAAATGTTGTTACACGCATCCTATATGGAATCTATTGAAATTCTATGGACGCTCCTAGAACAAAAGATCTCGAAACTTGCCAGTCATTCCCTTCATAAATTTTAGGAAATGTCTACAATTGGTTCATTCTTTCGTAAACTGTTACGTTGAGAAACCCTTTTGAAATATTTAATCCCATAGCTAGTATCTTTAGTTCATACACTCTAGTTTGGATCAATGTGGTCTCCTATTTTATGATATTCGTCACCTTTTTCATTGAAACCTATATATAAAGTAACAGTGTTTGTAGTGATTTTTGAACAACTTTATATTGTCCAGCCGTCGAAAATTTTCACATTTTTCAAGAAACATCTCTAGTTACATGTTTATCGATCTAAGTAGAAGAGGTACCAAACCGCCCTTCATGATTGTTCTATAAAGAAATTCGAGTTTGGTATATCCTCAAATATTTAAGTCTACGTGGGTTCAATCGTTACATATATTGACCCTCGAGTTTTGCAGCACAGGTTTAATCGTATAACCAGTTGTAACGATCAATATATGAAGAAATTTGAGTTTGGTATCCTTTCATATTTAAACCTACATCGATTCAATTGTTAGATATGTCGACCCTCGAGGTTTTCAGTTGACGATAAAGCAGAATTACAAAAACACCTCATTCATTTCTGGGTAATGGTCGAACATGGGTGCCTAACTGTAGAGAATGGTGTTCGACTGTAGACCAAAACTAATGATTCAATTATATATAAGATGATTTAATTTCTTCGGGGTCTTCAATCAATGTGAATAGCACGATGAAATCAACGAATTATAGAATAGATATTGCCTATTTTTTAACACAAAAGAGGGAGAGTTCGAGCGAAGGAGCGAACTTATATACTTTTTTTTTATATCATTTCATTATAGTTGACTGAGATGGAATTTAAACACTTGGAAACAACTGCATGCAAAATATATAATGTCAAAATATTTCATTACACAATGCTTGGCTCCTTATCTCCGTAGTTATAGCATATATCTTTGCCAGGGTTTTTCGGGTCTTGCAAGCACATGCTATATTCATGAATGATCCATCTGCATGTGGTGCATTTTCCTGCATCCCTTTTGTCGTCAAAGATATTGAACCAGTAGATTTGGTGTTGTCCAGTCCATGTGAAGCTGCAGAAAAACAATGTCGTCCCCACGAGGTTGGGTCTGAACTTGAACGAGTAGCCTTGTCCAAGCGGAAGGACATGGACTCCTAAGTCATCGTTCTTGGATTTGCAGTGAACGGTGACAGGAATGCCGTATTCAATTTGGTTGACGATTACGACTGTAGTTACTGGTTGGATGAAGATCGATCCTTGAATTGCACGTATGTTACATAAAAAGAAAATTAGCAAAGATAGTGCAAGTGTTGGAGATGAGCCCATTTTCAAGGCGTCGGTTGAAACACAAAGGAAGAGACAAGAATATGAGGCTTTATACCTTTTGTCTTGTATTGGTATGATTGGGACGTGATAGAAATAGTGAATATATATACATAGGGTCTGTGCAAAGAAAAAAGTTGTTTTCTCGTGTGTTGGTAAAGAATGGTGTATATTTAAACTATAATTTTTACTCTCGACGTTATTGTTTAAACGTTTGTGAAAAATAAGAAATGAGTAAAGTTACCTTTCGTTGGCATAAATTGAGACTATTAAGTTGGTGAGGCAAAAAGGAAGGGGAAGGACATTAAAACTGTAAAACGAATAAAAGAAAAAGAAAAAAAAAAGAGTCCATATTGCAACCTTGAAAATAATGATCAGTTTAGTTTTATGTAGATATTATCACATTTCTTGAAGAAATAAACTGTTGTTGAAGTTAAATTGTTCGTGGTAAGGAAAGGGAGATTTCGCGTAGGAAGTTTTGAAATTTAACAAGCAAAGATTGTCTATATTTTGTGTTACATGTCTTGTGATTTTTCCTTTGACATATTGATTCTTATTATTATGACAGTATGCTAAACACATTTTAAAATTAACAACGAAACGTTTGTAAATTCACTTTTTATTGTTAAAAATGTTGTTATTATCTTGGGTAAAACGTAACCACGTTACTGTACTATATCAAATTTATCTTTATTTTCTATGCTCAAACATTGTAAAATAAATTGAGTGTGAAATGTTGTTACACGCATCCTATATGGAATCTATTGAAATTCTATGGACGCTCCTAGAACAAAAGATCTCGAAACTTGCCAGTCATTCCCTTCATAAATTTTAGGAAATGTCTACAATTGGTTCATTCTTTCGTAAACTGTTACGTTGAGAAACCCTTTTGAAATATTTAATCCCATAGCTAGTATCTTTAGTTCATACACTCTAGTTTGGATCAATGTGGTCTCCTATTTTATGATATTCGTCACCTTTTTCATTGAAACCTATATATAAAGTAACAGTGTTTGTAGTGATTTTTGAACAACTTTATATTGTCCAGCCGTCGAAAATTTTCACATTTTTCAAGAAACATCTCTAGTTACATGTTTATCGATCTAAGTAGAAGAGGTACCAAACCGCCCTTCATGATTGTTCTATAAAGAAATTCGAGTTTGGTATATCCTCAAATATTTAAGTCTACGTGGGTTCAATCGTTACATATATTGACCCTCGAGTTTTGCAGCACAGGTTTAATCGTATAACCAGTTGTAACGATCAATATATGAAGAAATTTGAGTTTGGTATCCTTTCATATTTAAACCTACATCGATTCAATTGTTAGATATGTCGACCCTCGAGGTTTTCAGTTGACGATAAAGCAGAATTACAAAAACACCTCATTCATTTTTGGGTAATGGTCGAACATGGGTGCCTAGCTGTAGAGAATGGTGTTCGACTGTAGACCAAAACTAATGATTCAATTATATATAAGATGATTTAATTTCTTCGGGGTCTTCAATCAATGTGAATAGCACGATGAAATCAACGAATTATAGAATAGATATTGCCTATATTTTAACACAAAAGAGGGAGAGTTCGAGCGAAGGAGCGAACTTATATACTTCTTTTTTATATCATTTCATTATAGTTGACTGAGATGGAATTTAAACACTTGGAAACAACTGCATGTAAAATATATAATGTCAAAATATTTCATTACACAATGCTTGGCTCCTTATCTCCGTAGTTATAGCATATATCTTTGCCAGGGTTTTTCGGGTCTTGCAAGCACATGCTATATTCATGAATGATCCATCTGCATGTGGTGCATTTTCCTGCATCCCTTTTGTCGTCAAAGATATTGAACCAGTAGATTTGGTGTTGTCCAGTCCATGTGAAGCTGCAGAAAAACAATGTCGTCCCCACGAGGTTGGGTCTGAACTTGAACGAGTAGCCTTGTCCAAGCGGAAGGACATGGACTCCTAAGTCATCGTTCTTGGATTTGCAGTGAACGGTGACAGGAATGCCGTATTCAATTTGGTTGACGATTACGACTGTAGTTACTGGTTGGATGAAGATCGATCCTTGAATTGCACGTATGTTACATAAAAAGAAAATTAGCAAAGATAGTGCAAGTGTTGGAGATGAGCCCATTTTCAAGGCGTCGGTTGAAACACAAAGGAAGAGACAAGAATATGAGGCTTTATACCTTTTGTCTTGTATTGGTATGATTGGGACGTGATAGAAATAGTGAATATATATACATAGGGTCTGTGCAAAGAAAAAAGTTGTTTTCTCGTGTGTTGGTAAAGAATGGTGTATATTTAAACTATAATTTTTACTCTCGACGTTATTGTTTAAACGTTTGTGAAAAATAAGAAATGAGTAAAGTTACCTTTCGTTGGCATAAATTGAGACTATTAAGTTGGTGAGGCAAAAAGGAAGGGGAAGGACATTAAAACTGTAAAACGAATAAAAGAAAAAGAAAAAAAAAAGAGTCCATATTGCAACCTTGAAAATAATGATCAGTTTAGTTTTATGTAGATATTATCACATTTCTTAAAGAAATAAACTGTTGTTGAAGTTAAATTGTTCGTGGTAAGGAAAGAGAGATTTCGCGTAGGAAGTTTTGAAATTTAACAAGCAAAGATTGTCTATATTTTGTGTTACATGTCTTCTGATTTTTCCTTTGACATATTGATTCTTATTATTATGACAGTATGCTAAACACATTTTAAAATTAACAACGAAACGTTTGTAAATTCACTTTTTATTGTTAAAAATGTTGTTATTATCTTGGGTAAAACGTAACCACGTTACTGTACTATATCAAATTTATCTTTATTTTCTATGCTCAAACATTGTAAAATAAATTGAGTGTGAAATGTTGTTACACGCATCCTATATGGAATCTATTGAAATTCTATGGACGCTCCTAGAACAAAAGATCTCGAAACTTGCCAGTCATTCCCTTCATAAATTTTAGGAAATGTCTACAATTGGTTCATTCTTTCGTAAACTGTTACGTTGAGAAACCCTTTTGAAATATTTAATCCCATAGCTAGTATCTTTAGTTCATACACTCTAGTTTGGATCAATGTGGTCTCCTATTTTATGATATTCGTCACCTTTTTCATTGAAACCTATACATAAAGTAACAGTGTTTGTAGTGATTTTTGAACAACTTTATATTGTCCAGCCGTCGAAAATTTTCACATTTTTCAAGAAACATCTCTAGTTACATGTTTATCGATCTAAGTAGAAGAGGTACCAAACCGCCCTTCATGATTGTTCTATAAAGAAATTCGAGTTTGGTATATCCTCAAATATTTAAGTCTACGTGGGTTCAATCGTTACATATATTGACCCTCGAGTTTTGCAGCACAGGTTTAATCGTATAACCAGTTGTAACGATCAATATATGAAGAAATTTGAGTTTGGTATCCTTTCATATTTAAACCTACATCGATTCAATTGTTAGATATGTCGACCCTCGAGGTTTTCAGTTGACGATAAAGCAGAATTACAAAAACACCTCATTCATTTCTGGGTAATGGTCGAACATGGGATCCTAACTGTAGAGAATGGTGTTCGACTGTAGACCAAAACTAATGATTCAATTATATATAAGATGATTTAATTTCTTCGGGGTCTTCAATCAATGTGAATAGCACGATGAAATCAACGAATTATAGAATAGATATTGCCTATTTTTTAACACAAAAGAGGGAGAGTTCGAGCGAAGGAGCGAACTTATATACTTTTTTTTTATATCATTTCATTATAGTTGACTGAGATGGAATTTAAACACTTGGAAACAACTGCATGCAAAATATATAATGTCAAAATATTTCATTACACAATGCTTGGCTCCTTATCTCCGTAGTTATAGCATATATCTTTGCCAGGGTTTTTCGGGTCTTGCAAGCACATGCTATATTCATGAATGATCCATCTGCATGTGGTGCATTTTCCTGCATCCCTTTTGTCGTCAAAGATATTGAACCAGTAGATTTGGTGTTGTCCAGTCCATGTGAAGCTGCAGAAAAACAATGTCGTCCCCACGAGGTTGGGTCTGAACTTGAACGAGTAGCCTTGTCCAAGCGGAAGGACATGGACTCCTAAGTCATCGTTCTTGGATTTGCAGTGAACGGTGACAGGAATGCCGTATTCAATTTGGTTGACGATTACGACTGTAGTTACTGGTTGGATGAAGATCGATCCTTGAATTGCACGTATGTTACATAAAAAGAAAATTAGCAAAGATAGTGCAAGTGTTGGAGATGAGCCCATTTTCAAGGCGTCGGTTGAAACACAAAGGAAGAGACAAGAATATGAGGCTTTATACCTTTTGTCTT
This sequence comes from Cucumis melo, assembly GCF_025177605.1. Lineage (NCBI taxonomy): Eukaryota > Viridiplantae > Streptophyta > Magnoliopsida > Cucurbitales > Cucurbitaceae > Cucumis > Cucumis melo. The sequence goes on from NC_066857.1 coordinate 6,047,765, forward strand.
GTATTGGTATGATTGGGACGTGATAGAATTAGTGAATATATATACATAGGGTCTGTGCAAAGAAAAAAGTTGTTTTCTCGTGTGTTGGTAAAGAATGGTGTATATTTAAACTATAATTTTTACTCTCGACGTTATTGTTTAAACGTTTGTGAAAAATAAGAAATGAGTAAAGTTACCTTTCGTTGGCATAAATTGAGACTATTAAGTTGGTGAGGCAAAAAGGAAGGGGAAGGACATTAAAACAGTAAAACGAATAAAAGAAAAAGAAAAAAAAAAGAGTCCATATTGCAACCTTGAAAATAATGATCAGTTTAGTTTTATGTAGATATTATCACATTTCTTGAAGAAATAAACTGTTGTTGAAGTTAAATTGTTCGTGGTAAGGAAAGAGAGATTTCGCGTAGGAAGTTTTGAAATTTAACAAGCAAAGATTGTCTATATTTTGTGTTACATGTCTTGTGATTTTTCCTTTGACATATTGATTCTTATTATTATGACAGTATGCTAAACACATTTTAAAATTAACAACGAAACGTTTGTAAATTCACTTTTTATTGTTAAAAATGTTGTTATTATCTTGGGTAAAACGTAACCACGTTACTGTACTATATCAAATTTATCTTTATTTTCTATGCTCAAACATTGTAAAATAAATTGAGTGTGAAATGTTGTTACACGCATCCTATATGGAATCTATTGAAATTCTATGGACGCTCCTAGAACAAAAGATCTCGAAACTTGCCAGTCATTCCCTTCATAAATTTTAGGAAATGTCTACAATTGGTTCATTCTTTCGTAAACTGTTACGTTGAGAAACCCTTTTGAAATATTTAATCCCATAGCTAGTACCTTTAGTTCATACACTCTAGTTTGGATCAATGTGGTCTCCTATTTTATGATATTCGTCACCTTTTTCATTGAAACCTATATATAAAGTAACAGTGTTTGTAGTGATTTTTGAACAACTTTATATTGTCCAGCCGTCGAAAATTTTCACATTTTTCAAGAAACATCTCTAGTTACATGTTTATCGATCTAAGTAGAAGAGGTACCAAACCGCCCTTCATGATTGTTCTATAAAGAAATTCGAGTTTGGTATATCCTCAAATATTTAAGTCTACGTGGGTTCAATCGTTACATATATTGACCCTCGAGTTTTGCAGCACAGGTTTAATCGTATAACCAGTTGTAACGATCAATATATGAAGAAATTTGAGTTTGGTATCCTTTCATATTTAAACCTACATCGATTCAATTGTTAGATATGTCGACCCTCGAGGTTTTCAGTTGACGATAAAGCAGAATTACAAAAACACCTCATTCATTTCGGGGTAATGGTCGAACATGGGTGCCTAACTGTAGAGAATGGTGTTCGACTGTAGACCAAAACTAATGATTCAATTATATATAAGATGATTTAATTTCTTCGGGGTCTTCAATCAATGTGGATAGCACGATGAAATCAACGAATTATAGAATAGATATTGCCTATTTTTTAACACAAAAGAGGGAGAGTTCGAGCGAAGGAGCGAACTTATATACTTTTTTTTTATATCATTTCATTATAGTTGACTGAGATGGAATTTAAACACTTGGAAACAACTGCATGCAAAATATATAATGTCAAAATATTTCATTACACAATGCTTGGCTCCTTATCTCCGTAGTTATAGCATATATCTTTGCCAGGGTTTTTCGGGTCTTGCAAGCACATGCTATATTCATGAATGATCCATCTGCATGTGGTGCATTTTCCTGCATCCCTTTTGTCGTCAAAGATATTGAACCAGTAGATTTGGTGTTGTCCAGTCCATGTGAAGCTGCAGAAAAACAATGTCGTCCCCACGAGGTTGGGTCTGAACTTGAACGAGTAGCCTTGTCCAAGCGGAAGGACATGGACTCCTAAGTCATCGTTCTTGGATTTGCAGTGAACGGTGACAGGAATGCCGTATTCAATTTGGTTGACGATTACGACTGTAGTTACTGGTTGGATGAAGATCGATCCTTGAATTGCACGTATGTTACATAAAAAGAAAATTAGCAAAGATAGTGCAAGTGTTGGAGATGAGCCCATTTTCAAGGCGTCGGTTGAAACACAAAGGAAGAGACAAGAATATGAGGCTTTATACCTTTTGTCTTGTATTGGTATGATTGGGACGTGATAGAAATAGTGAATATATATACATAGGGTCTGTGCAAAGAAAAAAGTTGTTTTCTCGTGTGTTGGTAAAGAATGGTGTATATTTAAACTATAATTTTTACTCTCGACGTTATTGTTTAAACGTTTGTGAAAAATAAGAAATGAGTAAAGTTACCTTTCGTTGGCATAAATTGAGACTATTAAGTTGGTGAGGCAAAAAGGAAGGGGAAGGACATTAAAACAGTAAAACGAATAAAAGAAAAAGAAAAAAAAAAGAGTCCATATTGCAACCTTGAAAATAATGATCAGTTTAGTTTTATGTAGATATTATCACATTTCTTGAAGAAATAAACTGTTGTTGAAGTTAAATTGTTCGTGGTAAGGAAAGAGAGATTTCGCGTAGGAAGTTTTGAAATTTAACAAGCAAAGATTGTCTATATTTTGTGTTACATGTCTTGTGATTTTTCCTTTGACATATTGATTCTTATTATTATGACAGTATGCTAAACACATTTTAAAATTAACAACGAAACGTTTGTAAATTCACTTTTTATTGTTAAAAATGTTGTTATTATCTTGGGTAAAACGTAACCACGTTACTGTACTATATCAAATTTATCTTTATTTTCTATGCTCAAACATTGTAAAATAAATTGAGTGTGAAATGTTGTTACACGCATCCTATATGGAATCTATTGAAATTCTATGGACGCTCCTAGAACAAAAGATCTCGAAACTTGCCAGTCATTCCCTTCATAAATTTTAGGAAATGTAGACAATTGGTTCATTCTTTCGTAAACTGTTACGTTGAGAAACCCTTTTGAAATATTTAATCCCATAGCTAGTATCTTTAGTTCATACACTCTAGTTTGGATCAATGTGGTCTCCTATTTTATGATATTCGTCACCTTTTTCATTGAAACCTATATATAAAGTAACAGTGTTTGTAGTGATTTTTGAACAACTTTATATTGTCCAGCCGTCGAAAATTTTCACATTTTTCAAGAAACATCTCTAGTTACATGTTTATCGATCTAAGTAGAAGAGGTACCAAACCGCCCTTCATGATTGTTCTATAAAGAAATTCGAGTTTGGTATATCCTCAAATATTTAAGTCTACGTGGGTTCAATCGTTACATATATTGACCCTCGAGTTTTGCAGCAAAGGTTTAATCGTATAACCAGTTGTAACGATCAATATATGAAGAAATTTGAGTTTGGTATCCTTTCATATTTAAACCTACATCGATTCAATTGTTAGATATGTCGACCCTCGAGGTTTTCAGTTGACGATAAAGCAGAATTACAAAAACACCTCATTCATTTCTGGGTAATTGTAACGCCCCGAAGTTCGAGGTAAAATTTTAGCATTTGTAAGTGAATTGTTCGGAAATTTGAGTTTTTGTAAATCGATAAAATAATAATATAATATTGATTATATTATTATTATCGGGAATTATTATTACAATTTTAATGTTAATATTTTCTTTTTATTTATTTAAAATAAATATTAATATTATTATTTAATACTATTATAATTATTTAATAGTAATATGTTATTATAAATTATTTTTACTTTGATTAATATATATTATTATTTATTATTAATATGATTAATTAATATTAATATTTATTTATTAGTTATATTTATTATTATATAATATATATATATATATATAAAAAAAAAAAAAAGAAAGAAGAGAGACGGAAACCCTAAATCGCGCGCCGCCCCCCTATCCAAATTTTTCTTCTTCTTCGTTCGTCTTCCTCACGCCGCGCCACAGCCACCCGAGCCCCATCCATTTTCTCTTCTTCCTCCATCTCTTTCTTCCTCGTTTCTGCATCGCCGCCGGCTCCTCCGTCTCCGTCTGTGTGGTAGTCGTCTGCCTCGGCCACCGTCGTCCGCCGCGGCTCCCTATCCATTCGGATCTCCTCTCGGCTCCAAATCGCCCGACGCCGCCGCACCTCTCCGGTTTTTTTTTTCTCTTCCGCCTTCGTCTCCGCCACCATATCTCTCTTCCTCTCCGTCTCCGTCTCCTGTAACGCCTCCCAGCTGTCGTTCGCCACGGTCGTCGGACGCCGGAGAGCCACCGTTCGTGATTGCCCGATTCGCGCTGCAAAAACCCGACCCGGTTCCAAGCTGACCCGACCCAAAACCCGCTTCCAGTCCGAGCCGAGTGAGCCGAGCCGCGAGCCGAACCAAGCCGAGCCGAGCCGCGAGCCGAACCAAGCCGAGCCGAGCCGAGCCGAGAACCAAGCCGAGTTAAGCCGAGCCGAGCCGAGCGGAGCCGAGCCGAGAACCAAGCCGAGCCGAGCCGAGCCGAGCCGAGAACCAAGCCGAGTTAAGCCGAGCCGAGCCGAGCCGAGCCGAGCCGAGTCCAAGCCGAGTCCAAGCCGAGTCGAGCCGAGCCACCTAAGCCTTCCTTCCTCCACTTCGGTTCACGGTGAGTCTTCGGTAAGGATTGTTTTGATGAATTCCCTAATGTTACCACGTCCGATTCGAGTTTGAATGTTGGAATAAGATATGGCCCTACTTTTCTCCCTTGAAGGTAGTACAGAGTTGACGCTTAAGTTCTCGGGTCCCGCGGCAGGCCTGGTTGGAGATAGCTTCCTTTCCTTGGGTAAGTCAACGGATGTCGTTTCCGACCTTTTTAAAACGACTTCTACTAAAGTCATCAACTAAAACATTCGTGTTTCGTTTAGGTGGATCTGTTGAGCGTGGATTCGATCGAGGGGCATAACCGAGTATCAGGTAAGGGTTTTCCTACTACTGGACCCAGAATCCAGGCTGAAAACGTAGAAATCCACAGGGGATTACACGTTAGTGACTGTACTGAACAACTATATGCGTGTTGACTGTTAAGTACTGTTATTATATTTTGTCTGATGTAGATATACTGTGACTGCTAATTGTGGATTGAGATTTTATGTTGATGGACCTTGAAGTTACGGTTCAGTATGTAGTAAAACACTGGTCTGGATGTGGTTCATGGAGTTTGGACGGGGAAGGACAGTGAGTCCGGTTTTTTGTTGGTTAGTCGATTGGATCTAGGATTTTCCCTAATGGTGTGCGAATTGGTGATGCGTATAGCAACCGAGGGTGTAGATGTTTAAACCTATACTATCTGACTGACAAAGCCTATGGCGGAACTGTAATATGAATGCCGTTGGGATGTGACTGATGTAGACAGTTTAGTATGGACTGAGGGGTAACGGTTAGCTTCATCTATGGGGTAGTGTGCCTTACGGATAAGTGCATCCTTCGGGAGCACTAGACTGATAGGTGCGTCCTTCGGGAACACTAGACTGATATGTGCATCCTTCGGGAGCACTAGACTGATATGTGCATCCTTCGGGAGCACTAGACTGATATGTGCGTTCTACGGAACCACTAGACTGTTATGTAGGGTACCCCCGAATAGGAAGTTAACTGTTGTCCCCTAACGGGCCCAGTAGTGGGTCCCTTACTGGGTATGTTTATACTCACCCTTTCTCTTCTTTAACTTTTCAGGTAGGGGCACAGCGAGGGGCAGACCGACGAGAGGCAGGAAGGATGCATGAAGGCCATATGGACGCGTCTGGTTTTCTTATCGCTTCCGCTATGTATTTTGTCAGAATATTTTGACTTGTGATTCTGAACTGGTGACTTGATATTTTTATTTTGTGACTTTTTGATTTATTTAAAATAGGGCCCGAAACTGTCGTTTGTAAGGTTTCTAATGTTTTAATGAATCGTAACTGGTCCGTTTTAAATTTTACGTTGAATGGTCAAGTTTTGGTATTTGGTAGTGACCTCAGCTTAGTCCGGAAAGTTGGGTCGTTACAGTAATGGTCGAACATGGGTGCCTAACTGTAGAGAATGGTGTTCGACTGTAGACCAAAACTAATGATTCAATTATATATAAGATGATTTAATTTCTTCGGGGTCTTCAATCAATGTGAATAGCACGATGAAATCAACGAATTATAGAATAGATATTGCCTATTTTTTAACACAAAAGAGGGAGAGTTCGAGCGAAGGAGCGAACTTATATACTTTTTTTATATATCATTTCATTATAGTTGACTGAGATGGAATTTAAACACTTGGAAACAACTGCATGCAAAATATATAATGTCAAAATATTTCATTACACAATGCTTGGCTCCTTATCTCCGTAGTTATAGCATATATCTTTGCCAGGGTTTTTCGGGTCTTGCAAGCACATGCTATATTCATGAATGATCCATCTGCATGTGGTGCATTTTCCTGCATCCCTTTTGTCGTCAAAGATATTGAACCAGTAGATTTGGTGTTGTCCAGTCCATGTGAAGCTGCAGAAAAACAATGTCGTCCCCACGAGGTTGGGTCTGAACTTGAACGAGTAGCCTTGTCCAAGCGGAAGGACATGGACTCCTAAGTCATCGTTCTTGGATTTGCAGTGAACGGTGACAGGAATGCCGTATTCAATTTGGTTGACGATTACGACTGTAGTTACTGGTTGGATGAAGATCGATCCTTGAATTGCACGTATGTTACATAAAAAGAAAATTAGCAAAGATAGTGCAAGTGTTGGAGATGAGCCCATTTTCAAGGCGTCGGTTGAAACACAAAGGAAGAGACAAGAATATGAGGCTTTATACCTTTTGTCTTGTATTGGTATGATTGGGACGTGATAGAAATAGTGAATATATATACATAGGGTCTGTGCAAAGAAAAAAGTTGTTTTCTCGTGTGTTGGTAAAGAATGGTGTATATTTAAACTATAATTTTTACTCTCGACGTTATTGTTTAAACGTTTGTGAAAAATAAGAAATGAGTAAAGTTACCTTTCGTTGGCATAAATTGAGACTATTAAGTTGGTGAGGCAAAAAGGAAGGGGAAGGACATTAAAACAGTAAAACGAATAAAAGAAAAAGAAAAAAAAAAAGAGTCCATATTCCAACTTTGAAAATAATGATCAGTTTAGTTTTATGTAGATATTATCACATTTCTTGAAGAAATAAACTGTTGTTGAAGTTAAATTGTTCGTGGTAAGGAAAGAGATATTTCGCGTAGGAAGTTTTGAAATTTAACAAGCAAAGATTTTCTATATTTTGTGTTACATGTCTTATGATTTTTCCTTTGACATATTGATTCTTATTATTATGACAGTATGCTAAACACATTTTAAAATTAACAACGAAACGTTTGTAAATTCACTTTTTATTGTTAAAAATGTTGTTATTATCTTCTGTAAAACGTAACCACGTTACTGTACTATATCAAATTGATCTTTATTTTCTATGCTCAAACATAGTAAAATAAATTGAGTGTGAAATGTTGTTACACGCATCCTATATGGAATCTATTGAAATTCTATGGACGCTCCTAGAACAAAAGATCTTACAATGTTTTGGATGCGTGTAACAACATTTCACACTCAATTTATTTTACAATGTTTGAGCATAGAAAATAAAGATAAATTTGATATAGTACAGTAACGTGGTTACGTTTTACAGAAGATAATAACAACATTTTTAACAATAAAAAGTGAATTTACAAATGTTTCGTTGTTAATTTTAAAATGTGTTTAGCATACTGTCATAATAATAAAAATCAATATGTCAAAGGAAAAATCACAAGACATGTAACACAAAATATAGAAAATCTTTGCTTGTTAAATTTCAAAACTTCCTACGCGAAATCTCTCTTTCCTTACCACGAACAATTTAACTTCAACAACAGTTTATTTCTTCAAGAAATGTGATAATATCTACATAAAACTAAACTGATCATTATTTTCAAAGTTGGAATATGGACTCTTTTTTTTTTTCTTTTTCTTTTATTCGTTTTACTGTTTTAATGTCCTTCCCCTTCCTTTTTTCCTCACCAACTTAATAGTCTCAATTTATGCCAACGAAAGGTAACTTTACTCATTTCTTATTTTTCACAAACGTTTAAACAATAACGTCGACAGTAAAAATTATAGTTTAAATATACACCATTCTTTACCAACACACGAGAAAACAACTTTTTTCTTTGCACAGACCCTATGTATATATATTCACTATTTCTATCACGTCCCAATCATACCAATACAAGACAAAAGGTATAAAGCCTCATATTCTTGTCTCTTCCTTTGTGTTTCAACCGACGCCTTGAAAATGGGCTCATCTCCAACACTTGCACTATCTTTGCTAATTTTCTTTTTATGTAACATACGTGCAATTCAAGGATCGATTTTCATCCAACCAGTAACTACAGTCGTAATTGTAAACCCGATATTTTCTTGGTTTAATTTCTTTAAATGTGGAAAAAAAAAAGGAAATTAAGTGTAAATATAAATATATATATTTATATATTAAATAGTTTTATTAAATTAATTAAAGAAAAGAAAAAAAAGAAAGGACAAAAAGAAGAAAAGGAGAAGAAATTTTCATTTTCTCTTTTCTTCTTCTTCTTCTCTTCGCTTCACCGTCAAGTTTGAAGACATCCAAGTTCCCTTTATTTTTTTTTCTTTCTTTTTCCTTCTTCAATTTGCAGAGAACTTCTAAGAGAGAGTTTGGAAGAAGAAGAGAAATTTTACTAGAATTTTTAGGTTGAAGAAGAGGAGGAGAACTCAAGCAAAGTGTATCAATGGCTGAATTTTAGTTCATTCTGCACATCACTGGTTTTTAATTCGGTTTGAACTCTTCAAAAGGAATTAAGAGGTGAGATTTACATTTACTGAAAGTTAACTCATTTTTAAACAAACTTTATGAAGAACGTTGGAGCAAATTCGGATATTCATTTGGTGCTTTTTGATGAAGAAAACAGGGCAGTTGGTTTTCACTCGAAATCAGGAGGTCTCTGGTTTTTCTTGTATTTCAGAGTGTATCGGTGGAGTTAGAATCTCTTTTTGGTATGGTTGGAAAGCTTATTCAATTTACTACAACATTCATGAAGAAATTGTAAACCAAAAACAACTAAAAATTGGTTAAATTGTAGGAACAAGTTAAAGAGGTCGTGTGCGCTCGATTCTGGAAGTGGTTCTGTTTTGAGGGTTATATGTGTTTATGCACGAGGAATCAGATTTATATGTCTTCAGGTAAGTTTTAGAGGATCTCAAAATGAAGAGTTTGATATAAAGAACACTCATTTTCGTTAAGTATTGAGAAAGTTATAGTCCTTTGAAGTTTATGTTAGAAATCTGAAAATTTTAGAGAATTGTTGAAATAGGATTTTATTTCTTAAGCTTTGTTTTCATGAGCGTCGTCTTTGGTGCGACATGTTATGTATGTCTTTAGGAAACCAGAATGTTTAGTGTTTTAATACTCGGTTGGGTTGTTGGCAGGCGAGAAGAATTAAACCGAGCTTATAGACCAAGGATCTAGCCCAAGACTGTGAGTGACAAAACCAACTTTGAAATATTTTCCATAACTGTTATTATGATTGAATGCGATAAATGTTTATTTACGAAGCCATGAAAGGTATTTGAATTTCATGACTATTTTCAAGTATACATTTGGAGACTAGATTTCTTAAAGAAATTTATGCTAGCACGTAGATATTAAATGTTTGGAAAGTATTTAAACCACAATATTTTAAGCAAAGCATGAATTAGTATGAAGTTTTGTTTTAAGAACTACAATTTTCCACGAAAGAGCTGAGTAAAGTTCGAGCTTTGTGTAAAATTTATAAGCAGGCATGTTTTAATATGTTATGATGATTTATGAAATTTTCATTAACTACATGACTGAGATCTTGAGCCTGAGGCTAGAGATTACTGTGTGCACACTGGTTAGATTTCGTTGTTGACGTTGAGTGTACTCCGTAACAACGATGTTGTCGTGAGTGCTGGGCGGGCCCCACTACGACAAAGACGATGGGAGTGCTGGGCGGGCCCCACTACATCGTAGTGCTTGTAAACGTTGTTGTACTAGGTGTACCCTACACAACGTAGATTCGTCATGTTAGTTAAAATGCTTCGATATACTTGATATGCCTTGCTAGATTTCAATGATGAACATGCTGAGTATTTAAGGAAGCTATTCTTACTATTACACATTTACATTTACGACTTGTATAAACAGATTTATATGTGTAAAGTTTTCACGTGCTTTTATCTTTAAATTCATAGTTTTAAACTGAGTCACTCACTGAGCTTCATAGCTCACCCTTTCCAAAATGTTTTACCCATTTTCCAGGTAGAGATCGACTTCCCGGTGCCTGATAGACTGCCTTAGTCTGTGGAAGCTTCATTATCGATTGCCAGTACGTGTTTTGAGTTGGGCATAAAGTCTGTTGTGTTGTGATGTATTCACACCCTTGTATGTTATAGATACTCCACTGTTTGTATAAGCTTTAGGAGCTGTAGTTGTGTAAATTTTGTTGGTTATATTTTGACTAAGGTGTCTTTAGGTTTACTCGTGAAATCGGTAAATTTTGAGGTACATTTCATGTATGTGTTTGACTAGCTGTGTTTGACTAGCCTAGGATCCGCTGTGTTTTGTGGCATGTACAATAGTTTATATACTAGATTGGCAAGTTCATCACATGAAAGTTTTAAGCAGAGTCGACAGATACAGGCACAGAAAAGCGTTGTTCGTCGGCTTCACGCCATCTTTCGGTCTAAGGTAGCAGATAGTCTGGGAGGGGGTGTGACAACTTGGTATCAGAGCAGTTTGCTCCATGGGAATTAAGGTAGAGCGGTTAGCTCTAAGAAGAAACTGGAAAGTAAATAATTGAAAGTCAAGTTAGCTTAAAGGGAACTAGTGGAGTATGGTCTAGGTAAGGGTAGAAGTGATTCCAATTATTATTAATACGTGAGTAGACATTTAGTATCATGCATTTGAGTTAAGTATTTATAGTATGTCTAATGTGTTGACATATTATAGGAGTCATGCCACAACGTACTGGTAGACGACGCCGGCAGAATCAGGACGGGATGCAAGGTCCTACCCAAGGTCCATCTGTAGGGGAATCTAGTACCTTAGGAGTTCGAGGTGGTGCAGGAAACGAGCAGTTTGCGAGAACAACACAGGAAATAGGAAGGCCAGATAGAGCAGAGCCTAGTGATCCAGAAAAGGCATACGGAATTGAACGGCTGAAGAAGTTAGGGGCTACAGTGTTTGAAGGTTCCACAGATCCAGCTGATGCAGAGAACTGGTTGAATATGCTTGAAAAGTGTTTTGATGTGATGAATTGTCCTGAGGAGCGAAAGGTTAGATTGGCCACATTTTTGTTGCAAAAAGAGGCTGAAGGATGGTGGAAATCTATATTAGCAAGACGCAGTGATGCACGTGCTTTAGACTGGCAGACTTTTAGAGGCATATTCGAAGATAAGTGTAACGACCCAACTTTCCGGACTAAGCTGAGGTCACTACCAAATACCAAAACTCGACCATTCAACATAAAATTGAAAACGGACCAGTTACGATTCATTAAAACATTAGAAACCTTACAAAAGACAGTTTCGGGCCCTATTTTAAATCGAGCAAAAAGTCACAAAATAAAAATATCAAGTCACCAGTTCAGAATCACAAGTCAAAATATTCTGACAAAATACATAGCGGAAGCGATAAGAAAACCAGACGCGTCCATATGGCCTTCACGCATCCTTCCTGCCTCTCGTCGGTCTGCCCCTCGCTGTGCCCCTACCTGAAAAGTTAAAGAAGAGAAAGGGTGAGTATAAACATACCTAGTAAGGGACCCACTACTGGGCCCGTTAGGGAACAACAGTTAACTTCCTATTCGGGGGTACCCTACATAACAGTCTAGTGGTTCCGTAGAACGCACATATCAGTCTAGTGCTCCCGAGGGATGCACATATCAGTCTAGTGCTCCCGAAGGATGCACACATCAGTCTAGTGCTCCCGAAGGATGCACATATCAGTCTAGTGCTCCCGAAGGATGCACATATCAGTCTAGTGCTCCCGAAGGATGCACATATCAGTCTAGTGCTCCCGAAGGATGCACATATCCGTAAGGCACACTACCCCATAGATGAAGCTAACCGTTACCCCTCAGTCCATACTAAACCGTCTACATCAGTCATACCCCAACGGCATTCATATTACAGTTCCGCCATAGGCTTTGTCAGTCAGATAGTATAGGTTTAAACAATTACGCCCTCAGTTGCTATACGCATCACCAATTCGCACACCATTAGGGAAAACCCTAGACCCAAATCACCTAACCAACCAAAAACCGGACTCACTGTTCTTCCCCGTCCAAACTCCATGAACAACCTCCAGATCAATGTTTTACTACATACTGAACCGTAACTTCAAGGTCCATCAACATAAAACCTCAATCCACAATTAGCAGTCACAGTATCTTTACATCAGACAAAATATAATATCAGTACTTAACAGTCAACACGCATACAGTTATTCAGTACAGTCACTAACGTGTAATCCCCTGTGGATTACTACGTTTTCAGTCTGGATTCGGGGTCCAGTAGTAGGAAAACCCTTACCTGATACTCGGTTATGCCCCTCGATCGAATCCACGCTCAACAGATCCACCTAAACGAAACACGAAAGTTTTAGTTGATGACTTTAGTAGCAGTTGTTTTTAAAAGGTCATCCGTTGACTTACCCAAGGAAAGGAAAACTACCTCCAAACAAGCCTACCGCGAGACCCGAGAACTCAAGCGTCAACTCTGTACTACCTTCAAAGGAGAAAAGTAGGGCCATATCTTATTCAAATATTCAAACTCTAATCGGATGTAGCAACATTAGGAAATCCATCGAAAACAATCCTTACCGAAGACTCACCGTGACCCGGAGCGGAGGAAGGAAGGCTTAGGTGGCTTGGTGAAACAAGGAGCTCGGCTCGGCTTGAAGGCGTTCGGCTCGGCTCGGCTCGGCTCCACCTCGGCTCGGCTCGGCTTGGCCTCGGCTCGACTCGACTTGTGGCTCGGCTCGCGGCTCGGCTCAGTGCGGCTCTCGGCTCGGCTCACTCGGCTCGCTCGGCTCGGCTCACTCGGCTCACGGCTCGGCTCAGTGCGGCTCGCGGCTCGGCTCACTCGGCTCGCTCGGCTCGCTCGGCTCACTCGGCTCCAGCCCGCGGCTTGCTCGAATCGGATCCGTGGCTCGGGTCTGGTTTTTTGCTCCGCCCGACAACGCTCGAGTGAGAGACGTCGACGGCGGACGTGGGTGGCTCTCCTCGGCGTTCAGTGCTGCGTCGGGAACACCGATTGAAGTGGAGCCGTCGACGGTGACAGAAACGGAGGAAGAGGGAGAGATATCGGCTGCCGGGGGATGGAAGCGAATCGGAAATGGATGGAGGCCGCGGCGGAACCGCTTCGACGTTCGTGGACAGAGGGGGAGACGAAGGCGGAAGAGAAAAACGGAGACGGAGAGGAAGAGAAAAACGGAGACGGAAGAGAAAGAGAAAAACGGAGACGGAAGAGAAAATGGTGAGGCGCGGCGTCGGGCGAGGAAGGGAGAGGAAGAAGAAGAAGAAGAAGAAAAATCGGGGGGGGGGGGGGTGGGCGGCGCGCGCGGGTTAGGCTAGGGTTTCTTTCTTTTTTTTTTTAAATATATATATATATATATATATATATATTAAAACAAAATAGATATAATTAATATTAAAATATTAATATTAAATAATTTAAAATAAATAATAATATATATTAAATAAAACTGATAATAATAATAACAATTTAAAATAAATCATTAACACAAATTAGTTATAATAATATTAAATAATAATATTAATATTTATATTAAGTAAATAGTAAAAGGAAAAATATTAACATTAAAATTGAAATGACAATAATACCCAATACTAATAATATAATTAATATTATATTATTAAAATTCACTTAAAATGCGAAAATTTTTACCTCGAGCTTCGGGGCGTTACATTCTTCCCTCCTTAGGGAACTTTCGTCCTCGAAAGTTTTATTCCTCGAACAGCTCGGGATAACGGGATCTCATGTCATCTTCTCGCTCCCATGTAGCCTCTTCTACCCGGTGATTCCGCCATAAGACTTTAACCAGGGAATTTCTTTATTCCTCAACGTCTTCACCTCTCTAGCAAGCACCTCAACAGGTTGTTCAATATAGCTCAAGTTTTCATCAATCTCTAGTGGCTCGTAATCCACTACATGGGATGGATCTGGCACGTACTTCCTCAACATAGAAACATGAAACACATCATGAACTGTCGAGAGTGATGGTGGCAACGCCAAGCGATAAGCTACAGGGCCAATCCGCTCTAGAATCTCAAATGGCCCAACAAAACGGGGACTCAGCTTTCCCCTCCTTTCAAAACGTAAAACACCTCTCATAGGTGCTACTTTTAAGAACACCTTATCCCCTACCTCAAACTCAAGGTCCTTCCGCCTCACATCTGCATAACTCTTCTGTCTACTCTGAGCGGTATGCATGCGTGATCTAATCTTCTGAATCGCTTCGTTAGTAGACTGAACTAACTCAGGGCCCATCAATCTCTGCTCACCTACCTCACCCCAGCAAACCGGGAATCTACAACATTTGCCGTACAGGGCCTCAAACGGTGCCATGCCAATAGTAGCCTGATAACTGTTATTATAAGCAAATTCCATCAAATGTAAGTGGGAGTCCCAGCTACCTGGAAATTCCAATGCACACGCTCGCAACATATCCTCTAAGACTTGGTTCAGACGCTCAGTCTGACCGTCAGTCTGTGGATGGAAAGCTGTGCTAAAGTCTAACCTCGTGCCCATAGCAGTCTGCAAACCCTTCCAGAATTTTGAAGTGAAACGGGCATCTCTATCAGAAACAATCGACACTGGCACTCCGTGTAATCTCACTATCTCAGACATGTACAACTGTGCCCACTTACTAGCAGTATAGGTGGATTTACCCGGAACGAAGTGCGCTGATTTAGTAAGTCTGTCCACCACAACCCAAATCACTGTAAAACCCCTCAGAGTTCTCGGTAGCCCTGTAATGAAATCCATGGACACGTTTTCCCACTTCCATTCCGGTATGCTCAAGGGTTGCAATAAACCCGCTGGTTTCTGCCTTGGTGCCTTAACCTGCTGACACACCAAGCATTTACTAACAAATTCTGCTACTTCCCTCTTCATGTTACGCCACCAATAAACCCGCTTCAGGTCCTGATACATCTTCGTACTACCTGGGTGCATGGAAAATGGGGAACTGTGAGCCTCAGATAATAATTCTGTCTTAACCGCACTATCCGACGGCACACAGAGGCGTCTCTCGAACAAAAGTCCACCATCAGAGGATAATGAGAACTCAACCGCTTGCCCTGCCTCTGCTAGGCCACGTTTCTCAACCAGATAAGGATCGTTACTCTGAGCATCAATGATCCTTTGCCTCAAAGTCGGCTGTACCGTCAACTGGGCTAACTGCATAGTAACTGCCCCCACTGACACTGCAATCTCAGCCCGCTCGAGATCCCGATGCAATGGAGCCTGTCGGGTAATAAGTGCTGCCGAATGTGATACCTTTCTACTAAGAGCATCAGCTACCACATTTGCCTTACCTGGATGATACAGTATCTCACAATCGTAATCCTTCACTAACTCAAGCCACCTTCGCTGTCTCATATTCAATTCTTTCTGAGTAAAGAAGTATTTCAAACTCTTATGATCCGTGAATATCTGTATCTTTTCACCATATAAGTAATGCCTCCATATTTTCAAAGAAAAAACCACTGCTGCCAACTCTAGATCATGTGTAGGGTAGTTCTGCTCATGACTCTTCAACTGACGAGACGCATAAGCGACCACCTTACCCTGCTGCATCAAAACACAACCCAAACCTTTCTTGGAAGCATCACTATAAATCACAAAACTGCCAGAACCATCAGGTACAGTAAGAACCGGTGCGGTAACTAGCTTCTGTTTAAGGTTCTGGAAACTGTCCTCACATGCCTTGCTCCAAACAAAAGGAGTTCCCTTTCTGGTCAACTGAGTAAAAGGAGTAGCTATACGAGAAAAGTTCTCCACAAACCGTCGATAATAGCCCGCTAAACCCAGAAAGCTACGAACCTCACTGACTGTGGAAGGTCGGGTCCAACCGGTGACTGCCTCTATCTTAGCTGGATCCACAGAGACCCCAGCCTTAGAAACCACGTGACCCAGAAAGGACACCTGCTTCAGCCAAAACTCGCACTTCGAGAACTTTGCGTACAACTTATTATCCCGAAGTGTTTGCAAAACCATACGTAAATGCTCCTCATGTTCGGCCTCCGTCTTGGAGTATATCAAGATATCGTCGATAAACACGATCACAAAAGTATCTAGGAACTCCCTAAACACTCTGTTCATCAAGTCCATAAATACTGCCGGAGCATTCGTCAAACCAAAAGACATCACAATAAACTCGTAGTGTCCATATCTGGAACGAAATGCTGTCTTCGGTACATCCTCATCCTTAATTCTCAGCTGATGGTATCCCGCCCGAAGATCAATCTTAGAGAACATTGTGGCTCTCTGTAACTGGTCGAATAGATCGTCAATCCTGGGCAAGGGATATCTGTTCTTTACGGTTACCTTGTTCAACTCCCTATAGTCAATGCATAGACGCATCGATCCATCCTTCTTCTTAACAAATAAAACTGGCGCACCCCAAGGTGACACGCTCGGTCGAATGAATCCCTTATCAAGCAATTCCTGTAACTGTACCTTCAGTTCTTTCAGTTCTGCGGGGGCCATTCTGTAAGGGGCTCTGGATATAGGAACCGTGCCCGGCTCCAACTCTATGGCAAACTCAACCTCTCTGTGCGGAGGTAACCCTGGAAGTTCCTCAGGAAAGACATCCGGATAGTCCCTCACTACTGGTTCTGATGACAGGGATACATCGGCCTCTCTAGTATCCACCACGCTCGCTAAGATACCCCAAGTACCCTGACTGAGCAGTTTACTGGCCCTGATGGCTGAGATTACCTGAGGCAACGACTTTGACCCTCCTCCCTTAAATTTAAAACTGGCCATCGAGGGAGGGTTAAACGTTACCTCCTTACGTGAACAATCTATGCTGGCGTGGTTAGCGGCCAACCAATCCATACCCAGGATTACATCAAAGTCCAGCATATCCAGGACTATCAGCGTTACTTCAATCACATGGCCTGCTATCTCAATCTGGCATGCTTTCACTTTTTCCTTCGACAACATACATTCCCCGGAAGGAGTAGATACTGATAGAACATGGTGTAAGGGCTCTACCTCTAAGCGGGCATGCAACACAAATGCGGAGGAGATAAAAGAATGTGACGAACCCGAATCAAACAAAACTAAGGCGTAATGCCCCAACACTGGGAGCGTACCTGTCACTACCGTGCCTGCCTTCTCAGCCTCAGTCTTGTTGGTAGCAAAGACTCTACCCTGCTGTGGAGCACCTGCTCCCTGATTCTGCGCGTTCCCCGTGAGTCTCAACGGGCATCTATCAGCTGTATGACCCTCTTGCCTGCATTTAAAGCAAGTCCTGGTCCCAAATAAGCAACGGCCCAGATGGTGCTTCCCACAAGTGGTACACAACGGCTTCCCTCTGGCAGCCTCCCCTGCCTCAAAAGGTTTCTGCTGGAAGCGGCGAAACTCACCACCTGATCTGAAATTCCGCTGTGGCACTGGAACAGGCTGCTGCTCAGCCTTCCTCTTCTGTCCCGATGTCGAACCTCTACCAGCGGTCTTAGACGAGTTAGCCCTCTCCTGTAAACTGAGATCCACTGCCAGGCGCAGTGCATCGGCATGAGTAGCGGGTCGGAAAGCTCGAACCAAACCCTGTATGTCCAGTCGGAGGCCTCTAACAAACTTATCAGCTCTGGCCGCCTCGGTCGCTATCATCTCGGGAGCGAAGCGGGATAACATGTCAAACTCCGCATCATACTGCTCCACTGTCATGTCACCCTGCTCTAAGTTCAGGAACTCCTGCCGCTTGGCGTCTCTCAAACTGGCAGAGAAGAATTTCGCATAGAAACTCTCCTTGAACTGCTGCCACGTGATCTGACTCACATCACCACCTAGCATCCTCTCTGTAGTCTCCCACCATGCAGTACCTCTGTCAGTCAACATAAAAACAGCACCTTGAACCTTCTGATCCTCAGGGCATTTCATGTAACGGAATATGGTCTCCAAGGACGATAACCACATCTGAGCCCTGGTGGGGTCCTCCAAAGACCCATCGAACGTCGTGGGATTATACTTCCTGAAATCTCTCAGGTGTTTAGCCTCTGCTGACAACTGATCCGGCACAAACTGGGGCGCAACTGGTACTGGAGCCGGAGCTGGAGCAGGAGCTGGTGCTGGAGCTGGCGCTGGAGCTGGCGCCGGAGTTGGCGAGGCAGGCTTCTGCTGCTCCCGCATCTGCATAATCAAATCTCTAAACCTCTGCTCCATGGCGGCTAGGTCCGCATGAGTAACTGGCGCAGCCGGGTCAGGGGCTTGGGCTACAGGCTGCACCTCAGGCTGAACGCGTCCTACTCCCCTTCCTCGGCCTCCTCGGCCACCCCTACGTGCACCTCTCCTTGGCGGCATTTCCCTAACAACCACCAACGATCCCTTTAGTCATAAATGGTAATTGAATTTGCAGCTTAACTTAGGTAAGGTAATGCATGTAGAGTTATATATATACTTTCATAGGAGCGTACCTGACGAGTGGCAAGGATCGTTTCAGCCATAAGGACACAAAACACAGACTCACATTATAAGCCAGTCTACAGAACCTAAAACCTAGGCTCTGATACCAACTGTAACGACCCAACTTTCCGGACTAAGCTGAGGTCACTACCAAATACCAAAACTCGACCATTCAACATAAAATTGAAAACGGACCAGTTACGATTCATTAAAACATTAGAAACCTTACAAAAGACAGTTTCGGGCCCTATTTTAAATCGAGCAAAAAGTCACAAAATAAAAATATCAAGTCACCAGTTCAGAATCACAAGTCAAAATATTCTGACAAAATACATAGCGGAAGCGATAAGAAAACCAGACGCGTCCATATGGCCTTCACGCATCCTTCCTGCCTCTCGTCGGTCTGCCCCTCGCTGTGCCCCTACCTGAAAAGTTAAAGAAGAGAAAGGGTGAGTATAAACATACCTAGTAAGGGACCCACTACTGGGCCCGTTAGGGAACAACAGTTAACTTCCTATTCGGGGGTACCCTACATAACAGTCTAGTGGTTCCGTAGAACGCACATATCAGTCTAGTGCTCCCGAGGGATGCACATATCAGTCTAGTGCTCCCGAAGGATGCACACATCAGTCTAGTGCTCCCGAAGGATGCACATATCAGTCTAGTGCTCCCGAAGGATGCACATATCAGTCTAGTGCTCCCGAAGGATGCACATATCCGTAAGGCACACTACCCCATAGATGAAGCTAACCGTTACCCCTCAGTCCATACTAAACCGTCTACATCAGTCATACCCCAACGGCATTCATATTACAGTTCCGCCATAGGCTTTGTCAGTCAGATAGTATAGGTTTAAACAATTACGCCCTCAGTTGCTATACGCATCACCAATTCGCACACCATTAGGGAAAACCCTAGACCCAAATCACCTAACCAACCAAAAACCGGACTCACTGTTCTTCCCCGTCCAAACTCCATGAACAACCTCCAGATCAATGTTTTACTACATACTGAACCGTAACTTCAAGGTCCATCAACATAAAACCTCAATCCACAATTAGCAGTCACAGTATCTTTACATCAGACAAAATATAATATCAGTACTTAACAGTCAACACGCATACAGTTATTCAGTACAGTCACTAACGTGTAATCCCCTGTGGATTACTACGTTTTCAGTCTGGATTCGGGGTCCAGTAGTAGGAAAACCCTTACCTGATACTCGGTTATGCCCCTCGATCGAATCCACGCTCAACAGATCCACCTAAACGAAACACGAAAGTTTTAGTTGATGACTTTAGTAGCAGTTGTTTTTAAAAGGTCATCCGTTGACTTACCCAAGGAAAGGAAAACTACCTCCAAACAAGCCTACCGCGAGACCCGAGAACTCAAGCGTCAACTCTGTACTACCTTCAAAGGAGAAAAGTAGGGCCATATCTTATTCAAATATTCAAACTCTAATCGGATGTAGCAACATTAGGAAATCCATCGAAAACAATCCTTACCGAAGACTCACCGTGACCCGGAGCGGAGGAAGGAAGGCTTAGGTGGCTTGGTGAAACAAGGAGCTCGGCTCGGCTTGAAGGCGTTCGGCTCGGCTCGGCTCGGCTCCACCTCGGCTCGGCTCGGCTTGGCCTCGGCTCGGCTCGGCTCGGCTTGTGGCTCGGCTCGCGGCTCGGCTCAGTGCGGCTCTCGGCTCGGCTCACTCGGCTCGCTCGGCTCGGCTCACTCGGCTCACAGCTCGGCTCAGTGCGGCTCGCGGCTCGGCTCACTCGGCTCCAGCCCGCGGCTTGCTCGAATCGGATCCGTGGCTCGAGTCTGGTTTTTTGCTCCGCCCGACAACGCTCGAGTGAGAGACGTCGACGGCGGACGTGGGTGGCTCTCCTCGGCGTTCAGTGCTGCGTCGGGAACACCGATTGAAGTGGAGCCGTCGACGGTGACAGAAACGGAGGAAGAGGGAGAGATATCGGCTGCCGGGGGATGGAAGCGAATCGGAAATGGATGGAGGCCGCGGCGGAACCGCTTCGACGTTCGTGGACAGAGGGGGAGACGAAGGCGGAAGAGAAAAACGGAGACGGAGAGGAAGAGAAAAACGGAGACGAAAGAGAAAGAGAAAAACGGAGACGGAAGAGAAAATGGTGAGGCGCGGCGTCGGGCGAGGAAGGGAGAGGAAGAAGAAGAAGAAGAAGAAAAATCGGGGGGGGGGGGGGGGGGGGTGGGCGGCGCGCACGGGTTAGGCTAGGGTTTCTTTTCTTTTTTTTTTTTAAATATATATATATATATATATTAAAACAAAATAGATATAATTAATATTAAAATATTAATATTAAATAATTTAAAATAAATAATAATATATATTAAATAAAACTGATAATAATAATAACAATTTAAAATAAATCATTAACACAAATTAGTTATAATAATATTAAATAATAATATTAATATTTATATTAAGTAAATAGTAAAAGGAAAAATATTAACATTAAAATTGAAATGACAATAATACCCAATACTAATAATATAATTAATATTATATTATTAAAATTCACTTAAAATGCGAAAATTTTTACCTCGAGCTTCGGGGCGTTACAATAAGTATTATCCCAGCACATACTGCGAAGCCAAGAGGGATGAATTTCTGGGGTTGAAACAAGGATCACTTTCAGTGGCTGAGTATGAGAGGAAGTATACTGAGCTTTCACGGTATGCTGACGTTATTATAGCTTCTGAGAGTGACAGGTGCCGAAGGTTTGAAAGAGGGTTGCGTTTTGAAATACGTACCCCAGTTACAGCCATTGCTAAGTGGACGAATTTCTCTCAGTTAGTGGAGACTGCCCTTCGTGTGGAGCAGAGTATAACAGAAGAGAAATCGGCAGTGGAGCTTAGTCGTGGGACTTCAACAGCTAGTGGATTTAGAGGCCGTGAGCAGCGGAGGTTCACGCCTAGGATAAATATTTCAAGCCGTCAAGATTTTAAGAATCGCTCTGGAGGCCAAGCATCGAGGAACGTGAGTTATGGTAGTGTTTTTCAGAGACAGAGCCAGAGAATACCTAGTCAACCCATTAGATCAACAGTAAGATCGCAACCAGGTCAGGAGTCCATTGCTAGTACCGTCAGGCGAATACCATGCACGAGTTGTGGCAGGAACCATCGGGGTCAGTGTTTGGTAGGTGCCGGTGTATGTTACCAGTGCGGACAGCCAGGACATTTCAAGAAAGATTGTCCGCTGTTGAACATGACAGTTCAGAGAGATTAGGGAGTTGGGTCCCAGACAGTTGAGCAATCGAGAGTTTCAGTGGTTCCAACAGAGGGCACCAGTGGTGCAAGGCAAAAGGGAGTTGTTGGAAGACCGAGGCAACAGGGAAAAGTCTATGCTATGACTCAACAAGAAGCAGAGGACACACCAGACGTTATTACTGGTACGATTCTTATTTGTAATGTACCTGCAGATGTTTTATTTGATCCAGGTGCTACGCATTCCTTTGTTTCTAGTATATTTCTGACTAAGTTGGATAGGATGCTAGAGCCTTTATCTGAGGGGTTAGCTATATACACTCCAGTTGGTGACGTTTTACTTGTTAATGAGGTGTTACGTAATTGTGAAGTTTTAGTAGAAGGTATCAGTTTGCTAGTAGACTTGTTACCACTAGAGTTGCAGAGGTTAGATGTAATTTTGGGAATGGATTTCTTATTTGCTCATTATGCATCTATGGATTGCCATAGGAAGGAAGTGGTTTTCAGAAAACCAGGCTTTGCTGAAGTGGTTTTTAGAGGTATGAGGAAGGCCGTTTCTAGAAGTTTAATCTCAGTTTTGAAAGCTGAGAAATTACTGAGGAAGGGTTGCACAGCGTTTCTTGCACACATCGTAGTAGTGCAGAGAGAAAAACTAAAGCCAGAAGATGTTCCTGTGGTGAAAGAGTATCTTGATGTATTTCCAGATGATCTGTCAGGTTTGCCACCTGATAGAAAGATTGAGTTCACCATTGAATTATTACCAGAAACAGCACCTATTTCACAGGCCCCGTATAGAATGGCTCCAAGCGAGCTAAAAGAATTGAAGATGCAGTTACAAGAACTAGTTGACAAGGGATACATCAGGCCTAGTGTTTCGCCGTGGGGAGCACCAGTGCTTTTTGTGAAAAAGAAAGATGGTACCCTCAGATTATGTATTGACTATAGATAGTTAAACAAGGTTACAATACGTAACAAGTATCCTTTACCACGCATCGATGACTTATTTGATCAACTAAGGGGAGCAGCGTTGTTCTCTAAGATTGACTTAAGGTCAGGATACCACCAGTTGAAGGTTAGAGAATCAGATATTGCTAAGACAGCATTTAGAACGAGGAATGGGCATTATGAGTTTCGAGTTATGCCATTCGGTTTAACGAATGCGCCAGCGGTTTTCATGGATCTCATGAACAGGATCTTCATCGGTATTTAGATAAGTTTGTGATTATGTTCATTGATGATATATTAGTTTACTCAGTTGACAGAGAATCTCATGAGGAACATCTGAGGATTGTTCTACAGACTCTACGTGAAAAACAGTTATACGCTAAGTTCAGCAAATGTGAGTTCTGGTTGGAACAAGTAGTATTTTTGGGGCATGTAGTTTCAGCAAAAGGAGTTAGTGTCGATCCACAAAAAGTAGAAGCGGTTGTCAATTGGGAAAGACCAATTAGTGCGACAGAAGTACGTAGTTTCCTGGGTTTGGCAGGATACTATAGGCGTTTTATTGAGGATTTCTCTCGATTGGCATTGCCTTTGACCGCTTTGACAAGGAAGAATGTTAAGTTTGAGTGGTCAGATAAATGCGAGCAAAGTTTTCAGGAATTGAAGAAAAGACTAGTTACAGCACCTATTTTGGCACTTCCTGTAACAGGGAAGGACTATGTGATTTATTGTGATGCTTCAAGGCTAGGATTAGGTTGTGTGCTTATGCAAGATGGGAATGTAATAGCTTATGCTTCAAGGCAGTTTAAGGAGCATGAGTGTAATTACCCTACCCATGATCTTGAGCTAGCAGCAGTTGTTTTAGCACTAAAAATCTGGAGACACTATTTGTTCGGGGAAAAATGCCATATTTTCACAGATCATAAAAGTCTGAAGTATATTTTTGATCAAAAAGAGCTAAATCTGAGACAAAGGCGATGGCTAGAACTGATTAAAGATTATGATTGTACTATAGAGTATCATCCAGGTAAGGCCAACGTAGTAACAGATGCATTAAGTAGGAAGTCAAGACTTCCGAAGAGTGCCTTGTGTGGTATTCGAGTAGCTTTGTTGAATGAGTTAAGAGCTCCAAGGCAGTAGTAACTACAGAGGATTCAGGAAGTCTCTTAGCTCAATTTCAGGTTCGGTCTTCTCTAGTAACTGAGATTGTAAGAAGACAGTTAGAAGACAGTAATTTACAGAAGAAGTTTGAGAAATCCAAGAAAGGCTTAGAGGTGGAGTTTGAGCTGAGAACAGATGGAGCCATTGTTAAACAAGGAAGATTATGTGTTCCGAATATCAGTGAGCTTAAGAATGCTATTCTAGAAGAAGCTCACAGTTCAGCTTACGCTATGCATCCAGGTAGCACCAAGATGTACAGAACTTTAAAGAAGACTTATTGGTGGTCTGGAATGAAGCAAGAGATAGCTGAATATGTTGATAGATGTTTGATTTGTCAACAGGTTAAACCAGTAAGACAGAGGTCAGGAGGATTTCTTAATCCTTTGCCAGTGCCAGAGTGGAAATGGGAGCATATTACTATGGATTTTCTATTTGGATTACCTCGTACATCCAGTGGACATGATGGTATATGGGTAATAGTAGACAGACTCACCAAGACGACACGATTTATACCGATTAAAATGACATCTACGTTAGACCAGCTAGCGAGATTATATGTTGATAAGATTAGAGTCAGTATGGAGTACCAGTGTCCATAGTTTCAGATAGGGATCCGAGGTTTACTTCTAAATTTTGGCCTAGTTTACAGAAAGCAATGGGAACAGGGCTAAAGTTTAGTACATCATTTCATCCCCAAACAGATGGTCAGTCCGAGAGGACCATCCAAACTTTAGAGGACATGTTGAGAGCATGTGTCCTACAACTTAAAGGAAGTTGGGATACCCACTTGCCACTTATGGAGTTTGCTTATAATAATAACTATCAGTCTAGTATCGGTATGGCACCATATGAAGCCTTATACGGGAGACCATGCGGAACTCCTGTGTGCTGGAATGAAGTGGGAGAGCGGAAGTTAGTAGGTCCTGAGTTGGTTCAGATTACGACAAACAATATTAAGTTGATCAGAGAAAATCTGAGGAAAGCCCAAGATCGACAGAAAAGTTATGCGGATAAGCGACGAAGAAACCTAGAATTCCAAGTTGGAGATCAAGTTTTCTTGAAATTATCTCCATGGCGAGGTGTTATTCGTTTCGGAAGAAAAGGTAAGTTAAGTCCTAGATATATTGGGCCATATCAGATAACGGAACGAGTGGGACCAGCAGCGTATAGACTTGAGTTGCCAATAGAACTTGCACGAATACATGATGTTTTCCATGTATCCATGTTAAGAAAATATATATCAGATCCATCGCATGTGTTGCAAGATCAACCAGTTGAATTAAAAGAAGATTTGAGTTATGTTGAAGAACCAGTTCAGATTCTCGACAGAAAGGAACAAATTTTGAGAAACAAAACGATTCCACTCATAAAAGTTTTGTGGAGACATCATGGAGCGGAGGAGACAACTTGGGAACCAGAATATCAGATGAAGAAGAGCTATCCGATACTTTTCAGTTAAGGACATTCTAAATTTCGAGGACGAAATTTTCTAAAGGGAAGGTAAGTTGTAAACCCGATATTTTCTTGGTTTAATTTCTTTAAATGTGAAAAGAAAAAAGAAAAAGAAAATGGAAATTAAGTGTAAATATAAATATATATATTTATATATTAAATAGTTTTATTAAATTAATTAAAGAAAAGAAAGAAAAGAAAGGACAAAAAGAAGAAAAGGAGAAGAAAATTTCATTTTCTCTTTTCTTCTTCTTCTTCTCTTCCCTTCACCGCCAAGTTTGAAGACATCCAAGTTCCCTTTATTTTTTTTTTCTTTCTTTTTCCTTCTTCAATTTGCAGAGAACTTCTAAGAGAGAGTTTGGAAGAAGAAGATAAATTTTACTAGAATTTTTAGGTTGAAGAAGAGGAGGAGAACTCAAGCAAAGTGTATCAATGGCTGAATTTTAGTTCATTCTGCACATCACTGGTTTTTAATTCGGTTTGAACTCTTCAAAAGGAATTAAGAGGTGAGATTTACATTTACTGAAAGTTAACTCATTTTTAAACAAACTTTATGAAGAACGTTGGAGCAAATTCGGATATTCATTTGGTGCTTTTTGATGAAGAAAACAGGGCAGTTGGTTTTCACTCGAAATCAGGAGGTCTCTGGTTTTTCTTGTATTTCAGAGTGTATCGGTGGAGTTAGAATCTCTTTTTGGTATGGTTGGAAAGCTTATTCAATTTACTACAACTTTCATGAAGAAATTGTAAACCAAAAACGACTAGAAATTGGTTAAATTGTAGGAACAAGTTAAAGAGGTCGTGTGCGCGCGATTCTGGAAGTGGTTCTGTTTTGAGGGTTATATGTGTTTATGCACGGGGAATCAGATTTATATGTCTTCAGGTAAGTTTTAGAGCATCTCAAAATGAAGAGTTTGATATAAAGAACACTCATTTTGGTTAAGTATTGAGAAAATTATAGTCCTTTGAAGTTTATGTTAGAAATCTGGAAAGTTTAGAGAATTGTTGAAATAGGATTTTATTTCTTAAGCTTTGTTTTCGTGAGCGTCATCTTTGGTGCGACATGTTATGTATATCTTTAGGAAACCAGAATGTTTAGGGTTTTAATACTCGGTTGGGTTGTTGGCAGGTCGAGAAGAATTAAACCGAGCTTATAGACCAAGGATCTAGCCCAAGACTGTGAGTGACAAAACCAACTTTGAAATATTTTCCATAACTGTTATTATGATTGAATGCGATAAATGTTTATTTACGAAGCCATGAAAGGTATTTGAATTTCATGACTATTTTCAAGTATACATTTGGAGACTAGATTTCTTAAAGAAATTTATACTAGCACGTAGATATTAAATGTTTGGAAAGTATTTAAATGCTGTCGTGAGTGCTGGGCAGGCCCCACTACGACAAAGACGATGGGTGTGCTGGGCGGGCCCCACTACATCGTAGTGCTTGTAAACGTTGTTGTACTAGGTGTACCTTACACAACGTAGATTCGTCATGTTAGTTAAAATGCTTCGATATACTTGATATGCCTTGCTAGATTTCAATGATGAACATGCTGAGTATTTAAGGAAGCTATTCTTACTATTACACATTTACATTTACGACTTGTATAAACAGATTTATATGTGTAAAGTTTTCACGTGCTCTTATCTTTAAATTCATAGTTTTAAACTGAGTCACTCACTGAGCTTCATAGCTCACCCTTTCCAAAATGTTTTACCCATTTTCCAGGTAGAGATCGACTTCCCGGTGCCTGATAGACTGCCTTAGTCTGTGGAAGCTTCATTATCGATTGCCAGTACGTGTTTTGAGTTGGGCATAAAGTCTGTTGTGTTGTGATGTATTCACACCCTTGTATGTTATAGATACTCCATAGTTTGTATAAGCTTTAGGAGCTGTAGTTGTGTAAATTTTGTTGGTTATATTTTGATTAAGGTGTCTTTAGGTTTACTCGTGAAATCGGTAAATTTTGAGGTACATTTCATGTATGTGTTTGACTAGCTGTGTTTGACTAGCCTAGGATCCGCTGTGTTTTGTGGCATGTACAATAGTTTATATACTAGATTGGCAAGTTCATCACATGAAAGTTTTAAGCAGAGTCGACAGATACAGGTACAGAAAAGCGTTGTTCGTCGGCTTCACGCCATCTTTCGGTCTAAGGTAGCAGGTAGTCCGAAAGGGGGTGTGACAGTAGTCGTCAACCAAATTGAATACGGCATTCCTGTCACTGTTCACTGCAAATCCAAGAACGATGACTTAGGAGTCCATGTCCTTCCGCTTGGACAAGGCTACTTGTTCAAGTTCAGACCCAACCTCGTGGGGACGACATTGTTTTTCTGCAGCTTCACATGGACTGGACAACACCAAATCTACTGGTTCAATATCTTTGACGACAAAAGGGATACAGGAAAATGCACCACATGCAGATGGATCATTCTTGAATATAGCATGTGCTTGCAAAACCCGAAAAACCCTGGCAAAGATATATGCTATAACTACGGAGATAAGGAGCCAAGCATTGTGTAATGAAATATTTTGACATTATATATTTTGCATGCAGTTGTTTCCAAGTGTTTAAATTCCATCTCAGTCAACTATAATGAAATGATATTAAAAAAAAAGTATATAAGTTCGCTCCTTCGCTCGAACTCTCCCTCTTTTGTATTAAAAAATAGGCAATATCTATTCTATAATTCGTTGATTTCATCGTGCTATTCACATTGATTGAAGACCCCGAAGAAATTAAATCATCTTATATATAATTGAATCATTAGTTTTGGTCTACAGTCGAACACCATTCTCTACAGTTAGGCACCCATGTTCGACCATTACCCAGAAATGAATGAGGTGTTTTTGTAATTCTGCTTTATCATCAACTGAAAACCTCGAGGGTCGACATATGTAACAATTGAATCGATGTAGGTTTAAATATGAAAGGATACCAAACTCAAATTTCTTCATATATTGATCGTTACAACTGTTGATACGATTAAACCTATGCTGCAAAACTCGAGGGTCAATACATGTAACGATTGAACCCACGTAGACTTAAATATTTGAGGATATACCAAACTCGAATTTCTTTATACAACAATCATGAAGGGCGGTTTGGTACCTCTTCTACTTAGATCGATAAACATGTAACTAGAGATGTTTCTTGAAAAATGTGAAAATTTTCGACGGCTAGACAATATAAAGTTGTTCAAAAATCACTACAAACACTGTTACTTTATATCTAGGTTTCAATGAAAAAGGTGACGAATATCATAAAATAGGAGACCACATTGATCCAAACTAGAGTGTATGAACTAAAGATACTAGCTATGGGATTAAATATTTCAAAAGGGTTTCTCAACGTAACAGTTTACGAAAGAATGAACCAATTGTAGACATTTCCTAAAATTTAAGAAGGGAATGACTGGCAAGTTTCGAGATCTTTTGTTCTAGGAGCACTACAAGAAATCTGGCCTTTAATGTCACTTGGCGACCGACATCTTTGCGAGCGTTATTAAAGGGCTTTAATGTCGGTTGGGCTTTAATGTCGGTTTATAACCGACATTAAAGGCCTTCAATGTCGGTTATAAACCGACATTTTTGAAGGTGTTATTGAAGGCCTTTAATGTCGGTTCATCTTTAATGTCGGTGGATAACCGACATTAAATATGTCTTTAATGTCGCTTATGATACATCTTTAATGTCGTTTTTCCACCGACATTAAAGATGTCTTTAATTTTTTTTAACGACATTAAAGCTGTCTTTAATGTCGTTTTGAAACCGACATTAACGATGTCTTTAATGTCGTTTCTTCAAATTTATTTTTATTAAATCCTTGCATTACTGTCCATTTTGTATGACACCAAATAGTTAAAAATGAAATCTTTTACTCGTACATATACAAAATAAAATCTTAATAATGTGTACATTTATATACAACTTGCTCCAAACACAAAGAAATTATGAAGTTTAATTATTACACTGATCATCCTTTGGGGGAAAAAAAAGAAAGAAAGAAAAAGAATATATTGAGAGAGCAATAACTAAAACTGCAACTAATAGTAAACTAGAACGCTTCACAAATGACCAACTTCAAGATCTTGTCACAAAGATGAGGGTCTGGCTAATTGTACTCACTTGCAACTATTTCTTCTATTGCAGTCATTTGTTTAGTGATAGCTCCCTGTAAAAGACATCAAGAAGGTTCAATTAAGTAACAATGTTATGACTTAGTTGCTAGTAGAAATATTCACATTTGATTACTAATTAATAAAGTAAAGGGTTGGTTACCAAACATAACTTTTATTGCGCAATGCGGAAGGTAGATCCTTGTTAAACTAAGTATTTGAAACAACACCACCAAAAAAAAAAATTGTTAAACCAAGTGCAACCACATAACCGTCTTACCAAGATAATATTGTAACTTGTTCATTCAAGTCTTCCTAAAAAACAAATTGAGAAACATGCTAAGATAAACTTTTTTGTATAATACCTTCAATTCCAAACAGTTGACTGAAGCTTGAACTTGAACCATCAATTTCCTACATATTATTTGGTGCTTGTGATTTGCTTGATTACATAGATAAGAGAACAATATATCTCTTGGTTGTTCTTATGGCTAAACAACAATTATTACAATAGAGCCATAAAAAACAAGAATCTGATTTGAACAACATAACCACATTACAAAGCAAAACAGCAAACAAAGCATACTCCTAAACTCAATGTCACGTTGCATTTGCTGAATATCCATAAGATAACCAAACAAAGCATAATTTCATAAATTTCTTAGCATAGTCATACGAATTTACTCATAATTGAAGCCTTTGGTAATGTCCTACAATACATTAACGTTAGAAAATATTGTTACCTCTATCTCTGTTCATTATCAGATTTCCTAAACTCAATGTCACGCTGCCTTTGCTGAAGCAAAAAATATATACAAATATACAATTGCAAGTCCTTGCAGCCGAAACCTACATAATTCAGTAAACATCACAAACAAAACAAAAATGTAAAAAATAGAAACCAGCTTATTTAACAAAAAAAAAGGTTCAAAGCAAACCGAATCATTCGAGAACAGATTCAACAAGGCGGAAATCCAAATGTGATAAGTGTCTACACCCGTACTCTTCTTCTGCTTAATTACCCCTACCTATTTCTAGCTTCCTTTAACATTATTATTATTCAGTATATATATATATATACCAATCTCTTGTTGCATGAAGCATATAATGAATTATAAGCTACACTTTCATTTTGAGTAAAGGATAACCCATAACCCAAACTTTTTAGACCTTAAAATTTCCAAATTGTCATTTAGCCTTTAATATTTTATATTTTATATTCTATAAAACCAGAATGTAACATATTTTCTTAAACGATAAAAAGTGACTTAGTTCAACCAGTTTTTTCAATTTTTGCTTGTTGTGCACATGAATCAAATATAAGCAGGCATGAAATCCATAAAGAAATATTTAGCTACCTGTCTCGAGCATGCTGTGCATGAAAGGTAGGCATAAACTCCTTAGACTTTGGGAGAGGCACTTCACGGAACCACTCATGATCAAGAGCTTCTTCAGCCGATATTCTCTGTAAAAAAAATAGTGAAATTCAAATAAGCAAATGAAAGTAGAATAGAATTCACTTGAATTAATTGATAAACTGATAGTTAGAAAAAAATATGATATGAACTAAAAGAGCATCTTCCAAACGTCAGCAAGTTCTTGTGATGGGCTGTATAAACCCAAGCTTTTGACACCGTAAGACATGATAAATATATCCAAACTCCACCATGTCTCCTTCACGTGCTTCTGCTCCATCTCCCTCAAAAACTTCTATTGATTGGTACTAAGAATGTTACAACTAAAGTGAACAATCACATACCACATTTGATTAGTATCTTTTTTTTTTTTAGTTCGAGTCTGACAGTGTCGCAAGTAGTTGCAGTAATGTGCAACAGCAACAAAAATATCAGACATTTAGAATGTGTAATAGAATCCATAAGGATCTATACTCTAAGGCAATCATTTAAAATAAGTTGATATCCAGAGTTAGTAAATACCGGTTTGATTAGTATTTTGTTTCCTTTACACCAAATCCAAATTAAGTTTGAGTCTGACAATGAAAACATAATAATGACTTGATTTTCCTATGAAGATCAGCAAGTAAATGAACATACAAGTTCCAGAACAATTCAAAAGAGTGGCTTGGATTCTGCCTCTTCAATCTTCAGTTTCTTGTTTCCTTTTTACAAAAAGCATCATTTAGAACCAAGTAAGGAAACACAAAGTATGACTCATAGGCTAAATCAATGTATTCAATACTGAATGTTTAATACAGTTCAAAGTAACCCAATCCCACCATTATCAAGGAAAACTACAGAAGAGAGAAAGAGACAGAGAGACTTCTTTTCTCTTTTGAAACTTCCGATTTGATGAAGCTCCTCTCAGGCAGCTGCATCATCCAAAGATCAGAGCAAAGGGAAACTGAGAGAGAGAGAGAGATGGAGAGGCTAATTTTCTTTTTGCAAGTTACTCTCCTTTTGAAAAGATTCTTCCCAAGTAGATCCAAGGAGGAGGGCTCCTGTTCTTTTTGCTAATAACTTTCTTAATTTTGACAAGGTTCTTATCAATTCCCAAATAGCTGCAGCATTCAATCAACCAGTGGAAAAGAAAAAAATAGAAAGAGAGAGAGATGAGTGAGCTTCTTTTTCTTTTTGCAAATAACTTCCAAGTAGATAAGGTTCCTCCCATAATCCCAAGTAGATTCAGCTCCAAAAATAAAGGGGAAAGATAAGAGAGAGGCCTCTTTTCTTTTAGCAAATAACATCCATTTTGAACAACAAAAAAGTAAGATTTTGATCAATCAAGTTATGCCTCAACGAAAACCCAGAAACCACACTTCAATTAGCAACAAGAATTAAATCTATTCCAAATACATCAACGAAACATGATTCAAGTTAGTTCCAAACGAAGGAAATGAAAAGAAAATACCGATAAAAAATGAAAACTCCACCAATGTCAAGAATTTTCAAACAAATAAAATGAATAGCAAGCACAACTATATGGCCATTATGCATAATAGCCATTCAAAACTCTAGAAATAACTTTGCCCTAATAATTTTCTGCAAACTGATATAAAAGAAGAGACTACCTGTTTTTCTTTCAAAGGCAGGATTACTGGTGTGCTTTCTCCACTAAATTGATCAACGGTGTTGCGAATATGACAACAGAAGCATTGGGAAAGACTGAAAATATAATGATAAAATTGGCCATAAAGCCACCAACAAATTTGCTCAGTCGGCTATTGTATACAAGAGAAATACATTTACCTATGAACAAAATACATTTACCGAAACTAGGATATGCATATAACAAGATGGGATAGAAACCAATGAAATGTGAGAACAACCTTCTTGGAAATCTTTTGACAGAAAATGATGCATTCCTAACGTCCAAATGATTGATCATAGGATGCTTGGATATGGATACTTCCTCATCCATGCCAATAGTTTTGTGGAAACTATAATAGCAGGCATTTGATAAGCTGTCAAGAAGTGATATATCATAAATGAATCATATTAGAAAAATTATTTAAAAATGAAATATCATAAGTGAACAATATTTTTTACTAAATGATACAAAAATTTCATCGATAAATAAATTAAATTAAAAATTGAAAGTCCATAAAAGCCGAGAAGCTAGCAAAATCCCACTAATTCATATGATACAGTTTCTTGTCCTTCAACCTTTGGCATTAAGCATTTAAAGGACGAAGGATGAAAACCATAAGTCAATCGGCCAGAGAGATTAAGCAAAAATCACGAGTCATCTGATGTAATGGCATTCCGAAATTAAACGGGCAAGCAGATTCCACAGACTGGCGCGCTAAAAGCCAAGAACTCAATAAAGAAAATCCCTAAAACTAGACACATCCGGATACATATCTACATAACAATTTTGCAACTCCCAGCAGCTTTAGCTATAAGAAATCAGTATTAACTCACCTTCAACCCAAAAGTAAAATTAGAAATGTTCTTATTTATGTTCTCCGTGTGCCATAAAATCACAGTAGTCAAAGATCCCCATCACATATCTTTAGCTCTTGATGTTTACACGGAAAGGTTTTGCCACGCAGCTAAGCAGACCTTGTTTTATGAGTTGCCCCAGCTAGTAAAGCAGGCCAAGGCCTCAGAGAAGCAGACCTCGGGAGAGCTTTTTCTAGGACACGCCCATGAACATGACCTTTGAGGAGGAATGAAAAGTTAGGCTTCTTTCTCTTGGTCGTGGAGCAGGCCACGAGGAAGGCTTACGGTGCGTGCGACTTCAATAAATTACAAGATTGAGAATAAATCGATAAAGGGGTACAGATGTCCCGACTGGCGTCGGGGCTGATCTTACGACAAGGTAGCCATTTTCCGACAAGTAGCGATGTTCCGACGGGTTTTTGTGCAAGATCGGTCCCAAATCTCTTGGTTTGTGAGCACTTTAGTTTTCCCATTAAAAAGAGGTTAGGGATGCGGACGACAATAGATCCAAAGCAAAAGAAACACAAACAAACACATTACATATTCAAAGAGGGATGGAAGAAACTGACGACGACGACAGGGATGGAAGAATCTGATGTATGCTGGTGGTGGTGGCGGCAGGTGTCGAAGAAGAGAGGGAAGAAAGTGATGAGATTGAGAAGGGTGAAAGAAATTTGAGAAAGATGATTGAGAAGGGTGAAAGAAATTTGAGAAAGATGAAAAATAGTGTGTAGGAGGGTTTGAGAAAAGAGTAAAGTAAGAGAGAGAAAGTTGAATTTTTACAAAATTAAAAAATAAAAATAAAATAAAAATGGGCTTTAATGTCAGTTCAAAAAAAAGCAGGGTGTTTAATGTCGGTTTTAAACCGACATTAAAGCTCTATCTTTAATGTCGGTTTAAAACCCACATTAAACATCCGCCTTTTGAAAAACGACATTAAAGCCCATTTTTCACTTTTTTCACCCGACATTAAAGACTAGATTTCTTCTAGTGGAGCGTCCATAGAATTTCAATAGATTCCATATAGGATGCGTGTAACAACATTTCACACTCAATTTATTTTACAATGTTTGAGCATAGAAAATAAAGATAAATTTGATATAGTACAGTAACGTGGTTACGTTTTACCCAAGATAATAACAACATTTTTAACAATAAAAAGTGAATTTACAAATGTTTCGTTGTTAATTTTAAAATGTGTTTAGCATACTGTCATAATAATAAAAATCAATATGTCAAAGGAAAAATCACAAGACATGTAACACAAAATATAGAAAATCTTTGCTTGTTAAATTTCAAAACTTCCTACGCGAAATCTCTCTTTCCTTACCACGAACAATTTAACTTCAACAACAGTTTATTTCTTCAAGAAATGTGATAATATCTACATAAAACTAAACTATTCATTATTTTCAAGGTTGCAATATGGACTCATTTTTTTTTCTTTTTCTTTTATTCGTTTTACTGTTTTAGTGTCCTTCCCCTTC
Organism: Cucumis melo; assembly: GCF_025177605.1. Taxonomy (NCBI): domain Eukaryota; kingdom Viridiplantae; phylum Streptophyta; class Magnoliopsida; order Cucurbitales; family Cucurbitaceae; genus Cucumis; species Cucumis melo. Next base: position 6,082,751 of record NC_066857.1, read on the forward strand.
CTTTTTGCCTCACCAACTTAATAGTCTCAATTTATGCCAACGAAAGGTAACTTTACTCATTTCTTATTTTTCACAAACGTTAAAACAATAACATCGACAGTAAAAATTATAGTTTAAATATACACCATTCTTTACCAACACACGAGAAAACAACTTTTTTCTTTGCACAGACCCTATGTATATATATTCACTATTTCTATCACTACAAACACTGTTACTTTATATATAGGTTTCAATGAAAAAGGTGACGATTATCATAAAATAGGAGACCACATTGATCCAAACTATAGTGTATGAACTAAAGATACTAGCTATGGGATTAAATATTTCAAAAGGGTTTCTCAACGTAACAGTTTACGAAAGAATGAACCAATTGTAGACATTTCCTAAAATTTAAGAAGGGAATGACTGGCAAGTTTCGATGTAAACCCGATATTTTCTTGGTTTAATTTCTTTAAATGTGGAAAAAAAAGAAAAAGAAAATGGAAATTAAGTGTAAATATAAATATATGTATTTATATATTAAATAGTTTTATTAAATTAATTAAAGAAAAGAAAGAAAAGAAAGGACAAAAAGAAGAAAAGGAGAAGAAAATTTCATTTTCTCTTTTCTTCTTCTTCTTCTCTTCCCTTCACCGCCAAGAGTTTGAAGACATCCAAGTTCCCTTTATTTTTTTTTCTTTTTCCTTCTTCAATTTGCAGAGAACTTCTAAGAGAGAGTTTGGAAGAAGAAGAGAAATTTTACTAGAATTTTTAGGTTGAAGAAGAGGAGGAGAACTCAAGCAAAGTGTATCAATGGCTGAATTTTAGTTCATTCTGCACATCACTGGTTTTTAATTCGGTTTGAATTCTTCAAAAGGAATTAAGAGGTGAGATTTACATTTACTGAAAGTTAACTCATTATTAAACAAACTTTATGAAGAACGTTGGAGCAAATTCGGATATTCATTTGGTGCTTTTTTGATGAAGAAAACAGGGCAGTTGGTTTTCACTCGAAATCAGGAGGTCTCTGGTTTTTCTTGTATTTCAGAGTGTATCGGTGGAGTTAGAATCTCTATTTGGTATGGTTGGAAAGCTTATTCAATTTACTACAACTTTCATGAAGAAATTGTAAACCAAAAACGACTAAAAATTGGTTAAATTGTAGGAACAATTTAAAGAGGTCGTGTGCGCGCGATTCTGGAAGTGGTTCTGTTCTGAGGGTTATATGTGTTTATGCACTGGGAATCAGATTTATATGTCTTCAGGTAAGTTTTAGAGCATCTCAAAATGAAGAGTTTGATATAAAGAACACTCATTTTGGTTAAGTATTGAGAAAGTTATAGTCCTTTGAAATTTATGTTAGAAATCTGGAAATTTTAGAGAATTGTTGAAATAGGATTTTATTTCTTAAGCTTTGTTTTCGTGAGCGTCATCTTTGGTGCGACATGTTATGTATATCTTTAGGAAACCAGAATGTTTAGGGTTTTAATACTCGGTTGGGTTGTTGGCTGGCCGAGAAGAATTAAACCGAGCTTATAGACCAAGGATCTAGCCCAAGACTGTGAGTGACAAAATCAACTTTGAAATATTTGCCATAACTGTTATTATGATTGAATGCGATAAATGTTTATTTACGAAGCCATGAAAGGTATTTGAATTTCATGACTATTTTCAAGTATACATTTGGAGACTAGATTTCTTAAAGAAATTTATGCTAGCACGTAGATATTAAATGTTTGGAAAGTATTTAAACCACAATATTTTAGACAAAGCATGAATTAGTATGAAGTTTTGTTTTAAGAACTACAATTTTCCACGAAAGAGCTGAGTAAAGTTCGAGCTTTGTGTAAAATTTATAAGCAGGCATGTTTTAATATTTTATAATGATTTATGAAATTTTCATTAACTACATGACTGAGATCTTGAGCCTGAGGCTAGAGATTACCGTGTGCACACTGGTTAGATTTCGTTGTTGACGTTGAGTGTACTCCGTAACAACAGTGCTGTCGTGAGTGCTGGGCGGGCCCCACTACGACAAAGACGATGGGAGTGCTGGGCGGGCCCCACTACATCGTAGTGCTTGTAAACGTTGTTGTACCAGGTGTACCCTACACAACGTAGATTCGTCATGTTAGTTAAAATGCTTCGATATACTTGATATGCCTTGCTAGATTTCAATGATGAACATGCTGAGTATTTAAGGAAGCTATTCTTACTATTACACATTTACATCTACGACTTGTATAAACAGATTTATATGTGTAAAGTTTTCACGTGCTCTTATCTTTAAATTCATAGTTTTAAACTGAGTCACTCACTGAGCTTCATAGCTCACCCTTTCCAAAATGTTTTACCCATTTTCCAGGTAGAGATCGACTTCCCGGTGCCTGATAGACTGCCTTAGTCTGCGGAAGCTTCATTATCGATTGCCAGTACGTGTTTTGAGTTGGGCATAAAGTCTGTTGTGTTGTGATGTATTCACACCCTTGTATGTTATAGATACTCCACAGTTTGTATAAGCTTTAGGAGCTATAGTTGTGTAAATTTTGTTGGTTATATTTTGATTAAGGTGTCTTTACGTTTACTCGTGAAATCGGTAAATTTTGAGGTACACTTCATGTATGTGTTTGACTAGCTGTGTTTGACTAGCCTAGGATCCGCTGTGTTTTGTGGCATGTACAATAGTTTATATACTAGATTGGCAAGTTCATCACATGAAAGTTTTAAGCAGAGTCGACAGATACAGGTACAGAAAAACGTTGTTCGTCGGCTTCACACCATCTTTCGGTCTAAGGTAGCAGGTAGTTCGGGAGGGGGTGTGACAACTAGGTATCAGAGCAGTTTGCTCCATGGGAATTAAGGTAGAGCGGTTAGCTCTAAGAAGAAACTAGAAAGTAAATAATTGAAAGTCAAGTTAGCTTAAAGGGAACTAGTGGAGTATGGTCTAGGTAAGGGTAGAAGTGAGTCCAATTATTATTAATACGTGAGTAGACATTTAGTATCATGCATTTGAGTTAAGTATTTATAGTATGTCTAATGTGTTGACATATTATAGGAGTCATGCCACCACGTACTGGTAGACGACACCGGCAGAATCAGGACGGGATGCAAGGTCCTACCCAAGGTCCATCTGTAGGGGAATCTAGTACCTTAGGAGTTCGAGGTGGTGTAGGAAACGAGCATTTTGCGAGAACAACACAGGAAATAGGAAGGCCAGATAGAGCAGAGCCTAGTGATCCAGAAAAGGCATACGGAATTGAACGGCTGAAGAAGTTAGGGGCTACAGTGTTTGAAGGTTCCACAGATCCAGCTGATGCAGAGAACTGGTTGAATATGCTTGAAAAGTGTTTTGATGTGATGAATTGTCCTGAGGAGCGAAAGGTTAGATTGGCCACATTTTTGTTGCAAAAAGAGGCTGAAGGATGGTGGAAATCTATATTAGCAAGACGCAGTGATGCACATGCTTTAGACTGGCAGACTTTTAGAGGCATATTCGAAGATAAGTATTATCCCAGCACATACTGCGAAGCCAAGAGGGATGAATTTCTGAGGTTGAAACAAGGATCACTTTCAGTGGCTGAGTATGAGAGGAAGTATACCGAGCTTTCACGGTATGCTGACGTTATTATAGCTGAACGGTAAGTGCAAGCTTTCCCTTCTTTGTTCAATAAGTTTTGGAGCAAGTTTGCGAGTTTTGGTCGTTGATTTACACTCTGAATTTAGACAGAAGCTTGTTGGGGTTAGGGCAAGATTGGTAGAAGTACAAGTTAAGGTTACCAAGACTCTAAATAGATCAAGGTTAGTTAGAAAAAGGGTTCTCTCACGTAGAAAGAGGAAAAAAGAAGTAAAGTGAGAAAGTTGTTTAGTTTCGAGACCAAGAAGTTGACTTGATCATCAAGAGAACAACACCACCTCGATTGGTTGATATGGTTGTCAGCAATCACCATTAAACCACTTGCCTCAAGGACATCAACAACAGCTTTGAAAAAGAATGATTAAGGCCTTAAAAAGTGGGAGAATAAATAAGAGATGATTAGGCCATTAAAAAGAAAAAAAAAACAAGTTATTAAAGGTAGTTTTGGAATAATAACCAATTTAAAGTGGAGAGTATTTTAAAAAGGGGATTTTTCAAAAATAGAAAAAAACGTTAAAATATTTACACCATATAGAATAAATTTTGAAAATGGAAAAGGCCCACAACTCATAGCATGAAATAACAAAAATACCCCGCGATTAATCGGCCACATACATGTGAAAAAACGATTTTGTACCCAATTTGAACGATCTTGTACCCTTGTACCAAGTCTAAATGATCTTCTACCAAACCTAAACGTTCTTGTATCCTTGTATATCTAGTCTAAACAATCTTGTATCCTTGTACCTAGTCTAAACGATATTGTACCAAACCTAAACGATCTTGTACTCAATCTAAATGATCTTGTATCAAAGTTAAATGATCTATTAGTGATATGGTCTATATGGGGTAAACAACTGGTCGTTTGGATATTGGTACACGATTGTTTAGATCATGTACCAATATCATTTAGATCTTGGACCAAGAAGAAAAAAGAAAATGTGAAATGAAGAAGAAGGAAGAAATTTTGGAAGAAGAAATGAAGAAATTGCAATAAAGAAGTGGAAATATGAAGAATGAGAGGTAATAATATGAAAAAATTAATTATACGAAAAAAATTAATAATACGAATAAGAGAATAATAAATCGTAAAGAAGAATAAGAAAAATAACTAAAAAAATCGTCCCGCAATAATCAAAATCCAATAAGGGTAAATATGCAATCTATGAAAAAATAATTAGCTTCATGGATTTTTCTTAAATTGTTATACGAGCTGCAAATATTTAACACTTTTGCTATATTTATGAAGTACCTTTAAAAAATGAGAATTTTGTCATATTTGAGAAATTCTAAAATAATGTGCTATATTTGCTATAACATATGTTCAAAATGCTATCAACTACAATTTTTCTAAGGAAAATTTAAATATTCAATGATCAAATAAGTTTCTGTGCAAGCATGGCAAATGAATAAAATTATTAAAGACAACATCGAATATTTATTCTCATATTTAAAAAGTAAATTAACATTATAAAATCTTAACATATAAAAGATAAACACTACCATAGTATTTGTGAAAAAGAATACTATCCAATTAAGAAAATAAATATCCTAATTAAATCTGCCATGTAAAACAATTGAATATATGAAAATATAAACTAATTTTAGAAAGCATCTCAATCAAATCTTTCAAATATAAAAATTAGATTTAAAAATAAGATTTATAATTTGCAATCTACCATGGATTTTAATCTAAATGACATATTTTATGCAACAAGTAAACATACACGTAAAATGGTACAACATATTTGACATATCCATTTAAATTTAACTTAAAATTTAAAGTTAAGAAATACTTGATTTCCGGTGTCTTTTCTATTTTTTTATCCCACTCAAAAAAAGATTATTCGAGTTTCTCAAACAAAAATTTTATTCCTCAACAATATTTTTTTACCCGTAATTCATGAAATGCTCATCATCAATGCAAAAAGATTGGGACCCATGCACATATATAGTGTGTGAATACGCAGTTTCATTCAATTTTCTCTTTAAAAGCTAACAAATGTCTTTTAAGCCATTACACAAAATTCTAGTTTTAGTGCTCACATAAAATGTTGTATGAGTTTTACGATTTGATCACATCAAAACGTGCAATCTAATATTAAATATATTTTAACAATCAATATGCAAACACATAAGTTACATATAACGACTTAACTCTTTATACTAAGCTAAGATCATTACTACTTAAAAGAAATAAAAATTTTATTAAAACAAAATGAAAAAAAAACTAAATTTTCATAATCAAAACCTCAAGTACTCATAAATAAATTAATGGAAGTATAAATAAATCTAAAAAAAAATAAAATCATAGCTCGAGCCCTATCTAGTTTTAAAAGAGTCGTAATGAAAATATATAAGAATACTGAAATCGAAACTGATAACATAACGACGTAAGCAAAACGTTTCCCTATGGCACGCCACGGTCACTTCTTGTCATTCGCCAGCTTTCCTCTACCTCTACCTTTACCTAAAAATTTTTAACATTTAAAGATTGAGTATAAAAATATACTTAGTAAGGGACCTACTACTAGTTCCGATAGATGTCTGTTAACTTTCTATTAGAGTCCTATAAAGTAGTACCCTTAAACTGGCACGTTTTCGAACAGGCACAAACTGTGATCTCGTAGGAACAACTCTGGTTTTCGGTAACCCCAAATGAACACTTAGGACAAAACTAGTCTTTGGTGAACACCTAGGACAAACTGGTCTTTAGTGAACCCGAAGAAAACACTAAGACAATCAGACTGTGAGTGACCCCATCGAGTCACTCCTATACATATCATCTCATACTAGACTAATGATCCCGTTGGACTACACAGTTATAAAAAAAAAGTGATGATCTCAAGGGACACCCTTGTGGGTACGACTCTAATAGATGAAGTTAATTGAACACCCTATCCATAGCATGTAGCATAACTTAACATCATAAGCATGACATGAATATTAATCATAGTATTTTAACCATGAGATTAATATTTCATGCATTAACATTAACATCATCAATCATCATCATCTACATAACTCAGTCACAACTATCAGTCATCATCATCAACATAAACTCAGTCATAACTATCGGTCATCAATACATTATGTATTTTAGCTACAATAATGCATAATGGAAAATTACATGCAAGTTCTTACTTCAGTACGAATGTCTAGTAGAAGAATCTCTTACTTGAAGATTAGCTTAACCAAGTTCTAACATCAATAGTCAAGCTTTCCTAAACAATGAAGTCATTAATCATATGGGAAAATATCAAGTTCAATAACTTAATTAACAGTTGCTTAAAAGCCCAAAAAATTATTTAATTCAACTTACCCAAAGTTGAGGTTGTATTCCAATTCAACCTTAATTTAGAAAAAATTCCACAACTCAAAGCTTCAAAATAAATCTAACCAAATTAATCCAAAATTAAATATTTAGGATCCAATAATTAATAACTCATGGGTATTACCCAAAACCCATTAAATACTTACCAAAACTTACCAAAAAATAAGGAAAAAATACCAAAAATAGGCTTGTGGCTTGGCTAAAGGGAAAACAGACTTGATGGCTGGCTCTCAACTTAGGTAGGAGAGTTCAGCTCGTGCAAAAGGGAGGGATGGATTGGGCGGCTTACATGCGGCTAGGAGACGGCTTCAAAGAGACGTGTACGGCTCGGGTTGGGCACGACTAAGGGGCGTGTGTAGCTTGGCTTACGCACTGACGCGACTCGAGTTGGGCTCAGCTGAGGCGCGATGAAGAAGACGCCACAACTGATGAACAACGGATGGCTCACATGAAGCTCGAATGGCTTACAAAAATGCGACGGTGAGTTGGACGACGGTTCGAACGACAACCAATGGTTGCTGACCGGTGTGTAAGGCGGAGATGGACGAAGAGCTCGATAGAAGATGCGGTGGAAGAAGAACGTGGATGGCGGTCATGAGCGACGGATCGATGGATCAACGCGGCGAAAGGCTTCGACGAGAAGAATGGATGGCTGTCGAACGAAAAAAGGTGGCGACGACAACAAACTTAATTGGAGTTTAAGAGGTTAGGGTTTCTTGAGGAAGAAGATGATGAATAGTGAAATTTAATTCCCGTTGTCCAAGGAGTCTATTTAATGAAAATAATAATAATTTATTTTCTTATTTTCCTTAATTCAAAACAAAAAATCAAACTTTTCTCTCTCTTCATTTAAAATCCATCAAATCTCCTTTTAAACTCAAATAATTCTCTCTCTCCAATCACATCACTTTTATTTTTTCAAAATAAGGTACAAATCTTTAATAATTATATTCTACTTATAATTATTCCATCATTCACTTAATATTAATTATAATTACCCCAAATTCACCAAAATTAAAACAACCAATAACATTCACTTAAAACAAATCTTTCATAACACTAAAAATTTAATTAATTAAGTATTCTCCCAAAATACTCAATTAGTCTTACTTCTCACAAAAACAAACCATTCTAACAATTAACTCAAATAACACTAAAATAATTTCAACATTGTCATAATTAAACTTAAGATAATTAAAATTAAAATTACCTTATTTTGGGACGTGACATTACATATATGATTAAAGTAGAATACCCATATTCCTTGAATTTTATGTTTAAATTAAAAAAAATTGATGGTGGTGAGAAGATAAATGATGAATACACCAAATACATACATATGACAAAATCACCAAAATTAAAATATTCACCCTATCTTAACGAGATTCTAAATACCTAAAAAATTATAGAGAAGATTCCAACGGGTCTTTAACATTAATTAAAACCAATTTTTTTAATTTCTTTACAAAATCTCCAAAATGGTAAGACTCGTGTTGATAACGTGTTATAAAATAAATAACAATATGAACAATAATAACAATGAAGCAAAACAGTAGAATTAAGCATAAAAGAAAAAGGAAAAAATAACAATTGAACTCAATTGTGGTGTGTCTTACAAAAACACCATATAACTCTATTTATAGGACACGTGATAATATAGGTTACAATATAGAATTTAATAAGTTGGATGTTACAACTTGAAATTAAATAGTAATCATATAACAATTGGTAACTTAAGTAGGTTATAAATATCTACGTTCATGATATATAATTATATTTTTATAATAGATTTGTACTTTTTAATTTCAAGTATAAAAACTCACATTTTACATAGTAAATTGAAGCTGTCAACTCCCAACGTCTATTCACCTTCCTTCTTCCAAGTTCACTGTCTCTGTTTTTCCCTTTCAGTTTGGGGAATGCTATTCAATAGTTAGTTTATGAGTAAGTAAAAATCGTTGAATAAAATTTCTTAAAATGATAAATTGGAAGGGTCTTGATTTAGTTTTTATTTGATTCCTATGTAACAAAATCTAGCGCTTTCGTCTTAAGACTTCAATAATGATCAATTTTAAATTTGAGATATCAAAATCGTTGATAATTTAATGAAAAGCTAATTAAGACGAAAAGTAGACTAATTTTAAACTAAAATACGTCAATGATGTGACTATTTTATTTCAAGGCAAAATATTACTTTTAGAAAAACAAAAATAATAAAAGAAAAACAAGGGACACTAAATCTCCATCTCCTCTTCTCTCATTGTCAACTTCTAAAAAAAGCCGCTTGTTTCCTAAAGTATGGGGTTGTTGCATGGAAGTACCATGAACATCACCCCCACACTAAATTAAGTCCTAACCAACACGAAGTGTCTTTTATAAAATCATACAAAAAAAAAAAAAAAAACCCTTTGTCATTATTATCTTCACTTTCTTCAAAATGACATTTTTGAAAGCTTAAAAGGTAAAAATAGAAAAAAAGGGGAAAAAAAACCATTGTTGCGTCCGTATCACCTTGTCATCTCTTTTTAGGTAGTTTGGTTGTTTATTTAGTATAAACCTTCCGTAAATAATAATAAAAAAAAGAATCAAAAGTTATTTGACCCTATTATATATGTATATTTTTTTGTGTCGGTAAAACCTTAGTTTATTGTAATTAACAAGTTTACAAGGAATATTACATTTGTTTTTGTTAAAATAGTAAGCGATGTACGTTGTTAAAATTGCTACATTTATCTAAATTTAATCCAAATTAAAAGTTTAGAATGACATGAATTATTTAATGTCAAAATTAATATCTATCATATTATTATAATAAGAACTATTTATTAGCCTAAAAATAATTTATATGCTATATTCTCTCTATATTTTTTTTTTATTTTTTTAAAAAAATTAGCATGATTGTGGAATAGATTTTAAATTTTGAAATAGAAAACGTAATAGAAAATAGAAAACTATTCCTATTTCCGCATTCTTTAATGATTTTGATTTGTATTTTTTTCAAAGTAAAAAAACTTTGATCGACTCCCCAGTATTTATTCAGCTTCGTTCTTCACAGTTCACCGCCTCCCATTGACGAGCCCACAACACCCAAACAATTTTCGCGGGAACTCCCGGGTTATTTTGGCGGGAGTCCACGTGTCAAGCTAACAGAGCAGCGCCATCTCCTCATTCCCGCCAAAATCCATTCCATATATATACCCTAAGAATCTCCAATTTCCCCTTTCTTTTCTTTCTTTTAATCCATAACAATGGCGGACGCTTCAAAGAAAATTTCTTCTTCATCCTCATCAACTTTACCCTTCAAATTGAAGAAACCTTTGTGTTCTAACTTCAAATCTTTACTTGAGGATTCACAATCCTTGAGCTCCAAGACGCCGGAGAAGCCGGCGGAGCTCTCTACCAGATCTAGGAACCGTAAGGTTGCGCTTTCGATCAAGGAGGTTAAACAAGCTGCTAAGAGTGTCCGTGAATCGAATCGTCAGTTGCCTCTTGATCTGGCTACCGAAGAGAGAAAATCGGTCAGAAGACAGATAGATTCTTGGTCGAATGAAAGTCAGTCGGTTGAAAATAAGTCTAGGAAATTGCCTGAGAAGTAAGTGTTTTTGTTTCTCGATCTTGAAAGGTAGCTTATTGATGGTCGGCAGCTCTTTTAGATCCATTTTGAATGTTGGGTGAATGAGTTTTGTTATTATTCTGGTGTTTGCAGATTTGAGATGCTTTGTAAGTTCTTTTATAGTTTGGATTCTGCAATGCGGTTGTTGCGATGTAAAGGTGTCGCATCCAACTTCTCTAATGTTTGCCCTAAGGTCGAAGCCCTCACTGATAGGTACTGATTCTGCCTTCCACATTGCCTTTTTCCTTTCCATCGATTTATATCTTGATAGTACTGCACAGATTAATTTAGTATTTTAGGATAATTTATCTGACTGGCCGCTTAAGTAACAATAAAGAACTTTGTAAATTTTGTTATTTCTTTTAAATACAATTGTGGTTCTCCCACGATATTGTGATGGCTGTTTTCAAATCCTTCTAGTTTTAGTTAATCTTTTGGCATTCACTTCTTAGATTTTTTATATGTCTCGGAGAGTTTCTCTGTTATATGATTCTGAATTTGATGGCTATGAGCGTAGGAGGTTTTCATATGGTCATTTGGCTCAGTTCAAGTTTATTTTACCCGAAGCAATTGTTCTCAAGAAGGTTGTGGTCTACGATGAGCAGACCTGCTGTATGAAGCCAGATCTTCACATATCTTTCAATTTTGCTGTTCTAGAGAATAAGGAGGACCAATATATGCAACTGAGGAAGTTGTTTCGGGCACGGCTTTCAGAATTTGTTAGTTCCTATCCAGAGGTATGTCAACATTTTCCATCTGTGATTTGTAGACTTAGGGTTTATCTGTATTTGTCCTCATGAATTTTAGAATGTTGGTTCTTTCTATATGAAATGTGAATATTGACGTCCCTATATCGTTGTTAGTACTTGCTTTGTTTTCAAGTGGACATGAATGTCTTTAAACATATTACATTGATGCTTGATGAATGTTGCATTTCATAAATTGTATAGTTTAGGAATTAAGTTAGTGGAATAACAAGGAGTTGTAGCATTTTGGTCATAAAATTTTGTTGTTATCATTTGCACGATGGCCACCAAGATGCCTTGATTTCTCTGTTTCGTTTTGTAAGTCATTTTTCTTATATTTTGGCTATATTGTCTCTTGGTCCTTCAAAATTTCTATGTTCTAATGCATGCTTCTATATTCAGACTCATGATGTTCCAAAGGATTTGCTGCCGAATCCATTCAATTTCCGAAGCCAAGATCTTGTTGCAAAATCCAACTCGCTATCCTCTATCAAGACATCGATCGAGCAATTGGCCCCTGAGCAACCAATGCCATCAATAGAAGGGATTTGTTTTAACCATCATTCAGAAGAAAATCAAGGTTTCCGGATAGTTAAATCTACCATGTCTATATCTGGCTCGAGTAAGCAGAAGGAATTTTCAGGGTTATCTCATTTTTCACCATCTTTTAGCCGGCGTTTCTCTCAAAAAGTTGTTGACAGAGAAATAGCAATCAATGATCAAGTTACAACACCTTCTAACCAAGTTTCATCTTGTACTGACGTTGAGACAAATATCGACACAGAATCTTCTGTTGTAGCATCTTCAACTGAGCCTTTCTCCCCCATAAAAGTACCTTCCAACTCAACTTGCAATGTACATTGTCACGAAAACTATGCTTCTCCACTTCGTTCTTTGGCATTGGCCCTTCCCACAACTCCCAGTAATACAACAGGCAGAGTAACCATGATGATAGAATGTGACCAATCTGCAAAAGCTAATGATATTGATTCAACTCCAAGAAAGCTTGTTTCAACCCCAACTCGACTGATGACTAACACACCTGCAATGCCTCCACCAAAACGAAGTTCCATGACTCCCGATGACGATCCTTCTTTCTCAACAAACAAGCTGGTCAGACGTCCTCCCCGTTCGAGATCACTTGTATTTGACACTCCTACAAAGGAATATAAAAACAATGATGAGAGAGATGTTTCACTTGAAAATGACATTGGAGATGTTTTATCTCCAAGCCTCGTACAATCTGTATGTGACTATTCCCTCTCTTATAAGCAACCTTCCCTTAGTTTATGCTAACTAATACTACCATTTGCAGTAAAAAATGACAATATACTAAGAGTTTCTTGTGTTCTTGATTTGCAGATTAGAGAGAAAGAACGAAAGGTCAAAGAAGAGCAAATGCCGGCAATAACACAAGCTAAGAGACGACAGGAAATGATTGCTAACCTGCCAAAACTCTTCAATGCTATCTTTTTCTTGTACCACAAGCGTACAGTTATTAGAAGGCAGGAGCTATTTCACAAAATAATCGCCAGTAGTGACAAAAGTAAGCAAAAATAAATACGCCTGTTTTAAAGTAGGTTTCAATTTGTTTTAGCTTGTCTGGAGCTGATTCATTTCTTTTGTTATACTCATAGGAGAAATTGAAGAGCAGCTAGATTTGTTGTTTGAACTTGCACCCGAATGGATTTCTCAAAAATCGACATCCAGCGGTGATGTGCTAGTTTGGTTAGCTTTCCTTTCTTACACTCTTATATTAAAGTTCTGGAAAATCATCCATTAGATATTGAACACGAGAAAAACTTTAGCAAAAACTTATGCCTCCATATAGAAAAATGTGCTAATTAAATCCTATTTGGTTTCATATTGTAGCATCAATGAATTGTCGAATGTGGAATCAATACGTGATCGGCTTGAGGAAGCTAAGTGAAGAAAGGAGTTGAGAAGTTGGTCTACTTTTTTTTGTCCCTCTCAGCATCTAACCTTGCATACACAATTGAAATTTCCACTCTCTTCATCAAGCACCAGCCATTTTTATTATAATGGCAGTAGCTTGCTTTCCTCTGGTAAGATGTACAGTTTAAGGGATAGAGCAAATTCTTCAAACCTTGTATTGCTTTGTATCTGCTCTAAGATATGGTTCTCATTCTCACTGAACACTAGAAATGTTTCTATAGGTTTTGGTGGGTAAGGAGTATGGAAAAGGTTATAAGATAGAACATTAGTCTCTTTTCATTGACTTAATAAAAAGTTTCGCATCATTTTCAAAGTTCAAAGATAGCAATTATTGTTATATCACTAGTTTGACTTTCCCTTATCAAGCTGGTGGGGAAAATCCTTTATCAGAATTCACTATTCTGAAACTTCGTCTCAATAAAAAAATGTGCTTTCTGAACTTGTTATAAAGTTACATCTGCCAAGATCATGAAAATGTTTACAAAGGTCGATTATTTTTTGCTCATTGAAATGAGTTTCTTATGACAGTTGATCCTTTTGTAATCTCAATTTATGAATGAAACATGATTGACTGGTTCTCATGCCAAAAGAGAAAAAGCTTTTGCCAATATAAGGGACATGAAGTAGAGAAAATGAACCTAAGAGACTAGAATTATGTAAAGTGACCACTGACCTTGATTGGAAAAGAAGAAAGTTTCATAAAACTCCTAAACAAACGATGATAAAAGAAATAGACTCTACAACCATTAGGGGAGACTCATCCAGATAAAATTTAACCTTAATTCTTTAATTGCTCACTAATCCTAGTTTTGACCAATGCAACCCTGTTGAAAAAATACACTATTTAATTTAAAAAATTCTCCAAATTAATCCTTCAAAAACCCAGATCAACCTCCAAATAAATTCCAACATTCAATTATCAAATTAAATCCTCAATTAATTCATTAATGGATATCCAAAATCCATACCAAAACACCAAAAAAAAAAAAAAAAAAAACTTGGAAAATTGTCAAAAATAGGTTAAAAAAGGAGGGTTAAATGACTTTTGGGATAGTTTTTGAAAACGAAGAGTTTTAGGACAATTTAGGTGTGAATGGATAAAAATGCCCTTCATTAAATTTCTCTTTCTCTTTCCCTTTCCTTTCTCTTTCCCTTTCCTTTCTCTTTCGCATAGAACTCTTGAAGTAAAAAAAAAAAAAAATCGCTCTGCTCCGATACTCTGCTTTGCTCCAGTGCTATTTTGGAATGGACTTATTTGCTGTGTAAATTAGTTTAGTCAAAGTTTGGTTTAGGTTCTTAGAAAGTTTAATGGGTAGTGAAAAATGAATTGAAGTAAAGAATTTAGTTGGGTCAAATAGAGGAGGAGTAAGCAATAGGAATAGAAAGGAATAGATGGTTTCTTTTATCTACATTGCTTTCTATCTATTATGTATTATCTTATATTGTGAGCAATTTTTCATGCTGCTATGGATGCTTCTCAAACCACTCTAGCTTCTTCTTTGATCACTTTCTCCCACCTGCACTTTATGCATTAGTTTGAATTGTTTTTATGTATGTTTAGTAAGTCTCTTAGGCCCTCATGGTTTATCTCGCACGTATCTCTCACCCATCTCGCACCTTCCAAACTTTCACTATTTATTTCAAAATCAAATTGGTACACCTCCTAATCCATTTAGAGTTATTCTTTGCATGTTTAGTAAGTCTCTTAGGCCCTCATGCTTTATCTCGCACGTATCTCGCACGCATCTCGTACCTTCCAAACTTTCACTATTTATTTCAAAATCAAATTGGTACACCTCCTAATCCATTTAGAGCTATTATTTGCATGTTTAGTAAGTCTCTTAGGCCCTCATGCTTTATCTCGCATGTATCTCGCACCTTCCAAACTTTGCATATCACAGTTATTTTTGTTATTATTTTGCATCTCGCAAACATCTTGTAGGCATCTCGTAGGTTCTTAAGTTCAAATGCTTAATCTCAAATGAATTATATACTTATGCCTATGTGATTTAGGGTGCTTTTTGCTACTGTTTTTTAATCTCGCAAATAAGTCATACACTTTTTTTATGTGATATGTCAACTTCTAAGTTTAAATCAATTTTTGCAGGAATTAAAAAACTTAAGGTAGTTTAAGGATGTCACATGTTCGGATTTTAGTGCGTTATGGTGGTGCATGGGATGAGGGATGAAGAAAATATGAAGAAGGTATGTTAAAAGGCATTGTTGTCAATAAAGAAATAACATACAAAAATTTACAGGATGAATTATATGACCTTGCAGAAGTTGACCTTACAAAGTTCGACATAAAAATAAGATATATGAGATAAAAGGGGAAAAGGAAGCTCCTCTATTTGAGTTAAACAATGACCGTGATTTGAAGTTTTATATTCTTAGTGAAAATCCATTGGAGGTCCCTCTATACGTATCATTTGAGCTTAGAAGCAATCAAAGCAAACAAAGATTACAATTCAGTATCTGGCAGCAACCAAGTTCAAAATTTAAACCCTCATCCTCCAATTGCAATGGATACATTAGATGAGAATGAAGTTGATATTGGTGAAGTTCAGGTTGGCTTGTGTGATAACATGATAGGACCACTTCGGCTATATGGAAATCATATGATTCAAAAGATGATACTTTTACATGGGAGTCAGTTGAGATGAACAATGAATCGTTTGACATTCCACAACAAAGAGATGCTCCTACAAAAGATTGCAAAGGAAAGCTAAAGTTCACTACAACTCTTGTAGTTGAAAGTTGAAGCCAAAAAGAAGTGGTTGGTTCGAAGAAAGCTCTACAAGTGAGAAGTTGGATGTAGGACAAATATTTTTTTGCAAGAGAGATTTGTCAATGAGATTAAATGTGTTGGCAATGAATTTTTTGTCAGTTTGTAGTAAAAAAGTCTACAAAAGAGGTTCTTTTTGTTAGATGCATCAACAACAAGTGTGGTTGGAGATTACGAGCGGTGAGATTGAAGGATTCAAATATATTCAAGGATTCAAATATATTCAAGATTAAAAAGTATGTCAAAGTTCATTCGTGTTCTCTTGAGTTTTTGAATTGTGACCATAGGCAAGCAAATTCTTGGGTTGTTGGAGAATTAGTAAAGTCCAAATTCAAGGGAGCCGATCGCCTATACAAATCACGTGATATCATAGAAGACATGAGACAAGACTATGGCATAAATATGAGTTATGAAAAAGCATGACGTGTCAGAGAAAATGCATATGAACGAGTGCGAAGGTCTCTTGAAGAGTCATATAATCTTTTGCGTAGATATGGTGAAGCACTCAAACATACAAATCTAGGTACAATATTTCACATGGAACTCGAAGATGATCGTTTCTTCAAATATCTTTTATGGCTGTTGGTCCATGTGTCAGAGGATTCTTAAATTGTATTAGACCGGTCATAATCATGGATGAAACATTTCTTAAGAACAAATATCGGGGTTAGTTGATAGTTTTCGTTTGCTTAGATGGTAACAATCAGATTTATCCTCTAGCTTTTGGAGTAGTTGATAAAGAAACAGATGACTCAATATAGTGGTTCTTAGAAAAATTGAAAGGTGCAATAGGGGAGGTGCCTAATCTAGGCTTTGTGACAAATCGAAAAACATGCTTCTCTAAGGGTATTTCATCAGTTTTCCCCTCTGCATTCCATGGCCTTTGTGTCCAACATTTGACTCAAAATTTGTATGATAAATATAAGAATGACACGGTTGCTATTTTGTTTTACAATGCATCGAGAACATCTCGTGAATCAACGTTTCTAGAAGCGTGGACAAATCTTCTTGTATTTCTTAATGGTTCAGGAAAATATTTAAATAACGTTGGAATAGCATGGTGGTCCCGTGTTCACTGCCCAAGAAGACGATATAACATGATGATAACAAATATAGCAGAGTCCATGAATTCTATACTGAAAGAATTTAGAGATTTGCCTATTGCTTCATTCCTCGAACATGTTTGAGCTTTACTATAACGTTGGTTTTGAGAGCATCGAGAAGAAGGCATTAAAATGACATCTACATTGACTAAATGGGCAGAGTTAGTTCTACAAAAGAAACAAAAACGAGCTTTGACAATGAAGGTCAACCCAATTGACTGTTACCAATTTCATGCCAAAGATTTAGATAAGGAGGAGGTTGTAAATCTTCAGACTCAAGAGTGCACTTGTAAGGAGTTTCAAGCTGAGCAACTACCATACTCACATGCCATTGCTGCAACATGGGATTGCAATATAAATGTTTACAGTTTATGTGCTAATTATTACACTAATGAATGTTTGTTGGCAGCATATGCGGAGGCCGTTTACTCAGTTGGGAATCAGTCAGATTGGAAAACAAGCGAAGACTACGTACATATGACTGTTTTACCTTCGAAAGTAGTCAAAAGAGTTGGTCGACCGAAGAAAAAGAGGATTCCAAGTGTTGGTGAAGCTCCGAAATTGCGTAAGTGTGGTCGATGTAAAGAAATAGTTCATAACAGATTAACGTGTACCAATCCAATTTCATATACTGAGAAGTCGAGCATACAAGATTAGAAATTTCTCTACCAATGTTGTTTTCTTTTCGTACTGAAACATGCTTTAGTTTGTTATTTATCTGTTTGGATGTGTTTTCTTCATGATGTCTCCGAACATTCTTACTTTATGTGCTTCTAGATAGATGAAGAAGACGAAAATAACAACTGGCTTATTCATTTAGGAAAAAAAACACACGTATTGACACAAGTTTTAATTTGTTTAATATACAACTGATTTCATGATCATTTAAATATAACTAAACGATCGTTTAACGTAACTAAACGATCGTTTAACGTAACTAAACGATCGTTTAACGTAACTAAACGATCGTTTAAAATAACTAAATGATTTTTTAATTGTATAAACTATCGTTTATATATTTCACACGACTGTTTGTTTAATTTGTAATTCTTTAATTTATATATTTTTTAATTCTTTGCTTCTCAACTCCTTTAATTTATATATTTTTTTTAATTCTTTGCTACTTAGCTGCTTTCATGATCGTATATACATATTTAAAAGATCGTTTTGACTTAATTACACGATCGTTTATATATATATATTAAACAGTAAAGAATTGCGCATTTTAAATAAAGTACGCGAATTTACAATATTGCCCCTTCGGTAAAAACAACCAATATATACATTCAGCCTTCTTCGTTTTCTGTCACTTTGCAATACACAAACGCACTGATTACTCAGTCCATTTTTCTCTTCAACGTTAAAAGGTATTTTGCTAAACTTTTCCTACTATAACGTTACACTTTTCCTTCTTTATATTTCAAACGTTTCGACTTCTGTCTTGAAAAACTATCGTTCTATTCTTAAATTCTTATTCTCAAGCGTTTAGAGTTTCAGATTCATTTAAACTTCTATTCTCCAGACTTTTAAATGTCTCAATTTATTATTACTTACTGATTAACTATGTTTTTAGGATGGCTGTACCTAGCGACAAGTATTTTACTGCCACTGTCTCATGCCAAGTGCATAAGTTCGGTAGTCTTATTAAGGATAAACTGACCAAGGAACAACTGTAAATGTTCGACAAAACAATTTTTGGTCCATTGCTGAATGTCAACATGGTCTTCAACGGCCAGTTGATCCATCATTTCTTGTTGAGGTAGATACTTGAAGAAGCCAACGCAGATGGAATCTGTTTTTCAGTTTTGGGAAAGAACGTCCGTTTCACCCAAAAGGAATTCAATATCATAACTGGATTGTGGCCAACAAACACAACATTGGAGAAAGATTATGATAACAAGTGCCTACAAAGCCTTCTATTCGGATTAGAAAACAAGAAAATAATAACATGCTAGGAAATTGAGGAAATTTTCAAGAATTTTGAGTTTACAAATGATCACGATGCTGTGAAGGTCGCCTTGGCTGTCTTTATAGAAACTGTGATGGTCAGGAAGGATAAGAAAATACAGTTTGACATGGATATTTTGGGAAGAGTTGATGAAGAAGTATTTAAAAGCTTCGATTGGTCAACTTTCTTCTACACTCGTCTGCTCAATAGTTTAAAGACAAGTCTACAAGGAAAAAAAGAAGCATACGAGCTAAAGAAGACAAAAAGTTCCAAAGCAGTGGCATACTACAACATCAAAGGCTACGTGCTTGCTTTTTAGGTGATTTTTATTTGTTTGTACACTTTAATTAAATGCAAATTAAACATCAAAGTTTAACATATTTGTTTAAATATTTTAGTTGTGGGCTTATGAAGTATTCTCAACTGCAAGTGAGCACCTGACCACAAGAAACATTAAGGGATTAATCCCTAGGATATTGAGATGGAATTGTACACAAGCTCCATCTTACAAAATGCTGCAGAAGAACATATTGGACAACAAAAATATAAGTAAAACTTGTTAGCGATTGTTTAATACAATTACACGATCGTTTAATACAATTACACGATTGTTTACATTTTTACATATACGATCGTTTAGCTTAACAATTCTTTAATTTATATTAACAATTCTTTGATTGTAACCTTGCAGACTGTTGTTAAACGTAAACTGAAGCTGTCAACCCAAGAGAAAGCTTTCATGGAGAGTCGAATTCGAAGGGATGATAACATGCAAATGGAGGACGATGAATCCATTCCAGATATTAACAACAGTGATACCAATACTCTTGATCATGCAATGAACAACAAATCATTGGAGCAATCAAACTCATCTCCACAACTGTCACCACGAAGGAAACAAAGTGAAACAGTGGTTGACCAGTCTGAAATGAATCCAATCACCAACAAGAAATGTTGCAAATCAAAGAAGTCTAATGACAAAGAACAACAAAGTCATTCAAAATCCTACAAGAAATTGAAGAACGAAATAAAAGAAGTTCGTAAGGATTTATCCACACTGACTTCTATAGTCTCTAGGATGGATGACATAATCAGAAAGCAGTCATTAGAGCTATCTGAAATGAAGAATATGCTCGAGAGATTGGTCAAGGTAAAATTTATTTTTAGAAAGTATTTCGTTTATCAGTTGTTTAAATAAACGATCGTTTAACTAAAATATCCGATCTCCTATCACATTTCATGATCACTTATCAAAGTTACATGATCGTTTATCAAAGTTACACGATCATTTATCAAAGTTACACGATCATTTATCAAAGTTACACGATCGTTTATTTGTATATACATGATCGTTTAACAATACATTATTTTTTAATTTTATTTTTGTTTTTATTTGTTTATTAGAATCAAAATCAAAATCAAGGGAATGATCATACTCATCAAAATTACAATGATGTCGATCAGAATAGAGAAGATATGATCACTAGTGACCAACCATATGTTGAAGAACAACATACTGAAGAACAACATACTGAACATTAAGAGGAAACCCAAAGGTTAACATTTCATTCATTGTTTACTGCTTTATAATGTTGAAAATTGCTTACATTCTAAATAAGTAACAATTGTATTTTCTATTATTCTCATTTTTTTCTTATTTTGTTTAGGGAACATCAAGAGGAATTTGGTAGTGATATAAGCATATACGGCAGGGATGCAGGCTTGCTACTGACTATAAGAGATATATCAAATAATCTAAATGCTCAAAGTCAGAAAGAAAAAGACCTGCCATAAATGATTACTACCCTTCCACTTGTGAGCCAACCTCTTCCACTTTGTGAAATGGCTCCATTGGATCAAACTGTACAAATTCATGAAGTGCCACCATCAATTTCAATTGTAAATGAAGAATCTCAACTGGTATGTATACACAACAAATTTGTAGTCCTTTGAATTAATAGTTTGTTACTTGTCTAATATCATACATTACAGGAAACAACAAAACAACAGGTTGAGATTCAAGAAAATGATGAAACATTTACTTTGGTTGAAAAAGAACCAGTAACGGAGAAAGAAAGTTCTATAATTGATTTAGAATCTACATTGATATGTATATAAAAGAACTCTGAAGTACTTTACATCATTTATTATTGTTTTTTATTTTTTTCTTAGTTAATAACATTGTGCATTATAGGAAACAAATGAACAACAAAAACCAATAAAGAGAAGAAAGCTATGTGAAATAGCAAATAAAAAGGTGTCTGATGAAGATGAACAAGTTAATCCACCCATAACATCTACTGAGATGATCATATCAGAACCTACAATACCTGTCCCAGATGTCGAACTCAGAGATGTAGATAGATATAATCCCATGTGGCAAGTGGATGAAAAATTATGGATGACATACTTAGAATGGAAAAGATCAAGAAAAACAACTCATGAAGAAAGGAAAGTAGTCTCCACAACCAGAAAAAAGATTTTTTCAAACAGTTTGAAGAAAACACATGGATACTAGGAGACGTAAGTACTATTTCCAAATTTCATTTTATATGTAAACGATCACGCGTATTTTCTAAACGATCGCTTCTATTAACTAAACAACCGTTTATATATATTACACAATCGCTTAGTAAGTAAACGATCACTTGTATTTTCTAAACGATCACTTATACTCTTCTTTCATTCACTAAACGATCGTTTAGTTTTCTTTGTAAACCATGGATTTTCTATTATCCCACTTGCAGAACAAAATGTTGCATCTCAAGCAACTTTGCAAGCGTACTTTTAGAGTAATAGATTCCGCGTTTATAGTAAGTTGTTATTCTTTAATTTTTTTTTGTATAGAAGTTAAACTACATCATTATATTTTGATTAAATTTTTTTTGCTTGTTCTTCAAGACTGAAATCAATAAGCCAGATTGCATAGTTTGGCAACGTCTTTTTGATACTCATCTGCTGACACATGACAATCAAAAAGCTGAATGGACAGACGCAGTAACACACTTAAATATATGGGCAGAAGAATATTTGGTATACTATTTCAACACACCTGTTGATGATTTCCAAGATAAACCAGGGTGGGGAGATGTCAACTACGTGATTGACTGCATCAACATAAAAGAACACTGGTTGGCTATTGCAGCTGATATGAGAAAATGCAAGATCTACGTGTTCGACTCAATGCCAATTTATGTTGAGAAGAAACTTGTTGATCAAGCTCTTGAAATGCCTACACGATGCATCGCCTCACTCACAATTGCAATTGGAGTGAACCTCCATTCAAAACGATTCAAATATAGCCCTTGGCCAGTACGCAGATCGAATACCACATTACAAAAAGGGCGTTCATTGAATTGTGGCATTTTCTGTTCTAAATTTATTGACTGCCTTGTAACAAACGCTGACCATGGTTGTCTAACTGTGCAAAACATGAAACTGTTTAGACAAGAGTATGTACTGGAACTTTGGGCGAATAAATAAATATATATTTGGTTCTTGTACTTTTGAGTTAATATTTGTATTCGTTTAGATACATATCACAAAGCAATTGTATAAAAATATAAAAACATTCGTGTAGAGAAATACTCATCTCGCATATATCTTTAAGCGATCGTTTAGTAATGTCTAAACGATCTTCTTAGTAAACATAAAAAATATTAAGCGATCGTTTATATAAAGCACATTGATATCTAAAAGAATATTAAGTGATTTCCTAAATGTACAGGTGAAGAATATTAAATGATCGTTTATATGTATCACACTAATGTAAAAGATTGTACATATATCTTTAAGTGATCGTTTAACAAATTAGTCTAAACGATCTTCCTAATAAATATACAAAATATTAAGCGATTGTTTATAGAAACCACACTAATATCTAAAAGAATATTAAGCGATTTCCTAAACATTCAGGTGAAGAATATTAAGAGATCGTTTATATGTATCACGCTAATGTAAAAGATCGTGCATATATCTTTTAGCGATCATTTAGTAAAGTCTAAACGATCTTCTTAATAATCATAAAAAGTATTAAGCGATCCTTTATAGAAACCACACTAATACCTAAAAGAATATTAAGCGATTTCCTAAACGTTCAGGTGAAGAATATTAAGCGATCGTTTATATGTATCACACTAGTGTAAAAGATCGTGCATATATCTTTAAGCGATCGTTTAGTAAAGTCTAAACGATCTTCTTAATAATCATAAAAAATATTAAGCGATCGTTTACCTATAAGTAGTTTTGCAACATAGAGAAGATTTGATACTTGTGATTTATGTACATATTTCGCAGCATACATGATATACAACTCCTACAAATCTCGCAACAAAATTCAATACATAGAAGTGTTGGTCCATAATTGAAATGCCAATTTTTTTCTGAAGTACGACATGTTTTCTTGACTTAATGTATCTAAATTATAACCAGCAACTATGTACTCAAAATACTTAATGTTGAATATGCCACAATCACTATTATTTCGTGGTAGTGGAATGGAGTCGACAATGACAACTGGCCAAGGTTCCTTGTATGTCAATGATCCAACTCACCTAGCAAATAATCCAGTACTATCTAACAAATTTGGCACCAACTCTCGAATCGACAGTAATATGTTTCTCATCTCTTCGGCACTTGTAAGTGACGGAAGCGAATCCTATACCTTGACTTGACAACTTACCAAATCCAAGCATAATAGAACCCAATGGTAATGGAGAGTAAACGTAATCAACACTTGTCCAAGGATCTTGGAAGTTCTTTTTTGACCCGACAACATAGTCAACCAACCTATACTCTTCCTTCCAGTCAAATGAGCGATTCTCTTTAATACATTCTTTGTATTGGGGCCACTTCACAACTAAAAGCCGCAGCAAAGAAAAAAATACAAACGCAAATATCAAACCGAAAGACAAATATCAAACGCAAATACATACATAAAGTAATGTTACGATTCCAAACCATAAAGATTGTATCTGTAGTTGTGAAGTTTTAAGCCGAAGGTATCTCGGCTGCCTTAATCTTGAAGTGAATGAAAAGAAAAAGTGCATCCAAATGCTAATAGGAACAAAAGTAAGCACTAAATGTATAGGACCATAACAATAAAGAAATTATAATGGCATAAATAATAAGATAATCCCTTACCTCATCCGCCAACCACCGTCGACACATAAACAAGTCTGAAAAATATCTTCGATTTTTTCTCATGAAAAGTTTCACGCACCTCATCGTTTGTATGCTTGTCTATAATCCAAGCTTTAAGTCTATCTAAATTGACGTCAAGTATTTTGTGCATGGGATCATAAACAATTGGTTCACACTGAGAGGTAGTGGTGGTTGATGTCATAGACCGTTTAGGTAGAGTTGTGAATGAGGTTGAGAGGTAAACACTTGCACGCTTCCTAGGAGTGGGCCGAATGGGTGGTCATTGAGTGGGAAATGGTTCTATCTCTGTGACGTCTGAATCAAAATGAGTACGAAGTTTTTTCCCAGTATCCTCAATTTCAACCTCATCGTCAAAGACATCTATTGGCTCCTCTAAACCAATCTCAACCTTCTTCTCCAACACGTCGATTGACTTCTCTAATTTAATATTAAACTTCACCACATTACTTGTGTCATCCTCGTTTCGCATCCTCAACCAAGGAGGGGTACCGATGGTGTGAACATCTTCGTCGCCCTATGGAAGCTCATAATGCATTAGTGTGGATAATGATAGAAATTAAACATCAATATTAGCAAGAACATGGAACCAAACCTTCTTTTTAAGTTCAACGTGTTTCGCCCCATTACTTGTGTCATCCTCCTTTGGCATCATCAACTAATGAGAGGTACCGCCTGTGTCAACATCTTTGGTCTTAGCATTATCCACTTTTTCACTTTCTAGTGTATGATCTACTAAGCCTTTAAACCCCTTGCGGTCTCCTTCGTCACCCTATGGAAGCTCAAAATGAATTAGTGTGGATAACAATAGAAAGTAAACATCAAGATTAGTGAGAACATGTAACTTGACGTATGAGTAATTACCAAATATCAAACAACTAAACTCAATACAATTAATATTTTGATTCTAACCTTTCTTTGAAGTCCAATGTGCTTCAATATGGTTGACATCATGCCCATCAATTCGTTAGTATCTAATTTTAGACTAGTAAGTTACTCTTCAACAACCGCTACACGATCTTGGAGATTTCGAATAGCCTTTTTCATCTTAGACTTCGACTTTTGTTTCTTACTCTTTTTGAAGTCACCTTCATCATTACCAACTTCTCATCCTCTTTTTGAACCACCATTCTTTGACTGAACAATGGTAGATGAGCGGAGGTTTTCAAAAAGTTCACATGAAGTAATTTTCAACTGTTCCTCTTCAGGTGTCATCTCAATAACCGCCTCAATTATCAGCTACAAAGAGAAAAGGAAAATGTATTTAGGAGAAAGAAATAACACAAAATCATGCGATCCTTAAATTAGTTACTATTGCTTTCTACTTACCATTGGCGAGTCAAACACCTGGCTTGGGACTTTGGTGATTGTTGGCACACCTACCTCAACATTTGTGGTATGACATCATCGTTTACTTTATCTACACCACATCCAATGATGGTTGGTATAGACTCATATGCCCAAACCTATTCCACATTTGACAAACAAGTTTAGGAATATATATATATATATATATATATATATATAGATATAAATGTGTGCATAAGTTTCGAAGTAAGAAGTAAGAAGTAGCATACCTGTAATGCATGCGAAAATCCATTGATAGTATATTTTTTTGTCTCAGTTGATTTCTTTTTTCTCTTGGCATATTGCATGTCCAAGGCTCTTTTCAAGGCACTTAATGTGCATCCAAAAACAATCCCAGCCAATCATAATTGTTGAATGTATTCCAATCATCAGCAATCTTGAAAAAATTCCGATCGACTTTGGTTCACCTATCTTTTCCTAACAAAGATAGCTCTATAAAGTACACTAAAGCTAATTTCACAATATCATCGTCATCACCCTCGTATTCTAAAAATATATCCTCTAAGTCGCTTACATAAATACATTCTTTGTCTTTGAAAAACTTCTCCAATAATCTACTATTCCCAACCAACTGAATAAACTCCTCTTTAGGATCCCATAGACCTGTTATTATGTTAAACTCTCTCCTACCAAAAGTACAAACAAAGCCCGAAACTTATATAATCCTTTCCTTCATCTTCCACCTCCCTTAACAATAAGTAGTGAATGAGTGGCCCATTAAAGACAATATTTAGGTCCAAAAAGTGCCCAAACTTTATTTTCCTAAATAAGGCTAATTGATCGGGTTTGAGTTTGACCTTAATATTATGTGTTGTCTTTTCTAAATGAGACAAACAACTTACTAGGGCATAAAAATGATGGAAAGGATTAATCTTGTATACGGGTCCGTCGGTCGATTTCGATGTCATAATTGAAGCCTGAACAAAAAAGAACAAATGAAATAATAATTGTCTAAGAGACTGACTAAACATGTCATAACAGCAATACTAAACATGTCATAACAGTATGTTTTAAGTTGAAATAAATAGTGAAAGTTTGGAAGGTGCGAGATACATGCGAGATAAACCATGAGGTCTAAGAGACTTAACAAACATCAATAGAATCACTCCAAATGGATTAGCAGGGGTACCAATTTCATTTTGAAATAAATAGTGAAAGTTTGGAAGGTACGAGATACGTGTGAGATACATGCGAGACAAACCATGAGGACCTAAGAGATTTAACAAACATCAATAGAATCACTCCAAATGAATTAGCAGGGGTACCAATTTCATTTTGAAATAAATAGTGAAAGTTTGGAATGTGCGAGATATGTGCGAGATACGTACGAGATGTGTGCGAGATACGTGTATAAACAAACAAAAGTGCATGTAATCTAAAATTATCAACTCACATTCAACTATTTAAAATCTTATTAATAAACTTAAGTCTTAATCTAAGACTTTCTTCTTACAAACAAACTACCTCAAATTAAATAGAGCAGTTATTTAAAGCTTTTATGCTCATGAGCTATATGGACCAATACATCATTCATAGTATTTCAAAATTCAAAGTTATAGAGAAACCCAACAAAAGTGCAGGTGATAGAAAGTGATCAAAGTGAAAGCCAGAGTGGTTTGAGAAGCATCCATAGCGGCATGAAAAATTGCTTACAATATAAGATAATACACAATAGATAGAAAGCAATGTAGATAAAAAAAAAACTCACTACTGAATGAAGGAGCTTCAATTGCACTTCTAAGAGGTAGCCAATTCAAAGTTAAAGAAGAGATCCAAAGAAAAAAGAGAAAAATGCCAACTATATTTAACTTCAATTCATTTCACTACCCATCTAACTTTCTAAGAACCTAAACCAAACTTTAAGTAAACTAATTTCCAGCAAATAAGTCGATTCCAAAAAAGCCTAAACCAGACAGATGAAACTCACAACAAATACCTAAACAAAACATTTATAGCAAACAAATTTAAAATGGGTTAGACATAAAACTCACTGAAATAAGAGAAAATGCTCAAAGTTGATTGAATGGTTCGAAAAGGAGAAGCGACGAAATGCACTGGAGGACCGACGAACGGCAAGCGACGAACGATCGGAGTATCTTTGAAGAGCAGAGTGTAGGAGTAGAGCGGAAAATTTCAGAAGCCAACAAAAAGCGATTTTTTTTTTTACTTCAGGTGCTCTACGCGAAAGAGAAGGGAAAGGGAAACTCTACGCGAAAGAGAAGGGAAAGCGAACATGGAAGAGAAGGGAAAGGGAAAGAAAAAGAGAATTTAATGAAGGGAAATTTTGTCTATTCACCCCTCAATTGTCCTAAAACTCCTTATTTTCAAAAACTATCCCAAAAGTCATTTAACCCTCATTTTTTAACCTATTTTTGGCATTTTCCCAAAAAACTTAACAAAATCCACCCAAAAACTCATCCCACTTAAAAGATAAGTTGAACGGTGGTGACCACGAGTTCAATTCCAACGAAAAATGGAGCAAAATGACAAGCCACCTCCGCTGCCGACTTTCATTCGAGTAGCGACGACTTCAAGGGACTTGTTGTCGGACAAAAAAGCCAAGGAAGGGGGTTTACCGGTGTTAATAATGTGAAGAGGAAGAAGATGGTATTGTTTTCTTTTTTTTGTTTTTTCCTTTAGATTAACTTTCACGCTTGACAAGGTACATTTACTAACTCCCCAAAACTTTGATTCTCTCTTTTTACCTTTCCAATCCTCTTTTCTCATCAGTCATCAATCAACCATTTATTCTTCAATTAAACAAATATCCATATATACATTTAATTACTTAAACCATAATGTACCAAATCATATTTTTTTTCTAAACTTTCAAATTAAATAACATCCGTAACAAATTAATGTTGAATAACCCAACTTATACACTTAATTTATTCAAGGTAATTAAAATAAAATTACCCCAAATTGGAAGGTTATAGTACAGTTCTTATCTTCTTCCACCAAATGCTTGGTAAGTGTCAATTTGTTTTGCAAATATACAACTTGATTATGTATATTTTTATTATGACACTTGTTGGATTTTTGAGAAAATATACAAGTGTTCATAACCTATTATGGGGCCGAAACTTGCGACAGGAGATATTAAGAAGGATTGGAATGGGAGAGCAAACTGATGTATTTCAGCTCCAATAATGGGTTGGTAGGGAACAATCTTTTAAAATTAGAACTCCCCTTACTATGGATCAGAATGAGCATATGTGGGTGTGTGACTTAATGACTGAGGATGCCAAGGTGGAATAATGCTAAAATGAAGAGTGTGATTTGGGAGGAAGACCGTATAGAATGATCAAATCAATTCCTATTTTGTAAAACAACAATTTCGGACTCTTGGGTTTGGTTCTATAATGGTAGTGGGCGAGTTTTCTACCAAAAGTGCGTATAAGTTGTGTATGACAGTTTGGTTGGAAGCATCATTTTTCTAGGTCCTAGAATGTAGTTTGGTGGATGGGTGTTTGGAATTCTTCCTTGCCTTCTAAAGTTAACATTTTTCTCTAGAAGGGTTTCAACAAAATTCTTCCAACAAAGAAAAACTTGGTTGATCGAAAGATTGGTGTAGATATCCGATGTGTGTGTTGCCAAAAAAGTATGAGATTGAGGGTCATATACTGTTTAAATGTAAAATAGCCAAACTTGTTTGGAGTAAAGGTTTTACCTGAGATCAACAACATCATCAATTTGGATTGCTTCGATTCATGACCTTCTTCACCAAGTGGTGGATTGTTTTTGTTAGATTTGCTGTGGGTCCATTTCAAGTTTATAAAGACATTTGATCAGAAAAATATTTATTCGAGAAAGATCTCTGCAGTTGAAGAAAAATACTTAAAAGATATTTAATATAAAATATTCTTTTAATTAAATATCTATCATGAGATATTATTAAATGATATTTGATTCTATAATCCCATTATCATTGAAAATATTATAAAATAATATAGAAACATCCTAGATTCCTTTATCTTCAGATTAAGCTAAGATCCTCAAGGTTATATATATATGCGTGATATTTGTTAATGGCAATATGGAAGTGAGAAGTTTCGTAAACAAAAATACTTGTGTAGCAAGTAAGTACATTCTACGGATAAGCATATGGTTCTTGCTTGATATATTTGTGATGATCCGTGAAGAATATGTGTGGTGATCTTCCGTACAAAGACCCAAAGAACTTTTATGTGATAAACAAGTTCGACATTGTCATTAAGATGCTTGATGATACCATTAAGGGGGAGATTTCCGCCAACAATCCTTAGTCAATTGATTGATGAGATAAATAATTAAGGGGGAGATTTTATCTTGTTGATATTTGAATTATGATAGTGATAGGTTTAATTCAGTAAGGTTGTATCATTGATAGTATAGAGTGAAAATATGAATGTAGAAACTATATGATTTATTTTATTTCTATAATTGTAACGACCCAACTCTTTATACTAAGCTAAGGTCATTACTAAAAAGAAACAATAACAATAGACACTTTCTTGAAACGAGGGAAGACTAAATTTTCATTAAAAATGGAATATTAAAACACTGAAACATAGACGTGGGAGCAAAACTGAGTCCCCATATGGCATGTCACGGATCCTTTTTTGTCGCTCGCCAGCTTTCCTCTACCTTTACCTTTACCTGAAATATTAAACATAGAAAGAGTGAGTATAAACATATACTCAGTAAGAGACCTACTAGGTGTCTGTTAATTTCCTATTAGAGTCCTGAAAAGTGGTATCCAAGAACTGACACGTTTCCGAACATGTGCAACATGTGATCCCAGAGGAACATAACTGGTCTTCGGTGATTCCAAAGGAACACCTAGGACAAACTCGTATGTAGTGTACCCGAAGGAAACACTAAAACAATCGGGCTGCGAGCGATCCCGTCGAATCACTCGAATCACTCGAATCATGTCTATGTCAATGCCAGACTGGGGGTCCCGTCGGACTACGCAGTCCTAAAAAGGTGGTGATCCCGAAAGACACCCATGCAGGTACGACTCTAATAGACAAAGTTAACAGAACACCTTATCCATAGCATGTAGCACAACATAACATCATAACATGGCATGAATATTAATCTTCAACAGCATACTACCAGTCATTAACATAACATCACTCATCATCATCAATCATCCATAAAATGACAGTCATCACCAATAGCATCAAGTTATGCATTTTAACTACCATCAGTGCATAATAATAATTACATGCGGTCTCTTAAATTCAGTTCGAACGTCTAGTAGAAGAATCTCTTACCTGGAGAATTTAGCCAAACAAAGTACTTCTTAGGTAAAAATTCTCCAATTAACTTGATCCTAATCATAAAAGAAAAACTTAGTATCTTAATTAATGAACTTAGCAATTGGCTAACATCCAAAAATTCACCCAAAAATTAATTAACTTTCTAAAAATTGGGGTTGAAACCAATTCAACCTTGATTGGAAAAAATCCAAGATTTAAATCTTAAAAATTTAGCCAATTGAACCTTTAAAGAAACCCCAAATAGATCAAAAATTAAATTAATAAAATATTAATTTAATTTCATTGGCTTACCAAGGTTACTCAGATGAAGGTTGAAAAATCCTCTTATCCTTGATGGAAAAATTCATCACTTTAAATCCTCAATTAAATCCAATTCCACCAAAACCAACTTTTCCCTCCAAAATCTCAAATTAACTTAAATTCTCAATTAATTTAATCAATCAAATCTTTTCCACTAAATCACTTATAACTTCCAACATGAATTATCTTAACCCAACCATAACAACTACACTCCATAATCAAGATTTATCTTTCTGCAGGATAATTAATTATCTTCTACAATAATTAATTATTATTTATCTTTCTCC
The DNA here is from genome assembly GCF_025177605.1 of Cucumis melo. Lineage (NCBI taxonomy): Eukaryota > Viridiplantae > Streptophyta > Magnoliopsida > Cucurbitales > Cucurbitaceae > Cucumis > Cucumis melo. The sequence goes on from NC_066857.1 coordinate 6,114,234, forward strand.
AAAATAATTAATTATCTTCCACAATAATTAATTATTATTTATCTTTCTCCAAAAATAATTAATTATCTTCGACAATAATTAACTATTATTTATCTTTTTCCAAAATAATTAATTATCTTCCACAATAATTAATTATTATTTATTTTCTCCAAAGTAATTATCCTTTTACAAATAATTATATTTTCCCAAAATATAATTATTTTACTTTTTCTCCCTTATAAATATTCTTTCTCAAAAATACAATTATCTTTTCCTTAAATAATTATATTTCAACAAATATAATTATCTTTCCCTCTCACATAATAATTATATATATTTCCACATATACATATAATTATCAAATCTCCAACAAACTTTTCACCCCACAATTTAATTAAATAACATTCATAATTATTTAATTAAATTCAATCTCAACAACACTAAAAAATCCACAACTTTACTTAATTCTCTTTAACTTACCATTTAATCAAAAAACACAACAAACACCACATGTCAAAACCTCTAATTAATTAAATATTCATCCAACAAATATTTAATTAATTTCAATTCCCACATAAATCAAATAATTCTCATTAAATGAATTCAAAAATAACGTCCAATAAATTAAATCTAATTAAATAAAATTAAGATAATTAACTTCCAAAATTATCTTAATTTTTGGGGCGTTACAATAATAGATTGTACTTATGATTTATTTCTCAAAATAATAAAATCTCTCATAACGGGTCAAAGACTCCCAGATGTAGATGCAGTATCATCAAACTGGATTAACAAAGTTTGTGTTCTTACTATATCTTCTTATCTGTTCATATTGTTGTTACTACTGTTGATTAATTGAAGGCTCATCCACTTTTACTATTGTTGACACTCTCCTTTTGTATTAAGTGGTATTAGAGCAAGGTTTCTACATTTCATGGAGTCTTTTCATTAAGGGCCGATCCTCAACAACATGACCACCTGTTCTGGATGGAGCGAACTATGCCTACTGGAAAGCTCGGATGATCACATTCATAAAGTCTATTGACAGTAAGTGTTGGAAAGCGGTGATTACTAGTTGGGAACATCCTTTCATTAAGGATCATGCTGGAAAGGAGAAACTTAAACCAGGGATAACTTGGTCTAAAGAAGAAGATGAAGCCTCTCTTGGGAACTCGAGGGCTTTAAATGCAATATTCAATGCAATATTAGGACCTAAGGCTACTTATGCAAAGAAGAAGTCTAGTACAACATCTAAATGGGTCTGTCATTTTTACAATCAACCTGGGCATATTAGACTATACTATTACAAGCTTCATGGGATCGACAAGGTGGGAAACCGTAAGTATAGACTACAGAATGCTTCTTCAAGCACTTTCGTAAAACATGTATGGAAAGTGAAAGAGTCGGGCAAACCATTTGCATGTAATGTGGCGTTCACTTCGATCTATACCACAAATTTTGAATATTGGTACTTTGACAATGGGTGTCCAAGGCACGTGATAAGGAATTCTCTCTTTTTCACTGATTTAAAAGAAAGTAAAACCGGACAAGTTACATTTGGCGATGGTGTTCAAGGAAAAGTTATTGGTAAAGGTTATTTTGATCGATCTGGAACTCCAAATCTCCATGATGTCATACTAGTTGAAGGATTATCTACAAATCTTATTAGTATTAGTCAACTATGTGATCAAGGGTTTAGAATATAGTTCTCAAAAGACAATTGTGAAGTATTAGATTTTAACAAGAATGCAATGATGACTGGAACATGACTTTTTGACAATTGTTATCATTGGGATAAAAATCTCAAGTGCGATTTGGCAAAAACTGATGAAACTATGCTATGACATAAACATCTTGGGAATATAAGGATATAAAAGATTTGTAAAGATTGTAAACATAGAAGCCATTCATGGAGTGCCCTTGTTGAAACAAAATACTAATATTTCGTGCTTGGAATGTCTAACTGGGAAGCAAACTAAATCGTCTCATAAGACTGGAGAACATATCAGAACCAATCGAGTCTTTGCTTTACTTAGACTTAATGGGTCCTATGCAGGTCGAGAGTCTTAGAGGTAAAAGATATGTGTTTGTGGTTGTTGACGACTACTCCAGGTTGACTTGAGTATGATTTATTAGAGAAAAGTCTGATTCGTTTAAGGTTTTTCGCTCATTATGTTTTCAGCTACAATGAGAACAAGACAAAAAGGTTCAACATATTAGAAGTGATCATGGTCGAGAGTTCGAGAATTCTAGTTTTAATGAGTTCTGTCAATTTGAGGGTATTTTTCATGAATTTTCAACACCTTTAACTCCTCAGTAGAATGGGGTTGTCGAGAGAAAGAATAGAACTATTCAGGAAGCTCGAGTTATGCTACATGCAAAGTCTCTTCCCATATACTTCTGGGCAGAGAGTTGTAAATACAACATATCACCTACACAATCGAGTTGCTCTTTGCCCTGGAACCATGTATACAAATTATCAGCTATAAAAGGGTCGTAAGCCAAATGTTAAATATTTTGATATTTTCGGTAGCAAGTGTCATATACTCAATGACCGAACATGTCACAAAAAATGGGATTCTAGATTAGATTAAGGTATTTTTCTTGGTTACTCCATCAACAGCAGAGCGTTTCAAGTATATAATAAACACACTAAAACTGTTATAGAATCTGTGAATATTATTGTTTACGATTCTGAAGACCTTACTGAAAGAGAAGATGATGATGATTGACAGTCAACTATGAAAACAATCTCGAACTGGTGAAATTTCTAAATGTACTAGATGGACTGATACAAAAAAAAGAATCTTATGCTATTCCTTTAGAAATTACTACAATTGGGAGATATGCTAATGAGAGTTGTATAAGCACGGAAGCTTCTCCCACTAGTTCAAATATTGACTCTATTGAAATGAAATCGACTAAAGAACAGAGTTTTGTGGCATCAGCTCGCATCAAGAAAAATCATCAAACTAGTAGCATTATAGGAGATATCAACGTTGGAATTACTACAAGGAAGAAGAACAAACTTGACTATGCCAAAATGATTGCAAATGTCTGTTTTACTTCTACAGTAGAACCTACTAATGTTACTAAAGCTCTAAATGATGAACAATGGATAAAAGCTATGCGGGAGGAACTACTCCACTCTGAACGAAATCAAGTTTGGAAATTAATATCAAAACCATCCAATGCCAATATTATTGGTACAAAGTGCATTTTTAAAAATAAGACTAATGAGAAAGGGAATGTCATTAAAATAAAGCTTGTCTTGTGGCTCAAGGATATGCTCAGATTGAGGGAGTTGGCTGGAAGCTATTCAAATGTTGCTTGGTATTGCTGTTGTGATACAAATCACGTTATTCCAAATGGATGTCAAAAGTGCATTCCTTAATGGATATATCTCAGAGAAAGTTTATGTAACTCAACCTAAAGGCTTTGTTGATTCTATTAATCCAGATTATATGTGTTGGGGTTGATGCTCTAAATCTCGTGGTCTTGTAGTTTGTAATTGTATATATTATATAAACATTTTATTTATCTAATAAAATAAAATATTTTATTTTATTTGACATTTAGTTGTATTAACCTACAAAACCAATAAACTAGCATCCAAAGTTATCTTTTGTAACATAAACATGTATGTGGAGACATACAAGTGGATCATGTTTGGTGATAATCTAAATGGTCTGTAGTAGATGGATAAGGCTGGATACCTTATCTTGGTGACAGTACGAATACAACCTGCTTTATAGTTGTTACAATTATTCTGAAGTCTACAAATGATTTGATCATCATCGTTCATATCGAGACATTAGAGCGGAAGTATTCTATACAAAGAGTTTGTATAAGATTGGACCATGAAATGAATAGTCTCTCTTATTAACACCATTACTAGTTAAGACTACATCTCACTAGGATAACTATAGATGACTTGACTTGAATCCTGAGTGAGTTGTGAACTCCTGCCTATGAAGGAGGTTCTTTGATTTTCATGGGTGAAAGTGACCTATGTCGTCGACTTAATATGCCTACCATTTTGGGGATTCATTTGATTGGGGAGATGGGAACACAAATACATAAGAAGAAATTCACTCATTCTCTATATATAGAGTAAGTAGAGAAATTGCTCTCTTAAGGGCTGATTCTAGGGCTTGAACAATGTGGCGCCACACCCTCTCTTGGCCAGAGAGGATTTTAGTTATAGTGAGAGTATAACTTATTGTTCATTAGAGGAATCAATAGTACCTAAGGAGTTAGATGTAACTATAGGGGCAAAATGGTAATTTTTGGTCTAGCTGTACTTACGAGCAATTTGTGAAGGGTCATTGCGTTGTTGATTGGTTATATCTGATGTACACAGAAATATATCTACAGTAGTAAGAAGAGTACAACTATTAGTCTTTAGTGGAATGACTGATGGTTAATGAATATAGATTAATTTAATTTAAGAGTTTAATTAATTAATCTCGTATCATTGGAGCTTCAATATGTAGGCCCATAAGGTTCCCTTGTTAGCTCAATAAGCACAATGAGAATCAAGTTTATTTTGGTTTAATGTGAATTGTTCAAATCGATTAAAGGGAATAAATTGTATATGATACAATTAATATAATGTATTTGATACATTATAATATAAAGTTTTTATGAGTGAAGTTAGTATTTGAATATGATTCAAATAATAATAATAATATGAATAAGATTCATAAATAAACTAAAGGTTAAAATTAATATGGATTCGATTCAAAAGTGGTTCCCTATGGCATGCTACGGTCACTTCTTGTCATTCGCCTTATCTTATTAGATTTGATTTCAGTATTTATGTACTTTTATTTATTTTACTCTTTTAAAACTAAATAGGGCTCGAGCTAGGAACTTACTTTTATATTTATTTCTACTTACTTTGGTTATTTATGTTTTTAATGAATATTTGAGTTTTTAATTACGAAAATTGGATATTTTCTATTTTAATTGAAGTAGTTTTATTTTCATTTGAGTAGTAATGGTCTCAGCTTAGTATAAAGAGTTGGGTCGTTACAGTTGGTATCAGAGCCTAAGTTTTAGGTTATGCAGACTGATTTACGATGTAAGTCTTTGTTTTCGGTTTTTACCCTATGGCTAATACGACTTCGTCACTCGCCAGGTATGTTTTATGATTTATGATGATGTTGTGATTCATGAATTAAATTAGATAATGTATAAATAATGTTATGATTGCATTATGAAAATTTCTACTGGTGGAATTTAGGAAAAATGCCGCCACACAGAGGTGCACGCAGAGGTGGTAGAGGAGGCAGAGGAGCTGGACGTACACAGCCTGAAGAGCAACCTATTGTATAAGCTACCAACCCTACTGCAGTCGTCACTCAAGCAGACCTCGCTGCAATGGAGAAGGGATACCAGGATATGCTGAGAGATGCTTTAGCACCATTTCATGTTGCCCGGCAGACCTCGACTGCCCCTCTTCTAGTCTCAATGGAATATTAGATTGTGCCAAACCAACTGTCAGTCGAGGCTAAACATCTGAGAGACTTTAGGAAGTACAATCCTAAGACATTTGATGGGTCCATGGATAACCCAACCATGGCTCAGATGTGGTTGACTTCTATAGAGACCATCTTTCGATACATGAAGTGCCTTAATGACCAGAAAGTTCAGTGCACTGTTTTCTTCTTGGAAGATAGAGGTACCGCCTGGTGGGAGACTATTGAGAGGATGCTGGATGATGACGTTAGCCAGATAATCTGGGAATAGTTCAAGGATAGCTTCTATGCAAAATTCTTTTCTGCCAGCCTAAGGTATGCTAAGCAGCAAGAGTTCCTGAACCTGGAGCAAGGCGACATAACTGTGGAGCAGTATGATGTAGAGTTTGACATGTTATCCCATTTTGCTCCCGATGTAGTAAGGGATGAGGCTGCCAGGACCGAAAAGTTCGTTAGAGGTCTCAGACTAGTTCTCCAGGGTTTCGTTCGAGCCTTCAAGCCAACCACCCATGCTGATGCACTGCGGCTGGTAGTAGATATGAGTCTGCATGAGAGAGATAATCCATCCAAGGTTGTAAGAAGAGAGTCAACCACAGGTCAGAAGAGGAAGGCTGAGTTGCAGCCTACTATAGCGCCACAGAGGAATCTGAGGTCAGGAGGTTTTTTCCAACGGCATCGTCAGGAGCTTGCTACTGCAGGAAAGACGTTAAGAGAGCTACCTACCTGTCGTAGCTGCGGAAGATCTCATGGAGGATGTTGCTTAGCAGAAAGTAGAGTTTGTTACAAGTGCAAGCAACCAGGGCATATAGCTGACTTTTGTCCTCAGAAATTGCTTGAGACTACTTCGAACCAGATTCCCACTTCTCAGCAGGGAAGAGTATTTGCCACTACTCGTCAGGAGGTCGAGCAAGCTGGTACTCTGTGACAGGTACACTCCCAATCTTGGGGCACTTCACATTTTTATTATTTGACTCGATTTTTGTTCAGCATATGTGCTTAGAGGTAGAACCTTTGGGTAGTATACTATATGTTTCTACTCCATTAGGAGAAGTTATGTTGTCCAAAGAAAAGATAAAAGTATGTCATGTAGAGATAGCAAATCATGTGTTAGATGTAACATTGCTAGTTTTAGACATGCGAGATTTTGATGTAATCCTAGGCATGGATTGGTTATCTGCCAACCACGCAAGTATAGACTATTCCCGCAAGGACGTAATTTTTAACCCACCTTCAGCAGCTAGTTTCAAGTTTAAAAAGGCTGGGACTATGGTCGTACACAAAGTTATCTTAGCTATGAAAGCCAGTAAGCTACTCAACCAGGGTACTTAGAGTATCTTGGCTAGCGTAGTAGACACTAGAGAGTCTAAAGTTTCCTTGTCATCTGAGCTAGTGGTGAGAGAATATCCTGACGTTTTCCCTGATGAGTTTTTAGGACTTTCACCTCCTAGGGAGATCGATTTTGCTACTGAGCTAGAGCCAGGCACTATTTGTATATCTAGAGCTCCTTATAGAATTGTCCCAGCTGAGCTGGAAGAGCTGAAGGTCCAGTTGCACGAGTTGTTGGACAAGGGTTTTATTCGACCTAGTGTGTTACCTTGGGGAGCACCAGTACTGTTTGTGAAGAAGAGGGATGGTTCAATGCACCTTTGCATTGATTACAGAGAACTGAATAAAGTGACAGTCAAGAACTGCTATCCTTTGCCCAAAATTGATGACTTCTTTGATCAGTTGCAAGGAGCCACTATTTTCTATAAGATTGATTTACATTCAGGCTATCACCAGCTGAGAATTAGAGACAGTGACATTCCTAAGACTGCTTTTCATTCTAGATATGAGCATTACGAGTTCATTGTAATGTCTTTTGGCTTGACCAATGCTCCTGCTGTGTTTATGGATCTGATGAACATGGTGTTTAAGGATTTCTTGGACAGTTTTGGTATAGTTTTTATTGATGATATCTTGGTTTTCTAAAATAGAGGCTGAGCATGAAGAGCATTTGCATCAGGTTTTGGAGACTATTATAGCCAATAAGCTATACGCTAAGTTTTCTAAATGTGAGTTCTGGCTGAAGAAGGTGTCTTTTCTTGGCCATGTCGTATTTAATGAAGGAGTCTCTATAGACCGAGCAAAGATTGAAGCTGTTACCAGTTGACCTCGACCTTCTATAGTCAGTGAAGTTCGTAGTTTTCTGGGTTTATTAGGTTATTACAGAATGTTTGTGGAAGATTTCTCTCGTATAGCCAGTCCATTGACTTAGTTGACCAGGAAAGGGACTCCTTTTGTTTGAAGCCCAACATGTGAGAGTAGTTTCTAGGATCTTAAGCAGAAGTTTGTGACTGCGCCGGTCCTTACAGTGCTAGATGATTTGGAAGCTTTATAATCTACAGTGATGCCTTCAAGAAAGGGCTGGTTGTGTTTTGATGCAGCAAGGTAAGGTAGTTGCTTATGCCTCTCGTCAGTTGAAGAGTCATGAGCAGAACTACCCTACCCATAATTTAGAGTTGGCATTGAAGATATGAGCAGTGGTTTTTGCACTAAAGATATGAAGACACTACTTGTATGGTGAGAAGATACAGATTTTTACTGACCATAAGAGCCTGAAATACTTCTTCACCTAGAAGGAGTTGAACATGAGACAGAGAAGATGACTTGAGTCAGTAAAGGATTATGACTGCAAGATACTGTATCACCTAGGTAAGGCGAATGTGGTAGTTGATGCACTTAGTAGGAAGGTGTCGCACTTAGCAGCCCTTATTACCGAGTAAGCCTATTTTCTTAGAGACTTTGAGAGAGTTGAGATTGCAGTTTCAGTAGGAAAAGTTACCTCACGGTTGGCTCAGGTTTCAGTACAGTCGACTTTCAGACAGAGGATTATTGTTGCTCAGCTAAATGATCTATATTTGGTTGAGAAGTGTTGCCTGGTAGAAGCAGGGCAAGATGAGGAGTTCTCCATAACCTCTAATGATGGACTTAAGTTTGAGAGGCGTTTATTCATTCCAGTAGACAATGTAGTTAAGACTAAGCTTTTGACTGAGGCCCATAACTCTCTATTTTTTATGCATCCTGGTAGTACGAAGATGTACCAGGACTTGAAGCGAGTTTACTGGTGGCGAAATATGAACAGAGAAGTGACAAACGTTGTTAGTAGATGCTTGGTATGCCAGCAGGTGAAGGCACAAAGACAAAGGCCAGCAGGTTTGTTGCAACCCTTGAGTGTGCCAGGGTGGAAGTGGGAGAGTGTGTCTATGGACTTCATTACAGAACTGCCTAGAACCCCGATGGGTTATATGGTAATTTGGGTTGTTGTTGACGGGCTCATAAAGTCAGCTTATTTTATTCCATTAAAATCCACTTACACTACCAGAAGTAAAGACAGTTATATATGACTGAGATAGTAAGGTTGCATGGAGTGCCTGCATCTATTATTTTTGATAGAGATGCTTGTTTTACATCGAAGTTCTGGAAAGAACTTCAGCTTGCATTGGGCACGATGTTAGATTTCAGCAAAACCTTTCATCCTCAAACTGATGGTCAAACAGAGAGGTTGAACCAGATTTTGGAAGATATGTTGTGAGCTTGTGTGTTGGAGTTTTCAGGAAGTTGGGACTCACGTTTGCATTTGATGGAGTTCGCCTATAATAACAGTTACCAGGCTACCATTGGCATGGTACTGTTTAAGACTTTGTAATGGTAGGTATTGTAGATCTTCTGTATGTTGGGGTGAGGTTGGTGAGCAGATAATGTTAGGCCCTGAGTTAGTTCAGACCACTAATGCAGCTATACAAAAGATTAGAGCGCGTATGTTGACAGCGCAGAGCAGACAGAAGAGTTATGTTAATGAACGGCATAAGGATCTTGAGTTTGATGTGGGAGACATGGTTTTTCTAAAGGTAGAACCTATGAAGGGTGTTTTGAGGTTCGAGAAGAAGGGGAAGCTAAGTCCACGTTTTGTAGGGCCATTTGAGATACTTGAGCGGATTGGCCCCGTAGCTTACCGTTTGGCATTGCCTCCAGCATTTTCTGCAGTTCATGATGTGTTCCATGTCTCTATGCTGAGGAAGTATGTGGCAGACTCGACACATGTAGTTGACTTTGAGATTGCACATCAATGAGAACTTGAGCTATGAGGAGCAACCCATTGAGATTTTGACAAGAGAGGTCAAGATGCTTCGTAATAGAGGGATTGCACTGGTCAAAGTTCTTTGGCGAAACCACGAAGTTGAAGAGGCCACATAGGAGAGAGAGGATGACATGAGAGCCTAGTACCCTGAGCTGTTCGAGGATTAGAACTTTCGAGGACGAAAGTTTCTCAAGGAGGGAAGATTGTATCGCCCCAAATTACGGTAATTTATTTTAATTATCTTAAGTTTAATTTTGAAAAATTTTTGGTGTAATTTTCAATCAATTATTGAAATATTTGATTTATGGAGATTGAAATTTATTAGATATTTTGAAAAATATCTAATTGTTTAAATTTGAAATTTATGATTAAAGTTGTTTGTTTTAAGAGATTTGTGTTTTGGGGGAATTTGATTAATTATATATGATTATGTAATTAATTGAATTTGAAGTTGAAATAATTATATTATATTGGTAATATAATTATGTAAGGATATTTATTTTTGGGAAAGATAAAGGTGAATTGATTGGAGAGGGAGAGAGATTTGAGTTTAAAAAAGAAGATTTGATGAGTTTAAATGAAAAGAGAGAAAGAGTTCTTTTATTTGGAATAAAATAAGGAAAAGATAAAAGAAAAGTAATAATAATTATATTATTATTATTTTCTTTAAATAAGTTTCTTGGAAAATGTTGAACCCCACTATTCATCTTCTTCTTCCTCATCACAAGAAAACCCTAGCAAGCAAATCTGTCGCCGCCGCTGCCATTTTTCTCGTTCGACAGCCACAAAATTCATCCGTCGGCTGCTGCATCTCTTCCATTATAGCGACCACGTCTCCATCTCCATCTCCGTCGCAAGTCGCCGATCGTCGCGATTCGTTTGAAGGGTCGCCATCCATATCGATCGTCGCGTTTTGTAAGCATCTGAGTCGGTTCCCACGATTCCTCGTTCGTTCACGCCACCAAGCTGCATAAGCCATCCTCAAGTCGATCTATCCTTCAACCGAGCCTATCCGTGAGCGTAGTTGCCGAGCCGTGTGCGCGTCTCCAACCCGAACAAGCCATATCCGAGCCGTTCCAGCCTTAGCATGAGTCACACCCGAGTCACCCTGTCTTTCAAGTCGAGCCATCCTGTTTTCCAAGCTGAGCCACCCTGTTTTCCAAGCCGAGCCGCCAGTCTTAATTTTGACCCTTTTTCCTACCTAATTTGGGTAAGTTTTAGTATATTGATTGGGTTTTTGGCATGCCCAACAAATATTAATTTTGGACTCTAATTAATTAATTTTAGATTAAATTGGTTAGAGTTTAGCTGGAATTCGTGAGTTTTGAAACCTTGTCCTATATTAAGGTTGAATTGGATCCGACCTCAACTTTGGGTAAGTTGAATTAACTAGATTTTGGATCTTAGATTAACTACATATTGAGTTATCATCTTAGTATTGTCCTTATTGTTTAGGAGTTTTTGGGGAAGCTTGATTTTGCTATCAGGAGTGTATTTCTGTGAATTGAGCTAATCTCTAGGTAAGAGATTCTCTTACTAGACCTTCAATTTGAAGTAAGAGCTTGCATGTATTTTCCCGTAATGCGTTGATATAGCTGAGATGCATAATGAGTTTATGTTATGATAACCGATAATCAGGACAAAGTTTATGTTTATGTTGACTGTTAGTTATGACATGGTGATGATCATGTTTGATGATGTTGATGTTTATGCATGAATTATTAATCCCATCATTAAGACTGCTACGATTCATATTCATTCCACGCTTATGATGCTATGTTATGCTACATGCTATTGGATAGGGTGTACTGTTAGCCTTTTCTATTAGAGTAGTACCCACATGGGTGTCCCTCAGGATCACCACCTTTTTATGACTGCGTAGTCCGATGGGATCACCAATCCAATATGAGATGATATTTTACGAGTGGCTCGACGGGGTCACTCTCATCCTGATTGTCTTAGTGTTTCCTTTGAAATTCACTAATGACCAATTTATCTTAGGTGTTCCTTGCGTTCACCAAAGACTAGTTTTATCCTAGGTGTTCCTTCGGGTTCACCGAAGACCAGAGATGTTCCTATGGGATCATAGATTGCATGTGTTTGGGAACGTGCCAGTTAAGGGTACCACTTTACAAGACTCTAGTAGGAAGTGAACAGCCACTTGCGGGATTAGTAGTAGGTCTCTTACTAAGTATATTTTTATACTCACTCTCTTATGTTTAATTTTTCATGCAGCGGTAGAGGTAAGAGTAGAGGAAAGCTGGCGAATGACAAGAAGTGACCGTGACATGCCATAGGGGACCACTTTTGCTTACGCCTTATGTTATTAGATTTGATTTCAGTATTTATGCATTTTTATTTATTTTACTTTTTTAAAACTAGATAGGGCTCGAGCTAGGAACTTTTATATTTATTTCTACTTACTTTAGTTATTTATGTTTTTAATGAATATTTGAGTTTTTAATTACGAAAATTTGATATTTTCTATTTTAATTGAAGTAGTTTTTTTTTTCATTTAAGTAGTAATGATCTTAGCTTAGTATAAAGAGTTGGGTCGTTACATGAGATACAAGACTATTCACGCATGTAAGTACGACTGTGTATTGTACTCGAAAGAGTTTGCTGATTTGTAACATTGTCCTACATGTGGCGAGGCTCGGTACAAGGTTAATCATAAAAGAGAGAAAAAAATTTCGCGTACTGAATTGCACCACTTTCCTTTGGTACCAAGATTACAACACTTCTTTGTTTCGCAGGAAGGGTTTGTTGACATAAGATGGCATAGGGATAAACATGTTGACACAGATGATGTGTGGAGACATCCAACTGATGCGGAGGGATGGAAGCACTTTGATTGTGAATTTCCTGATTTTTCTTCTGATCTACGGAACGTGCTTTTGGGGTTAACTTCATATAGGTTTAATCCATTTGGTCATATGAGTACTTTGTACAGTATGTGGCCTGTTGTGTTATTTCCTTACAATTTGCCACCATGGAAATGCATGAAAGAGACAAATTTCTGCATGTCATTGCTCATACCCGGTCCTAAATCTCTTGGTAGGAAAATCGATGTGTACCAATCATTGATTGAGGAACTGAAAGAGATGAAATTTTTAGGTGCATACATATGACTTTCTTACCGATCAGTTCTTTTGGCTACATTTAGCCTTATTGTAGACGATTAATGACTTTCCAGTGTATGGTAACCTATTAAGGTGGAGTATAAAGGGGTATCAAGCATGAGTGATAGATCGTCGTTTGGGATATGAGGTAGAATATCCTTCATGGAACATCGATGTTATCTTCTAGAGAACCACGTGTGACGTAGAAGTAGGCTACACGATGGAAAAGTAGAGCGTAGGCCTCCTCCAGTGGTGATAAATGAGCATGAAGTCTTAGAACAGTTAGATCAGTTTGAGTTTTTAGTTATGAGTAAACATCCTTCAGTAAATGATAAAAAAATAAAGAGAGCTCTTAATTGGATAAAAAGAAGTGTTTTTTTCGAACTTCCTTACTGGTCAAGACTACTGTTACGTCACAAACTTAACGTAATGCATATTGAGAAGAATGTTTATGACAATTTGGCAGGTACGTTGTTGAATATTGAAGGGAAAACCAAGGATACCATGAATGCTTGGTTGGACTTACAAGATTTGAAAAAAAGAAAGGATTTACACTTTATAGAAGTTGGTAACCGATTGGTCAAGCCTCACACGAGCTATACGTTGACTAGCAGCTAGTGAGCGAGTTGAGTTTTGAAAGTTCTTAAAATCAATTAAGTTTCTCAATGGATTTGTTTCCAATATATGAAAATGTGTGAATGAAAGAGAGAAAAATATCAGGTCTCAAAACGCATGATTGTCATGTTCTATTATATCGAATACTACCTATTGGTATTCGAGTATTCTTATCGAAAAATGTGTAGACTGCTATTACCAAACTATGTAGTTGTTTTTATGACTTGTGCGCCAGAACCATAAGAGTAAGTGAGTTCAACAGATTGCAAGCAGATATCACAATCATACTCTGTAAGTTGGAAAGAATATTTGCATCTGCCTTCTTTAGCATTATGGTACACCTTGTCGTTCACTTATCATATGAAATTAAGGTTACTGGACCAGTTTCTTACAGTTGGATGTATCTTATTGAAAGAAGTCTACGCACTTTGAAACAATATATTCGGAACAAAGTACATCCCAAGGGGTCTATTGTAGAAGCATATGTGATGAATGAATCATGCACCTATTGTTCGCATTATCTAAGTGGTATTGAGACTCGATTCACTAGAGATGAGCGAAATGATGATACAATTCCAAAGGACGAGTTGATTGATGAGTTTGAAATTTTCAAGCAGAAAGTACGACCATTAGGTGCGTCAAGTCTTCAAACTCTATCACAGAAAGAGAAACACCTCTTCCATTGTTACATCTTCAAGAATGTAAACGAAATATCAGAGTATCATAAGTAAGCATTTCTTATCTTCGTATTTCTTAGGTATAGTTGTTGAGTATTTGTTATACATTGTTGTTACACAAATTAAATTCATAATCATCCCAATCAGAAAACGTTTGAGGATAATACATCGGTAGACTCAAAATGCTACTGATTAGTACAAAAGACATCAACGGGGATTCCCTGAATGGTTTCAAAATCAGGTATATAACGTGGACGTATGACATGTATACACTAACGTATTTGCACGTGAATGTATATAATCATTGTCAAATGGATTTCAAGTTATATAATTGTGTGAGACTGAAAATCTATCTCAGGATTTCTTCTCACTTGTGATGGGACCATCAATTGACGTTCGTTGTTATAATGGATGCATTGTGGGTGAGCTGAGATTTCATACATTAGAACATGATTCCCGATGCACTACACAAAATAATGGAGTGATGGTAATTGGTATATAGTGTAGATGAATTTGAGAATTTGTATCTCTTATTTGATAATTTATATATATTTAGGTGCATCAGTTTTAGGTTCTAGAAATGCGTGAGAGAGAAAACCATTCTCATGATTTCTTCTTTTTGGTGGATTATGATTTCACACGGTAGAGCATGATTTCCAATGCATTACACAAAACATTGGAGTCATGGTAGTCAATGAAAACAGTGGCAGCAGAAGTGCCAACAATAATTTTGACGGTGTTTTAGATGAAGAGTTGGACGTTCAATATCTGTAGAAATAACGTGTTTGGCTTTTCAAGTGTAGATAGTTTGACATGGACAACGACAAAAGCTATAAGACATACATCGAATTATGCTACAAATCAATCAACACATCACATTTTTTGTTTATTGAGGAACCAGTCATTCTTGCGATCTAGGCACATCAAATCTTTTACTTGGGGGACCCAAAAAATGGTACCAATTGGAAAGTTGTCCAAGTGATCCAAAATCAATGTATATGGGATGTGCCCGAAGTGGAAGATGTTAAGAATGAGCAATTGAAAGTATTGGAAATTATTGTCGAACCTGATGTGGATGAATACATTGAGGATGACACTCTATGCAGACCTAACGTTAATCCTACATTGGTGGAAAGATCAGTTGTTCATCATGTCATGGATGACTTCATAAATGATGATGATAAACAATTATCACCTCAAAGCGGATTAAGCGGCGACGAATAATGACATATCAAGTATCCACATATTT
Organism: Cucumis melo; assembly: GCF_025177605.1. NCBI lineage: Eukaryota > Viridiplantae > Streptophyta > Magnoliopsida > Cucurbitales > Cucurbitaceae > Cucumis > Cucumis melo. The sequence continues at coordinate 6,129,479 of NC_066857.1, forward strand.
CATTTTTTTATATTCAGTTTGAGATACTCTCATTGGTTTAATTAATTGTTTTTTTTATGTCCAAAAATACTATGTCATCATTCCTAGTGGTTTTCAGGAGACAAATGATCTATTTCTGTAATTTGACGATGCATTAAAAAACACGGGATCATCCTCGGTGGGTGGCACTTCAGGTTAGTCCCGTTACTTTGATGATAATTGCATAAACATGGAATTTTGTTTCTAATAGTGTTCTATTTTCTTAGATGGCTCTCAACCCACTCGGACTCCTAGGAGACGTCAGCACTCCTGAAACATAGAGTTGGAGAGATACGTCTAGAATAATGGAAAGATCACAATCTCCATCACCCTTGGAGTGGATAAGCCAATCTCGCCACATACTGTTCGGTTCAGCAGCACCATCAGTGTATCAATGCGAGATACATTTCCAGTTCACTGCTTAAGTAGGCTAATGTTCCTTCGGAGTACATCGAGGTTGTCAAGGGCGATCTACAGGTAAGTATATTAATTACTTTACATATATGTTAAAACTACATATACAGAAACCTAATCTGTATTTTCTTTCCTTTGTAGCAATGGTTCATGCTTGATTTCATAGATCAAGCACTTAATCGATTTGTTGAGCATCAAATGCTTAACACTTTTAAAGAGTTCAAGGGAGACTGTTATAGGCATTTTAAGAAGTACAGTGACCTTGAACAAGAACATGCTAACCTACCGAATAGATTGGTGAATCGTTTGAAAGATTGACACTTCCTCTGCGATAACTACTTAAGTCAACAATTTTAGGTAATTTACATCTTTTAATGTTCCTTCAGGTTACTTCATTTTTGTTGTTTGTATGTATCATTTATTGTTTGCATGTAGAAGAAATCAAAGACCAATAAGGCTTCTAGAGTGAAACAACCTTACAACCATAGTAGAGGGTCTAAGTCATTCCTACAACGACCGCATGAGCTCACTAAAAAACAAGGTTAGCTAGTGGGACATGTGGAGTTATTTAAAGAAACACACGCCAATTGGAGTGACCAATCCATTTCACAGGTGGTCGCAAATGCACATGTAAATTTATGCTAATTTATTTTGTTTATTTTCTACTTTTAATTGTGAGTTCATATCTTAACACTTTGGGTGAAGAATCAAATGGTTGAACTCTAGTCCAAACCAACCTCAAAAGGTTCTCAACCACTCTCCTGGGACGAGAAATGCAAGATCATTTTGGATAGACGATCGGACTACTCAAAAGGTCTTAGTTGGGACCCCAAGCCCAAGTCACAGAAGAATAGTAGTAGTTCTTCATCTTCATATTGGCAGAAATGCACTCTAAAGAGGTTAGTGAACTAGATTGAAAAACAAAGAAGTGAGCTTGAAGATACTAAATGATTGATTAAAGAACAATAGAGAACATTGAAGATGCATGCTCGAAAAATGGAAGTAATGAAGAAAATGATTGAGGAAGTGACTCGAACACACAGAGGACCTTGAACACTTGCGGTACATATTTTTTAACTTTTAAGTTGTTTAATTTGTTATCTGTGATATATAAATTTAATTTCATGTCACTGTAGTGTGGACTTCTTTGAAGATGGCATCCAGAGCGATGAAAGATGATGTGATTTTTTCCTTTTTTATGTAATTGCTTCAAACAATATGCAATTGTTCAAAAGATTGGATTTATTTTCTAATTATATAAATGAAAATTTCGTATTTTAATGATTCTATTAATTTTTTGTTTTGTTATTATTGAATTTAAATCAAATAGAAACTCAAAAAAGTATCTCACGATAAAAAAAAAAATTGAACATAATAATTGAAAAAAATAATTAAAATTATTTCTCGATGCATAAAGGCATCTGAAATGAGAACCCTTCTCCTGACGTTTTATGTAATCGAGGAAGCCATTCTCGGTGCTATTGGGAGTTCCTTTCTTCCGATGCTAGGATGGGCATATCGGGCATTACCTTTCACTGATGTGCTCCATCCGTCGAGATGTCCGGTGTTGGAACAAAGAAACTCTCGATGCCTTCATGTTTGTGCATCGGGAATTACTCCCCTGACGCAGTAGTTTCGACTTTCTTTTTTACAGCGCCATTTTCGACTTTCTGACACCCTTGGACATATGTCGATGCTTTACCACGTCGAGAGAGGCTATATTTCTTGTAGTGATATTTTCCTATAAAGATGTAAGTATGTAGCTCCCCAAGAGTAATTACCAATTTTGTCGAAATCGCCAAAAACTAGTAGAAACATGTAATGTACCAATGTGTTCGACTTATCGACGTGAACAAAAATCCTCCAATGAGTTGCATTATATATGCATAAGTACATCTCTGGACACTGACAACGTCGACATCGGGTGCCAACTTTGTGAACTATTCTGCTAACCATAAAAGGCTTAATCTTTGACCTTTCATATAAGATGTTAGAGCTTCCAAGAAGTCTTCACACCTTTTTTTCCAATTATACATCAGTAAAATCCCATGAGACAGGCTCTCCATACACAGGTTGTCCAAAATAGATCGCAACGTCATGTAAAGTAATGGTGCATTCCCCACAAAGCATATGAAATATATAGGTCTCATGTCTCAAATGCTTCATTAAAGTAATAACAAAGTGTTAATCTAATTGGACAAATTCTATTTGAGAAATCCCAAAAAACCAACAGCTTCGATGTGTGACATACTACGTTGATCAAATCGGATAGTACGTTGAGATGTTGCATCCATCCTACGACAACTCAAAACTACAGTAGAGGAAGTATCAGATAAAGATTAAGAGCGATGAGACTGTTGTTAGCATAATTGTATTAGAATTAACAAAACCAGCTAGGTTCCATGGTGGTTGAGATTTGTTTTGGCTATCCTGCAGTTATAGTAGCATTTAGTTCAAACTTAGTTGTTTATTTCTTATTAGTTTTAAAGTCATTTGTAGTTGATTTATTATGACTATCCTGCAGTTATGATAGCCTATTAAGTACCAACTTAGTTTTGAGTTTGTTAATCTTTCTGAGGGTTTGAAGCTGTGGTAGGTAGCTTGTAAAGTATATATGTTGGAAGGGGTAGGTAGGTTGTAAAGATTGAATTGTTTGTGGTTAGCTTGTGGTGGCTATCCTACAGTTATGGTAGCCACTGTAGTTTAAACTTAGCTTTGGTGAAAAGTTTGGAAGATTAGACATAGCTTATTCAGGGGAGTAAGTTTAGGGTGTGCGAGGAGGAATATACGACTAATCAAACCTATTTATGTTTTAGGGGCTTTAACGATGGACAAGGATTGGATAAAACTTAAGAATAAGTTTTTTGTTGAGTATAAAGAGGGAGTGGCCCAATTTTTAAAGGTTGCCAAATTTTAAATCGATGATTACGAATGAATAAGGTGTCCATGCAAGAGATGTATGAACTCAAATTGGAACTCATTAGAGGGTGTGGAACTACATCTACTTACTATTGGAATATCTCCCTACTTCACAAAATGGGTGTATCATGGAGAGCCAGTTAACTTGAATAGAGGTACAAAAAACTTTGATAAAGAAACTAGTAGTAACCCTTTTGACGAAGGAACTAGTAGTAGCCACTTTCATGAAAAAGATGAAATGTTTGGTATGCTGAATGATTTACAAGCTCCAATTAAATAGAAAGAGAAAACGGAGGAAGGTTGTTTGGAGAATGAAATGTCGTGCAATATTGGGGTAGATTTGAGAAGAATGTTTGTGACAACTTGGTTGGTACCTAATTGAATATTGAAGGAAAAACCAAGGATACCACGAATGCTCGGTTGGACCTACAAGATTTAAAGATAATAAAGGATTTACACGTTGACTTGCAACGAGCGAGCTGAGTTTTGCAAGTTCTTGAAATCAGTTAAGACGGGAAAATATCAGGGCTTAAAATGCACGAATGTCAGATTTTGCTACATTGACTTCTACCTATTTCGAGCATTTTTATCGAAAAACATGTACACTGCTATTACCGAACTATGTAGTTTTTTCGTGACTTGTGCTTAAGAATGATCAGAGTAACTGATTTAGACAGATTGCAAACAGATATCATAATCATACTTTGCAAGTTGGAAAGAATATTTTCACCTGCCTTCTTCAGCGTTACGGTACACCTTGTCGTTCACTTACCATATAAATCCAAGGTTACTGGTTCGGTTTCTTACAGTTGGATGTATCCTTTTGAAAGAAGTCTACACACTTTAAAACAGTATGTTTTGAACAAAACCCGTCTTGCAGGCTCTATTGCAGAAGCATATGTGATGAATGAAACAGACACATTTTTTTGTGTTACCTAAGTGGTATTGAGAATCGATTCACTAGAGAGGAGCGAAATGATGATACCATACCAGATGACGATGTGATTGGTGAGTTCGTAATTTTCAAGTAGAAATTACGACTTTTAGGTGCGTCAAGCCTTCAAACTCTATCATAGGAAGAAAAACGCCTCTTTCATTGGTACGTCCTCAACAATGTAGAGAAATATTAGAGTATCGTAAGTAAGTATTTCTTACCTTCAACTGTTTAAGTGTTTGTTGAGTATTTTTTATACATTGTTCTTACACAAACTCATAATCATCGCCGTTAGAAAAACATTTGAGGTCAATATGCTGGCAGGCTCAAAAAGCTACTGATTTATACAAAAGATATCAACTGGAATTATTATTATTATTATTATTTCTTTTTTAATTTAGGGTGGCAGTGATTTCTTCTTTTTTTTTCCTTTTTTTTCTTTCTTTCTTCTTATTCGATTATTCATTTATTTTATTTCTTTTTTTTTTCTTTCTCTCATCTTTCTTTATTTGTTTTTTTTTTAATTTTCTTTTAACTCATTTTCATTATTATCCTAATAATTATTATATTATGACTTCAAATCCATATATGCATGCATTGATATCTTACGTTATTTGCCTTATTTATTGTGTGGTATATTTGATTTGGTTTATGGTACATTATTTTTATTTGACCATCATTAAAAATTTCTTAAAGTTTTTAAAATATTTTAAACCTTAATTACATGTAATTTTGAAATCTTTTTAAAATCTTTCTCTTTAGACCATTTAGAATTTTTTTTGCTTTAAAATTATTTCTTTTAAACTCAAAATTAAATATATTTCATAAGGTTTCCCAATCAACTTTTCTTTTAATAACCCATGTCAATTACGCTAAAAAAAAAAAATCCTACGATAGAATCTAGAAATTTCTGGGAGTCCATTATTTTTAGATTTTTGAGGTGAGAGATCAATATCTTTGGGAGTCCGAGATTTGATCCCAAGAAAAAATAAATTTAATCAATGTTTTAAAAAAAAACTTTATTCGAAAACTAGCCTATGATAGAATTTGAGAAATTGTAATAATTTCTCATTCTCTTAAGGTGAGGAATTTTTCCTCAATATAGTTCAATTAATGGGTGTATCCCACTTATTTTATGGGATCATTACTTCCAATATTGGAGTGTTGAGCAATGAAATACGACATAATTTTTTTTTAAAAAAATGAATTTTATTCAAGACATTAAATTTGGCCACCGTTTTCTAAACGGGTGTTACGGGGTCTTAACACCTTCCCCGTACACAATTGACTCCTGAACTCAACTCTAATTTTTTCGTAGATTAGTTTTTATTTTATTTAAAATGATTTACTTTATTTTGGTGTCCAATCACACTGTAAAAAAAATTGGTGGCGACTCTTTTTTTTTTCATTTTAAAATCAAACCTTTTTAAAGACGTCGGCCGCTCTGCGGGTACGTGACGACAAGTAGTACTTGAGGTGTTAAATGTAACTATAGGGGCAAAATGGTAATTTTTGGCCTAGTTGTACTTACGAGCAATTTGTGAACGGTCATTGCACTGTTGATTAGTTATATCTAATGGGCACAAAAATATATCTACAGTAAGAGGAGTGCAATTTTTAATATTTAGTGAAATGATTGATAGTTAATGAATGAAGATTAATTTAATTAAAGATTTTATTAATTAAACTTATATCATTGGAGCTTCAATCTGTAGGTCCATAAGGTCCCCTTGTTATCTCAATAAGGATAAATGATAATTAAATTTATTTTGGTTTAATTTAAATTGTTCAAATTGATTAAAGGGAATAAATTGTATATGATACAATTAATATAATGTATTTGATACATTATAATATAAAGTTTTTATGAGAGAAGTTAATATTTGAATATGATTCAAATAATAATATTAATATGAATAAGATTCATAAATGTCACACCCCGGTCTACGTTTTTCCTTCTAACCTAGATCGAGTTATGAATACTCCTTTTTAGCATAGCATTCCTTCTTTTTAATAAAATTTGCAAAAAAAATTTTTGAAGAGATTCTATAAAAAATTTGGCAGAACCTCCCTTAAAATATGGGTTAGCCAAACCTGAAAAGGGAAGAAATTTTTGCACTTCCATATAAGTATATATAACTTCAAAACTCCACAACACATTTAAGTGTGCCTCACCACACACTTATCCAGATAGTTTCAGAGTTTCAGTAGAGTTCACAATCCGATTAAAAGTTACACACAAAATAATTTCATTCTAAAGAGGGATTCCCAAAACAGGTTCTTGACCTCACTCTCGCTACATCTAACCGCTCCAAGATGCATTACAAAAAGAAATACAAAAATACAAAAGAATAATGAAGATCTACGACCGATGATGAGAGATCAATCAACGCTTGGCCCTTGGTTCACTACCTGGGAGGGGGAACATTAAAATGTAAGTCGAATACTCAGTGAGTGGCAAGTTTCGTAAATGTAAAGCTCATAAAATATACTTAAAGAAAAGAATTATAAATGTGCATTAGAAATATAATAATAGTGAAAAAAAATATCATTAACTCAGACCCATTAGTCCAACAACAACCCTGTAATCCGTAAAACCATGGCAAGGCATCTAAAGATACGGCCAAAGATAGCTCGCACATGATAAAACATCATGCGGCCAAAACTAGCTCACGCATCCTTAGTACCCACCATGATATCAATCGTCAACCAATCCAACCAACCATGATAGCATACTAAGTATACGGCCCGGGATTAGCTCACATATGTTCCATATCCACAAGGAAACACGCGGCCAAATGGAGCTCACGCACACTTAGCACCTACCATAGTAACAACATACCGCTCCTATGTGCACATAGAGCCACCCACCATGGGTTAAGCTAGGCTCGAAGTCATATCACAATCCTCCATCCATGTCCTCACCTAGGCTCAGGTTCTCGGATCTCCGATCACGGCCTCTTTCAGCCCCGAAATCCCATAACAACCGTAGGTGGCGCTACGGAAACACATTCACGTAGCTTTTAGGGTAATCACCAACATTTACCATAAGCATTGAACCCTTAAACTTAATTTGGTCTGAAATAACGATTAGGACCTATTAATTATCTTCACAAAGGGAGACAACACAACAATCTTTAACATACTTCATAAGGCCAAATCAAAACTTATTTTAGTTTCTAAAGTTTTTGTATTCTCAAATCGCTTTAAATTAGGCTAGAACTTTCACCTACGAACCCTTAGACTTGCAACCTAGATGCTTAACCCCATAAGCATCCAACTTAATTTAAACTCAACGGGTCTTTTATGTAAAAGCACTTTTATCTCCATTATTGATGATGTTTTGAAATTTATATCCATTATACACACAAAAGGTCCTTAAACTTCAAATTTAACTCTTAATGCCATAAGCACTCAACTTAAGTCATCTTTTAAATCCATACACTCTTATGTCCAATTTTCATACTTTAGAGGTTTAAATCCATCAACAATCTCATCAACAATCTAACGGGTAAAAAACTTAGAAACCTACCCCAACTCACCTAAAATAACCTCAACCATGTTAACCAAGGCTTCCAAGGTCTAAATTGAACTTTCCCCTAAATGCTTTAGTCTAGGCTAAACATTCCACCCTTGAACTTTAAACTTCACATTAGACTCTTAACAAGATGAGGATCCAAACTTAGTGTATACTTAATGGGTCTTGTATATTAAGATGCTTTTAGTTGCAATATCAATAATGTGAGGGATTTAGATCATTTAATAACGAACTCAACGTCGAAGTAGCAAGTCAATATCTTAAGAGATTTCCCACACTTGTCCTAAACAATCTTAAGTGCGGTGAACAATGCTTCCTAGTTCTCTAAAGTCCCCACTTTTCCATTCAATAATTATGGTTAAAATCAAGTACACGCTAACACGAAGTAAGTATTTAAGAGCTATGAGAGAACATACTAATTTATCTAAGACCTTATCAAACACTTGTCAAAATCACCTTGATAACACATTAACGCCTTTCTAAATTCGAATTTTGGATTTAAAACTATTGTGTATTCGAAACTTATATACGTAACACCCAAACAAATCTCTAAAGTTAGAAGAAAGTCCCTTCTTAACCTCAAATGTTTAACTTTGGGACCCGAGTCTTAAGAGTAATCTAATCTAAATGCTTAGATTCAATGGGTATGCAAGAACTCAAGGAAAATTCACTTAAATTACTCCAAGACTTGTCAAGAACCAATTAAAGTACTCTTAACTTCCAAGGGCAAAATCCTAACCTCCTTCTAAGTTCAAATCAAGCATTCAAAAATCATAGGTTGTTCAAAATTAACATTTAACTTAAATGGGCACTCAAGACTTATTCCATAAAGCTTAGAATCTTACCCAAATTTTTGCCAAACGCCTAATTTCGACCTTTCGAATAACTGGATAGCGACTCAAACTCTTCTAAAACTTGAATCTAGCATCCAAAAGTAATGGGTAAAGTTAAAACCAAGTCTAAACTTAATGGGTATTGCAAAATCAAGGCCAAAACTTAGTGGGTATTCGAAAATCTTCAAGAAATGTAACTAAAACAACGAAAATTTACCCCTAAACTTAGATCGACTCAAGAACTTCAATTTTGCGTGACCCGTGAAAGGTTCAAGTGGGGTAATTATCGTTCGGTGAGTTGGGCTACACGACAACGACTGAATGGCGTCGGCGAGTCACGTCGCAACTGGAGGGCGTCGTGGCCGACGCACGAAAGAAAGGAGCAAGGCCTCCCTGGGTTTTGCCGGCGTGCAAACGTCGTCCGACAATTCGAGCTTGGAGATGGCGTTGGCTTGAAGTAGAGATAGAGGGAGATGTGGCGACGGAAGAAATTTTGAATGGAAGGGGTGTCGTCCGTCTCTCTCTCTCTAGAAACTAATCTTTTTTATTAAACTTAAAAATAACGATGGAATGACAAAAATGTCCATCTCTTTAATTTTAACTTTTTTTTTACCCTCCTTCATTCTTTTCAACACCCATACAAAACAAATTATGCTTTAAAACTCCATTAATGAAGTTTTAAAATTTCCTTATCACACGAATTAATCTTAAGGAACATAAATATATTCCAACTTGTTTTTCACCACTTAAGAGATATAAAATATGTAGATAAAATAAAAGAGAATGGAACGAGGGCTTACAATAAATAAATTATAGGTCAAAATTAATATGGATTCGACTTATATTAGAATTATAAGTCAAATGAGAGATCTAAACCATTGGCCTACTATGTTATATATAATATAATATAAAGCTTATAGAATATGAGAAATATGGTTTAAATTTATATTATTTTAATTAATATAATTTTAAATAATAGAATAACTATAATTTTAAATAATAGAATAACTACGCAAGAGAGGAAGGAAGTTATTTGATAACTTCCCCCTCCCCCCATCCCTCTTAAAAATAGTTAAGATTATACATAATGGTTTAACCTCTCTGCTCTTTGAATTTGATGATCTCTCTATTCTAAAAAGAGAAAGAAATCTCTCTTAAAAATTTTCTCTTTCACAAAACAAATCACATAAGTCCGCAACTCTCTGTTGATTCTTACCTTGATAATAACGAGAAAGATTTCGTGGTGTTCTTGGAAGATTCAAGAAGTTCTTGGGAGGTTCTACGAAGTTTAGTTTTTTTTCCTTTTTCTCCTTAGAAGCACGTTTAGGCTTTACTATTATTTTCTTTGAATTCTTTTTTGTGTTTCAAATTCAATTCCATTTGCACGGCGTTCATATGATTCTGCTTTGGGAATTCCATTCCTTCACCAAGATCATCACTTATCAAATCTAGATTTCAAATCCTAGGCCTAGGGCTTTATATATGGTTTTAAAGCAAAACCTCTCTCGATAGGATATGGTTCGAGGAGGAATCAAGTGGAAGCTAGTGGACCTCAAGTCCGAGGGGAGCATGTGATCTTGAGTACATGAAAACATGGTTAAGAAAAAACTTTAAAAAATTGAAAGTTATTGAATCTAATTTATTGAATTTGATTTCCAAATCCTAAGCCTAAGGCTTTACAATTATGGTCCTCACTTTTTACAACAATCATAAGAGTTTAAGTTCATTAGTTTTTCAAAGTCTAGGCGTCAAATTATTACTTTGCTAAAGTTAAGACTAATAGTAATCTTTTTTGGGGTTCTTTAAAAAATATAACAAAAGTGTGAAAATATTTACACCATATAGAACAATTTTGAAAAAGAAAAAAGCCCACAAGTAACAACGTGAAATAACAAAAATACCTCTCGGTCACACATGTGTGAAAAAGCGATTAAAAACGATTTTGTACCCTGTCTAAACGATCTTATACCTATCTAAACTATCTTGTACCCTTTGTACTCAGTCTAAATGATCTTATACCTAGTCTAAGCGATCTTGTACCTAGTTTAGACAATCTTGTACCCACTACTCTAAACAATCTTGTACATATCTAAACAATCTCATACCTATCTAAACGATCTTGTACCCAGTCCAAACGATCTTGTTCCTAGTCTAAACAATCTTATACCAAATTTAAATGATCTATTAGTGATAGTGGTCTATCTTTGACTATTTGAGATAGACAATTGATCATCTAAATATTGGTACACGTGAAGGGATAATAGCCTTACGCAGCAGAATATAATTAAGAAAATTAACTCTCGTTGACAACTTTGTATTTGCCAAATGCCAAATTGGGGCACCACCACTTGGGTACCTTCCTATTCTCCAAGAATTAAATTTTGGTTTGAGGGAACCAAATTTGCAAGGAAAATTTTGAGTTGTAGAGAATATTTTTTTTAGAGAATTTGGCAGAGTAAGCAAAAAAACTTTTAGAGAAAAACTGAACGCTTTAGTCGTACTCGTACCTCCCACTTCTTCGGGATGAAGAAGAGGGAGTTAAGAGATCTCTGGCTTATGTGGAATAACCACCCAAGTTTCCCATTTAATTAATTTAATTTAAAATAAAGTAATTAAATTAAAATTAGAATAATTAGTTATTTTAATCTAAATTAAATAATTAATTAAATCATATTTAATTAATATTTCATTTAAATCATATTTAAATGAATATCTTCAATATAACCTATGTTTTAATTTAATTAATTTAATTAATTTAATTTAATTTAATTAAAATAAATAAAATTAAACCAAACTATTAATTTATTCTCTAATTAATTAATTTCTAAATTAAATATCTTATATTTAATTTAATCCAAATTTGAATCATATTCAAATATAAATTTCTCTCAACCTATAGTTTTAATGTGCATCATACACATGTTAAATTTTAACTTATAGTTTTAATATGCATCTAATTCACATTAAATTTAATATTTGTACTCATTCAAATATTTTATTCTCTCATAAATTAATTTTGAATCATATCCAAATTAAATTTATATAATAAAGTTTAATTAAAATATAAAATTTATATTATAATGTATTACCATATATTATATTATTTTCCAAAGTAAATTTAAACATTTAAAATTACAACCAAGATAAATAAATCTCATTTCCATTTACGAGCTAGGAAGGGGACCTAATGGACCTACAGATCAGAAGTTACAATGATGTGAGATTAATTAGCTAAACTCATTTACCACATTAATCAATATTCTTTAACTGTGTATACACTCTACTAAAAAACTCATAGCTGAACTCTTCTAACTGTAGATATATTTATGTGTCTATGGATATAGACTAGTAACAATAAATTAGTCATTCACAAGTGTTCGCAACATCAACTAGGTCAAATTACCATTTTACTCCTAGGTTACTTTTAGTTCTTAAATACCAATGTTCCTCTAATGAACAACATGTTTATGGTTTAACCACTAAACAGAAACCCCTCTTGTGCCATAGAGAGGGTAGGGGGCTTTGTTGAAGTTCTGAAACACCATTTAAGGGAACACTCATCTAGTTACCCTAAAGTCGGGAATGAGTGAATTCTATCTTGTGTGATTATGTTCCCAGCTCCTCACTTAGTCTTATCCCCAAAATGATAAGCATATTAAGTCAACAATCTGACCACTCTCACCGATACAAATCAAAGGACAATCCCTCGCGAAAATGAGTTCATAATACACTCAAGATTAAGACTAAGTTACTTAGGTCATCCTAATGAAATGGAAACCTAACTAATTAACGAAGTTACATCTAATGGTTACTATTGTGTAGTCTGGTCTTATATAAACTCATTGCATAGGATACCATTACTCGTATATTACCTATACAAACATGTAGGATCATTGCTTTTGTATCAAATACAAAGTGAGTCGTATTCGTTACCAGGATAAGTTACAAAGCCTTATCCCTACACTATAACCCTTTAAGTTGTATCTCGAACATTGATCCCTGTGTGTCTCTACATACTGTTCAAGATTCATCAAATAACTTAGGATGTTAATTTATTAGATTTAGGTTATTAAGACAAAACCAATAATATAATCAATAAAACTTATTGAAATTATAATAATAACACTTAATAATAATGGCCTAATGAATTATATTTATTATCTACGAGTTTTAGAACATAAAACTCAACAACGCGGTCGTTCACGATTGTTTAGATCTTATACCAATATCGTTTAGATCTTGTACCAAGAAGAAAAAAAGAAAATGAGAGATGAAGAAGAGAAAGGAAGAAATTTTGGAAGAGGAAATGAAGAAATCGCGAACAAGAAGAAGTAGGAATATAAAGAAGAAGAAGAAGTAATAATATGAAGAAATTAATATTATGATGTAAAGAAGAATAAATTGCAAAGAAGAAAAAAAAGGTGAAGTGAAGTGAACAAAATGTCCTACGATATTAACAAACAACAAAGGGTAAATATGAAATTTATGAAAAAATAATGGTGGCTTCATAGGCTTTAATATTTTGTTACATAGGCTGAATATTTTTTGGTTTTGTTATATTTAAATAAATTAACCTTCTTTTTTCAAAATTACAACAAACTGACAAAATATTTACACTGTATAGAACAATTTCGAAAACAGAAAAAGCCTAAAGCCCACAATGGGAAATATAAAAAATGTCCCAGTCAACATGCGATTAATCAGTCACACATGCACATATAATTCTTCTTCTAAACGATCACGATACGTGCTCATGTAAGAAAAGATATACGATCACTACACAATCGTGTAGCTCTTTTCAACGATAAGAAAAATGCTTCACGTCTAAATGATCGTGTTGACCATACTAAACGATCGTGTTGATTATGGTAAGCGATCGCTTAAATCATATACACATGATCGTGTAGTTCTTTTTCAAAGATGGGAAAAAGATCTTAAATCTAAACGATCATGTTAACCATGCTAAACGATTATATTGAGTATGGTATGCGATTGTGTAAATCATATCTACACGATCGTGTAGTTCTTTTTTAAACAATGGAAAAAAGGCTTCAAATCTAAATGATCATGTTGACCATGCTATAAACGATCGTGTTGACTAGTCAAGTGATCATTTAGATCATATCTACACGATCGTGTAGTTCTTTTTAAATGATTGGAAAAGTCTTCAAATCTAAACGATTGTGTTGACAATGGTAATCGATCATTTAAACTTCTACGCGATTGTTTGCTTTTTTTTTGCACGATCGTTTACATTTTCTTGCACAATCATTTTGACAACAATTTTTTTTTGTTACATTCAGTCAGATGGAAATAAAAATGGACAAGAAGAAGAAGTAGCTAATAATGAAAAATAAGATAATGAAACATCATATGAAAGTGATGAAGAAGAAAATATGAGGAGGGAAAAAAAACCAAGAGCAAAATGTAAATATTGTGATATTCCACTATCTTTGTCTATCTAAGAAGAATAAATAACTATCATTGCTACAATTCATTGTTCTTATTATTAACTCTAACAAATTCTTGGAGCCGAAGGAAAGGAGAAGATGAAGAAAGAGAAGATAAATAAAAAAAAAGAAGATCTTGAAGAGGAGCTGAAAAATCGGAAAGAGAAAGATGAATAAATTGCAAAAAAGAAGAAGAAAGAGAATGATGAACGTTCGCAATATCGAGGACAATTTTGAACATTATAAATTATTTTACGAGCTTCTGAGCGTTTTGATTTTGTTATCCGAGTCCTAAATATTTCGATGTTTTGTTATATTTATAAAAATTAATATATATTTTTTTACTTTTAATGTTCTAGAAAATAGTGATTTTTTATTGTTTGAAACTTTGAAAAAAAAAACCAATTTAGTATTATTATTTCTTTTTTTATGGCTCCGAAGAAAATATCCCTACGAATTTGGAAGAGGGTTTTTCCCGATGAAGATAAACCCTAATACTTTCCCTTCAATTAGCTCTGGATTCAGCTTCATAGCTTTTACCTAGGCAGGTGAGTTCGCTCGATTATTCTTCTCCATTTTTTGTTCTGTTGTTGTTTCTTCCATCTCACAAAGCAATTGATACATATGGATTCCAAGTTACTGCTCTATTCCCCAAAAGCTTCGCTATCCATATCCGTACCTTTCATTCTTGGGCACAAATCTTATTACTCTGTGAAATCTCAATTTTGGGGTAAGAATTTGGATTTGCGAAACAGAAATGATAATTTAAGAAAAGCCCATGACCCTTTTCAACCCATTAGAGCTGTTGTGAAACGGAGGAAAGAGCTTCCGTTTGATAATGTAATACAAAGGGATAAGAAGCTGAAATTAGTTATGCGAATTAGGAAGATTCTAGTTCAGCAACCTGATAGAGTTATGTCACTTAAGGAATTGGGTAAATTCAGGAGAGATTTAGGTCTCGAGAAAAAGAGGAGGCTAATTGCATTGTTGAAGAAGTTCCCTGCGGTATTTGAAGTTGTAGAAGAAGGGGCATTTTCCCTGAAATTCAAATTAACGGCCGAGGCCGAAAGGTTGTATTTGGAGGAGTTGAAGATCAGAAATGAGATGGAAGGTTTGTTGGTTATTAAGCTTAGGAAGCTATTGATGATGTCTGCTGATAAACGAATATTGTTGGAGAAGATTGCACATTTGAGGACTGATTTCGGTCTTCCTTTAGAATTTCGCGACACAATATGTCACCGTTATCCACAGTACTTTAGAGTTGTGGCAACCGAGCGCGGTCCAGCCCTTGAATTGACACATTGGGATCCCGAACTTGCTGTTTCTGCAGCAGAGTTAGCAGAAGAAGAAAACCGAGCTAGAGAATTGGAAGAGAAGAACCTAATTATCGACCGACCGTTGAAGTTTAATCGAGTTAAGCTACCTAAGGGGCTTAATCTTTCAAAGAGTGAGATGAGGAAAATTAGTCAGTTTAGGGACATTCCTTATATTTCTCCTTATTCTGATTTCTCTGGGATTAAGGCAGGTACTCCCCAGAAAGAGAAACATGCTTGCGGGGTTGTTCATGAGATTTTAAACCTTACACTTGAGAAGAGAACTCTAGTGGATCATCTCACTCATTTCCGCGAGGAGTTTAGGTTCTCCCAGCAGCTGAGGGGGATGCTAATAAGGCATCCGGATATGTTTTACGTCTCATTGAAAGGGGATAGGGATTCAGTCTTCCTCCGAGAAGCATATCGTGATTCTCAGTTGATCGACAAAGATAGGTTATTAATCATAAAAGAGAAACTTAGGGCTCTTGTTGCCGTTCCTCGGTTCCGAAGCAGAGGAGCTTCCAATGGTGACACGAAAGGGGGAGATACAAATCAGCCCAGTGATATGAGTGGTGAAGAGTGGTCTGATGTTGATAATCTTTTGGATGATGATGAATTTGATGATGATGAATTTGATGATGATAACAATGAAGCTTTTGAGGATGACTGGAGTGATGAAGATGATACCCCACCAAGTTTCAATGGAGATCAAGATGGAGAATCCATAAATATCGGATCAAGGAAGCAAAAACAGGTCAATGACTTGCAAAAGGTCGGTCAGAGTCGTCTTTCTCCTGTATTACCCGATGGAAGGCCCCGAGAAAGATGGTGAGAGCCATAAACTTGTCTATTTTGTTGTATACTATTAGAGATTGTGCTCTGCTATGTAGTAACGATAGTTTCCTTGCGAAATAGCAATGAAAGCTTTCCTCGTATCATCAAATTTATTTTATGCATATTGTTGTACTCTTTGCATTTCTTTTAGGCGTGTAAACATTTGGAGTTTGTTTGGCTCACTTGTGTTAAATAACTCTACCTCAATAAGGTTTTCTATTGAAATTTGTACATTTATCGACGTTATTCGCGCTATATCACATGCAAAACTACATCAATTACCAGTTTGGCACCTTGTAGTCATTTTTGAATACCCTAATAAAATAAAGTTAATTTTATATATCTATATATTTTTAACTATTGGGAGGGGTGAGTTTCCCTTCACAAGCCCACTCCTTGTTTTTAATAGAATATTACGAGGAATAGCTATAAAAATATTCTCTTACCTTTCACTAACATGATTTTACAGTCAAATTCTTTGAAGAAATATGGACAATTGTTTACTCTATGCTTTATTCAATTGCTTACATACCATGTAGGAAGTTATATTTACAATGTTTGATCTCCAGATTTACATTGTAAGAGGTTTATGGAAAATAAGTTTAAACACTTGTGAAAGTTTGTCATTATTTTGATATTTTTAGTTTTTAATAGGGACCCTGATCATCTGCATTCAGAGTTTTTCTGTACTTATAAACACCTGCATTTAGACGTTTATTATTATAATTTTACCTTTATTTATGCATATATGCATCCTTTTAGTGATTTTCGAGATGAGTTAGGAGCATGTAGATAATTGGAAAAGAACTAGCAATTGTCTTCTTTTTCTTTACGTTTGACCTTTGGGGTATTATATTTGTTTGTTTGTTTTTTATCTTTCGTTCTTATTATAGAAGTTGGGTTAGTGGAAAGAATAGAAAGTTTTCTGTGAGATATTTTTGTCAGAATAAAACTATTGAATTCTCTGCGAAAACATAGATTTTGTCGCTAAGAGAATATAGTGTTGAATGAGAAATTTTGGATTGGATCGATCATAAATCTGTCACGTTATTTTTTAAATCAAGGACGAAATTCCAAATAGTTGAGTTTGAGACTAATAAAATTTGTATTGTGTTCAAATTGAAATTGAAAACATAAATTAGCAAATCCTAAGGACTGAATCGCTTTTTTAAGTTCAAGTTTTTTAGAGATGTAATTATTCTTTGAAGACTCTGACTTCAAGATATAAGTGTTCTGCTTTCATACATCAAATACGTACATATTGAACCGAAAAAGAATTAAAGGATCAACGAACCACGTTACACTAAATCAATATCAATGCAAACTCAACCTAAACATAAATTGAACTAATTTTTCAAACACTGCTCTCTAAATGTGGTTATTCTTTTGTTGTCGGATTAAATGGAAAGGGGAGGTGCTGATGCTGGGACAGAGTTGTAACCTTAATCCAGCCCACTTATGGATTTTAAAACAAAAACTAAAGAAATAGAGAAAACGTTTACATCTTCTTAATCCCTTGTACATTTAACATAAACTAGCTTCTGTAATACACCGGGCCTAGGGGACAACTTGCCCCTTGACTTATCCTTTTTCTTTTTCTTTTCTTGTTTTTTTTTTCTTTAGTATATTAAAAGTCAATATAGCAACTGAATTGTAAACTATAGTTTAGCGGTAAGGTGGGCACATTGGGAATCATACATAATATAAGTTAGAAAAACTAAATTTTATTTTTATTTTTTTATGTTATTTACAAAAAAAAAAGATTAATTTTAGGCTCGTTTGATAATTATTTGGTTGTTCGTTTTTAGTATTTAAGAATTAAGAG
This sequence comes from Cucumis melo, assembly GCF_025177605.1. Lineage (NCBI taxonomy): Eukaryota > Viridiplantae > Streptophyta > Magnoliopsida > Cucurbitales > Cucurbitaceae > Cucumis > Cucumis melo. The sequence goes on from NC_066857.1 coordinate 6,147,557, forward strand.
AAGTCTGGCTACTCAAGCCGCGACTTCTGAAGCCCTTCCAAAAGACCTACTAGAGCTTGCAACTCTCAACGCCCCACTCAAGGCAACAAGACCATCATCTTCCAAATCTTCACTTGTCGCAGTTGGTAGGTGGCTTGATTGTCCAAGCGACAAAGGAGCACATGTAAGGCCCTGATTTGGAAAAAACATTCTGTTGGGGTAAAAGCCTTGTTGGAAAGTTGTTTGGGTAAGTGTTGAGACATCCCACAAGGAAAAATGCAAAAGAAAGTAGGTAACGGGAAGAGAAAGGCGTTAGCCAAAAGGACTCTATCACATGAAGGTGAGTTAATGCGATAGGAAAAGATGGCGAGAAAGGTGATGCACTGAGCGAGGCATTAGCAGGATACCGCAAGGAGCATCGATACCCTAGAGATTGAGGCGAGGAAGTAAACGTCTTGTCAAGTGACGTGACAACTCGTTGTAGGGAAAAGAAACGATGGTAGCTTCTTTGGGAGAGAACAAGAACAGTCGGACAATTAAGAGTTTGACTTCCCAATGAGATAAGTTGTGCGTCTTAAGGAAAAGTAAAATCGCCGCCTGACAAACAAGCAACGTGTCAAGCTCGTATTGGTAGCATAACGCGATACGTGCTACGATGACACGTGTAAGGCACAACCTTGGATGTGAAATGTCTCTATAAATAGGGTTGAAGAGTCTAAGAAAATGGAAATTTTTCCAAAAAGAAAAAAAAAAGTGTAGACTTTCCTGATGAAGGAAAAATGAGAAAGTTTCAAATGCTGAATGGACAGATCTTACAACTGTTGGACGAAAAGAGGAAGTTGGAAGTCGAGAAGGGAGAAGTCAAGGCTAAGTATTTTGTGTGAATTACACATTGTGTTTTCATAAGCTGTTATTTAAGTATAGTTTCTGGTTACTCAAGCAATAGCTTGAAAATGACAAAAAAAATTATTTACATATGTGTTGTGCATAAAGTTACCGTGTTTGGTTTTATGAGCATTGTTCGAAAGAAATGAATGTGGTTTTTATTACTTCTTTGAATGATCAAATATATTTTATGAATCCTATTTTCGCGACTGTTAAGATCCATTCTAGTAAACGTTGTCTGAAAGTAATTAGGTAAAAGGGGTAAATGTTTTCATAAACTTGAGTATTCTTTGAACGATGGAAAAACGTGTTATATAAGTGATGCTAAATGGTTTTGAATATGATTTCTAAACTACTGGTGGATCTTTAGCCTGAGAAGTAGTGTTCATATACGATGCATGTTGAGTATTCTTTCTTTATGTTGATGATTACGAAATACATTAATGATTGGGTTGATTTGTGCTAAGAATAAGCACTGTGTTGTATAGTTGTGGCTTGATCTATCGCACGATGCTGGATGGAATCCTCAGTAACTTACATAATACTACCAGGAGTGAATCCCATGTTAGCAAGGAGAGAATTTTCAAGTCGGGGGAGTTATGAGAATGTGAATGTGACGAGATGCTATTGGATATTCCAGGTAACTCGCATGATACTTGCGAGAGCGAATCCCAGGTCAGTGAGGGAAGCTTCTTAGGTTTCAGAATGGGTTTGTTGCAAAATGATTCCAGCGTATGGCGTTGTAGCACTTGCTGTGAGAAAGATGTTGATGAGACGCTTGTGGAGTGTAACTCTCAGATCTTAGAATGTGAATGTGACAAGACGCTGCAGGATATCCCAGGTATCTTGTGTGATACCGGCGAGAGCGAATCCTAGGTCTCATAATGATCTTGCGATTGTGATCATGGTACAGTCGATAATTTATTGTGTGGTTATTGAATTGTGGTTGTTATGTGATATGTGTTAACTGTTCGCTACGACAAACTTCATGTGTTATGACGTACCACTTATTTTAATGTGGATTCCTTGTGATTTTCCCGAAAGGTTTTCTCAAGTCGTTACTCATTAAGTTCATTTGACTTATGTTTTAAGTGTTTCCCGTTCCCAGGTTGTTAGGCGTTGAGGCCATTCGAAGATTAGTTTTGAGGAAGTGTAGCCAAGCTAAGAAGGGAAGACAGAGTGTCTCTGTAGTCTTACTTGGCGTGCTAGCCATGGTATCCCTCATGCGTTCAAGGAGTCGGTTGGTAAGGTTGTCGCTTCTTAACGCCTAAACCTCAGCTAAGCAAGAAAGAGATGCGTTAGAATCTTGAATAGCTGAGGCGGGGTAAGGAAGCCTTGACAGTTGTCATCCAATTCGAGGTTGCAGGGTGAACGAGGTAAGGAAGAGAAAGAGAAGTTTCACACTACCTTGAGGAGGCAATTAAAGAGGCAAAGGAGAGAAAGAGGCAGTAATTAAAGCAAAGGTCGAGTATCAGGGCCACACAGTTCCACCAAATCTCTCCCACTGTTGGGGTTATGCCCTAAATCTCGTGGTCTTGTAGTTTGTAATTGTATATATTATACAAACTTTTTATTTATCTAATAAAATAAAGTGTTTTATTTTATTAGACATTTAGTTGCATTAACCCACAAAACCAATAAACTAACATCCAAGGTTATCTTCTGTAACCTAAACATGTTTGTGGAGACATACAAGTGAATCATGTTTAAGTGATAACCTAAATGGTCTGTAGTAAATGGATAAGGCTGGATACCTTATCCTAGTGATACTAGTTGTCACAATTGTTCTAAAGTGCTACAAATGATTTGCTCATAATCATTCATGTCGAGACATTAGAGCGGGGGTATTCTATACAAAGAGTTTGTATAAGATCGGACTATGAAATGAATAGTCTTTCTTATTAACACCGTTACTAGTTGAGACTACATTTCACTAGGATGACCATATGTGACTTGACCTGAATCCTGAGTGAGTTGTGAACTCCTGCCTATGAAGGCGATCCTTTGATTAGCATGGGTGAGAGTGGCTTATGTAGCCGACTCAATATGCCTACCATTTTGGGGATTCGTATGATTAGGGAGTTCAGAACACAGCTACAGAAGAAGGAATTCATTCCTTTTCTATAAATAGAGTAAGTAGAGAAATTGCTCTCTTAAGGGCTGATTCTAGGGCCTGAGAGGAGTTCAGTTATAGTAGGACTTTAATTATTGTTCATTAGAGAAATCAGTGGTACTTAAGGAGTTAGATGTAATTATAGGGGCAAAACGATAATTTTTGGCCTAACTGTACTTACGAGCAATTTGTGAAGGGTCATTGCACTGTTGATTGGTTATATCTAATGGACACAAAAATATATCTACAGTAAGAAGAGTGCAACTATTAGTCTTTAGTGGAATGACTAATAATTAATGAATATAGATTAATTTAATTAAAGAGTTTAATTAATTAATCACATTTCATTGGAGCTTTAATTTGTAGGTCCATAAGGTCCCCTTGTTAGCTCAATAAGGATAAATGAGAATCAAATTTAATTTTGGTTTAATTTGAATGGTTGAAATTGATTAAAGGGAATAAATTGTATATAATACAATTAATATAATGTATTTGATACATTATAATATAAAGTTTTTATGAGAGAAGTTAATATTTGAATATGATTCAAATAATAATAATAATATGAATAAGATTCATAAATAAACTATAGGTTAAAATTAATATGGATTTGATTCATGTTAGAACTATAGATCAATGAGAAATCTAAACCATTGGTTATATTATATATGATATGATATAAAGTTTATATTATATGAGATATAATATAGATTAAATTTAAATTTATTTTAGGGGTCTTTTCAGAAATATAAAAAAGCGGCAAAGTATTTACATTGTATAGAACAATTTCGAAAATGGAAAAAGCTCAGAGGCCCACCGTGTAAAATACCAAAAATGCCCCTTCAACAATGCGTGTAATATATTTGGTAACGCGATTTGGTACACGATCGTTTAATTAATTGCATACACGATCGTTTAGATTTTTCTACACGATCGTTTAGATTTGGCTACTCCAAATCTAAACCTTTTTTTTTTTTCAAAATTTGGTATACGATCATTTAGATTTGGCTACACGATCGTTTACATTTGGCTACATGATCGTTTAGATTTGACTACACGATCGTTTAAATCTTAAAAAAAATTTAAAATTTGGTATACGATCGTGTAGATTTGGCTACACGATCGTTTAGATTTGGGGTTCCAAATCTAATTTTTTTTTTCAAAATTTGGTATACGATCGTTTAGATTTGGTTACACGATCATTTAGATTTGACTACCCCAAATCTAAACGATTTTTTTTTTTTTAAATTTGGTATAAACGATTGTTTTTCAATATTCTTTATACACCATCTGCGTAAAAAAGAAAAAAAAGAAAGAAGATTTTTTTCAATATTCTTTATACACAAATCTTTTAGTTTTTGGTTACTCTAATTTAAATCCCTAACCAATTTTTTCAAGATTCTTTATACACCATCTGCGTAAAAAAGAAAAGAAGAAAGACGATTTTTTTTCAATATTCTTTATACACAATCTTTTAGTTTTTCGTTACTCTAATTGAAATGCCTAACTAATTTTTTCAAGATTCTTTATACACCATATGTTTAAAAAAGAAAAGAAGAAAGATGACACAATGAAAAAAAAGAAATAGGAATAAAAAGAAATAGATTTGGTTACCCAAATCTAAAAAAAAAAAAAAAAAAGAAAGATTGAAAAAATGCATGAGTACAGAGGAAGAAGACGATAAAAAATCGCAGAGAGGAGAAAATGATGGAAGGGCAAATCTGGAATATTAAAAAATGACTAAATTTATGGGCTCTGTTACGCGGGCCATAAATATTTCAGTAATTTGTTATATTTAGGAAAGTTTTCCTTTATCTTATTTTATTTTAATTAATATATATATATATATATTTAAAATAAATAAATAGAATAACTCCCTGTGGGAAAGAGTGAGGAAGTTATTTTATAACTTCCCCCTTCATATCAATGGTTAAGATTTGATATTAAAAAGAAATGGAAAGATTATTTTTCAGTGCTCTATCTGTGATTGATTAATCGATCTCTCTGCATTCCTAAAAAGAAATAGAATTCTCTCAAAAACTTTTATCTCACCAAATTATAGAAGCCAACAACTCTCTGTGATTCTTTAGCTAGAGAATAACGAGGAAGACTTCATGGTGCTCTTGAAAGCTTGGAACAAGAATTCTTTAAGGTTCTACAAAGGTTAGTTTCTTTACACCTTTTCCTCCATAGAAGCATGCTTAGACTTTTTTTTTCCTTTGAATTTATTGGTTTTACAAATTGAATTTCAATTGCACGACATTCATACGCTTCCACTTTGGGAATTCCTTTCCTTCACCCACCCCAACATGAAAAGCTAGACCTTGGTGGAAGAAGAAGGACGTGATAATACCTGAGGGTTTAGTTCGTACAAGCAAAGTTTAATTCGTAATCTATAATTTGTAATCCTTAAGTTAATAAAGGAGGGAGTTCAAGATTTTCCGCTATGCTATGTATGTGTGTTACTTTCTTAAGTGTTTCTGTTGTAAAAAGAACGGATAGTCTCAAGGCTCAAGTGGAAGAGCTTTGTTAAGAGACAAGAGCAAAAGAGTTTTTCTGCTTACTAGGCATTCAGTGGGTTACCTAGGGAGAAAAAGTACACGATGAATGTCTAGACGACACATCCTCCATCTGATCGCAGGACACGACATTTGATGCGGGAGTGATAGCACATGTCTTGCCTGTTGCCTCAAAGACTTTTTGCTTGTCCTTAAGGAGTGGGTCATCAATAGTCTCCTTAAAGAATTCCTTGGCAGGCGACCTAACAGGGACTAAGGTCGCGTCCTCTCGATTCTTAACCATTTCTTTAGTGAGGTCTTCGATCTCCTAAGGGGTCTTGAAATAGCTCATTTTCACAAACTTCCCCTCGTTCAGGTAAAGGGTGTTGAGATTAAGCTACAAGGTGATTGAGCCGCTAGGTGGTAATGTTGCGGAAGAGATTGAGGATTTTTCTCTTACTGCAGTAGAGAGGTCAAGCTTTTGGTTACAAAGGGAGGGCTTGGTGTTTTGGATTTTCTGGGAGTTGGAGACTGGGGAGGGAGGTGGTGGTGTTCTTAACTGGGTGGAGGAAGACTTTTTAGCGTTATGGTGGGTGAAGGTAAGGAAAGGATTATTTTTGTAGGTAAAGCAGACGGGTGTATAATGGCCAAAGAAAGTGGGTCCATAAACTCGTTAAGTCTGCGCTTTTTCCCTCGCGTCTTAGACCTAGACGCCTCGTCCTCGCCCTTCCTTTTGCATGCAAGTGGGAATGATGCTTCGTTTTTCCTTTCTTCTTCTTCAACACCAAGTTCTCAACCAAACTCTCATTTTTCTTGATTTTGAGGCATTTATCTTCTATACCTTGTTCTTGTAGAGGTTGATCTTGCGGTTTAGAGATATCATTGTACAAATTTCATCTTTCACCACAGTTTAAGGGAAGTTCTTCAACTCGGGAATAACTTTGAGGCATAACTTGAAGGGATAAGAGCCCTATGCAGCATAATAAATTTAAACAGAACCTTAACTAAAATTTAATTGGAAAAACAATTATAGAAACTAAGTCTAAGCATGCTTTAAAAAAAAATACTGAGAAGAGAAAATGTACTTACTCTCGTTGATGACTATATATCTGCTAAAACACAAAGATTAGGGCACCACCACTTGGAAACCTCCCTATTTTCAGAGCTTAAGATTTTGGTTTGTGAGAAGTGGGACCGAAAATTGGAGTGAGAATTTTTGTTTTGAGAGAAAAAAAAATTCATAAAGTTAGAGATACATCCCTAGAGTGTCGTACCCTTACCTCATCTTTTCTTCGAACAAAAGAAGAGGAAAGTTGGAGAGAATATGGGATACGTGGGAAAACCATCCACGTTCCATATTAATCTAATAAATTAAATTAATTAATTAATTAAATAAATTAATAATTAATTAAATCATATTTAATTAATATTTCATTTAAATCATATTTAAATGAATCTCTCACATAACCTATAGTTTTAATTTAATTAATTATAATTTGATTTAATTAAACTAAACTATTAATTAATTCTTCAATTAATTAATTGTTAAATTAAATATACTATATTTAGTTTAATCCAAATTTGAATCATATTAAGAAATAAATCTCTCGTAAATTATAGTTTTAATTTGCATCATATACACATTAAATTTTAACTTATGATTTTAATATGAATATAATTAACATTAAATTAATCTTTGAACTCATCCAAATATTTTATTGTCTCATAAATTAATTTTGAATCATATAAAAAATTTAATTTATATAATAAAGTTAATTAAAATATAAACTTTATAATATAATGTATAATCAGACATTGTATTAGTTACAAAGTAAACTTGAACATTTTAAATTACAACCAATGTATATAAACCTCATTACCCTTTACGAGCTAGGAAGAGAACCTAATAGACCTACAGATCAAAAGCTACAACAATATGAGATTAATTGGCTAAACTCATAAACCATATTAATCAATATTCGCTAACTGTATGTACACTCTACTAAAGACTTACAGCTGAACTCATCTCATTGTTGATATATTTCTATGTCCACGAATACAGACCAATAACAATAAGTTAGTCATTCACAAGTGTTCATAATACCAGCCGGGTTAAATTATCATTTTACCCCTCGGTTACTTCTAATCCTTAAATACTAGTGCTTATCTAGTGAACAACTTGTTTATGGTCCAACCAATAAACATAAACCACTCACATGCCATAGAGAGGGTAGAGTTCTTTGTTCAAATCCCGGAGACACCATTATATTTAAGGGAACACTCATCTACTTACCCTAAATTCGAGAAGAAGTGAATTCCGTCTTGTGTAATTATATTCTCAGCTCCTTGCTCGACCTTGTCCCCAAAATGATAAGCATATTGAGTTGATAATCTTGTCACTCTCACCCTTACAAATTAAAGGACAATCTCTCGCAAACAGGAGTTCATAATACACTCAAGATTAAGACTAAGTTGCATAAGTCATCGTAATGAAATAAAAACCTAACTAGTTAACGAAGATATCTAGTGGCTACTACATCGTGGTTCGATCTTATGCAAACTCATTGCATAGGATACCCTCACTAGCATGTCATTACACGAACAAGTTGGATCATTGCGTTTGTATCAAATACAAAGTGAATCGTATTCATAGTGTTACCAAGATAAGGTACCCAGTCTTATCCCTATACTATAGACCCTTTGAGTTGTATTTCGAACTTTGGTCCTTGTATGTCTCTACATACTTTTCAAGACTCATCAAACAGCTTAGGATGTTAGTTTATTGGATTTAAGTTATTAAGACAAGACTAAATAATAAAATTAATAACGATTTATTGAAATTATAATAATAAAAATTTATTAATAGCGGTCAACGGATTTACATTTACTATCTATGAGTTTTAGGGCATAAAACCCAACACAACTGTCTATTAGTGTTGAAAATGATTTAGTGACGCGAGGGTGTTTGATCCATATGTGGATTGCTTGCAGATTATCTCGCCTACATTGATAGGGATTTCTTCCATGATGTACTAAAGAAGCATTGTTCTGTTCAAAGAAAGCATGCTATCATGTCTTGTAGGCATCAACTTCTTCTTCACCAAAAAGAGCCAAATGCTAGCATATGTGTTGAGATTATGCGAAAAGAGCTAAAATTTCCAGATTGGTTTGATGTCCCACTAAGTTTCTAGCCAAGTGATAATCTTTAACAAATCATCCATGTCTTTTAGAGTTGGATTTTTGAAGAAGACTTGTCTGACTTCATTGGTATCTAACCCATAGAACACATTAATCTCGTCTAGTTAAAAGTACACGTGTCCCTACTTAACTACATTGTAGTTCTCCTTGCCATGAATGAAGCCTTTATAAAAGAGGTTCACTACGTCTACCCTCATATCAAACACACCCTTAAAGAGTTTTTGCCACTTGAACGTACGGATCGGGCAACCTAAGAAGCTCGAAAGACCTCCTTTAAAAAGGTAAATCCCTTTCCACCTTGAAGTACTTATGGATATTGGCAGAAGTAATGGGTGTGTTTTCCTCATAATCACGGTCCTCTTCTTCTCTAAGGGCCACTTCGCTTTGAAGATCAACCTTCTCTGCCTTCTCTTCTTGCCTCTTGGAAACTTGTTGCCTCAGCGTCTCATTCTTAACCTTCTCCACCCTCCTCGTTTTTTTATAAGGTTGCTCCACTACATCCTCTAGAGGGCTCAATTCTTCAATTTTCCTCTCAAACTATTCCACTAACTCCTCGCTAGGAGTTTTCTTCACCTTGTCCTTCTCCATAGAGATAAGGACTTCCTTCATTCATAACATGTTAGAATGAAACATGTATTTGGGTTAAGATGAATATGAGGTTATAATATGCTAGAATGAAACATGTATTTAGGTGAAGTTGGATAGGAAGTTATAACTTTTAGTTGAGGATTAAATGAAGAATAAACATCCAACACTGTGGAGTTAAGACTTACTAAATTCTAAGGACGAAATTTCTAAAGGGGGAAGGAAATTGTAAACCCTGGACTTGAGGATCCCTAAGTCTTCTAAGGAACTCAAAAGGTAAATTGGAATCGAGTTTAGTTCAAAAAAATGGTTTAAGATTGATGTTGCAAGGAAAATTGGAGAGAAATTTTACTAAGGTTTGGTGGTTAAGTGGTATGATTGGTGTGTCATTGTTTTAGTGTCATGGCTAAGGTGACATGGTAGCCTTGAGCAAGGAAATGATTAAGAAAATTGACTAAAGATTAGTGTTAGGAGGCCATCAAAGAGTGCTAGGCGTTTAGAGGTTAGACTAGGCATCAAAGATTGTCTAAATAACCTCTAGGCAGCAAAGGTTGTCTAAATAACCTCTAAAGATAAGGTTATGTGGCTATAGATATGCTAAGCGTTTTGCATAATGATAGGCGGCCAAAGGGGCTTCTTAAGAGAGTAGAGTCTAGGCGTTTTGGTTCGAACTAGGTGGCCAAAGGCAATTCAAGAGAACATCTAAGGTATTCAGTGCTAGGCGGCCAAGACTTGTTAAGATAAATCGTCTATTTTGATTTTATGCATAGTTCTGTTTTGGTTTAATTGCATATTTATCCGAAGAATACGCAAACAAAGTTTATGAGCGAAAGAGAACAACATGAACTCAACTTTGACCCCAAGATAGAATGAACACTTCGGCAACTTAGGAGATAGAGGAGACAAGAGTTGAGAATGGCAAACAACAACGACCAAGGAACTCCTTTGTTTATACATATAATTTCTTTTACTTTGTTATTTATTCTATCATTATTTTTAAAATAAGCTTAAGTTAGTATAAGTTTAGTCTACAATTATGACTAATAAATATCTAAACTTTCAATTTTAACTTTAATAAATCTCCTAAAAATGTTTAATAAATATATAAACTTTCAATTTAACATCTAAAAATCTCATAAAAAATATATATAAAACTGCTTAAAAGTTAGGGATAGTTGCAAATGTAGCAATTATATTCAAAATAATTAAGTATATAGCAACATTTTAAAAAAATTGTAAATATAGCAAAATTTGTCAAAATCTATCAACGATAGGAGTTTATCACCGATAGACCATGTAGCAAATGTTGGTCTATCACTGATAAACCATAGGAGTCTATCAACGATAGAAGTCTATCACCGATAGATTTTGCTATATTTGCAATTTTTTTAAAATGTTGCTAGATAGTTAATAATTATTCTAACAATTGTTATCCATTCTAATTACCCTAAAAGTTAAGTCATTATTTTTTATATAAAAAATATTTTATTTCAAATTAAACTTTAAAATTTCATCTCGTAGCAAATAGTGATTATTTATTTTAGAAAAAAATATTTGGAACTACATATTAGACACACAACAATAAAGATGTCATGTTTTACTGTATAAATTTTTTAAAGATGTCATAAATTAAGTTGTTAATGAGCTGAAATTTTATTTATATATAAAAGTTGTGCTCCTAACCTGAAATTCTAGATGTACCATTATTGTGTGTCAATTAATTTTGCTTGTTTTGTCGATATTATATAATTTAAATATTATATCGATTCATCTAAAATTATATTTATATGAACTTAATCCCCTTACGTAAAATTCCAACTTTCCTAATGTATATATATGCCTATAGATATGTATGTATAAATGTATTTATATTTATGTATATGTATCTATACATGTGTATGTATATATATGCATGCATATGTACAATCAACCAACTTACCTTACTTAAAGCATTGCATTTTTAAATAAATAAAAAAAAAAAAAAGCAAAAATACTAGAAAAGTTTTTTTACTCACATATTAGCCCCCTGATTTCTATCGCATGGTATACTATTAAATCATAGAAAAACAAAAACAAAACAAAAGATGGAAACCAAATCAATCTATATGGAAATTAAAATTAAGATAATAATGTAAATTCTAGGTTAAAATAAGATAGATTTCTATCTAAAACAAAAAGGGTTGTAATAAAAGCAAAAACAGAGTGATTGTGATACCATCTCAAAGTTGATATTATATACATAACACCTCAAGTATCTATACACTGATCAAAGCATCTCTATACCACAAATACGTACATAACAATCAATGAAAAACAAAACAGAACTCCACATTTTCCCACTTTAGGGGTTCCATAAATCCAAAGCAAACAATGCTGAAAACAAGACTATCAACACAAAGACACCATCCTAACATTCAAAACATATATGAAAACAAAATCAGAAGAGGATACTGGGTGAGTCTCCAATGAGATGGCAAATCTGCTGCGACGTAGAAAAATCTATAGAAAACGCTTCCTTTGTTATTGATTGTACACCTTTTCTGGCTATACCTGGTATGGATGAATTGGTTCGACTGCATCCTGCATCACGGCCATCCTCTCAGAGACATCAGCCAGTGATTTGAGGTTGCAGTTTATAAGGGAATGGACAAAGAAACATGTCTCCTCCTTGGTGTTCCCCTCAGGCACGTCCACAATAAATGACTCAACCACCAGTGTCCCTGGTCTTCCATCGATAACTTCGGGATGGACAGTGATGATCGAAGAGTAGTTCTGCAAAGAATTCAGGATCTCAAAGAAATCAACTTCAAATGCGCTCAAATTGTTCCATAACTTGCATTAGTATTCAAGACAATCAACATTTCCATCATGTAAGTATAAAATCCTGCCCTATACCATACTCTACGGATGAGACTTCACACGTTCAAACATCAACTTAAGCTTTTGATTTTAGTGGTAGTAGAATACGATACAGAAAAGAAGATTCCATGTCTAAACCTTGTAACATCATCCAATCGTCCAATTAACATTAACAATCATTTGAAATTTTCCACGATCTTCCTGGTTAAACTTTTTGAGTTTAGCGGTCTTAGATGATATACTATTAAATTTACCATCACTCTTTCGTTTAAGCTTGCGGGATCGGAGATTTAATATAGCTTAATCTTTTGGTATAAGAGTAGATGGTCTAACAGATCCTGCGTTTAATACCGCTATCTTTATTTCCTTCATATCTAAAATATTGATTTTCGCTAGTTGATCTTCTTCTTATTTCAAACTCAAAAGGGATGGATTTTGGGTCAAACGGTTAGACAATCAACCGTTTAACATAGTATCGAAGAAGAAAATCTCGAGAGTGTTATTAGATCCCAATCAAACCTCACAACCAATCTATGAAAATTAAATAACCTACTAGCACAAAATTTGAGCTAAAACAGTAGTTAAATTGGAGCAAGTTAGCAATATTTATGAAGAGAAAATCCCCAAGAGAGAAAGCAATTAGAAAGAGTGTAAAAGAAAAGAGAACAGAAAGCAATACTCTAAGCCTGTGATCACCACCAACAATCTTGACACCAAGTATATGTTCTTCATCATCAAGAAGCTCCAATCTCTCGGTGCTAGTAGTGGCAGGAAGCCCAGATTTGACATCAACTTCTCTAAGACTCCCAATTCCAAGGCTATTTCCTCTCACCACACAACGACTAACAAAAGGCTTGTACCTCTGAGGCCGATCGAAGCTCCTGACCAAGGACCATACCTGAGAAAACAAGAAAAGAACCAAATCACGTATTGATTCCCTTAAAGTACAAGAATATGAAAATAAAAAGATGGGAGGAAAGGAAGAGAGATGTACGAGGTGAACTGGAGCTTTGATGTGCTTGAAAATGGCGGAGGAGCACTGGTCATGTGTGGGATTGTGGTTGTGGTGCCTTTGAATGTATTGGGACTCCATGGATTTGGGTTGAAGAAGAAGAAGAAGAAGAAGAAGAAGAGGGGGGTTTTACTTTTTGAGGGATAAGGAGTTGTTGGATGAAAGGCTATAGAGAGTAAGTTGGAGCAGAGAAAACTTAGTGCCACAGCCACCCATTCACATTCCCATGCTTTAAAAACTCTCTTTCACATTGCCTTACCCACAAAATTTTCCCCTTTTTTTCTTTTTTCTTTTTTTTTTTCTCTTTTTTTTAATATTATTCCTTCCGGAAACCGTAAAAAATGGTAAAATTGATAACATACTTATCCTTCCTCCAAAATAAGTACAGTAAATTTTTGTTATCATTAGATTAGGGTAAAATATGATTCTATCTAATCAACTATGTCATAATATATATAAATAATAATCTATTATAAATAGATTATCACATTGTTATATATCTTTATGTATACCGTTTGGTCAGTTTATTCATTTTGAAAATATAAAGATCATAACAAAACAAACCTAAACGCACATGTACCAAAATAGTATTTAAACCAAAATTATATTCTTTCTACATTTTTCCGAACTATAGTTTCTAATGACTCTAAGTCTCATAAACCGTTCAAATTTTTTTTTGAGATGTTTGTTAAAATATTGACAAAAGTTTGGATGAAAAAAGTTGTAGGACAACTAAAGGTGGCTTTCTAAATAGCAAAATCGAACCATTTCTTGAAATTGAAACGAACCAAACCAAAAGCTCAATGAAATCAAAAAAATGTGGTTTGGTTTGGTTTCAATTTCGAAAACCAAATATGAAACTAAACCGAGCCATTTTTAACTACTATATATATAATTGTTTTCATATTTATAATTTCAAAAAAGAGTAAAAGTGAATTTAAAAGTGAATCAAATTGAACATCTTTTCTAATTTTCAAAGCATGAAAACTAAATTTAAAATCAAACTAAATCACAAATGTAGTTTTGTTCAATTTGATTTTACCAATAAATTGATTCAGTTTGGTTTTACATATAGAAATTTTAAAATTTTCGATTTGACAAACTGAATCGTTTCCATCCCAAAGATTAACAAACAAAAATTAAAGATTGATTGTGAAACAGTATCATACTACTTTAAGCAACATCTCATCCATGCCTTAATTTTTATTTAAAATTCTTATAAATTTATTATATTTTTGTAGTTTTGAAATATTTATAAAAAGTACCACGGTTGAAATACCAACAATGAATATTACATACATACATAGATATATATATATATATATATATATATATATATATATATATATATATATATATATATATATAGATGTATACATATGGACATATACATATACACAATCAACTTGACTTTTTGAGTATAATAGACCGGTGAATTTTTCAGTTTTATGACTTTATCTCTACTAGATTTCCTTACTTTTAAAGAAATTAAAATTGAAACAAAAAATTTAACTAAAATCCTAAACTAACTGTTTCAGGAAGAGAGTTGCTTTTACTTTGTGTTTATTGATTGATTTTACCTTTATCAATATTGTCTTCTCTTTTACTTTATTAATTAAATAAAAGTTGCTTTCCAAGAAACTCAATAAATAACATTATCTCTGGTTTTTTTTTATGTTATTTTATAATTAAATTTCTTTTACAAGCTTTTATTAAATGCACTTTACATTATTGGTGGTCTTCTTGTAATGTTATAAACAAGTCAAACAAAACATAACCAAACTAACATAATAACATATAAGTTGACTAATAATGATGAGATTTGGGGTTCAAATTTTCTTACATTATCTAATTGTACTAAATTTTATTTAAAAAATTTATTTCACCATGACAGTCATTTATTTATTTATTTTTAAATAAAGGTACTTATATACCATATGTCTTTTCTTTCCTGAAAAAAAGAAACTCTTTTCATTTTTTTTATTTAATATGATTTTCAAAATAATTTACGAAACATTATAAATTTGTTTTCTCAAACATGGAAGCATGACGTTGAAATTGCGTTGATTACACATTTTTACCATTTCTCACTTTAATACTCAAAAAGCATGTTTCCTTAGATCTATGTTTACAAAAACCATTACCCTAAAACATCAAATCTCATGTATTAAGTATAGAGTACTCTATTGTTTGAATCATATAATAACACTTTTGAAGTATTATCAAACACCATAATACAATTGGCGACTTAGAAAAATGGATCAAATGTCTATAGTGGACACAAAAAATGATATGTTTTAATCAAAAAGAAGAAAAGTCCCACGTATGGATGTACACCGAATTTCAGTCTTCAAAAAGTATTTTCTAGACAATATTAAAATTTATACTCACGAGTCTTAAGGTTTGTTGAATTTGTCATGGTGCCAACTGCCAAGCTCAAGATTTTCACTCCCATTTTAGTTTATATTTGAATGCTTTTATTCACCAAACTATGGTTATATCTATAAATAGGAGCTCATTTAAAACAATTATTCTTATTTATTAGTAAGACCTAAAAGGGAAGAGTGATTCGTTGTATAGTTGTGTTTACTTTGTCATAATTAATTTGTTGGTAGTTTGTGTTGTGCAATAAAAGAAAGACACGTCACAATCTTAATGCCCTATTTTATACTTCATGTTGTGCCACGTGTATTGCCTAGCACAGCCAATGAAAACGACAAATCATATCTAATCTAAAATATAAGAATTTAAAGCCAAAAAAGCCTAGTGACGTGGAAATCCTCATTCGCTGTTTTAATATGAATCATATGATTATAATCTTAACATTTTTTTGCTTGTACTTTATAGGAGTTTTGAAAATTTGTTTCAAATGATAGAAGTGTAACAAAATGTCACAAGCTACTACGTTTTTAATAACAATTTTTTAGATTGGAATATCAAATTTTTATGGAGTATTTGTAGTTGTTATACGTGATTTAGTTTAGTTACTTTTTTTACATATAAAATGTATGTGATAACTGATTTTCTATATTTTGCAAATAAATTATTTTCTGAACTTCAAGTTCAAATTGATCTATACGCTGATTTAAATGAGACGGTAATGGTACATTTCATTTCTTGTAATTTCTTTTTCCAACTTATGAATTACTCCCCTTTTTGTCTCATTAAAGTGACAATTAGAAAACCGTTTAGTAAATATATCATCATCGGGGGTTTAAGATATTTAATAACTGATGGGGAATCAAATACAACATATATTCCTAGCATCATTTGATGACCCATCTTAGTACGTTGTGGTGGAACAATTAGAGTATATACTGCACATCTAAAAATTCTGAGGTGAGAAATATTTGGCTCATGGTCATATGCTAATTGTGATGGTGAGTACTTGAGATAAGTTGTTGTCTAATACGTACAAATGATGCAACATGCAAAATATAGGATGCTTAGATCTCATAAGTAATAGTCTAGCAATTAATTGTAAATGTCTTACAAATGATTCTATTAAACCATTTTTGTATGAACATGAGCTACTAGACGTTTAATACTTATTCCAATTGACATACAATAATAATCGAAATTAATTATTTGAGCAAGTAATTTTGCAAATGCAAAGTTTTGACTTGATAATAAGCAAACATATGATCATCTTGTGAATGTGTCTATTAATACCATGAAATGCTTAAATGGTTCACTTGATGGGTTAAGGACTATATATATCACCATGAATTCATTTTTAAAATATAGGTGATTCAATGTCCGCCTTGGCTAGTGATGGCTTGATTATTAATTTGTCTTGAGAGCAAGCATATCATATGATAATTCATTAGATTTGAAGAATATTCTAGTTCTTTAATTAACGAATGTCCATGTGAATTTTCAAAAATTCTTCTCATCATTATAGATCATAGATGACCCAATCGATAATGTCAAATTATAAATATGTTTGGATTTATGAACTTCAGGTTTATTGTTGTATATGTTTTAGTTACACGTATATTAGAATAATATAATCTAGAAGATAAAACAACCAGTTTTTTAGTAGAATTTTTCGTCGAAGAGAATAGAGATAATATAAAAGTATTATACCTCATTATTTCTATTAGTCTCAACATGATACACTACAAGAAGAAGGGGTTCTACCGACGCAGAGATGCGTCGACAGATGTTAGATCCATGTCGAGAAAGGCTATGCCGACGCAGAAACAAACGTTGACAAGAACATCGTCAAAGGAACTCCCGACGCATGAACGGGACGGCATCGGCAAAGGGTTGCCAACACACTCTTTGCCGACATGGTCAACACGTCGGCAGTGGGAAACTACCAACGTTTGTTAACGGTATCGCAAATACCTAACTGCCGATGTCATCAAGTACGTCGGTGTCGTCTAGTACTAGTGTTATCTGATTTAAATTCATTCTAAAAACACAATTAACGTAAAATTAATAAAAATTAATAAAATTTCAAATTGAATTACAATTAACATAAATTTAAGAAGAAATCATTAAAATACCAAATCAAATTTATATTAATATCAATTCAAATATTAAAAAAGTACACGTTCGTAGGTTTAGAAATTACATGAATAATAAAAAGTAAAAATAAAAACTTAATACATAGTTCTAAGCGCCGATGCCAGTTTCTTAACTTCTGCACATTGCCTCAGCATGACTGTAGCTAGTATGATCATAGGGACATAGGCAGAATGTGTAAAGAGGGAAATTAAACATTATTACAAGGTGTGTCACGAGAAATACAAGGTTGCTTCAAATAGAAACAACTCTTTCTTTGGTGGTTCTAGAAAATTGATTGGGAAGAGAGGAGCAGTAAATGACAAGATCGATAACAAAACAATAAGCCATAGAAAATTTTCCACTTGCATATTACGTAAATATGATTGATTGTTAAAAAGCTATAAATCACATTTACTTAATATGCAAATGAGGAACTTTCTATGGCTTACCTGTTCGGTTCTCGATCTTGTCATTTGCTACTCCCTTTCGAATCAATTTTCTAAACCACCAGGGTAAGAGTTCTTTCTGTTTGAAGCAAGCTTGTAAATCTTGATGTTGTTCGTAATAATATTCAACTTCCCTCTTTACACATTCTGCCCATGTCTCTATGATCATACTAGCTACAATATATGTTGAACTCTTGACTACTAGTCTTTGACTTTCTTTGAGCTCCTCCATTGCACATAAGCTTCTTCGTAGACTTCTTATACTATTCCTTTTCTTTCTTTGCTGGTTCAATATAGCATATTGTAATTTTGAAATACACAACAAGTTTGATATAAAAGATACATACAATATACATTCATCCTCAGCAAAAGTACATCCCACTAAAAAGGTAATTTTTTCTCATTTACAATCAGTAACTTTACCGTTATTCACCTAAGCATGCAATCATGTTAGTATTATATATGTGGTTATCACTTTAATCAAAATCTAAACACATGGTTGGCAGAAAGTGGTACTGGCAACTTCAATCTTACATCCTAACAATAGTAAATTCGAATGCAATACTAAAACCTACAACTAAATCAAAATCTAAAACCTAAAACTAATTTAAAATCTAAAACCTAAAACTAATTTGAAACCTAAATACTAAAACTAATTAACTAAAAAAAAATTAAAACAAAGTAAACCACTTACCGAAACGAAGAGCAATGAAGGCAGATGACGACGAACGGAATGGAGTGGGCAGTGGCGATTGCTCTCTTTCTCGACCTCTCTCAACTCTCTCTTGGCTTCTCTCAATTGATCTCTCGACCTTCTCCTTCTCAGTTCTGTGAATTACAGAACGTGAAGTTGGTTTTTATAGAGAAACTTCGAACGTTTCACTTAATTATGATGTCAGCATAGGATCCCCAACTCGCAATGCAGTCACTTATGGTGTCATGAGAATCCTACCAAAAGTAGTCAAAATGTCACACATCTCGCGACATTACTTATCCCACGTCGGCACAAGATCCCTAACTCGCGACGTAGTCACTTATGGCGTTGTGAGAATTCTGTCAAAAGCAGTCAGAATGCCACACATCTCACGACGTTACCTACCTCATGTTGGCAAAGGTTGGACCTCTCATGACACCAGGCAATCCGACTTCATGATATGGTTGTCATAATTTTTTAAATGTTTAACCTTTTGCCGGTGCCTTTGCCGATGTGGTCAAAGCAACAACGACAAAAGGTCGACCTCTCATGACGCCTTGCATACAACGTTGGCAATAATTGGGGCAACGACGATGTGTACATGCATGATGTTGTGAAAGTTTATATTATTATTTAAATTAAACATTTTCGCGATGTCTCCTCACGCAGCTTCGTGGAAGCCTCAACCTCTGTCGATGTTATTTGTGCGACGTAGTCAGAGATCCATATTGTTGATGCTTCCTTCACTGAGTCGCGAAAAGTTTCTTCTTACAATGTCACTTTTCCCGACGCCAAATGGCGTCGGCAGACCTCCGAGTTGTAGTGATAATCATTGCAATGTAAATCTTTAAAACTCAATAGAGTTTTCTTTGATTGATTAGATAACAATACATTATCAATTGTGATTTTTGCTTTTCCAAATCACTCAATTAGGTTTGCATAACTAGAAATTGTATTGAATTTTACTTCCAGCATTATCAGTTTGAGAAAAAAAATTTACTTGTCATTGTTATGTGCGTCTACTAGATGTACATCTTCATTGCTCGTTTTAGTTATTCAGCATAAGAAAACTATCCATCATTCTTCATTAAACAAAATAATTACAATAAGAGAAAGAAAACTTAGAATATAAAAGATGACAGATAAAACCATTAATTATTATATAAATCCATAAAGAAAATATTTGCTATTTTATCAAAAGATGCCAATTTTTTCTTTAGGAGATTAAAAAATCTACCAGAAACAAATTTGTCATACCAGATGGGTCAAATATGTTATTAATCTAGTATATAAAAAAATTTGAAACATTTATATTAGTATCAAATAATAGAAATTGTAACGTTATTAGAAAATATTGTAATTATATATTAAAATTTTAATATATATCAAACATGGAAAATAATATTTATTAATCATAAGGATGGGAAAAATTGGCATACTTTAGGACCTACCTTTAATGAGAGAAATGATAGAAGTTGGTGCTAGGAACGTGTTGTAAAACCGAAGCACAACGAGAACATAGAAATCAAGAAAATATAATATTAAAATAAATAAAATTTAATATATATAAATAAGAAAATAAAAAATCTCTCTACTAATTTAATTGAAATTTCAACCAATATGAATCTTTAACAAAACTCACTTAGAGTAATAATTTATAAGCAATTCGGCAAGCATGAGGTGAATTATATGGTTAGTAAGGATCGGTATTTTTTAAACACGTGACAAATAAGTTGAATGTAGAGAAAAGTTATAAATGGCAATAATTAGTGACACGTGACAATGAACTCTTTTATAAAATTTATAATAAAAATATGATTTTCTAATTTTTTCTTTTTTAAAAAATATCATAATGTTGTTATATTACATATTACATATTAAAAGCGAGAGGAGTGAAAAGTTAGAAAAGAATGTCAAGATTTTCTAATTTAAAAGATTAGAATAATGAAATTGAAAGTTAAATAATAAATATGACAAATTCACATGTGTGTGTATATATATATATTAAAGAAAAGAATAGTAATTAAAAAGAGGGAAACCAACGGAAATCTAATCCAAACAATTCTGCAATTCAAACACCAACATTAAAAAAGAAAAAGAAAGAAAAAAGTGGATGATAATCAAAGTAATGCTTATCAATTTGGAGCAACAAAGTATATGATAATCAGATTTGAAAGAATACTGATTAATTTCAAACGAGTAAATCCAATCCTTGTCAATCTCTCTCATGGCCCTCTTCAACACCATTTAAAACCTCACCATCTTCCACTTTGTTAACCCCTAAACCACATCCCATGAATTAAATCACATCTCTCCACCCTTAGAAAAGTCCAAGTCTTAGTTTAGTCTAAATCATGTACCAACAATAAATTTATTTTCAATTTTCCATACATTTTTTTTTAACAATTTTTAGATATTTGTTTGTTTCATAATTTTCTAAAAAAGAATAAAAAGGAGACACTAACAAATGAAAAAACAATAATTGTCGTGAGTTTCTCTAGTGGTAAAAAGAAAACATAGTTGCAACGAATAACTAACAAGAAAAAAACAATTGTCTCATACATAAAATTACTGTGAGGAGAGAGGCAACAGGGAGAAATGTTATCTCCCAACGAGCAACACCGTGAATTGGGAGTTACTTAGAAAAAGCACTGAATGTTACAAACTCCCGACACCTTTAAGGATGGCATCGGAAGGCTCTTAACTCCCTCACGAGTTAAACTCTAATCCCCCGACGCCAAATGTATGTCATCGAGTGTATTCTTAAAAAAACCCTTGCACATATATGAAATTTCATCTCTTCGCATCTCCCTTTTTCAGTTCTCTCTTGTTGTCGCTCATCTCCTTTTGTCTTCGCTCCGCCTATCACAGTGGCTCAAACGCACAATGGCTACCGTCCACCTCTCCCCCCGTCTGCAACTTGCCTGCCCCACACGCTTCAACCGTCATCATCATTGTCATTCATTGATCCTTCGTTTGAGTTTTGTATGTGTTTGGTTGGAATCTAGTGCTCTTTTTGTCACGCCCCACCCTAAAAGTTGCTTTTCGCATCTCCCCTTTTCAGTTCCTTCTTGTTGTCGCTCATCTCCTTTTGTCTTCGCTCTGCCTATCATAGTGGCTCCAACGCACAATGGCTACCGTCCACCTCTCCCCCCGTCTACAACTTGCCTGCCCCACACGCTTCAACCGTCATCATCATTGTCATTCATTGATCCTTCGTTTGAGTTTTGTATGTGTTTGGTTGGAATCTAGTGCTCTTTTTGTCACGCCCCACCCTAAAAGTTGCTTTTCGCAACTAAGTGGAGGCGTGTCATCTAGATCCTCAATGCTTACCACACTGTGTAGTAAAGTAGGTGGAACAACTTCTCTTTTATTCTCAACGCATGGTTTAAACGCCAAGCTTTCTTAACACAACAATGGAATACAACAACTTAAATTTCATTAGCTTAGTCTTAACGCTTAGTTCACTTTTTATTTTTCAACCACTACGCGACAGACACAAGATAATATAGCGGAATGAGTACAAAACTTTTCTTTATTAACTTAACACTTTTACAAAGTTCAAACAAAACTTGGACTTCTCTTTACAACAAGACTTAAATATAATCTTTAGGTCTCCCTTTACCTAGCACAACTTCTCCAACTTTATGTCTAGTTTGCTCGCCTCATCGTGTAGCAATGTACCTTATTCTCTCTTTGCCATAAGGTGCAGCTCTTCGCGTTGAGGTCTTTAGGAATCCAAGACGCCTTTCTTCAACCCCTTCCCCCGAGTCATCAACATCCCGATTTGAGGGCAATCCTTAATAACCCTTTTCTCTCTACACCGTTAAACACTACTCTTTGTGGTAGTTACCTAGAGGTGTAAAGGTACAACTTAGTTATTCGCTTCGATCGCCTAACCACCTCTCTTAGCGGACCACGTTTAGGGTTACCCTTTTCTGGCTTAGCTCTTTGACTCTCTGGCTTCCTGAGCTTAGCCTTACCAACCTAAGTGTTGCACTCGCCTTCCTTCTAGTTGGGCCATCTGTACTAAGGAGTGATGCGCTTGCCACCTAGCTCCTTAGACTCAAGATAAGATGACATAGCTACCATGTCGCATAAGGCTACAAAGTAACTCTGTCTTCCCCCCTTAACTAGACTACAACGCTTGAAATCCATCCTTCAGTTGGCTGACAACCTGAGGAGGGCAAAACTTAAAACGTAAGTTGAACGAACTTAGTGAGTGATGTAGTTGAGAAAACCTTTCTGGAGAAAACACAACAGAATTAATCAATAATAAGGTCAAACCACATCGTACAAATCTCATCTCATCAAGCTACAAACAATTCAACCATTCGTACAATGAACACCACAAGCACCATGCACTTAGATCATTTCACAAATCATGCTCATCACTAAGACTTGGGATTCTCCCTTTGTCTGGACTTGGAGTTCACACTCAACTAGCGTCATCTGAGTTACCTGAGATTTTTATCAGTGTCTCGTCACATTCGGTCTTTCTCAAACCTGGGATTCACATTCAACTAACTTCTCTTTATCATCTCGCCTAGATATGAGATTCTCTCCTCGTCGAGATCTGGAATTCACAATCAACCAACATCACACAAGTTGCTTGGGATTTCTACCAACGTCTTGTAATAGATCTAACCTTCACACGTTTTTCCATCATTACAAACCGAAGGATTAGCTTCCTAGTTTACTTTCCTTAAATAAAATCACAGTTGTAACAATATCATGTCATAGACATTAATGATAGAATACCTTCAAGTAATCATCAATAGAATACATCATTCACATATCAAGCTTACCACAACATTAACTATTTGTGAAGAATCACCCACATAACATTTGTTCATAATTCATATTCAAGCATAGAGAACATTTAACCATAAATAACAACTTAGAAAACACATTGAAATCTTATTTTATCACTCACAAAATTACTTAGCCTCAACTCCTTCATTCTTTGTTTCTTGGTTCCTCTTCTCGCTTAGCGATTCCTTTAACCAATGGTTCAGCATTCAGAACTTCCCCTTGTCATCTTTGTTTGATAATTCTAACACTTTTGAACAACAACTTTTCCCTTTAGCCTTTGGTCATATTTATAGTGACCTTTCACATTCAAGGGTCACTTCCAAGCTTTACACATGTCGCCTTCCTGATTCCCCGTGCCATACAGCCAATCCAATCTTGACTCGTAGGTTAACCGTTAGTGGCGATCAGACATTTCCTCGAGATGCACACCCTATCTCTTTGAGAAGCCAAACTCTTTAAGCGTCTGAATTTCCCTTACCTTCTTGGGAAACGACAGACGTTTTATTTTTCCCTGGCGAGTTGTCAAGTCAGCTTGACAGCACACCTACTTCCTCACCTCATTCTCTTCGGCATAGGTACAGTTTCCACTTGCCACGCTAAACGCCTAACTCTTGGCATCTAGCATAAGCTTCTTCCTCATCAATTATTCTTATTGCACGTCACTTACTTTCACGTGATAGAACTTAAACTTAAGCATTCCCATTCGCGTCATCTTTTCTCTTTTTGCATCCTTTTTCCCGGGATGTCCCATACTTTATTCTTATCCGACATAACTTCCCAACAAGGACCCTCTTCGATAGGACTTCCTTCCTACGAATCAGAGCCTCAAACATAACCCTTTCATCGAACACGTTTTACTATTAGAAATCTTTACGTTTTGTATCCCTATGGCAGGGTCTTTATCACGTTGGTGGTACGTGATCAAGATCTTACAATTTTCTACTTGATTTTTGGCATTGATTGGGTTTTTTGAGTGTTTCATTGAACCTTAAAAGTTTGGTTGAATTTTTTGCTTATATGTTGTGTTGAAGGTGGGTGGGTTTAACTTTGTCTAACTTCTTTTGTAGAGATGATCAATAAAGTTTTTGTTTCTTTAGTTGGAAGGTTAGATGTTTTGAATGTTGTACAATAACGTGTTCTCTTTGATGTAATTATAGGTAAACTGATGTTCAGAGATGACGTCTAGAACTAGTTTTGGAAGATGACATCTTTTATGTATTTCTATACTAAAAAACATTTTAATTTGTAGACCATTGTAAGCTTTTCTATAATTTTCATTACAAAGACTACTATAAATATAGATTGGATTTAGATGGATTCCTTATCATAATTTTTACCTCATTTTGGAATCCCCTTTGAACCCTTCGGCCAAAACTTTCTTTTCTTTTGATGTGTTCTCCCTTCACTTTTTCCCTTTTAAAGATTTTTTTCCACTAACTAACCCATTTTCTAGGTTTAGGTCTCATTTCATTTAACTTATCCTATTTTTTTTTCAAAAATAAAAAAAAAACAACTACTTATAAATACTATTGTCACTCATCACTCTATTTGATGTATTTATTAGGTATGTTTTTAAAAACTAAACCAAAATTTAAAATTAAAAAAAAAAAATCTAGTTTGATTATCATTAAAATCGTGTATGAAAACAACTCTTTAAT
Source organism: Cucumis melo (assembly GCF_025177605.1). NCBI lineage: Eukaryota > Viridiplantae > Streptophyta > Magnoliopsida > Cucurbitales > Cucurbitaceae > Cucumis > Cucumis melo. Next base: position 6,172,814 of record NC_066857.1, read on the forward strand.
GAAAATTTATTGTAAATAGTAAAACTATTTGCATAGATTTTCTAAAACTTTATTTTATTTTATAAATATTTTGGTTCATTTTATTATATATAATTATAATATTAATTTAATAATATTTTAAATGATTCTAATTTGATTATAAGGAATTTTTTTTCTTATAATAGAGTAATTTACTTATTCAAATATTTGACATGATGTATTAATTAGACATAAAGTAAGGATTTGGCATAAAGATACATGATATGAGTACAAGTGACCCAAAAAAGCAGGTAGATAAAACAAAAGTGATGGTCTAAATTTGTATTCCATTAGGATTTGGTTTTACCAATAATGATCTAGGTTATCTATGTATTTTATAATCGGCAAACATTATTATCTTCTAACAACCCCTTCATTTATCACATAAAAATCAAATAATAATTTAAATCTTAGATTCGACTCATGTTTTGAAATATTAATGTTGATGGAAATATTAGTGGAAATATTGATATCGATTGAAAATAGGTGAATTTTATCATAATATAGTTAATGAAACTTTGATGATTATCGCTTGATTACGTTATAATTGACTTTTTTTTATCATCATTTCAATAAAGAAAGATTCATATGTATTTTATAATTGTTTCTGTAAATATTGATTCAAGATTAAAAAATGAAAAAGTAATTACAAAATAATAAACTTTAGGAGTATTTTTAGGTAAAATGATGTGAGATAAAAATGATGAATGATTAAAGAAAAAGTTCATATATATCCCATTTGAAGTTGTGATGTGAAAATTTAACCAAAAAGCTTGATTAAGATTAAAAATAAATATTATAATACAATTTAAGGTGGAGAAATTTAAACTTATACATCTCGTCTTCGGATACAAACAAGTTCTAGTTGATCTGAACTCATGTTAATATTTCATAACTATTAATACTTTTTTAAATATTGATATTATCGGCTTTGAAACAAAATTATTTTTCCTAAAAAAACCAGGATACAAAACACACGTGGACGGATCTGATTGGTCACGAAATGGATAAGGACATTGAAAGAAAGAATTGGAATCATCTTTTTTTTTTTTTTCTTTCATGTTTTTTTCTCTTTCGCTTTGTTCAATGTCTCTTCTTTGTCATTCTCATTTCGGAATTCTCTACGAATTTCATCTTTTTTAGTTGTTGGTCAAAATTACATCTTCTTCTTCAACTTTTAGTTTTACATTCAATTACTCTTTAAATTCACAAGTTTATTAATTTTTACAATTTTATGTTATAATACATCTTAACTTTTTTAACGAAATGTTTAATCTATTGCATTCAAGTTTGGTAATTACACACTTACCAACTAAATACAACCATTTTTTTGGATCATTTTTGTAATATAATATAACTTAGTTTTAATTAAAATATTCTTTATATGCATATTATAAAGCATGATTTTCACGTAGATCCCCTCAATATAGATTCAATGAAAAATTTTAAATTTTGATCTTATAATTTTGAAAAGGAAAATTTAAATTTAATTTCTATAATTTTAAAAGTTATAAAAATTTATTTTATAAGAATCAAATTTACAATTTAACCGACTAACTTTAATAAATTTTAAATTTTCCTTTCAAATATGAAGGTGGTCACAATTTTCAAGATACTACAAAAACTTGCATTTTCTTAAGAAGCTTCATATTGTTGCTATTGAATAATATTCCTTTTGTTCCAAGGCTAATAATTATATGTGAACTTTATTAACAATTCCTTTAAAGATAATTACAACTTTAATGTAGTTTGACTATATGTTGCTTGTAAATCTTTATTGTCTTAAAAGTTAAAAGTATTTGTGTGTGTGGCTTCCAAATCTTAAAAGCTCATCTCATTGTGTTGCTTTGATAATAATTTAGGGAATGATTATAATCATTCCAATGTTTGAACTTTATTTTGATGATTATTTTATTTTTAGCTTTTTTTTTTCTTTTAATTTATGTTTGCTAGTCTTGGAAAATCTTCGTAAATATAACAAACCGTTCAAATATTTACGGTTCGTGTAACAAATCCCATGAAGTTAGTCATTTTTTAAATATTCCAAGTTTGTCCTTTCATTTTATCGTCTTTCTTATTCTCTTCATTTGCGATTTGATTTTTTTCCATCGTCTTTCTTCTTTTCCGCTTCTCTTTTTTTTTTAGAGTGTTATTTGGTTCAAGATTATGTATCAAATATAAAAGATATATTTTTTTTCAAACTTTTATTTGGTTGTTCAAGATCGTGTAAAGACTTGAAAAAAAAAACATCGTTTAGGTTGGGGTAGCCAAATCTAAACGATCATGTACAAAGGATTCTAAAAAAATAGTTTAAGTTGTGGTAGCCAAATCTGAACGATCGTATACAAAAAAAAAATAGCCGATCGTGTAGACAAATGTAAACGATCGTGTACCAAAAGAATCTTAAAAAAAAAATTGTTTTGTCAAATCTAAATGACCATGTACCAAAGAATCTTAAAAAAAATAATAAACAAATCTAAACGATTGTATACCAAAATAATCTTTAAAAAAATCCTTTAGCCAAATCTAAACAAACGTATATCAAATCTTGAAAAAAAATCGTTTAGATTTGGCTACCCAAATCTAAACGATCATGTAACCAAATCTAAACAATCGCGCAACCAAATTAAACGATCATGTACAAAGAATTGAAAAATAAATCGTTTAGATTTCCAAATCTAAACGATCGTATACCAAACAATAGTCAAATCTAAATGATTGTGTACCGAATATATTACGTTGAAGGGGTATTTTTGGTATTTTTCATTGTGGGCCTGTGAGTTTTTTTCGTTTTCAGAATTGTTCTAGACAATGTAAATATTTTGCCGCTTTGTTATATTTTTTAAAAAAACCTCTTTATTCTTTTACCCATTTTTTATTATGCATTTATTTTTAGTTTTTGAAACTTGTATCTATTTGGAGTGTAGAGTATTTTAATTTGGGTTAATGAAGTTAAAGGTGCAAAAATAATTGGATTTGGGCTCAAGAGAGTCTCTTTGTTTGGTATGCTAATTATTTCAAGAGATATCGATAGAAATAGCAAAATTGTAGATAGCAACTTGAAAAAGGACAAAAGATGACAAGAATAAGAAAAATAGCAAAAGCATGGGGCATCTATTTATTTAATTATACTAATCCCAAATCTATCCATGGTTATAGAATAATTCATAGATTCAAAGTACAATGTCTTTTAATGGCTCCAACATGCGGCAGGATATCGCAAATCTCACAAAGACGGTGTATTTTACAAAAATAAAACCTTCAACTTTAGTAAATCTTAACTAAATGTGGAATTTTATTGTTGGACGAGATTGTAGCAACCTCCTCTATAATAATGATAAATATATCTACAAGATTCTCGTTTGTTATATTTTTAAAAAATCATTTATTAACAATATCGGTAATTATAATTAAATCATACCTAATATATATTTTTAATAACAATTTGAAATTATATTTTAGATTAGATTCTTTAAATGCAACACAACTTGCGGTTATTAATAATTGTATTCTTTTTTATTTTAAACAATTCTATTTTGGTGGTAGTTATATATATTTTTAATATATATATATATATATTAAAATCTATAGGCATAATACGATCACTATTTTAAAATTTTAAATTTTAAAATGTATGTTATTTATATCTATTTTTGAAAAATATTCTGAAAATGGGTGTGTTTTAAAATTTGAAAACTTTATGTTATTTGTTTAACATTTTTTGTTGATTAATTACAATCTTTAGCGTACATCCTTTAGCATTAGTTTTCAAAGACAATAGTGTTTAACATATTTTGTCGATTAATTACAATCTTTAGAGTACAACCTTTAGCATTTAACAAACAAGTTTTTGTAATGACTTTACAACGAGTAAAGACTATTTTAGATGGTAGATGTAGATGGATTGAATCCTTCCGGTATCTGGATTATCGTGTTGTTGAACATGTCTCATTTTCATCTTCATTTCAAGGATTTGTAGAATGTATTCAAGGTAGACTTTTCATGTCTTCAAATCTTTCCATGTCTCGTTTGACCATTTATTGGGATGGTTGCAACAATTCAAATCTTTCCATGTCTCGTTTGAATTCCATTAGGGGTACTCCAAAGGCCTCATATGTCATATTGTCAGCATCCTCGGATGCACTAATCCGAAACAACCCAAGTATACTTAATCACAAATACACTACAATTCCTTTTTCGAAAAAATTATAATTAGTCAGTATATAGAAATCACTTTAGAAATTTGGGTTTTAACAATACAATAAATATGCCACTGTTATCTATAACTCGATACAAATATATTGTCATGTTTAAATGTTCGTTACAGATAATGCTTGTCAAGAAATGTGCTTTGACGACATTGTTTTTGTTTAATAAAGGTTTATATGTCAACACTTGTTTGGGGTCGTTATTTTTCAATTCACAACACATATGTTTCTGTCATATATTTCTCCCGTAAAAAAAATTAAATACATGATTCAACATTACCCACATATTTTTAGAAGGATTTTTATATTGTTGGTAAAGGTTTTACAATAATCCAAAAGATAAATTAATTGTAATACATGTATGTGTGACCTAATCTAATCAAACTAATGCATAAATGGACTTGATCGATCTCATGGTCCACGGATTCTTCAACTACATGCAAATTTATAGAACATGAACCTTAGTCAACATTCATTAGGTACATGCATAAGCATATATATAAACATTAAGTACATGTCAAACAGATTTTAGCTTCTTAATAAGCAGACAAATGAACTTTAATTTTCAAAATAAGCCAAGGTTCGTGCATCTAAGATTCTTAATAAAAGACTCGTAAGGTACGCAAAAGATAAATAAAAACACCGGCTACATAAGCATAAACATAAGTAGAGTATATAAGTGTTGCAAATGTAAGTTTCAATTCAATCTTTACAAACCCAACAATGTTCTAGATGATGGAAAACAGAAAGAGACATGCTGCAGCGGAAGAATTAGAATCATGCTTTACTCTATATGCATCTAAATGATTTAGAAATTAACATGCATATGCTATGCGATATACCTAAGCGAAGAGCATAAGAGGTAAACGATGAACTTACCTTTTATAATTCTGAACTTTTTCTTCGATCCAAAACTTCTTCTTTGCCTGAATTCACGAGCAAGGACAACCACTAAGTTGACCTACTAAGCTTAGGACCAAGAACGGAGTTGTGGGACTCGGTTTGTGAAGTAAAACTTTAAGAGAAAGAAGGAGGTAGTGTATCGTTTAGGTAGTTTTTCAGAAAAACGTCATCATTTTTCATTCTGTAATGAGAAATGTTTTATATGAAATTTACATACAAATTGCATGCAAATTATTTCATACATTTTCAACACCTAATTAATCCATTAATTTTTAATAGAATTAGTGGCTTCAAATTCACAATAATCTACCACATTTCCCATTAACTGTTGATTAGTAAAGTAATTAGTCAAATGGGCATTTTGGTCATTTGACCAATTAAGTCAAAGTCAAACTTTAACTTTTCATAATCAAAATTCAACTTTTTGACTTTTTACTATTTTTTCCGTCTTAACTGATTCTAAACTCACGAGTATGAATCCGTATTCATTTTCTTAAAATTCAAATCATATTTGAATATAAATCCGGTCAAAGTTTTGTTTCTCAAAGTTAAAGTCTTTTACAACTTTGACCGTTTCAAATTTAAAACATATTTAAACATAAAGCTTAAAGTTTATTTCTACTGACTTATATTTTATATATTTGTCGGTTTCTACTTCAACATTTTGTTCTTAGTTGAATCCATATGAGTTAGTAGGGGAACCTAATGGACCTATAGATCATGGGCTCCAACAATTTGAGATTAACCGGCTAAACTCTTTTAGACCAAGCTTAATCAACATTCGTTAACTAAAGAGTCATTCCACTAAAGAATCTTAATTGCACTCCCCTCACCATAGATATATTTCTGTGCACCTGATATAACCATGATAAGTAAGTTGATCCTTCACAGGTTGTTCATAATCTTGGTTGGGTCAAAATACCGTTTTACCCCGTGATTACATCTTGCTCCTTAAGACCCACTGATCCATTATTGAACAATTGGTTTAAGGTCCAACCTATAAATCTGAATCCTTCTCGGACCAATGAGAAGGTGAGGCTTCTTGTTCAAGACTTGGATTTCGTCCTTAAGGGAACAACCTATCTACTATCCCAGAAATGGGTAGGAGTGAATTCCATCTTGCACCCTATGTCCCTAGCTATCCACTCGATCTTATCCCTGAAATGGGAGACTTATTAGGCCAGCGATGATGAACTGCTCTCACCTATGTAGATCTAAGGACACCATCGAATGAACAGAAGTTCATAGTTAGCTCAGGATTAAAATCAAGTTACCTAGGTCATCATAAATGAAATAGTCAATTTATAGTTTACGGTGTTATAACAAAAAGTGACTATTTCGTGGTTCCAGTCTTATGAAAACCATTTACATAGGATGTCCCCACTTTCATGTCTCTACATGAACGATTCAGGATTACATCGTTTGTACTAACTACAGAATGGGACGCATCCATAGTGTTTATCCAAAATAAGACGCCCAACCTTATTCATACACTATAGACTATTTGGGCTATTAACTTAAATTTAATCCATGTTTATGTCTCTACATAAAATTCAAGTGTATTTGAAAAACTCAGTAAAATAGCCTCGGGACCTTAATTTATTGGTTTTAAGATTATTGCATTCAATAATAGAATTTATTGAATCAAATAACAAAGTACGAGTTTTAGGACACAAATTCCAACACTAGATTGCATCAAATTGAAACTTAAACATAAACTTACCCTTAGCCCCTCCCCCTTTACGATCATTATTAAACTTAAGCATAAATTTATCACCTCACTCCCTCCTTCCAAAGTCAGTATTAAACATAAACTTCGCACGATCTCCCCACCTCTTCTAAAGTCATTGTTAAACTTAAACATAAACTTAGCACTTCTCCCTCCCCCCCAATCCTCTAAGATCATTATTAAACTTAAAAATAAACTTACCATTCCCTCTCCCTTTTCCAAAGTCATTATTGGACATCATAAACTTAATATTACAAGAACGAATAACTTAGCACTCCCCCCTCACCCCTTCCAAAGTCATTATTAAACTTAAACATAGACTTACCCCCCTTCCCCCTCCCAAATCCACAAACACATAAACATAGTTAAATCTAAAACATAGCAAACAAAACACCTACGCTACAAATAAAACTTTACAAACAAACAAAGTCAAGAGCACAAAACAAAGTATCAAGTTCCTATGTACATGTCAACATGATTCCTAAAACATATGTCTAGGTGGATCGAACAAAATAGCTTCTCAATTACTACCATAGCTACATGATAGTCAACCCAACAATTGTTATCAAACCCACAAGAAAAAGAATATATAAAGCTGTCTATTTTACAAATTTTACCTTTCAGCAAAGTAAACATCTCTTCCAACGAATTCAGTTCACTCCGATCTTACGACATCTAAATCATCTTGTGAGTATGTCGAAGTTGATCCTTCCATCTATTCATCATTTAAAAATGTATTAATATGCAACAGTTGTAAACAACATAAGTAGTACAAAAAGGTAAAATAAAATACTTACTACTTCCAAGATTGTCATGTTGCTAGAGAATATTACATCATGCATGAATCGCATGACATAATACCCGCACTCTGCAATGTCGTCTTGTTTCAGACACTATCCATTAGAAAAAAGAATATACTTAGTTTAGTCAAACCTGTTTCCAGAAGAAGATACAAGATTATACTTTAGATTATATATTGAGCAATTTTGTTTTGGGCGGATTTTCTATAAATTTGAAAAGAAAACCCCACGGAAGAAAGAAATATATAGCAAGGGAGAAAAATGAAGATATGATGAATTGGAACAAACTTAAACGAAGTATATCTTAAAATAGAAAAGCGAAGGGAGATAGTATAAATGTAGGGTTAAAATCCAAGAACATGAATAAATTATAACACAATCTAAATTGAAAGAAGAGTCAAGAAAATCAATCAAGACTTGCTCTCTAATTGAACCCTAAATCATTCTAACAAGAAAGATGCAAAGCAATTCGTAAATTTTTTCACAATGGTAACGTAGACAATTGAACCAAAGAAATTATATGTTGGAATGGAACTTTTGTTTCCAATAGATTAGCATATTGCATATTAAGAATTAATAGAAAATTGAACTCAATTTTATTTATCATGGCCATATAACGATGAATTAAACTCAATTCCTAATGGTTAAACAAGAGATTCTAACCGAACAAGATTTACATCTAAACTCTAAGATTAACATGCTTCAAATAATTTCAATAAAACTTCAGGAACTCGCCTTAATTTTCTAATAAAGATTCAATGTCTTTCACGTTGAAGACACCTTGCATGTTATTCATTCAAGAAATCAGTATTAATTTTGCAAACATACGGTTACATAATCAACTTTGCATTTCCTTGAAGAAAATTAAGAAACAACATGCTAATTTTGACAAAAAAAAAAATGTAAATTTCTAAAATAGATGCATAACTCACTTACCCTTCACCTCAAATAAAACTTACACCTTCATGGATTACGAAAATCTTGCTGGAATTGAAGAATTGCATATTCAAATTGAGAGAAAAAAAATGGAGAGAGAATTTAACTAGGGGTTTTTTACAAGTGATGAAGTGAAAAAAAAAATGAGTGAAATTAATATGAGTTAGAGGGGAAAAATAGGTAATTATAGAAAAGAAATCAAAATAACCGTCAATGGTTTTCGAACTCACCACCTCAGGCTTGCGCACTCGGAATTTTGACGGAAAAATTCAATTTCATGCTAATTATTTACAAGTTTGCCACTCAAGAAATACAAAAGAAAAATGAATTGCGGAGCTGGAGATTTGAAGACAGGACGTGGGAGGCGCGCTGATCACCAGAGGATGACACGTGACGGGAGATGAATGGTCGAAGAGGGAAGAGCACGCGCGGAGTGAAATTTTCGAATTTAAAATTCCAAAATTATTTTTGACGCAGATGAGATTCGAACTTGTGATCTGGTGATGGCACGAGCCGGTTGGATGGACGACGTGGCGGGTAGTTGAAAAAATGTTTGATATTTTAGCTGCAAATTGGATTCGAACCTCTGACGTTGAGCTTGAAAATGTGGAAGTAATTTCGGCAGCTGGGATTGGATGTCGTGACCTCCAATTGGATTGCACAAAGGAACAGGTAGTGTAGACCAAATTGGAAAAATGTACCAATGTGGCAACAATGGACTCCTTCCACTCTAGGTTAAACTTTCAGTGGGGACCTAAAAAAAAATAGGTTGACTTCATTTTTAGAGAAAAAACTACTGTTTGTTGCAACAGGTATGGTCAAAAAGGTCACAATCGTAGGTCTTCTAAAGAACTAATACAACGTTAAAGTTCCCATTTTAGTATTTCTCTTAGTTCTTAGTTATCATTTTTAAGTCTACGATTTTGTTTTGAAATTGTTAATTCTTTATATTGTTTTCTATTACTATTTGATTTGCTTGGTTGTATGAAAATAATTTGTGCTTATGTTCATTGAAATACATTGCATTTCATATATTTTATAGCCACCTAAGTATATTGACTTTGCAATTATACTCTATTGTAGGTTATTCATATTAAATTCAAGTATCGTTCTTTTCAAATTAGATACGTTCAGGTTGTCATAATCGAAAATTCATGTCATATATTATCATTTAGATACATTATGTATAGTTTGTAACTGTACTTGCCTTACAGAGTATTTGTCGTTTTTGTATTTGTACATTCAATTATTGTAAATCAAACATATTGATTATTTCGAACGGAAAGACTATATGTTGGTACCTAAGCAATGTGTTGGAATTTAACATTTTTAAATACATCCTCATTATCTAGAATAAGTTGGGATATGCTCCTGATTATAGTGTAGTTTGTTATATCATAAAGCGACAAAATATTTATATTGTATAAAACAATTTCGAAAACGAAAAAAGACCATAGACCTACAATGAAAAATACAAAAAATATCTCTGTCAACAACGTGTGTAATATATTTAGTACACAATTGTTTAGATTTGACTATTATTTAGTATACGATCGTTTAGATTTGGGTAGTTAAATCTGAACGATTTTTTTTTCAAGATTCTTTGTACACAATCGTTTAATTTGGTTGCACAATTGTTTAAATTTGGTACACGATCGTTTAGATTTGGATAGCCAAATGTAAATGATTTTTTTCAAGATCCTACGTAGATGATCGTTTAGATTTGGCCAAACAATTTTTTTCAAGATTCTCTTGGTACACGATCATTTACATTTGACTACACGATCGTTTATTTCTTGTACACGATTTTTTAGATTTGACTACCCAAATTTAAACAATTTTATTAAGATCCTTTGATACACGATTGTTTAGATTTGACTATTTTTTGTATACGATCGTTTAGATTTGGCTACTCAAAATTTAAATGAAGTATTTTTCAAGATATTTTATATTTAGTACATAATCTTGAACAACCAAATAACAATTTGAAAAAAACAAAAAAAAACATAGATTTTTTTTATATTTGGTACACAATCTTGAACCAAATAACTGTTTGAAAAAAATTGAAAAAAAAAAAAGAAAAGGTAGAGAAGAAAGATGATGGAAAGAATAAAAATCGCACAAGAGAAAAAGAAGAGAAGAAAGATGATAAAATGGAAGGACAAAACTGAAATATTTAAAAAAATGGTTATATTTATGGACTTTTTTTATTTTGTTACACGGATCGTAAATATTTTGTCGATTTGTAATATTTATGAAAATTTTTCAATTTTTTTGTTGAATTATTATGAATGGTAAAAAATGAAACTATTATATAACAAAATACTCAAATGGACAATAGAAATTTCGATGAATTTTGATATATTATGTAAATAATTTTAATATTTTACTATTTTTAAAAACGTTCATTTTTCCTAACTCTAAAAAATATCGGAATATGAGAGAAAAAGAATACACAAAATCTTTTTAAGAAGATATTAAACACAAAATTAAACCATTCACTCTTCACCCCTTCAACATTACTTATCAAAATTGAGTTTTGTAAGGTCAAAAAGCTACTTTTGTCCAATTTTCTTTTGAAAAGAGAGAAAGAAAAGTTAGAATTATGTGCACTCGAACTTTTTCTAATTTATTTATTATTAATTGATTTTTATAATTATATAATTGGATGGGAACAAAAGAATAAATGGATGGTCTAAAATGTCTCTCAATTCCAAAGAGATTCCGCATCTTTTTCTCCCACCTAAGACAGCACACACAATCATGTTCAACTTCAACAATTCACTAATTTCAACTTTCATACCAAAAACCTATCTAATTTAATATCATATTTATTTTTTCATTCTATTAAATATATAAAAGCATATCTTATCAAATATTTATAAATATAGTAATTTTTTAGAACCAAAATTATTTTAAACAATAAAATTTTTAAAAATATTTACAAATATCACAGTTTATTTGTAATAGACCACAATAGATCGATCAAGATAGAGTACTCCATATCTATCTAGTAGTCGTAAATATAGTGAGTTTATTTGATACACATATAGTACTTTATTTTGTTAAAATTCATCAATAATTAGTATTAGTAAAATATCACAATCTATTTATGTTTATCAATGTTAAACCATAGTCTATCGTGGTCTATCGTAGATAAACTATGATATTCGCTATATTTGAAAATAACACATTCCAGGTACTAATTTACATTGATAGATCATTAGTGGCTATCAAATTAATAATGGATAATTATAGAAGTCTATTGATGTCCATGATTGTTTATCAAATCACTAATAAACAATAATAAAAGTTTATTAGTGTCCATTTCAATATATCATTTTATAAATTCTTAAATCCGGTTATATTTATGAATATCTTAGTTTATTAATATTTAAAAACAATCCTACTAAAAGATATTATATTTAATGGTTATATGTTTAAATATTTAATTTTAACTATGCATCTTTAATAAACCAATAAATCAATAAAATCATAAATTTAATCACTTTTAAGGTTAAATTTTAACCCAAAAAAAAAAAAAAAAAACACATTAAGAAAATGGTAATACATATGTGTGTGATAAATTTAAAACTTATTGAAAATAAAAAAGAGTTAAATTAAATATGAAGAATCCAATCCAATCTTTTTCTTTTTATTCCTCTTTTTACTTCCGTCAAACTTTAGCTAACTTTGTGAGATTTTGTAGAGTTTTATGTTTTAACTTAAAATTTTGGTTTTGATTTTAGTTAATAAAATTGGTATAAATTTTAGATCAATGAGAATTTTTATTTTTATTATTATTTCTTTTTAAGTTTAAAGGTATTTATGAAACGTATCAACAGTTTAGGAATATTTTTTAGACAAAACTTTAACGACTTTCATCATAAACTAATGTTAATAGTGTTTTTAAACCCTTTTCAAAAGTTTAAAGACATTTTAAAAGCTTTTGAAAGTTTAAGGACGTTTTTTTTTATTGATAAAAGCTACAAAACTTAGGAGATCTTTTTTATATATAATTTAACCTTAAAATCAATTAGAAGTTATTAAATTAAAAATTTGTTTGATAAAAACCATAAAATGTACAAAAGTGATTCAATTGGTAATACAGCAAATAAATTAATTTACGTGGCTGTTGGTTAAATTAAAGGTGATTTGAATAAAACTATTGATTCATTGCATGTACCCAAAGAAAGTATTACAGGAAAGCTATTCAAAAGTACTATAATATAAAAGTGTTAGCGTTTTGACTAATCCACTTAAAAAGCAATTATTGTGTCGGCATCAAAGCTATTCAAAGTTAAAATTGGGCCTTTGTGCCAAAACAAAAATGGTTAAATGGGGTATTTGCAGCCCAAAAACACCAATTATATCCAACACAACACTAAAACTCCCTTTTTCTTTCTTTCTCTCTTTCTTTTTTTCTATATGGAGTATCCCCTTTGGGAGAATGAGGTATCGCTTTCTTCTTCTTTTTCTTTTGTCCTCTTTTCATCTTAACTCTTCATCTTTATAATCGAGTAAGTTCATACATTGTTAGTGAGGATAGAGGGTCTAGAAGATAGTTTTACCACTTGCCTAGTTACTGGAATTGGTATTGTTACAGTTTGTTTATATACTATATAAAAAGCATAAAATTGAGGGGAGCTCGAGAGGGGCTTGGATCTATACTAAATATGCCCATGGTGAAGATTATATAAACTTCTATGTTGCTCAACTCTTCTAGTATTTATATTTTAAATCTAGTTTAATGGTAAGCAATACTTATTTCAATTGAATTGACAACTTGATTAGATTAGCTTGAGCATTATGTTGAGTGCAAATCACAAAGCAAAATTATTTTGTTACATCTAGCCTAGTAATATCTAGATTAAAATTATTTTGTTAAATCAAGCCTAGTAATACCTAGGTTGTCTTGTTGGTGCAAGTGGCGAAGAATATAGATAACAGGTAATGGAAGTAACAATAGGGCATCTAAAGGTTTGGATGTCTAAATGAAAAAAATGCTTGGAACTTGGTCACCTGGATGGTGGATGCCTAGACAAAACGCCTAGACTTTGGTTGCTTGGATGGTGGTAGCCTAGGCACAACGTCTGGATGTTGACGTCTAACTGCAAAAAAGAAACTTGTTAGATAAGGTTGAGTTGTGGATTCACATTGTATTTAAGATGTTTCGAGGCTCTGCTTAGATTGCACACGATTCGGTATTGCCACATCGTCCCCATGATTAAACAGCCAGAAAACCTTAACAGGAGTTGCATCGAAACCAATTGAAAAACCAACACTTATTAAGTGATTTTGCTCGGAAATGAAATAGAAAGAATAGTATCCGAGAGAGATTTGTAAGAGGAAGTATTTCCAGATAATTTGAAAAGAGAAAAGTAGAGGGGCTATATATAGAGGGGTGAGTTTTGTAACTCCTTAACGATCATAAGAGCAGTAATGATTGAGATCTATAATGCCTCAACGATCAATTCAAAACGTAACGCTTTATCGGTCATGTCAAAGTGTGATGCCTCAATGGCCTTGTTTTACAAAATCTCGACGCATTACAATCTCATCACCTCACTCCAATGCCTCGAAGATTTAAAAAATAATTGTTAATAAAAACTAATAAAATAAAAATTTAATAAAAAAACTATTATTATTTTATTTCTCACCTCATGTCACCTCGTCTGTCTGACCGGATAGACGGCGGCGCGCATGTGTAGAGATATCAACAAATCCACATTTGTTTATCTCTTCACCCCTCTAATATTGTGCATAAGCAAAGCTGTCTATCAACTTGAACATTTACGTGGAGAGCATGATTTAGAATATAATAGAGTAGCTTTTGGTTTTGAACTCTAACTCTAATATCTTACGCACAATATTATTTAAGTGTAGTTAAAAAAAGCGTGCTTTAGGACCTTATACATTTATCCTAGTTTAGTGGATGCTCTAGGTAATTTGTCTAAAATTCTATAGAAAGTTGCCCTCTTTTCCACATCCACAAAGTTTAGATGACAATACGAAACTTTCCAACGGTGCATGTTAAGCCAGAAAGGTTGTTGTTTCTTTCCTTTAAAATTTTGTTTACAGTATTGTTTGATGTCTAATGTTTTCTTTAAATTTTGCTTTAGATTAATAAAAATTCATATTTTCTTTAAAATTTGTTCAGAATAGGTTTTCTTTTCATATTTCTTTTAAATCAAATTGTTTAAACTTAGTCTTCTATTAGGGGTCTTTTCAAAAATATAAAAAAGCGACAATATATTTACATCCTATAGAACAATTCCAAAATGGAAAAAGTCCAGAGACCCACCGTATAAAATATAAAAAATGCCCCGTCAACCACGCCGTCAACAACGCGCGCCTAATATATTTACGATCGTTTAAATTTGGTTATTGTTTGATATGCGATCGTTTAGATATGACTACAACGCGATCGTTTAGATATGGCTACAACGTGATCGTTTGAATATAGCTACAATTTATACGTGATCATTTAGATATGGCTACAATTTCTACGTGATCGTTTAGACATGGGTACAATTTATCTTTTCAATTTTATCGTTTAATTTTGTTATACGATCGTTTAGATTTTTTTAGATGATTGTTTACTTTTTTTACACGATCGTTTACATTTGTCTACTCCAATCAAATGATTTTTTTTCAAGATTTTTTATACACTATCTTTTATTTTTCTTATAATCGTTTATGTTTTCTAAACGATCTTTTACATTTGGCTACTTCAATCTAAATTATTTTTTTTCAATATTCTTTATACACAATCTTTTATTTTTTTTACATGATCGTTTACATTTGGCTACTCCAATCTAAATGAATTCTTTTTTCAAGATTCTTTATACACGATTGTTTACATTTGGCTACTCCAATCTATATAATTTTTTCCAAGATTCTTTATACACGATCGTTTAGATTTTGCTATTTTTTTGTGCACAGTAGTTTAGATTTGGTTACCCAAATGTAAACGACGTAAAAAAAGGAAAAGAAGAAAGACGATGGAAAGAAATCGCAAAAAGAAGAGGAAAAGTAGAAAGAAGAAGGAAAGAAATCGAAGCGAAAAAAAAAAAGAGTAAAAGAAGAAAAACGATGGAAAGATTAAACGACGTAAATAAAGAATTAAAAAATAAGAAAGATGATGGAAAGAAATCGCAGAAAAAAATGAGAGAAGAAAGATGAAATCGCAGGGAAAGACGGGAAAGATGAAATAGTAGGAGGAAGACGAATCGCAAGGAAGAAAAGAAAGATGGAAGGGCAAACCTGAAATATTTAAAAAATGACTAATTTTATGGGCTTTGGTACGCAGGCCGTAAATACTTTGATGTTTTGTTACATTTACACAAGTTTCATTTCTATTAATATTTTTTAAAAAAATTTAATTTCTATATTTAGGTTATATATATTCAATGTCGTTTATACATATTCTTTTACTAAGCGTTTAGAATTTTGTGGTTAAATGTGTTTCTTAACTTTCAATTGGTTATAGATAAAAAAAATTTACCGTGTAATTAGATGTGTTAGTTGTTTAGTTTGTTGCATTGAATATGATGGAAGTTCTTGCAAATGTTTATATTCGTAGTTAGTTTTAAATAGGTTAATTTACATAAATGTAACAAAACAAAAACTATTTACGGTCCGTATAACAAAATAAGAAAAGTCTATGACGCGGGATCATTTTTTTATAAATTCCATGTATGCCTTTGTGATTTATATCTTTTTTGCGATTTATTAATCCCAGGCCATCTCAGGGCAACTAAGGCCGAAGATCAAATAACTAAAGGTAGAAGTCTTTCATCCCGAGACATCTCGAGGCAATGTATGCCCGATATCAAATAAAATAAAGCAAAATTCGTTCATCCCGGACCATCTCGATGCCACTAAAGTCCGAGATCCAATAATTAAAAGAAGAATTCTTTCATCCTGGGACATCTCGGGGCATGGTACACTCGAGATCGTGTATCAAAATCTATGCGATACACGTGTGTGTGGCTGATTTATTGCGTGTTGATTAGGACAATTTTAGTATTTTACATTATGAGTCTGTGGGCTTTTTCCGTTTTCAAATTTGTTCTATAGAGTGTAAATATTTTGCCAGTTTGTTATATTATTAATATATATTATTGATATATATTATTGATATATATACATATATTATCATCATATATATACGTACGTATGTGTATATATTTTTTAATCTACAAAATGACATTATAATGGTTGACTTGTTGAAGCTGAAAAGTTTGAATGTGTTAAGGAGACGGAGGTTATGTTGACCGCTGATAGGGATATGTTGCCAATTATTGAGCTGAATAATTTTGTGACAGAAAAGTATATTTAACGTCAATAGCTATTGGTTTCTTAAATCTAGTCTTGAAATATCTTGCAGCTTATGTTTGATATGCGATGATAATAATATTTTCAATACGGTAAACCAAAGTGTAGAAACAAGACTTTTCGTATCTATGTTCAACATAGTTCAAATTCGAAAGTTAAGCAGTTAGATCGGTCTCCCTATCCTTTCCTCAAGTGTTGTGAAAATTCTGATGACTTGCATGCAAATGATCTAGTATCGAATTGGTCAAGTGACTCAAATATTGATATGAATTTGAATTTGATATCTGATTTAAATAATCTTGATATTATTATAATTTTTGCACTAAATCAGAGAACGATGCAAAACAAAATGCAAAATCCAGCATACACACAAAGGATAAAGAGCAAATGAACACAGTGATATATAGTGGTTCGACCAATTTGGTCTACATCCACTTTGAGAACTACCTTGGAGGGATTTTATTTAGAGCAATCAAAGTTCAATTATAGAAATCAACAAGATTAATAATCTATAATTTATCACGACAAACTTGACTATACCATCGACCCAAAACACCAAGGAAACTTAGAGCCACATGTGTCAGAAGATACTTCTAATACCAAGACCCAAACCCGTCGAAAACAACCTCCTCTGACCGAAGATCCAAGTGTCGAATGACCTTTACAAACAATCACAAACCAACTGCAAAACACCCAAAGCTAAAACCTTCACTAAAACGTAAAAGAATCCACCGCCAAAATGTCAAAACCACTACCATTGTTAGATGCAACTGCTCTAACTTGCCGAAAACTGTCAACTGCAAACTCGCCGTCAAACTCACACCAACATTGGAGTCGATGCTCCCTCCAATGACTCTTAGGCTACTCTCTCTTTGTCTCTCTCTCTTTTTTATGATTGTCGGCTGAAGCTTGTCTTCCCCTTTTTTTCTTTTCACAAATAAGAACCCTAAAAGAAGAAGATGCAAGTTATTTTAGAAATGTCATTGGAGTAAATTTCAACATTATCCCCAACTAAAAACTCATTTAAATATTCTTAAATAATTTGTCATTTTCAACAAATCTCTTTCATGAAAAACTATTTAAGACACAAAACTGATTCTCTAAGCACCCTATCATCCAAATTTAACCTTCAGCTCATTTAACAGGTATTTAAACATATGAGCTGGAAGAATTTTGATTAACATATCTGACAAAGTCTCAACCGTATGAACTTTGACCAGTTCAACATCTTTCTGAGCAATAATATTTCTGATATAATGAAAATTGCATTCAATATGCTTAAATCGTTTATGATGAGATGGATTCTTTGCAAGTTAAATAGCATACTCTAGCTATCACAATGGATGATAGGAATAAACTCCTATGATAACAACTCACCAACAGTTATTTTCAATCACACTGCTTCCTTTACTGCTTCATAAAGAGAAATAATTTCTGACTCACTTGTCGACAAAGCAACAACTAGCTGTAGGATAACTTTCCAACTAACAATATGACCATACAAGTGAGGTGACATGCTAGAGACCTTCTTTTATCAAGATCTGCAGTATAATTTGCATCTGTGAAGCCTTCCAACAGTGTTGATTTATCACAATCCCTACTAAAACAAAATGATATACTGGCATTACCTTTCAAATATTGAAATACCCATTTAACAGCAGTTCAATGCTCCTTCCAAGGATTTGGCATAAACCTACTTATCATACTCATAGCATAACCCAAGTCAGGCCTAGTACAAATCATCAAATACATAATACTTCCAACAACATTACACAATTGGGAATATTAGACATCTCTAACCTTTCTTTTTCAGTAACAAGATACTGAGATGAAGAAAGTCTAAAATGAGATGTTAAGGGTATTGAAACTACCTTACAACTAGACATATTATACTTTTCAAGTAATTTAATCACATAATACTCTCTTGTGAAATGGTTAACAAACCTTTCTCCCTATCTCTTTCACATCTATGCCTAGGATCCTTTTTAGTTCACTTAAATCATTCATTTCAGACTCATTACTAAATTGTTTCTTGAGTTCCAAATTTCAACATAATCCTTAGACACTAGTATCATATCATCTACATACAACAATAGATAGATATACGTACATCTTGAGATAGTTTTTTCTAAACTCAAGCATCATATGAGTTCCTATGAAACCTTTGCTTTAGAATGAAAGTATCAAACTTGATATACCATTGTCTTGGAGATTGTTTCAATCCATAGATGGACTTGTGAAGACGACAAACTATGTCTTCCTTACCCTTCATTTCATAGCCTTTAGGTTGAGCCATGTAAATCACCTGCTCTAGTTCTCTATGAAGGAATGGAGTGGTGACATCCATTTGTTCAATAAACATATCAAAGAAATAGCAATAGATAAGATTAATCTAATGGACGAATGTCTCACCACCAGAGAGAAAATCTCTTGAAAGTCAACTCCTTCCTCTAAGTGTAGCCCTTGGCTACCAACCTAGCCTTATACCTAGGCTTACTGTCACCTCCTGTACCTTGCTTGATTTTTTCAATCCAATTTGATTAAATGAGTTTTTGATTAGGAGGCTTTGGAACCAATGGTCATGTCTGATTCTTTTGTAAAGAGAACAACTATGCTTACATAGCATCCTTCCATTGTTTCTTCGAATCAGATACAACTGCCTCATCAAAAGTAAGAGGCTCTGCTTCAATACTGTTAGCTACACAAGTAAGAGCATAAGCAACTAAATCAGCATAACCACACCTTGTAGAAGTATGTTTCACTGTCTAAGCCCTGTCATGAGTAAGCTGATAGTTTTGTAGGTTATTATTACTTGAACTTTCTTCACTGAAGGCTTCCTCATCAATCAAATTCCTCTTCTGTTGAGACTGTACACCACCAGATCAGATTCAGACTACTACGTAGCATCTGCATGTGAAACTAGTGGTGACAGATCACTAGATACATCTAAGCCAATTGATGGTAATACTCCAGAATAAATTCTTACCTCTGTCACAACATGATTAACTGTATGCTATTTTTGCTGCTCTTTGACATAAGACGACATTTTTGTCTCATTAAAAGTTACATCTCTACTGATAATGTATTTATTTATGCCCCTTTTCAAGCATCAAAGTTTATAACCTTTGACACCTTAAGGATAACCAATAAACTTGCATTTCAATGCCCTCTTATTCAGCTTTCTATCCTTAACATGAGCATAAGCTGAGCATCTAGACACTCTAAGAAGATCTAAACTTGGAGCCTTACCAATTCATACCTCATGTGGAATTTTAAGCCTAAAGCTATAGATGGACTCTTATTAATGAGATAACAAGTTGTTCGGGCAACTTCCCCCCAAAATTTCAAGGGTAATGAAACATAAGTCAAAAGACACCTGGCAAATTCCGTAATAATTATGTTTAACCTCTCAGCTAAACCATTTTGTTGTGGAGTGTACGTAACAGTGAAATGCCTTGTAATTCCCTCAGATTTGCAAAAGTTGTTGAATTGTTATTCACGAACTCTAAACCATTACCTGTCCTCAGATACTTGACCTTCCTACCTGTTTGGTTCTCAACCTTCTTCTT
Source organism: Cucumis melo (assembly GCF_025177605.1). Lineage (NCBI taxonomy): Eukaryota > Viridiplantae > Streptophyta > Magnoliopsida > Cucurbitales > Cucurbitaceae > Cucumis > Cucumis melo. Next base: position 6,193,317 of record NC_066857.1, read on the forward strand.
CCATTCAAGGAATTTCCCAAAAGTTTCATACTTTTGTTTCAATGGATACATCCACAATTTCCTTGAAAATTTGTCAATGATAGACATGAAGTATCTCGAACCTCCCTAGAAGGCACCTTCTTAGGACCCCACAAATCTGAATGAACATAATCTAAGATACCTTTGGTTATGTGTTTCCCTCTCCCAAACTTTACTCTGGTAGACTTTTCCATTATACAATGCTCACAAAATAGGAGTTCAACATCTTTAACTCCTCCCTACAAACCTTGTTGAGAAAGTGCTTGTAGACCTTTTTCACTCACATGAGCTAACCTTTTATCCCATAACATAGACATATCTATACCTTTGCCTGATGCAATAGCAGCACTACCTGAAACTGTAGTACCTTCCAACACATACAAACCATTTCTTAAGGTTCCCCTTAGTTTAATCAAAGAACCCTTTGTAACTTTCAGAACTCCATTCTTAGATTTATAAGTATAACCTAATTTATCTAATTCACCAAGAGATATTAGATTACATTTGAGTTCTGGAACATACCTCACATTAGGAATCATTCTAATCATCCCGTCATGTGTTGCAATTTGAACTGAATCAATTTCTTTGACATCACAAGTACCATTTTCACCCAATAAGACTTTTTTCTATCATTTTTCTAAAAGTTAATCAGAAAATGCTGATTAGGAGTCATGTAATGCGTGCACTTTGAATCAATGACCCAAGCATTCTGTATATCCCTGTGGGACACCATCAAGACCTCTACTTAATCATACCCATCAGTAACATTGGCTGCACTAGTCTTAACTGCATGCTTGCTACTCGATGCTTCCTTGCTCTTATTCAATGGGCAATTTTTCTTAAAGTGTCCTTTTTTATGACATAAGAAACACTTTTTAGCTTTCCCCTTTGATTTCGATCTGGAACCTCTTCTCTTTGCCTTTCCAACTCTTTTGTTCACTCATTCCTCTGGCCATGAGTAACTTTCCATCCGCCATGAGTAACTCTTCATCCTTGCGTTCTTTCTTAATTTCGAGATTTCTAGCCTTCAAGACATTCAACATTACATTCATGGTCAATAAATATAAATCATATTTAATAGGTGTCTTAACTTCTCGATATGTTTCAGGTAATGAATTTAAAAGAATTATTGATTCATTCTCATTCAACATTTTCTTATCGATGTTATTGAGATCAACTATAATGTTTTGAAGTTCATCCATGTTCTCTTCTAAGCCTTTACTTTGGTCCATCTTATATCCAGAGAATTTCTCCTTTAGATATAATTGATTTCGGAAGGACTTTGTCAAGTAAAGACTTTCTAGCTTCTTCCGCAACTCCCCTGTAGTAGTAGCCTCATCCACTAACCTAAGCACTTCATCTGAGAGATACAGAAGGATTATTGAATAGGTCATTTCATACATATCTCTTTTCTCATATTCCGTAATAGTTTTCAAAATGTTCTCTTTATTTAAGATTTTAGCTACTTTTTGTTGAACGAAAATAAATCTAATTTTTTTCCTCCAAAGAGCAAATCATCCTTATCGTCAAACTTAGCCACCTCAAACCATGTTGAAGTCATCTTTACAGAACTGATTCAACCAAGAATATGTGAGCTGTAAACTACCACACAAATCCTTCTTTTGATCAAACCTGGATCTAGTACCACTTGTTATAATTTCTGCATTAAATTAGCGAACGATGCAAAATAGAACGCAAAATCCAACATACACACTGTAGCCACCTAATTTTATCCTACAACTTTTTTTTTATTATTATCCTTTAAAATATAGTAATTGTAATAATGACTAAGATTTTTACTTATTTATTTTGTTAAAAAAGAAAAAAGGTAAATGTTTTTGTAATAATATAAAATCTTATGATATTTGTTATTATTGTTATGAAATAAATAACCAAGAAATTAAATGAGAACAATGCAACAACACAAAGAAGAACAGAGAAGAGAGGAAGTAAAGAACAATTGAACTCAATTGTGGTGTGTATTACAAAGACACCACACACCTCTATTTATAAAACATATCATGGTATAGGTTACATTATGGAATTTAATGGGATGAATGTTACTATATGAAATTGAATGAGAGTTATATAAAAATTATAACCTATGTAGGTTATGGATATCTACATTTATAATTTATCATTATATTTACAATACTCCCCCTTAGATATCCATATTATATAAAAATAAATGTCTCATTAAAACCTTGCTATGAAAAAATCCGATGGAAAAAAATCCTAGTGAAGAAAAAAGAGTATATCTTTTTTATACATTAATAACTGCCTCATTAAAAATCTTGCTAGGAAAACCCAATGGGAAAAATCATAGTCAAGAGAAAACGAGTGCAGTATTAATATTCCTTAAGGGCAATATTTCTACTCCCCTTTATGAATACATCACTTGAGTTCTCTGAGTCGTCACATTCCAATATTGTGCACCCGCTTTTCCAATGTTTATGTGGGTAATGCCTTTATGAATAAGTCCGCCAAGTTGTCTTTTGAAAAAATTTGTTGAACACTGATGTCACCATTTTCTTCAAGGTCATATGTATAGAAGAGTTTTGGTAAGATATGTTTTGTTCTATCTCCTTTTATATACCCTCCTTTGTTTTGTGTTATACACGCGGTATTATCTTCAAATAATATTGTTGGTAAATTTTTACTAAAAGACAAACCACGTGTTTCTTAAATATGATGAGTCATTGACCTCAACCATACACATTTTCTACTAGCTTCATGAACTGCAAGAATTTTTGCATGATTCGATGAAGTGGTTGTAATGGTTTGCTTTACAGACCACAAAAAATATAGCAATTCCTTCACATGTAAATAGAGAACCTGTTTGAGATCTTGCTTTGTGTGGGTCAGATAAATATCCAACATCTGCATAACCAACTAGATCAAAGTTTGATTTATTTGAATAAAACAAACCCATAGCAATTGTCCCTCGAAGATAACGCAGTACATGCTTAACTCCATTCCAATGTCTTTTTGTTGGAAAAGAACTATATCTTGTTAATAAATTTACTGAAAATGCTATATATGGTCTCGTGTCATTAGCAAAATACATTGGTGCACCTATTGCACTAAGGTATGATACTTCAGGACCAAGTAATTCTTCACTATCTTCTCGAGGTTGAAAGATATCTTTTTCTACATATAGTGATCAAACCACCATTGGAATGTTCAATGGTTGTGCTTTGTCCACGTAGAATCTTTTTAAAATCTTTTATATATATGTCGATTGATGAATAAAAATTCTATCGACTAAATGCTCGATTTACAAGCAAAGACAAAATTTTGTTTTGCCAAAATCTCTCATTTCAAATTTTTTTTTGAGATATTCTATTGTCTTTGAAAGCTCTTCAGGAGTTCCAACTATATTTAAATCATCAACATATACATCTATAATCGCAAATCCTGACTATGATTTCTTAATAAAAACACATTGACAAATTGGATTATTTTGATAACCTTCTTTCGATAAATATTCACTTAAGCGATTGTACCACATTCATTCTGATTGTTTCAATCCATATAATGATCTTTGTAATTTGATTGAACATAATTCTCTAGAGTTTGAATTATATGATTCAAGTATCTTAAATCCTTTAGGGATTTTCGTATAGATTTCATTTTCTAAAGTTCAATACAAGTATGTTGTAACTACATCCATAAGATGCATATCAAGATTTTCACATACAGTCAGACTAATTAAATATCTTAATGTAATAGCGTCCACTACAGGAGAATATGTTTCCTCATAATCAATGTCTGGTCTTTGAGAAAATCCTTGTGCAACAAGTCGTACTTTGTATCTAGTGACCTCATTATTTTCATTTCGTTTACGCACAAATTCTCATTTGAATCTCACAAGTTTTACACATTTAGGTGTATGAACTACAGGTAAAAAAACTTCACGTTTTGTGAGTGAGTTTAATTCTGCTTGGATGACTTCTTTCCACTTTGGCCAATCCTTTCTAGTACGACATTCGTCAACAGATTTTAGGTTCATAATCCTTATTTTCATGAATGATATTATGTGCAACATTATATGCAAAAATATTGTCCACGACTACATTAGTTCTATTCCATCTTTTCCCTGTCATGGTATAATTTATCGAGATCTCATTGTTATCTTCATATACTTGAGTCTCTTCAACATTTTTACCATTAGTCGTGTTTAGGACTTTTTCTTGAATGTTTCTATTGTCAATTAAGTCATTTCGACTATTGGTCACTTTTCTTTGTTGAGGATTGTTATCCTTTTGAACCTATCGGTCTACCACGCTTTTGGCGTACCGCTGATTCATTAATTGTATCAACTTGCTGAGTTAGGATTTAAATTTTAGATGGAGCATTCAGCTGGAATATACTTGGTCACTTTCTTAGTATCTGTAAATGCATCTGACATTTGGTTTGCTACACTTTGTAAATGAATTATCTTTTGAACTTCTAGTTCACATTGCTTTGTAGGAGTATCTAAATAAGACAATAACGATACATTCCAGACAATTTCATTTTTCAACTTCTTAATTCCTCCCCCTAATGTTGGAAAAATTGTCTCATTAAAATAACAATCAGTGAATCGTGTAGTAAATACATCCCCTGTCAGGGGTTTAAGATATCTAATAATTGATGGAGATACAAATCAAACATATATTCCTAACCTTTTTTGAGGTCCCATTTTAGTACGTTGTGGTGGGAAAATTGGAATATATACTGCACAACAAAAAATTCGCAAATGAGAAATATTTGGCTCTTGGCCATATAAGCTAATTATATTGGGGAATACTTATGATAAGATGTCAGTCTTATGCGTATAAGTGATGTTGCATGCAGAATAGCATGACCTCATATAGATATTGGAAGTTTTTCTCTCGTAAGTAATGGTCTGACAATCAATTGTAAACACTTGATAAATGATTCTACCAAACCATTTTGTATATAAACATGAGCTACAGGATGTTCAATATTTATCCCATTTGACATGCAATAATTATTAAATGCTTGGGATGTAAATTCACCAACATTATCAAGTCGAATGCTCTTAATTTGATTATTTGACCAAGTAATTTTGCAAATGCAAGGTTTCAACTTGATAATAAATACATATGTGACCATCTACTTGATGCGTCAATTAAAACCATGAAATATCTAAATGATTCACTTGGTGGATTGATGAGTCCATATATGTCACCATGAATCTGTTCAAAAAATATAGGTGACTCAACTCCCACTTTGGCTGGTGATGGCTTAATAATTAATTTTCCTTGAGAGCAAGCAATACATGATAATTCGTTGGATTAAAGAATCTTTTGGTTTTTTATTAGATGTCCATGAGATTTTTCAATAATTCTTCCCATCATTATTGACCCAAGATGACTCAATCGATCATGCCAAATAGTAAAAATATTTAAATTCATGAACTTCAGGTTCATGGTTGCATATGCTTCAATTACTCCTATATGAGTATAATATAATGCAGAAGAAAAGGCAGGCAGTGTTTCCAATATACACTTCTCATGTGAAACAATAAATGTAATATAAAGATATTCTATATTATTTTTATTGTTAGTTTCAACATGATAACCATTTTGACGTATATCTTTGAAACTCAATAAGTTTCTTTTTGACTTACTAGAGAATAAAGCATTACTAATTGTGAATTTTGTTCCTCTACGCAAAATAAGTTTTTTTTTTACAAAACATTTAATCAAGTTTGTAGAACATGATATTGTATTGACATTTATTTCAAGCATTGTTAATGTAGAAAACTATTTTTTACTTTTAAGTATTGTGTGCGTACTTGCACTATCTGCCAAACATAAGTCTTCATTATTCATCTTTGAGTCAGCCAAAATATGAGAATTGTTTATAACTCTTCATTGAAAAAACAATTACAATAAGTCTCTTGGTAAAAAGAAAAAAAAAACTAACCTTGAAATGTAAATAAACTGGTAAATGTTAAATAGAGAAAACACTAAAACATAATGTAAATATTAGTTTTGGACATTATCATAATTAAAAGAAGTATTTGTTACTCCTTCATTAACATCATTTTTCTCTTCAGGAGACTCAAAGAAGTCCGCCACATTCAAGTGGGTCATGTTGAAAGGGTCAAACTTGATAGGCAAAGTTTACTTCTACATTCTTCCCTTTTTTTCCTTCAATGAGGCTTGATAGAGGTCGACTAAGTGCTTGGATGTACGACAAGTACAAGTCCATTGACCATTCATACCACAACGGAAGCATTGATTTTCACCACTTTTAATTTTCTTATTTTGTGAAGTTTTCCTTCTATAACCATCATTTGTGGCTTTCTTGAAATCTAAATGATAAAGTATAATTACTTCTTCATCTTCCACTGTCATGACCTTGGCCACAACTATGACTACGACCATGACCTCGACCTCGAACATTAATAATATTTGAAAATACAACATTCGCTTCAGGGAATGGTGTTGCTCTAGTTGGTTGAGATTCATGGTTTTTCATTAATAACTCATTATTTTGTTCAGCCACAAGAAGGCATGATATAAGTTCAAAATACTTTTTAAAACCTTTTTCTCGATATTGCTGTTGCAAGAGCATATTTGAGACATGAAATGTTGAAAATGTTTTCTCTAACATATCTTCATCAGTAACTTTTTCTCTGCATAACAATAATTTTGAACAAATTTTAAATAATGCAGAATTATAATCACTTACTGATTTAAAATCTTGCAACCTTAAGTGCATTCAATCATATAGAGTTTTAGGAAGAATCACACCTTTTTTATGATCATACATATCTTTTAAACTTTGCCATAGTTCATAGGGATCTTTTACCGTAAGATATTCAATATTTAGTCCCTCGTGAAGATGATGTCGAAGGAAAATCATGGCTTTCACATTTTCTTGACTTGAAGTCGTGTTCCCTTCTTTAATCGTTTCTCTAAGATTCATGGCATCCAAATGAATTTCAGCATCAAGCACCCATGATAAATAATTATCACCATTGATATCAAGAGCTAGAAATTCTAATTTGGTAAGACTTGACATGGTAAAATTATAACAAATTTAATAAACATGTAGACATGCATTCTAAGACAACTTAGATAAATATCATACTATGCACATGATACAAAAATCAATGGCACCCATATATAATAATTTAAAACATGCAGGTTAATGTACAATAATTAAAATTACAAATAAAAATTACATATACATATTATGGAAAATTAACAATAACCAAAAACGTTAATTTTACAACATACTTATACATAATATGTTAAGACAACATATTTAGGTAAATTGATAAAAGCATTTAGATCATAAAAAAAAATTACAAAACTTATACTAATAGAAAATAAACAACTAAATTATAAACAGAAATCATAAAGAACTCATAAACTATACATAGATCTTAAAATAATTTAAATAAAAATCAAACATACACAATCACATAAATCATAAAGAAATTAAGATGAATTAAACCATAATCTTATTATGAATTGATAATATTTTAACAAACAATAATCATATAAATGTGTAAAATCCATGATGTATATATGGATTATCGCATGCAATATTCACAAATACCAAAATATAAAAGAAAAAAAAATTAACTAATATTATAACCTACCTTTTGTAAATGATAAATTTGTAGAGATTCGAGCTGATAACGTGTTATGAAATAAATAACCAAGAAACTAAATAAGAACAATGTAACAACACAAAGAAGAATAGAGAAGAGAAGAAGTAAAGAACAATTGAACTCAGTTGTAGTGTGTATAACAAAGGCACCACACACTTTTATTTATAAGACATATCATGCTATATGTTATATTATGAAATTCAATGGGATGAATATTACAATATGAAATTGAACAAGAGTTATATGAAAATTGTAATCTATGTAGGTTACGGATATCTACATTTATAATTTAACATTATATTTACAATCATAATAATACTAATTATTATTATTATTATTATTATTATTATTATTATTATTAAAATCTTTTATTAAAAGAGAAAATAAAAAAAACATTAATGAAAATATCTATCTTAAAAAAAAAACAATTTATCACATTTGACTTTTATCATTTTAGGAAAAAATAAATTATTTTATTTTATACAAAATCTTTTAATATCATATTTCATTTATCATTTTAGGAAAAAGAATAATTTATTTTATAAAAAAATCTTTTAATATCATATTTTGATCTATCTTTATCATTTTAGGAAAAAAACAAATAAAAATTTTTTTGGACAAAATCTTTCAATATCACATTTTTACTATTTAAGCACAAAGAAAATTAATAAATTTACATAATATCTAATTTTATTTTATACTTATTAAATTTTACTAGTTTGTGGTATACCCTGAGGTGTATAAATAGAGATTTTTTGTCATTTGGAAAAGGAGAGAAAAACAATTGTTTTATAGAGAATCTTTACTTAGGAAAAAATTGGCTTAGAGAATCCTTACTAGAGGAAAAAAATTGTTTAGAGAATCTTTACAAAAAAAAAAAAGTAAAGAAAGAAACCTATTTCTCTATAAAAGTGGATTCTTATTTATTCGTTTTATTGCTTTTATTTTTATTTTTATTTTTTTGTCTTTTTTCGTTTTTTACTCAAACAATCTAATTCTACAAAAGAGGAAAAACTTAGTTGGAGGTTACATTAGGTAGGGATTTACTCTCAATGATTCACACCTCGTTCAACAAGTAATTTCCTTCTTATTTGAACCCTTATTTTTGTTATTCTATTTTTTAAACGTAAGAGAGAAAAAAAATGTATAAGAAAATTTGTTGTGTTTTTTTTTTCTATTTTTTAATCATTATTCTATAAAAGAATATATAAGAATGAATCTATTATTATTTTTTATGTGTTTAATTCTTTTTATTTTCTGTTTTCTATTTGTTTATTATTTAGTTTTTCTTTTATTCATAATTTTTAATCTTTGTTGTTGTTGTTGTTGTATATATATGTTATCTTTTTCTTTTAGGGTGGCGGCTGTAACGTCCAACAAATTCGATTTTTTTTTAAAAAAAACATTAATATTTAAGTGTGGTTATGGGAATTTTAAATTTATTGGAAGAACCTTACCATTTTGATTTCTCGAGTAATTAAGGTTGGGAATCCTTATTTTGTTTAAGATAATAAGTAATTTTTTTATTATCTTTATTGGAAATAATTGGGGAAGCCTTTATTAAACTAAAGTTGGTTGTTTTTTTTGGGGATATTTGGGGAGAGAGAGAAGGTGGTTGTTTTGGGTTTTTAAAAGGAAAAGGAAAAGAATTATCTTCTTATAAAGCTGCGTTGGGACCCGTGCATAAGAAGAACAAAAAAAAAAGAGAGAGGAGCAATTAAAGATTTAAACCCTAGCCGCCGAAACGCGCCGCCGCCTTTGCCGCCCGTTCAAGCACCAGCGCTCGGGAGCCAGCCGCAGTAGGAGCCGAACCACCCTCCCAGCCGCGTCGGACGAGTCAAGCCACCGCACGCCTAGGAATAGTTACGCACGCCGCGCCGTGTCTGCAGCCGGAACTCGTCGCGCCGCTTCGATCTGAGGAAGAGCAGCCGAGCCGTGTCGCGTCGCTCCGATCAAGCGCTGAAGAGCCGCAGCCGATCCATCAGCCAGTTGTGTCCGCAACGCCGTCGTTCACACGCCCAGCCACGTCGCGCCGTTTAGATCCGACGCAGCGCAGCCGAAACGTCCGTCAGCCAGCCGTCGCGCCGTTGCGCCGACTGAAATCCAGTAGCCAACGCCTCGTGCGCCTCCAGCCGTCGAACCCGAACCCGGAACCGTTCCACGCCCGCTTGCCCGAACCCGAAACCGAACCCGCGTCCGTGCCCACACGTGCCCAGCCCTCTCCGCGTGCAAGCCGCGCCGCGCCGCCTGCACTGCAAGCCGAGCCGCGCCTCTTGGCTGTCGCAAGCCGAGCCGCACGCGCAAGATCCCTGCGCCAAGCCGAGCCGAGCCGATCCCTGTTCTCTTTCCAGCCGAGCCGCCGAGCCTAATTTGGCTCCTTCCACTTAATTTTTGGTAATTAAATTAATTATTTTGGCATTACCCAGTAAGACTCAATGTTTTGGACACTAATTAATTTAATTTGGAACTAAATTAAATTATTTTCCTTAAGGGACGTCTTGGACCAAGTAACTGCTGCAGCGTGGGATTTCTTCAGTAGGGGCTCGAGCACTGCAACCTCTTTCTAGGGTAAGCCATTTCAAATGAGTCTTGAACCGTTAGTCGTTGGTGACCTAATTACGAATTTTGGCGTATTAAACAGTTAGGACCTCGTCGCTTGGGAAGCATACTGCCTCGCGGTTAGGACTCGTCAAGTAAATCTCCAGGTAAGAGATTCTACTACTAGCTCCATGTTTAGAATTATGAGATCAAGTATACCTTCAATTGTGCATGTTGAGGACTAGACTGCACGATGCATGAAATAAATGATAGTATGATGCAAATGATGATATGGTTATATTACAGCATGTTGTTGTGATAACGAGAACTGTTATGGCTGTACGACGGGTGTCGAGATGGAGAGTGTAATGATGATTTATCTGTAATGTTATATGATGACGCCATGTGTATGTATACTACGATTAGGGTACCTGTTAGCTTAACCTGTTAGAGTCGTACCTGCATGGGTGTCCTTCAGGATCACCACCTATTTAGGACTGCACGGTCCGACGGGACACCAGTCTAGCATGGATATAGATATGACTCGAGTGACTCGACGGGGTCCTCGCATCCCGATTGTCCTAGGCGTCCCCCAGGGCACCGAAGACCAGAGTTACGTTCCTACGGGAGCGCATGTTGCACGTGTTCGAGAACGTGCCAGAGATTGGGTACCAGTTACAGGACTCTGACAGGAAGTTAACAGGCACCTAGTGGGACTAGTAGTGGGTCCCTTACTGAGTATTTTATACTCACTCTCTTCATGTCATGTTTTCAGGTAGAGGACGAGGCAAGGGCAAAGGCAAGTTGGCGAGCGACCCGAAGTGACCGTGGCGAGCCATAGAGACTCCTGCTTCCGCTTATTCTTGTTTTTTTTTTTACTTTAGTACCTGAGTTTGAGTATTCTTCATTACTTACCATCTTTTTATGTAGATAGGGCCCGAGTAGGACTTTAGAACGCATTTCATTTTTTTTGCATAACTACCTTGTTTGAATTTTCATAAATAAAATTTCTCAAACCTTATGCGTTTTACTAAATTTTATGACTTAAACCACTTGTTCTATATTTAGTAATGACTTCGATTCAGTATAAGGAGTTGGGTCGTTACAGCGGCACTCTCAGTTTTTTTTTTCTTTCTTTCTTTAGTTTCTTCTTTTAGTTATGAAGTTTTTTAAAAATATTTTTAACCTTAATTACAAGTAATTTCGAGATATTTTCTTAAATTCCCCTTTTTAAACCATTTAGAGTTTTTTTTTTTTTGCTTTAAAATTAACTTTTTTATGGGATCTATAAATTTTTGGGAGTCCGTTATTTCTAAATTCTTTAGGTAAGGATCAATATCTTTGGAAGTCCGAGATTTGATCCAAAGAAAAAATGAATTTAATCAATGTCTTAAAAAAAATATGTATTCAAAGGCTAGCCTATGATAGAATTTAAGAAATTGTAATAATTTCTCATTCTCTTGAGGTGAGGAATTTTTCCTCGTTGTTGGTACCTTAACCAAGCATCCCCAGACCTTCAAATAGGAAAGATTTGGTGCATGTCTTTTCCAGAGTTCGTAGGGAGTTTTGTCTAGCCTTTTGTGGGGAACCCTGTTAAGAACAAAACACATAAACAACACAACTTCCTCCACATATTATTAGATAGACTGGAGCTTAACAACATGACATTCATCATTTCTTTAAGAGTTCTATTTTTTTCGTTCTGCTATGCCATTTTGTTGTTGTGAGTAAGGAGCAGTAAATTCATGAACAATACCATTTGAATCACAAAAATCCTTAAGAATTTTATCAGAATACTCACCACTTCTATCTAATCTTAATCTTTTTATCTTTTTTCCTAACTGATTTTCAGATTTTGCTTTAAATTTTAAAAACATACTACCAGCTTCATCTTTTTTTATTAAGTATATCTTAGTAAATCTAGAGAAATCATCAACAAAAGATACATAGTAATTTTTACCACCTCTACTAGCAGTGTTTTTAAAATCGGCTAGATCTGAGTGAATTAATTGTAACAGGTTAGTACTTCTAGATTCAACTGGTTTGAAAGGTTTCTTATAAAACTTACTTTCTACACAAACAAGGCATTTACCAGTTTCATGTGTTTCATAAATATAAGTCTTAACTCTTTAAGCTTCCTAATTGATGCAAAGTTCACATGTTCTAGTCTACCATGTCATAAATTAACAGATTCAATCATGTAGCCGGAACTAGAAGCATTCACATTCATGGGAACTGTGTTAAGTACAAACAGAGCATTAGACAGATACCCCTTACCGATAAATTCTCCGTTTTTTGTGAGGACAACTTTGTCGCCTTCTAGTACAATTTTAAGCCCTGCCCGATTCAACAGACTCCCAGACACCAGGTTCCTACGTAGGGAAGGGACATATAGAACATTACTAAAAGATAAAGTTTTACCAAAACTTAACTTTAAAATAACCTTCCCTTTCCCGATTACTCCTGCAGTGCTGAGTTTTCCATGAATACGCATTCTCCATCGGTAGTATCTTCGTAGTCATGGAGAAGTTCTCAGTTGGTGCAGAAGTGTCTTAAGGCTCCAGTATCGAGAATCCAGTCAGTCTTATTTTCTATCAGGTTGGCCTCCACTACAGCTGTTATGACCTCATTGTCTTGTTATGCTAGATTGGCTTGAGGTGTTGGTTTTTGGTTTGGTCTCCCTTTCTTTTGGTTACATTGGTATGATTTGTGTCCTTTTTCGCGCACATAACAGACTAACTTCTTCTTCTTGATTTGTCTCCTATGAGCCTCGAACTATCTTTTCTCTGGGTTTTTCCCCTTATGTCCTTTATCCTGCTTGGTTCTGTCTATGTTTACAATACAAGATTCAACTAAGTTAGCATTAACTGAATTTAAATTTTTGGAGGCTAACTTATCTTTCAGTCTGTTGGCTTCTTCTGTGCGCATGTGACTGATGAGTTCCTAAAATTTCAGATCCTTCTTCTTGTGCTTAAGGTGATTACGGTAGTCATTCCATGATGGAGGAAACTCCTCGAGTAAGGCATTTGCTTGAAGTATTTCACACATTTTCATGCCTTCAGATAGAACGTTCCCCACCAAGTTCTCGTACTCATGTATTTGTTCCACTACTGCCTTGTCGGTAGTCATCTGGAACTGCAACCACTTTCCAACAACATATTTCTTTCGTTCAGCATCATCTCCTCCATAACGAAATTCCAGGGTGCTCCATATGTCCTTGGCAGATTTTTGAGCTACGAACAGGTCGAATATCGAGTCTGACATGTGGTTCAACAGATGTTCACGAACAGTTTTGTTATCCTTTGCATACTTTTCAAGATCGATCACTTAGTCCTTCTTTACTTGGTCAACGACAGTAGAAGGTCATGTGGATGATTCTGGATCAGAAGATGCTAGAGTGGTAGTTGGGGGATTAGACGGCAGATCGGTGATAAGGACATAGTCAACTTCTAGTTGCTCAAAAAAGATCAACAACTTTTAGGACCAACGCGGTAGTTCGTTCCGTCAAGTGGCTCAAGTTTGGACAGGTTAAGTAGAATTTTGTTGGAGTTCTTGATCGACATATCTTGCTTTCAGATTGTTGGAAATTTGAGACTATCGATCAAGATAATTGTTGTGTCGTGACGAACCACTACCCTGAAAGCAAGTTCGGCTGACCGTGGTGCTAATCGTGATGCCGGTTGCTCCCCAAGGTTAACACAGCTTTCCAGTACTGACGTGGGCTTGTCGGAACAGGGAATAGAAACAAGAACCTTATGTAAATGCTCAGAACGTGGAGAGGAAAACAAAGATAAGAGGAGAATTATAAGAACTTTTTTTGGTGTATTGAAACCAAATGAGTTCTGTCCAATTTATAGAGAGGTGAAGGAGGTAGAGTGTGGAGAAGAGTGATTATCGACAAAGAGAGGACGAGAGTGATGATCGTAATGTTACGACAAAGAGCAAACGTCGGACGAACATGTTGCACGTTGAACAACAAAAAAAAAGTCAGGTTGGCTTGACTGTGTAAATGAATTACACGTATCCTTCTAGTTACCAAAAGTAAAAAGGTAAATTACCAAAGTATAGGAAATAAAAATATATTCTTTTCTCACATAAGTGCACTTACCTGAGTAAGCCCACCCAAACAACAACGACAAGACACATGTGGAATAGGGTTATACTATAACCTCAAACTTAGTATGATATCTTATTTGAATCTTTGAGATTATATATTCTCTTTCCACTTCAAAGATTAGCAATGTGGGACAATTTTATTTTACTTTGCTATTTGGGTCAAAGCCCATAAGTCATTTCCAACAAAATTAGATCATGGAATTATTTAATAGCACTACAAATATAGATTATAAATCAAATAGTTATTTTTTAAAAAATGCAAGAACAAATCAACAACAAAATCTTTAATAAACAAAGTTAAAAAATTACTTTCACCTAAATTTATATGTTTGTCCCCTTTTTAACAAAAAATTCAAAAGGTCAAGTTTAATTTGAAAAAAAAAAAAAAGTGGTTTTTTAACTTCTATTCGACAATCATTTGATTTTTGAAAATACTAAAACCTACATTCTCTCAATTTCGACAATCATTTGATTTTTGAAAATACTAAAACCTACATTCTCTCAATTTCTTATCATAAGTTTATCTGTCTTAAGTAAAATATTTGAATTCTTAAAATAAACTTTTAAGCTTAATTTTCCAGAGGGGACTGAATGAATATTTATAGGCTTCAATTTTTAAAACTTAAAAACAAAATTCCAATATTTTGTTTTTTTGTTTTTAGTTTTAAATAATTAAGCCTAATTCTTTTCGATTTTTTATTAGGGTTTGCGTCAATGTTGCATTCTAAGTCAAATTGAGGTAATAAAAAAGTATTTAAGGTTGCTGTTTGTTTTTAGGAAATGTAGAGGTAAAAAAAAGATTATGGATGAGAAAATAGGATGAAATAAAGTGGAAGAAGGGTAAAATGGTAAATGAGAGGAGGGTTTAGGGGTAAATGAGGGTAGTAGGAGAAAAAGAACAAGTGTATGGTTGCATGAAGGAAATAAATGAAACCACTCTCCACTTTTCCTTTCTTTGCTGTTTGCTTCAGCTTTTCCAATATATAATAATAATAATAACCCCTCCTCTCCCCCCCTCTCTTTAACTCTTTAATTTCCCTCCAATTCCAATGTCCCTTTAATAACAAACCTAACCAACACTCTTCATTTAACCCCTTTTTACTCCTTCAATTTTGGTGGATCATAACATAGCCCTCTTTTTTTTTTTCTTTTTTTTTCATAAATATTATGGATTTTTTTTAACCTAAAATTTGAAAGCTCGAAATAATTTGGACCAAGATAACATCATGTTACCTCGAGGACCAATCACACGTTAAATAAGCTAGAAATTACAGTCATCTTTAAAGTCTCAAATGAACTCAATTGAGGTAGTTCAATAATTATTAAAAACCGATAAGAAACTCCATAATTGGTATCAAATTATGCTACAAACTGAAATTTATTGATCAGCTTAGTTAAAGTTATTAACATAATTTTATTTCCAAGCATATTTTATTTTAGTATTTTTGTTTTGTTTTATTGTGTTTTTTCGGTGGGTTGTTTGTTTTATTACGTTTTTTCTTTTTTTTAAGTAGAGGTAGAATATTGGACTTTTAGTATTGTTTCTTTTTCTTTTTCCCTAAAACTGATGGGTTTTAGAATTTTTAAAGGAGCATTGGAGGTCAATTTTTAAGTTTTGAATTTTTCTTCATGTAATTTTTTTCGTAGATGACAAAGTTACATCTCCTCCTTGCACTTAGTGAACCAATTAGGTAATACAATACATCGTTAAAATCATTCCGATAAATATAATCAGCTTAGGGCCCGTTTAGTAACGTTTCTATTCTTTGTTACTTACTACCTTGCTTGTTTAGAGTTGTTCAAACTATAAAGCTAAAAACTAGTTTTTCTTACTTCTTTATTTTTTATAAACTATAGTATTTTATCGTATTTATAAATATTTTTCTTTCGTATATTTAAAATCATTAATTACCTTTGAAATAAAAATATTATTAGTACAAACAAAAATAAAAATAAATGGATGCAATAACGACAACAAAAAGAGAGAAATGAATGAGAGAGGAAGAAAGTAGAGAGAGGCGGTGAATGAGATTTCTTTTTCTAGAAAATTATTATTATTTCCCTTAAACATTTGCTATGTTAATTCGTTACTAAAATCAAAACATTTTTGGAGCAAAATTGGCACAAACACCAAATCTCAACCATAAAAAGTATTTGCTCCAAAATTCTTTATAAAGAATCAACGTAATAAAGATCAACAAAAAGAGCGATAAAAAAATTGTACTAACCAATCCTCTTTTTTTTTTCTTAAATATAAAGTTCAACAAAAAAAAATTATGATTATTCTTAAATATAGCATAATAAACTAAAATACTTATAATATCACTATAATTATAAATTTTTTTATTATATTTGTAAATATCTTCAACCTTATTTTTTTATTTCAAAGAATTTTTCAAAATACTATCACTTTTCTTTGTATCTATGAGGATTAATTTGTGACGTTTTATTTTTTCCTATTTCATTTGTTTCGTTGAAAAAGATTTATTTTATAAAAGACAAGATTAGAATATATTTTGTTATTTTGTTTTATTTTTGGGTGGAGAATTTCTTTATTACACTATAGAACTACAATTTTTTTTTTTATTTTGTTATTAGACTTCATTTAATTGTAATTTATTGAATGATTAATATGGTGAGAAAAAAAAATCAAACTAACTCCAATCAACTTGAATATTCTATATATTTTAGGCAGTTCTATATCTCCATCACAAAGTTAAATGGCTTTATTATCCTCTCTATCAATATTTTTATTCACTTTTTAAAGTATTTTTTTAAGAATTCCTAACACATATTTTAATTTCATTTTCAACTATGATAACAAAAAAATTGTAGATATGTTTTATTGTATAATAACATATTAAATTTATGAGAGATAAATGTGTTTTTGAAAATCAGAAGAAGAGGTAAATGAGGGAAGCCAAAGTTATTGTTAGAATTAAAATGGAAAGGGTAAGAGAGGATGAGAATGAAATGTAGCTAATTTGAATATGTATGTTTATTATTAGTTACTTAAATGATGTTTCAAAAAAAAAAAAAAAGAAAATGAAAGAAAGAGTCCATTGTTGCTTCTTCTTCTTCACTCCATTGTGTATGTATATATATAACATTGCCAAAAAAACACCATTTTCACTTCTCTCTCTGTCAACAATCTTCATATAAATTGGACACGAACCCCACCAAATTCTAATTCAAACAAAAACTCTGATACCCACATTCACAATTTTCTTTTGATTCAATTTCTCTTCTTATTCACCGCCAACTCAAATCCTTTCGCTCTCCCCTGCATTTGCATCAGTGGAGCCATCAGATTCTGGAGGAATCCGGGTATGATATGTGATTTTTATGCTACATTCCAATTTATTGTTCATTTTTTTTCGCTAGTATGTGATGTTTGTTTGATCGATTTATATGGGGCTGAGTTACTTTGATAATATGTGTTTGAATTGTTTAATGTTGGAGTTTGTGAGGATTTTTTTTTTCTTTTGGGAAAACCTCTGTTTTCAACAATGTCGGTGTTTTTGGTGGTTGGAGATTAATTTAAGATCGATAGTTTCGAGAGAAAGTAGTTGAGGTGACTGATAGTTGATTCGGATTTCGAACCTTTTCATTGTTCATCACCCCCTATATTCTCCTTTCTTTCTTTCTTCGTTTCGTACGATTCAGCCCCTGTATTCTCCTTTCTTTCTTTGTTTCACGCAATTTGGTTTCGAAATTCCCCTGCATTTGACTTGAGTTGCTTTCACTCACGAGAATGAAAATGCATGGGTCGTTTCAACATGTTTTGTTCATCACCCACATTTGTCTTATGGGCGGCATGCATATTGTTTGTATAGGTAGTATCTATACAATTTTTGCAGTCTCAAGAACCTTGAGCTACATCGGATTTCAAGACTGAAAATTGTTCTTGTGGGTCATTCCAATGTGGCTAGCCCCCCTTGCGTAATTGCCAAGCAACTCCTTATGCGCATGCATCTTGTTTGTATGGGTAGTGTCTAGACAATTCTTGCAGTCTCAAGATCCTTGAGCTACATCAAATTTGGAGACTGAAAATTCCAATGTGGTTAGCCCCCGCTTGTGTACTTGCCAAGCAACTTTGTCTTATGGGCTACGAAAAAGAAAATTGCATTTTGACGTTCGCTCAAGTCTTTTTAACCGGTGCTCTCTACTTTTATTTGACTTAAACATTTAGAGTAAAACGGTTGTCCAACAAACTTTGCCTCTACTCACATAACTTAATGTGTCATTGCGTTTTGTCTGTTGGACAATTGAAAAGGGAGATGCACCTCAATAGTATAGTTAGTATCTTTATATTCTTTCAAGTGTTTGAAATCAAAGTACATCGCTAAGATCAGATGCTCTTTTGCATAGTGAAATTAGCAATAAAGGGAATATCCAAAACAGTCCGGTCTTTTTTGGTAGTCAAAAATTTTGTAGTGTTCTATGTTGATTTTACATTTGTTATCTTTGTAAACGGATGAAGTTAAACATAGGTGTTAGCAACAGGATTTGGATTTTAGCTGTCTTCGTTATTGGTGTGAAACCCACTTATCCTTTTCTACCTAACATATTTATTTAATCACCTCTCTCTGATGCATAAATTCAACAATTAGATGCGTAGCCTTATTGGGATTCAAATTTTTTTTCCGCATACTTTCGTTACTAACAAGAAGATCACTGCTCCATTGAAATAGGATATCATCAATTTCCATTTCTAAGGACCATACGGACAAACCAAAGATCTGATTGATTATTAAATTCTTTCTCATATCTATATAACCTCTTTATATAAGATCAATGGAGTACGAGATTGTTTAAATTTTTCAGCTTCCTTCCAATTTCGTTTCTATCTCTATTGCGTATTGACATGGCTTCTTCTTTGTCTTCCTTTCTCAGGAATCCCTTGTTGTGAAGAGAGTCTAACAAACACAAATAGTTTCTTTGGTCCATCATCAACTGACTGTTCTTCAAGAATCGTCATGGCTTGTACTTCGGTGGCTATTGGCAATTCTCCAGTCGCTACAATGGCAAAAGAGATCATCTTCAAAGAATATAACGGGCTTCGTCGTTCGCATTCGAGCAAGGACGTTAGAGAACGAGCTTGCATCAAAAGATCTTATTCTGATAACCAGATTTGTTACTCTGCAAATAAAATTTATGCTACTTCAACACAGCCAAAGCCAAAAATCAAAAATAACAACTCTACGGGAATGGGGATTTTTCCTTTGAAATTCTCAGGGTCTTTTCTTCCTAATGCAGTCAGATCATTTTTGTTTGACATGGAGGAGACCTCAAAGAATCTCACTAGTGAAGAGGAGGTGACAAAGAGAGCAAACTGGATCGAGAGATTGTTGGAGATTCGAAGTCGTTGGCGGTTAAAGCAGCAAAAAGGAGGACTTGAGAATGATCTTTATGCAGATCATGATGAATCCGCTGAGAGTTTATGTGGTGGAGAAGATGGTGGCTGTGAAGTGGATTATTATGACTCTGAAGATGAAGAAGGGCTTACTTTTGATACTGAATCATTTGCAAGATATTTGATTAGGATTCCAGTGTCTGATACCAAGGTGTTTTCTCAGTTGGCTTTCCTGTCAAACATGGCATACGTTATACCAAATATCAAGGTACTATGCATTTTTTTTCCTAAGGAGATGCTGACTCGGTGACTCGTTATTTTCTGGGCATAGTTATTAAAATATACATTTGTATATATATATATCACTCTTATGTACGGAGGAAATTTAAAATCGATAAGCTTATTCATTTATATGCTTGAAAAAACAAGTTCTATACATTTCATTTTCATAATTTATTATTATTCTTGTATATTACTATTTATGTTTATTTATTATGCATAACAAAGTGTTTGATATGTGCATAACAAGTGTCGTACTCATTCAGATTATACAATTAGTGTTTGAATCGTGATTATTTTGTGTTCAATGAGTATTCAGATATAGGAGTGTCACTTAGATGCCGGACATCGACACGTTATCAAACTAAAACTAAACTGGCTGTGCTTTGTAGCTTAGTCTTAGATTACAATGTCAAATGTGTATTTTGGTATCCATTGAATTCCATTATTTTAATTACAGGCAGAGGATCTGGAAATATACCATGGCCTGAAATTTGTTACGTCCTCCTTGCGCAAGAAAGCAGAAGCAGCAGCCATAAATATCAAAGAAAAACTTGATCAGCACTCAACTTGTATTTCTGATGAAGCCTTCAATGTTGGTGAATCTTGTTCAGTGGAAGCCTCGGAGGTGGAGAGGACACAAGAAATCCCCACAACTGTTGCTTATGAGATTGCGGCAACAGCTGCATCTTATGTTCACTCGAGAGCCAAGAATACTTCATCCCACCCTTTGGAATCACAAGAAAAGGGAGACGGTTCGACTCGAGCGTATAACCCTGAGGTAGCTGCCTATGTTGCAGCTTCAACAATGACTGCTGTGGTTGCTGCTGAGGAGGTGCAGAAACAGGAGGCTGCAAAAGACCTCCAATCTCTTCACTCTTCTCCTTGTGAATGGTTTGTTTGTGACGATACCCACACCTTGACCCGATGCTTCATTATTCAGGTGCTTTCTCCAATCTATTCACTTTAAGAATGGTTTCAAATAGATTCATGAACTTTTAAGGTTGGTCTATCCAGTCTCTTAAAGCAGTTCTGAATAGGTTCTTAAACTTTCAATATCATGTCTAATAAGTCATTTGTGACTAACTTTGTAAATTTAAATTTGAACATGCAATTTTGTTATCTAAGGATTGATTTTGGTTAGGCTCAAGTGGTTGACACTATCAATGTTAAACTAACAAAGTTTATGATAAAGATTTGTTAGATATTATATTAACCGTTGAAGGGCCCATAAGAATTTTTATAATGTACAGAAACTAAACAAATACAAGCTTGAAAGTTTGAAAACCAATAGAAACCTTTTTAAGTACAGTGACACCGATAGGCCCAACCAAAAGAAGTTTAGAGACCAAACATATAACTTAACCTATTAGTTTGTCTGAAATACAGGGATCAGATTCCTTGGCATCTTGGCAAGCAAATCTTTTTTTCGAGCCCACCAAATTTGAGGTAAAGCATGGCCTCTGTTATTTGCTAATTCAAATGTGAAAACTACATGAAATTTTGTAATTAAAAATGAACTTAATATAGGGGACAGATGTGCTTGTTCATAGAGGAATATATGAAGCTGCAAAGGGAATATACAAACAATTCATGCCAGAAATTATAGACCATTTGAAAAAATATGGAGACCATGCAAGGTTTCAGTTTACTGGCCATTCTCTTGGAGGCAGTCTTTCCCTTTTGGTGCATTTGATGCTACTGAAGAATGGGATTGTCAAACCTACTATGCTTCAACCAGTGGTCACTTTTGGCTCTCCATTTGTGTTCTGTGGTGGACACAAGATTCTAAATGAATTGGGTTTGGATGAAGACAACATTCATTGCATCATAATGCATCGAGATATCGTTCCAAGGGCCTTCTCCTGCAACTACCCTAACCATGTCGCTGCTGTACTCAAGCGGTTGAGTGGATCATTTCGCTCGCATTCTTGCCTCAACAAAAGTGTAAGCATTCTTAGAATCTGCTTTCTATTATGTTGTTTTAGGAAATTATACAGAATGTATAGCTGGTTTCAAATATCAAATTTAATTTATATTTGTATTTATGCAGAAATTACTATACTCTCCATTGGGTAAGCTATTCATTTTGCAACCTGATGAGATGTCATCTCCCCCTCATCCTATGCTCCCTCAAGGAAGTGCTCTCTATACTTTAGACAGCACCCAAAACGGGTACTCCAAAGGTCTTCTTAGGGCTTTTCTAAATTGCCCTCATCCACTTGAGACACTAAGTGACCCTACAGCCTATGGGTCAGAGGGCACCATTTTAAGAGACCATGACTCAAGTTTCTATCTAAAGGCTTTGAATGGGGTTCTTAAACAACACACAAAGATGGGTGTTGGAAAAGTCAGAAATCAGAGGAAATTGTTATGGCCATTACTTGCTTCACCATCTCCAGACCGATGGAGCCATGATGGAAATTTGGACAATAATAATAGTTTGCTGTCCAATGAGATAATGACAGGTGTCTGAGACTATTTTTCATGAGATCTGCCTTGCTTGTTGAAGACGGATGGCTCAGTTTTCAGCTTGGTAATCATCTTGTAAATCAACCTCTGTAAATGCATACAATAATATATTTTTCCAGAAAGGGAATACAAGAAAAAAAAAAAAGGAAAAAAAAAGAAAGATAAGTAATTGGGGAGGAAAAAGGAAATCTTGTTCATTTGGCAACCCTTTCTTTTCTTTTCTTTTCTTTTTTTTCTTTTTTGGTTTTTGTTTTCTAAAAATTGAAACAAAAAATTATTTTTGATAAACATATATTTTTTTTTTTTTTTAAAGATCTAAGTTTTGATGACTTTTTTTTTGTTTTGTACTTTATCTATTTTTTTTGTTTTTTTTAATAAAAATGAAATCGAACTATCTTTATAGTAATTTTTCATATATTATACATATCAATATTTCATATGCACAGATTAAACAAAAATCAAATGGAAAAAATAACAAAAAAAAAATATTAATAAAATATATGAAAATAATTTCATTTAGAAGGCAAAATTAAAAACAAGAAATCTCTTAAACCAATGTATTTACAATGTTTTCTTAAGGCAATTTTGTTTTCTCTATAGTAATTACTGTGTCGTGAATAATCGTCTCCTAGGATCAAACAAATTTCTTGTTGACAAATACTGCATTGTGTATAATAATGTATGCGAAAGAGATGTGAATTTGAGTAGCAATTTTTTATATTTTTATGCTTTAAGAAAATCTTATATTTGAAAATCATTCAGAATAGACCAAATAATCACATTTTCTTAGTAGAATACATATTCTTAATATGCACATTTTCTTTTATTTTTTTAGTATGAGTTAGGGGTGTGGAAGATTTGAATCTAAAACATTTTGATTCTCGGTACATACTAAGTGTTAATTGAGTTAAGTTTTTTATGATTGAACTACTACCCATATTCAGTAACAGAAAAAGGAGATTAATATTTCTTTTCCTCTAATTTCTACATGGTATCAAAGCAAGGTTAATTTGTTCTAAAACATAAAGAAAACCTAGTTTTTTTAAACCTAGAAGAAACTAAAGAAATCAATTACACACTTGCAAAAGCTATTAGCTTGAAGCTTCGTCGGACGATGGCAGCCATTGTCCGTGTTGTTCTTTGTCAGACATTGCATCTCGATCGCAAGTTAGTTAGCATCTCAAGTGCCACATCTCTCTAAGTCACATGTTATTGCAATAAAAAATTAGAATTGTCGATGGTAGTTTCAATTCTATTGGAGGAAAATTAACTATCAAATTTTCCTATTTGTCTAACATGTTCCAAAATTAGCTTGCAATCTTTTAACGATTTTTAAACTTTCCAATGATTCTAATTGTCATATTACATTCTACGAATTTCATTGCATTTTCCATAATCAAGATTTGAGGAGGATGATTTGGAGGGCTAGGATGCTTGATGTATCTCTTTACTACTTTGATGAAGGTTCTTTTATGTAACGCCCCAACAAATTCGATTTTGTTCATTGTCATTAATATTTAAGTGTGGTTATGGAAAATTCAAATTTATTGGAAGAACCTTATCATTTTGAAATTTATGATTAAATAAGGTTTGGAATCTTTATTTTGTTTAGATAATAAGTATTTTATTTGGAAATAATTGGTGAAGTTATTATTAAACTAAAGTTGGTTGGTTAAGGGAGAAATGTGGGGACCTAGTTGGGGTTAATAAGGAAAATTTCAAGAGATTTTGAGACATAGGAGGTGGTTGGTTTTCAAATTAATTAAAGGAAATAGAAAAAAAAAAGGATATTTTCTTATAAAGCAGCCTTGGGACCCGTGCATAAGAAAAACAAAAAAGAAAAAGAGAGAGGAGCAATTAAAGTTCTTCTTGAAACCCTAGCCGCCGAAACCCTAGCCGTCGACCCGCGCCGCCGCCTTCGCCGCCAGTCCAAGCACAAGCGTTCGGGAGCCAGCCGCAGTAGAAGCCGAACCACCCTCCCAGCCGCGCCGGACGAGTCAAGCCGCCGCACGCCTAGGAGTAGCTACGCACGCCGCGCCGTGTCTGCAGCCGTCTCTCGCATCGCCCGAAGCCGAGTCAGCGTCACCTTCGCGCGTCCGCAGCCAACCCGTCAGCCAGCCGAGTCGCGCCGCTTCGATCCGACGCAGCGCAGCCGAAACGCTCGTTTGCAGCCGTCGCCAAGCGAAGCCGTGGGTAGCCGGACCACCAGCAGCCGTCGCACCACCCGAAATCCGGAAGCCAGCGCCTCGCGCGCAAAGATCCGACCCGACCGAAAACCCGCTCCGCGACCCGAACCGACGCGTGCCTCCGACCTGAAGCCCGACCCGCGCCGCGTGCACCCGTGAGCCAAGCAGCGCCCGCGTGCGAGCCGTACGTGCGTAGCCTCTGCGCCGAGCCGAGCCGCGTCTGTCTGCACCACGAGCCGCGCCTGTCTGCGCCGCGAGCCAAGCCGATTTTCAACCTCCAAGCCGAGTCGATCCCTGTTCTCTTCCCAGCCGAGCCGCCAAGCCTAATTTGGCTCCTCCCATCCAATTTTGGTAATTATATTAATTATTTTGGTATTACCCAGTAAGATTCAATGGTTTGGGCACTAAATAATTTAATTCGGAATTAAATTAGATTATTTTCCTTAAGGGACGTCTTGGACTAAGTAACTGCTGCAGCGTGGGATTCTCCCTCGGCTTAAAGGGAGTTAGCGCAACCTTGATTTTGGGGTAAGTTGCTTCAAATGACTCTTGGATTTCTGTTCCTTGAAGGTTAGGTTTAATCGTTGTCTTTAACCATTTAGGGCCCTGCTGCTTGGAAAGCATACTGCCTCGCGGTTAGGACTCGTCAAGTAAATCTCCAGGTAAGAGATTCTACTACTAGCTCCATGTTTAGAATTATGAGATTTCGTATACCTTCAAATGTGCATGTTGAGGACTAGACTGTACGATGCATGAAATCAATGATAGTATGATGCAAATGATGACATGGTTATATCATAGCATGTTGCGTGATGACGAGAACTGTTATGGCTGTACGACGGGTGTCGAGATGGAGAGAGTAATGATGAATTATCTGTTATGTTATATGCTGATGCCATGGGTATGTATACTGCGATTAGGGTACCTGTTAGCTTAACATGTTAGAGTCGTACCTGCATGGGTGTCCTTCGGGATCACCACCTATTGAGGACTGTGCGGTCCGACGGGACACCAGTCTAGCATGGATATAGATATGACTCGAGTGACTCGACGGGGTCCTCGCATCCCGACTGTCCTAGGTGTCCCCCGGGACACCGAAGACCAGAGTTACGTTCCTACGGGAGCGCATGTTGCACGTGTTCGGGAACGTGCCAGAGATTGGGTACCAGTTACAGGACTCTGACAGGAAGTTAACAGGCGCCTAGTGGGACTAGTAGTGGGTCCCTTACTGAGTATTTTATACTCACTCTCTTCATGTCATGTTTTCAGGTAGAGGACGAGGCAAGGGCAAAGGCAAGCTGGCGAGCGACCCGAAGTGACCGTGGCGAGCCATAGAGACTCTTGCTTCCGCTTATTCTTGTTTTTTTTTTACTTTAGTACCTGAGATTGAGTATTCTTCATTACTTACCATCTTTTTATGTAGATAGGGCCCGAGTAGGACTTTAGAACGCATTTCATTTTTTTGCATAACTACCTTGTTTGAATATTCATAAATAAAATTTCTCAAACCTTATGCGTTTTACTAAATTTTATGACTTAAACCACTTGTTCTATATTTAGTAATGACTTCGATTCAGTATAAGGAGTTGGGTCGTTACATTTTAGCAATCAAATAACTCAAGATTTCAGTGGTATCAATTCCTTTTTTGTTAAAACAACAAATTATACTTTGGCATAATAGACTAGTACATGCTAGTTTTTCTTATCTCAAATATTTATTTCGGGAATTAATTGTTCATCTTTTGATTGTGAAAGTTGTATTTTCTCAAAAAATCATCGGTCCACATATTTTCCAAAATCTTACCGAGCTTCAAAATCTTTTTATTTAGTTTATACAAATGTTTGGGGTCCTTCCAAAATTACAACTCTTAATGAAAAAAGATGGTTTGTTACTTTTATTTATGATCATACTTATTTATCGTGGGTTTATTTAATACAAATAAAATTTTTGGTGAAAAACATTTTAAAATATTTTTACAATATGATTGAAACCCAATTTCTAACCAAAATATATATTTCACCCTCTTGTAATGGAATGGAGTACTTTAATGAGTTATTTAATGAATTTTTGAAAGACAAAGAAATTATTCATCAATCATCTACATATCTAGATACTCCTCAACAAAATGGAATTGCTAAAAGAAAAACTAGACATTTACTTGCTATTATGTTTTCCATGCATGTTCCAAAATATTTACGAGGAGAAGCAATTCCCACAACTACCTAATAAATAGAATGTCTAGGAAGATCTTGAATTTTAAAACTCTTATCGACTTCCTTGAGACTATTTTTCCAACATCTTGCATACATTCTGAATTACCTCTCAAAGTTTTTGTACTACTTACATTCACACACCAAATCATTTTCGGTACAAATTAAACTTGATCATAGAGCTGGTAAATGCATTTTTATGGGTTATTTGTCAAGTAAAAATGTTATAAATGTTTTGATTCTGGAAAAAAAATAACTTTTTTGTGGGTATGATTGTGACTTTTCTAGAAAGAGGTTGAGAGTGAAATCTCGAATCAAATTATTGGTCTTATTATATATCTGAGTATAGTGAATGATACCAAAGATCTATATTTATTTGTAAACTCTTCCAGTGGAGGGATAATAGCTGGAGTATTTTCCCCAAGATTCTCTTTAGGGGAGAAACCAAATTTCGAATAAAGATTTTTGGGATATTTATATTCCTATTTCTAATTTAGATGTTTACTAGTTCTATGATGCCAAGTATAGAAACTTCACAATCAGGGGAGATATACTACAAATTGGTCATATTGATCAAGTGCCTAAGCTTTCAATAATAAAATTTAAAAAGAAAAAAAGAAAAACAACGACGACGACGACGACGACAACAACTTGAGACTCCGTCAAATGAAACTACTAATCCTTCTTCTATTTCTACTCATTTGAATACTCATTCAATTATTCAAAGTACTTTATCAATCTGATTTCGATGTTTTCATTGTTGTTAGAAAAGGCATTCGAAGTTGTACCAGATACCCTATTGCAAACTTTATGTCATATAAATAATTCTCAAGTAGTCATAGAGCTTTCACATCCAAGATAGATGACTTACTTATTCCAGATAATATATACCAACGCTTTAGATGATCCAAATTAGAAAGTAGTAGTTAAAGAGGAGATAAATGCTATAAAACACATAATGGAACTTAAGAAATAGTAGAATTGCCTAGAAATATGAAACTAGTAGGGCGTAAATGGATGTTTACCATAAAATACAATGTTGATAAAAAAGTTATGTCTAATAACTATGAATTTATTCAGGGCCAAGCAGATCATAGGTTATCTTATAAAACACTTAAAGAATAACAAAATCTCAATTTTGATTGTTTATGTAGACGTTATTATTCTCATAGGTGATGATGAACCAGGTTTAATTGATCTCAAGCAAAAAGTAGCATGTGAATTTCAAATTAAGGACATGGGAACGTTGAAATATTTTCAAGGAATGAAATTTGCAAGATCAAATAAGAGGATTTTGTTAACCAAAGAAAATATGTCCTTGACTTACTCAAAGAAACAGCATTACAGTTGCAAGGTTGTAGAAACCCTGATTGAACCTAATCTAAACCTACTAGCAGCAAAAGAAGAAGAAATAAAAGACAAAGAATGATATTAGAGACTTGTTGGTAGATTGATTTATTTGTCTCATACACATCCTGATATTGCATATGTTATGAGCATGGTTAGTCAGTTTATGCATGCTTCTGGACCGATTCACTTTGAAGCTACCTATAGAATTTTGAGATAACCGAAAGGATCCACTGAAAAATGTATTCTATTCAAAAAGAATAACTACTTCCAAATAGAAGTCTACATTAGTGCAAATTGGGCAAGAAGTGCTACAAATAGAAGATCTGCCTCTGGTTATTATTCTTTCATTGGAGAAATATAGTGACTTGGAGAAGTAAAAAATAGATTGTGGTGGCCATAAGTGATGAAGCAGAGTTTAGAGCCTCAGCGCATGGAACTTGTGAGGCCATATGGATCAAAAGGTTACTTGAAGAGTTGAAGATTTGTTTAACTACACCTATACGGATTTGTTGTGACAATAGAGCCATCATTTCTATTGCCCATCATTCAGTTCTAATGATAGAATAGGATACGAGGTTGATGAGCATTTCTTTAAAGAGAAGATTGAAGCACGAACTATATGCATTCCTTATCTTCCTACATCAAAGCAAATTGCTAATGTGTTAAACTAAGGCCTTCCAAAGAATCAATTTGAGAGATTGATTGACAAGTTGGCTATGAAAGACATTTTTAAACCAGTTTGGGGGAGAGTGTTGAAATTTCTATATTTATATGTGAAATATTATTTTTCAAATATTTATCCTTTATTATTTTTATTATTTCAATATTTGTAAGAAGGTCTTTCTCCTATATTCCATAAGAGAAAAATAGATTAAGACTTCTTTTCCTCTAATCTCAAGTTTATGTCATTAAAAAAAAGGTTTTCATGGAGTTGTAATTTTCTAAACTTTAAAATAATAATATTCATGTTTTCCAAGAGATTTTTTTGCTATTGCATTATATTTGTAATTTAGTTGCTCATTTTCTTATATATGAAAATAATCCTAAAAAATATGAGAATTGATGAGGAATAGTAGCAAGAAACTATTTTAAATATTATTTTTCCTTTCAGTTTCATATAAAATAAAGTTTTAAAAATAATATGTCATATAATATTGCATTGTATGAGATTAGATCTCAAGACATCAAGGATCAAAAACAAAAAATGAAACAACTACCCAACAAAATTGAAATAATTACCAAACGAGTCCAAACTATTTTGTCAAATTTAGAATCGTTAACTCTTCATTTGCTTTTTCATTTTAAGTGTGCAAACTCCCTACAGTTAATTCACTAATGTGATTTCATAGTATATTAAAGTTCACTTATTATAATTAAAGAAAAATTCTCCGAATTCTTTGTGATCGTACTATAAACCTTTTTGTATACCAAATTTTTAATTACCGCTTTCCGTTATGTTCATAGTTAATTAATTAATTTACTAGCTTCAAATGCTAAGACTATATAACTCTTTTATTTTGAAAAAAAAAATGTGTCATACGGTAATCACATAAACCAAATTGGCACGACATAAAAGAAATTCAAATAATTAAGCCATATGCTTTTGACCTCGATCCAACAAAAGCTCTACTCGAACGTGTTGTTTCAGACTAAATACAAGAACAATATAGAGTTGATCCATAAAAAAAATCCTCATTTCCAAAATATTTCATTGTTATTGAAAATTAACTGCGAAGTTGTAAAATCTCATTTCTAAAAGATAGAGCAAAGATAACAAAACAGATTTCATAAATACCAAGGATCAATGGTGCAAGTAATACTAGTATTTGAGCTCAAAAATTCAAAATTTTGAAAAGGTGAAGAAGCGAATGGGGTTTAACGCTGCTGTTGGTGGTGCTGTCATTGCTATTCTGTCAAGTCATAATATGATGATCAAAGGAAGGACTTTAGGAGTTTGTAAAATAACAAAGTAAAAGAAAGAAAAAAAGGCTGTTACAAAGTGAAGTGAGACTCTAAATTGGGAAACCCTAATTGTAATGTATTTTTGTGACAGAATTCGATGGAAACAAATCGTGTTGTAATGACATTAGGGGGAAACACCCCAAAATTCCAACCCAAATGATTTCTACATTCTAACTTCATTAGTTATAAACGTATCTAAACCATAAAATGACCATCTTCTTCTAATCGTCATGGACCCGAGACCAGCAGCACCCTTCCTTCCTACCTTCCTTCTTTCCTACCTTCCTTCCTTCACTGCCACTTTTCTGTCCCTCTAAACGGGATGGATTCTGCTCTTTAATATACATACAAACTACTGCACGCCATTGATTTCTCCATCAGAACATTTTTTTCAAACCACTTTAAGACACAAAGGATATAAATGACCTTTTAATTCAAGGACCTCCTCCCCCTGGTTCAAAATGCCTCATCTTGACCAAAAGTTCCTGACCCTTGTTTGCCAAAATAAAAGCAATTTCCCAAATGTGCGCTCTTGGGAGGAAAAACAGTGCAAAGTGAGTTTTGATGGGAGGGTTCCTCATCCATATTTGTGCTCATATAGGAGTTGAGTTGAAGGGTATGTGGCTACGGCTCGGGAGTTGATGCCAGCTGCTAGTAGAATCAAAAGAATTTAACACCGACACAGCTTGACAGTCATGATGTATCTTCTTTTTGGTTGTCGCTTTGCTATCTTGGAAAATAGTTCGGTCGTGAAGGAAATTAAGCTAAGGCTACCTCTGAAGATGAGGTGAAGGAGGTTCTTCGAGAGGAGTGCGTTGATTTGAGCTACCATGAAATCTTTGATCCTCAAATGCTCTACTCATTCTGCCTCCCTCATTCACTTGCGACACATCGTTTAGGTTAGCAAAACCTACAGGTCCAAGAGATCCAAACTCGAGCTGTTCTGCAGGTGAGGCATAACTGCCATTATGATCCAAAGGATAAAGCATCACAACAGAAGGCATGGAAGGTCCATTAGAAGATACCACGCCTGGATTCATGCTAGGTAGTGGATACATGCCATAAGCCATACTTGTAGAACCACTCTGTGTGGAGTTCGAGCGAATTGGGCCATTCTGGGATTGGTAAGGCAAGGAATCATGCCTATGTGAGCTCCAAGCTCTTTCAACTCGATTCTCACTAGCAGACAAGCGGTCTAACCTGGAATTTGGCTTGTCGACTTGGCCTGGGCGACCAGAAGTTCGTGATTTCGAAGTGACGTTCCAGTTCCCATCTCTCTCGCCATGACTATCACTTCTTTCATAGCTGAAGTTTCCTCGTCTGGCATTCTGCCTTTCGCGCGCTGAGGCCTTCTAAAACAAAGTAAAAGAAGAAAGTAAGAAACTAGAGAAGGAAGAATAACATCCTAGGTTTAATTCAAACCATTCAGAAAGCAAGGAACCACCTTACAAGTATAAACAATTGAACAGAAAACAGAGTAAGAAATTGTTTTTGAAACAAAAATGCAGAAATCTCAATCAGAGAAATATAAGGAAAACAAAATAATAACGCGTAACCACCTAGTAACAATGAAAGTTTTCTTTCTACTTTATTTCTAGATAAACTTCTTTGGAACATAACAATAGGAAGAAAATGGAGGTAGGTGTACTAAGTGAACCAAAAAACTCCAGAAAAATGAAAAATATGTATGACAGGCAGAAATACTGTTTGATTAGTAACTACTCAAATGACAAATGCCACAACATGATGATAAAACATGTTACATATTTCCAAAATCCATAAACAAATAAGCTGCAAGATAGGAGTTGAACACCAAGTACTGGACAGATTTAGTAGCTGAACCAAACAAATTGTTAAATAAAAGGATCCAGGAAATTGTTAAATAAGTGGAAGCAGTTTTCTTACAGGGTTTGGCAAGTATGTTCCAGTGCCGCTGCGATGTCTTGGCATTTCATCAATGTAATGCTGATATATATTGGGCCTATTAGAAACAGACTGGAGAGGAGCAACAGGGACTAAACGAGACCCATAACCCAGAGTAAATAAATTCATGTTGGTTGAAAGAGGTCTTCCAGGCCCATCCCATGGAAACCGACCCTGTAAGTAGACAGGAGGTACAACAACTGGGGAAGGATAAATCACAGGTGATGGATGCCGAGAATTTTGACAAAACCGCCCATATTGCAAATTTTGCCAATGACTAGCAAAATCGCTATTAAGAATGTCAGGTTTAGGTTCTAAAGATTCAACAAAGGAAGGCCCTCTAATAGGATTGGTGAGGGTTAAAACATCAGACTTATTATGTGCTTCAGACAAATCAGTACTCTGAGAAGAATCAGCATTATCCAAGGAGTCCTCGCTGAAATGACTTGTTGAAGCATCTGAAGTTCCTGTCTCTGAGGGAAAATTATATACTGGAAGCATTGTAACAAAGGGAACTGGAGGCCCTGTAGGATAAAATGCAAAAGGAACCACCCCAGAAGAACTATCAACAGGTCTTTGCCTAGAACCTGGGCCTAAGAGCACAGGAGCAAGAGGTATTAGTGGATCCAACCCAGCTGTATGAGGTGGTTCAAGTCCAGTAATTTGATTCCTTGTAGCATGCATGGACACTAATGATTGAGGTCCACCACTTACTTCAGTCAATTCTGCAACCGCAGTAGATACGTGATTCCAATCTCTGCTATCTTCATCAGTCACAGTAGATGAATGTTCAGAAACATTTTTGCCTTTCCCATGCGATGGCAGGTCAAAGGTATTTGATTTCCATCCCCGTTTCTCCCTAGATGATTTTGAGGCTCTTGAAGACAACTCATCCCAAGAACTTTCTGTGGCAATCTTGTTTCTTAGACCACTAGAGTGTGCAACACCAGTAGAGGGCCTAAAAGATGATGGTCTGTCATCATAACATGTTTCATTCTCTCTTTCATCTTGATAAGCATTTGCATTCCCATCCTTCATTGCAACCCGATTTTCTTTGGTATGCTTTTTATGAGCAACACTAGTACTGCCAGATACAGACATTCGGGATGATGGACTAAAGTTAAAACCTCCAGAAGTAGACTGTTGCTTATCATCCAACAGAGGCCCTTCAAATCCCCCATTGTCATGGTCAAACCCAACAGCAGAATTCCTATCTTGCTCATGCCAAAAGTCTTGATCACCCTCTCTTGAATTCATTTCTACAGAACTAAAATTTTCATTGCCCGACTCAACGCCATCTTCTGAACTTGTTGCCAATCCCATGCCAGGGAAATAGTGAGTCAACGGAGAAGGAACAAATCCTTGTGGAAAATGCATATTAGCGCCCCAAGGAGCCTCGATCAATGGAATATTGGTGGGTAACATTCCTCCCAAGTTCCTTGGAGCATAGCCCATAGGCGCTAAAACAGATGAAGGTAACGGAAGAGGTAAGTGACCTGTCGTCAAATTCAGTGGCAAATGAACCTGTCCACTAAAATTATGGGCTGTAGATGATGCCATCAAGTTAACAAGATCTTGCTCCTCCTGATGCATTGCTAATGTTCCTGAAATAGAAGCAAAATCCTCACCAACAGTTCCAGGGCCAGACTCATCCTGGTAACTATTTGAACCACTGTTGGAATCACCAGTAGCATCAATGCTCTGACGGGTTGGAATATGTCTAGCAATTGATGGTTCGTCAGTTGAAGATCTCAAGTGGGTTTCCACATTATCAGATTCAAGGTTCTTCCTCCTGTTGGCATCCGTTCTGTTAGAAGGGGCTTTCCCACTTTCAGGAACTCTGTTACGCCTTGATGGAGATGAAACTTCACTATAGGTGTCAGTCAGCTCTGGGCTAGAACGTGTCCTTGCAAACAGAAACCTTCCCTGTACATCATTCACATGGTTCTCAGGTTTAGGATATCTCTGACTTCTATCTATAAGGTTACTGTGATTGTAGTTCGTTTCTTTCCTACTATGATCAGAGGACCTTGAGTTGTTTGAGCTGCCAGAACTCCTTTGTGCTTGATTGCGAGAAGTTGTAGTAGTGTCATTTCTAAAAGCACTTTCCAAGGGAGAATTACCTTGTACTGAGTTCACAGTATGAGAGCCAAGGGCCCCTACATCTTGGGTTTCACGAACAGATGGATTCTCGTTTCTTTTGCTATTTGTTTTATGCCTGAGATTCTCAGGACCATGTAAATGCTCCGAATTTGATAATCTAAGGTACTTCAAGTCAGTTTTTGGAACATCAGGGCGTTGGCCACTGCCATGTCTCTCCCAAGTGTTCAAAAAAAACTGATTCAGTTCTACAAGAATATCTTCTCTGGGGCATTCGAACAATCTTGCCAATCTTTTAGCTCCAAATGCAAATGCACTGCGTATCCTGAAGAAGTTACCTGGGTAACACATGTACCACAATTGAAGTTGCTGCCAACAATTACAAAACAAACCATGCAGCAGAAGAACCATGCCTTTTACCAATAAACATGATGCACTTGAGAAAAATAAAAAATTTCATAAATTAATTCACCACAAGAATGGGAAATAGGGAATCCAATCATCACGCAAATCCATTAAAATATTGCTTATTCATTTGAAGGGACAGTTCTATATTTACTATCACCGAATGCCAAATTATATCGACAATCACACAAAACCAGCGACATATTAGGCCTACAATTGTGAGTGTATAAGGTAAAAAGGGCAATATATAGAAAAAAAACTCATGATAGAAGACTGTATGTGGAAACGTAGGGAGGTTGTAAGAATGAGATAAGGATTTTGCGGGAGTATGTCTTGAAGAGTTCAGAAGATGAATTCTCATATTAGCCTAGCAAGTTCATTACGGTGCTTGGGTTCACCTGAATCTTTCTACGCAACAGCAATCTAATCATTAATGCCTATCATAATATCAACCTTCTAACATAAATTAGAACAGATATGAAACCCTTCTTAAAAGCTTCCCAGTCCCAAATGATTAATATCATTTAAAGCTTTACTTTCAGCACCCTAACCAACTGATCCAAAATGAGATTTTCAGTTATTAAATATCTCTACCTGTAAAGCTATAATAAGGAATTTCTATCAAGAAGTTCAAAAAAGTTGTTACTGAAAAACAGTGGAACCGGGCAAGTCAAAAATCAAACTAAAACACTAAAAAAATTTAAGTATTGAGATTAAGTCAGAGTCAACTGTAAACATTCAATAGTAGCATGTAACGATTAGAAATGCTATCTGTCAGTTAGAAACCAGAAACTACTGCCCATGGTTAATAGCTTACTACAAAAGATAATTATTTCTACAAAGAGCACTCAAAAATCAAACAAATAAAACACTAAAAATTTTAAGCATTGAGATTAAGACAGAGTCAACTGTCAACATTCAATAGTAGCATGTAATGATTAGAAATGCTATCTGTCAGTCAGAAACTAGAAACTACTGCCCATGATTAACTTATTTTTATCAATGGTACCATCAATAGCTTACTACAAAAAATAATTACTTCTACAATGTCGAGAAAAGATTTGTAACAAAAGCTCAAAAATTATAAAATTTATATACCTTTACTTACACTACGCCCAAGGTTGTTGTTAACACGCAAAGGATCTATTACATTAAAATGCTTAGAAACAAAAGGCTGCCCTTGATTTTCTTGGCCGCCAGGAAAAACAGCATATACTGCACTGCATGCTTCAAGAAATAACTTGCTGAGAAGTAACTCACCACCATCTTTACGTGGAGGTTCAGCTGCAAAAATCCCAAACACATTAAACAGTTGCTATTCCCGGGCAAACAAGAAATACTTTCAGTAAAAGAACTATTAATTTATCTAGATTGAAATGTACCTGTCACATCTGGTAGTGAACTAATAGGTACGGGACCCCATAGGCTAACACAAAAATTATCCCAGTCAAACTTGCTAAAGAACTCTAAAAACCGATAAAGAACCTGCAACACCAATCAAACGCTTTTCTGGATCGGTATACGGATAAGACTTAAAAAACAAATAAAAGAGAGTAGAAGTAGGAGCAACCTCAAGGGGACCAGCAAAGGAATTGTTGAACACGTGAAATATGTAGAGGACCAAGGTTTCCAAGGCATAAGTAGATATAAGTCCATGGTGTGCACCCAATATCCGACTCTCATAATAGCACCAAGCTTTGATCAGTATAATACTACGCTTGAATAAGTGGTTTTGGTTTATTAAATGATCAACCTACAAAACAAAAATAAATATATTACCAGTTGAAAATATGCTTATATGAGTATCATTCTTAAACACTGTACTTAAGGCTGTTGAAAGGGATTAGGAGCAAGGCTGGTAAGGAAACACTGCTCACCTCCTCCAGAAAACAAAGGGTGCACAATCCCCCTAGCTGATCAAATGAGATGTCTACAACAATATTTTCCACCAGGCACTTGATTATCTTAACCTGCAAAATGTAAAGATAATAATATAAGGCATTACCATTATAATTCAAGCAAAATATCAGCCAGCGCTAAAAGTGTATAGCCATATTGGTAGTAGTAACTAGTAACAACATCTAACACGTGGAAGCTAGAAAAAATATTAGAACCTCCTACTTTAAAATTAATACTTATAGGAGATAACTGCAATACTTATGAGATATAGAAGAACCTCAAATAACCAACGGCGCAGTACAAGTCCACAAATACCATGGCTTAACAATATGAATACACTCTTAACCCATGTTTATTAAGAAATCTACACATGCTTGCTAAGTTATAAAACATGACAATTGAACATTTGATTGTAAATCTACATAAAGCCCTATCAAGTTACATGGATCTCCTCGTGAACAATGCAGATTATGT
This sequence comes from Cucumis melo, assembly GCF_025177605.1. Taxonomy (NCBI): domain Eukaryota; kingdom Viridiplantae; phylum Streptophyta; class Magnoliopsida; order Cucurbitales; family Cucurbitaceae; genus Cucumis; species Cucumis melo. The sequence continues at coordinate 6,230,245 of NC_066857.1, forward strand.
AATAATAAATAAACTTAAAGACTGAAAGAAAGGAAATGTGAAAAAAAATTGTTTCCAAAAGTATTAAAAGACCACTTATTGACTAATAGCAAATCACTACTTATAAATAGTGACATTTTCTTCCACTTGGATATTTCATCAGCAGAAAGGAGAAAATAAATAGGGTAAAAAAGTGCTTTACATAAGGATAGGCACAGGTAAACTGCATGCTTTAACACGATACCAAATGATATTTCAATATTTTAGAAGGCTGGAAATACCTCATTGTGTTCAAAAACTATATAAATTCTCTCTACTGTCTAAGTAAAATTAAATAGTAATAGAATAAAATTGGAAGCAGACAAGAAACTAGAATATTAAGGTAAGTCCACAAGGGGTAATATTTATATGAGAGGAGACCAACCTCAGCTTTAATGTATTGAACTTCTTTTACACGAAATTCAGCATTCTCATTCTTCTCCTCACTTTCAAGCATATCCCGAACCTGATGGGCCCATGTCTCCTTCAGATTTTGATTCTTGCTAAATGCTGTTAAGTCGATGTCTCCATCAGGCAAATATGTTTTCAGGGGAACAGACCCAAAGGTGAACACCTGCACATTGTAATCATAATTTGAGCAAAAATAACAGATGGAATCATCTTGTGAAAATTTTGCAATCAGCAGTAATTGTGGAATGGAAACAAAGCTCGTGACATGACAAAATGAAACCCAATTACTCGTAATTTTTTTATTAGATGAGCCATGTAAGAAAGGACAGAATAGCAAGACACTTGCCCTCCAAGCTCAAGAATATTATATAAATTCTCCCCGATTGGCTTGAGTCAAATCAAATAAATAATGGTGATCGTGGAGTTCAATTATCCATTATCAAAGTCAAGTCCAAATTCTTCCTTTGCCCAAGTGCATCTGTTTGATGTTTACATATCATAGTAAAGCACATTTTCTCTTCCTAAAACACAGAATGATATCATTTCTTTGTTTCATCTTCCTAAGAAACTTATTACAGAGAAATGCAAAACTAATACACCAGCCCACTTGAGTTGAAGACTAACTTCTAGCCAAGTTAAGTCCAAAAACAGAGAATCCTGGAACAATGTTTGTTTATAAAGGGAGGAGGAATAGTAATTGGTTTACGTAATGTTAATGAAAATCATAGAATCGCATCATCTTCATGAGCTGACCCATATAGCACAAGGTACTGATTGGTGCAACATGCACAAAAAATTCGATTACTTCAATAATAAATAAGATCTTCCAGCACAATGTCTAACTATCATTTAACAGCATATGAATATTGACAAACAACTAATAACAACAACTGCCAATACATTCAAAAGAGTGCAGTAATGAACACCGGTGCTTATTAACCATAAGAGATATATTCACACATTTCCCTAAAAAGAACAACAAATTGGGGGGTTTAAATGCCATTGCACCTGGCAAGGGAAGCATTTCATGATCAGCCGCTGCACATAGTCCGCAACAGCATTTCGCCGCTCTTCAGAGGGTGGATTGGGCTGAATGCAGGCGATAAGCTCAGCCGTTCGCTCCTCCGCCTTTGACCATCTCTCGGAATCAAGCATTCGCATGACCGTAGCTGCCTCATCGGGCAAAAGACCATTGGGCAAAAGCCCACTAGGTGGCTGTGCCCACCCCTCATGTTCGCCCATGCAAGCCTAAAGTTTCCCACAACTCAAAGTAACTCTACGACGATTAGACCCCCACAAGAAAAAGAAACTATATCTCTTCCTCCTTTTATCGGAAAACAAACCAAAAAACAAGTACAAAACTAAAAAAAAAAAAAAAAAAGATTGAAATTCGAGGAATTTCCCCAAACCTTTTGGTAAGGTTCGTGTCAGTCAAAAAAGAAAACTTTCAGTGGTGGAAAAACCAAACGCGATACAATTCGTTCCCCTCCGGATTCGTTCGCGTTTGAAGTTAAAGATTGACAAAAGCATAAGCAATCCAACCAAGCATGAAACAGAGTTGAACAAAATTTCAGGATCCCCACAGTTAAAAATCAAAAATTCCAAGAAGAAACAAAAACCCAATAGAGAAAAAGGGAAATCAAGAAAGACCGAAATCTAATCTAAGCAAAAGGGGAAGGATGGAAACCCTAAAAGGGGCAGAAATGGAAACCCTAGAAGTAGTTTACAGGAGGGGCGGTATAATGAAACCCCAAAACACAAAAACTAAACCAATCCCAAAAATGTAGGAAGTGTGGGCGAATCAAAAATGGAGGTGAAAGAGGTTGAAGAATAAGAAGAAGAAGAAGAAAGAACAAAGTTTGGGCATGAAAGTAGAGGGGAATGAATGCTGAAGAAAGGTAGATCAAACAGAGAAACAAAAAATAGGGTTTGTGAGAGCGAAGAGATAAAAGAGAAAGAAGAAAAAAAAAAGAAAGAAGAGAATCAGAGATAGTGAGTTAGGGAATTGGAATATGGGATTGAAGAGAGGAGGCGATAAAGAACGGTTTTGACGTTGAAGGAGGATTGTAAATTTGAGGTTTTCCCTCAAAAAAAAAAAGAAAGAAAGAAAGAAAGAAAGAAAAACAAATCTCAATTTTCAAAATCCTTTTATTTATTTTATTTATTTTATTTATTTTTTATTTTTCTTCTTTCCAATATCATATATTTTGTTTTTGAGGGGAGAGAGAGAGAGACAGATAGAGAAAATGGTATGACAGAATCTCTAAGAGAAGGTGAGAGAAATGGAAGATTAAAAATACATTATCAAAATTGGAACCAACCATAGCTCTTGGGACTTGTTAATGCTAATCAATCTATCTCATTTCTATTTACTCTCACCTTTTAGTTTTTACACCTTCCTTAAGCTTTCGGTTTAACTTCAATTAAATATTATATAATATCATATTATTGATATTTTTCTCGTTCCAATTTCACTTTTAAGTTTTAAATTTGGTTAATTTTCACCGGGAAAACTATTGCAAATGTAACAAAACACCAAACTATTTACGGCACGTGTAACAAAGTCGATAAAGTTAGTCATTTTTTAAATATTCCAGATTTGCCCTTCCATCTTTCTTTCTTTCTCGCGATCCGTCTTCCTCTTCTATTTCGTCTTCTACGTTCTTCCCCTGCGATTTCGTCTTTCTTCTTTCCTCTTTTTCTTTTCTGCGATTTCTTTCCATCATCTTTCTTATTTTTCAATTCTTTATTTACGTCGTTTAATCTTTTCATCGTTTTTCTTCTTTTCCTCTTCTTTTTTTTCTCTCTTCAATTTCTTTCCATCGTCTTTCTACTTTTCCTATTCTTTTTTCGCTACGATTTCTTTCCATTGTCTTTCTTTTTTCTTTTTTTTTATGCGTTTGCATTTGGGTAACCAAATTTAAACAACTTTGTATAAGACTGTGTACAAAAAAAAATAGCAAAATCTAATGTGTATAAGACTGTATACAAAAAAATAGAAAAATCTAAAAGATTGTGTATAAAGAATCTTGAAAATAATCATTTAGATTGAAGTTCCCAAATCTAAACGATTGTATAACAAAATTAAACTATTGAATTGAAAAGATAAATTGTAGCCATATCTAAACGATCGTGTTGTAGCCATATCTAAACGATCGTGTATATATTGAATCATATCTAAACGATCACGTATATATTGAATCATATCTAAACGATCACCTTGTAGCCATATCTAAACGATCGCGTATAAATTATAGTCATATCTAAACGATCGCGTATAAATCACAAATATATTACGCGCGCCTTATTGACGGCGTGGTTGATGGGGCATTTTTGTTATTTTATACAGTAGGCTCTGGCTTTTTCCGTTTTTTGAATTGTTCTATAGAGTGTAAATATTTTGCCCTTTTTTTATATTTTTGAAAAGACCCCTTTTCATAATTATAACAAAATACCAAAATACTTTTGTTGCGTGCGTAACAAAATCAAAAAGTCCACAAAGTTGGTAAAAAAAATTCATAAATTCCAGATTTTTCTTTGATAGTGTAACAATTCGTTACTTTTCTTTATTCTTTTTTACGATTCATTCATCCTCTATTCTAGATTTTTTCAGCTCATCTTCTAGATTTTTCTTCTTCTATTTTTATTCATCTTTTCTTTCTTTCTTACAACTACTCTTTCAAAATATCAACATCGTTTAAATCCCACTTTGATATGATCTAAGCAATCACTTACCTAGTCAACAAAATCGTTAGCATGGTCAATACAATCGTTTAGATTTAAAATCCTTTTTTTCATCGTTTAAAAAGAATTACACGATCGTATAGATATGATGTAAACAATCGCTTACATAGTCGACACGATCGTTTAGATTTGAAGCCTTTTTCCCATCGTTTAAAAAAGACTATATGATCATGGGAATATGATCTAAAGTATCGCATACCATAGTAAACGCGATTGTTTAGATTTGAAGTATTTTTCACATCATAAAAAAGAACTACAAGATTGTGTAGATACTACCTACACGATTATGTAGATACTACATACACGAGCGCGTATCATGATCAATTAGAAGAAGAAATTACATGCTCGCGTGTGGTTGGTTAATCACGTGTTGACTTGGACATTTTTTTGTATTTTCCATTGTAGGCCTGTGGACTTTTTTCATTTCCAAAAATGTTTTATGCAGTATAAATATTTTTTCGGTTTATTATATTTTTGAAAAACCCCTTTAAAGTTTACATTTTTTATCTTGGTTTTTTCAAAAAAAAAAAGAAAAAAAAAGAAATAGTTGATGTTAATACCTTGAACTAAAGGAGTTTTAGTAAAAAATTGAGGTTGAACATAAACTTTGAAACTTAGGGATCGCATTAAAACAAAACTCAAATCTCATCAGTAAAATAGCAATATTTCGAAATTTATAAACAAAGTTGTAATCAAACTCAAATTTTAAAATCTAAAAATGTAATTATTGATTAAGAAATTTTAGCTAATCACAAATTGACATGTCATTAATTTATATTAATGATCGACAAATATGGGACTGAGTAGCTTGTTCGATCTAATTTTTTAATGTGGCAATTGGGTTCAAAGCTAGGTCATCACAGATTTATTGAAATAGATTTTGGGCAGACAAGAAGAACAACAAAATAGAAGGTTTACTTTGAATAAATGGAAAATTTTTATTTAAATTGATAAAATAGTAAAATCGAAAAATATTGAAAAAAATTGATGGAACAATGTCTTAAATGTCCCCACTAAGTGAAAAAGTTGAATGTTAAATACAATTATTCAAGAAACCTCAAATATCCTATAACTAAAATTAAACCCCCAATACACAATTAACAACTATCATTATCAAAGCTCTACATAATTTCTATAATCGTTTCATATCTTCTTTAAATCGTGCGCGTTCAAGCATTCAAACATTCAGACAGAAACAATTGGAGCTAGCTTCCAGCTTCGTCCCCTTCAAACTTTTCAAAGTTTTCATACATTTGACACAAATTAAAGGATTTTCTTCTTGTCGATTCCTTCGACCGGAGACGCACATGTCGAACAACCCACTGCAAACCTCAAGAAGAACCACAAACGAAAAACAAAGCACCCATGGCGAAACTCATCGTGAAACTCGCCGAAAATGCTACTCGGTCCTTCTATGTTTCTACTTGCGGCTAAACCTGTGAAAGTCAACTAAATCCAACTCCAACAGACGTTAAATTTCATAACCCGCCACAAACCCATGACCAACATCGGACGCCGTCAAATGCTGCTCGAAAAAGCCCGTCATTGCTTATGTTGAAACTCTGACATCTTCCTCTCTGTCGGTCGCACGCTTCTCCTCTCTTGTTTGCAAGAAAAACTCTCCCTCTCATTGCGTTTGTCTCTTGCATCGACTGCCCTTCTCTCTCAATCTCCTTCTTTTCTCAAATAAAACCTAAAAGAAGAAGATTCAAATAATTGAAAAAATGTCATTGAGGCATAATTACAATTCTAAAATTTAAATACAAATTGTTACTAAAAATATATATTATGTATTATTTAATAAATTATTTAAAATATAAAAAATTGAAAATCTTGTATTTATATTTGGCATTATTTTAGGAAAAATCTAAAATTTAAATTCAAATTGTTATTAAGAATATATGTTGTGTATTATTTAATAAATTGTTTAAAATATAACAAAGCTAAGAATCTTGTATATATATTTGTCATTATTAGAGAGGAGATCGTTGCAATCTTGTCCAACAACAAAATAGCAGATTTAGTTCAGATTTACCAAATTTGAATGTTGTTTGCAAAATACATTGTCTTCGTGTTATTTCCAGTATCCTTTCTCATTTTTTGAGTTATTCAAATACATTGTATTTGGAATATACGGATTATCCTATACCCAGGAAAATGATACTATGTCCCAATGACCAAATTTTTACATTTTTGTGTGTATCCCAAATCTGTTGTTTATAACATCATTTATATTCGACATATACTATGTTTGGAAAATCTTAATTCTATTGGTTATTATAAAATTTGGTTAATTAAACAACCGTGATTATGATTCAATGACACTATTTAGGAAATCGTTCTTATTCTTGGCTTTGTAATAAATCCATCTTAATATCAAGTTTTTTGGATTGGAAAAATATATGATTATATGAGGAAATAAATATTAATATTTGAATATGTAATCATGATATAGAACGAATAGTTTATCACATTGTTTAAAAGCATAAATTACAATGTAATTGTGTTAGTAATATGCGCTATACATTTTGTTAAATACTATGGATCTAATATGGAAAAAATAATATTGTTATGTAGTATGTACAAATACATTATAACTCTGTAGAAAATCAACGCAATTAAACCTTACTGATTTAACCAATAAATTGATTTTGTTAAATTAAAAAAAATAAACAATAAAATAAATGGAACAAATTAAATATATTCAAATTTATATTTTCCTTATATTTTTCAAACAAATATTTTCAGGTAGGTTAATGAAATATATTTATTTACTAAGCATAAAAATATGTTTAGGTGCTCAATAAAATATTTTTGGATTAAATTGAATTTATTAATTTTTTTGTTAATAAATAAATAAATTTGGAGATTATCAAAACAAATTAAAACTAATAAAATATTTTCTTATATCAAACTAAATGGTTTTGATGAAAAGATACCAAAACTAATAAAGTTCCAATTTCAAATTTCAAATTCGCATATTTCTCTCAAGTTTGTTATAAAAAATTAATTAATAAATTTAAAATTCAAATTGTTATTAAAAATTTGTATTTCGTATTATTTAATAATTGTTTATAAATATTTTGGAATATAAGTTGTTAAATCTTAAATAATAACAATTTGAATTTTAAATTTTAAATTCAAATTGTTAGTAAGAATTTTTTTGCCATTATTCTAAGGATAGGTATGATTTGAATTCAAAATTGATGATTTTAGGGAATGATATAAAATATAAACTCAAATTGTTATTAAAATTATGTATTATGTATTATTTAATAAAAGTTCGATAAATATTATGAAATATAAAGAACTTGAACCTATTGAATTTATATTTGTCATTATTTTTGGGTATTATTTAAAATTTGAATTCAAATCGTTAATAAACGTATCTATTATGAATTATGGAAATACATTGTTGATTAATTGATTTAAATCTAAGAATCCGTAAATCTGATAAAAATTAAAGTCATATTTTTAGGGGATGCTAGTGCAATATTCTGCGGCAAGAAAATATCATGTTTAGTTAAGATTTACCAAAATTAAATGTTGTTTACAATTACACTCTATTAGTGATATGTAATATTATGCCTCATTTGTTGACCTATTAAAATACACTGTATCGGTAAGAAATGAATTGTCCTATATAAAAGGGGTATAGTTGGGTATAAAAAAAGTCAAAAAATTCTACAACCGACGATTCCAGAATTTGCTATTTTTCAGTTTGTTATTTACTATTTTGCTATGTACACTGTTATTTCATAGATTTTTATCTAAGTTCAAGCTCAATAGTTGGGTCCAAAGTCAATCAAGGCCAAGCTCATAGGGGCCTTCCAAAACTCTATAATTATTGGAGATCATCTTCATTTGATTCATTTAGATAGATATCTAAAGATCAGATCAGATCATTTCAACATTCAAAATTCAACAAGTGATCTTCTCCAATGAATTGAGCATCTCTTTTCCAATGAATAAATTGTCTCATCTTTAACAAATTGAGCATCTCTTCTCCAACGAATATATTGTCTCTTCAACAAATTGAACAACTCTTCTACAAACAAATAGATCATCTTATCTTCAACAAATTGATCGTATCTTCATCATCTATAAATTGAAGATTGATATCCTAAAAAATTTGAAAACTTCAATAAGCTGATCGACTTTTCGCCATCTACAAACTGAAAATCAATCTTCTTAAATTTTTGAAGACTTCAACAATCGCTTGATTTTTTATCGTCTACAAATTGAAGATTGATCTTTTCAAATGTTTGAAGACTTCAACAAATTGATCATATCTTTACCATCTACAAATTGAAGATCAATTCTAGAAAAGATCAGCAATCTCAAAGGCTAATCATCCAAGAAGACCAAGGAGCTTAAAAATGGAAATATATGTATTCGAGAGAAAGCATCAAATGATAAAAATTAGAGACGGTAATACTTACATTACAAATCAATAAAGTCAAATTCATTTTCACAAATGATAGAAAGAAATTAGATTTGGTTACCCAAATCTAAACGGCGTAAAAAAAAGAAGAAATGAAGAAAGACAATAGAAAAAATCCTAGTGAAGAGGAGAAGAAAGACGGAAGGGCAAACCTGGGATATTTAAAAAATGACTAACTTTATGGGCTTTGTTACAGGGGCCGTAAATATTTTAGTAGTTTGTTATATTTATAAAAATTTCCCTTAGATTTATTTATTATTTGATTTTCAAATTTCATATTTAATTATATTTTTTTTCTATTCACCTATATATATATATATCTATATATTTACACATTTAATTTAGCTTTAAATTTTACACTCTTCAATAGTTAAATTTAGGGGTCTTTTAAAAAATATAACAAAGCGGAAAAATATTTATAGAAAAATTTCAAAAAAAAAAAAAAAAAAAAAAGCCAACAGGCTCATAAATGGGAAATACCAAAAATGTCCAGTAATTAATTGGCACCCAGTAGACCTAATATATTTGGTAAACGATCGTTTATAATTGACTATTCTTTCCTACACCTACACCACTATTTAGATTTGATCATTTAAATTTTGAACGATTTTTTTTTTTCAATATTCTTTGGAAGACTATCTTTTAAATTTGACTATTTTTTAGTACACGATTATTTATATTTAATCGTTTAAATTTGCGACGAAACAATAATAGTTATCAAACACAGTCTTATTTCTTATTCTAAAAAAAGAAGAAACAAGGAACGAGAAATAAATAACAAAAAACAGAAAACATGAAACATAAACGTTATCAAATAGACCGTAAATAGCCCATGGAACACTCAAACACGACCACTCTCACAAGGGTATTTCAACTTGAACACACTCACAACTAAATAGAGAGAAAAGGAGAAACCAAACACACAAGTTGGTGGCAATATTTGTTGAGATGTTTAGTAAAATATTAAAAGTGCAATTGTCCTATATAAAATAAATATTTATATAAAATCATTAACTCGTTCTACATTGAAAAGGTTTAGGAAAGTTGTGGATTTGTCCTTGTAATGCTCTAAAAATTAAGATAATTTTGAATTTAATTATCTTAATTTTATTTAATTATGTTGGAATTATTGGGTGTAAATTTGTAGTTAATTGATTGAAAATGAATTGATTTTTGTGGAAATTAGAATTAATTAAATATTTTTTATGAATATTTAATTAATTAGAGGATTTGAAATTTTTGGTGTGGTTAAAAATTGATTTAAGTGGTGTGTTATTGGTTTAATTAAATTGATGGATTTTAAGAAATTTTGGTTAATTATATATAGGGAAGTTTATGTTCCGTGTAACAAAATGAAAAAGCCCATAAAGGTGACCATTTTTTTAAAATAATATTGTAGGTTTCCCCTTCCTTTTCATCGTCTTCCTTTTTTTCCCCTTCTGCAATTTTTTCTTTCTTTCGTCTTTCTTCTCTCTCATTTTTTTTCCAAATTGTTATTTGGTTTAAGATCGTGTACCAAATATAAAAGATCTATTTATTTATTTATTTTTTCAAACTGTTATTTTTTTATTTATTTTTTCAAACTGTTATTTGATCGTTTACATTTGGGTAGCCAAATTTGAACAATCTTGTACCAAAAATAGGCAAATCTTGTTACATTTGGTACCAAAAATTATGTACCAAAGAATCTTAAAAAAAAAGTCATTTAGATTTAGCTACCCAAATCTAAACGATCGTGTACAAAAAAAACTAAAAATATACGATCATGTAGTCAAATCTAAATGATTGTATACAAAGAATATTGAAAAAAATTGTTTAAATTCGACTACCCAAATCTAAACGATCAAATCTAAATGATCATGTAACCAAATTAAATGATCATGTACAAAGGAAAAAATCGTTTAGATTTTACTACCCAAATCTAAACAATCGTGTACCAAACAATAGTCAAATCTAAACGATCATGCCAAATATATTACAATCTAAACGATCGTGCCAAATATATTGCAAATGTTCTTCTCTTAGCCAAATCTACTTCACTTTAACACCTGTGAAAGAAATCATGAGAATGTCAAGAAGAACATGATCTTTCGGGTCGTGAAATGAAGATGAATGAAAATCGTGATCGAATTGCACATCTTTTTGTCTAATTGATACTATATTGTATAAGAAAAATTATTTATCTTATGTATATTTTGTTGTTAAAAATTAATTATTTTTCTTAATGGTTATGTATTTACATTTCAAGATATTTGTGCTTTTAAAATTGAATTGTCAAAAAAAAAAAAAAAAAACAAACACAAAAACAAAATGAAATTAATGTTTAGATTCAAGTAACTAAAAAATTAATAATTTAAAGATAACGTGTGATTAATTTTAAAATATATTTCTGAAAAAAAGATTCAAAATGTGTGTATTTTTTTATGAAATTAATTCATAATGTTTAATAGTTTTTTACCGTAATTTGACCTACGTATAAACATTGTTAGTATAAGACAAACCAAACACAACTTTTTATATAAATATTTATAAAAATGTCAAATCAAACATGTAAGTGTTTAGATGTTAAACTCATTTTACGAAAAATATTTTAAAATGTATTCTTAAAAAAAGAATTTTTTTCATAGGCAATTCAAAGGACCCATAGCGTGGATTAACTATGTCAGTTGTATCTGGAAGGTTTATTTAATTTCAATAGTTTAACCAACCTTTAATTAATGATTATAAAGAATACTTTTTCTTTTAATTTATTATTAATGAATGTTAATGACGTAGTTTCATTTTAACCTTATTTCCTTGTAAATGTAATCTAACAGTAATCTAAAAAATGGGTCTCATTTTAATTTTAATTTTTATTTGTTGTTGATATCTCCATATGTGCTTGTCGTTGCCGTCGGTCAGGCGTGGTGAGGTGAGGTGAGGTGAGAAATAAAATAATATTTTTGCTAATTTCATTTGAACATTTTGAGCAGTTGGACTATTTTTTTACCGTCATAAATACCTTACAGTTGGAAGCCTCTCTCATTTGCTATGTATGTGTCTTCTCTTCTCATTTGATCATGATCGAAAACACAAGCTTTCTCATTCTCTTTTGAATCTCTTCTTCCCGTGTCCCTTAATTTATCCCATATGTTTTTCTTTTTTGAGTTTTCGAGCAATTAAGTATCTATTGAGTGTTGGTATACAGATTGGTTCCAATACAATTTCTACCGATAAATTAGTGACTGTTTTATCTTAGAGACGACGAGACACTTTACATCTATCTGAGCATTTGAGCAGAGCCGCGAAACGTCTTAAAATTGTTGTTGCACTTCGATGGAGCTAAGGTCGTTGTAGAAAAACCTACAAAACAGAAGCACGTTAACAAAATGATTGAGTCATTAATACTATTATGCATATAAACAATATCCAACAATTTTACTATCATCTACTTACAAGTTATCTTCTTTTAATATTTATCATGTTAAGCTTCGTCATGTAAATTAAAGATTAATTCACAACATGAGTAGGTTAAACATGATTCCTAAATTATCTTTGATGAATTTGATAAATGTGCATGTTGTAGTCAAGCTAAGATAACTAAGACTTCGCATAAATCTGTAACTAGGGTAATTGAGTTTCTAGAATCGATTCATTCTGATTTATGTGAATTTGATGGTTGTTGACTAGGAATAGTAAAAGGTATTTTATAACCTTTATAGATGATTATTCTTATTTTATTTTATTTACTTGCTTAAAAATAAAAGTGATGCTTTTGACATGTTTAAGATGTTTGTAACTGAATTAAAAAAATCATTTTAATAAAAAGATCAAGAGAATTTATAATGATAGAGGAACTGAATATGATTTAGTTGCTTTTATTGAGTTTTATAACTCAAAAGGAATAATACACGAAAAAATTGTACCTTATTTTCCTAAAATGAATGGAAAAGCTGAAAGGAAGGTTAGAAGTCTAACTGAATTAGTAGTTGCTATCTTACTTGATTCAAGAGCAGCAACATCTTGGCGGGATGAAATAATTAAGAGAGTTAATTATGTCCTTAATCGGATTTCTAATCGAACAACACAACTTCACCTTACGAAATCCTTAAGAATAAAACACTGAACTTGTCTTATCTCAGAACTTGAGATTGCCTAGCTTATGTTAAAATTCCTGATCCTAAGAGAAGAAAACTAGCCAATAAAATCTATGAATGTGCCTTTATAGGATATACTGAAAATAGTAAAGCTTATAGGTTTTATGACTTAGAAAATAAGGTAATTAGAGAATCAAACGATGCAGCCTTCTTTGAAGTTAGATGTAACGCCCCAAATTTTTTAGGTAAATTTCAACACTTTATATTGATTTTGAGGATTTAAAATTTTTTGGTGCTAAATTTTTATTTGTGTTTTTTTTAAAAAATATAATATAATATAAATTATATTATTATTATTATTATTATTATTATTATTATTATTGAATTATATATATATATATATATATATATATTTTAAACATAAAATTTCCTTTTCCTTCTTTTTCCGCGCATCGCCAGCTCCCCCCTCCTCCCCGATTTTTCCCTTCTTCGTTTTCTTCCTCTCTCAATAGCAGCCGCCCTAGCTTCATCTTCGTTCTTCCCTGTTCAAGCACGTCGGCGACCATTACCCAGTCGCCGACCGCCCACCACCTCCATCTCTTTCTTCTTCTTCATTTCTGCATCGCCGCTGGCCGCCTCTAACCTTTTCTTCCCCTTCTCCAGCCATCACAGTCGCGGAGACGCGAAGCCAGATCTGCTGTCGCTCGTCGTCTCTCCTCGAAGCACAGTCATCCGCCAGCCGTTGCTACCCTCAATCGAACGTGCCATCGGCTCCTCCGTCTCCATCCCTGTTGTTCTTCGCCGTCTGCGCATCAATCCGTCGCTGCTTCTTCGTCCGTCGTCCGCGAAGCGTCGTCGCCTGTGTTCCCTCGAAAGCCAACTGCTTGTGTATGCCGATTTCAAACGATTCGCGTCGTGCCTAAATCGAGCCAAGTCGAGCCGACTCAAGTTGACCCGAGTCGAGCTGCCTCCCAAGCCTAGCCGATCTTCTTGTTCACTGAGTCACTCAAGCCGTTTCCATCCGTGCTGAGTCCCGATGAGCTTTGGTAAGGGTAATTTAAGGAGTTCCTAACGTTTTCTATCGAGTATAAATGTTGAAATAAAACATTAGACTTATTGGTCGAGTTAACTTTTGATCCTTGAAGGTGTTAGAGAGGTGAAGCTCGAATTCCTGGGTTTTACAGCAAGTGTAGTTTGGAGTTAACTCTCCTTTACTTGGGTAAGTCGGTAGATGTTGCTTTGGAGCATTTAAATGTGGATTTTTGGTGGTGTCATCGTTTAAATCATATTGTTTGTGTTTAGGTGGATTCGTTTGGACGTTGACTTGAACAAGGATTGTAGCTAAATTTCAGGTAAGGGACTTCTTACTACTGGACACCAAACCGAGACTGGAAATGTAGTAATTCATATGAGGGTCATACATTAGCGACTGTACTGAATTGATTGATGCATGTTTGCCTGGAAAACATCATTAATATGCACTATTGACTGATTAAAAGCGACATGATTGTTAGTTTTAACTTATATCTTTACATATGTGAATGAGTTGTTCTGCTGATGGAGTACAGATGCCTAGATGTTCTGTGTAATTTAGTTATGTTGATGGGTCGTGCTGTTAACTGAAATAGTAATGTCGATGGATTATGAAAATCTTGATGTTATGTATAATTGAGGTATGTTGTTGGGCTGCTTATTATTGAGTTATGTCGTTGATGGACTAAGGGTTTGGAACCCTCATGGCTAGATTGTGTAGTCGTTGATGTACTGTGCTGTAGATTGAATAAGGACGTTAAGCAGAATATGGACGTTATGCGTAATATAGTTTACTTGTAGTTGTGCTAGCGTTTGGACTGGGACGAAATGATTGTCAGGTGTATTTACATAGCGATGTTTGATTCGTTGACTGGAATTAAATAAGGTGACAGTATCGTGTGGATTGGATATATGTATAGCGACTGATAAGACTATTGATTAAACCTAAACTGTCTGACTGACTAAGCTTATAAACTGAGCCATTAGCTTGAACGATATTGTGATATGACTGTCGTAGACGGTTTAGTATGGAATGAGGGGTAATGGTTAGCTTCATCTATGGGGTAGTGTACCTTGCAGGCACGGTGTCCTTCGGGATTCCTAGACTGATACGTGCATCCTCCGGGATCACTAAACTAATATCTGTATCCTCCGAGATCACTAGACTGATATGTGTATTCGACGGGATCACTAGATTGATTGATGTGTGCGTTTTACGGAGCCACTAGACTGTTTATGTAAGGTCCCCCTTAACAGGAAGCTAACGGTTATTACCCTAACGGACCCAGTAGTGGGTCCCTTACTAGGTATATTTTTATACTCATCCTTTACTCTTTAACTTTTTCAGGCAAAGGTAATGCGAGGGGCAGACCGGCGAGAGGCAAGATGGATGCGTGAAGGCCATATGGACATGTCTAGTTTTTTATGATTCCGCTGAACGTGTTCGTTATGGTTAGGATAGTTGTCTTTATGTTTAGTTTGATGACTTTATGGATTATGTCTTGGGTTTTTTGAAATGATTTAAAATAGTGCCCGAAACTGCTTTTGTTATGTTTTGAAAGTTTTTAATGAATCGTAAACAGGCCTTTTGTGAGTTTACGTGTTTTACTATCGAGCCTTAGTAGTGAATAATGATCTCAGCTTAGTCTGGAAAGTTGGGTCATTACATTGGATTTCCCTTTAAATCTAGAAATAGTGGAGGCCTACATAGTCAAACTAGTGGGGGCTCAAGTTCTAGTAGCTTACCTTTAATTAGGATCTAAACCCAAGATAAGGAAGTAGATCATGAACCTAGATGAAGCAAGAGAGTGAGAACCACAAAAGACTTTGGAGAAGACTTCGAAATGTACAATGTAGACGAAGATCTTAAAGATCTAACAGAAGCCTTATCCTCATTAGATGCCAACTTATGGTAAGAAGCTATCAATGATGTAATGGATTCTCTTGAATCAAATAGAACTTAGCACCTAGTTGACCTACCCCCTGGCTGTAAAGCAATAGACTATGAATGAGTTTTGAGAAAGAAACCCAAATTACCTAATGGACCAGTAGATAAGTATAAGGCTAAACTAGTAGCAAAAGGTTTTAGACAAAATGAAAACATATACTTTTTTTTTTACACATTCTACTCGGTGACTAGAATCACCTTAATTAGAGTGCTGATTTTTATATTCTTAGTATATCAAATGGATGTTAAGACTGTCTTCCTAAACGGTGATTTAGAAGAAGAGATCTATATGGAACAACTTGAAGGTTTCATAGTTCATGGTCAAGAATTTAAAGTCTTAAGCTAGGTAAATCCCTCTATGGCCTAAAATAAGCTCTTAAGCAAGGAAAGGAAAAGTTTGATAATCAAATAATGTTTAAAGAGTTCAAAGTAAATGAGAGTGATAAATGCATCTACGATAAGTCTGAGAATGACTTATGCATTATCATATGCTTATAAGTAGATGACATGTTAATCTTTGGATCAAATTTGCACGTCATAAATGATGTAAAATTAATGTTGAGTGCAAGTTTTGACATGAAAGATTTAAGAGAAGCTAATGTAATCCTAGGAATCAAAACCACTAGGACTAAAAAGGGAATGTCTTTGGATCAATCACATTACATAGAGAAGATTCTAAAGAAATATAACTATTTTGATAGTAAACTAGCCTGTAGACCCTACAATCCTAGTGTTAAGTTGTTCAAGAACACTGGTGATAGTGTTAACCAATATGAGTATGCGAGCATCATAGGCAGTTTGAGATATGTTGCTAACTGCACTAGGTAGGGGTGTACATAAACCAGGTTGGGCCAGGTTGAAGGAAAAGTATGGACCAACCTAAAGTGATCGGGTTGACAAAATTTGAACCCTATCGATTTAATATTCAAGGGTCAACCCAACCCAACCCAACCCAAAAAATCTGGGTTGGGTCGAGTTGAGTTGGTGGGTGTTGCGATTGATGCCCTAAATCTCGTGGTCTTGTGGTTTGTAATTGTATATAATATACAAACATTTTATTTATATAATAAAATAAAGTGTTTTATTTTATTTGACATTTAGTTGCATTAACCCACAAAACCAATAAACTAACATCCAAGGTTATCTTATGTAACCTAAACATGTATGTGGAGACATATAAGTAGATAATATTTAAGTGATAACCTAAATAGTATGTAGTAGATGGATAAGGCTGGATACCTTATCTTGGTGACATTACGAATACGACCTAATTTGTAGTTGTTACAATTATTCTAAAGTGCTACAAATGATTTGATCCTAATCATTCATGTCAAGACATTGCAGTGGGGGTATTCTATATAAAGAGTTTGTATAAGACTGAACCATGAAATGAATAGTCTCTTTTATTAACATCGTTACTAGTT
This sequence comes from Cucumis melo, assembly GCF_025177605.1. Classification (NCBI taxonomy): domain Eukaryota; kingdom Viridiplantae; phylum Streptophyta; class Magnoliopsida; order Cucurbitales; family Cucurbitaceae; genus Cucumis; species Cucumis melo. Next base: position 6,247,342 of record NC_066857.1, read on the forward strand.
AAGACTACATTTCACTAGGATGACCATAGGTGACTTAACCTGAATCCTAAGTGAGTTGTGAACGAGCTTATGAAGGCGGTCCTTTGATTTGCATAGGTAAGAGTGGCCTATATCGGCGACTCAATATGCCTACCATTTTGAGAATTTATCTGATTGGGGAGCTAGGAACACAGCTACACAAGAAGGAATTCACTCATTCTCTATAGATAGAGTAAGTAGAGAAATCGCTCTCTTAAGGGTTGATTCCATGACTTGAACAATGTGGCGCCATACCCTCTTTTGGCCTGAGAGGAGTTTAGTTATAGTGGGACTATAATTATTGTTCATTAGAGAAATCAGTGGTACTTAAGGAGTTAGATGTAATTATAGGGGCAAAACAGTAATTTTTGGCCTAATTGTACTTACGAGCAATTTGTGAAGGGTAATTGCACTATTGATTGGTTATATCTAATGGACACAAAATTATATCTACAGTAAGAAGAGTGCAATTATTAGTCTTTAGTGGAATGACTAATAGTTAATGAATGGAGATTAATTTAATTAAAGAATTTAATTAATTAATTTCATATCATTAGAACTTAAATCTGTAAGTCCATAAGGTCCCCTTGTTAGCTCAATAGGGATGAGAATCAATTGTTTTTTTTTTTTAATTTGAATTGTACAAATTGATTAAAGGGAATAAATTGTATGTGATATAATTAATATAATGTATTTGATATATTATAATATAAAGTTTTTATGAGAAATTAATATTTGAATATGATTTAAATAATAATAATAATATAAATAAGATTCATAAATAAAATATAGATTAAATTAATATGGATTTGATTCATATTAGCACTATATATCATATGAGAGATTTAAACCATTGCTTATATTATTATATATGATATAATATAAAGTTTATGTTATATGAGATATAATATGAATTAAATTTATATTAATTTTATTTTATTAATATATATTTAATTAATAACTCCTTTGATAACTTCCCTCCATCTCTCTTAAGATGCTTGAGATATATAGAATTTCTCTGCACTCTCTACTTTCTAATTTCTCTGTTCCAAAAAGAAAAAAAATTCTCACAAAACTTTTTCCTCACCAAATTACAGAAGCCCACAACTCTCTGTTGATTCTCACCTTGAGAATAACGAGGAAGACTTCGTGGTGTTTGGAGAATTTAAGAAGTTTTTAGAGGTTCTATAAATGTTAGTTTCTTTTCCTCCTTAGAAGCATGCTTAGGCTTTAGTTTTGTTTTTCTTTGAATTTGTTGGTTTTACAAATTGAATTCCATTTGCACAGCGTTCATACGCTTTCGCTTTGAGAATTCTATTCCTTCAGGGGGTTGGCCTTTTTTTAAATTATATTGTATTTCAAATTTTTATATTGGTAGAATTCAATTTCCATCATTTTCTTAGTCTTTCAACCCAAATTTTCATATTCTTTTCAAATTCTAAGTCTACAATAATATTCATTTAAAAATTCAAAATCATAAAAAAAATAGTAATCACATAAAATAGCAATGTCCATTAAAATTTAAAAATACATTAAAAATTCAAATTCATACAGAAATTAATAATCACACAAAATAGGAATGTCAATAATGTCCTATAATGTTCATTCGAATTGAAAAATAGATTCAAAAGTTCAAAATTAAATAATGTCCATTAAAAATAAACAAAAAACATTCCAACTTGGCGTCCAAAGTGTGCCACAACGATGACAATTTTAGGTGATTGTTCTCTTGAAAAGAAATACAAACACATAAGAATTGAATATAATAAAAGTAACAACATATAATGCTATAGAAACTCACACTAAGTATCAATATGCTCTTCTTCCAAATCTAATTCATTAGTCCAAAATAATAGAAGATGACGAGTTTCCTACAAAACAAATCATACAAAAGTAAATAAAAATATACTTAGCATAATACATGTTAGTCGACAATAAAGAAAGTAACTAATTATCTGTCTCAATATTCTCATAAGTCTCTAACTCTTCAAGTTGTGGATGAAGATCTAATAACACCGAGCCGCCTCGAATCCAATTTTGCGTACATATCGAGCTTTCGACTGTTGTAGGAGTCAAAGAACTACGAAATGAATCAAGAATCCTCCCACCTGTACTAAATGCAGATTCAGAAGCCATTATAGATATTAGAATCGCCAAAACATCACGAACAATTTTTGATAGAATCGGATATTTGTACCCATTCATTTTTCGCCAATACATAATATCAAATTCATCTTTATCTACTACATCCTTGTCAGACAAATAAAAAGTCAAGTCCTTTTCCACTTCCATTGAACTTTCTTCTTCTCTCAAAGCATAAAATGTTATCCATGGATTAACTTCTTCATCTTTCTCCACTTCCCTAGTAACATTGTTTGATTGCTTAAGATCATCGGTGATATAACCAATTTGAGTAGAATGGTTATGTTGTGATTTGTAAAAGTCATATAAACGATACAAATATATCTTCTCGCTCTCAACTACATCCTTAACATCACTCTCATAAACATCGGAAAGACAATAGTTCAAGCACCTTAATTTGTACCGAGGATCAATCACCATAGCCACAAACATCAACTTATTCATCTTCTCAAGCGAACCCCAACATTTATCAAACTTTGTTTTCATATTCATAGCCATCAAACTAAGAACAGAGTTGTTGTTGTTGCTCCATTTGTTCAAAATAAATTGAATTTTGTTAATATCCTTATAACCAACATTAGAAGTCACATATGAAGATCCACTTATTTTTGTAGTGGTTTCATAAAACCCTTTTAAAAACTTTATAAACATACTCACCGTCAACCAATAAGACACATTTGGAGGCCCGAATCTCTTATTTCCACGATCACCTTCCTCAAAATATTCAACAAAATCTGAGCTCTCTTTCTCTTCCTCTAAAATTTTGAAATCTTTTTCAAATCTAATTGCATGTTCAAGCATTAAGTATGTAGAATTCCACCTAGTAGCTACATATACACAAACAAGAGCCTTACAATGAATTTTTTCTTACTTCACACATGCTTTAAATTTTTCCATTCTCTTAGGTGATGATCATACATATCTCACAACATTACAAACACTAGTAATAGAATCATGTATATCTTTTAATCCATCATTTACAATAAGATTAATTATATGAGCACAACACCTCATATGCAATAGCTCTCCATTTAAAATAATGAATTTCCAACTTTTAAGTCTTCTCTTAACATATGAAATAGCCACATTGTTGGAACTTGCATTATCAACAGTGATCGTAAAAATTTTGTCAATCCTCCACTCCAACAAACAACTTTCAATTGTCCTCCCAATAGTATCTCCTTTATGATTAGCAACTTGACAAAACTCAAAATCTTCTTATGTAAAACCCATTCAGAATCAATGAAATGTGTCATGATGACCATGTAGTTAACATTTTATAGTGAAGTCTAAGTGTTCGTAGTAAGACAAATTCTTTGAGAGCTTTTAAGTAAAAATAATTTCGATTTTTTCTTCTCTTCAAGATATAGTTGATATATATCTCTAGCTATTGTTACTCTTGATGGAACATCAAACCTATGACACACAATACTACAAAAGTGTCTAAAACCCTCAGTCTCAACAAATTTGAATGACAATTCATTCATAATTATCATCTTAGCACATGCTAATCTACATGCTGGTTGGCTAAACAATGTAGTCACACAATTACTAGCATTGGCTCCTTTCCCATCATTTGTAGGTACAAGAGTTAAGGTGATTTGTCCTTTATCTTCTTCTCTGTATGGGTACTTTTTACATTGATTTCTTAAATGCTTCCACAAAGTGCTAGTTCCACAACTATTACTATCACATGTATAATCCTTGCTACAATAGTTACACTTGCATCTAGCTTCGTCGTTAGCACTCGCTTGCATTTTTTTGAAATGATCCCACACGAAAGAAGTTTGTTTATTAGGTCTCTTTCTTTTGGACTTGGGAGGTAGATGTGGTACGTGTTTTGTAGTTTGGCTTGTATTAGGAGGGGGAGGAGGCATTCCATTATTATCGGTAGCACTCGCATTCTCACTCTTGCTATCCATCTATAAAATAAATGAAATCAACTTCTAATTAAACTTCTAACACCAACATACACATTAACTTCCAATACCAACATACATCAATTAAACATATATATATATATATATATATATCTAAACTTCAAGCACCAATTAAACATATGCATTTGTAATTCCAACACCAACATACAATACACCAATTAAACTTCCAATACCAACAAAACATACACCAATTAAACTTGCCAACACCAATATAAAATTTAGATTTCAATGCCGACAAAAGTATCTAATTCCAACTAAAGTTCTAATTAAAACATATACATATCTAATTCCAACCCTAACTAAAATTTAGATTTCAAACAATGCATCAAATTATAAAACACAAAAAATGTTAACCATCAAAATATTTAACTTACCATAAAGTTAGACGACAATGGTGATTCTGCAGTATCTCGCACCGTGTCCATGGTGACGAGTTTTAAAGAAACCTGCATATAAATACTTGAGGCACTGTTAAAAGAAAGTGTTACGGATCAATCAAATATGAACTTCAGTAGTAATGAGATAAAAGAAAGTCAAAAAGCAAAGCACAAATTAATAGTAATGAGATAAAAAAGAACCAAATGAATTATGGAGTATAAGAAAGAAAGCTTCAAATGTTGACAAATAAAATAATTCTACACAATTGAAAATGAATGTTTATATTATTAAAGTATTTGAAAGAGAGGTTTTGGGGACAGGAGATTATAATGTCTCCCATTTTCATTGCCAGATATATTGTTTGCTGAACCATTGTAAAGCCAAACATGCACAATAATTAAAGCTTAATAATCCATCATTACTGGTTTGATAGCAATTAACTGATTGAGATTTGTTTCTTAACTATTAATCATGTGGAAATCTCTCGATTTCTGTTTGATGAAAATCATTGTTAATGGTGGTTACTATATTTTAAATTGGTCATTAAATTGTTTGTAGTTGAAATATTATTGTTATTACTATTTTAAATTCCAACTCCCTATCACTAACACCATTGATTACCAATGATCTAATCATTTGTCAATCACACGAACAATCACAATCATTAACAAATACTTGTGATTCAAACAGATAGTCAAAGTATCCCTACATCATCAAACTTCTTCATTCAATATTAATTGTAATGGAAGTACCAAATTTTCAGCCCTTATTCAATTCTAATGGTCAAAGCATGCCTAAGTTTTGTATCTAATAACCTATATCAGTTTCTAGCAGTGTCGGTAAAAAGATTGAATTACACTTCTTTAACTTCAAAAAAACAATAATATTTTGTCATCAATAAGAATCAACCCACCTTAAAAAATACAATAATATTTTCAAAGCCAAAGAACAAAAAAAAAAAAAAAAAATCCAAAGAACAAAAAAATCCTACCTTTTTGCTGCCATTGGTGGAATAGATCTTGTTGTCGTTCTCACCGTCGTTGGTGGCTTTGGTGATTTTATCTGTGTTTGAGGAGGAGGAGAAAAGCTGCGAATGTGGGAGATGAAATTGAAAACACGATGAAGAACCCTCAAATGTAACCACACAGTCACAGATGCTGGGAGGAAAACACGTAAACAATATTAGGGTTATATATATATATATATATTACTAAATCGGGTCGGGTTGGGTCAACCCGACCCTTAATTCCCCAATCTAGTAACTCGACCTATTTTTTTTAGTTTCCTAACCCAACCTAACCCAAAACATAATTTAATCCAACCCAACCCTTATGATTTGGGTTAGGTGGTCCGGGTTGGTCGGGTTACCAGGTTTTCTGAACATCCCTAGCACTAGGCAAGATATAGCTTATGATGTAGGGTTACTATGTAGGTTTACTAGCAGACCCAGCCTAGAACATTAGAATGTTGTAGAAAGAGTAATGAGATACCTTAAGAAAACCTAGAACATAGGATTACATTACTAAAAGTTTCTCGCTGTCCTAGAAGGTAACAACAATGCTGATTGGAATTCCCTCTCGGATGACTCAAAGGCTATAAGTGGCTATATCTTTAATATAGCAGGAGGGATTGTTGCTTGGAAATCCAAGAAATATACTATTTTAGCCTAGTCAACAATGAAGGTAGAAATGATATCACTAGCTACTGCTAGTAAAGATGCAAGTTGGCTTCGAAGCTTGCTATTGGAGATTCTCACATGGAAAAAACTGATACCAGCCATACTGATTCATTGTGATAATATTGCAACTATCGCAAAAGTTCAGAATCGTTATTACAACGACAAGAGACAACAGATACATCGTAAACACAGTACCATTAGAGAATTTCTCACTATTGGTGCAGTAATAGTGGATCACATACAGACTGATGATAACTTGACTGATTCTTTGACGAAAAGACTTGTCAAAGACAAGGTTTTCAAAACCTCATAAAGAATGAGATTCAAGCCTATAGAAAATTGAATCACATGTGAGATAAAGTACCTAACTTAAGATATTGGAGATCTAAAGAAACAAGTTCAATAGGTAATAACTGATTATAAGTGATATGGAGAGAACATGCTAAAACACTTGTAGTTCCATTTTTATGATTCAGTGATCAATATGACATCCTGAAGCAAATGAAAAAAAGCTTAACTTAATTCTTAATGAATTATATACTTGATGTCAAGTAGGGTACCTAACTACAAGAGTACTCTTGATAGATTCACCTTTGTGGGTATGGAAGTGAGGGTCGCTTCCTATGGAATTCTAGGCAAATTCTCTAGAGCATTCACTAAACTGGGATATACATGCAAGGCCTTAAAGTACAACCATTTAGAACTTCACTCGAATAATATTGTGTGTGCAATGTTGTTAGAGGTAAAGTTCAAAGCCAATGGTTACTTTACAATATTCTAAATCATTGTCACTACATAAAGGTTCAAGTCATAAGACACCTTTGCTTAAGCACAATATTACACAAATAGATATTGGTAATGTTATAAAATTATCAAGTGAGGGACTGTTCGTAAAAAAATTTCAAGTGGGGGATTGTTAATGAAAAATAGTTTAAAAAGCAAAAATATATTATTTTATTTAAGATGCATTCCCATACATTCATTTATAAATTTGGGCCCTAAGGGGTACCCTTGTTTTGGAGACTGAGAGGAAACAGGCAAAAGTGGCTTTGTTGATATCTCCATGTGGGCCACCATCGTTCGTCAGTCAGACGTGGCATGGAAAAGTGAGGAATAAAATAATATTTTTATTAAAAAATAAATAAATAAATTATTTAGAAACCAATTTTTCATTTTTTTTAAAACAATCGTATTTAATTACTAAATGTTTCATATTTAATTTTGTGAACCATTGAGCCGTTATAAATTATTAATAGAACTATTTTCAACAGTTGGGTCGTTTTGTTTGACTAACATAATATCTCGACCGTCATACCCTTTTTTTACCGTTATAAGTACCTTATCGCTCAAGGCTCCCCCATCTACTATATATATGTGCCTTCTATTATCATTTCATCAACACCGAAAATACCAACTCTCTCATTTTCTCTCGAGTTCTTTTCTTTATGTCTCCCTTAGTCTATCTCATCTGTTTTTCTTTTTTGATTTTTCGAGCAACTAAGTATCTAGTAAGTGTTGGTATACTAGTTGGTTCGGTGCAGTTCCTACCGACGAATTAGAGGTTGTTTTATCCTAGAAACAACAGACGCTTTACATCTATTTGCACATCTGAGTAGAGTGGCAAAATGTCTTAAAGAGAACGAGATTAGCGACTCATCCATTTTGTTAACGTGCTTCTGTTTTGTAGGTTTTCTTACTACGACCCTTAGCTTCATCGAAGTGCAACAACAATCGATGTTATATAATTACTAGTCTTATCACATGTGATACATGTGGAATCGTTTAATTTCTTGGAAACTTTATTGTGGAATATTATATTAAGAAAAAAGTTCTATAATTTGAATTAAGATTAAAAGATGCTTTGTACCAAACATTTATGGAAGTGTTTCAATTCTATAACTGTAACGCCCCAGAAATGAAGATAGTTTTAGAGTTATTTATCTTAGTTTTGTTTAATCAAGTTTAACTTATTGAATGTTATTTTGAGAAAAGTTGATTGAAAATTATAGGTTTTGTGGAAATTGGAATTAATTAAATATTGTTAGATGAATATTTGGATTTTTGGTTATTGAGAGTTAAATTATGTTGTATGATATGTGATTTAATAAGGACTGTGGATTTTCAAAATTATGGTTATTTATATGTATTATATATATATATAGTTAATATGAGAGAAGATATTTGTGAAAAAATATAATTATTTATAAAAATATAAATATTTTTGGGAGAAGAAAAATGTTGATTGAATGGGATAAATTAAACGAATTGAAAGGGGGTTGGATTTATTTTTAGAAAGCAAATAAAAGAAAAAGGAAAAGGAAAAAGGAAAAAGAATTAATAAAAATAATAATATTGATTATTTATTTATTTATAGATGTCTCGATTCACATGTGAAATCATCTCTAGGTCAAGGAGGCTGACTATCTGAAGAGCCAAATGTCTTTGAACCGACAAAAACCTAGAGAGTGGTGGAAAAGAATAGCTTTTCCACTGTTTGTAAAAAAAATTCTTTGTTGGAATTTATGTCCTAAAACTCGTACTTTGTTATTTGATTCAATAAAATTTATTATCGAAGGCTATAATCTTAAAACCAATAAATTAAGATCCCGAGGCTATTTTACTAAGTTTTTCAATACACTTGAACTTTATGTAGAGACATAAACATGGATTAAGTTCGAGTTAATAACCCAAATAGTCTATAGTGTATAAATAAGGTTGGGTGCCTTATTCTGAAAAAACACTATGGATGCGGCTTGCTCCGTAGTTAGTACAAACGATGTAATCCCGAATCGTTCATGTAGAGACATGGGATTGGGGGCGTCCTATGTAAATGGTTTGCATAAGACTGGAACCACGAAATAGTCACTTTTAGTTATAACACCGTAAACTATAAACTGACTATTTCAATTATGATGACCTAGGTAACTTGATCTTAATCCTGAGCTAACTATGAACTTCTGTTCATTTTGTAGTATCCTTAGATCTGCATAGGTGAGGGCAGCTCATCATCGCTGGCCCAATAAGCCTCTCATTTCAGGAATAAGACCGAATCGATAGCTAGGGACATAGGGTGCAAGATGGAATTCACTCCTACCCACTTCTGAGATAGTAGATAGGTTGTTCCCTTAAAGACTGAATCCAAGTCTTGAACAAGGGGCCCTACCTTCTCATTAGCCCGAGAAGGACTCAAGTTTATAGGCTAGACCTTAAACCAATTGTTCAATAGTGAATCAGTGGGTCTTAAGGAGCAAGATGTAATCTCGGGGGTAAAACGATATTTTGACACACCCAAGATTACGAACAACCTGTGAATGATCAACTTACTCATCATAGTTATATTAGATGGACAGAAATATATCTATAGTGATGGGAGTGCAACTAAGAATCTTTAGTGGAATGACTCTTTAGTTAACGAATGTTGATTAAGCTTGATCTAAAAGAGTTTAGCCAGTTAATCTCGAATCGTTGGAGCCCATGATCTATAGGTCCATTAGGTTCCCCTACTAGCTCATATGGATTCAACTAAGAACAATATGTTGAAGTAACTCGAATTGTTCGAATTAGGAAAAGAGAGAGAAACCAACAAATATATAAGATATAAGTCGGTAGATATAAACTTTAAGCTTTGTGTTTAAATATGATTTAAATAAATATGAATATAGATTCATATTTAGAAGCTTGGAAAGTTTTGAAACAGTCAAAGTTATAAAAGTCAACATGTTGACTTTTGACTTTGAAAAACAAAACTTTGACTGGAATTTATATTCAAATATGATTTAAATTTTAGAAAAATGAATGCGAATTCATACTCGGGAGGTTAGAATTAGTCAAGACGGGTAAAATAGCAAAAAGTCAAAAAGTTGACTTTTGACTAAGAAAAGTCAAAGTTTGACTTTGACTTAATTGGTCAAATGACCAAATTGCCCTTTGACTAATTTCCTTATTAACTAAATGTTAGTGGGAAATGTGGCAGTTTATAATGAATTAGAAGCCACTAATTTCATTAATAGTGAATGGATTAGTTAGGTGTTGAGGTTATATGAAATAAATTGCATGCATTTTGCATGTAATTTTTCTATATAAACTTCTCATTTCAGAATTAGAAGAAGATGATGATTTTCATAAAATTATCTAAACAATACACCTACCTCCATGCTTCTCTCTAAAAGATTTACTTTACAAAAATGAGTTTTACAACTTGGTTCTTGGTCCTAAGATTAGTAGGTCAACATAGTGGTTGTCCTATGCTCGTGATCTACAGGCAGAGAAGTTTTTTTGAAACGAAGAAGAAGTTGAGAATTGCAAAGGTAAGCTCATCGTTTACTTTTTATATTTTTCCAGGTCTATCGTTTAATAGTTGCATATTAATTTTTAAATCGTTTAGATGCATATAGAGTAAAGCATGATTCTTTTCTTCCGCTGCTGCATGCTCTCTGTTGTTTTTCCGATCATTCTTCATATTCTTCGGTTAACCAATGAGTGAAAGCTTGAGGTTTGAGTGAAGAAGATCTCATTTCCCATCTCCCCTAACTTGTAATGTCATTTCTATTCTTTCCATTTTTTGTATTTCATTTAATATATTTGTTCATATTGTACAGTGGTCTAATCTCTATATTCTTTAATACATTGCATATTTATACATTTTCAATCTATCATCTCTTTACTGTTCATTTTTCCTTGCGTTATTTATAGTTTAAGATCTATGTTAAGTTAAGAAGGTTAGCTTATAACTCTTATCGCGTTAGTTGAGCTATAGTCATCACATGATCAGTGTTTTTCACCAAGTACCCGAGAGGGCAAGTAGCAAGGATATGGCTAACACCCACAAGGATGGTGAGATAACTTCAAATCATTTGTGTGCTGAAAGGAGAACAAGTGTAGGTATATGGCGCCGAGAGGTTGTCACCCTTAAACGAGAAGCTCTATAAGTCTTGTAAATGAAATATTCTATATGTATCTTGCTTAACTCAGCTTGGTCATTTAGATCCCGAGAGGTGAGCAAGTGTGGCGTTTAAAGACACCGAGAGGTGCTGCCATAAACATAAGCTAATTAACTGAGTTATATCGCATCAAGGTTCTTTTACTACTTAATCGCCTAGTACTACATAGACTTTTCTTCACCCTTCTTTTATGCAAGTTAGTTCACAATCCCATCTCACATCCATCTTAATCCCCATTTTACAGATTCTTTAGTGTAGATAGGTAGATATAGTTTAAACTTACACTTATATTGTATAATTTATTCTTTTATACCGCCTAAATGAAGAGTGAACCTTAGAACTTAGCTTTGATATTAATTCCCTGTTTTCAACCTTAGATTACCCAGAAAACCTATTGCTTCGCATGCCATAACCATGTCCCACCGCATAGAATAAGATACCCAACACACAACACTGCACTAAGCATCGAGTCCGAATCAATATCAAGCAAGTTTTTGGTGTCGTTGCTGGAGAATTGATTTTCAAATACTAGAGTAGTATTTTACTTCGATTTTGGGTGAAACACTTGATTATGGTGAATTATGCGTTTAGCCAAAGATCTCGTAAAGAGGTTCATCTAGAGTATTTGTGCTTATGTGAATTAGCCCTAGGGTTAGGTGCATATTTTGGTAAGTGTGATAAGAGGAACATCAATGGATGCGTGTAATCGCAAATGAAGTTGAGAATCTCAAAACGCCTGAAATCTAGAATGTCTAATTTATTGAATTTAAGAACCCTCATGAAGACATCAAAGAAAGCGTCCACGCTATTAGTTAAGTAAGACCTTTTTTCTAGCTGACTACGTGATAAAGGGACCGAAAATGATCATTTGAACATTACGATAAACAATTAGAAGCACAGGGTTATTGCGATGAGCAATCATGATGCAGAAAGTCATGCAAAAAATGACCAAGAAAAATTTCAGAACAAAACAATACGGTTAGGAAGGCTATGCAGAGTAGTATGCGATGAAACCATAGTTTTTCCTCGCCTAAAAACCTGAGCGCAAGGATGCATCATAATGTATAAACCTTCCTTAACTTTATTATAATTTGCATCCATAAATTTTGTATATTGGTTTTGTGTATATCATATGTGTATTCAATTTATACTTGTAATTACTTTTTAGCTTTAGCTTTGTTAGTTTAGTAAATTTGAAAAGTTAGGGAGCGTGAGTTATCTTGCGAAATCTTTAGGCTAATTAGGGTTTTTCGTAATGAAGCCACCTCGCGAGAAGGGTTCGCGTCAAAATGTATTATGCATTTTGATCTTCTTGCAAGGTGTGATTGAGCTTAGGATTTCAATTGGAAGGATTAAGGTTTCTGGAAATTTGAAATGATTAATTTCTTTTAAAAATTCAAAAATTTGAAAGTAATTATTACACCGTCCTTGAGAAACAAACCGTTTGTGTCAGGACATCACGTCTCATTTAAAACGCACGCTAACCACGAGGTAACCTAACCCCTAACCACGTTTAACCATGCCTAATTAAACCCTCCTTAAACCCTTATTTGGAACTTTTTAGCCAAACAATCTTCCGAATTCTCAAGCCTTCCAGTTTCCGATCACCTTCTCCGGCGAAATCAGTAAGTCTTTCCTACCTCCAACCCTTGCATTTCGTTCATTTCCCTTTTATTCCTTACCAATTATGTTTGGAAAGCAAGCTCTCACCAAAGCCTTCATGAAATACCAAGCAATTGTTGGTAAAGCAAGGCTGTCTAATGAAGGGGCTGAGAAAACTCCATCCAGCAGTCATGTTTCAGAGCAAAGAATGGAGGAAAGGCCACTCAAGAAGGTGGTCATCAATGGAGTAGAAATTCACTTGCTCGTAATAGTCTCTGAAGAGACTTAAAAAAGAGAAGAAGAACAAAAAGAACGAGAAGAGCGGGAAATGTTAGAGAAAGAAAAGGTAGAAAAAGAAAGGGCTAAGAAAAAGCAAAAAGAAAGAAAAGAAAGAGAGAAGCAAGAAAGCGAAGAGAGGGCAGAAAGGGAAATATTAGAATGAGAGAAGGAAAAGAAAGAAAAGAAGAAAGAAAAAGAAAAGAAAGAAAAGGAGGAAAGGGAGAAAAGAGAAAGAATGGAGAAGGAAAAGGAAAAAAAGAAGGAGGAGGAAGAAAAGAAGAAAAGAAGAAAAGAGAAGATGGGAAGAAGAAGAAAAAAAAAAGATAAGGCGAGAAGGAAGGAAAAGGAAGTGCATGATGAGGCACAAGAAAAAACTGTGCAAAAAGAAGGAAGGAAAAGGAAGTGCATGATGAGGCACAAGAAAAAACTGTGCAAAAAGAAGGTACCTCCTTTGCCTATCGCCAAAACTGAATTTGAGAAGTTGGCAAAGAAGACATAGAAGAAAATTGAAAAAGTGAAGTTTGGGTTATTGAAAATTAAAGTAAATTAAAGGCGCATGACGTTGAGGCCTTGGTGCAACAAAAGAAGGAAACAAAGCTAAGGGAGCAGGAAGGGCTCTTTAGCGAGGTGGAGAAAGTAGCTCTCTATGTGGAGAAGAACAAAGGCAAAGAGAAAACTTTTAACGAACACTGAAAGGAGTTTGAGAAAGAAATTAAGGAATTAAGTCCTTTGGACAATGAGGCACCAAGACCGATGAAAAATAGGAATGTGACAATGAAAAAGAAGGTCTTAAGACCGCAATTTAAGAAGAAGCGAGTTGGAAAGACAAAAAGAAAGTCTCAAGAAAATGAAGAGGAAGTGGGTGAGGAAAGTGAATTAGAAGGACTATTCATCACTACCCAAGTTAGTAAATAATTTATGATAGAGAAGGGGCTCTATCCATACCAAGGAACTATGCCAGAGTTCCTCGCGTCACCTATCAGAGCATTTAGATGGAAAAGATTTTTTCAATGGGTGACTGCAATAAGACCAGACGTAGTGAAGATGTTTTACAAAGGATATATTAACGGTGAAGAACACTACGCCATGGTTAAAGGGCAAAAAGTAGACCTTGGGCTAGATGCAATTAATGAGCTCTTTAATTTATAAGCCAACGAAATAGGACATGCCGTTTTAAAAAATTCACAAGTACAAAGATTTCGAAGATGCGTTAAAGAGAGTTGCATGGCCCGAGACGAAATGAGACATAACGCCAATAGAAAAGTACCAGCTCTTTCTGCATAACCTAAATACAAAAGCCAACATCTGGTTGTATTCGTGAAGAAGAAGATCATGCCTACTCGCCATGATAGCACTATCTCCATGGAACAAATAATGTTAGTCTACTGCATAATGAATGAGATACCAATGAACATAGGTGAGATAATAAGCGAGCACATCATAGCATGAGTCAAGCATCCCTGTAGAGCAAGACCTTTCTGACACTTAATTGAAAACTTGTGCTTAAAAGCATGTTCGATGTTAGACAAGCTTTCTCAAGTAAAGGTGAAGGATGAGATTTTGTCCTCCTCAACCCTTCATTGCATAATTGCCATCCATAAGAACAAGGCTAAGCTAAAATGCCTCAAAACCAAACAAGACGGTAAATCAAAGGTTAAAACAGTGGATGATGAAGATGAAGAAGAAAAAGAGAAAGATGATGTTCCGCTAAAACGCAAACGACAAGGCGAGGAGGAGGCCTTAGGATCAAAGAAAATAAAAACCTTTAAGGATAAGGACTCTAAGGAAAACTTTTTATCTACATTCACTAAGAGTCCCAAAAAGAAGAAGCTCACCAATCTCCCTTCACTCAATAAATACAAATCCTCCAAAGCCACTAGCTCTCAAACTCCTACTAAGTCTAAAACGCCTCCACCACCTCCTAAAAAATCTAAATCGCCAACCATATCCCAAGAAATTCAAAATACCTCTTCCTCACCCAGGCAATAAACTAATAAAAATCTTGCCATTATTGTACGTACCAGGAAGGAACCTCTACCTCACGACAAGAGGACAATCCTCTATCCCTTGTTGCTGAGCCAACCAATTAAAATAAACCCTTGAGCCTTGAAGAATCCAATCAAGATATCTTTCGAGATTCCCTCTCAGACCCTGTCGCGTTTATTCATGACGCATTTAAAGAGCAAGAAGATGGGGCGGAAAGCCCAATACTATCCCTAAAAAGAAAAGAAGTCAACGTGGAGGTTATTGATAACCTACTCCAAAGGGAAAAAGAAATACTCCCTGACGAAGATGGTGAGAAAAGCCTCCCCTCACTGCCCAAATCAACTCCTGAAGCTTCAACATGAAAAGATAAGTTAAAGGAGGCAGTGAGAGAAGAAGAAGCAGAAGAAGTTAATGAGGGTTATATCTTCAAGTTCATGGATCACTACATCTGTAAACCAATGGAAAAAGGAATTGAATTTCTTGTGTTTGACCTGGATTACCCAAGAAACCTATTGCTTCGCTTATACTTGGGCAAGCAGTAGGTAAACCTGTACTCAACGAGGACTTAGTAATTACATCAGAATGTGAGACATAAAGAGCTCACAACATGTCATGACCATGTCTCATCGCATAGAATAAGATACACAACACACAACATTGCACTAAGTACTAAGTCTGAATCAATGTCAAGTAGTTTCTTCCTTCTTTCTTTCTTTACATTGTTATTGAGTTGAGTTAAGAGCAAATATCTAAGACTTTTTTCAAATCTAAGTAGTTTGAGGCTATAGTTCTATTGTAGTTAATCGTTGTATCCTACCAAGAAGATCATTGTAGTCTGCTTGCAAGCTCGTGCAAAGAAAATAATTGTCCTTAGGACAACACTTACTCGACTATAGTTTGAGAATGTAGAGATTTAGAGGTTCTTTCAAGTATTTGTCTCCATATCTATGCCTTATTATATAATCTGGCTTAAGTGTATTTATTTTCAATTGAGTTGCAATTAGTTTGCTAGTGTATAAAATTCATATTATATTCAAAGTTTCTCCAACAAATACAACATCGACTCACCTCTTATGGTTCACTTATGAGACCCTAATCACGTCCTAAGCAACACAATAAGACTGTATGTGATAAAGAGTTGTCGACTAGAAAGGTTTCTCGTGATTTAACGCATTGAGGCATTTCAATCAAGTGTTGAGGAAGTTTCTATGCGTTCTGGTAGTCGACGCCTAAGATTCTCTAACACAGAAGTAGTTGATGTTACTTACGTATGAAGGGCGATGCTCAGTTCTGACCCAGCCACTAACTGATGATCAGAATTTGGACGGTGAGAACTACGTGGTAGAACACGATTTGTTGAAACTCACTGCCAAGCAGAAGTAATTATTTCGACATGAAAATTCTCACCGAAAAAAAGTCTATAAATAAGGGAGTTCCAGACAAATTTTAAAGCTTAATCAAAATTCTGAGCTAAGTAAGGACTGGAGAATTTACGAGGCATTGAGAAGACTTTTTAGAGTTATCAAGCATCTAAGGTTGACAAGGAGTTTGGCCATGTGCTTAGGGCAGAAGAAAATCTCATCCCAAATGTGAGTGGTTTTTAAAATGTTTTAGAAACCAAAATGATCTTTAAATCATATTTGAACTCTGTACTAGTGTTTATTTAATATTGTCATTTGATTTGTAAATGAATATGTTTTGAAATGAAGAGGTGGTTTGTGTAATTTTCTCAAATAAAAATTAAACAACGTAATAAAAGAAAAGTTAGAGAATGAAAAAACTCGTAATGGATAGAAAAGAATACAATAGTTGTTCCATAAGATGGGATGAAAAACAAAGCCTTAAACAAAATTAGTAGGTAAACATTTTTTTTTTTTTGGTAGTCTACGACTGCTAGCCGTTGGATGTGACTGTCGTCACCATATCCACTATTACCTCTAACTCATAAACCTTCATCCTCAAAAACCCTTTTAAACCCTAATGCAACATTCTTTCGCCCATTTTTTCCGACTATCCACCTCCTTCGGTACCGGTGGCTGCAGCTGGTAGAGCAGGAATTTGGAAGTTCTGCTATGTCCACCAAGCTCTTCCCTCGCCTCCATCTCCTCAGCCATCCTTTTCCTCTTCCTAGTTTTCCCTTGATGAAGCTCCAACCCTCCATTCGTCAATCTCGACCAATTCATATTTTCTCTCGCGTCTTCCCCTTCAAGCTCAAGTATGCCTCTATGGCCTTCTCTTCTCGCCCTTCCCAAACTTTTCAAGGAGTCCGACGGAGCAGCGCCGTCGGTAGAAGCTCCGAGAGAGGAGGGTTTGGTGCCTCTAAGAGTCTTGTTGAGGATGAGGCTGAACTCAGTGATTGGGTTAGTGACTTGAAAACAAGCTCGTTTCGTGGACGAATTACGAGCGATGAAGACTCGGATGAAGATCGTAGGCGGGGTAGAGGAAAGGATAGGGATAGGGATAGGGATGGGGATAGGGAGTCACCGTCGTTGAAGAGGGGGAGGGGTCGACAGTCGTACGAGTTACGGGAGTCTTCAGAGCGTCGGAGACCTCGAGGCCCCTCAACAGAGTCATATCCGAAGAGTTCACGAAATGTTAGTCGATTCAAGCGTGAGTATGAGGACGAGAGAGAAGACTTCCGTTCACGCAGTAGTGGCCGTGTTTTTGTTAGAGAGAATGTGGGTTCTTCGATTGGAAGGGGACGTGGGACGAGAGAGACTAATTCGAGAAATCAACAGATTCCAGGTCGTGAGAGCTTAGAGAGAGGAAGGAGGGATTCTAAGTATCGAGCCCGTTTTACAGGTGAAAGTGAAAGCGAGGAGGACGAGGACGAGGAAGAAGAAGATGATGGTAAGAGAAGGAGAACTAAAACTGGTGTTAGGGATTTTCTAGGCGATGAAGATAGTGCTGACGACGAGGACGAGGAAAAAGATTTTCTGTTCGGAAAAAGTACTAATACTTTGTTTCCATCTGGGGAGAAAGTGAGCGAAATGGATCGACCACGAAAATCTCCAGGAGGTTCTGACTCATATTTGAGTGAAACTAGGTACGTTAAATATAACTGTAAAGGTTCATTTCCAATTTGTTTCTGTTTTCTTAAGCACATTTTGCCCTATCAATTAGTTAAGATACCACGAACTGCCACAAATCTGAAAGTAATTGGGTAGTTAAGGATCCAGGACTCAACTAACCAACGGGAGGGACAATAAGCACTCTGACTGGTACCAAATTCTTAAGTATCTAGCTTTAGAAACTTATCCGAGCAACGGGAACCACTTTCTCATGCCACTTCAAGGTTGTCTGAATATCTTCTCTCAATCCATAATTGGATAATCAGACCTTCTTTTAAACAGAAACTAAATGAACAATAAAAAATTACAACCTTTAGTAAAATGGCGACTGACCATGATAGTCAACGACGTTCTGGTGGTCTGCATTTTTTATTTCAAACAAGTAAAAATAGCAAGAATGAAATGGGAAGGAATATGTGAGTCTAAAGAAATGATTTCCCTGTGGCCTGTTTATATGGATGCACGACTGCTTTTCATGCCTGCAGATTTGATCAGTGTTCAATATCACCCATATCACTAAAGGGTATCAAAGACGCTGGATATGAGAAGATGACTGTAGTACAGGAGGCCACACTTCCTCTAATACTAAAAGGTTTGTTTATTTTCCTCAAGTGTTTGGGCTTAAACTACATTGTTAATGTAGATCAATATCTTTCACTTCTCTTTTCAAAATTACGTATACTGTCCGATTATTTCATTAATCTACTCCACAGTTTTAGTGACAATTTTCAAAAGGGTTTACAATTCAGTGTATCCCTGAAAGTTTTGTACATGCATTTATTTCCCTTAAATTTCTGCTTAGTTGGTCTTTTACTTCGTACTTGCACTTGTGTTTCTAGGTAAGGATGTTCTTGCCAAAGCTAAGACAGGGACTGGAAAAACTGTGGCGTTTTTGGTAAGTTACATGATGATCTTACGAAAAAGGTCATTTACATTTGTTTTTGTTAATTAAAAAAAAACATAATTTAATAGAATGGTCAAACGATACTGATCGATTAACAATTTTGTCCCCCCAAATTATCTGAAGGTTGATTCATTGTTGAAAGAATCTAAAAAAGAACTATTTTGAAGTTTATTGTCTTTATTTTTCCTTCAGTTTTTCAATCATACATTGTGTAGTTCTAAAATTGGTTTCAGCAGCATCTTTACTTCTCTGCACCCTATTGCCATTATAAAATTGGACCTATGTAAGGAAGTCGAGCAGCAGTTACCAGCTAGCATGACTAGTATTCATTTCTTCACCTGGAATGATAGTGACAGAAAATTTTGTATGCTATCAACTTTTTAAGTTCTTTATTTCAGCTTCCCTCAATTGAAGTTGTTGTGAAGTCTCCACCTACTGGTGATCAGAAGCGGCCTCCAATTCTTGTTCTTGTTATATGCCCAACCCGAGAGCTTGCCACACAGGCTGCCAATGAAGCTAATACTCTTTTGAAGTACCACTCTACTATTGGCGTTCAAGTTGTAATAGGAGGTACAAGACTTGCCCTCGAACAGAAACGCATGCAAGCAAACCCTTGCCAGGTTAGCTTTCCTAAGTCAAAAGTAGCATGAAGGTAGAGATTTTACCAACGGTTTCAATCTTAGACCTAATTTTGTTAAGACCCTGAATGTTTTGCAAGCTTAATATCCTGATAATAAGTGGTTTAATATTTTGGACTTAGCCTAGCTACTACTACCATTAGCACTGAATGCTGCATATTCAGTTGGATCAGTAAGTTTGAACTTCAGTTTTATGCCAATTGCTACAATAAGATGATGGTGGGTGGTGATGGCTTTAAAATTTCACAAACTTGAACTGCAGATTCTTGTTGCTACTCCTGGAAGGCTGAAAGATCATATAGAGAATACTGCAGGTTTTGCAACTAGACTGATGGGTGTCAAGGTCCTTGTTCTTGACGAAGCTGATCATTTATTAGACATGGGATTTCGCAAGGACATTGAACGGATTATTGCTGCAGTTCCAAAACAAAGACAAACTCTTCTGTTTTCTGCCACTGTTCCGGATGAGGTATTTATTTACTATTTTTGCAATGTTGTTACTTGTTTCTTATCAAACCCCCTCATTGAATGTAACCAACTACTGAATGCTAAACATTCCTCTCAAATAAAGGTCCGCCAAATCAGTCACATTGCGTTGAGAAGAGATCATGAATTTGTCAATACAATTCAAGAAGGCAGTGAGGACACACATGCACAGGTAGGACTGTGTAAAGCTACCGGATCATCTTCTGGCTCTTATACCACGTGTAATGAATTCGGTCATATAGTAACCAGCTGGATCATTTCAGGTGAGACAGATGCATATAGTTGCTCCGTTGGAGAAGCATTTTAGTCTGCTCTATGCCATTCTTAAAGAACATATTGCTGATGACGTTGACTATAAGGTATTAACTTCAATCATGGTGTTAAATTTACTCAATAGTTCAATTATAGTAATTTCCTTATCTGTTATAATGAGAATGGGTAATTACTAGCCCGTAATTCTCCAATTCTTCTCCATACGTGAAACCAAATAGTTAGTTGATAATGTTAGGAACTAATGCTATGGATGAAAGTCATTGCTAATGTTAGCTAATTATTCCTTGGGATAGGTGAACTTGTAATGAGAATGTTCTCATGTTTTGTTGTACCTGTTCAGGGAATTCTAATTAATCTCTTGGTGGATGCAGGTTCTTGTATTCTGCACAACTGCTATGGTCACACGAATGGTTGCCGACCTTCTTGGTGAGCTGAACTTGAACATCAGAGAGATTCATTCTAGGAAAGCGCAGAGTTACAGAACCAAGGTTTCGGATGAGTTCCGAAAGTCGAAAGGCCTCATCCTTGTAACTTCGGATGTTTCAGCTCGTGGGGTTGATTATCCCGATGTGACCCTTGTCATACAGGTAATTTGCTCTCATTCGGCCTTTTAGCCAATGTTAATGTGAAAGTTGCTGTCGGTGCTGCCTTTACTTGTATCTTACCACAACTTGAGCTTCTTAGAGTGGACTTTGAAATGTCAACTAGTGTTATCCAAAAGGCTCCTTTGCTTTTAGGTTGGCTTGCCTGCTGATAGAGAACAGTATATTCATCGACTTGGTAGAACAGGACGTAAAGGCAAAGAAGGGCAAGGCATATTGTTGCTAACGCCTTGGGAAGAATTCTTTTTGTCTACAGTTAAAGACTTGCCGATATCAAAAGCTCCTATGCCTCTAATCGACCCAGAAACAAAGAAAAAGGTCTCCCTTACGTTCTGGTTTTTTTCCCCAATTACTGAAAGAAATCGATTACAAATAATCTGTGAGAGCCTCTAACATGAAATGTAAGCAGGTGGACCGTGCTCTGGCCCATGTTGAGATGAAGAATAAAGAAGCTGCATACCAGGCGTGGCTTGGTTACTATAACTCAAACAAGACGGTTGGAAGGGACAAGTATAGACTGGTTGAACTTGCCAATGAGTTCAGTCGAAGCATGGGACTCGACAATCCTCCGGCCATTCCCAAACTAGTACTTGGGAAGATGGGTCTCAAAAATATCCCTGGCTTACGTGTAAAATAATTTGAAAGGAAGTTGCGGCTTATAATAGAGAAGGTATGAAGGAAACGGTTCTTGCACCGGAAAGTGAGGTAAGAAGCAATTGTTATAATTCATTTTCTGTCCTCTTTTAGATTGTAGTGTGGGTTAAACTAGTGAGAGCTCAAGCTTGAAATATTAAAATCTTGTAGCGTTGCCTTTTGGAATCTCCCAATTCAAAAATACATTCTTTAATTTTTTTATTGGACCAACCCGAGTTATTCTTTTGAAGGGTTTTGACTACTCTATTCACCAGCAAAATTCAGCTAGTGCTGTCGAATCTACTAGACGATATCAATAAACTTTTATACATGAAGTTGTATTTTATTAGATAATAACAATGCGGAGAGCCTGGTTTGTCATACATAATGGAAGCTTTTGCTTGTTTGATAATATCATCTATATTTAGTTGATTAATTTAAAGCTCCTAATGTTTTTGGAGGTCAGGTGAAGGCATTTCCTTGAAGAAACAATTGAAGTACTTTTAGTGTGAAAAAAGTTTGTGAATTTTGAGAAGATTTTGGAGAAGGAAAAAGGAGAAAGAAGCTACATTGCAGCAATTATAGTGAAGTTATGAATATTTAGAAACTAAACCTACGACACAAGAGGAGATTGCGAAGAGATGTCCTGCATGTAGCAAGAAGGCCCATCTATGAAATGAGATTCCACCTTTTCAGCAGTGGATCGTGCATTTTGTGAAATGAGATGTCAGGTTTTCAATGTGTTCATTTTAGCCTTCTCATCTTTGCCATAAAATGTTTCTGTTGATTAATTCAAACATCCTGGTTGTTTTGATAGAGCAAAACATTTAACCTTTGCAATGAAAAAATATTTCTATATGATAACTTCAGTTTTTTCCCCCTCTCAAGTGTGCTTTTTGATTAAACAACGGCTTATGACAAAAATGTGTAACCCCAAAAATACTATCATACCTACTCGTTGACATGTTTCCGGTAAATAAATGTACTTTTTTAAAAAAGGTAAAAGTGGTCAGACTTACAAGTCCATAGACACTACTTTTGTTTTAACTTCTATCTTTGTTTTTTTTTTCTTTTAAATATAGTTTTCATGAAGTTACTTTTGTTTTTTGGAATTGACAATGCAGAGAAATAAACTTAATTTTTACAAAAAAAATAAAAAATAAAAAATAAAAAATACAAATCGTTTAACAAAGAGGGTCCTAGGAATTTAGAATCTTGATGCTCGTTTTAACTAATCTAAAAAGTTAAATGGTGTTTGTTTGATAGACTTCCTTAAATATTAGATATTCATACTAAGATCCAAGAAAGCTAAGATGGTAAACTATTTGAACTTGTAAATTAGACACCTAAGAAACACACATGCATACTTCACGTCGTACTGCTCGGGATCAAACATAAGTAACAATTACATGTTACAAGTCAATCTTTAGTGAAGCAAAACCATTATGAAAAAGTGATTAAATAAAAAATAACACAAACATTCATGAGAAACTCAAAGTTTAAGCAATCTAACAACTAAAGACAATTGGGTTTAATTATCTTGATATTCTAAGCTAGAAGACTTATCTTAGGCACCTGATCAATGCCATCATGAAGCTTCAAGATAGTCCAAATACATCCCAAAGTATGAAATTTAGTAAAGAGAGAGAGTACTAGGGGTTTAGAGGTAGCTTAGTTAATTTGACATAAAAGAGAAAGAGAAACTATTTATAACAAACCGACAAAATCATGACACTCTTAACAACGTTGCAACATAACCCCAGAAAAACTCTTGCCCATGCTACTCTACACCATAAGTCTTTATTTTCACCTTTGTTCCATAGCTTGCCCAACACTTTTTGGAGGTGAAGGAAATCTGACTTCGAGCAACAACTCCAACTTAGTCATCCACCTTTCTTCCAATCCACTTATTCTGGTGATGAAAGAGGTTTAGCATCGAGCAAGAAGTTTTAACAAAGGCTCGTTTTCTTTTTATCATTTTTTTAAAACTTTATTCAGAAGGGTTTGGCTAAACGACCTAAAGCGTAGATCACTAAATTGTCATTTAGACATCTTAACCTCCATCACCAAGACCTTTCAAATTGACAACAAAAATCTAAATAGTATCTGAGTTAGAGGAGCAAAGCACTTAAATAAAAATGCATGAGAGTTGATAATTTTTTTTAAAGGCTCAAAATCATGACCATGCTAATTCAAACTTTATCTAATACAAACTCATCACAAAAACTCAAATTACAGCCGTCTTAGTTACAAGGTAGGCAACTAAGAAAACAAATACTTCAGCACTAATTTCAAGAATAATGTATCTTTTTTAAATAACGATAAAATAGGATAACCACGAAAGAAAATACAAAGTAAGGGTTTAAAGTTGAAACTATTATAAAAAATATGGTGAAATTGTTGTGAAGAAAATTCGTATACCTAGTACATGACTTCTTTTAATCCAATCACAGCCCACAAAGTTGAAGATTGGTCAAAGTTATTGACAGGAGTGGTGCATCGAGTATTGAACTTCGGTATTTTTTTTTAAATTATTAAATTGAAGCAATACATGTTGTTTGCTTATTTAAGGCATACTAATGACAGTGGCTTATTTTTTTCCTTTCAACTTCCCCATCGAAAATTCATAGCTTATTTCTTTCTAACTCAAACGAGATTAATCCTCTAAATTTGTTATTTTTTTACTTAAATTTCTAATATGACTATGGTTTTGGTGAAAATGAGAATGCAATTTCATATAATTTTTAATTGAAAATTGAAGTTCATGTGGATTAAAAATTTGAATTACAAACTAAGCATGATCCACATCTCCTCTGCACATCCTCACGTTGTCATCCTCTACGTCGAATACACACTACAAAAAATGGGGGATCTTCTAAAGCACAAAATCATTAGGAGATATACGAAAAAGCATTGGAAAAACATCATCCAGCGACGCATAAATGCGCATCTGGGCCGGAGTCGGGTGAAAGGCATCATGAGAGGTTTTTCTAACGCATTAAAATTCAGCGTTAGAAAACCTAGAACTTTAGACACCGTACTACATCGGGAGTCCCGTCAGAAGAAGCAAATAAATGTCCCAACACATATGTACGACGTCAGGAGATAATCTTTATAAAACTCCCGACTAATAGGAAACGTCGGGCAAAGAACTTTTTTGACATTCGCTCAACGCGTCGGCAATAGGTTAATGCAGAAATCTACCTCCACGTCGACAATAGGGAACGCCCGACGCGACGTCGGAAGAAACTGGGCCGACACAACATAGACAAAATAGAGAACCCTCGATGCATGAACAGTGCAAGAAAACGTTTTTATAATATTTTTTAATTTATTATTATTTAACTTTTTTTTTGCTTTTGGGTTCAAATTCGATTTAAATTTCAGGTATACATTAGGAAAACCTGAAATTTAAATAATAATATATCTTTTCCACGATGCCAAAGACTTCTACATGGGGTATAGCTATGGAATTGTCGACGTATACTTTCTTTACGCTGGGAAAAGTATATATTATTATTTTAAATTTCAGGTTTCCCCGACGTGTACCTACTTGGTGTTGGGAAGTGGTCAACTATCCTGATGTCTTAAACACTACGTCAAGATAGAGGACCACTGCTGATATAGAGTTCACGACGTCGGCATAGCATCTCTTTCTCGACGTGCAAATTTGCATCGGGAAAGCTCATTTTTCTTGTAGTGAATGGATATTTTTAAATATAATCAAATAAACTAAAATATTTACAACATATAGCAAAATTTGGATTCTATTAATGATAAACACCGATAGACTTTTATTACTGTATAGCAATATGACTGATAGAAGCATATTAGTGTCTACTAATGTCTACCAATGACTATTATTGATAGAATCTGAAATTTTACTATCTTTTGTAGATATATTTTGTCAAATTTGTCATTTTTTAAAATTCCTCTTAAATTAAATTTAATTAAGAATTTCATATAAAGCATTTTGAATACAAAGTGTAGGCTAGGTTTAAGAAAACCATGTTTGAAGTGGGTAAGGAAATGCAAATTTTTAAATCATGAGTTTATGAAATGCTTTTTTGTATTTAATCATGGCTTAGATTTTAAATTAGTTTAAGTTTTAGAGATTCGTCAAAAATGCCAAATTTGACAAAATATTTACAAAGTATAGGAAAATTTCAAATTCAATCAATGATAGAGACTGATACGCTTCTTTCAGTGACATTGATAAAAAGTGATAGAAGTTTATCACTTTCTATTGTTAATATAATTTAAAATTTTACTATATTTTGTAAATATTTTAGTTTGTTTTACTATATTTGAAAATTCCCCTTTAACTTTTTCATCTTAATAATTTTAAAGTTAATTTTCATAAATACAGCAAAACACCAAATATTTATGACCCGTGTAACAAAATCAAAAACTATAGGAAGTCGAAAAAATATTTTCATATATTCCAGATTTTTCCTTGATATTGCGGACGATTCATCGCTTCTCTTTCTTCTTATTCTTTGCGATTTATTCATCTTCTCTTCCAGATTTCTTCAGCTCTTTTTCCAGATTTTCTTTCTCCTATTTTTCTTCATCTTCTTTTTGTTTCTTTCTTTCTTCATCTTCTCTTTCTTTCTTCTCCCTCCTCTTCCAAAATATCAAGATTGTTTAAATATTACTTTGATATGATATAAATGATTGCTTGTCTAGTCAACACGATTATTTAGCATGGTCAACATAATCGTTCAAATTTGAAGACATTTTTCCGTCGTTTAAAAAGAACTACATGATTGTGTGGATATGATCTCTAGTCAACATGATTGTTTAGCATGGTCAAGACGATAATTTAGATTTGAAGTCCTTTTTCTATCATTTTAAAAGAACTACACGATCGTGTGGATATATGATCTAAACGATGGTTTACCTAGTCAACATGATCATTAGATTTGAAGCCTTTTCTCCATCATTTGAAAAAAATTAAACGATCATGTGGATATAATCTAAGCGATTGCTTACCTAATCAACACGATTGTTTAGCATAGTTAACACGATCATTTAGATTTGAAGTCCTTTTCCCATCATTTTAAAAAAAACTACATGATCATGTGGATTTGATGTAAAAGATTGCGTACCATACTCAATCTGATCGTTTAGATTTGAAGCATTTTTTTCCCATCATTAAAAATGAAAACTACATGATCGTGTAGCATTTTCTTCACGCGTGTATCATGATCATTTAAAAGAAGAATAAAATTTCATATACTTTTATCCCTTCAACTAATTTAAAAAAGAACATTTCTTTTATCAAATTATATTTGGAGAATTAAGCTAATCATAAAGTTCAATTTTTTATTTTTATTTGACCACTAAATTGTTTTCAACATTTTAATCTTTAAGTTTTAAAAACGATTCTAAGTCTTCTAATCAAATGAACCAATAAAAGATATAAAAAGAAGTATGTTATTAAACTAAAGCATAAAGAATAGTTACCAATATATTTGACATTGAGAATGCAATAGATAAAGCGATTGATTTTCACTCAAGAAAAATAGAAGAAAATAAACAAAATCTTCTATAATTAATGTAGAAACATTGATTTTAAACAAAGAAAAGAAAAGACATACTTTACAAAATATAATCTAATAATACAATACTAAAAAAAACCCTAAAAGAAAAAAAAATAGAAGAATGAGAAAGTATTTTTAAAAAATATTATTATGATTAAATTAAAGCATAATTAGAATTCTAAAGGAAAAAAGAGTTTTTTAAAAATGCACTTTTATTTAAATACTTTTGATAAAATCTTTTTACAATAAAAACACAAATGTACTTGACAACTATTTTTTAAAAGTATTTTTATATACAAGTTTTGTTTCACTTGTTATATACTAAAAATGTGTCTTTTTACTTATTTCAACAAAGCTACAACTCTAAGAGCCGAAGAACTTGGCTACTAGCGAGAAGAGGAGTTCAATGACACTGGGAGGAAAAAGAACTTCTTATTAGGATTTATGCAAGATGACAAAACAGCTAGGTTGGCTTGTGGCAACTAGAAGTTAGTCAATTGTAGTAGTTCGAAGTTAGTGGCTAGAAGTTCATTCCAACAATGCCTATATAGACCTCACGACTCACACTTAACCCCTTCCCCTTTGCGTTCGCAATCAATTCAACATCACATTCCGACGATGGCGACCTCACGTTCCAAATCTACCCCACCCCAACACAGCCCTCACTTTTCCCTTCTTCCTTCGCACTTTTTCCTTCTTCGACAGGTAAAGCCGAAATTGAAACCTCATTCTCCCAAACTCACGTTCTTAGCACTTTTCCAATCATCTCTCACAAAACCCCATTCTCCTCTCTCTTTCTTCCTTCTTCGTCACTCTACATTCTTCGGGTCAGTCCATCTCTTTCTCCTCTTTCACTTTTTCATCCTTTTTATCCATCGATTTTGCATCTGGCTAACTTTTTTTTCCCTAAAATCACATTTCTAACTACCAATTTTGTTGGATTTGCTTCATTTTGGCAATGTGTGAGGTGAATCTTTTGTTCCATGTGTTTTATTTTGCTTACTGCCTATTGTTCTTTTTGCACTGTGGTGGGGTGTTTTTGGTGTTTTTTTTCTTTTGCTTCTTTCTGCATTATGGTGGGTGTTTTTTTCTTTTGCTTATTGCATATCATTCTTTCTACCTTGTGGTGGAGTTTTCTTTTTCTTTCAATTTCTTTTAGTTTAACTCTACTATTTGTTAGTTTGATACCTTGAACCTAATTGTTTTGATTTTTCATCCAACTTCCGCCTGCACTATCTAGACCCTAAGAAATTATGCAAAGATGAAAAAAATACCAACCCACCAACCCAACTCGAAATTTTTGGGTTGGGTTGGGTTGTCCCTTGCATATTAAACTGATAAAGTTCATTTTTTACCAACTCGAATAATTTGGGTTGATCCATATTTTACCTTCAATCCAATCCAACCCGACTTATGTACACCCCTACTGTTTATTATTCAGAACCATGAAAAAGTAGGTAAAAAAAGTCTAGGCTTGTAAAATACTTGTCCTAGAAAAGGGTTAGACTTAAAATACCTAACCCATACTTAAAATAACTCATATGTTCCTTTCTCGTTAATGGTAGATCCACAAGTTATGTAGACTTCTCCGATGTTTCTTCTTACTAACATATGCAATCTTGTCTCCGTTAGACTTAATTCTATCAACTATGTTCTATGGCTATATCAGATCTATATGATTCTCAAAGCTCATATATTGGTCAAGTATTTTGATGGAGCAATCACCCCTCTAAATCATATGATTCATGTTGCAAATCACCATCCTCAAGTGAATAAGGCCTGAATATGAATTGCGGTATGAAAAGAATGAACCATAATTGAACCATAATCTCCTTTTTTTTTATTATTTCTTCTTTGTGTTTCAATTTGGGTTCTAAATTAGATCATGAGTGATATACTTTTATTATCGACCATAGATTTTAGTATTGATTCATTATATCAGTGCTATAACTTTATTGGTGTGACAAACTTCTATGGACAATATAATTGATAGAAGTCTCTCATTGACCTATTACTATAGTAACGTGCTTTTACATCTTTTGTTATTTTCCAATACTAATCAGTAAGAACATGAATTACATTGAATACATCAACAACATAGGTAGTGATTAGCATAAAGTAACAAATTATATACATCGAAAAATTCATATTATAAAGGTAACAGTGAATATTGATATGCAAAGAATTAAAAATTGATCTTTAGACCATGTCGACCCAAGTGCAATGGGAATGAATTAATCAATGGTAATTTAAAATGTAGTCCCCATTTAATTATGTTTTGCATTGTTTTACCTATGTTCTGCATACGTATCAATACATGAGATCCACATCTAAATCCATAAACAAAAGTTACTATCCCATTGACGAGCAGAGAATGATCAATCCAATTGTGTTTGAAAATTATATTATACCGTTACCGTTACCGTTTGGGTTATATTATCACTATTGTTACACTTTTAGAGAAAATGTTATTTAATAGTGATTTTGTTACCATTACTGTTAAGATTTGGGCTAACCCAAGGTATAACAGTATTTGTAGATTTGACAAAATTCACCGTTTTAGATAAAACGCAATTCAATTATATTTATAACTGACCTATCAATGAAATTTCATTACGATTATACCAATTCTTTTTAAGAATTTGTAAACACGGTCTTACTTTTTAGTGATCAACAACATTAGTGAAAAGAGAAGAATATTTCAAAATGAGCTGGGCGATTAGGTAGAAGAAAAAATCAGTACTTAATGCGAATATTAGTGTTATAACTAATGTGTTGACGTTCTGACATTTTATCTTTTCAAGAAATTAGATGAAATAGACAAGTGTTCTTCTCATCCAAATTTTAAACTCTTTAACTTTACACAAATAGAAAATTCAAAATTAGCATCCCAATCTTAGGATTGAATATTTTAGAGTGAATCTTTGATAGTCTCACTCCAAATGGAATTGTTATCAAGAACGAATAAATGTTTATCATTGCATGAAAATAATTGTATTATTAATTATTGTTTTTAATTTCACAACAAGAGATTCTAAAGGTTTATAAATACCTTTTTTACTTTTGTAAAACACTTAAAAAAATTAATCTTTTATTTATACCGAACAATCTAATTTTTTTTTTATTTTGTTATATATATAAATTAACCTTTTACCTATTATATAACTAAATTATATTTAAACTTTAAAAGCCAGCAAAATAAATAATTATTCTAACACCAAAGGATCTATATTTATTTATTTTTTTCAATAAAAATAAATCGTCACTAATTCTTTTTTTTTTTTTTCAGTTTCTTTAAAAATACAAAACAAGAAATAGAAAAGTTATAGAAAAAAAGAAAAGAAAAAAAAAAGGGCTATAAACTTCAAATATGCTCCCAATGGGTACAGGAGGATCACATTATTGTGTCATTTTCAAGGAATAATTTTATGAAGTGAAGGGTATGGAAAGAAAGAAAAAGAAAGAAGCTTTATCTATGATGGTAAGAACTGAGAAGACAGAGAAATAAAAGAGAGTAAGAAAGATATTGAAAATGAATAATTACATTATGAAGATTTGATTCCCCATCCCCATCCCCATCTACACCCACCAATCACAATCTTATCAAAACCCTTTCAAAATCAAAGCTTTAAACCCACATCCCAATCTTCCAACTCCCTCTTAATTAAGCCTTTATGTCGTTGGTTCCAAAATAAAGTGCTGTATTTTCTTTTCTTTTCTTTTCTTTTCTTTTCTTTGTTTTTTTTTTTTTTTTTTTTTTTTTACCATTTTCACTTCATTCCTTCAATATTTTGAATCTCTGTCAAAGAGAGAGAAATGAAGATTGAATATCATAACCCATTTTTCCTAAGAAAACATATGAGTTGTGTTCTCAAATTTGCCCTCTTTTTACTCTTTGCTGCTCTTTCCTTTCACATTTTTCTCTCTCTTTCTTTCAAACTAGTTTCATTTCCACACCCTCCTCTTGATTCAACAGATTTGGCTCAAACCCAACCTCAAAATGGTGAGATATTTTGGCTTGAATTTCAATATTCTTACTATCTCTTCTTCACGTTTTGGTAAAGATTGTTTTTTTAAAGCTAATATTCGGTTCAAATGTTGAATGCTCTGTTTTCTCATTGTCATATGGTTTTTGTTCAGATAGTAGAACAGAATGTGATATATTTGTGGGGGAATGGGTGGAAGATTCTATAGGACCTTTTTACACAAATGAGAGTTGCCATTTCATTGAAACTCATCAGAATTGTATGCGAAACGGGCGGCCCGACACCGGTTATCTTCACTGGAGATGGAATCCAGCCGAGTGCGAGTTGCCGAGGTTCAATCCCGGCATGTTTCTTCGTCTAATGAGGAACAAATCATGGGCTTTCGTTGGGGATTCCATTCAACGTAACCATGTTCAATCATTGCTTTGCATTCTTTCTCAGGTACAAGAAGTAAATTCAGCTCAATCATGTCTCGACCAATTATTAATGTTGTTTTCGAGTTTGTTTTTCAAGTTTAAAGAGGTTGGATCAGTTGTGTAATTGTTGGTTTGAATGTGAAAAAGGAAATAGAAGTCCATTTTCATGCTAACTTTACTTTGTTTAGAAGCAAAGGAAGCTTTAATGTTACATCTCTTCCTTTATGCTGCCATTGTCATGACATTATGTTTAGCTAACTTCTACGGTAAACACATAAATTTCTGCATTCTCAATAATTCACCAATCAACCAACTGCTATAACTATTAATAATTAACAACTCAACAACTGGGCCTCCTCAGGTGGGTAATAATCGCCACAGCCCCAAATTATTAACAGATATATTATAATATCAAAGAATTAGCTATATAACAAAATTTAAACCTAACTCTTGAAGTCTATAAGTGATGTATCATATTAAGCTAGTGAGAATCTATCGGCGATAAAAGTTGGTCAACAATCAAGTCTATCATGGATAAATTAAAAAAGAAAAATTGTACTGTGAATTAACTATGAGAAAAAATGTTTTTTAAAATATCATTTTTATCTAAACTAAAACCCATTTAAAAATAAACACTTTCAAACTCTTTCAAAATTTATTCTGAGTAGTGGTAAAATAGTTCAATTTTTTCAAAATTTATTTAAAATAACTTATTTTCAAAATTCAACAGTTGAGAACATCACCTTGATAATTATCCTCAAGTCTTTTTTTCTTGAGTGGGATAGAATATTAGTGGTGGACCAAACTTCACTATTCACAAAATCTGGTTGGATTTCCGAGCTCAAAACTCCACATATTTGGAATAGACAATAGCTCTTTGTTTCTTGTCGTGTTCTTTTTTTATTCTTTAGTATCATTTATTTTGTGTATTGATTTGTTATGTCATTAGTACGGTTCTGCTTTTGGTGATCAAAGTCCCAATGATAACATTCCACAGGTGGAGGAAGTAATTGAGACATACCATGACGAAGAATACAGATCCAAAAAATGGCACTTCCCATCTCACAACTTCACCCTTTCAGTCATCTGGTCTCCCTTCCTAACCAAAGCAGCCATTTTCGAGGATATAAATGGAATTTCAAGTTCGGAGATCAAACTGCATCTCGACGAGCTTGATGAAAAATGGACGTCACCGTACAAGGATCTTGACTATGTAGTATTTGCTGGTGGGAAATGGTTTTTGAAGGCTGCTATATACTACGAGAACAATACCGTGACCGGCTGTCATAACTGCTTGGAAAAGAACATGACAGACCTCGGATTCGCTTATGCATATCGAAAAGCAATTGGATTGGTCTTCGACTTCATTACACGTTCTGATCATAAGGCATTTGTTTTGTTTAGAACCACCATACCAGATCATTTTGAGAATGGAGAATGGTTTAGTGGAGGGCAATGCAATAGGACAGTGCCTTTCAAGGGAGGGGAGGTTGAAATGAAAGATGTGGATGTAGTAATGAGAAATATTGAACTGCAAGAGTTTGACAAGGTTGTTAAATCTGGAATCGGAAAGGCTCCAACTTTGAAGCTTCTCGACACGACACGTCTCTCTTTGTTGAGACCTGATGGGCACCCGAGCTGGTATAGGCAATTCCATCCATTTGCTCATGGAAATGGAAAAGTACAGATTGATTGTTTACATTGGTGTTTACCAGGTCCAATAGACTCCTGGAATGATTTACTATTCCAGTTGTTGATTCATGGTGTAAGAGCATGAGGATTCTAAAGATGTTTCCCCATTTTTCACAACATTGCAATACAAAATTACATTATTTCTAAGTATTTTGGTTGCTTTGAGTGATCTTTTACATAGGAAATGGACTTTAGTTATTCTGGGAAAAAAATTAATATATGAATTTAAGGTAACGTTTATTCCAATTGAAATTGATGGAATTGGAATGTAATCCATCAATAGTAAACTAAAAAACGAGCCCCAATTGATTATGTTTGTTGTTACCAATATCTCGTAATTGTAATAAACCGTGGAACCCACCTCCAAATCTATATAATCAAAACACGCAATCTAATTGAAGAACTAAAGGTTATGCATGAAAATTTACTACTATAATCTGTATTATCACTGTACAGTATGGAAATTACAAAATCCTTCTACTTTTTACCTTTAGCTTGACTATTACCATTAGAATCAAATAGATACAATAAATTTGTTAAAAATTAAAAAAAATAATAATAATAAAGTAATTCAGTTACGTTGCAATCGTTACAATAAATCCATCAATAAAATTTTATTATGATTACTATTTCCCATTAAACGTGGCCTAAATGTTATTTGTTTTCATAATGTATTCTAACATAGAAGTTAGATGTTGAAGGGGGTGAGAGCCAGCACAGTTCCAATAATGAATTGATAAGCAGCCAAAATTACTCACCTGATAAAATTATCAGCTCCACCTCCGGCCATGGAAATTTGCTGCCGTTACCGATGTTGCAGCGATGTTTGCAGTGATGCTTCGCACCGACCTCCCCAAGTCCAAAGAAACCTCATCAATTGACAGCCAAAGCACAAAGGAAGAAATTTTATATCATTTGAGAAATAAATTACAGATAAGCCTTTGTTCAAGTAATCCAATCCAACACGTCAAAATCGAATTGAATGTTAAAACTACAACATTACACAGAACTCGTGCACAAACAGCCTAAAGATAATAATACATATTATGCCCATTTGTGTGCTTTCAAATGGAAATTCCCCGTCTTTTTGCCGCAACATTCATGCATTGTGCACAATGGAAAGCAAAAAAAGAAGAAAAAAAATCATACTATACTAGGAGGATCACCAGCCCAGCTGCAAACAGCTCGAGGCCAGCGTGTTCTGATGCAATCGACCAGTGGGGCATGTTGAGATGGTTCCGGTTTAGAAACCTCAACATCTTTACTGGCAGATCCGTTTCCTGCTGAAGCAGAAGAAACAGGCACATCTGCCATGAATTCCTCTGGAGTCCACCGTGGTGGAACCGAAACTTTCAATTTAGTCAGCCTGGGTCTTTGAATAGGAGTCTCACCTCCACAGGCTATTTGGTTTCCATTTAAATCAGACTTGGCAATCCCGTTAAAGTGATAAAGATCAAACACTTTTTTACCCATCAATCCGGTTGAATCCTTTAGGCCTCCAAAGTTTTTGTCCAACTCCAGAATTGCCTGCCAGAATTCACTCCAGACAATAAATCCTGTACTGCAAAGATGATCAAGTTTCTCGGGTTGAAGTTTGATATTGACTTCCCTGAGAACTTGATGAAAGCCTTCAACACTGATGAAACCACCACCTCCACTCTGGTCTTGGCCATCAAATGCCTTCCTTATTTGTGACTCCCTTTCTTCCAGTTCATTCTCATCCTGTACAGAAGTATCGAAAGCGAAGAGAACAGTGTAGTGCGACTCACTTCCAACCACCCATATTGGCCATTTTGGGCATTTAAGATATTGGCCAACCTTACAGAAATTGAGAGATTCCAACAGAGTTAGGAATCCAACTTCCACACTTTTTGATATGCCTTTTAGGGACATTCCACCACCTAAGTCCATCTTTCCATCAAACACATTTGGAACGGCTTGTCCACAAAGCAGCAGGTTCACAATCTCCTGTTTCATGCCAATAAAATTCGTATATATATATTATATATACAAACAGAAACTGAAGGAAATTACATGATTCAATCAAATAGAATGCAAATCAAAAGACCTGTGAAGCATGACCAAATGGAGCAGTGACAAGAGGGAGGCTTGGATCATCCCTGTCAGCTTGTACCATATCCTAAAGAAGTAAAATTGAACTGGCATTAATAATATAAAGATCCTAAAATGATAATCAGAAAGTAACATCCAAATTCAACTCAGTTATCAGAAATTACAGAAATTAAAAGGCCTTGTGGAGGAAAAAGAAATCAGACATTAGCACTCACGATGTATAATGGCCAATGGGCACTTATAACAAGCAAATTATGAGTCAGTACTTACAAGAAAGATCAACCACAAATAAATCCATCACCACTTTGCAAGTCATAAACCAAAGACATAAACATTATGAGACAAAATGTATGAACACTTGCCAAATCCCACCTATCTATTTTTCTTGATGGTTTGGCTTTCTAGAATATCTAAGTTCTGGCCACCTTTTACAGAAAACAACCAAGATACTGCCTTAACGTCAGTAATAATAGAACCATATCAATTCATTGGTATTTAAAATCTTAAAATCACAGGAAAAATTAAATCCGACAATTGGTTGAATGAGCGTGATTTGACAAAAATACCAGTCCTCGTGAAAGTAAAGCAGAAATCAGGAACAGCAAGGCACCCATACGACTCTGGAAGACAGGAAGAGCTGCACTGAGCCTCTGTAATGCACTTTCCTTTGATGTGCATGTGGTGACTCTCAGCACTTTCTGCAAATCCAAGCCTGATTCTATTGAAAGACCTTCAAATGCATTTGTCTGTGCACAAAAAAATATGTATCACATCATGAATAAAATGAAAACAAGCTCTTGACGACCTAAAAAGAAAATGCAATCACGAGATTCAAGCATGACCAACTGATTCTTCAGAATGCATCAATATCAAGATAAATCTAACGTACCTCATTTTCTGCTATGTGTCCAGATCCTACAACGCTGTTTCCAGGCACACTTAAAGTTGCTATTACAGCATTTCTATTAGCTCCACATAGAAACAATATCTCACTCATGCTTCTGATCAAAGCCCTGCCAAAAGAGTTTACACATTGCTTGAGTAGACGTTTTCTAAGCATTTAACTTTTGAATAATAATCATTCTATAAAAGATTATTTGCTAGGAAAGTTATATCCAATGATATAAATTTGAAATGCGACTTATAATTCCTATTTAGCTTAGACACCTTTGAAGAAATTGGTATATTTTTTTCTAGTAAGAGATTCAAGCCCTTATTTGGCTGTGATTGCATTGGTTCCAGAATTCCTTGAAGGTGCGTTGGAGATAGGAAGGCTATGCTCATGGTTAAGTGCATACCCATAACATAAAAAATTTAATCTTACAAACAGTACAATTTTAATCCATGCAGTCTGTCCTTTGTACAATTTTTCTAGAAAGAGATTCAAACATTTGGCGTGGCACTTGTCAAAACAAACAATGATTTCTACATAAATATGTGCAGATCATGGTGTGTGCAAATTCATTTCTGTGTTCAACATTTTCCAGTCTGTCTATGTCCAACATTTGGTGTGTCTATGCAGTTGTCACAATTTGCACTCTAGGCACAACAAATTGTGTGCATATTCAATTTGATGTTGACCTATGCTTATCAATAGCACCTTTGTGCATAGACACACATGTGCATGCAAAACTATATTAAATGTTTAGAAGGACTAAAGGTGGTCTTAAAACTTTATTTTCTTTTTATTAGGAGAGACGAGGAATAAGCCTGGGAATGAGACAAAAACCTCAATTCAGACCTAAAAAAAAATTAGACTAAACGAGTCCTTATCGTTACACAAAGCATAAAGACTACAAACTTCCATACATTTGTATTCTCAAGCATGCCTGATTAGGTTATCACTCACTAAGCACTTGGAGGGATTATTTTACACTTGTTCGCAGGATGGATGGGTTCCTGACTTTAACTAGTTTGTCCACATTCACGGTTTTCTAATGTGCTATATCACATATGAATCATCAACTTGAGAATATCAAAAGTGAAAATTAAAAAAAAAACATCTGCACTTTTTATGCATAATGCAGGTAGATTTCTGACTCTAATAAGTTTGTAAATTTAAGGTTGTATAATGTGTATTAGACAAAAGGTCATGCTCATCCACTGCCGCAGAAAAGCACGACCACCAAGATGAAGTGCATGGCATGAGAAACTCATTGCTGGAAAGAAAATTCCTAGACTTGATGAGTAACCTTGAAACCAAACAGTGGCTAGAAAATCATATATATTACATAAAAATGTGCAACTAAACATGCATTTGAACAAGAATCCATGCACTACAGAATCTAGCTTGCTCAAGCACACAAGTCCTTCAAGCAGGAAAATTGACAAACTGAACAGTGACACTAACGTATTTCCATTCTTTTCAGTTTTCACACAAAGATAAATCACCTTCTTTTCACATCTTCGGTAAGAGCAGCAAAATTATTCGATGCAACACATTCACTGCTAGACAATCTACTTGAACCTAAATTCTGTGCCATATTTGATGCAACTTTACCAAATTCGTCCGGAAAGAAAAGAATGTTCTTCAGAACAAATGCCTGTCGTAACAAAACCAAATGGGCATAAATTAAATAAAAAATTACAGACAAAGTCAATAATATAAATAGAAAATATTAGACATGTATATGCCTAAACGGTAGATAAGATAAGACATCATCAAATTGGTTAATTATCTAAAAATAGATTCATCTGCATCATGCAAAACGTTTCTCTTCTTTTATACATTCGTGAGTGCTTGAGCCAGCTTACGCGCACCTCGACTAATCTCACGGGACAATCCGCTTGACTCTACAACATTTAAGTGTCAAGAAAACTCGTAGAAAATTAATTCATAGGTAGGTGCAACCATGATTGAACCTATGACCTCTTGGTTAGTTATTGAGACTATGTCCCCTTTTACCATTAGGCCAACCCATGATGGTTATCGTGCAAAACGTTTTAATCAATAGCGGGGCAAAAATTGAACTATTCATAATAAGGAAAATTATGCCTCCAAGTTCCACATTTAGCTACAATCAAGAATGGTATATTTAATCAAGTCTTTTAAACCAGTTACCCCAAATTTGGCAGCCATAACTCCTCTACATAGAGATCTTTTTGAAGGGTGAATCTTCCCAGCCATTTTACAAGAAGCGGAAGATTCTTATCATGAAAATTACTAAAACCCAATCATCTAAAAGGAATAGAAAGTTTCATCCTGTTCCAAGCTACCAATTGGTCCCACCACTCTATTTGTTAACATTCCAGTAAAAGTCCCACGTATAAGTTTCAGTCATAGATGGAACCTTCTTGGATAACCAACAAGCGCACGTGCAGGTAGGTTCGAGAGATCTGCAAAAGTGTGAGCATTCTGCCTTAGGAGAGTGAATTGCATTTCCAGTTTGAGGCTTATCAACAAAGTTCACGACGATCAGCTTCTCAAACTTGATAAATCAAAGATCTTCCATCAAGAGGAAGCCCTACATAGACCTTGGGCCGATACTGAACATTACAACCCACCCCAATCTACCAAACCTTTAATTTCAAGGCTAGAAATCATGACTTTTAAACTTGTGAGGTTAATGTTAAAAGACAGAAGGTGCTTCAGAAACTTTACTATATTAAAGAGAATTCCATGTAAGTGCAGTGTCATCAATAAACTGAATGAGGTAAATCAGAGAGAGCTAATTGCACCAAGAAATGATAACTCCCACCAGCAAAGACATAGTCTTTTCAAGACCCATTGCACTATTCAAAATAAGGTATGCAACATGATTTTCGACAGTGGCAGCAGCGAGAATTTTGTTTCTAAGTTAGTTACTGCCCTTAAACTGAAGACAGAACCCCATTCTTCCTTATAAAATAGGATGGATCAAGAAAGGTGGAGATACACAAATAAATGAGATTTGCTCGGTGCCTTTGTCAATTAGAGGAAGCTATAAAGACCAAATCATTTGTGATGTATTAGATATGGATGTTTGCCATATCTCCCGTGGCAATATGATGTCCAACAGTCCATATAGGAAGAGAGAATACCTATGAATTCCCGTGGATGAATAAGAAGATTGTCCTAGTGCCACTTAGCAAGAAAAATGAAGACGGAATTAATTTGAAGCAGTCCAACAACCCTCTCTTCATCACTGTACTTGGTAAGAAGTTTATTAAAGATAAAGAATCTGATATCTTAGGCCTTGTTGTTGCAACCACAGATTGCTCCAAACATATGCCACCAATTGTTCAATCAGTTTCCAAACATCAAGGAAGAACCCACTGAACCTCCTCCCCTTTGGGACATTCAGAATAACATTGACTTGATTCTGGGCTCTTCCCTTCCTAACCTTCCTCACTATAGGATGAGTCCAAAGGAGTACGAAATCTTGCATCAACATATAGAAAGCTACTGAAGAAGGGAAATATCCATTTGAGTATCAGCCCAGCCCCATTGGCTCCAAAAAAGATGGTAGCTGGA
This sequence comes from Cucumis melo, assembly GCF_025177605.1. Lineage (NCBI taxonomy): Eukaryota > Viridiplantae > Streptophyta > Magnoliopsida > Cucurbitales > Cucurbitaceae > Cucumis > Cucumis melo. The sequence continues at coordinate 6,287,078 of NC_066857.1, forward strand.
GAATCTGTGTTGATAGCCGAGCCATCAACAAGATAACTATCAAGTATTGTTTGCCTATCCCTGAATCAGTGATCTACTTGATCAACTTGGAGGAGCACTCATCTTTTCAAAGGTAGACATAAGAGTGGCTGCCATCAAATCCAAATAAGGCCTGGAAATGAATGGAAAACAGCTTTCAAGAATAATGAAGGCTATTTGAGTGGCTACTGATGCCTTTCGGCTTATCCAATGCACCAAGCACTTTCATGCGTCTAGTGCTTCAAGTGCTTCATTCTTTACTAAACAAGTTTGTGGTCGTCTACTTTGATGACATCTTGGTGTACAGCAGAAATGAGGAAGATCATTTACAGCACCTAAAATTGGTTTTTGAAGCCCTAGAACAGAATGAATTGTAAATTAACTTGAAGAAGTGTACTTTCTGCACAGGGAAAGTTTCATTCCTAGGGTTTATTATTTGTGAAAACCAAGTAAGGATGGATGAGAGCAAAGTTGAAGCTGTAGCAAATTGGCCAACTCCTAATTCAGTGAAGGAAGTCCAAGCCTTCATGGGGCTAGCTTCATTTTACAGGAAATTCATTAGAAATTTCAGCTCCATAACAGCCCCAATAACTGATTGTTTGAAGAAAGGAGCTTTTTACTTGGGGGAAGAATCGACAACAAAGCTTTGATTTGATCAAAAAGAAGCTTAGCAGTCATCCGGTGCTTAAACTCCCAGAATTTTACAGTCCCTTTGAAGTGGCAGTAGATGCCAGTGGAGCTGGAATTGGGCAGTCCTATCACGAGGGGGGCATCCAGTGGAGTTTTTTAGTGAAAAGTTGAGTTCCTCTAGACAAGCTTGGAGCACTTATGAGCAGGAGCTATATGCTCTAGTAAGAGCCTTAAGACAGTGGGAGTGCACCTTTTGTCTAAAGAGTTCATACTCCTCACTGACCATTTCTCTTTGAAGTATCTACAAGCTCAAAAAAGCATCAACAGGATGCATTGTAGATGGGTGTCTTATATCCAACGTTTTGATTTTACAATAAATATCAAGCCGAGAAAGAAAATTGGGTTGCCAATGCTCTAAGTAGAAAAGGAACCTTATTGACTATTCTTTCAGCCGAGATTATAGCCTTCAACCATCTCCCAAAACTGTATGAAAATGATGGAAGATTTTGGGAAGATTTGGAGCAATTGCTCTAACAATATCCGAGAAGGAGACTATCACTTGATGGAAGGATTTCTCTTCAAAGGAGACCAATTATGCATCCCTTATATTTCCTTAAGGGAAGCCTTAATAAAAGAAGCACAGCCAGGTGGGTTAGCAGGACAATTTGGTCAAGACAAGACCTTCCATGTTATCAATAAAAGGTTCTATTGGTCACAAGCTAGGAGAGAAACCAACAATTTCGTGAAGAGATGTGCTATTTGCCAAAGAGCAAAAGTTACTTCAACGAATGCTGGCCTTTATACTCCTCTACCAATTCCAAAAAATATATGGAAAGACTTATCGATTGATTTTGTTGTAGGTCTACCTAAAACTCAAAGAGGATTCGATTCAGTTATGGTGGTTGTTGATAGATTCAACAAGATGATACTTTTTGGCCTACAAGAAGACTACTGATTCAGTTTACATAGCCACTCCCTTCTTTAGAGAGATAGTAAGGCTACATGGCATTCCTAGAACAATAGTCTCTGACATAGATACCAAGTTCCTAAGCCATTTTTGGAAGACTTTGTGTAAGAAATTCGACACCACCCTGAAACTTGGTACTACTGCACATTCCCAAACAGATGGACAGACAAAGGTAATTAACCAGTCATTGGGGAATTTGATTCGATGTCTAAGTGGAACCCATCCTAAGCAATGGGATATGATTCTTGCCCAAGCTGAATTTGCTTTTAACAACATGAAGAATAGAACTACAGGCAAGTGTCCTTTAGAAATTGTATATACTAAAGCCCCAAGGCTTACCTTTGACCTAACAAACTACCGAAAGAAGTGGAACTACAAGAAGCAGAAGACATGGCTGAAAGAATCCACAAACTTCACACTGAAGTTATAGAACATCCAACTAAGACTACAGAATCTTAAAAAGAGGAGAAAGACAAGAAGAGAAGGGAAGTCCATTTTCAAATTGGTGACCTAGTAAAAGCCCATTTGAAGAAGAAAAAGAAGTTCCCAGCTGGAACCTATGAAACTTAAAAGACAGACGGATCGGCCCATGTAGAATAATAGCTAAATATGAGCCAAACGCCTAAAAGCTTGAGCTGCCTGAAGGGATCAACATCACCAGTTTTCAAAATTGCAGATCTGAAAAGGTACAACGTAGCTGATGGATTCCAGCTTACATAGCAAACCCAACTTGAGGACAAGTTTGATGCTCAGGGGGTGGAATGCTGTAATTCAAATAGCATAAACCTACCATCTTACTAGTTTACTGTTTTAGCTTAAGTTTACTGTTTTAGCTTACTGTTCTAATTGTCAAAGCTGAAGTTTTTTTAAATCTCAAGATTGAGTTTGGCAACACCTTTTTCTTTCTCTTCCAATCATCAAGATTGCTTTCCTTCACTAAATGCAAATTGGAAATCAGTGAAATACTAGAGAACTTGAGAGGATCATTTTCATTTTTCTACCAGAACTTAGACATGATCTAATAAAGATGAGTGTACTCCCTTTTTTCTTTTTCTTTTTCTTTTTCTTTTCCTTTTTTTTTTTTTTTTTTTTTGTTGAACAAGAAAACGAAACTTTCCATTAAGAAAATGAAATGAGATAAATGCTCAAAAAATACAAACACCAACTTTTTTGTACAACAACTGCGAAAAAAGGGATCGAACCTCCGACCTTTAGGGATGAAGGTTACGTGAATTACCATTAAGCTAAGCTAGCGTTCTCAAAGCACAAGTCTCTTGATCGCCTCAAGACAAGAGGCGACAAAAAGGTGACGCCTGAGCAAAGCTAGGCCCAATGAATAAATAAACAATATATGCAAAATATGGATATAATAATAATAAGATATAAACGGTAAGAAAATCCTTATTGAAAAAAAATAAAATATAATAATAATTAATAATACATAAATAATATGATGAACACATGAGGGAAAAATATGTAATACCTCACCCCCCACCCATTGAATATATAATGCACAAAAACTAAAATGGACATAAGTTATTTGAAACAATTGAAAATAATTTTTTTTTTTATTTAAAAACTTGCTGAAGTTCAAGAAATCCGCATATAAGATATAACACCTTTACACAACCTAGAAAATCAGTATCAAAGGGAAACAAAACCGCACGGCCACATAACTCTTTAACTCGAAGCAGCCATAAAAAGCAAGACAACAAAATTGATGATTTGATGAAGCTATTCGCAAAAGGTGACGCCTTTGGGGAGGCCTTGGAGAAGAAATGAAATTGTGAAGTAGAAGTGTGAAGACCGGACGTTTGATGAAGGAGAAGAAATCGAGCATTATTTAATATTTAATATTAGTATAATGTTTCAAGTGCTCGCCTTTGACAAAGCCACAGGCACAACGAGCTGCCACAAGGCACCAAAAGGCGACCCCCTCTTTGAAGAGGCTCGTCTAAGCATCACAAGAGGCACAAACATAAAACAGAATATCGTAATATCAAAGTAATAACAACATCTCTTGGCATATGTTTTTTTAGAGATAGCGTATATAAGAGTTTTGCTAAGATTCCAATACAACCTAGATCTAAGAACTCTTGCAAGACTCTACCTGGAGATGTTCCATGACTTTCTGAAAAGTCCAATAGGGTAGACATTGTCACCATGAGCCTTATTAAGCCATGGCTTTCAAACGGCTTCAGGAACCCGAATTTAGTAACTTAAAATTTGGTAGAACCCGCTGGGAATCTGAAAGGATTCCAATCAATGCTCGTAGAAAATGACCAAACCTAGAGCACTAAAGAAGTAAAATAAATTACAGAAGTTAGTGTTCTCGTCTTTTCTCAAAAAAATAAATAGTGTTCTCGTCACCTTTTTAAAGCCACCAAAAAAAAACTTTCCCTCTTTACAGAGGAAAGCTTGAAACTCACAGGAGTACTCTGATTTTTCTGACCATCAAGCACAATGCTGTGCAGACCTATCTATGTCCGACACTTGGTCAAAAACAAAGTGTGCGCGCTCCATAGACCTTAAGCCTAAACAATGTATGTTGTCAATTGTCTTTTTGTAACTGTGGATTATAAGTAGGCTTATCTTTGTAAGAGTTTAGAGAAGACTAAATGGTGGGGGCTGCTCAATTGATTAGGAGGAAGATGGTGTCAAGGCCAGTTGATCAAGAGGGTTGGGCATGGATGTCTTGGATCATTAGATGGTGGCTGCCCTCCATTTGAAATTTCATCCTATGAATGAAATTGTTTTTTATCTATAGGGGGGAAGGGGGAGCGCATTTAGAAATTGAGATACATGGTAATGGATGAAGAAATACTTGCATCAAAAGTCAAATGACCCTACGCTAAAAAGAGTCTAAAGGGTACATCCAAAAAACCGTGGAAAACGATCCCTTCCGATTTTTCCACCTTCCCCAGATTAGTTAATTGCCTTATTGGGGATGATTCAAACACCTATCTCCAGGAAGATTGTTGGTTGTGAGACCCCCTCTGTTTTCGTTCCTCTTCCCGCTCCACCCCACACAGATGGCTGGAGAAAAATGGAGAAGATGATTTTTGTGGGTCCAAGTGTTGGTATTTGGAAAGAAAAGGAGAAGCTGGAAGGAAAATCCGAAGCATTTGTAACTTTCACCAAATAAAGTAGGTTGGATGTTATCTGGATTTGAATGGAAAGAGGAGAGATATCAGCCAAATCAAATGGATTTAGTGGGGATTTACCTTTTCTGAGTTTGAGGTTCAATTAATCCGTGGTATCATAAACGTGAAGCAAGGGTCTATCAATTAGAAAGGGATTTGGATAATAAATGGAGAGTGGTGATCAAATTGTTGCTCTAATCTCTGGGCAAGTGTCGTGTAGTTGGTAACGTTACACAATCACCATTGAGTTCCAGTCATGTTGTTGGTGGACAATTGAAAGTGATGCAAGGGTCTAAAAGGGTTGGCTGGTGAGGCTTATCCATGAAGTGGATCGAGGGCTTTGTTAATACCACTGCAATAAAGATCTTTGTTCTGTTTTCTTAGGTGGAGCTTCCCTCAGTATTAAATCTGTGAGTAGAAAGAGAACCATCCCTTCTTTTTATCTTATGAGGCAATGTAAAGCTTAACTCGGTAACCAAAGTGAAGGAGTTGTGTGAGTTCGGCAAAATAGCCATTTTTGTTGTGCTTTTCCAACCAAAAGGTATTATTACCATCATCCATCTTTCCAAAAAACTTATGATTATGTGGATATTTGCAAAGGCTATTAAAGGATGAGATAAGCCAATCAAGAGTTAACCATGAAAGACAGAGAGAATAGAAGAGGATCTACCCTATTCAATTATTAGAGCTTGTGGCCAAGCCAATTCTTTGGTTGAATGGAGAAGATTTTCCAATCTATAAGAATTGATCTGGAGGAAATAGTAGTTGAAGAAGGATTGGTAGTAGCACCCATGGTGTCTGAAGCCAAGGACACAGTTACAGAAGAGAGGGGGTAAGGAGAAAGGAGAGAGGAGAGCATTTCTCAATCTTCTATGAAATATAAAAGTTTTAGATACAGGCTACCTCTTACAGTTTTGTTTTGTTTTCCCATTTCTGCTATTTTTCCTTCCGTTTCTATCTTTCTTTTTTTCCATTCCTGTTTTTGTTCCTTTTGTTAAATATGTGCGTATATTTCACAATATTTCAAAATAAACGCACATATTTATTTTTGTAAGAAAAAAGAAAGTAATAATGTGTCATGTCCAACTATTTCTAAGATTAGCGCGTCTCCATGTAAATGTTGTGTTGTATTTGTGTGGTATGTCAATGTTTGTGCTTCTTAGAAAATTAACCTCTCTAAAAGTGCGTTGCTTGGGATTAATGTTATTGATTTTGATTTTGAATAGATGTTGAACACATTTGGTTGTAAACGGGGTTGTAGGCTGTCTACCTACTTGTGCTTGCCTCTTGGTGGGAAGGCTAGGGCAACTACTTTTTAGGCATTCAATTGTTGAGAGGATTTGACATAAGCTTCATAATTGGATGTATGCACCTTTAGGCACACATTCATTCAAGCTACTCTTTCTAACAATGGCATATCCAGAAGTTTTGTCGACGGGGAGGGGGGGTGCTTTAAAATTCAGTAAAAGTAATCTAGAAAAATGTAAAGAGTTGAGCTTGAACTTGAGTCTAGTGGGGGTTGTATGACAGTTTTACCACTGGGTTAGCGACTGTTATTAATATTATTTCAGTTATATATATATATATATATATATATATATATATTTAATATAATTAGCATAAAGTTAAAGGGGAACTTGAGTCCCCTGGGCCTATACTAAATCTACCAGTGCTTTCTAGCATGACTACATATTACGTATCCTTGTTTCATGCTCTTTCGTTGATCATCAATAACCAAGAAAAGATGGTTCCTGACTTTTCTTGGAAAGGTTCTTGTGGTAATGGCGATATGCATAATGTGAATTGGAAGATTACACAAGGTCCTCAACTGATGGTGGTACTGGCATGGGCAATTCTCACCATAGTCATTTAGGTCGTTTGGCTAAATGGATTTGATGTTACCTCATCGAGCGGGATGCTTCATGGCAGCAGTTAATTGTGGCCAAGCATTGTGCGATTATCAAAGTTAGGCCAATATCTAGTTATCAATGTTCTTTAAATTCCCCTGAAGATTTATTTGTTTGGCTTGGTTGCTAGTCGTGAACAACGTTGCATAAGTAATATTTCTTCTACTTCTTTTTGAAAAGATTCTACACTCAGTTGTGGTTTATCTTAACTACATCCCCCCTCCTTTTTCATCTTGCTCTACACACTGATGATATTGTGGCTAATGTGTAGACTGATGGTTCAACTTCATGGGATCTACGCCTTCTACATAATCTTAATGACTTGGAGATTTCTGAATGGGCTGCTTTATCTCATAACTTATCTTTTGTTACAATCTGCACTATTGATCCCTCTTTGAATTTTACAATTAAATCTCTCATGGCAGATTTAGTGGGTTGAATGGGTTCGGTTGATTCTACTAGTAAGGATCTTTACTCTATAGTTTGGTGGGATCATTATCCAAAAAAGATCAACTTCTTGGTGCTATTAATGGGACTGATAAACCACAAAGGCAGATGCTTTACATGCATCTCTCCCCTTCTTGGTGCCCCTTATGTCGTTGACACGTTGAATCTCCACCTTCCACTAGAGTTGTTGAGATGTTGAATCTCCACCTCACTTATTTGCTCATTGTTCTTTTGCAACTCATAACTGGAATGTTATTTTGGAAGCTTATGGCTGGTCTTTGGCTTGTCCCAATTCTATATTTGATCTTATAGCTTCTTTATTAGTGAGACATCCTTTTGGTGGTTCTAAAAGAACAATTTGGTTGGCTAATGTGCGAGCATTCTTAAATGGTCATCTATTTAAGGATTCCTCCTCACTTTTTAACCGGTTTATGGATTTAGTTTTAGCTAATGTGTTTCTTTGGTGTAAATCTAATCATCCTTTTACTCGTTATAGTTTTTTTTTTCCTTTCCAAATGGAGAGCTTTCCCTATTAGGTGTTGCAGTTTCCTCTTATTTCATTCATCAATGAAAATTGTCTTATTCCAAAAAAAAAAGAAAAAGAAAAAGAAAACAAACAAACAAAATTTGGCAGATTGCATCAGTACGTTAAGTTACATATTCATATGCACAGCTGTTACTAGCCTCGAATTTTCATTTTTTGAACTAACAGCACAATAAACAGGGAAGGACTTCAGGAGTTTACTGTGAATACCCATAAATGCAAAGTAAGAAACAGAAGATATTTTGAAAGCAATATGAGCAACTTAAAAGTCAAATTAGATGCTGTGAGACATATTAGAAACTACATTCTGAGAAATTAGGGATTACTTGAATAGTTGCTAAGACGCCACAGGGCCCACCTTCATGCTGCACTAAGCCCATTGATGTTTCTGGATCGGGGCTAAACCTAAAGAAAGTTCTTCCAGTATTAGCCAGTAAGGGTATTGAAATGAGCATGCCATATATATTTTAACTCTTTTAAAACTCAAACTATAACTGCTTGAACTAGTTTTCCCAAGGAAAGAAATGATACATTTCAACCAGAATCCAATTCAAATTTCCCAATGATAGTTTAAACAAGTGCAAGAAGACCACAATTGATGAACTAATGGATAAAAAAAAAAGAATGTTGTAATGTATGAAAAATCACTTTCAGATACATGATATATATCAACAAGAAAAATGGCACCTTCCAAATTTCTAAACTGTGACATCCTATTCTAAGTATAAGTCATCTATACCACTTGCAGCCCTCTTATTCACAATTACATTCCTCTATAGAAATCAAGTAGCAATATTAATAATACAGCAGAAGCAGAACATAATATAAGACTAATACCCATCCTAAGAGTTAAGACTTCTAACAGAAGGCGATGCTAGTACAGAGATTTAGCACACCTTATGCCTTGATTACTCCATTGCGCGAGTATTTCTTTGGAAACCTCGTCCCCGAACACCATTGAAAATAACTGATTCGCTTCAGTTTCCGACAATTCCTTCCCCAAATTCTCGTCTTTCACACTAAAATCCTTCCCTTTCTTCACCGACTTTGATGAAGAACCCACTGCTTCAGAATAACTCTTAGAGGCCAACATTCGCTTCTCAGCAGCAGCAGCCATAAGCTCCCGTTGCAATCTCCGGCTCTTCACTTCTGGAGACTCCTCCGATGAGGAAGTCGGAGGTCCGACGGGGGAATCCCTGGGCTTGCTCCGTTTAGGTTCCGGCGGTGAGTGCTGCTGCATGCTCATCCGTAGAGCCGCCCGGAGGTCTTCCTCCTCCTGATCCGCCATTGAATTCCCGCAGATCGGGGAGCAACAAGCCCTAGTTTAGCCAATTAAGACACCAATTCCAACAGCTTAAATCAATATAATTTATCTGTGTTAGGGGGATTGAATTCAAGCGAAAAGGGGAGGAATTTGATGAGACTTCCAAAGAATTCGATCCAAGAAGAAAGCGGGTGACGAAGAAATTTGGATTGCAAATTAGGAAATGGGAGATTGAAATTTATTTTTCCTGTTGTTTTTGTTTTTCTTCTGTTTTCCTTTCCTCCTTCCGAATTTGGGATTGTGATTTCTATATGTATATGCGATTGCGGGATGGTCCGAGTTGGTCAAGAGAAACGGTGTCGTTTACTATGGCTTTTGAATTTTGCAAGACAGATTTTCTAAAATTCTAAATAGCAAACGTTACTTTTCCCTTTATATTTCTTTTTTAGTTTTAAATTTCTCTCACACCCATACTTTAGTTGTATGAGTTATCGTTCTTCCTATTTTAGTGTTATTTGTTTAAAATAAAAGAAAAATGAATAAAACAATAATACCCCTTTTCCAAAGTTTTTCAATAACGTTTAATTAAGTTTACTTTAGTACCTATTTTATAAAGAGTAAAACTTGGGTACTGCATTCATGCATCCCTTCCACGTGGCCCATTTTTATGGTCTCATGAATTTACTTTTTTATTTAAATTCTCCTTCCTTCGTTCTTCTCCGCTTTCTCTTTATTTTTTTTCTTCTTCTTCTTCTTCTTCTTCTTTCATTCTCCTTTTCTTATTTTCACTTATTTTTCCTTTCTCATCATTCTTTGCTTCTTTTTTCTTCATGTTTCTCTCTTATCTTTTCTAATCTCCATTTCCATATAGCCTCTTTTCTTCACCATTATTATTTTGTCTATTTTTCATGCATGTGCCTATCAATCATTTTCTACTTTTATATCCTTTATTTAACATCTCTTCTTCAACGTAAACTTGCAAATCTAAAGGACCATGGACTCTTGTCCGAGATTAGTAAAATATTTGATGGCTTTAAAATTGTTATGGAGAAAAAGAGGAACAACCTTGGAAGTGAGCTCGAGATTTGGGCAACACAAAAAGTAGAAAATCAAAGAGTTCAACAAAAAAAGAAAGTTGGAGATTGCAATTGACATTTGGAGAAAAAAAAAATAGGAGATGAACAAAGGAATGGAATCTTTTTTAACACTCTATTTTTAAAAAATAATAACAAAAATAGGGTATGTGGGAAAAAATGTTAAAAATAAAGTAGCGAAGTCATGTATCAGGTACACAACTTTGCTAACTTGTAGATCGGATACACGTCTACAAGCTGAAATGTGACTAGAGTCGTGGACCTAATCCCCAACTTGTAAGTTTGTAACTGGAATCGTGTATCCAGTACACGACTCCTTTCATGTGCACCCATTTGTCCGGCATGCAAGGTCTCGTATACTGGGTGCTCACTTTTAAAACCTAGCTCGAGTCTTCTCTACTTTTCCTCTTATTTTGTCTTCCTTTATCATTTGTCTCCTATCTTCCATTTCCCTTCTGCCTTCCTTCAATCTTCATGAAATAATTCCATCCTTCATAAAAATTTAGCAATCTTTCCATCCTTCATGAAAAATCAGCAACCAAGAGTCTCCCTCACATTCAGCCTTCATGAAAAAAGTGTCTCTCCCCTCCCATTTTGCCTTCCGATTTTGTCGTCACAAGGTATATTTTCCTTATATGATTTTATTATCTAACTAAATCATAGATAAGGTACACGATTTTGTTATAAAAATAGTTTAATTTAGGTTTATTATTTGATGTTAGTAAAAATTATTTGATTGTTTTGTAAAATTATTTGAATATAGGTTTGTTGTTTGGCTTTAGTTATATAATTTGATTTTGTTGTAAAAATTATTTGATTTTGCTGTAAAGATTATTTGAATTTAGGTTTGTAATTTGATTTTAGAAAAAATATTTGATTTTAGATATGTTATTTGATTTAGGGAGAATTATTTAATTTAGGGTATGTTATTTTAATTTTGATTTTAGGTATATTGAAGGAGTAATTTGAATTGTGATTTTAGGGAAATTATTTTCTTTAGGGAGTTATTTGAATTTTTATTTTAGGGAAAAATATTTTAGGGAAATTATTTGATTTTAGAAAAACTATTTAATTTTAGGTAATTGATTTAGGAAGAATTTTGATTTTGGGTTTGTTATTTGAATTTTGATTTGAAATTATTGGATTTGAGGTATCTTATAAAATTAAACAAAAAAAACAATTCTTTGAAAAACAATTTGATCTGAGGTACTTTGAATTTTGAGGATTCAGGATATTTTAAATGTTACTATACGTGGGATGTTGTTTAACATGATGGGTTCACGAATAAAGAGAGTGGGTAATTTACAATATCATGTTTGAATATAACCTATTTTAAGTGTTTAATTTTATGCTTTTGAACTTTTGTTTCATAAATTGGACGTGTAATATTTTGAATTAATCAATTTTATGTAGTTGAACATTCATTTTTCATGTTATTACTACAATACATCTATGTTATTAATGAATTTCTTTTTTACAATAGCTTGCACAATGGAACCTGGTCCAATTGATCCTACCCAGCTATATTTACAATTGTCTCATTGCTCACGTTTTGTATGAGATACCTCCTCCACAGTTGTTTTGAGTTGTTAGAGGAGAGAGGCAGCATCCCAACGCACGATCCCCTTCGATCAGCGGATTATGCCATATTTAAAACCTGTTGGATTTCTTGGGATTTTCTAGATAGATTCATGCAATTGGATTGGCACTTGATTGTACCGGTGGATGGTGAGCCTGTTATAAGATTGTTAACGTATAACTGGAAGCAAGTCTGAAGATTTCTAGGGAGTTCTACCGCTTGACATGAAAGGTCAACGGTTAAGTCTTCCCTGGTGGCAAAACAGTTCACAGAATTGCCACCAGATGTTGATGTTGTGGGCGTTCAAAGATACGCTCACGTATACATTATGCAACTCATTTGAGTCTTTATGTTTGCCAAAAAAATCAAATACTCTAGTCCACTGTATGTTTCTTCCACTTTTAAACGATTTCGACTAGGCTGGTACATACTCTTGAAGCGTTGCATGCCTTGTATGACTGTATAAGGAATTATGTCAAGCCAGTAATGCACAATTTTTAGAAATAACTGGCCCATTAACTTTATTGCAAGTATGGGCATATGATAGATTCCTTATTGTGGTACCACAAGTAGCACTACATGCTTCAGTTGGTCGACCTTTGAGTTTCAGACATTATTTTATCTATATATTATTCTTTTAATAAAATTTGCACTATCTATAACTTATTATTAATTTTTTTCACACATTAGATGGAGTGGTGTTCTACCTGCATCAAAACAGTCAGCAAATATGTTGTTGACATATCGACAGATATTTGATCGACTGATACACTCTTAGGTAATAAAATATTATACGAATGTTGTCTAGGTATGTTTTTTGCTATCTACTTATGTTTGTTTTTTTTAATAGATTAATTGGACACCATATACGTCCGACATTGTGACATTGCTTCCTGATCAATGTCATAACAACCAAGTGGTGCGGGCTTACGTGGGTCTTATGATTTGCTTTCATATCATTGAGAAGCATCAATCAGATCGTGGTTACGACAGTTTGGTATGCTGCAAATGCCACAAACATGATCAAGATTGGCGTAGGAGTCATGCGAAGCATATCACAATGTGGCATTCGCGAAATGATTTTCGTGCACATGAAGTAGCGACACACGAGCCAATAATATCAAATAACTATTTTCCCTGATACTCATCAATTACGAGACACTTTATCACACCTAATGTTGCTTACTATTATTACATGGTAAGAATTTTAATCTGATTTGTTTTATAAATTTAATACATGCACATTATTTAATTATATTATTTGTAATCATTCATAATAATTTTGTGCAAGACATACATGCTTACTTCATGGAAAATAATTTACAAGATTTGAGTTCAATGTGCGATCAAACCTTGGAAAATATAAAACAAATTATTTAGCAAACCAGACGACTCAATGTTGCCGACACAGATCAAAAACGCATTCGATATAGACGACGAAAAGGCGATGATGTCATAGAGGGAAATCAAGAATATGCTTAGTACATAAATTTGATGTTTGTATAAATTTTTAATTCTTATAAATTTCAATTTTAAATGTAGAATTATATGAAAATGCATTTTTATTTACACCAAAACCATGGCCATAAGGTAAAAAACAACACTTCAAAGCTTTAAGGAAAAACTTGCCTAAAAATATACAATTTTTTTAACTTAAAAATCCGATAACAAATCTCATATAATCACTAGAAGAAATATGACTTTTGGTGTCGGTTGAAAAAAATGAAAATGAATGTTTAATGTCAGTTTTTAAAATGCGGATGTTTAATGTCGGTTTAAAACCGACATCAAAGAGGAAGGATTAATGTCGGTTTAAAACCGACATTAAAGCTACTTTTTATTCTTATTATTTTTATTTAATTAATATTTCCCTTTTACACTAGGGTTTTAATGCTTTTTCCTTTAACCCATTAGCAGCCGCCTTCATCCCTTCCCTCTATCCCTCTCGTCTCCCCTTCTTGCATCTAATCCTCGTCCATCTTTCATCTCCTCTTCTTCCCTTTCTTCAATCTCCACCGTCGCAAAGTTCCAACTCCCTTCTCTCCGCCTTTGATACCTCTCTCACATAATTCCATCAGACGATGACGGCTATAACCTCAAGTGCAACTTGTTTGTTCGTCCAATTCCTAAGCTTACATAGAAGAAGGCGAAGAAGAGATGGCTGCGATGGTGAGGGCGAGCTCCGGCTTGCAATATCCCGATCGGTTCTACGCCGCGGCTTCTTATGCCGGTTTTGATGGATCACCGAAATTGTCTTCAAAGGCCCTCAGGTCTAAGTTCTCTGATGAGGCCGCTTTGTTACTCTATGGCTTGTATCAGCAGGTACTACCACGTGTTCTTACACCTGTGACTTACCGGTGCTATTTCAGTTTGGTTGAGGTTTGAGATTGGTGCATTTTTTGTGTGACTTTGGTCGCGTTTTCCCTTTCGATTTGTGTAATGGTGGAGGCATAATGTGTTTTCTGAGGGTGTTATTTGCTTCAAGCGTATTTTCATTTTTGATTTAGTCTTTTGTACGAATTGTGGTGACCATTCTCAGTGTTCGGTCCTTGCACTGGATGAATCGGCATTAGATGTGGATCAGGTTGACAACCTAATCAAGTTTTGTCCAACAAAGGAAGAAATGGAATTACTAAAGGTGCTTCTTTCCTTCTGTGCAACTGCTTACTTTCAGTGGCCTGAATCATATTGCATTTCCTTTAATTTGCACTAATTCTTTGTGGTCGGCTTTAACGTGTGCCTTAATTTTGTTTGAAACCTTCTCTGACATTGAATTTTTTGCTTTTACATTCAGGGTTACAATGGGGATAAGGACAACATTATCATGGTATTATACCCCAGGTAAGTGCCACATTATCAGTGAAGTTGAAATTCATTTGTTAGTTGTTACTATGTCCATTTGCTTGTATATCTCTTCTACTCACAATCACTATTAGCCAAAAATGGGAGTCTTAGACACAGTCTTGTTTAAGATCAATTAATCACTCAGCCCCATCTGCTCTTCCACCATACTTTCTTCGTTTCTCCTGAATCCTAATGTTTCTATTCAGTGTCTTTAGCCCTCAATTTAGTTTTGATGATTTTTTTTAAAGATGAAGGGTGTTCAATCAGGTTAGACATCTAAAACACCAACTACATTTATTCAGAAAGTACCATAGTCCAAACTGAAACAGATGACTAGAGAATTACAACTTTTGACCTTGCAATGTGTTCACTGTTTTATAAGTAATCTTATGGCTCACTACTCTCACTAGTGACGACAAATAGACTTCGGACTCGATGTTTTCCATTGGTCCAAGTGATTGAACCAAAGACTCTTTCCTTCAGTGTGGATGCAGTTGGGGTGAAAACCACTTGATAACTCTGCTTCTCATTGTTCTTTGCAAATTTCAATTTCTCTGGAATCACTTTGACCTCTACTTCCTCAGGTGCGTCTACACTGACTGTGTAAACTGTTTCACCATTGCCACCAACATTTGTAACTGTTCTGATTACTTTCTTACTTTCCTTGCCTTTCAATTCTGATACTGCTATTGTTGGGTAGTTCATGTTGGATATGTAGTCTGTAGTTGAATTCTTGGGGCAATCAAATCCATCAGGAACAGTAGTTGTGATGCTTTTAATGGTGGTTAGATTATAACCTCGGCCGCAAAGGTATAGTAAGTAGTCTGTTGTACTAGTTTCGTAGACTAGTCCTGGTTGTAATGCTCCATTGGTTGATATTTCTCCTGCCCCATAATCATAAGGTGTGGCTACTGATCCCGTATCCAAAGTCATAGGCGATCCCAAGTTATTCGTTTGGATTGCTGTAAATTTTTTTGAGAAAGAATTGGTCATTAGTAAACATGTTCAGGTCAACAAGAAAAGGAAAGAAGAATTTTTTTTTTCCATTCTAAGGTTAATATTCCTTGCCTGTTGTCATGATGGCTGATTTGATTGCTGAGGGACTCCATGTGGGGTTTTGAGATTTTACAGAGGCCACTACGCCAGAGACATGGGGGCAGGACATTGAAGTTCCTGAGATCACATTGAAGAGTGGTGACTTTGTTGCTTGTGGAGTTGAACTTGAATCATTTCCAAGCCAGGCTGCAAGAATGTTCACTCCTGGTGCTGATATGTCCGGCTGCATCACAATAACTCTCAAATTCAGGCGTGGAACAATAAATTTTCTTCATGAAGGTTAAAATTTTCAAGTTAAAATATAATAATCTTTCCCCTCGTCCTTCCTGTAGAAGCTGCCTTTTACCTTAATTATGTTTAATACTGCGGGATTAGGCCCTCTGGATGAAAAATATGTTATAGCAGGTGCTGGCTTAT
Organism: Cucumis melo; assembly: GCF_025177605.1. Lineage (NCBI taxonomy): Eukaryota > Viridiplantae > Streptophyta > Magnoliopsida > Cucurbitales > Cucurbitaceae > Cucumis > Cucumis melo. Next base: position 6,302,988 of record NC_066857.1, read on the forward strand.
AGTTTATTATGGTCTCAGTGGGGAGAATTGTAGCAACTGGTTTCCTTCAGAAAATTTCAAACTCAATTAGCCATTTGAGATCGTGAAGTTCAAGCTAGTAAAGAAGATATGGAATTGAAGCTCACTTCACATCCGAGCTTTCTATCTAGATTGATTAAACAGAGGATTATTTTAACTTTTACCTGCTTGAGTTAACATAGGAGAGGATCTCAGGACCGTCCTTTTTGCTAATAACTGTCATGGGAGTAGTAAACTTCTCTGCAACTAATTTTGAGTCGTCATCAATTAAAACTACCCCAACCCCTTGAAGACTCTTCACTGTTTCCGCCTGACTTTGCCAATCCGAACCACCTCCTTCGACACTGCTTTCGCAAATAACTATCTTTCCCTTCACTTGAGCTTCATCCATGGAATCTTCAGAACAAATCCTAATTTAATTAAATTGAGAAGTAACAGTTAGCGTAAATACTTTAAATCTAAGTCTTCCTCACCAAGACTCTGAAGGCGATAAATTATTAATTCACATAGATAGCACACTTTAATATGTATTTATTAAATACATCTGACAATAACAACTGGAGAACTCATCAGAAAGCTTTGCAAGAAATCTTAATAAATTACTCAGCATGTCATTTCTTATATACCTTGCACTGTCTTCACTGGCACTCGCTTTCTTGGCTGACTTGCCTTGTATTAGAGGGTATACAGGGGACTTTTGAAGATCAGAGAAATTTATACCTTCGCCCTGCATTATAATTTTTTTATTTGAAATAATTTATTGTGGTTTTAGCTGTTTTCATTGCAGTTGCCGAAGGATTCCGAATTACCTTGATCACTTTTTTGTTGCCCAACACAACATCAGACTCAAAATCCCTATCAATGGTGGAGGCAGCCACTGTTAGAATCCACGGCGCGTCGTTCACCATCGTTCCCGAACTGGGACCGTCGTTCACCACTGTTAGAATCCACGGCGCGTCGTTCACCACTGTTAATTGGAGCAGGGGCTGCAGAAGGAGCTATTGATGCAGCAAACATATTAAAACCTGCCCTTGCAAGGGGTGAACTGCAGGTATTCTCGAGACAAAATAATTCACATAGAAAAGTCCAAAACAACTAAGAGGTTATGATTGTGGGAAGCTATTGCATAAAGAACTTCCACTTTAGGTTACAGAAAGAAAAAAATAATGTATGGCAACCTAACAATTTTCTGTGATAAGAAACCGAACACTCCCAACAAAATAAAGCCAAAACAATTTAGAGTCCTGGCAGTGTAAAATACTGAAATTCTTGTAAGTAAATGGATAGTAGTTGAAGACATCATCTTTCTTCCTATGGATTTGTGTAGATTTAATGCTTAATTTCTCTGGTTATTGAATTAGTTAGTTTGTAAGAGGAATAGGTCGATATTCTGAATTCTCCAACAGTTTCTTTAATTTAGGTTAGTTCTTGACGTCAAATGATTTCGTGATATGTTTTCTATTGAAAGCTTTGATCTGAAAAGTAAGTTACAATATATATGTGTGTGTGATATGTTAGAATAAGTCACAACAGTATATGCTAAGCTTTTATCTGGCAGCCATTGGCAAAGAAACTTGGGATAAAAGTGGTGCCAACTTTCAAAATTCTAAAGGATAAGAAGGTCGTTAAAGAAGTAACTGGAGCAAAGTTCGATGATTTGGTTCATGCCATTGATACCGTAAAATCCACCTGAAAACTCTCCTCTCTTCTCTTCTTTGAAAATTTAAATAATATGATGCAAGGAAGAGTGTTCAGGGCAGTTATTTAAATAATATGATGCAAGGAATCGACCATGGAAAATGATTCTGTATATAAAAATGTTTGGGAGATAGACATTTGAATGTGTACAATGACAGTTTCTACATATTCCAAAAATTATTTTGATATATACTTTTCTTTATGAGTGGGTTTGAATGTTTTTGTAATTGGGTTTGGGTATGTTTATGGTTTTCTTCTAGTGATAGAACTGCTTACTACTATGCTAAACATGTTTGTTTGTAATAATGGAGATGATAGAAATCAAAAGTTATCAGATTAAATGGTTTATTTTGATATTGCTTGTAGAATGATTGAAGTCATCAGATTGAAAGCTAAGCGATTGTGTAGATAGCCAAGCGATCGTTGAAGGTTGAAGACTGAGAAGGCGTTTAGAATTTCTTATTTAAGTCTTGCATTAGGATCTTGTTTCATGTACCATTGTAGAATGTATATATAAACACAATATTAAGTTTTCATTTTGTGTATACAAATTTAAAAGATAAATATTATAGTTTCTAAAATAATATTAATTTTATTAATTTGTTGGAGCGAGAAAAAAATATTTATCTATATGGATTCAATGTTGGTTTATAAAAAATGGACAATAATAACAATTAAATAAATATAAATTTCTAAAAATGGACAAAAACAAGCCTTTAATGTCGGTTTTAAACTGACATTATTGGCCTCTTTAATGTCGGTTTTAAAACGACATCATAGTCTAGTCGACATTAAAGGGCTTCAATAACACTATCAAAATGTCGGTTTAAAACCGACATTAAAGCCCAACCGACATTAAAGGGCTTCAATAACACTATCAAAGATGTCGGTTGAAAACTGACATTAAAGGCCTTTAATGTCGTTTTTAAACCGACATTAAAGGCCTTTAATAACGCTCGCAAAGATGTCGGTTGTCAAGTGACATTAAAGCCCTTTAATGTCGGTTTTAAACCGACATTAAAGGTCAGATTTCTTGTAGTGAATTCACTGATTCGAAGTTTCATGACACATCCCTCAACTATGCATTAAGTTGTCATTATGGTTTCAGAATTTAGACCATACAAATCTTTCTAATTAATTACTTTAAATTGTCATTATAGTTTCAAAAGTAAGTAATGCAAGCGAATTAGGTGGAGAGAGAATTTTAAATGTTTGTGTTAAAAAGAAAAATGTGTGGAGAAAATTTCTAATACACTTAAACATAGAAATTGAAGTTCGTTGTAAATGATCATAATATTTGAAAATGCACTTCCAGCAAAGAAAATGGGCTAAGCTCAAGAACTTTTGGTGTTTGTAAAAAAAATGCAAATGACAATGCCCCAAACTCAGTTTTTTTATTTTGGGGTAAAAAGTAGTCCTTCAACGGTTTCTTTGTTTTATATTGGTCATAAGATTTTCAAGCTTAGAAACTCAAACTTTGATGACTTCAGTCTACATTCTTGACATGGTCCCTTACACATTTTCCCAAAGTATAGGTCGAGAAGTGAGCTCGTTGGAGGGTGAACTAAAATGCAATCTAAAACGATCGAAAAGATGGTCAATGCTTCCAAAAAATGGCGAACGTTTGTCTGATGTCAAAAATCACTGAAAATGCACTTTCAGCAAATAAAATGGGCTAAGTTGAAAAACTTCTGGTGTTCGTCCCAACTAAATGCGAATGACAAAGCCCCGGACTAAGTTTTTTTTATTTTAGGGTAAAAAGTGGTCATTCAACGGTTTGTTTATTTTGTATTGACCATAAGTCTTTCCAACTTATGGACTCGAACTCCAATGACTTCAGTTTACATTCCTAGCATGGTCTCTTACACATTTTCTTAAAATAAAGGTCGAGAAGCGAGCTCGTTGGAGGGAGAATTAAGGTGCTATCCAAAACAATCGAAAAGATGGACAATGCTTTCAAAAAGTGGAAAATGTTTGTTCGATGTGAAAAACCACTAAAAATGGATTTCCAGCAAAGAAAATGGGCTAAGTTCAAGAACTTCTGGTGTTCGTCCAAAAAAATGTGAACGAATATGCCCCGAACTAAGTTTTTTATTTTTGGGTATAAAGTGGTCCTTCAACGGCTTGTTTGTTTTGTATTAGTCATAAGTCTTTCCAGCTTAGGGACTCCAAAGACTTCAGTCTACATTCCTGACATGGTCCATTACACATTTTCTCAAAGTATAATTCTGGAAGTAAGTTCGTTGGAAGGTGAACTAAAGTGTAACCTAAAACAATGGAAAAGATTGCAAATGCTTCCAAAAAGTGGCGAACGTTTGTCTGGTTTAAAAAACATTGAAAATGCACTTATAGCAAATAAAATGGACTAATATTAAGAACTTCTAGTGTTCGTCCCAAAAAAAAAATGCGAACGACAATGGCCGGGACTCAATTTATTTATCTTGGGGTAAAAAGTGGCCATTCAACAGTTTGTTTGTTTTGTATTGGTCATAAGTCTTTCCAGCTTAGGGACTCAAACTCCGAAGACTTCAGTCTACATTCCTAGCATGGTCTCTTACACATTTTTGCAAAATATAGGTCGAAAAGCGAGCTCGTTGGAGGGAGAATTAAGGTGCTATCCAAAATGATCGAAAAGTTGGTCAAAGCTTCCAAAAAGATGGGCTAAGTTCTTGAACTTCTGGTGTTCGTCCCAAAAAAATACGAACGACAATGCCCTGGACTAAGTTTCTTATTTTGGGGTAAAAAGTGGTTCTTCAGTGTTTTGTTTGTTTTGTATTGGTTATAAGTCTTTCAAGCTTAGGGACTCAAACTATGAAGACTTCAAGCTACATTTTTGGCATGGTCTCTTACATATTTTTCCAAAGTATAGGTAGGGAAGCGAACTTGTTGGAGGGAGAATTAAGGTGCAATCGAAAACGATCGAAAAGATTGTCAATGCTTTCAAAAAGTGGCGAACGTTTGTCTGTGTCAAAAACCACTAAAAATGAATTTTCAGCAAAGAAAATGGGTTATGTTATGAACTTCTTGTGTTAGTTCCAAAAAATGCGAACGACAATGCCCGTACTAAGTTTCTTATTTTGGTGTAAAAAGAGGTCCTTCGATGGTTTCTTTGTTTTGTATTGGTCATAAGTTTTTTGAGCTTAGGGACTCAAACTCCAAAGACTTCAACCTACATTCCTAGCATGGTTCCTTACACATTTTCCCAAAAGTATTGGTTGGGAAGCGAGCTCGTTGTAGGGAGAACTAAGGTATGACCCAAAACGATTGAAAAGATGGCCAATGCTTCCAAAAAGTGAGGAACGATTGTCTGATATCAAAAACCATTGAAAATGAACTTCCAGCAAAGAAAATGGACTAAATTTAAGAACTTATGGTGTTCGTCCCAAAAAAATACGAACGACAATGCCCTTAACTAAGTTTTTTATTTTGGTATAAAAAGTGGTCCTTCAACGACTTCTTTCGTTTGTATTGGCCAACTCTTTCTAGCTTAAGGACTCAAACTCTAAAGACTTCAGTCTACATTCCTTGCATGGTCCCTTAAACAATTTTCTAAAGTATATATCGGAAAGCGAGCTCGTTGAAGGGTGAACTAAGGTGCAACCGAAAACGATCGAAAAGATGACCAATGCTTCCAAAGAGTGGCGAACGTTTGTCTAGTGTCAAAAACCACTGAAAATGCACTTCTAGCAAAGAAAATGGACTAAGTTAAAGAACTTTTGGTAGTTGTCCCAAAAAATGCAAATGACAATACCCCGAACTTAGTTTTTATTTATTTATGGGTAAAAGGTGGTCCTTCAATGATTTCTTTATTTTGTATTGGTAATAAGTTTTTCAAGCTTAAGGACTCAAACTCCAAAGACTTCAATCTACATTCCTAGCATGGACCTTAACATATTTTCCCAAAAGTATAGATCGAGAAGCGAACTCGTTGGAAGGATAATTAAGGTACAACCCAAAACAGACGAAATGATGGTCAATGCTTTCAAAAAGTGGGGAACGTTTATTCTGTGTCAAAAACCATTGAAAATGCACTTGTAGAAAAAATGGGCTAAGTTCAAAAACTTATGGTGTTCGTTCCAAAAAATGCAAACAATAATGCCCCGGACTAAGTTTTTTTATTTTGGAATAAAAAGTGGTCCTTCAACGGTTTCTTTTTCTTGTATTGGCCAAGTTTTTCTTGCTTAGGGACAAAAACTCCGAAGACTTCAATGTATATTCCTGGCATGCTCCCTTACACATTTTCCCAAAGTAAACGTCGAGAAGCTAGCTCGTTGGAGAGTGAACTAAGGTACAACCGAAAACGATCGAAAAGATGTTAGTGCTTCCTAAAAGTGGCGAATGTTTGTCCGGTGTTCCTCCCGAACATGAATCCTCATTTCTTTTTCTGAAATTCAAATCACATTTAAATATAAAGCCGGTCAAAATTTGAATTTTCACAACTTTAACCATTTCCATCAATTTTGAGCTTTCGAATATGAATCTGGTTTCATATTGTTAATACTTAAATCACATTTAAACATAAAGCTCTATAACCGATGGCGATATAACATGTATTCGTCAGTTTCTCTCTCTACCTAATATATATTGTTATAAGTTAATTCCATATGAGCTATCAGCGCAACCTAATGGACCTATAGATCTGGGCTCCAACGATCCGAGATTATCTGGTTAAACCCTTTTAGACCAAGCTGATCGACATTCGTTAACTAATGGGTCATTCCACTAAAGTCCTGTAGTTGCACTCCCCTCACTATAGATATATTTGTGTCCATTTAATATAACCATGATCAGTAAGTTAATCCTTCACAGGTTGTTCGTCACCTCAGCTGGGTTAAAATACTATTTTACCCCCGAGACTACATTTTGTTCCTTAAGTTCCGCTGATCCACTATTGAACATTTGAATTAAAGTCCAACTTATAAACCAAATTCCTTTCGGGCCAATGAGAGGGTGGGATCTCTTGATCAAGACTTGGAGTTAAGGGAACAACTTATATACTAACCATAAAGTGGGTACGAGTGAATTTCGTCTTGCACGTTATGTCCCTAACCATCCACCCGATCTTACCACTGAAATAGAAGACTTATTGGGCCAATATCGTTGAGCTGCCCTCACCTATGCAGATCTAAGAATAATATCATTTAAACAGAAGTTCATAGTTAGCTCATGATTAATATTAAGTTACCTAGGTCATCATACTCGAAATAATCAGTTTATAAAGTCAACGGTGTTATAACTTAAAAGTGACTATTTCATGGTTCCAGTTTTATATAAACTCTTTACATAGGATGCCCCCACTCCCATGTCTCTACATGAATGATTCATCATCACTTCGTTTGTAATAAGGCCGCATCCATAGTGTTCCCGTAATAAGGCACCAACCTTATTCATACACTATGAACCATTTGGGCTATAAACTTAAACTTGATCCACGTTTATGTCTCTACTTAAACTTCAAGTCTACACTAGATAGCCTCAGGACCTTAGTTAATTGTATTCATGATTATAATATTCTATTTTCACTAATAAGTCTTTAATAAACACTTTATTGAATAAAATATAATTTTAACTATAAACTACGAGTTTTAGGACATAAATTCTAACAAACTTTCACTTGGATTAAAATTCCTAGTGTGAGAAAACAATGTTAAATTTAATCGTGAGAGAATTACTCATATAAATACAATAAACATATGAGTACAACAAACTAGAGCATACACCCAAACATTCTTCCACTAGTCCTAGTGCACAAACTTCGTAAACCTAAACTAAATAGGTGACCTTTAAAAAATTTAGTCGTGAATGACTTTGTAAACCAAACAACCATGATTTGTTTGACAAGTATCAGGGTTACTACATCACTACGATGTACAATTACCCAAATAAAATATTACACTTTAACTTTACGTTTCTTCACACTACTGCTCTTCCATTTATAGTGAATACTGATTTCAACGTAGACTTTCTACAATCTTTGAAAATCAGAATTAGTGTATTCGATAAGGATCAAATCCTTAGCACTATACACGAGCACATAATCTTTTAAATTTCTAAACTATTTTAAAATATTCTTAACGATAATCCAACTCTTTTGAAATTTTGTATTTTATATCTAGACAACATTTTGTTTATATAAGATGCTTGACACTGGCTAGTATCATGTTCTTGTCGTTTTGAACAATTTGGATCCTTAGAACACATTGTGCATTTCCAAATCTCTTATTTGAAAGTGCATAGCTAGTTATTTCTAAACATCATATAGATAATCTACATCATTTATTCCCTTTTCATAAGTCAATGGATCCTCTATAATCATCATCAAGTATGACGATTTGGTTTTCGATAAAACCATGTAACGGTGAGGCTGATGAACAACCTCCCACTACTTTGAGGCACTCTCAACTTTTAATAATGATGTGACGAATGAGATTTTCTAGTTTTATCAACTACTTTAGTGGATGAACTAGGTTTACTACTTTGGAAATCCTAATACTAATTCACTACTTGGTTTAATGATTTATTGTGAGGTTTTCCTCTAAGAATATGGTATTTGTCTATACAAATTCCTTATTCCTCGAGGATCAATGAGCAAAGCTCATCATAGAACAAACCATATCCAACAAGGCTTAGTTTTTTCTTTCTAATACACTGTTCTACTTAGACGTACTAGATGCAGAGAGTTGTGACTAGATTCCGTGCTCTATCAAATAGTCTTGGAATATTAAGTCCCAATACTCTCCACCTCGATATGATTGAAATGTCTTTTTACAGTTTTACTTAATTGAATCTCAACTTCAGCCTTATATTCTCTGGACTTTTAAAGAGAATCGGACTTGTGATGCAATAGGTAAATATGACCAAACCTTGAATAATCATCAACAAAACTGATGAAATATTCATATTGTCCTTGAACGTTGACATTCATGGTCCACAAAGGTCTAAATGTACTAGTTCTGATGGTATTTTTGTTTATGAGACCTTTTTCCAATAAAAAAATCTTTTAGAAGTCTACTCTTATCCAATCTCCTTTTAAAATAAGACTCACATGAAGGTAAAGAGTTATCTTCTAACTAATTTAAAAGTTTACGCTTATCCATTCTCCTAATCGCATTGAGATTGATGTGATCAATCTTAAGTACCATAAATAGGTATTAGAAGAAATCTTTATCTTTTATGCTAAACAATACATTTGTTCTCAAATATAAGAGATAGATATTAATTAAATTTCTCAACTTTTTTAGACAAAACAATTTTTAAGTATGAAATATCTATCTAAACAACTTCAGATCTCTCATTTACTTCAGTGATATTGAAGTGCATCATTATGTCCATGACATGTTCTCTAACAAAAGTCCCTTCCTTCATTCGCTTGGTGTAAATGTGATTAATAGCTTCGTGTCTAAGAGATCATGATGGTTGACTAAACATTTCCCTCGATGAATTCATACAATCTTTAGTCGTGGCTAAGGATTCGTGTTTATTTCCCAAAGCATCAGATATATTGGCAAGAATATAGACATGAGCCTTTTCATTAACCTTAACCCATCGATCATATGCTTCTCAAACATTTCAGTTGACATTTTAGATAGGGGCTTGAGGACGTTCCTCAGTTAAGACAACCTTAAATCATTTAGGACTAGTATGGTATTTAGGCTTGATTTCCAAGTCTATAAATATCACCATTAAGAATCTCAGAAGCTAAGAGTTGTATTAAATAGCTGTTTATGCTGAAAAATAAAATAAATTATATCGAGTGAAAAACTACAATCCTTTAAGAACCAATTAATATAGCAAATATTAATAATGTACCCATCATTATTATGTTTTGCAACGATATTCCAAAGGTTCAGAATAACCTCTAACAAATGGTAGTCGATTACTCCTCCTTTGAACCAAGACAATCTTGATCAAATGCTAACTCTTGAATATCTCATATTCCCATAACACTTAGTTATCGCTAGTTTGGTCCAGAATATACTAACAACTTAGTAATTCTTGTAAGTGTAACCCTCCATTTTTAGATCTCAGAGATAAAAATCATTATGCTTCTGATCTTCGATATAAAAACTGATCTAAGAGACCCTATCCATGTATAGAGTTCGTGATGTTTCAAATCCTATATTATTGCCCTCCAAAGGGAACGTCGCTCCATGGCAGACAAGCAGGTGCATTATAGGAATCTCATGATGTGACCTAGTGGAAGAGACCGTGGGATGTGTTATCACATATCCCTTACCCACTTACTATGAACTACTTCTCTTATTCACCTTGATATTGATCCATGCAAACACTCTTCGAAGGGAGTCCGCTCTTATGCACGTCCTAAAGCCCTGTATAGACCATATAGTGTGAACTCTTAGGGATACTGAAGCTAAAAGTACATTACTTTTCTCTAGATGAAGTGTTCTAAGACGGTTTCAAAGGGTACTTAAAAAAAAATATGATCATATTTAAGCTAACTTAAACATATCCTATGTCTAGTGAAACATCCAGCACAACCATTATACCGGATTTTAACCTACGATATCTAAGTGATAAACCAATTTTATTACCTCACATCTCCCACGCATGCTCATAAAACTAGGTTAATTAGGCTTAAGAACTAATTACGATCTCCAGGTAGTAGGTGTTCTGTAAACCGTCAACTTAAGAACGTTTAACCTTAGTCATCTTATCTGACTTGCTGACAAGATCGAATCAGTTGAGTCTCTTGTAACCAATTTTACAAAATATCGACCTAATTCTGTGAAATTTGGTTGATATGTTTTTAACCTAGGTGAGCGTGCAACTTATCTTTGTTTTAGATTTTAAATGTCTAATTCATTTTATAAGACTTATAAAAAGTTTAGACAAAACTATAACAAACATCTAACAATATATAACCATTATATAAACAAATTAATTAGTATGTATTTTTTATTTATTTAACTTTTAGTTAAATCATATTTAATTAAAATAAATAAATCAATAGTTAATTAATTTTATTAAATCATATTTAATCAAAATTAACTTAATTAATTAATCATATTAATTAATTAACATGCATACGATACATTATAACTATTATAAGATACTTTCAATACATGAACATGTTAACCTATGGTGATATTTTAAATCTATATGGCATACTATATGCACATACAGTTTAAACATTAATAAAACCTACATCACATGCATATTTAAATAAAACATCCTCAAATGGACTTGTTTTGGCTCCTAAATTAAGCTAAAAGCTAAATTATTATAATAATAATTTGGTGTAGTATATAAACCACTCTCGAACAACTCGAATCGGTTGGGGTAACAAATGGTCCTTCAATGATTTCTTTGTTTTCTATTGGTCATAAGTCTTTCGAGCTTATGCACTTAAACTCCGAAGACTTCGTTTTACAATCCTAGCATGGTCCTTTACATAATTTTCCAAAGTATATGTCGGGAAGCGAGCTTGAAGGAAAACTAAGGCGCAACCCAAAACGATTGAAAAGATGGTCAATTCTTCCAAAAAGTGGCAAACGTTTCTCCAATGTTAAAAGCCACTGAAGATGCACTTCCAGTAATGCAAATAAACTAAGTTCAAGAACTTATGGTGTTCTTCTTAGAAAAATGTGAACGACAATGTCCTAGACTCAGTTTTTTTATTTTAGGGAAAAAAGTGGTTCTTCAATGATTTATTTGTTTTGTATTGGTCATAGGTATTTCGAGCTCAGGGACTCAAACTTCAAAGAATTCATTTTACATTCCTGGCATGGTCCCTTACACATTTTTCTAAAGTATAAGTCGGAAAGCGAGCTCGTTGGAGGGAGAATTAAGGTGCAACCCAGAACGATTGAAAAGATGGCCAATGCTTCCAAAAAGTGGCGAATGTTTGTCCGATGTCAAAAACCACTAAAAATGAAATCCCATCAAAGAAAATGGGCTAAGTTCAAGAACTTTTGGTGTTCATCCCAAAAAAATACAAACGATAATGCCCCGAACTCAATTTTTTTTAGGGGTAAAAAGTGGTCCTTCAACAGTTTCTTTGTTTTGTATTGGTCATAAGTCTTTCGAGCTTAGAGACTCAAACTTTTAAGACTTCAGTCTACATTCCTGGCATAGTCCCTTACACATTTTCTCCAAAGTATAGGTCAGAAAACGAGCTCATTGGAGGGTGAACTAAGGTGGAACCCTAAACGATCGAAAAGAGGGCCGATGCTTCCAAAAAGTGATGACCGTTTGTTCGGTGTCAAAAACCACTAAAAATGCACTTTCAACAAAGAAAATGGGCTAAATTCAAGAACTTATGGTGTTCATTCCGAAAAATGCGAACTACAATGCCACAGACTCAGTTTTATTTATTGTTGGGTAAAATTGGTCCTTCAACGGTTTTTTTATTTTATATTGGTCATAAGTCATTCTAGCTTAGGGACTCAAACTCCGAATACTTCAGTTTACATTCCTTACATGGTCCCTTACATATTTTCCAGTATAGGTCAGAAGCGAGCTTGATGGAGGATGAACTAAGGTACTTCCCAAAACGATTGAAAAGAGGGCCAATGCTTCCAAAAAACTGTCAAACATTTGTTCGATGTTAAAAACCAATGAAAATACACTTCCATGGAAGAAACTGGCTAAGTTCAAGAATCTTTGGTATTCGTCCCAAAAAATGTGAACACTAATGCCCTGGATTCAGTTTTTTGATTTTAGGGTAAAAGTGGTCCTGCAACGGTTTATTTGTTTTGTATTGGTCATAAGTGTTTCGAGCTCAGGAACTCAAACTCCAAACACTTTAGTTTACATTTGTGGCATGGTCCCTTACACATTTTCCCAATGTATAGGTCGAAAAGCGAGCTTACTAGAGGGTGAACTAAGGTGCAACCTAAAACGATAAAAAAGATGACCAATACTTCCAAAAAGTAACAAATGTTTGTCCGGTGTCAAAAACCACTAAAAATGTAGTTCTAGTAAAGAAAATGGGCTAATTTCAAGTACTTCTGGTGTTTGTCCCAAAAAATACGAACGACAATTCTCCATACTCAGTTTTTTTCTTTTGGGTAAAAAGTAGTCCTTCAACGGTTTCTTTATTTTGTATTGGTCATAGGTCTTTCGAGATTAAGGACTCAAACTCTGAATACTTAAGTTTACATTTCTGGCACGGTCCCTTACATATTTTCCTAAAGTATAGGTTGGGAAGCGAGCTCGTTGGAGGGAGAACAAAGGTTCAACCCAAAATTGCCAATGCTTCCAAAAAATTGACGAACATTTGTCCGATCTTAAGAACCACTAAAAATGGATTTCCAGCAAAGAAAATGAGCTAAGTTCAAGAACTTATGGTGTTCGTCCTAAAAAAATGCAAACAACAATGTCAGTTTTTTTATTTTGGGATAAAAAGTGGTCCTTCAACGTTTTCATTGCTTTGTATTGGTCATAAGTCTTTCGAGCTTAGGGATTTAAACTCCAAAGACTTTAGTCTACATGTCTAGAAAGGTCCCTTACACATTTTCCCAAAAGTATAGGTTAAGAAGCGAACTCGTGGGACAGAGAACTCAGGTGCAACCCAAAACGATAAAAAAGATTGCCAATGCTTCCAAAAAATGGCGAACATTTGTCTAGTGTCAAAAACCATAATTTTGGCTAAAATAGGACAAAACTAAAGGATGGATTAATTAAGTTTTGAATAAATTAAACCATAATAATCATTATAAGGGTTTTATAGATTAATTAATTAAATGTCTAAATTTTTTAAAAATATGGTAGTTTTTCCTAAAAAATTAAATGTCTAAGAAATTAACTTATAATAATCATAATAAGGGATTGAATATAAAGTTTTTTTTTAATTATATATTTGATTAATGATGTTTTTAAGAAATTAATTCATAAGTTTCCTTTTTGTCTTTCTTATCTAGTCACGTTCCACGTGGGTCAAACTAATCAAAGTAGGCCGACGTGGATTAATGAAAGTTGTGTATCCGATGCACAACTTCTTTTGTTGTTTAATAGTTTGGTCATCCACCCCATTTTCATCACTTCTTCACGCACTACCTATTTTTGTCATTATTTTCCAAAAACGCTATATTTCTGAAAATAGTCCAAACGAATGAGAAAGAGAATAATTTTAAAAAGAAAAAAAGAAAAAAAAATGACACATGATATCATAAAAATGGACCATGTGGAAGGGATGCACAACTAGGTAACACCACACCCAAAGTTTACTCTTTTGGAAATTTCACTTGAAGGAAATGAAAATTTATGTAAATTTTATCAAAAATGTTTAACGAAATTAACATGTGAGAATCCCAGTGAATTTTATAGTTACTGTTTCTCAAGAGTAAGATCTTAAGGTGGATGGAGTCGAAGAGGGACTCCCTGTGAATTTAAAAATTACTCTCCGCTCACACAAAATATGATTTCAGGTGGGAGAAGAGGTTTTGATTTTGTTACGTTTAATTTGGTTACGTTTAAAATTGGTTATACACGATTTTTTTTTACACGTTTAGATTTATTTATACAATCTAAACGATTTTTTTAAATTCTTTTGCTACACGATCTTACGATTTTTTTTAATTCTTTTGCTGGACGATCTTTAATTCTTTATATACAATTTAGATTTTGCTATTTTTATACACGAAACCATAGAAAAAAAAAGAAAAGACGATGGAAAGATTGAATGACGTAAATAAAGAATAAGAAAAGAAGAAAGACATGAAAAGAAATCATAACTAAAAAAGAGAGGAAAAGAAGAAAAAACATGGAAGAAATCGTGAGGAAGAAAACTATGAAAGAAATCTCAAGGAGGAAGGAATAAGTAAATTAACTTAAAAATAATTTAAAATAGGATAAAATTAGTTGAGATTTAGAATAAGATTAGAAAAAAAGATTATAAAAGGAAATTGGTTATAATTAAATTTGAAAAATGGGGAGTTTTCATTTTCTGTCCGAACAAAAAGAATTGTTATTATTTAAAAAATTGTTATCATCTCGGTTTAGGAAGATACATCCAAAAATTCAAAACCATCCATAAGTTGGAAATTGTTAATATTTCATGAAAATATACATTTTCCAAGGTTGCATTCACAAATTTTAAATGCTATTTCTATTTATTTACACCAAACAACTTAAATTGAATTTTTATATTTTGTTCAAATAGTTTTAATATTTCCCTATGTTTAAAATTCGGCCTAATATTTCCCCCTCTCTTTTCCGTTCTCATATATAACAGAAGAAAAAAAGATATAAACCCTAGAGAGCTTCCTTCATTTCTCTCCTTTCCTCTGTTTCTCACTCTCACATAGACCGCAGCTGCATCTCACCGGCGTTTATTCTTCTGCCACCGCTGCTTGCCGGCAACGTCTCCACCGTCACTTTTCTTTCTTTTCTCTCTGCTTCAACTCCACGGCGCCACTCCCACCCCAACTCCATCTCCATCTCTTAGTCGTTGGCCGCCGTGCTTGAATTCTGTTTCTTTTTGGATTAACCGATCTTCAATTAGGGCGAATTTAGAATTAGGTCAATCTTTAATTTGAATTCCTGCCCAATCGGGATTACGTTAGACGGATTTTTTTTGGGGATTGAAACTGGATTACCAATCGGACTGAGTTTCAATCGCTAGCTTTGTTATATAAAGATTTTGCACTAGCCCGACGAACCTTTCCCAGATTCCCAATCCCAAGCGCTAGCTTCGTAAACGTCTCTCTATCTTCACTAGCTCACTTATATTATATCTCTCTGGATACGCTTCATCTCTTCTAAGGTTCATTTTTGTTTTTGGGGCTATGATGTTATTTATTTTTATTATGTTTTTTTTATTTATGGTTTTATTCTGTTGAAGAGAGATCTGATTACGTAGCCGATTGGTGTTGTTGGGTCTAATTTTTGGCTATCGATTTGCTGATAGGATTCTTGGGGCGCTATTGTTGGTGGTTTAAGGGTTTCAATTTGCCGATATTTCTATGGGTCGAAAAAAGCCTACCGCAAGGGATGATGACAGCGCCCCTGCGGCAGCCCATGGTGGTGGGAAGTCGAAGAAGAAGACATTTGCAGTAGACGACGATGAGTACTCCATTGGAACCGAGTTGTCTGAAGAAGCGCAAATTCAGGAGGAGAAGGTTGTGATAACTGGGAAGAAGAAGGGTAAGAAGGGAAATTCGAAAGCTTCACAACTTAAAGAGGATGATGACGAAGACGATGGGGATGGTGTTTCAGAAATTGTTATTACTGGGAAGAAGAAAGGCAAGTCGAAGAAGGGTGGAAGTAGCAGTGCTTTTACTGCTTCCAGTTTTGGTTTGCTTGAAGAGGAGGGAATGGATGGTGCTGATGATGACGAAGAATCTGTGTTGACTGCAGAAAAGGATGATGATGATGAAGAGGAACATCCTGCGATCAAGTTTTCGGGCAAGAAGAAGTCTTCCAAATCTTCAAAGAAGAGTGGTTTTTCTGCAGTGTCGGCATTCACTGCCCTTGATGATGAGAATGACGAGGATGCGATTGATAATGAGATCAGGGTTGATGAAGATATTGATGAGCCTGTCGTTGAATTTACAGGTAAGAAGAAGTCATCAAAAGGTGGCAAGAAGGCTTTGAGTGCATTTTCAGGTTTTAGTGGTCTTGACTATGAGGATGATGACAGAGATGATCAAAAAGATGAGGAGGATGTTGCATCAATTAGCTTCTCTGGTAAGAAAAAGAAGTCCGCTAAGGCTTCAAAGAAGAGTGGAAATTTGTTTAGTGCAGCATTAGCAGATGAGGAAAACGATGGTGATGTTTCTATGTCAGAGACAAATAAATTAGACCATGATGGCGTTGATGAAGACGATGTTAATGTAATTGCATTTTCTGGTAAGAAAAAGTCCTCTAAGAAGAAAAGCAACAGTACTTTTACTGCATTAAGTGATGAAAATGCGCAGGGAAATGAAGCTAAAGATGTAGTCGTGCCTGAAATACATAATACAGTAAGTAGCAATCTTGATTCTGATTTATCTAATGCCAACAAGACGGAAGCAATGGCGGAAACTTCAAAAAATAAAAAAAAAAAGAAGAAGAGCGGAAGGACTGCTCAAGAAGAAGACGATTTGGATAAGATTCTTGCTGAGCTAGGAGAAGGGCCTGCCATTTCAAAACCAGCAGATCCTCCTCTTTTATCCCAGGAGGCCAAAGTTGAAAATCCACCTGAGCTTGTAGCTCCTGCCGAAAAGGAAGCTGAAGAAGATAGCACAGAATCAGCTGCAGCAAGGAAGAAGAAAAAGAAGAAGGAGAAGGAAAAAGAAAAAAAGGCGGCAGCTGCTGCAGCTGCTGCTGAAGGGAATGATGAAAAAATTGAGGAGGTAAAGACTGAAATTATAGAACCCAAAAAAGGTGCTGCAAAGAGTAAAGTGCCAGAGAAGAAAGTGCCAAAGCATGTTAGGGAGATGCAGGAAGCAATGGCAAGAAGAAAAGAAGAGGAAGAGCGAAGGAAAAGGGAGGAAGAAGAGAGATTGAAAAAAGAAGAAGAAGAGAGGCTTAGGCTGGAAGAACTTGAAAGGCAAGCTGAAGAGGCTAAGCGTAGGAAAAAGGAAAGAGAAAAAGAGAAGCTTTTAAGGAAGAAACTGGAAGGCAAGCTGTTAACAGGTAAACAAAAGGAAGAACAACGGAGGTTGGAGGCAATGAGGAAACAGATATTGTCAAATACAGGAGGTTTACCTCTGTCTACATCTGACCCCAGTGCACCAGCTAAGCGACCAAAATACCAGACAAAGAAGACAAAACCATCCCATCATCAAACAAATGGCAATGCACAAACTAAGGCCGTAGAACATATAGAAGAAAAAATACAAGAAAGAGATGTGGCAGAGACAGAAGTATTGGAGTCAGAGAAGATTGAAGCTGTTGAGTTGATGCATGTGGAGGAAAAGTCGGGGATTCTTGAGGCTACTGAAGATAATGAAATTCAAGAAGACGAGGATGAGGATGAATGGGATGCAAAGAGTTGGGATGATGCTGTTGTTGATCTTTCCTTAAAGAGTTCCTTCGCTGATGAGGAGCTTGAATCTGAACCAGAGAATGACATGAAAAAGGATAGAAAGAATGGCGCAGGTAAGTTCAATAATGTAAATTCAACATTTGTCTGCATCCAGGTTACTCAGACCAATTTAACATCAATCAAAATAAAAAATGT
Organism: Cucumis melo; assembly: GCF_025177605.1. Lineage (NCBI taxonomy): Eukaryota > Viridiplantae > Streptophyta > Magnoliopsida > Cucurbitales > Cucurbitaceae > Cucumis > Cucumis melo. The sequence continues at coordinate 6,320,830 of NC_066857.1, forward strand.
AAAATGATTAGAACTAGTTTAGTGGGAGCTGGAGATTCAGTACCACTTTTATGATACGATCAAATGTTTTTTTTAGAAGTTCTGTAGTAACTACCTTACGCATGAAACGGTTAGGAATTTGTTGTTGCATCTGGACAATTTTCTTGTTTACACTTGTCTGGAAGCTTTTATTGATTTGTTCTTTTAGTGTCCTCTTTCAACAGATTTTTTTGAACTGCCCATTAGATCTTTTTTGCAAGATGGAGTTCCTTTGTTTTGGTTTTCATCTTTGTTCTTTCTTTTTTCTTTGCCTCTGTGTTATCTTTCTTTCTTCTCAATTGGAGCATGGTGTTCATGACAAGAAAAAAAGACAAATTGAGTGCATGAAAACTAAAGGAAGGAGTAAATGTTATGCGGAAATCCAAACAATTACTAGAAAGGAAAAAAAAGGAGGGTTATAGCAAAAAGAAAGATAGAGGGAGATTATTCTTCTCCTTAATTTGATCCAATTGGAAGTTTTGCAATTCCTTGTCTTTTGAGAGACTGCCTTGGTCTCTGTCTTTGATTCTCTTTAAGGAAATCCTATCTCCACACTCCATTGTCACTAAGTACAAGACTAAAGTGCATCAATTCTTCCATTCTATAGTCGCAAAAAGCTGTACGGTGTGTTATGTGTATAAAATACCTGGAGTCTCAAAGGCATTTATTTATGTAATATGATTTTGCGTGTAGATTTTTGGAATATGCTACTGTCTTACTTCAGCTGACACACCTCCTTTAGCCCAATATGAGAGCATTTTTGTCTTCTAATTGCACCACCACTTCAGAAAAGACCAGGAAATTCATTGTTTGAAATTTGAATTTAGTTCAAGCTTAGCTCCTCTTTGGATGAAAAGAAACAACTGCAGTCAGAGATTTTGTTTTTATCTACATTTTTTGGGTTTCCACTTCTTGTTTTATCCTGTGAACGCTTTTTCTCTCCCTTCGCAAAATATGGCTTAGACGATTACTAATTATTTGTCTTACTACAAAGAATATATCTCTAACAAATGGGAATAACGAGTGCTCTTTCTTTCTTTTTGTCTCTATTTTTGCTTCAATTCTTTCAATTCTCTTTTTGATATTTTCATGAAGGATTGTCTGAAGCTTTAAAATAGACTAAGAAGAGAAGGATTGTAAGCCCCAATATGTTATAACGTCCTTTTCATAGGAATTTTTTATTTGTTTGTTTCTTTTCTTTTCATTTTTTGGTTACATTAAGATGTTATCTCACTGATTTTAATCTCTGGCTTAACATTTTCTTGCTACTTTCAAAAATTTGAAGGTTGAAAATTGATTCTTCTGTTTAATGAAACTTGCATTTATAGGTGCCAAGCTAGCTGCTCCTGCTCAAAAAGGTTTACCTTCTCAGTCTATAAAGTCCCAAGATATTGAAAACAAAAAGAAGCAGGACGAAGTTGAGGTTCCTGACAAGGGCGAAAGAAAAGAGGATGCTGTTAGGAAAAAAGCTTCAATTCCAGATGCCACTCCTGTACAACAGGAAGAAAATCTTCGCTCACCCATCTGTTGTATTATGGGTCATGTTGATACTGGTAAAACCAAGCTACTAGACTGTATCCGTGGCACAAATGTTCAAGAAGGAGAAGCGGGAGGAATTACTCAGCAGATTGGGGCAACCTATTTTCCTGCTGAGAACATTCGGGAAAGAACTAGGGAACTGAAAGCTGATGCAAAACTGAAGGTTCCTGGCCTACTTATTATTGATACGCCTGGGCATGAGTCGTTTACGAACTTACGTTCTCGTGGTTCAGGCTTATGTGATCTCGCAATTTTGGTTGTTGACATCATGCATGGCTTAGAGCCACAAACAATAGAATCTCTTAATCTCTTGAGGATGAGAAACACAGAATTTATTGTTGCTTTGAATAAGGTAACTACTATTTATTTGCAATTGCTCTCAAAATTTGTTTAAACAATGTCTTTTCTTTATCCTTGTATTATTTTCACCTGTTTTGTATATTTCGATAAATGAGATCTGTTTCTGACCCTAAAGAAGTTATCCAACTTTCAAGGTTGACAGACTTTATGGGTGGAAAACAATCCGCAATGCACCAATACTCAAGACAATGAAGCAGCAAACTAAGGATGTGCAGAATGAGTTCAATATGAGGCTTATTCAGGTTATATACATTATCCATTTTTCAGTTGTATTTTTCTGTTTAATAACAGCTTAAAATGGACGTTGAGTGAATATACTTATTTTGGTCAACAGATTATTACTCAATTTAAAGAGCAGGGATTGAATACGGAGCTGTATTATAAAAATAAAGAAATGGGGGAGACTTTCAGTATAGTACCTACAAGTGCTGTCACGTAAGTTTCACATGCTTGTTGATGTTGTTTTGACTTTTATAAGCAGTAATTTTTTTTTCAAGTTAACTAATAGCTTGTTTCTGAAAATCTTAGTGGCGAAGGTATTCCAGACATGTTACTATTATTGGTGCAGTGGGCCCAGAAAACCATGACGAAGAAACTTACATATAGTGACGAAGTGCAGGTGTTAATTTGCTGTGGTTCAATATTATTTTTCTATGACAATGTGTGGGTATATTTGTGTATATATAAAAAGTTAAAAGGTGATCATATTCTGTTTTTCCATCAACAGTGTACGGTCTTGGAGGTCAAGGTTGTTGAAGGTCATGGAACAACTATTGATGTCATACTGGTTAATGGTGTGCTGCATGAAGGAGATCAAATTGTAGTTTGTGGGATGCAGGCAAGTACTAATCTAATTATGGAATTACCTTTTTTTTTTTGTTTAGATGGCCTTACATTGAACTTATGGAATCATCTTGTTACAGGGTCCAATTGTTACTACTATTCGAGCCCTATTGACACCCCATCCTATGAAGGAACTCCGGGTGAAGGTATGACTTCTTTTAGCTTCTTCTCTTCATATAGCTTTAGATGGTTGATCTTGGTTATAAACGATAAGAATGTAACCTTGTTAATGTACTTATCTTTGGTTATTATCTGTATATGAGATTTGGTTATTTTATGAGTCATTTATGGAATAACTTGTGCAAGCTTAAGTTAGTGTATGGAAATTAGTTGCAAGTGGTTGAAATTATGGGGGTGACGATATTGAGAGACAAGTCTGAATCTTGAGCCTAACTGTTGGGGAGAATCTCTTCTGCTCAGTAAGAGAATGTGGTCCATATATTTTTTAAATTCTTGATTCCTGATTGGTAGATTACAATTCCTTCACTTTCATAGCGTATATTGGTTGAAATTGGTTTCTGCGTAAAATTTAATAGTCTAAGTTTGCTAATGACCCATTTCTGCAGAAATTTGGATTTTGTTTGTAAGCTGTTAGACCTCCCATAATACTGCAATATAATAGGAGAAAGAAGAAAGAGAAGTCGGAAGTCATTGGGACAATCTTGGGGTGGAATGTAATAGCTCGGGACAATCTCGGGGTGAACTCGATGGGGGACTGTTTTTACTATTTTTACAGCTTTTGAGTATTACAGTTATTTAGGAGGGAAGGGGTAGTTTAAAGGGAAGGAGAAGAGTTATTTTGTGAGTGGGCTGTTCATCCTTGAGAGGAGGATAACAGAGTGTGTTTATTTTGATTTTTCTTATAGTATTTTGGTGTTTTATTTCCAAATTGATAATCTATCAATCGTTCTTTGTACTGAAGTTTTTCTCACCGAATTGAATAAAGAACATCTACACTAGTGTTCTATCCTAAGCTTTCTTGGAGGGAAATAATCTTAGAATAAAGTATTGTTGCGATTGATAAAGCGGAGAAATATCTTTTATGGGATTTGTTTCTTTCCAGAATAGCAGAGTCCGAGCATCCTTTCTGAAACTCTTATACATTCTTATTGGAATGAGAGATTACTGCTAACTAGTTGAGGCATTTTGCAGAAGTATTGCTCCGTGGGTGGGGAAACAACAGAGTATACATGTAGGAAAACAAGTTTGTACGTAACCCTTTTGAGATCAATATGTTCTCTACTGTAGAACCTTGAAAAAAGTTTCAGAGTCTGGCTTTAGGATCCATTCCTTATGGACAAAACAAAATAATTTAAAATCCGGTGCCAGTTTGATTGGTATGTGCCCTTCTATCTGGAGTGGGGGGGGGGGGGGGGGTTGTAGTCATTGGTTTCTTAGTATTTGATAGTATCTTGAATTTTATTGACCTGGATATGTCTGTGCCCTATCACTAGAATTACCGAGTGTTTTTGTGGTCTGTCTGAATATGAAATCCTTGATGAAGCATTATCGTTTTTGTATGCAATTGTTGCAATGAACAGCTGACAATTTTGGTTGTATAATTTTCAGGGAACATATCTGCATCACAAGGAAATCAAGGCTGCTCAGGGGATAAAAATAACTGGACAGGTAATTTGGTCATAACTATCAATCAAGAAATATATGTTTATATATATTTTAATCTTACCATTATGAATTGTGAATTTTGACCTGGACACAATGGTTCTTCGAAAGAAACTAGGGCACATCTTAGAGACTGACATGAAATTTTGTGCTTTTTGAGCGTCTTTGTGCCAAGAAGTTGCATTATTTTGAATTGATGGAAAGGATTATGTAATTCTTTTTTTCAGATATTAAGTACAAACTTCAGTTGAATCTAAGAATCTTTCCTTTCATTTCCCCATATTTTACCAAGTTTTAACCCATTCACAACCACCAGTTCAGATAAACGACTGGATCTTCTCCCTGAAGTCATGAGTTTCTGAAAGAAGAGGGGCATTCCCGTCTCCTCTTCTAAACCCTTAGGCACTCTCAGAAATTTATCTTATTTTCTTTAAAAAGAACCTCTTCCAATTCTGTTTGGCTTCAATTCTTGCATGTCTGTCTTTAGGCGTCAATTATCCATTTTCTGCTATGTTATTAATCTCCCACTTCCTATTTTCTACACTGGATTCTACATATATCATATTCTTTCTCTATTTTGTATCATGTTAGAACCATTCGGAAGGAGCTTCTATGTCTCTCTTTTTCTTTTATCTTTTTCCTTTCTTATAGTTAGTTTTTTCTAATAAATAAGAAATGAGAAGCGGATATATGTAATCAAAAGGTAAAACAGCCTAGGGGCTGGAGGTAGAGGAAATCCCCTTTTAAAAGGGTAACTACATGAGAAGAGCTTTTTAATCTTCAATAATTACTAAGATATTGCAGTTACAATAGAATTTTGAATGTAAAAGAGGCCCACCAAGAAGCCGTATTTGAAGGAGTGTCAAAAGGAGTTTAACTGAAGGGTTTCCCATGCTTTCTTTTCGTTTGGTCCATAAATGCCACACCAACGCTCTAGTGTCACAACTACCCAAAATCCTAGTCCTAGCTCTGCCCATCAAGTTCCAACCATTAAGTCCCTCAAGGAACAATGAAGTATTCCGGGGTGTGGTGAAGGAACATGGTGAGGCTTGGTCTTTGGTGTGGTTTCATGTCTCTTTGGGCTTCGGTTCTGAAGGTTTTTCTTTTTGTAATTACTCTCTAGGCAATATTTCTCCTAGTTGGAAACCCTTTATTTAGTGGGGGTTTTATGGGCTTGTTTTCTTATGCATTCCTATTCCTTCATCTTTTTTTTTCTCAATGAAAGCAATTGTTTCTATAAAAAAGAAGACTTCAAGGAGCCGATCATCAATTCTTTGGGGAGACACACTTCAACAACCCAGCTTCTCGAAAATAAAGTTCCAGGCCTTATAAGCGAAAGAGCAATGGAGAAATAAGTTGTCCAAGTCTTTTACTGTTTTCAGGAAAAACATGTCAACAAACCCGAACCCAGCCTCCAAAAGATACAGTTCCAGGCCTTTTAAGCAAAAGGGCAATGGAGAAATAAGTGGTCCAAGTCTTTCTCCCTTCCTTTTACTGACTCTTTTGTCCAATCAGTACTATGGTCATAGTTCAATGGTTAAGATTCTTCTTAGTATCCGATTCTAGTATATTGATCATTCATACAGTATTAAGATGACATTATCTTTTTTCCTGTTTTAGCCTACTAAATCTTACTCTATTTTTTTAGTTTTCAAACTTGGTTAATTGACCCAACCTCATATGTTTTCAGTGAAGTGTATATATATTTGTTAAATTAGTTGTTTTATCTACAAATAAGAATTAATATGTCAACATAGACATGGATATTTTATAAGAATAAGTGTTCTAGAGTGTCGTGCCAATTTCGCATCCTGTATCCATGTCCGTGCATCGTAGGTGCTCAAAGATGTTTAGAATTTGATATTGTAGTGTTTTTCTCTTTCTTCAGACCTTATTCTTTTACTTAATTAAAAAATTGTGTTCTAGGGACTTCATGTGCTCAATTTTTTTAAATTAATTAATTAATTTATTAGAAAAGCTGAGTATTGTACTGTCTAGTATGTAAGGAAGATACAAATGTTACACGAAATTGGAGTGTTTTTATGGTGGTCTCATTGTGCTTCTTACGAGATTGATTATTGCTTTTGTTGACTGATCTTAACAAAATCCCATTGGTATTTTTGAATATTTGTATAGGGTCTTGAGCATGCCATTGCTGGAACCAGTCTTCATGTTGTAGGTCCTGAGGATGACTTGGAAGACATCAAGGATTCAGCTATGGAAGATATGAAGTCAGTCTTGAGCAGAATAGACAAGACTGGTGAGGGAGTCTGTGTTCAAGCATCTACACTTGGTTCCTTGGAAGCATTATTGGAGTTTTTGAAGTCCCCGGCAGTGAGCATTCCTGTCAGTGGAATAAGTATAGGACCTGTTCACAAAAAAGATGTCATGAAAGCTAGTGTGATGCTTGAAAAGAAAAAAGAATATGCCACTATTTTGGCTTTTGATGTTAAAGTAACTCCAGAAGCTCGAGAACTTGCTGATGAGCTTGGTGTGAAGATCTTTATTGCTGATATCATTTATCACTTGTTCGACCAATTCAAGGCCTATATTGATAACCTCAAGGAGGAAAAGAAGAAAGAAGCTGCCGAGGAAGCAGTCTTTCCTTGTGTTCTCAAAATTTTACCAAATTGCATTTTCAACAAGAAGGATCCAATTGTGCTGGGGGTCGATGTGATTGAAGGCATTGCCAAGGTACACACTTAGATATCCTTTTCACTTTCCTATTCACTTAAATGTTCACGATGTTATTTCACCTCTAAACTCTGAAATATTGGCTTAAGTTATAATCTCTTGCTTCGGTAGATGCATATATGCCAGATCAGTTGGCTCTCTAATAAGTCCTGTGATAAAAGAATTGTTTTAGAATAAAAGGAAAATAATCTAACTTTGCAGCATCCTTATGTTTGCAGTTATTTCTGATACGTGACCTTTCATACCTAGTACACTTCGATATACTTGTTGATCTATTTTTTAAAAATTTATTTTCTTTTGTGTGATTTAAGAATTGCAGATATCTTTGAAACAACCATATACTGTTTTAATAAGAAATAATTTAATTGATGTACAACCTATCAGTTTTTAATTTGTTGTCTAAATAGATGACATGCAAAAATGTTATTAAAGTTACGAGAAAGATCTTTGAAGTTCTAATTTGTATCTGTTTGTTTCTTCATCTTATTTCTTCGGATGATTTTTTAGTTTCTTTTGCTTGTGAGGTTGAGGTGCCCATCTTCTAGAACCATCGTGTTATTTTAGTTCAGTTGTAAAAAGTTGTGTTATCACTTTTTGTAAATAGAGGTTAAATTACAAGTTTAGTCTCTGAAGTTCTAAATGTGTCGAGTAGGTCCGTTAACATTTAAGTCCTTGAGAAATTTGAAATATTTAAAAATTAATCAATCTTTTAGATGTAAATTTAAATTGTCTAATGGAAAACTGATCTTGTGTCTTGTGTCTAATAGAGCCGTAAATATAAAAAGAAAAAAATAAAGTGTAATTTTGATTTTTGATAGTTTAATTACCATTAGACCCAAACTTTAAAGTTTAAAGAGCACACATATAATATAACTAGAAATTGAATGTCTATATTTCTATCTACTATATTAAAACACTTATAATTGTACTTTTCTCCACCGCTGTATCAATACTTCCTATAATGCGATTATTTTATTTCTCATTTATTTTGACGGTGGAATTTTATGGAGAATAATAGGTGTGCATATTTAATAATTGATTCCGAAATATTGTACTTGCTTGTCACGCTTGTCCTTAAACCATGTATTTTTGCATTTTCTTTTAAAAGTCGTTTTTTGTAATACAATGTCGTAAGTCATTTACAAACATCTCTGCAAGTTAAATAATATAACCTTTGATTTCATAAATCACCTGGTAGTTTCAATCTCTTTGATGTTTTACCCATTGTTGCAGGTTGGCACACCAATTTGTATTCCTCAAAGAGATTTTATTGACATTGGTCGCATTGCATCTATTGAAAATAATCACAAACCTGTTGATTATGCAAAGAAAGGGCAGAAGATTGCGATTAAGGTAGTCTTTTGTTATTTTACTGGTGTTGCTGTTGTTTTACAATCTCCTCAATGTTTTCTACAATGATAGCTCTTCTTTGGTCTGTTGGGGGAAGTTGGAAATGTTGATCAAATTTGATGGATATGTTTCTATGTATGACTGATGGAATATATGGTTTTTATTACAAACTTTTACTTCTACTTCTTTTTTAATACATCAACATCATCTCAAATTTGTGAAATCATCCTAGTCGAATCAATATGTGCTAAAGTTTCCTTGGCTTCTTTCAACAGATAGTTGGGCATTCCTCGGAGGAGCAGCAAAAGATGTATGGTAGGCATTTTGATTTGGAGGATGAACTTGTCAGCCATATATCAAGGAAGTCCATTGACCTTCTCAAAGCCAATTATCGGGTTAGTTTACTTCCTTTTTTTTTCACAGGAAACTTGAGCCAACCATGATGTGGTGAGTGGTTTTACATGGTTGGATGTATGAGAGAAATTACACAAACGTTTTTGCGATCAAATGAGTTATTATTATTGTTTTGGCCAATAAATTTAATTATGTTTTATAGGATGATTTGTCCACGGATGAATGGAGACTTGTGGTGAAATTGAAGAATCTTTTCAAGATACAATGAAATGCAACACCATCAACTAGAGCGTTCTGTGACTTTTTGAACAGCTGGTTCGGATCAGGTGTCATAGGGTTAATATGTTGAAGATACAGAGGAAACGAGGGAGGGAAGAAGGTTGTCCCTTGGAAAAGACACCCGTGCCGAGTTTATGGATAGGGTGATTGTTGAATTCATTTAGGCGGGAAGGTATCCGGAATGGAATAACACAACTATTTCTCGTGCATGAGAAAGCCACCAACCAATCAACTCAGGTGTTATCTCTCCTTATGGAATCATTGAATAGCTAAGTTTTGTCGTGATTACCTATAGAGATTTTCCTTTTTTGTATGAAATAAAGTGTCTGCAAGATTGTCAACTTGTTGAGGGGATTGATCAAGATCTGTAATTATATGTTTGACATTCTTAGCAAATTAAATATTTTTCGGAGAAATTCGTCTCCCTTGTTTGCCAACGTAAAACTATCAGGTAATTCTTTTCTTCTTCGTATTTTTCAATGGATAGAGCGCTTTGGTGAGAAATGTTTGACTTATAGTGACCGACATTGTACTTTTATTAAGTGGTCGATAATCTGTGCTAGGATTCTAATATCGATCGAATGATATATGAACTAGATGATGACGGTCATAGGGGGTTGGGATGTCTATGACTATTATAATGTCATAATATCGCTTGCATACATCTATGCAAATTGAAGGAATTGCTAAATGCTTTGTTTTGTCTTTTTGTTTTTGTTTTTTTTTCACGCTTAGTTTGACATACTTATATTAGAATTTTTTTCTCATCTTTTAAAAGTTGTCTAATCTAGAGCATGGAGAACCTGAGGAAACTATTTACATGCATTCATCAACTGGTTTTATTGAACTGAATGGGGATTTGAGAAAAGTGCACCCAACAATGTTTCTCCAGTTGGGAGTTTGGTATATAACTGATTTAAGTAGGAATCCTGCAACCTATGACTTTAAATAGTGCAGGGAACACTACAACTATAAAAATGTCGACACAATGTAGTTGTGGTCTAAATTGGGTTGTTTGTGTAATGTTTTTCTAATTGATGACATTTTTGTAGTGTAATTGATTAGCATTTAGTAACAATTAATTACTATTTACATATACTTTTTCATAAGTTGTGTGGTATTAATTGATTATGAGATTGTTCAGTATGATTTTTTTTTCAAATTTGTTTATTTGCTCGGTTGATAGTCATTGTAAAGGTTGAGTATTGTGCAACTCTCCCACTGCATTGAAGACGTATCTTGTTTGATCCTAAATTCATTTGATATTCAAATGGGTAACATCGGCTAACTATTTAGTAGATTTATTTGGAACCAAAATATCAACGTTATTTAATTTAAGTGGTTTGTATTCTTTTATTTGAAATTCCTTAAAGATGTTTAATATTTCTTTTGGAAATTGACTTAGTTCCGCTTAGAATTAATATAAAGTAAAATTAGTTTTATTTTTAGATGGCACGTCAACCCAACCAAATATATTTTGCCGTGACTAATCTAACATACATGTATACATTTAAATGGCTTGAGTTTGATATTTAAGTTGCAAACTTGCACTGATGAAGAAGAAAATCAAATTTGGCTAGAGTTAGTAGTGAACATACATAATAAAATGAAATAAAAAAACCCTCGAATTGAATAACTATTCACAAATATAATGTTTTAAGTCTAGAAGATAACATACATAGAATCCTCAAGTTAATGGAAATGATAATCATCAAAGAAAATGAAAGGACAATATAGCCTTTGTTTTTTATCATGTCGTATATAAATGATTATTCAAATCCATTGTAACAGATCAAATATGGTACAAAAGGTTTTGCTTTCGATTTTGTGGAGTGGGGTATACTAATTAAGGGAAAGGCGATTTCTTTGGAAGCGTAGGTAAAACTTGATGTGGGAGGATGGACAACTCAGGAAACTGAAGGAGTTTAGGTTTAGGCACATTTGACAATTTTGGTAATTTAACAACTTGAGGCTTAGACAATTCAGGAAGTTTATGTTTTTCTAAAGGTGGAAGGTGGGGCAATGAAGGTAACTCAACCTTTGGTAGGGGAAGAAGCTCGAGCTTTGGCAAAATAGGCATTTGTGGTTTTGGAAGCTACTTGGATACCTTAGGTAATTGTAGTTCTAAGAGATGTCTTGCGCTCACTTTCATGATCAAAAACTCAAAATTTGTCAACATAACGACGCCAAGCATCAGAGTTACTGCAAAATATGAGAAGCGACGAGTAGCCATTGAGTTTTTAAAAATAGGTAAAGGAATTGACACTAGATTATAGATGATTGATACATATTGAAGTCGATATGAGTATGCAAGTGTTGATGATCTCCATTTATAGCATGCAAAAACTATTTATAGGTAAAAGAGAGAGGTGGAGGAAAGCATATATGGGTTGTTAGACGAGAAATGATTGGTACAAAAAGTGTTAGTTCAACTTTTCCGTCTATGCATATGATTTTTCAAAGCTAGTTGCAACTAAAGTTACGCTCCAACCTGTATGTGTACATTACAAATGTGCAAAACTTTGTCCAACCTGATGAATCGGGTCAGATCGGCTAGTTCTACTACGATCCAATTTTGTATACTAAGCCGAGGTCATTACCTTAAAGATAAATAACAATTTTGACACTTTTTTGAAAAGTGGAAAACTAAATCTTGATTAAAATAATTTTCAAACAACTGTTTAGAAAACAAAATTCATCGAATCCGTAAAATACCATGAAAACATGTTCTATCTAAATTTAATTTTTTTAAATGAAATAAATTTATTAAATAAAATGTTTAAAATACAAATAGTGAAAAACGATTAATGAAAAGCGAAAGCATGTCACAGACCCTTTCTATCGCTCGTCAGCTTTCCATTTCCTCTATTGCTTGAAACATTAAACATAGAAAAAAAAGGTGAGTATAAGCATATACTCAGTAAGAGATCTACTATTGGTCCCACTAGGTGATATGTTAACTTCCAATTAAGAGGTACCATAAAATATCACGTGCCTGATAGAACACATGCAATTCAGTGATCCCGTGGGTACACTCATCATGGTGGTTTCGAAGTAGCATGCAACATATCATGCTGTGAAGTGATCCCATTGGACCATGGCATGATGGACTGATGTTCTCGTCGAACGCACACAGTCATAGATCTTTGAAGGGTGTTGATTTCGAGGGACACCATACTTATAGGTACACGTCATAATATCCGAAGTTAACAGACACCACAGTCCAAAAGTATGTGATAAACATCCTAAACATAGCATGAAATATCGATCATAACAGTCCATAATCATGTAACACTATAAGAAATCACGACATTTTCGACGCCTAAACGAACGTTGGTGAAGATTATGTCAGGAATGTCCTACAACGCTGCTAGGCACGTGTCAGCAGAGAGATCCATCGTTGACGTACACATTTAGACGTCAAGAATGGTCCAACATTCCCCCATGTCAACGTTCATGGAGTCAAGGAGAGAGATATTATTATTTTATTTTTAATTTTTCTTGACGTCATGCAAACAGACGTTGGAAATGTTTACACCAACCCCGACGTCTACGTGATCGAGTTGGGGAAGAGTAAACAATTAAATAATTATTTACCATGCCTTGACGCTATTCATTACACGTTGGGGATGGTGTCAACCATTATCGACGTTATAAGCGAAACGTCGGGAATGTGTGGAACTATTCCTGATGATTCACTTTATGGTGTTAGGAATGGGGGGATCTTATGATGTTTTCGAAGTGCGTTGGGAGATCCCCTATTTATTTGAGTTTTGTGTTCATAGAACATAGAACTCACAACGAAAGAAAAAGAGGAAGTGTCCGAGAGAGAGAGTGAGAGACCGTCGTGTCGTTGCCATCCATTGTCTATTGTTCGTTGTTGCTATCGTTGTCGGGTTGCTTCCCTGTTCATCGTCCTCCCCTCGTTGTCCTATTTGGCTGCAGTCGCTCTACATGTAGGTTGTGGTTTTTGTTCTTTTTTTTAAAGTTAAATAAATGTTTTGAATGAATGTATATTCAAATTCAAATTGTTTGCATGGATATAGTTAAAATTGTTAAAATATATTGAAATTGTTTATTGAAATTTTTTGATGTTTAGAAATGAAATTGTAGGTATAAAATGTATATTGAAATTTGTTATAAGTTTAGAGTTAAAATTGTTGAAATTTATATTTAAATGTATTGAAATTGTTTGTAGTTTAGGAATGAAATTGTATGTATAAAATGTATATTGAAATTGTATGTATAAAATGTATATTGAAATTATTGTAGGTTATGTTTTAAATTGTTAAAATTTATGTTTGGGTTGAGATTGTTAGATTTTAGGGTTGAATTATTGAATTATTGTAATTGTTGTGACTATTCTGCAGTTATGTTGGCCTTTAGTTTTTAATCTTTTACTTTGCTTTGTTTGTTAAAATTAAGTGTTAGTTAAATTGTAAATATTGGAGCATGCATTTTGATTGATTCGTTCTGGCTATCCTGTAGTTATGGTAGCCAATAGTTTATAATTGTTTAAAAGTGTTAGGTGGCTTGTAAAGTTTGTTGGAAGTGTTGGGTAGCTTTGAAAGATTGAAGTAATATGTGGTTAGGTTTTTCTGGTTATCCTGCAGTTATGGTAGCCTTTCTAGTTTAAACTTTGCTGTAGTGAAAGTTGGGATATTGGGTACTTGTGAGGTGTAGCTTATTTATGGAGTAAGTATGAGCATTTGAGAGGAGGAATATAAGACTAATCAAACAAATTATATTTTAGGTCTTTAACGAAGGACAAGGTTGGATGAAACTTTAGAATTAGTTTTCGATTGAGTATAGAGAGGGAGTGTCCCAATTTTTAGAGGTTGCAAGGTATGACGTCGATGAGTATGGACAAACAAGGTTTCCATGCAAGAGATGCATGAACTCAAATTTGGACTCATTAGAGGGTGTGCAGTGACATCTATTAACAATTGAAATATCCCCCTCCTATACAGATTGGGTGTATCATGGAGAGCCAGTGAACTTATATAGAGGTATAGAAAGATTTGATGATGGAACTAGTAGTGACCCTTTTTACGAAGGAACTAGCAGTAACTTTTTTCATGAAGAAAATGAAATTTTGGGTATGCTTCATGATTTACAAGCTCAAATTGAACACGAAGAAGAAACGGAGGAAGGTTTGGAGAATGACATGCCGTTTGATTGTGAGGTAGAACAAGAGACAAGAAACATATTTCAGGAGTTATTAAATAAAGTACGTAGTGAGCTATACCCAAGTCGTTCATAATTTTCATCCCTAAACTTCTTGATGAAGTTGATGCATGTTAAGGTTCTCAATGGTTGGAGTAACAAGTCCTTCGACATGTTATTAGAGCTGTTAAAAGTAACGTTTCTAATGTGTAGTACTACTATCTCTAGTTCATTCTACAAAGCCAAACGAAAACTGCGTGACTTAGGCTTGTGATACGAGACTATTCATGCGTGTAAGTACGATTGTGTATTGTACTGGAAGGAGTTTGAGATTTGCAACAACTACAATACCTCGTTATGCACTTCAACCACCTTCAATTCATATTCAGTAAATACATGCAGACTCTTAATTTTACGTTCGAAGGTTCAGTAGTTGAATCTCAGCTTACCTAAGAGATTAGCTAAAAAAACTATCCCCTTGCTACCTGTCAAAATTTTCCAATTAAAACAGATCCTAAAAAATAAGGAAAAAAAATTTAATGACCTTAATTAATAAAATTTACCAACGGCTAGATCTAAATTTTCCCAGTTTAACTTAGGTTGAAACGAATTCAACCTTGATGGAAAAAAATTCACAGATTAAATCTCTAAGAATTAGCTAATTGCTTCAAGGAAAACTCCTCAGTTAGAACCAAAATCAAGTTATTTTTGAGCAAATAATTATCATTTGATGAGTTATCTAAAACCCATAAAAAACTTACCGAAAGAGGCTCAAAATGGTTGAAAAAGGGTAAAAGAAGACTTGACGGCTCTATTAGAACAGGAAGGGCGCACAACTCATGGCTTTGAGGTTTGCTTGGATGGAAGGAGATCTAACTGAGTGAAGGACGCACAATTGAGAAGAGACGCTTCGCCTTGTGTGTGGTGCGAGACGAAGACTCGATGCATGAAGCAAAAATTTGGACATAATGGTGACCTAAACTCTCATAGAGAAAACGATGCGGAGGGTGCCTGGACTTGGAAAGGTAGTGAAGAAGCTTATTCGTCCGACTCGGTAAAAATGAGGCTTCACAGCTTGCTCTTCATTGACGAAAATGCGATGGCACAAGCAGGGATCGACGGACCTCGGCTGGGCGTGGTAGATGGCTAACAGAAAAGAAAGCTTCAGCATGGCTAGGGTTTTTTTTTTGTTGAGGAAGAAGATGATGAGATGTGGCACACAATCCTAGGCTGAACTTATAATTAATAATAATAATAATAATCATAAATATTATTATTATTTTCCTTTTACCCTTTTTCTTTTTAAATAAAACTATTCCTTCTCTTTCCTCATTTACTCCCATCACATCACTTTTCTCTTCCCCAATAAATTAATTATCCACCAATAAACAACTTTACCTCATATTAATTATATAAAAATATATAATTAATAATATTTCTGCCAAAAATTCACATCCTCACTTTAATTAAATATACATCCAAAATATATTTAATTAATTTCAAATACAACAAAACTAAAATAACTTCACATTTAAATAATTCAACATAATTAATTAAAAAAGCTAAGATAATTAAATCCAAAATTACTTTAATTTTGGGGCATTATGTTCTTCCCTCCTTAAGAAACTTTCATCCTTGAAAGTTCTAATCTTCGAACAGCTCTGACTACCTGGCTCTCATGTCATCCTCTTGTTTCCATGTGGCCTCTTCAACTATATGATTTTGCTATAATACTTTGACCAGTGCAATTCCTTTGTTACGGAGCAACTCGACCTTCTCTTACCAAAATCTCAACTGGTAGCTCCTCATAACTTAAATTCTCATTAATTTGCAATGACTAATCGTCAACTATATGCTTTGGATCTGTTATATATTTTCTTAGCATAGAGACATGCAACACGTCATGAACTATAGAAAATAACGGAGACAACGCGAAATGGTAAGCTACGGAGCCAATGTGCTTAAGTATCTCAACTTTTCCCTCTTTTCAAATCTTAGAAAACCTTTCTTAGGTGTCACCTTCAGAAATACCATGTCCTGTGTCAAACTCAAGATCCTTACGTCGTAGATCAATATAACTTTTTTGTTTGCTTTATGATGTCAACATACGAGCCCTAATCTTCATATGGCTTTGTTGGTGGACCAAAATTACTCGGAGCCAATCATCTTTTGCTCACCAACCTTGTCCCAACAAACAAGAGATCTGCAACAATTACCATACAGAGCTTCAAATGGTGCCATGTCAATGGTAGCTTGATATCTATTATTATATGCGAACTCTATCAAATGCAAATGGGAGTCCCAACTCCCTAAAACTCTAGCACACAAACTCGCAACATATCCATCAAAATTTGGTACAAACACTCAATTTGACCATCAGTTTGAGTGTGAAAGGTTGTACAGAAATCTAATCTCGCGTCCAAGGTGACTTAAAGTCCTTTCTAGAACTTTGAAGTGAAACGAGCATCTTTATCAGAAACAATCGATATGGGCACTCCATGCAGTCTCACTATCTTTGTAAAATAAAATTGTGCCCGCTTACTGGTTGCATAAGTGCATTTTCCTGGGATAAAATATGCTGATTTCATGAGCCTATCCACAATTACCCATATCACTTTATAACCTTTCACTGTTCTAGGCAGTCCTGTAATGAAGTCCATCGACACATTCTCCCAGTTTCACTTTGGTACACTCTTGGGTTGCAATAAACCTTTGGCTTCTGTTTCAATGTTTTTACTTGCTGGCACACTAAACTTCTGGTAACAAAATCTGTCACTTCTTTTTTTATGCTATGCCACCAGTAAATTCATCTCAGGTCCGGAAACATCTTCATACTACTTGGATGCATAGACAATGTGGAACTATAAGCTTTGGTCAACAAATCTATCTTAACTTCACTTTCTGTTAGCACACATAATCGTTTCTCAAACATAAGCCCATCGTCATGGGATATAGAGAACTCATCAGCTTGCCTCCACCTCTACTGGGCGATGCTTCTCAATCAAATAAGGATCATTATGCTAAGCAACAATAATTCTCTACCTCAAAGTTGGTTGCACTTTACTTTCTTGCAACAATTTCAAATCAAACCCCCCTTTGGTTACATGGTTGAAAATTGTTTTGTTAGAGAATCAGTGTGCTCACTATGATAGATCCAAACTTGCCAATAAAACTAGTGCTTGATGTGGGATTTAGTAAAATTATTTGCCATGGGTTTAGGAGACGAAACTCGTAAGTCAAATTGGGGTCGTTGCTTGGGAGTGCATCGATTTCTCTTGCAAAAGAGGTTTCTACCTTATTATTGTTCTTTATTTTTCTCTGTTGTATTTTACAGATCTTGATTGAGAGGAAAGGCAAAGAAGAAGAGAAGTTAGGGAGCAAATAGCTCTTTAGGAGGGTATTTGTGCTAAAGACACTTTTGAGGAAGAACTTCCAGAGTTAGGAAATTGAGATCATAGCGAATCCTTTGCTAGAGCATAGCTTGAGGGATATTGCGGCCCTTGACTTCACCCAGTGGCCCTCTGAATTACCTATCCCAAGATGACATGCAATTTTGAGCTAAAAATTGGGTTAATTCACTTACTACCTATTTTGTATGGATTTGTACCTGGTGGCCCCTATAAATTCATAAAGGAATTCCATGTGGTTTGCAACATCATGACGCCATACGGAGTTACTTAGAAGCAACTGAACCTCAAAGCCTTCTTCTTGGCATTGAAGGATGATGCCAAAGACTGGTTATTTGTTCTCTCAACAGGAATTATGACTACCTAGGCCCAGATGAAGAAACTTTTCTTGGAAAAGTTTTTCTCTATCATTCGTGCCGCCAAGGTTAGAAAGAAGATTTATGGAAACACATAGGTAAATGGTAAGATATTATATGATTACTGGGAGAGTTTCAAGCGCCTTTACACTAACTTTCCTCACTGTCAGATTTTTTAGGCGCTCATGATTCAATACTTCTATGAGGGGATTGTCTTCAATAATATAAGTATGATAAATGTAGCTGCTAGAGGAGCTTTGCAAAGCTCCTATGGAGGCTTGAGCAATGATTTTCACAATGGCTGCTAATGCCCAGCATTTCGAGACCAGAGACCAAACAACACTGTCCACCACATCTTCACAAGAGATAAACAAAGTTAGATCTGAACTTGTTGAATTAACTACTCTTGTGAAATAGTTATCCATTGCATGTGGACAACGACCTTAGAAGCTTTAACTAAGGTGAATTATATGGGGAACCAACAAGGTAATAAGTCGTACAATCAAAACCATTAGGGAAGCTAATGAAATAGTCACAGAGGTCAAGGATATGGCAACTCTAGCTTGCCCAAAAAGGATGGGATGAAGAACCTTTGGGACACACTATAATGTACAACAAATGAGTAGACAAAGAGATATGAGAGTATGGTAGAAGGAATGCTTCAATATCATAAACAACTCTTTAGGCTTCTTGATGATGGAGTTAGTATTATAAATCAATGCCAAAAAAATTACAAAATGGGATACAAGAGAATGATGCAAGGTGTGAAGTATGAATTCTCATACTCTTTGGCTTTTACTTTTGCCTTTTTACACTGAGGGGGAATGATTAAGGATCTCTCTCTTGTTCAGACTCCCACTTGAAACAAAAAAAGGGTGGAAGATTGAGCTTACTTTCCGTATTTTTGCCAGATTTCGCACATGGACAATGAAGAAGATGCCTCTATTTATAGGTGAGGCGTGATGTGACAGGATAACATTGGCCTTATTTAATTCTGATAATGCTGTGTATGTGTTGCAGATGTCCTTTTCAGCTTGTCTGGTATTCGTGCTAACCACCTTTTTGTCCATGAGTGCTTCAGATTGCCTAGCTTTGTTATGCTAGTTGTCTAGTTGGTTGCGGGCATATCCTTGCCTGACGTTTTGTCGACGGGTTACTCTTGTTCTTGCCTAAAATCCTACATTAAGATAAACAAAACACAATAAATATGTATAAATCTCTTTTGTGATTCACAATGCACAACTTGACCAATTTCTTTACTTTTCTACATGTTTTCTTCCAAATTTATGTATTAATACTTCATTATTCTACCTAAAAGGCTAAAATAACTTCTATTTCTACAAGGTATCATCTATTTTGTTTATTATGAGTTTCAATCACATATCTTGTACCATTTTAGTGTAGTTAGCTGATTTTTCCTTAGTTAGACCTTTAGGTTTGGTTAAGAATATGGTTGTTAAGGTTCTTGAACTGTCATTTCCTAGTGACTTTTATGTGATGAAGGTTAATACTTCCACTCTCCCCTTTGAATTATCTGTTATGTTAAGGAGTCCATTCTTAAAGATAGCAAAAGCTGTAATTGATATTGACAAAGGGTCTCTTAGGATCAAACGAAGGGAAATCTCAAACTTTTATTATGTTTAATGGTAATCCTTCTGCTAATCCTGCTTGTTTTAGTTCTGTTATTTTTCAAGATAGCAATGAATAAATACACTAAACCTATATAATAGATTAACCTAAGATCATTCATGTCGAATTGTCAAGAATAAATTACATACCAGATTTTATTGTGAAGAATAAGTTGCATACCAGATTCTATCTCTGAGTAATTAATGATGGTTGTAAAATGACTATCGTCTTCCTCTATCAAAACCCTGAATGCCCTTAGTGGGATCTTTCTCTTGATGAGATATAAGAAAAACTAAGTGCTTATTATTTTGGTATATTGGGGATCATAGCGCTAAGTCTCTTTATATACTAGTTTAATTAGGATCCCCATTAAATCCTAATCAATCTAGGAATAGGCTTCTACCCATTTAGTCCATGCTCAATTACAAATTTTAGGTCTTAATTAAATAGATCACATAATATGCCATATTTAATAAAAAAACCCAATGTGATAAATTATTAATTCACATACATAGCTCACACTTTAATTATATTATTATTTTAATACGTATAAGGGGTTTTAGCTACTGCTTTACTAGGTACCTTATTGAGGATATGTGCTTCAGGCTTGACAATCTTAATTTTCTTTTCAAGTTGAAGTTCAACTTCAACTTTAAAAGACTTGAAAACTTTCAAAGATTGAGACTTCTCATGAATTAAATATAGGTACCCATATCTCGAATAATCTTCTATCAACGTAATAAAGTATTGTTGTCCATTCCAAGAAGCCGTAGGGAATGGACCACAAATGTCCGTATTTATTAGTTCTAAGATGTCTTAACATCTGTTGGTACCTAATTTTCTTATGTTTGTCTGTTTTCCTTAATACATTTCAAATAAATTTCAAATTTGCCTAAATCAAGGGAATCAAGAGTTCCATCTAACACAAGTCTTTGAATTCTCTGTTTAGAGATGCGACCTTAACGCTTGTGCTATAACATAGAAAAGTTCTCATTTAATTTACGCCTTGTACCACATGATTTAGACAATAAGACCTTGTTAGATAAAGCATAAGAATCAAGCATGTATAGGTTATCAATTAAAGAATTGGTACCAATAAGCTTTGATTTTTGAAAAAGACTAACTTTAATATTTCCAAAAGAACAAGAAAAATCGAATTTGTCCAAATGGAAAATAGAAACTAAGTTCCATCTAAATGATGGTAAAATAAAAGTCTCATTCAAATCCAAAAAACAACCAGTTTTTTAAAAGTAATTTAAAAATGCCAATAGCTTCAACTGGAATTGCCTACATAGATGAATCTTAAAACATCATTTGATGATTGGCTCCACAAGCAACCTTGCATGGATATACTTATGTGAGTAGTAGCAGCAGAATCTATCCGCTAAGTATATATAGGTACAAAAGCTAAATTAATTCAAAAAAAAAAAAAATCAAAGTAATAAGTTTACCCTTCTTTACATGCCATTTGACGTACTTGGGACAATCTTTCTTAAGATGTCCTTTTTGCATAAAAAACAAGGATTCTCCGTAGCTTGTTTCTTGTTCTGCTGAGATGTCCCTTCTACAACATTCGTAGTTTTCCTTTTCTTCTTACCATAAAGTTACTTCTTGCACACATTGAGAGATAAGCTCGTTAATACTCCATTTATCTATCTGAGTATTATAACTTGCTTCTTTTTTTTTTTTAATTTATTTTTTAGCAAAATATTTTTCAATTTTAGTAAGAAACTTTTTGGAATTTTCACTTTCAATGATAGAACCCCAAAAAGACTCTAGAATGGAATGCCTGATAATCATCAGACATATGCAATTTGACCATTCCCACTTTGCAATATTAGTCCTATTCGACTATTCCTTAGTAGAAACAGGTTTATCGGTTCTTAATGCAAGGTCTCGATCCATACACCTGAGAAGTATCTCTAGGCTTTCCTTCCAAATCTTAAAATTTGATCCATTCAACTTAGGGATTGAACTTAAATTTTTAGATATTTGAGCAAGACCAACTGAACAAAGAACAAACAAATAAATAATATGCTCACAATTAATAGGTGTCATAAAATAAAATATGACAAAATAATTTAACATATATGGTGGGTCCCTTTTACAAGATGCCTAACACAACATTGATGTCGAACCTTTGGGTCGAGACATCAACTGTAAACGGTAGTCTCAACGTAGTAATCAAAGTACTGGCGGTAAACTCTGTTAAAAAATTAGCATTTATTTGAATCGGCTATTTCTCACATGAGCAATCCTTATAACTATCAACTATTTATTACCACACACACTCATATTTTGTACGTTCTTTGGGCCGTTAATTATTCACACAAATCAATGAATATGCGCATCCTATATTTTAGAATTAAACTAATCTAGACAACAGAGACTACTTTGGTAACATGTTATTTTGACCAATTCAATTTAAAATATAAAACACAATAATAATAATTTTATTATTGTAAAAATAATGGAGGAAGAACACCAAATAATCTTTAACAAAATTCACCCAGTAATTGGGTACATTAGAATATAATTAATGCAACATAAATATGTAAATATCCCAAAAACATTTAATCAACAGGATGATTAATTAATCTAGAATCTATTAATCTTGAATAAAAAACATGATCAATTAAACTTGAATTCATAACATGATTAATCAAATCTTGAACCTACAACATGATCAATTAAACTTGAATTTATAACATGATAAATCAAATCTTGAATCTAGATCAATTATACTTAAAACCACAATATGATTAATCAAATCTTAAATCAATATCAATTAAACTTTAAACCACAATATGATTAACTAATTAAATCTTGAGTCAAGAAACCAATAGAAAACAAACATATTCCAACCATTTAGCATGAAATTCATGCTTTGATACAACTTGTTAAAATAAATAATTTAAATCTATATAATAGATTAGCCCAATATTATTCATGTCGAATTATCAAGAATAAGCCACATACCAGATTTCATTGTGAAAAATACGTTGCATACTAGATTCCATTTCCGAGTAATTAATCATACTTGTAAAATGACAATTGTCTTCCTGAACCAAAACCTTGAATGCCCTTGGTGAGATCTTTCTCTTGATGGGATACAAGAAAGACTAGGTCCTTATTGTTTTAGTATATTGGGGACCATAGCCCTAAGTTTCTTTATACACTAGTTTAATTAGGATTTCCATTAAACCCTAATCAATCTAGGAATAGGCTTCTACCCATTTAGTTCATACTCAATTATGAATCTTGGGCCTTAATTAAATAGATCACGTAATAGGCCATATATAATAAAATAACCCAATGTGATAAATTATTAATTAACATACATAGCACACACTTTAATGATACGTATTATTTAAATGCATCTAATAAGCAATCCACTTCCTGAAGATCATGGTTGATGAAGCCGAGTACGATTGAGCATAACAACCTTAAAAAATTACGCTGCCTGGAAGCAATAAAGTTTTTTATTGCTTTCTTAGTATAGGTTCCTCCTTTTAGTTATTTTTGTTTTATTTGATCTAATTTTTTCTATCATTCTTGGGTTTAGAAAATTTTGGGAGAATGCATATTTTTGTAAGCCAGACACCCATCCTCAGTGAGCCAAATTCTAAGAAAGTTTTTATTATGCAAGGACTAAACCAACCTAGCATGAATTGAGCTTTGAACGAGTATATATATATAAACCAACTTTATGTTAGTGCCAAGGAAATCTAGCCTAGCATGATTTGAGCTTTGAATGGATCTTGCCGAAAATATTAATTCCAAAACTTAATAAGGGAAAGATTTCGGGATAAGAAAAGCAAAGAAAAATATGAAAAAGAAAAGAAAAAACCATGTAAAAAGTAATAAAAAGCGAAATGGGAAAAATGACTTGAAGTTGGATTGCCTAGATACTTGTCATTCCCATTTTGCATTAGGGAGTTGCATTTCAATTTTATTTTTGCAGAAGTAGGGGAAAACAAATTAAATTGAGGTTTCTTTAAATCTATTCCAGGTTTTATTTGAGTTTAAGTAGAAGGGTTTGAGACTCGTTTATGCATGAACAGATCTGAGGCAAAAATTCTAATATTTTACATCAATTGATTACTTAGACTTTGATTGGAATATGGATTGCATGTTTCACTCTTGTTGACTGTTAAGACATGAGAAAAGCAGGCACAACCTAATAAGCTATCTTTTTGTGACTATGTGTTTCATTCTACCTTGCTAGGAACGATTAAAGGATTTAAGTTGGGGTAGATGATAGCGTATGAAATGTGCTATCTATTTTCGCTTAATTCAAGCTCATTTCGCGATTTTACGTTCTTGATTGGATATTTTATAGGTATTTAGCAATTCAAAAGTAGAATGTGGTGATTATGTCATTTCAAAGCTAATTTGGGCCATTACAAAGTAGAATAACATCAACCAAGGCAAACTGAGGTAAATAGAAGCAATTGGATGAACCAAAAGAAGCCATTTGGCGTCTTCCTTGCACCATCGTGGCCATAGGCAGTGCTATAAGACAAAATGAGATATTTTTCGAAAGTTCCTCGCATCACAACGCTCCCCTTAGGTGTTGCAACGCTTCGAAGATGAAACTTAGAAGGCTGCTAGGTAAGATTGGGGGTCGTGGTGCTCCATTGTTTTCTATATATATACTTCTTTTCTGCTACAACTCAAACTCTATCGCATTTTGAGGTGCTCTAGACTTGTTTTCTCGCTATTTATGTACTCTTTCATGCACTTTTTGTTTCCGACTCATCATCCGACATGTGGATGGGAGACTAAGGTACTCATTTTCTGACTTGGGTTCTTAGATTCTCCCTTTTTTCCCATGAATTCATGAGAACGTAAACTTTGTTTTATGTGATATTTGGTTTAATTTTGTTCTAGAATGAAGTCTTGTTATATTGTCTAAATGCATGGAAAATATATAACTTTCCTTTTGCATCAAACCTTTGACTCGTGACAATTCAATAAAGTTTGGTTAGAAGTAATAGGTTAGATTAGTTAGTAATTCTAAATCGATGCACATCAATTCCAACCATCCTAGAATTGAACCTATTGAATGTCAACTAGATGCATGGAAATTAAGCATTCCATCTAAAGATCTCTATAACTTAATGCTTTTTGGGAAATTTCTATTTGTATGCTTAATCCTATTGGGTTAGAACAATTAGATCTTTGAAACAATTTAATAGGCAGTTCCAATTATGTTGGTTAGGTGAAGATTGCATATTGCTAAGTAATGATAGTTCAATGAATGAATTCTTTAGATAAGAGAGAAATTGTCACAACCCAAGCTAGATTCTTTAACATAGAATTTTTACAAGTTTCTTTTTGTTTCTTGCAATTTACTTTGTTGCAACAATTTTGAATCAACCCCTCGGTTATGTGGTTGAAAATTGGTTTTTTAGAGAATCAGTGTGCTTCTTGTGATCGAGCTGGACTTGCCACTAAAACTAGTGTTTGGTGCGAGATTTGAAAAATTATTTGGCATGATTTTGGGTGACGAAACCCGTAGGTAAAAAATTTCATAAATAATTGCTCAGAAAGATGCATTATATTTCATGACATGAATCAATCAGTCTCTTCATGGAAAAATTTAAAAAAGTAGTTCTTGGAAATTTTTTCTCACCTTAAGAGTTGTGTAAGTATATGAGAGGAAATTGATGGATTTAACCTAAAAGGCTAGGAGACATTGTATAAGTACTAGGAGTGTTTCAAACACGTATGTGCTAGCTCTTCCCATATCATTAGATCTCAGATCATTTCATGATCCAATACTTCTACGAAAGACTAATCCCAACTCCCAAGTGATTGGAGCACCATAAATGTAGCAGAGTTGAAGGAGCTCTTGTGAAAACAAAACTCTTGTTGAGGCTAAGCAATTAATTTTCATAATGGCTGCGAATTCACAGAATTAGTTCAGGACACGGGCTCTTGATGTGTTATTCTTAACAAGAGAGGTAAGTGCACTTCCATCTCAACTAGATAGACTAATTGCTATTGTGAAAAAGTTTGAATTAGACAGATCACAACCCTAAAAACCTGTTATAGAAGCTAAATCATGCTGGAAACAATCAAAGACAGAAATACGATGGGGACAATTAAAATCGTTGGGAAAATTAAGGAAATCAACAGAATGGTTCAAAGATGACTCTTGGAGACATTATGAAAAGTCTCGTAGAAATCACCATGTGAGACTTATGGAGGACACTTTGAAATTTTAGAGAAAGACTTGTACAAATAAGTGGTACATGGGCAATCATATTCTAAACTAGAAACGTCCAAGGGTTTTAACTTAGTTTAATAAACATATGAAATTAAAATTTTTTTCTTCATAACAATTAAACCATCAACATAGATCTCGATAAGTCTAAAATTGAGGTATCCTCTCTCGAACTCAACCCTTTCTAATACTTAAAACTTTAATTCTACTTTCAAGAAATCAAGTAATTAGGCACACCACATTAAGACTCTTCATGACGAGTCTTGTATAGTTTTCCTATTATTCTCATGCATAATCCATCATTAGTCTAAACCCTATCTCTCAATTTGGATCATGGATCTCACAATAATGAAATGGTGATCATACATTCTGTTACCAAGATCCATATATACAAGATACAAAAAACATAGAATAGAAAAAAATTGATATAAAAATTTATGTATGGTTTGCTAATAGTGTACTGTTAACTACGTTCAAAAGAGACAAAAGGAAAACAATTTTATTAAAGATATAATGTTATAGAATACATAATAGTGGGACCGATCAAAAGTTGAGAGTTTTGTATTTTTCTAAATCTCAAGGTCATAATCGTAAATAAATCATAAATAGTTGAGTACGCCCAATATAAAAGATCTTGTTCCAGATCATTCAAAGCACCATGCAACCAATTTAAAGCATTTCTTCAATTAATTAATTTTCTATTACGATCGCAATTAACATTAAATGAAATCATAATAGAAAATCACTATTCAATAACATTAATGTAATCCAAATCCATCCAACATTAGTGCTGGTGATCAACTTATTCAAATAGTCGTTCACATTCCAAAGGATTTTCATCTAATTATTCTAGAGATGGAACTCAAGAAAATTTGCTACTCTAATTATATTGTTCATGTTGTATAGAATAAGAGAAAGAAATAGAGAAGTAAGAGATTATCCATTGATGCGTTTCATCGCTAGCACTGTATAGTGTATATCAACATCAGGTTCTGGTTCTTGTTCCAATCCAATCCTACCTAAAACTACTCAGACACTCCTCTGTGCCATACTCTCTTAGCCTTTGCGAAACTCCTAAATTGAACTCAACCCTTTAATCATTGATGAACCATAGTATCACAACATTTGAAATATCAAGACCCCATCCCTTTCCCTAGTACTAAGCAACACCAAGTCTAAGTTCAAGATGAGAACCAAGTGAAGAGGAACAAGCCTGAAAAATCCTCAAAGATCAAAATATACTATTTGCGTGGTTGAGTCCAAAAATTCCTAAAAGGTCTTGAAGATTGATTCCGAAACTTGATCCTTAGGGCATTACACCTTTTAAATACGCCATGAATGCTTTTTGAGTTTAAGTTTTATACTCTTTCTTTTCATTTATTGATTGACTTAAGTATTAGAGTGAATGTGACATGTAGATGATTTTCTTTTTATTCAACTAAATTTTTAAGTTTATTCTCCTTCCTAATCGAAATATTAACATGGTTCCATAAACATATCTCTTATTCTTGATAAAGATTGGAAAATGAGAAAGTTAAAAGATAGATTTAAGTTTAACAAGATTATATATTGTTGACATACAATAGCCAGACTTTTGATGAGTTTAAGAAAATTAAAGTTTTGAATCTTTTGACTTTTAAACAAGACTATATCATTGTTTGAACTAATTAAGCTATATGCTTACAAGTCGAGGAAGAGAGATTTTAAACTAAACACATTGAATTATTTCACCAAGACATTTATTAAGAGAGAAGATTTAGTAAGTACATAAAAATATCCCATAGAAATTAAGTTTGGCTATATAGGTTCGCCTTCTCCTTCTCTTTTACAATATATACAACTATTTAAGCATATACATACACCACCAAATATCAAACAACAATTATATTACCCCAATCAACAATAACCACTAAGGCAAATAAAATCAAACCAAAATTCCACTCGATCTCTGTCCACCCCACAATATACTTACCTACACACCGATTACAAAGAACAATTCTACTTAACTTTGTGATGTGACATATTTTTACCTGCTAATAAATACTACATATTACGAAAGTTAGTAGAAACTCGTCAAAATCATATTTGTCATTTTTAAAATTATTCTAAAACCCATCGTTCAATCATTTAAAAATAATTTAATATTAAAATTTATCTTTTTAATAACGTTATTGACGTATATTTCATCCAAATTAATTTTTAAAGATTAAGATAATGTTTTAAAATGATTTTGCAAATGACAAAAATGATATTAATTAAAAGTAAATATTTTTTTTTATAGTATAAAATAAAAATTGTTCTCTCATAGTCCACTCGATCCAATCAACTTAGTCAATCCAAAAGTCACGGCCATAGCTGCCCACCCTCCAATCAGGACCCTAACCACCGACCTAACCGTTGGCGCCTTCCCTAATGCCGCTCCCAACCAGCCGAACCCAACTAAGGCCACCGTGACTGCCACTACCACCACCCCGAGCCGAACCCTATACTCCCTTATGAACGCCGCAGCCAATAGTGGCACTATTGCCCCCGTAGAAAAGGCCAGGGCGGAAGCCGTCGCCGCCTGAAGAGGGTTCGGTAATTTTTCTCTCTCCTCTTCCTCCAACTCCTTTCTGTGATCACTGCTTCTTTTTATATGCGCCATTTCAATATCCAATTGAGAATAGACCGAAACAAACTCACCGATTGCCATGCTGCAAGCACCGGCAATGAGACCGGCAAAGCCAGTGAGGATCATGGCCTTGACGTCGTGCTTGACGGCACCAACACCCATCATGAGAGATGCCGTAGAGACAAGGCCATCGTTGGCACCAAGGACGGCCGCACGCAGCCATTGGGCGCGTTTTGAGTAGTCAAAGGGTTGGGATTGGATTTCATCTACTACATGGTTGTCACGGGAAGGGATGGGAAACTTGGTGCAACTATTGAGGGAGCTGCTTTGGTTGAGTGTGGACATGGTAAGACTTGGAATTAAAAATAGTGAGATAAATTTGAAGGCAAATATGGCTTAGAATGAAAATTAAAGAAGATGTATGAAGAAGATGAAGAAGTTGAAGTGTGGTGAACACACGTCCTATTGATGTCTATTTAAGAGGGAAAATCTTAGATGATCATATAGTGGTAGTGACTTTCCACTAATGCAAGGGGAAAAAGACAAATTGAATTAACATAGCTTTTAACTTTCTCTAGCTATAATCAAATAAAAAATATATATCTATAGTCTTAGGTGATTAACTAATAATTAAAACTTTATGTAATAATCGGATGAATTTAGACTTTGGTTTTTTTAAGATTTATTCCACAAATATGGTATGAAATTTATAATCTAAATCATTTGAATTTCTGAGCTTTTCTCCAACAAATCGATTATGATCATTTTTTTACAATTATTTTTGAAAATCATCTATATGCATGCATCAAATCTTGCATACGGTTTTTTCATAAATAGAATGTAACGAAATGTATAAATCGACACATTTACAAAAGCTTAGGCTTTAACATTAATACAACAATTAAAGACCTAAATATTATCAAATTTAGTACAATGTAAAAGAGGATTTGCAATTAAATATAACGATATATAAATCTAATTCTCAACGTGGACCATATTGTAACTAATGGGATTCGATCAGTGATAAACTAAACTATATTAATAAGAAAGTAACGAACTCCTATAATTGAAGGAAGTGCTAAAACACAAACATATACTTCAAATTAGTTTACATTGAGCACATAAGAACATCAAATAATTTTAATAGTATGCACATGGTAAAGAAATGGTGTTTTTTGTTAACTAATTAAAACAATACGTATATATTTATTAGTACACCAAGCGAAAGATTTAACTTTTATCGATCTATTATATTTATGGATGATATATATCTTAATTACCAATCTGATTATATTCAAAGGGGCAATTAAGTATAATATATGTTTCCATTCAAATTTGAACATAAAGTATAATATGCGTGGATTTCTTATGTGGTATACATTTATTTGTTCATGAATATATGAGTGGAAATACCACCAAATTGAAAGGTTATTGCTTGTCTCCATCTTTGCTTTGCTTTCTCTCTTTTCTTTTATTTATTTTTTCTCTCAAAAGAATCAACTTTGACTCTGTTTTTGAAGCTTAATTATTTTCTGTCATTATCTCTTCATTTTGGTATATATCAATAAGATATGTATTTTGTTATTTTGAGACGTTTTCGAATATAATCCTATGACTTAATTTATTTACGAATAAATATAGCAAAAAATTTACCTTCTAAACATCTATCGCATAACGATAGAAATTGATAGATGTCTATTTACGTCTATTATTATTGATAAAAAGTAAAATCTTGCATTATTTATAAATATTGTTAACAATTTTATCAATTAAAACGGTTTCTCCTTTTCTCTATAGGAAAAGCTATATTTTTCGTCTTTTAGGATTGTTAACTAGTTTTTCTTTAGTCTCCAGGTTTCTAAATGATACATTAGTTTTTAAATTTTGAGTTTAGTATCTAAGTTTCAAAATGTTGCAATTTTACAATTAGGATATGAGTTTTGTTTCAATTTGGCCACTAGGTTTCAAGATCTATTTTTAACCTCGATTTTTCATTAAATATTCAATTTCAGTTTTAACATTCATGTCTATTAATTAATTTAAAATAATTATGAAATGAAAATTTAAATTTAATTTTAATAGTGATAAAAAGTAGTTAAACTTAATTGATTGTAGTACTTCCACTTCATTTAAGTTAATTAATAGAAATTAATATTACAGATAGAAAATGAGTATTTAAGGAGAAATTAAGGTTAAAAGTATAAATCTTGAAATTTAGGGATCAAATTAAAAGAAAACTTTAACCTCAAGAATAAAATTATAACATTTTGAAATCTAACGATTGAAACCAAACTCAAAACTTTGTTAACAATTAATAAGCTAGATACACTTTGGATAATACATTCATGATACATTTTTAATTTCAAGATAAATGTAATTATTCAAGTACACGAATGGTATGTATGCATGTGCTTCATTTATTTTGTGTATTTTAGGAAGTGTCTCTTGAGTACTAGAAAAATAGTTCATTTCCTTCATTTGTATGCAAGAGAAAAGAATCACATAATGGAAGCAAATTGATGTTTAGAAAGAAAGTGAGTTTCAAGAGAACAATATTCTTCTCTTATGTGTTTTTGAGTTTTCTAAGAAAACAAGTTTCTTCTCTTAAAAGTTTGTGAGATTTAGAGTGAATTTAAAGTGGGCTTATCAACGCTTCCTACAAAGTGGCATCAGAGTAGAGGATTGTAAGATGTCATCTAAAATGTTGCAGTCTTAACTTTCTCGCTTTAAGGGAAAAAGTATATGCGATGTTGCTAACAAATGAAAGTTTTTTTTATAGATCTCAAGATTTTTGGGATATTGTTGACAAAGGATATTTAGAGCCAGAAAGTGAGAATGATATTTTAGAACAACAACTCAATGAGTTGAGAGATGCTAGAAAAAAAAGATAAGAAGACATTACTTTTCATCTAGCAAGCTATGGATGAAAATATTTTTGAAACAATATCAGGAGTCTCTAATACTAAAGCAGTATGGGGATGCATTGTAAAATTTGTACGAAGGAGAAGAAAAGGTAAAATTGGTCCAACTGCAAACACTTCGAGTTGAATTTGATACCATTCGAATGAAAGATGCTGAATCTATTGAAGAATTTTTCAACTGTGTTTTCTTAATTGTTAATCAATTGAGATCAATTGGAGAAACGATTGAAGATCAAAGTGTGGTTGAAAAGAACCTTAGAAGCATGACTAGAAGATATAAGCATATTGTTGTAGCAATTGAATTAAAAATCCAAAGATTTGTCAACTCTCTCCATCAATAGCTAAATGGAATCTCTTTTAATCTCATGAGCTCAGATTGAAGTTGTTAATTGATTCTACTCCTTCAGAAGAAGCTTTTCATATGCGATTCTCTTATAGAGGGCAGTCTGGTGGAAGAAGAGGTGGATGTGGCAGTAGAGGCAATGGGCGATCCAACGTTGTAAGAAACACAGACTTAGAGAGCAGAGACAAAATCAATCTTGTTCAAATAGAAGAAGGGGAAGAAGTTCAAATAGAGGAAGAGGTAGAAGTGGTGGTCTTGGAGATTTTTCTCACATCAATGTTTCAATTATACACGTTATGGACATTTTTAAGCAGACTGTTGGCCTAAGAAGACTAATTCTAATCAAGCAGAAACTACTATAATGCATGAGGAACAAGATAATGATCAAGGTCTTCTCTTCCTCACATTCAACGTTCAAGAATCAACTACTGAAGAAATATGGTATCTTGATAGTGGTTGTAGTAACCACATGACAGAAAGAAAAAATATTTTTATATCTTTAGATGAATGTCATTAAAATGTAGTAAGACTGGTGACAACAAGAAGCTTGGAGTCAAAGAAAAAGAAGATATTCTTGTCAAGATAAAAAATGATGCAAAACGAATTACTGATGTGTATTATGTTTTAGGTCTCAAACACAATCTTTTAAGTGTTGGGCAACTTCCCTTAAAAGGACATGATGTTATCTTTAAAGATAACATATGTGAGACTAGAACTAAGAATGGAGATCTCATAGAGAAGGTTTGAATG
This sequence comes from Cucumis melo, assembly GCF_025177605.1. NCBI lineage: Eukaryota > Viridiplantae > Streptophyta > Magnoliopsida > Cucurbitales > Cucurbitaceae > Cucumis > Cucumis melo. The sequence goes on from NC_066857.1 coordinate 6,353,305, forward strand.
ACTCATAACAAAATGTTTTCAATTAAAATATGCTATAAGAAGCTTGTTTGTTGAGACTTTAGTAAATGACTCTTCATGGTTGTGGCATTGTTGATTTGATCACTCGAGTTTTGACACTTTGTCTCACATGTGTCAACAACATATGGTGAGGGGATTGCCAAATATTAAAAAGGAAGATCAACTTTGTGAAGCATGTGATTTTGGAAAGCTTCATCTAAATTCATTTCCTACTGGAGGTTCTTGGAGAGCATTAAAACCTCTCGAGCTTGTCCATACAGACTTATATGGACCCATGAAAACTACTACATATGGAGACAAACATTATTTTCTTACATTTATTGATGACTATAATAAAAAAACGTGGATCTATCTGCTAAAAGAAAAGAGCTTTAATTTCGAATATTTCAAGACATTTAAAGCAATGGTGGAAAATGAAAGTAACTTGAAATTGAAATCATTGCATTCTGATTGTGGAGAAGAATATATTGTTTTTGCAGATTTCTTGAAGAAAAATGGAATCAGGCATTAAAAGACTGTTTGAAGAACTCCTCAACAAAATGGAGTTGCAGAGAGAAAAACAGAATAATAATGGAACTTGAAAGAAGTATGTTGAAGGTGAAGAAGCTTCCTGATCAAGTTTGGGGAGATGTAGTAACTTCTATTTTTTATCTACTAAATTGAGCTTTGACGAAAAGTGTGTAACTCCTCAATAAGCAAGGAGCAGATTGAAACCAACTGTTAGTCACCTAAGAATGTTTGGGTGCATTGCTTACTCTTATATTTTAGATGAGAAATGAGGTAAGCTAAATGATAAATAAAAAAATGCATTTTTGTTGGGCACAGTGAGAACTCCAGGGCTTACAGATTATACAACTCTTTAAGTAAGAAAATTATTACTAGTCGAGATGTCAAGTTTGATGAAGCAAAATTTTGGCAATGAGATGTGCCAAATGAAGGCCAAAATCCCTTGTTGACATGGATGGCAAAGAAGATGCTCGAGACTTGGAGCTTGAAGAGACTTGACCACTGACTTCACCTTCTTCATCACACTCCACAAGTGATGAAGAAACTACTCTAAGGAAGACAAGAAATATTCAAGAGATCTATAATACTTCAAGAAGGATACTAGATGATGAACATGTTGATTTTGCTTTATTTGCAGATGTTGATTCTATATATTTTGAAGAAGCAATTAAAGATGAAAAACGAAAAGATGCAATAGATCAAGAGATTGATGCAATCAGAAGAAATGAGACATGAGAATTAGTCAAATTTACTAGTGTAACGCTCCGAAAATTTAAGGTAAAATTTTTCTCGTTTTATGTAAAGTGCAAGTTGATATAATAATAATATAATATTAATTATATTATTATTATTAATATTTATTTTATTTGTTATAATATTAATATTATAATTATTATTATTAATTAATATTATAGAAATATTATTATTTCTAAAACAATAAACATTATTATTACATAATAATAAATTATTATTTATTTAATATTAATATTATTAATATATTATTATTATTACTTTATTATTATTATTATTATTATTTATATTTAATATATATATTATTATTTAATTTAAATTATTAATATTATATAATTATTAAGAATTATATATATATATATATATATATATATATATATATATATATATATATATATATATAATAAATTTTTTTTAAAACAAACCCTAAATTCGCGCCGCCTACCCCCCCCCCCGTTGAAATTTTTCTTCTTCTCTTCCGTTTCCTCCTTCCACGCCGCGCCACCGCCCCAAGTTTTTCTTCTCTTTTTCTTTCCGACGGCCTCTCTCCCTCCCTCTTCATTTCCGTTTCAGCGCCACCATCACCACCATCTCTCCTTCTTTTTCTTCTCCTTCTTCTTCTTCTTTACAGCCCCTCACCGACGACAGCAGAAGCACGTTCGCCGCGGCCTCCATCCCTTTTCCGTTTCGCTTCCATCGGCCGGCGCTTCTCCACCTCTCTCTCTTCGTTTCTACCACCGCCGGCCGTCTCTGTCTCTACCACCAGCAACACCTCCTCCTCCGTGCCGTCCGGTGCAACTCATAAAGTCCGGGGTAAGCCGAAGACCGTCGCCGCCATCGCCGGGTTGTTGTGTCTGTCGTCGCGCGCCGCCGAGGTGACCGCGAGCCGTACCCGAGCCGCCATCCTTGTCCGAGCCGAGCCGCGAGCCGAGCAAGCCGAGCCGAGCCGAGAACCAAGCCGAGCCGAGCCGAGCCGAGCCGAGCCGAGCCGAGCCGAGCCGAGTCCAAGCCGAGCCGAGCCGAGCCACCTAAGCCTTCCTTCCTCCACTTCGGTTCACGGTGAGTCTTCGGTAAGGATTGTTTTGATGAATTCTCTAATGTTACCTCGTCCGATTCGAGTTTGAATGTTGGATTAAGATATGGCCCTACTTTTCTCCCTTGAAGGTAGTACAGAGTTGACGCTTAAGTTCTTGGGTTCCGCGGCAGACCTGGTTGGAGATAGCTTCCTTTCCTTGGGTAAGTCAACGGATAACCTTTTAAAACAACTGCTACTAAAGTCACCAACTAAAACTTTCGTGTTTCGTTAGGTAGATCTGTCGAGCGTGGATTTCGATCGAGGGGCATAACCGAGTTTCAGGTAAGGGTTTTCCTACTACTGGACCCTGAATCCAGACTGAAAACGTAGTAATCCACAGGGGATTACACGTTAGCGACTGTACTGAATAACTGTATGCATGTCGACTGTTAAGTACTGATATTTTATTCTGTCTGATGTAAATATACTGTGACTGCTGTTCGTGGATTGAGAATTTATGTTGATGGACCTTAAAGTTACGGTTCAGTATGTAGTAAAACACTGGTCTGGATGTGGTTCCTGGAGTTTGGACGAGGAAAGACAGTGAGACCGGTTTTTGGTTGGTTAGTTGATTGGATTTAGGGTTTTTCCCTAATGGTGTGCGAGTGGGTAATGCATATAGCAACTGAGGGTGTAGATGTTTAAACCTATACTATCTGACTGACAAAGCCTATGTCGGGACTGTGATATGAATGCCGTTGGGATGTGACTGATGTAGACGGTTTAGTTTGGACTGAGGGGTAACGGTTAACTTCATCTATGGGGTAGTGTGCCTTACGGATATGTGCATCCTTCGGGAGCACTAGACTGATATGTGCGCCCTTCGGGAGCACTAGACTGATATGTGCATCCTTCGGGAGCACTAGACTGATATGTGCATCCTTCGGGAGCACTAGACTGATATGTGCATCCTTCGGGAGCACTAGACTGATATGTGCATCCTTCGGGAGCACTAGACTGATGTGTGCGTTCTACGGAACCACTAGACTGTTATGTAGGGTACCCCCGAATAGGAAGTTAACTATTGTCCCCTAACGGGCCCAGTAGTGGGTCCCTTACTGAGTATGTTTATGCTCACCCTTTCTCTTCTTTAACTTTTCAGGTAGGGGTACAGCGAGGGGCAGACCGACGAGAGGCAGGAAGGATGCGTGAAGGCCATATGGACGCGTCTGGTTTTCTTTTCGCTTCCGCTATGTATTTTGTCAGAATATTTTGACTTGTGATTTTGGACTGGTGACTTGACATTTTATTTTGTGACTTTTTTTTGAATTATTTAAAATAGGGCCCGAAACTGTCTTTTGTAAGGTTTATAATGTTTTAATGAATCATATCTGGTCCGTTTTAAATTTTATGTTGAATAGTCGAGTTTTGGTATTTGGTAATGACCTCAGCTTAAATCCGGAAAAGTTGGGTCGTTACAGTTGGTATCAGAGCCTAAGTTTTAGGTTCTGTAGACTGACTTATAATGTGAGTCTGTGTTTTGTGTCCTTATGGCTGAAACGATCCTTGCCGCTCGTCAGGTACGCTCCCATGAAAGTATATGTATAACTCTACATGCATTACCTTACCTAAGTTAAACTGCAAATTCAATTACCATTATGACTAAAGGGATCGTTGGTGGTTGTTAGGGAAATGCCGCCAAGGAGAGGTGCACGTAGGGGTGGCCGAGGAGGCCGAGGAAGGGGAGCAGGACGCGTTCAACCTGAGGTGCAGCCTGTAGCCCAAGCCCCTGACCCGGCTGCGCCAGTTACTTATGCGGACCTAGCCGCCATGGAGCAGAGGTTTAGAGATTTGATTATGCAAATGCGGGAGCAGCAGAAGCCTGCCTCGCCGACTCCGGCGCCAGCTCCAGCGCCAGCTCCAGCACCAGCTTCTGCTCCGGCTCCGGCCCCAGTACCAGTTGCGCCCCAGTTTGTGCCGGATCAGTTGTCAGCAGAGGCTAAGCATCTGAGGGATTTCAGGAAGTATAATCCCACGACGTTCGATGGGTCTTTGGAGGACCCCACCAGGGCTCAGATGTGGTTATCGTCCTTGGAGACCATATTCCGTTACATGAAATGCCCTGAGGATCAGAAAGTTCAGTGTGCTGTTTTTATGTTGACTGACAGAGGTACTGCATGGTGGGAGACTACAGAGAGGATGCTAGGTGGTGATGTGAGTCAGATCACGTGGCAGCAGTTTAAGGAGAGTTTCTATGCGAAATTCTTCTCTGCTAGTCTGAGAGACGCCAAGCGGCAGGAGTTCCTGAACTTAGAGCAGGGTGACATGACAGTGGAGCAGTACGATGCGGAGTTTGACATGTTGACCCACTTCGCTCCCGAGATGATAGCGACCGAGGCGGCCAGAGCTGATAAGTTTGTTAGAGGCCTCCGACTGGACATTCAGGGTTTGGTCCGAGCTTTCCGACCCGCTACTCATGCCGATGCACTGCGCCTGGCAGTGGATCTCAGTTTACAGGAGAGGGCTAACTCGTCTAAGACCGCTGGTAGAGGTTCGACATCGGGACAGAAGAGGAAGGCTGAGCAGCAGCCTGTTCCAGTGCCACAGCGGAATTTCAGATCAGGTGGTGAGTTTCGCCGCTTCCAGCAGAAACCTTTTGAGGCAGGGGAGGCTGCCAGGGGGAAGCCGTTGTGTACCACTTGTGGGAAGCACCATCTGGGCCGTTGCTTATTCGGGACCAGGACTTGCTTTAAGTGCAGGCAAGAGGGTCATACAGCTGATAGATGCCCGTTGAGACTCACGAGGAACGCGCAGAATCAGGGAGCAGGCGCTCCACATCAGGGTAGAGTCTTTGCTACCAACAAGACTGAGGCTGAGAAGGCAGGCACGGTAGTGACAGGTACGCTCCCAGTGTTGGGGCATTACGCCTTAGTTTTGTTTGATTCGGGTTCGTCGCATTCTTTTATCTCGTCCACATTTGTGTCGCATGCCCGCTTAGAGGTAGAGCCCTTACGACATGTTCTATCAGTATCTACTCCGTCCGGGGAGTGTATGTTGTCGAAGGAAAAGGTGAAAACATGCCAGATTGAGATAGCAGGCCATGTGATTGAGGTAACACTGTTAGTTCTGGATATGCTCGACTTTGATGTAATTCTGGGTATGGATTGGTTGGCCGCTAACCACGTCAGCATAGATTGTTCCCGTAAGGAGGTAACGTTTAACCCTCCCTCGAGGGCCGGTTTTAAATTTAAAGGAGAAGGGTCAAGGTCGTTGCCTCAGGTAATCTCAGCCATCAGGGCCAGTAAACTGCTCAGTCAGGGTACTTGGGGTATCTTAGCGAGCGTGGTGGATACTAGAGAGGCCGATGTATCCCTGTCATCAGAACCAGTAGTGAGGGATTATCCGGATGTCTTTCTTGAGGAACTTCCAGGGTTACCTCCGCACAGGGAGGTTGAGTTTGCCATAGAGTTGGAGCCGGGCACGGTTCCTATATCCAGAGCCCCTTACAGGATGGCCCCCCCAGAACTGAAAGAACTGAAGGTACAGTTACAGGAATTGCTTGATAAGGGATTCATTCGACCGAGCGTGTCGCCTTGGGGTGCGCCAGTTTTATTTGTTAAGAAGAAAGATGGATCGATGCGTCTATGCATTGACTATAGGGAGTTGAATAAGGTAACCGTGAAGAACAAATATCCCTTGCCCAGGATTGACGATCTATTTGACCAGTTACAGGGAGCCACAGTGTTCTCTAAGATTGATCTTCGGTCGGGATACCATCAGCTGAGGATTAAGGATGAGGATGTACCGAAGACAGCATTTCGTTCCAGATATGGACACTACGAGTTTATTGTGATGTCTTTTGGTTTGACGAATGCTCCGGCAGTATTTATGGACTTGATGAACAGAGTGTTTAGGGAGTTCCTAGATACTTTTGTGATCGTGTTTATCGACGATATCTTGATATACTCCAAGACGGAGGCCGAACACGAGGAGCATTTACGTATGGTTTTGCAAACACTTCGGGATAATAAATTGTATGCAAAGTTCTCGAAATGCGAGTTTTGGCTGAAGCAGGTGTCCTTTCTGGGCCACGTGGTTTCTAAGGCTGGAGTCTCTGTGGATCCAGCTAAGATAGAGGCAGTCACCGGTTGGACCCGACCTTCCACAGTCAGTGAGGTTCGTAGCTTTCTGGGTTTAGCAGGCTATTATCGACGGTTTGTGGAGAACTTTTCTCGTATAGCTACTCCTCTTACTCAGTTGACCAGAAAGGGAGTTCCTTTTGTTTGGAGCAAGGCATGTGAGGACAGTTTCCAGACCATTAAACAGAAGCTAGTTACCGCACCGGTTCTTACTGTACCCGATGGTTCTGGCAGTTTTGTGATTTATAGTGATGCTTCCAAGAAGGGTTTGGGTTGTGTTTTGATGCAGCAGGGTAAGGTGGTTGCTTATGCGTCTCGTCAGTTGAAGAGTCATGAGCAGAACTACCCTACACATGATCTAGAATTGGCAGCAGTGGTTTTTGCTTTGAAAATATGGAGGCATTACTTATATGGTGAAAAGATACAGATATTCACGGATCATAAGAGCTTGAAATACTTCTTTACTCAGAAAGAATTGAATATGAGACAGCGAAGGTGGCTTGAGTTAGTGAAGGATTACGATTGTGAGATACTGTATCATCCAGGCAAGGCGAATGTGGTAGCTGATGCTCTTAGTAGAAAGGTATCACATTCGGCAGCACTTATTACCTGACAGGCCCCATTGCATCGGGATCTTGAGCGGGCTGAGATTGCAGTGTCAGTGGGTGCAGTTACTATGCAGTTAGCCCAGTTGACGGTACAGCCGACTTTGAGGCAAAGGATCATTGATGCTCAGAGTAACGATCCTTATCTGGTTGAGAAACGTGGCCTAGCAGAGGCAGGGCAAGCGGTTGAGTTCTCATTATCCTCGGATGGTGGGCTTTTGTTTGAGGGACGCCTCTGTGTGCCGTCAGATAGTGCGATTAAGACAGAATTATTATCTGAGGCTCACAGTTCCCCATTTTCCATGCACCCAGGTAGTACAAAGATGTATCAGGACCTGAAGCGGGTTTATTGGTGGCGTAACATGAAGAGGGAAGTAGCAGAATTTGTTAGTAAATGCTTGGTGTGTCAGCAGGTTAAGGCACCAAGACAGAAACCAGCGGGTTTATTACAACCCTTGAGCATACCGGAATGGAAGTGGGAGAACGTGTCCATGGATTTCATTACAGGGCTACCGAGAACTCTGAGGGGATTTACAGTGATTTGGGTTGTGGTGGACAGACTTACTAAATCAGCGCACTTCGTTCCGGGTAAATCCACCTATACTGCTAGTAAGTGGGCACAGTTGTACATGTCTGAGATAGTGAGATTACACGGAGTGCCAGTGTCGATTGTTTCTGATAGAGATGCCCGTTTCACTTCCAAATTTTGGAAGGGTTTGCAGACTGCTATGGGCACGAGGTTGGACTTTAGTACGGCTTTCCATCCACAGACTGACAGTCAGACTGAGCGTCTGAACCAGGTTTTAGAGGATATGTTGCGAGCGTGTGCATTGGAATTTCCAGGTAGCTGGGACTCCCACTTACATTTGATGGAATTTGCTTATAATAACAGTTATCAGGCTACTATTGGCATGGCACCATTTGAGGCCTTGTACGGCAAATGTTGTAGATCCCCGGTTTGCTGGGGCGAAGTGGGAGAGCAAAGATTGATGGGTCCTGAGTTAGTTCAGTCTACTAACGAAGCGATACAGAAGATTAGACCACGCATGCATACCGCTCAGAGTAGGCAGAAGAGTTACGCAGATGTGAGGCGGAAGGCTCTCGAATTTGAGGTAGGGGACAAGGTGTTCTTAAAAGTAGCACCTATGAGAGGTGTTTTACGTTTTGAAAGGAGGGGAAAGCTGAGTCCCCGTTTTGTTGGGCCGTTTGAGATTCTGGAGCGGATTGGCCCTGTAGCTTATCGCTTGGCGTTACCACCATCACTCTCGACAGTTCATGATGTGTTCCATGTCTCCATGTTGAGGAAGTACGTACCAGATCCATCCCATGTAGTGGACTACGAGCCACTGGAGATTGATGAAAACTTGAGCTATGTTGAACAACCCGTTGAGGTGCTTGCTAGAGAGGTGAAGACGTTGAGGAATAAAGAAATTCCCCTGGTTAAAGTCTTATGGCGGAATCACCGGGTAGAAGAGGCTACATGGGAGCGTGAAGACGACATGAGATCCCGTTATCCCGAACTGTTCGAGAAATAAAACTTTCGAGGACGAAAGTTCCCTAAGGAGGGAAGAATGTAACGCTCCGAAAATTTAAGGTAAAATTTTTCTCGTTTTATGTAAAGTGCAAGTTGATATAATAATAATATAATATTAATTATATTATTATTATTAATATTTATTTTATTTGTTATAATATTAATATTATAATTATTATTATTAATTAATATTATAGAAATATTATTATTTCTAAAACAATAAACATTATTATTACATAATAATAAATTATTATTTATTTAATATTAATATTATTAATATATTATTATTATTACTTTATTATTATTATTATTATTTATATTTAATATATATATTATTATTTAATTTAAATTATTAATATTATATAATTATTAAGAATTATATATATATATATAATAATTTTTTTTTTAAAACAAACCCTAAATTCGCGCCGCCTACCCCCCCCGTTGAAAATTTTCTTCTTCTCTTCCGTTTCCTCCTTCCACGCCGCGCCACCGCCCCAAGTTTTTCTTCTCTTTTTCTTTCCGACGGCCTCTCTCCCTCCCTCTTCATTTCCGTTTCAGCGCCACCATCACCACCATCTCTCCTTCTTTTTCTTCTCATTCTTCTTCTTCTTTACAGCCCCTCACCGACGACAGCAGAAGCACGTTCGCCGCGGCCTCCATCCCTTTTCCGTTTTGCTTCCATCGGCCGGCGCTTCTCCACCTCTCTCTCTTCGTTTCTACCACCGCCGGCCGTCTCTGTCTCTACCACTAGCAACACCTCCTCCTCCGTGCCGTCCGGTGCAACTCATAAAGTCCGGGGTAAGCCGAAGATCGTCGCCGCCATCGCCGGGTTGTTGTGTCTGTCGTCGCGCGCCGCCGAGGTGACCGCGAGCCGTACCCGAGCCGCCATCCTTGTCCGAGCCGAGCCCCAAGCCGAGCGAGCCGCGAGCCGAGCCGCGAGCCGAGCCGCGAGCCGAGCAAGCCGAGCCGAGCCGAGAACCAAGCCGAGCCGAGCCGAGCCGAGCCGAGCCGAGCCGAGCCGAGCCGCGTCCAAGCCGAGCCGAGCCGAGCCACCTAAGCCTTCCTTCCTCCACTTCGGTTCACGGTGAGTCTTCGGTAAGGATTGTTTTGATGAATTCCCTAATGTTACCTCGTCCGATTCGAGTTTGAATGTTGGATTAAGATATGGCCCTACTTTTCTCCCTTGAAGGTAGTACAGAGTTGACGCTTAAGTTCTTGGGTTCCGCGGCAGACCTGGTTGGAGATAGCTTCCTTTTCTTGGGTAAGTCAACGGATAACCTTTTAAAACAACTGCTACTAAAGTCACCAACTAAAACTTTCGTGTTTCGTTAGGTAGATCTGTCGAGCGTGGATTTCGATCGAGGGGCATAACCGAGTTTCAGGTAAGGGTTTTCCTACTACTGGACCCTGAATCCAGACTGAAAACGTAGTAATCCACAGGGGATTACACGTTAGCGACTGTACTGAATAACTGTATGCGTGTCGACTGTTAAGTACTGATATTTTATTCTGTCTGATGTAAATATACTGTGACTGCTGTTCGTGGATTGAGAATTTATGTTGATGGACCTTAAAGTTACGGTTCAGTATGTAGTAAAACACTGGTCTGGATGTGGTTCCTGGAGTTTGGACGAGGAAAGACAGTGAGACCGGTTTTTGGTTGGTTAGTCGATTGGATTTAGGGTTTTTCCCTAATGGTGTGCGAGTGGGTAATGCATATAGCAACTGAGGGTGTAGATGTTTAAACGTATACTATCTGACTGATAAAGCCTATGGCGGGACTGTGATATGAATGCCGTTGGGATGTGACTGATGTAGACGGTTTAGTTTGGACTGAGGGGTAACGGTTAACTTCATCTATGGGGTAGTGTGCCTTACGGATATGTGCATCCTTCGGGAGCACTAGACTGATATGTGCGTCCTTCGGGAGCACTAGACTGATATGTGCGTCCTTCGGGAGCACTAGACTGATATGTGCGCCCTTCGGGAGCACTAGACTGATATGTGCATCCTTCGGGAGCACTAGACTGATATGTGCATCCTTCGGGAGCACTAGACTGATATGTGCATCCTTCGGGAGCACTAGACTGATATGTGCATCCTTCGGGAGCACTAGACTGATATGTGCATCCTTCGGGAGCACTAGACTGATGTGTGCGTTCTACGGAACCACTAGACTGTTATGTAGGGTACCCCCGAATAGGAAGTTAACTATTGTCCCCTAACGGGCCCAGTAGTGGGTCCCTTACTGAGTATGTTTATGCTCACCCTTTCTCTTCTTTAACTTTTCAGGTAGGGGTACAGCGAGGGGCAGACCGACGAGAGGCAGGAAGGATGCGTGAAGGCCATATGGACGCGTCTGGTTTTCTTTTCGCTTCCGCTATGTATTTTGTCAGAATATTTTGACTTGTGATTTTGGACTGGTGACTTGACATTTTATTTTGTGACTTTTTTTTGAATTATTTAAAATAGGGCCCGAAACTGTCTTTTGTAAGGTTTATAATGTTTTAATGAATCATATCTGGTCCGTTTTAAATTTTATGTTGAATGGTCGAGTTTTGGTATTTGGTAGTGACCTCAGCTTAAATCCGGAAAAGTTGGGTCGTTACAACTAGAAAATAAAAAACCTCTTGGAGTCAAATGGAAATATCGAACAAAGTTGAAGCAAAATGGAGAAATGAAGAAATACAAGGCCAGACTCGTCATAAAAGGTTATAAACAAAGGTTGGTGTCGATTATGAAGAAGTTTTTGCACCAGTAAATGGCTTGGAGATACATTTGTTGTTAGCCCTTGCAACAAAAAAATGATTGAAAAATTAATCAAATGGATGTAAAATTAGCATTCCTAAATGCATATTTAGAGAACGGAATATATGTTGAGCAACTCACCGATTATGCCAAGATTGGAGAAGAAAATAAGGCGTGTTGATCGAAAAAAGCATTATATGGGCTAATGTGAGGCTCTGATCCAGAAAAAAGGAGTCTTGTTGGAAAGTTATTTCGAATAAGGATAAGCATGGGACATCCTGTGAGAAAGGATGCAATAGGAGAAAAGGCGATGCGAAGGGCAATGTTTGGGTCTAAGTTCTATCACATAAGGTAAGCAACATGATAAGAATAACTTGCAAGGAAGAAGCATGTGTTGGATACTACGGGCTAGACGTTTAGTGTGGTAATACGAGAAGAAGTACCTATACCTAAGAGAATGTGGCGAAGAAGTAGGTGTCCTGTTGAAATGACTAGACAACTCGCTGTGGAAAGTAAATGTCTGTTGCTTCCCAAGGTGATAGAGAGAGTCAAGTGATTAAAGAGTTTGGCTTTCCAAGGAGATAAGGTTGGTATCTCAAGGAAACATCTAATCGTCGCTGATATTTGGCCTACGAGTCGAGTTTGGATTGACTGCATGACACGACAAATTGGTAAAGTGACACGTCTAAAGCATGGAAGTGACCCTTCAATGTGAAAGGACTCAATAAATATAGCCCAAGATCGAAGGAAAAAGGAATTTTTGAAAATGTTAAACACTATGATAGATTATAAGAGAAAGCTCTGAGTGTTGAACGATTGGTCGAGGGAATAGCTAGATAAGAAGAGAAAGTCGAAAGCGGAGAAGGAAGAAGTTGTGGCTATAAGTATTTTCATCTGTGATTCTTAAATAAAACAAATATTTTTGTGAAAGATCTTTGTAACAAATGATTGTTTTGAGTAACTATCATAAGCAAAATATTTGCGAATCTTTCAACTATGGAAGAAATGTTTTATGAAAGATTTATATAAATAGTTAATGTTGTGCCTGTGATCTTGATAAGTGAAAAATGTATTCTATTGATGATCGTTTGAAAAGTATTCTTTCATGGATGTTTATTGCATGATATTGTTACTACAGTGATTTATGAAAGGAAGCTGGGAAGCTAACCTTTCTGTTTGCTAATTGTAATGGTTGTATGATGTGAGAAAGATGAGACCTATAGCAAGATGCTGGTGGAAATCCTAGGTAACTCGCGTAACACTAGTTGAATGTGAATCCCAGGTTGGGGCGAGCTATGATGTGATATTGACGTTGGATGCTAGTTGAATAGGAATCCCATATCTAAGCGAGGAATCTTGTATGAGACGCTGTTCGAATTTGAATCCTAAATTTGAGAAAAGCTTGTGGCGGGACGCTGGTGGAAATCCTAGGTCTAGTGAAGGGGAGAATCCTAGGTTATGTTGATGAGTTTGGATTGCATGATGACTTAAGCACGTGAAACTTTTTGTGCTTGTGGAAATTGTGATTTGATGCGATGAGAACCATATGTTTTATGAACTGACCTTGTTGTTGTTATATCTGAAGTTGTTGTATTCCTCAAAAGTTATTCACAAACTTATTGCTCACTAAGTCCATTTGACTTATGTTTTAAGTTTTCCTTCCCTAGGTTGTCAGACGTTGAAGCCAAGTAAAAGATGGATCTCAGGCATAAAAGTCAAGTAAAGGAGGGAATGCATGATTGTTATATAAACTTGTGCGGCGTGAGAGCCGTGTTGTCCTACCTCGCGTTTAAGGAGCTAGTAGGTAAGCGTATTGCTCCTTAACGCCCAAAACTCAGTTTAGTGGGAAGGCAAGTGCACACCTAGGTTGGTAAGGTCAAGACCAAAGAGTAAGAGTCGAAGAACTAAGACAGAAAAAGGAAGTACTGAAGGTTGTCTTCTAAGTTGGGGTTGCTGGGCGACCGAGGTGAAGAAAGGAAAGAGGACTTTACACCTCTAGGTACCCCGCCTCAAAGAAGTAACTAAAGCGGTGAAGAAAGAAAATGAATCTTATACTCCTGAACATTTGGGCGCAAAGAGAAGCACCATGGTGGAAGAAGGAAAGCAGGTAGATTAGAATCTGGTTTTATTTTCATACTTACAGTCTTATACTATGTGTAATGTGTTAAGTTAACAAAGAGAAGAAGTTTATTCATTCTGTTGCATTATCTTTTGTGCTTAACGCATAGAAGTTAAAAGTTGTTTAGAACTAAGGATTAAGTACTACGCGACGAAGCTAAGTTTAAGAGTTGTTTGCCCCTGCAAAGAATTGAGCTCTCCAAGGTTCAAATAAAAAACTTTGCGAAGAGACAAGTAAGAAGGAGTTGTTCAGCTTACTAGGCGTTCAATGCGTCATCTCGAGGAGAGGTATGCGAAGGATGTCTAGGTAGCTTGTCCCCATGTGGTTGCATAAAGTCACAATTGGGGCGGGGCGTGATAGCTAAAGCAAGCACCAAAAGTCTGGTACAACTGCATCGACAATTTTTTCTTGAAGGATGGTTTCAAAAGATGTCCATGTGTACATGCTCTCTACACCAATGAAGAAAAAATGGTAACTTCTTGATAATTTGTCTGTATGTTGATGATTTAATATTTATAGAAAATTCAAACGTGATGATTGAAGAATTCAAAGAGAGCATGAAAAAAGAATTTGAGATGACTAATATGAGTTTACTTCATTATTCTCTTGGCATTGGAGTTAAACAAGACGATAATGAGATTGCAATTTTGTAAGAGAAGTATGCAAAAGATTTGTTGAAAAAGTTCATAATAAAGAATACTTATCCTACCAGTACTCTTGTGGAGTTGGGTTTAAAGTTAAGCAAGCATGATGTTAGTAAAGCTTTTGATGCCACAATTTATAGAATTCTTGTTGGAAATTTAATATATTTAACTATAACTAGACCTGATCTTATGTTCTCAGTCAGTTTATTGAGTAGATTTATGGCCCCACTAAAGAGAAGTCATTGGAAAGCTGAAAAGAAGGTTCTAATTAGATATATTATAGGAACTGTTGATCATGGAATCCACTCTAAAAAGAATGTGGATAATGTTCTTGTTGGCTACAGTGATAGTGATTAGGGATGAAATATTGATGATTTCAAAAGTACTTTTGGGTATGTATTTAATATTGGTTCTGGAGCTATTTCCTGGACATCAAAGAAGTAGGATGTTGTAGCATTATGAACAACGATAGCTAAATACATTTCTTTGTCTGTAGCTAGTTGCTAGGCACTTTGGCTAAGAAATGTACTACATGAATTGAAGTGTCCTCAAGAGAAAGGGACTATCATTGTTCTGTGACAATCAATCATCTATTTCACTTTCGAAGAATCCAGTTTTTCATGGAATAAACAAACATATAAAGATCAAGTATCATTTCATCAGAGAATTGATCAAAGATGAAGAAGTATACATCAAGTATTACAAGACACAAGATTAAGTTGCAGGCATATTCACAAAAGCATTAAAGACAAACTCATTCTTGAAAGAGAAGCTCGAAGTCTAGGAAGTCTAGCTTAAGGGGGCATTTTAAAAATTAATAAGCTAGATACATTATGGATAGCACATTCATAGATACATTTTTAATTTCAAGATACATGTAATTATTCAAGTACATGAATAGTATGTATGCATGTACTTTATTTATTTCGTGCCTTTTAGAAAGTATCTTTTGAGTACTATAGAAAGAATTCATTTCCTTCATTTGTATGAAAGAGAAAAGAATCAAATTATGGAAGTAAATTGAAGTTTAGAAAGAAAGTGAGTTTCAAGAGAACAATATTATTCTTCTCTTGTGTGTTTTTGAGTTTTATGAGAACAAGTGTCTTCTCTTAACAGTTTGTGAGATTTAGAGTGAATTTAGAGTGGACTCATCAATTCTTCCAACAAATTTAACTAAATATTTAACCTTTTATAATTTAAGGAAAAAATAAAAATTAGACCCAAACCCTAGAGAGAAAAGAACATCTTTTGCCAACCTTTTTCTTAATCATGATCTTTTTCAAGTCCTTGTTCTTTTTTCAAATTGTATACGGTAGGGTCATTTTATTGAGTTTTTTTTCCCTTCAAGAAAACATAAATTTAGTTGAAAAGACAAACGAAATCTACCATCTAAAAAAATGAACTTAGAAATAAGCCAAAAGTTAGAAACAGAAAAGGAAAGAGAATACAAAATAAGGTGAAATTAGATCCAAACAAGTTTAAGTCTACTAACCATCAGATTTAATCTTATATTATAGATAAGAAGAATGACCTACATGTATTCTAGGTCCAACAGCCACTAAGGCACATGGGGGGAAGACACCTTTTCTTATCTCACATTCCAGAATTTAGGAATGGATAAGCGAGATATATATATATATATATATATATATATACAAAGAACCAGTTCGAGTCATTCATAAAAGTAAGAGTTGGTGGTTATAATATAATTTTGTCGCTATATACGCACACTTGCATTCTTCAAAGGTTTACACCATCACTTGCATTCTGTCTTTCGATGTTTTTCAATTCTAAGCAAATTACAAACTATTTTTCTCTCATTTGATTTGAATTCCAACGAATGCACAGTTGAAGGGAAAAATTGTATTAACCTTGAGGAGCAATTAACATCAACAATTCGTATCATGGTCGTGTCCAAATTGCTTTCACGTTAATGGTATCCATGACACAGCAACCACATTCTGGATATGACGACGAACAACAATTTGAAATCAATTCCTTAATCATATTGACTAAATCCAAAAAAGTTATTTCAAGTATGATAAGAATTTTTTCGTTAAATCTTTCGTTTGTATGGTTCTTTTTTTAATTAACAATTTTAGATTTCTTGCTATCGAAACTAAAGAAGGTTTTTGTTGGATTTTATTTAGATTGTGATTGATTTGGTTAACAATATATTTTTAAAAAGAATGAAAGAACAAAATGAAACATCTTCTCTGAGAGTAGGGTTTGCACTAAAATGAAAATTCAAAAGAGGACAATGAAGTAAAATAAATATAAATAGAAATTGAACATAAGCATGGTTTGCCAAATAAAGATATTTATATCAATGTTATCTTTTGTTTCTTGTGAGATATTTTTTTTGATAAGAAAAGAAAAGTAACTAAAGATGATGTGTAGCTTTGATTTTATTTTGTCACTTAAATGAAACAATTTGCTCGATATTAAAATGCATATATTTTTATTCAAAAAATTTTCATAAATATAACAAACTACTAAAATATTTACAACCTGTATAACAAAACCCATAAAGTTAGCTATTTTTCAAATATTTTAGGTTTATTATTCTGTCTTTTTTCTCCTCTTTGCTGTAATTTTTTCTATAGTCTTTCTTCCTTTTTTTTTCGTTGCGATTTCTTTTTATCCTCTTTCTTCTTTTCCTCTTATTTCTTTTACATCATTTAGATTAGGGTAACCAAATCTAAAATATTGTGTACAAAGAATCTTGAAATACATCGTTTAGATTGAAGTAGCTAAATCTAAACGATCGTGTAAAAAGAAAAAACGATCGTGTACCAAAATAATTTTTAAAAAATCGTTTAGCCAAATCTAAACGATCGTGTACTAAAGAATCTTGAAAAAGAAAAAAAACGATCGTATAAACAAATCTAAATGATCGTGTACCAAAAGAATCTTGAAAAAAATTCGTTTAGCCAAATCTAAACGACCGCGTACCAATTTTGAAAAGAAAAAGCGTTTAGATTTGCGGTAGCCAAATCTAAATGATCGTGTAGTTAAATCTAAACAATCGTGTAACCAAATTAAACGATTGTGTAATCTAATTAAATGATTGTGTAACCCAATTAAACGATAGAATTGAAAAAATGAATCGTTTAGATTTGACTATCCGAATCTAATCTAAACAACCAAATCTAAATGATCGTGTACAAAATAATAAACAAATCTAAATGATCGTGTACCAAATATATTACGCGCGTTGTTGACGAGACATTTTTGGTATTTTTCATTGTGGGCCTGTAAGCTTTTTCTATTTTCGGAATTGTTATATTTTTGTAAAGGACCCCTTTTTGTTATTTATTTATTTATTTATTATTTATATATTTATTTTTACATTTGAATGGTTTTTAGAAGGACTGTTTTGTTTAATGCTTTATAATTAAATTAAAAATAAAATCTAAAAGGAAGAGGAAAAGGAAGAGGCGTGTCATTTAAAGAAACAATTTTGCTAAAAAATTAAAAACAATAGTTATTGGCCAATCAGCATTTATTTATTTCTATAACACATTACTTGTTTCTTTCTTGATATTAAAACGCAGTCTTGTTCAACTGAGAGAAAATACATAATGCTTTATATGTAAGGATTTCAAGCGAATGTGGAATCTCAGACAAGATTGAAGACAAAAGTGAGAATTATGGGCCAACTTTGACAAATCTCGGGCGAGACGAAAATCAGAGGGCAAATTCTGGTGTTAAGGTAGGAGCATCTCGGTGCTTGTCGACTGAGTTAAAAACAGAAAGGTTAAAGAATTACTATCAGATCGTCTCGGGGCTGTGGAAGACCGAGATGAAAAATAGAAAGCACTACACAAAATCAAAGCTCTAGACGGACGCCATGAAGAAAGTGTTGGCATTGGGGAGCTCTAGCGACATCGGACAAATGACGTTGATTGAGCATAGGCTTCCACGATGTCGTGCGAGGAGATGTCGTGAAAACGTTTAATTTAAATAATAATATAGATTTTTGGCGACGACATGCATGTACACATCATTGTTGCCCCCACAACTGTCAACGTTGCATTCAATGCGTTAGTAGTGGTTGGGCAAAGCCAATGTTGCTTTGATCACGCGACAAAAGGTTGAACATTTAAAATTCTGACAACCTTTTCGTGACACCAAAATGCATGGCGTTGTGAGAGGTTGAACCTTTATGGACGTAGGGTAGGTAATGTCACAAGATATGTGATGTTTTGACTGCTTTTGAAAATGTTTTCACGACGCCATAAGTGATGACGTCGACATTTCTTAGAGAAACAATGACGCCATAAGTGACTGCGTCTCAATTGGGGGATCTCCCAATGCAACCCAAAAATGTTGAGAGAAGCCCTATCATTTTTAGTTTTGTGTTCTGAACACATAACCTTTTGCGAAGAAAAGAGAAAAGAGAAAAAAGAAAAAAGAAAGAGAAAAAAAGAAAAGAAAAGAGAGGAGAGCTCGTTTTTGGGTTGCGTCGGAAGATCCCCTATCATTTTTAGTTTTGTGTTTTGAACACATAACCTTTCAAGAAGAAAAGAGAAAATAGAAAAGAGAAAAGAGAAAGAGAAAAAAAAAACAAAAAGAGAGGAGAGCTCGCCGTCGTCTATCACCATCTGAGATCGACCGTCACCGTCGTTCGTCACCTTCTTGTCCCCCGCCCACTATCCTCGTGTCGTCGTTCATTTAGTTTGTCGTCTCTACCGGTAAAAGTAGTGTATTTGGTTCTTTTTTTCGTTTCTAAAAAATATATGTATATTGTATTAGTAGATTGTATGTATAAATTGTATATTGAGATTGTAGATTGTAGATTGTAGATTGAAGAAGTAAATGTTTTTGTAATTTAAATTGTATATTGAAATTGTTAGAGTTTTTTAGTTATAATGTATATTTAATTATTTAAGAACCAAATTATACATATGAATGGAATTTTAACAATTGTAATATGTTAGAAAATAAATATTATTGAAATTGTGATTATGATTGTTATTAACTGTATTGAAAATTTTTAAATTTATGAAATTAATGAAATTGAAAAATTTGAAACATTTTATTGATGTGGCTATCCTACAATTATGGTAGCCTGTAGTTTATTATTTTTGAACACGAGTTGTTTGTTAGAAGTAAGGTAGTGTTTATTTAGTTAGAATTATGGTTGACCTTAGTGCAAGATAATTATACGTTTTTATGTTCTAGGTCTGTAACGATGGACAAGAGTTGGATGAACATTAGGAATAAGTTATTAGTTGAGTATAGAGAGGGAGTTTTCAAATTTTTAAACATTGCAAAGTATCACGTTGATGAGTACGGACAGATAAGGTGTCCATGCTGCAAGAGATGTATGAACTCGAATTGGGACTTATTAGTGGGTGTGGAGAGACATTTATTAACCATTGAAATGTGCCTCTCCTATATGAGTGTATCATGGAGAGCCAGTGAATTTATATAGAGGTATAGAAAGATTTGATGAAGGAACTAGTAATGACCCTTTCTATAAAGAAGCTAGTAGTGACCCTTTCCATATTTAAGGAACCAATAATAATCCGTTTTCTAAAGAAAATGAAATGTTTGGAAGGTTGCATGATTTACAAGCTTCGATTGAACACAAAGAACTAACAGCACTGCTTGAGCCAATTCGTTTCTACAACGATAGCACGAGCTTGCTGAACAACGGGGTCATCTGATCAACCGTGTGGAGTTATTCAAGGAAACACATACTTGGTGTGGCCAGTTTGTTTCGCCGACGACTGCGGATGCGCATTTAAGTTTCTAAGCTAACGTTTGTCTTATTTCACACAACAGTTAATTTAAAATTTTTACTTAATTAATAAAATTTTTATTGCAGAATCAAATGCTGGAACTCCAGTACTAGCCTACCTTAGAGGGTGCTCAACCAATCTCTAGGGACGAGATATGTGAGACCGTTTTGGGTAGACGATCTGACTACTCAAAAGGTCTTGGTTAGGACCCCAGGCCAAAGTCTCAACACTCTGCTGATAGTTCTTCATCTATATCTGTTGAGCGAGAGCTGGCGCATGCCAGGGAGGTTCATGAGCTAAAAGCTCGTCTTGAGGCAGTAGAAGAAAAGAATAATTGGAAGCACGAGGAAAGTGCTCACACGATAGAAGCACATACTCGACAGATGGAAGAAATAAGGAAAATGATTGAAGAACTCTTCCGGGCTTTGAGAGGACCTTGATTTCATTGAGGTGCATAATTTTCAACTTACTTTCTTGAATTTCTTATTATTGGTGATATATATTTTAACTTAATTTCATGTCATTGTAGGTTCGAAGGCATGGTGAACTTTCTGATCGACACTTAGATTATGTGTTTAGTTTTCTGTTTTTAGTTTTTAGTTTTCATTATTCATGTAATTTCTGAACTACGAATGTGTATTTTTGGTATATCTAAATTAATTTTAAAATAAATTTTATTTTTCATTTTATTAAATTTACAATAATTATTTTTAGTATTTGAATGAATTTACATCGAATTCGATTCGGATAGCAAAAAAAAAAAAGTCTAAAAATATTATAATAAGATTTTCGTGGCGCACCTTATGTGTCGCGAATGATGGTTCTGCTGATGAGACATCGTCAGAAGATCTACCGACGTTGCGTTGGTGGTTAATGTATGCCAACGTACTTGACAACGTCAGCAGTACCCTATTTGCGATGCCATTACCAAATGTTGGCAGTTCCCCACTACCGACTTGTTGACCATGTTGGCAAACCGTGCGTCAGCAGTAATCCTTTATCGACGTCGTCTCGTTTGCTCGTCAGCAGTGTCTTTCATGATGCGTCACCCACGACAGCCTTCAACATCCTTTTCTACACTGGCATAGCCTGTCTCGACGCAACCCTGACTTCTACCGACGCATCTTTGTGTCGATAGACCCTCTACTTCTTGTAGTAAAGGTTAAAGAAGTGTAATCTCGAAGCCATCTTGATGCTTATTCGACTGAGATGAAAGAAAAAAGCTTATGAATGTTGGGAACTCAGAAAATCTTAGGATCGTGTCTGATCGAGATTGGAAAACAAAGAGCACTCGATGTCGGGGTCGTGTTCGACCGAGACTGAAAGCAGAAGAGGAAATTATTAAGGTTCTCAGGCATGAATTTGAACATGTTCGATCAAGAAAAGTGAAGATCTCGAAGGATCTTGAGTCGATCTCGACCGAGAATCTAGGTGTCTTAAGCAGGTTTTGACCAATTTGAAGGAATTGTTTTGAACCCAAGATGTTTATATTGCATGCTCTAAAAATAATTGTAACACATTAAGATAACACTTGAGTTGTAAAGATGTTCATAAAGAATCCCCACTCTCCTCTAGGTAGCGAAAGACATTCTGCATCGAACTTGTCGTCTTGATTGCTTGACGTGTCGTTTTGAACGCATCACTTGGTAGTGGCGACTGTCAAATCACATAGCATGTAGAGTTAGCCGAAGGGAGTTAAGATGGGAATTCAAAAGAAAAACTTTGCGTTCGTAATTAAGAAAGTTTATACTCATGATTATTGTACTTTTGACCCACTATCAATGAAATTTTTGTATTTTGCAATTGTACCCTTTTCTCGTTAAATATTGTCGTTCATCTAACTCGCTTACTAGGCATTCTATGTGCTATCTCATGGAGAGATACATGTAGAACTTTTAGGTGGTCACGTCCTTCTTTAGTTGCATAAACGGGTGAGGCGTGACAATTCCATTCCAAACTGCATTAGAACTTTCATGGGAGTCGCTAGAATCACTATAATCGAATTTCAAATGTGGATAACGATTGGTTCTTTGAAAAATTTGAGCACAAGCAAAATTATTATGTTTGAATTCTTCTTTTGAATCACTTGAATCAAAATTCCAATGTTGCTTTTAGTAGAAAATTTGACTTTGTTTGCCTATAGCAATTGCTATATTTTTTGTTTGTCAGTGTTCCTTGATGGGTTGTCCATCCTTGCAAAATGTTGATGAACTTTTATTTATTTATTTTCTTTTTTGGAATTTTAAGGATTGCCCTGGTTAGATGTGTGTTGTTCGACAATAAGCACAACTTGTAATTAATTAAGCATTTTAGTTGTAAATGAATTATTCGGAGCATGAAGTCACAATAGTTCATCGCATGAAATCATATTTTAAATTCAAACGTAAATTGTTAGTTCTTAAAATCCTTGTTTCAACTTTAGATTCATTAGAAAATTTTATTTGAACTTTTACTTGGATTAAAAATGAGAAAAACTTGTGTTTAATTGTATTTACACATCAATTCATTTATTAAAGCACAACATAAAGCTATTAATTGAACACTTAACATCATCGTATACAAAATGCAACAACTGGATTTAGAATGGTGTTGAGATATTTTTGTTTTAAAAATTATAGTTTTCTATCTAAAGTTGATATAAATGGCTACAGCAAACTCTATCTTCTTCCTATTTCTTTTTCCCTTTAGACAAAAAGAAATTAAAAAAAAAAAAAAGGGAAAAAAAAGATCAAAATAACAAAAGTAATGAAAATGATCGTTCGACCTAAATCTGCTTTTGCAATTTGCGACAGATGTCAATTCTTGCTGACATAATTTTCCACCTCCCCAACGCCATTAAATTAAAGGTTAAGTTACATCTTACTTCCTAATACTAATACTTTTTTAAGGGAATTTTTCAAAAATATAATAAAATAATTTTATAATCTGAAAAAGCTTACGGGTCTACAATAAAATACGAAGAATACCCCAATCAACATGCAATTAATCGACCACATGTGCAAGTGTAATATTTCTTTTAAACGATCACGATATGCGATCTTGTTGTAAATGATACACAATCGTGTAGGTAAGTCGTATCAACATATAGTTCTTTTTAACGATGGAAAAAATGCTCCAAATCTAAAGGATTGTGTCAATCACGCTAAACAATCATATTGACTATGGTAAGCGATCTTTTAGATTATATCCACACGATCGTGTAGTTTTTTTTAAACGATGAGATAAGGGCTTCAAATATAAACTATCGTGTTGATCATGCTAAACAACCATGTTGACTAGGTAAGCGATCGTGTAGATCATAACAAAGTGCTATTTAAATGATCTTGATATTTTGGAAGAAAAGTTGGAAAAAAGAAATTAAAGAGAAGATGAAGAAATAAAGAAAAAAAGATGAAAAAAATGAAAAAAGAAAATCTAAAAGAGGAGCTAAAAAAATATGGAAGAGAAAATAAATAAATCTGGAAGAGAAACTGAAGAAATTTGGAAGAGCAGATGGATAAATCCCAAAAAAGAAGAAAGAAAAGTGACAAATCGTCCGAAATATCAATAGAATTTATGAAAATATATTACTGGTTTCATAAACTTTTCGTTTTTGTTACACCAATCGTAAATATTTTTGTGTTTTGTTACGTTTTATGGAAATCAACTTTTTTTTAATTACCTCTTCATCAAAATAATTCTTTAAAACCCTGTCTAACCCACAAAAAGCCCCACACCACTAGAGTAGAAACAAACATAAAAATAACAATTTTCTTATGAGACAGTAATAACTCTATCATAAAACTCAAGGATTTATGAAAACTTTAAATTTGGAAAAAAACCACAATCTACGGTAAATAAATTTATCATGTGAAAAATTTACACAATCATATATAAAATTGCCTACTCTCTCCCGATCTCAATTACTAGAATACTTTGTCATAACTTTTGATTATTGACGCCCTTTTTTCATTCTCAAAATAGATTAGAATACGTAAGTGAAGCGAATTTAATGGAATTTAACACACTGAAATTAGTTAAAGTGTTTCTGTATAAAATGATTTAAGATCAATCACATAAACTCTTCTTATACCATTTAGAAGTATCACTTACTTGAAATTTTTTAATGGCAAGACAATTGCACTTTTGTCAAAATTCAACACAATGAAAATTATTAATCAGTTGAGATAAAAGGGTGTTGAACCGGTGGAGTTCATGTGGTAAAGTTTATGGATCATTTTTTTAGTTTAAATTAATCATTAAAATGGATTTAGAAAAGGTTGATTTTCATAAATATAACAAAATATCACTAGAAGAATTTTGGCCTTTAATGTCACTTGGCAACCGACATCTTTGTGAGCGTTATTAAAGGCCTTTAATGTCGGTTTAAAAACGACATTAAAGGCCTCTTTAATGTCGGTTTAAAAACGACATTAAAGGCCTTTAATGTCAGTTTTCAACCGACATCTTTGATGGTGTTATTGAAGCCCTTTAATGTCGGTTGGGCTTTAATGTCGGTTTAAAAACGACATTAAAGCCCTCTTTAATGTCGGTTTGTCAGTTTTCAACCGACATCTTTGATAGTGTTATTGAAGCCCTTTAATGTCGGTTGAACTCTGATATGTCGGTTTAAAACCGACATTAATGCCTAGTTTTTTTATTCATTTTTACAAATTTATTTTTATTTAATTGTTACATTATTGTCCTATAGACCGACATTGGGTCAATGTAGATAAATATGTTTTTCACACGCCAACAAATCAATGAAATTCATATTATGTTAGAAACTATAACATTTGTCTTTTACATTTGAATACATAAAATAAAATATTAATATTATGTTTATATATACATTCTACAATAGTACATGAAAAAAGATTCTAATACAAGAATTAAATAATTACAGAATAGTCCATAAAGTAAATGACATTTGAAGCCCACCTCCTCCCCCCACCATTCACAAGCACAGGACAGGTCGAGCTTATGATGCCCTTCTATGACTCATCTAACTGGTCCTGCAACAATTCCACATAATTCACTTATGTTAATGCCCTCCTAATAAAAGGGAATAGAGGCTGCAATTTGTCAATTCTGAGAGTTTCTTTTGAGAAATTTTCTATTTCGTCTTTAGATTTCAAAATGTACTTCAAAATGGTACATTGTGTTTAGTTTTCATTTGGTATTTGGTTTCAAAATGTTATATTTTACCTTAATCTCTAAGTTTCAAGATTTAGATTTTTACCATTGTTTTTTTACTAAATACTCATTCAAAAGAATTAAATTATTACTCACTAATTTTTTTATCATGGCTAAAATTAGTTAAAATGCTCAAATTATAATTATTTTTAAAAATTAACTAAAAGCTAACATGTCCGAGATCAAAAGCGAGTTTTAGTGAAACTTGGAAAAAAGTGTAACATGTTGAAACTATGGACTAAATGGAAACTAAACTCAAAACCAAGGGTAAAGTATAACGTTTTGAAACCAACTACCCAAACTTATACTATACCAAGGAAACCTATGTTTCTCATATTTTTTTTAGGGTGGATGGTGTTCACTGACCTGCGCATCTGAAGTCCAGAGAGTAAGGTTGTCCCTCAATAGTTGCATGATGAGGGTACTGTCCTTGTATGATTCTTCACCCAGAGTGTCCAGCTCAGCAATGGCTTCCTCAAAGGCCTGATCGGAGGAGTATGAAGGGATGAGTAGCACACGAAAGAAAGATGGGGAAAGCATACTTCTTGTAAGAACTTTACAACAGTGCAGTTCCATGCATTTTTCAGCAAAAGGGAATATGGAAATGAACCAAAAGACTCGTGAAAATGTTAACATGGGAATTGGTTTCAAATCAACAGAGAAATTATTTAATGAAACCATCATGATGTAATTGATAGTTATTCACCATTAGATGTACAGAAGATAATACCCCATTTGAATCCAGAAATAATTCAAGGGCATGAGATTATTTTTTAGAATATATGGCTAACATCAATCCAAATCAGTTCAATGATATATACCCTCTTCTCAAGACTACATTTAATTTGGGTTAGAAATCTGCGGAGACAAGTCATGCTACAAGGCATTCTGGTTGAAATGAAATATTTGAAAAGAGGGCCCTCAGGCAGTTTTTTGTTCTTTTTGGGATAGATTCCTTCACTGTTTCTTTAATATATGTGTGTGTGTGAAAGAGAGAGAGAGAGAGAACAATAGACATCTATTAATAATTCAATCGAATAAAGAGGTCAACCATAGGAGCAATTACTAGCGCAAATTTTTTTAATCTAATCCAACGGTTATCATGAAATAGCCCCATTGACTAATATTTTTTCCAAACACAGTGCAGTAAGGTTAGTTAATACCAAGTCAATGAGCAGTTTCAATCTATGATAGAATTCTTGCAAAGGGAGATGGATCAAAAAATGATTCACATTCAGTCACGGATCCAATCAACTTCTGTAGACATCCCACTTAATGACAATACTTCAATATCAAGCATGATGCACTTTCATATAAAAGAACTAAATATCCACAGTGGTTTGAGGAAAGAAACAACAGTATGTATGACATTACGTCAATTCCTGAAAGCTGAAACTAAAGAGCAAAAGGACACAAAGAAACAATGCAACAGTGTTAACTGTGAACTATTTGAATCATTGGTCAAAGAAGATGCATATTAAGCAAACGTGTCCAGGTCTGCATATGCAAGCCTACAATTGTATATCCACGTAAAAATGTTTCATATATACAGTAGTGTTCGTGCCTGCATATTAGTGATCCTAAACAAGCGATAAACAAAGAAGTTAAGTTTTAGGAGGAAGGTCCCTTTTGCCAAGTGCCAACACATAAAACAATTAACGTAAAGACAGTAGTTTGACCAAGTCGCACCAGTAATAGTACTACCTGACACAATTTCTCACAAACAGTTTGATAAGCCAGAAAAAAATACAAAATGACAAAGATCTACAAAAGGAGGCCCCAGTGAAAAAAGCAAAAGTGTGTTGGAATCAACCCATTCCTCTCGGTGATCGGTGATAAAACAAAGAGACATGATATGCAATAGGAATGCCACATGAAGGATCAAACTTACCTCCTTGGCCATGCTACATGCTTTATCGGACTGATTCAGAATCTCGAAGTAAAACACGGAGAAATTGAGTGCCAGCCCCAGCCTGATCGGATGAGTGGGAGCAAGATCCGCAACTGCGACATCCTTCATAGCATAAAATCCAATAAGTGGAAAATCAGCATTCAGAATAGTCCAATCTAAAGCACCCATATTACAGGCATGAAAGATCCTAATATCTTTTAATTCAATTTATTAAAATAAACCATTAAAAGTGTTTGGCATGGAAATGATCTGTTGGAGACTGGAGATCCCACGAGGAAAACAACGAAAAACAGAGTAATAAAGAAAAACCATCTTCAATTTGAAACCCATCGGAATAGGCTAAATCAAGATTTCATTTCTGTAAGAGAAGAAGGCTGTAACATAGAACACGGAAACATAACAACAGTAAAAGATGGATCAGATAAGTAGAGATGTTCCGTAGCGATACAAAATCAGTATTCAAAGTCAATTCACTAGTCAAATGTTCAACCTCACAGGTCCATAAAGGCAGCACAAATTCAAAAATATCTCACTAATACCAAAAAAAGTAAAAAGAAAAAGCGAGCCACAAATACCTGAGCAGCCCTATAAGCCAGCATAGTATCCTCAGCAGCAACTTTTCTCTCATCTCCAACCTTAAACTCCGCCAAATACCTATGGTAATCTTTTCTATATTCATTTATTCATTTACCGGACATCCCAAGCCGGTAACGTGCCGGTGGTGAGGAGGGTGAGTGTTCCACGTGAGGCACGAGCGCGATGCGACAACGGAAGAAGCTGCCTCCGATGATAGCACGGTGACGAGTTCACACGCGTTGGCGACTGATCAGAGAAGAGAGGGGAGAAAGTGATGAGATTGAGAAAGGAAGAAAGGGAAGAAATGTTGAGAGAAAACCTTCTTTCATAGGGTTTGGTAGAGAAGAAAGGAGAAAAGAGTAAAGTCTAGGGTTTGGTAGAGAAGAAAGGAGAAAAGAGTAATGTAAGAGAGAGAAAAATTCAACTTTTTACAAAATTAAAAAAATAATAAATAAAATAAAAAAGACCTTAAATGTCGGTTCTAAAAAACATGATGTTTAATGTCGGTTTTAAACCGACATTAAAGATAAAGCTTTAATGTCAGTTTAAAACCGACATTAAACATCCGCCTTTTGAAAACCGACATTAAAGCTTATTTTTCATTTTTTCCACCCGACATTAAAGACCAGATTTCTTCTAGTGTATCAAAATATTTGTTGGAAAAAAAATGTTAATCATGTTGTGACGTGTCGAGCCACTGCCTTGAAAGCAAAATTTGGCAAAACCTCAGTGCTAAATTGCATATGCCGGTTGCTCTCCAAGGTTAACACAACTTTCCAACTCAAGCATGTATTAGCGGGAGTTAGGAATGAGATCGTAAAAAACTTTTACTTCGAAAAAGAAAACTAGGTTTTTTTTCCTGGGAAAGAACAAACACTCCACCATGTCAAAACCCTATTTATTTCCTTTTCCAAAAACTTTTTTCTTTAAAAAAAATATATAAAGAATAATAATAAATATTGTTATTATTAATTTCCAATTGAAACTATATTTATAAATCAGTACAATGATATTCATTCACAACAATTCCCCATGAATGACTACCATTACATTCTAGTTAAAATAGTAATAAAGCATTTTCTCAAAGCAAAGAAAGAAGTAGTATAAACTTGAACATCGATATCTTTCGATTATCGATAGTGAGGTGGGACAATAATCTAATTATCAAAAGTAAGTTACCTTTTGAACTTTCGTTAACTACAGTTGAGACACTTACAACACATTTTACTTTTTAAATTTCCATTGATTTTGCAATAAAATCTATCATAAATAGACCACTCAAAATTGTTCTATTCAAGGCCATGCACATAGAACCTTGGGTCAACGTGAAAGCTCTAAAAAAATCCTTAAACTTTTTCATAGAAGGCGGCCAAACCTTCACAATCACGTTTATTGTTTCATCAAGTCTGTCCCAATAGACCACTCAAAACAGAGCTATGAAGGCTTCACAACTAGTCCATACCAAGACCAACTTCATCAAGTCTACCAAAGACAAACCACTTAAAACTAAGCTATGAAGATTTTATAGTTATCCATAAAGTCCATATTAGGACCACCCAAAGAAGGGCTATGGAAATTTAAAAGGTTTTAGTTTTATCCATCAAATCCATTTAAGGATTACCCACATGCGGCCATGGACCTTCGAGTCTACCGCAGTAGACATCCCAGAAAAGGACTATGGACCATCAAGTCTATCACAATAGACTGCCTAGAAAAGGGCTATGGACCATTAACTCTATTGCAATAGACCACACAAATAAAGGGCTGTGGATCATTAATTGTTTGAATCCCATACTTGTTGAAAGGCCTAAAATTACTCTCCTTGTTATGCCTTTCGAGAGATGATCTACAAAATTCCTCTCTGACCTTACATACTTCAAGAAGATAATTCTTTCATTATATTTAACTATCATTTCACAGTTGCATGTTTTAGGCGAATATTCCTTCTTTTGCCATGACACACCATTCTTGACAATACACCTATGAAAACGTATGAATCTCAATAAAGATATACTGGTATAGAGGCCCCCACAATGACACATCTCCCATTAGACTTCTATATCATTCATACTAATGTCTCTATACAATGGTACATTTCTCATTAAGAACACATATCCACTAGTAAGGCTTATTTTTGTCATTCTAAGTTATCCAGTTTGCATATACTAGCTCTCTAGTATGGTAGACAATTTATCAAAATGCAAACCAAAATCTATTGTAACCTTACAATATCTTAATAAATGACGAAGAACAATAAAATGATTTCAATCAGAATTATGTCTATATATACTCAATCTTCTCACAATATATGCAATAACAAATCTTGTATAGTTTATCAAGAATATAATACTTTCTATAATCCTTGCATATTCAGATTGAAAAACACTATCTCATTTATTTTTCTTAAGGCTCATACTAGCACCATAAGGTGTTCTTACAAGAGCACCATTAAACTATCAAATTCTTTAATAGTATTCAATGTATTATTGACATAAATCAAAACATTCTCAATAATACTTAAGCACATCACATTAGTCTCACATAAAATTTTCACTTCAAAATGTGATAACTTTATAGCATTACTAACATTTATGTTTGTATCACTTAAATCCTTCACATCAACATACAAACATATAATCATACAATCAACTTCAAACAATTTTTAGTAAACACATATATCGAAAATTCACTTCTCAAGATATTGTTTACTAAAGTGTTGTTAAAATTTTTTCTCATATTACTTTCATGAACTAGTTAAAGACCATAAAGAAATTTGACTCTTCCAAGTTACCATTGAGGAATATCATATTTACATACACTTGATGTATTAGAAAATCACATATAGCTACAAAAGTTTTTAAGACTCTATAATGGCTAATTTAGTCATACGAGAACGAGAATAAAAACATTATAAATTCCACGTTTGATTCAAAATAATTTTCATAAGTCTAAAGTTGCACCTATGCACTTATGATTGTCTCCTTATTTAACTAATGTGGGACTTTGGTTACATTCCCAACAATCCTCCTCTCGAACAAAATTCCAACTAAACCTCCCCTAAAATAGACATCCATCCATTTAACTCTGATCTAGGCTAACTCCTCTCTAGATCATACTGCATATTCAATAGAGCTCAACCATGGATAATACTATGACTACTTTTAAGGTTCCACTAAATCTTTTTTCGATCTAGGGATTATATCAACAAGGCTAAACCAAGGACGACGTGACTCTGATACCACTTTTAGAGATAACTTAGGATAAAAGTCGTCATGTTTATAAGATATCATGTATTCAACAGTTTAATAATGTTTTAGATTATGCAATGATTTATGATGTAGGTCATGCATAACTTTGTCAAATATGACATACATGAAATATTATCTCTACTCATGCTAACATGTTATTAGTCATGCAACACTATTATGAACATAATCAATAAACATGGTTAAAGGTTTTCAATCGTATCATAGATGAACACAAGATATTCTACCTTAGTTAGACACCCTCATACTCCTAAATAGGGTAGGTGCATAACATAACCAAAGTTCAACAATACCATTTTGTTGAGGGGAATACATTTCATGAACAAATTATTTGATTCACAAAACTCTATTCTAAGGTATTCATGATCTCTTTGTTACAATTCATGTCATAAATTATTTTCATCTAAAAATGCATAGACTAATTCAAATTCATCACACAATAGCATTTCATTTATGGCATTAACAACAATATAAAAACTATGAAGTATTCAATATATATAATTATCAAACGTATATTGAATATCACGTTCAAGTATAGCAATGAAATGAAATTGCCAAATATTCTTAGGTCATATAAAAAAACTTAAAATATTATTGAACCTTAAACTATAGGAAAACCAAACACATCATTATCCAAACTTACAATAACTTGACTCTCTATCACATGTATCATGAGATAATTTGGTACTCATGAAATATCCAAACGTAAGATATCAAATATTAAATCCAGTTAGAGAAATCTCAATAGTATAAAGTTATGTTTGTGGAACTAATTACAAGAATAGATATTATTTGCACAGTTATATATGGAAATAATATTTTGTTGAAGTTGCTTGCCGGTAACAATGTTTATCTTTGACACGTTATCCAACATGATGCTCAAATTTTTCCTTTAATAAAATAAGCCAACAGACTATAGTAACAATACTCTTCAATGAAAAAAACTTAATTCCTAATAGAATATCCATTTGTTTGAAAATTCATCTCATAATTTGTAGTTGTTTTTTTAAATTGTAGCCAATCAATTAATATCACGACCACCGATTACCCAAGCAACAACGACTTTAGGGTGGTGTTGGGACAAGTAACAAGTGACAACGACAAGAACAACGATCAACCAACTAACGACGATGACTTCATCATGAGCTTAATGACATCTTTTTATGTTTCGATAATGTCACAAGTGTGATTTCTTCTGTGTATGTTTCATCAATTTGACGACACAATGTTGATTCCACTATGACTACCTCCAACGTCTATTTTGGTCTTGGTTGACGCAAAAAAATGTCAGTAGATCTTAAGAAAAATTTGGCCACATCCTCTTTTTGACTTCTTTTTTTTAATTTGGGTGGTCGAAAGTCTGGCAGTTTTTCCTTTATCCACGTTTTTTGACTTTGTGTCTACAGAAATGCCCATGAAAGTAAATGCATGGGTAAAAAAGACATTTTTGCCATTTAACGTATGTTGAGGGAGAAGACATTTTGCCTATGAATATTATTTCATGAACAAAACTAGCATTTCTATCCATGTTTTTTCGTGGACATAAACTATTTCTACTAAGCAAAAATTTATGTTGACAACATGCAACTTCTCCTTACACAAGATTCGTTGACAAAAATGCTGCCCACGTAAAAGAATTAATTTCTTGGACAGACTGAGAAACAAACGTTGAAAACAAACTGGTTGATGACATTGTGTAAACAACCATTTATTCATCTAGGTGAGCTATCAGCTGCCCAACGGTAGTGGACTATTAGTTGTCGTTGTGACCAACGCTTGTGAGTTTGTGGAAAGAGAAGGTGCATCGTTAAAGAGGAGAGTAAAGAAAAAGGTGAGTAAAAAAGGGGTTTGTTTTTAGAAAAAGGGAGAAAAAAGAGATATCTAAAATTAATAGGAGAATAAAGAGATGGGGTGGTTTTTGAAAAATGTGATGAAAAATAAGGAGGAATAGAGTTTTTAGAAAGTGTGAGGAAAAATAATGAGGAATAGGGTTTTTAGTAAGTGTGAGGAAAAGTAAATCTTGGCTCCAAGCCTTTTTGGCTACATAACTCACATTAGTAGATACTCAAAATTTTTGCCCACACCAATACATGGGCAAAAGTGAAAATAAACATCGGCAAGAATCCAATCTAATAATATTTTTTAGTACCATACATTTTTTTTGCCTACATATATATTTTTTTCGGTAGAAGCAATGATGTGCCCGCACAATGAAAATGCATGGACATAACATATCTTTGTCAAAATTGTTTGCTACATTGTAAAAGAAAAAAAAACTTCGCAATATACATAAATTCTTGTGTAGTGGAGGCTTTCTTTCCTTTTCTACCATTTTTTATATTTTTGTTTTTAAGGAAAAAAAAACTATGTTTTTATTTTCTTAGCTTTCGTGTTGTAAAATATTTGAAGTTATTTATTGTCTTTATAAACATGATTTTAGATTTTATTCTGGTTGGAAATGTCTTTTCACTACCTCCAATTCAAGTTCTAAGTGATTTAGAGTGAATATACATATTGTTGTTATATGCAGCTGATTTAGAATAAGGATATAAGCATGTCAAGTGTTTTGTGTCATCGTGAATGTTTTTTTTGAAGTATTTTGCAACTATCTTTTATCATGAAAATTTGCAGCCAAGACTCGAATTCATGTATATTGTTTGAAATGGTATGTGGGCAATATTTGTTTGGCAATAGTCTCATAGTTTGTCTTTGCATTCGACTTATCTATCTAAGTGGTTTTTTCTTTTTATGGAAATGCTAATTCTGCAAATATATTTTCCTTTTGTTTGAAAATCTTATGATATGAAAACCCTAGGATTTGAAAATTACGAACCCATTTAGTGAGCGCCTAATATAAAATTTTAAAACTCTCAAATCAACAACTCAAGGGAAGGGATTAGATTTGGATTACCCTTTGATTGAAGGCCAAGGGATAAAGAGAACTATTTCCTCACTCCAAGTTCGAAAACTTCCACAAGCAACGGTGATTAAATTTACCTAAATGTTCTAGGTATGCAACTTTGAATCAAGAATCGAAAAAAGGTAGTGATGAGGTTCTGTCATCTACCAAATATTTTCTATTGATAGAAAAAGCGCTAAAACTTCAATAATTATAAAAAAACTAATGTGTTGTATTTGGTTTCCATGTTTTAAACAAATCTTATTCACTAAAAATAACATAAAAACTCCCTTCTACTCCTAACTCAAAGAAACTTAAACCAAATAAACATATATGTGTCTAATAATTAAACCAAGAAATAAGGTACATTTTTGCAAAATAAAATAAATTACAAAGCACAATTGGTTCCATCTTGTAGCGTCAACTAACTCCAATTATGAATCTTATGATAAATGATAACTCCTCGAACTTCCTCAATTGAGTGCACTTCTTCTTGAATGCGAGAATTTAATGTTAATTGTACCTTTCTGGCTCTGAAACGTTTGATTAGTCTCTGAGGTAATACAAGGGTATTTTGGTTCATATCATCTTGTTTGCAATATTTTTAATATCACCTATCTTCTTTATCTTCGGTTGTTTTGAAATATAGGCTTAATTTCTTGAAGTGTCGGTTGTGCATATTTAAAAGGTTATTTGGTCTTATTTTTGCTTGGTCGTTTTGATAAAAATTATTGGGTATCATTTGTTGTAAAAGGCATTGTGAGACCCATGTTCAGATTAGAAGGGTCATTTTAAAGCAAAGAGTTTTGATTATAAGGATTTTTGGAAAGAAAGTATTTTGAAGTTGGCATTCTGATGGTTCGCGTTGAAGTAAGGTGAGGAGTGTTAGAAGTTTTGAGGAAATTTCCTAATTTTGCTTAATTAGTGGGCTACGTGTCAAGTTTAAGCTTAAGCATGACTTAGAGAAATATTAAACTAACACATGTAGCACTTCAAGTAGGAGCTGGTGAATTAAGGGAGCCTAAAGAGTGACTATTTCAACATGAGATTAGTATAAATAGGAGTGTAAGATCAAAAGGAAAGGAAGTTAGATTTCGCTAAGAGAAAGAGTTAATTGTTGTGCTACTGAGAAGCTATCAGGTGAGAAGAAGGTTTGGGTTAGACGTTCAGAGAGAAGAAGGAAACTTAGTTTAGTGAGTGATTTTCCTAACGTTGATTAAAGATTTTAAAGTTTTCTTTTTAAAAAGTTCATGTTGTCTTGTATTGTTGTAGTACACGTTAATATTTAGAAGAAGCATGATTCTAAAAAAAACTCTTATTTTATGTTTTAAGTTAAAATTTCATGTTTGATGCTTGTATGCAGTGTATGTGAGTAAACCATTAGTCTTATTCCTATCAATGATATTAAGTAATAAAAAGGAGTTGCTTGATATCTTGTGCACATAAAGGATCAAGGCAAACCATGGGATGAAAGGACCACCTGGGCGATAAGAAGCTGACTAATGTATAGAAGAAGCATATAAGGTTACTGGCCTGAGCAATGAAAAATGAACCAAAAAAATTCTCCAAGGGATGTTGTTGATGAAAAGGTTCTCACAGTAGTATGTGTGGGAATAGTTCATGTTCTTGGTGAAAGGAATATGAAAGGCTAATGTTTGATTTATGTTTTATGAATAAGGCGTTGATAGCCTGTTTTATGAAATGTACTACGTGATTGTATTTTCCGAAAGGTTTTCCAAAATCGCACTCACTAAGTATTTGACTTATGTGTTAAGTTTTTCTTCCCTAGGTTACCATGCATTAAGGCCAAGTTGGGAAAGGTAAGGCGAGTTGTTACCTGTTGAGTTGTTGGCAAGGCGTTTAAGTATGGGTTGCACAAGGCATTGAAAGCTTTATTCTATAATTCATGAATTTAAGAAAGCATGTAATATGTACATTTGGAACACGTGATATTAAGTAATAAAAAAGAGTTGTTTGATATCTTGTGATGTATGTTTCTTTATCGCTTGATATAGTTTAAAGACTTAAGTTGTAACTAGGTGATGAAGTTAAGGTTCAAGGATGAGCATTTTAGCATTTCGCATAGTGGCATCAGAGTAGCTCAAGTTATGTAGCATGCCGCCCACAAAGTTTAGGATGTGTTGCAGGCGGGGGGTGATAAGCACTCGGTTGCCAGAATTGTTTTTTTTTTTTTGTTAAAGAAGAATGAAGTTAGTGTTGTATCGAGATATACTCCAAGTTGTTCGTTGTGCTCAATTGGTGTTCATCTTCAGAAGAGATTCTCAAGCTTAGGAGAGCCTAAGTTAGACGAGTGGGATTCTCATGGCTTAAGGGATCTTGATGATAGCACAAAAATTTGTGCTATCTAGCTAATCCCTCTTACTTCAGAATTGTTCTAGGATTTTATATTTCTATTAGGAAATTTTGTAGGTTTTGAGCATGTCAAGGGTAGAACTGGGTGTTGGTGACAAAATAGAGCTAAAATGGATAAAAACAATACCTAGTTGCATCAACGGGGGTAAAAGGAGTGAAGATATAACCTATTTTGTCATAAGGTAGAATGCCTTGTAAGTCGTGACAAGCATACGACATTGTGACACTGCCTTCGAGCGCAATGATTCTCCAAACTCTAAATGCACGATCATTTTTGTCAATGCCACGATGTTGTCACTACCGCTGCAATGCCATTACGATTCTCTAAATAATGTTTTCTCTATCGAGTGTTGTGGGGAGTCATCCAGCCAACTCTCAATATGATTTCTAATTTTTCCACTATGGTAGTTTGTTGATGTATCAATTCAATTCCTTCGTGTCTATTATGTTCTGTTGCTACAATTTCTTTTATTTATTTATTCATCTAGTTAGATATTTATTTATTCTAATTAATTCGAAGATATGTTCTTGGTTCGTTTGATTATGCGATTAGTTATGGGCTTTTATGTGTAGGGATGTGGGGTTGCTGGTGCATGTGCCTTTTTCATAGTGTGAGATTAGTACTAAAGATTGGTAATAGAGATATGTGACTTATCTTTGGAACCTTTGTGAGTTAATGATACATAAGGTCTTGCTTCTATCTTGGGAAGTTCTTAAGAAGGAAGAGGAGAAGAGATTATGAAAGTTAGGGAAAGCCTGAGTCTTAATTGGTGATAATCTCATTCGAAGGGAGATTGCTCTGGTATTCATGAGAAATATTCATAGTAGAACAATTCAAGTGGAGTTAAAACTATAAAACTTGGA
Organism: Cucumis melo; assembly: GCF_025177605.1. Classification (NCBI taxonomy): domain Eukaryota; kingdom Viridiplantae; phylum Streptophyta; class Magnoliopsida; order Cucurbitales; family Cucurbitaceae; genus Cucumis; species Cucumis melo. The sequence continues at coordinate 6,390,202 of NC_066857.1, forward strand.
TTGATAGAGTACATGATTATTTAATATCTTGCGGTGATGTCAGTGTAGACGACTGTACTCATGAAATATTTCATAAGGCAGTATATGATCTCTTCATATATTTCACGAGACCCCAGATGTAGATGTTGTGGTATTGAACTGAGTTTTCAATTTTCTTGTGTTCGATTATGGTTTTTGCTTACAACCTATGTTGTTTAGTCAGTTATGAGCTTTGATGTTAGTGTATGTTTTTGGGTTAACTCTGTGTATTTTTCATTGTCCATTATGAATATTATGGGTTAAGGTACTGTTTTCTAGTTTTGGTGTTTAGAATTTTTTTCCATACTTCAATGTGTTTGTGAAATTTTAAACTTAATTTTATGTTGTATTCCTGATTCAATTCCATTTTCAATAGACTTTGATTATATAATCAGACACTTGGTGTTTTTATGATCATCACTTCGATTAACTTATGATTAGTGATTGATTGTATGTTATTACAAGAAGTGATAAGTTAGGTTGGCTGACAAATCAAATTAGAAGAGTATTGATCTAACCAACTTAGAATTGAATTGATAGAATAAATAGCTAGACGCGTGAAATTTAATTATTTCACTCATGCCCTATAACTTAATGCGAATTGGACTAATTTATTATTTAGGACAATTTAATTAGCTTTTCAAATTAAATTGATTAAGTGTGTAAGCAATAAACTAAGTTTGGTGATGAGAACGTGAACAACAAATATTTTGAGTAGGGAAAATCTGCACAACTCACGCTAGACTTTCTCGCATTAATCTAAAGTATGCTTTATTCTATGAACTTTATTTTATGCAATAATTTGTTCTCTACATCAACCCCTCATTGATTACCCTCAAGTCGAAGGTTATTTACTAGATAAATTCATGTGCTCTACGCGTTCAACCTAGTCTTGCCATTAAGACTGTTTTCTTTTGGTTCGTTTGGTAAGTTATTTGGTCTGAATTTAGGGGACAAAATCTGCTTGACCACTTAAGCTTTATTGAAAGAGTGTCTCAACCTTAAAGGAGAACCTATAAGGAGTTCTTCACTTATATTGTTACTTAGGAGCAACCTAAGTCATCTATACAAGGATTCTCACATCAGGGAAATCTAGGTAAAAGGTTGACTGATTGAACTCTAAGTTATTCAAGTTATTATTGTAGGTAAGTACAATGTTGTAGTTACATGCCATTTATATATTAGTGAAGTTGTTTCTTTTTTAGACATACTGTTTCCAGATGTAGGCGGTATTGTGTCATGTCCCCACCTAGAACGCCTCTCTCTCACGTTCAAGGTGTTGTCGCGTCTTAGGCAATCTCAACAATCCTAAAAGAAGTGCTATAATGCCTGAACCTTAACCTTAAACTTGAACTTAACTTCTTAAGAACATGCTTGGCGATAAACATTAGTAACACTTTGAACTTTATAAAAACTTAACAATTTTATTAATTGTTTCTTCACCATCTTAATAAGCAAATACAAGTAACACTTTAAATGAAACTAAAACTCGAGTTGTAGAACTTCAATGCCTAGCAACTCAGCAACCCGCCTCCTCTTAGTAACTTTCTCGCCTCACTTGTCTAAGGAAGGAAAACTTAAAACATAAGCCTAATGCTTAGTGAATGATATTATAGGAAAACCTTTCGGGGAGAACAAGCATACAATAAAAACTTTCTCATTTTCAGAAATGTCTTAACGCCTCATCACACGTTAAAACAATACAAATCACATTAACCTCTACTTATTTCTCTCGCCTAGACAATGGACTTCCTCAACGCATAGACTATTGTGATGATTCTCATTTCAACACTAGTATCTCTGTAGACCCTTATTCAATTCCAGTTGCTCAGGTGATAGACTTGAACACGAACCACTCAACGCGTTCATTCATCCTTCTAACTAGTGGACCACTCAATGCAAGGCAGTCACTGCTCTTATGTACACATAATAGCTAGTTCTTGATATGAATAAAACTAATGGTTTACTGGTATACAAGTATTAAAAGAAATTTATACTTTAACTTATAGAAATACTTTCAAATCGGCACATTTTTAACATAAATAATAAATCCGACTTCAACAAGTAATACACTTTACATAACAACATAACCTGACTTTTTAAATGGAATACTTATAAAACTTTGCTCTTTCTTTTAGAAGAATCACTCACAAAGCTTAAAACACTTCCTTCCCTTCTACTCCCTTCTTATCGCCTAACTTTCCCTTTTTCCTCTTCTCGCCTGGTCTTTCTTTTGGCAGAGTTTTGCTTAGAGCTTTTTTGTAACTCTCTCCTTGAACTTACAAAACCTTTTATGCTAATCATGCATAAACCAGGTTACTCAACCTTAAATTCACCTTAGCTTGCCAACTCCTTCTTCATGACTTACACATGTAGGTTTAATATTTCTTATCATCATGCTTAACTTTAACTTTATAGTTAACCTGCTGGCTAATTTAGAATGATGGATCTTTTCAAACTCCTAACCTTCTTTCCTCACCTAACTTTTCCTCGCCTAACTCAAAACTCAGCTTTTCCTCACGTAGCCTAGCCAGAACGACGAACTACACATTCCTCGCATCATCTAGCTAGAACGCATGTTTTCTGTAAAACGCCTAAGCTTTAAACTTAATCTAAAACCTCCTACCTCTCAACCCTTGTTCCTAGAATGCGGGTTTCATATATTACACTAAACTGGGTTACCAATCTTGTGTGTTACTTTTCTTTGTTGTTTATTTCTATTTTATTGTTTTGTAAAATGCTATGTGACATTACTTGGTAACTTCGTCAATCATATGGTAGATATCCTCCTTATTTTTGTATATACATGTTTTAGGTAACTCAAGGTGGTTATACACATTTTAACAAGTTTTATTTTATGTTGTTATATACACATATTAGAAAGTTGGTAAAAGTAGTACATTTTGTAATAAATGTATAAATCATCAATCAAGTGTGTTTGATAGATGAGTCTTATTCAAAACAAAGCTTGACACACTCAGACACACGATGTAAAAAATAATTAATATTAAAATTAAAGTTTAGTTGATATGATATCATTATCTTTGGAAAAGTTATATTATTATTTTTGTTACATTAGAATTAATCATTACATTGTGATGAAAACATGTGGGTATGGCCCTATTGGAAGATCACAAGGACCAATAATTTCTAAATTATCAAAGTGTTTAAAATGCTTAAAGTTCATAAAAGCTATAAAATAAGGATGCTGAAGTGGAAGGCACCAGAGGTATTTGTGTTGAATGAAAAGGGAAATAATGTGGGAGTTGAAGATAATGTGTGTGAGAAATGGGAGAGTTCCCATTTCGCACAAGTGTGATAGTATTCGTTTAATTTAATATTCGACTTTCTTTAATAACGTCTCTAGTTCTTGTATAAAAGATGCAGACTTGTTCTATGATTAATTTTGCTTTTTATTTTAGAAGGTTAATTTTTTTTCAAATTAATTAATTAAAGTTTAGAAAGCTACAAAGCTAGTTTCTTTTTGTTTATTTATTTTTTTACATCAACTCCATCAATTTTGAAAATCATTTGTTTTTATTGTTTTTATTATAAATATTATAAATAGATGTGTTAAATAGAGATGTCTATCTTGAGTGTCCCTCGATCAAAAACACACTATTAGTATTTACTCTTAAGTTATATAATATTAATTCGATTATGAAACCAATTAGAAAAAGGGAAATTTTCATGAAGGTAACAAAATATCAAGCTATTTACGGTCCGTATTACAAAACTCATAAAATTAGTTATTTTTCAAATATTCCAGGTTTCCTTTTCCGTATTTCTTCTCCTCGTTGCGATTTCTTTCATCGTCTTCCTCATCGCTGCGATTTCTTTTATCGTCTTTCTTCTTTTTCTCTTCTATTTTTTCCGCTGCGATTTCTTTCCATCGTCTTTTTTTTTTCTTCTTTTTTTCGTTGCGATTTATTTCCATCGTCTTTCTTCTTTTCCTCTTCTTTTTTTTCCTCTGCGATTTCTTTCCATCGTCTTTCTTCTTTTCTTCTTCTTCTTTTTTATGTCGTTTAAATTTGGGTAACAAAATCTTAACTATCGTACAAAAAATAGCAGAATCTAAAAGATCGTGTATAAAGAATCTTGAAATTCAAGATTCCCAACGCCATGCATGGGTCGTTGGAAATGGTTTTACCTATTCTCAATGAGTGACTAATGGCATCAGGAACAAGGGGGATCTTCTGACGTTTTTGTGTTGTATCGGGAGTTCCACTATAAAAAAGATGTTTCAGTTTTGTGAAACACAGAATAGAAGGAGAAAAGAGATCGGCAAAACAAAAGAGGAGAAAGAGAGATTGTGCCGTCACCACCATGACCCTGCCACTGTGCCTCTCTTGTCGTTAGCCACCGCTCATCCCTATTTGAGGTAAGTTTAAAACCCTAAATAGTTTAAATAGTTTAGTTTAGGTTAGGTTAGTTTTTAGTTTAGTTTTTGTTTTTTGAAATTAGGTTTAGGATTTTAATGGTAAATTAGTTTTAGGATATTTTTTAGGAATAGATTTTGGTTTTCGAAATTGAAATTTTGAATGTGGGTTGAAAATTTGAAGGGGGGTTATTTGAGAAATTGAGTTGGAGAATTGAAAATTTGAAAGTGTGGGTTGAATTTGAAGAGGGAAGGGAGGTTTGATTGAATATTTGAAGGGGGTGGGTTGAAATTAGAGGGGGGGGGGAATTGAAATTTTGAAAGGGGGATTCAATTAAAATTTTGAAAGGGGGATTCAATTGAAATTTTGAAGGGGGTGGAGGGTTTGAATTAAAAATGTTAAGGTTGAAAATTTTAGGAGGGGGGGATGACAAGGGCTATTATTGTTTTAAACATTTTGTAATTTGTGGTTGATATTCGTTTTAGCTATCATGTAGTTATGGTAGTCTTTACTTCAATTTTAGTTTTTTTTTATTTCTTAGTAGTTTTGAAATCATTTGTTGTTGATTTGGGACGACTATCCTGCAGTTATGGTAGCCTTTTTTGTGGTTAACTTAATTTTGAATTTATTCACATTTCTGAGGGTTTGAAGATGTGGTAGGTAGCTTGTAAAGTAGCGTTGTTAAGAGTGGTGGGTAGTATGCGAAGATTGAAATTGTTTGTGGTTAATTAGGTTGTGGTGGCTATCCTGCAGTTATGGTAGCCTCTGTAGTTTAAAGTTAGCTTTGTGAAAAGTTTGAGAGATTATTTTTGCTTATTTAGGGGAGTAAGTTTAGAGTTTGACAGGAGGAATATACTTCTAGTCAAACTTACTTACGTTTTAGGGGCTTTAATAATGGACAAAAGTTGGATGAAACATAGGAATAAGTTTTTCATTGAGTATAGAGAGGGAGTGGACTAATTTTTAGATGTTTCCAAGTTTCATGTCGATGATTTACGGATGAATAAGGTATCCATGCAAGAGATGTATGAACTCAAATTGAAACTCATTAGAGGGTGTGGAATGACATCTACTTACTATTGGAATATCCCCCAACTACACAAAACAAGTGTATCATGGAGAGCCAGTTAGCGCTAATAGAGGTACAGAAGAGTTTGATGAATGAACTAGTAGTAACTCTTTTGATGAAGGAACTAATAGTAGCCATTTTCATGAAGAAGATGATATGTTTGGTATGCTCAATGATTTACAAGCTTATATTGAATAGGAAGAGGAAACAGAGGAAGGTCGTTTGAAAGATGAAATACCAAGAAATTTTGGGGTATATATAGAGCAAGATACAACAAATATATTTCAGGACTTATTGAATGAAGCACGTAACAAATTGTACCCCGATTGTTCTGAATTTTCCTCGAATTTTTTGGTTAAGTTGATGCATGTCAAGGTTCTAAATGGTTGAAGTAAAAAGTCCTTCTACATGTTATTAGAACTCTTAAGAGCAGTGTTTCCAATGTGTAGTAGTATTATCCCTAGTTCATTTTATAAAGCCAAACGAAAACTTCGTGACTTAGGCTTGGGATACGAGACTATTCATGCATGCAAATACGACTGTGTATTGTATTGGAAAGAGTTTGTTGATTTGTAACATTGTCTTGCATATGGCAAGACTCAGTACAAGGTTAATTATAACAGAGGGAAAACATTGTGCATAAGGTATTGCACCACTTTTTGTTGGTATCAAGATTAAAACGCTTGTTTGTCTCGCAGGAAAGGTCCGCTGACATGAGATGGCATAGGAATACACGTGTTGAAATAGATGATGTGTTGAGAGATCCAGCTGATGCGAAGGGATGAAATCATTTTGATTGTGAATTTTCTGATTTTGCTTTCGATCCACAAAACGTGTGTTTGGGGTTAAATTTAGATGAGTTTAATTCATTTGGTCATATGAGTACCTCGTATAATATGTTAATTCCTTACAATTTGCCACCTTGGAAATGCATGAAAGAGACAAATTTCTCAAGTCATTGCTCATGCCTGGTCCTAGATCTCCTGGTAAGAAAATCGATGTGTACCTCTTAGCATTGATTGAGGAACTTAAAGAGTTATGGAATTTTGGGGTGCGTACTTATGATTCTCTTATCGGTCAGTTCTTTTAGCTACATACAGCCTTGTTGTAGACGATTAATGACTTTCTGGCGTAGGGTGACCTATCAGGATGGAGTTCGAAGAGGTATCAGGCATGTTCTATATGCTTGGGTGATAGTTCGTCGTTCAGGATACGAGGTAGAATATCCTTCATGGGATATTAACACTATCTTCTAGAGAACCATGTGTGGCGTAGAAGTAGACTACACGATGGAAAGGTAGAGCGTAGGTCTCCTCCAGTGCTGATGAATGGGCATGAAATATTAGAACAACTAAATTAGTTGGAGTTTCCATTTATGAGTAAACATCCTTCTGTAAAAGATAAGAAAAGAAAGAGAGTTCTTAATTGGACAAAGGGAAATATTTTTTTTTAACTTCCTTACTAGTCGAGACTACTGTTACATCACAAACTTGACGTAATGCATATTGAGAAGAATGTTAGTAATAATTTGGTTGATACCTTGTTGAATATCGAAGGAAAAACCAAGGATACCACGAATGCTTGGTTGGACCTACAAGATCTAAAGATAAGAAAGGATTTACACCTTATAGAAGTTGGTAACCGATTGGTCAAGCCACACATGAGCTACATGTTGACTAGAAGCGAGCGAGTTGGAGTTTTGCAAGTTCTTGAAATTAGTTCAGTTTCTAAATGGATTTGTTTTTAATATTTCACGATGTGTCAATGAAAGAGAGGGAAAAATATCAGGTTTCAAAACACACGATTGTAATGTTTTATTACTTCGACTGCTACCTATTGGTATTCGAGCATTCTTACCGAAAAAGGTGTACACTACTATTGCTAAACTATTTAATTTTTTCGTGACTTGTTCGGTATAACGATAAGAGTAAGTGATTTGGACAGATTGCAATCAGATATCATAATCATACTTTATAAGTTGGAGATAATATTTTCACATGCCTTCTTCAGGGTTATGGTACACCTTGCTGTTCACTTACGATATGAAACCAAGGTTACTGGTTCAGTTTCTTACAGTTGGATGTATCCCATTGAAAGAAGTTTACGCACTTTGAAACAATATGTTCAAAATAAAGCATGTCCCGAGGGTTTTATTGCAGAAGCATATGTGATGAATGAATCAGACACCTTTTGTTTGTGTTACCTAAGTAGTATTGAGACTCGATTCACTATAAATTAGCTAATTGATGATACCATTCCAAATGACGAGGTGATTTGAGAGTTTGAAATTTTCAAGCAGAAAGTATGACCATTAGGTGCGTTAAGTCTTTGAACTCTATCACAAGAAGAGAAATGCCTATTCCATTGGTACATCCTCAACAATGTAGACGAAATATCAGAGTATCGCAAGTAAGCATTTCTTATCTTCGTATTTCTTAGGTATAGTTGTTTAGTATTTGTTTACATTTTTGTTACACCAAGTTAAACTCATAATCATCCCCGTTAGGAAACATTTGAGGTTAATACGTCGGTAGGCTCAAAATGCTACTGTTTTGTATTGTATACATCAACGAAGATTCCCTGAATGATTTTGAAATTAGGTATATAGCGTGCATGCATTTGATAGCTGACATGTATGTAGTTAGTATTTGCACATGAATGTATATAATCATTGTTACATGGATTTTATGTTATAGAATTACGTGAGACTGAAAATCTATCTCACGATTTCTTCTCACTTGCGATGGGACCATCCCTTGACGTTCGATCTTATAATGGAAGCATTACTGGTGGCGTGAGATTTCACACGTCAGAATGTGACTTTGGCGCACTATACAAAATAGTGAAGTGGTGGTAATAGGTGAAAGCAATACTAGTGGAAGTGGCGACAACAATTTCTATGGTATTCGTTCAATATTCGATGGGAAGAAGTGTTTATCTATTTAAGTGTCGGTGGTATGATACTTACGTCAACAAAAGTCAAAGGACACATGTGGAATTAGGGTATAAAGTTATCAACACGTTTCATTTTTGGTTCACCGAGAAACTTGTAATTCTTGTGACACAGGTACATCAAGTATTTTACCTATATGACCCAAAAAATGGTAGTAATTGGAAAGTTGACCAAGTGGTCCAGGATAAGTGTATATGGGACATGCCTGAAGTAGACAATGTTGAGAATGAGCAACTGAATGTACTCGAAATCGTTGTCGGTCATTGAGTGGATGAACACATTAAAGATGATACTCTATGCAGAATTGACGTTGATCCTACAATCGTTGAAATATCGATTGTACATCATGTCGCTGACGACTTCATAGATGATGGAGATGAACAATTGTCACATCAAAGTGGAACAAGTGATGATGAATGATAGTGACGAACCACGTACCCATATATTTATTTAGTTTATATTTCGAATTTGATTATGTGTTTGTATTTGCTTAATGAATGTTTGTTTTCTATGTCCACAGGTACTATGTCGTCATTCTCGAGCGGTTTTGAAGAGATAGATGTGATGTTCCTCGAGTTTGTTGAGGATCTAAATAACAATGTGAGAGAGTCGTTATTGGTGGGCGATAATTCAGGTGAGTATAATGGTATGTTAACTCACAATTTTTAAACTTATTTCTTAATTAACTTGTTGTTTTAATTTGTTTAGTAGAAACTACTCAACTATCCCCGACTCCTAGGAGAGGTGCACAGTCTTGACTTCTAAAGTTGGAGCGTTACGTTCACGCCAATGGAAGGATTTCGATGTCCATAGCCAATGGCACAGAGAAGTATATTTCACCACCCACTGTTCAGTTCAACCATGTGATTAAGGTTGTCAAGGGTGACTACAGGTACGTCCAATACACAATTCTATTTTCATTTGAAATATATTTAAGTTAATCAAGCTAATGTGTTGTTTTTTATAATGTATAGCACTTTTTCGTACTTGATTTCAACGATCAATCAATGAATATATTCATTGAGCATCAAATGCTTAGTACTTTTAAAGAGTTCAGGGGCGACTGTCACAGGCATTTCAAAAAGTACACAGCGACCTTGAGGAAACACGCACATATTGGTGGGACATATGGAAGATTGGTACTTTGTCTGCGATCATTACACGAGTCTTGCATTCAGGTGAGCAACGAATGGTTATTTCAATTCAACTTTTTGTAGGTATAAGAAATAAACAATATAATTATTTTCATACGAACCAACAAGGCTACTAAACATAAGTAGCCTTACAATCATTGCAACAGGTCGAAGTCATTTCTACAATGACAGCATGAACTCGCTGAGTAACGAGGTGAGTTGGTTGACCGTGTGGAGTTATTCAGATAAACATACGTTCGAGCCAGCATGTTTGTAACGCAGGATGCAAAGGATGCACCTATAAGTTATCAAAGCAATACTTTTATCCTTATTTGTACTCTTTATTTGTGCTTACTAACTTAATTTCGAAATTTGTTGTAGAATCAAATGTTGGAGCTCCAGTCCCACCCTATCTCAGAGGGTTTTCAACCACTCTCTGGGATGAGATATATGAGACTGCTTTGGGTAGACGACCAGGCTACTCAAAAGGCCTTAGTTGGGGACTCAAGCTTAAGTCCCGCAAGATGGCCAGTGCTAGTAGTACCTCAACCTCATGATCGCAATCCACGTCAGAGCTTCAATTGGGGGTCGAGCTTGATGAAGTTAAACGAGTGATTGAAGAACAAAGAAAGACATCAGGGATTTTTAGCTTCACAAGTGGAACAAATGCGAAAGCTCGTATAAGACACAAGTTGGCCACAACAAGGACTGATCCGTTGCGATACATATATATGTTTCCATTATTCTTAAGTTCTTGAAATTACATTATTCAGTGATGGTATGCATATGTATTAAACTTAGACATTTTTGCATCATTGTAGGTCTTGTCGATGTAGAATGATGTACACGGCTCGTTAGAAATTTCTATGTATTTTTTTGAACATTTACTATTTTTTATGAATTTGTAATATGAACCTTATGAAACTGTAAACATATTAAATTGTTCTTGAATTTAACATTTTATATCATTGTTTAATAGTTTATTGTTTATTTTCTATAGTTTAATATTGCATCAATCGTACTAGAATAAAAAATGAATACTTTAATTGAATAAAAAACATTTTAGAAAAAAATGAAAAAATATATTTAAACGATTTCTTGATGCACCTCATATGTTGAGCATAGGGACTCTATCGAGACGCACTCTAGAAAGCGTTAGGGACATTGTTTGCAATGTTGCATGAAGGATGGGTTGTTTCCAATGCACGACTGACGTCGATCATGTAGACGTCGAGGATGGTGTATTTCTAACACACGGATAACATCAAAAATTCAGAAGTTAGGAGACATGTACTCCCAACGCTGTGTTGGTAACGATGTGATCTTGAATCGTTCATGTAGAGACATGGGAGTGGAGGCATCCTACGTAAAGAGTTTACATAAGATTGGAACCAAGAAATAGTTAGTTTTGAGTTATAACACTGACTGTATAAACTGACTATTTCGTTTATGATGACATAGGTAATTTAATCTTAATCTTGAGCTAACTATCAATTTCTGTTCAAAGGTATTATCCTTATATTTTTGTTCAACGGCGCTGGCTCAATAAGCCTCCTATTTCAGAGGTAAGATCGAGTGGATGGCTAGGTACATAAGGTACAAGACGAAATTTACTCCTACCCGCTTTGGGGTCAGTAGATAGGTTGCTCCCTTAAGGACTAAATCCAATTCATAAACAAAGGATCTCACCCTCTCATTGGCCCGAGAGGAATAAGGTTTATAGTTGGACCTTAAACCAATTGTTCAATAGTAGATCAGTGAAACTTAAGGAACAAGATGTAGTCTCGGGGGTAAAACGGTATTTTGGCTTAATCGAGGTTGCAAACAACCTGTGAAAGATTAACTTACTGATCATGGTTATATGAGATGGACACAAATATATTTATAATAATGGGAATGCAACTACGAGACTTTAGTGGAATGACACGTTAGTTAACGAATGTTGATTAACTTGGTCTAAAAGAGTTTAACTAGTTAATCTCGGATTGTTGGAGCTCATGATCTATAGGTTCATTAGGTTCCCCTACTGGTTTATATGGAATTAACTTAGAACAATAAGATGGAATAATTCAAATTGTTTGAATTAGCCAAAAAGAGAGAAATCGATGAATATATGTGATATAAATGTTGGTTATCAGTTTGAGATGTTTAAATGTGATTTAAATATCAAAATTATGAATATGGATTCATATTCGGAAGCTCGAAATTTATTTAAATGGTTAAAGTTGTGAGAAACCAAAATGTTGACTTTTGACTTTGAAAAGTCAAACTTTAATCAGCTTTACATTCAAATGTGATTTGAATTTCAAAAAAATGAATGTGGATTCATGCTCGAGAGGTCGAATTAGTCAAGACGGACAAAATGGTAAAAAGTCAAAATGTTAGACTTTTGACTTAGACTTAGATGGTCAAATGACCATATTACCCTTGGACTAAAGTTAGTGGAAAAATCCAACATTTTGTTAGATAGTCCCACTAACACTAAGTGGGACAAGTGTTTACATGTGATGTAAACAACAAGTCTGCTAAGATTAAGTGGAATGAGAAGTGTTAATATTTGGTAAGTTCTTTCATGCATTATCCATGTAATGTTTTTACAAAAATAAGTTTGGAAAATTATTTTGAGACTTTTGATAATTTTTGGAAAATCATTCAAAATATTTCTCAGCTTTCTCACTTAACCAATTGTTAGTTTCCTTCCTCCTAATTCCATACCCCTCTCTCATTTTTCCTTCACTTAAGAGGTCCCACAACCCGGTTCTAAGTCTGGAAAATAGTGGATCAATAGTGGAGGTGGTCCGAGTTCGTAATCGTGATGAGATTTCAAGGATTGGGAAGTTTTAAAGGTATGTACTTTTCATAACCCTAATTTGTTTTAATTAGGGCTTATTAAGCATGTTAACTTCTAAATTAGTTAGATGCATCTAATGTAATTTTCAATCTGTTCTTCCGCTGCGCATGTCTCGTTTTTCCATCACTTACCACTTTAATTTATTTTCCATTCTCTTAAAAATCTTCATTAATATCAACGTGATCTTTATAATGATATTTTTCTAAAATACGAAAATAGTTAGTCATTTCAACCAACTTTTTCTAGTTCATCCATGGAAATCAATAACTGTTTAGAGAAATGCTCAAACCTAAAGATTAAGAAGAACTTAAGTAGTTTCCCATCCAAATGCTTTTGTATAAAAAAAGATAAAAATGTTTTTCCTCTTTGGGGTTGACTTTTTATTAAAGCTCTTTGAATTTTTAATCTTTTTGTAGTTGGATTGAACCTCAGTGGGAGACATGGAAAGTCATGATTGAACCCAATTTCTCTTTAATATAATTATCCTGCCTAATTATCTCGATACTATTAGAAAATTTACTGAATTTTGAAAAAAAAGTGATAAAAAGAGAAAATATATATAGATATGAGAATGACAAAAGCTGAGTAACATAATTCACATTTGACCAAACAGGTTGATTAGATATACACACCAACTCTGAATTTCTTGTGGCTACAATGTTTGGGGTGAAAGGATAATAGTAAAGATGATTAGCTTGTTGATAGGGATAGAATAAAGATTATTTGACTCCTTTTTCCTTCTTGATTGTTAGGAAGGATTAGACCATCTTTCATTAGATCTCAAGTATAAAACTTGACTCTTCTAAGACTCAGACTTTTTCGGCTTGTTGGGAAGACTAATTGTTATTTATTAACTGCAAGAACAAAACACATGTTTTGTATTGTAGGAAGGACTATTAATTTAAGAAAACAATTGCGAAAGACTTCAATGCCAAATCATCTCACATCGATTATTCGATCTCCAAAGTTTCACGTCTTTCTCCATGTATGGGAAACTACTCAAGTTTTTTCTTAATCTTTTGTTTTGAGCATTTTCTTTAGAAATTCTTAAACTAATGATTCATCTTTACTATACACAATATTGTTCTTTGAAGATAACAAACATCGAAATGTTTGGTTTTTCTGTTTAGATCTATAATAATAATAATAAAAAAAAAAAGAGTTGGACAAACAAAGTGAAAAGAAAGAGACTAAAAATATTTTTTTATGCAAGCATAATCACCCGATGTCCATGACAACAACAACCTACAAATATAGGGAAAAAGTTTGAATACCAATCTAAAAACTTGCTACAATTTCACATAATTTTTCTTTTATATAATATATATATATATATATATATATATATATGGTTTAGCCTCTTGTAAATATTTTAACTTGAGACAGAAGTAAAAAGTAAAAAGCCATTTCCCACAATAAACTTAGGTTGTTCCTAACGTAGATGCATTAAGCCTCTATTAGTTAGATTGAAGATGAGATGAACCTTAATCCTATCGAACTCAACTAATATAATTGACTTACCTCATAGTATAATTAACTCAATGTCAACGAATTAATTTTAAGGTGATTTGAAGCTTGAAGTTACAATGTGAGCTTGGTTGGGCTTTGACAAAACATTAGATATGCCAGTGAAAGGAAATGTTTAAGGAAGTGATGGGCTTTGATCAAACAGTGTAGAAGGGAGGATATGCCTTAAGTTTCAAGACATCCCAATTTTAAACCACTTTTAACCTTATTATACTAGCTGACTTAGAGATTTAGGTTTGTGTTGTTTCTTGAATTGTTAGTAATTTGTGTGAATGCAAAATTATTCGAACTTTTTGTTGGTGAAATTGGTTAAAAAGAAAAAAAAAGGGTCTAGTAAAGAAAGGAAAAAGAATAAAAGAAAATAACTATTTTATTTATTTTAAAAAATATTTATATTTTTGAGTAAAAAATAAAATATTAATTTTATCTTTTTATTGGATTTGGTTATTACGAATTGGTCTTACGTTAGTAGCCAAAGGTTTTAGATAAAGAGAAAACATAGATTTTTTTGACATCTTTTCCTTGGTCACTAGGGTAACCTCAATCCATTAGTGTTTTCTCTTGCTTCCTTAAACAACCTCCTAATACATCGACGGATGTTAAAACCACTTTTCTTAATGAAGAACTAAAGCAAGAAATTTATATGGAATAACCTGAAGGACACGATTCTAAATATCACATTCAAAAGGACACACAAAGAACAAATGATCACGAGACTCAATAACCCCTACACACAGAATACAAGACGACGGAACTGAGGTATTCCACCTACCCAACTTATCCTAGGTCCCTAATAGATTTTTAATCAACCAAGCAGAAATAGAATGTCTGGGAATATTCCCCCCACCCCACAACAGACTCACCCAATGAACTCAGATATTACGAGGATGTATAGCATACCACGCAGTCGCAATCAAAAACCCACCCTCACTACCCGACCACCAACCCATCGATCCTCAACACTCAAATTTGGACGGACAACCCAAACCCTCTCCTACACATCATGCAACTCCTTAAACACCATCAACCATCTCCTTGTCCATGCCAATGAACTCCAACAACCAAACCTTCTACTTGCTCGCTGCATCATAAATCACACGCTCCCAAACCTAGTCCAAGATCAAACTACCTTGCAGACACGGGTCAAGCCACACTCTACAAAGCCTACAATAACCTACCTCCAGATGAACGTGATATTTCAGCCTATCACGTTGCCACAAGATAGCCTAAGGATCTCAAGACCGACCCATTCTACAATCAATAGACCACAATGATTAGCCCTTAAGAATATAAGCCTCCACCCAACCCACTCAAAAAGAACTCGAACGAGCCAGCAACATCCATAAAATCTTTAGAATACCCACAATATTCCAAGACAACCCATCACGAATAGCAAAATCACTCTTTTGAAAAAGGGAGAACACCTCCCACCAAGCAACTTAATACCCTCTCTTTTCCCCCTCCAAAGATACAACCTCAAAATTCTATCAACCTCATGAAGCACACCCGTCAGAAACACAAACACACTAGCCCAGTAGACCTGGAGGTTGTAGCAGACAACGAACAACCTGCAAACAACCAACAAAAGATAAAACTCTAGTAGTCCAAGAAGGAATCCAACTAGTAATATGTTGGATAAGATGGGCACAATCTATAAGCCGTAACCTACCAAATAGTAAGGGAAACCCAAGGTAATAAACCTCGAGATAACCAAGCACAAACCTCATACTATGAGCGAACTACGTAGGGAACTCACTATCAGCCCCTGCCAAAAACATAGAATTCTTCCCAAGAATACAACTAAACCCAAAAGCTCCCTAAAGTTCAAGAGAGTCTCATGTGCAAACCCTACAGAAGGCTCATTAGCAGCAAAAAAAATCATAAGATCATCAGGAAAAGTCTAATGGGTCAAACGAACCTTCTCACATCTATGATGGAACTAAAATCTCTGGTGAGTCTTATTTAACATACGAAAAAAACCTTCATTACCATAGCCAAAAGGAATAGGATAAAAGGTCACCTTATCTTAACCTTTTCTTACAAAGGAAATACTTCTCTAGAGAGCCAGTAATCATAATGACATATTAGAGGTAACCAAAGCCCTAATCCAACTCACAAACCAGAAGGGGGTGCCTATTGCAAATAGCGAGCAAACAAAAAGTCCCAATTAATAGAGTCATACATCTTCTAAAGATCAACCTTCATAATACAACAGAGCTAACCAGAATTAAGATGATAACCCTCAACCAACTCTTGGCAAAGAAGAGTATTATAAGTAATACTCCTCCTAGGAACAAAGGCAGACTGATTACAAGTGATAAAATTAGGCAGCCATACACGGAGATTGTCGGCCATAATCTTCTAAATGCATTTATAGATCACATTACCGCAAGAAATAAGTCAAAAATCCTCTACACGCTCAGCCCCACTATGTTTAGCAATGAGAGTGATGCAGTAGCATTATCTCTAAGAGGTAAATAACAGGACTCAAAGAAGTGTAAAACAGCATCATATAAGTCCTCCTCAACCACATTCCAAGAACCTTAAAAAAAACCCACAGAGAGACCATCAGAACCAAGTGCTTTCATATTATCCATAGAAAATGACACCATCCTAACGTACTCACGCCCAATAGAAGCCTGTAAAGCACAGATACACTTCTCAGACCACTGAAACTAAACAATGTCCTCAAGCGTGGGAGAGAGTTCCCTATACCCAATAACTTGGGATCCCAAACTATTACGAAAAAACTTAACCACCCTCTACATCACACTATTATCAAATGTGAAACAAGAGCCACTTGAATCAACCACATAAAGCAGACTATTACGACTCACAAGAGAACAAACAGATTAGTGAAAGAAAGCAGTACTCTAATCCCCAAGCTCTAATGACCTAATACAGGACTTTTGATGAAGAGAGGGTTCCGCAAGTCTAGCAGCCATACAGAAGGCCTTAAAATGACCCGCTTGATGACTCAAGACTTCAGACAAAGGATTCTGCTCCACCACTTTTTAAGCCATATCTATGGACTCTTTCGCAATAAGAACCTTCTCACTAAGCCACTGAATATACTTACCAAACTGTCTACGAAGGACATGCTTAAAGTCATGTAAATTATGCATAAGACTTACCAAAGGAGAAATATCTTGTCGACTCATCCAAATCGATGACACCACATCCTCAAAAGAAGGAGCTTTAGCCCGACGGTTAAAGAATCGAATCACGAGTCTCCTACACTGCTTCAAACCAGGATAAAATAAAAACAGGAGAATGGTCAGACTTAAGGCCCAAATTTGGAATAAAAGGGTTATTTTGGAAAGTAGGCATTTTTGGAGTTTGCATCAAAGTTAGGTGACACAACGAGAAAGTTTCTGTTGAAGCTCAGTGACGCGAGAAGAGTTAGGCGTTTTGGTATTGTAATGCGAGTTAAAGTCAGGCAAGGAAAGTTAAGTGTTTCAAAGAAATGTCTAATCTTGATTTGACAGCTAATTACGTGTTGGGTTTAGATTAAGCATGGTCTAAAAATCTAAGTAAACTGACACGTGTAAAGTGATAAGTAGGAGCTCTCAAACTAAGAGAAGCTTAAGGACGACTAATCCAACTTAGGATTAGTATAAATAAGATTTAAAGATCTATAGAAAGTGTGATTATTCCGAATTTGCTAAGTGTTGACTTGCTGAGGAAGTCATTAGGCGAGAAAAAAGAAACTTGAAGTAGGCATTCAGAGGATGGAAGAAAGGAAGGAAACTTAGTGTTTTGTTTTTGACTTTCCAAAAGAAAGAATAGTGTTTGAAAACTTTCTTTCTAAGTCCTTATGTTATTTTGAATTGTTTAATATGTACTGTAATGTGGTTGATGTTTATACTTGATTATTGAAAAGAAAGTTTATAAACTAATGTTTAATGTTTGATGATTGTATGTTATGTATGAGACTAAACCATTAGCTTTATTCCTATAAATGAGCTAGCTATTATTTGCACATAATGATCATGAGTAAAGGCAACCATGGGGTGCAAGGACCACATGGTGTTAAGAAGTTGACTAATGTGTTGTAAGGAGTGCATTGACTTAGCACCTGGGCAACGAAAAATGAACGGAAAATTCACTAAGGGATGCTGGTGAAATGAATCCCAGTAGTCTATGCATGAGAATTGTTCATGTTCTTGGCAAAAGGAATAAGTAGTAGTTAATGTGTGATTTATGATTTTAAATGAGGCATTGAAAGCCTGTTCATGAAAATGAATTTGTTGATTGAATTGTATTCCCCAAAAGGTTTTCCAAAATATCACTCACTAAGTATTTGACTTACGTTTTAAGTTTCCCTTCCTCAGGTATCAAGGCATTGAGGCCAAGTATAGAAGGGTAAGGCGAATAAGGTGTTTTAACTGTGAAAATGTGCTAGGCATTGGAAGCTTTATGTTATAGTTCCTTGTTTTTAAGAAAGCTTGTATTATGTATTGTATTTGGAACGCAAGTGTTAAAGAAAGTATAAGATTCAAGCTACATTAGGTTTGATTGAAGTATTAAATCCGCTTACTAGGTTTTCAGCATGCTATCTTGCAAGGAGATACGGGTTGAGTGTCTAGGCAGTCATGCTTCTACATGGTCACATGATGTGATCTTGGGGCGGGGCATGATACAGATATACCTTAAGACAACACGTTAACCCTAGAGAGATGCCAAGCAGATAACCAGGCCTTATTAACCAGAATTCGATCAAGGCGATGCAAAATACCAGACCCATGTACCGTACTAGTCCAAGTGAACTAGTTACTCTTAACTGAAAGCTCAGCTAAGTTCACCTTATGAATGACATGATCAAACTCCTCCATCACAGGGAATCGAAGACCCACCTAAAGCTTCAGAATACAATCTGATAGAATTGAAGTTACCTATAACCACACTTTGGACCTATCCAACTAAAAGTAATCTTAATTACATGACTTTAAAGCAAACATCTGTCAACAATATTACTAGACCTGTAGATATAGAGCACCTCTACTAAAACAAGATAATGTAAATCAGTTTAAAAACCAGTAACAAATTACTCATCTATCACACAAAGAGTAAAATCAAAATGTCTCCGTTTCCTCGACACCCAAATACGTCCAACACTACTATTGCAGTAGCTACAAGAGTAACTCCAAGAGTAGCCACACCTACTAAACACAACCCTAAAATTACCCTCTCGAACTCTTGTGTCAAAGAGATAATAGAAACTAACAGAAGATACACTAAGGAAGTCAAGCATTGTCCTACTCTTCATCGGGTCATTAAGAGCTCATACGTTCCATGTACACCAACAAACCATGGGAATTGACTAGAACACGCTCCTCCGTAGGACCACCATCACGACTCATAACTCGTATAATAACACTACCATCCACTAATGCCAAGGCCCATCTGTCGGCCTTTCCCAGATCTTTAGATTGCCAAACGAGTTGGCATTACTCACCACACAACCTCTACCACAATGTCTAATCGAAACCAACTCCCTCCATTGACGAGTCACAAGGGTAATGTCACGCCCCCAAATATCACACCACACGACTAAATGGAGAGCATGTCGAACACTTAGTGAGGATACCTCACGCGAGATAGCATGTCGAACACCTAATGAGCAAAACAACTCTTCTTTTCATCTCTTCGTAAAGCTCT
Source organism: Cucumis melo (assembly GCF_025177605.1). Classification (NCBI taxonomy): domain Eukaryota; kingdom Viridiplantae; phylum Streptophyta; class Magnoliopsida; order Cucurbitales; family Cucurbitaceae; genus Cucumis; species Cucumis melo. The sequence continues at coordinate 6,409,793 of NC_066857.1, forward strand.
TCCATTTTGAGCCTTACAAACCACATCTTTCATAGCAGAACACTCAAGAAATAACACAGCGGAATGACTTAAAACTCATTCTCTTTGTTAACTTAATGCTTACAAAAGTATAAATTTATATTTTGCAACTTTTCTTATGTAAAAATAAACCAACTTTGATATTCTCACATCTTTCTTCTTCTACCAAGTTGTAGCCTTTCGTACTATGGTGGTTAAGCCTATGATCACGTCTTCTTTCCCTTTGTTCTCCACAATCAATCTCAAGGACATCTTTCGAGATCTTCCTCTCTCTCCTTCGCCGCTTTAATTATTTCTATGAGGAGAATGCTAAGATGTGTGAAGCTTCTTCTTTTCTTCTTTACCTCGTTTAGCCAACCACCTTTAGTTAGAGGACAATCTTTAGGACTTTCTTTTCCGACTTCAGCTCCTTGAAATTCTTACGACTCTTTTCTGTACTTAGCTGATGTTTAGGCATTAAGAAGTCACAACCTTTCCAACTGACTCCTTAAACATATGATGAGATGCATGGCTAGCATACCATGTAAGACTATAAAGTAACTCTGCCTTCTCTCCTTAACTCAGCTATAATGCCTCAGAGCCAAGCTTCACATGTCCTAAATGCCTAACAACCTAGGGAGGAAAAACAATTAATACTTAAGTCAAATGAAAAGTGAGCGACGGGTTTTAAAAGATCCTTTTTGGGAAAAACGCATGGAATCCATAAATGATAATAATTAATATCAAGTCACAACAGATAAGGTTTGTCGCATCGAACAGATAACATAAAATGCATAATCCACAACAGTTTAACAGTTACACAGAAGCACTATAACACCATACCCTTGATTCATTTTGCAACAAGCTCAATTCTAAGACCTGGGATTTTCTCCTCGCTTAGACCTGAGATTCACTCTCACCAGTATCACCTGAGTTACCTGGGATTCCACCAGCGTTCTGTAACATTCATTCATTCATTCTCTGACTTGAGAATCATGCTCAACCAGTGTCTCATCATCGTTTCACTCAGACTTTACACAGCGAGCACTATGATTCCATACGCTGGAATCATTTCACGACAAGCTTGGCTCTGAGACTTGGGGTTTTCCCCTTGCCTAGAACTAGGATTCACTCTCACCAGTATAACGAGAGTTACTTGGGATTTCCACTAGCGTCCCAAAAAATTCATTCATTCTTAGACTTTTTACAGTGAGCGCTACAACGCCATATATTAGATTCACTTCACACAACCACATGAATACGATAAGGGAGCAACGACTCACCTCTTATCTTTTATACGAATTATCATAGATTAGTGAAACATCTTATAAACACAACCACAGAGGAAAGAATTCTCAACATATAACGTTAGTAGAAAATCACCTTTCCAGAATGAGGATCATAACAACAGTTTTATAAATCATACTAGAAACTAATTAACCATTCACAACCATTTATAAACCACGTTTTATCATCTTCCGCAGAATACTTAACTTCATGGAAAACAATGAACCTTTCACTGAAGAACATTAACTCACACTTATTTTTAGAAAATGTTTTGGAGACAAATTTTATCATTCACAGAGATAGAGTTCTTAAAACGTACTTAATTATTCACAGATGGGTAATAAATCATAGGTAACGCTAGTAAATCACATTTATTACATTCAACAGTGCTTGTAAACTAATGATCCTAATTCTCTTTGCGGTTAGCAACAAGCAATTGGTATGAGAACCATTCAATAATAGATCAATTTTCATTCAATTGATTTCAAATTTCATTCTCGGGGGAAAAGGCTTTGATAATTTTAGTTCTCGTCAATAAATTTTATTCTTCAAACTTTTTATTATTTCAAGAGATTGGATGTCGAATATCTAGACTCTACGTTCGTCTATACATCCGTGTCTAAGTTTGTGGTCCCTCCAATAAGACGCAAGAAAACGCGGTGAGACCGTTGGTTAGTAGTAATACGTCTTAACACATACATGTATAGATTCTTGATTCCAGAAATTTTATTTCTAGAATTAATAGAATTTTTGAAAAAGTAAACATTTATAGTATGAGAGTTTAAAATTTTAAAATGTCTAATTTCCTGAAGAAACTCTTATCTTCTAAATATTCTTTGAAAAAACTTTCTTAAAAAGAAATTGAGGAGCAACATACTACTTCCTCAAATACAAATGAATCGATGTGAATAACAAAAATAGAAAGTGTTTTTCTCAATTGGGGAATTTCTAAACTTTATTCCCAAACAACTTAATTTCAAAATACCTTTGCGTAAAAATTGTTGAAAGAAGAATTCCAGTCTATGGAAAAATTGATTCCATACAATTATTTCCAAAAAATGATATTGAAATACATCAAAAGGAATTTTCATTTCTTCACGTAGGTGTTGTCCAAGTAGCCTTAATTCCAATGTTAAGATCCAGACTGGATACATTGGTTTTAGCAATTTTACGTGACAAACGGCACAAAGATTTCTCAAATTCATTATAAGGAATCATTTAATAAAATTTGGCCAATGGTCCGGTTTATTTTAATTGTTTTCTAAATTTTATTGTGTCTCTTGATCATTCACACATTCTTAAAACCTTGAGTTTAGATATTACTACACAAGGATTGAACTTTAAAGAAGGTGTTAAAAAGTTAACACTTGTCTACAAAGTCGCTTACAAGGTTTTAACTACAACCATGCACCCAAAGGCTTTAATGTCGTAACCTAAGGGAAAAACCATGTTGATAGAAACAAATCTCAATAAATCATATGTTAGTGTTCTAAAACTCCTTTCTTGGGAAGAAGTTACAAAAAATCCTCATTGGGTTCTAGACAATGCCTTCGTCCCTAAAAAAAAAAAGAAAAAGAAAAAGAGGTTTCCCATATCATTAAACATCCTGATGGGAAAGTAGAAATCAAGTTTGAAAATGAATCAGCCAGGTTCCCTGTAGTCAAAGAAAACATGAGTTCTCGAGAATTTATGAGTTTGAGGCCAAGTACATCTAGTATTAGGAGTGAACCAATACCTAATCCGAACAGATCAAATTCTCTAAAAATTAAATCTGTTAGATTAGATCAAGGAATACCAAATATTGTTTATGAAGAAAACCTCATAAACTCTCCAACCCAAACTGAGATGGATACAAGTTCTCAATTAAATGTGATTATTTCAGAATCCAAGTTTGAGCTTTACAAAGAATCTCTTCAAAAGGAATTTATGTCAAATGCAAATTGAGCTAAAATAGAAAGGAAGTTGTTTAGAGAAGACTACTTCAAAACCCTTTAAATACTTCAAGATCATGTTGCATTTTTTAGATGGTTCAACTAAAGGAAAGAGTTAAACCATCTTTGTACAATCAAAGAAAAGGAATCATGGAAAACTAAAATAGGAGAAATCAAAGCTGATTATCTTCTGATGGAAATGTTGAGTTCAAAAGCTTTTATAACGAAAACGTTATAGCAAAACCTTTTCAAATCATCAAGGAATCCGATGTGAACAAGGCTCCTACAAATAAGGAAATAAAGAGTATTCAAGTTCAAAACAATTATTCTAACATAATTCTTTCTTCAATTGCAAGCCAAGTATTCAAGCTAGAAGAAATTATCGATCCTCCTACTCAAGAAGAAACTCGAAATCTTTTCCAGCCCTTAAAAAAGGTTAAGATAAAAACTCACAAACAAATCTTCTTGATGAGATTAACGAGGACCTAAATAGCTTAAAGGAAAAAAGTTCAATTAATGTTATTAATGAAGAAGATGCAACCCAATTCATGGAAGATTTTGAAAATTTCTTAGTCAATGAAGAAGAAAAACAAATCAATAAAATAAACTTTGGAAGGTTTATTAACAAAAGAGATTAAATTAATTTCTATCCTTAACCTTCATTTCCAGGAGAAGGTTTAGAGCAAAGACAATTCCATGAATACAGAGTTCAATGGAGAATCCATATATGTTTGGAACCTTGATGGAACTCTGGAATATCAAATCTATGACATATTAAATAATATGTTAACTTGTGTCATAGCCTATAAATCTAACGGTCATTTAAATGGAGAAGCTGCTATGCTTCTAATCAATGGATTTAATGGAAGTTTCAAATTGTGGTGGAATCATGCCCTAACCAATAAACAAAATGAAGCAATTAAAAAACATAGGACAAGAGGAAAATTAAATAAAAGGTTTTTTTTTTTTTGCTACAAATGCAGAAAAAGGAGGACATTATGCCAATAAGTATCCACGAAGAGGTATCCATGAAATAAATGAAGAAGAATCTTCTTCATATTCATCCTATATTTCTAACTTTAAATTGTAGAAAATTGCAGATGAAACTGATTCAGAAGTTTGAAGCCAATCTTCCTCAGATGAGGGTTCAAGAGCATGTGGTTGTGTCAAGGACCCATGCAAATGCATTTTAAATAAAATTAATGTTTTAACTTCCGAACATGATTTGTTATTTCAAACAATCAATCATGTTTCAAATGAACATTTAAAAAGAAATATTTTGGAAACACTTAGAGATTCTTTAACAAAAGAATCTTCTTCAAAACCATTTTAAAAAAGGAAAACAATTCTTGAAAAAAGTCTTTCCGAAATTTTAAAAACTCCAAAAGGAAGAAACACCAGTTTCCGTTGATAATTTAAAATTTGAAATCAATTGCTTAAAAAGAAAATTTTCTCAACATAAATATGAAATTTTAGAAATTAAAAAATAAATTTCTCAAATAAAACAAATTGATAATTTAGAAGATTTAGATTTAGGAAATTTTTTTTTAAGTTTTCAAAAATGGTATTGTTTAATTACACTAAAAATAGAAGATTTCAAAATGACTTTGAAAGGTTGATAGACTCAAGAGTGAATCAAAATTGTATTCAAGAGGGTTTAATTCCTACAAAATATTTTTAAAAAACCATAGAGGTTCTTACACGAGCAAAATGGAAAAATATTAAATATCGAATTTAAATTTTCAAAAGATGTTTGTAATAAAGAACATTGTTTTAAAACATCTTTGCTTTTAGTTAAAGATCTTTGCTAAAGATAATTCTTGGAACATCTTTTATGACTCAATTGTATCTTTATCGATAATAGAAAAAGGATTAGTAACAAAGAAATTTGGAGAAGCATTGATTTTTGAATTTGTCTCTCCAATTTATCTTGTAAACTTTTAGAAATTGATGTTTTGAAAAGTAAAAAAATAAAAACAAAGAAAAAACAAATTATTTTTCTGGAAGAAGAAATTGATTACAAGAGGATTGAAGAAAAATTGAAATAATTTTCCATTCAAAATAGAATAAAAGAAATTCAATTAAAAATTGAAAAAGAAATTTGTTCCAATCTACCAAATGAATTTTGGGAAAGAAAAAAGCACATAGTTGATCTTCCATATTCCAAAGAATTCAAAGAATCAGATATTCCAACAAAGGCTAGACCGATTCAAACGAATTCAGACTTGCTGAAACATTGTAGGAAAGAAATTCAATACTTATTAGATAAACATCTAATAAGGCCCTAAAAAAGTCTATGGTTGTGTGCCACCTTTTATGTCAACAATGCCGTCAAAAAAGAGCGTGGAGTTCCAAGGTTATTAATCAATCATAATCCTATAAATAAAGTTTCGGAATGGATTAGATATCCAATTCCAAATAAATAAGATTCACTCAAAAGAAGTGCAAACGCAAAAGTATTTTAAAAATTTGATATGAAATCCGATTTTGGCAAATTCAAATTTCCGAAAAAGATAAATACAAAACTGCTTTTAATGTTTCGTTGGGTCAATACAAATGGAATGTAATGCCTTTTGGGCTTAAAAAGCCCCATCAGAATTTCAAAAAATTATGAATGATAACTTTAATGATTTTCAAGATTTTACAATTGTCTATATTAATGATGCTTAATCTTTTCTCCAAATCTATAAAAGCATTTTAAACATATCAATATTTTCATAGATGTCATTAAAAGAAATGGTTTGGTAGTCTCTTTACCAAAAGTCAAATTATTTGAAAGAAAAATAAGATTTTTGGGTTTTGAAATATACTTAGGAAAAATCAAGCCCATTCAAAGATCAATTGAGTTTGTGTCAAATTTTATTGATCAAATTTTAGATAAAACCCGACTTCAAAAGTTTTCGGGTTGTTTGAATTATGTGTTTAATTTCATCCAAAATCTTAGGGCCATTTGCAAACCACTTTACCAAATGTTAAAGAAAAATCCAAAATCGTGGTCTGACAAGCACACCCTAACAGTTCAAAAAATTAAGTCTTTAGTCAAAGCAATCCCTTTTCTCAGTCTCATTAATCCAAAAGCAAACCTTATCGTTGAAACTGATTCTTCTGATTTAGGATATGGAGGAATCCTCAAACAGTGTCTTGATAAAACCGAGTCAATAATCCGATTCCACTCAAGAATTTGAAATGATACACAAAAATATTACTAAAGGCTAAAAAAAGAATTACTTGCAATAGTTCTCTTTGTACAAAAATTCCAATGAGAATTAATCAATAAAAAGTTCATTATCAAAATAGATCCTAGAGCTTTAAAATTCGTGTTGGAAAAAGATGTAAAAGATCTTGTCTCAAAATAAATTTTTGCTAGATGGCAAGCGATACTATCTTGCTTTGATTTCAAAGTTGTGCCTATAAAAGGAGAACAAAACCCACTAGCCAATTACCTCTCAAGGAAGTTTCTAACTCCAAAACTCTTTCTTCTTTCTAAAAACTCTCTCTTGAAAGAAAATGAGTTCGGAAAAGGGAAGCACTAGAAGAAGAACAAACTCTACCTCTTCAAAGGGCAATTGTCCATCTTCTTCTTCAAACTCTGTACCCTCACCGATGAGTGAAGATCAATATGCAATAGACTTGGGGTTTACCACGGTAACCCAATCCAGATCAAGATCGCCTAACATACGGATTGGATCTCCCATGGAGTCATCAACTCCACCTAGGACTTCGGCCAATCTCATCCATCCTTTTGGTGGAGTCGTTTAAATGAGGCCTCCTGCCTCTCTTTAATCTAATAAGAAGTCTTCTACTCCTCCTCCTACAACTTGTTCTCAAGTTGTTATTCCCAATAAACGATTCGTGCCCATACCCGAGATCAAAACTTATTTTCAGAAATCAATTGTTGTCTATGATTGTATCATAAAACTCGAATACCGAAGTCTTTAGAAAAGAGTTTAAAAAATCTTCCCTGAGGACTTTAATTTCCTTCAAGAAGACCTCAGAAAAATAAGAAAATTCTATCAGTTTATTCTAGTAGGCATCAAGTTTGTAGAAATAACTCATGTTCCAAACAAAAATGATTCTTAAAAAACCGCTTATTCAAAATAAATTTTTTTCAAAGCAATCAATCCAACTCATTGGAGTCAAGGAATTTTTATAGAAAAATCCCTTTCAAAACCTTTTGTTCCTCAATCCTACTCCTACCAAGATTACATCAAAGCTTGGTATGGAGTATTTTGGTTTTCAAATAGGAACCACTCATGGTTCATTTCATTTTGTCAAAATCCCTACAAAATCAATTTTTCTTTATGGTTCATTCAATGGTGGAATAATTTTGGTCATACAGACAATATTCTACCAACTCTAGTTCAAGAATCATATTTTTATTTTTCAAGAACAATTCAAAAGAATTCATTTCATAATTCGACGAGATTCTACCTTTATATTCAAATCCCATGGATATTTTGTTGGAGATACAAAATAGCATCATATCCTCAATACAAGATGTTCGTAAAAAATCTCAAAATCAAATGGTGGGAAAAATACAATTTTCAACATGCCACCATCAAACACATGAAGGAATGGTTGGTAGAGAGCAGATATTTACCAGACGTTGATCAAAGAAAGAATGTCGAGTTCTTAAATGATATATCAAAGCTTCTTGTAGCACTCGCTCAGGCCACAACTGATGCAGATTTCCAAAGATTATTATCAACAGCAGTAAATGCTTCATCTTTAAAGTCAACATCTTCTTCCATACAAGAAGAAGAAGAACAAGAAGATTCGGAATATGATCTGGATGATCCATTTCTTGACTCATAGCCTATGTGAGCTTCGATGACATATACCTATTTCGAAAAGAAAAATAGATTCAATATAGAATCTTCTAAAAGAAGATTTCTATTCAAAAGTACTATATTAGTTTTATGTATGTATATATTTATATACAAAAAAATTAATTAATTAAAAAAACATAAGGTATATTCTCATCTCTAGTGTATTTGATGAGTAAACTTTGTAAATATTGTTTTGTCATCAAGAAATCCACAAAAAATTAGAAGACAACAAACACAATTAAAGATCAAGTCCAAGAATTAAAATGAAATTGTATATTTCATGGAGTGTTCGACTACGTTTAATGGTCCTGACCGTAAGACGCAATGTTGGAGCACAGTAAATTCGTTGGTCAGTCAGTAATCTGCAATAAGAAATACTATTAATGGTATACACAAGTACTACATGCAAAGGAGGACATCAACTATTTGCTTCCATTTTACCGTTGGATGACAATTCATAGTTGGAGAAATATTATTTTTAGTAATATTGTTGCCTATTTGTAAAAGTATGCAATATTAATTAGTGTCATTTTAGTAGTGGAACTTTCCATAATAGATAGTAATGGAAAATCCACCTTTGTTTGTTTCTTTTGAACTTAGGTTTATAAGTGGATATATCCTCCACTTTTATTATAAATATTTTTGGTTTAAGTTTTTCAGCAACGAGAATCTTATTAGATAAGGGGTCTTGTTCTGTTTGATTCGATTTTATCTTCCTAAATCTTACCAGATAAGGGGTCCTGTCCTGTCTGACTCGATCTTATCTTTTAATTTTTCCATTTGAATTGTATTTCAAATCCGAGATCTCTAAATAGACTTCCAAGTTGTAATGCAAAACACATCGCAAAATATTACCAAGCTCGACATCGATAACCTCTTATATATGTAGTACCAAATAAATTTAATGCATAATTAGTTTCTTGTTTTTAATTAATCGAAGAAAAAGACATAACATATGCTTTATACAAAAAACCATAACATCATTTTGTGTAGACAAATATAATGTCCTAATCAAAGTCCTACTCTAGCAATCTCTTAATCAGCTCAACAACTTTTGGTCCTAACTATCAACAATTTATACGAAGATTATCATATTAATTAATCATAGGAGATTATCAAATACGTATGGACAAACTGTGTTAAGAAAATTGGTATTTCATTAACCACGTAATATCTCATATAGTATATTCACATTAATATCATATGTCATTTTATAAATATACTAAATGATATGAACGACTGTAGTTGTTAAGTTTTTGACTTCAAGAGGGACCTCTCATACTATGGACGGATGAGGTGCTTTTTATTTTATCTATAATTATTTATCCTTGGTGTATGTTGGAGAATGATTTTGAAAGTTTTCAATATTTCAATGCATGTCTCAGAGTATGATTTCAAAATTGTCAAAATTACTTTAAAATATGTTCAAATTTAATTTAATATTTAGTTTAATATTTTTAAATTTTATTTTCTCATATTACCAAAACTTGGTTTTATATATTGAATTATTAAAAACATGTATTAGAATTATCTTCATCATTAAAAAATTGCTCTCAAACAGTTAATCCTCCTCTAAACAAATATACGGACCTTCCTTCCTAAATAATTTGTTAGAAAAGTTGTCACTTTCTGTTTGATGGTAAGAATCCCACACGATTCATGAGTTTATCACTTTTTGTTCTTAACTACAAGATCTAAGTTTGAGGAATGATTTTAATATAATTATATTATTTTTAATTTTGGACAAAAGCAAACTTCCATACTTTCACATTGGTATATAGTAATAATATTATTACGATCACAAACTTACTATCTTTTTTTTATTGACTAGGGATGTACATAAGTTGGGTCGGCAAAAAAATGAACCCTATCGATTCAATTTGAAAGAGTCAACTCAACCCAACCTAAAAAATTCGAGTTGGGCCATGTTGGGGGTGGACGGAGGAAAAAAAAAAACAAATGAAAGAGGGAGGGCGGCGGCTACGAGTGTGAACAACTTGAGGTCGATGGAGAGGCTATGGGGCGGATTGGATAGGGGGTCGTGCGTACGACGAAGAGGCTATAGGAGATATTGACGTGCGAGTTTGCAACTGCGAAGTGCGATGCAATTAAATTTGCGAAGGCGAGCGGAAGGTGAAGGTTGAAGCGAAGACATGCGCCTACCCTTACGATTTAGGATTTAGGTTTATATATATATATATTATATAATCGGATCAGGTTGGTGAACCTGACCTTTTACTTGTCCGACCTAGTTACTCGGCTTAAATTTTTTTTCTTTTAATTTTCTAACTAAATCTAACCCAACATCAAATTTAGTTTTATTTAGCTTGGTAGAAATAAATAATTGACATTTTGATATTATGATTTGAAGGGAAAAAACAAGCAAGAAACGATGAAGGTGGAAAATTATCACCTAACAAACATAAGTTAAAAGTAAAATTTTAGTATGGTATAAAACAATAAAAATCAAGAATTTTAATTTAGATAATTTTTCTTCGCAATAACATATGAGTTAAAGTAACATATACCTTAATCCATAAAAAATATCTTGCAAGAAATTATATTTTCCTTGTTTGATCTTCCTTAAAAACTTGACAAGATCTTTGTAAAAAGAGAAACTATTTAACAAGGGAGAGAAATTCTACCAACATTGAGAGTTTTATCTTTATATACGAACATATTCCGCCATTAAGATATTTAATTAGGATATTTTTTTTAGTGAATTGATCTAGTAAAATCACAATATTAAAAGATAGAGAAGTATGTAATGTACATATTAAAATCATATTTAAATTATATATACATACAAACCCCTTTGACAATCTTCTTGGTTTTGGTTTCTAACTTTTCTTTAGAAGGCACGGATGGAGAAATTTACAAAGTATTCATAAAATATAATTAAATTTCAGATTTTATCATTGACAAAGATTTTTATCGATTATTCTGTTTGAGTTTTAAGGACTTTAAAACTGTTTTAAATCAATATGATGTTCTATCTCAAAACTAATTTACATGGACATAGATAGCTCATATATCTTATACAAATTTTCATACCATAATAAAAAAATTAACCTAAAGTTTAAAAGTATTTTTTATAAAAGAGGATGACATGAGCATGGAACAACATGCATATAGAAAAGGATAGGTAGACAAGCATGGCTATAACATTAAACATTCCAACATGTAAATTGATGAAACTGACATATTATCTTCATCGTCAACCTTTCTATCCCAAGATGTCCCACAAAAAAAAAGACACTTTCTGTCCCAAACATTTATTTGGGCCTCCAAAAATTATTCGGCCCATTTTCAACTATTGTCTGTGCATTGACACGTCATGTAAAAAAGTACTTATTAATAATAAAATAATAATAGTAAAAATAATGTACTCTCAATCTCTCCTTTCATTTGGATGATAAAAAAGTAATGGTCGAAATTTATTCAAAGCCCATACTTTTGACTTTATCTCGATCTCATCCCAACAATATCATTTTCCATCCCTCATTGCTTATAACTTTTGCTGCTCAAGACATATTGTTGGATTATCATATGACACAAAAATATATTATTATGTTACTTCTGTTTGTGATTTCATTTGCTGAATTGAATAAGAATTTTCGGTTTTAGTAAAATTTTTATTTTTATATTTAATAAAAACAGTTTGTTTTGAGCAATTTTTCTCAAATTAGTCTAGAGATTTAAACTGGAATAATGAAACCTCGAGATTTGGAAAATGCTCGATTTGTGTCTCAATTAACTCCCGTTGACTTACTTTATTATAATATAATTGAAATGGAGGAGCTAGAGGAGATGGACAATTGATACCTCACGTAATGTAATATTGCTAGGACTTGTTTTATGGTAGTTTTGAAGTTTAAAAAAGTGAATTTCGCAAGATTATGGTATGGTTGGTAGATTTTGAGCAAATGGAGTAAGCTTCGATGAAATGAGAAGATCAACAACAGTAAAGAGGATGAGCCTTCAGTTAGTTAGCAATAGGAAGAGCAATATGAACAGATAAGGAGAGACAGTAAGAATTCAAACTTTGGTAACCTAGTTCAATGATACTCCATCTACGTTTGGGGAGTTTTTGACCTGATATGAGAGATTTTATTATTTGAGTAATAAATCATAAGTACAACATTATGATGTCATGTATAGAGTTTCTATATTAACATCTTCACTCTATACTATCAGTGATACAATTTTACGGAATTAAATCTATTAGTATCATGATACAAAGATAATCAAAATAAAACCTCCCCCTTTATCATTTATCTATCAATCAACCGATTAAGGATTTGTTGGTGGAAATCTCCTCCATAATGGTAAATTCCATCAAGCATCTTGATGGGTGCGTTGAACTTTTTTCGCAAAACAGAGGTTATACAATCTTGCTAAAGAAGATCACTGTAACGACCCAACTCCTTATACTGAGTCGAAGTCATTACTAAATGTAAAACATGTGGTTTAAGTCATAAAGTTTAGTAAAAACGAATAAAATTTCAGAAATTTATTTATGAAAATCAAATCAAAGTGATATGCGAAAATAAAATTAAACACTAAAGTCCTACTCGGGCCCTATCTACTTTCAAAGAAATGAAATAGTATATAGTGAAGAAAAATAAAGCTCAGGCACTAAACGTCAAAAACAAGTGTAAGCGGAAGCAGAAATCCCTAGGGAAATTGCCAAAAATAGGTTAAAAAAAGAGATTTAAATGAATTTTGGGACAAGTTTTCAAAAGAAAGACTTTTAGGACAATTTGGGTGTGAATGGACAAAAATGCCCTTCATTAAATTTCTATCGCTCTCTATTGATTTTTCGCCTACCCACGTTCGCTTTCCCTTCTCTTTCGCATAGAACACCTGAAGTAGAAAAAAAAAACATCTCCTTTCGTTGGCTTTTGAAATTTCCCGCTCTGCTCTTCGAAGATACTCCGACTGTTCGTCTGTCGTCGGTCCTCCAGTGCATTTCGTCGCTTCTCCTTTTCGAAACTAAGAATCAACTTTAAGCGTGTTCTCTTATTTCAGTGAGTTTTATCTGTAACCCATTTTCAATATATTTGCTGGAATTTGTTCATTTTTTTTCAGGCTTCAATCATGACATCGACTTCGACATCGACCGACGGACCCTTGTACAAGATTAATCCTTCCCATCATTTTTATTCCCTAGTAAGTTGTTTGTCTCATTTGGAAAAGACAACACATAATATTAAGGCCAAACTCAAACCCGATCAATTAGCCTTATTTAGGAAAACAAAGTTTGGGCACTTTTTGGACCTAAATATTGTCTTTAATGGGCCACTCATCCACTACTTACTGTTAAGGGAGGTGGAAGATGAAGGAAAGGATTCTATAAGTTTCTTACTAGGGGGCGTTGTTTGTACTTTCGGTAGGAGAGAGTTTAACATCATAACTGGACTATGGGGTCCTAAAGAGGACTATATTCAGTTGGTTGGGAATAGTCGACTGTTGGAGAAGTTTTTCAAAGACAAGGAGTGTGTTTATGTTAGCGACTTAGAGGATATATTTTTGGAATACGAGGGTGATGACGATGATATTGTGAAATTAGCTTTAGTCTACTTTATAGAGATATCTTTGTTGGGAAAAGATAGGTGAACCAAAGTGAACATTGGTTTTTTCAAGATTGTTGATGATTGGAATACATTTAATAATTATGATTGGGGTCGGATTGTTTTTGTACGCACGCTAAGTGCCTTGAAAAGAGCCTTGGACAAGCAATATGCCAAGGGAAAGAACAAATCAACACATACAAAAAAATATATTATCAATGGATTTCCGCATGCATTACAGGTATGTAACTTCTTACTTCTTACTTCAAAACTTTAAAACGATCGTTTAGTTATTTTAAACGATAGTTTAGTTATTTAAACGATCGTTTAGTTATTTTAAACAATCGTTTAGTTGTTTTAAATGATCTTTTAGTTGTTTTAAACGATCGTTTAGTTGTGTTAAACGATCGTTTAGTTGTTGTTTTAACAATCGTTTAGTTATGTTAAACGATCGTATAGTTGTTTTTTTAACGATCGTTTAGTTATGTTAAATGATCGTATAGTTGTTTTCAAACGATTGTATAACCACTTGATTATATATCTATATATATCTTGTTGCACTTCCTAAACTTGTTTGTCAAATGTCGAATAGGTTTGGGCATATGAGTCTATACCAACCATCATTGGATGTGGTGTAGATAAAGTAAACGATCATGCCATACCACGAATGCTGAGGTGGGTGTGCCAACAATCACCAAAGTCCCAAACTATAAGCCAGGTGTTTGACTCGCCAATGGTAAGTAGCAAGCAATAGTAACTTACTTAAGGATCGCATGATTTTGTGCTTATTTCTTTGTCCTAAATACATTTTCCTTTTTCTATTTGCAGTTAATAATTAAGGCGGTCATTGAGATGACACCTGAAGAGGAGCAGTTGAAAATTGCTTCAGGTGAACTTTTTGAAAACTTCCGCTCATCTACCATTATTCAGTCGAAGAATGGTGGTTTAAAAAGAGTAAGAGAAGTTGTTAATGATGAAGATGACTTCAAAAAGAGTAAGAAACAGAAGTCCAAGATTAAGATGAAAAAGGCTATTCGGAATCTCCAAGATCGAGTAGTGGTTGTTGAAAGGCAACTTAATAGTATAAAATCAGATATTGACGAATTGAAGGGCATGATGTCAACCATATTGAAGCACATTGGACTTGAAAGAAAGGTTAGGAATGAAACTGTTAAGTGTATTGACATTAGTTGTTTCATATTTGGTAATTACTCATACGTTAAGTTGCATGTTCTCGCTAATTCATTTTGAGGTTCCATAGGGTGACGAAGGGGACCACAAGGTGTTCGAAGGCTTAGTAGATCATACATTAGAAAGTAAAGAAGTGGATAATGCTAAGACCGAAGATGTTGACACAGGCGGTACCCCTAATTGGTTGAGGATGTCAAAGGAGGATGAACACATTGAAGTTAAAAAGAAGGTTTGGTTCCATGTTCTTGCTAATATTGATGTTTAATTTCTATCATTATCCACACTAATGCATTATGAGCTTCTATAGGGCGACGAAGATGTGTTGGAGAAGAAGGTTGATATTGGTTTAGAGGAGCCAATAGATGCGTTGACAATGAGGACGTCACAGAGATAGAACCATTTCTCACTCAACGACCACACGTTCGGCCCGCCCGTAGGAAGCGTGCAAGTGTTTACCTATCAACCCCATTCACAACTCTACCTAAACGGTCTGTGACATCAACCACCAGCACCTCTCAGTATGAACCAATTGTTTATGATCCTATGCACAAAATACTTGACGTCCATTTAGATAGACTTCGAGCTTGGATTACAGACAAGCGTACAGACGATGAGCTGCGTGAAACCTTTCATGGGAAAAAATCGAAGGCTTTTTTCAAAGACTTGTTTATGTGTCACCGGTGGTTGGCGGATGAGGTATGGGATTATCTTATCATTTATGCAATTATAATTTTTTCATTGTTATGGTTCTATACATTTACTGCTTACTTTTGTTTCTATTAGCATTTGGATGCACTTTTTCTTTTCATTCGCTTGAAGATTAAGGTAGTCGTGATACCTTCTTCTCAGAACTTCACAACTGCATACACAATCTTTATGGTTTGGAATCGTCGCGTTACTTTATGTATGTATTTGCGTTTGATATTTGTCTTTCGGTCTGATATTTGCATTTGTATGTTTTTCTTTGCAGCGCATTTTAGTTTCGAAGTGGTCCCTATACAAAGAATGTATTAAAGAGAATCGCCCGTTTGACTGGAACGAAGAGTATAGGTTGGTTGACTATGTTGTCGGGTCAAAAGAGGACTTCCAAGATCCTTGGGCAAGTGTTGATTACGTTTACTCTCCATTCAATGTCCATGGCAACCATTGGGTTCTATTATGCTTGGATTTGGTAAGTTGTCAAGTGAAGGTATGGGATTCGCTTCCGTCACTTACAACTGCCGAAGAGATGACAAACCTATTACTACCCATTCGACAGTTGGTGCCAAAGTTGTTAGATAGTACTGGCTTCTTTGATAGGAGAGGTAGATCATCGACATACAAGGAACCTTGGCCAGTTGTCATTGTTGACTCAATTCCACTTCAACGAAATAATAGTGATTGTGGCGTATTCACAATTAAGTATTTTGAGTACATAGCTGCTGGTGTTGGTTTAGATACATTATGTCAAAAAAACATGTCATACTTTAGAAAACAATTAGCATTTCAATTATGGACCAACACTCCTATGTATTGAAATATTTACATAATTCACAAGTATCAATTGGCTGTTCGATTATTGTCTATGTTGCATTTCAATTAGTATCGATTGACATTTCAATTAGTAGTATCGATTATTCTCTATGTTGCAAAACTACTTGTAGCTAAACGATCGCTTAATTTTTTTATGATTTTAAGAAGATCGTTTAGACTTTACCAAGCGATCGTTTAGACTTTACTAAACGATCGCTTAATATTTTGACGTTTATTAAGAAGATCGTTTAGACATCGTTTATTAAGAAGATCGTTTATACTTTACCAAACGATCGTTTAGACTTTACTAAACGATCTCTTAATATTTTGACGTTTATTAAGAAGATCGTTTATACATATGTGCGCGATGAGTATTTCTCTACACGAGTTTTATACAAAGGTGCAATATGTGCGCGATCGTTTATACATATATGGGTTGACCTTCATTGTCAAAGCTCCTTCTTGTTTCTTTTGAATAACTAACTCTGCCCATTTGGTCAATGTAGACGTCACTTTAATGCCTTCTTCTCGACGCTCCCAAAACCAACGTTGTAGCAAAGCTCGAACATTTTCAAGGAATGAATCAATAGGCAAATCTCTAGGTTCTTTCAGTATAGAATTCATGGACTCTGCTATATTTGTTGTCATCATGTTATACCGTCTTCCTGGGCAGTGAACACGAGACCACCGTGCTATTCCAACATCATTTAAATATTTCCCTGAACCATTAGGAAATGCAAGAAGATGTCTCCACGCTTCTACAAACGTTGATTCACGATATGTTCTCGATGCATTATAAAACAAAGTAGCAACCGTGTCATTCTTATATTTATCATGCAAATTTTGACTCAAATGTTGGACACAAAGGCCGTGGAATGCAGAGGAGAAAACTGATGAAATACCCTTGGCGAAGCATGTTTACGATCTGTCACAAAGCCTAGATTAGGCACCTCCCCTATTGCACCTTTCAATTTTTCTAAGAACCACTGTATTGAGTCATCTGTTTCTCTATCAACTACTCCAAAGGCTAGAGGATAGATCTGATTGTTACCATCTAAACAAACGGCCACTATCAACTGACCCCGATATTTGTTCTTAAGAAATGTTCCGTTCATGACTATGACCGGTCTAATGCAATTTAAGAATCCTCTAACACATGCACCAACAACCATAAAAAGAAATTTAAAGAAACGATCATCTTCGAGTTCCATGTGAAATATTGTACCTGGATTTTTAAATTTGAGTGCTCCACCATATCTACGCAAAAGATTATATGACTCTTCAGGAGACCCTCGCACTCGTTCATATGCATTTTCTCTGGCACGCCATGCTTTCTCATAACTCATATTTATGCCATAGTCTTGCCTCATGTCTTCTACGATATCACGTGGTTTGTATATGCGACCGGGTCCCTTGAATTTGGACTTTATTAATTCTCCAACAACCCAAGATTTTGCTTGCCTATGGTCACGATTCAAAAACTCAAGAGAACATGAATGAACTTTCACATACTTTTTAATCTTGAATATATTTGAATCCTTCAGTCTAACCGCTCGCAATCTCCAACCACACTTGTTGTCGATGCATCTAACGAAAAGAACCTCTTTTGTAGACTTTTTTACTACAAACTAAAAAAAAAATTTCATTGCCAACACACTTAATCTCATTGACAAATCTCTCTTGCAAAAAAAGATTTGTCCTACATCCAACTCTTCACTTGTAGAGCTTTCTTCCGACCAGCCACTTCCTTTTGTCTTCAACTTCCGACTAGAGGAGCAGTAGTCAACTTTACCTTTTCCTTTGCAATCTTTTGTAGGAGCATCTCTTTGTTCTGGGATGTCAAACAATTCATTGTACATCTCAACTGACTCCCATGTAAAAGTATCATCTTTTGAATGATATGACTCATATGATTCCCATATAGCCGAATTGGTCCCTATCATGTTATCACACAAGCTAACCTGAACTTCACCAATATCAACTTCATTCTCATCTAATGTATCCATTCCAATTGGAGGATGAGGGTTTAAATTTTGAACTTTGTTGCTCCCAGATACTGAATTGTAATCTTTGTTTAACACTTTCATGCTTCGATTGCTTGTAGGCTCAAAAGATAGGTATAGGGGGACCTCCAATGGATTTTCACTAAGAATATAAAACTTCAAATCACGGTCATTGCTTAACTCAAATGGAGGAGCTTCCTTTTCCCCTTTGATCTCATATATACATCTTATCTTTATGTCGAACTTTGTAGGGTCAACTTCTGCAAGGTCATATAGTTCAGACTGTAAATCTTTGTGTGTTATTTCTTTAGGGACAACAATGCCTTTTAACACTCCTCCTTCATATTTTGTTCGTCCCTCATCCCATTCACCACCGTGACGCACTAAAATCCGAACATGTGCCATCCTTAAACTACCTTAAGTAGTTTTGTATCTTCAAAAATTGATTTGAACTTAAGAACCTACAAGATGCGTGCAAGATGTAAAGAAATAAAAAAAATAACTGCAAGATGTGTGCGGGCCTAAGAGAGTTACTAAACATGCAAAGAATAGATCTACATGGATTAGGAGGTGTACCAATTTGATTTTGAAATAAATAGTGGAAGTTTGAAACGTGCGAGATACGTGCGAGATAAAGCATGAGGGCCTAAGAGAGTTACTAAACATGCAAAGAATAGCTCTAAATGGATTAGGAGGTGTACCAAGTTGATTTTGAAATAAATAGTGAAAGTTTGGAACGTGCGAGATACGTGCGAGATGTGTGCGAGATACGTGCGAGATAAAGCATGAGGGCCTAAGAGAGTTACTAAACATGCAAAGAATAGCTCTAAATGGATTAGAAGGTGTACCAAGTTGATTTTGAAATAAATAGTGAAAGTTTGGAACGTGCGAGATACGTGTGAGATAAAGCATGAGGGCCTAAGAGAGTTACTAAACATGCAAAGAATAGCTCTAAATGGATTAGGAGGTGTACCAAGTTGATTTTGAAATAAATAGTGAAAGTTTGGAACGTGCGAGATTTGTGCGAGATAGGTGCGAGATAAAAAAAAATACGTGCATGATAAAAAAAAAACCTTCATTCATTCTATTCCTATTGCTTACTCCTCCTCTATTTGATCCAACTAAATCCTCATCCTCTAGTTCAATTCATTTTTCACTACCCATTGAACTTTCTAAGAACCTAAAACCAAACTTTGACTAAACTAATTTACGGCAAATAAGTCTAATTCCAAAAACTAGACAATTACGGATGAAAATAGCACCAAATACACCAACCAAACATTTACTTACAGCAGATAAATTGAAAATCGGTTAGACATGAAACTCATCCAAATAAGAGAAAACGCTCGAAGTTGATTGAATGGTCCGAATAGGAGCGACGAAATGCACTGGACAACGACCGACGAAGGGCAAGCGACGAAGGGCAAACGACGATGGGCAAGCGACGATGGGAAAGTGACGATGGGCAAGAGACGATGGCCAGAGTAGGTTCAGGTGTTCTACGCAAAAGAAAAGAGAAGGGAAAGGGAACTATACGCGAAAGAGAAGGAATCAATCGTGGAGAGAAGGGAAAGCAAACGTGGAAGAGGGAAAGGAAAGGAAGGGCATTTTTGTCCATTCACACCCAAATTGTCCTAAAAGTCTTTCTTTTGAAAACTTGTCCCAAAATTCATTTAAATCTTATTTTTAACCTATTTTTGGCAATTTCCCAAATCCCTATGGCTGGCCACGGTCACTTTTGGTCGCTCGCCAGCTTGCCCTTGCCCCTACCTCGGCCTCTACCTGAAAAACATGACATGAAGAGAGTGAGTATGAAATAATCAGTAAGGGACCCACTACTAGTCCCACTAGGTGCCTGTTAGCTTCCTATTAGAGTCCAGAAACTAGTACCTCATAACTGGCACGTCCCCGAACACGTGCAATATGCGCCCCCGCAGGAACAAGTTGGTCCTTAGTAGTTCCCAAGGGAAAACCAAAGACGTTCGGGCTGTGAGTAGTCTCGTCGGATCACTCACGTCATGTTTGTGTCAATGTCAATGTCAGACTGGTAATCCCGTCAGACTACGCAGTCATAAATGGGAACGACCCCATCGGGTCTCTCCATCATATCTGTGTCATAAAGGTGGTGATCTCGAAGGACACCCATGTGGGTACGACTCTAATAAGGAGCTAACATACACCCTAACCACAGCACACATACACATAACATCATCATGTTATCATATCATATCTCATCACTATAACCGAACATAATGTCATACTCAGCCGTCACACATTAACCATGTCATCATGATAAGTCACAACATGCCCTCATTAACTATACTATCGTTATGCAAAGTAATCCTCAAGTGCGTAACTAGGAATTTCATGCAGCCTTCTAATCGTAGGGCTAGTAGTAGAAATCTCTTACCTGGAGATTTACTCGACGAGTCCTAACCGCAAGACAAGAGTGCTTTCCAAGCAACGAGGTTCTAACTGTTTAATAACGCCAAAAATTCATAACTAAAACACTAAATGACTAAAGGCCCAACAACTCAGTTGAAACAACTTACCCTAGGTCGAGGTTGCGATGCTTGAGCCCTTACCGAAGAAATCCAACGCTCCAAGTCAAATTGTCCAAGGTGGTCCTTGAAAGAATTAATTTAATTTAGTTCAAATTAACTTATTTAGGTTGAAGTTCAAGTCTCGTTTGGGTACGCAAGGAAACCCATTTGACTTACCAAAAACTCACCACTGACGATAGGGGGAAAAGACTAAAAACTTGGTGGCTCAACCGGCTTGGCAGCTCGGCTGGAAACACAGGGATCGGCTCGGCTCCGCAGAAGGGAGGTGCGGCTTGGCTTGCGGGTGCACGCGGTGCGGCTTGTACGCGGGCGCGACTCGGTTACGCGGATGCACGCGGCGCGGCTTGCACGCGGGCGCGGGTCGGGTTCCCGAAGGTGGCGCGGGTCGAGCGACGGGCTTCGCGGCTTCGACGGCCAGCACGCGGCGGTGTGGCTTGGATCGGGGTGCAACGCGGCTTGCGACTTAGCTGCGGCGCGACGCGGACGACGGAAGGTCAGCTGGCGAAGTCGGGCAGCTGACGGCGCGAATTCGACGGCTTGGACGTCGGCGGGCAGACGCGGGCGCGGCGTGCGTGGCTGTCGCTTGGCGTGCGGCGGCTCGACTTGGTCTGTTCTCCGACGCGGCTGGGAGAATGGCGTGCGGTGGCCTGCGGCGGCGGCTAGGGTGGGAGAATTTGGGATTAGGGTTTTCTTGGGGAGAAGATGAATTTCACGCCTTCCAATGCCCCTTTTTAATAAAAGAAACAATAATAAAATAATAATTATTACTTTCTTTTATCTCTTTTTTTTTCCTACTTTAATTCAATAACAACCATCCACTCTCTCTCTTCATTAAATCCAACAATTGACCCTTTCAAAATCAGTAATTAAATTTTGTTACCTTCACAAATAATTATTTTATTTCATCCTTAAACCTCATTAATTAAATATCCAACCAAAGTACTCTTTAACCTTAATTAATTATAAGGTCAAAATAATCCAATTTCATAAACAAATTCGAAATTTACAAAATTACTCTTGAGGTGAATAAATGAAAACTCCAATCTGTTGGGGCGTTACAATCACTATATACATTCTTCAACGATCATATGTTTTTCTCGTAGAACATACTTACTTGCTATACAAGTATTTTCGATCACAACAATCTTCTTCAGTTCAGTTCTGCTGCTCCACAATATTAGACGTCTCACAATATATATATATATATATATATATATATATATATATATATATATATATATATATATTGTAACAACCCATAAATTTAGGGAACTTATTATGGGTATTACATTAAGTGGACTTCGAAGTTAAGGAATGTATTTGGTGTTTTGTGTTGGATTAATTAAATATATATACATGAGTGTGTGTATTTAATTAAAGATTTTGGAATTTGGTAGAATTTGTTTTAATTAAGATATTAGAGCCATGTATCCCAAGTTGTTCAAAGATTAGAACTTTTGAGGACGAAAGTTGTTAAAGGAGGGAAGATTGTAATGCCCCAAATATTAAGATAATTTTAGAGTTAATTATCTTAATTTTGTTTAATTAGATTTAATTTATTGGGCGTTATTTTTGAATTCATTTAATGAGAATTATTTAATTTATGTGAATTGAAATTAATTAAATATTTCTTGATGAATATTTAATTAATTAGAGGTTTTGGCATGTGGAGTTTGTCGAGTTTTTAGATTAAATGGTAGGTTAACAAGATTAAGTAAAGTTGTGGATTTTTAGTGTTGTTGAAGTTGAATTTAATTAAATAATTATGAATGTTATTTAATTAAATTGTGGGGTGAAAATTTTGTTGGAGATTTAATAATTATATGTATATGTGGAAATATAGATATAATTATTATGTTAAAGGAAAAGATAATTATATTTGTTGAAATATAATTATTTAAGGAAAAGATAATTGTATTTTGGAGAAAAGATATTTAGTAAGGGAGAAAAAGTAAAATAATTATATTTTGGAAAAATATAATTATTTGTAAAAGGATAATTATTTTGGAAAAAGATAAATAATAATTAATTATTGTAGAAGATAATTAATTATTCTGCAGAAAGAGAAATATTGATTATGGAGTGAAGTTGTTATGGTTGGGTTAAGATAATTCATGTTGAGTTATAAGTGATTAATTGGAAAAGATTTGATTGATTATATTAATTGAGGATTTAAGTTAATTTGAGATTTTTGTGGGAAAAGTTGGTTTTGGTGGAATTGGATTTAATTGAGTATATATATATGGATATATATATATATATATATTTAATTAATAATTTGGAAAAGTAAAGTTAATTATATGATGGAATATAATTATATTTGTTTGGAAAAGAAGATAATCCATGATGAGAGAGATGGTTGGTTTGATTGGACGAAAAAAATATATAATGGTTTAAATGAATATATATGTTTATTGTAGATTTTGGTGAGAGAAAAATAATAATAATAAAGAAGTATTATTATTATTATTAATGGTTATAAATGTATAAGATTTTGTGCATTTAAGACATTTATTGAGGAAAAATAATGGGAATAAAGATATATGTATATCTTTGGTATTATGTATACATATATCCTAAAAGTAAAAGGAAATAATAATAATAAATATTATTGTTATTATTTGGGTCTATAAATAACATTAGAATGGTTAAGTTAGAAAGTAAAGGAAAAAGAAAAAGGTTCTTTATCTTCTTCTATAAGATAACCCTCTGCAATTAAGATTGGTTTCTTTGGAAGCTTGAGGAAAGATTGGTCTCTTTGTAAGCTTGAGGATTTAAAGTGATGAATTTTTTCCATCAAGGATAAGAGGATTTTTCAACCTCCATATGAGTAACCCTAGTAAGCTATGAAATTAAATTAATATTTTATTAATTTAATTTTGGATCTTTTTGGGGGTTTCTTTAAAGGTTCAATTGACTAATTTTTTTTTAAGATTTAAATCTTGGATTTTTTCCAATCAAGGTTGAATTGGTTTCAACCCCAATTTTTTAGAAAGTTAATTATTTTGGGAGAATTTTTGGATGTTAGCCAATTGCTAAGTTCATTAATTAAGATACTGAGTTTTTCTTTTATGATTAGGATCAAGTTAATTGGAGGATCAGCTAGGGAGTACTTTGTTTGGCTAAAATCTCCAGGTAAGAGATTCTTCTACTAGACCTTTAAACTGAATTTAAGAGACCGCATGTAATTATGAATATGCATTGGTGGTAGCTAAAATGCATAACTTGTTGATTGATGATGATGACTGATGTTATGTTAATGACCGGTAGTATGTTGTTGACGACTATTGATGTTGATGCATGATATATTAATCACATGATTAAGGACGTTAAGATTAATATTCATGCCATGTTTTGATGTTATGTTATGCTACATGTTATGGATAGGGTGTTCTGTTAACTTTGTCTATTAGAGTCGTACTTGCATGGGTGTCCTTCGGGATCACCACCTTTTTAGGACTGCGTAGTCCGACGGGACCACCAGTCTGGCATTGACATAGACATGATTCGAGTAATTCGACGGAATCGCTCGCAGCCCGATTGTCTTAGTGTTTCCTCCGAGTACACTACAGACCAGTTTGTCCTAGGTGTTCCTTTGGGATCACTGAAGATCAGTTATGTTCCTTCGGGATCACATGTTGCACGTGTTCGGGAACGTGCCAGTTCTTGGGTACCACTTTTCAGGACTCTAATGGGAAGTTAACAGATACCTAGCGGGACTAGTAGTAGGTCACTTACTGAGTATATGTTTATACTCACTCTTTCTATGTTTAATATTTCAGGCGAAGGTAAAGGTAGAGTAAAGCTGGCGAGCGACAGAGAAGGATCCGTGACATGCCATATGGGGACTCATTTTTGCTTCCGCGTTTATGTTTCAGCGTTTTAGTATTCTATTTTTAATGAAAATTTAGTCTTCCCTCGTTTCAAGAAAGTGTCTATCGTTATTGTTTCTTTTTAGTAATGGTCTCAGCTTAGTATAAAGAGTTGAGTCGTTACATATATATATATGTATAAGCCTTGCAAATTTTTGATTATCTATGAGATAGAGGCAATATAAGATAAGCCTTGCGAATCTTTGATTATCTATAAGATAGAGACAATATAAGATATATCTATATTATTTTATAATATTCCACGATATTAGGAATAATATCTCATAGGAGATATTTAAATAATTTGAATATTTAATCATATAAAAAAAACCTTCAAGTGCGAACTCCTTTTCAATATAATATTCTTTTGAACAAATATCCTTATAAATTTGAACCAGACCCACAGCAAGTCTAACAGTCTCCCTCTTAGGACTAGCTTCCATTATTTGTTTAAACATGCATATTATCATTCTAGGAAATGCTTGTTACTAATATTATTTCATAGATTGGTGAATAATTACAAAGCATAAAACTACACTTCAGAAAAGTAGCATAGTTCACCAAAAAAAAAAAAAAAAACTATCAACCAATATCAATCAATCAAAAAACTACAAGCAAACTACAAACCAGATAACCAACTACAACATATAAATTAACATAAAAGAAAACAGTCATCAATTTCAAAACAGCCACAACTAACGTATATACTCGCTCTTGCATGCGAACAAATAACTAGGAAGAGGAAGGAGGATTTTGAGTTTCAATTATATGTTGAACTGGATTCAACATAGAGTCAACTACCACTCGACGATTGATAAGGTCAGCCATTACCTCGTTCATATCTTGAATTGTAGTAGTTAAAGATTGAGATTCATTTGTTAAGAGATGAACCATATAAGTCGCTAAATCATGAGAGAGATGTAGCCCCGAGGTAGGAATATTCAAATTTATAGCTGTAGACTAAGAACCAGGTTGAAGAGGACGAAACTTTGGTGGAAGATCTAGAGTATGAGACCCTTGAAACAACTTGTAATTGAGCATTATTGTTTTAGGTGCAGGACCACTCACATCAAATTCAGTCAATATATTGGGATGTTGAGAGAGCATAAAAGAACACAGCAGTCTTGGAAAACATATGGGAATGTTTATTCCAAACGTATCCACATGTCTGAGAATATGGATATACAAGATCTCCTACATCAACATGTGAACCTGTTCCTATCAAATATAACAAATTGGCCAGAGTAGTTGATACAGTAGAAAGATGAGGGGTAGGATGCCAACTGCTAATACCAATTTTGTGAAGAATGACATACTTAACACTCAACTTCATAATTGGAAATTGACCATCAGAGGGCCATTGTCGAGCAGAGCCACCAAATAGTTCTAGGAACCAACTGTTCTGGGATGGTAGTATAATTGAAACCCCAGGTGGAAGAGTAGTCTTCATAAATAAATTTATAAGAGTAGGAGAAACAAAAAAACTTTCGAATGTGAACTTTCTGATACTAAGACATTCCATGGTCATTAAAATCAGGTGGAAGATTTACTATAAATTATCTCACCAACTTGGGATAAAACGACCCAACATTAGAGACTGTAGGCATAAGACCAGTAGCAAAGATGAGATCAAATACTACAGAACATGAACGGTGTTGATTATAGATTATAGCCTCATCAGCAATACGCCTTTGGACTACAACGTACTTCCATTTGTGCACAAAGTCTTCTGAGTGAAATGAAATGCCATCGATAGGTACAACAGGTACGTTAGAACGAAGTTTACGTCTCCTTGCTTTAGTAGTCACTACTTTTTGACCTATTGTAGGCATTTTAAACTGCCTTTTGAACATCTTCGAAGTTGACTTAAAAGCAGTAGGAGAAGCATCAGTAGCAGTGTTCTTGTCAGAATGTGAGTGATTAGGAATAGATATCGATCTTGAGGAGTATTAGTAGCTGTGAAAGGTGGAGATGGAATAGAGTCAAGATCAGGTTCATTTGGAAAAGAGTCTTAATGAGCATTCGAGTAACGCATATCAAAAATCTAATAAAACTAAACAAATAATTCATCGATGGTTTCATCATTAGTTTGATAAGGTTTAGATAAAGAGGGAACGGATGCATCCTTTGCTTTGTTGGTGTTAGAATCATGACGACCTAGAGGAGGAACACCAAAAAGTTCTTCATAAAGATCATCTACATTGGACGACCTTTACCATATGCTTTCCTCTTCAGTACATTTGACAACATCACATTATCATCATTAGATGACTCAGATTCAACATCAGTTGTCTCAATAGACTCAGAATCAGAAATTATAACTTGAGGCCTTCTTTGATAAGAGGGATTAGTAAACTTGGAAGAAGGACTTTGAGTATCGGTTTCCATTGGAGTCAGTACGGGAGATTGCATAGTTGGTTTACTTGTTGCAACTACAAATTCTTTATACATGGATTTTTGAGATTCGGAGGAAGAAGATGATTTCAGAATTTTACTTACACACAGCAATCTTCTTCTATAAAAATGATGTGCAGAGGAAGAAGGAGTTCTCATGGGAGAAGATTTAGAATGATACTGAGGTTGACGAGTGGATACCATTCAAAAAATGATGCTCCTTATAAAATGCTGGAGCGAAACAGAAAACACTTGAAGAAGAGGAAGAGAACCGTGAAGGTGAAACGATGTCACCCAGAAGTTATTCAAATTCATATTTCTTCCTTGCGAGCCAGGTAAATCTGACTAGGCCCAGTAACCAGACGACCCATATTCCATTGATTATTATTGTTGAAACTAACAAACTCCAAACCCATCTCTAAATTTTTCAAATAACGTTACTTCTAATGGTTTTGTTAGAATGTCTGCAAGCTGAATTGAGGTACGGGCATGTTAAAGTGAGATTTCTTTAGATTTGACTAGCTCTCGAATAAAAGGATGTCAAATATCAATATATTTGGTGCGATTATGTTGAACTGGGTTTTTTGAAATATTAATTACGCTCATATTATCACAATATAGAATCATTGATTCTTGAAAAATATCGTATTCAGACAAGATTTGTTTCATCCATAATAACTGTGTACAACTACTACCTGCAACTATGTACTCTACCTCAACTGTAGACAAAGATACACAATTTTGTTTCTTACTAAACCAAGCAATAAGGTTATTGCCTATAAAGAAACATCCTCCAAAAGTACTTTTCTAATCTTAAGTGCATCCTGCCCAGTCAACATCGTAATACCCTACTAGAACTGAAGTAGTATCAAAGGAATACTAGAGATCGTAGTCTACTATCCCTTATACATATTTGAAAATGAGTTTTTCACACTGTAATTGTGATTCTTGAGGATCTGTTTGATATCTGGCACATACACCAACTGCAAAAGCAATGTCAGAACGACTGGCTGTTAGATACAATCGACTTCCTATAGTACTTCGATTGCAAACTTCCATCTACTCCTTTGCCATGATTATCTTGGGATACTTTGAGATGAGTTGTTACTAGAGTTCGTTTAATTTTTAACTTTTCAAGGCCAAAATTTTGGATGATGTTTCTAGCATATTTTTCTTGAGGGAGGAAAATTCCAGTCTTGCAATGTCTAATTTGAAAACCCAATAAGAAAGATAATTCTCCCACCATGCTCGTCTCAAATTCAATTTTCATATGCTCCATAAGATCTGTTATTGTAGACTGTGGTTGGCCTCCAAGATTATATCATCTACATACACTTGAGCAACTAAAAAATCTTGAGCCTTCTTTTTAATAAACATTGACTTGTCAGTACCTCCTCTAAAGAACCCTTGCTTTAATAAATATGTAAAAAGTTTGTCATACCAAGCCATAGGAGCCTATTTAAGCCTGTATAGAGCTTTACGTAGTTTATGTACGTAATCTAGATTGACAAAATCAAAATCCTTTTTGGTTAAACTACATAAACTTCCTCCGAGATATATCCATTAAGAAATGCACTCTCAACATCTATTTGAAATGTAATCTTTTCGCACATGCTATACCTAGCAACAATCGAATAGCTTCCAGTCGTGCTATATGAGTAAACGTCTCTCTGAAATCAACTCATTCAATCTAAGCATATCTTTGAGCAACAAGAGGGGCTTTATTTCTAATAATATTCTTTTTTTCATCAATCTTGTTCTTAAAAATCCACTTTGTACCGATAATATTGACGTTAGATGGTCTTGGTATTAATTCCCAAACTTGATTTCGTTCAAACTGAAGTAATTCTTCCTGTATCGCTTTTAACCATTGCTCATCCTTCAAAGCATCAACAACACTAGTTGGTTCTACTGTAGAAGTAAAAAAAACATTAGTAATCATTGTAGCATAATCAAGTCTGTTCTTTTTCCTTGTAGTAATTCCACTGCTGATATCTTTTATAATACTATTAGATGGATGATTTTTCTTCATACGAGCTGAGGGCATAAAAATTTGATCTTCAGTAGATTCGGTTTCAATAGAGTTAGCATTTAGGCTTGAGAAGTACCTTCTGTACACTCCTCATTAGTCGATCTTTCATTAGTAGTAATAACTGTCAGACTACTAGAAGATTCTTTTCCCAAACTATTGCATATAGATCCTTAAATACGTACTTTCATCAGTTAGACAAGATAATAATCTTGAATCATCATCGTCTTCTTAATAAGGTCTTCGGTATCATAAGCAATAATGTTCACAGACTCCATAATAGTTTTAGTGCATTTATTATATACTTGAAATGCTTTACTGTTGATAGAGTAGCCATGAAAAATACCTTCATCTAATATTGATGATATAACCGGTATATGACACTTGCTACCAAAAACATAAAAATATTTAACATTAGGCTTAGGAACCTTCTATAGCTGATAATTTGTATATATAGTTCCAGGACGAAGAGCTATCCGATTGTGTATATGGCATGTTGTGTTTACTACGTCTGCCTAGAAACATAAAGGTAGAGACTTCACATGTATCATGACTTGGACCATTTCTTGGATAGTTATATTCTTTCTCTCAACTACCTCATTGTGCTGAGGGGTTAGTGGTGCTGAGAATTCATAAAAAATACTCTCAGTTTGACATAATTCAATAAAAATAACATTTTCAAACTCTCAACCATGATCTCTTCTAATTCTCTGAATCCTTTTATCTTGTTCTCGTTGTAACTGAACACATAAAGACTGAAACGTCTTGAAGAAATTAAATTTTTCACGAGTAATCATACCCACGTGAACCTGGAGCAGTCATCAAGAACTACCAACACATGTTTTTTGACTCCAAGACTTTCCACCTGGATGGGACCCATCAAGTCTAAATGAAAAAATTCTACTCTATTTGTTCTAATACGATCTCCAGTCTTATGAGATGTTTTGATTTGCTTCCCAGCTGGACATTTTGAATACTGAATATTAGTATTTTGTTTTAACAACGGTACTCCATGGATAACTTCTGCGTTAATAGTCTTACAAATTTTAGATAAACTCATGTACCCAAGACGTTTATGCCCATATCATAGTTTGATCATGTTTAGCCAAATTACATTTCAGGTTATTATCTGAATGATAACAATTGTCAGAAAGTCGTGTTCTTGTCATTATTACATTTTGCCAGAATTTAGCACTTCATAATTGTCTTTAGAGAATTAAGCTCTAATACCAATTGATAAAATGAGAAGATCAACAACAGTAAAGAGGATGAGCCTTCAGTTAGTTAACATAGGAATAGCAATATGAGCAGATAAGAAAAGATAGTAAGAACATAGACTTTAGTAACCCAGTTCGATGATACTGTATCTTTGTTTGGGGGGTCTTTGACCCGATATGATAGATTTTATTGTTCGAGCAATAAATCATAAGTACAATCTTATGATGTCAAGTATAGAGTTTCTACATAACATCTTCACTCTATACTATCAGTGATACAATTTTACGGAATTAAACCTATCACTATCATGATACAAAAGTCATCAAAATAAAACCTCTCCCTTAATCATTTATCTTATCAATCAACTGATTAAGGATTTTTTGGTGGAAATCTTCTCCTTAATGGTAAATTCCATCAAGCATCTTGATGGTGCGTTGAACTTGTTTCGCAAAATAGAGGTTATACAATCTTGCTATAGAAGATCACCATATGCATTCTTCAACGAATCATCACAGATAAATATCAAGTAAGAATCGTATGTTTTTCTCGTAGAACATACTTACTTGCTACAAAAATATTTTTTATCATAACAATCTTCTTTGGTTCAGCTCTCGTGCTCCACAACATTAGATGTCTCTCGAATATATATATATATAGCCTTGCGAATCTTTGATTATCTCGAAGATAGAGGCAATATAGGATATACCTATATTATTTTATAGTAATTCCACTATACTAGGAATAATATCTCATAGATGATATTTAAATAATTTAAATATTTAATCATATTAAATAAAAAAATCTTCAAGCGTAGACTTCTTTTCAATACAATATTCTTCTGAACAAATATCTTTATAAATTTGAATCAGGCCCATAGGAAGTCTAACAAGCTTCAACGTTTGTAGAGAAAAATGAGCTAATTTGGTGAGATAAAACAATGCACGCACCAAAAATTTCAACGAGTGTAGTGTGGCTCATCACTTTTCTTTAGAGCTACATGACGTTGGGAAGAGCACCTTGGAAATATGAATATTTAGTTTCAATCATTTCACTATGAGAATGACTTACCACTTTACCAAATTGATACCACAGAAAATGTGTTATTTAGCTCTACTTAATTCGCGGTTGTTCCTACACTTTATGTGCTTGTTTGATTATTTTATAGGATTCTTTGGTATACAATCGTTTAAATTTGGTTATTCAATATTACAACAATTTTTTTCACGATCTTTTATATTTGACACACGATCTTAAACAACCAAATAAAAGTTTGAAAAAAATAAAAGAAAAATTGTAGAAGAAAGAAGATGAAAATGAAGGGCAAACGAAAATATTTAAAAAAATTGTAGAAGAAGAAGAGAGACGAGGGAAAGAAAAAAATCATAAGAGAAGAAAGATAATATAAAGGAAGTGCAAACCTGAAACATTTTAAAAAAATAGTTAGCTTCATGAGCTTTTTCATTTTAAGCCTTTAAACTAAAATCTAAAATCTAACAAGTAGAAGCCAAACTCAATTATGCTTTTGTAACGCCCCGAAGATCGAGGTAAATTTTAGTAAATCATGTGAATTTTCGGAAATTTAAGATTTTTGTAAAACGATAAAATAATAATATAATAGTAATTATATTATTATTATTAGGTATTTTATTATTTTAGTTTTAATATTTATAACTTTTTATTTCTTATTTATTTAATATTAATACTAACATTATTATTTAATATTATTTTAATTATTTAATATTAAGATTTATTATAAATTATTATTATTTTTATTTAATATATATATTAATATTTATTATTATTATAATTATTTAATATTAATATTTTATCATTAATAATAATTATTATTGTTTAATTTATATATGTATATATATATTATTACTTTAAAAAAAAAAAAAAGAAGAAGGGAACCCTAGCCCCTCCCGTGCGCCGCCCCCCCCCCCCCCCCGATTTTTCCTTTCTTCTTCTTCTTCTTCTCCTTCCTTTCCCGACAGCCCATCTCTCCTCCTCTTCGGCTTCTCCCACGCCCGACGCCACCATTTCTTTCGCTTCTTCTTCTCTTCAGTTTCGTCGCCGCCGTCTTCGTGGCCGCACACCACCAACGAATCCCGACTCGGCACTCGTCTTCCGCCCGCGAACGGCCGCGCGACCCCGCAAGCCGCCATCCCCGGCGTTCCTCTCTCTCTTTTCGTCTCTGCCTTCGACCGGCGATCTTTCTTTCGTCTCCGCCTTCGACCGACGATCTTTCTTTCGTCTCCGCCTTCGACCGACGATCTTTCTTTCTTCTCCGCCTTCGACCGCCGTCGCCATCGGAAGAGAAGGGATTGAACCCGAGCCGTACCCGACCCGAGCCGCCAACAATCCCAGTCGCGAGCCGCCAGCAATCCCAGTCCGAGCCGAGTGAGCCGCGTGAGCCGAGCCGAGTGATCCGCGTGAGCCGCGAGCCGAGTGAGCCGAGCCGCGAGCCGAGCCGCAAGCCGAGTGAGCCGAGCCGCGAGCCGAGTGAGCCGAGCCGCGAGCCGAGTGAGCCGAGCCGCGAGCCGAGTTGAGCCGAGCCACAAGCCGAGCTGTGAGCCAAGACCAAGCCGAGCCGAGCCGAGGCCAAGCCGAGCCGAGCCGAGGTGGAGCCGAGCCGAGCCGAGTCGAACGCCTTCAAGCCGAGCCGAGCTCTTTGTTTCACCAAGCCACCTAAGCCTTCCTTCCTCCGCTCCGGGTCACGGTGAGTCTTCGGTAAGGATTGTTTTCGATGAATTCCCTAATGTTGCTACATCCGATTAGAGTTTGAATATTGGAATAAGTTGTGGCCCTACTTTTCTCCCTTGAAGGTAGTACAGGGTTGACGTTTGTGTTCTCGGGTCTCGCAGTAGGCTTGTTTGGAGGTAGTTTGCCTTTCCTTGGGTAAGTCAACGGATGTCGCTTCTGACTTTTTTAAAACGACTTCTACTAAAGTCATCAACTAAAACCTTCGTGTTTCGTTTAGGTGGGTCTGTTGAGCGTGGATTCGATCGAGGGGCATAACCGAGTATCAGGTAAGGGTTTTCCTACTACTGGACCTCGGGTCGAGGCCGGAAACGTAGTAATCCACAGGGGATTACACGTTAGTGATTATACTGAATAAGTGTATCTATGTTGACTGTTAAGCCTTGTTATTATGTTTCTGTCTGATGTAACTGAACCGCAACCGCTAATTGTAGATTGAAATTTTAGATTGATGGACGTTGATCATGGGATTAGACGGGGAAGGACAATGAGTTCAGTTGGTTATTTAGCTGTTTGAGTCTTGGGGCTCTTCCATAATGGTATACGAATAGTTGACGCGTATAGCAACTGAGGGTGTAATGGTTTAAGCTTATACTACCTGGCCAGTAAAGCCTTTAAGGGAATTGTAAAATGATTGATGATTGTGGTATGACTGTGGTAGACGATTGAGTATAGACCGAGGGGTAACGGTTAGCTTCATCTATGGGGTAGTGTGCCTTACTTATATGTGCATCCTTCGGGAGCACTAGACTGATGTGTGCATCCTTCGGGAGCACTAGACTGATGTGTGCATCCTCCGGGAGCGCTAGACTGATCTGTGCATCCTTCGGGAGCACTAGACTGATGTGTGCATCCTTCGGGAGCACTAGACTGATATGTGCAACCTTCGGGAGCACTAGACTGAGATGTGCATCCTTCGGGAGCACTAGACTGATATGTGCGTCCTACGGGACCACTAGACTGTTATGTAGGGTACCCCCGAATAGGAAGTTAACTGTTGTCCCCTAACGGGCCCAGTAGTGGGTCCCTTACTGGGTATGTTTATACTCACCCTTTTCTCTTTTTAAACTTTTCAGGTAAGGGCACAGCGAGGGGCAGACCGACGAGAGGCAGGAAGGACGCGTGAAGGCCATATGGACGCGTCTGGTTTTCTTATCGCTTCCGCTATGTATTTTGTCAGAATATTTGACTTGTGCTTTTGGAACTGATGACTTGAGTTTTTGTTTGAGACTTTTTATGATTGAATTTAAAATAGGGCCCGAAACTGTCTTTTTGTAATGTTTCTAATGCTTTTAATGAATCGTAACTGGTCCGTTTTAAATTTTATGTTGAATGGTCGAGTTTTGGTATTTGGTAGTGACCTCAGCTTAGTCCGGAAAGTTGGGTCGTTACAGCTTTATTAAAAAAATATCATCTAAATCAACGCGATATAAAAGGTGAAGCTGATAACTGGTAGAAATACAAGTTATTATGGCCTTTCAGATAGAATAATGGAACCAAAACACACAGTAAATGTGTCAAAACGCATAGCTTATAATGCAAATTCAAAACTATTGGGAAATACATCTTACATATGTCGTTTTACCCTGGTTTTCATTATTTTAATGCAAGATTAATAATAAAAGAAGAATAGTGAATCACAGAGGAGTGCGTGCAAAGGATTCACGAGAAGAGCCTCGTCTAGCGAGTACAATTTCTAGGTGAGGAGCTACGTCATCATGCAAGGAAGATTCACTAAAATAAGAATGGTAGTTGGAGTTTATGCGACTTCACAAGGCTGCAATCGACACTAACATGATCAGAAGAATAGAAGTTATCTATCCAAAGTTGTCTATATAAAGCCTCATTCTACACCTAACAAGGTTTGCCTGAATGGATTGAAGACCTAGAAAGTGGTAGAGAGGACTAGCCTTTTCGCTGTCTGTAAAAAGTCATCTTCTTCTTCTTCAATCAATCTATAAGTGAGAGCTTAAAGAAAGAGTAGAGAATATTCCACAATTCCCCTTCTCCTAATTTGTAATGTCATTCTCTTTTCTTTCCATTTTTGTATTTCTTTGAAATTTATGAGTTCATATTATACAGTGGTCTAAGACCTATATTCTTTAATACATTGCACATTTGTCCACTTCCAATTCAACATTCCTTTATTGCTCATCTTTCAATGTGTTATGAGTAGCTTAGGTTTGTGATAAATTCTTGATAAGTAGTTTAACTTATAAGGCATATGGCATTAGCTGAGCTATAACCATCGCATGGCCAACGCTTGTCATTAACTACTTGAGAGAGTAAGTAGTATGGACATGGCTGATGCATGCAATGAGGAGTTTGGGGACAAAATCCACCTTGGTGAGATAACTTCCATCACTTGTGACCCAAAAGCAGAACAAGTGTGGGTACTTGGCGCCAAGAGGTTGTCACCTTTAAAAGAGAATTACTATAAATCTTGTAAGCAACAACTCCTAGATTTATATTGCTTAATGAAGCTTAGTCATTTGCATCCCCAAAGGCGAGCAACTATGTCATTTCAGATACTGAGAGGTGCTCTCCTTAGTCATAAGCTAGTTCACTGATCTATATCGCATCATGGCCTATCGCATACTTTAATTTCTTACAATGCACAAATTTCCTTCACTCTTTCTTAATACAATGCAGAGATTTCACATTTCCATCTCGCCACCTTTCTTACCACCTTTTACAAATTCTCTAGTGTAGATAGTAGATTTAGCTTAGACACATTTTAATTTACTGTATAGTTATTTTATACCGCTTAGATGATGAGTGTGCCTTATAACTAAGATTTGATATCAATTTCATGTGTTCGACCTTGGATTATCCAAAAAACCTATTGTTTCACTTACACTTGGGGCAAGCAATAGGAAAACTTGTACTTAACAAGTATTTTTAGTAGTTACGTGAGAACTAGAGACATAGTGAGCATCTTGCATGCAATGACCTTAACTCACTACGCAGAGAATGTAGATATACTAGAACACACACCATAACACTAAACATTGAGTCCAAATCGTAACCCACCAGAAGCCTCTTCTTCAAACTTTTTCTCTTCATCACACTAATTTGTCTTATTCACATCATTCAATAATTCATTTCCACATACCCCTTTCAACCAAACTTCTGAAATTCTTCTTCGTCTTGTTCTTTCACATTCCGCTCTCCATCAATCTTCCAAAATTTCTTTTCGACATTCTATTTGTTGCTCAATATTTTAGCTCCACAACCAAATCTATATCCACCTATCTCCATCTATCTTCCAAACAAATAGCTCTAAATCTATCTTCGTTTTATTTAATTTAATAACCACTTTTATTCTATGTAACTTAACCATTTTTTTTTTTTGTAAATAGATGGTGAACAAAAAAGTAAATATCATCAACTAGCAAAGCAATAAAATCTAAAGGAAAGAAAGAAGAAAAATAAATGAAGAATGAAAAAGAAGTAAAGGTAACAAAATAGAATGTCAATGTCTATCTATATAGTCCTCTATCTTTGTCTATCTTTATTTGATTGCTCTATCTTCGCCAATATCAATCTAAATAGTGCTTTATATTTGTGTATCCATTAGCACTAGCTCTTGGTTTATAACATACTGTTTATTATATCTTTTCCATAGGTCAAACACCATCTAAATTATATAATTATGGAAGATGAATACGAAAATCTTAGAATTACTATATACTACAATTTAGAAACATTGAATTTAATCAAATAAAAAATAGACCAAAAATTTCTTTATAGAGTTCTAAACAACCCTTTTAGCCACTTCCTCAACATTAAAATGGCCAAAATACCAACACAATTCTTGAAATTTTTTATAAGGAAGCAATGCCATACAAAAAGTCCAATGTTCTT
The DNA here is from genome assembly GCF_025177605.1 of Cucumis melo. NCBI lineage: Eukaryota > Viridiplantae > Streptophyta > Magnoliopsida > Cucurbitales > Cucurbitaceae > Cucumis > Cucumis melo. The sequence continues at coordinate 6,446,820 of NC_066857.1, forward strand.
GCTTTCAACACCAATTGACATATACTAGAATTTTTGCTGAAATAATCTTATTTGGTCACTGGATTAAAAGGGCACAAATCCCCATAATTAAATCGAGGAGAAAGAAAAGAGAATGGTTTGAAACATGCCTTTTTCCCTCACGACGACTTTATAACAAGAAGAGATATAGAAAGAATTTTTAAAGCACTACGCAATGAGGAAGACTCATTGAAAGAAAAATTATTTAATCTCTATATCTTAGAAGACTTTTTAATTCCCAAGCAACAACACAACCATATCAATCTCCAACATCAAGACATATTGGATAATGAAGAAACCCTCAAAGACTATACTGTGGGATCATTATCTTACATCCTAACATATCAATTCTTCAAGAAAGCATCATATAGGGATAAGGATGTTGTATACCTCAAGGATTTCCCTTAGCTTTAGTTTATTGGGATTTTGAGATAATATCAAGACTTTCTAATTTAGATGTTAGGTTTGGAAGAACGCTTGGAATTCAAGGGCCAACAATCTTGACATAGGAATGTTTGAAGTCAAGTGACCAGAGGACTCTACACATGAACATTTTTTAATTTGAGAATATGAGTAAGTTTAGAGCATATTCTAATAGACAATGATAGGTTTCTATCCATGTCTATCTGGAATAGACATAGATAAAAATCTATCACTATTTATCAATATTGTTGCTACTTTTTCACTAATCATCTAACATCATTTTATTCATAGTTTTCTATGACACCTTTAGACTCAACAGAAGAAGAATTTCAAACAATTTTGAAATATTTCTAAGAGATTGAGGCGCAGGAGAAAAAATAACAGACAGAGAAATAGAAAAAGAAGACAAAGAAATAGAACAAACATATAAATAATACAAACTAATAAAATCTTAAATTAAATAAGTGAAATTAGAAAAAAATTAAGAAAAATAGAAGCAAATTTTGTTTCGACAAGGCCTAAAAGAAATAAAAAGTGTTTTGACGTTGGCTATGAGAAGCTTGAATGTTGGCCAACCATAAAAAAAAAAAAAAAAAACTTTCACAACAAAAGATAGAGAAAGAAAGTGGGTATCAACGAGTTGTAAAAAAATAAAACATCTATTTGTAGCTTTGGCCTTCTCGAGGAAGGTGAAGAAGTTAATACAATAATCGACTATGCAACAATATATTACTTTACGGTTAGTGTTTAGTTCATTATCTATTGCTTTATTTTGTTTAAAATTGCTTAAGTTCTAAATAAACAACAATTGTGTCTTTTCTTTTTTTTTTTCTTTTTTCCTATGTAAGGAACTATGGTCCTTGAAACACAAAGTGATTTGGAAACAATAGGAACTACAAATTTAGAAACACTAAAAACAAAACTATTGCCACAGGTTTAATTCTTTTGCAAGCAATAAATCTATCACACACTATCTGGGATAGAAAGAGAAGTGATCTATCTCTTTTTATCTGTGATAGTTAGAGATAGTCCTCTATATCTATATATATATATAAGATGCACAAACCTAGGCATCTATATGATATCTTTTAACATTCATACTTTATATACTAGCAGATAGATGAATAAGAAGAAGATGATGTCAAAATTACAAATTAAGAAACACAAAAAACACAAGTGTTAACCCAGGTTTGATTTCTTTTGTATACAATTGGTTGCGATCGTGTAGATATCTTACACAATCGCTTAGAATGTTTACATGATCGCTGAGATGGCTGCACAATCATTTAAATTGTCTTGCACGGTTGTTTAGATTTCCTTACACAATTGTTTACATTTTTATACGATTGTTTACATTTTCTTACACAATCATTTAAATTTCTTGCACGATCATTTATACAACATTGTTTTTTTTTTCTCACTTTCAGACATATGAAGACCAAACTAGTTAAGAAGATAAAGATGGAGTGAAGTAGAAGAAGTTGAAGATGGAGAAGAAGATAATGAAACATTAGACGAAAGTGATGAAGAAGAAAATATGAGAAGGGAAAACAAAAAAGAAAAATGAAGCCAAGAACAAAACTATCATTGCTTACCATTCATTGTTCTTGTTATTAACTCAAACAATTTCTTAAAGCAAGTTGTTCAAGAAAAGAAAATAGAAAAAAAAAAGGCTGAGAAAGTCGAAGGGGAGAAAAATCAAGAAGATACAAATACTGATAGTGAAGAAATTATGTTTACAACAAAAAGAAGACAAAAGGCAAAACAAATTATTGATGATGATAATGAAACTGAAGAAGAGATTGACAGTGATAGTAGTGAAGAAGATACAGAAGAAGAAATGGAAACAAAAGGAAATAAAAGAAAAATAAAGGAAAATCAAAAGAGAAAAATAGGGGGACCGAAAAAATTCAAAGGTTTCAATCACACTATAGAGACAACCAATCTCAAAACAAAAAGAAACCAAAAAAAGAAAAGGAACAAAGAAGAATTTCAACTCAAGAATACATTGATTCTGCTCCATCATTTAGTCTACAGATTTCTCAATAGTTGTAGAGACAATTTACATTGTTTTAGAGAGAATTTATAGTTTGTAAAGCTTCAAACTTGTAAATTTTCACTTTTGAACATTTTTTTGTTTTTTACTTTAGTAATTTGTAAGTTTCTTTTTACTCTAGTTGTAAGTTTCTTATTAAATATGATCTTTTTGCTTACAAACTATTTTCAATTTTAATTTTAAGCTCTTAGATACAAAGAGATAGAATATTATCTTTGTCTATCTCATATAGATAATGTAACACCCCGAAAAATAAGATAATTTGGGAGATAATTATCTTAGTTTTGTTTAATTAGATTTGATTTATGGGCGTTATTTTGAATTCATTTAATGAGAATTATTTGATTTATGTGGGAATTGAAATTAATTAAATATTTGTTGGATGAATATTTAATTAGAGGTTTTGGCATGTGGTGTTTGTTGAGTTTTTGATTAAATGGTAGGTTAAGAGAATTAAGTAAAGTTGTGGACTTTTAGTGTTGTTGAAGTTGAATTTAATTAAATAATTATGGATGTTATTTGATTAAATTGTGGGGTGGAAAGTTTGTTAGAGATTTAATAATTATATGTATATGTGGATATATATATATATATATATATATAATTATTATATTAAAGGAAAAGATAACTATATTTGTTGAAATATAATTATTTAAGGAAAAGATAATTGTATTTTGGAGGAAGATAAATAATAATTAATTATTGTGGAAGATAATTAATTATTTTCGCTAAAGATAAATAATAATTAATTATTGTGGAAGATAATTAATTATTTTCGATAAAGATAAATAATAATTAATTATTATGGAAATAATTAATTATTCTGCAGAAAGATAAATCTTGATTCTGTAGTGGAGTTGTTATGGTTGGGTTAAGATGATTCATGTTGGAAGTTATAAGTGATTTATTGGAACAGATTTGATTGATTAAATTAATTCAGGATTTAAGTTAATTTGAGATTTTAGAGAGAAAAGTTAGTTTTGGTGGAATTGGATTTAATTGAGTGTATATATATATATATATATATATATATATATATATATTTAATAATTTGGAAAAGTGAAGTTAATTATATGATGAAATATAATTATATTTGTTTGAAAAAGAAGATAATCCATGAGGAGAGAGATGGTTGATTTGATTGGACGAAAGAGATATATATTTATTTAAAAGAGAGTATAATGGTTTAAATAAATATATATGTTTATTGTAGATTTTGGTGAGAGAAAAATAATAATAAAAAAAAAGTATTATTATTATTATTTATGGTTATAAATGTCTAAGATTTTGTGCATTTAAGGCATTTATTTAGAAAAGATAATGGAAATAAAGATATATGTATATATTTGATATTATATATATATCCTAAAAGGAAAAAGAAATAATAATAATAAATATTGTTATTATTTGGGTCTATAAATACCATTGGAATGCTTAAGTTGAAAAGTAAAGGAAAAAGAAAAAGGTTCTTCATCTTCTTCTCTGAGATAATCTTTTGTCGCCGTCGCTTCACCAATTTTAGTTATGATTGGTCCCTTTGGCAAAGCTTGAAGAATTGATGAATTTTCTCATCAAGGTTTAGATAATTTTTCAACCTCCATTTGGTTAAGTTTGGTAAGTCAAGGTAATTAAATTAATAATTTATTAATTTAATTTTGGATCTAATTGGAGTTTCTCTGAAGGTTTAGTTGGTTAAATTTTTAGATTTAATCTTTGATTTTTCCCAATCAATATTTGAATTGGTTTCAACCTTAAATTTTGGATAAGTTAAATTGGAAAATTTGAGATACTAGCCATTGGTAAATTTTATTAATTAAGTTATTGATTTTCCCTTAATGTTTAGGATCTACTTTAATTGGAAAATTACTATCAGCAAAGAAATATTTTTAGACAATCTCCAGGTAAGAGATTCTACTACTGGACCTTCGAACTGAATTTAAGAGACTACATGTATTTACGATTATGCATTGATGGTAATTAAGTCGCATAATGCGATGCTATAGATGATGATTGATATTATGTTAATGATGATGACTGATACTATGAATGGTGATGGTGATTGATATGTTTATGATGTTTATGATACATGATATATTAATCACATGAATAAGGACGTTATGATTAATATTCATGTCATGTTATGATGTTTATGATGATGTTACATGCTTGGATTGTGGTGTGTCTGTTAACTTTGTCTGTTAAGCTTTTTACCCCATCTGTATTGTGGTCTTATCTATGGGGTCACTCGCACGACTAGGGGTGTTCCTACGGGATCACTCGCACGATTTAGGGGTGTACCTACGGATCACATGCACGGTTAGAGGACAGTTATATTGTGTATACGGGGTCACTAGCACGACTAGGGGTGTTCCGACGGGATCACTCGCACGATTAGGGGTGTACCTACGTATTACATATATGTTCATGGAGTGTATATGAGGTCACTCGCACGACTAGGGGTGTTCCGACGGGACCACTCGCACGATTATGGGTATACCTACGTATTACATATATGTTTATGGAGTGTGTACCTGTGATCACTCGCACGACTAGGGGTGTTCCTTCGGGATCACTCGCATGATTTAGGGGTGTTCGTAAGGTCTCACTCACTCAGGTGTGCTCCATTGGACACACAACGTTATGATTATGTTTCTAACGGAAAGTTAACAGATCACCTAGCGGGACTAGTAGTGGGTCTCTTACTGAGTATATTTATATACTCACTCTTTCCTATGTTTAATATTTCAGGCTAAGGTAAAGAACTTAAGAAGCTGGCGAACGACAGCGAGGGTTCCGTGGCATGCCATATGGGGACACAGTTCAGCTTCCGCACTCATTTATATGTCTTTCAGTATTTTTAAATTTTAACCATTTTACTTAAAGATTTTATTCTATTTATTTGTTTTTAGTTCTTTAAAATTGTTAGAACTCGCGGGTCACGTTTCCAAATTATTTTTGTTAATTTTGAAAATCTTATGTTTTTCGTGAACATTTTGATATTAATTTTATAAAGATTTTAGTTATCCTCTTTTAAAAATAAATGTCTTTTGATGTTTATCTTTTTAGTAATGACTTAACTTAGTTTAAAAGTTTGGGTCGTTACAGATAAAGATATAATACTATCATTTTCTATCCCTTGATATCCTATACACGATCGTTACAATGTATAACATGATCATTTAGATTTAATAACATGGTCAATTAGATTCCATTGAAAGATCATTTAGATTTAATTAGAAGATCGTTAAGATGTAATTACAAGATCGTTTTGAATTAACTACAGGATCGTTATAGATGTTATTAGAAGATCATTGCAAACTTGTAATGCTTGATTACTTTTCTACCCTCCTAACTTCATTAAGTTTGATGTACTTAATAAAATGAACTCACCTCTTACCTACCGTGAACAACTAATTAATTGCATTCTAAAAAAAACATTAATTATAGAAAAAAGAAACATATATACACAATCAATACTTACATTACGACAAAGCCATCTCTCCACAAAATTCTTTTCACAAAATATTATCTCGACAAAATTCATTCCTTTCTCAAAGACGATTACAAATATATCAATTAGATTCAAAATATTAGTATATTTAACAACATTTTAAAAAATTGTAAATATAGCAAAATGTTTAATTCGTAATATGGTGTATTTAGTCTATCAACAAAAATTTATTTGAAACAACAAAATCAAGGTTCTTGTTTTTCTTTTCATTTCACATTTTGTCTAAAAATAATAATAAATAAATAGCGCAAATTGTTCATCTCCAACTTTCTTTCTTTGTTATCACTAGAACAAATCTGGCCTTTAATGACGGTTGGAAAAAATGAAAAAAGAGCTTTAATGTCGTTTTTGAAAATGCGGATGTTTAATGTCGGTTTTAAGCCGACATTAAAGCTGGAGCTTTAATGTCGGTTTAAAACCGACATTAAACATCCTTGTTTTGAAAAGCGACATTAAAGCTCCTTTTTAATTTTAATTTTAATTTTTTATTTTATAAAAAATGACTTTCTCTCTCTTACTTTACTCTTTCTCAATCACCCACACGATTTCATCCTTCCAATTTCTTCTTCACACTCCTCATTCTCATCTAACAATCTTCCCTTTCTTCTCCGAAGAGTCGCTGGCACCACCACCACCATCGTCCCTCGTGCCCAGCTCGTGCCCGCCACCACCACCGTCACTCCTCACTTTCTTCAAACACTGATGTTGCTTTGGGGTTTTTTGCTTTGGGGTTGTCGACGAAAAGAATGGTAAGTTTGAATTGGGAATTTTGCTTACTCTTTCATCACTGTATGTTGCTTTGTGTAAACTTAATTCTTTTGAAAGACTAATTTTCAGTTTCATGGGGTTTGCGGATACTGATTTATCACCAACATTTTCTTTTTTCTAAAAAATGTGAAGCTGTGAGCATCAAACATGTTTGTTAATTTTCAGATTCTTTTCATGGTAAGTTTGAATTGGGAATTTTGCTTCTCTTCCTCCATCCACTTACACAGATGCACCACCCACTTGATTCAGATGCCTTTTACATTCATGAATTTGATCTTGTTTCTTCCTTTTCCTTCCAGGGTTGTCTTGGTCCATGGACGAGAGATCGTTGAAAGATGCGTTTTCTTCCTTTGGGGAGATAACTGAAGGTAATCGTGCATGTTGAGCTTAACCCTTTGATTTACCAGTTGTAGTCTACGTGTTCGACGAAATGTCTAGTTGATTTCAGACCTCAGTTCATCACGTGTGCTTCTGGGTCGAAACATTTTGCTTCCTTGACTTTCATAATTCCAAGGTTTTTCTTTCTAAAACTAAATTTTGTTTCATTGAAGTTTCTTCTTTTATAATTCTTGTAACGAGAGAGAAAATGAGTTTGAGATGTTTAGGATTTAGGAGCGTTTTGTTTCGTAGCGTTTTACTATGCTTTTGTGATTTTCTTGGAATATTGAGACAAACCAAACAATGAGAAATATAGAGATTGAAATAATAACGAATTTGAGAGGTGGGAAACTAGAATTTATATATGAGGTAAAAGGAATTTGATGTCCATTGGTAATCACTCTGGAACTTCACCAACAAAATAGCTTTTGGGGATGAAGTTCATTTGATAAGTTTAGATGAAATTGCATGACCATTTTGAAACTTCTGTGGTGATCACTAGTCTATAGAAACATTAATGTCCTGTATGTTGCTTTGTTTGGTTTACTTGGTGACTTTAATTTGTTTTGTTAATTTGGATGGAGTTAATTGTTGTAATGTTTATAAGATTTGACCTTAAACATAGTTTTGTAGCTATATTTATTAGTTCTTACTATAGCAAATAACTTTCTTATCTTAAAGTTTTTATGAGAAATTTTCATGAGCTTTTATTTTGACGATTGTTTATTTTTAAGTACTTTTCATAACTTAGTATAACCTTTTTGTTGTAGTTAAGGTGTTTGAAAAAATATCTGAGAGATCTTCACTAGATTTTCATAGTTACTAATGTGGCAGCTATTGGGTCTCATTAAAGTTTAACTTTATTTTGAGATGTATTTACGAAACAGTGAACTATAAATATGTTTTCTTGTCATGTTTCATAAGTAGAAATCATGTTTCTAACCTGTTCTTGAAATCTTGTTTTTCTATACATTTCATCAAGTCTTTGGAACTCTATTAAATGTTTTCCCTCAATGTATTGTAGCTATGGCAGAGCCAAACAAAGATATTCTGACAGTGGAAAGAAGGACTTGAGTCCTAGTCTTCATCTTGCTTCAGCAGCGGAAGCTGGAGCTTTGGTGAGTTTAAGACCTTTTTTCCCCCCGATTTTTCCTCTTTCTTTTTGTTGCCTCATTATTGTTTCTTTATCATTTCTAAGTCATGTTTCAAGTCCTTGGTTTTTTTTGTGCTTGTGAACGTCGAACAATTTCCTTATTGCACTAACTAGAAGAATATTTCTATGCCCTCATCATTTTGAACTTCTGTTCTTTATTATATTCACAACTGTGATTGTACTACTTCTCAGGTTTGTTTTTGCACAAATCCAGTTTGGCTTGTGAAAACAAGAATGCAGCTTCAGAGTCCTCTTCATCAAGCTCAACCTTATTCTGGGCTATATGGTCTGCCTTCTGTCTTTCATTCAATTAATAATAATGTGTTCTTTGGTTTGTTTACGAAGTACTGGCCTTTCATCGATTTCTGGATATTCTCTAATCATTGGATCTTGTCCCTCAGGTTTTGCAAACGTTCATTGCTCCGTGAGTCACTTGATGATTCATTGATAGACAAAATACCTGGTCGGCAAACTGATCGGAAGACACTTTTTGGGGAATTGAATTGGATTTTCACAGCTGTCACTGATACAATTGCATGGAATGTTCTTCCACATGGTAGCTTTCAGATTTACTCAACAAATGCCGTCCTTTTTCTTTCTCATCATAGCTAATATGTTTTCTTGGTGCAGATCTATTTCAAAGGTTGTTCAGACAGGATTTGTTAGTTGCCAGTCTGTTCAGAAATTTTTTGCTTGCTGAGCGGATTATGCGGTCTGCAAATTGTTCTCCAATTTCACATCCAATGTTACCTCCAACCCATCAGCATCACATGTGGTAGAGTTTGAGAAACGTTGATTATTAGGTCTGTTAATGTTCAATTGGTTCATTGACTGACCCATCTGTGGTTCTGCTTCTTTCAGGGATGCATGGGACATGGCTGCCGAAATTTGTCTTTCTCAACTTCCAGCATTGGTTGAAGACCCCAACTTGGAGTTTCAGGTCAGTTTTTCTTCACATGTGTTTTTATTGTATCAAAGGTCAGATCTTGGTATGTGAAAGTGTCTTTACCATAAAGGCAACGAGCCTAATTTTATTTACAAGTGAAAGTTATAGAGGGATATCCATTATATTTTATATTACATGCAAGGTCAGGCTCTCTAATTGAACTCACAAAATGCTACCCCTATGTTAGTTAATTATATAGGGAGGGCCTGTAGATGCTAAATGATACATCAATATTATTACCTAACATGAATTCAAAATGAAACATGACAATTTGCTAATTCAAACATTTCCCTCTGACAATTTGCTAATTCAAACATCTTAGACCAACATGGTTATTTTCTGTCAGCCTTAATTAATAACTCTTGGAGCCCATCAATTTTAATGCTACAGCCTTGTTGACCAAATCTCCCTTCCACTACCTTAATCAAAGTTTAGAAAAGCCGATAAACTAAGCCAGTTAAGTATTCTTAAATGGGATAAAGAAATGGATCCAAAATAGGACTGGTGTTTTCAACACCCAAGGGGTATTATATAAAATTATTGTCACATTTTTTAAATATTTGTCATCAATTCCAAAAGTTTATTGTTTAAAGTTATCCTTCAAATCTTTAATTAAAAATTTGTTTTTTGTAATGTTCTAGCCAAGTCCATTTTTCACCGAGCAGCTGACAGCTTTTGAGGTATGGCTTGATCATGGATCCGAAAACAAGAAACCTCCAGAATCGACATGTGTAATATTCTTTCTCATGTTAGCTTTTTCGGGGACACTAATGCCGCCATCATTATTGTGTGGAGAGATGTTTGTAGAGCCAAATCATTGTTTTTCCCGCCCCTTTTCTTTTCTTTCCATTTTTCTCTTGCTTTACTTATTTACATCCATTCTCAATGTATGCTATGTCTATTGATTTCATCCGTCTCCATAGAGTAACCTCGTTTTCCATAGGGTGAACGTTTTTCTTTCTTTTTAATTTTTTGTGTATAATTACAGCAGAGTGACCTTTGTCATAGGTTTTACTCAGCCAAGGACATCGATTCAGGGCGCTGGTTCTTCTTGGTAGATTTCTTGATATGGGACCTTGGGCTGTTGATCTGGTAGCCTTACTTGAGACTTTGCAAATTATTACTGTGCCATTTATTCCTTCTTCTTTTTCATACTTTCCATCTCAGTGGCAATTGCTGTTGGTGGCTGATAGAATAAATTCATTTGTTAGGCCTTGTCCGTTGGAATATTCCCGTATGTTCTAAAGCTTCTGCAGACGACAACGCCGGAGCGGCGACAAATTCTGGTTTTTATATGGACAAAGATTCTGGCCTTAGATAAGGTATATAATATAATTAGGTTATTCTTTTGCAACTGTGGCTTTGAACAATGACTGGTTTTTGATGGGAGAACTTGCTTTGTTTTCCAAGTTAGTTTTATTGATTTGTCTTGGAGCTCCTTGGTCAAGGAGTTTTGAGCTTATTTTCGTTTTTGGGTGCCATACTGCAAGCATATTTGCAATTGCGGTTGTTTTTTTTTTTGGAGGGTACTCTAATCGTAGTTTCCATCTGTGATTTTGTATGTAGTTTTTCGACTCTTTCCTTTGAATGTGTCATGAAGAGAGTTTTGTTTCCTGTGAATGGTCTCTATTTTCTTTTTTATTTTATTGGTTCTCATATCTAAGCTTGTTATGTTTTTGTTTTAGGTTTAGGTTTTGAGATTATTAGCTCTAGTGTTGGATGCCTTATCTTATGAACTAAATGATTGGTATAATGATACAGTCTCTGTATATATTTAAAGAGCTCTTACGTTCATCCCTTTGCAGTCTGCTTCTCAAGTCCATGGGGGTCTTCTTGCAGCTGGTTTCTTTGATGGTTCTGTCAAGCTTTATGATGCTCGCATTCCTGAATTGTAAGCATATGTACCTTTTCTCCCTCTTGATGCTTTTATTTGAATAAAGCTCTTGGTTAAGCTTCTCATGACCCGCTTTGCAGATTACTTATTAGTTATCTCGCCCCCCCCCCCCCCCCCCCCCGCCCCCAATTTTTTTAGAGACAATAAAGAACTCCGAGGACTTCTGGTTCTTTACCATTCACCGGGAAACTGAAATAGAAAATATAAGAAATCTTATGAAATCAAATGGTTTGTTCTGATAATTTTACTTGTTTTGCATTTCTTGCATATTTGCCTTCAACCCTTCTCTGAACTTGTAGGCTTGTCTGCACAATGCGCCCACATGTGCAAAAAGTAGAAAAGGTTGTGGGGATTGGCTTTCAACCCGGACTTGATTCGTCGAAGGTGATAAAACTTCTTGGCTGTGATCAATGTATTTTCAGTATCCTATTAAAATGTATTTGTTAATTCTGCTTATCGTTTTCTTCTTCAGATTGTCAGTGCCTCTCAGGCTGGTGATATTCAATTTCTGGATATCAGAAATCAGAGGGATCGGTATCTAACCATCGATGCTCACAGAGGTTCACTTACAGCATTAGCCGTTCATAGACATGCTCCTATCTTAGCTAGCGGTTCAGCCAAACAGTTAATTAAGGTCTTCAGCCTAGATGGCGATCAACTAGGCACCATTAGATACCATCAACAAGCGTGTTTTCATTGTTGGTGGAATCAGACTTGAATAATATGGGATTTATGTGCTTTAAGATATGAATGGGATTTATTGTTGCTTTAAGATATGAATGGGATTTATGTGCAAGTGCTAATAGCATTTTCATTGTTGGTGGAATCAGACTTGAATAATATGGTTTCCTACGTAATGTGACTTGTAGTTTCAAGTTTGTAGTTAATTTCACTTGTTGGATTCAATGTTGGTTTATAAAAAATGGACAATAATACAACAATTAAATAAATATAAATTTCTAAAAATGGACAAAAACAAGCCTTTGATGTCGGTTTTAAACTGACATTATTGGCCTCTTTAATGTCGGTTTTAAACCGACATTAAAGCCAAACCGACATTAAAGGGCTTCAATAACACTATCAAAGATGTCGGTTGAAAACCGACATTAAAGGCCTTTAATGTCGTTTTTAAACCGACATTAAAGAGGCCTTTAATGTCGTTTTTAAACCAACATTAAAGCCCAACCGACATTAAAGGCCTTTAATAACGCTCGCAAAGATGTCGGTTGCCAAGTGACATTAAAGGCCTTTAATGTCGGTTTTAAACCGACATTAAAGGCCAAAATTCTTGTAGTGTATCTATATTTTATATATAGTTTAAAAAATCAAACCTTAAAGACTAAAAAAATAGCTTGTAAAAGTTGTTTTAGTTTTTGGAAATAATAAAAAAGATGCAAATCACACCAAGACATGAAGAGGAAAATAAATTTAATATTAAAAAATATATACAAAGAATGACATGTTTATCAAAATGAAACGTTTAAACTCTCAAATGCAAAGTTGAAACTAATAACAGATGGTGGATTCTTATATAGCGTTTAAATTCAAAGAAAAGAATCATTGAAACAATACCTTTACTTGTATTGTGAAAGAGAAAAAGAAATGTATGGGTTAATTGTAGATCATTAATTATTTAGACTTCAAATAGTGGGCGAATACATATTATTTATTATTATTATTGTATATTTCCTTTCTAAAAAAAAGTATATCAAAACACAATGGATCAGGTCATTCCTCCACCACTTCAACAACTCCTATATAAATAGAAACAATAAGAGTGCATCATAGATATATCAAACAAATACACTCAACAAGTTTAGCTCAAAGAAAAGGAAAATAGGAACGACAATAATGTATGAAAAATATATGCAATTGGCAATGCCTCTCTTGCTTGTGTTGGTTGCTGTGGTGTTAGTTCAACCATCCACAGCAGTTCCACTGCCACTCCCAAAATGGCACATTCATGTGGTAAATGGGCTTAGAAATCAAACCCTATTTGTGCATTGTAAGTCCAAGGATGATGATTTGGGAAACCACACTTTGAGTACCAAAGGGCAAGAAGTTCAATGGACATTTAAAGTGAACTTTTTTGGAACAACCTTGTTTTGGTGCTATTTAAAGAAGCCAAATTTCTACGTAGCGTTTGAATCTTTTTGGGTTGAGAAAACTCACCCTTGGCTCACTTCTAGGTGTTTTGATAAGAATTGCATCTGGATTGCTAAAGATGATGGAATTTACTTGAGAAACAACCTCACCAATGTTGATGAACTTGTACATCCATGGAACAAAATGGTTTGAGCGTTTTGTACCTCTTTCAACTAATTAAAAATATTATATAACAAAAAATACACTTTTAGATACATTTGTGTTCTATTTTATAATATTGACTTATTAGTATCGTTACATGTGTCTTCCCTTATTATATTAAAGTTATCATTTATGTTTCGACGAATCTATATCTATCGCATTTACTTGTACTTTTGATTTTAAAAACAAATACACAAAAGAAAGAAACAAAGTCACAGTATATTTGAACATAATACTTATGGATTGTTTAAGTTTGGCCAACTTCGTTAAATAAAATTAGAAATAACAGGAAATAAGAAAACAAAATAAATTATTGTGAAGGTAATTTTTGGAACGTTTCTCTCAAATTTGATGGGTGATATAAATTATAAAAAAACGTTCAATTTCATCTCAAAATCCAATGATGAGATCCTCGACATGCCTTTCAAGATGGAATGAGAAAACATGATTATTTTTTTGTCTAAGAAACGTAAGAGAAAGGAAAAGAAGAAGAGTTAACTCAATCTTTAAATTATAAAGAAGCTGCTCTTGATAATTTGTTTTCTAATACAAATTAGGAAAATTGTGTTAAATTGGATCAAAATGTGTCTAATGAGAAAACTTCTAGTGATGTGGCCAAACTAAGCTTGAACTAAAGGTTACCTTAACTGTAGGATAGCCAAAAGAAATCTCAACCACAAATTATAGAAATTATAAAACAATAACAGCCCTGCCCCACTACAAAAAATCAAAGGTCTGTCAATGCAGAAAGAGGCATTAGAAAAAAGGACGTCGTAATAAGAACCTTTTCACGACGCCATGTAGAAGGCATCAGCAGTAGGGAAGCATGGCAATATCACCCAAATCACATCGATAGAAGGTGAGGCTTCCACAATGTCGAGCGAGGAGATGTCGCAAAAACATTTAATTTAAATAATAATATAAACTTTTCACAATGTCATGCATGTACGCGTCGCCATTTTCTCCATAACTGCTGATGTTGCATGCAATGCGTCGTGAGAGGTCAACCTTTTGCCGACATTGATTTGACCGCATTGACAAAGGTTAAACATTTAAACAATTATGACAATATATCATGATGCCAGATTTCATGGCATCGTTAAAGGGCTAACCTCTATCGACGTGGGGTAGGTACGTCACGAGATATGTGACATTTTGTCTATTTTTAACAGAATTATCACGACACCATAAGTGATGGCGTCGTGGGTTAGGGGTTCTCTTGACGTTGTCGAGCTGCATCGGGAGATCCCTTCTCATTTTAGTTATGTATTCACAAAACATAGAGGCACACGAAGAAGAAAAGAGAAAAGGGAGAAGAGAGAGAAAGAAAATAAAGGAGAGGGATCGAAGTAAGTTGTCATCATTCGTCGCTGTTTGCCCCTTACGTGTCCGCCGTCGTCGCCGATCGCCACCCACCATCCTTATGTCGTCGTCTATTTGGTCCGTCGTCTCTACCAATAAAAATAGTGTGTTTTATTCTTTTTCTTTCGTTTCTAAAGAATATACATTAGATTGTATGTATAAATTGTATATTGTATGCATAACTTGTATATTGTATGCATAAATTTTATGTTTTATATTGTATGTATAAATTAGATTGTATGTATAAATTGTATATTATATATTGTATAAATTTTGTACATGTACGTTAAGGAATAATATATATTGTATAGATATTGTATATTGTGTATGTTAAGGAATAATGTATACCGTAGAATGTACAAAATTTTGTAGATTGAATAAGTAAATATGTTTGTAATTTAAAATGTAAATTTAATTGTTTAAAAATCAAATTATACGTGTGAATGAAATTTTAACAATTGTTATATGCTAAGGAATGATTTTATTGAATATGTAATAATAATGATTGAAATTGTGATATTGATGAAAATTTTAAATTTATGATGTTTATGAAATTGAAGAATTTGAAACTTTTGTTGATGTGTTATGACTATCCTACAGTTATGGTAGCCTGAAGTTTATTATTTGTGAACACGAGTTGTTTGTTAGAAGTAAGAGTGCGTTTATTTAGTTAGAATTATGGTTGCCCTTAGTGCAAGATAATTACACGTATTTATGTTCTAGGTGTTTAATGATGGACAAGAGTTTGATGAACATTAGGAATAAGTTATCGATTGAGTATAGAGAGGGAGTTTTCAAATTCTTAGACGTTGCGAAGTATCACGTCGATGAGTATGGATGGATAAGGTGTCCATACAAGAGATGTATGAACTCGAATTGGGACTCATTAGAGGGTGTGGAGAGGCATTTATTAACTAGTGGAATGTGCCCCTCCTACACATAATGGATGTATCATGGAGAGCCAGTAAACTTGTACAGAGATATAAAAAGATTTGATGAAGGAATTAGTAGTGATCATTTCCATGAAGGAACTAGCAGTAACCCCTTTCATATTGAAGGAACCAGCAGTAATATGTTTTCTAAAGATAATGAAATGTTAAGAATGCTACATGATTTAAAAGGTTCGATCGAACACGAAAAAGAAACAACAAAGAAAGCAGGTTTGGAGAATGACATGTTGTTAAACCAAGCTCGGCGTGAGCTATACTCTAGCTGTTCAAAATTTTCATCCCTCAACTTTTTGGTTACGTTGATACACGTCAAGGATCTAATGGTCGGAGTAACAAGTCGATAGACATGTTATTACAACTGTTAAAATATGCATTTCCAATGTGTAGTATTACTATCCCTAGTTCTTTCTATGAAACGAAATGAAAGCTGCATGACTTGAGCTTGGGAAATGATACTATTCATATACTTCACTAGCGCTTTATGTTTTCTTAAGTTATAATTGTCACATACTCGTAACAATGAACTTTAGAAAATACTTGAGGCTGATACGTCGTCAGGCAAGCAGTATTGTCGACTTATTTAAAAGACATCAACGAGCACTTTCTGATTGGGTACGTATGTGGAGTACATAAATCACTTTGGAATTTTCCTAGGCTTATTTCACAGACATATATAATTGTTAACAAAAATAATTTCAGGTCATCAAAATGCGTGAAAGGGACAACCTTTTGTATTATTTCTTCTCACTTACGATGGGACCTTCACATGACGTTCGATCCTACACTGGATGCATCGTGGGTGGGGTATAATTTCATACAATAGATCATGATTTCTGATGCCCAACACAAAATAATGGAGTATTGGCAGTTGGCGAAAGTAGTGTGAGTAGAAGTGACAACAATAATTTTTACAATGTATTAGAAGAGGTTCTTTTCACGGCATATCCGATGGGCCGTCGTGTTTGGCTATTGAATTGTTAGATGATTTGACATAGACAATAACAAAAATCATAGAACACACATGGAATTGGGGTAAAAATCTATCAACACACCCCGTTTTTTGTTTCCTGAAGAACTGGTCATTCTCAGGCACATCAAATTTTTTACATCGACGACCCAAAAAATGGTGTCGATTGGAAGGTTGTTCACATGGTCCAAAATAAACGTATACGGAACATACTCGAAGTGGATGATGTTGAGGACAACACCCTGTACAGAGTCGTCGTTGATCCTATAGTGGGAAAGACTGACTGTGCGTCATGTCATTGATGATTTTATAAACGATGATGATGAGCAATTATCCGTTCAAAGCGGATCAAGCGATGACGAAGAATAATAAATGACAAATCACGTATTCGTAGTTTTTTGGTCTTTTTACATATTCAGTTTCACCTACTTTCATATGTTTAATTAATTTTGGTTTATATGTCCACAGGTACTATATATCAATTCCCCGTTGGTTTTGATAAGAGCAATGATTTATTCGATTTTAATATGAGGAGTTCAATACTATTTAAGTCACGTCATCGGTTGGGGCGACACATTTGGTTAGTCACTGTTACATAAATAATTATTTATGCATAAGTATTTTTGTTATGTTTATGAAATTATTCTATTTTCCTAGGTGCCTCTTAACTTGCTGCACCCACTCTTAGGAGACAATAGCACTCCAAGAACTTAGAGTTGGATAGATATGTTGTAAAAAATGGAAATATCCCCATATCTATAGCTCTAGTCCAAGACAAGCCTATCTCGCCTCACACCGTTTGCTTTAGCAATACCATTGGCATGTTAACGCGACTCATTTCCAGTCCACTTTCTTAAGTGGGTTGACGTGACACTAGAGTACATCGAAGTCGTTAAAGGCAGTTTATAGGTAAGTTTTTAAATCACACGTACATATATGTTACCTATACGAATATACATAGACTCGATCCTAATCCATGTGTACTTTTCTTTTACAACAATAGTTCGGATTTCACTGATTCATCACTTACTTGGTTTGTTGAGCATCAAATGCTCACAATGTGGAAGGAGTTCAGGGGATGGAACTACTGGCATTTCAAGAAGTTCAATGATTCTAAACAGGCTCGTGCCAACCTACCCCCCAAATTGAGCAATCAGGTGCAAGATTGGCACTTCCTTTGTGACCACTACCTTACTTGACAATTTAAGGTGATTTAGTACTTTTAATGTTCTCAAGTGGTACTTCATTTTTTTATGTAACATTTTGATTGATTGCAGGAGCAATCGTCGATGAACAGGATGCTAGAGCGAAGCAGCCTTACAATCACAACAGAGGCACCAGGTCATTTCTACAACGACAACATAAGCTTGTTGAACAGCAGAGTCATCTGATCGATCGTGTGGAGTTATTCAGGAAAACACATGCTCGGAGTGGCCAGTTTTTTTCGTAGTGGCCGCAAATGCTAATGTAAGTTTTTAAGCTGTCATTTGTCTTGTTTCACACAATAGTTGATTTACATGTTTTACTTAATTACAAAAAATTTATTTGCAGAATAAAATGCAAGAACTCCAATCCCAACTTACCCGAGACAGTTCTCAACCATTATTTAGGGACGAGATATGCAAGATCATTTTGGGTAGACAATCGGGTTACTTAAAAGATCTTGGTTAGGACCCCAACCCGAAGTTCCGACACACTACTAGCAGTTCTTCATCTACATCTGTCAAGCGAGAGCTGGTCCATGTCAGAGAGGTTAACGAGCTAAAAACTTATCTTGAAGTAGTAAAAGAAGAGAGCAACAGGAAGCACGAAGAAAGTTCTCGTCTAATAGAGGCACAAGCTCGCCATATGGAAGAATAGGCTCGACAGATGGAAGAAATGATGAAGATGACTGAAGACCTCTCTCGGGCTTTGAAAGGACCTTGATTTCATTCAGGTACATAATTTTCAACTTTTACGTTTTTTAATTTCATATTATTAGTGATATATATTAAACTTAATTTCATGTCATTGTAGGTTCGAAGGCATGAGGAACTTTCAAGACACCAGTACTTAGATTATGTGTTTAGTTTTCTATTTTTAGTTTAAGTTTTTTTTTTCATAATGTATGTAATTTCTGAACTACGAATATGTATTTTTAAATTATTTTTAATATTAATTTTATTTGGTATCTTATTACATTTACATTTAATTTTTTAGTATTTGAATGAAGTTAAATCAAATTTGATTTCAATTTGCAAAAAAAAATTATATTAGATTAATTAATCATAATAACGATTTCGCAACGCACCTTATGCATCGCAAATGGTCATTCTGACGATGCGGCATCTCAGAAGGTCTATCGATGCCGTGTTGATGGTTCATGTACGCCGACATACTTTTCGACGTCGGTAGTAACCTGTTTACGACGTCGCTACCAGACGTCGACAGTTCTCCAATGTTAACGTGTTAACCATGTCGGTAAACACTACGTTGACAATAACTCTTTGCCGATGTCATCCCGATCACGTGTCGAAAGTGTCTCTTACAATGCTTTTCTCACGACGTTCTTCCTGACGTCCATTTCTACATCAGCGTAGCCTCTCCGATGCATTCCTGACTCATGTTGACGTATCTCTGCATCAAATTACCTCCGTTTTCTTGTAGTGCCCCTCTCAAGTTTCCAATACGACCCTCTTAAATTTTCAACCCTAACCCCCTCAATTTTTCAATTCAAACTCCCAACCTCTTCCTAAACCCAATTAAACCCCTCCATCCCCTTCAAAATTTCAATTGAACCCCTCAAAATATTTAACCCACCCCCTTTAATTTTCAATTAAACCCCCCTCCCTCCCAAATTTTCAATTCAACTCAACTACCCAACTTCATATTTTAAATTCAACTCAACTCCTCAAATCAAATTTTCAATTCAACCCCCCTACCTCTACTCCCTCCAACTTTCAACCTACACCATTCGAATTTTCAACTTTAAAATCAAAATCCATTCAAAAATAATATCCTAAAACTAATTCAAAATTAAAATCCTAAAACTAATTTCAAAACATAAAAAGAATAAACTAAACTAAGCCAAAAATAAAAATAAAATACTTATCGGAATAAGGAAGAGCGACGGCAGACAGCGACAGGGGAACAGCGACAAGCGGCAGTGAGCGATAGCAATGGTGGTGAGCTTCTCTTCCCTTTCTCCCCCTTCATTTTTTTGTTTCTCTCCTCTCTTCGTTTCGATTCTGTGATTTATAGAACTGAAAGTTCCTTTTTGTAGAAGAATTCCCGATGCACCATGAAAACGTCAGGAGAACCCCACTGTCCCCAACGCTATTAGTAATGCATCAAGAATAACCACACTCATTCCCGACGCCATGCATGGTGCATCGTGAAAAATGATATGAAATATTTAATTGTTAACAATTTTTGACACCTTTAGCAGTGCATCGGGAATAACGCCTCCCACTATCGATGCATTACTAATGAAATCGGAAAAGTGGACGCTCATTCTCGATGCCATGCAAGCCACGTCGTGAGAAAAGTTATATATTATTTAATTGTTTACCTTCTCCAATGCATTACATCTACATGTCGGGATTGGCAACTTGTTTTCTGATGCCATGCAAGTGACATCGGGAAAGGTGAACAATTAAATATTGAATTTTCCTTCTCCTGGCATGGACAAAATGACGTCGAGGAAAGGCCTCTATCCCAACGTCCTGTCCCCCGATGTCTCTTTGTGCGTCGAAAAAACTCCGATTTCTTGTAATATAAGAATTTTTTCAATAATGTTTTTTCAAAAACTAATGTCAAAAATAGGGTAGAAAGGAAACTATTGTAAAAAATAGGGTAGTTCATGAAGGCATGGAGGCTATCTATGACTAAGTTAAGTCATGGACCCGGTACATGGCAAAGCACTGAAGTTGTGTACCTTGACACGACTCCGCTGAGCTGGTCGATCTCTCTAGCAGTTAATGTTGCCATATTATCTGACATGCACAAAAGTCATCAACCAGGTCCACAACTTCAAATGGTAGTCGAGCATGACTTCAAACTTAACTTAAAAACGCATCAACTAAAACAAACTCTATAGAAACAATAAAAACTCATGAAGTAAAATACCATTAGATTATAGCATCATTCCAAGCTAAGCTACTAAAACTGCCCCTACAAGCCATGATCCATCACTTGGATCTTCCATCTACTCAATCCAAAATTTTTGAATTGATTAGTTAAGAAAAAATCCAAAAAGAGAGCTATTAGCCTAGTTGTGGAAAATCAAACACCAGCAATTTGATCAATTAAACCTAACCTTACTTAGATTTGGAACAACCAATGGGAATGCAAAAAGCCTTTCGTTAAGCTTCCTCCTTCTACTCCTTTTCGAAATACTATGTTCTTCGAAGCTACCGATCCATCTGGCAAACTCGAATCATAACAACCAAAAAGCGGCTCTTCAAATCCCCAACTATCTTCAGCAAAAACACACCGACGTCAAATTTCAGTTAAAGAAAAAAGAAAAAATCCCTAAATCCCTCATTAAATAAAACACATCATCGATATTTTCAAAAGAGAAAGAGAAAAAGAGATATACAAAAATACAAAAATACAGAAATATAGAAATAGAGAAATAGAAAAGACCTGTCGAGGTGTTCTCCAATGAAGATATCAGTCCCTAAGGAATTCAAGTAGTGGTCTCCGATACTATCCATACCTCGGCAAATGGCAGTGTTATCCGATTGTAGCTTCGATGAAGAGGAAGATATTATGAGTTCTAGAATTTCAAAGACAAACCATTACGCTCCATTCATGAACAACCGGCTTCGACATGAACGAAAACCATCAAGCGAGATGAGAACAAAATTAACAAAAGAGGTTAGAGACTTAAAGGAGGAATTTTTCTAACCTTGTGAGTGAATGAAATCAAAGAGTGAATGAGCGTGAACGAACGAAATTGAAGAGTGAATGTGGGGAGAGATCAAATTGAAGAGAGAATCAAATGGAGGGTGGGACATCAATGAATGAAAATAAATCTGATAAAAATGGAAAGGGGCATTTGGAGGGAAGCATACGTGGGTTGCCATAAAAATTAAATAATTTTTTTTCGATTTTTCGATTTCACAATTTTCCTTTTTCGCTTTTTTTCTTTCTACTTTTTTGAACGTTTATTAAAAATGCTATGGTTGGATGCTATTAAAAGGCATATTTGTTGTAGTGCTAGTAGTGTATATCTTGCTGAGTATTTTATATACTCACCCATGTACCTTTAATTTTTCAAAAGTAAAGGTAAGTTGGCGAGTGATAAGAGGGGACCCTGACCGTGCCATTGAGCCTAGATATGACTGATGCTTCTTCTATTTAGTTTTATTTTTATGATTTTTTAATGTTGTGAACCTTTGGCTTAAATGATAATTGAGTTTAATGATTTTATTAGGGGGCCTCGACTAAGATGTTTTAATTCTTTTATTTAATTATTTGAACACTTGTTTTTCACCTATGGTCATCTTCATTTGTATTTTTTAATAAAATGATATAAATTTTGAATGATTTTGGTTTTAAAAAATTATTTTTATTTAAATAATGGCTTCAACTTAAGTTGAAAAAGCTAGATCATTACATTATTTTTTTTTCAGAAAAAATGTTTTGTACTACATATTAGACACACAATAGAGATGTCGTGATTTATTGTATATTCTTTAAAGATGACATAACTTAAGACGTTAATGAGCTAAAATTTTAACCTCATATATAGTTATGTCGCCCTCTTACATAAAATCTTAGCTATACCGTTGCCAAACACATATTATTATAAACCAGACTAACAGTCTGCATCTCAAACACAGACTATAATAACACACAGATTATTATAGGGTAATTATAACATGTAGAAATTTTAGGAATAATAATTGACATATAAAAAAAAAATTATGAATATAGCTAATTCTATGAGTGATTGATTTCTATCACTTATAAACTCTTATGGTCTATTTGCGATAGACTCTTATAGTCTATTTGAGCACTCCAAACATCTTCTTAATTTTATTTTATTGTAAATGGTTTAGATAAGATCAAATATTGGAGGCATGGAGGATGTTCTAATATGAGAGAGGCATGGAGGATGTTCTAATATGAGAGTGAATAGGGGTTAGGGTTCTTTTATGAGGTCTTTAGAAGAAGAAATGTCAATGCTTTTCATGTTTTTTTTTTTTAAATATCTTTTAAATATAACTTATCGGTAGGGATTTGAGCTCATGAGCTCGAGACCTCATGTCCTCAAGAACATACAGATGTCAGTTAAACTAAGCTCATGTTGACAATGTTTTTCATGTTATTAAAAGCTACACAAGAATTTAGGGTTAAAATATTATAATAGAGTTAATGGTCTCAGTGAGTTGATTATTAACTTTATTCATCTTGAC
Organism: Cucumis melo; assembly: GCF_025177605.1. Taxonomy (NCBI): domain Eukaryota; kingdom Viridiplantae; phylum Streptophyta; class Magnoliopsida; order Cucurbitales; family Cucurbitaceae; genus Cucumis; species Cucumis melo. Next base: position 6,469,957 of record NC_066857.1, read on the forward strand.
TTATGGAGTACTTCCACCCGAACAATCTTGACAATTTAACAATTTTAATTAATTAATTTATTAATCTAATACATGAAAGCAATCCCGATCGCAGCTACACCAAAAGGAATGGTTGCTATTCCCTAATGTTATTTAATCTCTTATATTTTTTCTTTATGCTACCTTGTTTTATTTTTATCACCCATAGATTTTTTTTCCAAATAAAATTCAGGAAAATTGTATTAGATGATAAAGAATTTAGAAAAAAAATCGATAGCACCTCTTTTTTGCATATTATAAATATGAAAAATATGACAAGTAATTAGATATATTAGAATGTTATCAAAGGCCTATTAGACGGTTATCAGTTTTTAAATTGGCTATTTTTGCAATTTAAAAAATGTAGTGACATGGACCCTATTATCATAAGGTTTTTTTTGCTATTTTTGCAAACGTCCCTAAAATTTATGGTGTTAATATATTTGGTTGTATTCATCTCAACTAAAAAAAAATAATAAAAAATTGTTATAAATGATAAAACGGTTGAAAATATTTACAAAATATAACAAAATTTTGATTCGTATCAATAGTAGACACGGATAAACTTCTATTAATATCTATCAATGCACTGATAGAACTTTATCAATGTCTAGTAGTGTTTATCATTGATAATATTTAAAAATTATTATATTTTGTAAATATTTCGGTTTATTGTATCATATTTGAAATTTTGAATTCTTAAATAATATTTTTTAAAAAATATTGACAAGTCTAGGGTAGACGTGAAACTAATGACAAAAATAGAGT